>NC_087344.1:157327272-162327272 GCF_030014295.1 Loxodonta africana | reverse complement strand
TAAATAACATGACACAGTGGAAATGATATTTTGAGTGTGCAAATCTTTCCAGAATCCTTAAAAATCACACCATAATGATCGTACCCCTACCCTGCTTATTGATATGATCCGATCATATTGAATACTATGTAAACACTAATGTGAATATGAAATCAAGTAAAAATTCCAATGGAAGACTTCCCACCTGTTGCCAAAGAGAGTCCCCCAAAAACCACTAATAAAGGGTACAGATTCCAAAGTTTCTACTCCTCTGACTTTATCAGAAGAGGAGTTATTTCCATTTTCTCGGTTCCCATCACCATTTATAGTTTTTCGTAATTTTCTAAAAAAAAAAAAATCAACGACTTCAGATTATTCGAGACATTCGATTACCACCTGAAATCAAGTATAGTGAACATCATACAATGAGGACAAATTACATAAGAACATTCCTGACTGAAAGGCAAACAAAGGTTACGTGGCAAAGGAAGCAATTGGGAATACATAAGATTAGCATAAATTAATACGTTGATAAATTGCAAAGTCATGTGCTATCATTCTGTTCAGTCATTAAAGGTTCAGAACTGCTATTCAGAAACATTGGTAGAAAGAAAATTTTCACATGTATAAACCAGAGTCTTTTCGGGTGCATTTATCACCACTAGCAGAAGGAGCAATTTCTCTAAATATGAACATCAGAAATCCACCCCTCTGGCAGACTGAAACATAGGAGTGCAAACTAATAGCCACAGATCACTTTTTACTGTTAAAAGTTAGATCCTGGAAACACCAACGAGACACAGCACAGCACTAGATTTCCTCAAAACACAAATCCATTTAACTGAGTTTACAAAGAATCTTCTTTTGGGGAAAAAAAAAAAACAGTTTTGAAAATAACATTCAAAAATAAAAATAAATATGTTGAAATGTATTGCATCAAATAGAAAAGCCATACTTAGTAACTGCTTACAAAAAAAAAACAAACTCACAGCCATTGAGTTGATTCTGACTCATAGCGACCCTATAGGACAGAGTAGAACTGCCCCATAGGGTTTCCAAGGAGTGGCTGGTAGATTCGAACTGCAGACCTTTTGGTTAACAAATATAGCTCTTAACCACTGCACCACCAGGGCTGCTTAGGTAAGCAAAAGTCTACAGATATACTGAGGAAAGATAACTTCTGGCGGAGAATACCACATATATGTAAGAAACTTTTCAGCAGCTCCAAAACCCAGACATACCACAGAATCGACAGAAGCACGACACGAATTTGATGTGTAAAAAAGCCAAATAAATCTTTATTAAAATTTGAGACCACTTAAAAATTCACTCTTATACACTTTTGAAAAAAGTTAACATTTCTAGCAGCATTAACTCAATGAACTAAGATCTTTGTGTATGGTGAATTTTCACCAAATTTTGATTAAGACTGAATTTCAAAGAAGAATGCTTTTTCAGAAACCATTATAAAAGATAAATTTTAATCAAGAATAATATGGCATGGGAACTTTCTTTTTAAATGACTATATTGAATGACAAAATCCCACCTGGAAATAAGTTAAAAGTTAGTAGTAGTGTTTCTTAGCATCAAGGAGAAAAACAAAAAATAAGTACTAATTTTTTAACCAAAAAATACACACAAGATTTTCAATTAATTTCACCAAATATTTTCAAAATCTCTACGATAACTCTCCCAGAAAATATCAACTGCAAGTATAGCTTCTCATTCTCATCTCACCTTCTTCTCCGATTTCCATTGTTTCCTGATGGCTTAGTTATCTGAGTAGACACAATCTGACAGTGGACAGTTCCCATGAGAAGCATAAGGCACAAGGGTCCAAGCACTTCACTTACGTTCACAATAGGCATCATTAAATACAACACAATTGCAACAACTGAAAAGGAGAAGTTTTAAAATGTAAAACACTACAGCTCGTCTTGAAACTGATTCTAGTAACTAAATAAATTATATCTACAAAAATCTGTCACTTAAAAAAAAAAAGTACATAAGCAGAGTGAAAACTTGAAACCCTAGGTAACAGACCAAATGAAAATGATACATTACAAGGATATGCATTTCTGGCAGGATAGGTAATCTAGATATTCCAAAAGGTTTTTCACCATAAAACAACTAGATGCTGTATAAAACATACACTTTGTTGTTCTACTCCCAGGGAGAGTATTTTCCAAGGCTCAAGGTAACACAGGTAGCAACTGGCAAGAGTAGAATTTGAAGCCGGGCAGTTAGGCTCCAGAGTTCTCCCTCTTAACCCACGCTATAGTGCCTCTTTATTTAAACATATATGAAATGTTTAAAGAAATAAGTGATAAAAGAAAATTTTTAAATATCAAAAATTATCTCCAAAAATTTCCAAATATCTGACGATTTTATAGATGGTTCTTTCAGACTTTAACATAAAGATAACTATTATGCAATATAAACTGAACTACTCTTGTGTAAAGAAAAAAAATAGAAAGCTATCAAATTCATCTTATTCCTACTATAATCATGATACTCAAATGTAACAACAGCACCAAAACAATAAACTACAAACTGTGCTGACTTGTGAATATGGATAGAAATTTACCACTAAAAAGAATGCACCAAGAAAGCAGGGATTTTTGTCAATTTTGTTCATTGACATACCTAGAACAATAGCTGGCACACAGTAAGCACTCAGTATTTGCTGAATAAATGAGTATAGTATCAAATTGAATTTAACAATATAACAAAGAGTAATTCATTCGTATGTCAGTTTGTCCATCTGTGGTGGCTTGTGTGTTGCTGTGATGCTGGACGCTATGCCACTGGTATTCAAATACCAGCAGGATCCCATGGTGGACACGTTTCAGCTGAGCTACCAGACGAATACAGACTAGTAAGAAGGACCTGCAGGTGTACTTCTGAAAAAAATTGGCCAGTGAAAACCTTACGAATAACAGCAGAACAGTGTCTGATATAATGCCAGAAGATGAGCCCCTCAGGTTGGAAGGCACTCAAAACATGACTGTGGAAGAGCTGCCTTCTCAAAGTAGAGTCGAGCTATGTGATTTTGACGAGATCAAGCTTTTGGGACCTTCATTTGCTGATGTGGCATGACTCAAAATGAGAAGAAAAAGCTGCAAATATCCATTAGTAAACAGAACATGGAATGTATGAAAAGTATGAATCTAGGAAAATTGGAAGTCATCAAAAATGAAATGGAACGTATAAAGATTGATATCCTTGGCATTAGTAAGCTGAAACAGACTGGTATAGGCCATCCCGAATCAGGCAATCGTTCGGTCTACTATGCCGAGGATGACAAATTGAAGAGGAATGGCATCACATTCATCATCAAAAAGAACATTTCAAGATCTATCCTGAAGTACAACACTGTCAGGGTTAGGATAATATCCATATGCTTACAAGGAAGACGAGTAAATACAACTATTATTCAAATTTACACACCAACCACTAAGACCAAAGATGAAGAAACTGAAGATTTTTACCAACTTCTGCAGTGTGAAATCAATCAAACATGCACTCAAGATGCACTGATAATTACTTGTGATTGGAATGCTAAAGTTAGAAACAAAGAAGGGTCAGTAGCTGGAAAATATGGCCTTGATGATAGAAATGACACTGGAGATGGCATGATACAATTTTGTAAGACCAATGACTTATTCATTGCAAATACTGTTTTTCAACAACATACAAGTTAACTATACACGTGGACCTCTCCAGATGAAATACACAGAAATCAAATCAACTACATCTGTGGAAAGAAGCTCAATATCATCAGTCAAAACGAGGCCAGGGGCTGGCTACAGAATAGACCACCAATTGTTCACATGCAAGCTCAAGTTGAAGCTGATGAAAATTATAGCACGTACATGAGAGCCAAAGTACAATCTTGAGTATATCCCACCTGAATTTAGAGACCATCTCAAGAATAAATTTGATGCATTGAACCCTAATGACCAAATACCAGAAGAGTTATGGAATGATATCAAGGACATCATGCATGAAGAAAGCAAGAGGTCATTAAAAAGACAAGAAAGAAAGACAGACTAAAACGGATGTCAGAAGAGACTCTGAAACTTGCTCTTGAATTTAGAGTAGCTAAATTGAATGGAAAAAATGATTCAGTAAAAGAGCTGAACAGAAGATTTCAAATGGCAGCTCAAGAAGGCAAAGTAAAGTATTATACTGACATGCACAAAAACCAAAAGAGAAGAACATGCTCGGCATGTCTCACGCTGAAAGAACTGAAGAAAAAAGTCAACCCTCAAGTCTCAATACCAAAGGATTCTACAGGGAAAATACTGAATGATGCAAGAAGCATCAAAAGAAGATGGAAGGAACACAGAGTCACTGTACCAAAAAGAATTGGTCAACATCCAAACACTTCAGGAGGGAGTATATCATCAAGAACCAGTGGTACCAAAGGAAGAAGTCCAAGCTGCACTGAAGGCATTGGCAAAACACCAGGCTCCAGGAATTAATGGAATACCGATTGAGAGGTTTCAACAAACAGATGCAGCACTGGAGGTCCTCACTCGCCAAGGCCAAGAAATTTGGAAGACAGCTACCTGGCCAACCTACTTGAGGTCCATATTTGTGCCTATTCCAATGAAAGCTGATCCAACAGCATGAGGAAATTATCAAACAATATCATTAATATCATGCACAAGTAAAATTTTGCTGAAGATCATTCAAAAGCAATTGCAGCAATGTATTGATAGGGAACTGCCAGAAATTCAAGCCAAATTCAGGACAGCAGGTGGAATGATGGATATCATGGCCAATGTCTGCTAGATCTTGGTTGAAAGCAGAAAATAACAGAAAGATGTTTACTTGTGTTTTATTGACTATGCAAAGGCCTTCGACTGTGTGGATCATAACAAATTATGGATAACACTGCGAAGCACGGGAATTCTAATACACTTAATTGTGCTCATAAGGAACCTGTACATAGACCAAGAGGCAGTCATTCAAACAGAATAAGGGGATGCTGCATGGTTTAAAGTCAAGAAAGGTGTGTGCCAGGGTTGTATCCTTTCACCATACCTATTAAATTTGTATGCTGAGCAAATAATCTGAGAAGCTGGACTATATGAAGAAGAATGTGGCATCAGGATTGGAGGAAGACTCATAAACAACCTGCGATATGCAGAGGACACAATTTTGCTTGCTGAAAGTGAAGAGGACTTGAAGCACTTACTGATGAAGATCAAAGACTACGGCCTTCAGAATGGATTACACCTCAACACAAAGAAAATAAAAATCCTCACAACTGGACCAATAAGCAATATCATGAAATAAAAAAGAAAATAACGAAGTTGTCAAGGATTTCAGTTTATTTGGATCTACAATCAATCCTCATGGGAGCAGCAGTCAAGAAATCGAAAGATGTATTGCACTGCGTAAATCTGCTGCAAAAGACCTCTTCAAAGTGTTCGAAAGCAAATATGTCACTTGAAGGACTAAGGTGCACCTGACCCAAGCCATGGTATTTTCAATTGTATCATATGCACGTGAAAGCTGGACAGTGAATAAGGAAGACTGAAGAATAATTGACGCCTCTGAACTATGGTGTTGCCAAAGAATATTGAATACACCATGGACTGCCAGAAGAATGAACAAGTCTGTCTTGAAAGAAGTATAGCCAGAATGCTCCTTAGAAGCAAGGATGGGAAGACTCTATCTCACATACTTTGGATATGTTATCAGGAGGGACCAGTTCCTGGAGAAGGGCATCAGGCTTGGTAAAGTAGAGGATCAGTGAAGAAGAGGAAGACGCTCAAGGAAATGGATTGACATAGTGGCTGCAACAATGGGCTCAAGCATAACACTGTGCAGATGGGCAGTATTTCATTCCGTTGTATGCAGGGTCGCTATGGGCTGGAATCTACTTGACGGCATCTAACAACAACAACAACAACAAAAACAATTTACTAAGACCATATAGGGTTCATGCTGGAAATGCCAGGATAGAAAATCTATCTCGGAGCTGAGAAGAGTACTTGGCACAGACTTAAGTATTTGTTGACTAAACTGAATTAATATAATAATATAATACATATAACATAATTTTTATCACATCTATACAAATAATCTCAAATAATGGTGAAAAGACATTCCATAATAATCAATATTTGTTCCTGATTTGTAATTAATATAAATGCTAATCTCTTCTAAATACTGCAATAGAAAAGTGTTTCCTTAACATGTTAAAGAATATACAGGTAAAATCAATGCACATTGTATCAATGAAGACACTTTGAATCAGGAACTAAATAAGGATGACAACTCAACTCATACTGTCTTCATTATCTAGTGCTGCTATAACAGAAATATCACCAGTAGATGGCTTTAACAAATGTTTAAGTTTATTCTCTCACAGTCTAGTAGGCTGGAAGTCCAAATTCAGGGTGCCAGCTCCAGGGGAAGGGTTTCTCTCTCTGTAGGCTCTGGAGGAAGGTCCTTGAAATCTGTCCTCCCCTGGTCTAGGAGCATCTCAGGGCAGGGATCCTGGGTCCAAAGGACACACTTTGCTCCTGGCACTACTTTCTTGGTGGTATGAAGTCTCCATGTCTCTCTGTTCACGTCTCTCTTTTATCTCAAAACAGATTGACTTAAAACACAATCTAGTAGATTGAGTCATGCCTCATTAACATAACTGCCTCTAATTCCACTTCAACAACATCAGAAAGGCGGGATTTACAACACACAGGAAAATCACAACAGATGACAAAATGGTGACAGTCACACAATATTAGGAATCATGGCCTAGCCAAATTGATACACATATTTTTGGGGGACACAATTCAATCCATGATATTTACTGTTATTACGTAACACTATTCTGAAAATGTCACCTAATTCGATAAAAATAAATGAAATGAAATGAAATGAAATGAAATGAAATGAAATGAAATGAAATGAAATGAAATGAAATGAAAAGGAAGAGACCAAATTTTTATTATTTGCCAACAGTCCCACCTTGCCAACAATATGATTGTATAATTAAAAAATCTGACAGGTCCTGAAAAACTATTAGAATTAATGACAGAGAGTTTAATAAAGTGGCAGTTTATAGTAATTTTAAATAAAAGCTAATAGCTTTCAAATGTAACATTAACCAGTTAAAAGTTGTAAAACAAACGAAGTCTTGCATCTGCAGCAACACCAACAAAAACAAAATATTTGAGTTTAACTTTAGTAAGATCCAAACAGGCCTTACAAGAAGAAAAAAAAAAATCCTACAAAGCTTTACTGAGTGAGAAATATAACAGATTTGACTAAAAAAAGAAATATATCATGTTCCTCTACAGGAAAATGATTATTATAAAAAAGTCAATTTTCTCCCTCAAAAATATATCATTACCTATACCTGAGGAGTTGACAAAATTCCAATCCAAATCCCAGTTTATTCTGTTTTGTTTTTAGGTTTTTTGGAACATGATAAAATAATTCTAAAATATTTTGGAAAAGCTAAACAGGCAAGAGTGAGAAAAAGCAGACTAGAGGAATATTTGTCCTGCTCAGTGTTAATATACATTAAAAAGCTCTAATAATTAAAGCAATGTATTATGGATATAAGAATAAACAGACAAATTGATGGTATAGAATAGGAAGCCCAGAAACAGAGCATGGTGTATATGAGAATTTAATATATATCATTTAATATATATCAAGAAGGAAATAAATTCTTAAACAGTGAACATTAGGAAAATTACTACACTTCACCCTCACAAATGACCAAAGAAATACACATTAAACAAGCAAAATACTATTTCTAACATATCAAATTAGGTATCAATTTTTTAATTTATAATATTGAATATTGGTAATACAACAGGCATTCTGATCCACTGCTTCCCAAAGGAATTGTGCTACCAGTAACTTCACTACATATATTGAAGGCCTTAAAACGTTTACATTTTTTAATCCGTAAAGAAATAGTATATAGGAAATTTTGCTAATTTTGGATTAATAGAAAAAAAATAAAAACAATCTAAATGCCCATGATTACGAGAATATTTATGTGAATCATTGTACTATAATGGAATATTAAGCAGCTATTAAAAGGTGTTCATGGTATATCCATATGCTAAACTCTCATACAGACATTAAAATGATGGACAATGGGAATACAGTGGCAAACAGAACATACTGGATCCCTGCACACAGTGGGGCGAGAAAAAAAACAATATCAGGTAGTGATGTGTAAATGTAGAAATTAAAACAGATATGATGAAATATCACGCACCCATTAATATGACAGTTATGAAGGCTTTCGATAAAATGGAGAAAAGCTCGTTTTAATGAAGAGTCCTAGCAAAATAATGCTATACCTTTCCTGTCTTTATGGTAGTAGCCACTACCCACATATGGCTATTTAAATTTAATTAAAATTAAATAAAATTTAAAATTCAGTGCCTTATTCACACTAACCACATTTCAAGTACTCAAGAGCCGTATGGAGCTAGGAACTACCGTATGGGGCAGTATAAACATAGAACATTTCCATCACCACAAAATTCTATTGGACAGCACTGTCCCAACTTTAGAAGACTAAATTTATAAATTCATAGATGTATTTTTCACTCTAAAATATAAAAAAATGCCACAAAATCTGATACAGATTAACAAAATCACCCATGATCCTTTCACCCACCCAACCTTCTCCTACTCTTTGTCCTAACTCACGTCCTCTTGCATACGTGTAATCACAGGATGTAATTATATGTTAAGTGCTTGGCTGCTAAGGAATGTGAGCAGTTCGCAAACACCCAGCAGCACCACAACAGAAAGAGTTGGTGATCTACCCTGCTGAAGACTGCAGCCTAGAAAGCCTCATGGGGCAGTTCTACTCCGTCACCTGAGGTCACTATGAGTGTAATCAACTCGACAGCACCTAACAACAACAACAACAATCACAGGATACAGGGCCCGCTTTCGGAAGGTACTCCTGGTAGGCAAAGGGGACACAGCGGTAAAAAAAAAAAAAAATTTTATATATATATATATATATACTGGGTCCCTACACATAGGGAGAAGAAAAAAAACCAGGTAGTGATGCATAATGCAGAAATTAAAGTAAGATTGACTTGATAAGTGACTGGGGTGGACTATTTAGAAAGTATAGGCAGGGACAACCTCCCAGTGAAAGCTACATCTTAGCTAAGGTCTTAAAGATGAGACAGTAGCTAGCAATCTGAAAAACCTTAAGAACAGTCCATGTAAAAAGGAAAGCTCTACGTGAGGGACAGAAAAAAGCCCATTATACCTAGAGTAAACAAGGAAGGGAGTGGTAAGAGATGGTAGCAGACGAGATCTGAGAGATGAGCAGAGAATACATCATCTGGTGTATTGTAGGTCACGGTAAGGAGTTTGGATTTTTATTATAAGGACAATAGGAAGCATTAAAGGGTTTTAAGCAGAAGAAGAACATAATATGGTTCCTGTGTCTAAAAAATATCTCTAGTGGCTATGAAAAGAATGGTTGGAAAAAAGCAGGCTCAGGGTAGATGTTATTCCAGTGGTCGAGGCAGAGATGCTGGTGGTTTGGACTATGATGCTGGCAGCAGAGTCTGAGATAAATACAGTCGAGACATATATTAGAGGTTGAACGGATAGATTTGGTGACATACTAGAAGTGAGAGCTGATAGTAGAGTAGATGACTTCATTTTTCACTTGAAAACTGGGTCATTGATAGTGTCACTTAATGAAATGGGGAAGACCTAAAGAGGGAACAAGTTTATTCATAAAAATAGCAAGAGTTCCATTGTAGACATTCAAGGTATCTATTAAATCTCCATATGGAAATGTCAAGTAGGCAGTTAGAATTACAAGTCTGAAGTTCAGCAGAGAGATATGGCCTAAAGACACAAATCTGAGAATCACCAGTTTATCAGTGATATTTAAAGCAATGAGGTTTGATGAGATTACCTAGGAAGGAGAAGAGGGCCCAGGATCCAACCTTGAGACAATCTAATATTTAAAGGTCAGAGAGAAGAAAAGACTGAGAAGGCCTTTGAGGCAGGTGAGACAGGGAGAAAGGAACTCAAGATAGGAACGGGAGTAGACAATTGTTTTGAACCACTACTACGCTCTCTCAGAGCAAATAAAGATGAAGCCCAAATGCTATACGTTCCTTCATTTCTTTGTACTTTAAACCATCATATGAAAGAGTAAATGTAAGAACAGTAATGTCTTCATTAACTCATAGCAAAAGCAGCGAAAAGAAACCAGCATAGCTTATTTCAGTTCCTCCAATTACCTTGCATGAGGTAAAGCAGTAACAGCCAAATAAAGATTTTTTGAGAGGTAACCTGAATCCACCAACTGCTGAACAATGGAAAAAATACAACTCGAACAAGCCCCTTCCGAGTCAGAGATGTCCATGGAATTTCAGGTTTGGCTTTGGCAAATGTTGAGCCTTTAAGGACACAATAAAACAAAACATCAAACATTTATATATACTATGCTGATGTCTACTTGTCCCAATATATTAAAAACAGGTGAGAGCAAAAATTAGAACACAACCTGTTCAGTGAAGAGGAATTCTTTTGGATGTTTGTGAAATGCAATAGCTTCTTTCCTCGATCACTGGGGCAGGAACTCAAAATAACTCAGGCTCACTTGAATGTTATACAATATATTTTTCTTAGTTACACAACAGCAGGTCATCAAGTTTACCTGTCTTTCACCTTTATAAAGACCATGTAATTTACATAGCCCCACAGTACTAAGGCAAAGGGGAAAAAAAGCTAAAGCCTGAATGATGAGGACTGTGAAATTGTTGTCAGAAAGATGAGGGAAGAATGTTACTTTAAAAAACTACACCATCATCTAGGAAAGACATCTAAAATTTGTTTTAATCTTTAGTACTATTTAATAATGAAAACCCAAACCAAACCAAACCCATTGCCGTCAAGCCGATTCCGACTCACAGCGACCCTAAACAACAGAGTAGAACTGCCCCATAGGGTTTCCAAGGAGCGCCTGGTAGATTCAAACTGCCAACCTTTTGGTTAGCAGCCATAGCTTTTAACCACTATGCCACCAGGGTTTCCGAAAACCCGTTGCCGTCAAGTCAATTCCGACTCATAGCGACCCTATAGGACAGAGTAGAACTGCCCCATAGAGTTTCCAAGGAGCACCTGGTGGATTCGAACTGCCGACCTTTTGGTAAGCAGCAGTAGCTCTTAACCACTACATCACCAGGGTTTCCATTTAATAATTGTACTATGAAATAATGTAATAATATACATAAGAAAACAAACCAATTTTACAACTCACCTCTGATTAAGTCAACATCAATCAAGTCTGGCTTTATGTGACCCATCTTTTTTGGTTTGTTTTTGAAGCCCTAGGATAATACAAAGAAAGGGGGGGAAAAAGCACTTTTTAATATTAAAGATACACATATGTTTCTTTTTTGCTATAACTGACTCCATTTTACTGTGGATATTTTAATCCTAATGTTCACCATTATGTAGACATAGTGCCTTGCCTACTGCCTGACACATGGTAGGTAGATGCTCAACAAATATTTGTTAAATGAAGAATACATAATGGCTACTTCAATTTTTGGTATTTCCCTCCCTGCTTTGACTTGTTCCTATTTTCCTTCTCCAGATTTTTCATATATTAACTTGATTGGCTGTAAGGAAAAGGAAACCAAAATCCAGCGAAGGGCAAACAGGCTTTGCGAAGCCAAAAATGAGCACCCTCATTTGGTCTGGTAGTTCACTACAGTTTGAAAAGTCATCCTTATGTTAAGTCCCTGGCACATGGCCACTATTGCCCACTGCTGTTATAAAACCTCTGCCCTCCCATTGCAGGGCATGGAGATCTGCTTTCGTCCTGTGGCTGACCAGGACTGATTCATATGTAAATATCCCTAATAAACTCCTTTGCTGCCACACTGGAATTGCCTACCTCTTTCTTTGGTCTCTTAGCACCCTTCAATTTTGGATGCAAGTTTCACATTCGACGGCATTGGGTACTGGGTTTTTGGTCTGTGCCTAAGCAATTGGTGAGCTAGCCAGGAGTCTGAGGAAATGGTGGGTGAAAGTGAGGTCTCTACGGGGGAAATCCTGAGTTGGCCAGCAACCTCCATGTGGGGAGGTCTGGCCCATATGCTTTTCTGTAGGGGAAATTCCAGGTTGGCCAGCAACCCCACGTGGGGAGGTCTGACCCATATGCTTGATGCATGTGGACCACTGCATAAGTACAGGGACACCATGAAAACACAAGCAGATAGGCCAGCTGTGGGCAGATGCGTGCCTTCATAAGTGTGGAAAAGAAGCTAGGAGAGCAGTAGCGGCTGTGGGATGGTTGCTGCTCTGGGCCATTTGGCTGTTCACCGAAGCCGAGCCAGTTGCGGAAGTGTGTATAAGAGCCTTGCAGAAAGAGTTACAGTCAGAAAGAGATGTGTAGCAGTCGTGTGTGGCCACAACTGACATACTGAGCAGCCACATCAGTGAACACGATGAGCAACTAAAAAGGCACACCTGCAGATTTGTAAAGCTAGGAAATTCAAGGGCTAGGAGAACAATCCCCTAGCCATTGCTCAAGCCCTCCAACAATGAGACTGGAGATAGTTGGAGGGGCTAAGCAGGTCCCTGGTGTTGAGAACACCCTGTAAAACCAAGTGCAAATCAAGAGTTAAAACAGCAAGAAAAAAAAAGGGAGGGAGGAGTAAAAGGCCCTTCATGATAGCTTGTGTTGACTGGCCTTGAAGAGACCTTAGAAGCCCTCTCTGGAATTCTCTAGTAACTGCCCCACAACCATAACTGAGCAACAACAAAGTTGCAGCTGCAATAGTAAAGGGAAAATGAAAATAGGAGGACTGCCTCTATGTTACCAGGCAACTGGGCTGAACCCATGTTTGCACTTGGTATGGTGGAAGCATGGCTCCACAAATGACTAAGGGCTTTGCCAACTTTGCCCAGATCTTCTGACTTTCAGAAGTAATTCAGACTGTGGATTAAGCCTAGGTCCTTCTGTCACCTGCAAAGACCAAAGGCCTTACATTACAATTAAAGTTCGATGAGGAAAAGAACTGTATGTCTTGGGTTTTTAAATACCATTGCACAGCTGAATGTGATCTCTGTAACACCTGTAGTCAAAGTGAGGAAAACTTTTGAGTCCGAGGTCATCATCATTGAGACCCTTGCCCAAGCTTGACTACAGATAAGCCCCTTCAAGTCTATCCTGACTATGGATAAACCCCTATTGTATGTATTGATAATGTTGATGTATTAATGTAAACTTTTGCCTCCAAGCTCTGACAGGAATTGCTGCCATTAGGGCCATTTTTAGTAGGGCACACAGAAACTGTGATGGGGGCTATAGCTGATAGCCTGGTCATTCAATCTATCCATTGACAACCCTCAGACTGTCATATAAAGCAAGCCCCTATGGGGATGAGACATCTGGACCAGAAAAAAAAAAATCAGTTCTGCTCCTGATAAGCTTTTGTTACTTGTGTGGATGGCCACCAGAAAGGCCCCTACGCGGGGAAAAGAAAATAACCAACAAGCAGACCACTCTTAGGAAATAACTGCAGAGGCTGAAGCATCCTCTGCTTCGGAGCAAAGAGACGTGCAACAAGACATGTCACACATACATAAGATTGGACAAATGCAGCCCTTTGATCTATTCGGTTGGCTTGGATTAAGGCACAGCTAGGGTGGCTGGTTGGGATTTCTCTTCCAAGCAGGCCTGATCAATCTGCTGGGGACAGTCCTGCTACTAACCCTTATTAAATGTGAACTCAAATGATACACAGATATAACATCCAACAGAGTTATGCACACCAAACTAAGGACATGCAGCTCAATGTCCAAAATGGGTGATGGCATATTCCTTTGCTTCTTTTTCTGGCATCCTGATGGGAGTTGGGGGGTGGACTGTTGAGGGGAATGGTCTGCCTCTACACCTCCCATCCAGGCTGGCTAAGTAAAGGCCTTGGGCCCAGAACATTCTCTGGTAAGGAGGCTGGGAATTGGGTCACCTTCTCTCTCCCAGTTCCTTCTCCTTATCAGAGAAGCCCTCCCCCTGTCCTGGGCATACAGTAACCTTCTCTGTCTGTTGCACATATGTGGGCACCATGTGGTACCTAGTCAACCCCACTTCTGTGTCCTCGTTGGGGAGGGAACGGACTCTCTTGTACTACAGGACAAGAGAGGAAGCATGCCAGATTTTAAGAGCTGGCCTTCAGGGGTGGACTGAAGGGGAAACAGGCTTCAAGAGGCCAAACATGAGCATCCTCATTTGGTCCACTAGTACACTACAGTTTGTTAAATCATCCTTATGTAAGTCCCTGGCATGTAGCCACTATTGTTCATCGCCACTATAAAACCTCTGCCCTCCCACTGCAGGAAGCGGAGATCTGCTTTGGTCCTGCGGCTGCCCAAGACTACCTCGTATGTAAGTCTCCCTAATAAACTCCTTTGCCACCACACTGGAGTTGCCCGCCTCTTTCTTCGGTCTCTCAATGCTCTCCATTTTTGGAGGCAAGTTTCATGTTACTGGTCCATGCCTGGACACCCAGATAAACTACAGTAACTTGTTGAAGATCACAAGGCTAGAGATGGAACCAAGACTAGATCTAACTCCCAGTTTTGTGCTCTTTCTGTTATACTATAACTGCTACCAATATTTTTTAGCAGTTCACAAAAGAAAAATAAGACAGGATTTAGAGCCTTACGAAGTAAAAAATGTGAATTTATTCATCCTAACCCCATCTGCCCTTAAAATAAATAACCAAGGACTGTACAAAATTTATGAAAAAGTTAGCCAAGTATCATGTAGTTCAAACAGCTTTCCAGTTGACTGGCCTATAAAAGGAATGCAGTCTAAGAGTGTTGGTTAAATGGATTTCACCAAAGAGATAAAAATGTTAAGTCTAATCAGAGTGACTTTGAGATTAGGAAAATGAATAGATTAAATTGTATTAAATTGTATTGCCACCCATATGGAAAAAAAAAAAGTTTTAATAAAAGGTCTGTAGCATATCTTAAAAAAAAGAGAGGTTCAAAAAGCAAGACTCTGTCAGCATTTATCAGTACTTTCGAAGGAAGTGAGCCTCCGAATCTGTAAATGTATTAAAGTCAACAGAGAGATATACTCTTTTGAGGAGGAGCGTTGGTTCTTTAGGCTTTTCCACAACCCTCAAGACTATCCAATTACATTTGATTACCAAGCAACCTTTGCATGACTCAACCCCACATACATCTTAACCCCACCACAATCCTGAGTTTGGAACACTAGAAGATTATTTAAGTCTTCTCCTAACCTATTGTAAATAGGTAAATTGGCATTCTGAATTATACACCAGTTTTTGGCTGCTTGGTTAGCATGAGATAAACCCCAAGAATCTGCTGAGCTCTAAGAGTAGTGTAAAAAAAAAGTTTAAAAGTCTGAAAAACTTAAAACCATACTCTAAACCAGTGACTGAAAAAATGGGAGCTTACAGGCCTGATTCGGGTCACAAATGGATTTTATTTAGTTTGCAGAGTTTAAAAAAAAAAAAAAGACCCTTTAAAAAACTCTAGATATTTCACATGAAACGCATATTACTAGCTTCTCTTGAAAAATCTGAAGCTCTGGCAATATTGGGCCTGCACTGCTACATGGTAAAAATTGGCCAGAGCTAAGTAGCCATTTGGAGTCTCTGGATGGTGCAAATAATTAAGAACTCAACTACTACCGAAAGGTTCGAACCCACCCAGACATGCCTAGAAGAAAGGCCTGGCAATCTGCCTCAGGAAGTCACAGACTTGAAAACCCTATGCAGTGCAGTCTACTCTGCATATATGGGATCATCATGAGTTGGAATCCACTTCAATGGCAGCCAGTTTTTGGTTTGTTAAGTAGCCATTTATACGGAACTTTTGCTCTTTATATGGGACATTTGCTCTTCAATTCATCATAGCCCCAATCACTGCTATATCCCTGACATTGAGGCCAAATGCCAAATGCCAAGTATTATTACGCTTGCACCATTGTTTTTTTTAAACACTTCAAAGAATAAAGAAATGTCACACTTGCTAGATAAGAACTGACAGTGCAAATTTACAAAAAAAAAGTACAATACATTCTTCATATTAATGCAATACAACAAAACTAGGATCAAAGAAACCAATTTACCTTAATCTGAGTCTGTTCGATTGACTTTTCCCATATCTGCTGATCATATGCTCCAATCTGAAATAGGGAGCAGACTATTTAAATGATTCAAAGGAAATCCTCACGCTTAAGTCACGTCTCACAAAAGTCATAAAGCTCTTAAGCATCAGTATGATACCTGAAAATGTTTGTGCTTCTCAGAGTTAGAATAAATTGATATCTCCAAGGACTGTTTCCTTCAAAACTCTAAAACAGGTTGATCTAAAAGTAAATTAAAAAACATGTATGCCCAAAATATTTCATATTAAATATTACCTTAAAAGATATCTCTGCTTCTTAAGGAAAACTAAACAGGAATACAAAGGCAATGACAGCTCAGTAAGATTGTCGACAGTACCAGTCTGAGCTGTGCAGACAAAGGTTTCATGTCCTTAAGAAACATCAGTTTGATCAGAAGCACGCTTTCAGAGCATTGTCCTGGCCTTGTATATGCAGACTGGAGGAGGAACTTGAAAATCTTATTCTGGGACCTGGAACTGGGTTTAAAAGACATAATGACCTTGTACATTGGTTTTTCAATTTATGCTGAAAAATACAGTAATACCTGGCACTACCAAACTCAGGAGAAAGTAATGTGATTTTTTTTTTTTGTGAAAGCTTTTTTTGCATGAACTATGCTTTATAAATAAATATATACATATTGATATTACCTTCTTTTGGTACCACGATATAGCATCTCTCTCATTCGAGGCCATCTGTATCTCCAGCCAGAGAATGGGATTTCACTGAAAATGAAGGAAAAGCCAGTTGGTGAGTCTGGTTGCTGAGGGACTCTCAGTTTGGGTAAGGCTGGAAAACCGGTTTTCCCAGCCTCTCCATAAGCTGCAGACTGTCTATTTCTCCGGCTGTTTGCCAAGAAAAAAACAACAAAAACTGGCGCAGTGGCGCCGGGAGAAACCTCTGTGCGATATTTTGTGCGAACGTGTTTCTGGATGCAGGGAAGATGAAGGGGAGGGGAGGTCGCTGGAGTTGACTTCAGCTCCCTCCTCCCCTCCCCAGGGTCCGGCTCTCACCTGGTGCCCGCTGCCCAGCAGTCCGGTGGCCAGGGCCCTCCTCCTCAGTGGCCCGGGCCCGGCCGCGGGACCCCGGGCGAGGAGGCGGGCTGGGCAGGCTGCATCTTTCCCCAGAGGCGGAGACGCCGGCGGGACTGTTACCATGGAGACGCCGGAGGTCGCCCCAGCTTGGGAAGAAGTCGGCCGCCCATCGTCCAGATGAGGGCAGTCTTTTGCCACAGAAACCGCGCCCGCCAAACCCGACTTTGTACAGGGTCACCAAACTGACCAGAAAATAAACAAAGAATAAACTGGAAAAAGAAAGGAGAAAGAAAGTGAAGGGGGTCTTAGCTAGGCCGCCAGGCGCAACGGCAAAAGGCCTTTGTGCCCCGCCGGAAAAGGTAGGTGCAAAAGCCGGGAGGCGGCTGCTTGGGAGCAGCGGGACTGTGAGCGGACGCTCGTCCTCTCTAGGCCGGGCCGGGCCACCGGTGACTCAGCGGGCCGAGGGCCGGCTGACAGCTGCCTCGCAGACCACCGCGGGGCCCGGCCGCGGCTTCCGCTTTCCGGGTTTGCCTGAGAAGGTGGCTCCGCCCCCCGCCCGGGCCTTACCGCAGAGCCTGCGTCCAGGCTCCGGGAGGAACAATTGAGGAGCCGCAATGCGATCCAGGGCCAGGAGCAGCTCCCAGTCTGCCCACATCACCCTTCAGGGCTCAGCTTAAAAGTCGCTGCCTCAGAAACGACTTTCCCACCTATCGATCTAAAGAAGGTCGGTCCTGGCATCCTGATCGTTCACTTCACTGTAGCGAGGTTTCTTTGTGTTTAATATCGGTCTACCCCAGTGGGCTGTGGGCTCCATGAGGTCAGACTGGGGTCTGGTACGAGCCTGGCACATAGGTTCTCAGTATTTGTGAAATGAATGATAGTTCGTGTGAGTTTATGCTGTCCTAAAACAAGGGACCTGGCGGGCTGCCGCTTAGTGGCTACCGTCCTTTCTCGTCACTCAGCAGCTCTGAAACTTAAGCTTTACGGGTGTTCAGGGGCAAAGGAAGAGGAACAAAACCTGACCCAGTCACAGGAACCTTTTCCCAAATAAGGGTAGGGGAAGGTAGAGGCGAGAAGAATTGCTTCTAGGTTAAGAATTCCAGCAAGTCGGTAAGTCAGGAGAAAGGCATGGTTGCGCCCCACACTGAATATTTAAGAATATGCTAGTACGGTTTTTAAGCCACTTTCCTCCTCCCCCACAACACTTTTTGCCATTAATGGAGCACTGACGCCTAGTGGCCATTTTCCTCACCTCACCTGAGCAGTGTTCCGGCTTGCCTAGTAAAGCTAATGACAGATACAGATTAGAAGATAAAGATTGAGAAATCTTAAAGGCGCGGTAAACATCTCTTACAATCCATAAAGTCGGCGTTCACTGAAAATTATTTTGGCGATGAGGAAAACCTACTATGAAGATAAAGTAACTCGTACAGGCCTAATTTTTTAAATTTCACTCAGACTTGATTTATATTACACGCATTGACAGTGGTTTCCTTTCTGCTTTTATTCTTTGACAGCTTTTCCCTTCCCTTAGAGCTGAACAACGATCCTGTTGGGTTTCAAGACAAATGGCCAGTTTGGGGGGGGGGGGAACCTGGATAAATGGCAAATGAAAAAGTCAGTTTTGCATACCTAAATATTTGCTTTAGGACCCACATTACACTAACAGCAAAAGCATTTTACTTCATTGATGAGTGCACAAAAGAGGCTTTGGGGAAAGGGTGTGGAGGAATAGAATCAGTTAAGTTCCAAACCATCTTTCTGGAGCCCTGTTACAAACTTCAGTGCATCCTGAGGCTGCCACTGAACAAAGAAAGCATAGGGTTTGAACTCAGACCTGCATTTAAATCACTGCACCCAATATGTGATCTTAGGCAGGTTATCCAACCTACCCAGCCTGTTTCTCACCTGTATTATGGAGGTAATTACCTAATAAAACCTTGGAGAATTTAATGGGATACCCTCATTTAAAGTGCCTGGCCCACTGCAGTTACACAACATTAATTCCATTCCTTTTACTTTCCTAATCAGAACTGAGGGCTGTCAGTGATTAGGACACGTACCTTGATTAAAGAGACATTCACACAAAACCCATTGTGTGTGTCACTTAATGCAACAGTGACATCAAGGTCTATATGCCATCTTCATTAATACTACATGCACTTCCAGAAATATCTACATCACCAGCAAGAAACTAAATACTGTTCTCTCACAGGTAGGTACAAGTTAATTTAAGCAGCAGCAGGCATAAGTGCCATAAATGCCAACGTCATTTTTCTTCTTCCTATAAGCTAGCTGCATCTCAATATGGAGTGAATTTTTCCCATACATCTATGCCCTTTTCTTTAGGAAAGAAAAGGCACAGGAGATTTCTAAAATACTAGAAAATATTAGGGAATGAGGCACCCTGGTGGCACAATGGTTAAGCACTCAGCTGCTAACCGAAACATCAGCAGTTCAAACCTACCATTGGCTCCATGGGAGAAAAGACCTGGTGATCTGCTCCTGTAAAGATTACAAACCCTATAGGGCAGTTCTAGTCTGCCCTATAGGGTCACTATGAGTTGGAATCCACTTGACAGCACACAACAACATAGAGGGGATGGGAATTAATAAACCTCTAAAAACAAGTTCCAGGTATCTAGAATTCACATATATGTACTATTCATTTTGTGATGAAACATCAGTAAAGGACAAATCAGACTTTGTTTATTAAAAAAATACTTTACAGGAAAGAAAAAAAAAAACCTCTATGCATTCCATTGTCCTATTTTACAAAGAAATAGCTTAACAATTTAACACACTTAGACAGCTACAAAAAAAAAAGCACTGTGTTAAAAGATTATTCACACAAATTTAGATTTAAGACTATTCATTAAAAACTTTTTTAAAACACTTGTTAATGTCAATAAACAAACTAAGGCCACACAACGCAAATAGTCCACCAGGCAAATTATACATTTCATCTATATGCAAAGACCTCTTAGATAAATTAAAGCCACAGGAAAAAAAAGTCTTAGCTGCCAATCAAAATGGAGTTTAGTCACAGAAAACACTATTACATGAAAATTTACAACATGTGATAGAAGTATACAGAAGTATTTCTTTAGAGAGAATTGAAAGTGCTATATTAAGAGACAGTGGTCTCCTCAACTACATGCACAAGTGGATCCTAAA
The DNA here is from genome assembly GCF_030014295.1 of Loxodonta africana. NCBI lineage: Eukaryota > Metazoa > Chordata > Mammalia > Proboscidea > Elephantidae > Loxodonta > Loxodonta africana. Next base: position 162,306,889 of record NC_087344.1, on the reverse strand, counting down.
AAAATGTATGAAGAAAATGGAAGGCCATAATATTTATGGAGAGATACTTGCTTTTAAAGCAACAAACTTTCAGGATGAGGATAGGTCCCTTAGGTGCTAAAGAAAAAAAATGTGTCTTGTGCATTTCCTCTATCTACTGCATGACCAATAAATACAGCCTGTTTTTAAAAAAATAAAACTTAGCAAAAATGTGAACTTCTGACATGTGCTAGTGAAAGGTTTTTTTTTTTTTTTTTTGAAACCTATAGCATTGATAAAATAGACTCAATTATCCTAAAGGTATAAATGCAAATTAAATTTTTAATGGCAAACACAGATGGAACTATTATGGGCTAGTATTAACGATCAAGAATATATTCACCAAGAGTCTTCTTGGATTTGGGAGTCCTGTTCCTACATTAGTTTGCATTCTAGACAGAATATTTATATTGGGAAAGGCAATAAGCATGTTTCCCCAGGGATTGTTAGTGTGAACTTTATGCCTATTAAGACTGAGGCAAGACATCTTTTCCTAAGGTTTAGTAAAGAATTTTATTTAGTAAGCTCCTTTTTCCCCTACAAGTGGTTGTAATATTAGTCAACTGATGTTCCAACTGTCTCTAAGAGGAAAGGGCACTTTTCAAAAGTCTTTAAAATAAAGTACCAGTTAAATTCTAAGTTATGAATAAGCAAATTAAAAGTACAGTCATGCCTAGGAGTTCATATTTAAAGAGTTAAAACTTTGGAGGGAGAACTAATATGCAAGTTTTTATTATTATTGCTTTATGAATTTGGGATAGCTGTGAATCATAATCCAACTCTTAGCATATCTTGGTAATTACAGAATGATTTCTGGGCTGGGGGGAAGACTTTTTTTAATGGATACCATGAAATCATTCTACTTACTTAGTTAGGAATATTCATTTATTGGGTCCTTTCCATAAGCACGTTTTTAAAATATCCCTCTGCTCCACAAAATACTAAAACTTATAGCCACATTCTGCAAGTAATCTGAAAGAGCTGGCATACTATACCAAAAGGGAAGATCAGCTTAAATTTCAGTTACAACTTCACTGTTATCACTACAAATCAGAAGATGCCAGATTGCTCCATGCCTCACTCCACCAAACCAAATAATTTAATGATTTAGAAAAGTTGCAATCATTTGTATCACTAAATTAGGATACACTTTGAAAGCAGTAAGAAACTCAAAATTGCCACTTTTATATTCACCAGTCCTTAAAGCATGCTATTAAAATCTAATACTCACATAGGACATTCAGTGTTTCCAGATACATTACTAGCTAAATGTTTCTCTCTCCATTCTATTGCAATTCTAACATACAATGAATTTATTAGTACATGATTTTAAACATTTTCTACTCCTTTAATGTGTTTACATTGGAGGTGAGGGTAGAATGTTTCATAAAGGAAAATGGGGATTAGCATTTGATTGTAAGGTCTTTGCAGATCCGCTGGCTCCTGAGTGATTATACACAGTGCTGGCTGGCAGGAGACAGTCTCCTTGTTTATTAGCGATGACCAGCTTAGATGACAGATGGCATCTGCTGGATGGTTAGTGGGAGATGGGGGAATTGGATCTTGGAAGACAATAAAAATAAAAAAGTTTTTGCTTAACAACCTTGCTCTTCATGATTATTTTAAAAAGCAAACGTTGCCTGAGAAGAATTTTACTTTGTACAGCCTGGTAAAGCTCTATGAAATTCTTCTGGACAGAAAAACAAAAACAAGAAATAACCCAAACCACACACTTTGTGATTAATCCCTTCCCCCAAAAAATAACAAAAACAAAAAAATACCCTCAAAGGCAGGTCCCTTAAAAACTAGTCTTGATAAACTAGACTTTACCCTAGAATTTATACCCAAGATTTAAAAACACCCCTGCAATAACCACATTACCTTTCATACCATTCTAATTACCTTATTTACAAAGATAACTAAAACCAACATCACTTCCAATTCATAAATGGTTTACATTGAAATGCGTTTCTCTATTTGTCTTCATCCTTTGTAACAAAGAATACATACATATACATATATATAAGGAATAATACAGATTCTAACTAATCACTGCAGTATTTGCTGATGGTTACTTTTCTATCGGTTTACACAGTGACCTCTATACTTTGCTAATATGCACTTAACTACACAACAATATTGCACAAAGTAATATTTATATAAGATTTAACCTATTTCAGAATCTTTTAGAGAAAATTCATATTTGATATTTCAAAAGATGCAGCTAAGTTTTCATGGTGACAGACATAATAAAGCAGCATCCTTTTTTTTTTTTTTTTGCCTATGTTGATGTAAATGTTCCTAATCTCACCCTCCAGGAAAACAAAAAAATCTCCAAATTGCACTATAACCAGGTAGATAACAAGAATCTGGTCTTAGGTGTGGGGAATACTCTTCCTTTAATAAACAAAAGGCCTACTGTATTATTAACTAAGAGAAAGTGAAATGTCACACTGACATTCTAAAATAATAGAAAGTTAAGACCACACTAGCTATAAACAGTGCCTTTTTGAAAAAAAGAAAAATTTAAATACTCAGGCACTAAGCACTAGGCTACCTAAAACTCTAGGATTAAGTCTAGTGCCATAATCCTTATTAGAAAGTAGCAACACAGTAATAGTGAATAAACCCAGGTATTCACCAGTTAAAAATTATGAATTAAAGTGTATCAATAATAGATTTTTATCATGAAGAGGTTGATGCCAGATGACAAGAACACTTTTACCAAAGTTTGATGCTCAGAATATGGCAGCCTCATGAAAAACTGATATCATTCTTTAAGTTTGATACTCTTGATCAGTTTAGGAAGCAAAAGAGCCCACACAAAATGTGAGGATGCTAGGAAGCAGAGCAATAGAGTATCATGTCAGCATTATCTCTTTTACTCAAAATGTCTTCTATAGTTATAATGAACCATGGATAACGAATGACCAAGGACTATTCATCTTTAGATTTTTTAATTGAAATATCCACTGGGCTTTAAATAACAGATATCAAAAAAAAAAAAAAAAAAAAAGACAGTTTGGATCAGAAAGTGCTGTGCTTTCTCTTTTGTTAAGAAACTGGAGAGTCACTGAATTTTCCTTAGAAACTACTTGTTCTTTGTGGTTATAACTAAATAACTTACTTGCCGTGTATAAGATGCAGGACTCTGCAGTTGCAACCTATGCCATTCTTACTGCAGAAATTGAACCTGTGCCATAAAGACACAGTACAAATCCATAGATCTGATCTTCCATCAGAAAAGCAGCAAATATGGCAAGAGTCAGGCAAGATAAAATCAAGGGAAGTAAATAACTTACCAAATAAGAATCTGTTATTCCAGAGAATTCTCATTTTGATTTGAAGAAGAGATTGAATTGTTACCTCACACCTTAAAACAGAAAGTAGCAGCAGACCCACTATTACATACTGTACTAACGGGATAAGATACAACTCTTAACTTTGCATAATCTGTGTAAAAAAGATATGCTTGACATTTGTGGAATGTCATTTCTCTTTATAGAATTATAGGCAAGATTTCTCCAATAAAACTTAACTTAAGCCAGTTATAAAACTATAACTTCACATCAAAATTTAAAAAAGTTAAAAAATGTGTTTGAATATGTACATATCACACAGGAGTGCTTGAATGTTCCTGCAGATTGTGTTGCTGGTCAGATTCCAGTCTACTTTCCACCTTCAAAGCTGGAATAGGCTGAGTCATCTGATCTTGGGGTAGACTAAGTTCTGATGAAGATGGGCAGGATGATGATGCTGTCAAAAGCTGCATCTCCGTGCATGTTTCTTCAGATTCAGTTTTTAACCTCATACACTGGGAGTCAACTTCTAATTCTCGCTTTCCAGTTAAAGCACAGTCCATGTTAGAAGTGCTTTCTGTGTTTTGAGTGGCTTCCACAACAGGGTGGTACTGTTTAAGCCTTATATGCCAGGCTAAACTGCACACTGCTGACACTGTTTTGAACTGATGAATGACATTTCTGGGGATGAAGTAGATATCATTGTCGCATAGCTGAATTCTAGCATAACGAATGCCTTCCCGCCTCATTTGGTTTAGTTTAGCTTCATCCACCCACTGCACACACTAAAGAGAGGAAAAAAGTTGCATAGTACTTAAATATGTCATAATTTAGTCAACTATTATAATTAGCACAGGAAAACAATGGGGCCAAAGTATGTTATAATAACAATCAAAATAAAGTTAAGTAATACTCAGTGGAACACAGCTTTCTAACATTTCCTGTAACATTTGGGAAACATTTTCCATCATATTTTACGACCTCTCTAGTAACAAGGAGCCCTGGTGGCACACTGGTTAAGAGCTTGGCTGCTAACCAAAAAAGGTCAGCAGTTCAAATCCACCAGCCACTGCTTAGAAACCCTATGCAGCAGTTCTACTCTGTCCTATAGGGTCGCTATGAGTCAGAATCAACTCAGTGGCAACGAGTTTGGTTTGATTGGTTTTTTGGTTCTAGTAACAAAATGCAGTTAAAGTCAGAATGGCCCAGGGGATCATTTAAATAAGTATTTAAAAGCATAGCTAAATATCACTATTCTTTGCCATGCATATGGCAGTATTTTATCTTTTCCCTCAGTGTCCTTTGACCTTCGGCAGGCAAGGGCACATAGTCCAATGGACCGTCCAAGGTCTGAACTGACCAGCCTAGGTCCTGTAATCATCCCAGGAACACCTGGCATCTCAGAGATTGAAGGGACCTCAAGCATTTTGCTTGGGAAGCTCTCCTTTAAACAATTTTTGACACCCATTCCCCCCAACCCACACACAGCTTACCTATCTACCTATAAGAGAAATACAAAATAAAATGGGTATATATATTTATTTTCAATATCTCATTCAAATGGTAATAAAAAATCAGTAGTTATTACCTGGGAAACTGGAGGTTCATGAAGGTCTAACTGAAGTCTCTGTACAACATCAGTAAAATCCTCAGCATGAAAACAAATCACGTCTTTGGTTATGCGAGGTTGGTCACTCCTAAAATTAACAAAATTAAGTTTTAGGAAAAAGCATCTCAAAATGGAAAATGATGATACAGTTTTACTGTCCTGGAAATGCTACTACCAGCACAGGAACAGGAAATAGTTCCTAAGGACTAAGTATGTATTTGCTTCTTTAATCAACTTAAAAAGAAATTAACAAACACACCAATAAATCTGTTAAAAAAAAAAAAAAAACTATGAACATCAGATTAGTTGTAGCAAAATTCCAAACCATCACTAAAAATAAAGTTTTATTCTAAATTAGTTGTGCTTGCAGCCCTCCTACCACCTTGCCCCACCATCTCCACACCACCCAATAATGTCATCGAGAGGGAATGCAATGGAGAGAGCACACCTCAGCCCCATAAATATCACACGTTCCAGTTTTCAAGTGCACAGTGGTTAAGAGCTTGGCTGCTAACTAAAGGTCAGCAATTCAAATCCATCAGCCACTCCTCGGAAACCCCATGGTTCTACTCTGTTCTACAGGGTCACTATGAGTCAGAATCAATAGCAACGGGTTTTGTATTGTTGTCTAGTTTTCAAAATAGAGAAAAAAACTGAATAATCTTTAAGTTAAAATATTTACTATCAAGCCATGGCTGAACTATATATGTAAAAAAGTAATATTGACTATATAAAGCATATATTAAAAAAAAAAATGCTGTCAAGTAAATTTCAACTTCTAGCGACCCTATTGGACAGAGCAGAACTGCCCCATAGAGTTTCCAAGGAGCGAGCGCCTGGTGGATTTGAACTGCTGACCTGTTGTGTAGCAGCCATAGCACTTAACCACTATGCCACCAGGGTTTCCAAAAAATATATAAGTAATATAAATTATAATATGTATTATTTTATATAGTGTGTAAATTAATAATATACTGAGAGGGCCCTGAAGAGTCACAAATATGAAAAACAAAGAAAAATACAGTTTTTAAGTTAAGCTAGCTCTATGTCCTGAACTTTGTTAAAATTGAGCCCTAATTTTTTTAATAAAGTCCACATTTTCTTAGACAATGTTAGCCAATCTTGCAGTTGAATCCTATTAACTTACCATTCACCAAACTGTACAGCTTTCAAAACCCCAACAGCAGCCGTACTCTGCCAGTCAAACCCCTGACCTACATGATCAGCATGAGCTCTTGTCCTATCTTCAAAGAGGACTTCACGGGGTTCACTGGTCCGAGGTAGGTACTGGAGATTTTTAATTTCATTCATTGATCTAGAGTTCATTTGGTTGTGAAGCAAAAGCAAGGAATAAAGAGACAATTAAAAAAAAGTATTAATAATTGCTGAAATAGGTTCAATGATTTTGATCATTAGCATTTAATACACTATGTTGTACCTCTTAATATGATGACCTTCCTCTCCCTGTAGGCCATAAATAGAAAACTATATCTTTGATAAGATTCAAATGCATTGTTTGAATATAAAAATTAGTTGTCCAGCAAGAGAAAATACAATACAAAGTTTAAGGCAATGTGTTTCTTTACTCTCAGGCAACCTCATTTCTAGCTCTCAAAACATCCTCCTAGGCCTCTGGCTCAACATGGCAAACTCAGCACCCATATGATTTCCTCTTCCACATTAAAATGAAAGTGAAAGGCTTCAAACTAATATGGTAGGAGTGAGGGGCAGTGAATGGGGAGATGGATGGGGGTAGAGAAAAAACAAAATTAGTCATGAGCTGATATTGGGTGATGACTATAGGAGATTATTATATTATTCTACTATTTGCTAAAAAATTTATTTTAAAAAATTTAAAGATGATAATAAAAGAATGAATAAGCAACAACAAAGGTAATAGGAAATAAGCTGGTGAATGAGCAATATCAACAAATTTCTGGATGATTAGAAATAATTACAAGTGTCTTGAAGTAATAAAATTGAGCAAAGAAAGGCACAGGCCTACAATACATGAGAGGAACTGCAGGCAAAAAGCAGCAGCCCTGCCCAATAGACTCTGGACAAGCCTAAAACTTACTCCAGTCAGCATGGAGAGAAATGAAGTGAGGCTGAAAAAAAGGGAATTAATGTAAAATTCTGCAAATGAATGAGTCACCTTCCACACATGCAGGTAGAACCATGAACTGTTAGGCATTTACCCCCATGGGGTAGATAGTGGGGTGTCTCCCAGCATCCATCCCTCCCCTTTACTTCCCTGACAGAACCCTGATTTTGATTAGGATCTACTTCTACTCTATATGTGACCTAATTCTCCTTTCCAGTAACTGATTGAGGACCTAATTCTGGATGATAATGAGAGAAGAAATCTGCTGAGGAGACTTCTGGGAAGTTTCCTAGCTCCTAAGAAAGAAAAGATAGCTTCTTCTTCTACTAGATACAGCCAGATCCAGATATGATGATGCTCAGAACTGGGTGCCAGGGAGTACAAAGCCTACGCAAAAAGAACAAGGAAAGAAGGAAAGGACCTAATTCCTTGATGGCATCATTAAGCCTCTGACCAAATGGTACCTGGAACCAACCTACTCTGGGCTTCTTGATATATAAGATAATAAACATTTTATTGTATGAATCCATTTATGAGTCAAAATTTTTGCTGCTTATAGCTGAAAGCATCCTAATTAATAAACTTCAGCCAAAAAAAACAGTATGTTCTTCTGTAAACAAACTGAACCTGCCATAAAGAACCAAACTAGTGTAATCCTCTGGCACCTGGGCATGTCCCTTGATCCCCAGCTCTATGCCTGTCAACTCTAAAGTGAAACCTACTGTTGACAAGCATCACCCACATATGAAAAGAACTCCCAGTAAGTCCAATGCTTTACTACTAAGGATGATGGGGCAACTGAGAATCACCAGATATTTGAAGAAAGCCTTTAACAGTCTGACCGAGAAAGACCAAAATAAACAATGCTGAAATTAAAATATTCAACAGAAAGTTTAGAACACAAAAGTCATGCAAACGTTCTAGAATCAAAAGAAAAAAGATAAGTAACAGGAAATATGAGAATAATCAAACTAGGAGATCTTTTATTCAACCAACAGTAGTTTCAGAGATAACAGAGAAAATGGAGAAGAAATTATCAAAGCAATTAAACATGAAAATTTTCCATAAATGAAAGTAGATATGAATCTGTAAATTTAAAGGCCTACCAGACACCAAAGAGAATAATTTAAAAAATAAGAATGAAAGACCCAAACCCAGACACATTATTTTGAGATTTCAGAATACCAATGATAAACAGAAGATGCCATAAGCTTTCAGAGAGGAAAAAAAAATAGGTCACCTACAAAAGAACAAAAGTTACACTGGCATTAAGATTCTCACAAACAGTATTAGATGCCAAAAGACACTGCCAAATGCCAAAAACTCTGAGGGAAAATACAACCTCTAGACTCAGCTAAACTTATCAATCATGCATGTTACTGTGTTGTTGGGTGCCACCGAGTCAATTCTGACTCATTGTAACCCCATGGGACAAAGAAGAATTGCCTCATAGGATTTTCTTGGCTGTAGTGCTTACAGAAGCAGGGCTCTTTATCAATCATGTATAACGACAGGAAAAGAATTTTTCAGACATAAAATAATCCAGAATACCTCCCTTTTCTTACATGCTCAAGCAAAAGAGGGAAATAAACCCAGGAAGGCAACAACTTCCATTAGCAGAAAAGCATTAAATGGCAAGTTCCAGGTTGATAACTGTGAAAGTCTAAAAAGACCTGAGGATGGAATAATAGCACAGAGTACAAAGGAAAAAATGTAACTACCAACATCCTCAAAGGAAAAAAAAAAGTGGCCATGTAAGAAAGCTATGGTCAAACGGATGAGAAACAATGGATGTTAAACAATGAAGAGAAACATGAAGATGAAGACGTTAGCAATACAGTCAAGTTTATGTCCCCCTCAAAAAAGGGTGATCAGAAACTGTAGGGAAAACAATTTTAAAAACAAAAAATGTAATCCAAATATCAAACAAACTAAAATGTGGGATGATTTTCTTTAGTATCTACATGGAATATAGGAAAGAACCTTTTGCATAGTTTTCTTCTGAATGGCAACATAACGCTGGAAACTTATAATAGAAATTTTTACTCTACTAGTTGGGTTTGGGTCTGTAGTAAACTTACCTAATCATGTTATGCCATTTACTGACTTTTGTGTTTTAGAATCCACCTATTGACAAAGCACGTTAAGACTTAAATTATGGTTTTAAAACAGATTATGAATTAACCTCAATGACGTAAAATTACAGCTGACAAGAAGATGGGATGAAGGCGGCAACGAAGGGGTACCATTTCTTTATCTTACAAACTGGGGAGATAAAACAAAATACTTTCTACAGTCAATAAAACAAGAAAGAGATTTAAGATATATTATTTAATGTTACTAAGGTAACAAAGAGGTTATTTAATTATTTGAGGAACAGGTGGAAAAAATCCCCATTTAACATACAAGAAATCAATACATTATCATTTTAAGAAAAATGGCATCAAAAACAAATGGTAGAGGGGCAGGGCCAAGTTGGCAAAGTAGTCAGATGCTTCTGCTGAACCCTCTTACAACAAAGAACGAAAAAAAAACAACTGAAAAGATTACATTTATGACAAGCTAGAAGCCCTGAACATCAAAGGCAAAGTCAGAAAATGGACTGAGCAGCAGGGGGCGGGAGAGACGGTTCAGAAGCAGAGAGGAATTGTCTGTCGGACCTGAATTGCCCGGAAGCCTCAGTAAGGCACAATACACGGGAGAGGCTGCAGCAGGCTGGTGGTAGCATTTGGCCGCAGTTTCCTCAGAGAAAAACATCCAGCCACTCAGTCTACTCACATCTCCGGAACCAGAGAATAATGGCACTCTCAGCAAAAGCTAAGTACTTGTGTATATTTTACCACGCCCCCCAACCCCAAGCCGGCTTCAGTGGCTGTCGATTTCCCTGGGCCTGAGATAGGTCCTGCTGCGTGACCTGAGCCATTCTCCCAGCTCTGAAGAAGGAATAAATTCACAGTCGGGGGAAAAGAGTATCTGTCAGCTCCACTAACCTAGGGAGCTCAGGACAGAAGCGGCTCCTATCCAGGCATAAATGGTCCATGGACTTTGAATACCTTTACCCCCTGCATAGACTTGTGCAGGCCTATTTCAGGAGAATAGGCCCTTGTTGGCGGAATGCAACTGTTTCAACTATGCAGTGTTTGATGTTTGACACCGCTTTGCCTATTAAACAGGGTCCTCACCTACCCACATCAGGGGCCTAAGGACTGGTGGCTCCACTCAGGTCACCCAAACACCCGACAGGGGTCCAAGGATAACTGGTACCTCCTACTCCTTACCACCAAAAGCACTGGGTGCCCAAGGTCTGTCTGCAGAACCCACCCACCCGTGAACTCTAGAGAACAGGAATGCGCTTTCCACACAGACACTTGATGGACAGTTGTCAGCCCCCTGCCTTGTTCAGAGCGTGACCCCTTACTGCAACCAGATACCGCTACCTACACCAATCACCCCGTCCCTCTAAGACTGTAGCGCAGAGCCTGTACCACACACTCGATGACCAGCAACCTAGACACCTGAACTGAATCCATACAAGAAAAGTGAATGGACTCCTAGGCTCATATACCTGCTAACACCTCTAGCCGTCTGGGGACAGGACGTCAGAGCTCCAAAAGTGAAAATAATCAGGCTAGCTCACTCGAGCAACCTATCTGCGCATATCAAAACAAAACAAAGCAAGAAGCTAGGATAGAGTAAGCAAACATAAAATAAACTAATACAATAATGTATAGATGGCTTGGAGACAACAGTCAATATCAAATCACATAAGGCAGCAGACCATGATCACTTCAACAAGCTCTCAAAACAAAGAAGGGATCTTCTGGATGAAGGTGCCTTCCTGGAATTACCAGATGCAGAATACAAAAGATTAATATACAGAACTCTTCAAGACATCAGAAGCGAGATCAGGCAATACTGAGAACAAGCTTAGGAGCACACAGATAAAGTAGATGAAGAAACTAAAAATGTTATTCAAGAAAATAATGAAAAATTTAATAAGCTGCAAGAATCCATAGAGACAGCAATCAGAAAATCAGAAGATTAACAATAAAATTACAGAATTAGACAATTCAAAAGAAAGAGGAACAGAACTGAGTAAGTGGAAGGAAGAATTTGTGAGACTGAAGATAAAGCACTTGCTACCAATATACTTGAAGAAAAATAAGATAAAAGAATTTTAAAAAAAAAAAAGGGAAGAAACCCTAAGAATCATATGGGACTTTCTCAAGAGAAATAACATACACGTGATTGGAGTACCAGAACAGGGAGGGATAACAGAAAATAGAGAGAATTGCTGAAAATTTGTTGGCAGAAAACCTCCCTGATATCATGAAAGATGAGAAGGTATCTATCCAAGACACTCATTGAACTCCACATAAGGTAGACCTTAAAAAAAAGTCACCAAGACATATTATGATCAAACTTCCCAAAACCAAAGATAAAGAGAGAATTTTAAGAGCAGCTAGGGATAAATGAAAACTCACCTACAAGGGACAGTCAGTAAGAATAAACTCAGACTACTCAGCAGAAACCATGAATGCAAGAAGGCAGTGGGATGACTTTTATAAAGCACTGAAGGAAAAAACTGCTGGACAATAATCATATATCCACAAAAACTGTCTCTCAAATATAAAGGCGAAATTATGACATTTCCAGATGAAGAGAAGTTTAGGAAATTCATAAAAACCAAACCAAAACTACAAGAAATACTGAAGGGAGTTCTCTGGTTAGAAAATCAATATCAGAGAGCAGCCCAAGACTAGAACACTGCACAGGGCAATCAGATGTCAACCCAGACAGGAAATTACAAAAAGATTTTAAAAATGTTCAAAACAGGGAAACAGCAATGTCATTACATAAAACAAGACAACGTTAAAACACTAAAGAGGGACTAAGAAATGTAGTCATAGATCTTTCATATGGAGAGGAAAGGAGGACAATATACAGAAATAAAATTTAGGTTTAAACTTAGAAAAATAGGGGTAAATATTAAGGTAACCACAAAGGAGACTAACAATCCTCCTCATCAAAATAAAATACAAGAAAAAAACAGAGACTCAGCAGAAACTAAATCAACTACAATGAATAAGAAGAAAAGACAATATATAAAGATAAGCTACTCAGCACAAAAAATTAAGTGGGAAAAAGAAACTGTAAACAATGCACAAAAAAGACATCAAAATGACAGCACTAAACTCATACCTATCCGTAATTACGCTGAATGTAAATGGACTAAATGCACCAATAGAGAGACACAGAGTGGCAGTCTGGATAAAAAAAACATGATCCGTCTATATGCTGCCTACAAGAGACACACCTTAGACTGAGCGACACAAACAAACTAAAACTCAAAGGATGGAAAAAAATATATCAAGCAAACAACAATCAAAAAAGAGCAGGAGTGGCAGTATTAATTTCCAACAAAATAGACTTTAAAGTTAAATCCACCACAAAGGACAAGGAAGGATACTATATAATGATTAAAGGGACAATATACCAGGAGGATATAACCATATTAAATATTTATGCACCCAATGACAGGGCTGCAAGATAAATAAAACAAACTCTAACAGCACTGAAAAATAAGATGGCTCCAAAATTATAGTAGGAGACTTAAACACACCACTTTCAGTGAAGGGCAGAACATCCAGAAAGAAGCTCAATAAAGACACGGAAGATCTAAATGCCACAATCAAACAACTTGGCCTCAAAGACATACACAGAACACTCCACCCAAAAACAGGCAAGTATACTTTCTTTTCCAATGCACATGGAAGATTCTCTAGAATAGACCACGTATTAGGTCATAAAGCAAGCCTTAGCAGACTCCAAAACTTTCAGAGAAGAGGTAACACCACTACTACTAAAGGTATTTCAGAGCATAGAAAAGGATGGAATACTCCCAAACTCATTCTATGAAGCCAGCATATCCCTGATGCCAAAACCAGGTAAAGACACCACAAAAAAAGAAAATTACAGACCTATATCTCTCATGAACTTAGATGCAAAATCCTCAACAAAATTCTACGCAATAGAATCCAACAACATATCAAAGAAATGATGCACCATGACCAAGTGGGATTCATACCAGGTATGCAGGGATGCTTCAACATTAGAAAAACAATTAATGTAATCCATCATATAAATAAAACAAAAGACAAGAATCACATGATTTTATCAATCTATGCAGAAAAGGCATGTGACAAAGTCCAACACCCATTCATGATGAAAACTCTCAGCAAGACAGGAATAGAAGGAAAATTCCTCAACATAATAAAGGGCATTTATAAAAAGCCAAAAGCTAACATCATTGTGAATGGACAGAGTCTGAAAGCATTTCCCTTGAGAATGGGAACCAGATAAGGCTGTCCTTTATCACCACTCTTATTCAACATTGTGCTGGATGTCCTGGACAGAGCAATTAGGCTAGGTAAAGAAATAAAGGGCATCCAGATTGGTAAGAAAAAAGTAACAGTATCTCTATTTGCAGATGACATGACCTTATGGAAAACCCTAAAGAATCCTTAAAAAAAACTACTGAAACTAATTGAAGAGTTCAGCAGAGTATCAGGATACAAGATAAACACAGAAAAATCAGTTGGACTCCTCTACACCAACAAAAAGAACACCGAAGAAAAAATCACCAAATCAGTACCATTTACAGTAGCCCCAAGAAGATAAAATACTTAGGAATAAATCTTACCAGAGATGGAAAAGACCTATACAAAGAAAACTACAAGACACTACTGCAAGAGACCAAAAGAGACCTACCTAAGTGAAAAAACATACCTTGCTCATGGATAGGAAGACTTAACATTGTAAAAATGTCTATTCTACAAAAGCTATCTATAGATACAATGCAATTATGATCCAAATTCCAATGGCTTTTTTTTATAAGATGGAGAAACAAATCAACTTTATATGGAAGGGAAAGAGGCCCTGGATAAGCAAAGCAGTACTGAAAAAGACGAACAAAGTGGGAGGCCTCACTCTACCTGATTTTAGTACCTATTACACTGCCACCGCAGTCAAAACAGCCTGGTACTGGTACAACAACAGACACATAGACCAATGGAACAGAATTGAGAATCCAGACATAAATCCATCCACACATGAGCAGCTGATATTTGACAAAGGCCCAAAGTCAGCTAAATGGGAAAAGACAGTCTCTTTAACAAATGGTGCTGGCATAACTGGATATCCATCTGCAAAAAAGTGAAACAACACCCATACCTCACACCATGCACAAAAACTAACTCAAAATTGATCAAAGACCTAAATATAAAATCTAAAACAATAAAGATCATGGAAGAAAAACTAAGGACAATGCTAAGAGCCCTAATACATGGCATAAACAGTATACAAAACATCACTAGCAATGCAGAAGAGAAACTAGATAACTGGGAGCTGCTAAAAATAAAACACCTATGCTCATCCAAAGACTTCAACAAAAGGGTAAAAAGATAACCTACAGACTGGGAAAAAGGTTTTAGCCATGACATTTCCCATCAGCACCTGATCTCTAAAATCTATATGATACTGCAAAAACTCAAATACAAAAAGACAAATAACCCAATTAAAAAATGGGCAAAGAATATGAACAGGCACTTCACTAAAGACATTCAGGTAGCTAACAGATACAAGAGGAAATGCTCACATCACTAGCCATTAAAGAAATGCAAATCAAAACTGCAAGGAGATTCTATCTCACCCCAACAAGGCTGGCATTAATCCAAAAAACACAAAATAATAAATGTTGGAGAGGTTGTAGATAGACTGGAATACTTACACACTGCTGGTGGGAATGTAAAATAGTACAACCACTTTCAAAATTGATTTGGCACTTCCTTAAAAAGCTAGAAATAGAACTACCATACGATCAAGCAATCCCACTCCTTGGAATATATCCTAGAGAAATAAGAGCCTTTACACGAACAGATATATGCACACTCATGTTCACTGCAGCATTGTTTACAATAGCAAAAAGATGGACGCAACCAAGGTGCCCATCAATGGATGAATGGGTAAATAAATTATGGTATATTCACATAATGGAATACTACACATCGATAAAGAACAATGATGAATCCATGAAACATTTCATAACATGGAGCAATCTGGAAGGCATTATGATGAGTGAAATTAGTCAGCAGCAAAAGAACAAATATTGTATGAGACCACTATTATAAGAACTCAAAAAATAGTTTAAACAGAGAATATTCTTTGATGGTTACTTAGGAAGGAGGGAGGGAGAGGAGTTTTCACTAATTAGACAATAGACAAGAACTATTTTAGGTGAAGGGAAAGATAACACACAATACAGGAGAGGTCAGCACAACTTGACTAACCAAAAGCAAAGAAGTTTCACCAATAAACTGAACACTCTAAAGGCTAGCATAGCAGGGCCAGGGGTTTGGGGACCATGGTTTCAGGGGACATCTAAGTCAATTGGCATAATAAAATCTATTAAGAAAACACTCTACATCCCACTTTGGAGAGTGGCATCTGGGGTCTTAAATGCTAGCAAACAGCCATCTAAGATGCATCAATTGTTTTCAACCCACCTGGAGCAAAGGAGAATGAAGAACACCAAAGACACAAGGTAATTATGAGCCCAAGAGACAGAAAGGGCCACATGACCCAGAAACTACATCATCCTGAGACCAGAAGAACTAGATGGTGCCCAGCTACAACTGATGACTGCCCTGACAGGCAACACAACAGAAAACCCTCAAGGGAGCAGGAGAGCAGTGGGATGCAGACCCCAAATTCTTGTAAAAGGATCAGAGTTAATAGTCTGACTGAGACTAGAAAGACCCCAGAGGTCATGGTCCCCAGACCTTCTGTGAGCCCAAGACAGGAACGATTCCCAAAGCCAACTCTTCAGACAGGGACTGGGCTGGACTACAGGACAGAAAATGACATTGGTATAGAGTGAGCTCCTTGGATCATGTAGACACATGAGACTATATGGGCAGCTCCTATCTGGAGAAGAGATAAGAGGGCAGAGGGGTGCAGAAGCTGGCCAAATGGACATGAAAATAGAGAGTAGAGGGAAGGAGTGTGCTGTCTCATTAAAGGGAAAGCACCTAGGAATATATAGCAAGGCGTATATAAGTTTTTGTATGAGAGACTGACTTGGTTTGTAAACTCCCACTTTAAGCCCAATAAAAATTTTTTTTAAAAAATGGTTTTTCCCTTTGGTAAAAATGTGTCTCTGGGAAAAAGAAGTGGACGAGATTTTTCATTATAAGCCCTATAGTACTATTTAATTTTTTTTTAAACCCTGCCCATGTATTACTTCAGCTTAAAACACCAGCGATTTTGTTGTTGTTGTTAGGTGCCATCGAGTCGGTTCCAACTCATAGCGACCCTATGCACAACAGAACAAAACAATGCCCGGTCCTGCGCCATCCTTACAATCGTTGTTATGTTTGAGCTCATTGTTGCAGCCACTGTGTCAATCCACCTCGTTGAGGGTCTTTCTCTTTTCCGCTAACCCAGTACTCTGCCAAGCATGATGTCCTTCTCCAGGGACTGATCCCTCCTGACAACATGTCCAAAGTAAGTAAGACGCAGTTTCACCATCCTTGCCTCTAAGGAGCATTCTGGCCGCACCTCTTCCAAGACAGATTGGTTCGTTCTTTTGGCAGTCCATGGTATATTCAATATTCTTCGCCAGTGATTTTAGAGTTGGTAAATGCAAAGATCATCTTCATTAACAGGACCCTCGTTAAACGGACAGCTTCTCAGGCTGACTCCACCATTTTCAGCAACAAGATGAAACTAGTGTTTAAATTGTGATTCGTCCATCAAAACCCTATTTAAGAGATATCATTCTAATTCAAAGTGCTTTTGAACACCTCACTGAAGAATATTTAATCCCAACAGAAATAAAATTTGATGGCGTCTCAGATCAGTAGAGAAAAAATAGATTAATGAATAAAGGATGTTGGTACAGCTGGTTAACTACTTGGGAAAAAATGTTAAATCTATATATATATATGCTAAAACCAATTCTAGGTAGATTAAATATGTAAATGCTGAAATCACAGATTAACTAGGAGAAAATGTAGGCAAACATTTTATAATCCTCAAGGAGGGAAGGCCTAAGCCTGCTACTAAAGAAAAAATCTCAGAAGAAAGGATTGATAGATTTAAGTACATATAAACAAAAAATTCTGTGAACAAAGGGAAAAAACAAAACACTGAAGCTAAAAGAAAACAAAGAAGAGTAAACCTTGCAATATAAGGAAAAAAAAGTTAATAGTCATACAGGAAATTCTTATGAATGAAAAACATCCCAATAGAAATATGCATAAAATTAAACAGCATCATTAAAAAGAAATACAAACCTCTGGGAAAAAAAACAGCAAATTAAAATGAGAAAAGATTTTTATCCAACTACATCAATACAGATTAAAAAGAATGGAGGATAGGGAGAAAAGGACATTGTCTTATTATGTCGGTAGGAGTATAAATTGGTATATTTCTGGAGTTCCAATTCAAAATGTGTATACTTTGAGCCAGTAATTCTACTTTTGGGAATTTCTACTAATAAACACACATCTGCACAAAGATATATATATCCAACAAACCAACGAACCATCCATTCATTCATCCATCTATCCACCTATCCACCTCTGCAATCATCCATTCATCTACAATCAGTGGTATGCCGGTGCATGTGTACCAACAGGCTTGGGGCAGTAGTGGCTGATTTATGTAGTATAAATACTCCCAACATGGCTGATTTCAAGCTACCAATATGGTATCACTCAATGTGCAATAGAGATGTGATGCTAATAATGGCTCTTGTGAGCTGGTACAGGCTGGCTCCAGCACACCACTGTCAAAATGCTATTTATACTGAAAAACTGAAAACAATTTACACTAATAAAGAGCTGGTAAAATAAATTTTGATACAGCCATATAGCGAAAACTACGTAATCACTTAGAAATGATGATATAGCTGCATATGATGTAACAAAAATAAACCTAAGGGAGGGGGACCCAAGTCTAAAAATAGACATCATGGAAAGAATTCTTTTTTTGTACAAAAATCCTTAAATATAAATATATATGGACTAAACTCTGAAACGTTAATAAACCTAAATGGGTGGAATTATGACTTTTTTACTCTTTTGTATTCTTTTTGGAAAGATTATAGAATAAAAAATGCATATAATACTTATTTAGTATAATTTCAAGATTCATTATCATCATGTATATAACTGCTATGCAGAAATTCAATCAACTGCCGGCTTTTACCATGCCGCTGCCCTGCATTCAAATTAGTATTTACAGAGTATTTTCAGGCATCATCTCAAGTGTTGCTGTTGTTGATAGCCACCACTGAGTTGGCTCCTGACTCATGGCAACCCCATGCACAAATGCTGCCCAGTCCCACCCTAGCCCCATACCACTTGCAGATCAGACTAATAGGGTTTTCAATGGCTGATTTTTGAAGGTAGATTACCAGGCCTTTCTTCCTAGTCCATCTTAGTCTGGAAGCTCTACTAAAACCTGTTCAACATCACAGCAACGCACAAGCCTCTCAAAGACAAGGTGTGCTGCCCATGAGGTGCACTGGCCAGAATCAAGTGTAACTAAGATTATTTCAGCACTTAGCTGAAGTATCATTTTCCTATGAGCTTTAAGGTAAGGTCTAGACTAGTCCATTAGAGCTCAGTTCTTGGAGTTATTTTGGGTTGCTTTTTCCATGCCCAAACCCATTGCTATAGAATCGATTCTGACTCATAGCAACCCTATGGGACAAAATACAACTGCACTACAGGGTTTCCAAAGCTGTAATCTTTACAGATGCAGACTACCACATCTTTCTCCTACAGAGCAGCTGGGGGGTTCAAACCACCGACCTTTTGGTTAGCAGCTAAACTCTTAACCACTGCGCCACCAGGGCTCCTTGCTCTTTCCATAGTCTACGCAAATATAAATCATTTTCAGTTTCACTAAATGAGTTTTCACAGCAGTAGAGTTAATCTACATTTGTTTTGTGTGTCTGAAACACAACACACATTAGCTTAATATGAATTATTAAAGCCTTGCAATATGGGGGAATACATTACTGGTCCCATCCAGCAAACACTGATAACCTACTATGTGTCATGAAGACAGAGATGAATAAAACACAGAGGTTCTCCTCAAGGAGCTCAAAATCTAATGGAAAACAAAAACATGTAAACAGATCAATAATGAACAGAAGGTTGTAGGAGCAGAGAGAAGGGAACAATTAATTGTCTAAAGGAATGAAGAAAGGCTTCACAAGTGAGGTGACATCCTAGCTTTGAAGATTTATTAAGAGTTTGTCAGGTAAAAGATTAGACTGGACTATAAAACATAAAATAATACTCATGAAGTGTGTGCTTCTTAGCTCAAGTAGACACATAAGACTAAATTGGCAGCTCCTACCCGGAGGCGAGATGAGAAGGCAGAAAGGGACTGGAGCTGGCTGAATGGACATGGGTAACCCAGGGTGGAAATGGGGAATGTGCCGTCACACTACAGGGATTGCAACTAGGGTCACATAACAATATGTGTATAAATGTTTGTATGAGAAATTGAGCTATAAGCTTTCACCTAAAGCACAATAAAAATAAAGAGTTTGTCAGGTAGAAAGGAGGGTAGGAGAGAAGATGCCATTCTAAGTAAAAAGAACAGTGCTAAAGCACAGAGCTGTGTAGCACCATGGTTTAGAAACACAATTCTGCTTTGCTGGAGGGGCCTAGAAGCAGATACATCTAGAAGAGGTACTGCTGGGGCCAGATTATAAAAGATTCCTATAGACCACACTAAGAAGGAGTTTGTTCTTGTATCTTGCAGGCAGTTAGGAACCAGGTTTTAAGAAAAGAAGTAAAAATTAAATGTCTTTAGAAGAACTCTGATGACTGTGTAATGAGTGGACTAGATTAAGGAACGAAGCACTGGAAGAAAACTGAAGGAAGCTCTTAATTTGGACAAATGGTTTTTAAACTGTACTTGAGTCTTAATCATTTTTTTGTAAGCAATCAATTTTTTTAAAAAGTGCTTTTACTTATTTGAAAAGAATAAATGTTTACCGTCGTCTTTTGAAGGGTGACTTTGGCATATCTGCTGTAGGGATCATCTGCTCTCCTGGCCTTACCCACATTATAGGCCCATCATCACTCTGGGACCTACACTGGAGTCGGAGGCTGGAAAGTGTACCCCAGGGCAAAGTCATCTAGAAATCAGATGAATGAGTTACATTTTAAAAATATTTTCCAGACTATTTACAAGTTATCCCATACCAAAAAAGGTTGTGTGTGCATGTATAAAGAAATAAATGCTGTATTACACAACGATTTACAAAAAAAAGAATAACTGAGGTTAAGTCCTTTGTACCAATCATTTTATACACATTTCTATTCAAAACACTAGATACCATTTTAACAGGCAAGATTAACTTAATATTCTTTAATGGAAGATTGTCCTCTTAATAATCAAGATTTCAATAATCTCAACACTCACTTTCAGAAATGGTGATTCTTCTAACATATCAAGGAACTCTGGGAAATAATCGCCAACTTCTTCATCTACTGCTCCAACAAGACTTATCTGCCGCATAGGACCTGCTCGGTAGGTGCCACAGCAGTATGTCCTGTTCACCTGAGAAAAAACAAAAGGGGGGAAAAACAACTCAAGTACAGTATAACATAATTAAAGAGTTAGAATAGGGTATTTCCAATGTTGCTATTTCTTCTACATACAAAGAACTCAATGGTCAGCACCTTGGATAAAGTCAAAGTTACAGAGGCACCTAAGCACACTGACAAATATAATACAATATGTGCCACAAATAGCAATTTCAATGTGTAACATAGCCTACAATTCCAGTACTTCAAAGAAATACTGAAAATATTAACATATACTTAAGCTTCTCTAAGAATGATGGCTTTTGAACTTTGTAAACACTTTAGAGTGATATTTAGGAAAAAAAACCCTGAATAGTAAATAAATAGTGCAATTGACAGGATGAGGGTAAAAAACACCATAGATTAATCTTGCACATTCATTTGGTCCTCCCTAGCTTGAAAGTCTTCACACCAGACACCAGGCTGGCATATACAAAGGCTATAGATCGACTGGCCCCATTATCAAACTCCCTCTGCCATTAGTTCCACAGAAGAGCCTACATCCTGAGCAGGGTGGTCTTTTTCTTTACCCAACTCATACCAAACTTATTTCTACCTCCAATGATTTTTCTCTTGAAACTGCTCCCTTTCGAACGTCCGATTTTCTGTCAATCTAAATCTTACCCACTTTCAAAGATCAGTTCAAGTCTTCTTTTCTTCCAGAAGCCTTCCTGATCATCCTCCTTATCTTTCACTTTTTTGAAGTCTAATGTTACCTGTGCGCACACATACATTTTACTTGTATCAATTCGTTAGTGGATTTACAGCATTTCCTATACAAATCTGTAGCCCAAGTCATCCTATCTAGCATTCAAATGGTATGTACAAATTGATTCCATATAATCTGATATTATTCCTCTAGTCATTTCATTGTATACTCTTATTTTATACTCTTACGCTCCAATTTAGAATGAATGTTTCTCAAGCAAGAGATAGAATCCGTGCATACAGGTGACAAGACTAAAAATGTTGAATTCTAACCAGGATTTCTACCTCAGATCAGTTACCCAGCATTTTCTACCTCCGTTAAGGTACAGATTAAATTGAACACCATAACACATAGTTGTATGTTTACAAGGTGGCACTCTACTAAACATTCAAAACAAATTTCTAAATAATCAATTGTTGCTGCTTATTTTGCTTAGATAGCAGTATACATAAATGACGATCTAGTATTTCTTACACAATTCTCCAATATTAGTTCTCTGGCATTTTCAAAAATCAACCTACTGTATCCTTTTCCATAGACAATTTAACATCACCTCTGCACATAAACACATCAACAGGAGGAAAAAAAAAAAAAGATCTTAGATCTTGTTTTCAAATAGGAGATGGTTCTTAACTCCTTACAAATTCTCCCCCAAGACACCTTAGGTGATTCTTAACCAACAACCATCCAGGCCAGAATTACCTTGCATACATCTGTACGAATTACCTTCCATATATTTATATGATCATGCCATAAAAAGTCATGGGCGGTAGCAACAGAAAGAAGATGATCATTGGGTATAGTCATAAGAGGAAAGAAAGGAAATGCCATTCTAACCTCTCTGAGCTAAAACACCCTAAAACAACTAAAGCAGATTTAACCTTCAGTACCAGTTCTAGGAATCATACACTTTCATGGGTAATAAGAAATGTCAGTCTCCCCCAAACACCTCCCCTACCCATGCTCAATTATCAGAAATTCTTTTACCAAAAAAAAAAAAAACTTTTTATCTATATTGGTATACCATTTTATGGGAGGAATGTTCTGAACGCCCAGCATAATTTAAATCTCCTTAAGACCAATCCTGAAGAATTACAATGCCAAGCAGCAGTTTTTAATTTACTTGGCCTGCTGGCTTTCCAATTATGTAACTCTTAATACATTATTAATTTAAAGGAATTCACATTACTTTATATTTTGAACAAAGTGAGATTAAATTAATATTTTATTTGACATTACTCCAAGTCTGACCTAATTCAAATACTGAATTCAACAGCACTGAACTTAAAGACAATTTAAAAACGCAAATACCTAGCATAGTTAATATCTGACATGAGTTAAGTATAAAATATTCTTCCTATTTGGAAAGAGAAAGTAAACCTCAAAACGGGGACAGAGGGAACAAGAGAAAAAAGAGAGGGTGAGCCACAACCATGAAAGATAGCAAACTTCGATGATCTCATAATTCTGTCTAGGCCAACATGGTTATCTTCATCTATACACAAAGAAAAGCTGTGTGTAAAAATATTTCTCATCCTATGAGGCTCTTCAGGTTCACACCTTTATGGGAATTATGATGAATACCAATGTTGTATCCAGGAGTGCTAAAGAATTACCAATATTCAAGTTTTAGTTAGTGACAAAAGAGCCATCAAGTAAATAAATATACTTCAGTATTTATTGATTTTGAAAGCTGAAATGTACAAGGCCTAATTGAAAAAGACTAGCTAAATTGGACTAGCTGGAAGAGGGCCTTATTAGAAAACCACAACCTTCCTGCTTTCATTCCTTTACTTACACTAAACCTGATTTCCTTTAATTAGTATTTTTCTTTCAATACCAGCCCCCTCCTGCTTTCACTTCCTTGCATATCCACCTAGACCTCATGGTTTATTCCTTTCTCATGAACACTCTCATGCTCTATCCTAGTCCCTCCACCAGCCCTGCCTGTAACCCCCAAGCCCGAAGCATCCTAACCATCAGTCATACCTCGTCCTATACAGACACTGCTACACACTGCTAGGGGGAAGGAGCAAGAAAAAACACCTAAATTGTGTACTAGTGCCACCAAGAATTTCTTTCCAATTTCTGTTGGAATCTCCTGCATGTCTACTCGGTTTGCTTTCCAATAACCCAAAGCACTTTTCATATTTTCTGTTCTATCTTCTTTACATTCACCATATAGCTTCTATGTTCTCTAAGAAAAATGAAGTCAATCAGGTCAGAGTTCCCTCAGTAACCTACCTCATTGTCCCCACACCCTCAACATACACTTAGCTCTTTCCCTCTCATTTAAAGGAAAGTAGTAATCTCCTCTAGTCCAAGGTTAATTCTTCCACCTGGGCTTGAGTTGTCATGTCCCTCTATCCTGAGACTCTCAGACCTTGCTATATCAATTATCACATCTCCACAACTACTGGAAACCCTGGTGGGGTACTGGTTAAGTGCTACAGCTGCTAACCAAAAGGTCGGCAGTTCGAATCTGCCAGGCGCTCTTTGGAAAGTCTATGGGGCAATTCTGTTCTGTCCTACAGGGTCACTATGAGTCTGAATCAACTCGACAGCAGTGGGTTTGGTATTTTTGGTTTTTTTCCATAACTACTGTCTATCTTCCTTTCAGCATACAGACAGTTGCCATCAAAAAAGCCACCACCATAACTACAAACTTTCTTATATGAGGTCTTCCTCTAGCCAGTGCTCTTAAATCTATCCACTGCTATTGAGTTGAGTTGATTCTGTCTCACAGTAACCCTATAGGACAGAGTAGAACTCCCCCATAGGGTTTCCAAGGCTGTAAATCTTTATAGAAGCAGGCTGCCAGATCTTTCTTCCATGGCACAGTGGTTAAAGTGCTCAGCTGCTAACCAAAAATGACAGCAGTTCAAACTCACCAGCTGCTCTGCAGGAGAAAGATGCTCTCTATGCCTCTCAGTATCTATTTTACCCTCACCACTGCATGCCAGCCATGCCGTTTTGACAGAATGACCACATATTTCCCCCTCCAAATGCAGTCTCCCTGACTGGTTTAAGCCAATCAAAGTATTCCCATCCATCTCCTTTGCCACAATGATAATTTCTGGCTTAAGCCAACCGGCACATGTCATTCCCCTAGCCACAGTCACTGATTTAAGATCAGTACATATTTAAGGTGCCCACAGCTCAAGACTTAACATACTTAATAAAAAAAACTAAACCAGCTGCCATCAAGTCAATTCCAACTCATGTGTGTCAGAGTAGAAAACTGTACTCCATATGATTTCCAGTGGCTTATCTTTCAGAAGTAGATCATCAGATCTTTCTTCTGAGAGGCCTCTCAGTGGACTCAAACCTGCAACCTTTCAGTTAGCAGCCAAACATGTTAACTGTTTGCACCACCCAGGGACTCCACTTTATGCTACAGAACCACAGAAAGGCCAAGTTATCACAGAAAGTGGGGAATAAAGCATGGAAATGAAAACAAAGGAGAGGGTTTAAATGTGCATAAAGATCAGTAGACCCCTCCTCTTAACCTTCCATTTCCTCACCCCATACTCCTGTTTGTACCCTATTTTGTGGACAGAGGGAAACCAAAAAGATTATAGATACAAAGAAATAAGGCACAAGTGTTGGGAGAGAGCTGTTATACTTAGAACAGAAGATTCAAATAAAATTCCGTGTATTTCCAATGAAATCACCTACCCACTTCCATAGCTGAACTCTTGAGAATTCTAGCAGGCAAGGGTATAACCAACTTAACACCACCGGCATAAAAAATTGGTGGATTCTAAGCTGTAGAAATTAAAAGCCCCAGAAGAAAGATTTCTAAATGTTTGTATCTCGGGCTTTTCTCCCTATGATATGACCAGATTCCTACACAGTCATCAACTGATAAGCTATGTGTTTACAGAGTTTCTAATCAGTTTTATACTGACTCATGTTTAAATATGAACAGACCATCAGACTAGAATAAATGAGAACTTGAATGAAACAGACAACTCAGAGAATAAAAGAAAATTTCAAAACAAGTATAAATAACAGAGATGAAAGAAAATGTTGCATTCATGAAACAATAATAGCAGTTACAAAAAAAGAACAGAGAACAAGCTCTTAATTTCAAAACATTATAGCTGAAATAAATTGAACAGAAGATAGTTAAATCTCCCAGAAAGTAGAACAAAAAGATAAAGAAAAATATAATACAAGAGGAAAGATACGAAAATTGGAGGTTCAATCAATAAGTCTAGAATCCAATTAACAAAAAAGAAAGAACAGTGAAAACTAAGAGAAGGAAATTAACAAAGAAATAATACAGGAAAACTAATTCTAACTGAAGGTCATGAGTTTCCATATTTAAAAGGCCTAAATACACATCAGTGAATGTAAAAAGACTCACGTCAACGAGATATGAGATTTAAAGAGGGCTTTGACTACATTGATAATGTTTTATTTTGGGGCCAGGTGGTAAAAACACAGGTGCTTGTTATTATTCCTCATACCTCTTTGTATGTCTGAAATATTTCATAGTAAATAAAAAAAAAAAAAAAAAAAGATGACGACAGTGACCCATCTCCAGGCACGTTATCTTGGTATCCTAAAATTCTGCAATAAAGAGAAGGTTTTAAAAGCTTCCAGAGAGAAAAAAATAGGATATCCAAAAAGGATCAACAATTATTATGACATTGGATTTCTCAATAGCAATACTAAATCTAAAAGGAAGTGGAGCAATTCCTTCATAAAACTGAAGGAAAATTACCTTCAACCTAGAATTCCATACCTATCTAAACTACCAGTCAAATATAAGGGTGGAAGAAAGACTTTTTCTGACATGTGAGCCACTGAATTCAGGCAACAGGATAGTCAGGGAATCCAGGAATAGGAGAAAAAGTCCCAGAATATATATGTGGATAAACAGATACCTACATATATGCTTACTGCAATACACTAACATTATAAAACTGGAAACAACATAAATGTACAAAACGGGACAATAAATAGTTATATAGCCACACACTGAATTAGTGGTTAAAATGAAGGAACTACAAAGAATGTAATCAATGTCACTGAATTATACATGCAGAAACTTGAATTGATATATTTTTTCCTATGTATATTCTCAATAACAAAATTTAAAAACATAAATCAACTACTTACATGTATCAACATAATTCTCAAAAAGAATGTTGAACTAATGCAAGCTGCAGAATGATACATGCAATAGGCTATTTGTAAAGTTTTACAACACAAAACAGTTGTATATTTTTTATGTGTTTATACATAGGTAGTAAAATATTAAAAGATGCTTGGAAATGATAAACCACAAATTCAAGATAAAGATTTACTTCTGGGGAGAAAGGAAAAGTTTATTATTTCTTTTTTAAAAATTGAAGAAAACATATAGAGCAGGAATTCACTTAGTATAATTTATACTTTTCCTTATATGGGAATGGGGAAGAGAAGATTAAAGATATACATTTGGAGGAATGGTGGTACATAACTGACATAAGATACTAAGCAGGCTGAAGAATGCAATCCAGAACACAGGTAGAAGGAATCAGCCTGTGAGGAGGAAGTGGGATATCTTCTCTATTTTAGCAGGAAGGAATGGGAAAAAGATGAAGTGGTTTCTTAGACTAACATAAGCCTTACAAAACCTTATGAAGAGACAAGCTACTGAACAATCACCTATCTAAAAATTATTGTTTTTAAATTTTGCACTATGAAGAAGTTAAACCAAAACCAAACCCACTGCCGTAAAGTTTATTTCAACTTACAGCGACCCTGTAGGGTTTCCAAGGCTGTAAGTCCTTATGGAAGCAGACTGCCACATTTTTCTCTCACAGAGCAGCCAAGTGCTTAACCCCTGTGCGACCAGATGAGATTATCTCTAAGATCCTTTAGTTTATGATTCTATAAAATTCTAAGAGATGGCATCTTCAGGTCAAATGTACTTCAAAAGAAAGGAATCAGAGTAATGGTAGATGCTACATGGTTTAAAGCAGTGTGTCATACATTTCCCTTATTGTGACAATTGAATCATTTGGAATACTTGTTTAAAATACAGGTCTCACACCTCACTCCAGACCTGATGAATCAGAATTTCCAGGAGAGGAACCTGAGATTCTAATATGTATTTTGAAATGTAAGCCCTAGATTATTATTAGGATCTAATGTTTGAGAAACTCTAACCTGGAAATGGCACCAGAAAGCAAAGAACAAATTGAGTTCTACCACTTCCCAAGGTTTATGTTATCGAAGGCATCGTACAGTAGGAAACAAGTGATGGAAGTGTTGGAGGGAGATAAACCAAAAAAAACCAAACTCGTTGCTATCACGTCGATTCCAACTCATAGTGACCCTAAAGGACAGAGTAGAACTGCACTACAGGGTTTCCAATGAGTGCCTGGTGGATTCGAACTGCCAACCTTTTGGTTAGCAGCTGTAGCTCCTGAGACCATAAACCGGAAAAAAGTGATGCTACTGTTTTTTGTTTGTTTACTGGCAAGTGGCGTCAGCAAAATAGTAGAACAGGCAGCTCCAAACTCCCGTCACTCCACAAAAACACTGAAAACACAAGCAGAAACTATCAGAAACAACTTTGTCAGAATTCTAGAAAACAAAGGTTTATACCAGCCAAAAAAGGGCTAAATCAAGAAAAAGGCAACTTAAAACCAGTAGGAAAGCTTGGTAGCTTTTTTACTTCTCCATGACCCATTCCCTCTACAGCCTGACAGCTGGTTTGAAGATCACAGCTCACATTCCCAGTGCTGAACCCTGGTCTTTCATTCCAGAAGAGGCAGAACAGACCTTATTTGCACATTATTGTGTTAATGTTCTCACCTTTCTGTGATCTACCTCAAGGGCTGATGAAAAGGGCTCCTCTGTTTCACCTTAGAACCCACTCAGAACAGAAAAGGGATAACCACTGCCTGAAAATGTTACAAGGTGATCAAAAAACCTATAGCCACCTGGGGCAAAAGATTGTTTGAGATATACAGCAGACCACCTGACAGAACACAGCCTGAGAGGAAAAGCTGGGGAGAGAATTTCTTTGGAAAATTAGGGTATTCAAAAGAACTTGTATATACTGGGAAATTTAGAAAACTATGTGTGCATGCCCAAGATGGGACACATGCTCAGAAAAGACCTGAGAAAACCCTAAGCTTTCTTTCACCAATGGCTCATCCTCAGGTTAGGTGTAATAAGGAAGTAAATGTTGAGACAGAATCATAAATGGCCTAACTACTAAAGAATGCTCCCAGCAGCTCAGAGCCAACCCACAAAGACTGGGAGAGGCGTTTTGTTTTTGTGTTTGTTTTCTTTTTAAGATTCTGGTGTTGAAGAAAGTTTAAGTCAAAACACTGGCCGGATACAAGCTAAGCATTCAACAATCAAGGCCAGCAAATTCTGGGGAAGAGAAAGAAACTGATTCCCAGAGTTAGGACATCATGATATTCAAATGTCTGGCTTTCAGAAGGCCAGACACAAAGTGTACACACGCACAAAGTGTTGCCCATTCAAAGGAGAAAAAAAAAAAAACTGACAGAAACCATCCCTGAGGAAGTGCAGCACTGTATGTACTGGGCAAACACTTTAATCAACTGTCTTAGATATACTCAGACAGCTAAAGGAAATCATGGCCAAAGAACTAAGGAAAAACAGGAAAACAATGTATTAACAAAATGGAAATATCAGTAAAGAGTTAGAAATTATAAAAAGGAACCAAACAGAAATTCTGGAACTGAAAAATATGTAACTGAAACAAAAAAATCCATTAGAGAGATCCAACAGCAGATTTCAGCAAATAATCAGCAAACTTGAAAACTGAACAAGTAAAGTTATCCAGCCTGAGATGCAGAAAGACAAAAGAATGAAGAAAAGTGAACAGAGCCTAAGGAACCTGTGGGATACCATCAAGTGGACCAACACACACATTCTGGGAGTCCCAGCAGAAGGTAGAGAAAAAGGAAAAGAATATATGAAGAAATAGTTGTCAAAAGCTTTCCAGATTTAATGACAGACGTGAATCTACACATTCAAGCAGCTCAACAAATTCCAAACAGGATAAACTCAAAGAGATCCACACTGAAACACTGCCAAAAGACAAAGGGAGAATTTTGAAAGCAGCAAGAGAGAAGTGACACATCACCTACAAGGGATCCTCAATAAGATTAATGGTTGAATCTTCATCAGGAATCACAAACGCCAGAAGGCAGTAGGATGATACATTTAAAATGCTGGGAGGAAAACAAACAAACTGTCAAGCAAAAATTCCATATCCAGCAAAACTATCCTTCAAGAATTAAGGAGAAATTAAGACACGCCAAGATTAAAAAATATAAAACCTAAGGGAGCTTGTTACTAGCACACCTACCCTACAAAAATGCTAAAGGGAGTCCTTCAGGCTGAAATGAAAGGTCACTAGTGAGTATGGGAGAGCTACATGAAGAAATAAAGAATACTGGTAAAGGTCAATTCCAACTCACAGTGACCCTAAAGGATGAGCAGAACTTCCCCCATAGGGTTTCCAAGGCTGTAATCTTCACAGAAGCAGACTACCACATCTTTTCCTCACAGAGCCACTGGGTGGGTTCGAACTGCCAACCTTTCAATTAGAAGCTGAGAGCTTAATCACTGCACCACCAGGGTTCCTTTTCCTGATCTTATGGAGAAATAATTCAACATTTCACCATTCAGTATGGTATTATCTGTAGTAGGTTATAAATACCCTTCACCAGGTTAAAGAAATTCTTTTCTCTTGTTTGTTCAGAGTTTCATCATGAATGAGTGTTGAATTTATTAATTTTTTCTGGAGCTACTGAAATAATCCTATCATTTTTCCTCTTCTTCAATTTATATGATATATTGCACTGATTTTCAGACATTAAATCCTTGTATATTGCTAGAGGTGATTTGCTAAATGTTTTCATATCTATGTTCATAAAGGCTATTTGGTCCATAATTTTCTTTCCTTGTGATGTCTTTATCTGGCTTTAGTATTAGGGTAATACTGGCTTCAAAAAGTGAGTTTATAAGTACTTTTTCCTCTTCTATTTTCTGAAAGAGGATGTACAGGATTGGTGGTGTTTTTTCTTTAAATGTTTGATAGAGTACTTTTTGCTCTTCTATTTCTAAAAGAGGAGGTATAGGATTGGTGGTGTTTTTTCTTTAAATGTTTGATAGAATTCATCAGTGGGACAATCTAGGTTATACTTTTCTTTGTGGGAAGGTTATTAATAAATTTATTTGTTTGGGAATAGTCTATTCCTTCTGAAGTAGGTTTTGGTATTTGTGTCTTTCAAGGTATTTTCCATTTAAGTTATAATATTTTTCAACATGTTATTCATAATATTTCCTTATTTTTGTTTTAATGTTTGTTATCACCTGTAGTGAAGGCTCCCTTTCATTCCTGATACTTGTAATTTGTGCCTTCTCTTTTGACTTATCATTCTAGCTAAAGTTGTCAATTTTGTTGATCTTTTCAAAGATTTACTCTTTGTTTTCATTGATTTTTCTCTATTTTATTGATTTCTGCTCTGATCTTTATTATCTCCATTCAGCTTGCACTGGGTTTAGTTTATTTTTCTTTTCCGATTATCTTATATTTTTATGCCTTTCTCCCTTCCTATTATAAGCATGTAAAGCTATAAATTTCCTTCCAAGTCTTCCTTAGCTGCGTTCCATAAATTTTGATATGGTGTTTTTATTTAATTCAAGGTATCTTATTTTTACTGAATTTCTATTTTTGACTTACCAGTTAACTAGAAGTATGTTGCTTAATGTCCATATACTTGGGGATTTCCCAGGTTTCTTTCTGTTATATGTAATTAAACTGCACTGTAATCAAGAAGATTCTCCGTGCAATTACAAACATTTTAAAGGTTTGTGGCACAGTATATAATCTACCCTGGTATTTAACCATTTTTAAGTGGGTACCACTGCCACTATTTTCAAAATTTTCATCACCCCAAACATAAAGTTTGTACCCATCGAATAATACCACCCAGTGCCCTCGAGCTGATTCCAACTCATAGTGACCCTATAGGACGGAGTAGAACTGCCCCACAGAGTTTCCAAGGAGCACCTGGCAGATTTGAACTGCCGATCCTTTGGCTAGCAGCCGTAGCACTTAACCACTATGCCACCTGGGTTTCCATCAAATAATAACTCCCCATATTACCCTCACCCCAGTCCTTAGTAGCCTCTCATCTACTTTATTCCAGTAAATTTGCCTATTCTCGATATTTCATGTAAGTGGAATCATACGATATTTATTTTTATGTCTGGCTTATTTCACTTAGCATAATGCTTTCAAGGTTAATCCAGGTTATAGCATGTATCAGAACTTCATTTCTCTTTATGGCTGAATAATATTCCATTGTATGTACACATCACATTTTGACTTCCCATTCATATGCTGATGTACATTTCGTTGTTTCCACCTTCTGGCTACTGTTAACAATGCTGTTATGAACTCTGGCATACAAATATATGTGTTAGTCCCCATTTTCATTTCCCGTGGGTATATACCTAGGAGTGGAATTGCTGGGATCATATGGAAATTCTATGTTTAACTTTTCAAGGAACCACCAAACTGTTTTCCACAGCTGCTGTACCATTTTACATTCCCATTTGTTGTTGTTTTTAGTATTATTATACCCATCCTATTGGATGTGAAGTGGTATGTCACTGTGTTTTTTGATTTGCATTTCACGTTAGGAGCCCTACTGGTGCAGCGGTTAAGCACAGAGTTGCTAACCCAAAGGCTGGTGATTTGAACCCGCCACATGAGAGAATACCCGTTGATCTGCTCCCATAAAGATCACAGCCTAGAAAACCCTATGGGGCAGTTCTACTCTGTCACTAGGGGTCATTATGACTCTAGATCAACTCCACAGCACCTAACAAGAAGATCAGGAAAAAAAAGCAATGATATCTGTTCTCACCACCTTTATTTAACGTTGT
This sequence comes from Loxodonta africana, assembly GCF_030014295.1. Classification (NCBI taxonomy): domain Eukaryota; kingdom Metazoa; phylum Chordata; class Mammalia; order Proboscidea; family Elephantidae; genus Loxodonta; species Loxodonta africana. The sequence goes on along the minus strand of NC_087344.1, from coordinate 162,274,536 downwards.
ACAGGATGCCCTAACAAATGCAATTATGGCTCCCAGTGTTGGGATCCCTGATTAACTACTAAGAGGTATCAGGGAACATTTGGGGGTGATGGGAATGTTACAAAATTGATAATACAAGCACTTGCATGACTATATATGTTCACCAAAATTCTTCAAACTCAGCATTTAAAATAGCTGAATTTTATTATATGAAAAATCTATCTTTATAAATCTGAGACTATATGGAATAAAAGATCCTTTTCTTATTTTCTAATAATTTCTATATATGAAGAGGTATCTAGAAGCCCGTAATTTTGGGTTTTACATCCCAGTTTACAATTCCTAAAACACCACTTAATATTATTCCTTCAGTTCTTTTCAGTCTCTCCTTATGCAGCTCAAAATCTCTGTTTCAGTCTCCGGGCAAGCGATAAAAATACTTTTATAGTACTGGATTAATTTCTGGATCTTACCTATTTTGTTTTTTTTACATTTTATATTGTGAATTTATTAAATAAAATTGTTGCTGATACAAAAAATGGTTAGAAAAAAATAGCAAACTATATTATACAAATTTTACAGTTTTTTTTTAAAATGTAAGGCCAACATGGAAGTAGGAGACATAATGTCGTCAGGGACAATTCAGCCTTTAGTAAAGCTCACAGAGCTGTTTCAGGACAAAGTCTTTTCCAGCCGGTTGTTTAAAAAACATAAAGGAAAAAGTTAGGGAGAAATCTTCCTAACCTTGTGACCTCTGAGTAGAAAGGCATTCCTACTTTAAAACACAGCAGAAAAGCAGTATGAATGGGTCAAAGTGAGTTTATTATAAGCTGTACTTAGAATGAAAAAAAAAAAACAAGCCTACCATTTTATGCATTTTTACTTTATAAAAAGTAAGCTACTTAAAATATTCATTCTCCTTTTACATAAAAACATGTTAGGTAAGTTGTTAGTTGCCACTGAGTTGGCAACCTTATATATAACTGAACAAAATGTTGCTTAGTCCTGCACCATCCTCACAATCGTTGCTATATTTGAGCCCATTGCTGTAGCCACTGTGTCAATACATCTTAGTAAAAACACACTGATGTGTAACATTTTAATGGTTTCTCAGTTGTTTCCCAAGCTACATACCACTCTACTAATTCCACTCTCTAAATCAGTACTACTAATTCACTATAAAATGTTAATTATATTAATCAAAGATCAGGGAGCACCTAATAGGCCCATTTTAGGCCTTGCCCCAACACACAATAAGGAAATAACATCTGATTTTCTCTAGAACAGTAGACATTAACACTGAATACTCCAATCCTATAAAACATTACATTTTATAGAGTAATAAAAATAACAGCAGAATTCTGCTGTTGTTGAGTCATCTGTGATTAATGGCAACCTTATGTACAAGAGAAGAAATGCTGCCTGCCCTTGTGCCATCTTCCTGATTGTTGGTCCATTTGAGTCTACTACTTAAAGTCAAACAGCTTTACTCCTAAGTGATACATCTCAATATTGTATACAGATACAGAAATTTAAAAAACAAAAAAAGCAGAACTCAATATATGTGCATTTGCCAGATAAAGAAAACAAAATCCTATTATGGTAGATAAGCATTTTTCATCAATTCCTCATCCCCCTCAACACACACATACACACACTATTTTTTTCCATAAACCCCCTTCAGTTACATAGTTGTTGCAAGGTGAGAAACTGTCTCAGATGGTGATGTTTGTAACAACTCCCCATTTAATGTCACTATATTTTTTAGTGTTTTTTGTTGTTTCCTTTTGCAATTCAAGTATAGTTTAAAGCCTATAGCCTTGTTACCCAGTGTGTTCTACAGACCAGCACCATCAGCAACACCAAGGAGCTCGTTAGAAACGCAGACTATAAAGCCCCACCTCATACCTACAGAATCAAAATGTGCATTTTAACAAGGTTCCCAGGTGAACTGTATGCACATTAAAGTTTGCTAAACTCTAACGCACTGGACTTAATACCATTCGGAAACAGAAGAAAAAACAATTCCTTTAGAAGATCTGCCCCTACCAGATTTTTATATAAGGTAGGGAGAGCCAAGGATTGCATACTTACTGCACAGCTATCACAATTCAAAGTTTAAAGCTATTCGAAAGTTTTCAATTAGCCAATAATTACAAGACATAACACCTAAGTTTAAAAAAATCATACATTATGTTTACTCCTAAAGTATATGTATATATGTTTAAGACAAAAACATTTGTAAGTGAACACTAATTTTATTTCATTAACTAGCCTAAAGAGTCCACAAAAACTGAAACTTTTTGGTCAAAATTATAATTTAGCTAATGATTATTTAAAACTTAATCAGATTTGTATAATTCTACACAATTATAAAGATGCCTTCAACATACTATAAAATGCAAATATTCTAATGCCAAATGAGGTAAACTGATACCAATTGAAGCATCAAGCTGAGATTGAAATTTTTTTTTCCTACTTCGAATACAGGCAGGAAGCAGTATTCACAACAAATACATTTCTAAAGCTGCAATCTGTTAGCTATTTCTTAATTGGGAAACTCTGGTGGCATAGTGGTTAAGTGCTATGGCTGCTAACCAAAGGGTCAGCAGTTCGAATCTACCAGGTACTCCCTGGAAACTCTATGGGGCAGTTCTACTCTGTCCTATAGAGTCACTATGAGTCAGAACCGACTTTGGTTTTCTGGTTTTATTCCTTAATTGACATTATGATAAACACATAATATTTTAGAAGTTCCATAAACAGGACAGCATGGTTTTTAGAGCTAAATGTTGGGAATTTTCTCCTTTGAGATATAAAAATATTACTATCCTGTAGGCAACATTCTTTTTTTTTGCTGTTGTTGTTTTATGTATGTTTATTTATTTACTTTTGGTCTTCCAACCTTAGATTAAACCTTCCATTTTCTTGCTGGAAAAAAACTGAAGCATAGAGAGGTTAACATGGTCCTTAACAAGTCTGTGCAAATACAGTACTAAAACCAGTAAACAAAGTTTCTGACGAAGAAAGGAATGTTTTTTAACTTTGTTGTTATGGTGAAACACATATAAAAATATTTGCCATTTCAAGTTGGACGGGGATGCGGGTGAGGAGTGAGCTTCTTGGATCAGGTGGACACTTGAGACTATGTCGGCATCTCCTCCCTGGATGGGAGATGAAAGGGTAAAGGGGGTTAGAAGCTGGCAAAATGGACACAAGAAGAGTGGAGGAAGGGAGCGGGCTGTCTCATTAGGGGGAGAGCAATTGGGAGTATGTAGTGAGGTGTATGTAAGTTTTTGTGTCAGAGACTGACTTGATTTGTAAACTTTCACTTAAAGCACAATAAAATTTTTTTTTTAATTTGCCATTTCCACCAGTAATATTTTTAAACATTTTGTAAAGTAGTAGACAGTACTTTTTCAAGTTTGAATTAGAGCTTTGAACCAGTTTGTTCCAGTTCGAACCCCTGCTGAGAATTTTTTTTTATTGTTATTATGCTTTAAGTGAAAGTTTACCAATCAAGTCAGTCTCTCATACAAAAATTTATATACACGTTGCTATATATTCCTAATGGCTCTCCCCCTGAGACAGTATACTCCTTCCCTCCACTCTCTTTTTGTGTCCATTCCGCCAGCTTCTGACCCTCTCTGCCCTCTCATCACCCCTCCAGATAGGAGACACCAACATAGTCTCATGTGTCTACTTGATCCAAGAAGCTCATTCTTCACCAATATCATTTCTACCCCATTGACCAGTCCAATCTCTGTCTGAAGAGTTGGCTTTGGGAATAGTTCCTATCTTGGGCTAACAGATGGTCTGGGGACCATGATCACCAGGGTCCTTCTAGTCTCTGTCAGACCATTAAGTCTGGTCTACTTACAAGAATTTCGGGTCTGCATCCCTCGGCTCTCCTCCTCCCTCAGGGGCTCTCTGTTGTGTTCCCTGTCAGGGCAGTCATCGGTTGTAGCCAGGCACCATCTAGTTCTTCCGGTCTCAGGCTGATGTAGTCTCTGGTTTATGTGGCCCTTTCTGTCTCTTGGACTCATAATTACCTTGTGTCTTTGGTGTTCTTCATTCTCCTTTGCTCCAGGTGCGTTGAGACCAATTGATGCATCTTAGATGGCCCCTTGCTAGCATTTAAGATCCCAGATGCCACCCTTCCAAGTGGAATGCAGAATGTTTTCTTAATAGATTTTATTATGCCAATTGACTTGGATGTCCCGAGAACATGGTCCCCAAACCCCCACCCCTGCTACGCTGGCCTTCAAAGCATTCAGTTTATTCAGGAAACTTCTTTGCTTTTGGTTTAGTCCAGTTGTGCTGACCTCTCCTGTACTGTGTGTTGTCTTTCCCTTCACCTAAAGTAGTTCTTAGCTACTATCTAATTAGTGAATACCCCTCTTCCTCCTTCCCTCTCTCCCCCTCTCGTAACCATCAAAGAATATATTCTTCCCTGTTTAAACTATTTTTTGAGTTCTTGTAATAGTGGTCTTGTACAATATTTGTCCTTTTTGCAACTGACTAATTTTACTCAGTATAATGCCTTCCAGATTCCTCCATGTTATGAAATGTTTCACAGATTTGTCATTGCTCTTTATCGATGCGTAGTATTCCATTGTATGAATATACCATTACTTATTTATCCCTTCATCCACTGATGGACACCTTGGTTGCTTTCATCTTTTTGCTATTGTAAACAGTGCTAGGCAACATTCTTTAATTAAAAAAAAAAAAAAAATGTACCAATGTTAAAAGAAAAAAATCGTTTATGTGGACCCTAGCTTTAGCCAGTACAATAATTTGAAAATATAAAGACTATTGTTGTTAGTTGCCTCAGAGTCAATTCCGGCTCATTGTGACCCCACACGACTGGGAAAAATTACATTTTATTTCTTCCTGCTAGAGGAAATGAGTTCTAAAGAGTGCTTCTCAAAACTTAATGTGCACGTGAATCACCTGGGGATCATGTTAAAATGCAGATTCTGATCCAGGAGATCTAGGTTGGGGTCCAGAGAGTCTGTATTTCTAGCAAGTTCTGTGGTGATGCCAAAGTTATCTATACAGCACACTTTGAGTAGTAAGGTTCTAAAGAGAAAGCATAACTTACAACATTTAGATGTCCATGGTTCCCAAAGCACTGGTCTTGAAAAAAGTTTCCAATTAAATTCCTAATGGAGCAATCTAACACTTTTCTATCCTTATCTTGCTTGCTCCCTTATATGGATATTATACTTAATCACTCCATACTCTTAAAATCTAAAAACTTGTTTCCTGGTCTACCTCTCGTTCTTCTTGGTCTTATCCTAATGTTCCTCATACTTACGTGCAGGCGTATTACAAGGATTCCATGCTTGGCTTCCTCCCTTTTATTCTATACGTTGTCCCCGGATCGCCTACATGCTAATGGATCCAACTTCTGCATCTCCAGCCTAGACATGTCTCCAGATTGTAGATCCATATATTCAATTTCCTAATGTCTATTTCTAACCCTAAGTCCCTACAGGTACCTCTAAGCCAAAACATTTCAAACTGAACTGCTTATCAACATCTCCTACCACTACAAACCAGATTTTTCAACTCTGTACAGTACTGACTTTGTGATCAGGACCATCATCCACTAATTTGTCTGAACTAGATTTTAAGACTCTATCCCCTCTCCCTCACCAAGTTCAGCTGATCTCATCTTCTAAGTATTTCTCAAATGCCACTGAGAAATAATCCCATTCCCTTCTCTGGCTGGATCGTTTCTGATCTGGTTACCACAATAACCTAACCAGTTTTCTTCCTTCCAATCTCATTTCCTCCCTCATACCTATCCTCTGCACTACTATGTAATCTGGTTACCACAATAACCTAACCAGTTTTCTTCCTTCCAATCTCATTTCCTCCCTCATACCTATCCTCTGCACTACTATGTAATCTTTGCAATAACGTTCCCCTCATTAAAGTTCACCAATAACCTCCTATTACGTTTAAGAAAAAGTCCTAATTTTTAGCACATCATATAAACCTCTTCACGGTCTTGATTTTGTCTAGCTCTCTGGTCTTGACTCAAAAGCACATACTCTTATCACATCAAGCTCTTTCCTACTTCCTGAAAGTACCACTTTCTCTAACGCCTCTGTGTCTTTGCATAAACTACTACTCCCTTTGCTTAAAATTGTCCTTTCACTACTTCCTTACCTAAGTACCAACCTTCTTTCAAGACCCTACTCAAGCAACACATCCTTTAAAATGCCTTTTCTAATCACTTCAAGTTAGGCACTCCCCTATAGTGTGAACCTCCTTATTATAGTGATCTCCCTATGTGTAGCTCTACTCTAGTATTTATCAAACTGTGTTACAATTGCTGGTTTACTCATCTCCCTCACTGGTCTATGAGCTACTTGAGCTTATCAATTAGTCCTTTTATGAACAGAGTGCCAAGTACATGGTAGGTTCTCAAAAAATGTTTGCTGAATAAACTACTTTGAAATATACTCATGAGTAATTATTATCGCTAAATATTTAAATCTCAATGTTTCTAAGGTAATCAAAAAATTACCTATTCATAGGCTTAACACAACTTCATAACAGAGGTCTCAAAAACACCTAAGTCCAAAACACCCTAGGTATTCGCCTAATTCCCAGCAACCTAAAGGTATCTGTCAAAAATATCAGAAACAAAATCTTTAGCATATTGTTCTAAATGGAGATATTTTAATTTCACTGACTACAGTGTTGAACAAATAAAAGCACTAGTCTCTTCTATGGACGCAGTTAAGAAGGGAGTATGACATAATGGCCTGAACATTGTTCATTGCCCAGGTTTGTATCCTGGATCTTCTACTCACTAACTACATGACTTTGGATAACAATGAACCTCTCAAAGCCTCAGCTTCTTCACTGAAAAATAGAGAGGAAATTGCTTATCTACCCCACAGGTTGTTTCAAATATTAGATATGAATGTGAAAGTATTTCTATAAATAATGAAGTGATAAGTAAATTTTAACTACTGTGTTAGCTTCCATGCCAACATCTGCCAAAGATTTTATAGATATATATTTAAAGTTTCATAGGCTATTCCAGCCTCCTGTGCCCACCCCATACTTCTCAGCAATGACTGAAAATTCATAAACAAAATGAAGTTCCAGGACCACCAGAGCACAAGACTTATTTGACAGTCCTCAATATTCTTGTGTGATTAAAATGTTTAGTGAGAAATATATCTAATAACCTGGTATGTCCTTAAAAAGTTATTTTATAAATCTCAAAGTAAATCTCAAGGTAAGTTGTTGGTACAGTCATTTAAATTTCAGCTCCATTTTTAAAAAAAAATGAATTGGAGGACAAAAATCAGCAGGGAATTTTTAGAGGTATCTTATTAACTATTTAGACTGAGTACTGCCTGTTGATATACAAATTTGATCCACTATATAACAACTAACATGAGAGTTAAAAAGTCACCCTTAGAAAACCAGGACATTTTCCCCACATATTTCTGCTTTATTTCTCAAACATGCTTGTTGGTCTATCAAACAGAAGAGAAAATTTGCTGCATTTTTCTGAACTAAAAAAGTGATAGAGCATGTTAATTGTGCTCTCAGCAGTATCTTTCCTCGCTCTATGGGGACTTACGGGATGATGGACTACATTAGGAGAACTGTTTCAGTTTCTTCTGCAGTATTTATAAAAATATGATTCCTTAAGCTTCAACGGGCAAAACGCCTTTAAAAAAAATATAAGAAAAAGAAAAAACAAAATCTACTACAAAAGTCAGCACTTCGGTACCTGATTGTGGTAACAAGGCCAAAATCCAAGACGAAGCCCTTTATTGCACATCGTGTTCCATCGTCTTGGGCAGCCCCATCTTGCGACCTCTCCAGATTGGCTGCTCCTGCTCTCTCTACTGCAGAGAGAACTTCAATTAGAGAAATTCTGAAGCTCATAAGTCTAAACTGGATACTCCCCTCACTGGAGGCATGGATGGTAAGACTCACTAAAAAGATTCAAATTAGAGAGGTTTTGAATAAATCTAAATGGCTTGAAACCACTGTAATGCAGGTAGCTGAGAGTCTTATTATGGAACAGTCTACTTTACCTAAAAAAAAAAACTTAAGGGAAAAGAACGGCAGCAAATTACTAGATAACCTGAAAAAACAGGCTATAAAATCATAAATCCCTAAAAAGTGAAATATTCTCTACAAAACTTGTATGGAATTTATTATACATATAGTACAAAATTTTACAGCTGACCATTCATAATACCAATGACAAAAGCGAGCAATAAAAAAAATGGACACATTATTAATTCCTTTTTATGCCCTAAAATAAGAACTTCATTGAAAAAAAAAAAGTTCAGTTAAAAAACCACTGGTTAGGAAGGAGAGGTTTCCCTGCTGACTTAAGCCTAGCTGCCCAAGCAAGGCTTCAGAAAGTGTCTTCACCTACAACAGTGCGTAGGCAGGAGGAGCAGAGGCTATGGCGGTCTTCCTAGTGACACTTCCAAGTCACATATATAGGGTATGTTTCTGGGATAGACTGCCAACAAGTTACTGAAAGAAGAGAAACAAAAACAGCAAAAACCTGGCAAATAAATAGGCCAATGCCCTCATGTCTTTTACTATGACATATAAGATTAACTCTTAACTAAAGTTATCTTGAGGCTATTAAATCTGTATCACATCCTCCACGGTAGCATTACCTGATTTGTAAAAGACCAAATAGTTTTCTTCCAGCTGGTTTTCCAAAAAGACTTGTAATAATGTGTAATACAAATCATTTCTTAGACCAAGCAAGTAACAAAACCCACCCCAAAGAACTTCAGCCATTAAGATTTTTCAGCAAGAGAAAAAAACAAACAATTTGAAACACCTTTCCCACCATGAATTTTTATCAAAAAGTGTGCTGGTATGTACTACGCAATAGAAGGTTAACACTATTGAGATAATGTAACTGTATTTACTAAAAAATTTAACAATGCTTTTATCTTACCTGAGTGTGAAAATTTGAAATGGTGGTTGTTTCTATATCTTTCTTGCCCAGAATTTCCATTTTCACTGGTGTGTTGGGGAAATTAAAAGCAAAGTAGTCCAAGAAGTCTGGGAGATAAGCAGCTGCTCCATGCACTATTGCTAAAGCATAGTACGCAGCATTTTTCTCATTTTCACTGAATGTCAAAGCAAGAAACTCTTCAGAAAATCTCTCCATCTCCATTGGAGACAAAAATGAGAGTTCATCCATGTAAGCATGAAGGACAAGAGCACCACCATTGGACTGGTGTTCCTCATGAATAAAATTGCTAAATTTAGTACCTGTTTTTAAGAAATTTCTACGAATAGAATGCTCCTGGTGAGTCATAAAAGGTGTTTGTACTCCCTGGGGTACCCGATATTCTTGCATGCCCAAATTTAATCGGCACAGCTGCTCATCTTTCAGATACCTGAAGGACTCCTTATTAACTCCTGAAGTGCTATTTATTTGTCCTTGGGTGAGGACTTCCTTACTGATGCGGGTCAGGCCAGCGCAGACGGTTTGTACCTCCTTATTATACATTTTAAGGCGTCTTCCTCGCATATCTTCTCGGTGTTTCTTTTTCTTTTTCTTCTTTATTTTCTTCAAGACAAAATCATCAGCTCTCTGGGTTTTACCATTTTCATCTGGTGTTTCTGGCCACAATAATTAAAAAGAAGTTAGTTGACAGGCCTAGTGTCAAAACACAAGCTTCTTAAGGTATTTGATTTCAAATTAAATAGCCTATTCTCAATTTCCCCATGTCATTACAACTTAACATGTTTAAAAAATGAAGGGGACAAAAATCTTAAAACACAATAATATTCTGGGTTGAAGACAATGCTAAAAAATAGCTAACGCAAGGGTAAGCATATAATTCAATATGACTTGCAATCAAAACTAAAGAAAATATTCGAGCAATTCCATATGTGCCATACTTTATGGAATATCTGTTTGGTAACCATTGTAAAATCTATATTTAAACTCATCATATTTTGCTGTCAGTCTACAAATTACTATGGTACATACAGGTAAATCAAACAAAGACAAATTAAGCCATAAGACACCATTTTTGCCCGTCAAATTGGCAATGTTTTGGGGCTGGGGTAGGCATTCTCATACACTGATGCTGGGAATATACACTGGTAAAACTGGCACCATGTATCAACAGCCCTGACAATATTTATAACCCTCAGGCTCAAAAATTCCACTTCCAAGTGAAAATTACCCTCAGAAAATAATTGAAGATACACAAAGATGTCCATAACCACATTATGTTAAACAACAAAAACATGGAATTTGCTAAAGATCTAATAACAGGAGGCTGATTAAAGTCTGGTAGTTACATACTATAAAATACTATCCAGTTACATTATAGATTAAAAGAACTGACATACGAATTACAAGGTTTAAAATGATTACATTGTCATTATTTCAGAAAGCCTTCTCTAACAACTCTCCCCTACCCGATTGGGATAGCTGCTCCAGCATGCTACATGCTCCTATTGTACTGCCCCTACCACAGCACTTATCACACTCTGTGTTATTACATATTTAATTTTCTGTCTCTCCTCTAAACTGTAAGCAATCTAAGGTCAGAGGCTACTCACCTTTCTTTCCAGAGCACCTAACACATGTACAGTCTGATCCCATTTTTATAACAGTAAACATTTATTCACTCAAACATTTACTAAGCACCTACTAAGTACCAGTTACTCTTCAGTGCACTGGAGATACGGCACTGAATAAGACAGACGGGATCCCTACTCTCTTGGAGCTTATAATCTAATTGGACAAGAAAAAGAAAGTATCAAGGAGTAGTAAGTGATGAGCAGGCTACACTAGATGTTGGGGAAGCTCTCTTCAGGAGGTGGCATTTAGGCTGAGTCCTAAATAATAAGATAAGCCAGGCATGTGAAGATCTAGGGAAAAATACTCCAGGGAGAAGGAATAGCTAACAAAAGACCTAAAGAGAGGAAAAAGTCTGGCTGATCTATATGCATTTTATATGTGACCAGCACAGAAAAAGATCTGGTGAAATGTATGCCAAGGTATTAATGGTGGTTATCTACGGGCAGTAGGATTCTAAATATCTAGCTTTCTTTTTTTTTATCTGTATTTTCTGATTTTCTATAATACACATGTATTACTTCTATAATTAAAATTATTTTTAATTTTTAAAGCATTATCATGGGCTGACAAACTCAATATATAATGGCATCTTTAATTTACTAGCTGGAAAACATAAGTATCAAAAAATCTTTAGGATTAAATATCAGGTATAGTCCTGACCAACCTTTAAGCGTGATATGATATTTACTATATAGAACTTATTCACCAAACAACAGTATTTCTGACATGATTCAAGTAATTCAGTGTTAATCCTACTATTATTATCTGGGAAGAACCAAGTTCGATAAATCTTACAGTAAAGAATATACTTGGTTTAACATGTAAATATACATTACAGTACTCTAGGCAAAATCATTCCAAATCAAATATTACAATTATGAAACCTTGTAAAGAAAATATTTAGGAGTGCAAGTCAAAGACTTTAAAGTGTATAGATACTGAATGACTTTCATTCTGTTTAAGAACAACAAAATGAAAAACGCTGCACTGGAAAAATCCCTTGTAATGAAGCTGAGATCATGTACCAAAGTATACATATAACCAGTTTGCATAAGTTAGTAAGAGAAAAAGCAATCAATCCTTTATTCTACATACAAATAAATCTTTGAGAATTAGTTAAAACACTTAGTAAGTCATTTATATTTCTTACCAAATAAAATTAATCTAAATGCATTTTCCCATGTATCAAATCAGTAATTTAGGCAATCCTCCCAAGCAGCTAAATGCTAATGCCATTAAATATAAAGGTTAGACCAATTTTAAAATAGTCACCTAATTACCCTCTGCTAAATGTTTCAGAAACTTCAAAGAAAAAAAAGAAGAAGAAAATCTCTCTGAATATATTCTGTTATTTTAAGTTTTCAGAAGAGGTATTTGTATGCAAAACATGAACTGTGACCTAGATCTGCCAATGAAATTAACACCAAGAATGAGCTGCCTTGATTGTAACACATTTTCTATATTACTATCAGTTTACCACTGTATTTCTAACATGGCCAAGTCTCTGTGGGTTTTATTACAAAACTCATTTATATGAAAAACATTCAATTAGTCCAACATGCCCCATCTCAAAAAAGCACTGTACAAGAAAATGAAAAGGACATTAAATTGACTATAATCTCCTATGTCAGCATGATAAAAGTTTAAAATATGAAATAAATGTTAATCTTCCTCCTGCCTAATCCTATTTTTAACATTTTTACTCTCATTTAAGGCTAAGATTTAGAAAGCTCAAATTTCACCTTTGTGAAATTTAAGACTACCTGTGTCATACTAGCAAATGAATTTCCATAAAGAAACAAAAAAATTTTTTTAATTATGTGGCGGCAGCTAATTGATAATGGCATACCTATTCGTAAGTTTTTAAAGGTTAGTACAGTAAGTCAGCCATCGCTGCTTTATAAGAACGATACTGACGCTGCCTTGCACTGAACAAAAAAAGTTATTTAAAAGTCAGTGTCTAAAGTATTATCTTTCCATTTCTGGTGTAGCATTTTAGTTTTCTGACAAGAGAATGTATTCAGGAAGTCACATTTTGAGTATTTCCCCATAGTGCAAAAGTTAAAATTTACAGACATCAATTCTTTATAGGAAAAGAGCCAAGCTTCACTATATATCTGTGGTTAAGGACCATATCTAGAAAGCTTTTACGTATCAAATTGTGAGATTAAAAAACAAACTTTCTACATCAAAACCTTAAATAATACCATTCTTATTCCTGAACTATACTTTAGAACTGAAAAAAATGTAATATCCTCAATTTCTAAAAATCATGATGGATAATAAAAAGCAAAATAATTAAAATTTTTTACATTTTATTAATCACATTAAAGAAAAGGGCTAAAGTTATTTTCTGAAAATAAATTACTTTTGGTGTTATTAAGAGTTGTTCCAGTTCTATATAAAAACCTAAGAAGAAAAAACAAAAAACTGCTCTTTTTCAAGGCCAACTTTTAGTGTATCGCTGTGTGTTTATAACACTGCCTTAGTTTACCCCCCACCCTTCTATATGAAGGTGTTTAAAAGTGGCTGGCTGGATTTAAATCCCTGTTACACCACTTCCCAGCAAGATAACCTTGTACAAATTAATTTCTCTGTACCTTGTACTCTGTATCTTAGGGAAAAATATCAGTACCTCCTCATAAGATCAGTGTACATATTAAATCATATAATGTATACAAAATACTTAAAGTACTCAATACAAGTTCACTGCTATTATTACCCCAAAATAGCTGAATTCTACGAGCAGTATGGTGTGCTAATTAAAAGCATATGCTTTACAGTAGACCTAGGTTAACGTCCCAGCTCCAATGCTTACTAAGTCTCTGGGTAAGCTCTTAAAAAATCTCCTGAAACCTCAATTTTCTCATATTAAAATGTTATTAATACTAGTATCTATCTCCCCGGGTTACTCTAAGGACTAAATGAGACAATGAATATACGGCACTCATCACAGTACTCGACATGAAATAAATCTCCGTCATTCCTTGAAATAACTGGCAAAGACTCTGGGCTACCAAAACTACTGCTGGAAACGACCCACCCAGAGTATAAATGTAGTGTACCAAATAAGAATCACACAAAAAAGGAAAAAAGGAAAAAAAAAAAAACCTTAGAAAGAAGGAAGAAACTATATTCACTGAGCATCTGCTAGGGACCACATATCTCGTTTCAATCCTCAAACAAACCAGTGAAGTGGATAAACGCTTCCTTTTTACAGAGATGGAAACAGAACCTAAAACAAGATGTGTCACTTATATTGGGTCACAAAGCAAGCAAGTGACAGCCAAGATTCAAACTCTATTGCCTGACTCCAAAACTCACAGTCTTCTAATAAACTGCACTTTTTGGCTCCACTATCAACTCTCCCCATAACACTCACCTCAAATGACCAACTAAGATTATCTAATTACAATTAAGGGACCTGAGGTGGCTTGGAAGAGCCTCCAATAGAAGGAGCATTACTTCATTTTACAGATATCTAACCGAGTGTCAACTACATGATTATTCTACATTATCACAAAGATTGAAGTCACAAGAGAGCCAATGGCATTTTTTACATTACACAAGTGCAAAAATTTTCAACTCCTTAAAGACTCTGCCTTTCCCTAGGAGGACAGGGATAAGTATCATTCCCTAAGTTGTCGCTCTGATAAATGAGCAACTAACTGTTCATATTAGTTTTCTGTGTAACCCCAGTGTAACTTTCCCACTCCTTTAACCAAAAACAATCGTTTCTGGATTTAAAATTCCTGCCACTAGGTTTTTTACATCACAGAGAATTTCCATTATTTGTCTGACTTGGGAACACTTCCCCAGTGACAGCAGTTGAACAACTGGTCAAAGATGGAAAAAAGGAGAAAGGAAGGCTGACTCAAAAAAGGCATACATAAAAGCAGTCCTGTCATTTAACGACATTGGGGCAAAGAGATATAGGGATTAATCCCCCCCTTTCTTTCCTTTCAAAAAAAATTAAAGTATGATTAAAAGTGTAAATTTACTAACCAAGAATAATACAAAGGTATTTCTTCTTTTGATGGGTTTTTTGATGAGGAATGTTTGTTCATGCTTTTATGAGTAATAAGAGGGAAAGAAAGTATTATGATTTCAAATGACACAAGTAACTTGTCAGTTCAGTTAGACTCAAGCCTGTTGCTTACAAGAAATTAAAAAAAAAAAGCTTTTTAAGTATATCTTTGCTAGCTTATCAATTCAAATGTGCCTAGTGAAAAGTGAAAAACCAACTGCATCGTGAGTCAAAAGAACTGGGTTCTGGATTCAGTTCTATCACTTACTAACTAGAAAATTTTAAGCACGTCACTTAATCTCTTTGAAAATCATTTTACTTCCTGTTTTACAGATGAAGCAAGTTGACCTTAGCCATTTACAGATTAAGTTTCTCCTCAACTATTCATGAGCAATTCCAAACATCTGGGATTAGTAATAATTTGTGATTATCCTATGTATGAATATGGATTGACTGCTGTTGAGCTGGAGTGTAGGAACTTGTCTCTTAGCTAAATGACCTGTCTCAGGGGTCAGCAACTTTTCCTGTAAAGAACCAGACATTACGCTTTGCAGGCCATATGGTCTCTGTCTCAACTACTCCACTCTGCCACTGTAGTATGAAAACTACCAGACAATACTTAAATAAATGAGTGGGGCTGTGTTCCAACAAAACTTTATTTCTGGAAACTGAAATTTAGATTTCACATAATATCACATCATGGGTTTATTCCCCCCACCCCAACCATTTAAAATGCAAAAAACATTTTAAATGGCTGGGAAAAAAAGCTTAACTTGAGAGCCATACAAAAACAGGTGGTGGAACAGATTTTTGACAAAGATGCACAAGCAATTCAATGAAGGAAAAATAGTCTTTTCAACAAATGGTGCTGGAGC
Organism: Loxodonta africana; assembly: GCF_030014295.1. Taxonomy (NCBI): domain Eukaryota; kingdom Metazoa; phylum Chordata; class Mammalia; order Proboscidea; family Elephantidae; genus Loxodonta; species Loxodonta africana. Next base: position 162,259,031 of record NC_087344.1, on the reverse strand, counting down.
AAATGAATATCCACAGGCAACAACAAAAAAAAAGAATCTCAACCTAAACCTCATAAAAAAAAAATTTTTTTTTTTTTTTTAACCTTGTGCAAAATTAACTCAAAATGGATCACAGATTTAAATGTAAAAGGTAAAACTAGAAAACTTTTAGAAAAAAAAAAAAGAGAAAATCTTCGGGACTAGGGCTTGGTATCAGACATGATATCAAAAGCAAAATCTATTTTTAAAAAAATCAGGAAATCCAGTGTCATCAAAATTAAAAACTTTTGCTCTGTGAAAGACCCTGTTAAGAGGATGGAAAGATAAGCTACAGACTCGTAAAAAATATTTGCAAACCATGTATCTGACCAAGGACTTGTATCTAAAACATATAAGGAACTCTCAAAACTTAAGTTATAATAACAACCTAATTAGAAAGTGGGGAAAAGACAGAGACATTTTACTGTTAAGGATAGATGAATGGCAAATGATCACATCAAATCATGTCCAATATCACTAGCCATTAGGGAAATGCAAATTGATCATGATGTGCTATCGCTATATAACCTATCAGAATAGTTAAACCAAGAATAGTGACAATACCAAATATTGGCAAGGGTGTAGAGAAACTGGATCTCTCACACACTGCTGGTAGGAATATAAAATGGTACAGACACTGCAGGAAATAGTTTGGTAATTTCCTGAAAAACTAAATATACACTTACCATATGACCCAGTAATTAATTCCCAGAAAAATGAAAATTTATGTCCCCACAAAAACCTGAACATAAATGTTCATAAAATCCTTATTCATAATAGCTAAAAACTGGAAACAATCAAGATGCCTTTCAATAGGTGAATGGTTAAACTGTGGTATATCCATACCATGGAATACTACTCAGCAATAAAAAGGAACTAGTGATAAAACAATTCGGGTGGATCTAAAGGACATTATGCTGAGTGAATGAAGCCAATTTCAAAAGACCATACACTGTATGATTCCATTTACATAAACTATAGAAATGAAGAACAGACTAGTGATTGCCAGAGTTTAGGGATTAGAGGATGATGGAAGGAAGTACTTTTGACTATAAATGGTTAGCACAGGGAAATGTTTGCAGTGATGGAATAGTTCTGTGTCTTGATTGCAGTGCTGGTAACACTAATCTACTCCTGATAAAATAATATAGAACTATATATACACACTGAACCAATGTCAATTTCCTGGTGTTGACATTGTACAAAAGTTACGTAAAATATAGTCATTGAGGGAAACTGGTAAAAGGTCAAGGCCTCTCTGTACTATTTTTGCAACTTCCTATGAATCTATAATTATCTCAAAATAAAAAGTTGTAACAAAAACAAAAATAGGCAGATTTTGCCAACTCCTGAACCTATGTGATGGTCCAACATCCACAATTTCACAGAATTAAATATAGGATCACTTAAATTTTCAATTTTACTTGACTGTATTTTATGGAGAATATTATTAAGTATATGAAAATCTGAGGATAAAGCTAAGATGTAGCTCTATAAATAACAAGGGTCTACCCACTCCCCTTATTAATCTTAGAGTTATTTCAAGGACCAAGCATGATCAAATAATAAAAACCAGTATTAACTGAGTGCTTACTATGAGCCAGGCACTGTTTTAAGTGCTTTCCACATATTGCTCCATTTAATCCGTATAACAACCTTGTAAGGAAATACTACGACCTCATTTTACAGACAGGAAAAGTGAGGCAGAAAGAGGTTAATGCAATTTGCCCATGGTCACACGGTAAGTGGTAGAGCCAAGATTTAAACAGATTGACTCCAGAAACATGCCTTCTACATACCACTGTGGCAAGTATAGAGATGTTCAAAGAAAGGGGGGAAAAACGTACCTGGTCAATGTGTGGAAAAGCCTGAATTAAACAAAGTCAAACCAGTTCATTTTCTGTAGGGTTCTCAGAATCTTAAAAATGCTAGTATATGTCATGTATATAGTATGTGGTTTTCCCTGAATATATTCAGCTAGGGAACCCTTTTCCCTCAGAATATAGTCTGGGTATATAACCCAAGAGTCTCTCAGCCAAAAATTAAAATGTTGAAATGGCCTGATCTTAACCCACTTTTCTTCTTCACATATTGGCAAACTACCAATGCTTTGAGCTGCACTATTCCAATGTGGTAGCCACTAGCCATATGTGACAATTTAATTATAATTAAAATTAAATAAAATCTAGTTCCTCAGTCACACTAGCTACATTTCAAGTCTTTCACACTTGTTTCAAGAGTCACATGTGGCTAGTGACTATCATATTAGATAGCACAGATATAGAACACTTCCATCACCAGTGAACATTCTATTGGATAGCACTGTGTTGTTAGAGGTTTGCTTTTGTTTCTTTTTAAAGAGAACAGGGCCTGTGCAATCTTCAGAGAAAATACACTGTGAATTATTATGCGCCATTGCCATTTCCCCCTCAAAAAAGGGGTTAGTCAGAGATCCCTGATGACCTAAAGTCTCCCACTGTCAATATGATGTCAAGGCACAGAGAATAGGTAAGCAAGAGTGGAAAAAAGGAAAAGCAAAAAGAGAAGGCAACGTTGCACATCTGGGAATTGAAGCCTGTACTGGGATTCAGGAGATGAGGGTTCTACTCCTTATTTTGCCTGTGATTCATTGGGAAAAAAAAATTTTTTTTAAACTTGGTATTAACTGACTTGACTGGACAAGTCTCTTCCTACTTTGGGCCTCAGTTTCCTCTTTTATAATATAAATTTAAACTGAATGATCTCTAAGATTCCTTCTAGCTCTGCATGGTTAAAACACACACACAGTAGAAATGAGAAGGTGGAGAATAAAAGTAAAAATAAAAGAGCAGGATTACTGCATACTGGTGGTGGAAATGGCACTCCTGTCAGCTGCTACAGTTCTATTCCTGACGATAGGACTTGGCTATCACCAAAGAAAGAGAAATTTAATTCAGTACTTAGTGAGCAATTATTTGCAAACTGCAATACCTGGAAGGGCAACAACAACAAAAAATGATTAGCCCTAAGTTAAGACAAAATAATCGGAAAGAATGCAAGACTAACGAAACTTTAAACTGAAATGCTGGTTCGTTAACATGTGATAGCCTAACTGGGCTAGAACTAAGACACACAGAAGCATCCTAAAATCTTCTTGAGGATATACAATTAATTACATAAAATCATATACAAATTACATAGTCAAAAATTCATACCGTTTCTTCCACAAAAAAAATATAAATGCTACCCATCACTCAGAAACGGGAAAATATTAGTTTTGGCCAACCTAATTTCTCAAAAAAAAAAAAAACTTCTCTAGAACCCACAATTAGGTAGTCCTACATTTTCTGAGTTAAATATTCCTTATTTTAGTGTTACTGGAATTAAACAGACTCTCAAACTGTTGTACTAGGCAGAATAAAATGCAACTGCACACTTTCCACTTTTTGGAGGAATTATGGGCTCTATTTCCTAGGATCAAAAGAGAGAGAAAACCTTCCCCATCCCTATTCTAAGAACAAGACAGTCAATATATGAAAAAATGATTTTTACTTTTAAGTAAAAAAGAACCAAGAAAACGGTCTGGTATTTTACCTTGCAGAAGCTAAGGGAACCAGTGAGTCGTCTAACCTCTTAAAGAATTCAAACTCATTAGGGCGGGCGAGGGTGACTACTTAAGCTTTCCAGCAAGGAAAACAGGGATAAAGGATTTTAGCGACAAACCTTTACTTTAGAAAATCAATTTTTAATATCCCACCTACTAATCCGATGCCAAGGACCGCGCGGCGCGGAAACCCTGCCGAATTTGAAAACAAACGTTGGTAGAGGCTCCGGGACTGGTAAAGGGGGCTGGTAACTGACAGCTCGGCCTCGGAGCAAGAAGCCTCAAGTAGGTCATAAGACTGTGTCAACGATCTGAAATCCAGAGTCCACCCCGGTGGGCTTAGGGGGCCAGTGCAGCAGGAGATAAGCAGAGGTCTGGCGTCTTTCAGTACTCAAGGGGTGCTATATCGGAACTTAGACCTAGAGCCCAAGCCTGGGGCAGTCTGCCTGCTCTCACCTCTCTTGGGGGCCTTGATCAATGGCACCCCCCCACTCCTCTCGCCGTTTTCCTGCTTGTCCTTGTGCTTCAGATCGCCCGGAACGCAGGGACTAGGGTCACCATCCGGGCCGCGGTGGTGATGGTGCCTGTGCCGCTCCTTGTGGCCCTTATGTTTTGGCCCGGCCGCGCTCACCGTCAGGGGCGAGAAGGTGAAGAGGGCCGAGGTGCCCGGGGCCGGGAGCGGGGCAGAGACAGCGGGCCCGGCGGGTGCCAGCGAAGGTGGCGGCGGAGGCGGCAGAAGCAGAGGCTCAACAGGGCCTGAAACGGTTGGGACTGCATTCGTTGGCGGCAGCGGCCCGGGATGTTGGCGGCTACGACGCCGCCGGTGAGGGGGCGCGAGAGGGGGATCCTGGCTCGGCCGCCCCCGCTTCTCCTGAGACCCCCCACTGCTCGCCCGGCGCTGCCGCTTCACACCCCGCGCCGAGGCCCCAGCATGGGGCTTCTCCTTCCCCTCTTTGTCCGGCTCCTCCGGCGCCGCCACCGCCCGTACTACGCGAACAGCTCCGACCTGCGCAGCCATTTCACCCACAAACACACATTTAAATGGCCCGACCGCCCCCCCGTCCGTGAATCGCGCAAGCGCTGCCTGCGCACGGCCCGCTGGGCATTGAAGTCTCTCTCCCGCCCTACGCTTCTCGGCTGCTCTCGGGGTTGAGCTGAACATGCCGGAAGCGGCTGTTCTCTGCGCTTCTCCGCAGGCCTCTCCCACCAAGCTTCTTTTGTAAAGCAGCCTGGGCTGCGCAAAGCCTCATGGGACCGGTAGTTCCCCCGCGCCCCCCGCCTGTGAGTGGAAGGTCGGAAAGGGAGCGTGCGCCGAGTCACGCTTCGGGCTGCGACGCAACCGCCACTGGGCTGCGAGTTGCCGCCAACCGCTTTAACGGCCGAAACAATATTAATGGCTTTTGGAGTCTGTCGGCGGGTTCCCATTATCGTCTTCCTGTGCCCGTTCATCATTTTACACGGAGTAGGTGGTCTCCCTTGTAAATTTCATAATTCCTGTCATAACCTTTGTGAGGTAAAAGAATCTCCAGTCTTGACTAACGATTAAATGAAGGAGTAGGGGGAATTAAGTAATATACAAAGTCAGGGAGATTTTGCTTTAAAATATAATCGGGCCGCAATTCAGAAATTCATGAAGATGTCTGAAGCATCTTCATGGGTATTGCTATGGTTACAGCTGCAGGCGTAAAAAGGCAGGTGCAAGAACTGCCTGGGAGCGTAGAGCACGGCCCCACCTCGCCACTGAGTCGCATCCTTCTTTCTAATGCCTATTAAGGTAGAGAGCATCATTTATTTTTAATACATCCTTACAGTTACAAAAACTTTTGATGGAAAACCGTGTTTTAAAAATATTTTTAACGAGGTATTTTGCAATTTTGAGCTTGCATAAAAAAAAATTTTTTTGCATAAATAAGAAAAATAAGAAAAAAAAAGTATCCATTGGAGAACACTCCAGATACCGTCATCGTTCACAAGGGGGGATGGCTGCTGCTCAGAAATTCATTTACAATGTCGTTGGTCACTTCAGATTTTATCTAGAATTCTTTTGATATAATTGGTCCTATATGGAAATATTTGACTGACCGTAAAGTACTCAGCGGATAAAATTACTGTGGTTTGGTGTCACAAGTGCCTAGACAAACATTACTTAAACCAAGTGAACACTACTCCAATAAAGTTAGCTTAAAAATAAAAAGTTTATTGAGTTTTGCGTACATTGTACTACAATAGTGATGTAACAGTTTTTCATTCAATTTTCACTACCAATTAAGATTCCTAAAGAAAAATGTTATAGAGCAAATGATGTTTAAGTAATAGCTTCTAAAAGTTAAATTTTGTTGAAAATAAAATTGTTAAATCCATTAAAGTCAGGTGAATCTTTTGTAATAATTACTAACTTACCTGTTATGTAAAATAGATTTGAACTATCAGATTTTCTTAAGTCAAATCCATAATCATAGAAATATTTTTTTAAACTACCAGTGCCTTTAGTTGGTTTTATACGTTTCACATGTTTTACAGGGCTTTTCTAATGAAGAAAATGCTACCAAAAGATAGCTAAATTCATTGGTTATGCTTCAATAATTGGAAATTGGTATGTCTAAAAACAATGATTAAGGTCATATTTACATATTTTATTCCTTTAGTAGGAGTCCCTATTTAATGGTCGATGTAGGGAGCTGAAAGGTTGGAGGTTCCAGTCTACCCAGAGGTGCCTCAGAAGAAAGGCCTGGCAATCTACTTCTGAAAAATCAGCCATTGAAAACCCTAAGGAGAACAGTTCTACTGTGACACACATGGAGTCACCATGAGTTGGGGTTGACTGGACACCAGGTGGCACTGGTACTGGTGTTCCCTTAAATATAGCTTCTCTTTTTCTTATTCCTCTAGTTTCTCAAACATTTGAAAAAGGTGCTCAAGGTATACTCCGTTTAGGCAAAAATAACTCCCAGGGAATAATTATTGTCACAGCAGCAATTTTGTACTGTAATCACGAGGTAAGTTTTTTTTTTTTTTTTAAACACTTCTTACAGTAAAGGAAACCTTGGTAGCATAGTGGTAAAGAGCTACGGCTGCTAACCAAAAGGTCGGCAGTTCGAATCCACCAGGCGCTCCTTGGAAACTGTATGGGGCAGTTCTACTCTGTCCTACGGGGTCACTGTGAGTCAAAATCGACTTGACAGCAACGGGTTTGGCTTTGGTTTATGGTAAATTCTAAGAATGTAGAAATATAATACTTGAAACCCAATTCTTAAAATCTTTTAAAGTGTATACTGTGTTTATGTAGAAAAGTAAAATAAAGTAAAAAAAACAAAACATTGACATCAAGTCAACTCCAACTCATAGAGACCCTATAGAAAAGAGTGGAATTGCCCTATAGTGTTTCCAAGGCGTGGCTAGTGGATTTGAACTGCCAACCTTTTGATTAGCAGCCTCAAGTCTTAACCACTGTGGCACCAGGGCTCCATAAAAATAACTTTTTTCCAAAAATGAAAAATAAATCCATTCTAAAACAGTGTGTTTCTCAAAGAGCATACTCATATAAGCACAAGTGACACATTTTATTCGCTATTTCCAACCCAGGGTAAATGAGATGAAAATGCTCAACTTATGGCATTTATTTGCATACCGCTTTTCTTTTAAAAGCTATTCAACACATTAGCACATTTTCATTGTTGATATTAATATAGACCACACTTATTTTAGTCAGCAGTATTCTAGTAGTTTTATTTGCAGATAAACTTGCAGCTTTGTTGTGGTTGCGTGCCGTCAAGTCAATTCCAACTCATAGTGGCTCCACGTGCCAGAGGAGAACTGACCCATAGGATTTTTTTGACTGTCATCCATACAGAAGTAGATCACCAGGTCTTTCTTCCTGGAGCCGTTGGGTAGGTTCGAACCATCAGCGTTTCAGTTAGCAGCCAAGCATGTAACTGTTGCCTAAATCCAAAGTAGAATTAAATATTCCAACTTGGTGGTGGTTTCCTTGGTCCTTTGGGTTTTGAAAAACGGTTTGCAAAACCTAGAAATAAAAAATAAAATTTAATAAAAAGAATAAGATTTTTATATAAAATGAATTCTTGAATATGTTATAATACATGCAAACATATTTTGTAATGTATGTTTTATAATGTTTGCAAATACATGAATTTTTTTCAAAAGGTTAGGCGGCAGCTTCGATAAATGTAGTAATAGATTGTAAAGGCATTATACTAATTAAAGTTTAAATGATAACAACAGAATACTAATAGCATTTTAAATTCGTACAGCACTTACAATTTAATAATGGTAATAACTGGAAAAGCTCTGGTTATAAAAAGCTTTTGATAATTCAGTACTGTATATACCATCCTTTGTCTCTGTAAAAAACAAAACTGGGAAATCTCAATTTCAGAAAAATAAGCCCTATTATTTTATATAAAAAATTATTGTATTAAATCCTCTACTTTGGCCCATAAAGCCCTTAATTTACTAAGAGATTATGTTTGAAGAACTTAGAAAAAATAATACTATTGAAAAAATAAGTGGTTAAATAATCACTTTTGTTTCTCTCTCTCCCTCAAACATTCCCTCTCCCAAAGAAGGATGATAAGGAAAAATTTCACAACTTGTGAAAGCTTATTTCTGGGCACTTTTAAAAGATTTGCAGGTTGATAACACTGGTTCTTTTTCTTTTTTCTTTTTTTTTTTTTTCATTATTTTCACCTTTTATTCAGAAAGGAAAACTAAAGCATTGAGAGGTTAGGAAACTTTGTGCTCAAAATCACTTAGCAAGTAAACAGACAGCTGGTATTTGAACCCACGCCTTTCTTTCTTTCTTTTTCTATTTAGAAAAAAAAATTTTTTTTGACATTGGTTCTTTATGACTTCAGTAACATATGACTTCCTTTACTTTGATGGAGGTATATTTTCAAGGTACCCTCCATACACTTAGCAATCTTACCCATTGTTGTTGAGTCAATTCTGACTCTGACTCATAGCAACCCTATAAGACAAAGTAGAATTGCCCCACAGGGTTTCCAAGGGTGTAAATCTTTACAGAAGCAGACTGCCACATCTTTCTCCCTCTAGAGGCTGGTGGTTTGAAATGCTGACCTTTCAGTTAACAGCCAGGGGCTTAACTGCTGCGCCACCAGGGCTCTTAGAAATCTTAGGGACTCAAATTGAACAAAGAAAGATATGAAATACAAAGAGAATGGAAAACAGAGAGATATTCCTAAGTCATTAATTTCATCATTTTACCAAATGTGGGTATTATCTAAACAGAACTGCTGTAAGCATCAAATGAGATACTTGTCAAAAAGCATCCAGCACAATACCTGGATGCTTAAAACTCTTTGATGAGTAATGGGATATATGTTCGCCTACATTTTCCACCTCTCACGTTTCTTGGGAAGTTGCTTTCCCAGTTGTAATGTGTGCTGCCACCAGGTGGGGACCTGTATAACTGGTTGAAAAGGAAGAAACAGGAATATGCTGCAAATTACTGTTTTTACAGGGTATTGTATGAGCTGTTGCATCCTTTAGGTGTGATTGTGCAAAACTTTTGTCTCTTTTGACTTTTGTACAGCAAGATAAAGACTTGTAAGTATATTTCCCAAGTTCCTGTGTATTATTTAGAAGTTGTCTCTCACGATAATTCCATGTTCGCATGAATACTTCATTTTCAGGTGCCATATATTGTATGTACCTGTTAAGGGATCTAGAAGGTGATGCAGAGTCCAGAGGGACATATGTGCCCTACATAATATTATTCAAAATCTATATTACCCATCAAAAATTCAGATACACTCAGTGATTCCACATGTATTCCATTAATGAAAAAATAGTATGTAAACAAAAAAATTTTTTAAATTTCGTACATGAAAGATTAAATCTGAACCTACAAAGAATTAATACCAGAACTGGAAGAGAAGGAAAGTAAGGAGGAAGACAAAGAAACCCACTACAGTTAAATATATCAATGGTGGTAGTAAAAGATTTGGGGAAGGGGATGGATACAGCATACTTCAGTAGATTTTACTCCTCTGAGGGGTAAGAAAGAAGATGTTGTTGTTGTTAGGTGCTGTCGAGTTGGACCCAGCTCATAGTGACCTTGTGTAAAACAGAACGAAACACTACCCCGCCTGTGCCATCCTCATAATTGTTGCTACGCTTGAGCCCATTGTTGCAGCCACTGTGTCAGTCCATGTGGTTGAGCACCTTCCTCTTTTTCACTGACCCTCTACTTTACCAAGCATGATGACCTTCTGGTGTCTCCTGACAACACGTCCAAAGTACATGAGACAAAGTCTCACCATCCTTGCTTCTAGGGACCATTCTGGCTGTACATCTTTCAAGACAGATTTTTCCATTCTTTTGGCAGTCCATGGTATATTCAATATTCTTCACCAACACCATAATTCAAAGAGATCAATTAGTCTTTGGTATTCCTTATTCGTTGTCCAGCTTTTGCGTGCATATGAGGCAATTGAAAATACCATGACTTGGGTCAGATACACCTTAGTCCTTAAAGTGATATTGTTGGTTTGTTACAGTTTAAAGAAGTCTTTTGCAGCAGATTTGCCCAGTGCAGTACGTCGTTTGATTTCTTGACTGTTGCTTCCGTGGGCATTGATTGTGGATCCAAGTAAAATGAAATCCTTGACCACTTCAATCTTCTCTCTATTATCATGGTGTTGCTTATTGGTCCAGTTGTGAGGATTTTTGTTCAATTCGTCTTCACTTTCAGCAAGCAAGGTTGTGTTGTCTGCATATCACAGGTTGTTAACAAGTCTTTCCCCAATCCTGATGCCCTTTTCTTCTTGATATACTCCAGCTTCTCTGATTATTTGCTTAGCATACAGACTGAACAAGTATGGTGAAAGGGTACAACCCTGATGCACGCCTTCCCTGCCTTTAAATCACGCAGTATCCTCTTGTTCTGTTCAAACAACTGCCTCTTGGTCTATGTACAAGTTCCTCATGAGCACAACTAAGTGTTCTGGAATTCCCATTTTTCGCAATGTTATCTATAATTGGTTATAATCCACACAGTTGAATGTCTTTGCATAGTCAATAAAACGCAGATAAACACCCTTCTGGTATTCTCTGCTTGCAGCCGAGATCCATCTGACACCAGCAATGATATCCCTTGTTCCACATCCTCTTCTGAATCCAGCTTGAATTTCTGGCAGTTCTCTGGCAATGTATTGATGCAACTGCTTTTGAATGGTTTGCAGCAAAATTTTACTTGTGCATGGTATTAATGATATTATTCAATAATTTATGCATTTTATTGGATCACTTTTCTTTGGAATAGGCATAAATATGGATCTCTTGCAGTCAGTTGGCCAGGTAGCTGTCTTCCAAATTTCTTTGCATAGGTGAGTGAACACTTCCAGCGCTGCATCTGTTTGTTGAAACATCTCAGTTGGTATCCCATCGATTCCTGGATCCTTATTTTTCACCAGTGTCTTCAGTGCAGTTTGGACTTCTTTCTTCAGTACCATGGATTCTTAATCATATGCTAGCTCCTGAAATGATTGAACATCGAACAATTTCTTTTTGGTACGGTGATTGCGTATTCCTGCCATCTTTTTTTTACGCTTCTTGCATCATTTAGTATTTTGCCCGTAGAATCCTTCAATACTGAAGCTCCTAGCTTCAATTTTTTCTTCAGTTCTTTCAGTTTGAGAAATGCCAGGCATGTTCTTACCTTTTGGTTTTCTAACTCCAGGTCTTTGCGTATATGATTATAATACTTTGTCTTCTCAAGCTGCCCTTCGAAATATTCTGTTCAGCTCTTTTACTTCATCATTTGTTCCTTTCACTTTAGCTACTCGACGTTCAAGAGCAAGTTTCAGAGTCTCTTCTGACATCCATTTTGGTCTTTTCTTTCTTTTCTGTCTTTCTAATGACCTCTTGCTTTCTTCAGGAATGATGTCCTTGATGTCATTCCACAACTCATCTGGTTTCGGTCATTAGTGTTCAGTGCATGGTAATGCATTGAATTGTGTCCCCCAACAATATGTGTCGACTTGGTTAGGCCATGCGTGGTTGTCCTCCATTTTGTGATTTTCCTAGGTGTTATGAATCATAATCTCTGTGGTTAAAAGGATTAGGGTGGGATGTATCACTCTTGCTCAGGTCACATCCCTGATCCCCTATAAAGGGAGCTGCCCCGAGGTGTGGCCTGTACTACCTTTTATCTTACAAGAAATAAAAGGAAAGGGAAGCAAGCAGAGAGTGGGGACCTCATACCACCAAGACGGCAGTTCAGGAAGCAGAGCGCATCCTTTGGACCTGAGGTTTCTGCAATGAGATGCTCTCAGACCAAGGGAAGATTGATACATCACAAGGACCTTCCTCCACAGCTGGCAGAGAGAGAAAGCCTTCCCCCGGAGCTGGTGCCCTGAATTCAGACTTCTAGCTACTAGACTGTGAGAGAATAAACTTCTCTTTGTTAAAGTCATCCACTTGTGGTATTTCTGTTATAGCAGCACTAGGTGACTCAGACATGCTTCAAATCAATTCTTGCGATGGTCTCTAAATTCACTTGGGATATACTCAGGGTCATACTTTGGCTCTTGTGGACTTGTTCTAATTTTCCTTAACTTGAACTTACACAAGAGCAACTGATGGTCTGTTCCACAGTCAGCCCCTGGCCTTGTTCTGACTGATGATATTGAGCTTTTCTATTGTCTCTTTCCACAGATGTAGTCGATTTGATTCCTGTGTAATTCCATCCGGCGAGGTCCACATGTATATCGCCATTTATGTTGTTGAAAAAAGGTATTTACAAGAAGTTGTTGTCTTGCAAAAGTCTGTCATGCAATCTCCAGCATTGTTTCTATCACCCAGGCCATATTTTCCAACTACCTATCCTTTGTTTCCAACTTTCGCATTCCAGTCACCAGTAATTATCAGTACATATTGATTGCATGTTTAATCAATATGAGACTGCAGAAGTTGGTAAAAATCTTCAGTTTTCTAATCTTTAGCATTAGTGATTGGTATGTAAATTTGAACGATAGTCGTAGTAATTGGTCTTCCTTGTAGGTGTATGGATATTATCCTATCACTGACAGTGTCATACTTCAGGATAGATCTTGAAATGTTCTTTTTGATGATGAATGCAATGCCATTTGTCTTCAATTTGTCATTCACAGCATAGTAGACTATATGATTGTCTGATTCAAAACAGCCAATACCAGTCCATTTCAGCTCAGTAGGATTTCGATGTTTATGCAGTCCATTTCATTTTTACAATTTCCAATTTTCCTAGATTCATACTTCATACATTCCACGTTCCTAGTATTAATGGATGTTTGCAGCTGTTTCTTCTTATTTTGAGTTGTGCCACATCAGCAAATGAAGGTTCTAAAAGCTTGACTCCATCCATGTCATTAAGGTCAACTCTAAGGAGGCAACTCTTCCCCAGTCGCGTTTTGAGTGCCTTCCAACCTGAGGGGCTCATCTTCCAGCACTATATTAGATAGTGTTCCAGTGTTACTCATAAGGTTTTCACTGGCTAATTTGTTTCAGGAGTACCACTAGGTCCTTCTTCCTAGTCTGTCTTAGTCTGGAAGCTCAAGTGAAACCTGTCCACCATGGGTGACCCTGCTGGTATTTGAATACCAGTGACACAGCTTCCAGTATCACAGCAACACGCAAGCCACTACAGTAGGACAAACTGAGAGACGCATGGGGAGAAAGACGAGAGGAAAAATACTTCAGTTAAATAGTTCACACAGTAGGAGCAAAATCATCCCATCAGCCCAGATGACTTGATTGTAACCCAAGTGGGCTAGGAATAGAGTAAGGATGTATTACACAAACACTATCTGAAATCTGAGGAATGCTTACATTCAGTCTGTTTCATTGACCACTTCTCAATAGATTAGAACAACATGAGCTATCTTTTTTCCATGTGGGCCAATTCAGGAAAAATAAAAATGTTTATGAAGCACATTTTTTTTCATTCAAAATTTAAATATATTTTCAGTAAAAAAATTATAATTCATATTATCTCCTTTATAAAAGGGAACCAATTAAAAAATTTGTGCTGCTTTTTAAGTAGGTAAAATGTTCAAATCTAGGTATGTTTGGGAAGAACCAACATGAAGGCAACTCACTAATATGTCATCCTAATATTAGATCACAGACTCTACCTTAAAGTTAGAGCATTCATTACTCAAGTACTCACTGAGTTAGAGAAAAAGAAGAAGCTGGGAACATTTGTGTTCTGGGTGCTTTTTTCATAGGTTACACAGTATGCTATATGAATTTTTTGCACTAAGTGATTTTATAAGAATCATATTTTTTTGATATTATAACATTTTAAAGCTTAGAGTTAATTTAATCAAAAATTCTATGGCTGAAAAAACTGAAATCCAGAGATTCTAGTTAAACATTTTGCCAAGATGAGATAGGGATCTGTCTACCAAAATCTTGCATTGTTTTTTCCTCAGGGATAATATTACCTCCTGGGCAACTGGCTGCCCAGCAATGTTACATTTTCGAGTTTCCTTTGCAATTTAGATATTGACATGTCTCTAAGTTCTCTTAAAGGGAATGTGAGTGGAAGTGATACTGCCACTTCCAGGCCACTGCCACGCCTCCTCTACGATTTTCTTCATCTTCCTGTCAGGTGCACTCTGGTTGTGGCAGGAGCCCAATTTTTACTATGTAAATAAGGGCCATCCTTTTTTAGAGATTAGTCTTTTCTGAAGACATGTCCAAAGTAAGCAATATGAAGTTTTGTCATTCTCACTTCTAAGCATCATTCTGGTTTTATTTCTTCCAAGACTGATCTTGTTTGTTCTCCTGGCAGTCCGTTGTATATTCAGTATTCTCCACCAACACCACAATTCAAGTGCATCAGTTCTTCTTCTGTCTTCTTTTTCATTGTCCAACTTTTACACTCAGTTGATTGAAAAGACCACAGCTTGAGTCAGGCTCACCTTAGTCATCAGAGTGACATCTTTGCTTTTTAGAACTTTAATGGGGTTTTTTGCAGCAGAAAAAAATTCAAGTTGTGTGAGATTTCGTCCTACTTGGATCAACAATGAAGATCCCTGATGACGCAGTGGTTAAGCACTCAGCTGTTAACCAAAAAGTCGGCAGTTTGAGCCCACCAGCCACTCCAGGAGAGAAAGATGTGACAGCCTGCCTCTGTAAAGACTGCAGCCTCGGAAACCCTGTAGGGGGCAGTTCTACTCTGCCCTATAGGGTTGCTTTGAGTTGGAATTGGCTCAACAGCAACAGATTTACAGGATCAACAATCAACGCCCATGGAAGCAGCAGTCAAGAAGTCAAATGAGGTATTGCATTGGGCAAATATACTGCAAAAGACCTTAATAATTTGATTACCTAGCTTTATTTTCCATGTATGTTAGGCAAGTCAGGCCTATGTGAGATGTTAAGAGGTAGTTGAGGTCAGATTGCATGGAAAAGAAATGTAATGACCTATGCATGCAACTTTAAATCATATTTAAATTTGCATTTCTTATACTGTAAATGAGTAATTTAGATAGATTTTTTTTTTTTAACTGCTGGAAAATGACACACATACCAAAATTCAGAAGGGAGCTGGAGTTACTTGACTGAACAGATTCTGCAGGTTTGCTTGGTGGGGAGGAGTTACAGATACCTAGAATCAAAAGAAAAAAACTTGAGGGGAAGAATGAAGACAGGCTCAGATTACCATTGATCAGATCACATAATTATTGACATTAAACATTTCCTCCAGAGTAATTAATACCCCCAAATAAATACATCACTGTTAAATGTAACAAAATATAAATTAAAAAAGGCTTGAAACTTTATAATCTCATTTTTTTTTAATGGTTTCTTTTCTTTGCAAATAGGTTATATAATAAAGACTAACACCAAA
This sequence comes from Loxodonta africana, assembly GCF_030014295.1. Taxonomy (NCBI): domain Eukaryota; kingdom Metazoa; phylum Chordata; class Mammalia; order Proboscidea; family Elephantidae; genus Loxodonta; species Loxodonta africana. The sequence continues at coordinate 162,243,555 of NC_087344.1, read as the reverse complement.
GAGACTTGCCAAAGGATTCGGGAATAAGATCCGTGATATCATGAGTCAACTTATTTTGGGATTCACATTTTGCTTTTGGACTACATTCTATTTTGCACTCTGACCACTCTTAATACACTTCTAAACCATTTGTTCTCCACATTCATTCATCTATGGGTTCATGAAGATTTTTCTTACTCCTGGAATATCTTTCTTCACTCTACTTTCCAGCCTACACTTCTCCCATTATAGATGGTTCTGAGTTAGGCCCATAATCTCTCAGAAGCATTGTTCTATTGTTTTGTTTTGCTATTTTAGCTGGTTATACGTAGGCTTAAAGATTTTTTTTTTCTTCTCAGCACTTTAATATACTCACATATCAGTTTTTGCCCAATTCTGAAAATAATACATTGAGAACTTGGTCCACATTTTGCATGTGCAGTGAAAACAGATAATTTCACATTTGTATAAGCTTTCTAAGAACAGGTAAATGGGGAAAAATTATTAAATATTTTCATTTTAGATTTTTAACACTTTCAAATGCAGATGAGGAGTACATACATGTTTGTGCATTGTGTGTATGTTGTATGCATAACCAAGCACACATAGACTCCTGGTGCTAGGATTCTAGAAACTCACTCCTCTACCTTCCTGGAGTGACTAGAGCACATAGTGAATTTCAATCAGATTCAATTAAAGTATGTATTTATTGAATATCTAGTATGTACCAAGCATTGGGCTAGGCTTTGAAGATCCCACTGCCATCAAGTAGATTTTGTCTTATAGTGACCCTATAGGGCAGAGTAGAACTGTCCCATAGGGTTTCCAAGGCTGTAAATTATAGAAGGAGACTGCCACATCTTTCTCCCGTGAGTGACTGGTGGGTTTGAACCACCAACCTTTTGGTTAGCAGCCAAGCACTTTAACCACTGTACCACCAGAGCGCCACACATTGAAGACAGAGACATGAATAAGAAGTGGGTAAAAGTGAAAAAGTTCAGGAGATATCAATCATTTCTATATTACATTTCTCTCAGGGGCGGAAAAATTGCCCATCAATGGAATATTGGCTTTTGTACAAAAGGAGGCAAAGATTCAGCACATATATAGCAGAGGAAACTGCTGTTTTGCATATTGGCTTGTCATAGATATTTTTATTTGCCCAGCATGTAATAGAGCTTGAATTTTCCTCTAGGAAGCCACTCCTCCACAAATCTCAGTTTCTATGCTTCCAGTGGAGCGGATTTTACCCTAAGATCAAGGAGCTGACCTATTAGGGCTGATTTTTAGTTGGTACATTGACATGGTTCTATCTCTTGTTTAGGACTGACATTAACAATTCTTAAGTATGAGATATAGCACTGTCCTGCTTAATCAGAGCTTTGAATACACTGGCAATAAATTAGTCCAGGGATGGGCAAATGAACCAAGCCAACGCAACCAGACCCAGTCAGTGCTAGTCATGGGACTTTTGCTTGAGCAACCAGGAAAGAGTTAATTTTTTTCCATTATAAGACTGAAACTACATGGGAAAAACCTGCGTGTGAATGAACCAACACAGTGCAACAAAGCCAAGAGATATGGAATGAGAAATTAGGTCCTGATGACATCATTCAAACCCTTGATTACAAACCAACAAATTCCCCTTTACTATTTAAGCCATTTTATGTTTTCTCCAAGAGCGGGCATTGTGACTGATTACTACTTGTGTTACCCTATAATTCATCCTCTACAGAGCAGCCAGAGTATGATCTATGACTTCCCATTGCATTTAGAATAAACTGTAAACTGCTTAACATGACCTATAAGTATCTAACTCCTTCCTCTCCCCTTCCCCCCATCTTTTCAGTCTCACCTTACTCCTCTCTACTCTTTACTTACTACCCTGCAGCTACAGTGACTTCCTTTGAATTCCTATAACATACTGTTATGGTTTGAATTGTGTCCCCAAAAAATAGGTATTGTAAATCCTAACCTTATACCTTTGGTTATAGTCCCATTGGGAACTGGTTGCCTTTGTTATGTTAATGAGAAAGAACTAGCGTACTCTTTGTTATGTTAATGAGAAAGAACTAGTGTACAGTGTGTTTTAAGTCAATCTCTTTTGAGATATAAAAGAGATTAAACAAGCAAGCTAGCAAACGGAAATGGAAGAAGAGAGCCACCATGAAGATTGCCCAGGAGCAGAAGCTCAAAAGGGACAAGGACCTTCTCAAAAACTGACAGAGAAAGCCTTCTCCTAGAGCCGGCACCCTGAATTCGGACTTCTAGCTCCTAACTGTGAGAAAAAAATTTGTTTGTTAAAGCCACCCACTTGTGATATTTCTGTTATAGCAACACTAGATAACTAAGGCATATACCAAACTCTCACATCTCAGAGCTTTTGTATCTGGAGTGCTCTTCTCCCCATTCTTCGCCTAGCTGGCTCACCTTTCATGCCTCAGAATTGTCACTTCCTTAGAGAGGGCTTCCTGAACCACTAAAGAGGGTTCTCTTTGTTATTTTCTCTCATAATTACCCTCTTGATTTCCTTGATAGCATTTATCACAATGCATTATTATGTATATGTTTGTGAATTTACTTGTTAATGTCTGAATGTCTTCCTAGGCTTAAGTTCCACAAAGTCAGGGCCCATGTCCTGTTCATTATCATATACCCAGTGCCTTGCAGAATACCTGATGCATAGAAGGCACTCAATGAATATTTATTGAATGAATTAATGACATTAGGTAGGCCTAGATGCTAGTGTAAATAACAGATGAAGAATCCTAATTTCTTAAAAAGTGAGGCGACTTTATCTACAGACCAAGTTAAGGCAATACAGGCTAAAAGGAGGAGTCCTAAGTGGCACAAACAGTTAAGCACTAGAGTACTGGCCAAAAGGTTGGTGGTTCGAACCCATCCAGAGGTACCTTGGAAGATAGGCCTGGCCACCTGCTTCCAAAGGCCAGAGCCTTGAAAACTATGGAGCAGTTCAAGTCTGCACACATGGGGTCACCAGAAGTCAGAATCAACTCAATGGTAACTAACGACAACAGGCTGAAAGAACGTCCAGAGTTATGGAGCCATGAGCAGAAGACGCATACACAAGCATAGGCATATCCAGGTCAATTTGTTTTTGGGGGCCAGTTCTTCATTTAAGGGCAAAATATCAAAGAATCAAGGAGGCTGAGAAATGGAAGTACAGCACTGCCTAGATCCAGAAAATAACCTGGGGGCTCTTATCTAGAGATAAGATTGGAAGTCTCTGAGAGTCCAACCATATCTCGAAGCTGTGCCAACCTAAGTCTACCTGAAATTTCTTTATCTTTCTTTCAACTCGAGGGCAGTGGGGTTTTTGTGGGTGGGTTCTTAAATATCCTCAAGACAGAGTTGGAGCTAGGGAAAGAAAACTAGGTGTTTCATAAGCTAAACTGGGCAAACCAATCTTCCGTTTGCTAGTCAAGTCACTCATTTTGTTGTTGTTCGTTTTTGGCTGTTTTATTTCCCATGTTTCTTACTGTAATTTCCTTTTAAAATACTTGAATTCTCTTTTGACCCACCTTAGGGGAAAGGACATATTTTCCAATCATACTTTATCATGATAAGTAAGGAATTATTACATTTCAGAGATCAGGTGTGATGGCAGACTAGCTCAAGAATCTGGAGTTTATGGATAGAAAGAAAGAGTGAAAATACAGAAGAAAAGAGTAAGATTCATCTATAAACCTTCTTACTTAGGCTATACCTTAAATCAAGTTTTCTCAGTGCTCTTTGTCCTTCCCTATATACCAAAACCCAAACCCATTGCCATCAAATAATTCTGACTCATAGTGACCTATGGGTTTCCAAGGAGCATTATAGGGTTTCCAAGGAGCCCTACAGGACTTCCAAGGAGCGGCTGGTAGATTTGAACTGCCTACCTTTTGGTTAGCAGCTGAGCTCTTAACCACTGCACCCGGTATAATACCAAATACCTTATTGATCCTTCATGATTAGCCAAATGGATCAAATTTGTGAAAAGTATACCACTGTGTTTTATGTGCTTTGTGGTTGTAAATAAGGATTTCTAAGATAATCAGTTTCCCACAGTTTGAGAAGTCTATGGCTTTTATTTTCGTTACAATATAGCAAAGATAGTAAGCAACAGACTTTTATTGCTAATAATATACTTGGTACAAATTGAAACATGTCAATGCTTTGCTTACTTCATAAAATCAGCACATTTGTTTCACAGTATGCTTTGCTCTGACTGTTTTCAAAGAAAATACATCTGAGGTTAGACTGTTGGGAATTTTGAATGACAGCATTTTAGGATGGGTAGAAATTGTCAGACATCTTACTGATTATTATTCCTGTCTATTAAACAAAAAACTTTCCCTCCCCTTACTCCCTGCCCAATATTAACATCATGGAGCCCAGCAAACTACATGGCCTTAGGGAGTCTCTGTTAAGGAATAATACTACTGATTTTTTCACAGGACAGTTATATAAGGAAAAACTACATAATTATGAAAATGGCATATATATTCTAAAAAATAAGTATGAAAAACTTACTTTTTTTCATATTCCGTAAAATTTTCAAACTCTACAAAAATGAAGAAGAAAATGTTAGTTTTTCATATGAAATCCAAAATACTTTCATGAAGTAGACATATAGGTCTCAGCCAAAAAGATTAGCTTCCTAAAATAGCCATGAAAATGAAGAAATTTTCTTATCTTGCAATTTTTAGTTCAATGAAAAGTCTCTCCTTGATCTTATCTTGTTATTTTTCCCCACCCCCAAATTTTACATACTTAGAAATAGAGCTATCAGAATATCAGGGGGAAGAATTAAGTTCCTACTTCCCTTTTTTATTATGACCATTCCAGAACCCACAAGAACTTCTAAAGATAGCTGTGATACATAGCCATTCCCATTCTAGCCAAAAATTTCTACCAATCATACTCAGTACTCAGTTTACTAAGACCAGCTTCCATACAGTTAGCCATGATACTTTCTTCTCCCTTCTTTTAGCAAACCCACGTCCTCTGCCTCCTTTATAGTGAGTCTCAAACTTCTCTCTTTCAGAAACCTATCCTAATTTCTTCTTTATTCAGCATTTCCTCAACATGTATGTTTTTAATCTGTTCCATTAGTGTTTTATTCTCCTTGATAACTCACATGATGTTTGCCATATAGGTATTCTGTTCCACCAGATTAACTATAGTCTTTTCCAGGGCAGGTAGATGTCCTCCAGGACATTTCTGTCTTCCTAACATCTAACAGAAATGTGCTCTTCGATATAGTAGATGGAGCCCTGGTAGTGCAGTGGTTAAGAGTTTGGCTACTAACCAAAAGGTTGGCAGTTTGAATCCACCAGCCACTCCTTGGAAACCCTATGGGGCAGTTCTACTCTGTCTTATGGGGTCATTATATAGAGAGAGAGAGGGTAGATATTGAATAAATTCTTCTTTTGAAAAATTTTATTTACATTTTTCAAACTTTAAAATTCAAAGTCAGAAAGGATAAAAGGGAATATAGTTAAATTTAACCCTCGCGTCCATGTTCCCCATCTCTCCAGTTTCGAACCTGCCCCTGTAGGTAACTGCTGCTGTTAGTTTCTTATTCTCCCAGAGTCGATTATAAATATATAAGTAGAAAATATATATTTCCCTCTTAAGTAAAAGTCAATAAATTATATATAAAGACGTCAAGACTCCTCATTTTATTTTCAGCTCTATAGTATTCCATTATATGGATGTGCCATGATTTATGATTTTACGAGTTCCTCTGATGATTAACGTTTGTGTTGTTGCCAGTCATCTGCCCTTACAGATAATGCTGCAGTGTCTACCCTGGTAGCCTATTTGCAGGATAGATTCCTAGAAGTGAAGCCATTGGGTCAAAGGATATGTGCATTTGTAATCCTGAAAAACAAAACCAAACCAAACCCAGGGCCGTTGCGTCGATTCCGACTCCTAGCGACACTGTAGGACAGAGTAGAACTGCCCCAGAGAGTTTCCAAGGAGCACCTGGTGGATTTGAACTGCCAGCCTCTTGGTTAGCAGCTGTAGCACTTAACCACTACCCCACCAGGGTTTACTGTGCTGAATTGTCCTTTATAGAAGCTGTATTGCTTGACACCCCCACCGACAATGTAGGAGTGTGTAATGGAATGTATGATCAATCTTTTGGCATTTGTCAGTCTGATAAATGAAAAACAGTATGTTCTATGGTTTTAGTTTGCATTTCTCTTATTATGAGTGAAATTGAACATATCAAATGCTTAAAGGCTAGAAGGTGTGTGTTTATTTTTCTTTGAACTATCTGATCCTGTATTTTGCCCATTTTTCTTTTAGGGTTATTCTGTGAATTTCTAGAACTTCTTTATATGCTAGAGAAATAACCTCTTTGCTTATGATGCCAGTTGTAAATACTTTTCTCCAATTCGTTCTTTACTTTTTGATTTTTAAGGTAATTTGGGGGGGGGGCCATGCAGAATTTACTATTACAGTAATTTAACTAAAGTCCTATAAATCTTTTTTTCTTATAGCTTCTGGATTTTGAGTCATCATTATAAAAGTCACTCCCACTCCCAAGTTATAAAGGAATCTTCCAAGTTTTTTTTTTTTTTTAAGTACTTCTATTTTTTTGTGTTCTTGTTTTTTTAATTTAAATATTTTATCCATCTAGAATTGATTCTGGTGTAGGTGTGAGATATGGATCCCACTTTAGTTTTTGGCCCACCCCCCGCCCAGGTGATTATCCAGTTGATACAATATCAGTTATTAAAATGTTCATCTCTTTCCCACAGATTTGAGATGCCATCTTCATCATATACTGAATTCCTAAAAATATTTGGGTCACTTTTCTATACTTTTTGTTCTGTTCTGTTGGTATGTGATTATTTTCATGTACCAGTAACATATGTCACTTTAATTACTGAGGCTTTACAGTGTTTTTCATTGCCCTTTTTTTTATTTTTTCCTTTAGTTCTCTGGCTATTCCTGCTCCTTTTTTTCCCCCCATATGAATTCTGGACTAGTTTGTCTAGTTCTAGGAGAAAAAAGTTAGTATGTTTATTTGGTATGTTTTAAATGTATAAATTAATTTTCGTGAGAAATAAACTCTTAATGAAGTTGTATTTTCTTCTTCTTTTTGGTTTCATTCTATTAATTTTGATTACTATTTAAGACCACCAATCTATTGCGAATATAATTCATCTAATTTTCTATCATGGTGATACGGGAGGAAAACCTTCAGTACTGGAAAGACTCTGGCATGTTTTCTAAAACTCCAATCTTCTTTACCCTACTCCTTGTGAAACTTTTCCCAGGAGTCTTCAATATCTGTTTTGAAGATGTTGAATTTCCTATGGTGTCAGGACAGGTAGTAGAATAAGATTCTACAGATTGGGCCTGCATACCTACAAAACAGACAAGGAAATAAAGAAAAGAAAAAGTGTTTTGTTGCATAGTTCCTTAAGCGTTCAAGTTATATAGGTATATGTTCAGTAATTCTTAGCTTGGCCTTTTTAGACATTATATTTACTATACATTATGGATTTTTTAATGTATTCTTTTCACCTTAATCATTCTTTATATCTTTTTCATTTAGATCCTACTTTATTATTAACCTTTAATGTCCTCATTTTTTAATGTTCTCATCCTTATAACTTTTTTTTTGAGAGACAGTACTGCTACTTACAGTCTTCATCAGCAAGAAGGAAGGACTCTTGGGTTCTTTCTGGGAGTGGAGGTGGTGGGGAAGAAGAATGATCTCGATGTAGATCTATGATAAGAAGAATATATACAGTAAAGCAAAGAAATCCATGAGTTAAAATTCATAAGTCAAGACCCCTTTTAGCTTTGGAGCACTTTTCCAACTATTCAGTATTAGTCTAAACCAAACCAAAAAACCAAACCTATTACCATTGAGTCAATTCCGACTCATAGCAACCCTATAAGACAATGACTAGTACCTCAAGAACTTTGTTCTTCTAGTTCTTTAGCCAACGAGCCTTTGATTCATCAAAAACTCACACCTCACCTACAAAAGTATTCTTCCAAAGAATTTGAACCTAAATTTAATCACGCTTCTAGATCTAACTACCTTTGTATAGGAAATTCTGCAGGTAGAAGAACATGTTAAATAAAACCATGGGGAATACAATCAGCCAAACCCAGAATGTTAGCAGTCTTTAGAACAAATGACCCACTTTCTTGGACAAATAAACAGTGTGAGAAAATATAAAAAGTAAAGAGAACTGTTTTAAAAGATTTAAAAAATATATAAACTAAATGAAGTGTATAGACTGAATCCAGATTCAAATAAGCCCAACTATAAAAAGATTTTTTTTTAGATAATTAGAAAAAATTCAACACAATCTGGATATTAGATAATAAACAAAATTTTTAAAGAGATTTTATTTGAAATACCTTATAAGGGTTATACATCAAGGAGCAGCATTCTGGAACCCTGTCCTCACCTTGCCCTTGACAAAACAAAACTAGCTTGGGAAAACCAAAAATAAATCAATAAATAGTGGAAGTTGTTCTGGAAACCTTGGTGTCTCCTGAGGTGAATTACTCTAAACTTAATGAGCATTTTTACAGTATAGATTCTTAGAGCTAAATGTCATCTAAAGCCAAAGGAAATTTTATTTTTACCTGAGTTGGGACTACGAAGTTTTACACTCTAAAAAGGAAAAGGAAAAAGTGAGACAAGAATATGTACATAAATCTATTCAAATTCGAAGCAATTAATGATATAGTTGAAATTATATTTCATATACTTATTGAGATAGTAGGAAACCCTGGTGGCGTAGTGGTTAAGTGCTATGGCTGCTAACCAAAGGGTCGGCAGTTTGAATCCACCAGGCACTCCTTGGAAACTCTATGGGGCAGTTCTACTTTGTCCTATAGGGTTGCTATGAGTCGGAATGGACTCAACGGCACTGGGTTTGGTTTTTGGTTTGTTATTGAGATAGTTATAAAATATAGACCCTATTTTTCATAATTCATAACTGTGCTGAATTATGAAAAATCATCCTTAACTCTTATCAAAAAGCCAAAACCCAAAACTATTGCCGTCAAATCAGTTCCGACTTGTAGTGACCCTATAGAACAGAGTAGAATTGCCCCATAGTGTTTCCAAGCAGCAAGCACCTGGTGGATTTGAACTGCCAACCTTTTGGTTAGTAGCCATAGCACTTAACCACTACACCACTAGGGTTTCTTTAACCTTTGCAGGGATTGTTATATCCATTAGTCCTCAATGGATCCCCTCTGAGTTATTTATTTTCTTTCTACTTAGAAAATTTCCCTGAAAATTCAATTAGAGGTTAGTTGTTGAAATTGAATAGTTATTTTACGACATTGGAAAGGGTGTGATTGTCTTTTCTCTTGGAGCTAAGATAAAGATCAATACATGTGTGCATATTATTAACAATAATAATAACAATTATTAGTACATTAAATTGGCAATTTTAAAAGTTAGAAGAATAGTTGCCTACCATACAATTGTAGGCACTTTTAAACGTTTATTTAGTTAATTATTTTTCTGACATCTGAAATTTTAAGATGATTGGTCTGTAAAATATATAGAGATGCATAATAGATTGTTAGAAGTAATAGATTTTTCTTCCAGAAGCAGGAAACATTATTCCAAAAGGTTAATCTTAATAGGCACATCTCTCATTCAAAAAATTACTCCCAAAACCAAACAATATGCAAAAATCCACAATTATAAAAAGGAACACATTATTACAGTTAACGTGATATAGACTACCAAATGACTAATATGAACAAGCTATCCGTTTATGAAACATTTCTTATTTTTGCCTTCACCATCCTTCCAGACTCAAGTGTTTCCTCTTTCACTAAGTCTTTCCTTGATCACTGCCAACCTGAAGGTATCTCGCACACTCCAAATCTCTTTTTATATTCATATGGCACTGACCATATTTGCCTTTTTATAATAAATATAGACCAAAAAAAAAAAAAAAGACTTTTGTACATATCCTCTATCTCCAGTACTAGCCTATAAGTTCAAGGGCAAGAATTGTGTCTTATGCATCTTTTTCTCTTCCACACCCTCCAGCATGTTATCTTATAAGTAGTAATATCTGCTTAATATTTATTGAATGATAGGTGCTAAAATGCAATAGTCAGTTGAATCCAAATTAATAGAGTCAGAAAACAAGTGACTGACCTTGGTTGGTCTAAGTCTCACAGAGTCATCAAATTTCTTAAATTCAGATGTTCCACTCCATTCCAGTGATGTCCCTGTTTTTACCTTCACGACTGAAGATAGGGGCCTGGGAGCACTCGGTGGGATGTCTCCTGGAAAAAAGTAAATATAGGCCGATTCCTAGAAGCACTATTATTTTAGAGCAGAAATGTTACTCAGTAGTCACACATAGAACACTGAAGGGACCTGTGATTTCATCTGGTTCATCCACACTTAACTGTACTCACCGGCTTCCTCAACCACAATAAAAGATTCAGGTGTCCGTTCGGGCAGTGGAGGGGGGACTTCATCATCTGTCTTCGGAGAAGTTGCTATCCAGAAGGTCAAGAGATAGAAGCACAATGTTTAATTAGAACAATCCAAAGAAAATTCTTACATCCTAATCTTGGTTAAATTCCTTAAAGCACTGTTAATATTTAAGCTGGTACCTGTTCACTCAAGGAAAAAACAAATCCTCTAATCTTACGTTGCAAACCCAGGAGATTTTTGCTTATTCTTCAAAATGTATTATTATGTTCAAAAGCCAGGAAGTATTTTCACTGAGTCAGTGAGTATATTACGATGCACCTTGACATGGCAAAGATTCAGTTACATAGTAAATGAACTCATGAACATTTTAGCATCTGTCCTTCATTCCACACAGAAGCCAAGGATATGGATGCTTTTCCTTTTCACTGAACAATGGTATGACTGGGTTTTCTTTATTTTCACAGAAATGTTACAAAATTTTTATAGAAAATGGTTTTTTAAATGCTGTTGTAAGAAACTGCCACCAGATGGCACACATATCAATGTTGCTATAACCCTTGAAGATAAGGATTTGTTTTTTAATTATGTTGGTGCTGAGAGAAGCCTAAGGTATTATGGGCGCCTAGAAAAAGAAAATACCTTCAAATTCAAAAACAAGGTCAAAGAATATAAAATAATCTAATCAAAGGAAGAACTTCCTAAATCCAGATAAAATATTTTTGCAACAAAGCTACAAATGAAAGCTCTGCACATGTGTCTATTAAGAAACTCTGTACAGACCTACATCATCCTGAGACCAGAAAAACTAGTTGGTGCCCGGCCACAATCGATGACTGCCCTGACAGGGAACACAACAGAGAACTCCTGAGGGAGCAGGAGATCAGTGGGATGCAGACCCCAAATTCTCATAAAAAGACCATACTTAATGGTCTGACTGAGACTAGAGGAATCCCGGCGGCCATGGTCCCCAGACCTTCTGTTGGCACAGGACAGGAACCATCCCTGAAGACAACTCATCAGACATGAAAGGGACTGGACAGTGGGTGGGAGAGAGATGCTGATGAAGAGTCAGCTAATTATATCAGGTGGACACTTGAGATTGTGTTGGCATGTCCTGTCTGGAGGGGGGATGGGAGGATAGAGAGAGTGGGAAGCTGGCAAAATTGTCACGAAAGGAGAGACTGGAAGGGCTGACTCATTAGGGGGAGAGCAAGTGGGAGTACGGAGTAAGATGTATGTAAACTTATATGTGACAGACTGACTTGATTTGTAAACGTTCACTTGAAGCTCAATAAAAGTTACTAAAAAAAAAAAAGAAAGAAACTCTGTACAATAAAAACAAAAGTTTTGTCTACTTCCTATCCAGGTAGAATTTTCTTTATAAATTATCTGATGATATACCTGAGAGATTTAAACTTGCTCTTTGCTTTCCCTCACCTTCTTCCACTTTAAACTGTTAAAATCATCTCTAACAGGAAAGTCACTTCTGCTTTCAAATCACCCAGTAAAACAAAACAATGTGTATAGAATGCAAAAATACACAATTGTACAAGAGATAAAGTATGAAAGTAAAAACCCATTGCCATCAAGTCGATTCTAACTCATAGTGACCCTGTAGGACAGAGTAGAACTGCCCCCATATGGTTTCCAAGGAACGCCTGGTGGATTCAAACTGCTGACCTTTTGGCTAACAGCCAAACTCTTAACCACTATGCTACCAGGGTTTCCACGAAAGTAAAGGTGTATATAATATAAAAACTCTGCACAGAATGCTGAGCACATATTATTTGTGCCCTGGTGGCACAGTGGTTAAGAGTCCAGATTGCTAACCAGAAGGTTGGCAGTTCAAATCTACCAGCCACTCCTTGTAAACCCTATGGAGCAGATCAACCTGACGGGAACAGACATAGTGCATACAGTAATATAAATTACTGTAAAAAGCAGGAAATTAGATCCTCCTTTTCCAACTCCCACAGGAGAAGAATCCAGTTTTTAGCAGTATGTTCAGTTCAGTATAGCCAAATGATTGTACAATGAAAATTCTGGGTGGCCCATGTGGTGCTGTTGATCAGATCTTCTCTGCTGTTCTTTTGGAAACTGCTTCTCATTGTGGGTCTACGAATGAGGATTGCTTTCTTTAGAAGCATGCCTGCTGGTATATTTCCTGTACCAGATCTAACTGCTCACTACTGTCTGTTTTATGGAATACTGCATGTTTGATACTGCTATTTTCAACTTTTTCACATCATTAAAGCCTTCCTGAAATTAGTTTATTTGAGGAGGAGGAAGAGCAAGAGGACAAGAAGAAAGAGGAGGGAGATGGGGAGGAGAAACCAAATATTCTATAGAAATGAAGTGAAATCTAAAATGGCATACAAACTTTTAAAAATAACTTACCCATTACTACTGTCTCTTGGTTCAGCAGTGGGGGAAAATTAGTCAGAGAATTCGGTGCTGAAGAATCATGTGAATTGTAATAAGAGAATATGGTTGTAGAGGATGTGGGCAACAAAGAACGAGGAAAAACAGCTCCATCGTGCTTCTCAGGTAAATCAAGAGACATCTTAGAACCAGCACTACCTGGAGGCAATGGTGAAAAATAGGGGTCTTCTGCTAAAGACATGTAAGAATGTACACTAAAATCACTAGGGTCATGCTGCTTTACATTTGAGGCATTACATATTTGGTGCTTAGGGTCACGTGGCAGTGAATAATTCAGTTCTGCTGAAGAAGCATGCATCAGTTTTTGAGCCTGCAACTCCACAAAACATGAATTGTGCGGTTGAGATTCCAAATAAGAAAAATCTTCCTTGATGTCCAACTCCTTTGTTTCTCTCTGCTGTATCAGTTCAAAGGGAGTTGATTTGGTCCGTGTTATTGGCTGCTTTGAATCAAAATGTCTTTGGGCTGCATTTATAGGTTTTGAATTAGGACATGCCCCAAACAAAATGGAGCTCAAGTCCAAACTTTGATGCTTCTGTAGAGGCTCCCCAGCCATTGGAAATGTCTTTGTCTCCCATTTCATAGTTCTGTCGGCATTTTTACAACCACAGTTTAGCTCCAAAAAGTCAAAAGAAATGCCCTGTTTAGCAGGGTGTAAAACAAACCCTTCCCTTTCACTTATTTCAGAAGTCCTAAAGTCAAAGGAAGAAGTCTCTCCTTTTTCCACCATCGTGCTTTGTTTGTTCTGTTGGTTCATCATTGTTGCTTCTTTTATGGAGCTAAAACAGAAAGAGTAGTGATGATACTATACCCCCAAAGAGGCCTCTTCCAGTATACCTTTCCCAGCATCATAATAAGTTATAAGCATGAGATTCACCTCTCAGACACAACTAGACAGTATTTAGATAATGTGTAAAATTGTACTCACCTTTTTGGTAAGCTAAGAGGATAAGGGTCTGCTTCTAGAGTGGAATTTTGCTCAGGAACTGAATACTTTGCTTGAATCTTCAAGAGAAGTAGAGATTGGTTTTTAGCAATGTCAAATGAGATGTTTGGGAAGATAGGGAAAATTTTAACCAAGAAAACTTTTTTAACGGATACATTTGCTCACTTACCTGCTTTTATTCATAAGTGTAAGAAGTAATATTTCAGAAAACAAAGATTTAAAATAATTCATGAAAGGGTCACTTGAGCTTCCAAAATATTGAACCTAGTAAGAATTTATTCACATACTGAGATCAAAAGGATTAGAATGAAGGATTAATAGTGTTATAGAAACTACAGAAGATTTGCTTATAGTGTGACCCGTTCAAATACAGTAATTTTAATATGTTCTTGGGGTAACTTTATTCTCAAGGACCCCCTACTTTCAGAAATTTCATTATTTCAACCCTTAACATTAATAGATGCCTTTCGGTCCCTCCACCCATCTCTCTGATTTCATCTTGTTCCATTCACCAGATTCTGCTACATGGGCTTTCTTGTCATTCCTCAAGCATGCCAAACTCATTCCTAATTCAAGGTTTTTACACTTACTGTTGTTCCTTCTGATTAAAAAATTCTTGCTCCAGATTTTGCATGGCTGACTTCTTCTAAGTAATTACATTTCTGCTTAAACATCATCTGCCATAAGGAAACCTTCCCTGACCACTCCATCTAAAACCACACTCTCACACAACTTTCCAGCCACTCTCAATCTCATACACATACCATTGATTGTAAAACAAACAAACAAAATCCTGCTTCCGGAGTTGGTAAAATGTAAACAAAAAAGTCACTGTCAACTGTAAGATACCACCAATTATATGATACATTCTAATTTCAGAAGATGTTAAAATGCAGGAAAACATGCATCTTAAAAAAATAGAATTTTTTTTATTCCATTTGTTTATGATCTATTTTCCTCCACAAAAATGTAAGCTCTAGTTTTCTTGGGTAGTAGGGTGAGAACTTCTCTTGTTTAACACTGTGTCTTCAAGGCTTAAAACAGTGACTGGTATATATATATGAACCAAAAAAATATTTGTTGGATGAATGAACCAGCTGATTAAGATCTAATTTTACTACCTAACTTTTAAATCTTACCATGATCTAACTCTACCCTATCTAAACTTTATTTTCCACTATCTCCCCTGACGTATTGGAGATACTTAATAATAAATTTAATTTTATTAAATTTA
Organism: Loxodonta africana; assembly: GCF_030014295.1. Taxonomy (NCBI): domain Eukaryota; kingdom Metazoa; phylum Chordata; class Mammalia; order Proboscidea; family Elephantidae; genus Loxodonta; species Loxodonta africana. The sequence continues at coordinate 162,228,492 of NC_087344.1, read as the reverse complement.
CTCTATTTATAAATTTGTTGTTGTTAAGTGCCGTCGAGTTGGTTCCAACTCATAGCAACCCTGTGTACTACAGAATGAAGCACTGCGCCATGCTCACAATTGTTGTTATGCTTCAGCCCATTGTTGCATGCACTGTGTCAGTCCATCTTGTTGAGGGTCTTCCTCTTTTTCACTGACCCTATCTATGCTTTACGAAGCATGATATCCTTCTTCAGGGACAGATCCCGCCTGATAACATGTACAAAGTATGGAAGATTAGTCTCCTCATCCTTGCTTCTAAGGAGCATTCTGGTTGTACTTCTTCCAAGACAGATTTGTTCTTTTGGCAGTCCATGGTATACTCAATATTCTTCGCCAACACCACAATTCAAAGGCGTCAATTCTTCTTTGATCTTTCTTATTCATTGTCCAGCTTTCACATGCATATGATGCGACTGAAAATACCATGGCTTGGGTCAGGCACAACTTAGTCTTCAAGGTGACATCTTTGCTTTTCAACACTTTGAAGAGGTCTTTTGCAGCAGAATTTGCCCAATGCAATGCGTCTTTTGATTTCTTGACTGCTGCTTCCATGGCTGTTGATTGTGGATCCAAGTAAAATGAAATCCTTGAATTCAGTCTTTCTCCTTTTATCATGATGTTGCTTATTGGTCTAGTTGTGAGGATCTTTGTTTTCTTTATGTTGAGGTATAATCCATACTGAAGGCCGTGGTCTTTGATTTTCATAGGTAAGCGCTTCAAGTCGTCTTCATTTTCAGCAAGCAAGGTTGTGTCATCTGCATAACACAGGTTATTAATGAGTCTTCCTCCAATCCCAATGCCCCATTCTTCTTCATATACTCCAGCTTCTCAGATTATTTGCTCAGCATACATATTGAATAGGTATGGTGAAAGGATACAACCCTGATGCACACCTTTCCTGACTTTAAACCACGCAGTATCCTCTTGTTCTGTTCAAACAACTGCCTCTTGGTCTATGTACAGGTTCCTCACGAGCACAATTAAGTGTTCTGGAATTCCCATTCTTCACAATGTTATCCATAATTTGTTATGACACATAGAGTCAGATGCCTTTGAAGAGTCAACAAAACACAGGTAAACATCTTTCTAGTATTCTCTGAGCCATCAGACATCAGTAATGATGGTTCCACATCCTCTTCTGAATCCAGCCTGAATTTCTGGCAGTTCCTCGTAGAAATACTGCTACAGCCCCTTTTGAATGATCTTCAGCAAAATTTTGCTTGCATGTAATATTAATGATATCGTTCGATAATTTCTGCTTTTGGTTAGATCACCTTTTTTGGGAATAGGCATAAATATGGATCTCTTCCGGTCGGCTAGCCAGGTAGCTGTCTTCCAAATTTCCTGGCATAGAAGAGTGAGCACTTCCAGCACTGCATCCATTTGTTGAAACATCTCAATCAATATTCCATCGATTCCTGGAGCCTTGTTTTTTGCCAATGCCTTCAGTGCAGCTTGGACTTCTTCCTTTAGTACTATCGGTTCCTGATCATATGCTACCTCTTGAAATGGTTGAACGTCAACTAATTCTTTTTGGCATAATGACTCTGTATATTCCTTCCATCTTCTTTTGATGTTGCTGGCATTATTTAATATTTTCCCCATAGAATCCTTCACTATTGCAACTCAAGTCTTGAATTTTTTTCTTCAGTTCTTTCAGCTTGAGAAATGCTAGGTGTGTTCTTGCCTTTTAGTTTTCTATCTTCAGCTCTTTGTACATGTCATTATAATACTTTGTCTTCTCAAGCCGCCCTTTGAAATCTTCTGTTCAGTTCTTTTACTTCATCATTTCTTCCTTTCGTTTTAGCTACTGGATGTTCAAGAGCAAGTTTCAGAGTCTCTTCTGACATCCATTTTGGTCTTTTCTTTCTTTCCTCTCTTTTTAATGACCTCTTGCTTTCTTCATATATGATGTCCTTTATGTCATTCCACAACTCCTCTGGTTTCAGTCATTAGTGTTCGATGCATCAAATCTATTCTTGACATGGTCTCTAAATTCAGGTGGGATATATTCAAGGTAGTACTTTGGCTCCCATGGACTTGTTCTAATTTTCTCAGCTTCAGCTTGAATTTGCACACGCGCAATTGATGATCTGTTCCACAGTCAGCCCCTGGCCTTGTTTTGACTGATGATATTGAGCTTTTGCATCATCTCTTTCCACAGATGTAGTCGATTTGATTCCTGTGTATCCCACCTGGTGAGGTCCACATGTATAGTCGCCATTTATGTTGTTGAAAAAAGGTATTTGCAATAAAGATGTCACTGGTCTTGCAAAATTCTATCATGCAATCTCCGGCATCACTTCTGTTACCAAGGCCATATTTTCCAACTACCAACCCTGCTTCCTTGTTTCCAACTTTCGCATTCCAACCACCAATAATCAATGCATCCTGATTGCATGTTCGATCAATTTCAGACTGCAGAAGCTGGTAAAAATTTTCAATTTCTTTACCAGTGGCCTTAGTGGTTGGTACATACATTTGAATAATAGTCCTAGTAACTGGTCTTCCTTGTAAGCATATAGATATTATCCTATCGATGACAACATTATACTTCAGGATAGATCTTGAAATGTTCCTTTTGACAATGAATGCAACGCCATTCCCCTTCAAGTTGTCTTTCCTGGCATAGTAGACCATATGATTGTCCAATTCAAAACGGCCAATACCAGTCCATATCAGCTCACTAATGCCTAGGAGATAGATGTTTATGTGCTCCATTTCATTTTGACAATTTTCTAGATTCACACTTTGTACATACCACATTCTGATTATTAATGGATGTTTGTAGCTGTTTTTTCTCATTTTGAGTTGTGCCACGTCAGTAAATAAAGGTCCCAAAAGCTTTACTCCATCCACATCATTAAGGTCAGCTCTACTTTGAGGAGGTAGCTCTTCCCCAGTCATCGTTTGTGTGCCTTCCAACCTGGAGGGCTCATCTTCCAGCACTATATCAGAAAACATTTAGTGTCCCCTTATTCTGTCCAAACAACTGCCTCTTGATCTATGTACAAGTCCCTCACGAGCACAATTAAGTGTTCTGGAATTCCCATTCTTCACAGTGTTATCCATAATTTGTTATAATCCACACAGTCGAATGCCTTTGCACAGTCAATAAAACACATGTAAATATCCTTCTGGTATTCTCTGCTTTCAGCCAGGATCCATCTGACATCAGCAATGATATCCTCAGTTCCACGTCCTCTTCAGAAACTGGCCAGAATTTCTGGCAGTTCCCTGTCGATATACTGCTGCAGCCGTTTTTGAATGATCTTCAGCAAAATTTTGCTTGTGTGTGATATTAATGATATTGTTCTATAATTTCCACATTCGGTTGGATCACCTTCCTTGGGAATAGGCATAAATATGGATCTCTTACAGTCAGTTGGCCAGGAAGCTGTCTTCCATATTTCTTGGGATAGACAAGTGAGCACCTCCAGTGCTGCATCCGTTTGTTGAAACATCTCAATTGATATTCCGTCAATTCCTGGAGCCTTGTTGTTCGTCAATGCCCTCAGTGCAGCTTGGCCTTCTTCCTTCAGTACCATCAGTTCCTGATTATAGGCTACCTCTTGAAATGTTTGAACATCGACTAATTCTTTTTGTTATAATGACTCTGTATATTCCTTCCATCTTCTTTTGATGTATCCTGCATCGTTTAATATTTTCCCCATAGAATCCTTCACTGTTGCAACTTGAGGCTTGAATTTTTTCTTCAGTTCTTTCAGCTTGAGAAACGCCAAGCGTGCTCTTCCCTTTTGGTTTTCTATCTCCAGCTTTTTGCACATGTCATTATAATACTTTACTTTGTTCTGTTCAGTTCTTTTACTTCATCATTTCTTCCTTTTGCTTTAGCTGCTCGACGTTCTTGAGCAAGTTTTAGAGTCTCCTCTGACATCCATCTTGGTCTTTCCCTTCTTTCCTGTCTTTTCAATGACCTCTTGCTTTCTTCATATATGATGTCCTTGATGTCATTCCACAACTTGTTTCATCTTTGGTCACTAGTGTTCAACACATCAAATCTGTTCTTGAGATGGTCTCTAAATTCAGGCAGCATATACTCAAGTTCCAGAACACTTCATTGTGCTCATGAGGAACCTTTACATAGATCAAGAGGCAGTTGTTCAGACAGAACAAGGGGATACTGATTGGTTTAAAGTCAGGAAAGTTGTGCATCAGGGTTGTATTCTTTCACCATACTTATTTAATCTGTATGCTGAACAAATAATACGAGAAGCTGGACTATATGAAGAAGAATGGGGCATCAGGATTGGAGGAAGACTCATTAACAACCTGTATTATGCAGATGACACAACCTCGCTTGCTGAAAGTGAAGAGGACTTGAAGCACTTACTAATGAAGATCAAAGACCACAGCCTTCACTATGGATTACACCTCCACATAAAGAAAACAAAAATCCTCACAACTGGACCAATAAGCAACATCATGATAAACAGAGAAAAGATTGAAGTTGTCAAGGATTTCATTTTACTTGGATCCACAATCAACAGCCATGGAAGCAGCAGTCAAGAAATCAAAAGATGCATTGCATTGGGTAAATCTGCTGCAAAGGACCTCTTCAAAGTGTTGAAGAGCAAAGACGTCACCCTGAAGACTAAGGTGTGCCTGACCCAAGCCATGGTATTTTCAATCGCATCATATGCGTGTGAAAGCTGGACAATGAATAAGGAAGACCAAAGAAGAGTTGATGCCTTTGAATTGTGGTGTCGGTGAAGAATATTGAATATACCATGGACCGCCAAAAGAACGAACAAATCTGTCTTGGAAGAAGTGTGGCCAGAATGCTCCTTATAGTCAAGGATGGCGAGACTGCGTCTTACACACTTTGAACGTGTTGTCAGGAGAGATCAGTCCCTGGAGAAGGACATCATGCTTGGCAGAGTACAGGGTCAGCAGAAAAGAGGAAGACCCTCAATGAGGTGGATTGACACAGTGGCTGCAACAATGAGCTCATGCATAACAACGATTGTAAGGATGGCACAGGACCAGGCAGTGTTTCGTTCTGTCGTGCATAGGGTCGCTGTAAGTCGGAACCAACTCGATGGCACCTAACAACAACAACCACATACCCAAGGTCATATTTTGGCTCTCATGGACTTGCTCAGATTTTTTTTCAGTTTCAGTTTGATCTTGCATATGAGCAGTTGATGTTCTGTTCCACAGTCAGCCCCTGGCAGCAGTTAAGAAATCAAATGACACACCGCATTGGGCAAATCTACTGCAAAGGACCTCTTTAAAGCGTTGAAAAGTAAAGATGGCACCTTGAAGACTAAAGTGTGCCTGACCCAAGCCATGGTATTTTCAACTGCATCATACACATGTGAAAGCTGGACAATGAATAAGAAAGATCGAAGAAGAATTGACGCCTTTGAATTACAGTGTTGGCAAAGAATATTGGATATACCACGGACTGCCAAAAGAACAAACAAATCTGTCTTGGAAGAAGTAGAGCCAGAATGCTTCTTAGAAGCAAGGATGGTGAGACTGTGTCTTACATACTTCAAACATGATGTCAGGAGGGATCAGCCCCTGGAGAGGGACATCATGCTTGGTAAAGTACAGGGTCAGGGGAAGAGCGGAAGATCCTCAACAAGGTGGATTGACACAGTGGCTGCAACAATGAGCTCAAGCATAACAACGATTGTGAGGATGGCACAGGACTGGGCAGTGTTTCGTTCTGTTGTGCACAGGGTCACTATGAGTCAGAACCAACTCAACGGCACCTAACAACGATATATCAGACAATGTTCCGCTGCTATTCAAAAGCTTTTCACTGGCTAATTCTTTTCAGAAGTAGACTGCTGGGCCCTTCTTCCCAGTCTTAGTCTGGAAGCTCAGCTGAAACCGGTCCACCATCGGTGACCCTGCTGGTATCTGAATACCAGTGGTATCACTTATAGCAACACAGCAACATGCAAGCCCCCACAGTATGACAAACTGACAGACACATGGGGAATTTATAAATTTAGTACCTAATATTCTTACTGATGAGATAGTTTAGTATTAGGAGAACAGGCTTTACAATCAAACAAATCAGGTACTGGCTCTTTGTCTTACCAGCTCTGAGACTTGAAGCAAACTACTTAACCACTTTAAGTTTCAGTTTCCTTCTACAAAACGGGGATAATAGTTTTTTAATATAATATACATGTTTTTTAATATAACCGCTTTATAATTCATGCATATAAAGTGTACAATTCAATAGTTTTTAGTATATTCACAGAATTGTGCAACCATCGTCACAATCACCTGCCTTGGTGAATTCATCCTTTTATTATTACATGATGGCTCTATGTCTGTGGTAATTTTCTTTGCTCTGAAGTCTACTTTACCTGATACTAATGTAGCCACTCATGCTTTCCTCTGATGCATATTTGCATGATATACCTTTCGTAAAAAAAAAAAAAAACTTTCAAACTACCTGTATGTTACATTTGAAGTAAGTTTCTTATAAAGAGCATATAGTTGGGTCATGTTTTTATTCACTCTGCCAATCTGTCTTTTAATTGGTGTGTTTAGACCATGTACATTTAATGTAATTATTGATATATTAGGGCTTAAGACTGCCATTTACTTTTTGTTTTCTGTTTGCTCTCCTTCTCATTTCTGTTTTCTTTCTCCTGTGTTTTTTTTAGAATTTTATTTTTATTTTCCTGTAGCACTTTCGAGTGTACCTGTTTGAATATCTTTTTTTAATGGTAGCAATATGTATTATATATACATAATTTATTACAATCTCCTGGTATTGTCGTTTTATCACTCAAATGAAGTATAGAAACCTTACCTCCCTTTATATTCCTTACTCTCCTCTATTTATAACAATTGTCTTATATATTTCTCCTACATATATTTATAATCTCATCAGAAAGTGTTATAATTGTTGCTTCGATTGTCAAACATAACTTGGAAAACTCAAGAGGAGAAGGAAAGCCTATTGTATTTACCCATGTTTTGGCTTTCCATTTCCTTCCTTTTTTTCTTTTCTTCCTCCCTTCTTTTCTTTCTTTCTGATGTTCCAAGGTTTCTTCTTTTATTCATTTTGGTTTGGAAAACTTCCTTTCCCATTCTTTTATAGTGGGCCTGCTAGCAACAAATTCTTAGTTCTCCTTCATCTTCAATCCTGAAGGATATTTTCACAAGGTATAGGATTGTAGATTGACAGTTCTTGTCTTTCAGCACTTGAAAAATGTTGTGCCACTTCCTTCTGGCCTCCTTAGTTTCTGATGAGAAGTTCACTTTATTCTAATGTGTTTTTTTTCCCCCCTATAGTTAACGTGTTGTTTTTTTCTGGCCGCTTTCTAGGGCTTTCCTTTTTCTTTAGTTTCAAAAGTTTAATTAGGATGCATCATCTAGTACGTTTTCAGCCCCACCCTCTTTCTCCTCTCCTTCTGGAACTCGGATGACAGGAATGTTAAATTTTTTTTGTTATAGTCCTATAGGTCCCTGAGACTTATTTATTTTTTTCAGTCTATTTTTTCTGTTCTTCAGATTGGGTAATTTCTATTTGTACTATCTTCTGGTTCACTGATTCTTTCCTCTGTACCCTCTATTCTGTTATTGAGCCCATCTCCTGAGCTTTTGTTTTTCAGTTATTGTATTTTTCAGTTCTAAAATTTGCATTTGGTCCTTCTCTATATCTTCTTTTTCTTTGCTGAGACTTAATATTTCTTTGCTGAGGCTTTCTATTTTTTCATTTGTTTTAAGCCTGTTTGTAATTGCTCATTTAAACATTTTTATCATGGCTGCTTTAAAATATTTGTCAAACAATCCTAATATCTCTGTCACCTCAGTGTTAGCATCCATTATTGGCATTGACTGTCTTTCTTCATTCAGTTTTAAATCTACATGGTATTTGGGATAACAAGTGATTTATAATTGAAACCTGGACATTTTCATGTTATGTTATAAGACTCTGGATCTTATTTAAACCTTCTGTTACATGGCTTTTTCTCACACTGCTCTGGCAGGGGAAAGAAGTGGCGGGCGGGCGCGGGATGCTGCCTTGCTGCTGTTAGCCGGAGGCTACCTCCACCGGGTTCCTCATTTAGCCTCTGCTGATGCTGATGGGAGGCTCCCCAGGTGGCCTTCAGTGATACCGTAGTAAGAGTGGCCTCATTATACCTGGATGATGATGAAAGTCCTGATTCTCCACTAGGCCTCCTCTGACACTACTCAGCGGGGAGAACAAAGAGAAAACCCACTGATACTGGGGAGAGAGGAGCTCATTATGGTCCAGTGGGTCTCAAAGTTCCAGCTCTCTACTTTGCCTTCTCTGATACCACCCCAGCAGGGATATTGGGTCACTTTATTAAGCCTTGCCAGGGCGAAGTCTAGGTGCCTCACTAAGCCTTTGCTGACATGAGTGGAGTTAGGGCCAGTATTTCTTTGATGTTCTACTGGAGTAGAGTGGTTACTGTCGAAAAGTTTTCTGTCTGCTAAGCTACCCCTTTTCTGGTCCTTTGGCTAGAAAGAGGAAGCTTTTATTGGGGCTTTTTTTTTTCTGTCTGTGCTGTTGGCTGTTGGTTTTTCCAGCTCCAAGTCTAGGGTATATGAGATTAAAAAAAAAAAAAAACCCCAGGGAACTCAACACCATGTCATTCCTTGGGTCTCAAGATTTTTTTTTAAATGTTTGTTTTACATATAATGTGCAGGGTTTTTAGTTGTACTTAGTGAGAGCAATAGGGAAAAGAACGTCTACCCCATCTTCCAGGAAGCAGTCCACTCTGGCTGGCTTTAACCAGATCCCTCCATGTTCTTTGTTCCCATTTACTGGCTAAGGACTCATTCCAAACAACTGAAATTACTGCAGCTATTATACTGCTGCTGTTGCTGCTGCTGCCGTTGTTGTTAGCTGCCATTGAGTCAGCCCCTGACTCATGGCGATCCCATGTGTTACAGAGTAGAACTGCCCCATAGCGTTTTCTCGGCTATAATCTTTACAGAAGCAGTTCACCAGGCCTTTCTTCTGTGGTCCTGCTGGGTGGGTTTGAACTGCATTGGGTTAGTAGCCAATTACAAACTGTTCATACCACCCAGGTACCTCTTATATTTCTACTGTGCTAAATTTGGAGCCCTGGTGGTGCAGAGGTTAAGAGCTATGACTGCTAACCAAAAGGCCAGCTGTTCGAATCTACCAGCCACTACTTGGAAACCATATGGGGCAGTTCTACTCTGTCCTATAGGGTTACTATGAGTTGGAACTGACTCAATGGCAATGGGTTTGATTTTTTTGGTTCAGCACTAAATTGAGTATTGATATTTCCTGGAACCTAAATAAAATATTAGCCCACATACTCCAGCAACACAATAGAAGCATAATATTCCTTGTTCAAGTAGGATTATTCTAAGAGTATAAAGATGATTTGATATTAACAAGTCAAATGATAATATTCATTATATTAATAGGTCAAAGGAGAAAATCCATGTGATCATCGTATAGATGCAAAAATATACACTTGATAGAATTTGACATTATGTCTGAAAATTTTTCTTAGTAAAATAGGAATCCATGAATATTTTCTTCAAACAATGAATAAATACCTGCTTAGTAGTCAAAATTTTTTTTTTTTTAGTAGTCAAACACCAGAATCATTCTTAGTAAAGTCAGTGTGCCAGTATCACTTCTATTATTTAACACTGTTCTGGGAGGACTAGCCAATGAAATGTAAACACAAATAAGAAATGAGTAACAATTCCTGACAACTATACTCTTATTTACTTGTCCCTCCACCAGGTTGTTGCTCCTTGGAGTTGACTAAACATTAACTGTAGGATTGCTTAGTTGGTTCGCCACCCTCCATACAGGGTTTCTTCTCTTCTACACCCATCTATCTTTCTGAGGTCTCAACTTGCTTCACCATTCATTGGCAGGGGTTATGATCAGGGCTATGTCCTTGTACACTTTGTATTTCTCGTGTTGGGGAAATAGTAGACCCTCAGTGAATTTTTTAGATTATGAATCCAAAAAGTGATATTTAAAAGTAAAATATATGTGTTGCATATACCCTGGAAAGTAAATCAGTAATCTTGTCTTCTTAAGGTTTGTTCAGAACCTAACACTTTGTAAATGACACAGTAAGTATTGGACTTAACAATTTTTGTGATGAGATTAAAATAGCATATCTTAGAGCTCTCAATATTTTTTAGTTGGATTGAATCGTGTCTCCCAAAAGACAGGTTGAAGTTCTAACCCCTGTACCTGTGAGTGTGATCCTGTTTGGAAATAGAGCTTTTCTTTGGCTCTGTTAATGAGGTCATACTGGAATAGGGTGGGTCCTAACCTAATCCCTTCTGAGTGGTGTCTTATAAAAAGGGAAAACAGACACAAGAGAGACATACACAGAGGGGGAAGTCCATATGAGGATCTGTCCACAAGCCAAGGAATGTCAAGAAACACCTGGGCCTACCAACAAGAAAGGACCTCCCCTAAATCAGATGCCCTAATTCAGACGTCTAGCCTCCAGAACTGTGATACAATAAATTTCTGTTTTTAAACCACCCACTTGTAGTCTTAGTATTTCTGTTACAGCAGCACTAGGAAATACAACAATCAGCATTTAGCCAAATCATAATTGTTTTTATATCTAAAAGCTTTTGCTAAAAATTCTTTGGAGATTCTAAAATATTCTCAAAATTTGATGAGACATTTGCCACCAAAATAAGGCTAACCGAAAAAAAATCACACTGGGGCACAACTATGACTTTACTTTATGATCGTCAGTCTCACTTCTATCTTACCACATAAAACTGTCTAAAACATAGAAATAGAATGTACACTTTCCTTTTTAGTCACTCCTATTGATTCTAAATTTAGCCAAAAATTGTATGCAATAGATTAACCAAGAGATTAATTTTCTAAGTTAAAAAGTACCTCAATTAGTTCTTCCTTCTCCACAGGAAATTTGCAGTGCAGTCTCATCTACACTTGACACTCCAAGTTAATTATGACAATAGGCAATAAGTTAAGTCTCACAACTAACCTGAGACCCCATGACTAAAAGCAAATATGAAAAAAAATTGACAAAATATCAAGTTTAAACTTTACCTCTGTTCCAGAGTATTCATCCCTGAAAACATCCATCTGTCTCTTAAATAGTTCTAATACAGCACTGTAGACCAGCTCATACTGTTCCTGAAGAGCATCACAAACCAAATTAAAAAAATTTGGTGAATTACAGAACCAGATTTTAGGAATATAAACACCAGTCAAATCCCAGTATAGCAGACCTGAAAGGAGTATCAACATTAGTATACTAACAGTTTCTTATATTTCTGTGGAGTCCCTGGGTAATGCAAACAGTTAATCTTCTTGGCTGCTAACCAAAAGGCTGGAGGCTGAGTCCACCCAGAGGCACCTCGGAAAACCAGTCACTGAACACCCTATGGAGCACAGTTCTAGTCTGACACAAATGGGGTTGCCATGAGTCAGAATCGACTCCACAACAACCGGTAGTGGTGGTTATGTTGATGTAGTCTGTTTCAGATTTTAAAGTGCTTTTAAGTTGCTAGAAAACAGCCAAATATTTGATCTACCTCTAGCTAATGTGTAGGGTCCTATGGCATGGTTTTTAGCTTCTAACCACACTTTCTGACTTAAATTTCCCTCTGTCATCATTATTCTGTTTTCCTTGCTCACGTTTAAAAATTTATATTTCATCTTTTTTTTGGTGGGGGGGTCACTTCCGTCTTTTCTGGGAAAAGATAGATAGGTTGTGGCTGGTATACAACAGATAGCCTCAGTATCTATTATTTAATTTGACCCTCACAATTGCCCTGTGAAGTAGGTGGGCTGTTTGTCCCTATTGTAATCAAGCTTTCTAAGTTCATTTAGAAGTAATTTCAAGATCCTAGGTTAGAACCTGAATCTTCTGACTCTTAGTTTAGTGCACTTAGACCAAGCTGCTGAAATTTTGTCCTAGCAAAGATACCAAAGAAAAATAGACCCCTGAATAGGGTTTGAAAATTTGTGGTTGTAAAAAGGAATTTCACTATAGGGAAATGAGACCTCTACTATTATGAGGTTTCTGGTGTTTTACTGCTCCATTTTTGCTTCTGTGCCTGCTCAAGAACTTGATTTTGGATCTACTTTTCATTTGAATGGGCCTATTCAGAGTTTTCCTTGACACTTTATACAGCCTTTACACGAATGAAGTACAACTTACTCCAAAGATAAATTTAGCAAGAGAACAATGCAGAGTCTATATCGCCTACCACAGCCATTAGTACAGAGAGAGGAATCAGACAGGAAGCACTCATCTGGTTACGGTGCCATTTCCTGGCTAGAATAGTATCAGAAAAAGCAGCTACAACTCTTCAGATATTTGTTCAGCTAGTCTTTGATAATAATGCAAAATATGAAGGCAAATTTCAAACTGTCTCAGCTGTCTTCCAATTCTTAAAAGTCAGCCTGAAATGGAAATTTATTTGAAATATGGAGTATGGTTTTATTAATTTAAAATCACAGTTTAGCATTTTATAAGTAGGTTGCATACTTCCTGGATCAGCCTTCTTTTAAGTCTGACAGCACTAACCCAGGCAGTGTTTTCACATAAACTTTCCCCCTCACAAGTTGGATATAGAGAACACAGTCAACACATGAAAAAAAAAATTATTTTTTTCCACTAACTATTAGTGGAAAACCTGTGTGGGCCAAATAGATAAGTTTACATTACAACAGCTCCTCATTTTTTCCCCTGAATTTACAACATCTAGATTAAAACATCTGAACTTCCACTGTCAATTGTTTCATCTCTAAACCTATGTGCAAGTTCATTTGTAAGAACCTTAAACACTTTGGGTCTGACTGTGTAAGCAGTAAAAAATAGTTCTAACAAGTTATGCAGAAATGCCTGTTACATAATAATCAATAAATGTTTGATGAATGAATAGATGGATGAATGCTAGATTCTGTCTTAAAGATGGAGACAACTTAGAAATGTGAGTAAAATTATGGGTGTAGAAATATGGGGAAAATTAATAGTGTAGACAGTGAAAGATCTGGGCTGGGAATGTTTCACCCAGGAGGAAGAACTTGAGCTGGGTTTCCTGAGGAGAGCGTTAAGAGCATGCCTAATGGAGTGAACAGATGTAGACAATCTGAAAAAAAAAAAAGCAAAACCATGCCGTCGAGTCGATTCCGACTCATAGCAACCCTATATGGTTTCCAAGGAGCGCCTGGTAGATTCGAACTGCCAACCTTTTGGTTAGCAGCCATAGCACTTAACCACTATGCTACCAGGGTTTCTGGGGTTTATTAAAAAGATGGTGAACTGGACATAACATTTCACACATATAGTGTGTGTGTGATTGTAATTATGCTTTTAAAAAGTATGCATACAGTAAGCCCCAGGAGACTATAGAAAAATAGCAACAGTGACTATTTCTAAGTGATAAATTATGGCTGATTTTTACTTTTCAGTATTTCCTAAAATGAGCACAGAGACTCCCTTTCCAGGTTCTGTTACCACCTCCTGAAGTAGAAATCACAGATTTCTGCTTTTCTATGGTTTCAGAGATGGATTTACTACTACAAAATTTCAAGTTATCCCAACTCAACTACTACTTTCTAATAAGTCAAACAGCTTATTGAATTTTTTTCAACATCCTTTCTAAGTAAGAAGTATTATATATATATATATATGTATGTATGTATTTAATGTTTTCTAGACAGTAAGATATAAGGAATAAAAGCAGCTGACCTGGGTAGGGAATATAAGGAAAATACTGGGATTCTCAGAGGAAATGGGAATAGACTAAAGCACTTGTATTACGTTGGCATTACGGCTAAGGAGGCAGCTGGTTTTGGATGTCTTACCCTTAAACATAGAGATGGAGCAAGACTCAGACACATTTCCTGATCCAATCACCAGAGTCCATACCTGAGTTTGAACAAATGAAGGTCTCTGTGTCCGCATTTCCTGGATCAAACTAAAAATACTGAAGTTCTCAGGAATTATCTACCAAATAAAAGGGAAAAATATCTTACTCCTTTTGATGCTATCTTTGTTAAGAATTATTGCCACCTTTTTATAGTCTTGTACTTCCATAACATCTCCTCTCCTAGCATGGGATAATAGTAGACAAAGAATACATTTTTTTAAACTAAAGAGGTTCTTCATGACTTGCACCATACTTCAGAGCCTGGTGATTTCCCTAGGAAAGTGTAAAGAAAATCTTCTGAGTGGTTTCGCATGGGCTTTAATTCCCCAGGAATTCAAGTATCTGAAACTAAAGTTATAAGGTGAGAGGAGGCTCAGTAGAAGAGCAAGGAGAGTTTTCTGAAATACAAGCAGCTGAGAGATAGCGCTAAGAGCCATGTTATAAATCTACCATTTTCTAGCAAACTTTAAAAAATGATTTATAGATTGGAACCTGAAATTTGATTGCAATAAATTGAGTCCACTAAAGCAGATTGGATTAAGGAAGGGTAACGATATAACTTAGGGCAGAGATTCTCAAACGTTAGCATGTATCAGTATCACCCATAGGACTTGCTGGGCCCTACTTTCAGAGTGTCCGATTCACTCAGTATGAGTTGGGGCCCAAGAATTTGCATTTCTAACAGTTTTCCAGAAAATACTGATGTTGCTTGTCTGGGACCACACTCTGAAAGCCAATGACTTAGGAGCTAATTGAATCATCTGACTGACAAATCAAGTCTGTGAGTGAATATTCTGGGAAAGATGAATTGTGGAGATAGACGTTCTGAGGAACTAAACAATTCCTAAGTGTGAAAGCAGCAGGGTAAGCAAATGGGAAGTGCCTGCTGAGAGAAACTCACCCCATCTTTTAGCAACATCCATGTATAATCAATAGCACAAATAACACCAGTTCTTCCACAGCCGGCACTGAAATGAAAGATCACAGTAGCATTTATAGTTGCAGATGGTGGATCTTTGACAAGAAAATTGGAACATTTCACTGACATATTTGAAGAGGAAGAGCCTGGAGGCAATGGAATTTTCCAAACTCTTATCATTTCCCAGCGTGTGTTTGTCAATTGTCAAATGCCACAATGAACCTCAGAACAGATCCTATGCAACTTGTCACAGCAAGAATCTCTAGACCTATCCTGTTCACAAGTACTTTATCAAAAAAAGATGAATTTAACGCTCAGGATCAATTTAATATAGTTTGTTTCTACCACAACCTTTCCCTTTTAATCACTCTCATTTCTAAGCTTCTTTCCTTTCTCATCAATTGGAATAAGTGAGGCTGGGATCGGAAGCCTACATCCTATGTGCTCATACCAGCTTTAATTCCAACACAGTGAGTCTTCCTTCCGTTTTAGCAGAAGTCCTGGCCAGACTGACATTTGGTTTGTTTTGGGCAGAAGGTTCCAACACAACATCATACCTGCAGTGAATGCATATGGGAACACTATCATCCTCTTGGTAACAACGCACATCCCAGATGAGCTCAAGAATAGGGTCTATCGATGAAGGCACATCATGATCTGGCCAATTCTTGTAATGAAATTGGTGGATAGTTCGAGTTTCCTATAAAACATAGCCAGAATAGAAGGCGAATGCAAGGTTAGGACTCCATCTCATTCTGCCACAAGATTACTCTGACTTAATAAATAGTATCTATATCCTTTTTATAATTTATGCTGCTTTATTTCCTATAGACCTCAGGTGACCAGTACCTCTGAGAACAACTGAAAATGATTTCAGGTCAGATATGATTGACCTATCCCCATTTGCCCTACTCATAAGAATAGGTAAATACGAGGAGAATTCAAACCAGACTTCCCATCTAGTGTGCCTCAGATGGGTTGCAGATGTGCTGATATATTAAATCTCTTAGCCTCAGAGAGGCTGGGCAGGATCTGGAGAAACCTGACCTCTCAAGTTGGTCTCTAGCCTCTATTCATTGTACAGCTTCTATTCACCTTACAAATAGTATTGCATATGTGTGCTGTGGTGTGAAAAAGGTTGGGGAGGACAGTTCTACGCCAAAGGTCTCTTTTGAATATGAAGACTAATCCAGGACATCAGAGGTCCCACTATTCTCCATTGCCTTCTGCCCAGCCTGAATCACACAGTATATGTTTACCTGCCTGATCCACGTAAGCATTTGAGTTTACCCCCCTGTACTTACACTATTGAACTTGGCTTTTAGAGTCCTGATTATGTAATCAGACTTTCTTTTTTCAGCTTCCTAAGAAGTAAAAGATTAAAATATTAGTTATTTCTAAAGACAAGCTCTCTACAAAGTAGACCCTGGAACTGTAGCTCGGCCATGATGACAACAGGCACCATACTCACAGACGATATGGAGAAAGGTCCAACTTGCATTTGCTTCTCTCCTGGCTCAGCCCAGTAGCGCTCACACTTTTTCTGTTGCACAAAGCAGAATGTTGTGATTTCCCTCCATTCTAGTCTCCTCTGGATAACAAAACCTACCCCCCCCCGCCCCCCCGCCAATCAGAAGCAAATTCAGCTCTGTGTCCTTCGCCTTAGGTTAGGAACATCTCACTTCCTTAAGGTTCAACCCCAGCATCATGGTCTGGAATCCCCGAGGATGAGAAAACAAACATAAAAGGATACATACGTTACAGACTTCCTGGAAGTCTGAAAAGTAAATGTAAGAATCTTTGCCTTATTTTCAATACTTCAAAAGGAACTACAGAAATCATGTGTACTGAAACGAAGCTGTGTAAGCTAACTGAAACACCAAGTTTCCTTGGTTCTGATTGGAATTGTGTCAACACAGCATTGGACATGTAGGTTAGAACAGTGCTGTCCAGTAGAAATATAATGTAAGCCACACATGTAATTCTAAATTTTCTCATAAACCAAAAAACCCATTGCCATCGAGCTGATTCTGACTCACTGCAACCCCATAGGCAGAGCAGAACTGCCACACAGGGTTTCCAAGGAGCTGCTGGTGGATTCAAACTGTCAGCCTTTTTTGGTTAGCAGCCGAACGCTTAACCACATTCAAAAACAAAAAAGTAAAGTTAATTATAACATATATCTCATTTAATCCAATATATCCAAAAGTTTATGTAATCAATACTTTACATTTTATACTGTCTTTAAAATCTAATTTTTATATTTATAGCACATCTCAAATATTTTATTGAAAATACTTTATTTAGATTTCATAAAATTTATCATTGAAAAAGTAGATTCACATACCTAACTTATTCAAAATGCACTTAAGAACTTTCCAGTAACTGAGTTGACTGTCAGTTTTTTAATTTAAATTAAATAAAAATTAAAAATTCGGTTTCTTAGTTACACTAGCTATTTCAAGCACTCAAAAGTTGCATATGGCTAGTGGATGCCATGTTGAACAGCATAAGGTGAGAAGCTCTGACTGGCAGTCAAAGGTATCTGATAAATAAAAATGGGAAAGTGAATTGTTATTTTAAAAAGCATATTGTGTTTGTACTTTAAAACATGGAGTCTCCTGGGAAGATGGAGCCCTGGTGTCCCAATGGTTAAGAGCTACAGCTGCTAACCAAAATGTCAGCAGTTTAAATCTACCAGCAACTCCTTGGAAACCCTATGGGGCAGTTCTATTCTGTTCCTATAGGGTTGCTATGAGTTGGAATCGACTCCACGAGGTTTTTTTGCAACTGGGAAGACTGACAAAAGGGGTTCTTAGTGATTAAAAAAAAAAAAAGGCCCCAAGGGTCGTATGGTATGGTATACCCAAACTGAAAACTAGGAACATGAACATAATTTACCTAGGCACACTTAAGGAAAGTTCTGCTATCCGTTTTCCCCTCTTTTTTCTTCTTTCCCTTACCTTTAGGTAAACAGGTACTAGCAAGCAACTCACCTTTCCCATTTCAAACTCCATGCATGCCATAACAATTATCTGGGGGATAAAATAGACAGAAACTTAGTTGTCTAGCATAGTTAGAAAAACCATGGGTCTCAGGGCCAGAAAGTGCTAATCATTCTTTTTCTGTTTGGTTTGGTTTGTTCTTAACCAAAAAGAAAAAACAAATACTGATAAATTATACAATGTTGCTCCTACCCTTCTTTCTGTCCCCATCTCCCTCTTCTCTATTCAAGTCAGTAAATTAACTTCTTGTTACCAAATGAGCCTGTCAAGATGAGAACTTTCATTTCCTTGAACAAGAGTGACAATGCAACTTTTACTAAAAGGTGCCTATACACTGAAATTCCAGCAACCAACCAAAAAAAGGCATTAGTTTAATTAGACAAGAAGCCTGAATCATTTATATCCTGGCCCCTTACCCCATCTATCCCTAAAAACTAAGGAATAAAATAACAACTCTGCACTTACCAGGACACCGTGTTCCCAAATCATCCTCCAGAAGTCCAGAAGAGTTGTGGGCAAAGGACCCTGGGTGGCAATATAAGCCTTGGGTCCATAAACTCCCTAAAGGGAAAGAGAAGTTACATAGGGTGACTACAAAAAATAATATCTTCTTATTCTCACCTAATGCTTTCCCTCTACTTTTTAGGTACCTAGAGAAATATGAATTGCTTTTATTTCCTTTCAGTGTACCTTGATGAAGTTGGCATTGATGTAGCTGGAATCCTCATCAGAGGTTATCAGGGACAGCTCTACCAGGCTATGATCATCTATAATAGAAAAGAAAAATATAGTGTAATTAAGGAGTCTTGGAGGGTTTCCTGTAAGTTGAGGCCTAACACTGTGAAAAGTGGACGCTTAAAATTGATGAGTGAGTGAGTGAGTGAATGAATGAATGCTCTTTTGCAGTAATAAGAAGTATAACTAATATGCCAATGCCATGTTCCAGGATTAGGAACAGCAATGGGTAAAAAAGAAGATGGGAAGATTGAATTTGGGAGAAGGTATAAGTTTATAGAGAGAAAAAGAACTTACAAGGCAAGATATCCTTATATCTGTTTTTCTTGATATTCTTGGGCCTCTCAGCCACAGTTGTGGGATAGATTTTGTCTGTCTTGTACTTGGCAGATTGCCTTTTCAGCTTCTGTAATAAAATTCCAGGAATAATTAAATCTTCCTAAGGAAAGTAGGTAAGAAGCTATTTTCCAGCATTCTAATTCGGCCGTTTTATCATCTTCAGGAACTGGCTCCATTCAGGACAGAACCTCAGGGCACAAGGACAGCAGAGTTCAGTCACATTTGAAGAAGTGAAAAAATGACATTTGCTGCAGCTGAGCCGCAAATAGCTAAAACTTAGAGATGAAACTGATGAATATTTTAAAAACCAAATATCTCCAAAAAATAAGCTATATGCTCCACCCAGAGAGTCAGATATTAAAAGTTCAATCTGCTTTCTTTACAGCTGCTATTTAGTTCAGTAGTCAACAGGAAAGTTTAAGTTCCATTAGTCTTTACACTTCAGGTCACTTTTTTTTTTTTTAAGTAAAATGGAGCTTTAGCTGAATAAAATCTCTATATCCAGCAAAATTTCAAAGAATTCAGTCCCAAAAGGAGTCACTTTTTTTTACTATGACCCAGACTTTAAGCTCATTCCCTAACCAAACCACAGTCTTTAAACTAGCATCCTATTCTGTTGGTAGAATCTAGCCTGGGCTAGACAGAGTCTAGTTTAAGGTGGTTGGACAAGATTCCTCACGTTAGTGAAGTAACTCCTTCAAATTACTCCCATTTGCCAAGATTATACTATGGATAAAATATATAGGTCCGAGAAAATGATAGTTTCTCTTTGGCTCCTTTTAGGAATCAAACTTGCCCTAAATCTTAGCAAGTCCTACTGATTTTTCTCACGCCGTATCTTGCTTCCTTCCCATGCTCACTACAGATACCTTAGTTTCAATCCCTTTCTCTTAAAACTTGTTGCTTCTTAACTCCATATTTTTCTGTCTTTTCTCATTCAAATCCATTGGGCATCGTTATGCTAAATTAATCTTACTAAAATACTGATTTCATTGTCTCTCCCTGCTCAAAACAATCACAGTGTATCCCCCTTGCCACTACGAAAAAGTTCAAACTCCTTAGCCAGGTATTGGAGGCTCTCCCCAAGGTAACTTTCCCACATTTCCCACTGCCCTTTAATTATGAAGCCTCTAAAGATGACTTGTATGTTCTTTCAAGATTGTACAAATTGATGTCACTGGCACTTTTGCATAATATCAATTCTTTACAACTGTGGCTTTCCATTTCTTCTCCCAAATATATCCTTGGTGCTCTTTTGCATTTCTCAGATTATGGTCTATTTCGTTCCACAAGGTGAACTAATGAATGGAAATAAGGAAATAGAGTAAGAACGTTCCACAAGTAACTAGGAACAAGGAAAATTTTTAAAAAGGGGAGTTGTTATTACTGTTACTTGGTTGCTTGTCTTTCATATAGCACTTTCACATAACTAAAAAGGTTTGTGTTTATCTGTAGAAGTGTACTTAAGGAGACTTAACTAAGTGGTTAAAAAAACCAAAATGGATGAGCAAAGGGGAGCAAAAGTACAAGTATCATAACTGAGTGAGAGAGAGAAGAGGTGGTAGAGAATTGAAATTTCATCTAACAAAACAGCCAAATCCTTCATTAAGTTTCAAAATTGGCTCAACATAGCTTGGAAACAATCTAAGTGACTCTTCAAGGAGGAGGGAAAAAGAGTTGGAGTTATGAGATGTTTGTTAACGGTGTATTCATAACACAGAGAACTACCAAATATCTATTTCTAATTAAATCTATCCTTTCCAAATAACAGATAATTAAATTCTCATAATAACTCCTTAACATATAGAAATATAAGTATTTTTTTTATTTAAGGATGTCAAATGAAACAGACAGCCGCTGCCTGTTATTTGCTGAACTACAAATGCCAGTATGTGTTGTTCCAGTGACCACTTTTCCTGTTTTTAGAGTTAGATCAGACACAGGCCGCCTATTGAAAAGCAGGTATACAGTCAGTTCTTAAATCCTAGCTCCTTGCCATGGTTTGAATTCTTATGCAGTTATGGAATTGGATTTGGGAGGAGAGATGCTGAATTGCTATCTGTACAGCATATTTTTACACCAAGATGCATACCAGTGGACTAGTTTGGGAATTTAACTAAGGACATGGCTGAGACACATGAGAGACTATTAAATATTTCCACTGAAGTTAAACCAATTCTTCAACTCTCTCTGCTCTTATGCTCTTTGCTGAAAAGATCCTGAGTCCTAGAATAGTTTCTTCTAGAAATCTCTAGAACTGAGCCCAGCACATACTCTTTGTTACACTGTTGTATTTATTTTGTTTTGCTTTGTGCATGGAATTCTTTCCAGGGAAAATGCTATAGGCAATGCCCCTTTGGTAAGATGCTCCTCAGTTTGGTAAAATGTCACAGATAAAAGTTGGGTTGTGTATAACCTACGCTACTTTCAACAATGGAGTAGGATGGCTTTTTTCTTTTCTTTCTTTCTTTCTACTCCCTTCCTCATTCTGGAGTCAGATATCTGGTTGGAAGACAAAGGCAAACACTCTTTTCGCAAAGTATCACAGGAAATGCCTACAGAATTGTTCTTTGGAAAGTGTGAAAGATCTGATTTTTTTTTTTTTTTTAGGTATCATACCATGAGGTCAGACCACTGTGAAGCACTACCTCTTTAAATTCCTCTTTTCTACCCTCCAGGCCTGCAGGCTCCATCATCCTAGCTGAGAACAAAACAGGACAGAAGAACTGATAAGACTTATGTACCAGAAGAGAAGGAACTCTGACAGCAGGGAACAAAAGGGGATAAAAGAGAAAGCAGGGCCATGGGGATGGATTGGCATGTGGACAGGGGATAAGAGGTCAAAGGAAGAAGAAATTTCTCTGCCAACCACAAGGTAGGGGATGTGGGTGCACTAGAGGTGGCACCAGCAAGAGCCATCAGGGGAAGATTTTCTGAGAAAATAAAGTGAAGGGGCCCGCTCCCCTCACGAGCCCTGAAATAGCTGAAATGTATAATAAGCCGGATTTTGTGTGTGCTTGATAAGGTAATAAGATTATTGTTTTGTGGACTATGCTGCCCATTCCCTTTCAAAACAGAACAGAACTGGGGTCCTGGCAATAAGACTAGAAATCAGGACTGAGCCTTTTACATGTTGTTCTCATTTACTAGTAAATGAATTAAGGTCGCTGCTGAAAGAGAACAGAAACACACACACAAGACCACAGTATCTTTGCCTTGAAGGACCATGTTATTGTATATAAGACATAGCACAAGTTACATTTTACCTGTTGCCATCAAGTTGATTCCGACTCACAGCAACCCTATATGACAAAGTAGAGCTGTCTCATAGGGTTTCCAAGAAGTGGCTTGTGGTTTTGGCTTGCTGACCTTTCAGTTAGCAGCCAAGCACTTAACTACTGTGCTACCAGGGCTCCGAGTCACATTTTAGAGAGGGAAAAATTAAACTTGGGCCTCCTGTGCTAGATGGTAGAGATGAGTCAAATTTGGGCTATCTTCTAAGCCCCTCAAGGTATTCCTCAGGGCCTTACAACTGCTGGTCCTTATTATCTATTCCAAGCCTCCAGCAGGACAGAGAAAGCATGAGTGCTAAGAAATGCAATTACAAAAGTATACGAGTAGGAATGGAGGACAAGACTAAACTTTCGCTGAGTGTGCGCACAATCATCTCCAACTAAGAGAGGAATTCTTAGAGAGGTTGCATGCCAATCCAGTGGTGAAATAAGTGGGTAGGTGCATAGGCAATAGCTAAACTGGGGTGAATAAACAAGCGATTCAGCTTTAAATACAGAAAAAGTGAGAAAATACAAGAAATGTGTTAAAACGTCCTGTGAGCAACTGACAATGGGGGACTGAATGGTCCCTAGTGAGAGACTGGAGATGGATTTGAGAGAAGTCAGTGTTAGAGATAATGTGATGTATTTATTCTGGTGGTAACAGCAAAAAATTGACCTGAAAGTGCACAGAAGTCAAGAAATGCTGATAATTATGTTCAAGTGATTGGCTGATTCACACGAATGAGTCATTTCAGTTCAACAGATGTTGTGCACTTGTTATGCATGAGTACTGTGTTCAAGCCTGCTTGGTTAGTATTGTTACTATAAATAAACATAGACCAGGATGTATCTAGATCTTCTCAATAGAACCAAGATGTGTAGCCAGGTCTTCTCTGAATTAGTCCCCAGAAGTTGCTACAGTGCCAATGCCAGTCTGACTTCTAGCAGAGCTTAAGTCAACATTAGCACTTAAACCTGGACTTCAGAACTGGGTATCTTATTTCTATTAGGGCTCATTGAATCCTTCATACTTAATAAGTATGTTCTCATATTTAATAAATAAAATCTTTACCTTTTCTACAAGAAGACCCCACCTCCAAGAAACACAGGTGCTAAAATTCACTTTTTTTTCTTTAAATGGAACCCAACAGCACTAAGGAAATGTTTAAATAAAGTAATATGTATTTTGACAAAAATTTAGAAAATACAGAAAAGCAAAAATACTGATAAAGATTACCTATAATCTCACTACCCAGAGTTAACCATTCTTAACATTCTTTTATCTACATGTGTGTAATAAAGATGAGATCACGCTGTACAACGGGTTTTGAAAATTGTTCTTTTCACGTACTCATTTGTGTTCTTCTACATTATTTTTAATGGTGGCAGAGTATTCCACTGTATAAATTACTTAACCTGTTTCTTTATATTGTTAGACATTTAAACTGCTTTCAGTCTTCATTATTCTAAATAGTACTACAGTGTGTAGCCAAAATCTATATACGTATCTTTCATTATTTCCTTTCCATGAATTCTTAGGAGTGGTCAGACTTGGCCCATTTTATAGGCTTTTGATCTATGTTGTTGTTGGTTGTCATCGAGTCTATTCCCACTCATGGTGACTCCGTTGTTATATATTACCCAAGTATATATCAGAAATGGGATATAAATTTTGCCTCCTGAAAGGTTGTACCAGCAACATATGAGATTGCATATTTCTGAACTCTGACCAACACTGTTGTTGTGTGCCATCTAGTCAATTCTGACTCAGAGCAACCCGATAGGACAGAGTAGAGCTGCCGCATAGAGTTCCCTAGGCTGTAGCTTTTATGGATGCCAACACTAGGATTGTAATATTTTGAATATAGAGCCAATTGATAGGTTAAGTGGTATGAGTGGTATTTCTGTTATTTGTGCTTCTATTTGTAATTTCTACACTCCAAAATATTTTTAAAAGGAAAAAGATACAGCATAATCGAACTGCCATATCCACAGGAAGCTGTGTTCATGTTTCCGTATTGCCTTCTAGTCTTTGTACAAATGCATACAGACATCTAGTTAGCTCATATATGCATATTGCTTACATCGTACTGACATTTGCTAAGCTCTTATTTTGCATACACAATTCATGCTTTCACACATGCTTCCTAATGAATATGCTCCAACTGCCTGTAGTGCAGAAAAGAAAAAGTATAGCTAAGGAGCTTTAAATAGAAACAAGTGCAACAAAATGACCAGCATGTTAACACCCAACAAACCTTAACCTAAATACAATAAAATGGCTGAAATGTTCGTCATAAACTACCACAGCTGCAATAAAACTGGCTAATGTTAAAAAAAAAAAAAAACTTTGTAAACTTTAATATGTGTGACAAAGGATACCACAGTAGAAGAGAATGGTCTTCCTTAAGCTTAGATGAAGGAAAGTAAGACTGCAAGTGTTTGTCAGTGTGCCCCGAGCGCTGTCCAGAAGTGTCATGCTAGCCACCAGCCTGAGGGTTCAAACAAGAAGACAGTGACCTCATACCATCATAGGCCACTAAAATCACCATGCTTATCAAGCATATACGTTTTCCTCCAAAGTAGAGAATATGCTGACGAGCCAATGCAAACTTCTACTCCGTGTGAAAGTATTTTTTTCCCTGAAAAATTAATAACTTGGCATTCTGGTTTCTGGTGAATTTCTTATGTGTTTCTTTATTGTGAGCCAGTTGTCTGATCTTGATCCACTGTGGGCATACTTTTAAAAAATTGCATATTTAGATAAGCAAAGGTAAAGCCTGGGCACTGGCCAATTGTGATCCCAAACAGATAAAGCCACCCTAAGTGGCTAGTTGACCTCTCAATAGCATTCTTATCTCAGTACGCTCTACGATCACAACAGTAATTCTATATATTGAGCCTTGACAGAATTCATAAAAAATGATTAGAAAAAAAAATTAAGACTCAGCTATATGCAACACAGTGGATGAATTTTATAAACATAACCTAGAACAAAATAAGCTAGAAATAAAAGAAAACATTTAATTTTATTTACATAAAGTTCAAAAACTGGTAATATTAATCTCTATTGTTTAGTGATTTGGAGCCCTGGTGGCGCAATGGCTAAAAGCTCAACTGCTAACCAGAAGGTCGGCAGTTCGAATCCACTAGCGGCTCCTTGGAAACCCTATGGGGCAGTCATAATCTGTTTCGTAGAGTCACTATGAGTCAGAATTAACTCCACAGCCACGGCTTAATGGTTAATCGTTTTAGTGATACATACGTAGTTATTAAAAGCTATGCAGAAAAATAAAGAAATGATTAAGTATCAGGGTAGTGTTTATCTCTAATAGATGGAGGGGGGCCTTTGCACTGGTGATACAGTGGTTAAGAACTCGGCTGCTAACCAAAAGGTCAGCAGTTCTAATCCACCAGCTGCTCCTTGGAAACTCTATGGGGCAGCTCTACTCTGTCCTATAGGGCTGCTATGAGTCAGAATTGACTCAAGCAGGTTTGGCTTTTGGAAACCCTGGTGGTGTAGTGGTTAAGTGCTATGGCTGCTAACCAAAAGTTCTTAAGTTCAAATCCACCAGGCGCAGCCCTCTATGGGGCAGTCCTACTCTGTTCTATAGGGTTGCTATGAGTCGGAATCAACTCAACGGCAATGGGTTTGGTTTTCTTTTTTAATAGATGGGGGGGTGTGATCAAGAAGGACACTCAGGAGGTTTCTGGGGTGTGGGCGCTGTTTTTTTTTCCTTTATTTGAGTGGTGCTTATATGGGTATATGGGTATGTGCTTTATTATCAACTGTTAAACTGCATATATACATATATATTTTTAACTTTTTGTGTGTAAGTTATATTTTACAATTCTTAAAAGTTTAAAAATTAAAGTTAATGAATAAATTGGAGGTAACAGAGTGGGAAGGGGTAGTAAGACCACAGACTCAAAAGTTAGATGACTTTACTTCAAATCCAAGTGCCACCACTTATAAGCTGCGTGACCTTATTAGGTAAGTCACTTAACCTCTCTGTGAGTCAGTGTTTACTCCATGCCAGACACCAAGGACACCAGGATAAGCAGACTAAACATGAGCCTTGCCTTTGTCAAGCTTCAATCTGTTGGGTGATCGGACATTAATCAAATAATTACACAAGTAAATCAAATAAATACACAAATTCCATTCTTTAAATGGAATCCAACAACACTAAAGGAAATTTTTAAATAAAGTAATATGTATTTTGACAAAAATTTAGAAAATACAGAAAAGCAAAAAGATAAAGATTACCTATAATTCACTACCCGGAGTTAACCATTCTTAATATTCTTTTAAAATTGGAAATGTGGTATTCTACAAAAAAATGAATAACGAGAACTTATAATAGGAAATTCAGTCTACTCAGGTCAAGAAGACTTCTCAGGGGAAGTGACATCCTTAATGAGATCTGAAGAATTATTGTTACCTAGGCAAAAGAGAGTGAAGAATGTTCAAGGCAGCACTTGAGGGTTGGACTATGCAGGACTTATTTTAGCCATTTTAAGAGATTCTTTAAGAAGTAAACGCGGTTCTGTTTGTAAAGCGCTTTAGCACAGAGCCTGAAGCACTGTTAAGGGTTAGCTATTGTGACTGTGAAAAGCAGATGAGCAGAAAAGTTATACTATAAAAGAAAAAGGAGATTGAAAATAGTCATGGAAAATTTTCAGACTCAGAAATCAAATTAACATAATAAAATACTATTTTACACCAATTATATTTTTAAAAGTTATGATTTTACCTGATGCAGCATAAGTAGAGAAGTTAAGAGACTTTGGAAACAAACATACCAGTTTCAAACCCCAGCTTTGCCATTTCGTAGGTAAAATGAAGATAATACTTTCCTCTTGGGGTTGTTGTAGAGATGAGCTGAGATCATATATGGTAAAACACTTAGCAGATTGCCTAGCACATGGTAAGGAGTCAATAAATTGTATCTATTATTGTCTTTTATAGTTACTAAATTAAGACTGGCAAAGTGGTAGAGAAAATTACAAATTCAGATACTGAAAATTAAAAAAATTCTTTTAGAAATAAGTTTGGCAGTACTTAACCATTTAGAGGAGCTCTGGTAGAGCTGTGCTTAAGAGCTCGGCTGTTAACCAAAAGGTCGGCAGTTGGAATCCACCAACCAATCCTTGGAGCAGTTCTATTCTGTCCTGTAGGGCCACTATAAGTCAGAATCGACTTGAAGACAAAGGGTTTAAACACTTAGATGCTAATACTCTTTGACCCAATAATAACACCTTGGGGGATCTAGCCTCAGGATGTAACCCAAAAGAAGGGAAAAACAACATGCACAACATATTCATTGTAGTGTTATCAAAAAAAACAAACCAAACCCACTGCCGTCGAGTCGATTCCGACTCATAGCGACCCTATAGGACAGAGTAGAACTGCCCCGTAGAGTTTCCAAGAAGTGCCTGGAGGATTCAAACTGCCGACCTTTTGGTTAGCAGCCATAGCACTTAACCACTATGCCACCTGGGTTTCCAGTTATCAATAATCATGAAAAATTAGAAACAACCTAAATGTCCAACAGTACAGAAATGGTTAAATTATCTGGGTGCTTGCTATGTGTCAGGCATTTTGTATACTTATCCCATTAACTTCACAGCAGTTATGCAAAGTGAATGTTATTTATTCCCACTTTTTAATGACTTTGTTCAAAGCCACACAGCTAATAATAGGCAGAACCTAAATTTAAACCCAGAATTATGTGACTACAAAGTGGTTATCAGTACAGATGGTAAAAAAGACTACCTGAATTCAAAACTCAGTTATACTGCTTACTAGCTGTGTGACCTTGAGAAAGTCAGTTAACCTCTCTGTGCCTCAGTCTCCTAATCTATAAAATTAAAATAATAGCACTACCTTCCTCAATAGATTAAATGAATTGATACATAAAAGTGCTCAGAGTGATGTCTGGCACATAGTAGGCTGTAGAAGTATTGGTTATTATGATTGTTATTATTTCATCATGCCATGCTGCACCATTGTTGTTGTTAGGTGCCGTTGAATCCATTTCAACTCATGGCGATCCCATGTGACACAGTAGAACTGCCCCTTAGGATTTTCTAGGCTGTAATCTTTACTGAAGCAGGTCGTCAGGTCTTTCTCCTGTTGAGCCCCTGGGTGGGTTCATACCCCCAGCCTTTCAGTTAACAGCCAAACGCTTAACCATTGCAGCACCAGGGCTCCTTAGCCATTAAATACTATAAATACTTTGAATTAACATGGTATATAATTTTGGTATAATGCTATGTGAAGTGGGAATACAAAATTGTATTACGCTATAATTATGATATAAAAAAGCATTATATAAATGGACAAGAAGATCCACAAAATAAAACTTGTTTTTTGGAATGCTAGTACTGTGGTGGATTTATTCATTTTTTTTTTTAACCTTGTGATAATATTGGTTTATAAGAATAATTACAATAAGGGCTTTTTAAAAGTACCTTCATGGAATTTTCAGTAATGTGGTCGTATACCGCTGTTTCTGCTATATAAAAACTATACTACCTAGGGATTTACCCTCAGGCTTTGAGGGACTCAGTGTTATTGGTTGAAATGAAGCAAGGCACTGTTGCATAAAGATTAATTTCACAGGCTCTGAATAATACAAATCTGGGTTAAGTTCTGTCTCTACAGCTTAACAGCTGAATAAGTTAGGCTGATTACTCTCAGGGCCTCAGTTTTCTCACCTGTAAGTCAGAGATAATAATTGTAGCTACCTCACAGGGTTTTTATGACTAATAAGATAGTGAATGTGATACTTCCTTGACACCCTATCAAAGGCTATCACAACTGTAATTAGTAATTAGTTGTTTAATGTTGCCTCTCCAGTTAGAAGACATGCTCCACAAAGCAGGAACATTGCATCGTATTCCTGTATTTGAATGAATGCATGAATACCTTACAGGGGCATTCTGTGGCAGCTTCATCTAGAGAGATTAAATTTAGTCTTGATACAAGAAGACCTGAGCATGCTATTGGCTTCAGCTGTCACACAGGACTGCCACATCTAGTTATGAATGTTGTGCTCTGAATAGAGATACCCGGCCAAGAGGTGTGGGGAGAGTGGGGACTGAAACCTAAGCCACGGACCTGAAGGCAGGGGGTAGAAAAGGTCACAGGGCCACCACCTGGAAGCAGAGGAGCCATTTGGTAATTTGCACAAAGGCACCATCCTTCAGACTAGCAGTAGCCCAGAGTCACAGAGTCAGTTCACAAGCTCCAGAATCATCAAATTCTGGGAGAATATACTAAGGGATTAAGGTGGGATGTGGGATGTGACCAGGTGGAAAACCCTCCAATTTAATGGCAGTATTTACCTTGCTCAAGCAAGCAACCTGGCCCCATTCAACACTCCCTCACTTCCCCAAAGCTACACCCTCTGGTATCTCAGATTAACCTTTAGGTGGGGCTGAGAGCAACACTCTTTTTCCACTGGAGGACATGAGTCAGTGAACAGTGAGGTTCCACTTAATCACCACCCCCAAACAAGGTCCTTAAAATCAGGACCTAGAAAAGCAAGGAAATGATTAATATAAAAGTCAGGATAGTGATTACCCCTTGGGCAGGGCAGGGTGGGGGTAGGGACCTGATGGGAAGGGGATATACAGAGGTCTTCTAGGGTCTGGCAATGCTCTGTTTATTGTCTTGGGTGGTAGTTGCTTTATAATTAGTCAATATACTGTACTTCTTTTACGTACTTCTCTAAATGTGTTAGTACATTTCACAATTTTAAACAGAAAAAAAAGACAAACTAGGGAAAAAATGATCAGATTTGTATTATTAAAAGATCACTTGGGTGTTGAATGGAAAATTGATTGAAGTGGGGCAAGACCAGAGGCAGAGAAACCAATTACGAGGCAGCTGTCATAATTTGGGTGAGAGATTATAATGACCCGAGATAAGAAAGGAGCCCTGGTGGTGCAGTGGTTAAAGCACTCAGATGCTAGCCAAAAGGTTGGCAGTTCAAACCCACCAGCCATTCCACAGGCAAAAGATGTGGCAGTCTTCTTCCATAAAGATTTACAGCCTTGGAAACGCTATGGGGCAGTTCTACTCTGTCCTATAGGGTCGCTTCGAGTCAGAATCAACTCAACAGCATTGGATTCTGTTTAGTTTTTGGAGATAAGAAAAGGTAAAATATCAGGGATATAGTTTACATTATTTAAAAAAAACACAACCAGAATAAAACAGAAGTTGCCCCTCACTTTTTACCTCTCTGCTTTGGGTGAATTTGGCTTAGGAGTTATAGGCCAGAGGCAGGCACGTTTCTAAAGAGACACATAGGCTAGGATGTCCTCCTTACCTCCCTCCCTTCAGACTGACTTCAGACAGGCTTCAGACTGACCGGACCATGGCACTGAGAGCACTTTTTTCATGATACCACAATATTATCTGAGTTGAACTGGTCTCTGTCATAATATTAACCACTCAATCATAATAGCTAATCACTCAAGTCTTTACAGAGTGTTTTTACATTACTGTGGTGGACCAGAGAGCTAGCTCCATGAGGACAAAGAGTTTTGTTTGTTTTGTTGACTGCTGTATCCTCAGTGCCTAGCACTGTGCTTGGTACATAGTAGGTGCTCTATAAACACCACTGAATAAATGGCCATATTTAATTATTATTGCTGTTAAATCTTCACAACAATCCTGTGAGGATAGGAAAGACGAAACTAGTATCCTCATTTTATAAATTTGAAACAAAGGCTCGGGAAGATTAAGGAACACGTCAAATAGTCTAGAATTTAGTTGGCAAAAGAATCATGATTTAATTCTAGGTTTTGTGCTTCGGTTCCCTTGTTTTTTCCACTTCTTCTTCACAGCTGAAGATCGAAGGTCTGAAGTTATTACAGCTCTGAAACACCAGCTGGAAGTATTCCAAAATACATGATAGGTACTCGCAGATACCCTATTTGATCTGATGTACTCGGTTATAGGGTCAATAAGGCCTATCCAGCTGATCACTGCAGCAATAACCACAGTTCCCTCAAAGGAGATGCAATGTTGCTCTGGGTAATCAAATCCAGTTGACCCTAGGCTGCCTCGTACTCAATATTTCTCTCCATTCCCTTCACTTGCTCCTACTCTCCATCCTAGCCTTTCACATCTCCAAGCAAAAGAAGGTTAAGGAAACCCTGTTATTGCAAAAACGTATGTTCTAATATTTTTTTCTTCACCAAAAAGAAAAGTGATGAGGCAGCAGGTAATTTTGGTGCTTTTAAAAAAAAATTATGTCATCCAAATGGAATCCCAAGGGGAGGATAAAAATGTTCATTGAGCCATGAAAAGCTAGTCTTGGTCTCTTTCCTCTTAATATAAAATAAAATTAGTAATTTGAATCATTAACCACAACTTAGATACCTGGGGAACTCTGTATGTTCAATTATATTAGTATTTATTCCACTGGAACTGTGTATGTCTTCTGTAGGATTCCTAGTCAAGTGTCAAGAAATAGCAAACAAAATATCAAAGTCAGTATTTTGGAGAGAACACCTAACATACATACAAACTGCTGAGGGAAGTCAAACGTTTAGGTTGCCTTCCTTCCCTCCTGCCTGTCTGAGGTCTAATATTCATTTTAATCCAAGAGCAATTTGGTCTAGGAGAGTTGGACCATCAGAGTCAGTTAAATAGCCTATGTAACTACCATGAGAGTGTTACACACAGGACTCACCAGAAATTCATTGGCAAACTCCTCTTTCTTAATTTTCTTATCTTGGTTCTCATGCAGGAACTTCTGCAGAATTTCTCTTTGGTCCATGCTGCAGAGCAAGAGAGACAATCTATGAATAGGTTGAAGGAGGGCATGTCAAATGTGTGTCATGGCTAAGACACCACCGAGAAGCCACTGCCGCCTCCTGAGCAGAGTATGCTGAAGGCTGTGGTTTACTGACTTCATCACAAGCCCTAGAGGAAATTAGTGCGTAACCAGCCTCTGTGGTCACACAACAAAACCATCATCTCACAGCAGGGCCCTAGCGCCTTCGTTTTCAACAAAGGAGCCTGGTTACAATTCAAGTTTTTAACAAACAAGAGACTAACCAGAAAATAACGTGTGGTCTGCTTAGCTCTGAGACTGTTCCAGTCTACATTTAAGCAAAATTCACCTCTCTTCTTGCTTCACAGAGAAAAGGCAGAGTTAGAGGTCTCATGGTTTCTGCCTCTCTCCATCTCACCAGTGAGCACAAAGGCCCTGGTGTCACCTTCTATATCCTCCATTTCCAAATGAACTCTGCTTCAGTTAGGCCCAGAAAGGGAGACGGACACTTTTAGAGTCACTCAACTTTTGCGGGGAGTCTTTCTCCAAAGGTTTCTTGCCAATATGATCGGGGCAAACTTCTGTTCATCAGAGAAGGCATTTTTTTCAGAGTATTTATTCTTAAGTTCCCCCAATAGACCTCAAACTCTCTTTGGAATGAAGCAAAGTCAGCTGCTTCTGACAGTCTATACCTCTCGCAGGACTAGGGAAGTGCTGACCTCCATTAAGGGAAGTGTGGATTTCAGGACCTCCCCCACCCCCAGGAGCCTTATGAGCTTCACTTGGATGTAAAGACTGAAAGTATTGGCCAATAAGGATTCAGAGCACAGTGACCCCCAGCAGGAGCACTGACCCAGCAATGGCATACTATCCCCCCGTTAGTAAAAAAAAAAAGTAAGGCTGATTTAACTGAGGGAACAGAAAAAAAGTAAAAACAATCACCTTGCTGGCAGCAATATAACTTTCAGGGTGGAAAGCCTGTTTCTAGAGAAGACATTTCTACTCTGCAGCCAGTGTCTTGGAAAAGGCCTTTGTTTCAGGAGGTCATGCCGTGCATGTGGCAATTCAGCCCTGTCTGACAGGCAAGTTGTTCCAGAAAAGGCTTCTACATCTCAGTTTGCCTAAGTTCTTTTTTCAGTGGGTACAGATCTGTCCAAGAGTGTCTAAATTAGTGCGAGAGCACCCAGAAATCAGCACATCATCTCTGTTTCGGGTAGAAGTTCAATAAAGAATATGTTAACAACATTGTTGTCGTTGTGTGCGGTCAAGTCGACTTTGGACTCATAGCGACCCTATAGGACAGAGTAGAACAGCCCCACAGGGTTTCCAAGGAGCAGCTGGTGGATTTGAACTGTCCATCGTTTGATGAGCAGCCTGAGCTCTTAACCTCTGCACTACCAGGGCTCCCCAAGAGTGTCTAAATCGGTGTGAGAACACCCAGAAACGAGCACATCATTTCTGTGTGGGGGTAGAAGTTCACTAAAGAATATGTTAACAACATCCTGAAGAAAACTGGGAAATGTATCATTAGGCCTTCCTTATGTATTTTCTTTTTTTTTATGTAAATATTAGCAATCCTTTCTGTTTTGCAACATTGTTCAAATTTCCTTTAGGAAGTCCTGATTCTGGACGCTATTAAGCTGCTTTCATTTTATTGAGCCCTACAACAGGAAAAAGAAAGGTCATTGATATAGCGTGGTTATAGGCAACTTGAAGCCAATATTCCAAATAAAGAATTTCAATACTGAGCCATGTAAATTAAAGTGGACCATAATGCTTCAGCAATATTTGTTGGAATAGAATCACATTTCTCAAATTAACCCCACTAGCCTTAAAGGAGAGTATCTCTCTGCTCTAAGCAATGCAGTGTTTGATCTGGTTATTTTTAAACATATAAAATAGAGGGAAAGGTTTACATTTTAAAAAATACAAAATTTAAAGCTCACAATAACTATAACCATGTAAAAGTATATACTGTACATAGTTAAACAGAAACTAAAAGTTGCAAAAAATCAATTGTATGTGTGTGCTGGGATTAAGGGTGATTTTTAAAAACTTTCTTATACCACTTTTTAAATTAAAACATACACACATGCAAAAAAAAAAACTATTAATTCATTCTTATTGAGTATCCACTAAATTCTAACACTGTGTTAGGGGCTGGGCATGCAATAGTGAACAAGCCAGAATATGGTTAAAAAACATACACACTAAACCAGTTAATAAAGCATTTCAGAACTGAAGAAATAGACTTAATTATTGATAAAAATAAAAATATTCCAAACTAACTTTCTTGTTTGCCAAGTAGCAAAGTATAACCCTAGAAGGAAATGATTCTGTTTTGAACAAATAAAAGATACAGTTTCATAATCTCTGTGTCCCCTTAGAATGTCCTCACTTCCATCAAAACCAGAAC
The DNA here is from genome assembly GCF_030014295.1 of Loxodonta africana. NCBI lineage: Eukaryota > Metazoa > Chordata > Mammalia > Proboscidea > Elephantidae > Loxodonta > Loxodonta africana. The sequence continues at coordinate 162,194,089 of NC_087344.1, read as the reverse complement.
TTAAATAATTACAGATGCTTCATAAGATGAAATTTAAATCAATTTTCCTCAAGCCCCTATTTCAGAACAATCTCAATGTTATCGTCTCTTCTTAGGGAGGGAAGAGGTAGAGATAGATATGAGATAAGAAAGAAAAAATTGCTTAGATGTCATCCATAGCTCTTTTACCCCAAAGCTCAGGATCTGAAAATAGAGTCTTTGCCGAACTGTATCTCTTTTTTAAAAGCAAGCAGCAAGACTTAGGAGTCTGTTCCATTGTAAAACCAAAAGGCATAGAAACATCGTGAAATAACTAAACCTCAAAAACTCACTTAGCTGCAAGGCCATTTCCTGAGCAGACCACTCAAGTGAGCAAAAAACAACCTGAAGGAGAAAACAAAAACACTTCAGTTTTATTTTGAACAAATCTAAGCCTACTGCTTAATCTTTCACACTTCCTTCTACAGATACTGGAGGGCAATAGGAACAGATTGTGTTGACTCATTTGTATCTTGTGGGACAATCAAGAGTTGGGGAGGGGAACAAGTCATGCACCAAAGGTTGGCAAATACATAATTTAAGAATTTACAATGAAACATTTAAACCAGTCTGGCGTAAACCCTAAGTGAACACAACAATTCCATGCAGTAAAAGACACCGTATCAGAACCATCAAAGGTGAGCTCTAGTAGGAAGTAAAATTCTGAATAAGCGCCTGAAGCGGAGTGAGTGAAGAATTAGGGACCACTCACAGCTGCCTCACACGTCTCTGGTGTTTGTTCAGAAGGAAGATGATAACGGGTGTTGATCATACTGTCACCTGCTCCAACAAGAAGAGAATGTGCCAGCTGAAGGGAGAAACATCAGTATCATGGAGATCAGGAATTAGAGGACCATAAACTTTAATCAGAGACTATCAGGGGATATTATTAGGGCAAGATAAACTGCTCAGTAGGAAAGACATTATTTCTCAGAACATCTTTCTCTCTGTGAAGAGGCGTGGGTTACCCTGGAGAAGCCATTTACTCAGTCTTAGCTTTACTTTCACTCCTCTTGCCTTTCTCTGCATCCCAGGGTCATTGATTTGATGTGGGCTATTTTTGTGTGTGTGTGTGTGTACTACTATCTGTGAAACACTGTCTTTTTTTTTTTTTTAACACTCTGTCCTTTGTAAACATCCTGTTGGTCACTGCCCTGCTGCTGCTATAACAGAAATACCACAAGTGGGTACCTTTAACACACAGAAATTAATTTTCCCACAGGCGAGGAGGCTCTAGGGGAAGCGTTTTTGTCTCTGTTGGCTTGAGGGGAAGGTCTTTGTTTCTTTTCAGCTTCCGTTTCTTGACTCCTTGGTGACCTTCATGTGGCATGGCATCTATGTTCTCCCATCTCTGCTCACTTGCTTAACCTGCTCTTTCATATCTCAAAAGAGATTGACTTACAACACACTCTACACTAATACTGTCTCATTAATACAACAAAGAAACTCCATTCCCATATGGCATTATAACCACAGGTATAGGAGTTAGGATTTAAAACACATATTTTGGGGGGATACAATTCAATTTATAACAGCCACCAAAGTCTATTGGTTCTTTCTCCTCCATGTCTTTTAGTTTCAACCTACATTTTCCATTTCTGTGTTAACCATTCCCATTTTCGCATCTGGATTCCTGCAGCCATAAGCTCTTAGTTGGTCTCGTACCTCTCTCTCTCCCATTTCAGTGTCTCCTTGTAACCAGGGCTGGATGAAACTTCTTAAAACTCCACTTTAATGTTAAAAAACCAAAATGCCTGCTCATAGTCTATGGGAACAAGCCCAGATACCTCAACTTGTTACCAAGCCACTTCTAATCAAATGTCCTGATCCAACCTCTCCAACCACATCACCCACAAATCTTGTTGATTACACTACCACTTCTTTTACTACTTCTCACTGTTTCCTTTAATTTTCATCAAGATAAATAACCTTCTTTCATAAAGGCCGGTTACCCCTTTCTTCAGAAATCCTCTTATAACAATTTCACCATGACCTTCTCTTATTCTGAATCCCTTCAATATAAATCTTTATATTCAGATCTGGAAGCTTTCTAATTTTTTTTTTACATGTTCCTTGCATCTCATAAGTTTATGTAATCATGAGACCCATTATACATTCCAAAGTAGACAAAATTGCCTCCTGTAAGCTTATCAAAGGCAGTGATAGTATCTTCTATGTTTTAGCATAACCCACAGTGTTTAACCTGGTCTTGAGCATCCCTAAAATACTTAGGAAAAAGTCTGTTGTGATCAAATATATTACATAATATGGCTAGGCTTTGGTGAGAGATTCACTGACTCGGTAACTCACTACATTAATTATTTCAGGTCTCTTGCCTGGCACAGTCTATGCTTCTAGTCTCTGGCTAGGTACTTCCACTGTGCTAGAAGCAGATGGATCTTACCTGCAGGGAGACCCGGGAACCTGGCAAAGAGTACTTCCCTGAGTGCTTCTGCCCAAGCAGCAAGGCTATTATTGTAAAAGGAGTAAACCAAGGTATGGTGCTGTGACTGAGGTGCAGGGTCCAGCCCCAGAGGGCTGTAATGGCCAGAGAGAAATGACATTCTTTATCTCCAGAACTGACCAGTGTTTCTCCTTTGATAAACTAACACAGAATAATAAAATATCTCTAATGAAGCTTGTTTGATTTGCTCATATTTTCATAACATCATCCTCAGCAGGAAAGTCCCCTACCCGTTTTTCAATCTGCTTCTTTGTCACTACAACTTTCTAAAACCTCATTAAGCATTTCAATACACCTGCTCCACAGCAGTATGAGTCCCTGTGGACTTCACAGTCAGCTTCCCACATACCATATAGGGACTCATACTCTTCCTTAGGTTTCAGAAACATAATTCTCAAGAGGCAAATGTCAACTGATAGCTTACAATTGAAGCAATTTTTTTTTTTTTTTAAGGAGAGAGTAAGGACTCTAGGTGAACCATGGCATCTGTATTAGTTTCCTGAGAATGCCCTAAAAAATAACCACGAACTTGGTGGCTTACAAGAAATATAGTCTCTCACAGTTTTGGAGACCAGAAGTCTGAAGTCAAGGAGACAGCGGAGTTAGTTCCTTTTGGAGCCTCTGAGGGAAAATCTGTTCCATGCCTCTATCCTAGTTTCTGGTGGTTGGCAGCAATCCTTGGCATTCATTGGCTTGTGGATGCATCACTCCATTCTCTGACTTTATCTTTACATGGCATTCTCTTCTCTTCATCCTCTTCTTTTCTTATAAGGACACCAGTCGTTGGATTTAGGGCCAATTCTTTCACAAAGCCCAGTTACTCTTTTCTTCAGAAATCCTACCCCTAACTCTATTTTATCATGACCTTCTCTTAGTCTGAATCCCTCTAATATAAATATATTCAGCTCTGGAAGTTTTCTTATTTTTTCACATGTTCCTTATATCTCATGTTTATTTAATAAATAAATGCAGGATGATTTTATCTAAAGACCCTTAACTACCACCCCATCTGGAGCAAGGGAGAGTGAAGAAAACCAAAGACACAAGGGAAAGATTAGTCCAAAGGACTAATGGACCACAACTACTACAGCCTCCATCAGACTGACTCCAGCACAACTAGACACTGCCTGGCTACCACCACCACTACTCTGACAGGGATCACAGTAGAGGTCCTGGACAGAGCTGGGGATAAATGTAGAACAAAATTCTAACTCTCAAAAAAAGTCCAGATTTACTGGTCTGGCAGAGACTGGAGAAACCCCAAGAGTATGGCCCCCAGACACCCTTTTAACTCAGTACTGATGTCACTCCTGAGGTTCCCCGTTCAGCCAAAGATTAGACAGGCTCATAAACAGAACGAGGCTAAATGGGCACACTGGCCTAGGGGCAAAGCTGGTAACAGGGAACCCAAGGTCAAGAAAGGGAGAGTGTTGACATGTCATGGGGTTGGCCACCAATGTCACAAAATAGTATGTATATTAATTGTTTAATAAGAAACTAATTTGCTCTATAAACTTTCATCTAAAGTACAAAAAAATAAATAAATAATAAATCTTTAATTACAACTGCAAAGACCCCATTTCCATATAACATTACATTCTGAAGTTCTGGGTAGGCATGAATTTTGGGGGACAGTATTCAACCTGCTACAGCATCCTGTTTAAAATATAATAAAGCCTGAGATCTCATTTTTTCTTTGTTTGTTCATTCAGTGTTGAGTCATTTATTCATTCATTTAATGAATATTTATAGGATCCATATACATCCAAGAGAACAGAGGTGGAGTGCTACAGAAGTGTACAACAAATTGTCTTTGTTCAAGGATCCTTTATTCTAGTAGGGAAGATAACTACATAAATAACTATAATTTAAGGCCATTTGTCATAAGATGAAGAAGCCCTGGTGGCCCAGTGGTTAAGCAATAGGCTGCTGTCATGGATTGAATGACAGTATTCAATATATATGTCAACTTGTTTAGGCCATGATTCCCACACCAGCAATTTATGAGTGTTCCATTCCCTCCACAACCTCGCCAACATTTTAATGCCAGCCTTGTTGGAGTGAGATGGATTCTCATTGTAGAAGATTTGCATTTCTCTAATGCCTAATGATTGTGAGCATCTCCTCATGTATCTGTTAGCTACCTGAATGTCTTCTTTAGTGAAGTGTCTATTCATATCTTTTTCCCATTTTTTAATTGGGTTATTCGTCTTTTTGTAGTTGAGTTTTTGCAGTATCATGTAGATTTTAGAGAGCAGGTGCTGATCAGAAATGTCATAGCTAAAAACTTTTTCCCAGTCTGTAGGTAGTCTTTTTACTCTTTTGGTGAAGTCTTTGGATGAGCATAACCAAAAAAAAAAAAAAAAAAAACAACCCAGTGCTGTCAAGTCGATTCCAGGTGTTTGATTTTTAGGAGCTCCCAGTTATCTAGTTTTTCTTCTGCATTGTTAGTAATGTTTTGTATACTGTTTATGTCATATATTAGGGCTCCTAACATTGTCCCTATTTTTTCTTCTGCAATCTTTAGTGTTAGATTTTATATTTAAGTCTTTGATCCGTTTTGAGCATGTTTTTGTGCATGGTGTGAGTTATGGGTCTTGTTTCATGTTTTCGCAGGTGGGTATCCAGTTATGCCAGCACCATTTGTTCAAAAGACTGTCTTTTCCCCATTTAACTGCTTTGAGGCCTTTGTCAAATATCAGCTGCTGATATGTGGGTGGATTTATGTCTGGATTCTCAATTCTGTTCCATTGGTCTATGTATCTGTTGTTGTACCAATACCAGGCTGTTTTGACTACTGTGGTGGTATAATAGGTTCTAAAATCAGGTAGGGCAAGGCATCCCACTTTGTTCTTCTTTTTCGGTAGTGCTTTACATATCTGGGGCCTCTTGCCCTTCCATATGAAGTTGGTCATCTGTTTCTCTATCTCATTAAAAAATGTTGTTGGAATTTTGATTAGAATTGCATTAAATCTAAAGATCGCTTTGGTAGAATAGACATTTTTATAATGTTAACTCTTCCTATCCATGAGCAAGGTATTTTTTTCTACTTATGTAGGTCTCTTTTGGTTTCTTGCAGAAGTGTTTTGTAGTTTTCTTTGCATAAGTCTTTTACAACTCTGGTAAGATTTATTCCTACGTATTTTATCTTCTTGAGGACTACTGTAAATGGTATTGATTTGGTGCTTTCCACTTCAATGTTCTTTTTGTTGATGTAGAGGAATCCAACTGATTTTTGTATGTTTATCTTGTATCCTGATAATGTACTGAACTCTTCTATTAGTTTCAGTAGTTTTCTTGAGCATTCCTTAGGGTTTTCTGTGTATAAGTCATGTCGTCTGCAAATAGAGATACTTTTACTTCTTCCTTGCCAATCTGGATGCCCTTTATTTCTTTATCCAGCCTAATTGCTCCGGCTAGAACCTCCAGCACTATGTTGAATAAGCGTGGTGATAAAGGGCATCCTTGTCTGGCTCCCGATCTCAAGGGAAATGCTTTCAGACTCTCTTCATTTAGGGTGATGCTGGCTGCTGGCTTTGTATAAATGTCCTTTATTATGTTGAGGAATTTTCCTTCTATTCCTATTTTGCTGAGAGTTTTTATTATGAATGGGTGTTGAACTTTGTCAAATGCTTTTTCTGTCTCAATTGATAAAATCATGTGGTTCTTGTCTTTTGTTTTATTTATATGATGGATTACATTAATTGTTTTTCTAATGTTGAACCATCACTGCATAAAAAAAAAAAATTTTTTTTTTTTTTTTAATCCCTGCATACCTGGTATGAATCCCAATTGGTCATGGTGAATTATTTTTTTTGATAAGTTGTTGGATTCTATTGGCTAGAATTTTGATGAGGATTTTTGTACCTAAGTTCATGAGGGATATAGGTCTACAATTTTCTTTTTTTGTGGTATCTTTAACTGGTTTTGGCATCAGGAATATGCTGGCTTCCTCGAATGAGTTTGGGAGTATTCTGTCCTTTTCTATGCTCTGAAATACCTTTAGTAGTAGTGGTTTTACCTCTTCTCTGAAAGTTTGGTAGAACTCTGTGGTGAAGCCATCTGGGCCAGGGCTTTTTTGTTGCTGGGAGTTTTTTGATTACCTTTTCAGTCTCTTCTTGTGTTACGGGTCTATTTAGTTGTTCTACCTCTGTTCGTGCTAGTTTAGGTAGGTAGTGTGTTTCTAGGAATTCATCCATTTCTTCTAGGTTTTCAAATTTGTTTGAGTATAGTTTTTCACAGTAATCTGATATGATTCTTTTAATTTCAGTTGGGCCTGTTATAATATCGCCCATCTCATTTCTTATTCAGGTTATTTGCTTCCTCTCCTGTTTTTCTTTTGTCAGTTTGGCCAATAGTTTATTTTGTTGATTTTTACAAAAAAGCAGCTTTTGGTCTTGTTAATTCTTTCAATTGTTTTTCTGTTTTCTATTTCATTTAGTTCTGCTCTAATTTGTGTTATTTGCTTTCTTCTGGTGCCTGAGGGTTTCTTTTGTTGCTGTCTTTCTATTTGTTCAAGTTGTAGGGATAATTCTTTGATTTTGGCCCTTTCTTCTTTTTGGATGTGTGCATTTATTGATATAAATTGACCTCTGAGCACTGCTTTCACTGAGTCCCAATGGTTTTGTTAGGAAGTGTTTTCATTCTCATTGGATTCTCTGAATTTCTTTATTCCATCCTTAACGTCTTCTATAATAGTTTTTTTTTTTTTTTTTTGAACAGGATATTGTTCAGTTTCCAAGTGTTTGATTTCTTTTCCCTGCTTTTTCTGTTGTTGATTTCCACTTCTATGGCCTTATGGTCAGAGAAGATGCTTTGTAATATTTCAATTATTTGGATTCTGCTAAGGCTTGCTTTATGACCTAGTATGTAGTCTATTCTAGAGAATGTTCCATGTGTGTTGGAAAAGAAAGTATACTTGGCTGCTGTTGGGTGGAGTGTTCTGTATATGCCTATGAGGTCAAGTTGGTTGACTGTGGCATTTAAATCTTTCATGTCTTTATTGAGCTTCTTTCTGGATGCCCTGTCTTTCACCGAAAGTGGTGTTTTAAAGTCTCCTACTATTACTATGGAGCTGTCTATCTCACTTTTCATTGCTAATAGAGTTTGTTTTATGTATCTTGGAGCCCTGTCATTGGGTATGTAAATATTTAATATGGTTCTATCCTCCTGGTATATTATCCCTTTAATCATTATATAGTGTCGCTCCTTGTTCTTTGTGGTGAATTTAACTTCAAAGTCTATTTTGTTGGAAATTAATACTGCCACTCCTGCTCTTTTTTGATTGTTGTTTGCTTGATATATTTTTTTCCATCCTTTGAGTTTTAGTCTCTAAGTCTAAGGTGTGTCTCTTGTAGGTAGCATATAGATGGATAGTGCTTTTTAATCCATTCTGCCACTCTCTGCCTCCTTATTGGTGCATTGAGTCTATTTACATTCAGCGTAATTATGGATAGGTATGAATTTAGTGCTATCACTTTGATGTCTTTTTTTGTGTGTTGTTGTTTTCCCCACTTAATTTTATGTGCTGAGTAGATTATCTTTATATATTGTCCTATCCTCATATTCGTTGTTGTTGATGTTTTTTCTGCTGAGCCTCTATTTTTTTCTTGTATTTTATTTTGATGTGTAGGATGGTTTGTCTCCTTTGTGGTTGCCTTAATATTTACCCCTATTTTTCTAAATTTAAACCTAACTTTTATTTCTTTGTATCGCTTTGTCTTCCTCTCCATATGGAAAATCTATGACTACACTTCTTAGTCCCTTTTTATTATTTTAATGTTGTCTTCTTTTACATAATAACATCGCTGTTTCCCTGTTTTGAGCATTTTTTTATCTTGATTTATTTTTGTGATTTCCCTGTCTGGGTTAATATCTGATTGCTCTGCCCAGTGTTCTAGTCTTGGGTTGATACCTGATATTATTGATTTTCTAACTGAAGAACTCTCTTTAGTATTTCTTGTAGTTTTGGTTTGGTTTTTATGAATTCCCTAAACTTCTGTTCATCTGTACATGTCCTAATTTCACCTTCATGTCTGAGAGACAGTTTTGCTGGATATAAGATTCTTGGCTGGCAAATTTTTTCCTTCAATTTTTTATATGTCATCCCATTGCCTTCTTGCCTGCATGGTTTCTGCCAAGTAGCCCGAGCTTATTCTTATTGACTCTCCTTTGCAGGTGACTTTTCATTTATCCCTAGCTGCTCTTAAAATTCTTTATCCTTGGTTTTGGCAAGTTTGATCATAATATGTCTTGGTGACTTTCTTTTAAAATCTACCTTATGTGGAGTTCGATGAGCATCTTGGATGGATATCTTCTCATCTTTCATGATATCAGGGAAGTTTTATGCCAACAAATCTTCAACAATTCTCTCTGTATTTTCTGTTATCCCTTCCTGTTCTGGTACTCCAATCACTCATAGGTTTTTTCTCTTGATAGAATCCCACATGATTCTGAAGATTTCTTCATTTTTTTAAATTCTTTTATCTGATTTTTCTTTAAATATATTCGTTAGTGTGAAGTGCTTTATCTTCAGTCTCACAAATTCTTCTTTCCACTTACTCAGTTCTGCTTCTCTGACTTTCTATTGAGTTGTCTACTTCTGTAATTGTATTGTTAATCTTCTGAATTTCTCATTGCTGTCTACAGATTTTTCCAGCTTATTAAATTTTTCATTATGTTCCTGAATTATGTTTTTAATTTCTTCAATCACTTTATCTGTGTGTTCCTTGGTTTGTTCTGTGTATTGCCTGATTTCCTTCCTGAAGTCTTGAAGGATTCTGTATATTAATCTTTTGTATTCTGCCTCTGGTAACTCCAGGAAGGCACTTGCATCTAGAAGATCCCTTGATTCTTTGTTTTGAGAGCTTGTCAAGGCGATCATGGTCTGTTTCTTTATGTGACTTGATATTTACTGTTGTCTCTGAGCAATCTATAAGTTATTGTATTAGTTTATTTTATGTTTATTTACTGTGTCATAGTTTCTGGCTTTTTTTTTTGTTTTGATATGCCCAGATGGGTTGCTTTAGTGAGCTAGCTTGATTATTTTCACTTTTGGAGCTTTGACATCCTGTCCCCAGATGGCTAGAGTTGTTATCAGGTATATCAGTCTAGGAGTCCATTCACTTTTCTTGTATGAATTCAGCTCAGGTGTCCAGGTAGCTGATCATCAAGTGTGTGGTACGGGCTCTGTCCTACAGTCTTAGAGGGGCAGGAGTGATTGGTGTAGGTACCAGTATCTGGTTGTAGCAGGGGGTCATACTCTGAACAAGGCAGGGGGCTCAGAATCATCCCCCACTTGTCTCTGAGGAAAGCATGTTCCTGTTCCCTAGAGCGTACAGGTGGTGGTTTCTGCAGACGGACCATGGGCACCCAATGTTTTTGGTTGTAAGGACTGGGAGGAGCCTAGTTATCCTTGGACCCCTCTTGCAGGTGGCTGGGTGACCTGAGTGTAGTCACCAGTTCTTAGGCCCCTGATGTGGGTAGGTGAGGACCCTGTTTAATAGGCAATGCAACGTCAAACATCAAACACCCATCTCTCCGCCGCACAGCTAAAACGGTTGGAGTCTGGCAACAAGGGCCTATTCTCCTGAAATAGGGCCACACAGGTCCATGCAGAGGGGAAAGGTACTCAAAGTCCATGGACCATTTATGCCTGGACAGGAGCCGCTTCTGTCCTGAGCTCCCCCATTAGTGGTGTTGGCAAATTATCTTTTCTTCCATTTGCAAATTCATTCCTTCTCCAAGGCCAGGAGTATGGCTCTATGCACTCAACAGTGCCTATCTCAGATGCAGGGAAATCAGCCACTGATGCCAACTTGGGAATGGGGGTGGGGGGTGGGTAAAAAATACACAAGTACTTAGCTTTTGTCGAGAGTGCCATTCTTCTCTGGTTCCAGAGGTGTGAGTAGGCTGTGTGGCCGGCTGCTTCTCCCTGAGAAAACTGAGGCTCAACACTAGTATCAGCCCACTGCCATGGCTCCCAGGAATGGTGCCTGAGGGCTCCCCACGATTCAAGTCTGGTAACTCCGCTCCACTTCTGAACCTTCTCTTCCTCCCCCTCCCCCTCGGTTCATTTTCTAAGCTTGCCTTTGATGTTCGGGGCTCCCAGCTTGTCATAAATATACTCGTTTCACTTGTTTTTTCAGGTCTTTGTTGTAAGAGGGCTCGCTGGAAGCTTCTGTCTATTCCTCCATCTTGGTTCCACCTCCTGTAACTAATTTCACTCAATTTCCTGATTCCTCCATGTTATGAAATGTTTCATGGATTCATCATTGTTCTTTATTGATATGTGTGAATATACCATAATTTATTTATCCATTCATCCATTTACAGGCATATTGGTTACTTCCATCTTTTTGCTATTGTAAACAGTGCTGCAATGAACATGGGTGTGCATATTTCTCTTTGTGTAAAGGCCCTTATTTCTCTAGGATATACTCCAAGGAGTGGGATTGCTGGATCATATGGTAGTGCTATTTTTAGCTTTTTAAGGAAGTGCCAAATGGATTTCCAAAATGGTTGTATCATTTTACATTCCCACCTGCAGTGTATAAGTGGTCCAGTCTCTCCACAACCTTTCCAACATTTATTATATTGTGTTTTTTGGGTTAATGCCAGCCTCGTTGGAGTGAGATGGTATCTCATTGTGGTTTTGATTTGTATTTGTCTAATGGGTAATGATCCCGAGCATTTTTTCATGTGTATGTTAGCTGCCTGAATGTCTTCTTTGGTGAACTGCCTGTTCATATCCTTTGCCCATTTTTTAATTGGGTTATTTGCCTTTTTGTAGTTGAGTTTTTGCAATATCATGTAGATTTTAGAGATCAGATGCTGATTGGAAATGTCATAGCTAAAAACTTCTTCCCAGTCTGTAGGTAATCTTTTTACTCTTTTGGTGAAGTCTTTAGATGAGCATAGGTGTTTGATTTTTAGGAGCTCCCAGTTATTTAGTTTCTCTTCTGGTATTTGTGCATTGTTAGTAATGTTTTGTATTCTGTTTATGCCATGTATTAGGGCTCCGAGCATTATCCTATTTTTTATTCCATGATCTTTATCGTTTCAGATTTTATATTTCGATCTTTGATCCATTTTGAGTTAGTTTTTGTGCATGGTGTGAGGTATGGGTCTTGTTTCATTTTTTTTGCAGATGAATAGCCAGTTATGCCAGCACAATTTGTTAAAGGGACTGTCTTTTCCCCATTTAACTGGCTTTGGGTCTTCGCCAAATATCAGCTGCTCATATGTGGATTGATTTATGTTTGATTCTCAGTTCTGTTCCATTGGTCTATGTATCTGTTGTACCAGTACCAGGCTTGAGTTTGTGATTGTAATTCTATGTTAAAAAGGATTAGGGTGGGATTGTACCACCCTTAACCAGGTCACACTGCTGAGCCAATGTAAAGGCAGTTTCCCTGGGGTGTGGCCTGCACCACTTTTTATCTCCAAGAGATGAAAAGGAAAGGAAAGCTAGCAGAGAAGGGGTATGTCATACCACCAAGAAAGCAGTGCTGAGAGCACAGCGAATCTTTTGGACCAGGGTCCCTGTGCTGAGAAGCTCCTAGTCCAGGGGAACATTGATGAGAAGGCCGACCGACAGAGAGAAAAAGCCTTCCCCTGGAGTTGATTCCCTGAATTTGGACTTTTAGTCCCCTTTAATGTGAAGAAATAAATTTCTCTTTGTTAAAGCCATCTATCTGTGGCATTTCTTTGCTAAAGCCATCTATCTGTGGCATTAAAAAAAAACTTTTTTTTTTTTTAACAGCCTTGGAAATCCTATGGGGTGGTTCTAGTCTGTCCTATAGGGTAGATAGGAGTCAAAATCAACTTGACAGGTATTTGGTTTTTTGGTCATAGGAGAAGACAAAAGATTACTTTATTGTTAGGATTATCTGGATAGCCATCATGGAGAAAGTGACATGAGGTCTTGAAGATGTCTGTAGGTAGAGCCTGAGAGAAAGCAATATCAAGCATAGGTAACAGTAATAGGAGGGTAGCTTAATAAGTGGCTCAGTTTGGCTAGAGCATTGGGCCTGTAGAGAAGAGTTGTGCTTGATAAGGCTAGAAAGGGTGTCTGGGGCCAGACCCTGGGGAGATTAAATACCAAGCTGAAGAGTCAGACGTTATTTGATGGGCAATGGGGAACCACTGAAGATTTTTTAAAAAAAAAAAACAGCTTTATTGAGGTAGTATTTTTTTTTTTGTAGTTTAAACTGGTTTTATTTTTAGTTGTTGTAAATATATATATAAGCACAGCATTTGCCAATTCAATGTTTTTTACATGTACAATTCAGTGACACTGATTACATTAACTATGTTGTACAACCATCACTAGTATCTGTTGGCATGTTTTCAATCACCATAAACAGATACTCTGCTTCCTAAGTAATGGCTCCCTTTCTTCCTCTCTACCAACTCCTGGTAACCATCAATAATCTTTGATATCTATACATTTGTCTTTTCTAGATATTTCATATAAGTAGGATCATAGAATATCTGTCTTTTCATGACTGACATTTGACTCATTGTAATGTTTTCAAGGCTCATCCATGTTGTAGCATGTATCAGGACATCATTTCTCTTTATGACCGAGTAATATTCCATTGTATGGATATACCACATTTTGTTTATTCATTCATCTGTTGATGCGCATTTAGATTGTTTCCATTTTTTGGCTATTATGAACAGTGCTACAATGATTTGTTTGTGTCACTGCTTTCAAGACTTTTGGCCGTATTCCTAGAAGTGGAATTGCTGGGTCATATAGCCATTATATGTTTAACTTTTTGAGGAAACAACAAACTGTTTTCCAGAGCACTTGTATTCCTACCAGCAATGGATGAGTGTTCCAAGTTCTCCACATCTTCACCAATATTTGTTTTTCTGGTTTTTTTCTTTAATAATATTTTATTGTGTTTTCAGTGAAGTTTTACACAACAGTTTTGGTTCCCATTCAACAATTTCTACACAAATTGTTCAGTGACATTGGTTACATTCCTCACAATGCGTGAATATTTATAGTATTTCAGTTCTGGTTGTTCCATTTCCATAAATCTAATTTCCCTGCCTCCTTACATTCTCATCTTTGTTTTAAAGTAATTGTTGACCGTTTGGTCTCATATAGATGATTTTTTTAAAGGAACACAGTACTTTTTATTTTGTGAGCCAACCTGTTATTTAGCAAAAGGTGACCTCAGGGACTAGTTTCAGTTCAAGGTTTAAAGAGTATCTCAGGACGATAGTCTCGGGGAATCCTCCAGTCAAGTATTTTTTTTGTTGTTGTTTGTTTTGTTTTGTTTAAGAATTTGAGGTTCTGTTCCACATTTTTCTCCCATTCTATCAGGACCCATCTATTGTGGGCCTGATCAGAATGGTTACTAGTGGTGTCCGAGCACCATCTAGTTCTTCTGGTCTATGGGTGGATGAGGCCATGGTTCATGTAGACTATCAGTCCTGTAGACTAGTTTCTTCTGAGTCTTTGGCTTCCCTCTATTCTCTTTTGCTCCAGAGGAGTAGAGACCAATTGTTGTATCTTAGATGGCCACCTGAAAGTTTTTAAGACCCCAGATCCTACTCACTAAACTAGGATGTAGAACATAAACTTTATGAATTATTATGCCAATTGACATAGATGTCCCATGAGACTATGATCCTAAACCTTCAGACTCAGGAAACCAATCCTGTGACGTGTTTCGTTATGTCTAAGAAGTAACTGTAACTATGTCCCCATGTGCTTTATTACATACACATGAACCTATATGCATAGAGTCACACACATGCATATACATATGCATACACCTATATATACCCACAATCTGTCTTGGAAGAAGTACAACCAGGATGCTCCTTAGAAACAAGGATGGCAAGACTGTGTCCTACATACTTTGGATATGTTGTCAAGAAGAATCAGTCCCTGGAGAAGGACATCATGCTTGGTAAAGTACAGGGTCAGTGGAAAAGAGGAAGACCCTCAACTAGATGGATTGACACAGTGGCTGCAATGTTGGGTTCAAGAATAATGATTGTGAGAATGGCGCAGGACCAGGCAGTGTTTCATTCTGTTGTACACAGGGTTGCTATGAGTCAGAACCGACTCAACGGCACCTAACAACAACAACATATATATGTTCACATATACATACCTATATACATATGTGCCTACATACATACATATATACCCACACATATATATTTTGGTTATTTCAAAATTATATATGTCATAACAATTACCAAAACATCCTTTTTTCTTGTGTACATCTTAGTGACATCATTTACCTTCATCAAACTGTTCTTACTTCACCCTCATTTGGTGTTACCTTTCCTATTACCAAAAATAACAAGTGTTTACTATCTAGAGAGTGAATCTTTCTCCCCTTCCCATCCCTGGTAACCACTAATGGACATTAGTTTCTGTATATTTATCTGTTCATCTTATTTCATAAAAGTGAGAACATACAGTATTTGTTGTTTCTTTTGTGATTGACTTTTTTCACTCAGTATAGTGTCCTCCAGCTTCATCCATGTTCCAAGTTGTTTAAGAAATCCATTTTTCTTTATCACTAAGTAGTATTCCATTGTATGTATATACCACATCTTACTTACGCACTTAGCTATTGATAGGCAATTAGGTTTCCCATCTTTTAGCTATTGTGAATAGTGCTGCAATGAACACAGGTGTGCATAAATCTGTTCATGTCACTTCTATTAGATCCCCAGGGTATATACCTAGGAGTGAAATTGCTAGGTCATATGGAAGCTCTACCTCTAATTTTTTGAAGAACTGCCATACTGTTTCCACAATGGCTGTACCATTTTGCACTCCCACCAGCAGTGGATGAGGGTTCCAGTTTCTCCACATCCCGTCCAACCCTTGTTCTTTCTTTTCTTTTTTTTTTTTATTTAAATCTTAACCATCTGTCATGGATTGAATTGTGTCCCCCCAAAATATCTGTCAACTTAGCTGGGCCATGAGTCCCAGTATTATGTGATTGTCCACCATTTTATGTGATTTCCCTATGTGTTGTACATCTTATCGCTTTGATGAAATTAGATGGATTACTGGCAGTTATACTGATGAGGTATATAAGATTAGATACTGTTTTAAGCCAATCTCTTTGAGATATAAAAGAGAGAAGAGAGCAGAGAGACAGGGGACCTCATACCACCAAGAAAGCAGCACTGGGAGCAGAGTGCATCCTTTGGACCTGAGGTTCCTGCACTGAGATGCTCCCAGACTAAGGGAAGACTGATGATAAGGACCTTCCTCCAGAGCTGGCAGAGAGAGAAAGCCTTCCCCTGGAGCTGGCACCCTGAATTCAGACTTCTAGCCTACTGGACTGTGAGAGGATAAACTTCTCTTTGTTAAAGCCATCCACTTGTGGTATTTCTGTTACAGCAGCACTAAATGACCAAGACATCATCCTAGGAGTGAAGTCATATCTCATTATGGTTTTGATTTGGATCTCCCTGATGGCTAATTGTGTTGAATAACTTTTGCTTGTTGTCCGTTTGTACATCTTCTTTAATGAAATATCTATTCAAATCCTTTGCCCATTTTTCATTGAGTTGTCTTTTTTGTTAAGTTGTAGGAGTTTTTCGTATATTCTAGATATTAAACTCTTATCAATATATAGTTCCCCCAAATTTTTTCCAATCTATGGGTTCTCTTCACTTTCTCGTTAAAGTTGTTTGTTGAACAAAAGTTTTTAATTTTGATGAAGTCCAATTTATCTATTTTGTCTTTTATTGCTTGTGTTTTTGGTGTTGCATCTAAGAATCATTGTTAAAAACTTGGTCCTGACATAATACCCCTATGTTTTCTTCGAAGAGTTTTATGATTTTAGTTCTTACATTTAGGTCCTTGATCTATTTTGAGTTAATTTTCATATATGGTATGAGATATGAGTCCAGCTTCATTCTTTTGCATGTGGAGATCTGGGTGTCCCAGCACCATTTATTAAAGAGATGATTCTTTTCTCATTGCATGGACTTAGCACCCTTGTCAAAAATTAATTCACTGTCTATGAAGCCAGCATAACCCTGATACCAAAACCAGGCAAAGATACCACAAAAAAAGAAAATTACAGATCAATATCTCTCATGAATATAGATGCAAAAATTCTCAACAAAATTCTAGCCAATAGAATTCAGTACCATATCAAAAAAAAAATAATATACCATGACCAATTAGGATTCATACCAGGTATGCAAGGATGGTTCAACATTAGAAAACCAATCAACGTAATCCACCACATAAATAAAAAGAAAGAAAGGAATCACATGATCATCTCAATCGATGCAGAAAAGGCATTCAACAAAGTTCAACACCCATTCCTGATAAAAACTCTCCAAAAAAATAGGTATAGAAGGGAAATTTCTCAACATAATACAGGGCATCTATGCAAAACGAATGGCCAACATCGTTCTCAATGGAGAGAGGCTGAAATCATTCCCCCTGAAAACAGGAACAAGACAAGAATGCCCTTTATCACCACTCCTATTTAACATTGTGTTGGAAAGTCTTAGCTAGAGCAATAAGGCAAGAAACAGAAATAAAGGGCATCCAAACTGGTAATGAGGAAGTTAAACTCTCCCTATTTGTGGATGATATGATACTACACTTAGAAAATTCAAAAGACTCCACCAGAAAACTACTGGGACTAATAGAAAGATTCAGCAGAGTCACAGGATACAAGATCAACATACAAAAATCAGTTGGACTCCTATACACCAATAAAGAGAACGATGAAAAGAAAATCAGGACAACAATACCATCTATAATAGCCCCTAAAAAAAATAAAATACTTGGGAATAAATCTAACCAGGGATGTAAAAGACCCATACAAAGAAAATTACAAAACACTACTGCAAGAAACCAAAAGAGATCTACATAAATTGAAAAACATACCATGCTCATGGAGAGGTAGCCTCAACATTGTGAAAATGACAACTCTATCCAAAGTGATTTACAAATACAATGCAATACTGATCCAAATACCAACAACATTCTTTAAAGAGATGGAAAAGCTTATCATTAACTTTACATGGAAAGGGAAGAGGCCCCAGATAAAGTAGGAGGACTCGCACTACCTGACCTCACAACCTACTATACAGCTACGGTACTCAAAACAGCCTGGTACTGGTATAACGACAAATAAATTCACCAGTGGAACAGAAATGAGAACCCGGATGTAAATCCATCCACCTATGGTCACTTCATTTTTGACAAGGACCCAAAGTCCATCAAATGGGGAAAAGACAGTCTTTTTAACAAATGGTGCTGGCAAAACTGGATGTCCATCTGCAAAAAAACAAAACAGGACACATACCTCAAACCATATACAAAAACTAACCCAAAATGGATTAAAGAGCTACATATAAAGTCAAAAACTATGAAGTTCATAGAAGAAAAAATAGGATCAACACTAAAGGCCCTAATACATAGCATTAACAGGATACAAATCACAACGAACAACACATAAGCTCCAGAGGATAAGCTAGATAACTGGCATCTTCTAAAAATTAAACACTTATGCTTATCAAAAGACTTAAGCAAAATTGTAAAAACAGAACCTACAGACTGGGAAAAAAATTGGGCTATTACAACTCAGACAGAGGTCTAATCTCTAAAATATACATGAAAATCTCATACCTCTACAACAAAAAGACAAATAATCCAATTAAAAAATGTACAAAAGATATAAACAGACACTTGACCAAAGAAGACATTCGGGTGGCCAATAGACATATGAGGAAATGCTCATGATCTCTAGCCATCAGAGAAATGCAAATCAAAACCACAATGAGATACGATCTCACCCCAGCATTACTGGAAGGTATCAATAAAACAGAAAATAACAAATGTTGGAGAGGCTGCGGGGAGATCAGAACTCTTATGCACTGCTGCTGGGAATGGAAAATGATACAACCATTTTAGAAAATGATAGAAATACCATATAATCCAGCAATCCCACTCCTAGGAATACATCTTAAGGAAATAAGAGTCGTCACATGAATAGATGTATGTATAACCATGTTCACTGCAGCTTTGTTCACAATAGCAAAAAGATGGAAACAACCCAGATGCCCATCAACAGATGAATAGATAAACAACCTATGGTACCTACACACAATGAAGTATTACACAACACTAAAAAACAACGATGAATCTGTGAAGCATCACATAACATGGATGCATCTGGAGGACATTATGCTGAGTGAAATAAGTCAATCACAGAAGGACAAATATTATATGAGACCATTACTGTAAAAACCCATGAAATGGTTTACATACGAAAACAAACAATCTTTGATGGTTACAAGGGTGGGGAGGGGTGGGGATAGAAAAAACAGTTAATAGACAATAGAAAAGCGATAACTTTGGTGAAGGGTAAGACAGTACACAATATTGGGGAAGCCAGCACAGCCTATACAAGGCAGGGCCATGTAGCTCCATAGACACACCCAAACTCAATTGCTGGGCTGAGGGCTGTGGGGACCATGGTCTCAGGGAACATCTAGCTCAATTGGCATAACAGTTTATAAACAAAATGTTCTACATTCTACTTTGGTGAGTAGTGTCTGGGGTCTTAAAAGCCTGTGAGCAGCCATCTAGTCACTCCACTAGTCTCACCCCTTTGGGAGCAAGGAAGAATGAAGAAAACTAAAGACACAAGGGAAAGATTAGTACGAAGGACTAATTGACCACATCTACCACGGCCTCCACTAGACTGAGTCCAGTACAACTAGATGGTACCCGGCTATCACCACTGACTGCTCTGACGGGGATCACAATAGAGGGTCCCGGACAGAGCTGGAGAAAAATGTAGAACAAAATTCTAACTCAAAAATAAAGACCAGACTTGCTGACCTGACAGAGACTGGAGAAACCCTGAGAGTATGGCCCCCGGACACCCTTTCAGCTCAGTAATGAGGTCACCCCTGAGGTTCACCCTTCAGGCAAAGATTGAACAGGCCCATGGAATAAAACAAGACTAAAAAGTGCACCAGCCCTGGGGCAGGGGCTAGAAAGTAGGAGGGAACAGGAAAGCTGGTAATAGGGAACCCAGGGTTTAGAAGGGAGAGTGTTGACATGTCATGGGGTTGTTAACCAATGTCATACAACAACATGTGTACTGTTTGATGAGAAACTGGTTTGTTCTGTAAACCTTCATCTAAAGTTCAATTAAAAAAATATGGTAATAAAATTACTTCACTGTGGGTATGAGAGTTTATTTCTGGACCCTCAGTTGTATTCTATTGGTCTGTGTCTATTCTTATACCAGTACTAGACTGTTGTCCCCCCCCACCCCCCAGTGCCTTCAAGTCGAGACTGTTGTTTACTATTGCTTTATAGTATGTCTTGAAATCAGGAAGTATGAGTCCTCCTGTTTCCTTCTTCTTTTTCAAGATTGCTTTGGCTATTTGGGACCCCTTGCAGTTCCATATAAATTTGAGGACTGGGTTTCTCCATTTCTGCAAAGAAGGCTATTAGAATTTTGCTCAGGATTTCACTGAATCTATAGATCACATTGAAGTAGTACTGATATCTTAACAATGTCAAGTCTTCCAATTCATAAACATGGAGTGGCTTTCCATTTCTTTAGATCTTCTTTAATCTCTTTCAACAATATTATATAATTCACATTGCATAAATCTTTCACATCCCTGGTTAAATTTACTCCTAGGTAGTTTATTCTTTCAGATGCTACTGTAAATGGAACTGTTTTCCTAATTTCTTTTTCAGATTGCTGGTGTATAGAACTCAGCTGTTTTTTGTGTAAAACGACTGAGCCTTTGAGCTAGTTGGACAGCAATCTGGGAGGGTATGGGGTTAAAACAGGCACACAAACATAAGAAACTGAAGTTTGGGGATATGGATTTGGGAAGGAGGGAAATAAATCATACTTAGGAATCACCCACATGGAGGTGTAAAGTAAAGCTCTAAGAGTGGCTTGTGTCCATGAAAGACAGAGTAAGTGGAGAGAAAGAAGTCAAATCCAAATCACAGGGTCTCTAAACTGCTTATGGCACAGAGCCTAAAATGTGCCAGCCCTGTACAAAATGCATTATTTGGTTTATCCCTCACAATAACTCTATGAAGTAGTTACCAAATCATCTCTGTTTTACAGATGAGACTGAGGCACAAAGAAATTATGTCCTTTGCCCAATGTCACATGACTTGTCTATGGTAGAACTGAGTTATAAAATCAGGCAATCTGAATACATTCTTAATCTCTGGGCTACACTGTCTTCTTCCTGCTGCCTTCACTTCAATTCTTCTAAAATAGGGTCGTCTAGCAGCAAAACACCCAGGTCAGAGCTGCTTTACCCATAAGCCTCATATCCTCAATCTCAAAAGATACTGCAGTGCACATGGAGCTAGATTCACTGTCTGATGTTTTATGGGCAACACAGGATAAAACAGGGAGCTGGTATAGGTAGGAGAGGAAAGAAAAAAGAAAAAGTGTTGGCTTCTAACATATATCATTTGATTTAGATTGCACTTGCTGAGACTTGGTTCAAATGGGTAGGCAGAAGAATTTTATTTCATAAACAGAACCAAAAAACCCCAAAACCAAACCTGTTGCCATCAAGTCGATTATGACTCATAGTGACCCTATAGGACAGTGTAGAACTGACCCATAGGGTTTCCAAGGAGCGGCTGGTGGATTCGAACTGCTGACCTTTTGGTTAGCAGCTGTAGCTCTTAACCAGTACGCCACCAGGGTTCCCATAAACAGAACAACATTAGTCAAATTGAAAATAGTGATTTCACCTAAGGTCAAATACTATAAAACTCACCAGCTTGAGTTTATAGTACCGTAAAAGACAAAGGGGGTGCATCAAGGATCTTAACGGGTAGCGAAAAAGCTAATCTCTACTAAAGTGAATTCTGAAATCTCATTTCTGGTTTACAAACCTATTTATCCAGAACTAGAGGAAATAAATGTAACTTGAAAAAGTAAAAACATACACAGTCTTGTTGCTTTTCTGCATTTAGGGGGGCCAGATAGATGGCTAGCTGAAGGGAGGGGAAGTGGTTAGTTTTGTTAAACTTCAGCCAAAGTTGTTAATACCGCTTCTCAAAAATAGATATAGCAATGCTTTTCTTCTTGATATTGAGGTAAATGGTCTGGTTTTTGGACTTACGGATGAAGGAGTTTTTACATGATGATTCTCTACTAATCTTAGATTATTAAGAACTTTTTTGAGATATACAGATTATAGAAACCATATGCTTTGCTACTAATCACTCAGTTATAGTGAGGGCAGGGAAATATACACTCTCTATCAACGACCCAGGAGCCACAGAGCTCTCTGACTTGCCAAAGACCCTGGAGGAAGTGTAGACTATGCAAGATGTAATAAACACTCTCAGACTAAGTATCTATGAATTTAAACTTTATAACTGGCAGAAATTATCAAGGCTGCAAGAAAGTTTAAATTACTCAAGGAGAAATACTAATTTTTTTAGAGCAGAGGTCAACAGACTTTTTCTGTAAAGGGCCAGACAGTAGATGTTTTAGGCTTTATGGGTTATATGGTGTCTGCCGTAACTGCTCAACTCTGCCCTTGTAGTGTGAAAGCAGCCATAGACAACATATAAATGAGTGAGTGTGGCTGTATTCCAACTTTACTTATAAAAAACATGCAGCAGGTGCAATCTGGCCTATGGACCATAGTCTACCAAACCCTGCTCTAGAGTGATGACTCTCAAACTCTAACATGCATCAGAATCATCTGGTGAGCTAGTGAAAAAGCAGGCCCATTTTACTGGACCTATTGAGACTGGAGGACTTTCCAAGACTATTGCCCCGAGTTACTCTTCAAACTTTGAATTGAAACTATCCCCTGAAAGTCACCTTTAAACTAAGTAAAAGTTTAGCTCAAAAAGTAAAGATGGTTACCCTTGAGTACTACATTCTTAAAAAAAATTATCTATATAAGACCAAATGGACAACAGCTATTTTAAAGCATAGACCAGAAGGTTGGAGGACAGGGAGTTTAAGTCAGTTGGAGTGCAAAAACTAGAATAGAAATAAGGAGAATGTGGACACAATGTGAACAATGTAACCAATGTCACTGATCATTATGCCTAGAAACTGTTGAACGGGGCAGGTTTTGCTGTATATATTTTCACCAAAAATAAAATAAAACATTAAAAAAACAAAACAAAACAGGTAGGCCCATTTGCCTAGTATAATCACCCACCCCTACAAAGTCAGAACCTGTAGGACTGGGGCCTAAAAATCACTAATTTAATAAGGTCCACAAGTGGTCTATGAACCAAAGGGAAAAACGCCGTGGTATGCAACTAGATTCATCTAAATTCAGGTGGCCCTACTGTCCTAGATGTGGGCTGGCATTTCCTGCATCCTGTGGCAGCAACTGTTCTTTCTGGCCTTTCTAGTAGAAGGACATAGAAACAAAGTGCTATTTTTGCCTTCCAGTCTCTGAAATGCATGAAATAATTCTGCTCCAGTGAAATTCTAGATATGAATTTGAAAGAAAGTCCTCAACTTAAAATAGTAAGATTTTTCACACCAGAAATCCTTTAGATCGAAAAATTAGTAGACAAGATCCTTAACCAAAGGACTGAGCTAAATCTGAAGGAATAGTTTCCTGTGTTCCTCTTTTTCCCCCAAATGTCTCCAGCAAAGGCCTGCCCTGTTGCCTGGAATTCTACTGCTAACAAGTCGTTATTTTGTAACATGAGGCCTTTACTTCAACAGGACCTATTAAAACTCTTAAAAAAACAGAAAGTGTAAACACTTCATGGGATGAAGTTTCCAGGCTTGAAGGCAAAAAACTATAGACTTGGCGGACATCTACATCAATTGGCACAACATAGCTCTTAAAGACAATGTTCTGCACCCTACTTTAGTCAGAAGTGTTGGGGTCTTAAAAGCGTACACGTGGGCACCTAAGATACAACTATTGGTCTCTTCTATTCTGGAACAAAGGAGAGTGAAAAAAAACAGACTCAAGAGAGCAATTAATCCAAAGGACTAATGGACCATATGAACCACAGCCTACATGACCCTGAGACCAGAACTAGATGGGTACCCGGCTACCACTACCGACTTCTGTGACTAGAATTATAACAGAGGGTCCCGGACAGAACGGGAGAAAAATGTAGAACAAAGATCAAATTCACAAAAAAGACCAGAGTAACTGGTCTGACAGAGACTGGAGGAACCCCTGAGACTACGGCCCTAAGACACCCTTCTGACCTGGAACTGAAGCCCCATTCCAGGGGACTACCGTCCAGCCAAACAATGGACAAGCCCATAGAATAAACAGTTAACACCCAAGAAAAACATGCTCCTTAGAACAATCAATTATAAGAGGGCAATATTTGCCCAAAAGCAAAGATGAGAAGGCAGGAAGGGGTAGAAAATCAAGATGAAAGGAAATGGGGAACCCAGGACAAAAATGGGGAGAGTGCTGATGCATTGAGGGAATGATGCCAAGGCCACGAAAAACTTTATGTACAAACTATCAAATGGGAATCTAATTTGCTCTGTAAACTTTCACCTAATGCACAATTAAAAAAACCAGAAAGTGTAAACTTCCTGTAGGCATCTGAGAACTGCTCCCAACTTTAACAGTTGGTAGAAAATAAATTCTACACAAATGAAGAAAGTGATTTTTTGTTTGTTTTAATTGCCAAAAATCAATCACGAGATCAGTCAAAGAAGAAGTGATGTTCAGGCTGGGGAACGGCTCCGTCTCTTCAGCTCTCCAGGTTTTCCTAGGAAGAACAGTGAAAATCCAGCAGTCAAAGTGATGGTCTTCAGGAACTTCATAAAGAAACCAGGGAGTGATCTGTGGATACCTCCAAGGAAATGCTGCTCTTATTACAGCATCTGTTGATACAAGCAGTGGAGGGGAATGTTCCTGCCCAGAGTCTATGACAACTAATGTTTTAATGATTACCAAGACATGGGCTTAGAATACCTTCTATAGCTATAACTACAGCTGACAAGACCAGTTGTTTTTTGTTAGATAATATTAAGATGATTCTGAACTTTCTCAATGCATATCCAAAGGTATTAGGGAAAGAAAATCCAGAAATTTACGAAGAAGCAAGTGAAGCCAGGCTGAGATCAGAGCTCCATCACCAAAATACTTTATAAATGATTATGTATGAAAAATGGAGATTAGCTTTACAATGTCAGCAGTAAATGTCTTAGGCAGCATGACTCCAAAGTCCAACCCCCACAGGCTGAGCTTCTATTTCTCCTTTAACATGGAAAAAAAAAAAAATCCTGGCATTTTCAGCAAAGTAGGGAATCCTGTTGTCCTGCTTGGCTCCCAGCTTACAAAAAGGGTCATGAGTTGGAGCTCCAGTTATTACTATAAAAATAATTCAAATGACTAGGAAAGCCAGGGGCTCCAACATACTTACCCAACCTCCTTGGCCCTGGATGAACTCCCGGACGGCACTGTTCCCACTGATCATATTTGTCACAGGGATGACCACCCGTCTTGCCATTTCTGGGGCCATGCGGACCACACACTCAAGAAGTTTCACTGACACTGCCAAAAAGGCTCTCCCATAAACTAAGCTGGGATCCTGAGCACACCAGGTTGTACTGAGAAATTTCACTGTGTCCTTGAGTACAGCTTCTGCCTGGGGAGAGACACAGGAAATGTCAGTGGAGTATCACTCATGAAATGCAGGATGCTACAGGTGCAGGAATCCAGTAAAGCAAGTGTATCCCAAAGAGTGGCAACTGTACCACTGGTGGTATATGAGTTAATCTTAGTAGGCAGATGGAGAAACTTCTCATTTTCATACTGTGTTTTAACTTATTATTTTACTTACAACTTTTTGTATTTACTTATATTTTATATTACAAAATATTTTAATGGCTACTAGGAAAATATGTAGTCCATCAAACCCATGATATCAGATATCATTTCTTAAAATGCATTGCCGTCGAGTTGATTTTGACTTGTAGCAACCCTACATGACAGAGTAGAGCTGCCCCATAGGGTTTCCAAGGAGCGGCTGGTAGATTTGAACTGCCAACCTTTTGGTTAACGGTTGAGGTATTTAACCACTGTGTCACCAGGGCTCCTATCATTGCTTAGGATGAAAAAAATGATTGAAAGAAAACTTGAAAGAAAGATACTAAATAAATACTGGTGATGGTTACACGCCATCATGATTCATTATGATGAATGTGTTCATTATGATGAACATAATTAATGTCACTGAATTATATACGTTAAAAAATGTTAAAATAGAATATGCTTTGTTACGTATATTTTTACCACAATAAAAAATATTAACTACATGATAATATAGCTGGTCAAATTGTGAAGGTATTGCTTGAGTGACTCAAATCTGGGAAACTCTAAAGTAAAAAACCAATTAGTTTTCCCTCTTACTCTTCCCTTTACAAGTAACTCAGTCCAAAATCCATTAGGTGGGGCTGAGCAAGGTCTACTGGAGTGCAAAGAGGGGCCTACATTGGTCAGAGTAGGGTGCTGAAGCCCAGGCAAGCTAAGAAGGATATCCACATGGAAGGACACCTACACCTTGGTTTCTAAAAAACCAGTCTCCATTAAAAGAAACCAAGGACTCCCGGAGAAATGACTGATTTCAGGGCTGGGGTATGGAAAGTACAAGATCCTGTGTCAGAAAGTAAGGAAGTACCCAAAGAATAACAGGGACAAGTCGAAAATACAGAGTCCAATTAAAGGGACTCCCACCGGTCAAATCTGGAGCAATTTCAGCATCTGAATAATGATATTAACAGATTATAACCCATTGAATAAGGTATGAATTCAAAAGCCTAAACCAATAAAAAGAAAAAAATTTTTTTTTTTTTTATATAAAGAGTAAAATAAATGAATTGAAATTCTGATGAGCTATTTACATAGTTTCAAAGAACCTCTCCATAAAACACATTAATTACAAAGGAAAAAGGGTAATTTTATAGTGGAGAAGCCTGGCAGACACCATCAGAAGTGATCAAAGTTAACACCAGTAATGGGACAAACTGAAATTTTTTGCCACTTGATAGGATGCAATGAGCAGAACACAGAAATATTTCTGGGATACTCCTACCAAAGGTACATACCTTGGCTCTATCCATAAGGAAACATCAAACAAACCCCAGGTTAAGGGGCACTCTACAAAATAACTAGTCCATAATTCTCAAGTGTCAAGATTGTGAAAATCAAGGCAATACTGAGGAAACATTTCACAATGAAAGAGACCAAAGTCTCTTTAGTCTAGGCAACTAAAATGCAGTGTTTGATTTTGGCCTGGACCTTTTTGCTATAAATGTTATTATTGGCACAACTGGCAAAACTTGCATAGGATCTGAGAATTAGAGGATAATAATGTATCAGTGCTATTTTCCTGGTTTTGACGGTTACCTTGTGGTTATATAAGAGATTGTCCTTGTTTGAAGGAAATAGACGTTAAAGTATAGAGGATGATGAAACATCATGTCAGCTATTTACTCTCAAATGATTCAGGAGAAAAAATTCTTTGTACTATACTTGCAGCTTTTCTGAGTTTGAGATTGTTTCATCACTTTTTAAAACGAGGTGGAAAAAGTATATTCGGTCATCAGCTAACCTAGGACAGTCCCAAGACAAGAAATTGGGAGTAATAGGTCTCTATCTGTCTGAATTTGGAGTAGGCATACACTCAAGCTGTATTCAGTAGGAGAAATAGAGTGTAATAGTTAAGAGTGTGGTTCTAGAATCAGTCTAGGTTCAAATCTTAGCTTTAACATTTGCTAAGTGGTCTATTTACTTGTTTTCCTATGCCTCAGTTTCCTTAGGAGCCCTGATGGTGCAGCGGTTAAGCACTTGGCTGTGAACTGAAAGATCAGTGGTTGGAACCCACCAGATGCTTCATGGGAGAAAGATTTGTCAGTCCGCTTGCATAAAGGTTACAGCCTTGGAAACCCTATGGAGCAGTTCTACTCTGTCCTATAGGGTAGCTATGAGTCAGAGTCAACTCATCAGGTTTTTCAGTTTCCTTACCTACTTAAATGGATATTAAGCCAGGAAACACTTATTCAGGGCCTATTGTGTACCAAAAATCAACTTGACAGCACCTAACAACAATTGTGTGCCAGGCACTGTTCTTGGTTGTGTGAATACAGTAGCGAACAAAGCAGATTAGATAGTCGCTCTCATGGTGTTAGATGCAGATGGAGACGGACTGCTCTAGAGATAACAATTTCTACAAAACCTCATAGAGCGGTACAAAGAATAAATGAGATAATAAATGTAAAACATATAAAATAGTGCCTGGCATGTGGCAAATGATGAATTAATATTAGCTATTCTCTTAGTTACCTAGTGCTGCTGTAACAGAAATATCACAAGTTATGGCTTTAAGAAACAGAAATGTGTTCTCTCACAGTTTAGGAGGCTAAGAGTCTGAATTCAGGGCGCCAGCTCCAGGGGAAGGATTCCTCTCTCTCTCAGCTCCAGAGAAGTTCCTTGTCATAATTTTTTCTTGGGTCTAGGAGTTTCTCAGTGCAGGGACCCCAAGTCCAAAGGATGACCTCTTCTCCTGGCTTTTTTTTCTTGGTGGTAGGAGGTCCCTCTTCTCTCTGCTCAATTCTCTCTTTTATATCTCAAAAGAGATTGACTCAAGATACAACCTAATCCTGCAGTTTGAGTCCTGCCTCATTAACATAACTGCCTCTAATCCTGTCTCATTAACATCATAGAGGTTAGGATTTACAACACACAGGATAATTACATCAGATCACAAAATGGTGAACAACCACACAATACTGGGAACGATAGCATAGCCAAGTTGGGGCACACAATTCAGTCTATACAGCTATCATTATTGGCATTAGTCAGCAACATCTCATAGTACAGCATCTTAGGATCTTTATCTCCAGTACAGAGTTCAAATGCTCTTGCCACTAATCAGCATTGTTACAGATTGAATCATGTCCCCCAAAAATATGCATTGTAAATTTTAACCTCTATGCCTGTGGTTACAATCCCATTTGGTAATGGGTTGTCTTTGTTATGTTAATGAGGCAGGATAGGTGTTTCTTGAGTCAATCTCTTTTGAGATATAAAGAGATTAAAGGAGCGAGGGCAGAGACAAATGGGGTAAGATAGATATCAAGACACATGGAGATCTCCAAGGAACCAGGAAGCAGAAGCTGAAGAGACAAGGACCTTTCTCCAGAGCTGACAGACAGAAAGCCTTCCCCTAGAGCCAGTGCTCTGAATTCAGACTTCTAGCCTTTTAAACTGTGAGAAGATAAATTTGTTTGTTAAAGCCATCCACTTGTGGTATTTGTTACAGCAGTACTGGATAACTAAGGCAAACATTCTCATCAAAAGCCACATAAGGCTTGCTGTTGTTGTGTGTTGTCAGTGCATTCCGACTCACAGCAACCCTAAAGGACAGAGCAGAAATGCCCCATAGGGTTTCCTAGGCTATAATCTTTATGTGAGCAGATTACCACATCTTTTCTCCTGTGGAGTGGCTGGTGGGTTTGAATCGCTGAACTTTCGGTTAGCAGCCAAGCACTTAACCATTGCACAGGTCTTTTTAGATAAGGCTTAGTGAGCTGCTATAAGGGTTTACCGTTCATTGCATTAGACTCATCAATTTCCTCTTCTTATATATAATTTCACTGTTTTACTGGCAGACCCTGGGGGCAAAAAGATGTTTACCCTCAACAAACTGGGCTCCTGTGCAGAATAAGTACTAAAACATGCACAGAAGATATTTTGCCAAAGAATAAAGTGCTATAGATAATGTTCTATGCCACAAAGCACAGAGCTGATGAAAACCAAGTGGAGACAACCTGAAGGTGGATCGGCCTATGTTATGAGCTTTTCATCTCAATCTCACTTCAGTCTCATAGAACTGGCAGTTGGTGAATTCTAGCTGTATCTGCTTAGATGAATACAAGCCCCAATCTTTCACAAAACATTTCTAGTCATAGTAGTATAGAAGTAGTAAGAACAGGGAGTCTGAAACATAAAAGAGCAGCAAAGAGTAAAAAGAAGCAGGAACTTGACCTTTCCCTGCATGGTTTCTGCAATGATGCTTTTGGCATAAGCCTCCATTTCTTCATTGACCTGGTCACCCAACATCCGAAGGCGACCAACAACGATGGCCACGTCAAAAGAGCAAGGCTCTCCTAGGACAGAGGGAACACAATAACACCTGTCACAATCTTTGAAACAATGGCTAGTACCAGGAATCTGGGCATGGGGGAATGTTCTCTAAACTTTTAAACAATTTTGTCTTTGTTCTCTCCCAAGAACAACTTCAATGTTCTGTGGATACCAATGGTCAGAAAATCTTCCTCTGCTGCTAATCTCTCCCCTTTTCATGAAGACTTCAGGTGTTGCTGAAAGCTCAGACTTTGCCTTTTGAAACTTAAGAGGAAATAAAGAAAGCAAACTCAGATTCACTTGCTAACCTTCAACCACCACCTCAGGCCAGGAACCTTACCTGAATCTGGTTCATCCGTATGAGGTAGGTTCCGGCTAGAAACCTGCAACGTTGTGTCCAAGAAGTCTGAAAGCAGAGCGTCCACAATGCATTCCGTTTGCTTCTCAAAAGTGTGAAAGGAGTTCATTTCAGATGTTTGCTGCTGAGTTTTGCTTTTCCTCAAAACAGGTTGTATTAAGCTCAGCAGAAAGTCAGAAACACTGGTAAACCAGCAGGAGTGTTTATCTAATGTAAAGTTTCCTAATGGGACACGTAGTCCTGGAGCCTTTCCCACCACCTTCCTTCAAAAATATCTGCTCAGAAAGGTGAGACTTCTTGGAGAGCTCACCCACACACAGAACTACAAGCTTTTTGAAGACACTTTTATTTCCTTACCTAAAAGCCACGCCTTAGCCAGTAATACACAGATTAATGAATAACTTTTTTATACTTAGGTAGCTGACAGAGAATTGAGGAAAAGCCTCTTGGGTAATTTCATTAAGAAATACTTCCTGTTACATTCTGTATATGATGTAATCTAACAGAAGGATTTGAAGTTAGATTAGCATTCAAATCCTAGTTTGGTATTTATTTGCCATGATCATATATCGACTATTTCCTGAGCACCTATGTGTGTTGCACTCCAGTAGGCGCTACAGATAGCACAGAAACATAACACAGCCAGTTCTTGTCCTTGTAGACCTTACACTTTAGCAGGAATGACATTAAATAACTCATCAAGTAATTTCTTGTGCTATTAAAATAGAGTGCTATGAAAATGTAATAGGGAAAAAAACCTCCAGGGCTGGGAAGGTGTCCTTGAAATAACGTCTGAGATGAGCTCTGAAGGTTAAGTAGGGATTCACTAGGCAAAGAGGAGAAATGAGACTGTTCTAGATGGAGAGAATAGCATGTGTAAAGGCTGGGAAGGTGGCAAAGAATTTGGGCATTTGAGGAATTGCAAATAGGGATAGGAGCCCTGGTGGTGCAGTGGTTAAGAGCTATGGCTTCTAACCAAAGGGTCAGCAGTTTGAATCTACCAGACACTCCTTGGAAACCCTATGGGGCAGTTCTACTCTGTCCTCTAGGGTTGTTATAAGTCAGAATCCACTCAACAGGAAGGAGTTAAATGGCGATAATGCAAAGTATTTCACAGGGGAATTACGAGGATTAAATAAGAATATTGTGTGGAATGACCTAGCAGTGTCAAGATTCCTGAGTGTTAACATTCAGGAAATTTAACCAGCTCCCTTTTATCCCAAGGCCAAAGGACCAGGATGTAAGGGATCTGAGATACACTCTTAACAAAAGGATTTTTCTAGCAGGATTAGGCTCCTTAGAAATCAGCCTATCATTGTTTTAGATGTCAGGGTTGGACAGTTACCTACAGTGGCTGCCTCCTTGATGTAGCAGAACCTGTTTCCAAGGTATTCTGACCTGATTACATTTTTCATGAGAAATTCAAGTATGAACAGTAAAACAGTTGTTCAGAATGGAATTAATATCTTACTAAATAATCACAGCAAAATCTGTTTTCTTTTCCATTCTAAAAAACAAATTATATTAAGTTGCTTTGGGGCTAGGAACAGGAATTACCCAAATGGCCATTTTCATTTGTCATTATCTAGCATTCATTCTCTGTAGAGACAAATGGGCTGAAAATCCAGTTACTACTTAGTAGGCTTCAGACTTCTATTGTCAGAAGGGCCTTTAGAAATAATTTTAGGCCAACCTCCTTTCACACTAGAGCTAGCCATTGACAATTTAAGGATTCCATCTGCAGAAGCAGCAGAAAGCAGCTTCCTCTGCCACCCACCACCCCCGCAACCCCCCGCCTGCATGACCCTTACACTAAACTGGAGTGAAAGAAAGTGCCCTGGTACTTTGGCTGTAAATTCTCCCACAGCCTTCCCATTGGTATTGGGTCAATTCTGATGGTAAGGTATATGGTTAGCTATATAATTGCATGCTGGCAAGATCTAAGATTCCAGAAGGGGAGATAATGTTTTTTTCCGTTAATGCCATCAAAACTAACCACAACCCCACCAGACTGATCCAGCACAACTAGATGCTGCCTGGCTACCACCACTGACTGCTCTGACAGGGATCATGGTAGAGAGTCCCGGATAGAGCTGGAGAAAAATTTAGAACAAAATTGTAACAGGAAAAAAAAAAAAAAAGACCAGACTTACTGCTCTGACAGAGACTGGAGAAACCCTGAGAGTATGGCCCCCGGACTCCCTTTTAACTCAGTACTGAAGTCACTCCTGAAGTTCATCCTTCAGCCAAAGATTAGACAGGCCCATAAAACAAAATGAGAATATATAGGCACACCAGCCCAGAGGTAAGGATGAGAAGGCAGGAGGGGACAGGAAAGCTGGTAACGGGGAACCCAAGGTCAATAAGGTGGAAGTGTGGACATGTCATGGGGGTGGCAATCAATGTCACAAAACAATATGTGTATTGTTTATTGAGAAACTAATTTGCTCTGTAAACCTTCATCTAAAAAAAAAAAAACCAGACCACAAGACCATCACACATCTTGAGCCCAGACTGCATCAAGGAGCCTCCCTCTTCCTCCCCTTCCCCTTTTCCTTACCACATAAAAACCCTTCCAATTTCCCAACCATGTAAGCTTCAGGCCTGTGGCCCCCTTTGTTTCCCATCACCCATGGCGTATCAAGTGGGCTCTATGGGCGTAGAAGAAATCTCTGTGTCGACTCACCTGGGGTCAAAGAACATTGTGCGGGTGGGGGTTGTGGAACGGGTCCAAGATGAAATTTTACCTTTTCTTCTCCATGTCAATTATTGTGTAACTAATGAAGCTTATGAAAACATCACTGGGTATATGCCCATTATTTACTGAACTACAGCCCTGAATGAACTTACTTTTTATTTTTCATCTCCAGCTCATCACAGTATCAAATAAATTTACAACATACTCCCAAAACAATACACAAATGCAAACAAAGAATGTTTATATTATTTTAAGAGACCACCAAACTGGTGTTAAAGAGCTTGCCCAAGTCCACAAATCAGTTAAGTGGCAGAATAGAAATTTAAATCTAAGTCTGTCTTACTCAAAACTCATACTTTTCCCACAATAATAAACCATCTTCCACATTTCACTATTGATACATTTATGAGAAAATGCCACATTGGAATCTAATCTTGACTTCTTTGCTTTATCTTATATAACCAATGTTGTAAGATTATATTATATAAAGAGTATCCTCTCTTATGGGCAATGTGAAATAAATTTTCCTCCTGTTTCCTCCTCTTTGGGCCTTCCACATAGCACTCTGCCAAACCACTCCTTTCTCCCAACCCACATACCTTCATACTTCAACAGTTCTAATATTGTGCTCCTCATTATTACTGACTGATCAAAGACTACAGCCTTTGGTATGGATTATACCTCAACATAAAGAAAACAAAAATCCTCACAACTGGACCAATAAGCAACATCATGATAAATGGAGAAAAGACTGTCAAGAATTTCATTTTACTTGGATCCAAAATCAACATCCATGGAAGCAGCAGTCAAGAAATCAAATGATGTATTTGCATTGGGCAAATCTGCTACAAAAGACCTCCTTAAAGTGTTAAGAAGCTAAGATGTCACTTTGAGGACTAAGGTGCCCCTAACCTAAGCCACGGTGTTTTCAATCGCCTCACATGCACGCAAAAGTTGGACAATGAATAAGGAAGACCAAAGAAGAATTCATGCCTTTGAATCATGGTGTTGATGAAGAATACTAAATATACCATAGGCTGTCAGAAGAACAAATAAATCTGTCTTGGAAGAAGTATAGCCAAAATGCTCCTTAGAAGCGAAGGTGGCGAGACTTCATCTCATGTGCTTTGGACATGTTATTAGGAGGGACCAGTCCCTGGAGAAGGACATAATGCTTGGTAAAGTAGAGGGTCAGCGAAAAAGAGGAAGACCCTCAATGAGATGAACTGACACAGCGGCTGCAACAATGGGCTCAAGCACAGCAACAAACAGTCTTGAGGACGGTGTAGGACTGGGCAGTGTTTCGTTCTGTTGTACACAGGGTCGCTGTGAGTCAGAACCGGCTCAAGTGCACCTAACAACAACAAATTATTACTGGAAAATGATGAGGCCAGCATTTTTCACTACCACTTGCTTCTCTTGCCACCTGGCCACAATAATTTACATTCCTCCCCCAAAAGTTTCATCTAATTGTATCACTGCCTCGAAGTCATCATCTGCACCAGGTCGGCATGTGGGTGAGGATAGTTGGGTACAACTCCTCTCAGTATGGAGACCTATAACTAAGAAAACTGGGTCCCTGAGTGGCACAAAAGGTTTGCCTTGACTACTAATCTAAAAAAAAAGGCTGACGATTCAAATCTACCCAGTGGCTCAGCAGGACAAAGGACCTAGCGATCTGCTTCCATTAAGATTAAAGCCAAGAAAACCCCACGGAGCAGTTCTATTCTGTTAACACATGGAGTCACCATGAGTCAGAATCGACTTGATCTGACAGTGACGGAAACTAAAAACACGAGTTATTTACCCACCAATCCCCATCACCCAATATACATTAGTGTGAAAGGGATAAAATAATTATGACAGAACTCCTATAAAGAAAGGGGGAGGGGTTATGAACATAGATAACAGTCACTAGTCCAGCAGTGGAATTAAGGTCAGGAGCCATGTAAATGATTGCCTCTGCAATGTTCCACAGCACTGCTGTCACTCCTGGATACTCATTACATGCGTTACATACTGCTCAGACATTAGAAGGCCGTTGTTCTAAAAGCACAGCATCAACGTCTTCTATGGATTTAAAAGACGAATGCCCACTTATATCACATCATCAAACCATAGTAAGGAATATTAAAAAATTAACTTCATAGTATACTCAAGCTTTGGTCATTTTGCTTATAAACTGGTAGAACCAGGCTACAGTCAAAATAAATCTTCATTGGGATCATTTTAAAATTACACTTTCCAAAAGCAACAATTTCATATTATGTTATGCCTCTTTTATTATAAAAATGCAACCAAACCCACTGCTGTTGGGTTTGGTTGCATAGAAAAGCAACCAAATAGAACTTAATCTTCTAATAGTTCCAATAGTTGGGATCACCTTAGTAACATCACTTATTCGACTGCTGAGCCATACCTAATTTTCCTTAGGTTATCATGTCAGTTGCAGTCTTTAATATCAAAAAATCAGTTTACTCAATTTCTACCACCTGCATCCTATTCCCTTATATAACACTTTAAATTGGCAGCACTTCACACTTCTATTTCTTTTAGTACCTAATTAAATAGCCACAGTTTAACTGAACAAGTCAAAATATGGAAAAAACAATTCTGAAGCTGTTCTGAACCCTCCCCATCTAGTTCCTGGGGATACATGGTAGGATATAAATCAGTGGTTCTCAACTGGTGGGAATCTCTGGCAATGTCTGGAGACATTTTTAACGGTTACGACTTGGGGTTGTACTGGCATCTATCGGGTAGAGGCCAACCATGCCAATTATCATCCTATAATGCACAGGGGTACCCCCCAAAACAAAGAATTATCTGGCCCCAAATGTTAATAGTGCTGCTGTTGAGAAACCTGGGTCTAGATGGAATTCCATTATTTTCTGTAGAGTTGATATAACAAAACATACTTCATAGTACACTTAAGCTAATTACTTATTCATTCAATAAATACTTAAAAAATTAGTGAGTAATTATTACTACATGGCAGACATTGTGAAGATACAAAGACAATCACTGTCCTTAGAAATTGTGCAGGGGGAAAGCTGTTTAACAAACAACTCACAAAACCCAGGCCCTTACCAGAAAATTCAACAGTGTTATTATGTCTATTAATGGCCTCATTGAGAAAAGTGAGGGGTGAAAAAATATCTAAAGGATATGCGGCCCATCTATTTATCTAGACAGCAGAAGTACTTAAATTTGGCTGGTTGCTGAAGGCTATACACTCAGGTCATGTTCTCTCAAGCCCTTGAAGAAACGCCTTCATCAAGCCCCAAGTTTGCGATGCTCTCTGCTTTCATTGAAGAACAACGTAAGAAAGTCAAGTGAAACTCTTTACTAAGTTCCCACAGCAATCTTGTACGTATGACTCAGTGCCAACTATGTGAAACCACATGGCAATTTTTTAGAAATTAGAATTGGAAAGTTTCTTCCTCTCTGATGACAACTATATATCTCTAATAACAATCATTTATCTGCTTCCCTTCACTCCAACTGCCAGCTTTCTCATAGAGCCAAATCTGAGGCTCAACTATATCAACTACATAGGCCCTTGCAGCCTATACATTTGTGTACCTCCCCATCTCCACCGCAGCTGGTCTTAACTGGTATTTTCATTTTCCCTGTTCTGGATTCTCTCGTCTTATTCATAGTTTACCATCATTTTATCTGTTCTTACCATAAGTTGTCTCAATTAATATATAAAATATGGCCAAGTATAAATAAAATTAAAAGTGAGGAAGAAAGACAAGAAAATAATCAATCTCAACAAACAATTGTAATAAGTAATTGTAATACTTAGAGATATGCATTGGCTGCTTCGACAGCTTGAAGGAGACCCCCAATGAAGGCAATGAGGATCACACAAAACTTCCTGAAGGAGTTCATAACTAAGCTGAGCACTGTTACTTACATAAAAAAGATATGGGGGTGAGGAAATGTTCTAGGCAAGAAATAAAAGCAGGTGCCAATGCAGAGGTGAGAGAGAGCCTATTACATTCGGGAAATTGCAGTTTGCTTTTGCCGGAACAGAGGGTGTCTTTTGGTAGTGGTGAGACATGACACTGAAGAGGTAAGCAGAACACAGATCATAAAGGACATCAGATGCCACACTAAGGACTTCAGACTCTGGCCTAAAAAGCATGATGGGAAATATGAGAACAGTCAAGAGTTTATCTCAATAATCCAGGGTTAGAAAAAATGACCCCTATGTAAGAGAATCAGTATTCACAAATTGATTAGAAAAAACTCCAGATCCTATTCTCGCCCCATCCCCAAACCGTAATATCCGTTACCAATATTAACCATGGAAAAGTAGGGCCATTTGCCAACAGGCATAAAAGATATAAGTCAACAGTTTTTAGAAGAAAACATAAGAATCCTTATACGATCCAGCAATCCCACTCCTAGGATTATATCCTAGAGAAATAAAAGCCATCATATGAATAGACATATGCACACCCATGCTCACTGCAGCATTATTCACAATAGCAAAACGATGGAAACAACCTAGGTGTCCATCAACAGATGAATGGATAAACAAACTATGGTACATACACACAATGGAATACTACGCAATGATACAGAACAATGATGAATCTGTGAAACACCTCACAACATGGATGAATCTGGAGGGCGTTATGCTAAGTGAAATAAGTCAATTACAAAAGGACAAATACTGTATGAGACCACTATTATAAAAACTCATGAAAAGGTTTATGAACAGAAAAACAATCTTTGATGGTTACTAGGGACAGAACGGATGAGGAGGAAAAAACTCTAACTAGACAACAGGTTAAGTGGTAACTTTGGTGAAGGGTAAGACAGTACACGACACTGGAGATGGCAGTACAACTTGACTAAGGCAAGGTCATGGAAGCTTCTTAGACACATCTAAACTCCCTGAGGAACTGAATTACTGGGCTGAGGGCTGGGGACCATGTCTTGTGGGACATCTAGCTCAAGTGGCATAACACAGTTTATAAAGAAAATGTTCTACATTCTACTTTGGTGAGTAGCACCTCGGGTCTTAAAAGCTTGTGAGCGGCCATCTAAGATATGTCCATGGGTCCCACCCCATCTGCAGCAAGAGAGAATGAAGAAAACCAAAGACACAGGGGAAGTCCGAAGGTCTAATGGACCACAACCACCACAGCCTCCAGCAGACTGGGTCCAACACAACTAGATGGTGCCTGGCTACCACCACTAACAGGAATTACAATAGAGGGTCCTGAACAGAGCTGGAGAAAAATGTAGTGCAAAATTCTAACTCACAAAAAAAGACCAGACTTACTGTCTGATACAGACTGGAGAAACCCCGAAAGTATGCCCCCCAGACGCCCTTTTAACTTAGTACTGAAGTCACTCCTGAGGTTTCCACCCCTCAGCCAAAGATTAGACATGCCCATAAAACAAAATGAGAATAAATGGGCACACCAGCTCAGGGGCAAGGATGAGAAGGCAGGACAGGACAGAACAGGAAAGCTGGTAATGGGGAACCCAAGGTCAAGACGGGAGAGTGTTGATATGTCATGGTGGTGGCGACCAATGTTACGATATGTGCATTGTTTAACGAGAAACTAATCTGCACTGTAAATCTGCATCTAAAGTACAACAAAAACAAAAAAACAATGTTAAGAATCCTGATTCCTAGATTTCCCCGTTCTCCTTTGCATCTGATATCATATGGATTTATAAACAGCTCTAATAAGAAACATTAAGGAACTCTTGACAGCTATCCATCTTGGGACAAGCAGCCAGAATCTGCTATTATTTTATGTCTCCAATTGTTCCGATCACAGTTTCTAACACGGAAATAAAACTGCTCAGTGTCTCAGTCCTCGCCTCATTTTGTTTCACAGAGACCTGCATTTCCACGTGTTCACGGTCCAGCAGTAGTTCCGTTAAGAACAGGCAGCCACTGTCATCCTGAGCACTGAGATAGGCTTTCCACGGCTGCGCCCCGGGCCTGCTCATTGCGATGGTCTGGATGTTCACTACTTGCAGGGCCATCTGGAGGGTGTCAGGATGGACTGCTCCCTGCCAAGGCAACACTTGCTGATGAGCAACTTTGAGGCTAAGCCAAGTTTTCTCAAAACATTCAGCAGTGATCTGGTGATTGGGGACTAGTGTCAGGGCTCCAGAGTCAGGGAGTTCTTGTATCCGCTCCTTGTTCTCTTCAGGAATCAAGGGTCCTAAGAGGGTCAGAAAGCTTGTGTAAGTGAAGTTTTCAATCTATAGGAGCTACATTTTTAATTTAAATTCTTCAAAGTACACAATGTGATTTTTATCTTTGGATAAATGGCTTAAATAATGAATGACAAATATCTTTCTTGTTCACAAAGGCTCAAACACAGGTAACAGTCTGAGATTTAGCTAGGACACTACTTTCTATTAGTCATTGCAAAAAATAAAGATTTACTATGATAAAATGTAACATAAGGGCTATTTTTACCTGATGTAGCAAAGGAGGCAGGGTTAGGAAGCTCTGGGCCATGGCGCTCTGTCCGCTGGAGTTTAGAGATGGTTGCCCAGCGGGCTTTGCCATATACTGGCACTAGTGTGTTGAAGTCTGAGGCCCAGCTATTCACAGGTCTTTCTGCCTGATCCTCCAAAAGTCCAAGAGAAGGGTCAGATTTAGGGCTGCACAGGATCTGCTTAACTTCATCAATACCGGCCAAGAGAAGGCGATAATAGAAGAGACCTCGGTCCCGTACGGCCATATCCTTTTCTTCCTCTGAGGTAAAAAAACAGGTTGAGTTAATTAAAAACAAAAACATAACAGGGGAAAAAAAATGGAGGGAGGAAACTAGAAACATCCACGTTTTCTTCTCATGTCCCAGACCTGACTACCAAACAATAGAAGCTATGAGAATTTCAATTGTGGGTTCAGGTAAGTACTATTTCCTTCTGAAGAACCTACCTATGCAGTAATATAACAAACGCCCCAGCATGTCCTGGCATTCAGCAGGTCGTGAGAGGAAAAGGCGCAGCAGCGCAGTGAGTAGCTCCATCTTCACAGCTGAAAACGTTTCTGATTTCACATTCTCTACAAAGTCCTCCAACACATAAGGAGCATTGGGAATTCTTTCCCCGTGGACCCCAAGTAGCCAAATAAGTGCCTGTTTCCCCTAGAAAATGAAGGAATAAGAACTGGTACTCAACACTTGGCTATCCAGAACACAGGCAACAGTAGACAATTGCTGGTTTTGCTTTTTCCCTAGTGCCAGCAGAAAAGGTGTAATCTTTTATCTACTTCAGCTTGTATCAATTCACCTACTGTACCCTCTACAACAAACAGGGATGAAAATCCAAGGCACAAAAAGGAAGGAAACTAGAGACAGTTTCAAGACTCACACCTATGTTGTTAAGCTATAAGGGTTCCTCAGCTTTAGGGCCTCTGTCTCAGTTTGGAGTTTAAATGTTTCATTTCAGTGGAAGCTACTAAAATAATCTCTACAAATTACTTCATAAAACCAGTTATTAACTTAGGGAAATCTGCGAAGCTTCTTAAAAATATATGTGTCTAGGCCCCTCACCCCTGAAGATTTAAGTCAGTAGACCTGGGTGGGGTGAAGTTCAAAGCTTTATACAAATTCTGCAGGTGATTCTGAGTCTCATTCCAGCTGAAAACTCCATGGTCTAAACCTCTTACTTAAAACTGTTCAAGAAAACAACAGTATCAAAGTATGTGTAATAAAAACCATAAATAAACCCTCATTTTTTACAATTTATAACCCATTTACACCTAAAAGAGAATCTGAGACAGCAATCAAC
This sequence comes from Loxodonta africana, assembly GCF_030014295.1. Lineage (NCBI taxonomy): Eukaryota > Metazoa > Chordata > Mammalia > Proboscidea > Elephantidae > Loxodonta > Loxodonta africana. The sequence goes on along the minus strand of NC_087344.1, from coordinate 162,153,631 downwards.
TCTGGGTGTCCACTTCAGACGCTGGGTAGAAAGAATACTGTGATTCCCTTTCAGAGGGCAGGGTCTCAAGCATTTCCCCTCTGCCTAGAAGAAAAGGAGGAGTATAGTCTACCTCGCTATCTTGAATGTTCTCCTCACAGCCGGGCAGGGCCTGACACACAGCTTCGGTACACTGAGGGCACAACCAAACCAGGTCTCGGAAAGTCTGCACCACCGCTACAACACAGCCCAAAACACAAGATCACAAGGTTAGCGCCTCCATGCTGAAAGAAATTTTAAGCAATATGTACTCACATTAGATTCCTGGGTGAATTTCTGGAAAATGGGTGTTGAAGGCGTGGTCGATGATTATCTGAGAAGTGTCTAACATGGGCATTAATTTCTTGAATGAATGTTGCTCTTAATAGACTGCCGTAAGAATAAATGAGCTAATGAATGGGAAAGTACTTTGGAAAATTAAAGATGTATGCAAACGTGAGGTTGTGTTGTTGTTGACTGATACTCTGAAGACAGTATAAATGGAGCCACCAGAGCCAGGGCTAAGGTGAGGTGAGCAATATGCACAGGGTGCAAAATATAAGGAGGCAGTCAGTTGGCACCTGTGCAAACCTAAAACTGGGTGTCTCCTTAAATTTTCAATTGAGGCATCTCATCCGCCTTACTCTTGTCCCGGCCCTGGATAACATGGCCTATAGTAGACTTCCATAAAGCAAAAAGAGGGGGTACCAGTTGCTGTTGAATAAGTTCTGGCTCATGGCAACCCCATGTGTTTCAGAGTAGAACTGTGCTCCATAAGGTTTGCAATGGCTGTGATCTTTCAGAAGTAGATCACCAGGCCTTTCTTCTGAGGTGCCTCTGGGTGGATTCGAACTGCCAACTTTTCAACTGGTTAGCTGAGCACTTAACCATCTGCACCACCTGGTGACTTCTTAGAGGTAGTTATTGTTGTTGGCCGCCTTTGAGTCGATCTTGACTCATAGTGGCCCATGTGACAGAACAGAAATGCTTTGCTGTAATCTCTATGGCAGTAGATGGCCAGGTCTTTTTCCTGCAGAGCCACTGGTTGGGTTCAAACTGCCAATCTTTTGTTGGCACCACCAGGGCTCCTTGAAAAAGGAGGGGGAAACGGTAGGAAGATAACAAGCCAAGGTCATCCATTATCTACAGTATTGCTCTATAAACTTGTGGCAGTCTGTAGACTCTCTACCCTATTAGATCTTTCCTCTCCAACAGGAACAGATAATAATGCAAGGAAGACTTTTAATAAACTCTGTATGATTTATTTAACAATAAATATTTTTTGAGCAAATACCATAGACCAGGCCCTTGACAAAAAATTCTGGAAGGGTAGCCATTACCTGTAGTGATATGCTCCTGTCGAAGGCCCAGCAACTCTGTTAGAATCTGCACACACTGATCTGTGTAGGTCCTGGCAATGCCACCTACAGAGGAACAGAATGCAGAGAGAAAGGTATCAGGTCAAACACCAGGACCTCACACTGAAATCACTTCCCACCAGCCAAAGAAAGAGGACTAGAAATATCTTAAAAAACAAACAAACAAAAAAGGTACCCCTTGCTTTTTAAAGAAGATTCTAAGTTTGCTGTAAAGGGAATTTTGTTAAAAATGATTTTATTATTATTATTTTTTTAAATTAACCACTAGAAAATCGGAAGTTCATGGAAGAAGAATTTCCCATTGAACAGAGTGGGAAACATTCAGTACAAAGGTATTTACATGGCAGCAAAACATGAGGCATGCTGTTTAGTGCAGGGAGGCCACACAGGAGCGTTCCTGCTGAGAACACCTGACAGCAGTCTGCTGACCACAGGGTTCCTACTTTCCTCTTTGCTCCCGCTTCTCTGTCCCTACAAATAACCATAGTTTATTCCAAATATGAGAGTTCCTCCGCCTTCTCTACTTGAAGCCCTCCAAAACTTAGCTCTCTGGCTAATTTCATTTTATGAATCACTCCAGCCTTAAGTTCTTGACAGAGCAGTAGGAAAATGTCTACGGATTTAAGATCTATTCTGTGTTAACCCGTACCCCACACAATACATAACCCATGGTTGAAGCCTGATAAATGACTGGTGGTAAACTGATACCAGGCTCTGAGTCAGAAGCACTGGCTTCCAGTCCTAGTTCCAGAATTATATGATCTGTGGGCAAATTAATAATCTTTTTGTGTCTGGGTTTCTTATTTTTAACATGATGTTAATAAAATTTGTCCTCTTAACAGGGAACAAAACAGAGAATCCCTGATGGAGCAGGAAGAGAATAGTAGGATGCAGATCTTAAATTCTTGTAAAAAGACCAGGCTTAATGGTCTGACTGAGACTAGAGGGATCCTGACGGTCATGGTCCCTGGGCCCTTTGATAGTCCAAGATTGGAACCATTCCAGAAACCAACTCTACAGACAGGGATTGGCCTGGACTATAGGACAGACAACGATGCTGGTGAGGAGTGAACTTCGTGGCTCACGTAGACACATGAGATTATGTGGGCGACTCCTGCCTTGTGGCAAGATGAGAAGGAAGAGGGGGACAGGAGCTGGTTGAATGGACATGGTGAATACAGGGTAGTGAGGAGGAATGTGCTGTCTCATCAAGGGGAGAGCAGCTGGGAGTGCATGGTGGGGTCTATATGGCTTTTTGTATGAGGGACTGGCTTGATTGTAAACTTTCACCCAAAGCACAATTAATGAATTAAAAAAAAAAAGTACTATTCCCAAAGTTAATAATAATAAAAAAAAATTGTCCTTTTGCCCAACTGCCCCAAAAGACCGTGGTATGATGTACAGGGAAGCATTCTGGACGATAGATAACAAAAGGCAATATAAATTCTAATGTTGCAGCTTAAGTTAAGCCACCAGGGCTCCTTGAAAAGAAGGTGTAAAGGTGGGGAGATAACAAGCAAGACACATGTGTTCTCTATCCTGGGAGATATGGCAAGCCCAGTCTTAAAAACAAGGCAAACTCCCTGCATCCTTGTTTGTAGCCACTGACTGAGTCTTTGGTCCAGGGTACCTTGTCTCTCAGGCAAGATTCCTTCCTTTTGCTCTCCAGAACTCCTCTGGCCACAGCTTCCTAGCTGGCTGGTCTAGGGACTCGGGAAGGAAAGGCAATAGATACCTACCTATGGCAAAGATGGCGGCCTGTGCGAAGTCGGCAGACACGTCAGTGCAGTACCCTCGGAGCTCTTCCAGCACCTGCTGCACGTTCTCATCATTCACCAGCTCACACAGCACCTCCACCTTCTGCAGCTTGATGTAGTGGGGCTCCGAGTAGGAGCAAAAAAACTTCTTGTAGTGGCTACTAAAGTGACCTGGCAAACTATGCAAGATCTGGCGCACATGGCAAAGGGCAGCAAAACAGAGCTCGCGGCTCTCTGAGGAACAGGCAGCAAGCAAAGGTCCCTTGACTCGCACAAGCACATCCTTTTGTACATGAGGGAAGTTTTTGGCCAAGATCAGAAAGAGTTTGGTGGCCCCCATCACCACACCTGGACTACTGCTCTTGAGAAAGCTGTCCAACAGATTGAGAATGTCAAACAGCTCCTCCTCACTGCGGGGCTGGTAGCGTAGCAGAAAGTTCAGTACTTCACCCTGGCCCCACTGGTCCAGTTTTGATATTCTATACGAAAGAGGAAAAACACTATTTTAGCAACAGAATGAGGACAGTCTCCAGGCTACTGCGATGTTACCAGTTGGCTGCACATAACAAGGGAAGAATTCTTAAAAATAGGCTCTGCCAACATTCCACCCAACAGATGCGAAGTATGCTTTCTTTTCTAGTGCACATCACATATTAGGTCATAAAACAAGCCTTAGCAGAATCCAAAACACGGAAATATTGAAAAGCATCTTCTCAGACCATAAGGCCATAAAAGTAGAAATCAATAACAGAAAAACCAAGGAAAAGAAATCACATACTTGGACAGGCTTATAGAAGACATTAAGGAGGGAATAAAGAAATTCATAGAATTCAACGAGACCAGAAACACTTCCTATCAAAACCTTTGGGACACAGCGAAAGCAGTGCTCAGAGATCAATTTATATCAATAAATGCAAACATACATAAAGAAGAAAAAGCCAAAATCAAAGAACTGTCCCTACAACTTGAACAAATAGAAAGAGAGCAACAAAAGAAACCATCAGGGACCAAAAGAAAACAAATAATAAAAATTAGCACAGAATTATATGACTTAGAGACAGAAAAACAATTGAAAGAGTTAACAAGGCCAAAAGCTGATTCTTTGAAAAAATTAACAAAATTGATAAACCACTGGCCAGACTGACTAAAGAAATACAGGAAAAGAAACAAATAACCTGAATAAGAAATGAGATGGGACATATCACAACAGACCCAACTGAAATTAAAAGAATCATATCAGATTTCTATGAAAAATTGTACTCTAGCAAACTTGAAAACCTAGAAGAAATGGATGAATTCCTAGAAATACACTACCTACCTAAACTAACACAAACAGAAGTAGAACTAAATAGACCCATAACAAAAAAAGAGATTGAAAAGGTAATCAAAAAAACTCCCAACAAAAAAAAAAAAAGCCTTGGTCCGGATGGCTTCACTGCAGAGTTCTACCAAACTTTCAGAGAAGAGTTAACCCCATTACTACTGAAGGTATTTCAAAGCATAGAAAAAGACGGAATACTACCTAACTAATTCTATGAAGCCAGCATAACCCTGATACCAAAACCAGGTAAAGATACCGCAAAAAAAGAAAATTACAGACCTATATCTCTTATGAACATAGATGCAAAAATCCTCAACAGAATTCTAGCCAACAGAATTCAACAACATATCAAAAAAAATAATCCACCATGACCAAGAGGGATTTATACCAGGTATGCAAGGATGGTTCAATATTAGAAAAACAGTTAATGTAATCCACCACATAAATAAAACAAAGGACAAGAACCACAGGATTTTATCAATTGATGCACAAAAGGCATTTGAGAAAGTCTAACACCCATTCGTGATAAAAACTCTCAGCAAAATAGGAATAGAAGGAAAATTCCTCAACATAATAAAGGGCATTTATACAAAGCCAACAGCCAACATCATCCTAAATGGAGAGAGCCTGAAAGCATTTCCCTTGAGAACACGAACCAGACAAGGATGCCCTTTATCACCATTCTTATTCAACATTGTGCTGGAGGTCCTAGCCACAGCAATTAGGCTGGATAAAGAAATAAAGGGCATCCAGATTGGCAAGGAAGAAGTAAAATTATCTCTATTTGCAGATGACATGACTTATACACAGAAAACCCTAAGGAATTCTCAAGAAAATTACTGAAACTAAGAGTTCGGCAGAGTATCAGGTTACAAGGTAAACAGAGAAAAATCAGTTGGACTCCTCTACATCGACAAAAAGAACACCGAAGAGGAGATCACCAAATCAATACCATTCACGGTAGCCCCCAAGAAGATAAAATACTTAGGAATAAATCTTACCAAAGATGTAAAAGACCTATACAAAAAAATCTACAAGGAACTACTGCAAAAACCAAAAGGGACCTACATAAATGGAAAAACATACCTTGCTCATGGATAGGAAGACTTAATATTGTAAAAATGTCTATTCTACCAAAAGCCACCTATAGATACAATGTACTTCTGATCCAAATTCCAACAGCATTTTTTAATGAGATGGAGAAACAAATCACCAACTTCATACGGAAGGGAAAAAAGCCCAGGATAAGTAAAGCATTACTAAAAAAGAAGAACAAAGTGGGAGGACATACTCTACCTGATTTTTTATACCGCCACTGTAGTCAAAACAGCCTGGTACTGGTACAACAACAGACACATAGACCAATGGAACAGAATTGAGAATCCAAATATAAATTCATACACATATGAGCAGCTGATATTTGACAAAGGCCCAGTGTCAGTTAATTAGGGAAAAGATGGTCTTTTTAACAAATGGTGCTGGCATAACTGGTATCTATCTGCAAAAAAAATGAAACAGGACCCATACCTCACACCATGCACAAAAACTAACTCTAAATGGATCAAAGACCTAAACATAAAATCTAAAACGATAAAGATCATGGAACAAAAAATAGGGACGTTAGGAGCCCTAATACATGGCATAAACAGAATACAAAACATTACCAAAAATGCCAAGGAGAAACCAGATAACTGGGAGCTCCTAAAAATCAAACACCTATGCTCATCTAAGGACTTCACCAAAAGAGTAAAAAGACCACCTACAGAGTGGGAAAAAATTTTCAGCTACAACATTTCCGACCAGCGCCTGATCTCTAAAATCTACATGGCTCTGCTAAAACTCAACCACAAAAAGACAAATAACCCAATTAAAAAATGGGCAAAGGATATAACAGGCACTTCACAAAAAAAGACATTCAGGCGGCTAACAGATACATGAGAAATGCTCTCAATCATTAGCCATTAGAGAAATGCAAATCAAAACTACAATGAGATTCCATCTTACTCCAATGAGGCTGACACTAATCCCAAAAACACAAAATAATAAATGTTGGACAGGCTGTGGAGAGATTAGAACACTTATATACTGCTGGTGGGAATGTAAAATGGTACAACCACTTTGGAAATTGATTTGGCGCTTCCTTAAAAAGCTAGAAATAGAACTACCATATGACCCAGCAATCTCACTCCTCAGAATATATCCTAGCGAAATAAGAGCCTTTACACGAACAGACATATGCACGCCCATGTTTATTGCAGCACTGTTTACAACTGCAAAAAGATGGAACCAATCAAGGTGCCCATCAACGGATGAATGGATAAATTATGGTATACTCACACAATGGAATACTACACATCGATAAAGAACAGTGATGAACCTGTGACACATTTCATAACATGGCGAAACCTGGAAGGCATTACACTGAGTGAAATTAGTCGGTTGCAAAAGGACAAATATTGTGTAAGACCACTATTATAAGATCTTGAGAAACAGTTTAAACTGAGAAGAACACACTCTTTTGTGGTTACGAGAAGGGGGAGGGAGGGAGGGTGGGAGAGGGGTATCTACTAAATAGACAGTAGACAAGAACTACTTTAGGTGAAGAGAAGGATAACACTTAACACAGTGGAGGTCGGCACAACTGAACTAAACCAAACCAAAGAAGTTTCCTGAATGCTTCGAAGGTCAGCGAAGCAGGGGCAGGGGTTTGGGGACCATGGTTTCAGGGGACATCTAAGTCAATTGGCATAATAAAATCTATTAAGAAAACATTCTGTATCCCACTTTGAGGAGTGGCGTCTAGGGTCTTAAATGCTACCAAGCGGCCATCTAAGATGCATCAATGAGTCTCAACCCACCTGGATCAAAGGAGAATGAAGAACACCATGAACACAAGATAATAACAAGCCCAAAAGACAGAAAGGACTACATGAACCATAGACTACATCACCCTGAAACCAGAAGAACTAGATGGTGCCTGGCCACAACCGATGACTGCCCTGACAGGGAACACAACAGAGAACCCCTGAGGGAGCAGAACAGTGGGATGCAGACCCCAAATTCTCATAAAAAGACCAGACTTAATGGTATGACTGAGACTAGAAGGACCCTGGTGATCACGGCCCCCAGACCTTCTGTTGGCCCAGGACAGGAACCATCCCCAAAGCCAACTCGTCAGACATGGATTGGTCTGGACAATGGGTTGGAGAGGGATGCTGGTGAGGCGTGAGCTACTTGGTTCAGGTGGACAGTTGAGACTATGTTGGTACCTCCTGTCTGGAGAGGAGATGGGAGGGTAGAGGGGCTTAGAAGCTGGCAAAATGGTCACGAAAAGAGAGAGCAGAAGGAGGGAACAGGCTGTCTCATGGTGGGGCGGGGGAGTAATTGGGAATATATCATAAGGTGTATGTATGTTTTTATGTGAGAGACTGACTTGATTTGTAAACTTTCACTTAAAGCACAATAAAAATTATTATTAAAAAAAAAATAGGCTCTGCCAGAAATGAATCATTCTTTTTACGTACTATTTAAAGTTTACACAAAATAGGCTTTAAATTCCAAGATGAAATGACAGTACAAATGCACACTCATCTAAGATCAAAGATGGGATCAGTGTATCCTGAATCCAGATTGTCTACATTTTAAGACAGCATAAACGGCTTTAAACGGCTTAGTTTTGGGGACAAGATGATTGCAGAGGAGGGCAGAACCTTTTACCACAGTTAATGGTTATGGTTCGCTTTCTTTTCTACCTAACGGAAGTTATTCAAGACCTCTTCTTAATTCCACACATCAACAAGATCCCACCAGGATGCAGATCCCATAATAAAGGGAGCACTGAGCCATCCAAACCGATTTAAGAGATGATGGGCAATGGGCTTATTGATGACAACGCCCCCTTCCTGCTTCAGAATTTCCTCTAGCGACCTCAGGCAGTTCACAACCACAATTGGATCCTGGTCACGCAGCAAACTGTATAACTCATTTACCAGGGCACCATCTACAAAAGAGAACAGAGATCTTGTGTAAAGAAGAAAAGCTTCAGCATCACAAAGAGAGAGCCAGGCAGACAAAGCTGAGCTTCTACAAACTGACACAATGACAAAATGAAAGAAACAATAAATCATCATCTCTAGCCTACATAACTAGGGCAAAGGAGCTCACTGGGCCTCGAAGAAAGGACTTCTTTAATCTCAGAAAATATCAAGTCCTGCATCTTACTCAAAAAGAAATGTATAGAAGTGGGGCCACACTATTATTTTCTACCAAAGCTACACTATCTTTTACAAAGTCATACATATAGGAGGTTCAAATGAATACTGATCACAATAGATTATACTGAAACTTACCCACTTCAGAGTCTCCTTGAAGATTATGCATCTTGGCACAGCCAAGGACTGCTACTCTCCTGACATATGAAGCCTTATCCCGTAGACCATTGAGAATAGGCTGTTGAATATATTCCTGCACACCAGGCATCCTAAACAACACATTCTGGAGTCAGCCAGATTCTGAAACACTAGTTTTAACATAACTCAACACCTATCATACTTAACAGAAGATTTAGTAAGTTTTTGAATGTGCATCTATCAATTCATAAAGAGTTAAGAGAAAGCCTCTGCCAAACTTAAAAAGCCAAAATTTGACTTTTCATTTGGAATAATGCTGCAAAGGCAGTACCAAGCCAAAAAAACCCAAACCTGTTGCCAGTTGATTCGGACTCATAGCGGTCCTACAGGACACAGCAGAACTGTCCCACAGGGTTTCCAATGCTATAATCTTTAGGTAAGCAGACTGCCACATCTTTCTACTGTGGAGCAGCTAGAGGGTTTGAACCGCTGAGCTTTCAGTTAGCAGCTGAAGGCTTAACCACTGCACTACCAGGACTCCTTGCAAAAGCAATACAAAAGATATATACATACTTGTGTTTAGAAATTTTTAACCAAAACCAAAGACTATTTCAGTGAAAGTGAGAATGGAAAACTACTGTTAACAAAATCATATGATATAGTTCATTAAGCCAAACAATGGCAGAAAAATCTGAGTTTAGGGTACAATAGTGTTTTCCCCAGTACTAAGGAGATCAAATAAATTGGACTCATTAACCATTTGTCCCATGTCCTACTGAATTCATCAGCCGTTGAGAAAGGGGCAAGGGAAGAGGATACTCACCTAAGGCTACACATGCTCCGTAGTGCCAGCCCTCGGACCATTGGGTTGGGGTCCGAGCAGTCTTTGCACAGTGTATTGATGGCAAGGAGAGCCAGATCTGGTTTCAGGGGGGCATATGTGCACATGTACAAATAAACCAACTTCTTCTGAACAATATCTACAGTGGCACTGGCCTTCACCATTTCCATGAAAACACTGGACATGTCCAATCCCTGAGTCATGTGCCTGAAACCAAGACACATGGCAGGAAGAAGTAAAATATAAAATCCCCGACCTACACAGAGGGAGTTGTACTTATGCATGCCTCGGTTATCCAACCAGTTTGTGATCTGTTAGAGGGAAGCAACTAGGAGTAACCTCGTCTATTATACTTCACAGCATGGGCCTACAATAAACATTGTTTTTCCATTCATATTCAACAAACACTTATTGAACCCCTGTACATTCCAGTGAAATCGAGCTTTTACATTCCAGGGATATGCTCTGGGGACATAATCTTGAAGAAGGGATGGTTTCAGACCTCTAGGAGCACAATAGTAAGAAGCCAGGCAAGACCATCCCTAATTACAGTACAATATAATAAAGTATTATAATAGGAGTAATGTACAAGGTGCAAGGGGAATCCAGAAGATTGATACTGCCAGGAAGCCAACAGAAGTTTTCTTCACAGAGGAAATAACTTTAGCTTAATGAGCAGGAGCTCACTAGGCAAACATGGTAAGAGAGATAATGATACATGCTATAAGGCATGTAGACATGAGCAAGAATGGCATACTTTTGAGGGTCTATACACAGGTAGTTGAATTAGGTTGGGTGTTTCTTGGATGCTATGGTAAGAAGCTTGGATTTTATTCTGTCCATTCACTGTTTCTCAAATTGTTATCTCCTATCAGAATCAACTGGGATGTTTGTTAAAAATGTAGATTACTGGGTTCCACGAGCATTTTTAAAAAAGCATCCCAAAGGACTTATTGTACATTCTAAAGTTTGAGAACCACAACTCTAGGCGATAAAGTATTTAGGTTTGCATACAGAGAAAATTATTCTGACTGTAATGAGAAGGCAAAGTGACCTTGGTAAGGAAGACCTCAACCAGAATAGCAGTGCCAATTAAAAAAGAAACTATAAATGCATACCATCTGACATGAGAAGGCAAGAACCAAGTGTCATCAAAGCTGACTCCCAAGTTTCTTTATGGCTTGATTGGCTTGGTGGAGACATTCAAGACAAATGTAAGCCGAAGAGTAGGTTTGGGAAGGAGAGAAGGATGTAAGCACTATTTTGCACACGTGTTTGATGAGGTATCCAAATGGAAATGCCAAGCAGGTAGTAGAATACGCAGGTATAAAGCTAAGAAATGAGGTCTAGACTAGACATATTATAAATCCAGACACCTTTAGTATGTGTAATTGGTGAAGCCTGTGATTTGAAAAGGAAACCCTGGTGGCATAGTAAAAGAAGTCCCACAAAGGCGACCGCGATGGTACCGCAAACAAACAAAATGAAAAATCAAGTCATAAAACTACCTTGTATGTAAGTTCATTGACTCATTCTGAGTGGCCCAGGATAGACAGCCCTGATGGGGACTGCAGTGGGGGAGCTAGGAGGCTAAGGGAGTCAAGCGATACCTAATCACTCGCTGGATGACATTCCGGTAACGCAGCCTATCAGCCTGAATGTGAGGGTTACACATAGCCTTCTTCAGCTCCTTTACCACGTCCTCCGAGCCAAGGTAAGGCATCTTCTCGAACAGTCACGGGGTAGTTCCCACAAATCCTACCCAGGTAACTCGTGCTCCTGGCCCTTGATGTGGGCACCTGCGTAAAAAAAAGTCAGTCAGCGAAGAAACTGAAGGCGTGACGCCGCCCGAACCTTGGCTACCCCAGGTCCCGAACCCTGGTTCTCGGCCATTCAACCCTCTTCCCTCCCCGGAAAGCCACACTCCAGGCCTTTCAGGCCCTTCCCCCGACCTCCAAGCTAGTCCGCTCCGCCCATACATCTCTGAACCCGCAAAGACGGCCTTTGGGCCCTCCGCCCGATTTCCAACCCCACCGCCGACCGCCCGGAGAGCCTCCTCCCCAGCTCCAGCCTTTCTTGCGCCCACGCGTGGTTGTCGTTACCGATGGGCCCAAGCAGGCTTTTCCGGAAGTCCCGCCCCTTAGCCGAGCGACTACACACAGCAGCTGCCATTCACCCTCTCCCTGCGAGCAGGGAGCTGAGCCTACACCCCGACCTCAGGGCGCCCTTCCCCCAACCTTTCACCTCAAGGCGCAGCCGCCAACTCCCTGTGATGGGCAATCGGAAATCGGCTACTCCGGCCTGTCTCCGCCCAGAAGCGCGCGCTTTGAGTGCCGGGCCGAGCCCTTGCTCCCGCGCGGTTGGCAGTCGTGGTCTTTCGACTGTCTTTCTCGGTTTAGGATCCCGCCGGAGCCCCTATGGGCACGGCTACTTCCTTCTTTCTACCCACTCTAATAACTTCTTTATCCACTATGCTGGCTTTGCCTTAGGATTCCTAGCCTTGTTCCTGCCCCAGCTTGACTTTTTTCGAGGCGCCGTTGGGGAAGCCTCACGCGGGAGCCCTGTCCCCATGAAGATCCCACTGGTAACTCTACAGCTCCGTCACCATGAACGGGGTCCTGATTGCCCATACCCCCATCGCTGTGGACTTCTGGAGCCTGCGCCGGGCTGGTTCCGCGCGGCTTTTCTTCTTGTCCCACATGCACTCGGACCACACCGTGGGCCTGTCTAGCACCTGGGCCCGGCCCCTCTACTGCTCCCCAGTCTCTGCCCACCTCTTGCATCGTCGCCTGCAGGTATGGGGGGCTGGAGTCGGTCCCCGTAGAGCTGGGCCAGGCATCTGGGGAACTCCAAACTCAAGGGCAGAGACTTTGGGGAAGAAGGATATATGTCACTGCCTTGGAGCCTAACCGAGTGGGAACCAGGAGGACTGATTTTCCAAATTCGGGAGTTGTTTAAACCCAGAAGTGCACCTTTAGGATAGGAGTGTAGCTTCCAACCGGCCAACTTGGATATTTCAGCTGTAAACTGGGGAGATCTTTTAGTCCCGTTGAGGACTATTCCACACTTTTCACATAAACTAGGCCTGTGTTTCCCAAACTTGCCTCATCTTGAGAATCCACCTAACGTGCTGGTTAAATATACAGATTCTCCAAGCCTTTCTTCGCCCTCACATCCCATCTGATTCAGTAGATATGGCTGATACGGGTCTTGGAAATTTGGCTGGAATTTTTCAAATCAAGTGGCCTAAGGGATTATTATGATGAGAGAAGCTTGGGAATCAACCACTGCACTTTTCTGAACTCAAAGGGTGGGGTGGAAAGAGGGAGAAGGGAGGACTCATTGCTTGAGATCCCTCATTACAGCTCTTGCCCCAGGGAGTCTCAGGATTTGGTCAGCTTCCCCTGATTCAGAAAAGGGAGGTATCAGGGAGGAGAGTCGGTGGTCACTGGGATAACCAGCTGTTTCCTCAGGTACCTAAGCAGTGGATCCGAGCCCTGGAGGTTGGTGAGAGCCACGTACTGCCTCTAGATGAAATTGGGCAAGAGACCATGACTGTAACCCTCATCGATGCCAATCACTGCCCTGGCTCTGTCATGTTTCTCTTTGAAGGATACTTTGGAACCATCCTCTACACAGGTGGGTCTCCTGAGGGGTCCCTCCCACTTTCCCAGCATACATACTACTTTTTTTGAGCAGCCTTAACTCATCATAGAAGTCAGGAGACTGTCTGGTTTCTTCTCAAATAAGAACAGTGACCCTTTCTCAATTTCCCACTAGTAGAATAATTAAAAAACAGGAGCAGAATGGGGAAATTTCCACAAAGAAGGTGTACACAAAGAAGCCCAGTGCCTAACCAGATGATGGTTTTTCCATAGGCCAGTAAACAAATGCCCATCTGTTGTTGGTGTTGGGAGAGGCTTGTCTTCTATTCTTTTGACTTTTGTCTCTGGTTGTCACAGTGACCACACTGTCTCCTCCCTGATACTTCCTGGAGCAGGGACTGTCCCTTTCCTGAATCAGGGAAACCTGACTGGATCCTGAGACTCCCCTGGAACAGAAGCTCTTATGGGGATTCCCAAGCAATCCTCTGCCTCTCTTATATTGTTCTTCCAGGTGATTTTCGATATATACCATCCATGCTAAAGGAGCCGGCCCTGAGATTGGGGAAGCAGATCCATACCTTATACCTAGACAACACCAATTGCAACCCAGCCCTGATTCTTCCTTCCCAACAAGAAGCTACCCGCCAGATTATCGAACTCATTCAGAAGTACCCACAACATAATATAAAGATCGGTGAGTGATTTCTGTTCCTTTTCCTTACCCATAGCCAGTAAATCTAGGTTCTTTAAGGGTTCTCACATCTTTCAAGTCTTTGTACAGATCTCACCTCCTCCATAAAGCCTACCCTGATCGCTTTATTTAAAACAACCTGCCTGCCATCCCCCACCCCCACATTCCTAACTCCTGACCCCCTATATAGTTTCATTTTCTGTCTTTTTTGTAGCACTCGTTACTTTCCAATATACACTATCCATCTTGTTTTAATGTGTTGCTACACACAAACACTCCCTCCCCACCCCCACATATGCAGCTGTAAATTTCTTGAGCTTATGGATGAAGGTGGGAAGGAGCTTTTATGTTTATGGTGTTGAGAAGCGGCAGCCAGTGTGACAGGAATATAGTGGGTGAAGGGGAGAGTTTCGGGAGAAGAGGCTAAAGATGCAGGTGGGACTGGACCAAAGAGTGCTTGTAAGCCATGTCGAACTTGTTCCTATTGAAGGGATTTCAGTAGGAGAGTGACAAGATTGCACTCCTCACCTTACAATGTGTTACAAAATTTACGTGTTCATTATATTCTGTTTTTATTGTCTGTCTCCTCCCTGCTAGAATGAAAGCTCCATGATGGCAGCGCTCTTTGTTTTACTTATGGATATTTCCCAAATGCCCAGTTAGTGACCGACAGAGGCATTCAAAATATTTGTTATATAAGTGAATGAAATTTATCACAACCTAGAACTTAAATGAGTGTTGTGCTTTCAATTGCATACCTTGAAAAAAACCCACTATGTGCTTATTCTAGTGATTCTACAATGGTACAAAACATTTTTAGGACTTTTTTTTGACAAAGTTGTCTTTTGAGATGGTATATGAAAATCAATTTTTGTTTTAAAAAATACCGTAGATTTAGTTCTAAGTGTTTTTTTTGTAGTTTCCAAAATCATAGTAAGTCCTCAAAAGGAGAAAGATTTGCCACTGTTATGAATATTTTGAAACTCTTCAAGAAGTTTCAAAGAGGGGTTAAACAAAACGAAAACAAAAAACAAAGGCATTGGAAAATGATATAGCCTTCCAAGATGATTACCAAAGTGATTGAGAGATGGCCCCTACTCTCAGGATTCCTTGAATGTTTATGAAGAAATATCAGTCCTATGAGAAGAATGTAACTGATGTCATTGAACTGTACGTGTAGAAATTGTTGAATGGGTGGATGACGTACTATGTATATTTTTACCAAAAATGAATACAAAAAAAAAAAAGATATCAGTCCTAATCAGTTTTTAGCTTTTTAGTGCAGAATTTACCCACCAGAGAAGCCCAGCTGTCCAGAAGGGTGCTGTGGTTGGGGCTTGATTAATTTTGCAAATATTTAATAAGCCCCCTACTGTATTCCAGGTCAGTCAACTTCAGTTTGCAGAAGTTGATAGAAATCTTAATTTCTTCATCTTTGGCTTTAGTGGTTGGTATGTAAATTTGAGTACTAGTTGTATTAAATGGTCTTCCTTGTATGAGTATGGTATTACGGTATCACTGACAGCATTCTACTTCAGGATTGATCTTGAAATGTTCTTTCTGATGATAAATGTGGCACCGTTCCTCTTCAGTTTGTCATTCCCAGCATAGTAGATCATATGATTGTCTGATTCAAAATGGCCAGTACCAGTCCATTTCAGCTCACTAATGCCTAGGATATCGATCTTTATGCATTCTACTTCATTTTTAACAACTTCAATTTTCCTTGATTCATGCTTTGTACATTCCATGTTCCAATTACTTGTGGATGTTTGCAGCTGTTTCTTCTCATCTTGCGTCATGCCACACCAGCAATTTAAGACCTCAAAAGCTTTATTCCATCCACGTAATTAAAGTCAACTCTACTTTGAGGAGACAGCTCTTCCTTAGTCTCTGAGTGCCTTCCAACCTGAGGGGCTCATCTTCCAGCACTATAACAATGTTCCAGTGCTATTCATAAGGTTTTCACAGGCTAGTTTTTTATTTTTCTTGGAAGTAGATTGCTAGTCAGTCTGGAAGCTCTGCTGAAACCTGCTCACCATGGGTGACACTGCTGGAATTTGAAATACCGGTAGTATAGCTTCCAGCATCACCAAACCAAACCCACTGCTGTCGAGTCGATTCTGACTTATAGCGACCCTGTAGGACAGAGTAGAACCACCCCATAGAGTTTCCAAGCAGCATCTGGCAGATTCAAACTGCCGACCTCTTGGTTAGCGGCCGTAGCACTTAACCACGATGCCACCAGGGTTTCCTCCAGCAACATGCAAACCACCACAGTATGACAAACTGACAGACCACTAATGCCAAAAATGAAGAAAATGAAGATTTTTTTACCAAATTCTGCAGTCTGAAGTTGATCAAATATATAATCATGATGCATTGATAATTATTGTGATTGGAATGCAAAAGTTGGAAACAAGAAGGATCAATAGTTGAAAAATGGTGTTGGTGATAGAAATGATGCCAGTGAACACAGGATAGAATTTTGCAAGACCAATGACTTATTCATTGAAAATACCTTTTCTCAACAACATAAACAACAATTATGCACGTGGACCTCACTGGATAGAATACACAGGAATCAAATCAACTACATCTGTGGAAAGAGATGATGGAGAAGTTCAATGTCACTAGTCAGAACAAGGCCAGGGGCCAACTGCAGAGGAGACCATCAGTTGCTCATATTAAGTTCAAGCTGAAGCTGAAGAAAATTAAAACAAGTCCACGACCTTAAGTATAACCCACTTGAATTTAGAGACAGTCTTAAGAATAGATCTGATGCATTGAACGCTAACGACCAAAGACCAGACGAGTTGTGGGATGATATCAAGAATACCATACATGAAGAAAACAAAAGTTTATTAAAAAGACAAGAAAGAAAGAAAAGATCAACATAAATATCAGAAGAGACTCTGAAACTTGGTCTTGAACGCAGAGTAGCTAAAAGTGAATGGAAGAAATGGTGAAGTAAAAGAACTGAACAGATTTCAAAGGACAGCTTGGGAAGAAAAAATAAGGTATTATAATGAAATGTGAAAAGACGTGGAGTTAGAAATCCAAAAGAACATACTCAGCCTTTCTCAAGCTGAAAGAACTGAAGAAAAAATTCAAGCCTCAAGTTACAATATTGATGGATTCTATGGGGAAAATATTAAATGACACAGAAAGCATCAAAAGAAGATGAAAGGCATACACACAGTCACTGTACCAAAAAGAATTGGTCTACATTCAACAGTTCCGTAAGGCAGCATATGATCAAGAACCGATGGTATTGGAGGAAGAAGCCCAAGCTGCATTGAAGGCATTGGCGAAAAACAAGACTCCAGTAATTGATGGAATATGAATTGAGATGTTTCACAGATGGTTGCAATGCTGGAAGTGCTCACTTATCTATGCCAAGAAAATTGGAAAACAGCTTCCTGGTCAACTGACTGAAAGAGGTCCACGTACGGCAGTTGTCGAAAGGTGATCCAATAGAACGCGGCAACTGTCGAACAATTTCATTAATGTCACATGCAAGAAAAATTTTGCTGAAGATCATGCAAAAGCAGTTGCAGCAGTACATCGACAGGACTACCAGAAATTCAAGCCAGATTCCGAAGAGGACATAGAAGGAAGGATATCATTGCTAATGTCAGATGCATCTTGGCTGAAAGCAGGGGATACCAGAAGGATGTTTACCTGTGTGGTTTGTTTACTACACAAAGGCATTCGACTGTGTGGATCTTAGCAAATTATGGATAACATTTTGAAGAATGGAAGTCCCAGAACACCTAATTGTGCTCATGTAGAACCTGTACATAAACCAAGAAGCAGTTGTTTGAACAGAACATGGGGATACTCTGTGGTTTAAAGTCAGGAAAGGTGTGCATCAGGGTAATATCCTTTCACAGTACTTAGTCTGTATGCTGAGCAGATAATCTGAGAAGGTGGACTGTGTGAAGAAGAACACGGCATCAGGATTGAAGGAAAACTCATTATCTACCTGTAATATGCAGATGACACAACTGTGCTTGCTGAAAGCGAAGAGGACTCAAAGCACTTACTGATGAAGATCAAAGACTCCAGCCTTGAATATGGATTACACCTCAACATAGAGAAAAGAAAAATCCTCACAACTGGACCAATAAGCAACATCATGATAAATGGAGAAAAGGTTGAAGTTATCAAAGATTTAATTTTACGTGGATCCACAGTCCGTGGAAGCAGCAGTCAAAAAATCAACTGATGCATTGCATTGGGCAAGTCTGCTGCAAAAGATCTCTTTAAAGTGTTAAAAAACAAAGATGTCACTTTAAGGACTAAGGTGTGCCTTGCCCGGGCCATGGTATTTTTAATCACCTCGTACGCATGTGAAAGCTGGACAATGAATAAGGAAGACAGAAGAAGAATTGATGCATTTTGAATTGCGCTGTTGGCAAAGATTATTGAATACACTGTGGACTGCCAGGATAATGAACAAATCTGTCTTGGAAGAAGTACAGCCAGAATGCTCCTTAGAAACGAGGATGGCGAGACTTCATCTGACATACTTTGGGCATGTTATTAGGAGGGACCAGTCCCTGCAGGACATCATGTTTGATAAAGTCAGGGGTTGGCAAAAAAAGAGAAAGAAGACCCTCAGTGAGATGGATTGACACAGTGGCTGCAACAATGGACTCAAAACATTAAGAACCGATGGTATCGAAGGAAGAAGTCCAAGCTGCACTGAAGGCATTGGCGAAAAACAAGACTTCAGGAATTAATGGAACACAAATTGAGATGTTTATGATTATGAGGATAGTGCAGGTCCGGGCTGTGTTTCGTTCTATTGTACATAGGGTTGCTATAAATCAGAACCCACTCGATGGTACCTAACAACAACAACAAAAGAAATATAAGTTCTTTTCAGGAGTTTACAGTTTGCTTGTGGACTTGAGACTTTCAGAAAAGGTCTGAATAAAACTATTAAACAACATCTGTTCCTCCTATTACCATAAGCTTTACCCAAATTCTGATCTTCATTTCTTTCTATATAAGTATTGGGCCTTCTAACTGGGACTTCTGCTTCCAGCTCCTTGTCATCCAAGCCATTGAAAAACACTGCTGCTGCATTATCTTTTTTCTAAAGCTCTGCTCTGATGATATTTTTCCATGATTAGGATCTTTCATTTTCTCCTGTAGCCTACAGACTTCTTATTCTGACACCCAGAATCCTCCCGTATGTGGCCCAGGCAAAGGTTTTTGGCCTAGTATTTCATCTTTCTTTCTACCCATGGTTCAGTCCAACTGGGATGATCACCATTCCACCAATACACCCAGATCTTCCTAGCCTCTGTAATTTTGTTCATACTAAGCCTCTATGCTGCATTTGACAACTGTTTATCTCCTGTGCTTCAAACAGGTTTGTCCAGCTGTTCACTTGATATCTACCCCAGATATACCAGATAACTCAAACATAACACATCCAAAACTGAACTCATCATTCTATTCTTCAACCTATTCTTTGTCCTGAATTCTGAGTCTCCATCAATGACACTGCCTTCATCAGCCCAGTCTTCCCAACTAGAGATCTTGGAGTCATTCTTATTGTCCTTCTCCTTCATATCTTCTTACTTACTCAATCTTACCTATTTTGCCTCCTATAATATTTTTTCAATCCATTTCCTTTGTTCTCTCCCTGTTGTTGTATTAGCTGTCGTCAAGTCAGTCCTAAACTCATGTCGACCCCAGGCACAATGCAATGAAACACAGCCCAGTCCTGTGCCATCCCCGTAATCTGTTGTGATCCATAGAGTTTTCATTGGCTCATTTTCTGGTGGTTCAGTGGTAGTATTCTCACCTTCCATGCGGAGGCCTGGGCTCAGTTCCCAGCCAATGCACCTCATGCAGAGACGCCACGATCCGTCAGTGGAGGCTGGGGTGTTGCGATGATGGTGACCAGGTTTTAGCAGAGTTTCCAGATTAAGATGGACTAGGGAGAAAGGCCTGGTGATCTACTTCTAAAAATCTATCCCTGTTAAACCAAAAAAGACTTTCCATGTCTATAATCTTTACGGGAGCAGACTGCCACATCTTTCCCTGCAGAGTGGCTGGTGGGTTCAAACCACCATCCTTTGGTTAGCAGTTGAGTGTTTAACCAATGTGCCACCAGGGCTCCTCTATCTCTATTAACCAAACAAACAAACAAAAAAATACCCAAACCCGTTCCCACTGAGCTGATTCCAACTCAGCTTTATCCTCTTGCTATGACAGCCTTTGGCCTTTCTGCCTTCAGCTGTGTTCTGTTTTTGTAACATGTATGTATATTTTTCTCATTCAAAAATTTGTACACGTATTGTTTTGTGACATTGGTTGCAATCCCCACAATATGACAGCACTCTCCCTTTCTATCCCAAGTTCCTCCTATCCATTTGTCCAGTTTTCTTGTCCCTTCCTGTCTTGTCTTGCTTTTGAGCATGAGTTGCCCATTTGGCCTTGTATGCTTGCCTGGACTAGGAAGTACGTTCCACACATGTGCTATCATATGCTTTATAGGCCTGTCTAATCTTTGTCTGAGAAATGGTCTTTGGGAGTGATTTCAGTTCTGAGTTAGTAGAATGTCTGAGGACCATAGTCTCGGGAGTTCTTCCAGTCTCTGTCAGACTGATAATTCTGGTCTTTTTTCATGAATTTGAATTTTGTTCTATATCTTTCTCCCCGTGTCCAGAACTCTCTGTTGTGACCCCTGTTAGAGTGGTTGGTGGTGGTAGCCGGGTACCATCTAGTTCTGGGCTCAAGCTGGTAAGCTCTGGTTCATGTGGTTGTTTAGCCCTTTAGGTTAGTATTTCCCTTGTGTCTTTGGTTTTCTTCATATTTTATTGTTTTAGGTGAAAGTTTGCATAGCAGATTAGATTCTCATTTAAGGACTTTTATACAAATCGTTCCATTACATTGGTTACATTTTTCACAATGTGTCAACAGTCTCGTTATTTCCATTCTGTTTTGATTAATCTAGAATCCCCATTCCTCCTTAGCTTCTTATCTTTTAGGATAAATGTTGACCATTTGGTCTCATATAGTTGATTACTTAGGGAGCATAGTACTCATGGGTGGTATTGTTTATTTTATAAGCCAGTTTGTTATTTGGATGAAAGGTAACCCACTGGGAGTGGCTTTAGTTCCAGCAGCTATGTTCTTTTTTTTGTCAGACTTTCACAGAGCCACTGAATGATTCATCCAAAATGCAGACCTGACAGGCCATTTTTCTGCTTCACACCTTCAATGGCTACCCTTCATTTAACACCAAGCTCCTTAGCAGGGCAGATGCCCAGCCCAGTGCCGTTGAGTCGATTCCGACTCATAGGCCCTCTATTATGGTCCTTGCCTACCTCTCTAGTGCCATATCTCCCCAATCCTTTCTTTGTACTTCAGTAGCACCAAACTCACTCCTCTCGAAATGTTCAGCACCCTCTTCCTTTGCCAGGTTAACTGACCCATTCTTCATGATGTAGCTCAGTTCTCATTTTTGGGAAACTTTCCCTAACACCATCAACTGGTAGATGGTTTTCTTCTGTGCCCTTGTAATACTGTGTGCGTGTCTCTGACATTGTCCTTAACCACATTGTGTCCCCATGCAGATTGTATTTCTTTTTTTTAAGTTTTTTTTGTTGTGTTTTTAGTAAAAGTTTACACAGCAAATTAGGTTCCCACTTGACAATTTCTGCATAGATTTTCCAGCAACATTAGTTACATTTTTTACAATGTAGCAACACTGTTTAATTATAATCTGGTTGTTCTGTTTTCAGTACTCTAGTTTCCCTGCCTCATTATCTTCTCATCTTTGCTTTAGAGTAATTGTTGACCTTTTGGTCTCATATACGTGGTTTTTTAATGGAGCACAGTACTCACAGTTTATTTTGTGTGCCAATCTGTTTTTTCGCTAAAAGGTGATTTTGGGATGGTTTTGGTTCAAGGTTTAAAGAATATTTCAGGGTGATAGTCTCAGTGAGTCTTCCACTCGGAATTGGTCTAGTCTCAGTGAGTCTTCCACTCACAGTTGGTCCAGTAAGTATGGATTTTATAAGAATTTGAGTTCTGTTCCATGTTTTTTCTCCTGTTCTGTCAGGGTCCATCTATAGTGGCCCTGATCAGAATGGTCGGTAGTGGTAGCCAGGCACCATCTAGTTCTTCTAGTCTCAGAGTAGATGAGCCTACGGCTCAGGTAGGCTTTTAACTCTGTAGACTAATTTTTTCTCTGTGACTTTGGTGTCCTTCTTTCTCTTTTGCTCCTAGTGAGTAGAGGCCAATAGATGTCTCTTAGATAGCTGCTCACAAGCTTTTAAGACCCCAGATGCTACTCGCCTCACTAGGATGCAGAACAGGAACTTCGTGATGCCATTTGACTGAATTGTCCTGTGAGACTAAGGCCCTAAGCTTTCAAACTCAGAAAACCATTTTCACAAGGTGTTTGGTTAGATCTGAAAACTATCTGTCATGTATTCTCTATGAATGTGTATGTATGCACACACGTATCTACACATACATATAGATACTTCTGTGTGCACAAATGTACTCATTTTACCTACCCATATATGTGTAAATGCCTATATACCTACATGTGATCATACATTCATTTTTTGTTTATTATCGATGTTGTCGCCAAACTATGTCTATCATATTCTTTAGCACAAGCATGCTTTTCTCTTGTGAGTGTCTTAATGGCATCATTTACTTTGGTCTAGCTGTGCTCGTTACACCCATATTCTGTGTTACTTTTCTCATTTCCAGAAATAACAAGTATCTACACTCTCGAGTGATTCCCCCCTCCCCCACCCATCCCTGGGAACTACCAATGAACATTGGTCTCTGTATATGTATCTGTTCTTGTCTTGTTATAAAAGTGGGATCATACAATATTTACCCTTATGTGATTGACTTATTTCACTCAGCATTATATCCTCTACATCCATCCATGTTAAAATGTTTCCCACAATCATCATTGTTCTTCATGATGTTTAGTGTTCATTGTATGTATGTACCACACTTTCCTTATCCATTCATCCATCGAAGGGCACTTAAGCTGTTTCCAGTTTTTTGCTATTGTAATACTGCAGTGAACGTAGGTGTAGCAGATTGTACTTCTAGAGGACTGAGACTTCTTGTTTTTTGTCTTCACAGTGCCTGACACTTGGTAGATGCCTTCCTCTTTGAACTGAATGAGTGAGTGGCTTCTGCATGTCGCCCCCCACCACTCTCATATATCTCAGCTCAAATGCCACCACTTCTGTGATATACTCCCTGATTGGCCCATGAGTTTTATGCATTTTTGTTAAACATTGGTTGATTTATTAGGATTCCCTAGTAGCTTGATTCTGTTCCTCCTCTCACTTCCTCTAATCCTTTTAACATAACTCAGGACTCTACAGCCTGGGAAAGGAGTCTCTGCTGGAGCAGCTGGCCCTGGAGTTTCGAACATGGGTGGTGTTGAGTCCTCGGCGCCTGGAGTTGGTGCAGCTGCTGGGTCTGGCAGATGTATTCACAGTGGACGAGAATGCTGGCCGCATCCATGCCGTGGATCGTACGGAGATCTGCCGTTCCACCATGCTGCACTGGAACCGGACCCACCCTACCATTGCTATCCTTCCCACAAGCCGGAAAATCCACATCTCCCACCCTGATATCCACATCATCCCTTACTCTGACCATTCCTCCTACTCTGAGCTTCGTGCCTTTGTGGCAGCGCTGAAGCCTTGCCAGGTGGTGCCCATTGTCAGTGGACAGCCTTGTAGGCGCTACTTTCAGGACAGCCTGAGCCCCAGGCTCCCTATGCCCTTGGTTCCAGCCTCTGTGCGACGATACATGAGTTTCTCCTCTAGAAAACAGAGCTTCCTGTGGCTGCTAAAAAGGAGGCTAAAGAAGCCGAGAACCCAGGGTGTTGTGTTTGAATCCCTTGAAGAAAATGCTGATCAATGTCAACCTGACAGGAACTCAAAGGTCAAGAAAGAAAACCTTTCTCCCCAGCCTGGGAACCCTGAGCAGCAGCCCTCCCTCTGTACTTTACGGATCAAGGAGCAGTTGTTGCCAGACCTCTACAGCAAAGAATGGGATGGGTTAGTCCCTTTCTCTGAGTCTCAGGGGATGGCAACTGTGGTGACTGCCCCCTTGGGCTTGTCGGTGCAGTTAAGGTCTACAGATGAGGAGTTTACCTCTTCAAAAACTGGGGAAGAAATTGGTTTAGGGCCCCACTTGGTACCCAGTGGAGACAATGATGGCCCAGCAACCACAAGGAACCAGAGCACTTGGATGGGCCAGAAGCCTCTTCAGTCTCCCAGCAGCAGGGCTGCCCCTCTTCTGACTACCAAGTTCAGGGGCCT
Source organism: Loxodonta africana (assembly GCF_030014295.1). NCBI lineage: Eukaryota > Metazoa > Chordata > Mammalia > Proboscidea > Elephantidae > Loxodonta > Loxodonta africana. Next base: position 162,129,333 of record NC_087344.1, on the reverse strand, counting down.
GGCGCTGAAATACCTCCTGACTCCAGTGAACTTTTTCCAGGCAGAGTTCTCTTCCAGGAGCTTTGACCAGCAAGTGGAAAAATACCATAGAGCCCTCGCTGAAGTACAGAGGAGAGCACAGAATGATCCCCTTGTTTGATCCAGCACTGCGGTTTTGAAGATAGTGAGCGATGGCGCTATTTGTTTTGGGCCTTGCTTTTCTATCTTCCCAGGATCCCTGAGGGCTCACCTGCACCAGCACTTCCCAGTCCCTATGGAATCTTTAGCTTTATAGTTGAGTATGTCTGAAAAGCACTTGTCATAACCCCTTCACAGTATACATGAGTACTTTAAAGGTCCTGAGAAGTCCTGTGGGAACTTAATCTGTTTAATTTTATTTAATCCAGTATTTTTCAAGATTTTTTCAACATGCAGCCCTCTTATATGTGTGCAGAACAGAGATAGAATCAAGGAAGAGCAGATTATTTCGCATTGTTATTTTGTGTGTCATGTCCCATCTGCTGTGTTCCCTTCCCCTTCTTCTTCCCAGACTAAAGTCCCTAGGTAGTTCTATTTTTAAGTTATGAACAAACTGTGGTGCTAGATAGTCAATGTGAGTTGATTAAGTAGTGGCCCAGGCAGCACGTCCCAATCCTGAATGTCACTGACTTGCTGTGACCCCATCCAAGTGATTTCCTGTTACTGCCTCTCGGAGGGAACCGGAAGCAACGAAGAGGCTTTCTTGGATCAGTGGTGAAAAATTCCACCCCTGATTCCGTCGTGAAGGACTACAGTTAGTGTCATGGGTACCCATCGAAGCAGAGCCAGCTGGGGGATAGGCAGCACTCATCAAGGCAGTACCTGTAGCCGAGCTGAACAGTAAGGCTCCCAGCTGTTTGGGGTCCCTGACAATTTGGCTGAAATAAAGTTACAAAAGATCAAATGTGCTGCCAGCTATTCCTCTGATCGTTCACATAGCTGTGATGTTTGTTGCTTCCCCTCTTCCCCCTGGGTTGAGTTGAGTAGGGACCAGGAGCTCACAGCCTGTGTGTTTTCGTATCCAGGGAAGAGACCAGGTTGCCAGCTGGCTGCAGGGGGCGGGAGTGTGCAGTTCTGCCCTGTCCTTCTGCTTCAGACCTGACAAAATGCCAAACCAGTAAGCAGGCCAGCAGATACCACGGCTGTGACGGAAAGGGCTCAGAGAGAGGGCCCAGGCTTGTAGAGCTGGACACGTGAAGAAAAACTGCTTCAGACTGGAGCCACAAACCTTAGAAATGAAGAAGGCTCTGTTCTCGTCTGGGGCTGGTAGGACGAGGGCAGCGGTGTTTTCTACTTTTGGAAGGAGATACGAAGAGTTTAGAAAGCAAAATAAAGTCTTGCTTTTGAGCAGGCTGTACACAGCTCTGTTTCGTCAGTGACCTTGGCTATGAGCCTCCCGTGGGCCTACTAAAAGATGCAGCAGGCGAGTCATATGGTGCAGCAGGAAGACTTGAATCCAGGGCACCCTGGGCCAACTGCTGAAATAGTGGAGCCTCAGTTCCTCATCTGTAAAACAGACTAAAATACCTGCCTCTCATAACTGCCCTGGAGATTAAATAGTTGGTAAAATCCTAGCTCAGTGCCTAGTACATGAATTTTGTTAGCTGACATTGAGTCAGGTCCATCTCATGGCGACCCTGTGCACAAGGAGATGCTTCCTGGTCCTGTGCCATCCTCATGATCAGTTGGGGATAGGACAGTTGTGATCCATAGGATTTTCTTTGGCTGATTTTCAGAAGTAGATTGCCAGGCTTTTCTTCCTGGTCTGTCTTAGTCTAGAAGCTTCGCTGGAATCTGTTCGGTATCATAGCAACACACAAGCTTCAACTGACAGACAGGTGATGGCTGCGTATTAGGTGCACTGGTTGGGAATTGAACGCAGGTCTGCTGTGTGGAAGGTGGGAATTCTACCACTAAACCACCAGTACTTTATTAGCACATGATACCAAAACCATTACCCTTGAGTTGATTCAGACTCACAGCAACCCTATAGGACAGAGTAGAACTGCACCATAAGGTTTCCAAGGAGTGACTGGTGGACTTGAAGTGTCAACCTTTTGGTGAGCAGCCATAGCTCTTAACCACTGCACCAGGGCTCCTAGCACACGATACCCCGTTGCCTTTGAGTTGATTCCGACTCAAATGTTGGTTCTCTTAGCTTCTGGTTCTTTAAAAAATACTATTCTGTATATAAAAAAAGAAACTTTGGAAATCATAAAAATATAAAGAAGAAAAAAGCAATTATTTCTCCATACACATCAATTGATACGTTTTCTTCTAATCTTTTCCTGTGCATGTAAATTTGTCAAGTATTTTTTTTCAAAATTGGGATAATAGTGTGTAAGTTTATATCCTGCATTTTACTTCCTTAACATCTCAAGCATTTCCCCATGTCCTTAAATATTATTCAAAAAAGTCATTTTTAATATTTAAATAATATCCCATCATGTTGGTCGACCTTAGACCATTTCCGTATTGTTCAACATTTTGTATGCTATCTTTTCACAGTTACACATACTACAGTGAGCATCCTTGTGCAGGTATGTTGGCATTTTTCTTTATTTCCTTAGAGTAAGTTACTGGAAGTGGGATTACATTTTTAAGTTCAAGATGCAAATTCTGTCAAATTGCCCTTCAGAAAAGGGTTCCTTACCATCCTTTCTGCAGAAGAGGATAGCATTAAAATACCTCAAAGACTCCTTAAGTTCACATTGTATCATTAGAACGGCACATGTCAACTCATGGAAAATCATCTCGTGTTATGTCAATAAATATTTACTAAGCTGCACAACAAGTCTTAGCCTGACTTCCTCAAGGAGCTTCTAGCAGTCTCACATCTGTGTGACCCAAAGGTGGCTGGGAGAGATATGGTTGTCCTTGGTAGAAGGGCCCCCATATTGGTGTTATCTTCTGGCCACAAGGGAAGGCTGTGTACTTCTGGCATGTGCTGTGTCATACATGTTCCTTGAAGTGGGATTGATATGAATTCAGATGAGGACGTAGAAAGGCTTTGAGGAATTTAGTTGTTGGTGGCATGTTTGTGTTTTAATAATGGAAAAATTCCTTATTGTTCCCCTAAAGTAAATTCACATGGCTTCTTGAAGAGATCAGCAGTTGCTTTACTTGTTTGGTTTTTTAGCTCTCACGTTAAGATGCTGCATAGCGTGTATCTTTAAAACTTATTTTATTTTTAGAATCTAAGAATGATCTTATATATTTATGAAGATCTTGCAAGTTGGGCTTGACGTTATGGGGAAAAGGGGCTCCCTAGAGATCAGTTAATTATTTGTTTCATGATCTGTGGGAAAACTTGTGCTTTTCCACAAGGGGACTTATAGTGGCGTAAGTCTCTTTACAGAAAAATATCTCCCTGGCTGGCTTTGGAGCCCTGGTGGCACAGTGGTTTAGAGATCATCTGTTAGCCAAAAGGTCAGCAGTTCAAATCCACCAACCACTCCTTAGAAACCCTAGGGGGTAGTTCTACTCTGTCCTTTAGGGCCACTATGAGTTGGCAGCAGGTTTGGTTGGCTGGCTTTAGGCAACCATCTTTCATTCCTGGTCCAGACTGCCCTTTGTGGTAGGAAATAGACGATGAGTGAGCCGGCTTGGTCTTTTCTCAAGAAAAGGGATTTGGACCTATGAGCCCTGGTGGTGCAGTGGTTAAGCGCTCAGCCGCTAATCGATAGGTCAGTCGTTCAAACCAACCAGCCGCTCAGTGGGAGAAAGATGTGGCATTCAGCTTCCATAAAGATTACAGCCCTGGAAACACCATGGGGTAATTCTACCCTGTCCTAGAGGGTGGCTATGAGTAGGAATGTGACTTGACACCAGTGGGTTTGGTTTGGTTTGATTTTCTCTATCTCAAGTCCACTCCCAAAGAGATGGTTTTCTGTGCATTCTTGGAGAGAAATCCTCATCTGGGGTCCCATGTGCACATGTCTTTAATGCTATCACTAGTGAGTAGCTGTTAGTCTGTTACCTGCTTTCCACCTTCCACCCTCCCCACCCGTTAGTTGTCATCAAGTTGGCTCCCACTCATGGGCTTTCCACATAAAATAAATGAAATGTTGCCCAGTCCTGCACCATCTTCAAGACACTGGTATGCTCGAGTCCGTTGCTGCAGCCACTGTGTCTTTTGAGTGCCTTGCTCAACTTTCTGCACTACATTGGATAATATTCTGTTGTGATCCGTGGAGTTTTCACTGGCTAATTTTTGGAAGTAGATTGCCAGGCCTTTCTTCCTAGTCTGTCTTAGTCTGGAAGCTCTTCTGAAACCTGTTCACAATAGGTGACCCTGCTGATATTCGAAATACCAGTGGCATAGCTTCCAGCATTATACCAACATGCAAGCCACCACAGTATGACAAACTAACAATTGAGTGGTCAGTCACCACCGCAGCAAGCTGTTTTGTATTGGGTACATGTGCTTCTTCTAGTCTCTTTCCCAGGACTTTCCACCTGCACTGGTGCAGACTGATTCTGCTCCGCCTTATCACCACCTGAATCTATAACTGTTTGTGGGGCTCTCAGAATGATTAAGCTTGTCTTTATTTTGACCGTAATGCTTTTATTTAGCTATACCCTTCCACCGTGGCTATCTTATTCCTAGATGACTTTCTCTTTGAACACATCGTTGACTCAGCCGATCACAGAAAGCACCCAGAATCTTGGGCTTAGTTCTTCTGAACAGATAGCTTATTGAATTATCTTTCAGTCACAGAAAACTTCTGAACTAGCCTTGGGTTAGTCTTGCCCTTAAAATATTTACACATTTAAACACTATTTTATTACAGCTGTCATACCAGTCCCGGCTCCTCTCATAATATATAGTAAATTTGGGGAGTAGAGGATGAAGAGTTTGTGCTGCCCCTGTGCTACAACCCTGTCCTCAATGTGCTCACTGAAAGGTGCGCTCTTGAGGGGCTAAAAAACTTGAGTTAGACTCACTCAAGCTAACCAGCCTTTGCAGAGACAAAGCGTCAGGGTGGAACCAGACTCCTGGTGCTTAGAGTCAGGGTTTGGGGAAAACCTGGCTTCAGGAGGAAAAAAATCTTAATCAGCTCAACTTCTTCAAATTCCCACCCAGCTTCCAAGCTTAAGGAGCCCTGGTGGCACAAATGGTTAAGTGCTCAGCTGCTAAAGGTTGATGGTTCAAACCCCTCCAATGGCTCTGTGGGAGGAAGAAGTGAAGATCTACTTCCATAAAGACTGTTGTTGGGTGCCATCAAGTAGCGACCTCATGTGATAGAGTAGAACTGTAATCTTTACGGGAGCAGATAGCCACGTCTTTCTCTTGCAGAGCCACTGCAAACCACCAACCTTTCAGATAACAGCTGAAAGCTTAACCATTGTGCCGCCAGGGTTCCTTCCGTAAAGATTGCAACCAAGAAAACCCCATGGGGTAGTTTTACTGTCCCATGGGGTTGAATCTACACAATGGCACCTAACAATAACAAAGTTACAGGCTTAATCAGTCCACTTTCTAACTTTGCTCTTGACAGTGGAATAAAAATCTTTCCTTTATTACCTCTTACTAAGAAAACATTTTCTCTACTCGTTAATTTCCAACAACACAAACCATTCAGGATAACATTTTAGTTCTACATAATGCAAGCCTGATCTATCCTTCCAGCCTTTTCTCCCAGGATTCCCCTGTCTGCAAGGCAGTGTGCTGTAGGGAAAGGCATGGAGTTAGATGAGTTGAGTTAGGAATAGAGATCCTGCTGCTTACTAACTGTGTATATAATCTCGGGCAAGTTACTTTTTGGCACCTCAATTTTCTCATCTTTGGAGTGGGAATAATAATGTCTACTCTTAGGGCTTGGAGGGGAATGACATGAGATTAAAGAGGCTAAAGCACTTCACAAATACATCCCATACAATTTTTTTTTCTTTAATAATTTTTATTGTGCTTTAAGTGAAAGTTTACAAAACAAGTCAGTCTCTCACACAAAAACCCATATATACCCTGCTACACACTCCCAATTACTCTCCCCCTAATGAGACAGTCCAGTCTCTCCCTCCACTCTTTCTTTTCGTGTCCATTTCGCCAGCTTCTAACACCCTCCACCCTCTCATCTCCCCTCCAGGCAGGAGATGCCAACATAGTCTCAAGTGTCCACCTGATCCAAGAAGCTCACTCCTCACCAGCATCCCTCTCCAACCCATTGTCCAGTCCAAACCTTGTCTGAAGAGTTGGCTTTGGGAATGGTTCCTGCCCAGGGCCAACAGAAGGTCTGGGGGCCATCACCACTGGGGTCCTTCTACTCTCAGTCAGACCATTAAGTCTGGTCTTTTTACCGGATTTGGGGTCTGCATCCCACTGCTCTCGTGCTCCCTCAGGGGTTCTCTGTTGTGTTCCCTCTCAGGGCAGTCATTGGTTGTAGCCGGGCACCATCTAGTTCTTCTGGTCTCAGGATGCTGTAGTCGCTGGTTCATGTGGCCCTTTGTGTCTCTTGGGCTCATAATCACCTTGTGTCCTTGGTGTTCTTCATTCTCCTTTGATCCAGGTGGGTTGAGACCAGTTGATGCATCTTAGATGAGCCCTGGCAATTTTAACATTTTCTAACTGGCTGTTCACAATCATCGGTCACTTGATTAGTTTCCAAGCCCTATTTTCTACCCTCTAAAAATTGAATTTCTTCCATCCTAAGAAGCATGGGTTCTCTGTAATTTTTTTTTTTCCATAAAGCCAATTCTCCTTTATTCTGCTATTACCTTACTTTTTTTTTTTAATTATCTTAACTTTTATTGAGCTTCAAGTGAACGTTTACAAATCAAGTCAGACTGTCATATATAAGTTTATATACATCTTACTCCGTACTCCCACTTGCTCTCCCCCTAATGAGTCAGCCCTTCCAGTCTCTCCTTTTGTGACAATTTTGCCAGCTTCCAGCTCTCTCTATCCTCCCATCCCCCCTCCAGACAGGAGATGCCAACACAGTCTCAAGTGTCCACCTGATATAATTAGCTCACTCTTCATCAGCATCTCTCTCCTACCCACTGTCCAGTCCCTTTCATCTCTGATGAGTTGTCTTCGGGCATGGTTCCTGTCCTGTGCCAACAGAGGGTTTGGGGACCATGACCGCCGGGATTCCTCTAGTCTCAGTCAGACCATTAAATATGGTCTTTTTATGAGAATTTGGGGTCTACATCCCACTGATCTCCTGCTCCCTCAGGGGTTCTCTATTGTGCTCCCTGTCAGGGCAGTCATCGATTGTGGCCGGGTACCAACTAGTTCTTCTGGTCTCAGGATGATGTAGGTCTCTGGTTCTTGTGGCCCTTTCTGTCTCTTGGGCTCTTAGTTGTCGTGTGACCTTGGTGTTCTTCATTCTCCTTTGCTCCAGGTGGGTTGAGACCAATTGATGCATCTTAGATGGCCGCTTGTTAGCATTTAAGACCCCAGACGCCACATTTCAAAGTGGGATGCAAAATGATTTCATAATAGAATTATTTTGCCAATTGACTTTGAAGTCCCCTTAAACCATGGTCCCCAAACCCCCGCCCTTGCTCCGCTGACCTTTGAAGCATTCATTTTATCCCGGAAACTTTTTTGCTTTTGGTCCAGTCCAATTGAGCTGACCTTCCATGTATTGAGTGTTGTCCTTCCCTTCACCTAAAGCAGTTCTTATCTACTAATTAATCAGTAAAAAAAACCCTCTCCCGCCCTCCCCTCCTCGTAACCACAAAAGTATGTGTTCTTCTCAGTTTATACTATTTCTCAAGATCTTATAATAGTGGTCTTATACAATATTTGTCCTTTTGCCTCTGACTTCGCTCAGCATAATGCCTTCCAGGTTCCTCCATGTTATGAAATGTTTCACAGATTCCTCACTGTTCTTTATCGATGCGTAGTATTGCATTGTGTGAATATACCACAATTTGTTTACCCATTCATCCATCGATGGACACCTTGGTTGCTTCCAGCTTTTTGCATTGTAAACAGAGCTGCAATAAACATGGGTGTGCATATATCTGTTTGTGTGAAGGCTCCCATACAATTTAAAAAATTATATATTTTTATCTCATTGTCCCTGCTACACCTTAAATTCTGGTTATAGTAGATTGATTGACATTCCCAGCACATGCCCTGCGTAGTGCTATTGGCTAGTTCTACCTTCCAAGGCTAAAAACGTCTACTGAGAGATGAGCTGATAAAGGCAGTCCAGATGAGGAGGTCCCTGGAGTCAGGCCTAGCCAGAAGGGCCATTGCCTGAGGCATCCCATGATGTATTTGTCCATATGGAAAAAGAGATTAGGGTCAAATCATGGTAAATTTCAAGTGCAATTCTGAACATTCTTACCTGAAAATTCCTAAGGGCAGGGCTGAAATTCAACAGAAGAGCAAGTGGTAAATCAGAGGCCCAGAGAGTCCAAAGATGTATACAAGGACAAGGAAAAGAAATGAGAAGCAGCTTAAAGATACCGGAGGCTTTGTACACTGCTCTATGTCAAGCTGAGCTGAGCACTGGAGAACATTGTAGGTAAACAAAGGGCCAGACTCTAGGTTTGATCTTCTAGGTTCTTCTGCCACACTAGCCCTTTAAACCATCAGCCTTAATCGGTCCTGGAATTCTCCTTTTCAATTCCTACCCAAGGAAGGCAGAACCACTGGAGAGAAGAATCACACAACTGGTGTCATTACAGGTTTCAGCCTTTGGTATCTTTAAGCAGCTTCTCATTTCTTTTACTTGTCCTTGGTGCATTTCTTCTTCCATGTACTTGAAGTAGTTATTCCAAACCTTTGTGACCCTCAAACTGTTAGGATGTACGAAGCCTTAAGAAGATACCGTTGAGTACCAAGGATACTAAGCCATTATACCCTGAAGTAACTTGCCCCAGCCTGGACCGTAGAAACAGGTCTGGTGTCCCCTCCCCCGTTATCCCAGCAATGGCAGAACTAGTCCTCTCATACTTCACGGTCCTGTTTAAACCTCAGTTCCTGTCAGGAGCCTAAGCCTTTAAAGTCTAAGATCTACCCTCCCCTCCCAGATACTTTCACTAGGCTCTGTGAGAACCAAATTCCCCTGTGTCCTCATTTTCTCAAAGTCTTCACCTTCCTTTCCTAATTAAAGCCTGGCTGTCCTCTCAGCACAGTGCTTTCTGGCCGGCCCTCTCAAGCAGAGGCCATTTTCTCTCTCCCTACCTCAGTGTATGAACGCGGTGTTGATGTCCTCTTGCTTTCCTTGCTGCCTCCTGACCATTATTTCCATTCCTTCCTGTGAAAATTTCTCCTCCTTTTTAAGTGCATGCCATCTGGCTATACCATCCTTGCCCCACTTCTCCTTCACAACTCTGTTGTCATTGTGGATTCCTTCAGCACCTTGGCTCCTCAGTTTCCTTGGCCTCCTCATCTCCAAAGGCCTTGTTTTCCTTCTATCTCACCACCATATTGTTATGAGAAATTGCACAACATCTGAAATCTCACTTTTGAATTTCCTTTTCTCCCAGCTTATTTGCTCAAATACCTCCTTTGCCAGTGTTTTACTACTCGTAACCTGCTCCTACCTTCACTTCCTACCTTGGCTTGACTGTATCCCACCATCTATCAATACAGTATCACTCTCTTGCTCCTTCTCACTCAGACACATTTGCTTGAAATACTCCAATTCTGGATAAACCATGCTATCTATCTACTCTGCCTGCACTGGAGCAGCTGGTTGTTGCTGGAGAAATCACTCCACCAGGCTGACTGGCTGCATTTTAAATTCATGATCTCATACATCAAAATGGCCTTGTATACTGCTGAGCAGTCCTATTGTTTCTCTAGAAGGCTCGGTTTCTTATTCTTCCTTTCTCTTCTCTTTCTCCTCCCACCCATACTACTAGGGTCTGTCAGAAAACCCTGTTGACTCTACCTTGAAACATATCCCAAATTACACTTCTTTCTACACTTTGTCTCCACCACCCTTGTCCAAGCATGTTTTGTTTCTTATCTGAGTTACTGCAGATGTGTCTCAAATGTTCTCCTGCTTCCAACCTTGTTCCCCCTCTCCCTACCAAATACACAATCTAGTCTAGCCCTGGTGGCACAATAGCTAAGTGCTCAGCTGCTAACCTAAAGGTCGGCGGTTCAAAACCACCTGGTGGCTCTCTGGGTGAAAGACCTGGCAATCAGCTTCTGTAAATGTCACAGCCTGGAAAACCCTACTGGTGATTTCTGCTGTCACATGGGGTTACTATGACTCTGAATTGACTTGACGGCACCAGCAGCAACAGTCCCCACAGCAGGCAGGGAACTGCATCTTTTTATGTAAATCAAATCGAGTTACTCCTCTGCTCAAATCCTTCAGTGGCTTTCCAGCTCAATCAGAGTGAAAACCAGAGTTCTTACGATGGACTGTGTGGCCTACGTGACCTGCCATCCATCTCTTACTACTCTCCCACCTTCCACTCACTCTTCTCCAGCTGCACTGACCTCCTTGCCATTCCTCCAATGTGCCAGGCAAGCCCCCACCTCAACTCTTCCCTCTCCCTACAATATTTTCCATCCAGAAGCCCACATGGCTCCTCACCTCTTTCATGTTTTTGCTCAGTGAGACTTTTCTTGGTCACTTTATTTAAAATTGTAACCACCCTGCCTGCCACACCCTATCCTCCTTCCCTTTTTCTACATAGAGCACTTACACTTTCTAACACACTGTAGAGTTTACTTGTTTAGGTTAGTCTGCCTTATTCTACTAGATTATAAACTCCAGGACAGTGTTTTGTTTTCTGTCCTGGTCTGTTTCATACACTGCTGTATCCCTAGTGTTCAGAACATATGACAGCAGATTCTTAGTAATAAACATTTGTTGAATGAATAGATCAATGAATCTAGAGGAACAGATTGATTGCACATCCTTTAGGAAATCCTCCTTCAATATTATTTCTCCCAAACAGGGAATAAAACAGCGTTCTTAGCCCTCAAGGAGCTAACAACTACTGAATGCTTATTACTCTATTGGGCACTTAATATTACCTTTATACCTTGCAACTAGCCTGTGAGAAAACTAGCGCTCATAAACTCATTCCATTCGCTTTATTCATTCAACAAATATTTATCGAATACCTACTGTATGCCAGGTACTGTAACCTCTATGATGTTAATGAGAGAGGATTAGAGGCAGTTATGTAAATGAGGCAGGACTCAATCTGCAAAATTAGGTTTTGTTTCAAGTCAATCTCTTGAGATTTAAAAGAGAGAAGCAAGCAGAGAGACAGGGGGACCTCATACCACCAAGAAACAAGAGCCAGGAGAACAGCGTGTCCTTTGGACCAGGGGTCCCTGCGTTGAGAAGCTCCTCAACCGGGAATATTGATGACAAGGAACTGCCCCCAGAGCCGACAGAGAGAGAAAGCCTTCCCCTGGAATTGGCACCCTGAATTTGGACTTCTAGTCTACTGGACTGTGAGAGAATAAATTTCTGTTTGTTAAAGCCATCCACTTGTGGTATTTTCTGTTATAGCTGCACAAGATAACATCAAATTGTGATAAGTGGTAAGGAGAAAGTAAAACTGGCCCCTGGGGGTGGGGATCAGTTTCTATATGATAGGGAAGGTGTCTCTGTGGAGTTGACGATGAAGATGAGATTTGAATGATGAAAAGGAGTCAGCCGTGTGAAAATACAGGGGGAAGAGGGTTCAGGTAGCCTCAGTGCAAAGACTGGGACGGGAATGAGCTTTGTGCCCAAGAACATCGAGCCTACGTCCAAAGAGAAGAGGAGGACTGAGCTCAGAGTGGTAGGCAGAAGTCGGACCTGGCAGTGACTTATAGATTAAAATAAGAAGCTTGGATTTTATACTAATTGTTATGGGAAGCTATCAAAATGGCCTGGTGCCATCAGACCTCCTTGTCTGCCTTCATGAGAGCGGAGGATAATCACCACCAACATCAGCCCAAAATCAGTTCCTTTGAGGTAGAGGTCAGGCATACCTCCATTCTCCAACCTTTATACCAATTCTGACACCAGCCATCCCTCCTACAGCACTCTTTACTTCTTTTCTGGGTTTGATAATTTGTTGCAGTGGTCACATAGAGCTCATGGACCATATTCACAATTATGGGGCGTATTAGGGAAGTAACAGCTTACAATTCATGATCAGGATCAAGAAGCACGTAGGCAAAGTCTCCCTTCTTCAGCCCCCTGAGGACAGGCCTCCTCTCAGTCCCCTAAGGACAGGCTTCTCTTGGCCCTGGCATCTGTCACCACCAGCTCTGCCACAGGGGCCCTTCCTGTTGCTGTCTTCAGTGTTACAGCTCTTTTAGAAGGTTCCTTGCCTCCTGTCTCTGCTTCTTCTACTTTCTGCTTCTTCCTGCTGCTTCTCTTCTGTTTCTTTTTCTCTGAAAAACCTCTGTAGGGTTGGCTGCATATATACAAAACACCTTGTCCATTTCAAGGCATGGCCCCCCCCCCACCAGGGGGCGGGCAAAATCTGACAAAACCCCTCTCTGTAGGCTACAGACACTTCATTTGCTTAGCAGGCTACAGTTACTTCATTCGCATAGCCTATTGTCCAGTCATTGCAGGGTGCATACCAATCCCTGGATGGGCTGCAGCCCAGGGCCAGATAAAAAGTATCAAACCACAGATTGTTTACAGCTTAGCCAGGGAATGTCAGTCAACCTGGACAAAAGTAACAGGCCCTCTGGAGTAGAAAACTAGAACAAAGGTAACTCCTTGGGACTTAGGGGAAAAATCTCTCAAGCTGTTTTTCCAAAGAACCAAGGTAAAAAGCCATATGAAGCAACTCATTTCACCACAGAAGCTAATAGAGTATTTTAAAGTGGAGGGATGATTTGATATGATAAATATTTTAAAAAGTGGAAGATGGAGAATGAGGCAAGAATGATAACAGGAACACCAGTTAGGAAATTTGCAGCACTGAGAGATATTGGTGAACTGAACTAGGTTTTTTGGAAGAAAGGGGCTTTGCATTGTGTTAGGAGATGAATTTGTTACGTCACCTCTTTAATACAAGCAGCTACAGGGAGAAAGACATACCTTCTCCTCTATTAAACTTTTACAAAGGGAGCGTGTACGTATGTTAACGTATATGTATATCTAAATATACACATATATATAGGAACAGTGGTGCAGTGGTTAAGAGCTGTGGCTGCTAACCAAAAGGTCAGCAGTTCAAATCCACTAGCAGCTCCTTGGAAACCCTATGGGGCAGTTCTACTTTGTCCTATAGAGTTGATATGAGTTGGAATATATATGTATATAAACTATATATATATATTCACAAGTATAAACTTGTATACTAAATATGGAGAAATCAAGAAAGGAAGAGGAAAAAATGAGTAAGTTAATTTACAATGTAAGTAAATAACAGGAATATTTTGTGAACTAACACTATTTCCTATAATAGACATGTTTTATAACTTTATGTTCTTGAAAAAGAAAAACAAGCATGTTCCATGGGCTTTGGAGTAAACACAAGCCTTGGGGTTAGAGGTGACATTTCCTGAGATACTAGGGCAAGCTCTTCAGTAAAACATTTTATTTATCAGACAGTAATTATTTTTTTATTTTTAAATTGTTATTATGAAATTTTAACTGTAAAAATTTATAGAGAATAGTGGTCCTGATCTTTGAATATCTAGATCCATAGGGAGAGATTTATAAGATACGATGAAGAACAAAGCATAGTCAAAGTCGATATAAATTAGACCTTTTGTTTAATTTACCAAGTTGAAATATTCTACATCCTACAGAAAATGTTCTAAATGAACAAGGTATTTTCTTAATTGTTTTATTGTGGTAAAAATAAACATAACAAAACAGTTGCCCAGTCAACATGTTTTACATGTACAGTTCAGTGACATTGGCTTCCTCTGTAGTGTTGTGCAGCCTTCACCGTTACCTGTTTCCAGAAACTCAGTGCTCCCTAAGCTAAGACCCCTCTTTCCCCCCTCTCTCCCACTCCTGGTAACCACTAATGGAGTTTGGTTTCTGTACATTTGCCTGTGTCACTAAGTGGGATCATACAACATTTGTCCTTTTGTGACTGACATTTCACTCAGCATAACGTTTTCAAGATTTGTCCATGTTGTAGCATGTATCAGAACTTCATTTCTCTTTATAGCTGAGTAACATTTCATTGTATGGCTATATCACATTTTGTTTATCCTTTCATCTGTTAGGAAACCCTGGTGGCATAGTGGTTAAGTGCTACGGCTGCTAACCAAAGGGACAGCAGTTTGAATCCGCTAGGCGCTCCTTGGAAACTCTAGGGGGCAGTTCTACTCTGTCCTGTAGGGTCGCTCGAAGGCGGAATCTACTCAATGGCGCTGGGTTTGGTTTTTTTTGGTTCATCTGTTAATGGACATTCAGGTTGTTTCCACGTTTTGGCTGTTGTGAACAGTGCTGCAGTGAACACTGGTGTACAGGTACCTGTCTGAGCCCCTGCTTTCAGTTCTTTTGGGTATGTACCCATGAGTGGAATTACTGGGTATAAGTCAGAAGCGACTCGATGGCACCGAACAACGACGACGACACGGTAATTTTATATTTAACTTTTTGAGAAACCATCCAACTGTTTTTCACAGTGGCTGTACCATTTTGCATTCCCACCAGCAGTGGATGAGGGTTCCAACTTTCCCACATCCTTGCCAGCGCCTGTTATTTTCCACTTTTCTGATCATAGCCTTCCTAGTTGGGTGTGAAGTGGTATCTCATTGTGGCTTTGATTTGCATCTCCATAATGACTAAGGCTACCACTCTTCTCTCAGACTGAAGAGATCCATATTTGTGCCCATTCCAAAGGAAGGTAGTCCAATGGAATAATATCATTAACATTACATGCAAGCAAAACTTTGCTGAAGATAATTTAAAAACAGTTGCAGCTGTACATTGACAGGAAACTGCCAGAAACTCAAGCAAAATTCAGAAGAGGAAGTGGAATGAAGGATATCATTGCTGATGTCAGATGAATCTTGGCTGAAAGCAGAGAATACCAGAAAGATGTTTACCTGTGTTTTACTGACTATGCAAAGGCATTTGACTGTGTGGATCGTAACAAATTATAAATAACATTGGGAAGCATGGGAATTCCAGAACACTTAATTGTGCTCACGCGGGACTTGTACATAGACCACGAGGCAGTTGTTCAAACAAAATAAGGGGATACTCTGTAGTTTAAAGTTGGGAAAGTTTTGTGTCCTTTGACCATACCTATTCAATCTGTATGTTGAGCAAATAATCCCAAAAGCTGGACTATGTGGAGAAAAACAGAGCATCAGGATTGGAGGGAGACTCATTAACAACTTGCAATATGCAGATGACACGACCTTGCTTGCTGAAAGTGAAGAGGATTTGAAGCACTAACTGATAAAGATCAAAGACTACAGCCTTCAGTATGGATTACACCTCGACATGAAGAAAACAAAAATTCTCACAACTAGACCAATAAGCAACATCATGGTAAATGGAGAAAATGTTGAAGTTGTTAAGGATTTGATTTTACTTGGATCCATAGTCAATGCCCACAGAATCAGCAGTCAAGAAATCAAATAACATATTGTATAGGGCAAATCTACTGCAAAAGACCTCCTTAAAGTGTTAAAAAAGCAAAGACATCACTTTGATGACTGCCAGAAGAATGAACAAATCTGTCTTAGAAGAAGTACAACCAGAATGCTCCTTAGAAGTAAGAATAGGGAGACTTTGTCTCAAGTACTTTGGACATGTTATCAGGAGGGACTAGTCCCTGGAGAAAGAGAATCATGCTTGGTAATATAGAGGGTCAGCAAAAAAGATGAAGACCCTCAACAAGGTAGATTGACACAGTGGCTGTAACAATGGGCTTAAACATACCTACTATTGTGAGGATGACACAGGACCAGACAACTTTTTGTTCTGTTGTACATGGGGTCACTATGAGTTGGCATTGACTCAATGGAACCTCAAAACAACGACTAATGACTTCAAGTATCTTTTTATGTGCTTGTTGGTCATTTGTATATCCTCTTTGATGAAATGCCTTTTTAATTCCTTTGCCTATATTTTGATTGGGTTGTCTTTTTGTTGTTAAGTTGTAGGAGTTCTTTATATAGTCTGGATATTAAACCCTTATCAGATAACATGGTTCCCGAAAATTTTATCCCAAGTTGTAGGTTGTCTCTTCACTTTGTTGATAAAGTCTTTTGATGCACAAAACTTTTTAATCTTGATGACATGATGTCTGATTTATCTGTTTTGTCTTTTGCCACTCGTCTCTTCGTGTCATATCTGAACAAGGTATTTTTAGATTTATGGGATTGTATCTTTTCTTTGCAAAGCTTCTAGTGTATACATAATCAAAACTTGCACTCCCTTTTAATCAAGATAAGACTGAAAAATTCGTATGTAGTATTATTCCATATTTTTTAAAGACTTTCTGATTCAACAGACATTATCAATAGTAGTGAATTAAGCATATATTTTGGAAACAGAGCTAAAGGAATTTGCCAGTGGATTGAATGAAAGTGGCTGCTAACTGAAAGGTCACGGTTTGAACCCACCAACAATCCATAGGAGAAAGCTGTGGCAGTCTGCTACCATAAACATTTATAGCCTTGGAAACCTTATGGGCAGTTCTACTCTGTCCCTCAGGTTGTATGAGTCAGAATTAAGTTGATAGTAACAGGCTTTTTTGGCAGGGCTTGGATATAGTACCTCCACCCACCCCTACCTCCAATGGAGAGAGCCACTTACTCACCCCTTGTTGACTGCTTACAGATTTTATAAAAGAAAATAACACAAAAATGGTAATGGGGTAAAACTAATAATAAAAGGTTAACTTACATTCATAACCAAGGATGAAGATTGTTATTCTGAAGTTTCTTAAACTCTATTTTATAGCTAGCTGAATTCTGATGCTTTGAGTACTGCAAATAACCATTCGGTAACTTACTCAGCAAAATATTTATCAGTACCAAGCACATGTCAGAAATTGTGTTAGGCAAGGGACACTTTATTAGGACTTTTTTGACTTGAGTTTATAGGAAGTACAAGATGACTTAGTACAAATAACATTCAATTATTGTTTTGGTTTTAGATTTTGTTTGGAATTGATGATAAAGATGTAAGGAATGCAGGTGGTAGAGCAACAATTGGTAAAGGTGAGACGCTACAGGACTGAGAAGGCAGGATAATGAGAGATCATGATGACCCAGAAAAAGGGAGACAAAAACACTATCCTTTGGTTTTCTTGAATAAAGGATTGTTATATGAAGAAAATGAGAGAAAGCTGGTTATGGGTAGATAGAAATGATTAAGGGGGGGAAGAGGATCTGAGGAAGGAGTAAACATTGGTTGTATGAGAATTTGAGGCATTTACTCTTTCCCCAGACTAGTCTGTGGATTGACACTTGAAAATGAGGAAAATAAGATCTCTTGTCCATTATTTCTGAATTCTGAAAAACCCCTCCCTTTAACTGCTTATGTTTGATTTTTCCTTTTTAATCCCACAGGCACACCCTTAATAATCTAAAGTCCTAATCCAGTTGTCAGTCTGTTCTGTTCTACCACCCATCACTCATGCTAGATTCACCTTTTATGAAACCAGTTAAGGTGCCAGACCAACTTTTCCTGGCCTATCCCTATGACAGGAGAATTGGTGGAGAAAGCACTCAGAATGACCTAGTTCATGATTTCTTAGATGTAGCTGAAGTGGACAGCACAGACCCAAGCAACTTCCTTGGATATCGAGAGCTGAATATGAGTATTTACCAGAATAGATTCTATCACTCAGTTGTACCAAACCAGCCTTCCCAGTTTTTGTCAGTCACTATTCATAGGAATCACACTGCTTCTGTCACCACTGTGGCACTAAAATTACTCTCACCAAGATCAACAGTGACCTTCTAATTGTCAAATCCACTGCACACGCTTCAGTCCTTATCCAGCTTAACCTCTCAGAACCTTTGAGCATCACAGATTAGCTCCTTCTTCTAGAAAATCTCTTCTAGTTCTCTCCTTAATCAGTTAAGAATGATTTTGGCTGCAAATAATAGAAAATGTGTCTAATAGTAGCTTAAAATGTAAGGACATTTATGCACTCAAAAAGAAGTCTAGATGGTCTATAGACTCCCAACCCCTATCAAAATTTCAGCAGCCTTCTTCACAGGAATGGAAAAGTCAATCCTCAAGTTTTTATGGAATTGCAAGGGACCCAGAATAGCCAAAGCAACCTTGAAAAGGAAAAACAAAGTAGGAGGACTCACACTTCCAGACTTTAAAACATATACAAAGACAGTCTGGTACTAGTATAATAGTAGGCACACAGACCAATGAGATAGAGTTGAGAGTCCAGAAATAAACCCATACATTTATGGCCAGTTGATTTTTGACAAGGGTGTTAAATCCATCCAATGGGGAAAGAATAGTCTCGTCAAAAAATGGTGCTAGAAAACTGAATCTCCACATGCAAAAGAATGGAATTGGGCCCATAAGTCATAACCATATAAAAAGTTAGCTCAAAATGGATCAAGTACCTAAATGTGAGAACTAAAACCATGAAACTCTTAGAAGAAAACACAAGAGTAGTGCTTTGAGACCTAATTTTTGACAATTCATTGATTCATGGATACGACACCAAAAGCTCAAGTAGTAAAACACAAAATAAATTGGACTTCATCAAAATTAAAAGCTTTTGTGCGTCAAAGGACCTTATCAACAAAGTGAAAAGACAACCTATAGAGAGGGAGAAAATATCTGGGAACCACTTATCTGGTAAGGTTTTAATATCCAGAATATATAAAGAACTTTACAACTCAACAACAAAATAAAAATAGGCAAAGAACTTGAATAGAAATTTCACCAAAGAAGGTATATGAATGTTAATCCAACTCATCGAGGGTTTCCCTCATTTTCACTGACCCTCCACTTTGCCAAGCATGATGTCCCTTTCTAGCAAATGGTATTTCCTGGTGATGTGTCCAAAGTGAGTGAGTTGAAGTCTTGCCATTCTCACTTCCAAGGAGCATCCTGGCTGTACTTTCTCTAAGACAGATTTGTTTGTTCTTCTGGCAGTCCTTGGTATGTTCAGTGTTCTTCACCCACATCACAATTCAAATGCATCAATTCCGCTTTGATCTTCCTTTTTCATTGTTCAACTTTGACATGCATATGAGGCAATTGAAAAGCCATGGAATATTACTCAACCGTAAAGGGAAATGAAATTCTTATACAATGCTGAGACATGGATGAATCTGAAAGACATTATGCTGACTGAAATAAGTCAGAAACAAAATGATAAATATTATATGATCCCACTTATATAAAATATATAGAATTGGCAAATGCATAGAGGCCAGCATTTATTAGTGGTTACCAGAGGTGGGTGGGAGGGGGAAATATGAGGCTATTGCCTAAGGGGTACAGAGTTTTTAAGAGTGATGAAAATACTTGGAAATAGTGGTGATTGTTGCACAACATAGTGAATGTAATTAATGTCACTGAATTGTACACATAAAAATGGTTGAAGTGACAAATATCTTGTTATATATATTTCACCACAATAAAAATACTTAAAAAAAAAAAAAGTCTAGAAGTGGACAGTTCCAGGTTCCTTGAGAAGCTCAACCATATCAGGACCCACTCTTTCCATCCTTAGCATGTTGACTTTTTCTGTCATTGCTATTCATTGTCACATTGTGGTCACAAGATGGCTGTGGCAGCTCCAAGCCTCATGTCTTCATGCTTTTGTCCCAACAAGAAGAGGCAGGAGCAAAAGATTTTCTTGTCTCAAGGCACTGTCTTTTTTTTATCCAAAAGGAAAAATTTTCCCAGAATCCTCCCAGCAGACTTCTTTTCATATTTCATTGGCCAGAACAGAGTCCTGTACCCATCCCTAGACCAATCATTGGCAAAGAGACATGAAATAATCAGGATTGGTTCAGACCAATTGTGATTTATCCTCTTACATGGGAGGAGGAACTTAACCATCTTTGAAATCAAAGGATCTTCCTTCTCTCTGAACAAAACTGGAATTCTATTAATAGGGAAGTGATATAGGGAGTGGCTTTTCGGTAAATGTGGCAGAGACTGGCTTTTTTTTTTTTTTTAAACTAAATCATATCCCTTTTCCCTAAATATTCATTGAATAGGCAATGAAACATGTCTGCCATAATCCCCTACCCAAGCTTTCTCTGTTAAGGATAGCCTAAAGGAGTCTTAAAGTCTTGCAACCCTAGAGGAAGGGATCAATAGAGAAATTGTTCATTCAGGGTTAACATTCACATTCAAGACTAAAAACATCCTAAAAGAAATAATTGTGGGCCTAGTGTCAGATATTGTTTTCTAATGTATTTTCCCACTAAAAGGAGCCAGGACTTGTCAGAGAATGACTGATTCCACAGCTAGGGCCAGGAGAGTACAAGGTAAGTCTGGAACATCTTATTGTAGCAGAAAGTAAGGAAATGCTGGGGGAAAAAAAAATGAGGACACTAAAAAACATAGGAGCCAGCTTGAAAGGGCTGGGAAATTTTAGCACCAAAATAATTAAGGGCAGTAATGAATTACAAAGTATTGAAAAACATAGTAGTCATGTTGTTGTTAGCCGCTGTCAAGTCAATTTTGACTCATGGAGACACCCGTGTGCAGAATGGAACTGCTCCATAGTGTCCTAGGCTGTGACCTTTCACAAGCAGATCACCAGGCCTGTCTTCTGAGGTGTGTCTGCGTTGGCTAGTAAGCCAGCCTTTCAGCTAATAGTCAAGCACTTAACCATGTGTGTCGACTAGGGTCTCCCTAGGAGTCCATAAGTCTATATCATTAATAAATAGATAACTAAACAAATAAGGGATAAGGGAGGGTTGGTACAAACAAGAATCGTCCATAGATGCTAAATCTAGGGGAACATGTTAAACGAGGAGCAGAGTATTTGCATGGTCTGAAAACGGCTTCCCGTGATTGCTTTGCACAGGATCTGCTCCACCCCAGTGTTCACTCAGGTTTCTGTTTTTCGTGGATCACCAAGCAGACATGCTCACCCACTATCTGTCAATGCCTTAATGTTTCTAAGGTCAGCCAAACGTGGGGGGACTTTAAGCCAACTCGAAGTCTCTCTTCCTGTTACTCTGGGGGTGACCTTGACTGGAGCACTGTTCCTTCTGACTTTATGTTCTCTAAACAGTAAGAAGGAAGTTTCTATGAAAATAAGCAAACAAAACTGCCCTGTGGGATTGAACACTTTTGCTAACCCTGGTCCTCTAGGGAAATAAATTTCCCTGTTCTCAACAGAATGGAACTGCTCCCATTGTTTTAAGCCAACGGAGAAACCCAGATGACTTCCCTTAAAAGGTAATATAACCACTTTAGTGCACCTTCACAAAAATGTTGGCTTTTTTGTAACGAGGTTGAAGACGTGGAAGAGTGAGATCTGGGGAATAGAGCTTAATAGCAGAATCCTGCCTTAGCCACATCTGTCCCCTCAAAGAAGATAAGCAAATACTGTGTGGAGCAGTCAGTTTCTAAGGTTCAGATCATTGCTGTTACCAGCATTTGTATAATGGAGAAAATGCACACAGATGATGCTATAAATTCATACCAAAGCCTTTGCCAGTTCTGACTCACGGCAACCCCGTGTTACAGAGCAGAACTGCTCCATAGGGCTTTCTTGGCTGTCATTTTTATGGAAGCAGATCACCAGGCCTTTCTTCCACTGCACCACTGGGTGGGATGCCATCAGCAAATTTTAGGTTAGTAGTGGAGTGCCAACAGTTTGCGCCACCCAGTCTCCTTAAAAATGCCCTCCACTTTAGGAATCAACATTTTACACAGCAGGAGGTGTATGTGAAGTCCTACAGAATCTCTCGGTTGTGGGAGATGGCAACTGTAAGCTAGTTTTCATGCAGTGTCCATTTTCTCAGAATTTCATGCAGTTTCCTGAATACACGGCCTTACTATCTACTGGTAGAGGCAAGATAATTCTGTTAACATTCGCTCGCTGCATGTTTTGAGGAGTTGGGTTCAGAACACAGCTATTCTTTCTCATATAATGCAAATATAGGTTCGCAAAGGCAGCAATGGGAGACCCGCTCCCAAGTGTCACGTGGAGGCTTACAGATTCTGTACACAGGTGTCACACTGCTGAAATATCTTTACACGGCAACGAAACATTACAGCCTAAATTGAGGTAGTTCCTCGCCAGCAGGGGGACTTCCCGGGGCGGCACTGCCTCCCCGCGTGCTGCCCAATCTCGGGGGGCGGGGGGGGGGAGGTGTCACACTAGGTTGTGGTGATATCACACTGGCTGCGATGACATTTTACAGCAGGACACCCTACCGCCACCAAGCACCTTTAAGTCATCGCGGAGGCAGCCGTGCGGAGGGGGCGGGGAACCCGACTCCTCCACTCGATTCACCCTGGCTCCCCACGGAGGCCCACCCACTCCCACGGCTATCCGCGCTATGCGGGCGTCTTAGTCAGCCGGCTCCTTTGCACTTCCGCCTCAGTAGGTGTCATGGCGCAGGGCGGGTGAATGGTTCCGGCGAGGCAGGGCCGGCCGGATGGGGGCGGCCGCTCGGCGCTCAGCTCGTCGGGTCTGGCGACAACGGCGGCTGCGGAGCGAGGGGCCCGGCGGTGGCCCCGGACGACAGCAGGAGGCCGAGGCGGGAGCGCGCGGGGCCGAGGCGGCGGCGGCGGCGGCGGGAAGGGGCCGGGGTGGGCGGGAGGCTGAGGAGGCTCCCCCCGCGGGACGGGCGCGGAGGCGGCTCCGGGGGGCGGGGGCCGGGGCCGGGGCCGGGGCCGGGGCCGGGGCCGGGGCTGGCTCGCGCGGGGGGTATGATGACCCGGCGGCGGGGCCCCGGATCTCGTCTCCTCCGCCGCCTCCTCACAGCAGCCCCAGCTCGCGGCTGAGAACCAGACACACCGGCGGTGAGTGAGCGGGCGGACGGGCGGGCGAGCGGGCGAGCCAGCGAGGGCCTCTGCCGGGAGCGATCTCCCATCCGCTCCCCGAGGCGGGGCCGGGCTGGCTGCGGGCTCTCCTTGGGCGCCTGGCCTGCGGGGGGCGCCTCCCTTAGCGGGCCCCCGCCCTGGGCCAGGCGCGGTGTCCTGCGGCCCGGCCACTCACAGCCGCAGGAGGGGATCGTATTCTTAAGAAAGTGGGGAAACTCGGGCTTGTTTTCGGGGCAACTCTCCCATCCTCCTGCCACTTCTGTCCTGGGCGTGTTGTTGTCCTTAAATGACAGGGGGCCGCCTTGCGCCTCCTTACCCGGCCGTTTTTTTCCCGGCTGTCGTGGCCGATTGCCGGTGTGGGGCTTGTGTGTGTGTGTTTCACAGCTCTGCTTATCACCATGGTTTTTGGTTAATTTTGCTGTTTGGGACCGGGAAGCGGTGTCTGGAAAGGATGGTAATGGTGGTGGTGGCGGGGTGGGTGTGGGAGCTTTCCTATTCTCTCCGCTCATGTTCTGTAGTCGTTAAGTTTGTAAATTGCAATGACGGTGGAGACTACGTGGGACCAGCCCACCTAATATGCATCTGTGTAAGGCAGATCTAGAGGTTTGGCTCAAAGCGAAACTTTTGTTCCCTTGTCACCACTTTCAAAGCTTTCATTAAAAAAAAAAAAAAAAATAGTGGAGGTACACCCAAACTCCTTGGTAAAGCCCACACTGTTCACAGGTCTGTGGGGAAGAGGCCCTTTTTGTGCCTAGCAACCAAGACCTGGGTGGGGCTCGGTCTCCTGGAGCGCTGGTTTAACCTCCAGTTTGTTGTGGTGACAAACCCGAAAGCAATGGCTTGTGTTTATGCTGGGCGCGCTCTCTTTCCTGTTTAGGTGGGGTGAGGTGGGGGTGAGGGCTAGGGAAGGGAGGGGGGACCCATCCCCAAGCTCCAATGTGTTTTTCTCCATTTTAATCACTGACTCAGTTATAGAGTCATCCTGAGGCAGCCCTAGGTGCTTTCTTGACTATTAGTGTCACTTTGGGAATTCTCAGTAATCACATAAAAATACCCATTTCAACTACAGACTCTACTGCCCCAGCCTTTCCTTTAGCTTATTGGTTTCCTAGTAACTCTGTTGAAAACAGAGATGTGGCTTCCTGCTCCTGATCAAGTGGGGTTAAATTAAGTGGCTGATGCCCTCTGTAAAACCTACAATTTTGCTCTTGTTTGTGTAAAGCTATTTTTGATTCCTGGTAGTTTTTTTTTTTTTTTAAAGATCCTAGGGAATGCAAATCATTACCAGCTTTTTTTTTTTTTCATGTAAGACTAAAGCTTTCAGTAAAGCATTTAACACCTACTGACGAGTCATTTTACGGAATACTTTTATTGTTCAGATGGTGATTTTGGATCATTATATGTAATTAGCTCAGAGTTCTGTGTTACAATACTGGTGTGATGATAGGATGAACAATGTCGTTAACTTTAAGATTCTGTTCCCAACTTTAAGGAGATTTTGATAAAGTATTTGGTGGAACTGGAGGCAGCCAAGCTAGTAAAACATCTGAGGAGTAAAATAGTGAATGAGATTTTGTAAATATACTTGATCCTGTTGGCCAGTAGGGCTTTTGCTGGTGATATCCTATCTCTGGAAACACTGTAGCTTTATGGGTTTAGAGCAAATTGATCGTTACAGATTTAAAACCAAACCAGAACTTCCTCCTACAAGAAAAAAAGATAATCTCAGAGCATACAGTTTTCTGGAAAATTGAATTCTTTCATTCTGTGGTTTTGTTTTTATAAGCACAGCTCAGCAGACAGTGGTGTGTTGGTAGAAATCATTGAGCCAAACCTGCCTGGTGAACTTCTTGTACTTGAAATTTGTGCAGCGTGTTGTTAGACGTTGTAAGTGGTCCTTTTGTAATTTGAGGAGATTCTGCAAACATGAGTTTTTTGCTTTTTTGACTTTTTTGTTTTATTGTGGTAAACATATAGGTAACAAAACATTTGCTCTTTCAGCGGTCTTCACATGTACAGCTCAGTGACATTAAATATGCTCATGTTGTTCAGCCATCACCATTAGCTTTTCCCGAATTTCTCCATTACCCAGGAGTTTCTTGATCTGCCTTTTGTTTTCATTTTCGTGACTGTGTAAAGCAATCTACTATATTTTTTCAAGGGTTTTTAAAAACTTACTATTATTAATTCCTCCCCAGTTTCTTCCCTTACAGTTCATGCCCTTCTGAACACAAATTAAGAAGGGTGTTTTTCCTGTTAAATATCACTTCAGCAATCAACTGATGGCTTATTGGTTCCTTTTTTCCTTTTTATTCTCAATCTCTCTCTTCGTATTTGAAACCCAACTCCTAAATACTTAATGTATTTTTATAGCACATAAGTTGGCACTTAAAAATTTTACATCCTGTTTTTGTATTTTTTTGTACTTTTTAAAAATGTGCCATATCACCTTAGTAACATTCTAAGCTCTTTGAGGATAACAAAACTTACATTTTATTTCTTTTGGATTTTTTAAGGATATCTGATACAGTGCTTTCCCAGAGTGCTAAATGAAGAAGAATCAGAAGACCTGAATTCTTTGCTAGCATTGCTACTCATTAAAACCATTGCCAGCAAGTCGACCCTATAGGACAGAGTAGAAACGCCCTAAAGAGTTTCCAAGGCTGTAAATCTTTAAGGAAGCAGACTGCCACATCTTTCTTCTGAGGAGCAGCTGGTGGTTTCGAACTGCCGACCTTTCAGGTTAGCAGCCAGTTGCTTAACCCCTGCACCACAAGGGCTCCTCTGCCACTCATTAGTTCTGTGTAAAACTTGCTTGGCCTTTTTGGGTCTCCTTTTTCTCCGCTTGAAATTAAGGGGCTTTAGCAAGAGTCTTTTAAGGTCCTTTTTAGCTGTAGAGTTCCCATACTTTTTTGCCACTATCTTCTGCTCTAAGCAAGTAAATCTCCTGACTCTAAACTATCTTTCATTTTTCCACATCCCAGGTATATTTGCAAAAGTCATCTCATTCTTCTAAAAGAACCTCTTCCTCCTTCCATCTGCCAAACTGTTGTTACCTTACTTAATTGAGTCTTGTTTTCCTTCGACCTTTGTTGGCCGATCTAAACAGGTTCTTTCTTAGTGTTGTTTATGCTTCATATTGATCTGTGTTTTGTCAGATTAGACCTTTTTGTTTAGCTGGAATCTTCTTGAGGTATAGTTTGTTTTTTTTTTTTTTTTTTACAATTTATGTTATTTGTGTTGTTGAGGCTATACACAGCAAAACATACACTAATTCAATAGTTTCTACAGGTACCATTCAGTGATACGGATTATGTTCTTCCAGTTAGGCAGCCATCCTCCCCTCCTATTCTGAGGTGTTCCTCCCCATCATCATAAACTCACTGCCCCCTAAGGTTCCTGTGTAATGTTTGGAGTTGCTTTTGTCAGTCTGATCCCATATAGACAGATCTTAAAATAGCATAATTCTCAAGGCGGCAGACGTTCTTTACTAGTTAAGCAAAACTATTGTTTGGTTTTAAGACTTTCAGGGGATATTTTTGATTTAAGGGTTAGAGGTATAGTTTTTCTACACCTTTCTTCACTTTATATACCTTGTAGATTGTCTTGTGCACATACTAAAATAATACCTTTTTATCAAACATAAAGCACCTTTTTTCTCTCTTGCTATGCATTCGTCATTCTAAATAAATCAGAGAGCTATTGAAATTTAGGGAAAAATATCCACTTAAAAGGAAAATACCACTCAGCCAGTTTACCAAAATATTAAAAAATTGTTTTAAAAGGTTGAAAATTACATAGAATTGTAGAGTTACTCCACTAGCAGCTAACACCTATTGTACACCCTATTTTTGCATGCCAGTTGGGGAACTGGCTTGTTTCACGTGGCTCTATATGAAGGAAGTGCTTACAGGAAAGAGGCTGGGAAACTACGATTCAGATGGTATCCTGAGGGTTGTATTTATTTCATCTGTATCACTATACTTAGAATACACACACACACACACATATATACGTATAAACTCAGCCCATTGCTGTCCAGTCAATTCCAACTCATAGCAACCCTATAGCACAGGGTAGATCTGCCCCATAGGGTTTCCAAGCACAGTGCCTGGTGGAGTCAAACTGCTGACCTTTTGATTAGCAGCCATAGCTCTTAACCACTATGCCACTAGGGTTTCCATATATATGTGTATATATTCTCTTGCAGACAAGAGACTAATTTCTGTCTCATTATGTGAGTATTTATCTAATTTAGTCAAAACTGCTCCTGAGGTCCCTTCACCTTTATCTATGGAGAGGTAATGTAATCTCTTTTTGGTCATTCATTCCAGCAAACATTTGACACATACTGTATGCCAGCCACTGTGATAGATGCTGTTAAGGATTGCACAGAACCCTGCCATCAGGGAATTTGCAGTTTAGAAGAAAAGTCAAGTATTAAATAAATAATTACAAATAGTCATACTTGGAATAAAATCCAGAGTGGCCTGGAAATCAATAAATGATCTGG
This sequence comes from Loxodonta africana, assembly GCF_030014295.1. Lineage (NCBI taxonomy): Eukaryota > Metazoa > Chordata > Mammalia > Proboscidea > Elephantidae > Loxodonta > Loxodonta africana. The sequence goes on along the minus strand of NC_087344.1, from coordinate 162,101,937 downwards.
CCCTTGCCTTCTTTGGGACCTACTTCTACTACTTTCTCCCTTGCTCCGTTCTTTGGGACCTACTTCTACTACTTTCTCCCTTGCTCCGTTCTGTCAACACTGGTTTCTTACTCAAACAGACCAAGAATGTTGTCTTTGCACTAGCTGTCCTCTTTGACTGGAACGACTCCTTCTTGTCATTCAGATCTCAGCTTAAATGCCATCACTTCAGAATGCCTTCCCTGACCATTAATTGTCTCTCCTCGACCACAGGCTATCTCTTTCACCTCATTATGTTTTGTTTTCATCATCACACTTATCTTCAGCTGCTATTTGTGAAATGTGTGCATCTCTCCACGCTGGAATGTAAGCCCATGAGATAAGAGATCTTGTCTATCTTGAATACCACAATATCCCTTCTGTCTAGAACAGTTCTTAGCAGGCACATAGTAGCTGCTTAGTATATATTTGTTAATGAATAAATGAAATACGTGTGGTAAGTGCTGAGAAGTAGTGGAGGATGCTATGGGATCCTTTACCAGGGAACCTAATTTGGCATGACATGGTCCTGGGAAGGCTTCCTGAGAATATTTGTCAGCAGAAAGTTGGCTAATAATAATCTAGTGGAAGGAAAATAGTTTCTCACACATGTAACAGTGTGAAATAAATGTTCCAGGTTGAGGTGAGTATTCCAGGTTGCCGGGTGGTTCTTTCATCTTGTTCCCCCATCCCTTGGGTGTTTTCTCATGGTGGAAGCTGGGTCTCCATGGGTTTCTGCTGATGGAAGGGGAAAGGAAAACAAAAGACTCACTCACATAGCGCTTTCCACTGGAGAAGGAGGACTGGTAAACATGGTCTAGGCATGTGCTTGGCATGAAGGAGAGAGTCGATTTTGATCCAAACAACCTCTGCCACACTTAAGAAGTGAAGTTTAAAAAGCAGGGATTAGAAGGATAAATAGGAAAAGAGATGGCTAGTGGAAAATGAAGTTCAGAGAGAGAGGGAACATTCTGTGTGAAGGACTTCGGGCAATAGAAAGTAAGGCCTACTCTAGGAACTGAGAGAAATCTAGTACTACTGAGAGCTGCTGAGGGAAGAGTGGAGTGAGGCTATGAAGGTCACCAGCAGATTTTATAAAACCTGGTAATCCAAATTAGAGATTTTAGACTTTAACCTAAGGTTTTAAGGAGGGGACAGATAAGCAGTTTTAAAAGCTTCAGTTGTAAGGCGGAGAATGGATGAGGGAGGGGAAGTTTAGAAGAGGGGTTTGAGAGTATAATTTGGGGGAAACCAGTTAGGCTATTCGAGTTAAGTAGTCCAGGATTGTGCAGTAGGGGTGGAGAAAAATGGGTGGGATAGAGAGACACTTAGGTATCCTGGTGAAAAAGTTGTTTTCCCAAACTTGTCTCGCTTTATGTTTACAGAACACGTCCTCCCATTTACCTGTTTTAATGATATGAATATTGTATATATCAGAGTGTGAGCTGGGAAATATGTCCATCTGTGTATATGTTAGCTGAGGATAAGTGCTAGAAGAAGAGATCAATATGCAGTACTTATTTTAGGTTACTTGAACGACCAATTTGTTAAAAATTGTATCAGAGAGGCAAAGATTAAAGGAAAGTAGCAGGAGTTTATCATTGGTGTGTCTGGGAAAAGATGGCAGTTAGTAAGGACTAAGGGTGAAAGTGTAAAAACATTGCCTTGGTTGTCACACCCAGCTCTTCCATTCTGGATTATTACTATTTGAGTTCTTTATAAGTAAGATTACCTCTCTTTGGGACCAAGAGTGTGGGATACCAAATAAATGTTAAGTAGAAGGGACCTTGCCAGCAAGTAGGGGAGCTATTAATCAGAATGTCTTTGGAAGCCTTGGATTCTAGCAAGACTCAGTACTATCTATGTAGCAATGAGTACAAGAACCAATAGCCTTTGCCTGTCAGTTCTTGTTTGCGATTAACATAGTGAGCAAATCTGTCATTATGTTTAGATGGTTAACCAAAAAAAAAAAAAAAAAACCAAACCCAGTGCCGTCGAGTTGATTCCAACTCATAATGACCCAATAGGACAGGGTAGAACTGCCTCACAGAGTTTCCATGGAGCGCCTGGCAGATTCGAACTGCCGACCCTTTGGTTAGCAGCTGTAGCACTTAACCACTACGCAACCAGAGTTTCCTTTGGACGGTTAAGTCCTTGGAAAATCTGGTTTGGAAGGAAAGCTCCATTCCCTGATGGAGTCAAGAGGAACAGCATTTTCAGGAAGTCAGAAATAACTTTAATTTATTGAGAGCTGTTCCCATGTGAATTGAAAATAATTTGTAATTTGTTTCGCAGAGCCTGACACATAGTAAGTTTTCCACAGATGTTAATTCTGTGCCATGTTTTGCTCGGACTTCTAAGAGAGTTGCCTGCCCGTTTGCAGAGGCCTAGTTATCATTTTGTGGAACATGGTACCTTTTTCCAGTGTCTAGAAATTGTGTTTTTTTAGCTGAATTCTAGAGTGGTGTATAAGTGAGTCTTGATTTTTCTAGCCAGTTTGGATTCTGTATTTTCTTCGTACCTTGTGCTAGTTCAGGACAGGAGAAACCTCAGCCACTTTGTAAGAGTCCTGGTGGTCTGGTACTGATTAAGTGCAGCATGCTCTTGCTGTGGGAAAGGCCACTGAGATTGCGGGTGGTTTTTTTCCCTTTGAGTAGACTTCAGTTTGTCTTATGGAGTAAGAATTATATTTATTTATATACTCAAAGCGGTCTGAATAGTTCCCTAGAACTTGTGCTTATTGTAGTTATGGCATTATGAAGATTTGAAACCATTAATATCTCTTATTTTGTTTATTGGGCAAAATATTGTCGGTAACATTATTCTGTTAAATGTAGTATTTTTAAAGAGGATCTCATAAGCAGACTTAAAAATTTGTTATTACATTTCAGGAATTCTTTTCATTGCTGTTACTTTATGTCCTCATATTTACGGACATAGCTACAAATCGCAAGTTTTGTATTCAAATACTTTTAAGTATATAAAGTTTGTGCTCATGATTTTTATTTGATGAATTGTTAAAATCAGTAGTTCAGCAGATACAATGGAAAACAAATTTTATTTCCTTTCATTGTTTAGCATTTTATCGATACTTTCGCATATATTTTGATAGATAAATTTGTAAAGGAGCTGCTTGGTTTTTTTTTTTATTATTATATTTGGTATTGTGTCGGTAATACAGGTAGAACCAGATTTGTAAAGTAGTAACATTGGTGTTAAGTTACACCATTTTCCCTTTAAGGTTTATATGAACTATGAAAACTCTTGCTTAAAATATATCCAAACTGCATTTTAGAAAGTTGAGGATGTATTCTTCGTTCCAGCTGTCTAGTTTAGAACAGATGGTTTTTAGTTGCATTCAGGCACAACGAAATGAACACAATTGCTTTTTGATGTTCTGTAACATCCTTTGTCACGCTTCCTTCCTTTCTAGTTGTGTGTTTATTCTCTTATGACTAGTAAAATTATACTATGTGGACTGGAGTGGAAACTTCTATCATATCTCAAGAACCTCACAGATAAAAGGGAGGGACATTTAAAAAAAAATAAGCATTTGAAAGTACTATAGTTTAATATTAGTGGCAAGGATTTGTAGTTGATATGAGCTTGGTAGGCAGGGATCAGAGCATTCATCCAACAAATACCGAGTGCCTAGATATTGCCAAGGAGCCCTGGTGGCACAGTGGTTAAGCACCGGGCTGCTCACCAACAAGTCGGTGGTTCAGACTTCCCAGCCACTCCTCAGGAAAAGGACCTGGTGATGTACTCTGACAGAGCTTACAGCCTAGGAACCCCGTGGGGCAGTTCTGCTCTGTCACTGGTGTTGCTGTGAGTCGAAATGGACTTGACAGCACCTAACAACAGCTAGGCCGGAGTCCGATGTAGGCTCCAGTGATACAAACAAAAAACAAGGCTGACGTATTTACGAAATTTATTCTGTAGCTGGGAACATAGCATTAAATGAATCATTACAAGTTATAGGGGAAAAACAAGTGCTGTGGGAGTACATTGGGGGGGTGGTGGTGATTGTGGTGTGTGTAGGGAGTGAGGGGCGATTGTTAGGGAAATCTCCCCAGCAGCTATCAGTGTATTAGAGGGCCTGGAGATGACAGAATATGGAGTAACCTTCCAAGAACTGAAAGCAGAGCAGATGGCTGGAGTGGCAGAATTGAGGTGGGAAGATATTGGAAGGCAGTGGCCAAATTTTGGAGAGTTTTTAAAGGCAGACTGAGGATTATGGACTCCATCCAGAAAGCACTGAAAAGCCCTGGGGGAGGGAGGTGGTTAAGAAAGAGTGAGCAAAGCACAGTCATCCAATCTGCATTGTTTAAAAGATCCTTTGAGTGGATTCAGGAGATTAATTTAGAGGCTATTGACAATTTGAACAAGAATGGTGTCAGTGGGGGTAGAGAAAAGTGGCTGATTTGAAATATATTTAGAAAGTAGAACTGAAAAGATTTGTAAATTAGATATAATAAAGGGAGGACTGAGTCAGGATAATAATAAATGTGTGCCAGGCACTAAACACTTTACATGTATTAAATATTTAATCCTCAGAACAACCCCATTAGGTGTAGGTATTGCTGTCCCCATTTTATAGGTGAGGAGTCCCTGGGTGGCGCCCACTGTTAAGTGCTAGACTGCTAGCCAAAAGGTTGGTGTCTGGAACTGACCCAGAGGCACTTCGGAAGACAGGCCTGGCAGTCTGCTTCTTAAAGGTCACAGTCTTGAAAACCCTACGGAGCAGTTTCTACTCAGACACACATGGGGTCACCACGAGCCCAAATCAACTTGATGGCAACTAACAACATCATAGATGAGGAAATTGAAGCTTGAGGTATTGGGTGTGTGGTGCATCCCATGACTGAGATAGTAAACTGGGGTGAGGTGGAGAGGGGTAGAGGATGATAAGTTCAGTTTCGGACATATTGCATTTGAGGTGTTGGTAAGATATCCGGGTGGCAGTAGCAGGTGAGCATTCGGTATAAGAGTTTGAAGTTTTGAAGTTCCAGAGAAATCTGGATTAGAGATATAGATTTGATAATCTTTTGCAGATGACTAATCCTGGGGCACAGTTACTGAAAAGAGGAAAGGTGTGGAGCAAAAAAATAGGGATTTGGATAGAACCCCAAGATATCCGAGGGTCAGATGGTTGAGAAGGGAGAAAGTAAATTTGAAATGGCTTGTATGCTAGGCCAGATGTTTGGACTTTATTCTCAAAGTAATCAGTTTAGGCTTTGGGTTTATTGGATTTGAGGTGCCTGTGGGACGTTCAGAGACAGAAGCTGAGCTGTTCTTACTCCAATTATCTCGCCAATATTTTTTAAGATAACTTCCCTTGGTGTCTCAGAAGATACTCTATAGGCTTATCATCCTGGTTACTTCCTTCTGGACAGTTTATCAATGGCACTCTTAAAACACTGTGTAACCTGAGCAGAGTGGGTAGCCTTCACTTTGTCTACCACGTTCTGGACACTGTTTCTCATGAATGTAGTTTGAGTCAGTTTATGAGGGGAGGGGAACATTATTACATCATGTTTCTCTTATCAACTGAAAGTGTTTTTTGTACATGCTGCTGCTAAGCCTTACATCTCTTATCATTGTGCTTTGTATTATTCATATTTTGGACCTAAGTATAAAAAAAACCAAACCCATTGCCATTGAATCAGTTCTGACTCATAGTGACCTAAGTATAGGAGCTTTTAGTGTTGTTAAATGTTATCTGTTAGATCCACCTTGTAGCTTCTACTCTATTGTGATCTTTTTTGGACCTGTTACTTAGCATATGAAGTATCCTACCCAACTTTGGTTCACCTGTGAATTTTACAAGCATGCCATCAGTGTCCAAATTTAGATAATTGATTAAGAAGTCAATCAGGCCAGGGATGAAGACAGAGCTCTGGAATGTGCTCTGGAGCCAGAGAGCCTGGGCTTGAATTCCAGTGCTGCCACATTAATAGCTGTGTGATTTTGGGCAAATTACTTCAACATCTTTTTACCTTAGTTTCTTTATCTGTAAAATGGAAATAGTGGTAATACCTGTTTTCAGAGGGCGATGATAAGAATTAAAAGAGTAATTCATGTGAAGTGCTTAGACTACTGCTTGTCATGTTCTGATCAATTGTCTAAACTACTATCATTAATTATTATTTTATAGACCATACTAGGGAAACCCTGGTGGCGTAGTGGTTAAGTGCTACAGCCGCTAACCAAAGGGTTGGCAGTTCGAATCCGCCAGTCGCTCCTTGGAAACTCTATGGGCCAGTTCTACCCTGTCCTATAAGGTCACTATGAGTCGGAGTCAACTCGACGGCACTGGGTTTGGTTTGGTTGGTTTAGACCATACTAGATGCTCATGCTCTTTAACAATATATCCAATTATTGTTGCGTCTCAAGGAGTGATTAAAAAAACCTCTTGCCTTCGAGTTGATTCTGACTCATAGCAACCTTACAGAACAGAGTAGAACTGCCCCATAGGGTTTCCAAGGAATGGCTGATGGATTTGAACTTTTGGTTTGCAGCCGAGCTCTTAAAAGAGTGATTAAGAATGTGCAATTAAACCAAAAAGTTTAGCCTTTTAACAGGAGTATGTTTCGAAAAATGGATATGTAAAATCCAGACCAGATATATATTTATCTGTGGTTTTTCTAAATTAAAAGTTTTTCTTATATACCGATTGGAAACCCTGGTGGCATAGTGGTTAAGTGCTATAGCTGCTAACCAAAAGGTCAGCAGTTCGAATCCGCGCAGCACTCTTTGGAAACTCTTTGGGGCAATTCTACCCTGCCCTATAGGGTTGCTATGAGTAGGACTCGACGACGGCAGTGGGTTTGGTTTTTTTGGTTATTTACTGATTGAGGTGTTGTATAAAATCAAGATGGTCTCATTCTTCCTCTCTCTCAATGTAGGTATGGCATCACAGCTGCAGGTGTTTTCCCCCCCATCAGTGTCGTCCAGTGCCTTCTGCAGTGCGAAGAAACTGAAAATAGAGCCCTCTGGCTGGGATGTGTCAGGACAGGGCAGCAACGACAAATATTATAACCACAGCAAAACCCTCCCAGCCACACAAGGACAAGCCAGCTCCTCTCACCAGGTAGCAAATTTCAACATCCCTGCTTACGACCAGGGCCTCCTTCTCCCAGCTCCTGCCGTGGAGCATATTGTTGTAACAGCCGCGGATAGCTCGGGCAGTGCTGCTACGTCAACCTTCCAAAGCAGCCAGACCCTGACTCACAGGAGCAACGTTTCTTTGCTTGAGCCATATCAAAAATGTGGATTGAAAAGAAAAAGTGAAGAAGTTGACAGCAACGGTAGTGTGCAAATTATAGAAGAACATCCCCCTCTCATGCTGCAAAACAGGACTGTGGTGGGTGCTGCTGCCACGACCACCACTGTGACCACAAAGAGTAGCAGTTCTAGTGGAGAAGGGGATTACCAGCTGGTCCAGCATGAGATCCTTTGTTCTATGACCAACAGCTATGAAGTCTTGGAGTTCCTAGGCCGGGGGACATTTGGACAGGTGGCTAAGTGCTGGAAGCGGAGCACCAAGGAAATTGTGGCTATTAAAATCTTGAAGAACCACCCCTCCTATGCCAGACAAGGACAGATTGAAGTGAGCATCCTTTCCCGCCTAAGCAGTGAAAATGCTGACGAGTATAACTTTGTCCGTTCTTATGAGTGCTTTCAGCATAAGAATCACACCTGCCTTGTGTTTGAGATGCTGGAGCAGAACCTGTATGATTTCCTAAAGCAGAACAAGTTTAGTCCACTGCCACTCAAGTACATCAGGCCAATCTTACAGCAGGTGGCCACAGCCCTGATGAAGCTCAAGAGCCTTGGTCTGATTCATGCTGACCTTAAGCCTGAAAACATAATGCTCGTGGATCCAGTGCGCCAGCCCTACCGAGTGAAGGTCATTGACTTTGGTTCGGCTAGTCATGTTTCCAAAGCTGTGTGCTCAACCTACTTACAGTCACGTTACTACAGGCAAGTGGCAAATAATGAAGAGCGTGTTTTAGACTACAGATCTGTCTTTATAGTTAACACACAATAAATAACAATGGATTTGTTTGTTTACAGATTCCAAGAAAGAAGTAGGACAATATGTTTTAGCTTGTTTCACGTGTGTGGCATTCCCCTACATAACATTCTTATTTTTAAAATTTTATTTAACTGTAGAAAAATTAACTCAGTCTTATTCTGAAGGTTGTTGCTCATTGAATTATACTAGCATCTCTTTCTTTCTTTAGTACCATTATACTATTTCCCATTTTAAATATGTAAAGATGTTTTCTTATTTGTGGTGAATCTAGGCGTATGCTCTTTTTCCCCCAAGCTTATTTCTTGGCAGGTAAAATGTCTTGGGGATAAATCCAGGTTAAACTCTAGCAGCATTTTATTCTTTTACATTTTCTTTCTTGTGTAATAGTAAGACTTGGATTAGATGATTGCTAAGGTCTCTTTCTGTTTTAACATTCTTCAAAATACTTTGAACTTATTTGGCTACACTAGAATGCCCTTGACCCAAGTGTCTTATGCTTTAGTGGTTTATGTTTTTAGATGGATACATCTAACATGGCTGAAGCCCTGGTGGTGTAGTGGTTGAAACAGCTCGGCTGCTAACCAAAAGGTTGGCAGCTCAAATGCACCATCCGCTCCTTGGAAACCCAACGGGACAGATTTACTCTGTCCTATAGGGTCGTTACGAGTCAGAGCCAGCTCAATGGCACCTAACAACAACAACATGGCTGCCTTTTTAATATGTAATAATTATGGGGACAGTACTTAAATGTTGGAATATACAATCTTCTCTGTGCCATAGCCAAGGAACATTACTGAAAGAAGGGAGAAAGCTTTTATTTTTTTTGGCAGGGGGTGCAGAGACAGCTTTTTTTTTTTCTCAGCACATCCTTATTTGTTTTTATCTATTTTTCTGTGACATTTTTCACTTGAGTGAGGTGGGGTAAAGAAACTCTTAAGAGCCTGTGGTTTCTGGTTTCATGTTGCCCTAGGCAACCTTGGCCAATCTGGAGAATCTCCTCTCAATTTATTTATTCATGACTTAGGAGATAAAGGGTCCGACTACATTTGTTTCTGATATTCTTTCTTTGAGTGACTCTGCCACCCTCACATCCATACACACAAACACATTATGTAGGTGCACTGAAGAGGTCAGCTCTGCACCCCGTTCTGAGTGCTGGGGAGGTAAGAGGCAAATAACAGCTGAGGAATGAGGATTTGATCTGCTTTTTCCTTTCTAGATCTTCACTAGTCCACTGCCTACAGATGTTCTTTAACTGTTTGTCCACCCTGTTAGAGACAAAGTGCATTATCCCTTTGTGGTAACAGAAACCAGAAAACCAAACCTGTTGCCGTTGATTCGATTCCAACTGATAGCAACGATGTAGCACAGGTTAGAACTGCCCCACAGAGTTGCCAAGAAGCAGCTGGTGGATTTGAACTACCGACCTTTTGGTTAGCAGCCAAGCTCCTAACCACTGCACTGTCAGGGCTCCAGCAGTTTTAAAATGAAAAAAGAGAGGACTCAGTAATGGGTTTGGTTTTTGTTTCGGTAGGAGCTAAGAATTATTTCATGAAATCATTTTTGATGGATTTTTCTCTCAAAGAGTAAAGAGGGTTTGAGGGATAAATTGCTCTGGCTGCTTAGCTTTCTATAATGTGTAATTCCTTTGACTAATGCTCACTGTTAGGTTGCTGGTCTTTGTACTTTTTCCTTATCCTTGTAATTTAATTGCAGCTGTCATTTGAATAATTTTGGTTTGGTTTTTATTTTGGTTTGCTTAATCCACTGGTTATTACTCTTCCTTTGACTAATGCTCACTGTTAGGTTGCTGGTCTTTGTACTTTTTCCTTATCCTTGTAATTTAATTGCAGCTGTCATTTGAATAATTTTGGTTTGGTTTTTATTTTGGTTTGCTTAATCCACTGGTTATTACTCTTCAACAAAAGCTTCCTGTAAATCCATAGTATTTTAGTTATTAACTATAGGTACAATTTCAGTGGAACTAAGTTTACCCCTTAAAAATGGAACTTCATTCTGTGTATCAGGGTGTGTTCAGTATCCAGGGCTTGACTACATTTAGGATTTAACATCAGTGTTCTGTTCTGTTGCAGTAATACTTGATAATGAGCCTAAGGCAGATGGAATAGCAGCTCAGGCATTCCTTCTTCATCACTAGTTTAATTCACAGTGGATAAGCTTCTTTCATGTTGCTTTGTTGCCTGATTAGAGTCATTAAGTCCTCACCTTCTTGTCTTTCAGAAAACCTCAGTGAAATCCTTTTGGCTGGGGAAGCATTCTGGCTCCAAAGCTAGCCTTCCTCCTACCCTTTTTATTTTACATTACTTCATTTTGCTGATAACATGACAAAATATTATCAGTCGACATAAATTTTTGCTATCCTACTGTCTTTATTGGCCATGAGCATGGCTAAACAAGTCAGGCAGTGGAAAGAATATACATTATTCCCTGGCCCACCCTAAATGTAGACTGATTCCAGAAAACTTACTGTATTTAGGACTTGAGCTGTAGGGACAAAGATTTGCCCTGCTTATAAGCTCGATGGTTTTCCATTCTGAACAAACTAAAACCAAACCAAACCCATTGTTATCAAGTTGATTCCAAATCATAGTGACCCTATAGGACAGGATAGAACCGCCCCATAGGGTTTCCAAGGCTGTAAACCTTTCAGGAAGCGGACAGCCACATCTTTCTCGCATGGAGTGGCTGGGTGGGTTTGAACCGCCAACCATTTGGTTAGCACCTGGGTGCTTTAACCACTTTGCCACCAAGGTTCCTTCTGAACAGACTGGCTGGCCTTTATTTTGATTTGATATCACTTTATTTGTTATGTATGTGAGAACAGGTTCTAGAGAAGGGAAATATTTTTTCAGTTTATCCTAGACAAACAGTCCAGTTTCATCTGACAGTGAAACCACAGTTGGACCTCAGCCACAGATGCAGGAAGTTGTACTTAGGTGTTGTTGAGTCAGTTCCGACTCACAGCAACCCTATGTATGACAGAATGAAACACTGCCCGGTCCTGCGCCATCCTCACAGTCGTTGTTACGCTTGAGCCCGTTGTTGCAGCCACTGTGTCAATCCATCTTGTTGAGAGTCTTACTCTTTTTCTCTGGCCCTGTACTTTCCCGAGCATGATGTCCTTCTCAAGGAACTAATCCCTCCTGATAACATGTCCAAAGTATGTGAGATATACTCTCACCATTCTTGCTTCGCAGAAACTTTCTGAAGTTCATCTTCTGGCACTATATCAGACAGTGTTCCACTGCTAGTCATAAGGTTTTCACTGGCTAATTCTTTTCAGAAGTAGGCCATCGGGTCCTTCTTCCTCGTCTGTCTTAGTCTGGAAGCTCAGCTGAAACCTGTCTGCCACAGGTGACCCTGCTGGTATTTGAATACCGGTGTCATAGCTTCCAGCATCCCAGCAACACGCAAGCCCCCACGGTATGACAAACTGACAGACGTTGGGGGGGGGGGCAGGATGTTAGACTTTATGTAGTATCTTTGATCTGGTAAATATATTCGATGTCTTTGAAATGGAAAAGAAACAAGAGTACTCATGAAAATGACCAGAGAATGATTTATGCTCTGAAGTGATCCTAACCTCAGCTTGCTCTGGGCCCCAGTGAAATAAAGTTTTGACTTTGGAGGACTTTTTCAGTTTAAAGAAGTTTAAAGTTGGGAAATCAAAAAGAGGTAGGATAAGTGATAAGAGCTTGTTTAGTGTTTATTCTTTAAGGATGGGCTGTATGTTCAAAAAGGAGACTTAGCACGTTCAAATTGCAATTAATGCCATTTTTCTAGTGAAGCAAGGGCTGCCAGTTTTGTTTTCTTTTTTCCCGTGCTTCAACAAGTAATCTTTTTTACTGCCTAGTTGTTGTAAGGCTGTCAGAGCCAGAAAAGGACCTAGACTAATACTCTAACTCGGTCTCATTACACAGATGAGTACTACGAGAGTTTCAATGTCTAGGGTTTATATTACGGGATTGAGAAATAATGGAGGCCAAGGGGAAAGATGATAAGAGTAATGAAAATATTTCCAAGAACTATAACCTGAATTCAGAGTTTAAAACATTCAGTCGTCAGTCATGAACCTGCTGTAATGATTCCTTACTGTTCAGCATGAGAGAAAGTAACTCCTTGCTTCCTAGGGGGTTAGGTAAGCCTAACATTTCTAGACTCCAGTGACAGTGAAAAGTCCTCAGTGGACTGAGCAGTCTTATTATTATTTACTGCCTTTATTTACTTATTTATGTGATATTTGCCTTTTTTGTGTGGTAGATGTGTAGAATTGCTGTTTTGAGTGAGCTTTTTCTGAAGTCCTTCGCTGCTTTTGCCATCCCCAAAACAGGGTGAGACCAAGTGGAAAAACTGATTCTTTTCCAGCTAATCTTAAGTTTGTTTTTTTGAATGGGGACTGGGAGCTGGAATTAGTACTTTTCTTCATTTCCCTAAAGCTTTAAGCTTTAGAAGCCCAACAATTATTGATATTATTGCTACCTTCTTAAAGAAATAAGTTATTGCCTGGCCTGGTCACTCCCTGTGACCTACCTTTTGGACTTTAAAATGCTTTCCTAGTATGGTGGGAGTGGCAAAATCAACCGGTCGCTCTCCAATTGATGCTTGGGAACATTCTAAGCCCAGTTTTTGTTTTGGCACAAAACCGTTTGCATTCTCCCTGCCAGCTATTTTTGGCACTGTCATGAACTTGGAAATGAATGATTCTGCTCACTGAGAGTAGAAAATTTTGTTCCTTTTCAATTTTAGAGAAGCTTTTATGTTGTTTCTGGGTACTCTTGCACTCTAATTTATTAATGCTCCTACCATACTTAGGCTGTTTTAAAAACATGCCATACTAGTGGCATTTAATTGAACTCTGAAATTCAGCAGTACTGTGTGTGCCCCTAGCCACCTAAAACAGGAATATCACTTTTGAAGATTGTTTCTTTGGCTAGCAAATCCACAGTTTACATAAAATAGTACAAAAACTGATGATGTTGATAGTTCTACTTACGGCTTTAAAATAATGTAAATCTGAACAGGCCTGGGATCTTCTGCTGTTACAAACCTTTATTCTAATGAGCATTCTGGCTGTGCTTCTTTCCAAGGATGAGGAAAGCTTCTAGGTTCTGTGGTGTCCCCCAATTTACCCAGTCCTCTAAGGGCAACTATTCATATTTAATTACTTGGGCAGGATATCCTTATTTAGAGAAATACCTTATACCCCCTCTCCCTCAATCCTTGTCCCCCGCTCCCCAAAAAGGCAGCAGTAAGCACATGTTACTTGATGATAAAGTTTGGGAAACCTAGTAGACATTCCATGAGGAGACACTGCCAGTTAGATGGCTCTTCATTGAGGGACCTACTGTTCCATTTGTTGTTGATGTTAGGTGCCACCAATTCAGTTCCGACCCATAACAACCGTATGTGCAACAGAACAAAACACTGCCCGGTCCTGCGCCATCCTCAACGATCTTTGCTATGCTTGAGCCCATTGTTGCAGCCACTGTGTCATTCCATCTTATCCAGGGTCTTCCCCTTTTTTGCTGGCCCTGTACTTTACCAAGCATGATGTGCTTCTCCAAGGACTTGTCCCTCCTGGCAACATGTCTAATGTATTTGAGATGAGGTCTCGCCATCCTTACTTCTAATGAGCATTCTGGCTGTACTTCTTCCAGGACATATTTGTTCATTCTTCTGGCAGTCCCTGGTATAGTCAGTATTCTTGGCCAACACCGTAATTCAAAGGCATCAATTCTTCTTCAGTCTTCTTTATTCATTGTCCAGCTTTTGCATGCATATGAGGTGATCGAAACTATCATGGCTTGGGTCAGGAACACCTTAGTCCTCAAAGTGACATCTTTGTTTTTCAACACTTTAAAGAGGTCTTTTGCAGCAGATTTGCCCAGTGCAGTACTTTGATTTCTTAACAGCTGCTTCCGTGGACGTTGATTGTGGATCCAAATAAAATGAAATCCTTGACAACTTCAACCTTTTCTCCGTTTTATCATGATGTTGCTTTTTGGTCCAGTTGTGAGGATTTTTGTTTTCTTTATGTTGAGGTGTAATCCATACTGAAGGCTATGGTCTTTGATCTTCATCAGTAAGTGCTTCAAGTCCTTTTCACTTTCAGCAAGCAAGGTTGTGTCATCTGCATAATGCAGGTTGTTAATGAGTCTTCCTCCAATCCTGATGCCCCATTCTTCATATAGTCCAGCTTCTGGGATTATTTACTTAGCATACAGATTGAATAAGTACGGTGAAAGGATACAACCCAGATACAAACCTTTCTTGATTTTAAACCATGCAATATCCCCTTGTTCTGTTAAACAGCTGCCTCTTGGTCTAAGTATGGGTTCTTCACGAATGCAATTAACTGTTCTGGAATTCTCATTCTTTGCATTGTTATCCATAATTTGTTATGATCCATACAGTCAAATGCCTTTGCATAGTCAGTAAAACACATGTAAATGACTTTTGGTATTTTCTGCTTTTAGCCAGGATCCATCTGATCTCAGCAGTGATATCACTTGTTCTACCTCCTCTTCTGAATTTGGCTTAAATTTCTGGCAGCTCCCTGTTGATGTACTATTCCCTGGCAATGCACCCGCTTTTGAATGATCTTTAGCAAAATTTTACTTGCATGCGATATTAATGATATTGTTTGATAATTTCCATATTCTCTTGGATCACCTTTCTTTGGAATGGTCACAAATATGGATCTCTTCCAGTCAACTAGTCAGTTTGTAGTCTTCCAGATTTCTTGGCATAGATGAGTGAGCACTTCCAGTGCTGCATCCATTTGTTGAAACGTCTCACTTGGTATTCTGTCAGTTCCTGGAGCCTTGTTTTTCGCCAATGCCTTCGGTGCATCTTGGACTTCTTCCTTCTATGCCTTTGGTTCTTGATCATGTGCTACCTCCTGAAATGGTTGAATGTCAACCAATTCTTTTTGGTACAGTGACTCTGTATATTCTTTCCATCTTCTTTTTTGCTTCTTCCTGAGCCATTCAGTATTTTGCCCATAGAATCTTTCGACACTGCAACTGAAGGCTTAAATTTTTTCTTCATTTCTTTCAGCTTGAGAAATGCTAAGTATGTTCTTTTTTGGTTTTCTAACTCCAGGTCTTTGCACATTTTATTGTAATACTTTGTCTTCTTGAGCTGCCCTTTGAAATCTTCTGTTCAGCTCTTTTACTTCATCATTACTTCAATTTGCTTTAGCTGCCCTACATTCAGGAGCAAGTTCCTGTTAAATGAGGGGCCTGCACTAGATGATCTTGGAATTTCCTTACAGATCTAAATTCTATGACCTGTAAGAAGGAAAGGAAATTTTTTAGAGAAGACGATAAAGTGTTAAAGACCTTAGATCCTGGAGCCAGATGTCCTGGACTATGTCTTTTAGTAATTGTGTGACCTTAGGCAAGTTACTTCACCTCTCAATGCCCAGTTTCTTTATCTGTATAATGGATATAATGCTTTATTACATAGAATTGAAAAGACAACATTATTTGTGTACCACTAAGAAAGTTAAGACACTGCCGTTGGACTAAATTATACCATCGTTTGTAAGAATCATCTTAATTTCAGAGATGTTAAATTGTGCATTTTAGACTTGATGATATACCATTGTAATGTGGTAAGGATTAAATGACTTGACATTTATAAATAATTTAGAACAGTGTATGGCACATGTGGAAACCCTGGTGGTGTAGTGGTTAAATGCTACGGCTGCTAACTAAGGTCGGCAGTTCAAATCTGCCAGGCGCTCCTTGGAAACTCTATGGGGCAATTCTACTCTGTCCTCTAGGGTTGCTATGAGTCGGAATCAACTCAACGGCAGTGGGTTTTGGTGGGTGGCACATATTAAGAACTGCGTTTAAGTGTCATCTATAATTGATGTTAGTTTTGCCTGTTACTGTTATCATCCCCTTTTGAACCCATTTGTTTATTAACTTTAGTCACAATTTATAAAATACCCATGTATACCATCATACCAAATAGATTTATATATTTGGGTGTATACTTAAGTTTTACTTACTGAGAGACAGTATGATATACTCCAGAACCAGATTGTCACAGTTCAGATTCTAGCTCTGCCACTTACCAGCTGTGTAATTTGGGAAAAATTATTTAATCTCTTTTCCTCAGTTTCCACCTCTATAAATGGGTAACAATTATACTTTAAATGTGTCATACATATAAAGCTCTTAGTTTATGGTATTACCATAGTCTTTTCTTTGTGGTTGCTTAGGGTTGTATATCTCACTTGGAGCATTAATGGAAATTAATATTTGCAAAATCGTAGAAAGAGTCAAAGTTCTAAAATAATGGTAAATATAACAATAGTTATTATCATATCTAACACTTAAATAGGACTTACTGTGTGCCAGGCCTGTTCTAAAAACCTTAATATATTTATTTACTTAAACTTCACAACAACCCTAAGAGGTAGGTTCTCTTATTGTTTCCATTTTATAGATGAAGAATCTGAGGCATAGAGATACGAAGTAATTTGCCTGTAGCTATAATATAAATAATGAAATTGGGATTCCTATCTTGACAGGCTGGGTCTAGAGTCTGTGCTGTCAAATACCACATCTCTTCAGGGGGCATTTCTTTCACAAAGGAGTATTTATTAACCAAGCCCTTTAATTAATTTTATTTTCACAGTTAAAGAGGTGTTAAGAATTTTATCGGTAGTCTATGACTGTAATTCCAAAGTTCAGAAAGCTCTCAAAACTTAGAAGTGTTTTCCTAAATTTGGTATAAACTCATTTATTGGCAAGACTTGACTTCGACCAATATAAGGCTATTTAAAGTATTTAGCCAACTTATTGTGACTGTATGTGTTTTGTTGCAGAAATATTAATCTGTTTGATTATGGGGTGATGCCCAAATTCCAGAGCCCTGGTGGTGCAGTGGTTAAGCATTTGGCTTCTAACCAAAAGATCAGCGGTTCAAATCTACCAGCTGCTCCTTGGAAACCCTATGGGGCTGTTCTACTCTGACCTTTAGGGCTGTTATGAGTCAAAATTGATTCGATGGCAATGGGCTTAGTTTTTTTTTTTTTTTTTGCCCCCAAATCCATTGGGATGATTATACAGTATACGGTTTCTGTACTATATTACCTCTCTGGAATTAAAAATATTCTGAATTCCGAACACATCTGGCCCTGAGAGTTTGGGATGAAATACTGTATACCAGAGATTGTTTTTAGTATCATTAAATAAATGTACCTTTAACTGGTACTAAAACAGGACTTGGTCAACATAGTTAATTTCCCAAAATGTTTATTTTTTATATCATATTTTTATTTTTGCTAGAGCTCCTGAAATTATTCTTGGATTACCATTTTGTGAAGCTATTGATATGTGGTCTCTGGGCTGTGTGATAGCCGAGCTGTTCCTGGGATGGCCTCTTTATCCTGGTGCTTCAGAATATGACCAGGTAAGAGCATTTGTTTGGATGCAACTAGAAAGCAAGTATTTACTAGTGAAAGAGATTTTAGAGGAAGAGAAGTACTAGTGAAGTTAGGTACCAGAGAAAGAATAGTTCAGTTACAAAGAATTTTTTAAAGAATGATTTAATTTTCTCTACCTGCTTCTTGGTCTGAAGTTATGTTTATAATTCTATAATTTGAAAAATTATTGTATTTTTTTATTATTCCAGATTGGTACTTTTCCAGCTCTGGAGTGATTTATTGGAGGCTTAGCTTTGGTTAATTAATGTATCTTGTGAGTTAAGGTAGGAAAGAGAAATAAGATGAAGAGTTGGAATTTTAAGAATGAATGAGGCTTTTCTACTCTGTCCTGTAGAGTCATTATGAATCGCAGTTGACTCCGTGGTAACTGGTTTTGGTTTTATGTATGGCACACACTCTGTCAATCTGAAACACGTTAGGTCCCAGAAACTATGATGTGTATTGAGTCCTTGTTAAATAGGATTTAGGAGGGAAATCATCTGAGTTGTAAAGTATTTTAATAAATGATCTGTGTCCCAAAAGATACAAGCTTAGGAGAAGATATGCTACAGTTTCCTAAGGAGTTGCTCCATCAAGGGAAAAAGTGTCACCATGGAAGTTAATTGTAAATTTTCACTTTTTGTTCTTTGAAAAAAAATGGTTCTCCCAAATAGGCTTTAAGCTCCTTGGGGGCAGGGACTGTTTCATTCCACCAGTGTGTCCTCAGCTCCTGACACTGTGTCTGGCACATAGTAGGTACACAAGTATATTTTTGAAGAAATAAATGGTTAGTTACCTGGAATAATTAGAAAATGAGCAGTGTTTTTCCCTATTCAGTCTAGAATTTGACACCTCGCTCCATCGTAGAGTAGATGTAGTATTTATCAGCTTCCAAAAATTTCACTTTTTGGGCTTGGTTTTTTTGTTTTTAATTGTACTTTAGATGAAGGTTTACAGAACAAACGTTTCTCATTAAACAGTTAGTACACATACTGTTGTATAACATTGGTTAACAACCCCACAACATGTCAACACTCTCCTGTCTCAACCTTGGGTTCCCTATTACCAGCTTTCCTGTCCCCTCCTGCCTTCTAGTCCTTGCCCCTGGGCTGGTGTGCCCCTTTAGTCTTGTTTTGTTTTATGGGCCAATCCAATCTTTAGGTGAAGGTGAACCTCAGGAGTGACTTCATTACTGACCTGAAAGGGTTTCCGGGGGCCATCCTCTCAGGGTTTCTCCAGTCTCTGTCAAGCCAGCAAGTCTGGTCTTTCTTCTTGAGTTAGAATTTTGTTCTACGTTTTTCTCCAGCTCTGTCCAAGACCCTCTATTGTGATCCCTTTCAGAGTAGTCAGTGTTGGTAGCCGGGCACCACCTAGTTGTGCTGGACTCAGTCTGGTGGAGGCGGTGGTACATGTAGTCCATTAGTCCTTTAGGCTAATCTTTCCCTTGTATTTTTAGTTTCTTCATTCTTCCTTGCTCCCGAAGGGGTGAGACCAGTGGAGCATCCTAGATGGCTGCTCACAGGCTTTTAAGACCCCAGGTGCTACTCACCAAAGTAGAATGTAGAACATTTTCTTTGTGAACTATGTCATGCCAATTGAGGTAAATGTTCCCTGAGACCATGGTCCCTACAGCCCTCAGCCCTAGCAGTTCAGTCCGTCAGGGAGTTTGGATGTGTCTGTGGAGCTTCCACGACCTTGCCTTGTGCAGGTTGTGCTGGCTTCCCCAGTATTGTGTACTGTCTTACCCTTCGCCAAAGTTACCACTTACCTATTGTCTATTCAGTGTTTTTCCATCCCCACCCCTCCCTTCTCTGGTAACCATCAAAGCATTCCTTTTTATGTGTAAACCTTTTCATGAGTTTTTACAGTAGTGGTTTCATGCAATATTTGTCCTTTTGTGATTGACTTAATTTCACTCAGTATAATGTCCTCCAGATTCATCCGTGTTAAGAGGTGCTTCACAGATTCACTGTTGTTCTTTATCATTATGTAATACTCCGTTGCATGTATGTACCGTGTTTGTTTATCCATTCATCTGTTGATGGGCATCTAGGTTGTTACCATCTTTTTGCTATTGTGAACGATGCTGCAATGAACATGGGTGTACAGAAGCACACATTAGCCATCAGAGCAATGATATCGTCACATTATCTCTACACTTGTGAGAAGAAAGTGGAAAGGGCAAATAACTTCTTAGTATTATTGTTAAAATAGTTTTGACTTCATAGACCCCCTGAAAGGGTTGTGGCACTTTCCAGGGGTCCCCAAACCACACTTTGAAAACTGCTGACCTACTATATAGTAGGTGTTCAATAAATGTTGAATGAACGAACATGGTACTATCTCTCTACTGATGTGGGGATGGGGAAGCTAGACAGTTTAAAATTAAGTGTTAAATTCTGTGGTATGAGAGAGAAGCTTTGTAGCAATTTAGAGAAGGTGAAACTGACAAGAGCTAGAGTAGCCAAAGAAGAAAGGTTTGAGGAAGATTTTTTCTAATCTTTCTAATTTGATATTAAAAAACAAAATAAACAAGGAAAATACCTTGCATAAAAATGATTTTGTTGGAAACTATTCTGTTCTATCCTAGATATCTCCTTAAATTTTTGAACTTCGTGTCAGGAGTCTACAAAAAAACAAAAAAGATTACATGCAAAGTTTTCAAAACTAGATTTTCATTGTAAATAGCGGATGTAGTAACAACGAAGCTACTGTATAGATACTTGAGAATTGCTTGTGAGCGGGTTACTATGTATATGTTTACAGATAAATTTCAGTGGTATTGATTAAAGAGTTAATTTCTTTACAATATTCTTCTCTTTTGCTAGAGATAATGTTTTAATGTAAAATCTTTAATGGTTTCCTTTTTCACTCCAAATTGATGTGTTGATGGTTTTGATGTTTCAGATTCGTTACATTTCACAAACACAAGGTCTGCCAGCAGAATATCTTCTCAGTGCTGGGACAAAAACTACCAGGTTTTTCAACAGAGATCCTAATTTGGGGTACCCACTCTGGAGGCTAAAGGTCTGTCTTCCCAACTGTACTACCCATTCCTGCCGCCTGTCCCCCCGCCCCATGTACACTTTTGCATTCAAAGTTTCATTAACTTCTTGAGGTGGGGAGGGAAAAGGAGAGGAGGAAGCTATGTTTGTGGGAGGAAATATTTTGAAAATTATTTCATTGTACCCATTCGACCTCATCCTTAGTTAAAAAACAAAATAAAACAAGTGCTGGTTCACTTGGCTGCAGCTTTTTGTGTGTATTTTGATCAGCAGCTGAGAGGGGGTGTAGAGAGTAATGCTTACCATTAAGTGCTATGAGGAACTGGAGTAATTTAGTAATGACTGTTTTTTTGAAACTTCTCAATAAACATGACAAAACTCAACATATTTTTCTAACTGCCCACATTAATGCCTTATATGTTTCCTTGAAACAAATGCCAACTTTTTATTTCTGACCCTGCTCCTTTAATTTGAGAAATCTCTGAGTAATTTGATAACCCTGTGGCTCTCTGCCTTTTGAGCCTGTTGTACACTTAGCGTTTGAAATATCAGTTCATTTGAAAGTAGCTTTAAGAGAAAAATGGTAATGTTACTTCTTACCTGACATTCTTCAGGAGCTGTGCTGTATCAGTGTGTTACACGTTTGTTTATCACTTAAAAGGGTGGCCAGATTAGCAAGGTCATTTGTCTCCACTGGAGGATTTTTTGGTTGTAAATTACTTCCATGTTTGCCATCTGTGGTTGACAAGGTGACAACACTAGTTTCTTTGTGTTCTGTCTTTAATATAAAGTGTGAAAATAATATACAGGTGGAATTTTTTTTTTAATCTCATTTATAGACACCTGAAGAGCATGAATTAGAGACTGGAATAAAATCAAAAGAAGCTCGGAAGTACATTTTTAATTGCTTAGATGACATGGCTCAGGTGAGCATGGAAAGTTTCTGAAACCAAGACATTTGTGTATCTTTTTAATCAGAGACATAATTCCATTGGCTATAGTAATGACAGATTTAATCTGTTATCTTTCTAGTATATTTTCTCAGTTTTTACAGAAAAAATGCGTTAATATCCTGCCATGTAGTAAAAGAATATTTAAATCCTAACAAAAGATGCTTTCAGACATATATGTTCTCCCGTGTTTTTGCTTAACTGACCTTGTTTCATGTCAGTATTTTGAAATCTTGTCTCATTTTTTCTACTAAGTAAATACTTACATAAGAGCTAACTTTTTTTGAGTACTTACTATGTTTTAAACTTTGTTTAAACACCTTACATTTACTGTGTCATGTAATCTTTTCAATAATAGAGACTTTTATATTTAAATAACAACAGTCACTTTTGTTTAACTTGTTTGCTTCCAAATCTTGAATAAAAATAACTTATTTGGCTTTATTCTACCAAAAAATTTAAGTGAAGATTTTAATTATGCACCATAAGAAGTGCTTCTTCCTATGGAAATGATTATACTGTAATAAAAAGAATTTCCTCAGGTTTCTCTCTTAATTAGCCTTTAGTTTGGAGAGGGAGAAGATACTTAGTTTTAGCATTAAAGCTTAAGTGGTAAAGTATGTAATATTTCTCAATTTTTCTTGGAAAGGTGAATATGTCTACAGACTTAGAAGGAACAGACATGTTGGCAGAGAAGGCGGATAGAAGAGAATACATTGATCTGTTAAAAAAAATGCTAACAATTGATGCAGATAAAAGAATTACTCCCCTGAAAACTCTTAACCATCAATTTGTGACAATGACTCACCTTCTGGATTTTCCACATAGCAATCAGTGAGTATGGTATAGTTCGGGGCATTTTGCCCTGATACGGCTCTCAGTTGGGATGCCATCTTATAGTAAAACGGAGTACCAATTTTAGCCTTGTATATTTCGCTTGGAGCCCTGGTGGTGCAGTAGTTAAGAGTTTGGCTGCTAACCAAGAGGTCTGCAGTTTGACTCCACCGGTCTCCCTGAAAACTCCCTGGGGCGGTTCTACTCTGTCCTGTAGGGCTGCTATGAATTGAAATCAACTCAGCAGCAATGGGTTTGGTTTTTTTGGTATATTTGGCTCATTGATGCTTTTCCTTCTTGTGAGATTAAAAATTGGATGTGTTGTTTTCCTTTTTATGGTTATACGAAAACTCTTAATTCATTTTATCTGAGAGTACTTAGGGGGGAAAAATAACTTTGATCCATGTTCATTGTGAGTTATTTGCTGTTTGTGTAAATCTAGCAGTCATTTCAGTGAATCTTCAATCTCTTTTTCAGTGTGAAGTCCTGTTTCCAGAACATGGAGATCTGCAAGCGGAGGGTTCACATGTATGATACAGTGAGTCAGATCAAGAGCCCGTTCACTACGCATGTTGCCCCCAATACAAGCACAAATCTAACCATGAGCTTCAGCAACCAGCTCAATACAGTTCACAATCAGGTATTCGGTCAATGTTTTTTGAAATTCAAGGCTAGGAAGGATAGCATAAAGAAACTAGTAAGAGTACAGTGTGAGGTAAAGGAACCAGTCTTTTGCTTTCATAGTTTTGTTGCTTTTAAAAGAATTATTTACTTGGCAAAAGTGATGGAAAGCCAGGGTAAACTGATAGACACTATTAAAAGATCATTATTAATGCCTGCTGCTCACATGCTGGTAAAAGTTAAGTACAAAGGCCTACCTATGGCCTCTTAGTCTTAATGCCATTAAATAAATGGAACCTATCATACTACTGACTACTATACTGCTGTTAGTTGCACTGACTTAAGCCAAAAGGCTCTCTTTCTCCTTGTTAAGAAAAAAATTTTATGTCTCATAACATGTGTTAAAGGGTGTTTCCAGTAATTAACTGTAAGAGGTGATTTTGCATTTGTTTGCTAACCAGGGATATTTATATTTAAGCATGTTTCTAAAAAAGTAAGCTTGCCAATTTTTTAGCTAGATCTTTTACAATGGTAAGCATGTAAGTAAGATTTGGTGGAATCTAACTTTCAAGAACTTTTTACACAGAAAGAGTTCGGGGCGTATATAGCCTCAGGTAGTACAGGACTTTTTTTTTGTTCTTTGTTTGCTTATTTGATCTTATAATATGCCTTTAATTTAGGGATTGGGAAATCCTAATTTCTGAAGCAGGAAGTTATTTCAAAAAAAGCTAACATGTTTTTTTAAACTCATAAGTTTTTGTGGATAGATTCTGTTTATGTAAAAATACTGTTATTTCTACTTTATACCGGTATATAAATATAATCTTTTTGTTTTTAGGCCAGCGTTCTAGCTTCTAGTTCTACTGCAGCAGCTGCTACTCTTTCTCTGGCTAATTCAGATGTCTCACTGCTGAACTACCAGTCTGCTTTGTACCCATCATCTGCAGCGCCAGTTCCTGGAGTTGCCCAGCAGGGTGTTTCCTTGCAGCCTGGAACCACCCAGATTTGCACTCAGACAGATCCATTCCAACAAACGTTTATAGTATGTCCACCTGCTTTTCAAAGTAAGTGGGGAAGCTCCTGTATTATACGGCATTCTCTCAGACGTACCTGATTTAGGGAAATCCTTATTTTAGGCCTCTAGTTAAGTTCTTACCTTTGACAAATTTCAACTCTTTCTCTGAAAATGAAAGTAAAATTAGCTGGTATCACAAAGTGGGTTTCTGCTTTTTATATTAGTTATTTGTCTAATTATAATGCTCCCTGACACTTCGTTGGAGTTTAATATTTCCTTAATTGAACTGCCTAATATCAGTTTTCTTGCCCATTGAGGCCTTGTACCAATGTCATATATCTCATGTAAGTTTATATCTGTCAATATGCAGACTATATACATCCTGAAAAAATTTGTTGTAAACAGAATTTTTGCATATTCAATCTTATTTCTCATATTACTCCACTTAAAGTAAAAATACGTGTTCCAAATAAAAGGCAATTGTATTCTAGACTGTAGATATCATACTTAAAAATGTAGAAACCTCGTAAGTCACACTCAGAGAAATAAAGATCATTCTCTAAGCGGAAAGGCTTGTGTGGGGAAGGCGTTAGGGTTATCTGCTTTGGCTTATGAATTGTATTGTTCCTTGCAAGCTCCCATCAACAGAGGAACAAAGTAGCTGAAAAAGGAGGCGCTGTCTCCATGTGTTACAATAAGATTATAATTTTCACATTCCTGTCCTTCCTCATTTTCCTACTGTTGTACTGGAAATCCAGTCCAGTGCTTTTTTTTCTGAAATATGGAAAATATATATTTTTTGATTTGGTGAGCCATTCAAGTGGCTAAATTATTTTAAGGAAATTTCCTGACAACACACTTGACTTCCGCAATAGGAAGTTAGTGTCAGCACCTGTGGCAATAAACTTGTGGCAAGAAACCAGGCTTCTCATAGCACTTTACATAGAAGTGGGTAGCATTTTTATCTTTTTACTTCAGTTACTTATTGTGACTCTTTTGTTTGTTTGGTTTCTGACAGAGTCGGTGCAAGCAGAAGGAAAAGAGGGGCTAGGGGAGACTGAAAGATTACCGGGAGGACAGGAGAGCAATAGCGATGTAAACCAGGGAGAAACCACAGGGAGAGCGGAGGAGCAGATTCCAAACCTGTAAATGCAAATTAAGCCTCATGTACCAAATTATTTTCTGCATATGCTTCATAATAGTAAATTCTATACTTCGAGTTATACGTTGAGTTATGCTTCTACTAAATTTAGCAAACTAGCCTCTCCTCCCCCCTTTTCCAAAATATGTATTTCATTGGGATAGGTTTCAGATGTGCAACTCTGAAGTTTGCTGCTGCTTCTTGGGTGATACTTAAGAAATGAGACAGGAGTACTTTTGAATTCATTTAACGAAACAAAATATAAACAGAAGAGATAGAGGGAAAAAAGTAGGATATCCCCTTTTGGTATAATTAAGTAAGTGTAAGCATTGGGATTTTTTTTTCCCCCTAACTAGACAGTCTGAATAGTCTGAGACACTAGGTAGAGCAAAGTTTTAAATTTCCAAATAAAAGGGAGTTTTAAAATTAAGATGATTTATGTTATCTGATATGTATTACTCAATGTCAGATACAGTTCTAAGTGCTTTTTACATGTATTAACTTCTCACAAAAACTCTAGGAGGTAGCTAATGTCATTATCCCCAATTTATAGATGAGAAAACTATACACAATTCTTCATCTGCCCAAAGTATTATAGTGAGTTACTGGCAGAACAATGATTTAAACCCAGGCAGTGGGGTCCATAGCTTATGTATTTTTAAGGGTTATTCTGTACTGCCTATTAGTATTTAGTCTCCGGTAGCTGTAAGAGGTTTTCGATTGCTTTGCCAGCTGCAGCCATATGCTGGTTTCTGCCCAACGGTCCTTTATTCCAGGTTGCCCACTTTTCTTTCACCATCTGCTCTTTTGTAAAATACCTGTATACCTAGAGGAGGATAGACTGTCACCAGCTAGGCAGTTTTATGTTTCTTTCCATACTTAAAGTTTCTTTTTTTTTAAATTGTGGTAGAGTATGTATTACAAAACATTTGCCATTTCAACCATTCTTGTGTATAATTCAGTAATATTAATTACGTTCACCATGTTGTACAGCCATCACCACTACTTTGTTTAATGGTCTGTGAGTATGTATCTTTTTTTTTTTGAGACCGTAGTGGCATAGTGGTTAAGTGCTGCGGCTGCTAACCAAAAGGTCGGCAGTTTGAATCCACCAGGTGCTCCTTGGAAACGGGGAGTTCTACTCTGTCCTATAGGGTTGCTATGAGTTGGAATCGATTCAACGGCAGTGGGTTTGGGTTTTATCAAATAAAACCCCCCAAAACAAAAGTCATCCTTCTTAGTTCAGGATAATGGGAGAACCTTCCAAAATCGTTACCTTTTCTTATTTGTTTCCACTTGTGGTTCCCTGGAGAAACTAGTTTTAAACTAGTTTGATTGCTGTGGATTAGCCTAAATTATAGGTATCTGAGAGTCATATTTGTAGTCAATACTATAAGTACTAAGGAACTCTGGTGGCACAGTGGTTAAGCATTCAACTGCTAACCAGAGGGTCAGCAGTTTGAACCCACCAGCTGCTCCACAGGAGAAAGATGTGGCAGTCTGCTTCTGTAAAGATTTACAACTTTAGAAACCTCGTGGGGCAATTCTCCTCTGCCTGTAGGGTCGCTATGAGTCAGAATCAACTTGACGGCAAGAAGTTTACTGTAAATACTACTCTCCGTACTATTCCCATTAACTAGAATAGATACACATTTCGCTTAGTGGTAACTATTCTATAGTTTTGTCTCTTTTTACTCATCACCGTGGAAGCTGTAAATGAGCTTTTATAGCGAACATTACCGCCTGAAATTTCGCTTCCTCAGTTCCTCCAATTTGTAGGAGGTTTTTACTACAAGACTGATACTGTCTTGTAGTTAGCCATGTATCCTGGGAATATAGACAAAAATTTGGATGTTGCTTAGCTTTCTTATTAGATAGCATAGTCTAAGGAAGCATGACTGGCATTATTTTGATCTTGATACCTGGATTGGTTACCTCCCTTTTTTTTTTCCTAAATACAAGAAGCATGTTTTTTTAAGTCACTTTAAGAATGTTTCAATTAAAATTTTACTAGTCCCTCTTATTTTGAACATTTCTAGATTGTATTTTCCTTTATGTTAACCTGTTAGTAAATTACTAAAATGGAAAATTAGAAGACTAATTTGCTGGAAACAACAGTATTACGGTTATGACTTATATGGCACCTCCATAACAACATTAAGAGAAATTGATTGCTGATACCTTAGAAAATGTCACTGAAGGAATGTTGTAATTAAAATGGGCATATCCTCACTTAACGAAACTGTGGGCATTAGTGAATTGGAAGCATAATTGTTGTTATTGTTAGGTACCTTCGAGTCGGATCCGACTCATACGACCCTACGCACAACAGAACGAAACACAGCCCAGTCCTGAGCCATCCTTACAATCGTTATGCTTGAGCTCATTGTTGCAGCCACTGTGTTAATCCACCTCGTTGAGGGTCTTCCTCTTTTCCACTGACCCTGTACTTCACCAAGCATGATGTCCTTCTCCAGGGATTGATCCCTCCTGACAACATGTCTAAAGTATGTAAGACACAGTCTCACCATCCTTGCTTCTAAGGAGCATTCTGGTTGTACTTCTTCCAAGACAGATTTGTTCATTCTTTTGGCAGTCCATGGTATATTCAATATTCTTTGCTAACACCACAATTCAAAGGCATCAATTCTTCTTCAGTCTTCCTTATTCATTGTCCAGCTTTCACATGCATATGATGCGATTGAAAATACCATGGCTTTGGTCAGGCGTACCTTAGTCTTCAAGGTAACATCTTTGCTCTTCAACACTTTAAAGAGGTCCTTTGCAGCAGATTTACCCAACGCGATGCATCTTTTGATTTCTTGACTGTTGCTTCCATGGCTGTTGATTGTGGATCCAAGTAAAATGAAATCCTGGACAACTTCAATCTTTTCTCTGCTTATCATGATGTTGCTCATTGGTCCAGTTGTGAGGATTTTTGTTTTCTTTACGTTGAGGTGCAATCCATACTGAAGGCTATGGTCCTTGATCTTCATTAGTAAGTGCTTCAAGTCCTCTTCACTTTCAGCAAGCAAGGTTGTGTCATCTGCATAATGCAGGTTGTTAATGAATCTTCTTCCAATCCTCATGCCCCATTCTCCTTCATATAGTCCAGCTCCTCGGATTATTTGCCCAGCATACAGACAGAATAGGTATGGTGAAAGAATACAACCCTAACTGACACCTTTCCTGACTTTAAACCAATCAGTATCCCCTTGTTCTGTCCGAACAACCGCCTCTTGATCTATGTAAAGTTGCCTCGTGAGCACAATTATGTGTTCTGGATTCCCATTCTTTGCAACGTTATCCGTAGTTTGTTATGATCCACACGGTTGAATGCCTTGCATAGTCAATAAAACACAGGTAAACATCCTTCTGGTATTCTCTGCTTTCAGCCAGGGTCCATCTGACATCAGCAATGATATCCCTGGTTCCACGTCCTCTCCTGAAACTGGCCTGAGTTTCTGGCAGTTCCCTCTTGATATACTGCTGCAACCGTTTTTGAATGATCTTCCGCAAAATTTTGGTTGCATGTGATATTAATGATATCGTTCTATAATTTCCACATTCAGTTGGATCACCTTTCTTGGGAGTAGGCATAAATATGGATCTCTTCCAGTCAGTTGGCCAGGAAGCTGTCTTCCATATTTCTTGGCATAGACGAGTGAGCACCTCCAGTGCTGCATCTGTTTGTTGCAACATCTCAATTGATATTCCATCAATTCCTGAAGCCTTGTTTTTCACCAATGCCTTCAGAGCAGCTTGGACTTCTTCCTTCGGTACCATCGGTTCCTGATCATATGCTACCTCTTGAAGTGGTTGAACATCGACTAATTCTTTTTGGTGTAATGACTCTGTGTATTCCTTCCATCTTCTTTTGATGCTTCCTGCGTTGTTTAATATTTTCCCCATGGAATCCTTCACTATTGCAACTCGAGGCTTGAATTTTTTCTTCAGTTCTTTCAGCTTGAGAAACACCAAGTGTGTTCTTCCCTTTTGGTTTTCCATCTCCAGCTCTTTGTACATGTCGTTATAATAGTTTACTTTGTCTTCTCGAGCCACCCTTTGAAATCTTCTGTTCAGTTCTTTTACGTCATCAATTCTTCCTTTTGCTTTAGCTGCTCGATGTTCGAGAGCAAGTTTCAGAACCTCCTCTGACATCCATCTTGGTCTTTTCTTTTTTTCATGTCTTTCAATGACCTCTTGCTTTCTTCATGTATTTTGTCCTTGATGTCATTCCTCAGCTCGTCTGGTCTTCAGTCACTAGTGCTCAGTGCATCAAATGTATTCTTCAGATGGTCTTTAAATTCAGGTAGAATAAACTCAAGGTCATATTTTGGCTCTCATGGACTTGCTCTGATTTTCTTCAGTTTCAGCTTGAACTTGCATATGAGCAATTGATGGTCTGTTCTACAGTTGGCCCCTGGCCTTGTTCTGACTGGTGATATTGAGCTTTTCTATCGACTTTTTCTACAGATATAATCAGTTTGATTTCTGTGTGCTCCATCTGGTAAGGAGGCATAATAGAAACTTAAAATTCTCTACATCGAAAGTTTCGATAGGTTTAGAAGAGAGCTTTGAAGTCTCTCAAGCCTTGGCAAAAGGGAGAACCCTGGAGCCCCCTTTTCCCAGGATGAGACAGTCTATTTGTAGGGAATATTTATTCAGCATTTTTGCCCAGAACAGAATGAATAAAAAGGTAAATGAGACATGGTTAGTGTTTTAAAGATGGTGACAGTAGAGTAAAGCTGACATCACAGGCCTTTGCTGAAAACATTTTATCAAAAACATTTTTGCTGCTATGGCAGCAGGGAGTTCTTTATTTTCATAGCTGTCCATTAGCCACGAAAGAGCTTTATTAAAAAGCTGTCAATGACAGGAGCAGATTTTGAAAATAGGAAGAAAGTGTGTCCGTAAAACCAAAATGTCTGTAGTTTTAATAGGCCCTGGTGGCTGCTAACCAAAAGGTTGACAGTTCAAATCCACCAGCTGCTCCTTGGAAACCCTTTGAGGCAGTTCTGCTCTGTCCTTTAGAATCTCTCTGAGTTGGAATCAACTCAACAGCAACAAGTTTTGTGTTTTTGTTTTTTACTTTTGGCATAATTTCTTCTATTCACATACTGGTTGAAAATGAAATATGTGACTAATTTGTGAATTGAGTTATATTTTGAGGATCGGGGAAAAACATCTACTTAATACATTTTAAACAAAAGGGTAACTTAGATGATAAATTGTTGAGCTTTTCATAATTTTTTCTTATCTGATTAACCAAAAGTTATCATTATATTCAACACTTTGCTTTTAATAATTACAATTTAAAAAACACTTTTACCACTTGTATATTAAAAGGTAAATGTAACTTACTAAGTGGAGTTTTTTTTGTGTGTGTGCCTATGTGGTTAATGGGGATGAGTGTTATATTTTAAGTTTTGTTGGATAAAAATAGAATTTAGAATTTCCTTAAACCAGCCCTCCCTGTATCACACATCTTATTAACCAAGTCTCCCTTTCTTAACTCCCAAGAGTTTTATGGAACTTTGTCTTCAGTGTTTAGAAATAAAATCTGGTTAATAGATTATTTGAGCAGAAAAGCTAAAAGCAAAAGAAACAGTGACTCCAGACCTATCAGAATAGTTTAACGCTGATGATGTTGTCAACAGCTGGATTACAAGCGACAACAAAGCATTCTGGATTCCCTGTGAGGATGGATAATGCCGTGCCAATTGTACCCCAGGCACCAGCTGCTCAGCCACTACAGATTCAGTCGGGAGTTCTTACACAGGTAAACGCCAGAGGAGCCTGGGTACTCAATATTGCTGAAGAAGTGTTGAGAATCAGATATTTTTTCCGGGCAAATGGTATTTGCTTTAACTAAAAGATCTTTCTTGGTCGTGATTCAGTGGACTTAGAAACGAGACATCCAGATGGGACGATATACTCATTCCTAACACTAGTGCAACTCTGCCAGTGTCTTCCTTAGACTTGCAGGGACATTGAAAATCTATCTTCTGAGTAAGTTTACTCTAATTTTGAGGGATGAAGTTAATTTTTTTAACTTGGAACTCATAAAGGTATAATAATATACGTGAAACATTTGACTCTAAAAATATAAAGTTACCCTCTTGCTCATTTAGTGGCCATGTTGCTTACTCTTTGAGAATTTCATCTGGGTTGAGAGGCTGGATCACATCCAGATGCCTCTTTAACTATTACGTTCTTTCATTCCTTGTGTTTAGCCAGGCGGTAGAAAGCTTTAAAACTTTGTACTTCCTGTGGAACGTGCTACTAAGATGATCAAGAAAATCATGAGCTATTTATATAAGCAACAAACTTCTTAAAGAAAGCTTTAAAACTTTGTACTTCCTGTGGAACGTGCTACTAAGATGATCAAGAAAATCATGAGCTATTTATATAAGCGACAAACTTCTTAAATTCTATTTGTGGCCCATGATACATGGAAAACTCTGAAATCCAAAAACCCTACTTGATGAGGATGAGGAGAAGGAACTCTGAGTAAATGCCTTAGTTAACTGACTTTTGTGGAACCAATCCCCTGAATCTGGCCCAGGAAGGATTTCTATATGTTTTTGCTTTAGGCCATTGACATTTGACCTAGTGGGCGAATGCTGTGCAGAATTGAAGGGGAAGGTTGTGTTTGGTACATACGTTTAGGCGATATGAAGTTATTATTGTTGGTAATAACTTGGGGGGAATGAAAACCCTTCTGAATCCAGATAACCTGCCTCCGTGTTTGTTTCACTCACCTGCCTGATCTACGTTTCAGGGAAGCTGTACACCACTAATGGTAGCAACTCTCCATCCTCAAGTAGCCACCATCACACCGCAGTATGCGGTGCCCTTTACTCTGAGCTGCGCAGCCGGCCGGCCGGCGCTGGTTGAACAGACTGCCGCTGTACTGGTAATTCCCCTCACTTGATTGTGTTACTAACGGAGTTTCTTCGGTTTCTTTCTTGTTTATTTTTCCTTTTTTGTTTTTGTTCTGTTTTCTTCTGGTTTTCTCATTTTTCAAAAAAAATTTTAACTTAGACTTTGCAGAGGGCATGGAAGCATGTGCCGTCTTGTGGCTGTGTTCTTGCTGCATCTGTAATGTTTCATTGTTTTCCTCCCCAACGTTTGCTGAAGCAGTGCTTGACTCTGATGTTCCTTATGGCTCTGTCAAGAGCAAGATCTCTTGATTCTTCTTTGCCAGCTTAGTGTGAGTAAAGCTCTTGGTGTAGCCTCAGAAGAGTGTCAACCCTGTTATCTGCTTTCTGCCCTATCTTTTACCCTCTGATCCTTGAGAATGAAGGAAATGGCCTTTAGTTTGGCTCTGCTACAGGTACCTGGATGGCCAAAATTTGAACTCCTTGGCAAGTTAGCTTCCTTCTTTATTTTGCTCTTTTAACCTTTTAAAAGTGCTGTGCATGTAGAAATGCTTAAGATGCTCTTAATTTATAGCTTTATTAGTTGATATTAACCTTCCTTCTATGAATATGTGAAGATAGCTCTTTTTGCCACTCGTGATCAGTGGCAGCTTATATCCGTTTAAAAATGATCCCTTTAGAAAAGTGCCTTTAGATCATATTCCATTTGTTGGTTGAAATTAAAGGTGAGCTAATTTATAGGGGTTTATAGAAAAATGTTTTACAAATGGATCTTTATACTAAGGTGAAAATTTGGCCAACAAACTTTATGCAAATACGCCTTTGTTATTAAAAGCCATGGGAATAATAACTGACTACAGCAGCAAATGAAATAGTATAGGGCTTAGAGATAGGAAAAACAAAGAAGCAGGACTTCGAGTTGTATTTTAGGATTTGTCACCTTAATAGTGATGTTTGGTTGTCTTTTGGTTTATTTGGGGGAGTTAGAATTGCTTATTGGAGATCCAGCATTTCATTACTTGAAACTTCAAAATTAGGTAAGCATTTGAAAACCTAACTGATACTTTTGAATCCTGATATTTCTACATCTTTCGAAGTAGCTTTAAATATGTCTTTTGTTGTTTCTCAAGTACTCATATGAGTGAAAACACTTCCAGAAACATACTTTGGTTGTTAGAATGTGTTCTGTTTTCAGTTTAAAAGTCTTTATCACCTCCAAATTAATTATAAGCATAAAACCTGAGTGCAAGGGAATCAGATGTATTTCCAACCTTGATTGATCCAAGCCCCTTCCTCACCTATGGTTTCAAGGTTGGGAACGTTAGTTGACACATCTCCTTTGCTGCTTCTCTTAAGTTTGCATTAGCCATTTGCTAAGCTTTGCATATTTTTGTCCTTCTTCTGTCAAAACAGTTCGTCGCTTGGAACGCCAGAATTCTGCCTCACGTTGGAATGTTATTTCTTGCTCTGTATTAAACTACATGCTTTGTCTTGTGCAGGTGTTGGCTTATGGAAAGACGCATGGTGTGACTTAACATACTTCTCTTATTTTTTGTTTTGTTTTGTTTTGTTTTAAATTCTGCTTATGGTAGCAGACGTGTTTGCAGTTTCTCTGCTTTGAAGGCTTCTTTTTTGGAACCGGTATTTGTAACGAGTGGATCTGTTACTTGCAGAAATATTTTTGAAACAGTGCGTGTTGATGGGCTTGCAGTTCAAAATTCAAGAAACAGAACCATATGTACCCAAGCACTGTAGGTAATTGTACTGCAGAAATTCAAGTTTAAAAAGGAAACTTTCAAATCTGTTCCCATTTTCTCAGAAAATGCCAGAATTTTTCTGAGTAAGAAGTACAGAGAACGTATTTGTTACTCAGTCTATTGCAAGTGACATGGCTTGTTAAAAACTAGAAATGATGTGTTTGCTTGTAATGATCAGTTTTTATGTTGAAGTTTCTTTCTATAAATGATATTTAAATATATCTTACATGACTATTAAAAACAAAATTTGATGCACTTTGCATCTATTTTTAAAATATTTTACTTATTGCCTTATTTTTAAATTCCGCCATATGGCTATAAATGATGAGGTTAGCTTCCTCTTGCTAGCATAAGCTTGTTTGCCAAAGGATTTTGGCCTTTGGTCATCCACATCTGGCTCCGTTTTCCAAGTACTACCCTTTCAAAACAGTGAAAAATTCTGCCCTTTGTTTTATGGGTGAATTGACCCTGATGAGTTAGCTGATTAGGACTCAAATTTTGAAATTCCTGTTTTTAATCTCAAGGGAGTTCTCTTAACTCTTTCTAGGTATACATATGAAAATCTTTGTTAAAACAGTGCTCCAGCATTTAACCAGCGCCCACTGCTGAGCTTTCAGACTCCTTTCTTCTAGGGTATGATAGAAACTCTTACCACAGAGGTCTTCTTTTCTCTATACCCTGGTGATCAGGCTATGGGAGGTGGCCAAGAGAAGGCAGTGTGTTTTCTTTCCCTGTTGATAAGATTTGTAGCCTTGAGCCCCTCTGACCTTTCTTTTATACTCTCTGCAAGTTAACAATCTGCAAGAAACTTCTTTTAAGATACGAAATTTTCTTTCATCTAAAAAATGAAAGAAAAAGCTAAAAATGAGTTAAGTCTTGGGTCTCTCTGTGTGTGTTTCCTTACAGCAAGCTTGGCCTGGAGGAACCCAACAAATTCTCCTGCCTTCAACTTGGCAACAATTGCCTGGGGTAGCTCTTCACAACTCTGTCCAGCCCACAGCAGTAATTCCAGAGGCCGTGGGGAGTGGCCAGCAGCTAGCCGACTGGAGGCAAGTGCCCTGTGTTTCTCTCTGGGGTATCTGTAAGGGCAGAGCCCTTCGGGTAGAGTACCTAAGGATCTGGAGGCACTGGGAAGAAGAAAAGGAAAGGAGAAATTCATCTCCATTTGAAACCCCTGAAGAAAACCATCCATATCAGGCCAGGAAATGGAGTTATAAGAAAACTTTGAATAAAGAAAAGAATAGTAGGTTCTAAGATCATGAATCATTTACTCCAGATTTAAAGAAAGCCTTAAGCCCTTAGAAACCATACATTAAGATCCTAAGGTTTGTAATCTAAGTCTTCAACTTTAAAAATAAAACACAGCTGTATTTAGCTGTTTCAGTTGCTTTTAATACCTGATTTGGTCCTGATCCCCCCGTGTTTTTTGATTCCCTCCTCTCTGTTTTTTGCTGTTGCCACAGGAATGCCCACTCTCATGGCAACCAGTACAGCACTATCATGCAGCAGCCATCCTTGCTGACTAACCACGTGACATTGGCCACCGCTCAGCCCCTGAACGTCGGCGTTGCCCATGTTGTCAGACAACAACAACCCACTTCCCTCCCTTCAAAGAAGAATAAGCAGCCTGCTCCAGTCTCTTCTAAGTAAGTCTTGATTAGAGCTGAGAGTTAGAAATGATGCCAGTTTGAGAGATCTGTTGCCCACCATTTGGAGTGTTGTGGTGTAAACACTTTTGGTAAGCAGCAGGAAGTACCTGCCAGACAGAGGAAAAGCTGACTTTCATCTGGGCATGCAAACAGGTGTGTCCTGGTTCTGATCATTCTTTCTCCAGCTACCACTTTGAATCCAGGCCTTCTTTATGATGTTTAATGTATGATGATGTTTTTATTTTTCTGCCCACTTTACAGAGTGAAATTTGACTCCAAGTTAAAGAGCATATAAAAATGAAATTTCTTTTGTATTTTGGTGTTCCTGTGCTTGGGATTTTTATAGTTCACTGCTTTAGCTTAATGATAAGGTGAAAAAGGAATCAAAGAACAAATGGAAAGAGTTCTGGGGAAGGGATGTGCAATTTTGAGGGCCAAGGGTTGAGCAGGCTTTCCTTTTGACCCTTTCCTACAGGTCCTCTCTGGATGTTCTGCCTTCCCAAGTCTATTCTCTGGTTGGAAGCAGCCCCCTTCGCACCACATCTTCTTATAATTCCCTAGTTCCTGTTCAAGATCAGCATCAGCCTATTATCATTCCAGACACTCCCAGCCCTCCTGTGAGTGTCATCACTATCCGCAGTGACACTGATGAGGAAGAGGACAACAAATACAAGCCCAGTAGGTAAGACAGGCGCAGTGGTTTCCTGGTTCTGCACCTTGTACTTTTAGCCTTAGAATCTTAGAATGCTGGCTTCAGCTAAGCGGCCCAGTTTTTTGGCTGTGAAAGGAAGGGTTAAAAAGAGATATTTTGGCTTTGGCTGAGTTTCTGTAACTGAGCATTGTTCAGTTTTTTATAATATACGTGTTCATCAGCTAAAGTAGCCTTGCAGATACAATGGCTAGCAGGTTTATATTAAGTTGACAGGCTCCTCTGGTTGGAATGCACATTATACTACAGACATGATCCCTGCCTTCAAGGAATGTCATAATCTGAAAACAGATGCCACAACGGAAGCATATGAACAGCAATTAATTGGAAAGAATAGATAGAAAAGAGATTATTTGAAATTCATGAATTCCAGAATACAATTGCTTAATCTGAAAAGGCCTCTTTGGAAGAGGTGTAACTTAGGTAGCGCTACCTTCTCACCACCACCCCCCCAGCTATATGATGGGAAATAGTTAAGAAATAAAACAGATTATATCCTCTTACCCTGGCACCTTAGTCCAAGCCTTTAACTGGGCAGTTAACTAAGAGGGAGTGGTAAGCTTAAGAACTGTGACGCCTCTCTCAAAGTGTGAGCATAGTCAGTTGCCATGATCTGCGCTGGATCCTTTGTTGGACTTTTGGCATTAGGGATACAGAGGAGGTATTGACCCTGCTTTTTACTTAAGGAGATAAGATTCACACATGAAAGCAACTTAGGAGACGTTATAGACTCATGAAAAAATAAAGTTGAAATGAATTTGAAAGTAAGTTTAGAATAAAGTGGTTCAGATCTGTAAAATGGTAGGCTTGTAACAAAGTTTTGAAAGTGGCCATTGCAATGATGGGGGAAGAGAAGAAAAGTAAGCCTTTCAGTGAGAAAGAATGGCTTAATAGTGGTGAAAGTTATATATGAGATATACCCAGCAGGATTGCTTTGACTGGAGCTAGGTCTATTGAAAAATAGGAAAGAAGTTAGTAAGATGGGGATCAATTAGTGAAGGAATTTAAAAAAAAAGAAAGAAAAAGGTACTGTGAAAAGTTTCATTTAATATAGTAAAAGGTAACATAAAAAAGTGGTCTTAGAAGAACATCATTAAAGTAATTGTGCATCACCAACTCGAGGAATGTAATCAACGTCACTGATGGTACATGTAGAAACTGTTGAATTAGTGTATGTTTTGCTGTGTATATTGTTAACAACAACAACAAAAGCAAAATTATAAAATAATAATAGTTATGCACGGAAATGGCTAAAGAGGCGCAGTATGAAGTAGTTGTTAGAGGTGTGAACTCTGGAATCTCCTGTCCAGGGTCTGAATCCTGTCTTCGCCACTTATCAATGTGTGACCTTGGGCAAGCGCCTTGACCTTCCTATGCCTCAGCTGCCTAATCTGCAAAATGAGCATAATAGAACCTACATCATATGGTTGGGATGAGGAGTTCGTGAGGTGCAGGGAGAGTATAAAGAGTGATACGTAATAAGCACTCTGGTCACAATTTTGCTGCTGCTATTATTACGATTGTTGTCATCATCATCATTGTTATGAGGGAAAGACTGAAGACTAAGAAACATTGCTGAAAGAACAGTTGAATTTTTATGTTATTTTCTTCTACTCAGCTCTGGCCTGAAGCCGAGGTCCAATGTCATCAGTTATGTCACTGTCAACGATTCTCCAGACTCTGACTCTTCCTTGAGCAGCCCGTATTCCACTGATACCCTGAGTGCTCTTCGGGGCAATAGTGGACCTCTTCTGGAGGGGCCTGGCAGAGTCGTGGCAGATGGCATTGGCACCCGTACCATCATTGTGCCTCCCCTGAAAACTCAGCTTGGTGACTGCACTGTAGCAACCCAGGCCTCAGGTGAGTTTATCTTCACAGCTAAGGTTGAATTCTCCTCTTGAGTGTGTATGCTTAATATGCTATAATCTACTCCATATTACTTATACCAGTGGTGTAGAGACTAGTAACAAAGATATTCTTAAGGAATACTGAATTCAGAAATCAGTTTTATGCAGTATGAAATTACTTTTGGCCATCAATTTATCTTTCTACTCTTATTTTGCTGGCTTAATGTAAAAATGAGTTTGTACTTTTAGAAACATTCACTGTTGATGGGAGAAGGTGGACAACTCATGGAAGGGAGGCAATTAGATTTGCCACGGGTGATTAAACAATACAGAAGTAGACAGGAATTGATAATATTAAAAATAACTGCAAAAGTTTTCTGGCAAATAATATGTTCTTTAGATCTTTTCTCACTGAATGCCATAGCTGTGATGTTTTTTATTGGTTTTATTATTAACCTGATTGTATCCTTCTTTTTTGCTCTGTTAGATGCTGGGCTTATGTTTCATAGTTCAGTTATTGCATTACTGGGTGATGCTAGCTGCAGTAATAGAAGTTTATGTCTCACTCATATAACTTGCCAATGGAAATGTTTCTGGTTGGTAGGCCTGCAGTGAGTTAAGGACCATCTTGGGGCTTAGTTGTCCCCTAGAGTCTAGAATCCTGTAGTCAGAAGGAGAAAGAAAGTTTAGAGAGGGCACACATACTTCTTAACCTCTTTAGCCTGGAAATAGTGAAAACTGATCCCATAGTCACACCTAGATGCAAGATGGTCCAGGAAATGTAGTCCTTGTCTGCCGCTTCCCAGTGGCAACACCATACCAAGGAAGGAGAGCATAAATTTTTGGTGTCAGAGCAGCCATCTCTGCCCTACTTATATAATGTTTTCCTATGGGTTATGTTGGTGCTATGGACACAAACGGGGTTGTAATTTGAGAGAGCATTGTAATGCACCTGCTTGCTAACTGAAAGGTTGAAGGTTCTAGTCCACCCAGAGGCACCTTGGAAGAAAGGTTTGGCTACCTAATTCTGAAAAATCAGCCATTGAAAACCCTGTGGAGCACAGTTCTACTCTGACACACATGGGGTTGCCATGTATCAGAGTTAACTCAACAGTAGCTGGTTTTGTGTTAAATCTGTGTGGTTCTCCTCAGAAGTAGACTGCCCCATTGCAGACAAGGCAAAATTTCCTGATGCGTGGCTACTTAACAGAATTATTGGGAGCTCTGTCCACTAGTGGGTCAAAGAATACGGACTACCCTACAGGTTGCTTAATAAATGCTTTAGTTTTCCTTACGGGAACACTGACAAAGGGAGGCAGAATTTTGAAAATTGATCTTACTTTGCGTTCAGCTATTCTGCATCTTCTTAGAATTTGAAGAAAGTAAATGCCCAGTAAGATATAATCTTGCCTTCCTTTAAACCATTTTGACTCTTCAATATCCTAAAAATTACCAGCATCTTACTGAGTTTTATGTTGACTTTTCTGTACTTTTTTTTATCCCTTCCTACATAAAGCCATAGGCTCCTTGGGGGTAGGGAGTGTTTCGTTTATTGGAGTGAACCTTTTGAAGATCCTTTATGGAGCTTTGTAGTAAGATAGGAAAGAAATGGATAATACAGTCTCTGTTTTTCTGATATAAATGTAATTGAGGAAATAAGATACACTTGAGGCCTTAACTCTTGCAAATCACACACAAATGTGAACCAATAATGCCATCTGAGGTTTGGCTCAGTGATACTGAGCAGATGGCTACCCATGACTAAGTAAACCCTGACCCTTTTTAGGTCTCCTGAGCAGTAAGACCAAGCCAGTGGCCTCAGTGAGTGGGCAGTCGTCTGGATGCTGTATCACTCCCACAGGGTATCGAGCTCAACGTGGGGGGACCAGCGCAGCACAGCCACTCAACCTTAGCCAGGTAAGCGCTAGGGGCTGCTGCCTTCTGTTCGGGGCCCCCCATATTGTTACTCTCTGGAGAACCCCTGTTCTGGCTGGACTGCCGAATAAAGCCAAATGAAGCCCCTTTTGTGTCGAACAATTTGGTGTTCTGTGGCCTGCGTCGTACGTGCATGTGCTGTCTCTTCATTCCCTCCCTAACTGTCTTTGGAATGTGCACTCCAGGTTTTCCATCAGACCGCCCTAGTCTATCTTGGAAGATTGGAGAAATGTCTGGAATTTAGAAAGAGCTTAGGATGCTTTAGTCAATGCCTGGTACTGCACCACCACATGCTTTGCCATGTCGAAACCAGATTTTCTTCCTTTATCTCCCAGGCCGTAAATAGCCTGAGCCTCCCACTGTTTACTTGAGTCAAGAGACATTGAAAAACTTTCTAGTCACTTCATCAACTGGGTCTAGTGTTAGCAAACTGTTGCTAGAGGCTGGGATTTGTGACTTTTTTCCCCGTCTTATTCTCTGATGGTATAGTAAGGGTCACATCATTCTATTTGTGCTCATTTTTTCCTCAGCTAAAATCCTGATGGTTATATGATGTCTACTGGTAGTGTGAATGTATAAATATCAGGGTGTAATTCTGTGTGTGTGTGTGTAAGAGAGAGAGAGAGAGTATGAACAGGCAAGTGCAAACATAAGCTTGAGTTAGCACATATGTTTTAGGCTCCACATTTCAATAGAGAAATATGAAGAACTTAGAGAAGACAGAAAGCAATGGTGAGAAGGAAAGGTTAGGAAGGATTCACATTCGTTGACATGGGGTGAGTTGAGTCAACAGTTATTAACTTGCAGGACTGAGTAACCCAGTGAGCTCTTGATTCCCCCTTTCTCTGTCATATTTAATAGAAAACTGGCTACTATCTGGGTTAGGATGTATTCTGCCAAGAGGCAGAGGGATGGATGGCTAACTTCTGACAGCATTGCCAGCCTGGGAGATTCTGTGCTATGGTAGCCTGGAAACAGTACAAGTCAGAAACTCAACTCTCAACTCGATCTTTGATGCCTTGAACCAGAGTGACCTCAAGATTCCTCACTCCCTTCTTCCTCCTTCCAGAACCAGCAGTCATCATCAGCTCCAACCTCACAAGAGAGAAGCAACAACCCTGCCCCCCGCAGGCAGCAGGCGTTTGTGGCCCCGCTCTCCCAAGCCCCCTACGCCTTCCAGCATGGCAGCCCACTACACTCGGCGGGGCACCCACACCTGACCCCAGCCCCTGCTCACCTGCCAAGCCAGCCTCACCTGTATACGTATGCTGCTCCGACTTCTGCAGCTGCATTGGGCTCCACCAGCTCCATTGCTCATCTTTTCTCCCCGCAAGGCTCCTCAAGGCATGCTGCAGCCTACACCACCCACCCTAGCACCCTGGTACACCAGGTCCCTGTCAGTGTTGGGCCCAGCCTCCTCACTTCTGCCAGTGTGGCCCCTGCTCAGTACCAACACCAGTTTGCCACCCAGTCTTACATTGGGTCTTCCCGAGGCTCAACAATTTACACTGGATACCCGCTGAGTCCTACCAAGATCAGCCAGTATTCCTACTTGTAGTTGGTGAGCATGAGGGAGGAGGGGTCATGGCGGCCTGTTCCTGGCCGAGTTCTTAATAATGGGCTGTGGTGAGCTCCTCCCTTATCCTCTCTTCAAACTCCTTAGCCAGCAACTTGTTCTGCAGGGGCCCCCTGGAGCAGAAGGTTTTTCTCTGGGAAACCTGTCTCAGTGTTGACTGCATTGTTGTAGTCTCCCAAGTCTGCCCTATTTTTTAATTCTTTATTTTTGTGACGGCATTTTTGGTATTTGGAAGAGTTCAGGTGCCCATCTTCTGCATAGTTAACCAAGGAGAGAGATCATTCTAAAGTTACCCTTTGAGAAATAATGTTGTCTCTCTAACTTGATTTCTATAAATGCTCTTAAAAACAAGCAAAATCCTTCTTTATTTAACTTTGTTTTATTGTAATTGCCGGGCAGAGGAAAGATGCTGATAGAAGGACTTGGAGTATGATAACGAGTGAGAAAAGAAAAATCATTACTTTTTGTTTAAAAGCAGACTTACTTGCTTATTTTATTTCCAAAGCAACTGGCACACGTCTGTATTTTACCATCAGACATTTCTCCTCAAAATTTTATAAGGCATCTCTGTTTTGGGGACATTTAAACTTAGAGTGTTTTAGTTTTGTTTTCATGTCTCATTCTATTTAGTGGGAAATTGTTATTTCTGCAAAACTGGTTACATACTACTTTGGGTTACTATTGGGATTCTCTCAATTGCTCCTGTGTTAGAGAGTTGTGTTAAGGCAGCTCACCGTTTGCTAGCAACTTAACGTGAGAGAGTCTATATGGTGACAGCACCATGTATCCTTAAATTGTTTTTAAAAGTCCTTCTCTCCCTGATTCAGCTTAAATTTTATTATTAGAAAAGCCATTAAATTAAGGTGGTTATTTGGTGGTGGTGGTGGTTTTATTACATGTATTATGAAATATTGGCATTGATGAGCTTCACCTAAGGGTTGTTGGCATTGGTGAGCTTTGCCTAAAGATTAGTATGAATTTTTAATACTACACCTCTCTCTCTTTGCCTCATCTCTCCATCTTGTTTTCTGTGATTTATTTGGGGAGAAAGCTAAAGAATCTGAAACCAGATAAGAACATTGTCGTGTATAGCTTTTATATTTTTAAGTAGCTTCCTTTGTATGCCAGCAGCAAACTGAATGCTCTCTTATGATGACTTATACAATAAGTGCATGTAGGAAATGCAAAAAATATTTTAAAGATTTATTACTGAATTTAAAAATATTTTAGAAGTTTTGTAATGGTGGTGTTTTAATATTTTGCATAATTAAATATGTACATATTGATTAGAAAAAATATAACAAGCAATTTTTCCTGCTAACCCAAAATGTTATTTGTAATCAAAATGTGTAGTGATTACACTTGAATTGTGTATTTAGTGTGTATCTGATCCTCCAGTGTTACCCCGGAGATGGAATTGATGTCTCCATTGTATTTAAACCAAAATGAACTGATACTTGTTGGAATGTATGTGAACTAATTGCAATTATACTAGAGCATATTACTGTAGTGCTGAATGAGCAGGGGCATTGCCTGCAAGGAGAGGAGACCCTTGGAGTTGTTTTGCACAGGTGTGTCTGGTGAGGAGTTGTTCAGTGTGTCTCTTTCTTCCCTTCTCTCTCCTTCCCTTATTGTAGTGCCTTACATGATAATGTAGTGGTTAATAGAGTTTACAGTGAGCTTGCCTTAGGATGGACCAGCAAGCCCCCGTGGACCCTAAGCTGTTCACTGGGATTTATATCAGAACAGGATTAGTAGCTGTGTTGTGTAAATGCATTGTTCTCAGTTTCCCTGCTGCCACTGAAAAATTAAAACAGCAGCTTTTCTCCCTTACTGCCACCTCTACCCCTTTCCATTTTGGAATTTCAGCTGAGTTCTCACAGAAGCATTTTCCCCATATGGCTCTCTCACTGTGTTTAGCTACCTTGCTTCTGTGAGAATTGAAGAAGCAGGTGAGAGCAGTCAAGCCAATATTACATATGCTTTTTTTTTTTTTTTTCAAGTATGTGCAATCACTTTTAGAATGACATTTTTGTTTTTTTCCTTTTCCCATGTGGCAGTCCTTCCT
The DNA here is from genome assembly GCF_030014295.1 of Loxodonta africana. Lineage (NCBI taxonomy): Eukaryota > Metazoa > Chordata > Mammalia > Proboscidea > Elephantidae > Loxodonta > Loxodonta africana. The sequence continues at coordinate 162,058,424 of NC_087344.1, read as the reverse complement.
GCAAATAGTTGACATTCCTAGTAAAATATTATTGTTGAAAAAACATGTAACAGATGTGTTTATACCAAAGAGCCTGTTGTATTGCTTACTATGTCCCCATACTATGAAGAGTTTTGTGATGCCGCTGGTGACAGGGAACTCACAGAAAGGTTTCTTAGTGGGTGAAGAACATTAAGAAGAAACCAAAGCCTGTTGAGTCATTGGGGCTTTTGAGGTTTCTTTTTAACAACTTGTATATTCTTGGGGCCCTTCAAGCTGTGAAATTGTCCTTGTACTCTCAGCTCCTGCACGGATCTGGGTCAAGTAGAGGGTACTGGGGGTGGAAACATTCCTGCCTATAAAGGATTTTGGGGAAGAAGGTTAACCCTAAGATACAGATGTGTTCCATCTGAGTTGAAGATAATCTATTTGGGGGATAATTCTAGGACTGGTTCTTTGTAGAGATGGTGTCAAGGAGGTGCAGGATGGAGATGGGAGATTTCATGGAGCCTGGTCAGCAAGCTCTGTACCGGGTCAAACTCTGAGGAGCTGTCAAGGTATTTTGGAGTTTCTTCATTGTAAGGAGTAAGGGCTTCCAAGATGGGACAGGTAGTCAGTACAGCCTACCAGGAAAATGTCCGTGTTTTCTGTATTTTTTTAGCCGTTATATTTAGTTGTGTTTTCAGCACTATATTGGTCAGGGTAGCTAAGCGGTTTGTGTAGTTTCTGTCACTAGTGTTACACAGTTTTCTGAACAATGTGTGTGATCTTTGTGTCTCCTTTTTGCCAAGCACATTCTGATTTTCTTGCTCAAACACGTTTGGTTTCTAACGGAAACATTTTTGTTCCTTTCCTCTATAAGGGACAAGATTTGTTGTTTTTGTAAGAAATGAGATAAAATACAGGGGGAAAAAAGCAAACATCTACCCCTGCGCCCCAGTCCAATAAGTAGGTAACCATTTTTAAGATAGGAGTCTTAACTCTACCAGAAAGACAATACCAAGAGCTTGTATTGTTACCTTAATCACATCACTAGCAGTGTGTGGCTGTAAGAATTTTAGAGATTTTCGGTCTTAGTCTGCAAATTGGCATTTTAGATTTACAAAGATAAAAACTCACTTGTGTCCTGCTGAATGTGTACGTGCTCAATGTGGCTTTAGATTCTGACCCTGGGGCTTAAGGTTGCCAGCCCTGTTTGGATGAGTGGAGCCTTGTGAATTTGGTGAGCAGCTGGCCCAGGTCACAGTGGCCTGACCTCACACCAGCTTAAATGAGGTCTTAGGCTTTAAGTCCTCTCTGAGAACTTGCGTTTCCAAGTTCTCCCCTTCACCGTAAGAGAGGAAGTAGGGAAGGGTTAAGTATAGCCACTCTAGGCTCATCAGGACACATAATCACTCCAGAGTTTTTAGTAGCTCCCAGGAGGTGATACCACCGTTGGCTGAAATACCAACCCCAGGGATAAGAATCCCATCTCAAACAGTTCTGGCCATTCTGAGCTGGCCAATCCGAGCCTGCTCATCCACCGTCCTCTGCTAGAGGGGCTAAGTTTGGCTGCCTTAGCCAGGTAAGCACAGCGATGTCTGTTTTATTCAGCATTATTTTGCGAAAATCTACTGGTTGGGATGGTTTGTTTTAGGATAGGAAATGAAATTGCCTCTCAGTGACAGGAATGGCCCGAGCCTGCTTCCTATTTTGATTTTGTTTTTAAACTGATGGATGGTGCAGCATGTCTACATGGTTGTTTGTTGCTAAACTTTATATAATGTGTGGTTTCAATTCAGCTTGAAAAATAATCTCACTACATGTAGCAGTACATTATATGTACATTATATGTAATGTTAGTATTTCTGCTTTGAATCCTTGATATTGCAATGGAATTCCTACTTTATTAAATGTGTATGATATGCTAGCTATTGTGTGTGATTTAAACTTTTTTTGCTTTCTCCCTTTTCTGGTTGTACGCTTCTTTTTACAACAATCCTCTAGAAACAGATAGTTTCTGAGAGTTACTGAGCTATGTTTGTAATGCAGATGTACTTAGGGAGTATGTAAAATAATCATTTTAACAAAAGAAATAGATATTTAAAATTTAATACTAACTACGGGAAAAGGGTCCATTGTGTAAAACATAGTTTATCTTTGGATTCAATGTTTGTCTTTGGTTTTACAAAGTAGCTTGTATTTTCAGTATTTTCTACATAATATGGTAAAATGTAGAGCAATTGCAATGCATCAATAAAATGGGTAAATTTTCTGATTCACATGGCTGTTTTTGGCTTGTGTTGTGGGGGGACAAAAGGAATCAACAAACGGCATCTTTGGATGTGGCTGAATATATTGCACCTGGACATCAGTGGAGTATTAGAGGCAAATCCATCCTTCATACAGATTTCCACAACGGAAACGAGTAGGGATTCGCATTGAACACTTCCCGAGAACGGAGTTTCCAGGGGTCTGGATGTGGCCCTAGAAAGAGGCAGAAGACTTCTGACAGGTTAATTAGACTTTGTTTCCTAGCATATTTCACTGAACATCTTAAGTTGCGGAATGAAAATAAGAATCACCGCAAGAAGATGGTATTTTTCCCTCCTTTCTAGCTGTACTGTGAGAGGCGTGGTCCTTTCTAGAAAAGCAGCAGCTCTGATCAGATTCCTCTTGATTCTGAAGTGAATAAAATTTCTTCTGAAAGATTTGTTTACAAAAATGTTCATTTGTTTGACTTCTTTTGACACGTGTCTGTTTCAGGCTACGTGTGTCTTACCAAACCCAAAAACCAAACCCATTGCTGTCAAGTTGATTCCGACTCATAGCAACCCTCTAGGACAGAGTAGAACTGCCCCATAGAGTTTCCCAGGAGTGGCTGGTGGATTTGAACTGCTGACCTTTTGGTTAGCAGCTGTAGGACTTAACCATTATGCCACCAGGGTTTCCGGTGGCCCTTAATTCCTTTTGGGCTTCCGAATCTTTGCTGGGATGTAGAAACAAGAAATACCGAGAAACACCCTTTTGAACCATAACGAAGAGAAAGTGTTGATGGTCCGTTTGCTCTCTCCCAGTAATAGAGAAGGCAGTATACATTTGTTTTGATTTAGACTGTAACATATATATTTTTTCAGATGTTTCTTCCTAGATAAATGAAGGTAAAATTAGTGTGAACTTGCTGAACACTCACCACTCTGGTACGCGCATATACTCGAAGCTTTCAGGCTAAGGAAAGCTACTGAAGACCCAGCTCTGCTGTCATCCTCACTTCCAGACAATCAAGAGTTTATACAACTTCTTAGTGACCTGTTTGTCGTTGTTTTTATCTCAGTTATATTCTCTTAAGAGCTTGGGATAGCCCCGTAAAGTAATTGGGTACTCTGTGGGGGAAATCTGGGTTTTAGTCAGTTGGCATGTTGAGAATTGACCTGCTTTGTGGAAAATTTTCAACACAAGGTGAAATCTAAGCCTTGGTTTCCCTATTAATCAACCGATAACACCAGGTGCTCAGCACAAGATGGCGCCAGTGAGCTATAGAAGAAGTTAGAACAAATCTTGACCACTACGGCCTTTTTTCCCCCTACTTCCCTTAAACCTCTTCCAGCTTCCACTGAACAAGGCAGAAAACAATCCATTCTATCATTGCTGGAAAAGGAAGATTTAATGAAGGATGTCAGTTTAAGAAATCAGCACTGGAAGAACTCCTAAAGCAGGAATGGAATTTGCTGAATTTTCTCTGGGGCCCATTTCCCTCTGTCTCCTACAGCTAGCTCCTTTCCCTGGGTGACTGCCCAGAGGCCTCTGCCCTAGGATTTCCCATCTCCCCTCTGTTGGGGAGCCTACAGCCTAGGCGGGAGGTGGTTAAGGCTTCTGGCTCCTCTGCAGTGGGGCCATCTGTATTTGATCAATCCAGGCTGAAAGGAGGGGGTGGGGGCTGTAAAGAGACTGAAAGCATTCCAGAGTAGTGAGAGAGACCCAGAGATCCAGAAAGAGAGAAGGCACCGCCCCCCATCCCGCCTCCAAAGCTAACCCAGGGCTTGAGCGGAAGAGACAGACTACACTCCTCTGGCCCCACTCTCCCGGCTGCCATGGGGCCCAGCACTCCTTTCCTCATCTTGCTCCTTTTGTCGTGGTCGGGACCTCTTCAAGGACAGCAGCACCACCTTGTGGAGTACATGGAACGCCGACTAGCTGCCTTAGAGGTGAGGGACTCTTTTCTAGTCCAACTTGGAAGGATTCCACATCTGTTGGTTCACCCAGTTTGTCCGGGATCTGGGGGTGACAAGGCAGAGCTCTAGAAGAACCTACAGAGAATTGTATTAATAAGTAGATCCACTAAAACGCAAGCCCTCCTCTTTGCCTACATAGAGCAATTCCAAAGCAAATGCACCTTCGTGTTTTATACCTGGAATTAAATGGGTTAAAGGAACAGAGTGGAAATGAGAACTAGGATCGTGGGAAAGCATCTCAGTAGAGCTGATAATTCTGTTGAAACTGGAGGCTCAGAGAATTTGCAACTTCCTGCCTTAAGTTTGAGGTTTGTAGCATCCAAGAGGAGAATTGTGTGATGGAGCAGAGACCCCTTCCCACCTTCGTGCTCTTAGACCACCCTAGAGGCCCAGATGATTTGGCAGCACTGCTCCCAGAGAATACAGGGTGGAGGACGTGGAATAGGGGTAGGGACCTAGGTGAGTCGGGCTGGGCTTTGTGCACATTTAACATTGCTGAACATCTGGTTTCCCTTTCTATGAGAGTTGAAGGGGATGTTGAAACATGGCAGAGTTTGTGCTCCTTTTCCCATTCCTGACTCCCTGGTTGGGCCTCTTCCTGCCTGGAGGTTGTAACCCTTCAGCCCTCCCTCCCACGCCTCTGTCCCTTTAGGAGCGGCTGGCTCAGTGCCATGACCAGAGTAGTCGCCATGCAGCTGAGCTGCGGGACTTCAAGAACAAGATGCTGCCACTGCTGGAGGTAGCTGAGAAGGAGCGGGAGGCACTCAGAAATGAGGCTGACTCCATCTCAGGGAGAGTGGACCGTCTGGAGCGGGAGGTTGACTATCTGGAGACCCAGAACCCAGCTCTACCCTGTGTAGAAAATGATGAGAAGGTGATTGGAGGCCCTGGGACCAAAGGCAAGGGCAGAAGGAATGAAAAGTATGATATGTTGACAGGTAGGTGATCTGAGGGCAGGCCCCTAACACTTTCAGAACCTGCATTCTTCCTTGATTCTTTCCGTTTTTCTCCTTGTCCCAGTCCACTGTGGCTCTATCTTCTGAAACCTGTTTCGGGGAGATCTCTGTAATGGCAGTTCCATTAAAGGAGAGTTTCTGGGGACCCAGGCCTCTGTGGTGCCCTGTCTTTCCCAATTCTCTAGAATAATGGAGACAGCCACTGGGCAAATGCCTACTTTTCACCAGATAGCCCACCTTGGGGACCAGATAGTCCCACTACGTTTCCAGCTCTTCATTCTCCAATGTGGGCAAGTTATGGTTCAAATCTCCTATTTTTGGCCAACAGAAGCCAAATTCTCTAATTCTCTCCTGTCTTTCCTTTTCCTGTGCTTTTCTCCTTCCCCACCAGACTGTAGCTACACAATCTCTCAGGTGAGATCAATGAAGATCCTGAAGCGTTTCGGTGGCCCAGCTGGTCTATGGACCAAGGATCCATTGGGGCCAACAGAGAAGATCTACGTGTTAGATGGGACACAGAACGACACAGCCTTTGTCTTCCCAAGGCTGCGTGACTTCTCCCTTTCCACGGCTACCCGGAAAGCTTCCCGAGTCCGGGTGCCGTTCCCCTGGATAGGCACAGGGCAGCTGGTATATGGTGGCTTTCTCTATTACGCCCGGAGGCCTCCTGGAGGACCTGGAGGGGGTGGTGAATTGGACACTTTGCAGCTCATCAAATTCCACCTGGCAAACCGAACAGTGGTGGACAGTTCAGTATTCCCAGCAGAAGGGTTGATCCCCCCATACGGGCTGACAACAGACACCTACATTGACCTGGCAGCTGATGAGGAGGGCCTTTGGGCTGTCTATGCCACCCTAGAGGATGACAGGCACTTATGTCTGGCCAAGTTAGACCCACAGACACTGGACACAGAGCAGCAGTGGGACACCCCATGTCCCAGAGAAAATGCAGAGGCTGCCTTTGTCATCTGTGGAACCCTGTACGTTGTCTATAACACCCGCCCTGCCAGTCGGGCCCGCATCCAGTGCTCCTTTGATGCCAGTGGCACCCTGACCCCTGAACGGGCAGCGCTCCCTTATTTCCCCCGCCGATATGGTGCCCATGCCAGCCTCCGCTATAATCCCCGAGAGCGTCAGCTCTATGCCTGGGATGATGGCTACCAGATTGTCTACAAGCTGGAGATGAGGAAGAAAGAGGAGGAAGTCTGAGGCGCTAGCTTTGTTTTTTGAATCTCTCTTACTGTTGTACGTTTATTGTTGTTGTTGGGTGCTGTCAAGTCCCACCAAATTTCCAGCTCTTCATTCTCCAATGTGAGCAAGTTATGGTTCAGATCTCCTATTTCTGACAAACAGAAGCCGAATTCTCACAGCCCTTTGGTTCCATATGGAACTCCAAATCTTGAGCAATTCTCTTAGAGCTAAAGAGTGAAAATCGTAAGTGGTCAATTCTGCTCTCCTGCCCCCTGGCAACAAGTTTCAGACCAGTCAAAGACGACTCTATGAGGGCAACCCCAGGGAGCAGAGAACAGAGTATTTCTTGCCTTCATTGTGAGTAGGGGATGAGGGGAATAGAAGACAACTTAGAACTTCGCCCTCTCTCCCTGTCTCTTCAGTGCCCTGAAGAATGGGACTTCCTCGCATGGTTTTGTATTGCAGCATTTTGTATTAAAAAGAAAATCCACTGCTCCTCTCCTGTGCTTGTTTGCGGTAGCCCTCAGATCGAACTTTTCCCCATGACCCTCCATTTTCCTCCTCTCATCCCACTCCCACTCCTTCAGCCACATTGAAGACTTGGCTGGGCTCTGTTTGCTGAGAGAGGAGGGCCTTCTCCAGTTACAGATTGTACTGTGAGGCGCCTGGGAAAGCCGTAGAATCCCGCCACTTTAGGAGGCTGGGCAAAGGCCTCCCTCCACACCCACCACCGTCCACAACAGCCTTCCCAGAACCACCAATGGCACCGTGCCTCTGGCCATGAGAGACTGGGGCCCGGGGGCAGAGCTTCCAATTCCAATTCTCAGAGGTTTTTGAACCAGAAAATGCATTTTAATTGCTTTGTAGGCTAGTGTGGAAACCAGAGCCCTGAGTGCATATATTTTTAGTGAGAACTTTAAGTCTCATCTCTGTAGTGAACTGTGCCCCACCACAGACCCCCAGTCCCATCTCTGGCTCTGGTCTCTTCCGCAGACCGGGTTGCACAATTGTTCTTGGTCAGAGCCTCTCTGATTTTCCTGCTGCCACAGCGTCTGCGGTTTGGGTGGGGAGGAGGGACAGCGACCATGTCCCAGATGTTGGTCTTACCAGTTCCCCAGCTTTCCCTTTCTCCACCCTCAGCATGCCCACCCTAGTCCCAGAACCTGGCTGAAGTCTGTCCAGGAGTCCTGGAAACTTAACCCTTTCTGGCCCAGTATCCTGGCCTCTGGCTCTGGGTTGCAGAAGGCAGTCTGAGGAAGGGAGAAGAGTGGGGAAAGCCTTGGGTCTTGGACTCCTGTCTCTAGGAATCTGCTTATCTCTGTACCTGGCCCCCCATTACACCCCAGCTTATCCCGCTGTTCAGCATTCACAGGAGCAAGGCTGCTGATGGACAAGACTCTACTTTTAAGGGGAAGTTTACCTCAGGCAGCCCTGGGAGCCCTCCTAGTTATTTATCCTAATTGGGAGAGGTGAGAAATAGGCACATAATCTTCTCCCCAAAGTATGGCCCTCCTCCCCGCCCCAGGGTAGGGTGGATCAGTCAGGGCCCTGTGATCCTCCTTTTGTCTTCTTTTCTTCTCCCCTCAGGCAGAGCTGCTCCTGATGTAGGCTGGTGAGGAAGGGGAAAAGAAAGACAGCAAAGCACCTCACAAAGGCGCTATTGTGGGGAGCCTGAGGAGGGTGGGGGCTCTCTCCCATTCAGTTCTCTTCTAATGTGGGGCTGGCAACAGTAATCACTGCCTGTCAGCCCACAGAGGGGTCTGCCCACGGAACATCTGGCTCCAGCTAAGGGCGCGCAAGGAGGAGGGTGGAGGAGGAAGGGAATTCTCAGTAGAGGCCTGGAGAGGGGTCCAGATGGCAAGGAGGGGTGGCCGCATGGTGCTGTGACTGTGTGTGTGGTTGTGTGTGTGCAAGTGCACACATGGATGCCTGTCTCCTTTCTAGTGTGACTGTGTGTGTCTGTGTCCGATAGAAAGTTACTAGAGGGTAGAGCTGTGTCTGGAATTATCCTGACGGCACCAAACATTGGGAATGGCTTTTTGATGACCTGAGGAGAGAATAGCTCTGAGACCGTGTGCGTAGATGACATCAGTGTGAGCAGCGAGTATAAAGTACATCTTTAAAGTCTCATCAGTTCCGTGAAAACCGGGTCCTTCCACCTCATACGTATGTGTGCTTGTCTTTGTGGTGTCTTTCTTTGCGTGATTCTTCAATGCGAAACGAAGAACCAGTCTTTCTTTTAGGCTTAACATTTCTCTGGAAAAGTTCACTCAGACTTTCCTGAAAGGGCAGAAATCTCTGGGGCCTTGTCAGTTATTACTTTTAGCTTTTTTTTCTCTTTGGCTTCTGTACAATAAAAAAACTAGTGCTATTTCGGAAGCGTTTTAGAAGGTGAGTGGAACTGTGTGGGCAGATCCAGTGAACTGTCCAAATTCATTAAACTAAATTATCTGCTGCTCCAGGAGACAGAGCCTTGGTAGTTGAATCCTATCATCAAAAACCAGTCTCACCACCCCTTCTTGGACCCTCCACTACTCATCGCTTGACAGAAACAGGTTATGACCTCTGGTTTGGGTTAAACAAAAGACAGCGGAAGGCAAAGGCCCTAATTGTGGGCGGGGGGATTAAGAGCCCAGAGGAAGTTCCACATCTGCCCTCAACACCTGGCCCTAAAATAATAAACAGCCAGGGACAGGGGTGCTGGAATAACATCAGGAACCGGGAAGGACTGCTGCTGTGGAGACAGCTGTTCGCCAGATCATCTGGCCCTGTTGTTGCTTCTCCATCACAAGGCAGGGTAGAGAGGGCGTCCCTTACCCTCACTGTTGTGCCTAAAGTTTCCTGCCCTAACTTCCAAGTTCTCTTTGTTCTCAGTATCTTGCCCCACCTGATTGTGGTCTTAGTGTCTGCCTTCCCGAGACACCAGCGTTCTCTTGTTCATTTTAATCAAAGAATGGAAGGCAGTGTTGTCAGAGCCCTGGATAGTGGGGAGAGGGTGGACAGAGATGTGAAGAACGAAGTTTTAGTTCAGCTGTCAACGCTTCCTCTGGGATGGGTCTTTTCCCTCCTCCTCCTCCACGTTCAGATTTTCTGGATCCCTTCTCAATCCCTCTTCTTACACAGGTGCCCCTCCTCGAAGCCCCCTTCCACTGCTCCCCATTTTTCTTAACTGGTTTCGGTCAAAGCAAAGCTTGCTCATTTTGAGGGCTGCTGAACTGCCCTGGTATTTCTCAAAGTCTTCAGGTCTCTTTAGGGTCTGCTGTCTGCCTCTCTGTGGCTGCATTTGCAGCATGGTCTCTAGTACAAGAACCAAAAACCAAACCTGTCGCTATCGAGTCATTGCCTACTCATGGCAACACCATGTGTTAGAGTAAAACTATGCTCCATAGGGTTTTCAAGGCTGTGTCGTTTTGAAAGCAGATTGTAAGGTCTTTTTCTGTAGTGCCACAGGGTAGGTTCAAACTGCCAACCTTTAGGTTAGTAGGTGAGCACAAACAGTTTGCACCACCCAGGGACCTTTCTGGCACAGGAGGGCTTTTCTAATTCCTTCAGCTGAGGGTAGGGGCTGACCTAGTGGCTTTAACTCCTGTCAGCAGCTTCAGCCTCTGCTGGCTCCTCTGCCCTGCAGCCTGGAAGCTGGGTGCCTCCTGCTTTGCTACCCAGGCCATCAAGGCTGGTAAACTCTCCTCTGTCTGCTTTTTAACTTCTGCTATCACAATGCAGAGTTTTCAAGATCAAATCTTTATTTATGGATTTAATAACTCCACAGAAGAATTATAAACATGGAAGCCAATGTTATTAGTTTTAAGGGCAGAGTGAGGAAGTAAAAACGAAGAACTCTTAGCATCCTCTCTCCATAACTTGGGTTCTGACAGTACCCAGAGTTGGACACCTCTCTAGAACACACTGGCATGACCTAGGTTGCCAGCCTCTGGGGGTCTGCTCAGCTCAAACTTCACCTTCTCTGAGAATGGACACTTTTACTCCCTGGTCATAGCTGTGTGGCTCACCGTGAACAATTCCAGTTCTCTCTCCTGGGGACAGAATTGCAGAACAGAGAGGTTAGATCTGAGAAAATGTGTGGGCCATCTTTTGACCTACTGCAGAGAGGCAGTGTGAGCCAGGCTGCAGAGGGAAAATGATGGGGCAGACTCCTGGAGATAAGTAGAGGCAGAAGTGAGAGAGCAGCTCATTTTGACAGGTGTTCACCTTCTGGTACCAGCCACCCCTGCTGAGGTCACATTCCCATATTTTCCACAAATAACATGCCCACTTAAATAACTTGCATAGTGTGCATAGGAAAATGTTGCATGGTTGGCAAAAAATATAACACACATTCTACAGGATTTCTGAATCCTCAAATACCCCATTTTTGTTGTTGTTTTGCTTTTTGCTTATGTTAGTATAGTGCGTTTCTGTCTCCTGTAACCCATAGAACCTAAGATCCATCTGACATCAGCAATGATATCCCTCGTTCCATGTCCTCTTCTGGTTCTGGCTTGAATTTCTGGCAGTTCCCTGTTGATGTACTGCTGCAACCATTTTTGGATTATCTTCAGCAAAATTTTACTTGTTCGTGATATTCATGAAATTGTTCGATAATTTCTACGTTCTGTTGGAACCTTTCTTTGGAATGGGCACATAAATGGATCTCTTCCAGTTGGTTGGCCAGGTAGCTGTCTTACAAATTTCTTGGCGTAGATGAGTGACCGATTCCAGTGCTGCATCCATTTGTTGAAACATCTCAATTGGTATTCCGCCAATTCCTGGAGCCTTGTTTTTTGCCAGTGCCTTCAGTGCCACTTGGACTTCTTCCTTCAACACCATCAATTCTTGTTCATATGGTACCTCCTGAAATGGTTGAACATCGACCAGTTCTTCGGTGCAGTGACTGTGTATTCCTTCCATCTTCTTTTGATGCTTCCTGTGTCATTCATTCTTCCCATAGAATCTTTCGGTATTTTAACTTGAGGCTTGAATTTTTTCTTCAGTTCTTTAAGCTTCAGAAATGCCAAGCATGTTCTTCCCTTTTGGTTCTCTACCTCCAGCTCTTTGCACATGTCATTATTATACTTTTCTTTGTCCTCTCGAGTCACCCTTTGAAATTTTCTGTTCAGCTTTTTTACTTTATCATTTCTTCCATTCACTTTGTTCTTCATTCAAGAACAAATTTCAGAGTCTCTTCTGACATCCATTTTGGTCTTTTCTTTTCTGTCTTTTTAATGACTTTTTGCTTTCTTCATGTATGATGGATGTCCTTGATGTCATCCCACAACTCCTCAGGTCTTCTATCATTAATGTTCAATGTGTCAAATCTATTTCTTGAGGTGGTCTCTAAATTCAGGTGGCATATACTCAAGGTCATGTTTTGGCTCTGGTATACTTGTTCTGATTTTCTTCAGCTTTGACTTGAACTTGCGTATGAGCAATTGATGGTCTGTTCCTCATCCAGCCCCCGACCTTGCTCTGACTGATGATACTGAACTTTTCCATTGTCTCTTTCCACAGATGTAGTCAACTTTATTCCTGAATACGATCCATTCCCCTTCAATTTGTCATTCCCAGCATAGTAGACTATATGACTGATTCAAAATGGCCAATACCAGTCCATTTCAGCTCACTAATGCCTATGATATCAATTTTTATGTGTTCCATTTCATTTCATTTTTGACAACTTCCAATTTTCCTAGATTCCACGTTCCAATTATTCGTGGATGCTTGCAGCTGTTTCTTATTTTGAGTTGTGCCACATTAATAAATGAAGGTCCCTAAAGCTTGGCTCCATTCACGTCATTAAGGTCAACTTTGCTTTGAGGAGGCAGCTCTTCCCCAGCTGTACTTTGAGTGCCTTTGAACATGAGAGGCTCATCTTCCAGCACTATGTCAGCGTTCTGCTGTTATTCATAAGATTTTCATTGACCAATTTTTCAGAAGTAGACCAGGTCCTTCTTCCTAGTCTGTCTTAGTCTGGAAGGTCTGCTGAAACCTGTCCACCATGGGCGACTGTGCTGGTATTTGAAATACTGGTGGCATAGCTTCTAGCATCACAGCAACATGCACGCCACCATAGTACGATAAACTGACAGATCCATGGTGGCTAACAGATGCGTGGTATATATAATAGGTGCTCAATAAATGTTCATTCCCAGGCCCATGATTCTTGTTGTCTTGATATGTGACAGTATGTCAGTGGCCATCTCTATCTGACACTAAAAAGTCTGTCTTGAACCAGAGGCTATTCAGCTGCCTTCCCTTTCCATCTGGCACATCATTCTGTAGGAGGACATTGCAGGTTTTCCACCGTGTTGTTGCCATCAAGTCAACTCCAAATCCTGACTACCGCCATGTGTACAGACTAGAATTGCTCCACAGGGTTTTCAAGACTGTGACTTTTGTCTTCCAAGGTGTCTCTGGGTGAGTTTGAACCAAGAGCTCAACCTTTTGCATCACCTGAAAAAAACAAACTCCTTTTCTCACCACAGATCTCTGCAGTACCAGTAACAATGCGGTTGACAGGTAGCCTGCACCAGCCTTCAAGGAAGAAAGCAAGGAGTGCTGAAGCATCTCCCCTTTCTCTGTCCCTAGACCAACCTTGCCAGCAGTGGTGTGGGAGTTTTTGACATTGTGCTTCCAAGCTGCCCTTTTCCTTCCACCATGTTTTGTCTCAAAGATATTTAAGTTGTTCAGCATGTACACTAGTAGCTGTCACTATTGATTTTTCAGACTTATCTGCTGTCGATTTTGACAGGTCCTTCAATGCTGTTTTGGTTGCATTTGGTCTTCTAGATATTTATTACTGTCCTATTTCACGTGATTTTTGTTCTGTAGCTGCTGAATTTTATGTTCCACACCTGTAAATCCATGCAGTTGTCAAGTGCATCAGCTGTTCTCCATCTATTCTGCTGACCCTTTTGGAATAAGGAAGATGGTATAGAAAAAGCATAGGGAGGGGAGTAAGATGACCTTTATATTTCTGTGTGATTGGTCCATGTGGCTGAGTGTCCTGGCTCTGCTACTCACCAACCGTGTGACCTTGAGCAAGATGCTAACCCCTCTGAGCCTCAGTTTGTTCGTTTGCAGAAGAGAATTATTTTGCCTGGATTACTATCTCACAGGATTGGCAAACTCAAGCCTTAATGCCTGTTATAGTTGAATTGGGCCCCCCCAAAATATGTGTTGTAAATCCTAACCCTGATACCTGTGGTTCTAATCCCATCTGGGAATGGGTTTTATTTGTTGTATTAATGAAGCAATATTAGTTAGTATAGGGTATGTTTTAAGTCAGTCTCTTTTGAGACATAAAAGAGCAGACTAAGCAAGCAGCAAAAAAAAAAACACTGATGGGGGAAGATAGAAGATAGGCCATATGAGATCTCTAAGGATCCAAGAAACAGAAGCTGAAAAGAGACAAAGACCTTCCCCCTAGAGCCAACACAGAGACAAAGCCTTCCTCTAGACCCAGCACCCTGAATTTGGACTTCTAGCCTCCTGAACTGTGAGAAAATAAATTTCTGTTTGTTAAAGCCACCCACTTGTGGTATTTCTGTTATAGCAGCAGTAGGTAACTAAGACAATGCCTAAAGCTTTTAGAACTTCCAGGTAGGAACCTTAGGAGTGGTCTAGTTTGGCTCTCTCATTTTACCATTTGAAGAAACTGAAGTCCAGAGAGGCTTTTGAAGGCAGGGATCATGCCTTATCCATTTTCCTATCCCCAGGATCCAGACAGAGTCAGGCACACACTGGGTGTCCAATAAATACTTTGTAACTGAGTTGAGTGACCAGGTCCCAGTGACATGTCTCTTAACCTCTCTTGATGACTCAGAGTTTTTGTCAACATCAATTACTATACAGTGTTGCTATGCCATGATGCCTTCAGAACCAATTATGCTTTGTAGCTTGAGGCTATTATGCCTTTCTACTTGGTGTTTCTTCTTTCTCCTCCCTTACTGTCACCTGTCAGTTCTCCCCACAGCTATCGGATCCACTCTGAGGAATCCTCATCACTGCTTTTAATCGGCCGCCCACTCCAGACTGGGGCAGAACAAGAGCGAATGGGCTTTCAAGGACTTAGAGCTGGCACCCATACCTGGCGCCTTTATTAGCGTCGCAAGGAGTGACAGAATATTTCACAGAGTAGAAGCATAGCCTATTTTAAGCTGGAAGAGACCTTGAAAGTCATCCGACCTAGCCCCCCGCAAGTCATGGAAGTATTTTCTGATTCACGGTTCCCCTACCTAGTGCTTTACACATGGTATTTTCAGTTTGCGCAGTGGCATGCAAAGCAGCTGCTTGTTTTGTGCTGGCCATGGCAAGGAAGCAATGACTTCTAGCCCCTGGAATCTCTACCCAATGACCTGGATTCTAAAGCATTCCCCCCCCGCCCCCCGCCAGCAGAGGGGAGGTAAATACATATAGATGTGAATTTCACCTCTGATTTCCTGATTAAAAAAAATGACCTAGCAAATCCCTCCTCATCCCCTCTCTGTCCTTTCCAGCCTTCTAAGTCCCGATGGAGGTGAAGTATTTTTACTGTCATGTATTGCTTAGATATCTAGAGAAGCTTTAAAAATGTAAACTGGAAACACTTAAGGATAATTAAGCAGGTAAGGGGAGACATAGGGGAAATGTTAATTGTACCACTGAATTTTAAATTGAGATAGGAGTACTCTCATTTAAGCCAAACTTCAGTATCCATTTGAAAGCGTATAAAATGCAGACAAATTATCAGCCATAAATGGTGATTTATGTTCTGTGGCTTTTAATGAGGGCAACAAAACACTCTTATTGGTTCATAGTCTGGAAAGGATCAGATTGGTCTACGCTCTTGCTGAGGGCAGCGTAGTGGAAGGGCATGGAACAGACATCTAAGATTCAAGTTTTCTGCCTGTGTGATTTCAGTTTCCTCATCTGCAAGATAAAAAGTGTTAATATTTCCCTCCCAGGTGTGTGTGATGAGTAGATGAGATAATGTATGTGAAAAATGTTTTGTAAATGATAAAGCTTCACGATGCCGGCTGCTATTGTTCCTTATTTAGTACTTAACATAGAGTGCTCGAGGAAACCCTGGTGGAGTAGTGGGTAAGTCCTATGGCTCTTAACCAAAAGGTTGGCAGTTCAAATCCACCAGGCGCTCCTTGGAAACTCTATGGGGCAGTTCTACTCTGTCCTATAGGGTCGCTATGAGTCGGAATTGACTTGACAGCAGCGGGTTTGTAAAATGCCGACAGTTAAATCTACCAGGCACTCCTTGGAAACTCTGTGGGCAGTCCCACTCTGTCCTATAGGGTCACTATGAGTCGGAATCAACTTGATGGCAATGGCTTTGGTTTTCTTTTTGGTATTATTACAAAAGAAACCCTGGTGGGGTAGTGATTAAGAGCTACAGCTGCTAACCAAAAGGTCAGCAGTTCGAATCCACCAGGCGCTCCTTGGAAACCCTATGGGGCAGCTCTACTCTGTCCTGTAGGGTCGATATAAGCCAGAATTTACTTGATGGCAACAAGTTATGTGCCTGCTCACAATAGTGAATAACACAGACATGGACTTGTCTTCACAGCTTTTGAACTTGTGGGATTAACCAGTACCAGTTGCCATCAAGTTGATTCCGACCGATTTGACTCCACATGTGTCAGGGTAGAACTACGCTCCATAGGGTTTTCAATGGCTGATTTTTCAGAAGTAGATCTCCAGGCCTTTATTCTGAAGTGCCTCTGGGTAGACTCAAACCTCCAACCTTAGTTAGCAGCTGAGCATATTAGCCATTTGCACCACCCTGGGACTTCTGGGGATAATGAGATGAATAAATAGGCAACTACATTACAGGGCAATAGGGGCTATTATTGTGTCTGTGGAAGCCCTGGGAGGACCTTCTACCCCAGCCTTGCTGGGGGTGGAGGGGTGGACCCACTTCTGGAGGCTCCTCATTCTTTAGCCAGAAGAATGTCTGCATGGTCTCCTTTCCACACCCTGTCATGGTCACTGCCATCCCTGTCATGATCACTCAGCTGGGCTGTGGCAGGAAGCTCCTAAGTGACCTCCTTGCTGAAGTGTCTGTCCTGGCTCCAGCACATTGTACAAGATACTGTTCTTACCTCACTGTATATCATTATTTGTTTATGGACCCATCTCCCCAGAATAGACTGAAACAGCACCTTGAGAGCCGGGACTATAACTTCCTCTTTACTGCTTCGCTGTTAGGCTCAATGGATGTTTGAGGAAGACAGAGAGAGGAAAAGACAGGAAGGCACAAAGGAAGAAAGGAGAGTCCCTGACTCTCTATGGATGTCCTCTTCTGAGGATGTTCTCCATAAGGTTGAGGAGTGAGTGCCCCAGACACCGGGTTGTTTCACAAGTTTAAACTCTCCCGGAAGTAGCTGCTCCCCTCTTGAGTATAGAAATAGACCCAAGGGCCACTGACCAGGGAACTGCAGGCAGGAAGCAGAAGCCCAGTCTCTTTTGCACGGAGCTTTCTTTGCAAGTCTCCTGGGAACAGGGCTGGGATGCCAAGCTATATCCCCTGAAGACTAGACTCACCGATGTCAACCATGAATTCACCCTTGCCTTGGGCTGAAGCTTCTGCAGGGCGCTCACCTCTGTCTTCTGCCACCCCGCAGAAATAATAAACAGCAGCACTGTTTGCTGAGCCCTTTCCATCTGCCGGATATGAACTAAATGCAGTGATCTCATGTCATCCTCAAAACTGACCCCCAACAAATATTTAGTGAAAGCCAGGCTTTATGCTTTTGGGGGTTGAGGAGGACATATGATGACTTCTACCCCCTCAAGGAGCTTACAACTCAGTTGGGGTGGAGGGGCAGGGAGGTGATTAAGAATGGGTGATAAGATAGGTATGTCACTGGCCCTACTACCTAAGACTACCTAAGCAGTTTAGGGGAAATACTTTAAGAGAAGGACAACCTTTAGTGAGAATTCCAAGGAGGAAGAGGTTATACTCAGATGAGGGAGATTTTAAGAGGCTCCATGAAGTAATACTTGAGGTGGTCTTAGAGGAAGAATTGGATTGAAAGGGTCTTCCAGGAGGAAGGTCTAGGATGAGCGAAGGGGTAGAAGTGACTAAGCATGGGACATAGTCAGGAAATAGCAACTAGTCTATTTTTATGAGCATATAAGTTGCCTCTAAGAGTACAACTGAAAAACCCATTGCTGTCGAGTTGATTCTGACTCATAGCAACCGTATAAGACAGAGTAGAACTGCCCCATAGGATTTCCAAGAAGAGCCTGTTGAATTTGAACTGCCAACATTTTTTGATTAGCAGGTGTAGCTCTTAACCACTATGCAACCAGGGTTTCCTTTAAGACTACAGAAAGAAATAAAAGCCAAAAAGAAAAAACAAAAAACAGAAGAGGGCTATATTGCTGAGGGATCTTATTCAAGTAGAAATAATATGTTGAGGAGTCCCTTGTGGTGCAAACAGTTAACACAATCAGCTGCTAACTGAAAGACTGGAAGTTCAAGTCCACTTAGAGGCATCTCAGAAGAAAGGCCTGGCGATCTACTTCCAAAAAATCAGCCATTGAAAATCCTATGGAACACAGTTCTACTCTGACACACATACATGGAGTCACTATGAACTGGAATCAATTCGATGGCAACTAGTTTTTTTTTTAAATATGTTGAAGCTGTGTAATTGCTATCATTTATTGAGCTAAAACTAAATGCATTGTCTCATTTAAGTCTTACAGCAATCCTACAGAGTACAATTGTTATTATCCCCATTTTACAGATGAGGAAACTAAGATTTTGACCCACAGTTTGCCTAAGATTACACATCCAGAAAGTAGCAGAGCCAGAAGTTGTACAAAGACCCATCTGGCTCCAAAGGCCATGCTCTTGTCCCCTTCACTGCAATGAGAATGGTTGAACTTGTCAAGGAGAATAGAAGAAGAGATTCAGAGTGCGAGGGAGCATCTATCTACATTTGGGGGAGGGGGGTTGGGAGAATGAAGAGGTGTCCATGAAGGAGAGAGATTGAGTAGAACTACTAGTCCTCAACTCTGAAGTCAAGAGAGGAGAGAGGTCTGAGAAGGAGGAGTCAGCCAGAAGTCTCAAACATTCAGAGAGGTCAAGCAGGGTGAGGGCTGAGAACTTTGGAGAGGCTGGAGGGGATTTACAGTGGGGCACAAAAGTCAGCCTGTGAGGGGTGTGAAGGAGGTGAGGCAGTGAAACAACCAGTCACTCACTGAAGAAATTCAGCGATTAGAAGGAGGACAGGGAGAGCTGTAGAGAGGGAAAGAAAGAGGAGCAAGGTTGAGAGAGAGTGTTTTTGTTTCTTTTTTAAATGTATTATTAATTATAAAATTTTCAAATATATGTTCAGAAAATAATATCATAGGCAACCATGGACCACCACTGAGATTTAACAAATGTTAACATTTATGATACTTTCTACAGATCTTCTCTTTTTAAAGAACAATAGAAATTTGCAGATAAACTTACAACTAACTGCCACCCCAACTCTACAGGTTATCCCACAGGTAACCACTATCCTTAAATTAGTGTGTATTCCGTACGTGTTTTTAAAATGCATGTACTGCCTATATCTGCATCCGCACAGTTTATAGTATCGTTTTGTGTGTTTTTAAAATTCCCATAAAAGGTATCTTCTGTAAATACATTTATGCCTACTGTAAACATCTCAGCATTGTTTCTGAGACTTGCCCATGATAATACATGTACCTTTGGTTCATTTACTTTAACCATTTATTGTATTTGGAATCCCTGGATGGTGCAGTTAAAGTGCTCAGCTGCTAACCAAAGATTTCAGGTTCAAGTCCACCCATAGGTCCCTTGGAAGAAAGACTTGGTGATCCACTTCTGAAAAAACAGCCATTGAAAACCCAATGGAACACAGTTCTACTCTGACACATAGAGGTCGCCATGAGTGGGCGTCAACGACAACAGGTGGTGGTGATGAATCATTGTGTTAATAAGCCATATTGTTTCCTCTACTGCTAGACATCTTGATTGATTCCATTTCTTGTTGGTTACAAACAGTGCTGCAGGGACATGCTTGTCCATGTCTCCTTGTGCGTATGTAGGAGAGTCACTCTGTAGACACCTAGGAGTGGAAGGACTAGTGCGTCACAGGCTTGTCCAGACTCAGTTTCACTGGGTGTTGCCACAGTACTTCCCAAGATGAGCGTTCCACTCTGCAGTCCTGATCCCCCCATCTCACCAACACTCAGTGCTATCAACGTGTTGATTTTTGCCAGTTTGATGGGTATGAAGCCATATCTCGATATTGTGTTAATTAGCATATTAGGAACACATTTTTAGGGTAGGGGAAAACTTTTAATTTTTTTTTTTTTTTCCTCCAAGAAAAGGTAGGAGCAAGGCAGGGACTGAAGATATCATGGTGAAAAAGAAAAACTTAGAGGGAACCTAGAGTGAGGGAGGAGAACGGAGGGAGGGGCACGGACAAGGCTTCACAGAGCGGAGGGCAAGGGGTTGAAGATAAAAACCCAAACCTGTTGCCTTCGAGTTGATTCCAACTCATAGCAGCCCTATAGGACAGAGTAGAACTGATCCATGGGATTTCCAAGGCTTTAATTTTTACAGAAGCAGACTGCCACATCTTTCTCCCACCGAGCTGCTGGTGGGTTCAAACCACTGACCTTTCCATTAGCAGCCAAGTCTTGTTGGGAACATAGTTGGCAAAATAACGTGCTGAGAGGGAGGGAAGAGGAAGCCGTTCAGAGCTTGAGGAGAGAGAGAAGTGGAACAGCCCCTGAAGTGAATACGGTAGAATCCAGCATGGCTGAGAGGACTTGAGGGAACAACTCCTCATTGCCAGCATCTCCTCCTTCTCTTGGACAATATTTTCAACCGATAACAACTAGAAACTGCTTGGTTTTTTGGGCCTTGTTATAGATTGAATTGTGTTCCTCCAAAATATGTGTTGGAATCCTAACTCCTATACCTGTGGGTGCAATTTTGTTTGCAAATAGGGCTTTCTTTGTTACCTTAATGAGGTCATATCAGTGTAGGGCGCATCCTAAACCTAATCACTTCTAAGATATAAAAAGTGCAGGTTAGACACAGAAAAAAGTACAACGGGGAGAAAATAAATGCCACGTGAAGATCGCCAAGGAACCGAGGAATGCTAGGGCTATAGAAGCTGAAAAGAGGCAAGGATCTCCTCCCAGAGCTGACAGAGAGAAAGCCTTCACCTACAGCCGTTGTCCTGAATTCCGGCTTCTAGCTTCCTGAACTGTGAGAAAATGCACTTCTGTTCTTTAAAGCCACCCACTTGTATTTCTGTTATAGCAGCACTGGGAAGCTAAGGCAGGTCATTACTATGTGCATTTGACAGGCATTTTCCCATATAATCCTCACGACCAAGTACAGTTGTGCTATAGGCTTAGGGCAAAAAATATTTAAGGATTTTGATTGGTGTAAGGTTTATATACAGCGCTCAGCTGCTAACGAAAAGGTTGGCAAGTTCGAGCCCACCAGCTGCTTCAGGGGAGAAAGATGTGGCGGTCTGCGCCCATAAAGATTACAGACTTGGAAACCCTATGGGGCAGTTCTACTCTGTCCTATAGTGTCTCTATGAGTTGGAATCGACTTGACGGCAGCAGGTTTGGTTTGGTTTTAAGGTTTATAAAACTCAAGTACTGTGTAGAGTGGCTGCCCCAAAAGATGGTACACCGTAGGCTGCGCTAATAGAAACACAGTGTTAACATGAAGGAGGGGGAACAGTCCTGCACTGCTCTGCCCTAATCAGGCTGGAGCAGCAATGTTCTGTTTTTGTCCTGGGTGAAGATAATTACAGCTACTGCTATTTATTAGGCACCTAAAAAAAAAAAAAAAAATTTTTTTTTTTGAATGTGTGCTAGGTCCTGCACGATGCTTTGCCTGTGTTCTGTTTAATCCTAACAATCCTGAAAGATAGATGTTATTATTTCCATTTTATAAGTAAAGAACCTGAGCCTGCAAGAGGATAAGTTACATGCCGAGATCACTGGGAAGTGTGGAAGACAGCCCCTACTAATGAGAAGACCTATGGGCAACAAGAGCACTGTCTCATCATAATGCGAAGAGATGAAAACCTGTTGCTGATGGTCAATTCTGACTCATGGCAACCCCACGTGTTACAGATTAGAATTGCTCCATAGGGTTTTCTTGGCTATAATCTTTATGGAAGCAGATGCCCAGGACTTTCTTCCATGGAGCTGCTGGGTGGATTTGCATCTCCACCCTCTAGGTTAGCAGCTGATCACCAACCACTTGTGCCACTCAGGCTTGTATTATCAGGCTCTAAAGGTACAACTAAGCTGAATGGACATAAATTGCATGGAGAAAGAGTTCCACTTAACAAAAGGAAGAACTTTTCACCAGTTGGCATTGTGCCAGGATGTTTTGTGCTACTTTTAGTGGTGGTGAGCTCCCTGTTACTGGAGGTGTTCGAGAAAAGGCTTGGATGAATGTTGGGTGGGGATGTACAGAGGACGCCAGCATTAGATGCCCTTCACAATATTTTCCAGCATTCCAGTTTTGTTTCACTTTTCAGCAAGATAAAAAAGAGAATGTCAAGGGGGAAGAAGTTCAAAGGTATTGGAATGGTGGGCCACAGGCCAACCTTCACATGCTGCGCTTCAGGGAACGAGAAGGGCTCTTCGGCCGCTGGCGTAAGGGGTAGAGCTGGGGTCCTACCTCACTCCACCCCACATACAACCTGGCCTCAGGTGATGAGGTTTCCTGGAGATGTTAGAGGAAGAAATCTGGTGTGCATGTTTCTGCACAAGCAACCCTGCATCCATTTTTCATCAGCTCTGGCTCAGGCAGGCGGCTGGCTGTGGTCTGAATCTGATTTGTTTGCGTTTCTGTGGCAGGCAGCCGCTGTGGATGGCTGCAAAGGGAGAGATTTGCTTTGCACATAATTTAATCCAAGGGTTAGGTAATGAGTTTGCTCTCCTCAGACAACGGAGTCAACATGCTTCCCCCAACCGCCTTCGCTTGATCATTAGCAGCAGTGCTGCTCTGTGGGCCTTGTTAGGTAGAGCCCTGGCTCATGCGATCACAACTCAGAGGTGATTTACTCTAACTCCTGATACTAAAAACCTCTGAGTGAGACGTGCGGAATGAATAATGCTCTGTAGTGGATTTGTTAATGAATTTTGTCTCTGCTCGCAAACAGAAGGGACTGGCAGAAAAAGGATGTAGAGCAAGGGTGCTGGACTAAGGCAAGACTGTGATGCTCTGCAAATCAGCCTTCCTAATGATTCTGGTGAGAAAATAATCAGATACTGCTTTTGAAAAAAATCCCACGTCCTGTTTTCAGTAGGGACTTGTCATTAATTTCAGGGTAGAAGATGGCTTGGCATCTTTCTGGTATTCTCAAAATAGACGAAATAAGCAGCCACCTTAAAAAAAAAGATTATGATCCAAGGTTTGAGTAATCTTGGCTGGCTCCTCGTTTGCATATATATGATAAAGTGTGCCCCACTTCCAGAGGTTGATTGCTGGGATGCTGGACTCAAACAAAAATTTGTTCAGCAACAGGTGAGGAGGCAGTGGGACTTCCTATCAGCTCCTCCAGGATTGATGCCTGTCCCCAGACCCTTGCCTGCTGGGTCACAGCGTCCTGCCCCAGGCCAATGGCCAGGGCCAGCTTCCTGGGCATATGACCTGTGCAGTCACACAGGGCCTCATGCTTAGAAGGACCTGTACCTGGTTTAACGTTCTGCTGTTGCTATCTTGAAATTCTTAATTCTTGAACAAGGAGCCTCGCATTTTCATTTTGGACTGGGCCCAGCAATTTACGTCACGAGCTTTGCCAGCGGCTCTTTCATTGGTGAACAGCCTTGCCCTGTGTTCATCTGCCCTTTTCCAACCTTGCCTTTTTCTCAGTAGGGCAAAGTGATAAAAAGTTTGCCCTAAAAGTATGTGCATCTGGGGTGTCTTTTAGAAAGACAGGTAATTTATTGCTTTTTAATGCCCTGATTAAACAGTAATACACCTTAATTGTGGAAGATTTGGAAAGTACAAAGACGAAAATACTCATCCATATACCTACCGGTACCAGTTTCCTATGTCGCTGCCGTGAAAAAGTACCACAAACTGGATGTCTTGTAAGAATAGGGATTTATTCTCTCACACTCTGGAGGCTGGAAGTCCTAATTCAAGGTGTCAGCAGAGCCAGGCGCTCTCTCTGAAGACTCTAGGGGGAGATCCTTCCTTGTCTCTCCCAGCTGCTGGTAGCCCATTCTTCCCTCTGTGTGACATGTGTGTTTCTCTTTTAAAAGGACACCACTCAAATTGGATTAGGACCCATCCTACTCCAATGTGACTTTGTGTTAACTGATAACATCTTCACAGACCCTATTTCCAAACCAGGTCATGTTCACAGGTGGGAAGAGGGAGAGTGAGGATTTCAACATCTTTTTGTGCAAACATAATTCAATCTATAATACCACCACAACATGATATCTTTTTACAACTTTTTCTACAAATACTTTTGTTTTGCTCTGCTTTTTTTTTTTTTAAGAAAACATTTGGATTAATTTTTATTCAGTTCAAAATAGAAAAAAAAAGATAATTATAATAAACACTGATTCAAAACATACAAAATTCAGTGAGGAGGTACTGATATTTTGTTTTTGTGTCTGTTTTTTAAGCATAGCTGTTAAATATATGGGAGCTTAAATATGTTAGTTACTATTTACTTATTTTTTGCAGATTTAATTTGTATACTCTTGCTCACGAAGAATCAGTATATGATGCTTGACTCATTTGTAATGGATTAGTATAATAAGACCCAAAAACTACACGTATACAAAGATAGAAAATTACAGCATCAATTTTTTTTTTAAAGTTTTTATCATTTGAAGCTGCTCCCACTTTGCTTATTTGAGGGAAAATGAACAATATTATATGTTTGTTTCATTTTACATAGATTTTACATTCAATGAAGTAACTGATTATTATTTTCTTCTACTGCTCTCTTTTTTTTTTTTAAATGCTGAAAGGAAAAATGTAATCGGTGAAATAAATTTTTTTTCAGTCTCTCATACAAAAATTTATACACACCTTGCTATATACTCCTAATACTCCCCCCAAATGAGACAGCACACTCCTTCCCTCGACTCTATATTTTCGTGTCCATTAGGCCAGCTTCTTACTCCCTCTGCTCTCTTATCTCGCCTCCAGACAGGAGATGCCAACATAGTCTCATGTGTCTACATGATCCAAGAAGCTCATTCTTCACCAGTATCATTTTCTATCCCACAGTCCAGTCCAATCCCTGTCTAAAGAGTTGGCTATGGGAATGGCTCCCATCTTGGGCTAACAGAAGGTCTGGGGACCGTAACCTCTGGGGTCCTTCTATCCTCAGGCAGACCATTAAGTCTGGTCTTTTTATGAGAATTTGGGGCCTGCATCCCACTGCCCTCCTGCTCCCTCAGGGTCTCTCTGTTGCACTCCCTGTCGGGGCAGTCATCAGTTGTAGCCAGGCGCCATCTAGCTCTTCTGGTCTCAGGCCGATGCAGTCTCTGGTGTACGCAGTCCTTTCTGTCTCCTGGGCTCGTAATTACCTTGTGTCTTTGGTGTTCTTCATTCTCCTTTGCTCCAGGTGGGTTGAGACCAATCGATGCATCTTAGATGGCCACGTGTTAGCGTTTAAGACCCCAGATGCCACTCTCCAAAGTGGGATGCAGAATGTTTTCTTAATAGATTTTATTATGCCAATTGACTTAGATATCCCCTGAAACCATGGTTCCCAAACCCCTGCCCCTGCGACGCTGGCCTTCGAAGCGTTCAGTTTATTCAGGAAACTTCTTTGCTTTTAGTTTAGTCAGTTGTGCTGACCTCACCTGTATTGTGTGCTGTCCTTCCCTTCACCCAAAATAATTCCTATCTACTATCTAACCACTGAAAACCTCCGTCCCTCCCTCCTCCCCTCATAACCATCAAAGAATATTTTCTTCTCTGTTTAAACTTTTTCTCCAGTTATTATAATATTGGTCTTATACAATATTTGTCCTTTTGCAACTGACTAATTTCACTCAGCATAATGCCTTCCAGATTCCTCCATGTTATGAAATGTTTCATGGATTCATCATTGTTCTTTATTGATGCATAGTATTCCATTGTGTGAATATACCATAATTTATTTATCTATTCATCCATTGATGGTTACCTTGTTTGCTTCCATCTTTTTGCTATTGTAAACAGTGCTGCCATGAACATGGGTGTGCATATATCTGTTCATGTAAAGGCTCTTAGTTCTCTAGAATATATTCCAAGGAGTGGAATTGCTGGATCGTATGGTAATTCTATTTCTAGTTTTTTAAGGAAGCGCCAAATCGATTTCCTGCCAGCAGTGTAGAAGCGTTCCAGTCTCTCCACAGCCTCTCCAATATTTATTATTTTGTGTTTTTTGGATTGATGCCAGCCTTGTTGGCGTGAGATAGAACCTCATTGTAGTTTTGGTTTGTATTTCTCTAATGGCTGCTGATGTGGCGTGACTGAAAATGAGAAGAAACATCTGCAAAAGTCCATTAATAATCAGAACCTGGAATGTACGAAGTATGAATCTAGGAAAACTGGAAATCGTCAAAAATGAAATGGAACACTTAAGCATCGATATCCTAGGCATTAGTGAGCTGAAACGGACTGGTATGGGCCATCTTGAATCAGACAATCATATAGTCTACGCTGAGAATGACAACTTGAAGAGGGGTGGTGTTGCATTCATTGTCAAAAAGAACATTTCAAGATCTATCCTGAAGTACAACGCTGTCAGCGATAGGATAATATCCATATGCCTACAAGGAAGACCAGTTAATATGACTATTATTCAAATTTACACACCAACCACTAGGGCCAAAGATGAAGAAATAGAAGATTTTTATCAGCTGCTGCAGTCTGAAATTCATCGAACATGCAATCAAGATGCATTGATAATTACTGGTAATTGGAATGCAAAAGTTGGAAACAAAGAAGAAGATCAGTCATTGGAAAATATGGCCTTGGTGATAGAAACAATGCCGGAGATCGAATGATAGAATTTTGCAAGACCAACGACTTCTTCATTGCAAATACCTTCTTTCACAAACATAAACAGCGACTATACACATGGACCTTGCCTGATGGAACACACAGAAATCAAATTGACTACATCTGTGGAAAGACACGATGGAAAAGCTCAATATCTTCAGTCAGAACAAGGCCAGAGGCTGACTGTGGAACAGACCATCAATTGCTCATATGCAAGTTCAAGCTGAAACTGAAGAAAATCAGAGCAAGTCCACGAGAGCCAAAATATGACCTTGAGTCTATCCCACCTAAATTTAGAGACCATCTGAAGAATACATTTGATGCACTGAGCACTAGTGACTGAAGACCAGACGAGCTGAGGAATGACATCAAGGACAACATACATGGAGAAAGCAAGAGGTCATTGAAAAGACAGGAAAGAAAGAAAAGACCAAGATGGATATCAGAGGAGACTCTGAAACTCGCTCTTGAACGTCGAGCAGCTAAAGCAAAAGGAAGAATTCATGAAGTAAACTGAACAGAAGATTTCAAAGGGCCTCTCGAGAAGACAGAGTAAAGTATTATAATGACATGTGCCAAAAGCTGAAGATGGAAAACAAAAAGGGAAGAACACCCTCGGCGTTTCTCAAGCTGAAAGAACTGAAGAAAAAATTCAAGCCCTGAGTTGCAATAGTGAAGGATTCTATGGGGAAAATAATAAACGACACAGGAAACATCAAAGGAAGATGGAAGGAATACACAGAGCCATTATACCAAAAAGAATTAGTTGATGTTAAACCATTTCAAGAGGTGGCATATGATCAGGAACTGATGGTACCGAAGGAAGAAGTCCAAGCTGCTCTGAAGGCATTGGTGAAAAACAAGGCTTCAGGAATTGACAGAATATCAATTGAGATGTTTCAACAAACAGATGCAGCGCTGGAGGTGCTCACTCATCTATGCCAAGAAATATGGAAGACAGCTTCCTGGCCAACTGACTGGAAAAGGTCCATATTTATGCCTATTCCCAAGAAAGGTGATCCAAGTGAATGTGGAAATTATAGAACAATATCATTAATATCACACGCAAGCAAAATTCTGCTGAAGATCATTCAAAAATGCTACAGCAGTATATCGAGAGGGAACTGCCAGAAATTCAGGCCAGTTTCAGAAGAGGACATGGAACCAGGGATATCATTGCTGATGTCAGATGGACCCTGACCGAAAGCAGAGAATACCAGAAAGATGTTTGCCTGTGTTTTATTGACTACGCAAAGGTGTGGACTAAGCAAAAGGAAGAATTGATGAAGTAAAAGAACTGAACAGAAGATTTAAAAGGGAGTCTCGAGAAGACATAGTAAAGCGTTACAAGAACATGTGCCAAAAGCTGAAGATGGAAAACTGTGTGGATCATAACAAATTATGGATAATGTTGCGAACTGGGAATTCCAGAACACTTAATTGTGCTCGTGAGGAACCTTTACATAGATCAAGAGGCAGTTGTTCGGACAGAACAAGGGGATACTAATTGGTTTAAAGTCAGGAAAGGTGTGCGTCAGGATTGTATTCTTTCACCATACCTATTCAATCAGTATGCGAGCAAATAATCTGAGAAGCTGGAGTATATGAAGAAGAACGAGTCATCAGGATTGGAGGAAGATTCATTAACAACCTGCGTTATGCAGATGACACAACCTTGCTTGCTGAAAGTGAAGAGGACTTGAAGCACTTACTAATGAAGATCAAGGACCACAGCCTTCAGTAGGGATTGCACCTCATATAAAGAAAACAAAAATGCTCACAACTGGACCAATGAACAACATCAGGATAAGCGAAGAAAGATTGAAGTTCTCAAGGATTTCATTTTACTTGGATCCACAATCAACAGCCATGGAAGCAGCAGTCAAGAAATCAAAAGACGCATCGCATTGGGTAAATCTGCTGCAAAGGACCTCTTTAAAGTGTTGAAAAACAAAGATGTCATCTTGAAGACTAAAGTGTGCCTGACCCAAGCCATGGTATTTCCAATCACATCATATGCATGTGAAAGCTGGACAATGAATAAGGAAGACCGAAGAAGAGTTGACACCTTTGAATTGTGGTGTTGGCGAAGAATATTGAATATACCATGGACTGCCAAAAGAACAAACAAATCTGTCTTAGAAGAAGTACAACCAGAATGCTCCTTAGAGGCAAGATTAGCAAGACCGTGTCTTACATACTTTGGACATGTTGTCAGGCGGGATCAGTCCCTGGAGAAGGACATCATGCTTGGCAGAGTACAGGGTTAGTGGAAAAGAGGAGGACCCTCAATGAGGTGGATTGACACAGTGACTGCAACAATGAGCTCAAGCATAACAGTGATTGTAAAGATGGCTCAGGACCGGGCAGTGTTTCGTTCTGTTGTGCATGGGGCCACTATGAGTCGGAACCAACTCTGGGGCACCTAACAACGACAACAACAGGTAACAGCATTTCCTCGTGCATCTGTTAGCTACCTGAATGTCTTCTTTAGTGAAGTGCCTGTTCATATCCTCTGCCCATTTTTTAATTGGGTTGTTTTTTTGTAGTTGAGTTTTTGCAGTATCATGTAGATTTTAGAGCTCAGATGCTGATTGGAAATGTCATAGCTAAATATTTGTTCCCAGTCTGTAGGTACCCTTTTTACTCTTTTCGTGAAGTCTTTGGATGAGCTTAGGTGTTTCATTTTTAGGAGCTCCCAGTTATCTAGTTTCTCTTCTGCATTGTCAGTAATGTTTTGTATACTGTTTATGCCATGTATTAGGGCTCCTAACATTGTCCCTATTTTTTCTTCCATGATCTTTATCGTTTTAGATTTTATATTTAGGTGTTTGATCCATTTTGAGCTTGTTTTTGTGCATGGAGTGAGGTATGGGTCTTGTTTCATTTTTTTGCAGATGGATATCCAGTTATGCCAGCACCATTTGTTAAGAAGACTGTCTTTTCCCCATTTAACTGACTTCGGGCCTTTGTCACATATCAGCTGCTCACATGTGGATGGATTTATGTCTGGATTCTCAATTCTTTTCCATTGGCCTATGTTTCTGTTGTTGTACCAATACCAGGCTGTTCTGACTACTGTGGCAGTGTAATAGGTTCTAAAATCAGGTAGAGCGAGGCCTCCCACTTTGTTCTTTTTCAGTAATGCTTTACTTATCTGGTGCCTCTTTCCCTTCCATATGGACTTGGTGATTTGTTTCTCAGTCTCATTAAAGAATGTCATTGGGCTTTGAATTGGAATTACATTGTATCTATAGATGGCTTTTGGTAGAATAGACATTTTTACAGTGTTAAGTCTTCCAATCCATGAGCAAGGTATGTTTTTCCACGTACATAGGTCTCTTTTGGTTTCCTGCAGTAGTGTCTTGTAGTTTTCTTTTTATTGGTCTTTTACATCTCTGGTAAGATTTATTCCTAAGTATTTTATCTTCTTGAGGGCTACTGTAAATGGTATTGATTTGGTGATTTCCTCCTCGATGTTCTTTTTGTTGGTGTAAAGGAATCCAACTGATTTTTGTATGTTTATCTTGTATCCCTATCCTCTGCTGAACTCTTCTGTTAGTTTCAGTAGTTTTCTTGAGGATTCTTTACGGTTTTCTGTATATATGATCATGTCATCTGCAAATAGAGATGCTTTTACTTATTCCTTACCAGTCTGGATGGCCTGTATTTCTTTATCTAGCTTAATTGCTCTGGCTAGGACCTCCAGCACAATGTTGAATAAGAGTGGTGATAAAGGACATCCTTGTCTGGTTCCCAATTTCAAGGGGAATGCTTTCAGACTCTCCATTTAGGATGATGCTGGCTGTTGGCTTTGTATAAATGCCCTTTATTATGCTGAGGAATTTTCCTTCTATTCCTATTTTGCTGAGAGTTTTTGTCATGAATGGGTGTTAAACTTTGTCAAATGCCTTTTCTGCATCAGTTGATAAAATCATGTGGTTCTTGTCTTTTGTTTTATTTATATGATGGATTACATTGATTGTTTTTCTAATGTTGAACCAGCCCTGCATACCTGGTATGAATCCCACTTGGTTATGGTGAATTATTTTTTTGATATGTTGTTGAATTCTGTTATTGTTGAGGATTTTTGCATCTAATTCATGAGGGGTATAGGTCTGTAATTTTCTTTTTTAACTTTTATTAAGCTTCAAGTGAACGTTTACAAATCCAATCAGTCTGTCACATATAAGTTTACATACATCTTTCTCCGTACTCCCACTTGCTCTCCCCCTCTTGAGTCAGCCCTTTCAGTCTCTCCTTTCATGAGAATTTTGCCGGCTTCCCTCTCTCTCTATCCTCCCATCCCCCCTCCAGACAAGAGTTGCCAACACAATCTCAAGTGTCCACCTGATATAATTAGCTCACTCTTCATCAGCGTCTCTCTCCCACCCGCTGACCAGTCCCTTTCATGTCTGATGAGTTGTCTTCGGGGATGGTTCCTGTCCTGTGCCAACAGAAGGTCTGGGGACCATGGCCGCCGGGATTCCTCCAGTCTCAGTCAGACCATTAAGTTTGGTCTTTTTATGAGAATTTGGGGTCTGCATCCCACTGATCTCCTGCTCCCTCAGGGGTCCTCTGCTGTGCTCCCTGTCAGGGCAGTCATCTATTGTGGCCGGGCACCGACTAGTTCTTCTGGTCTCAGGGTGATGTAGGTCTCTGGTTCATGTGGCCCTTTCTGTCTCGTGGGCTCTTAGTTGTCGTGTGGCCTTGGTGTTCTTCATTTTCCTTTGCTCCAGGTGGGTTGAGACCAATTGATGCATCTTAGATGGCCACTTGTTAGCATTTAAGACCCCAGACGCCACATTTCAAAGTGGGATGCAGAATGATTTCATAATAGAATTATTTTGCCAATTGACTTAGAAGTCCCCGCAAACCATGTTCCCCAGACCCCCGCCACTGCTCCACTGACCTTTGCAGCATTCATTTTATCCCGGAAACTTCTTTGCTTTTGGTCCAGTCCAATTGAGCTGACCTTCCATGTATGTAATTTTCTTTTTGTGTGTGTTGTCTTTACCTTGCTTTGGTATCAGGGATATGCTGGCTTCATAGAATGAGTTTGGAAGTATTGCATCGTTTTCTCTGCTCTGAAATATCTTTAGTAGTAGCGATGTTCATTCTTCTCTGAATGTTTGGCAGAACTCTGCAGTGAGACCATCGGGGCCAGGGCTTTTTTTTTTGTTGGGAGTTTTTCGATTACCTTTTCTATCTCTTCATTTGTTATGGGTCTATTTAGTTGTTCTACCTCTGTTCGTGCTAATTTAGGTAGGTAGTGTGTTTCTAGGAATTCATCCATTTCTTCTAGGCTTTCAAATTTGTTAGAATACAATTTTTTGTAGTAATCTGATATGATTCTTTTAATTTCAGTTGGGTCTGTTGTAGTATTGCCCATCTCATTTCTTATTCGGGTTATTTACTTCCTCTCTGGTTTTTTTTTTTGGTCAGTTTGGCCAAAGGTTTATCAATTTTATTAGTTTTTTTCAAAGAACCAGCTTTTGGTCTTAACTCTTTCAGTTGTTTTTCTGTATTTTATTTCATTTAATTCTGCTCTAATTTTTATTCTTTGCTTTCTTCTGGTGTCTGACGGTTTCTTTTGTTGTTCTCTTTCTATTTGTTCAAGTTGTAGGGATAATTCTTTGTTTTGGCCCTTTTTTTTTTTTTTGTATGTGTGCATTTATTGATATAAATTGACCTCTGAGCACTGCTTTCACTGAGTCCCGAATGTTCTGATAGGAAGTGTTTTCATTCTCATTGGATTCTCCGAATTTCTTTATTCAATCCTTAGTGTCTTCTATAACCCAGTCGCTTTTGAGCAGGGTGTTGTTCGGTTTCCAAGTGTTTGATTTCTTTTCCCTGCTTTTTCTGTTGTTGATTTCTACTTTTATGGGCTTATGGTCAGAGAAGATGCTTTGTAATATTTTGATGTTTTGGATTCTGCTAAGGCTCGCTTTATGACCTAATATGTGGTCTATTCTAGAGAATGTTCCATGTGTGTTGGAAAAGAAAGTATAGTTGGCTGCTGTTGGGTGGAATGTTCTGTATATGTCTATAAGGTCAAGTTGGTTGATTGTGGCATTTAGATCTTCATGTCTTTATTGAACTTCTTTCTGGATGCCCTGTCCTTCACTGAAAGTGCTGTGTTGAAGTCTCCTACTGTAATTGTGGAGCTTTCTATCTCACTTTACAATGCTGTTAGAGTTTGTTTTATGTATTTTGCAGCACTGTCATTGGGTGTATAAATATTTAATATGGTTATATCCTCCTGGTATGCTGTCCCTTTAAGCATTATAAAGTGTCTTCCTTGTCCTTTGTGGTGGATTTAACTTTAAAGTCTATTTTGTTGGAAATTAATACTGCCACTCCTGCTCTTTTTTGATTGTTGTTTGCTTGATATATTTTTTCCATCCTTTGAGTTTCAGTTTATTTTTGTCTCTAAGTCTAAGGTGTGTCTCTTGTAGGCAGCATATAGCCAGACTGTATTTTTTAATCCATTCTGTCGCTCTCTGTCTCTTTATTGATACATTTAGTCTATTTACATTCAGCATAATTATAGATAGGTTTGAGTTTAGTGCTGCCATTTTGATGTCTTTTTTTGTGTGCTGTTGACTGTTTCTTTTTCCCACTTAATTTTTTGTGCTGAGTAGTTTATCTTTAAATATTGTCTTTTCCTCTTATTTGTTGTTGTTGATTTCATATCTGCTGAGTCTCTATTTTTTTCTTGTATTTTATTTCGGTGAGTAGGATAGTTAGTCTCCTTTGTGATTACCTTGATATTTACCCCCATTTTTCTAAGTTTAAACCTAACTTTTATTTCTTTATTTTGCCTTGTCTTCCTCTCCATATGAAAAAATCTATAACTACATTTCTTAGTCCCTTTTTATTATTTTAATAATTTCTTCTTTTACATAATGACATCACTGTTTCCCTGTTTTGAGCATTTTTTTTTTTACCTTGATTTATTTTTGTGATTTCCGTGTCCGTGTTGACCTCTGATTGCTCTGCCCAGTGTTCTAGTCTTGGGTTGATAACTAATATTACTGATCTTCTAACCAAAGAACTACCTTTAGTATTTCTTGTAGTTTTGGTTTGGTTTTTACAAATTCCCTGAACTTTTGTTTGTCTGGAAATGTCCTAATTTCACCTTGATATATGAGAGACAGTTTTGCTGGATATATGATTCTTGGCTGGCAGTTTTTTCCTTCAATTTTTTTATGTAAGTCATCCCATTGCCTTCTTGCCTGCATGGTTTCTGCATAGTATTCCAAACTTATTCTTATTGACTCTCCTTTGTAGGTGACTTTTCATTTATCCCTAGCTGCTCTTAAAATTTTCTTTTATCTCTGGTTTTGGCAAGTTTGATTATAATATGTCTTGGTGACTGTCTTTTAAAATCTAGCTTATGTAGAGTTCAATGAGCATTTTGGATAGATATCTTCTCATCTTTCACGATACCAGTGAAGTCTTCTGCCAACAAATCTCCAACAATTCTCTCTGTATTTTCTGTTGACCCTCTCTGTTGTGGTACTCCAATCACTCGTAGGTTATTTCTCTTGATAGAGTCCCACATGATTCTTAAGTTTTCTTCATTTTTTAAAATTCTTTCATCTGATTTTTCTTCAAATATAGTGGTGCTAAGTACTTTATCAGAAACCCTAGTGGCATACCGGTTAAGTGCTATGGCTCCTAACTAGAGGGTTGGCAGTTTGAATCTACCAGGTGCTTCTTGGAAACTCTATGGGGCAGTTCTACTCTGTCCTATAGGGTTGCTATGAGGTGGAATCAACTCGATGGCACTGGGTTTGGTTTTGGTTAAGTGCTTCATCTTCAAGCTCACCAATTCTGCCTTCCACTTGCTCAATTCTACTCCTCTGACTTTCTACTGAGTTGTCTAATTTTATAATTTTATTGTTAGTGTTCTGAATTTCTGATTGCTCTGTCTCTATAGATTCTTGCAGCTTGTTAAATTTTTCATTATGTTCTTGAATAACCTTTTTAATTTCTTCAACTACTTCATCTGTGTGTTCCTTGGCTTTTTCTGCATATTGCCTGATCTCCTTCCTAATCTCGTTCCTGGTGTCTTGAAGAGTTCTCTATATTAATCTTTTGAATTCTGCATGCAGTAATTCCAGGAAAGCACCTTCATCCAGAAGATCCATTGATTCCTTGTTTTGAGAGCTTGTCGAGGCAATCATGGTCTGTTTCCTTATCTGATGTGATATTGACTGTTGTTTCTGAGTCATCTATAAGTTATTGTATTAGTTTATTTTATGTTTCCTTACTATATCCTGGCTCATTGCTTTGTTTTGTTTTGGTATGCCCAAATGGGTTGCTTGAGTGAGCTAGCTTGATTATTTTCATCTTTGAAGCTCTGACGTCCTGTCACCAGATGGCTAGAGCTGTTATCAGGTATATCAGTCTAGGAGTCCATTCAGTTTTCTTGTGTGAATTCAGCTCAGGTGTCCAGGTAGCTGATCTTCAAGTGTGTGGTACAGGCTCTGTCCTACAGTCTTAGAGGGGCAGGGCTGACTGGTGTAGGTACTGGTATCTGGTTGCAGCAGGGGTCACACTCTGAACAAGGTAGGGGGTTGAGAATCGTCCCCTGAGTGTCTCTGAGGAAAGCACGTCCCTGTTGCCTAGAGCGTGCAGGTGGGTGGGTTCTGCAGACGGACCATGGGCACCCATTGCTTTTGGTTGTAAGGACTGGGAGGTACCAGTTATTCTTGGACCCCTGTCGTGGGTGGCTGGGTGACCTGAGTGGAGCCACCAGTCTTCAAGCCCCTAATATGGTTAGGTGAGGATGCTGTTTAATAGGCAAAGCGGTGTCAAATATCCAATACGCACCTCTTCACCACACAGCTGAAACAGTTGCAGTCTGCCAACAAGGGCCTATTCTTGTGAAATAGGCCCACATAGGTCCAAGTAGAGGGAAAAGGTATTCA
This sequence comes from Loxodonta africana, assembly GCF_030014295.1. Taxonomy (NCBI): domain Eukaryota; kingdom Metazoa; phylum Chordata; class Mammalia; order Proboscidea; family Elephantidae; genus Loxodonta; species Loxodonta africana. The sequence continues at coordinate 162,023,128 of NC_087344.1, read as the reverse complement.
AAGTCCCGTGGACCATTTATGCCTGGACAGGAGCTGCTTCTGTCCTGAGTTCCCCAGTTAGTGGAGCTAGCAAATTATCTTTTACCCCAATTGTGAATTTATTTCTACTCCAAGGCTGGGAGGATGGCTCTGGGCGCTTAACAGGCCTGTGTCAGATCCAGGGAAATCATCAGCCGATGAAGCCAGCATGGGGGTGGGGGAGCGCAGTAAACTGTATGCAAATACTTAACTTTTGCTCAGAGCACTGTTCTCTGGTTCTGGAGGTGTGAGTAGGCTGTGCAGCTGGCTACTTGCTGCTTCTCCCTAAGGAAACTGCGGCAGCACCTTGGAATGGTGCCTGAGGGATCCTGGTGATTCAGGTCTGGCAACTCTTCTCCGCTTCTGAACCGTCTCACCCTCCCCTGCCGCTCAGTCCATTTTCTAACTTTGCCGTTCAGGGCTCCTAGCTTGTCATAAATAGAATCGTTTCACTTGTTTTTTCAGGTCTTTGTTGTAGGAGGGATTGCAGGAAGCATCTGGCTATTCCGCCATCTTGGCCCCACCTCATTGTTCTACTTTTACATTGTTGGAAATATACTGAAATAACATTTTGGAAAATACTGTTTAGAAATTCCCCATATAGCATAAGCATTTTTCCCATGTTACTATTTTTTGTTTCAGGATTTTTTTTTTTGATGGCTACGTAGTATTCCACTGTACAAAAATACCATCATTTTTCAATCAACCCTTTGTGTTGGGTCATTTGTGTTTATTACCCATGACACTCCAAAGAGCACCCTTATGGATTGAAAACAAAACAAAAGCCCCAAAACATTATTTTCACTGAGTAAATTCCTAGAAGGAGCCTGGGTGATGCAATTGGTTTGCAATTAGCTGCAAACACAAAGGTTGGCTGTTCAAATTCACCTAGTGGCTCCATGGACAAAAGACCTGGCAAACTGCTTCCGTTAAGATCACAGCCAAAAAGTCCTATGGAGCAGTTCTACTCTGTAACACACAGGATAGCTCTAGATTGGGGGCCAACTCAACAGCAGACAACAACAACAAATTTCTACAAGTCAGACTTAGTAAGACCTTTGATGTACATTGCCATATTGCCCTCTGGAGAACTATTTCAATTTACAGTGAGGAAGGGAGGAAGCAGGTGGCTGGAGGAAAGTGACAGAAGAAAAGTGAGCTCAGCTTAGCCCTTTGTGCTCTGTGGGTCAACAGTTGAATTCCCTTTCTTTCAGGTACCTATCGGGGTACATTCCAGTGATGTAGGCTAGTTTTTCCACTGCTCCAAACCTGTTCATAGAAGGTGGCTTGTCCCCGGCCTTTTACTGCCTCCATGAGCTCTGTCACAGGTCACATGAACCACAGCCATGGTGAAGGGCGAGCGCCCAGGAGTTGTTTCACATCCAGCCACTGTAGGTTGTATTATTGTTGTTGTTAGGTGCCATTGAGTTGATTTTCAACTCATGGTGACTCCATGTTACAGAGTAGAACTGCCCAATGAGGCTTTCTAGTCTGTAATCTTTACGGGAGCAGATCGCCAGGTCTTTTTCCTGCAGAGCTGCTAGGTGGGTTCTAACTACCAACGTTCCCATTAACAGTCAAGCAATTAATCATTGTGCCACTAGTGCTCCTTCCACTGTAGGATACTGGCCTTGTATGTTCCGGGAAGGTTGCCACTGGGGACATTTTAGGGTGCTCAGCTTGGTTTTGGAGCCCTGGTGGTCCAGTGGTTAAGAGCTATGGCTGCTAACCAAAATGTCAGCAGTTCTAATCCACCAGCCACTCCTGGAAACCCTATGGGGCAGTTCTACTCTGTCCTGTAAGGTCGCTATGAGTCGGAATCGACTGAACAGCAACAAGTTTAGTTTTTTGGTTTTCCCTATCCTCTACTGGAGTCTGTGGGTGGTACAAATGGTTAAGCACTGGACTACTAACCAAAAGGATGGCAGTTTGAACCCACCCAGAGGTGCCTTGGAAGACCTGAAAACCCGTTGCCCTCAAGTCAATTCTGATTCGTAGCGACCATATAAGATAGAGTGGAACTGCCCCATAGGGTTTCCAAGGAGCTACTCATGGATTCGAACTGCCAACCTTTTGGTTATCAGCCATAGCCACTGCGCCACCAGGGCTCCAAAGACAGGCCTTGTGGCCTGTTTCTGAAAGGTCACAGCTTTGAAAACCCTGTGGAGCTGTTCTCGCCTGCACACATGGGTTCACCATGAGACGGAATTGACTCAATGGCAACTAACAGCAACTCAGCCTCTAACGCCAGTAACAGCTGCCCTTGAGTCGATTTCGACTCATGGTGACTCCATGTGTGTCAGACTAGAACTATGCTGCGTAGGGTTTTCAGTGCTGATGTTTCAGAAGTAGATTGCCAGAGCTTTCTTCTGAGATACTCTGGGTGGACTCCAGCCTCCAACTTTTCAATTAGCAGACAAGTGCATTAGCGTTTTGCACCACCCAGGGACTCCATACCTTCTACTAAGGGTCTCCAATGAGGAAAGAGAACTTCAGAGAAGGCCCTTTCCCATGGGCATGAGTGGCTGCTGCTCTTCCAGGTTCATTATGAATGTAAATGATCTCTGTTTGCATTCACAGAATGAATGTGCCAGTTAATGTCATGATCATTTAGATTTTTATTTAGGTTTTTGGGAGGATGGATGGTGAGCGGTTGATCCATTTACTACTGAGTCCTCAGCCTGTCTGACTATGTGGGAGAGGCTGCCATATGCTTCTGGTGGGGACAGAGCTTTGGAGCTGTCTTTGAAGTGCAAGTTGAAAAATCTTTAGATGTTTCCACTCTGGGTCTGTGGCCAGGGTGACTCCCAGAAACTGGCTTCTGTGAGGGGAGAAGAGAGGTGAGGAATGTGTTCTGGGCAGCATGTGGTTGAAGTGGCATTTATAGACCAGCTGTGCAGCAGATCCCAAAGGACCCACAGCGCTCCAGGGCTTCCTTTGACCCTGTGTACCTGGGGCAGAGAAGGGAGGAGGGCAGGGTCCCTTTTTATATTTAGCTGCTGTGGTTCCACAGACCTGGAGCTCTTCTCTGCTTTAAAAGACAGTCTCTTGCCTGAATTACATTGTTTTCCCTTAACTTCTTTCTGCCTCTGCCCATGAGCCACAGGCCTACTCCTCTGGGTCTTGGGCAAGGCACTGCTGTTCCAGGGCCCTGACACGAGGTCGTGCACACCCACAGGGTGGGCGTACACCAGGGGAGAGTCGCCAGGGACAAACCACTGGCCCTCTGGCTCTTCCTCACTAGGCCCGCCCCCAGTGAGAAGAACAAAGGGCTCCCGTCTCTACAGACCACCACGAGGAATGTCCCTGGAGAGAAACCACACTGCCAGCAATGGGAACCGCCTGCTGCCTTCCTCTGCCTTTGGTTCTTCCCCACATCAACTTGGAAACGAGGGTTTCTCAGACTGGGCTCTGTAGACACAGTTTTAGGTTCTGCAAATTCTCCAAAAATTATTTGAATTTTTACTTTTCAATTTTATGATATTTTACAAAAATCCTTATACCAGATATAAAGACAAAACTTATTTTAAGTTAGTGTTTCTGCAGATGTGTTCTCAGGGATCCTATGAGAATTTTTTTTCCTTTAAAAGGGGCTGAACTTTACACAAGGTTGAGAAATACCACACAGAACCTCTAATGATAACAGCTGCCTTTGTTGAGCCCTTCATCAAGGGCAAACCTTATGCAATAGCTCAGTTAACTCCTTCAATAGTGTTAAGAAGAAGGCATCACCACCCCCATTTCCCAAAAAAGGAGAACAAAGCTTAGAGGTTAAATGGCTAGCCAGGTTCACACAGGCCAGGAAGCCAAGATGTAAATGCCTGTCTCCTTGGGTGTGACAAATGGTTAAATGCTGACTGCTAACCAAAAGATGAGAGGTTGGAGCAGAAGGGGTTGGCACTTTGCTTCTGCAAGGTCAAAGCCACGAAAACGCTGCGGAGTGCAGTTCTACTCTAACACACATGGGGTCTCTGTGAGTGGAATTGACTTAACAGCAACTGTTTTGTTGTTGTTGTTGTTGTTAACCTGTGTCAGAATCTCTACCTCAACCAATGAGAATGGGAGAGATGTGGCTCCCCAGGCTCTCCCTGGGGGCGCTGTGGAGCAGGGAGAGTCAAGACTGGAGTTAGGGTCACCAGATAGGAGGCTACGGAAGTAATGCAGGTGAAAAATGGGGCGGTCTGAGTTAAGACTCCCCATCACAGTCAGACTAAATGCCAAAGCCATTACAATGACCTGTCATGCCCCACTCTGGCTGATATGATTTCTCTCTGAACTCATCGCCCACTGGGTCTGTTAGCCAGACTAACCTCCTAGCTGATCCTTGAATATGCCTGTCATACCTGACCTCATGGCCTTTGCACTTTCTCTTTCCCCCTCCTGGAATGCTCTTTTCTTCAGATGGATACATGGTTCACTCTCACATCTTTTTCAAGTCTTTGCTTAAAGTCTCCTTGTCATTGAAATTTTGTAGCCACTTTATTTGAAATAGTACCCCACTTCTACTCCCTATCTCACTTCCATTTTTTTTTTTCTCTCCATCCACCACACTTGATCTTTTACCTGTTTATTTTCTGTCTCCTTTCAGTAGAATGGAAGCTCCTTGAGGGCAGGGATTTGTCTGTTTGCTCACTGCTGTAGCCCCAGCACCTAGAACAGTGCTGACATGTGGTCGTGGTCGTTGTTAGGTGCCCTTGAGCCAATTCCAACTCAGAGCGACTCGTGTGACAAAGTAGAACCCCCCCACAGGGTTTTCTTGGTTGTAATCTTTACAGAAGCAGATCACCAGGTCTTTCTCCAGTGGAGACGCTGGGTAGGTTTGAATAGCCAACTTTTTGGTTAGCAGCTGAGCACTTAACCCTTTGCACCACCAGGGCACCTTGCCTGACACATAAAAAAGAAATCTCAATAAATATTTGCTGAGTGCATGAATTATTGACTTCATGGATGCAAGAAAAATATTCATGAAGGCAGGGGTAGTAGCAGCAGGGTTCAGAAAAAGGAGAGATGGGGAGAAATGTAGAAGAGAGAGCCAACGGGACTTGGGATTGCTGAATGTGGGGGGCAAAGGAGAGACGGGAATCAAGGCTGACCCCCAGATGTTTGGCTTGAGCATCAGGCTGGTAAAGGGCCATTCATGTAGCTAGGATAAGGGTTTTAAACTTGGCTTGAGGATTGTGGGTTTCCTGTAGCCCTAAGAGGCCATCAAGGGGAGGACAGGGAGGGCGGAGGGGCCAGGCTCCAACAAGATAAAATCTGTATTTATCTATTCTGTTTTCTTGTTTTAGACTGGTTTAATTTTTAAGTCACTGAGATAGGAAATTTTGATAGATTACAGTTATTGAGATCTTACTATGTTCTAAGGTTAGGCTAAGCTTTTAATCTGGATTATCTCATTTTGAGGAGCCTTGGTGGCACAAATGCTTAAGTGCTCAGCTGCTAACTGAAAGATCATCAGTTTGAACCCATCCAGTAGCTCCATGGAAGAAAGACCTGGCAATTTTCTCCTGTAAAGGTTACAGCCAAGAAAACCCTTTTGGGCAGTTCTACTCTGTCACATGGGGTCACCATGAGTCGAAATCAACTCAATGACGTCTAACAACAAAAACATCTCATTTTATCTAATGACAGCTCTAGCCCCTTGCCGTGGAGTGGAGCCTGTGCCCCTCTGAAAGCCAGCTGCTATGCTGATCTAGCCAATTCTTGCTGCCTCCTTTTACAATTTTTTTTTAAAGCTTAGACGTCTGGATTTTTGTGAAAAACCTCTGACTTTTACATGTTAGCAAATACAGTAATTAAAAAAAAAAAAAAAGGCAAAAACCTTGGACGGTCTAAAGAGGTCACCTCCCTCTGAGAGCAGCAGCTGCCCTCAGGCCCTGATTTGTCTTCTGGCAAGGATTCTTAACCTCTTTGGGTCGTGATAGTTTCTCATGAAAACTATGATCTTTTCAGAAAAACAAAGCCTGAACACACAAAGATACATTTTCTTTCTGGAGTCATTGTCGTCTAAACGCGAACTTTTTAAGGGCAACAGTGACAAGAGCCTCTGGTGAACAGGCCTGAGGTACAAACTGACCCGGTGGTACCTGGATAAGGGTGATCTATATCTGAAGGGGACGATGGAGTTTGCTGGAGTCAACAACACCCCAATCTGTGTATGTCTGAGTCACGATCCTGGTACTCGTGATTGTTGTATCTACCTTTCATCCTCCAAAAACCAAACCCACTGCTGTTGAGTCCGTCGAGTCGATTCCGACTCATAGCGACCTTATAGGACAAAAGGTGGATACGATGATCATGATTACCAGGATTGTGACTCAAAGGTACACAGACTGGGGTGTTATTGACTCCAGCAAACTCCATCGCCCGCTTCAGATACAGATCACCCTCATCCAGGTACCACCAGGTCAGTTCGTACCTCAGGCCTGTTGACCAGAGGCTCTTGTCACTGCCGCCTTTACAAAGTGTGCGTTTAGATGAAGATGACTCCAGGGGCACAGAAACGCCCAGAAGGAAAACGTACCTTTGTGTATTCAGGCTTTCGTCCTCAGTCTTGGATAATTCCCTTTTGTGTCGGTAAGCATGAGGTGGGTTGGACAGGGAAGCAGGCCAGGGACTGAGAGGCCTGGAGACCAGTCTGGAGGAGGTAGAAGAGCAGGTGTGGAGGGAGAAAGGGGGCTTGATGGAGAGGGAGTTTTTGAGCTGGACTTTGAAGGGTAAATAGAGCTTTAAAAGACAGACTGAGGTTTTTTTTTTTTTTTTCTGCTCTGGGGCAAGGAGGTGGGCACAGCCTGTTTGCATCTTGAACAGGTGTTACACGCAAGAGGCCCTCCTTCAGACAAGCATGTGACCTAGCCAGGCTCCTGAACTTTCACAGGTGGATGACAGCCCATCTCCACCTCAGCCTATTAAAGAATGTGGATCTGCCCTTAACTGGTAACAGGGAGGAGCTCAACTCCATGTACTTGTCAAATAGCATGACTTTGAGCTCCCTGCAGTTGAATATTTACCAAATGTTCAATTGCAAAAAATAGCAGTAATGGAGGCAAAAGACATGCAGTCCTGCCATTCCTCTAGATTCCATAAATCTCACGTATGGATTAAGTAAGACCTTCAGAGAGCTGGGTGCCTGAAAACATAATTTTGGCCTCTGTTGGCTAGCTTTCTCAAACTGAGCTTCTTTGTTAGGCTCCTGGCCTCTTACCATAAAAATGTTTAAGGATGAGGTTCACTGCATCAGACCAGGTTCTACTTTTTGAAGACTTGTGTGGCAGCCTCCAAGATGGTCCCCAAAGAGCCTTACCTCCTAGTAGGGTGACTCATGCCTCCCTGACAGATAGGGATGACCTGTGTAACCAATAGGATATACCAGAAATGATGGAGTTTCGCTTCAGAAGCTAGGACAAAAAAGGTATTGCTGCTTCCACCATTTTCTTTGTCTGGAGGAAGTCAGCTGCCAAGTTGTGAAGACACTCAAACAGCCCTATGAAAAGGTCCATGAGGTGATGAACTGAGGCCTTCTGCCAATAGCCAGCAATAACTTGCTAGCCATGTGAGTGAGCCATCTTGGAAAGAGATCCTCCAACCTCAGTCAGGTGTGCAGATGACTGCAGCCTAGGCTGACATCTTATCTGCAGCCTCATGAGAAATCTTGAGCCTGAGCCACTCAGCTAAGCCACTCCTGAATTCCTAACCCTCAGAAACTGTGAAAGATAAGAAGTATTTATTGTTGTCTTGAGCTGCTAAGTTTTGGGGTAATTTGTTACATAACCAAAAAAACTGTTGTCGTCAAGTCTCCTCCGACTCCTGGCGACCCTATGTGTGTCAGGGTAGAGCTGTGCTCCACTGGGTTTCCAGTGGCTGGTTTTGGGGAATTAGATCACCAGGCCTTTCTTTAGAGGTGTCTCTGGGTAGATTCGAAGCTCCAACCTTCTAGTTAGCAGCAAAGAGCGTTAACCATTTGCACCAACCAGAGACTCCAACTTGTTACATAGCAAAAGATAACCGATATGACTTGCTAGAGTAATTTTCCTCAGGCCATTTCTCCTGGGATTGTTTTGTTTTACTATTTTTTAAATCATGTGTAAAGAAGCAAAGAGCTCTTCAAGGCCTATTAACAGCCAAACCAAAACCCACTGCCATCTAGTTGATTCCTACTCATAGCAACCCTATAGGACAGAGTAGAACTGCCCCATAGAGTTTCTGAGGAGCACCTGGTAGATTCGAACTGCCGACCTTTTGGTTAGCAGCCGTACCACTTAACCACTATGCCACCAGGGTTTCCTATTAACAGCTAGTCCCCTCCATTTCCCACTTTCTGGAGGAAACCAATTTCAAGTCCCGTAAGCTATTTCTTTGGTACTGAGACAGGGACAGAAGGCTGGACAGCCTCAAGACCAGAATAACAGGCTAGTTGATCTGGGATTCTATCCCGTGGGTGATGTTACAAGACAGCCCACACAGGCAGCCCGTGACGCACATATCCCTCTCTTAAGTTGTTTTTCAAGACCCCACTATAGGGGTGGCATCTTACATATCTCTCTTGTAAGTTGTTTTTCAGGAACCCACCATAGGAGTGGCATCCTGCACATCTCTCTTGCAAGTGGTTTTTCACGACCCCGGTATGGGGATGGTGTTACAAGATAACCCACATCCTGGACTCTGACGCATGAAGTTCCATGTATCTTCCCTACAAGCTTTTTTCCAAAGATGAGCAGAATCAGCTGATCCCCGGGGCATGCACAGTGAGAATGGGTGCCACCTTACAGTCTTGTCAAGTGGCCACTGAGATTGCGCAGTGCTGACGTGACATTGTCCAAACTGACTCCACCTTGGATTCCAGATGTACACACACCTAATTTCTTAACCCCTCTATTTCTTAGAAAGCCTCACCTTTTTCCCCAGAAAGCAATGAATAAAACATGAGATCCTTCTCACCTAAAACCCCTTATAAACTCCAGGAAAACCTCCATTCAGGGAGAGATTGGAGGCTAATGTAGGCAGAAGCCCCTCTCCGTCCCTCCCTCTGCTTTTTTCTCTGTCACTAATAAACCTTTGTTCTTGTGGAACCCTTGAGCCTCTCCTGGTCATTCTTGGTTAGAAGAAGGCAAGAACCTAGACAGGACTTGGTCCCAAGCTGGGAAGCCTTGCTCTGCAGTAGTACTAATTTCCATATCTCTAAATAACAAGGTTATACTGCTCCTTCTTGACTTTTCTGTTTTAGACATTATCCATTGATTTCCCACTCTAAAAGATGATGGTTTAGCTTTCTTTCACTATCTCCACCCCAATACATGAGCACACTTTCTTCTTCTCTCAATATATTATAACGTAAGTTTGGTTAGCTCAACATTTAGTGATTGCTTTTTTTTTTTTAGTGGAGCTATTAGTTTTCTTTTCTTGCGCTATTTGATTTTTTTCACACTGGGGATAATTATTATCTTATTTTTGTGTGTGCTTAATTTCTACGTATTTATCATGAATTCACGCCTGCACTCCCCCCCCCCCCGCCCCAAAGTAACTAAAATTTTTAGTACTTTCAAACATATCAGGTCTTCCATCAGTTACCTCAGGTGGAGACAGCAGTTTGGAGATAGCTCCTGAAACATTCTGGTGGTCTCTAGGTCTGTTGCATGGCTAACATCTCAAGATTTTCCTTTACTCTCATCCTGGAGGGTCCTTTTGCCTCTTTCTTCTTTGGATATCCTGTTTCTTGTATTTCAATGGATTTGTTTTTATTTAAAAGCATTGCGAATGGCATACTTTATCATGTTTCTCTTTTTACATTGGCTGCTAGGAAGCTTAGCACTCAATCTATGACCACTTTAAGTAAGGTATATAGAAAGTTACGGAATGCATTTTTGCCGTTTTCATTTTACCCTTGGATTTATGCAATTTCTCCTAATTTTGCTTTTCTTTCCCATTCATGATTTCTCTCTCTTTTTAATGTTGTTATGTTCACTATATCTTCGTTAACTACCTCAAATCCTTTTTTTTTTTTTTTTTTGGGACAGTAGAAAGACATCTTTATTTCATTGTGCAAGGAAAGGAACAGTTCGGGCTGCTGCCACCAAGACTGCTCAGCAAGGGCAAGGGGAAAGATTACTTTAAAGGGGCTTACAAGTAGGGAGTTCATACAAGTTATATCGGTAACATTCTTTTTTTTTTTTTAATAACTTTTATTAAGCTTCAAGTGAACGTTTACAAATCCAATCAGTCTGTCACATATAAGTTTACATACATCTCACTCCCTACTCCCACTTGCTCTCCCCCTCTTGAGTCAGCCCTTTCAGTCTCTCCTTTCTTGACAATTTTGCCGGCTTCCCTCTCTCTCTATCCTCCCATCCCCCCTCCAGACAAGAGTTGCCAACACAATCTCAAGTGTCCACCTGATATAATTAGCTCACTCTTCATCAGCGTCTCTCTCCCACCCGCTGACCAGTCCCTTTCATGTCTGATGAGTTGTCTTCGGGGATGGTTCCTGTCCTGTGCCAACAGAAGGTCTGGGGACCATGGCCGCCGGGATTCCTCCAGTCTCAGTCAGACCATTAAGTTTGGTCTTTTTATGAGAATTTGGGGTCTGCATCCCACTGATCTCCTGCTCCCTCAGGGGTCCTCTGCTGTGCTCCCTGTCAGGGCAGTCATCGATTGTGGCCGGGCACCAACTAGTTCTTCTGGTCTCAGGATGATGTAGGTCTCTGGTTCATGTGGCCCTTTCTGTCTCGTGGGCTCTTAGTTGTCGTGTGGCCTTGGTGTTCTTCATTTTCCTTTGCTCCAGGTGGGTTGAGACCAATTGCTGCATCTTAGATGGCCGCTTGTTAGCATTTAAGACCCCAGACGCCACATTTCAAAGTGGGATGCAGAATGATTTCATAATAGAATTATTTTGCCAATTGACTTAGAAGTCCCCGCAAACCATGTTCCCCAGACCCCCGCACTTGCTCCCCTGACCTTTGAAGCATTCATTTTATCCCGGAAACTTCTTTGCTTTTGGTCCAGTCCAATTGAGCTGACCTTCCATGTATTGAGTGTTGTCTTTCCCTTCACCTAAAGCAGTTCTTATCTACTGATTAATCAATAAAAAACCCTCTCCCACCCTCCCTCCCTCCCCCCTTCGTAACCACAAAAGTATGTGTTCTTCTCAGGTTTACTATTTCTCAAGATCTTATAATAGTGGTCTTATACAATATTTGTCCTTTTGCCTCTGACTAATTTCGCTCAGCATAATGTCTTCCAGGTTCCTCCATGTTATGAAATGTTTCAGAGATTCGTCACTGTTCTTTATCGATGCGTAGTATTCCATTGTGTGAATATACCACAATTTATTTACCCATTCATCCGTTGATGGACACCTTGGTTGCTTCCAGCTTTTTGCTATTGTAAACAGAGCTGCAATAAACATGGGTGTGCATATATCTGTTTGTATGAAGGCTCTTGTATCTCTAGGGTATATTCCTAGGAGCGGGATTTCTGGGTTGTATGGTAGTTCTATTTCTAACTGTTTAAGATAACGCCAGATAGATTTCCAAAGTGGTTGTACCATTTTACATTCCCACCAGCAGTGTATGAGAGTTCCAATCTCTCCGCAGCCTCTCCAACATTTATTATTTTGTGTTTTTTGGATTAATGCCAGCCTTGCTGGTGTGAGATGGAATCTCATCGTAGTTTTAATTTGCATTTCTCTAATGGCTAATGATCGAGAGCATTTTCTCACGTATCTGTTGGCTGCCTGAATATCTTCTTTAGTGAAATGTGTGTTCATATCCTTTGCCCACTTCTTGATTGGGTTGTTTGTCTTTTTGTGGTTGAGTTTTGACAGAATCATGTAGATTTTAGAGATCAGGCGCTGGTCGGAGATGTCATAGCTGAAAATTCTTTCCCAGTCTGTAGGTGGTCTTTTTACTCTTTTGGAGAAGTCTCTAGATGAGCATAGGTGTTTGATTTTTAGCAGCTCCCAGTTATCGGGTTTCTCTTCATCATTTTTGGTAATGTTTTGTATTCTGTTTTTACCTTGTATTAGGGCTCCTAGGGTTGTCCCAATTTTTTCTTCCACGATCTTTATCGTTTTAGTCTTTATGTTTAGGTCTTTGATCCACTTGGAGTTAGTTTTTGTGCGTGGTGTGAGGTATGGGTCCTGTTTCAGTTTTTTGCAAATGGATATCCAGTTATGCCAGCACCATTTGTTAAAAAGGCTATCTTTTCCCCAGTTAATTGACACTGGTCCTTTGTCAAATATCAGCTGCTCATACGTGGATGGATCTATGTCTGGGTTCTCAATTCTGTTCCATTGGTCTATGTGTCTGTTATTGTACCAATACCAGGCTGTTTTGACTACTGTGGCTGTATAATAGGTTCTGAAGTCAGGTAAGGTGAGGCCTCCCACTTTCTTCTTCTTTTTCAGTAGTGCTTTGCTTATCCGGGGCTTCTTTCCCTTCCATATGAAATTGGTGATTTGTTTCTCTATCCCCTTAAAATATGACATTGGAATTTGGATCTAAAGTGCGTTAAATGTATAGATGGCTTTTGGTAGAATAGACATTTTTACTACGTTAAGTCTTCCTATCCATGAGCAGGGTATGTTTTTCCACTTAAGTATGTCCTTTTGAATTTCTTGTAGTAGAGCTTTGTAGTTTTCTTTGTATAGGTCTTTTACATCCTTGGTAAGATTTATTCCTAAGTATCTTATCTTCTTGGGGGCTACTGTGAATGGTATTGATTTGGTTATTTCCTCTTCGGTGTTCTTTTTGTTGATGTAGAGGAGTCCAAGTGATTTTTGTATGTTTATTTTATAACCTGAGACTCTGCCAAACTCTTCTATTAGTTTCAGTAGTTTTCTGGAGGATTCCTTAGGGTTTTCTGTGTATATAATCATGTCATCTGCAAATAGTGATAACTTTACTTCTTCCTTGCCAATCCGGATGCCTTTTATTTCTTTGTCTAGCCTAATTGCCCTGGCTAAGACTTCCAACACGATGTTGAATAAGAGCGGTGATAAAGGGCATCCTTGTCTGGTTCCCATTCTCAAGGGAAATGCTTTCAGGTTCTCTCCATTTAGAGTGATATTGGCTGTTGGCTTTGCCCTTTATTATGTTGAGGAATTTTCCTTCAATTCCTATTTTGGTAAGAGTTTTTATCATGAATGGGTGTTGGACTTTGTCAAATGCCTTTTCTGCATCAATTGATAAGATCATGTGGTTTTTGTCTTTTGTTTTATTTATGTGATGGATTACGTTAATGGTTTTTCTGATATTAAACCAGCCTTGCATACCTGGTATAAATCCCACTTGATCAGGGTGAATTATTTTTTTGATGTGTTGTTGGATTCTGTTGGCTAGAATTTTGTTGAGGATTTTTGCATCAATGTTCATGAGGGATATAGGTCTATAATTTTCTTTTTTTGTAATGTCTTTACCTGGTTTTGGTATCAGGGAGATGGTGGCTTCATAGAATGAGTTGGGTAGTATTCCGTCATTTTCTATGCTTTGGAATACCTTTAGTAGTAGTGGTGTTAACTCTTCTCTGAAAGTTTGGTAGAACTCTGCAGTGAAGCCGTCCGGGCCAGGCCTTTTTTTTGTTGGGAGTTTTTTGATTACCGTTTCAATCTCTTTTTTTGTTATGGGTTTATTTAGTTGTTCTACTTCTGAATGTGTTAGTTTAGGTAGGTAGTGTTTTTCCAGGAATTCATCCATTTCTTCTAAGTTTTCAAATTTGTTAGAGTATAATTTTTCGTAATAATCTGAAATGATTCTTTTAATCTCATTTGGTTCTGTTGTGATGTGGTCCTTCTCATTTCTTATTCGGGTTATTTGTTTCCTTTCCTGTATTTCTTTAGTCAGTCTAGCCAATGGTTTATCAATTTTGTTAATTGTTTCAAAGAACCAGCTTTTGGCTTTGTTAATTCTTTCAATTGTTTTTCTGTTCTCTAATTCATTTAGTTCAGCTCTAATTTTTATTATTTGTTTTCTTCTGGTGCCTGATGGATTCTTTTGTTGCTCAGTTTCTATTTGTTCAAGTTGTAGGGACAGTTCTCTGATTTTGGCTCTTTCTTCTTTTTGTATGTGTGCATTTATTGATATAAATTGGCCTCTGAGCACTGCTTTTGCTGTGTCCCAGAGGTTTTGATAGGAAGTATTTTCATTCTCGTTGCTTTCTATGAATTTCCTTATTCCCTCCTTGATGTCTTCTATAACCCAGTCTTTTTTCAGGAGGGTATTGTTCATTTTCCAAGTATTTGATTTCTTTTCCCTAGTTTTTCTGTTATTGATCTCTAGTTTTATTGCCTTGTGGTCTGAGAAGATGCTTTGTAATATTTCGATGTTTTGGATTCTGCAAAGGTTTGTTTTATGACCTAATATGTGGTCTATTCTAGAGAATGTTCCATATGCGCTAGAAAAAAAAGTATATTTTGCAGCAGTTGGGTGGAGAGTTCTGTATAAGTCAATGAGGTCAAGTTGGTTGATTGTTGTAATTAGATCTTCCGTGTCTCTGTTGAGCTTCTTACTGGATGTCCTGTCCTTCTCCGAAAGTGGTGTGTTGAAGTCTCCTACTATAAATGTGGAGATATCTATCTCGCTTTTCAATTCTGTTAAAATTTGATTTATGTATCTTGCAGCCCTGTCATTGGGTGCATAAATATTTAATATGGTTATGTCTTCCTGATCAATTGTCCCTTTTATCATTATATAGTGTCCTTCTTTATCCTTTGTGGTGGATTTAAGTCTAAAGTCTATTTTGTCAGAAATTAATATTGCTACTCCTCTTCTTTTTTGCTTATTGTTTGCTTGATATACTTTTTTCCATCCTTTGAGTTTTAGTTTGTTTGTGTCTCTAAGTCTAAGGTGTGTCTCTTGTAGGCAGCATATAGAGGGATCGTGTTTCTTTATCCAGTCTGTGACTCTCTGTCTCTTTATTGGTGCATTTAGTCCATTTACATTCAGCGTAATTATAGATAAATAAGTTTTTAGTGCTGTCATTTTGATGCCTTTTTATGTGTGTTGTTGACAATTTCATTTTTCCACATACTTTTTTGTGCTGAGGTGTTTTTCTTAGTAAATTGTGAGATCCTCATTTTCATAGTGCTTGACTTTATGTTAGTTGAGTCGTTACGTTTTTCTTGGTTTTTATCTTGAGTTATAGAGTTGTTATACCTTTTTGTGGTTACCTTATTATTTACCCCTATTTTTCTAAGTAAAAACCTAACTTGTATTGTTCTATATCGCCTTGTATCACTCTCCATATGGCAGTTCAATGCCTCCTGTATTTAGTCCCTCTTTTTGATTATTGTGATCTTTTACCTATTGACTTCCATGATTCCCTGTTATGTGTATTTTTTTTTTTAATTAATCTTAATTTGTTTGTTTTTGTGATTTCCCTATTTGAGTTGATATCAGGACGTTCTGTTTTGTGACCTTGTGTTGTGCTGATATCTGATATTATTGGTTCTCTGACCAAACAATATCCTTCAGTATTTCTTGTAGCTTTGGTTTGGTTTTTGCAAATTCTCTAAACTTGTGTTTGTCTGTAAATATCTTAATTTCGCCTTCACATTTCAGAGAGAGTTTTGCTGGATATATGATCCTTGGCTGGCAGTTTTTCTCCTTCAGTGTTCTGTATATGTCGTCCCATTCCCTTCTTGCCTGCATGGGTTCTGCTGAGTAGTCTGAACTTATTCTTATTGATTCTCCCTTGAAGGAAACCTTTCTTTTCTCCCTGGCTGCTTTTAAAATTTTCTGTTTATCTTTGGTTTTGGTGAGTTTGATGATAATATGTCTTGGTGTTTTTCTTTTTGGATCAATCTTAAATGGGGTTCGATGAGCATCTTGGATAGATATCCTTTCGTCTTTCATGATGTCAGGGAAGTTTTCTGTCAGAAGTTCTTCAACTATTTTCTCTGTGTTTTCTGTCCCCCCTCCCTGTTCTGGGACTCCAATCACCCGCAGGTTATCCTTCTTGATAGAGTCCCACATAATTCTTAGGGTTTCTTCATTTTTTTTAATTCTTTTGTCTAATTTTTTTTCAGCTATGTTGGTGTTGATTCCCTGGTCCTCCAGATGTCCCAGTCTGCATTCTAATTGCTCGAGTCTGCTCCTCTGACTTCCTAGTGCGTTGTCTAATTCTGTTATTTTATTGTTAATCTTTTGGATTTCTACATGTTGTCTCTCTATGGATTCTTGCAACTTATTAATTTTTCCAGTATGTTCTTGAATAATCTTTTTGAGTTCTTCAACAGTTTTATCAGTGTGTTCCTTGGCTTTTTCTGCAGTTATCCTAATTTCATTTGTGATATCATTAAGCATTCTGTAAATTAGTTTTTTATATTCTGTATCTGATAATTCCAAGATTGTATCTTCATTTGGGAAAGATTTTGATTCTTTTGTTTGGGGGGTTGGAGAAGCTGTCATGGTCTGCTTCTTTAAGTGGTTTCATATGGATTGTTGTCTCCGCGCCATCACTGGGAAACTAGTTTTTCCAGAAAATCCGCTAAAAAAAATGCAGTCAGATCCCTATCAGAGTTCTCCCTCTGGCTCAGGCTATTCAGATGTTAATGAAGCCGCCTGGGGAGGGTGGGGGAGGGAACAGAGAGATAGGAGAGTAGCACCTCAGAATATAGCCAGAGTTGCTTGTCTTGCTTAGAATGACTATTATATCTGAGATTCCCACGGGGCACGTCGCCTATGTGTGCTGGCTGTGTGGAGATTGCCCCCGGGGGGTCTGGCCCACTGGAGTCACGGTCAGATCCTCCGCTTCCAGCCCCACGCCCAGCGTCAAGGCTCCCCTACTGGGACGGTGCACTCTCGACTCCAAAATCAGTCGCTGCCTCCCGGGGACTTCTCGTCCCTCCAGCTGCGTGGCCATGCCGCACCCGAGAGCCAGTTGGCCTCCTCCCGGGGTTAGTTCAGATGGGTGGAGCAGCTCCCCGTGCTTGTGCCGTGACCGAGTGTCCCGCCCGGGAAGCTGTTCTCACCGCTCCAATACCAGTCGCTGCCTCCCGGGGACTTCTCCTACCGGCTGCGTCCCACGCCGCCCGCGCGACCCGGCTGATCCCCTTCCCGGGGTTAGTTCAGGGGGGTGGAGCAACTCTCCGTGTTTATGCCGTACCTGCGTCCAGTCCAAATCCCTGCGGGACGGTTCCCCGGCTTGGACGCTGCTCTTTCTGCTCCAAGACCAGTCACTGCCTCCCGGGGACTTCTCCTACCGGCTGCGTCCCACGCCGCCCGTGGAACCGGCTGGTCCCCCTCCCGGGGTTAGTTCAGGGGGGTGGAGCAGCTCTCTGTGCTTGTGTCGTACCTGACTGGTACGCTGGCTCCAGGCTCTGGAAACAATCGCTGCTTCCCTGTATTAGTTCATTCTCTGTCTCTAAATCTGTGTTTGTTGTTCAGGGTTCGTAGATTGTTATGTATGTGATCGATTCACTTGTTTTTCCGTGTCTTTGTTGTAAGAGGGATCCGAGGTAGCGTCTGCCTAGTCCGCCATCTTGGCCTCGGTCCAAATCCTTTTTTTATGTGGAGGGACAAAAGTACATGAATTTAACCCAAATGGTCAAAAGCTAGAGTGTCAGAGGATTGAACACAAGGCAAAACCCTTGAGGGTGAGCCAAGAATCAGGTGCCAGAGATGAAAGATGAACTCCACAATCCAAAGAGGCAACGGTAAGCTAAAAATTGAGACGAGGATCCAGGGGAGCCAGAGGGGAGTGAGAGCAAGTTTAAACCAGTAAAGAAGCCAGGACAGTTTTGCCATGAACTAGTGGGGGTTCTCAATTCGCTTTATGGCTCAGCAGAAGCCTTGGGTTGGGGGTTATGAGGAATGCCAAAGACTCTCTAGGTCCCCACCACAGGCTGGCCTGTTTTTCCAGTGCCCCACCTTCACTGGCTTCTGCTCTTCCTCCTGCTTCTCAGGCACCTCACTGTTCCTGCCGTTGTGGGGGGAAGTTGTGGCGAGAGTAAATGAAGGAAGGATGAAGTGGAACAAGCTTTACAGTGATCTCATTAACAGATACCAGTCTTATTTTATAGAGAGCAAATGGCTGTGTATGGAGTGTTATTTTAAGAAAGCTGGAAAATTTATTGCATCCAAGGTAAGAGAAGTCTCTTCTTCAGTCTATGTGAATTCCTTCAGTCCATGTGAATTCCTGCACCCCATCCTCATCACCTTCTTCAGAATCCCTTTCTCTCTTACATCTTCAATGTCTTCCTCTCTTCTGATTCTTTCCTCTGTAGATAGTCAAGTTGTTCTCGTCCTTTACAAAATACCCCCTTGATTCCCTCTAGTCACGTGTCTATCTTCCTCCTTCCCTTCTCAGCCAAATATCTTGAATTTTCTGCACCGCCGCCTCCACATTTCTCTGTTTGTTTCCCCACACACTGTACTGCCCTGTAGTACTTACTGCCCTCTTCACAAAGCTAATGCTTGATAATGATAAACTTTTTTTTTCCATAGATCTCAGGCACACAGGGTTGGATTAATCTACTCCTCAGTTCATGTCCCACTATCACCATTGTTTCACACAAGACCCCTGTCATGCACTCATTCATTCATTTGTTTTAACCCCATTCCCTGTCCCATCACTATTCTAATGTGTTTAATGTTGAATTTTTGAAAAACATATGGTTGTTTGTGTGCATGTATTTTTAATTTATGCAAATGGAATTCTGCTATATAGCTCATTGTCTTTCTTGCATTTTCCATTCAAGATGATGTTTTCACAATCCAGCCATGCTATTATGTTTGCATCTAGTCTATTGCTTTTAAGTGCTTCATTGTTCTCCTAAAAATAAACATTTAAACAGCATTTTTATTCCCATGGTTTTTTGTTTGTTTTGGTTTTGTATTTTAATTTGATCTTCATACCAGTATTGTGAGGAAAAAAAACCAAACCCATTGCTGTGGAGTCCAACTCATAGTAACCCTGTAGGACAGAGTAGAACTGTCCCATAGGGTTTCCAAGGAGCAGCTGGTGGATTCGAACTGATGACCTTTTGGTTAGCAGCCGAGCTCTTAACCACTGCACTACCAGGGCTCTATTATGAGGAAAGCAGGGCAAATTTTAATATCCTGTTTTTATTGAGGAGGAAGCTAAGGCTCAGAGAGATCAAGCGACCCACACTAGGTATGCAGTGTTCTTATGGTAGAACCCGAATGTGGTTCCAGTCTTCTAACACCAAGGCTGCACGCTCTAGGATCACACTCCCTTCTCAGTGTGGATGTGGCCACAGCCTCCATAAAGTGGTAAGGAACTGAGCCTGCCTTCAGGGGTAGAGGCAGAGGGTCCTGAGGCGAACCTCCTACCAGCATTCCTAGTCCATCAAAGTCGAAATCCACGCTACACGGCACTTAACAACACCAAGGCAGCTGAGGAGGAGCCTTGGTGATACACTGGTTAAGTGCTTGACTGCTAACCAAAAGGTTGGCAGTTCAAATCCTCCAGCTGCTCAATGGGAGATAGATGTAGCAGTCTGCTTCAGTAAAGATTTACAGCGTTGGAAACCCTGCGGGGCAGTTCTACTCTGTCCTATAGGATCGCTATGAGTTCGACTCGACAGTAAGGGGTTTGGTTTTTTTGGTTAGGGCAACCGGGGGTGGAGGTGGGATAAAGGACACCATGTAAAGGCAACAGCTTTGGGGGTGTTGGAATTCAAGTGAGCCAGGATAGTAGGGTGATTGCTAATTTTATGTAACAGGCACTTGACTCTCCCTTCTTCATTTACTTCCCTGAGCCACTGTTGAGTCACCTGCAGGAAAATGGTCCCCTTTCCCCACAAAGCCCAGTCTCCCAGGATTTATCCCATTTGCCCACCATCATCATCGCTTCTTGATAAGTGACTTCTGTGCTTGTTTTTCTAAATAATAAAGGTTATCAAGAGCTACGGGGCCCTGGTGGTGCAGTGGTTAAGAGCTCAGGCTGCTAAGCAAAAAGTCAGCGGTTTGAATCCACCAGCCGCTCCTTGGAAACCCTGTGGGGCAGTTCTACTCTGTCCTACAGGGTGGCTATGAGTCGAAATTGACTTGACGGCAGTGAGTTTGGTGGTTGGTATCAAGAACTGTAAGTGAACCCCCCACAAAGGAGCCAGATGAGCCCTCTGTAAATCCTACCCATGAGGGAGAGTTTCCAGGGGCTCAGGCTACTGCCTTTCACCTTGTCCTCTCCCTACTACTGGAAAAAAACATAAGTTTCCCAAAGTCACACAGCACAAAAGTGGCACAATTGGGACTCAGAACTAGATCTTCTGATCACAGATGCTATTCCTTATCCACTAAACTCTATCAAGGGCAAGTGTCTAGTTTCTCTCTAGGAGAATCCCAGATCAGTGCCCAAGACACAGCATGAAAATGATCCTATAAAAAGAAATTGCTCCTATGTATCCTATGAGTCAGAATCACTTCGATGGCAACGGGTTTTTTTTTTTTTTTTTTAACTGGAGCAACAATCATCCATTATTTAGCAACTATGCCCTGAGCCTCTGCTGGGTGTGCAACAAGCCCTGTGTGAGTGAGAAAGTTCCAGGTTGCCTTCTGTCCTCAGCGTTGCAAAGTTGTCTCCAGTGAGTCATAGGTGACCAATTCAAATGCATGCACCATGAACTCTCTGGTAATTCTTTTCCAAACCAGGCAGGGGTAGGATGGGGGTGGGGTTGCTGCTGGATATAAAGAAAATATAGGGAAGAAGAAAAGAGAGAGAGAGAGAAGGTATGAAAGGGGACAAAAGGAAAAAAAGGAAAGACAAATGACAAGAAGGAAAGATAGACGTTTACCTATTTTCTTCAAAGAAAGCAGGTAAACTTCCTAACTCTCTAACAAATTTACATTTTCTAACATCTTACCAGGAGTCCCTGGGTGGCACAAATTGTTTAGCACTGGACTACTAGCTGAAAAGTTGGTGGTTCAAACCCACCCAGAGGAACCTTGGAAGACAGGCCTGGCAATCTGCTTTTGACAGGTCACAGCCATTAAAAACCCTATGGACCAGGTCTACTCTGACACACATAGGCTGGCCATGAGTTGTAATCGAAACAACAACAACTTACAAAGTACTTTCAGGGATGTGATCCTGCTGAACCTCATCCAAACCTCTGTTTTAAGTAAAATATTATTCCACTTCACAATGAGGAGACTGAGATTCTGAAAGGTTAGGGATTTTTTAACCTTGAAGACACTAGAAGAACTGGAAAGACCTTCAGTTTTGATGCCTAACAGTTCTGGATTCAAATCCAAACAACCTATGAATTATCAGCAAGATCTTTGTCAAGTTACTTAACATTTCTGAGCTTTGATCTCCTCTTCTGTGGAATGGGGATGATAACAGCACCAATCTCTTAGGGTTATTCTGAGGTTTAAACATGATATTACATAGCACATAGAAACAGCTCAACAGATGCTAACTATCTTGTTTCTGTATTATTGTTGTCATTATCACCACTACTGTTACTAAAGTTTCTGGTACTACCATTACTTATAACAATATACATTCAACAGATGTTCGTTTCGCCCTACAAGACCCCACTTGCTTAAGGTAGCATAGTCATAGTAAGTGTTGGAGGCAGGCTGGCCTGTAGATTTTGACCTTCTTATCAGTAGTACCAAAAGATAATCTTCCCACAATATCTTGTTGCCCACTTCTCTTGTTGTTAGATGCTGTCAAGTCAGCTCCAACTCACAAAGACATTATGTATAACAGAATGAAATGTTGCCCAGTCCTGCACCATCCTCACAATCATTGCTATTGTTGCAGACACTGCTTCAATCCATCTTGTTAAGGGTCTGCCTCTTAAGTAACCCTGATGGCACAATGGTTAAGTGCTTGGCTGTTAACTGAAAGGTTGGTGGTTCGAACCCACCCAGTGGCTCCATCTGGTGATCTGCTTTCACACAGGTTATAGCCTAGAAAATTCCATGGTACAGTTCTGCTCTGCCACCTGGGGTAGTTCTGCTCTGCCACCTGGGGTCACCATGAGTAGAAATCAACTTGATGGCACCTAACAACAAAGAGCTAACTTGTTTTATGGACTTAAGAGTGTCTCCCATCCCTGAGCCTTCTCTATTTAGTACCTTAAAAATGCAACTAGACCATATTGTATACCACATGACCCTAAAATTCTTTCCATTTCAAAAAGGATATCCAGATATCTTATAATCATTCTTCAGAATATAAAATTATCCTCTGCTGCTTGGGGAAGAACTGGTGTGCCATCTGTATTGTAGCCTAGTATCCCAGGGCATGATGTTTCCTCTAATTATTTTTAAGT
This sequence comes from Loxodonta africana, assembly GCF_030014295.1. NCBI lineage: Eukaryota > Metazoa > Chordata > Mammalia > Proboscidea > Elephantidae > Loxodonta > Loxodonta africana. The sequence continues at coordinate 162,000,870 of NC_087344.1, read as the reverse complement.
TTGAATAGATAATCAGTTCTGTACTAACAGCCAACTAGGAAGCCTGAAAATAATGGGCAGAGTTTAATGTTGAGATTAATCTTAAAGCAAAGTTAATCAACACATAATCATCTTTGTGCTACAGGGTGATTAGGTATAAATGGAAGCTATTCATGTAAATGAAAATAATCAGTAATATTTTGTGCAATCAAACCAGTACTTCAAGGAATTTCTAGAGGAGAGCAAGAATCCCAAATGTGGATGGGTAATACAATTATAACTACCAGTGTCTTTAAATTGCTTAAGGAAGGAATTGGCCACCAAGTACCTAAGATGTTTAGTACCATGCCTGGCAGTTGTAAGTGTTAAATAAATGTTAGCTCCTCCTCTTCTATATCAATTTCCTCTTCTCCTCCTCCTCCTCCTTCTTCTTATTTCTTAGCCCTAACAACGTGTATTGCTCCTTCTTAAACTAAAACAGTTCCAGGACCACTACTGTAGTAGTGAGAGTAATTATGAGCTAGGGGCTTGGAGAACCCTGTTCAGACATCTGGAAAGAAGAAAAAAACTACTCTGGGGAAGATGATTTTAGGGTTCATTAGAAAGCTCCAATAACAAATGATACTGTCTTACATAAGAAAAGCAATAGATAAAGAACCACCCAGACTAAATCTGTGGAAAGAGACAATGGAAAAGCTCAATATCATAAGTTGGAACAAGGCCAAGGGCCGACTGTGGAACAAACCATCAATCGCTCATGTGCAAGTTCAAGTTGAAGCTGAAGAAAATTAAAACAAGTGGACAAGAGCCAAAATACAAACTTGAGTATATCCCACCTGAATTTAGAGACCACCTTAAGAATAGATTTGATGCATTGAACACTAATGACTGAAGACCAGACGAGTTGTGGGATGACATCAAGGACATCATATGTGAGGAAAGCAAAAGGTCATTAAAAAGACAGGAAAGAAAGAAAAGACCAAAATGGATGTCAGAAGAGACTCTGAAACTTGCTCTTGAACAACGAGTAGCTAAAGCAAATGGAAGAAATGATGAAGTGAGAGAGCTGAACAGAAGATTTCCAAGGGCAGCTCCAGAAAACAAGGAAAAGTATAAGGAAATGTGCAAAGACCTGGAATTAGAAAACCAAAAGGGAAGAACATGCTCAGCATTTCTCAAGGTGAAAGAACTGAAGAAAAAATTCATGCCTTGTGTTGCAATATTGAAGGATCTTATGGGCAAAATATCGAATGATGCAAGAAGCATCAAAAAAAGATGGAAGGAATACACAGAGTCACTGTATCAATAAGAATTGGTTGACATTCCAGCCACTTCAGGAGGTAGCATATGATCAAGAACCAATGGTACTGAAGGAAGAGGTCCAAGCTGCATTGAAGGCACTGGTGAAAAACAAGGCTCCAAGAGTTGTCAGAATACCAACTGAGATGTTTCAACAAATGGGTGCAGTGCTGGAGGCAGTTAGTTATCTATGCCAAGAAATTTGGAAGACAGCTACCTGGCCAACTGACTGGAAGAGATCCATATCTATGCCCATTCCAAAGAAATGTGATCCAACAGAATTCAGGAATTATTGAACAATATCATTAATATCACATGCAAGTAAAATTTTGCCAAAGATAATTAAAAAATGGTTGCAGCAGTATTTCAACAGAGAACTGCCAGAAATTGAAGCAGATTCAGAAGAGGACATGGAATGAGGGATATTATTGCTGATGTCTGATGGATCTTGGCTGAAAGCAGAGAATACCAGAAAGATGTTTACTTGTGTTTTATGACTATGCAAAAGCATTTGACTGTGTGGATCGTAACAAATTATGGATAACATTGCAGAGAATGGGAATTCTAGAGCATTTAATTGTGCTCATGAGGAACCTATACATAGACCAAGAGATACAAACAGAACAAGTGTATACTGAGTGATTTAAAATCAGGAAAGGTTTGCATCAGGGTTGTATGCTTTCACCATACTTATTCAATCTGTATGCTGAGCAATAATCAGAGAAACTGAACTATAAGAGGAAGAACGCAGCATCAGGATTGGAGGAAGACTCAGTAACAACCTGCAATATGCAGATGATGCAAGCTTGCTTCCAAAGAGAACTTGAAGCGCTTATTGATGAAGATCAAAGACAGCCTTCAGTATGGATTACACTTCAACATAAAGAAAACAAAAATTCTCATGACTGAACCAATAAGCAACATCATGATAAATGGAGAAAATATTGAAGTTGTCAAGGATTTCATTTTATTTGAATCCACATTCAACACCCATGGAAGCAGCAGTCAAGAAATCAAAAGACGTATTGCATTGGGCAAACCTGTTCCAAGAGAACCCTTTAAAGTGTTAAAAAGCAAAGATGTCGCTTTGATGACTAACTATTCCTGACCATGGCTTGGGTCACCTCATATGCATGTGAAAGCTAGACAATGAATAAGGAAGACAAAAGAAGAATCCATGCGTTTGAATGGCGATGCTGGTGATGCCAAAAGAATGAACAAATCTGCCTTGGAAGAAGTACAGCCAAAATGCTCCTTAGAAGGGAGGATGGTAAGACTTTGTCTCACATACTTTGGACTTATTATCAGGAGGGACCAGTCCCTGGAGAAGGACATCGTGCTTGGCAAAGTAGAGGGTCACAGAAAAAGAGAAAGACCCTCAATGAGATGCATTGACACAGTGCCTGCAACAATGGGCTCAGACGTATCTGCTATTGTGAGGATGGCGTAAGACTGAGCAATGTTTTATTCTGTTATACATAGGGTCACTATGGGTTGGAGCTGACTCGACAGCACCTAACAATAACTTATGTTAAAGCAGGGTAATAATATGATTTGGGCATTTTGGGGGATTGCTGTCTAACCCTCAGTAACCCTTTTGTCTGAGAATCCTCCCCGCCTCATCCTATTTACTTATTAGGATGGTTTCTCAATACATGTTAGCTTATGCTCGCTTGTCCAGGATTGGATTGGATCAAGAATGGATACATGTTGGGATCAAGTAACTCAAGCTGGGTCAATCAGATTCTTTCTCCTAGGAATCTGAAGTTGTGCTCAGGGACAGTGAATCAGTTTCTATTTATATGAGAACATATAAACTCAAGGGTTGCCTGGTGGCTGGCTATCAGGGAGAGAGAAACAGATAAAGTCCGTCAGCAGAGAGAAAAGAATGAAATAGTGGTGCAGAGAGAAACAGAGATGGTATTCAATGTGATTCTAGAGAAAAAGAAAAAAAAAAATAGCTGATTTGATTCCTGTGGGCTTTCTAGCTCCTGGTTTAGATCTCTCCTGAGACCCAGCTCCTCTCCCTGATCCTGGGTTCTGTGAGATACTCTTGAATCTATATAATAAAATTTCCTATTTTGTTTAAGCTAGTTCAAGTGGGTTCCTTTTATTTGCAACCAAAGGAGCCTTAATGAAAACACAATGTTTAATCAAATTGCTATCCCAATACATTTTACTAAGAGAAGAGGAATTTGGATAGTTTTGTTAGGGAGTAATATTGCTCAAAATAGAGGCTGTTGTGAATTGAATTGTGTCCCCCCAAAATGTGTATCAATTCGGCTAGGCCAAGATTCCCAGTATTGTGTGATTGTCCACCATTTTGTCATCTGATGTGATTTTTCCATGTGTTGTAAATCCTACCTCTATGATGTTAATGAGGCAGAATTAGAGGCAGATATGTTAACGAGGCTGGACTCAATATAAAAGATTAGGTTGTGTCTTAAGTCAGTCTCTTTTGAGATATAAAAGAGAGAATAGAGCAGAGAGACATGGGGACCTCACACCACCAAGAAAGTAGAGCCAGGAGCATGTGTCATTTGGACCTGGGGTTCCTGAGCTGAAAAGTTCCTAGTCCAGGGGAAGATTAATGACAAGGACCTTCCTCCAGAGCCAACAGAGAGAGAAAGCCTTCCCCTGGAGCTGACACCCTGGATTTGGACTTGTAGGCTACTAGACTGTGAGAGAGTAAACTCCTGTTTGTTGCAGCCATCCACTTGTATTTCTGTTATAGCACTAGATAACTAAGACAGAGGCTAATGCAAAGATTACTTAACTTTCTTTAAATCGCTTCCCTTGTTTCTCTTCCTGGTCTGGAGTAATGAAGCCAGAATAAGAATGGGTGAATGTGGTGACAGTGGGGCAAGGACAAGACACAAACAACTGTATGAGAGACTTCCTGTCCTGTGTGATGCTGGGTTCTCAGCATAGCAGTAACTGTGCCTAGTACTCATCATCTGAAGCTCAGCAGACCTTGCTTCCTGAAGAATTCTCAAGGGCCTCAAGGAACCCATTGCCACAGTTCTTGCTGCTGGACCAGGATTATCCACCCAGTGGGATTTTGAGGTGAGAAGAGCTTTTGGAGGCTTAAAAGTCAATGGTTCAGCAAAACAAAACAAAACAAAACAAAACCCTAGGAAATAGAGAAACCCATTTCCAAGATATGCAAATCCATCTCTTGTTTATTAGAAATAGATGCAATGCATCTGATAACAGCACCAAATATGGTCTTAATTTTAAAAAAGTCCTTTGTTTTCTTCTCTGTCCTCTGTGGAAGAAAAACACATTTCTCAAGTAGTTTGGAGTGGTGAGAAATGGAGGATGACTGGCAAGGGACTCCAAATGTGTTTTCTGTGTTGGAAGTAATTAAAAATCCAGAAAGTATTTATATATGTGAGCTTGGCTAGGACAGTGAGGTCCCAAGTTTGGGGTTGGCCAAGATTGCCCAAGTGTGGAGGATGAATCTGTCTTGCTGAACAGAGAATTTCTCTATAGATCTAAAAACAAATTTTCAAGTCTCCTCCATGCACATTGTGTGATGGGTCTCTGCATGTGAAATTTTGGGACCACTCAGAAAATTCTACATTCAAGAAGATTAGACACTCCAGAAGAAAGATTTCTCGATTTCTCTGGTCTTCCAACCAGCAAGCATTTGGTAAACATCTTTTTGGGCCACAACACTGAATTAAGAGAAGCAAAAAGCAAGAGAGAGACAACAAAAGCATATTCCCCACTTTGAGAACCTTTGTATCTCATTCATGCATTCAGGCAACATTTATGAAGCACCTGTTATGTGCCAGACACTATTCTAGACAATGGAATAAAGCAGTGAACCAGGTTTGATGAGACCCCTGCTATATCATGGAGTTTAAATTTTAATAAAGAGAGACAATGAACAAGTAGAAAAGTAAATTAATGAAAAATAAAATTATAAGCTAATTTTCAGTGAATAAAGGAAATAAAACAGGATAATGAGGTGGAGTGGAGTTGGGGAATGAGGCTATTCTAAATATGGCGGTCAGGGAAGGCCTTTCTGAGGCCTGAATAGTGAGAAGGAGAAAACCAGGTGGGAAGGGAGGAAGAAGAACATTTTAGGTGAAGAAAACAATATGAAATCCTGGGGAATGTTTAAGGAGCACAAAAATGACCAGTACAGCTGGAGAGTGATAGATAGTCAATGAGGCTGCAGAGGGACAGTGAAGGCCAGATCATAGAAGCCTCATAGAAACATGGAAGAAGTTGGGTTTTAAGTGTAATGAGAAGTCTTTAGAGGGTTTTAGGGATGGGAATTGTATGCTCTGGTTTGTTTTAAAATATGAACATCCACTCTGGCTGTTTTGTGGGAGAACGGACTCCAGGAGAGCAATAGTGAAAGCAAGGAGGCTAGTTAGAAGGTAGAGCAGTGTCTTAGTTACTAGTGCTGCTGTAACAGAAATACCACAAGTGGATGGCTTTAACAGAAATTTATTCTTTCACAGTCAAGGAAGCTAAAAGTCTGAAATCAGGGTGCCAGCTCCAGGGTAAGGCTTTCTATTTCTGTTGGTTGTGGGGGAAGGTCCTTGTCATGAATTTTCCCCTGATCGAGGAGCGTCTCTGCACAGGGAACCCAAGTCCAAAGGATGTGCTCTGCTTTCTTGGTGGTAGGAGGTCTCCCTCCTCTCTGCTCTATTCTCTCTTTTATATTTCAAAAGAGATTGATTTAAGATATGACCCAATTCTGTAGATTGAGTCCTGCCTCATTAACTGCCTCTAATCCTGCCTTATTAACATCATAGAGGATAGGGTTCACAATACACGGGAAAATTATATCAGATCACAAAATGGTGGACAACCACACAAAAGCTGGGAATCACAGTCTAGCCAAGTTGACACACACTTTTGGAGGACGCAATTCAATCCATTACAAGCAGTAAGCTCAGAGCAGAGCTGTTGGTAACTGGTACGAGGGTGGTGGCAGAGATGTGAGACGTGGTCAGATTTAATGTATAGCCTGAGTGGATGGGACTTGCTGGTGGTTCCGGTGTTGGGGATGGGTGAGGAAATCAAGGATGCCTCTTTGGATTTGGGCCTCGGCAAATGCACAGAGCCACCAACTAATATAGGGAAGATGAGACAAGGAGATGGTTTAGTGGGAAATTGAAGAACAGGCTTGGAGGGAAAAATGAAGAGTACCATTTTGTACACTTTATTATATATCCTGGCTGGGAAAACATCATAAACAGGCAAAAAACACAAGTAGTATAGAGAGCGTGGTATCCACAAGAGACCTCAGATATGTTCAATCTCCTTAATGCTTAAAATCCTTATAGCAAAGGGTCCTGTATCTCCAAGCTCCAGCTCCATCGCTTACCTAGATGATTGTGGGCATGTACTTAACTCCCCAAATTTATATTCCCTACCTGTGAAATGAGGATTAAAATAATGTCGACTTTATATGGTTGTGATGAGGATTAAAAGAGATTGTGCACATAGAGTATTTAGCACAGCTCCTCGTATATGGTAAACATGCAATGAATATTAGCTATTGCTAGTATTAATAATATCATCAGTAAGTTACTATCCCTGCCAAACTGAACCACTTACCACCAGTTCTTCTAATCCATGTAACAGTCTGTCTCCAATAAAGAATTTGATCATATGTGACTGGCGTTTTATCAGAGAAAGGGTGGAGCTGACCTCATGATACTGAGAATCATGGAATTTTTAGAGTTTGAAGGGGCCTGGGATAATTAATCCAACTCTCTTATTTTATAATTAAGAAAACAGAAGTCTAGAAATGTGATGCGATTTGTCAGAAGGCACATATCTGGACAGCAACCAAGTCTAGGAATCTGGTCTTCTCACTGCTATGCTAAGGTTCCCCCATTATACTTATTTGGTCCTATCATCAAATAGCAATAAATTTCACTACCTTCACCCTTTCCTAATCACATCACCCTTTCCTATTACCTTGCCTATCTAAAATCCAAACCTATTCCTAAGAAGAAACATCATACAAGAAGATCCAGGAGTGGGGAGGGGGGAAAGATGAACATAAAACACTTCCCCCCTTATATAACTATATTCAGAATACTGATTTTTCACTCCCTATTTGACTCTGGAAAGGCTAGGAGTAGCTGAGAGAGGTTGACAAATATAAATCTCTAAACAAACGTGATGGGTTTGTTTAGAGATTTATATTTATTATGATTTCATCAGTAGTTCTTGCAACCTGGGAAAGATGTTATTTTAAATACCTCATTCTTTAAGAAGCAATTCCAGTGCAACAAAACAAGTTAGAGTTAGGATTTTTACCTTTGGAGTAGAAAAAGCCTTAAATGTCATATCAGGGTGCCTTCAGCTGCAGGTAACATAAGAGCTGAAAAAAATGGCTAAAGCAGTGAGGGATTTGTTATCTCACATAACAAGAATGCCAGAGTTAGGTAATTCAGGGTTGTTTAACTCAGTAGCTCAGCGAGCTTGGGGCTCCCTGTAGTGGTTACTCTGGAATTCTGCAAACGTTTTCCTATGGTCACAAGATAGCTGCAGCAGCTCCATGGATTGAGTTACCAAGTAATACGAGGAGTCCAAAGACATTAATGGGCTGAGGAAAGAATGCCTTCCTTGAGTATAGGGGAGAGTGGATATCAGAACAAAATCTGAGTTCTGGCAACAAAAGAAATGAGGTGGGGCGCTTGTATGTTGAGTAGGCACTCCATATCATCTGTTGTGAGCCCTAAGAGAACGCAAGTACGAGAAAAGATCAAAATTGGGTTGATCTAATCAAGGAAGCCCTGGTGGCGCAGTGGTTAAGAGCTACAGCTGCAAACGAAAAGGTTGGCAGTTCAAATCCACCAACTGCTCCTTGGAAACCCAATGGGGAAGTTCTACGCTGTCCTATAGGGTCACTATGAGTCAGAATTGACTTGATGGCAATGGGTTTTAATCCAGGAAGAGAGTCCCTGGGTGGTGCAAACAGTTAAAACTCTCAGCTGCTAACCAAAAGGTTGAAAATTCAAGTCCATCCAGAGGCACTGCAGAAGAAAGTCCTGGTGATCTACTTCCAAAGCTTCAGCCATTGAAAACCCTATGGAGCACAATTCTACTCTGACACACATTGGGTCGTTATGAGTCAGAGTCAACTTGATGACAACTGGTAATCAAGGAAGGCTTTCTGGAGTGCATGAGCTCCTAGTGAGATTAGATGTTCAAGTCCTAGATGGACTTGTTTTGTGTGACCTGTGGAAGCAAGAAGGCAGTAGAGGCAAAGAGAGAAACAGAAAGCAAATGAACTGATCCTTGCCTAGGACAGTAAACAGTTGTATTTGACCTGAGTAGAGAAGTAGCCCTGGCCAGGGAAGTTTGTTTGAATATCCTGGTCTTTCTTGGTTTTAAATTACTTGTCTTTCGAATGGCAGACGATAGACATCTCATCAAGAGAGCCAGACTGGCTGTAAGGAGCACCTACGTCTATCCCCACTCAGCAGTCCTAGGTAAAGATGCTACAAGACATCTGTGAGGAGGAACAGTGGGTCATAAGAACTATTTCTGGCTCCTACCTATGACTCACTGAATGACTCAAGGTAACTCTGTACCCATCTCAATGTCCCAGGTTCCCATCCACGAAGAACCAACCACAGTATTTCCTTCCTGGCGGCAGGGACCACCAGACTGCCCTCTCTGTCTGGGGACTCTTTCTTTTCAGCTTGTCTGGCTCTTTCTCCCCCTCCCACTTCCCTGCTTTATTTTTCATTTTCTCCTTTTCCAAATAGCACTGCTCCAAAGCAGCTCAGGCACGTGTCCTGGGGATGGCTTTGCAGGCTGCCCCTGGCCATGGGAGCAGGCAGGCTTGCTTCCTATCAGCGACTCCATTTGCAGGATAAATAATGTGAACCTGAGTGCCTTCTCCCGTGGGCTGGGGGCAGATTTCCATTTTGCAGCAGGTCAGCTTCCATTGCACTAGGAGGGGGGTTTGAATGTTAATAGGCATTTCTCTCCAGGTGCCCTTCTTGTTTCTTTATAGTGCACCAGTCCCCGGGAGACCTTCTACTGGAATCCTACCGAGAGAGTATTACTTTTCTCATTGTTTTTCTTACAAATTAGTTTCTGGATTTAATGGCTCTAGTTGCTGAGCTGACTTCAAAAATTGGGCTGGAGGGTGGGGTGGGTGAGCTGGAGAGCCTGTTATGGACGCCTGGTTATTAACTGGCTCTGGGCGTGCAGGGTTTGGGATTTAGGTAGAATAAACACTTGTAGGTTTCTTAGGGTGAGGGTGGAAGCAAGCCTCCTCTTCTTCCCTTGGAAGGAATTATGTTTGTTGTTATTTTATGTTTAAGAAATTTACAGAGATTGTAGCACAAGAATTCAATAGAAAACAGATTCCCAGTGGGATGTGGGGGAGTGTTGTTCAGTTGTGGGAGAGATTTGGAATGATAGAGAGAACTAGGGATTGAACATTACTTGATGATTATCTTATTCCTGTCCCCAAAATACAACCAAACCTGTTGCCATCAAGTTGATTCTGACTCATGGTGACCCCATGTGTTAACGAGTAGAGCTGTTCCAGAGGGTTTTCTTGGCTGTGATCTTTATGGGAGCAGATCACCAGGCCTTTCTTCCACAGCACAGCTGGGTGAGTTTAAACGGCAACCTTTAGGTTAGTAGCCAAGAGCAAACCATTGGTGCGACCTAGGGACCTTTTGTTAATGCCATAGAGTATAAGAATTTAAAAATCCAGGGATGCCCTGGTGCTAGGAATGTGGGCAAAAGTGTAGAGGGACAGGTGAGCAGGGACAGAGTAGAGAATCACAGTTTCAGGAGAGCAGGAATGGGGTGGGGGGTGGGCACTTGAGCTGGTGACAGGGTCTGTGAGAAAATGGGTCAGAGCTGGTAACCTGAGTGATTCATCCTTGGGTTTAGGAGGTGTTAGTCATCTCTGCAGTGAGCTGGGACCAAGAGGTGCCCTTCAGGCTGGAAACTGGAGCTGAGTGGGTGTTCCACGAGGGGCTGGAGTTTTGAAACAGGAAGATGGAAGAGGACAGTGAGAAAAACAGAAAGAAAAACTATTATTAAAAGAAAAATTTGGGAACCTGAGAAATTACGCCAAGGAGATGGTGCCATTAGTTCCCCAAGATTCAGACGGAAGACTTTTTGGTGAACAAGGAGATGCTTTATAATAAAAACCAGGCCAAAAAGTAAGTGAATGTTCCTTCAGCATAATCAGGTCAGGATAATTACTTCCCAAAGAGTAGGGTAAACACTGTGTTAATGGGAAGAATATGCACTCCTTACATATTCTAGACTGGTCAGTTGGAAGAAAATTAGTTGTTGCTCTAGCAAAGGGTATTTGCTTTTTTCCCACTCAGGGAAAAGCATACTGTAGACGTTGTTCATGGAGAGAAGCTGAAATGGAGTTGAAACATCCACTCGCTGCTCATTTTTCCTCCCCCAATCCACACAAGCATATCCACAGAGTTCTCTCAGTGAAACAGCAGAGCCCTGCGTAGAGGAAGACCACACTCACATTCACCTGAGGGAATGGCAAGACCAAGAAGAATATGGAGCTGAGTCTTGCATCATCCTGGGAGGAAAAGAATATCCTGACAGAAAACCAAAAACCAAACCAGCTGCTATTGAGTTGATTCCGACTCATGGTGACCCCAGGTGTGTCAGAATAGAACTGCTCCACAGGGTTTTCAAGGCTGTGATCTTTTGCCAGGCCCCTCCTGAGGCGCCTCAGGATGGGTTTGAACTACCAACCTTTTGGTTAATAGACGAGTGATTAACCAAGTTTGTGCTACCCAGGGGCTCTATCCTGGCAGAGGAAGGGCTGAAAAGAAGGACTGTGGAGGAAGACAGAAAGAAGTGGGACAAGAAGGGATTAGAGAGTGAGGAACAGTTCTTCAGAGGCCCTGCCTTCCTTTGTGTCATGCGGTAATGTTGTTGTTAGTTCCTGCGGAGTTGACTCCTACTCATAGCGACCGACGTATGACAGAACAAAACGCTCCCCTGTCCCCCGCCATCTTCAGGACCCTTGGAATGTTTGAGTCCATTGCTGCAGCTATTGTGTAGTGCCTTCCAACTCAGGTAGCTCATCTTTCAGCACTATATTGGACAATATTCTGTTGTGATCCATAGGGTTTTCAATGGCTAATTTCTTTCTTCCTAGTCTGTCTTAGAGCCCTGATGGTGCAGTGGTTAAGAGCTACAGCTGCTAACCAAAAGGTTGGCAGTTTGACTCGACCAACATCTCCTTGGAAACCTTATGGGGCAGTTCTTCTCTGTCTCATAGGGTCACTGTGAGTTGGAATTGACTCTGTGGCAATGGGCTTGGCTTCTGGTTTTAGTCTGTCTTAGTCTGGAAGTTTGCTGAAACCTGTCCACCATGGGTGACCCTGCTGGTACGTGGCATACTGGTGGCATAGTTTCTAACATCATACTCGTTCCCACTGAGTTGGTTCCAACTCATAGCGATCCTATAGCATAGAGTAGAACTGCCCCCATAGAGTTTCCAAGGAGTGGCTGGTAGATTCGAACTGCCGTCCTTTTGGATAGCAGCCAAGCTCTTAACCACTGTGCCACCAGGCCTTCATAAGGACATGCAAATCACCACAGTATGACAAACTGACAGATGAGTGGTGGCATGTAATAATAGCTATCCTTTATTTGAGGACATGCTCAAGAAGACCCTACGGGCAGTTCTACTCTGTCACATGGGGTTGCTGTGAGTCAAAAATTGACTCAACAGCACCCAAAACAGCAACTTCTCTGTTCTAAGTGTAAGACACAGTCTCACCATTCTTGCTTCCAAGGAGCACTCTGGTTGTACTTCTTCCACGACAGATTTGTTTGTTCTTTTCACAGTCTATGGTATATTTAATATTCTTCACTAACACCACAATTCAAAGGCATCAGTTTTTTCTTTTTCAGTTTTTTTTCTTATTCATAGTCCAGCTTTCACATGCAAATGAGGCAATTGAAAACACCATGGCTTGGATCAGGTACACCCTAGTCCTCAAGGTGACATCTTTGCTTTCCAACACTTTAAAGAGGTTCTTTGCAGCACATTTGCCCAGTGCAAAGTGTCTTTTGATCTCTTGACTGCTGCTTCCATGGGTGTTGATTGTGGATCCAAGTAAAATGAAACCCTTGACAACTTCAACTTTTTCTTCGTTTATCATGATGTTGCTTACTGGTCCAGTTGTGAGGGTTTTTGTTTTCTTTATGTTGAGGTGTAACCCATACTAAAGGCCGTGGTCTTTGATCTTCACCAGTAAGTGCCTCAAGTCCTTCTCACTTTCAGCAAGCAAGGTTGTGTCATCTGCATATCGCAGGCTGTTAATGAGTTTTCCTCCAATCCTGATGCCCTGTTCTTCTTCTTATAGTCTAGCTTCTCGGATTATTTGTTCAGCATACAGATGGAATAGGTATGGTGAAAGGATACAACCATGATGCACACCTTTCCTGACTTTAAGCCACGCAGTAGCCCCTTGTTTTGCTTGAATGACTGCCTCTTCATCTATGTACAGGTTCTCACGAGCACGATTAAGTGTTCTGGAATTTCCATTCTTCGCAATGTTATCCGTAATTTGTTGTGGTTTTTAAAATTATTTTTCCTTTGGATAAAGTCAGTTAACAAACACAAGTGACTACTCCAATTACCAAGTGAATTTAGGGTGAATTATGTGTAACAAATGGGCTGTCAAGTCGTGTTATTTGAGGATTAGTTATCGTTTATTTTGAGGATGTATTGTGACTAAGATGGCCTTAATATTTCCCTCAGCTTGACTGAACTTTAGACAGGCTTCTTCCTGCCATATTTCCCTGTCCCTATCCCCTGGCCCTTACAGAGTACAGGTGGACTAATCACAGCAAAAGAAAGCATTCTGAGCCAAATGGCCATAAATTGCAAGCTCAGTAAATCACTCATTCATCCTATTGATCAATCTCCCTAACATCTTCTAATACTTTTCCATTAGCCTAACCCAGCCCTTAAAAGCACTGTTGTCCTTTGTTTCAGTGCAGTTAAGTCAGATTTAGTCCTGGTCACTCTCCCTTATTGCAATAGTATTTGAATAAAATTGTCCTTGCCTGCTTAACATTATGTGGTACAATTTTCTTTGACATGACTATTCAAGAGGGTGAAGAACGGCTAGACTGTATTAGCAAAGAGGAGACCATATTTGATAGTCCTCTGACAGACCCCCACCAGCAACTTAGATTACCCAGGCAGAGAGGATGACCAAATGGTAGATAATTCCTGTGGCATTTGGAGATTTTGAGGAAGGAGGTGCCTGTCATGAGGATTATGGGATTGGATCCAGTCAGTGATGGCCATGCCAACCAGCCATGTCACGTGGCAGCCAACGAGCGACTCAGGTCCAGTGGTGGCCCAGGACAGCAAAGGTCACAAAAGAGATGAACCCACCTTAGCACCCATCTGTACAAGTCAGTGCTCTTCAGTCAACTGCATGTAACAGAAATGGGTCAGGGTCAAGACAAGCTTTCCAGAGGACAGAGCCATAGACACCTAGAGGAGAGTGGTCAAGGGCCTCTGTTTATTCATTCATTTAATCAGCAAATGTTTCTGAGCAAGTAACTAAGCCAGACACAGTGCTAAATGGTAAGAATGTCTTGGGGGATTGCTAAATGCTATAACAGAAATACCACAAGTGGGTGGCTTTAATGAACAGAAATCTATTTTCTTACAGTTTAAGAGGCTAGAAGTTCAAATTCAGAGCACTGGCTCTAGGGTAAGGCTTTCTTTCTCCGTCAGCTCTGAAGGAAGGTCCTTGTCTCTTTTCAGCTTCTGTTCCTTGGTTTCTTGGTGATCTCCAAGTGGCATCTATCTTCTCCCACCTGTGCTTGCTTCTCTGTGCCTAATCTGCTCTTTTAATATCTCAAAAATGATTGGTTTAGGACACACCTTACACTATATGGCTTATTTACATACAAAGAAACCCTATACCCAAATGGGATTACATCCACAAGAATAGAGGTTAAAATTTGCAACACATATTTTTGGGGAACACAGTTCAATTCATAATACAGGCATTGTGCTAAATGTTAAGGACACAGGACTTGGTTTATGTTCTCAAGGTTTTAATAGTGTAGATATACAAATAAACAAGCAAAAAAAAAAATTGATTACATGAGAAATGCAGGAGCAAGCCCAGTGTGTCAGCCTGGGGTGGGGTGAGGTCAGGCGCCAGCTTCTGGGAAAGATGATATCCAAGCTGATCCTTGAAAATGAATGAGTTAGGCAAGCCTGAGGTTAGGGAAGCAGTGGCAGGAGAGGTGGATTTTCCAGGTGGAGCAAACAGTGTGTGTAAAGATCCACAGGGGGAGAGAACTTGGTAAACTTACTTCTTTATGGTTGAAAACTAATTTCAGGGGAAGTAAACTAAAGCAACATCACGAATGGGCTTGTATACTCTGTCAAGGAGTTTGTACTTTATCCTGGGGCAATGGGGAGCCGCTGAAGAGTCTTAAGAATGGCAGCAACAAAGTCATCCTGGCTAAAGTGTAGAGGGTAGTTTGGAAGGATCAGTTAGAGGGCCACTGAAATTTTCCAAGCAGCAGATAAATAATGCTGCTGTGAACCTCAGGTTGGTGCAGGACACCCAAAACCTGGGGGAGAATTCAAGTCCTCCAGCTGAAGCCTCAACGATTGTGGTGCAGAGACAACCTTCCTGCTGTGCCCTCTCTAAATTCATGACCTACAAAAACTATGAGATAATATTGATCATTGTTTTTTTAAGCTACTCAGCAGTGGGAAAATTAGTTATGAGTAATAGTTTACTAATACAGGGATTAAGATGGATTTGGCCTGAGACAATGAGGTGATTTTAAAAGTTTAATTGAAAGGAAGAACTTTTGTTCTCTTACAGGGCACTCATTCCACCTCAAAGCTTCATCCATTTTGTCTTAGGTTGGGTTCTCCAGAGAAGCAAAACCAGTGAAGCATATATATATACAGAGAGAGAGAGAGAGAGATTTATCTCAAGAAAGTGGCCCATGTACCTACAGGGGCTGACGAACCCAAGATTGGCAGGTCAGACAACAGACCACTGGCTCACAGGCTGAAGAGGCTGCCAGATCCCAAGATCAGCAGGTAAGCTGCTAGCTCAAGTTCCAAGAACCGGATATTGGATGATGACGAGCCAGATGCACGATCCAAAGTGAGCAAAAAGCCAGTGAGGTTTGCCAGAAAGTCCATACATATTTGATGTAGGCCACACCTCCAAGGAAACTTCCTTTCAACTGATTGGCTGCTCATAGTAGATCTCATCATGGAGATGATTACGTTATATCAGATTTCATCATGGAGGTGATTACATCATTACATAACTGCCAAACTACATTATAATTGCCAAACCACTGAGAATCATAGCCTAGCCAAGTTGACACACAACCTTAACCATCACACATTTATTCACTCACACATCTATCTATCCAATCATCCAGACATTCAGCAAACATTTAGAGTGTAAGCTCCATGACAGCAAGACTCTACCTTAGTTATTTTTCTGTCCCTGATAGCTAGAACAGTGCCTGGCACATAGCAGTCACTCAATATGTATTTGATAAAGGAACAGATAAATAATTGTTCCTCTCCTCAGAGACTTCTCAATGTAATGGTAGCAGAAAAGAATATCAATAATTATAACTCAAAAAATGCTATAATGTCTTAGGCTGGGTTCTCTAGAGAACCAAAGCCAGTAAAGCATATAGATGTATGTATAGAGATATATGTATCAAAGAAATGGTTCATGCAATTGTAGAGGCTGGAACATCCCAAGTCCATGAGTCAGGATAGAGGCTTCTCCTGATTGACATAGCTGCAGGGGCTGGCAAACTCAAGATCAGCAGGTCAGAGAGCAGGCCTCTTGCTCACAGGCTGCGAAGATTGATGAATCCCCAGATTGGCTGGCAAGACCACAGATAAGCTGCTAGCTCGAGTCTCAAGAACCGGAGGTCCGACAAACAGGAGCCAGCTGCAAGATCCAGAGTGAGCAAAAGCCCACGAGCCTTGCAAGAATGTCCACTTATACTCGATGCAGGCCATAAGCCCAAGGAAACTCCCTTTCAACTGACTGGATACTTACGGCAGATCCCATCATGGAGGTGATCACATTATATCAAATCTGCTCATGGAAGTGATCACAACATCATATGACTGCCAAACCACTGAGAATTGTGGCCCAGCAAAGTTGACACACAGCCTTAACCATCACAAGAGATAAGTGTGGGGTACTATAGAGGACAGAGAAAAGGCATGTAACTCAGGGTTATAGGTCAGGAAAGGCTCTGATGCTTGAGCTGAGTTTTAAAGGATGAGAAGGAGCTGCCTAGGAACTGAAGGCAGGGCTGGCATGTGGTGCAGACACAGGAAATTTGAAAGAATGTGGAATACACAAGAGGTAGAGTTTTGGGCCACTATGGGTTAGTTTGTTGTACTGTAGTGGCTTGTGTGTTGCTGTGGTGCTGGAAGCTATGCCACCGGTTTCAAATACCAGCAGTGTCACCCGTGGTGGACAGGATTCAGTGGCTCTTCTAGGCTAATAAAGACTAGGAAGAAGGACCTGGCTGTCTACTTTTGAAAAAATTGGCCAGTGAAAACCTTATGAATAGCAGTGGAACATTGTCTGACATCGTGCCGGAAGATAAGCCCCGCAGGTTGGGAGCCACTCAAAATACAACTGGGAAGAGCTGTCTCTTCAAAGTAGAGTCGACCTTAATGATGTGAATGGAGTCAAGCTTTCGAGAATTCTCATGACACCTGGCCTCAGGAGCAGCAGGAACATCTTCAGGCTAGTGCTGAGCTTTTAAGGAACTTAAGTCTCTCTTAAAATTTCTCCTCTCCACCCACCACCAACTAGCTTTTTCTCATCTCACTTACCTTTTCTCTATCTTACCTCTTATTTTCTCATCATCTTGTTCTGCTCTTAACTTCAGTTCATTTTTGTCTGCCTGGTTAACACTTGGTCACCATTCAAGATTCATTTCAAGAATCATCTCTTTTATGATAGATTTTCCTGATCAACCAGTCCCTTGGTAAAATGAACCACTTCTTATAGCCCCACCTCTACCTTTCATCCAGTCTGTTTCAATGCTCACTGCTGAAGGACTCATTCCTTTGGCTTTTCCCAGTTCAAATTCTGCAGACAGAGAATCTTATTGGTCTGTCTAATATACTTGTTTGTTGCTAGCCACCCTAAAGTTTGGCTGTCCTTGGGATGATATCTGTTCTTGGTCCTGTCAGCTGTGATACAGGGAGGTGGGCAGGGCTGTGAGGTACAGAAAGAGCCCCATAGGGCTGCTTTTTCAGCAGAGTCTGAGGGCACAGAAAATTCCCTCTGTGGCTATGAGCTTTGAGAGAACAAACATCAGGTTAAAAGTTTTGGATCTTGTAGGAGACACCTTTTGGTGTCACACCACCTTGGTCCACCTCTGATTTCAGCAGCTACAGAGGTGTATGGTTCTGTGCAAGCTCAAACTCATTGCTCGATGATGGATTCCATCTCATGCACACTCTAAAGCTTTCTCCACCTTCTGCCTCTGGACATCTCCAAGGCGATGGGAACTGCTCCACTTCGGAAGGAGTAGATGGTTAAAATGCTCTAGGACAACTTTGAGCAGTAAAGGGAGCAGAGCTAGGGGATAAATGTTCTCGCCTCTTATCTTTCAGGTGGAAAGTTCTTGGAGTGAGTTAGTAAATGTCTCAGGGGTTCTTGTAGAAATGAGCCCCCAATGCCGTCAGTAGTTGTATCTTTACTGTACCCTACATTGGATTTCTCTCTTTCCTTCTTTCTTTTTTTGCTCCCTCATGCCTGCTTTCTGGATAACCTCGTAAACTATCTGCACCGAAGTCTTTTTTTCATTATTATTCTGTTGTTGTTGTTGAAAATACACCCAGCAAAACATATACAAGTCCAACAATTTCTACATGTACAATTCAGTGACCTTGATTACATTCTTCAAGTCGTACAACCTTTCTTGCCCTCCTTTTCCAAATTGTTCCTCCCCAATTAACATAAACTCACTACTACCTAAGCTCCATATCTAACCTTTTGAGTTGCTGTTCTCAATTTGATCCCATATAGTTTCTTAAAAGAGAACAATGGTCAAGACATAGTTGCTTTACTAATTAAGCTAAACTGTTGTTTGGTTTCTGCACCTAAGCCTTAATCTTAGATTCTGCTTTTAGGGGAACTGAGATTTATTCTGACGCAATAGGGAACCCTTGAAGTATTTCTTCTTTTTGACAATAAGCTCGTAATGAACTCTGGACACTATGTTGAGCAGAGAGGATACAAGCATATATCCCTTCACTTCAGGAGCTTACAACCTCTATTATAAACTTTTCAAAATGTTTTTATTTCCATTATCTCATTTGGCCCTCTCAACAACCTTTCCAGGAAAGTAGTGCAAACATCATTATCTCCATCTTATAGAAAAAGCAAAAGGAGGCATAGAAAGGTTAAAGCAGTTTGCAAGGCCACACAGCTAATGAGAGGCCTTTTAAGCAATTAAAATCTTTGACTGGGCACATAATTTATCATAGTTGCTCTGAGAAAATAATGTTAAAAAGCAACACATTTGCTATAATTTAATTATTCCCTTGCCTTCACTGTATTTTCTTTGCGTTCTCAGTTTCGCCTCAACTTTCCAAATATTGTACTGGCTTTTAATCAGTGCTATATAATTTCTTCTGTGAAACTAGGTCAATGTACAACGTGTTAACATAACTTTCCTTTTACAGTTTAAATAAAATTTTAATAAAACCGAAAACTGAAAAGAATACAAAAAAGGAACCGTTTGATTGCCATTGCATAATTTTAAGCACAATGACATGACTGGTTTTGCAATTTAGAAAGACAAGACAGAGGATACTGTGAAGGAGAAACTGGAAGGGCAAAATTCTACATTCCCTCCCTGAGTGGCTCTATCCCTCTCCATGGCTTTAAATAACATCTTTATGCTGATGAATCACACACTTATATCTCCAGCCCCAACTCCTCTTCTGAACTCCAGATTGGCATATCCAGCCTCCCAACTGACATCTCCTCTTGGGTATCTCACAGGCACTCAAATTTAAAGTGTCCAGAATAAAACTCCTTATTTCCACCCTTTCTCCAAACTGTTCCTCTTCCAGTGTTTCCTATCTTGATAAATAACACCATTAGAGCCCCAGTTGTTCACACCAGAAACCTAAAAGCGTTCTTGATCCCTCCTCCCACCCTCTTTATCCCATCAATTGACAATTTATACTTCCAAATATGTCTCATATTCATTTAATTCTTCCTACATGGGCCACCTCATTGGTCAAACCACAGTTTCTGTGGTTCAGGAGTCCAGGCATGGCTTAAGTGGGTCCTCTGCTCAAAGTGTCACAAACCTGCATCAGAGTATTGCCAGGCTTATTTGCATCTGAAGGCTGAAGAATCTGCTCACAAGCTCATTCAGATTGTTGGCAGGATTCGTTAACTTGAGGTTCTATGACTGAGAGCCTTGTTTTTTTTTTTGACTGGCAATTGACTGGAGGTTACCCTCAGGTCCTTGCCCTGTAGGCTTGCTCAGTATGGGTTTCCTACTTCATCAAGCCAGTAGGGAGAATCACTTGATCCAGCCTTCTATGGCTGTGTCTTATATATATGTAAGGTAATATAACCACCTACCTATTAGAATGTCTAAAATTAAAAAGACTGACCACACCAAGTGTTGGTGAGGATGTGGAGGAACTGGAACTCTCTGTTCACTGCTGATGGGGATATAAAATGTAGAACTACTTTGGAAAAAAGTTTGACAGTTTCTTAAAAAGTTAAATATACCGTATGATCTAGCCATTCCACTCCAAGGTATTTACCCAAGACAAAAGAAAGCATATGTTCATACAAACACTTGTACATGGATATTCATAGCAGCTTTATTTGTAAGAGCCAAAAATGGAAACAATCCAAATGTCCATCAACAGGTAAAAGATAAATTGTGATATACCCATATAATTGAATACTACTCAGCACTGAAAAGGAATGAACTATCAATACTTACATGGATAAGCATGACTGCATCTCAGAATAATTATGCTGAGTAAAAGAAGCCAGACCAAAAAAGAGTATACGCACTTCTCACTTATCAACATGGTTAGGTTCCAAAGACCAGGTTGTTATGCACAAATCAGCATTATGTGAAAATGGAGGAAACTACATCAGATCCTAAAATGGAGGATGACTACATCATGACATAACTGCCAAATCACATCATTACATAATTGCCAAACCATTGAGAATCATGGCCCAGTCAAGCGAACACATAACCTTAACCATCACACCCAGAGTTACTCTTGCCTCACAGCTCAGACATACATTGTTAATGTTCAAAATAGTTGGATAGTAATTTTTTATTATTGTCATAAATGTGAAACGTCAGATAATGACAGAGTTGATAAGTGAGGAGTAAGTGTATATACTGTATAATTCCCTTTATGTACAACTCTACAAAATGAAAACCAATCAATAGTTACAGAAAGCGTATCAGTGGTTGCCTGGAGAGGTGGGTTGGGGAGGAATGAGACGGAAGAATTACAAAGGGACATGAGGAAACTTTTGGGGGTGATGGATATGTTTGCTTTCCTGATTGTGATGATGGTTTCATGGTGAATGCATATGTTAAGACTTATGAAATTATACACTTTAAATATGTATAATTTATTGTATGTCAGTTATACTTCAATAAAGCTGTTAAAAATAATCCTTCCACAGCTTTTCATTTTATTATGAACAAAATCCAAGGTCCAGACTCCTTACCATGCCCATAAATCTCTCCATTTTTGGTTTCTGCTTGCCTCTTCAACCTCTTCTACTTTCTCTTCCCCTTCTTCTCTAAGTTCCACTCATCCTCGTCTCCTTTCAGTTCCTCAAGACACCAGGGTCTAGGCAAAAGTTGTTCCCTCTGCCTGGAATATTCTTCTCTTTGCCTTTATCCCCTTTGCACGGCTGCCTCCTCCTCATGTTTTAGGTCTCAGCTTAAGTGTCACTGCCACAGAAAGACTTCATTGACTACCCAGTCTAGGTGGATTCCCTGTTATTCTCCCTCTTGAACCCTCTTTGTGTTCTTCATAGCACTTAGCACAAAATATAATTTTATATTTATTAGTTTACTTGTTTGTTTTCTTTCTCTCTCCCACAAGTCTATGAAGTCTGTGAGGGCAAGGTCTGTGCCCGGCACATAGCAATTGCTCTGCACATATTAGTTAAATGAATGAAAAATGAGGCAGGAATATCAATTTAAAGGTTTGTGTTTTCCAGACGAGAAATGACAAGATTCTGAAACAAAGCAGTAGCAGTAGGGGTAGGAAGGAGAGATGTTCTAAGAGTCAGAATCAAAAGGACTCAGAATAAAGAAGGCAATAATGACTTCCAGATTTCTGAGTACAGATTCAGTTCTGGGCATTGTGGTATATATATCTATATTTTCTCCAGTCTCCTTTTCCCTTCTTTTTGTCAGAGCCCCAATTTTCATTGGGAATATATTCCTCCCCCATTTTGTTACCAGTTACCTTGACCTAAATTTGTCAATGCTTCATGGTCCCCCTAGCCACAGTGATTGACTCAGGGTTGGGCATGTGACCTCTGCTTGTCAAAACAGAATGAGTTTCAAGATTTCTGAAGTAAATGTTGAGACAAAGACCTTCTCATTTTTTCTGTTGTATTTGATGGTAGCATGACTGACAGCTCTTTTGTAATATCTGAGAATGCATCCAACACATAGAAGAGGAGAGAGATCTGAGTCCTAGTGACATCATTTGAGCTTCTAGATCAAGTTCTGTGTGAGCCCAGAACTATCTATGGCCATTCCAATTGATCTCCTTTCCACTACAACATTTTGGATCTTCTAACACTTGCAGCTAAGAGTCTTCACTGGCACCAACATGTTTGGGGGACAGCCTGGTGGATGACTGTTGGTGACAGTTGGATACTGTGTATGAGTCAGAAACTCTGGATAGCGATCTGAACTGGAGACATAGACTTAGGAGCTAACAGTACGCGGGAGGAGTCAAAGCCAGTGAAGTGGATGAGATCATCTAGGAAGATGTGCGTGCTGAGGAGAAAAGAGCCAAAGACAGGGTCTCTGAGGAACATCGGCATTACAAGCCGGACAAGTATATTAGTTTCCTGTGGTTGCTGTGACAAAGTACTACTAAGTGGGTAACTTAAAACAACAGAAACTTATCTCACAATTCTGGAATCTAGAAGTCTAAAATCAAGATGTCTGCAGGGTTGGTTTCTTCTGGAGGTCCTGAGAAAGTAATCAACCCATGCCTGTCTTCTAGGTTCTGGTGGTTGCTGGTAATTCTGGCATCCCTTGGCTTGCAGACACATCATTTAAAACTCTGCCTCTGTCTTCACATGGCTTTCTTCCCTGTGTGTGTCTCTGTCTCTCCTCCTTTTTTTTTTTTTTAAATCTCTTATAAAAACATTCTTCATTGGATTTAGGGTCCATCCTAATCCAGGATGACCTTATCTTGAGATCCTTACCTTAATTATATCTGGAAAAATCCTTATTCCAAACAAGGTAACATTTTGAGGTTTTGGGTGGATATATCTTTTGGGGGGCCACCATTCAACCCATTACAATGAATAAGAATATCCTGTGGAGGAGAATAAGAAGGGTCTGCCAGAGAGAGAGGAGGAAAACTAGAGGGATGAGTGGATTAGGGAGGTCAAATGAGGACAGCATCAAGAAGGAGGCTGAGAAAAACAGTCTCAGATGCCATGGAGAGGTCAGGAGAGATAAGAGTGGAAAAGAGTTCATGTACTTGGCAACTAGGAGCTTACAAGTGATTTTGGCCAGGACAGTTTTAATGGAATGTGGGGGCAGAGAGTGAAGGGGAAGAAAGGCAATGCAGGCATTAAGTGTGACTTACTTTTGCAAAAACATTGATTGTGACGTGAAGGAGAAAAGATGGAGAGGAATGCAGGAGTTGTTTCTGGTCACAAACCTTTTGGGTCTAACTCTCCGGTAGCCCCAGAAATACTGGAAGTTACCTAATAATATCTGACAATATATTTCTTTTTTAGTCAACTATTAGAGTAGGGTCTGTTGCCACTAATTAAGAATCCTTGGTAAGAGAGTGAGCTGAAGGAAAGTGATGAAGATCTGAAACAGTTGTGGAGAAAAGGAGTGGTTAGTAGCTGTTGAGTTGATTCTGACTCATGGCGACCCCAGGTATTACAGAGTAGAACTGCTCCATAGAGTTCTGGCTATAATCTTTGTCCGATTTGTAACAGCCAAAATTTTTTTCCCAGTGTGTAGGTTCTCTTTTTACTCTTTTGGTGAAGTCTTTTGATGAGCATAAATGTTTAATTTTTAGAAGACCTTAGTTACTGGCTATAATCTTAATGGAAGCAGATCACCAGTCTTTTTCTTCCATAGTACTGCTTGGTGGGTTTGAACTCGCCAACCTTTAGGTTAGCAGTTGAGTGCAAGCTGTCTGTGCCACCTAGGGACCTTGGAGAAAGGGAGAGGGCTATGAAAAAATATTTTAATAATGGAAGATAATTGAGTGTGTCTTGTTGTTGAAGGGAAAAAGCCAGCAGATAGAGAAATGTTGAAGATAAAGTGTGGAGAAGGACTGATCGAGGGAACAATGTTCTTGAGGAGGAATGGGGACAAGACGGGATCCAGGGTGGATGTGGTATGAGTGACTTTGGAAAGGTGGAGGACACCACTTTCACTGAGCCCAGAGGGTAGGCAGTAATGTTGGAAATGAAGGAAGGTAAACTGCGTGGTGGTGGGCAGGAGGTGGGTGGAGTAAGTCAATCGTGATGGCCTCTGTAGTCTCTGTTGAGAAGGAGGTGAGAGAAAGGTGATGACGTAGAAGGTAGAGTAGACTTTTATCATATTCTGGATCCTGGGCTCCCCTCCCCTCCCCTCCCCTCCCCTCCCCTCCCCTCCCCTCCCCTCCCCTCCCCTCCCCTCCCCTCCCCTCCCCTCCCCTTCCCTTCTCTTTTTCTTTTCCTTTCCTTTCCTTCATTCCTTCTTTCTTCCAATCTCACACAGAAAAGTCTCAAGTACAATACAAAGAATTTTTTTTTTCTGAATTTGCTGACATGGCATCCCCACCACTCCTGAAGACTAAGTGTGAATTTTCTACAAACAAGAATATTCTCCCACATCACCACAACAAAACCATCAAAATAGGGAAATTCAGGTAAATACATTGCTACCATTTAATCCTCAAACCCTATTCAAGTTTCACCAGTTGTTCCAGTCACGTCCATTAGAGCAAAAAGGTTCAGTCCAGGCTGACACATAGCATCATTTGTCATGCATTGCTAGTCTCTTTATCTGGAATAGTTTTCCTCAGTCTTCCTTTGATTTGCATGACTCTGGCACTTCTGAGGACTACAGACCAGTTATTTTGTAGAACAATTTTCAGCTTGGGTTTATTGTTTCTTTCTTGACACAAATATTACAGGAGTGATGCTATGTTCTTCCCCCTGCATCCTATCCAGTGGGACATAATTTCTATTTGTCCCATTACTGATGTTAACTTTGATTACTTAATGGGATGTCTATCAGTCCTTTCCACTATACAGTTTAAATTTAATTTTGTAACAATTTCAAACATACAGAAAAGCTGAGTAGCACAAAACACTTTTTCTCTTGAACCATTTGAGAGCAAGTTGCTGACATGATGCCCCATCACCCTTGAATATTTAAGTGTTCTTTTTCCTATAAACCAGGACATTCCTTACACAATCGCAATAAAACCATCGAAACCAAGAAATTAACCTCGATACTTTATTACCATCTAATCATCAAACCCCATTGAATTTTCACCAATTGTCCCAAATAATATCCTTTACAGCCGAAGAAGCCAGTTCAGAATCACATATTGCCCTCAGTTATGTCTTTTTAGTCTACTCAATCAGCAGACCCTCAGTATTTCCTTGATTTTTATGACCTTGACACTTTCAAAGGTTACAGGCAGTTACTTTGTACAAAGTCCTTCATTTTAGATTTGTCTCATGTTTCCTCATGATTAGATCCAGGTTAAACATCTTTGGCAGGTATGTCACAGAAGTAATATAAAGTTTCTCTTTTTTCGTTTGTAACTAACAGGTATTTTTTGAGGAGGTACTTGGAGACTACCAAACTTTTAATTAATTAATATCAGTAGTGACTCATGTGTTTCTATTTTATTCAAAGGGTTACAATATTATTACTATTCTTTATTTTCATGTTCAATTTTGTTTCCAGATTTGGCCATTGTGATCCCCTTCATGCTGGCTTTTGTGTCTTTTTGACATATCTTCATCATTGTTTGAGCACTTCCTTAATTTTTGGCAAAACAAGATGTTTCAGGCTCATCTTGTACTTTCCCTGCCCCAGTGATGGGATTAGCCATTTCTCTAAGAAGTCCTGGTTGCTTTCACTGGACAATGGTATTTAGAAGCCATGACCTGGGCACTGGGCATGCTCATTACAATTGAAGGTGTTGCTGTTCTGGGTCCTCTAGCTCTGCGACAGCTGGAGAATACATACGTGCATGCGCATGTGTGTGTACGTACACACATTTACATTTGTATTCATTTCTATCTCTATTTACACTGAAAACTGAATTCACACCAACACCCCCAATTCCAATCCAAAATCACAGTGTTCATTCTAGTTTTATCCCTTTCCATATTTGTAACTCCCATCTCCAACAGCCAGAAACCTAACTTCGTTTTTCTGAATATAAATTTACTTATTTGATCAATTTCCTTATATGTAACCAATCTCCCATGGCCACTCCCCTCACCAGTAAGCATCCCCTCCTCATCCTCTTGGGCTCTGATACCCAATGCTGAGTCACTGCAACAACCCTTGCACAGATGTCCTCTTCACCCTGCCGGGGCTCCACATCTCTGCACAGTGCCCCCTTACACTGACATCCTCAGGGTCTCTCTCAGGCCTGATACCCTTGTTGGATAAACCCCCTCCTGCATGTGGACAGCCTCCTCATTCCTCTCTGACAACCTTCCCCATGTCACCTTTTTATGACAATGTCCTTATTCCACCCAGGATTCAATACCCTGCGTTGGAGTATCCTCCCCTCACTCCCTGGGCTCTGGCACTCCTCCTGCATGGGTGCCCTCCTTCCTTACCCTACTCAGGCTCCGTTTTCTAGAAATCCAACTCCCTTTTTCAGCCTCCCTTTTTTTTTGTAGCTAGGGCATGATATGTGACTCTGCCAACCAGCTGAATCCATAAACCCCAAAACACCAGGTACTGTTGAGTCAATTCTGACTCATGCAACCCCATTTGTTGCAGAGTAGAACTGCACTCCATAGGGTTTTCAAGGCTGTTTAGCAGTTTACCAGGCCTTTCTTCTGACGTGTCTTTGGGTGGGTTTGAATCGCCAACCTTTCAGTTAGTAGCCGAGGGCTTAACCATTTGCGCGCCCCAGGGACTCCCGCTGGACCCATGTGAGGCTTTAATTCAGAAGTGAACCACAGGAGCCAGCAGAAACTACCTTCTGATGACAGTGGTGGTGCAGATTTTTGCTTTTCAGGGTAAGTGGTGTTGGAGCTTCTTGTATTGGGCCCTCAGCATTATCGGTGAGAGCTGAACTATGTATGGCCGGTGGCAGGGACGGTGGGGTCTTCACAGGAGCCCCCTGCAGAATGGCTTGGGCATGTCCCTGACTGTGTAGCTGCTAAGCCTGACTCTCTGGCTTTTCTGGAGATTCTGTGACTCATCCAGTGTTCTTTAGTAACTCTTCTTCTGTTTAAACTAATCAAAGTGGAGTCTGTTGTTTGCAACTAAGGATGCTGATTTTTGTCTTCCTCATGATGCCACTATAAGTATTTGTTGATGTGGTAATTCTGCACAAATTTCACCTTCACAAGGACCTGTACTTTTCTAGATAAGGTAGTAAACAAATATTTACTAAGTTAAAGAAGTATCTATTCATGTAAAGGCTATTTAGTCAAACAAATGAGAGTTTATTTAGCTGACACTTTAATATGCCTAATATTCCAAGATTTGCAGACAGGATATATGACACCATAGACCCTGAAACATTAGTAAACAATATATCACAATTCAGTAGCATTTTAAAGTCAGGAGTACATATCAGTATCACCAAAGAAGTTTTCTTTTTTTTTTTTTTGTCGTGCTTTAAGTGAAACTTTACAAATCGAGTCAGTCTTTCACATAAAAACTTACACACACCTTGCTATGCTCTCCTAGCTGATCTCCCTATAATGAGACAGCACCCTCCTCCTCTCCACCCTGTTTTCCCCATGTCCATTCAACCAGCTCCTGTGCCCCTCTGTCTTCTCATCTCCCCTCCAGACAAGCTTCCCACATAGTCTCATGTGTCCTTGAGCCAAGAAGCTCACTCCTCACCAGGATCATTTTCTGTCTTATAGTTCAGTCCAATCCCTGTTTGAAGAGTTGGCTTCGGGAATGGTCCAAGGAAGTTTTTTGTTTGTTTGTTTCAAATGACTGAACATCTCCCAAGAAAGTTCATATTTGGCAAGTTTGAGACAAGGCCTAGGAATATATGCTCTTAAAAAGCCCCCCAATTAATTCTGAAGTGCCACTCATAAATAAGAAGAGTGGAACTGATAGATTTTGGCTCCCTGGTGCTGTCTATTTGACTGGGTAGATAAAACGGACATAGGTCATCAGCAGAAAAGTAGGGAGGCCACGTGGTTAGTGGAAAGAGCACCAGGATTGGAGTCAGAAAACCAGGTCTAGTCTCAGCTCAGCAGGACTGAGCAGCCCTCTAACAACTTGGAGTTAAGATTGCCCTTTGTTGTTGTTGGGTGTCATCGAGTCAATTTCAATTCATGTGACCCGTGTGACAGAGTAGAACTGTCCCATAGGTTTTCTTGGCTATAATCTACAAGAAAGCAGATCGCCAGGTCTTTCTCCTGTGGAGCTGCTGTTTTCTGTTAGCATCTGAGTGCTTAACCATTGCCCCACCAGGGCTCCTTAAGTTTGCCCTTAGAGATAAACGAATAAAAACAACCTTCAATGGATGTGGTTGTATGTCTGTGGGGATAAATGAAGAGATTGTCTATAACATGGGTTTGAAGAATTTGAGAACACCCAAACTCCAGTGAAGGTGTTAGGGGAGGAATCTCAGAGAAAAAGGACTAAAAAGTGACTGTAATTAAAAAAAAAAAAAAAATCAGAATCAACTTGACGGCACTGGGTCTGGGAATCTAATGATTAGATTCTAATTAGTTGCATTGTACCCATTTAAAAAAAAATCTATGTATACTGAAGAAGACTGGTCACAGTGGCCACTTTTACGTGGTCTCTGCACACATTTTTTCATTCAAATGTTACATAGAAAACAATGTAAATCCAACTCCAAAAAACAACTTGTAAAGTGATGCAAATATTTCATGCAATCCTTAAAAAAGGAAAGTGGAAATTATTTTGCATAATATACAGTAAAAATGTACTACGTGTCCTCGTTACCTATGTACTTCCCTATTCATTGTGTATCTGTTCTTCAGAAAGCTCTGCTCCCTCTTTCCAAAATCCTCCATCCCACCTGGCTCCTTCTCCACTCCTATCTATCTCATCACCCTCCTCTTGCCTTGTGGGTCTCTTTTTTCCCTTGGGGCATGCCTCTTGTAACATAAATTTCTTGTAACATACATATGATTAGCTTTTACCTTCTCCATTCCACCCATATCCTAATCCAAAAAGTAAAGGGTAGGGAAGTTGAGCAGGAATTCAGAATTTTCCTTAGAAAGCAGAGAGAGGGGTAAGACTGTGAATATTAATGTTTTTTTCCTGTCTAAAATACAAGGACTTCTTTATTAGTTAACGTTCTTTTGATACAGGTAATCAAAACCAGCTCAAGCCAGTTTAAGTCAAAGGAGAACTTATTGTATGTATTCATGGAATCAAAAAAGGAGTTGACAAATGAGGTGTCTGAAAGCGTGAGATTCAGGGCAGCTCTGGGGACTTCAGCATCAGCTCTGTGTGGGTCCTTCCTCTAGAATAAAAACCAGTTGCCAGTGAATTGATTCTAACTCTTGATGACCCCATGTATGTCAGAGTAGAATGGTGCTCCGTAAATCACAGCTGATTTTTCGGAGCTAGATCGCTAAGTCTTTCTTCTGAGGTGCCCCTGGGTGGACTTGAACCTTCAACCGTTCAGCTAGGAGTCAAGCATATTAACTGTTTGCACCACCCAGGAACTGCCTCCTCCTCTAGAATTGTTGTTAGTTGCTGTCGATTCAGAATCATGGAGACCCAGTGTACAGAGTAGAACTGTTCCACAGGGTTTTCAAGAATGTGACCTTTCAGAAGCAGATCACCAGACCACCAAGGCACCTTTGGGTGGGTTTGAATTACCAACCTTTTGGTTAGTGGACTAGTGCTTAACCATCTGTGCCACCCAGGTTGCCTTAGGAGTGGTTTGTGGATTCAAACTGCCGACCTTTTGGTTAGCAGCCGTAGCTCTTAACCACTGCGCCACCAGGGCTCCTCCTTTAGAATAGAGGTCTCAAATTTTTCATTGTGACCCAGTGAGGAGGGGCAAAGACCTTGAAACCTTTCAAGGGTTCCCAATTTCCAATGTATAAAAGTCCATTTTACATGAATTATCACTGTACTAATAAAATTGTAAAAATATGTGTGTTTATTTTTAGATAATATAAAAGTTAACTTTACAAAAGTATGCGTATGTATATATAGGGGCATGGGTGATCCTTATTTGAAGTATAATCCATACTTTTTAAGTGTAATTACAGGCTCAAAAGATCACTATGCACAATAAAAAATCACAAAAAACTAACCTTATCATTACGAAGTTAAATGATCATGAAGCCAAATTTACAGTAATTTATAGTTAATGTAATTTATAATTAATGCTCAGTGTAATTAAGCTATCAAAATTCACAGTCAATTCAAAGCAACACTGATGAAGCACTGACAATGAAATGTCTTTATCCCAAATTGCAGGAATTCCAGCTATCTGTGTGTACGCACACTGTGAGAGTGCTGTGTCATTGCCAACCTCGGCATTGCGACAGCCCCTTAGCAGGATACCGGATTAGAGTTCTCAGGACATTTATGTAACAGTTGGTTTCTGAACCCTAAATTTTAGTAACTCATAATGACCTACTCAGTAGAATACTAGATGATAAACCAAAAAACGCAAACCTGTTGCCGTGGAGTCGATTCCGACTCACAGTGACCCTACAGGACAGAGTAGAACTGCCCCATAGGATTTCCAAGGCTGTAATCTTTATGGAAGCAGACTACGACATTTTTCTCCAGTGGAGTGGCTGGTGGGTTTGACCCTCCAACCTTTTGGATTAGCAGCTGAGTGCTTAACCCCTGTGCCACCAGGACTCCTTTACCAGAAAATAGAGATAAGTAGCTGCCGTTGAGTTGGCTTGGACTCGCGGTGCCCTTAAATACAACAGAATGGAACATTGCCAAGTCCTGCATCATCCTCATGATCACTGGCATGTTCAAATCCATCATTCTGGTTACTGTGCCAGTCCATCTCACCGGGGGTCTTCCTCACCCTTGCTGGCTCTCTATAGACGTCATCAAACGTGATGATCGATCCCTTCTGATGACATATCCGAAGCAAGAAAGTCAGATAACATTCTGTTGTGATCCATAGGTCTTCACTGGGTAATTTTTGGATGTAGATCACCAGGCCTGCCTTTCTTCTTGTGTTTCTTAGTCTTGAAAAAAAAAGAAGCTCCACTGAAATCTGTCCACCATGGGCGACCCTGCTGGTATTTGAAATACAGGTGGCATAGCTTCCAGTAGCATAGCAACATGCAAGCCACCACAGTATGACAGATGGTGGTTCCAGAAAAGCAGTCCCTTATTATATACAAAAACCTACAGCACCATGTGCCATTTGCACGTAAGAATAGAAGCAAGGACTTGCATTTGGGGTCAGTTTGAGGCTTACCAGGGAGCTCCCATAGGGCTTTGGGAGTCTCGGCTCTAGAAATACATTGTGATTCTGTCTTAACAACTCACAACTCCTCATCTTTCTCAGATCAAAATCTCCAAATCCCAAGGCAGAAATTCTGATTAACCCAGCTTGAGCTAGATGCCTGCCTTGGACCAATTATCCATATGGAAGATGGTGGTAGATGAAGAGGGCAATTCCCGGAGAAAAAAGGGTTCCACTAAAGCCATAACAACAGCAATAAATACTGTATCAGGGTTGGAAAATTTACACCACAACTGGACATCCAGAGGAAGCTGAAATCTTTATCTTGTCTCCAACCTCTAGGTAACTGGAAAAAAAATCTGCATTCAGTTTAATCCAAGGTAATGACGTAAACTATTGTTGTTGGGTGCCGTCGAGTCGATTTTAACTCATAGCAACCCCATGTGACAAGTAGAAGTGCCCCATAGGGTTTTCTAGACTGTAATCTTTACAGGAACAGATTGCCAGGTCTTTCTCCTGCAGAGCCGCTTTCGGTTAGCAGCCAAGTGCTTGACAATTGTGCCACCAGGGCTCCTTCATGTAAACTAATACCTCTAGGTAATACTCAATTTCTCTGTGTTAAAATGCTTGGTCTCCCAGCTTTCCCAATTTTCTGTTCATTTACCGCCTCCCCTCCTCACCGCCCCCTTGAAATTGTGTGGTGGTTCCTGGTTCCTGGGGTCTCCAGGGCTATATCTGTTCTCCCTCGTGCTGGTCACTGCTTGTACTTCTGAAGCCTGCAGCTAGCATGATTTGTGATTTGGCTTCTTGGCCTGGTCAGGGCCCCACATTGCTCCCTAGCTAACTCAGTCACCCTGTAGGGTTCTTGGCAAGGTGGAGATCCCGCTGAGTTTCTGGCTCCCCACCTCTGGTGGCCTGCTCACAGTCTTATTTATGTGAAACTCCAGGAAGACTCTGGAACTGAGAGACTCAGGAAAGCAAATTAGACCCTCATTCTGCCTGATATGGATAGACTAGGCCTCTATGTCTATTCTTTGTCATTGAGGTCTCTCTGTCCTTAGTGTTGTCCCATTATCTGGATGTTTCAGAAACTCAGTCCTCTGTGTGTGTGATGAGGTCGAGGGTGGTTTCTTTCTTTCCCTTTCTCTTTGTCACCTCTTTTTCCTATAACACCTCAGAACTGAGAGGAAAGGCTTTCATTCCTTTCTCTGGGTAATACTCCTCTTCTACCACAGAGGGCGCTTCATGGCTTGGCACCCTAAGACCTGGGTCCCCCAGATCTGGTTCTTGATACACTAAGGGGGAAGGTAAAGGAATTTGAAAATGATACCCTGTGTTTATTGAACATTTATTATGTTCCAGACACTTTCTAACTACTTCTAAGTGTTATAGTGGTCGATATGTAGAAGGTGTTGAGTAAGTATTCGCTGAATGCATGTTTTAGATATATTAGTTCATTAAATTCTCTCAACAGTTCTCTGAGGTGGATACTATTATCACTCTCATTTTACAGATAAGGAGTGTAAGTCACAGAGAAATTCAGTAACTGCCCAAGATCAATGGCGGAACCTAGGTTTGAGCCCATATATTCTGCCTGAGTCTGTCATTTTAGCTAATTGGCTATTTTACCTCTCTCAAGGCAATAGCCTGGATCTCAAGATTAGAGTCTTTCTGAGAAATCTAATTTTAAATGTCGATAGCAGAATATTAACTCTTTCTTTTTGTTTTCTTCTGTAACAATATAATCTCTCCCCAGGCAGATGAGTGCTAAGAATAATCATATACTCTGAAAGACGGAAGTGCATTAACAATTTTTCAAAATATTACCCTCTTTACAATAACGATATCGACAAGGAAAAATAATAATGATATACTAGCCAGTTGCTGTTGAGTGGATTTCGAGTCATGGAGACCCATGTGTGTCAGAATAGAACTGTGCTCCACAGGGTTTTCAATGGCTGGTTTTTTGGAAGTGGCTTACCAGGCCTTTCTTTCGAGGTGCCTCTGGGTAGATTTAAATTTCCAGATTTCGGTAAGCAGTTGAGTGCATTAGCCATTTGCACCAGGGATTCAACAATAATATAAACAAACAAATAAAAAACCCCAAAGCCGTTGCTGTTGAGTCGATTCTGGCTCATAGTGACCCTATAGGACAGAGTAGAACTGCCCCATATGGTTTCCAAAGAGTGGCTGGTGGATTTGAACTGCTGACTTTTTGATTAGCAGCCATAGCTCTTAACCACTATGCCACCAGAGCTCCAATAACGATACCAAAAAAAGAAAACAACTGTGCCCTTCGAGTCGATTCCGACTCATAGCGACCCTATAGGACATAGTAGAACTGCCCCATAGAGTTTCCAAGGAATGTCTGGTGGATTTGAACTGCCGACCGTTTGGTTAGCAGACGTAGCTCTTAACCACTATGCCACCAGGTTTTCCAATAATAATACAGAAGCATGCAAATAGGAATGCCTCAGGGGCAAACATGGATGGTGCCTGTCTAAGACTGTTTTGGGAGAGGAGTTCTTGGCCAGGCAGACTCAACTGCTAAGATTTCCTTGACAAGGCTACTTCTGTTGCTGTGAGAGGTCCTCAAGTTACTTACCTGAAGGATATGTTCCAAGATGATGAAAATCTTTTACAATTGCTAGAGAATTCACTGCTTTCGGGTTTCTTACATACAGGGAGAAGATGTATTGGTTAGGTGGACTCAAGACTCTGACCTATCGGACTGTTGTAATTTTACATGGTAACTAAATACACTGACATCTTGTAAGCTTGGTAACTTGAGCTTCCCCTGAGAGAGATCCCCTGTCTGGCTCAGAAAAAGTCAAGTTTCTGAGCTGACAAGCCTGAGGACCAGACAAGGGGGATGGTGAATTAACCAAGGCCAACACCCCTCGTAGAACCCACCTGGGCGTCCTGGCAGCCCCAAGGATTACTCCCTGTCTCTGTTTGAGTGTGGGTTCCCCAGAAAGAAGAGCCTGAGACAAAGGCTTAAACATGAGGATTCTATTGGACAGTTGGAAACATGGAGCATGAGTGAGAGTCAGAGAGTGTGGGCAGGGACAGAGAGGGAGTAGCTTCAAAGACACATTATCAAGTGGCTACTTACTGGCTGCTAGGTTGTGTGGGACTACCTGAGTAGCTGCTTGACATGCAACTCTGAACTGTCTATCTGGGGGAAAGAAAGGGGGAGTATTTATCCATCAGCTCATTTCCTATTTGGACAAAGACTTGTACCTCCACCAAGTGGTCAAATGTTACTCCCCAGCACCCCCAAGCCCCCTCCATGTAGTCAGAGAAGCCCTGGTTGGGAATCAAGAAATGCTGAGGTGATGGCTGTCAGGCTTAACAGCATGAAGATGGTCTAAGCTCCCTGAGAACTGATCACTGCCTGAAAGACAGAGGTAAGGCTGAGAATATCTGAAGAGGTACATTAAGAGGTATGCATGTATACCAGGCTAAATAATGTCTCCCTAAAATTCACCTAATAACAAAATTCATGTCCCCAGAATGTATGAATGTGACCTTATTTGGAAACAAGGTCTTTGCAGATATAATCAACTTGAGATGAAGTCATACTGTATTAGATTGGGCCCTAAATTCAATATAATTGTTGTTGTGGTTAGTTGCCATCGAGTTGGTTCTGATTCATAGTGACCCTGTGTACAATAGAATGAAACAGTGCCCAGTCCTGCGCCATCCTCACAATCATTGCTATGCTTGAGCCCATTGTTGCAGCCACTGTGTCACCTTCTGCAGGGGCTTGTCCTTCCTGATAATCAATATGATTAAAGTCCTTATAAGAAGAGGGAAATTTGGACATAGAGACACAGACATACAGAGGAGAAGGCTATGTGAAGATGAAGGCAGACACTGGAGCAACGCGTCTATAAGCCAAGGACTGCTGGCCACCACCAGAAGCTAGGAGAGAGGCATGGAACAATTTCCCCCTCAGAACCTTCAGAGGGAACTGACCCTGCTAACACCTTTATTTCCAACTTCTAGCCTCCAGAATTTTGAGAGAATAAGTTTGTGTTGTTTTATGCCACCTAGTTTGTGGTACCTTGTTATGGCAGCCCTAGGAAATTAATAAAAACCAAACCAAAAGATTCCAACTCATAACGACCCTATAACACAGAGTAGAACTGCAACATAGAATTTCCAAGGAGTGCCTGGTGGATTCA
This sequence comes from Loxodonta africana, assembly GCF_030014295.1. Taxonomy (NCBI): domain Eukaryota; kingdom Metazoa; phylum Chordata; class Mammalia; order Proboscidea; family Elephantidae; genus Loxodonta; species Loxodonta africana. Next base: position 161,965,476 of record NC_087344.1, on the reverse strand, counting down.
AACTGCTGACCTTCTGGTTAGCAGCTGTAGCTCTTAACCACTATACCACTAGGGTTTCCAGGAAACTAATACAGCATGCAATACCCACCTTCTTCAAATTGCCACACAAGCAGCCGTATGAGCTTGGGCAGGTTGTTTTGGCCCCCAGAGCTTTAGCGTCCTCACTCATAAAGGTGGGGAGCAGGGGCGATGAGGGAGCAGTAAATTCATGCTTATATCTTTTGGTTCTGACATTTTGTCTAGAACAAAACTTCCAAATGTGACCTGAGGAGAAAGGATGGGTCAGGAACCAAACTAACAGGTGGAAGAAGGCTTCCTGGGGAAGGTGTGTCTTGGGAGTCAAGGTGAAGGAGATAGGCTGAGGGTAGAAGATGTGGGAAGGCTGTCAGAATGTGAGGAACAATGAAAACTCAATTTGAGTAGAACAGTAGGTGATTTGGAGCCTGAACAGAGATGACAGTCTTTAAAGGTCAGTTAGTGGGGGTTTTGAAGACAGTGTGGTGTGATGGAAAGAGTGGGCAGGAGTCTGGGCACAGATCCCAGCTTTGCCAGTCACCAGGTATGTGACCTTGAGCAAGTCATCAAGCTGCTCCAGGTCCCAGTTTTTCATCTATAAGGTGAAGGAAGTTTTTCAGGGCTCTTGGAGCCCTGGGGACACAGAGGCTAAGAGCTCGACTGCTAACCAAAGCTTGGTATTTCGAATCCACCAGCCTCAACTTGGAAACCCTACGGGGCAGTTCTACTGGGTCCTACAGGGTTGCTATGAGTTGGAATCAACTCGATGGCAATGGGCTTAGGAGGCTTGGGTGTTAACTCAGAACAGAATGGGCCAGAGAAAATGGGCCTCACAAGGCGAAACTAGTGCTCAGCAGCTGACCCAGCTACAGGGGCGGAAATGGTCTATTCATCTTCACAGGACAAGGAGTGAACATCTTTACTGATAGGTGGGCAGGTACTCAGTTTAAGGACCTCTCATGAAATAGTTTTCACAGGTAGTATAGAACCCTGAAGGGAAGTTGGAAAAGAAATAGGTGGCACCAGAGAGGTGAGCCTGGGGTTAGCCGGATCCAGATATCTAGCTGGGGTTCAAGGTCTGGGCTCCATTTTGCCAGGAGGAGGACTTTAGTCTGTCCTTCTAGGTGGCTACTGTAGCAGCCATGTTAAGTGACCACCAAAGATTCAAGCTGTCCTTCCACAGTTTAGAGGTATCATCAGGGTGTGGCTGTCTAGATGGGGACCGTAGTTCCCTGTCCACTTACCTCTAGCTCCAGCCAAATGAATGCAAGCAGAAATGATATGTGTCATTTCCGTATTGAGGAAATTAATTATTAGCTGTGTCATTCCCCATTCTCTTCCCCTCCTACGGCAATCTTGGAGGCTGCCTGTTAAAGATGGCAGCATTACAAGATAGAAGGAGCTTGAATCCCTGAGTCACTGCTTGGAAGAGAGTTTCCCAGAACATTTCTTACTGGACTTTTCATGAGCAAGAGATAAACTTGAATACACTGCGTTAATGCACTCTGATTATGGGGTTGTTGTCATTGCAATTAGCTTATTCTATCTGATATGAAGAAACCCTGATGGCATAGTGGTTAAGAGCTACAGCTGCTAACCAAAAGGTTGGCAGCTCAAATCCACCAGGCTCTCCTTGGAAACAATATGGGGCAGTTCTACTCTGTCCTGTAGGGTCGCTATGAGTTGGGATCCACTCGACGGCAACTGATTTTTTTTTTCTTGGATCTAATAATTTTTAATATGACTATCTAGAAACTTCCAATGAGCACCAAAGCCGAAGTTCAGTTATCGAGGGAACTGTGATTTGGGCAACCTATACTGCTAAGTCTCGGATGATATTTATTTAAAAATATTTGATGGGGTGCCTACTACATGCCAGCCTCGCTTCTCAGTGCTGGGGATGCATTGCTAGGATGATAAAGTCCACAGTCTTGTGAGGCTTAAGTGCCAGGTAGGGGAGACAGGTAACAAACTGATATGCTAAATGCATGACTTACAAGATCAAAACATAACCTAGTTTTTATTTTCCATTGCCCATTGGAGATGTGTTCAGTTGTGGTGATCTTTCCCTGGCACTACAATGGAAATGTAGACAGATCTCCTGGTTTTTCTGCCCACTCCTAGGTTACAGACAAATCTTCTGGCCACTTTAAGTTGTAAAAACAGCCTCAATTAAAAAAAACTAGCATGCCTGGTGCAAGATAATGATCAAATCATTCAATTTCATTCAAAGGCTGCATTAGCTGCTCTGAGTTAAGGCCTATAGTTAATGGCTTCTTAACTTCAGAGACCCAGGGACTCTGACTTGGTATTAGATGATATGAAATAATTATTGTTAATATTGTTAAGTGTGATAATAGCATGTTATTCTTAGGCTAAAAGAAAGTCTGTGTTCATTAGAGTTGCATCCTGCAGGAGTGTTTATGGGTGATATGTCATGATGTCTAGGATTTGCCTAAGATATTCCAGAAAAAAATGACTGGGGTTTCATTAGTACTCAGGTCTCTACTTCTGCGTATGTCTTAAAAAGTACACATCACAAGTTAGAAGGCAAAGATTAATCTGGCTGTTGTGTACATACAGAATGGATTGCAGTAGAAACAGTGGAAGCAGAGACTAGTGAGGAGGCCTTTGCAGTAATCCAGAGAGGAGAGAGGTGATGGGAGTTTACAGTAAGGTAGAAATAGTGAGGCCGCGGAGATGAAAATAAAGAGGGAGAAATACAGAGAGAGAGCCAGCGGAGCTTGCTGATTGGATATGAGGGATGTAGCATCCCAGGTAAGACTAATAGGAAATCGACTAATATGTGGGGAGCCCACTTTTCCACACCAGGGCTTGCATCCTCAAATTAGTTCCTGCCAGATTAGTTAGCTAAGGCTTTTCAAATTATTTACGTCTCAAGTCAAACTGATGTTCTTGGAACTGGGACTGGGGCTGTGGGGAGTTTGCTAAAGAGTTTGGAAAAGACAGAATTCTGTTATTATACAAGGTGAACAACTGAAGGAAATCAGTTCCTATTAGGAATTGTAGTTCCCCATCTTCAGGTGAAATCCTTGTTTTTTCCATACTTGGCCATACCACAGCACATTTCAGCAGTGGAGTCCGGAAACACAGATCTTGAATTTCCTACAGGTTAAATTAATTACGCAAATACCCATTTAGCTGTGAGAACCACTGTCTCAGCATTTGTCGTTGTTAGTTGCTGTTGAGTTGATTCCAACTCACTGGTGACCCCAGGAGAACTGTTCTCCATAGGATTTTCCAGGCTGCGACCTTTTCGATGCAGATTGCCAGGCCTGTCTTTTGAGGCACCTCTGGGTGGGTTCAAACGCCAACCTTTCAGCTAGTAATCAAGCACTTAACCGTTTGTTTCACCCAGGGACTCTAATGTCAGCCTTTACCCACCCCAGTGCCATTGAGTCGATTCCGACACATAGCGACTCTATAGGTCAGAGTAGAACTGCCCCATAGAGTTTCCAAGGAGCACCTGGTGGATTTGAACTGCCAACCCTTTGGTTAGCAGCTGTAGCACTTAACCACTACGCCACCAGGGTTTCCATGTCAGCCTTTAAGGGGCTTTTAATTCAGCCATCTGTACTGGCCCAGCAAAGGAATTCCTGGAGCCCTGGTGGTGCAGTGATTAAGAGCTCAGCTGCGAACTGAAAGATCAGCAGTTAGAATCCACCAGCTGCTCCTTGGAAACCCTATGGGGGAGTTCTCTTCTGTCCTATAGGGTTGCTATGAGTCGGAATTGACTCAATGGCAATGGGTTTGGTTTTTTGGCTTTTTGAGATCTGCCCAGGGGCCATGCTGTTTGTTGATAGCTATTTTTTCTGGTGCAGCTCTTTTCTTTGTCTTTCCGTGCAACTGGCGATGCAAATGGAGATGTGCAGCTGTCACTGTGGACCTATCAGTGGCTTGGATTATTCCAGATATGATCGTGTTTTATGGATCTAGGTCTTTTTTTGCCTGAATTTTTTCTCTATGTGTGAAGCATTTTTTGTTGTTGTTGTTGTTGCCAGAGTGCTCCAATGACCTGGCAGTAAAATATTAAAAAATCAATAACAATAGCAAAGTGCCCATATTGATCATCAGGAAGGAAGGCTGTGAATGGTACTGGAGTACAGCTGGGACTGTACCATGTGTGATGGACATACCTCAGCCCTCATCGGCAGCAGCTGCTCAGCCTGTTCTGTATCCTATCATCCTTCCTGACCCTTGATTTCTTCCCTCTGTTTGGCTTATCTTGCCATGCTCTCCAGAAAATCCGGTCACCCTGTACCTAACTGTTCTCTGGCCAATGGTTTTTAGCAGCTTACTGAAGCTTATTGTGTTGTACCTAATCCTTGCTTGGCCCAGCCATGTGTACTGCCATTAGAAAAAAAAAAAACCTGCTGCTGTCAAGTCGATTCCAACTCATAGTGACCCTATAGGGCAGAGTAAAACTACGTCATAGAGTTTCCAAGGAGCACCTGGTGGATTTGAACTGCTGACCTTTTGGTTAGCAGCCATAGCACTTAACCACTAAGCCACCAGAGTTTCTGACTGCCATTAGGGAACATCATAAATCATCACTTAAACCAAACCAAACCTGTCGCTGTCGAGTTAATTCCAACTGACAGCGACCCTCCAGAATAGAGTAGAACTGCCCCCATAGGGTTTCTGAGGCTGTAATCTTTATGCAAGCAGATTGCCACCTCTTTCTCCCAGGGAGTGCCTGGTGGGTTCGAACTGCCGATGTTTTGGTTAGCAGCTGAGTGCTTAACCATCAAAAAACCAGGAAACCCATTGCCATGGAGTTGATTTCAACTCATAGCGACCCGATCGGATAGAGTAGAAGTGTCCCACAGGGTTTTTAAGGAGCAGTTGGTAAATCCAAACTGCCAACCCTTTGGTTAGCAGCAGTAGCTGTTAACCACGACACCATCAGAATTCCCTGCTTAACCACCAGGGCTCCTTAATGAGGACCGTAATAGTCACTGTAACAGTTGCAACACAAAGTCACCCCCTCCCTTGTGCCCAAGTGACAGCTGCAAGCTCCTGCAATAGGTCCCCCCATTGTCCTCCTGAAAGCTTCAGTATCTCCTGAGTTTAGGGTCTCAAGTCTCAGTATTCATAGCACATTTTTCTTTAGAACATGCTCTTTCTTGTGCTTTCTCTGCTATCAGAGACCAGCACCTGCTCCCCAGCTGCCACTTACAGAATTCCCCAGTAGGAATCAGCTCCAGCTACCTGCCTTGAATTATATTTTCTTCTTAGGTAGATAATGCCTTCTTTCCTAGTATCGTGCCAGGTGCTGGGAATAATTTTGGGGATTTTTGTTAGGATATTGCAATGAGATAAGATGTGTGAATGTCTTTTACAAAAAAGCTAGGATACTCTGTAGTAACAAACAAGTGTCTATAAGAGATAGGGAGATGTATATACAGCAACATGTAAATGTGTCTTTTTTATTCAGCAAACCTGTACTGAATATGTGCCAAGCGCAATGATAAATAAGACATGGTTCTTGCTTTTAAGAAGCTTAAAGTCTACGGTATGTACAGATAAGAAAACAGGCATTTACAACACAGAATGATTGTTATGGATTGAATTGTGTCCCCCCAAAACTGTGTTAACTTGACTAGGCCATGATTCCCAGTATTATGTGGTTGTCCACCATTTTGTGACCTGATGTAATTATCCTATGTGTTGTAAATTCTAACCACTATGATGTTAATGAGGCAGGATTAGAGGCAGTTATGTTAATGAGGCAGGACTCAGTCTGCAGGATCAGGTTGTATCTTGAGTCAATCTCTTTTGAGATATGAAAGAAAGAAGCAAGCAGAGAGGAGGGGGACCTTCTACCACCAAGAAAGAAGAGCTGGAGTGAAGTACATCTTTGGACCCGAGGTCCCTGCACTGAGAAGCTCCTGGACCAGAGGAAGATTGATGACAAAGACCATATTAATCATCACAAGTGGTAAGGTTGGGGAGGTAGGCAGCAGCCAGATTTCTAAGGATTCTGAACGTTTTAAGTAGAGGATGACTTGATCAGATTTGTCTGTCATGTGGGGGAATGTTTCGGAAGGAGAAAAGCCTGGATGAGGGAAATCAGTTAGAAGGCTACTGAGCTAAACTAGTCAAGAGATTATAATTCCATGATCAAAGATAGTGCTTGAGAATTGAAAAAAGTGCATAGATAGAAGAGATATATTAGTAAGCAAAATTGATTAAATTTGATATTTAATTGGACATGGGGGATGAAGAAGAAAAGCCAAGGGCAACAACTCTCAGTCTTAGCATAGAGAACTAAACAGATGGTGGTGCCAGTCACTGAGGTCAGGACCATGGAAGGAGAAGGGTTGGGGTATAGAAATAATTTCAGTTTGGGTTGTGACTAATTTTCCAGGCCTATGGATTCCATTTAGAGATATATATAGTAATTGGATATGCTGCCATTTATGTTTTATAATGCTTGACTACTTACAGCCCCAGGGAGGGACAGAATGACAGACTATATGATTCCCACTTGACTGCTGATACTGACTAGACCTAGAATAGACGTCTGACACAAGGTAGTGAATACATTGGTGGCCAGTGACTTTTCATGCGTGGTCTGGTTCAAACAAATGTATTGCCAATCAGATTCTGTCTCTGAAGAGTTTCAACCAATCCATTGAGTACTGCCAGTAAGTAATAGACATTGGCATTTTGGGTATTATAGACTCAAGAGCTGTGGTAGCCATTGAGATGATATGTTAGTTGTGGACAGGGCAGTGAATCAGTCCCCCATTGTCTTGTTAAAAGGCCTGAAAAGAGAGGAGGATAGAGTAAAAATAGATTGATGAAGAACTAGGAGACTATGTTATAACCACCTTTGAGAGAAGACACACAGACAGAGAGAAAAAGTGAAGATGCCTGGTTTCTTTTTCCTAAAATTTTCAGTTTCAGTTCCCATGAGCCATTTGCCATTGAGTCAATCCCAATTCTTGGTGACCTCATGTGTCAGAGTAAAACTGTGCTCTATAAGGTTTTTAATGGCCTATTTTTTTGGAGATAGATCATCAGGTCTTCCTTCTTAGGCTCTTCTAACCTTTTGGTTTGTAGCCAAGTGTGGTAACTATTTGCACCACCCAGGGACTATATTATATGCTTATATTTAACTTTTTTTACTTTATTTATTTTGAGTGTGTAATGAGAAAACTCAATTAGAAGAAAAATTGGTACCAGGAATGGGGTTTTAAGTCATAGAGCCCTAAAACATGAGGCTAATGATGGGATCACTGGGATGAGATATCATTTTTTTAAATTGCTTTATAGGATGGGAAGCTTGCAGGCTGTGATTTTGATTAGAAAAACAAAACAAAACTAATTAAGTAGTGAATACATTGCTATTACTTGAGATCGGGGCCACAGGCATCCCAAAGTGGAGGCTGTAGGAGGCTTGGTGGTCAGATATAAAGATAATAAAGCAGATTATTTATTGCTTATAACCTCAGATAAAGGCCAGGAGCAAAGAGATCGGTTTCTATCCAGAATTTCCAGCCTATAAGCAAATAAGAAAGGCGGGGTTATTATGTAACTCTGGTGCAGGAAGCCCATTTTGCCTGTAGCTGGAGCTCTCTAATTACTTAGAGCCAAATCCAGAAACGGATGGTCCTTGCCAAACTGTGGACTAGTCTTAATTTTCTGTCTCACTGAGTTTCTAGTGCCAAAAGTAAGGCTTTGATTGACAAAGATGGATATTTAGGCCACTGGAAAAGGATTATTTGGGAGAAGGAGGCGTAACTGAGGAACATGACACCCCCACAAGCTCCTCAAGGCACTTCTCACTCTGTCTTCCCCAGGAAACGAGGAAGTCCTTTCCAGTGAGGGGCAGCTCTCAGAGCTAGGAAAGAGATAAGGAAAAGATGCACCTAGTACTAGGTGGCTAAGTTCCTTTTGTACCATCAGGACAAAGACTGAAGAAGCAAATCCTGGGTTCTAAACAATAGAAGGTTTGTGGATCTGGTCCTCAGGATTAGCTGCAGCTGTTAATAGTAGGGAGGCCTCCCAATCACATTGGCCTGTCCCCTGTTGCTTCGGGATTTTATATATGCTTGAACAAGGAACCACACAGTACAGCCTCGTCCTAGAGAGCTCTTTCTTTGCTCTATTTTTCTAGGTACATGATTTTCTTTTTCTGCTGCTGCCCTGTTTTTTGTTACTTTGTTAAATGTTGGAGGTATGCTGTTGTTATTGTTCAGTGTTGTCCAGTTGATTCCAACTCGTGGTGACCACATGTGGTAGAGCAGAAATGTCCCATAGAGTTTTTTTTTCTAGGCTGTAATCTTTACAGAGGCAGATCTCCAGGTCTTTCTCCTGCGGAGCCACTGTGTGGGTTTGAACTGACAACCTTTCAGCTAGCAACCAAGCACTTATCAGTTGTTCCACTAGGGCATCTTATTAGGAGCATGGCAGAAGCTAAATTTACTATTTAGTTCACAGATTGTAGGAAGGCTAGGAGTCACATTCAAACAGGATCTCACTGTCCATGGGCAGGGAAGTCATCCCTCCAGCCCAGTTCCCTGCTGCTCAGGGCTGTGTTCAATGTCCCTGGATTTTACTAGTTGGGGGTAGGGTGTGGGAAGGAGTGGTAAATGGTATTATGGGGAAAAAAAGTTACATGGTTGTCTTAGTTATGTTGTGCTGCTTTATCAGAAATACCACAAATGGGTGGCTTTAATAAACAGAAATTTATTTTCTCACAGTTTAGGAGGCTAGAAGTCCAAATTCAAGGTGCCAGCTCTAGAGGAAGCCTTTCTCTGTTGGCTCTGAAGGAAGGTCCTTGTCTCTTTTAGCTTCTGCTCCTGGGCAATCTTCATGTGGCTTGGCATCTCTCTTCCTCCATGTCTGCTTACTTGCTTGCTTGTTAAACCCCTTTTATATCTCAAAAGAGGTTGACTCAAGACACACCCTACACTAATCCTGCTTCATTAACATAGACATCCCATTCCCAAATGGGTTTATAACCACAGGCATAGAGGTTAGAATTTACAACACATATTTTGGGGACACACAAATTCAATCCAGAACAATGGTCAAATTACTTTGGGAAATGTTGGGTTAAACACAGAGAGACTTCATCATAGCATTTTATTGCCATTCTCAGAGCATCAAATTGTGTTAATATGCATCTCCCAGAGGGGACAATTATGGGCAGAATTTCCCAGACTTACTTGATCACATAACAACTTCCTTATGTGGTAATGTTTTAAGCAACACTGGGGAAGGGGGGAAAGATATTATGGTGGTGGTAGGCAGGAAGGGGTAGGCTTATGAGAACATTTCGAGTCGACCTTAAAAGCTAGCAGCCACCTAGTCTATATTCCTGAGTAATTGGCCTTGACTGCAACTCTCTAAGGAGGGCTTGTGTGTGTGTATGAAAGATAGGGAGGGAGAAAGAAAGAGAGCACGTGTGTGTTTGTGAGTGTGCGTATGAGAAACCACGTGTTTGTGTGTGTTCATGCACCCACACATGACGGCACAATTTCTATCAGCTCAAAGGCAAGGACCAGATTGATTTTTATTGCTTAGCTCATAAGGCCTCTGATTCGTTAATATTTGCTCAGGTGTCTTTGGGGACTCCCTGTTAAAGAAGGCATAGCCTGCCTCACACTCCTCTAGCTGGTTGGAGGCTGGGAAGTGTGGGGTATGGAGCATATTATCATTCTTAAAACTCTAGGAAGAAGAAAAGGAAAGTTAAGAGGATACTGACGCCCTTGCTCCTGGTCCCGACTTCTGGACTTCTGCGGGGCTAGGGGAGGCTTTCTCCCTTTGGCCCGCCCAACACCTTGAGGACATGTTGGAGGAAGCTTTGCTGCGAATTTCTCTCAAATTGACACCCTCTGTTTATTTTTACACTCCTAATTACCCTTTCAACTCACACCATGGTTTATTTTTAGAGGTTTCCCATCCACCTCATTAACAGCTCGTAAAAGCTCCTGTCTCATATTTCTACCATTTATACCCTTAATTAAACACAGTGGCCTTTGTTATCGAAGAATACCGTCCTTGTTAGAATTTAAATGGCATGACTTGCAGCTCTTGCCTAACTGATTTTTAAATATTCCTTCCCCTTCCTCCAACCCTTTTGTTTGCCGTAGGGTTGTCTATAGCCCTGTCTCCCCAGGATTCTCTGTTCTTTTTTGGTTATTCTTTTCGTAATCAAGAGGAAGATGGCTTGGGATTCTGGCTGCTTTATTTTGTGTTTTGGTTCTGTTTTGTTGATTTTTTTGGCATCCTTGGCTTGCTTCCTCCACCCCAACCCAGAGTTACAAGGGAAGAGGTTTTTTATGGATTGAATTGTGTCCCCCAAAAATGTGTGTCAACTTGGCTAGGCCATGATTCCCAGTATTGTGTGGTTGTCATCTACTTTGTAATCTGATATAATTATCCTACATGTTGTAAATCCTAACCTCTATGACATTAACAGGGCAGGATTAGAGGCAGTTGTGTTAATGAGGCAGGACGCAATCTACAAGATTAGGTTGTATCTTGACTCAATCTCTTTTGCTATATGTAACAGAGAAGTGAGCAGAGAGGAGAGGGACCTCATACCACCAAGAAAGAAGAGCTGGAAGCAGAGCATGTCCTTTGGACCTGGGGTCCCTGCACTGAGAATCTCCTAGACCAGGGGAAGATTGATGATAAGGGCTTTCCTGCAGAGCCGAAAGAGAGAGACAACCTTGCCCTGGAGCTGGCACCCTTAGTTTGGACTTCTAGCCTCCTAGACTGTGAGAGAATAAATTTCTGTTTGTTAAAGCCATCCACTTGTGGTATTTCTGTTATAGCAGCACTAGATAACTAAGACAAGGTTGATTGGGATTTTTTAAAGCTTTGCCCTACAATATGGGAACAGAACAGCACTGCTTAATTAAATGCACATCAGGACTCAGATCCCTGATCTTACACCTGCTGGTCCTCCCACCTCATCAGAAACCGCTGCCTAATTACCTTTCCCTGCTGGCGCAGTTTATATTTAAGGCTTCTTAGTGGGACTGGACAAAATATTGAAAAAATCCATCAGAGGCACTAGACACCCCCTGCCCCTACCCAGCAGAGGAGAAGGCTGGCGAGGGGCAGAAGCAGCTCTTTCAATCTGGTGACATTTGGTGGCATGGGCCCAGGTTTTTAGAGCAGAAAGGAAGAGACAAGTTCTGTTTTTGTTGTTGTGTGCTGTCAGGTGGACTCCCACTCATAGCTATCCTATGGGGCAGACTAGAACTGTCCCATAGGGTTTCCTAGGCTGTAATATTCACGGAAGGAGATCTCCAGGCCTTTTCTCCTGTACAGTTGCTGGTGGATTCAAACTGACAACCTCCCAGTTAGCAGCTGAGTACTTAACCTTTGAGTCACCAGGGCTCTTCCCCCAATGGCCCTGGGCAATGTATGGCAGCCTGCACTTTGGCCAGGGCAGGGAAATCAGCCAGTGGTCTGTCTATTGTGGCCTGGGAGAACATTCCAGGACAAGGGAACAGCTTAGCAAAGTCATGGGAAAGTAGAAATGCATGGGTGTTTAGGAAATGTAGTCTGTGTGGAGAGAGGATGTGAAAATGTGGGGCCAAATAGCAGCAGGATTTGAATGCCACGGGAAGGAACCTGAAGGAATGGGGGGCCCTAGGAGAACTGGCATCCGACCTTTGTTTCAGAAAGGTAGCTAACTGGGTCCATGCGAAGGTAGCTTGGATCCTTTCTCTACCAGGAAACCCCTTTCGTTTATTTCTCCCCACAGACGTCACAGTTAGACTTCAGCTATTTAACAAATTACATTCATTACTAGCTCACGAGGCTTTGTTAAGGTGAATGCATAGTTTCCAGTAGTTCTTTTAAATACTGAAGACCCCTGGAGAGTGCCAGGTTGGGAACCAAGGGGGAAGACGAGTAAGAGAGCAGTCATCTGGGCCAGAAATGATGAGTCCTGAACTAAGGCCGGGGTCAGTTTTGGAGAGGAGATGACAGGGATGAGACATTCTGTGGGTGGAATGGACAAAACTTGGTGACTGCCTAGATGTGGGGGCTGAAGAGAGGGAGGAATCAAAGATGATTCAGAGGCTCTGGGCCTGGGGACAAGAACATTAATGGTGCCGTAACCAAGAGAGTGGACTTAGGAGGACTTATGGTCTGGAGGGAGGAGAGTCAGTGAAGAGTAGGATGCTCTGAGTTTGAAGCCCCTGTGGCCATCTATAGGAGACCCTGGGTGGTGCAAATGATTAATATACTTGGCTGCTAACCAAAAGATTGGGGTTAAAAAAAGTCCACCCAAAGGGGCCTTGGAAGAATGGCCTGGAATCTACTTCCAAAAAATCAGCCACTGAAAACCCTGTGGAGTACAGTTTTACTCTGACACACACCGGGTCACCATGAATTGGAGTTGACTTGATGGCAACTGGTTTGGTTTTTTTGGTAGCTGTCTTAGTTATCTAGTGCTGCTATAACAGAAATACCACAAGTGAATGGTTTTAACAAATTTATTTTCTCACAGTTTAACAGGCTAGAAGTCCCAGTTAAGGGTGCCAGCTCTAAGGGAAGGCTTTCTCTCTCTGTTGGCTCTAGAGGAAGGTCCTTGTCTTTTCAGCTTCTGTTTACTGGTTCCTTGGAGATCTCCATGTGTCTTGGCATCTATCTTCCCCCATCTCTGCTCAGTCGCTTGCTTGTTTAACCTATCTCAAAAGAGATTGACTCAAGACACATGCTACCCTAATCCTGCTTCGTTAACATAACAAAGACAACGCATTCCCTAATGGGATTATAACCACAGGCATAGAGGTTAGGATTTACAACACATATTTTGGGGGGACACAATTCAATCTGTAACAGTAGCTGTGTACATGGAGTTCTCCCACAGGGTGTTGGGAGCTTGGGAGAGCATTTCAAGACAGTTTCTCACAGGTAGAGAAACTGAGGCTCACTTAACCTCCCATCCTTAGACTCTGTGGATAGGACTAGTGGATAAGACTAGTACCCTCCCAGGTATCTATCTACCTTCTCTCTTCTTACCTCCTGTTCCAATCAGTCCCAATTGTATATTCTGTACTTCCTAAAATTCTCCTGTACTGGTGCCTCAGAGCCTGGGCAATTCTTGTTGACTATAAGAAGAAGAAGATTGGGTTAGGAAGAGGGTGTGTGGAGGGCCCAGGAAGAGGTGCCCAGGGCAGCACTCCATCCTGTCTCCTGCTCCTGCTTGTCCCCGGTTTGAGGTCGGCCAGGTTGAGAGCAGATGCTCTCAGTCATTATCAACCTGTGTCTGCTGTTGCTCTGTGGAGACAGAGGCAGGGATGTGGTACCGGGAAGCAGATGGCTCATCCTGCTGTAGTGGGGACTGAACTGCAATAGCATTGGTGGGGGGTGACCTTCAGGGCACTGGACAGAGTTTCCAGAATGGATGCCTTCGCTGCTAACAGCCCCTCCCGTTCCAGTCAACAGCACATTGCTCGTGGAGCTGCTAGGTGGATGCCCAGGTATTCTCGGGGGAAATAATCCCACCCCAAGGCTCTCCATGGAGTCCCTGGGTGGTACAAATGTTTAACACACTCAGCTGCTAACTGAAAGGTTGAAGGTTCAAGTCCATCCAGAACATCCTTGGAAGAAAGCTCTGCCAATCTACTTCCAGAAATATCAATGGAGCACAGTTGTACTCGGACGCACATGGGGTTGTCATGAGTCAGAGTCGACTTAAGAGCAACCGGGTTATTTTTTATTTAAGACTGTCTATGCACAGATTGGGATAGACACAATTCCTGCTATGTAGAATTCAGAATACAATCACCCTGTGATCTGAAACCATGTCAGGGCCTTCTCTACTTACGAAAATTGTCCCACCAAGGCCCCAAAACCAAACTAGTTACTGTCAAGTCGATTCTGACTTGTGGTGACCCTATGTGTGCGGGGTAGAACTGTGCTCTGTAGGGTTTTCAATGGCTGGTGTTTCAGAAGTAGATCACCAGGCCTTTCTTCCAAGGTACCGCTGGTGGATTAAAACTGCCAACCTTTCAGCTAGTAGTTGAGCACTTAACCATTTGCACCATCCAGGGACTCTCCCACCAAAGTAAAGCCTCGGTAAAGCCAAATCTCTAATTCTGGGACCAAATATTTTCAGTGTATGGACCTGGACTTGACCGTGCATCAGAATCATCTGCCAAGTTGTTGAAACACAGATTCCTGGGCTCCAATCCAGATGTAGTGCCTAAGAATCTCTGCAGGTAGGAATTTACATTTTCAACAAGCTTTCCAGATGGTTCAAATGCACAGTAAGTTTGAGAGCCACTGTGGGAGATGGCCCTCACCAATACACTTGGTTCTCTAGAGACTGCTTTCTGAACCCGACGTTTGGTATCGTGAACCTGGGCTCTTGCCTCTGGTCTTGGCTCCTGTGTCCTCCTCAGCCCTGGCAGTAGATGGCACCCTCTTTGGCCAACTCACCACGATGGCCATCTGTATACACAGGGCAGTGGGAGAGAGCCAGACAGTAAAAAGGGCCCTACCATGATCGCTGGGGGAAGACACAGTGCATGCATGAAAAGAAAAATAACAAGACAAGGCAGCGCACCCCAGCATCTAATCAGGAAGTGTGCCTCAATAGCCTGATTCAGGAATACGGGGAGGGTGATTCCTCTCCCCTGCAGGGGTCTGGGAAGGCTTTTCCAGGGGAGGAGGCTTGAGTTGGGCCCTTGAAAATGGATAGGATTTAGGTTTCCCAGGGGGTGGGGAGGGCTTCCCGGAGGTAGAGAATCCGCATAAGTGAAGCAGAGTGGGAGAAGTGGCAATAGTAATAGGGGTAGAGATGTACGGGAGAGCCCAGTACTGGGGTGTCTTGAATGCTAAACTAATGCATAGCCAGTTTCATATGAGGGGAAAGCCCTTGGTAATTTTTAAAGCTCTATGAAAGCATTCATTATTCTTTTACCCCCCCCCCCAACACCGTGGGCAAAAGGAGAGGAAGTACCACTGTTTGAGTAATGGTAGTATGCATACGAAAGATATTAAAACAAAACGAAACAAAAAACCAAACCCGTTGCCATGGAGTCGATTCTGACTCATAGCAACCCTATAGGGCAGAGTAGAACTGCTCCATAGGGTTTCCGAGGAGCAGCTGGTGGATTCAAACTGCTGACCTTTTGGTTAGCAGCCGAGCTCTTGACCAAAGGTATTAGGTTGATTAAACTACCAGGGAAGTGGAGAACAGCTTTTTAGGGGTTGCAAGGTAGTTTGTTCAGGGGCCAAGTCTGATTTGCCCAGCACATTTTTTTTTTTTTTTAATTTTAATATCTTTAAATTGCTTTCAACTTTTTACAGGTGTACGATTTATTGACAGCAATTACAATAATTGGCTGTGCGACCCTACCCTTAATGCAATTTTTTGAATGTCTTTAGGTAATTTGCATCTCCGGTTCCCATAGTCTGCACTCTACTTTTGTTTTACAGTCTCACATGTTTATGCTCCCTGCTTGGCCTCTGAAAGTATTAGAATTTCCAACTTCTGGATTGGCATAGAGGAGGGTGACCAGCAGATATTCCAAGTGGGGGAGACTACAGCAGTAGTCCAGGAGGAAAATGGGTGGTACAAGTGGTTAAGTGCTCAGCAACCATCCAAAAGGTTGGTGGTTCAAATCTACCCAGAGGTGCCTCAGAAGAAAAGCCTGGCAATCTACTTCTGGAAAATCAGTCATTGAAAATCCTGTGGAACATGGTTCTACTCTGACACACATGGGGTTGCTGTGAGTCGGAATTGAATAGATGGTGACTGGTTTGGTTTTTTTGTTTGGTTTTAGACCAAGAAAGGAGTGGTTATATAAGAAGACAAAGCAAAAGAAGAATAAATAAATGTGACATATTGAGGGAGAGAGGGGAGTCAGGGAGTAAGCCCATGGAACAATGACACTGAAGCTCACAGATGGCTGAGGGAGCTGGCTCTGAGAAAATACCACTTTTGGATGTGTTGGGTTTAGGTTGCTGCAGGAGGTCAAAGGGCCTTGCCTACCAGCAGTTGGCAACTTGGGCCTGGTGCACAGGAGAGCAATGGCAGCTGGTGGCATGAACCAGCATCAGCAGTGAGGTGGGGGGTGATGTGGTGCTGGTGGTGGTAGGTGAGATTGTCCAGGAGAGGATGGAAAACTAGGGAGAGGCCAAAGATGGGTGTTGGGGCCTTCTCACTTCTAGGAGCAATAGTGTAAGAGTTGGGATTCAGCAAAAGTGGATCCAGTGAGGACTAATCCAAAAGCTAAGAAGTTTCCTGAATGCAACCAAACACCTCAAGGGACAGAGTAGCAGGGGTGGGGGTCTGAGGACCATGGTTTCAGGGGACATCTAGGTCAATTGGCATAACAAAGTGTATTAAAACGTTCTGCACCCCATTTTGGTGAGTAGCGTCTGGGGTCTTAAAAGCTAGCAAGTGGCCATCTAAGATGCATCAATTGGTCTCAACCCACCTAGAGCAAAGGAGAATGAAGAACACCAGAGATACAAGGAAAATATGAGCCCAAGAGAAAGAAAGGAATACATAAACCAGAGACCCCATCAGCCTGAGACCAGAAGAGCAAGATGGTGCCTGGCTACCACCAATGACTGCCCTGTCAGGGAACACAACAGAGAATCCCTGATGGAGCAGGAGAAAAGTGGGATGTAGAACTCAAATTCTAGTAAAAAGACCAGACTTAATGGTCTGACTGAGCCTGGAGGGACCCTAGAGATCATGGCCCCCGAACTCTCTGCTCGCCCAAAACTAAAACAATACCCGAA
This sequence comes from Loxodonta africana, assembly GCF_030014295.1. Lineage (NCBI taxonomy): Eukaryota > Metazoa > Chordata > Mammalia > Proboscidea > Elephantidae > Loxodonta > Loxodonta africana. The sequence goes on along the minus strand of NC_087344.1, from coordinate 161,948,703 downwards.
GCCAACTCTTCGGACAAAGATTAGACTGGACTATAAGACATAAAATAATACTGGTGAGGAGTGTGCTTCTTAGCTCAAGTAGACACATGAGACTATGTGGGTAACTCCTGTCTAGAGATGAGATGAGAAGGCAGAGGGGGACAGGAGCTGGTTGAACGGACACGGCAAATACAGGGTGGAGAGGAGTGTGCTATCACATTGTAGGGAGAGCAACTAGGGTCATATGACAATGTGTGTAAGTTTTTGTATGAGAAACTGACTTGAATTGTAAACTTTCACTTAAAGCACAGTAAATTAAAAAAAAAAAAAAAGTGGGTCCAGTGAAGGAGACTAGAGTCACGTTAGGAGAGAGCTTGAAGGAGGGGCTGATTAACTGCTGGAGGCACTCCAGAGCAATGAAGAAAACCGACTGGGAACTCGTAGTCTGTAGTTTAATAAGCTGTAGGTTTTGGGTGCTGGTGGGAAGGCAGGCGGGGGGTGCGAGTGGTGAGTGTTCATGTGGTTTGGCTCTGCTCCCTAAATGGGGGTACACTTGCGTGGTAGAGCATCACTTGAAGGACCAGCACAGGGCTCTTTGCACAACCTGGCTATGAATTGGACAGGGGGAGGATAAACTCCCCTGTGACATGTCACCGTGTCCTCCATAAGCAGCTGTGCCTGGACAAGGCTGAGCTGTTACCATTTGTCCTGAGCTGACTCACCCTGCCCCTCTCCCCAGGCATCCCAGAACACCATGGCCCTTCTCAGTAACTCAAGCCAAAGGCTACACTTGGGTAAATGAGCTGGAGTTGCTGAACTTTTAAGCCTGCTTTGGCCTCTTAAACATTCAGGTTGGTTGAATACAAGCCAGCTTTCCATCTGGGCATTAGCTGTTTCTTGGCACCCTGTAAAGCTGAAGAGACTAGCCACTCAGTTGTGGCTGAAAGCGGGGAAGCTCATGTTAGGGGGTAGGGATTGGAGTTCAGGATGAAAATTGTTCTGGTGCTGCTTGGCTTCACACTATTTCCAGAAGTGAAAATCCAGCTGGTCTGTTCCCCGAGTTGGTCTCTGAAACAGTATCTGGTATTTATAGAGGGCTGAACTAAGGGCCAATCAGCTCAGAATGAAAACTGAGCCCGGAGTTCTCCGGAGCGACCATCTCTTGGCTTTTTTCTCCCTGGAGTTCGGCTAAGGTTTTCTCTGGAAGACTTTCAATCTCTGAGAAGTTTGAAGAGGCACCAATGGGGGATCGAAATGAAAACACACTGACTGTCTTTCTCTTGGTGTGGACACCTTGTTATAGTTAATGGTAAGAAGGTGGTTGAAGGGCAAGGAGGAAGGATCCACGGGGCGATGCTGGAAGAGCAGCTGCGGCGTTTGGAGTCTCTGAGGGTGATGGGCAGGCAGGCCAGGAAGCCCGTTGCCTCCTGTTCACGCGGCCTCTAGCACCTCCCGCTTCAGAAATCATGTGCCGGTGCTAACCCACTGGGCAGAAACCAGAATTGGTGGTTGTTGTTAGCACAAGCCTTCCAGCTGCAAGGAAAAGGAATTGCGAGATATTTGACATTTAAAAAGACAGCTGGAATGAGTGAGATATCAACTGACACATTTACGAAATGTCACCACTTTTGTTTCTCTTCAGCATTCAGTGCTTAAGTTATTCTAAATTAATTACACTGCCACTTGATTTATTCCTTATGTCGCCCTCTCTGCCACCCTCTCCAGGCTTAAGAGCAGCTTCTTCTACTTTGTTCTCCAGTCACCCAGGTGTGAAAGGTGAGCAGGGGCCTTCTAGGAAAGAGGAGCCATCCAGGCAGCTGTGTTGCAATACCTTCTCAGGGTGCAGGTCAGAAGCTAAGTCTGGCTACTACCTTCAAAGCTAGTGTTGTTGTGAGGTGCTGTTGAATTGATTCTGGCTCATGGTGACCCCGTGTGTGCAGAATAGAACTGCTCCATCGGATTTTCAAGGCCTATCTTCTGAGGCAGCCTCTGGGTGGGTTCAAACCATCAACCTTTCAGCTAGTAGCTGAGCACTTAACTGTCTGCACCACCCAGAGACTCCTATCAAAGCTATTACAAAACAAAAAACAACAGACCTGTTGCTGTTGAGTCAGTTTTGACTCATAGTGACCCTATAGGAGGACAGAATAGGACTGCCCCATAGTGTTTCTGAGGAGCAGCTGGTGGATTCGAACTGCCGAGCTTTTGGTTAGCAGCCGAGCTCTTAACCACTGCACCACCAGGGCTCCATAAAAGCTATTATGTCCCTGATCTACGGGTGAGGGAAATGAGGTTCAGAGAGGTAAAGTGATCTGTCCAGGATGGACCGGGGAAGTGTGGGGAGCCAGTGCATAAATCCAGCTCTTCTGGCTCCCAGCTCTTGGGTTTACCAAATGTGTTGGTGTTGAAGAAATAAATCCAACCTCATGTGGCAAATCTGGCAGGAAACAGCATCCAGGTCAGGCAGCCACTGGGGTTAAATAAGCTGGCAAATACAATCCCACCCCCCAGCCTCGTTGCCAGGGAGAGATCAGCCAGGAGGATCAGGGCAGCTGCCGGTTAGAATCCAGGAGGGAAGTGAGGAAACTCTCTGCATATTAAGTCAGGCATATGGGGATCATTGGGAAAAGAAATTTCTTGGTAATTTAAGGAAGACAGTATCTGAAGCTTGTCTGGCTCTTTGATTTCACAATCCATTTTAACCACTGTGTATCATTGTCAGTAATTTGTCCAAGGAGATGAGCGACCATGGTACAAAGGGCCATAGCCCTTTCGAATGTGATTAGCAAGTCCTCTGTCATCACAGGGCTAACATTTTCAAAAAACTCTTAGAATTTCTACCCACAGGTTTTCATTCCTTATTGCCCTAGCCTGAAGGATCCCCACAAACCTGGCTCAGTCACAGGCTGCAAGGTGACATGGCTGAAAAAAAAAAAAAAATGGCTGAGGAAAGAAAAAATGCCACATGTCTTAGGAAAGCCTGAGGCGCCTGCCCACGTTGGTGCTCCGTGTCTCAGGATAATTCCTGAGATGTCATTGAATTTCCCCAATCTGTGCAGGAAAAAAGAGCCACCTCAGGGAAAGAGTCACTGTCCCTCCACCCCACCTCGCCAGTACTCATTTGCTGTGAGTTAGCTGCCCGCAGCTGCGATCCTTGCAGGAAGTGGGTCACCACTCTGGTACTGAAAGGAAAGAGATGCAAGAAGGAGAGGGCCGAGCCCGCCTGTGTGAGTTCCTGAGTTTTCAGGGTTCCTCTGAACCCTCTGAATTCTCTCTGCCCTGTCCCTGGCAGCTCATCATCACATTTCCTTTTCCAACAGGTCTAACGGCACAGGCTTTGTTCGAAGCTGCACGTTGGAAAGTGATGAGCCCCCAGCCTGCACTGAGTTCAACACTAGCCCTCCAGTGGAGCTACTCAGTTACACCAAGACCTCCACTCTTCCTTGTGTTGTCCATCATAGGACATGTTTCTGGGGTAACTGGCTGGGATCAGGTGCAACAGGTGGACTCCATACTTTTTAGCTCTTTCTGGAGGAGTAACTCAAGTGGGGGAATCAGATTAGGATACAAGACCAATGGCTCACAAAGAGGCCATCGCAGAGCCCTCTCTGGAAAGGGAGGGAGTCAGGGTATCAGGGGGCACATTTAGAGGTGCACGAGGAAGGGTATATGCATAGATGAGTAGGCTAGGTAACCCTTCTCTAAAAAAAAAAAAACCAAACCCATTGGCGTCGAGTCAACTCCAACTCATAGTGACCCTTTAGGACAGAGTAGAACTGCCCCATAGAGTTTCAAAAGAGCACCTGGTGGATTCGAACTGCCGACCTTTCGGTTAGCAGCCTAGCACGTAACCACTACACCACCAGGGTTTCCAACCCTTCTCTAAAGGATGCCTAAATCTCTGACATATCTCTGGCATTGTCTTTATCACATTGTAATTTCCTACTTACATATCTGTCTTCTTCTTTAGCATGGTGGAAACCCTGGTGGTGTAGTGGTTAAGATTTACGGCTGCTAACCAAAACTTGGGAGCTCGAATCCACCAGGCACTCCTTGGAAATCCTACGGGGCAGTTCTACCCTGTCCTATAGGGTCGCTATGAGTCAAAATCAACTAGACGGTGACGGGTTTGGGTTTTTTTGCTTGGTTTTTAACATGGTAGGTAAGTGTGTGAGTTCTGAGATCTAATTACCTGTCTTCAGGTATGTGACCTTAGGCAGATTCCTTAACCTCTTGAATCAAACAAAATAGTGCATATAAAACACTTAGAACTGTGCCTGGCATAAAATGCTTAGTATATGCTAGTTATTATTATCAGTTTGTGTATCCTCAGCCCTGGTATAAACTAGGTGCTCAATACATGCTTATTGAATGAGTAAATGAATGCATGTGTACTAAAGAAAAGAGAGGAGTTTGCATTTATGAGAATAAGTCCAGTTGAAGTTTTTGAGTGTTCTGGGGCTGAGAAAGGGCAAGGGAGAGAAGATGGGTTGTAGGGTTGAGTTTTGTGGATAGGTTGGGAGTTGGCCAGAGAATTTGCAGTTGTGAGAGATGACCTCTACAGAAGGCTGGTAAAAGTTGAGTTTAGCATAAAAGGTCTGGTTGGCTAGCTTTGACCCCTCCAACTGTGCTTGGTCCTGCGCTAAAGATCACTAACAAAAACAAAACCCATTGCCATTGAGTCAACCCTATAGGACAGAGTAGAGCTGCCCCATAGGGTTTCCAAGGAGTGGCTGGTGAATTCGAACTGCTGACCTTCTGGTTAGCAGCTTAGCTCTTAACCACTGTGCCACCAGGGCTCCAAGGACTACTAATACGTGTTAATCAGTAGGGCCTCCAAGATGAGGATGGATTTGTGGACAGAATGTTAGCAAATGGTACCTTGTGGGGTGATTATAGTATCCTTAAGAGTTGGGCCCCTGCAAACTTGGGTGCAAATAGTCTTTTGTAAATCAAGTCATAGTTCATCACCTTGAATTAGCTTGTTATGAAGTATCATTTGATGAAGCCCTCGATTGATCTGTTTTTGTTCATCAGCGTTTTTATCAATCAGCTTTGCTTGGGCACATCTCTATAATTATTCACATCACTTTCTTTTTCCTTAACCTCCAAATGTTGATGGTTTCTGAAGAGCCTCTCTTTGAGACTCTCTTTGTCTACTTATACTCACTTAGCAGTGTCAGCCTCCTGTCTTTGCATCTCATTTTTGTGTGCAACTTTCTACAAATTAACATCTCAAGCCTGACCTCTCTGCCAAGCTGCAGCTTGAATTGCAGCTGTCTGATAGACATCTCTTCAGCATCTCAAACTCAATTTGTTCCAAACTGGACTCATCATTTTTCCTTGTTATACTGAGTTCCTGGTTTCTATGGAAGGTTCCTTGAGCGTAAAACATACAATATTTCTGAATATTCCTTCCCTCTCTCTGCCTTCCAGGTCTGATCAGATGTCAGCCCTCTCCCTCTGTAATCACAGGTGACCTTGTCTCTGTGTGCCTGTGCCTGGCTCAGGCCTTCATCCCCTCTTTGTTTTTTAGATTTTTATTGTGGTGAAATATATATAACAAAAGCACATACTGTTTCAATCATTTTTACGTGTATGATACAGTGACATTCATTAATTACATTCAACATGTTGTACAACCATCATCACTGTCCATTTGCAAATTCTTCATCACCCAACAGAAACTCAGTACCCCTTATTTCCCCTCCCTATTTCCCCCTTCCACCCACCTCTGGTAACTACTAATAAATGTTCATCTCTACGCATTTGGCTATTTTGGATATTTTATACCAGTGGGAACACACAATATTTGTCCTTTTGTGTTAGCATAATGTTTCTAGGTTCATCCATCTTGTAGCACGTGTCATGGATTGAATTGTGTTCCTCAAAACAATGTGTATCAATTTGGCTGGGCCATGATTCCCAGTATTGTGTGATTGTCCACTGTTTTATCATCTGATGTGATTTTCCTATGTGTTGTAAATCCTATCACTATGATGTTGCTGAGATGGATTAGCAGGAGTTACGTTGATGAGATCTACAAAATTAGATAGTGTCTTAAGCCAATCTCTTTTGAGATATAAAAGAGAGAAGTGAGCAGAGAGACGGGGGACCTCGTACCACCAAGAAAGCAGCGCTGGGAGCAGAGCCCATCCTTTGGACCTGGGGTTCCTGTGCAGAGAAACTCCTAGTTCAGGGGAAGATTGATGACAAGGACCTTCCTCCAGAGCAGAAAGAGAAACCTTCCCCTGGAGCTGATGCCTGAATTTGGACTTCCAGCCTACTAGACTGTGAGAGAACAAACTTCTGTTTGTTAAAGCCATCCACTTGTGGTATTTCTGTTATAGCAGCACTAGATAACTAAGACAGCATGTTATCAGAACGTCATTTCCTTTTATGGCTGAATGTTCAATATTCCATTGTATGGATATGCCACTTTTGTTTGTCCATCCATCTGTTGATGGACATTTGGATTATTTCCACCTTTTGGCTGTTGTGAATGGTGCTGCAACGAACATTGGTGTACAAGTATCTGTTGGAGTCCCTGCTTCCAATTCTTCTGCGTATATATCCAGGAGTGGAATTGTTGGGTCATATGGTAATTCTATGTTTTTTTTTTTTGGAGGAACCACCAAAGCGTTTTTCACAGCTGCTGTACCCTTGGGCGGGCACATGGTATGACTGCGGTTTTTGACTGGCTGGTGGATTTGAACTGCCGACATTTTTGTTAGCAGTTGAACCCTTAACCACTGTGCCACCAGGGCTCCCTTATGTGTGCAAGGACGTGTATTTCTGGACAATGCATTTTGAAGGAAAGTAATGTGTGTTACTCCCAGGCCAGAACATTTATGCCAGTATAAGACCCTTCAGAGTGCTCTCCCCACCCCCGACCTCAGCCATGGCAACCAGCCATTTGAAATGTTGGCTGCTTCATCTTCCTAAGTCCTTCTGCTGATCTGTGATGGGCACCTAGCATGTGTAAGGAATAAGGCCTTGTTGTTCTCAGCTGCTGAAATCTGAAGGCTGTTATTGCAGCCTAACCCAGCCCATCCTGACAGACACACATCTACCCTGAAGGCTCATCATCTCTAGCTACAACCAGCACACCCTGAATCCTGCTGCTGGTCAGTACCCTGACGGAAGGCTCTCGAGTAGGGAAGCTGCATCTTTAGGCAGCAGAGTGCTTCTTTCAGCAGCCTCACTGCGGAGCATCAGTAATTTAGATGCAGATGTGCAGAAACGGATGGTACCTTCTCTTCACCTCTCTACGGGTTGCCTTCTAAATTAATTAAAAGCCAGGGGTGAGCAGAGAGAATATTCTATTAAGTTAGAATGCTCTTTTTTTTAATTTTCCATTTTGCGATAGGATTTTGCTAATCCTGTGCCAAGTTTTGTTTTATGAGAGTTAACAGGATTCCTCTCCCGGTGGGTGAGAGCGTCATATTTTCCAGACAGGAGTGTGTGTGACCCACTTCCCCAGAGAAGCTTCAGCATCTGGAGGGGCTGCTGGTTGAGCTGAACAGCTGAGGAGACAGCCGAGCCCCCCCATACCAACTGCTCTGTGAGCCCAAGCCTGACAAAACACAGGTGGATTCCCAGCCCTATGGGGGCATGCAGGTGTCCCTCAGACAGAATAAAAAAATCAACAAGCCCTTCTGCTGAACCTCTGATAAGGGAAGTGGTTATCTGTGTGAATCAAAGATTAAAAATAAAAGCTTTGCACTGTCCCGCACTGGTGTTTGCAGCTAAACCTCAGGAACATAAAATGACAAGAGAAATGGGCCAGAGACAGAGATTTAATTGAATAAAAACTACAGGCTGTGACAGGGGTGGAAAGACACGAAGCAGTAATTAACAACATAATTTTAAAATGACGATGTAATTAATTAACATCCTGGGTAAGCAGGGTGTGAGGAAGGCATTTTTCAGCCCAGAAACAGCCAAGTAAAGGAGATGGGGATTTTGCATTTTTTAAAAACACATCTATGTACAAATGGCCCTGGTTATCATAACTTCAGCAAAGCTCACAACAACCACCCAAGAGATTTCTCGTGCCAAGGAAGCTAACAAATAAATCGTTTGTATTTCATTTTATCCTGAAACTTGTATTTCCTTTCATTCTCATCTGTGAGGGAGAGATATTGGGTTAGATAATGAAGCTGGCAGACATTCAGGTTTCATTCATGTTTCAGGATGAGAACGAGTCTCCCCTGAGGGTTCTGGGGTGAGGTTCTAGGAACTAAAAGCCTCCCTGGGGCAGGCTCCCAAGCCTGTAGGAATTTACTGAGACTTCTGGAGCTGAAATGGTAGCAGTTGGTTAGGTGGTGTGAGGCTGACCATAATCTGCTCAGAAAATGATTTTCTGAAACCACTTGGGCAGCTCACTCATGCGAGATAGCTGTTTGGGTATAAAAGGAATGTCTGAGAGCAGTACCTATCCCATGATTCACACTGATAGCACTTCTTTCTCCAGAAGGTTAGAATGGATTATCCTCAACTGCCTAAGGGTTTAAAGGTGACAGATGGACCTGCATTTTGAGCTTGCTTCTAGAAGGTTCCCCTCACTAATTTCTAGGCTCCTCGTGACCCCAGTAACTGAATTGTCCCCTTCATAGTTGCAGGACCCACAGCGACTGCTCAGTGATTAAGTTGGCTATCTTGATGGAGTCAATCCAGAGTCAAGAAACAGAATGAAGTTTATCATCTGCTGGGAGCGTTGTCATGACCTTGGTTTTTTTCTCATTCTCAAGGGAGCCTACAGCTCCAGGACTGCCTGACTAGGAGGAGTCAGGAGAAAATTTATCTTCACATCATTGACACATTTAATTTTCTAAGCCAAACACATCTTTTTCCCCAATGCCCCTTTACATCATGTTCTATCTGGTCATTCTGGGGGCTAGAAGACACAATCCAAAGTTATATCAGCGGAGAAACTTGATAATTTGGCTTAAAATGAGGATTATTTTATTAAGTTGCTGCTCCTATAGCATCTGACATATATAAAGAATAAGACACAAGGTTGGTGAAGAGCATTTAGGTTCTTGACCTTCCATTATTGAAAGAAGGGGTTCTTCAGCAGACTTGCCTCTTGTAAGTCACACACACAGCTCTGGAAACTGGCTTTGCTGAGTCACAAGTTGAAGTGGAAACTCACCTTCGTGTGTTTACCAGGGCTACACAGACTAAGATGAGCAAATCAATTTAGTTATTGGGTATAGAGGGGAAGGACGCTATTAACTCAACAGAAATGTGCTCTTACAATACAGAATAGTTTAAACTTTTTTTTTTTCCTAAACTGAATTTGACCTAAAGTAGAGATCTAAAGGAAAACCCTCACTACCACTGAAACAAACAACACCGAAGTACTTAAGTAATTTATAGAACTAAAGTTTAAGATGAATATTCCATAGTCTATTTGCAGAGTCAGTGGGGCTGAAATAGGCCTGGTTTCAATCAAGAAGATACTCTTCAGAGCAAGATGGCCCCCAATGGTTACTTGGACTTCAAAATGACCCATTCAGAAAGAAACAGTTTATCTAGGTTTTTCTTTGATCTGTTTAGGCATTTTAAACAGGTGCTTGATATTTCACGGAATTATAAAGCTATGTATAATGCAGAAACCATTCTGGAACATATGTGCCTCTCTTTCTTTATAACAAAGATTACTTTTGAGAACAAAGATCCTGTTTTTCAAACAAATGTGATCATTAACTGCGGAGCATCAGAAAACATATGGCATGTTTAGTTTCTGCAGAATCATTCCTAAAGAAAGTGACTAAGTTCCCATGAGGAATCAATAGTTTCAATTCATGAGGAAAGCAAAGGAGGAAGGAGAGCAAGGAACCTGCACAACCAGCCGAAGGTTCATAAACACCTCAGAATTCTAATTCAATATGGCACCAGGAGTCCACATCTCGGTTTATATCGCACCAGCAAAGAGCTTCAAGGAGTCGTATTTAGCCTCATAAAGGCTCTTGGATTTGCACCATTTTTGCAGGACACTGAAAATGCAGCCATAGCTCCATCCCACTTCCTTCTTCTTCAGGGTTGGGAAGCTTGGTGGAGACAGAAAATTTCAGAAACTGGATCCACCTCCACGGAAAACACTATTTTACATTGTATTTTATAGAACCAACTATTGGGCTCTTGGCCCTTTATTTTCCCCCACTTTTTTCTCTTCTTTTCTTGACAGAAGATCCATACAAAGTGAAAACCACAAAGACATCACCTTGGGAGACAGAAAAGACTAAGACAGATCTGACCACACGACAAGTGTCTCAGCCTTAACCTACACAGGAGCAGGTAAAACTCCGGAGTGAGACACTCGCTGCCGATGCTACTGCACAACACTGTGTTTAGACTGTTGAACAAGTGCAAAAAGAACATCGCTGAGCCCCGTTTGCGTCGCTCGGCTGTGCCGCTCATGGTGTTGGAGGTGGTTTCGGAGATGGGCACGAGCTCTCGCTGTCGAAGCTGGCAGCTCGGCCCTGCCACTGCGGGGAGGAAAAAGACGTGGTCATTGATGGCCAAGGGGATTTCTACTGCAACTTCCAAAACTTATCTGGCCCATGCACTGAATTCACCTTTCCCAGCTTCTTTGTAAGCTTTCTTGTGTTTTGCTGTCAGCCATGCAAAAACATAAGGAAAACAGCTTTAGAATTTCCAGTTTGGAATACCTGATTTTTTTAAAAAAAGACCTACTGCAGAGATAAGTAAAGCTTTCTTCACTGTGTACAGCACGCGTGTGCATGTGTGTGTGTGTGTTAATGAGGCGCTACGACTGGACCATCTCTGACTGCTTCAGCCATTTTTCACACTGAAAATCAGATTCTGTCAGCAGCAAAAGAGGCATTCTGCAGAGTGTGCCCTTCCTGCCAAGAACCCTCGATCATGAATTATTAGCAATTTGTCTGGGAGCTGTTAGTACAGCTAAAAACTTGATATTGTTTTAGCTCTGGACTCTCTTCTTCGGCCTTAATGCTTCCTATGGGCCTCTGCACCCCACTTGTGAAGAGGCAGGAGATGCGAGGAGGTGGCAGCCCCTTTCTCTCTCTGGCATCTCCAACCCCATTTTTCTCTCCTGATCTCCTGTCTCAGAGACTGCCTCCCCTGGCCCTCCTCTAACCCCTCTGTGAAAGTGGTGATGTAATGAGGCCTGGTGGAGTGAAGGAGGGGGCTGAGGATGGATGGATGGACTTGGCCTTGAGAAACACAACCCTTCTTTAAACTGAAAGCCAGTCATGGCTACACCACGTCTTCTGGGCAAGCGTCTGACCCAGTGAGTATTCTTGACCTGTCTGAGGTTGTATAACTTCAAAGTGAGTCAGTGTCCACTGCTCACCCCATCCTTTTCATTGGCTGAGACTTGTGCCCTCCCAGATACCAAAAGGACAGGGCACCAGAAAGGGAGGGAGAGATGAGGTGGGTGGTCAAGATGGCTTTCCTAAGCCTGAAGTGCAGCCCTTTCTGCTTCTCCTGTGCTTAGGGGTCTCCACTGTGGAGTGATGGGATTGAGAAGTTGCAACAATGTATCTGTGCATTAGGTGGGATGGGGAGGGTGTAGATTCCCCCTCAACACAGCCACATCTAGATGGTGCTGAGTCACCTAAGGAAAAGACCATTTGCCACCCAGCATTACCTGTGGAATAGGTGGGAAACCCACAAAGCCGAGTAGAGACCCAGACCTACTGAACTGGTTTGATCTCTCAGTTCTAAGGAGAGCTGCTGTTATCCTTCCCTGGGCTCTTCAGTACTCCTTGTATAGGCCATCTGAAGGCCAATCAGGTATCAATGACCACCATTATGTGACCTGACTAACCACTGGCCAGTTGCTGTCAAGTCGACTCCGACTCATGGTGACCCCGTGTGTTTCAGAGTATGACTGTTACCCATAGGGTTTTCAATGACTGATTTTTTGGAAATAGATCACCAGGCCTTTCTTCAAAGGCCCCTCTGGGTGGACTGAAACCTCCAGCCTTTCAGTTAGCAGCTGAGCATGTTAACCATTTGTACCACCCGGGGACTCCTTATGTGACCTAAACAAAACAAACAAAAAACAAAACAAAACTGACTCATAGCAACTCTATGGGACAGAGTAGAACAGCCCTATATGGTTTCCAAGAAATGGCTGGACCTTTTGGTTAAGCAGCCATAGCTCTTAACCACTGCATCACTAGAGCTCTGAGCAATCTTGGCACGCTAAAGCTGGAGGCAGGCCTGGGAGATCATCCAGCTGAACTCTCTTCTTCTTGCAGAAGAGAAAAGAAAAACATAGAAAAGTCAAGACACTAGTCAGGGGCAGAGCCAGGACCTGAAACTAGATCTCCTAACTTTCCTTTCTGTGCTCTTTCCACTCCATTCTGCTGCTACCTCAGCCTGTGGCCACACTGGGGGAAGAAAGGGACACAGAATGTAAGAAGAAACCTAACCTCTTTGGGTCCACACCAGGTACTTACTCCTAACTCCGGGTGGCAGTCTCTCTGCTTGCAGCATCCACTTGAATGAAATCACAACCGAGGGTTTCCCTGGTGAAATATTTTAGATAAATAAATGCCTGGTTGCTGAACCCACTGTGACTCCCGACTCAAGTGTTTTTTAACCAGAAGGTGACACAAGACGATTACTAACGCTTTCATTTAACAGATACTCATTTTAGGAGCTCTACTTTTTCTGTTACAACCTTTAATGTTGGTGCCACGTACATGGTAATTACTGGCTTGTCCCCTGGGCAAGCATGCCACTTAAGCAGCCTGACTGATGAGCCAGGTCAGAGAAGAAAAAATGAAATGGCTTCACAGGTTATCTTTTTTTTTTTTTTTCTTTATGGAACAACCTAAAAGGTAGTCATATGGAGCTTAATTGTTTACCCAGGACGAATGAAGAGGGACCACTGGCTCCCCAGCTGGTCCCTGCCTTTTCCTATGAAGATAAATAAAGGAAGGAGATGGGGTTCATTATGGACAATGGGAAGATGAATGATTCCAGGAGGGTCGTTGTCATGGGGGCTCTGAAAGAGCAGAGAACTTGTCCCCAGCACGCAGAGGACTATTGTTCCAGGGTGGCTGTGTTCCAGTAAGGTTTTTTGTTGTTCTGAAATCAGTCACATTCCGACAGAGATCTGAAATCTCTAGAGAAAGTTGCTGGTCAACCTGGGCTCTGAGTGTGGCAATGCCAATGACACACAGAACTGGGCAAGAGTGCTGAGAGGGGAGGGGACTGAAGCCTCTGCCAGGAGAAGGGCACCCACTATGGCTTAATTAATTTTTATTCATGAAAACAACCCAAGCAAGGAAAAAAGAAGTCTTTTCAGTTCATTTATTCCCCATAACCTTGTTTTAAACCCAAAACAAGCAAGCAAGTAGGGTGCCCTCTGTTCTCATTAATAAAAAAGAAATGATCACAGCACTTGAAACTCCTTTAAGAAGCCAAAACCCATCACCGTGCGGCTGATTTTGACTCATAGCAACCCTACAGGACAGAGTAGAACTGCCCCATAGGATTTTTAAGGCTGTAACCGTTATGGAAGCAGACTGCCCCATCTTTCTCCCCCAGAGCAGCTGGTGGGTTTGAACTGCCAAACTTTTGGTTCACAGCCAAGAGCTTTAACTGCTGTGCCACCAGGGATCCTCCTCTAAGAAAGATGCAATATAAATACAGAGAGCTTTACAGATACGATGCTATTTATCTTCCGGGGAGCTGGAGAATAAGATTTCTATATTATACAAGTGAGAGAAACAAGTTCCAGGAGCAAGGCTCTTGCTCAACGTCCAGAACAGGGCTGAAAGGAAGGCAGATGTCGGCTCTAAACGGGATGGATACATGCTCAAATACCATGCATCCCGTAAATACAAAGAGTACTGACTTAATATTAGCCTGACGGTATTTAAATGCATTTTTATGAAGCTACTTGAACTGTGGGCGCTAAAGGTGTAGGCAAAAATTTATACAAATTTGAGCTGATGAAATCCTAAGTTGCCAAGGCAAATGTCATTTTCAGCTTCTCGATACAGAGAAGTAATCCACTGAGCAAAAAATGGTAGGGTAGTGAGTAGGGGTGGGATGGTCTCAGGAGCCTGGTGTAAGAGGTCAAGAAGCAAGTAAGCCCAGAGGACATGAAACAATTTATTCTCTTTTCATTTTTCATACACCGTTACTCTCTTTACTGTCTCATCAAATATTCATTTCCAAAGGCTCGATTCAACTTTATCTTTCTTTCTTTTGTAGTCTGGACTAGTGAGTTAGAGTCCTCAAAGAAACAGGACTTAAAATCAATTATTTGACTTAATTAGGTTACATTCATGACGAAAGAAAGTGACTCTGGAGCCAAGTCTCAATATCTTCCTGTTACCCAGCGCCCCCACCCACGACTTCAGCTGCTGCTCTGGTGGTTATTTCCAGTTTGCCACGGACAGGCCCAGCCTGGCAATAGGGGTGGGTTTTTGCAGATTCCAGATCAGAAAGTCAGTCACAGTGCAAGATGCTGGCTCATGGGCCCAGTTGTCATTTAGGTCAGAGATTTATAGAAAAGCAGAGATGGGAAGGGCCTTAGAGATCATCTCACCCACCCCTTCATTTTGCCAATGAGGAAACTGAAGACCAGAGTGGACCAGTGTGCCCCATGGCACACCAGCTTCTATTCCATGCCTGTGTTCCTAAACCATCCTGAAAGGTTTAGTATATTTATCCTACTCTTAAATATATCCAAAGGACTAAAAAAAAAAGAGGGGTGGGGGAAGAGGGGCACAGTACACCCACCCTGGGTTGAATCTACCCTCTGGTCAATGAGGGGTCAGATGTTGGCTCCAGGTCATCTGAGTCCTGCCCAGTAGCTGCCTCCTATGTAGGTGGAGAATGGTACCTCATCCACACCCTGAAGAAAGGCGTTCTGGAAAAGAGACTTTCCTACATGTGGGCAGAGGCTCTCTTGAGGGAGCCAGCTGGAGATCTGAGATTGGTCTCGTGCATAAAACCCCACAGCTGTGGTAAAATCAAGGCAACCACAGGCAGAAACGTGAGGCTCAGATTGAGGGGAACTTTGCATTTCTGCTTTACTCCTTGAGGCTGGCCTCAAAGGTCGCAGTGTAAGACGGCTTTGCAAAGCACACGCACACCTAGGAGGTAGGTCAATTAGCCTGGCTCTCCCTAAGCTCCTCTCTATCTCACAGGATTCCACATGTCCAATCCCCTCAGCTCTCAGCGTCTCCTGAGACACCTCACACTGCTGGGAACAGGTGGAATGGCCTTGTCCACCCGAGGAGGCAGGAGCTACAGGTCCTCTGGGTTTACCGCCCACTTTTTTGCACCACACAGTGAGGGGAGGGATGACTCTGCTTTTAAACTGAGGGGAAGGGATGATGCTTTATTTTTATTAGTAGATTTCCCAGTATTATACAGCTACCTAGGCTTCCTAGGCTTGAAGGCTGTTAAGACAGGTAAATAATCACCCAGATTTCTAGGTTGTAGACTGGGAAGGATGAGACTGAGGAAAATGGGGTCTAAGGCTTGCCTGGCCACTCACTCCCATTCTGACCATTTGAGAAAAAGCAGGCCTGGGGACCACTCAGGTGAGAAATCACAGGACCTGGAAATTGGTAGGGTTTGACAGAGGGTAGGGCAGACTGTAAATGTCATTTGAAGGGTTTTTTTTTTTTTTGCAGTTGAGAGGGAAGTGACTGGCTCAAGGTTATACAGCAAGTCAGGTGGGGCCGGGATCACAGCCCAAGTCTCAGGACTCCCAAGTCAGTGCTCTTTCCATTATGTCTGTATAAGATCTGGCACCTTGAGGCCATGCTATCTTCCCCCCAACAGTGATCACCATCTAAGCTGACTGACTGATCCGAACCTCAGAGAACTTACTGCTAGACAGGGATAGAATTTCTTGCCAAGTTCTGATCTCACACCCTTGGAGCTTTCTCTTACAGGAGGAACTTAGCCCAGGGGTTTTGTGAAAGCATTCCGGGCCTGGCACAGTACAGCTGCTGAGAAGGCTTCCTCAAAGTTCTTACTTTCCATTAAGAACTCAGTTTGCTTTCAATAATGCCCAACACCAGGGGCTCTTTGCCAGGCAGCTTCCCACCTTCTTCCTCCGTCTTCTTCCTGGAGGTTACACATTGGGTGGGAAGCATATGGCCCCCATGTCCCCTCCCCATGAAAGACTGAGGGTCTCACTGAAGCTGATTGCCATTCTCCAGCCAACGCAGCCATGCAGCAAACATGCCAGAGGCTGAGCACCACCTCACCCACCTCTTTGAAGGATTTCTTTACCTCCACCAAGGAGTGCCAGTGTGCGATGGGCTTCCGTGGGTACGCCAGCATCTCATTCCAGTGGTCCCTGCCCAGGCCTTCAGCAGTGATCCCCACACGACAGACTCCTATGATCTCATTGTGGCCCACGCTGAGGGAGAAACAAAAGGCCTGGCATTGGTGACCAGACATGCTCTCAGAAAAGGGGCTCCTGGAGCCTGGGACTCTGCCCAGCAGGTCTAACTCAGGACTCTTAGCTCTGAAAAATGGTCAGCAGAGCCTCGGAGTACCAACGGCAGTGGAGCTTTGCCCAGACTCCTTGGGTGGACATTGAACACAGACAGATGAGCAAAAATGAACTTGTTTGGAATCTCTGGAAATGGTGGGTAGATAGCCTGATGTTGCGGGGCTGGGAGCATTTAAGTCTCTTCCCTTATTTGACTCAGCCAGCACATCACAGCCTGGCTTGAGCCATCAGCCTTTGGAAATAAATCAGCCTGTCTTGAGCACCACTGCTCCATACCCCCAGTGGCTGGGTTGTGATTTATTCACTTGGTAACAACATCAATCATCACTCAAGCATATTCACCCAGCTCCTACTATGCCCGAGAACTTGTGCTAAAAATCCTGGATTGAGGCTTTACTGCATGGTTTCTTTCTCCTTTACCTAGAGTGACAACTAGAGAGAAGAAGCCATGGGGGCTGGAATAGTTGGAAAATATTCTTGAGCCAGCCTTGATGGAAGAGCAGGATTTGAATAAGTGGAAGAGAGGGAGTATATCTGAGGAAGGGAAGTCAAGTTGGGTGGATATGCTGGGTACAGATTATGGAAGAAGGCTTTGAGAGTCTGGGGGAAGCACCTGGACAACAGGAGCCAATGATGGTTCTTGAGAAGGGCAGAGCCAAGAAGAATGTGGTCTTTTGATATGCCCTTAGTATGTGGCTGGATTAAGGCAGGGAGTTACTGGAGGGAGGAGTCAGCTAGGGGGCTGCATGGCCATCCCAGAGTGAGAACAGCAGCAGCAGCAGAAACCAAGAGGATAGGGAGATATTTTAAAGGACAGATGATAGGACTCAGTGTCAGGTGGAGGGATGGGAATAGTCGGCAGTGAATCCATGGGGACTGGTAGGTGGAGCTGATGGAAATGGGTCAGGTGGGAAGTGAAGCTTAAGCCCTCTGGTTGGGGCCATCCATGCTCTTCGTCAAACTCCGGCGTCTTGGGTGGAGCCACACTTGAGGCCAATGTGCGCCTGAGCCCTGAACCACAAGGTCCAAGGTCAAGAAGCCCTGTGCTGTGTTGGAGTGGGAGTGAGGGGTGGCAAATCATGCCCCTCTGGGACCCGTACCTACCGATCATAATCCATAACTGAGATGAGCAGGCTGACTTGATCCATGTTCTCCGGGGGAATGTCAAAGATGATGGCCTCGTTGTAGACGGGATTGAGAGTGTTCTTCTTTATGGTTGTTTTCTTCTTCTTCAGCCTCCGCCCGTCACAAAGCAGGGATACTTTGACGTACGGATCTGGGCCAATGGGGGTGGTGGGAAGGGAAGGGAGCGTGTTAAACAGATGCCCTCGAACATCATTTGGAATAGAGGGACTGAAAGCCCTGGGCCTACTGCTGCTCTTTAGATGGTATCAGTGGGTTGTTAAAATAATTAAACCACCTTGTATTTATGTAGCACACCTATCTCTGAGGACACTTGGTGCTTAATAAACACAGAGTCTTTAGCAACCTCAGTATTCTTGGGAGAGTGCTTAATGGGCTTTCGCTAATGGGGAAGCTGGCCCCAAATCACACAGGGCACCTGCCCATGGGCATGCAGTTCACAGCCTTAAATCTTGTCCCCAAGCTGGCCAGTTGGCTCCAGAGGGTGGTGAATCTCAAAAAAGCTACTCTGTTTCTTTCACCTACTTTGAGTCTTTTTCTCTGGGAGTCTTGTTAACCAAAGGGTAAGTGGAGGGGTAGGTAAAAATAGAACTCAATGATGCCCAAGGAGTAGCAATGTGCCAGAGTAAAATGAATGGTGACACCACAATGCTGTTCATGTCCTCCCCACCTGACAACATGATTATGGGTCCCATTGTCCCAGAAAATTCATTTTCATTTGGCATCAGGAAGGGGAGTAGTGGCCCTGGCTCGATGCTTCCCTGAAAGCCATTTCCTGCTTCCTTCTGGGCAGTGGAGGAGGAAGGAGCTGTAGCCAGGAGGAGTGAGGCAGATCTCCTGAGATTCAGGGCACCTGGTTGACATTTTATTTCTCAGCGGGATCTTGGATGCTCTCAACCCAGACAGACACTCTAAGTAGGTGATGCCTCTTCATTCAACTCCCCTCTGCCTCCCATCCTTATTTGTCTTTTAGTTTTTTGAATGGCTATTTCATGGTCATCTTTCTACCCTGAAATTTTCTACTCATCCACATGAAGTGATACCTATTGTACCTCATAGCATGGGTGTCTGGATCACCATCATAATTGTTATTTATGCTGTGCAGTTGAAGAAATGGGAGGGCGACTCACAGGTAATAATAGCTTTTGAGACGCTGATGTTCTGAGGTGCCTTCTTGCCCAGAAGCCAAGGTTCATGTGATGCTGTCAAGAAGTGCAGACCAAAGCAGCACCCTCCCCCCCCCCCCCAGCTCTGCCATTCACAGGCTCTAGCCTGTTAACGGTTCTATTTCCTGGGCATCTGAACACCCACCAGCCCCTCACACTCCCCGCATATCATTCAGGTGGGAGACGAAGTGCAAAGCTATGGTGGAAACTAAAGAGAATTGCGACACTGATCGGAAACTCCAAGCTTAAAGGCATTTCTGTAGACATCTAAATGAGCTGCCAACTAACCGGTGTGACAGGAGCAGCAGTGCCTTAACCATGGGGACACCTGAGTTTATGGGGGAACTGGGGAGACCATGAAGTGTTTAATCAACCGGCTGCCTCTACGCATTTGAAAGGGCCCTTTCTTGGGGGGATTTTCAATAAAAAGACAATTTTGAATAAAAAGGGAAGATTTTTGAGAGCCGGGAGAGACAGGTTGCAGGGCATCGTTCAAGTCCAAGCAGACAGGTGGGAAGAATTAGCCCCAAAACCTGTCTTTAACATGGTGACTTCTAAACCCCTTAAGGGCATATGTTGCCTTGGAAAGTGTCTTCAGGCTTAAGGTGGCTCAAGTGCTGTCTTGTTCCCTGCCACGCCTGTTTCCGTGCACTTTCACATCAGAGCAAATTTCCACGTCCCCAGGCTTGGAAAAAGATAGGCAGAGTTACCTGTGCCATGGGCCACTGGGCCCCTTCCTTCCCCCAACTCCATCTACCCCTGCAAGGCAGATCCAATTTGTAAAATTCAGTGGGTATGCATCATGCAGCCCTTGCCAGAACCAAACACCTCACCATCCTACAAGTGGCTAAGCAGACAGATGACTGTTCCCTATAGTTCTCTGGGGCAACAGTCTGTGGCATCTAGTAGAAGGTGGCCCCAGTTGACCTCTGAGGTCCTTCCTTCCCTAACAGACTATGATGCTCTATGCAACTGAGGAAGGGGACACAAAGACCAGCAGTGTATTTCAGCCTCATTGTCATGAAAGCCACCAAAATTCAGCCTCTGGTATGTATTAGGCACTGTGCTGAGATATACATACATTGTGTCATTTAAACTATATCAATTCTATGAGCTATTAATTATCATCATCTTCAATTTATAGATGGGGAAAGTGGGACATAGAGAGATCAAGAAACTTGCCTAAGATTTGAACCAGGTTTGTCTGACCCCAAAGCTCACCTTTTAATCCACTAGACTCAAGGCAGTGCACACCAGATGTGGCAGAGATGGGTGGGTTACTCACTCGTCACCTTTTTGTAGCATCTTGGTCCTTATTATTTCATATATTTTTACTGGTATGTTCCAGCAGATAGGCTTAGAAAATTGACTCAGGGCGAGTTTAGGTCAAGAAGAACATGAAGGTCCTTGTTTTTAGAAGTCAACAGCATACAAATCAAGAACAGACAATTAATAAACTCCATTTGCTCTCCAGGTCCCTGTGTGGCACAAATGGTTTGCACTCGACTGCTAATCTAAAGGTTGGTGGTTGAAACCCATGCAGTGGAGCCACAGGAGAAAGGCCTGGTGACCTGCTTCTATAAAGATTACAGCCAAGAAAACCATGTGGAGCACTTCTACTCTGTTACACACGGCGTCATCATAAGTCAGAACCAACTTGATGGCAAAAGCTTTGATCTTAGTTTATTCACTCTTGTTCAGTCCAAGCCCAAACCAGTCTGGGCTGGAGATAACCTCAAACTCATTCTCAAAAACAGAAGATCCACTTAGAGAGGCCATGGCGTGTACACCCCACTGGATCACTCTCTGACCAGGTTTCTCATGCTACAAACTCATCATTCAGTCATTTAGTACTTATTTATTCAGTGTCCATTAATGGCCACTCACTGCTCCAGGAACTTGCTTACATCAGTGAACAACACAGAAAAAAATCCCTAATGAAAGGAAGCCCCCTGCATTTCCGGAACCAAGCTGAGATGTAACACCAGCTTCCAAACTCAGGTAGAAAAGAGGGGTTTAGAACTCGGCGTGGCAACAGCCCTCCTCCCAATCCCTCTGCCTTGGAGCAGCCCTGCTGAATACCTCCGTGACTTCGCCGTAAGCTCACTCTCTAGCACGCCAATTTAATTACATCAGGGAAGATAGTGTGGAGACTTGGGCAGCAAAATCCTACTTCCCTCAGCAGCCTTGAGAGTCCTCAGTGAATTTCCGTCCCTGGTACACACTTATTTTGATATTAAAATGCCATCTACCTTGGCTCTATTTTGGGGGGAGCAGACTTGGTGCTGCCTAAGAGCCTTTCTCTGGTCAGAAGAGGCTCTCTGAGCTCTTCACCGTGTGGGCTGTGCGTCAGGCAGCTCCAGGGAAAGAAGAAGCACCAGGGTGCCGCTATCTGGGGGAGCTTCTGGCTCGAAGAGGTGAGCGCTGCAGACAGACAATGGAGCCTCTGCTCCCAGGGGTTCAAAGCTGCCATAAGCACACAGCACTTCAGCGTCTCCCAGCCACCTTTCTCTGGATCCACAATTTTCAAGGCCTACGACCTTGTCTTCTTCCAAGTACACCAGGTAGTGCCTGGGCCCAGATGTTTTCAGCGGGACCATCACCTCTATATGGCAACTGTGGTTATACTAAGGAATTCCCCGGGAAACAAAGAAGAAAGAAAATGAAAAATCTTCCACAGATTCCCACCCGAGCTCAGAGGCCCCTCCTGAGCCGTTTTATATTAGCGATCTGAGTCACCCGCAGGGGCTCCTGGGGAGAGGGGAGTCTAAGGGAACAAACCCAGCCCCTCCCTGCCTTTGCTATTCTGAGTGCAGCCTAGGCTGTTCCATGTGCCTGTTCTTTGGGAGGTCTCACCCCAATTCACCTCTCAGGGCTGTTTGAGTCAACAGGGGGAGGAGGCTCCCAGGACTCAAAATACCTCTCTGTTATTTCCAAACTCAAATGTCTTCTCCTACAATCACTTGCAGAATCGTGGGGGGCAAGGATCAAACCTCTGATATCACGTCCAGCCTGCAGGTCCCACAGCTGCCCCCACACAAGCATTTCCTCTGTTGCTAGAATAGCACTCAATGTCTCCTTCTCTACCCAGCAGCTCTCCTGGTGCTGAGGCCCAGGCCGGGAGTCCTGCAGGAAAAACTCAAATAGAAATGCCCTTTGCTTTTCAGTGGGTTTGTTCCTATGACTCAGTACGCAGGGCTGCAGTAGGCCTGTGTGGACCCACAAACGTTTACTGCAGTAGGCCTGTGTGGACCCACAAACGTTTACACATTCAAACGCAGCATAACCCTTCTGAAAGTCCTGGGGCCTCATAGAGACTATGAAGATTTTCCTTACCTCTTTGCTCCTATGTATTTACTTTTCAGCCTCTCCCTGCTCTAAGAGAACAAATGATAATAATAGCTAATGTCTACTGAGTGCTTATTATGTGTCAGCACAATTCTAAGCACGTTACATGAATTACCTTGTTTATCCTTGAAGTAACCCATGTAAGTGAGTTTTTATCATTCCCACTTTTCAGATTAGGACACCAAAGCCTTTAGACAACAAGGCAATGGCAGAGCTGGAATTCAAATGCAGGTAGTTTGCCTCCAGAGCTGGTGCTTCTATCCTAAGAATAGTGACAATTCTTTCCGAATACCCTTCCAGATCCCATTGTCCGGGCTTGTGGGAGGCCAGGTGGCAGGGAGGCTGGGTAAGGGAGGTACCTGAATAGCCTGTGATGTCCATCGCCTTGAGGTTCCGACATTTGATCACGGTGAGGGTGAGCCTGCCTGCTGTGGGCAAGTAGCAGAGGGAGAACATGATCTCTCCCAGATCCACACTTTCCTACAAAGAAGCAGACAAGAGGGTGGATGAGGGGCATGCAGGACCTGGGCCTTGCTCCCTGAGCAGCTGCTGTGGGGTGTTCCAGGCCCCCAGAGAAGGTTCTTTGAAACAGAGTACCATGTCTTCAAGACCCAAGGGTTTGGCTTCCATGCTGGGAGTAACTGGGTATAAAAGGCAATGATAGCAATGTTATGGATTGAATCATGTCCCCCCAAAATATGTGTTGTAAATCCTAACCTCTATGCCTGTAGTTATAATCTCCATCAGGAATGAGTTTTATGTTAATAACACAGGATTAGTACAGAGTGCGTCTTAAGTCAATCTCTTGCAAGAGATAAAAGGAGCAAGCAGAGATGGGGGAAGATAGATGCCAAGCCACATGGAGATTTCCCAGAAACCAGGAAACAGAGCTGAAAAACAAGGACCTTCCCCCAGAACCGACAGTGAGAGAAAGCCTTCCCCTAGAGCCAGTGCCCTGAATTCACACTTCTAGCTTTCTAAGTTTCGAGAAAATAAATTTCTATTTGTTAAAGTCACCCACTTGTGGAATTTCTGCTACAGCAGCACTAGATAACTAAGACAAGCAATATTGTCTTTTCAGGAGAATTTTTCTCCAACAATGTTGTTGTTAATTGCCATTGAGTTGGCCCCAACTCATGGTGAGCCTATGGACAATGGAAAGAAATGCTGCTCTGTCAGTCCTGCACCATCCCCATGATGGCTTGTGGGTCCGCAGGGTTTTCATTGGCTGGTTTCTCCCTAGTCCATCTTACTCTGGAAGCTCTGCTGAAATCTGCTTCCACATCAGCAACATGTAAGCCTCCACTGATGGAAGGGTGGTGGCTATGCTTTAGGAGAATTTACGGGGAATTGAACCTGAGTCTCCTATATGGGAAGCAAGAATTCTACCACTGAACCACCACTGTCCTGGCCTCCAACAATATTCCCTCGCAGTTTTGATCAGATTCTGGTCCTAACTCTTGCAATTCTGCTTTGGCCTGGCTTGCCCTACATGCACCCCTTGGCTGTAGCCTCCAGCCCACCAGCTGCTTTGTGGCCCATTTCTGTTCTCCTCCAGGTCACCTTTCTCATCACTGACCCCTTTCACATCCCTACCCTGTTCCTGCACGCGGATCATGACCAAGTCCTATCTAAGATACACGCTTCAGCCACCAGGTGTGCCCTCTTGCAGCAGATCTGCAGCCCTTTTCTGCTTCTGCCCCTCAACTCAGTCATTTTTCTGTCAGTCCCTCTGTCTTGGAACTTCCTTGCCTCTACCAAAACACACCTAACACTCCAACTTCCTGTCCTCAGGGCGGAAGCACAAGGAATCTGGTACCCTGGTCAGGACATGCTGCCACCCAAGGAGGCATACAATTCCATTCCATGTTTGAAGCCAGGCCTCGGATCTGTGTTGTCTTTGTCCTTAAACATGATCATCCTTTAAAAATAAACCTGGTAAACCAAAAGTACCCCCAAAGTCGTCTTAAAACCAAAAAATAGTTCAGTTTACTAGTAAAGAATGTCTGTGCTGAGCATTGTGCTCTTTTTAGAACTATCTGTACGGAATCAAATTGACAACAGTAACTCGAAAGATTAGATGGGAAACTTAGGGGGCAGTCAGTTTATGTTAACGGGGGAGGAACAATTTGGAAAAGGAGGGTGGGAATGTTGCACAACTTGAAGAATGTAATCAATGTCACTGAATTATAAATGTAGAAAATGCTGAATCGGTGTACTACTGTGTATATTCTCACCAAAAAAGTAAAATAAACCGACAAAGAGCACCCATTGTACTGCCTCTCCTGCTCCAGAATCACTGTGGGATTCCAAATCCCAGAAGCTGCTGATCAAGAGTGGAAACTGTCAAAGATGGTAAGGATGCTAGTCTGTTGTATTAAATAGTGCCTTGCCAAAATGCTTCCTCTTCCTGCTTCCTGCCCCCCACTTGATGAAGAAGGGTATTGTCGTCACTGTGAGCTCCCCTACCCCCTCGCCCCCCTGTAGGCTTTGAGGCTGGCTTGGGGTTCCAAGGTATGGAGGTGTTTCCTCAGTTAGGGCTCCCAGACAAAGGATTGAGGAGAAAGAGGTCAGGGTTTGGAGAGACTGGTTTCCGATTGGGCCATCCTTTCATTCATCCACTCACTTATTCAATCAGTCAACCAACAAATATCTATTGAGCACCTGTTATGTGCTAGGTGTTGATCTAGGTTTGGTTAGTAGCTGTAACACTTAACCGCTATACCACCAGGGCTTCCTCGAGAATATAGGGGAGAACAAAACAGACACAAAGCTCTGCCTTCATGGAGCTTACGTTTTAAGGGCAATGGACGATAAAAGGATAAACAAATAAAATGTTAGTAAAAGGTGCCAAGAAGAAAAAAATATGACTGGGAACGGGGATATGAAATGCCCATGGGGGAGGCTATAAGTGTTGACGTTTTAGATAGGATGGTCAGGGAAGGCCTCCCTGAGGTGACATCCGAGAAAGAAAGGAGTCAAGAGTGATGCCAGAGTTTTTTTTTTTTTTTCATTCTCTTCAAAAAGAGTCACCCACTGCTGGAGGTTCCTAGAGATGCTGGATGTTTGGTTTGGTCCCACCGGGAGAATAATCCAACTCCCCCCCTCCCCCATCCCAGAGCATGTGGTCTCGATCTCCTCTAGGTGGCGTTAACACCCACCCTTTCCCTACCCCTAGATTTGTCTTTTTTTTCTCCCTGCCCCACCCCCCTTCGAACCCCAGGGGCAACAAAAGGTGGAACACCCCCACCCCCAGCTTCCCATGAGGGGGCCTGGCTGGGACCAAAGTTTGACACTGTAGAGGCAGCCACACCCTCCAGCACGTAGAATCTTGAGGTCACCACAGAGCCAGCGAGTGAAGACCAACATCTGCAGAGCTCCTGTGCTTGGCAAAGCTCTTCCATGGACAGCATCTGCACCTTTGAGGCTCACGGCAACTGGGCAGGGCAAAGATGATGGTCATTGTTTCCTCCATTTCACACATGAAGAACTTGAGACACAAGTTTAAAAGCCCTGCCCAGGCATAAACAGCTGGCAGGAGTCTGGGCTCTTAGGAGAATGCCCCTTGCACTCCATCTGTGAGCAGCAGCCCCTCCCAGCTCACTTAGGACACATCTCGAGGTAATCCTAGCTCCTCTAGGATTACCACAACTTCAAGACCACAACTTCATCCATTTGTTTATCTGTTCATGCGTTCATGTTCACTGAGTGTCTACTAGGGACTCTGTACTTTGTGGAGAGTATACAGTTTCTCCCCTCAACACACAGACAGTCTAGTGGGGTCACAGCCAGTTAAAACAAGCAAGAACAACAAGAAGTGGCAGGCACTAGGGTCCCCAGCTCCCTCTGGTGCATCTCCTGTCTCCCTGGGGGATGTCAAGGGAAAGAGACAGAGGAAACTGCCCCCGGATGTGGCATTGTGGGATGTAACTGTCCCCTCACTCAACAGGGACCAGATCAATGTGCATTAGCTGAACTTTCTATCTCTGACAGACTCACAGGGTACAAGAAGTCTCAACTCTCATTATTTTCCTTAATAACCCTCCAAGGTTCAGTCACGCCCAAAGCTGAAACTCTTTTCAGACTGAATAAGCATAGTAATAAGAACTACCGCTTACTGAACTTCTACGTGCCTGGCACACTGCTAGGTCCTTTGCTAAGTTATCTCAGTCAGTCTTACCACAGCTTCATGACGTAGGTGCTCTTACTGTCCCCACTGTACTCCAGAGAAAATGAATGGTTAGTAAGTTAAGTAACTTGCCCAAAGCCGCATAACCAGTGAGTGGGGAGGCCAGCCCACGACCACAATCAGTCTGGTGCTAGACTTTTATCTATCAGTCACCGAACTGTACATGTTGAAATTATTGTGCTCAACAGTGCTCAGACACCCTCAGTGGCTCTCCCTGCTTGGCCTCTGGATCAAGGCCCGTCTTCTTAGCTTGAATCCAGAGCCCTCCACAATCAGGTTCCATTTTACATTCTCACCTGATCATCTCTCTATGCCAACCCTCTGCTCCACACGGGCTGTTGTATCTTTGGTTTCTTTTGCCAAAATGCCTCCTGTTAAGGGTTGAATTGTGTCCCCCGCAAAAGATATGTTGAACTCCTAACCTTGGTGCCTATGAAATTGGAAATGGGTTCTTTGCTGGTGTAATCAAGATGAAATTAGGGTGGGTCCTACTCCAAGGTGACTGGGGTCCTTGTAAGAAGAGAAGGAGAGATACAGACAAAGACAGAGATTGGAGGTTTGCTGCCACAAACCAAGGAATTCCTGGGGCCACAAGAAGTTGGAAGAAGCAAGGAAGGATCCTTCTCTAGAGGCTTTGGAGGGAGGTCAGCCCTGTCAACACACTAGATTTCAGACTGCTGGCCTCCAGAACTGTGAGAGAATAAATTGCTGTTGTTTAAAGCCACCCAGTTAGTGGTAATGTGTTACGACAGCCTGAGGAAACTAATATAGCTCCCTATCTCTTTGCTTGGGAATCCCACACACCCTGTAGGGCCAGGGCCATGTCCCTCTGCAGGACCCCTTGCCCAGGGCCCAGCCCACAGCAAGCATGTCTCCCCACATCCCTGCAGCATTTTTTGCCCCTGCACTGCTCACAGCAGTTACCAAGTGCCCCTTGTGCTTTGCAGTTTTGCCGCCCACCAGAGTCCAGTCACAAGACCAGAGGCTCCTTTAAGCCAGGGACTTTGCCTTACATGTACTTGCGCTTCAGAGGTGCCCGGGGCACACAGCGGGAACTACACAAATGCCTGTGGAAAGGGATGACTACATTGTAGCCCAGAGGACGTTGGAAAAAAAGGCTGCTGTCACCTTTTCTCCACCAATGCTTCCTACAGGCAGAGAGCTGAGCTTTCAAAGGCTGTCTTTTGCGGGGGAAGTCTGAGTTGATTTGTTTATGGGCTTGGGAGACTAGCCTGGGGATACGAGGGATAAAAACCAGCTGTCATTGAGTTGACTCTGACTCACGGCGACCTCACGTTTGTTAGAATAGAACTGCACTCCACTGAGCATTCAGTGGCTCATTTTTTGGAAGTAGATCATCAGACATTTCCTCCGATGTGCTTCTGGGTGGACTCGAACCCCTAACTTTTCAATTAGCTGCCAAGTGCATTAGCCATTTGCACCACCCAGAGGCCTCTAATATGAGGGATACCACCAAGTAAACTGAACCCCCTGGGGCTCTATGAAGTGCTCTCAAGTACTGCTCCTTCCAGGGAAAGCATGGACTTACAGGGCTGCTCTTTCTCGACAGGACTGTAGCAGGCTAGGGGGCCTGAAGGGGGTGAGTCTGCAGTGCGAGGTGGAGCCCCCTAGCCCCTGCACCTGACAATGAACTCCACTCTTCCACTCATGGGCCCAGAAAGGCGAAGGGACTCATCCAATATCCCACCATGACTTGAAGGCAGAAAGGAAACAGGGGCCGGGGGCCTGAAGCCCCAATCCAGTTCTTTCTGCTGTGGGTGACTGGGCCACACCAGGCCTACCAGCAAGTTAGCTGCTGTTGGTTCAGAGGATAGAGAAGGATATTGTTACCCTGCACACGTAGGCAGCAGAGGACTGGGTTATTTGATAAAGGAAAATAAATAGGTTAATTTTGAGTAAACAGAGAGACAGGAGCTAAACAAACAGAGACAGTCAGCATCTCCTGGTAGCTACCTTCCCTCCCTTTCCAGAAAACCCAGCCCCAGCTTGGCCCCCTGGCCGCCTTGGCAGGTCCCGTCCCTACACTGCCCTCTTGCTGAGGAGGTTTCAGACCAGGTCTCGCATGCCTTGCTAGGCTTTGATCTTCATTTGGGATGTCTGAGATTTTGCATTTTAATAAAACCAGGGGTGACCAAGGGCTGCAGAGCTGTGGCCCGTTATTGTTTTCATCTTCACCTGCTGTTGGGAGATGCTGCCTTAGGGCCCCTGCCTGGTAATGAGCTTCCCTGTGCTGGAGAGGTCACTGCTGTCCAGAAAGTGGAGAAAACCAGCCTAACACTCTCAACTCCTTCTAGCCAGGGGCTGAGAAAGTGGATCCAAGCTCTGTGGCAACTGGCTAGTGCTACAAGAAGGTGAGCCTACAGTCAGGAAAGGGGAAGCCAGACGTTGGTTCCTGGATAAATCTGCCCTCAAGTGCAACCTGTCCACCTGCCATTGCTGCCCGTAACAGTAGCAATTTCCCCTGGCTGCAGTGCCCAGGAGTCTGGGCAGTGAGATTCTTGAGGGCTCATCCATTGCACATCATTGCTCGCCCTGGCTCTCCAGTGGCCCATCTGCAACAGCTCATTAAGGCACTTCTCTCTGGATGATGCACTCACATAGCCCTGGGCTTAGAAAAAATATTCCTATCTGTGGGCTGCCCAGGAAAGAGCAGTGAGCCATGAGCAGGTGACCCAGACTTTAGGCCCTCTGCCGCTGACCAGCTGTGAGACCTTGAGCTAGTCATTTCACATCTCTGAACTTCAGTTTGTCCAGTGTGGGAGTTGTTCTAGACGATGAGCCTCAAGAACATAGGATGCAAATGGGAAAGTCCATCATCAGCCATTGCCCACTGAGATGGCCGGGGATGATTGACTGATGTCTATTGCCCTCCTCAAGGAATCTAGCAATTTTGTTTTGAAATGCAAATGCTCCCATCCCCTCAGCTGCCCCCAAAATGTTTTGTTCTTCTCCAGGGCCAGCCATGCATCCTCCTAGATAGGCAACGAGTGGCATCAATTCCTCTGCATCTGTCTTGGGAATCCAGGCTGAGCGAGGCAAGAACGATGCTTGCTTAGAGAACACTTCCGGTCTCTTAGTAATTAAATGGCTTGTCTGAATCTCTCATCATCAGCAGAGAAGCAGTGGCTGGGCTACACTTTCAGGAAAGCCACAGGGACCTAAAAGGATCTCTGAAGCACTGGTCAGGAAGTGCTGTTAAGTTACCCCGGGACAGGGGGGCCTGGAGCAAAGTGGGATCGAAGTCAGTTTGGCTCCACTGGGTAAAGAGACATCCAATGAGCAGCACCTCTGTGGAAGCCCATGTCTCAGTATTGGGGTACAGAGCTGAGTCAAATGCGGAGACCTGATGCCTGGGGCTAGACCAACTCTGCTCGCACACCTCTTCATACCGCACAGCCCAATCACCACTTTTATGCTGGTTTTGGAGTTCCATGATTGATGTTTACCAAGGAAACATATGGTAAAGTAGAGGGTCAGCAAAAAAGAGGAAGACCCTCAATGAGATGGACTGGCACAGTGGCTGCAACAATGGGCTCAAGCATAGCAATGATTGTGAGCATGGCGCAGGACTGGGCAGTGTTTCTTTCTGTTGTACACAGGGTCCCCACTCGATAGGACCTAACAACAACCATGATTGATGTTTGTGCTCCTCACTAGAGCGTGGGCTCTTTGAGGGCAGGGATGGGATCTGGTCTGCTTTTACTCACCATTAGAGCTCTGATGTCTAGCCCAGTGCCTTATGGATGGTAAGTGCTCAGTAAATACTTGCTGATGAGCAAATGGTTGAGAATATGGATTTTGGATCAGGCAGCCCTGGGTCCAAGTTCCAACTTTGACACTTATGAGTATCGTGACTTGGGTATGTTACTTAACCTTTCATAATCTCAGTTTCCTAAACTATAGAATGAGGCTAATAATAGCACTACCTCACAGGGCTGTCTCAAGGATTAAATAAGATTAGCAGTAGTGCCTGGCACAGAGTAAGCTCTCAATAAGTATTAAAAAGCCAAAAAAACCAAACCCGTTGCTGTTGAGTCGATTCCAACTCATAGTGACCCTATAGGACAGAGTAGAATTGCCCCATAGAGTTTCCAAGGAGCGCCTGGTGGATTCGAACTTTCGACCTTTTGGTTAGCAGCTGTAGAACTTAACCACTATGCCACCAGGGTTTCCTCAGTAAGTATTAGCTGCTATTATTATTATTATTATCATCATTATTAAGAGTTCATAGTCTTGGAGCAGGGGAAGGGGAGAGAAAGGCATATAAGTAATATGGTCCAGTTTGATCAGTGCTATAATAGGGGGCAATAGTGGCTTAGTGGTAGAATTCTCGCCTTACAGGCAGGAGACCCTCGTTTGATTTCTTGCCAATGCACCTCCTGTGCCCTTCTATCAGTGGAGGCTTGTGTGTTGCTATGATGCTGAACAGTTTTCAGTGGAGCTTCCAGACTAAGATAGACTAGGAAGAAAGGCCTAATGACCTGCTTCCAAAAATCAGCCTGGAAGACAATGGCGCATGGGGTCGCCATGAGGCAGGGGCCAACTTGATAGCAGCTAACAACATAATAGAATCGTAGACAAGATGTGGCAGAACAGAGGTAGGAACAATAAACTGCAGGGATTTCAGGGCAGGCTTTCCAGAGAGGAAGAAGGGGCATGGGCTGTTCGGGGGTGGGGGTGGGGAGGTGCTGGTTAACTAGAGGGCAGGAAGAAGGGGCATGGGCTGTTCGGGGGTGGGGGTGGGGAGGTGCTGGTTAACTAGAGGGCATGGGGGGAGTGACAGCAGCACAGATGAGGCTGGGAATGGGCAGAGCCCGATCTTGACTGCCTTGTGACCTTGACTCTGCAGACCATGGGAGACCATTTCCTTCCCTAACCAGTCCATGGTCCTACCTCCCACCCAGACGCCCACACCAGACACTATTTTCACGTGTGTCAGTTCACTCATTAGGTACTTACTAAGTGTTTGTGAATATGGAGAAGGAATGGCAAATAAGATAGACAAAGATCCAGCCCTGCAGGAACTTGTATTCTAGGGGAGGGAGACAAAAATAAACTAAACCTAGTGCCGTCGAGTTGATTCCGATTCATAGTGACCCTATAGGACAGAGTAGAACTGCCCCATAGTATTTCCAAGGAGCACCTGGCGGATTCGAACTGCTGACCCTTTGTTTAGCAGCCGTAGAACTTAACCACTACGCCACCAGGTTTTCTAAGCAAGGTGATATCTGAGTGTTGTATGTGAGCCAGTGACTCGATAAAGGGTACTGAGTGGGGTAGGGAACCACTTTAGACAGAGTGGTTGGGGAAGGGTACTTGAGACCTGGAAGATAAGCCACACCAGAGCTGAGGAAAAGTACTGGAGCAGTCAGGAAACTGGCCTGGTCCCCGAAGGACTGAAAGGAGGCTGCCGGGTCTGGAGAGTAGTAAGAAAAGGGGTGAGGGGAAGGGTCACAGGGAGGGTAAGGGAGGCAGGGCCAGATCTCATAGGTCTTGAAGTCACTTTTGTTTTTTTCCCAGTTGCCATAGGGTTGATTCTGACTCACAGCGATCCCAAGTGTGTCAGAACAGAACTGTGCTCCATAGGGATTTTTTGGAAGTACATTACCAGGCCTTTCTTCCAAGGATCCTTTGGGTGGACTCGAACCTCCAACCCTTTGGTTAGCAGCTGAGTGCGTTAACCATTTGTACCACCCAAATACTCCAGGCCTTGAAAGGCAGATGCCTTTCCAAGTGCGAGCAGAGCTGTCAGAGGATGTAAAGTGGTTTTGGAGCCTGCAGCTGGCTTGTAAAGGATGGGTGGCAGGGGGAAGAGTAGAAGCAAATTAGCCTAGATTTCTCTCTCCTTCAGCATCCTCATCTAGTCAGTTACCCAGCTGTGCTGATTTTTCCTTCTGTGTCCCCAGACTCTGAGGCCTCTCCTCTCCTTCCCCACTGTACTAGCATAGCTCTGACCCACACCATCTCTCTCCTGGACCACCACAGCTTCCTAACTTCTCTCTGCTCACCGTTCTCCAATCTGTCTTTCTTCGCTAGAACCAGGAGGTTGCTCTCCCGCTCAAAATTCCTCCATGCCTCCCCATTTCACATTTATTCTGTAGTTGGAAAAAAATCCTTCTTCGAATAAAATATTATTTGGAAGCCCTGATATGTACAACAGATGAAAAGTAGCTCAGAGACAGGGCACCCAGAGCTCCTACATTCAACCCCTCAGCCCACCTCCTTTGAATTCTAGGATTTAGTTTGAAAATCACTTATCCACAGAATCAAATCCAAGCTTCTTAGTGTGGTATTCAAGAATCTTCATGACTTGGCCCTCACCTTTCTCAACAGTCTCCCCTTCCAGCGTTCTGCCCCCAAACCGAAACCCATTGCCATCATCTGATGCCAACTTGTGGTGACCCCATGTGTTACAGAGTAGAACTACTCCATACAGTTTTCTTGGCTGTAATATTTACAAAAGCAGAGCAACAGGACTTTCTTCTGTAGTGCCGCTCGAGGGGTCGCATCGTCACCCTTTAGGTCAGTAGTCAAGCGCAAACTGTTTCCGCCACATACCCAGGGAACTTTCATTCTGCCCCAGGTCCCCCAAATAACCATCCGTTAACAACCCTTAACATTTATCGAATGTGTGTAGTATGTGCTATCCTGTCCTAAGTGCTTAGACATGTTCAGCCACATAACCCTCACAAAAGCCTTAGGAGGTAGGTACTATCATTATCCCCGTTTTTCACATGTGGAGACTGACGTACAGAGAGGTTATGCACCTGGTCCAAGGATACACAGCTATTAAATGGTACAGCTGGGATGTGAACCCAGGCAGCCAGGCTGGAGGGCCCATACTTTTAACCACTACACCACCTTCTCTATGACTCCACCTTCTCCAAACTCTTGGGGTTCTTTTGCATCTCCATGCCTTTGCCTCTGTTCTTTCCACTGCCTGAAATAACCTCTCCTTACCTCTAACAATCCCGGACAATCTCATCTTTCTAGGCCAGCATCTGGAGCGGGAGATGGGCGAAGGCCTAAACTTTCAGGTGCTTGTCAGCAAGGAGGCAATGAAGCTAAAGCCACTCTCCCTGGTTCTTCAAGAGTACCCTGGGCTGAGACCAAAGCCTTGCCTTTTTGCAGGAACGTTTTTCACTGTCTCAGGAGACCAACCCACTGGGACCAGGGCTTCCCAGGCCACCTCTTGGACCTCTTGGTCTGACTCGGAGGAGGGAGGGGAATGCGCCCCAAACTCCCTGGGTCATTAAGGTCTAGGGACTAGTATTACAAATGCCCTGGGTGGTGGAAACAGTTAACTGTGCTCAGCTACTAACCGAAAAGTTGCATGTTCAAGTCCACCCACAGGTGCCTCGGAAGAAAGACTTGGTGATCTATTTCTGAAAAATCAGTCATTGAAAACTCTGCGGAGCGCAGTTCCACGCTGATACCCATGGGATCACCACCAGATGGGAACCGACTCCAGGGAAATTAGAAAAGCAAAGAAACCCCAAACCCGTTGCTGGCCAGCTGATTCCAAGTCATGGTGACCCCATGTGTTACAGAGGAGCAAAGGGGGTACCTTTCTGAGACGATATGGGCAGGACCCGGTGACCCATCGGACGTGGGCGCTGCGCTGGAGGAGCGCTGCGACTGACGCTCTGCCCTGGCCTGCACCCCAGGGCCGGCTCAGTCCTCTACTGGGAGAGGAGAGCCGTGGGGTGGGCGTGCCTTCCCGTGGTGCAAGAGCGGGCTCCTGCTGTGAGTACCCACCCGGTGACGTGGCTTGCTTCCTCCTCAGGCCTGGGCCTCCGGGGCTTAGGCAAGAACCCTGGGAGCGACGGAGCTGGAACGGTGGCGTGTGTCTGCTGTGACGCTCGGGGCTG
Source organism: Loxodonta africana (assembly GCF_030014295.1). Classification (NCBI taxonomy): domain Eukaryota; kingdom Metazoa; phylum Chordata; class Mammalia; order Proboscidea; family Elephantidae; genus Loxodonta; species Loxodonta africana. The sequence continues at coordinate 161,914,494 of NC_087344.1, read as the reverse complement.
CCTGCTGGGTGCTGGGGCAGGTTGTATTTGTTTTGAGTTCCACGCCTGCTTTTTTCTCTCAGGTGCTTTTCTGCCCCAAAGGCTTTGTAGCGTTATGAATAAATGATCGACCAGAATTGAGGCACCTTAAACGAACCCTAATAGACTCCAGCTGCAACCTGCAATGTGGACGCTGGGAGTTCAGGACCAGTCCTGCATGGATGAGAGGGAGACCCTCGGCCTGTGCAGAGCAGACCTGCAGGAAGGAAGTGGGCAAGATCTGTGGCCGGGTTTGGTCCCAGGGGGCTGTGGAGAGACTAAATCACCCAGCGGTAGGCAAATGTGTCTGTATCTGAGCATCTTCAGGGAAACAGATGGTTTTATTTAGGAAACTTGTTCTCAGCCTCTCCTTTGTGAACCTGCCCTTGAAAAGAGGTTTGGTGCTTCACACACACCATTACTTTTGGGCAAATATCAGTGAGTCACGATCACACTGGGAGGTACTGGCTTCTTAATGACTTTTGAAAAGGTGGGTGGAGAGGGAGAGGGGCAAAGAGGGGGTGGAAAGGAGCTTGAGGGGAGCTGAGTGTGGAGAAGTTTTAGAAGAGATGGAGACAGTGCCTGGTCAGCCAGGGGACCTGGCGCCATGGGGTACTTGTCCTATCTCAGACCAGGCCCTTCTACTCCGTATCTTCATTAGTGACAGAGAGAGGAAGAGGGGAGTAAATGGCACGTTAATGAAGCTAACGATGAAATCTGTCTTCATTTCTTGCCTACAGTTGTCCTGCCGTGTGGCTGTCAAACAGTTTCCAGAGGGTGGGCATCTCAGTGGTGAGGTAGCAGAGCTCTGCCCCTCAGGTCTGTGGTGGCAGGGGCTCTCACGGGAGGGAAGATGCCTTGGTCCCAGTGGGGTGGTCTCCCGGGACAGCTGAGGAATGCTTCTGCAAACAGACGCTGTCCTGGCGGAGGCCAAACAGGCAGAGCTTTGGTCTCAGCCGAGAGCACACGCTTGAACTACCAGCAAGGGTGGCTTTAGCTTCCTTGTCTCTTTGCTGACAGAGGCACCCTGAAGTTTTACATCATCACCCAGCTCCTGCTCCAGACACTCCGGAATCTCAGTCTTTTCATGGTGAGGCTGTTCTGTGAAGAGCCTCCTCACAACCTTTAACAGAATGGACCATTTCTGTTCTTGAATCGCCCCCTTCTTTTGGGGTCTCCTCCCACCTTTCCTCTGCTCCTTCTCAGTCTCCTCTGCTGAATTCTTTTCCCATCCTTGCCTCTCAACAGTGAAGGTGGTCAGGATGCAGGTCTGGGCCCTCTTCTCTCCCACCTTCCGTTAATGTTGATGCTCGTATCCTTGCTCAAGACTTCCAAATTTATGGCCCTTCGCAACCGCTCTTCTGGGCTCCAGACTTAGATATCCAACATGATATCTCTGTGTGGCTGTCCCACAGAAATCTCTAACTTCTCAGGTGCTCAGAAGTGAACTTTTGATCATCTATTTACATTCTCCTCTCATTTTCCCCAACTCAGCAAACGGTCCTTCCATCCAACCAGTTGCTCAAGCTAGAAACAAGACCTCACTGTTGACACTTGCCTCCCTCTCTCCTTCACATCAAGTTCGTCACCTGAAAAAACCAAAAGCCAAGCCAGTTGCCATTGAGTTGATTCTGACTGACTGCCCCACAGAGCTTCCAAGGCTGGAATCCTTAGGGAAGGAGATTGTCCCATCTTTTTCCCAAAGAGCAGCTGATGGGTTCAAACCACTGACCTTTTGGTTAGCAGCCAAAGGTTAACCACTGCACCACCACGGCTCCTTAGGTTATCATCAAGCCCTGTCAATTCTGTTGACAAGCTCCTCTGGTGATTCTTGTGTATCCTCAAGTTTAAAGCGTAAGGCAAAAGAGAAGACTCTGAGGCTTCCGTGGGTCAGACCCTATTAGAATCTGTATGACATGGAACGTATCCTAATAGTCATTAAATATCAGGGTTGCCAAGCGAAAGTGATGATCATAAAAGAGCCTCTTCCCCTTTGTTAGTTGCTAACAAGGGTTCTGATGGATCAATGCCATGCAGGATCCTGGGCTGGCTCCTGGCTCTCGTGGAGCAGCTTGTTCATCATCACCTTTTTTTTTTCCTGTGCACCACAAGGTACACTAGATAGCTCAATTTCAGCAAGAAGTGCTGCACCCAGATTTAGAGGGTTTAAAAGAACTGCATAACAAGCAGTGATAGTATTTTGTGATGTCTTAGAGATGTCTCACACCATTCTGTAAATATCCCTTATTTAAGTAGTTCTCCAAGTGTGGTTCCCTGACCAACAGCATCAATATCACTTGGAGTTTGTTGGAAATGCAAATTATTGGGTCCCACCCCAGACCTGAATTAGAAACCCAATCTGTGTCTTAACAAGCTCTCCAGGCGAACTGACAGGCATAGAGAAATACTCCTTTACTGAGTTAGAAGAACCAACTGAGCGAGCACATTGTGGCTAGTAGCCAGGATCTAGAAGTTTTTTTCACCTCTTTGGACCTACTTAATTTGGTGATCAGAGTCAAATTCAAGAGAGGAGAAGAGGACTAACAGTTATGGAGAAACTAGTGGTTGGTAGGGACCACGCTGGGCACTTAATATGCATTAAATTCATTCCACCTGTACAACATCCTCAGTTGTTGTTATGGCCCATCAAGTTGGTTCCAGTTCATAGCAACCCTATGTACAACAGAACAAAACACTGCCTGGTCTTGCGCCATCCTCATAATCATTGCTGTGTTTGAGCCCATTGTTGCGGTCACCGTATCAATCCACCTGATTGAGGGTCTTCCTCTTTATCACTGACCCTCTACCTTACCAAGCATGATGTCCTTCTCCAGGGACTGATCCCTCCCGATAACATGTCCAAATTATGTGGGACGTATTCTCGCCATCCTCACTTCCAAGGAGCACTCGGGCTGTATTTCTTCCAAGACAGACATGTTTGTTATTTTGGCAGTCCATGGTATACTCAATATTCTTTGCCAACACCATAATTCAAAGACATCAATTCTTCAGTCTTCCATATTCATTGTTCAACTTTTGCATGCATATAATATGACTGAAAATATCATGGCTTGGGTCAAGCACACCTTAGTCCTCAAAGTGACATCTTTGCTTTTTAACACTTTAAAGAGGTCTTTTGTGGCAGATTTGCCCAATGCAAAGTGTCTTTTGATTTCTTGACTACTGCTTCCATGGGTGTTGATTGTGGATCCAAGTAAAATGAAATTCTTGACAATTTCAGTCTTTTCTCCATTTCTCATGATTTTGCTTATTGGTTCAGTTGTGAGTACTTTTATTTTCTTTATGTTGAGGTATAATCCATGCTGAAGGCTGAGGTCTTTGATCTTCATCATAAGTGCTTCAAGTCCTCTTCACTTTCAGCAAGCAAGATTGTGTCATTTGCATATCGCAGGTTGTTAATCAGTCTTCCTCCAATTCTAATGCCCTGATCTTCTTCATATAGTCCAGCTTCTTGAATTATTTGCTCAACATATTAATTAAGTAAATAATGGTGTTATGGATTGAATTGTGTTCTCCAAAAATATGTGTCAGCTTGGTTAGGCCATGATTCCCAGTATTGTGTGGTCGTCCTCCATTTTGTGATTGACATAATTTTCCTGTGTGTTGTAAACCCTAATCTCTGCCTGTGGTTAATGAGGCAAGCTGGGTTATGTTAAAGAGAATTAGGGTGGGATGAAACACCCTTACTCAGGTCACAATATAAAGGGAGTTTCCCTGGGGTGTGGCCTGCACTGCCTTTTACCTTACAAGAGATAAAAGGATAGAGAAGTGAGCAGAGAGTGAGGGACCTCATACCACTAAGAAAGCAGTGCCAGGAGCAGAGCATGTCCTTTGGACCTGGGGTTCCTTCGTGGAGAAGCTCCTAGTCCAGGGGAAGATTGATGACAAGGACCTTCCTCCAGAGCTGACAGAAAGAGAAAGCCTTTCTCTGGAGCTGACAACCTGAATTTGGACTTGTAGCCTACTAGACTATGAGAGAATACATATCTCTTTGTTAAAGCCATCCACTTGTGGTACTTCTGTTTTAGCAGCACTAGATGACTAAGACTTATGGTGAAAGAATACAACTGTGATATACTCTTTTCCTGACTTTAAACCAGAGTATCCCCTTATGAACAACTGCCTCTTGGTCTAAGTACAGCTTTCACATAAGCACAATCAAATGCTCTGGAATCCCCATTCTTCACAATGTTATCCATAATTTGTTATGATCCCATAGTTGAATGCCTTTGCACAGTCAATAAAACACAGTATCATTCTGGTATTCTCCACTTTCAGCCAAGATTCATCTGACATCAGCAATGATACCTCTCATTCCACATCCGCTTCTGAATCCAGCTTGAATTCCTCGAAGTTCCCTGTTGATGTACTGATGCGACTGTTTTTGAATTATCTTCAGCAAAATTTTACTTGCATGTGATATTAATGATTTTGTTCCATAATTTCCACCTTCTGTTGGATCACCTTTCTTTGAAATGGGCACATATATGGATCTCTTTCAGCTGGTTGGCCAGGTAGCTGTCTTCCAAATTTCTTGGCATAGAGGAGTGAGCGCTTCCAGTGTTGAAACATTTCAGTTGGTATTCCATTGATTCCTGGAGCCTTGTTTTTCACCAGTGCCTTCAGTGCAGCTTGGACTTCTTCCTTCAATACCATCAGTTCTTGATCATATGCTACCTCCTGAAATGGTGGAACATTGACCAATTATTTTGGTACAGTGACTATATTCCTTTCATCTTCTTTTGATGCTTCCTGCATAGTTCAGTGTTTTGCTCATAGAATCTTTCAATTGTGCAACTAGAGTCTTGAATTGTTTCTTCAGTTCTCTCAGCATGAGTAATGCTAAGCCTGTTCTTCCTTTTTGGTTTTCTAACACCAGATCTCTGTACATTTTATTGTAACACTTTATTTTGTCTTCTCGAGCTCCCTTTGAAATTCCTCGGAGGAACCCAAATCATTGCCATTTATGGATAAAAGAACTAAAGGTCAAAGCGATTAAGTAACTTGCCTGAGTGTCTTAGTCATCTAGTGCTGCTATAACAGAAATACTACAAGCGGATGGCTTTAACAAAGAGAAATTTATTTTCTCACAGTCTAGTAGGCTAGAAGTCCAACTTCAGGGCATCAGCTCCAGGGGAAGGCTTTCTGTGTCAGCTCGGAGGGAGGTCCTTGTCATCAGTCTTCCCCTGGACTAGGAGCTTCTCCACCCAGGAACCCTAGTTCCAAAGGACATGCTCTGCTCCCAGCACTGCTTTCTTGGTGGTATGAGGTCTCTGCTTGCTTCCCTTTCATCTCTTTTAAGATAAAAGGTGGGGCAGGTCATACCACAGGGAAACTCCCTTGACATTGGATCAGGGATGTGACCTGAGCAAGGGTGTTACATCCCACCCTAATCCTCTTTAACCACAGACAGAGATTATGATTTATAACACATAGGAGAATCAGGAAATGGAGGACAACTACACAATACTGGGAATCATGGCCTAACTGAGTTGACACATATTTTGGGGGGACATGATTCAATCTATGACACTAAGGCCTCATAGTGATTAACCAAGTTTGGATTTGAACTCAGATCTGTTGATTCTAAAGGCCTTGCTCTTCTCCGGATATCCCACCCAGCCTCCTCCGAAATAATCCATGCTCTATGCCCTCTCCATCCTACTCCCTGTCCCTGGTTATTGGTGATCAAGTTTACTGAGGACTCCCGTGGATTCTGAAGGCGAAACTTCTTGATGTTCTAGAAGCGAGAAGCACTGGAGGGGAAACATCTGGCACTTAGAGGCTTTACGTCCCTTCTGCCTGCCCCTGCTTGCCTCCTCTTGACAGGAGACAAGTGGATGGTGTCAGCCTGCATTACAGATCGTGAGAGGATCCACCTCCTGCTCATTTAAATCAGGGCTTCGACCTGATTGGTTCTGGTTCAAACCCCTGCTGAGAATTTCCATTTCTAACAAGTTCCCTGCTGAGAATTTGTATTTCAACCCCAGGTATACTGAATTAGAATCTACATTTTAACAAGAGCCCCAGGTGATTCTTAGGTACAACTTCCTGGGAACTTGTTAAAAGTACTAGTACAGAGATCTTTGCTGGGAGGTTGTTCTGAACGAAGCCTCAGGCCTCCCTTCGCCCTCTGCTCACCCTGAAACACAATGATGAAACACCAATTTAGCTCCATTATTGTAACTCCTCCAAAAATTAAAGGCTGTGTGTTCTGCCAGAGCCAGCTAATGTCTCCCACTGGTGAGCAGGTGACACTAATGGTTATTTCCTCCCATCCAGGCACCGAGTGCAGAGTGGCAGGAACTGGAGTGAGCTCAGGCTGGGAGGCAGCCTTGGGATGGAGAGGGGGGCGTCCACGGAGAAGCTCAGGATCCTGTCTGCCCTGTTACCAGAGCCACAGTGAGGAGGGATGCCTGAGCTGGACGGCAGAACTTCTTTCAGATTCTTCTATGCTTGACCTTTCTTCCCTCTCCTAAAGGGACTGAGTGGCCAAAACTGGCTCTTCGCACTGAATGCATCTTCTCAAACATTGGAAAATCTCCAACTCAGAAATAGCCCAGCCTGGTGCCAAGGCAAGCCCTGGCCCCACAGGCCACATCCTGGCAGAGCCGAGCCTTGCCCCTCCAGCAGGGTGTTCCCAGAATTCCTGCTGCCGCTGAGAAGGGGACCTGCTGCTCCCGGATCTCACCATGTCTGAGGCTCCTTCTCCAAGTTGGTGCCCAGCTTTGCCTGCCCTCCCACACAGGAGCCAGCATTTCTTCTCACCTCTTCCTTCCTCCGTCACCCCCAGCTGCCTCTCCTCCCATAGTAGACCGAGCCATCTCCTGTCTGTGTCAGCTGAGGCAACTCTTCCTCAAGGGTGTAGGGTCTCAGCCTTTCCCAAGCCCCTTCTCATACCAGGTCCAGTAATGGGAAGCTCCCTAAAATGGGAAATTCTTAGATCTGGCATGTCTCCTGTCAACCTGTCCACATAACCCACAGCCTCTGCAAAGCACCTGGCAGCCCTGTTCTAGCCCCACCCACACCCTTCCTGGAATCCTTGGGGCTGTGAGGGCTTGGGGCAAAGCTGGGTCTGCCTAAAGCTTTTTTGTAACAATTTCCCAACTAAGCACCTTCTGCAGTTAGTAGTTTCAGAGTAAAGACCTCACTACAATAATCAGTGTTAGAGCTCAGCCATCCTCAAAGATTACAAAGATCTCCTCCCATTTTACAGGTCAGAAAACTGAGGTTTGAAAGGCTATGTGGCCCAGTTAATGCTAAATGGAGTTTTCCCAGCTCCTCGACTCGACGGCACTGGGCTGGGTAGTCTACCCTGGAATCCCTTTCTTTCTTTCCTCAATTCAAATAAACTCCACATATAAAATTGAGTACGTAGTAGACACAAGGCCAGAGTTCAGGGCTTCAGAGGATATATAAACCAAGGCCAATGCGTGGCAGTGGGAAGTTGGAAGCTCTGGATTCCGGGGACCATCTACCTCTAACACAATAGCGGTGACTGTCAGGAAGCACCTTAAGGATACTATTAACAGCTAGCATTCATTGAGCACTTGCCATGTGCCAGGCACATGGCTAAGACCTCTGTGTGGATTGTCTCCTTCAATCCTCACAGCAACTTTAAGGGGTAGGGATTATCCTCGCTCAAGTCTTACGAATGAGGAGACAAACACAGAGATGTTAAATTAACCAACCTACTTCACGAAAGAGTCGGAAAAAATGGCTCAAACCCAGGCAGTCAGACCCCAGTGCCTACCCTCTTAACCAACCATTCCAAACCAGCTTGGTTTTCTGAAAGGCTGTCATTGAGAATCAGATTTATGTTAATTATGGCTCTATGTTTTCGTTTTCCTAATGCTTCTGGAGCCCTGACTAAGTAGTTTGTGATGGTGCTTTATAGATGTTATCTCAGTTACTCACTTAAAAATCTCACTTATTTGTCACGGCAAATTTATGAGCTAGGTCTTATTATTACCTTCACTTTATAGATGAAGAAATTGAGGCTTAAACCTGTTGCCTTCGAGTCAATTTCAACTCGTAGTGACCCAAGAGGACAGAGTAGAATTGCCCCACAGGTTTTCCAAGGCAGTGATGTTTACGGAAGCAGACTGTCCCATCTTTCTCCCATGGAGCAGCTACTGGGTTTGTCCCATCTTTCTCCCGCAGAATGGCTGGTGGGTTTGAACTGTTTGAACCGCTCGGTTTGCAGCTAAGCGCTTAACCACTGTGTCACCAGCACACCTAATGGAGGCTTAAATGTGTTAATAAGATTTCAGAATTTGAAGACCATAATCTGAACTGCCTCCATGACGTTGTTCATTTATGCTGTGCTTTCTCTGTGAGGCCCTTGGTAGAAAACCCTCTTCTGCCTTAGGATAGGAGCCCTGGTGGTGCAGTGGTTAAGAGCTACGCTGCTAACCAAAAAAGTCAGCAGTTCGAATCTACCAACTGCTCCTTGGAAACCCCATGGGGCAGTTCTACTCTGCCTTATAGGGTTGCTATGAGTCGGAATCTACTCAACAGGAACAGGTTTTCAAAGGATCCTAGGACCAGGACTAGCTTAGGCTCCTAAGTTTTTGGTTTGCTTGTACGTTATTGGAATTTTCCCGTTTTCATCGAGTTGACTCCGACTCATGGTGACCCCATGTGCGTCAGGTAGAGAGCTATGCTGCGTAGGGTTTTCTATGGCTGATTTTTCAAAAGTAGGTCACCAGATCTTTCCTTCCAGGCATCTCTGGGTGGGCTTAAACCTCCAATCTTTTGGGGGTAGCAGCCAAGCATGTTAACATTTGCAAATGCCCAGGAACTCCTTTTACTTTACGGACACCAGCAACCCAGTGACTATGTTTCCTCTTTTGCATCAGCTGCTAGAATGCTTCAAGGTAGACGTGTGGCTCGCCTCTCGGGGGGCGTGCATTTCATCTAGTGGTCTCCGTGGACTCCATTTTGCATTCTTTCACTTTTCCTTTTGTTACATTTGTATGATGTTTTGAAGTTATTTTTAATCTTGTTATGTGTCTTGTAACCTCGCTTAAACCTGTTTTGGGATAGCACAAGGTGACAAATGAATATATGAGCTTTTTTTATTACTTGCTGTGTAACCTCAGGTAATTCACTTGAGCTCTCTTGGCTTAATTTCCTCTATCTGCAGAATTAGGATAATGCCCTCTACAAAGGCTTGTTGAGTATTGTCATGGATTGAATTATTTCCCCCACAAAATGTGTGTATCAACTTGGTTAGGCCACTGATTGCCAGTATTGTATGGTTGTCCTCCATTTTGTGATTGTAATTTTATGTTAAGAGGATTAGGTTGGGGTTGTAACACCACCCGTACTCAGGTCACCTCCCTGATCCAACGTAAAAGGAGTTTCCCTGGGGTGTGGCCTGTATAACTTTTTATCTCTTAAGAGATAAAAGGAAAGGGAAGCAAGCAGAGAGTTGGGGACCTCATACCACCAAGAAAGCAGCACCAGGAGCAGAGCTCGTCCTTTGGACACGGGGTTCCTGTGCCTGAGAAGCTCCTAGACCATGGAAAGATTGAGGACAAGGACCTTCCTCCAGAGTGGACAGAAAGAGGAAGCCTCCCCCTAGAGCTGACGCCTTGAATTTGGACTTTTAGCCTACTTTACTGTGGGGAAATAAATTTCTCTTTGTTAAAGCCATCCCCTTGTGGTATTTCTGTTATAGCAGCACTAGATAACTAGGACAAGGATTAAACACGACAATGTGTGCAAAAATACACTGTAAATCTAATAGTGCTATAGAAAGGCAAGAGCCCTGGTGGAGCAGTGGTTAGGCATTCAGCTGCTAACCAAAAGGTCAGCAGTTTGAATCCACCAGGCCCTCCTTGGAAACCTTAAAGGGCAGCTCTACTCTGTCCTATAGGGTTGCTTTTAGTCGGAATCAACTCAACGCCAACGGGTTTGGTTTTGGTATATAAAGGCAAGGAGCCCTGGTGGTGCAACATTTAGCACCTGGCTGCTATCCAAAAGGTCGGCAGTTTGAACCAGCCACTCAGCAGGAGAGAAAACCTGGTAACCTGCTCCAGTAAAGACACAGCCTAGGAAACCCTATGGGGCAGTTCTACTCTGTCATGTAGGGTCACTACGAGTCAGAATTGCCTTGACAGCCCATGACGACAACAGTGTATCAGGAGTGGTTTGGGCCCAGGGATGGGTAAGCGGGACCTGGCTGGAACCCAGCCCTACATCACTGGGAAGACACACCCAGGATTGTGCAACCTGAAGGAGGTGCTGCCGATAGGATTTTGGGGGCAGTCCAAGATCGCTCTGGTGGGGAAACAGAGCTGGACCAAACCTCACACTTTCCATAAGGCAGGGTTCTTAATTGAAGCTGTCCCTGCTCTCTGCCCACTGGGGGATAACTGCCAAAGAGGAATAGGTGGTGTTTCCAGGGCTACCACAGGCCCCTGGGGAAAGTTGACAGTTCCCTGTGAGGTTGGGGTCTCTCCAGAGAGTCTTCCAGGTGTCTCAGCCTCATCAGACCAGCAGCCCCTTCCCTTCCTCCACCTGAGGGAACTCCAGAAGTTCACTGGTAACAGCTGAGTAGCAGTTGTGGTCTGTGGTGAGAAGGCAGGCTGGGGCTGGCCAGGCCAGAGAGCCTGTCTTCACTACCCCACCTCTGAGCCTTGGCTCTGCACACCTAACAGTCTGCCTTCCTCCTGTTCTCCACACCACATCCGTCTCTTCTTTCTAGCATTCTTCCAGAATCACTTAATCCTGTAAACATGCAGGACTAACCTAACCAATCCATCAACCCTCTCATGGTCTCCAGCTCACTCCTGCCCCTCAGTGCATTTGTGTGACCTTCTAAACAGTAGGAGAACTCTGGGTTTCATCAAAATGTTAATGGTAGCTATCTAGGGACAGTGGGTTTACGGTGAATTGTATTTCTTTTTTGTGGCTTTCTGTATTTTCCAAAATACCTAAAACAAGAATGTTATACTTTGCCTTCAGGCCAGGGAGGGTAAAATATATTACAGTTACGCCACATTCAAAGAAAAGGATTTTAGTTTGGGTTCTTTGCTCTATCAGTTTAAACTGTATGACTCTGGGAAATTTCCTCTGCTTTCCTCATCTATAAAATGGAGATACTGATTCATCACTGTGTCAAGGGGGTTAAATGAGATCATGTACCAGGAAAGTGCTTTATAAATATGTTAACCAGTTGCTGCTGAGTTGATTCTAACTCATAGCGACCCTATAAGACAGAGTAGAACTACTCCATAGGGTTTCCAAGGAACAGCTGGTGGATTCGAACTGCCAACCTTTTGGTTAGCAGCCAAGTTCTTAACCACTGTGCCACCAGAGCTCCTTATAAGTATGTTAGATATTATTGTTGGGAGTCCCTGGGTGATGCAAACAGGTTGCACTCAGCTACTAACTGAAATGTTGACAGCTTGAATCCACCCAGCAGCTCTGCAGAAGAAAGCCTGTGGGTCTACCTCCATAAGATCAGCCACTGAAAACTCTGTGGAGCACAGTTCTACTCTGACACACGGGGGGTCATCCATGAGTTGGAATCAACTGGATGGCAACAGGTTGGGCTTTATTATTATTGTTACATTCAGGGGGGAATAAACTGTGCCAAGAATCTTACAAGGCCCTTTCTTGTTGAAATTTTATTACAACCTCACCATAGCCCCATGAAACAGAGGTTATTCTTCACATTTTACTAATGAGGAAACAAAGAGGTGATGTGATTTGTGTGAGAGCACACAGCAGTTGTGGGATTCAAGCCTTGGTCTCTGGAATCCAAGTCCTGCTTATCTGCAGGTTTCTTGAGGACTGGGACCCAGGGGGCCCTTGGGTCTATATCCCTCACACAGCCTTTGTGCATCGTGACGGACAGACAAGAGCTGACTTTGTGGCCTTGAACAGCGCTGCTCCCTTATCAGCGTCTCAGCTTCCCTGTGAGTGAACTGAAGAGAAAATCTTTATCCTCCTTTCTCAATGCTCAGGACAGAACCTGATGCAGAAGCAGTTACTGCCTTATACATAGGTTTATAATAAGCTGCAGAATCTTCAGAACACAAGGTCTCCCTGAAATCCTTCATTTCCACGTGCAGCTTCTTAGGTCAACCAAAAAATGTCCCTCTCCGCAGGGCTAGAGTCCTCTTAGGGGGAAAACAAAAAGCCACTCAAGTAAGCTTGAAAGGGAGCCAAGCCCCACGCTGCTACCCCCCAGGGGTGAGGGGGCTCCGGCCTGCCAAGCTCCAGGTGGGCGGCAGGGGACCCTGCTGAGAGTTTCCGTTCTGTCTCATCAGAGAGAAAACAGCTCAGCCAGTTTCTCTTGTAAACATTTCTTAAATACGGCTGGGGGAATATTTTTCCTTAGGGAATACTGATTCCCTAAAGAGAGCTGGGCGTCTGCCCAGTCTTGGATAGGATTTACTAATAAAAAAAAAAAGCCCCGTCAGCAGGAATTGGAGTTACAAAGGCCCTTGCTGCCTGCCTTTTTCCTCGGCCTCTTTTTCAACCAGATCTACCAAAATGGCCTAAAAGCGACAGGAAACTGGTCCCCATGTTTCCTTCTGAAAGCCACCTGAGACTCCCCCAACTTCCCACCCCACACACACCTTCAAAACGCCTTTCCTAGGACTGCTTGCCAGCTCCAGAATTCTCCTGAATACACTTCCCCTCCCCACTGCCTTCTGGGTGCTCAAAACTTAGCTGGTCTAAGTCTCTTCCTCTAGAACTCCTGCTTTCTCACTTTGTAACTAACTTGCAGCTAGTTGATTTGATGTATTGATCCTGGGAAGGTATTGGGTAGGGCTAGTTTTTTTTTTTTTAGTTAAAGTGTCACTCCAGCAGGGCCCTTTGAGGGTGACTCAGCTGGAGAATCTTTCTGACAATGTGGGGGAGGCATTTTTGAGCAGGTGTCTCAAGCCACCAAGGCAGGCTTGTCCCCAGATTCTCAAGAAGGGAAATGCTTGTCTCCGAATTAAGTCATATTTTCATGACACACCACCAGCGCTGTTTTTCTCTCTGGAAGTTGGGCTGTTCCCAGCGCACAGTCAGATGTGTCACTACAGAGGTGTGAGTCAGCCAAAGGCTCGGGGAGGGAGTGGACGCGCTCAGCCCCGCAGGAAGAGAGCCCCAAGCCAGTGCTGTTCTAGGGTGGGGGGAGCAACCTCTCCCTGAGGCCACCTCACAAAAGGAGTGAACTCCCTTATTCAAACAAAGTGTGGAGAACTTCCTGGGACAGCTGAGAGGGCTCCAGAGAAGGCACACCAGTTGGGGAGGGGGGTTAAAGCAGTGGCTCTATTTCTTCCCCTTCACCCATCTGAATTTCTTCTTTTTTTCCTTCTGGTTTTTCTCTTTGGTTCTAGCTGCCCACCACACTCTGTTCCTGCACCTTCTTCAAAACTCCAACCCAAGTGTAGACCCAAATGCTACTCCTGCTTCCTGTCAAACCCTTTGCTGTTGAGTTGATTCCCACTCATAGAGACCCTTGAAATAGCCTGGTAATTAAAAAAAAAAAAAAAACTTCTGTAAATACTAAGGGTGAACAAAAGGAATAACCACAGGCAATGCAAATGGCACATAGGTAGAAAGCCATAAGATTTTTCCATCATTGGGCTCCAGTCCCAAATGGCTGGGAAAATGTCACAGGCTCCTCCCTGAGTTCTTGCCCTGGCAGTTCTTTGCCCATTTCTGTGGAATGGCATCCTCTCTTTTCTCAACATACATCTGTGATCTCCTAAGCAGCCAATCCCCTTCCTGGCTAAGACCCCATCCAATCCTCATACTCCACTGGGGCCTCCCTCTCAGGCCTCATTTTGATGTGAAGGGCTGGCTTATTCTCAGCAGACTGTCAGAACTGGGGAGCGGGGGCAGGGGGGGAAGGGGTTGAGATGGAAAGTGACTTCCCCCTTCCCATCTGTCATGGATTCAATTAATGTCCCCAAAAAATGTGTGTATCAACTTGGTTAGGCCATGATTCCCAGTATTGTATGGTTGTCCTTCATTTTGTGATTGTAATTTTATGTTGAGAGGATTAGAGTGGGATTGTAACACCACCCTCCGTCAGGTCACCTCTCTGATCCAAGGTAAAGGGAGTTTCCCTGGGGTATGGCCTGTACCACCTTTTATCTCTCAAGAGATAAAACGAAAGGGAAGCAAACAGAGAGTGGGGACCTCATACCACCAAGGAAACAGCACCAGGAGCAGAGCATGTCCTTTGGACCTGGGGTCCCTGTGCCTGAGAAGCTCCTCAACCATGGAAAGATTGAGGACAAGGACCTTCCTCCAGAGCGGACAGAAAGAGGAAGCCTTCCCCTGGAGCAAACGCCCTGAATTTGGACTTGTAACCTACTAGACTGTGAGAAATAAATTTCTCTTTGTTAAGGCCATCCACTTGTGGTATTTCTGTTATGGCAGCACTAGATTACTGAGACACCATCTGATATAGCAACTCCTATATACTCATACACAGGCACACAGCCCTACATACCCCCATTACGGGCTCACACAATGTGAGCAGTCATAAGATTCTAAGGTAATAGGAGAAAACAAATGCCATTTAAAACCACAATGGCCTTCCATGGTGGGCGGATCCTGTTAAAGGCAATATGACAATCTCAGTGTTGAAGCTGCTCCTGGGGAAGATGGCCAGGTTGTTCATTTGAGTATCTTGTTGGTTTCCAATGTACAAGGATGGGGCTGGAACTGAGCCTGGGCTTAGGGGCTGGAGAGAACTAAGTTGTCTGGCACAACAGAAAGGCCTTGTTTATTTATTTATTGTGTTTTGCAGCATGGAACCCAGAGGGATGATGGAGAGGAGTCAATAAGATGATAGAAGCAGGCACTGCATGGAGGGATGTGGCCAGGGATGACCCCTGGTGTAGGCACCAAGGGTTTTCAAGGCCAAGCACATCTATGTGCCATCTGAAGCTGTCCAGATGCGGTGGCAGGGTAAATACCCATTTTCCCTGACCAGTGACAACAAGTCTTCCGTTGAAGTGCTCCTGTGTACTTTGTGTTGCTAGGGGTGGGGTGGACCCTGAGTTGTGTCCTCTGATTGAATCAATGAAAGAAGAGTCATCAGGAGCAGAGAGGAAAACAACATTTCAGGAAAGGCAGACAATTGAAGCCAAAGGGGACCATAAATATATTTGCTCTCCGTACCTCAGGAATAGGCAGGAAGCTTGGGGGAGAGTACTTGTTAGCCAGCTCTTGAGATGCAGTAGAAAGGAAGGTCAGGAGCGCTCGCTGTGGAACTATCTTGCCTGGGCTTGACTCCTAGATCTGTGCTTCACCAGCCTTGTGACCTGGAGCAGGTTGCCTGTGTTTCCTCATCTATAAGCTGGCAATAAGAGTGGTACCTCTCCTGCAGGGTGGTTGTGAGGATTAATATAAGCTCAGGCACTCAGAACAGAGCCTGGAACATAGGAGGTGGAGAAGCAGCTGATATCCCGCTTACACCTGTAACAGGGATTCTGTACATAAATAGTAACCGGAGTTTTATTCTCTCACTCCTTCCCTACCTCACCCCTACTCTCTTCCACCCCATGCACACTCAGACACATGCTTTCTGATGACAATATACAACAGCTACTAAGGAAACCAGTCCCAGAGTCCCTGAACTACAAAAAAAAAAAAAATTTTTTTTTTTTTTTTTACAAGCTGTGATAAATTCAGACCATCAGCAGTGTTTCCATTTCCACTGAGTCAATTTCTACTCATGTTACAGAGGAGAACTGCTCCACGGGGTTTTCTTGGGTGTAATCTTTATGGAAGGTCACTAGGCCTTTCTTCCCCAGTGCCAGTGAGGCGGGGGTGAGGGGCGTGGGTGGGGTGGGTTCGAACCGCCAACCTTTTGGTTGGTAACAACATGCAAACTGTTTGTGCTACCCACGGACCTATCAGCAGGGTAGAACTTTAAAATGACAGACATGGAAAATTTCAGAAGCAATCACTGGTGTTTCTCAGGCCAACAAAATGGAGGACAACACCAGCCTGTGCTGACCCAGCCCCTCCATCCCAGAGGTCCCCTGTTTCTTCATCCCAAGGCCAAGAGAACTCCCTGGAAATCTCTCCATCCCAGGTCCTAATACAGCCCACAAGAGACCCTCATGTTCTCGGGGACTTTGTCCAGAATGGAAGGCATTAAATATTCATGGAGAATAAGTAGGTGTCAATTCAGACAGGAGAGGAAAACGTGACTACAGAGGACGACTGATGAGGATGAATGAGGGCCAGATGGGCAGGGGTGGGAAGGGAGCTGGCTGCTGTACTAGACACATTTTTCTACATTGTTGCTGACACTAAAACACCATAAAAATATGCTAGCAACCGGACAAGGGTTGACCTAGACCCTACAGCTCACCCTGCCTCCCTCTTCCTCCTGGGTATAAATATTTATGGCTTTGGTTAGTTGGCTCAGGGTTCAAGACACTTAGATAAATGGCCTCTCTTTCCTCCTTGGTTTTCCTACTGACATTGTTTGTTAGTTTTCCTACTAACTAGATTTTTCTTGCAAGGAAGAGACTATTGGCAGAAGGGCATATAGTCTTTGCTCTGTGCCTTTTGATACTTCATACCTTGGACTCTGGATCCTCTCCTTCTACCGCCATCTCCCCACAGGATAGAGGCTCAGATGCCCAGAATGAAGGCAGAGGGTAGGGGCTGGGGAGGTGAAGGGAGAAGGCTAATAAAATAAAATAAAATAAAATAAAATAAAATAAAATAAAATAAAATAAAAATAACAGGAAAAGAGAATTCCACATAAAATCTTAGAGACGGTGGAATGATTTGGAAAAGGATAGCGACAGTGGTTGCACAACTTGAAGAATGTAATCGAGGTCACTGAATTGTAGAAATTGTTGAGATGGTGTATGTTTTGTTAAGTATATTTTCACCACAATAAAACAAAACAAAAACCTAGAGACAAGGAAGGCAGGAGGAAGAGCACAGGACTGGCTCTCATGAGACCTGGGTTCTGGGTCCAGATTTGCATGGGCTCACTGAGCCACCCGGGACAAGCTGTGTGACTCTCTGGTCTAACTTACTCTTCTGTGGAAGGAGAGGATGAGCCAGGTCATCTCCAAAGCCCTTTCCAGCTCTGACCTTCCCCAAGTCCATGAGAGCATAGAGCCATGACACTGTGGTCTGTGGAAAATGACAAAGCTCTCCAAGGCTGCCCCAGTTCTCCCAAGCTCTTGCTATTCTGGTCATACTTAACTCACTCCTCCTCACCTCTGTGACCCCAGTCTCTCTGAATTGCTGCTGACCCAGAGAACCCAGTGTGGTCCCTTCCTTCCAAATGAGCCCTGGAGTTGGTATGTTCGTGACAGCGTCCAGAGGGGATGTTTGGCTGCTGCTTCCCTTGCAACTCAATAATCTCTCTCCAGGAGAAAATGTCACTGTGGGTTTTCAGGTAATGGAAGACAAGTGCATCTGCTCTGCCCGGCAAGGTGGGGGAAGCACGTGAAGTCCACCAGGGACTGAAAGGAATGGATTGTCGTTGTTGCCTGAGCTTGTTGCCAAATGTTTTCCCACTCATTCTCTTGCGAGGGAAAGATTAGATATTTATACCACCAAGAAGCACAGCATACTAATGAGGGGCATGTTGGGCCAGGGGCAGGGCAGGGTCGGCTTGGCCGCCAGCCAGTTCCGCTCTGTGAAGTGGTGCACGAGTGGAGGAGGGCGCGGAGGCTGGGCCATGGTCTGGTTGCCAGTGGGAGCTGGCTCTTCAGGCAGCTCGCCAGAGTGGGCAGCAGGGCTGTCTGGATGCTGGGGAATTTATCAAGTGTGAGAGCAGAACTGTCTTCGCTGTCCTGAGCCTCTGAAGCTTCCTGAGGCCACTTGGTCTGAGGCTGCAGGGAAGGACCTATTGTGAAAGGTGGGTTTAGAAACAACTTAAATGAGAACACCCAAGGCCAGTGGAGTGGTTATTGAGCAACCCTGCTTTCAGCTAGGTCAGAGCCCTGTCTAGACCAATTAGCTTTGTTTTGCAGCACCGCATGGGAAGCCTTTCACCCCATGTACCCAAGAACGGCTATTGGTTCCAACTGGCCCATGTGAGAGGGTGTGGAAGGGTTGGTGCATATCCATCCCCTCGGCAGGAAGAACTTGCAGACTTGGCGACCTCATCATCGATGGAGGGGCCATATGGCCCCTCTGGGAGGATGTGGCCTCTCTCCTGGACTGACCACAGAGGGCCCTGGTAACTGCTGCCCATAGGGTGGAGCCTGGATCCCACACGCCTTGGTTTTCCCTTTCTGGGTTCTTGATGGATGTCAGCAGAATTTTCTAGAGGAGGTTTGGCCCCTTGTTTCAGAGCTTGGGCCCCGATAGCAACAGCCACATTCTCAGGGCCTGAGCTTTGACCATGGAGGGAGGCCCTGAGTGTATCCCTCCCAATTTTCTTACAGTCCCTATAATATGAGCTCTGAGGGCTGGACTGCAATTATGATTCATTCTGGTAGGAAAATCCACCCCTGGCTTTAATGTTCTCATCTGAAAAAGAAATCCTTCCAGGGAGGAGAGCAAAGAAGTGGTCCCACACAGCTGCCCTCTGCAGTGGCAGGGCCCAAAGAATAAATGGGAGTGTGGTTGACCAGGCATTTCTACCCACCAACCTCAGAGAGGGAATGCCGGAGCAGAGCTCAACAATCCAGAGAATAATGATAATGAGGCCAGGCCCGAGGGAGTGTGCGGTAAATGAACAACCAGCAAAGATAATCAGGTGGTGATGCAGCCCCTGTTGGGCAGCAAGTAAACACAGGAGCATTGCTGCCCCCGACAACCCAGGCAGCTTCTGACTCAGGCAGCCAGGGGTCAGGCAGTCTGCAGGGCCACAGCCGAGGCTCACTTGGGCTGCTCAAAGTTCAGAGCAGGGCTGAAGGCTTCATACATTATTCAGAGCAGCTCCGGCTGCAGGGCTTCGAGAGCCATCTTCGCAGGTTTGGGCAGGCAGCCCAGTCCCTGCCAGCCCTGTTCCCTTCATACCTCCTGGGGCTGCTGAGTGCCCCTTGATTTTCCCTACAGGCCTCTTTGGGAAAGCTCTCCCTCTCTGCTTCAATCCTGGCTTGGTCCTGCATGCCAGAAGCCCGACACCAGGGAATTTAAGGCCAAAATCTTGGGATGCTGGACCCTTGCTGCAAATTCCTATTGGAATGTGTTGTCTTGGGCTGAGGTGTTTGAGTAGTCTGGGGCTCTCACTCCACTCCCTACCGCATCCCTAGCTTTCCCCGCAAGGTATGTCCCACACATGGGACCAGAGCCTGCTGGGTTACAGCAAAACCAACCGTAACCAGTTGCCGTCGAGTTGATTCCAACTCATGGTGATCCCATGTGTGTCAGAGTAGAACTATGCTCCATAGGGTTTTCAATAGCTGATTTTTTGGGGAATTAGATCAGCAGACCTTTCTTCTGAGGTGCCTCTGGGTAGACTTGAACCTTGAACCTTTCAGTTAGCAGCTAAGCACTTTAACTGATTGTACCACCTAGGGACTCCCAAGCCAATCTTCCTAGCCCTTTAAATCCCATTTCAAGGCCAACCCCCTCCAGAAAGTTTCCCTAAAATAATAAAACCCGTGCCCCAATCTTCCACAAATGATCTTCTACCCCAATCAGGCTCCACCAAGAGGGCTCTTGTCAAGGCTGATGATGATCTCTATGCTGCTGAATGAAACGGCTAATTCTCAGTCCTTGCTAATCCTTTCCCTCTCCTCCTGGAACACTTTCTTTGTTTTCCAGGAGACTACATTCTCCTGATTTCCACCCTGTTTCACTGGTTGCTACTTTTTAGTCTCCTTTGCTGATTTTTCTTCATGGTCCCCATGTCCAATCATTAGGGTTTTCCGTGGTTCTATCCTCCATCCTCTTCTTTCCTCTATCTGAACTTGCTCCCTTTGAGATCTTAGCTAGCCTCATGGTCTTTAATATCATTTATATGCTGACATCTCCCATATTTATATCTTTAGCCATGACCCTTCTCCAGGACTCCAGACTCTATATCCAACGATAGAGCCATGGGACATTCTAATGTTTAGACATGGGAGCCATGAGGAACTTTCTACTTAACATCTTCATTGGATGTCTAAAAAGCATCTCAGACTGGAGGGGAGATGGGATAGTAGAGAGGGTTAGAAACTGGCAAAATGGTCACGAAAGGAGAGACTGGAAGGAGGGAGCAGGCTGACTCATTAGGGGAAGAGTAAATGGGAGTACGTAGTAAGGTATACATAAGTTTATATGTGAGAGACTGCCTTGATTTGTAAACTTTCATTTAAAGCACAATAAAAATTATTTTTTAAAAAAGCATCTCAAATATAACATGTCCAGACCTGAATTCCTGGCCTTTCTCTGCAAACTGGTTCTTCCTCCAGGATTTCCCAACTCAGTGAATGGCAACTCCATCTTCAGTTGCTTGGGCTGAAAATCTTGATTCTTCTATTTCTCTACCACCTAGACTCTACACTCTGTGATTATTGCTGGTACTACTTTCAAAATATATCCAGAATCTACCCACATCTTACATCTCTACCATCATCCTGTTCATTATCTTTTTAAGAATTTGCCATAGCCTCCCAACTGATTTCCTTGCCTTTGCCCTTGTTATATAGTCTATTCTCAAGCTGTGAGCTTGTAATATCTCATTAACCTTTCCTGCCCCCTTACCTTTCTCACTTCATCTTCTACCTGCCCCCTCCCCCAGAGCCTCATTTCTGCCTTACTCACACTGACCTCCTTGCTGTTCTTTGAATAAGCCAGGCACCCTCCCACCTCAGGATCTTTGCATTTACTTTTCTCTCTACCTGGAACTCTCTTCCTCTAAATATTTGCATGGCTCCCTCCTTTCCATCTTTCAGGTCTGCTCAAATGACACCTGTCATGGATTGAATTAAAAAAAAAAAAACCAAACCCACTGCTATTGAGTCTATTCCAACTCAAAGTGACCCTATAGCACAGAGCAGAACTGCCCCACAGAGTTTCCAAGGAGCGCCTGGCGGATTCGAATTGCTGATCTTTTGGTTAGCAGCCATAGCACTTTAACCACTAAGCCACCAGAGTTTCCTAGATTGACTTATGTCCCCCCAAAAATGTGTGTATCAACTTGGTTAGGCCATGATTCCCAGTATTGCGTGGTTGTCCTCCATTTTGTGGTTGTAATCTTATGTTAAGAGGATTAGGGTGGGATTGTATCACCACCCGTACCCAGGTCACCTCCCTGATCCGATGTAAAAGGAGTCTCCCCACGGTGTGGCCTCTTAAGAGATAAGAGGAAAGAGAAGCTAGCAGAGAGTTGGGGACCTCATACCAAGAAAGCAGCACCAGGAGCAGAGTGCGTCCTTTGGACACGGGGCCCCTGTGCCTGAGAAGCTCCTCAACCAGAGGAAGACTGAGGACGAGGACCTTCCTCCAGAGCCGACAGAGAGAAAGCCTTCCCCTGGAGCCCATGCCCTGAATTTGGACTTGTAACCTACTAGGCTGTGAGAAAATAAATTTCTCTTTGTTAAAGCCATCCACTTGTGGTATTTCTGTTATGGCAGCCCTAGATAACCATGACTGAACCCCCTGATCTCCTTTGACTACACTGTTATACCTTGCACACCATTTCCAACCACACAACTACCTATAATACTTCCCTGCTTGTTTCCATTTAGCACTACATTTTTTTTTTTTTTAATATACTACTTATCTTGCTTACTCATTTGCTTGCTGTATGTCTCTCCCACTATAGTGTAAGCTTCATAAGAGCAGGGGTTTTTTTGTTTTGTTTATACTTATGGTTAAGGTTTATTACAGAGAAAGGATACATATTAAAATCAGTAGAAGGAAAAGGCATATGGGGCAAAGTCTACGATAAAACAGGCACAAGCTTCCAGGAGTGGGGACTTTTTTTAACTACTGCATTCCCAGTGCCCAGGTCTGTGCTTGGTATCTGGCAAATGCTCAAAATATAATCGTTAAATGAATAGTTCCTGAACCATTCCTCCTTTTACTTTCTCAGTTCTCTTTTCTCTTGGATCTTCTCCTGCTGGTACTCTTTGCTGGTCCTCTTTTTCCTTCTTTCTGACTATAGGTGTTTCCAAAGTTCGCTTCTCGTTCCCAAGTTCTCTCTCTGCCATCTATATTCCCCATCCTAATCACTCACTGTTCCAGCTTCAGCAATTGCTTTATCTATCCTTTTAATATAGTTTAAATAATTGTGTTCCTGTGATTACATCTTTACTTGCTCTGACACCCCTGTTAAACTGTAAGCTCCTTGAAAGCAAGGACTATGTTTGTATCTTCGATGCACAATTGTTCTAGGACCCAAGTATGTTCTTTGAGGGCTCACTGAAGATGTGTTGAGTGGATGGAGATTGATTACGCCTCCCTCTTGCTCCTGCCTGCCTCTGGGCGAGGATATACCTGGGAGCCTTAGATCCAAGCAGGCACTTGGAAGGTGTTGCATCAAGCTGTGATCAAATAAGCCTTTGGAAGGCTTCATCCCAGGGTGACTTAATGAGTCACAGTGGATCAATTAGCCGATTATTTGGCTCTACATGCGAAAGCCTTCATGGCCACTCTTGGGTCTCATTCAACTTGAGTGTGGAGGGATGAGAAAGGAAGGGATGCCACTGAACTTTTTTCTGGCAAGGAAGGTAGGTTCATCACAGGAGGCCAGCCTTCCCTCACACAAACTGGGCTAGTGAGGACCTGTGCATAGCCCAGGACAGCATAGAGTTGCTTCCCCCATTACACTATGAAGCTTTGAGGATAGGACTGGAGTTGAAGTCGTCTGCATTCCCAGGGCTAGCCTGGTGCCTGATCCATAGTAATTGCACTACAAGTAGTTATTGAATCCACCACTCATTTGTCAGTTTGTCATACCATGGTGGCTTGCGTACTGCTAGGATGCTGAAAGCCATGCACCCGGTATATCAAATACCTGCAGGGTCATCCATGGTGAACAGGTTTTGTTAGAGCTTTCAGACTAAGACAGACTAGGAAGAGGGACTTGGCAATTTACTTCCAAAAATTAACCAGTGAAAACCCTATGGATCACAACAGAATATTGTCTGATGTAATGTTGAAATGAACTCAAACATACCATCGATCATACGTATGGTGCAGGACCAGGCAACATGTTATTCTGGTATAATAAGGTCGTCCTGAGTTGGAGCTGACTTGATGGCAGCTAACAACAACAATAAAATTGTTGAACAAAGAAAAGAAACTCAATCTTATGTGAGAGAAGTTCCTGACCAGTTCTTTCTAGACTCTTCCCCCCCTCCCCGCCCCAATCAAAAAACACACTCCTCTGCCTCTGATCCCCTCTTAAATCACTCTCTGGTCTCCACTGCCATCAAAGCCTGGCCTAAAGCTTTCCTTTCCTAGAAATTTTTCCGGATCAATCTCATCCAACTCTGACTTATTTTCTCCATCTCTCTTCAACAGTTCTGCACACGGCTTGTAGTACAGCAGCTTGCATAATTTTATTGTAAGTATCCTGAACTGATCTGTCTCCAAGTATGTGTCCTGTATATGTGTGTGGAAAGAAGCCCTGGTGGCACAGTGGTTAAGGGCTTGGCTGCTAACTGAAAGGTCGGCGGTTCGAAGCCACCAGCAACTCCGTGGGAGAAAGATGTGGCAGTCTGCTTCTGAAAAGATTTATAGCCTTGGAAATTTTATGGGGCAGTTCTACTCTGTCCTACGAGTTGGAATTGACTTGACGGCAACTGTTTTTTTGTTTTCTTATGTGTGTGTGTCGAGGGGACGGGGCAATGTCTAGATTCCTCATTAGCTTATGCTCTCTAAGGTAGAGGGTGCTTTCTTAGCCATCCTTTCTTTCTCCATAGCCCAGTGCAAATTCCTGTACCCAACAAGAGTTCAGTGATGCAATTGAGCAGCCCCTGGTTGACATTCAATAAATGTGTGCTGAAGGAAATAAGAATGAATGTCAAACCCAATCCCCATAGAAAGCAATACTGGGAAGCAGACAAAGGTATCTAGTGCTAGCACAAAGTTGTTGTTGGGTGCCATTGAGTTGGTTCCAACTCATAGCTACCCTATGTACAACAGAAGGAAACACTACCCGGACCTGTGGCATCCCACAATCGTAGCTATGTTTGATCCCATTGTTGCAGCCACTGTGTCAATCCATCTCGTTGAGGGTCTTTCCCAACAGCACAAAGGCTTCCCCCCAAATGACCGTATTTTGAGAGGAATGAGAGAACTTAACCAGACCCCAAAGGAAAAACAAAGAAAAAACCAAAAACCATCACTCTTCCTCATCTCTTTACGAGCTACACAGCATCAGGATCTATCTTCTGCTCCAAAGAGCGATGAAACCACATTCTCCTCTGCCCATACAAGGATCATGTGCTCTGTTGAAGACCTGAGTTCAAATTCTGACTCTACTACATTCTCTCTGTGTGACACTGGGTTAGTCACTTACCCTCAGAAACTTTGTTTCTTTACATGTGTGTGTATATATATATATACAAGTCGATTCAACTTATGGTGCCCCCATCTGTGTTAGAACAGAACTGTGCTCCACAGGATTTTCTTTTTTTTATTAATTTTTTTTTGTGCTTTAAAAAATTATACTTTACAAATCATGTCAGTCTCTCATACAAAAATTTATATACACTTTGCTATACACTCCTACCCCCATGTGTCTGTCAGTTTGTCGTACTGTGGGGACTTGTGTGCTGCTATGATGCTGGAAGCTATGCCACCAGTATTCAGATACCAGCAGGGTCACCCATGGAGGACAGGTTTCAGCTGAGCTTCCAGACTAAGACAGACTAGGAAGAAGGACCTGGCAGTCTACTTCTGAAAAGCATTAGCCAGTGAAAACTTTATGAATAGCAGCGGAACATTGTCTGATATAGTGCTGGAAGATGAGCCCCCCAGGTTGGAAGGCACTCAAAAGATGACTGGGGAAATGCTGCCTCCTCAAAGTAGAGTCGACCTTAATGATGTGGATGGAGTAAAGCTTTCGGGACCTTCATTTGCTGATGTGGCACGACTCAAAATGAGAAGAAACAGCTGCAAACATCCATTAATAATTGGAACCTGGAATGTATGAAGTATGAATCTAGGAAAATTGGAAATTGTCAAAAATGAAATGGAATGCATAAACATCGACATCCTAGGCATTAGTGAGCTGAAATGGACTGGTCTTGGCCATTTTGAATCGGACAGTCATATAGTCTACTATACTGGGAATGACAACTCGAAGAGGAATGGTATTGCATTCATCGTCAAAAAGAACATTTCAAGATCTATCCTGAAGTACAACGCTGCCAGCGATAGGATAATATCCATACGTCTACAAGGAAGACCAGTTAATATGACTATTATTCAAATTTATGCACCAACCACTAGGGCCAAAGATGAAGAAATAGAAGATTTTTATCAGCTGCTGCAGTCTGAAATTCATTGAACATGCAATCAAGATGCATTGATAATCACTGGCGATTGGAATGCGAAAGTTGGAAACAAAGAAGAAGGATCAGGCGTTGGAAAATATGGCCTTTGTGACAGAAACAATGCCAGAGATCAAATGATAGAATTTTGCAAGACCAACGACTTCTTCATTGCAAATACCTTCTTTCACCAACATAAACAGTGACTATACACATGGACCTCACCAGATGGAACACACAGAAATCATATTGACTACATCTGTGGAAAGAGATGATGGAAAAGTTCAATATCATCAGTCAGAATGAGGCCAGGGGCCGACTGTGGAACAGACCATCAATTGCTCATAGGCAAGTTCAAGCTGAAACTGAAGGAAATCAGAGCAAGTGCACGAGGGCCAAGATATGACCTTGAGTCTATCCCACCTGAATTTAGAGACCATCTCAAAAATAGATTTGACGCATTGAACACTAGTGATCGAAGACCAGACGAGTTGTGGAATGACATCAAGAACATCATCCATGAAGAAAGCGAGAGGTCACTGAAAAGACAGGAAAGAAAGAAAAGACCAAGGTGGATGTCAGAGGAGACTCTGAAACTTGCTTTTGAGTGTCAAGCAACTAAAGCAAAAGGAAGAATTCATGAAGTAAAAGAACTGAACAGAAGATTTCAAAGGGCCTCTCGAGAAGACAAAATAAAGTATTATAGTGACATGTGCAAAGAGCTGGAGATGGAAAACAAAAAGGGAAGAACACACTCGGCATTTCTCAAGCTGAAAGAACTGAAGAAAAAACTCAAGCCTCGAGTTGCAATAGTGAAGGATTCCATGGGGAAAATATTAAATGATGCAGGAAGCATCAAAAGAAGATGGAAGGAATACACAGAGTCATTATACCAAAAACAATTAGTCGATATTCAACCATTTCAGGAGGTGGCATATGATCAGGAACCGATGGTACTGAAGGAAGAAGTCCAAGCTGCTCTGAAGGCATTGGCGAAAAACAAGACTCCAGGAATTGATGGAATATCAAATGGGATGTTTCAACAAACAGATGCAGCGCTGGAGGTGCTCATTTGTCTATGCCACGAAATATGGAAGACAGCTTCCTGGCCAACTGATTGGAAGAGATCCATATTTATGCCTATTCCCAAGAAAGGTGATCCAACCAAATGTAGAAATTATAGAACAATATCATTAATATCACACGCAAGCAAAAATTTGCTGAAGATCATTCAAAAACGGCTGCAGCAGTATATCGACAGGGAACTGCCAGAAATTCAGGCCGGTTTCAGAAGAGGACGTGGAACCAGGGATATCATTGCTGATGGCAGATGGACCCGGGCTGAAAGCAGAGAATACCAGAAGGATGTTTACCTGTGTTTTATTGATTATGCAAAGGCATTTGACTGTGTGGATCATAACAAACTATGGATAACACTGAGAAGAATGGGAATTCCAGAACACTTAATTGTGCTCATGAGGAACCTTTACATAGATCAAGAGGCAGTTGTTCGGACAGAACAAGGGGATACTGATTGGTTTAAAGTCAGGAAAGGTGTGCAGCAGGGTTGTATTCTTTCACCATACCTATTTAATCTGTATGCTGAACAAATAATACGAGAAGCTGGACTATATGAAGAAGAATGGGGCATCAGGATTGGAGGAAGACTCATTAACAACCTGCGTTATGCAGATGACAGAACCTTGCTTGCTGAAAGTGAAGAGGACTCGAAGCACTTACTAATGAAGATCAAAGACCACAGCCTTCAGTATGGATTACACTTCAACATAAGGAAAACAAAAATCCTCACAAATGGACCAATGAGCAACATCATGATAAATGGAGAAAAGATTGAAGTTGTCAAGGATTTCATTTTACTTGGATCTACAATCAACAGCCATGGAAGCAGCAGTCAAGAAATCAAAAGACGCATTGCATTGGGCAAATCTGCTGCAAAGGACCTCTTCAAAGTGTTGAAGAGCAAAGATGTCACCCTGAAGACTAAGGTGCGCCTGACCCAAGCCATGGTATTTTCAATCACATCATACGCATGTGAAAACTGGACAATAAATAAGGAAGAGCGAAGAAGAGTTGACGCCTTTGAATTGTGGTGTTGGTGAAGAATATTGAATATACCATGGACTGCCAAAAGAACAAACAAATCTGTCTTAGAAGAAATACAACCAGAGTGCTCCTTAGAAGCAAGGATGGCGAGACTGCGTCTTACATACTTTGGACATGTTGTCAGGAGGGATCAGTCCCTGGAGAAGGACACCACGCTTGGCAAAGAAGAGGGTCAGCGGAAAAGAGGAAGACCCTCAACGAGGTGGATTAACACAGTGGCTGCAACAATGAGCTCAAGCATAACAACGATTGTAAGAATGGCACAGGACTGGGCAGTGTTTCATTCTGTTGTGCATAGGGTCGCTATGAGTCGGAGCCGACTCTACAGCGCCTAACAACAACAACAACATACACTCCTAATTGCTCTCCTCCTAATGAGACAGCACACTCCTTTCCTCTACTCGCTCTCCTCGTGTCCATTCATCCACCTTCTGACCCCCTCTGCCCTCTCATCTCCCCTCCAGACAGGAGATGCCAACATAGTCTCATGTGTCTACGTGATCCAAGAGGCTCATTCTTCACCATTATCATTTTCCACCCCCTAGTCCAGTCCAATCCCTGTCTGAAGAGTTGGCTTTGGGAATGGTTCCCGTCTTGGGCTAACAAAAGGTCTGGGGACCATGACCTCCGGGGTCCTAGTCTCAGTCTGACCATTAAGTCTGGTCTTTTTATGAGAATTTGGGGTCTGCATTCCACTGCTCTCCCGCGCCCTCAGGGGTTCTTTGTTGTGTTCCCTGTCAGGGCAGGCTCCACAGGGTTTTCAATGGTTGATTTTTCAGAAGTACATTACCAACGCTTTCCTCCCAGTTGCCTCTGGGTATACTCAAAACTCCAATCTTTTAGTTAAAAGCCGAGTGCATTAACTGTTTGCACCACCATATGAAAAATAAAATAGGAACAGTAATGACCACCAACCAGTCAGATCAGGTAGTCTGGATCAAAGTGGAAGGTTGGGTCTGGGGAATGAAACAAACAGCGACCCATAGATTGAGCCAGAGGAAAGGCACCATGGGGACAGGGCTCAGAAGGCTGCTCTGTGCCCATGGTGTCCAAGGCATCTTGTGTATTTTATTTTGATAATTCATATAATATCACTATGAACTATATACTATTATTGTTCCCATTTTAATGATGAGGAAACTGTAACACAGGTTTGATACTGTTCTCAGGTTCTCAAAGCTAAAAAGTGGGGAAGCTAGAATCCAACACAGGTTTGTTTGGCATCCAAGCCTGAGCTCCTTCTGTACAGCTCTGCTAATTCCCATGGTAGAAGCTGTTGCACTCCCCAAGGCCTCCCCTCTTTCCTTCAGGCCATGGGTCTAGGGTCCCTGGAAGTATATGGAATGCCTAAAAAAAAAAAAAAAAAAAAATGGAATGCCTAACCACCCCTAAAATAATACCCATGCACATGCACGCACACACACACACACACACACACACACATGCACACATGCACTCTTGTATGCACACCCTGGTCTGCCAGGGAGCTGGTAAGGCAGGGAGATGGCCGCGTCCATTAGCACCATCAAGCACAGCACATATTTATGGCCCCAATTACAAGCCTTCACCTTCTGCCACCGCCACAAAGGCACGGGAATAGCAACAGGAACAGTGTGTGCAGTGGGGTTTGAGGCCGCTGTAGCAATAACTACAAGATTACAGAGATGTGAGCAAACCCTGGTGAAGGCAGCTCTATTATAATGATAAATCTACAGCTTTATATAGAAATAATGAGGCTAGGTTGGGTGGGGGGAGAGATGAGGAGTGTGATTTCAGCCAACCAAATTTCTGGGTGGAAGGAAAGTAGCAAACTCCCGGGAATGCCCAGCAGGCCACCAGGGGACCTCAGTCAGGCCAGGCAGGTGCAAGGGCGGCAGGATGCCCAGGGGCTGCCCTGCCCAGGGCTAGAATGGATCTGATGAACTCCCATGATTTCCTTCGCAAGCCTGAGTTTCTTGATTCAGTGCCACACTAGAGGGCTCCGACTACCCTAGCAGGTCCAGTTTGCTGTTCTCACCCAGCCCAGCAGTTAGTGCGGTGAGGGGATATAGGGGGACATGCGGTGGCGGGAGGGGTGTACAGGTCTATATTAGCCACTATGCTGCCCAGGCATCCAGTTCATAACAACCAGGGAGTGGTTGCTTCTTGTGGCTCAAGATCTGCAATTAAAGAAGAGCTAGAAACCCAGGAGGAGTTCCTGGGTGGTGCAAATGGGTAACGTGCATGACCGCTAACCAGAAGGTTGGTGGTTTGAGTCCACCCAGAGGCACCGTGGAGGAAAGACCTGGTGATCTACTTCTGAAAAATCAGCCACTGAAAACCCTATGGCGCATAGTTCCACTCTGACACACACGGGGCTGCCATGAGTTGGAGTCAACTTGGCGGCAGCTGGTTGAGAAATCTGATGTGCCCTTACCCTTTACTAGCATTGCAGATTGGTGTCCATTGGCTGTGAGGAAACGACGCAGATGTCCCAGGCTTTGCTACTGCAAAGAAACTCAAGCACTGGTGCAGGGACTAAAGCAAGGGACCTGCTTGGTTCCACCGACCAGAGCTGAATCTCATTCTCTGATACAAGTGCAAGGAGCGAGGCAGGGCTTATATTTGGCCTCACTGTGGGGAGGACTGAGCTGCTTTTCTCCACCGGTCACCATAATGAAGCCGCTATCCTTAGGAGACCGCAAGAGAAGAGCCGTGCCAGATGTAAACTTCAGAGGGATTTATAGATCAGAACACCCGGGTCTGGGGCCAGCACACAGCTGCTGTTCCGGCCCGCTCTGTCTGTCCACTCTGTCTGCCGGCCCCTCCGCTTGTGCCGTTCTTGGGGATGATATTTCAGGAAGGGAAATTGGGGGAAAGCATTGGGACATTTGGCTGGATTCGTCAGAGTCAGCACCAGCTATGAGAATGGGGTGTCCCAGAGGCCGTCTCGGGGGCAGCCACAGAGCCTACCCAGTGTTCCCTTTATTTATTTATTTACTTTAACAGATCAGAATTCCTACCATTTTCTCACCAGAGAGAGCCTGATTGTTCCAGTTTCCTTTCTCACGTATTCAACGTAGAGATATTGATTGCCAAAGTGAGAGGCTACCGACGAAGTGGGGTCACCCCTGCCCAAGAGTTGTGGTGCAAGAAATACCCAGAAAGACACTGGGCCAGTTACCACTCAAGACATCAGATCCAAAGCCATTGGGGTTTGGTGGAAATGCCCCTGCTGGCCACTCAGCTGCCCAGGTGGGCTTAGAGAAAGGCATACCACCTATACCTTCAGGCTGCAATTACACAGTTTTCTCCATACCCTACTCCAGTGACCTGGAGACACACCATCTACATGGGACCAAAGGGCTCTGAATATGCCCTCTCTCATTTTCTGTGCCAAACTTTGTCCTTCCTTCTCTTAAAGCCTCCTTGAGCGTCAGCTCCTTGACACCTACTCTGGTTAATTCCAGTTGATTGTGAACAGCCTAGCCCCTCTTCCCTGATGTGTGGGCTAGCCAGGTCTTCTTTCAGGCCTACCTTCCCAGGCTGGACTGGGAAGACACTGCCCAAGAGACAGGATGATGCTGTGTGGTAGTCATTAATTATCTCTAGTTCTCCTTCTGGGAACACGGTAGGATTGCTTTGCCCTGTCCCTTTGATGTTACGAGTTGCCATGTGTCTTACTTTAGCTAATGAAATGTGAGTGCAAGTGACTCATGCCACTTCTGTGTGGAAGCGTTAAGAAACTATGAATGAGATAGTGCACAATACTGGGGAAGTCAGCACAATTTGACCAAGGCCAGGTCTGGAAGCTTCATAGACACATCCAAACTCTCTGAGGGACCAAATTACTGGGCTAAGGGCTGGGGACCATGATCTTGGGGGACATCTAGCTCAATTGGCATAACATAGTTCATAAAGAAAATGTTCTACATCCTACTCTGGTAAGTAGTGTCTGGGGTCTGAAAAGCCATCTAAAATACTCTATTGGTCTCACCCCATCTGGAGCATGGGAGAATAAAGCAAACCAAAGACACAAGGGAAAGATTAGTCTAATGGACTAATGGACCACAATCACCACAGACTGAGTCCAGCACAATTAGATGGCGCCCAGCTACCACCACTGACTGCTCTGACAGGAATCACAATAGAGGGTCCCAGACAGAGCTGGATACAAATGTAGAATAAAATTCTAACTCACAAAAAAAGACCAGACTTACTGGCCTGACAGAGACTGGAGAAACCCCAAGAGTATGGCCCCTGGACACCCTTTTAACTCAGTACTGGAGTCACTCCTGAGGTTAACCCTTAAGCCAAAGGTAGAGAGGCCCGTAAAACAAAACGAGACTAAATGGACACACCAGCCCAGGGTCAAGGATGAGAAAGCAGGAAGGGACAGGAAAGCTGGTAATGGGGAACCCATGGTCGAGAAGGGGAGAGCGTTGACAAGTTGTGGGGTCAGCAAGCAATGTCACAAAACAATATGTATATTAATTGTTTAAGGAGAAACTAACTTGCTCTGTGAACTTTCATCTAAAGCACACACAAAAAGAAATAGTGAATGATTTGCTATATCCTCTTCTGATGCAATAACTGTGGGAGCCCATGTCCCGATGAAGCCATTGCCAGCTGTGATCCCTGAGTAACAAGGGTAGAGGCCCTGGCCAAGGCGCAAAGCTGTCTTAAGCCACTAGAATCCTTGGATTGGTTGTTACTGCAGCATAACCTGATTCATCCTGATTAATATAGCCTGTTCTTGATTGCACATTCTAAACTCCTAATACACACCGATGCCCTCAGTAGATTCTGCTGTCTAAGTCAGTCTGTGGGCCTGGCCCAAACCTTATTCATGATCAAAGGGACATATAACATTATTTTATAGGTGGTAGACCTGAGGCCTAGTAGGTAGAGAGAACTACCCCACGACATGTGATCAGAAGCAATGGGTAAGAATTCACTTCCCTTTCTATCCACATGGGGGCTCTACTGTCCCCCCCTCAACTTGGAGCACAGTGCAAGGATTTCCCCAGGATGGGCTGGGCCACTGGGCAGTTTCCAGAGTCCCTTTCACACCCTGAACAGCAAAGGTCCATTTGTCTCCAGAGGGGTGAGGGAGTTGGGGACATGCCCTGCCCAACCCTGAACTGCAAATCCTTGAGAAGTTGGGGAGCAAGGCTGTACTCACGCTTGTGGCATACTGGATGTCCTTCCAGATGGAGGTTTCCCGGGAGAGATCAGAGGCCTCAAAGAGGTTGTCCAGGATGACCTCCCCAATCATGTCATGGCGGGAGAAACGATCGAAGTCGAAGACACTGAGATGCAACTTGCGGTCAGCCAGCTCCTCGTAGGGCACGGGGAAGTGGAAGTTCTCATCGAAGGTGGGGTTTAGGGTCTTGCGGTGCACCCGTGTCTGCAGCTTGCATTTGCGGTCAGGCAGGAGGTAGATCTTGACATAAGGGTCGGAGCTGCCGCAAAAGTCCTTGGCAGGGAGGTCGAAGGCCTTCAAGATGCGCACGATCAGGGTCTCACTCTCGTAGTCGTAGCGTAAGCTGAAGTTGATCTTCCCACAGCTCTTAGCGGCCTCGGACTTGGCATCATCCCCGTCCACTGACTTCTGCTTATAGAGCTCGGGCTTGATGCGGCCAATGCTGGTGGGCTGCTCAGCCGCGGGCGGCAGCTCATTGCCATAGTCAACACTGGAGACATGCATCTGCCGTGGCAGGTGGCGCTTGAAGGAGGTGTGCCTGGCAGTGGGTGGAAGGCAGCAGAAAGAGTGTGGTCAGGGCTCAGGGGAAAGGGGATGCGTGCAGACACACCATTGGCGGCTGGGGCTCATCCTTCCTCTTGTGGAGACTGCTTGTCTTCCCTCTTGTTGACCCCACTTTTCCTGTACACATACCCTGTGCATAGGGGTCATTGTGAGGATTGTTGTTGTTAAGTGCTGTGGGGTTGACTCCACCCATAGTGACCCTATATGACGGTAGAACTGACCCATAGGGTCTCCTAGGCTGTAATCTTTACGGGAACAGATCATCAGGTCTTTTCTCCCATGGAGTGGCTGGTGGGTTCAAACCATCAACATTTCCGTTAGCAATCAAGCATTTAACCATTGCACCACCAGGGATCTTTGTTGTGAGGATTACATGTCTTAATATTTGTAAAGTACTTGGAATGGTACCTGGTATATGGGAAGCTCAATTACTGTTAAAACAAACAAACATACCTGTTGCTGTCGAGTCAATTCTGACTCATAGCGACCCTATAGGACAGAATACAACTGCCCCATAGGGTTTCCAACAAGTGGCTGGTGGATTTCAACTGCCGACTTTTTGGTCAGCAGCTGTAGCTCTTAACCACTGTGTCACCAGGACTCCCAATAAATGTTAGCCGTTGTCATTATTACTTCTGGTACCTGCTTTCTAGGTTTCTTTCCTAGTAGTCATGACTCAGCTTCCCTCCTAAATCCTTAGAAGGATCTCCTTTTTAACCTCAGTGTGGTGCTCTCTTCATTATTATCAATATCACCATTGTCATCACCACCACTACCATTACCAGTTGCTGTTCAATCAACTCCAGCTCATGGCAAGCCCATGTGCTCCACAGGGTTTTCAATGACTGATTTTTGGTAAGTAGATCACCAGGTTTTTCTTCCTGAGTACCTCTGGGTGGACATGAACCTTCAAGCTTTCAGTTAACAGTTGAGTACACTAACCATTTGTACTATCCAGGGACTCCCATTGCCGTCAAGTCAATTCTGACTCAGAGCAACCCTATAGGACAGAGTAGAACTGCCCAACAGGGTTTCCAAAGTGTGGCTGGTGGATTTGAACTGGTGACCTTGGTTAACAGCCTCAATGCTTAACCACTATACCACAAGGGCTACATAAAAGCCAAACCAAATCCATTGCTGTAGGGTCGATTCCGACTCATAGCAACCCTATAGGACAGAGTAGAACTGTCCCATAGGATATTTAAGGAGCCGGTGGTGGATCTGAGCTGCTGACGTTTTGGTTAGCAGCTGGAACTCTTAACCACTATGCCCAGGGCTCCGTAGTTAACACTTACTGAGTGTTAAGTATATGCCATGCACTGGAGTGGTTAAGGTCATGGCTCTGGAGCCAGATCATGTAGGTTCATCTTGGTTCGGCCACTTTCTACATATGTGCCCTTGGGTAAGTTATTTAACCTCTCTGTGCTATAAAATGGAAACCCTGGTGGCATAGTGGTTAAGTGCTATGGCTGCTAACCAAAGGGTCGGTGGTTCAAATCCACCAGGTGCTCCTTGGAAACTCTGAGTAGACTCTGAAGAGTTGGCTACAGGGAAGGTTTTTGTTTTGGGCTAACAGAGAGTCCAAGGGTCATCTCCTCTGGGGTCCCTCCAGGTTCAGACAGACCATTAAGTCTGGTCTTTTTACTAGAATTTGAGTTCTGCATCCCACTTTTCTCCTGTTCCATCAGGGTTCTCTGTTGTGTTCCCTGTCAGGGCAGTCATTGGTGGTAGCCAGGCACTATCCTGTTCTTCTGGTATCAGGCTGACGGAGTCTCTGGTTTATGTGGGCCTTTCTGTCTCTTGGGCTCTTATTTTCCTTGTGACTTTGTGTACCATGTCTTTTAAAAGTGTTTCTGCTTTACTGACATATCCCTAAACACACCAGGAAGTTTTATGCCTCTGGGCCTTTGCATTTTCTCTTCTCTCTGCCTGAAGCCTTTCCTTCCCCCAGAACTCCCTGCACACCCCCACACTCCCCCCACACCTACCCACATCCCAAATGCACATCACATGCACACTGCCCCACCTCAAAGGTACCCCTTTCCTGAAGTCTTTCCTTGTGCCCACCTTCTTGTTGGTCCTCTCTTTCCCCCTGAAGTACAGCATCTTATATAGTCCCATATCCAAGCACATGAGTCATATTTCTGGTGTCTATCCTGCACAGGAAACCTTGGTGGCGTAGTGGTTAAATGCTACAGCTGCTAACCAAGAGGTTGGCAGTTCAAATCTGCCAGGATCTCCTTGGAAACTGTACCAGGCAGTTCTACTCTGTCCTATAGAGTCGCTACAGGGTCGCTATGAGTTGGAATCCACTCGACAGCAGTGGGTTTGGTTTTTTTGGTATCCTGCACAGGCTGGAATCTCATTAAGGTATGGAAGGAATAAGGGAATGTGGACCATGGAGGTTAGAGCAGGGAAGGGTTGGCCTTACCTGGTAGATGACGCTGGCTCTGTGGTCTGCCGCTGCAGCCGTGTATGACGCATGATGTGCTCTTTGACCGACATCTGTACCTCCGCCGGGATATCTGGGGACGTGTGGCTGATCTTCACGGCCGCCTCAAGGAAGCCCAGGGTGCTGGGGTCCTTCATCTTGTCCGCCATGTTGCTTCTGGAGCTGGGGCTCTGGAGGACCTCCAAGGGGGGGTTAACAGAAGAGGGACTGGAGGCCTCCTTGCTCCTCCAGGGTATCCAGCTCAGCTTCCAAAAGAGAAAGAGAAAAACTGCCACCAGGGCCACGCCACACACAATCACTACCACTGTGAGGAGGCTGACAGAGGTGCCTGCCCTCGGCGGGAGCCAGGCAGGGGGAGGGGGGACAGAGACAGACAAGGGGGGAGAAGCGGGTGAGGGTGTCAGAGGAGGGGGCACACGGGAGGGACAGAGACGGAAGAAGAGAAAAGAGTGGTCATGAGAAAGCTGCCAGGTCAGAGGGAGAGATGGTTTTACGGTTGACTCTCGATTGTCCACGTTGTGAAAAATCTGCAGCGCATAAGCACCTCAGGCTGACTCCTCCTGTCCCCCATCACCCTCAGCTTGGGGACCACCTGGGCTGCCTTCCCTCCTGCCTGTTGGTATATATATGCACGTGGAAACGAAAGTAATTGAAGTAGCGGCCTGAGCAAAATGTGCAAATTTGTGAAGCATTCCACATTCGGATGTTGTTTGAATTTCTATTAGGGCTGTTACTACGGCCAGACTTATAACAGAGTCATTTTTGTATACAGCTCTCTTTCACAACAGGCTGTGAGGCCCTGGAAAGCAGAGGCTCCACTAACTCATCCTCCTCACTTCCTCACCCCACCCCACCCCCAAAGGAGTCTCAAGCAGGAACTCAATCAGTAAGTTGATGTGAAATGAGTGAGGTAGAGCACGGTCTCCTTGAAAGCAGGAATTAGGTCTCTACTTCTCTAGTACTCCCAGATCTCCGCACATAGTAGGTTCAATAAACTCTTGCATTAAGTGGGAATCTGTTCCACATGATATGTTTCGAAGCTAAATACCAACGATTCTTATAGCTGCCATCTTTTCCACTCCAGTGGATATTCGAGAGCTTTGTCGAATGTTATGTTTGGTGAATGGGGGGCTCTGATCTTGAAGGCAAGCACTCACCACCCCACCCCAGCCCACCCCTGCCCCCGCTATCCCCGAAGAGCTGTGAGGAATGTCCCCTTTTTGGAGAAATTATTAAGCAGAACTTCTTCCCCCTTTTGCTCCCCAAATCTGGGAATGAACCTTTGAGCCCAAGGCCCCTTCTTGCTCTGGGTAGAGAGGTCAGATGGTGCTGAACCAATGGCACACTGGGCCAGCTTTGCAAAATGGCCCCTTGTGGACAAGCCAGCAGAAGAGTTTTGTTTGGCTTGCATGACGATAGAAAAGCTGAGAAATTCCATTGTCATCATCATCATCATCACTCATCATCATCATAACAGATTGCTGGCTTCTCTTGAAAAAGCTGATGACTTGGTAACTAGACCTGTGCTCC
This sequence comes from Loxodonta africana, assembly GCF_030014295.1. Taxonomy (NCBI): domain Eukaryota; kingdom Metazoa; phylum Chordata; class Mammalia; order Proboscidea; family Elephantidae; genus Loxodonta; species Loxodonta africana. Next base: position 161,877,212 of record NC_087344.1, on the reverse strand, counting down.
TGCATGCTGGGAGGTGGCCACCCCCTTTGCAGGAGTGTGTCCTCACCAGCTCTGCCCTCCCGTCCCTGATGCCTGGCCCTGCAGGCGTATGAGTTTGCAGCCTCTGGGCTAGCCTGTCCCAATGCTTTAATAGTGTTAGGATTCAAGGTGAGAAATGACTTCAGAAGCACTGAATCTGAGCTGTCCTTTTACAGATGGGGACAGTGGTCCAGAGAAGGGACTTGCCCAAGGTCACATGGTTAGTCAGAGGCAGGGACTGGGGCAGGGTCCAGATGTCCACTTGCCCAGCCTAGCTCTCTTTCCACTGTCCCAACCGCTTATCCCTAATCAAACTACAGGAGACTGTGAAAATGTGTTTTTCGTATTTGTATGACTCAGGGCCTATCATAGGAACTGGCACATGGGAAGAATGAATGAAGGGATGGATGGCAGATAAGAGGGGTGTAATTATGTCTCGTCTCAATTAAGTTCAAACAACATTTACTGAGCACTTGTCATGTGCCAGGTTCTGTGCTAGGCTTGGGCTACAAAGATGCCCAGGGGGACCCAAGGTACTCTCATAGCACACAGACCCCAGGGGAAGCTGTCCTATGTCCAGAGGGATCTGAGAAGGAGCACAACAGCCGTTCTCTCTGGGGAGCCAGCATTGACTCCCTCACAATGGGGTACTCGCCTTGATCAGCTACCACCTCCATCAACTAGAGAAAAACAGCAGGGAATCAAGTCCTTAGCCACCCTCCCCAGTCCCCTGCATAGAGACATTGTACCCTTTCCCCGGCTAAAGGAGCTGGATCAGTCCTCTACCGAGAGACTGCCAGGGATCAGTAAAGCTGATTCTAAGTAACTTCTAGACTAAAATCTCCAATATGGTGTGCCTGCGCACCAGGGAGCACAAGGGAAAAAAAATGTCAGGCCTTTTTAATACTTATTTATTATCTTAAAAATAAGAAATTGAAATTTTAATATATAAGTTGATAGTTACTATGAGCTGAAATTGACTGAACGGCACCTGACAGTTATTGAATTTAGTCAATTGTCAATTCATTGAACATTTCTGTGTCGAAGAAACAAGGTTTTCTGTTTTTTTTTTTAATGTATTAACTCAATCCTTCCCAGTGAAATTGGTACAATTATTAACCCCATTTTACAGACCTGAAGACTGAGGCACAGAGGGTTAAATAAACTGCCCGGGCCACACAGCTAGTAAATGGTGGAACTGGGATACAACCCAGGCAGTCTGGCTGTGCAATACCACCTCTGTAGAACATGTATATAGCTTGGGAACAATATACAGGTATCAGAGGTACTCAATCGAATTTTGTTTTACTCTTAGGTCATGATTGAAAAGGCTTGGAAGCTGTCTCTTTAGGCCCTTGCCTGCAGGGGTTCACCAGGAAAGCTATCACAGGTATATGCGTCCTTATTCGAAGTACCTGACCTTCTCTAGACCCTTCACATCTGTTTCCTGTTACAGCTGTTCTAAACGCATTCTTTGCAATATGAGCCACATTAAAACAAAAGGAACTTCTAGGGCTCTGCTTTCCTTTGATCGTACATCTTATTTGTTCTGGTAATAATAGAATTTTAATGAGAAGAGCAGGGTGGGTAGAATGGGGAGAATCCAGAGAGCATTGAGTGCATTTAAATGTTCAGCTTGACAAAAAAAATGGAATTCAGAATTGAAATGAGAGGTGGGGGGAGAGGGTGGGCTGGGGAAATCAATTTTTCCTTGGTGTGGTTGCTATTTTGATTGCTTCTCCACGTGAGCCCTGCTGCTGCTCCCTCTGATCTGTGATTAGGGAAGGCAGAGGGTATGGATTATTGGGAATCAGCACCCAACACTCAATACTGGTTATATAACACCAGGAGGCCCTTCCTATGCCTGGGGAGCTTCCTTCCAGGGTTAGGAGAACTGGGGCTTTTGACATCGCACAGGCAGGCAACGTAAAAGAATTAGGTCCTGAATGCTGAGCAGGTTCACCCCCACAGGGTATGCACAGCAGTGAGCGAGGCTGGTACGACCAGACTCAGGTCGGTGGGGATGATCGTAGAGGATTTAGCCCCTTTAAGATCACTAATATGTGGCCTTGAACTCAGCCAGCCCTTTCCTCATAACCTGGTTAAATGTACATTGAGGCTAGGAAGAGCCGTAGCTCCTGTGTGGCCTAAAAAAAAAAAAAAAACACCTAGCCGTTATTGAGTCGGTTGTGACTCCCCGTGAACCCATGTGTGTCAGAGCAGAACTGTACTCCATAGGGTTTTCAGTGGCTAGTTTTCAGAAACAGATCACAAGGCCTTTCTTCCAAGGAGCCTCTGAATGGACTTGAACCCCCAAACTTTAGGTTAGAAGCTGAGCACATTAACCTTTTGCACCAGCAGGAACCTACCACGCAAGGACCTATCGGACCTAAGGGCTAGGCAAAGGCCCCAATTACCTAAGAAATGTGCCCCCTCTCACCCCAGGCCTGCTGGTACCAACCCACCGAGATCCTTTGTTCCCATAGGAAATCACAGGTGCACAAGAAGCCTTCAAAGCCATTTTCCCACTCACATCTTGTTGAAACCTCTACCCTATGAGACAAATAGAATATTGATGGGCAACTCAGCTACCACCTTGAGTGATTTTGGGCTTTTCGTAGCCATACCAGGAAACCCTGGCGGTGTAGCGGTTAAGTGGTACAGCTGTTAACCAAGAGGCTGGCAGCTCAAATCCACCAGGCGCTCCTTGGAAACTCTGTGGGGCAGTTCTAGTCTGTCCTATAGGGTTACTATGAGTCGGAATCGACTCGACGGCAGTGGGTTGTGTGTTTTGGTTTTATAGCCATACCATGAACTAGCTTCAGGACAAGAAAGAGGTCAACCTCCAGTAAGGGAGAAAGCCCTTGGCACAGCACTGAAAAAGAGAAAGCGTTGCTAAGTATTTGCATTCTTCTGTCCTCTTCTTCCTTCTTTATTTCCCCTTTAGCCTGGAAAGAAAGGAGCATTGTCCTCATCAGACTGGGCTCATTCAATACTCATCAGCATTGTGTGACTTTGGCAAGCTCTCTAGGCCTCCTTTTCCTCATCTGTAAAATGGGGTAATAATAGCATCTGCCTCATAAGGTCATTGTGAGGTTTAAATGGGACCAGACATGTATCAAAAATACTGAAGAGCCTGCTCAGAATGTAGTAAGCAATATAATAAATATTAGCTAATTTTATTATAATTGGAGCCCTGACGGCACAGTGGTTAAGAGTTCAGCTGCTAACCAAAAGGTCAGCAGTTCAAATCCAGCACCTGGTCCTTGGAAACCCTATGGGGCAGTTTTACTATGCCCTATAGGGTTTCTATGAGTTAGAATCAACTCGATGGAGACGGGTTTGGGGTTTTATTAGAATTACCTATGCCCAGGTACCTACGCCTAGTTTCAAAATTTGTTTAGTGGGCAGAACACTTGTAAGCCATGAACACTACTAAATGGAAATAATTTTTATCATTACAAACCAGAAACAATCTTACTAGTAGAAATAATATGACTATTTCATATTCATATTCACTTGTTTGCATTGAATACATTTGTTTGGTTGGTTCCATCACTAGCTAGCTGGTCAACCGTGTCGAGCTCCCAAGGAGTAAGATGAAAATCAGGGGAGAAAATCTACAATTGAGAAAATCCTGTGCTCTTGCAGATCTTTCTTGAAAATTGGTGGAAAAGAAGCCCGCTACTCAATATTAGGCATGAAACACCCTTATCCAGGCGTCAGAGGAATCCAGTATCCCATGGAAACCTGGTTTGGGAAATGACAGTAACCAATTACTCTGCAGCCTGTGGGAGAGAAAGAGCTACGGAACAAGGCTTTGGAAACACACCTTAGTGACCTGCACAGGGGTGTGTGGCTTCTAGATCTGGTCAGGGAATTGAACTTCGCCAGGTGCTCAGACCCTGAGCATACATCTCAGGTGAGCACCAGCTCCAGAATGACCACAGAGCACATTCCAGTCACATTGCTTGCTACTTGTGTGACCTTGAGTAAGTTACTTAACCTCTCCAAACTTTGGTTTTTTCTTATTTAATGGCAAGTCTAATTATCTCTTACTTCACATTATCATTGTGAATATTAAATTAGCTAAGACTTTGAGCACAGTGTCTGGTCCATGGAGAACTCCCCCCAAATGTAAGCTTCTGTTATTCTTCATGTTTTGTTTTTTAGTGGCGATAATAGTTTACTATACACAGAACAGACCCAAAGCTAGGCCCGCTGAGGCAGGGAAGGAGGATGCTGTAAATTCTCAGGCTACCAGACCAGAGGGCACCATATGAGAGACCTCGGTCTCCTCCCTTCTCCCAGGAAGTTAAGATCCTCCTGAAGGCCAACAGGACAGGACCTTCTTGTCACCCTAAGTGAAATTGTCTGGCTGGGGTGATGGCTCCTTGGGCCTTTCCTCTCCCTAGAAAATGCTGGGTAATGAATTAGCAGCCCAGGGCTTTGTTATCTCCCCCACTGACACTTCTTTCTCGAAAGACAGAGCCCTGCTGCCCCCGCCGTCTCTCCACCCATAGTGTTAGGATTCATCAGCGGTTCTTATCACTTGCTATTGTTCTCATTTTTCTAATGGGCTCCCATGTCAGGAAAATCCATTTTGTAACAGTAACAGGCATTCTTGCTAACAGATTGTAATTGAAAAGATAAACTGGGGAAAGGACGCCAAAAAGAAAGGACCACTTTTCTGTGCTCACCCCAAAGCTGGAAAAAGCTTGGCTTCAGGGCCTGGGGGTGCTAGTGGACCCTCAGAAATGGCAAGTGCTCCGATTGTGCAGAGTAGGAGCTGCCTCTGGCGAGGAGCTCTCGTCCAGACACAGAGACATAGACAAAGCACAGCCCAGAGACCAGAGACACACAGGTCCAAGAGTCTAGAAGGAACAATGCCCCATCTTAGAATGGAAGAGACTCCAAGCACAACCATTAATATTAATACTAGCAATATTATTTGCCATTTATTTCTATATGATAAGCACTGTGCCCTTTATATCATTTGATCTTTAGGCCCCTGTGTGGTGCAGATGGTTAATCTCTGGACTACTAGCTGAAAGATTTGCAGTTTGAACCCACCCAGATCCTCCTATAAAGACAGGCCTGGTGATCTGCCTCTGAAAGGTCACAGCCCTGGAAACTCTAAGGAGCATAGTTCTATTCAGCACACTCGGGGTCGCCATGAGTCAGGATGAACTGGATGTCAGCTATCGTCAACAATTTAATCTTTATGGCCGCCCTAAGAAATTAGTATCCACCTCTCACAGATAGGTAAGTTTAGGGGTGCTACGTAACTTGTTCAAGGGTATATTATGTGGGATTTGAACCTAGGACTCTCTGATGCCAAAGTTCAAGCTCTCGATCTAGGTATCTCTGAGGGCCTTGGAGGCTGAGCTACAGAACTGTGAAGGCAACAGCTGGGCAGAGAAGCTGGGGAGGCATTTCTTAGTTATAAGCAGGGGAGGGTGGGAGGGAGTCCTGGGCTCAGCAGCCAGATCCTCTGAACCTTGGCAGAATCCTGGAGACTTGAATTATTACTGTCCACCTCAAACATGGAAACCCTGGTGGCATAGTGGTTAAGAGCTACGGCTGCTAACCAAAAGGTCGGCAGTTCAAATCTACCGGACACTTCTTGGAAACTCTCTGGGGCAGTTCTACTCTGTCCTATAGGGTCGCTATGAGTTGGAATCGACTCAGCGGCAACAGGTTTGGTTCGGTTGGTTTCCTTTAAACACACACACCCACACACCTACCCATCTCTTTATTCTTTCCTGGAAAGTGATGACACTGCAGGTTACCCATCGGCCACCAGGTAAATAACCAACAGCCTCTGGAAAAGTCTTGTCCAGAGAAGTACCCGTGTGTGTGTGTGTGTGTTCGGGAAACAGAGGCTGTTCTGAGGCTCACAGACATGGTTATTAATAATAAGCTCTGCTGTTTGGCTTGTAAATTTATTAGGAGAACCCAGTGTAATTAAAATTTGGGGCTGGGGGAGGGGGAGCGGAGGGCCTTTGCTTCCTTCCCTTTTTCCAGAGATCCAGACCGAGCTACCAGAGGGGATAATTAGCGGAGTCCAAACAGAGAAGGAACTAATGCTCCTGAAAACGCTGTGTTGAGAGACAGTCCTGGGCTAATTATGGCCACACCAAGCTTTCTGATTGGGTGCCAGCTTCCACCATCCATAGGGTATTCAGGGATAAATTGGAGACTAACATGGAGCCTTATGGCGAACAGAGCATTGACTCTAATTTCATAATTATTAGGATTATTCTTTTGGCAGATGGCAACTGTACGTTTTTGCCTGATTGGTCAGGGCATGTGGCCCCTCTGACTGTGGGGATCAAGGCTGGGTGATGGAGGGGATGGGGTAGACAGAGAGCCAGGAAGATTCTTGTCCCATTATGCTCCTCTTCCTATTCATACCTGCACCTAGTGAGAGGAGAGGCCTCCCTGGGTTCATGCAGAGCAAGAAACAGCTCAGTGTCCCCAAGAGAGAGAAGGGAGAGATGAGATAGTGCCATTATACCTGGGAGCCCCCAGAGGTGGATGCCCTGCTCACCTCCCCTTTCAAAGACCCCTCTGATTTCAGTTCCTAAATGCGGTTCAGTCCTTCAAGGCTACGCTTCCTAAGCAGGACCAGCAGTGGTTCCACCTGGCTTGGTCACGGCTTTCTCTTACCATGCTTTCCCCCACTCCAGACAACCCTACACAGACCCTAAAGAAACCAGGCCTGACCTAGCTGCCTCAATTCCAGCACTCATTGTTTGCAGCCTTATGTTCTGCCCCCAGCTCTGTGGGCAGTGAAGACAGAGTAAAGCTAGAACAGTTAGAAGAGAACACACCTTTTCCACAGAGCCTGGAGGGATGGCGTATTCTGGATGTACCATCCTCACTTCTCAAGTTCCCATAGTCAGAGGGAGAGAAGAACTTCTAGAATTGTAAATCCAAGGCTTTACTACTCCTGGTTACTGGGCCCCAGTTCTCAGATATTAAGTAGCAAAACATACTATAGGATCAGAGTATCATTGCCACAGGCTCTAAAGGATCATGCATTGCACCTCTCCTGACATAGGGCAAAATCTGCATAACTGCTTCCTTCCGGCAAGAAGGAGTGAGGGAGTAGCTGACTAGTTATAGAAATAGGACTTTTGAGTTTTTAGGAAATGTGCATTTAATTTGCCATCTCGAACAGGAAAAAAAAAAAAACTATGTTGCAAAAGGCCAACTTCCAAGCCCGGTGGTTGAGTCACAGAACATCCCTGGAATCATTTGAGAAGTGGACAGACATCATGTATGTCTCATGGTCACAGGTAAGCTGCAGACCATTCCTGGCTGCCAGCCTGGGAGGGGCAGTGCAGCTTGGGGTCTCCTGTCAGGTTCCTGCATTTCCTGGGACATCTCTGGACCTTTGCTCACTCTCTCAAGTACAGAACCAAAGCTACCAAACCCCAACCCTTTGCATCTTGGCCTGTGGAAAAAGTTCATTCACCTCCACAGGGTAAATGACACAAGGAAACACAGAGAACTGCCTGTTAAGAGTCCACTTCGGCAGAGGGGGATTAAGGAGGAAAGTATTTTGTCTTCAGAGATTTTAAAGAAAAAGGGGAACTTGTCTTTACCTGAGACAGTGTGTAGAGGTGTTTCCAAGTCAAGGTCTGATTAACTGAGATATCCTATGCAATTTCTAGCACAGACTCAGTAAATGATAGAGTCTGAATCTCAATTGGTGAATCTCAGGGTATTACTAGACATTCCATGAGCTGGAGACTTAGAGAAGGAGGAAGGCAAGGGAAAACAAAATAAAAAAGGTAACTGGGCATGCTCTAGCCACTTGAATTTTTCATGCAATTGTAAATGAAAAGATCCAGTATTTCTCTGCCTGAAGGATCTGGACCCAGGCAGCGGCTCTGGGATACAGGGAGCAGGCTGGGAGGTGGGACACTTGGTCTTATGCTCCATAGTAGTTCCCCAGGCCCCAAGTTCACTTAAACTCCCAAAGCCCCCAAACCACTTTCTTTTGCTATGATCAAGGGTCTCCTCTGCCTCCCCCATTCTCTTCAGCTTCCCAGCTTGGCCCTGGGTCTTCCTGAGGCTAGTGACTCAGCAGCCAAAGTTAAAGTTCCCCAGGGCTGACAACTCAAACTCGCCTTCTGAAGCAGCCTGCTGGGAAGGCGTACTGATTTGTTGGGGCTGGCTGGCTCTCACCCCTCAGCCTTTCTCACCCTCAGCCTGTAGGTCCAGGTACCTGTCACTCCAGACTACAGGGTGTCTCTCTGAAGCCAGAACACCAGTGCCTCTCTCCATTAGGATATGCTACTACCCCCCTCTCCCCAGTTCCCACCCCACATTCCTGCCCAGGACAGGCAGGAGGGGCAGCCTCCATCCCAGGTGGAATAGTGCAGGTGTGTTTTCAACTCAGATCCCTAGGGTCTAAAGGATCAAGACCGCATTAAGGGCCCCACTGTAGATGGATCATTGAAAGGAAGGATGGAAGGGAGCTGGAGAGTGTGGTGAGGCAGGAAGAGACTCCCTGGCTTGGGTGAAATTGTTGTCTGGTGGGTATGAGAAATTGGGTAGTGTAGGAGGGGATGGCACCAGAGAACCAGGGTCTAATAATACTTGCCAGGTCTAATCTATTCTGAGAATACCCAAGAAGGAGAATCAACATCCTTAACCTCCATCATTGTACTATCCTATAAAAGTTCTTCCTTGGGTCTAACCTCAGTCCCTTCTGCTGCAGTAATCAACCCATTGATTAAACATTGCCAGGGCTGGAAGCAGAGCAGCGACCCCTACTACTCACAAAGGGCTAAGGTGGGCTCCAGTCACCCCATGGCTGGACCCAATTCCCTTACACACACAACCATTCCTCAGCCCACTCCCTGCATCCCCGCTCCTAACTGGGGATCTACCGCTATCTCCGACCTTTGACCTGACGTGAAAACCGGGCCCTGGAACCTGCCGCTGCTGAGGGGCTTACCGCACCTGTACCTGCTTCCCCAATCGCGGGTCCAATACCCGTTTCTCGTCCCCGGAGAGGCGCGTGGGGACGAAATTCCCGCCTTTCGCCTCCCCCTCCTACCCTTCATGCGTCCGCGGTGCCGAGCTGTGGGGCGACTCCCGCACACCCCCAGACCTGGTGCCACCGGGGCAGGGGTAGGGGACTAAGTAGGGGTGGAGTCTGAGGCGCCTTGGCCCCTGCAGGATCTCCCCACCCCCACCTGCATTCTCTCGAGGCCTCGCACTGTCCTCAGCCCCTCCCAGAAGGGACGCGACTCTGCACTCCCTCCCGCCCAGGACCCTCCAGACGTCCGGATGGGGACAAAGAAGCCCCGCTGCAGCAGGAGAGTGTGGCCGCAGGGCGCTGGTGCCGCAGGTAAATACCAGGGGCCGGCCAGCCGCCACTCGCCACGCTCCCGGGGCTCCGGCCGCCAGGGCGCGACAGGCCATTCCCGCTGTCGCGACTCCCGGGAGACGCTGCAGCTGCGCTCCGGGCCGCGGCTCCGCGGGGCTCGGGCCCGGGACTCACCGGCTCCGGCGATCTCGGCTCGACTCGGGCTCCCGCCTCGGCTCCGCGGCCGCCCGGGACTGCGTCCGGCGCAGGGTCCCCGCCACTCGGGCAGGAGGCGCCCGTTTGGCAAAGTCGGCGAGAGGCACCGACTCAGACGCGCACCGGCCGCGAGTCCGAGTGAGTCAGAGAGAGACCGAAGGAGCGAGTTATAGGGGCGGGGGTGGGGTGGAGGGGCCCGAACGACACCCTCCCCCACCCCGCCCCCCGCCCCCCGCCCCCCAGCGGAGACGCAGAAAGCCACTAGCAGCCAGAAAGACACCCGGACACAAAGACCTCGTGCCAGCTGCAGACTCAAGTTTCTTCCTGAGAGACACAGGGGGCTCAAGCCACCTCCCCCGAGGGAACAGACAAACCGACCGATGGACGGACCCTGGGATCTCGACACCGCAGCGGAGACAAGCTTTCATCCTCAGCCGGAATCCCCCTAGTCTCCTGCTTGCTCCACCGACCCCTCCCTTGGCAGATCGCGTCGGAGAGACGCGAGGGGAAATGAGGCTCCGAGGGGGGCCGCGGCCCGGGGGCCCAGCTTTCCGCGGGGGCCCCTATAGTAGTCCCACGGGAGAGGGCAAGACGATTCTCTCTCTCCGCGGTCCCCTTCTTGTCTTTCCTATTGCCCTATGGGCGATGGGCCGGGTGATGGGCTGGGGTTGGCTCGGAATCGAGAATCCCGAGCCAGAGTTCTCTCACTAGGTTCCCGGGCTCCTTGGGGAGGGGGACAGCCAGGGCGAGTCTCCAGGAAGGGAGGGGGCTCCGGGTCTCCCGTTACCTGGGTCGGCCGCGCTCGGACTCCGCTCCAGGGGCTGCAGCTCGAAGCTCCGACAAGTCTCCACGTCCAGCCCGAGAGGGGGCGGCCGGGCCCGGCACAGCGAGGCCAGGGCCGCGAGCGCCGCCTGGCACCGAGGCCCCGCTGCCCCCCACACCCCGCTCATGCCCGGACACCCCGCCCGCCTAGCAGCCACCGGAACCCGCGCCGCAGCGGGACTGGGGCGGGGCAAGGCGGCCCCAGAAAGACCCTCCACGCAGCGGCCCCCTGCGGCTCCGTTCGGCTTTTAATCACTTCTCCGCAGGGTCCCCGCCCCTCACGTGGCATCCCTTGGCAGCTGGCAAGTCTGGCGCCTCACGGCCGCCCCCTCTACGTTCAGGGGCCGGCCTAAGCCCCAGCGCGTGCGAGGCCAGGAAGTCGGGCTGTCCAGCATCTTGAAGGGTGCAAGGCCGGGAAATGAGCCCGGGGTCTGGCTCCAGCATTCATGCCTTAGGCGACCTTGGGCCTCTCTGAGTCTCAATTGTCCTTTCTGTAAAAGGGGTATAAATGATAACGAGTGCTTCACGGGCTGCCTGGGAGTATAAAGATAGTGCTTGTATAAATACTGGGTAAACCGCCACACGACACACAAGTGGCAGCCAAACAGATAAACCCGTAAAAGGAAAAGGGATGACTGGGCTGAGGGTGAGAAGTTCGCAGAAGGACCTTGGACGAGGTTCCTGAAGGGAGAAGTTAGTCAGACTTGCCCCATGTCCCGGCTTTGCAAGCGAAGACCCCAAAACTGCCAGGCGACGCGAACTGCGAGAAGACTTTCGGAGCCCCGCAATCCTGCGGTCCGCGGTACCGCACGTTGCTATGGCGACGGGAGGCAGCGGCCGTCTCTCTCCATGGCAACGGGAGGGGAAAGTTTCTGGCAAATAGGAATGGGGGCCATTTCAAGAGGGCGCTCCGTTCGCACCAAGCCCACCTCCCCACATCCGTGCAACACCACCAGATATAATGTATCTTACTATTTATTAAGCACAAGGGCCAGAAAGACCAAAAAGCAAACAGGAGGATTGAGGCGAGATATAGGCTGAACTCCCCTCCGGGAAATGTGGCATGAGGCCCAGGAGATGGTTGGCTGAGGCGCTCCAAGGCGTCTCACTCAGCCCTGAAGAGTCTATGGGCCATCACTAGGCGGGGCCAGGGGAGCAGGGCCCTGCGGAGACCCTGCCACTGGAATCTCATGTCCTCGGCCTGTCGATGAGTGAGCCCCCCTCCTGTGTGGGGGTTCACCCAAAGCTCCGGATTTGAGATCCTTTGCCTTCCCGGAGCTAAGAAGGAAACTTTAGTTGGCGCCTCCGGAAACCGTGGGACTTGTGTGAGCCCCGGCAGTGGGTGGGGGAGGAGGGTCTTTCCTCTAATTAACAAGCTAATTGGAAGTGGCTCGGGCGGTGACTCATGTTCCAGAGGGAGGAGAATCGGAGCCCCAGCTCCTGGCGGTCTCCACTGCCGGCCATCTGCGCCAGCCGGCCCTTGCACTTGCTAGCCCTGGGCAGCTAGTGCCCCGGGCACCACCGGCCAAGCCGAGGCCTGAGAGGACTATAGTCAAGCCAGGCGGCTTTTCGGCTTAGGACTCGCTTTCTGGCTCTGTCCACGGTGCTGAAGGCCCGGCTGGTGCAACATCTCGTGAGCACAGAAGAGGGGGCGGGGAGGAGCAATTGTGCCAGGTTTGCAGCTTCCACCCTGACCTCTGGAGTTTTTGAGAGGAAGGAGCGAGGAATTCAGGCGGGAGAGACTAAGCAGGCGTGACACCTGCGACACTATGCAATCCAGGCCACCTTCTTGCGGGAGGTACTCGGTTGCAGTTTAAAGCACAGGTGAGGTTGTATCGTCCCCATCTGCCTTCCTGGTGTTTCTAGAACCCACCTGAGGAGCTCAGAGGCCCCATGTGTTTCCCCTCCACCACCCGATGCAGACCTCAGCACCTGGGAGAGGCAGGAGCTTGGAGTCCCCTGGGCTACGTGCTCATCAGCAGCTTCCGCGGTGGCAGGTTTGTGTTTATATAAAATACAAACGAAGACGAACTGCCCTCTGCCTGTGTTTATGGCAACTCTGTCACTCCGCGGCGATTTCTCCCTCCCCTTCCTGAGTTCCCAGGGAATTCACAGAACAAAGCGCCTTGTTTTGCCTTTGCATGGAATGAAAAAACACAGTACCGTTCCAAGGGCCCAGGACTGTGGTGCAGGGAAATCAATATTTTGCTTACAACGAGTGGAGGAATTTACATTTAAACTGAAAGCAAAGGAGCCTGTTCTGAGCAGAGCAGGTGGCAGGAGCGGAGAATTAACAGATAATTTCTCTTTGTTCCCGGATTCAGCCTCCACACTCGGGCCTCCACACTCGGCAGGCGGTTCTGCAGCGTCTCTGGCGCCCAGGCAGCAGCTCTGGACCTGGAATTTCTCAGCCTACCAGGAAGTTCTCCGCTGCCAGGGCTGCGGAAAGGGGCGGGGGGCTCCCGGGTCAGTCAAGAACTATTCAGAGTGTGTAAATGAATGTGTATAAGAGAGACAGAAAGAGATGATACAGAGAGAAAGAGACAAAAGACACAGAGACAGAAGCAGAGGACAGAGACACATGAGAGACAGGTATCGGAGACACAAAGGAAGAGGCACAGGGAAACAGAGAGACATACACAGCGACAGAGAGAAACACATTCAGAAAGAAAGAGGAAAAAAGAGTATTTTCTCCTTACATTAAGAAAAAACCCCAACCTGGTTGACCTCTTCATTGACTCCCCCTACTCTCTCCATTAATTGTCAATACCGTTGTGGTCACACAATCAGCCGCAAGACAGAGAAAAATCCTTATGTAAAGATGGGAACTTTTCTCTACACTGCCAGTTTCCCCCCACAAACCCATACTCAAAACACATCTATGTTTATTCCCATACGAAGAGACCAAATTCAGACTTACAGGGTCCCACTTACACCTAGAGAGAAGAAGGTGGAAAGAAATAGAATTGTTGCCCCTCATTCCTGTTTCTCAGGTAAACATCATTCTGAGCCTGGGTTTGGGGATGGGGAGGAGAAGGAGGAGCACAGAGAGTCAGCATGACACATCCCCTCTGTAAGACTCAGTTTCCTTATCGGCAAGATAAGGAAGTTGGATTAGGAGCTCTTGGAGAATCCTTCCAGCACCAGCACTCTAGGGTTCTGTATGAGGGGAAAGAAGAGGCCAAGGCGGGGGGGTGGGGGAAGGAGGGAGGGCAACTCAGGAGCAGTTTTCCCTGCATCCAAAAAAAGGGAGTGGTGTTACAGATTTCCAGACTCACCTATGACTTCCCTTCCCATCTGCTCTCATCTCATCTAGAGTCATGGCTGGAATATTCTGAATCTGAGGCCCCTCAGGCCAGACTGCTCAGAATCTGAGAGGCTGAATGAGAGGATGCTGAGAAATAATCCAGAGACCTCCCACTCCTACATCCTATCCTCCTCAGAAACAGGCAAAATGCACACCAGCTGACCCCAAGTATCCTAGGCAGAGGCCTGGCAGCCCTTGGGCAGGTTCCCATCTTGCTATGGGCAACAATGTCTTGTTGAGTTGTGCTACAAATAAAATAAATTAAAACCAAGAAAAAAAATTTAATTGAACCTTAGTAGGAAATTGCTAATGCTGTAGGCGGAAGAATGAGATCCTTTGACATGAGCCGATGTGTCATATTGTCTTTCCATTTCAATGCAATTTCTAAATAGGGAGCCCTTTCCCTATTCCCTCCTCCCCATCAAGCCCCGAGCAGAGATGTAAAGGGAGCGATCCGGCGTGCATAACTGGATTGTCTGATGTGCAGGGAGAAAGAGACAGAAAAACAGACATGTACAAGATGATCCACTGCTTTGCCAAGTGGATTGGAGCCAAATGGCGCTGACCTAACCTCAGGGCTCCTGATCTCCTCTCTCTGCCTCCCCTGGTCCTGCTTACAGAGGAGTGTGACCACAGTCTGCAAAGGTTTTAAACTTGCTCTAAGAAAATAGATATCCATTTAACTGGTCTATTTTTTTTTTTTTTTTTACTGAGTGTAGATAATGAAGCCATTGTACTATATTGGAGAGCAAAGAGTGAGGTGGGGGTGGGGTTATGGGAAGGAGGTAGGCTTATACAACTATTTGGAACAAACTGTTATGGAATTCTTATGGGGATTTTACCAGACAACTTTATCAATATTTCTAGCAGTTGTCACCCTCTACCCTCGTCCTTCAACGCTCACACCAACACCACAACTCTTGCCAAATTTGGGTGATTTTGTCATTCCACACCATCAGAAGAGTTTTCAGGGGTTCCTCATTGCCCAAGAAGATGCAGAAGACATAGCAGAGCCCTGAGCCAATGCCCAGGTGCTTTCTGAAAGAGTTCTGTCTTGCTATTATTCCAGGAAAGATTTATGGCCATTCAAACTTCCTGAGCCAGGGGTATGTTTCCTCTCCCATTCCTCCCCCATTTCAGAGGTCTCATCTCACTGCTATGCTCTCTGCCCAGTGTTGCAGATCAGGCTTGGGAAGACTGGACAGTGTTTGCTTCTCCCAGCTGGATTTTGTGAGCTAACTAAAGCAAGCTGGGGTCTGAGGGAACAGAGAAAAGGTTCACGGTCAGAAGGCAACAGAATTCCTGAAATAATTTTAGGGCCCAGCCTAACCATGGTAGGGTACAGGGCTCTCTCTACATAATTTGAGAAGTAAAAATGATATTGGAGGGGAAGAGCTAAGAAGGAAGCCAAGTGTGCTCCTCTTCTCACTGACTTTATGTAAAAGAAAGCACAAGTTTTGAAGTCAAATAGGCCAAAAAAACCAAACAAACAAAACAAAAAAAACCCAAATCCATTGCCATTGAGTTGACTCCAATTCATAGTGCCCCTATGGGACAGAGTAGAACTTCCCTATCGGGTTTCTGAGGCTGTAAACTTTATGGAAGCAGACTGCCACATCTTTCTCCTGCAGAGCAGCTGGTGGGTTTGAACCACTGTCCTTTCGGTTAGCAACTGAGCACTTAAGTACTGTGCCAGCAGAGCACCTGCTCAAATCCTGGGTCTAGCACTTACCAGCTGTATCACTTTAGGTGCTGAAATTTAGCTCTCTGAACCTCAGCTTCCTCATCTGTGAAATGGAAAATATAAGACGTGCTTCACAATGTACAAGGACTACATGCCTTAAGTGAAATGCCTAATGTATTGTGACTGACTCATAAACCAAGCTAAATCTGTTGTTGTCGGGTTGATTCTGACTCATGGTGACCTCTTGTGTTACAGAATAGAATTGTTCCACAGGGTTTTCTTGGCTGTAATCTTTACAGAAGCAGGTCACCAGGACTTTCTTCCACGGCACCGCTTGAGTGGGTTGGAGCTGCCAACCTTCAGTTTAGTAAGGGAGTGCAAACCATTTGCAACACACGGGGATGCAACTGACACATGCTGTTGTTCTTAGTTGCCATCAAGTCAGTTCCAACTCACGGCAATCCCATGTGTATAGAGTAGAACTTCTCCATTGGGTTTTCAAGGCTATGACCTTTCAGAAGAAACCCTGGTGGTGTAGTAGTTAAGAGCTACGGCTGCTAACCAAAAGGCTGGCAGTTCAAATCCTTGGAAACCCTATGGGGCAGTTCTACTCAGTCCTTAAGGACTGCTATGCATTGAAATTGACTCAACAGCAACGGGTTTGGTTTTTTTTTTTGTTTTGAACCTTTCAGAAGCAGATTGCCAGGCCTGTCTTCTGAGGTGCCTCTGGGTGGGTTCGAACTGCCAACTTTTTAGCTAGTAGTCAAGCTCTTAACCATTTGTGCCATCTTCATAGCAAGTGTTAAATAGATAACAGTTCCTATCTCCTTTCTTCCTTCTCTCAGACCATATGGGGACATCCAGCAAGCACACTGTCCAGAGGTTAGCTTGTATTCCCCTGTGGGGCAAGTCCTTGAAGATTGCCAAAGGAAATTTATTTTATTTTTTAAAATAATGCTGAGGGACAGAATGAGTACATACGAAGAATCCATTTGGTATGTGTGGAAATTAGGTCACTGGCCCATATACACAAGCTAGGAGGTAGCAGAGAACCTACAGGCCTGCTGATCCCAGGTCTGTACACATTCTTTCCGCACCATGCTGGGGTAGGATGGTGAGGCTGTTAATAATTTTTTCTTCTTTTCTTAAAAAAAGGTTATAATATTTAAAAATTGACTTTATAGTAAACAAGGAAATATTTGGGAATATATTACAGAGCAGTGAAAGGTTTATTCCTGTGCTTCTCTGCCTTAGCCATTCCAATTGCCTCTTAGGCCCAAGCTTGGGCAGCTGCTGGTTTAGAGGGAAGACAATGTCATTGATAAAACACAGGACTGGGGCCAGACAGCTTCACAGCTCAGGACATGCTTGCTTGCTTCACTCTTGACAGAGATAGGACTCCTCAGAGGACAGCATGGGGGGTCTCGGCTGAGCCTGGGTCGTGTCCTGTGATTAGAGTCCCACTTCCAGGAAAGGGCCAAGCCAAGATTCTTGTAAGACCAGGGCCCCAAAGACTGGAATTCTCGCTCAGGAGCCTAGAGAGAGTTTGCAATCTCAGGACTCTGGCTGTTCCACTAATGAAAAGAAACCAGATAAAATGCCAAAACTAATTAAAGTGACAAATCCAAAAAGGCCCTGTCAAAACTAAGAAGTCTTAATCCTTGATTTCAACAGAATTCAAGGAGGAAGAATCAACAGAGCATGCTTTGGGTCAGGGGCCTGGAGCTCCCTGTGGAACTGAGGGGCTGAGCCCGTGGAGAGAACAAATCTGTTCACTGAATCCTATCCAACTAGTAGAATAAAAATTGCTTCCTATCCCAGCCCCGAGCCTTACCTACATTTCTGCTGTTTGAAGAGGCACAGTAAATGGTTTTAGTGAGTCAGTCCCCAACCTTTGTTAATAATCCTGCATGTGTATAAGTGGGGTACAGTTTACACAACACTCTCACATATATTATCTCATTTCACACTCACAGCAAACCTGAGAGGTGGATCTGATTATCCTCATTTCACTAGGGAGGTTGCCGAGAGGTTAAAAATAACTGGCTTGGGCTCCCACAGCTACCAAGTAGCAGAGCCAGAACTGGAGCCTATCTTTTCACATCATTCACTCATTCATTCACTCACTCATTCAGCATTCTTGAGATGCTACAAAGGTCCACATTTGTACTAGGCACATGGGACATTGTCCTGTGTTGCTTCCCACACACACCGTGGCAGAGCTCTAAGCACAGGGCCTCTGTCCTTGGGGAGCAGGCATAACCAGTTGTGAAGAGAGGCCACACTTGAAATTGATTTAAAATGAGTTCTTTGACCTCTGTGCTGCATAGTTGCTCACGCCAACATCAACTGTGAAATTCTCTTCTGTGACATGAGTCACTCTGGATTTCCCACCCTTCCTGATTCTTTGACCCTCTCCTCTGCCTGCTTCCAACCCTTCCATTTCCCCAGAGAACAGCTCTTGTCCCTTCTTTCTTTTGTCTCAGCACCTCTCTCCAAGTAATCTAATGCACTCCTAGGGCTTCAAATACTAAGTGCTAATATTAGTAGTTGTTGTTTGCTGTTGTAAGGTGCCGTCAAGTTGGTTCTGATTCATAGTGACCCTTTATGATGGAGCAGAACTGTCCTATAGGGTTTTCTAGGCTATAATCTTTAGGGAAGGAGCCCTGGTGATACAGTGGTTAAGCACTCAGCTGCTAACTGAAAAGTCAGAGGCCTGAACCTATCAGCTGCATGGGAGAAAGACGTGGCAGTCTGCTTCTGTAAAGATTTACAGTCTTGAAAACCCTATGGGGCAGTTCTACTATGTCCTATTGAGTTGCTATGAGTCAGAATTGACTCAATGGCAAAGGCTTTTTTTTTTTTTTTTAATCTTTAGGGGAACAGATCACCATGACTTTTTTTCCAGCAGAGCCACTGGTAAGTTCGAACAACAACAACAAAATAAAAATAAATAGCATAAAAGCACAGGTGGTACAGTGGTTATATGCTCAGCTACTAACTGAAGGATCAGTTGTTGGAACCCATCAGCTGCTCTGTGGGAGAAAGATGTGGCAGTCTGCTTCCACAAAAATTACAGCCTTGGAAACCCTATGGGGCAGTTCTACTCTGTCCTATTGGGTCACTATGAGTCAGAATTGACTCAATGACAATGGATATAAAAGCAGAAATGCAAACATATGCTTGTACACCCATGTTCGTTACAGCATTATTCACAATAGCCAAAAGGTGGAAACAGTCTAAATGTCCATCAACAGAAAAATGAATAAACAAAATGTGGACATACATATACTCAGCCATAAAAAGAAATGAAGGCTGGATACATGCCACAACATGGATGAACCTTGAAAACATTATACTGAGTAAAATAAGTCAGTTAAGAGGCAAGGCCAAGATGGCAGAGTAGTCAGACCCTTCTGGTGATCCCTCTTGCAACAAAGACCTGAAAAAACAAGTGAAACAATTGTATATAATGATAATCTATGAGCCCTGAACATCAAAGGCAAAGTTAGGAAATCACAACGAGCGGCAGGAGGAGGGAGAGACAGTTCAGAAGCAGCGAGGAGTTGCTGGACCTGACTTGGTGGGAAAAAGTGCCCTCCAGACATGACCCCCTGGTGCAACCATGGCAGGGCTGGGGGTAGCATTCAGGAGGAGGTTTCCTCAGGGAGAGAAAGTGAGCTGCACAGTCTACTCGCACCTCCAGAATCAGAGAAGAGGAGTGCTTTCGGCAAAAGCTAAGTATTTGCATTTATTTTACCATGCCCCCAGCCCCCAAGCCTGCTTCAGCGGCTGTCAATTTCCCTGGGCCTGAGATAGGTCCTGCTATGTGCCCTGAGCCATTGCCTGGCCTTGGAGAAGGAATAAATTAACAAATGGAGGAAAAGATAATCTTCCAGCTCCACTAAGCTGGGGAGCTCAGAACAGAACCGGCTCCTGTCCAGGCACAAATAGCCCATGGAGTTTGGATACATTTCACCCCTGTATGGACCCATGTGGGCCCATTTCAGGAGATTAGGCTCTTGTTACTGCAACGGTGTATGGGCTTGAGATCTGACATCAACAGTTTCAGCTGTGCGGTGGAGAGGTGGGTTTTTGATGTTTGACATTGCTTCACCTATTAACAGGGTCCCCACCTAGCCACATCAGGGGCCTGAAGACTGGTGGCTCCACCCATGTCATCTAGTCACCAATGACAGGGGCCCAAGGATAAGTGGTGCCTCCCACTCCTTACAACCCAAAGAATTGGCTGCTCCTGGTCTGACTTCAGAACCCACTCACCTGTGCACTCTAGGGAACAGGGATGGGCTTTCCTCACAGACACTCAAGGGACAGTTGTCAGCCCCTGCCTTTGTTCAGAGCTTGACCCCCTGCTGCAACCAGATACCTGATGCCTACACAAATACCCGTGCCTGCCCCTCTAAGACTGTAGGACAGAACCTGTACCACACACTTGATGATCAACTACTCTGACACCTGATCTGAATCCATACAAGAAAAGTGAATGGACTCCTAGGCTCATGTACCTGGTAACAACTCTAGCCACCTGGTGACAGGACGATAAAGCTTCAAAGGCACAAATAATCAAGCTAGCTCACTCAAGCAGCCTATTTGGGCATATCAAAACAAAACAAAACAAGAAGCTAGGGTACAGTAAAATGTTTTCCTGGAATTGCCAGATACAGAATACAAAAGGTTATTATACAGAACTCTTCAAGAGATCAGACAAAACACAGAACAAGACAAGGAATACACACATAAAGCAGCTGAAGAAATTAAGAAGATTATTTAAGAATATAACGAAAATTTAATAGGTTGCAAGAATCCATAGAGAGATAGCAATCAGAAATTCAGAAGGTTAACAACAAAATTATGGAATTTGACAACTCAATAGAAAGTCAGAGGAGTAGAATTGAGGAAATGGAAGGCAGAATTAGTGAGACTGAAGGTAAAACACTTGGCACCAATATATTAAAAGAAAAATCAGATGAAAGAATTAAAAAAAATGAAGAAACCCTATGAGTCATGTGGGATTCTATCAAGAGAAATAACCTACAAGTGACTGGAGTACCAGAACAGGGAGGGATAACAGAAAATACAGAGAGAATTGTTGAAGGTTTGTTGGCAGAAAACTTCCCTGGTATTGTGAAAGATGAGCAGATAGCTATCCAAGATGCTCATCAAACTCCACCTAAGGTAGATATCAAAAGAAATTCATCAAGACATATTATAATCAAACTTGCCAAAACCAAAGATAAAGAATTTTAAGAGAGGCTAGGGATAAATGAAAAGTCACTACAAAGGAGAGTCAATAATAAGCTCGGACTACTCAGCAGAAACCACACAGGCAAGAAGGCAATGGGATAACTTATATAAAATATCCAGAAAAAAAAAAATACAGAAGGAAAAAAATAGCCAGCCAAGAATCATATATCCAACAAAACTGTCTCTCAAATATGAAGGTGAAATTAGGACATTTCCAGATAAACAGAAGTTTAGGGAATTTGTAAACACCAAACCAAAACTACAAGGACTACTAAAGGGAGTTCTCTGGTTAGAAAATCAATAATATCAGTTATCGGCCCAAGACTAGAACATGGGACAGAGCAACCAGATATCATCCGAGACAGGGAAATCACAAAAATAAATCAAGATAAAAAAACAAACACTCAAAACAGGGAAACAGTGATGTCACTATGTAAAAGATGACAACATTAAAACAATAAGAAGGGACTAAAAATGTAGTCATAGATGTTTCACATGAAGAGGAACTCAAGGGAATATAAAGAAACAAAAGTTAGGTTTAAACTTAGAAAAATAGAAGTAATATTAAGGTAACCAAAAAGGAGACTAACAATCCTATACATTGAAATAAAAGACAAGAAATACATAACAACTCAGCAAAAACAAAATCAACAACAAAGAGGAAAAGACAATAAATAAAGATAAACTACTCAGCACAAAAAAAGTAAGTGGAAAAAGAAACTGTCAACAACACACGAAAAAAAGACATCAAAATGACAGCACTAAACTCATACCCATCCATAATTATGCCAAATGTAAATGGACTAAATATACCAATAAAGAGACAGAGAGTGGCAGAATGGATAAAAAAACACAATCCATCTATATGCTGCCTACAGAGAAATGCCTTAGACGAAAAGACACAAACAAACTAACACTCAAAGGATGGAAAAAAATGTGTTAAGCAAACAACAATCAAAAAAGAGCAGGCCTGGCAATATTAATTTCTGACAAAATAGACTTTAAAGTTAAATCCACCAAAAAGGATAAGGAAGGACACTGTATAATGATTAAAGGGACAATATACCAGAAGGATATAACCATATTAAATATTTATACACCCAATAACAGGGCTGCAAGATACATAAAATGACCTCCAATGGCACTGAAAACTGAGATAGACAGCTCCACAATTACAGTGGGAGATGTCAACACACCACTTTTGTTGTTAAGTTCAGAAAGACACTGAAGACCTAAATGCCACAATCAACCAACTTGACCTCATAGGCACATACAGAACACTCCATCAAACAGCAGCCAAGTATACTTTCTTTTCCAACGCACGTGGAACATTCTCTAGAATAGACCACATATTAGGTCATAAAGCAAGCCTTAACAGAATCCAAAACACTGAAATATTACAAAGCATCTTCTGTGACCATAAAGCCATAAGAGTAGAAATCAACAACAGGGAAAAGAAATCAAACACTTGGAAACTGGAAAATACCCTGTTCAAAAAAAGACTGGGTTACAGAAGAAATTATGGATGGAATAAAGAAATTCATAGAATCCAATGAGATGAAGACACTTCCTATCAGAACCTTTGGGACACAGCAAAAGCAGTGCTCAGAGGTCAATTTATATCAATAAATGCACACATCCAAAAAGAAGAAAGGGGCAAAATCAAAGAGTTATCCCTACAACTTGAACAAATGGAAAAAGAGCAACAAAAGAAACCCTCAGGCACCAGAAGAAAGCAAACAATAAAAATTAGAGCAGAACTAAATGAAATAGAAAACAGAAAAACAATTGAAAGAGTTAACAAAACCAAAAGCTGGTTCTTTGAAAAAATTACCTAAATTGATAAATCTTTGGCCAAACTGACAAAAGAAAAACAGGAGAGGAAACAAATAAGACGAATAAGAAATGAGATGGGTGATATCACAACAGACGCAAATGAAATTAAAAGAATCATATCAGATTACTAAGAAAAATTGTGCTTTAAGAAATTCGAAAACCTAGAAGAAGTGGATGAATTCCTAGAAACACACTGCCTACCTAAACTAACATAAACAGAGGTAATACAACTAAAAAAAACCCATAACAAAAGAAGAGATTGAAGAGGTAATTAAAAAACTCCCAACAAACAAAAAAAAGCCCTGGCCCGGATGGCTTCACTGCAGAGTTCTACCAAACTTTCAGAGAAGAGTTAACACCACTACTACTAAAGGTATTTCAGAGCATAGAAAAGGATGGAACACTCCCAAACTCATTCTATGAAGCCAGCATATCCCTGATACCAAAACCAGATAAAGACACCACAAAAAAGAAAACACTAACAAATTTGAAAACCTAGAAGAAATGGGTGAATTCCTAGAAACACACCACCTACCTAAAATAAAATAAACAGAGATAATACAACTAAATAAATCCGTAACAAAAGAAGAGATTGAAGAAGTAATTAAAAAACTCCCAAAAACAACAACAAAAAGCCCTGGTGGTGTAGTGGTTAAGTGCTACGGCTGCTAACCAAAAGGTTGGCAGTTCAAATCTGCCAGGTGTTCCTTGGAAACTCTATGGGGCAGTTCTACTCTGTCCTATAGGGTTGCTATGAGTCACAATCGACTCAACAGGAATGGGTTTTTGGTTACAGACCTATATTCCTCATGAACTTAGATGCAAAAATCCTCAACAAAATTCTAGCCAATAGAATTCAATAACATACAAAAAAAAAAAAAAATTCACCATGACCAAGTGGGATTCATGCCAGGTATGCAAGGATGGTTCAACATTAGAAAAACAACCAATGTAATCCACCAATAAAATAAAACAAAAGACAAGAACCACATGATCTTATCAGTTGATGCAGTAAAGGCATGTGACAAAGTCCAGAGCCCATTCAGGATAAAAACTCTCAGCAAAATAGGAATAGAAGGAAAATTCCTCAACATAATAAAGGGCATTTATACAAAGCCAACAGCCAACATCATCCTAAATGGAGAGAGTCTGAAAGCATTCCCCTTGAGAATGGGAACCAGATAAGGCTGCCCTTTATCACCACTCTTACTCAATATCGTGCTGGATGTCCTGGACAGAGCAAATAGGCTAGATAAAGAAATAAAGCACATCCAGATTGGTAAGGAAGAAGTATAAGTATCTCTATTTGCAGATGATGTGATCTTCTACACAGAAAACCCAAAGGAATCCTCAAGAAAATTACTGAAACTAATAGAAGAGTTCAGCAGAGCATCAGGATACAAGATAAACATACAAAAATCAGTTGGATTCCTCTACACCAAAAAGAACATCAGAGAGGAAATCAACGAATTAATACCATTTACAATAGCGCCTAAGAAGATAAAAAAATTCTTAGGAATAAATCTAACCAGAGATGTAAAAGACCTATTCAAAGACAACTACAAGATACTACTGCAAGAAACCAAAAGAGACCTATATAAGTGCAAAAACATACCTTGATCATGGATAAAAAGACTCAACATTGTAAAAATGTCTATTTTATGGAAAGTGATCTATAGATACAATGCAATTCCAATCTAAATTCCAACAACATTTTTTAATGAGATGGAGAAACAAGTCACCTGCTTCATATGGAAGGGAAAGAGGCCCCAGACAAGTAAAGCATTACTGAAAAAGAAGAACAAAGTGGGAGGCTTCACACTACCTGATTTTAGAACATATTGTATTACCACAGTAGTCAAAAGAGCCTGGTACTGGTACAACAACAGACACATAGGCCAATGGAACAGAATTGAGAATCCAGACATAAATTCATCCACCTGTGAGCAGCTGATATTTGACAAAGCCCAAAGTCTGTTAAATGGGGAAAGGACTGTCTCTTTAACAAACGGTGCTGGCATAACTGAATATCCATCTGCAAAAAAAATGAAACAAGACCCATACCTCACACCATGCAGAAAAACTGACTCAAAATGGATCAAGGACCTAAATATAAAATCTAAAACGATAAAGATCATGGAAGAAAAAATAGGGACAATGCTAGGAGCCCTAATACCTAGCATAAACAGTGTACAAAACATTAGTAACAATGCACAAACACCAGAAGAGAAACTAGATTACTGTAGGCTCCTAAAAATCAAACACCTATGCTTGTCCAAAGACTTCACCAAAAGAGTAAAAAGATTACCTACATACCGGAAAAAAGTTTTTAGCTATGACATTTCCGGTCAGTGCCTGTTCTCTAAAATCTACATGATACTGCAAAAACTCAACAACAAAAAGACAGATAACCCAGTTAAGAAATGGGCAAAGGATATGAACAGGCACTTCACTAAAGAAGACATTCAGGCAGCTAACAGATACGTGGGGAAATGCTCACAATCATTAGCCGTTAGAGAAATGCAAATCAAAACTACATTGAGACACCATCTCACTCCAACAAGGCTGGCATTAATACAAAAAACACAAAATAATAAATGTTGGAGAGGTTGTGGAGGGAATGGAACACTCATAAATTGCTGGTGTGAATGTAAAAATGGTATAACCATTTTGGAAATAGGTTTGGCGCTTCCTTAAAAAGCTAGAACTACCATATGATCCAGCAATCCTACTCCTTGGAATTTATCCTAGAGAAATAAGAGCCTTTATGCAAACAGATATATGCGCAACCATGTTCACAGCAGCACTTTTTACAATGGCAAAAAGATGGAAGCAACCAAGGTGCCCATCAATGGATGAATGAATAAATAAATTACGGTATAGTCACATAGTGGAATACTATGTGTCGATAAAGAATGACGAATCCGTGAAACATTTCATAACATGGAGGAATCTGGAAGGCATTATGCTGAGTGAAATTAGGCATCTGCAAGAAGGACAAATATTGTATGAGACCACTATTATAAGAACTCAAGAAATAGTTTAAACACAGAAGAAAATACTCTTTGATGGTTACAGGGTGAGGAGGGAGGGAGGGAGAGGGGTATTCACTAATTAGATAGTGGAAAAAAAAAAAAGAAAATTAGATAGTAGACAAGAACTATTTTAGGTGAAGGGAAAGACAGCACATATACAGGAGAGGTCCGCACAACCGGACTAAACTCAGCATTCTGAGTAAACTGAATGCTTCGAAGGCCAGAGTAGCAGGGGTGGGAGTTTGGGGACCATGGATTCAGGGGACACCTAGGTCAATTGGCATAATAAAATCTACTAAGAAAACATTCTGCATCCCACTTTGGTGAGTGGCATAAAAAAAGCAAGCAGCCATCTAAGATACATCAATTGGTCTCACCCCACCTGGAGGAAAGGAGAATGAAGAACACCAAAGACACAAGGTAATTATGAGCACAAGAGACAGAAAGGGCCACAAAAATCAGAGACTACAATAGCCTGAGACCAGAAGAACTAGACAGTGCTTGGGTACAACCAACGACTGCCCTCACAGGGAACACAACAAAGAATCCCTGATGGAGCAGGAGAACAGTGGGATGCAGACCTCAAGTTCTCTTAAAAAAACAAGACTTAATGGTCTGACCGAAACTAGGAGGACCCTGGAGGTCATGGTTCCCAGGCATTCTGTTGGCCCAAGACTGGAACCATTACAAAGCCAACTCTTCAGACAGGGATTGGACCAGACTGTGAGATAGAAAATGATACCGATGAGGAGTGAGCTTCTTAGCTCAAGTGGACACATGAGACTATGTGGGCAGCTCCTGTTTGGAGGGAAGATGAGAAGGCAGAGGGGGACAGAAGCTGGCTAAAGGGACACGGGGAATACAGGGTGGAGAGAAGGAGTGTGTTGTCTCGTTAGAGGGAGAGCAACTAGGAGTACATAGCAAGGTGTATACAAATTCTTGTATGAGAGACTGACTTGATTTGTAAACTTTCACTTACAGCACACACACAAAAAAAAGACCAGACTTTATGGCTTGACAGAGACTGGAGAAACCCTGGGAGTATGGTCCCCAGACACCCTTTCAGCTCAGTAATGAAGCCACCCCTGCGTTCACCCTTCAGCCAAACATTGGATAGGCCCATAAAACAAAAAGAGACTGAAAGGACACACCAGCCCAGGGGCAAGTGCTAGAAGGCAGAAGGGAATAGGAAAGCTGGTAATAGGGAACCCACGGTTGAGACAGGAGAGTGTTGACATGTCATGGGGTTGTTAACCAGTGTCATAAAACAATGTGTACTAACTGTTTAATGAGAAACTAGTTCGTTCTGTAAACCTTCATCTAAAGTACAATAAAAAAATAAAAATAAATTTTTTTAAAAAGGAAAAAAAAGAGTCAGTCACAAAAGGACAAATATTGTGTGATCCCACTTGTATGAGATATCTAGAAGAGGAAAGTGTATAGAGATTATTAGTGGTTACCAAGGGCAGGCGGGAGGATGGGGGAAATGAAGACACAACACCTAGGGGACACTGAGCTTCTGTTAATGGTGATGGAAAAACTTGGGAACCGTTAATGGTGATGGTTGAACAACGCGAACATATTTAATGTCACTGAGTGGTACCTGTGAAGATTGTTGAAATTGCAAATGTTTTGTTACCAATGTGTTTGCCACAATAAAAAATATTTTTAAAAATAGCAGTAGTATTGAACATTTATGAACACTTACTCTGTTCCAGGTGCTAATATACTTGATGAAATGAATGATGTCATTTAATGCTCACAGCAACCCTACAATTACTGTCAGTTTACAGGTATTAAGTGATAGAGCCAGAATTTGAACCCAGGCATTCTTACTCCAGAACCCACACTAATGATTTCCAAGTCTTTATCTCTGGATCATCTCTCTCCCCTTAGTTCCACTTGTGCATTAATAAATTCCTGTTCTGAACCACTCAACCTCACACCTCCAGATTCCCAAAACATCCAAGATAGAATTCATATTTCCTTCCTAAACATAATTAACCATACTAGTTGCTTAAACTAAAAATCTCAGATCCTTCCTTGATGTTTCCTTCTTATTGGTCAGCAAATCCTCTTGTTTTTATGTCTAAAATGTTTTGAATCTTCCCCGCCATCCTTGCACCCACTGTCACTGCCTTCACTCAGGCGCTCAACATCCCCCTCCTGGACCACAGCAGTCACCTTATGGGACAATATGATTACATCATATTCATGTCATAGACTCCCTGGGGCCTCCAGGATGAAGTTGACACTCCCTAGCATGGAATACAAGACCCTTCCAGACCTGGCCTCCATTCACCTTTCCAACTTCCTCTTCAGACACTCCTGGTGTCCCCAGCAGGCTGCCTGAGCTGCGGTCACACAATGACAAGTCCTGTCTCTCCTCCTCACTCCCCACCCCACTTTCCACATTTTGCTCAGTATGGTCCACAGGTCCCCTTCTCCTCCACCTGCGTACTCTCTAGATTCTGGAAATTTGCAATGGCTTTCCCTCTTCCGTAAACATCATTTCTCTTTCCGTCATCACCTGGCTGGTCCCTACAGGACGCGGTGGGGCATAGAGGTTAACAATGTGAGCTGTGGAACCAGGCGGCCTGGGTTGAAATCATGATTCTGCCACCTAGTAACTCTGTGACCTTGGGCAAGTTACTAAACCTCTCTGTGCCTCAGTTATCTTGCCCATGAAATGGAGATGATAATAGTAGCACCTCTCCCATCAGTTTCCTGGCAGCTTTAAATGAGTTGATATACAGGAAGCACTCAGAACAGCCCTTTCCCTGGCCTTCAAGGCCCCTTTCTTGTCAGCCCATGGCACCCAATGCTTAGCTTTGTCTAGAGTTTAGCAAACCATGCTGCCTGCTTGTTACCAGACAGTATTAAGAATCCTTGAGCTGGGGGATCTGTCTCTTACTCATCCTTATGCCCTCAGCACCTCCCACCTGACCCATATCCAGTGAATGTCTCTTGCTTTGAAGGGAGGTAAATATGTGAATGTAACGTTGTGCAAAGCAAGTGCTGGAGGAATCCCAGAATAGAGGTTGAGCCTCAGTTAAATGGACCAAATCAGGAAGGCTTCCTGGGGGGGAGTAGAGTTTTAAGTTCGTTGCTTTTGGAAAGGAGACTTGGACTGAAACACCTTCACTCCAGGCTGCAGGAACTGCCTGTGGCAAGGCTTTTAGGCAAAAACAAACATATCCCTGGAAGGAGGAGTGAGCAAATATTCCAGTTTGGAGCACCAAGTAGGGACAAAGACCTTCCACATATTCACTGCTCTGACACTCGGTCTTGCTCAACTGGATTTTTATCCAGAGCCCAGGTTGTTCTGGCCAGTCAGATGGCAAGGAGGAGGAAGACCCAACCCTTGACCTTGAGAAGATCATGTTGAAGCCACAGGAAGCAGGGAAGAAGCAGCTCAGAAATCCTCTGTGAGCACACCAGAGTTTGGATCAGAAAAGTTTCTTTATGGAAAGAAATTGCTCCTTTTTGTTAAGCATCCGCCATTGCTGTGAAGCCGGCGTGTGCCTGTTGGGACAGCTGACTGTTTTCCAGGATAAATTTCTGACAGTAACACAAAGTCATTACAGTGCAATTAGCTCTGCTAACAGGGAATGCAAAGTTTGCTTCCCACGCTTTGCCTCTCTCCCTTTTTACCCCTGGGTTCTTCCTCTCCTCACACAGGCTTCTCATTTTTCTCAGACCCCTCCTTCCCAGCCCCAGACCTAGCAATGGCGGGGAGTGGTGGGGGTTGCTGTCAGAGATTGGGTCTTGACCCTCAGGCCTCCCAAATTAGCAAAGTGCACAGAGGCCTGGGAGTGGCAGAGAACAAAGTATTGAGGAAGAAGACGTAGGAGAGGTTGCCCTGGGATGAGAACATCTGTAATGCTAAAAAGAAAGGGCAACTTGCTCTCCAGGGTCTGTGACAGTGAGCTGTACCCTAGACACTCCGTTGAGTGCCCTGGTATTAAGGGGATTTGCTCCTGGCAGAAGGGAGACAGCCAATGCCGAGGCCAGGTAATGGGACTGTGGGTGGGAGAAGCTGTGTTTGTTTATGTGCTGATAGGAGCAGCAGCTAAGCTTGATGGGAAAATATTTTGTTTCATTCTGAGCAATTATTTTCCCTACACACACACACACACACACACACACACAGGCACTTAGACACAAGTGTAAGCCACATTCAGACACACGCCCCAGGGGGATTTTTCCGCTATGCTCCTGAAAGCACCTGACAGATTCTTTGGCAAGTTCTCCCTCCGGGTGGCGACTCCACTTTCAGGAAACCTCAGCAGCCTTTGCTGGGTGTGGAGGAGCAAGTTTGAAAGCTGCTGGGAGAATCAGGTAGAGAGAAGGCCCAGAGCCCCCTGGAGGCCTCTGTTCCTGAGCGGGCTACTCGATGTTGGGCTGGAGAGCCGCCCACTGACCTGGCAAGGAGAACTTAGCAGTGGTTCATAGGGTCCAGCCTTACTGCCCAGGAGAAGAGGGCAGGCAGAAGAGGCAGAAGGGAGGAGAGCAAGGAAAATGGTTAAGCTTATGACTTAAGGAGGAGGAATCAGGGGCAGGAGGTTACTGAGAAGTGGGTTCTGGGTGCTGGGGAGGCTCCTAGGGAGAGCAGGCTCGGAGTGGCAGCCAACAGCAGTGCCACAGCTCGGGGAAGCCCCAGAGCGAGATTGCTTCCAGCCCCAGCAGGAGGTGGCTTGGATGGCCTGGCTTGTCTCACCTCCAATTCTTTATGATTCTCTTGTATGAAAATTGCCCCAAACCAATCACTTCCCTCACAGCTGTGCTCACCTGGGGTAGGGGGTAGCAGGGAGGGCGGTGGGGACGTTCCATTATTCATTGGATTAAACTGTTAGAGCCAAACAGCACAACAAAGGGAAATCAGTCATTTTCTCTGAAAAGTCATTTTAATTGTCAGCTGAGCTTGTGAGTGAGATGTTGTCCTAGGAGGCCCAGAGTGACTTCACATTGCCTTTGGGTTTGTGAGCAAAGCTTGGGGAATGCATTCCTCTGTCCCTTTCCGCTACCTTAAAGCCCTGATCAGACACTTCCTTGGCTGAGAAACATCTTCCTTGAGCATCCCTCAGACCTGACTACCTCTCATTCCCCACCGGGCTAGGCCTAGAGGCACACACATTGAGCCTTCCCTTGTTTTGAGCATCTTCTCTTGGAGGAGTGCCCCAACTTCCTAAGCTGGGTTAGACTCCCATGTTGTTGTTAGCTGCCCTCAAGTAGGCCCCCAACCCATGGCAGCCCCATGCACAAACGAACAAAACACTGCCTGGTCCTGCGCCATCCCCATGATCAGCTGCAGATCAGACCATTGTGATCCACAGGGATTTCATTGGCTGATTTTCAGAAGTAGAT
The DNA here is from genome assembly GCF_030014295.1 of Loxodonta africana. Lineage (NCBI taxonomy): Eukaryota > Metazoa > Chordata > Mammalia > Proboscidea > Elephantidae > Loxodonta > Loxodonta africana. Next base: position 161,846,334 of record NC_087344.1, on the reverse strand, counting down.
TACCAGGCCTTTCTTCCTAGTCCCCGAACCTCCACTGATGGATGGATGGGGGCTGCACAGGAGGTGCGTTTGCTGGGAGTCGAAACTGGGTCTCCCACATGGAAGGCAAGAATTTTGCTGCTGAGTCACTAATGCCTTATAGGCTCTCATAAAACCCTCTATTTCTGCTGATTGAATAGCCTCCAGACTTTATGGTAATTACTTATTTAATTATCTGTCTCCTAGATCACACAAGGACTAGACTATAGGCACTGGAAGGGCAATTTTACATCTGTTTATTTTTATTTTTTTCAAGTTGGCACAGTATCTATTACCTGGTAGGTGCTCAGTAAATTTTAATTGGACAAATCAATTAACTGCAATAGGAGTTTCGAAATATGGGAGAAGAAGTTGTTTTTATTTTTATTTAGATGAAGGTTACAGAACAAACTAGTTTCTAATCAAACATTTAGTACACACATAGTTCTATGACATTGGTTAACAACCCCACAACATGTCAACACTCTCCCTTCTCAACCCTGGGTTCCCTATTACCAACTTTGCTGTTCCTTCCTGCCTTCCAGTCCCTGCCCCAGGACTAGTGGGCCCCTTTAGTCTTGTTTTGTTCCTTGGGCCTGTTTAATCTTTAGCTGAGGGGTGAACCTCAGGAGTGACTTCATTACTGAGTTGAAAGGGTCTTCCGGGGCCATACTCTCAGGGTTTCTCCAGTCTATGTCAGGCCAACAAGTCTGGTCTGAGAAGGAGTTGTTTTTAATTTGATCAATTCCTCCTAGCCAGAGGAGGAAAGAATAACTATGAAGTGTCTACAGGCAAAGGGGGAGGTTCACCATCCACAGAGTTCTAGAGCGGGAGCCTTGCCTTTCTCCTGAACCTGAAATTCCCAAAAACTGTGCCACATGGTAAGAATAACTCCTTTTAAGATCCACCAAGTAAAGCTTTGAGATCTTCTATAGAGCTCAATTGTCTGGACCGGGCCATGGTGGGTCTTAGCTGTCTTTCTCTGATCTCCCCTGGCACAGGCACCAGGTACCACCAAAGGAGAACCTCACAGCAGAGTGCTGACTGATTGACTTCGTGACCAGAAATCCTCTTCATTGAGCCACTGGCCTCATTTCTTCCTCTTAGTTTCACCCTCGGAGTTGTTTCTGGTTCCTGCTGCCGCCTCCATGTTCTGCTTCTAGGAGGAGTTGCTCCCTTCCTTAATGCTCCCACTCAGATGAAGACAAAATCCTCTTTCTTGGTTCCCCTCAGCATGCAATGTCAGGGTGGCATGCTGAAAAAGGATCTTAAGAACTACTAAGGAGGAATTGTTGTTGTTAGTTGCCATCAAGTTGGCTCCAACTCATGGCTGCCTTATATGTAATAGAGCAAGACATTGCCCAGTCCTACACCATCTTCATGATCATCGGTATCTTTGAGGCCATTGTTGGCTATTATGTCAATCCACTAACGGAGGGTTTCCCTCATTCTTCTTGGCCCTCTACTTTACCAAACATGATGCCCTTTTCTAGCAATTGGTCTTTCTTGATGACATGTCTAAATTAAGTGAGTCGAAGTTTTGCCATCCTTGCTTCTAAGGAACGTCCTGGTTGTATTACTTCTAAGACTATTTGTTTGTTCTTTTGGCAGTCCATGATATATTCAGTATTACTCACCAACACCACAGTGTGAACCCAACTATTTTTCTTCTGTCTGCTGCAAAAGACCTCTTTAAAGTTTTAAACATCAAGCAAGTCACTTTGATGACTAGGGCACAACTCACTCAAGCTATGATCTTTTCAATCACCTCATATGCACAGGTGGATAATGAAAAAGGAAGACAGAAGTAGAAAGAAGGAATTACAGACCATATAAATAATTTTTGGGTACTCAGATTCCCAAAGCACAGCCTTCTGATCCTAGAGCAATAAACTCTGGCTCAAAGAGCGGGTACCACTTCACAGGCGCCTCACCTGTGTTCTCGCCTGGCGAGGTTCAGCCAGTGAGGCAGAGGCTGGAGCTGAGTTTTTAGAGGTCCCCAGTTGAACGGCAGTTACTACAGTCCTGGAGGAGCAGCCAAGCTGATCACTTGTGCAATACCAGAGAGATCAAGACTAAAGGCCACCCAGGACCGGAGGTGGGAGCTGACATCCCAGCTGCAGACTGAAAATGCCAGAGGCCAGCAGGGGTAGGATCGACACAGAGCAGGTCAGGTCCCAGGGCAATTCACAAGCACTTGTGAATGTTCAAAACCTGCCTTTATGGGCTGGTGGTAGTGCGCTGTATGGTTGAGTGGCTTGAGCAAATTTAAAGAATTTGAGACAGGGCAGAAAACTTTACTTTCTTCTAGTCATAGCCAGTCATCATTGGAGCTGCTCAAACCATGCCATCCTTCCAGATAAAACATATAAGAAGACCATGGTAAACTGTCATCCAGAGAGATGGGTGACCCTTATTTTCAAGCCAAGACAATGGTCAATTGCCAGAATCCAGAGGAGGTTAGGAGCCCTGGTGGCACAGTGGTTAAGAGGCCGGCTGCTAACCAAAAGGTCAGCAGTTCGAATCCACCAGCCGCTCCTTGAAAACCCTATGGGGCAGTTCTACTCTGTCCTATAGGGTCACTATGAAAGGAGGTTAAGAGCGTGGAACTTGGAGTTAGCGAGATGGATATAAGTCTCGGCCACGTCATTTACCCAATGTATATAACTCTCTAAAACCTTTGTTTCTTCATCTGTAAATGGAAATAATATGATTGCCTATTAGGGTAGTCAGTAGTCAGGATCCCTGGTGGTGCAGTGGCTAAGTGCTTGGCTGTGAACTGCGAGCAGTTCGAAATCACCAGCTGTTCCACAGGAGAGAGATGTGGTAGTCTACCCCCATAAAGATTTACAGCCTTGGAAATCTTATGGGGCAGTGTCCTATAACGTCACTAGGAGTTGGAATGAACTCAGCGGCAGTGGGTTTTGGGGGATATTAGCGTTGTCAGACATTGAGTAAATCTGCTGCAAGAGATCTCTTTAAAGTGTTAAAAAAAACAAAGATGTCACCTTGAGAACTAAAGTGTGACTGACCCAGGTCATGGTATTTTCAGTGGCCTCACATATACTCAAAAGCTGGACAATGAATAAAGAAGATAGAAGAAGAATTGATGCCTTTGAATTATGAATATACCATGGACTGCCAGAAGGACAAACAAGTCTGTCTTGGAAGAGGTACAGCCAGAATGCTCCTAGAAGGGAGGATGGTGAGACTTCTTCTTATGTATTTTGGACGTGTTATCAGGAGGGGCCAAGTACATCATGCTTGGTAAAGTTAGAGGGTCAGTGAAAAAGAGTAAGACCCTCAATGATATGGATTGACACAGAGGCTGCAAAAATAGTCTCAAACATAGCAAGATTGTGAGGATGGCACAGGCCTGGGCAGTGTTTCATTCTGTTGTACATAAGGTCATTATGAGTCAGTCTTTTACTTGACGGCACCTAATAACAACAACAGGGTTGTCAGAAGGATTAAATGTGATAATGCCTGAAAAAAGTCTAACATACAGCAAAACAAATAAAACCAAACCCCTTGCTATCGAATCAATTCCAACTCATAGCAACCCTATAGGACAGAGTAGAACTGTCCCATAGAATTTTCAAGAAACGCCTGGTAGATTCAAACTGCTGACCTTTTAGTTAGTAGCTGTAGCACTTAACAACTACCCCACCAGGGTAAGTGCTCAATAAATGGTAGGTCTAATTATTATTTGGAATTGGTGAGTGATTACTAGGTGGCCTCAAATGTAAAGGGATGGTCTTGATAAGGTCCCCTGTTAGATAGAGCTTGATAGCTGCCATTGAGTCAACTCCAACTCATGATGACCCCACGTGCAACAGAATGGAATGTTGCCCAGTCTTGTGTCGTCCTCACGATCATTGGCATGTTTGCGTCCATTGTATTATACTGAGAGTTTTCCTCACCCTGGTTGGTCCTCTACACCAAACATGATGTGGAGGATGATTGATCCCTCCTGATCACGCATTCAAAGCAAGCAAGCTGGACAATGTTCTGTTGTGATCCATAGGTTTTTATTGGCTAATTTTCAGAAGTAGATAACCATGAGAACAGTAATGCCCACACAATAAAAATTGCTCCAACCAGAGTAATCTGTCCCCAGGTAAGGTATGCAGGTGTCTTTGCTGGGCCAGAAACTTTTAGATAGCCACTTTCACTCAACACTGAGGTAGGCACTAGTTGGGGAGGGGGCTGGTGGTTAAACTGAACTCTTTAGCCATAAATTATGAATCGGTGACCTTTCCTAGCTTAATTACTCCCACTGCTGGGTGGTCTGAGCTCTGGTGCTAGGCCCCAGGGGGCAAATTCTGCTCACAGCCAGCAGAGCCCGGGGCCCAGAGCTTTGGCTTTCATCAGCCCTTGTTCATGTGGCTATTTCTGCTGCAGGAAAACTCTCCCTCTCTGTGATAAAAGTCACACCCTAGTCTAGGGGCTGGCCCCTTTGGGCTCGCTTAATCCATTTGACCTTTGCAAAATCACCTTTTCCTTCTTTTAAGCTTGTTGACAACATCTCCAGCTCAGTTTTTACAAAACTGAGCCTGAAGGTTATAGGTTAAGCTGTCAGGCTAATGTGTCTGTGGGTTCTTTAGTGAGTTGATAGGTAGAAACAAACGCATTCCAGCTAACTAGAGCACGGAACACTTGATGAAAGCATGGCCTTCTGGGGCCTGAGGGAACTGTGGTTATTTGGCAGCCTTATGAGGGGAAAAACCAAGAGGTTGATTTTTTTTTAATAGAAATTATCAAATATATACAAAAGCATATGCAAAACATATACGAAAGCAGGTAGTAAAGAGACTAGTAAAATGAAATCCCATTTAATCCCACCTAACTTTCTTTTTTTTTTAACTTCAGAAATCATCAACATTCTCTCAATCTTATTTCATCCCTTCCCCGCACTCCATCTTTTTTCCCCAGAAGTATTTTAAAGTAAATCCCAGACATTGTATCTGTTCACCTGTCAATTCTTCAGCATGTACTTCTAAAAAATTTTGTATGTACATTGTTGTTGTTGTTAGGTGCCATCAAGTTGGTTCCAAAGCATAGTGACCCTAGGTACAACAGAACAAAACACTGCCAGTCCTGTACCATCTTCACAGTTGTTGTTATGCTTGAGCCCATTGTTGCATCCACTGTGTCAACCATCTCGTTGAGGGTCATCCTCATTTTTGCTGACCCTCTACCTTACCAAGCATGATGTCCTTCTCCAGGGACTAGTCCCCCCTAATAACATGTTTAAAGTATGTGAGATTAAGCCTCACCAACCTTGCTTCTAAGGAGCATTCTGGCTGTATTTCTTCCAAGAGAGATTTGTTTGTTCTTCTCACAGTCCATGGTATATTCAATACTCTTCACCAACACCATAATTCAAAGGGATCAATTCTTCCTTGGTCTTCTTATTCATTGTCCAGTTTTTGCATGTATGTGAGATGATATGGCTCTAAATATATATGACCTTACATATGTAAATATTATAACCGCTAACAGTGGCTAAGAGCTTGGCTGCTAACAAAAATGTCAGCAGTTCAAATCCATCAACTGCTCCTTGAAAACCCCATGGGGCCATCTACTCTGTCCTGCAGGGTTGCTATGAGTTGGAAATGACTTGACAGCAATAGGTTTGGGTTCTGGGTTTGGTTGGTGACCCAATGGAATGACTTAACAGCAGCCAGGCCCAGGCAGTCAGTAGTGTGGGGGTAAATATGAAGTAAAAAATATATATACATGGGGTACGTAGGGAAAATCCTACGTTTTCTCAAGACAGGTACTGAGCCCCAGAAAATTTTGTGTCAAGCTTGAATTTCTTGGCAACGTGCCTTAGAGTCCTGAGTAGAGAAATATAACCCTTTGTCATGTGATAATAGCTGTCCTCTGGGATAGGACTCACAAGACCACTATAAAACCAGAGTAAAGTTCCTACAGGGCTTGGGGCTCTGCCAAAGCCCTTATACTGTCTCTATCTCAGAAGGTGTGACTGTCTCTTACATTCACGGATTTAAGGAACTATGATTGGGCACCTCTTCTTGAACTAAGAGCTGGGGGAACAGGCAAGGAACAGACACAGTCCGGGTGATGCAGGAGCTCACTGTCTGGTAGCAAGATAGCCTCAACAATGTCTTAAGCCCCTTGGCAAATGAGGGCAAAGAGCTGCAGGAACCACAGGAGGGAGCCACTGAGTCTTCTGGGAGCCAGGGCAGGCTTCCAGAAGAGGTGACATTTTGAACAGGACCAATGATTCACATCTCCTGATTCTGAACCAGGGAAGACGTGGGGATTAGACAGGGATCAAATATCTGCTTTATTACAGGTGAAGCTGAACTGGAGAAGGGACTTGGATCCAAGGTCCACATGGCTCCCTGCTCCTCATCATGGGTGATTTTAAATTAAATGCAATGAGGTGCATATAGGGTGCAGAAAACAGAAAGAAACATGAAACAAATGAGACAGCTTATAAAATGTTATTGCGACCAAATCAGAGCTTCATGAGAGTGGACCCTGGAGAGCGATGCTGAGGTTTGTCTTAAACAGGATGGGCCAGGAGAAGCTGTGGATAATCTCAGAGATGGAGATTTGGACCAGAATGGTAGTGGTGGAGGTGGTGAGACTTAGTTGAATTTTGGGTATGTTTTGAAGGTAGAACTGAAAGAATTTGCTGATGGATTAGTTGTAATATGTGGAGAGAAAGGAATCAACAACGACTTGCAGGTTTTTGATCTGAGAATTGGGTTGTTGTTTTTGCTAAGTGTCGTTGAGTTGGTTCTAACCCGTAGCGATCCTATGTACAACACAACAAAACACTGCCCAGTCCTGCACCATCTTCACAATTGTTGTTATGCTTGAGGCCATTGTTGCAGCCTCTGTGTTAAGCATCACGTTGAAGGTCTCCCTCTTTTTTGCTGACTCTCTACTTTACCAAGCATGATGTCCTTCTCCAGGGACTGGTCCCTCCTGACAACATGTCCAAAATGTGTGAGATGAAGTCTTACCATCCTTGCTTCCAAGGAGCACTCTTGCTGTACTTCTAAGACAGACTTGTTCAATATTCTTCACCAACACCATAATTCAAAGGCATCAGTTCTTCTTCGGTCTTTCTTATTCTTTGTCCAGCTTTCCCATGCATATGAGGTAATTGAAAATACTGTGGCTTGGATTAGGAGCACCTTAGTCCTCAAAGTAATATCTTTGCTTTTCAACACTTTAAAGAGATCTTTTGCAGCAGATTTGCCCAGTGCAATACATCTTTCGATTTCTTGACTGCTGCTTCTATGGGCATTGGTCGTGGAATCCAAGTAAAACGAAATCCTTGAGGACTTCAGTCTTTTCTCCATTTATCATGATGTTGCTTATTGGTCCAGTTGCGAGGATGTTGGTTTTCTTTATGTTGAGTTGTAATCCATACTGAAGGCTGTAGTCTTTGATCTTCAGTAAGTGCTTCAAGTCCTTTTCACTTTCAGCAAGCAAGGTTGTGTCATCTGCGTATTGCAAGTTGTTAATGAGTCTTCCCCCAACCCTGATGCTGTGTCACTCTTTGTATAGTCCATTTCTAAGATTATTTACTCAGCATACAGATTGAATAAGTATGGTGAATGATACAACACTAATGCACGCTTTTCCAGATTTTAAACCACTCAGTATCCGCTGTTCTGTTCGAATAACTGCTTCTTGGTCTATGTACAGGTTCCACATGAGCACAATTAAGCGGTCTGGAATTCCCGTTCTTAGCAATGTTATCCATAACTTATTATTATCCACACAGTCGAATGCCTTTGCATAGTCAATGAAGCAGAGAAAATACAGTATTCTCTGCTTTCAGTGAAGATCCAGCTGACATCCGCTATGATATCCCTGGTTCCACATCCTCTTCTGAATCTGGCTTGAATCTCTGGCTGTTCCCTATTGTTGGACTGCTGCAACCATTTTTGAATTATCTTCAGCAAAATTTTACACGCATGTGATATTAGTGATATTGTTCAATAATTTCCACATTCTGTTGGATCACCTTTCTTTTGAATGAGCACAAACATGGATCTCTTCCAGTCAATGGGCCAGGTAGCTGTCTTCCAAATTTCTTGGTATATGCAAGCAAGGGTGTCCAGCACTATGTCTATTTGTTGAAACATCTCAACTGGTATTCTCTCAATTCCTGGAGACATGTTTTTCACCTTCAGTACAGCTTTGACTTCTTCCTTCAATACCATCCGTTCTTGATCATATGCTACCTCTTGAAATTGTTGAACTCCAACCAATTCTTTTTGGTAGAGTGACTCTATGTATTCTTTCTGTGTTCTTTCAATGCTTCCTATATCATTTAATATGCTGGAGATTCCCAAGGCAGAGCAGTTTTGGTAAGGATGAGAGTGGTATGGAAATCACACATTTACTTTGCATATGTCGAGTGGGAGATCCCTACAGACATAGATGCAGAGATACAACGAAGCAATTAAATAATGAAGTTTGGAGTGCAGGAGAAGTCAGGGCTAAACCACAAGACTGGATGATATCATCCAGGGAAAGTGTGGAGACACAGAGATGAGGTCTAAGAACTGATCCCTGGGTATGTGTCATTTAGATGGTGGGAAGAATAGGAGAATTCACAAAGGTAACTGGGAAGGAGCATTCAGTGAGATAAGAGGAGAACAGGAGAGTGAGGAGCCTCAGAAGCCTAGTGAAAAATTTGTTTTAAGAAGGATCAACTGCACCAAATCATCTAAGGGCCTAATCACTGATTTGAGAGATAACCACTGGATTTGGCAACATGGAACTCACTGAAGATGTTGCCAATGGCTCTGTCAGTGGAGGAGTTGGGAGAAAAACATTATCAGAGAGCATTCAAGAGAGAATAGTAGGTAAGGCTGTGTAGGTAACAAAAATGGACACAATTTTCAAGGAGTTTCGCTATAAAGGGGCACAGAAAAAATGAAGCAGTTGCTGGAGAAGATTGCAGGGTTAAGGAAAAATATTATTTTTAAGATGAGACCTATTACAGCATGTTTGTATGCTGCTAAGGATGATCCACTGGGGAGGGGGGAAATGATGATGTAGAAGAAAGAGGAGCGAGTGCAAGAGCAACGACCTTGAGGTAAGAAGGAAGGAGATCCGGAGTGTAGTGGAGGGTTTGGCCTTGGATGGGGCCATAGCCAGTTTATGCCTTGTAACGGGAGGGAGGTGGGCTCTATGGATTCAGTGTGCAGGCAGGTTGACGGATACATTAGTGGGAATTTTTATTTTTCCGGTGAGATAAGATGCTAGATTATCAGCTGAGAGTGAGAAGGAGAGCATAGGTGTAGGGGGTTTGAGGACAGAGGAGACAACATGACATAGTCCTCTTGGAAAGCAGGAGAGAGAATTAACTAGGTGGACATAGGAGACCTGCCCTGCAGCATGGAGGGCTCACTAGAGGTTTGTGGTCATGAATTTAAAATGAGACAAATCAACATGGTTTTATATTTCTTTGCAGGTAGGATTGAAGGTGAGGAGTAGGCAGAGAGTCGAATTTAATCAAGATTGGAATTTTCCTAGGCAAATATCAAGAATGAGATAGGGGCAAGAAGGTTGATTATAATGATGCAAAACAGTAATTTTATTGATGGATGTAGGAATTTAAACTGAGTAAGGAAGGCAGTAGGACAGGAGCAGGGCAATGGAGAGTGGAAAGTTGGTAGAGTCATGGTTTGAAGGTTCTGATTATGTATGCAAGATAGTTAAGATACTAGTGGCAAATGTACGTAATATAGTTAATGACAATTAGAATGGGTGGCTAAGGAAGGGAAGGACAACAGGATCAAGGGCAGTGAGCAAGTCAAGGAGCTAAAAGGCCAGGGATGTGTATATGGATATGGAAGTCACCAAGAATCATGACAAGTAAAGAGGAAACAGTAAGCCTGGGGATAAAATAGTGATTGGGGGAGTGTTTAAAAGGACAGTAATTGCACAAAGGGAAGATGTTGGGTACTAAAATCTCACATAGTCTGTGCTTCAAGGCAGCTAGGGGATTCTAGGGAGGAATGAGAAGAAATAGTCTGAAAGTGACACAGAGGAGTGGGTACCCACCCTACCTCCAGGCCCAGTGAGGGGTACATGGTCTGTGATAGAAAACACAGCTGTTCCTGGGCCTGAGAATGAGCTGTGAACCAGATAGACAAGGATCCTGACCTTAAAATGAGTGTATTTCAACTGAGGAAGACAGGTATTAAACAAGCAAACAAATATACAAGATAACATCAGATAATGAGAAGTGCTATGTAGAACATGAAAAATGTGATGTTATTGAGAGTGATGGTGGGAGTGGGGGTGGTCTGTTTTAGTTTGGGTGGTCTGGTCGCGTTGGCTGTGGGGGCCAGATGTCCCAGGCAGAGGAAAAAGCAAGTGCAAAGGCAAGCTCAAAAGCCTGGCATACTTGAGGCAGGACCAGGAAAGAGCACGTTTCCTCCAGACTTAGGAGACTGGGTCCCAAGTGTGAAAGAGAGATTTTGCTGTACAAAGCCTCCAGGAAACAAGGATCCGAACTAGCATTGTTTGTCGACAATGCCTGAGGTTGTATTAGAACCCAAAATAACATTCTAGATGAATCCCTTCCTGCAGCTCAGAAAAGTTACAGTGTTCCCAATACCTGCTTTTTATAAAGTTCCATATATATATATATATTTTTTTGCTCTTAACCAAATTCTTTTTCCTTTGTCTAAAATCGAAGAACATTTTTATTCTGTTTGCAATGTTGGCTGAACGTTAAAATTGCGTCGTTGGTTTTCTCTCTCACTTGTTCCCATTTTTTATTTTATTGTTACTCAGTACAAAACAAAAAGCTGTGATCAGGAAAAGACAATAGAGGGATGGCTGGAGGAAGCTTGCCCAAATAACCTCCTGTTTAGTAGTTTTGCTTCTGCGCATCCCTAAGACTTTCATATGCATAAAAGGCCAGGAATTTATCACAAATGGCAGAAAATTGCATTCCATTAATTTCAGAGCCTTTGGCTCTGACAGCTCAATCTTCAAGAGCAGTGGCTTCTAGGATGCTCAAGAAAACAGAACACATCAAAATAAAAGCCATTCTGCTTACCTGTTTCATATTTTAGAAGAATATATTTCAGCCCATTATCCAGAGAGATTTTGCCCGGAATCTCATTGGTTAATGAACATCAGCTTGCCTGCACAAGGCCTTGACTTCAACTTGGAGACAAAAATTTAGAAACTGTGGGTGAGGCTGGTGAAAGGGAATCTCTTAGAGGGGCCAAATGAAGAAAAGCAAAATGCTTTTCAAAATAAACTGAGAGTTACTCGAGAAGCAGAGACTGAAAAGATAACACAGAACCTTAGAATCTTATTACCCTCCCTGTACTCCCGAAGAAGTTTTTATTCATTCAGGCTCTGCTTGGATTCCTCTAGTGACAAGGAACTCACTACCTCCTAAGACAGGCCATTCCATTTTAAGCAGGTTTAACTGGCAGAAAATTTTTCCTTTGTAAGAGCAAAAATGGACCCCCCTGTACCATTAACCTATTGATCCCAGTTCTACCCTCCAGAGCCTCCTTCACAAAACAGTTCATCAAGAATCACAAGGCAACCCTCCAGTCTCTCTTGGATTCCACATCCCTGGTGGCTTCTCCTTGGGATTGCTGCTTTCAAATGTCCCTTCTGCTGCCCGTGGCCTTCTAAAATCCAAAAGGACAGGACATCCGAGAGTGCTACTCACATTCAGGCATGCTTTTATCCCACTGTGTTTGGGAAATGCTGAGCAGAGTGACGGATGAGCTGCAGAAGCTAAGGGGCTGGAAGCAGACTGTCCGCCATGTCTCTCCAGCAGATGGCTGGTGCTGCCCTGGAAAACCAGAATTTGCTCATTTCTATTCCTTTTTTTCCGCTACGGCAGAGACCAAACAAAACAGAGCAACAGGAATTTCTCATGGTTTTTTTGGGTCATGAATCATTTTGAAAAGCTGATAAAAGCTATGGGCGCCGTTTCCAGAAAAGATGAACCTACACATAAAACATTGGGTTCAATTTCATCAGATCTACACTTCCCACCCTGAATCCCACGCATGAACTGTACTCCCTCTGGCCGGGTCCATGGACTCCAGGTGAAGAATCTTTGCTATAAACAAAACTGTGCTGTGCAGCCCTAAATCCTCCGTGGTTATTTCAAAAGGTTTTTCCATTGAGGGTTGACATGAGTTATCCACCCAACCTCTTGATCAAATCTACCAAGTATGCATTACGTGTCACATGCCAGGGATACAGCACTAAATAAGACACTGTCTCCATTCTTGGGGAAATCACACTTCAGTGGACAGAGAACAAGTAAGCAATAACACTTACGCAATTCCACTAGTATAACGACAGCACCAAACACGTTTAGCTGCCTACTGAAAGGTTGGAAGTTTGAGGCCACCCAAATGCACCTCAGAAGAAAGACCTGGTGATCTACTTCCCAAAAATCAGCCATTGAAAACCCCACAGGGCACAGTTCTACTCTGACACACATGGGGTCGCCATGAGTCAGAGTCGCCTTGGTGGCAACTGACAATGGTGGTGGTAGACAAGAGGCGTAAGGACAGGTGCACAGCAACACAGAGGTGAGACACCTAACCCAGCACCGGGGGCCCCAGGAGGACTTCTCAGAGGAGGCTGCTGAGTCTTGAAAAAATTTCTGATTAGATAAAAAAAGATTTTTACATCCCAGCTTTGGTACTTATTCAATTGGGCAAACTGGCCGTGCTCTCTCAGCACAGCCCAATCCTCACAGCAAAGACCCTCTTGCTGTTCATCTGCCCCAGAGGATGCCACAGTAAACACCCCCAAGAAGCCACCTCTCCTTGCCCATCCTGCTGTCTCCACCCTGGGCCACACAGTGGTTGTTGCCCACAGCTGCTGCTCCTTCCAAACATCACTGGCCCCCAGGCAGGTAAAAGTGGGACACAACTCTGGTTGCTAATGAAGACATGATGTTCTGCTAATGACAACAGGACTTGGTGCTGGGTGGCCCACTACAGATGAATAATTACATCCTAATTAAACACTGTCTTTTGTTTACCACTCGTTTATTCAGCATTAGAGATGAATGAAGTTTGCTTCACCCAAGACTCAGCTCTGACACATGCCTATGGAGGCACCAAGAAGTTATTCCTCTCGTGGTGCTTATTATACCACTTGGTGCTCTTTTTAAAACTCAGGATGTATACATAACTTTTGCAGGTGGAAAAGTTCCTGGTAACTCTGGATTCTCTTTAGAAAGATGATCTGCACTGGGGTTTTGTTTTGTTTTCAGAACAAGCCTTGCTTTCAAGTTCTCCTTGGCATTATCCTCTCCACTGATTAAATCCATTTTTCAACGCAATAATGACCAACTTTGTTTACTCTTCATGCCCACTGCAGCCAGGAAAGGAAGGGTGAGAAAAGATCTCCTTAGCTCAGTTCTTGGCAGGAGGAGAAGAGGGGAGGCTGTCATTTCCTGGCACAGAATAGGGCTGACTGGAGAGAATTAGGCAATTTTTCAAGTCCTTGCAGGTTATTTCTTCATAGTTTGGATTTATCATCTTTGCAATTTTGCATAATATTAGAAATCTTCATGTTCACATATATTCCAAAGCCCAGACAGGATTTTTCTGGGCTAAACAGGCGCACCAGGGTAGCTGGAATGGTGAATCAAGAGCATTGTGTGAGGATCATGACCTCAGATGGGCAAGGAACAGCATCCCTAGAGAAAGAAAGAGGATGAGGAGGGAATCAGGAGTTGTCATAGTTATTAATCCTGTTTGCCAGGTGTCTTAGGCTGGGTTCTCTAGAGAAGGAAAACCAGTAAAGCTTATAAATAGATATATAGAGAGATTTATATCCAGAAAATGGCTCATGTGGTTGTAGAGGCTGGAGTGTCCCAAATCCATGGGTCAGGCTGGAGAGTTCCCCTGATTCACGTAGCCACAGGGGTTGGCAAACTCAAGATCAGCACATCAGACAGCAGGGCCCTGGCTCACGGGCTGGGAAGACAGATAAATCCCAAGATCAGCAGGCAAGAGGGCAGGTAATTTGCTAGCTCAAATCCCAAGAACGGGAGGTTAGATGGACAGGAGCCAGCTGCAGGATGCAGAGTGAGTAAAAGCCCAAGAGCCTTGCCAGAAAGGCCATCTGTAATGGGTGCAGACCACACTCCCAAGGAAACTCCTTTCAACTGATTGGCTACTCATAGCAGATCTCATCATGGAAGTGATCACGTTATATCAACTCTCATTACGGAGGTGATCACATCATTATATGACTGCCAAACTCCATCATAACTGCCAAACCGGTGAGAATCATGGCCCAGCCAAGTAGACATACAACCTTAAGGATCACACCAGGCATAGGATAGGAGGGCATTTCCTGGCCTTCTTGCATTTGGGTCCATATGGTTACTTTGGGCCGATGACTTGTAAACAGAAGAAACACATGACATTTTGGGACTAGGGCATTTAATAGCTGGTGTGAAAGCCTCCAGAGCATTGAGTTGATGGCAGCTCCATCAGCATGGGTCCCCGGGTGACCACAATTTGCAAACTTCCTCCCACTAATGTCACTTTGTTTATTTATAAATTGTATTTATGTACTAGTGTCACTAACTGGTACTTTAAGGTCATTAAAGTGAGGTTCATTGTTGATAAAAATGAATGTAAATCCTCATTTTGAAAAGTATTTCTGATAATTTCTATGTTTTTTTTTTTAGTCAATGTCTTGTCAGATCTGATTAGATCATCATTGTCTTAACTGCATAACATGGCAGATACAGAACTCATGTCAGGAGCAGAAATGTCAGTTATGTTCTGCCTTTTTTTGATAATTCACTCAGTCTTGCGAAGGCATTCTTTTAACCCATTTATCTTTTTCACAAGGGTTAGTTTAGTTAAAACTGGATAAGGTAGTCTCTAGCTCAATAAAAATGAAAAAATATTGGAATACAAAAAAAAAGTGCATGGACAAGCCAAGATACCACGTTAACTTCTCTGGATGTGAGTCTCCCACACCAGCCTCTGGATCAGAATGGGCTCAGGACCACCTGACATGTGGGACTCCAGTGTCAGTCCATATGTTAAATACTTCTTATTTTCCAAATTATAAAATATAAATACCACATTTTATTGATTCAAAGACATACTTTTTTTTCCCACATTTTAACATCCCTGAAGTTAGGATGCCTCAAAGAACTGACACGTCATAGTTGAATTGGTAGCTTTTAAAAAATTCTTGGTGGTACATAAAATAATGGTGCATCTTACAATCAGTGGCATCTTTGGCAGATGAAACATGATAGATAGAAATCCTAGGGCTTCCTCTCTCACTCTAAATGGATAGTTTTGCGATCATTTTAGAGACCACTGCTCTGGAGCCTTGCTACTCAAAGTGTTTTTGGAGCAGCACCGTGGGCATCGCCTGGGATCTGGATAGAAATGTAGAATCTCAGGCTCCACCCCAGACTTCCTGCGTCAGATCTGCATTTTAACAAGCTTCTCTGGTGATTCGTGTGCAGTAAGACTTAAGCCTCACTCTAGAGGCATTGAATTTGGCACTTGTCTTCTGGGAGCTTCCGCTGTATTCAGTGAGAGCAGACATACTCCAAAGGCAAGTGTTTATCATGTGGCTAATAGCTACTCTTTCAAGACGCAGCTTTGGAGGCATCTCCTCAGTGGTGTGCTGGTAAATACTTAGCTAGGTATCTAGAAAACACCACTACCAGCTGATTGTATCACTTTTCAGTTTCTAAGGTATAAATACTCCTCCCATGATTAATTTGAAGCTACCGAAGAATCCTTTGGCTAGCAAAATTTGACAATCGGCCCTCTAGAGACAGCATGAGTCAACGCCAGCTCACCACTGCATCCTCCAGAAAGTCCTTCCTGACCGCCCCCCCCACCTCCTTTTCCAAGGTTGGGTAGGAAGCCCCACCTGTGCACATTTCCCTCAAGGCAAAACCACACTGTGCTACTTAATCTTGTTCAGTGCAGAATCATGCCCCCACCAAAGATGTCCATGTCCCAATACCCAGAATTTGTGAATATGTTATGCTACTTGGCAAAGGGGAATTAACGTAGCAGATAGAATTAAGGTTGCTAATCACTGACTTTGAGATGGGGAGATGATCCTGGATTATCTGGGCGGATTCAATGTAATCACAAGGGTCTTTATAAACGAAAGGGGGAGGCAGGACAGTCAGTCAGAGTGATGCAATGTGGGAAAGACTCGTAGGCATGTGGCAACTCTAGAAGCTGGCAAAGGCTAGAACACTAATACTCCCTTAGATCCTTCGGAGAGGAATGCAGCCCTGTCGACACCTTGCTTTTAGCCTACTGAGATCGGTTTTGGACTTCTGACCTCCAGAACTATAAGATGGTAAGTTTATGTCGTTTTAAGCCACTAAGTTTGTGGCTGTTTATTACAGCAGCCATACAAAACTAATACAGTCTGTCTCTCCCTATAGATCAGTGGTTCTTAATCTTGGCTATATATTGGGATTACTGCTTATGGTTAGGTGCTGTCGAGTCAATCACCAACTTGTGGCCACCCATGCACAACAAGAGAAATGCTGTCCAGCCCTGCGCCAGCCCCATGATAGGTTACGGATTGGACCATTGTGATCCATAGGGTTTTCAATGGCTGTTTTTCAGACGTAGATTGCCAGGCCTTTCTTCCTAGTCTATCTTAGCCTAGGAGCTCCACTGAAACTTTCTAACATCATAGCAACATGAAAGCCTCCACTGACGACTACACATGAGGTGCATTGGCTAGGAATTGAACCCGGGTCCCCTGCATGGGGTCCCCTGGTGGGGCAGTGGCTAACCAAAAGGTGGCAGTTCAAATTCATCAGCAGTTCCTTGGAAACCCTATGGGGCAGTTCTACGCTGTCCTATAGGGTCCTATGGGTTGGAATTGACTTGATGGCAATGGGACTTCTGCATGGAAGGTGAGAATTCTACCACTGAATCATCACTGCCCACTTGGAATCACTAAAGATATTTAAAAGTTACACGTGCTTGGGTCCCTCCAGGAGAGATTCTGATTTCATCATGGTTTGGACATTGGGATGTTTAAATGGCCCTGGGTGATTATAATTTGAGAAACCAAAAAACCCGTTGCCATGGAGCTGATTCCGACTCATAGCTACCCTATACAGCAGAGAAGAGCTGCCCTATGTGGTTTCCAAAGCTGTAAATCTTTACAGGAGCAGACTGGCACATCTTTCTACCACAGAGGGCCGGTGGATTCCAACCACTGACCTTTTGGTTCACTGCTGAGCACTTAACCAGTGTGCAACCAGGCCTCCTACAATCTGAGAATTAGCGCTATAAAACCAGCCCTGAGACCTTGTTAGAAACGCAGAACTTCAGGCCCTAACCTAGATCCACAGAATCAAAATCTGGCTTTTAGTAAGATTCCTAGGTGTTGTGCATGAACCTTAGACGTGAGGAGCGCTATTCTAGCTTGGAAACCCTGGTGGTACTGTGGTTAAGAGCTACAGCTGCTAATCAAAAGGTCAGCGGTTTGAATCCACCAGGCGCCCCTAGGAAACCCTATGGGGCAGTTCCACTCTGTCCTACAGGACTGCTATGATTGACGGCAACGGATTCAGTTTTTTGTGTGTTTTTTTTTTTTATTCTAGCTCAGTGGAGCCCTGGTGGTGAAGTACTTAAGCATTGGACTGCGAACCAAAAGGTGGGCAGCTCGAATTCACCATCCTTGGAAAACCAGTTGGGCAGTTCTACTCTGTCCGATAGGGTCACTGTGAGTTGAGCTGACTCGATGGCAACAGGTTTGGATATTTTTTGGTTTTGCTTCTAGCTTATGAGTGTCTTGAGGAAGGACTGTGTTTCCTCATCTGGTATTCCAAGGACCCAGCCAGTGCTTGCCTAGGGTAGGTACTAAGTAAGTATTAAAGGATGGAAAACTGCATCTGAGCAAACAAAACTCTGATGCTAGAGGGATACAGGAATAGACTCAGGGTTTCAGAAAGGTCTAAAATGATGATTTTCAAACTTGTTGGTTTTTTTTTGGCGAGGGGGGGGAAGAGGCTTTTTTCCCTTTAACTGAATTCTTATGTAGAACTTGAATATGTAAGGCAGATAAAAGTGGCACCAAGAGGAGTGGTACCCCTCCCTAGGTGGTACCCTGGAACTCAGAGAACACAGCAGAAAACTTGCTGGAGGAGAAAACAGAAAAGGCCTAGAGACAGGATGCTGAGTACAGAGGGGCCTGAGCAAGAGCAGGCGAGGGACAGTGTGACCCACAACCAGGGGTCACTCCTGGGAGATAGTTGTGTGGATAAAAAGCGGTGCAAGTCTCAGCAGTGATTGGGTTCAGGACATTCTACCCTGCTATGGCCTCATTGGAAACCCTGGTGGCATAGTGGTTAAGTGCTACAGCTGCTAACCAAAAGGTCGGCAGTTTGAATCCACCAGAACTCCTTGGAAACTCTATGGGGCAGTTCAGCTCTGTCCTATAGGGTCACAGTGAGTTGGAATCAACTCAAAGGCAATAGGTTTTTTTTTTTTTTTTTATGGCTCCATTAGTATAACCAAAAAAAAAAAAAAACCCTATTACACCTACAAGTACTACAGGATTACATCCACAGGTATAGGAGTTAAGATTCCAACTCATATTTTGGATGGGACACAATTCAGTCCATAACAGATAGTAAGCACTGGCCCAGGGTGGTGTGATACCTGGTGCTCTTTGCAGGACAACATGTTGTCTGGTAAGACTTTAATGCCTGGGACTGAGGCACATGGACAGGGCAAGACCAGCAGGAGCCCATGTTCTCCCTCTATCCAGGTTGGGGTTGGGACTGAGCCCGTGAATGGGAGCAGGGAGAGGACAGCAGAGAGGAGCCAGCCAAGTCAGCACAAGATGGGAAGCACCGTCCTCCCCACCAGGTACCCTTGCTGACCCTAACCTGAGGCTGCTGCCCCTTCACTCCCATTTTAAGCCCGCTTCTTGGTGCCAGGAGAATGTTACTAGCTGACATATGATCCTCCTTGACTCAAGGCAGGACTGTACACAGCCTGTGTTGCTCCCAGAAGCTTTTGGAGCAAAGCACACACTGTGCGTTTGGCACTGAATTCCAGGCCTCACACAACTCATAGGCTGGTGAGGGCGAAAGACTTGAAAATGGACTCTTCTGTACAAGACATTTAGCGTTAATGACTGTTATACTGCTGTTAGTTGCTGTCGAGTCCAATTCATGGCAACCCTGTGTGTGCAGAGTAGAACTGCTCCTAAGGTTTTCAAGTCTGTGACCTTTCGGAAGCAGACTGCCAGACCTTTCCTCAGAGGTACTTCTGGGTGGGTTCAACTGCCAACTTTTCAGCTAGTAGTCAAGTGTTTAACTGGCAGTTTAACATAGTAGTTAAGAGCCAGGAATCTTTGACCACATTGCTGGGTTCAAACTCTGCCTTCTGTCAGTTACAAGCTCTGTGACCTTGGACCAGTTACTGGACCTCTCTGTGTTTCTCTGTTTTCTCATTTATAAAATAGGCATTGTATCCGTCTCCTAGTATTAACAATCTCCAATCTGACACAAAGGGTCCTTGTCTTTTCCCAAGTAAGAATACATGTGAAAGACAAACTTTATCTTCGGCAAGCTTTATTTTGCTTGAGTCAAGCAAAAGAAGTCAGAGGGGATCTAAGCCTCTCCAAAAGGCTGACTTGAAAAGGGAAGCAAAGCTAGGGCTTACATGGATTCGGTGGAGACAATAGAGTAATGAGTATTTAGTGGGCTTCTCTCAAGAGGCGGATACATCTCAGAATGGCTGTGTATGTTAATTAGGTTGTGTGTGCATCTGGAATCGAAGATGGAACCCAGTGATACTCAAATGGACTCCTCTCAGCAGCCCTTGGCATCACTTACTATGGGATATAGCGCAAGTGCACTGATCTTTGGCGCTACATCACCATCTTCAGAGGACTAAGGAAGGTTAAACAGCTGTCACACTTTGTTTATCTGCGCATGCAGGAGCCTGTAAAGGGGGAAGGGACTAGAAAAACACCTTATCTCACGTTGACAGGGTGTGGTTCCTGTTTACCCAACTTCCAGATGGTAATCTTGTAACAGCTCTTTTGTTCAGCCTGCACAGTTAAACCTATCTGTTTCACTAGGGCTGTCATAACAGAGTAACACAAACTGGGTGGCTTATAAGAAAAGAAATTTGTCATCTCACAGTCTGGAGACTAGGAGTCCAAATCAATGTGTCGGCTGGGCCATGCGCCCTCTGAAGGCTCTAGGGGAAGATCCTTAGTTGCCTCTCCCAGCTTCTGGTAGCCCCAAGCATTCTTTGGCTTGCAGCTACCTGCACAACTCTATCATCTCATGGCGTTCTTCCCTGTGTGTCTCTCTTTTATGAAGACTCTGTTCAGATTGGATTAGGATCCACCCTACTCCAGTATGACCTAATGTTAACCGATAACATTTTCAAAGACCCTTTTTCCAAACAAGGTCTCTCTTATAGGTACCATGAGTTAGGACTTCTTTTTGAGAGACACAATTCACTCCATAACCCACATTATGGTAGCTACCTTATTGACTGTTGCGAGATTCAACAAGTGTCTTTCTAAAAGTGCTTAGCAACTGCTACATAAGTGTTTGTTAAATAAAACCATTAAAAGTAAACCTATGAGACTAGAGGACTCCCCGACTATTGCCCTGAGGTAGGTACTCTTTACACCTTGAACCAAAACTAGCCCCTGAAGTCACCTTTTAGCTAAACAACACATTGGCTTACAAAATAAAGACTATCACCCATGAGTACTGTGCTCCTTTAAAAAATCATCTATATTAGACCAAACAATCAACCACTACCTTAAAACAAAGATGAGAAAGTTAACCAGAATGGAAATAATGAGAATGTTCACACATTGTGAAGAATCTAAAAAATGTCACCGAACAACTTGTGCGGAAATTGTTGAATGGGAACCTAAACTGCTGTGTAAACCGTCAGGAAAAACACAATAAAACTTTATTAAAAAAAAAAAAAGTAAACCCAGCGTGCTAAGGCAGCACAGAAGAGAGTTATCTACTTGGAAGGTGTGGGGGGCAGTCAGGGGAGCTTGCTGGAGTCAGGAGCAGTTTCATCCTGAAGAAGGCTGCTGAGGAGGGCAGAGGTCAGGTTCTCCAGGGGCACTGGTGGCATGTCTGTCACTAGAGGGAGGTATGAGGATGGTGGGGTGGGCTTCAGCTTCTCTGGAATGTTCTCACTCTTTCCCAGTCCCAGCAGGGGCAGGCTGGCTCCACTCAGCCACGCAGTCACAGTCGCAGTCGGCTCTTGGAAGAGACGTCAACAAAAAACACACAGCCCAGTCTGAGCTCTGTGTGAAGCCTTCTGACTGCCTAGAAGAAGGATCAGTCTCCCTCCTATTAAAGCAAAATTTTACTCCAAGTCCAGCTACCTGCCATTACCAAGTGTATATCTGAGTTTTCTCTACATATGGGTCTGTGTATTTAAAAAAAACAAAAAACAAACTAAGAATGATTACAAAGGCAAATCCAAACCTCCTTTAGCCCCACCCCAACTCTACTCCCACCACCGAAAAAAACCAAAGCTGTTTTTAATCATCTCACAGGTCTTCTAGCCTCATCCGGACATTTCTGGATAAACCGCGGTTTTTAAAATTGTCAATGCCACAAGGAACCCGAGGGCATGGATAATTAAAGGCAACCTGTTTCCTACAAATTGCAACTAAAGTCATCTTTGATATGAGCCTCACATGCACTAATGAGGTCCTTGGCTGACAAGAGGAGAGAGGGCCACAGACAGGAGTCAAAGGCACTGTCTGTGAAATGGGGCCCCAGAAACGGCAGACCAAAGCTGGGAACTCACATATGACCAAATGACACCTGAATTCTTTGGTCCAACTGAAAGGCCATGGTTACCTCTCTGTTCCCAAGCTCTCTGAGGAGTATTGATTCAATATTGAGATGACTTATTATTTCCACTTCTTGCCTTGTTTGCAATTTTTTTCTTCTTGCACAATGAATGGCCCTGGGGAATTGGTTATTGATGAGGAGGTGGCACACGCTGAGAAAGGGCTCCCAGCCTGGAGGTTGCCTCCTCTTGAGATGTCACATGTACCGCAGGCCTTAATGAGGCTGATGTGTAGTGAATAAGAAAATTAGTTTCTTGCTGCGTTTCGTTATTGGTGATGGCTTGCCTATTGATACAGTGAAACCGAGCAAAGCAGCCTGTTAAGTGGCTTAGATCAGGAGGTTAGATGGTGGGGAGGGGGCGAGGTGGGAGTCACTGCTGGAATTGCTGTCTTCTTGCCTTTCAGCCCAGGAAGTTGCAGGCAATGTACCGGAGAACGAAATGGAATTGCATTAAAGTAATGATGCAAAAAATTATTGGGCTTAGCATTCTTTCTCTCCTTTGCTTGTAAGCTTTCTCAAGGGCCCAGGGTGTGTCTTTTATTTATTCTGAAGCTAGCCTCCCATCTACCTGTGGGAGGTAGGGCCCAACCCCTGCCCTACCTGTGCTCTAACTAAAGCAGATTAGAGGTCTGGAGTGAAAACTTCTGTGATGGAGGAGGGGGACTGGAGAGAGCACCCCAAACCCTTACAAAAAGAAAAACAAAACAAACCTACTGCCGTCGAGTCAATTCTGACTCATGGCAACCCCATGTGTTTCATACAGAGTAAAACTGCTTCATAGGGTTTCCCTGGATGCAACCTTTATGAATGGAGATTGCCAGGCCTTTCTGCTATGGCACTGCTGGTTAGTTGTTGTTGTTGTTGGGTGTCATTGAGTCAGTTGCAACACCTAGCAACCCCATGTTACAGAGTAGAATTGCCCTGGAGGGCTTCTTGGCTATAATCTTTATAGACGCAAATCTCCAGGTCTTTCTCCGTCGGAGCCACTGGGTCGAAAACCACTTGCGCCACCCAGGGACTTCCCGGAAAATGCTGTTCTCCCTTCATGCTGACGACACTCTAGACATGTGAATCCTTTCTCCTCAAGGCAGGGAGCTGCAAAAGGTCAGGCAGAAATGCCCAAATGCTCTGTTGCGGGCTGGGGGGGCAGTTGCGAACCCTTGCACATTAATTTTGTTCCAATACACATGGATTACGGGCCCCCATAATTTAATCTTGACAGCAACTCTAAGGGGTAGGAGCTGTTATTCACAATTTACATATGAAAAAGCAAACAGAAGTGAAGGGATTGATTAACAGCTGGTTTTATTTAAATGGTAGAGTCTAGGTTCAAATCCAGCTCTTTCTTTTCCCATAGCTGGTGTGCTCAAGTCTTTGTCCTGCCAATATCCGTTTAGGGAAAGCCTAAAGGCAAATAAAGGGTGTGGTCACTGATAAAACACATCTGTAAGAGTATAAACAACGTAGACCTTGGGGCCAAGGTCCTCCTGAGGGTTAGCTGCAGTTCCACGACTTCCTCTGCTGCCCAGGAGAGCTCATCAGAACGCAAGTGCGTGAGAGCCGTGCTATTACATCTGTTCTATTAAAAAAGCTAATCTGTCCCCAAATTGGGTACTTTAAGTATCATGAGTAACCAATTGTTTGCAACGTCCCTCACGTTTGATTGTGACATCCACCCAGTGGTTCTCAAAGGAAGTGGTGCGTAAGAAGCAGATTCCTGGGGCCAGACCCCACTAGTCAGTCTGTGTTTCAAACACGGCCCCGCTTTGAGAACCACCTGGTGGAGTAGGCTGCATCTTCTCCACGAAGTCGTAGGGTAGGGAGGGAAGGGCACTAAGACTGGAGTCAAGAGTCCCGGGTTCAGATCTCATTCCAGCTGCTTCCCAGGTGTGTGGCCTTAAAGGGGACTCTCTGGGCCTCCGTTTCCTCCCAGGGCACCAGGCTGGATGATCTCTGAGGCTCCCTCTGGTTCTAATGGCAGATGCCTCTGAGGTGGGGCCCAGTCCTGTCCGTAGGAAGAAAAGCCGCATGCTTTCTGCAACGGAAAACCAAACCAGTTGCTGTTGAGTTGATGCTGACTCGTGGCGACCCCATGTGTTGCAGAGTAGGACTGCGCTCCATTGGCTTTCCATGACTGTGACCTTTCAGAAGCAGATCACCAGGCTTTCTTCTGAGGTGCCTCTGGGTGGGTTCGAACCACCAACCTTTTGGTTAGCAGCCCAGCACTTAACCATTTGCACCACCCAGGGACTCCAAGGCAGAGAGGAGGGAAGGGAACGGGGAGGAAGAGGGGAGGAGGGAGGAAGTATTCACAGAGAGATGTGATTCTGACACCCAGTTAACAAGGCCCATGGAAAGGGCTGTGTCTAAGATGCTTCAAAGCAGTTGAGCCCTCCTGGACCTGCATTCCCGGGAGCTGCTGTCACAGCCCGGCCTGAGGGAGAGCTGGCTGGCTGGGGCTCCATCCCCTCTGCAGTCAGATTTCCAGTACAAAGATTCTAGACCACACGTATGCTGGAAGGGATTCTAATACAGCAGAGAGCACTCATGTGAGGGTCAGAAGCCCTGGAAGCTTGTCCTTGCTCTGGCACTAACACACTGTGTGTCCTTTTTGAGTTTTTTTGTTTGTACCTGTTTGGTTTCAGGGTCGCACGACAAAGCAAGGCTCTGGGATTAGTTCGATATCCAAGGCACTTCCAGGCCTACTATTTGATGCTTCTCAGATTTCGCTCCCGCCCTGCAGAATGCTGTGTCTCCTTGATCTGTCACGGTCTCTGAGCTGCTGAAGACAGCCCCACGTCACTCCACAAAGCAAAGGTGGATGAAGACTGACAGAGGGAGGAAGCTGTCACGGGCCTCAGTTCTATGCAAATAAAGTGTCTCAGCACAGAATTGCCACTTGTTCCTCTGCACATGCCCCAAATTAATGTGCCATCACTACTCAACAGCCTGTTTTTAATACTGCATCCGAAATCACTTTGCTCCTGAAGCACTGTAAGGAGGGGGCAAAGCGCAGTACCAGCTGTGCCAGTGAAAATGGCTTTGTGTTGGAAGTGAATCCTCTTCGTACTGCAAAGAAACCAGGGAGACAGTGTGAGGAGAGACAGGAGGGTGGGAAGATGGCAGGAGTAGCCCTCTTACCTGGGTTCGATGTTCTGCTCCTTCCCAGCCTCCTTAGCCAGATTGGAGTGGGTGGCAGGGGCAGTGGGAGCTGTGTTGCGTTAGGTGTCCACGGCCTGCCTGAGCCCTGTCTGCCAGCCCTACAGCCCTGGGGGCAAGAGCCACAGAGAAGCAAGGAATTCTTTCCCATCTACTCAGCACCCGTTTACCCAGGACTTACCTAGTGCTAAGCCCTTGCTAAGTGTACCAGTAATAACACTAGCACCAAAACCCAAAAACCACACCTGTTGCCATGGAGTTGATTCTGACTCATAGTGACGCTACAGGACAGAGTAGAACTGCCCCATAGGATTTCCAAGGAGCTCCTGGTGGATTCGAACCACCAACCTTTTGGTTAGCAGCTGTAGCTCTTAACCACTACGCCACCAAGGTTTCAGTTACCATCAAATCAATTCCAACTTTCGTGACCCCATGTGTGTCACGGTAGAACTATGCCCCATAGGCAGTGTTATGGATTGAATTGTGTCCCCCCACCAAGAAAAATACATCAACTTGGCTAGTCCATGATTCCCAGTGTTGTGTCATCTGATGTGATTCTCATATGTGTTGAAAAGCCTACCTCTATGATGTTAATGAGGTGGGATTATCAGTGGCTATTTTTTTTTATGTTAATGAGACAGGACTCAATCTACAAGATTACATTGCCTCTGAAGTCAATCTCACTTGAGATATAAAAAAGAGAAGCTAGCAGAGAGACTGGGGGACCTCATACCACCAAGAAAGCAATGCTGGGAGCGGAGTGCATCCTTTAGACCCAAGGTTCCTGCGCTGAGAAGCTCCCAGACCAGGGTAAGAGTGATGACAAGGACCTTCCTCCAGAGCCAAAAGATAAAGAAAGCCTTCCCCCTGGAGCTGGCACCCTGATTTCAGACTTCTAGCCTACCAGACTGTGAGAGAATAAACTTCCGTTTGTTAAAGCTATCCACTCGTGGTATTTCTGTTACTGCAGCACTAGATGACTAAGACAGGCAGGGATGGACTAACCAATAAGCAAGGTATGCACAGGCTTACTTGTGCAGACTTGCTAATTTGTAATGCACATTTTCACCTGTTTTTCACCACATAAACCCATGTGAAATTGTTCACTACAGATTAATAAGTAAACACAATTCATTCCATGTGTACTTTGCTTACTGTAAACCTGTGTGTCTTGCTTACTGGTTAATCTGCCCTTGTTCGTAGAGTTTTCAATGGCTGATTCTTTTTTTTCCAGAAGTAGATTGCCAGACACCAGTAGATTCTGAGATGCCTCTGTGTGGACCCAAACAGCCAACCTCTCTGGAGCAGCTAGTGAGCTAACCGTTTGCACCACCCAGGGACATGCCAAGTGTAAAAGACGCAGAAATGAGTAAGAGCCTCCTCCCTTCCTGCATCCAGCCTTGGGCTCCATCTCAGTCCCTGTTCTGCCAGCTGGAGCTACCTGGGGAGCAGGGAGAAGACTTTCACCTGCAAGGTGCAGCTGGAGGAAGCCAAGCTGAATGGGATCTCCCTGGATAAAGAGGAGCAGTGCAGGCCAGTGGGCAAGGCAAGCTGGTGGAGAAGCTTTACCTCTATGTTATCAGGGAAACCTCTCTCTGCTCTCCTGTTTTTCCTGGCACTGTCCTAATTCAGGGCCAAATAAACCTCACTTAGATACTGCAGTGGCCTCCTCACAGAGGCGATGCCACATTCTACCAGCGGAGTAAAAAAGACAGAGCCTGGGGCCCCTGCTGAAGTTCATGGGTCAGTGTCTCAGGATCTTGTGTTCATTCCAGTTCGTATAAGGTTTTTTTTTTTTTCCTTCCTTTCTCTCTTTTTTAATCACAGAAGCTGGACAATGAATAAGGAAGAGCAAAGAAGAATTGAAGCCTTTGAACTATGGTGTTGGTGAGGAATATTGAATATAATTTAATATACCATGGACTGCCAGAAGAATGAACAAGTCTGTCTTGGAAGAAGTACAGCCAGAGTGCTCCTTGAAAGTAAGGATGGCGAGACTTCATCCTCATGTACTTTGGACATGTTATCAGGAGGGGTCAGTCCCTGAAGAAGGACATCCTGTTTGGTAAGATAAGGTCAGCCAAAAAGAGGAAGACTCTTGACGAGATGGATTGACACAGTGGCTGCAACAATGGGCTCAAACATAGCAACGATTATGCGGATGGCACAGGACCAGGCAATGTTTTGTTCTGTTGTACACAGGGTCATTATGAGTTGGAACCAACTGGACGGCATCCAACAACAACAACAACAACAAGAACAGCCTTGTTAACATACTACCTTAAGTAAAATTGTAGGAAAGGTACCACACTGGGGAGGTTTGCTGGGAGGGCCGCCACCCACCTGTTCACCATTCTCCCTGCCAACTGGTCTCTTGGCTTCCAGTCTCTGCCCTCCACTCAGACTCCTCAGCCCTCCCAGGTAAACCTCCCTGCAGCCCACTTTGATGGGTCTCTCTACTGCTCACAGACCTTTCAGATTCAGGCTGACGGATCGCCATGTTTACAAGAAGGACATTCACTACCACTTATTAATCATCAGCTACATTCTGGAAGCTGTTCTGGATTCTTTGTGTGCATTACCTCATTTAGTTTTCACACCAATCGTTTCAGGTAAGATTACTAGCCCCATTTTACAGATGAGAAAACTGAGCTTCAGAGAAGTTGCCTGAGGTCACAGTGTGAAAGTGGCAGAGCCAGGACTTGAATCCTCAACCCATGCCCTTATCACTACCCTCCAGTGTCTCTGTCCTTCCATGTGTTCACTAGATAATCTCATAAACTGTCTTGCTGAGAGGCAATGTTCAGAGTGAGGAACCATTAGTGGCCATCTTTGAATGTAGAATTTCCCAAGGTGTGTTTTGTGGAACTACTCCCTGAAATGCTGGGCAGAGCACGGATCCCCAGGTCAAAACCACACAGGAGAGGCTTCATTCTCTCTGCCTTCTGGGGTTCACAGTGTACAGACCTCTGAGAAGCTCTCTGAGAAGGGACCAGCCCATCTTTGAATGCCAGGGCAATTTAGTGAGATAATATTTTGCGTTGTGTTCTCACTGTATTTTTTCCCTCCCTCAACCCCTTTTATTCCAGAAATTAACCAATGTTTTGTGTCCTCTTGACTAAAAGGAGATTTGTTTTATGGGATCTCAGTAACCACCTGTTGACCACTCTTCCTGCCTTTGATTGGGGGAAATTATACTAGAACCTCCCAGAAAAAAACAAAAACAAAAACCATTGCCTTCCAGTTGATTCTGACTCATAGCAACCGTATAGGACAGAGTAGAACTGCCCCGTAGAGATTCCAAGGAGAGCCTGGTGGATTCAAACTGCCGACCTTTTGGTTAGCAGCCGTAGCACTTAACCACTACACCCCAGGGTTTCCAATCCCTGCATCAGAGGAGGAAAAATGCAAGTGTTTTTTCCTGTTGGAGGGAGGGGTGTGAGAAAAAAGCAGAGACACACACACCACACACCAGTTGCTGTCAACTTGATTCTGACTTAAAGTGACCCCATGTGTTGCAGAGTAGAAATGTGCTCCATAGGGTTTTCAGTGGCTGTAATCTTACGCAAGTAGATCACCAAGTCTTTCTTCCAAGGTGCCTCTTGGTGGATTTGAACTGCCAACATTTTGGTTAGCAGCCGAGTGCTTAACTGTTTGTACTACCCAGGGACTTCTAAGAGCAGAGGAATTCTCTAAGACTGAAAAGAGAGCACACGTTGGTAGATTCTGTGAGAAGCTGGCACCAGGAGCCCTTGGGAGTTGTTAGAAACCCATAGGGCCTGTGGGGAAACCAGGCTCCAAGCACTGAGGCTCCCAGTCTCAGCAAAGCTGCCAGTGGTCAAGCCTGGCACAGGGCAGCAAGCAACTCCCCTTCATGTGGCCATGGGGGCTGGACTAAGAGCACATTCTTGTTGTCTACTCAATTCTGAGCCCTGAGGGTCCTCGCCTGTGTTACACCATAAACATTGTTGTAACCCTGGAAGGGGACAGTAGGATTGGGAAGAACTCTCAGTGATGACTGAGGGCGGATTTTCCATGAGCCCAGTCGGTTGGATGCTCAGATTTAGTGTCCACTGGATTTTAAGAAAACAAGGTAACATGACAGTTCTTGCACATCCAAGTTTGAATTTAAATTTTAACCCATTAAACTTTGATATATTATGAGTCACGGAAGTCTCTTTAAACATCTAAAATTTATGTTAGCAACTGTTGGAATTATTGGTCAGAGGAACAAATTTTGGGAAATTCTGACTTCAGAACATTGGTCTCCATGTCTGTGACTTAATCTCCCAGGAATAATGGGGTCAACCAGAGCAGGACTAGAAGGGGGGTGGGGAGAAGGAAGGGAGGGGAGAGAGGGAAAAGGGGAGAGGGTGAAAGCAAGGGCGTTGAGGTTGGTGGGGACAAATTGAGCAAGAGGGCATTGGGGAGAAAGGGACAGAGAGGGGAGGAGAGGGACAGAGAGCAGAAGAGAGGGAATGGGGAATCCACTGTGGGAGCAGGTGGGGACTGGGCCAGGGTGCTCAGAATACCTGGGACAGGGAAGCACCCCACATTGCCTGTGAGAAAAACAGACCCTGGGGGGTAGCAAAACCAGATGGGTGCTCTGCAAGTGGGAGGAGAAGGCTGGATGTGGGGCTGAGAAAAAGCCCAGCTTGATCCTGAGAGCAAAATCCTTTCAGAGAGGTGCCAGGGTGCTGACAAGCTTCCACGGCATCCGCCGCAGAACTAAGCAATTGCTCTGGATGGTGCGGAGTAGCTAGAGCTAGAGGCTCGGCCAATGGCTCAGTCCTTGAGAGCCTAAGGCAAGTAGTGGCTAGGTTCTCTCTGCTTATCCAAAAGCAACACTGACAATGTGTGCCTTCTGCGAGCCCATCTCTCTCTCTGCCCTTTTCCTTCTTTGGAATCACTCCTCCCTTCCATGTCCTGTCCCTTCCTGGCACCTTCAGAGAAGACGTCTGATAAACTCATCCTCACTGAGGTATGAGTGTCTTAAACTGTTCTCTCTCCCAAAAGTATGAGAATGTGGGGAAAAAGCAAGGATAAACAAGTAGTGCCTAAACAAGAGGATAGAAGAGTTGGAAAGGAGGTGATTGGGCATTTGGAATTTTCTTAGGGAGAGACAGATGACTAAGCTAAAAATGCAAACTATGACCACAGAAGCCAATGGCAAAGTGAACAGGGTAAGAAGAGACT
The DNA here is from genome assembly GCF_030014295.1 of Loxodonta africana. Lineage (NCBI taxonomy): Eukaryota > Metazoa > Chordata > Mammalia > Proboscidea > Elephantidae > Loxodonta > Loxodonta africana. Next base: position 161,816,066 of record NC_087344.1, on the reverse strand, counting down.
AGCTGTAAACCTCCTCTGCCAGGTGGCTGTGTGACGTGGGGCTGGTCAGTAAACCCAATGCTCCTTCTGCTGACAAAGAAAAGGGCTCAGTCCAGATATTTCCTTCTGTAGGGTACCTCGCAGCTCTATCATTCTATAGTGCCATAAATGTAATTTAATGTAAAAATCAAGTAAAACACAACCAAATTAACCCACACAGATTCAGGATGTCCACGGTTTTTACTGAGCTGTATAAATAAATTGTCAGTAGTTCTCTCCTTCTAGGGTCACACACACATTGATGGGGCAAGGAGAGAGGAGAAAGGAGGGTTCACAGGCTCTGCCTCCCTTGACAGAAGGAGCAGTTCTCTGGCTTCTACCAGCTTAAGGGCTGATCCCTGAGGCCCAGCGTGTCCCAACTTTGTCTTAGGGGAGGAAGATGCCATACCATGATCCAACCTTAAATCCCTTCACAGGCATTATTCCCACACCGACCTGGAGGTCATATACTTGTCCAGAGTTCTGGTTACAAATGTCAGAACCAAACACAAACTAGTTTAAACAAACAAACAAACAAAAAGGAATGTATTGGCCTAGATAACTGGGAAATCCCAGGGTGCATCTACTTTCAGACACAGCTGGAACTAGAGCCTAAAATTATTTCACTAAGGCTCTCTCTTTCTTTAACTTCTGCTTATTTCTGTTTGATTTCATTCTTTGATCAGCCTTTTTCCACGTGGCTGGATAGATGGCTATTGGCACGGTCAGACTCATATCCTCATGGTTTAGCAATTCTAGGACTTTAGGGTCTTTCTTAATAGCCCCACGAGAAATATCTGATTGGCCAGTTTAGGTCAAAGCTCCACTCTGAACCAATTCTGTGGCCAGGGAGATGAACTACTGAGTGGAAAGACCTGGGTCACATACCTACTACACTGTAACTGGTAGGATTAACTGCAGGTCAGCCCCAGTTGAACCCCATGGAATGGGTTAACTACAGGAAAGAAGGGGTTCTGGTACATGAAGAAGGGGGTGGAGAAGGGATTCTAGACAGATGAGAACATTGGATTTTCTCAAACAGATTATTTTAATGTCTGTTTTACAGATGAGAAAATTGAGGATCATACTTGTTAAATAACTCACATAAGGTTGCAAAAACTAGTAAGTTGCAGAGCGTGGACTTAATTTTGCTTATGTGTCTTCTGGGGGAAAAAAGTTTGGAAATTATTGATTTAAGGGAAGACCTCTGCCTGCAAATATCTCCTCAATACCTACTTTTAGTTCCACCAAATAAAGACATATTGGTTTTAAAAGCTAAAGCCGGGTTGGAAGAGAGTTCAAAGTCACTCATATTAGTGCGAATTATAGAATATCATTGTACAAAAATATTCCAGATCTCCCAGATGAATGGAGACATTTCTGAATACTTTCAGATGACAAACACTTCTGAAGGATTAAAAAAAAAAAAATCCGACTTTAAAGTGAAGCTTTAAATAGAGTTGAATGCTTTGAGTTAATAGCTAATTTTATGCAAAATAACTTTCACACCAGCAAGCAGCTTCCAAAGTGAGTGACAAAGTAGGCAGCTTTTTTTTTTTTTTTTTTTGCCATTGTGGTAAAGTGGAACTTTATCCTTTCAGTTCTTTTTACCTTCTTAGTATTTTTAATGTAGTTGTAGTATAAGGAAGAGCCAGAAAATTAGGGCTCAGCTATTCAAGGTCAGCAGTTTGAATCCACCAGGCACTTCTTGGAAACCCTAAGCTGCAGTTCTACTCTGTCCTATAGTGTTGCTATGAGTTGGCATTGACTGATAGCAACGGGTTTGGCTTTTTGTTTTATTCAGTCATTTGGGACAAAAATGAAAAAAAAAAAAAAAAAAGGTGGGGTAGGGGGAGCCTGATTCTAGGGCCCTAGCCTGGGTGGTGTAGTGGTTAAGAACTAGGGCTGCTAACCAAAAGGTCAGTTTGAATCTACCAAGCACTCCTTGGAAACTCTATGGGGCAGCTCTACTCTGTCCTATAGGGTTGCTATGACTCGACGACAACGGGTTTGGTTTTTTTTTTTTGGTTGGAAGTTAAAGGTGACCACAAACACCTTCCTGGTAAAATATATGGCAAGAGAAAAGTCTACATGGAATAACCTATTTCAAAATGAATATTCCAAAGCAGGGAGAGGAAGGGTAAACCTAGAGAAGAAGGGGTGGTGAAGAGCAAGTTGAAGTCGTAGTCTAAAAAAAGAATTATTTTCAGTAATGCACACAAAGAAAAATGCAGCCATGGGACACCCAGTACTCTACAAAGTGTAAAAGCATTGCCACAGCATTTACAAACCCCCCCGGAAGAAAAGGATGCTTACGACTAACCAACACAAAATCTTAAATCCACCAATCACAATGACGAAAGTTTTGGAGTTTAATCCGATTGGTTCCTGCGTACTCACCGCTAAAGAAATGGAGCGGAGATAAGGAGTAATGTGAAGTATGAAACCCTATGAAGATGAACAGTCCAAAGCTAGGGATTCTGGGTAGCCCACACGTACTTTGTAGAGATAAGAGTGAACGGCAGCAGTATTTACAGGTTAGAGGTAGTAGGGGCAAGGCATTGAAAGAAAGGTGAGGTGACAGCCAAGGACAAATTTTACCAGTAGAAAAAAAAATTTGCTGAAAGTAGGTTCTGCCCTTTCTAGAAACAAAATTGTTGTTACTAAAATTTTACCTGTCCCTGCCTTCCTTTTGCTCCCACTTCAAACCCCACAGACAACAGAGGGTTGAGACAAGGCAAAGACAACTATGTCATGGGGAGTTGGCTCAGTAACAACGCTGGAGGCTCCAAGGGATTGCCCAAGGCTAGCTACAAGGCACAAGCAGGAGTGTGCTCGGTTACTGATGCCGTGAGACAGTGTACACAAAGACAGCTTGGTGCGAACTCTATCACACAGATGGTTAAGAGAAAGCCAGCCTGGCCAGCAGCCATACTTAGTGTGCAGCCCTCTATGACTGGAAGAAGGCTGGCTAAGACAGTGTTCTCTAAGGGAGACTGTGTTATTTGCCTCGTCCACTGTAGACACCAATATCTTGCTAGCAATAGTTAGGTGGGACTCTCTTGTTTAGATTCCATTTGTGAAAATACTTGGAAGTGTTCTTTAATTTAGACTTCAATAAAGATAAGACAAGACAAAGGTTAAGGAGAATGGCTGAGCTTCACATTGTATAATGAAAACAACCTAAAATTGACTATACTGTTAACTTGGGAAAATTGTGAACATTTTGCGGCAGGGTTCTGACATTGACTTTCACTCCTTAAGACACTCCTTAAGAAGAAAGAAATTGATGAGTCTGTTGATTTTATGTTATCGAGGTGTAGCTGATCTGCTCCTTCATTCCGTCTAATTCTTAGCTCACACCAATCTGAGTTCAGAAGGATATTTTTTCTGTTATCAAGGCTCTTGTTGCTAATTGCAGAGACTTCTCAATCCCTGTATTTGTAATTTCTCAAAGTTCAGATTTTAAATAAGAAAGGCCACATCAATTGACATCTAGGGAAGTTGCTTTTTCCAATGTGTTCTGCAAAATGCCCACTGTCAGTTATTTATAACGCACAAATGGCACCTTTCTCAACTTGCAATGTGCCTTTCTGCTCCATCATTAGCATCTGTTTGCCTCTGCTCTGCTACCTCCATGGTGGGTTAGATTTGGTAACTGGCTCCTTTTGTTAGTACGAATTACATCCGTACTGAATCTAAGCTTTCCCCTTTGGAAAGAAATATAAATACTAGGACATGCCTTTTTTATATAGAATTTATTTTATTTTTGTTGTTGTTGAGAATATACACAACAGAACCCACACCAATTCAATGATTTCTACATACACAATTCAGTGACATCGACCACATTCTTTGATTTGTGCAATCAATCTCATCCTCCTTTTCTGAGTTGTTCCTCCCCATTAACGTAAATTCACTGCCCCCTAAGTCTCTTATCTACTCTCTTCAATTTGACCGTATAGATAGATCTTTTTTTTTTAGTTTTTTTTTTCTTCTTAAAAATTTATTTATTTACTTATTTCGCTTTAAGTGAAAGTTTACAAATCAAGTCAGTCTCTCATACAAAAAGTTATACACAGGTACTTGTGGTCCATTAGTCCATTGGGCTAATATTTCCTTTGTCTTTGGTTTTCTTCATTCTTCTTTACTCCAGGCGGAATGGGACCCTGCAAGCTTTTTTTTTTTTTTTTTTTTATGAACAGCCTCTCTAAGTGCATTTTTTAAAAAATAATTTTTATTGAGCTTTAAGTGAACGTTTACAAATCAAGTCAGTCTGTCACATATAAGCTTATATACACCTTACTCCATACTCCACTTACTCTCCCCCTAATGAGTCAGCCCTTCCAGTCTCTCCTTTTGTGACAATTTTGCCAGTTTCTAACCCTCTCTACCCTCCTATCTCTCCTCCAGACAGGAGATGCCAACACAGTCTCAAGTGTCCACCTGATACAAGTAGCTCACTCTTCATCAGCATCTCTCTCCAACCCATTGTCCAGTCCCTTCCATGTCTGATGAGTTGTCTTCGGGAATGGTTCCTGTCCTGGGCCAACAGAAGGTTTGGGGACCATGACCACCAGGATTCCTCTAGTCTCAGTCAGACCATTAAGTATGGTCTTTTTATGGGAATTTGGGGTCTGCATCCCACTGATCTCCTGCTCCCTCAGGGGTCTCTGTTGTGCTCCCTGTCAGGGCAGTCATCGCTTGTGGCCAGGCACCATCTAGTTCTTCTGGTCTCAGGATGATGTAAGACTTTGGTTCATGTGGCCCTTTCTGTCTCTTGGGCTCATAGTTATCGTGTGACCTTGGTGTTCTTCATTCTCCTTTGCTCCAGGTGGGTTGAGACCAATTGATGCATCTTAGATGGCCGCTTGTTAGCATTTAAGACCCCAGACGCCATATTTCAAAGTGGGATGCAGAATGTTTTCATAATAGAATTATTTTGCCAATTGACTTAGAAGTCCCCTTAAGCCATAGTCCCCAAATCCCCACCCTTGCTCCGCTGACCTTTGAAGCATTCAGTTTATCCCGGAAACTTCTTTGCTTTTGGTCCAGTCCAGTTGAGCTGACCTTCCATGTATTGAGTATTGTCCTTCCCTTCACCTAAAGTAGTTCTTATCTTGACCGTATAGATAGATCTTGAAAGAGTACAATGCTCAAGGCATTCTTTACTAGTTAAGCTAAATGATTGTTTTAAGAAGACTTTAGGGAATAGTTTTGAGTTTTGATTTAAGGCTTAAGGTTTAAAAATAGTTTCAGGGGTTTATCCAGCCTCCATAGCTCCAGATTCCATGAAAATTTGAAATTCTGTTCTGCATTTTCCCTTTTTTGATCAAGATTTTTCTATAGAATCTTTAATCAAACTACTGAGTAGTGGTAACCGGCCATCATTCAGTTCTTCTGGTCTCCTGGCAAAGGGGATTGTAGGACACTTCTTGAACAGCCCCATTCAGCAACTCCCTTTGGCTTCAGCTGGTTAGGGCTGTACTCTTGAAGTAGTTCACATTTGTAGATAAAGGCAGGAAAGAACTTGCAGACTACATTACTGCATATGGGTGTGAGTTTATCCATTGCGCCTAGGTGCCCAGCCAAGGAGGCAAGTAGGGCTGAATTCTCGTCCTGCAGGATGGGACGCCTTTTCTTTGCACAGAGACACCAGCTAACCACCACGCCATGCATGGCGGAGCTGTGTCCACATAGAACGAGTGTCTCTTTCAAATTTACACATTCCATAGGCTGGCAGCAGCCTTCCCTGAAACAGATGCCATGGGATGGGGAAATTGGGTGTTTTAAAGAGCCTACTAAAAAAGTTTAGTTGGATTGTTAGTGGAGAAAAAGTCAGCATGATCTCCCCCAAAGTGGAAGCAAACAAAGATCAGTCAAAAGACCTAAGATTAAGAGTATAAAGATTTACTTCTTAGCAGATTCTCCATTGGGACCTGCTTCACTTTCATAGTCTTCTTTTTTGTCTCCTTTTTTCTTACATATTCCTAAAAAGTAAGAGCTGGCTCTTCTATGCGAAATTGGGAAGAAGGCTTAGATAATGACACAAATACCACAGAGCATGGTAGCCAGTTTAAAGATGCATTAGATGCCATAGCCCCATATATACGTCCACCTGTCCAGTGGAGGAACTCTTAGGACTGTAGCCACAGAGGAAGGTGGATGGGGGCCAAACACACCAGGTCGACAGGCATCAAGAAGGGAGCTTTGTTCAGTGTGGTGGCGTCTGCCCTCAAATGCTGCTTCTCTGGGCTTCTCTTTCAGTGCCTCACCTTTGCACATCCTCCCTTGCTGTGCTTGTTCTGTGTTCTGGAATTCTCATTGCCTCTCAGACATCATGGTTTGCTTTGATTGATGCTCTTTGTTCTTCGTGTAAGTGGAGTACTGCGAACAGAATAACACAGTTTCTGACCAACTCTAGTCATTCCTTTTGTTCCTACATTCCCTGCTCGGGCACAGCAGCCAATGTGGAAACAAATATTTCTGAGCACCTACTGCATACCAGACGTGACACATGATCCTAGGCACTGGGAACACAGTGGTGGTCAGGGCAGTAAAACATCCCTGCTCACATGGAGACTGCATTCTAGAGGAGGAGAGAGGGATGATAATCAAAATAAATAAGTATGTAGTATGTCAGATGGTTACGAACATTAAAGAGAAAAAGAATAAAGCAGGAGAGTGCTGAGGTGGGGGGGGAGTGTCTGCCATTTTATAAAGGATGACCAAGAAAGCTCTCCCTACCCATCTGTCAGTTTGTCATTCTGTGGTGGCTTGTGTGTTGCTGTGATGCTGGAAGCTATGCCATTGGTATTTTAAATACCGGCAAAGTCATCCACGATGGACAAGTTTCAGCAGAGCTTCCAGATAAAGACAGGCTAGGATGAAAACCTGGTGATCTGCTTCTGAAAATTAGCCAGAGAAGCCCTTATGGATCACAATAGGACATTGTGCAGCTCGCTTGCTTTGAATACATCATCAAGAGGGATCAACCACCAGAGAAAGACATCATGTTTACTTAAATAGAGGGCCAGCAAGGGCAAGGGAGACCCGTGGTGAGATAGATTGGCAAAATAGCTACAACAATGGACTTGAACATGCTGGCAATGGTGAGGATGATGCAGGACCAGGCAATGTTTTGTTTTGTTGTATATAAGGTCACCATGAGTTGGAGTCGACTCAATGGCAGCTATCTATCTATCTGTCTGTCTATCTCTACGGAAGCCCTCAGTGATAAGGTGACATTTTATGAAAGCTCTTAAGGAGATGAGTGAGCCTTGGCAGTATCTGAGGAAAGACAATATCTGAGGAAAAAGCTCACAGTAATCATTTTGTAATTCTCACTCCTCTGATTGGCTGCACTGGGTTTACATTTTACTCACTCATACCAGGTGTATTAGCTACCAGTTCTGTGTAACAAAGCATCCCAAAACTTAGCTGCTTAAAATAACAAAAATATATTACCTCATGGTTACTGTGGGTCAGGAATCTGGAGGTGGCTTATCTGGGTAGCTCTGGCTCAGAATTACTCACAAGGCTGTAATCGAGATGTTGGCCAGGGCTGCAGTCATCCCAAGGCTCAAATGGAGAAGAATCCACTTCCACTCTCACTCATGTGGCTGTTGGCAGAGCTCAGGGCCTCAACAGGTGTTGACTGGAGATATTAGTTCCTTGTCACTTGGGCCTCTTCATAGGGCAGCTCACAACAGAGCAAGCCAGCAAGGGAGTGAGCAAAACATAAGTCAGAGTCTTTTTATAACCTAGATGTGACCTCCCATCATTTTTGCCATAATATATTCAATGAAAGGGAGTCACTAGGCCCAGCCCACACTCAAGGGGAGGCAGTCACACAAGGGTGTGATACCAGAAGCCAGGACCATTGAAGCACCTTAAAGTTTGTCTGCCAACCCAAGGTAAACAAAGGCACACACACCCTTCAATAGTCACCTGGACTCCATCTCCCAGTCAGTCTTTCCTGTACCAGCAGAGTGGTCTTTTTAAGATGTAGGTGAGAGCATAGCCCTTATGTCTGCAAACTTACAGCATCTTAGAACAAGCTGCACAGTTCATGATCTGGCCTCTGCCCACTCTCCTACCTCATATCCACTACCCACTTGACTCACTTCTCTAGCCACTGAGCCTTCATGCTCTTGCTTGGATTTGCCAAACCTACTCCCCACCCCCCTCCTTGCACTAGCTGTTCCTTCTGCCTACAACATTGCCCTCAGATTCCCACACAGCCCTCCTCCTCCCCATCACTCAGGCCTCTGCTCAGCTGTCACTTTCTCGGGGGGGCTTTTTCTGACGTCCCCCTGCGCCTCACCACCCTATCCCCTTACTCTATTTTCCTCATTTCACTTATCACTGTCTGAAGTTGTATGTTATTTGTTTGCTGTCTGTCTCCCTGACTAGAAGGCAAGATCCAAGAGGGCAGGAACTTCTGTCTGTTTTGTTCACTGCCGTATTCCTGTGCTTGGGACTTTGAAGTTTCTCAGTGTTTCCAGAATAAAGAATGAATGAATGGAGTTAGCCTGTATATAAAGAGGAAATCATGCCTAACACAGTAATAATAATACTTTCCACTTGGGAGTGTACAGGTAGATAGATAACCAAATCCACTGCCGTCGAGTCGATTTCAACTCATAGCAATCCTGTAGGACAGAGGAGAACTGCCCCATAGTGTTTCCAAGGAGTGGCTGGTAGATTTGAACTGCTGACATTTTGGTTAACAGCTAACTCTTAACCATTGTGCCACCAGGACTCCATACACACACACATACACACCGGTTGCCATCTAGTTGATTCCAACATTTGGCCACCCCATGTATGACAGAGCAGAACTGTGCTCCACAGGTTTTCAATCACTGATATTTTTGGGAAGTAGATCACCAGGCCTTTCTTCCAAAATGCCTCTGGGCGGACTCAAACCTCTAATCTTTTTGTTAGCAACCAAGTTCATTAACCATTTACACTATATGTGTGTGTGTATTATAAAATCCTGAGCAATTTTCCAGCCTAATTTCATTTACCCCCACGTGTCTGTCAGTTTGTCGTACTGTGGGGGCTTCTGCGTTGCTGTGATCCTGGAAGCTACGTCACCGGTATTCAGAAAACCTTATGAATAGCAGCGGAACATTGTCTGATACAGTGCTGGAAGATGAGACCCCCAGGTTGGAAGGCACTCAAAAGATGACTGGGGTAGAGCTGCCTCCTCAAAGCAGAGTCGACCTTAATGACATGAATGGAGTAAAGCTTTCGGGACCTTCATTTACTGATGTGGCACGACTCAAAATTAGAAGAAACAGCTGCAAACATCCGTTAATAATCGGAACCTGGAATGTACAAAGTATGAATCTAGGAAAATTGGAAACCGTCAAATATGAAATGGAATGCATAAACATTGACATCCTAGGCATTAGTGAGCTGAAATGGACTGGTCTTGGCCATTTTGAATTGGAAATTCATATAGTCTACTATGCTGGGAATGATAACTCGAAGAGGAATGGTGTTGCATTCATCGTCAAAAAGAACGTTTCAAGATCTACCCTGAATACAACGCTGTCAGTGATAGGATAATATCCATATGCCTACAAGGAAGGCCAGTTAATATGACTATTATTCAAATTTACACACCAACAACTGGGGCCAAAGGTGAAGAAATAGAAGATTTTTATCAGCTGCTGCAGTCTGAAATTGATTGAACATTGGAATTCGAAAGTTGGAAACGAAGAAGGATCAGTAGTTGGAAAATATGGCCTTGGTGATAGAAACAATGTTGGAGATCGAATGATAGAATTTTGCAAGACCAACAACTTCTTCATTGCAAATATCTTCTTTCACCAACGTAAACGGTGACTATACACATGGACCTCACCAGATGGAACACATAGAAATCAAATTGGCTACATCTGTGGAAAGAGACAATGGAAAAGCTCAATATCATCAGTAAGAACAAGGCCAGGGGCCGACTGTAGAACAGACCATCAATTGCTCATATGCCAGTTCAAGCTGAAACTGAAGGAAATCAGAGCAAGTCCATGAGAGTCAAAACATGACCTTGAGTATATCCCACCTGAATTTAGAGACCATCTCAAGAATAGATTTGACTCGTTTAACACTAGTGACCGAAGACCAGACGAGTTCTGGAATGACATCAAGGACATCATCCATGAAGAAAGCTAGAGGTCGCTGAAAAGACAGGAAAGAAAGAAAAGACCAAGGTGGATGTCAGAGGAGACTCTGAAATTTGCTCTTGAGTGTCAAGCAACTAAAGCAAAAGGAAGAATTCATAAAGTAAAAGAACTGAACAGAAGATTTCAAAGGGCCTCTCGAGAAGACAAAATAAAGTATTATAATGACATGTGCAAAGAGCTGGAGATGGAAAACCAAAAGGAAAAAACACACTCGGCGTTTCTCAAGCTGAAAGAACTGAAGAAAAAATTCAAGCCTCGAGTTGCAATAGTGAAAGATTCCATGGGGAAAATATTAAATGATGCAGGAAGCACCAAAAGAAGATGGAAGGAATACACAGAGTCATTATACCAAAAACAATTAGTTGATATTCAACCATTTCAGGAGGTGGCATATGGTCAGGAACCGATGGTACCGAAGGAAGAAGTCCAAGCTGCTCTGAAGGCATTGGCAAAAAACAAGGCTCCAGGAATTGATGGAATATCAATTGATATGTTTCAACAAACAGATGCAGCGCTGGAGGTGCTCACTCGTCTATGCCAAGAAATATGGAAGACAGCTTCCTGGCCACCTGATTGGAAGAGATCCATATTTATGCCTATTCCCAAGAAAGGTGATCCAACCAAATGTGGAAATTATAGAACAATATCATTAATAACACATGCAAGCAAAATTTTGCTGAAGATCATACAAAAACGGCTGCAGCAGTATATCAACAAGGAACTGCCAGAAATTCAGGCCAGTTTCAGAAGAGGACGTGGAACCAGGGATATCATTGTTGATGGCAGATGGATCCTGGCTGAAAGCAGGGAATACCAGAAGGATGTTTACCTGTATTTTATTGACTATACAAAGGCATTTGACTGTGTGGATCATAACAAACTATGGATAACACTGCAAAGAATGGGAATTCCAGAACACTTAATTGTGCTCATGAGGAACCTTTACATGGATCAAGAGGCAGTTGTTCGGACAGAACAAGGGCATACTGATTGGTTTAAAGTCAAGAAAGGTGTGCGTCAGGGTTGTATTCTTTCACCATACCTATTTAATCTGTATGCTGAACAAATAATACGAGAAGCTGAACTATATGAAGAAGAATGGGGCATCAGGATTGGAGGAAGACTCATTAACAACCTGCGTTATGCAGAGGACACAACCTTGCTTGCTGAAAGTGAAGAGGACTTGAAGCACTTACTAATGAAGATCAGAGACCATAGCCTTCAGTATGGATTACACCTCCTCAACATAAAGAAAACAAAAATCCTCACAACTGGGCCAATGAGCAACATCATGATAAATGGAGAAAAGATTGAAGTTATCAAGGATTTCATTTTACTCGGATCCACAATCAACAGCCATGGAAGCAGCAGTCAAGAAATCAAAAGACACATTGCATTGGGCAAATCTACTGCAAAGGGCCTCTTTGAAGTGTTGAAGAGGAAAGATGTCACCCTGAAGACTAAGGTGCGCCTGACCCAAGCCATGGTATTTTCAATTGCATCATATGCATGTGAAAGCTGGACAATGAATAAGGAAGACTGAAGAAGAGTTGATGCCTTTGAATTGTGGTGTTGGTGAAGAATATTGAATATACCATGGACTGCCAAAAGAACGAACAAATCTGTCTTGGAAGAAGTACAACCAGAATGCTCCTTAGAAGCAAGGAGGGCGAGACTGCATCTTACATACTTTGGACATGTTGTCAGGAGGGATCAGTCCCTGGAGAAGGACATCATGGCTGGCAGAGTACAGGGTCACCGGAAAAGAGGAAGGCCCTCAGCGAGGTGGATTGACACGGTGGCTGCAACAATGAGCTCGAGCATAACAACGATTGTAAGGATGGCGCAGGACCGGGCAGTGTTTCATTCTGTTGTGCAAAGGGTCGCTATGAGTCGGAACGGACTCGACAGCACCTGACAACAACAACAACAACAATTTCATTTAATCTTCACATAGATCACATGAGGTAGGTGCTATTACTATCCTCTTTTTATAGGTGAGGAAACAGAGGCTTGGCAAGGCCAGGAAGCTTACAGGAGGTCACACGGTAAATGGATGCGCTGAGATTTAGACCCAAGGTCCTCTGACTCCACAACCCATACTCTTAACCACTGAGGTCTGTTGTCTCCCAGCAGTAAAGTAACTAAAATGGTGCCTCTCAGGCTGGCCACTGCTCCCTAGGAGGCTTGATGTACAGCCTAGATAAGAACTTTTTCTCTAAGGAATCATATCTCACACATCAAGATCTGGTGGAAAATATTAATTCAGTGCCTACCTCAGTCTATAATTTAACAGAAGCCTTTAATTTCAGGCCCACTTTAGGCAAAACTCAGCAGAGACCCTCCTCACCCCACCCACGCTTACCCAAGCTTTGTGCTCCTCCCTCAGAGTTCTTCCCTGATGGTGCAGAGCTTAAAGCAGCTCTGCTGCTAACTGAAAGGTCCTTGGTTTGAATCCATCAGCTATCCTGCTTCCATAAAGATTTATAGCCTTGGAAACTGTATGAGGCAGTTCTACTCTGTCCTATAGGGTTGCTATGAGTCGGAATTGATTTAACAGCAGTGGGTTGGTTGGTAGATTGGGGACAATGAGAGGATAAGCTAGAGCTCATAGTCTCCACCACCGTTGTTGGCTACAGCCTTGTGAACAAGTGCAGTTCCCATCCTTCAGTTTACCCTCTCCATCCTTCTCAGCACATCGACGGCAACATCATCTGCCATTCATTGTACTCTGCCTGGCAGTCCTTGCTCCTGCCACACTGGATGTCCTTCTGTTCCTGACATTGTCATGCTCCCTCACCTCCTGGCTTAGCTCACTGTTCACACCTCTACCTAGTCATTCCCTCTTCTCACTTGATTCATGACATCACATATTGATGATTGAGGTCTCAGTATAAATGTCATTCCCTGCCTGGGCTCCCCTGGTACCCAGGACTTCCTGCCCTGGGAGACTACCACCTTGGATCCTTCATTACCTGGGATTTACATAGAGACTTCATGAGATCAGGGACAGTGCCTGTTGGACATTGCTGTGTGCAGACCAGCATTTATTCCCTCTTTTCTGGGAAAAGTTGACTAAATTCCCTTTGAGAAACCTCCTTGCTCCCTATTTCACTCATGTGTGGAATTGACACTGTCATGGATTGCCTTGTGTTCCTTAAAAATATGTGTATCAATTTGGCTAGGCCATGATTCCTGGTAATTTTGTGATTGTCCACCATTTTGTCATCTGATATGATTTTCCTATGTGCTATAAACCCTATCTCTACGATGTTAACGAGATGGTAATATAATCAGCAGTTATATTAATGAGGTTGGACTCAATCTACAAGACTAGATTGTGTCTTAAACCAATCTCTTTTCAGATATAAAAGACAGAAGTGAGCAGAGAGACAGAGGGGCCTCATACCACCAAGAAAGAGGCACCAGGAGCATATGTGTCCTTTGGACCTGGGGTTCCTGTACAGAGAAGCTCCTCCATCAGGGGAAGATTGATGACAAGGATCTTCCTCTAGGGGTGACAGAGAGAGAAAGACTACCTTTAGAGCTGGGCCTTGAATTCAGACTTCTAGCTTCCTAGACTAAGAGGATAAATTTCTCTTTGTTAAAGTCATCCACTTGCGGTATTTCTGTTATAGCAGCATTAGACGACTAAGACAGACACCAACACCGAGCTCCATTTGTGGAACTTAAGCTAACTGGCACACTCCACCTTCATTCTCCCTGGAACAGTGATTAGTTCAGGGTTGATGTGTGACTTAGGCCAATCCAATTAGGCTGGACCTCAAGGCTCTGCCTGGAAATGATGAGCCCTGGACTCTTTCTCCCCTGCTGGACATGTAACCTTCTGGGATGCTGGAAGCCACCCAGGACCAGTGGGGGCATAGGTTAGACTGGTGAAGTCTGGCCAGTAATAGAGCCAAGCAGAGCCAAGAAATGGAGTCCTGGTCACATTATTTGAGCCACTGGGTCAAGCATTGCTTGAAACTAGAACTACCTCTAAATATTGACAAATAAATTGCCTTTCTATTTAACACAGTTTCAAGGCTTTTATTATTATTATTATTACTTGCAGCCAAGAAACATCCTAATTTTTCATTCTACTTCATTCCTTTGTGTCCTCCACCCTCAGCACAGTGCCTTGCACTTAGTTGTGGGTGTATCAGGAAGTGTCTTTGCTCTGGGAAGAAATCTGGGGACTAACACCTCTATCAGGGCTGGCACAGCGCAGGTGCAGAAAACACTCAGCTCTCTCTAGCCTGGTACCCAGAAAAGCTGTTTCTACACACAGACTGGTCAGAGAGCCCTCCGTCAGCTCCCTGGACCCTGATGAACCAAGAGCTCTTCTTTCTGGCTGCTGAGACACAATCTTCAACTCTTGGTCCCACCTACGTAATCATCCCTGACTAGCTTCGTTCAGGCTCCCAGCCTACCTTAGTAGGACATGGTAACTCAGAGCTGGTTAGCCTGGGGCTCCTCAGATCTCAGATTTGGGAACAGCCCACTTGCCTTTTTGAAATATCCAGGCTGTAACCAGTCTTCCACTCACACCCAAAATAAATTCTGTGCCCTGACTTGTGTCCACAATCTGTTTCTATTCCTGTTGTTGGAATTATAGAATTTGAGAAAGAAGCGTAGAAGTCATCTAGTCCAAACCTACTCCCTGGGGTAGATGTCACCACTGCTGCAAATCTCACTGGGGTCTAGCCTGCCTTGGCTGGAACACCACCAGGGACCGGCTGCTCCATCCTTTTCGAGGTAGGCATATTGTCAGACAGCTCAGATTGTTAGAAAGTTCTTCCTGAAATTGAGCTGGAATCTGCTTCCTTGTCATTCCACCTAGTCCTGGATCTGCCATCTGGAGTCCCTGGCATCAGCCTGATCCCTCCCCCACAAGGCATCATTGGGATATTTGAGGACACAGCCCACACATCCCTGAAGTCTGTTTGACTCTGGGCAAAGCATCTTTTGTGCCTTAACCCAGTCCTCTTATGACTTAGTTTCCCCACATTGCACTAGCATATCACGCTCTGAATGTGCTCCATCCAATTTTTGTTCTCCCTCTGAAAATACGGTTTCATGAAGGGATCTCAACAGTCTACATATGGCTTGTCCAGCACCAAGTACAACGGAACTATCAGGTATCTGGTGCTGAACTCACCACGCCCCTTAAAGATGACACATGAATGTTCGATGCCATTTTTGCAGCCTCATCATACTGTTGGCTCAGTGTGATCTTAGAGAAAATGAAAATTCCTCCATGGGATTTTCCATATCTGAACATTTGATGTATGCGGTTCTACACAGATTTCTCTTAAATTTTATCCTGCCAGTTTCAGACGGGGCAGATCATTAAAGTAACCATGTAATTTACCATTCAAATTGGGACCCTTTTAAGAATGAAAGGGGGTACTATTATTGCTACTAATAATTGCCTTGAGTCAAAAGGCATATAACCAGGACCATTCCAAACAAACCTGGAGACAGGGCTACCCTAAGCGTAGGGCTTAGCACCACAGAATCTAGGTTCGAATCCCAATGCTATCATTTACTTAATTTTTCTAAGTTTCTGTTTTCCCATCTTGGAAAGGGAAATAATATTTCTACATGGTAGGGTTAGTATAAGCATTAAACAAGATAATGTATGGAAAATATTTAACCCAGAGCCTGGCTTACATTAAGTGCTTAGAACATATCACCCTCTATTTTTAGCTTGTTGGGACCTTTTTGACCAGCTACCCCTCTCAACACTGTGTCATCCTTAAATCTGATAAGTCCGGCTTCTACAGCTTTATCTGAATTATTGCTTAAAATGACCTGTGTCAGCATCAAAGACAGAGCCCTGTGGCATGGTACTGGCATTCTTCTTCCAAGTTGATTTGATTCCCAGGCAACTATTCTTTGGTTGTGGATGTGAAACCAACGAATCAGCTAACGCAGTGCATTAGAGACATGGATGGGTCAGTGGTCGAATTCTCACCCTCCATGCTGGAGACCTGGGTTCAATTTCCGGCCGATGCACCCAAGGTGCAGCCAGTAGTGATCTGTCATTGGAGGTTTGCCCATTGCTATGATGCTGAGCAAAAGTCCCCTGGGTAGCATAAATGGAGTCTTGGTGGCACAGTGGTTGAGAGCCACTGCTGCTAACCAAAAGGTCAGCAGTTCAAATCCACCAGCCGCTCCTTGGAAACCCTATGGGGCAGTTCTATTCTGTCCTGTAGGGTCGCTATAAGTTGGAATCGACTTGGCGGCAGTGAGGTTTTTTTTTTTATTAACCTAAAGGTTGGCGGTTTGAACCTACCCAGTGGTGCCGCAGAAGAAAGGCCTGGAGATCTGCTTCTGTAAAGATTACAGCTAAGAAAACCCTACGGAGCAGTTCTATTCTGTAACACACGGGGTCACCATGAGTTGGAATTGACTCGACGGCAACAGGTTATGATGCTGAACAGGTTTCGGCTGAGCTTCCAGACTAAGACGGGCCAGGAAGGGAGTCCTGGGAAAATCAGCCAGGGAAAACCCTGTGAATCACAACTGCTTGATTACCGATTATGGGGATGGCACAGGACTGAGCACTATTTCAATCCATTGTGCGTGCAGTTGCCATGAGTTGGAGGCCATCTCTGAAGCAGCAATCAACAACAAGAAAGTGCAGTAACAAGAAACCCAATAATAATTAAGAGGCTTAACAGACATGCAGATTTATTTCTCTCTCACGTAACAGTTTGGAGAGACCCGACTTTGGCAGGTGACCATCCTCCCACAGTTAGTCAGGGACCCAGGCTGAGGGTAGCTCTTCCATCTCCAGCCTATGGATTCTGTAACTACTCTGCTGTCTGCATTCCAGCCAGCAGGAGGTGGAGAAGGGCATGGAGGTGTGTGTGCGGGAGGTTTATGAGCCATGCCTGGAAGTGGCAGATATCACTCCTGCTCGCATGCCAGCGGAGGGAACTTAGACACAATGGTACACCTTCCTATATAAAGCCAGAACCAAACCAGTTGCCGTCGCATTGGTTCTGACTCATGGCAACCCCATGTGTGTCAGAGTAGAAATATTCCATAGGGTTTTCAAGGCTGTGACCTTCTGGGAGCAGATTGCCAGATCTTTCATCTGAGGCATCTCTGAGTGGGTTCAAATTGCCAACCTTTCCGTCAGTAGCCAAGCGCTTAGCTGTCTGCGCTACCCATGGACTCCTACCTTACTATTTGGTATGTAGGGAATGCAGTGCACCTGGGCAGCCAGGGGCCAGCACCACTCCTGTTCCTGTGGAAGAAAAGCACAAGAGACTGGTGGACAGCTAGCACTCACCACCTCTCCCATCCATCTGCATCATCACGCAGCCCACATTTTCCATCTTGTCCTCCAGGAACTAATGTGAGATTCTACCAAATACCTTGGGAAATCAAAGGCCTCCATCCAGCATTCTGCTCTGCTAGTGGTCTTGGAGCCCTATCACCAGGGACCGATTATCCAATAAGCAAGATACGCACAGGCTTACTTGTGCTTACTTACTAACCTGTAGTGCACAATTTCACCTGTTTTTCACCACATCGAAGATGTGAAAGCCATGTGAAATTGTGCCCTGCAGGTTAGTAGGTAAATACAATTAAGCCCATCCGTACCTTGCTTACTGCAAGCCTGTGTGTACCTTGCTTCTTGGTTAATCCACGCCTGCCTATCACAAAAGGAAATCATTTCCAGGGCCTCTTAGGAAGATGACACCCAGGCAATTTACACTGTCTCTGAAAAATGGCTTCACATTTTGGGCAGTGAAATCCATTTAATCCTTCCATTAATCTGTGTAGGGGAGAAACAAAAACGAAGAAGGCAGAAACACAGGGAAGTTTTTAAAAATCAAGTGAAATGAAATTCCAAGCTTAAGAGCTGTACGGAAAAGTAGAGCAGAAAAGGAATTCTACATAAAAATGAAAATAATCTTGTGGGTTGTTCAATATTCCTCTTTGAAGAGTTGTGAGCTCCTTGAAATAGGTTGCAGGACTCAGCTTTCTGAGGTGAGTAAGATAAGCGTTACGTTCTACCATTAAACTCCAGCCTTTAGCTATTAACGTCAAACACTGAGGATAACTGTCCTCCTCCAAGAGAATTTATTCATTCAACAAACATGTACAGGGAAGCTACTCAGTGCCAGGTACTGTGCTGCAGATAAAGAGGTAAATAAGCTGTGGTCTCTGCTCTTGAAAGTCTTTCAGATTAAAAGGTATTTATTTGTCAAGGTTCCTAGTTACAAAAATCAGAAACTAACTCCGGCTACCTTAAGCAGAAAATGAATTTATTAAAAAATATTAGTTAGACTCCAAAATTTCTGGGAAGCTACACAGCTAGGAATAACATGCCCAAAAGACTTTGCAGAACTAGTCTACAGGAGACACTTCTGATCCTAGTGCTTGGGCCAGACACACTGCTTGAACTGGTGAAACTACTGATGCAGGTCCTCTGGTGGTATTATCAGAATCTTCTGCCACTGGTGCCCCTGAGACTGAGGTAAATACAAGCCACCTTTTCTAGAATGTATTCCTCACAGTTCTGTCTGCTTTGTATCACCAGCTCCTGATTCCAGGTCTTGAATGGGTATATGTGGTTGGTGGTCCAGGTCACATGCTGTAGCTGCAAGAGAGGCTGAAAAACTGAGTATCTGCCTTTGAAGGTGGGATGAGGGGATTCATAAAACAGAGAATTCCCCAAACATAGAAGGATGTAAGTTTTTCACTGGTTAAATCTTTTTAGAAGTAGACTGCCGGGTCCTTCTTCCTGGCCTGTTTTAGTCTAGAAGCTCAGGTGAAACCTGTTCGCCATGGGTGACCCTGCTGGTATTTGAATACAGGTGGCATAGCTCCCAAGATCACAGCAACATACAAGCCCCCATAGTACAACAAACTGACAGACACGTGGGGGCAGTCATTAGAACAGAACAAGGGGATACTGCAGGGCTTAAAGTCAGAAAAGGTGCACATCAGGGTTTATCCTTTCACCATATCTATTCAATCTGTATGCTGAGCAAATAATCTGAGAAGCTGGACTATATGAAGAAAAACGGGGCTTCAAGAGAGGAAGACTCGTTAACAACCTGCATTATGCAGAGGACACAACCTTGCTTGCTTGAAGCACTAACTGATGAAGATCAAAGACCACAGCCTTCAGTATGGATTACAGCTCAACATAAAGAAAACAAAAATCCTCACAGCTGGACCATTGAGCAACATCATGATAAATGGGGAAAAGATGGAAGTTGTCAAGGATTTCATTTTACTTGGATCCACAATCAACACCCAAGGAAACACCAGTCCAGAAATCAAAAGATGCATTGCATTGGGCAAATCTGCTGCAAAAGATCTCTTTAAAGTGTTGAAAAGCAAAGATGTCACATTGAAGACTAAGGTGTGCCTGACCCAAGCCATGGTGTTTTTAATCGCCTCCTATGCATATGAAAGCTGGATGATGAATAAGGAAGACCAAAGAAGAATTGATGCCTTTGAATTGTGGTGTTGGAAAAGAATGTTGAATGTACCATCGACTGCCAAAAGAGCTAACAAATCTGTCTTGGAAGAAGTATAACTGGAATGCTCCTTAGAAGCAACGATGGAGAGACTACATCTCACATACTTTGGACATGTTGTCAGGAGGGATCAGTCCTCAGAGAAAGACATCATGCTTAATAAAGTAGAGGGTCATCGAAAAAGAGGAAGGGCCTCTCTTAAAAGCCTGTAAGTGGCCATATCTAGGATACTCCACTGATCTCACCCCTTCGGGAGCAAGGAAGAATGAAGAAAACTAAAGACACAAGGGAAAGATTAGTCCAAAGGGCTAATGGACCAGATCTACCATGGCCTCCATCAGACTGAGTCCAGTACAACTAGATGGTGCCTGGATACCACCACTGACTGCTCTGCCAGGGATCACAACAGAGGGTCCTGGGCAGAGCTGGAGAAAAATTTAGAACAAAAATTGTAACTCAAAAAGAAAGACCAGACTTGCTAGCCTGATAGATACTGTATAAACCCTGAGAGTATGGCCCCCGGGCACCCTTTCAGCTCAGTAATGAAGTCACTCTCGAGGTTCACCCTTCAGTCAAAGATTGGACAGGCCCATAAAACAAAATGAGACTGAAGCGGCACACCAGCCCTGGGGGAAGGACTAGAAGGCAGGAGGGGACGGGAAAGCTGGTAATAGGGAACCCAGGTTTGAGAAGGAAGAGAGTTGACATATTGTGGGTTTGTCAACCAATGTCATAAAATAGTATGTGTACTAACTGTTTAGTGAGAAACTGGTTTGCTCTGCAAACCTTGATCTAAAGTACAATAAAAAAAAAATTAAAGAAACAAAAAAAGTAATTCAAATAGCTAAATAAAATAAACAAGAATAGGCCATGCATGGACCAAAGGGCTTTGACCAAGGGTTATGATTATTCCATTCTGTGACTCTGAGGTTAAATAAAATCTAGATAAAATAATTTGGATTCCTGAATATCCAGTTAGGCTTTTGATCTAATAAAAACAGTTTTTTCAGAAAACAACAAAAAAGAAAGAAAGAAAAAGGGGAAGACCCTCAATAAGATGGATTGACACAGTGGCTGCAACAATGGGTTTAGGCATAACAACAATTGTGAGGATGGCATGCAGGACAAGGTAGTGTTTCGTTCTGTTGTACATAGGGTCACTATGAGTTGGAGTCAACTTGATGGCATGTAACAACACAAAAGAAGGATGTAAAAAGGTCCTGAATGGCGGTTATGTTGTGAAAACAACACAAGTAAATGCAGATATTAAAATGGAATAAATGCTTTTTGAACTTCATGAACAAAGAGTTGTGGAAACACAGCGGACAGAGAAACAAAATCTGTTGGCTTAGGTCAACATAGACATCACCAAGGCATTTTTTCATTGAAGCTGAGTCACAGCGGATGAGCAAGAACTTTCTGGGGAAAGATTTTGGGGAAGGCACAGCACACAGAGGAGAAGCATGTGAAAAGGCATGGCAGTGGGACAGGCTTGGTGTGCCTGCTGAGAGGGTCCGTGGGCAGAGGTTAGGGTGTGTGTCAGCAGTGAGGAGTGGATGGGCTCAGAGGGGCAGTGTGGGATCAGATCGTGAAAAGACTTGCCTGGCAAGACAGGGAGGGTGGAGTTTATTCTGAGAAAGAAAGGAGAGTCATTGGAAGTATTTAAGGATGGAAGTGATGCAATCTACTTGTTTTTTTAAGAAGTAAACCAGAGCAATGTATAGGGTGGATTTGAATAGGAAAGAAAATGAGAATGGAGAAAGAAATCAGAGGCTGGTGCAAAAGACCAAAGGAGAACGGTGCAAACCTGAATCAAGGCAGTGGTAGCAGGAATGAAGAGAACATTGGATCTGAGAAATGCTTCCAAAATGGGTATATCCAATGGAAAACCCAAAATATGGGTCTGGAGACATAGATTTGGGAATCACTAGCATTTAGATGGTAGTCCATATGAGGGAGGGCACAGGGCAGTGAACAGAAGATGACTGAAGCCAGAACCCTCAGGGAACTCTCACATTTAAGCATCAGAATACCGAAATCATGTTCCCCAGTCCTCAACTTGTTGCCATCGAGCTGATTCCAACCCATACAGACCCTACAGGACAGAGTATGTTTGCCCTATAGGGTTTCCAAGGAGCAGCTAGTGGATTCAAACTGCCCACCCCTTGTTTAGCAGCCCAGCTCTTAACCACTTTGCCACCAGGTCTTGCTCCCAATCCTAGCACCAAGTTAAAGACAGGATGTGCCCAGGGCATAGGGAGTCACCCTGGATATCGTAGGATGATGAGGGAAACCCTGATCCAAGTTTCTTGGAGCTCATTGTTGTGTCGAAGTATGTGGAGTGCCAGGGGCAGATTATCCAATAGGCAAGGTAAGCACAGTGCTTACCTTGTTTACCAGATCATTTGCTGTGAAATTGTTCACAAAAGATTAATAAGTAAGCTCAAGTAAGCTCCTGCTTAACTTGCTTACTGGGTCATCCACCCCAGTCAGGGACTGTACATTTGAAGAGACTTTGATTCTGTAGGAAGGTACTATGTGTTTGGGGAAGAGACAGATGCCAGCCATACCTAGAAGCAGAATCTTTGATATGGTGAAAAAATGTGCAGTTGTTCACTACAGGTGATCTGGTAAGCAATGTAAGCACCGGGCTTACCTTGTCTATTGGATAATCTGCCCCTGTAGAGGGCACTATGGCTTATTGGTTACCTAGCACCAGTTTCCTCTTTTCATAGTGATGCTTCTGATTTCCTTTTAGGGAAATGTGGTCTCACTCATTGTGTGCAGTCTTGAGTCTGTCAGTCAAAGTGTCCTATCCACCCCTGGCTAGGAGGTGGGCATGGAACCCAAGCTAGGGCATCGGACCCTCTCCAAGGGCTTCAGAACTAGAACTGAGTGGAGCGAGGCTAGAAAGAAGTGTTTGGAATTGGCTTGATGCAGCATCATCTCCCTGAGGAGACCATGCTCCATGAGATCCTGAGCTGGCCTAGCTCAGTTCTTCTTTAAATCTGGCTTTCCAGACTTCCTTTCGATTCTGTGAACTCACTGAGACTTTCAATTGAATTTCTTTTCTGCTTAGGGGAGCCAGAGTCTGTGGCTTGCAATCAAAGAACCCCAACTGACTCACAGAGTAATAGACACTCAAAAGAACGATACCACACTCCTGACAGAGGCAAGCCAGAAAGGAACGGGGCTCTCATGCACCTGAGAACAAGGATCAGGAGGTTTAGATGCTAGCTGTGACTCCATCTGTGCTTGTTGGGAGACCTTGGAGAGGTCCCTTCACCTCTCTGGGCCTTAGTGCTCTCAGCTGCAAATCACAGTGCTGGGTAGGATGATCGTTGGTGTCCTGTGCTTTGCAGGTAAATAGCTCTGATTTAAGGGAAAAATAAAAAGGCCTTAATTTGTAGATTTTTGTTTTTGTTTTTTATGATTTCCATGGTGTAAATACTCCCACCATGACTAAGTTCAAGCTACCAATGGTTTAACAACCAGCTCACAAAATTTCTGAAATTTTTGCTGTTAGCATCAGGGACCAGCTGTCCCTGCCACACCACCGTTGGAGCCCCTTCTAGGGGTGGCTTCTGGTCTGTGTCCCTCTAAATCGGGAAGCTGCAAGACTAAGTCTTTGGCTTTTATTGGAAAGAGAGAACGTAGGGCCACATTTCTCAGACTCTGGTGGTGCATCAGACCACCTAGGGAACTTGTTAAAATGCAAATGTCCGTGGACCACCAACGGGCACTCCAAATCAGCATTGAGAGGGAATAGGGGGCCACCTACCACCCCTCCCCTGGCCAGGAATCTGCATTGTTAACGTGCTCCTGAGGTGATTCTGATGATGAAGGGGTGAGGGCCATACTTTGAGAGACACTGGCCTGGGACTTGGAAAGGGATATGAAGATGGGACATGCTACGAGTGATTGTGGGAAATAGAGTGAGGCGAAGGCGGAGAGGATGGTCATGGAAGAAACAATAACCCAGACCACAACACTACCGGGACGTGGAGGGAGGGGGGAAATATTTTCAGCAAAACAGCCAGATGTAGAAGGCCCTGCAGAACGCCATGTACCAGAGGGCTTTTAATAAAATTTGATGTTGATGATGATGATGATGATGATGATGGAGTTGATGGAGGGCAGTCGGCTTTGTTAACCTGCCTTACAGGGCTGGTAGGAAGCAGAGCCATCTGCTGCATATTCGGTACATTACAGAATCTATTTTGTTTTCACTAGCTCTACTCAGCCAAATTTATATCTGTTTCTGGCTGCAGAACTTGCCTGGTATTGGACTAAGCCCTGAGCTCTGAGCAGAAAGAATTCTATGCCAAGGACGTGATCAGTTTTTCCTGAGCCCAGGGCTAGGCTGAAATTCTGAGCCTCCCTAGAATTTGAGCCCTTATTCCAGGAGGTAGGAACACAGGAACATTTCCAAACTAGTGATTGGAAGCCCCAAAGAAATCTGTGCCCACACCACCAAACCCTCTGTCCCCCCGGCCACACAAAGGGTGAGGGGTCCCTACCTTACTGCTTTTTCACATCCTCATTTCCATTGGTCCATGGCTTTATGGCTTCTTAGGGGCAGGGACTGGGTTTTGCTCATCTTTTCAGGCCAGGGCCTGGTCCATGGGAGGTACTCAATGAATGTCTGTTAGGTAGCTAGTAGGATGGATACAGGCAGGTGATGATGGTAAGGTACAGGGACTGGGAGAAACCATCAGGGCTGGCTTGGCTGAGACAGATACAGGTATAGATTGAAGAGTAATTGACCAATGGCGGGGAGGTGGCTGAAGTTTATCGTTGTTATGTTGTTGTTAGCTGCCATCAAGTCAGCCCCTGATGCATGGAGACCCCATGCCCAGTGGAGTGAAAGGCCACTCAGTCCGGTACCATCCCTGTGATAGGTTACAGATCAGATCATTGTGATCCATAGGGTTTTCATTGGCTGATTTTCAGTAGATCACCAGGCCTTTCTTCCTAGTCCATCTTAATCTGAAAGCTCTGCTGAAATCTGATCAGCATCATAGCAACTTATCAGCCTCCACTGGATGGGTTGTGACCACACGTGAGGTGCATTGGCTAGGAATCAAACCTGGGTCTCCTGCATGGAAGGCGAAAATTCTACCACTGAAGCACCACTACTTTAGATTAGAGGTCTAAATATTCTGCAATGTACCCTTCTCCAGAAGGAGGAAAATGAATCTGCTCAAAGTTGCATAGTGAATTAATAATAATAATACAGTTAAAATACAATACAGTAAAAGCTGACAGATGTTCCTCCCTGCCACTGTTATCCCCCAAAACAAAACAAATCAAAAGCAGACAACTTTCAGGAGAGTTGGGAGGGGGAGGTATGTGCTGGTATAAGAGGCTCCTTGGGCCCCAGGCATTTGTCCCTTCGTAGTCTTTCACTCACTCTTCCTTCACTGTTCAATGCACAGGGGCAGAATTATTCTTACTTGGGCTGGAACACCAGGCACTGCTCAACTTCTCTCTAGAGCCTGGAATAATACTTCAAGTTGCATGCCCCTTCTTTGACTTTCCTCACTTAAAATTCTTCAGATAGCCTTCCTTCCACTCTGACGTCCCTGACTCTGCTCCCAGCTCTTAGCCCTGCTTGCCTTGCATCTCCACAGCTCAGCTCAGACAGATGAAATGCTGGATAAAACCTCCAGTCCATGGGGCAGGGACCTTGTCTTTCGTGTCTCATAGAATGCCGTGTCCACCTGCGGTGCTTTGTAAATAATAAATGGCCATAACAAAGAAGCTGCCTCTTTGGGGTCAGGGAAACATGTTTGCAGAAACCCAGCCTCCCCCCACCAGGTCTGGCTCCACTCCGATCCACTTCGACTGGCCCTGAGGACACACTGCACAGAGATTTCCTAAGGCACATATGATCTGAAAACTTGGGGTTCCAAATAGAATAAAAGGCACAGCAGCAGGATTTCTTGGCCATGGGAGGTCAGAGAGCAGGCTGCTGCCATACTATGGACTTGAAAAATAAATGCATTGTGAAAAGGCAAGGCGTCCTTCCTTGTTATGACTTCAAGTTTTATTGTGCTGCTTAATCTGGCCCTTGCAAGTTACAACAGCTCAGGCCCTTTTAAAAGCTAAACACATAATAATAATTTACTACTGAAGGAGAGATTGACAGGCAAAAGCAGGTATAATTACTATAATAATGACTTGCCAATTTGGTATAAAGGAGAGGAGAGACCTCTTTCCAAATGGTGAATAACCTGAAATAGACGAAGGGAGTTACATCACAGGAAATGTGGGGAGGGCGGGGACATGGTCACCCCATGGTCACTCACTATGGTAACCCCATGAAGCTGATGCTGATAACAGGTAGAATCAAACTCTGATGTATCCTACTCATCTCTTACTACAGGTAAGAAATGACACTTCATCTTTTGAAAATATGCTGCTAAGCTCTCCCCTTCTTGTTCCTTGTTGCAGGGCACCATCAGGGCAGGGAAAGCTCTGATGGCCCATCTATGTGATATTTTGGCTGCAGAAACTTAGAGCACACTCCTAAGAATAGCAACTGCCATTTATTCCAGCCTTGCTTTGTGGCAGGCACCCTGCACCAGCTCATTTAACTGTCTCCGCCTACTCTCTGGAGACCCTGGCGGTGTGTAGATTAAGTGCTACGGTAGGCAGTTCAAATTCACCAGGCCCTCCTTGGAAACTCTACAGGGCAGTTATACTCTGCCCTCTAGGGTCACTATGAGTTGGAATCCACTCAGTGGCGGTGGGTTTTCGTTACTCACTCTCTGAAGTGAATCCTGTTATAGTCTATTTTACAAATAGGCCTTAGGCTCGGGGTCTGTGACCCAGGAGGGTAGCCAGGATTCATACATGAGACTATTTGAATCCAGGGCCCAAGATTTTAACCACTACCGTCTACCACCTCTACTGCCCCTTGGAAATTTTTCAATGGCTGAAATAATTTACTCAGTGTCAGTGGCTCAAGCTTGGCAGCTCTGGTCAAGAGGGAACCATTTTCAATAATCCAAACTAATGGGAAGGACAACATTGGCATGGACAAGCCCAAAGCACGAATACTCAGGAAGTCACTTACGTTTGGCTCCAGACTGCCTAACTGGTATCATTAGCAGCAGATTTGCTTTCCAAATGGTATTTTTCCAGGGCAGTTATTAAAAACAGCCTAAGATCGCCGAGAACACTCTGGCTAGGTGGGAGAGGGAGTGACTGACTCTGAAGGAGGGGTAGGGAAGGAGGAACCACGATAGCATGAAAATTTTACCACAGATAATCCATAAAGCTGATAAAGTTGATTAGATTTGCTCTTTCTAATTAGCAGAGCTATATGACTGTAGCTCCTTCATACCTCTGAGATTTCAGGAAAAAAAAAAGTCTCTTTAGCCTTCAATGAGGAAAATGGAGGAAAATTAGTAGCGCGGATGCTTCAAGGTTCTGATTGTCTAGCTCCAACCATCTGCCCCAGACTCAATTTATTCCAGATTGCAAGTTCCATGAACCATATTAATGTGCAAGTGGTGAGAAGGTCTCAGTCTAAGGCTTGCTCTGGACTAAAGAAGTTGCCTCACAAACCACTAATTTTTTTTTTTCTAAATCTTATTTATTTTGTTGTTGTTGAGAATACACACGACAAAACATATGCCAATTCAACAGCTTCTACATGTACAATTCAGTGACATTGATTACATTCTTTGAGTTGTGCAACCATTCTCACTCTGCTTTTCTGAGTTGTTCCTCCCTCATTAACATAAACTCACTGGATCCTAAGGTTCCAATCTAATCTTTCGAGTTGCTGTTGTCAATCCGATCCTACATAGATAGTTCTTAAAAGAGCATAACGCTCAAGGCGGACCTTTTTTTTGTTTTGTTTTTTTTACTAGTTAAGCTAAACTCTTGTTCAGTTTTAAGATGACTTCAGGGGATGTTTTTGGTTTAAGGTTAAAAAATGATCTCAGGGCAGTTTCAGTGGTTCATTCACTGTCTACGGCTCCAGAGAGTCTAGAATCCTTGAAACTTTGAGATTCTGTTCTATGTTTTTCCCCTTTTGATCAGAATTCTTCTATGGAATTTTTGATCAGATTGTTCAGTAATGGTAGCTGGGCACCATCCAGTTCTTCTGGTCTCATGGCAAAGGAGGCTGTTGTTCATGGAGGCAAATAGCCACACCTTTCATTTCCTCCTCCTACTCCCAAGAAACTTGAAAGCAAAGACTAAAAAGAGAATTGTACACCAATGTTCATTGCAGCACTATCCACAATAGCCAAAAGATGGAAACAACTTAACGTTCATCAACAGATGAATGGATAACAAAATGTGGTACATACATATAACGGTATACTACCTAGCCAGTAGGAGAAATGAAGGCTTGATCCATGCTACAGCATGGATCAAGCTTGAAGACATTATGCTGAGTGAAATAAACCAATCACGAAAGGACAAATACTGTATGACCTCACTTACATAAAAAGACAAGAAAAGGCCAGAGTTTATTAGTGATTACCAGGGGTGGGAGAGAGGAGGAAAAAGGGGCTTAATGGTGATGGAAAAATCTAATTAATTAAGAGTAGGGCTGCACAGCCGAGCATCTTAACTGCTGTAAATAAGTTGTACACTTGTAAAAAGTAAAATTGGCAAAAGTTGTTTTATAAATATATTCACAGCAACAAAAAGTACTGCCAAGGCTGCTTACATATAACCAAATACCTCATGGGATCTGGTTTCTTTGTTTCGCGGTTTAGAGTCATGGTTTCATGGGACAGCTCGGTTAACTGGCCCAATAATGTGTTTAGTGCCTCTGTTCTACCTCCAAGTTCATTGCATAGTGCCTGGGGTCTTAACAGCTTGCAATTGGCCATCCAAGGCACAACAATTAGTCTCTATTCACCTGGAGCAACAGAGGAAGAAGGAGAGTCAGGAATAAGGGGAAGATATGGAATATGTGGCTAACTGCCTCCATGAACAACTGCCTCCCTTGCGATGAGACCAGAATAGCTGGATAGCGCCCCACTACCATTACTGAACATTTTGATCAAAGATTCCATAAAAGAATCCTGATCAAAAGGGGGGAAAATACAGAACAGAAATTCAAATTCTAGACTTACTAATTTTTAATTAATCCTTTGATCTATCCCAGAACTCTGCCAGAACATATTCTGCCCATACCTTATTCTCCTCACAAGCAGGAAGTGAGATGACTAATGCAGCTTTGGTGTTCATTGTGACAGGAGAGGTAGTCAGGACAGCAAATACCCCTTTCATCCTTAGGGAAGCACGAATGCTTCCAAAAGCTCAAGGGTGGGGAACTAGGGCAAAGGAAGGGTGAAGGGAGAAGAGCTGTACATGTCAGGGGACGGGGGTGGCTACGGATGTGGTGTTGGTTATGGTGGTGGTGTGTGGTATATATATATGTGTACAGTGTGTGTATATGTGTGTGTTGTGTAGATCAAGTGTATGTTGTTTGTGTGAGTTTGTGTGGTGTGTGGATAGTGTATGTGCAATGTGGTATGACTGCGTCTGTTGGGCAGGTCAAACGTATGCTGTGTGTGTGTGTGTGTAGTATGGTGTGGTGTGTGCATGTTGTATAGGTCGTTTGTGGTGTGTATGTATGTGGCGCGTGTGTATATGCGTGCAGTGTAGTGTGATGTGGTATGAGTGTGTGTGAGGGGGTGGATGTGGTGGTAGTGGTGTGTATGTGTGTGTGCGTGTGGAAAGGGAAACAGTGGGAGGAAAGGCTTCTCAATAAAATAAGTTGCTTGAAAAGGGAGTTTTTCTATGCCCTGGAAATTTGCCAGAATAACTTCATTTTTTTGGCTAAAGCTTCCTTTCGGAGGGCTCTGATACTCTGGATGAAAAAGGGCAAGCTGGGTCTCAATCGGAAACCCTGGTGGCGTAGTGGTTAAGTGCTACAGCTGCTAACCAAGAGGTTGGCAGTTCAAATCCGCCAGGTGCTCCCTGGAAACTCTATGGGGTGGTTCTACTCTGTCCTACAGGGTCGCTATGAGTCGGAATCAACTCGACGGCAGTGGGTGTGGTTTGGTTTTTGGGTGGGTCTCGATCAAATAAAATGAGTGTCATAGATATTTTGGGGAGACGCATTTAAAAAACCAAATGAAATCAAACCCCTTGCCATCAAGTTAATTCCGATTTACAGCGACCCTATAGGGCAGAGTAGAACTGCCCCATAGGGTTTCCAAAAAGTGCCTGGTGGGTTCGAACTGCCGACCTTTGGGTTAGCAGCCATAGCTCTTAACCACTGTGCCATCAGGGTTTCGCCCAATCAAATAAAATGAGTGTTAAAGATATTTTCGGAAGACACATTTAAAAACCAGTGCTAAAAATGCGGTGGTTTCAGTTTCCTTACATTAGAAAAAAATTTTTTTTCTTTTTTTTTCTAATGGGGAGAGGACAAATATTTAATTTTAAAACAACCCACGCCTCAGGCGCTGCACAGCGAGGGGACGAAACTAGGGTAAAACCGCCCTCTTTGTAGATTCATGTCTGCTCCTGCGATGGCTTCTGTTTGCCAGGACGCAGATGTGATGGAATTCTCTCTTTGTGGAATATTAAAAAGGACTTTTGCTCTCCTAGGGTTTGGAATGAATCCTGCAGAAGCAGCTGAAGTCACCCCTGATATGGAGGTGCCATCTAGGGGCGGTAAGGGACTGGAGAAACCATCCCAACAACTAGGAAATGAGTAATCCTAGCTGCAGGATTAGATCACAGCAGCCCTGGTTTCCTGGAGCTGGGGTCCTAGTCCAGGGAAGGAACCAGTCCAGACAACTCCAGCAGCTGCAAAAATATTTCCACTGAACGGCTTTTCCTTAAGCCCAACTCCCCTGCACAGATGAACTCCAAAGAAATGCAAATAAACCAAACATATGAAAAGAAGTTTAACTTCAGGAGTCATCAAGGAAACGCTAATTAAAACAATAATTCAATACCAACTTGGCAAAAGTTTTTAAAATGATCATGCCAGGGTGCTCTTGTATTCTGCTGGAAGAAATGTAAATTGGTAGAAATTTTCTGGAAGGCAGTTTGGCAATATATGTCGAGATCTTTAAAAACGTTCTGACCCTTCGATCCAGGAATTCCATTTCTAAGAATTTATTCTAAAGGATTCATCAGAGCATAAAGATGTCTTTGATAGGATGTCCGTTGCAGTGACATTTACGAATGTGAAAAATGGGCAGTAACTTAAATACCCCAAATAGGGAATTTTAAAATAAATGGTAGAACATCCACGTGCTGTGTTGCCATTTGAAATCATATTTTTGGATACTGTCTAATGAGGTGGGAAAACAGACACAAATGTTAAGTGAAAAAAGCAGCGTATAAAAAAATATGTGTATTCATAGAAAAAAGGGCTGGAAGGATATACAACAAAATGTGAATAGCTGTTTTCTTTGGAGAAAGGGATTATGATTTTTTTCTTTATACTTTCCTGCATTTTCCATAATTTTTATACAGAACATGGAGCATTATCAAATAATAAAAAACAATATACATAATTTTAAAAATAGAATTACTCTGAGCAACCATCACAGAGGCAGTAGGGGAATTCACCTCAGTGAGATGGAAAGGCACAGCGTCTCCTACACACAGTGTCATCTCCTACGTATGTCGCCTCATTTAATCCTCACAGCAGTCTCTTCTCAGACCCCCAGCGCTTCTCCCCTCCCCTCACTTTCAGCCCATGGCCTTGCTTTCTATTTCACTGAGACTTTTAAAGCAAAAAGAAGAGAAATTCCACAATCTCCTACCTTCATAGCTGCCCCCTACCTGCACTGGTGCATATATATCCGGCAGTCCTCCTATTGTCAGAGATGACTTGCCAGTGCTCCGATCTAAGGTCAACCTCTACTCTTGTGCTCGGAATCTAATCTCCTTTCACCTATTCAAGGACATTTCTCCAGCAATTCCCTCTCTATCTTACATCACCAATTTTCTCTTTCTATTGGATCACTCCATTAACATATAAATATGTTGTAATATCTCTCACATTGAAAAAAAAAGTCTCTAGACTGACAGACCCCTCCAATTATACTCCCTCCCTTCTATGCCCCCTTTTGCAACAAAACTCCTTGAAAAAGTTGTCTATATTCTCTGTTAATAATTCCTCCTACTTTCTCTTAAACCTCTATAGTCAAGTTGTCACCCCCACCCCATTCCACTGAAATTGTTCTTCTCAAGTTCACTGTTGACTTCCATGTTGATAAGTCCAGTGGTCAAGTCTCAGTTCTCATCTTGTCAGCCTCTCAGCGTTCTTTGATGCAACTGATCAATCCTTCCTCCTGAAACAGTTTCTTCACTTGACTCCCATTAGTCTACACTCTCCTGGTTTCCTCCTGCCTCGCGTGCTCTTTTGGTTGATTACCTTGTGCTGAAATCCCCAGGGTTCAGTTCAATTTTCTGATCTCTTTTCCTCGCAAAATACTTTCTTGGTAAATGTTTTCAGTATGTGCTATGACTTCTAAATTTATATTTCCAACATGACCTCTCCCTTGAACTTCAGATAGAGAGAGAGTGAGAGAGAAACAGACAGATCTACCCCTTGTTTGTCAAATTTGTTGTGCTGTGGTGACTTGCGTGTTGTATGATGCTGGAAGCTATACCACTGGTATTTCAAATACCAGCAGGGTCAATTTTGATGGACAAGTTTCAGCAGAGCTTCCAGACTAAGAGTAGGAAGAAAGGTCTAGCAATCTACTTCTGAAAATTAGCCAATGAAAACCTTATGGATCACAACAGAACATTGTCTGACTCACTGGCTTTGGACATACCATCAAAAGGTACCAATCGATGGAGGAAGACATCATGTTTGATGAAGCGGAGGACCAATGAGGGTGAGGAAGACCCTCAGTGAGATGAATTGATATACTAGCCACAATGAAGGAATCAAACATGCCGGTCATCATCAGGATGATTCAGGATCAGGCAACACTTTGTTCTGTTGTGCATAAGACTGCCATGACTCGGAGTTGACTTGATGGCATCTATCTGTGTATCTATCTATCTATCTATCTGTCTGTCTGTCTATCTATCATCTATTTGTAGAGCCCCAGTAGTGCAGTTGTGTAGAGTTTGGCTGCTAACAAAAAGGTTGATTGTTCAAATCCACCAGCCACTCCTTGGAAAACTTATGGTGCAGTTCTACTCTGTCCTACAATGGGTTTGTGTGTGTGTGTGGGGGGGACTATCTATAAATATACACACATACATAAATACACACATGTATGTGTGACTGCCTGTGTGGGGATATATATATCATCTCAAACACAGCACAATCAAAACCCAAACTTCTGATTCTCTTCCCCAAACCCCTGTTCCCTCTACTCTCTTCCTCATGCCAGCTACCATTGCTCTTATCACATCATTCAGGTTCAAAACTTTGGACTCAACCTTGATTAATCTCTTTCTCTCCCACTCAGCATCTGATCTATTAGCAAATCTTGTCTCTTCCACCTTCACAACACATTCAGGATCCAACCAGTTCTCACCAACTCCACTGCTACCAACCTGGGCCAGGCCACCATTGTCTCTGTGCTGGATTGTTTTTCCAGAGCTTTCCAACTTGTCTCATTAATTCTACCCTTGACTCCCTACTTTTATTCTCAACACAGGAGTCAGAGCGGTCCTGCTAAAACACAATTCAGGTCATGTCGTTCCTTCCCATCTAACTCAGAATAAAAGCCTATGTTTTTTCAATAGCCTGTAAGGTGCTGTGTAATCTGGACTCTCATTTCCTCTTCAGCCCTCATCCTACTTCTTTGTACCTGGCTCACTCTGCTGTCACCACAATGGTCTCCTGGCTGCTCCTAGAACACACCAGTTGTGTTCCCATCTCAAATACCTGCCTGGCTTATTCTCTCATAGACTCAGGCTTCGGTTCAAACATCACCCTCTCAATGAAGCCTTCACTGACCGTCCTGTTTAAAATTGTAATTTCTTCCCCATACCCCAAGTAGCACTCCCTATCCCCTTTCCCTGCCTCGTTGTCTCCATAACATTTATCATCATCTAACATACTTAGTAGTTCATCTCTTAATTGATTTGTTGTTGACCTCCCCCAACTAGAATGCAAATGCCATGAGGACAGGGTCTTTTGTCTATTCAGTTCACTGTTATATCCCCAAAACCTAGAACAGTGCCTGGCATAAAATGTTGTTGTTAGTTGCCATCCAATTGATTCCGACTCATGGCGACCCCAAGTGTGCACAGTATAACTGCTCCATAGGATTGTCAAGGCTGTGAGCTTTCAAAAGCAGATTGCCAAGTCTGTCTTCCAAGGCAACTCTGGGTGGGTTCGAAGCACCAACCTTTTGGCTAGTAGTTGAGTGCTTAACTGTTTGTGCCACCCAGGGACTGGCCTACAATAGGCACTCAGTAAATATTTGTTGAATGAATGAATGGATAATCTAGTAGTGAAAGAGAAGTACTTAGCACCCTACTCAGTGCTTTAGAAATTTGCTACTAATTACAGGAACAGAAAGGAAATTGGCCATGAGTACTTCTTTTCTGTTCCCATTAGATTTTCTAATGAACTTCATGGTTGTGTTATTATTCCAAAAGCAGCAGCTTTCCAGTGTTTAACAACGTGCTAAATGCTTTTGCTGTTTGTTTCCATTCCTTTTTTCCCTAATAGGTAAGGGGATTCGCCTGCTGGTTTTCCACCCTAATCAGTGTCAGGAGGCTGGTTTTCCCTTTGGCATTTGGTTTCTCCTCTTCTTGGATTCAGTTGATGACATTTTTGAGGACCTACTATTTTTTTTTTACTATGTACTGTGTGTAGGGTTATCTATCTGAAGTATAAGTCCATTGGTACCACAAAGCATAAACCAAATACTTGAACCCACTGCCGTCAAGTCAATTCCAACTCATAGTGACCCCATAAGGTTTTGAAGGCTGTAAACCTCTAAGGAAGCAGACTGCCACATCTTTCACCTTCAGAGCTGCTGGTGGTTTCGAACTGCCGACTTTTTGGTTAGCAGTGGAGCACCTTAACCACTGCTATTTGTTTGTATAGCAATCCTATGTTATCTCCACTTTTGGAGATTTTTGTGTCCAGTGTCTCCTGTGATGAAAGCTGTCCCATCTCTGCCAGGTGTCCCTTGATGCAGAACAGGATGATGTGATGGTTCCCAGCCTTTGCCATTTCCAGTTACCGTTGAGTCAACCCCAACTCACGACAACCCTATGTGTGTCCGAGTAGAACTATGCTCCATAGGGTTTTCAATGGCTGTGATCTTTCAGGAATAGATCACTGGGCCTTTCTTCTAAGGTACCTGTGGGTGAATTCAAACCAACAATCTTTCAGTTAGTAAGTAGTCAAGTGCTGAACCATCTGTGCCACCCAAGGACTCCTGACTCTGCATAGAAGAACTCTCTATCAGTGTAAAAAAAAATTCTAGTCCCCCTTCACACAATAGTGGTTTCTACTGATTGAGGGTACAGACGGCATTTAGTGTACGTTTGACTCATACACTGCTTATAATAACTCTGAAGCTGCCAGGGCTCCACAGGCTCTGAGACAGTGATGTCACCAGAAAGAACATAGATCTTAAAGCCAAAACACCTGGGTCTCGCTCTTGGTTTAGCTGCTGACTGGCCATGCTTCCCTGAATGTCATGGGCTGAATTGTGTTCCTGCCAAAATACGGGTTGTAAATTCTAACCCCTATACCCATGGTTATAATCCCATTTAGGAATGGGTTTTCTTTGTTATGTTGATGAGGCTATATTAGTTCAGGGTGTGTCTTAAATCAATCTCTTTTGAGATGTAAAAATAGCAGACTAAGCAAGGAAGCAAGCAAGCCCAGATGGGGAGAGGTAGATGCCGCATGAGATCTCAAAGGAACCAAGCAGCAGATGCTGAAAAGAGACATGGACCTTCTTCCAGAGCTGGCATCCTGAATTTAGACTTCTAGCCTCCTAAACTGTGAGAAAATAAATTTCTGTGTGTTAAAGCCGCCCACTTGTGATATTCCTGTTAATGCAGCACTAGTTTACTAAGACACTGAGACTCTATCTTCCAAAGTCAATTTTCTCATCTGTAAATCTACCTGGCTACCTGCGCTAAGGCTGTGGTTGGATCAACTGATAGCTGGTGAAGGGTCTTGTAAACATAGACAAGGATGAAGTCTTCCTAAACCCATGTGTTTTCAGCTCTCCTCTCAACATGCACCTACACTGTTTGCTCTTGTTTAATGCTCCCTTGGGTCTATCTCTTTAGAAATATTAGCTGAGATTATGTTGAGGTGGACTTTTCTGTCTACTTCTGTTTATCTTCCAGCTTCACCAAGCTTATACTGAGGCTAGATTTACTATTTGGCTTCACATTTCTTTAGGTGAGTGATGGAGTCTCCTCAGCCCCACTGCCCCAGAAAGGCCCCGCTGTGAGAGCTGGTCCACAGAGCACAGCCTCTTCAGAGGAGCCCTGGGGCCTGGAATCAGACAGAACCCTCACTTGGCTGAGTGAAGGCACCCAAAAGAGAACCTGAGAGCAAGGTTCCTTCTCAGATCACAGTCTGAGAGTTTTTCCTTTGGCTTCTCAAAGCAGACTCACTTCTTCACTAGACATTTTTGCCAGCTGCTTTCAATCCTAATATTTTGGCAGCCAAACAGCATGCTGTTCTGCAAAAGAGCTGGGAAACTGCTAATGATCCGATACTAACAGCCTTTCAGCTCTCCAGTGTTCCCGCTCAGAACTCAAGGTTGATAATAGGACATGGGGTCTCCTAGTGTACTGCCTTTTGACCCAGACAAGAGAGGGCCCTGCCTTGGGCCTCATGCATTAGTGCTCCATCTCCACTGCACAAACACACAGGAGCTGTATTTATGAAGGAAAACGTGGGCATTTCTGTCACTTGGAATCTGCTACTCAACTCTGGCACAGCACAAACCATAACCTTAAACACTCTTTCTTGGAAATAACACCACTCAGCCCCAAGGCAGTGCTTCTCCACATCTCTTTTCTTATGTCCTTGAAACAAAAGGTGACTGAGTCTGAATGGCAGGAAGGTTTGTGGGTTGTTTTGCTTTTTTCATTGGAGATGGACATTACTTCTGAATGTGTTGTCTGGGGAGGGCTGTGACTGATTGGCAAACATACTTAAGTAAAAGAAAAGACAAATGAATTAAGGTGTTAAATCTTTGCTCTCATAGAGCAAGAGCTCAATAGATTCTTGCATAATGCAACATCGCCTCCCCATTGTATCGAATGTTCACTTTCTTCCTTCTCTTCCTGTTCCAATTCATGACTCTGGAGTTACCCACAAATTAGTATTCACAAACATTGCACGTGGCAGCTGAAGAATATTTTCCAATATTAAACAATGTACATATAAAATAGACGAGGGTTTCGCCGCCTTGGCACTATTGGTATTTTGGTTTGGTAGTAAATGCTTTGTTGTGGGGGGTTGTACTGTGCATTGTAGGATGTTTAGTAGCAACCTTGCTTCTACGCAGTAGATATCAGTAGCAGCCCCCCCAACCCCCAAGTTGTGACAATGAAAAATGTCTCCAGACATTGCCAAGGGTCTCCTGGAGGGCAAAATTGCTCCCAGTTGAACCACTAGTCTAGGCATGAAGAGTGATATTGATTCTTTACACTGGCAAATATATGGATATTAACACTAGAATCATGGGAATGGTTTTATTCAACTTTTAAAATATAATTTTAATTAAGATTTTTTACCATTAATTATAATTCATATTTTACCCTTAATTTCAACAGATAATTAAAACATATTAAAAGAAAAATTACTTTTTTTAAACATATTTGAAAAACATATGTTAAAATAGTTTATGTTTCGTTTAACTATACTTCATGAGGAAAATATGCTGAAATTTTGGACACTTTGAATACAATTATGTTTTGTTTTTTAATCCTGATCATTACTAACAACAGAATACAAATACTGTTGATTACATAACAATGTAATTAGTGGCTTTGCTGAAATGAAAACATGAAAATAAAATTTATAGAATAAATATGCAATAATTTATTATGTGTTTTTGTTTTATAACTCACTCAGACATCACTAGTCCATTAGTAGAACACCAGACATGCACAATAATAATTTAATTCAGCCATCTTTGATATTTGACTTTATCTCAGTCATATAAAAACTGGAACTTTACACTTTTTTGTTGTTGTTGAAAACTGGAACTTTACACTTTTTGTTGTTGTTGTTGTTGTTTTGAAGGTATATTTGTCCAAGTAGGAGAATAGAATACGTTTTACCAGTTTATAAGTTTAGTTTATAACTTTAAAATATTTAAACATATGGTCCTTGGGCCTCCAGTTGGCCTCTTGCCAAGGGTCTGGCACATGTAAGGGACAGACCTTGTTTCATCGCCTTGATCTCAGGCCTCAGCCCCGGACCTGAAATGGAACCAGCAGGTGCTAGAGATGGGGGTGGTGGTTGGGATGGAAGGAAGTGGGCTGGTTCATCAACCACAGGTCTGAGAAGCCAACAGGCCCTGGGGAAACTGGTTAACCAGGCAAAGCTGATTATTTCCTCACTGGGGGCTTCCCTATCCCACCTTAGATTCCAGGTTCTTCATGCCCTACCCCAGTCAGTGCTCAAAATTCAACCCCAAAACGCAACCTGACTGATCTTGTGTTTAGTCATTCAACAAGTATTTATTGATCACCTCTTATATTCTGGAGTCCCTGGGTGGTGCAAACAATTAAGCACTAGGCTGTTAACTGAAAGACTGGAAGTTTGAGCCCACTTAGAGCACCTCAGAAGAAAGGCTTGGTGATCTACTTCCCAAAAAATCGACAATTGAAAACCCTATGGAGTATAGTTCCACTCTGACACACATGGGGCCACCATGAGTCAGAATCAACTCAGCAGCAACTGTTCTTTTTTTTTTTTTTTTCTGGTTTCCTATATTCCAGGCATTGGGCTGGGTCATGAGATATAAAATGGCTCCTGATTTTAAGGAGCTCATCTAGAGAAGGAGACAGGCCTTAGTAATCCCCACTTCTTCTATCTCCTTAATTTTCTCCTGTCCTTTCCCTATACCTGAGCCATAATATAGGAGAGAAATACATATTTAGGAGTCACTGTATTTATTAATTAAGGAGCCCTGGTGGCACAAACGGTTAAGCACTCAGCTGCTAACCCAAAGGTTGGCAGTTCAAACCTGCCCAGTGGCTTTGTGGAAGAAAGGACCTGGTGGTCTACTTCTGTAAAGATTACAGAGAAGAAAACCCTATGGGGCAGTTCTACTCTGTGGCACCTGACAATAATAACGACATATTTATTAATTAATTTCCATTTTAACTTTTTCATAATCTTGCTTCCTACTATCCAAAGCAATTAATTAAATTTAATTCAACTGACATTTATTGAGCTTCTATTACCTGATAGGCCTGGATCTGTCCCCTGTGGATCCAAAGATACAGAAAAAAAAATAAAATGATGCCCAGCCTTAAGGAGCTCATACACTAGTAGGGAAGGCAGATGGGTGAGTGGTAAGCTCTTCTACACTGGACTAGGACCACACAGAAGGTTTAAACTAAGTGTAATGACAGCAAAACCAACCAACCAACAAACAAATCCATTGCTGTCAAGTCAATTCCAACTCATAGCGACCCTATAGGACAGAGTAGAACTGCCCCATACTGTTTCCAAGGAGCACCTGGTAGATTCAAACCGCTGACTTTTTGGTTAGTAGCCGTAGCTCTTAACCACTATGCCACCAGAGTTTTCGGTGAAAGCATAGAGAAGTGAAAATAGGAGCTTTTCCTGGGGAGTTGAGGTGAAACTCACCAAGAGGTGCTATTTGAGCTTAGTTGTACACAGTGCATAGACTCTGTCCAGCATAGATGCAGGAGAAGGGCAAGCAGAGGAAGTAGCCCTGCAAATGCACGGTGAAAGAGGGATGCGTCTTAAAGCAGGGAACTATCACCTGGCACATAGTAGATGCTCTATGGGTTCTGGTTTCCTTTGACTGTATCCCAGCAGTGCAACAGTGCTTAGATAGAGCTGAGATTGTTTCTAAAGGCATAATCCCTAGTCCAAAACAGCAACTATTCCCAGTATTTTCTGGCCCTAGATGCAGGAACTGTGCCTTTTAGCAACCTTCAATATGTACAGAGGCAGCTGCGATCTCTGCAAACAGAGAGGGCCACTGTGGGGAAGGGCAAGAGGTAAGGCTGAGGACGCCCTGGCTAATAGGTTAATTCACAGTATGGCTTGGCTGCCAGCCCTCCCAGGTGGTAGTGGAGATCAAAAGAGATAAGAGCGTAGCCATGGAGGGGCTCCTTGTTCCTGGAAATGCCAAAGAATTAGAAGACATCACTCTTGTCAAGGGACTCACATACCTTGTTGGGGAAGAAAAACAAACCTGTGCATGAAATGCAAGAGAAATGACTTGGAAACTTGGAAAGTTTGCAAGCAAAGCACCAGCAGGTAAATCACATGGAAAGAAACCCCAAGTGCCAGAAGGTTGTAGAATGAGGGGAGTGACACGAGTCGGGTGGGGTTAATCCTGGAGCGCCTGGTAGAGGAGATATGTGTGGTCTGCTATGAAAGAAGGCACAGTGTTCTGGGCAAGCACTGCACTAGAGCAAGTCAGTTAGCAAGGCAGGTAGGAAGCACAGCAAGCAGATGCAGCCAGATGGGACAGAGGCCACTTGATGGTGAAAAGGGCTGGAGAAGGGAGACTTGATGCTGTGAGGAGCCTTAAATGCTAGCTCTCTTTAGAAGGTTGCATTGAATAGCTTTTAAGGCCCACTTCTAATCCTGACACCTTCCTTGCAGACCAAAAACCGAAAACCCAAACCAGTTGCCATCAAGTCGATTCTGACTCATGGCGACCCTGGGTTATGTGAATGGATTGCGCTTGGCTGCTAACCAAAAAGTTGACAGTTCAAATCCACACAGAGGTGCCTCGAAAGAAAGGCCTGGTAATCTGCTTCTGAAAGGTCACAGCCATGAAAACCCTATGGAGTAGAGCTCTACTTTGAAACATATGGGGTCGCCATATCCTTGCAGACACAGCCCCATTTTTTTGGGGTACCCACATCTCCTCAGCACAACCCAATTCCCAGATCCAGGGATATATCCTGAATGGCTTAATCTAATCTCAGTAATTTCATTCCCCTTGATTTGGGGTGAGTCTGTGATCTGGTCGTGGCCAATGAGCCATGCAGGTGATGTGCTGGGGACAGGAATGGTTCTGGGAAGGGAGACACATGGAAGAAAAGTCCATTTTCTTCCAGTAGAGGATGCTGTCTGGATGCGAGACCTGGAACTGCCCAGCATCTTTCTACCAGCCTAGGATGAAGCCAGTGGAGAGAGGAGCAGAGCAGAGAGAATCACAGAGAAGAGGAGCAGGACCCTGAGACCACGTGTGGCAGCAGCCACATTCCCGCCTCAGGATTTCTTATCATGTGAGATGGTAAACCTTCTTGTTGTTTATACCATTTGGGGATGAGCTTTCTGTTATTTGGAGTCAAAAGCATCATAATATCTATCTATATCTAGATATTTATAATTATCCAGGCCAATTGTGATAGGAAAGCTTATTCTGGAAAGAAGAACCCACCAAAAAGAATGGTATACACAAGTGATATTGGTATGATTAGGGTATCATGTGGCTAGAGACGGGACCAGAGATATAGGAAAGGTCTTGAAGGGACTTGTACACTCTGCTGGGGAACCTGGCCTTTATGATATTTAGGATCCATTAATCGGAGGACTAAGTTACTTTGAATAAAAATTCAGCAACCCAGAGGCAGGGCCAAGATAGCGGAATAGTCAGATGCTTCCTGTGGTCCCTCTTATAACGAAGACCCGAAAAACAAGTGAATCAATTATATATGACAATCGAGGAATCTTGAACATTGAAGACAAAGTTGAGAAGTCGGACTGAGCAGCTGGGGGAGGGAGAGACAGTTCAGAAGCAGCGAGGAGGTGCCACACCTGACCTAGCTGGCACCCTGCAGGCTGGATCCTTTGGCGCACACAGGCAGAGGCAAGCAGTGGTGCTCAAGACACATTTTGCCACGCCAGCAAAACCGAGCAGCAGAGAGTCTGCATGAGCCTCTGCAGCCAGAGCGAAGTGGCGCCGGATCTGTGAAAAGTAAGTACAAGTGTCTAACCTACCTCGCCTACCAAAATACCCCTTTCCCCTATGGGACATCTGTAAGGGAGAAGAGCCTCTCTTCCCCTCACCTGCCCCCTCTCAGCTCTGCTTCAGTGCCTATCCTAGGCCAGAAGTGGGACCCATCCTGCCTGACCCAGTCTTCTGGCTTTAGGGAGGGAACAAATAAACAAACAAAAAAGGAGGCCACCAGTTCCCCTAAGCTGGGAGCTCAGGGCTAACCACGCCCAAACCAGTCTTGAGTCTTTAAAAAAATCACCACATCCCTAAGCCGTGAACTCAGGGCAGGCACTGTCCCTTTGCCTGGGCACAGGCATAAGGGGTCCCTGAACTTTAAATGCCTTTCACCCCTGCTAGACTTGTGTGGGCCCATTCAACGGTGTAGGCCTTCATCTGCATAGTGCAACAGGGTGTGTACCTGAAGCCTGTTTTCAACTGCAACTGCAGCTAAAGGGGAGTGGCAGATTTCTGACATTTGACACTGCCCTGCCCATTAAGCATGGCCCTCACCCACCCATATCAGGGGCCTGAAGACTGCGGTTTCACCCAATCCACCTAGCCACTCACGACAGGGGTCCAACAAAAAGTGGTGCCTCCCAGTCCTTACAGCCAACAGCATTGGGTGCCCAAAGCCTGGCTGCAAAACTTGCCCATCTATGAGCTCTAGGGGACAGGGGCACACCATCCACCTAGACATTCAGGTGCAGCTGTCAGCCCCCTACCTTGCTCAGCACTTAACCCTCTACTGCAGCCAGATACCTGTGCCTGCTCCAATAAATAAACAAATTATGGGATGTGCACATGCTGGAATACTATGCAATGATAAAGAAAATGATGAATCCACAAAACATCTCACAACATGGATGAATCTGGAGGGCATTATGCTGAGTGAAATTAGTCAATTGCAACAGGGCAAATACAGTATGAGATCACTACTATAAGAAGTCAAGGAAAGTTTTAACACAGAAGAAAACATTCTTTGATGGTTATGATGGTGGGGAAGGCAGGAGAGGGAAACGCACTAGATGGTAGACAAGAATCATCTTGAGTGAAGGGAAAGACAACACACAGTACAGGGGAACCCAGCATAACTGGACTAAACTAAAAGCTGAGAAGTTTCCTGACCACAACCAAACACTTTGAGGGACAGTGTAGCTGGGGCTGGGGTTTGGGGACCATGGCTTTGGGGGATGTCTAGGTCAATTGGCGTAACAAAGTTTATTAAGAAACTGTTCTGCATCCCACTTCGGTAAGTGGCGTCTAGGGCCTTAAAATCTTGTTTGAGTGGCCATCTAAAACACATCAATTAGTCCCAACGCACCTGGAGCAAAGGAGAATGAAGAACACCAAAGACACAACAAAAATATTAGCCCAAGAGACGAAAGGGCCACATAAGCCAGAGACTCCATCAGCCTGAGACCAGAAGAACTAGATGGTGCCCGGCTACCACCAATGACAGCCCTGACAGGCAACACAACAAAGGTTCCCTGACAAAGGGGGAGAAAAGTGTGGAGCAGAACTCAAATTCAGGTAAAAAGACCAGACTTAATGGTCTGACTGAGACTGGAGGAACCCCCAAAGCCATGGCCCCTGTATGCTCTGTTAACTCAGAACTAAAACCATTCCCAAACCCCATTCTTCAGACAAAGATTAGACTGGACTGTAAAACATAAAATAATACTCGTGAAGAGTGTACTTCTTTGTTCAGGCAGATACATGAGACCAAATGGGTGGCTCCTGTCTGGAGGCAGGATGAGAAGGCAGGAAGGGACAGGAGCTGGTTGGATGGACACGGGAAACCCGGAGTGGAAAGGGGGAGTGTGCTGTCATATCATAGGGATTGCAACTACTGTCACATAACAATATGTGTATCATTTTTTTTCTTTTTTTTTTTATTGTACTTTAGATGAAGGCTTACAGAACAAACCAGTTTTTCATTAAACAATTAATACTCATATTGTTTTGTGAGATTGGTTGCCAAACCCATGATATGCCAACACTCAACCCTTCTCAACTTTGGGTTCCCTGCTACCAGCTTTCCTGTTTCCTCCTGCCCTCCAGTCCTTGTCCCTGGGCTGGTGAGCCCATTTAGTCTCATTTTGTTTTATGGGTCTGTCTAATCTTTGGTTGAAGGGTGAACCTCAGGAGTGACTTCATTACTGAGCTAAAAGGGTGTCTGCGGGCCATACTCTCAGGGTTTCTCCAGTCTCTGACAGACCAGTAAATCTGGTCTTTTAAAAAAATTTTGTGTGAGAAATTTACTTGAGCTGTGAACTTTCACCTAAAGCACAATAAATAAATAAAATAAAAGAATATTTGAATTTAAGACAAATATTAACATGAAAATGTACATGTAGGGAAAATAAAAATAAGCTTTAAAAAAAATTCAGCAACCTATAGGACTGCTGAAGGGGGATAACGAGGCTAGTGCAGATGGGGGTCCATGCTGCATAGAGACTCAGGGCAAGGCTTTGGTGACATTTGGTGACAGTCCAAGGATTGAACCACCGTAACACCACTTACAAGCCAAGTGACTTTGAATAAATTTCTCTGAGCCTCAGTTTTCTGTGAGAGAATAAGCCCTACTCCTGAAGTTGGTATGGAGTTTAAGTGAGTTCTCTGATGGCCTGCAAGCCTCATTGTTTGACAGGAGCTCATAGAGCTCCTGCAAGATGCCAGACACTGTGCCAGGGCTGGGTACGATGTTGAAAAGGTCCATTTCTGCCACTGAGATACTCATGGCCAGCAAAGAGGCCACCTCATAAGAAGGTAAGTGTCAATGTGGCATGCAAAACACTAAGTGGCGACAGACTCAGGCTGCAAGCAAGTGGGGTTTTTTTAAAGTGCAATGAAAAAAAAATCCAATGGTTGCAAAAGCTCATGCAAGTTGGTGACTCAGGTGAGGGACAAGGGGAGCCATCCCTTCTCTGCCTGTTCCCCACAGCTCATTGCACACCAATTCTTTCTTTACCCTGAGACCTAGAGCCACATTCCCTCAGCTCCTCCATGTGGCCAGTTGGAGCAACCAGTACCCCTGAGCCTCCCCCACCCCAGGCTTCCTCTAGAACCAGTTGCTGCAAGTGAATTTTGACTCATGGCAACCCCATGTATGTCAGAGTAGAA
This sequence comes from Loxodonta africana, assembly GCF_030014295.1. NCBI lineage: Eukaryota > Metazoa > Chordata > Mammalia > Proboscidea > Elephantidae > Loxodonta > Loxodonta africana. Next base: position 161,771,096 of record NC_087344.1, on the reverse strand, counting down.
CTGTGCTCCATAGGGTTTTTAATGGCTGATTTTTCAGAAGTAGATCACCAGGCATTTCTTCCAAGGCACCTCTGGGTGGACTCAAACCTCCAACCTTGGTTAGCAGCTGAGTGTGTTAACCATTTTCACCACCCAAGGACTCCAGCCTTCCTCCAGGGGACTTTATTGGCCCAACCATTAAGGTCATTCTCAGGGATTGTTTCCCAGCCTACCTTCACGGAAGGCCTGGTATTTCTCCAAGGCTCTTGGACTTCCTGTCCCTTTGGTAGCCCTGATCACTAATTTCAGGAAAGCTTTCCTATAGAGCAACCGCATAGGAGACACACCAAGTTCCTGTCTGAGCAACCTTCATCTGAAAAATTCTCCCTTTGGTGGGAATTGGGCCAGGATTAAATCTCCCTGTTCAGCCCCAAACTATGACCTTTTGTAAAGGATTCTAGACATTTCTTTGAATTGTCATTATCCCAGCACTCTACAGTTGCGCGGCACCATTCATCAGACAGCGTGCAAGTCTGTCAGACCAGCCAGTTGTTGAAATTAGCCCATTATTCTGATACTCCAGCTTCAAAGCTGCCCCAAGATTCAATGACCCTTCTTCAGGAATCCCCTTCCCCAGCATTCAAAGCTATTCCCATCCCTACACAGGAGAATGGAAACCACAGGAGGGTGATATTAAAAAATGAAGCGATAAAAAAAAAAAATTTATAATAGTATAACATGCATACAGAAAAGTGCACACATTATAAGGGTACAACTCAGTAAATTATCACAATATGACTATCCATGTAACCACTACCCAAGTCAAGAAATAGAATAGCCCCCACCCCGGAAGTCTCCTTCATGCCCTTCTCCATCACAACCCCCTCTCCCCCACTTTCCTCCACAAAGGCAACTTTTATCCTCCTGACTTCTAACAGCGTAGAACTTTTTGAACTTTATACAAATGGAATCGAACACTGTGTATTCTTATTGGGCTTCTTTTGGCCAATACTATGTTTATGAGATTCATCCATGTTGTTTCATGCAGCTGTGGTTTGTTCATTTTCGTTGCTGTATACTATCCCATTGTGTGACTATACCACAATTTATCTAATCTACTGTTAAACGACATTTAGGTTGTTTCCATTCAGGAGTTTTATGAATAATGCTGCTGTGAACATTCTTGAACATTTTAGTGTACTAGTGCACTCATTTTATTGCAGTAATTTTTAACAGGCATTATCAAGGTCCACATCACATGAATACGAGAAAGCAGCTGTAACTGACAAAGACTGACATGTAATTCCTGGAGATGTTGCCAGTTTTTTTGGTTTCAGTCCCTTGGAAGGGTCATTCCGTATGGAACCAGCTCTTGAGCATCAGTAGTAATTTTGACTTTGTTCTGCTTGAGAACCACCCCCCCGCCCCCGACCATCCCAAACTTCTTTCTAGAGTTCAAGGGACCTGTGGGCGGAGCCATCTTTGTACTCCTATTTATACATTTGCCTGTTCATCTATTCTTATCAGAAATATGTATAGAACATTTCCTACGTACCAGGCACTGTGTTAGGCTCTGAAGACACAAGGAGCTACTGGGAGGATAAGTCAATTCACAATTATGGCAGAGTGTGCATGGCCTATAGTAGAGAAGGTGCTATGGGGCTACTCAGAAGGACCCCTCAATCCAGTTTTGGGGTTCATGGAAATTCCTGGGAGGAACTCAGGTCTCAGATGAGACCTGAAGGGAGAGTGGGAATCAGCCAGGGGAAGGGGGAAGAAGTGGAGGAGATGAGAAAGAGTTGAAGATGTGGAAGGGGGTTGATAGAGGGCTCTAGGGATTGGAAAGAGTCCTGAAAAAAATCTAGATAAGAGAGAGTGAGGAATGACCCAGACCAGAAACTACAATGACTCCACTATGCCTAAAGCTTAGGGAGTAAGGGGCAGGAGTAGGGAGAGATGAGGCTAGGAGATGGGCAAGAGCCTGAACATAAAAAAGGACTTGTGAGCCTTATTAGGAAGTTTAGACTCTATTCTAAGAGCACTGAAGGAGCGAGTCATGAATTGCATTGTGTCCCCCAAAAATATGTGTCAACTTAGTTAGGCCATGATTCCCAATACTGTGTGGTTGTCCTCTATTTTGTGATTGTAATTTTATGTTGAGAGGATTAGGGTGGGATTGTAACACCACCCTTACTCGGGTTACCTCCCTGATCCAAGGTAAAGGGAGTTTCCCTGGGGTGTGGCCTGCATCACCTTTTATCTCTCAAGAGATAAAAAGGAAACGGAAGCAAGCATAGAGTTGGGGACCTCATACCACCAAGAAAGCAGCACCAGGAGCAGAGCATGTCCTTTGGACAAGGGGTCCCTGTGCCTGAGAAGTTCCTCGACCAGGGGAAGATTGAAGACAAGGACCTTCCCCCAGAGCTGACAGAGAAAGCATTCCCCTAGTGCCAATGCCTTGAATTTGGACTTGTAACCTACTAAAAAAAAAACCCAGTGCCATCTAGACTGTGAGAAAATAAATTTCTCTTTGTTAAAGTCATCCACTTGTGGTATTTTTGTTATGGAAGCACTAGATGACTGAGAAAGAATTTGGTACTGAGTGGGGCGTTGCTCTAACAGATACCTAAAACATGGAAGCGGTTTTGAAACGGAATGGATAGAGTTGTGACAGTGGCAGAGGACCAGTGCAGCAGAAAGCCTGCAACAGCAGAGTACCAGAAACAGCAGAACCAGGAGACCAGCGTGAGACTGCACTGGGGCCGACCCACGGAGTGAGAAAGCTTGAACATCTGTGCTCAGGAGGCTTCCTGGCGGAGCGGGGTGTCTCCGGGCACTTATCGGTGGAGCTATTGAGCTTTAGAACACTTGCCCCAGCAGGGCAGATGCAGATGTGAGGCCAGAGGAGCCAAGAAACCAGAAATCAGAAGCTGAAGAGACAAGAAACACAAGAAGCAGAGCTGCCTCAGTCTGGAAAGGCATGGCCATGACCTCAGGGGTTTCAAAGGGTGGAGCCATGGCCTCTGGTGTTTCTAAGGGTGGAGTTGCCACTGTATTTGGACTTGTAACCTACTAGATTGTGAGAAAATTAATTTCTCTTTGTTAAAGCCATCCACATGTGGTATTTCTGTTATGGCAGCACTAGATGACTAAGACAAAGCACTAGAGGTTTTAAACAGGGAGGAAATACAATTGTATTTGTCCTTTAGAAAGCACTCCCTGGCTGCTGTATAGAGAATGGCTTGGAAGAGAACAAGACTGCAGACAGGGAGGTGAGCTGGGAATCTGTTTCAGAGATGGTGATGGCTAGGACCAGAAAATGAGCAGTGAGGGGAAAAGGAAGGGAAGAAGGGAGGAAGGAACAAAGGGAAGGAGGGAGGGAGAAAGGGAAAAAAGAAGGAAGGAAGGAAGGGAGGAAGGAAGGAAATGATAGCAGCAATGAGAGCAGGGGGTCATGAGGACAATGTCTTACCGAGTTGTCCATTCTCTTGGTTGTGTTTTTCTGTGGTTTGCAAATTGATAAAATAATCTTAAAAGCCTCCCACCCCCAACCTGAAAGTGTTTTATTCAAATCAGTCACCTGGAAAGCAAGCCTCCCACTGGTGCTTAATTCACTCGAGGAAAGATTAGAAGGCAGGTTACCAGGCTTTGAAAAGTTGCTCATAAAATTCAGCAGGAGCCTGCAATCCTTAGAGACTTCTATTTTTACCAAAAACACACACGGAGAAGTGGAGAATTTTCAAATGAATTAGACATGAGATTGATCTTTACATACAAAAGAAAAGGAACAGTGATGCTGAGTTTTAGCCCCCGCCCCTCCGCCCCCCCCCCCCCCCCGCCTCCAAATTTCCCTAAGCTGCTTCATCTGGATGGCTTAAGTCAAGCCTGAGCTCTGGCCCTAACCCAGGCCCATACCATGGCAGGGGCTGGTGGCCAGAAATGCCTTGTGTTTTTTCAAAAAAGTGAACACAGTACACAGCCACCCAGCAGGGCCTGCTTTCACCCAGAGAGGAGCTGCCCCCAATGTCCCCCAGTCCTACATGAATAATAAGAACAACCTACACTGTGAGTGGCAATTGGGGTTGAGGTGACATAAAACCAGAGATGCTCAGGCAGGGTGGGGTGATCTAGCCCAGGAACCCAACTGTCAGGTGAAGCTTTGAGTCAGCAGTTATTTCAAATCCATCGTGTTCTGCATTCCTCAAGCTGTGGTCTTCCTCAACAGTGCTTTGTCAGCTACCTAACCCCTTTACCTTTGGCTCGGGTCAATCAAGGATTCCCTATGTTTCCTCTTATGAACTTTGTATGAGCTAGACCTGTGGTTGTTAAACTGTGCTCCATGGAATCCCAGGGATTCCACGAAGGTAGCTGAAGAGTCACTGAACATGGAATACTCCGAGGCACTACACACTTCAACTAGAGAAGATCTACTTTTGAACTGGTCTTGAGACAATACAGCAATTCTTTTGTAAAATTTCGTCAGGAAGACGTCACTGTCTTCCCATGTACGGTTTTCTAGGTAGGGAAAGATAACCGTTGAAAAGCCTTTGCTCACCAAAGGACTGGACCGGAATAAGCTCAAATCGTAATGAAGCCAGGTAGGCAAGTAAATGAGCAAAGGAGGCTGGTGTACTATAACAGGGAGTCTTGCACGCATGGTTGGTCTAAAAGAGACCACTCCTTCACACCTTCATCCAATTGTTACAATGTAGAAAAATGCAGGCCTAAAGTTTCCAGATCACCTAATGTATCAAGAGAAGACAGATACCAGCATTTTCTGTAAATATTCTGATTTTAAAATATTGGTAATTAATCTAAATTTGAAAAGAAGTAGTCCTCAAACTCAAGCACAGCCTTAAATGCAGTCTGTGGGCCACAAACTTCTGATTTAGATCCATTGAAGGAATTAAGTCAGAATGTTGCAGAAGGATTTTGAAGACTTCAGAGATGAAAGAGGGAAAAGCCTTATCCATGGGGTGGCTGGAGACACAGAAACTAGAAAGAGAAGAGGAGTTGCAGGTTCCGGAGCACTAAGGACTTGAGCCAAGGCAAATGCATGTGGGGAGGCAGGATCTTATACCAGGAGTCTTTGAGAAGGGGGTACCAAATGCCAGAGCCTGGAAGGCCCAGGGAAGATCCCACAGCTGATCTGGGGTGGTAGAGCTGCCAGCAGAGCTGTCTGCCTCTGGGCAGACCAGAAGGACATAGGCAAGGAGGAATGTCAGCATCAATTGCCATGAGAGACCAAGGCCTGCCCCTATTTTCTGTGCCAGGGTTATTGTCTGATCCAGTGTGTGGTGTTCTAAAATCAAGCATGAGTAACAGATCCAACCAAGGGAGAGGGAAAGAATCCCAGAAAATTAAACATAGTGGACTTCCTAGCCAGATATGGTTTTATTTAAAAAAGAAAGAAAGAAATATATCATTCGTTTCAATCCAAATGCCCTAGAACAGTGGTTCTCAAAGTAGAGTATGGACCCATGAGAGCCTCAGAGACCATTTCAGGAGGTTCTTGAGGTCAAAACTATTTTAATACTAAGACGTTATTTACCTTTTTCACTGTGTTGACGTTTGCGCCAGTGGTGAAAAGCAATGGTGAGCAAAACTGCTGACCCCTTAACATGATTCAAGACACCACGCTGTACTAGTAGTCACCGCGCTCTTTGCTACCACTTATTCACAGTAAAAAAAAAAAAAAAAATGCCAGCTTCACTTAAGAAAATTCTTGATGATGAAGCCATACAAATGATTAATTTTAGTAATTTTGACCCTTGAGTTAAAAACAAAAAACCCGTTGCCGCTGGGTCAAATCCAACTCATAGCGACCCTAAAGACAGGGTAGAACTGCCCCATAGGGTTTCCAAGGAGCACCTGGTAGATTCGAACTGCTGACCTTTTGGTTAGCAGCCGTTGCTCTTAACCATGCCACTAGAGTTTCCTGACCCTTGAGTACATGCATTTTATCATTCTGTGTGACACATCAGGAAGTACACATAAGCAGTTCTGCTGGTGACTGAAACATGATGATTGTTTTAAAGAAAAGCACTTGCGTGAGGGTTTCAGTCACCAGCAGAACAAGTCTTTTTTTTTTTTAGTGAAATACCATTCTTACTTCAAAGAATCGCTGATAGGCACAATATGGTTGTTCACACTTGGATAGTTGGCAAAATTTTTCTTCAAGATGAACAAAGTGAGCCTGTCGTGTCAAAGAAAACAACTGACAGTATTTGATGCCAATGATAAATTTTGAGCTTTCAAGCAAAAATTAGAATTTTGGAAAAGTTCGCATACACCACTGTGAGCTTCGCAGCTTCCTGATATTTGAAGACTTTTTTGATAAGACCGCTGGTGATATTAACAACTAGCTTTTTTTTTTTTTTAAATTGTATAGTGAAATGTGTCAACACTTGGAAGATCTGCATAACTCAGTGAACGAATATTTTCCAAATGGCCAGTGTGTGGTGTTCTAAAATCAAGCATGAGTAACAGATCCATTCAAATTGCTAGAGAAACCAATGGGTTTTAATGTAATGGAGTATGGAAAGTTCATAGATATGGTTTTAGATTCCACATTGTAACTAATCTTCAAGTAACTACAGCTAGTTGAGTTGGTGTGGTATCAAAGGAGAATATCCACAATTATTTGAAAAGACTATTAGCATACTTCTCTCTTTTCCAACTATACATGTATAGAGGTCAGATTTTCTTCATATACTTAGGCAAAACAACATATTGCAACAGATTGAATGTACTAAGCCACACATTAAAGAGATTTGCCAAAATGTAAAACGATGTCACTTTTCTCAATATTTTTTTTCTCCATTTATCATGATGTTGCTCATTGGTCCAGTTGTGAGGATTTTTGTTTTCTTTATATTGAGGTGTAATCCATACTGAAGGCAGTGGTCTTTGATCTTCATCAATAAGTGCTTCAAGTCCTCTTCGCTCTCGGCAAGCAAGGTTGTGTCATCTGCATGTCGAAGGTTGTTAATGAGTCGTCCTCTAATTCTGGTGCCTCTTTCTTCTTCACATAATCCAGCTTCTCAGATTATTTGCTCAGCATGCAGATGAATAAGTATGGTGAAAGGATACAACTCTGACACACAACTTTACTGATTTTAAACCATGCAGTATCCCCCTATTCTATTCGAACATCTACACGTTGGTCTATGTACCAGTTCCACATGAATACAATTAAGTTTTCTGTAATTCCCATTGTTCAAAATGTTACCCATAATTTCTTAAGACCCACACAGTCAAATGTATTTGCATAGCCAATAAAACATAGCAAACATCTTTCTGGTGTTCTCTACTTTCAGCCAAGATTCATTGACATCAGCAATGATATCCCTCGTTTCATGTCCTCTTCTGAATCCAGCTTGTATTTCCAGTAGTTCGCTGTCAATGTACTGCTGCAAACTTTTTTGAAATATCTTCAGCAAACTTTTACTGTGTGTGATATTAATGATATTATTGGATAATTTCCACACTCTGTTGGATCACCTTCCTTTGGAATAGGCACAAATACAGATCTCTTCCAGTTGATTGGCCAGGTAGCTGTCTTCCAAATTTCTTGGGGTAGACAAGTGAACGTGTCCAGTGCTACATTCGTTTGCGGAAATGCCTCAATTGGTTTTCCGTCAATTCCTGGAGCCTTGTTTTTCGCCAATGCCTTCAGTGCAGCTTGGATTTCTTCCTTCAGTACCATCGGTTCTTGATCACACACTACCTCCTGAAATGGTTGAACACTGGCCAATTCTTTTTGATACAGTGACTCTGTGTATTCCTTCCATCTTCTTTTGATGCTTCCTGTGTTGTTTAATATTTTCCCCGTAGAATCCTTCAAAACTGCAGCTCGAGGCTTGAATTTTTTTTCTTCAGCTCTTTCAGCTTGTGAAATGCCAAGCGTGTTCTTCCCTTTTGCTTTTCTAACTTCAGCTCTTCGCACATTTCATTATAGTATTTTACTTTGTCTTCTCAAGCCGCCCTTTGAAATCTGTTCAGCTCTTTTACTTTATCATTTCTTCCTTTGGCTTTAGCTGCTCTACATTCAAGAGCAAGTTTGAGTCTCTTCTGACATCCATTTTGGTCTTTTCTTTCTCTCTTGTCTTTTTAATGACCTCTTGCTATCTTCATATACGATGTCCTTGATTGATGTCATTCCACAGCTTGCCTGGTCTTCGTCATTATTGTTCAATGCGTCAGATCTATTCTCTAAATTCAGGTAGGGTAGACTCAAAGTCATATTTAGGCTTTCATGGACTTGCTCTAATTTTCTTCAGTTTCAACTTGAGCTTGCATATGAGCAATTAATGGTCTGTTCTACAGTGTGCTCCAGCTTTGTTCTGACTGATGGTATTGAGCTTCTCCATCATCTCTTTACACAGATGTAGTGGATTTGATTCCTGTGTATTCCATCTGGTGAGGTCCACATGTACAGTAACAGTTTATGTTGTTGACAAAAAGTATTTGCAGTGAAGAAGTAGTTGGTCTTTCAAAGTTCTATCATCTGATCTCCGGCTTCATTTCTGTTACCTAGGCCATATTTTCCAACTGCCGATCCTTCTTGGCTTCCAGCTTTTGCATTTCAATCACTAGTAATTATCAATGCATCTTGATTGCATGTCTGATCAATTTCGGACTGCAGAAGCTGGTAAAAATCTTCAATTTCCTCATCTTTGGCATTAGTGGTTGGTGCATAAATTTGAATAATATTCATGTTAACTGATCTTCCTTGTGGGCGTATGTATAGTATCCTATCATTGACAGCGTTGTACTTTAAGGTAGAAATAACCATGACCTACATAAATAAAAGCTCTTTGGAATCCTCAATAATTTTTAAGACTGGAAAGAGGCCATGTCATTAAGAATTTTGAGAACTGATTTGATATAGAATAAGTTATACCTATTTTACTCTGCTACTCTTGAGACCCCAGATAAACCACAGCCACTAAGGAAGAAGAAGGGGGCGACAGTTGACATTAAAATTTATAATTTAAAATTCACTTGCATGCATATGATATCAATTTATTCTCAGTCCCACTTTGAGAGCACAGCAGGATCTGCCTTTCACAGAAGACGAATCAAAACTCTGAGAGGTGAAATATGTGGTCCTAGGTCCAGTTCTCAGATAGGTCAGTTAGGATTAGAATCCAGGTCCTCTGACTCTAAACCCAGAGCCTTTTCTACCTCATGTACACTTTAACTCTGTGCCTGAAATGAGCTTTGTCCCCTGTCTCCATTTTGATCTTTTCTCTGGCTTGGTCTCATGGGCAATGTGAGGCAATCTTAAAAGAGGAACCAAAATTCTTTTCCCATTTCAAACATTCTATAACAGATCCGGTTAGTAGTTCAAACACACCCAGTTGTTCCTTGGGAGAAAGACCTTGCCATCTGCTCCCATAAAGATAAAAAAAAAAAAGCCTAGAAAACCTAAGGAGCAGTTCTCCTCTGTCATGTGGGGTTACTATGAGTCGAAATTGACTCGACAGCACCCAACAGCAACAATGCTGATCAGGGCTACTCTACCCACAGCCTGCAGCCCTATGTGCCACGTGACCCATCTGTCCCCCATAGCCGCTATTTGTGACTGAGAGAACAGGTGTGGTCACTTGGCCTAAAGGCAGAGCCCATCCATAGAATGGTCTGGTCCAATTGGTTTCTCTCTTTCAGGAATTTGATATGAGAGACACAGGGATGTTGTAAGTTTGATTGTAAGTCCTAGAGCTGAAAGATCAACCAGCCTCAGGGGTTGAGGCAACTAGTTTTAGGCCACATGGAAGAGGCTGTCTTAGTGCTGCAATAACAGAAATACCTACAAGTGGACAGTTTCAACAAACAGAATAGTGGGCTAGAAGTCCAAAATCAGGGTGTCAGCTCCAGGAGAAGGTTTTCTCTCTACCAGATCTGGAGGAAGGTCCTTGTCATCAATCTTCCCCTTGACTAGGAGATTCTCTGCAAAGGAACCCCAGGTCTGAAGGACACGCTCTGCTCCTGGCACTACTTTCTTGGTGGTATGAGATCCTCCTGTCCCTCTGCTCACTTCTCTTTTTTATGTCTCAAAAGAGATTGTTTTAAGACAAAATCTAATCTTGTAGATCTCATCAACATAACTGTCACTAATCCATCTCATTAACAACATAGTAATAGGATTTATAACATATATGGAAATCATATCAGATGACAAAATGGTGGACAATCATACAATACTGGGAATCATGGCCTAGCCAAATTGATATGTGTATTTTTGGTGGATACGATTCAATCCATAACAGATGCTAATCAGAGGAAACTGGAGGTAGGTTGGATGAGAGAAAGCAAGCAAAAAGAAGTGGCCATTGGAGACAGAGATGCAGGACAAGGTCCCTGACTTTCCAATTCCAACATTACCTCCTTTTCTGTCCTCTGGTATCCTTGAGGTGGCCGACGATATGCCAACTGTTATCCCTCACATCCCATCTTTTACTGGTGCCACCTCTCAACCTCTTGTACTCAAAAGGCCTTGGGGTTTCTCTAGAGCTCCCTTTGTCCACTGGTGCTCCTGGCAACTCTGCAGGGACCCTTTGGTTCACCCAAAGTCCATTTGCTTTGGCGCCTTTCAGAACCATACCCCACCCACAGTGTGGCTTACGAATGAGGCCTGGGAGGTCTCCTCCACATTTGAGTACAAGCTGCTTTTCTTTCCTTTGGTAACCACACTTCTTCCTTCATTTCAAGTAAAATGCAGTAATCGAGCACACTCTAAATTCTAACTTAAAAATAATTGTAAATGGTATTTATACTCTCATGGATTTCATTTAACAGGACTTATTAGTTAAAAAAGAGCTTTTCTTTAGCTCTGGACAAAAATCTTTGTTTCCTACATTTATCCAAAGCTTTAAAACCCCCCTACCTAAAGTATCAAGAGCTAAGGAACTCTGGCTTTGGAAACATGTTAAGCAGAAAGTCTGACTTGCCATGGAGTAACTGAAAGGAAAGGTGGCGGTGTGTCCTATGTCTTCTTCCCAAATGCCAAGTATGTCCTGTTCAAGTCATGACTAGTTTGAGTGGCTTTAATTTTTACCTTTCTACCCCCACCTCTAAGGAGCCCTGATGGAGCAATGGTTAAGTGCTCAGCTGCTAGCCGAAAGGTTGGAGGTTCAAATCCATCAGCTGCTCAGTGGAAGAAAAGATCTGGCCATCTGCTTTCATAAAGATTATTGTCTAGGAAACCCTATGGGGCAGTTTTACTTTGTCTTACAGGGTGGCTATGAGTTGGAAATCAACTTGCCAGCACACGACAACAATAATGTCCACTTCCACATGGGGGCAGTGATGGTTTAGTGGTAGAATTCTCACCTTTGGTGCACGGGAGATCCTGAAATCATTCCGGGCCAATACACCTCATGTGCAACCACTACCATGGAGGCTTGATGATGCTGAATGGTCCAAGTTGCACATGGGATTGCCAGGAGTGGAGGTTGACTGGATGGCAGCTAACCACAACCCTACTTCTTGGCTTCAAGCTACTCTTGTCAATCTTCACCCAGTCAGCAGACTGATAGACACACGCACTTATCCTTGCTTATATCCCTTGCCCTCTTCTTCCTAAGCATTACAATAATAATAACATAAAATACTTGCACTGCACTGAGTTATAACTCAGAGACTATGGCAAAATTTCAGAAAAGAGGCCACTCTCACACTCATCTGGTAAGAGTACAAATTGTCCAGCCTCTCTGAAGAGCAGTTTGGCAATGGGTGCCAAGAGCTTTAGAAGGGCTCATACCTTCTGACATAGTAATTTGATTTTTTAAGAAATTTTTCCAAAGGTAATAGTAATGTTCCTTAAAGCACGTTTATATTAGAAAAAAAAAAAAAAAAGAAGAAGCAAGCTAAATATCCAAAAACAAGGAATTAAAGAAATTATTGTACAATCTATCCATGAGGCCATTAAAAATCTTACTTTCCAAAACTGTCTAAGGCCATGGAAAATTTGCTTATGATATACCACAGAATGAAAAAATGTGGATACAAAATCAACTTACGAATCATCCTAATGTATAAAAATAGATAAGGCATCGATAAAGAACAGTGACGAATCTGTGAAACATTTCATAACTTGGAGGAACCTGGAAGGCATTATGCTGAGCGAAATTAGTCAGAGGCAAAAGGACAAATATTGTATAAGACCACTATTATAAGATCTTGAGAAATAGTATAAACTGAGAAGAACACATACTTTTGTGGTTACGAGGGGGGGAGGGAGGGAGGGTGGGAGAGGGTTTTTTACTGATTAATTAGTAGATAAGAACTGCTTTAGGTGAAGGGAAGAACAATACTCAATACATGGAAAGTCAGCTCAACTGGACTGGACCAAAAGCAAAGAAGTTTCTGGGATAAACTGAATGCTTCAAAGGTCAGCGGAGCAAGGGCGGGGGTTTGGGGACCATGGTTTAAGGGGACTTCAAAGTCAATTGGCAAAATAATTCTATTATGAAAACGTTCTGCATCCCACTTTGAAATGTGGTGTCTGGGGTCTTAAATGCTAACAAGCGGCCATCTAAGATGCATCAATTGGTCTCAACCCACCTGGATCCAAGGAGAATGAAGAACACCAAGGTCACACGATAACTATGAGCCCAAGAGACAGAAAGGGCCACATGAACCAGAGACTTACATCATCCTGAGACCAGAAGAACTAGTTGGTGCCTGGCCACAATCAATGACTGCCCTGACAGGGAGCACAATAGAGAACCCCCGAGGGAGCAGGAGATCAGTGGGATGCAGACCCCAAATTCTCATAAAAAGACCAGACTTAATGGTCTGACTGAGACTAGAGGAATCCCAGCGGTCATGGTCCCCAAACCTTCTGTTGGCCCAGGACAGGAACCACTCCCGAAGACAACTCATCAGACATGAAAGGGACTGGACAGTGGGTAGGAGAGAGAAGCTGATGAAGAGTGAGCTAATTATATCAGGTGGACACTTGAGACTGTGTTGGGATCTCCTGTCTGGAGGGGGGATGGGAGGATAGAGAGAGTTGGAAACTGGCAAAATTGTCACAAAAGGAGAGACTGGAAGGGCTGACTCATTAGGGGGACAGCAAGTGGGAGTACGGAGTAAGGTGTATATAAACTTATATGTGACAGTCTGACTTGATTTGTAAACGTTCACTTGAAGCTCAATAAAAGTTAATAAAAATATATATATATTATATATAAGATATATGGAGCCCTGATGGCTCAGTGGTTAAGACCTCAGCTGTTAACCAAAAGGCTGGCAGTTCAAATCCACCAGCTGCTCCTTGGAAACCCTATGGAGCAGTTCTACTCTGTCCCACGAGGTCACTAGCGGTCAGAATTGACTTGACAGCAATGGGTATAGGATGTATAATATTTTCATATGTTTTATATATGTGGTATAAAAAACCAAAAACCAAACCCACTGCTGTCAAGTTGATTCCGACTCATAGTGACCCTATAGGACAGAGTAGAACTGCACCATAGAGTTTCCAAGGAGCGCCTGGTGGATTCAAACTGCTGACCTCTTGGTTAGCAGCCATAGCACTTACCACTACGCCACCAGGGTTTCCATATGTGGTATAAATAGTATATTATAGTATTACATTATTATTAGCTGCTGTCAAGTCATCTCTGACTGATGATGACCCCATGCACAACAGAATGGAATGTTGGCCAGTCCTGTGCCATCTTCACAACCATGGGTGTGCTTGACTCTATTGTTGTGTCCACTGTGTATTTTGAGTGCCTTCCACCCTAGGGAGCTCAACTTCCAGCACTATATCAAACAATATTCTGTTGTGATCCATAGAGTTTTTACTGGCTAATTTTCACAAGTAGATTGCCTTTCTTCCTAGTCTTAGTCTGGAAGCTGTGCTGAAACTTATCCATCATGGGTGACCCTGCTGGTATTTGAAATTCTGGTGGGATATCTTCTGCATCACAGTAACACACAAGCCACCGCAGTATGAAAAACTGACAAACGGGTGATGGATTATATATGTACGTGGTGTCACCATGAGTCAGAATCGACTCGACGGCAACCAACAACAGCAGTGTATATATCTCTGAAAGTTAATGCCATAACATAGTAATAGTAAATGTGGATTTATGGGTAAGCTTTAATTTCCTCATATTTTTCTATATTTTCTTAAAATCTTCCATGAACTATATATCAACATGCATTACCTTTAGAATTAGAAACTAATAATTTTTAAATTAAAAAAAAAAAAAACAACACTTGACTTGTGATCATGTGACTCTTGGGCAAGTGATGCCACCTCTGCTGAGCCTTGCTTTCCACTTCCATAAACTGATAGATTTTACAGAAATGCCAATCTTGCTTTTCTGGGGTGTTGTGAAGATCAAATGCAATCAGGTAAAATAAAATGTGACGTGCAGATATGTTATTACCATATTTTTATGCAAATAATGTGACCTGCTACGTGTATTTGTCAACCACTCATGGGAGGAGGGAATGGTAGGCCAACATACATAGAAGGTATCTGTTATTTGCACAAAAATACAGTGCATCTGATATATTTTTTTCAATGATCCATTTGAAGATGAAAATCTGAGCAGAGAAAAAGTTTTTCATGACGTCAGAGTCCCACCTTTGAGGCTCCTGACCTCGCTGCTGCCTGACTCTCTCACCTTATCTCCAGTTCTTTCACCTTAAGCTCCAGCAACACCAGCTTGGACATACCCCCCCACCCTGACACTAAGCTGTTTCTCCTCTTAGCTTTGATCTTGCTGTCCCTCTGCCCATACTGCCTTCACCCACATTGTTTACTTGGCTTCCAGTCTATGCATCATGTCAGGCATCCAGGAAGACATCCCAGCTCCCTCCAAGATAGTTAATTCCCTCTTATGAAAGCAACTGAAGCTCCCTGGTATCCATCCCTTCACCACTGCATGGCATGTTCTCTTTAGCGTACCCCCCCGCCAACTCAGCTGCAGACAACGTGAGGGAAGCAAACTTAACCCTTTGGCCCAGCATGGGACCCAGCCTGAGGCACTAAACTCTTGTACGCTTTGTATCCTTGTGTCGCTTGGATAAGTCTCTGGGTGGTGAAAACAATTAAGTGACCAACTACTAGCTGATAAGTTGGCTGTTCAAACCTACACAGAGCTACCTCAGAAGACAGGCCTGACAGTCTGTTTCCAGAAAGGTCCCGGTCTTGTAAATCCTGTGGAGCACGGTTCTGCATTGACATACATGGGGTCACCGTGGTTGGAACTGACTTGAAGCATCCTTTGGATAAAGAAATCTGCAACCACAACTAAAACTACTCCCTCCTCAAGGCTGCTGCATAAGATTATAGAGGTTGTACACTACACAAAGGAGCCTGGCTGAGGAGGCAAGTGTGGCTAAAATCCACGTGACCTGACCTGGGCTTGCACCAGCCCAGAGAAATGGGAGCCTATTGCTTTCCACGAAGTCTCCATTCCACACTAAGGAGTGGCTGTGAGGCTATACCCACCCAGTGATGTATTAGACTAGTGTATTAGGCTGTAAACCATGAAACAAAACCCATTGCCATCGAGTCAATGCCAACTCATGGCGACCCCCTAGGACAGAGTAGAACTGCCGCATGTGTTTTCCAAGGCTGTAATCTTTATGGAAGCAGATTGCCACATCTTTCTCCCAAGGGGCAGCTGATGAGTTTAAACCACTGACCTTTCAGTTAGCAGCCAAATGCTTTAACCAGTGCACTACCAAGGCTCCATATTAAACTATACCCACTGTAATGGATTGAACTGTGTCCCCAAAAAATATGTGTCAACTTGGTTAGGCCACGATTTCCAGTATTGTGTGAGTCGTCTTCCATTTTGTGGTTGTAATTTTATGTTAAAGAGGATTAGAGTGGGATCGTAACCCCTTTACTAAGGTCATGTCCCTAATCCAACATAAAGGGAGTTTTAACGGGGGTGTGGCCTGCACCACCTTTTATCTTACAAGAGATAAAAGGAAAGGGAAGCAGCAGAGAGGGAGGACCTCAAACCACCAAGAAAGCAGTGCTGAGAGCAGAGTGCGTCCTTTGGACCTGAGGTTCCTGCCCTGAGATGCTCCCAGACTAAAGGAAGACTGATGCATCCATCACAAAGAGCTTCCTCCAGAGCCGACAGAGAAAGAAAACCTTCACCCAGAGCCAGCACCCTGAATTTGGACTTCTAGCCTACTGGACTGTGAGAGAATAAACCTCTCTGTGTTAAAGTCATCCACTTGTGGTATTTCTGTTATAGCAGGACTAGGTGACCAAGATGCCCACCTCATTCTCACAGAGCCAAAAAGCAGAGAAGGGGTGACCCAGGGGAACAGTCATATCCTCATAGATCAATATCAACCAATGCAAAGCTCCCTCTTTAGGAGCAAACAGCGTTTTTATAGAGAAATTGATTAAATATCGTGTGTTAGCATCAACATTTTTATAGTTTTATAAATCACATTTACAATATTCCTTGCAGTATAGCCAGCACTGTCTAGTAGAACTCTTTGCAATGATGGAAATGTTCTGCACTGTCCAATACAGTAGCCACTAGCCACATGGGGCTATTGAGCACTTGATGGAGGAACTGAATTTTTTATTGTGTTTAATTTTAATTAACTGAAATTTAAATAGCTACAAGTGGTTAGTAGCTATTGTATTGAAAAATGCAAGTATAGACAGTGTTCTTAAATTTCAGTCTGCATAGCAATTATCTGGGTAGTTGTCATAGAAGTAGATTCCCAGGCTCCTCCCCAAGGGAAGCTGATTCTGTAGGTTTGAGAGGGGGCCCAAGGATTTGTACTTTTAAACCAGCCCCCTAAGTGCTCATACAAGTCAAAATTGACCACATTTAGAGAGTGACTATTAAATGGACATTAGGATATCTTGGAGGTGTTGGTTTTAGACCATTTTTTGACTTAGAGTATTTTGGTCACTAAGCTACAACTTCAAGCTGCACTGAAGGCATTGGTAAAAAACAACGCTCCAGGAACTGATGGAATACCAACTGAGATGTTTCAACAAATTGATGCAGCGCTGGAAATGCTCACGTGCCTATGCAAAGGAATCTGGAAGACAGCTACCTGGCCAACCGACTGGAAGAGGTTCATATTTGTACCCATTCCAGAAAAAGCTGATCCAACAGAATGCAGAAATTATCAAACAATATCATTAATATCACACACAAGTAAAATTTTGCTGATGATCGTTCAAAATTGGTTGCAGCAATACATCAACAGGGAACTGCCAGAAATTCAAGCCAGATTTAGAAGAGGACATAGAACAAGGGATATCATTGCTGATGTCAGATGGATCCTGGCTGAAAGCAGAGAACGCCAGAAAGATATATACCTGTGTTTTATTGACTATGCAAAGGCACTCGACTGTGTGGATCATAACAAATTATGGATAACATTGTGAAGAATGGGAATTCCAGAACACTTAATTGTGCTCATGAGGAAACTGTACTTAGACCAAGAGGCAGTTGTTCGAACAGAACAAGGGATACTGCGTGGTTTAAAGTCAGGACAGGTATGGGTCAGTGCTGCATCCTTTCACCATACTTATTCAATCTGTATGCTGAGCAAATAATCTTGGAAGCCAGACTATATGAAGAAGAACAGGGCATCAGGATTGGGGGAAGACTCACTAGCAACTTGCAATATGCAGATGACACAACCTTCCTTGCTGAAAGTGAAGAGACTTGAAGCACTTACTGATGAAGATCAAAGGCCATAACCTTCAGTATGGATTACGCCTCAATATAAAGAAAACAAAAATTCCCACAACTGGACCAATAAGCAACATCATGATAAAGGGAGAAAAGATTGAAGTTGTGAAGGATTTCATTTTACTTGGATCCACAATCAACATCCATGGAAGCAGCAGTCAAGAAATCAAACGACACATTGCATTGGGCAAATCTGCTGCAGAAGACCTTTTTAAGGTATTAAAAAGCAAAGATGTCACTTTAAGGACTGAGGGGTGCCTGACCCAAGCCATGGTGTTTTCAATCACCTTATATGCATGTGACAGCTGCACAATGAATAAGATCGAAGAAGAAATTATGCCTTTGAACTGTGGTGTTGGCGAAAAGTGTTGAATACACCATGAACTGCCAGAAGAACAAACAAATCTGTCTTGGGAGAAGTACAGCCAGAATGCTCACTAGAAGCAAGATGGCGAGACTTTATCTCACATACTTTGGACATGTATCAGGAGGTACCAGTTCCAGGAGAAGGACGTCATGCTCGGTAAAGTAGAGGCATCGAAAAAGAGGACCCTCAAGGAGTTGGATTGACACAGTGGCTGCAACAATGGGCTCAAACATAGCAGTGGTTGTGAGGATGGTGCAGGACCAGGAAGTGTTTCATTCTCTTGTACATAGGGTGGCTCTGAGTCGGAACGGATTCGACAGCACCTAACAGCAATAAGCTACAACTTCCTGTCTTAACACCCACTCTACTGAAATTCTGGAATAGAGATAATCCTTCCTAGAGGTAGCTTTTCTAGCTTTGCTGTTTTCTCCTTAGGACTGTAGATATTTGTCCATGTCAATTTGTTAGGCTGTAAAGAAAACGAAATCTTTTTCAGCATCAAAGCTTAATGCTCAAAGTAACTACCCAAAATCATTTCTTCTTCCCTGCTCATTTCCTTCCTTCCTAATCTGTCCCCCCGCTCTAGTGCCAGCCGCTCAGCTTCTACCCCCTCCCCACACACTGATACCTCACAGAGAACAGGGCTCTGGCCTCCTTGCCTTCTTGAGTAAGAAATCCCTCATTGGAGTAATTTGAGGAAATGTCTCCTGCTCTTCCTTAGCAGGCCCTCTATGTGTGGTCCCCAGCCTCCGAGTTGCCACTAAGTTCAGGTGGAGGCAGAGAGGTGGCCAGAGAGAGTGATGTCAGCAATTTCCTTACAGATTCTCCCAGCGTCCCATGGCCTCCCAGATTGAAAGTATAAAATAGGGTCACCTGTATGTTAATGTCCCAGCTGCAGTGACCCTGAGCACCATTTCACTGGCCCAAGCAGAATCTAGCCCCTCTCTAGGGGTCCCTCGGTAAACTCTGGGAACCCCAGCAACCACTCAGGGCTGCCTTGCATTGCCTCTTGCTCTGACTCACCTATTAAACTGCTTGAAGAATCTTTCCAAGGCTGCCAGGCCTCAGCCTGGCGCTGAGTTCTGTGAGGAGGCTGGAGCATGTGTCTTCTCACTTGAGGCCACACTTTGTCACCTGGATCCTCAAGCATCCCAGCTTGTGCCCAGAATCTCACATGAAAATAATCCTAACAATTTCAGATCCTCTCTAAAGGTCAAACCCAGGCCGAGGGGGCAGGTGGAGAACAGGTCCATGAAACCTTTGTTGCTTTCTTCCTCTTTCAACTACAAAATACCAGCCCCAATGCATAAGAATAGACACAAATAGGTGGGGAAGAAGGGGGGCAACATTTGCAATAACTGGGTTCTCATTTGGCCAAAATTGCCCCTCGTTGCACACAAATGAGAAATGACCCAGTTAGATAACCTGCAGACGGCTGCCATCTCCATGCGGTTATCAGTGGACTGTGTGCGCTGAGCCAAGGAGAACAAAGTCAGCACCACTTTAGCCTGGGTGATCGGGAGGTGGGAGTGATGCGAAGAAAGTCAGAAAGGTTTCTTCTTATAAAGACAAACATTTTGCCTCTCCTGGAGAGCATCAGCTGTTTGTTCTTTTCTTCCCTTTTACCCGCTTGAAGGCACAGTTCATTGATTCAGACTTTCCATTGAATCAGCCCACTTTCAATAGACTCCAAGAAAGAGAAGTTAACTCCTTCTTGGAGGCCCTCAGGATAACTGGGCATAATAGACTCTCTCTGAGCTCCTGCAGCGCTGGGGAAGTCTATTCTAGGGAACCAGTTCACTTTTTTCTCTCAAACAAACACTAAGTTAAAGAAATAGCTTCAGCAGAGAGGGCCATTACCTAGAGTCAGGGCTTGGCTGTCTACAGAGCCCCAAAGAAACCAAAACCATTGCCATCCAGTCAACTTGATTCTGATCCAAGACGACCCCATGCGTTACAGAGTTTTGAACCCAGTGGGTTCAAACCGCCAACCTATCGGTTAGCAGTGAAGCACAAACCATTTGTACCACCCAGGGGCCTTCCTACCCAACACAGCCATATACATTTTATCCAATGGAAAGTTAAATTCAGTGATGGAAGAGCTGGGAAGGCTTAGGGAGCGAATTTGTATGTCCTTGGATGAGCTGAACCTGCTGACCCCAGGAGTGGCCTGCCAGCCATCCGCAATCACCAAACACAGAGAGCAAGCACCTAGGCACCTCAAGTCCTTTTGCTTTCCAATCGAGCTGCTGTACACAATTTGGGGAGCGATCTCTGGATGCCGTTCAGGGGAAGACAGATGGCTGAGAAATGATTTTTTTTTTTTTTGGAGTTTTCTAACCAGGTTTCTCTACTATGTACCAGAACGCAAATAATGACTTCAGTTTCATCCCAGGGTGACAGGCGGCCACAGTCTCTGACTTGGTTCAGGAAAGTCTGGGGTTTAAGACAGGGCCTGCATTTCAAGCAACCCATTCTCATTCTGTGGGACGTAGGGAGGGAGGGAAGGCGGGCTTAGATTTTCATAGCTGATCTTAAATCAAAGAGAGAGACAGCCAAGGGCAGTGAGATCAGGTAGGAGTCTGGAAATGGCACTGGGCATGGGACACAGCTGCCACACTGCACCACAAGGACAGGGAGAGAAGGGCCCTGCCATCGATAGCCACCTACGTGTGGCAGGCCCCCTCCCAGGCGTTTTACATATGACAATCAGCTGCTCAGGAGTCCACGCCAACTCACGGTGACCCCACGTAAGTCAGAGTAGAACTGTGCTCCACAGGGTCTTCAGTTGCTGGGTTTTTTTTTTTTTTTTTCCAGAAGTAGATCACCAGGCCTTTCTTCTGAGGGACCTCTGGTAGACTCAACCCGCCAAGCTTTCAGTTAGCAGCTGAGCTCGTTAATCACCTGCACCACCCAGGTTCTTCTTTTCCATATGATAGCTTGGCTTATTCCCTGCATCTCTGACAGCCATTTTTTCCATGAGGAAATTTGTTCTCTTCATAGACAAAGTGCTGTCCTTGAAGGTCACCTCTGCTCATGTGGCTTCAGTCACCCTCCACATGTTGGTGATTCACAATCAAGGCCCATCTTCCTTCTGAGTCCCCAGTGCAGTTAAGCACTTGGCTGCTAAGCAAAAGATTGTGGGTTCAAACACACCCAGCAGCTCCTCAGGAGAAGACCTGGCAATCTGCTCCAGTAAAGATTACAGCCTAGGGAACCTTATGGGGCAGTTCTATTCTGTCACAGGTGGTCACTATGAGTGAGAATCGACTCAATGGCACCTAACAGTAACAACAAACCTTTGAACATTGTTCCCTCTGTCTGGAATCCTCTTACCCACTGTCTTAGTCATCTAGTGCTACTATAACAGAAATACCACAAGTGGATGGCTTTAACAAAGAGAAATTAATTTTCTTACGGTCTAGTAGGCTAGAAATCCAAATTCAGGGCATCAGTTCCAGAGGAAGACTTTCTCTCTCTGTTGGCTCTGGGGGAAGGTCCTTCTCATCTATCTTCCCTTGGTCTGGGAGCATCTCAGAGCAAGAACCTCGGGTCCAAAGGACGTGCTCTGCCCCCAGCACTGCTTTCTTGGTGGTATGAAGTCCCCCGTTCTCTGCTTGCTTCCCTTTCCTTTTATCTCTTGAGAGATAAAAGGTGGTGCAGACCACACCCCAGGGAAACTCCCTTTACATTGGATCAGGGAGGTGACCTGAGTAAGGGTGGTGTGACAATCCCACCCTAATCCTTTCAACATAAAATTACAATCGCAAAGTGGAGGACAACAACACAATGCTGGGAATCATGGCCTAACCAAGTTGATTCACACATTTTGGGAGGCATAATTCAATCCATGACACCCACAAATACTGCCCCCCCCATCTCATCCTTACCTTGGATGGCTGATTCCTGTGGCTCTGATTTCCTCTAGGAAGTAGCCTGACTCATTCCCATGTGCTTGTGTGTCACTTTGTTCTTACCCCTATCACGGCATCCCCCACTAGGCTAAATGCTTGAAGGAGAGAAAGAAGGTCTTGCTCAGCATTGGGTCCTCATTGCCAGGCGCAACATCTGGCTCACAGCAGGTGCTCAAAAACACTTCCATGGAGTGCGTGACTAAATGAACAAATGAACACATTACTTGCCCAAAGTTGCTCAGCAAGTACGTGGTAGAATTGGGATTCAAATACAGCTCTGTTTGGCCTCAAAGCCTGTGGCCTTTCCTTGTGCTCTGATGATACAAGTGTCATCACGTGGATTGTTTAAAGTAAGGCTGGACAACCTCTGGAGCTAAAACTGTATCATTGGAGTAACTGCAATGAATTCCTGAGGGTTCTTTGAATCTGACATTTGGAATCAACATTCATCATCCGTCCACCTACTATTCTGGTCCAGAAGACAGGCCTCCTCCTGCTCTTTATCTGCAAATTGCCCAGCTTGAGCTTTTAAGGTACCTTTCTTTCCCCTCAGAGCGGAGCCTCAGCTATAGTGTAGTTTGCTTCCTGGTACAGTTAAAAGGTTGGAAGTTCAAACTCTCCCAACAATTCCAGGGGAGAAAGGCCTGGCAATCTGCTTCCATGATGATTACAGCCTAGGAAACCCTATGGGGCAGTTCTGCTTTGTCACAAGGGGTCGCCATGAGTCAGAACCCACCATTCAATGGCACCTAACAACAATAGTCCTATGTAATATGCCCAGAGCAGTTGGAAAGAGATGGAGCCATTATTGTCCTTTCTTATTAAAGGAAATTGCTTGTATTTCTGCCCTCAGATTGTGCCAACTTGCTGTTGATGCAATGTGACCAACTAGTATTGCAAAATTCAGTCAGCCTGGAAAATTTCAGCAGAGGCCAAAGAAGAGGCTCCCACTCAGCACCAATCACTCTAAACACAAATCACAATATTTGCACTTCCACAAGCCACGGATATATTACGTTAGCTACCTCTGCTTTATTTAGATGAACAATGACATGTAGCTGGGGAATGCAGAGACTCAGAATAAGGCCTGAAAATCCTCAGAAGTGGGCTGGATTAATCTTTTCCTGCAGGATCATTGGCTCCAATGGAGCAGGGAATGAACCCCAGGGCCTCACACCGGTCACATGATGCAGTGATACCCTCCCCTGGGATGTGATCACACAAGATTCCCACCATGACCATGAGAAGGGAAAGGAAAACCAAAAAAAAAAAAAAACAAAAAACCCAGCTGCCGTACAGTCGATTCCAGCTCATGGTCACCCTATGTGTTTCAGAGTACAGCTGTCCTCCGTAGGGTTTTCAAGGCTGTGACCTTTCAGAGACAGGTCACCAGGTCTTTCTTCCACGGAGCCTCTGGGTAGGCTCAAACCACCAACCTATCAGTTAGCAACCCAGTGCTTAACCATTTATGCCACCCAGGGACCCCAAGGGGGTCTTTTTTTTTTTCAGGGACCCCAAGGGGGTCTTTCGTTTCTTTGTCTTCTGAATCCTTAGCTGCGGAAATGAAAGTCCATTGAAAATGTCCTGTTTGGATCAGATTTTAAATAACCCAGCCAAATGGGGGAAGTTGTAGATGAAGCCAGCCTGGCCATAAGTTGATCGTTATTGAATCTGTGGAATGGTTACATGGGAGAGGGGTATTGCTCATGGTATTATTCTCTATTCTTCTGTATATTTTTTTAAATTTTCTGTAATAAGAAGCTTTGTTTTGTTTTAATTTGAGTATATTGTTGTTGTTAGTTGCATCCCCATATGTTACAGAGTAGAACTGCTCTATAGGATTTTCTTGGCTGTAATTATAACGGAAGCCCTTCTTTGCCAGGTCTTTTCTTCTGCAGTACCACTGGGTGAGAATCGGGTACAATTTTTCTGAGGAATAATATGGTATTATATATTCAAAAGCCTTCCAAATGTGCAAACCTGTGACTCAGAATTTCTACTTCTAGGAATTTATCCTGAGGAATAATCATAAAACCAAACCAAGCCCATTGCGGTTGAGTCAAGTCTGACTCATAGCAAATCTGTAGGACAGAGTAGAACTGTCCCATAGTTTCCAAGGAGCACCTGGTGGATTCGAACTGCAGACCTTTTGGTTAGCAGCTGTAGCTCTTAACCATTATGCCACCAGGGTTTCCAGAATAATTATAGCTGTGTGAAAAGATTTATCTACTGGGATGACAAGGAAATAATCTAAATGCTCAACAATGAGGACTGGTTAAATAAATTATGGCACATTTATGACGTACTATTACGCAGCAGTTAAAACAATGCTGGATCTGGTGATGGTGAGGAGAGATGGTGGAAATAAACTGACTAATTTCTTTGGAAGGTGAATTGGTATCATCTATTATCATTCAAAATGTGCGTGTACATTGACCCATCAATTACATTTTTAAGAATATTTTTCCATTAATAGACAAAAATGTATAACTAGGGTGATTTTAGCATTCTTTATAGTATAGTAGTATAAAAAAATAGTATAGTAGAAATAAAAATAAAGTAGTATACTTTATAGTATAGCAGAAAAAAGTGAACAATTTAAATGTTCAACAAATGAAGGCTAGTTGAATAAATTATGGCACAACATATAATGGAATTCTTTGCAGGCATTATTTGTATATAATACTAATTACAGCCAACATTTTTTGAAAGCTTACCATGGGCCAGGCACTGTTCTAGGTGATTTTTATATGTTCATTTGTTTAATGTACTGATACAAGAAACATCTCTGTATGAATTAGCTACTACTGTGTAACAAATTGTTCCCAAATTCAGTGGCTCAAAGCAAGAACTTTTTTATTGTTCACTTAGGTAAGCTTACTCCTGACTTTGTAGTCACCTGTGGGTTGGAAGTCAGTTCTGCTGATCTTGGATGGGCTTTCTCATATGTTTGGTGGTCAGGTGGTGTAGTCTGGTTTTTAGAATTAGTCTGGCTGGGACAACTGGTCTACACATGGACTTTCAAAGCAAAATATTAATATGGGGTCATGAGATTGCAGCTGGTTTTTCATTTTCTTATTTGTGATTATCTGTATTTTCTAATTTTTTCCTACAATTTACATTTATTATTTTTTTCAGTGAGCCTATAGAAATGAATGTCCCACAAAAACAAGAAGCTCAGTTTCAGGAGATTTCAGAAACTGCTTCACCTCTCATGTTCTTGGTTATTCTTTCCAAAGTCTTCACAACACTGAGGTGGGAATTATAATTTCTACCAGAGTTTGACTGTCCAGGGGAAATCTGTGTCCAATTCAGGCTGAACTTTTAGTCATTCTCTCCTTTCTGACTCACAGCAGTGACAAGAGAATGGAATTATTAGCCCCGTTCAACAGATGAGGAAACAAAATCGAAAGAAAACACCTGTTACCATCCAGCCAATTCCAACTCATGACAACCCCACGTTTTAAAAAAGTAGAACTGAGTTTCATAAGGCTTCCTTGGATGTAATCTTTATGGAAGCAGTTTGCCAGGCCTTTCTTCCACAGTGTCACCCAGAAAAGGGAATTAGCCGGCGGCAGTCACAAGCTACCAACTAGCAGATCAGGGCTTAGCTCTCACTCTTCTGTCCATGTTCATGCCCTGACACTGTGTTCCCTCCCCCTGGGAAAGGCTTGAGGCAGGGCTTAGACTTAGCTGCCCTAAGTTCCAGCCTTCTTTGGTGTTTGGATTGTCCGTTGAAAGCTGTCACATTCTGGGGATAGAGCAGTTAAAAAATGACGTAGTCCTTACTTCATAGAGCTTACATTCTTACCAAGGGAAATAGACATTAGACAATACAGCAATTAAATTCTTCATTATAATTGTGCCTGAGTGGTGCAAAGAAGTAAAGGCTTCAAGAGAATATATGAAAGGGAGACCAGGCTCAGGCTGGAGGATCAAGGTGGGCTTCTCCAAAATGGTGATCTTTAAGCTGCAATCAGATAACTATGATCACATGTGCTGGACCCCAAAAGTCCTGCATCCCAGGCAATTTCCAATAAGCACACCTTCAGACATCACAGTGTGGTAGAAAAAGGAGCACCAGCCTAGGACCAGAAGTTCCTGTATTGGTCTCAGTTTTACCACTCACTGGTTCTATAGGACTTTGGGTAAGATATTTACATCTCTGGGACCCTGATTTCTCATCAATAAAAATAAAGGAGTTTGATTAGCCAGATGTTATGGATTGAATTGTGTCCCTCCAAAATTGTGTCAACTTGGCTAGGCCATGATTCCCAGTATTGTGTCATTGTCCACTGTTTTGTGATCTGATGTAATTTTCCTATGTGTTGTAAATCATACTTCCATGATGTTAATAAGGCAGGCTTAGAGGCAGGATAAGTTCATGAGTCAGGACTCAATCTACAAGATTAGGTTGTATTTTAAGTCAATCTCTTTTCAGATATGAAAGAAAGAAGCAAGCAGAGAGACACTAGGACCTCATATCACCAAGGAAGTGCCAGGAGCAGAGTGGGTCTTTTGGACCCAGGGTTCCTGTGCTGAGAAGCTTCTAGACCAGGGAAAGATTGATGACGAGGACCTTCCCCGAGAACTGACAGAGAGAGAAAGGCTTCCCCTAGAGCTGGTGCCCTGCTTTGGACTTCTAGCCTTCTAGACTGTGAGAGAATAAATTTCTCTTTGTTAAAGCCATCCACTTGTGGTATTTCTGTTATAGTAGCACTAGATAACTAAGACACCAGGGTGGGAAACTCTTTTTTTTTTTTTTAAGCACAGAACCTGAAACACATCAGAGCAGATCCATTGTCAAACCTTGTTTGTTTGCCCTTCCCCTCCCAAGCCCACTCTCTGGCTTCTGTGGCAGTCCCTATTGCCCCTCCAGGAAACCCAAGGATCTGAAAAACAAAGTTTGAAAACTTCAGAACTAGAAAGATTTCTGAGATCACTTCCAGATGCAAAGCTGTATGATGTTGACTTGGAGTATAAGGATCCGCCTGCCCATGACATACTTTCCACCATGCATGGGTGCAGAAGGCAACGGGGTTGTTCCATTCACTCAAGCATCCAGTGCCTACTCCAATTTCCTTCTAAAGTGTCTTCCTGAACTGAAGAGGCTAGAAAGCTAAAGACTACATTTCTTCCCTGGTTCTTTGAAGCTGGTGCTCCACAAGTGACCCAGGTTCACCAAGTCAAGACAACACTTGAGACGTGGAAGGCAAAGGTAAGCAATGCGGGTCGGTGGCCACGTGCAGGAAGGTTGGGTCTTCCAGCAAGTGCGTAGCAGAAGGGTTTGGCTTTTCTGGGGCATCAGGGATGACAGTTCTGTCCCTAGCATCATAGGCACTGGGTGGCCATCAATAGAGCAGTAGGTTTTCCTCCAGAGCATTCCAGGAGGTATTTGGTTATTTTTGCTGGATGCATGATTCTCGAATTTGTTTTATCCAAGCTTTGTTTGGGGCCCTTCTGGAAATTCTGCAAGCTAAATAACATTCTGTAACAAACTAATGAAGGTGTATTCTGTTACCTGAATACAGTGGCCAAAAAACATCAAAGTAGACTCTTTGAGGGCCCTTAGAAACACGTTGTCAGCTGCCTTCAAGTCAGCCCCCAACTCGTGGCAACCCCATGCACAATGGAATGAAACACTGTCCTGTCTGCCATCTCCATGACTGGTTGTGGATTGGACTGTTGTGATCCA
This sequence comes from Loxodonta africana, assembly GCF_030014295.1. NCBI lineage: Eukaryota > Metazoa > Chordata > Mammalia > Proboscidea > Elephantidae > Loxodonta > Loxodonta africana. The sequence goes on along the minus strand of NC_087344.1, from coordinate 161,743,421 downwards.
TAGGGTTTTCATTGGCTGATTTTCAGAAGTAGGTTGCCAGGCCTTTCTTCCTAGTCTGTCCCAGTCCAAAAGCTCCACTGAAACATGTTCAGCATCATAGCAATACACAAGCTTCCACTGACAGATAGGTGGTGTCTGTGCTTGAGATGCATTGACTGGGTATCGAACCCTGGTCTCCTGCTTGGAAGATGAGAATTCTACCACTGAACAGTCACTGCCCCTGCTTATTGACATATCTTGCCCTTTTTCTTCTTGGCGTATTCCCTACCTCCTGCCTCTGTACACTCCTTTCCAACCTTTCGAGACTCGACTCAGTAGAGTCTCACTACACCCACCACAGTAGTTATACCTTTGGAGGCACAGACTATAGACTCAGGGAGTTCCAAGTTTTAATTCCAATTCTGCCACTTAGGACAGCAGGACTTTAGGCAAATTCCTAAATCTGTTTCAGATTCCTCATTTGCATAATGGGGATAATACTACTACTAACCTCAGAAGGTTGTAGTGATAGTCAAATGAGGTGATGCAAGGGAAATTCATAGCAAAGTGCCTGGCACATGGGAAAAGCTCAATACTTAGTAGCTGTTGTTCATGTTCTTATTATTTTTGGCTTCAGTGATAAGCACCCCTGCTTCTCCATAGCTCACCCATTCAACTACAGTCTGTGGCGTCTGCCTATAATTTTATACATGACTCAAGACAAGGACAAGGGCTCTCTTGGTTCAGTGTCCAGCCTGGAAAGACAGACCTCACCTCTGTACCAAGTCAGGGTTCTTGGTTACAAGCTGGCACTGGCCATTTTGAATCAGACAATCATACAGTCTACTATGCTGGGAAGGACAACTCAAAGAGGAATGGTGTTGCATTCATCGTCAAAAAGAATGTTTCAAGATCTATCCTGAAGTACAACACTGACAGTGATAGAATAATATCCATACGTCTACAAGGAAGACCAGTTAATACGACTATTATTCAAATTTACACACCAACCACTAGGGCCAAAGATGAAGAAACAGAAGATTTTTATCAGCTGCTGCAGTCTGAAATTGATCAAACATGCAATCAAGATGCATTGATAATTACTGGTGATTGGAATGCAAAGGTTGGAAACAAAGAAGGATCACTAGTTGGAAAATATGGCCTTGGTGATAGAACAATGTTGGAGATCAAATGATAGAATTTTGCAAAACCAATGACTTCGTCACTGCAAATACCTTCTTTCACCAACATAAATGGTGACTATACACATGGACCTCGCCAGATGGAACACACAGAAATCAAATTGACTACATCTGTGGAAAGAGATGGTAGAAAAGCTCAATATAATCAGTCAGAGCAAGACCAGGGGCCGACTGTGGAACAGATCATCAATTGCTCATATGCAAGCTCAAGCTGAAACTGAAGAAAATCAGGGCAAGTCCACGAGAGCCAAAATATATCCCACCTGAATTTAGGGGCCATCTGAAGAATAGATTTGATATATTGAGCACTAGTGACTGAAGACCAGATGAGTTGTGGAATGACAAGGACAACATACATGAAGAAAGCAAGAGGTCACTGAAAAGACAGGAAAGAAAGAAAAGACCAAGATGGATGTCAGAGGAGACTCTGAAACTTGCTCTTGAGTGTCGAGCAGCTAAAGCAAAAGGAAGAATTCATGAAGTAAAAGAACTGAACACAAGATTTCAAAGGTGGCTCCAGAAGACAAAGTAAAGTATTACAATGACATGTGCAAAGAGCTGGAGATGGAAAACCAAAAGGGAAGAACACACTTGGCGTTTCTCAAGCTGAAAGAACTGAAGAAAAAATTCAAGCCTCGAGTTGCAATAGTGAAGGATTCCATGGGGAAAATATTAAACGACGCAGGAAGCATCAAAAGAAGATGGAAGGAATACACAGAGTCATTATACCAAAAAGAATTAGTTGATGTTCAACCATTTCAAGAGGTAGCACATGATCAGGAACCGATGGTACTGAAGGAAGAAGTCCAAGCTGCTCTGAAGGCATTGGTGAAAAACAAGGCTTCAGGAATTGATGGAATATCAGTTGAAATGTTTCAACAAACAGATGCAGCGCTGGAGGTGCTCACTCGTCTATGCCAAGAAATATGGAAGACAGCTTCCTGGCCAACCGACTGGAAGAGACCCATATTTATGCCTATTCCCAAGAAAGGTGATCAAACCAAATGTGGAAATTATAGAACAATATCATTAATATGACATGTAAGCAAAATTTTGCTGAAGATCATTCAAAAAAGGCTGCAGCAGTATATTGAGAGGGAACTGCTAGAAATTCAGGCCAGTTTCAGAAGAGGACGTGGAACCAGGGATATCATTGCTGATGGCAGATGGATCCTGGCTGACACAGAGAATACCAGAAGGATGTTTACCTGTGTTTTATTGACTATCAAAGGAATTTGACTATGTGGATCACAACAAACTATGGATAACATTGCGAAGAATGGGAATTCCAGAACACTTTATTGTGTTCCTCATGAGGAAACTTTACATAGATCAAGAGGCAGCTGTTTGGACAGAACAAGGGGATACTGATTGGTTTAAAGTCAGGAAAGGTGTGCAGCAGGGTTGTATTCTTTCACCATACCTATTTAATCTGTATGCTGAACAAATAATACGAGAAGCTGGACTATATGAAGAAGAATGGGGCATCAGGATTGGAGGAAGATTCATTAACAACCTGCGTTGTGCAGATGACACAACCTTGCTTGCTGAAAGTGAAGAGGACTTGAAGCACTTACTAATGCAGATCAAGGACCACAGCCTTCGGTACGGATTGCACCTCAACATAAAGAAAACAAAAATTCTCACAACTGGACCAATGAGCAACATCATGATAAACGGAGAAAAGATTGAAGTTGTCAAGGATTTCATTTTACTTGGATCCACAACCAACAGCCGTGGAAGCAGCAGTTAAAAATCAAAAGACGCATTGCATTGGGTAAATCTGCTGCAAAGGGCCTCTTTGAAGTGTTGAAGAGCAAAGATGTCACCTTGAAGACTAAGGTGCGCCTGACCCAAGCCATGGTATTTTCAATCACATCATATGCATGTGAAAGCTGGACAATGAATAAGGAAGACTGAAGAAGAATTGACTCCTTTGAATGGTGGTGTTGGCGAAGAATATTGAATGTACCATGGACCGCCAAAAGAACGAACAAATCCGTCTCAGAAGAAGTACAGCCAGAATACTCCTTAGAGGCAAGGATGGTGAGATTGCGTCTTACATACTTTGGACACGGTGTCAGAAGGGATCAGTTCCTGGAGAAGGACATCAGGCTTGGCAGAGTACAGGGTCAGCGGAAAAGAGGAAGACCCTCGACGAGGTGGATTGACACAGTGGCTGCAACAACGAGCTCAAGCATAACAACAATTGTAAGGATGGCTCAGGACTAGGCAGTGTTTTGTTCTGTTGTGCATAGGGTTAGCAGCCAAACAACTGTTTGCATCACCCAGGAACTTCTCCAAGATGATAGCCACTGGGAAACTCCCAAGCTCGGAAAGGGTAATTGGATGATGGACAACGAAAAGCAACAACAGTAAACAGCACATCATCCCCTACAATCTTCAATGTCTGTTAGAATTCCTCTAGAGAGTTGGAGGGTCTCACTGGACTTACTGACAGGGACAGGGCTGACATAAGGGACACCAAGCAGGCCTGCCAGGTAACACAGAGTGCTGGATATCTGCAGTGACCCTCATAGCTGAGGACTAGTTGAGGTCATGGGAGAAACTGTTGTTCTACAAAATAGACCCCAGGCTGAAAAAGTTTGAGAATCTCAGCTTATGTGAGAAATGCTCAGCAAACTCCTCCTCAGACCAGCTTCCTTCCCTTGGTACGATGTGGGAAGATTACAACTATTTTTTGTATTCACAGTCTGACATCCTGATCAGGCTTTGTAATAACTCTATTTATCCTGGCGCACCTGTCCCAGACTATTCATGTCGTTAATGCCCATTTGTCCCTATTATGATGCATTTCTGCTTGGTGGTCTCGTCATCTGGGGACCAACCTCTTTATATGATACACTGAGTCATCTTTCTCTAGACAATTGGTGTCACTGTTGCTGGAAAATGTCAATGGGTTAACATATTTCCTTCCTCCTTTTCACAAAAAACACTGGACATAATGCACCAAGGGGGCCTTTGGAATGCTCAGTTTCCCATCTCATCAGGCTTTTCTGGGTGGACCAGTCTCATTTTAGAGCAATTTCTGGGAGAACGTATCTTCTGAGCCTTCTCAAATTAACCAATTACTGCAAACAATGCCTTTTCTTTTGTGGATATTGTCATATATACCTCCTTATTTACAGTTAACAACAACAAAAGACAACCTCCAGGAGAAACACTGCCAAATTCCACAAACCTTGTTCAATCATTTGGTCAAATTAAGTAGAAAATTTTATCCCCTAACAGGAAATGTAACAGCCAGTTTCATGGATTAAGCAGTTCTCTGTAAAAGAACTTTTCTCACTGGGGAATGAATAAACTCAATTGGGTATGAAGGTTTTAAAGCTCTGCTTGAAATTTTAAGGAAAGTCATTTCTGCTACATATATACAACTTTAATTCTCTAAAAAGAAACTTGCAATTTTTGAAAATTCAAGCTATAAAACCATGGCCTCTTTCTTATAGACCGTGGCAGACCATCTTTGAAGTGCTGTATTTGCAAAACAGAGATTTTGAATAACTGTCCTAAAGGGCCACTGTTGATTTAGTAAGCGGATTAACTAAATTTAGCACTTATTCAAACTCCTTCCACCATTGACGCTCAACTTTTCTGGATCCTGGCCATATCTATATTTTCCCGTTATGACTTCATTGCTGCCAAAGGTCTCTCTTACCCACCTTGGCAAACAAACTCATCAATGTCTGAACTCATCAACCAAATTCCATAAGCTGCGCTCCCCCAGGTCACTTCCTTCTCCTAGAAGTGTCTTGCTCCAAATTCTGCCTGTCCCAGGACTTGTCTTCTTCACTGGTGACAATTCCTGTCATCCTGGTGGAAGCAGCCTGGTCACCCTTGGCAATTATCAAGCCCACGTCAATCTTTTCACCCACCTGTACCCTGGCCACCCCTCTGGGTCACCACACTGGGGTGGGGGGAGGTTTTCCTCCCTAATCTAGGGGCACAGTTCTTTTTTTAAATTTTTTTTAGGCCCCATCCAGGGAAATGTCACATTCTAATTTTCTTACATCTCCCCTAGAATATTCAACCTTCTTAAGACGTGTGTTTCTAAAATAATGCTGTTGAAAATATTGATAATCATTGTCACCATGTGATGTGTGGATTATCTCAAACAAGCCTCACAAAGGCTTGCTGCACTCTTGTTTGCTAAGGTTGTAGCTATGAACAGGTACTTTGGAATCATACTGTCTGGGTTCCAATTCCAAGTTACAAAATCATTTTTTCCTCAGCTGTAAAATGGGGATAATAATAGAAGATTAGATGTGACGCACTTAGCGGAGTGCCTGGTACAGAGTTGTTAGTTGCTGTTGAATTGACTCTGACTCATGGCAATCTTATGTACAACAGAATCAGAATGAAATGTTGCTCCGTCCTGCATCATCCTCACAATTGCCAGCATTTTCAAGTCCACCCTTGCAGCTATTGTGCCAATTTGTCTTACTGAGGATCTCCCACACCTTCGCTGGCCGTCTGCTTCACCAAACATATCCTCCTCCAGCGATTAATCCCTCCTGATGACGTTGTCCAAAGCCAGTGAGTCAGATATTGTTCTGTTGTGATCCATATGGTTTTCATTGGCTAATTTTTGGAAGTAGATCACCAGGCCTGTCTTCCTAGTCTGTCTTAGTCTGGAAGCTCTACTGAAATCTGTCCACCACAGAAGACCCTGCTGGTATATGAAATACTAGTGGCATAGCTTCCAATATCACAACAACAAGCAAGCCACCACAGTGTGACAAACTGCAGATGGATGTTCAATAAATGGCAGACTGCCTATATTTCTCCTCTGAGTATCCCCTCTGTGTCCTACAGACTCCTGGGCTCAGCGGTTTCCTGGGCTACGGGCCACTGCCACTAGTCTTCCCCTGATCCAACCCTCCTACTCCCAGAACTGAACTTTGACACTTTGTGTCTCTCCCACTTTGGAATGAATGTCTTTCCTACCCAGGAAGCTAGGAGAGCAGCTCTTGCCCCTAGACTCTGCTTTAGGCACAACCTTCTGGCTGAATAGAGTTCCCGGTGATCATCCTGACAAGACCAAAGCCCCAGGCCAGCCTCGCAGAATAGGACCCTCTTCTTCTGAATGTACGGTATGAAATCACCCAAAGTCCTTATGAAGTCCCTTTCAAGCTAAGGCAACTCATTTCACCTGGTGACGAAATGAGTGATGCTTTCTTTGTTTCTAAGAGAATGGAATCATTTTCTTTCCATTCTTTGTTTGGAAAGAGCCAACACATTGTGGTACCGGGCTCTGCTCCCACCCCAGGGGCCACCAGCCCTGACAAGCTTCAGGGTTGTGGTCCATCTGGGCACCAGGCTGCCTAGAGACTGAAACTACCACAGGCCACTGACACATGCACTATGCATTTTCAAATGCCCATGGATGCAGTCATGATTAATGCAATACAAAATATTCTAGCTGTACTGAATTCACGGCAGCTTGTTGTCATTACCGAATATAATTTTTCTAAACAGTGGTTACTAACAGCATGGCTTTGATCATGTGAGAATACTCAATATATCTGACATTAAAAATGGGGGTCTTCTGATTTTAAAAAGCTGGAAACCCCAATGCCCTGGAAAGAACACTAGAAGGGGAGTCAAGTATGTCATCTGGGAGTGTGAGCCTGCACGAATCACATCCCTTCTCTGGCCCTTAGTTAAGTGCTCAGCTGATAAACAAAAAGTTGGTAGTTCAAACCCACTCCGTGGCTCCATGGGAGAGAGACCTGGAGATCAGCTCCCATAGAGATGACAGCCTAGACGACTGTATGGGGCAGTTCTGCTGTGTCACATGGGGTTACTAGGAGTTGAACATTGACTCGAAGGCACCTAACAACAACACCCTGGACTTCAGCAACTTCACTTGTAAAATATCAGGGGTCAGAACTGATGACCTCTAAGCCCCAACACTAAAATTTCATGAGTCGAGTCACTCTGTCTTAGCTATCTGAAGATGAATATTTATGAGAATGGCCGACATTTTTAAAGGAAAGAAACTACATAGATGTGCCCTATACCCACATAAAACAAACGGCAGGTGCGCAGCTATCAGTTTTTCCGTCCTACTTTTTGTTACACCCTCCTCTAACAACTTTGCTTTTCCCATCATCGCTGCCTGTTCTGAGAGAGCCACCCCCTCCTCGCCCCGCCTCGGTCTCCAAAATCCTATATCTGTCTTTCAAGATTTATTAACGTTGGTATTTTCTCAGCGATTATAAGGCGGCTGTTATTGCCTGTCTCCATTATTTATCCATTTCACTTGTTTCATTTTATTTTTGTTTTTCATGCCCTCCAAGACCTCTCCTTGAACAGATTGCTTTCTACTACCACAGCCTGAACACTCTGTTCCAAGCCAAATAGCCCTCTGATGCCCTTTTACCATCTTAAATTCATCAGTGGGAATTGTAATTGCAAACGCTCCAACTGTTGCTTAAACATTTGCCGTTTTCCTACAACAGTTTATTCCAAAAGAATGAAATTTGCACAGTTGAGCGATGTGTTTATGTGCTCACCATCGGTTGTGGTTTCGTGCTCTGCTAAGAGCAGGGAGAGTTCTGGGCCCTTTTCATCACCTTTCCAGCTCTACCTCCTACCTGCACTGACCAATCAGAATGCCTCTTTGTGTCTGGACAACCAATGAGAATAACTGATCATTTCAAGCATTTATTAAGTATCGGGGGAAGGGGAAAGAGGGAGAAGCCTCTTTCATAAAAGAAAGCATAGACCTTTCAAGGTTTTATTTAGCTCAGGAAAGAGAATCTGTAGGTGGGGAGAAGTGTACACAATACTCAAATCTTATCTTCGGCGAAGGCATAGAGAGGGAAGTATTAAGCTTTCCAAAGTAATAGAACACTTGAAATTCTTCTCCTCTGTTTGGAAAAGATTGTTGCTGCCATCACAGGGAGGAGCATATTTGTCCCTTTAATATTCTGGTTCAGTCATAGACCCCAACTGTTTCTCCTGGATTATTTTAGAAAAGCTAAGGCGGGCTGAAATTTTCCATTAGACTTTGCTAAGTACTAAACAAAGCAAACAAACAAAACCTTGCCTTGGAGTGGATTCCAACTCATAGCGACCCTACAGGACAAAGTAGAACTGCATCATAGAGTTTCCAAGGAGCAGCTGGCAGATTCCAAACTGCTGATCTTTTTGGTGAGCAGCCTTAGCTCTAAAGGAAATGCACAAAGAAAACAATAGAAACATTTTCAAACCAAGAGTACAACGTGTAGAGTGCTTATCCTATCACTGCAGTTTGATAGAACCTGGCCCATTCCCTAGCCTACCTGAAGTGGTTACTCTCTAAGCCCAAAAGAAGTACAATTCTAATGCCTCTTACATGAGTGTCTTGTTTTCCAGCTTCTAGCCTGCCTCTGTTCTTCCAGGCAAGGAGCCTCAGTTATCTAGTAGAGTCTTAACCTTTCAGCTATCACTAAATCAGCAAACACTTGCAGCTTCCTCAGTTCTGTGCTAAGTATGGGGGAAGCAAAGTACACTGGGAAACCACTCGTACCCTCCAGGTTTGTATACACTAGAGGAGAGGCAGACCAGCAAACTCTCAATTCCACCACATGATTGTAAGTATTACGACGGGGCATGCACAGAAAAGTGCTATCTAAATCAGACTGAGGGGTCAAGGAAGAATTTCTGGACCTGCTTGAGTTGAGATATGAAAGATGAATATGATTAGCTAGATTTTAAAAAGAGAGAGAAAAGAAGAAGAAGAAGGTGATTGCAGGCAGCAGGAATAGCATGTACAAAAGCAAGAAGGAAGCAAATAGCATCACCCTGGAGAGCCTCAGGTGGCTCTGTTTGTTTGAGTCCAACGGTGTGAGGAAGAATCTCAGAAGAAGCCAGAATGTGGGCCAGAGGGCTGGATCACGATGGATTGAAGTACTAAATGAAACAGTGTAAACTTTGTCCTGACAGGTCTGGAGAACTATTGAAGAATTTTAAGCAAGAGGTTGAATTGATCAAATTCGTGATTTCAAAACTCTGGCAGGAATGTTTAAAAAAAAGAAAAAAGGAGAGAGAAAAAGGACAGGGTTCAGTCTGGAGTCAGTCACAATAATCCAGGTGAGAGATGATAAGGGCTTAAGTTAAAGTAGAATTTACACAACTGTGTGACTATTTAGATACTAGAATACTTCCTAACTTTGTGGTTGAAACAACTGGGTAAATAGTAACAGCTAACTTAATTGAGTACTTACAAGACACCCTGTCAAGTGCTTTGTATGCTTTCATTTAACAATTTCTTATTGACAGCCTACTATGTGCCAGGCACAGTTTTAGGCACTGGGATAGAACAGTGGAGGGAAAAAAGGACCAAAATCCTTGCCCATATATAGTATGTAGGAGAGCGGTAAGTAAAAGGGGGCGGGGGGGGACAAGAAGCAGGGAAAGGGGATAGGAATGTCAGGAGCGGCAAGAGTTTAAAATTTTAAGTAGGGCGACCAGGGAAGGCCATACTGAGAAAGTGACTTTTGAGTAAAGGCCTAAAGGAAGTGAGAAGTGAAGCCTGTAACTAGGATTTTGAAAAGAGCCCTGGTGATGCAGTGGTTAAGCTCTACGAGAGAAAGATGTGGCAGTCTGCTTTCGTAAAGATTACAGCTTTGGAAACCCTGTGGGGCAATTCTATTCTGTCCTATAGGGTCACTATAAGTCAGAATCAACTCGACGGCAATGAGTTGGTTTTTAGCATTCTGAGCAGCAGTCCTGAGATGGAGGGAACCCGCCATGTTCAAGGACCCTGAACCAGTCAGCATGGCTGGATAAAGTGATGAAGGGAAGAGTAGAAAGAGATGAAGTCAGAGAGGTGATCATTTAGGGTCAGGTAGGCCATTGTAAGGACTTTAGCTTTTACTTTAAAGGAAAAGGGAAACCATTGCAAGGTTTCACACAAAGCAGTAATGTGATCTAACTTGCATTTCAACAGGGTCCCTCTGGCCACCATGTTGGAAATAGCCTGAACAGGGCTGTCTTAGTCATCTAGTGCTGCTGTAACAGAAATACCACAAGTGGCTGGCTTTAACAAACAGAAATGTATTTTCTCACAGTCCAGTAGGCTAGAAGTCCAAATTCAGGGCATCAACTCCTGGGGAAGGCTTTCTCTCTCTGTCAGCTTTGGAGGAAGGTCCTCATCATCAGTCTTCACCTGGACCTTCTCCATGCAGGAACCCTGGGTCCAAAGGATGTGCTCTGCTCCTGCCACTGCTTTCTTGGTGGTATGACGTCCCCCACTCTCTGCTTGGTTCCCTTTCCTTTTATCTCTTGTAGAAAAAAGATGGTGCAGGACAACTCAGGGAAGCTCCTTTTACCTTGGATCAGGGAGGTGACCTGAGTAAGGGTGGTGTTACAATCACACTCTAATCCTCTCAATATAAAATTACAATCACAAAATGGAGGACAACCACACAATACTGGGACTCATGGCCTAACCAAACTGACACATATTTTGGGAGGACACAATTCAATCTATGACAAGGGGCAAAGCTAGAAGCTAGGTACCAGCTAGGAGGCCTGTACAATAACACAGGATAGAGATAATAAAATCTAAACCATGATGATGGCAGTGCTGATTGTGAGAAGTGGTACATTCTAGATATATTTTGAAGGTAGTGCCAATAGGATTGGTGTAATGTTTTAGATGTTGTGCAAGATAAGAAGAGATAAGGATGACACCCAGGATTTTAGCCATGGAGTCACCATTAATTAAAGTAGGGAAGACTGCAGAAGGAGCAACTTTCAGGAAAGAAGGGATAAAATGGCAGAGATGCAGAGCAGGGTGGAGATATGATGGTGAGAGTCTGTGGAAGTTCTCTTCTGATTGATGCAATTTTTTTTTTTTTTTTAGTGAGATTGAAAGTAATATCATGAGCTGAGAGGAAGAATGGTGTTAGGATTGTTGGAAGTTTGAGGAAAGAGAGTTCAAAGAGTAATATAATATTGCAGTTCCCAAAGATGTCTGCAACAATGTATATGCGTTTCCTCCTGCTCTTATTACAATGTGATGTTAGGATCCTCCAGGAAGAGGTGGGGTCTATGTTTCCTTTCCTTAAACCTGGGAAGGTCTTTGTATTGCTTCAAACAATGCAAAGTGGCCAACAGAAGTGACACTATCTCGCTTCCAAAGCTAGGTCATAAAAGGTGATACAGCTTCTACCTGGCTCTCTCTCTCTCCATGTTACTTTGGAGCCATGAGCTACTGACTACTCTGACGCTGCCATGGTGGGGAGACCATGTAGAGAGGCCACATATTGAGTGATGCCTGAGGAGCCCAGATATTCCTGCACCCAGATTCTTGAGTCTGAGGATGGCACAGGCTGAAATCTCTAAGTGGCTAAGGGGTCCAAAGAAGACAACAAAAGATGGCCTCAGTTCCCCTCAGAGACACAAGAGGCAAGGTCATTGAGGGTACAGAGGAAAATGGAAGGATAGATTTAAGGAAACAGGGGAAAATATGGACTAGTTGCTGAGGAGATGGGAGAACAACAAGGACACATAGTGGGATTCCTGGGTAGAACAGAGGTCCACTGTTGGAAAACATGAATTTGTGTGATGATGCTTTTTTTTTTGAAGCAACACTTATTGACCTGATTGGAGAAGTCAAGTGACTAAATTGATCCAGGGCTGGAGTGCTCTAGGGTGGATGGACAGAAAGACAATGGGGTAAGAAAGTAAAAGAGAACGCTGAGAGAGCAACTAAAGTGATGTGCTGTGGTAGACAAGGAAGTTAAGCCAAAGAGAGCAAAGGTTTGGGGGCCAAACACCCAGTCCTGGAACCAGAGGTCACAATAGGGTTGAAAGTATGTGGTAGGGGAGTGAATGAGCTTCAAGGGTGGGATGTTGTGATCAGAAAGTAGAAACTTGGATATTAAGCTTCAGAGTTGGAGTAGTTCTAAGTGTTAGATCCAGGCCATGGGAGTGAAGTGGAGCATAGATGATGGTCATGAAATAATGGGGGCGCAAGAGAGGGTTTCTTTCTGTTATAGCATATGTCAGACTTTAGTGCTTTACACTACACATCAAGTTACAAAGCCTCAGTCACTGTCCTGAAGGAGCAATCCTAAACCCAAGCAAAGGACAAAGGGCCAATAGCTCTCTGGATCACTAAACTCTTGGATAGGTGCGCACTGGAGGTGTGGGGTGTAGCTGAATGGGGAGTTAGTTAAGGGAGAATCATGGAACTTTCACTTTTGCACAGGGCTGGTCCTGGGGAAAATAATTTTCTGCTCACTGTCAATTAGTCAAGGAAGGCTTCATGAAAAAGATGGGCTTGCAAAAAGTGGAGGAAGAAAAAGAACTAACATTTCTGGAGCGCCTAATATGTACCAGGCTGTGCTAAGGGTTTTAGATGTAAATGTATTGTCTCATCTCCTCTTTAAACAATTATTTGAGAGGGTAAATAGCTGCCCAAGGACATAGAACTATGAAGTCGATGAGCCAGAACTCCAAGTGTCTAAAGCTTAAGTCTTTTGCGTTCTCCCTTTTTGACTGAAGAGAGAAAGCAGAGGATCTGCATTGCTGGGAAAGGATTCAGATTCAAACACGCTCTGTGCACTGTGCTTTCTCATACATTGATTCATTGGCCTGTGTCTCAGAGGGGAATTGGAATCAAAGAAACACAGTCTGGCAGCTAAAAAGTAATTTTCAAGCTCTTGACTTGCATTTCTAAAGCATCCAAAGCGATTAATTGGCTCTGGGCAACACTTCCTAATTCCCTCTCTCATCTGTGTTCCTCACCCACCACAGTCCACCCCATCCTCTCTCCTTGCAACTTCTTGAGAAAAGTTTTCCTCCAAACTCCTCCCCCAGTACAGGTTCTTATTTTTTTCTCCTGCATGCTGGGAGAAATCTGGACAATGCAGCTTCCTTAATGGGCAGGGGAAGAGGAGAGTCTGGAAATAAACGTGCATTAGTAATTGATGTCATGTCACCAAAAGTATTCTTCCTATTTTCTAGATGAAGAAACTGAGGCACAGAGTGGGTAACCTGCTCACTGTCACACAGATGGTGAGAGGGAAATTATGGCTGAATTCCACATTGAACTTCTAAAGCACTTGGAGTTGGCACTATACAATTTAGGGTATCATTTTAGTCTGCCCTGTGATATTCTTGTTTTCTCTGTTTTGTGTTCAATTGGAGTAGCTTTCCTTAGCCTTGGATTTCTAGTGTAATTCTGCCACCAATGCCTCCCTTAATTATGTAGCTGTTGTCCTTCATTTCTTATTTTCTTATAACTGTCTCACTTATTCTGATTGTCCTCCAAACCCTTTGTGGAAGGACATGAAGTATAAAAGTATAAATAAATAAAATAGCAGTTGTTTTTTTTTTAAGTATAATACTACATCCCCCAAGAGGATAGAGAGGACCTAGAAGACAGGAATTGTGTCTCAGACTTCACTTGATCATTCCTACCACTACCCCCCCCACCCCCGTGACACCTAGAGGGATACAAGGCAGATGTTCCACACTTATTATTTATTATGAATGCTAGGGTATGAGCTGGCATTTATTGGATACTTACTCTTTGCCAGATGTTCTCCAAACAATATTTCATCCATACAGGAAATGGGATGTTACTATTTATGTTTTACTAGGATGCCCAACTCATCCTGGTATGCCCAGGATTTTCCCATTTTGGTCACTGAAAGTCCTACATCCTAGGAAACCCCTCAGTCCAGAGCAAACTCAGGATAGTTGGTCACTCTGCATTTTAGAGATGAGAACTCTGAGTCTCAAAGAGATGAGTTATCTTCCCCAACTTGTCTTACAGATTTAAGCCCAGGTATGTCTACAGCATGAACACGTTTACCAACAGGACAGATTGCGGGGTAGGAGAAAAAGAAAGTGAGGCTGCCCAGGGCATCCTGGTAATAGGTGCTGGCATACCCCAGTGGGTGGCCCTGGGCACAATCATGAGTGCACATGAAAAGTAGCTGTAAAGTCCTGTGGAGGAGGATGGGACGGTTTAAAGAGCTGGGGTGGCAGGGCTTGGAGCTGGTTTGAGAGTTAACTACAGGGGGCTAGTGCAGAAAAGCATGAAGGCAACCTCAGGATGACTCTGCTCACCCCTAATAGAGTGCCTTGAAGCTCTTGTTGCTCTCACTGATGGTTTGTCCACCTGCTGATTGTATCACAGACTTGAGTCAAGCTGATGGTATCAGCTGACACTAAATTTGCTACTTACAAAGTAACAAATGAGTAATTATGGACCTGATCATTATTCCCTGCTTACTACTTACATGCCAAATATTTATAGAAACTAATATAGCATTTAGTTTACAGCTGATAATAGGGAGACCATTAGCTCCCCCTAGTCGTCCTTCTTCCCTCCAGCAGAGAATCACCCGTCCTTGAAGGAGACCAGCTGAAAACTTTAAGCCTCATGATAAGGATCACTTTTTTTTTTTTTGCAACAAAGGAGTGTAGAGGCTGTCTAGGAATCTTTCCTGTGTTATACACTTTTGCCTATTCCTTTTCTCAGCCTCTGAATCTCTATCTCATTTCAAGTCGCAAAAAATGAGACCCTTGTGGTACTGAAGATCTGAAACATGCAAATTACTGGCTCTTAACAGAAGGAGAGTCAGATATATGAAGAGGAAATGGAATATGTGGCTAATTGTCTCCATGAACAACTGTCTCCTTTGCCATGAGCCCACAAGGCTGGATGGTGCCTGGCTTCCATTACTGAACACTTTGATCAACGATTTTATAAAAGAATTTGGATCAAAAAGAGAGGGATGCAAAACAGAATTTCAAATTTTCAGGGAATCCAGATTTTCTAGAACCATTCAGGCTGGATGAACCCTCAAAACTATGACCCTGAGATAATCTTTAAACCTTAAACCAAAAATATCCTCTAAATCTTCTTTAAACCAAACAATAGTTTGGCTTTAGTTTAGCTTTGTGCTCTTTTAACAACTATCTATATGGGATCAAACTGACAACAGTAACTTGAGAGGTTAGACAGAAAGCTTGGGGGAGCAGTGAGTTTATGTTAATGGAGGAAGAACAATTTGGCAAAGGAGGGTTAGAGTGTTTGCATAACTTGAAGAATGTAATCAAGCCACTGAATTACACATGTAGAAATTGTTGAATTGGTTATGTTTTGCCCTGCATATTTTCAACAACATTAAAAAAAAAAAAAAAATACTGGCTCAGCAGCGGTTTCCGGCTTCTCAGCCGATGAGATAACACATCTGATTGTTCTCCTCAGGCTCAGGGACAGCCAAGGGCTGAATGCATTGGGCCTTATCATTCAATTGAACTCACTCTTTTGGAGCCCCTTCTAGGCTCCACACACCAGGCTCAGTCCTGGGTACATAAGGCTGAATGCAATGGGATCAGCCCTCAAGGAACTCACCAGATATTAAGCTACTCAGTCATAATACACCTGTAAAGGAAAAAACATGTCATTATGGTTTATGTTGCTGATGTGATTAAAAAGCAATTTTATGTCCTTCAAGAGGCCCAGAATGATAATAAAAAGAAGTGATACAACGGCATGTAGACCAGCTATCAACTCAAAAAGTGTTTTTAAAACAACAAAATGATGGGAGAACAAATTTATTATGGCCTTGGGTGGATGAACCAAAGAATTCAGCTTCCTACCCTTGTTTTTGATCCAGTATTTTTCTAGATTCCTCTTTTTTTTTTTAATCCAAAGACAGCAAATTTTAAATGACATGTCCTATATGTTCTAGGGTTTATTAGCTAAACAATTTTGTGATTCTACATCTCCAGCTGTATCTGCCACTAATGCTTGGGGTCTATGGTTTCTCTGACAAATTATCATAAATCAGATTGATATGTAGTCATATAATTCAGATGACATTTATACTGTTACAGTAAGTGAAATTAATATTAAGTGAAAGCTTTCAATTATTAAAGTGCTGGGCCTGCCTGATTCAGAAAAAATGAACTTTCACCTTGGATTGCTTTGTTTTAAAACCTTTCAGCAATCAGAACTGTGAAAGTCAATTTACGGGTCTGGATTTGAGAGTTTGCTACTTTTAATTAGGTATATAAATCCCCTTATTGTGTTTTCCATTACAGCCATGTGCAGGCCCAACCCTGCTCTGTTGACGTTCCAAATAGATCATTTGTTTGACTGGTAGTAAGTCTACCCTTGGAGACTTATCAGATGACTGTGATCTATCAAGGGTGGTTAGAAGATCAGTATTTCAAATACTTGCTAATGTGGATAAGAGGAACTTGGCTAATAATTTCTCCGTGTTAGTTATATAAAGATTTATTTAGGAAATATGGTATTGTAATAGACTCCAAAAAAGTTTTTAAAAATTTTTTAAATGCCGTTGAGAGTGAGGAAAAATAAATTCATCTAAGGAAAGATACTAAGGGTGGTACAGTGGGTGAGAAGAGGTAGATAAACTTGTTCTTAACCTATAATCCAGCCCTGAGTTCTTCCAGGGTCTCCAAACCTTTATTTCATTTCTTTAAAGACAGAAAATGATTTCTTAAAGTTTCAGTTTCTGAGAACACTGTCTTCAAGAAGTTATGTGTTACCAAGACCACCCAGAACTTCCACAGAATAAGCCGCTGACCTGCTGTATGAACTTCTGCAGGTCCATCTGGATATACAACTGGGTTAACAGTGGACCCATGCTGAAAGACAGTGTACAGAAGAGACAAGTTCCCACTGAGAAAATCGATGGTTTCTGTGCTTATGGAAAAGGAAAAAAAATCACAGTAAGAACTCTTCTCTCCCAACTAATCTTGTTATTTGTTCCCAGGAATACTGTGGGAGAGGAGAGCAGAAGCACTGGCCTATCACGTTAAGACAACTTTCACTCTTCCACCTTTTGTTCACATCAGCCACCTCTCCATCTTTCCCCCAAATGGCCAAATCTCTTTCAAAGTCAGTTAGAAATTGTTCCTATTTCCAAAATAAACAAACAAAAAAACCAAACCTGTTGCTGTAGAGTCCATTCTGACTCAGAGTGACCCTATAGGACAGAATAGAATTGTCCAATAGGGTTCCCAAGGAGTGGCTGGTGGATTCCAACTGCCAACCTTTTGGTTAGCAGCCGAGAACTGAGCATTAGAGACTCTGAGGCTTAGTGGGACACTTAATAGTGATGTAAAGTGCCAAGGTAACACTGAATGACCCCAAATTTTCCATTAAAGTCTGAAAGAGAACATTTCACATAAAGCATACCACCCAGGTTCATAGGACAGTATTGAACCCTAAAGTTCGTAAATTATTGACCCTTCAAATCAGGTTGTATTGGCTTTAGCTTAGAGGGAGTCTAGTGTAATTATGCCAAGATCTGGGTTCATAGAGAAGACCTCTGGCCAGCAGCTAACCCATGCCTGCTCAGTCTCAGGGGAGGCTGTGTGCTTCAGCACAACCATCAGCATGAATAAAAACTCTGCTCCAGGGGATAGGAAGGTGGAGGGCAATCACCATTTATTGAAGACCTACTGTGTTCCAGGCACTGTGCCAGGTACTTTACACAATACCATCCCTTTTAATTTCAGCACAAAAGTGACTTGCTCCAAACAAGATGGACAACAGAGAGAAAAAATGGTCTATACAGGCCATTGGAAACTCTAGTGACATAGTGGTTAAGTGCTATGGCTGCTAACCAAAAGGTTGACAGTTCAAATCCACCAGGTGCTCCTTGGAAACTCTATGGGGCAGTTCTATTCTGTGAATAGGGTTGCTATGAGTTGGAATTGACTTGACAGTAATGGGTTTAGCTTTTTTCGTTTCTTACAGGCTATTAGAGGCCTTAAAAGCATTACCCGCAAACTTTAGTATTGCTTCTCACCCTGTCTTCCTTGCTCATAGCTGATCCCCCAGGCCTAGCATAGTGCCTCACGTATAGTAGGTGCTCGCGAAATATTCTTGACTGAACGCACATTTTAAACCCATTTCCCTTCAGATAAACAAAATTCTATATTCTCGTTTAACGTTGTATAATTTAAGAGCAATTAAGTATCTTAATGAAAAGTTAATACGATGGAAAATTTTGAATAAGTTTTTTCAAATTACACATATCCCACTCTTTGTCTTTACGTCTGGAGTTTAAACTTGAGAGGAAGCTTGTAAGTAAATAATCATAGATGTACACAGGAAATATGTACAGAGATATTCATTGTGCCATTATTTACACAGTGAAAAAATGATTGGAGATGTCCATAATAAATTATGTGACATCCCTTCATTAGAATATTATACATCTACTAAAAATCATGATTTTAAGGATATTTAATAACATGAGGAAATACTATATAATGTTACTTAAAAAACCAGGACACAAAACTCTGTATTACTATTATTCTAATATTCATACATTCTATATGAAGTAAAAGAGCTGAACAGAAAATTTCAAAGTGAGGCTTGAGAAGACAAAGTATTATGATAACACGTGCAAAGACCTGGAGATAGAAAACCAAGGGAAGAATACGCTCAGCATTTCCCAAGTTGAAAGACCTGAAGAAAAAATTGAAGCCTTGAGTTGCAATACTGAAGGATTCTATGGGGAAAATATTAAACGATGTAGAAAAGTATCAAAAGAAATGGAAGGAATACACAGAGTCACTGTACCAAAAAGAATTGGTCGACATTTAACCATTTCAGGAGGTAATATATGATCAGGAACCAGTGATACTGAAGGAAGAAGTCCAAGCTGCACTGAAGGCATTGGCAAAAAACAAGTCTTCAGGAATCGACAGAATATCAATTGAGATGTTTCAACAAATGGATGCAGTGCTGGAAGTGCTCACTCATCTATGCCAAGAAATTTGGAAGACAGCTACCTGGCCAACCGACAGGAAGAGATCCAAATTTATGCCTATTCCCAAGAAATGTGATCCAATCAAATGCAGAAATTATCAAACAATATCATTAATATCACAAGCCATCAAAATTCTGCTGAATATCATTCAAAAGTGACTGCAGCAATACATCAACAGAGAACTGCCAGAAATTCAAGCTGGGTTTAGAAGAGGACTTGGAACCAGGGATATCATTGCTGATGTCAGATGGATCCTGGCTGAAAGCAGAGAATACCAGAGGGATGTTTACCTGTGTTTTATTGACTATGCAAAGGCATTCAACTGTGTGGATCATAACAAATTTTGGATAACATTGCAGAGGATGGGAATTCTGGAACACTTAATTGTGCTCCTGAGGAATCTGTACATGGATCAAGAGGCAGGCGTTCAAACAGAACAAGGGGATACTGCATGGTTTAAAGTCAGGAAAGTTGTGCGTCAGGGTTGTATTCTTTCACCACACCTATTTAGACTGTATGCTGAGCAGATAATCTGAGAAGCTGGACTATATGAAGAAGAATGGGGCATCAGGATTGGAGGAAGACTCATGGACAGCCTGCATTATGCAGAGGACACAACCTTGCTTACTGAAAGGGAAGAGGACTTGAAGCACTCACAGATGAAGATCAAAGACCACAGCCTTCGGTATGGATTGCACCTCAACACAAAGAGACTAAAAATCCTCACAACTGGATCAATAAGCAACATCATGATAAACAGAGAAAAGGTTGAGGTTGTCAAAGATTTCATATTACTTAGATCTACCATCAACACCCATGGGAGAAGCAGCCAAGAAATCAAAAGATGCATTGCGTTGGGCATATCCACTGCAAAAGACCTCTTTAAAGTGTTAAAAAGCAAAGATGTCACCTTGAGGGCTAAGGTAAGCCTGATCCAAGCCATGATGTTTTCAAACACCTCATATGCATGTGAAAGCTGGACAATGAATAAGGAAGACCGAAGAAGAATTGAAGCCTTTGAATTGTGGTGTTGGTGAAGAATAGTGAATATACCATGTGGACTGCCAGAAGAACGAACAAATCTGTCTTGGAAGAAGTACAACCAGAATGCTCCTTAGAAGCAAGGATGATGAGTCTATGTCTCTCATACTTTGGATATGCTATCAGGAGGGATCAGTCCCTGGAGAAGGACATCATGCTTGGTAAAGTAGAGGATCAGCGAAAAAAAGGAAGACCCTCAACGAGATGGATTGACACAGTGGCTGCAACAATGGGCTCAAGCATAGCAACAATTGTGAGGACGGCGCAGGACCGGGCAGTGTTTCGTTCTGTTATGCATAGAGTCGCTGTGATTCAGAACCAACTCAACGGCACCTAAAAACAACAACAAATATATGCATAGGCGAATGCTGGAAGGAAATAATATACCAAAACATTAGTTATAATTATTTCTGGGTGGTGGGATTATTAATGCTATTTAGTTCTTCAGATTTAATACTTTTCAGTATTTTCTATTATTTTTGTAAGACGTGCATTATGTATGTAACTATAAAAGTTTTGTTTTATTTTTTTAAAGAAAGAAGAGTTTGATAGTAGAACCAGGTAGATGAAAAATATGTAGTTGACCTCCTGGTGCCACAAACTGTTCTGAGGAAATGGCAGATGAAAACAGTTTGTTGAAGAGATTAGCTGTTTTTGCTAAACAAGCTTTTTAGGAATTCTTTCTCCCTACTTAGGCTAACAGTCCGTGCCATCAGCCACTTTGCTAATTTGACCCAATAATTTTGTTGTCATCATTCTCCATGTTAGCCCAGGAAGTAGCTTCCCTGAGACTTATCTTTGCGTTCTGTGGAAAGGCTTCAACAGTTAATAAAGCACTTTTGTAAATAATGTTATATACTCATTCAAAAATCGTTATGCCCCCACTGTGCCCCAGGTACTGTGGGAGGCACTAGGGAAAAGCCTGTTTCATCCTGAAGTCTTCATATCACTCTGTACGTGAAGGCTATGTATTCCTTCCCAGCTGCTCCAACAGTCTGGGAGTGTGCCAGTAGAACTGCAATCAAAAAGAAGGCTCAATTCAGATGAGAATTAATTGAATCAAAAAGCTCTGGTGGTCCTGTGGGCAGCTAGGGTCTGCCCAGTGGAAGCTCTACCTGTGCCAGGTTCTGCTCAGCTCAGAGAGCCCTGGGCCAGAAACTACCAGAAAGAGCCAACAAGCTCTCGCTGCAACCTTGCAAGAATAGATGGCAGATTTTTTAATGAGAGGAGCCATTGCGAACGAAGAGGTGGAGAGTAAGGACTAAGTATTAAATCCAAAGGAAAATGTCATTTTAAAACTGTGTTATTTCTGCCAGGATGACATCAACTATGACAATAACAATATGATGATGATGATGATAAATAAGTAAGCAAATAAGTAGGTATATGCAGCTACAGAAAGCAGCCTGATGAGATGGAAGGTGCATGGGCCCAGGTTTAGTCAGTGAGACCTGCCTCTACCACTTACGATGTGATTTTGGGCAAGTTACTTAAGCTCTCTCAGCCTCAGGGTTCTTGTCTGCAAAGTGGGGATGACATCATCTCTCTTGAAAGGTTGTTATGAAGATTAGAAATAACATATGGAACATGAAAGACACAATCCCTGACAAATATTGGGCATTTGATCGTGAATCATGATACCTGTAAAAGCAAAGTCTTATCCTACACCACCCCATACTTTTAGAGTTTTATACCTATGGAAGCAGCAGTCAAGAAATCAAAAGATGCATTGCATTGGGCAAATCTGCTGCAAAAGATCTCTTTAAAGTGTTAAAAAGCAAAGATGTCACCTTGGGGACTAAGGTGCGCCTGACCCATGTCATGGTGTTTGCAGTCGCCTCACATGCATGCGAAAGCTGGACAATGAATAAGGAAGACGGAAGAAGAATCGATGCCCTTGAATTATAGTGTTGGCAATGAATATTGAATATACCACAGACTGCCAAAAGAATGAACAAATCTGTCCTGGAAGAAGCACAACCAGAATGCTTCTTAGAAGCAAGGATGGTGAGACTAGGTGTCACATACTTTGGGCAAGTTGTCAGGAGGGATCAGTCCTTGGAGAAGGACATAATGCTTGTTAAGGTAGAGGGTCAGCAAAAAAGAGGAATACACTCAAGGAGATGGAGTGACACAGTGGCTGCAACAATGGGCTCAAGCATAGCAAGGGTCATGAGAATGGCACAGGATGGGATGGTGTTTTGTTCTGTTGTACATAGAGTTGCCATGAGTTGGAAGCAACTTGAAGGCATCTAACAACAACAACAACACTCGTATAGCAAAGGTTAAAAAGAGTGGAGGAGCTCTCTCGGCCTTAGCGCCATCTTGTTAGAAACCTCCCAAACTTGAGAGCCAAGTGGAGGAAGAAGCAAACGATCAGGCTGAAGCACAAAAGGAGAAAGATGAGGCAGAGGTCCAAGTGAACACTAGCGTGTGCACCCACAAAAACCACGGCAGCAGGAATACGGAATGTCGGAGGCCGGGACACTGGTACAAGTAGTTGACTGCATGCTGCTGTCTGGAACTTGTCTCAATGGATCTAGAATTTCCATCGCCATTTGATCCTGGCAAACACTTCCTAGGGGCCCACCTTGCTCTTACCAAATCAGTCCCTTTTGACCCTTTTCCATGGACCTATGACAGTCTGGACTAGTTCTGTTCTCAGTTGTGGCTGAGTGTAACACGTATACAATAAATCATCTCCTCTGCTGTCTTAGCTGAAGAATCAAAAAAAAAAAAAAAAAAAGTGTGGGGGAAAGCAGCCAGTTAACAGCCAGAAAGTTGGAAAGGATCCAAAACCAGGTGCTGGTGGGAGAGTTGAGGGAATAAATCAGAACTAAACCAACCAAACCAAACCCGTTGCTGTCAGGTCAATTCCGACTCATAGATCAGAACTAAGGCCTTGAATTTCAAATGAGTACTAGAGCTCCCTCTTCAGGCAGAGTTTGGTGCGTGTTACTAGCATTTGGGGGCTGCTTTTTTTTTTTTTTGTGGAGCTTTTTTTTTTTTTTTTTTTTTGTGGAGCTCTGGTGCTGCAGTGGTTAAGAGATTGGCTGCTAAACAAAAGGTCGACAGTTCAAATCCACCAGCCACTCCTTGGAAACCCCATGCGGCAGTTCTACCCTGTCCTGTGGGGTCACTGTGAGTCGGTCCTGGATGGCAATGGTTTTTTTTTCTTTTTTTTTTTAAATGAGTCACACAACCAAAAACCAAAACCATTGTCTTCAAGTCAATTCTGATTCACAGCAACCTAAAAACTCAGCATGCTTCTTCACTTTGTTTGTTTTTCTGTAAAATATATATATATATATATCACTTGCTCAACTAGCTTTGCACAACATTTCCTAACATTGTTATTACTATATTTAATTAGACAATACATGATTTAGAGTAAGTTTAAAAGAGATGTCAATACCATAATCTAATTAGGTAGAGTTCTCATTAATTTTTGTTATTAATCACTGTTTTTTTCACCCAAAGCTTAAGTACAGCTAACTCACCCCGAGTCTTTCTTGGCTTGTCAGAACCCAGTATGCCTTTTCTCAAAACCACCTGCATCATCTCTGTTTCACAAATACAAAACAAACACTTATTGAACACTGTTGTTGTTGTTGTTATGTGCTGTCAAGTCACCTCCAATTCATGGTGACCTTATCTATAATAAATAGAATGAAACATTACCTAGTTCTGCATCATCCTCACAATCACCAGCATTTTTGAGTCCATCGTTTCAGCTACTAGCAGTGCCAGTTCATCTCAATGAGGGTCTTCTGTGCACTCATTGGCCCTCTACTGCATCAAACGTTGAGTCCTCCTCTAGAGAAGGATCCCTCCTAATGGCATGCCCAAAACAAGCAAGTCAGACCAATGTTCGTTGTGATCCATAAAGTTTTCATTGGCTAATTTTCAGAAGTAGATCGCCAGGCTAGTGGGAATGTAAAATGGTACAACCACTTTGAAAATTGATTTGGCACTTCCTTAAAAAACTAGAAATAGAACTACCGTACGATCCTGCAATCCTACTCCTTAGAATTATCCTAGAGAAATAAGAGCCTTTACACGAACAGATACATGCACACCCAAGTTCATTGCAACACCGTTTACAATAGCAAAAGATGGAAGCAACCCATGTACCTATCAATGGGTGAATGGATAAATAATGGTACATTCACACAATGGAATACTATGCATCGATAAAGAACAATGATGAATCCATGAAACATTCCATAACATGGAGGAATCTGGAAGGCATTATGCTGAATGAAATTAGGCAGCTGCAAAAGGACAAATATTGTATAAGACCACTATTATAAGAACTCGAGAAATAGTTTAAACAGAGAAGAAAATATTCTTTGATGGTTACGAGGGGGGGAGGGAGGGGAAGGGAGAGGGATTTTCACTAATGAGAGAGTAGAGAAGAACTATTTTAGGTGAAGGGAAAGACAATACACAATACAGGAGAGGTCAGCACAACCGGACTAAACCAAAAGCAAAGAAGTTTCCTGAATAAACTGAATGCTTCGAAGGCCAGCGTAGCAGAGGCAAGGGTTTGGGGACCATGGTTTCAGGGGACATCTAAGTCAATTGACATAATAAAATCTATTAAGAAAACATTCTGCATCCCACTTTGGAGAGTGGCATCTGGGGTCTTAAACGCTAGCAAACGGCCATCTAAGATGCATCAATTGGTCTCAACCCACCTGGAGCAAAGGAGAATGAAGAACACCAAAAACACAAGGTAATTATGACCCCAAGAGGCAGAAAAGGCCACATAAAGCAGAGACTACATTAGCCTGAGACCAGAAGAACTAGATGGTGCCCAGCTACAAGTGGTGATTGTCCTGACAGGGAACACAACAGAGAACCCCTGAGGGAGCAGGAGACCAGTGGGATACAGACCCCAAATTCTCATAAAAAGACCAGACTTAATGGTCTGACTGAGAGTAGAAGGACCCTGGAGGTCATGGTCCCCAGACCTTCTGTTAGCCCAAGACAGGAATCATTCCCAAAGCCAACTCTTCAGACAGGGATTTGACTGGACTATGGGATAGACAATGATACTTGTGAAAAATGAGCTTTTTTGGATCAAGTAGATACATGAGACTATGCTCGCATCTCCTGTCTGAAGGGGAGATGAGAAGGAAGAGGGCTTCAGAAGCTGGCAGAATGGACACGAAAAGAGAGTGGAGGGAAGGAGTATGCTGTCTCATTAGGGGGAGAGCAATTAGGAATATATGGCAAAGTATTTATAAATTTTTGTATGAGAGTTTGACTTGATTGGTAAACTTTAACTTAAAGCACGATAAAAATTTTTTAAAAAGTAGATTGCCAGGCCTTTCTTCCTAGTCTGCCCTAGTCTGGAAGCCCCACTGAAACCTGTCCACCATGCATGACACAGCTGGTATTTGAAATACCAGCCCCATAGCTTCCAGCATCACAATAACACACAAGCCACCACGGTGTGACAAACTGACAGGCTGGTCGTAGTATTGAACACTAACTCATGCTAACCACTCAGAAGGACACAAAAGAAGTATAAAGCATGGATTCCTGCCCTCTATGACTTTCTAATCTGGTTGTATAAACAAAATATACATATATAAAATGGTTATGTCACAAACAAAAAAATAATTAAGTGTGAGCTTTTTTTTTTTTTTTAATCTATGTCAGGGCCTAAACTTCATTCAACTCTATACCCTCCATTCCCAATACCTACCATGCTTCATGGAAACCCTGGTGGAGTAGTGATTAAGGGCTACAGCTGCTAACCAAAAGGTCAGGAGTTTGAATCCACCAGGAGCTCCTTGGAAACTCTACGGGGCAGTTCTGCTCTGTCCTATAGGGCAACACAGGGACTCAGTAGATGTTTGGTGAACAAGCTAAGCAGCATGACTGACACAGAGAATAAATACTGGATGACTATAGAAGAAAACACTTGCCACCTTCTAGCACACTGCCACTTACTTTATCATTTATTTCCCTCTCTGCATGTGAGCTTTCCGAGAGCAGAGTTTGTTTTTTGTCTCCATTCACTGTGTGTCCACAGAGCATAGGCTAATGTCTGGCACATCACAGACAACCAATAAATGTTTGCTAAATAAATAAATGAATGAATGTTTCAGCCATAACTTATCAACAGAGTCTACACAGGTGAGACTGAGGTTCCTGGAGTCTTGTGGAATTTCAGGGCCAGGGTTAAGGACCACAAGATGAAATACTTACCAAAAATGTACTAGGGTGTTTGTTACTGCTTTGTTTATAATCGTGGCAAATTGGAAACAATCTAAAATAGGAGAATGACTAAACAAATTATCTCTCTATAACAGGATATCATAAATCCATTAATCATAGCAACATAGATCCACACTGTTTTGGAAAGATATTTACAATACATTAAACCAAAAAACCCACTGTCAATTCCAACTTGCAGCGAACCTATAGGACAGAGTAGAACTGTGCCATATAGGGCTTCCAAGGAGTGGCTGGTGGATTCAAACCGCAGACCTTTTGGTTAGCAGCCAAATGTTTAACCACTGTACCACCAGTGATCCACTACAATACAATACATTAGAAGTGATTAAATAAAATCGAAAAATATAGTCCCTTTTTTTTTTTTCCTTGTGGGAGGCTAGAGGCATATGAATGGAAAAAAAAAATCTAGAAGATTCCATGCAGAATGTTTCACCAGGCAGCAGTATTAAGGATCGGATTTACATTTTCTTCTTCAAAACTTTTCATGTTGTCTGATTTAAAAAAAAAAAAAAAAATGCATGCATTATTTTAAGATTAAAAAGAAAAAGGCATTTTCATTTTTTAAAAGAAGCTGTCTGGAGATCTCATCTTTCAACAACCTCATGAGTGTAGAAGTGGCCTGTGTGGGTCCTGAATGTGGCCCTGCACCGAGCGCCTTCCCACGTCCTCCTTTTCTATACCCTTCCCAGCGGCTCCCCTGTGATATAAGTCATAGTTGACTGTAACTGATTCAGCCAGTCTGGGACTAACTTGAGGGCGTATTGATTTCAGATGGTGGTCAGATTTAATAGCCGGTGGCCATTACAGAGGTTTACGTCTCCATCCTTCTTCTTGACAAAGAATGCCCTGGATTGCCAATGACCTCTCATCAACGAAATCCTCAAGAACTGCTGTCTCAGATCCTGAATGTAAGATCCTGTGCCCTAGTCAGAATTGCTCCCACATTCCTCCCGAAAGGATCAATAGACAGGGTGGTCACTGGGTTGGTAAGAGAGCTAGATGTAAGCTTTGACTAGGATGAATATGCCTTGGAAGCCACTGTATTTGGGGGCTGGGGGAAACTAAATCATATTCCCTGTACCCAAGGCACCCAAGGCTGTGCTGGTAACACTCAGTGTCCTCTAGGCTTGTGTAAAAGTACTGAACGGCAGCCTCGTTGTGCTGGTTCTGGTTTAATTACCCACACCGGGTTTTCTTTCAGCGATACAGTATTCACTAGGGTGGGGTAGCAGGAAGTAGGAAGAGCATGAACTTTTGGAGTCAGATTATTGATTTCAGACAAGGTCTTAAATTCTCTGAGATTCAGTGTTGTCATTCATATTGTTGGCTACTGTCAACTCAGCTCTGACTCATGACTCCCCATGTACAACAGAACAAAATGTTGCCTCGTCCTACACCATCTACATGATCGTTGATACACTCAAGTCCATTGTTGTGGCCACCGTGTATTTTGAGGGCCTTCCAACTTAGCGGGCTCATCTTTCAGCATTATATCAGACAGTATTCTGTTGTGATCCATAGGGCTTTCATGAGCTAATTTTTGGAAGTAGATCTCCAGGCCTTTCATCCTAGTTTGTCTTAGTCTGGAGGCTGTGCTGAAACCTGTCCACCATGGGTGACCTTGCTGGTATGTGAACTACCAGTGACACAGCTTCCAGCATCACAACACTCAGGCCACCATACCATTTGTAGAATTATGTTATTAATATATATTTAACATCATTTTAAAGAACACATGAGATTATAAAGTGCCTACCTAACCAGTACATGGCACATAGTAGGAATTCAATGAATGTTTATTATTCTATCAATGTCTGCTGGGTGTCTCCACCTGATTGGGGATTCCTATATGAACCTCAAGACCCTGGACAATAAAGTTATTGTAGTTTCTCATAGTCTGAATATTTATCACTTGATTTATTTACAGGTTAGTAAGAAAGGGAGAGAGCGGCCATATATTGAGATCTTGCTAAGTGCTAGAACCCTCCTGGATCCTATGCTTACATCATGACCTTACAACTCAACATAACTGTGTGAATACCCCTTTTTACCAATGAAGCTCCTAGAAGCTAAATAACTTGCCCAAGATTATGTGACAGAGCTGTTTGCAAGACTGTCTGCTATCAAAGCTCATTTCCGTAAACCATACTGGGAGAAAGAGTATGGTTTACAGAAATAGTATGAGACCCCGATAATTTCAGGGGGAACCCCTCCAACTAAGTGTAGTCAAAGTCCAATTCTACTTTAGTTTTGAAGTTCCCCAATTATTCAACTGGGGGCTGAGTCTGAATATATACTAGAGATAAGAACAACAGTGGCTCACATATTTTTGACAACTTTCTATATATTGGGCTAAGTGTATTATATGGATTTTCATTTAATCATCACAAGTCCACGAAGCAGGCACTCTTATTATCCCCATTTTACAGATGAGAAAACCCTCATGTATGAGGGTAAGTAATTTGCCCGTGCGGCAAAGCCTGATTTGAGTGACCTGCCACTGAACGACTCACCTCCCATGTTGTTGTTAGGTGCCGTCAAGTTGGCTCCAACTTGTAGCGACCCTATGTACAACAGAACAAAATACTGCCCAGTCCTACGCCATCCCCACAATCATTGTTATGCTTGAGCCCATTGTTGCAGTCACTGTGTCAGTCTGTCTTGTTGAGGGTCTTCCTCTTTTTCGCTGACTCTGTACTTAACCAAGCATGATGTCCTTCTCCAGGGTCTGATCCCTCCTGATAATATGTCCGAAGTATGTGAGACATAACCTCACCATCCTTGCTTCTAAGGAGCATTCTGGTTGTACTTTTTCCAAGACAGATTTGTTCATGCTTTTGGCAGTCCATGGTATATTCGATATTGAAGAATATTCAATATTCGTCACCAACACTGCAATTCAAAGGCATCAGTTCTTCTTAGGCCTTCTTTATTCATCATTCTGCTTTCTTATGCGTATGAGGTGATTGAAAACATCATGGCTTGAGTCAGGTGCACCTTAGTTTTCAAGGTGACATCTTTGTTTTTTTAACACTTTAAAGAGGTCTTTTGCAGCAGATTTGCCCAATGCAATGCGTCCTTTGATTTCTTGACTGCTGCTTCCATGGATGTCGATTGTGGATCCAAGGAAAATGAAATCCTTGACAACTTCAGTCTTTTCTCCATTTATCATGATGTTGTTTATTGGGCCATGGAAAGAAGCATCTTGAGCAGACTGGTAGCAGAGCCCTCTGCCCGGTCAACAGGGGCACCCACACACAGAATTCAAGCCTGGGGGCAATGCAAGCCTGGCTAGCTGGCAGTACAGTTCTCATCCTCACTGCCCACCCCTGGACTCCCCTGAGAGCTAAGTGGCACTTGCTTCACATGCCCAGGGTTGGCTGAAAGGGTGGGTGATTGTTGGCCAAGTCCTCAGAGGCCTGTTCTCAGTTCTCACCCTCCAGGCCTAGAGGCAGCTGCAAGAGGCCCTAACCCGTGAGAAGGAGCCTGGTCGCTTGGATTTGCCTTAAAAGGGGAGGAAGTAGGCAGGCCAATGGGAGTCTCTGAGAGGAGGGTCAAGGCAGGCAGCAGGCTCAGAGGTCATGAGAGAGGGCCCTGTGGGGAGGGGTGTCAAAGCTGGCTGTAACAGAGGCAGGCCTGATGGTTAGTGAGGACATGGGCGAATTCCATAGGCAGGAGTCCCAGCATGGACCATGGTCAGACAGGCAGGAAGCTGGATCATGAACTGAAGCCAAGGCAGGATTCAGAAACAAGACAGGCCTAGTAACTAAACTGACTGATATGTAACCTGACCCAGTACTGCTGTAAGGAAAGCCAGTTTACATACTAGTTGAAATTGAAACCCCACATTTCCTGGGTGGTGTAAATGGTTAACGATTAACATGCTTGGCAGCTAACTGAGAGGTTGGAGGTTCCAGTTCACCCGAGGTGCCTCAGAAGAAAGGCCTGGCAATATACTTCCGAAAGGTCATAGTCACTGAAAACCCTATGGAGTACGATTCCACTCTTACACACGTGGGGTCGTCATGAGTCAGACAACTCCATGGCAACTGGTGACTGGTAGTATGTCCAAAAAGAACGTGATTGAGGCAGAGATGTATTCACGTGCTCTAACGGACTCCTTCAACTCTTGTGGCCATGACTCACCAAGCAACATGGTTCTACATGTGGAGCAGTTATGCAAATTTCCTTCCACAAAAAGAAAAATCATTGTCAGGCTAAGAAAAGGTACAAACAGAAACGATACATAGAAGAGATTTTTAAAATATAAATTAAATTTCACAGGATGAAAAAAACTTTTACATAAAACTACATGCCAATATATCCCATTACTATACAGTATAAAGTGGTTATTTGTTATAAAATATGGAATTATCCTTCCAAAGGCTCACAGCACACAGGAAGACTCTTCAGATAACACCAGCATCCAGACAGTGCTGTTTATAAGTGAACAAGCAGCAAGGCCTTGGTCTCAGGTCTACACAGGCTAGTCATACAGCTCTGCCCAGATGACAAAGTGTTCTCTTAAAGGGCCAGGACTTGTCAAAGTAGGTTCAAGTGGTTAGTGTGCTCGGCTTTAAACCAAAATGCTAGAAGTTCAAGTCCACCCAGAGGAGCCTTGGAAGAAAATCCTGGTGATCTACTTCTGAAAAAAATCACCCACTGAAAACCCTGTGAAGCATAGTTCTGCTCTGATAAACCTGGGGTTGCCTTGAGCCAGAATAGACTTGAAGGCTACTGGTAGCTCCTTAATACAGTGGCCTTCCTTTTTTTTTTTTTTCCAATCATAAAACCCTAGCAAGCAGTAAAAAATTTTGGACATGGACCCCATTATAGGTAGATTTGTTTATTTATAAATTATATACCAGTACTTCTATCATTAGCGAATATCTGAAGGCTTAAATACACTTATGGTGAAATTTATCATGAATTCGGTGGAGGTGAAGACAGCATCTTGTTGATAATTTCTCAAGTGGGCGCAGTCACCTTCTCGTCTGATCTGATTAGATGCTTGTTGTTTTTAACCTCATAATATGTCTGACAACAAGTTTATATAGGATTATGAACAGTGCTGTTTTCTTGTTTACTTGGGTTTGCATTATTGGTGTTATCTTCAGTACACTCTTTTTTTTTTTTTTTAATATTTCATTGTGTTTTGGGTGAAAGTTTCCACAGGAAATTAAGTTCTCATTTAACGATTTTTATACATATTTTTCAGTGACTTAGGTTACATTCTTCACAATGTATCAGCATCTTTGTTATTTCCATTTTGGCTGTTCTGTTTCCATTAGTCTAACTTCCCTGTTTCCCACCGCGCCCCCCCCCATTGCCTTCTCATCTTTGGCCTAGGATAAATATTAACCTTTTGGTTTCATCTAAACGATTATTTTAAGTAGCACCGTGTTCACAGGTGATATCATTTGTTTTATGGGTCAATCTGTCATTGGGCTAAAAGGTGACCTGTGGGAGTATTTTGAGTTCCAAGTTTAAAGCCCATTTCAAGGGGATATGCGAGTTCAAGTTGAAGCTGAAGAAAATTAGAACAAGTCCGTGAGAGCCAGAGTATGACCTTGAGTATATCCCACCTGAATTTAGAGACCATCTCAAGAATAGATTTGACATGTTGAACGTTGAGCATTAATGAGCAGAGGTCGGACAAGTTGTAGGATGACATAAAGGACTTCATAC
Organism: Loxodonta africana; assembly: GCF_030014295.1. Lineage (NCBI taxonomy): Eukaryota > Metazoa > Chordata > Mammalia > Proboscidea > Elephantidae > Loxodonta > Loxodonta africana. Next base: position 161,711,470 of record NC_087344.1, on the reverse strand, counting down.
ATAAAGAAAGCAAGAGGTCATTAAAAAGACAAGAAAAAAAGAAAAGACCAAAATGGATGTCAGAAGAGATTTAGAAACTTGCTCTTGAACATCTAAAGGAAATAGAAGAAATGATGAAGTAAAAGAACTGAACAGAAGATTTCAAAGGACAGCTCAAGAAGACAAAGTAAAGTATTATAATAAAATGTGCAAAGACCTGGAGTTAGAAAGCCAAAAGAGAAGAACACACATGGCATTTCTCAGGCTAAAAGAACTGAACAAAAAACTCAACCCTGGGGTTGCGATAATGAAGGATTCTATAGGGAAAATATTAAATGACACAGGAAACATCAAAAGAAGATGGAAGGAATACACAGTCACTATGCCAAAAAGAATTGGCTGATGTTCAACTATTTCAGGAGGTAGCAAATGATCAGGAACCAATGGTAATGAAAGAAGAGGTCTAAGCTGCACTGAAGGCACTGGTGAAAAAAAAGTCTCCAGGAATTGATGGAATACCAAATGAGATGTTTCAACAAATGGGTGCAGCACTGAAGTGCTTGCTGTCTATGCCAAGAAATTTGGAAGACAGCTACCTGGCTAACCGACTGGAAGACATCCATATTTATGCCTATTCCCAAAAAAGGTGATCCAACCGAATGTGGAAAGTATTGAACAATATAGTTAATATCACATGCAAGAAAAATTTTGCTGAAGATCATTCAAAAGCATTTGCAGCAGTACATCGACAGGGAACTGTCAGTAATTCAAGCTGGATTCAGAAGAGGATATGGAACCAGGGATATCATTGTTGATCATTGTTGATGGATCCTGGCTGAAAGCAGAGAATACCAGAAAGATGTTTACCTGTGTTTTATTGAGCATGCAAAGGCATTTAACTGTGTGGATCTTAACAAATTATGGATACCATTGCAAAAAAACGGGAATTTCAGAACATTTAATTGTGCTCATAAGGAAACTGTACGTAGATCAAGAGGCAGTTGTTCAAACAGAACAAGGGGATACTGTGTGGTTTAAAGTCAGGAAAGGTGTGTGTCAGGGTTGTATCCTTTCACCATACCTGTTCAATCTGTATGCTGAAAAAATAACCTAAGAAGCCAGACTATATGAAGAAGAATGGGGCATTAGGATTGGAGGAAGACTCATTAATAACCTACATTATGCAGATGATACAACCTTGCTTGCTGAAAGTGAAGAGGACTTGAAGCACTTACTGGTGAAGATCAAAGACTACAGCCTTCAGCATGGATCATACCTCAACATAAAGAAAACAAAAATCCTCACAACTGGACCAATAAGCAACATCATGGTAAACAGAAAAAAGATTGAAGTTGTCAAGGATTTCATTTTACTTGGATCCACAATCAACAGCCATGGAAGCAGCAGTCAAGAAATCAAGATGCACTGCTTTGGGTAAATCTGCTGCAAAGACCTGTTTAAAGTGTTAAAAAGCAAAGATATCATCTTGAAGGCTAAGGTACACCTGACCCAAGCCATGATGTTTTTGATGACCTATATGCATGCATTAGCTTGACAATGAATAAGGAAGACTGAAGAAGAATTGATGTCTTTTGAATTATGGTGTTGGCAAAGAATACTGAATATTTTGTGGACTGCCAAAAGAATGAACAAATCTGTCTTGTACAGCCAGAATGCTCCTTAGAAGCAAGAACAGTGAGACTGCATCTCACATACTTTGGACATGTTATCAGGAGGGATCAATTCCTGGAGAAGGACATCATGCTTGCCAAAGTAGAGGGTGAGCAGAAAAGAGGAAGACCCTCAATGAGATGGATTGATGCAGTGGCTGCAATGATGGGCTCAATCGTAACAATGATTGTGAGGATGATGCAGGACCCAGCAGTGTTTCGTTCTCTTGTACAAAGGGTCACTATGAGTTAAAAGTGACTCGAAGGCACCTAACAATAACAACAGGGTGGTAGTCTCAGGGGTTCTAGTCTCTACCAGTCCAGTAAATCTGGCCTTTTTTTTTTTTTAGCAATTTGAGTTTTTGTTCTACATTTTTCTCCCATTCTATCTGGGACCATCTATTGAGACCATGGTTGGAACAGGCAGTAGTGGTACCAGGCACCATCTAGTTCTTCTGGTCTCAAGGTAGGTGATGTCATTGTTTGCGAGTACACTATTTCTTTGCAGGGATCTGAACCTTTATCCACTCCCCTTCATTTTGTGCAGGTTTGTTTAGTTAAAACTAAATCATGTAATCTGTATATCCTTCCAAGAAGCACAAATAAGCTAATACACACTGCAAGCAGATGAGTGAAGGAAGATAGAACTGTCAGTGTGTGTACATGTGTACATGGTGTGTGTTTGTGTGTGTGTGTGCGTGTGTGTGTGTGTAAAACTCACTGTTCCCCCAGGATACCCCTTGAGTATGTGATATGGGATCAATAGACATACAGACCAAATAAAAAAGATTGATGCATAGCTCAATCTTATATTAAATTTAAATAAACCTTAATTTGCTTCTTATTTTGAGGTAAAGCATAAGTAGATGTTCCCGTATTTTCTTCCCGTACCCACAATATATCAACTTATACCCTGTGTGTTGCAAGTTATCAAAGGCTATGTCCTGATAGATTTAGGAACTCTTGGGTCCACATTGGTGGGCCGGTTTGGCCCTTGTGTGGTGTTTTGATCTCTGTATGACTCAGGCAATCTACAAAGAGGCCTCATGGTAACAAAGCCTCCTTTGGAAATATGCTAGAAGGGCAAGGAAGTGATTCATAAGATTTTCCATCACCCCTCCGTTTAACCAGCCCAAGGATAGCCTCTAATCTGAATTCTGATCATTGTAAATAATAGACTAAATGATTTTCCTGGAAAAATCTACTCGTAAGGCAAAGGAGGAAATTAACAAACATGAAATTAATTTAACATGACTGAGAAAGAGAAAAATCAGATTTTTTTTTTTAAGTTACTAGCTTATTTCCCCATGAATTGTGTGACATAGCTATGCCTCCTACTCCATGGCCCTCAGTAACACACAGCACATTGGGCTGCAATCACTGGTTTTTTTTTAGTTTGTCTCCTTCACTAGATTGTAAGCTCCTTGAGTTAGGATGGATACAGTTTTGCAGGGTCAGTGCCCAGCATAGTGCCTGGCAAATAGTAGGTGCTCAATACATGTTATTGAATGAACATGCTTTTGGAGATAATAATAATAAACTGTGAGGATCAAAGGAAACACTGTAAGTAAAGCACTTAACATGGAGTAATTGCTCAATAAATATATACATGATTGTACAAGATAATACTTGCTCAATCAGCAAGCTTTTTTATTATATTGTACAATAGAGCTTTGTAAACTGAAAAACTGTCCATTAATTTATGAATTCCATTGTAGAAACCAATCTCCTGAGAAATACAGGGAGCTCAGAGCCTCAACAGTCCTTATTGTCACACTGCAGGGTGAGAAAGATGTTGGGCCAGGAGTATGGCTCTATATTTTGGAGGCTTTTTTGTGTGTGTGTAATAATTTTTATTGTGCTTTAAGTGAAAGTTTACAAATCAAGTCAGTCTCTCACATATAAACTTATATACACCTTACTACATACTCCCACTTCCTCTTCCCCTAGTGAGTCAGCCCGCTCCCTCCTTCCAGTCTCTCCTTTCGTGACTGTTTTGCCAGTTTTTAACCCTGTCTACCCTCCCATCTCCCCTCTAGACAACATAGTCTCAAGTGTCCACCTGATACAAGTAGCTCACTCCTCATCAGCATCTCTCTCCAACTCATTGTCCAGTCCAATCCATGTCTGATGAGTTGGCTTCGGGAATGGTTCCTGTCCTGGGCCAAAAGAAGGTTTAGGGACCATGACCACCGGGATTCTTCTAGTCTTAGTCAGACCATTAAGTCCGGTCTTTTTATGAGAATTTGGGGTCTTCATCCCACTGTTCTCCTGCTCCCTCAGGGGTTCTCTGTTGTGCTCCTTGTCAGGGCAGTCATCGGTTGCGGCCGGGCACCATCTAGTTCTGGTCTCAGGATGATGTAAGTCTCTAGTTCATGTGGCTCTTTCTGTCTCTTGTGTTAGCTATGGAGGCTATTTTTAATCAGAATGCAGGTGTATAATTCTACTTCCTCCTTGCCCCTGCAAGTCTTAGATCAATTTTACTGCATCATGAACCTAGCTCATGTGGTTTTGCTATATCTGCTGTTATTCTATAGAACAGTCTAATCAGTGGCCCATTAGTCAGCAACTCCTACACTGAGACTCCACAGGTTTCCACACCCCTTCAAAAAGTTGTTGGTTTGAACCCACCTAGCCACTTCGCCTTTTTTCTTAGCCACTTTGCAAGAGAAAGGCCTGGCGATCTGCGTCCATAAAGGTTACAGCCAAGAAAACCCTATGGGTAGTTCTACTCTGTGACATGAGGTCCCTCTGAGTTGGGATTCACTTGAGGGCACACAAAAACCACCCTCTGTAAACACTCCTTTCTGGTGCTCCCACCAAGTACTTGGCTTCTCTATCAGATCCCCAGTCCCTCACACAGCAGTGAAAAAACTTTCTTTACCTTCATTTATTCAGTAAATATGTTTGTTTATTTTTCCTTAAGCCTATTGTGTTCCAGGCATCATTCCACATGCTGAGCATATAGACACAAATCCTTGACCTCATGGAGCTTACATTCTAAATAAAATCAGTATGTTAAATATATAGGGTCAACAGCAGTAAGTGACGGAGAGAAAAGTAAAGGACAGGGGATAGGGAGTTTGGCTGGGGAGCAGGTTGCACATGTTAAAAGGGCGGTCAGGTAAGGTTTCTCTGAGAAGGTGACCCGTGCATAAAGCCATGAAGGAGGAGAGGAACGGGGGCAGGCAGCTGTTGGAGGAAGAGCTTTCCAGACAGAGGGAAAAAGACGTGCAAAGGCCTGAGACAGGAGGGTGTCCGTGACAGAGGGTACAGTGGAAGATGACGTCAGAGCAGGATCCTGTAGGGCCTTGCCGGTACTGTATGTATTTTGGTTCCTACCCTGAGTGACAGGAGAAGCCAGTGCAGGTAGCGGAGTGCCATGAACTCACTTATGTTCTAGCAGGGATCACTCTGGCTGCTGGGTTGATAACAGATGATGTAGAGAAGGTGTAGATTAGAAGCAGGGAGACCAGTTGGGGGATATTATTACAACGATCCAAGTAAAAGATGATGGCAGCTTGGACCAGGCAATAGTGGTGGAGTCGGTGAGAAGAGGCAGATTCTGGATATATTCTAAAGGTAGAAAATGCAGGATTTGCTGACTTGTGGGGGTGAGAGAAAGAAGCATCCAAAAATGGATCCTTGGATGATATGTTACCCCTTTTTGCTCTGGCAGAGAGCTGTGAAATATATGTTCCTTTCAGCTTTTGCCCTAAACCAACACCAATTTTCTGATTTAGCCTCTCTTTTTTAACCATTGCTCAAAATGCATGCATTTCTTGAAAAACAAGTGTACTTGAAGTTCCCAAATAGTTTTACAGTACATAAAATATATGATGTGTACTGATTCTCTGCAATGAATATCAACCTCTAAAACCCCTTGCTTCCCACAGAAACTCTATCAGCAAAATTAGAATTGCAATTTCATCCCTCCTCAGTTGTCTGATTAAGGTTTCATTTAAGCCTGGGGTTTATTTCTGAAAGCCCCATGAACATTTTACACACCTACTCATATATTACCAGAGCCAGTCGGAATTCAGCCTACAGTAAAGTTAATTACCATGTCATGAGTCTGTCACATTTCAAGAGAAATCATAAATATTTACTCAAACCAGATTCAGTGTCACTGTGAAATGAAACAAAATCAGCTGCAAATTTCTTTGTATTAGAGTACAGTTTTGGTTGGAGGATTTTCACATTCTGACCATAAATACATCCATAAAGTTTTTAGAAGACCATTTTCAACATGCAGAGAAGACAATAAATCAACACTCTTCTCTCTTCAAAAGCTCCTAGGCCCATAAAATCCACATGCGTTTCCCATTGCTCCTGGGATTACATCGTGAGGCTGGCAGCCCCAGAAACAGAAGCCAAGCCTGGGAGCGTGAGAAACAGCTATGCATCTAGGAGGCTGATGGGAGGGGAACTGCCATACGGCAGGAAGTGAAATCCTTGCACAAGAAACAGTGCAGGTACAAAAGGCTTGAACTATAAAACCCAGAATTTTCATGGAGTCTGCACCCTGAACTCCATTCCAAACCTCAGCCATGTGGCGGACCTGGAGGCAGGCAGCGAGTGTGGTGTCATGAAGAGCATGCTGGATGGCATGGGTACAAAGCCCGGCTCTGGTATGTGCCCACTGTGTGACCTTGGTCACTGTGTGACCTCTCTGTGCCTCAGTTTCCTTATCTGGGATTGTGGTGAGGACCAAATATAAGGTGCTTAAAACAGGGCCTAATACTGAATAGGTATTATGTTACAATGGGGCAATGGTAGAATTCTCACCTTCCCTGTGGAAGACCAGGGTCCAAATCTCAGCCAGTGCATCTTATATGCAGCCACCACCCACTTGTCAGTGGAGGCTGTGTGTTGCTACGATGCTAAGCAGGTTGCAGCGGAGCTTCCAGTCTAAGACAGATTCGGAAGAAAGACTTGGAGATCTATTATCAAAAATCAGCCAGTGAAAACCCTATGGATCACAAGGGTACCATCATGGGGAAAGCACAGGACCAGGCAGCATTTAACTTATTGTGCATGGGGTCACCATAAGTCGGGGACCGACTCTACAGCAGATAACGACAACATATATATTAATTATACAAAAAAAAAATCAAACCTATTGCTATAGAGTCAATTCCGACTCATAGTGACCCTACAGGACAGAGTAGAACTGCCCCATAGGGTTTCCAGGAGCAGCTGGTGGATTTGAACTGCCAACCTTTTTAGGTTAGCAGCTGTAGCTCACTGTACCTCTGAACCACTGTGCCACCAGGGCTCCATATTAATTATAGTACATATGATTAACGTAAGTCAAAAAGACTGAATTTGAATTCCCAGTTCTGTTACTGAGTGTCTTATTTCTCTCTCAGTTTCCTGTGGACATTAACAGGATATCTTGCCTGGAGCTTGTGAGGGTTAAATAAGATGGTGTTCTGCCAAGTGTAAAAATGTATATATGAATGGAGCTTGTTATCATGAGGATGTTTTCTGTTCTGCTGTTCCATTGTTACTATTCACCTCTCTACCCTGGTAGGTCTGCATCAGTCTTGCTGGTTGGGTTTCCTGGTTCTGGGTCCTTGACCTGACCGCTGCCATTCACAGCAGCAGCTGGTCAGCAAGGCTGCTTGATTCAGGCCCACCAGCCCCCACCCCTGTCCTCACCCTCACCACCCACCCTGACCTCCACCCCCACCTTGTCCTAGCTCAGAACTGCTTCTGGGCCTTTCTGAGGCTGGAGCTGAAATGTGTAGGTTGAACTTGCTCATGCTGATAATTTAGGTCTTTGTGCCTGGTACTTGGATGACTAAACAGCTAAACGAGGAGAGAAAGAGCTGCTGAGCCTGGTGAGATGAAGAGGTTACGTGTGCGGGAGTCAGCTCAGGTGAGCCAAATGTCTTCCTCTCACTTGGCTTTTCTGGTTCCACTGTATTTAGCAGAAGGAGGATTCCATGCCAGTTCCTCTTCTCCAAGGGCAAAAAGACACAGTAGCTAAATTAAAAGGAAAAATATTTTAGAGGTGATGCACATCTGAAATCTACATCAATGAAGAACTGTGGAAGCCCATCATTTTCCTAAGCCAATAAGACTTCTTCAGTATTTTTTTTTCTGGCTTCTCTTTTTTTTTCATTTGACAGCTTTGTTGAGATATAATTTGCATATGCAATCCCTCATTGTAAGTGTCCCACTTAATGATTTTTAGTTAACTTCTACAGTTGCGTGACCATCACCACAATCCAGTCTTAGAACACTGCCATTACTCCTGATAGAAATTTCCTGCTCATCTGCAGTCACTCCCCACTCTTAGCTCTAGCCCCAGGCGACACTTTTATGCTTTCTGTCTCTGTAGATTTGTCTTTTCTAAACATTTTCTAAAAATGTCAGATAAATGGAATCATAACCTATTTAGTCTTTGGTATCTGGTTCCTTTGATCCAGAATAAAGTTTCTGAGATTCATACATGTTTTTGCATAAAACAGTGTTTAGTTCCTTTTTATGGCTGTTATTGCTGTTAGATGGATAGACCACATTTTGTTTATTTTTTTCATTCACTGGCTGACGGACATTTGGATTCTTTTACGGCTTCTTTTGAAATGTCCCGAGTGAAGAAGGCTGATTTCATTTCCTTGAAGACATTCTTTGTTCATCTTTATCAGAAATCTTGCTTTGGGATCAGAGGTGGGCCCCTGAAAACACATCCCTTGGGGCAGCCTCTTCTAATATAACAGCAGAGTCCACTCCAATTCTGTACACAGGCATGCTTCATTAGCGGACAAGCCAAATGCTAAAGGAGGGGTATCATCCATTTTCTAGTACTCGACGCCTTGAAATAAGGGAATTTTCCAACTGGAGAAGATACAAAGGGCTGATGGCCTTCTTTGGGTTAGAATCTGCACAGACAATTTGCAGGTTTTGGGTTGCACTCTTATCCTTGCCAGTAGTTTTACAACAGTGAAACACTGTTGATCCAAGGTGGACAAAAACAAGGACGGCTGGGGAGGCCCAGGCCCATCGAATCCCCCTAGCAGCAGAGGAGCAAGCCCCATGCCAAAGGCAGAGAAGCAACCAGAAAGGAGAACCCAGGATGTGGACCCATCTCCTATCTATAATCCCATAATTCCTTCCTCTAGAAATACACCCCCATTACAGGCTAATTATGCTTTGGTATTATATTTTGTTCCTGACTCATATCCAAGCCTTTCCTCCTAGAAAGAGGGCTGGGGGAGAGGGTAATGCCAAGGAAAGCCTTGAGTTGTCTCTAGAGGTTACAGTGTGTAGATCAATAGAAAGCCATTGGCATTCCTGGTAAAAGGACACAGAGGCTCTGCTGATAGAAGACCCCTTACTCGGTCAGTCAACAAACACACATTAACTGCCAGGCACCCAGCTAGGCACTGGACTAGAGCTAACCTTGATGAGCTCACTGTCCAACAAGATAGGGTAACTGATAAACAAATGTATACAATCCCACAGGAAACCTTATACCAAAGGTCCATAAAAAGCACCCTGAGAACATGAATATGAGGGCACAGGAAGTGTTACAGAAGAGTTGGCATCCCATCTAGACCTTAAAATATGAGAAGCTTATCAGACAACAAGGGGGAGAAGAGAGAACAATATTTAGACAGGCATTTTAAGGTAACTTCGCTCTACTAGGGATAAAGCTGTCCCCGGCCAAGTCAAAACCAGGATTTTCCCTGCAACTAAAGCACTGTAGTTCTGAAACCAGCCAAGGAGACTGGAAAAAAGACTGCTGGCCATTCAGAGTGGACCAGCCACTTTAGCTTCTTAACCACATATTTGGTAAACCAAACCAGCTGGCAACAGAACAATTGGGAAAGGGGTTTATTTTACAGTCAACTTGGCTAAGTTACTCCTATTCCACTATGGGTGCTCTTCCGGACACTTAAAGTCTGACTTCTTGAGTCTATCCCAGGAGAGAGCCACAAAAAGCATTGCTAAAAGATTAGTTAGTATAACATAGCTCATGTGTGCTGTGAAACAAAGCAGTGTTGGCCAGCTGAGAATAAGATGGGCCCAAGTGCTACAACCAGAAGGCTTTCTTCCCATCAGCCTCATCTAAGCAAAGGAGTTAAGATCGGCTGCTTTGGGGAGCTTCTGCTTAAACATGGCAACTAGAACACATGCTTTCATCTCTGTTCCCTACCAAAAGTCTACTAAGATGATAGTGAAGTCATAAAAAATAAATGAATAAGCCTACAAAGACTCAGAGAGTAGACGAGAGAATTCAGCAAGTAAACGTCTGTAAAATGTTCCAAGCTGAGAAGCAGATGGATCAAGGGTAACTGGGAGCAAGGCCAGCAGAGAAGGAGGAAGTCGAGAAGAAGCAAGCCTATCTGTGCTGCAGATCCCTAGAAAGGCTCAGAATTTGGCGACACCAGGTGCCGATAAAGATAGAAGTACAGGGGTGGGGCTGAAAAAAAAGACAAAGTGATTGAAAGTACAAATGATTGAAAGACTAAAAGAAACAATTAGACCCACTCTTTCTTTCTCCTACTTTGTCCACCTGGGAAATTACTCCTTTCCCATCCCAGCAGAAGTCTGGCGATTTACTCTTTGGAGAGGTGAACCAGTCAGGCTCCAGGCTTGGGGATACTGGGTCCAACTGAGGGTAGATATGAGATTCCATACTGAAAATGGGGATTGCATACTGCAAACCCCAGCCCCGTTACCTCACTCTGCTCTAGAATGCCAGAAGCCAGGCTTCTATTCCTCAAGTAAGGATTCCTCTCCGGAGAAAGCGGCCAGCTCAAGAGAAAATATCTACAGATACTGACTCTGGGGAGACCTCCAACAAAGCAGCCTGGTTCCCATCTGATCACCACCACACAGTAAAACCCCCTGGACAACAAGCCCCAACTAGGCACATAGAGCTTTTAATCAGCATTTTAGTACCTCACTCTTAAAAATGAACAAGGATCACCAGACATTTGGGGAATACCTATAATGTAAAAGAGATAAAACGAACCAGTAGATAGAAGAAACTTAGAAGAAGAACAGCCAGTAAAGGAAACAGAATAAAACTTTTGAAAATCTGTAAATATTATCCTCAGAGAGATAAGGTAAGATGTTGGATCAGTAAATTTGAGAATACCAAACCCTTTGCTGTCGACTTGATTTTGACTCATAGGAGACTCTAAAAAAGAAGTACTTGGAAATAATGAAGCACTCTCGGGAAATTAAAAATATGATAAAAATTTTTTTTAACTCGATAGAAAGGTTGGAAGGTAAAATTGAGGAAATTTCCCAGAGAGTAGAATCAAACGAAAATGGAAAAGGAAATTAAAGAACCTGTCCAACAAGGTCAACATCTGAATAATAGGCATTTCACAAAGAGAAAGCAAAGATAGGGGGTAGGGAGTAATTACTAAAGAAAAAATACATGAAAATTTCACAAAACAGAGAGGGCACATCGAGTACTTAATCGATGAAAAAAAACCCACACCAAGTTTCATAATCATGAAATTTCAATCCACCAAGGATAAAGATTCTGCAAGCTTCCAGAGAAAGAAAATTAAATTAAGATCACATACAAATTTTTGAAGCAAATCACAAATCAGAATGGCAATGATCTTCTCAACAACAACACTGGAAGAGAATAGAAAAAAGCTTTCAAAATTCTGAAGGAAAATTATTTCCAACATAGAATTCTATGCCTATCCAAGTTAATAACAGGGGGAGGGCGGGTATAGATTAAAGACATTTTCAGACACTTGAGGTCTCAAAAAATTTACTTCCGTGTACCCTTTCTCAGGAAGCCACTGGAGGATGTGCTCTACCAAAATACAGAAATCAATGGAGAAAAAAAAGAAAATATGGGATCCAGGAAGTAGGGGCTGAACACACAGAATAGAGGCAAAAGGAATTCCAGGATATGGCGATGGGAATTTTCAGGACCATAGCTCTGCACCCCAGAGAGGAACCAAACCACATTTGGGCAATCCATAGGGCTAAGTAGCAAGGATGAAAGAAAAGGAGGAAGGGAGGGAAGGATGGTGGAGGGAGGGAAGGAGAAACTGCTAGAATACTCAAAGTATATCAGTATATTGAGAGATTTGTCAGGTCCATCAGAGAGTTTTGGGTTAATATATATATTTTTTTAAATAAAAGATTGCTTTTGTTTCTAGAAAGTCACTGAGGAAGAGGAGATAGAGACCCAGAGTAGAGCTGACAGGAGGAGAAGGTAGGGCAAGAGGTTGATCAGGGATCAGGGGTGGGAATGGGGACTGCTGGGGGCAAGGCCCAGACCCAGTCCAGGTCAGTCTCAGACCAGGGTGTCAGGGGATGGTGGCCAGGCCAGGCCTGGCTGCTACTTAGTGACCCAGAGTCCCTTGGGTGTATGGGGTCTACTAAGGAAGGTGTGGGGCTGCTGGGGTAATCCAGGTTCTGGGACCTGACTGCCCTGGTTGGGGAGATACTAAAAGTACTAAGCAGTACTGAGTAATTAAAAATGAGGTGATTTTTAATCTACCACAGCCTCCACCAGACTGAGTCCAGTACAGCTAGATGGTGCCCGGCTACCACCACTGACTGCTTTGACAGAGATCGCAATAGAGGGTCCCAGACAGAGCTAGAGAAAAACGTAGAACAAAATTCTAACTCACAAAAAAAGACCAGACTTACTGGCCTGACGGAGACTGGAGAAACCCTGAGAGTATGCCCCCCTACACCCTTTTAGCTCAGTAATGAAGTCACTCCCAAGGCTGATCCTTCAGCCAAAGATTAGACAGGCTCATAAAACAAAACAAGACTAAAGGGTCACACCAGCTCAGGGGCAAGGACCAGAAGGCAGGAGGGGACAGGAAAGCTGGTAATAGGGAACTCAAGGTCGAGAAGGGACAGTGTTGACATGTCATGGGGTTCTTAACCAATGTCATAAAACAATATGTGTACTAACCGTTTATTGAGAAGCTAATTTGTACTATAAACCTTCATCTAAAGTACAATAAAAATAAATAATGAGGTGATTTTTAATTCTAGGGGGAAAAAAAAAGATGTTGTTATTAGGTGCTGTCTAATCAGCTCCAACTCATAGAGACCCTTCTCATAACAGAATGAAATGTTCCCTCGTCCAGCGCCATCTCCATGATCTTTGATGTTTAAGCCTATTGTTGTAGCTACTGTGTCAATCCATCTCGTTGAGGGTCTTCCTCTTTTTCGCTGACCCTCTACTTTACCAAGCACGATGTCCTTCTCCAGGGACTGGTCCCTCCTGATAACATGTCCGAAGTAACTAAGATGAAGCCTTACCACCTTCACTTCTAAGAAGCATTTTGGCCACATGAGAAAGGAAATGTAATGGAAGTACATCGTGTGGTAAAGCTGTGACTAATGGTAATGACAACGTGAACTCTGAAATTGGTTTAATGGTGCTGAGAGGCTGGTGCAGGGAAAGAGTTTATGGGGAGGAGCGTGAGAGCTGAGGCTACACTTAATGCCAGAGTAAAAATTCAATGTTGCTGTTGTTGGCCCTGACTCATGGCAACCCCATGCACAAAGAGGATCAGACTCTTGTGACGTACAGGGTTTTCACCGGCTGATTGTCAGAGATAGATGGCCAGGCATTTCTTCCTAGTCTGACTTAGTCTGGAAGCTCTACTGAAACCTGTTCAGCATCATAACAACACGCAAATCTCCACTGACAGATGAGAAAAAATCAACAGGTAACATTTGAAGTAAAAAAGAGAAGGAAATAACAATAAAATCATGTTCTTAAGAAACATGGAGGTAAGTACCATATTAAACAGCTGATAGAGTTGAATGTGGTTATCACTGGGAGTGGGAATGGGGCTGGAAGAGAAGAATTTTGGTTTTTGCCATAAACCTAGTTGTAGCTTTTGATCTTTTAGACTACGTATATTTGTTACTTGGGTGGAAAAAGATAAAATTTCAAAGATAGCATAAAATAAAAAGACAGCATGCTTTATCATTAGGCAGCCTTTGTTTAAATTGCATTTCTGCCACTTACTAGCTATGAGATCTTGGACAAACCTTTAACCTCTCTGAGCCTCAGTCTCCCCATGTGTAGGTTGGGTCCTGGTAGGGTTATTGTATTAGTGTAATAGGGCTGCTGTAATAAACCACCACAAACTAGGTGGCTTAAAACAACAGGAACTGTGAGAGCACAATTCTGGAGGCTGCAAGTCTGAAATCGAGGTGTTGGCAAGACCAGGCTCCCTCTGAAGGTCCTCCAGGAGAATCTGTTCTGTGCCTTTCTCGCAGCTCCTGGTGTCGCTGGCAATCCATGGCATTCCTTGGCTCAGAGATGCACCATTCCAATCTCTACCTCCATCATCACATGGCTTTCTTCCTCGTATGTGTCTCTGGGTCTCTTTTCTTCTTATGAGGACACCAGTCATATTGGATCAGGGCCTCAGTTTAATTTGATTACATCGGCAAAGACTATTTCCAAATAAGGTCACAGTCACAGCTACCAGAGGTTAGGACATTCAACACATCTCTTTGGGCTACGTAATTCAACCCACAACAGCTACCATGAGGGTAAAATAAACTACCAAAAACAAACTCATTGCAGTGGAGTGGATTCTGACTCACAGCCACCCTATAGGACAGAGTAGACCTGCTCCCTAGGGTTTCCTAAGCTGTAATCTTTACAAAAGCAGATGGCCAGGTCTTTTCTCTTGTAGAGCAGGTCATGGGTTCCAACCACAGGCCTTTCGCTTAACAGCTGAAAACTCAATCACGGCGCCACCATGTAAAATAAGACTGGCGCGCAGTCAGTGCAGACTTAAAGGTAGCTCCTTCCATGACAAAATTGCCTTTACGTTCTTCGTGCACTTTTCCTGGCAGGGGCTCTGCGCTACTTAGATTTTGTCAGGATTATTGTTCCAATAAAATTCGCTGGCAAAAAAAAATCATTCTCTTGGAAAAGAGTATTTGCCCTTTTAATATTTTATCCCTGATGTATTTCCTAAGACAAATACACTTCGGTGTTATAATTAAAACTCCTTGCAGTGAAGCCGCATCAGTCCATGAAGGGAGGTCAGCGCCGCAGCATCCTTCCCGATCGATAGCCGCAGTGAGCTGCGGGCTTCGGGGCTGCTGCCGCGGGCACAGCGATTTCCTGCCCATCGCTAGCTGTGCACAAATAAAATCACTTTAAATACCCAATGTGCACTTCTGCCTCTCAGAAAACTTAATAAAGAATTAAAGAAAAGCAAAGCAGCTGCTGCACGATGCGGGAGAGCTAGTCCTGTCTGGGCTTGCGTTTCTTCGGCGACCGAGCCCGGGAAAATATGAGGTTGGAAGGGCAATTGCAACACGGGGATGGCATTGTGCTCTCAGGAAATGCCTGCATTTCTTGGAGGCTGTTTCTGTGTTTGGTTGCGAAGTCATTAGATGCTACCTAAGGTCCAGAGTCAGGCTTCACAGGGGGCCACAAACTCCTTGAAATTGTCTGCAAGCCTTAGTGTGAGTATGCAGTTATCTGGGGAGATGGACACGGCTTGTTAGCTTCTCAAAAGAACCTGTGACCCTCAAAATGTGACATTACTGCTGAAGGGCTGGCAACTTCTACTCTGGGTTACCATGATGTCAGCAGAGTAAACAAGTATTTCAAGCTCTAAGATGTCAGTGCTTAAAGTGACTGTCGTCAACCCATAGCCACCTAGAAGCCCAAGGTGGAAGATGTCAGCCCATTCTCCTTTCCTGGACTTCCCCAGCAACCAACGGCAGCAGTGTCCTGAAGGGCCCCACTGTAGGCCCCAACCTTCCTTCAGGGGCAACCTGGGCTCTACAGAACCCAGAGGGGGAAGGGAATTCACACTCTGGGGTTAGGCACAGTGCTAATTACTTATCAATATCTCATTTAGCTTATACAACAACTTGCAAGGTAAGCATTTTCATCCCCATTTTGTAAAGGATGGAACTAATACTCAGAGAAATTCACTTGCCCAAGGTCACAAGACTATTGCTGAGCCAGGTACAAACTCAGTGCTGTCTACAAAGCCTAGGCTTTTCCTGCCCCATGACATACAAGATCATTCAGGATTCACACTCTATGTGCTGGCTGTTCAGAATCATTGTGTTATACACCCACATTTCACTTACCGACATGCTCAGGTTCCAAAGACCAGGTGGTTATGTGGAAATTGGCATTAAGTGAAAATGGAGGATGATCACATCAGATCACAAAATGGAGAATGACTATATCATTACATAGCTGCCAAATTACATCATTACTTAACTCACAGACCAATGAGAATGATGGCCCAGCCAAGCTGACACATAACATTAACCATCACAACCAGCATTACTCTCGCCTCGCACTCGGTGTTTGTTATTATCAGGCGTACATCATTAATGTGCAATAGAGTCGGATAGATTTTTTGCTATTGTCACAAATTGGAAATGCTGGATAATGAGATAGTCAATAAGGGAGGAGTAGGTGTAATTTTCCTATAACAATATGTGGTCTTCATGGCTCTGAGCATTTGCCCATCCTGTTTCCACTGTCTGGAATTCTTTCTCATCCATTGTTTAAAAAAAGCAGTTGCTGTCAAGTCACTCTGACCCATGGTGACCCCATGTGTGTCAGAGTAGAACTGAGCTCCATAGGGTTTTCAGTGGCTGCTTTTTTGGTAACCTGAGAGAAGTCCACTCAAAGTTCCACACTCAGCTCAAGCTGCCCTTCTGTGAAACCCTCCCTAACCTCCCCAAGCCCAGCTTCTCTGAGATCTCCCTGGCAGATCTGACTCCATCCCAGGCACCTATTACGGAAAATAGCGCCTATGGCGTTTAGTTTTAAATTGCTGAATGATCTCTGACAGCTGGCGATGGAAACAGCAATGGCCAATAGAAACTGCTCATCGGTGCCCCTCCTCAAGCCGCGCCCAGGGCACACGCCCTACCTGCCATAGCTTAGTAACGCCTCTGCTCCGTCCTTCTTTCTTCTCAGCTCCCATAGCACCACACACATATTTTCATTAAAGCACTTAGCATATTTGTTGTTTTCTTGTCTGTCCTTTTCATTCCCGTGTGAGCTTCATGAAGAAAGATGTGTTTGTCCGTTTTATCTTGGAAAACAATGAAAAATCATATGCATCCCTCGTCCTGGCTCTTCAGACTGCTTATAATTCCCCAGAAGCACTAAGCTCTCTATGCCTCCTTGCTCTTTTCTGTGCTGTAACCCTGCGCCAAATACAATAGAATGCTATACAAGTAAAGTGATTAGAATTTTGGTGGTTGGGAGGATGGATTGCTTCTTAAACTCTACAAAGACTTTCCTAATCATGTTTCCTTGTCATGTTTCTCAAAAATGTTCTGCATTAGGCACAACTTTCCATAAGAGAGCATATTAACTCCTGGCGTAATCTCTGTTATTCATTGGAAGAGACAGGAAGAAGCAGGATTACAGAGCCAACCTCTCCAAGCCCTCTTGTGGTAGGGGCGAAAGCAAGAATGAAAACAGGAGAATTAGCCTGTCTAGGGAAATGTCCTCTAAAAGAAACCACAAATGAATCAGACAAGACATATTCCTGAACGTTTTTATTTCTTGATTCAATTGGGCAAAACAGCAGGTTTCCATCCTGGCTTCACTCACTGCTCTAGGTCTTTATTTATTGCTGGCTTTGTGGTCATGTTTCTCTCTCCTCCAAAAGAGATTTGCTGGAGGCTGGCTCCTTTCCCATTAAGGTCACCAGAGAGCCACTGAATGCTGGAAAATAGTAACTTCAGCAGAATGTCAGGAAAGATTTAGTGAAAATGAACTCTGCCTGTGCCCCTCAGTAAGGAACAGAACTGGCTGAAGACCACACATGTGGAGCCCAGCACCACCTCACAAAGGCAGGGGCAAATTGTACCAGTCCTGGGACACCAAACCCACTTGGTTAAGGACTAGCCCACATGGGAATTCAAGCAACTTCAGAGAGCCCTGTGAGAGTACATCACAATCATCCCTACAACTGACTCCCCAGCTACCACAGGAGGCCCAGCTATACTGTTAGCTTTCCAGAGATTACCAGCAAACCCCAAGCAATGATTCTTTCAATGACTAAAGAGGAGTAACACTAACTTGTAACATGGAACCTGATTAATATAGACTCTGCTGCACGTCAGCAATGAAGCTTCTGAAATGTATTTTCCCTTTGTCTGGATTAAAAGCAGTTCCCTGTGGTTCCTCAAAAAGTCAGATACAGAACTACCATATGACCCAGCAATTCCATTCCTAGGTATATACCCAAAAGAATTGAAAGCAGGGACTCAGATACTTACACATTAGTTTTCATTGTAGCATTATTCCCAATTGCCAAAAGGTAGAAATAACCCAAGAGTCCATCAACAGATGAATGGATAAACAAAACGTGGTATATCTATACAATGTACTATCCTTCCACCATAAAAGGGAATGGAGTTCTAATAGATGCTATAACCCAGATGAACCTTGAAAACCTTATGCTAAGTAAAATAAACCAGACACAAAAGGACAAATATTGTATGATCCCACTTATAAGAAATATCTAGAATAGGCAAATGCATAGCAATCAAAGTTTATTTGTGGTCACCTGGGCCTACGGGGAGGGAAGAATGGGGAGTTATTGCTTAATAGGTACAGAGTTTCTGTTTGAGGTGATGAAAAGGTTTTGGAAACAAATAGTGGTGATGATTGCACGACACTGTGAAGTGGGTGGGGTGAATATAATTAATGGGACTGTGATTAATTAATCCAGTAATTAATATTAGTTAATATTAAGTAATTAATATTAACATGCAATTAATACTGTAATTAATATAATTAATGTACACTTATAAATGGTTCAAAGGCAAATTTTATGTTATGTATATTTTGCCACAATAAAAAAATATAAAAAATTTAAAAACCAGTGCCCTGGCCAGACCTTCTACCTCAATGCCTTTCATTTTCAAAGGAACTTTTCAGTTCTTCCATTTTGCGTGTCACAGAGGCCTTCAGGCCAAACGTAGATCATCTCACTGGACAGGTCATGCATAAGGAGACATCCAGAAGAGGCGTTTAGGAGGAATTAAAAGATCAGGAGACATTTTTGCTAAGAAATAAAGCTAGGAAGTGAATTCTTCCTCTGTTCTTTTCTCGAGCACGGTATATTTATGGCTCCACACGTCACATCTAAATGCACAGCTTCGTACTAGGTAAAATTCAAGCCAGTTTACTCCTTCACGTTTTAGAAAAGGATGGGACACACAACTCAGTCAGCCTAACACACATGTCCCCCAATGTTTCCCAGGAAGGGTAATTGGCTCTACTTCTTCCGGTAGGGCTGTGTGAGCCTGAGCAAGTCACTCTCTGGACTTCCTTTCTTTTCTTCACAAAATAAAGAAGCAGCACTCAATGGTCCCCAAGGCCACGTCTAACTTGCTGACGTCATGAATATTGCCTACCTGGCTAGGAGAAAATTTATTTTCCAGCAACTTGTTTCCTTCTAAGTTTTATTAAAATAATGACTTCATTGGTTTTATAAAAATGATACATATAAGAAATTCAAACTAAATAGAGGAGTACACAAACGAAAGTTTATCTTAAAAAAAAAAAACCCTAAAAACAATTATCTAGAAGTAACCATTATTAATATTTGTTAAACATTATTCAAAACATGTCCTTGTGCATATATTCAGATAAAAGGATGGGTAAATGGATGGATGTAAACAATTTTACAAAAATGGGGTTATACTATATGCATTGCTTTTGGTAAAAGTATCAACTTTTATTAATAATTTGTTGTTGTTGAGAATATATACAGCAAAAACATACACCAGTTCAGGTCTGTCTTTATATGTACAATTCTGAGACATCGATTACATTCTTTGAGTTGTGCAACCATTAAAGGATCAAATTTAATATTACTTTTGAATTTATTTAACTCATGAAATGAAATCTAATATTAGTTTTATGAAAAAGAAATGGAAGTGAAACTGAAAATACTCTACCATAAGAAATACGTAGTGGCAGAATGTGGTGGCAAAATGGTCACAAATCCTTCATAACTTCTCCCACCAAAAGGTGAGATCTATTTTTATATACCCTTGAATCTGGGCTGGGTCTGTAACTCTTCTAACCAATAGAATACAGTGGAAGTGATGCTCTTTCAATTCCAGGCCCAGCCTTTAAAAGAACTGGCAGTTTTCACTTCCTTCCTTCCATGCTGTAAGGAAGCCCAATTGGCTACATGGAAAGACCATCAAGGAGGAGTATCAAGGCCCTCTGGTCAACAGGCCCAACTGACCTCCCAGCTGATAACCAGGATCAATTTGCCCACCATGTGAGGAAGCCATCTGGGAATGGAATCCTCTCAAGCCCCACTTGAATATGCCCCAGTTGATACCTGGTGGAGTAGAGACAAGCTGTCTCCACTGAGGCCTGTCAGAATTGACAAATTGTGACCAAATATATGATCATCGTTGTTTTATGTCACTAAATTTTAGGATAGTCTGTTATGCAACCATAGATAACTGAAACAAAATTTCTGTAAAAGACATA
The DNA here is from genome assembly GCF_030014295.1 of Loxodonta africana. Classification (NCBI taxonomy): domain Eukaryota; kingdom Metazoa; phylum Chordata; class Mammalia; order Proboscidea; family Elephantidae; genus Loxodonta; species Loxodonta africana. Next base: position 161,691,328 of record NC_087344.1, on the reverse strand, counting down.
AGAAAGTTTAAGGGTTGGAGTCATTTTGTCAATTATTTATTTCACCTTTAGAGAGCCTCAAGTGACCCAAGCTGTAAAAAAATAAATAGCACTCTTACCTTTCCTATTACTTCCCTTTGAGACTTCTGAATTTCTTACTTATATATCAATGTCCATGGAAGTAGAAAAATGAAACAAGATTTATACTTCACATCATACACAAAAACTAATTCAAAATGAATCAAGGATCTAAATCTTAAATCTAAAACCATGAAGCTCTTGGAAGAAAATACAGGAGCAAAGATTTGGGACCTAATTTTTTCAATGACAGATTATCAAACACAACAATAAATGCACTAGCAACAGAAAACAAAATCAATAACTGGGACCTCATAAAAGTTAAATACTTATGTTCATCAAAAAATTTTTCTCAAAAGAATAAAGAAACAACCTAGAGACTGGGAAAAAATCTGGGAACGATATAGCTGGTAAAAGGGTCTAATATCCAAAATATATAGAAAACTTCTACAACTCATCAACAAAAAGACAAATAACCCAATCAAAAACTGGGCAAAGGACATGAACAGACAATTCACCAAAAAGGATATTCAAATGGCCAACAGACACATAAAAAGATGCTCAACATCATTAGCCATCAGAGAAATGCAAATCAAAACCACAATGAGATACAATCTCACTCCCACTAGAATGGCCAAGATAAAAAAAAGGAAAATAGCAAGTGTTGGAAGGGATGTGGAGAAATTGGAACCCTCATTCATTGCTAGTGGGAATGCAAAAATGGTACAGCTGTTGTAGAAAACAGTCCAGTGGTTCCTCGAAAACTAGAAGTAGAGCTGCCATATGACCCAGCAATTTCTCTCCTAGGTGTATAACCTAGTGCTCTAATAGAAGTGACACAAACAGACATATGCACACCTATGTTCATTGAAGCAGTATTCACAATAGCAAAAGAAGGCTACAATCTAAGTGCTCACCAATGGATGAGTGGATAAGTAAAATGTGGTGCATACATACAATGGAATACTACTCAGCAATAAAGAAAAATGAGTTCTCAAAACATCTTGAAACATGACTGAACCTGGTGGACATTATTTTGAGCAAAATAAGTCAATCACAAAAAAACAAATATTGTATGTTTTCACTTTTATGAAATGACATGAGCAAGCAAATATACAGAAACTAATGTTCACTAGTGGTTACCAGGGATGGGGAGGGAGAGGAGGATTCACTCTCTAGATAGTAGACGCTTATTATTTTGGGTGATGAGAAAGATAACACCAAATGAGGATAAAGTGTACATATCTTGATGAAAGTAAATGATGTCACTGAAAAGTACACAAGCAGAAAAGACCCATTGGTAATTGCTATGGCATATAAAATTTTGAAACAACAGTAATGACAACCGAAAAATATATGTGCAAGTATATATGTATATACGTAGACATATACGTGTATAGGTATGTATAGGTATATATATACAAGTATATGCATATGTATGTGTAGATGCACGTATGTGACTGTACGCATGTATATTCATATATATAATAAAGCATACAAGGGGCACAGTTATGGATGCTTCTTAGACATTACCAAACACCTTATGGGAATGGATTTCTGGGTTTGAAGGATTAGGACCATAGTCCCGTAGGACATCTCAGTCAATTGTCATAAACGTATGTTCTATATCCTAGTTTGGTGAGTAATATCTGGGGTCTTAAAAGCTTATGAGTGGTCAGCTAAGATACAACTATTGGTCTTTATTCATCCAGAGCAAAAGAGAAAGAAGGAAATCAAGAGCTCAAAGAAGAAACTAGCATACAGGACAAATAGTCTACACGAGCCACAACCTCATCTACCCTGAGGCCAGAACTAGATGGTGCCCAGCTACCACTGTCGACCATTCTAATCAGGGCCACAATAGATAGACCCCGATAGAATGGGAGAAAAATGTGGAACAAAAACTCAAATTCCTTTAAAACAAACAAACAAAAAACAGACCTTCTAGGCTGGTTGAGACTGAAGAACTCCCTGAGACTACTGCCCTGAGATACTCTTCATACCTTGAACTGAAATTAACCTGAGGTCACCTTGTAGCTAAATAAAAAATTGACTAAAAAAATAATGAGTATCACCTGTAAGAATTGTGCTTCTTTGAAAAATCCACCTATATGAGTCCAAACGGTCAACAAATACTTTAAAACAAAGATGAGAGCATAAGGGGGCAGGGAAACTAGATCAATGAAAACAGAATAACCAGAACGGAAATAATGAAAATGTTCATGCTTTGTGAAATATGTAACCAATGTCACTGAACAACTTGCGTAGAAATTGTCGAATGGGAACCTAAACTGCTGTGTAAGCCTGCATCAAAAACACAGTAAAAAAAAAAAAAAATTATTGTCTCAGAGTTCCAGAGGCTGGTACCCCTAATTCAGGGTGTCAGCACAGCAGTATTCTCTCTCAAGACTCTAGAAGAAGATCCTTTTTTGTCTCTCTCAGCTTCTGGCCCGTTAACAACCCATTGCCGTCGAGTCAGTTCTAACTCATAGCAACTGTAGGTTTTCCAAGGTTGTAATCTTTACAAAAACAGACTGCCTTATCTTTCTTCCATGGAGCCACTGGTGGGTTTGAATGGCCAACTTTTCAGTTAGCAGCCAAGTGCTTCAACACTGTGCCACCAGGGCTCGTTTCGGCTTCTGGTAGCCCCAGTTATTACCTGGTTTGTAGCTGCAGCATAACTCCGTGGTCACATAGCTGTCTTCCCTCTGTGTCTGTGTCTTTCCTCTACTTTTATAAGACTTCACTCAGATTAGATTAGGACCCACCTTACTCCTGTATGACCTCATGTTAACTGATAACATCTTCAAAGACCCCATTTCTAAACAAGGTCGTGTTCACAGGTACCAAGGTTAGGACTTCAACATAGATTTTGAGGAGCACAATTCAATCCATAACAGTTTCTAACCTCATCATTGTTTAGTTGGTGTGGGGGAGGTATTTCGTTATTGTAGTTTTGCTAGCTTTTACATTTAAATTTTGTGAAGAGTCTGGCATCTTGCTTCTTTCCCCAAAAGCCCTCTCCTTCCTTCTGTCCTTCCTCCCTCCTTTCCTTCCTTCCTTCTTTTCTTTTTTTTAAAGACCTCTATGATCACTTGGGAGGCCTGGTAACACAGTGGCTATGAGCTCGGCTGTTAACAAAAAGGTCAGCAGTTCGAATCCACCAGCTGCTCCTTGGGAGCCCTATGGGGCAGTTCTACTCTGTTCTATAGGGTTGCTATGTGTCGAAATTGACTTGATGGCAATGGGTTTGGTTTTGGGTTTTGGTTATGATCACTTGAGCTACATTTGGCCTCATCAAGGTTTGGTCGAGATTTGGAGGCAGAATGAGAATGCTGACACATTGTGAAAATTGTAACCAATGTCATGGAACAATTTGTATAGAAGTTGTTAAATAGGGATCTAATTTGCTATGTAAACTTTATCTTAAAACACAATAAAATATTTTTTAAAAAATGATTTGGGAGCAGAATCAAAGTAAAAATTCCCTGAGTCTCCCACAAGTTATCGCAAGGCAATGTGGTTAGTGGAAAGAACGCAGGGTGGTTTGAATTCCAGTCCCATCATTTCCTGGTTGTGTGACTTAGGGCAAGGTATTTAACCTCACTGGGTCTCAGTTTCTTCATCTATAAAGTGACTAACATGGTGCCTGTCAAATAATAAATGCTGGAGAAATGTTAGTCCCTTTCCCTGCTCCTTATGATCAGTGTCAGAACTGGCTAGACTCAAGGGTGGTGAAAGCCAGGTTGATTTGTTTGTTTAATCTAGGGCCAGGGATGTAAGTAAAGATGAGCTGAATCCAGATTAATCCATGGGTGAAAATCCTGCGCCCTATTTCCTCTGAGAGTGAGCAGGCTTCATTTTTCTTGCAAGAAAATGAGCCAAAGGCATGTGAACAATAAGATAAAGCCATTAACTGGGGCGAATCCAAAAGGAATACTGATTGAGGCCAGTCAGCTCTTTGGTTATTTAAACTCTTGGTGGTGAAGTGGTTAAGAGCTACCGCTACTAACCAAAATGTTGGCAGGTCTAATCTAACAGCCGCTCCATGGAAACCCTGAGGGGCGGTGCCACTCTGTCCAGTATGGTTGCCACGAATCAGAATCGACTCAAAAGCAATGCGTAGGGGAAAAGTAAAGGTAAGCAAAGGGCCTTTTTTTTTTTTTTTTTAAACATTTACATGAGGTGGCTCAGTGGTAGAATTCTCGCCGTCCATGCAGGAGACACAGGTTGAATTCCCAGCCAAAGCCACCACCCCCCTGTCATCCGAGGTTTGTGTGTTGCTACAATGGTGAGCAGGTTTCAGCAGAGCTTCCAGCCTAAGACGGACTAGGAAGAAAAGCCTCGTGACCTACTTCTGAAAATGAGAACCCTGTGGGTCACAATTGTCTGATCCATCACGTATGGCATCGCCCTACTCAACAGCAGCTAATGAGAATTTACACACACTCTCTCTCACACACACAAACACACATATACTCAGTCATGCACACATGCACATACTTCTACACGTTATACCCACATATACACATTCACACTCACATACATGCAGACACACACACTCTACACATATTCACCCAGACATACACACACTCACACATGTACACATATACACACACACCCACATGCACATGCCTACACTCACACATACACACGCCCACACACATACCCACCACCACATTCACACACACATGCACACTGCCTCATACGTACATCCCTGTTAAACTCTTCTGCCTGCTTAAAAAAAAAAAAAAGCAAACACACAGACGCACACCCTCCAGATCCTTAGCATCGGGAAACTGTCTCCCAGGCTCAGAGCGGCTGCTACCGCCACGGCCTGGCTGGTGGCAGCTCCGCCACAGGGGCAGGTGTGGAGAGGCCTCGGTCGGCCGTCGCAGTCTCTCCCGGTTCCCGGCCCGGGGCTCCCCCTAGCGCCGCTGAGGAGCCGCTCGTGCAGGGCGGAGGAGCGGGGCTGAGAGAGCCTGGCGGCTGGAGTGCAGGGTGGAGGGACGAGGACAGAATGGCCAGCACTCGCTGAGGGTTTGCTGGCATGGATAAACTCATTAAGGTGCTCATCAGGGATATAGACCACCATGAAGCACTTTTTCTTTTTGGGGACTTTGAAAGTACCTTAATATGTAGAATCTTCTTAAAGTTTTGACATGCACAGACCTTGTGCAGGGGCCGAATTTTTTCCTTGATTTTGAAGATACCCAGCCTACAGAGTCTGAGAAGGGAATTTATAATCTGGTGATTGTAGTATTAAAAGATGCAAAAGGCATCTTGGAGGACTCTCAATCCTGTGGAGGAGCTGGCCATGAAATAAGGGAGGCAATCCTGCACCCAGCAGATGAGAAGTTGCAAGAGAAGGCATGGGGTGCAGTTGTTCCACTACCAGGCAAATTAAAGAAATTTTGTGAATTTTCTCAGAGGTTAGAATTTTCTCATTACAAGGTCTGCCGGGAGCCTTGACAACACCCCATGTTCTCCCACCCAGCACCTAGAACAAAAGCAGGCTCTCACTAAACAGTTTGCAGAAATTCCTCATTTCACAATCCATTCTGGTGAACTCAAGATGACAAATCCCACCATACAGAATGATTTCAGCTATTATAGAAGAGTATTGAGTCATATGAAGATTAACTATGTTCCAGCAGAAGGAGAAAATGAAGTAGATTATAAATTGGCAAATGGAATGTCTTTGTTTTATGTTGAAGCAACACCAACGCTAAAAACCTCAAGTGATGCCGCAACAGAATTTGCATCAGAGAAGAAAAATTTACCAATAGAAAATACCACAGATTATTTAAGCACTGTGGCTATTGTGTGCAGAGTCATGCTCAAAACACCGGAAGAGAGAAGCAAATTTACAAACGAAGAGACAGTGTCATTCTGCTTGCGGGCAAAGGTGGGGGTCATAATACTCTATGACCATGCACCTTCAGAGGGAGCATTTGCCAAAACTTCAAAAAAATTGCTATGAAAGGTATCAAAGTTCTTAAGGACCAACCTCCAAATAGTGTAGAAAAAAAAAAAAGTGTAGAAGGTCTTCTAAATCCTCTCAGGTACACAACTAAACGTTTGAATGACGAGACTACCTCCAAGCAAATTACATCCATGCTCCAAATAGCAGTTCTATAGCATTTGCTACAGAAAGAAGACAGCCTCTGCAATGACCGAGAACGCACAGTTTTTTAGTGATTGCGAGTACTATCTCATTTATTCTTACTTTTTATTTCTTTCCTTTGTTCCTTTTCCCACTTTTTTAATCATGTTCTTGTTCTTAAGACTTCTTTTCTGTGCCAAAATCAGTAAAGTCATGCTCCGAAGAGATAATGTCCTTTCAAACAAGCCATCTAAGGCAGCCAATCATGCATTGCATTGGGATCTCTACTAAAAAAAATTCTGTGACTTGAACTAAGTATTTTTAAATGTGAATTTTTTGAGAAACCTAATATTTAATATCGCTTCTCCTGCATGGCAAAACTGCCTATTCTGCTATTCAATCATTTTATTTTCTACTGTCTTTTTTTATGTGCAGCCAAAAGGAAAATGGTTAAATTAACCGTGTTGTACATAATGGTACCCAACTCTTCTTAAATTAGTAAGACTTTTGTTTAAAGTTTTAAGTTTGCATTTTGATTTTTTTTGTAGGGATATATGCTGTGTGTTTAACCTTTATTAACTAATGTTAAAAATTGTAAAATATGCATAGAATATTACATATGCATGTTCATGTTTAAAGAATGGCTGTTGAAAACACCAGAAGAGAAACTAGATAACTGGGAGCTCCTAAAAATCAAACACCTATGCTCATCCAAAGGCTTCACCAAAAGAGTAAAAAGATTACCTACAGACTGGGAAAAAGTTTTCAGCTATGACATTTCTGATCAGTGTCTGATCTCTAAAATCTACGTGATACTGCAAAAGCTCAACAACAAGAAGACAAATAAGCCAGTTAAAAAAATGGGCAAAGGACACCCACAACAGGGGTCCAAGGATAAGTGGTACCTTCAAGTCCTTACAACCAAAAGCATTGGGTGCCCATAGGCTGGCTACAGAACCCACCCACCTGTGTGCTTTAGAGAACAGGGACGTGCTTTCCTTATAGACACTTGGGGAATGGTTGTCAGCCCCCTGCCTTGTTCAGAGCATGACCCCCTGCTGCAACTAGATACTGGTACCTAAGACTGTAGGACAGAGCCTGTACCACACACTTGATAACCAACTACCTGAACACATGAGCTAAATCCATACAAGAAAAGTGAGTGGACTCCTAGGCTCATATACTTGGTATCAGCTCTAGCCATCTGGTGACAGGATGTTAGAGCTTCAAAGGCAAAAATAATCAAGCCAGCTCACTTAAACAACCTATTTGGACATATCAAAACAAAACAAAGCAAGAAACTAGGATACAGTAAGCAAGCATAAAATAAACTAATACTATAACTTATAGATGGCTCTGAGACAACAGTCAATATCAAATCACATAAAGAAGCAAAACACAATCAATTCAACGAGCTCTCAAAACAAAGAATCAAGGAATCTTCTGGATGAAGGTGTCTTCCTGGAATTACCAGATGCAGAATACAAAAGATTAATACACAGAACTCTTCAAGGCATCGGGAAGAAGATCAGGCAAAACACAGAACAAGCCAAGGAACACACAGATAAAGCAGTTGAAGAAATTAAAAAGGTTATTCAAGAATATAAGGAAAAATGTATTTCGCTACAAGAATCCATACAGAGATAGCAAACAGAAATGCAGATTAACAATAAAATTACAGAATTAGACAACTAAATAGAAAGTCAGAGGAGCAGAATTGAGAAAGTGCAAGGCAGAATTAGTGAGACTGAAGACAAAACACTTGGCACCAATATATTTGAAAAAAAATTAGATAAAAGAATTTTAAAAAATGAAGACACCCTAAGAATCATGTGGGACCCTATCAAGAGAAATAACCTATGAGTGATTGGAGCACCAGAACAGGGAGGGATAACAGAAAATACAGAGAAAATTGTTGAAGATTTGTTGGCAGAAAATTTCCCTGATATAGTGAAAGATGAGAAGATATCTATCCAAGATGCTCATCGAACTCCACATAAGGTAGATCTCAAAAGAAAGTCACCAAGACATATTATAATCAAACTTGCCAAAACCAAAGGTAAAGAGAGAATTTTAAGGCAGGCTAGGGATAAACAAAAAGTCACCTACAAAGGAAAGTCAATAAGAATAAGCTCAGGCTACTCGGCAGAAACTATGCAGGCGAGAAGACAATCAGATAACTTACATAAAGCACTGAAAGAAAAAAAAATTGTCACCCAAGAATCATATATCCAGCAAAACTGTCTCTCAAATATGAAGGCGAAATTAGGACATTTCCAGATAAACAGAACTTCAGGGAATTCGTAAAAACCAAACCAAAACTACAAGAAATACTAAAGGGAGTTCTCTGGTTAGAAAACCGATAATATCAGATATCAACCCAAGACTAGAACACAGGACAGAACAACCAGATGTCAACCCAGATAGGGAAATCACAAAAATAAACCAAGGTAAAAAAAATGCTCAAAAAAGGGGAAAAAAATGCCATTATGTAAAAGAAGACAATACTAAAACAATAAAGAGGGACTAAGAAATGTAGTCATTGATCTTTCATATGGAGAGGAAGTCAAGGTGATATAAAGAAATAAAAGTTAGTTTTAAATATGAAAAATGGGGGTAAATATTAAGGTAACCACAAAGGAAACTAACAAACTTACCCATCAAAATAAAATACAAGAAAACAACAAAGACTTAGCAAGAACAAAATCAACAACAATGATTAAGAGGAAAAGACAATATGTAAACTACTCAGAACAAAAAATTAAGTGGGGAAAAGAAACTGTCAACAACACAAAAAAAAAAATCAAAATGACAGCACTAAACTCACACCTTCCATAATTATGCTGAATGTAAATGGACTAAATGCAACAATAAAGAGACAGACAGTGGCAGAATGGATTAAAAAACATGATCCATCTATATGCTGCCTATAACAGACATACCATAAACTTAGAGACACAAACAAACAAAAATTCAAAGGATGGGGAAGAAATATGACGCAAACAACAATGAAAAAAGAGCAGAAGTGGCACTATTAGTTTCTGACAAAATAAACTTTAAATTTAAATCTACTGCAAAAGATAAGGAAGGACACTGTATAATAAAGATTAAAGAGACAATATACCAGGAGGATAGAACCATATTAAATATTTATGCACCCAATGACAGGGCTGCAAGATACATAAAACAAATTCTAACAGCACTGAAAAGTGAAATAGACAGTGCCACAATTATAGCAGGAGACTTCAACACACCACCTTCGGTGAAGGACTGAACATCCAGAAAGAAGCAAAATAAAGACATGGAAGATCTAAAGGCCACAATCAACCAACTTGACCTCATAGACATATACAGAACACCTCACCCAACAGCAGTCAAGTATACTTTCTTTTCCAGCTCACATGGAACATTCTCTAGAATAGACCACATATGAGGTCATATAGCAAGCCTTAGCAGAATACGAACCACCGAAATATTATAAAGCATCTTCTCTGACCATAGGGCCATAAAAGTAGAAATCAATAACAGAAAAAGCAGGGAAAAGAAATCAAACGCTTGGAAACTGAACAATACCCTGCTCAAAAAAGACTGGGTTATAGAATACATTAAGGATGGAATACAGAAATTCATAGAATCCAAAGAGAATGAAGACACTTCCTATCAGAACCTTTGGGACATAGCAAAAGCAGTGCTTAGAAGTAAATTTATATCAATAAATGCAAACATACAAAAAGAAAAAAGGGCCAAAATCAAAGAATTATCCCTACAACTTGAACAAATAGAAAGAGAGCAACAAAAGAAACCCTCAGGAGCCAGAATAAAGCAAATAATAAAAATTAGGGCAGAATTAAATGAAACAGAGAACAGAAAAACAATTGAAGGAGTTAACAAGACCAAAAGTAGGCTCTTTGAAAAAATTAACAAAGTTGATAAACCACTGGCCAATCTGACAAAAGAAAAACTGGAGAGGGAGCAAATAACCTGAATAAGAAGTGAGACGGGTGATATCAGAACAGACCCTACTGAAATTAAAAGAATCATATCAGGCTACTATGAAATATTGTACTCTAACAAGTTTGAAAACCTAGAAGAAATGGATGAATTTCTAGAAACACACTATCTACCTAAACTAACACAGAGGTTGAACAACTAAATAAACCCATAACAAAAGAAGAGATTGAAAAGGTAATTTAAAAACTCTCAACAACAAAAAAAAAAAGCTCTGGCCCAGACAGCTTCACTGGAGAGTTCTACCAAACTTTCAGGAAAAGTTAACACAACTACTACTAAAGGTATTTCAGAGCATAAAAAAGGATGGAATACTCATTCTGTGAAACCAGCCTATCCCTAATACCAAAACCAGATAAAAGCACCACAAAAAAAAGAACAGTAAGGACTTATATCTCTCATGAACTTAGGTGCAAAAATTCTCAACAAAATTCTAGCCAATAGAATTCAACAGCATATCAAAAAAATAATTCACCATGACAACATGAGATTCATACCAGGTATACAGGGATGGTTCAATATTAGAAAAACAATCAATGTAAACCATCATATAAATAAAACAAAAGAGAAGAACCACATGATCTTATGAATTGATGCAGAAAAGGCATGTGACAAAGTCCAACACCCATTCATGATAAAAAGTCAGCAAAATAGGAATAGAAGGAAAATTCCTGAACATAATAAAGGGCATTTATACAAAGCCAACAGCCAACATCATCCTAAATGGAGAGAGTCTGAAAGCATTCCCCTTGAGAATAGGAGCCAGATAAGGCTGCCCTTTATCACCACTCTTACTCAATATCGTGCTGGATGTCCTGGACAGAGCAAATAGGCTAGATAAAGAAATAAAGCACATCCAGATTGGCAAAGAAGAAGTAAAAGTATCTCTACTTGCAGATGACACGATCTTAGACACAGAAAACCCTAAAGAATCCTCAAGAAAACTACTGAAACTAATAAAAGAGTTCAGTAGATTATCAGGATAAAAGATAAACATACAAAAATCAGTTGGATTCCTCTACACCAACAAAGAGAACATTGAAGAAGAAATCACCAAATCAATACCATTTACAGTAGCCTGCAAGAAGATAAAATACTTAGGAATAAATCTTACCGGAGCTGTAAATGACCTATACAAAGAAAACTACAAGACATTACTGCAAGAAACCAAATGCTTACGATCATTTGCCATCAAAGAAATGCAAAACAAAACTACAATGGAACAGAATTGAGAACCCAGACATAAATCCATCCACATATGAGCTGTTGATATTTGACAAAGGCTGAAAGTCAGTTAAACGGGGAAAAGACAGTCTCTTTAACAAATGGTGCTGGCATAGCTGGATATCCATCTGCAAAAGAATTGAAACAAGACCCATACCATACCTCACACCATGCACAAAAACTAACTCAAAATGGATCAAAGACCTAAATATAAAATCTAAAATGATAAAGATCATGGAAGAAAAAATAAGGACAACACTAGGAGCCCTAATACATGGCATAAACTGTATACAAAATATTACTAACAATGCCAGACACCAGAAGAGAAACTAAGTAACTAAAAAAAAAAAAAAAACTGGGAGCTCCTAAAAATCAAATACCTATGCTCATTCAAAGACTTCACCAAAAGAGTAAAAAGATTACCTACAGACTGGGAAAAAGTGTTGGGCTATAATATTTCCGATCAGCTCCTGATCTCTAAAATATACATGATACTGCAAAACCTTAACAACAAAAAGACAAATAACCCAATTAAAAAATGGGTAAGGGATATGAACAGGCACTTCACTAAAGATGACATTCAGGTAGCTAACAGATACATGAGGAAATGCTCACGATCATTAGCCATTAGAGAAATGCAAATCAAAACTACAATGAGATTCCATCTCACTCCAACAAGGCTGGCATTAATCCAAAAAATACAAAATAATAAAAGTCACAGAGGTTGTGGAGAGACTCGAACACTTATACACTGCTGGTGGGAATGTCAAATGGTACAACCACTTTGGAAGTAAATTTGGCACTAGAAATAGAACTAACATATGATCCAGCAATCCTACACCTTGGAATATACCCCAGAGAAATAAGAGCCTTTACACGATCAGATGTATGCATACCCATGTTCATTGCAGCACTGTTTACAATAGCAAAAAGATGGATGCAACCAAGGTGCCTATCAACGGATGAATGGATAAATGAATTATGGTATATTCACACAATGGAATACTAGGCATCAATAAAGAACAATGATGAATCCGTGAAACATTTAATAACATGGAGGATTCTGGAAGGCATTATGCTGGGTGAAATTAGTCAGCTGCAAAAGGACAAATATTGTGTGAGACCACTATTCACTATTATAAGAACTCAAAAATAGTTTTAACAGAGAAGAAAATATTCTTTGATGGTTATGAGAGTGGGAAGGAAGGGAGGGAGAGGATTAGATAGTAGACAAGAACTATTTTAGGTGAAGGGAGAGACAACACACAATACAGGAGAGGTCAGCACAACTGAACTAAACCAAAAGCAAAGAAGTTTCCTGAATAAATCGAATGCTTCGAAGGCCAGCGTAGCAGAGGCAGGGGTTTGGGGACCATGGTTTCAGGGGACATCTAAGTCAATTGGCATAATGAAATCTATTAAGAAAACATTCTGCATTCCACTTTGGAGAGTGGCATCTGAGGTCTTAAACCCTAGCATACGGCCATCTAAGATGCATCAATTGGTCTCAACCCACCTGGATCAAAGGGGAATGAAGAACACCAAAGACACAAGGTAATTATGAGCTCAAGAGACAGAAAGGGCCACATAAATCAAAGACTACATCAGCCTGAGACCAGAAGAACTAGATGGTGCCCAGCTACAACCAATGACTGCCCTGAGAACTCCTGAGGGAGCAGGAGAGCAGTGGAATGCAGACCTCAAATTCTGGTAAAAAGACGAGACTTAATGGTCTGACTGAGACTAGAAGGACCCCAGGGATCATGGTCCCCAGACCGTCTGTTAGCCCAAGACAGGAACCATTCCCAAAGCCAACTCTTCAGACAGGGCTTGGGCTGGACTATGGGATAGAAAAAGATACTGGTGAGGAGTGAGTTTCTTGGCTTAAGTGGACACATTAGACTATGTCGGCAGGTCCTGTCTGGAGGGGAGTTGAGAAGGCAGAGGGGGACAGAAGCTGGCTGAATGGACATGGAAACAGAGGATGGAGAGAAAGAGTTTGCTGTCTCATTAGGGCGAGACCGACTAGAAGTATATAGCGAGGTGTATATAAATTTTTGTATGAGAGACTGACTTGATTCGCAAACTTTCAAATAAAGCACAATAAAAATGAAAAAAAAGAATGGCTTTTGATGATAAAATAGAAATCAGCTTTCATTTAAAAAAAGAAATAGTGTATCCGCAGCTGCTATGATACTGAGCAGGTTTCAGTGAAACTTCCAGACTGAGGCGGACTAGGAAGAAAAGCTTGGAAATCTACTTCTGAAGATCAATGAAAACTCTATGGACAAATTCACACTCACACACAAAAGACCAGACTTGCTCATCTGACAGAGATAGAGAAATCCTGAGGGTATGTCCCCAGACACCCTTTTAACTCAGCACTGAAGTCACTCCCGAAGTTCACCTTTCAGCCAAAGATTAGACATGTCTGTAGGGCAAAAAATAACACATGTGAGGAACATGGTTTGTAGTTCAATCATGTATACAACACTAAATGGACACACCAGCCCAAAAGCAAAGACAAGAAGGCAGGAAGGGACAGGAAAACTGGGCAAGTGGAAACAGGGAACCCAGGGTGGAGGAGAGAGTGTTGACACATCAAGGGGTTGGCAACCAATGTCACAAAACAATATGTGTATTAATTGTTTAAAGAGAAACTAATATGGTCTGTAAACTTTCACTTAAAGCACACACACACACACACACACACAAAAAAACCTATGATTCACAACGGTTCAATCCTCAACTGATCATGAGGATGGCACAGGACCAGGCAACATTTCGTTCCATTGTGCATGAGGTCGCCACGAGTCAGGCAGACTCCAGGGCAGCTAACAACAACGTGAATAACGACAATAACATGGAGGTGGGTGGTTAGGATAGAAAGCTGAAGAAGCAGCTTTAATAAAAGCCCAGTTGAGATTCTGGGCACAACTATGCCCCAGGCAGCCAAACAAAGCCAGGTTGGGGGAGAGGGGTCGCTGTCCCTGTCTCAGGGCCACATCCTAGCAGCCAATCTGTCAGGGACTGTAAAGCCACAGGAACAGCTGCAATGGCAAATCTGGCTGGTACAGTGGCAGAGGACCTTATTTCAGGAGGGTCCCAGCAGCAGCAGCAGAGTCAGTTGCCTCCCTCGAGGGCTCGTGTGCCATGGGCTTCCATGAGAGAATCGAGCAAAAGAACTTGAGGACGGATAAGCAAAGCATTACTGGAAAAGAAGAAGAAAGTGGGAGGCCTCACTCTACCTGATTTCAGAACCTATTATACAGTCACAGTAGTCAAAACAGCCTGGTACTGGTACAACAACAGACACATAGACCAATGGAACAGAATTGAGAACCCAGATAGAAATCCATCCACATATGAGCAGCTGATATTTGACAAAGGCCCAGTGTCAGTTAATTGGGGAAAAGATAGTCTTTTTAACAAATGGTGCTGGCATAACTGGATATCCATTTCCAAAAAAATGAAACAGGACCCATACCTCACACCATGCACAAAAACTAACTCCAAGTGGATCAAAGACCTAAACATAAAGACTAAAATGATAAAGATCATAGAAGAAAAAATAGGGAAAACGTCAGGAGCCCTAATACAGGGCATAAACAGAATACAAAACATTACCAAAAATGACCAGGAGAAACCAGATAACTGGGAGCTCCTAAAAATCAAACACCTATGCTCATCTAAACACTTCACCAAAAGAGTAAAAAGACCACCTACAGACTGGGAAAGAATTTTCAGCTATGACATCTCCGACCAGCGCCTGATCCCTAAAATCTATAATTCTGTCAAAACTCAACCACAAAAAGACAAACAACCCAATCAAGAAGTGGGCAAAGGATATGAACATGCACTTCACTAAAGAAGATATTCAGGCAGCCAACAGATACATGAGAAAATGCTCTCAATCATTAGCCATTAGAGAAATGCAAATTAAAACTACGATGAGATTCCATCTCACTCCAACAAGGCTGGCATTAATCCAAAAAACACAAAATAATAAATGTTGGAGAGGCTGCGGAGAGATTGGAACTCTTATACACTGCTGGTGGGAATGTAAAATGGTACAACCACTTTGGAAATCTATCTGGCATTTTCTTAAAAAGTTAGAAATAAAACTGCCATACAAGCCAGAAATCCCACTCCTCGGAATATACCCTAGAGAACTAAGAGCCTTCACACGAACAGATATATGCACACCCATGTTTATTGCAGCTCTGTTTACAATAGCAAAAAGCTGGAAGCAACCAAGGTGTCCATCAACGGATGAATGGTTAAATAAATTGTGGTATATTCACACAATGGAATACGACGCATCGATAAAGAACAGTGACGAATCTCTGAAACATTTCATAACTTGGAGGAACCTGGAAGGCATTATGCTGAGCGAAATTAGAGGCAAAATGACAAATATTGTATAAGACCACTATTATAAGATCTTGAGAAATAGTATAAACTGAGAAGAACACATACTTTTGTGGTTACGAGGGGGGGAGGGAGGGAGGGTGGGAGAGGGTTTTTTACTGATTAATTAGTAGATAAGAACTGCTTTAGGTGAAGGGAAGAACAATACTCAATACATGGAAGCTCAGCTCAACTGGACTGGACCAAAAGCAAAGAAGTTTCTGGGATAAACTGAATGCTTCAAAGGTCAGCGGAGCAAGGGCGGGGGTTTGGGGACCATGGTTTAAGGGGACTTCTAAGTCAATTGGCAAAAGAATTCTATTATGAAAACGTTATGCATCCCACTTTGAAATGTGGCATCTGGGGTCTTAAATGCTAACAAGCGGCCATCTAAGATGCATCAATTGGTCTCAACCCACCTGGATCCAAGGAGAATGAAGAACACCAAGGTCACATGATAACTAAAAGCCCAAGAGACGGAAAGGGCCACATGAACCAGAGACCTACATCATCCTGAGACCAGAAGAACTAGTTGGTGCCCAGCCATAACCAATGACTGCCCTAACAGGGAGCACAACAGAGAACCCCTGAGGGAGCAGGAGATCAGTGGGATGCAGACCCCAAATTCTCACAAAAAGACCATACTTAATGGTCTGACTGAGACTAGAGGAATCCCACCGGTCATGGTCCCCAAACCATCTGTTGGCCCAGGACAGGAACCATTCCCGAAGACAACTCATCAGACATGGAAGGGACTGGACAGTGGGTAGGAGAGAGATGCTGATGAAGAGTGAGCTATTTATATCAGGTGGACACTTGAGAGTGTGTTGGCATCTCCTGTCTGGAGGGGGGATGGGAGGATAGAGAGAGTTGGAAGCTGGCAAAATTGTCACAAAAGGAGAGACTGGAAGGGCTGACTCATTAGGGGGAGAGCAAGTGGGAGTACGGAGTAAGGTGTATATAAACTTATATGTGACAGTCTGACTTGATTTGTAAACATTCGCTTGAAGCTCAATAAAAAAAAAAGAAGAACTTGAGGAGGCTTGTTGCTAAGTCCTGTAAGTTACCCCCTGGAGACCCCCAGCAATACCTGGAGAGATTCTGAATGGCTGGTCAGATTGAAACCCTAGATTCTTCTAGAGAAGCTCAAATATCAATGTCAAAATTACCTCTTTTTGTCACCGGACTAGTGATATCAGAGACATTCAGATATGCATGCACACACACAATCAATATGCAGATTATCCCTACCCTGACAAAAACCCAGCCTGCTGTGACTGACTGGACGGCTCCTGGGAACTCTGTTAGACTACATGCCCTAGCCGCCCTTGCAGTCAGACAAGGCCATGCGATCAAGCCCTGGCAAACGGAACGTAAGCAGGCATAATGTGTGCCACATTCAGGCCTGGACCATAACAACTTCCCACTTATGGTCCACCCCTTTCTCCATCCCTCAGCTGAATGGAGAAGACTCCAAGGACCTACAGGAGGGCAGAGCCACAGGATGGAGAGAACTTAGCCCCAGAATGAATTACCACATGGAAGGATGCCAATCATGAATTCCCCACACTGGTGGAACATGAGCAAAAAATAAACTTTCATCACGCTAAGCCACTGAAATTTCAGAATTGTTTATCGTAAAATCTTACCTTATAATACCAGAAAAGTATTATTACCCCCAATCCCATAAGGAAATAGAAAGTCATAGAGATTAAGTCATAGACTCTCAATCAGGGTGATGATTTTACCCCCCTACCCTCCCACCCCCACCCAGGGGACATTTAACAATGTCTAGAGACATTTTTAATTGTCACAATATACGGCCACTATGATCTAGAGCCGACTTGATGGCAACGGGTTTAAGAAGCCCTGGTGGTGCCGTGGTTAAGCCCTCAGCTGCTAACCGAAAGGACAGTGAGTCGAACCCACTAGGCTATCTGCAGGAAAAAGATGTGGCAGTCTGCTTCTGTAAAGATTACACCTTCAGAAACCCCACAGGGCAGTTACTCAGTGCCGTCGAGTCTG
Organism: Loxodonta africana; assembly: GCF_030014295.1. Lineage (NCBI taxonomy): Eukaryota > Metazoa > Chordata > Mammalia > Proboscidea > Elephantidae > Loxodonta > Loxodonta africana. Next base: position 161,673,498 of record NC_087344.1, on the reverse strand, counting down.
TTCCCTGTAAAGATTACAGACTTGGAGTCCCCATGGAGCAGTTCTGCTCTGTCCTCTAGGGCCACTATGAGTCAGAATTGAACTTGATAGCAAAGGGCACTGGCACCTAGCATGTAGAGTCCAAGGATGCTGCTAAAGATCCTACAGTGCTCAAGAGAGCCTTCACAACAAAGAATTATTTGACCCAAAATGCCAGTAGTGCTGAGATTGAGAAGCCTAGGGTTCAGTGACTTCTCTAAGATCGCATACAGAACTAGTAGGTGGGTCATAATTTCAGTTCTTTCTCAATCTCAGGCTGTTTCTTTATCTGGAAACTGTGATCAAGCTGCCTTGTTACAGTGCCCGTGATCCCCATGTCACTTCTGAGAGGAAAGTTCACACCAGGGCCAAAGAAAATCAAGTTGAGGAATAATAAATACACACATATGTAATTAAATAAGTTTACGGAAGACTGACACTGGTATTTTCTACTGAATCAACAGAGATCAGAATATTGCTGGGAAAAAGGTAAGCATGATTGCAGTCCTAATCAGAGGCGAAGACTTAGAAACTTCGAGTAGAGAGAAGGTGTTTCCATCTCACTGCTGGGGTCCTTGTAGTCTTCTATATTATCAATTAAAAAAAAAAATTTTTTTCTGCTTCCAAAATAATATGAGCTTTAAAAAATAACATGCATTATAGAAAGAGTAAGTTTCCTATATTCCATCACCCTGAGAAAGCATGATAAATAATTTCATTGCTATTCTTCCATATTTGTTTCTATGCATAAGCTAATATGTCTGTATTTTTAATTAAAATAAGACTATTTCATCATACGAAATATATATATCTCTGCCACTTGTCTGTCAGTTTGATGTACTATGGTGGCTTTCCTGTTGCTGTAATGCTGGAATCTATGCCACCAATATGTCAAATACCAGCAAGGTCACCCATGGTGGACAGGTTTCAGCAGAGCTTTCAGATTAAGACAGACGAAGAAGAAGGATCTTGCAATCTACTTATTAAACAAACTGGCCAGTGAAAGCCTTATGAATAACAGCGGAACATTGTCTGATATAGTGCCGGATGATGAGCCTCTCAGGTTGGAAGCCTCTCAAAATATGACTGGGAAAGAGCTGCCTCCTCAAAGTAGAGTCAACCTTAATGACATGGGTAGGGTCAAGCTTTTAGGGCCTACATTTGCTGATGTGGCATGACTCAAAAGGAGAAGAAACAGCTACAAGCATCCATTAATAATAGGGATGTGAAATGTATGAAGGATGAATCTAGGAAAATCGGACATCATCAAAAATGAAATGAAACACATATTGATTGGCATTGGTGAACTGAAATGGACTGATATTGGCCATTTTGAATCAGACAATCATACAGTCTACTATGCCAGGAATGACAAGTTGAAGAGGAATGGCGTCCATTCATCATGAAAAAGAACATTTCAAGATCTATCCCAAAGTACAACGCTATCCAAAACCCATTGCTCTCCAGTCAATTCCGACTCATAGCAACCTTATAGAAAGGAGTAGAACTGCCCCACAGGGCTTCCAGGGAGTGACTGATGGATTCAAACTGCTGACATTTTGGGTAGCAGCCAAGCTCTTAACCACGGTGCCACTGGGGCACCACAACGCTGTGATAGGATACTATACATATACCTAAAAGGAAAACCAGTTAATACAACTATTATTCAAATTTATGCATCAACCACTAATGCCAAAGATGAGGAAATTGAAGATTTTTACCAACTTCTACAGTCTGAAATTGATTAAACATGCGATTAGAATGCATTAAAAATTACTGATGATTGGAATGTGAAAGTTGGAAACAAAGAAGAAGGATCAGTAGTTGGAAAACATGGCCTAGGTAATAGAAAGAATGCCTGAGATCTCATGATGCACTTTTGCAAGACCAATGACTTATTCATCCCAAATACCTTTTTTCAACAACATAAACAGCAACTATACACATAGACCTCACCAGATGGAATACACAGGAATCAAATTGGCTACATCTGTGGAAAGAGATGATATAGAAGCTCAATATCATCAGTTAGGACAAGGCCAGGGACCGAGTGCCGAACAGACCATCAACTTGCTCATATGCAGGTTCAAGTTGAAGCAGAAGAAAATTAAAACGAGTCCACTAGAGCCAAAATATGACCTTGAGTATATCCCACCTGAATGTAGATACCAACTCAAGCATAGATTTGACACACTGAACACTAATGACTAAAGACCAGATGAGTGGAATGACATCAAGGATGTCATACATGAAGAAAACAAAAGGCCATTAGAAAGAAAGAAAAGACCAAAAGGGATGTCAGAAGATACTCTGAAACTTAACTCTTGAAAGAAGAGTGGCTAAAGGGAAAGATAGAAATGATGAAGTAAAAGAACTAAACAGAAGATTTCAAAGAGCAGCTTGAGAAGACAAAGCATTACAATGAAATGTGCAAAGACCTGGTGCTGAAGGAAGAAGTCCAAGCTTCACTGAAGGCATTGACAAAAAAACAAGGCTCCAGTAATTGACGGAATACCAATTGAGATGTTTCAACAAACGGATGTAGCACTAGAAAGCTCACTCGTCTATGCAAGAAATTTGGAAGAGAGCTACCTGGCCAACAGACTGGAAGAGATCCATATTTGTGCCCATTCCAAAGAAAGGTGATCAAACAGAATGCAGAAATTATCAAACAATATCGTTGATATCACACAAGTAAAATTTTGCTGAAGATAATTCAAAAACAATTGAGCAGTACATCAACAGGGAGCTGTTAGGAATTCAAGCTGGTTTCTGAAGAGGACATGGAACAAGGGATATCATTGCTGAGGTCAGATGGATCTTGGCTGAAAGCAGAGAATGCCAGAAAGATGTTTACCTGTATTTTATTGACTATGCAAAAGCATTGGTCTGTGTGATCATAACAAATTATGGATAATGTTGCGAAGAATGGGAATCCCAGAACACTTAACAGTGCTCATGAGGATCCTGCACATAGACCAAGAGGCAGTCATTCGAACAGAACATGGGGATACTGTGTGGTTTAAAATCAGAAAAGTGTGCATCAGGGTTGTACTCTTCCAGCACACTTATTCAATCTGTATGCTGAGCAAGTAATCCAAGAAATTTGACTATACGAAGAAGAACACAACATCAGGATTGGAGGAAGACTCATTGACAACCTGCAATATGCAGATGACACAACCTTGCTTGCCGAAAACAAAGAGAACTTGAAGCACTCACTGATGAAGATCAAAAACTACAGCCTTCAGTATGGATTACTCCTCAACATAAAGAAAACAAATATCCTAACAACTGGACCAATAAGCAACATCATGAAAAACAGAGAAAGGATCGAAGTAATCAAGGATTTCATTTTGCTTGGATCCACAATCAATGCCTATGGAAGCAGCAGTCAGTAAATCAAATGACATATTGTATTGGGTAAATCTGCTGCAAAATGCCTCTTTAAAGTGTTAAAAAGTAAAGATGTCACCTTGAGGACTACGGTGCACCTGACTCAAGCCATGGTTATCTTCAATTGCCTCATGTGCATGTATGTATGTGTGTGTGTATATATATATGTATCTGAGACTCCTAGAGTAAAATTCATGTTTTTTATTCCTCCTAGAATACATTTCCCAGTCTGCCTTGAGGCTGTATATGGCCACGTGACTGAGTTTAACGAGTGGAGCATGAGCAGAAGTAACGTACACCTCTTCTAAGCCTGGCTACGAAAACCTCTTAGACATGCTCCTCCAAGTTCTTTTCTCCTTTTAGCTGGTTGAGATGGAGGTGTCTACATGTTCAAGATGACAGCTTCGTTCAGTCTGAGCCCTGCATGATTGCCTGGAGGAGAGTCCGCCCAACGACCTGCTCACCTGCTCAGGGTTGCTATGTGAGCAAGAAATGCACTTCATCTGTATACATTTGAGGCGTACATGTTGCATCAGCTAACAGTATTGCTCTGCAACTTACTTCTTTAACCTAAAAATATTTCTGGAACATTTTCCATTGCGGTACATTTACTGTGGTTCCTATATTGAAAGGTATCCTTTTTCCCACGATTTAACCTTCCTGTAATTGGAAGATGTCTCATATTTGAAATGTACATTTTCCAATAGCTTTCCATTAAATAACTGGTGCACCTTGTTGTTGTTGTTCCTAGCTGCCACCAAGTCAACTCCAGCTCATGGTGACCCCCATGTACAACAGAATAAAATCCTTCCTGGTCCTATATCAGACACTGTTCTGTTGTGATAGGGCTTTCACTGGCTAATTTTCAAAAGGAGATCACCAAGCCTTTCTTCCTTGTCTGTCTTAGTACTATAAAGCTTACCTTTTCTTTAGGGCTTTAAGAAATAATAATATAAATGTATTCTTGCTGTTAAAAAAATCAAAATAGTACAACAGGATTTAAAAAGAAAAGTCTCCAGTGTAGCAGAAATACTTGGACAGGATAGCTCGTCTCTTGACATTCCAGCTGAAATATTTTTTGCTAACAAAGGGGCAGAACACCCACAATTGAAGGTTTGGGTGCTGAAGATATCTTCGAGATCCCAAACTGAAGAAGTAGAGAAAGGATTGGTATAAATAACCTAGCTATATCCAGGTCTAATCTTGTGAACTACACAGAATATATTTAACAATCGCAATGAATATTGCAAAAATATATATATTCTTCTATCAGGGGGACTATCCAAACAAAATGCACTTGGAAAAAAAAATATCACAAAGCACTTCTAGTAAGGATTTAAGTGGTAAGGTGTGAGACAGAAATGTGAAATCAACCATTTGCGTTACTAGTTCCAAAAAGATGAAGAATCCCTGTTTTTAAGAACAGATTTCATTCATGTTTAAGAAGAGTTACAAATTCTTACCATCTTATCTCGAACAAACTGTCCAAGTTCAGTTCAGTAAACTTCTTTAAATTATGAAGCATATTTTGTTATCATATGAGAAACAGAATGTTAGACCTAGATTGGTGGCTCAGAAATTACTTATCTCTTTCTTTAAAGGCTTCGAAATATTATGTACTTAAGAAAAGCCTTTTTTTGGGGGGGTGGGCAGGACTAACTCCACAAAACATTAAATATGAGAAAGGTAATTTAAAAAATAAGTAAGATGGGCAGAGGTAAAACTTGGCTTTAAATTAATTCTCCTTATAAAATGCATTTGCTGTTTTCTCTCTAAAGCACTAAAAGCTTTGTGGCCACTATATAGCTCTGTTAGGCCTTTTTTGATGTTTTCTGAGGTCACTAGCCTTCCTAAATTATTCTCTCTGAAATATATTCTCTTTGGCAGGGCAGAACTTTTTTTCACAGAAAGAACTTGTGTCTCAAAAATACCATTTTTGGGCAGAGAATAAAATATTCATCAAAACTTGCCTCCCAAATTCCCAACATCTATTTATGAAAACTTGCCATCAAAAGTCTTATGGTGACAAAAAAAATTCCTAAGTTATGGCAAAAATAACTGATTTATGTTATAATTTTTGTATTCCCAGGCCTGTTCTTTAAACATTCCACAAATCTTGTGTTGCTATGGAAAATGACCTCTGGAGTGTTCTTCCTTCTCCATTACTAGTTGTGCCCTAAAACACACTTTCAAGAACTGATGAATCCTGGATTAGAATTTACATTTGTAAACTACTTTAGAAAGTAGCTTACAACATTCCAAAGGCCCTCCACCCAAGGTCATTTCTGATAAATGAAGAAAATGCAAGTTCTTTGGAAGAAAATGTGATTTGCAAAGCTGGCTGAGCCAACATCTTCAAAGTAAAAGAGCTAGCACTGACTATTAATAGGCCGAATCCTGGGGTTGCTCTGCTAGTGTGTAATGAAAACCATTTGGTTTTCCTATGTCAGTAATAACCAGTTCAAGGAGACCAGTTTTATTCAAAGCTCTGAGATTGTTCGGTCCCCCTTACCCCACCCTGCCTTGATTGAAGAAAAATAAAGTCAGCATTGAAAGACTCTTGCTTTCTTTACTTTCTTTACCATAAAAGGAGAAAACTGCTTATTCTCCCAGAATTCTTGAATCCACAGGACACTAACCCATTGCCGTCCAGTCGATTCCGACTCATAGCTACCCTATCTACAATGGGAGGTTAGATAAGAAATTTGTATCAACTGCACTAACGTCTAACTTGCTTTTTAAAGTTTTTATTTTGTTTATTTAATAAATATTTACATATAGCGCCTGCTTTGTGCTAAGCTCTGTTCCAAGCATTTTACACGGATCAGCTCTCATGAGAACCATGTAAGCTTTTCCTGCTAATTTCTACTATGCTCTCAAATTTAAAGTAACAGTCATTGATCGCCGTGGATAGGACTAATATTTCAATTTAAGTCTTTTTGTCCTTTAGGATTCCAAGCTTGTAGAAATGAAGAAAAAGAGGGCTAATCTTTAAAATATGATTTTGAAATCAATATCAGTAGAGAAATGACAGGTAAGTGTCAAGAAAGTCAATATTTAACTCAGATAGAGCTTATAGTTTGAGAAATTTATATTAAAACAGGCAAACACTTAACTATATAAGCTAACAGTTTACATCTATTGTGTCAGGAAATCAGAAACTTTTGTCCCAAATATGCCATAAAATGCAATGCTACAGATTTATAAGCTAGTGTTACTAGCTTATAGTTAATACGGTTTTCATGGTGCTTGTTTAAGCATTTAGAGAAAATATCCTCATGGAATAAAATGCTGTCCTATATGACAGAAGACCATAGAGATAATAATACCTCCCTTAATGAAGGCTGGGGATTGGACAGAGGGATTCTGATGTCCCTCCAGTGTCATCCTATCACCAAATTCATGCATCAGCTTCTGCTAATCTAGCACAGCATTTCCCGAACTGTGCCTTATGGAAGGCTAGCTTTGCTCAAATATAAAGGCTGACGGGATCCGGAATGTTTGAGGAAGTCTCTATGTAATGTGGCCTTCTTGAATATGCACAATGTACCAAAGACTCAGAAGCCCTATGGTAAATAAACTCGTATGGTTTGCTTAACCTAGTCTGGACGTTCTGAGGGCGTAGACGGAACCACTGGTTTATCACATAAACTCTGGAGAGCTCTGCTTCAATGTATGAGGACAAGTATGTTGCAGAGAAGAGAGTTGGAACCTGCATTGGGGAGGAGGGTGGGGGATTGTTTTATTCGTTTGTTTTGGGGGGGTATTCCTGTGGTGTCACTGTTCTCTTTTAAATTCTTAGGTGCAGTTGTTGTTGCTAGTTGCTGTCCAATTGATTGCAACTCATGGCGACCCCATGTGTGCAGAGTAGAACTGCTCCATAGGGTTTTCAAGGTTGTGACCTTTTGGGAGTAGATCGTCAGGCCTGTCTTCCGAGATGCCTCTAGATGGGTTCAAACCATCAACCTTTCAGCTAACAGTTGAGCACTTAACCCTTTGTACTACCCAAGCCAAAAACCCAGTGCCGTCGAGTTGAACTACCCAGGGACTTCAAAACCCAAACCAGTTGCCATCAAGTCGATTCTGACTCATGGCAACCCCATGTGTTACAAAGTAGAACTGCCCTCCAGAGGGTTTTCATGGCTGTGACCTTTCAGAAACAGATTGCCAGACCTTTCTTTTGAGGCAACTCTGGGTGGGTTTGAATCACTGACCTTTCATTTAGCAGCTGAGTGCTTAACCACTGTGCCACCAGGGCTCCTGCACTGTACTTACTCATCCCTTAATGGAGGACTTTTAGTCGCTTCCAACACTTCACTACAGGATCAGTGCTTCACTGTTCCCTCCCATGAGAATTTCTCTGGAGTATAACTACTGTGTCAAAGGGCAGATGCACACTTAATTTGCTCTCTAAAATGACTGCTCCAGCTTAAACCCCACCCAGCAGTGCATGAAGGTCTTCATTTCCCCACTTGCACTGACATGGCTGAGTTTCAGGTCACTGTAGAGTATTCGTGAGGCTCTACCCTTAAATTGTCATATCAGACATAGACCAAAGGTACAAGATCAACTGCCCTGCATTTGGTTCCCTCTTAGATTGTTTCAAATTGCCCTCACTGCCAGGAGACTAAGTTGTGAAAGCACCAAACATGACTTCATGTGGCATCACCACAGGCCCAATAGGTTCAACATAGTCTCAAGTTGGCTCTGATTTGTTAATGACATAAACTCTGACTATGTCTTTAAATGTCAGAAACCCAGACTCAGACTTTTCTAACAGAAGGGTGACAGAGTTTATTAATGAAGGAGTTAATAAAAATGAGAGGATCTTATTTTAAAGACAATACAGCATCTTCTTTGGTTGAAATAGAAAAGCAACTCAAAGAAATTTTTGCTAACCCAAAGAATTAGGAAAAAAAACCAAACCCACTGCCGTCGAGTCAATCCTGACTCATAACAACGCTGCAGGACAGGATAGAACTGCCCCGCAGCGTTTCCAAGGAACGCCTGGCGGATTCAAACTGCTGACCTTTTGGTTAGCAGCTGTAGCACTTAACCACTACGCTACCAAGTTTCCAAAGAATTAGAAGGCAACATAAAAGACTTGTGTGTGGGACATTCTGACTTTAGGAATCAAATGTTCTCAAGAAATCAAGGAGGAACTGGAGTAGTTTGAAAGACATGCCTCATTGTAACACCCAGGACATCAATTAAGCCACAGAGACAGACTTCCTTCAAACAAAAGTTGAGCTTTCAAAGACAGGATGGGCTGACATATGAAAAGAATGATGCAAAAGGGAAGGGGGAGATTTTTTGAGCATTACTAGGTCAGAAAGAGGAGTTCCTGGGGCTCAAATGGTTAAGCACTCAACTAGTGGCCAAAAGGTTGTAGGTTCAAACCTATCCAGAGGTGCCTCGGAAGACAGGCCTCGCAATCAACTTCTGAAAGGTTACAGCCTTTAAAACCTTATGGAGCAGTTCTACTCTGCACACGTGGGGCTGCCAAGAGTCAGAATCAACTCAACAGCAGCTAACAACAACAACAAAAGATCAGAAAGAGTGACTTTGGCCCAATGAAATCTAACAGAAGAAGTATAGCAAGACCAGAGACAGAAGGCTTGAAAGACTTCCCCAGAAGTAGCTGGGGCCCAGGAAATTTGAGAAGTGCCCTCTCAAACTACTGTAGTAAGAGCAATTAGGGAACCATCCTTGTAGACTAGATCAAGGAGCTAGGGAAACTCTGGATCAATTTAAGTTTGGGAGACCAAGAATTGGTATAAAGTATGGAGGCCTTTGGTGGTTCAGTGGTAGGATTCTCTCCTTCCGTGCAGGAGACCCAAGTTTGATTCCCAACCAATAAAACTTAATTGCAGACACCACCCGTCTGTCAGTGGAGGCTTGCATGTTGCTATGGTGCTGAACAGGTTTCAGTGGAGCTTTCAGACTAAGACAGACTAGAAAGAAAGGCCTGGCATTCTACTTCCAAAAATCAGCCAACGAAAGCCGTAATAGTCACAGTGGTCCAATCCCCAACCCATTATGAGGGTGGCGCAGGGCCAGACAACATTTTGTTCCATTGTACATGGAGTAACTATGAGTGAGGTGTCAACTCAATGGCAGCTAACAATATCAACAACAACTGAGTTGTTTATGGGATTGCTATTTATGGGACTCTACAGAAAGCACAGCAAAGATGAGACCAATGGCAGGAGAGTTAGATAGGCCAATAATAGAACAAGACCAGGTCTCCACTGGCTGCTGGCCTGGTAGGAGACTATCTCCTGGGTGAGATGATCCAACAGAGTAAGGTGACAATGGTCATGATTTGCATAATCAATGAATGTTTTTGACACACTTGGACTTCATTAATTTCCTATCTTTCTTTCTAAGGGACTTCCAAGACAGTATTAAGAGAAATATATTTTTTAAATGTCTATGACAGAAAGCAAATAAAAATAAAACAGGAGGAAAGCATTTAACTGCAGTAATCTGCGAAAGCCTTACATGGTTACAGGAGGAAATAGACTACTTAGGATACAGATTAATCTGTTAGAAATAGCGGAGCCTTCCTGAGAAGAGTTGGAAGACAATAAAGCAAATGAAATACCATCAGCAGATCAGACCTCTATAAAAAAAAAAATATGTAGCAGAAAGCAATGCTGGAACATCCAAAAGCTGTAGAGAGATGGGTCCTGAGGAACCAGGAATTCTGGGGCCTTCCACGGCCAAGCAGCTGAGGACCGTGTGTGCCACAGATTAGTGTGGTGTTCAAGTTTGAGTCACTGAGCCAGTCTTAGGTGGTTGTGGGACTTCAAAGGGGCACCAGCTTCAGAACGTCAACCACCACTTCAGTTCATAAATCTACTGGAGGTTGAAACAAATGTGGAGATGAAAAGAAGATCTTCCCTAGCATGGTGCCTGGCATGCAAATGTATTTAATTCCACCAACAGCAAGAAGGCCCAACAAGCTCCTCTCAGCACAGCCTCACCATCACAGTGCCCAAAAGGATTGATCCCACTCAGCCTCCATTCCTGTTTGCCTCGGGCGTCACCACAAATCACCCAGACTCTCATCCCCGTGTGGCTCTGCTCAACCCTCTTACATTCCATTCTCTCACTGGGCCCATCCCCTAGACTTTCCCTGTGCCGTCTGCCCTGAGTGAACTCCCGTAGATCCTCACCCTCTTCTCTGAACAGTTGGGCACCTTCCTGCTGTGGTAGATGCCTGGCTCTTCCCTGAGGACATGCTTCCCCTGCAGCCCTCCAGACCCATCGTATTACTGGGCCTGGAGGAGTGAAAGGAGTCCTCCTCATTTCTCATTATCATTTCCAGGCCATTAGTCCTCCACCTCCTCCTCCTCCTCATAACCCCCAGCTCTTTGCTACTCTATCAGAACAGACCACCCAGTGGCTCCTCTCACACAGGCCTCTGGGTCACTTCCTTTTGTTCCTTGAAGATTTTAGCCCCAAGCTCACTGTCTTTCTCTCTTCACCACTCTTCCCATCATTGTTCTCAAAGATTTACTTCCAACACCCTGACCATCAGCTCATTGACCTTCTCTCCTGTACCTTGTTCTCTACTGAACCTCAGCCACCCACTCTCATGGCTCTACTCTAGACCTTGTCATTATTGATAAATGCATTCCTCCTTGCTTGCATTTTCAAGTATTTTCATCCCATTGCCCATCACTTCCTACTTCCTATCTCCCCAGGTCATTCACTCTAATAACCCAACTTGAGAGAAAGAGAGAGAGAGAATTACCAATATCAAGAATGAAAGAGGTGATGTCACTACATATTCTAAAGACATTAAAAAGGTAAAAGTGAACATCAGAACAACTTTGTGCCAATAAATTAGACTACTAGTTGAACAAAATTCTTGAGATACAAATTGTCAAAATAATTGATAGAAAATATGAAAATATCTATACCAATTAAAGAAGTGCAATTCATCATTAAAAAACTTCCCACAATGAAAACGCCAAGCCCAAATGGCTTCTTTGGTGAATTCCTTCAAACATTTAAGGAATAAATAGTGTCAATCCTACACAAACACTTTCAGGAAAAAAAGAGAGAGAAAACAACTACTATCTCATTTTATGAGGCTAACATTACCTTGATATCAATAAAAAGAAAAATACAGAAAATGAAACTATAGACCAATAGCCCTCATGACCATAAGATACAAAATCTTAATAAATATTAGCAAGTCTAATGCAATAGTCTAATAAAAAAATGATAATACACCATAATCAAAAGGGGCTTATCCCAGTAATGCAAAATTAGTTTAACATTCAGTTGGTTTAACGAACAATGTAATTTACCATGTTAACAGAATTAAAGGGTAAACTCATATAATCATCCCAATAGATGCAGACAAAATATTTGGTAATTTGGCAAAATTCAACACTCATTCATGATTTAAAAATATATATATACCAGCAAACTATGAATAGAAAAAAAAAATCCTCAATCTGATAAAGAATATCTATGAAAACCTACATTTAATTAACATCATACTCAATGGTGAAGGACTGAAAACTTTCTCTTAAATACCAGGAACAAGACAAGGCTGTCAACTCTAATCTCTCCTGGTCAACACTGTAGTGGAATTCCTAACCAGTGCAATAAAGGAAGAAAAATAATTAGAAGGCATATAGACTTGAAAGGAAACAATAAATTACCTTTATTCACAGATGGTAGATTTATGTACAAGAAAATCCTAAGGAACATATATAAAAGTTTCTAGAACTAATAAGTGAGTTTAGCAATCTCACAGGATACATGGTAAATATTCAAAAATCAATTTTATTTCTCTAAATAATAACAAACAACTGGAAATTGGAATTTTAAAATAGCATTTACAATAGCATCAAAAGCATGAAATGCTAAGGAATAAATTAGACAAAATACGTGTAAGACCTGTACACCGAAAAAGCACTGCTAAGAGAAATTAAAAAAAAAAAGAAATACTACATCCATGGATCATAAGATTCAATATCGTTAAGATATCCATTCTCCCCCAAATTAATGTATAAATTCAATACAATTTGATAGAAACTGAAAAGCTGATTCTTAAATTTATATAGAAATGTAAAGAGCCTGGATAGGACCTGGAATACCCATAGAGATTTTGAAAAAGAAGAGCAAAGTTGGAGGGCATACATTACTGATTTCAAAGCAGTGATCAAGACAATGGGGTATTGGCATAAGGACAGGCTAATGGAACATAATAAAAAAAAAAAAACAAACCCAGTGCCGTCGAATCTATTCCAACTCACAGCAACCCTATAATGGAACATAATAGAAGGTAGAAATAGAATTTCCACCAAGTTGCGGAGTAATTCAGTGGGGAAAGAACTATTGGATATCCATATGGGAAAAAAATGAATTTTGACTCTTACTTCACACCATACATAAAAATTAACTTCAGATGGAGAATAGACTCAAATGTAAAAATTAAAACAACAAAATTTTTAAAGGCAACCATAGGAGAAAATTTTTCGCAACCTTGGAGTCAGTAAATATGTGTGTGTGTATCCCCAAACTCCGCTAACTCTCTGCCATCGAGTGGATTCTGACTCATAGCGACCCTAGAGGACAGAGTAGAACTGCCCCATAGAGTTTCCAAGGAGCACCTGGTGGATTTGAACTGATGACCTTTTGCTCAGCCCTTAACTACTATTCCACCAGGGTTTCTGTGTTACATATATGTTATACAATATAAAAAGCACTAACCATAAAAGAAAAAATATTGATAAATTGGACTTGCTCAAATTTAAAGCTTCAGCTCTTCAAAAAACCCATTAAGAAAATAAAAATACAGGCAATGTCTTGGGTAGGAAGATTCCAAACGTAAGTTTACTAAGGCCACAGATGCAGAAAAATTTCCCATCTAATAGAAGATACTATAAGACAGGTTCCTGGTTTGTTTTCCTTCACTTTGTTCAATTTGGATTTTACTGAAGATTTGCCACCATCTTTATCCAAAAGTGTTAGTGGTGTTAGGTACCACTGATCTGGCCTATGCTCATCCCCCCAAATACGGCTTTTCTAAACAAAAACTCATTGCTGTAGAGTCGATCCTGACCCATAGTGACCCTATAGGACAGGACAGAACTGCTCCATAGGGTTTCCGAAGCTGTAAATCTTTACGGAAGCAAACTGTCACATCTTTTGTCCTTGGAGCGGTTGTTGTTGTTGTTAGGCGCCTAGAGTCAGTTCTGACTCATAGCAACCCTAAGTACCACAGAACAAAACACTGCCCGGTCCTTCACCATGCTCAGTCATTGTTATGCTTGAGCACATTGTTGCAGCCACTGTGTCAGTCCACTTCGTTGAGGGTCTTCCTCTTTTCCGCTGACCATGTACCCTACCAAGCATGATGTCCTTCTCCAGGGACTGATCCCTTCTGATAACATGTCCAAAGTATGTAAGACACAGTCTCGCCATCCTTGCTCCTAAGGAGCATTCTGGTTGTACTTCTTCCAAGATAAGAGAGCGGCTGGTGGATTCAAACCATGGACCTTTCCATTAGTGGCCGAGCCCTTAACCACTATGTTCCCAAGGCTTCTTAAATGTGGCTTTTACAACTGTGTAATGAAGCCACAGCAATGGCCCCCAACCTCATTTTGCTTCTCTCAGAAATCCCTCTCTGCTGCCACAGGTATGAAGTAATAGGATTGGTGCTATCCCACATAGTAATTGAATAGAATTCCAAGACCCTCATGATTCTCCTGTACTGTATTGCTCCATTGCCTCTAACTTCTTAGAGAGTTCTGCACTGTCCTAGCCTATACTAGTCTTCATAAAGGCATTTTTCCTCCCTTCATTCATTCAACAAGCAGCCTGCACTGTGTCTCACCGTGCACTAGGTGTTCAGATACAACACTAGATGTAGTTTCAGCTATTGGGCCAATAGGTCCTTCTACAGTCAAAGGTACTGCTACCATTAGGGAGGGACACTTCCTTGGGGCCAAGAATAGAGAACTACTGTTAGCACGGAGATAAGCGCTGTAGGAAAACTAGTCATCTGTTGCAAATTCCTCCACGATCTTCAAAATACACCCACTTTTCTCTTATCTCACAATTACAGGAATACCCTCAGATTCCCCGGAGCCCCAAAATTGGCTGACCTCACACAGCTGTTTAAATTTGAACATTTAAAGTTATTTACTCTAAGGTATTATTTCTCTGACTCTCAAAGTTTTACTCAAAACTATTTGAAAAACTAATTAAAAAAAAAAAAACTAATTCCAGCAAAAATCGTCCCCTAAGATGGAGATGAGGGGAGAAATTGTAATTTCAGTCAAACAGAACAGTAATTGGGAACACTCCAATCATCCCGCCTAATTTCTACTGTATATTTATAAACTCATCTTTTCTACAACTCAGTTTTGTTAGGGAATGGCAATGAAGCCCTGTAGTTCTTTAATTAGTAAATACTTTTAACCTCCATGGGTATTAAGATATCAAAAAACTGTATTTGAAATGCAGCTCTGAGCTATAATGTATTCACTCCAGCATACAGTGCGATTTCGCATTCATGTCTCTCGTTGCATGGAAGTCTTAAAGCTAGTCTAGACCCAACCTTTTCTGCATTTTCCAAAAGAAATTGATGACCCTCAGCACAGGCACACAGAAGACACAAACACACGCACGTACCTGTACCTAAATTTCTGTACAATTTATATAAAAGACACACTGAGGGTCATTTTTTACTCTGGCAAAAGAATTGCTTAAAATCGCATTATAGATTGCATCTATCGACTATAAAGTAACAAACAGTCCATTTACAAGCAAGGTCTTAGACAGATACACTAGTAAAGATTCAACAATTACTCCTGGAGATGGCGTCATTATTTTTGACCTAACCACGGTAAAACTTCTAGGAATGGTCTGTTTGGAAGGCCACCTGAGCCCCAGTCTCACTTTCCAACTCTGTGATGAGCCCATACGTTTGCTGATTACTCTTCAGGTTTCTGATCCAATTTAACATTTGGTTGGTGGCAGTTGTAGGGGAAAACGTGGCACAGCAGATTGGAAATTTGCGAACCTCCTGGAAAATCTATTTGCTAAGCTTGTGTCAAACCTGCTTGAGTAGACTGTGGCAGCTGCAGAATCAAGGCGCCCTGGTACAGATGGTGCTTCTGTCACGTGGCCAAGGGTTGGCTGGATCCCTCACATTACAGAAGGCTTCAGCCAATGGGGCTGGGCCCTTTTCATGAGGCATCTGCACCGCACATCAGCCACCATCCCTGCCAACCAGGCTGCATCCCAAACACAGGCATGGTGGTAGCCAAGGATGCAGAGGGTAAGGCTTGTTTTGCCCCCAGATTTACCACCACACACTATGGCATGGGTTTGAAAGGACCATGCTCTCCCAGCAATACCACAGAAAACTCCTAGCTGCTACCCAAAATAGACCCTTCCTTCCAGCAATGCAAATCCTTCCCTATCCCACTCGAAAGATACCACCTGTCTAATTTGGCACCTCTGGCCCCTGCCAATCTGGATCAGTTCTTCGTTCCTAAGCCTGCAATAACCTCTTCTTCCAACAAGGCTTTCTGGCCCCTCCACACAGCTGAGTTTATTCCTCTATGCTGTGGTCCTTAGTACTGACAGATTCTTGATCTATTCCATTAGTCATTGATTCACTTACTCATTTCATTATTTTTTAAAATTTTATTGTGCTTTAGGAAAAGTTTACAGCTCAAGTTAGCTTCTCATTCAAAAATTATACACATATTGTTTTGTGAGTGTCTTAGTCATCTAGTGCTGCTCTAACAGAAATACCACAAGTGGATGGCTTTAACAAAGAGAAGTTTATTTTCTCTCAGTAAAGTTGGCTAAAAGTCCAAATTCAGCTCCAAGAGAAGGCTTTCTCTCTCTGTCAGTTCTGGAGGAAGGTCTTTCTTGTCAATCTTTCCCTAGACTAGGAGCTTCTCTGCGCAGGAACCCCAGGTCTAAAGGAGGGACTTTGCTCCCAGTGCTTCTTTCTTGATGGTATGAGGTCCCCAACTCTCTGCTTGCTTCCCTTTTATCTTGAGAAATAAAAGCCGGTGCAGGCCACACCCTAGGGAAACTCCTTTTACATTGGATCAGGGATGGGACCTGGTAAGGGTGTTACAATCCTTTTAACATAAAATTATAATCACAAAATGGAGGACCACCGCAGAACACTGGGAATTAGGGCCTAACCAAGTTGATACACATTTTGTGGGGGACATAATTCAATCCATGACACTGACATTTGTTGCAATCCCCACAATATGGCAGCACTCTCCCCCTTTCCACCCCAGGTTCCTTGTGTCCGTTTGTTCAGTTTTCCTGTCCTTTCCTGCCTTCTCATCATGCTTTTGAGCAGGAATTGCCCATTGAGTCTGGTATATTTGATTGAACTAACAAGCACTTTCCTCACCTGTGTTGTTTGTTTTCTAGGTCTGTCTAATCTTTGTCTGAAAGGTGGGCTTAGGGAGTGGTTTCAGTTCTGAGTTAGCAGAGTATCCAGGGGCCATAGTTTCAACGGTTCCTCCAGTCTCTGTCAGACCAGTAAGTCTGATCTTTTTTCATGAATTTTGTTCTACACTTTTCTCCTCCTCTGTCTAGGACGTTCTTTTGTGATCCCTGTCAGAGCCTTTGGTGGTAATAGCCAGGCACCACTTAGTTCTGGGCTCAAGCTGTTAGAGGCTCTGGTTCATATGGTCCTTTAGCCCGTTGGGCTAATATTTTCCTTGGCTCTTTGGTTTTCTTCATTCTCCTTTGCTCTGGATGGGATGGGACTAATAGATGTATTTAAGATGGCCACTCGAAAGCTTTTAAGACCCCAAACGCTACTCGTGAAATTTGGATGTGGGACATTTTCTTTATTAACTATGTTATGTCAATTGACCTAGATGCCCCCCAAGACTATGGTCCCCAGCCTTCAGCCCCAGCAACTCGGTCCCTCAAGGTGTTAGTATGTGTCTAGGAAACTCCTATGCCTTTGCCTTGGGCAAGCTGTGCTGATTTAACCTATATTGTGTCTTGTCCTTCCCTTCACCAAAGCTGACATTTGTCTACTATCTAGTTAGTGACTGTCCCTCCCCTTTCTTCCACACCCTCATAACCATCAAAGACTGTTTTTTTTCTGTAGATAAACCTTTTCTTGAGTTCTTAAAATAATGGTCTCACACAAAATTTGTCCTTTTGTGATCGACTTATTTCACTCCACATAATGCCCTCCAGATTCACCCATGTTGTGAGATGTTGCACAGATTCATCATTGTTCTTTATCATTGGTAGTATTCAATTACGTGTATGTACAGTAATTTGTTTATCCATTCATCTGTTGATGTACACTTAGATTGTTTCCATCTTTTTGATATTGTGAATAGTGTTACAATAAACATAACATGCGTATGTCTATTCATGTGATGGCTCTTATTTCTCTAGGATGTATTTCTACCAATGGGATTACTGGATTGTATGGTATTTCTAGCTTTTTAAGGAGATACCATGTTGCTTTCCATAGTGGTTGTAACATTTTACATTCCCACCAGCAGTGCATAAGGGTTCCAATCTCCCCACAACCTCTCCAACATTTATTATTTTCTGTTTTTTTTTTATTAGTGCCAGTATTGCCAGGGTGAGATGGCATCTCATTGTAGTTTAATGGCTAATGATCACGAGCATTTCCTCATGTGTCTGTTTGTCACCCGAATGTCTTCTTTGGTGAAGTATCTGTTCGTGTCCTTTGCTCAATTTTTAATTGGATTATTTGTCTTTTTGTTATTGAGGTGTTGAAGCATTTTGTAGATTTTAGAGATTAGACCCTTGTTGGATATGTCATAACCAAAAATATTTTCTCAGCCTGCAGGTTCTCTTTTTACTCTTCTGGTGAATCTTTTCATGAGCATAAGTGTTTAATGTTAAGGAGCTCCTGGTTATCTAATTTCTCTCCTGGTGTTTTTGCATTGTTAGTTAAGGTTCATATTAAATTCATGCCATGTATTAGGACCCCAGTGTTGTCTCTATTTTTTCTTCCATGATCTTTATTGTTTTAGATTTTATATTTAGATCTTTGATCCATTTTGAGTTAGTTTTTGTGTGTGGTGTGAGGTATGGATCTTGTTTCTTTTTTTTAAAGATGGACATCCAGTTACGCCAGCACCGTGTGTCAAAGAGACTGTCTTTTCCCATTTAATGACCTTTGGCCCTTTGCCAAATATCAACTGCTATGTTGTTATCGGGTCGGTTCCAACTCACAGCGACCCTGTGTACTACAGAACGAAACACTGCATAGTCCTGCATCATCCTTATGATCGTTGTTATGCTGGAGCCCAATGTTGCTGCTACTGTGTCAATCCATCTCATTGAGTGTCTTCCTCTTTTTCAATGACCCTCTACTTTACCAAGCATGATGTCCTTCTCTAGGGACTGATTCCTTCTGATAACCTGTCCAAAGTATATAAGACCTAGTCTCAGCATCCTTGCTTCTAATGACCATTCTGGTTGTACTTCCTCCAAGACAGATTTGTTCATTTTTTGGCAGCCTGCAGTATATTCAATATTCTTCACCAAGAGCATAATTCAAATGTTTCAGTTCTTCTGTGGTCTTTCTTATTCATTGCTCAGCTTTCACATGCATATGAGTCATTTGAAAACATCATGGCTTGCATCAGGTGCGCCTTAGTCCTCAAAGTGAAATCTTTGCTTTTTAACACTTTAAAGAAGTCTTTTGCAGCAGATTTGCCCAATGCAATGCATTGTTTGATTTCTTGACTGCTGCTTCCATGGGTGTTGATTGGGGATCCAAGTGAAATGAAATCCTTGACAACTTCAATCTTTTCTCTGTTTGTCATGATGTTCCTTATTGATCCAGTTGTGTGGATTTTTGTTTTCTTTATGTTAGGGTGTGATCCATACTGAAGGCTATAGTCTTTGATCTTCATCAATTAGTGCTTCAAGTCCTCTTCACTTTCAGCAAACAAAGTTGTGTCATCTGCATATCTCAGGTTGTTAATGAGTTCACTCCAATCCTGGTGCCACATTCTTCTTCATATAGCCCAGCTTCTCTGATTACTCGGTCAGCATACAGATGCACACCTTTCCTGATTTTAAACCACGTAGTATCCCCTTGTTCTGTTTTGACAACCGCCTCTTGATCTATGTACAGTTTCCACATGAGCACAATTAAGTGTTCTGGAATTCTCATTCTTTGCAATATTGTCTATGCTTTGTTATCAATGCCTTTGCATAGTCAATAAAACACAGGAAAACATCTTTCTGGTTTTCTCTGTTTTCAGCCAAGATCCATCTGACGTCAGCCATGATATTCCTCATTCCACATCCTCTTCTGGATCCAGCTTGAATTTCTGGCAGTTCCTTATCAATGTGCTGCTGCAACCACTTTTGAGTGATCTTCAGCAAAATTTTACTTGCATGTGACATCAATGATATTATTGAATAATTTCCACGTTCTGTTGGATCACCTTTCTTTGGAATGGGCACAAATATGGATCTCTTCCAGTTGGTTAGCCAGATAGCTGTCTTCCAAATTTCTTGGCATAGATGAGTGAGCACCTGCAGTGCTGCATCTGTTTGTTGAAACATCTCCATTGGTAGTCCTTCAATTCCTGGAGCCTTGTTTTTTGCCAATGCCTTCAGTGCAGCTTGGACTTCTGCCCTTAGTACCATTGGCTCTTGATCATATGCTACCTCCTTAAATGGTTGAACGTCAACCAATTCTTTTTAGTACAGTGACTCTGCATATTCCTTTCATCTTTTAATGCTCCCTGCATCATTTAATATTTTTCTTCTAGAATCCTTCAATATTGCAACTCAATGCTTGTATTTTCTCTTGAGTCAGTGCAACTTAAGAAATGCCTCAAGTTTTAGAGTCTCTTCCAACGTCCACTTTTCTTTCTTACCTGTCTTTTTAATGATATTTTGCTTTCTTCATGTATGATGTCCTTGGATGTCATCCCACAACTCTTCTGGTCTTCAGTGATTAGAATTTAATGAGCCAAATCTATTTTTGAGATGGTCTCTAAATACAGGAGGAATATACTCAAGGTCATACTTTGGCTCTCGTTGACGTGTTCTAATTTTCTTCAGCTTCAGCTTGAATTTGCATATGAGCAGTTGATGGTCTGCTCCACAGTTGGCCCCTGGCCTTGTTCTGACTGATGATATTGGCTTTTTCCATCACCCCTTTCCACAAATGTAGTCAGTTTGATTCCTGAGTATTCCATCTGGTGAGGTCCACATGTATAGTCGCTGTTTATGTTGGTGAAAAAAGATATTTGCATTGAAGAAGTCATTGGTCTTGCAAATTCTATCATGGGATCTCCAGCATCATTTCTATCACCAAGGCTGTTTTCCAACAAATATTCCTTCTTCTTTGTTTCCATCTTTCACATTCCAATCACCACTAATTACCAATGCATCTTGATTGCATGTTTGATCCATTTCAGACTGTAGAAGCTGTTAAAAATCTTCAATTTCTTCATCTTTGGGTTTAGTGGTTGGTGTGTAAATTTGAATAATAGTCATATTAACTGACATTCCTTCTAGGTGTATGAATATTATCCTATCACTGACAACATTGTACTTCAGTATAGATCTTGAAATATTTGTTTTGACTACGAATATGATGCTGTTCCTCTTTAATTTGTCCTTTCCAGCATTGTAAACCACATGATTGTCAACTCAAAATGGCCAAAACCAGCCCATTTCAGCTCACTAATATCTAGGATATTGATCTTTATGCATTACATTTCATTTTTGAGGACTTCTATTTTTCTAGATTCATACTTCATACATTCCACTTTCCTGTTAATGGATGTTTGCAGCTATTTCTTCTTATTTTGAGTCATGCCACATCATCAAATGAAGGTCCCAAAAGTTTGATTGCATCCACATCATTAAGGTCGACTCTTCTTTGAAGAGGCAGCTCTTCCCCACTCATATTTTTAGCGCCTTCCAACCTGAGAGGCTCGACTTCCAGTGGTATGTCAGACAATATTCCACAGCTATTCATAATGTCTTCACTGGCTAATTTTTTCAGAAGTAGACCACCAGGTCCTTCTTCCAAGTCTGTCTTAGTCTGTATGCTCAGCTGAAACGTCTCACCATGGGAGACCCTGTTGGTATTTGAATACCAGTGGCATAGCTTCCAGTGTCACAGCAACACGGAAGCCACCACAGTATGAGAAACTGACAGACACTTGGGATTCATAATGATAAAAAGATCAACTCACCAGAAAAACATAATAATCATAAATGTGTATGTGCCTAAAAATAGAGTTTCAAAATATATGAAGCAAGACATCTCTCTAAGAAATTGATAGAACAACTAGACCAAAAACTCAGTAGAAAGAAATGATCTGAACAACACTATCACTACTTTGACCTGATTCATGTCATAGAACACCGTACCCTACAACTGCAGAACGCACATTCTTTTCAAGTGCACACGGTATGTTCATGAAGGTAGACCATATGTTTGTCCATAAAATGAGTCTCAAATGTCAAATGATTGAAATCATAAAGAGTATATCTCCTGACCACCATGGAATTGTATTAGAAATCAGTAATAAAAAGATATCTATGAAAAGTTAAAATTTCCAGAAATTAAACCACATTCTTTTAAATAATCTATATATCACTAAAGAATCAACAGTGAAGTTAGAAAATATTTAAACACAGAACTTAGTAAGCATGATAGTGTAATACTCCATAAAGCATTTTCAAATATACTACTATTATTTGTAAATTTGCTAAGGCAGAGAGCTCTTTCTATAACTCCTGTGTCAGGCTCCCTAAGATTCAGCCTGAGCACCTGGCTGCAGAAGAACTGGTTAGTGCTTCGAGAATGCTGTCCAAAATAGTGCCCGCATCTTTTTTTCTGGAATAATCACATTTGATGAAATAAATGACACTCCCACCTCCCTTGACTTTTTTTTTTTTGAGGGGGGGAGGCACCAATAATTCACATTCCAAGTGAAAATAGATAAAGGAGGGAAAAGAAAGGAGAGGATTTGCTATCAACGGACATTTTTCAGGCTTCAGTTTTATGAGCATCTTGGCAGGATTCAATACCAGTAACCACTCCATCCTTCTCAAAGCATGCTTGCTTCTTGGCTTCTGAAACACAACACTCTTCTGCTCCCCTTCTTTCCACTCCTTCTCAGTCTTCTCTGCAGATTCATCTTCTTCCATTTGGCCTTTAAGCGCTAGATGGTATCCAGGCTCATTCCAAGGTCTCTTCTCTTCTGACTCAATACTCTTGGAAATTTTGTCCACACCATCTCTCCAGTGATCAACTCCAGGCCTATTTCTACATTTAAGTGTACCTCCAGCTATAGTAGAATCTAGCTGTTGTCATTTTTTAGCTATTTAGCATCCAAACTTCTTTTCTACTATGGAGTATTCCCCTTCTTTTAAGTCTTGTTTGGAAGCACAGCTGTATTTCACTGTAGAAGCTGGAGATGGCACATAACAATAGCTTTCCCAGCTTACCGAGCAGCTAGGGCACAGGGAAGTGGCCTACGCTCTGGCAATCAGTGGTGAATTCAGGGACTCAGTCAAAATCTTTCCACATGACAAAGATGAGGATGTCAACAGTGACAGCAGCAGCCAGAGACCAGAGCTGGGGTGTCAGAGATACAAGGTGCAATATGTCACATTTAACAGCAACCACTGAGGCAATAGCAGTATCTTCCCCTCACTGAGGTGTGATTTGGACCTAGGTTCTAGACTTATAGTCTCCTTTTGATTCTTTCTGCCTATTTTACAAGCCTAACTCTGCTGGCCTCTTGGTGATTTTGTTAGCTATCCAATATCCATTCAGTAAATTAGACAGACTTGGTTTCTGTTGCTGGTGGTGGTATGTCCAGTCCTGTCCCACAGAGAGGAATATTTCCAACTATTTCTGTTCCGTTCCATCTCCGTCAGAAGCTGAGACTTTCCTTTCACACCCAGTTACCATAAATCAGTGATTTTCAAGATGTAGTCGCCAGATCCTGGATAGAACTGGAGAAAGATATAGAACAAAATTCTAACTCACAAAAAAAGACCAGACTTACTAGCCTGATGGAGACTGGAAAAATCCTGAGAGTATGGTCCCCAGACACCCTTTATCTCTGTAATGAAATCACTCCTAAGGTTCACTCTTCAGCCAAAGACTAGACAGGCCCATAAAACAAAATGAGACTAAAGCGCACAACAGTCCAGGGGCAAGGACTAGAAGGCAGAAGGAGACAGGAAGCTGGTGAATGGGAACCCAAGGTCAGGAAGGGAGAAGGTTAACAAGTTGTGGGGTTGGTAACCAATGTCACAAAAAATATATGTACTAACCGTTTAATGAGAAGCCAGTTTGTTCTGTAAACCTTCACCTAAGACAAGGAAAAAAAAAACAGAAATCATTATTTAAAAAAAAAAAAAAAGAGGTAGTCACCAGACACCTGAGGGTTACTGAAATACTTTCAGGAGGTCTGCGAGGTTAAAATTATTTTAATAATTTTGTTGTTAGGTGCCATCAAGTCGGTTCCCACTCATAGTGACCCCACGTACCACAGAACGAAGCACTGGCCAGTCCTTCACCATGCGTACAATCGTTGTTATGCCTGAGCCCATTGTTGCAGCCACTGTGTCAATCCATCTCGTTGAGGGTCTTCCTCTTTTCCGCTTACCCAGTACTTTACCAAGCATAATGTCCTTCTCCAGGGACTGATCTCTCCTGATAACATGTCCAAAGTAGTTAAGATCCAGTCTTGCCATCCTTGCTTCCAAGGAGCATTCTGGTTGTACTTCTTCCAAGACAGATTTGTTCGTTCTTTTGGCGGAATGCACAATATTCAATAGTCGTCGCCAACACTACAATTCAAAGGCGTCAATTCTTCTTCAGTTTTCCTTATTCATTGTCCAGCTTTCACAAACATGTGATGTGATTGAAAATACCATGGCTTGGGTCAGGCTCACCTTAGTCTTCAGGGTGACATCTTCGCTTTTCAACACTTTAAAGGGGTCCTTTGCAGCAAGTTTGTCCAATGCAATGGGTCTTTTGATTTCTTGACTGCTGCTTCCATGGGTGTTGATTGTGGATCCAAGTAAAATGAAATCCTTGACAACTTCAATCTTTTCCCCACTTATCATGATGTTGCTCATTGGCTCAGTTGTGAGGATTTTTGTTTTCTTCATGTTGAGGTGTAATCTCCATACTGAAGGTTGTGGTCTTTGATCTTCATCAGTAAGTGCTTTAAGTGCTTCAAGTTATCTTCACTTTCAGCAGTTAAGGCTGTGTCATCTGCATAATGTAGGTTGTTAATGAGTCTTCCTCCAATCCCGATGTCCTGTTCTTCTCATATGGTCTAGCTTCTCAGATTATTTTCTCATCATACAGATTGAATAGGTATGGTGAAAGAATACAACCCTGACACACACCTTTCCTGACTTTAAACCATGTAGTGTCCCCTTGTTCTGTCCGAACAGCTGCCTCTTACTCTATGTACAGGTTCCTTGTGAGCACAATTAAGTGTTCTGGAATTCTCGTTTTTTTCACAATCTTATCCATAAATTGTTATGATCCACACAGTCAAATGCTTTTGCATAGTCAATAAAACATATGTAAACATCCTTCTGGTATTCTCTGCTTTCAGCCAGGATCCAGCTGATATCACCAATGATATCCCTGGTTCCAAGTCCTCTTCTGAATCTAGCCTGAATTTCTGGAAGTTCCCAGTCAATATACTGCTGCAGGCACTTTTGAATGATCTTCAGCAAAATTTTGTTTCTGTGTGATATTAATGATATTGTTTGATAATTTGACATTCGGTTGGATCACCTTTCTTCAGAATACGCATAAATATGGATCTCTACCAGTCAGTTGGCCAGGTAGCTATCTTTCAAATTTCTTGGTATAGATGAGTGAGCACCTCCAGCCCTGCACCTATTTGTTGAAGCATCTCAATTGATATTCCGTCAGTTCCTAGAGCCTTGTTTTTCGACAATTCCTTCAGTGCAGCTTGGACTTCTTCCTTCAGTACCGTCGGTTCCTGATCATATGCTATCTCTTGAAATGTTTGAATGTCGACCAATTCTTTTTCGTATAAGGACTCTGTGTATTCCTTCCATCTTCTTTTGATGCTTCCTGCGTCGTTTAATATTTTCCCAGTAGAATCCTTTACTGCTGCAAGTTGAAGCTTGAATTTTTTCTTCAGTTCTCTCACCTCAAAAAATGCCGAGAGTGTTCTTCTTTTTCAGTTTTCTATCTCTAGCTCTTTGCACATGTAATTATATTACTTTACTTTGTCTTCTCAAGCCACCTTTGGAATTTTCTGTTCAGTTCTTTTACTTTATCGTTTCTTTCTTTTGCTTAAGCTGCTTGACATTCAAGAACAAGTTTCAGATTCTCTTCAGGCATCCATTTTGTCTTTCCTTTCTTTCCTGTCTTTTTAAAGACCTCTTGCTGTCTTCATGTATCATGTCCTTGATGTCATTCCACATCTTGTCTGGTCTTCAGTCATTAGTGCTCAATGCATCAAATCTGTTCTTGAGATGGTCTCTAAATTCAGGTGGGATATACTCAAGGTCATACTTTGGCACTTGTGGACTTGTTCTAATTTTCTCCAGTTTCAACTTGAACTTACGTGTGAGCAATTGATGGTCTGTTCCACAGTTAGCTCCTGGCCTTGTTCTGACTGGTGATATTGAGCTTTTCCATCATCTCTTTCCACAGATGTAGTCTATTTGATTTCTGTGTATTTCTTCTGGCGAGGTCCATGTGTATAGTCGCCGTTTACGTTGGTGAAAAAAGGTATTTGGAGAGAAGAAGTCATTGATCTTGCAAAATTCTATCATGCAATCTCCACCATCATTTCTACCACCAAGGCCATATTTCCCAACTACCGACACTTCTTTGTTTCCAGCTTTAGCATTCTAATCACCAGCAGTTATCAATGCATCCCGATTGCATGTTCCATCAATTTCAGACTGCAGAAGCTAGTAAAAATCTTCAACTTCGTCATCTTTGGCCTTAGTGGTTGGTGCATAAATTTGAATAATAGTCGTATTAACTGGTCTTCCTTGTAGGCAAACACCATTCCTCTTCAATTTGTCCTTCCCAGCATAGTAGACCATAAGATTGCCTGATTCAAAATGGCCAATACCAACCCATTTCCACTCACTAATGCCTAAATATCAATGTTTATGCATTCCATTTCATTTTTGACAATCTCCAATTTTCCTAGATTCATATTTCGCACATTCCAGGTTCTGATTATTAGTGGATGGTTGCAGCTATTTCTTCTCATTTTGAGTCATGCCACATCAGCAAATGAAGATCTCAAAAACTTGACTCCATCCACATCATCAAGGTTGACTCTACTTTGAGGAGGCAGCTCTTCCCCAGTTGTCTTTTGAATGCCTTCCAACCTGAGGGGCTCATCTTCAGGCACTGTATCAGACAATGTTCCACTGCTATTCATAAGGTTTTCACTGGCTATGAAAACCTTTTCAGAAGTAGACTGCTGGGTCCTTCTTCCTAGTGTGTCTGAAATATTATTACTAATCTTTTTTCACAGTGTTGACGTTTGCACTGATGATGCAAAAGTCATGGTGAATGAAATGGTTTGTGCCTTCTCATGATTCAAGGCAATGTCATCAAATTATCACAGTAGTCATTACAGTCTTCACCTCTATGGCCTTGTGGGGGGGGGGGAAGGTAGTCTCGCTTAAGAATATCATTCTTGAAGGAGTAGTTATTCATATTATTAAATCTTGACTCTCAAATACACATCTTTTTAATATTCTGTGTGTCAAAATGGGAAGGACAGATAAAGCTTCTCGCTGCAACCTGAAGTACAATGGTTATCTCCAGGAGAAGCACTTGTGCAATTGAGTTGCAAACTGAACTAGCCATTTTGTTTTTGTTTGTTTTGTTTTTCATAGAACACCATTTGTACTTGAAACAATTACTGATAGATAAGTCATCTCTGCTCAGAATTGAAGACATTTTCTCACAAGTGAACAAGTGAGCCTGCCACTTCAATGAAAACAACTGACAGCATTTGTAGCCATTGATAAAATTTGAACCTTCAAGTAAAAATTAGAGTTTTGGAAAATATCTATCCTCTACTATGAGTTTGACAGCTGCCCAGCACATGAACATTTTTCTGATGAGATTTGTGGTAATATTAATGAGTATAATTTTTCTTAATTGTGAAATAAAATCTGCCAACATTTGGAAAATCTGCACAATTTCAGTGATCAACATTTCCCAAATGACCAGTGTGTGATGTTACAAAATCATGCATGGCTAAAACATCCATTCAAATTGGAAAAGATACCGATGGATTTTAACTTAACTGAGGATGAAAACTCATTGTTACAGTTTCAGATACCACACTGCAATTGATTTTCAAGAAACTACCACTTGGAAAATTTTGATATTGTATTAAAAAATAATATTCACAGTTATCTCCTCCCTTTTACAACTACTGTGTAAGGCTGCATTTTCTTCATATATTTCAACCAAAATGATATACCACAACAGACTGAATGTAAAAGCAGATATCTAATAATCTTCAATAGGGAGACATTAAAGAAATTTGAAAAAATGTAGAATAATGCCCCCTTCTCTTTAACTTTTTGTTTACAAAATACAGCCTTCCAATAAAAATGTGATAAAGCACAATAAATAAAAAAATTTTTTAAATGTTATGTTAATATATAATGGATATACTATTGTTATTTTTAAACTTGTAAATAAATACTTCTATAATTTCTCAGTTTTAATATCTAGCTTGGTAACTACCTATAAATCAGGGTTGTCAAATTTAGCAAATAAAAATATACACATTGTATGGGACATACTTATACCAAAAAATTATTCATCATTCACATGAAATTCATATATAACTAGACATGCTATGTTTTATCTGGCAATCTTACTGTAGGTATAGTCTATGGAAACAAAAGTTCTTTGAAATCCTCAATAATTTTTAAGACTGTAAACCAAAAATTTTGAGGGTTGTTACCTCACAGGCCATCAAGTCCCAACCCTCTGTTCACAGGGCTTATAGGTATCCATGACTGTGGGCCATGAGTGGTCCCCAGAATCACTGCAGGGTCCACACTCTAGAAGCTCTGTGTTTTTACCCCTTGGTCCTCTCTAGGGAAGGCAAGAGCCATCTTCCACTGACAAAACTTGACCAGGTTGTCTTTTCACTGCCTGGTCCCTCTCCCCCAAATGCTGATCTTAACTAGCCTTCGACAGCAGCAAACCCCACTCCGCAGGCACTCAACAGACTTTTATTGTCTGGCCTTTAGCCCTGCTGCATCTCTGAGTCTTTGTTTCCACTCTGGGGTAAGCTGGATGAAGCAAAGGTCTCCCGAGGTACCCAGAGCAGAGGGGTTAGGCAAATACACAGAAAATAGATAAAATTTTCATGTAATTCTTACCTTATACTTGGTTAGGAGTCCCTGCATGGCACAACTGGTTAAGTGCCCAACTACTCACCAAAAGATTGATGGTTCTAGTTCACCGAGAGCTGCCTTGGAAGAAAGGCCTGGCCAACTCCTTCAAAAAAATCAGCCTTTGAAAACTCTATGGAGCACAGGAGTGCACATGAGGTCATCATGAGTCAGAATTGACTCATTGGCAATTGGGTTTGTTTGTTTTTTGTTTTTTTGTTTTATACTTGATGAAGCACTCTTCTTGGAGCCCATGGCTCTTATATCCAGCTGTGTACCCTGAATACACCTCAAGAACTTGGGCCTTACCCAAGCCACGGTATTTTCAATTGCCTCATATGCATGCAAAAGCTGAACAATGAATAAGGAAGACCAAAGAAGAATTAATGCCTTTGAATTATGGTGTTGCTGAAGAATATTGAATATACCATGAACTACCAAAAGAATGAACAAATCTGTCTTGGAAGACGTACAGCCAGAAAGCTCATTAGAAGCAAGGATGGTGAGATTTAGTCTCACATACTTTGAACACGTTATCACGAGGGACCAGTCCCTGGAGAAGGATATCATGTTTGGTAACCTAGAGGACCATCAAAAAAGGAAGACCTTCAGCAAGATGGATTGACACAGTGACTGAAACAATGAGCTCAGGCATAACAACAATTGTGAGAATGGTGCAGGACTGGGCAGTGTTTTGTTCTGTCATACATAGGGTCACTATGATTCAGAACTGACTCAACAATACCTAACAACAACAACTCTGTACACAGCTCCTCCTACCTGGAACATTCCCCTCACTCAATTCTTGACTGTCTTCTACTTTTAACTCAAGGCCCACAGAGCTTAAATGTCACATTCTAAAGAAGCTTTCTCTAATGTTGCAATGCTAATTAGATCACCTGTCCCCATAATACCCTGCTCTTTCCCTTCATAGTATAGATCATAATTTTTTATTTTATATTATCTGTGTTTTCTTGTTTATTATTTGTCTCTCTCTGTAGATCATGACCACCACAAGGACAGGGACCGTGACTTTTTTGTTCACCACTGTATACCCAACAAGTGGCGAATAGATACTTATTAGATAAACGAATGAGGATAAAACTAAAACTATACCCCTTTTAGACCTTATTTTTTGTATTATAAGTATTTAAAGCTATAAATTTCCCTGTAAGCACCATTTTAGCTGCATCCCACAAATCTGGGTATGTTACATTATCACTGAGTTTAAAGATTTTCTAACTTCGCTCTTGATTTTTCAGTGATACATAATTTATAAGAATGTGGTTTAATTTCCAGGTATTTTGACTTTTCCTAGATATCTTTTTATTACTGATTTCTAACATAATTCCAGAGTGGCCAGGAGACATACTCTCTTTGACTTCAGTCCTTTGACAGTTGAGACTCATGGTAGCAACCAGCATAAGTTCTCTCTTGGGAAACATACCACATGCACTTGAAAAGAATGTGCATTATGCAATTATAGGGCATAGTGTTCTATGACATCGATCAGGTCAAAGTAGCTGATAGTGTTGTTCAGATCATTTCCATCTACTTATTTTTTGTCTAGTTGTTTGATGAATTTCTTAGATGTCTTTCTTCATATATTTTGAAACTTTATTTTTAGGCACATACACATTTATGATTTCCTGATGAGCTGGCCTTTTTATCATTATGAATCCTACACAGCTGTCAGTTTGTCATAGTGTGGTGGCTTGCATATTGCTGTGATGCTAGAAGATATGTCACCAGCATTTGAAATACCAACAGGGCCACCCACGGTAGAGAGGTTTCACCTGAGCTTCCAGACTAAAACAGACTAGGAAGAAGGACCTAGTGGTCTACTTCTGAAAAAAGTGTAAACCTTATGAATAGCAATGGAACAGTCTGATATAGTGCTAGAAGATGACCCCTCAGGTTGGAAGGCAATCAAAAGATGACTGGGGAAGAGCTGCCCCCTCAAAGCAGAGTCGACCTTAATGACGTGGATGGAGTCAAGCTTTCAGGACCTTCAATTTGTTGATGTGGCATGACTCAAAATGAGAGAAACAGCTGCAAAAATCCATTAATAATAGGAATGTGGAATGCACGAAGTATGAATCTAGGAAAATGGAAACTGTCAAAAGTGAAATGGAATGGATAAACATCGATATCCTAGGCATTAACAAATGAACTCATTGCCTTAGAGTCAATTCTGACTCATAGCAACCTTATAGGACAGAGTAGAACAGCCCCCCTAGAGTTTCCAGGGAGCATCTTGTGGATTCTACCTGCTGACCTTTTGGTTAGTAGCCGTAGCACTTCACCACTATGTCACCAGGGTTTCCATCCTAGGTATTGGTGAGCTGAAATGGACTGGTATTGGCCATTTTGAATCAGGCAATCATGCCAGGAATGACAAATTGAAGAGCAACTGCATTGCATTCATTTGCAAAAAGAACATTTCAAGATCTTTCCTGAAGTACGACACTGTCAGTGATAGGGTAATATCCATATGCTCACAAGGAAGGCCAGCTAATATGACTATTATTCAAATTAACACACCAACACTAAGGCCAAAGATGAAGAAATTGAGAATTTTTACCAACTTCTGCAGTCTGAAATTGATCGAACATGCAATTGGAATTCTTTGATAATTACTGGTGATTGGAGCCCTGGTGGCATAGTGGCTAAGAACTATAGCGAGCTACGGCTGCTAACAAAAAAGGTAGGCAGTTTGAAGCTACCAGCTGCTCCTTGAAAACCCTATAGGGCAGTTCTACTCTGTCCTAGGGAGTCACTATAAGTCGGAATCAACTCTACAGCAACGGGTTTGGTTTTTGGTTTGTTTTTTTGGAATGCGAAAGTGAAAACAAAGAAAATGGATCGGTAGTTGGAAAATGTGACCTTGGTGATAGAAATGATGCCAGAGATCACATGATAGAATTTTGCAAGACCAATGGCTTCTTCATTACAAATACCTTTTTTCAACAATATAAATGGCAACTCTATAGGTACACCTCACCAGATGGAATACACAGGAATATAATTGATTACATCTATGGAAAGAGATGATGGAAAAGCTCAATATCATCAGTTAGAACAAGGCCAGCAGCCAACTGTGGAACAGATTACCAATTTGTCATATGCAAGTTCAAGTTGCTGAAGAAAATTCGAACAAGGCCATAAGAGCCAAAGTACAACCTTAACTATAATCCCACTTGAATTTAGAGACCATCTCAGGAATAGATTTGACGCACTGAACACTAATCACTGAAGACCAGACAAGTTGTGGGATGACTTCAAGGGCACCATACATGAAGAAAGCAAAAGGTCATTGAAAAGAAAAAAAAGGCCAAAGCAGATGTCAGAAGAGACTCTGAAAATTGCTTTTGAAAGTAGAGTGTTGTTGTTGTTAGGTGCCATCAAGGCAAATCAGTTCCAACTCATAGCAACCCTACATACCACAGAATGAAACACTCCGCAGTCCTACACCATCCTTACCATCATTGTTATGCTTGCGCCCATTGTTGCAGCCACAGTGCCAATCCATGTCACTGAGGGTCTTCCTCTTTTCTGCTGACCCTGTACTTTACCAAGCATGATGTCCTTCTCCAGGGACTGATCCTTCCTGTTAACATGTCCAAAGTATGAAAGACACAGTCTCGCCATCCTTCCTTCTAAGGAGCATTCTGGTTGTACTTCTTCCAAGACAGATTTGTTCGTTCTTTTCACAGTCCATGGTATATTGAATATTCTTCGTCAACACCACAGTTCAAAGGCATCTATTCTTCTATGGTCTTCCTAATTAGCTGTCCAGCTTTCAAATATATATGATGTGATTGAAAATACCATGGCTTGGGTCAGGTACACCTTAGTCCTCAAGGTGAGGTCCTTGCTTTTCAACACTTTAGAGAGGTTTTTTGCAGCAGACTTGCCCAATGCAATGCGTCTTCTGATTTCTTGACTGCTACTTCCATGGGTGTTGAATGTGGATCCAAGTAAAATGAAATCCTGGACAACCCGAATCTTTTCTCCGTTTATCATGATGTGGTTTATTGGTCCAGTTGTAAGGATTTTTGTTTTCTTTATGTTGAGGCATAATCCATACTGAAGGCTGTGGTCTTTGATCTTCATGAGTAAGTGCTTCAAGTCCTCTTCACTTTCAGCAAGCAAGGTTGTGTCATCTGTATAACGCAAGTTGTTAATGAGTCTTCCTCCAATCCTGATGCCCTGGTTTTCTTCCTATAGTCCAGCTTCTCAGATTATTTGCTCAGTGTACAGATTGAATGGTATGGTGAAAGGATACAACCCTGATACACACCTTTTCTGACTTTAAGCCATGCACTACCCCCTTGTTCTGTCCGAACAACTGCCTCTTGCTCTATGTACATGTTCCTCATGAGCACAATTAAGTGTTTTGGAATTCCCATTTTTCACAATGTTATCCATAAATTGTTGTGATCTACACGGTTGAATGCCTTTGCACAGTCAATAAAACAAAGGTAAATATCCTTCTGTATTCTTTGCTTTCAGCCAGGATCCATCTGACATCAGCAATGATATCCCTGGTTCCACGTCCTCTTCTGAATCCGGCCTGAATTTCTGGCAGTGCCCTGTCAATATATTGCTGTAGCCACTTTTGAATGATCTTCAGCAAAATTTTGCTTGTGTGTGATATTAACGATATTAACTGATAATTTCCACATTCGGTTGGATCACCTTTCTTTGGAATAGGCATAAATATGGATCTCTACCAGTCAGTTGGCCAGGTAGCTGTCTTCCAAATTTCTTGGCATAGATAAGTGAGCACATCCAATGCTGCATCCATTTGTTGAAACATTTCAGTTGACATTCTGTCAGTTCCTGGAGCCTTGTTTTTTGCTGATCCCTTCAGTGCAGCTTGGACTTCTTTCTTCAGTACTATCAGTTCTTGGTTGTATGCTCCCTCTTGAAATGGTTGAACATAGACTAATTCTTTTTGGCCTAATGACTCTGTGTATTCCTTCCATCTTCTTTTGATGCTTCCTGTGTTGTTTAATATTTTCCCCATAGAATCCTTCAGTATTGCAACTCAAGGCTTGAATTTTTTCTTCACTTCTTTCACCTTGAGAAACGCCGAGCGTGTTCTTCCCTTTTGGTTTTCTATCTCCAGCTCTTTGCACATGTAATACTCTATAATACTTTGTCTTCTAGAGCCACGCTTTGAAATCTTCTGTTTAGTTCTTTTACTTCATCATTTCCTCCTTTTGCTTTAGCTGCTCTATGTTTGAGAGCAAGTTTCAGGGTCTCTTCCGACATCCATCTTGGTCTTTTCTCTTTCCTGTCTTTTCAATGACCTCTTGCTTCAAGAAATTCAGAATTTGCCTCACATCAGCAAATGAATGTCCTGAAAGATTTACTTCATCCAAGTCATTAAGGTTGACTCTGCTTTGAAGAGGCAGCTCTTCCCCAGTTGTCTTTCAAGTCCTTCCAACCTGGGGGGGTTCATCTTCAGGCACTATATCAGACGTTGTTCTGCTGCTATTCATAGGGTTTTCACTGGCTAATTCTTTTCAGAAGTAGACTGAAAGTAGAGTAGCTGAAGCAAATGGAAGAAATGATGAAGTAAGACAGCTGAACAGAAGATTTCAAAGGGCGGCTCAAAAAGTCAAAGTAAAGTATTATAATGACATGTCCAAAGACCTGGAGTTAGAAAACCAAAAGGGAAGAACATGCTTGGCATTTCTCAAATGGAAAGAACTGAAGAAAAAATTCAGTCCTCAAGTTGCACTATTAAAGGATTCTATTAGTAAAATATTGAACGATGCAGGAAGCATCAAAAGAAGATAGAAGAAATACAGAGAGTCACTGTACCAAAAAGACTTGGTTGATGTTCAACCATTTCAGGAGATAGCAAGCATATGATCAAGAACCAATGGTACTGAAGGAAGAAGTTCAAGCCGCACTGAAGGCACTGGTGAAAATCAAGGTTCCAGGAATTGATGGAATAGCAATAGAGATGTTTCAACAAATGGATGCAGCACTGGAGGTACTCACTTATCCATGCCAAGAAATTTGGAAGACAGCTACCTAGCCAAGAGACTGGAAGAGATTCATATTTGTACCCATTCTCAAGGAAGGTGATCAAACAGAATGCAGAAATTATCAAACAAAACCATTAATATTACACATAAGTAAAATTTTCCTGAAGGTCATTCAAAAACGATTACAGCACTACATCAACAGGGAACTACCAGAAATTCAAGCCTGATTCAGAACAGGGCATGGAACAGGGATACCATTGCTGATGTCAGGTCAATCTTGGCTGAAAGCAGAGAATACTAGAAACGTGTTTACCTATGTTATATTGACTATGCAAAGGCATTCGACTGTGTGGATCATGACGGATTATGGATAACATTGTGAAGAATGGAATTTCCAGAACACTTAATTGTGCTCATGAGTAACCTGTACATAGACCAAGACAAAGTCATTCAAACAGAACAAGAGGATATTGTGTGGTTTAAAGTCAGGAAAGCTGTGTGTCAGGGTTGTATCTTTTCACCATATTTATTCAATCTGTATGCTGAGCAAATAATCCAAGAAGCTGGACTATATGAAGAAGCATGTGGCATCAGGATTGGAGGAAGACTCATTAACAACGTGCAACATGCAGATGACATGTTCTTGCTTGCTGAAAGTGAAGAGGACTTGATGCGGTTACTGACGCAGATGAAAGAATACAGTTAGAAGGCAAAGATGTCACTCTGAGGGCTAAGGTGCACCTGACCCAAGCCATGGCATTTTCAACTGCCTCATATGCATGCAAAAGCTGGAAAATTAATAAGGAAGACTGAAGAAGAATTGGCCCATTTGAAATGTGGGATTGGAAGAGAATATTGAATATACCATAGACTGCCAGAAGAACAGACAAATCTGTCTTGGAAGAAGTACAGCCAGAATGCTTCTTCAAAGCAAGATGGGTGAGACTTTGTCTCACATGCTTTGGACATGTTATCAGGAGGGACCAGTCCCTGGAGAAGGGCATCAAGCTTGGTAAAGTAGAGCATTAGCAAAAAAGAGGGACACCCTCAATGAGATGTATTGACACAGTAGCTACAACAATAGGCTCAAACATCAAAGGTCATGGAGATGGCACCAGACCAGGCAACAATTCATTCAACAATGGCCTCAACCATAATGATTGTGAGGATGGCACAGGACCACACAGTGTTCCATTCTGTTGTACATAGGGTTGCTATGAGTTGGAACCAACTCGAGGGCACCTAATAACAACATCATTTTGAAATGACCCTTCTTTATCTCTGATAATACTTTTTTCCTTGAAGTCTATTTTATCTGATAGGTTCCTCTCTCTTAAGCTAAAGTGTGATACAGCCACACCACCTGTCTGTCAGTTCATTGTACTGTGGTGGCTTATGTGTTGTTAGGATGCTAGAAGCTATTCCCTTCGTATTTCAAATACCAGCAGGGTCACCCATGGTGAACAAGTTTCAGCAGAACCTCCAGACTAGGAAGAAAAGCTTCCAGAAATTAACCAGTGAAAATTTTATGGATCACAACAGAATATTGGACAATATAGTGATAAGCCTTCTAGGTTGGAAGGCACTCAAAATAAACAGTGGCTGCAACAATGGACTAGAGCACATCGACAATCATGAAGATGGTACAGGACTGGGCAATGTTTCATTCTGTTACACATAAGGTCTCCATGACTTGGAGCCAGCTCGTTGGCAACCTACAACAACAAAATAGCACCATTTAAACTCCAACTTTCCCACATTCTTCCCTCATATTTTTATCTTGGAGCTGAACTGAAACAAAAATTGGAAAAGTGGCATGAACCAAAAACCTTATTTCCTGTACCCAAAAAGGAGAGGTGTCTCCGAGAGTCTGACCATCCTCATTTTCATCCCTGACGCACAGAACACTCACCTAAAACAGGAGCAGCTGCCACCTCTCTGCTCCCCAGGCTTTACTCTGAAAGTTTCTTCCCGGTATCACAAAAAGAACTTCTACCCATTTCTACGCTTTTGACTTTATTAAATTTAGAGCTTTCAATAGTGTATGAAAAGAAAATCATTTCATGGCTAATAAAACAGGGTTGGCAGGCAAGCTTTTTTTGACCAGGGCATTTAACTCTGAACACAATCCATGCAACTTTAACAAGTGTTTCAGTGTAGTGTAGATTCAGGGAAGAACTTTGCTGGCACTCTGGGATGAACGGATTGTTCCCCATCAGTTACTCCTTTGAGTAAAATGTTGTTATCAGAAGGCTCCTGTCACAGCTCCCCTGTCACCAATGAACAGGGAACATAAAGATTCGTTAACACATTGGAACATATTTGTTAATCTGAGCCATTGGTGGTTCACTAGGCTTCTTTGCAAAGAAGTCTTGTCTGAAAAGTCCTGTTCTTTCTTTGGTGTTTGTTCTTCTCTCTAGGTAGCTCTAGTGGTTTCTGTTACCACCCTAAAAACAGATGATGTCAAATATACATCTCCAACCCTGATCTCTTTTTCTTTTCTTTTTTAAATATTTTATTGTGTTTTAGGTGAAAGATTACACAGCAAATTAGCTTCCCGTTAAACAATTTTTATACCAATTGTTCTTTGACAGTTGGTTACAGTTTTCACAATGTCTCAGCATACTCACTATTTCCATTCTGTTCATTCTGTTTCCATTGATCTAACTTTCCTGCCCCTCTTTGTCTTTTTATCACTGCTTTTGGGTAAATGTTGACTATTTGGTCTCACATAGTTAATTGTTTAAGGGAGCACATTACTCATGGGTGATATTATTTATTTTATAAGCCAATCTATTCCTTTATCTGGAAGATAACCTCTGAAAGTGGCTTCAGTTCCAAGTTCATAGGGTATCTTAGGGTGATAATCTCAGAGTTCTTCTAGTCTCTATCGGTCCAATAAGTCTGGCATTTTTTAGGAATTTGAATTTTGTTCTGCATTTATCTCTCATTCTATTCAGGAACTTCTATTGTGTCCCTGGTCAAAACGGTTGGGAGTGGTAGCTGGGCACCATTTAGTTCTTCTGATCTTAGGCTAGAAGAGGCTGTGGTTCATGTGGGCTATTCGTCCTGTGGATTAGTTTCTTCTTTGAGTCTTTGGTTTCCTTCATTCTCTTTTGCTCCAGACAAGTAAAGACCAATTGTTGTATCTTAGATGGCCACTAACAAGCTTTTAAGACCCCAGATGCCACTTATCAAACTAGGATGTAGAGCATCATCTTTATGAACTATGTCATGCAAATTGACTGAGTTGTCCCAAGAGAGTATGATGACCTCTTTTTCTGAGCAACACATTTCCCATCTCTGGCTTTCACATGCTCATCCCCAAGAGGCTATGATTTACTAAAACCCAACTTTCCAAATCAAAATTCATTATCACACCTCTGCACCAAGCAATATGCCCTATTCTGAAAATTATCATTCTCCCAGCCATCCTAGGACTCCTCTCTTCTTTCTCACTCAAGAAGTCACAAGGCTCCACTCCTTCCTTTCCAGTCCTAGTAGTCTGAAAAAAAAACAAGAAGTCCGAAAGTGGAGAGGTGGCCAATGAAAAAAGGTCAACAGGTGTGAGGAAGTTCAGTTCAGATCAACATTTATTGAACACCTTCCACAGGTCAGACACCATACCAGGCACTAAAGACACAAAGCTAAATAAAGCACAGCCAGTGTTTTTTAAGGGGTTTTTTTTTTATGGCATGGTAGGAGAGACAAATAATTCAACAAATATGCCTAGGGTGCCACTGTGGGGTCCAGAGATGGAGCAACAGAGGCTGGAGTAAGGGTAAATGAGTTGCAGCAAAAGCATTCTAGAGGAAGTGAGGGTGAGTTAAGGGCAAAAGATAGTGTAGTTATGATGGTCAATGTATGCGTCAACTTGGCTAGGCTATGATTCTCAGTGGTTTGGCAGACACTATGTAATCTCTTTTCAATTTGTGATCTGATGTGAGCAGTTAATCAATTGAAAGGGAGTTTCCTTTGAGGTGTGGACTGTGTTTAATATATATGGATATTCTAGTAAAGCTCTCTCTCCCCCTCTCTCTTCCCTTCCTCTCTCTCTCTCTCAATCCTGCACCCACTCTTCTCATTGCCTGACCTCAAGGACATAAGCCTGCAGTAGTCTTCAGCTTGCCACCTGACCTGCAGATTTTAGATTTGCAGGCCCCAAAAAACCATAAGCCAACAGGGGCCTCCAGCCTGCCCCCTAACCTGCAGATTTTGGGTTCCACAGTCTTGCAACCACGTGAGCAGGTAGAGGCCTTCAACTTGCTGCCTGATACACTGACTTGGAACTTGCCAACGCCCACAATTGCATAAGCCATTTCCTTCAGGTAAATCTCTCTATGTGTATTTATATGTACACTTCACTGCTTTTGCTCTTCTAGAGAAGTCAGACTAAGACATTTGGGATTAGGCTACTGAAAGGAGACAGAAAGGCATCCCAGGCAGAAGGAACAGCCTAAGCAAAGGCACAAAGGCATAATAACAACAGCTTTGTATTTTTGGATTTCACAGACCAAGTCTGGGAGTGGACGATAACGTAAAGGTAGTTTTCTTCACCTGAGACAATTCCCAGAGTGGACTGCCATGTCAGGGCCCTCTTCCAGCAACACTCCAGAGGACTGCTGGAGTAAGATATTCTTGAGAGGGGCATCACAGGTACATACTTCCATATCAGCCTGAGTTTAACCAGGAGTATGCTCACCAGAGATTCTGGAGTCAGTGTGCTAGTTCGAGCCACTGCAAATGGTCCTAATTGTTATTTCAATTGTTGGTTTGGATTTTGGACTCAACACTGGCCCAATTCTCAAGATAACTGTTAAACTGGGGATAAGATGAGGAATGAGTTGAGCACAAAGGTCAGTAAGTGCCAAAATTGTTGTTATTGTTCTTGTTAGGTAGTGACAGGAACAAAACACTGCCTGGTCCTGCGCCATCCTTACAATCGTTCTTATGCTTGTGTCCATTGTTGCAGTCACTGTGTCAGTCCATCTCGTTGAGGGTCTTCCTCTTTTCCACTGATCCTATACTTTACCAAGCATGATGTCTTTCTCCAGGACTGATCCCTCTTGACAACATGTCCAAAGTATGTAAGACACAGTCTCACGATCCTTGCTTCTAAGGAGCATTCTAGTTGTACTTATTCCAACACAGATTGTTCATTCTTTTGGCAGCTCATGGTATATTCAATATTCTTCACCAGTACCACAATTCAAAGGCATCAATTCTTCTTAGGTCTTCCTTACTCACTGTCCAGCTTTCACATGCGTATGATTCAATTGAAAATACCATGGCTTGGGTTAGTCTTCAAGGTGACATCCTTGCTTTCCAACACTTTAAAGAGGTCCTTTGCAGCAGATTTGCCCAGTGCAATGCATCTTCTGATTTCTTGACTGCTGCTTCCATGGGTGTTGATTGCGTATCCACGTAAAATGAAATCCTTGACAACTTCAATCTTTTCTCC
This sequence comes from Loxodonta africana, assembly GCF_030014295.1. Classification (NCBI taxonomy): domain Eukaryota; kingdom Metazoa; phylum Chordata; class Mammalia; order Proboscidea; family Elephantidae; genus Loxodonta; species Loxodonta africana. The sequence continues at coordinate 161,633,163 of NC_087344.1, read as the reverse complement.
ATTTATCATGATGTGGCTTATTGGTCTAGTTGTGAAGATTTTTGTTTTCTTTATGTTGAGGTGTAACCCATACTGAAGCCTGCTATCTTTGATCTTCATCAGTAAGTGCTTCAAGTCCCCTTTCAGCAAGCAAAGTTGTGTCATCTGCATAATGCAGGTTGTTAATGAGTCTTCTTCCAATTCTGATGCCCCATTCTTCTTCATATAGCCCAGCTTCTCGAATTATTTGCTCAGCATACAGATTGAATAATAATAAAAAAATGAATAGGTATGGTGAAAAGATACAACCCTGATGCACACCTTTCCTGACTTTAAACCACTCAGTATCCCCTTGTTCTGTCCGAACAACTGCCTCTTGATCTATGTACAGGTTCCTCATGAGCACAATTAACCATTCTGGGATTCCCATTCTTTGCAATGTCATCCACAATTTGTTATCATCCACATAGTCAAACTCCTTTGCGTAGTCAATAAAACACAGGTAAACACCCTTCTGGTATTCTCTACTTTCAGCCAGGATCCATCTGACATCAGCAATGATAACCCTGATTCCACATCCTCTTCTGAATCTGGCCTGAATTCCTGGCAGTTCCCTGTCAATATATTGCTGTAGCCACTTTTGAGTGATCTTTGGCAAAATTTTGTTTGCATGTGATATTAATGATATTGTTCAATAGTTTCCACATTCAGTTGGATCATCTTCCTGGGGAACAGGCATAATTATGGATCTCTTCCAGTCAGTTGGCCAGGTAGCTGTCTTCCAAATTTCTTGGCATAGATGAGTGAGCACTTTCAGTGCTGCATCCATTTGTTGAAACATCTCAACTGATATTCCATCAATTTCTGGAGCCTTGTTCTTCACCAATGCCTTCAGTGTAGCACTTCCTGCCTCAGCACCATCGGCTCCTGATCATATGCTACCTCTTGAAATGGTTGAATGTCGACAACTCCTTTTGGTATAATGACTCTGTGTATTCCTTCCATCTTCTTTTGATGCTTCCTGTGTTGTTTAATATTTTCCCCATAGAATCCTTCATCATTGCAACTCTAGGATTGAATTTTTTCTTCAGTTCTTTCAGCTTGAGAAACACCGAGTGTGTTCTTCCCTTCTGATTTTCTATCTCCAGGTCTTTGCACATATCATTATAATACTTTACTTTGTCATTATAATACTTTACTTTGTCTTCTTGCCCTCTGAAATCTTCTGTTCAGTTCTTTTACTTCATCATTTCTCCCTTTTGCTTTAGCTGCTCGACGTTCAAGAGCAAGATTCAGAGTTTCCTCTGATATCCGTCTTGGTCTTTTCTCTCTTTCTTGTCTTTTCAATGACCTCTTGCTTTCTTCATGGATGATGTCCTTGATGTCATTCCACAACTCGTCTGGTCTTCGATCATTAATGTTCAATGCGTCAAATCTATTCTTGAGATGGTCTTTAAATTCAGGTGGGGTGTACTCAAGGTCATATTTTGGCTTTCATGGACTTGCTCTGATTTTCTTCAGTTTCAACTTGAACCTGCATATGAGCAATTGATCTGTTCCACAGTCAGCCCCTGGCCTTGTCCTGACTGATGATATTGAGCTTTTCCACAGTCTCTTTTCCACAGATGTAGTAGATTTGATTCCTGTATATTCCACCTGGCTAGGTCCATGTGTATAGTCGCTGTTTGTGTTGGTGAAAAGAGGTATTTGCTATGACTCAAAATGAGAAGAAATAGCTGCAAATGTACATTAATAATCAGAACCTGGAATGTACAAAGTATGAATCTGGGAAAATTTGAAATCATCAAAAACATCAATATCCTAGGCATTAGTGAGCTGAAATGAACCGGTATTGGCCATTGTGAATTGGACAATCATATAGTCTACTATGCCAGGAATGACAACTTGAAGAGGAATGGTGTTGCATTCATCATCAAAAAGAACATTTCAAGATCTGTCCTGAAGTACAATGCTGTCAGTGATAGGATAATATCTATAAGCCTACAAGAAAGACCAGTTAATATGACTATTATTCAAATTTATGCACCAACCACTAAGGCCAAAGACAAAGAAATTGAAGATTTTTATCAGCTTCTGCAGTTGGAAATTGATCAAACATATCATCAGGATGCATTGATAATTACTGGTGATTGGAATGCAAAAGAAACCCAAAATATATGTCGTAAATCCTAACCCCTACACCTGTGATAATAATCCCATTTGGGAATTGGTTTATTGCGAACCTGTCAGCTTCTCAATTCTGTGCTCAGTCAACCTCCAAAGCCCGATCAACATATGTTTTATGTAAAGGGATCCACCCACAGCCATTGAGTCAATTCTGACTCATAGTGACCCCATACGACAGAGTAGAACTGCCCCACAGGGTTTCCAAAGCTGTAAATCTTTACGGAAGCAAATTGCCACATCTTTCTTATGTGGAGCAACTGGTGCGTTCGAACTACCAAGCCTTTTGCTTAGCAGCCAAGTGCTTTAACCACTGCACCACCAGGGCTCATGTAAAGGGACAGATGTTAAATATTTTAGGCTTTATGGGCCCCACACCTCTGAACCCACTTCCTATGTTTGCAGAATCTTCCACTGTGTGAATTATGGTGACAGTAAGGGCCCCACCTCCAACCAACGCCAGATTCTGGCCCTCCCTTCCCCCGGCAGCCAGAGCATGGGCCATTTGGCCAAAGCATGGCCTAAGACCTGGATAAACGACACACAAAGAAGAGGGGCAGTTAGAATTCAGTCAGCCAGCTCAGTGGTGTTCTCCAATGCCCATAGCAGAGGCATTATGCCCCCTGAGGGGACAGTAGGTCCTAAACAGATTGCCTCATGGTACAAGCCTGGGTGAAGTCTGACCTCCCAGCTCTCCTTGCTCCCCCTGCTCATTTGCTAAGCCCAGTCTCTTAAGCTTTCTCATCAATTCTTGAGAAATCTAATATCTTTCCACTAAGTTCCGTTTCCTGCTTAAGTTAGCCAGTGTTTGGTTGTTGTTTGAAGCCAATAAGCATGAATGTTACAGTTAAGGATTCCAATTTTGTAGTCATCAGCACAAAAGCAGTAGTAAAACCCACGAGATGTTTTGAAATTTCCCAGGGAGAGCGTGTAGAAAGAGGAGTAAGCTAGAGACAGACCTCTCAGGAACAGAAACTTTTAAAGGAGGGGGAGAAAGTGGATCTAAAAAACAGAACAGATAGACAATGTAACAAGTGAAAAGATAAGAGGTTTGTGTGTAAGGAGGCAGAGCTCCAAGTTCAATACTTGGAACTAGAGTAGCTCTAAGTGTGAATAAGGGACAAAGTGGGTCAGTAACCATTCACAGATGCCACCAGAGCCTACAAGCCAGTAAGAGTCATTGTCATGGAAGTGGAGGTACCAGAAGATGGAAACACCAATGAATTTTCACTGAGCAAGTATTTCTCAGAAAGAAGTCCATTAATCTAATTTCTTAACCAGTTTTCCACGCAGTACAGATAAACAGTTTCCAATGTTTTCCATTTTTTCATATTTATATTCTCAAAATTATTTTCATTGGCAATTCTTGTCCATTTAAATTTTATATCACAAAATTGATTCACCCGTCAGTTTTTGGTCCCTGTCATATTCTACCAATTACAGCATCTGGCATTGTGAGTTTTCTTTTGTAACCAATCCTTTCTAATAAAATTTTATAAATTCGATCAAGTAGATTTTACTCTTCTTTTGATGGTTAGTCATCAAATTTTATCAAGTTCAACCATTGCCAGTTTCATTGAGTGTTGATCGTATCTCTCAGTATTTATTTCTTAATCTATGAGAAGACTGTAAACAGTTTTATGATATAGACAGAAACAGAGACAGGGAGAGACATAGGAAGGAAAAAGGGGTGGGGAGTAGAGCAAGACAGAGAGGTAGGGAGGGGGGAGGCAGGGTAACCTTTAATGTTGATCACAAAGCATTTCCAGTCTCTGCTCTCAGAGCCCGTGATAGAGTTGCCTCCTGGCCCCCTGGTGGTTGGTGAGGCTGAGTAACTTGTTTGAACAGGAAGTTGTGAATTGAGTGCCTGTGGTCCCACAGTTGCCTGCAGGGACCCTGGGGAGTTCTCTGGTCTCTGACCCAGCACCCAGCAACACCCTTGAGGCGACCGGCTCCATCAGTCTGAGCATCAGAGTGAGGATCACACAGAGCAGAAGATGGACATGACATGTTTATGAGAAATAAATCTCTGCTAGCTTAGCTCAAACCACTGAAATTTGGGGTTTAATTTATAACAGCAGCATAACCCGGACTGTTTCGATTCATTGCTGTAGCTGTGTGGCTTTGGGCAAGACATTTAACCTCTGTGACTTTCAGTTTTCTCCTGTAGAAAGTAGAGAAAATAAAACCTAACTTGCTGGGCTGTTATATGGATTAGAAATACTGAATTTAAAGTGCCTGGTGTATAGGAAACCCTGGTGGCGTAGTGCTTAAGTGCTACAGCTGCTAACCAAAGGGTCGGGAGTTCCAATCCGCCAGGTGCTCCTTGGAAACTCTATGGGGCAGTTCTACCCTGTCCTATAGGGTTGCTATGAGTTGGAATCGACTCGATGGCACTGGGTTTGGTTTTTTTTGTTTGGTGTATAACAAGGAAACCCTGGGTGACGTAGTGGTTAAGAACTATGGCTGCTGACCAAATGGTCCTGGCAGTTAGAATCCACTAGGTGCTCCTTGGAAACCATATGGGGCAGTTCTACTCTGTCCTATAGGGTCGCTATGAGCTGGAATCAACTCAACAGCAACAGGTTTGGGTATTTTATTTTGTTTTGTTTTGTTGGTGTATAATAAATAGACAATAAATGAAAGCTACTATTTTTATCATTATTATTAATAGTGTAGCTTAGTATACTTCCCTCTGGTTTAATTTGAAATCTCAGCTATGTTGTTTTCTTTTCCTTAATTTGTTTGGATTCAACCCACCCCAGTGGCAAGAAGAAATATGTATATGTCCCATCACCTTCAGGATGTTGGAGGACACAGCTCTCCCTTTCCCTGAGGAAAGCCATGTTGCTATCAAGTCAATGCCAGACTCACAGCAACTTTCATGTTACCAGGTAGAAACCCCAGGTCCTGCTCACCGTGACTTGTATCAGCCAATGAACGAGAGACCAAGGTGGGAGAGTGGAAAAGTACCTTTATTTCATTGCGCAAGGAAGGGAAGCAGTCGGGGCTGTTGCCGTCAAAACTGTTCAGCAAGGGTTAGGGGAAAGGTTATTCTTAAGGAGTTTACTAGTAGGAAGTTCATGCAAGTTACATCAGCAACATTCTTACTCATACTACGCAGGCACAATGGGGTTTACATATAACTTCATCCATCAACAGGATTTTAATGTAAAGTTACAGGCTGTGCCAAGCAAAGGAAACAGGATTCTAATGCAAAGCTTCAGGCCAAGCTAAGCAAGCTGCTTGAGGCAGTAGAATTTTCCACAGCCTGGGGACCTCTGTCTTACAGTGACCCTCTAGGACAGAGTAGAAATGCCCTGTAGGGTTTCCAAGGCTATAATCTTTTTAGAAGCAGTTTGCCACGTCTCAGCAGAGTGGCTGGTGGGTTTGAACCACCGTCCTTTTGGATAGCAGCCCAGTGCTTAACCACTGTGCCAGCAGAGCTTCTGCTCAAATCCTGGGTCTATCAGTTGCCAGCTCTATCACTTAGGTGCTGAAATCTAGCTCTGGAGCCTTGAGCAAATTATTTAACCCCTCTAAGCTTCAGTTTCTTCATTTATAAAATGAGACTAATAATAGTAAATCCACTTCTCTTCACTATCCACAGAAAAGATGGAATGAGTTGCTAAATTGAAAGTGCTTAGAACAGGATTCAATAAATGTTTGCTGTTGCTACCTTTGTCAAGTCAGAATCAACCTGACAGCAACGGGTTTGGCTTTTTTGTTTTTGTTTTAGAGGCCTTTGGCTTTTAATAAAGGGTATGAAACAAGGGCAATGTGTGCCCCTATGGAAAGGCCCTCTAATGCTGGAATTTCACACATAGTGCCACACTAGTGGGGGTCATAATTTGGGGGGTAGGATATGTCCTGTGCAGGAAGCTGCTCCCCTAGGGCTGTAGGGTCAGGGGGAATGAAGTTAAAAGCAGGCCAGACTGTTCTTAACACATCAGGGGGCAGTCAGGTGCCAGGTTTTTGGGCCTCTGAGACTCAGCCCACCATTGCACAAAGCCCAGGTTACTCCCCAGGACTCCAGTGAGAACCCCAGCACCCACTGGAACAATCCTCACCCTGAGAGGAGCAATGGTGGCTCTGCGAGCTGTATTGTAAATCTGGAGTTAATAAAATGAGACAGATTTGTTGGATAAAACGTCTGAGGACATTTAAGCCCTTGCCATGCAAGGGGTTAGGAAAATTAGAATCATTTTGGCTTATAGCAGTGATCCAAAATTAATCCCATCTCAGCAGCTGTGCATTGGAAAGAAAGAGCCCTGGCTTGGAAGTACAAACTAGACTATGAGCTTCTTGAAGTAGGAATGCATCTAATTGGCTGGCACACAGTAGGTCCCCAATAAGAGTTAATTGGATGTGGTCACGAAGCTTGTTTTCCAGTCCTTGCTCTGCAGCTAACCAGCAGGCTAACCCCAGGCAATTTGCCTCTTGCCCACAGCTTAGTTTTCTTACCTGCCTCTGGAATTGATGATACCTGAGATTCCATTCAGCAACAAGTCTATCTATTCCCAACCTGAGAGCTTGCCAGTCACTAAGGGAGGCCCTCAGGCCTCACCCTCCTCATCCACTGTGGGAGACCACCTGCCTGAAGTGGGGAGTGGCATGCATGGTGGCCTGGAGTCTTGGGCGGGGCAAGTGGTTTGCAATTGACTAAAAGCTGTTGGTTCAAACTCACCCAACAACACCACAGAAGAAAGAACTGGCAATCTGTTTCCATGAAGAAGACTACGGCCAACAAACCCCTATGGAACAGTTCTATACAGTAACACATGGGGTCATCATGAGTCAGATTAGACTTGAAGGCAATCAGTTTGGTTTTTATGAATGGTGGTAAGGCAGGGTTCCACGCTCCTTTCCTTTTGACAGCTCAAGAGTGAGGCCTCAGACACCTTGCAGAAAGAATGAATCTGGGGAGGCTAAGGAATTGAGCCAAAACTGTCAGGAGAAATGGAAATGCAAAGTAAGTCAGGGCAATCAGCTTGCCAGGGAGAGACTGAGAGGCAACAGAGGAGGGGGAGAGGCAGAAATCACGAGGGCGCGGGTCACTCAGCGTTGTGGTTGGGGAAAGGGCAGGTAGAGCTGGCAATGTCAGCTGAGAGGTTGGTACAGGCTGGGAAGAGCTCAGCATTTCATGTCTCTGCTTAGTGGCCTAGGGAAGACAGGGAAAGCTGAGCTATCAACCCCATCTTCTCCTTCCTCACTTTCTGAGAGTCCTAGGGGACAGGACAAACTTCTTAAATTCTGGACCTAAGAAGTCAGACACAGTCCCCTCCCACAGTGGATGATAAACACCACATACAATTTCCTTGACTTCCTCTCCACTAGAAAGTTCTACACCTATACTGTTTATGCCTTCTTTTATTCTGACGGTGCTGTCATTTAGCCTTTCTGGTTCCCTGTTGCAATTGTTTTGGTTTTGGATAGTCCTTGACAGTTCTTTTCCTAGGTTGGTATCTGGCCGGTACAATCTTGCATTCTAGATTCAGGCTGTGGTCTGATGTTGTTTGTTCTCAGATCGAAGGACTGCCTTTAATAATTCTTCTAAGATTGATTTGGTTTTTACATACTCCCTTAATTTCTGTTTATCTGGAAATGTCCTAATTTCACCATCGTATTTGAATGAAAGTTTTGTAGGATATATTATTCTTGGTTGGCAATTTTTTTCTTTGAAGGTTTTATATATGTCATCCCATTGCCTTCTTGCCTGCATGGTTTCTGCCAAATAATCAGAGCTTAGTCTTATGTTTCTCCTCTGTACGTGACTTTTTGTTTTCCTCGAGCTGCTCTCAGGATTTTTAATTTTGTCTTTGCTTTTAGCAAGTGTGATTACGGTATGTTTTTCTTTTGGGGTCTATCCTATAAGGGGTTCATTGAACTTCTTGGATGGTCAGCTTTTCATCATTCATGATATTAGGGAATTTTTCTGTCCACACTTCTTCAGTGATTCTCTCTGTGTTTTCCATTTTCTCTCCCTGTTCTGGAACTCTGATTGCTCGCAAATTTTTGCTTTTGATTGTATCCCATATAATTCTCAGGGTTTCTTCATTTTCCTCATTTTTCCTCAAACAGAGTTGTTTCCAAGTGTTTGTCTTCAATTTCGCTGATTCTGTCTTCCATCTTTTCAAATCTGCTCCTCAAGCCTTCTATGACAACGTCCATTTCTCAAATCTTGTTGTATATCTTTTGGATTTCTAATTGTTGTTTTTGTGTGATTTCTAGTTGTGAATTTATTTTAGCATTTTGTTCCTGTACTACTTTCCTGAATTTTTCAATTTTTTTGTCTGTATTTTCCATGAATTTGTCTGCCTTTTCCAAAAATATGTCTATTTTTTCTTCATTTTTGTCTGCTTTTTGCTTCAACTCTTGAATTTCTCTGAATATTGGAGATTTGAATTCCCTCTCAGGTAGTTCTAGTGCATTTTCTTCTACTGGAAACTTATCTGGTGTTTTATTTTGGATGCCTACTGAACCCATCCTGTCCTATTTTTTAAATATGTTTTGATATTATCTGCTGTCTTCAGGGTATTCAATAGCTATTTTCTTCATTGTAGATTTGTTTGTTTTGTCCTGCTTTTTTGTTTTACTTGGTTATGTCTGAGCAGGCGGGCTGTGCATCCTTTGTTGTTTGCTCATCTGTAGTCACAATATTTTCACCTCCTTCTGCAATGGGCAGGACCAGTCATTCAGCTATGGTGCAGCAGGGCAGGTCCACCTGAAGGGAAGAGGCTGGGATGGGTCATTTGCGGCATGTGCTAGGGCCAACAGGGCAGGCCAGGAATCAGTACTGGGCAGGTTCCCATAGGCCATGGCTGTACTGCTCAGGGGTGTGATGTTCAGTGCACGGTGCAGGTAGGCAGGAAAGAAGGGGGAGGTTGTGATGTGTGGAGCTAACAGACAGGAGAGAAAAACAGGAGCCTCAAACAAAAAGAAAAAAGTGGGGGGGGGGAGCTTGCTGTTGGAGTGGATAGATGAGAAACCAAGAAATGGAGAAAAGCAAAATTTAAAAAAAGAAAGAAAGAAAAAATAACTAGACAAAAATTTGGTAAAGTAAAGCCCCCAGGAGTCCTGGAGTTCCACCAGTGGGGCTGCCAAGACCGGGGAAGTGGTTCCCGGGATGTGCAGTATAGCCTGTCTACAGGGGGTATAGATGTCACACAGCACCATGTATTCAGGAGACAGGAAAAGAAGATAAGTGTAGAGAGATGAGAACTGAGAAATGAAGACAGAAAGGGAAAAAGAGAAAGAAAAAAGAAATGCCCCCAGGGATCCCACCTATGCAGCTGCACATATGGGGGTGGGGGTGGCTCCTAAGCCGTGTAGTGCAGCCCAGCTAGAATGGGTTCCCAAGCTGCAAAAAGAAAAAGAAAACAAACAAACAATACAGAACACAGCAAAATAAGGGAGGGGGAAGCCCCAGGGATCCCACCAGCGTGGTGTCACAGGCCAGGGGAGTGGTTCCCCAGTCGAGCCTGGCTTCATAGCCATTCAGGAAGAAGCAAAGATGGGACACGGAGCCAAATGTTCCAGAGAAAGGAACGGGAGGTGATAGGAGGCACAGAAGAAACCAAAAGAGACGGAAAGAACCAACACCAGCTCAAGGGGCCTGCCCTTGTGGGCTGGGTGAATCCAAGCAGCCTGAGGTCAAAGCAGTTGCCACCCAGCCAAGAGACTGGCTGGCGGGAAGCAGAGGAGGCTGAAGGGGCGGGGGGGAGCAGGGATTAGGAATGTGTATCTCGCTGGTTACTAGGTGCTGTGTCTCTTGCTGGGAACTTCATGAAGCTGCTTTCCCTTACTCCCTGTCAGCCGATCTCCGACGTGGGTGGGGCGAATCCAAGTGGCAGGGATGCTACACTTCCTGGCAGGCCAAGCCACAGCAGCCAGCCGGGAAGCTCAAAGCTCGGAGGTAAAGTAGCCCAGAGAGAATGGGGGGTGGAAAAGTGTGTATCGCTGGTTACTGGGTGGTCTGTCTCCTGCTGGGAGTTCGGCAAAGCTGTTTTCCTGTGTTCCCTGTCTGCCAATCCCAGACAGGAGTCCAAGATGGCAGATCCACGCTCTGTTAGCGATGGGGCCCTCCACACGTATCCCTCCTCGCTGTCTGTCCTCTGTCAGTTTCTTATTCCATTTGGTGCTTGACTACACTCTTTATCTCCTCAGTTGACACTTCAGGTTCCAGGAATGACATTTGTCTCTGTTTTACTTAGTTTTTCAGGTCTTTGCTGTGGAGGGACAGAGTGGTGCTTCTGTCTATGGCAACATGTTGGCCAGAAGTGACATCCCATACAATTTCAACTAGAATCAAATCAATAACTTAATTAAACGAGATTTTGTTTCATCTACATTGGGAAGCATTCATTAAACTGACGTTTGCTTTGGGGGATATTAAGTTTGGAGGACTGCTCTGCTCTGCTCTGCAGCTGGGAGCTCAGGATGGTGGTAGAGAAGGTAAGTTTAAGCACTCTGTCCAGAAGGTGCCATAGAAAAGGTAGGGAGTGCGCCTGCTATAGAATAGGAGGGAGGGGGAGACATACTGGAACTGGAAGGGTCCGTAATATGGGAAGGCTTGGGTGATAAAAATGCTTACTGTGCTTAGCTGCTAACAGAAAGGTTGGCGGTTCAAGTCCACCCAGAGGCGCCTCAGAAAAGAGGCCTGATAATCTAGTTCTGAAAAATCAACCACTGGAAGCTCTATGGGTTATAGTTCTACTCTGACAAACATGGGGTCGCCATGAGTCAAAGTTGACTCAGTGGCAACAGTTATTTCTGGTCTGGTAAAGGCAGCTTTCCACAATGACACAGAAGAGGTGAAACCTTCCCTCCTTGGGGATCAGTTCATCTTGAATTCTAAAAAATCATCTTGAATTCTAGACTCAGATTAGGTAGACTTTTGCAGTATACAGAAATATTGAGAGGCATGAGACTCCCTTTTCTGTGGGAACAAGACAGTAGTCCTTGATTTCCCTTTAATTTGGTTTGCATAAGGGAAGCTTTCTTCTTCCAAGTCTTGAGTTTTAAATAGAAACTGGAAGGGGAAAATCCCTGTCTTTATTCAATGAAAATTGTAATACTAATTTTCACCTCATATTTCAACTATTTTGATATTACAGAATTGTGATGATAGATTGTGAAGAACACTGGGGTAGGAGGACACACCTGAGTCAGGTAGAAAGAACCTAAAAGGTTTTGCATATCTGAGACCTTAATCAGCACATGGTAATTATCTCTGCTCCACAAATGAGCTAATAATTTACTTGTCCCAACCATCCGATGAAGTGGGATTATTATTACACTCATTGGACAGATGAGGCTCAGAGATATTAAGGAACATTAATATCTCTCTGAGAGAGAGAGAGAGATTTTATTGGTTCTGTTTCTTATAAGAACACTGACTCACCCTCAAACTTAGAAAAGTGTCTGTCATCCACAAACTCAACATTCACCTTCACCATCTGATACTTCATCTCTCTGAAATCACTCAGGTTATCCCTAGCTCAGGTTCCCTTCATAAATTTAGGGGAAGTAATGATTTTTTTTTTTTTTAATGATAGCAGTTCCATAAGCACAGCCTTGAATTCTTCTGCCTAGTACTATAGATCCAGCCTTGGTGAGTCCAACACCAACCAGCCAGATTCTACTATAAACTTCAGTAGTTCCATGAACTTGGCCTAACACCTACAAGAGTGAGGCATCTCTGCTAAAGTATACCACTGCCTGGTTTCAGAGGACCCTCTCCTCTTGCCTCCGTACAAAGCCCTGACTATTGCTTGCACTCCACCAAACTCACCCTACCCTTCTCCTTGGCCCTTTAAACTTTGAGCACATCTCTCTGAAAATTTTCTCTCCTCCTGACCAGCTGAAACTTTCCTCCAGAAAATGTATGTCTTGAGAACTTTGTGAACTCCTCCTGATGGGGCTGTTGAAGAGGAGCCTAGTGGACAGGCTGAAGAGATTAGGGGTAGCCAGAGTGATCAAGACTTCTGATGCCCAGGAGAATGGAAGATGCCAAGAGGCAGAAATTCATCTTCAAAGACCTGTTTCTGAAACTTATTTAAATGCAGGTCAAAGTTTTATCATGGAGCAGTGGTAGTTTAGTGGTAGAATTCTCACCTTCCATGCAGGAGACCCAAGTTTGATACCTGGCCAATGCCCCTCATACACAGCCACCACCAGCCTGTCTTTGGAGACTTGCATGTTGCTATGATACTGAACAGATTTCATCAGAGCTTCCAGACTAAGACGGACTAGGAAGAAAGGCCTGATGATCTACTTCCAAAAATCAGCCAGTGAAAACCTTATGAATCACAACAGTCCAATCCACAACCAATCATGGGGATGGTGTAGGACTGGGCAGCATTTCTTTTCATTGTGCATGGAATCACCATGAGTCAGGGCCAACTCGGGGGCAGCTAACAACAATAGCAAGAAGCTGTTTGTTGGGTGGGTTTGAAAGGAATTGGGGTCTTCCAGTCATGATGCATAGCTTTGGAATTCCAGTTTGCACATACTCACCCAAGATGGACATCCTGTAGGAAGACTGAGGCTCAGCAGTTAGCTGACCTCTTGTACAAATTAGCATGTGAACGCTAGTCATGCAGTGACACCTGTAGCTGGTCTGATATGAGAAGAGAAATGTTGCAGAAGGATCATGCATGTGGTAAGAAGAAAGCAGAGGAATGGGAACAGAACTGTGATGAGGCCCTGAAGGATGAAGTCTGGTAACTGGAGAACGTATATGAAAGCTCCATGAGTATTTGCAGATCCGAAAAAAAAACTCATCGCTGTCAAGTCGATTATGACTCATAATGAATCTATAGGACAGGGTAGAACTGCCCCATACAGTTTCCAAGGAGGACCTGGTGGATTCAAACTGCCAATCTTTTGGTTAGCAGCTGGAGCTCTTTACCACTACACCACCGGGTTTTCCATTTGCAGACAACAAATAAATAAATAACACACTCCTTCAGTTGGGTTTTCTTGTGTTAAAAAAGTGACTAGAAAAAGAGTTAGTGAGTAGTTCCTCTTTTCCTATTATTTAGCAGGGATTGGGTAAAATACATATCATTTCTTCCTCGTGCTAAGTAGAATTAGCTTATAAAGCCATGTGGCCTTGGAGTTTTTTTAATGGAAAGAAAGTGGAAGTTTAATTGTAGATCCAATTTTTTTTAAGTTGTTGGAATATGCATCTATTTTTATTTTTGTAAGGATTTGTTAACTTCGTCCACATTTTCAAGTTCATTGGCATAAAGTTGTTCATAATATCATTTAAAAATTCATTTTAACTTTTTAATTGTAAAATGAAACACAGATACAGAAAATGACACAAATGTACAGCTTAGTGACTTTTGGTAAGACAAACACCCTTGTAACTACCTCAGGTCAAAAAATAGGACTCTGAGAGTTACCCTAAAAGTCTCTCCACATGCCCCATTCCTGTCACAGTCCCTACCCTCCCTCTAAAAGTAACCACCATCCTGGTTCTCATAATAATCACTTCCGTATGTTTCTTTAAGATTTTGTCACTCAAGAACGCATCCTGAAACAGTATAATTTAGCCTTGCTGATTTTTTAAAATTGGCCTGTCTTTTAAGCCTCTTTCAACCTACAGGTTTTCCCCTCCACTCCTTCTCCTCATAATATACCTGTTGAAGAGCACAGGGCGTTTGACCTACAGAGTTCCTCATGGTCTGGCTATGCTACGTGCATAATCGTGAGCAGATCAACAAGTTCCTCTGTCCTCTGAAAATTCTACGGATCGGTTGTGGATCCAGAGACTGTTTCAGATTCAGGTTAGATCCCTTTGGCAAGACTGCAAGTTGGGTTGTGTTCTTTCATCAGGAAGCACATAATGTTTTGTTTTGTTTTTGGTTTTTCCGGTTTTGTTTTATTGCCATTGATTGCAGATTCATTAATTCACTGGTGGTTGCAAAATGATGACACTAATTCTATAATTTCATTCATTAGCTAGAATAGTTTTATAAGTAGATGCCTCCCTCATCTACTACTTGATTACTCAGTGACATATTTAATATAGAGAAGACAGGATAAGCATTTGTTTCTTATCATATATTGACCAGTTTTCAAAGTAATGAATTGGTTCCCTGTCATCTTCTAAAGGTGACCAATTTTTTGTATTATATGAACTCAAGTATTTAACATGTTTTATGGGTTTTGATCCATTGCAATTTTTTTTAAAAAAAACTCAAATTGTGCCATGTATGGCCAGAGGAGACCTCTTCACATTGCCTCTTGTGTCCTTATGATATGACAATAGCAGCACTGTTAGCTTCTTTTATTCTCTGTGTGCTCTGAGCTCTCTATATACATTTCCTGCTCAAGAAAAGGAATCAGTCATTTCTCTAAAAAGCCCTGAATAATTTGAGTGGGAAATAGTATTTTAAGACTGCACGAAGAGCTAAGAATACTCATTGTTACTAACTTGGTCATTGTTGTTAGACCTTTTTAGTAAACTGAGTTGAGGGGGATAAATAAATATTCTTTTAAAATCAGTTTTATTGAGGTATCATTTCCATAAAGTAATATACACCCATTAAGTGTATAGTTTGATGAATTTCAACAAATGTATGTATCTTTGTAACCACCACCCCAGTCAAGATATAAAACACTTTCAGCATCCCAAAGTTATTCTATGACCTTTTTCAGTAAACCTACCCCACTGCCAAAAGCAATCACTAATTTAAATATTGAAATTGTCAAGGATTTCATTTTATTTAGATCCACAATTCATATCCATGAAAGCAGGAGTCAAGAAATCAAATGATGCATTGCATTGGGCAAATCTGCTGCAAAAGACCTCTTTAAAGTGTTAAAAAAGCAAAGATGTCACTTTGAAGACTAAGGTGCATCTCATCCAAGCCATGGGATTTTCAATCACCTCATATACATGCGAAAGAAGGACAATGGATAAGGAAGACTGAAGAAGAATTGACACATTTGAATTATGGTGTTGGCAAAAAATATTTGAATATACCATGGACTGCCAGAAGAACGAACAAATCTGTCTTGGAAGAAGTGAGGATGGCCAGACTTTGCCTCTGTTACTTTGGACATGGTATCAGAGACCAGTCCCTGGGGAAGGACATCATGCTTGGTAAACTAGAGAGTCAGCAAAAGAGAGGAAGACTCTCAACCAGATGAATTGACACTGGCTGCAACAATGGGCTCAGACAGAGCAACAATTGTGAGGATAGTAAAGGACTGGGCAGCATTTCATTCTGTTTCACATAGGGTTGCTATAAGTTGGCACTGAATAAATGGCACCTAACAATAACAGCAACACCACCAATCTAATTTCTATTACCATTTATTAATTTTACCTCTTCAAAAGATATCAGACACCATGATTTCGATTCTAGAACTTCGATACATGGGTTCAGGCAGCTATACTCAATTGTCTGACTTCTTTTGCCCATGCTATTGTGTGAATCAAATTTATTCCCTTTTATTGCTGAAGAATATTATGCCACAATTTGTTTATACATTTACCTGTTGATGCACATTTGGGTTATTTGTAATTACTTGCTATGAAAATTATTTGTAATTATACAAATTTTACAATTTTACAAATAAAGCTGTAATGAGCATTCATCTGTAAGTCCTTTTGTTGATACATATTAGGGCCTGGGATTTTTTTTGACAGTACAAGTTCATAAGTTAGTCTATGGAAGCAGTAGTCAAGAAATCAAACAATGCATCACGTTGGGCAAATCTGCTGCAAAAGACCTTCTTGGAATGTTAAAAAGCAAAGATGTCACTTTAAGGACTAACGTGTACGTGATCCAAGCCCTGGCGTTTTCATTCTCCTCAAATGGATGTGAAAGCTGGGCAGTGAATAAAGAAGACTGAAGAAGAATTGACGCCTTGAATTATGACGTTGGGGAAGAATATTGAATATACCATGGATTGCCAAAACAAACAACAAATCTGTCTTGGAAGAAGTACAGCCAGAATTCTCCTTAGAAGTGAGGATGGTGAGACTTCGTCTCACATACTTTGGACATGTTATCAGGAGGGATCGATTCCTGGAGGAGGTCATCATATTTGGTAAAGTAGAGGGTCAATAAAAAAGAGGAAGACCTGCAACAAGATGGGTTGACACAGTGGCTGCAACAATGGGCTCAAGCATAACAACAATTGTGACTATGGCACACGACCAGGTAGTGTTTTGTTGTATAGTACATAGCGTCTCTATGAGTTGGCACCAACTTGGTGGCACCTAAGAACAACAACATTGTTGCTTCATTGACTTTGGCAGGAGACACCATTATTATCATGGCACAACAACCAGTACGAGCATCAATATGTTTGCATCAGTTCCCCTTGTCCCTCAAGTCCCACAGGGGTGATACAAGGGGCTCAGATTGTTGCATCGTAGCAATTGAACACTGACCATAGGAAGTCCACCATTTTTTTAGCACGCAGTAAGCTTGCCTGCTTTTTGTCCTGGAGAAAGAAGTTGCCTCATGCATCAAGGTTGCTTGCTGCTAATACAACCCTAAAAAAAACACCTGGGTAAAAAGCAGTTAAAGCCATGCATTCTTGGCATACCCAGCAAGAGGTGTAGATACACAAGGAAGACCCATGAGGGAGTGCATTCAAATAATATGTTTTCATTTCTCTTGGGTAAATACCAAGGAGTAAAATTACTGCATCATATGGTAAATGTTTAACTTTATGAAAAACTGCCAAAATGTTCTCTAAGGTATTTATAGTATTTTATGCTCCCACAAATAATATGTGAGAGTATCAGCTGTTCCATATCCTCATCAACATTTAGTATTACCAGTCTTTTTAATTTTAGCAATTTTAGTGGGTACCTCATTGCAGTATTAATTTGAATTTTCCTAATGACCAATGCAGTAGAACATTTTTCATATATTAGCCATTTATATACCTTCTTTTGTAAAGTATCTCTTCAAATTTCTGGTCCATTTTTGAGGGTTGTTTTTCTTATTGAGGTTTAATTTTTTTTTTTTTTTTTACATATTCTGGATATAAGTTCTCTGACAGTTATGTAGATTGTGAATATTTTCTCCCAGTCGGTATTTTGGCTTTTTAGAAGAACACAAATTTTAATATTGAATTCCAATTTATTGAATTTTTCTTTTATACTTTTTGTATCTAATATATCTTGGGTTACCACAAGATCACAGAGATTCTTTTCCTCCTCTATTTTCTCCTAAAAGTTTCCTTAAAATCATATTAGTTTTTACATTGAAGTTTATGGGTGTTCCAAATTAAGTTTTATATACAGTGTGAGAAAAAGAATCAAGGTTCATTTTCTTTTATACAGATATCCAGTTTTCCAGCACCTATATCACCAAAAAAAAAAAAAAAAAAATTTTTTTTTTTTTTTTTTATATCACAAGGACTATTCTTTCCTGCATTGGATTACCTTGGCACTTTTGTTAAAAATCAGTTGACTGTACATGTGTGAGTCTATCTCTGGCCTCTTTTCTATTATGTGTGTATACAGTCATCCCTCAGTATCTGTGGGGAATGGGTTCCAGGACCCCCCTGGATACCAAAATCCGTGGATGCTCAAGTCCCTCATCTAAAATGGCAGTAGTATTTGTACATAACATACGCACATCCTCCCATATACTTTAAATCATCTCTAAATTACTTATAATACCTAATACAATGTAAATGCTATGTAAATCGTTGTTATACAGTACTATATTGCTTAGGGAATAATGACAAGACACAAGGCAAACAATGCTGAAACAGAAAGTGCTGGAGAGAGACAGAGGACCTGTGAAATTGTGGGCAGCTACAGCCGGGCACGCCTACACATCATTTCATTTGTGTGGATTCAGCGTAGTACTTGGCTGTGCAAATTCAAGTTTTGTTCTTTGAAATTCACCCTCACCCAACATGGAACCCTCAGATACAGAGGGCTGACTATACTTTCACCAGTACCACACCCTCTTGATTATCTATGGAACATGACTTTAAATCACGTAATGTAAAACTTCCAACTTCGTTCTTTTTCAAAATGACTTTTGCTATTTGTCATGGGTTGAACTGTACCCCTAAAAATATGTGTATCAATTTGGCTAGGCCATGATTCCCAGTATTGTGTGATTGCCTACTATTTTGTCATCTGATGTGATTTTCCTATGTGGTGCAAATCCTACCTGTATGATGTTGATGAGGTGGGATTGGAGGCAGTTACGTTAATGAGGCAGGACTCAATCTACAAGATTGGATTGTGTCTTGAACCAATTTCTTTTGAGATATACAAGAGAGAAGCGAGCAGAGAGACGGGGGGACCTCACACCACCAAGAAAGCAGTGTCAGGAGCGGAGCACATCCTTTGGACCCTGGATTCCTGTGAGGAGAAACTCGTAGTTCAGGGAAAGATTAATGACAAGGACCTTCCTCCAGAGACAACAGAGAAAGCCTTTCCCTGAAGCTAATGCCCTGAATTTGGACTTCTTGCCTACGAGGCTGTGAGAGAATAAGGTTGTTTATTAAAGCCATCTACTTGTGGTATTTCTTCACAGCAGCACTAGATGACTAAGACACTATTTTAGATTGTCTGTTTATTTTTGTATAGATTTTAGAATAAGATTGTATTTGATTCGGATTACACTGAATCTTTAGATCAGTTTGGGTAGAACCGATAAATTAACAACTTAGAGTCTTCCAGTTCATAAACATGGTGAATCTTTCCTTTTAACTCTTTATTTTGCTCAGCAGCGTTTTGTAGTTTTCCATGTATTGAATTTGAACATATTTTGTTAAATTCGTTTTTAAGTATCTTATGTTTTTTGAGGTTATTATAAATGGCATTTTTTTATT
The DNA here is from genome assembly GCF_030014295.1 of Loxodonta africana. Classification (NCBI taxonomy): domain Eukaryota; kingdom Metazoa; phylum Chordata; class Mammalia; order Proboscidea; family Elephantidae; genus Loxodonta; species Loxodonta africana. Next base: position 161,614,167 of record NC_087344.1, on the reverse strand, counting down.
TTCTAATTGTTCATACTAGTATATAAAAATATATCTGTATTTTGTATGTTGACTTTTTATGCAGCAAAATTGCTGAGTTAATTAGTTCTGGAAGTTCCTTGTAGATTCCATAGAATTTTCTAAATATACAATCATGTCATCCTTTTGAATTTATATGCCTTTGTCTTTCAGTAGTTTTATTATGACATGGCGAGGTATGTTTTCTGTATATTTATCTTGTTTGAGGCTCACTAAACTTCTTGGACCTAAGACTTACCTCTCTAATTTTGAAAATTCTTGATATTTTCTCTTAGGATATTTCTTGTATGCCATTCTCTCTTCTCTTTCTGAAACTCCACTTACATACATTTTAGATATTTTGATATTGTCCCACAGATCTTGGAAGATGAGGGTTTTCTTTTAACTCTCTTTTTTTTTTTTTCCTTCTATGTTTCATTTTGGATATTTTCTATTTTCTTATTTCTGATTTCATTGATTCCTTCCTCTCTTGTGTTTAGTATGTTGAAAACCATATCAAAATAATTCTTCATCTTTGATATTTTTTAATTCGTAGCTTTTTCTATTAGCTTTGCTTTATACTTTCCATCTCTCTGCTGAAATTCCACATCTGTTCATGCATGTTGTTTACCTTTTCCACCAAATTCTTTTAAATGTAGTAATCATAATTATTTTAAAGTTTCTGTCTCATAATTACATTTGGGCCATTTCTGGCCTTGGTTCTGTTACTGTTTTATTTCCTTATCATGGGTCATGTTTTCTTGCTTTTTTGATTGATTCCTTAATGTGTATATCAGGGGAAAAAAAAAAACAGTAAATCATATTTATGGCCTTAGATAACAGGCACACTTCTTCTACCAGGCTATTAATGTGGGAGTTGAGTCCATCTATTTTGCACTTGAGCTGGATTTGGATGTTGTTGTTATTTTAGTTGCGTTCAGTGCAACGTAGGCTTCAAATTACTCCAGTGGTGCCTTGTGCTTAGTGTCCAACCTGGAATACCACAGGATATCTCTCAGTGTTTCTGTTCCACTCTCGGATTTAAGTAGGCTTTGTGCACCAATGCACTCTCAGCACTCTTGCCCTGTCCTCTGGAGTATACGCCTGTTGTTCGTATTCTATGCAAGGTTTGTAGGGAAGCAGGGGGCGTTTCTCATTTTTTCTCAGTCTTAGGCAGATCCTGGACACCTGAGCCCCATGGGTGAAGCTCTCTTATTAATCCTGTTCCTCCTCCAACAGCAAACAGCCACTCCATCCTATTCATGCATGGTCTAGAGCAGAGGTGGGTTTCCTGATAGCCAGAATCAGAGAGCACCTGGGGAAGATCTGTGGAAAAGAGTTGGCTAGTGGGTGCAAATTCTGTGTAAGCCTGGAGCTCACAGGGATTCTAAACAGTTGTCAAAGTAAAATAAACTTCTTACTCTGTTGGGAATAGAAAGAAATGAGTTTTATTGAGGAATAGAACAATCCATGTTGGAGAGCGTAAAGTGAAAGTATGAAATGCTCCAAGCCTCAGATGATGAGAGGATTTTTTATATAGGAGATTCAGCACAGTCAGCATGACCCCAGACATTTAGAAATAACTGGTTTTTTAACTATTTTCTACATACCAGCTAATCTGCAGACTTCTTGGAGCCAGCCCATATTTCTCAAAGACAGGGTGCAATTTGTGCAAACATTCTTTCCAAGTGCAGCTGCAGTTCTGCCTCCCCTCTCCCCATCCTCCCTGAGTCAATGCAGATTAACCCATTACTGTGAGTTCAGCTCAAATACCTCTTATTTTTCAGGTCTGCTAGTACATTCCCCTTTTTCATCAAGCCTCCACCAGGGGGCACTGATCACATCACCCACAACAAAGTCACTTTTCTTTTGCAAGGGCTTTTATCTGCCTTTTCATAAGTGGCTCTCTCTTCACCTTGCCATGATAATAGGGCTCATCTTCAGAGTGAGTTGGGTTACTTCTCTTCAGGGTAGTTTTAACAGACAAGACCATATCTGAGGAAAAATTCAGGCCAATTCCAAACAGCAATGGTCAATGTACAATGCCCTAAAGGGAACACAGGGAAGAAGCAAAAGTTTAGCTGCTATGTAGCATAAGTTTTTCAATATACATAATTCTTTGCATAGCAAGAGGGACTTTGTTGATTACAAGCATTAGACGAGCATTGCAGAAAGCATTTGAACAATCCTATAATAATTATTGGCCCTCTGGTGGCACACTGGTAAGAGCTCTCAGCAGCAAACCGAAAGGTCAGCAGTTCAAATCCACCATCCACTCCTTGAAAACCCCATGGGGAAGTTCTACTCTGTCTTATAGGGTCACTATGAGTCAGAATCAGCTTGACAGCAACAGGTTTGGTTTTCGGTTTTTATAATAATTATTACAACAGTCAAAAGAATCAATCCAGTTGGCAGTACAGAGTGTAGCCAGGAACCAATGTCATGGCAACCAGCTAAAGATATCTAAGAAAGGAGAATCAGGCATAGGGGGTATTGAATGTACCCAAGTAGCTCTTTGATGAATCTTTCTAGTATCTTCTAATCTGTTCTATTTCTCCTGAGGTATTTTCCCAGGTGCAGCAAGAAGTATTAGTAAAGGTACGAACTCCTCTTTGTTGGGCTAAAATAAAATCAAGAGCTATTCTATTATCTAATACAACCCTGGTGAAGGAGTCTAAAGATTTTTGTTGAGCTGCCATTCCTTCTGAAAGATCATCAGCAATTTGAGCCATTGTAGTAGGTAGATTAAAATGAACTTTTCCAGTTGAGGACTACCATAGTTGGGTAAGAAGGCACAGAGGAATATCCATCCTCCCTGAGGTTTATCAGCTATGGAGTTACCTGGAGGCATGAAGCTCTCATATTGAAATAAGAATCTTTAGATCACTAGTCCAATGCACATTTCCATTATAGCAGTGGACATCTAGGTAAACTCCTAAATGACCTAATGTACATTGATTTTTTATTCTCCAACCATCCAGGCAAGGCAATGTCCAGGCATAGATTTTATTGCTTGGATTTGGTCCCTTTATTGTGTTATGATTTGATCCCCCACATAAAAACATATATCCATAAACATCACAGACCATATTACCTCCAGTATAATTGTACAGGAAAGGAATAGTTTAATTAACTTGCTCAAGCCAGTTTTCTGTTAGGGAATTATTACAAATGGACAATTATCCCAACCTCATTGGGCTCTAAAACTTAAGACAAAGTGGGGATCAAATTGTCTAGATTTTCTTTTTTTCTAGTCACGCAATTTGGTAGTTCAGTTGCCTTTGCCGATAGATTCCTGAAGCGTCTAGGAAAATCTGCATATTGGGTTGGAAAGTCATTCCTGCAAAAAGTCAAAATTCTTCCTTTGAAAGAACTAAAAAGGTGAGGTAATCTTAACTCAAGGCAATCTACTTTTTGTTTTATAACATGAGTTATAACATGGGTTAGATTAAAGCCTGGTACCTGATGTTGGGCTAATAGCCCAGGGGGATGCCATAGTTTAAAATGTATGGCTCATTTAAAGGTAACATTGAAGTTAATGATAACATTGGCTACAAGACTATAATTTGATATAGGAAAAGCTAGTGGATATGAATCTTCATGTTCAGATCATGTATGGGGATGACAGGTCCAGCATTCAGTCAAATTGTGGCACTAGCTACTGATTGGGCTAATTTAACAAATGCATTTTCTTTCCATGCATCAGAAGAAATTACTAGAAAGAGAAGCATAAAGATTAAATGGACCCTCATGTTGAATAAAATTACTAAGCAAAAAGACCGCAATAAGGGAGCAATACCAATAGCATAAGAAAATCTACAGTTATGAAGTCCACAGAATTCAGCAAGTTGCATGAAGTCTTGTTCTGTGATTTTGGGATTAGCTGTCTACTTCAGATGTCATCTGTGTCTGGCCACAAGGGCATATTAAAGCAATCTTTAGTTCTCTAAAAGGCCAATTAATCCACAAAAGTGTTTTAGACTTTTTTTTTCTAAGCCATGACAAATGAATTCAAGGTTTGACCCCTTTCCATGAGTCTGATATATAGTCCTTTTTTTTTTTTTAATTAATATTTTGGTCAGGCATTTTCAGTGAATCAGCAAAGTAAAACTTATCTGTGGATGACAACTTGAAAAATTCCAAGGTTAATTTATAGTAATAATTCTTAAAAGGGAAAGACCTGATAAGAATTAATTGCAAATCTAATGCAAAGCCAAATAAAATCAATTTAAGAAAAACTTCAAAGGAAAATCTCTAAATATAATGATTAATCTTATTTTCAAAGAGCCTCAGATACAACACATAGTAATCTTGAGACATAATACTAAATAGTTAGGATACAGCAAGAACGTACTAAGATTATCAAGATATTTACATCTGAATAGTAATAAAAATTCTGTGGGTAAATGATGTGAATTCTTCTTTTAAAACTATTGGCTTTGATGATGTTAGATTCACAGGAAACAGAATTTCAACTAAGTTAGCAATTCAAATAATAAAATTATGACATAATAGTATGTGCTTATTGTCTAAGATCAGGCAAACATTACTGACAAAAATTTTAACTAAAGAAAATTTGATCTTCCTCATAATTTCACAAACATGTTTCATGTAACTCATAACACATTAAATAAACCTTTCTCTCTAGTTTCCCCTTTTCTTATCCTAAGTTTGGGCTGCAAACAACTCATAAACAGTTAATACCTCACACACACACACACACCACCTGCCTTCTATGACTATCCTCTCCTCTGGATCTCCTCTCATCTCCTGAACTGGAGAGTCTGTCTATTGTTGTCCCATATTCTCCACAGGTGACTTAATTCTGACCCTCAGCTCAAGCAGCCACTATACAACAGTGACTTAAATCTTGAATTCTTTGTTCTAGGATGGCATCTCTGGGTGTCTATGGTTCTTTGGTCAAGCCCAAGGCACCTCAAGCTCAACATGTATAAAACAAAATTCACCACCAAACTCAGATGGAAAATTTGAAAGGGAGAACATCTCACACTGATCAAGGCAGAAATCTTAAGACATCCGTGACTCTTCTCTCCTTCACATGGCATGTTAGCTGGTCACTAAGTGCTGTGATTCCAAACCTTTTACTCTTCCCTTCTCCATTTTGTTACTCTGGCCCAAACATTATCCTTCACCTGGATTACTCAAACAGCCTTCATCCCTCTACTGCATTGTGCCTCTGCCCCCTGCCAAAATCTACACTTCTAGCAACTGCTAAGCAATCCTTTAAGGCAAAATTTCTCAAACTCGACATTACTGTATTTTTGAGTGAGATATTTCTTTATTATGTGGGGGGCAGGAGAGGGCTGTCCTGTGCTTTGTAGAACATTGAGACATATTCCTGGTCTCAACCCCCTCACGCCAGTAACATCAGCCCCAAGCACTATTAGATGTACCTTGGGAGGGTAAAATCACCATAGGTTGAGAACCACAGCCTTAAAAAAAACAGCCTTAAGGACAGGTTATTTCTGAATATAAGCACTTTAAAGCCAACAAAGATTTTATATACAAGAAAATTCAAGTTCCTTTGTCCTCCATGGGCTCCCTAGCATCAAGAATAATCCATGGGACATAGTAGGTGCTCAATAAATATTTGCAAAAGAAATACAAAACCAAGGTTGTTCAACACTGTCTCTTTATAACAGAAATAAATCTTTTATGGCTTTCCATAAGGTTTCAAAGTTGTCAGGAGTTTATCATAGGTCCTCAGGAACAATACCTGAGTTATTTAATTAATGACTTTTAAAGGTAAAATTCTTAGCTTTTTCCAAGGTCATACAGCTTGGTCTTTGGCTCAGGAATTTATTTTGTCAAATTCTTGCCTTCAAGGTAGATTGCAAAAAGAATAAAATGAACTCTTCAACCCAGTAATTAAAGAAAATTTTATTATCTTAACGGAGAAACCTAATTCTTTCTTTTTATGCTATTTGACATTAAAACTCTTAAAAATTCACATAAATTAACTCACCAGACTGTTAGCTGCAGCAAATAAGACCTAACCATATCAAATAAATTCCCTTGTCATAAACCTTTTAAGTTTCTTGTCCTTGCTATATATTTCTTAAAGTACAATGCTTTAAGTGGTAAAAATTAACACACTCATTACCAGACCCAAATACATCTCTGTGGTATAAAAAAAGTAAGAGCCTATGAGCTTCAATTATAATGAGTATCTATTAACTCAATTTAATATCAGTAAGTTACATAAAAATCTTGGAAATTAACTTAAGCCTTTGTACTACAAGACACATTTATTGTTAAAGTAAAATAAAGCTTGCCTAAATAGTCTTTTTTCTACGTTTCTATTTAAATTTCCTTTTCTTTTAAAAGGTTTTCGCTTGGTTGGGAGGGGTCATTTCAAAATCTTCTCTGGAACACTATGGGTCTCAAATGCTTATTATCGAGAAAGAATCATTTAATCTCAATTAATTTACATATGTTTTAGTTGGCCTAGGTATTTCAAAAGACAAAATGTAAATAATTTTTTCTCATCCTGGAATTAACAAAAATTCCTTTTCCTTAAATAAAACATATTTCTTACAATATCTCACTTAAGTTACTTAGAAAGATTTTACTTTTAAGATTTGCTTTCAAGTTTGACATAAACTTAAAATACTTTATCAGAACAAATTCATTTTAATTAACTCCTGGAAATATTAAGACTATTTAATTTACATAAACTTTTATTTGCTATTAGAACATTATAATCTAATTTAATAATACCATCTGGAGGTAGGAAATTATTACATTTTCATATCCCTGTCTTTTGCATGCTTTATAGAATCCTTTAGAGAAACAATCTAGACTAATTTGACCCTTTTTAAGGCCTTGTTATACCAATCAAAATAAACAATTGTTCTTTTTCAGTGCTCTTTTTAAATAGACTGATTTATATCAAAGTTTCTCAGAGTAGCTACTAAAAGTCCAGGCAGAAGCAGATTTTCTTTGAAGAGAAAAGAATGGTATTTTAGACCCCCATTGTGGGGGAAAAAGGGAAACAGCAAACATGGTCTACAACCTGATACAAGACAGAAACTCAGACATAATGTTCTGAAACAGAAAAGCCACATAAACTCAACAGTCTGTGAGACCAGCTCAAAAACCAGGTTTGTAAGATATCAAATAATACAAACAACCTAGTTTCCTAAAATGTATAAAGTAATTACTGGATGAGATTGATTTAGAAGAACAGGTCCTAGGTAAATTCATTAATTTGCCAAAGTCTCAGATAGAGGTATTTTATTCAGACCCTTTGACTAAAATTTGAGTGTAAAACAAAAGTTCCCAGAGGAAAAAAAGAAGACAAAGCAAATAGAAACTCTTTTTTACTAAGATGGAAGGAAAAAGAAAGAGCAGATGAAAACTTATTTTCTCAAAGTGATCGTGGAAATTCCAAATTACTTCTAGTATATTCAGCTTATAGTGTTTTGAGTATGAGCGCCAAAACAGCATCCCAGTATGAGGGAAATCCAGGCTCGTTTATCAAGGATGTTTTTAAAGTCTTTCTAAAGTTAATTCATGAAAATTAAAGTCCTCAATGAACAAATTTGAGAAATGTCTTTCTTTACTCATCATAAGGGCAAGAGCAATTTGAGAAGTAGCTTTTTTAACTGCCTTGTCTACAAGGTTGTTTCCCTTAATTTCCTCAGTCTGAATTATTTCCGAAAGTCAGAGGATCTAGGTAAAGTTCCAGAGAGCTCGGTTATTTGTGGAGCCATGCTTCCACCATTTTGAGTGCAAGCAGCAAAGGTACAGCCTGGTTGCCTGGTAACAGAGGTGACCCCTCCAATTTTAGTCTTCCTATTTCTTCTTACTATTGCAGCTTAGACTACATTGTTTCTTGGTTTTCTTGGCAGGGACAGTTATCAGCACGTTCTAGAGGGAGCTTCTAGGGTCTCTTCCAGGCCAATCAACACAAGCCTGTCTTGAAGGGCTTTTTACCTTGCTTCTCTTGCTTTGCACTGGATGTTCTCAGTGCTGGTGACTCAGAAGCCTGTTATATGGGAGTCTTCATTTTCTCAGTCCTGTGAGCCTTCCATTTCTTGTTTCTTTATGGTTTGAATCAGATCTTTCATTCTCAAATTCGAAGGACCGCTCTCTGCCCAATTATCATATGTACTTGTTGTTGATGTTGTTAGGTGCCGTCAAGTCAGTTCAGGCTCATGGCAACCCTATGTGCAACACAACAAAACACTGCCCTGTTCTGCACCATCTTTACAATTGTTGTTATGCTAGAGCCCATTGTAGTAGCTACTGTGTGAATACATCTCCTTGAGGGTGTCCCTCTTTTTCGCTGACCTTCTACTTTACCAAGTATGATGTCCTTCTCCAGGGATTGGTCCCTCCTCAGAACATGTCCAAAGTATGTGAGATGAAGTTTTGACATCTTTGCTTCTGAGGTGCATTCTGGCTTTACTTCTTCCAAGACAGATTTGTTCATTCTTCTGGCAGTCCATGGTATATTCAATATTCTTCACCAATACCATAATTCAAAGGCAGCGATTCTTCTTCAATCTTCTGTATTCATTGCCCATCTTTCGCATGTACACAAGGGGATTGAAAACACCACGGCTTGGGTCAGGCAAGCTGTCTTAGTCATATAAAAAAAAAAAATTTAGTCATATAGTGCTGCTATAATAGAAATACCACAAGTGCATGGCTTTAACAAAGAGAAATTTTTTCTCTCACAGTCTAGGAGGTTAGACGTCCAAATTCAGGGCATCAGCTCCAGGGGAAGACTTTCTCCCTCTGTCATCTCTGGGAAAAGATCTTTGTCATCAGTCTTCCCCAGTCAAGGAGCTTCTCAGCACAGGGACCCTGGATCCAAAGGACACACTATTCTCCTGGCTCTTGTTTCTTGCTGGCATGAAGTTTCCATGTCCTTTTGCTCGCTTCTCCCTTTTATATCTCAAAAGAGATTGGCTAAAGACAAAACCTGATCTTATAGATTGAGTCCTGCTTCATTCACATGTTCTTGTTGTTGTTAGGTGCCATACAGTTGGTTCCAACTCATAGTAACCCTACGCACAACAAAACTAAACAGTGCCCTGTCCTGTGCCATCCCCATGATTGTTGTTATGCTTGAGCCCATCGTTGCAGCCACTATGTCAATCCATCTCGATGAGAGTCTTCCTCTTTTTTGCTGACTCTCTACTTTACCAAGCATGATGTCCTTCTCCAGGGATTGATCCTTCCTGATAACATGTCCAAAGTATGTGAGACAAAGTCTCACCATCCTTGTTTCTAAGGAGCATTCTTGTCGCACTTCTTCCAAGATGGATTTGTTCATTCTTTGGAATTCCATGCTGTATTCCATATTCTTCCCCAACACTACAATCCAAAGACCTCAACTCTTCTTCTGTCTGTCTTATTCATTGTCCAGCTTTCGCATTCATATGAGGTGATTGAAAACACCATGGCTTGGGTCAGGTGGACCTTAGTTTTCAAGGTGACACTTTTGCTTTTCAGCACTTTAAAGAGGTCTTTTGCAGCAGATTTCCCCAATGCAATGAGTGGGTCTTTTGATTTCTTAACTGCTGCTTCCGTGGGTGCTGACTGTGGATCCAAGTAAAATGAAATCCTTGACAACTTCAATCTTTTCTCCATTTATCGTGATGTCGCTTACTGGTCTAGTCATGAGGATTTTTGTTTTCTTTATGTTGAGGTGTAACTCATACTAAAGGCTGTAGTCTTTGATCTTCATCAGTAAGTGCTTCAAGCCCTCTTCATTTTCAGCAAGCAAGGTTGTGTCATCTGCATATAGCAGGTTCTTAATGAATCTTGCTGCAATCCTAATACTGCATTATTCTTCATTTAGTCCAGCTTCTAAGATTATTTGCTCAGCATACAGATTGAACAGGTATGGAGAAAGGATACAACCCTGGCACACATCTTTCCTGACTTTAAACCAATCAGTATCCCCTTGTTCTGTTGAAACTACTGCCTCTTGATCTATGTACAAGTTTCTCATGAGCACAATGAAGTGTTCTGGAATTCCCATTCTTCACAATGTTACCCATAATTTGTTATGATCCACACAGCCAAATGCTTTTACATAGTCAATAAAACACAGGTAAACATCTTTCTGGTATTCTCTGCTTTCAGTCAGGATCCATCTGACATTAGCAATGATCACCCAGGTTCCACATCCTTTTCTGAATCCAGCTTGAATTTCTGGCAATTGTCAATGTACTGCTGCAGACAATTCTGAGTGATCTTCAGCAAAGTTTTATTTGCACGTGATGTTGACGACATTGTTAGATAATTTCCGCATTCTGTTGGATCCCCTTTCTTTGGAATTGTAACCTGACCTCACTGAAGCCAGTAAATTTCCGATAGTCCTTAAACTAGCCCAATTCAGATTTGGCCTGCCACACATGTGCAGAAGGGCCAGTTGTAACCGCTAATTCACCTCAACAGAAGATGCAGCAGCAGGAGGAACAAATCAGAAGAAAAATCATCACCCGGGCCATGTCACCTCCTGTTTCCTGGCTGCCTTCTGGAGTTTTCCCTCCCCAGAACACCTGCATGGCCACCATCTTGCTGCCCAAATCACGTGTAAGCCCTGCTTCCCCATAGCTTGGTGAGCTGGATCTGGCTTCTTGCCCTGCAGTTTGCAATAAACTTTCTCTTTCTCAAAGATTTGTCCAGATAATTGTTAAGTCTGAGTATGCCAGACAAGACTCACATTTCTGGGTTCAGTAACAGAATGGGTACAGATATGGATCTCTTCCAGTCAGTTGGCCAGGTTGCTGTCTTCCAAATTTATTGGCATAGACGAGTGAGCACTTCCAGCACTGAATCCGTTTGTTGAAACATCTCAATCGGTAGTCTGTCAATTCTTGGAGCCTCGTTTTTGGCCAGTGCCTTCAGTGCAGCTTGGACCTTGTCTTTCAGTACCATCAATTCTTGCTTATATACCCATTGCCATCAAGTCAATTCTGACTCATAACAACCCTATGGGACAGAGTAAAACTGCACCATAGGGTTTCCAAGGAGTGGCTGGTGGATTCAAACTGCTGACCTTTTGGTTAGCAGCTGTAGCTCACCTTAGCTCTTTACCACTGCACCACCAGGGCCCTTGAAATGGTTGAACTTCAACCAATTCTTTTTGGTACAGTGACTCTGTTCTTTTCTTCCATCTTCTTTTGATGCTTCATGCATCATTTAATACTTTACCTGTAGAATCCTTCAATATTGCCGAGTGTACTCTTCCCTTTTTGTTTTTCTATCTCCAGGTCTTTGCGCATTTCATTATAACACTTTCCTTTGTCTTCTCAAACCAACTCTTTTGTTCAACTCTTTTACTTCATCATTTCTTCCTTTCACTTTAGCTACTTTACATCCAAAACAAATTTCAGAGTCTTTTCTGAAATCCATTTTCTTTTCTTTTCTGTCTTTTTAATGACCTACTGCATTCTTCATGTATGATGCCCTTGATGTCATTCTACAAATCTTCTGGTCTTCAGTCATTAGTGTTCAACACGTCAAATCTATTCTTGAGATGGTCTCTAAATTCAGTGGGATATACTCAAGGTTGTACTTTGGCTCTCCTGGACTTGTTCTAATTTTCTTCAACTTGAACTTGAATTTGCATATGAGCAACTGATGGTCTGTTCCACAGTCAGCCCCTGCCCTTGTTCTGACTGATGATATTGAGCTTTTCCATCATATCTTTACACAGATGTAGACGATTATATTCCTGTGTATTCCACCTGGTGAGGCATACCTGTAGAGTTGCCATTTATGTTGTTGAAAAAAGGTATTTGCAATGAAGAAGTCATTGGTCTTGCAAAATTCTACCATGAGACCTCTGGTGTCATTTCTATATTTCCAAACTACCAATCCTGCTTCTTTATTTCCAAGTTTTGCATTCCAAATTATCAATGCATCTTGATTGCATGTTTGATCAAATTTCAGGCTGCAGAAATTGGTTAAAGTCTTCACTTTGTTCATCTTTGGCATTAGTGGTTGGTGCATAAATTTGCATAGTAGTTGTATTAACTGGTCTTACCCATAGGTGTGTGGATAATATCCTATTATTGACAGCATTGTACTTCAGGATAGATCTTGAAATGCTCCTTTTGATGATGAATGTGATGCCATTCCTCTTCAACTTGTCCTTCCTAGCATAGTTCATATGATTGATTATCTGATTCAAAATGGCCAATATCAGTCTATTTCAGCTCACTCATGCCTAGAATATCAATCTTTATGCATTGCATTTCATTTCTGAGGATTTCCAATTTTCCTAGATTCATACTTCAAACATTCCATGTTCTGATTATTAATGGATGTTTGCAGCTCTTTCCTTTCATTTTGAGTCATGCCACATAAGCAAATGAAGGTCCTGAAAGCTTGAGTCCATCCACGTCATTAAAGTAGACTCTACTTTGAAGAGGCAGATCTTGCCCAGTTGTATTTGAGTGCCTCCCAACCTGAGGGACTCATCTTCCGGCACCATATCAGACAATATTCTGTTGCTATTCATAAGACTTTCACTGGCCAATTTTTTTCAGTAGTAGACTGCCAGGTCCTTCTTCCTAGCCTGTCTTAGTCTGGAAGCTCTGCTGAAACCTGTCCACCAAGGGCGATCCTACTGGTATTTAAATTACCAGTGGCAAAGCTTCCAGTATCACAGCACACGCAAGCCACTACAGTACAACAAACTGACAGAAATGTGGTGGATCATGTGGATTAGTTGGTGTCATGGATGGAATTATGTCCCCTCCAAAATGTGTGCATTTACTTGGTTAGGCCATGATTCCCAGTATTCTGTGGTTGTCCTCCATTTTGTGATTGTAATTTTATGTTGAGAGGATTAGAGTGGGATTGTAACACCACCCTTACTCAGGTCACCTCCCTGATCCAATGTAAAAGGAGTTTCCCTGGGGTGTGGCCTGCACCATCTTTTATCTCTCAAGAGATAAAAGGAAAGGGAAGCAAGCAGAGAGTTGGGGACCTCACACCACGAAGAAAGCAGCACCAGAAGCAGAGCTCGTCCTTTGGACCCTGGGTCCTTGTGCCTGAGAAGCTCCTTGACCATGGGAAGATTGATGAGAAAGCTGACAGAGAGAGAGAGAAAGACTTCCCCCGGAGTTGACACCCTGAATTTGGACTTTCAGCCTACTTTACTGTGAAGAAATAAATTTCTCTTTGTTAAAGCCATCCACTTGTAGTATTTCTGTCATAGCAGCACTAGATGACTAAGACAGTTGGTATAAATCAGGGAGTTCAGGCTGATAAGCTTCAAGAATCTTCAATTCTTCAGAAAACTTATAGGGGTCCTCATGTAGATTTGAAAAATCTTTTACAATACTACACAGTTCTGACCACATCTGTCTTAGTTATCTGGTGCTGCTGGAACAGAAATACTGCAAGTGGGTGGCTTCGACAAAGGGAAATTTATTCTCTCACAGTTTTGGAAGCTTGAGGTATAAATTCAGACTGCAAGCACCAAGGGGAAGGCTTTCTCTCTCTGTTGGCTCTGGGGGAAAGTCCTTATCATCAATCTTCTTTGGTCTAGGAGCTTCTCAGTGCAGGAACCCTGTGTCCAAATGATGCATTCTGCTTCTGGCTCTTCTTGCTTGGTGGAAATGAGGTCCCTTTCCTCTCTGCTCACTTCTCTCTTTTATATCTCAAAAGAAAGTGACTCAAGATAGAACATAATCCCGTAGATTGTGCCCTGCCTTATTAACAGAACGGCGTCTAATCCTGCCTCACTAACATAGTAGAGGTTAGGATTTACATCACACAGGAAAATTATATCAAATCAAAAAATGGAGGGCAACCACACAATACATGGAATCATGACCTAGCCAAGTTGACACATATTTTGGGGGTACACAATTCAATTCATAACATTTCACCCTTTAGCTCCCTCCCCTCCAAATTAGTGTCCTTGCCACAGGTAAAAAAAAAAAAAAAAAAGAAAAAGCTTTTTCACCATCATATCATCTTAAATCAACTCCAAGTCCAAGTCCAAATTCCATCCTGGGGAAAAATTCCTCTTCATTTGTGAAACCTAGAACACAAATTATCTACTTCCAAATTACAATGGTGGAACAGGCACAAGGTAGACATTTCCAAATAGGAGAAATTGGAGAGAAAAAGGAAATAATGGGCATGAAGTAAGTCAAAAACACAGCAGAACAATTTACATTAGCTCTCAAGGCTTGAAAATAATCCCGTTTTGAGACCATCTTGTCAGTGGCCCTGCCCTCCAACCTCTGGCTGTTGGCCATGCTTTCTGGACTCTGGGTGGATGCCCCTCAGTCCTAGGCTTCAGCTCCAGCTTCCAGGAACACTGGGAGGGCAACTCTGCTCCTTGGGTTTTAGGCGACCCATTCTCCTAGTCCATCTGAGTGACGACACCACCCCGTCAGCCTCAGCAGGCCCCATTCTTCTGCCCTCTGGGCATGGCAGCCCCAATCCCTCAGCTTGGGGCAGCAGATCTGGCACCATCCCCCTGGTGCTCATGAATAGGCAGCCCAATACTCCAGAACAGAGTTGGTGAAGTGACTCTGAAACATAGGTGAATTTGGCCCCACCTTGTGTGTCTTAGTCATCTACTGCTGCTGTAACAGAAGCACTACAAGTGGATGGCATTAACAAAGAGAAATTTATTTATTCACAGTAAAGGAGGCTAGAAGTCCAAATTCAGGGTGTCAGCTCCAGGGGAAGTCTTTCTCTCTCTGTTGGCCTTGGAGAAAGATCCTTGTCCTCAATCTCCCCATGGTCGAGGAGCTTCTCAGATGCAGGGACCCTGGGTCTAAAAGACACATTTTGCTCCTGGTGCTGTTTTCTTGGTGGTATGAGGTCCCCCTGTCTCTCTGCTTCTGTTTTTTATATCTGAAGAGATTGCCTCAAGACACAACCCAATCCTGTAGGTTGAGTCCTGCCTCAATAATACAACTGACACCCATTCTCCCTCATTAACATCATAGAGGCAGAATTTACAACATATAGGAAAATCACACAATACTGGGAATCAGGGCCCAGACCAATTGATACACACTTTTTTGGGGGGGGGGGTGCATAACTTCTGCTTCTTGGTTTGTGGGCCTTTCAGCTTGAGGAAATCAGCTCTCTCGTTCTGTGGATCAGCAAGCCTAGCTCTACTGACAAGTACCCTGTGGCACCCTACTCCGCCAGGAAGCCTCCTGCCCAAAGGCACTCATCTCTCACTCCATGGGTCAGCTCACATGCCATCTAGCACCTCCTAGTTCTTCTGCCACTGTCTCTCTGCCACTGCTTCTCACCATCTGTGCCATCTTCAGTGTTACAGCTCTCCTCACTTCCTTCTGAGCCTTCACTGGGGTTGCCTTTGATGTTCATAATTCAACACTTTCTTCAAGGCAACCTAGACTTTTACTATTAGGCGCCTTAAACTCTTCCAGCTTAGTCTTATTTATTTAGTGCTGCTATAACAGAAATACCACAAGTGGATGGCTTTAACAAAGAGAAATTTATTCTCTCATAGTTTAGAAGGCTAGAAGTCCAAATTCAGGGCTCCAGCTTCAATGGAAGGCTTTCCTTTTCTGTTGGCTCTGGGGGAAGGTCCTTGTCATCAATCTTCCCGTGGTCTAGGAGTGTTTCAGTGCAGGGACCCCAGGTCCAAAGGAAGCACTCCACTCCCAGCATTGCTTTCTTGGTGGTATGAGGTCCCCCTGTCTCTCTGCTCACTTCTCTCTTTTATATCTCAAAAGAATTTGACTCAAGACACAACCTAATTTTATAGATTGTGTCCTGCCTCATGAACATAAATGCCTCTAGCCTACCTCATTAACATGATAGAGGCAGGATTTACAACACATAGGAAAACCATATCAGATGACAAAATGGTGGCCAATCACACAATGCTGGGAATCAACTCCTAGCTAAGTTGATACATATTTTTGGAGGAAACAATTCAATCCATAACATTCTATCCTTTGGCCCCCCTCCCCAAATTCATGTCCTTGCCACATGTAAAACACATTTACCCCACCATATTACAGCAAATGTCTTAAATCAACTCCAAGTTCGAAATCCAAAAGTTCCTCTTCATCCGTGAATTCTTGAATACAAGTTATCTGCTTCCAAAGTACAACGGTGGAACAGACACAGGCTAGACATTTCTGTTACAAGTGGAAGAAATTGGAGGGAAAGAAGGGATAACAGGTATCAGGCAAGTCAGCAGAAAACACATTACATTAGCTTTCAAGGCTTGAAAATAATTCTCTGTTCTCTGAGGCCATTTATGCAATGGTTCTGCCCCCCAGGCTCTGGGTGTTCACCACACTTTCCAAATTCAGAGTGGAGGCCCCTCGGCCCTGGGCTTCAGCTCCACTTCCAGGCCCACTGGAATGGCAAATCTGCTTCCTCACATTTGATCCACCCCATTCTCCTAGTCCATCTGAGCGATGACCCTACCTCCTCATCCCCAGCAGGCTCTGTTCTTCTGCCTCTTGGGCATGGCAGCCTCTACACCTCAGCTTTGGGCAGCGGATCTGGCTCCATTCCACTGCCACTCATGAATGGCAGCCCCACACTCCAGAACCAAGTTGGTGAATATTTGACTCTTTGAAACTGAGGAAGCTGTGGCCTCACCCTTAGAAACTCCAGAGGCCATGGGCCCACCCTTTGAGAACTCAGAAGTAGTGGCCCTACCCTTTGAGACTGAGGCAGCTCTGTTTTCTGTGTTCCTTGTTTCTTCTGCTTCTGCTTCCTGGTTCCTAGGCTTCTTGGCCCCTCGGGCCTTAATGCCTATGTCTGCGCTGCTGGGGCACGTGTTCTAAAGCTCTTTAACTACACCAATAAGTACCCAAATTCACCCCACTCCACCAGAAAGCCTCCTGTGCAAAGGCATTCAGCTCTCTCATTCCCTGGGCCATGCTGATCTCCTGGTTCTGCTGCTGTCATTTCTCTGTTGCTGTTTCTCACCATCTGCACCATTTCCAATGTAACAGCTCTCCTCACTTTCTTCTGAGCCCTCACCAGAATTGTCTTGATGTCCATAATTTGGCCAACAGTCTCTTCAAGGCAATCTCGTTTTTACTATTAGGCATTTTAAAACTCTTCCAGCCTCTATCCATTCTCAGTTTCAAAACCACTTCCACATTTGAGATTTTTTCTTAGAGTAGCACCCCATTCCTTGTACCAAATTCTTCTACTGCTATAGCAGAAATACCACAAGCAGATGGCTTTAATGGAGAAATTTATTCTCTCACAGTTTAGGAAACTAGAAGTTTGAATTCAGGTCTCCAGCTCCACGGGAAGCCTTTCTGTCTGTTGGCTCTGGGGGAAGGTACTTGTCATCAACTTTCCCTGGCCTAGGAGTGTCTCAACACAGGAACCCCAGTCCAAAAGATGGGCTCTAGTCTCGGCATTCCTTTCTTGGTGGCATGAGTTTCCCTGTCTCTCTATTCACTTCTGTTTTTTATATTGCAAAAGAGTTTGACTCAAGACACAACCTAATCTTGTAGATTGAGTCCTACCTCATTAACAGAAACTGCCTCTAATCCTGCCTCGTTAATCTCTTAGAGGTAGGATTTACAATACATAGGAAAATCACATCAGATGACAAAATGGTGGACAATCCCACAATACTGGGAATCATGGCCTAGTCAAGTTGACATACATTTTTGGCTGACACAATGCAACCTATAACAAGCCTCTACCCATTCACAGTTTCAAAACTGCTTCCACATTTTAGGTATCTGTTAGAGCAGCACCCCACTCTCAATATCAAAATTCTGTTTTAGTTATCTAGTGCTGCTATAACAAAAATACCACAAGTGAATGGTTTTAATAAAGAGAAATTTATCCTCTCACTGTTTCAAAGGCAGGAAGTCTAAATTCAGTATGCCACCTCCAGGGGGAGGCTTTCTATCTCTGTCAGTTCTGGGGGAAGGTCCTTGTCATCTATCTTCCCCTAGTCTAGCAGCTTCTCAGTGCAGGGACCCCAGGTCCAAAAGTCGTGTTCCATTCCTGGTTCTTCTTTCCTGGTGGTAATGAGGTTCTTCTCCTCTCTGCTTGCTTCTTTCTTTTACGTCTCAAAAAGACTGACTCAAGATACAACCTAATCCTGTAGATTGTATCCTGCCTCATTAATACAACTGCTTCTAATCTTGCTTCATGAACCCCATAGAGGTTAGGATTTACAACACACAGGAAAATTACATCAGATCACAAAATGGAAGACAACCACACAATAATTGAAATCATGACCTAGCCAAGGTGACACCCATTTTGGGAGGACACAATTCAATCCAGAACAGTGTTCATTCCATAAAGTACTATGAGCAGTATCTTCATCCATACTAGAATGGATTTTAAAAGGCATTTCAGGCAGAACTTTACCAGCTGGTTTCTTTGGGGAAAAAGGGAGTTTAGACAGAATGTTATCAGGCGAGTAGGAGGGCAGAGAAGGATACAAAGGAGTAGGAGTCTGCAATGGACCAGAGCGTGTAGGAGCTGAAATCTGACCTTCAAAATTCCTTCCTATGCTTAGTTAATTTACAGTGTTCTGCAAGAAAGAAATTTTACTGTCCTGATGTTTCTTACAGACCCCCAGGTACCAATAAATATATGCATCCCACTGAGTTTGGTTAATTCGGGAGCCTCAATTTTCCAATCTACCGCACAGAAAAACTAATTCAGAGAGATCAAAAGAACCCAAAAGCAACCACTGATTTTTCACTGTCCACTGATTTTCCAAACTATCTCTGGTGAATGCCATACAGACAAGAATTCGCATGTTAAGAGGCCAAAATTCTTGTTTATGTAACAGGCAGGAGCCCCAGAGAGTTGCTCTGAGTTGTCCCTGGGATTGCCATTCTTCATGGTTCTAAAAGATAGGCAACAAATCATTAAAACTTACTTGCAAGAATAAAAACAAATCCAACAATAAAACTCAAAGAGCTATCATTGCAAGAGTGTGGAGCTCGAATCTGAGAGATTAATGATGTTAGTTAAGCAAGATTAGACCTTAAGATGGCTTCTGAGAAATCGTGGAGGAAGCAGAGATCCCAAACAGATCAGCTGGTACCGGGGACTGGGTCCTTCAAATTCCCACTTCTGACACCAGAAATGTCGAAGGAAAACAAACTTCTTACTCTGTTGGGAGTAGAAATAAATGACTTTTATTGAGGAATAGAACACCCTGGGTTGGAGAGCATAAAGTAAAGGTATGAAATGCTCCAAAGCTCAGACGACATAAGGGGTTTTTATACAAGAGATTCAGCATGGTCAGCATGACTGCAAATAATTAGAAATAACTTGTTTTCAACTATTTTCTACATGTGAGCTAACCTACAGGCTTCTTGGAACCAGCCCATATTTTTGAAGCACAGGGGACAATTTACACAATCAATCTCTCTGAGAGCAGCTGCACTTCTGCTTCCCACCTTCTCATCCTCCCCAAGTCAGTGTGGATTAATTCATTACCGTCAGCTCAGAGCTCAAACATCTCTCATTTTTCAGCTCATATTTGGCTCCTTCTTGGATTATTTGTTCAGCATACAGATAAAATCGGTATGGTGAAAGCATACAACTCTGACGCACATCCTTCCTGGCTTTAAACCAATCGGTATCCCCTTGTTCTGTCAAAACAACTGCTTCTTGATCTATGTAAAGGTTCATCGTGAGCGCAATTAAGTGTTCTGGAATTCCCATTCTTTGCAGTGTTATCCATAGTTTGTTATGATCCACACGGTTGAATGCCCTTGCATTGTCAATAAAACACAGGTAAACACCCTTCTGGTATTCTCTGTGTCAGCCAGGATCCATCTGCCATCCGCAATGATATCCCTGGTTCCATGTCCTCTTCTGAAACCGGCCTGAATTTCTGGCAGTTCCCTGTCGATATACTGCTGGAGCCGTTTTTGAATGATCCTCAGTAAAATTTTGCTTGCGTGTGATATTAATGATATTGTTCTGTAATTTCAACATTCGGTTGATCACGTTTCTTGGGAATAGGCATAAATATGGATCTCTTCCAGTTAGTTGGCCAGGAAGCTGTGTCTTCCGTATTTCTTGGCATAGACGAGTGAGCACCTCCAGTGCTGCACCTGTTTGTTAAGACATCTCAATTGATATTCCATCAATTCCTGGAGCCTTGTTTTTCGCCAGTCCCTTCAGAGCAGCTTGGACTTCTTCCTTCAGTACCATCCGTTCCTGATCGTATGCCACCTCTTGAAATGGTTGAATGTCGACTAATTCTTTTTGGTATAATGACTCTGTATATTCCTTCCATCTTCTTTTGATGATTCCTGCATCGTTTAATATTTTCCCCATGGAATCCTTCACTATTGCAACTCGAGGCTTGAATTTTTCCTTCAGTTCTTTCAGCTTGAGAAATGCCAAGTGTGTTCTTCCCTTTTTGTTTTCCATCTCCAGCTCTTTGCACATGTCATTATAATACTTTGTCTTCTCGAGAGGCATCAGGATTGGAGGAAGACTCATTAACAACCCGTGTTATGCAGATGACACAACATTGCTTGCTGAAAGTGAAGAGGGCTTGAAGCACTTACTAATGAAGACCAAAGACCACAGCCTTCAGTATGGATTACACCTCAACATAAAGAAAACAAAAATCCTCACAACTGGACCAATGAGCAGCATCGTGATAAATGGAGAAAAGATTGAATTTGTCAAGGATTTCATTTTACTTGGATCCATAATCAACACCCATGGAAGCAGCAGTCAAGAAATCAAGACACATTGCATTGGGCAAATCTGCTGCAAAGGACCTCTTGAAAGTGTTGAAGAGCAAAGATGTCACCCCGAAGACTAAGGTGCGCCTGCCCCAAGCCATGGTATTTTCAATCACATC
Organism: Loxodonta africana; assembly: GCF_030014295.1. Taxonomy (NCBI): domain Eukaryota; kingdom Metazoa; phylum Chordata; class Mammalia; order Proboscidea; family Elephantidae; genus Loxodonta; species Loxodonta africana. Next base: position 161,593,337 of record NC_087344.1, on the reverse strand, counting down.
ATATGCATGTGAAAGCTGGACAATGAATAAGGAAGACTGAAGAAGAGTTGACTCCTTTGAATTGTGGTGCTGGAGAAGAATATTGAATATACCATGGACCGCCAAAAGAACAAACAAAATCTGTCTTGGAAGAAGTACACCAGAATGCTCCTTAGAGGCAAAGATGGTGAGACTGCGTCTTACATACTTTGGACATGTTGTCAGGAGGGATGAGTCCCTGGAGAAGGACATCATGCTTGGCAGAGTACAGGGTCAGCGGAAAAGAGGAAGACCCTCAACAAGGTGGGTTGACACAGTGGCTGCAACAATGAGCTCAAGCACAATGATTGTAAAGATGGCGCAGGACCGGGCAGTGTTTCGTTCTGTTGTACATAGGGTAGCTATGAGTCGGAACCGACTAGACGGCACCTAACAACAACAACAACATTTGGCTCCTAAGGATTCATCAAAATTTTAGATGTGTTCTTAATGCGTCAGCCACCTCCCACCTTTTCCTCCCATGTTCTGCCAAAGGTGAAACAGTTTATACATCCCATGTTGTCTTGAAGAAGTTGGCCAAACTTATGATTTCAGTTCAGCCTTAGACCTCAGTTCTCTGATAGGCTCAAAATAATTTTTTAGACTATCCAGTTTGTTCTAGTTGTTAGGGTGGGAGTAACATTTATAAAGTGGGTTGTTTTCTTATATTCTACACAGAGCACAAACTCTTCTTTCTTGAAAGTTATTTTCACTGGATAGAATTTTTATTTGATAGTTATTTTAAAATACTTTTTATTGTGCTTTAAGTGAAAGTTTACAAATCAAGTCAGTCTCCACATAAAAACTTATATACACCTTGCAACATACTCCCAATTACTCTCCCCTCAATGAGACAGCCCACTCCCTGCTTCCACTCTCTTTTTTGTGTCCATTTTATCAGCTTCTAAGCTCCTTTATTCTTTCATCTCCCCTTCCAGGCAGGAGAGGCCAACATAGTCTCAAGTGTCTACCTGATCCAAGAAGCTCACTCCTCACCAGCATCCCTCTCCAACCCATTGTCCAGTCCAATACATGTCTGATGAGTTGGCTTTGGGAATGATTCCTGTCCTGGGCCAACAGAAGGTCCGGGGGCCATGACCACAAGGATCCTTCTAGTCTCAGTCAGAGCATTAAGTCTGGTCTTTTTATGAGAATTTGGGGTCTATACCCCACTGTTCTCCTGTTCCCTCAAGGGCTCTCAGTTTTGTTCTCTGTCAGGGCAGTCATTGGTTGTGGCCAGGCACCATCTAGTTCTTCTGATCTCAGGGTGATGTAGTCTCTGGTTCATGTAGCCCTTTCTGACTCTTGGGCTCATTATTACCTTGTGTCCTTGGTGTTCTTCATTCTCCTTTGATCCAGGTGGGTTGAGACCAATTGATGCATCTTAGATGGCCGCTTGCTAACGTTTAAGACCCCAGACGCCTCTCTTCAAAGTGGAAAGCAGAATGTTTTCTTAATAGATTTTATTATGCCAACTGACTTAGATGTCCCCTGAAACCATGGTCCCCAAACCCCTGCCCCTGCTTCACTGACCTTCGAAGACATCTAATAGTTAATTTTTTCACGACCAAAAGTATATCATTTCCTTTTCTTCAAGCCTCCATTATTTCTGTTGTAAATCTTCTGGTTTTCTTTTGAACGGATTCTTTTTTCTCTCTCTCTGATTCTTTTAAGGTTTTAATGTCTTCAGTGCACAACATTTAAACTATGATATATAGGCATGATTTCTGAGTTTTGAGGGTTTTTTTGGGGGGGTGGGGTTTGGGTCTTTCTTGAGGCTCTTTAAGATTAATCTTCATCTTCATATTTTTCATCAGTATTGATCCATTTTCACCTGTTATCTCTTCAGACATTGCTTTTGCCTCCAGTCTCTCTCACCTTCTCGGATGTCAGTGCTACATATTAGACACAATACTCTCTATGTTCCCCTTCCTTATATGTTTTTCATACTTCTATTTCTTTTTTTTAATTGTGCTTTAAGTGAAAGTTTACAAATCAAGTCAGTCTCTCACACAAAAACCCATATACACCTTGCTACACACTCCCAATTACTCTCCCCCTAATGAGACAGCCTGCTCTCTCCCTCCACTCTCTCTTTTTGTGTCCATTTCGCCAGCTTCTAACCCTCCCCACCCTCTCATTTCCCCTCCAGGCAGTAGATGCCAACATAGTCTCAAGTGTCCACCTGATTCAAGAAGCTCACTTCTCACCGGCATTCCTCTCCAACCCATTGTCCAGTCTAATCCATGTCTGAAGAGTTGGCTTCAGGAATGGTTCCTGTCCTGGTCCAACAGAAGGTCTGGGGGCCGTGATCCCCAGGGCCCTTCTAGTCTCAATCAGACCATTAAGTCTGGTCTTATGAGAATTTGGGGTCTGCATCCCACTGCTCTCCTGCTCCCTCAGGGGTTCTCCGTTGTGTTCCCTGTGAGGGCAATCATCGGTTTTAGCTGGGCACCATCTAGTTCTTCTGGTCTCAGGATGATGTAGTCGCTGGTTCATGTGGCCCTTTCTGTCTTTTGGGCTTATAATCACGTTGTGTCCTTGGTGTTCTTCATTCTCTTTGGTCCAGGTGGGTTGAGACCAATTGATGCATCTTAGATGGCTGCTTGCTAGAGTTTGACCCCAGATGCCACTCCTCAAAGTGGGATGCAGAATGTTTTCTTAATAGATTTTATTATGCCAATTGACTCAGATGTCCCCTGAAACCATGGTCCCCAGACCCCTGACCCTGCAATGCTGGCCTTTGAAGCATTCAGTTTATTTAGGAAGCTTCTTTGCTTTTGGTTTAGTCCAATTGTGCTGACCTCCCCTGTATTGTGTGCTGTCTTTCCCTTCACCTAAAGTAGTTCTTATCTACTATCTAATTAGTGAATGCCCCTCTCCAACCCTCCCTCCCTCCCCCCTCTCCTAACCACAAAAGAATGTTTTCTTCTCAGTTTAAACTGTTTCTCAAGTTCTTATAATAGTGGTCTTATAAAATATTTGTCCTTTTTGCAACTGACTAATTTCACTCAGCATAATGCCTTCCAGGTTCCTCCATGTTATGAAATATTTCACAGATTCCTCACTGTTCTTGATCGATGTGTAGTATTCCATTGCGTGAATATACCACAATTTATTTATCCATTCATCCGTTGATGGGCACCTTGGTTGCTTCCATGTTTTTGCTATTGTAAACAGTGCTGCAATGAACATGGGTGTGCATATATCTGTTCGTGTAAAGGCTCTTATTTCTCTTGGATATATTCCAAGGAGTGGGATTGCTAGATCGTATGGTAGTTCTATTTCTAGCTTTTTAAGGAAGCGTCAAATTGATTTCCACAGTGGTTGTACCATATGACATTCCCACCAGCAGTGTATAAGTGTTCCAATCTCTCCACAGCCTCTCCAACATTTATTCTTTCGTATTTTTTGGATTAATGCCAGCTCTCTTGGCGTGAGATGGAATCTCATTGTAGTTTTGATCGGCATGATTGTGAGCATTTCCCCATGTATCTGTTAGCTACCTGAATGTCTTTTTTAGTGAAGTGTCTACTCATATCTTTCGCCAATTTTTCAATTGGGTTATTTGTCTTTTTGCAGTTGAGTTTTTGCAGTATCATGTAGATTTTAGAGATCAGGCGCTGATCAGAAATGTCATAGCTAAAAACTTTTTCCCAGTCTGTAGGTAATCTTTTTACTCTTTAGTGAAGTCTTTGGATGAGCATAGGTGTTTGATTTCCAGGAGCTCCCAGTTATCTAGTTTTTCTTCTATGTTCTTTATAATGTTTTGTATACTGCTTATGCCATGTATTAGGGCTCCTAACATAGTCCCTATTTTTTCTTCCATGATCTTTATCGTTTTAGATTTGATACTTAGGTCTTTGATCCATTTTGAGTTAGTTTTTGTGCATGGAGTGAGGTATGGGTCTTGTTTCATTTTTTGGCAGATGGATATCCAGTTGTGCCAGCACCATTTGCTAAAAAGACTGTCTTTTCCCCCATTTAACTGTTTTGGGGCCTTTGTCAAATATCAACTGCTCATATGTGGATGGATTTATGTTTGCATTCTCAGTTGTGTTCCATTGGTCCATGTATCTGTTGTTGTACAAGTACCAGGCTGTTTTGACTACTGTGGCGGTATAATAGGTTCTAAAATCAGGTAAAGTAAGGCCTCCTACTTTGTTCTTCTTTTTCAGTAATGCCTTATTTATCTGGGGCCTCTTTCCCTTCCATATGAAATTGGTGATTTGTTTCTCCATCTCATTAAAGAATGTCCTTGGGATTTTGATTGGTAGAATAGACATTTTTATAATGTTAAATCTTCCTATCCACGAGCAAGGTGTGTTCTTCCACTTATGCAAGTCTCTTTTGATTTCTTGCAGAAGTGTACGGTAGTTTTCTTTGTGTAAGTCTTTTACATCTTTGGTAAGATTTATTCCTAAGTATTTTATCTTCTTGGGGGCTACTGTAAATGGTATTGATTTGGTGGTTTCAATGTTCTTTTTGTTGGCGTAGAGGAATCCAACTGATTTTTGTATGTTTATCTTGTATCCTGATACTCTGCTGAGCTCTTCTATTAGTTTCAGTAGTTTTCTGGAGGATTCCCTAGGGTTTTCTGTGTATAAGATCATGTCGTCTGCAAATAGAGATACTTTTACTTCTTCCTTGCCAATCTGGATACACTTTATTTCTTTATCTAGCCTAGTTGCTCTGGCTAGGACCTCCAGCCCAACGCTGAATAAAAGTGCTGATAAAGGGCATCCTTGTCTGGTTCCCAATCTCAAGGGGAATGCTTTCAGGCTCTTTCCATTTAGGATGATGTTGGCTACTGGCTTTGTAAAAATGCCCTTTTTTATGTTGAGGAATTTTCCTTCTGTTCCTATTTTGCTGAAAGTTTTTATCATGAATGGGTGTTGAACTTTGTCAAATGCCTTTTCTGCATCAATTGATAAAATCATGTGATTCTTGACCTTTGTTTTATTTATATGATGGATTACATTAATTGTTTTTCTAATGTTGAACCATCTCTGCATAACTGGTATGAATCCCACTAGGCCATGGTGAATTATTTTTTTTATATGTTGTTGAATTCTATTGGCTAGAATTTTGTTGAGGATTATTGCATCTACATTCATGAGGGATATAGGTCTGTAATTTTCTTTTCTTGTGGTATCTTTACCTAGTTTTGGTATCAGGGATATGCTGGCTTCATAGAATGAGTTTGGGAGTATCGCATCCTTTTCTATGCTCTGAAATACCTTTAGTAGTAGTGGTGTTAACTCTTCTCTGAATGTTTGGTAGAACTCTGCAGCGAAGCCATCTGGGCCAGGGCGTTTTTTTTTGTTGGGAGTTTTTTGATTACCTTTTCAATCTTTTCTTTTGTTATAGGTCTATTTAGTTGTTCTACCTCTGTGTTAGTTTAGGTAGGTAGTGTGTTTCTAGGAATTCATCCATTTCTTCTAGGTTTTCAAATTTGTTAGAGTACAATTTTTCATAGTAATCTGATATGATTCTTTTGATTTCAGTTGGGTCTGTTGTAATATCGCCCATCTCATTTCTTATTTGGGTTATTTGCTTCCTTTCCTGTTTTTCTTTTGTCAGTTTGGCCAGTGGTTTATCAATTCCATTGATTTTTTCAACAAAGCAGCTTTTGGTCTTGTTAATTCCTTCAATTGTTTTTCTGTTTTCTATTTCATTTAGTTCAGCTCTAATTTTTATTATTTGTGTTCTTCTGGTGCCTGTGGGTTTCTTTTGTTGCTCTCTATTTGTTCAAGTTGTAGGGATAATTCTTTGATTTTGGCCCTTTCTTCTTTTTGGATGTGTGCATTTATTGATATAAATTGACCTCTGAGCACTGCTTTTGCTGTGTCCCAAAGGTTCTGATAGGAAGTGTTTTCATTCTCATTGGATTTTACGAATTTCTTTATTCCCTCCTTAATGTCTTCTATAATCCAGTCTTTTTTGAGCAGGGTATTGTTCAGTTTCTAAGTATTTGATTTCTTTTCCCTGCTTTTCCTGTTATTGATTTCCACTTTTATGGCCTTATGATCAGAGAAGATGCTTTGTACTGTTTCAATGTTTTGGATTCTGCTAAGGCTTGCTTTATGACCTAATATGTGGTCTATTCTAGAGAATGTTCCATGTGCACTAGAAAAGAAAGTATAGTTGTTTGCTGTTGGGTGGAGTGTTCTGTATATGTCTAAGAGGTCAAGTTGGTTGATTGTGGCATTTAGATCTTCCTTGTCTTTATTGAGCTTCTTTCTGGATGTTCTGTCCTTCACTGAAAGTGGTGTGTTGAAGTCTCCTACTATTATTGTGGAGCTGTCTATCTTACTTTTCAAGCTGATAGAGTTTGTTTTATGTATTTTGCAGCCCTGTCATTGGGTGCGTAAATATTTAATATGGTTATATCTTCTTGGTATATTTTCCCTTTAATCATTATATAGTGTCCTTCCTTATCCTTTCTGATGGATTTAACTTTAAAGTCTATTTTGTCAGAAACTAATATTACCACTCCTGTTCTTTTTTGATTGTTGTTTGCTTGATGTAGTTTTTTCCATCCTTTGAGTTTTAGCTTGTTTGTGTCTCTAAGTCTAAGGTGTGTCTCTTGTAGGCAGCATATAGATGGATCTTGTTTTGTAATCTATTCTGCCACTGTCTCTTTATTGGTGCATTTAGTCCATTTACATTCAGGGTAATTATGGATAGGTATGAATTTAGTGCTATCATTTTGATGTCTTTTTTTGTGTGTTGACAGTTTCTTTTTCCCACTTGATTTTATGTGCTGAGTAGATTTTCTTTATATATTATCTTTTCCTCATATTTGTTGTTGTTGATTTTGTTTCTGCTAAGTCTGTATTTTTCCCTTGTATTTTATTTTGATGAGTAGGATAGTTTGTCTCCTTTGTGGTTACCTTATTATTTACCCCTATTTTTCTAAATTTAAAACTTTTATTTCTTTGTATCGCCGTATCTTCCTCTCCGTATGGAAGGTGTATGATTACATTTCTTAGTCCCTCTTTATTATTTTAATGTTGTCTTCTTTTATATAATACCATCGTCGTTACCCTGTGTTGGGCTTTTTTTTTTTTTTAATCCTGCTTTTTTTTTTTTGGATTTCCCTGCCTGGGTTGACTTCTGGTTGCTCTGCCCAGTGTTCTAGTCTTGGGTTGATACCTGATATTATTGATTTTCTAACCAAAGAAATCCCTTTGTATTTCTTGTAGTTTTGGTTTGGTTTTTATGAATTCCCTCTACTTGTGTTTATCTGGAAGTGTCTTAATTTCACCTTTATATTTAAGAAACAGTTTTGATGGATATATGATTCTTGGCAGGCAATTTTTTTTCCTTCAATTTTTTAAATATGCCATCCCATCGCCTTCTTGCCTGCATGGTTTCTGCAGAGTAGTCTGAGCTTATTCTTATTGGCTCTCCTTTGTAGATGACTTTTCTTTTATCCCTCACTGCTCTTATAATTGTCTCTTTGTCTTTGGTTTTGGCAAGTTTGATTATAATATGTCTTGGTGACTTTAAGATCTACCTTATGTGGAGTTCAATGAGCATCTTGGATAGATATCTTCTCATCTTTCATGATATCAGGGAAGTTTTCTGCCAACAAATGTTCAACAATTTTCTCTGTATTTTCTGTTATCCCTCCCTATTCTGGTACTCCAGTCACTCGTAGGTTATTTGCCTTGATAGGGTTCCACATGATTCTTAGGGTGTCTTCATTTTTTTAAATTCTTTTATCTGATTTTTCGTCAAATATATTAGTGCCAAGTGATTTATCTTCGAGTTCAGAAATTCTACCTTCTACTTGCTCAATTCTGCTCCTCTGACTTTCCATTGAGTTGTCTAATTCTGTAATTTTATTGTTAATCTTCTGAATTCTGATTGCTGTCTATGGATTTTTCCAGCTTATTAAACTTTTCATTATGTTCCTGAATAATCTTTCTAATTTCTTCAGTTGCTTTATCTGCATGTTCCTTGGCTTGTTCTGCGTATTGCCTCATTTCATTCCTGATGTCTTGAAGGGTTCTGTATATTAAACTTTTGTATTCTGCATCTGGTAATTCCAGGAATGCACTTTCATCTAGAAGATCCCTGGATTCTTTGAGAGCCCATTGAGGTGATCATGGTCTGTTTCTTTATGTGACTTGATGTTGACTGTTGTCTCCAAGCCATCTATAAGGTATTGTATTAGTTTATGCTCGCTTACTGTGTCAGAGCTGCTTGCATTGTTTTGTTTTGGTATACCCCTATGGGTTGTTTGAGTGAGCTAGCTTAATTATTTTCACCTTTGGAGCTCTGGTGTCCTGTCCTCAGCTGCCTAGAGCTGTTATCAGGTATAGCAGTCTAAGAGTCCATTCAGTTATCTTGTATAAATTCAGCTCAGGTTTCCAGGTAGCCGACCATCAAGTGTGTGGTACAGGTTCTGTCCTACAGTCTTAGAGGGGCGGGGTGATTGGTGTATATACTGGTATCTGATTGCAGCAGGGGGTTATGCTGTGAACAAGGCAGGGGGTTGAGAACCGACCCCCAACTGTCTCTGAGGAAAATGCATCTCTGTTCCCTAGAGTGTGCTGGTGGGTGGCTCTGCAGAGGGACCATTGGCACCCAAAGTTTTTGGTTGTAAGGACTGGGAGGTACCAGTTATCTTTGGACTCCTGTCGCGGGTGGCTGGGTGACCCGAGTGGAACTACCAGTCCTTACGTCCCTGATGTGGGTAGGTGAGGACCTTGTTTAACAGGCAAAACAATGTCAAACATCAAACACCCACCTCTCCACCACACAGCTGAAATGGCTGGAGTTTGCCAACAAGGGCCTATTCTCCCAAAATAGGCCCACACAGGTCCATGCAGAAGGGAAAGGTGCTCAAGGTCCATGGATGGTTTATGCCTGGACAGGAGCTGCTTCTCTCCTGAGCTCCCCTGGTTAATGGAGCTAGCAAATTGTCTTTTCCCCCCAGTTGCAAATTTTTTCCTTCCCCAAGGCCAGGAGGATGGCTCTAGGTGCTCACCAGGGTGTATCTCGGGCCCAGGGATTCAGCCGCTGGAGCCGGCTTGGGGGTGGGTGTGTGCGGTAAAATATATGCAAGTACTTAGCTTTTGCCGAGAGCACCCTTCTCCTCAGGTTCCGGAGGTGTGAGTAGGCTGTGCGTCTGGCTGCTTCTCCCTAAGGAAACTGCAGCTGAACGCTAGTACCAGCCCTCTACCGCCGCTGCCTCTGCTCGGGAATGGTGCCTGAGGGTTCCCTGCAATTCAGATCCGGTAACTCCTCTCCACTTCTGAATGGCCTCTTCCTCCCCCTCCCTCTCAGTTCGTTGTCTAAGCTTGTCTTTGATGCTCAGGGCTCCCAGCTTGTCACGAATATATTCGTTTCACTTGTTTTTTCGGGTCTTTGTTGTAAAGAGGGCTCAATGGATGCATCTGTCTATTCTGCCATCTTGGCTCCGCCTCCCATACTTCTATCTCTTAATGCATTATTCTGAGTGTTTTGTTCTGATATATTCCAGTTCACAAATTTTCTCTTCAAATGTGTCCAGTTGTGGTTAAATCCACCCCAATGAGTTCCAAATTGTGGTTATTATCTTTTTCAATTCTAGAATTTTACATTTGCTTTTTAAAAATAATTTCCAGTTCTCTGCCTAGTTCTTAATCCAGTCTTTTATCTTTATGAACATTAAAGTAAAATTATTTAAACATCTGTGTCTGATAAATGCAAATATTTGGTGCTCCTGTGATCTGTTTATATTGTCTATTATTTCTAATGGATATAGTCATGTTGTCTTTTCTCCTCTTGTGCATGGTTATTATTTATCCCATGCTAGAAACTACTTGTAAAATTATTTGTAAAAATAATTTGAGAACCAGGATATATTCTTCTAATAAGGATTTACAGTTTCTTCTGCCAGGTGCCTGGAAGAACAGGACCTATTTAATCTCAGAGACTGAAAAACTTGGAAGTGATTCAATCTCATTTCTAAGGTGCAATTCTTTGTGCTCTTGATTCAAAAGGGATTTACAAGCCCCACCCCTCTTCCCTGGACTCATAGACTATTTCCTCCAACTTTGAGAAGCTTCCAAAAGAGCCACTCAGTCTCTCAATTTCCCCTTTTGGAATCAGCAAGTGCTCCCAGGAGAAAAATGGTCCCAAACACTAGGCTCTCCTCTGTCTTGGGCTGCTTCTGTTTTCTCCTGCTCCTGGCCTAGTCATTCTTCACCAAGTTATTAGCTGTCTGGTACCTCCAAACAATGTATGTATAAACACACACACACACACATACACACACACACATTGTTGTTCTCAAGCTGTGCTCAGAAAGATTGTGGGTCCAAATTACCTAGTCTGCGGTTACCAGAAGAAAAAAATATATATATATTACCTGCTTATTGCTGGTGTAAAAAACACAGTTGGCTTTTCTATATTGACCTCCTGTCCATCAACATTGCTAAACTCATTTACTTCAATACTTGGTAGATTTTTAGGTTTTCTGCCTATTCTCCTAACATCCACCATGATGACAGCTTTCTTTCTTATTCTCTAATCCATCTACATTTTTTTTTTTCACATGTACTGACTAGGACCCAAAACCAAAAAACCAAACCCACTGCCATCGAGTCAATTCTGACTCATTGAGACCCTACAGGACAGAGTAGAACTGCCCCACAGGGTTTCCAAGGAGCTCCTGGTGGATTCGAACTGCTGACCTTTTGGTTAGCAGCCGTAGCACTTAAGCACTACGCCACCAGGGTTTCCGACTAGGCCAACCATTAAAATTGTGAATAATAGTGTTAGACTATTTCCTTGTCTTATTCCTGATTTTAAATGGAATGCTTTTAACATTTCACCACTAAATATGTTTTCTGTAGATATCCTAACAGGTTAAAGTTCTCTTTCATTCCTAGTTTACTAAGAGATTCTTTTGTTGGCTTTTAAATCATGGACAGGTATTGAATTTTAATTTTTTTTTACTGCCTTTATAACTATGATTAATGTAGTGAATTATCGATATTGTCAAAGAACCAGCTTTTGGTTTCACTGATTTTCTTTATTGTTTTTCTCTTCCCTATTTTATTGATGGAAACCCTGGTGGCGTCATGGTTAAGTGCTACAGCTGCTAACCAAAAGGTCAGCAGTCCGAATCCACCAGGCGCTCCTTGCAAATTCTGTGGGCCAGTTCTACTCTGTCCTGTAGGGTCATTATGAGTTGGAATTGACTCAAAGGCAATGGATTTTTTATTTTGTTTTTTTGGGTTTTTTTGGATTTTATTGATTTCTGCTCTAATCTTCATAATTTCCTTTCTTTTTATTGCTTTAAATATAATTTGCTCTTTTTTCCAGTGTCTTAGACTGAAAGTTTAGGTTATTGAGTTGAGATTCCATCTTTCTTAACATAGGCATTTCCAGCTATGAATTTCCCTCTCTAAGCTCTCCTGTAGCTCCATCTCTTAAGTTTTGGTATGTTGTGTCTACATTCCTTCCTCTCAAAATATCTTCTGATTTACCTTTTGATTTCTCCTTCAACTCATTGGTTATTCAGGACTGTGGTGTCTAATTTCTACATGTGAGTTTCCCAAGATTTTTTCTGTTATTCATGCTTAAATTTCATTTGTGTGGTAAGTGAATGAACTTTTCACTATATCTATCATTTAAATTTTAATGAGGCTTGTTTTATGTCCTAGAATATGGTCTATTCTGGGAAATGTTCTGCATGCACCTGAGAATGTCCTGTTGGGTGGAGTGTTCTTTAGATGTCTGTTGGTTTACAGTATTGTTCAAGTCTTCTATTTCCTTGTTGATCTTCCATCTGGCTGTTCTATCCATTACTGGAAGTGAAGTATTGAAGTCTCCCAAGTATATTATTGTTGAACTGTCTGATCCTCCCTTCATTTCGATCAGTTTTGGCTTTGTGTATTTTGGTGGTCTGTTATTGGGCGCATTATCATTATAAAATGTTCTCTCTACTAATGCTTTTGTTTTGAAGTCTATTATGTTTTATATCAGTATGGCCACTCCAGTTTTATTGTGGTTGCTGTTTCAGCATGATGTTGTATAAATGAGTCAAAAATGGCTTCTAAGGAATCCCTGACTGTGCCACAAATGGTTAAGTGCTGGACTACTAACTGAAAGGTTGGCACTTCAGATTCACCCAGAGGCACCTCAGAAGTAAGGCTGGCAATTTGTTTCTGAAAAGTCTCAGCCTTGAAAACCCTATGGAGTGCTGTTCTACTCTGTACACATAGGGTCACCATAAGTCAGAATCAACTCAATGGCAAGCAACAATAACCCAAGTACTACTTGGAAAAATGGTCTCTGTGTATTGGCCCCAAGTTGTTTACTTCTTGATAGCAAGCTGAGCCCTTAGCCCAAAACTCTTGCTGGCGTCAAACTTAAATTTGTACATATCCAGTTGTTTTTAAAACAGCCCAAATAAGATTTTTAGCCACTTAAGAGCCTGCCTGCTTTACATACCCTGTAAAACTGTACCCATCTATTGGTCCTACATAAAATCCTGCAGTTATAAGGTGGTGCAGTGGTTAAGCACTTGGCTAACTGAAACGTCAGTGGTTTGAATGCACCAGCCACTCCTTGGGTGGCAGTCTGCTCCCATGAAGATTTGCAGCCTTGGAAACCCTATGGAGTTCTCTGTCTACAGGGTTGCTTTGAGTCAGAATTGACTGGGTGGCGATGGGTTAAGGTGCTGCAATCTTCGAAGTTCTCTGGTCCAGTGATTCCCCATTTTGCTGCAGGAAGCCATTGTCCAAGGCCTTTTCCTCTTCCCCAGGGTTTTTCACACCCTCCTCCCTTCCTCCCTTCTGGTGCCCTCCATATTGCTTGCCTCTGGAAGATCTCCTGCATGTGCCTGTCAATGCTTTGCCCCAGTAGCTTGTTGTGCAACGCTATCTTATGATCTTTTTCCTTGATCAGCCCAAATTCCCTCAAACTCACTACACATGATATTTTTCTATTCTTTTTGATCTATTTGTATGTTTGAATCCAAAGTGTGTCTCCTGTAGTCAGCATAGTTGGATTATGATTCTTTAATCCTGTCTGATAATCTCTGCCTTTTGATTGTTTAATCAATTCATAAAAATTTTTTTTTAAATCAATTCATATGAAATGTTATTAATATAGTTGGATTTGTGTCTGCCATTTTACTTTTTGTTTTCTAGGTCTCATGTATTTGTGTTCCTCTATTTTTCCTTTCTTTTGCATAAAATGGGTATTTTCTAATGTAGCATTTTAACATTTTAATGATTTTTTTGACTTTTTTAGTGTTGATTCTAACTTAATAACAACTAGCTTCAGATTTATGCTAGCTTAATTCTAGTGATACCTAGAAATGTTAACTCTCATATAGCTGTATTCCCTTCTCTTTTTCTGGCAGTATTGTCACACATGTCACATTTATCAATACTACAAACTTAACAGTTATAATTATTACTTTACCATCTATAGTCATTTTCTTAGCCCAGTACAACTTTGCTCTCATTCACCTCTTTTGTTATTGGCAAATACATTACACATATATTCCATTTTTATATATTATAGGCCCAACATATTATACATATAATGTTATACAACTGCAATTTAAATCAGTTAAGGAGAAAACGTTTGAAGAAATGACTGAAATCTTCCCATATTTATTGAACAACAATGATCTATACATTCAGGAAGCTCAATAAGCCCCAACTGGGATCAATGGTCTTATGTAATTACATAATTACCTTTACCAGTGTGGATTCAAGCTAGGATATGGAGTCACTTGCTTTCAGCCTGAAGAACTTCTTTTTGTATTTCTTGTATAATGGATCTGCTAGCAACATAGTCTCAGTTTTATCTGGCAAACCTTTATGTTTATCTTTTAAGGATAGCTTTGCTGGATATAGAATTCTTGGCTGACAGTTTTTTTTTTTTCCTTGAGCACTTGATACATCTCTCCCTTCTGGCCTCCATCATTTCTACTGAGAGGCCAGCTGTTAATCTTATTGGAGTTCCCTTGTATTTTTCTTTTGCTGTTTTCAAGATTTCCTCCTCGTTACTGACTTTCAGCATTTTCACTATGATGTATCTGTTTGTCTTGATCCCACTTGGGGTTTAACTTCCTGAGTGTGTAGGTTGTTTTTTCAATAAACTTGGGAAGCTTTCAGTCATTATGTCTTCAAATGTTTTATCTTCTTTCCTTCTGATACTTTCGTTATGCATACTGATGCACTTAATGATGTCCTACCTTTGTCCGAGGCTGTTCCTTTTTCTTCATTCTTTATTCTGTGTTCTTCAGCTTGAATAATCACTATCAATTTATTTTCAAGTTCACTTATTTGTTCTTCTGGCAGTTCAAATCTACTGTTAATAGCCTCTAGTGAATTTTGTATTTCAATTATTGTATTTTTCAACTCTATTAAGTGCATTTGGTTCTCTTTTTAGTTTCTATTGAGATCCTATTTGATATTCCTTTATCATATCTTCTTTACCTCTTTAATCGTGGTTTCCTTTAGTTCTGTGAACATATTTATAATTGCTACTTTGAAGTCTTTTTCTGACAAATCTGAAATCTGGCTGCTGCTCTGATCTTGTTTCCTTTTTTTCTAAAATAAACATTCAGGAGTTCCTTTAATGACGATATGTTGGTAGCAAGTTCTCAGTTTTTTATCCGAAATGTCTTTACTTTGCCCTTTTCCTTGATTTTTTTTTTTTTTTGGAGGGGGGCGGGGGTACAGAACTCTAAATTGACAGCTTTCTCTCCATACATATTATTCCACTGTTTTCTGGTTTCCTTTTTTGGTGTCAGGTGGCTGTCAGACATTGCTGCACCTTTGTAGGTAATATCTTCTCTTTTTAATACCCTCTATTTTTTGTGGTTTGTTTCATAAAGATTTCTTAGTCTGACTTCCCACTTTTTTAGGTCCTAGACTTCATTTCCCTTTAGAACTCAGCCCAGTGGGTCTAGATGTTGATTTATTTGTTGGACTTCCCAAATCTGAAGAAGTATGAATTTAATCAAAACTGGGAATTCCTCAGCAAAAATACCATCAAATACTTTTTGTACTCCTTTTCTCTACACCTTTCTGGTGCTCTATTAGATGCACATTGATCTAGGTATGTCTTCTATGTCCTTTAACTTCTCTCATATATTTATTTCATCTCCTTGTCTCTCAATATTGCATTCTTCAGAATTTCTTCATCTTGGTCTTCTGTTTCATTACTTTCTCTTTAGTTATGGGTGGCACAATTGATTAAGTGCTTGACCTCTAACTGTAAAGGTTCGGGGTTTGAACTCACCAAGGGGGAACTTGGAAGGCCTGGCAATCTGCTTCTGAAAGGTCAGAGCCTTGAAACCCCTACAGCATAGTTCTACCCTGCACACATTAGGTCACCATGAGTCGGAATCAACTCAACAGCAAGAGGCTTTCATTTTAGCTTATCTAACCTGTTGTTTTTCACTAGGTGTTTTATTTTTTCAAATGACTGATTTTTCTGCCCATGTGCTCATTTGTCCCCCAGCCCCATTATTTCTAATAGCCTCATTTGTAATTCAATATTGTCTCTTCTATTACTTTACGTATCTTGTATTTCATCCAAAGCCAAGTATTTAAAGACACCATTTTCTATACCAGCGTTGCCAGTAAAATACGGAAATGCCGCCTGTTTTAGAGATGTTAAAATGTTTTTTTTTTAATGTCTTTGAACACTCATTCAATAATCCCAATATCTGCTGCTTCTCCTGATTTAGTCATGACTTTTCATCTTTCTGACTTTGAATCCAAGATTACTGAAACACTATAAAAAAACTTCTTTGAGATTGGGTTACTGCTAAGTGCACAGAATCACTTCTGAGTCACTTTAAATTCTCAGTTTGACCATGTAGGTGATATGAGTCTGGCTATAAATCTGTTTTAGTGTCAATGTGTGGATACAAATTCTCAGGGGAGATTTTTTTTCTCCCCTATACCCAGTGTTCTTATCCTCCTGAGGTAGAGTATTATGGTTTATTCTTTCACTGAGTATGTTATCTTTTGAGGTCCCAGCCTTTTGAAATATGCCTCATTCAGATTTCACCCTTTTGTTGGCCCTGGGCTTTGTCTTTCTTGTAGAGCTTAGCCCATAACCAAAATCCTTAAGCCACAATGACCGGTAGAGCACTCAGAGCAATGGTCCTTTCAGCCCTGTTAGTTCTCTGGATGAATGCTTTTTGTCCCGCCCCCAATAAGACCATTTTTATTTTGAAAATTTTCAAGTTCACAAAAAAGATGACAATACCCATCTACCTTTCACTAAGATTGACCAATTATTATTCTACCACATTTACTCTCTCTATATATACACGTAAAATACACTTTTTGCCTAACCATTTGAAAATGGAATGACACATCATCCCTAGTTCAGCATGCATTTTCTAAGGAAAACGCTATTCTCTTATAGAAGCATAAAACCATTATCATACCTAAGAAAATATCATTCCATAATATCATGTAAGAGTTCATATACAAGTTAACCCAGGCGTCTCCAAAATGTCTTTAATAGCTGGGTTTATTTAACTCAAAATCAAAGTTCATGCATTGCATTGGCTATTACATCTAAAACAGTCTCCCTACATGTTTTGCATGGCATTTACTCTTCTAAAAATTCAGACCAGGGGTCTTGAAAATGTCCCACATTCCAGTTTTGCCTGATTATTCCACATTATTAGATTCAGGTAAAATATTTTTGGCAAAAATGCTACACAGGTCATGTTGGTTGATTCCACTGAGGGGTAAGCAGTTAAGCACCTTTCTTCCTTGCTACTTCAGATACACATTTAAAAGATATATTTATCTTATCCACCATTTCAGGTGTTTTGTACCACCATCAGGAGGGTTCCTCAGGGTATGCAGTCTCCCATGTTGTGAGAAACAGATGCCCTTTTGTACTGACTTTCCAGATCACAAACAGTAACATCTTTACAAATGGAAAAACAGTATTGTGTCTACTACCACCTGAGGCGAGGTAATACAAAAAGCGAGAGTTTGAGACAAAATCTTCCATTAGGTGTTCCATCTTACCAACCCATTTTTACATTTATAATTCCCTAAAATCCAAGGCTTGATACAGGTGTTTCTTGGAGTTTAGAAGCCTAAGGGTCAGTTACATTAGTGAAGAACAAGCTAACTCAACAAATTTGGGTTAGATCCTTCCCTACATATTCCTTTTATATACTGTGCTAACAAGCTAAATATTCGAGAGCTAAGGTCAGATTTAAAAGAGTTGGAATCCAGTATGGAAGTCTGTTTCTCATCTATCAGTTAAAAAAAAAGGAGAAACTACCATTTCTAACTTGACTCTTCATGATAGAAGAGGAAGAAAATATAAAAAAGAAAACTAAACTTGTTGAGAACTTACTATGTGTCTGCCGTGTGCTACAAATGATTCAATGCATCTCCATAGTAATTCCATGACCTGGATATGACTACCTTCATTTCACAAATAAAAACTTGGAAAGTTCACACAGGTAACTGATAAAAAAAAGGTTGAGATCAAAGTCTGCCCAATGGCAAAATTCATGTTTTTCCACTACTCAAAATGCATCTAGAAAGATAACAATTAGCAGTTCCAGTCTGATGTTTTATTTGGTTATTCATGGACAGTTCTGAATAGCCTAAAGAAAAAACAAATTTCTTGAAAGAATAGTCTACACATAACAATTGCTTCCACACATCTTATTCATCTAACCCACTGTACTCTGGCTGTTGCTTCTACTCTAACAGCTCTTATCAAGGTCATTTATATCTTCTGTATTGCTAAATACCATATTATATTTACTTCATCTCTTGCCAACACTTGAGATCACTGATACCCCAATACCACTTCTTGAACACTTTTCCCTTGTCTTCCATTACCACTCTCCTGGAACCACTCTGGAGAGTACCACTCGTTAGTCTCCCTTGTGTCAGTTTGTTGTACCACGATGGTTTGCATGTTGCTATAATGCTGGAAGCTATGTGCCACCAGTATATCAAATACCAGCAGGGTCATCCATAGCAGACAGGTTTCAGTGGAGCTTCCAGATTAAGACAGACTAGGAAAAAAGCCTTGGTGATCTAGTTCCAAAAATTAGCCAATGAAAGCTTACAGATCACAATACAATATTGCTCAATATAGTGCTGGAAGAGGAGCCTCCTAGGTTTGAAGGCACTACACAATGGCAACAACCATGAACTCAAATGTGCTAATGATCATGAAGATGGCAAAGGACATTTCATCCCGTCACACATACGGTTGCCACGATTTGGAGCTGACTCAAAGGCAACTAACAACCACCTTATTGTTCTAGTCTTTAAATGTTGTTTCTTCTTCTGTCCTAACTATTCTACTCTTCTCATGCTATAAATTTCTTAGGAAATACCACTTCTTCCACCACATGAATTACCACCTATTTTGCTAGTGGCTCCCACAACTTCAACACTTGATTACTGAATGTCTACCATGTGCTAGGCATATTCAGTGATGAATAAAAGACTTGATTCCTACATAATGGGTCTTACAGTCTCTACCTCCAGCCCAGATACATACTTTTATGCAAATAACACACACCTTCTAAGTTGGTTTGCCAACCACTGCCTCCCCCGATGAGGTATTTTTAGAAGTGCCTGGCTATGCCAATGTTTTTAACATGTTGCTGTAAAAAAAAAAAAAAAAAAAAAAGTAGCACTCATTTCCATCTACTTTACTTTGCAAATCTCTCTAAAATTTGACTGTTATCATCTTCACTGCTAGGTGGCTAGTTTAGCACTCACCTGGATTACTCAGAGCCTACAACTGTCTGTATACCTACAATCTTTTCCCCAATTCATTCTTGACAGTTGAAATGACTTTTCAAAATGGCAAATCTGATTATGCTACACCCACCCATCTTAAAACTCTTCAAGGGGTTCACAGTGCCCTCAGTATAAGTTCCAAACCCTTTTTTCAAGACTTGGCTTGAAGAAGATCCAGCTCTGATAGCCAGCATAGTATATTACCACTCCAACTTCCACTGTTCCAGCTGTATTGAACTTTTCAGTTCCTGGAATACATAAATGTTCTCTTTCAACTCTCAGGCTTACACATACTCTATTCTCTTTTCACTTTCTCTTTGCCTGGTCCGGTGTCTTCATCTTTATAAATGAAAGAGATAGATTCCACAAGCAACAAAGTTTGGGTTAGAGCTTTCCTTAGTATATCCTGTGCTAATCTCTATCGTAGCATTCATTGCCCTAACATAGAGTTATAAACACTGTGAAGGGAGGTATATCATAGCATTCATCACCCTAATGTAGAGTTATAAACACTGTAACGGCAGGGACCGTATTTATCGTGTTCACTACTCTATTCCAATACCTGGCATATAGTACACATGTATTAAATGAATTAAAATTCTTAAGTCTCTACTCACAGAGGAGAAAAAAAAGGAATTCATTTGAAAACTTTTTCCATTTTCTAATTTAATAGAAATAACCAAAACAATGCGGTTTTCAAACAAGGCTTTAAACTAATCTAATACAACTTCTACAACACATTCCAGAGCATTATAACAAGAATATTTACAGGCAGCTAATGTATTAAATAACCATGAAAGGAAAAAACTTGCTTTTATTACACACCAGCAAAAAACACAGGAACGAAACAATTAGAAACTGCAACCTTGTTTTAAAAAAAAATTAAATATGATTATTTAGAGAATACGATACCACAGAAACAGCAACCTCTCTTTAAGAATCATACTGAAGGCTGTTAACTATGTGCAAAAATAATATGAGGGGAAAAGACCAGTTGAAATATTGAAAGCAAGGAACTAGTAAGGCTGTGAATTTTAACCCTTTGTATGTAGGTAGGTCTACATAGAAAATCAACAGGCTTTCAAATTGCACAAATCTTTTTTTTTTTTTTTATAAGCTTATATACATGTTTCACTGTGTTTTTAAACATAGTAAATGCCTACTATTCTTCAGAACAGGAGCAGACATGCATTTCCTTCTTAAAATTGAAATTCAGGCCACATTTGAAAGGGAGTATTGCAGTGGCACTTACAAAATCATTTCAGTCCCTTCCCATATACAAATTTGGTGAATTTAAAAGAACAGCATCTTTAATTTTAAAGATCACTTGTTAAAAAAGGGCTAAACTTAATTTTGTACATTTTTGTAGTTCAACATGACAAATAAATCCAAATTAACCTATTTTTGAAGATGATTTTGTTTTTCAGATACAATAAAAAATATATAAAGGACCACATAGGCAAACACAAGAAACTAAATGGAAGAAATGCTATACATGCATTTTGACCAAGTAAAAGAGACCATTATATCCAAGAGTACATGTTGAAATCTGAAATGTCTATGTAAACTGTGGCATATAAATTTTTTTCTTAAAAAAGTACCTTCAATTTTTTTTTTTTTTACTCAAACACCTACTTTTAAAAAAATATGCAACTTTCCCCAATTTGTAAAATAAAATGCCACAATATATTGTCATTAGCTCCAGCATACATTTTAATTTCTTAATTTTTAAAAGATAGACTGGGTGATATGCATACAAACTTTCCTACAAAATCACCATCAAGGGGAGGATTATGACATGTTATTAGGCAACAAACTTAAAGCAGTGTTATTGCTTTTTCAAGGAGGAGATAATAAAAGAAAAAATCCAAGTCCAGTACATGATCAAACTGTGATGCACCTCAAATATCTTGTTGCTGTATCTCACCTTCAGCAGATCATTAACGTATACGGTATGTATTAAGAATTCATGATATGAATTAAGAATTTGATTGTTTTAAGTAAGGGTGGTAGGGTGGGTAGATTTTTATAAAACTACTGACTGATCCAATGCTGAGTATGCAAATAAGCAAGGCTGACTTCAATAAGAAACAGGATTTTTTTTACTTCACATGTTGTGTGAGAGTGGGGGTAGGTAAGGGATTTAAAGGCCGAGGGAGAGGGAGACACAGCATCCACCCCCTTTTTGGATGGTAAGTGACCCTTCAATAATGTATGGTAGGCCACAATCCAAGGGCATAGTCAGAAAACCTGAATCTACTAGCTTATTAACACTATTCACTAATAATTACGTGGCAGGATACCTGCTGAGGTAATTGATAAATCTACAATTTGCACACTATAAACTTTTATGTTCTATTTAAAGGCATTATTTCTTTGGATTAACGAAAAAAATCTCAAGATCTGTTAGAACAAAAGGTGAGACTTAACCGATTTCAAAAATTAAATTCCCTTGCATAAGAAATGGAAGTCAGAAAGTATCTTGTTAATTCCAAAATAATAACAATTTTAACAGTGGACTCAATAACTTAAATCCTTTCTCTGTAGTAGTGGTTAGATGTTTCCAAGCCAAATGCTGAGAAACACAAATTTAGGCCGGCAGAACAGATCAAGGAACATTTTGTTCTTAGTTTTCTGATGGAAGAAGGAAACTGAAGTGTGGCAAAAATTTAGGAAGCTTTTAAAAAAACATCAGACTTTCCCCGCCCCCGAAGACTAAAATACTGCCTTTTTAACAAAGAATACAAATGTAAAAGAGTATCAAAACAAACTGCCTTCAGGTATTGACGGATAGTCAATGTTAGTCTTTTTAAAGCATAAATTAATACGAACACCTATAAGATATCAGGATATCAATTAAGCTTTTGCACTTTTTGCCACAGTCTGTATCAGACAGAGCTGAACAAAATCAGCTTAGAAACACAGCGATCAGTGTGCAAGAAAAAAGCTTCAATAAAATCTAAAGTGAACACTTGCATTTAATGGTGGTTTGTTGATAGCTATCAGTTTAATACTAATTCCTCAGCAGTATAAAATATCATCTGGTATCAGAAATGGAGCCTGCTAAATGCTGACAATAAAGTGGCGTTTGAAGAACCAATCTTAAATTAAAAGAAACAAACAAAAAACAAAACTCCATCTAACATGGAAATGTTTTTAAGGGAACACATTATCTTTTGAGGCCCTAAATCCTAATAAATATTTACTTAAAATCTGTTTCTCCCCCCAAATGGCAGAACCTATTCATGAGTTATCATCAAGAATCATGAAAAGGATTCTTGTAAAGAGCAAGTACAAAATACTAGGACTCAAAGGTTTGACAAAAGGAAGCTATACTCCTATTCATTACTTTAGAAGGTTTTCCAAAAATGTGCCCCTCATAAATGTCTACTTTTAAACTTAAAAAAAAAAATGTATGAGAAAGAGGGATAAAGGCATAGGAAAAAAAACATTTTTGAATGATTTTCCCCCTTTCATAAGAAAACTCTTCTTAGGACTTTGAAATTTGCGTAAAATGATAGAACAGCTTGGTGTATTTTTTGAAGTTTTTATATACGTGTATATATATGTGTGTGTATATTTTTATAACAAAAACTGAAAGAGGAGCTAAAAGTAAGCCAGGGAATAAAGTAAGTCAAAGGCAACAATAAAAGCAATACGGTTTAAATACATTATCAGAAGGCTGGAATCATAGTCTTCTTTACCCCCGCCCCTTGTTAAGAAAAGAAAAACAACCCAAAGGAATTTGTATAATAATTTCTTTAGAGCACTTTATTGATTTAATATGCACTAAAAAATATTTACCTCTTAAACAATTATGTCAAATAATTTTCTTTTCTGAATAGTCTACTGTCTGAACTGCTTAAGCTGAATTTTTAAAAAGGCAAATGATTTGCCACAATATGTTGACATCTGAAAAATATCTAATGGCAAATTCTTCTATTTTGGTCACTTTATATTCTAATGTGTCCATACAAAAGTAGGACTAAAATTTTTAATCCAACAAAAGAGAAGCCTGTACACAGTCTAGAATGCACATTTTGGGATCTGAGCATCACAAATGAAGAGAAGAAAAATGAACCAGAGCCAAGTTCGTTTGTCTGCCTCAGGTGCTGTAATCAGGGTAGCAGAGGTGGGTTTACTCCAGTGACCATTCAAGTGGGGATCGGCTCATTTTCAGGATTTACTTACAGGTCTCTTCTAAGTCCTTTAGGCCCCCAGTCCATGCAAATGTCCCACTTTGTGGACGGATGAGTAATCTAACCCCACCGGGTTTATTTCAATATTCTGATATTTCAATAAGCTGCTTCTGAAGATTTTATTTGAGAAGTCTGTTCTCTATTAAAATAAGATAGAACCTCAAAATATGAACGTGAACATTAGAAATAGACAGCATATATTACAAATCCATTCTTGATAGGAACATTAGTAAGAATACACATTAGCTTAAAAAACAGCCTCAGCAAATGTTGCTGATCTGCCAGAAGTTTTAGTTCACTATTTACAAATAAGACAAAGTGAAATACAGAAAATTTTACACATTTGGTAGCTGACAGATTATTGTTTGCCAATAGTGGTCTATCAGAACACGGATATGAAGGAAGGCTGGATAGAAGCCAGTTGTTGCCTTCTCAAGCAAATTTAAATGTACAGAAAACTAGATTAATTTTAAAACAAACATTCTGTCTTTCATGGGAATAACTGTATGATCAGATGATTTGACTGGGAAGTGTCCTTGTGTGGAAAAGTTTTCTGGAAATGACTACTATAAATGTACATGATCCACTACTGAAAAGTTATATTTATTTCAACCACACCTTGCTCTTAAGTTCAACAATTAAAGTTGATTAAATGATGATCAATGATGTTTCCTAGACCCTAAGTATGACTCGAAAATGAAACTACTGTTGAGCTCTTTAAACCAATATAAAAACTAAAGCCCAACAGCATCAAAATGAAAAAAAAAAGTGATGGCATGATTCAGTGAACATCTGAATTGACATTGAAGTGGAATCTGAGCTACTTTTAAGTAGAAAACAACCCAGTATGTCTGTGTGTTGTGGGGGAGGCGTAAAAGTTGTTTAATAACTGCACTCTAGTCCAAAGAGACAATTTATCCAGGGACATGACCTTCAAGTATTTACTAGTACACCAGTATCCTGCACCATCCGATACCACATGATCATCAACATTTGTTCGTCTCTAACAACCAGAGAACCACCCTCTTTAGTAACAAAAATCTTCGTATCATTTCACTTTTGCCTTTTGATTTTACTTTTAAAGTTGCAAATTAAGTTCTTTCCCCCTTTTTTGACAAGAATGTGTTTTCTGTCCATTATTTCAATCTAATACTGTGTAAAAGCTATCGGCTTCAAGAAGGTGGCCACGGTAGCAACACTTAAATAAACGTTTTTTTGTTTGTTTTTTTCCTTCTCTTCTTTTTTGCTAAACAAGTGATTTAAGTCCATGTCATTTTACTTTATATGTACTGGTCTCTCATCTGACTTTAGGCGTTTTCTGCGGGGCTGTATAAAGTCTTCATCAGAGTCCTCAGTTACCTCGCCATCATCCTCTTCCTGATCAAACTCTGGCAAAGGTGCGAAGGTCCTGTCTGAGTAGATCTCTGTGAGTTTATCTTCAAAGTACAATGCAACTGCTTTCCCTGCCTGAGCTACTTCTGAATCAGCCTGCAAGCAAAAGATAGGAATATTCACCTATTGGTAATGCATATTCCTTCACCAAGTTTGCATGGTCTGAAAAGCTTACCTTCAAATTAATCTCTTGTGTTTCTGCATAAACTTGAACAACTTTCATCATCTAAAAAGGATACCAGAGTCAAAAAAAAGGGAAATTATAATCCTTTCTAAAGTTATGAGACTGTATAGGATTGGTGACGAAAGTCAGCCATACTAGGGAGAACAAATTGCTATGACCAGGTTAACTGCTTTCTAAAATTTATAGAACATGGAACCACTTTTTTACAAAGATCTGTTACTAAAGCTACTGTGAAACCTCAATAATTGTCTCAAATTCTGAATTAGCAAGGTCAACCTGAATAGGAATTGATCTGAGTACAACTATTTAAAAGAAAAATTTTTGTGAAACAAATGATGTATGTTGTTTAAACAAATTGTCAAACCTTCAACAAACGGCTTATTTAGAATTTTATCCGCATGTCAGTATGTTCATCGTAAATTATTTAACTATTACTAAAGCAGGTAAAAGCGAGAATCTTACCAAATGCCAGCTCTAGTTCATGAAAGCATGTTTAGTTGGACATAATCTGGGAATGTACTTTCTAAATTTATATTCACATTAGCGAAGTGTTACTATATCTTCTGTGACATTGCTGTCCTCAAGGTTTGCTATAAAGGTGACTACGCTTTTCACCTTATGAGGATTTTTTTTTTTTCCCCCCAATTTAAAATGCCATCTGGGTGCTTCCAGAGCAGCTATGGGTATACTTTAGATATGATTTATTTTAAAAAGTCACACGGCACCCAAAATTCATTAGCAATAAAGGGGAGAGTTTTGGTATTAAAGTAATCTTTTAAAGATTTTGTGGATTCTCATCAAATTCCATGTTCTTCTCTTAAAAGAAAAATCTTTTTAACAATAAGAGACTTGATTTTATCCCAAAGATAACACAGACAATTTCCTTGAAAGAAGTATAAATCACATTTCTTCTCAAGGCACAGGACTGCTTACCCTTAAACCTTATCCTCAAAAAAAATACATAACCAAAGTTAATAAAAGTCACATTGCTGAGATCAGAAAACTCAACATTATATACTCTGGGCTTCTATGCAAGATAAGCCACCAGAGATTAGTTTATGCTTTCATTTACATTTATATGGCCAGTAGTAATAAAATCTAAAGACACGGGTACAGGTGCAACCAAAGCCTTACCTAAATGTACCCGAAATGCAAGCTGTTTATAATAATTTCCCTCAAAATCTACTTAACTACAAACTACTTGCCATATTTATCCCAACCCTTAACTCATTTAGGAAGGGATAGGCGAAGATATTCTCACTTTATTATACTTAAGTACATATATTCTACATTTACACACAGTAAACTTTTTTTTTTTTTTGGAGCTACAGATACAATCAAATTTTACTTTTAACAGGAATGAAGCAAAAAGAGAAATTTTAAATCAAATTAGAAAATTAATCTTTTGGCAGGAAAAACAAAACAAGCAAAGAAACTAACAACCCAAAACTCTATAGTTTGGAAGCTTAACATACTTCATTAAACCTTTCACAGTTCTTGAAGATCAAACGGACATCAGCCACAAAGTCATCTGGGATTTGGTAGTGTTGGGAATGTTTTTTCTGAAGCTTCTTTTTCACGGTGGATAAATCCATTGGTTTCTTTATAATTTTATAGTAGTTTGGTATCTAAAAAAAATAAATAAGGATAAATAAGAATTCCTTAAAAATGCTACACTGTTTAACTGGAAAATACATAGTATATTAATTTTAGGAGAAAAAAAATGTGTGATTATTGAGGTAGCTGCTTGCAAATTTGGGGGACAGTAAATGTATTTTAAATCTTCTGCCCAATCATATCACAAAAATTACATTTTATTCATTCAGAGTACATTCCAGGCTCAACGGCTAATGGAAGTCCCCGAAGTCCTATCTTTAATGACAAGCAGATTTGAAAAAAATTATACTTATGACCCCTGAAGAGTTTAAAAAAAAAAAAAAAAGACCTATTACAAAATGTATCAATATTATAATTAGAATATGATGTATTTTAGAGGATATAACTTTATAACAGAGAACTCTAGACACAGCAACAGGGGGAGAAAGACTACCAGACTGCCATAACTACACAAATAAAATTTCCATTAACTATTTACTGATCGTGCTAGGAAGCACTAGCACCTCCCTTTGCCAAAAATTTCTACCCTCGGGATATAATTGAATACAACAAAATTATTTAAATAATCCATAAAAAGAAAAAATTTTTTAAAGTCATTTTCTAATATGAAGTACCTGAACGTGAAGACTGCACAGACTTCTAGAAATCAGATGATTACTATTTGTACAAGGTATCTTCTTCCTTGTATCTAGACCTTTTCTGTTTTAAAATTCATTTCTCAGTCTACCTGGTACATAAGTCTACTACCATTTAATATTCTATAACATGTCTGCTACTCAACAGTACCTTATTCAATAACTAATGGCTAACAAATAAAATGTGTGTTAGCATATTCTCATTCCATTTATGAAGCACTGAGCACATCTGGTCTTGCTTTTATTACAGAATTTGAGAGCCTATCTTCCTTAACAAAAGTCATCTCACGGATAAACAAAAAGCACCAATTTGAAAATTTTCCCGAATCTTTTCTCAGTCTTCACTGTTCATATTAGGTTTATGAAGGCAGAGTTAGTCTGAAAGGTTCAAATTTACACTTTTATTCAAACGCTTACTTTCACAAAGACTAATTTCTCCCCAACAGAGCCTAGAATCTTAGAAGTAGAATCTTAGAAATAATTTAGATCAATATTCCCACTTTACAGTTTTAAAAGTAGAAGCAGAAAATTACGTAATTTCTCCAAATTAATAAAGTTTGTTAATGGCAGAAAGGAAATCAAATCTTCTGACTCCTAATTCAATATTCTTTCCGTTACACCTGTTTCTCTTGGGTAATTAAATTCATTAAGCAGTACAGCAACAAAATGCTCAAAAACAAATAATAATTTTAATGACTGAATCTCACTTCTATTTAGCCCTAATAAAATTTCTGATTAATAGTAAGTGCTTACTATGTTATCAGGCACTTTGTTAAATACTTTATACAACTATGAATCCTTAGAATAACCCAATGAGGTAAAAAAAATAGTATTAGAAAAGAAAACTGAGTCTCAAAGAAGTTGAGGACCTTGCTCAGAAGTCTTAATTTTAATACAAACAGTGTGAGGCCAGAGCCCTCAGATGCTTAAGTATCACGCTAGACCTCTTCACCAGGGAGCTACTAGGGCAGACAACTCACCGAAGCAGGAACTGGTTCCTGGAATTCGATACTTAATTCATGGCAATAGAGGTAAAGCAGAAGACGTTCACATTTCTGGCCCAAAAAAGGAAAGGAAAACACATGAGATATTTTTCCATTTAATAAGATATTCTTGAGAAGGAGAAGTATATCACTACAATGTATTATCCCAATGAACTGAACATAAAGCCCCCTACATTCCAGCTATCCTACTAAACATATACACTCAAAACCACCTTGTTTTCCATTTAGTTTTAAGACGATCTTCTGCTGTACTTTAATTGAACTTATCAAAGATAGAATGCCTTTATTCTAATCTGATAACTAAGGTACCTACTTGTAACTCTTGATTATTTATACAAAGGGAAAAGAGTCATAAAAGCAACGTACAGCACTTTGTGCAAAAGAACCTGGTGATCTATGAATTATCACTGTTGCTCCTCATTGTAACTCTTTGAGGCAGGCAGGACAAGCATCATTATCCATTATTAACCCTTTCTTCAAATGATTCTACCCAGGTTCAAAATTAAATAAAACGTGTCCATGTCTTCTCAATCCAGAATTTTTTTTAGACAATTAGAAATAAATTGGAATGCATTTCACATTTATAGTTTTCTATTTGCTTATATTTCTTTTAATATAATTTGTATATCCTAAACACAAACCTTCACTTGATAGATAGCCGAAGAAGGAATTTGTAAGTATATACATCAGATAAGAGCCAACATAAGCCTGACGATTACAGAACTATGTTAAAGGTATTTTGTGTCTTTGGAGATCAAGCTACTTTCTCAGGAGAAATTATTTTAATTCAAATTCTCTACCGAATTATTCCATTTATATAATTTCGCAAAATACCCCAGAATAAAGAAAATTAGGAATAAATTATTGTAACTAATAAAAGAAAAAAGGCATCAAAATATTATCAGTCACCTTCAAAGATCAATTACAGACCAAATAAACTTCCTGAGGGACCAAATTACTGGACTGAGGGCTGTGGGGACCATCTAGCTCAACTGGCATAATAGTGTTTATAAAGAAAACAATCTACATTCTACATCTGGGATCTTAAAAGCCTGTGAGCGGCCATCTAGAATACTCTGCTGGTCTCACCCCTTTGGGAGCAAGGGAGAATGAAGAAAACTAAAGACACAATGGAAAGATTAGTCCAAAGGACTAATGGACCACAACTACCATGGCCTCCACCAGACTGAGTCCAGTACAACTAGATAGTACCCGGCTACCACCACTGACTGCTCTGACAGGGATCACAATAGCAGGTCCTGGACAGAGCTGGAGAAAATTGCAGAACAAAATTCTAATTCACAAAAAAAGACCTGACTTAGTAGCCTGACAGAGACTGGAGAAACCCCAAGAATATGGCCCCCAGATGCCCTTTTAGCTTAGTAATGAAGTCACTCCTGAGGTTCACCCTTGAGCCAAAGATTAGAAAGGCCCATAAAACAAAATAAGACTAAAAAGGCACATCAGCTCAGGGGCAAAGGCTAGAAGGCAGAAGGAGACAGGAAAGCTGGTAAAAGGGAACCCAAGGTTGAGAAGGCAGAGTGTTGACATGTTGTGGGGTTGTTAACCGATGTCATAAAACAGTATGTGTAATAACTGCTTAATGAGAAGCCAGTTTGTTCTGTAAACCTTTACCTAAAGTACAATTAAAAAACAAAACAGTAACATAGGTACATAAACAAATTCATGTAGATTCTAGGCTTAAAGTTCTAGCTGCAGAGTCTAGCTTGTTCACTCATTCAACAAATATTTACTGAGCATATCCTATGCACTCTAAACAGCTTTGAACAAGACAGATCAACTTCAAGGACTTTACAGTCTAGTAGGAGAGAATGACAAGTAAATATCTTAGATAGGATAGCTAAGAAAAGCCTCGCTGATGAGGCAACATTTCAGCAGAAATCTAAATGAAGTGAGGAGATAATTTTGGATTTTTTTTTTAATATGACAGGAAGATGTTAGAGGATTTTAAGTAAAAAAGAGACAGACTTGTCTATATTTTTTAAAGAACTTCTGTACACTACAGCATGTAAGGGGACAGAGTAGAAGCAGGGAGACTACTTAAGAGATTATTACAATAGTAAGAAATTAGGAATGCTATTTAGGGTGCTAATGGTGGAGGAAAGTAAGAAATGGTTGGCGTAACAATCACTCTTAATTCTTTTTTTTCTAATAGGTTTCTGGCATGAGTAACAGATGTGAATGGTGATGCCATTTATTGATGGGGAATATGAAGGAGAGTGGTTACTATGCTGTTATTTGATTGGTTTTTGTTTTTTAAGGACAGAATTGAAAAACAAGATTTAGTTGGGACATGCTAATTGAAGAAGCTGGAAATAAGTCTTGAGCTCATGGCTAGATATACAGATTTTGAAAGTCATCAAGATATCATTAGATGCTAAGATTAAAAAATTAAAATTAATCAGGTTACACTAATGAAAAAAAATGATGTACAGACAGAGACATACAGAATCCTTAACAAATCAGCTTAATGGACACTTACCCTTTGGTCCACGGGGCTTAACCCCTGTGCAGTTTTCCCCTTCTTACTATGTTGTAAATTATCACAATCATATTCAACTTCTGGTTTCCCAATATCTCTGCAAAATGTGCATATCCAGTCCCCACTAAACATGGAAACAGGCAATTAGTCCACATAATTATAACAAAGACTGCTCTAGAGGAACCTTGCTCCCTAGTGGTGAGTCTCCAATTTGTTTTCTTAGTTTCCAGTTTTGGGGAGAGAGAAGGATCTATTCTTGTCAAATCTCAGATGAGGCTGTGTGGTAAGAACCCCCCTCCCCCAACTTTTCCCAGTCATCCTTCAAACAATTACCTCCTGGAAAGCATTATAAAAATGGTGTCCCTACATTAAAAGGGGGTTTCTTCCCAGCACAACGTTGACATTCAGTACTTGTGGTGTAAGACCAATTCTCTGAGACCCCATTACTACCCTCACATGGACTCCAAACTCACAAATTAAAAAAAGGGTACAGGATATGAGTCCCTCAGGCATCCTGTACTCTTTTGGCATATATTAAACATGCCAAAAATAACAATTCTTCTTTTATGACCAGTCAAAAGCCTAGAACACACTCACACACAACCTGCAAGTACATACACCTTTTATCTTTTAACTCTAAATCTCTATAAATTGTTTCTATCAGGATTTCTAACAAATAGGCTCCAAAATCATTCATTCCTTTTGTTCTCTTTATATAGTATATATAAAATATTTTCATGTAAATAACACATTCACAAATAAAAATATACATGTATAAAAATAAGTCTAAGAATGGTACTGACTCATCTATCAGTGCCAAGAGTTTACAATTTCCTCCAGACATCATTCTGCCCTTGAAACAAAGAACTCAGTGATGAAATCCTGACATTCCAGCAGATGTCACTACCCAAAGAGAAATATGAAAAGTCTTCATTTCAAACCAAAACGCCAACCTTTTGTTTTCTAAAAGAGGAGAAAAAAAAAAAAAAAGGCCCTGTTCTATCCCTGCCAAATACCTACACCTCCTAAGCTTTAGGTAAGAATTATATATAATTCTTTAGAAAAACATTCTAGCCCTGTTTATATCCACCAGTTTTCTAATCTGAAAGGTTGAACCTTTCAAAGAGTAAAAAAAAACCCATTGCCATTGTGTTGATTCCAACTCATAGCCCCACCCTATGGGACTCAACAGAACTGCCCCATAGGGTTTCCAAGGAGCGGCTGGTGGATTCAAACTGCTCATCTTTTGGTTAGCAGCTGGCACTGTTTAATTAAAATCACTGGAACTCAGGAATATGAGAGGAAGTGTGAATTTTTTTTTTTAATCTACAGGCAGAAAGAAGCTTCATTTTCCCTAAAGAACACTGGTCTATTTTCACTTAAAAAAAAAACTGGGGTTGTGGGGGTTGGGGGAAGGAGGATGATATTTGAAAGAAAGAAATGTAACTCGACTGTTTAATGTTTATGAGATCAGTCCGAGATAACAGACTGCATGAACATAAAATGCGAAATGTTAACTGGAAGGGATCCAGAGGTCTTCTAATCTAAACCTTACCCCTTTTTAGATACAGAAACTAATCCCTGAAAAACGGTGACTTGTCCAAGCTCATTAAGCCAGCTAAATATAAAATTAAGACTGAAATATCAGCCCAGTACACTTGCTCCACTTTATTAACTGGTATCATCAGCTTGCTCTGGGGCTCACCAATCAATGTTTTAATGCTTGAAACCCACTTTAGCTGTCATCAGGTCAAAACAGTCTGAGGACAAGGCTCATATTTCCCCCAATCTCTTTTAAATTACCTTTACCTCAAGTTTTTATCATTTAAATAAGGAATTCATTAATTGTTCATTCCAAAGTTAATGAGTAAGAGATACTCCTAAAAGCTTATCTCTGAAAAGCCCTCAGAAATCCGCACACAGGCAGTCACTACCAATTGACTGTTTTCAGTGGTCAAGGGGAAACTATTCCCTAAAGGGGCAAAAAAACCCTATTTCAAGACATTGAAGGTGTTCTTAAAAAGTACTTTTCTTCTTCTTAAGAGCATTTTGAGAGTTTTTAAACTTTAGAAAAGTCAATTTTGGCTAAGTGGTATTTACAAACCAAACCACTGTCATAGACCTTATTAAGATTAATGGCTATAGACTAAAAAATTCCACTTCAGAAGTAAATGAATTAACTTTCTCCAACATCCCAGAGTTCCCTTTCCCCTCATAATTTACAGTTTTATCTAGTTTTCTTACACTGAGTATAAACTGAAGCCCAGGAGATAGTCTATTCTCTATCATTAACATAGCACTCAGATCTTAGACATTTTATTACTAAGCTGTCATTTTTTCTGAAGGCACTGACAAAGGAATAATAGATTCCTTATTTTATAAAAATAGTATGCATTGGTTAAGAAGGCCATCTGTCCTGATTAACTTTCTGCTATTTTTTTAAGCTTATAAAAATAACCCTCCCAAAATAAATATTTCACTGGTACCTTGGAAAGCTAAGAAGTGTTGGAACATGACAAGTTAGATGAAAGACCTTTGGACATTTTTCGCAGCACAAGAGATCCCCTCCATTTTGGCAGACAGCACACCAGTCTTCATTTGGGTCATCATCTTTGTTGCTGCCATCTCCTCCAATCCTTGCCGACCTGTGCATGAGGCTTCGAACTGGGGATTTTCCATTAACAAGGCTGCTGAGCCCTGACTGTTTGCAGCTTTCACTCATATCCGTAGGTTCAGTTTTCACATGGTTTTCCAAGCTTGCTAATGCATCCAACTCACTCTCTAGATGCAGGTTGGTTGAGAGAGGTGGTGTCAAGCTACTCTCGGGACTGCTCAACTAAAATAAAACGACGACAGATTCTTGAAGAATCACTTAATCCTTACTGCATGCAGTATGTGTATTTAAAAGTTATGCCAATATATACAAATATATGGAAATAACTTTTAAAATTACATTGTAAATCACATTATTGACATAAAGCAGTAAAAGCAACTCCCAAATTATTTAGGCATGTTAATAATATGATTTTAGAGGGCCCGTCTAACATTGGTTCTCTCAGATAATAAGGTAATTAATTAAGCCCCCCTTAAGCACACTGATTGGGAAGTAGTTTATGGGTATATGTCTCCTACTATGTCATATTATTTTTTTATTTTTAAGCACATTGATTGGGAAGTAGTTTATGGGTATACGTCTCCTACTACGTCATATTATTTTTCATAACAGAATCTGCTACACAGTGTTTGAGGAGCCATCAAAAATAGTCTTCTGATCACCAATCATTCTGATAATGTAGGAAGATCCTCAAAATGTAAAATAAGTCTTTCACTGCCCTTTTGTACCCAGTGTTTATGCGGTACTTTCCAAACCAAGTTCTAGATGAAAAGGTGACACTGCTTCAAAAGCAAGGTTAACTCTGTTGTCTCCAGTTCTCTAAATCTACAGATACTGAGCTGAATATACTAATACTCTGAGTTGAAATCCCTAAACAATAACCATGTGCAAAGTGATACACAACCTGGGCAGGAAGAAACCAAGATGGAAATTTCCAAACAAATAGGGATGTCATTCTAAATTATAAAAAGTAATAAATGTCCCCACTGAAGAACTCCAGAATGGTTAATAATTCATAAGCCAAAAGGCAATCTTCCCGCCACAAAACTCTTTGACCATTAAACTTCTTTCATGTCAACAGCCTTGATGCTGAGTGCACTGGTCCAGGATGGCCAAGAATCTTCTTTGGCCTCAGATTCAACGTAACTATTGAGATGATTAATGAATTTAGAACAAAACAGATCCCAATTTAGCACCATGGCAAAAATATTGACTAATTACAAACTCGATAATTCCAAATGAGTGCTTAAAACAATTGTCTTTTATTTCTTATTAATTAGAGCTGCATCTTAAACAAAAAAACCTGAGTCAGAAAAAGAGATAGTATTTGGATTGTGCCAGGCATGAAAGTTCAAGAAAAAATAAATATCCCCAGAGCCACTATTCAGTCTAACAGACTTAGAGATGGAAGAATCATTAGAGTGACCTCCTTACATCCCTGCTGGACTCACGTGGCAGCTTACCATGCAGGCACTCCTCCTGCCATCCTCTGTCTTTTCTTGTTTCACAGCTCCTGAAAAGCTACATATTTCGTCCTCAGTCCCAGGTTCTTGCTTGACCTTCACTTGATCAGATTTGAAACTAAGACTTGTCTTCTCGGCAGTTCTCCCTGATGACCCACAGCTAATACAAAACAATACAGGCCACATATGTTTAAATGTATGGCATATATATAAACAACGATATAAAAGCCAATGTTCATTAAGATGAAGACAATTTACGAATCTTATAGAAGATGAGGACATCTCATAATACAGTGAAGAGAAATGTGATACAAGTCTAGCTTCAAATTCTTTAAAAATATGGATTGAACTTTCACAAAATCGTAAACACACGTTTTATGGTCTGAGGCACTTAAAGTAAATAATTTAAGGAGTCTAGTAAACAAACCAGTAAGACAGAATGTTAATGACTGCTTCTCTTCATAAAAGTAGGTATCAACTTTTCTCTACCCCCAAACATCTGAGAAATAACATCATTAATAATAGTGGTTTATGAAACTTCTTCAAAGGAAGATTATTTTGGCTTTATGGGGCAGGAGATTGGGGAAAGGGGATACAGAGTAACGAATAACCCAGAACATCCGTAGGTAATGTGGTGGTTAACATCATGTGTCAACTTGGCTAAGCTATGATTCTCAGACGATTGGCAGACATTATGTAATCACCTTCCATTTTGTGGTCTCAAATGAGCAGCCATCAGTTAAAAGGGGAGTTTCCTTCTGGGTATAGCCTGCCTCCAGTATATAAATGGATGTTCTGGCAAACCTTGCTGTCTTTCTTGACCCTGAAACTCTTCTCATCACCTGACCTCTGATTCTTGAAATATTTAAGCCTGCAGAAGTCTCTGGCCAGCCACTTGACCTGCATATTTTGGATGTGCCAACCCCCACAACCCTGTGATCCAGCACGAGCCTCCAGCCTGCCATTTGGCCTGCAGATTTGGGGTTTGCCAGCTCCTACAACCATATGAGTCAACAAAGGTCTTCAGCCTGTCGCCCGACCCACGAATGTGGGAATTGCCAGGTCCCACTATAGTATATAAGACATTTCCTTGAAATAAATTTCCCTCTCCACACCACCCCCTCCTCGTTCTCTCTCTCTCTCTCTACAGTCATTGTTGTTGTCATCAGGTGCTGTCGAGTCAGCTCAGACTCACAGTAACCCTATGTTCAAAAGAACGAAACACAGCCCGGTCCTATGCCATCCTCACTATAGCTGCCATATTTGAGCCCATTGTTGCAGCTATGTCAATCCATCTCATTGAGAGTCTTCTTTTTTCACTGACCCTCTACTTTACCCAGCATGATGTCCACTTCCAGGGACTGGTTCCTCCTGATCACCTGTCCAAAGTACAAGAGACAAAGTCCTGCCATACTCACTTCTAAGGAGTTTTCTAGCCTTCTAGCCCTACTTCTAAAACACATTTGTTCCTTCTTCTGGCCAAAAAAACCCATTGCTGTTGATTCCAACTCATAGTGACCCTATATAGGACAGAGGAGAACTGCCCTATAGAGTTTCCAAGGAGCAGCTGGTGGATTTGAACTGCCCACCTTTTGGCTAAAAGCCAAATGCTTAACCACTGGCTCCACGGTATATTCAATATTCTCCATCAACACCATAATTCAAAGGCATCAATTCTTCTTCCATCTTCCTTATTCACTGTCCAGCAGCTTTCACATGCATATGATGCCACTGAAACATGGCCTGGGCCAGGCACACCTTAGGCATCAAAGTGACATCTTTGGTCCTTAACAGTTCAAAGAGTTCTTTTGCAGCAGATCTGTCCAATGCAATACGGTGTTAGATTTCCTAACTGCTGGTTCCATGAGCACCGACTGTGGATCCAAGTAAAATGAAATCCTTGACAATTTCAATCTTTTCTCCATTTGTCACGATGTTGCTTATTGGTCCAGTTGTGAGGATTTTTGTTTTATGTTGAGGTGAAATCCACAGTGAATCTATGCTTCATTGGCTTTGCTCCTCTAGAGAACCCAAACTAGGGCATATGGTACTGAAGGTGGTTCTAGAGGAACACGGTCTTAAGGATGAGTTTTCTGAACTGGTTTTCAAGTCTGGCTAGACTTCAAGCGTTAATGATTCTATTTCCAGTAATAAAGAGACCACTTAAATTTATGGTGTGATATGGCAATAGAAATACACAAAATATCACCACCACTGGATCAAACATTTATAACAGAAAACTATACAATTGTGTATTTCATACTTTTCAACATTTCTGTCAAACTGAGGAGTATAATGGAGTTGGCTGGTTGCTCCCACTTTTGCTAAACAAAGTGGAGATAATAAAGGATGTGCTCAGGGCTTCAGAGTTCCAGCTCAAGTACCACAAAAAAGACCTGAGTTTGCTATTTGTGCCCTGAAAGGATGCCTTATTACTTGTAGTGATACAGAGCTGATATTGCTGAAAACCAAACCAAAAATCTTATCCTAAGAGTAGCTGAATTATAACACCAATTGAATTCCCAACCTCAAATGGTATCTGAAGTTAAAGTGAGGATACTGATTAAGAAGAAATGAAATCCTGAAACTTGAGATGGGGACGTATTGGCAGATAAACTAGAAGTTGGAGACGCTAAACCCCTAAAATGCTGTTGAATCACCCCTGCCAACACAACCAATCCTCTCATTCCCATCAGAAGAGACTAATCCAGCTTTGTCTGTTAAGCCACCTTCCCCAGAAAAAACATTCTTTCTACCTCCACCTGATGAGATTAACCTATCTGTGTCTAAAGAGTCCTTGTCTGAGGAGTTGCCTTGGACATATGCCTTGCAAGCCATTGCTGAATGTCCCCAGGACCATTTTTGTTTCTAGGCCTAAAACTAGACTTAACATACAAAGTGTAACCCATGAGGCAGTACGCTACACTTCAAAAGAACTGCTCAATTTTTCTAATAATTACAAAAACAAACTTGGGGAATATGTATGGGAATGGCTGTTAAGGGTGTGTAATAATAGTGCAGTCTGACTTTATTGATGGGTCCCAGTACACAGAAATTCTTCATTCAACGTTTCAGTGCAAGAGAATAGAAAACAATCTAATAGTTTATTCGGTTGGTTGACTGAAAAGTGGAGCAAGAGGTGGCCTATACTAAATGAGGTTGAAATGTCAGAACTGACCTTTCAACATAACTGTGAGGAATAAAGTTTTGAAGAGAGTCCCAGCAACCCTGAAGACTACTGTGATTCCTCTTCTGTGTAGGTCAGACATTACAGTGGAAACTGCCCTAACTGAATTAAGACACCTAGCTACAATACAGAATGACTGAATCATGGGGTACCAGAGGCCAAGGGGTGGCACTTAATCACCAAAGACAAGGTGGGTGTGGTTACTATAATAGGCAGCAGAGTCAAAGCAATAATTAGAATAGTCTCACTTCACATGGACTTATGGCACTGGCTACTTAGTCATGGTGCCTCTAGGATGGGAAACCTACTAAATGTTTACTTGATCTATACAAGCATAAGAATAGGAGGTCAGGTGAAGAGCAGTCTAACTTGAATCACCAAAATAGTGAGTCACAGCTCCTCAATCAATTCCCAGGCTTGAGTGAGTTTATAGACCCACAACCCCTTGAATGAAGGGAAGGCCAGATCCCTTTGAAGAAGAACCCCACTACACTGCCAGAAATTTATACTGTATTTCACTCAGTCTTCCACAAAGGGGTCTACAGCCTTTTACAAGTTACTGTTCATTGGAGGAAAGGAAATAATCAGACTTTTTAAGGATTACTGAACACTGGCTCGGAACTGACACTAATTCCATGAGACCCAAAATGTCACTGTGGCCCACTAGTCAGAGTAGGGGTGTATGGCAGTCAGGTTATAGGGTCAGTATGAGTTGGAATCAATTTGACGGCACCTA
Organism: Loxodonta africana; assembly: GCF_030014295.1. Lineage (NCBI taxonomy): Eukaryota > Metazoa > Chordata > Mammalia > Proboscidea > Elephantidae > Loxodonta > Loxodonta africana. The sequence continues at coordinate 161,555,006 of NC_087344.1, read as the reverse complement.
GTAACAACGATGACAAACTCAGGTCCACCTCACAGTGGATCCCCAAACCAATTCGGTAGTGATTTCCCCAGTTCCAGAATACATAACTGGAATAGACATACTCATCAACTGGCACAACTGCCATGTGGATCCCTGACATGCAGAATAAAGGCTGTCATAGTAGAAAAGGCCAAGCAGAAGCCATTAATTAGAACTGCCCCCATCTGGGGAAATAGTAAACGAAAAGCAATAAATATCGCATTCCTGGAAGGTTTGCAGAGATTACTGCCACCATCGAGGACTTGCCATCATCAAGGGGGTGGTGATTCCTACCACATCCCCATTCAATTCACCTATTTGGCCTGGGCAGAAAACAGATGGATCTTGGAAAATGACAGTGGATTACTGAAAACTTAACCAGGTGGTGACTCCAATTGTGGCTGCTGTTCCAAATGTGGTTTCATTGCTTGAGCAAATTAACACAAATTAATACCCAGTGTGCAGCTACTCATCTTGCCAATGTCTTTTTCTCCATCCCTGTTTCTAAAGATCGTCAGAAGCCGTATTCCTTTACTTGGCAAGGCTAACAATATACCTTCACTGTACTACCTCAGAGAAATATCAGCTCTCCAGCCCTATGTCTTAATTTAGTCCACAGGGACCTTGATCACCTTTCCCTGACATAACACATCACACTGGTCCATTACACTGATGACACTATACTGATTGGACTTAGTAAGGAAGAAGTATCAATGATCCTGGACTTACTGGTAAAACATTCGTGTACTAGAGGGTAATAAATTAACCCAACAACAATTCAGGCACCATCTGCCTCAGTAAAATTTCTAAGGGTCCAGTGGTGTGGGCATATCGAGATATTTCTTCTACAGTGAAGGATAAGATATTGCATCTGGCCCCTCCTTCAATTATAAAGGAGGCAAAATGCCTTGTGAGACTCTTTGGATTTGGGAGGCAACATACCCCTCATATGGGCATGCTACTTCAGCCTATTTATCAAGTGACTCAAAAAAACTGCTAGTTTTGAGTGGTGCCCAGAACAAGAAAGTGTTCTGCAACAGGTCCAGGCTGGCATGCAAACTGTTCTGCCACTTTAGCCATATGATCTGGCTGATCCAATGGTGCCTGAAGTGTCAGTGGCACATACAAGCTGTTTGGAGTCTCTGGCAGATCCCTATTAGTAAATCACAGTGCAGACCCTTAGGATTTGGGGACAAAGCCCTGCCATCCTCTGCAGATAACTATTCTCCTTTTGAAAAAGTTTTTGGCTTGTTGCTGGGCCTTAGTAGAGAATGACTGCTTAACCAGGGGCAACCAAGTTACTTTGCAGCCTGAACTGCCCATCATGAACTGGGTGTTGTCTGACCCAGAGAGTCATAAAGTTTGATGTGCACAGCAGCACTTCATCATTAAATGCAAGTCATACATAAGAGATCGGGCTTGAACAGAACCTGAAGCCACAAGGAAGTTATGTAAGAAAGTGACCCAAATGCCAATGGCCCTCACTCCTGCCACATTACCTTCCCTCTCCCAGTCTGCACCTACGGCCTCATGGGAAGTTCCTTACAATCAGCTGACGGAAAACTCCTGCTTGGTGATTTTACAGATGGTTCTACATGATATTCAAGCACCACACCAAAGTGGACAGCAGCAGCACTGCAGCCCCTTTCTGGCAATTCCCCGAAGGATGGCAGTAAATGGAAATCCTCGCAGTGGGGAGAATTTCAAGCAGTGCACCTGGTTGTTCATTTTGCTTAGAAGGAGAAATGGCCAGATGTGTGACAGCATAATGACTCATGGGGTGTGGGCAACAGCTTGACTGAATGGTTAGGGACTTGTTAGGAAGATGACCAGAAAATTGGTGACATGGAGCTATGGGGAAGAGGTATGTGGACAGACCTATCTGAATGAACCAAAGACGTGAAGATATTTGTGTCTCCTATGAATGCTCACCAAAGGGTAATGTTGGCAGCGGAAGATTTTCACAATCAAGTGGAAAGAACGATGTGTTCTGTGGTATACCATAGTTAGACTCTTTCCCTAACTACTTCTGACATTGCCCAATGGGCTCAAAAACAAAGTGGTCATTGGGGGAGGGGAGGAGGTTATACATGTGCTCAGCAACATAGACTTCCATTCATCAAGGCCGACTTGGATACAGCCACTGCTGAGTACTCAATCTGCCCTCACCAGAGACCATCACCAAGTCCCTGATATGGCACCATTCCTCGAGGTGATCAGCCGGCAACCTGGTGGCAGGTTGGTTACACTGGACTGCTTCCATCATGGAAAGAGCAGTTTTGTTCTCACTGGGATAGATACTTACTCTGGATACAGATTTGCCTCCCCTGCATGCAATGCTTCTGCCAAAACTACCATCTATAGACTTACAGAATACCTTACTCACCATCATGGTATCCCACACAGCACTGTGTTGGATCATGGAACTCACTTCACAGCACATGAAGTGCGGCAATGGGTCCATGCTCGTGGAATTCACTGGTCTTACCATGTTCTCCATCATCCTGAAGCAGCTGGCTTGACAGAACAATGGAATGGCATTTTAAAGACCCAATTACAGTATCAGCTAAGTGGTAATACCTTGCAGGGCCAGGGCAATGTTCTCCAGGAGGCTGTATATGCTGTAAACCAGTGTCCAATATATGGTCCCATTTCTCTCATAGCCAGAATTCATGGGTCCAGCAATCAAGGAGTAGAAATGGGAGTGGCACCATTCATTATTACCCTAGTGACCCACTTGCAAAATTTTTGCTTCCTATTCTCACAACCATATGCTCTGTGGGTACAGGGGTCTTAGTTCCAAGGGTAGGCATGCTCTCACTAGGAAACAACACTCATTCCACTGAACTGAAAGTTTAAGAATGCCACATGGCCACTTTGGGCTCCTCATGCCTCTGGATCAACAAGAAGGGAATTATCCTGTTGGCAGGTGTAATTAATCCTGATTACCAAGGGGAAATCAGATTGATAGTACATAACGGAGGTAAAGAAGAGTATGTCTAGAATAAAGGAGTTGCCTAAGTGCACCTCTTAGTACTATCGTGCCCTGTGATTAAAGTCAATGGAAAACTTCTAGCAATCCAATCCAAACATAACTTATTAATGGCCCAGACCCTTCAGGAATGAAGGACTGGGTCACCCCACCAGGCAAAGAACCACAACCAGCTGAGGTGTTTGCTGAGGGCAAAGGGAATACAGAATGGGTTACGGAAGAAGGTAGCTCTAAATAATAGCTACAACCACATAACCAGTTATATAAATGAGGACTGTAACGAGTATTTCCTCCTTGTTTTGTTATACTTGTGTGTGTGTACATATATAGCAAATATGTTTGTTTTCTTCCCTCCCTGATGCCATTATTTATTAAAAATACAAGATGCAAAAGGTGCTAGTGTGTTTTTGGTTGCACACATTAGTTGTATCATGTTAGGCACAAGTATGACTTCATAACTGCCTTTATTTAGTGATTATGTAAGGTTTAAGGAGATGTGTATAGGTGTCAGCTACCAAGAGGGGGACTCCAGCGGTTAACGTTATATGTCAACTTGGCTAGGCTATGATTCTCCGTGGTTTGGCAGACATTATGTAATCACCATCCATTTTGTTTGTGATCTGATGTGAGCAGCCAATCAGTTGAAAGGGGAGTCTTCTTGCAGGTATAGCCTGCCTTCAGTATATAAATGGATGTTCTGGCAGACCTCACTCTCTTTCTTGGCCTTCAACTCGTCTTGTCACCTAACCTCTGATTCTTGGAACATGAGCCTGCAAAAGTCTCCGACCTGCCACCTGACCTGCAGATTTTAGATTCGCCTACTCCCACAATCCTGTGAGCCAACAAAGGTATCCAGCCTGCCACCTGGCCTGCAGATTTTGGGTTTGTCAGTCCCTGCAAACACATGAGCCAGCAGAAATCTTCAGCCTGTCGCCTGACCCATGGATTGAGGACTTGCTAGCACCCACAATGATGTAAGCCATTTCCTCACAATTGCATGAGCCATTTTCTTGAAGAAAATTTCTCCCTATATATATTTATATAAGCTTTTCACTAGTTTTGCTCCTCTAGAGTGCCCAGGCTAAGATAGGTAATGACAGGATAAGCAGACAGGTATGACTAATCAGTTCTATCTAGAGCACAAAGCAAAACTGCTGTCAAAAGAAGTGAATAACTTTAAAGATTCTGTTGCTAAGAATGAACACCTTTTTCACTCAATCTGTACTGTCCTTCTAAAAGCACTGATTATTTGAAGTATAATTATAAAAAGTCAAGCAAGCATTTAGTAGGACCAGTCTTCAGACTTCATATATATATATATATACATAGAAACAAAAAACATTCATATAACTTTCTTAAAATCTTTCTTCCATTATCCAAATTAAAGAGTAAAAAATAGCCAACATTGATTGTACTTTATCTTAAATTATACATACCCCTCTTTCTTAGCTCCAAAAAAGCCTAGAAACAATGACTGATTCAGCAGCAATGAGTGCCCCAGAAGATTGTCTCCAAACACCATTTCCTCTCTAACATGACCATGATTTCTAGGAGACATGGGTGATTCTAGGTTTGAGGCAGGAAACATACAAGATAAACCTGGAATATCATCTCATACTAGAAAACAAGGAAGCTTTCAAAGACTACAAATGTTTTATCAATAGGATTAAGGATAATTACCACAATTTTCCAAAAAATCAATTAATTAGAAAAAAAAATGACTAAGGAGCCAACTTGGAAAAGTTCTAAAAGGTCAAAGCTGGAACAATGTAAGCATCAATAAAAATAACATCTATTACGGACTAAACTATGTAAAAATGTTTAAATATCTGAGTTCATGAAGATAATAAAACTCATCTGCCAACCTTGGAGGATGCTGTAAATCAGGCTATCATTATGAAAACAGGTAAATAAAGGGGAAAAAAATCAAGTATTTATATTGGCTTTCCTATAATCAAATACTGAATAATAAGAATGTATACTTTATAGAAGTATTCTAAACTAATAATTAACAAAGAAGAAATGATACAGTAATTAAAATATCATTTTCCAACCTCTAACAAAATAAAGATCTAGTCAATGACCATCAGTGGTGGGTGTCACACAAAGATAACCAGACATTATGTGCCCCCGACAGAAGTATACGCTACCACCAATGATGTATTCTTGCCTCTCCTTTCTCAAAATCTAACCTGAGTCTGATCAAACCTCCTTATATAAATACCAATGGATATAAAGTACAGGAGACAGGATATTTAAGTGACAAGATGGAGAGATGGGGAAAATTCTACAGGACAAATAATTACATTTCTTCACTGAATCAATTATTGAAGGAGAAGATATTTTGATGTAAATATATCAGCTGAAGGCAATGTATACAGCTTATCTGAATCTGTTTCAAACAAACCATTTGTTTAAAAAAAAAAAAAAAGGCAGAAGAAGAACTGCACCTGGATGTTTACTGGTATTAAAGAATTATGATTAACTTTTTTAGGTGTGATAATGTTTCTGTTGTGTATTTTTTTAAATCCTTACCTTTAAGCAATACATGTTGTTGCATGTCGTCGAGTCAATTCCAACTCATAGCGACCCTACAGGACAGGGTAGAACTGTCTCATAGGGTTTCGAAGAAGTGGCTGGAGGATTTGAACTGCCGACCTTTGGGTGAGCAGCCTAAGCTCTTGATCACTCTGCCACCATTCCAAAGTAGTAATAAGTGAAATAATCTGGTATCTGAGATTTGCTTCAAAATACTCCAGAGCAGAGGAATATGGGTGGGAATATTGAAGGAATAATATTGGACATAACATTATAATTGTTGAAGGCAGGTGGTAAGTATATGTGGACTCATTATAACGTACTATTCTTAAAAAGTATTTGACCCTTTCCATAATAAAAAGGAAAAATATTAGTTATCAATAATGTAACACTTACCTGCCTCGACTGCCAGTACTAGAGGTACTAGGGGGTCTCACAGGTGTGTGAGAATTAGATAAACCTGAAAAATAATAAATCAAAACGAGGATCAGTGCATGCGTACACGCATAACCAGAATTATACCTACTAGTTACAGAATTCAAGATTATCATAACCCAGTTCAGCAAGTCTTGGTAATCAGACCCAGCCCTTAGGTCAGGATGGCATGTGTAACCATTGGCAGACATCAACCACCGTTTTCTCTCAGATGACCCCAGACACTACCTCAGAATCCTTCTCAGAGCAACACTAGCCAGTCAATGAACACTGTCAGAAAAGACAAAGCTGCCTGCCACTCTGCAATCACCTGGTTAAATATCATATTTAGATTTCCATTAATTATTCCTTCTTTCAGAAGTCCTGGAATAATTCCATTAAAGCTCAAAAATTACGTGACTTAAAAATACATTAATGATGCATCTTAGCCAAAACCCATATTTAAATTCAAACTACTCTTCCTCTAGAAATAATCAGGTGGTCTGTTTCACTGAGAAATAACATTTAATCTACATCAGAAAAATATATTCCTTAACCATTTCTGAACTATCAACCTGTTTGGAATTGCTTCAGTCATTAATTCCTAAGAGAGTCCCAACTGAATCAGCTGGCAACAGGGTTAATAAGACAACTGGGCTTTCAGAAAGAATCTGCATTTAATGGACATGATTAGTCAAATTTTGATAGATACCAGTAAATTTAGGTTTTTGTTTTAAAATTGCAATCTGAAAATTTACTTGCCTTTCCTCAATTCTTTTATTTTTTTTTTAACCCTTTCGTTACTGTATTAAAAAAAAATTTTTTTAATGGCAAGTGTTTTCAAAATCTGAATGCATGCTTACTAATTCAGTGTGATTTTTAGTTGGCGCAGTAGTTAAGAGCTTGGCTGCTAAATAAAAGGTCTGCAGTTCGAATACACCAGTCGCTCCTTAGAAACCAATGAGGCAGTTCTACTCTGTCCTATACGGTCACTGTGAATCAGAATTGATTCAATGGCAAAAGGAATATGGATTTTGAGAAATATGATCTGGTAATACAAGCCACCAATAAGGTGATGCCACCAACATATGGCATGACTATATACCAATGGTAATTAGATATATAACTTATTGTGGGCACCTTTTCACTAGATTACATGAGGAAACTCTGGTTTTCCAAATATGACACAGAAAACCAAAATAAACCCATCAGGACTTCCTAACTATCACATAGGAAAGCCATAACTATGTTTAGCATTATCTCACAAAAATATAGGAAAAAAAGGCAGAAGTTTACAAAACTAACACATCCAGGAAGCATCACCTAATAGAACGCTCATCCTACACAAGGCTCCAACTCTGGTCTGCTGAGCTTCACGAATTTCAAAAGGGAGCCACCTTGCCACTAACTGCATTAGAACCAGAGTAACGTACTACCTACGAGGTCCAGAGACATAAAAATGGTTGGTATACCGTTAATCCAATGGTAACTAAAGAGTTTTAAACAACGTTTTTAACAGCATTATTTTACAGAGTGTTTTAAAGTTGGGTTGAAACCAAACAACTGTTCAACTGACCATCTGTATTGTAAAAATAAGATACGGGAAGTATATGCATCTACAAACCCGGCGAAGAACGTGAAAATGGCCTGCAGGGGGTGACGTGGGAGGAGTACTTTAAACTTCTGAACAGCGTAGATTACAGATATATATAAACATTACGTCTAAGTAGCTGAAGACTTCCAACAATATTTGAACTAAAATAATTAGAATAATTGGAAAAAAAACATTCTCTGATACTAGGAGATACCTTTTTTTTTAAGGTGCTAAAGAAATAATGAGGTAGTTTGCTTTACCTGATGATCCGGGAGACAGGGCAGAGGGTCCTGGGGAAGGATTCATGGTGCTTGTAGGCTGTGGGGGTAAGTGGCTGCCTGAGATATATCTGCTTAGTAGATTATCTAAACTACTTGAACCAGCGTCTTCCAACTGAAGAGAAAAAATAAATACATTTTACTCTGATTAAACAGAGAAGTTATTAATTTCATTAATGTCACCATTTATGCGCAGTTTACTAATAAACTAACCGATTCTACAATATCAAATTCAGCTTAAATGCTGTTTCCTTAGGCTCCCCTGAGGACCCACACAACATTTATATGAACTGTAATTAATTCTACTCAACAAATAATACCCAGCTGTTCAAGACAAAACCCAATGATCCACTAAATCCTTTATGTTCTACCCTGAAAATTCCTGTGACATACTCTTGACACTTCTGTCTTTTCCCAAAACTGCTGCAGGGCTCATTTATCAGTATCCTTTTCTCCAGTCTCTTTCCCTCTATTTCAATGTCCAGTCTGCCAGTCATTCCCCTGAACAGAAATTTGATCCTGTCAATGCTCAGCTTTTAAACTTTGGTAAGTTCTTATAGTCAACAAAAAATCCTTAGTCTAACATAAAAGGTCCCTTTATCACCCATACAAAAAGGGCAGGTAACAGGAGGGCTGAGCCCTTTTCTGACTTAGAGGCAGTAGTGTAAAGTCAGAGAACCAGGGCACTGTGACTTTGGGCTGGTCCCCAATTTGAATACCTGTTTCCTAATCTTCAAAACATCCTGCCTACGTCACAGAGCTGTGATGATTAAATGAGAAAATACTTGTGTAAGAACAAATAGTACTTAAATACGAAAATTACCTTAAATTTTACACTACTCTATATGAGAGATGGTCAAGCTGTTCTTGATTCAATAATTGCTGATATTTTGCTTACTGGTTTCCCTGTACCCATACTTGCCCTCTTTCAACCTTCTCTCCCTCTAGAGCCATGATTATTTTTTCATGCAAATCTACTTCTGGTTCCAGACAGAAAACTGAAAATGTGTGTTTACTTCTTAATTCTCCTTCCCTCTCAAAATCCCACTGATTTTCGTAGCTATAAAACAGGAAAGGAGAATATCAAAGCACAAAGACTGGAGAAAACTCTGGATATAAACCAAAATAGAAGTGAAGCGACAGAAAAGTGATAAGAGTAGGGCAGCTCAAAAATAATCACAAGCAAGGGAGGGTACTCCTAAAAAAGTAAACAGACCAATTTTCTGGTCAAAACCCTTAAAATACCCCAAGGTAAGAGACATAAAGGGCTGAGGGAAGTGCAAGTATGCTGTGGGCTTGCTGGAGAGACAATTAAAGGATCTCGGTAGCTTTGCCTGCCCCGTTGTCACTGCTGTTGGCCAAGGATTCACCTGTAAGGTGTAACTACAGGTGAACCCTTAGCTGCAACTAAAGTCAACTGGACGATCTGGGAAGAGAGGAGAGCTAATGTGGGCGACAGATGTAAGCGGGGCTGCATCCCACCTAAAAAGAAACACATGGCAGTTACATATGGTTCAATAAAAAATCCAAAAAACTACAGCCATGAAAATCTCATGTTAATCTACCTCTACCCTCATTGCTTTTACACTCTCCGTCTGCAATTTTTATCTCCAGCCAAACAGACATCCCTAAGGCTAGAAGAGTGGACTAGGTTAGGAAAAAGCAAACAGGGAGTACATAAAAGGCATTCCTGACTTCGTTACTGCCTCCAACAGGGAAATGCTAGCTGAAGCATTCATCTCCAGTTTTCACTAAACACAGGCAAGAGTACAATAAACAAAGTTAAAAGACTAACGGGGGTGGGGGAGGGGTGGAGATTAGTTTATTCATTAAACCAACTGTGTGTGTGTGTGTGTTAGTGTGTGTGTGTTAGCATCTCCTATGTGCCAAGCACTATTCTTAGTGATACAGCAGTTAATCAAAGTCCCTTTGTGGCAACCTGTTGGCTGTTCTCCCCGGTCTATTCTCCCCTACTTCTGGACACATAGCTACTCAGTACACATGATACTTACAAGCCTCCTTTACATTAGGTGTGGCTGTGTGACTAAGGTCTTGTCAATGGAAGGTGAGCAAAAGTGATGTGTACAATTTTCAAATCACTTGTTTAAAAGAAAATGCTTTGCCAGGGACTTCTACTTCCCCTGAGCTGGAAGTCACAGATAACCACCATTCAGATCAGGACAATGCCCTAAGGCAGGGGTCTGCATATTTTTATTTTTTATAAAGGGCCAGAGAGTCAAAATTTTAGACTTTCTGGGCCATATATAGTCACTCTCACATTTCTTAATCCCTTTAAATATGTTTAAAAAAAAAAAAAGAAACTCCTTTGCTTGAGGGCCGTACAAAAATAGGCTGCAGGCCAACTGGCCTTAGTTTGCCAATAAGGGATGGTGAAGAAACAAAATGGAAGGAAACTGAGTCCCTAAGTAACTGCATGGGACATACATGAGGCAGAGCCCCCACGGTGCTGTATTCTTTACCTGGCTTCCTCCCTTACAGTGTTGTATTGAAAAATCCTTCCCTTTATTGCCCCACTCCCACCTGCCCCCTCAGCTTTGCATTTGAAACTTGCTTTTGCTTACGACACTGGGGTTCTGGGTTTTGCTTAGAGGTTATACATAAATCCCACTGCCCCTGCACAGTATGATTAAGACTGTTGCTGCCATAACCTGTATAACTCCCTACTTTTAAACCCCTTTAAAAGTAACTTGCCTGCCCACCCCTGGCAAGCAGTCTTGGCAGCAACAGCTCCAACTGACTCCATTTCCTTGTATAACGAAATAAAGGTGCCTTTCCTGTTCTCCCACTTTGGTCTCTCACTCATGCTGAGTAAAGAACCTGGGGTTTCCACCCAGTAACATTTCTGGCAAGCCAGCCAGGAGCCATCTGCTAGGTACCTGAGGTGGATCGGAAACAGAACAACCCCTTTGTCTGGAGCCACCAGGAGATTTCTCCTGGAGACTTTGGAGCAGCAATGAAAGCCGACCGCCATGCCCTTCTCCCACCGAACCAAAAAACATGATAGCTTTGAGAGACATGAAACACACCTGAGTTTTTTGGTAAGTGCCTAGGTAAAATGATAGCTCTGTGAGAGACATGAAATGCACCTGGGTTTTTTGTTAAGTGCCTAGGTAAAACGAAAGCTCTGTGAGAGACAGGAAACGCACCTGACTTTTTTTGTAAGGCCTTAGAAGAGTCCCAAGAAGCAGAAGAAATTGGCCGTTGAGGGCATTGGGAATCTGAGGTTATTTGGAAAATAACACAGTAATTCCTAGGTAAGGCCTTAGAAGAGTCCCAAGAAGAGGGAGGAATTGACCACTGAGGGCGTAAAAGGCTCCGGTACCTGTTAAGGTGGTGAACCAGGTTAGGTTGTGTGAGTGTGCAAGTATATCTAGAGAACATAGAACATTCAAAGGATCCCAAAATACTGCCTGCTAAGATGTACCCTTAAGAACTGTGAACAGGGATTTGGACAGACATGGTTCTGGCAGCAGAGCATGCTTGTCCCTTTCCTACTTTTGCCTTTTTTATATATATGCCGAATAAAATCTTTCTTTTTGCTTTACTAAACTTTGTGGTGTTTTCACCCTACAAGAGTTAGTTGCTGCAGGGATTCTAAAGCGACGAATCCAGTCAGCCTCGAGGAGATCTGGACTTCGGAGCAGAAGCCAGCAAAAAGAGAGGTCCCAAGCATTCACATCCCATGTCCCATCGACAAAGACGCGGTGATTGCTCTCAGAAAAGGAGCTTTTTCTTTTTCTCATGTTTATTCTTTTTGTTCTTTTTCTCATGTTTTCTTAAGTTTTGTTCAGCATATCTGTTTGAAAAACCGGTTGTTTAATTAAGGAGAATCTTAGCTTACTGCTTGATCGTTTGTTTAAGAGTAGTGTCTAGTAACTCTTGGTGAACTGCACTTTGTGTTCAGATTCGGGCATTTGAAACACTTTCTTAAAGAGATAATTCTATTTTCAAAGAGCTCTGGGCCACAATAAACCGCAAAAATTTGGGCACGGATGGACCAGTAAAAGCCATTAGGGTGGTTGCTGGTGCTCATCACAAGCGTTAAAGACTCTCATAACAGGATAAGGTGGTCAAGAGACAGACTACAGCACTAGGATGCCTGCCACCCACAAGCAAACGCTTGCACAACAAAGGTACATATTGGTCTAAGCAAAACACTGTCCAAATCCAGGGGCGTTCCTTGTTAGGTTTCTTTTTGTGGCTCAGAGAAAACCTGGAAGATACAGTGCTCTGTTTTGCTAAATTTTGCAAGGAAAAATGGTGGCTCCATCCCAGTTTTATGATAGTTTCTCATTAAAGAATCACAACAGTATTCCTCCATCTGATACTCTGGCAAGTTAATAGGCTTTATCTAAAATCTGTTACTTCTGTTAAATTGAGTTGATCTTACCAAAAATTGCTTATATACACTTTAGGAAACTAGAATCCCTGTATCTTTGTGTTGTTTGGTATTATTCAGTGAGTTTATATGGACTTTCTGTCTCTTTTTGTTCTGAGAGCTTGCTTCTGGTCTAGAGAGTTATGTCTAAGCTTCTGTTTTGTAAAAGGTTGGAGGCTATGGCTGAGGACTGCTGTTTTTTGTAAGGTCATCTTAGAATCTCAGTTCTTTCCTCAATCAAGAAAAACTGTGTCTTATGTCTGTCTTATGATTTAGATTTTTAGTAGCTTTACTGGAAAACTATGTTTAAGTCAATCATAAAAGCAAAGCCTTTCTAAGTAACTTAGGCCTTTAGACATTATATGAAATGTGTTTTATTTAAAGAAAAAGGATAACTTTGTTTTAAAGTAAAACTAACAGTTCCAGAGTACGAAAAAGGAGGCAAGCCTAGAAAAAAACTGCTAAAGGGCTTTGGTATCTACTGGGTAGGTAAAAGGTTGTGATACAGACAAAACTGCTTTCAGAGAAAATAATAAAAGGGAAGAAATAAGTTATCTTTTGCCTTTCAAAATGCCTAGTTCAATTTAAACATATGTAAATGAATTGGGATAACTCCTCCCCCCACCACAGTCTCACTAGCCAAGAACTGATGGATTCATTTATAAAACTGCTAAATAGTTTTGGTATTTACTAGGTAGATTTAAAAAAAAAAAAAAAAAAACCCAGTGCCCTCGAGTCGATTCCGACTCATAGTGACCCTATAGGACAGAGTAGAACTGCCCCATAGAGTAAAATGCCTAGATCAATTTAAACATATGTCAACAAATCAGAATGGCCTAATCTTGCCTTCTACCCTGAATCAAAAATAAGGAAGGTGCCATAACATCAAGGTTCCCCAGCCCACAGTCTCCAAGGTCAAATAGAAATCACAATGAGACACACCTAAAATGGCCTGGGAAAATGTTTCCAACCCTAGCCAGACACTGAACGTTATATCCGTATCAATGAATTTGTAAGTTAAACAGAAGCTCTGTGATTTCCAAAGCCACTTGATAAAATCTTTAAGGGATAAAATTAGATTGAGAATATATGAGAAACGGTAAAAGTTGAATGAAAACTTAAAATGTTGAAACAGACTTTCAGCAACAGTTATGTTTTACGGGATACAGGCTTAAAATAATTTCTAAGATCTTTTAGATACGTTATGAATGTTAAATTAACAGATATTTGTCATAATTCATGCTTTTATAATTTCGTTTTTTTATGCCACAAGAGAAAGGATACACGTGTCTATGTCTGGCTCTGCTGAGTGTTTATTTTTGCCGTTTAAAGGGATGCACTATAAGAGGTATACAACGAAGACAAAGTTTAAGAGGTTTATTAAAAAAGAAATTTATTTGATGTGGTCAAAAGTTTTATCTGTCTGACTAAAGTTTAATGGTTTTATTTATGAGATTTTTAGGTGCTTTAATGTTAAATAAAATATAAAACAAAGAATTGTGTTTCCTGCTGTTAAAATAACAAAATTTTATTTGTATTTCTGAGTTGAAGGGTTAATTTATTCTTTGTATAATCTGCCTTCAAGGCAGAGGTTTGGACTCTCAATAGAGTAAGATTCCTGAGCCAAAAACCAAACTGCATGGTTTTCAGAAAAAAAAAAGAGCCAAGGTTTTTACTTTAAGATCCTTGGTTAAATAACTTAAGTATTGTTTCACAGTGACCTATAATCAGATCCTGACAACTCTGAAACTTCACGGAAAGCCACAAAAACATTTGTACAAAAGAAAAGTGCTAAAAAGTTTTATTTAATAAATTACATGTAAGATGCCGTCAAAATCAAGAAAACCACCTGATTCTCTTTCGGTTAAGAATTATGTGTATTTTCTCTTGTGTTTTTTGCTAATATTAGACAGTAAATGCATATTATGTCATAATTTTATTGTTATTTCTTAATTGCTAACTTGGTCACAACTTCATCAAAGCTGATAGGAATTCACGTCATTTACCTATTAAGTTTTCTTTTATTACTCTCCAGGTATTTAAAGATTTGATAATCTTGGTATAGCCTGACTTGGTATATCCTAGTATTATGCCTCAAGATTATTACGTATTATATCTGAAGCTCTTTAAAAATATGGTTAATGGTTATATTTAGAGATATTTTTATCTAAAGTTTTTTTTTTAACTGATTTTATCTGGCCTTTACATTGTGCTTGCAATTAATTTCTATCCAGTATTTCACTAGAAAAGTATTATTTTTATAAGTTAATCATGGCCATATTAAATTTTGTCATCAGCAGATAAGTTTATACTTTGCTGATCTGCTGACAACGTTTGACCAAAATAGCTCAACAAAAAAATTGACTATATTGGACTTGCAAAAGAACTGTGACTAGACTGAATAAAACTTCCAGAACTCCTATGCAAAAAGCTGACTGCGACTGATCCAGAAACACATGGAACAGAAATTAACTACATTTAAGACTGAGTAAACAAAAGGAAACTATGGGTTTTATGTGGGAATACTGCTCATATTTTAAGGCCCTACTTTCTAAATACAAGAAAACATTTTCCTTTCTCCTAAATTATTTAACTAATGGGTTTAGATATTATAACTCCTGAATTAGAAGTTCTTCTCTCATAAAAGGTTTTGTGGCACTGCTGCTTCCGAGAAAGTGACCCATGACTGTTAACAGGTAGACCAAGGAGGGACAGCTTGCCCTCAAGAAGGACACTTAGTATGTTTTAAAACAGATTAACTGAAGACCACCAAGAGGAGAGGTCCATTCTATATCATCGTGTTAGACCATGTATTCTCTAATGAAAATCTGGTTGTCACATGTGATTTTTCTATGCCTTCTGTTTCCTCTAGAGAAAATTTGTGTGTGGTAGATCCTATACTGGTTTAAAATGATCCCTTTCCAACTGACAGTGAGTTTACATGAAAAATCTCTTGTTTAGATTACTGGTGAATGCAGGGGCAATGCACTTTGAAAATTTGGATATTCAAAGTAATAATACTGGTAAATATTGAAGAGGTCATGTTAAATTGTGATACACTATAAAATGACAGTCAAATAGAAATCTGTTGGTCCAACACTTAGGGTATGGCTGGTAGCTTTAATTCCTAGTTATGGTATTGTTGAATTGGAGAAATTTTTAGAAATTTATCAATCATTCTGGACAAATAACAGATGAAGTTGCCATTAAGATAAAGACCCAACAGTAATCTTTAACTGCACTAGCCAAGGTGATGTGAGATAACAAAATAGCCTCAGGCTTTTTAATTACCTCAAGTATAGGCTCCGCAGTAGCAAATAATTCTTGTTGCATTTGGATAAATAACACAGGAGACATAAAACAGGATATATACAGAATCACACAGCAAGCTATCTGGTTACACTGTAACACCCTTACAAACACCAGATTTATTTGGTTGTTACCATCAAGAACAGGGGCTAGATCACTACTGCAAGGGATAGTACTGTTCTTAGTCTGCATCCTGATAATATTAGGCATAATAAAATTCATCTTCCACTCTCTTACACACCCAAAAGGGCAAAAGAAGGCTTTGGGCTAAGATGTTGATGTATACTGAGTCTGCTCACTTTGGCAATGCGACTGACATCGCTCACTCTTAAGATCCTGGTGAAGCACCAGATGGTATCGGGTGGAAAACCAGCACCTTCAGTTTAAAGAGCCTGCCATGGCCACCATCTAAGGGCTCAACTAAGTCCAGGTATCAATATCTCCAAATTCCAATGAAAAGAAAAAAATTATTTAGGAGATTTTTTATTGGAGCCATTATTCCCAGTCCTTGAGCATAAAGAACGTGGCCCAGCTGGAGTTGGACTCACAAAGACTCATAAAGACACATCAACTGGGCCCTGAGGTATAAAGACAATAGCTAAGACAATCTGGAAAAAAATTTTTTAAGGAAACATTCACATAAACAAGGCATAAAAGGCACTCTTAAACAGTCAGTTATAAATCAACATGATGTCAGTAGCCACAATGAAAGGCCTAGGTCCAATATTTGCCCCTCCCCAAAAACATACTGAACAATTCTGAGCCAGGCTAAAGTTCAAAAGGGACACTGGTCTTAAATGGCAGAGCCCCCACAGTGCTGTATTCTTTACCTGGATTCTCTCCTACAGTCTTGTATTGAAAAAATCCTTTCCTTTCCTGCCCCCACCCCCTCACCTTTGCATTTGAATCCTGCTTTTGCTTGCAGGTTATAGATAAACCCCACTGCGCCTGAGTAGTATGATTAAGAATGCTGCCCAGGTAACTTGTATGAACTCCCTACTTGCAAAGCCCTTTAAAAGTAACTTGCCTGCCCACCCCTGGCCAGCAGTCTTGGCACCAACAGCTCCAACTGACTCTAATTCATTGTACAAGAGACCTTGGTCTCTTCTTTATTGGCCAATACAAGTCACACCAAGTAAGAACCTGGGGTTTCCACCCAGTAACATATACGCGTTATGTAAATAATTTCTATGAATTAAAAGGAAAAAGACAATCCCAATAAAAAAGTGAGCAAAGGATTTAAGTAGATAACTCACAGATGAAATAAAAATAATCAATGAAATCCCATTCAATGGGGAAGGAGAATCTCTTCAATAAACTGGATTTCCACATGCAGAAGAATGAATCAGGATCCAAATCTCACACCACACACAAAAACTAATTCAAAACGGATAAAGGACAACCTAAGTGTGAAAACTAAAACCATAAAATTCTCAGAAGAAAACTAGGGACCTAGTTTTTAGGGTGGGCTATCAGATATGACAACAAATGTACAAGCATTAAAAGACAAAATAGATAAAATGGGACCTTACAAAAGTTTAATACTTTTGTTCATCAAAGAACTTGATCGAAAAACTGAAGAGACAACGTACAAATTGGAAGAAAATGTTTAGGGACCATATATCCAATAGGGTTCTAATATCCAAAATATATAAAATACTTCTACTACTTAACAACAAAAAAACAAGTTTGTGTCCATCAAAAACCAGGCAAAGGACTTGAACTGACACAGCACCAAAGAGGATATTCAGATGGCCAATAAGCACATGAAAAGACGCTCAACACCATTAGCCATTGCTGTTGTTAGATTTTGACTCACAGTGACCCTGTGTCACAGAGTAGCCAGGGCTTCAAACTCGTTTGTTCATGCTGAGAACTTGCAGTTCTAACAAGCTCCCAGGTGGTGCTAATACTCTGGTTAGGGACCAATTGGGAGAACCACTAGTAGAGCCCAAACCAAAAACCAAACCCACTGCCATCAAGTGGACTCCGACTCATAGCGACCCTATAGAGCAATGGTTCTCGAAATTTATTATACATAAGAATCACCTGGGGATCTTCTTAAACTGTAGATTCTGATTCAATATACCTGGGGTGGAAATGCAAATTCTCAGCAGGGGTTCAAACCAGAAGGAACTGGTTCAAAGCCCTGAGTAGAACTGCCCCATAGGGTTTTCTAGGCTGTAATCTTTATGGCAGCAGATTGCTAGGTCTTTCTCCTCCGAAGCAGCTGGATGGGTTTGCTTAACCACTGTGCCACCAGGACACCTTCGTTAGCCATTAAACCATTGCTATCAAGTCTAATGCGACTCATAGCCACCCTATAGGACAGAGTAGAACTGCCCCATAGGGCTTCCAAAGCTGTAACTCTTTATGGAAGCAATCTACCACATTTTTCTCCAGAGGGGTGGCTGATGGGTTCAAACCATCAACCTTTCAATTAGCAGCCAAGTGTTTAGCCATTTTGCCACCAGGGCTCCTTCATCAGCCATTAGGGAGATGGAAGTCAAACCCTGGAGGTATCATCTCACCCACAATAGCATGACAATGGGAAAAAAAGCGGGGTGGGGAGAACAATAGGTGTTGGCGAAACCTCTCAACACTATACCTTTTTACGCCTGCAATCCCAAACTATCTTCTCGTTACCACTATGGACAGTGAAAAGAGAACCTGGACTTATAATCAGAAGTCTGTGCTTTGCATTCCAACTTTTCCATTTACTGTATGACTCTGGGGAGATCACGAGCCTCTCTCAGGCTTATCCATAAAATCAGGATGATAATATGTATGACAGGCGGTGATTTCGTGCATTAAACTGATACACTATCTGTGAAAGTACACTGTGAATCATAATCATAACTCAGAAATATTTTTCATATATTCTAAAAATTTCCATTCTATTTGGCCCAGTCCTCTTATCATCAACAAAATACCATTTACATGGCCAAAAAAGATCTCACCTAGTATCAGGGAAGCAATTAGATAAAGAGAATTCACAATGAATTAGTGATTCTCAAACAATTTTGAAGTTACAGAAACATCCTTTCAAACAAACTCTTACGTAAAACCATTAAATACATAAAAAATATTAAGGTACAGCCATCAAACCCACCCAATGCCGTCGAGTCGATTCTGACTCATAGCGACCCTATAGGACAGAGTAGAATTGCCCCACAGAATTTCCAAGGAGTACCTGGTGGATTCGAACTGCCAACCCTTTGGTTAGCAGCCATAGCATAGAGGGCATAAAAGGAACTACTGGCCCAGCAGCTTCACTGTTCTTTGCTCTCATGGTGACCGTGACCCTTGACTCCTAGTAATTCACGATGTATAACTCAGGTTATATTTATATTTAAAAATAAAATGCCTATTCATTCAAATGAATTGGTGAAATTTCAGAAAGCACTGAGAGATATTTTTCATCAGAGAAATGTCACAGGTAAAAGGGACAGGAGGCCTCAGAGGCCCTTAACATGCCATTTATTCCTCCTCACCCTTACTTTTCCTCTCAGTAGAACCCCCTGACATATAAACCTTCCAACCTATTCTCACCCCGACCTGCTTGCATGAGGGGTTGACTACCCCTTGTGGACCTAACAGAAGAATGACAAAGATGTGACCATGTTTTGCTCCTAGGTCTCTTCTCTGGCTCCAAACCCACGCCACAAGTGCTCCTTCATCCAACTCAAGTTTACCTGTTGGGCAGGCAATAAAAAAGAGGAACTGGCCTATTAGCAAAGCTGACATCAATCCATTGTTGTACCTTGTTTAGACAGTCTCATAATCTGCTATTCATACATTCAGTTTCTTATAACTTTAAAATATTACAGAACGCTGGTTTTAGCACAAATAACATATTAAAATTCAAATACGTATACTCCATTCTTTAGAAACTTCAAAATGTTGGTCCTGATTAAAAAAAAGAAATACATATTCTAACTTCCTAATTCATACAGTTTTGAATATCTCTTTCAAACAAACCATACAAATGTACAAACCTGTATGGGCGGAATATCTGGCAGTGACGGAAGGTTTTCTGGATTGGTAACTGAGGGGATAAGCTCTATTGCTGTAACAGATGGGCTGGTGGGACCTCGGTTTGCGTTTGCCATGGTAGCTATAGTAGGGCTGGTTGGGTTGATTGTGGTGTTGTGCACTGATACAACAGGAAAGGGTCCAGCATGCCCTGGATTTGAGTGCTGTTAGGAAAGAAGACATTCCCATTACCTGATCTGCCAGAATACCCTAATACGAACTATACCTTTAAGAAAATTTTAATGAAGGATTACCCGTGTCTCAAAAACAAAGTAAGCCCTCTCAAACTTACATAGAAAGAAAACAGGTCGAACTTAGCTTTTTCATTTTTCTATTCATTTTTGTATAGGATCTAGGGGAAAACAGGCTTGCCAATAATTTTTCAACCTATCAACCAGCCTGGTGATACCTTATTTCAGAACAAGGATGCATGTAATACATGATTTGGAAGCCCTCAAGTTTGCACACAGCAGGCCAAAAAGCCACTGTGCTATCTATATTCCTCTTTGATCCTTTATTCTTTTTTGCTTTTTTTTTTTTTTAATAATTGTATAATGCAGCTGAATATGGCAGAGAGAACACTGAATTTACAGGAGGGAAATATGATTTCAATTCCTGACTCTAATATTGTGTAGCCTTGGGTAATGTGGTAACGGTGTAACAACACCTCGGCTGTCTGATTCTGAGGATTATTAGGTGAATCATTTGCAATAATATAGACAAAAATCTTTGGAAAATAAATTACATAGTTGGATACAGTTTGTACTACCCAGGGACCTACACATGTAGATAAATCACTTAAGATACTTTAAAATGCTAATATTCAGTAATTTCTATAGGGGCAACCCTAGAGTCTAAAGACAATGTTCTGAAGTGGTTGGTTAGTCTGATTCTCTAGCTTCTGCACTCTTCCAATGAGGTACCTAGACAGTGTTAAGAAAACGAAACGCCCAGATGCTCAATTTTCGTATGCACTTTTTCCTAAAGACACCTTGATTTGCCTAAAAATGTGCCATGGTCTGCAAATCCTATTTACCACTTCTTTCACAATTACCCTTTTCCCACTTGGCAAAAAAAGAGCACAGCCCTGACCCGTTCCTAATCTTCTTGTAGCACGCTGCCCCTTGGTGAAAACAACTCCCAGAGAGGTAAGCAAAGGTTCAATTGGAAATAATGGTGTTGGGTGTTCAGTGTTGAGAAAGCGACTGACTCCAAAACCCGTGTGACTAATCTTCTAATGGGTTCCAAAACTTGATGCTCAACAAAAATGAAGAAAGGCCTGATGAAGCTAACTGATAAAGAGGTTTTCCAAATAGTTTTGATAGATCATTGGGACTTATGGCTTACAACCTAGAGAAAATGCAAATAATTCAGGAATATTACTAAAACTTTTAACTCCCAGGTACATATTTTAGTGAACAACTTTTCTGAACATTATATGAAAAACAAAAACCAATGAACAAACTTGTAATAAAAATGTATGTGGAACCCTGACTCATGCCAATAATAAGTGTCAGTGATACAAAAGTACATAAATGAATAGGACGGGAAAACATGGCCCCATCTATCTCATAAAGATATGCATTTACGAAAGAATTTTTAACTTTTAAGTTTTCTAATATTTTTAAACCATGTAAATATATTTATATGGCTTAAACAACTGCACAGGAATAACTATAATGAAAATTCAGTTCAGGGGTAAATTTTTACAGCTTAATAGTCTTATTGTCACTGGAAATTTAATAAAGGAATTTTTTATGGAAATATTTTTGCTACAGAAAATTACAACTAGCTCATATATAAATCTTCCAAGCATAAATATATTAAGATAAAATTTTGTAGAGGAAGTAAAAGAGAAATACAAATTCAAGGGAGAAAAGGGAGTGTAAAATTTTGACTTTTAAAGAAGAGCCTGCTATGGTATTTGGGATTCCAGTGGATTCATTTAAAAGAATGATCTAAGTGTTTTATGTTATAATATCAATATTTGCAATATACTAGAAATGATGGCCTTTACAACAATTTAAACTTTTAATTTTAAATGTCAACTTTAAAACATGAAAAAAACCAAAACCAAACCCGTCGCTGTCAAGTCGATTCCAACTCATTGCAACTCTCCAGGACAGAGTAGAATTGTCCAATAGGGTTTCCAAGGAATGGCTGGTGGATGTGAACTGCCAACTTTTTGGTTGGCAACCAAGCTCTTAACCACTGCGCCACCAGGGGAGTGCATATTTTTCAAAAGTCAGTAACCAGTTGTCATCCAGTTAATTCAGACTCATGGCAACCCTAGGTGTGTCAGAGTACAATTGTTCTAAATACGGTTTTCAGCGGCTGATTTTTCAGAAGCAGATCACCAAGTCTTTCTTCTGAGGTGCCTCTAGGTGGACTGAAACCTCCAATCTTTCAGTTAGCAGCCAAGTGTGTTAACTGTACCACCCAAGGACTCTTCCTTCTGGAGGTACTTGGGTCAAAAAGCTCTAAGACAGTGGTTCTCAAAATTTAGTGTGCAGACTGACCTGAAAGATTTACTCAAAGTTTACGTATTTCTGAGTACTCCCTTCCTGGAAACTCTAATTCAGTGGGTATGGCTCACAATCTGCACTTCTGACAGTTCCCAAGCCCCACCTCAACCCCACCTGTGAGCCTAACAGTCTTTAAAGCATGCTTTGAGAAACACTGTTCTAAGAATTATAAAACTAACTTTATTACTACAAATTCTACATAAAATTAGCCTCATTTTATAATCATACCTCCTATACACATATGCTTTTCAAAGATTAGAAAACATGTCTCTAAATACACTTATCTCTAAAATTAAGCATATCTACACCCTGAAGGAATAATACTTGAATAGAGAAAGGCAAAAGAAAAAGAATTACAAATGGCATAGCTCTATTACTTTCAAACTCCTTTTTATATATTAGGATTGAGGAGTCACACTGGAAACTAAGAATCTAATCTTGATTTCACTGTTATCTCATGTGATTGTGGGTAAATCAGCGCATTCGATTTTTCAGACTGTAAAATGAATATGGTAGACTAGAGGTTATTAATCCACAGTAATAAGATGGGTCAAAAGGGATCATGTAAATATATTTTTCTGGATTAATCAAATTCTCAAAAGTACCAATGACCCCCCTCCCCCCTCATCACTGATTAACAAAAAGGTTTCTTTTAATTTTAAAATTGTATGATTCTTACAAATGTAACTCTACGCATACTTGTCTTTGGAGGTGCGGCTGCATCATGGAATATTGAGGGCCACTGTGTCTGGGTATCCCTGGTATTCGGGCAGCATTCTGAGCCATTCTCATCTGATGGGCCTGGAAAGCTCCACAGTTTATATTGCCTCTTTGCATTGTCTGTACACTGATCAATCTTGGAGGCTATAAAAGGAAGAGATGGCATTTAGTTGATAATTTGTCTATAAATTTATCTTTCAATTATAAAATGTTATGTTCATGGTTTTAAAAAAATTCAATCAGCTTAGAAGAGGACAGACAAAGTAAAATGTAAAAGCCATTCCCCTCTTTTCCAGTCCCAAACCCCAGGAGGTAATCACTATAAAGAGTTTGTGTATCACTCCCAAATATGCCTATCCCTTCTCTCGGTATGTGTGTGCTTAATGCATGTTAACATTAATCTGTCCCACCCTGGAGTGACAGTATGATTTGGATGCTGGAGGGGACAGTAGGAGAGACACAGGGAAGGGAATGAATTGAACAAATGACTAAAGAACATATCAGATCTTAGGCAGAAACTATGGTTCTTTGGCCCAAGACACAACCACATGTGGAAAACAAAACAGATCTGGGAAGGAGGGATAAAAACTTGTATGCCTCCACAATACTGGTGAATTAGTTTTGTTTCCAATGAAGAGTATGTACTCAAGGTCCCTCCTCATACCTCTCCCGCGCCACCACCATACTCAGAGCAAATATTTAAACTCTGAGTTCTGTAACTCTGCTAGTGGACAGAGTATAGACTTGGGTCTTCCTAATTTGTATCAATAACATATTGATACAATACTCACCTGTTGTTGTAACATCTGAGGGGCTGCTTGCCTGGGATGCTGCTGGGTTGTTGCTGTGGTTGTTGGTACAGGTGCTGGTGGTTGCTGCATCCTCATCTGTTGCAGCTGCTGATGTTTCTGTGCATATACTTGTTGCTGCATGTGCTGGAGTCGAAGCTGTGCTAAGTTAATCTGTCCAGGAGTTTTACTAATGTGGTTTGTCCCTGGAGGAACTTGCCCAACTACAACATTAGGAGTATAACCAGGAGCTGGTTTACTCTCTATTACTAGATTACCTGAAGGATTAAAAAACATGAGAAGAATTTGCATATAATTAGCTAAATCATCTCTACTTTGTGGATTAATCACTTTCCCATCCTACTTTCTCTGCCAACAGTCAGCAATCAAAGCTTCCAACGGTAAAGCGTGGATGAGAGTCAGGCTTAAAGATAATGACGGTCAGAGACCTTCTGATACATTATAAACCCAATAAATGACTTTCAATTATCCGCAATATATTATCTGTACTTATTCTTTATTTACATACACACAGAAAATTAAAAAGCTAAAAGAGAGATTATTAGAGGAGGCCCATCTAGTCAATCTAAGTCAATTCTCCCCTGACAAGACTCAAGGGTACTCACGATTGCTAGTACTGGTTCCATCTGCCTTCTGATTATCACACAAGTGTGCAGGGCAGAGTACCATATTGCTACAAAACTGTCTTCTGTGGAAATACTGAATGCTTGAAACCACTTACGTCCCTAGAAGTAAGTGACAATTTTCCTTGTTTCTCACAAAGCTCATCGCTTTCTAGGGATAGACAAAATTTTAGGAAGGTATGATCTAAGGCAGAGGTTAGCAAACTTCTTCTATAAAGGGCCAGATGGTAAATATTTTAGGCTTTGCAGGCCACGTAAGATCTCTGTCACTTGTTTGTCTGTTTTTACAACTTTTTAAAAATGTAAAAACCATTCTTCGTTTATATCTAAGGATATTGCCAACTCTTAGTATAATTTTTTTCCTTTACGCAAAGATTACTTCCTGACAGGTCATTCAGCCTCTGCTTTTTTACAAATCCCAATGTTGGGGAACTGATTCATTTCAAAGTGAGTTTACTCAATTCCTAGACAGTTCTAATAGTGGGCAAGTTCTTTTTTTTTTTTTTTTTTTAACTGAGCTGTTGTCTGTCTCCCTGTTAATTTTCATCTAAGGTCCTCAAGTCCACGCTGTGGAGCAGCAAAAGCAAATAACCTTGTCTTTCAAACATTCCTCAGGACACGGCTTCCTCCTCTAGTGGACAGTTTGGCACAATTAATGTACAAACTACTAAGCATCTAAGAAACTTCTTCCAGTGAATGAAGAACCATTTGCTAAGATTTCTGTGAGAAACAGTCAATATCAATTTTAAGAAGTGTGAAGAAGCAGCCAGAAATGGTACACATTTAAAAAAAACTATAGACTCTCAACTTTCTTAAAGACGTAATGAATGACATGGCAATACAAAACCATAGCTAGAGTTACCAACGAACAACATATTGTTTTCCAAGTAGTTTACATGTTAAAGTGAAGTGAAAGTTAGATACTTTTAGTATCAAAAATTTGCTTTTGATGCTTTCTCCTCCTAATTCAGTGTTCCAAGTAATATCCATAAAACTAATGATTTCTCACCTAAATTAACTACATTCTTTGCCCAGAAGGTGGGATCACAATGGAAACGTATTGCTCCGTTAGCAGCAGGGACAGGATCACACCGTGCTTTCAAGATATGACGCAACTGAAAAGTAATCTTAAAGGGGAAAAAATACACATTAAGTCTTAAATTTCCATTGAGAAAACATGTAAGATAAAGGCATAAAAACTCAATCTCAAATAAGATGGTGTCAGTGACTAAATTATCAATCGACTGCAAATGCCTGAACTTCTTCCATCTCTAGTAATAAATTACATTAAGATACTAGGTATCTTCAAAATTATACATACTACACGGTGCCATTATATGAAATTCTAGAAAATGACAGAAATCAGATCGTTGGATGTCTAGGGCTGGAAGTAGAGGGAAGAACAGACTATGACAAAGAACAAGGAAACTTTTAGGGGTGATGGAAATTTTCTGTATGATGTGGTGCTAATTGTACTTGTCAAAACTCAAATTCTACACGTTAAAACAGTGCAGTTTACTGCATGCACACAGTATCTAAGAAAGTCAATTTAAAGGGGAAAAAAGATACTGCTTGTCTCACCAGTCTCTTGCTGTACAGTAGTGCCGTACTGCTTCCACTTGCAATTGCCCAGTTTGTAAAGTTCATAACATGCTTCACCTGCCGGGAAAGGCCTGTGATGTCATTCTGCTGCTGTATTAACTTCATCTGTCTTTCTTTTGTAACATTCTGAAACAAAACAAGAGTTTCATTGAAGAATTCTATACGAAAAAAATAAACTCAAAATTTTTATCACAAATGGACACAATACCTATTATTTCTTTAAAAACTGGGTAAATTGACAAACTCCTGATTATTTAATCAGCCTATGGTACTGCATGATGGAGGCGCATGGGTTAAGTGTTTGGCAGCTAATCAAAAAGTCTCAGCAGTTGGAATCCACCAACTGCTCCTTGGAAACCCTATGGGCTAATTCTACTCTGTCCTATAGGGTTGCTATGGGCAGGAATCAACTCAACAGCAATGCGTTTGGTTATGATCATAGGAAAAATCACTGTCAAAAGTGGAACTAAAACTTAGTTTTCTATGCTAAAAAGGGCATTCCACATAAAGGAATTAGTGTTAGTTGATGTCTCTTTCAGGAGATGAAATGTCTGTTTAAACTACTGCCTTGACATTAGGCTAATCCAATATACAGAGTCTATGGATAATGAGCTGGCCTTTAGAAATAATTTTATATAACCTTAACGCACTAAATGTTTCAACCAAAGAAAATCTGTGTTACCAGTGCCACCTACTGGTACAGCATGAGGCTGAGGTTAAATCTCATCTCTTAAATACTTAAGACAAAATGAAAAGATGAATTCCAGAGCTCTGAGAGTAGAGTTAGGGAAAGTTTTGATACAACAGGAGTTCATAAAGAACAAGGGAATAGATGAGGGATAAAGCAAAGATCAAATTTTGGAAAATGCTGCAAAGGAAAAACAAACAGATTTATGGGAACTGAGCCCCACAAAAGGCATGGGTGATATCCTATGTATATGCTTTGTCATTCAGCATGCCAAAGAACCTATTCTTTCTTAAGAAGTCCACTTTCATGAAAGAATTCAACTTGGTTTACTGGGCAATTTTTTTTTTTTTTTTTTTTAACTAAGGAAACCAGTTGTTCATTTTATAATGTAAGTCAATGGATAAAAGTATTCAACTGACAGAAGTTGGGCCTACAAGTTCACTGGAAATCATTCCTTGATAAAGTTTAAGAAATCTTTTATTTTAAAAGGTAAGGAACATATTTCATTAGAAAACATTTTTTAAATTACCATCATGGTACATTTATCATTAGGTATTTACATACATTTTAGTCTTAAGGGACATTTTTTAATTCGAAAGCTCTGGAGATTCAGGTTTTGAAAACTTTATTTTAGACCTATAACTCAAATGTGTTTATAGGAAGTTAAAACATACCCAAACTACAGTTACTGCTAAGTGTGCTTTCCATCCCATTGTTGTTGTTGTTTGGGGGGGGGGGGGGGCAAAGAGCTATTAAAAGTTAAGCGCAACTAGTATGCAACAGGAAAGAGACCCTCAACTTTAACAACATGTGTGAGAGTACTCTAATCTCACAATCGTGCCTCAATGGAAAGATGTATTTCAAAATACAGAAATTCAAAATTAACATTGTGCTGGCAAAATTTCTTTCATATGTATGTAACTGTGCCTACTATTTTCTACAAAGTACCATAAAAGAAAGGATCAGAAGAAAATCTATTATGGGAAATTTGAGGTTAACACTAATAAATAATGGAAGTTAAATCATTAAATACCTGCACAGCTCAAATTATTACCATTCAATGGTGAATAAAATATAACCCCACAGCACCTGTGCCTATTTCAGAGCACCAAATTTTCAAATGAGAAACTTTTTTTAATTTTTAAATTTTTTTTTAATTCCACTGCTCAGAAAATTCATTTAGAATTTGCTGAGAATCAATTAACTGTGGGCTGTAGAGATCAGTCTTTGATTAAAATTGATTTGGACTTTACAAATTGATTTCTCATCTAGAAATTTATATCTACATATTAATCTCAAAATATGTAACACAAAGATCTGATATCACAAAATTACCGAGTTTATAGTTTATGAATTTCAAAATGAGCAATATTTTAAACAAAACTATGGAAATATTTTAAAAATCAAGTGAAAACACACAAATGGCTCAAGCAGAAGCGCAGTATGCTTTCACATGGAAAAGTTCAGTTCAGGCCCCCCATCCCTGGAAAATAAAGAAAAACCAAAGGGGCCTACTTCATCATCTTTTACATTACATTACATTTTAGTAATCATTCATTCCCAAAAGGACATCATTGTCTTCTACCTTATACAGCGAAAATCCATGTCATAAAACTGGGTTGCAAAATAACTAAGGAAAAAAAAAGTCTGTTTTCCAAGAGAAAATGTTTAAAAAAAAAAAATTTTTTTTTTAATGTTACTTCATTTCCATACCCCTCTCCAGCCCACCTAAAAGGCTTTTCAACAAACATTTAAAACAACTAAAGAAGAAGAGAAGCAGTATTTTATTTTGTTTTTTTTTTTTGTTTTTTTTATTGGCTTTGAACCATACCTCTAGCTGCTGTAAGAGAGATTTTCCCTTCTTATTAATTTCATTGATAAGGGTGAAAATGGCCACTTTAATTTCCTGTTCTACTCGTTTGTTAGTCTCATTAACTTCTTTTATCCTGAATAAGAGAAATGCATCATTAGATTATCAATTTATCCTATGTCTCTGAATCATTAGCTGTTACAGAAATTCATTCAACTGGGTACTTAACCAAGTAATTAAAAGAAAGCAATGTTAAAATGTACAATTTATGTTTTGGCAGACCTGACCACTCAATTTGATCCACAAAAGTTATGTATACAGACAAAGAATGGATTTAATATTTAGTAATTTTAAATTAAGCTCATAAAGACCAGTTTATTATGCCTGAATGGCAATTTCCTTAAGTCGATGACATGAATGTGCTATATAAACATTTGACATCAACAATTGCTGATGAGTGTCAAGTCTGACATTGGTTTTGTTTAATCTTGATGTTTTCCGAGAACAATGTGCAAAAGAACAATGTGCAACAAATAATTATTATCTTTTGAAAGGGCAGGAATTAAGTTTAGAAGCATTTTCATTTATAATTAATCACTTCAAATGTGGGACTGATATACCACCTTCCATAATATCTTCTCAAAATGGGTTCCTATTGTACAAAGAGCTATGGGCATTTAGCATTTTCAGTGTATTTAAAAAAACTTTTGGAAATAGCTATGAGCACTCACTACAGCTACGGAAGTTTCAGCTGCAAATAGAAAGGGAAGGGACCCCACCAAAAAAAACACAAAATGTCAACAAACAACCATTGCCAGTTAGCCTTCGAATTTCCTACACTCTAGTTCTGTACAAACTATAACCCACACTTTCAAACCCTACACTGCCTTTCATTTGCCAAATTCAAATCTGAGTACCTGTAATACACTTTGAGTCACAGTAGTGCAGTTTCTCTAGGGAACAACTTGGTTTTGGTACTATTGCCTCTCTGTCTGTACCACAGTGCTTGTCTGGGCACCTATTTAAAATTTTTGTTGAAATTTTCCCTTATCTTATTTAAAGTCAGTGGAAAGCATTTTTAAAAAATGAAATTCAGGTTTTAAAAACATCATTTCAGACCTATAACTAAAATGTATTTACAGTAAGTTAAAAGATACCCAAACTATAGTTACTGCTAAGTGCTCTCTCACTTAGTGATGAAAAACGTAGGTCTCAAACTTAACATGATTCAGCCAAAGGTGGAAATCATTAAGCATGCTGAAAGTAGAAAACAGCCTCAGACACTCATTGGCCTTAAGCAGGTCTACTGTGTGTTCCATTGTGAAAGATGAAAAAAATTAATGTACGTTTAAAAAATTATGGATAGGCCACTGAAAAATGTGTCTAAAAGGGGACGCATAATTACAGATTTTATAACACTTTTGTTTTTTTTAAGCTTTCAGGGAACGAAGGCACTAACCTCCCCAACCCCATCCCTCTAACTCCTTCCAATCTTATATAAACCTCTTACTCTACTTCTATACACAAGATTCAGGAATACATTACAAAGTATGTACAAACACACAACACAGCCAAATGAATCAGCCTACTATCCTTCCTCTGAAAGGGATGTCCATGTATTATTTATAAGGTGGCGTAGCTATCCTCTCCAACATCCACCAAAACACACCAGCATTACAACTTAAAACATGCGGACACTTCCATAAAAACCAACCACTAATGATCACTTCGTATATTTATGAATATGTATATTTATATAATTATTTGTAAACTCTTCTCTTTTCCTTTGGTATGACTTCTCAGGATGAAAAGTTCTACTACATTACTTTCTAATGAGTGTATAAAGCACTATTTTCCGTTCATTCATCCAAATATTTAATTTTTGTAGCCATTTTAATCATCTTAACGAATTTCAATATCCTAAAGGCATCTAAAAGTTCCAGTATCTGTGAATCTGCAAATAAACAACCCTATTCAGACCTCCAGGAATTTACAGGTTTTAATTATGCCATCTCCAAGTATTTGCCTTTCTCAATAAAGAGTCCTAATCTTGTTAATCTGCTCTCTTATGGAAATACTCCGAAGCTCCCTATCAGTAAGTTTAGTTTATTCAGAAATGAACCAAAATAGACTATTTTTTAAATAACAACAATGAAGAAAATGATGATGATAAAGTAACAGCAGCAGCTAAAATTGGAGTAAAAGAATAGTACTATGTTTTCTCCTCATAATAAAGCTACTAAGATATTTAAATATATATATAGTGTCTTTTAAATGCTTGTTTTGCAGATGGGGAAATAAATTTGTCCACTACTCCTGACACTCTATATTATGCCTCCCACACAGTCTCTAGTGTAAACTTTATAATTCAATGTTACATATTTTTTTCCCCCAAGCTTAACTAAGGCTCATATACACTGGACTCTTAATAATTATGAAATATTCAAAGATGCACCCTAAAAGAGTAAACAAAATTTTGTTTAATTTTGCTTAATTAACAAATACTCCAATTCCCCCTCTAAAAAAATATTGTTTTCTATAGATGCTTCAAATACTTTAGTATGAAAACAAACTTAAATTGGATTCATTCGTGTTTAACAATCCTTAAAAGTGGAATTATAGTTTTATGGCAACGCACTTACCTATTCTGCACCTGAGTGGCTGCAAAATGAACATAATTCTTCTTTTCAAGAAGCTTAGCCAGTAGATTCTCAATTGCACCTTTCTGATTTTGAAAAGCTTCTTCCAAAAACTGATACCTTAAAGCCAGGAAAAAAAAAGCATTTAAAGTAGAAAATTTAATTTTGGAAATGAAGAAAAAACAGCTGCATCAGTCAAACCTGAAACCTTCTTTAAAGGATCAACTCTCTGCTGGCCACCAGTACCTTACTCCATCTACAACTTGAACTGCCAATCCCTCTCACCTGACTCAGGAAAGGAAAAAAAAAAAAAAAATGTTTGCATAATCTTACATCAAATTTTTGATTAAGAGTTACATTTTATTTTTACACTTCAAAGAATGGAATAAATTATATACATTTTAAATTAGAAAATACAACCACATTATAGAAAATATTTTTAAAGTGGAGAAAATCACCTATAGTTTTAATATAACAAAACCATTGCTATCACTTAAGCATACAGCTTTTTAGTCTTTTTATTGTGCATTTTAAAATGCAAGTGCACTCATAATGTACATGCAATTTTGCATCTCACTTTTTTATCTTTATAATCATAACTTGAAATAATTTTTGGCTCTATATGCTGCATATTATTGAACTTTCCAAAAGGGTTGTATCAACTAATGATATTACCAACACTAGTTTTATTTTAACTCTGTCAATGTGAGTGGTACATGTTAAGATTTTCTAATTATGATAGTGAAAACTGGAGCCCTGGTGGCACAGCGGTTAAGCGCTCGGCTCTTAATCAAAAGGTCGGCAGTTCGAATCCACCAGCTGCTACCTGGAAACCCTATGGGGCAGTTCAACTCTACCCTATAGGGTTGCTATGAGTCAGAATTGACTTGACGGAAATGGGTTTGGTGTTTTTTTTTTTTAATAGTAAAACTTTAGACTTTAAATTCACATATACAGTTCTTTGGTTACTAAAGAAGCTAGAATGGTTTTGCTACTTTTATCTCCTTGTAAATACACATTAAATCAACAAACACCTTTTAGCTCCTTCTGTACACTAGGGATACATGGGTAAAAAAATTCATTAAGGCTCATATTCTAGTAGGAATTAAGTACAAACATGAAATGATACCACGCTGTGATGGAGGTGTACGCAATCTGCAACAAAAACACAGTGCCTAAGTCTGCCTCAACACTAAGGAGAGCTTCTCAGCAAAGTCAGAACAGTATTATTCTACGCTAAGTGCAGCAGCATGTCTGGGAAACCACAAATTCTTCAATACGGCCAAAGAAAATCATGCAAAGGTTAGAATACGAGACAACTACTAATAAAATCCAGTCAGATTTGAAGAGGCAGGTCATACTAACTTTTAGAATTTATTCTCTATGTACTCGGAAACCATTGAAGAATTTTACCCAGTATGTGGTAATTAAAATTACATTCTAGAAAAACCATGAGACAGAAATAATGTAAGATGGATCTGAAGAAGGGAGAAGGAAAAGTTCAGCGGGAACTCGAAGAGAGTAGCTAAGAGATGAGGGTAACAGAAGAAGGGAGAGCAGCAGGAGGGAAAGTGTAGAGCAGTACGGGGATCAGTGTTACAGAGAATGGTTTCCCAGTGAGGCTTTTATTTTGTGTACTAAGAATTTTTTTTTAAAGCAAAATTAAAAAAAAAATTACAGCAAAACTTAAAAATAATCTGTCCATAATGTGAAGTCTAAACCGAAACCCATTGCCATCTAGTTGATTCCAACTCATAGTGGCCCTATAGGGCAGAGCAGAACTGACCTATAGGGTTTCCAAGGAGTGGCTGGTGGCTTTGAACTGCCAACCTTTTGGTTAACAGCCAAGCTTTTAACCACTATGCCATTTGGTTTAATGTGAAGTCTACCATAGTATAAACTGTACAAGATACTGATTAAAAGCACAAAAAGTACATGGGTGTTTTAATTTAAAAGACATTTGAAGAAGTTCTACTGTTGCAAAGCGCACTCAGACTGTTCCTTCATTGAACAGCACAGTTGATTTATTCCATATTACCGTGATTTCTCTATTTTCAAAATAAAATTTTACTATGTTAAATCTGTACAAATAAAGTAGATGAGAATACTATGAGAAGACTTTCACTTAAAAAGCATTACACTGTAAGAAAAAAAGGCCTTCTGAAGCAAAGTTTGATTATGTCAACAAATAGGAAGGTACTTGGTAGGAAATTCAATTATCATAATTCATAAAATTTACCTTAGATTTCCCTTCTCACCCCCAAATAAACATGTTTTAGAATCCTTTTTCTAGGAATACCTTGATGCATTCATATGAACAAGAAGCAAGCAAAAATACACTATTTTCCTACACCTGGATGAAAATATTTGTCCCTTCCTCCCCTTGTACAAAGGTTGAGACCTGGACTGGATGTTAAAAGATGAATAACAGTTTATTCTAGAGAGACAAACTTGGGAGAAAGTGAGGGCTTTCAAGGGAGGGAAAAATATCTCAATGAACAACAGTAAAAAGTTCTCAGGCTACCTGTCATTTTTAGGACTAGGAAAAGAAGGTAGAGGAATAAGAAGGTACCAGAGGCTATGGAGTCCTGTACCTTTTGTTGAAGTTGGATTTGGATAATAAATAATGGAGAATCATCAAAGGATTGACTGAGGCAGAAGAGTGGACAAATTGTATTTGTCTCTGTTGACTTGAAAAGCAAAGGAGCAATATGGAATTGTTTTTGTAGCAAGCTACCTCTGATTCTCTTAGCTAACAGAATACAGTTATGTTAATTTTCTAACTATCAGATTACAGAGCTGAAATACTTTAGAAATAGGGAAGAAGATGAACCAATAAATAGTTTAAGTGTTATTTTGATTAAATGTGTGAATATTGAAAAAATTTCTTAAGATTTTAATCTTGCATATGAAGTAGTGATTCTTAACATGGGCTCCTTAGCCACAAAGAGCTATTTTCAGTATTCCAAAACATCTAGATAAAAATTATGTATAACCATGAGTTAGCATAGGCTAAGTAAAACTTTCTGTATTTTTGCCTAGTATAGCAGAAATTCAGTATAACTTTAATACTACTGGTTATACGGGTTTGATCACAATTCATGAGGATGCTTATATACGGTTTTTTATTACTGAGAAATAAATTAGTAGTTAATAGTTTGCCAATTAGATTTGCAAGATATGGTGTCTGTAAACAAACGATGGAAGAGGAATAATAAAAGGGTTTTCTTTACACACACACACACACGGTTGGGAATCACTGAGCTTGTAACTTTTGAATGTACATTTAGGGTCATATTAGATCCTGAGCTGTACAGGGATACTACTTGTCATGGACTGAATTATGTCCCCCTAAAAATGTGTTTATCAGTTGGGCTGGGACATGATTCCTGGTATTGTGTGATTTTCCTATATGTTGTAAATCCTACCTCTGTGATGTTAACTAGGGAGGATGGGCAGCAGTAGTGTTAGTGAGGAAGGATTTGCATTGTGTCTTGAGGCAATCTCTTGAGATATAAAAGACAGAAGCAAGCAGAGGAACAGGGGGACCTCATAACACCAAGAAAGCACCATCAGGGGCAGAGCGATGGGAGTCAACCAGTGGGAGACTGAGGACAAAGACCTTCCTCCAGAGCCAACGGAGAAAGAAAGCCTTCCCCTGAAGATGACACTCGAATCTGGACTTGTAACTTTAACTAGACTGTGAGAAAATAAATTTCTCTTTGTTAAAGCCATCCACTTGTGGTACTTCTGTTATAACAGTACTAGATAACTAAGACAATACTCTATTTGTCAGTAAGTACAGTCATTATTTTGTTTTTTGGTATGTATAACAACTGGTAGAATTTTACTCTGGCACATCTAGGGAACTATATCATCTAAGTCTGTATCCAAACTGAATATCTAGGGAAATATTTTTTAAAGCTGATTACAAAGTTATTCTGAGTCAATTTTTTTCCATTTTTCATTTTCTAAAAATTAAGTAAAATTATAAATATAT
The DNA here is from genome assembly GCF_030014295.1 of Loxodonta africana. Lineage (NCBI taxonomy): Eukaryota > Metazoa > Chordata > Mammalia > Proboscidea > Elephantidae > Loxodonta > Loxodonta africana. The sequence continues at coordinate 161,520,013 of NC_087344.1, read as the reverse complement.
ACTACAGGTTGAAATCCACTGAACCTATTGTCCACTTTCAAAACTTCTCCACTTATAACCATGTTTATCTATATGCACACCCACTACCCTCCCCATCCTCTAGATTACTTTGAAGGAAATCCCAAATATCAATCTATACATAGCAACAGCTAGCCTTTTTTCAGAGCTTACTATGTTTTCAGGCACTGTGCTAAGTATCTTACACAGATTCTCATTTAACCTTGAGAAACACTCTCTGACACTGTTACTGTTACTAGCTTCACAATGGATGATTTCAATAACCTTCTGTGCCTCAATATATCTTTAGTAAAACAGGAACTGGTTGAAAAATTAAACTGGTTAAAACACACAAAGCACTCAGGACATAACAATGGCTTAATGTTACCTATTACTGTTATTCTTAACAGTAATTTTAAACAATTTGCATTGTCACAAGCAAAACCCCTTCATCCAAAACCTACAACAACAAAAAGCCTACTCTACATACAAACACTGTCGAGTCAGTTCCAACCCATAGCAACCCTATGTACTACAGAATGAAACACTGCCCAGTCCTTCCCATGCTCACAATTGTTGTTCTGCTTGAGGCCACTGTTGCAGCCACTGTGCCAATCCATCTTTTTGAGGGTCTTTTTCACTCACCCTCTACCAAGCATGATGTCCTTCTCCAGGGACTGATCCCTCCTGATAACATGTCCAAAGTATGTAAGACGCAGTCTCACCATCCTTGCTTAAATTAAAAAAAAAAAAAAAAAAGCACAGACACCATGTTCCTCATTTAAGACTCTATATGGAGTGGAGACAGTAACAGCCACAAAAGATGATATACAGTTCAGGAAGAGTCACAAAGAGTAGGATTTCTGAGCAACAATGATGAGAATCTAGAAGAGTGGAGAATTCTAGAAAGCTTAGGAAAGGCATTAGAATTCTCACATAAATAAAATAGGAAACAAAATCCATCTTTAATTAAATCTCAAAGGGCACAGTAACACCATTTGACAACTGAGTTACCTAAGTCTTCACTATAAAAATGAGACATTAGTTTCTATTACTATCTTCAACTTCGCTGATGTTTTTTTTCTGCAGTGTCTATAATGCAGTTAGTATGATCCAAAATGAAACGCAGAGAGGAAAAAAAGGACAAAGTATTAGTGAGTTCACACATAACTTTAACCACCCTAACACACATATAATTGGAGACCCCAAAGAAAAAAGGAGGGGAGATAAAATACATCCGAGGAAATTAAAATTATGGGTGAAAATTTTCCAAATGTAATGAAAACTATTAACCTACAGATCTAAGCAGCTCAACAACACCTAACCAAAGAAACATTAAGAAAACTACATTAAAGTACAGGCAGTCCATGGGTTAGGAATGTCTTACATACAAGCCGTAATTTTGAACCAATCCCAATGAAGCCTATTATATCAAAAATTCAAGGTACATACAATGGTTTGTAATAACAGGCACTACTTGCGACACATATCAAAACATAATGGTTAATATTATTATTGGTATATATTACATACACATTATGTACAGGAGCACTGGTGGTGCAGTGGTTAAAGCACTTGGTTGCTAACCAAGGGTCGGCAGTTTGAACCCACCAGTCACTACGTGGGCGAAAGATGTGACAGTCTGCTTCTGTAAATATTTCCAGCCTTCAAAACACTGTAGGACAGTTCTACCCTGTCCTATAGATAATGATGAGTCACAACCGACTCAACATCAGAGGGTTTGGTTTTCGATTATGTTAAAAATGTTTTAGTGTATCTGCAAGTATTTCTTTAATGTTTTCTTCGCATCGTATCTTAGACTGGGGTCTCTAGAGAAACAAAACCAGTGAAGCATATGTGTATATATATATAGAAAAATATTTATGTCAAGGAAATAGCTCACAAGTTTGTATAAGCTGGCAAGTCCCAAGTCCGTGGGTCAGACATTAGCATGGAGGCTTCTGTTAACTCATGTAGCTGCAGAGGGTCATGAATCTAAGATCAGCAGATCAGATGACAGGCTGCTGGCTCACAGGCTGCAGAGGCCGACAAATCCCAACATCAATAGGTAATAAGACAGGGTGCTGGGTCAAGTCCCAAGAACAGGAGGTCAGGCAATGATGAGCCAGGTGCAGGCTCCAGAGGGAGCAAAAGCCAATGAGCTTTGCCAGAATGTCCACATATATAGGATGCAGGCCACAACCCAGAGGAAATTCTCCTTACAATTCATTGACTGATAACATCAGATCACACCATGAAGATGATTACATCATTATATAACTGCAAGACTACATCATTATATGTCAAACTACATCATTCAAAACCACCAAACTACATCATTACACATCTGCCAAACAATTGAGAATCATGGCCCAGCAAAGTTAACACACAACTTCAATCATCACAGTCCATCCTCTCATCAACTTACCACCTATACAACCAAAAAAAAAAAAAAACCCTAATGCTATCGAGTTGCTTCCAACTCACGGCAACTCTATAGGACAGGGTAGAACTGTCCCATAGGGTTTCCACGGAGCGCATGGTGGATTCGAACTGCCGACCTTTTGGTTAGCAGCCGAACTCTTAACCACTACACCACCAGGGTTTCTACCACCTATACACATCTCCTTTAACCATATAAAATCTCTAAATAAAGACAATTACAACGTCATACTTGAGCCTAACATAATACAACAAACATACACACAACTAGAAACATACTAGCTCTGTTTAAATTTTATATTTTATGAGTGAAGACAACAAAAATATCTGATAAACACATACAAGGAAGGAATACTCATAACTCATTTCTGCAACTGGTTACACAGTAATAGGTATTTAGAAGTACCTTCTTCCACCACTCATTCTATAGTCCCTGTAACCTCAGAGAGGGCCTCACCTGATAGGTATTTAGAAGTACCTTCTTCCACCACTCATTCTATAGTCCCTGTAACCTCAGAGAGGGCCTCACCTGGTCGTGGTTCTTTGCCTGATGGGATGACCCTAACCTTCATTCCTGAAGGGTCTGGGCCATTACCAATCATGTTGAAATTGGGTTGCTATAGTTTTCCACTGACTCACCACAGGGCATGGTAGTACTAAGAGACATCCTCAGGGATCTCCTACATTCCATGCATAGTCTTCTTTATTTCTATTATGTAACATCACTGCAAGTTCCCCTTGGTAATCAAGCTCATTCACACCAGCCAATTTAATGACTCCCTTCTTTGCTTTTTGATCCAGAGGCATAAGGAGCCCAAAGTGGCCAGATGACATTCTTAACTTCCAGCTCAAAGGAATTAGTTTGTGTCTTCTGGTGGGAAATACTCCTCTCTTGGGAACAGAGCATAGGGTCATGGAGACAGGAAGCAAAAATTCTGCTAGTGGGTAGCCAGCGGTAATAGTGAGTGGTGTCACTCCCATTTCCAACCCGTGATTCCTAGACTCATAAATTCTGGCTATGGGAGAAAAGCACCATATTTTCGTGCTGGTTTAGAGCATATACAGCCTCCTGGAAAACAATGCCCAACACTGCAAGGTACTGCCACCTAGCTGGCACTGTAACTGGGTCGTCATAAGGCCATTCCATTGTTCTATCAAGACTGTTGCTTAGGATGATGGGGAACATGGTAAGACAAGTGAATTCCATGAGCATGAGCCTCTGGCCAGACTTCATTTGCTGTGAACTGAGTTTCTTAATCTGAGTCCATGCTGTAGGATACCATGATGTTGGCTAAGGCATTCTGTAAGTCTACAGATGGTAGTTTTGGCAGAAGCATTGCGTGCAGGGGAGGCAAATCCATATCCAGAGTATCTATTCCAGTAAGAACAAAATGATGCCCTTTCCATGATGGAAGCAGTCCAACATAATCAACCTGCCACCAGGTTGCTGGCTAATCACCTGGAGGAATGAATGGTAACATTTCGAGGACTCAGTGTTGCTCTCTGCTGCTGGCAGACGGGGCACTTAGCAGTAGCTGTAGCCAAGTCTGCTTGGTGAGTGCAAGTCCATGTAGATGACCCCATGCATAACTTTCATCCCTGTAATCATGGCCACTTTGTTCATGAGCTTTTGGACAAAGGCAAGAATGGCTGGGGAAAAAGGGTGACTGGATCCCACAGAACGCATATTCCTATCCAGTGTTAAAATACTCTTCTGATAGGGTCACCCTTTGGCGAGTATTCATAAGAGACAAATATCTTCACTTCCCTGTCCCATTCAAAGAGGTCTATCCACATACCTCTTCCCCCTACCTCCATGACACCAATTTTCTAATCATATTCCTTCCAAGTCTCTGAGCATTCAGCTAAACCACTGGCCACAGCCCAAAACTCAGTATACAATCACATATCTGGCCATTTCTAATTTCCAGGCAAAGTGAACAACCAGGTGCACTGTTCAAAGTTCTACCCATTCGCAGATTTCCCTTAACCACTGTTCTTCAGGGAGGTCCCAGAAAGGGGTTATACTGCTGCTGCTCTCTGCTTTCAAGTGGTGCCTGCATATTACGCAGAACCACGTTAAAACCAGGCATGAGTTTTCTCTTTCTCAGTCGAATGATCACGAAGAGCTCCCCATAAGGCCATAGGTGCAGACTGGGAGATGGCAGGTAATGTGATAGGAGTGGAGACCAAGGGCACTTGGGCCACTTCCTCACGTAACTTACTTGTGCCTTCAGGTCCTGTTCAGGCCCAGTCTCATGTACAGCACTTCCATTTAATGACAGAATGCTGCTGTGCACATCCCACTTTATGGCTCTGTGGGTCAGACAACGCCCAGTTCATGAAGGGCAGCTCAGGCCGCATGGTGACTTGGTGGGCCATGCTTAAGTGCTCAGTCTCTACTAAGGCCCAGTAATAAGCCAAAAGCTGTTTCTCAGAGGAGATTAGTTATCCGCAAAGGACGGCAGCGTTCTGCTCCAAAATCTTAAGGGTCTGCACTGTGATTCACCAACAGGGACCTGCCAAAGACTCTGAACAGCATCTCTATCCACCACTGACACTTCAAGCACCACTGGTTTAGCTGGATTATATGTTCCAAATGGCAGAGCTGCTTGCACAGCAGCCTGGACCTGTGTGCAGAACCTTCTCTCATTCTAGACCCCACTCAAAACTAGCAGCTATTCAAGTCAGTTGATAAATAGGCTAGAGCAGCACACCCAAATGAGGAATATGTTGCCTCCAAAATCCAAAGACGCCCACCAGGCATTCTGCCTCCTTTTTAACTGTAGAAGGGGCAAGATGTAACAATACATCCTTCACTTTAAAAGAAGTATCTCTACATGTTCCACACCACTGGACACTTAGAAATTTCACTAAAGTGGAGTGCACCTGTATTTTTGTGGGACTAATTTCCCACCCTCCAGCACACAAATGTGTTAACAATAAGTCCAAACTCTGACAATTCTTACTTACCAAGTCAAATCAGCACAGTAACATCAATGTAATGGACCAGTGTGACGTCTTGTGGAAGGGAAAGGCAATCAAGGCCCCTGCAGACGAAATTATGACATACACCTGGAAAGATGATATACCCCTGAGGTAGGCCAATAGGGGTGTATTACTGGCCTTGCCAGCTGAAGGCAAACTGCTTCTGGTTTTCCTTAGAAACCAGAATGGAGAAAAAGGCACTGGCCAGATCAACAGCTGCATACCAGGTATCAGGAAATATACTAATTTGCTCATGCAAAAAACCACATCTGGAACAGCAGCTGCAACTGGAGTCACCAGCTGGTTAAGTTTACGATAATCTATAGTCATTCTCCAAATTCCATCTGTTTTTTGCACAGGCTAAATAGGCAAGCTGAATGAGAATGTTGTGGGGATCACCATTCCTGCATCCTTCAAGTCCTTGATGGTGGCTATAACCTCTGCAGTCCCTCCAGGAATGCAGTATTGCTTTGGGTGTACTATTATCCTAGGTAGATGCAGTTCTAACAGCTTCCATTAGCTTCTTCTATCATAACGGCCCTCACTCCACATGTCAGGAATCCATTGTGGAGATTCTGCCAGTTGCTGAGTATGTCTATTCCAATTTTGCATTTGGAACTGGTGAAATCACTACAGGATGGATTCAGGGGCCCACTGGGCCCGCTGTGAAATGGACTTGAACTAATACTCCATTAATAACCTAACCTCCATATGCCCCTACTCTGACTGGTGAATCACAATGACATTTTGGGTCTCCTGGAATTGGCGTCAGTTTAGAGCCAGTGTCCAGTAATCCCCAAGAAGTCTGATAATTTCTTATTCCCCAATGAACAGTCACTATGGTAAAAAGCCATACATTCCTTTGAGTTAGATATAAATTTTTGGCATTGCAATGGGGGTCTTTCCTCTAGGGTACCTGGTCTCCCCTTCATTCAAGGGGTTGTGGGTCTGTAAACTGGCTGAAGTGTGGGGTTTCACTGAGGGGCCCTGACTCTCTATTCTGGTAATTCGAGTTAAACTGCCATTCATTTGACCTAGAATTCTTCCACCTGTACAGATCAAGTATATATTTCACTCTTAGGAACAGCATGACTAAACAGCCAATGCCGTAAGTCCAATACAAGTCAGGTTATTCTGATTACTGCTTTGACTTCGCTGTCCATTACGGTAATTACACCCACCTTGTCTTTGTCAACTGAGTGTCACCACTTGGTTCCTGCCACAACGGGGTCCAGTTAGCCCCAGCGCAGTTAGGTGTCTTAATTCAGTTAGGACAGCACCCACTGTCAAATCTGACTTATATAAAATAGCAGTCACAGCAGACTTCAGGGATGTTGGGCTTCCCTTGTTCCTCACCACTGTAGTAAAAGGTGTGTCCTCTGGGCACTCCACGTGTGGGTCTGTGGGTTTTACCTGACAAATCCATTCTAAAACGCCAATTTCCCTAACCCTCTAGATACCTTCTTCCGTAGTATAGCAAGGCAGGTCTGGCACTTCAACTTGATTTAGTGTAGGTCACCGTGTAATCCATGCTTCAGCGAGCCAACCAAATAAACTATTATATGCTTTCCCAATCTCTCAAGTTGAAACACTGAATGAAGAATCTGTGCTTAGCGGGCCCATATTTATAAACTCAGACTGATCCAACTTTATGTTCCTTGCACCACTGTCCCACACCCTTAACAGGCATTCCCACACACATTCCTCAGGTTTCTATTTGAACATATTAAAAAGTCAAGCAGTTCTTCTGGAGTGTAATATACCTCCTCCTGGGTCACACTTTGTACTTTACCTTTTGAAGCTCACTGGGACTAAAATCAAGTTACAGGTCTAGAGGCAAAAATCGGTGGTGGGAAAGTGTTCTGAGAACATTCAGAACGTCTTGTAAGGTATCTGCCTCAGGCAACGCCCCAGGCAATGACTCTGGCACGTCCCCAGGTGATGACTCAGATGCCACCTCAGGCCATATCTCAGACAGAGGCTCTTCAGACACAGCTGGGTTACTCTCATCAGACGGGGGTGGACGCGCTAACAGTTTTACTGGGGGTGGTGGCTGTTACGGATTGAATTATGTCCCCCCAAAAAATGTGTGTATCAATTTGGCTGGGCCATGATTCCCAGTATTGTGTGATTTTTCCTATATGTTGTAAAGCGTGCCTCTAAGATGTTAAGGAGGGAGGATGAGCAGCAGTTGTGTCAGTGAGGCAGGACTCCATCTACAAGATTGGATTGTGTCTTGAGGCAATCTCTTGAGATATAAAAGAGAGAAGCAAGCAGAGAGACAGGGGGACCTCACACCACCAAGAAAAAAGATCCAGGAGCAGGGCACATCCTTTGGACCCAGAAGCTTCTAGTCTGGGGGAACGCTGATGAGAAAACCAACAGAGAGAACGCCTTTTCCGTGGAGCTGACGACCCAAATTTTGACTTCCAGCCTACTTTACCGTGAGGAAATAAATTTCTTTGTTAAAGCCATCCATTTGTGGTATTTCTGCTATAACAGCACTAGATGACTAAGAGTGGCTTAGCTAACAAAGATGGAGAATCTCCTCAGACGGGAATGAGAAGAACGGTTCTATTGGCAGGGGTGATACAACAGATTTTAGGGGCTCAGTTTCCCCAGCTTCCTGACTATCTACCCATATGTCCCCATCCAAGTTTCAGGATCCCATTTCTTCCTAATCAATGCCCTGACTCTAACTTCAGACACCACTCAAGGTTGGGAATTGTGCTGGCGTTGTAATTCAGCCACTCTTACAATAAAGAGTCAGGGTTTGGTTTTCGGCAATTTCAGCTCTGTTACTACAAGAAACGAGGCTTTCTTTCAGAGTACAAGTGGCAACCCTGAGGTTGTTCATGCAGCATTTGAGTTGTGACTCTGAAGCTCTGAGCTCATCTCTTTCACCACTTTGTCTAGTAAGAGTAGGATCAACCAATCGGCTCCCTTATACTTCTCATTCTGACAAAACTGTAGAAAAGTATCAAACGTGCTATCACCCAGAACTTCGCCTCTCATCAAAACTAGATCTATTGGTGGTGATATTTTGCGTATGTCTAATGCCAGCTCAGGCTATGGATTAGCAGTGGTCTCTTTACTACTGGAAGCAGAGTCAGCAACATCTTTAAGATTAGCCAGACTTGAGAACCAATTTTAAAAACCCATCCTTACAATTTCGTTTCTCTAGAACCACTCTCGATACTAAATATCTTAGGCTGGATTCTTTAGAGAAGCAAAACCAGTGAGGCATATAGACAGAGATTTATCTCAAGGAAACAGCTCACACGGTTCTAGAGGCTGGCAAGTCCCAAAGAAGTGGGTCAGGCATTAGGCTGGAGGCTTCTCCTCACTCATAAAGCTGTGGAGGCTGATGAATCCAAGATCAGCAGGTAATACAGCAGGCTACTGACTCACAGGCTGAAAAGGCCGATGAATCCCAAGATCAGTAAGCAATATTGCAGGCCGCTGGCTCAAGTCCCAAGAACCAGAGGTCAGATGATAACGAGTTGGATGCAGGATCCAGAACAAGCAAAAGCCAGCAAGCTTTGACAGAAAATCCACATATATTGGATGCAGGCCACACCCTCACGGAAACTCCCCTTATAAGTGACTGGCTGATTGCATCAGATCACATCATGGAGGTGATTATATCATATTATGACTGCTAAATTACATCATAACTTCCCAACCACTGAGAATCATGGCCCAGCCAAGTTGACAACCAACTTTAACCATCACACATAGAATGGTACACTGTATACTAAGACAAACATTTGACTAACTGACATGAGATATGAGCTATACCTAACTGTTCCAACTTACATACAAATTCAACTTAAAAAAGACAGGCTTAAAAAAGGAACTTGTCTGTAATAAGGGGACTGTCTGTACATCACAGATAATCTGTTGAAAACCACTGATAAAGAGAAAACCTTAAAAGCTAAGAAAGGAAAAAAGGATACCTTATCTGCATAGGAAAAAAGATAACAACAGCAGACCTCTCACTGGAAATAATGTAAGCCACAAGACAGTGGAGTACACATATTTAAAGTAGTACAGAAAACTGTCAGCCTAGAATTATTTACCCAGCAAACATCTTTTAAATATGAAGATGAAACTTCTGTGAGTGATATGTTCACTATTTTGACTACGACAACGGTTTCACAGGCGCATACCTATGTCACCAGAAGGCAGACACCCCAAAGTACATAAAGGTGAAATAAGAGTATCTTGCTCCTCTAATACCTCTAAGGGACTCAAGGAAAGTTACGATGGTGCTGTGGAAGAGCACAGGAGGGATCCCTTGGAGATGCAGCCACAAAGCACCACATATGTATATTTTTAGACCGAGTGTACCATCTGGGTGTCCAAAACAACTTCATTCTGGAAATTTTAATGGTCTCAAACTGACAGCGTTTCTATGTACCTGGCAAAAGAATATCCGATCCTCTACTGAGAAAAGCATCTTAACTTTAAACATAATTTGCCAAGGAAAGTAACCACACATGCTTTCCTTTCAGCAGCACACATTCTGCAAGATGACCGTGCAAATTACCAAGAAGAGAAAGTTGTCACTGATGGCATCTTCAAAGCAGAACTGTATGAGTTTCTCACTCAGGAACTGGCTGAAGGTGATTACTCTGGAGCTGAAGTTCAAGTTATACCAACCAGAACAAAAATCATTATCCTAGCCACCAGGACACAAAACATTCTTGGTGAGAAGTGTCGGTGAATACAGGAATTTTCCACTGTAGTTCAGAAGAGGTTTGGCTTCCTTGAAGGGCATGTGGAGCTTTATGCAGATGAAAAGAAGAAACGGCCACAAGAGGTCTCTGTGCCATTGTCCAAGCAGAGTCTCTGTGCTACAAATTCCCAGGAGGGCTTGCTGTGCAGAAGGCCTGCTATGGTGTGGTACAGTTCAAGTGGTGCCAAGGGCTGTGAAATCGTGGTATCTGGGAAACTCCAAGGACAGAGGGCTAAATCCATGAAATCTGTGCCTGACCTGATGACCCACAGTGGAGATCCTGTTAACTACCATGCTGACATAGCCGTGGGCCATGTGCTGCTCAGACAGGGTTGTGATGGGCATCAAAATGAAGATCATGCTGGCCTGGGGCCCAAGTAGTAAGATGGCCCTAAGAAACCCCCACCTAACCATGTGGGCATTGTAGAATCCAAAGATGAGGTCCTACCCACTACTCCTATCTCGGAACAGGATGGGAAGCCAGAGCCACCTGCCATGCCCCCGCCAGTCACCTCTGTGTAACAGGGTCTCCTTGGCAACTGGATCTGGAGTGTGGATGTTGCTCTGTAGAAACCCTCAATAAAATCTTTTAAAAAGAAAAAATAATAATAATAACCATACAGATACGAAAACATGGCTCACTGAATACAAATCAGAAATGGAAAGAACAAAAAGGGAAACACACTAACAGTGGCAAAAAATTCATGCATACTGTATTTAAAGAATGAAATACAAGCCAAAAAATATTCAGGTAACTAAAAGGTGGGGATCTGTTTGTTGATGGAATAATTTTGTTTATCTTGATTTCAGTGGTAGCTACACAAATCTATACATGTGATAAAATAGCACAGAACTATCCGTACACATTGTATCAATGTCAATTTCCTCACTTAGGTTTTGTACTACAGTTATGTAAGCTGAAACTACTAGGGGCAACTGGGTGAAGAGTACACAGGACTGCTCTGTATTTTTCTGGGGCAACTTCCTATAAATCTATAATTTTATATCTCAAAATAGAAAGCTTTAAAAGAAGGGGTCTGGTAGATTTTTCAAAGAACAAAATAAGTTACTGAAAATAAATTCAAATAGCTAGAATTTAAAATACAATGGATAGGTTTTAATGACAGCGTAGACAGATGAAGAGAACATTCCTGAACTGAGCTTGATCAGAGAAATCGTGTTTGGCATTTTGATGTCTAAAAATGGGAAGTATAAAAGTTAAGGGGCATGAAGCATGGACTAAAGAAATCTAACATACATCTAATTGGAATTCCAGAAGGAGAGAAAGGAAAAATGCAACAAAAGCAATATTTGGCGAGATTATGGACTGAAAGACACAATTAAAAAGGAGAAGAGGTAAGCTTAAAATAATCAGAAAACAAAAAAATCATAAAATCAAGAGAATAACAGAAAGTCTGTTGGCCTCTTAAAGGCAAAAGGGTAATGTGCTAACATGGCAAATAACCGACAACCTATATATAGGTAATGGGTATATAAAATGTTATATGCTACAAAAACCGCTTTCAAGAATGAAGCCAAAATAAAGGTATTTACGGACAAACAAAAATCACTACCAGTAGATTCTCGCTAAGGAGATTCATAAAAATAAACATCAGGCAGTGACGGTGAATCAAGAGGGAATCTGAGATGCAAGAAGAAAAAAAAGAACAGAGGAAGTGGTGTGAAAGAGTGGGGTAAATCTAAGATACTGACTATATATATAAAATATTTGGCAGGGGTAAAAGTAAGAAAATTAAAATGCACAATAATTACGTGTGGGAAGGAGAGGCAGTGGGCAATGATACTGACTAAATTTAGACTTTGATAAATCTACATATTGCAGTTTCAAGGGAAACAATTAGGACAAAAGAAACAACATATAACTCTAAAACTAGTAAAATGGAGAAAATGGAATTATGAAAAATAGTCAATACAAAAAAAGATTTAAAAAACGGGAAAATAAACTAAAAGGAGCAGGAAAATGAGAAATCATGAGATGAAATGGTAGATTTAAACCAAAATATTAGAGTAAATTAAAGTCACCACTCTCAGCTGCTAACCTAAAGGTTGGAGGTTCAAGTACACCCATAGGGACCTTAGAAGAAAGGCCTGGTAACCCCTGATAATCTATGTCCAAAAAAATCCATCACTGAAAACCTTAAGGAGCACAGTTTTACTCTAACACATACACAGTATCACTATGAGTCAGAACTGAGTCAACAGCAACTGGATTTTGGTTAAGTCCTCAGTGTAAGGATTAAAGGTGCTCAGGCTGAATTTTTTTTAATCTAAACATATTCATTCATAAGCAACAAATCCAGAACACAAGGATAATAAAAAGCCAAAACCAAACCCAGTTCCGTTGAGTCGATTCCGACTCATAGCGACCGTATAGGACAGAGTAGAACTACCCCATAGAGTTTCCAAGGAGCGCCTGGTGGATTCGAACTGCTGACCTTTTGCTTAGCAGCCATAGCTCTTAACTACTACGCCACCAGAGTTTCCATAAGGATAATAGCGAAGTAAAAAAGGAAAAAGACATACCACACAATTACTCACCAAAAGAAAATAGGCAGACAAAACAGATTTTAAAGCTAGCATGACTAAACATATAATGAGCAACTCACCAGTTCGATTCACCAGTAAGATGATTTTAAATATGTATGCTCCTAATAATACAGTTTCAAATACAGAGAGTAAACAGTGCTAAAACAAGAATTCAAGAAATCCAGAATCATAGTGGAAGATTTTAACTCACAACAGAACAATCAGAGAGAAAAACTAAGGCTATAGACAGTAACACACTACACTCCAAAGGAGAACGCACTCCCCACCCCCCCAAACACACCCAGAGGATTTTAAAAAACTGATTTTGTATTAGGCCAGTGGTCAACAAACTTTCTGTAAAGGGCCAGATGGCAAGTATTGTCAAGTTTGTGGGTAATACTGTCTCTGTCGCAACCACTCTGCCTTTGTAGTGGAAATTAGCCACGGCTGGATTTGGCCCCTGGGCCATAGTTTGCCAAGGGCTATGCTACGCAGTAAAACAAGTCTTAACAAATGCCAAAGGACTGAAACCATACAAATCACATTCTAAACACAATGCAATTAAAGTAAAAATGTAACAAAAAGATAAGTTTCCCATGTGTTTTTAATGTTGCACTACATTACTCTGTAACCTATTCATTGTTTAAAGAAGAAATTATAAGGGAAGCTAGAAAATATTTTTTATTCAAACTACTAAAGAAAGCACCAGAATTTGCAATACGGCTAAAGTATACGTAATAAAAAATGTTCATATATTAGGGTGAAAAAGCATATAATGTAAACATCTATTTGAAGGAGGCATAAAAAAGAAAAGTAAAATAAACCCAAAGAAAGCAGAAGGAATTCAGATGATTTACAAAAAATAATGGGGAAAAATTACAGTTTAGTGAGAATCAACAATGTCAAAAGTTGCTTCTTTGAAAAAAACTAATATTGACAAACCTCTGAAAAGACAGATCAAGAAAGACAAGGCACAAGATAACTAATATCAGGAAAGAAAAAAAAGATCATCAATACAAATCTAAAGATATTAATGAAAGGTGATGTCACGAAATTTGATAATTTAGATAAAATGGACAAATTTATAAAAAGATACAGCTTACCAAAACTGATACAAGAAAAAATAGAAAACCTGAACCATAAAAAATCTGAATCGATAGTTAACAAATGGGTATAACTAAGCAATTCCTATCCCAAAATACACATCCTAGACAACACATGCACATCTATGCCAGGAAATGTATGAAGGAATGTTTGTATTTTTTATAACAGCCAAAACCTAGAAACAACCCAAACGCTCGTCAACAGAAGAAAGGTAAATTATAGCCAAGAGGTTCCCAAACTTTCCTGGTTCCTGATGCCATTAGTGTCTCAGCAATTTTTTCACACCACTCAAGGATAAAAGAAAATTTATTTAGTAGTTAGGTTCAAACCACCACCAAAAACCCAGCTTTTAAAAAATATTTGTTATTTTTTCCTAATATTTATTTGTTAATAAATGGGTAAATACAAACGGCTAGTTTCTTTTTTCTATCTCATATTTTCTTAAAAGATAGATAAGTATTAAAAAGAAAAAAGCACTGTAAGTTAAGGTTTACACACACGTATAAATAAAAAAAATATGACAACAGTACAAAGTATGGGGGCTGAGAAAAGAATTATTCTTTGGTAAAGTCACTGATCTGTGGAGCGGGAAATAGTAAAATTTTCTAAGTAGACTTTAAGTTAAGGATGCATATTATCAGCCTAGAGCAATCTCTAAAAATAATAAAGAGGCATAATCTTAAAAATCTAAACGTAGAAATAAAATGGAATACCAAATAGTCATTAACTTAAAAGAAGGCAGGAAAGAAGCAACAGGAGGACAAAACACACGAGAGACATAAAAAACAAACAGTAAATGGTAGACTTAAACCTAACTGTACCAACAATCACATTAAATATAACCAAATTAAACATTTCAATTAAAAGACAGAACAAGGAGACCCCTCAACTATTTATGCAAGTTAAAATTAATTTCTATGAAAATACATAACAGCTCTTCTTCCTATATGTAAATTAATAAATGGAATCCCTGCATGATAAAAACAGTTACCGTGCTAGGCTGTTAACCAAAAGGTTAGAGGTTCAAGGCCACCTAGAGGCACCTCAGAAGAAAAGCCCTGGCAACCTACTTCAAAAAAAACAGCCATTAAAAACCCAACAGAGTCAAGTTCTACTCTGACAGACATAGGGTCACTGTAAGTTGGACTCAACAACAATTGGTAGGGTGATATAAATTAATATTTGTTAGATGTATGAAACACTTAAATTTGTGTCAAATACTATTTTGGGCTCTATGAATTCATTAGTGAATAAAACACAGACTTCTACCTTCAGGAAAGTTACATTCTAATGGGAAGAACACAAACCAAAAAAGTAGTGAACTATATAGAATATGTTTAGAAGGTGGTAAGTGCTACATAAAAATAAATCAAGATAAAAAGGGATTGGAAGTGAATGGGCAAACTGCAATTTTAAATAGAGGGATCAGAGTAGGTCTCATTGAGCAAGTGATATTAAACAAAGACTGGATGGATAGGAAGAAGCCCTGGTGACACAGTGGTTAAAGCAATCGACTGCTAACCAAAAGGTCAGTGGTTTGAACCCTCCAGCTGCTCCGCAGGAGAAAGATGTGGCAGTCTACTTCCGTAGAGATTTACAGCCTTGGAAACCCTATGGAGCCCCAATAAGTCAGCTCAATGGCAGTGGGTTTGGATGGATGTGACAAAGTCAGCTATGCAAACAAGTGGAGCAAGAAAACTCCAGGCACAGGAAACAGGCAATGTAATAAAGCAACAGCACCCCTGGCATGTTTGGGCAACAGCAAGGAAGCCAGTGTAGCTGTGGCAGAGTAAGTGAAGGGAAGAGTAATAGTAAATGAAGTGTGTGTATAGGGCATTACAGACCACTATGCAAGTACTCTGACTGAACTGGAGAACCAAAGCAAGTTTTGAGCAGGAGGCTGACACAGTCTGACTTATGATTCACTCTAGCAGTTGTGTTAAGAACAGACTGAAGGTGATCTTTTTAATCTATAACTAACTGTAATTTTATGATGATATACACTTTGATAGGGGTCTTTTTTACAATTGTTGTGCTGGGCACTGAATAGGCCGTTTCAGCTGGGTGACTCTATGTTCTCAGGAATTTCTTGAATTTATTTGATAATTTCCTTCCCAAAATTTTCTGTTCCTTCTGTGATTCGTACTGGTTGGCTGTGTCAGATACCTTTTGTAATTTTATATTTTCTGTTTTTTTTTTTTATTTTCAAGGAGACTATCTTGAATTTATCTACCAACCCTAATAATTCATCTTTTCTTTCAGCTATCATACTTTCAAGAGCTCTTTCTCATTTCGATGATTTCTTTTGCTGAGATCTTGCTCTTACTTTGTGACCAAGAGCTTCTGATATCTTTCAATATGTCATAATTTTGCTTTATTTTTATATTTCCCTTTGTTTCTGTATTCTCTCATGTCTTCTCATGCCTTTTCTTTTCAGTGTACTTTGGTCTCTTTCATGTGAGTAGCTGTGTCAATCAGAACTGTTCACAGCTGTAATAAAAAATATGACTAACAATGGGTCATATGACAAAAAGACTGGAAGTAGACAGTTGTGGTATTAGTTCAACAGTTCAACATCAAACCTACAATCTCTGAAAATTTGTTGGCTTTTCCCTCAAGAGTATATAATGGTGTCTGAGTTCCAGACATCACATCCAAATTCAAAGTAGGAAGATGCAGAAAAAACGTTGAGACCACCAACATTTATTCCTTTTATCAAGAAAGTAAAAGCTTTCTCAAAATGCATCCCCTCAGCACATTCTGCTTGTATTTTATGAGCCTGAACTGCCAGAAAGATTGGCAGACCAAATACTTAGTTTTTCCAGCCACTATATTTGAAGCTATGCAAGAGCGACAGAGAATGAGAATTCTCAATGTATCCCACAAGGTATACCACAGTGCCTCTCCTCAGATGTAAAGTGACCCTTGATTATATGTGCATATTTAAATATAAAATACTTAAAAGCTGCTTAGAATCTGTGTGTACAGGAACAGGACTTATCACTTGGTGGGCTTCAGTGTAAAGCAATCTAGGAAAGACTCAGCTTTTAAAATGGAAATGAACAACAAATGTCAATATTCAAAGGTTTCCTCTGATCATTCACTATCCCTAGAGAGTAAAAAAGACCTCTGATTCCCCCCCTGCAGTGGGGGGGGTTGGGTTTTTGGATAGGGGAATGGAAAAGTGTCACTGCTGTCAATCTGAAAGCAAGTCAGGGTAAGTGAAGGCCCATGGTTTAGGGTGCATGTTTACACTTAATCTCCTTGATTTCAGCTACTTTAGAATATTTTCGGATTTATAAGAAAACTATAAAGACCGTACAAAGAGTTCCCATATACCTTACACTCAGTTTCTTTCCCCTTTTGTCTTATCTAGTGCTGCTGTAACAGAAATACCACAAGTGGATGGCTTTAACAAAGAGAAATTTATTCTCTCACAGTCTAGGAGGCTAGAAATCCAAATTCAGGGTGCCAGCTCCAGTAGAAAGCTTTCTCTCTCTGTCTGTTGAGGAAAGGTCCTTGCCGTCAATCTTCCCCTGGTCTAGGAGTTTCTCAGCGCAGGGATCCTGGTCCAAAGGGTGCTCCACTCCTGGGGCTCCTTTCTTGGTGTATGAGGTCCTCTCCTCTCTGCTTGATTCTCTTTTATATCTCAAAAGAGACTGACTCAAGATACAATCTAGTCCTGTAAACTGAGTCCTGCCTCATTAATGTAACTGCCTCTAACCCTCCCTCATTAACATCACAGAGGTTAGTTAGGATTTAAAACTCACAGTATAATCACATCTGCTCATAAAATGGTGGAAAACTACACAATACTGGGAATCACAACCTAGCCAAGTTGATATACATGGATTGAATTGGGGGGGCACAATTCAATCCATTAACAACCTAATACCCCCAGGTTCAGATAAGGCTTCTCAGACTGTTGCCTGATTGGCAGCAGTAAAATTACATTATGACATGGATTGAACTGTGCCCCCCAGAAATATGTGTAAACTTGGATAGGCCATGATTCCCAGTATTGTGTGGTTGTCCTCCATTTTGTGATTGTAATTTTCCTATATGTTGTAAATCCTAATCTCTGCCTGTGGTTAATGAGGCAAGAGTAGATTGTGTTCAAGAGGATTACTAACTAAAAGATTGGTAGTTCAATCCCACCCAGAGGCGCCTCAGAAGAAAGGCCTTCGCCTTCAAAAGATCACTGTAGTACCCTTACTAAAGTTACACCCCTGATCCAATGTAAAAGGAGTTTCCCTGGAGTGTGGTCTGCACCACCTTTTATCTTACAAGAGATAAAAGGGAAGGGAAGTAAGCAGAGAGTTGGTGACCTCATACAACCAAGAAAGCAGTGCCAGGAACAGAGTGCATCCTTTGGACCCAGGTTTCCTGTTTGAAGAAGCTCCTAGTCTGGGGAAGACTGATGACAAGGATCTTCCTCCAGAGCCGACAAAGAAAGCCTTCCCCTGGAGCTGACTCCCTGAATTTGGACTTCAAGCCTACTAGACGGTAAGAGAATAACCTTGTTTCTTAAAGCCATCCACCTGTGGTATTTCTGTTATAGCAGCACTAGATGACTAAGACACATGGGGTACCTAGGCAAAAAGGGTCTTATTAATCCCAGTATTTACCATGAACTGGGTAATGGGCATATTTGGTGGATGACTATTCCAATCACCATAAACCCAATCCTGCCTGGTAGATGGATGATGCATAACAATCACTTCATCTGGGGTGTTCCAGTTGGCATTTCACAGACAAGAAGGACAGTCCTTCCTCTCAGTGTAAACAAACCTTACAGCTGCTTTATCTAGTCCCCCAAGCTAGCTGTCCTTTTGCAAATTTCATGCTGTGTCTGAATCATATACGCATCTGTGACTGTTTGATAGAGAGCTGTGGATCCTGCATGAACTCAAAGATGTTCTTTCATTCTGCAGCAAACAAAACCAAAGATACTGCCCCTCAGTTTGTCTATTCTTTAGTAAACATTCTTCTAACAGCTGACAATACCATTCCTTAAAATGAGACTACTCTTTCACACTACGTTTCTTGATTTCAGTAGTTTCTTCTTTTTGCACTTCCCCCACCTGGACTACCTTCTTCGTTGCCAGAGTTATACAAGTGTTTTGTTTCTTGTCCCAGATTATCTTTTCCCTTTGATAGTGGCCCTGAGTCTAGCGGCCATTACTCAGACTAACCCAAACCCGAGGTTAGCCCAGTGTCAAGATCTACCACAACATTCTCTATTACCTTCATTTTAGCTATTAGAGATAACAATAACCAATGGATTGTACGTTTAGCTTCTAGTCTGCATTCCTTTATGTATTAATGAACCAGTTCCTTAGGAGTTGGGCCTACCATTTCTAAATTCCATCGGTAACCTTTAACTCTGGTAACTGGATACTGCAAATGTTTAAGCACTGGACTACTAACTAAAAGATTGGTAGTTCAATCCCACCCAGAGGCGCCTCAGAAGAAAGGCCTTCGCCTTCAAAAGATCACAGCCTTGAAAACCCCACAGAGTGCAGTTCTACTCTGTACACATGGGGTCACCACGAGCTGAAATCGACTTAACAGCAACTAATGACAATTGATCACTGAACAGCTGCAGTTCCACACCATGGGCTGCTAGCCTTCCAGGAATCAAAGGTTTGCCCTCTCATCCTTCCTCTTCCCAAGCCACACGTTTCAGTGAGTCAGGGTTGTTCTAGTGAATCCCACCTCTGATGTCAACTATAAAGTTAGAGGAAAATCCACAAGATCACCCTCACTTCTGACACTAATTGCAAATTTTGGGGTCTCCAAGACCACCCTCAGGTCCCATAATTCCCTGGAACTCTTTCTTGTTTATAATGTATAGCTCAGTTTTTTCTTATTTACTAATCTAGCCTATGTTGGTATCATGGCTTCAAACCAGCTCTTGTCAATTCAGTCATAGTCAAGGAGGTGACACTGGAACACACCTAAATTTTTAAAAGTTGAGTGACCAGGAACCATAACCAGAACAGAAAAATTACAGGTCAAAGCCCTGCTAAAAACTTATCTCCCTCTTAGAAAACAAAGGCAGGATATGTGTTGCCCAGCAACCAAATCTCTTGCCCATCGGATTCTGCCCAGAGTCGGAAATAGTGACTCAAAGACGGTGGCCAACTACTCTGCTTTGTATGTGTGTCCTTCTCCTCAGTCCTGCCAATAATTCAATCTCATGCATGAGGCACCTGAAAGTGCTCCCAACATCTCTTCCTAGTCTCCCGTTCCAGGGTTTCGACCTGTTAATTTTTCCCATTTGGTTATGGTTCCACATCATCTAAATTTCAAAAATTCAGGTCTCTTCTGGTTTCACTTTGTTGGCCGAACAAGTTCAAAGCCCTAGCTTGTGTCTTTTCTTGATCATTTTAGAAACCCAGCTCTTGAATTCATTTTATTCTTTAAAAGTGTCCTAATTATAATATTTCTTTTTGTCTATATTAACTCTTTTCATAATTCCATTTCACAGTACTTTTCTTAGATTCTTATGTTGAATAGCCTGGGCAGGAACCACTCGTGACATTCCACAGACAACTGAAAATAAACTGCTGTCATTATCTATCCCAAGAACTAAACAAGCACTTCAGAATTAAGTTGGTCTACTTGGATTCTGGAGTAGTTCCAATGGGAACTACTGCTAGCTCTCATCCATAAAAAACGGGAACTACTGCTAGCTCTCATCCATAAAATTACACAAAAGAAGGCCACTGAATGGGGCCTTTAACAAAGGCAAGCCATGGCAGAATTGCAAAAAGCGTTGTCTATGACTACATCCCGTGTCATTCCCCCACCTCCGCCCCTGTAGCTTTGGGGCTTCTGTGATCCAGACGTGATTTTGGACGTGTTCACAATGGACCTACCCAGGCAGGAGTTTATGGCAAAAGCCTATGTGTACCACCCAGCAGCAACCACTGGGATTCGGGACCACAAAATTTTCGGATGCTGCCATATGGTACACCCCACTTGAGAAACAATTACTAACTTGCTACTTGGCATTCATTCAGACTGCTCCTATGACTAAAGGACATAAAATAATCCTGAAACCTGAAATATCTATACTGTCGTGGGTGATATCAGAGAAAAACTCTTAATAAGGAAGGCAGTACCTAAAAGAGTTCCATAAGAGAATGGAAATGGTTTATGCAGAAATAGACTTTGAGGGAGAGGAGGTGTGTGCAAGGAGAGCTAGTAGGCTCTTTTCTCCTAGGGCCAACTCTGAAATCTCTTGAGGTCACACAGTTTGACCAACAAAGAGCTGCTAAATTTATAGATGGTAGTTTCAAGGTGAACGTACAGCATCCTGTTTGGAAGTACTCCACTCTAAAAGAAGGTAAAAACAAATCAGCTCAGTGGTCCGAATTTCACGCTATTTCTCCCTATGTCTGGGATTTTATCAGACTCTGCAGGTGGTGTCAGAAATGAGGATGTCTTGGGGACTGTTGACTAACTTCACACAGATGGTAAAGAGAAGGATGCTGGTGAGATTCAATAATGTATGCTATACTAGACACTTGGTTGCCACATCTTCGAATCGCCGACCTTTTGGTTAGCAGCCAAGCACTTAACCACTGAGCCATCAGGGCTCCTTATTAAACACTTGAACTTTGACTATGCAGGACCACTGAAGGATGTTATGAAAGGCAATTATACAATTACACGACAACCCTAGCAGCAATGTAGACAGAATGAATTTTAAATGGTAAAACTGAGAGCAGAGAGACAACTTATAAATTTGTCATAACAAGAACCTAGGCTTTTAAAATCAATGACATGGGTTCTGCAATAGTCCATCCAGAAATAATACAATGGAGGTGTGAACTAAAGAGAGGGAGAAAACATTCAAGAGATAATGGTGAAAAAAAGGGAAGGATCATGATTAAACTTCTAGGGGATGGAGGACTGAAGTTATTCTTTCATGAAAAAAAAAGTACACCATCTTCCTTCTTGTTCTGTGTCTCACCATCAATGAGAAAAGCTATAAGAAACCTAAGTGTTCAAAGATCTAACAGGAGGTGTGAGAAAGGGAATCTAAGGTCTTACTGACATTATCTGAAAACAATCAAAGGTAAGAAATAGCAAAACATCTTACAACATGGGTGAATCTGAAGGGCATTATGCTGAGTGAAATAAGTCAATCACAAAAGGAGAAATATTGCATGAGATCACTATTATAAGAACTCAAGAAAAGGTTTACTTACACACAGAAAAAAGCATTCTTTGATGGCCACAAAAGTGGGGAGGGAAAAGGAAGGGAAATCACTAATTAGATAGAAGACTAATGTCAACTTCAGTAAAGAGAAGGGCAACACAATATAGGGGAAGTCAGCATAACTGGACCAAAGCAAAAGCAAAAAAGAGAGAAAAGGATAAGAAACGGTCCTGTAATGAAGACATCCACAAGTTGTGATATTTGAGAGGTGCCTCAAAAAAAGAAAAAAAACCGGCTAACAGATGCATGAAAAAATGCCCTCAATCATTAGCCGTTAGAGAAACGCAAATCAAAACCACAATGAGATACCATCTCACGCCGGCATTACTAGCATGAATCCAAAAAAAAACCCGGAAAATAACAAACGCTGGAGAGACTACGGGGAGACTGGAACTCTTCTTATGCACTGCTGGTAGGAATGCAAAAGGGTATAACCATTTTGGAAAACGATATCACACTTCTTTAGAAAGCCAGAAATGGAAAACCCATATGATCCAGCAATCCCACTCCTAGGAATATATCCTAGAGCAATGAGTCGTCCCACAAATAGACATACACATGCCCATGTTCACCGCAGCATTGTTCACAACAGCAAAAAGATGGAAACAATCTAGATGCCCATCAAGAGATGAATGGATAAACAAACTATGGTACATACACACAATGAACCACTACACAACCATGAAGAACAATGATGAATCTGCGAAGCATCTCAAAACATGGATGCATCTGGAAGGCATTATTCTGAGTGAAATAAGTCAATCACGAAAGGATAAATATTGTATGAGGCCACTACTATACAAACTCATGAAAAGGTTTACACACAAAAAGAAACAATCCTTGATAGTTAGAAGAGATGGGAAGGGTGGGGATGGAAAAACACTAAATAGGTAAGTTATAATTTGGTGAAGGGTAAGACAGTGCACAATATTGGGGAAGCCAGGACAACTCGTACAAGGCAAGGTCATGAAAGCTCCATAGGCACATCCAAACTCCCTAAGGGACCAAACTACTGGACTGAGGGGACCATGGTCTCAGGGAACATCTAGCTCAACTGGCATAGCATAGTTTATAAAGAAAATGTCCTATATTCTACTTTGATGAGTAGTGCCTGGGGTCTTAAAAGCCCGTGAGCGGCCATCTAAGATACGCCACTGATCTCACCCCTTCAGGAGCAAGGGTGAATGAAGAAAACTAAAGGCACAAGGGAAAGGTCAATCCAAAGGACTAACGGACCACAGCTACCACGGCCTCCACCAGACTGAGTCCAGTACAACTAGACGGTACCCAGCTACAACCCCTGACTGCTCTGACAGAGATCAAAATAGAGAGTCCCAGACAAAGCTGGAGAAAAATGTAGAACAAAATTCTAACTCACAAAAAGACCAGACTTACTGGCCTGACAAAGACTGGAGAAACCCCAAGAATATGGTCCCCGGACACCCTTTCAGCACAGTGATGAAATCACTCCTGAGGTTCACCCTTCAGGCAGAGATCAGACAGGCCCATAAAACAAAACGAGACTTAAGGGGCACACCAGCCCAGAGGCAAAGACAAGAGGGGACAGGAAAGCTGGTAATAGGGAACCCATGGTTGAGAAGGGAGTGTTGACATGCCTTAGGGTTGTTAACCAACGTCATAAAACAATGTGTAC
Source organism: Loxodonta africana (assembly GCF_030014295.1). Lineage (NCBI taxonomy): Eukaryota > Metazoa > Chordata > Mammalia > Proboscidea > Elephantidae > Loxodonta > Loxodonta africana. The sequence continues at coordinate 161,496,307 of NC_087344.1, read as the reverse complement.
TATTTAATAAGAGGCCAGTTTGTTCTGTAATCCTTCACCTAAATTAAAAAAAAAAAAGGAACGAAAACCAATTCTTTTATGTGGTCAAGTAAGTTAGAGATATTCCATATATGGTATCCTGTATATCTGTATTCTCTACACAATATAGGAGACAATGAACATAGAGGTTAAGGAGAGATATGGAGTCCCACTGTGTTCAAATCCTGGCTCTACCACTTAATGTGAGACCTTGTAGAGACCACTAAAGCTTTCTGTGAGTAGGCTCTCTCACTGCGAAATATTAATAACTGTACCTATACCTCAGAGGCATTTGGTATCAATGAAATGGACATAAAAGCATTCAGAAAAGTGCCTGGAACGAAATAAAGATATTGTTAAGTGTTAGCTATTAGGATTATTAAGAAGCTCTGGTGGCACATGGTTAAGTACTTGGCTGCTAACTGAAAGGCTGGCAGTTCAAACCCACTGAGCAGCACCATGGGAGAAAACCCTGGCAATCTGCTCCTGTAAAGACTACAGCCTAGAAAACCCTATGGGGCAGTTCTACTCTGTCACATGGGGTCACTATAAGTCGAAAATCAACTCAACAGCACCTAACAATTCAGATTATCATATCCCTTCTGAAGGGAACGCTAATGAACAGTACGTTAAAAGCTCTAAGAAATCATACAGTTAATAACCCCATTTAAAGTGTGATTAACCCAACACCTTTCTTTGACAGTAGATTCATAAAACCTGCTTCCATTCATCTAGTAAGATTGTTCTAAGAAAAATACTTCAGAAAATGCAGGACTATGCGTAAACACGGCCGTCTTTTTAATTGTAATAAATAGATGGCATGGTGGCTGGTAAAATTAACTGGAGGATTTTGTTATACACACCTGACCTGGAAGTTGGAGAAACTCACTGACTAGAAATCTCAGTACAGTTTCAGAATACTCTGTTGTAAAAGACTCTTGGGAAAGTGAATACTATTGAATTCTGAGGGTAAAACAGGATTGAAATACAGAGGTATGGTTACTTAGATATTTGTAATTCCCAAAGGTTTTCTACAGATTCTATATCTAACACAAAAGCTGTGTATTTATGCTTTGATGTTAAAATACGTATCTGTTAGCCATACCCGTGGGATTATTACCTCTTCAGATTACAGGTCTACAACCTAAATACCACAATACACTATAAAAAAGCTTATTTGAACCAGAGGTATGGCAAGCAAAGAAGTAATACAATGCCGTTCTTGCAAACCCAAACCCACATAATGATACACTTATAACAAGTATTCATAAAACAATTAGATATGAACATGGAAACCATTTAACAATTTATATAAATGTATCTTGTTTTAAGAAATAAAATATACAAAATTTAGATTTATAATCCTAACAAAATTATGGGATGAAAATTTACTTCAAGGAAGAATAATTAATTTTACAATAGCTTTTTATTATATTTCTTGGTAAGTAATTCCAGTTTCTGTACCTATGTTCTTTGTGTTCCAATAGCTGGCAGTCTCTACATGTCAGTCTATCACATGTTTCACAGAATAGTTTCAACTGTTCTTGTTTGTGTACAGGGCAGAAAACAGGGCGCTGACCAGATGTTCCAACAGACTCTGCAGAAAAATAAACCACATATTTTAAACTAAATATAAAACTTGTCTAATTTTGTTAATTCTTACTGATGCTGGTATCTAAAATTTTAAAGACTAAACAGAAAATGTCATAAAGGCAAAAGGGAGGTTAAAAGTTATTAAAACTGTTTATCTTACCTGAAACATCTTCTTTTTTCCTGATCAGGTGATCTTTAGTGAATTTTACTCTCTGATGTGCTTCTATACACGTCTTACATAGCCACTCTCCACATTCTACACAAAAGCCAACTGCACTGGCATTATCTTCACAACTAGTACATACCTAAAAGAGGAAATATATACTAATCCACATTAAATTTACACAACAAAGATCCACAAAAAGGTTAAAACAGCCTCATTTAACCCAGTTTGAGGTAGAGAATAAAGCTAATCATTCCCAAAAGACTATTTTCAAATTGAAATACGTAATTACAGCAGAATTACTGTTATGTAACTACTGAAACATGTTTTTCTTATGTTTTACGTTTTGATATCAAGATAGGAATAGAAAGAAAAACTGAGAAGCATACCTGTTCTGATTTCTCATCAGAACTGCTAGGAGCTTCAGATGTATCTTTCACAAAATAATTATCCACAAGGTCTATTTGTCTGCATTCTTGGCGGCATACTGGGCACCGTATTACACCAACTACAACACAAAATGACAACATTAAGAAATATTCTTCAGGAAAAATTAAGGAAATTGTGCACGATGCCCATATGAAAACGACTCGTATGGCACAGACAAGACCAAAGAAATTAGATCAAGAGCTGAATAAAATAGCTCTTAAGTTGTTCCATTGGGGGAAAACGATACCCTACTTAGAAAGAAGAAACAAGTCTGTATATTGCAAAACTATGGAAAGCATCAAACATACATAGGCTAGGATATAAGCAGTGTCCCCAAGAGTTGTACCATGCACAAACTACAAAGCCTTAAAAAGTAGCTGTCATGAAAATGCAAATACAAACACAATATATGTCATTCTCAAAGAAATGGAAACAGCAGAATCTCCCAGAGACATATATACATTGTTAAAACAAACTCAAATTCCTAATTATACATTTGAAAACTAAATAGTTTTATAATACAAAGTGCCTAAGATGATCTTCCTTAACGGAAACACACAAAAACAATTTCTCAAACCAAAGGAGGAAAGAGTATCGTGAAGAAAAAGGAGCGAGCAGATAAACACATTTTCACATTTGAAGTGGTATGAATTTAAAACCTTCAGAAAGCAGTTGGAGTACGATATAACCATAAAGGAGATAAGTATAAGTAACTATAGAGGCAATAAAAAAGGGGGCAACTAACTCTTCTTAGAGGGAATTAGAAAAGTTTTCACTGAAGAGATGACTCTTAAACACGGGTCCTGAAGAATGAATGTGCATTTACTAGTCTGCAGGAGGTTTACTGAGCAGGCCTCTGCTGCTCAAACTCTGCACATTCCCAAGAAAGGCCAGTCTTCAAAACTGACCCTAGACCCAACTCCTGGGAGATGACCTCTGAGCCTGTGGAATATTCTGCAGATAAGAGTGGTTTTTGTATGCCTGAGGCCTTCAGCCAAACTGTATCAGTTTGTCCAGATAAGTTTATACTAACAATGTGATTTATGGTGAATTCTTGTTTTTTTTTTTTTAAAGCCTTGGGTAATGCTGAAATGTCTGACCTCTGGAGAGTGGAGTCCAGTTAGCTGATATTAGTCACACAGGCACCCTTACCCTTCTATCCCCGTCCCCTCCTCCCACCCAAATCCGAGGCACCAAGGCTCAGGTGAGGTTCCCTCGTTGGTAATATACTCCATGCATACTGTCAAACATTACTGCTAGAAGAATTAAGTGGGTCCCCATGCACCTCCACTTGGAGCGGACACCAAGAAGTTTGCACCTAACCTTCCCTGGACTTTGTACCATACACCTGATGATTGTAATCTGTACCTTTCGCTGTAATAAACTGCAACTGTGAGTATAACAGCTTTTATGAGTTCTGTGATTATTTCTAACTAATTAAAAAGCCTAAAGGTGGTCTTGGGGAACCCCCTACTCAGAAAAGGAGGAAACAGCATGCAAACAGAGAAAATATCTGCAAAGTTCACAAATGCAGGGAAAGAGTAGGCTATACAGATAGTAGCAAAAATATCTATGCAGTCATGCAACCGCATAACGTCCGTTCGGGCAACGTCTGTCCACATATATGCCCGTGGTCCCATAAAGTTATAACAGAGTTCAGAAGAAATACTTCCAGATAGATACACTACAACATCTATAACATTATAATACAGTAACAATAATGTTTTGATGTGCATCGCAAAGTAGTACCTGTTTGTTATTATAAACTACTGCAGGTACCTCAAATTTTTAATATAATAGGCTTTACGGGAATTGGTTTGTAACTACGGGTTGTATGTAAATAGGACATTTGTAATCTGGGGACTTCCTGTAATATGGAGTTAGGACAACATCCAAACCACATGATGCCCTATTTCACAGAACGTATCCTAGGCGTTAAGCAACACATGACTGTATTTACATTTATGTACATACATACATATAAAACTGAAATATCTGCAACATCTAAATGAAGGAACATTTTTGCTGAAGGACACAAAAGATGGAGAGACATTCTATATTCTGAAATAAAAAAAACTAAAAGTATCAATTATACATGTGTAAATGTATACTTCAGTGTAGTCTCAGAAGGCGTTTTGTGAAACTCAACAAGCTGATTCTGAGGTTTGTTTTAAAGGAAAACTAGTAACAAACGTCTTACTTCAATTTTAAGGTCTTTCTTGTCCGTGAAACCAAATATTATCCATAAAAAGCCTGACCCAAACTGCAAAAGCCTGCCAGACACTGCTCTACAGCAACGTAAATTTGTCTTTCTCTTAATAGAAAAGTAGAGTTGTCAAACCATTACCTCCAAATTTAAATTTCAAGAAGTCTCATGGCTGCAGGTGGGTGATGGCCCAAATTATTAGCAGCCAGGCCAGAGATATCCTGGTATCAGTTAATTTCAGTAAAGGGGGAAAAAAAAACAAACCCATTGCCGTTGAGTGGATTCCAACTCAGAGCAACCCTACAGGACAGAATACACTGCCCCATAAGGTTTCCAAAGCTGTAATCTTTACGAAAGCAGACTGCCATATCTTTCTCCTGTGGAGTGGCTAGTGGGTTCAAACCGCCAACGTTTCAGTTAGCGGCCAAGTGTTTAACCATTGTACCACCAAGGACCCTGAAGAGAAAAAGGCAGGGTTCAATCAATCACATTAAGATTAGTCAATGGTCGACCTTCTGTACTTCTCCCTCCTTTCCCTTTATAAGCCTCATCGTACCTAGCTTTTTGAAGCCATTTGCTTTTTTCTGCAATCAAAGTGGTCTCCCTACATGCATATACAGTAACTGTTCAGAATAAGCTTTATGTTTAAATTTCAGTGAGTTTTATTTTTAACAGGTTCTTATAAATTTCTAGTTCAAGATGACAGACTGCCATTACAGTCTCTGACAACACAAATTCATCCTTTCCCCTTCCAAATCCCCGTTAAAATGGTATTAAGAAATTTAAAACATAAACACACTAGTTTCGTGAGTAGCACCAGAGGTATCAAAAGCTTGTGAGCAACCATCTAAGATACAACTATTGGTCTCTATTCATCTGGAGCAAAACAGAATAAAAGAAACCAAAGACTCAAAGAAGAAACTAGTCCACAGGACTAACAGCCCACACGAACCACAGCCTCTTCTAGCCTTAGACCAGAACTAGATGGTACCCGGCTACCACTACCAATAGTTATGACCAGGGATACAACAGAAAGTCCCAGATAGAATGGGAGAAAAATGTGAAACAAAATACAAATTTCTAAAAAAGGCCAGACTTACTGGACTGATAGAGACTAGAGGAACTCCAAAACTATCATCTTAAGATACCCTATGAACATGAAAATGAAGCCACTCCCGGAGGTCACCTTTTGGCCAAGTAACATGTTGGCTTATAAAATAAACAGTAACACCCGTAAGTAATGTGCTCCCTTAAACAATCAACTATATGAGACCAAAGAGTCAACATTTAACCAAAAGCAAAGATGAGAAGGCAAGGAGGGGCAGTGAAGCTAGATCAATGGAAACAGAACAAACAGAATGGCAATAATGAGAATGCTGACACACTGTGAAAATTGTAAGCAACGTCACGGAAGATTTTTATTAAAAGTGTTAAATAAGTACCTAATTTGCCACTTAAACTTTTACCTAAAACACAAAATTAAAAAAAAAAAAAAACCACTATCCAAGAAAATGGTGGTACAGGGAGAAGCAAGACACACATCAGTGTACAAGTAATTTCAAGAAACTTACTTGAAAAGAATAACTAAACAGTTAACAAAAGAAACCCAGAGTACACAAGGTGGGAGGGAATACATCTAAGAAAGAATCTTATTTGCTTTAAAGATTTCTGGAGAAGCCTGAAATTCAGAAACTTCAGGCATAAAAGCAGCTCTAATGAGACACAAGGAATAAATTCAAGCCTGTAGTAAATAGCCAACTCCACTCTTAAACTGACTTCTTACATCATGCAGATTACGCAGCAGCCAGGATGCCTTAGTCCTAAAACAATATTAGGGGTTTTTTCTATTTGCTTCAGTAGTTATTAATAATTACAGGCACTCCCTGGGTTAGGAACGTCCAACTTACATACAACCCTTGGTTACAAACCAAACCCCATAAAGCCTATTATATTAAAAATTCGAGGTACATACAATGGTCTGTAATAACAAACAGACACTACTTGGTGACATGCATCAAAGCATTCTTTTTTATTATTATTACTGTATTATTACATTAAAGATGTTTTAGTGTATCTGGAAGTATTTCTTTAATGCTTTTTATGCACAGAAAGGTACACTATATACTATATACTAAGACAAACATTTGGCTAATTGACGTTAGATATGAACCATACCTGTTTCGATTTGTGTACAAATTAAAGACAGACTTAGGAATGGAACTCATTGATAATCCAGGGATTGTCTGTATATAAATATTTGCTTTAAAACGAGAACCAACTTCTAGTTAGTTTCCAAGTGAGTTCGTAAGTGAGCACACCCTTATAATTAGCGTAGACCAGATGAGTGTGCTCTTGACTCAGTCACTCAGTGCTAGCTGCCATGGTAAGTTTTGATCGTTATACAAAACTGTAACCGAGACTCCAAACCAATAATACTCCTGGAGCCAGTTTTTTCATAATGCTTCTAGAACTGATTTTATAACTTCGAAGCTCAAGTTCTGAAAGACACGTTCATGTCTTTCAAACTGGTTTCTTTTAAATGCCAACTCACTAAAATATTTCATTGGCAAGGGACGGGGGATAGGGAAAGACACACTTTTTTAAAAGGTCAAAATACAAACTAGTTTACATCTGCATGGTTAGGTTAAGCAGAATTTAGTTTCCGTAAGTTGACTGATGGGCTTCCATTTCAGATGGACAACTAAGCAAATGCGTAAAGACCACCCAAACCATAAGACAAATACAGAAATGGCTAAAATATAACAAATTAAAGTATAATTTGAAAAATACATAATTGAGCCCAAAGGCAAGAATAAGAAATTCTGAAGTACCAGAAACATAATGGAACTCAAAGCCGAAGTGGTGAGGTGCTGAAACAAGTGGCCCATAAGGGTTATCAGTACTACTGGTGGAAGCAGGAAGTAAGGCAGAGCTTACAAGGTGAAAGTGAACTCCCTCCATAAAGCCATGGGGCAGACTTTAAGCACCCTACTGCATAAAATCTTTGCCAGCCCTAGGTGCATCCACAAGAAGTCAGAACCCTAAACAAACTCTAATGCGTATATAGATATGTAACTAAATGCTGTCCTATCTGCACAGTATACACAGAAACTTGAAGCCAAGATAATAGATACAAGCTGAAAGCAGAACTTTACAAACACAAAACCATCTCACGAGAACAGGTCCTAACCAAGGGCACAAGGGAGACTCCCCCCAACTGAAGGTAAGTTCACAGAATAAAACTACAAAGCACGTGAGGAAAATCCAATACTATTAGAGCAGGTCACACAATAAACAAAGAAGTAACAACCTAGGAACCACAGATAATAAAGCAGTCCGAAAAAGATTTTGAATATTTTTAAATGTTCAGAGAGATAAAAGAACAAATAAAAGCTATGAAAAGTAGAAGATTTGGAAAAGAATCCACGAGAAAAATCATGATCACTGAATAAAATCAAAATATAAGTTAAACAGTAGGCAAGAAATAAGTGAAAAAGAATCAAGATAAAAGACATCTGAAGAAATCTCATAGAATTCAGCACAGAAATGAAGACAGACTGAAACTATGAAAGAGAAGAAACCTAAAGAGCTGAATGAGAAACAAGCAGGTGTCTATCAGAATTCCAGAAGTTCATGAAGAAAATGGTATAAAGAGATAATGGCTGAAAATTTCAGAACTGAAGAAATGAACCCTCAGATTGCAAAAGCAATCCAAGTCCTCAACTGGATAAATAAAAATAAATCCACACCTGTCTATATAAAAAGGAAAATATGGATTAAAGATGGAGGATAAATAAATCTTAACTACCAGAAACAAAAGTTCCAGTAACAGAAGACAATCAGAGAGCAAACTTATCATCAGTAAAAAAAAACACAGCCCAAAAAAAGAATAGAATCTTCAGTGCTTGGAAGGAAAAACTGTCAACCATGAATTTTACATCCAGATAAAACTATTATTCAAGAGTAAGAGCAAAATACAAGTTTCAGACATAGTACTCATTCCTCTAAGAACCAGTAAAGCATTAAATTGAACCATAAAAAACTGTCAATATTAGATCACTTTCCAACTACAAATACATCAAGTTTATATGGTTTGACCTAATGTTTTAAAAAAACAGAAAAGTACTTAGAGGAGAAATGCAAAAAATAACAAGCAAAGATATCAATAAAACATGTTAACCATCCAGGATACTTCACTGGTTTCAGCCCTTCGGAAGCAAGGAAGAATGAAGAAAACTAAAGATACAAGGGAAAGATTAGTCCAAAGGACTGATGGTCCACATCTACCACGGCCTCCACCAGGCTGAGTCCAGTACAACTAGACAGTACCTGGCTACCACCACTGACCGCTCTGACAGGGATCACAACAGAGGGCACCGGACAGAGCTGGAGAAAAATTCAGAACAAAATTCTAACTCAAAAAGAAAGAGCAGACTTGCTGGTTTGACAGAGACTGGAGAAACCCTGAAAGAATGGCCCCCTCAGTAATGAAGTCACTCCTGAGATTCACTCTTCAGCCAAAGATTGGACAGGCTCATAAGACAAAACGAGACTAAAGGGGTACACCAGCCCTGGAGCAAGGACTAGAGGACAAGAGCGGACAGGAAAGCTGGTAACAGGGAACACAAGGTTGAGAAGGGAGAGTGTAAACATGTTGTGGGGTTGTTAATCAATGTCATAAAACAATAGGTATACTTAAAAAAAAAAAAGCGTTAAGTCTAAATATGAAGTGACTAAAAATAAATACAGATATAAACATTAATTTGGGAGGTTTAAAAAAGATAAAATTGAAATACCAAACTACAATAACCTATTCTATTGTAAACAAACTTCAGCTTTAGAAAAATCATTCTAGTCAGAGTATGAGGAATGAACTAAGAGACTAAAAGATCAATTAAAAATACATTAAAACCTTTCCTTAACACAATTAAGTGGGGACCTTAAAATTCAATCATGTGAAATGCAGAGTCAAGTTGTTAGAAGTGAAATAAACTATGCGAGCCTGCTCAGCCAGCCAATAACAAGCTTCAGAGGTAAGACTGCAGTTTGGTGCCAAACTGAAGCTACTGCTCTGAGGACCAAATTTTGAGGACAACTATTCTAAGACATCTGGAATAATTCCAGAAAAATGGTGTTGGCACCACTTTTGCAGTCTGAGTCACAAAAATTGGCTCGAGAGACTACTGAGGACACAGGAACTCTCCACAACCCTACATCCCTGGTCTGCAGTTTCCTAACCCAACCTTGCCTTCCCCTGCTCTTCTCCCCTCACCCCAACAGGAATTTCAACCTGCTCCTGTTTGAAAATGAGTAATATGCTGAGTACAGGGACCAATCATGATGAAATTATACCTAAATTTGTACTAATACAGAGTTTTACTGTAAGATCAGTTATACTTTTTGAGAAACTAACATGTATTAATTCATCTAATCCTCATAACATTTAATCCTCTGTGAAGTTCAATCACTATCCCCACATTAAAGATGAGAAAACTGAGTTTCAGAGAAATCAAGTAATTTTCTCAAGATCACAAGAGCATGTATATGGGAGGCCAAGATCAGAATCCAAAATGTCTGGGTCTATGGCCCATGCTTTTAAGAACTATGCTATACTAGCTTACAAATTAAGAGACTAGAATATCTGGGTGATGCAAACTGCTATCATACTCAGCTGCTAACTGAAAGGATGGCAGTGGGAGTCCACCCAGAGGCATCTCAGAAGAAAGGCCGGGCAACTGATGTCTGAAAAATCAGCCACTAGAAACCCTATGGAGCACAGTTCTCTAACACACGTTGGGTTATCATGAATTGGAATCAACTCAACAGCAACTTGTTAGAAGTAAATTAGAGTCACTAGGTGGTACTAATGGTTAACATGCTCAGCTGCCAAACAAAAGGTTGGCAGTTGGAGTCCATTCAGAGGCACCTTGGAAGAAAAGGCCTGGCAATCTACTTCTGAAATATCAGCCACTGAAAACCCAATGGAGTCCAGAAATAAACACATCTATCGTCAACTGATTTTTGACAAGGGTGCTGAGGCCATTTGACGAAAAAGGAAGAGCCTCTTCAATAAATGGTGCTGGAAAATTGGATTTCTACATGCAGAAGAATAAATTGGGATCCAAGTCTCATATAACACAAAAAAAAACAATTCAAAATGGATTAAGCACCTAAATGTGAAAACTAAAACCATAAAATTCTCAGAATACAGGGGTATGGATATCAGGCCTTGCTTTTAACAACGGCTTATCTGACATAATAACCAAATGCACAAACAGCAAAAGACAAAACAGATAAATGGGACCTCGTAAAATTTTTAAAAGATACAAACAGACATAGGTATACCAATGTTCCCTGCAACACTTTTTACAATAACCAAAAGGTGGAAACAGCTGAAATGTCCATCAACGAATGCATGAATAGAATGTGGTTTACATACATACAATAGAATACTACTCAGCTAAAAAGAGAAATGAAGTCCTGATACATGCTACAACTTGAAGGAACCTTGAAAACTTTATGCTGAGTGAAATAAGTCAATCACAAAAGGACAAATATTGTATGATCTCACTTACATGAAATAACAACAGGCAAATGTATAGAAACCAAAGTTTATTAGTGGTTACCAGGGGCAAAAGAGAAGGAGAAAGGGAGAATCACTGTTTGGGAAGCAATGAGTTTTTGTTTATGGTGATGGAAAATCTGACCTCAATTAAGTGTTAACAGTTACACAACATGATTAATGTAATTGATATCTCTAAGCTGTGTACCTGAAAAAGGTTGACTTGTTAAATGCTACGTTATATATATCATCACGACAACCCAGAAAACAAAGAGCAGTTGCTCAGGCTGTTTATGTAGTACTCAACACCTCATGAGATTTGTTTTCCTGGTTTAGAGATTTAAGGAAATGGCTTCATGGGACAACCCAGTCAACTGGTCTAATATTGTTTTTAGTGTTTCTGTTCTACCTTCTAGACTTGTTAGAAGTTTGAGAGTGGCCATCTAAGGTACAACAATTGGTCTCTATTTCAATGGAGCAGCAGATGGAGGAGAGACATGAAAAGGCAGAGGAACTGGAATGCATGTCTAACTGCCTCCCAGAACAACTGCCTCCCTTGCCATGAGACCAGAAAACTGAAGAGTTCTTTACATTACAGAGCTTTTTACCATTACAGAATGTTTTGATCAAAGTTTCTGGAGAAGAATCCTGATAAAAAGCGTGGGAGGAGCGTGGTGAATGTGGTACAGAATTTCAAATTCTCATGGAATCCAGACTTTCTGGAGCCATTGAGGCTGGATACCAAAAACCAAACCCATTGTGTTGAGCTGGCTTCAACTCATAGTGACCCTATAGTAGAGAAGAACTGCACCATAGGGTTTCCAAGGCTGTAAATTTTTATGGAAGCAGACTGTCACATCTCTCTCCCACAGAGTGGCTAGAGTGGCTGGTAGGTTCAAACTGCTGACCTTTCTTTTGGCAGCCAAGCGCTTAGCCACTGCATCACCAGGGCTCCTGAGGCTGGATAACCAGCTCCCCCCAAAAAAACTACTGACCTGAGATAATCTTTAAACCTTAAACCAAAACTATCCCTGAAGTCATCTTTAAACCAGCAATAGTTCAGCCTAGTAAGTAAAGAATGTCTGCCTTGAGCACTATGCTCTTTTAAAGAATTATCTATATGGCATCAAACTGACTAGAGCAACTTGAAAGTTTAGTTGAGAAACTTAGGGAGCAGTGAGTTTATCTTAACAGTTGTGGAATAACTTGGAAAATGATAGCTAGAATGGTTGTACAACTTGACAAATATAAATGTCACTGAATTGTACATGCAGAAATTGTTGAACTGCTGTGTGTTTTGATGTGTAAATTTTCACCAAAAAAATAAATAAAACTTATAATTAAAAGAAAAGAAAAATTCTATGGAACACAGTCTACTCTGACATACACAGGGTTACCATTAGTCAGACAGCAACTGGTTAATTAAAAGGCTGGTCCATCAGTAACAAAATAAGAGACTGAACTAAGGCAATCATAACAGAAATGTGGAGGATAAATTAGAGATAATGAGACAGAATAGACTGGAGTTACTGAATGGCTGTATTATGACAGAAAGAGAAAAGTTAAAGCAAAGGAAGAAACTAGAGATTCTAGATAATTCTCAAGTTTCTGCTGTGGGTAACTCATGAATAACACAACTCCTCAAAATGAAAGAAAAAAAAGTTTTAGCCAGAATGTAATAAGTAAGCTTTGGCTAGATCATATTTAACTAGTATCGTTCCAGAGCTAAAGGGTGTGGAGAAAATCACTGGCAAATCAGTCGTAGTTGAAATCTTAAGTGCAGTTACGATTACTGAAGGAGAAAGGGATCAAGGACAGCACACTTGGGTATACCAATATTTATGGGTGCGGTACAGTGAATTACTTAATATAGCCCTTCTAGCCATAGTTTTTGTGACTTCCACAAAATGACTGGGTGGGACTATGGAAATACGGTGTTTGTGGCCCACCAAGAGGATTGGTCAGCCAGCCCAGAATGCAACTAAGGTGCATGGAACCCCTGTGGCAGTGGGACCATGCAAATATAGTGTATGGCACCCTAATGAGGGGACTGGTAAGTTCTGCCATCCCGCTAGGCTTAAAAAAGAGAGCCAATCCCAGAGTGAGGGAGGGAATCTCTTTGCCACCAATAAAGAAGAGACAGGAGCAGAGGGTGTCCCTTGGACTCGAGATCCATGCACTAAGAACCTCCTAGACCCAGAAGACAGAGAGAGCTGTAACACCAGAGACAGTGCAAGACGGTGAGAAGCAGTGGCAGAGAAACAGCCGTGGTAGAACCAGGAGATTGGCACGGGATGGCACAGTGGGCTTCCCAGGCCATGGGAGCAAGGGGATTACAGTGTGCGTGCCAATCATAGACCGAGAGAGCTGAGCACCTTCCAGTGGGGGACTTCTGAAGGAATGCGGTATTTCTGGGCCCTTGTCAGCAGAGCTAGGCTTGCTGATGGAGCTGGGCTTGCCGATCCGTGGAGTAAGAGAGCTGAGTGCCTTTGGGCCGATGCTTCCTGGTGGACTGTAGTGCCCCTGGCATTTACTGGCAGAGCTAAAGAGCTTTGTAACATTTGCCCGAGCAGGGCAAAGGCTGGGCCAAGGGCCAGAGAGAGGCTGTCTGCAGGCATGGCTGAGAAGAGGCTGTTCTAATCAAAGAACTGTATCCTGAGTTGTTTCTGATCCTGAATTGTAACCTGTTACTCCCCTGATAAACCCCATAATTGAGTATGGTCTGTGACTTTTGTGTGGCCATGCCACAAATTATTGAACCCAGGAGAGAAGTAAAGAATGCTATGGGAGGGACAGCTGATGTCAAAATTGGCAAAAAGAAAGAAGGTTGGAGCGTGGAGGTATGTCTGACTTCCACTTCACAGGAATAAGCCTTGGGCTCTGGATGCTGATAATGACTCTCCTCCCACCTTGTGAAGTTAGAGGAGGTGTGACACTGCCACCACACCATTTTTACAATGGGTGAAGTAAAAGAAAAAGCTCTCAGGTTTAGGAGACACCTTTCACTTTCCCTTCTTTAAAAATAAACAAACCCATTGCCGTCAAGTCGATCTCGACTCATAGCAACCCTGTAGGACAGAGCAGAAATGCCCCAGAGAGTTTCCAAGGAGTGCCTGGTGGATCTGAACCGCTGACCTCTTGGTTAGCAGCTGTAGCACTTAACCACTACGCCACCAGGGTTTCAGGGTCCCTTCTTTAATCTTCTCTAAATCCTAGGGGATGCTGACAAGCTAGATATAAGGTAATTCACAAATATTTTGAGGAGTGAAAAAGAGAGGGCTCAGGCTGGGTGTACATGCATGTGTGCCTGCCTATGTGAGAAATCTTGCACAGAATTAGTTATTCTCTCTCTCTCTCTAAGAGAGGAGCGGAAATGGGAAAGCAAAGGCCCAGAGGAACCTGGGGCCATCACCATGAAGACCCAGGATTCCATGGCTACCTGGGTCAAGTGCATCTACTTAGTAGGTTTTCTGAATTTTTCACTGATAGGCTCAATCAATCAGTCCCTGGACCATGAGAGGACTGCCTCTCCAGCCCTAGCTGTACTAGCTGAATGGGTAAAGAGTGAAGCTCTGCCTCTTCTTGGAATGAAGTCTCTAATTACAACGAATTCAGTACAGGCTAGAAGAAACAAGGTTTATCATGTCTTTCGTGGTCTACAGGTTCGCTACTACCCAATAACCATAACACAACTCCCAAACGTGACCATGCCAAGGGAGCTACGCCCATGAATAGACAAAGAACAAGTATATCCCACTGGAGGAGGTTCAATAACTTGAAGCAGACCAAGCTGAACAATCAGAACAAGGTGGCTCCTACTGAAGCAGAACTAATGGAAGCAAAAGAAAAGAACGTGAGTTTAAAAAAAAGAAAGGGGGAGAGAGAAAGAATTCTCACAGAAATGTAATTAAAGCACGTGTTATAGAAAATCAAGGGGGATACTGGATTAAAGTAATATCGTGTCTATAGTGTAAAAATTAATTCAAGAACTGAAAAAAAGGCTACTACTACAAAGCAATTCATATTCTGGAAGATGAAATTAATAAACACACCTAAAAACAAAGGCTGAGGAAAAAAAGAATAAACAAACCTGGCCAAACCCAATGCCGTCGAGTCAATTCTGATTCATAGTGATCCTAAATGACAGAGTAAAACTGTCCCATAGGGTTTCGAAGACTGTAAATCTTTACAGAAACAGACTGTCACATCTTTCTCCCATGGAGTGGCTGGTGGTTTCGGACCATCAACCTTTCGGTTAACAGGCGAGCAATTAACCACTGTGCCACAAAGGTTTTTTGGATAAACAAATATAACACTAAATGCAAAGGAAGCAAACAAAAAAAAAAGTGAGAACAATATTAAAAAATATATAAATCTGATTTCAGGACAAACAGCATTAAATAGGACAACTAAAACCCAAAACCAAACCACTGCCGTCAAGTTGATTCCAACTCATACCAACTACAGAGTAGAACTGCTCTATATAGGAATCCAAGGAGCACCTGCCTGGTGGATTCAAACTGCCAACCTTTTGGTTAGCAGCCCAACTCTTAACCACTAAGCCACCAGAGTTTCCAAATAGGACAAAGAAAAATAATATTAATGATGAAGGGTACAATACACACAGTCACATAAGTTTTTATGCAACAAAAAAATAAGCCACTAAAAACAAAAAGCAAAAACTCTGAAAATTCAGAAACTTTATATTAAAAAGAAAAACTTAATAGATGACAAGCTCACATTTCCTTATCAAAATTCTGAACTGCAAAAAGTTCTGGGGAAAAAAAGGTTCCAGATTTTTTTTTTTTCCAAAAGGTTGGCTTTTAAAAGATGAAAACAACCTGACCTGAACTGGCAGGAAGCTATACTCTTTAGTTACACTAGTTAGTGTGAATATTCCTGAAGAAATGTTGAAGTATTTGATTACAGGACACTACTCCCGGACACTGCTGGAAGGTTAAGCACTATCTTGCCTTTTTAAAATGTGAATATTTATGCATCCCAAAAAAATCTGGTCCCAGGCTGAATACGTAAATGGAATTTTAAAACTTAAAAAAAGAAGTATTTTTTGTTTTCCTATGTTGACAAAACTTTAATCATGTAACTTTGCCATGGTAGAAAAAATATTTTTTTTTAATTAAAACTTTTACTAAACAGACTATATAGCAATGATTACATAACCTTTCTTTTAAAAAAAAGAAAAATATAGCCTCCTCCACGAAAAAAATGAAATGCTTGCTAATTAAGTCTTCTAGTTCAAAAATGAAAATTTAAAAGTGGAATTTCTGCAAATTAAAAAAACCAAAAACATTTTATAACAATGCATGTTATCTCATAACAAAGCATTACAGAACAAAATACAAACTGAGGAAAATATTTATTTGGTCTTTGTGATAATATAATATTAATGAACTTCATATTACCCTTCAAAAACATACTAAGTTATACCTAAACTGTCGAAAGTCAAAGACAAGAAAATCTTGAAAGCAGCAAGAGAAAAATAACTCGTACAAGGGAAAACCAAGATTTAACAGTGGACTTCTCATCAGAATCGACAGAGGTCAGAAAACAATGGGATGACACACTCAAAGTAGTGAAATAAGATAGCAACCACAAATTACTTATATAGCAAAATGAGCCTACAAAAATGAAGCAAAAGTATCTCCAGATAAAGGTAGACTGAGGAAATTTATTGCTAACAGACCTGCCTTCTTTGGGCTGAAAAAAGTGACATGAGACAGTAACATGAAAACACATAAATAAAGAGCACTGGTAAAGGTAATTATACAGGTAAATGTAAAAGACTTCAAGTCAACATCTGTTGTAACAGACAAACAAGGACATTCTACAACAACAAAAAAGGTCAATTTATCAAGAACATATAATAATTATAAATATTTCAAAAAGAAATAAATAAAACTGTTGCTGCTGAGTTGATTCCAAATCATAGTGGCCCTACAGGACACAGTAGAACTGCCTCACAGGGTTTCCAAAGAGCAGCTGGTGAATTTGAACCACTGACCTTTTGGTTAGCAGCTAAGCTATTAACCACTGAGCTACCAGGATTCCACTATAAATATTAATACGCCTAATATCAGAGCACTGAAATACATCATTACTGAAAAAATTCAAAAGAAATAGTTCTATAATAATAATGGGAGGCTTCAATACACCACTCTCAATAATAAACAGAACATCTAGAAAGATCAGTAAGGAAACAGATGATGTGACTGACATGATAAACCAACTAAACCTAACACATATATAGAAGACTCTACCCAACAACAGCACAATATACATTCTTCTTCGGTACACATGGATCAATTCTCCAGAATAGACTTACATGTTAGGTCACAAAGCAAGTCTCAACAAATTTTTTAAAAAACTGAAATTACACAAAGTTATTTTCCTCAACTACAGTGGTATGCATTAGAAAGTAATAACAAAGAAAAATGGAAAATATATATAAATATGGAAATTAATCAATGGATCAAGGAAAAAATCAAAAGGGAAATCGAAATATTTAGAGACGAATGAAAATGGAAGCACAAGATGCTAAAAGTTACAGAACTCAGTGAAAACAGTGCTCAGAAGGAGATTTATAAATGCTTATAACAAAAAAATAAAGAACACAAATCAAAAACCTAACTGAAAACCTTCAGGAACTAGAAAAAAGAACAAACCAAACCCAAACCAACCAGAAGGAATGAGGTAACAAAGATCAGAGAAGACATAAAATAGAGAATTAAAAAAAGGACTAAAAAAGGGGGAAAAAAAAAAAAAAATCAATGAACACAGTTTTTGTTTTTTTTTTTTAAAGAAAAAAATCAACAAACTTTTAGCAAGACTAACAAAGAAAAAAAGGATCAAGGTGCAGATATCTAAAATTAGAAAGCAGAGTGAAGACATTACCACTGACCCTACCAAAATAAAAAATGATCATAAAAGAATATGATGAACAAATATATGCCAACAAATTACATTAATATAGATAAAATGAATGAATTCCTAGAAAAACAAAAACTTCCTACATTAACTCAAAAAGAAATACAAGATCTCAACAGACACATAACTGAAGAAATCAAAAAAAACTAATCAAAAACCTCCCCACAAGGAAAAGTCCAGAACACGACAGATTCACTGGGTAATTATGTGAAACATTTAAAGAAGTGGTGCCCATCCTTACTAAAATTTTCTACATAACATAAGAGGAAGGAATACTCCCTAATTCATTCTATGAGGCTAACATTACCCTAATACATTTAAAAAAAAAAAAAAAAAAAGACAAGAAAACTACAAATATCCCTGATGAATACAGATGTAAAATCTTCAACAAAATATCAGCAAACCAAATCCAAAAGCGTATTAAAAGGATTCAATACCATAATCAAGTAGGGTTTATCCCAAGAACGTAAGTAGTTGAACATCAGAAAATCCATCACATTAATAGAACAAAGGAAAAGAATCACAAAATCATCTCAAAAGACAGAGAAGGCCTTTGACAAAATCTAACACCTTTCATAATAAAAGCACTCAACAAGATAGGAATAGAAGGAAAATTCTCCTATTTGATTCTTTTTTTAATGTATTAAGAATATCATACTCAATGGAAAAAGACTGAGAGCTTTCCCTTTAAGGAGCCACCTGGTGGTGTGGTGGTTAAGAGCTATGGCTGCTAACCAAAGGGTCGGCAGTTTGAATCCACCAGGCGCTCCTTGGAAACCCCTATGGGGCAGTTCTACTCTGTTCTATAGGGTTGCTAGGAGTCGGATTCTACTTGACAGCACCTAACAACAACAAATTTGGTAAGATATTAAGCTATCTCTTTTCACAGATGCTATGATCCTATATATATAAAACCGCAAGGAATCCACAAGAAAGCTTTATCAGACAAAGGTTTAAGAACCGGAATACATAGAGAACTTAACAAAAAAGGCCAACTCAATAGAAAATGGCCAAAAGACTTCAACAGACATTTCAACAAAGAAGATATACATAAATGGCTAACAAGCCTTTGAAAAGATGTTCAACTTAATTAGAAATTATGGAAATGCAAATCAATGTTCACTGCAGCACTATTCACAATAGCAAAAAGGTACAACAGCCTAAGTTCCCATCAACAGATGAATAAACAAAATGTGATATACGCATACAAATGAATATTACTCAGTCCTGATACATGCTACAACATGAATGAACCATGAAGACATTACGCTCAATGAAATCAATCACAAAAAAGAAAAATACCATGTGTTTTCATTTATATGAACTATCTAGAAGAGGTAAACATATAGACAATCAAAGTGTAATTGTGGTTACCAGGGGCAGGAAGGAGGAGGGAGATGTTACAATTTTAAAAGCACTGAGTTTCTGTTTATGATGATGGAAATTTTGGCAAGGGATATTGGTGCTAGTTACACAACAAGATTGATTGATATAATTGCTACCAATGAACTGTCAACATGTAAAATGTTAAAATGGCAAGTGGTATTTTACATTTTTAGAGAAAGTTTTAAAAATGCAAAGAGATAGATAAACAACCTGGGATACATCCATACAATGGAGAATTACTCAGGGATAAAAAGGAATGCCTCCCATGTCTGTCAGTCTGTCATACTGTGGGGGCCTGCATGTTGCTGTGATGCTGGAAGCTATGCCACCAGTATTCAAATACCAGCAGAGTCACCAATGGTGGACATGTTTCAGCTGAGGTTCCAGACTAAGACAGGCTAGGAATGGCTGGTGGTCTACTTCTGAAAATAATTAGCCAGTGAAAACCTTATGAACACTGAGAGTGCCAGAAGATGAGCCCCTCGGGTTGGAGGAGACTCAAAATATGGCTGGGGAGGAGCTGCCTCCTGAAAGTAGAGTTGACTTTAATGACATGGATGGAGTCAAGCTTTCAGGACCTTCATCTGCTGGTATGGCACAACTCAAAATGAGAAGAAACAGCTGCAAACATCCATTAAAAATAGGAGTGTGGAATGTACAAAGTATGACTCTAGGAAAACTGAAGTCAAAAATGAAATGGAATGCATAAACATTGATATCCTAGGCATGGGTGAGCTGAAATGGACTAGTATTGGCCATTTGGAATCAGACAATCATATGATCTACTGCACTAAAAAAAAAAAGCACTAGGAATGACAAATTGAAGAGGAATGGCATCCCATTCATCATAAAAATTAAAAAAAAAAAATTCAAGAGCTATCCTGATGTATGACGCTGTCAGTAATAGAATTATACCCATATCCTACAAGGAAGACCAGTTAATGCGACTATTATTCAAATTTACATGCCAACCACTAAGGCCAAAGATGAAGAAAATGAAGATTTTTACTAACTTCTGCAGTCTGAAATGGATCAAAAATGCAATCAAGATGCATTGATAATTACCGGTGATTGGAACCCAAGAGTTGGAAACAAAGAAGGAGGCTTGGTAGTTGGAAAAAACAGCCTTGGTGATAGAAACACCAGAGAACACATGATAGAATTTTTCAACTCCAACAACTTCTTCATTGCAAATACCTTTTCTCACCAACATAAACGGCGACTATACACATGGACCTCACCAGATGGAATACACAGGAATCAAATCGACTACATCTGTGGAAAGAGATGATGGAAAAGCGCAATACCATCAGTCAGAATAAGGCCAGGGGCTGACTGTGGAGGACCATCAAATGCTCCTATGCAAGTTCAAGCTGAAGCTGAAGAAAATTAAAACAAGTCTAAGACAGCCAAAGTACAACCTTGGGTATAGCCCACCTGAATTTAGAGACCATCTCAAGAATAGATTTGCCTCATTAAACACTAATGACCAAAGACCAGAAGAGCTGTGGAAGGACATCATATATACATACTAAAAAGACAGGAAAGGAAGAAAAGACCAAAATGGATGTCAGAAGAGACTCTGAAACTTGCTCTTTAGGAAGAAACACTGTAGTAAAAAGGCTGAACAGAAGGTTTCAAAGGGCGGCTGGAGAAGACAAAATATTATAATGAAATGTGCAAAAAACGGGAGGTAGAAAACCAAAAGGGAAGAACACACTTGGCACTTTTCAAGCTGAAAGAACTGTAGAAAAAATTCAAGCCTTGAGTTGCAATACTGAAAGATTCCATGGGAAAGATATTAAATGATGCACGTAGCATCCAAAGAAGATGGAAGGGACACACAGAGGCACTGTACCAAAAAAGAACTGGTCGACATTCAACCTTTTAAGGAGGTAGCATATGATGAAGAATCGATGGTACTGAAGGAAGCGGTCCAAGTTGCACTGCAAGCACTGGCGAAAAACAAGGCTCCAAGAACTGACAGAATACCAATTGAGATGCTTCAACAAACGGACGCAGTGCTGGAAGCACTCACTCGTCTACGTCAAGAAATTTGGCAGACAGCTACCTGGCCAACCAACTGGCAGAAATCCATATTTGTACCCATTCCAAAGAAAGGTGATCCAACAGAATGTGGAAATTATCCAACAATATCATTAATATCACAAGCAAGTAAAATTTTGCTGAAGATCATTCAAAAGCGGTTGCAGCAGTACATCGACAGGGAACTGACAGAAATTCAAGCAGGATTCAGAAGAGGACATGGAACCAAGGATATCATTGTTGATGTCAGATGGATTATGGGTGAAAGCAGGGAATACCAGAAAACCGCTTACCTGTGTTTTACAGACTATGCAAAGGCATTTGACTGTGTGGATCATGACAAACTACGGATAATATCGCAAAGAATGGGAATTCCAGAATGCTTAATTGTGCTTATGCGGAACCTGTACATAGAACAAAAGCCAGTCAATTGAACAGAACAAGGCAATACAGCATGGTTTAAAATTAGGAAAGGTGTGCATCAGGGTTGTATACTTTCACCATACTTATTCAATCTGTATGCTGAGCAAATAATCTGAGAAGCTGGACTATGTGAAGAGAACGCAGCATCAACACTGGAGGAAGACTCATTAACAATCTGCTATATGCAGATGACACAACCTTGCTTGCTGAACTCAAAGAAGACTTGAAGCACTTACTAATGAAGATCAAAGACTATAAATTTCAGTATGGACTGCACTCAACATAAAGAAAACAAAAATTCTTAGAATTGGACCAATAAGCAACATAATGATAAACAGAGAAAAGACTGAAGTTGTCAAGGATTTCATTTTACTTAGATTCACCATCACCATCCACGGAAGCAGCAGTCAAGAAATCAAACAATGTATTGCATTGGGCAAATCTCTTGCAAAAGACCTCTTTAAAGTGTTAAAAAGCAAAGGTGTCACTTTAAGGACTTGAGGTATGCCTGACCCAAGCCATGGTATCTTCAATCACCTCATATGCATGCAAGAGCTGGACAAGGAGTAAGGAAGATCAAAGAACTGATGCCTTTGAATTATTATGTTGACAAAGAATAGTGAATATACCATGGACTGCCAAAGAAACGAACAAATCTGTCTTGGAAGAAGTACAGCCAGAATGTTCCCTAGAAGCGAGGATGGCCAGACTTCATCTCACATACTTTGGCTATGTTATCAAGAGGGATCAGTCCCTGGAGGACATCATGCTTGGTAAAGTAGACAGCAAAACACAGGAAGATCCTCAGTGAGATGGAATGACACGGTGGCTGCAACAATAGGCTCAAACATAGGAACAATTACAAGGATGGAACAAGATCGAGCAGTTTCGTTGTGCTGTATGTAGGGTCACTATGGGTCGGAACCGATGCGATGGCACCTAACGACAACAACATATATTCCTGGAATGGAAATCGGGCAGTTTTTGGTATGTCTATAGAAAACTTAATAAATTTGATCTTGTATGTAGCCCAAAAAACAAACAAAAAAAATTTTCAAATCAAAAAGCTATTTTACAATCCATTTTATGATTACAATCCAATTTAAAAATTAATAAAAATAAATAAAAACAAGGTCACATACACACAATCCAGATGGAAATCAAATCAAAATTACGAGCTATCTAGGAAACAATGCAGAAGAAACAGTTCATACTCCAAGGTATTGAGGCTATCTGTAACCTTAAATGTCTTTACTAAAAAATACTAAAAGTAATATAACTCAGATCCTTCCTTAAGAAATTAGAAAAAAAAATTCAAAAACACGTATAAACTAGGGGGGAGATGAGAAGGCAGAGTGGGTCAGAGGCTGGCTGAATGGGCATGGAAATAGAGGGTGGAGAGGATTGTGCTGTCTCATCAGAGGGAGAGCAACTAGGAGTATATAGCAAGGTACACATAAATTCTTGTATGAGAGACTGACTTGATTTGTAATCCTTCACTTAAAGCACAATAAAAAATTTTTTTTTAATACAGAGAATTAAATGTAATTATCTTAAAAATAAATTTTAAAGCCAAAATAAACATTAAGCTAAACCCATTGCCATGACTCGTGGCAACCTCATGTGTTACAGAGAACTGTGCGCCACAGGATTTGCTAGACTGTAAACTTGAAGGAAGCAGATCATCAGGCCTTTTCTTCTACACTACCGATGAGTGCGTTCTAACTGCCAACCTTTTGGTTAGTAGTCGAGCGCAAACCATTTGCACCACCCAGGGCCCCTGAAAAGAAAATTAAGAAAAACGTGAAAAATAACAAAACATTTTTTCTTTGAGGAAAAAATAAAGCTTCACAAATATAGTGAAAAAGATATATACAAAGGTAAGAATGGAAAAAGTGACAAAAACAAAGAAATAATAAAAGAATACTACTAACTCTATAATGGCAAAACATGTAACTCTAAAGTAAGAAGTTTTAAAACCTAGAGAAATGGGTAATTTCTTAGCAAGATACAATTTACCAAAAGTAAGCCAAGATGTAAAACAAACTTGAATAGATTTAGCATAAAAATTGGAAAGAAGCTATCATTTTAAAAAGCACCAAATCCACAGTCCAAAAGACTAATGGACCACCACCACCACAGTCTCCACCAGACTGAGTCCAGTACAGCTAGACAGTGCCCAGCTAACCACCACTGACTGCTCTGACAGGGATCACAATAGAGGGTCCTGGACAGAGGTGGAGAAAAATGGAGGACAAAATTCTAACTCACAAAAAGACCAGGCTTCCTGACCTGATAGAGACTGGAGAAACCCCGAAGAGGATGGCCCCCGGACACTCTTTTAGCTCAGTAATGAAGTCACTCCTGAGATTCACCCTTCAGCCAAAGACTAGACAGGCTCATAAAACAAAACGAGACTAAGGGGGCACACCAGCCCAGGCGCAAGGACTAAAAGGCAGGAGGGGACAGGGAAGCTGGTAATAGGGAACCCAAGGTCGAGAAGGGAGAATGCTGACATGGCGTGGGGTTGGTAACCAATATCAAAAAAACAACATGTGTACTGTTTAATGAGAAGCTAGTTTGTTCTGCAAACTTTCATCTAAAGTACAATTAAAAAAAGTACCAAATCCAGATGGTTTTACAGATCCTTAAATAACAGACCAACATTCCATTATTATTTAAGCTAATGTACCACAAAACAATGAAAAAGAAAAATCTTAATATGACAAAGACAATCCAAAAAGAAAGAAATCATATACTAACGTATTAGGTATACATTTCTGAATAAAATATTAGCAAACAATCTGGTAATCTGTTGAATGAATATTATGATCAAGTAAGGTTTATACCACGAATTCAAGAATTACTCAACAGCAAGGTAATTTTTTTAAATAGTCATTATATGTAGAACAAAATTCTAACTCAAAAACAAAGACTAGACTTGGTGGCCTGACAGAGACTGGACAAACTCAGAGTATGGCCCCCAGACACCTTTTCAGCCCAGTAATGAGGTCACTCCTGAGGTTCACCCTTCAGCCAAAGACTGAACAGGCCCATGGAACAAAACAAGACTAAAGGGGCACACCAGCCTTGGGGCACGGACCGGAAGGCAGAAGGGAACAGAAAAACTGGTAACAGGGAATCCAGGGTTGAGAAGGGAGAGTGTTGACATGTCGTCGGGTTGTTAACCAATGTCATAGAACAATGTGGGTACTAACTGTTTGATAAGAAACTATTTTGTTCTGTAAACCTTCATCTAAAATACAATTAAAAAAAAGTTTAAAAAATAAAATAAAAATCATTATATTAAAAACAACTAAAGAAGAAAACTATGATTATGTAAACAGAATCAAAAGTGGCATATGACGAAATTCAGATATTATTAATAAAAGTGCTAAAAAATGGTAGGAAACTACATATATAATAAGGGTCATTTAACAACAGGAAAGCAAATAACTTTCAAAACATTAAGAACTTTTCAATTCAAGACAGAACCCAAGCATCATTTATCAAAGAAGTGACAAAACAAAACAATTAATGGTACAGACTCTACAGCCAGACTAACCAGTAACCACTTGACATCGAGTGATTCTGACTCATGGTGACCTCATGCTTTTCCACAGGAGGACTACACTCCACAGGGTTTTCAAAAATGGTGATCTTTCAGAAGTAGATCACCAGCCTTTGCTTCCAAAGCGCCTCTGGGTGGATTCAAACAACCATCCTTTCAGTTAGTAGCCAAGCACTTAGCCACTTGAATCACCCAGATCCATCCCTTCCTAGCTGTGTAACTACAGGTTCGTTCCTCAGTTTTGGTTTGCAAAATGTGACACAAAGAACTCAGAAAATACCAGCCATTATTATTATTAGTATATCCCCCATCACTGTCTAACAGAACTTTTATGCAATGACAGAATTTATACTCTATCTGCATGCAGTAGCCAAGAGAACATGTAGCAACTGAACATTTAGAAGGTGGCTAGTACAACTAAAACTTAAATATGCACGATGGCTAATGGCTATGGTACAGAACAGCGAGTGCAATTCTAGAAAATCTACAATACCTGAAAAGTTACCATTTTGTTTAAAGCTACTAAAATTAAAAAGAGTTGACAACAAAATGAATGTACAAAACAACAAAAGAGCCAGCAAACTTCCAGTAATGACAAAGTGAAAAGCAAATCCTCTCCCCAAAGCTCAAGCATAAAACTGGACAAAGCTGTTCAAAAATACCTATTTAAGAGCACCAGAATCAACTAAGGTCAGATCAAATAACAACTGCTTGTTCTACAAAAACTGCTGAAGTTTCAGATGAGAGTATCAGGAGGCACTGGCCTTCTTTCCTAAGGATGTTCTCATGATCTCCAAACCTACCATGATAGCCCAGTCTGCAAGAACAGTAGTGGGGCTGACCACACAAACAGCAGCTTTGCTGCCAGATCAGGTAGAATCAACTTGGGAAGTGAAGAGAACAAAAACCAGCAGCTCTGATAGCTTAAGGTAAAGATCTCAGTTTAAATAGAACAGGCTTTACCATCCTGAGTTGCAGTCACAATTTGAGCAAGCAGCAAACAAACCAGAAAATTAATAGCAAGATCCACGAAATGAGAGATGCATGGAAGGGCTAAGATATGCTCTCCACAACATTTCTGGCTAACGGGGAAACTATGCGTTCACAACAGTGACCCAAGAGATTCCAACAAAAACTAAAGACAAAGTGAGACTGCAAATAAGCTACAACTTTGAATGTGTAGCCAACCCAGATAGATCAACCAGCAGCGGTATTTTTATAGCAACCTCTGCCCAAATCACTGACTGACCACTAAGTTATGCAGATACAGATGCAAACACTAGTGAAAAAAGGATAAAAAATGGAATTATAAATACTGAACAGAAACATCCATGGCTACACACCATAGGGAACACAGATTCCATAGGTTAAGTGCAGACAAGGTGCTAAAAAAAAAAAAAAACACTAACAACCCACAGAAAAACAAAAGAGAACATAGATTTTCTACAATATATTATAAAAGATGTCCAACTGTCCAACAAAATTGAAGAGACCATCAAAGAAACACAGTAACCTAAACTCATGGCGGGGGGGACTCAGTCAACTAAACTGACTGGGCTCAGATTTTGGATTAGCAAACATAAAAGATTTCAAAGCACCTATTATAAACGTTTCAGAGGAATAAAAGCAAACTATGCTCAAAGAATTAAAGGAAAATACGGTGGCAGTACCTCAACAGATAAGTCTCAATAGAGAGCCAGAAATTATAAAAAGAACCAATAAATATGAAAAGTACACTACCATATTTTTATGCAAATAATGTGTGCCTTCCACGTTTGCCAATGGCTCTCTCTCCCATGAGGTATTTTTGAAAGTGCCGCTATGCCAATTTTTTTTGTAACAAGTTACTGTTAAAAAGTAATTATTATTAGCATAGTGCACTAATGAAAATACCTCACGGGGGGAACAGTTGGCACACAAATGTAAAAGGTGTGCATTATTTGCATAAAAACACAGTATTCAAAATATAAATCTAGGCTGAACAATGTCAAGCACTGCAACATAAATTCAACAGGAGTCCCAGGAGATGAGGGGAAAGGAATAAGAAAAATGTTTGGCTCAAACCTGTTGTTAGGTGTCGTCGAATCAATTCCAACTCATAGTGACACCATGTGACAGAGTAGAACTGCCCCACAGGGTTTTCAAGGCTGTCATCTTTACAGGAACAGACTGCCAGGTCATCTTCCTATAGAGCCGCTGGGTATGTTCAAAAAGTCACCGTTTCAGTTAGCAGCTGAGCACTTAACCATTGCTTCGCCAGGGCTTCTTTAATCTACAGATATAAAGAACTCAAAGAACCCCAAATAAGATAAACCAAACCAAATTTAGAAACAGTATAGTCAAACTGCTGAAAGATAAAGAAAATAGAGAATTTCCTGAAAGCAGCAAGAGAAAAACAATTCATGACGTACATAAACCCAACCCGGTGCTGTCGAGTACCCTATAGGACACAGTAGAATTGCCCCATAGAGTTTCCAAGGAGCGCCTGGCGGATTCGAACTGCCGACCCTTTGGTTAGTAGCCGTAGCACTTAACCACTACGCCACCAGGGTTTCCCCTTGATGTACACAGGAACAATTACTCACGGCTGACTCCTAATCAGAAACAGCAGAGGCCAGAAGGCAATGAAATGACATTCACTGAACTGGAAGAACTGCCAGCCAAGAATTCTATATCCACCAAAACACCCTTAAAAAATTAAGATAAAGATCTCCCAGATAAAAATGGAGAAAATGTCACTAGCATATTTGTCTTTTTCGCTGGGGGGAAAAAAGGAAACCATAATATAACTCTGATTGACAGGAAGGAAATAAGAATCACTACAAATGGTAAATATGTGAGAATACATAAAAGATGTACTTTTTCTCTATTCTCTTGATGTCTTTTTTAAAAAAAAACTCAAGATTGTTTAAAGCAATAATCATAACACTGTATTGCTAGGCTTATAATATACAAGTATGACAAAACTACAAAGAAAGTGAGCAATGGAGCTACGGTACAACAAGAGCTTTACAAGAGTCAATTATTTTATAGTATTACCCTGAAGCGGATTATGATAAATTAAATTATATCATAATTTCTAGAGCAACAACTTAAAACAAAAACAAAAAAGTAGCTGAAAAGCAAAATCAGAGGAATTAAAAAGGATTTTTTGGTGGGTCGAAATATATAGATTAAAACAGAACGTTACGTAAAGAAGGAAAAGAACAAAAAAAGAGACTTAAGAAATACAGAAAAGAACAGTAAAATGTAAATTCAACCGTATCAACACTTAAGATTAAATATGAATGAACTAAACACTCCAAAAAAAAGGCAAAAATTGTTAGACTGCATTTTTAAAAAGCAAATTCCAACCACGTGCTGTCAACAAGACACACTTCTAGATTCAAATACACAAACAGGTTCATAGTAAAAGGAAAGAAAAAATATATGCCATGAAAATAGCAACCATAAGACAGCTGGAGTGGCATGCCTCAGAAAATGATACCATAAGGACAAAGCTAGGGTCAGATGGCAGAATAGGTGCAAGTTCAAGAGGAAGATAAAGGACACAAAAGGCAAGGTATGACCTTGAGTTACGCTTAGAGACCATCTCAAGAATATATTTGACAGAATGAATTGTTGTTGCTCGGTGGCCTCCAATCAGTTCTGACTCATAGCGACCTTATTTGTGTATGACAGAATAAAACGCTGCCCAGTCCTGTGCTATCCTCACAACTGTAGCCATGTTTGAGCCCACTGTTGCAGCTACTGTGCTAATCCACCTCATTGAGGATCTCCCTCTTTTTCGCTAACCCTCTATTTACCAAGAATGATGTCCTTCTCCAAGGGCTGATCCTTCCTGATAACATATCCGAAGAACCTGAGACAAAGTCTCACCATACTTGCTTCTCAGGAGCATTCTGGCTGTACTTCTTCCATGACAAATTTACTTGTTGTCCTGACAGTTCATGGTATAATCACAATATTCTTCACCAACATCATAATTCAAAGGCATCAATTCTTCTCAGGCCTTCCCTATGCACTGTCCAGCTTTCACACACGTATGATGCAACTAAAAATACCATGGCTTGGGGTCAGGCATGCCTTAGTCTTCAAAGTGACATATTGACTTTTTAACACTTTAAAGGTTTTTTTACAGCAGATTTGCCCAATCCATTACATCATTTGATTTCTTGACTGCTGTTTCCATGGATGTTGACTGCGGATCCAAGTAAAAGGAAATCCTTGACAACTTCAATATTTTCTCCATTTATCACAATATTGCTTATTGGTCCGGTTGTGAGATTTTTTGTTTTATGTTGAGGTGCAGTCCACAGTGAAGTCTGCAATCTCTGTTCTTCAGTAAGTGCTTCCAGTTCTCTTTGCTTTCAGCAGCAAGGTTGTGTTATCCACACACAACATATTGTTAATGAGTCTTCCTCCGACACTGATGCCGCATTATTCTTCATAGAGTCCAGCTTCTGGGATTATTTGCTCAGTATATGGACTTGATAAGTATGGTGAAAGGATACAACCCTGACACACACCTCTCCTGATTTTAAACCAAATCTAGAAACGCCGTATCCCCTTGTTCTCTCTGAATGACTGCCTCTTGGTCTATGTACAAGCTCCTGAGCATAATTAAGTGTTCTGAAATTCCCACTCTTCGCAATGTTCTCCAAAATTTGTTGTGATCCATACAGTCGAATGCCTTTGTGTAGCTGACAAAACACAGGTAAACATCTTTCTGGTATTCCCTGCTTATAGCCATGATTCATCTGACATCAGCATCTCTCCTTCCACATCCTCTTCTGAATATGGCTTGAATTTTGGCAACTCCCTGTCGGTGAACTGCTGCAGCCTTTTTTTAATTCTCTTCAGCAAAATTTTACTTGGCTGTGATATAATACTGTTCGATAATTTCCCCCATTCTCTTGGATCACCTTTCTTTCAGTTTCTCAGGTAGCTGTCTTCCAAATTTCTTGGCACAGATGAGTGAGTACTTCCAGTGTTGAATACTAATGACTAAAAGACCAGAAGAGTTGAAGGATGACATCAAGAACATAACTGAAGAAAGTAAAAGGTAATTAGAAAGACAGAAAAGAAAAGAAAGACCAAAGTAAAAGTCAGCAGAGACTCTGAAAATTGCTTTTAAGCACAAACGTAGCTAAAACAAATGGAATAAATGACAAAAGTAAAAAGCTGAACAGATTTCAAAGGATAGCTCGAAAAGACAAGGTAAATGAAATGTTCAAAGACCTAGAGTCAGAATGAAATGTTCTTTAGTGGGCACAAATACAGATCTCTTCCAGTTGGTTGGCCAGGCAACTGTCTTCGAAATGAGATGCTTCAAAATACACATGCAAGGCTAGAAGCGTTACTTACCTATGTCAAAAAATTTGGAAGACAACTACCTGGCCAACCAATTGGAAGAGATCTGTATTTGTGCCCACACTAAAGAAGGGCAATCAAATGGAATGCAGAAACTTTCGAACAATATTAATATCATATGCTTGTAAAATTTTGAAGATAATTCAAAAGCAATTGCAGCCATATGTCAACAGGCAACTGCCAGAAGTCCAAGCCAGATTCAGAAGAGGATATGGAATGAGGGATAGCATTGCTGATGTCAGAGGGATCTCAGCCAAAAGTAGAGAATACCAGAAAGATGCTGTGATCATTAAGGTTAACTGCCAACTTGGTTGAGCCATGGTTCTCAGTGCTTTGGCAGTTATGATGCAGTTTGGCAGTCATATAATGATGTGACTATTTCCATTATGAGATCTGATATAATGTGATCACCTCCATGATGGGATCTGCTGTGAGTAGCCAATCAGTTCAAAGAGAGTTTCCCTGAGGGTGTGGCCTGCATCAAATATATAAGTGGACTTTCTGGCTTTTGCTCACTCTGGATCCCAGAGCTGGCTCCTTTTCATCTAATCTCAGGTTCTTGGGACTTGAGCTAGCAGTTTACCTGCCGTCTTGCCTTTTGATTTTGAGATTTGTCAGTCCTCGCTGCCTGTGAGCAAGAGCCCTCCTGTCTAACCTGCCGATCTTGGGTTCGCCAGCCCCTGTAGCTACGTGAATCAGGAGAAGCTTCTATCCTGACCCATGAACTTGGCATGCTCCAGCCTCTACAATTGTGGGAGCCATTTCCTTAATATAAATCTCTCTCTCTCTCTCTCTCTTTTGTTTCTGTAGAGAACCAGCCTAAGATAGATGTTTACCTGTGTTTTGCTGACTACACAAAGGCATTCAACTGTATGAATTATAACAAGTTATGTATAACATTACTAAGAATGGGAATTCCAATACATTTAATTGTGCTCATGCAGAATCAATACACGTATCAAAAGGCAGCAACTCAAAAGCGTTGTATCCTTTCACATTATATTCAATATAATATAATATAAAATATAATATAATATATATTCAATCTATATGCTGAGAAAATAATCTGAGAAGCTGAACTATAGGAGCAAGAACGTGGCATGAGGATTGGAGAAAGACTCATTAAAAACCTGGGATATGCCGATGACACATCTTTGCCTGTCGAAAGTGAAGATGACTTGAAACATTTAACTGACGAAGGTCAAGACTTCAGTGTGGATTACACCTGAACGTGAAGAAAACGAAAATCCTCATAATTGGTCTGATAAACAACATCATGATAAAAGGCAAGGATACCAAAGTTGTCAAGGATTTCATTTTACTTGAATTCATAAGCAATGCCCACAGCAGTCAAGAAATCAAACAATCCACTGCATTGTGCAAATCTGCTACAAAAGACCTCACTAAAGTGTTAAAAAGCAAAGATGTCACTTTGATGACTAAGGTGCGCCTGACCCGAGTCATGGTCTTTTCAATTGCCTTTTATGGCACATGAAAGCTAGACGATGAAAGAGGGAAGACCAAAGAACTGACGTCTCTGAATTGTGGTGCTGGCAAAGAATACTGAATATATCATAGACTGCCAGAAGAACAAATACATGAGTTTTGGAGGAAGTACAGCCAGAACGTACCTTAGAAACAAGAATGGCAAGACTTCATCCTGCTTACTTTGGATACATTAGCAGGAAAGATTACACGCTAGAAAAAGAGATGGTGTTTGGTAGTAGGTCAGCAAAAACCAGGGAAACCCTCCATGAGATGGACTGACACAGCAGACGCAACAATGGGCTCAAACATACCAACAATTATGAGGATGGCAAAGGACCAGTCATTGTTTCGCTGTTATATGTAAGACTGCCATGAGTCAGAGCCAACTCCATGGCAACAAAGAACAATAACAAAGTCAGGATGTTGTTTGAAATTTTCTGATAAAGACGATATAGTCAGCATTTCACACTTTGGAGATTTGTGAGTTTAAATAAGAAGAAAAAATGGTTCACTCATTAATTCCAAGATTGAAACAATGTGTACTATCATGGATTGAACAATGTATAAAAAGCATGTGTTGTAAATCCTAACCCCCTATACCTGCGGATGAAACCCCATCTCGGAATAGAGTTTCCTTTGTTGTTTTAATGAGGTCTTAAGAGTTTAGAGTGTGTTTTAAGCCCATCACTTTCGACAAATAAAAAAAAAGCAGACTAGGCACAGAAAAAAAGCACAGATGGGGAAAGACTGATATCTCCTGGAGATCATCTAGGAACTTAGGAAGAGAAGCTGAAAAAGACAAGGATTTTCCCCCTCAGCAGCCACAGAAAGATAGCCTTTCTCTACAGCTGGTACTCTAAATTCGGACTTCTAGTCTCCTAAACTGTGAGAAAATAAATTTGTTAAAGCCACCCACTCACGGTTTCTCAGTTACAGCAGCACTAGATAACTAAGACGTATATCAATACGGAAAAAAAAAATGGAAACAACTTAGACACCCAACCACAGAGGGCTGGCTAAATAAAATATGGTATTTACCAAGCATTTATAAAAAATAGTATCAATTGCCTCACACTTCCCGATCTCAGAACCTACTATACAGCCACATT
Organism: Loxodonta africana; assembly: GCF_030014295.1. Classification (NCBI taxonomy): domain Eukaryota; kingdom Metazoa; phylum Chordata; class Mammalia; order Proboscidea; family Elephantidae; genus Loxodonta; species Loxodonta africana. The sequence continues at coordinate 161,462,995 of NC_087344.1, read as the reverse complement.
AGTCAAAACAGTCTAGAACTGGTACAACAACAGACACATAGCCCAGTGGAACAGAATTCAGAACCCAGAAGTAAAATCCATCCACCTATGTACAACTGAAACCAAACCCACCGCCACTGAGTTATTAGTGGGAATTGACTCATAATTCTGCAATGGATGTGGTTTGTTTTTTATATAAAATTAGTTGACAAAGGGTCAAAATCCATTAAATGGGTAAGAGGTAGCCTCTTTAACAAATGGTACTGGCACAATTGGATATCCATTTGCAGGAAAATGAACAGGATCCATACCTCACACCATATAAAAAAACTAACTCAAGATAGATCAAAGACATAAATGTAAAACCTGAAACTATACATAAAGATCATGGAAGAAAAATAGGGACAAACCTAAGGGCCTTAATTTATGGCAAAAATAGATAATCAAACATAACAACGAATGCACAAACAGTGGAAAATAAACTAGGCAACTGGAACCCCCTAAAAATTAAACACTTATGCACATCAAAAGACTTCTCCAACAGAGCAAAAAGACAACCTACAGACTGGGAAAAAAGTTTCATCACCGCCATACCTGATGAGGTCCTAATTCTCTAAAATTTACAGAAAACTTCAATGCCTCAACAATAAAAAGACAATCCAATTAAAAAGTAGGCACCGAACATGAACAGACATGTCACCAAAGAAGACATTCAGCGGCCAACAAATACATGAAGAGATGATCATTAGCCATTAGAGAGATGTAAATCAAAACGACAATGAGGTATCACCTCACCCCTGTAAAAATAACAATGATCAAAAAAACAGAAAACAGCAAATGCCGACGAGGGTGTGGGGAGACTGGAACTCTTATACGCTGCTAGTGGTATTGTAAAATGGTACAATCACTGTTGAAAGTGATATAGTGCTTCCTTAAAAAGTTAGAAATAGAGATACCTTATGATCTCTAGGTATATATTCTAGAGAAATAAGAGCTGTGACACCAATAGATATGTGCACACCCATGTTCATGGCAGCATTATCCACAATAGGAAAAAGATGGAAACGACCTAAGTGCCCATCAACTTAGGATGAATGGATAAACAAACTATGGTATACATGCACAATGGAATACTACACAACATGAAAGAATAATGATGAATCCGCAAAACAACTCACAATATGGATGAACCTGGAGGACATTATGCTGAATGAAAACAAGTCAATCACAAAAGGGCAAATGCTGTATGAGACTACAATTATAAAAAGTCAAGAAAAGGTTTACACGCAGAAAGAAACATTCTTTGATGGTTACCAGGAATGGAAGGAGGAGGGAGGGAAAATCACTAACCAGACATTAGACACATAGTACCTGGGTAACAGGAAAGGCAATACACAATAAGGGAGGTCTCAGCATAACATGACCGCGGCAAAGGAAGACACAGGGAAAAATGCAAAAGTAAAAGGTAACAACAGTGAACATTACTACATATGCAATCCTGAATTAGCAGTAATAACAATAATTTACCACTGGATAGATAAATAGATATGTAAACTGAACACATGTGGGATACCGCATGGGAGTACACCCACGAGCATACATAGGTTTGGCAGAGGCTATTTCTACATACATATTTGTATGTGCTGCAAATATATCCATGTATATAATAAAGCACACGGGGGAGAAAGTTATGAAAACTTTTAAACCATAATCAAACACCTTGAGGGACTGGGTAACTGGGCTTGAAGGCTTAGGACCATAGTATTGGGGGACATCTAGGTCTACTGGCATAACATAGTCCATAAAGATAATGTTCCACATCCTACTTTGGTAAGTAATGTCTGGGATCTTAAAAGTTTGTGAGAGTGGCCACCTAAGATACAACTATTGGTCTCTTCCTGTCCAGAGCAAAGAAGTATGAAGATAATCCAAGACTCAAGGAAACAATCAGCCCAAAGGACTAGTAGACTACACAAACCACAGCTTCCACTAGCCTGAGAACAGACAAACTAGATGGTACCCAGCTACCACTACCCACTGCTTTGATCGGGATCACTCTGTCCTAGACAAAGTGAAAGAAAAATATAGAACAAAATTCAAATTCATAAAAAAGATCAAACTTACAGACTGAGGGAATCCCCGAGAGTATGGTCCTTAGACACCTTTCAAACCTGGAACAAAACCCACTTCCGGAAATCGCCTTTCAGCCAAACAACAGAGAGGTCTGTAAGTGAACAGTAACACCCATGAGGACATGCTCCTCAGAACAATCAACCATATGAGACCAAAGGGCAGCATTTGCCCAAAAACAAAGTTCAGAAGGCAGGAAGGGGCAGGAAAGAAGGGTGAATGAAACGTGGAACCCAGACCAGAATGGGGCAGAGTGCTGTCACATTGAGGAGATTGCAACTAATGTCATGAAACAAAAAAATGTATAAGTTGTTGAATGGGAAACTAATTTTCTCTGTGAACTTTCACCCAAACCACAATAAAATGTTCAAAAAAAGAACAAAATTTTATGTTAATTAAATCTCTCGCTTACCTAGAACAAGTAATAATATCAATTTCACACAAACACTTCCAGAGACCAGAAAAAAGTTCTCAGCTTGTTTTATGAGGTCTGCATGATCTTGATATCAAAATCCTAACAAGGACATTATGAGAAAGGAATATTACAGATCAATCTCATTCACGAGCATGAATGTAAAAAATGCATACAAAGTACAAGCAAATTGGATCTAGCAATATGTAAAACGGAAAACATATGATGACCAAGCTGGATTTACTCAGGAATGTAAGATTGGTTTAACAATAAAAAAGTAATCAATATAATTTACCATATAAATGAAATAAAGAAGGAAAATTACATGATCACCTAAATAGGCTCAGAAAAAGCACTAGATGAAATTCAATATTCACTCCTAATTGAATTAAAAAAAAAAAAAAACTAGGAATCAACGAGCACTTCCTTAATGTGGTTAAAGGGCATCTATTTTTTAAAAATCTACAACAAACGTTATACTTAACAGTGATGTAACTGGGACTTTAAGATTAAATTTCATCTATAGGTCAAATTTAGAAGAGCTGACATCTCAGTATTTTCTTTGCTCTTAGATCAGGAAAAAGGTAATTATTTACTAAACATTTACTATGTACAGTTGTACTGGATGTCCGGGCCAGCGCAGTGAGACAAGGAGAAAAAAAAGAAGCAAGAAAGAAAAGTATATGGATAAAAAAAAAAATGGTGATTATGTATGTTTAAAACCCAAAAGAATTACAGAAAATTTTGAATGAAGTGGGTTTTACCAAATCTGTTTCATAAAAAAGTTCAATTTACAAATATCAACTGTATTTCTATAAAGCAGAAAAAAGAATTTTTTAATGTAGCTATCTTTTATTCATAAAATCAGAAGATATCACCTAGGAATAAAGTTAACAAAAGATGTGCAATCTTTCTTTTTTCCAACTGTGGTAAATATATACGTAACAAAACATTTGCCATTTCAACCTTTTTTACATGTACAATTCAGGGACATTAATTACATTCACCATGCTGTTCAGCCATCACCATTATTTGTTTCCAAATTTTTCCATCACCCTTAACAGAAGCTCACTGTTCCCTAAGCAATAGTCCCCCTTTCCTTCCCACCTAACCTGTTAACACTAATAATGTTTAGTCTTTATATACGTGCCTATTCTAATATTTCATGTAAGCGGCATCACACATTATTTGTCCTTTTGTGACTGACTTATTTCACTTGGCATAATCTTTCCAAGGTTCATCCATGTTGGAACATGTATCAGGACTTCATTTCTCTTTTTAGTTGAGGAGTATTCCACTGTATGTATATACCACATTTTGTTTATTCATTTCTCTGCTGATAGACAAGATGTGTAATCTTGGTACTACTTTACACCCACCAGGATGGCTAGAATCAAACTGACAGAGAATAGGAAGTACTGGCAAGAATGTGGACATATTGGAACCCTCACACATTGCTGGTGGAGATGTAAAGTAGTACAGCCACTTTGGAAAACAGTTTGCAGTTCCCAAAAGATTAAATATGAAAGTTACTATATGACCCAACAATTCCCCTCCTAAATGTACACTCAAGAGAAATGATGAAAACAATAAAAATATATGTCCATGGAAAAACGGGTACATAAATGTTCATAGCAACATTATTCATAATGGTAAAAAGTGGAAGCAGCTCACATGTTTATCAGCTGATGAATGGATAAACAATATCCAGAATAACCATAAAATGGAGTGCTATTCAGGCATAAAAAGAATGAAATACTGACAGATACTACAGCATGAATGAACCTGGAATGTATTATAGTAACTGAATGAAGCCAGTCATAAAACACCACATAGGGTATGATTCCATTCATATTAAATGTCCATAATACGGAAATCTATAAGACAAAAAATAAGTGTTTGCCTAGGACTGAGGAAAGGAGTTGGGGGTAAATATAGTATAACCACTAATGAGTATGGAGATTCTTCTTAGGATAATAAAAATGTTTTAAAATTGACTATGGTGATGATTGCACAACTCTGTGAAAAGGCTATAAACCACTGAGTTGTAAGCTTTAAATGAGTGAATTTCACAGTCTGTGAATTATATCTCAATGAAGCTGTTCTTTTTTTAAAAAAAACAAAAAGGAGTGGCTAATTTTGGTCATACTAATATCAAATAGGCTTCAAAAACTAAAAAATCCATGTACTGGTAAATACCTCCAAGATACTTTTTAAAATGAAAATAATAAGGCATTTCCATTTACATAAAAAATATTTATGTCTGCACTGACATATGTGATCTTTAAAATTTCTGGAAGGATAAATAAACTACTAACACTGATGATGTGTTGTTGGGGTAGATATGAACTAGATGAGGGCAAGGAGTGGGAGGGGTGATTTTCACTATTTCCTTTTTTGACTTCTGAGCCATGTGAAAGTACAACTTACTCAAAAGTACTAAAATAAACAGAAGCTTTTAAAATACAATTACTAGACAAGCCACAGAGTGAGATGTATACTTGACAAAGAACTCTTGCCCGTGATACATAAAGAATCCTACAAAAACATTTAGAAAAAGGCAGGAAACCCAATGGGGAGGAAAATGAACACAATTTGAACAGGGCCATCACACACACACAAAAGATATCCAAAGGCCAATTAACATACAAAAAGATGCTCAGCTTCATAAGTTATGAGGGAAATATACATTAAACTACAATGCTATACTACTGCACACTCACCAGAATACCCAAAATGAAAAACACAGATAACACCAAGTATTAGTGAGAATATGGAACAACTAGCATTCTCATACGCTACTGGTGGGAGTGTAAATTGATGCAACTATTTCAGAAAACCGTTTGGCAGTATCTAGTAAAGTTGAACTTATGTGCAACCACTCCCAAATACACAGCCAACAGAAGAGTGTGCATAAATTCACCAAAAGACATGTCGAAGAAAAGTTTCTGGAAGATACTCATAATAGTAAAAAATCAGAAACCAAAATCAAATGTCCTTTAACATCTGAATGAATTTTAGCATATTCATATTATGGAAATACTATCCAGCAAAGACAATGAACAAACTACAATTTCAAACAACATGAAAGAATCACAATGCTGAGAAAAAGCAGCCAGTCACAGACTAGTACATACTTTTAGCTCCATTAAAAACACAAACAGGCAAAACTAATTCTTCAGACAAGGACTGGACTGAAATTGGGGATGGAAAATGATACTGGTGAAGAACGAGCTTCTTGGATCAAGTGGTCACATGAGACTATGTTGGCATCTCCTATCTGGAGGGGAGATGAGAGGACACAGGGGGCCAGAAGCTACCTAAATGGACATGAGGAGAGAGACTGGAGGGAAGTACTGTGCTATCTCATTAGAAGGAGAGCAATTAGAAGTGTATAGCAGTGTGTATGTAAATTTTTGTATGAGAGACTGACCTGATTTGTAAACTTTTACTTAAAGCACAATAAAAATTAACTAAAAAAAAAAAAAAAAAACAGGCAAAACTAACCTATGGTGTTATGTAAGCCAAGATCATGATAACTAGTGACTGGAAAATGACACAAGGAGGCCTTATGGGTGCTAGTAATGTACTATATTTAGCCCAGATTGATGCATTTACAGGTGTGGTCACTTTATGCAAATTAACCGAGCAAAGCTTTTTGGTAAAGCTGCTACAAAGAACCTCTTTAAAGCGCTGAAAAGCAAAGATGTCACCTTGAAGACTAAGGTGCGCCTGACCCTAGCCATGGTATTTTCAATCACATCATATGCATGTGAAAGCTGGACAATGAATAAGGAAGACCGAAGAAGAACTGACGTCTTTGAACTGTGGTGTTGGTGAAGAATACTGAGTACACCACGGACTGCCAAGTGAACGAACAAACCTGTCTCAAAAGAAGTACAACCAGAACGCTCCTTAGAAGCAAGGATGGCGAGACTGCGTCTTACATACTTTGGACATGTTGTAAGAAGGGATCAGTCCCTGAAGAAGGACATCATGCTTGGCAAAGTACAGGGTCAGCGGAAAAGAGGGGAAGACCCTCAACAAGGTGGACTGACACAGTGGCTGCAACAATGAGCTAAAGCATAACAACTATTGTGAGGATCGTGCAGGATCGGGCACTGTTTCATTCTCCCGTGCATAGGGTCCCTATTATGAGTTGAGCCGGCTCAGAGGCACCTAACAAGATTTTTGCACTCTCATTTATGTAATAAAATCTACCAATATTTTAGTCTTCTATCACACAGCTTCTCTGTACAAGTAAATCTGTTTACTACCTTAACCATTCTCTCTATATACAAAAGGCAAAGTCTGCATTTGACTTTCTTTCGACACCAGACTGATTGTTTCTGCAACAACAAGCAACCTAAGTAGCATCATGTTTTAGGCCACATTAGGTGACCCAATGGAATGAACAGTAGATCTGATAAGCATCAACTATGCAATTTTAACCAAAACAAATTTCACACATTGTTCAAAATTTGGCAGTGAACCTGTGAAGAGTTCAGTGTAACATGCTGCTATCATACGTAACACACCAGCCGAGAACCATCCTTCTAACTCCGTTTTCAACATGTAAAAACTTGAGTGTTTCTAGCAGGGAAGAGCAGGTGGGTAAATTTCAAAAGTATATTATAATCTAGCCTGGGACAGAATTAGTAAAATTCTAAAGGCACGTATGTCACAGGTTAAATAAGCTTTTGTGAACTCCCTTTTTTGACCTAACCACCATTTATGTAGCATTCCAATCAACTGACCATATCTGACTACACAATTAAGATACAATTTGAAAACTCTTGCATTTGTTTGTCTTTCCAATTAGATAGTAAAAATACTGCTGATGATCCTCAAGATGCTTAATTCTTATTAAGATATTACAAAATAGAATGTGAAACGGTACAACCACTTTGGAAATCTATCTGGCGTTTCCTTTAAAAAGTTAGAAATAGAACTACCATACAACCCAGCAATCCCACTCCTAGGAATATATCCTAGAGAAATAAGAGCCTTTACACGAACAGATACATGCACACCCATGTTTACTGCAGCACTGTTTACAATAGCAAAAAGCTGGAAGCAACCAAGGTGTCCATCAACGGATGAATGGATAAATAAACTATGGTATATTCACACAATGGAATACTACGCATCGATAAACAACAGTGATGAATCTGTGAAACATTTCATAACATGGAGGAACCTGGAAGGCATCATGCTGAGTGAAATTATTCAGAGGCAAAAGGACACATATTGTATAAGACCACTATTATAAGATCTTGAGAAATAGTTTAAACTGAGAAGAACACATTCTTTTGTGGTTATGAGAGGGGGGAGGAAGGGTGGGAGAGGGTTATTTACTGATTAGATAGTAGATGAGAACTACTTTAGGTGAAGGGAAGGACAATACTCAATACAGGGAAGGTCAGCTCAACTGGACTGGACCAAAAGCAAAGAAGTTTCTGGGATACACTGAATGCTTTGAAGGTCAGCAGAGCAAGGGCGGGGGTTTGGGGACTATGGCTTCAGGGGACATCTAAGTCAATTGGCAAAATAAATTTTACTAAGAAAATATTCTGCATCCCACTTTGAAGTGTGGCATCTGGGGTCTTAAACACCAACGAGTGGCCATCTAAGATGCATCAATTGGTCTCAACCCACCTAGATCAAAGGAGAACGAAGAACACCAAGGTCACAGGATAATTATGAGCCCAGGAGACAGAAAGGGCTACATGAACTAGAGACCTACATCAGCCTGAGACCAGAAGAACTAGATGGTGCCCGGCCACAACCGATGACTGCCCCGACAGGGAGCACAACAGAGAACCCCTGAGGGAGCAGGAGAATGGTGGGATGCAGACCCCAAATTCTCATAAAAAGACCAGACTTAATGGTCTGACTGAGACTAGAAGAATCCCGTCAGTCATGGTCCCCAAACCTTCTGTCGGCCCAGGATAGGAACCATTCCCGAAGACAATTCATCAGACATGGAAGGGACTGGACAATGGGTTGGAGAGAGATGCTGATGAGGAATAAGCTACTTGTATCAGGTGGACACTTGAGACTCTGTTGGCAACTCCTGTCTAGAGGGGAGACGGGAGGGTAGAGAGGGTTAGAAACTGGCAGAACGGTCATGAAAGGAGAGACTGGAAGGAGGGAGCGGGCTGACTCATTAGGGGGAGAGTAAATGGGAGTATGTAGTAAGGTGTACATAAGTTTATATGTGAGAGACTGACTTGATTTGTAAACTCTCACTTAAAGCACAATAAAAATTATTTTAAAAAAAAGATATTACAAAATAGGTTACTGAGACACTCTAACAGGAAAAGTTTACATAAATAAGTGCTTAAGTAAGTGTATGGGGTTAAAATTATGAGATCAAACTAATTATAAATTAATTACATCCAACTCAAATAAAAGTGACTAATCAGATTCTACTGAATTAGGATAAAGGCTGAAAACTGGCAGCCTACCTGGTACTATTTGGTCAGAATATAGTATTTTTAAAATTCAAATTTTTATACCTTTAAGATGGGCAGGCTTCACTGCTTTCTATGTCTTACATGAGTTGCCTGCCTGACCCTGCAGGTATGTGAGTCTATGTTGTTATTGTCTCCGTATGGAAGAGTCACATTTAGGTATAATTTTTACCTCTCTGGCTCAGGGGTCTCATTTGTTTAAAAAAGAAATGAGAATATCATCACCTACCTCAGAGGGTTTTTATAAGCAAATACAGTAAAACCTGGAAAAGCCAGAACCTGTGTAAAGCAGAAACCTGTCAGAGAAGGAAAACTCAAATATGTTCCACTAATAGAGAGCAATAGAAAAGTGGTAAGACTGTACCCTGTCAGAGGCAGAAGACTTGTGAGACCAGGAAAAACATGGCCATCCCATCAAGTTCTGGCTCTCAGAGCTTTCACTGTAAAATAACATGAAAAAGTTTTAATTTGGAGCTGATGCTGTCTACAGGTAAGAAACAGGAAGTTTACAAAGATTCAAATAAACTTGTCCACAGCTAAGTCTCTCCTGCCATTATGAAATCAGATACTCTACCTTCAAACTGTACAACGAAAGTTAGGGAGGGAAAACAGAAAACTGCATAGATGATAAGAACAGCCTGGATTATACCCAAAAGCATAAGGGCCAAAATCAATCATATAATGTGAGAAAAGGGGATCACCACTTCCAAACCAACCTTCATTAAAAGCAGAAGTAGTGAACTTCAGCCATGACTGATCTCTACTTCTAAACCATATTTCAGAGAACATGTGATTATTCTTAATTTATTATAAAGTGTCTCATATTATTCTCTAACGATATGTGACTATCACCTCTTCGGTAAGATTCAATGAGCTCAAGGTTCATTTCATAGATTCCTTTTATATACCTCTCAACACCTGGAGGCGATACTCACAAAAAGCAGAAAATTTAATTAATATTTGGAGAGGGAAGCTGAAAAATGCAGTGTTCTCTCTTGATCACTATTACAATTCTTCAGACTCAAAGACTCGTAAGCACAATAAAACAGTGCAATGCTTCCCAAAACCCTACCCACGTATCTGCTCTATTACAGATGAAAAAACTGGCAAGTCTTTTGAACGACATTAGTTTTTTTTTTAAGTATTTATCATGTGAGGTTTAGTTTTCAAGCTAACCTCCAGTGATTGGAATAGAAATCTGTATAATTTGTATATGATCATTCTATTAATAGACCACAAAGGGGATAACTGGCCACAGTGCCCAAAATTTTTATTTTGGCAGTTATTTGTGATGTTAGAAGTAGAAAATCTGGAAAATCTCATTCTTCCAAATCCACAGTGGATGAAAGGTCAAGCTATATACACCACACTCACTGAGACCTGACTCATAACTGATGCCTAATACTTCTCCATCAAATCCAAACCTGGAACTTGGTATCAGAAGGCATAGTAATAAATATTTTAGGTTTTAAGGGTTAAGAGACAGTATCAAGAATATTATGCAGCTACTTATAAAACATGAAAAAAAAAAAACCTCCACAATACTTTATTACCAATACTCATAATAATAATTTAGTACAATTTTTAAAACAGAGGTCTACTAATAAGAGTGGAAATTTTTTTGAGGTAACATTTTGCTTACTGGGAAGGATTTTATTTAACTCACCATTGGTAAAGGGCTGTCCTTGCTTGACTAACAAATGAACCATTCAGAAACTTACTTCGGTAACAGCTGCATTTTTTATTTTTAAGAAATTCTGCTATGAAGCTAAAACTATAAAGTTCCTGCAAGTTAACATGAGTATAAAACCATGGGACCTAATTTTTTTTTTAAAGATTATCAAACACAACTAAAAATGATGAATAACAGAAGACAGGTAACTGGAGCCTCCTAAAAATTAAGTACATATGCTCATCAAAAGACTTTATCAAAGCAGTAAAAAGACAACCTATGGCCTACAAAAAAATCTTCGGGAATGACATATCCATTAACTCTAATCTCTGAAGTACGTAGAAAATTTCAACAACTCAACAACGAAAAGACAATCCAATTTAAAAATGAGCAAAGGACATGAATAGATACTTCACCAAAGAGGATATTCATGTGGCCAACAAATACGTGAAAAGATGCTCACAATCATCAGCCATTAGAGAGATGCAAATCAAAACTACAATGAGATACCATCTCACCCCTGCAAAAATGGCACTAATAGAAAAAAACAGAAAACAAGAAATGCTGGCAAGGATGTGGGGAGACTGAAACCTTTACCCAAAGCTGGTGGGATGGTAAAATGGTACAAGTGCTACAGAAAACAGTAAGGCACTTCCTCAAAAAGCTAGAAATAGAAATACCTTATAAATAGAAGGTACATAGAAATCCCTCTTAAATAGGGTAAACAGAAATCCCACAACTAGGTATACACCCTAAAGCTCTAATGAGAGAGACACAGACAGACACAGACACACCTATGTTCACTGCAGCATTATTCACGATAGCAAAAAGATAGAAACAACCTAAGTACCCATCAATGGATGAATGGATAAACAAAATGTGGTACATACATACAATGGAATACTATGCAGCCATAAAGAATAATGATGAGTCCTCAAAACATCTTACATAATGGATGAACCTGGAAGACATTATGCTCAATGAAGTAAGTCAATCACAGGAGGACAAATGTTGCATGATCACACTTATAAAAAGACAAGAATAGAGATGTATACAGAGACCAATGCTCATTGGTGGTAACCAGGGATGGGGCGGGGCACTGTTATTTTTGGGCAATGGAAAAGTTAGTATGGAACATGGGCGAAGTGCACACAGTTTGACCAAGGTATATGATGACACTACAAAGTGCACAAGAAAAAAGGATGTTTTTGATAAAGGATATGACCCATATAATTTTGCATCAACACCAACAACAACCAAAAAATGTGTGTGGTTACACAAATACGTACATAGGCATATACGCGTATAGGTATGAATATGTGGGTACATATGTGTACACAGGTAAATGTATTATAGGCACATGTACATATGGGTATGTATATGTGCAAGCAAGTATATCCATGTTTATAATAAACCACACAGGGGTCACAGTTTCAGATACTTTTTAGACATAACCAAATACCTCATGAGATTTGTTTTCTGGGTTTGAAGGCTTAGGACCACAGTTTCATGGAATAACTCAGTTAACTGGCATAATATAGTTCATAAAGTTTATGTTCTACATCCCAAAGTGGTGAGTACTGTCTGGGGTCTTAAAAGCTTGTGAGCAGCCATCTAATAAGATACAACTATTGGTCTCTGCTTAGCTGAGAACAAAAGAGAAAGAAGAAAACCAAAGACTCAAAGAAAGTTGCCTACAGGACTGAAAGTCCACGCAAACCATGGCTTCAACTACCCTGAGACAAGAAGAACTAGGTAGTACCCGGCTACCACTACAAACCATTCTGATCAGGGCCACAATAGATGGATCCTGCTACAACGGGAGAAAAAGTGGAACAAAACTCAAATTCTTAAAAAGTTCAGACTTATTGGACCAGTTAAGACTAGAAGATTCCCTGAGACTATCACCCTGAGATACTCTTCAAACCTTAAAATCAAAATTATCCGTTGAGGTTGTCACCTTCTTGCTAAGTAAGACTGGCTCATAAAATAAAAAATATCACCCACAAGTAATTAGCTCCTTTTAATAAAATCATCTATATGAGACAAAATGGTCAAAAATTACTCTAAAGCAAAGTTGAGAAGGGGGGAAGGGAAACTAGAGTACTGGAAATGGTACAACCAGAACAAAATGACTAAGAATGATGACATATTGTGAAAAACATAACCAAGATCACTGAATAATTTGTACAGAAAACTTATTAAATGGGAATCTAATTTGCTTTGTAAACTTTCATTTTAACTATAATATTATTTGAAAAAAAAAAAAAACTGGAGTGCCACAAAGCAGCTAAACTGGACTACAATTAGCAATGTTAACTTAAGATACTGGGAAAGATACCTTCAAAGTTAGGAGGAAAAAAAACTTTTAACCTAGAATCCCATATCTAGTCAAGCTATTTTTAAGTAGAAAAGTAAAATAAAGACAACTTCAAAGATGCAAGGGCTCATAAATTTTACTTTCAGTGACTCTTCTGATCTAAAAATGAAGCAGTAAACCAAGAATAGAGAAAATACAGGACTCTACACCTGTGAAAAGTAATTAAAACTAAGATCCTCATGATAAAGACGCTTGAAGGGTTATACCCTCAGTTGGAAAGGTACATGTCTTAGTCATCTAGGGCTGCCATAACAGAAATACCACAAGCGCATGGCTTTAACAAAGAGAAATTTATTTTCTCAGTCTAGTAGGTTATAAGTCCAAATTCAGGGCACCGGCTCCAGGGGAAGTCTCTCTCTCCCTGTTGGCTCTGGAGGAAGGTCCTTGTCCTCAATCTTCCCCTAGTCGAGGAGCTTCTCAGGCACAGGTACACCGTGTCCAAAGGATGCACTCTGCTCCTGGTGCTGCTTTCTTGGTGGTATGAGGTCCCCAACCCTGCTTGCTTCCCTTTCCTTTTATCTCTTGAGAGATAAAAGGTGGTGTTGGCCACATCCCAGGGAAACTCCCTTTACTTTGGATCAAGGATGTGACCCGAGTAAGTGTGCTGTTACAATCCCACCCTAATCCTTTTAACATAAAATTACAATCACATAATGGAAGACAACCATAGAACACTGGGAATCATGGCCTAACCAAGCTGATATACACATTTTGGTGGGGAGACACAATTCATTTCATGACAATACATAAACGAAGTAATAATTTCTTTTTTAATCTAACTGGCATGCATTGAATTGGGTCCCCCTCAAAATATTTGTCCATTTCGCTAGGTCATGATTCCAGTATTGTGTGATTGTGTACCATTTTGTCATCTGATATGATTTTCCCATGTGTTGTAGATACTACACCTATGATGTTAACAAGGCAGGACTAAATCCAGAAGATTAGGTTGTATCTTAAACCAATCTCTTTTGAGACATAAAAGAGAGAAGCAAGCAGAGAGACAGGGGGACCTCATACCACCAAGAAAACAATGTGGGGAGCAGAGCGTATCCTTCGGACTCACAGTTCCTGCAGTGAGAAGTTCCTAGACCAGGAGCTGGTGCCCTGATTTAAGACTTCTAGCCTACTAGACTGTGAGAGAATAAACTTGTTTGTTAAAGCCATCCACTTGTGGTATTTCTGTTATAGCAGCACTAGATAACCAAGGCAGAATTTGGTACCAAGAGTGGGGTGTTGCTCTAACAGATACCTAAAATATGGAAGCAGTTTTGAAACTGAATGGATAGAGTCTTGAAGAGTCTCAAAGTGCCTAAAAGTAAATGCCTAAAAAAATGCCTAGATTGTCTTAAAGAGACAACTGGTGGAATTATGGCCATGAAAGACAATTCTGGTGAAAACTTAGAAGAAAGTGAGGACAGCTGTTACACTGGAGACCACGCAGAGGGTAAGAAGCAGCAGCAGAGAAATGGCAGCAGAACAAGGAGACCAGTGTCAGACAGTGCTGAAGCTGACCATGGAGTGAGACAGCTGAGTGTCTTTGCACAGGAGGCTTCCTGACAAGAGTGGGGTACCTCCAAGCACTTATCAGTGGACCTTGGTTTGCCAACACTCAGAGCAAAGGATGTGAGTGTCTTCCAGCTGAAGTTTACTGGCAGAGTAGGATGCCCCCTGGCACTCATCAGTGGAGCTACAGAGCTTTGGAACACTTGCCCAAGCAGGGCAGACTCGGGCAGTCAGGCCCAAGGGGCCAGAAGCCAAGGAACCAGGAAACAGAAGCAACAAGGAACACAGGAAGCAGAGCTGCCTCAGTCTCGAAAAGTGGAGCAGCCACTCAGATGGACTAGGGGAAAGGGGCCACCCAAAGCTGAGGGAGCAGAGTTGCCATTCCAGTGGGCCTGGAAGGTGGAGCTGAAGCCCAGGGCTGAGGGCCCTCCACTCAGAATCTGGACAGTGTGGCCAACACCCAGAGTCTGGAGGGCACGGCCATTGCCTAAATGGTATTAGAGAAGAGACGATTATTTTCAAGCCTTCAGGGCTCATGTAATGTGTTCGGCTGACTTGCTTGGTACCTGTTATCCGTTCTTTCCTTCCAATTTCTCCCGTTTGTAATGGAAATGTCTACCTTGTGCCTGTTCCATCACTGTACTTGGAAGTAGATAACTTGTACTGTAGATTTCACAGATGATAAGGAATTTTTGGATTTTGGAATTGGAGTTGAATTAAGACTTTTCCTATACGATGGGATATGTTTTACATGTGGCAAGGACATGGATTTTGGGGGCCCAAAGGGTAGAATATCATGGATTTGTGTCCCCCCAAAATATATGTCAACTTGGCTAGGCCATGATTCCCAGTATTGTGTGATGGTTCACCATTTTGTCATCTGATATGATTTTCTCATATGTTGTGAATCCTACCTCTAAGATGTTAATGAGGCAGGATCTGAGGCAGTTATGTCAATGGGGCAAGACAATCTACAAGATTAGGTTGTGTCTTAAGCCAATTTCTTTTGAGACGTAAAAGAGAAAAGGGAGCAGAGAAACGGGGGAACTCATACCACCAAGAAAGCAACACCAGGAGCAGAGCACGTCCTTTGGACTCACGGTTCCTGCACTAAGAAGTTCCTAAACCAGAAGATTGATTATAAGGACCTTCCTCCAGAGCCAACAGAGAAAGACTTCCCGTGGAGCTGGTGCCCTGAATTCAGACTCCTAGCCTACTAGTCTATGACAGAAAAAATTTCTCTTTGTTAAGGCCATCCACTTGTGGTTATTTCTGTTATATCCGCACTAGATGACTAAGACACTGACCGATAGCATAGAGAGACAAGTAATTTGTCTGTAACTGCCTGGGTGCAGGGTAAAGAAAAAATTCTTCCCCTGTATATTTCTAAATACAGACCAGCCTATAAAGTAAACTACAAATCAACATCTGCTATTCTAAAACACTAAACTGAAAATTACCTTCAGTTGGTAGCCGGCTACCACTACTAAATATTCCGATCAAAGATTCTATAGAAGAATTCTGATTAAAACAGGTAAAATGCAGAAGAGAATTTCAAATTTGTATGGAATCTGTATTTTCTGGAGCCATGAAGGCTGGATGAACCTCCGAAACTACTGCCCTAAGATAATCCTTAAACTTTACCCCAAAAATACCCCCTGAAATCTTAAAATCAAACAATAGGTTGACTAGTAATGAATGTCTGTTTTGAGCATTATGTTCCTTAAAAATCTATACAGAATGAAATTGACAACAACAACAGGAACCTTAGTGGGCAATGAGTTTATGTTAACAGGGGAGGAACAACTCAGAAAAGCAGGTAAGAATGGTTGTACAACTCAGAGAATGTAATCAACACCCCTGAATTGTACTTGTAGAAACTGCTGGTGTATGTTTTCCTTGCATATTCTCAACTACAATAAGTAAATTATTTAAAAAATTAACTTCCCAAATTTCATCACATATAATATTAAGAATCAAGATTTAATTATTTTCTACTGTTTCACCAGGGACAGTAAGTAAAACTTGTTGTGTGCCACTGAGTCGGTTCTGACTCATAGCAACTCTATAGCTCAAAGTAGAACTGCCCCGTACGGTTTCCCAAGCTGTAATCTTTACAGAAACAGATTGTCATATCTTTATCCCACAGAGCAGGTGGGCTCAAATTGCCGGCCTTTAGGTTAGCAGCCAAGCACTTAACCATTGCACCACTAGGGCCCCTTGGCAAATGAAACTAGCATGGGATTTTGTTTGTTTTTAACTGTGTGTGACAGTGAAGAATACGATTAGTTTTTAGTACAGTCTGGACCCACTATCCTGATTCCTAAGGAGCTCTGGTGGTGCAATGGTTAAGCTCTACCTAGTGGGTAGGTTCAAACTTACCCAGCGGCTCCGCGGGAGAAAAGACCTGGTCATCCGCTCCCATAAAGATTACAGCCTAGGAAACCCTACGAGGCAGTTCTATTCTGCCACACTGGTTAGCTATGAGTTGGAATTGACTCAATGACACCTAACAACAACAACATCTTTATTCCTCCTAAGGTATCAGAAGCTTTACTCATTATTGTGCCATTAATATAAATGTCAGCATGGTAAATAAGGCAAATAACGAATTAGTGTTATTATGAAAACAGTTTTCACCTTGTGAACCCCTGAAAGTCTCAAGGACAACATTCCCCAGGGTTCCACGGAGCAAATTTTGAGAATTAATTACATTAAATTCTGTCATGGATTGTGTCAATCTTTTTGAGATATAAAAGGGATTAAACAAGCAAGCAAACAAGCAAAGATGGGGTAAGATAAATACCGAGACACAGGGAGATCTCCAAGGAACGCCAAGCCCACAGACTTTAAAAGGAAACAAGGAATTTCCCCCAGAGCTGACAGAGAGAGCAAGTCTTCCCCTTAGAGCTGGCACCCTGAATTCCAAAACTGTGAAAGAATAAATTTCAATTTGTTAAAACCATTCACTTGTAGTATTTCTGTTATAACAGCACTGGAAAACTAAGAAAGAATTTGGTACCGAGAGTGGGGGGCTGCTCTAACAGATACCTAAAACGTGGAAGTGGTTTTGGAATTGGGTAATGGGAAGAGGCTGGAAGAATTTTAAGGTACCTTTTTTTTTTTTTAATAGTAATAGTAAAAGCCTACATTGCCATGAAGAGACTGCTGGTGGAATTATGGACGCCAAAGGCAGTTCTGGAGATGGCTCAGAAGAAGCGACGAGAGCTACAAAGAAAGTCTCTATCGTCTCAGAGAATACATACGGCACCAGCAACAGAATGTTGCTAGAAACGTGGATGTTACATGTGCTTCTGGTGAGGCTTTAAAAGAAAATTATGAACACGTGATTGGACAATGGAAGAAGGGTGATGTTTTTATTCAGTGAAAAGAACTTGTCTGAATTACGTTCAAATGTTTGGTGGGAGGCAGAACTTGAAAGTGATGAACTTGGATATCTGGCTGAGGAAATTTCTAAGCAAGATCTTAAAGGGACCATGTGGTTTCTCCTTGCTGCTTACAGTAAAATGCAAAAGGAAAGAGATGGACTTAAAAAACGAACTGCGTAAAATGAAACAGAACTTAAAGATCTGGAAAATTCTGTTGTACAAACTAAGGACATGTGTCCTAGAATGTTCACCAAGGACGTGGCTACACAATCTTTCGTTAAAGAGATTAACCCTGTGACTGATGGATCTAACCAAATACCACAGCAGAAAATTCATCAGCTTAGACTGAAGGGGACAGAGAAAGAACATTAAAAAAAGAACATTGTCTGTCTCTTAGAATTCCACAGGCAGGAAACAGACCAAAGGAGCTACATCTGTTGTCCTCCAAGAAAAGACCATCCCTGGAGCAGCACGGAAATCAGCAAGACTACTGGAAGGAGCATGGGAAGCAGGGCCTTCTCAGTTTCAAAGGGTGGGGCCGCAGTCTCCTGGATCTCAAAGGGTGGGGCCAGTCTCCCAGGTTTCAAAGAGTTACATCTTTGCCATCTCGGTTCCAGAGTGTGGGGATGCCATTAAGGTGTGCCAGGGTGGGGCCACTGCCCAAAGCTGAGGTGGGGGTGCCACATCCAAAGGGCAGAAAAACAGGACCTGCTGTGGCTGAAGGAGTGGGGTCACCACTCAGATGAACCAGGAGAATGGGGCCACCCAAAGCCAAGGGGGCAGAGTTGCCATCCCAGTGGGGCTGGAAGGCGGAGCTGGAGCATAGAGCTGAAGGGCTTCCAGCCAGAATCCAGAGTGTGGCCAACATCTAGAGTCTGGAGGGCAGGGCCATTGCCTAGATGGTCTCAGAGAACAGAGGATTATTTTCAAGCCTGGAGAGTTAATATAAATTTTCTGCTAGATGTTGGATTCGGTTAGTACTTGTTATCCCTTCTTTCTCTCCAATTTCTCTCATTTATAATGGAAATATTCACCTTGTGCCTGTTCCACCACTGTACTTTGGAAACAGATAACTTGTAGTCTAGATTTCACAGGTTCACAGATGAAGAGGAATTTTGCCCCAGGAAGGAATACACCTAAAGTTTCACCCATATCTGATTTAGATGATTCAGAAGATGAGATTTTGAACTTGGAGCCAATTTAAGACTTTTGGGATGATATGATGGAGTGAATTTGCTTTACATGTATGTAGCAAAGACATGAATTTTGGGGGGCCAAAGAGTGGAATGCCATGGACTAAATTGGGTCCCCCAAAAAATATATGTCAACTTGCCTAAACCATGATTCCCAGTATTATGCTATTGTCCTACATGTTTGTGAACTGATGTAATTACCCTCCATTTTGTAATGTGTTGTAAATCTTAACCTCTATATGTTAACGAGATAGAATCAGTGTGGGGTGTACCGTGAGTCACAGCCTTACAAGAGGATATGACTCAAGGCACACCCTTACTCAAGTAACACCTTTTATCTTACAAAAGATAAAAGAAGACAGAAGTGAGCAGAGAATACAGTGACCTCACCACCACCAAGAAAGAAGAGCTGGGAGTGGAGCATATTCTTTGGACCCGAGGTCCCTGTGCTGAGAACCTATTAGATCCAGGGCAGGGGTGGATCAACCAAAAAGCAAGGTACATGATGTGAAAATTGTTCACCACAGATTAGTAAGTATGCACAAATCTGCCCGTACGAACCTTGCTTACCAGTTAATCTGTCCCTGACCCAGGGGAAGACTGAGCCAAGACACATGTATATCTCCAAGGAATGCCAGGCCAACAGTTGCTGGAAGGAGATAAGGGCCTTCCCCCAGAGCCAACAGAGAGACAGAAAGCCTTTCCCTAGTGCTGGTGCCTTGAATTCGGACTTCTAGTCTCCTTAACTGTGAGAGAATAAATCTGTTTGTTAAAGCCAGCCAACTGTATTTCTGTCATAGCAGCACTTGTTGTTGTTGTTGTTGTTGTTAGGTGCCATCGAGTAGGTTCTGGCTCATAACAACCCTATGCACTACAGAATGAAACACTGCCTGACCTGTGTCATACTCACAATCGTTTTGCTTGAGCCCATTGTTGCAGCCACTATGGCAATCCACCACATTGAAGGTCTTCCTCTTTTCCGCTGACCCCCTACTTTACCAAGTATGATGTCTTTCTCCAAGGACTGATCCCTCCTACAGCAACACTAGATAACTAAAATAGGTATTCTCACACAGGCTCCCCTGAGAGGTGTACAGATAAGGAAATAAGCAATTAGATTCCCTCACCTAGAATTTTCTCATTGCCGTCGAGTTGATTCCAACTCACAGAGACCCTATGGGACAGAATAGAACTGCCCCATCGAGTCTCCAAGAAGCACCTGGTGGATTCGAACTGCCGACCTTTTGTTTAGCAGCCACAGCACTGAACCACTAAGCCACCCCTGGAATCGACTCGAAGGCAATGGGTTTTTTAGCTAGAATTTTTGGTGTACAGATACCGAACAGTATAAAAGATAGGATTTAGAATATTATGTTGGTGCCAAAAAGTTTTAGGTATCTGGGGAGATTTGCAGGAGCCCTGGTGGCACAGTGGTTAAGTTATATGGCTGCTAACCAAAAAATCGGCAGTTCAAATCCACTAGTCACTCCTTGGAAACCCTATAGGGCAGTTCTGCTCTGTCCTCTAGGGTCACTATGGGTCGGACTCCACTCAAAGGCAATGGCTTTGGTTTGTTTGGTTGGGGAGATTTGCAACTCATATGACTGATCAGGAGTGCTGTACATTATAAGATGTCAGAGAAGGTAAGTCCAGATAAACAATTTACCCTCCTACCTCTTCTTTATTCTTACTATGAGATAGAGGTAGTACAAAGACAATGAAAGACAGCTGGAAGATGACTGAAATAATAATATTAAAATTTAATGACGGCTTACTGTGTGCCATGTAATGTATGAGGCATTTCATAATGCTTTAAATCATTTAAATCTCACAACATGAGGTAGATATCATTATCAACCACAATTTACAGTTGCTAGAGATGTTAAGGAAACCCTGGTGGTGTAGTGGTTAAGTGCTACGGCTGCTAACCAAAGGGTCGGCAGTTCAAATCCGCCAGATGCTTCTTGGAAACTCGATGGGGCAGTTCTACTTTGTCCTATAGGGTTGCTATGAGTCGGAATCGACTCGACGGCACTAGGTTTGGTTTTTTTGGTTTAGAGATGTTAAGTAACTTATCCATGGTCATTAGAGTAGTAAATGATAGACCCCAAAAATGAACTCAGGTAGTTTGACTCTTGAACTCTGTGTGCTTAACCAACCACAATGCTGAAACCAAAACCTGTTGCCGTCAATTCCAACTCATAGCAACCCTACAGGATAGAGAAGAACTGTCCCATAGGGTTTCGAAGGAGCGGCTGGTGGATTCAAAGTGCCAACCTTCTGGTTAACAACCACAGCACTTAACCACTGTGGCACCAGGGCTCCTACCACAATACTAGAGTTGTTAAAAAGTATTCAACTTTCTCTGACACATCTTTACTATTCTGGTTGCTGGTGTGATACCTTATTATCATTCAAAAACTCAAGTCTGTTTCTGTCAAATTGGACATTAGAGACAGTAAGGTATATAAAATCCCCAAAGAGATAGGCCACACAAGAGGCTAAAACTGCTGCACAGTCTATGTACCCCAGGGGAAAGAACTTCCAAGCGCTCAAACAGAAGGCTCCCTAGAGTGGCTCACCATGCTTTGCGACTAACAGCACTTCTGTGAGGAGGTGCTCTTCACACTACACCCAGAGGTCTCCTTACCACATGTCTATTGCCACCAAGACTTTTCACAACATACTGAAGAAATCAGAAATAAAATCAACCTACTTTGTTGATGCTTCCATCACACACAACCCCACAAACTATGAAATTAAACTTGTGTTGATGTAACTTACTGGCACGTAAGATCAGAGAATAAATAGAATCTTCCAAGAAATGAACTCAGTCTCCTCATAACTGCAGAACACCTGGAAAAGCTGCTTAGGTGTTCTGCCCAAGGTTACATAGTTAATTAACGCTATACAAATAACTTCATGAATGAGAATCTGCACAATGCTGCTTCCTAGAAGGTAGGGGTTTAGTATATCCCCGCTTTACCACGTTTCCATTATCTCTGACACCAGCAGTTCCCCCCACTCTTTCCCTGCTAGGTTCAAAAATTCACTGCAATATCTCACAGAGCGTACAGACAATACTTACTGTTATGCAGTTTAATAGGGTAAAGGATACAACTTCAGAAGTAACAGAACACAATTCAGGCATAGCAAAATGCAGCTCAGAACTGAGGAATAACAGGATTTAATTCAGGATAAAGTCAGGAAGAGGCATGTGGGCAAAGTCTGAAAGGTTCCTTGAAGCACAGAGCATGTCCCCCTCCCTTTAACAACCAGGACAGCTCTAGACAAACTCCAAACTGGAACAGCTCTCTCTCAAGACAGCTCTCCTCTGGATCAGGGCAGCTCTGCTCTGGGGTTCCAACACTTTTATAAGACAGCCCATGTGCTACATGGTGAGGTCTCCTGTCAGTTACAAGGGGGCCTTGCTAATTACAAGGGGGACCCCTTGTTATTAAAGGTGGGGGACCGCTGTTAATTAAAAGAGGAGCTTATTAATTACCAAGGGGGGCTCCTTGTCAACTACCAGGATAAAGTAATCAATCCTTAGGGATCATCAATTACTTAGGGAAAACCACCTAAGTTGTCTTTTCCAAAAACCAAGGGCAAAAGGCCACATAAACGAACTCACTGCCCCACAACAGCAGAACCTAATGAAACTTACTCCCAATCCAGGTCTTCACCCACACGGCCATGCTGTCTCAGGTATGCTAAACTACAAAGTATCTTCTTCTCCAAGAGTTCATTTGGAATTTGCTCAGATGCATCAATACAAATTTGCATCTTTACTGATACATTACACATTTATACATATCTACTACTGATAGCTATTCTGACTCAAGCTGCAATAATACCCCCACAAAAAAAAAAATTTACAGAAGTACTTTAAAACTCACTATTTAGATTCAACAATATAAATTATCTGTTTTGGTTTTCCAAATATTTCAATAGTAAACGAGTCTTTCTCTTCAAAGTACTCAAATCCACATTTCTCAAACTGTGGTAGGCGCCACCTGCATCAGAATTACCTAAGGTACTTGTCAAAAATGCAGATTCTTGGAGTCAAACCCAAACCAACAGAATCTGTCTCTGAAGAAGCTCCCAAGTTAGTAATTTAAAAAGCTCTCCAGGTGATTCGTATTCATTCAAAACCTATTTATTGAGCATTCACACTACATAGTCTAGTGGGAAACAGGAGACAAACGAGTAAACATTTTGGATTTTAGATGCCCTATGGAAAAAAATGTATGTCAGAAAATGACCCTGAGAGCTACTTTAATACAATTAGTCAGAGAAGGCCTTTCCGAAGTGAAGACATTTGAACTGTGAGGCCCTTTACTCAAGAAACAGTAACTCTCAAAGTTATGTGCGCATG
Organism: Loxodonta africana; assembly: GCF_030014295.1. Taxonomy (NCBI): domain Eukaryota; kingdom Metazoa; phylum Chordata; class Mammalia; order Proboscidea; family Elephantidae; genus Loxodonta; species Loxodonta africana. Next base: position 161,439,480 of record NC_087344.1, on the reverse strand, counting down.
AGAATCAATCGGACTTGTTAAAACAGACTGCAGGTCAGAGGTCTGAAGTTAAACCAAAAAAAACCAGACCCGTTGCCATAGAGTCGATTCCCACTCATTAGCGACCCCACAGGACCCAGAACTATCCCACAGAGTTTCCAAGGGGTCCAAGTGAGGGCCCAATAATTTGCATTCCTAACAAGGTCCCAGGTGATGCATTGCTAATGCTGCTAATCCAGGAACCACACTTTGAGAACCAATGGTCTAGAGAGAACAGCTAGAATATGCAAATTTGATGTGTTAGAGGAACAGGAAAAAAAGCCAGCTGGGAAGGTAACGTACTCCCTACTGTTGCAGAACAAGGTACCTGAGTGGCACAGTTTGCAGTTGAATAGTAACCTAATGGTTGGCAGTTCAAACCCATCCAGCAGCACCAGGAAAGAAACTCCTGGTGATGTGCTTCCACAACGATTAATCCAAAAAAAAAACCAAACCCAGTGCCATCAAGTCGATTCCTACTCATAGCGACCCTACAGGACAGGGTAGAACTGCCCCACAGAGTTTCCAAGGAGCACCTGGCGGATTCGAACTGCCGACTCTTTGGTTAGCAGCCGTAGCACTTAACCACTACGCCACCAGGGTTTCCCCATAATGATTACAACCAAGAAAAACCCCATGGAGCAGTTCTATTCTGTAACACATGGAGTCACTGTGGGTCGGAATCAACTCCTTAGCAATGGGTTAGGTTTTATTCTTACAGAACTACTTGGGAAAGATGGTGAATTAAACTACCAGCTATGGCTCTCCAAACCAGAGATGAAATCACAGGTTGATCAATAATACCTAGCACTAGTAAAGCATTTTCACACTCATTATTTAATGTGACTTAGTGAGGTTCAAGAGAAGAACTATTAGCTACATTTTAGACATAAATAAACTAACGGACACATATTACGAACTTCTAAAGTAAGATTAAGTAGCAGAACTGTGAACTCTAACTATAAATCCAGCGTTCTTTCCAACACAGTATGCTCACTTTTTGAAGTGCAAAGTAAACGGTATATAATGGTATATAGAGGTGTTGATATTGACAAATTATTTCCTAGGCTCCCTGCCTAAAAACACAGCTTCCAAACTCAATCTGTTCTAGTTATTGGTTAGACTGATGGTACTACATTTAGTCATGTCTACTTATCTCTCTGACAGGGGCAGTGATGGTTCAGGGTAGCATTCCAGTCTTCCACATCCCAGCCAATGCACCTCACTTGCAGCCACCACTAGTCTGTCAGTGGAGGATTGCATGTTGCTGTGTTACACATTTGAGCAGAGCTTCCAGACTAAGATGGACCAGGAAGAACAGCCTGGCAATCTACTTCCAAAAATCGGCCAAACCCCATGAAACACCTATGGATCACAACGGTCCAATCCACAACCCATGAAAGAGATGCCACAGGACCAGGCATTTCCTACAGCTGTGCATGGGGTCACCATGAGTTAGGACAGACTCAATGGCAGCTAATAATAATTTATTCTCCTACTTCAAAAATAAAGGATAAAGAAATGAAGAAGGAATTTATAGGTTATTATTCCCTCTCCTGCATAAATTTCAGTGGGCCAATTTCATAACTTTAGTCCCTCAACCATATCAATCAAACCCAATTTTCATCTTGTGTTCCATTAAATTTCTCACCTAACCCAGGTTCCCAAAAGAACTTTGAATCCCATGTGTCTTACTATACTCCTGAGCCTTGAGCAGTCATCCTCTGTACAACTATTATCACTTAGTATCTTCTCCATCAACCAAATCCTACTCTTAATCTAACATCCTTAACCTGCATGTCCCAAAAATATTTAAAAACCAAAATATCCAAAATTAAAATCATTATGTCCTCCCCCTCACTACACACACACACACCCACACCCACACACACCCCGCTTCTAGGCCAGAATTCGTCATCTGCCTTAACAGCACGGCCACTCACCAAATGAAAAACCTGAACTTGGCCTAGTAAGTTTATCTCCCTCATAGCAACCTCAGTGGTGCTCTATCTCCATTCCTATGGCCACTTACAATCAGACAGTAATAATAATAGTAATAATAAACTAGCCGCCATTTCATTAACACCTACCATTTTTATATACTAGTCACTTAAAGGAGCCCTGGTGGCACAGTGGTTAAGCACACGACTGCTAATTGAAAGGTCGGTAGTTCGAACCCACCAGCTGATCTGAGGGAGAAAGGGTACAGCCTTGGAAACCCTGTGGGGCAGTTCTACTCTGTCCTATAGGGTCGCTATGACTCAGAGGCAAGGAGCACTAGTCACTTTATACATTTTATCTTATTTCATTCTCTCAATCATCCTGAAGTAGGTATTTTTGTTCCTGTTTTACAAATGAGAATACTGAGGCTAAGTAATCTGTCCAAATCATAAATAGAAGCGGTAAAGTAGACCTATAAATCAAAGCGTGTCTCACAAAGTCCATACTCTCCCCCGTACTAAAATGCTTCCTTCTTTGACACCTGATATGAGTTGAAATTGACTTGACAGCAATGAATCTGGGTTTTTTTTTGTTTTTTTAAATCAGCCCTTTACTATCCATTCCAAGGGCTAACTTCTCACCTAGATTACTGCCAAGATTCTCCTAACTTGTCTCCAGGCCTCCAGCCTTGCCTTCTTTCACCCTCAAAATTGTCCCAAATGATCTTTCTGAAACATAAATCTGATCCTTATAGTCTCCTGATATAAAAGCCCTAGAGAACTTCCTTTAGTCTATTCTGTACAGGATACACTCTTCAGAATAAATCCCAAACCCTTTATTTTAGTATAGGTCCACAATCCCTTGCCTGCATTTCTGAAATCCAAAAACCTTTGAAATTTTCAAGTTTTTCCATAAATTTTCAACAAAACCCACTCTGAACTGGGGGAGTCTACTGTCTACAGGTCCCTGGGTGGCATAAGTGGTTTGCACTCGGCTACTACTAATTGAAAGATGGGCAGCTGGAACCCACAAAGTGGCACCACAGAAGAAATGCCTGGCAATATGCTTGCATAAAAATTACAGCCAAGTAAACCCTATGGAGCAGTTCTTCTCTGTAACACATGGGGTTGCCATGAGTAGGAATCGACTCAACAGCAACGGGTTTGTTTTTGTTTGTTGTTGTCGTTAGGTGCAGTCCAGTCGTTTCCCACTTAAAGCGACCCCATGCACAACAGAACAAAACACTGTCCCGTCCTGCACCATCCTCACAATTGTTGCTATGTTTATGTATTGTCTATTTATCCCATTAGTATGTTACTCATATTTTTCACTACAGGAACATAAATGTGTTTGATTATGATGTGTTACTACAGACCCCGACAGGGAATTTAAGAGACCTTACCAGAAAAAAAAGAAAAATCAAAAAAATTCTGAAGTTCACAACACATCTAGCGACGCATCAATCCAATCTAATTTCCATCAGTCACCTTACTTATCCTTAGCTCCAGGGATATGGATACATATCCTGAACACACCCTCCTACCCTGTGAGCTACTCACCCTTCAAGAAACCTACCTACTCAAGAGTTTCCTCCTGGTGAATTTCCCCTGACCTTCCCTCCACTGTACCTCAACTACTGTCCCAACCCACACGTTGTCTCCCGATTTCACTATGAGCGAGACCCTCACTGAATATTTTATTCAATCCTAGCACAGCGCCTGAAACACTAGGGGCTCATTAAATGTACAATGAATCGAAGCAAACTCACCTTCACCTCCCCCTAATTCCCAATTCCCTTCAAAATTCATCTCTCCCTCACCCCCAAACCCTAGGATTTTTTTTCCCTCTGAAACTTTCAGGCCCCTCACAGCTCCATTCCTATGCCCACTTACAATTAGTTACTACTAATAACTAGCTGCTATTTCCTCAGTATCTACTAGCCGTTTCACACATTTTATTTCATTTCATTCTCTCAATAAGCCCATTAGGTAGATATTCCTCCTTGTCAATGTCATCTCAAAATTGCTTTCTACCAGAATGCCTTCTCTTGGCCTCAAACTCTCCAATGCCCTTCCTTCTGCTCTTCTATTTAATCCTAGTCCTTCTCTCCCATACCCTAACAAGCCAAACGCCCTCCCTCCAGGCAAGCTATCCCACAGTCGCTATCTCTCACTCCCTCCCCTCGCGGGACCATCCTACCCAAAACGCTTTGCACAACCGGTTTGCCGAGACCTCTTCTCTCACAGTCCGGGTCCACTCGCTCCCGAACCAGCGTTCGGTCTGAGTCCCCGCCTTCCCGGCCCGTGTCGGCATATCACAAACCTCCCTCGCAGTCCGTGTCCCCTCCCCCCGTCTCTCGCAGCCGGCACCCCTCCCTGCACTCTCCCGCATCTCTGAGCTCCAGCTTCTCTGGAAGCCTTCCCGGGGCCGTGTCTTCCACCTCTCAGACCCCTCGGGGTCGCGCCGGTCCGAGCAGCCCCGGGCCGGAGCACCTCCGTCCCCAGATTCTCACGGGCTCCGTAAACCTCCTGCGGCCCAGACCTTGAGCAGGGCCTCCCCGCTCACCTTGCTGGATGTCGCCGTTGCTGCCCCCCGGGATGGGCACGCTGAGCTGGCGCTCCGGCTCGGGCAGGCAACGCAGGCAGAAGGAGTGAAGACAGGGCAGCAGCTTGGGCTCCGCCTCACGCCGGCTCTGCAGGCTCTGCTGACACACGGCGCAGGTGTCCAGGAGCGAGGCTGGCGGTCCAGGCGGCGGCCCAGCCGAGGGACCCGGAGCGGGAGCAGAGGCTGGAGCTGGGGCCGGCGTCGACACCGCCCCCCCGGGAACTCCGGGGCCCGCTGAGGCCGCAGGGGCTGAGGCAGCCGGGGCCGAGCCCGAGGAGGCCGCGGCCACCCCCCCGTCGTCGGGCCCAGCCGCGCCGCTCTCCGCCCCGGCCTTGCCGCCTTCCTCCTCCTCCTCCTCCACAAGCACCGCGGCAAGAGGCGGCTCCGCCTCCAGCGCCGCGGGCCCGGCGGCCCCGGCAGTTACCGGCGCGCTGCCACTGCCCCCGCCGCCGCTCTCAACCTCGCCGCCGCCTTTGTTTTCCGCCATGTTTTCCTCTTTGAACCCGCCGGACCGCCCCGCGCCGCCCGCCGCCCGCGCCGCCGCCGCCGCCCCCAGCCCCAGCCGCAGCCGCAGCGAGAGGGGCCGCCGAGAACGAGCAGGCGAGCGAACGAACGAGAGCGCGCGCGCACGCGGCGCCCCCGCCCTCGCGTCGCGCGGTTGAAGGAGGGCGGGCTCGGCGCGCGCACGTACGCAACCACGTCCTCCGGAGGCGGGGGGAGCGGGGCCCCCGCGTGGGCGCAGAACCGGGCTTGCGGCCTCTCCCGACCTCCGTGGCCGGTTAGTTGGGTCCGCGTTGCCTGCGGTCAGCTTGCAGTGGGGTTTTAAAGCTAGAGGCCGTCGGTGGTGGCCGGCTTTTGGCCTAGGATGGGCCCACACCGAGGGGTAATGCGGAAAGAGGAGCGGAGAAGGGTGAAAGGAGAGGAGGCCGGGGCCGATCCCCGCAGAAGCTAGCGTCTCCCGGGCGGAGTCTTTTCCAACGGCCGTAGCGTCTCTGCGGAAGCCTCACCTGCCGCGCGGTCGGACGTCGGGGCCTTCTGGCTCCGGGAGGCGCCGCTCTCCTGAATGGATCTCTGTGCCTTAACCGGCCGCGTTCCTTTCGTTGGCTGTAGCTCAGGGGAGCCGTGAGGCGAGTTTTTTTTTTTTTTTTTTTTAACTGAGGCCCCAAATCTGGGGGGCCTTCCAGAAATAGGTTGAATAGGCCTGATGCGGAAGAAAATCTCTTAACAGCTATTTTCAACTTAATACTTAAATATTGCTACATAATAAAATCAACTGAGGAGTTTTTCAAAGTAGAGATGCCAGGGCCACACCCCAGACCTGAATCAGGAAGTGTAGGAGAGGGTTGATTTTGATGTGCGTCAGTTGCAGGAGCCAGTGATCCACCAACATTATGTCCTGAGCGTCCCGTTTAGTGCACCCGGTGTAAGTTAGATGTCACATGCCCTAACGATATCGGCAATAGATGCTTTCGGAAAGGAGTCCTTTATTTGAAAAACAAGTTCTTTGAGGATTTTATGTAAATGCAAAGAGCCCCAAACAGGCAGGGATTGTTGGCATATTCTAGGAACAGCAAGAAGGTTAGTGTGGCTGGAGTGGAATGAGCAAGGGAGAGAGTAGCTGGACACTAGATAAAGAGAATTATGAAAGGCCAGTTCATATATGGCAGTGGTCTTTTTTTTTTTTTTTTTTTGTGCCACTTGATAGAATTTGGAAAACTGTTTTCTCCCCGCAGACACTTTAAGTTGACATCTGAAAGTTTTCATCATAAGCTACAATAGCTGCAGAGATTGCCATTTCTGAGACATTGCAATACTGCCATTTTTAAATTGAAAAACATCACTTTTAAATCCAATGAAAAAGTAAACACTAAAGTGGATTAATACCATTACCCGTTTAAAAATACATAGTCATTTGCTTAGGGAGCATTGAGTTTTATGTTAATGGTGGTGAAATGATTTGGAAAAAAGTATTGAGAATGGTTGTACAGCTTGAATGTAATCAGTGTTACTGAATGATACATGTAGAAATTGTTGAAGTGGTTATGTTTTGTTGCGTATGTTTTCACTATAATAAAAGTTTAAGTATATAATTGAAGTCATTTTCCACGAGCTCATATTTTTATTCCAACTCTACCACGGAATTTTATTCCATTGAGTCCATATCATAATTTGTTGAGGACCCCTCGTGGTGCAATGCTTAAGAGCTCAGCTGATAACCAGAAGGTTGGCAGTTCGAACCCACCTAGCTGCTCCCTGGGAAAAAGATCTGGCAAACTACTCCCTGTTCCGGTAATGTTTACAGCCTAGAAAACATGGGGACATTCTGCTGTGGTCACATAGGGTGACTATGAATTGGAATCAACTCATGGCACCTAACAACAACATACTTCTGTACAGCAAAGATACATAAAAATACATCTACAAATTATTTGTGTTAATTATTTATTCTGGATTTTATCATTACAATTAGTAGTAGTACACAACAGAGCAAAATTAATATAAATTTTGTTAAAAAGTAATTATTAAACATGAAAGGTAAATGGTTACTGGGAATGTCTTAATGAGATGGGTGGGATTTTTTTTTCCTCCAATTAGTTCATACAGACATGAATACATATATATAACACTTCATCTTTAGTTATCTAGTGCTATCAATAACGTAATTACATAAAACTGAGAATCATTGCCTCGCCAAGTTGACACATATATTCTGGGGTCACAATTAAATCCATAACATTGCACCCTTTGGCCTCCAAAAATTCATGTCATTGCCACATGTAAAAGACATTCACTCCATCATATCATCCCAAAAGTCTTAAATCAACTCCGAGTTATCTGTTTCCAAAGTATCACGGTGGAACAGAGGCACAAAGTAGACATTTCCATTACAAACGGGAGAAATTGGTAAAAAGAAATATAGGTATCAAGCAAGTCTAAAACCGAGCAGAATAATATACATTAGCTTTCAAGTCTTGAAAATAATCTTACCTTCTCTGAGACCATCTAAACAGTGGCCCTGCCCACTAGACTCTTGAGTGTTGGCCATACCTTCTGGATTCTGGGTGGACTTCAGCTCCATGTTCCAGGTCAACTGGAAAGGCAACTCTGCTCCCTTGTCTTTGGCCAGCCCCATTCTCCTAGTCCATCTGAGTGGGGATCCTACTCCCTCAGCTGTGGCAGCCCTCGTTCTGCCCCTTGGATGTGGTAGTCCTACCCCCTCAGCTTTGGACAGTGTACCTGGCCCCATTCCCCTGGCACTCATGAATGGCAGCCCCACACTCCAGAACCAAGTTGGTAAAAATCTGACTCTTTAAAACCTAGGAGGCTGTGGCCCCACCCTTTGAGGCCCCAGAGGTCACGGCCCCATCCTTTGAGACTGAGACACTGCTTCCTGTACTCTGTCTCTTCAGCCTCTGATTCCTGGTTCCTTGGCCTCTCAGCCCCTCAGGCCTCTTGGGCTAGCTCAGCCTCTGACCTGCATGAATAACTGTTACAAAGCTCGTTAGCTCTACTGATGAGTGTCCCTAGGCACCCCACTCCATTAATAAGCCTCCTGCCTGAAGACACTCAGCTCTCTTGCTCCATGGGTTGCCTCTCAAGCCATCTTACACTGATCTCCTGGTTCTGCTGCTGCCATTTCTCTGCTGCTACTTCTCACTATCTGCACCATCTCCAGTGTTAGAGCTCTCCTCACTTCTTCTGAGCCCTCACCAGAATTCCTTTTCATGGCCGTAATTCCACCAACAGTGTCTTCAAGGCAATCTAGGCTTTTACTATTAGGCAACTTAAAACTCTTCCAGCCTCTACCCAATACCCAATTCCAAAACCACTTCCACATTTCAGGTATCTGTTAGAGCAGCACCCCACTCTCCTGCTACCAAATTCTGTCTTAGTTATCTAGTGCTGCTATAACAGAAATACCAAACGTGAATGGATTTAATGAAGAAATTTATTCTCTCACAGTTTAGGAGGCTAGAAATCTGAATTCAGGCCACCAGCTCTAGCAGAAGGCTTTGTCTCTCTGTCAGCTCCGGGGGAAGGTCCTTGTCTTCTTTCAACGTCTGTGGGCCCAGTGTTCCTTGGTGATATACATGTGTCTTAGCATCAATCTTCCCCTAGGTCTAGGAGGTTCTCACCTCAGGGACCACAGATCCAAAAAATGTATTTCACTCCTGGCTCTTGTTTTGTGGTGGTAGTCAGGTCCCTTGATCTTTGTTTACTCTCTTTTATATCTCAAAAGAAATTGACTCAAGACACAACCTAATCGTGTAGATTGTATCCTGCCTCGTTAACATAACTGTCTTTAATCCTGCCTCATTAATATCATAAAGATCAGGGTTTACAACACATAGGATAATTACATTAGATCACAAAATTGAAGGTAATTATATCACACAATGGAGCACAATTACACAGTACTTAGAATCATGGCGTAGCCAAGTTAACACATATTTTGGAGGGACATATTTCAAACTGTTACACACTTCTACGATAAGACAGGGTTCTCTATCAATTTCATTTTTAATTTTTATAGTTGTAAGCACTGCATCTAAAGGCCATATATTTATCTACATACATACGTATATATACATATATGTTATTGTTGTTAGGTGTCCTCAAGTCAGTTCCAACTCATAGCTCTCCTATGCACAACAGAACCAAACACTACCTCGTCCTGCGCTATCCTTACAATCGTTCTTATACTTGAGCCCATTGTTACAGCCACTGTGTCAATCCATCTGGTTGAGGGTCTACCTCTTTTTCGCTGACCCTCTACCAAGCATGACGTCCCACTCCAGGAACCGATCCCTCCTGACAACATGTCAAAAGTATGTGAGATGTAGTCTCGCCATCCTTGCTTCTAAGGAGCATTCTGGTTGTATTTCTTCCCAGACAAATTTGTTCGTTCTTTTGGCAGTCCATGGCACATTCAGAATTTTTCACCAACACCGCAATTCAAAGGAGTCAATTCTTCTTCGGTCTTCCTTATTCATTCTCCAGCTTCGGCATGCATATTAGGCGATTGAAAAGACCACGGCTTGAGTCAGACACACCTTAGTCCTCAAGGTGACATCTTTGCTTTTCAACACTTTGAAGAGGTCTTTTGCAGCAATGCAATGTGCCTTCTGATTTCTTGACTGCTGCTTCCATGAGTGTTGATTGTGGATCCAAGTAAAATGAAATCCTTGGCAATCTCCATCTTTTCTCCGTTTATCATGATGTTGCTTATTGATCCAGTTGCTAGGATTTTCGTTTTCTTTGTGTTGAGGCATAATCCATACTGAAGACTGTGGTCTTTGATCTTCATCGGTAAGTGCTTCAAGTCCTCTTCACTTTCAGTAAGCAAGCTGTGACATCTGCATAACGCAGGTTGTTAATGAGTCCTCCCATCCCATTCTTCTTCATATAGTCCAGCCTCTTGGAATATTTGCTTAGCATACAGACTGAATAGGTATGGTGAAAGAATACAACGCTGACACACACCTTTCCTGACTTTAAACCATGCAGTATCCCCTTGTTCTGTTGGAACGACAGATTCCTCATGAGCACAATTAAGTGTTTCAGAATTCCCATTCTCTGCACCATTATTCATAATTTGTTATGATCCACACAGTGGAATGCCTTAGCATAGTCCAAAAAACACTGGTAAACTTCCTTCTGGCATTCTCTGCTTTTAGCCAGGATGCATTTGACATCACCAATGATATCCCTGGTTCTACGTCCTCCTCTGAATCTGGCTTGAATTTCTGGCAATTACCTGTTGATACACTGCTGCAACCACTCTCAAATGATCTTCAGCAATATTTTACTTGCATGTGATATTAATGATATTGTTTGATAATTTTTGCATTCGGATCACTTCTCTTGGGAATAGGCATAAATATGGGTCTCTTCCAGTCAGATGGTCAGGTAGCTGTCTTCCAAATTTTTTGGCCTAGACAAGTGAGCACTTCCACCACTGCATCCATTTGTTGAAACATCTCATTTGGTATTCTGTCAGTTCCTGGAGCCTTGTTTTTTGACAATGCCTTTAGTGCAGCTTGAACTTCTTCCATCAATACCATCGGTTCCTGATCATGTTACCTCCTGAAATGTTTGAACATCGACCAATTCTTTGTGGTATGGTGACTTTGTGTGTTTTTTCCATCTTCTTTTGATGCTTCCTGCGTTGCTTAATATTTTCCCTGTAGAATCTTTCAGTATTGCAATTCAAGGCTTGAATTTATTCTTCAGTTCTTTCATCTTGAGAAATGCTGAGCATGTTCTTCCCTTTTGATTTTCTGTCTTCAGATCTTTGCGCATATCATGATAATAATTTATTTTGTCTTCTTGAGCCTTCCTTTGAAATCTTCTGTTCAGCTCTTTTACTTCATCACTGTTTCCTTTTGCTTTAGCTATTCGATGTTCAAGAGCAAGTTTCAGAGTCTCTTCTGCCAGCCATTTAGGTCTTTTCTGCCTTTTTAATGACCTCTTGCTTTCTTCATGTATGATGTCCTTGATGTCATCCCACAACTTGTCTGGTCTTCAGTCATTAGTGTTCAACATGTCAAATCTGTTCCTGAGGTGGTCTGTAAATTCAGGTGGGATATACTCAAGGTTGTACTTTGGCTCTTGTGGACTTGTTCTAATTTTCTTCAGTTTCAAGTTGAACTTGCATATGAGTAATTGATGCTCTGATCCACAGTCAGCCCCTGGCCTTATTCTGACTGATGATATTGAGCTTTCCCATCATCTCTTTTCACAGATGTAGTTGATTTGATTCCTGTGTGTTCCATCTGGCGAGGTCCATGTGTATAGTCACAATTTATGTTGATGAAAAAAGGTATTTGCAATGAAGAAGTTGTTGGTCTTGCAAAATTCAATCATGCAATCTCCAGCATCATTTTTATCACCAAGGCCATATTTTCCAACTACAGATCTTTCTTCTTTGTTTCCAACTTTCACACTCCTATCACCAGTAATTATCAATGCATCCTGATTGCATGTTCGATCAAATTCAGACTGAAGAAGTTGGTAAAAATCTTTAATTTCTTCATGTTTGCCCTTAGTGGCTGGTGCATAAATTTGAATAATAGTCATATTAACTGGTCTTCCTTATAGGCATACGGATATTATTCTATCTCTGACAGTGTTGTACTTCAGGATAGATCTTGAAATGTTCTCTTTGACAACGAACGCAACCCCATTCCTCTTCAAGTTGTCATTCCCAGCATAGCAGACCATATGACTGTCCAATTCAAAATGACCAATACCGTGTCTGGGGTCTTAAAAGCTAGCAAGCAGCCATCTAAGATGCATCAATTGGTCTCAACCCACCTAGAGCAAAGGAGAATGAAGAACACCAAAGACACAAGGAACATATAAGCGCAAGAGACAGAAAAGGACACATAAACCAGAGACTCCATTGGCCTGAGACCAGAGGAACTGGGTGGTGCCCAGCTACCACCAATGACTGCCCTGACAGGGAACACAACAGAGAATCCCCAATGGAGCAGGAGAAAAGTGAGATGCAGACTTCAAATTCTAGTAAAAAGACCAGACTTAATGGTCTGACTGAGACTGGAGGGACCCCAGAGGTCATGGCCCCCGGACTCTCTGTTAGCCCGAAACTAAAACCTTTCCTGAAGCCAACTCTTCAGACAAAGATTAGACTAGACTATGACATAAAATGATACTGATGAACAGTGTGCTTCTTAGCTCAAGTAGACACATGAGGCTATGTGGGCAGCTCCTATCTTGAGGTGAGATGATATCTTGAGGTGAGATGAGAAGGCAGGCAGGGAGAGGAGCTGGTTGAATGGGCACGGGAAATACAGGGTAGAGAGGAGGAATGTGCTGTCACATTGTAGGGAAAGCAGCCAGAGTCACATAACAAGGTGTGTAAGGGTTTTTGTATGAGAAACTGACTGGAATTGTAAACTTTCACTTAACACACAATAAAAAAAAAAATGACAAATATCAGTCCATTTCAGCTCACTAATGCCTAGGATATCAATCTTATGCATTCCATTTCATTTTTGACAATTTCCAATTTTCCTTGATTCATACTTCGTACATACCAGGGTCTGATTATTAATGGACGTTTGCAGCTGTTTCTTCTCATTTTGAGTCATGCCACATCAGCAAATGAAGTTCCTGAAGGCTTGACTTCATCCATGTCATTAAGGTCAACTGTACTTTGAGGAGAAAGCTCTTTCCCAGTCATATTTTGAGTGCCTTCCAACCTGAGGGGCTCATCTTCAGGCACTATATGAGACAATGTTCTGCTGCTATTCATAAGGTTTTCACTGGCTAATTCTTTTCAGAAGTAGAGCACCAGGTCCTTCTTCCTAGTCTGTGCTTAGTCTGGAAACTCAGCTGAAACCTGTCTGCCATGGCTGACCCTGCTGGTATTTGAATACAGGTGGTATAGCTTCCAGTATCACAGCAAAACACAAGCCCCCCACAGTATAACAAACTGAAAGACACAAGACAAGTATATATACATATACGTGGAGCACGGGTGGCATGATGGATAAGCACTTGGCTGCTAACTAAAAGGCTGGCAATTTGAACCCACCCAGCAGCTCCTCAGGAGAAAGACTTGGTGATCTGCTGCTTTAAAGATTACAGCCTGTAAAACCCTGTGGGGGCACTCTGTTACATGGGGTTGCTATGAGTTGAAATCGACTCCACAGCACCTAACAACAACAAATAGAGAGAGAGAGATCTATATAGATTATAGATATAAAACCAAAAAAAGAAAACCAAACCTGTTGCCATCAAGTTGATTCCAACTCATAGTGACCCTATAGGACAGAGTAGATATGAATATATGCTGGATTATTAAAACTATCTTTGCCTGTGTACCCCTTGGAATTTTTTCCTATACCCACTGAAGGGCCCCAGGAGTGTACTCTTACCCCACTTTTAAGACCACTGAGAAGGATGTAAACCCTTAGGTGGGTCTTCAGCAGAAACTCAAAGTAGAGTTGTAAAATAACATCATTCTGGCTGCTTCCTGGAAAAATCACCTGTAGAAGGTCAGAGTGAAAAGCCAGGAGACCAGTTAAGCTGATAATACAATAATAACTCAGACAAGAAAAAAGGTTGATTGAACCAAAAGAGAACTCCATAACAGAAAAACATATGAATAGGAAGACTTGACATTGTGAAAATATCAATACTACCCAAAGTGATTATCTTAGGTGCCTAGTGCTGCTGTAACACAAATACCACAAGTTTAACAGAAATTTATTCTCTCACAGTTTAGGAGGCTAAAAGTCCAAATTCAGAGTGCCAGCTCTAGCGTAAAACTTTCTCTCTCTGTCAGTTCCAGAGAAAGGTCCTTGTCTTCAATCTTCTCCTGGCCTAGGAGCTCCTCAGCACAGGGACCTCAGGTTCAGAGGGCATGATCCCCTGCTGGTTCTTCATTCGTGGTGGCAGGAGGTCCCCTGTCTCTCCACTCACTTCTCTCTTTTATATCTCAAAAGAGATTGACTCAGATACAACCTAATCTTGTAGTTTGAGTCCTGTCTCATTAACATAACTGCCTCTAATCCTGCCTCATTAACATCATAGAGGTAGGATTTACAGCACATAGGAAAATCACATCAGCTGACAAAATGGTGGACTATCACAGGATACTGGGATTATGGCCTAGCCAAGTTGACACACATTTTGGGGGGACACTATTCAATCCATAACAGCAATCTAGAGAAACAATGGAATCCTGACCCAAATGCCAATAACATTCTTTAATGAGGTGAAAAAACTAATCACCAACTTTATATAGAAAGGAAAGAACCCCCAGATAAGTAAAGCATTACTGAAAAAACCAAAAACCCGTTGCAGTCAAGTCAATTCCAACTCATAGTGACCCTATAGAACAGAGTAGAACTGCCCCATAGGGTTTCCAAGGAGAGCCTGGTGGATTGAAAAAGAGGAACAAAATAGGCCTCACACTCTCCAATCTTAGAACCTACTATACAGCCACAGTAGTCGGAAGAGCCTGGTACTGGTACAACAAGAGACACATAGACTAATGGAACAAAATTTAGAACACAGAAGTAAATCCATCCACCTATGGACACTTGATCCTCGACAAAGTGTCAAAATCCGTTAAATGGGGAAGAGATAGTCTCCTCAATACATAAAAAAATACATACTGCTGGGAAAACTGAATATATCTCCATTTGTGGAAAAATGAAAAAGATCCATACCTCATATCATACAATTCAAAATGGATCAAAGACCTAAGTGTAAAACCTAAAACTATAAAGATCATGAAAGAAAACAGGGACAATGCTAGATGCTCTTATCTATGGCATAAATACAATATCAAACATAACTAAAAATGCAATGCACAAACAGTAGAAGATAAACTAGACAACAGGGACCTCCTAAAAGTTAAAAACTTATGCTCGTCAAAAGTCTTTACCAAAAGGTAAAAAGAAAACCTACGGACTGAGAAAAAATATTTAGCAATGACATATCTGATAAAGGGTTAGTCTCTAATATGTATGGAAAACTTCAACTACTCAACAACAAAGAGACTACTCAATCACAAAACAGGCAAAGGACATGAACAGACACTTCACGAAAGAGGATATTCAGACGGCCAATAAATACATGAAGAGATGCTTGTGATCATTAGCCATTAGAGAGATGCAAGTCAAAATTACAATGAAATACCATCGCACCCCTGCAAGAATGACACTGATCAAAAACAAAAAATAGTAACTGCTGGCAAGGCTGTGGGGAGAGTGGAACTCTCACACATTGCTGGTGGGAATGTAAAATGGTACAACCACTATGGAAAAAGATATGGCACTTCCTTAAAAAGTCAGAAATAGAAATACCTTATGATCACTCAATCCCACTCCTAGGTATATATCCTAGAGAAATAAGAGCTGTCACACAAATAGACATACATATGCACACCCATGTCTACTGCAGCATTATTCACAACTGTAAACTGATGGAAACAACTTAAGTACCCATCAATGGTTGAATGGATAAACAAAACTATGGTACATACACACAATGGAATACTACACAATGATAAAAAACAATGATGAATCTGCGTAACATCTCACAACGTGGATGAATCTAGAAGATATTATGCTGAGCGAAATAAATCAATCACAAAAGAACAAATACTGTATGAGACCACTATTATAACTCAAGAAAAGGTTTACACACAGAAAGAAACATTATTTGATGGTTATCAGGGAGGGGAGGGAAAATCACTAACTAGACAGTAGACATGTGTTAACTTTAGTGATGGGAAAGACAATAAACAATATAAAGGAAGTCAGTACAACTTGGCCAAGGCAAAGGGAAACACTGAGAAGAATGGGGGGAAAAAAAGACAAACAGTAAATACTATAACATATACAACCCTACAACAACAGTAAAAATAAACAATAATATACAAGCAGATACATAGGCGGATATGTATGCAGAATAGGGGTAGAGGGAGTATAGGAGTACACCCACATACATACGTAGGTTTGCTTGCGGATTTTTTACATACACGTTTGTATGCGCAGCATGTATATTCATGTATATAATAGAGCACACGGGGGGGCACAGTCATAAAACCTTCCTAGACACAACCAGACATCTCACAGGGCTGAGTTACTGGGGTTGAGGGCTAGAGACCGTGGTCTAAGGGGGGGACATTTAGGTCAATTGGCATAACATAATTCATAAAGAAAATGTTCTGCATCCTACTTTGGGGAGTAGTGTCTGGGCCCTTAAAAGCTTGTGAGCAGCCGAGTTACAACTATTGGTCTCATCCCAACCAGAGCAAAGGAGAACGAAGAAAACCAAAAACACAAGGAAATAATTAGTCCAAGGGACTAATGGACTACATGAACCACAGCCTCATTGCACCTGAGACCAGAAGAACTCAGTGGTGCCTGGCTACGATCACCAACCGTTCTGATCAGAATCACAATAGGGGGTCACAGACAGAACAGGAGGAAAATAGAGAACACAATTCAAATTCACAATGAAGACCAGACTTACTGGTCTGACACAGACTGGAGGAATTCCGACGGCCAGGGCCCCTAGATATAACTGAAGCCACTCCAGAAGTCCACCTTTTAACTGAGCATTAGACGCATCTACAAAACAATAACATCCATGAGTGATGTTCTCCTCAGAACAATCAAGTATACTGGACCAAATGAGCAACTCCTGCCCAAAAGCAAAGATGAGAAGGCAGGAAGGGGCAGGAAAACCAGACAAATGGAAATAAATGAGCTATTTGCTTGTGATAAATATCTCTCTCTATATATGCTTCACTGTTTTTGTGTCTCTAGAGAATCCAGCCTAAGACAACGCCTCTTACTGTTTCCCTTTATTAGCATCTAGTATGAACGTGTTGTTTTTTAAAACTATATAATTGTATAGGGATGAAACTGCCCCCCACGAAGTCCACTGTGTGCCATGGTAGTATCGAACTGTCATGGAATACTTGGAGGCATTGAAACAGATGCCTAGCTACATCCTTGATTTGCATGGGGGCCCAGAAATCCTGCAGGAGAAAAAAAGATTTCAGCTTACAACTGAGGATGAGGTATAATATGCGAAAGCCTGTCTGATGGAGGGACCACATAGCATGGAAGTTAATCTGTGCCCTGGGGCCAAGTGCCTGGTTTGAAGGCTGGTTTCACCACCTACTGTGATTTAGGGCGACTTACGTAACTTGTCTTGCCTCAGTTTCCTCATCTGTAAAACAATGATTGTTACTAGTACGACCTAACTCAAGGTTGTTTGAGAATTAGACAAGTTAATATTTGTAAAATGCTAAGAACAGAGACAGAGAACTGTGAGTGAATGACAGAGAAGGTGAGCAATGATAAGGGTATAATCCTTGAGCTGGGCACAGGAAATTGGCAGCAGTAAGGCAGTAGCTCAAGGGTAGCATGAAGATTTGCAAAGGCATGCTAAGCTGTAGCTGAGATTTGGGATATTTATATAAATGTGCCATACTTGCACCACCATGGGTGAAGCCAGGGGATACAGAGGTGACATTTTGTGATTTAAAGTTCATTTATGAGCATTTCATGCTGTTATGCAAAATGCATTTTGACTTCCAGGTGCTGTGTGGCCTGATCAAGTTTAAAAACCACTAGTATCAAGAAAAGGGGGACAGATGGCAGAGTTTGAAGTTTAATTGCTATCTATTGGCCTTTTCTATGTTTCTAAGGCCTTCCAGGGGCACACCGGTAATTCTGGTAATAAACTTGATATTTGAACAGCAGTTTACAATTTACAAAGTGCTTTCACACACATTATGTCTAATTCTTGCAACTGGTGAGATACATACCAAGTTAGACAACAAATCCACTTCATTATACGAATGTACTGTAATTTATTCATCCTCTATTGTTAAACAATAAGGTTGTTTGCAATTTTTTGCAATTATACACAATACTGTGA
The DNA here is from genome assembly GCF_030014295.1 of Loxodonta africana. NCBI lineage: Eukaryota > Metazoa > Chordata > Mammalia > Proboscidea > Elephantidae > Loxodonta > Loxodonta africana. The sequence continues at coordinate 161,421,483 of NC_087344.1, read as the reverse complement.
TGAACATTATGGTGAATGAATCTTTGCATATCTATAATTTATTTCTTCAGAATATTCCTAAAACCAGAATTGCTGATTCAAAGGGTATACGTGTAAAAGTTTTTAATATATAAACTCAGAAAGTTGTTTTAATGTATTTTACCACTATAAATACAGGTGAAATTAATATGCAGACTTTTTTTTTCAAGTTTGTTTCTCTAAAGGTCTTTATTTTCTCACATGCTACTCATTCGTCAATCCACTCTTGCCTGCTTTCCACTCCTATCACTCCACCAAAACAACTCTTGTTAAGGTCATCAAGACCTCCTTGTTTTTAATTCCAGTGGCCATATTTTCTCCCTAGCCTTACTTGTCTTCTTAGCAAAATTTAATACTGTTGGCCACACCCACTTCTGAAATCACCCACTTTCTTGACTGTCATGATACCGTATTTTCCTGGTTTTCCTCCTACCTCCTGCCTGCAATTTCTCTTTTGCAGACTGTGTCAGGGGCTCCCAAGACCACCCACAGGCTCAACGATTCGCTATAAGGACTCACAGGACTCAGAAAAGCTATCATATTCATGGTTACAGTTTATTGCAGCAAAAAAATACAGATTAAAATCGGCAAAGGGAAAAGGTACATGGAATGAAATCCAGGGGAAAACAGGCACAAGCTTCCAGGTAGCCCCTCCCAGTGGAGTCACACAGGGATGTGCTTAATTTTTCCAACAACAATGTCGTACAATACATGTTGAGTGTTGCTAACCAGGGAAGCTCACCCAAGCCTTCGTGACCACTGTTTTTATTGGAGGTCAGTCACTTAAGCATGCAGTGCCCATGTGACTGAGCTCAGCTTCTCTAACTCCAGCCCCCAAGAGGTCAAACTGTTACATGTGGCCCAAGGCCTCAGTTATACTAAAACAGATGTTCACCATAAATCACACTGTTAAAATAAACTCTCTGGTCAAACTGATACAGATGTTCACCATAAATCACACTGTTAAAATAAACTCTCTGGTCAAACTGATACAGTGCAGCCCACGGCCTCAGGCATACAAAAACGTTCTTATCTGACAAAATGTTCTGGGGGCTGAGAGGTTATCTCCCAGTAGCCAGTCAAAGGCCAGTCCTGAAGACAGGCCTTTGGCTGGAATGTGCAGGGTTTGAGCAACCCAGGCCTGCTAAATTAACTCTTTCCAGCACACATTCTTATTCTCTCAGTGCTACTATAATAGAAATAACACAAGTGGGTGGCTTTAACAAACAGAATTTACTTTCTCACACTTTAGGAAGCTAGATGTTCAAATTCAGGGTACCAGGTATAGTGGAAGACTCTCTGTTGGCTGTGGAGGAAAATCTATTTCTCAGCTTCTCTACCTGGCCTTCTTTGGAGTTCCTGCCTCTGTTGCCTTCAGATAGTGTCTGTCTTCCTCCTTGTCTGCCTTCTTCTGTGCTTAATCTGCTTTTTTAGATCTCAAAAGTGACTGGCTTAACACAAACCCTAAATTGATATGGCCTCATTCATACAACAAAGAAAGCCCTATTCCCAAATGGGAATACATCCATAAAAAAAAAAAAAAAAACCTGTTGCCATCCAGTTGATTCCGACTCATAGTGACCTATAGGACAGAGTAGAACTGTCCCATAGAGTTTCCAAGGAATAGCTGGTGAGTTTGAACTGCTGATATTTTGGTTAGCAGCCAAAAGTTTAACCACTGGTATAGGGTTTAGAATTTACAACACATGTTTTTGGGGGACACAATTCAATCCATACCATATACTTATTAAATGTGGGACTTTATCACGTCCCAACTCTAGATCCCTTTCTCTTCTCAATTTTCTTTCCCTAGGCAAACTCATCCATTCCCAAAGCTTCACTTACCATCAGCACAATGATAACTTTGAAGTTTATATTTTCAGCCCAGGTACCGCTTTTGAGGTCCAGACCCATCTTGACAACTGCCTATTTAATATCTACCCATTGGTGTCTCAAAGGCATCTCAAACTCAGCCCAAGGCTCAATAATCTTCTCCCCAAATCTCCTCATCTTCTTCCACAATCCCTATCTCAATGAATGGGGTTGCCATTCACTTAGTTGCACTAGAAAGAAAGATATTTAGAAGATAAAATCTACTGGCTTTGTTGACAGGGCTGGGTAATAGATTAAATAAGACGGTCATCCTCAATACCTACAACTTTTTACCCCTCATAGCCAATCTGTTATCCAGTCCTGTTAGTTTTACTTCCTACATATTTCTCTAACTCCCTCCATTTGTCTCCATTTCCACTATCACCGCCCTAAATCAAGTTACCAACCTCAAGATACCACGCTCATTTATGCATGAGCTGTGACTCCCCTGCAATCCATTGTCTATACTGCAGTAAGAGCAATCCTCACCCCTGTGTCTTCCCATTGCTTCGGGGATGAAAAGCAAAGTTCTTAAGGACCTTAAGACCCTACATTATCTGGCCTTGGCTGCTTTTCCAGCCACATCATATCCCACTTTCCCTTTGCTTTCTACATTCTAGTTATACTGCCCTTTCAATATCTTCACTGTACCATGCTCCCTGTTGCCTCAGGGACTTTGCACACGCTATTCTGTAGCTGGATTGATTCTTTCACTACCACAAGGGGTGGATTACCAGCTAGCCAAGGTAAGTGTGGTGTTTACCTTGCTTACCAGATCATCTATAGTGAACAATTTCAAATTTTTTCACTACACCAAAAATTCTGCTTCTAGGCATGGCTGGCAACAGAATCAAAGTCCCCTTTCAAGTTTACAATCCCTGGCAGGGACGGATTACTCAGTAAGCAATGTAAGCACGAGTTACTTGTGCGTACTTCACTATAGATTAGTACGTACACACAAGTAAGCCCGTGCTTTCCTTGCTTACTGGGTCATCCACCCCTGAGCTACTACAACCACCCATTCAGCAGAGCTAACACCTACTCAAACTTGAGATCCCAGCTCAAGTAGTACTTCCTCAGAGAAGCTCTGGTCTAGATCAGTTTTCTTTGTTAGATGTTCTCAGAGATCCCCGTTTCTTTCCTTGAGAGCTACTTGTGAGAGGTAGTATAGTTAGCATATTGGCTAGGAGTTTGAATTCTAACTCTGGCACTTACTAGTTGTGTGACTTTGGAGAGGTTATTTGACCTTTCCCTCAGTTTCTTCATGTTAGTATGTTTACTCACTATATACATAGTATATGCTTTTTTTATGATTAAATTAGAAAGTGTTTAGAACAGTATTTAACACATATAAGCACATAAGTATTTTATTTTATCACTCGTATCTCAATTTGTAATAATACATTCATTAGTGTGATTATCATTAGTATCTCTTCGATTAAGCTTCACGAAAGGAGGGATATCTGTTTTTTGCTTACCTTTTTATTCACAGTGCCTGCCACCTAGGTGCTCATTAAATAGTCAATAAATTAATAAATGACACTTAGAAGTAGAATTGTTGGATCAAAAAATGTGCACGTTAAATGTCTTCTGATATTTGTTGTCCAAATCTAAAACTTTTTGTTTTGTTTATAAAAGGGGAAAGACTTGACCACATTTCTTCTTAAAGGAAACTGACAAAAGATTTTGAAATTAAAAGGAAAGAAACTCTTAACAAAGCTACTCCCTAAGGGTCTAGGAGAAAATAGGATATAGAACACAGGTGGGTAGATTAGCCTTGGGTGAGAGGAAGAATGTCACTGCCTCAAAATTAGGGGAAAGGAGTAAAGTAGAGATGCAGATAATTTTGTAGCTTGAGGGATGAGGAGGAGAAGGGTAGGAAAAAGCTACATAATGTCTACTCTGAGACAGAAGCAAGGCTATCTGCTAACACCCTCAGGGCTAGTTTGGCAGTTAAAATTCTTTTGGCACCAGTTAAAAAAGTGCCATCCTCCCCACCCCCAACACCTCTGCCCCACCATTTAAATTTAACTCTTAACCCTTCACAAAGCTAAAAAGCCACCATAAAGACAGTTCTGGGAAAAGTTTAAATAATTATTAGGTGCCATCGAGTTGGTTCTGACTCATTGCAACCCTATGTACAACACTGCCTGGACCTGCTCCATCCTCACAATCATTGTTATGTTTGAGCCCCATTGTTGCAGACACTGTGTCAAAACATACCTTTGAGGGTCTTCCTTTTTTCACTGACCCTCTACTTAATAATTAGGTAAGCCACAACTAGCCTATAGAATGCAGACTCAAAAGCCGATTAAGTGAATGATAACCAATCATTTTAAAGTCCCCTTTTGGAAAATTCCTTCTCATTTTTACATTATATAAGCCAATCAAAATTGTAATGTGACGAGCTCACCTCTTCGGAGGGGTGCTCCCTGTTCTCCGAACAGTTTTTCCACCCAAAAAAACCTTTTAACTCTAGTTGACTTATTGATCAGATTTTTTCTCTCAACGGCTACAAGTAACAAAAGACAAGGAAGGAGCAGTTGTTGAGAAAACAATCAACATTGTCTACTATAACTGAGAGGCACTGGGCTCTTCCTTCCCTTCCCCAACAATTAAGCCCAAATGCCAGTGAGACCAAGAATGTAGGTGTCCATGCCTGGGATGGAGAACCACTGTTGTTAACAGCAGAGTGTCAGAGACTGAGCAGGATGTCCCTGGAATAAGAGGGGGGCAACCTAGTACAGGGTACTAAAGTCTGTACTGTGGCTACGTTGCCAGGTGGAAGCCCCAGGTTCTGCTCAGTGCGACTCGTCTCAGCCAATAAAGGAGACCAAGGTAGGATAGTAGAAAGGCGCTTTTATTTCTTTGTGCAAGGGAAAGAAACCCTCGGAGCTACTGCTGTCAAGGGCGAGGGCAAGGGCTGGGGGGAATGTTACTTTTAAGGGATTTGCAGGTAGGAATTTCCTGCAAGTTACATCAGCAACATTCTTAATCACACTATGCAGTGCAATGGGATTTACGTATAACTTCATGGATCTTGTGTTCAGAAAATGGCGATTAAACTCCACCCAGAGGCAGGAAATTTACTATGTATGAAGTCTAAAAGTTTACCCTGAATGCCAACATAGCACCAAAACAGGTTTCCACCAATTTCCTCTAGTTTTGGGCAGCAGTTAAGGAGAGGAGAACCAGGATTGTAATGTAAAGATATAGGCAGGGCATGCTAAGCAAGATGCTTGAGGCAGTGGAATTTTCCACAGCCTGGAGACCTCTGTCTTAAGTATGTAGGAGAATATCCTTGTTCGTAGGAAACACACTGAAATGTTTCAGAATGATGGGGTTTCATACCTGCAGATTGCTCTCAAACGGTCCAGGAAAAAGAAAGTTTTTGTGCTGTACTTACTACATTCAGTAGGCTTGAGATTATTAAAAAAAAAAAAAAGATAAAAAATGGAATTAAAAATTTTTTTTTTTCTGTTAGCAGTTGAGAAAACTGTGTCCTGGGTTAGTTTTAGCATCAGCATTTGAGAATCCTTTTTCCCTCAGGTTACATCCCCATGCCCTTTTCCATACAGTCATTGCAGAGTTAATATAACAAGCACTCCACTAGGAGGATGTATTTTGGATATATGGGGCTTTGTTTTCCAAGGTTGGCTTTATCCAACTACCTAGCACATTATGGTGTGATGAGTCAACGTCCTCCACACATTGTGTCCTTAGAAAAGACACATAAATTAATGATAAGGTAAAGAGAAACGAAGTAAGAAAGCAAGTCTGATGGACAAAAAATTGTGTCTGTATTCTGAAACTACAGGTGGTGTTTTTAAATTCTGATATGTTCTATTTGTCACAGGAATGTATGGATTTACTACAGGACGTGTTTTATAACTTCCTTTAGTTGTAAATATACAATGGTCAAGTAGGAATTGCTGCTTGCCAATTTTTAAATGCTTTTAATTTTTATTTGGCTCTTATCGCAGTTTCCTTTTTATTATGTAAATACACAAATTAATCACTGAAAGGAATGGCTCAGGCAACTGACTTGGGATGAATAGAATTGCTGAGAATGTTTGTGGCTAATGTACCTGAAGAGCAGGGAAGAATTGAGGTCAGGAGCATTGTGGTGGGGCTGGCCTGCAATAGGAGAGATGGCTCTGGGGCAGCTCTTCTCCATTTGATTAAAAAAAAAAAAAAATTATTTCCATTTGATTAGAGGTCAACAAATGACAGCCTTCTGGCCAAATCCAGCCAGCTACCTGTTCTTGTATGCTCCTATGAGTGAAAAACTCTTTCATTGGATAAACATTTGCAATTTACTTGGTGATAGACAACACTAACTTTAAATCACAAATAAGCAAAATATTCCTAAAAAAGAATTCCATTCTTCTCATTCATTAGTAGACTTTTGCTACAAAAAAAAATTGTACTCAATTATTTGTCAATAAAAATTTTGTGGAAATTTGTTTTTGCTCTTACTGTATAAGTATCGTTGCTGTTGGCTGCCTTCGAGTCAATTCAGTCTCTACAAAGTAGAACTGGCCCATAGGATTTTGGGCAAATCTGCTGCAAAGGACCTCTTTAAAATGTTGAAAAGCAAGGATATCACCTTGAAGGCTAAGGTGCACCTGACTCAAGTCATGGTATTTTCTTTTTTTTTTTAAATTTTTATTGTGCTTTAAGTGAAAGTTTACAAATCAAGTCAGTCTCACACACAAAAACGTATATACTCCTTACTACATACTCCCAATTGCTCTCCCCCTAATGAGACAGCCTGCTCCCTCCCTCTACTCTCTCTTTTCGTGTCCATTTCGCCAGCATCTAACCCCCTCTACCCTCTCATCTCCCCTCCAGGCTGGAGATGCCCACACCAAGCCATGATATTTTCAATCCCATCATATGCATGTGAAAACTGGACAATGAATAAGGAGGATGGAAGAATTGACGCTTTTGAATTGTGGTGGTGCGGAAGAATATTGAATATACCATTGTAACCAAATGAGGGTTCTTGTCCTGTCCTATTAGCCGATTGAAATAAGACGGACACCACACCACCAGTTGTAAGGGAAACAGAAAAGTGGAAATTTATTGTCTGTGCAGACAAGGAGCAGCGCGGGGTCTAGCGACCATAAGGCCACGTGCTTACTGTCTGAGTAGGTTGGGGAGCTTTTTATTTCCAATTGCGTCTGGGGGTTGGGTTTGGTGCCCAGAACTCTCTGCTCTTAGCCCTCCCATGTCCACATTTAGATGTCCGGATGTTGAATCATGTCCCTGATGTTCAGATCCAAGGACAGACTGACACAGTGCTTCAGGTCCTGCGCATGCGCCAAAACCTTGGTTCACACATGCGCAGGATTCTGGCACCAAATTCAAACTGTGGTTATGGCCGCCCCATGGTCTTGGCGGGCTGCAAGGGAAGGGCGGGGAACCTCAGTGGAGTTGGGGGAAGTCTGGGCAGAGGCTTCAATCCCCCCTCTAACGGGTTCCTTTTAATCTTAGAAGGGCCGGAGGTCTCATCTTCTGTAGCTTCTTCCTGCTGGGTAGGGGTGCTGGCATGGAACTGGGCTCTAGCTGGAACCTGCTTGGGGAGATCGGGTGATATCCCTGTTGCAGCATCATTTGCAGGTGTAACTTTTGAACCCTGGAAGACACAAACTTTACTAAAAGGTTAAACAAACAAGGCCTGAATATAAACAGCAGGACAACCATGGCCAAGGATCTTAGAAGGGGAAGACACTGCGTTAAATTCGGGGTTGTTGCCGTTACTATATCTCAGATATCTTGTAAAGTTGGGCCTTGGTTGAACTTGTGTAGCCATTTATTAGAGGGACTCGAGTCTTCAACAAGGGGCCAGGAGCCCTGTTACTGCATTTGCCCCAGTTAGGATTAAACCCAGTGCCCTCTTTAGTCTACAACCTGAGGCTGGCCTGGAGGCCCAGTACATGTAGACACTGGTGCCTGAGAGAAACAAAAATCCTAGGGAACATTGACCAGTGGTTGTGACAGGGCCAATGTAAGAAGCTGTCCATCTACAGCCAGGACAATAACAAGCTGGGCTGCGGTCACCCAGGCACAAGCCAGACCCACACACTTAGACACATCTACTGGGAGCACAGTGATGGCACAGCCACTGAGGGTGGCACCAGCTCGTCTGAGCCAAGTGCCACTCCACAAGTTCGGGGCCAGGGGACCACAAAGCCCAGGTCGGCACACTTGGCACTTGGGGCTCTGTTTTTTTTGTTTTTGTGGCATTGTAAATGTGTTTCGGAGGTAAATGAGTGTGCCCTGGGGGTGTAGACCCCATGTTGTTGGGCAAGTAATGGTCAAGGAGCAAATAAAAAGATATTGGGAAATTCTTGGATACTTTCTCTCAGTAGGTATCCCCATTTAACAGACTTGGTTGGTCAGATTAGTCTGGAGATAAGCTGTCTCATTCCAATTGTCTGGGGGTTTTAGTAGTGGAGTCAGTGAGACCCTAGATAGTCTGTTGGATGAAGTCCCTATGAAATGAAAGATGGGCCCAGGGGGAGACCCATCACCTGGGGAATCTAGTGGTGTTTTTAGTAGGTAGGGGCACCTGGACCAGGACTGCCTCTACATTGTCTTTAGTTCCGGTGGGGGGGGTGAAGTAGACCCAGTGTTCTTTTAAGTGGAGAGCGTTTGAGGTGTTTATGAGATAATTATGTTGTCATTCTGGGGGCCCTGTTTTTCTTCTAGAGAGACACAGGAATTAAACAAGCAGTAAACTTGAACAGAGTCGTGAACAACAACCTGCACAATTGCCGGGGGATGACAATCAACTGGCACAGCTGTCTATCACTTTAAATCTTCTGAAGCTTGACTTTTTAAATTCTTGCTGTGTTGCCAATTCTTACCGTTCTGCACGGCTTGTCGGTCGATATCGTGAGTAGCAGCCGGCTCAATGTGAGAGTTGTGGATCCATGTTCCCTTTTTGGCGATCTGGATTGCAGTGCCGGGGGTTTGTTCTCTTGCCGGGTCTGTAGTGCTCCAGGTCTTGACACGGAGAGAAAGACTTCATGTTGTGGAAGAGTCTGTCAACGTCGTTTACCTGTAAAGAGAGTCAAGCACCCCTGTCACAGAATACGAATATTGCTTAATAGCGAGTTAGCTTTGTGCATGTCTCTAGCCTCCAAGGTATCCTGAGGACGCAGAGTAATGAAGCCCTCCCACAAGTTACGGAGGATGGGGTGCCCATATGTAAGCTCAAAAAGGCTTACCTTAAGTTTGGTTTGAGGTGCAACCCTAGTCCTGAGCAGAGCCAAGGGAAGGGTCTTAGTCCATGCTAATTAGGTCTTCTAGCAGGGTTTAGCTGCGTGGGTTTCAATAGTCCCGTTTACATTTTTCTTGAAATCTTTTTCTGGAACATATTCCTGGTGCTTAGTCTCCTCTAATGCTGCAAAGAAGATCTTGTCTCTCTTTTTTTCTTTAAGTAGTGGTCTTTAATATTGAGAGGGACCATACAGAGTGACAAGTGGTGCAGAGCCAGCTGTTCACAAGACTCTAAAACCTGATCTAGCAGCAGAATAAATCAATACTTTTACATTTAGGTTTTTCCTGGAAACCCAGGACAGTCTAGTCTGGAGCCATCCCTCCCTTTTGTCTCTACTTTTTTATTTCCTTCTCACAGTTTTTGTTTTCTCTTCATTCTTCTTGCTCTCTACCATTTTACTCTTCCAAGCCTCATCAGTTGCTTTTTCCCTGTCCAGCCCCTATTTTTGTAACTATAAAGGCGTTCTGCAGCTTATGGCAAGCTGGAATCAGTCACTACTATTGGGCTCACCGTTCTCACTGTTTGCTTGGCCTGTAGGCCCTTTGGTGGCCTTGGGCCACTATTGTATCTTCCTGTTGATGTCTTTTGGAGTGCACCACAGCCAGAGCAGCGGGGAGTGACACCGTCTCAAAAAAATACAAGGTGTTGTAAAATCTGTTGGCCATGTTTGATTTCTTTACTGACCCAATTTAAAAGCTCTCTTTGCTTCTACAAAGTCTCATATACATGTAAAACTGACAACAAGTACTCCGAATCTATATAAATGGTCATTTACTTGGACTTGGCCAGCCGCAAGGCCTGGATCACCGCAACCAACTCAGCTTTTTGGGCTGAGGTTCTATTTGGGAGAGCATTTGCCTTGAGGACCTTGGTGCGGCTGACAACTGCGTAGCCCGCTCTCCTTTGGCCAACCTCGATGAAGCTACTCCCACCTCCCAAGATCTCTAAACTGGAGTCTCTTAAAGAGGTTGATTTTGTGGGTCTGGGCAGCTGGCATGGACCAGACCCACCATCTGGACACAGCCATGGCGGATGGAGTTTCCCAGGGACAGAGTAGGAAGAGAGGCGGCTGAATCTGGAGAGGCAACAGATTGGACCAATGTGCTGGAATTACTGACTAGAGAGGTCTAGTATTGAGTTACTCAGTATTTATATGGGGACTCTCTTTGTCAGTGGCCCTCTTGCTCACAATATGCACACTGGTTCTCTCCCGGTGGGGGTCAGCGCCAGGCCTCGCTAGGGTCCATGGGTCTTTTCTTCCTAGAGCGCCTATACTGTTTCTGTACTGTTGCTGCTGTTGCCGGTAGGGCAACCTGGCACTTCCTGCCTTTGTCTTCTTCCCTGTTGTTATAGACCTTGAATGCCAATTTGGCTAGGTGTTCGATACTCATAGTTACTCCTCCCTCTATTTTGTGAAGTTGGTTCCCAATATCCAGGGCACACTGCCTTATAAAAATATTATTGACCATGTAAGCATTTGTTGGGTCCTTTGGATCTTCATCAGTATATTGTCTAAAGGCTCTATAACTCTTTTGAGGAAAGTTGCAGGGTCCTTATCTTTACACTGGGTAATTTCATACACTTTGTTCAATGTAAGAGTTTAGGCACTCCACATCTAAGGCCCACTAAAAGACAGTCCCAACATCGGTTGAGCCTACCATATTCTACTGTGCAACTGTGGTCCCAGTGAGGTCTTGAAGGTGGAAGATGTCATTGACTGCATCTCTGGTCCACTGAGCATCATGTCACCCCTGGGCTTCCTCTCCAGCCTTGTCTAGGACCACCTTCCTCTCTTCTGGGGGGAGGAAGGTGCTTAAGAGAGATTGACAGCCTGCCTAGGTGGAATCCAAAGAGTTAAAGATGGCAGTAAACAATTCATACAATTTCTTTAGTTTCTCTCGACATCCTGAGGTATTATTCTTCCAGTTAATCAGGTCCGCTGTACTAAAGGGAACCTGGCCCCTATTCACCACTGGAGTTGTTTGGTGGAGGGGATACTGGCTGGGGGCTAGCTCTCCCTGTTGGCTCTGTTCCAGCTTTGCGGCACCCAGGGCCACATTTGTCCCTCCATAGGGTGTCCCCCTCCTCATATGGGGCAATGGCAAGCAAAAATTCTCAGGACATTTGAACTGCCTTCCCTGGTTAATTTTCCACCCTTCCCCCCCGCCCCTCACCCTGCACAGGTCCAGGAGAGGGCCGCGCAGGCCGCTGGAGTTGTAAGGGCTGTTCATCACTAACCCTGGCGGTGATACAGTGGACCTTCTCTTTTTCCCACAATTACAAGTGAATTTTTTCCAATTCTCTGAAGTACACCTTAAGGGTGAATGCTTTGGAATGTTTTTAGGATTATTCCTGTTCCTACTCCTACCCACTCACATGAAGACACACAAAGAACACGAGTTTTAAATGCATTCAGACAGAAGGACACCCCCCTCCAACCTAGAGGTGAGCCCACCAGACAGACAGACAGACAAAGAATACCAGTGCAAAAAGGACGTCCTCTAAACCAAAAACCAAAACCAGGACTTAACCAAAATCAATGACCATAAATTAAATTGCCCGTTTTCTGCTCTCAGAAAGCAGAGATGGAGCGAAAGAAAGGGAAAGAGGAAAAATATTCCAAAAGAAAGATTGTTCTGATGGCAGGGCAACCTTTGAGGGACTTAAATACCCTCTGTCAACTACCGATTAACCTTGGGTGATCACAGATGGCTACCCTTGGTTTCAGATGGGGCAAGGGACCCCAGGTAGGCTGAGGATGGGCCCCAGGGGCCATGACCCCCACTTCCCTCGTTTTACAACCCTTGGGGCTGGGTCTTAGGACTGCACTGTTGCCACCCTCTTTGTAACCCCCCTCGGGGGAGACTTTAACCCCCCTCAGATGACCAGTGGAACAACCTGGTCCTGCACGTGTGCTTACCTTATTTCGGAGGGCTTTCCCATCCAGTTTCCAGTTTCTGTTTCCCAGGTGAGGGGAGGACCCGGCGGACCTCCTTCCGGGGCAGGGATCACGGTGACCTCCTGAAACTCCTTACTAACCAAACAGGGTTGGGGTACACCTTAAGGGCTTGCAGGGGTCCAGATGCTTACCATCCAGGTTTCAGAGTCTGCAAGTCCCGGCTAGTGTCGCCAAAATCTGTAACTAAAGGAGGGTTCTCTTCCTGACCTATTAGCCGATGGAAATAAGATGGATGCCACACCACCAGTTGTAAGGAAAACAGAAAGTGGAAATTTATTGTCTGTGCAGACAAGGAGCAACGCACGGTCTAGTGACCATAAGGCCACATACTTCATGTCAGTTCTGACTCATAGCGAACCTATGTACAATAAAACTAAACATTGCCAGGTCCTGCACCATCCTCACAATCCTTGTGTTTAAGCCCACTGTTGCAGCCACTGTGTCAATCCATCACATTGAGTGTCTTCCTCTTCTTTGCTGACTCTCTGCTTTACCAAGCATGGTGTCCTTCTCCAGGGATTGATCCCTCCTGACAACACGTCCAAAGTATGTGAGAGGCAGTCTCGCCATCCTTGTTTCTAAGGAGTATTCTGGTTGTACTTCTTCAAAGATAGATTTGTTCATTCTTTTGGCAGTCCATGGTATATGCAATATTCTTCGCCAACACCACAATTCAAAGGCATCAATTCTTCTTCAGTCTTCCTTATTCATTGTCCAGCTTTCACATACATATGAGGCAATCAAGAACACCATGGCTTGGGTCAGGGGCACCTTAGTCTTCAAGGTGACATCTTTGCTTTTCAACACTTTAAAGAGATCTTTTGCAGCAGATTTGCCGAGTGCAATGCATCTGTTGATTTCCTGATTTCTGCTTCCATGGGTGTTGATTGTGGATCCAAGTAAAATGAAATCCTTGACAACTTTGATCTTTTCCCGGCTTATCATGATGTTGCTTATTGGTCCAGATGTGAGGATTTTTCTTTTCTTTATGTCGAAGTGTAACCCATACTGAAGACTGTGGTCTTTTACCTTCATCATTAAGCACTTCAGTTCTTCTTCATATTTAGCACTCAAGGTTTTATCATCTGCGTAATGCAGGTTGTTAATGAGTCTTCCTTCAATCCTAATGCCCTGTTCCTCTTCATATAGTCCAGCTTCTCAGATTATTTGTTGAGCATACAGATTGAATAGGTGTGATGAAAGGATACAACCCTGACACACACCTTTCCTGACTTTAAACCACTCAGTATCCTCTAGTTCTGTCCAAACAACTGCCTCTTGATCTATGTACAGGTTCTTCATGAGCACAATGAAGTGTTCTGGAATTCCCATTCTTCACAATGTTATCCATAATTTGCTATTATCCACACAGTCAAATGCCTTAGCATAGTCAATAAAACACAGGTAAACATCTTTCTGCTATTCTCCGCTTTCAGCCAGGATTCATCCGACCTCAGCAATGATATCCCTGCATCCACGTCCTCGCCTGAATCTGGCTTAAATTTCTGGCAGGTCCCTGTTGATGCACAGCTGCAGTCACTTACGAGTGATCTTCAGCAAAATTTTACTTGCATGTGATATTAATGATATTGTTCGATAATTTCCTCATTCAGTGGGTCACCTTTTTTGGGAATAGGCATAAATATAGATCTCTTCCAGTTGGCTGGCCAGGTAGCTGTCTTCCAAATTTCTTGGCATTGTTGAGTGAGTACTTCCAGCGCTGCATCTGTTTGTTGAAACATCTTGGTTGGTATTCCATCAGTTCCTGGAGCCTTGTTTTTTGCCAATGCCTTCAGTGCAGCTTGGATTTCTTCCTTCAGTACCATTGGCTCCTGCTCATATGGTACTTCCTGAAATGGTTGAATGCCAACCAGTTCTTTTTGGCATGGTGACTCTTTGTATTCCCTCCATCTTCTTTTGATGTTGCCTAAGTCGTTTAATATTTTCCCCATAGAATCCTTCAGTATTGCAATTTGAGGCTTGAATTTTTTATTCAGCTCTTTCAGCTTGAGAATGCTGAGTGTGCTCTTGCCTTTTGATTTTCCATTTCCAGGCCTTTGCACATGTCATCATAATATTTTACTTTGTCTTCTCGAGCCACCCTTTGAAATCTTGTGTTCGACTCTTTGACTTCACCATTTCTTCCTTTTGCTTTAGCTACTCCACGTTTAACAGCAAGTTTCAGAGTCTTTTCTGACATCCATTTCGGTCTTTTCTATCTTCCTGCCTTTTTAATAACCTCTTGCTTTCTGCATGTATGATGTCCTTGATGTCATTCCACAACTCGTCTGGTCTTCGTTCACTAGTGATGAACACGTCAAATGTATTCTTGAGATGGTCTCTAAATTCAGGTGGGATATACTCAAAGTCGTTCTTTGGCTGTCGTGAATTTGTTCTACTTTTCTTCATTTTCAACTTGAACTAGCATAGGGGCAATTGACGGTCTCATCTGCAGTCAGCCCCGGCCTTGTTCTGACTGATGATATTGAGTTTTTCTGTCATCTTCCCACAGATGTATTCAATTTGATTTCTGTGTATTCCATCTGGTGTGGTCCACGTGTATAGTCAGCATTTATGTTGGTGAAAAAATGTATTTGCAATGAAGAAGTCGTTGGTCTTACAAAATCCCATCATGCGATCTCCAGGATTGTTTCTATCACTAAGGCCATATTTTTCAACTACTGATCTTTCTTCTTCATTTCCAAATTTTGCATGCCCATCTCTAGTAATTATCAATGCATCCTGATTGCATGTTCAATCAATTTCAGACTGCAGAAGTTGGTAAAAATCTTCAATTTCTTCATCTTTGGCCTTAGTGATTGGTGTGTAAATTTGAATAATAGTCACATTAACTGGTCTTCTCTGTAGGTGTTTGGATATTATCCTATCACTGACAGGTTGTACTTCAGGATAGATCTTGAAATGTTCTTTTTGACAATGAATGCAAGGCAATTCCTCCTCCAGTTGTTGTTCTTTGTTCTCTTAGTTATCTAGTGCTGCTATAACAGAAATACCACAAGGGGATGGCTTTAACAAAGAGAAATTTATTTCCCCACAGTAAAGTAGGCTAAAAGTCCAAATTCAAGGCATCAGCTCCAGGGGAAGGCTTCCTCTCTCTGTTGTCTCTGGAAGAAGGTCCTTGTCCTCAATCTTCCCATGGTCGAGGATCTGTTCAGGCACAGGGACCCTGGATCCAAAGGACGCGTTCTGCTCCTGATGCTGCTTTCTTGGTGGTATGAGGTCCCCAACTCTCTGCTTGCTTCCCTTTCCTTTGATCTCTGGTGGTGCCGGCCACACCCAAGAGAAACTCCCTTTACCTTGGATCAGAGAGGTGACCTGAGTAAGGGTGGTGTTAGAATCCCACCCTAATCCTCTCAATATAAAGTTATAACCACAAAATGGAGGACAACCACACAATACTTTGAATCATGGCCTAGCCAAGTTGATACACACATTTTTGGGGGGACATAATTCAATCCATGACACCGGTAGAGTAGACCATATGTTTGTCCGATTCAAAATGGTCAAGATCAGTCCATTTCAGCTCACTAATGCCTAGAATATCAATGTTTATGTGTTCCATTTCATTTCTGAGGACTTCCAATTTCCCTGGATTCATACTTCATACATCCCATGTTCCGATTATTAATGGATGTTTGCAGCTGTTCTTCTCATTTTGAGTCATGCCGCACCAGCAAATCAAGGTCCCGAAAACTTGACTCCATCTATGTCATTAACGTTGACTCTGCTTGAGGAGGCAGCTCTTAGCCAGTTGTCTTTTGCGTGGCTTCCAACCTGAGATGGCTCATCTTCCAGCACTATATCAGACAACGTTCCTCTGCTATTCATAAGGTTTTCCGTGTCTAAATCTTTTCAGAAGGAGACTGCTAGGTCCTTCTTCCTAGTCTGTCTTAGTCTGGAAGCTCAGCTGAAACGTGCTCGCCATGGGTGACCCTCCTGGTATTTGAATACCAGTGGCACAGCTTCCAGCATCACAGCAACACACAAGCCCCCACAGTGCACAAACTGACGGACATGTGGGGAAGTAGGGTTGAATAAAGTGTCCTCCAAATTTATGGGAGTCCTAAAATTTCCCCTCTGTTTTGTGTGTGTGTGTGTGGTGAAAAATACATATCACAAAACATGCACCATTTGTAATGAATTTTGTCCCCCCAAAATATGTATTGTAAATTCTAACCTGTATACCTGTGGATGTAATCTCATAGGTTTTTCTTTGTTACGTTAATGAGGCCATATCAGTGTAGGGTTTGTCTTAAACCTAACCACTTTGAGATATAAAAAGTGCAGATTAGGCACAGAAGTAAGCAAGCATGAATGGGGGGATGATAGATGTCACTTGGAGATCTCCAAGCAACACGAAAAAGAACACTAGGGAAGCTGAGACAAGGATTTTCCCCTAGAGCAGACACAGAGCCTTTCTCTAGAGCTGGTGCCCTGAATTTGGACTTCTAGCCTTCAAAACCGTGAGAAAATAAGTTTATCTTATAGCCAACCACATATGGTATTTGTGTTATAGCAGCAGTAGCTAAGATACCATCCCAACATTTCAGCAACATTGATTACATTTTTCCAAATGTGCAGTCATTCTCTCCATTCTTTCCCAATTCATTCTACCACCATTAACATAACCTCAATGCCCCCCATACGAAACCTCTCCCTTTTCTCCACCCTTCCACCTCTGGTGACCACTAATAATCTTTGGCTTCTATATATTTGCTTATTGCATATGTGAGTTCATATAGTATTTGTCCTTTTGCGACTGACTTATTTCGTTCAGCATGATGTTTTCAAGGTTCACCATGTTGTGGCATGTATCAGAACTTCATTACTCTTTAAAGCTGAGTAGTATTTCATTGTGTGTATATACCATCTTTTGTTTATCCCTAGATCTATTTGCGGACATTTCAGCTGTTTTCTCCTTTTGGCTATTGTGAAAATTGCTGCAATGAACATTGGTGTACAGGTTTCTATTTGCGCTCCTGCTTTTGCTTTTTCTGAGTATATACCTGGGATTGGGATTACTGGGTCATATGGTAGTTCTATGTCCAGCTCTTTGAAGAACTGCCACAATGGCTATACTATTTTACATCCCTACAAGCAATGGATGAGGGTTCCAGTTTCTCCACAACCTCATCAACACCTGGTGTTTTCCATTTTTTGGATCACTGCCCTTCTAATAAGGGTGAAGTGGTATCTCCTTATAGTTTTGATTTACATTCTTTATATGGCTATAGGGTCACTATGAATCTACTCGGAATCTACTCAACAGCAACAGGTTTGGGTTTTTTGGAATTGCTAATTTTATGGATTGAAATTTGTACTCCACAGAAAAGGTACTGTAAATCCTAACCCTTATACCTGTGGTTATAATCCTGTTTGGGAATGGATTTTCCTTGTTATGTTAGTATGAAACAGTATTAGTATAAAGAAGCCCTGGTGGTGCAGTGGTTAAAGTGCTCAGCTGCTAACTGAAAGGTCAGATGTTCCAACACAGTGGCCACACCGAAGGAGAAAGATGTGGCAGTCTGTTTCCATAAAGATTTACATACTTGGAAAACCTGTGGGCAGTTCTACTCTGTCTGATGGGGTTACTATGAATTGAATCCAACTCAACAGAGTAGGGTGTTCTTAAGTCAATTTCTTTTGAGATATAAAAGAGATTAAACAAACACGTAGCAAGCAGAGATTGGGGAAGAGAAATGCCAAGCCACGTGAAGATCGCCCAGGGAGCAGAAGAGAATGGGAACTTTCTCCAGAGCCGACAGAGAGAAAGCCTTCCTGTAGAGCCAGAACACTGGATTTGAACTTCTAACCTCCCAAGCTATGAGAACATAAATCTCTATTTGTTAAAGCCACTCACTTGTGGTATTTCTGTTACGTCCGTACTAGATAACTAAGACAGCTAATGATTTTGAGCATCTTTTCATGTGATAGTTGTCTATTTGAATATCCTTTTTTATGAAATGTCTGTTCAAGTCCTCTGCCCCTTGTCTGTTCAGATTTTTTTTTTTTTTTTGTCATTAAGTTGTAGGAGTTTTATATATTTTTTTGGATATTAGACCCTGACCGGATATATGGTTCCCAAAATTTTTCTCCCAATCTGTAGGTTGTCTCTTTGTTGATAAAGTTCATTGTTCCTTCTATTTTAATTTCTATATTGGAAAGTCATTCACTGCTTTCTACCACCCACTCCTATCCTTGCTCCAGTTGCAGGAAAGTTGGTCAGGGGTTCTGAACAAGGTTAAAAAAAAGTAGTATCAAAATCGAATTAGAAAAAGGAAAGAATTTGATTTTTCCCATTTACAGAAATTTTGACTTTCTTTATGGCCAAAAGAAATACCTAGTTCAAATGAAGAACAGAGGGGTGCCCCCGGCCCTCTGTAGTTGTTGTTGTTAGGTGCCATCAAGTCAGTTCCAACTCATAGAGACCCTATGAACAACAGAATGAAACACTGGCCGGTCCTGCGCCATCCTCACAATTGTTGTTAGCCTTGAGCCCATTATCAGTCCATCTCTTTGAGGGTCTTGCTCTTTTTCGCAGACTCTCTACTTCACCAAGCGTGATGTACTTCTCCAGGGACTGATGCCTTATGATAACATGTCCAAAGTATGTGAGCTGTAGTCTTGCCATCCTTACTTCTAATGAGCATACTGGCTGCACTTCATCCAAGACAGATTTATTCATTCTTTTGGCAGTACCTGGTATATTCACTATTTTTTGCCAACATCATAATTCAGAGGCATGAATTCCTCAGTCTCCCTTATTCATTGTCCAGCGTTCCCAAGCATATAAGATGATTGAAAACACTATGGCTTGGATCAGGCACACCTTAGTCTTCAAGGTGACATCTTTGCTTTTTAAAACTTTAAAGAGGTCTGTTGCAGCAGATTTGCCCAATGTGGTCCATCGTTTGATTTCTTGACTGCTGCTTCCTTGGATGTTGATTGTGCATCCAAGTAAAATGAAATCCTTGACAACTTCAATCTTTTCTCCATTTATCATGGTGTGCCTTATTGGTCCAATTGTGAGGATTTTCTTTTCTTTATGTGGAGGTGTAATCCATACTGAAGACTGTGGTCTTCGATATTCATCAGTAAGTGCTTCAAGTCCTCTTTACTTACAGCAAGTAGGTTTGTGTCATCTGCATAATGCAGGTTGTTAATGAGTCTTCCTCTGATCACGCCCCATTCTTCTTCATATAGTCCAGCTTCTCAGATTATTTGCTCAACATACAGCTTGAATTAAGTATGGTGAAAAGATATAACCCCGACGCACACCTTTTCTGACTTTAAACCACATAGTATTCACTTGTTCTGTTAGAACGACTGCCTCTTGGTCTAAAGTGTAGGTTCCTCATGAGCACAATGAAGTGTTCTAGAATTCCCATTCTTCCCAATGTTATCCAGAATTTGTTATGATCCACACAGTGGAATGCCTTTGCATAGTCAATAAAACACAGGTAAGCACCTTTCAGGTATTCTCTTCTTTCAGCCAGGATCCATCTGACATCAGCAATGATATCTCTGGTTCCACTTCCTCTTCTGAATCTGGCTTGAATTTCTGGCAGTTCCCTGTCAATGTACTGCTACATTTCATTTTGAATGATCTTCAGCAAAATTTTACTTGCATGTGGTATTAATGATATTGTTCAATAATTTACACATTTGGTTGGATCACCTGTCTTTGGAATAGGCATAAATGTGGATCTCTTCCAGTTGGCTGGCTGGGTAGCTGTCTTCCAAATTTCTTGGCATAGACAACTGAGCATTTTCAGTGCTGCATCCATTTGTTGAAACATCTCAATTGATATTCTGTGAATTCCTGGAGTTTTGTGTTTCGCCAATGCCTTCAGTGCAGCTTGGACATCTTCCTTCAGTACTATCAGTTCCTGATCATATACTACCTCCTGAAATGGTTGAATGTCAACCATTGCTTTTTGGAATAGTGACTCTGTGTATTCCTTCCATCTTCTTTTGATGCTTCCTATGACATTTAATATTTTCCTCGTAGAATCCTTCAATATCGCAACTTGAGGCTTGAATATTTTCTTCAGTTCTTTCAGCTTGAGAAATGCCGAGCATGTTCTTACCTTTTGGTTTTCTAACTCCAGATCTTTGCACGTGTCATTATAATACTTTACTTTGTCTCCTCAAGTAGCCCTTTGAAAGCTTCTGTTCAGCTCTTTTACTTCATCATTTCTTCTTTTCGCTTTAGCTCCTCTACACTCAACAGCAAATTTCAGAGTCTTTTCTGACATCCATTTTGGTCTTTTCTGTCTGTTTAATGACCTTTTACTTTCTTCATGTATGATGTCCTTGATGTCGTTCCACAACTTGTCTGGTTTTCAGTCATTAGTGTTCAATACGTCAAATTTATTCTTGAGGTGGTCTCTAAATTCAGGCGTGATATACTCAAGGTCGTACTTTGGCTCTTGTAGGCTTGTTCTAATTTTCTTCAGCTTCAACTTGAACTTGCTTATGAGCAATTGACGATCTGTTCCGCAGTTGGACCCTGGCCTTGTTCTGACTGATGATATTGAGCTTTTCTATTGCCTCTTTCCACAGAGGTAGTCCATTTGATTCCTGTGTATTCCGTCATGCGAGGTCCACGTGTATAGTAGCACAAAAGAAATTCCAGTGGGCAGATGCAATTGACTTATTTTGGGAAAGTAGGCCCTTCACTGACACATTCCCGGTCATTACTAACAGCTCCACCTATACCAGTGTATTTTACCTTGTTCTTTCAATATAGGGAAATCATATAATTTATTATCTAAACCAAAACACATGACACCAAAGGGGGATGCTATTAATTATTACACTGGGTTTGTCTTGAGAAAACCTGGATATACATTCACCCTATTTGTTTCTGATAAGATTTTACCATGCTTGAGGGAAGAAAAAAAACAAACAAAAAAAGATCTAACTGACTTCAGATATTAGTGGTTGCAAACTGAAGCATGATAGCTACATAGCCGAAGATTTTGAGTGATTTGCTTAACACTTAGAGACACTTGGCACAATAATTTTAATAGATATCCCTTGTATAGTATAGTACAGTACAGTACAGTATAGTATAGTATAGTATATCATTCCAAGATCCGTAGGTTAGGCAACAGGCAGATTGCAGAATCGAGAGAGAAAAATAGAGAGAGTTCTGACAAAATAACTATTTATAGTCTGAAGGCTGACCGCACCCTAAGGAGCTCCCCTTTAAAATGATTGATTACATTACTTTAGATTGTGGAAGGTGATTACGTTATATTACATTACATTATGGGACAGCAACTATCTGCTGTTTAGCCAAACCTCTGAGAATCATAGCCTAGTCAAGTTGACTCAAAAAAGTAACCATCACACCTGGCTTTTGCTTTATAAAGAAGTTAATTTTATTGTAACTACTTTAACAATGTCTTCTGATGCCCTTGCTAGCCTGTGATGGTTAAGGTTTTATGTCAACTTGTCTGGGCCATGATTCTCAGTGGTTTGGCAGTTGTGATGTAGTTTGGCAGTTATGTAATGATGTAATCTTCTCCTTAATGAGATCTGCTATGAGCAGCTAATCAGTTGAAAGAGAATTTCCTTGAGGGTGTGGCAAGCATCCAATATATATGGACTTTCTGGCAAAGTGCTTTGGCTTTTGCTCTGCTCTGTATCCTGCATTTGGCTCATCATCATGTGACCTCTGCTTCCTGGGACTTCAGCCAGCAGCCTGCTATCTTACCTGCTAATCTTTGGTTCATCAGCCTCTGCAGCTATGTGAGTCAGGAGAAGCCTCCAGCCTGAAGCCTGACACATAGATTAGAGACTTTCCAGCCTGTACAACTTCAAGAGGCATTTTCTTAATATAAATCAATCTTTTCCTCTCTCTACATATGTGTGTATGTATATGTGTGTATATATATATATATATATATATATATATATATATATATGTTGCCCTGATGGCACATCGGTTAAGAGCTTGGCTACTAATTAAAAGGTCAGCAGTTCAAATCCACCAGCTGCTCCTTGGAAACCGCATGGGGCAGTTCTACTCTGTCCTATAGGTATAGGGTTGCTATAAGTTGGAATCAACTCGAAGGCAATGGGTTTGGTGTGTATGTATATATATGTTATTATATATGTGTATATATGCTTCACTGGTTTTGCTTCTCTATGGGGCAATTCTACTCTGTCCTATAGGGTCACTGTGAGTTGGAATCAACTTGATGGCAGTGGGGTTGGTATATATATAATTGCAGAAAGAGAGAGAGAGAGCCCTGGTGCCGTAGTGATTAAGAGCTTGGCTGCTAACCGAAAGGTAGGCAGTTCAAATCCACCAGCTGTTCCTTGGAAACTCTATATAAGCAGTTCTCCTCCAGTCATTATAGGGTCACTATAAGTCAGAATCGACTCAATGGCCATGGGTTGGTTAGTTTTATACATACATATATGCTTTACTTGTTGTACTTCTGTAGAGAACTCAGCCTAAGTTATTTTGTACCAGAGTGTTTCTGGAGAAACAAAATTGTAAGGATGAGTTTTCTAAATTGATTCTCAAGTCTAGTTAGTCTTAAAGATGTTGTGGACTCTGCTTCCACTAGTGAAGAGAGCACTGCTAGTCCATGGCATGAGGTGGCAATAGAAATATCGAAAATATCATCACCAATAGATCAAGTACTGGTGAGAGGTGAGGCTCCAGGTGATAACATGTTTGATACTTTTCTACAATTTCCTCAGGAATAGAAGTATAAAGAAGCTGGTTCGTTGGTCCCACTTTTGCTAGACAAAGTAATGAAAGAAAGAAATGGGCTCAGGGTTTCAGAGTCAAAACTCAAGTGCTGCATAAATGACCTCAAGGTTGCCACTTGTGCCCTGAATGAAAGTCTTATTTCTTGTAGTAACAGAGCTGATATTGCCAAAACCAAATGCAGAGTCTTATTTTAAGAGCAGCTGAATTATTACAATGTCAGTGGAATTCCCAACCTCAAATGGTGTCTGAAGTTAAAGTGAGAGTGTTGATTTCGAAGAAATGGGATCCTGAACTTAGGATGAAGACATATGGACAGATAATCACGAGTCGGGAGACACTGAACCCCTAAATTTTTTTGAATAGCTCCTGACAATAAAACCATTAGCCTCTCCACCCACATCTGATGAGATTAGCTTAGGTGTGTTAACATTGCTGAATGTTCTCAAAACACATCCCCACCACCCATTTTTGCTTCTAGACCTATAACTAAACTTAAGTCCAAGAGAGCCCCAAAAGTTGAAGTACGAATTGTGACCCATGTGTAGATACACTATTCTCCAAAAGAACCACTTGACTTTTCTAGTATGTACAAACAGAAACCTGGGGAATATGTGCGAGAATGGCTTTTAAGGTTGTGGGATAATGGTGTAAGGAACATAAGATTGGATCAACCTGGTTTATTGATATAGGCCCACCAAGCACAAATTCTTCATTTGATGTTGCAGCTGAAGTGGTTGGGAAAAGATCTAATAGTTTATTTGATTTAGGTCTCTGAAGTATGGCTTACATGGTTGCCTACACTAAATCAAGTTGAAATGTCAGACCTGCCTTGGTATACTGTAGAAGAAGGTATAAAAAGCCTTAGGGAAATTGGCGTGTTAGAGTGAATTTATCAGGCTAGACCCACAGGCCTACACATGGAGTGCCCAGAGGATACACCTTTTACCAAAGCGGTGAGGAAGAAATTTGTGAAGGGAGTCCCAGCATCCTTGAATTCTGCTGTGATTGCTATTTTATTTAAGTCAGACTAGTCAATGGGAACTGCCTAACTGAAATAAGATGCCTTACTACATTGGGGCTGATTGGACCGTGTGGTGGTAGGGGCCAAGTGGCTGCACTCAATTGACAAAGACAAGGTAGGCATGGTTACCATAATGGCTGGCAGAGTCAAAGCAGCAACCAGAATATTCTGACTCATATGGACTTGTAGAGTTGGCTACTTAGTCATAATGTTCCTAGGAGTGAAATAAATGGGATATCTACTAAATATTTACTTGATCTGTAAAAGCAGAATTCTAGGTTGAGTGAATAGCAGTGAAACTTGAATGTTAGAACATTGACTGTTAATTGGGGAAAAGGAAATAATCAGATTTTTCAGGGATCACTGGATACTGGCTCTGAACTAACACTAATTCCAGGAGACCCAACACTTCACTGTGGTCCACCAGTCAGGATGGACATATATGGAGGTCAGGTTGTTAATGGAATCTTAGCTCAGGTTAATCTCACAGTGGGTCCAGTGGGCCCCCAAGCCCATCCCAAAATGATTTCTCCCATTCCAGAATGCATAATTGGATAGATATACTCAGCAATTGGCAGAACCCCTACATTGGATCCCTTATAAGTGGTAAGGGCTATTACAATAGGGAAAGCCAAGAGGAAACCATTAGAATTGCCCCCACCTAGGAAAATAGTAAACCAAAAGTAATACCACATTCCCAGAGGGATTGCAGAGATTACTGCCAATGTCAAAGATTTAAAAGAGGCAGGGGTGGTGATTCCCACCACATCCCCACTCAACTTACCTATTTGGCCTGTGCAAAAAACAGATGGATCTTAGAGAATGACAGTGGATTATAGAAAATTTAACCACTTGTTGACTCCAGTTGCACCTGCTGTTCCAGATGTGGTTTCATTGTTTGAGCAAATTAATATATCTCTTGGTACCTAGTATGCAGCTGTTCAGCTGGCTAACCCCTTTTTCTTCACACTGGTTTCAAAGGACCACCAGAAACAGTTTGCCTTTAGCTGGCAAGGCCAGCAATACACCTTCAGTGTTCTACCTCATAGGTATATCATCTTTCCAGACCTATGTCATAATTTAGCCTGCAAGGACCTTGATGCCCTCCCATTCCGCAAGACATCACACTGGTCTATTACATTGATGACATCATGCTGATTGGACCTAGTTAGGAAGAAGTGTCAATGACTCTGGGCTTATTGGTAAAACATTTGCTTGCTAGAAAAAAAAAAAAAATTAGAGGGTCGGAAATTAATCCAACAAAAATTCAGGTGCCTTCCACCTCAGTGAAACTTTTAAGGGTTCAGTGGTATGCAGCAAGCCGAGATATTCCTTCCTTCTAAAGTGAATGATAAGTTACTGCATCTGGCCCCTCCCACAACTAAAAAGGAGGCACAATGCCCGGTGGGGTGCCTGGGATTTGGGAGGCAACATATCCCTCATTTGGGTGTGCTACTCCAGCCTATTTAACAAGTGACTCAAAAAGTTGCTAGTTTTGACTGGGGCCCAGAACAAGAGGAGGCTCTGCAATAGATTCAGGCTGCCATGCAAGCCGCTCTGCAATTGGGTCATATGATCTGGTTGATCCAATGGTGCTTCAAATGTCAGTGGCGGATGGAGATGCTGTTTGAAGTCTTTGGCAGACTCCTCTTGTTGAATCACAGAGTAGACCCTTAGGATTTTGGAGCAAAGCCCTGCCATCTTCTGCAGATAACTACTTTCCTTTTGAGAAACAGCATTTGGCTAGCTACTGGGCCTTAGTAGAGACTGAATGCTTAACCATGGGCCACTAGTCACTGTGTGGCCTCAGCTGTCCATTATGAACTGTATGTTGTCTGACGCACAGGACCACAAAGTTGAACATGTACAGCAGCACTCCATCATTAAATGGAAGTGGTATATACAAGATCAGGCCTGAGCAGGACCTGAAGGCACAAGTAAGTTATATGAAGAAATGGCCCAAATGCCCATGGTCTCCACTCCTGTTACAGTACCCTCTGCCTCCCAGCCTGTACTTATGGCCTCATGGGGAGTTCTTTACAATCAGTTGACTGAGGAAGAGAAAACTCATGTCTGGTTTACAGATGGTTCTGTGAGATATGTAGGCACCACTCGAAAATGTACAGTGGCAGCACTGCAGATCCTTTCTGGAATCTTCTTGAAGGGCAGTGGTAAATGAAAATCCTCCTAATGGGCAGAACTTCTAGCGGTGCACCTGGTTGTTCACTTTTCTTGGAAGGGGAAATGGCTAGATGTGCAATTATATACTAATTTATGAGTTGTTGTCACTGGTTTGGCTGAATGGTCAGGGACTTGGAAGGAACGTGATTGGAAAACTGGAGACTAGGAGGAATGGGGAAGAGGTATGTGGATAGACCCCTCTGAATGGGCCAAAGAAGTGAAGACATTTGTGTCTCATGTGAATACTCACCAAAGAATGACCTCAGCAGAAGAGGATTTTAAAAATCAAGTGGATCGGATGATGCATTCTGTGGAAACCAGTCATCCTCTTTCCCCAGTCACTCATGTCATTGCCCAAAGGGCTCATGAACAAAGTGACCATGGTGGCAGGCATAGAGGTTATGCATGGGCTCAGCAACATTAACATCCACTCATCAAGGCCAACTTGGTTACAGCCACTACTGAGTGCCCAACTGGCCAGCAACAGAGACCAACCCTGAGTCCTCAATATGCCACCATTCCTCAAGGAGATCAGCCAGCAACCTGGTGGCAGATTGATTACATAGGAACCATGGAAATGGTGGCATTTTGTTCTTACTTGAATAGACACTTACTCTGGCTATGGATTTGCCTTTTCTGAATGCAATGCTTACCAAAACTACCATCTGCGGACTTGCAGAATGCCTTACCCGCCATCATCGTATTCCACGCAGCATTGCCTTGGATCAAAGGACTCACTTCACAGCAAATGAAGTGCAGCAATGGGCCCATGCTCGTGGAATCACTTGTCTTACCAAGTTCCCTATATCCTGAAGCAGTTGGCTTGATAGAACAACGGTATGGCCTTTTACAGACACAGTTACTGCATCAGCTAGGTGGTGATACCTTGCGGGTTTGGAGCAAAGTTCTCCAGGAGGCTGTACATGCCCTAAGCCAGCATCCAATACTTGGCGCTGTTTCTCCCATAGCCAGGATTCATGGGTCCCAAAATGAAGCAGGTGCAAATGGGAGTGACACCACTCACTATTACCCTTAATGGCCCACTTAGAAAATTTTTGCTTCTTGTCTCTGCAACCTTATGCTCTGCGTGTCTAAAGGTTTTACTTCTAAAGGGAAGAATGCTCCTACCTGGAGACACATCCATGATTCCGTTGAACTGGAAGTTAAGAATGCCACCTGGCCACTTTAAGCCCCTATGGCTCTGCATCAACAAGCAAAGAAGGGAGTTACCCTATTGGCTGGTGTGATTGATCCTGATTACAAAAAGGAAATCAGATTGGTGTTAAATAATGGAGGTAAAGAAAAGTATGTCTGGAATGCAGGAGGTCCCTTAGGGCCTCTCTTAGTACTACCATGCCCAGTGATTAAAATCAATGGAAAACTACAGCAACCCAATTCTGAGGTGACTACTAATGGCCTAGACCCTTCAGGAATGAAGGTTTGGGTCATCCTGACACAGAACCCCCACAGCACTGTATTCTTAACCTGGCTTCCTCCCCTAGAGTGCTGTATTACAACAAAGTTTCCTTTGCTGACCCCCCCCCCCTTTGCATTTGAATCCTGCTTTTGCTTGGAGGTTTATATAAACCCCATTGCACCTGCACAGTATGATTAAGAACGTTGCTGATGTAACTTGTAAACCATTTTAAAATTAACCTATCTGCCCGCCCTTGTCTAGCAGTCTTGGCAGCAGTAAGCACTGACTTACTCCATTTCCTTGTACAATGAAATAAAGGTGCCTTTATTTGTTTTCTCACCTCAGTCTCTCTTTTATTGGCTAATACGAGTCATGCCAAGTGGAACCTGAGGTTTCCACCCAGTAACGTTTCTGGCAAGCCAACCGGGAGCCATCTGCTCGGTTCCTGAGGTGAATCTGAAAACAGAACAGTCCCAGTGGCTGGCACCACCAAGGAGATTTCTCCTAGAGACCTTGGAGCAATGCTCTGAAAGCCGATCCCCGCCCCCCCTCTCCCGCCACCACACACACACACACACACACACACATGCACACACACACCTGGGACCCACACGATGGCTCTATGAGAGATGTGAAATGGACCTGGGTTGTTTGGTAAGTGCCTAGGTAAGGCCTTAGAAGAGTCCCAAGAAGCAGAAGAAATTGACCCTTGGGGGCATTAGAAATCTGAGGTTATTTGGTAAGAGACAGGGTAATTCCTAGTTAAGGCCTTAGACAAATCCCAAGAAGCAGAAGAAATTGACCATTGATGGCATTGAGAATCTGAGGGTATTTTGGAAGTAACAGGGTAATTCCTAGGTAAGGCCTTAGAAGAGTCCCAAGAAGTGGGAGGAATTGACCACTGAGGGCATAAAAGGTTTACATACCTGTTAAGTTGGTGTACAGGATTAGGTTGTATGAGTGTGTAAATCTAGAATACTCAAAGGATCCCAAAATGAGGCTCACTAAGATGCATCCTTAAGAACTGGAGACAGTGACTCAGAAAGACATGGCTCTAGCAACATGCTTTTTTGCTTCCCACTTTTGCCTTTTTGAATATATGTCAAATAAAACCCTTCTTTTTGCTTTACTAAACTTTGTGTTTTCACCCTACAAGTGTTAGTTGCTGCAGGGATTCTAAAACCACAAATCCAGACGACCTTGAAGAGACCTGGACTGCAGAACAGAAGCCGGCAAAAAGAGAAGTCCTATCTTCTGGAACCAAGCATTCATACTCCATATCCCTTCGACACCAAGGAGGTGAGTACTCTCAGAAAATTAGCCTTTGCTTATTCTTTTTTTTTTTCTCATGTTTTCTTAAGTTTTGTTCTGGGTATTTGTTTGAAAAACTGATTAAGGAGACTCTTTCCTAGATTTTTGCTTGATTGTTCATTTTAAGAGCAGTTTCTACTAACCCTTGGTGAACCACAGTTTAAGTCCAGATTTGGGCATTTGAAACATTAAAGAGGTAATTCTATTTTCAAAGAGCTCTGAAGTACTATAAGCCACAGAAACTCAGGCTCGGGTCGACCAGTAAAAGCCATTAAGATGGTCACCATTGCTCATCATAAGCGTTAAAGACTCCCATGACGGGGTAAGGTGGTCTCAAGACAGGCTAGAGCACTAGGCTTCCTTCCACCCACAAGAGAAAGCTCATGCAATGAGGGTACACATTTGTCTAAGCAAAACACTGCCCAAACCCCACGGTGTTGCTCATTAGGTTTCTTTTGTGGTTCAGAGAAAAACTGGAAAATAGTGCTCGTTTTTCCAAATTTGCAGAGCGAAGTGGTAGTTCCGTACCTGTTTTATGATATAGTTTCTCAATAAAGAATCACAATGTTAAAATTAAAATCATCAGTAGATACTTTACTTTCCAGTTGGAAGAACTAGTATATTTAAGGTCTAAAATAAGAGATTAGGTCTGTAGCCATCAGAATGAATTAAGTTCAAAAAGAATATTACCAATCGCCAATCTGACACAAAGGGTCCTTGTCTTTTCCCAAGTAAGAATACATGTGAAAGACAAACTTTATCTTCAGCAAGCTTTATTTTGCTTGAGTCAAGCAAAAGGAGTCAGTGGGGGACTAAGCCTAACCGAAAGGCTAACTCAAAAAGGGAAGAAAGGCTAGGGTTTATTGGGTTCAGTGGAGACAATAGAGTAATGAATATTTAGTGGACTTCTTTCAAGGGACGGGTACTTCTCAGAATGGCAGTGCATTTTAATTAGGTTGCACACACATCTGGAATCCAAGATGGAACCCACTGATATTCAAGATGGAGTCCCCTCAGCAGCCCTTGGCATCACTTATTATGGGATATAGGTCAAGCACACTGATCTTTGGCACTACATCGCCATCTTCAGAGGGCTAAGGAAGGTTAAAAAGTGGTCACACTTTGTTCTTCTGCACATGCAGGAGCCTGTAAAGGGGGAAGGGACTAGAAGAACACTAAGAAGGAGATAGTAATTCATGGGTTGTTTCAACTTCGTCTCATGTTGACAGGGCGTGGTTCCTGTTTACCAAACTTCTAGAAGGTAATCTTTTAACAGCTCTTGTGTTCTGCCAGTACAGTTAATCCTATCTGCCTCAAGAAGAAAACCAAAAACTTGAACCTTAGAGCTTAACATCTTTGATAAATGAGCTTAGATTCCCCACCCCTTCCCCCCACTACCAAGACACTGGTTTGGGGTTCATATTTAAAAACACTATAAACTGAGTGTACTAAAAGTAATTTGGAATTTCAGCGACTACTTTGGGAAAATGAGCTTTCATTTGTGCTGTCTCTTCCTCTTTGGAGAACTTTGCTCGAAGCTCAGGTTTTGTCAAAAGATCTAATATTCCTCTATCTGAGGCTCTGCCAAGTTAATAGGTTTTATCTAAAACCTGTTATTTCTGTTGAATTGAGTCAATCTTACCAAAAATTGCTGTATACATATCCTTGTTTTGTGTGGTATCTTTTGGTGAGTTTATGTGGTTTTTCTGTTTCCTTTTGTTCTGATAGCTTGCTTCTGGCCTAAAGCATTGTGTCTAAGTTTCTGTCTTGTATGAAGTTAAAGGATATGATTGAAATTGCTGTTTTTTGGTAAGACTGCCTTAGTACCTCAGTTTATTCCTCATCCAAGAAAAACTGTGTCTTATTGCCACCAATTACCAATCCAACACAAAGGGTCCTTGTCTTTTCCCTAGTAAGAATACACGCGAAAGACAAAATTTATCTTCAGCAAGCTTTATTTTGCTTAATTCAAGCAAAAGGAGTCAGTGGAGATGTAAGCCTCCCCAAAAGACTGACTTGAAAAGGGAAGCAAGACTAGGGCTTACATGGGTTTGGTGGAGACAACAGGGTAATGAATATTTAGTGGGCTTCTTTCAAGGGGCGGGTACTTCTCAGAATGGCGGTGTATGTTAATTAGGTTGCTGCACATCTGGAATCCAGGATGAAACCCTCTGATATTCAAGATGGATTCCTCTTGGCAGCCCTTGGCATCACTTATTATGGGATATAGTGTAAGCGCACTGATCTTTGGCACAGATCACCATCTTTGGAGGGCTAAGGAAGGTTAAACAGAGGTCACACTTTGTTATTCTGTGCATGCGGGAGCCTGTAAAAGCGGAAAGGACTAGAAAAACACTAAGAAAAGATAGTAATTAACAGGTTGTTTCAGCCTTATATCATGTTGACAGGGTGTGGTTCCTGTTTACCGAACTTCTAGATGGTAACCTTTTAACAGCTCTTTTGTTCCACCAGCAGTTAACCCTGTCTTGATATGTCTGTCTCATGTTTTAGACTTTTAGTAGCAACTTGGGGAAATTTTATATAAATTGTTCTGTTTGAAAAGTACACTAAGATCTTTATGTTCTATACTATGTCAATTTTAAAAGCAAAACCTTTCTAAGTAACTTAAGCTAGATGTCATACAAAATGCGTTTTATCTAATGAAAAAGAATAATTTTGTCTGAAACTAAAAGTAGCAGTTCCAGAACAGTAAAAGGGAAAGAAATTAGTTATCTTTTGCCCTTCAAAATTCCTAGGTCAGCTTAAACATATGTAAATGTCTTCCATGAGTCAAGAGAGTGAGGGAGGGGCAAGATCACGCTTCCCCTGTTCCCAGTCTCCAAGGTCCTATAGCTCCAGGGAAGCTTTTGAAAAACTCTTTCCAACTAGGTGGAGAGCCTTTTTAGACAAAAAGAAGATAGGAAAGAATTGCTGCTTTGCTACAGTTATCAGAGATTGGGTGGATACCAGTCATAAAAATCTGTCAGCAATTTCTCTCTATTATAACCCTATGCCATCAATTCTGACTCATAGCGAGTCTATAGGACAGAGTAGAACTGCCCCACAGAGTTTCCGAGTTGCGCCTGGCGGATTTGAACTGCCGACCCTCTGGTTTGCAGCTGTAGCACTTAACCACTCCGCCACCAGGGTTTCCCTCTCTATTATAACGGAATTATAAGAAGCCAAAAAATAGGAATCACAATGAGGCACACCTGAAATGGCCTGGAAGAATGTTTCCAACAGTAGCCAGAGACTTAAGGTTATATCCATATCAATGAATTGGGATGGCCTCCCCGCCCCCCAGCCCAGTCTCCATAGCCAAGAATTGATGGATTCATTTACAAAATTGCTTAAGAGCTTAGATATTTACTGGGTAGGTAGCCTTTCAAAATCCCCTGATCAACTTAAACATATGTAAATGAATCAGAATGGCCTAATCTTGTCTTCTATATCCATCTCAAGGAATTGGTCAATTGAGTAGAGACTCTGTGATTTCTAAAAAAAAAAAAAAAACTAAAGCCAGTTGATAAATCTTTAAGGTCTAAAATTAAATTGGGAAAATATGAGAAATAGTAAAAGTTGAATGAAAACTTAGAATGTTTAAATGGACTTTTTTTCAACAACAGTTTTATGTTTTATGGTATGGAGGCTTAAAATAATTTCTAAGACCTTTTAGGTTACTTGTTGATGTTAAATTCCGTTCTTACATACTTTTGCTTTTTATGCAACAAGAGAAAGGATATATATATGTGTATATTTGGGTCTGCTAATGAGTGTGTTCATTTTTGCCATTTAAAAGGATGCAACTTAAGAGGTATACAACAAAGACAATGTTTAAGAAGTTTATTAAAAAGAAATTTATTTGATATGGTCAAAATTTTATCTGACTGACTGAAGTTAAATGGTTTAATTTATGAGATTTTTAGGAGCTTTAGCGTTAAATAAAATGTAAAACAAAGAATTGGGTTTCTTGTTAAAATAACAAAAATTTTTTTGATTTCTGAGTTGAAAGGTTAATTTATTCTTTGTGTAATCTGCCTTGAAGGCAGAGGTTTGGCCTCTCTTTAGAATAAGATTCCTGAGCCAAAAACCAAGCTGCATAGCTTTTAGAAAAAAAAAACAACAAGGTTTTTACTTTAAGATCCCTGGTTAAATAACTTAGGTATTGTTTCACAGCGACCTGTAATAAACTCCTGACAACTCTGAAACTTCATGGGAAGCCACAAAAAATTTTTTATAAAAGAAAAGTGCTAAAAATTTTTATTTAATAAATTACATAGAAGATGGCTGATCCTCTTTGGGTTAAGATTTGTATTAGTATTTCGTCTTGTGTTTTTGCCTAATATTAGACAGCAAACACATAATATTATGTCATAATTTTAGTATTATTTCTTAATTGCTAAATTGGTTGCAACTTTATCAAAGCCAAAGGTTTATTTGAGAATTCACATCATTTACTTATGAAGTATTCTTTTATTACTATTCACGTGTTTAAACATTCGATCATCTTGGTATAACCTGACTTGGTATATTCTGGTATTATGTCTCAAGATGATTATGTATTATATCTGAAACTCTTTAAAGTACAGCTAATGGTTAGATTTAGAGATTTTTTTTATCTAAAGTTTCTTTTTTTTTACTGATTTTATTTGGCCTTTATGCTTGTAATTAATTTCTATCAGGTCTTTTACTACTAAGAGTATTATTTTTATAAATTAATCATGGCACAAGGGAAAGATTAGTCCACAAGACTAATGGACCACATCTACCAAGGCCTCCACCAGACTGAGTCCAGCACAACTAGATGGTGCCTGGCTACCACCACTGACTGCTCTGACAGGGATCACAATACAGGGTTCCAGACAGAGCTGGAGAAAAATGTAGAACAAAATTTTAACTCACAAAAAAAATACCAGACTTACTGGCCTGACAGAAACTGAAGAAACCCCGAGAATACGGCTCCCAGATATAGTTTTAGCTCAGTAATAAAGCCACTCCTGAGGTTCACACTTCAGCCAAAGATTAGACAGGCCCATAAAACAAAACAAGACTAAAGGGACACATCAGCCCAGGGACAAGGACTAGAAGGCAGGAGGGGACAAGAAAGCTGGTAATATGGAACCCAAGGTTGAAAAGGGAGAGAGCTGACATGTTGTGGGGTTAACCAATGTCAAAAAACAATATGTGTACTACTGTTTAATCTTAATTAAAAAAAAAAATTAATCATGGCCATATTAAGTTTTGTCATCTGCAGATAAGTTTTTACTTTGCTGATTTTCTGAAAACATTTGACCAGAATATCTCAACAAAAAGATAGACTACACTGGACTTATGAAAAGGATTATGACTAGACTCAGTCAAGATTTCCAGAATTCTTATGCAGAAGCTGACTGTGGCTGAGCCAGAATCACGTGGAACAGAACTTAACTACACAAGACTGAGTAAACAAAAGGAAATTATGGATTCTGTGTGAGAATATTGCTGATGTTTTCAGGTCCTACTTTCTAGATATAAGAAACCGTTTTCCTTTCTTCTAAATTATTTAACTAATGGGTTTAGATATTGTAACTCTGAATTAGAAGTTCTTCTCTCATAAAAACAGTTTTGTGACACTACTGCTTTAGTGACCGGGGACTGTTAACAGGTAGCCCAAGGAGGCACAGCTTGCCCTTGAGAAGAACACGTACTATGTTTTAAACAGATTTACTAAAGATCTCCAATAGAGGAGGTCCATCCTATATCATCTTATTAATCATGTATTCTCTAATGAAAACCTGGTTGTCACATGTGAATTTTTCTATAACTTCTGTTTCTAGACAAACTTTGTGTGGGGTGGATCGAACTATACTGGTTTAAAATGATCCCTTTCCAACTGACAGTGAGTTTACATGGGCAAACTCTTGTTTAGTTTCCCGGTGAACGCACAGTGAATGTACTTTGAGAATTTTAAGCTTACCTTTAGATATTCATAGTAATGATCCTAGTAAATATTGAAAAGGTAATGTTAAATTGTTACACACTTTAAAACAAGAGTCAAAAGAAACCCGTTGGTCCAAAACTCAGGGTATGGTTGGTAGCTTTAATTCCAAGTTATGGTTTAGTTGAACTGGAGAAATCTTTAAGAAATTTATCAATCATTATGGGGCAAGTAACAAAGTTCCTAATGAAATAAAGACACAACAGTAATCTCTGACCTTATTATCCAAGGTGACATGAAATAACAAAATAGCCTTAAGATTTTTGTATTTGCCCAAGAAAGTGTAGTCTGTGCTATAGCAAATGCCTCTTGTTGCATTTGGATAAATAACACAGAAGTAGAACAAGATATACACAGAATTAGACAGCAAGCTACTGTAACACCCTTACAAACATAGGATTTCTTTGGTTGGTTACCAGCAGAAATAAGTACATGGGCTAGATCGATCACTACTCCAAGGGACAGTAATATTCTTAGTCTCCATCCTGATAGTATTAGGCATAATAAAATTTATCTTCTATTGTCTTACAGGCCTAATTCAGGCTAAAATGTTGATATACATTGAACCTGCCCACTCCGACAATGCGATTGAGAATATCGCTCTTAATATCCTGGTGAATAACCAACTGGTATCTGGTGAAAAACCAGCACTGTGAGTTTAAAGAGTCTGCAATGGCCACCATTTAGGAACTCAAACTAAGTCCAGGTCTTGATCATCGATAAGTTATCTCCAATCTCCGATCGACAAGAGGGAAGGATTTAGAAAATAATATTAAAATCATTATTCCCTCTCCTTGAGCATAGAGAATGTGACCCAGCTGGAGCTGGACTCACAAAGACTAATAAAGACACACCACCTAGACCCTGCAATTTAAAGGCAATAGCTAAAACAATCTGAAAAAAAAAAAAAGAATCTTCAGGGAGACATTCACATAAACAGGACATAAAAGTCACTCTTTTTCTTTTAATATTTGGCAAATAGTTATGAACCAACAAGATGTCAGTAGCCACAATGAAAGGCCTAGGTTCAATACTTGCCCCTCTGAAAATATGCCAAATAATTCGGAACCAGGATATAGCTCAAAATGGACACTAGTCTTGAATGACCGATGTCCAAAAGAAATGGGAGGAGTGAGACAGAACCCGCACAGTGCTGTTTTTCTTCCCTGTTTTCCTCACCTACAGTGTTGTATTGCAAAATAGTTTCCTTTGCTGAGCTTCCTCCACTCAGCTTTGCATTTGAATCCTGCTTTTTTTGCTTGGAGGTTATGTGTAAACCCCATTGTGCCTGCAAAGTGTGATTAAGACCTTTGCTGATGTAACTTGTATGAACTCCCTACTTGTAAACCCTTTAAAATTAACATGTCTGCCTGCCCTTGGCAAGCAGTCTCGGCAGCAGTAAGTACCGACTGACTCCATTTCTTTGTACAATGAAATAAAAGTGCCTTTTTTGTTCTCCCACCTCGGTCTCTCGTTTATTGGCCAATTAGGAGTCATGCCGTGTAAGGACCTGGGGTTTCCACCCAGTTTCTACCTCGGAAAAAACCACGACTAGCTGAGGTGCTTGCTGAGGGCAAAAGTAATATGGACTGAGTCGTGGAAGAAGGTATTTCTAAACACCAGCTACAACCACGGGACTAACTGCAGAAATGAGGACTGTAATTGTTATTAGTATTTCTTTCTTTTATGTATGCATCAAATATTTTTGTTTTCTTCACTTATAAAACATAACATGTAAACAGAGCTAGTGCATTTTTGGTTGTACATGTGCTAGATGTATCATGTTAGGTGCAAGTAAAACTCTATAATCATCTTTATTCAGGGATTATGTATGGTTTAAGGAGATGTGTACAGGCGTCAAGTTCACAAGGGGTGAACTGTGATGGTTGAACTGTGTGTCAACTTGGCTGAGCCATGATTCTCAGTGATTTCGCAGTTGTGATGTAGTTTGGCAGTTATGTAATGATGTAAAACCTCCTTGATGAGATCTGATATAATGTAATCACATCCATGATGAGATCTGCTATGAGCAGTCAGTCGGTTGGAAGGCACTTTCTAATCCATTGGAAGTCAATAAGTTGGAAGGTGTGGTGTGCATTCAATATATATGGACTTTCTGGAAAAACTTGTGGCTTTTGCTCTGCTCTGGGTCTTGTATTCGGCTCATCACCATGTGACCTCTTGTTCTAGGGATTTGAGTCACCAGCCTGCCATCTTACCTGCTGATCTTGGGATTGTCTGCCCCCTGCAGCTACTTGAGTCCGGAGAAGCCTCCAGCCTGACACCTGACCCACAAACTTGGGACTTTCCAGCCTGTACAACCCTGTGAGCAATTTACTTGATATAAGTCTCTCTCTGTCTCTTTTCCTGTCTCTCTCCCTCTTTTTCTTTCTATATATATG
Source organism: Loxodonta africana (assembly GCF_030014295.1). NCBI lineage: Eukaryota > Metazoa > Chordata > Mammalia > Proboscidea > Elephantidae > Loxodonta > Loxodonta africana. The sequence continues at coordinate 161,384,278 of NC_087344.1, read as the reverse complement.
CTTCACTGGTTTTGCCTCTCTGGAGACATAGCATATGCTGAAATCTAAAAGGAAAATAGTGGCAATAGATTGGCTCACTCATTCTTCATTACAGAACTTTTTTGTTTGCCTTACTCTCCATAGAGTTTACAATCTCATATTCTGCATAGCTAAGTGTGTTCATGTGACTCAATTCTGGCTAAAAGACTTAGTTAGACTTCAGCTGCCACTGTCTTTTCCTCTCCTCCTTTCTGTTTGGAATGTATAAAATATCTGAGGGGCAGTATCCATTAGCTAGAAAGGTAAAGCAGGAAGGTAGAAGAAGGCTGGTTCTTTGAAGGAATCATTAAACTCCTGATACCACTTCTGGACTACTTACCTGTGTACATATAAAACAAATAAACTTCTTTCCTGTTCAGTGAAGCTTTCTGGTAACTAAATCTAAGTGTAGTTTTAACTAATATTGAAATCATAAATCAAAGTAATATATAGTATATTTTTAAAGAATTTAATGAAAGATCGAAAGCCAGATCAGAGAAGGCTAACTGTTGTAACAAACAACTCCAAAAATCTCAGTAGCCCAATCCAATAAAAATTTATTTCTCCTCTTTTATATTGTAGTGCAATGCAGGAGCAGGAAGAAATAGGAGGTGGGGGTAAATTCAGGCTTCTATCATTTCGCGGCCATCAAAATGTAGCCTCTAAGACTACTGAGAAGGGAGAGGTAGATGAATGGGTTTATGTGTGGAGAATCACGTATCATTTCTGCGTGCATTCCGTAGGGCAGAACAAGTCAAATGGCCCCACCTAGCTGCAACAGGGCTAGGAAATGTAGTCTTCCGATGTGCTGAGAACTGGCTCACTGAACACATTGAAAAGTCTTTGCCATGGGAAATTTTGTGGAGAAGAATGGAAATTCAAGACATCAAAACCTTGTACCCAAATATCCAAAAGTAATGTAATAAAAATTAAGGAAAAGATTATATATATACCTGCTTTCTTAAAATACAGTAGAGGTCATCCAAAATTTAATTCCAATATTGGGTTTGAGAAGTGTGGTATTTTCGTTAACTGAATTTTCTTAATAATTTAGGAATAACACCAAAACTCTTGTTTTAATTTTTGTTTAAAACCTCTCTATCATCTTAACGTGGTTTATACACTAGTAGTGTAGTGTGTGTGGTATGTCGGGCACTGTATACAAATATTTACTGCCTAGTTCTACTCCGTCCTATAGGGTCGCTATGAGTCGGAATTGACTCGACGGCAGTGGATTAGTTCTCCCCTAGTACATATCTGTATTAATTTCCTATTGCTGCAGTAAAAAAATTACTACAAAATTGGTGGCTTAAAACAACACAAATATATTATCTAATAGTTCTAGAGGTCAGAAGTTCAACCTGGGCCTCACTACCCTAAAATTAAGGTGTCAGCACAGATATAGGGGAGAATCCATTTCCTTGGCTTTTCCAGCTTCTAGAGGCCACATGCATTCCTTGGCTCACGGCCCCTTCCTCAATCTTCAAAGCCCGCAGTATAGCACCTTCAAATCTCTTGCTGACTGACATTTTACCTCCCTCTTCCACATTTAAAAAACGCTTATGATTCCATCTGGCCCACCCAGATAATCCAGGATAATCTCCCTAGTTTAAGGTTAGTTGATTGTTACTGTTAGATTCCATATACCAAAAACCAAACCAAACCCGTTGCTGTCAAGTCGATTCCGACTCATAGCAGCCCTATAGGACAGAGTAGAACTGTCCCATAGAGTTTCCAAGGAGCGCCTGGTGGATTCGAACTACCAGCTTTTTGGTTAGCAGCTGTAGCACTTAACCAGTACGCCACAAGGGTTTCCTAAATAGTCATTTCCAGCTCATAGCAACCCTATGTAGAACATAACAAAATTTTGCTCGTTCCTGTGTCATCCTTACAGTAGTAGGTATGTTTGAGCCCATTGTAGTCACTGTGTAATCCATCTTCTTGAGTGCCTTCCTGTTTTTCACTGATTTTACCAAGCATGATGTCCATTTCCAAGAATTGATTCCTCCTGATAACATGTCCAAAGTAAGCGAGAAGCAGTCTCGTCATCGTCACTTATAAGGGACATTCTAGCTGTACTTCTTCTGAAACAGTTGTGTTTGTTCTCCTGGCAGTCCATGGTATATTCAATATCCTCCATCAACACCATTTAATTATTGCATCAATTCTTCTTTGGTCTTCCTCATTCATTGTTTAGCTTTCACATGCATATGAGGCAATTGAAAACACCATGGCTTGGGTCAGAAGCACCTAGTCATCAAAGTGACATCTTTGCTTTTTAACACTTTAACATTTTAGAGAGGTCTTTTATAGCAGATTTGCCCAATGCCTTTGATTTTTTGACTTCTGCTTTCATGGGTCTTGATTGTGGATCCAAGTAAAATGAAATCCTTGACAACTTAAATGTTTTCTCTGTTTATCATGATATTGTTTGTTGGTCCAGTTGTGAGGATTTTTGTTTTCTTTGTGTTGAGATGCAATCCATACTGAAGACTCTAGTCTTTTTTTTATATATATAATTTTTATTGTGCTTTAAGTGAAAGTTTACAAATCAAGTCAGTCTCTCACACAAAAACCCATATACACCTTGCTACACACTCCCAATTACTCTCCCCCTACTGAAACAGCCCGCTCTCTCCCCTCACTCTCTCTTTTCATGTCCATTTCATCAGCTTCTAACCCCCTCCACCCTCTCACCTCTCCTCCAGGCAGGAGATGCCAACATAGTCTCAAGTGTCCACCTGATCCAAGAAGCTCACTCCTTACCAGCATCCCTCTCCAACCCATTGTCCAGTCTAATCCATGTCTGAAGAGTTGGCTTTGGGAATGGTTCCTGACCTGGACCAACAGAAGGTCTGGGGGCCATGACCACCAGGGTCCTTCCAGTCTCAGTCATACCATTAAGTCTGGTCTTATGAGAATCTGGGGTCTGCATTATCCCACTGCTCTCCTGCTCCCTCGGGGATTCTCTGTTGTGTTCCCTGTCAGGGCAGTCATCGGTTGTAGCTGGGCACCATCTAGTTCTCCTGGTCTCAGGATGATGTAGTCGCTGGTTCATGTGGCCCTTTCTGTCTCTTGGGCTTGTAATAGCCTTGTGTCCTTGGTGTTCTTCATTCTCCTTTGATCCAGGTGGGTTGAGACCAATTGATGCATCTTAGATGGCTGCTTGCTAGCGTTTAAGACCCCAGACGCCACTCTTCAAAGTGAAATGCAGAATGTTTTCTTAATAGGTTTTATTATGCCAATTGACTTAGATGTCCCCTGAAACCATGGTCCCCAGACCCCGAAGACTCTAGTCTTTGATATTCATCAGCAAGTGTTTCAAACCATCATTACTTCTGTAAGCAAGGTTGTGTCATCTGTATATCACAGGTTTTTAATGAGTTTTCCTCCAGTCCTGATGGAGCATTTCTACTCCTCACACATGGGATCACCATGAGTTGAAATCAACTCAATGGCAACTGACCACAACAACAACACAGCTCTTTCTATACTTGGCACTTAAAAAAAGGCTCTGTTGCCTTTTAGGCTGAGTAAGGTCCCCCTCAGGATTCTTGGGCAGTTAGTAGAGAGGAGGGGAGACCACAATTGGAAAAATAAAACTTTCTTCTAATGAGCTTGTAGGAGGTTTAAACTAAAATAGAGAAAAATAACGGAGATATAACTGACCACACTTGTATCTTAATTCCATCTGAAACCTTAATTCACCCTTGCCGTGTAGTATAACACATTCATAGGTCCCAGGGATTAAGACATGGCTATCTCTGGGGAACCATTGTTCTGTCTACCAAAATGCCATTAAAAATATATATATATATATATTTTTGTGATTAAAAACAATATATCTATTACAGAAAATTAGAAAAATACAAAGAAAAAAATTAAAATGAAGTGATCCTGTCACCAGAAATGACCACTGTTGACATTTTGATGTGTGCTTTTCAAAAAATTTTATTTATATAAAAATTGGATCATGCTAGGTATTGTGTTTTCATTCAATATAAATATCTTTCCAATTCAATAAATATGATTCAATCCCATTATCTTCTTTTTAATTTTATTTTTTGAATATGTAAACTTGTTTATGGTTCAAAAGTCAAACCAATATATAAAATTATATTTAGAGATGTCTTGCTCCTATCTTTATGCCTATATTCAAAGTCTTGCACACTAATGTGTAGTCTCTTTCATGTTATTTAGTGCAGAATTCTGAGGCTTATTCTAACTCTTCAATCCCGCCCCCCAAAAAAAGACGTTAGGTCTTTTGTAATATGTCAGCACTATGAATATATTTTGTTCCTTTTGAATATACACCTACTCCTAACTTATCAGCTATCTCCTTATCTGACATTTCACATTTATGACAATAGTAAAAAATCTACAGACTATTTTGTGCATCAGTGACATACATCTGGCAGTAGCTATGTACATCTGGCAGTAACTAATACCGAGGTATGAGGCGAGAGAGTAATGTTGGCTGTGATGGTTAAGGTTATATGTCAACTTGGTTGGGTCATGATTCTCAGTGATTTGGCAGTTATGTAATGACGTAATTTGGCAATTATGTAATGATACCATCCTTTGTTTCATGATCTAATGTGGTCATCCTCCATTTTCACATAAAGCCAAGGTTTGCATAACAACCTCGTCTTTGGAACCTAACCATGTGGAATAGTTTAGGATTAGAGGACATAGCCAAGCCAAAGTTTTGAAGTGAGTCTTGATAAGTAAACTGTTGCTTGATAAATGAGCTGTTTGCCCAGGTGAACAGATTATTAAGAAACTTTAGGAAGCAATCAGTGAAATTACTTCCTGGTTTATAGGTTTATCATTCTTGGACAAAACAAATCATGTTAATATAGGTGGTTGATGGTCTTATCTAAGATATGTTGACTCAGATAATTTCAGTTATCAAGTATTTCCCAAACTTCCCTCATATCACTCAGAATTTAACTAAACTTGTACTAGCTGAACTGGTGCTAGCCTGATACAGATGACAGGGTGGGTTTGGGGGGATAGAAGAGTCTACGCAAAGCAGGAGGGCTTTCTAAGAAATGTATCTTTAACTGTTAAATGTATCTTTAGGAAATGCTCTGACATTTCTCTAAGATAACTTCAAACTTTCTAGGAAGTCTGAAAACAGAAAAAAAAAAGTCAATGCAGTACTTTTTTGTGACTTGTTTCACTATTAAAATCCTTCTGCCTTGTCTTTTGGATAAGGGAGTTTTGTTTCAATTACTTAGACTCTTTCCCACCTTCTCCCCAACAATTGTTAGAGTACTGACCAATAGTTTTAGTCTCTGGCAGAACAGTTCCAAACACAATGTGAAGTTTGGCTTCTTTAAGGGTGTGAATGAGTCTTTTCTAGGACTCTGTATTATTTCTCCTTTACTAGCATCATCATGCCCTCATGCCTTTTATAGACCCAACTGGTTTCAATTGTCTCCAACTATTATTTTAATTTTGATGCTCAAATTGCTGCTCTTTTACCTCTAACAACTCCCTCTTCTGGGTGACTCCCAGGAACCTCTGAAATCATCTTTCCTTTCTGATAAGATATATATCTTTGACTTTCCTTGACTTCTCCCATTTTCAAACATAGAATGAAGTATGCTCCAAGGACTCATGTTCCTTCTAGAGAAGAGTAATATTAGAGAGCAAAACCCTGAACTGGATGTGTACATCAGATAGATTCACAGGACCAGTAGTGATAAGCAGGAAGGTATCAGAAAGGGGGCTATTAATTCATACTGGAAGAGCAGAAAATTTTTGGGTTGCTTTTTAAAGGATTTATATCAATGTTGATATTAACTAAGATTTTTCCCTAAACCATGTTCTATTATGAAGCTTATGAACACAGTTTTTTCTCTTCTACCTTCAGTGTAGGGGAGCCCTGGTTAGACAGCGATTAAGTGCTCAGCTGCTACCAGACACAGCTGTTCCTCAGGAGAAAGATGTGGCAGTCTGATTCTGTAAAGATTGCAGCCTTGGTAACCCTATTGGGCAGGTTTACTCTGTCCTATAGGATCGCTGTGAATCAGAATTGACTTAATGGCAGCGAGTTTGTTTTTTTTTAGCTTAATTGCACCATGCTATAATTTATTTTACAAGATGGTTAAATTACAATGTTGATCCCAAAGTTTAGGAGTCTTTTGCTCTTTCCTCTTGGTGCCAGCTCTCCAGGTTTGGCTTCAGATCTCCTTTCCCCATCTGACTAGGTTCTGAAAGAGCCAGCTCATTAAAAAAAAAAAAAATTTTTTTTGTATTACGGCACATTTAAATACAGCTTTCTATTCAAATTACTTTATAGGTATTTCCCAATACCTTTATAAATAATTCCCAGGCATTTTTGGCCCTCTCAGGAGGTTTTTATCCTCTCATAAAACAAATGTAGAGAAAGTAAGTTACGGAAAATAGCACATATATCTAAATTTTTGCAGGAATTAACACATGCTCTTTCTGTAACAACAATTTTATTATCTCGAGCAACTTTAAAAAATTTTTTAAATTTTCCTTTCTGTAACAACAATTTTATTATCTCGAGCAACTACACTGTCACTAAAGGGAAGAAACCCAATGAGACTAGTGGAGTGGCTTCAATAAGATCCACATGCGGGATATTGTTTTGCCAAAATGTAAATAGGCCAACCAGATATTAGATGTCCCATAGAAGCTAAGTGGGGCAAGGCTAGTAACATTTACAAAAAAATTTTAGTAACACATTTTTAATTGACCAGGTTTATTAGGGAATGTCTCTTGCTGAAGCAGTCAGCAGGAATTTAACTGCTTAGAGCAGCACTACGCAATAGAAGTATATAATATGAGCTATATCTGTAATTTTAAACTGAAGCCTGGCAATCTGCTTCTGAAAGGTCATAGCCTGGAAAACTCTATGGAGCAATTCTACTTTGCCATGAGTAGGAGTCAGCTTGACGATAATAGGGTTTTTTTTCTTTTTTTAGTTGCTGAATTTAAAAAATGGTGAAATCAATTTTAATAATATGTTTTACTTAATCCAGTATATCCAAAATAGTATCATTTTAACATTTAATCAGTATGTATTAATGAAATATTATACATTCTTTTTATGGTAGTAAGTCTTCAAAATTCAGAGTGTATTTTATATTTACAGTACTGTTACTGGGTAGAAACCCCAGGTTCTTACTGGGCATGACTCATATCGGCGAATAACAAGAGACCAGAGTGAGAGAACAAAAAAGCACCTTTATTTCATTGTACAAGGAAGCTGAGTCAGTCAGTGCTTGTTGCTGCCATGACTGCTCACCAAGGGCAGGCAGGCAGGTTACCTTTAAAGGGGTTTACAAGTAGGGAGTTATACAGGTTAAGTCAGCAAAATTCTTAGTCATACTATGCAGGTGCAATGGGGTTTACATATAACCTCCAAGCAAAAGCAGGATTCAAATGCAAGGCTGATGGTGGGGGGAGCCTAGCAAAGGAAAGGATTTTTCCATACAGCAGTGTAGGGGAGGAAGCCAGGTAAAGAATGCAGCACTGTGGTGGTTCTGTCTCACTCCTCCCCATTCTTTTTGGACATTGGTCATTCAAGACCAGTGGCCATTTTGAACTACACCCCAGCTCCGAATAGTGTGGCATATTTTTGAGGAGGGGCAAATATTGGACCCTAGGCCTTTCGTTGTGGCTACTGACCTCTTGTTGGTTTATAACTTACTGTTTACTAAATATTAAAAGAAAAAGAGTGGCTTTTATGTCCTGTTTATGTGAATGTCTCCCTAAAAGATTTTTTTTTTTTTTTTTTTCCGATTGTCTTAGCTATTGCCTTTATACTTCAGGGCCCAGTTGATGTGTCTTTATGACTCTTTGTGAGTCCAGCTCCAGCTGGATCACATTCTCTATGCTCGAGAACAGGGACTAATGATTCCAATATTATTTTTAAAAATCATTCCCGCTCGTTGATCAGAGATTGGAGATAACACATGGATGATCAATACCTGGACTTAGTCAAGTTCCTAAATGGCGGTAATTGCAGGCTCTTAAACTCTCAGTGCTGGTTTTCCACTGAATACTATTTGGTTTTCCACAGGATGTTAAATAAGAGTGATAATCTCACGCGCTTTGCTGTGGTGGGCAGATTCAATGCACATCAACATTTTAGCCCAAGGCCTTCTTTTGCCCTTTTAGGTATGTAAGACATTTTATTATGCCTAATACTATCAGGATGCAGACTATTACTACCCCTTGCAGAAGTGATCTAGCCTATGTACTTATTCTTGATGGTAACCATCCAAATAAATCTGGTGTTTGTAAGGGTGTTACAGTAGTAAAAAAAAAAAAAGAAATTTTTTTTTCTTGCTGTCTAATTCTGTGTATATCCTGTTCTACGTCTCCTGTGTTATTTATCCAAATGCAATAAGAGGTATTTGCTACAGCACAGTGGGACCATGGTTTAAGGGGACTTCTAAGTCAATTGGCAAAATAATTCTATTATGAAAACATTCTGCATCCCACTTTGAAATGTGGCATCTGGGGTCTTAAATGCTAACAAGCGGCCATCTAAGATGCATCAATTGGTCTCAACCCACCTGGAGCAAAGGAGAATGAAGAACACCAAGGTCACATGACAACTAAGAGCCCAAGAGACAGAAAGGGCCACATGAACCAGAGACCTACATCATCCTGAGACCAGAAGAACTAGTTGGTGCCCGGCCACAATTGACGACTGCCCTGACAGGGAGCACAACAGAGAACCCCTGAGGGAGCAGGAGATCAGTGGGATGCAGACCCCAAATTCGCATAAAAAGACCAGACTTAATGGTCTGACTGAGACTAGAGGAATCCCGCCGGTCATGGTCCCCAAACCTTCTGTTGGCCCAGGACAGGAACCATTCCCGAAGACAACTCATCAGACATGGAAGGGACTGGACAGTGGGTAGGACAGAGATGCTGATGAAGAGTGAGCTATTTATATCAGGTGGAGTGGACACTTGAGAGTGTGTTGGCATCTCCTGTCTGGAGGGGGGATGGGAGGATAGAGAGAGTGGGAAGCTGGCAAAATTGTCACCAAAGGAGAGATTGGAAGGGTTGACTCATTAGGGGGAGAGCAAGTGGGAGTACAGAGTAAGGTGTATATAAACTTATATGTGACAGTCTGACTTGATTTGTAAACGTTCACTTGAAGCTCAATAAAAGTTAAAAAAAAAACAGGTATTTGCTACAGCACAGACTACACTTTCTCGGGCTAATAAAAAATCTTAAGGCTATTTTGTTATCTCATGTCACCTTGGCTAATGAGGTCAGAGATTACTGTTGTGTCTTTATTTCATTAGCAACTTTGTCTGCTATTTGTCCCATAATGATAGATAAATTTCGACCCTATAGGACATTATAAAACATAGACTTCTCCAATTCAACTATAGCATAACTAGGAAATTAAAGCTACCAAACCTACCCTAAGTGTTGGACCAATGGGTTTCTTTTGACTCATTTTACAGTGTATAACCATTTAACATTGCTTTTTTTTTTAATTTTAATTATTATTGTATTTTGGAGACCCTGGTGGCGTAGTAGTTAAGCGCTACGACTGCTAACCTAAAGGTCGGCAGTTTGAATCTGCCAGGTGCTCCTTGGAAACTCTATGGGGCAGTTCTACTCTGTTTTACAGTGTATAACCATTTAACATTGCTTTTTTTTTTTTTTAATTATTATTGTATTTTAAGTGAAAATTTACAATTCGAGTCAGCCTCTCATACAAAAACTTACACACATTTTGCTATGTAACCCTAGCTGCTCTCCCCCTGATGTGACAGTGCACTCCACCTCTCCACCTTGTATTCCCCGTGCCCATTTAACCAGCTTCTCTCCACCTCTGCCTTCTCATCTCACCTCCAGGCATGAGCCGCCCACATAGTCTCAAGTGTCTACTTGAGCCAAGAAGCTCACTGCTCATCAGTATCATTTTCTGTCTTATATTCCAGTCCAACTCCTGTCTGAAGAGTTGGCTTTGGGAATAGTTCCTGTCTCGGGCTAACAGAGGGCCTGGTAGCCATGACCTCTGGGGTCCCTCCAGTCTCAGTCAGACCATCAAGTCTGGTCTTTTTACAAGAATTTGAGGTCCGCATCCCACTGTTCTCCTGCTCCATCAGGGGTTCTCTATTGTGTTCCCTGTCAGGGCAGTGATCAGTGGATAGCCAGGCACCACCTAGTTCTTTGGTCTCAGGCTGATGGAGTCTCTGGTTTATGTGTCCCTTTCTGTCTCTTGGGCTCATAATTACCTTAAATATTTTTGGTGTTCTTCATTCTCCTTTGCTCCAGGTGGGTTGAGACCGACTGATGCATCTTAGATGGCTGCTTAGGAAACCCTGGTGACGTAGTGGTTAAGTGCTACTGCTGCTAACCAAGAGGTCAGCAGTTCGAATCCACCAAGCGCTCCTTGGAAACTCTGCGGGGCAGTTCTACTCTGTCCTATAGGGTCGCTAGGAGTCGGAATCGACTCGACTGCAGCAGCAGCAGCAGCAGATGGCTGCTTGCTGGCGTTTAAGACCCCAGATGCCAGTCACCAAAGTGGGATGCAGAAAATTTTCTTAATACATTTTAACATTATTAAATAATTATAATTATTAATATTTTCTAGTATCATTACTAAGACTATCTAAAGGTAATTTTAAAATTCTCAAAGTGCGTTGCCGATGCATTCACCAGGAATCTAAACAAGAGATTGCCCATGTAAACTCACCGTCGGTTGGAAAGGGATCATTTTAAACCAGTATAGTTGGATTCACCACACACAAAATTTGTCTAGAGGAAAAATTCACATGTGACAACCAGATTTTCATTAGAGAATACATGATTAACAAGATGATATAGAATGGAACCCTCTTCTTTGCGGTCTTCGGTTAATCTGTTTAAAACATACTAAGTGTTCTTTTCGAGGGCAAGCTGTCCCTCCTTGGTCTACCTGTTTACAGTCATAAGTCACTTTCTCAGAAGCAGTAGTGTCACAAAGCTGTTTTTATAAGAGAATTTCTAATTCAAGAGTTACAATAGCTAAACCCATTAATTAAATAATTTAGGAGAAAGGAAAATGGTTTCTTATATCTAGAAAGTATGACTCTAAAACATCAGCAATATTCCTACATAAAACCCATAGTTTCCTTTCATTTACTCAGTCTTATGTAGTTATTTCTGTTCCATGTGATTCTGGATCAGCCGCAGTTAGCTTCCGTATAGGAGTTTTGGAAATGTTATTCAGACTAGTCAGTCCTTTTTGCAAGTCCAATATAGTTCATCTTTTTTGTTGAGATATTTTGGTCAAGTTTTCTCAGCAATTCAGCAAAATATAAACTTGTCTGTAGATGACAAAACAATATGGGCACAATTAACTTATAAAAATAATACTCTTGTAGTGAAGACTTGATAGGAATTAATTACAAGCATGACGTAAAGGCCAGATAAAATCAGTTAAAAAAAACTTTAGATAAAAATATTTCTAAATATAACCATTAGCAGTATTTTCAAAGAGCTTCAGATATAATACAAAATAATCTTGAGACATAGTACCAGGATATACCAAGTCAGGATATACCAAGTCGGGATATACCAAGGTTCTCAAATACCTGAAAAAAACTTCAGAGTTAAATGATGCAAATTCCCAGTCAAACCATTGGCTTTGATAAAGTTGAGATCAAGTTAGCAATCAAGGGATAATAATAAAATTATGACATAATATTATGTGTTCACTGTCTAATAGGCAAAAACACAAGAGGAAATACTAACATAAAAATCTTAACCCAAAGAGCTAAAAAAACACCAAACCCATTGCCGTCGAGTGGATTCCAACTCATAGCGACCTTACAGGACAGAGTAGAACTGCCCCATAGGGTTTCCAAGAAGCACCTGGTGGATTCGAACTGCCAGCCTTTTTGGTTAGCAGCTGTAGCTCTTACCCACTAAGCCACCAGGGCTTCCCAAACCAAAGAGAATCGGGCGTTTTTCTTAATTTCGACAACACCTTCCATGTAATTTATTAAATAAAACTTTTTAGCACTTTTCCACTAAGGGGTTTGGGTAGCTTGCTAATAATGTAAATAAGCTGCATGGCATTCCTGTGGGAGTGGGACCATGCAAATAAGGTATATGGAAACCTCACAAAGGGATTGGTCAGTTTTGCCATCCCACTAGGCTGAAAAGACAGTCAATTCCAGAGCAGAGGGAGGACCTCACCACCACTAAGAAAGAAGAGCCAGGATTGAAGTGTATTCTTTGGACCCAGGATCTCTGTACTGAGAAACTCTTGGAACCAGAAGACCATTCACTCTGTGGGCAGGGAAGCCCACTGCACTATCTCCAGCTGGTCTCCTGCCATCTTCAGTGTCACAGTTGTCTCCCTTGGTCTTCTCAAAAGGAGGCAGCAGAAGCAGGAGACCAGCTGGAGATAGTGCATTGGGCTTCCCTGCCCACGGAGTGAGAAAACTTAGTGTGTTCAGGCAAGAGGCTTGCTGGTGGAGTGGGGTGCCTCCAGGCACTTGCTGAGTTGGCTGACCTGTGGAGCTAGAGGTGAGTGCCTTTGGGCCAAGGCTTACTGGTGGAGTGAGGTGACTCTGGGTACTATCAGGAGAGCTAAAAGATCTTTATAACACTTGCCTGAGCAGGACAGAGGCCAGGCCAAGTAGCCGAGGGCCAGAGAGAGATCTGCCTGTGGGCATGGCTAAGAGGAGGCTGTCCTTATCAAAGAACTGTATCCTGAGCATTTCTGAACCTGAATCACAACCTGTTATGTCCCTAAAGTCTTAGTCATCTAGTGCTGCTATAACAGGAATATCACAAGTGAATGGCTTTAACAAACAGAAATTTATTTTCTCACAATCTAGTAAGCTAGAAGTCCAAATTCAGGGTGTTAGCTCCAGTGGAGGGTTTTCTCTCTCTGTCAGCTCTGGGGGAAGGTCTTTCTTGTCAATCTTTCCCTGGACTAGGTGCTTTTCCGTGCAGGAACGCTGGGTCCAAATATGTACTCTGCTCCAGGTGCTTCTTTCTTGGTGGTGTGAGGTCCCTGTTCTCTGCTTGCTCCCCTTTCCTTTTATCTCTTGTAAGATAAAAGAAAGATAGTGTAGGCTACATCCCAGGAAACTCCCTTTACATTGTATCAGGGATGTGACCTCAGTAAGGGTGTTACAATTCCACCTTACCCTCTTTAACACAAAATTACAGTCACAAAATGGAGGACAATCACACAACACTGGGAATCATGGCCTAACCAAGTTGACACATATTTTGGGGGGACACAGTTCAATCCAAGACACCTAATAAACCCCATAACTGAGTATGGTCTGCGAGTTTTGTGTGGCAATTGCAACAAATTATTGAACCCAGCAGAGAAGTAGAGAGTGCCATAGGAAGGATGGTTGGTATCAGAATTGGTAAAAAGATTGCCGAGAGGAGGTATGTCTGACTTCTACCTCATAGGAATCAGCTTTGGGTTGTTGATATTAATTCTCCTTCCCCCTTGTGAAGTTAGACAAGGAGGTCAGTTGCCCCTGCCACACCATTGTTACAGTTGGTATCAGAATTGGTAAAAAGGTTGGAGGGTAGAGGCATGTCTGGCACCACTCCATATGATTCAGCCATGAGCTGCTGATCTTGACTTTTCTTTCCTCTTGTGAAGTTAGAGGAGGTCAGACTCCCCCACCATGGCATTTCAACACCTGTTAATTTGCTTGGGAGAGACTTTTTATCTAAATGGAACTGCCATTTAAGGCTCACTGAGTGAGGAGAAATATCGCTAGATTTGCCTGAAACCAAATTACACAATGATTCCCAAATAGTAGCATCCCAAAATCAAAAAGAAATTCTTTGTTATTTACAGGCACTCCATTTTCTGCTGGAGGAACATAAGCCCTCAGCTGCCATCTCCTCCTTCTCAGATTTTTATCCACAATTTCTGAAACCTTACAAACTATCACATCTACTGATTTTGGCTGGGTCCTGTCAGCAGACCCAGTCCAAATTCAGATTGACGACTGTAATCTTTTACCAAAAATCTCAAACTATCCTTTGAGATGCGACTCTAAAGAGTAAATTTCTTCTATAGTTCGAGATTTCCTTGCTGAAGGTTTAATTGTCACATGTACTAGTCCTTGTAACACACCCATGTTTTCCAAGTTAAAAAACCAAATAATTGGGGATGGAGGTTTATTCAAGATTTATGTGCTATCGATAGCTTTTTGGTCCCTAGATTTCCATTAGTTCCTAATCCCTATTTGCTTCTTTCCAACGTTCCCCTTGATACCACTCATTTTACAGTGTTTTACCTTTACAGTGCACTTTTTAGCATTCCTGTATACCCCGATAGCCAATATTTGTTTGCATTTAGTTGGGAAAACCAAAAAACCAAACCCAGTGCCATCGAGTCAATATACTTGGACTATGATGCCTCAGGGCTTCACTAAATCTGCAATCTATTTTTCACAAATTTCGTATGCTGATTTGCAACCTTTACAGTTTACTAAAGGGTCTACTTTGTTACAGTATGTGGATAACCTGTTGGTGTATTCTAACTCTCATTCTGACTGTTTAGAGGACAGTATCCTCCTATTACAGCATTTGATCACTGGAATACACAAAGCATCCAAAGAAAAATTGCAATTGGTCCAGACCTCAGTTAAATATTTGGGCCGCATCATTTCTTCAGAAGGAATTACTATAGACCCCAAGAGAAAGGAAGCTATCGTAGCCTACCGTATTCCTAAAACCCAAAAAGCATTTGAGGGGGTTTCTTGGCCTCTACAGATACTGCTGAACCTGGATACCAAATTTTTCTTTATTGGCTTGGCTGCTACATGAACATTTAAAAACCTCTGAATCACTTGAGAAATAGTTTAAACTGAGAAGAAAACATTCTTTTGTGGTTACAAGAGCAGGGAGGGAGGAAGGGTGGGAGAGGGGTATTCACTGATTAGATAGTAGATAAGAACTACTTTAGGTAAAGGGAAAGACAGTACACAATACAGGGGAGGTCAGCACAATTGGACTAAACCAAAAGCAAAGAAGTTTCCTGAATAAACTGGATGCTTCAAAGGCCAGCGTAGCAGGGCAGGGGTCTGGGGACCATGGTTTCAGGGGACATTTAAGTCAATTGGCATAATAAAACCTATTAAGAAAACATTCTGCATCCCACTTTGAAGAGTGGCGTCTGGGGTCTTAAACTCTAGCAAGCAGCCATCTAAGATGCATCAATTGGTCTCAATCCACCTGGATCAAAGGAGAATGAAGAACACCAAGGACACAAGGTGATTACGAGCCCAAGAGACAGAAAGGGCCACATGAACCAACGACTACATCATCCTGAGACCAGGAGAACTAGATGGTGCCCAGCTACAACCGATGACTGCCCTGACAGGGAACACAACAGAGAATCCCCGAGGGAGCAGGAGAGCAGTGGGATAATGCAGACCCCAAATTCTCATAAGACCAGACTTAATGGTCTGACTGAGACCAGAAGGACCCCAGTGATCATGGCCCCCAGACCTTCTGTTGGTCCAGGTCAGGAACCATTCCCAAAGCCAACTCTTCAGACATGGATTAGACTGGACAATGGGTTGGAGAGGGATGCTGGTGAGGAGTGAGCTTCTTGGATCAGGTGGACACTTGAGACTATGTTGGCATCTCCTGCCTGGAGGGGAGATGAGAGGGTGGAGAAGCTGGCGAAAAGGACACAAAAAGAGAGAGTGGAGGGAGACAGCAGGCTGTCTCATTAGGGGGAGAGTAATTGGGAGTGTATAGCAAGGTGTATATGGGTTTTTGTGTGAGAGACTGACTTGATTTGTAAACTTTCATTTAAAGCACAATAAAAATTATAAAAAAAAAAAAAAAAAAAACCTTCTGAACCTGATCCTTTCCAGTTGCCAGAAGAGAGCAAGAAGGCTGTCCAACAAGTAAAAGAATCTTTAATTAATACTCCTGCGTTAGGATTTTCACTGTTTGTACATGAAGTGTCTTGAGATGTGTTAGAAGTTTTCACTCAAAAACATGGGGGCAGCAAAGACCCATTGGGTATCTTGTATCTAGGGACCACCGCCCCCCCCAACCTTGCCTCAGGGCAGTTGCCACAACTGCTAAACTGGTTGAAAGTATGGCAGACATGGCTTTGGGAAATTTTTTAGATGTCCATGGGAACTGACTCAATGGCACCTAACAACAACAAAAATGTTCCCCGTGCAGTGTCAGCCATTTTAAATTAAACTCTGACCCAGCATTTATCGGTTAATAGACTAACTTCCTGTGATGTTCTTTTAGCTGCGTCTAAAATTAGGTTGCATTCGGTAACCTCATTAAACCCAGCTACTTTATTACCTCCACTTAGTGAAGATGATTACCTTACCTCTGACTGTTTAAATCTTACTGAACAAGCATTGTCCCTCAGTCAAGATTTACAAGAGATCCTACTGCCAAATCCTGACTTGGTTTTATTTGTTGACGGATCATATTTAAAACCTGAGCCTACTAGCTCCCATTACCAGGAAGGTTATATGTGACCACATCCACCAAAATCCTTAAAAGTGGCACCCTTCCTAAAGTCACTTCAGCTCAACCAGCTGAACTGACTCATGAGGGCTTACAAATTGGTCTTCTGGGCAGTCAGTAAAAGTTTACATGGACTTGAGGTATGGATTCGGGGTGGTTCAAGATTTTATTACATTATAGAAACAGAGAGAGTTCTTAACCTCTTCTGGGATCCAAATTAAAAATGGCACCTTAGTAGCAGATCTCTTAATACCCTCATTCATGATTGTAGTGGTCTTACTCATGATCATGATGAAAAGGATGGAATAAATGCTGGTAGAGCACTTATGACACCTATATTAAAGAACCTTGGAAAACGCATGCTGAGTTTCTATTCTCATGAAATTTCAAAGCTGCTTTTTAAACACCAACAGTTAACTCCAAAAGAAGAATTTAGAGACTAGGAACAGGCCAGATGTCATCAAGACCCAACCACTGGGTTGTGAACTGGTCCTAATAACAAAATTGCTTTACCTGGGTGAGCCCATACAGAAGAAAATCAAACAAAACCATTGCTGTTGTCCTCGTCAAGGACAGGTTGGAAATTCCCCATAGAGTTTCCAAGGAGTGCCTGGTGGATTTGAACTGCTGACCTTTTTGTTAGCAGCTGTAGCTCTTAACCACTATACAACCAGGGTTTCCATGCAGACGAAGGCACTCTTTTTATTAGTGGTCAATAAAATGATAAAGAATTTCTCTCAAAATTCTTGATCAAAGGAGGGAATGTGCAAGGCTTCCAAAACTGAGGTGCCTGGCATGTTAAAGGTAGCTGGCTCCGGTGTAGCTGACTCCCTTTTGTGACTTCTGCTTCTAGATTCCTGAGAATGTAAACTTGACTTCCTCATATGCATATGGCTTCCCGGGCTTTTGGCTGGGTGAAACCAGGAGACTAATTTATTTCATTCATATGCATATGGCACTGGGCTTCTGGCTGGGCAGAACCAGCAGACCCTGGCCCCCTATCAATCATCTTGTGACCCACTTGCGAGAATATACTTCTGCAGTTATGAGAGTGTACCCAATCCCCTTGATTCACATCTTTTCTCTTGGGTTGGTCAGGTTTCCCCAGCAAAGATTCTTGCAATCTTCTTCCTGAAAGAGGTGGGGGAAGTCTTATTAGTTAGTACACATTTAAGTGTGTGAGCTCTCATTTAATCTCTCTCCTTTCTATATTGAATCCTTTCTTTCAACTGCTTGATGCTCCTCAGTCAGGCAATCCTCTCTTTTACTCTTTTCAGGGAATATACCTCTGCCTAGGTCAAGAAAGAGTAAGTAGTTGCCCAACCAGGTGGAGTTGGAAGGAGGAATCTGACAGTATGTTTCTTTAAAGTTAAGATATAACAACAATAAAGACATTTTTTGTGACACTCAGGGACAATATATTTAGATAATATAATAATATCAATATTTAATTTTATTTTTAGCCTCCTTTGCCCCCCTTCTATTTTTAACCTCACCTTTGCTCTCACTTCCAAAGGTCACTAGATCACAGACGCTACCAAATCCTGAGCCCAAAAAGGTTATGTGGATAAACGGAACTGCTTTTTATTTTTATTTTTTGCTTTACTCACCGCTGGTTTCAGGTTTAGCTTCCTTGTATCATGAAAGAGCTCCTCTTTTCATCTGCATTCCATCTTACCCATTTTCTTGTTGTTGTCTCCTAGGAAACTAAGACAAAGTTTGGTACTGTGAAGTTGGGTGTTGTTCTAACAAATACCTGAAAATGTGGAGTGGCTTTAGATTGAGTGATAAGGAAAGGTTGGAAGAGTTTTTTATTTTTTTTAATTTTTATTGTGCTTTAAGTGAAAGTTTACAAAGCAAGTCAGTCTCTCATACGAAAATTTATATACTCCTAGTTGCTCTCCCCCTAATGAGACAGGGCACTTCTCTCCACTCTATTTTCATGTCCATTCAGCTGGCTTCTGACCCCCTCTGCCCTCTCATGTCCCCTCCAGACAGGAGCTGCCCACATATTCTCATGTGTCTATTTGAAGGTTGGAAGAGTTTTGAAGTGTTTGATAGTAGAAGCCTAGATTGCCTTGAAGTGACTGTTGGTATACTTACGGACATTAAGAGTAATTCTGATGAGGGCTCTGAAGGAAGTGAAGACGGTAGCAGAGAAAGCTTCTATCATCATAGAAGGAATGTGGCTAAAAATGTGGATGTCACTTGTGCTTCTGGTGAGGCCTTAAAAAGAAATGAACATGTTATTGGATACTTGAGGAAAGGTACATAATCCTTGTTATAAAGTGGCAAAGAACTTAGCTGAATTATGTTCAGATGTTTTGTGGAGAGTAGAGTGGTCTTTAAACTCAACAAGATTGGTGTCCTTATAAGAAGAGAAGAGACGCAGACATAGAGGCACACAGGAAAGAATACCATGTGGTGACAGATTGAAATGATGCATCTACAAGTTAAGGAATCCCAAGGGTTGTAGGCAACTACCAGAAGCTAGGAGAGACACATGGAACAGACTGTCCCTCAGAACCCTCCAGAAGAAACCAACATTGCTGACACCTTGATTTCAGACTTTCAGCCTCCAGAACAGTGAGGGAATAAATTCCTGTTTTTTTTAAGCCACCTGGTTTGTGGTACTTTGTTATGACAGCCTTAAGAAACTAATACAGGCTCTTTAAATATTCATATTTTTCAATCTATGGTGCCAAATCACCTGAAGTCAAGGTATGAGTGGATAAACTCCATTGAAATGATTCCTTCTCATTAGAAGTCACAAAAGTTTGTGATCTTGTCCCCTGGGCATAATCCTAGAAATCTTGAAACATGTTTCTTTGCTTCCATTTTCCAACATTTTCCTCCAAATTACTTTAGGAGCTGGGTACTTTGAGCCAATCTCACCTCCGATGCCAGTCTGCGTTGTTGTCAAAGGGTGATAATGGCACGATTTACCAAAAGACACCAATAGAACCAAGCAAAGAGAACAGCTGTCTTTAATTTTGGTAAACACACAACAACTTAACTGCTAGAAAACAACTTTTCGGAATGGAAGACACAACAGCATCCTCAGGTAAAGGGGCTAGCTTCCCTGGGAGATACTGAAATGTCTGCAAAAGGGGCAAATTACATCTTAACTAATGTGAAAAATAATAAGAGATGTGGCTTTATAGAAAAACATGCACATGTGTTTTTACATACAGATGTGATAATCCATATATATGCTATTCTATAACTTGCTTTTTAAAAAATTTATCATTATAATATAAATATTGTATTAGTTATCATTGCTGCAAAACAATTACTCCAAATGTGAGTGCTTTAAACAACATTATGTCAAATTTTCTGAGGGTCAGGAATCTGGGTACAGCTCAGCTTGGATCCCTCTTGCTCTGAGTGTCTTGCAAGGCTAAAATCAAGGTGTTAGCTGAGGCTACAGTCATCTCAAGGCTTGGCTAGAGGAACATCCATTTCCAACCTCAGTCATGTGGTTGTTGGCAGCACTTAGTTCTAGTTTGCCACACAGGTTGCAGACAAAAATTATAAATATATTTTAAACCAGGTATAATTTGTCTTTTGACTTTGGGTATGATTTTATTTTTTGCCTTAAATTTTTATTTAGTCAAATTTATTACTATTTTCCTTTATGGTTTTTGAATTTTTACATATGCTTTTAAAAAGGTATTTACCACTCCAAAATAATTCACCCATCCTCTTTTCTAGTGCTTTTAATGGCTGTATTCTTTACGTGTAGAGTTTTAAATTTATCTAGAATTTATGCTTGTATAAGGAACTAGGAAAATATTGAGCTATATGTATTTTTCCAAAGTAGCCTTATGGTTTTCCCAACATTGTTTTTGAGTAATCTCTCCCTTCCCCACTGGTTTGAAAAAAAAAAAAAATTTTTTTTAATACTAAGTTTCCTGTATATTTAGGTCTATTTTTCTACTTTCAGTCTTTGATCTGACTTAGGTTCACTTCTGCAACAGTGTCAGTTTGTGTCAGTTACTAAAGCTTTATAATATATTTTAGGTGGCGCAATGATTAAGTGCAGTTTGAACCCACCAGTGGCTCTGTGGGATAAAATACCTGTTGATCTGCTCCCATAAGACCACAGCCTAGGAAACCCTATGGGGCAGTTCTACTCTTCTTATCGGGCGCTATGAGTTGAAATTGACTCAAGAGCACACAACAAATTTGCCCATTATTCGTCTTTACCAGATATTACCTGACTCTTCCCACGTATTTATTTTTCTAGATAAACTACAAAACTATCACCAAATTCCAACCAAATAAGCAATCAAAAACAAACCAATTGGTATTTTGATTTGGAGCTATGCTGAAATTACACATTGATTTTGAGAAAATTGGCACCTTCGTAATCTATTTCAGTCTTTCTGGCCAAAAATAGGATTTTTAAAAACAATTTAGTCTTTTTAAAAAATATATTTCATTTTAATGAACAGTTCTTCAGTGCCCAATATGTGTTAGATATATAACAACAAGCCTTGCTGCTGTTAACTAACTGTCAGGGAGTCAACCCATGACTCATGATGACCCCAGCACGATGGAACAAAACTCTGCTTGGTTCTGTGCCATCCCCAGTTTGGACTGTTGTGACCCATAGGGTTTTTGTTGGCTGATTTTTGGAAGTAGATTGCCAGACCTTTCTTCCTAGTCTGTCTTAGGGTGGAAGCTGTGCTGAAACCTGTCCAGCATCATAGTAATATGCATAGCTCCACTGACAGACAGGTAGTGACTGCATGAGGTGCCTTAGCTTGGACTTGAACCCAGGTCTCCCACATGGAAGGCAAGAAGCTCTACCACCGAACCACCATGAGTCCTCATTAGAGGTACAAAATTTAGTAAGACATGGCTTTCTAGGAACTCACATCTTGACTGGAAAGGCTGACAAGTAAAAAAGTAGCTCTAATATAATGTAACAAATACATATAAAAGTATGTCTGTAACTTAAAAATATAGATAAAGAAGAATGTAACTCTGCCTCACGGAGAAGGGTGCAGGAAAGGTTGCAGAGAAGCTATGACCCTTAACTTGTTTCTTGAAGGGTAAGCATAAATTCATTAAGCAGGAAAGTGGGGGAAGATATCCATTCCAGGGAGAGGAAAAAGCATAGGAAAATGGACAAAATAATGTCATGGTGGGTTTGGGAGATTATGGAAACTTCAGTATGGCTTGGAAATGGGGTTCAAATTCTGGATTGGCAGATGAGACTGAAAAGGTAACTTGTTCCAAATTTGGAAATAATAGTAGTGCTTAATATGTATCACACGCTGTTCTATGTACTTTCTGTGTATTAAATCATGTAATCCTTACAAAAACCCTATTAGATTATCATGCTCATTTTTCACATCGGAAACCAAGACACAGAGAATAAACTTGCCTGAAGTCACATAGCCATTAAGTGACAAAATCGAGATTTACCTCCAGGCAGTTTGGTTTAACCACTAGGCTCCACTATTCTGCCTCTCTCTAAAAGGCTTTTCATGGAATGCTAATAAGTTTAAGTTTTAATCATAGGTAACGAAGCACCAATGATGGTGCAGTGCAGTTGGGCAGGACTGTGTGATAGGGTAATTGTGGCCCACCAAGGAGATTGATCAGTTTTGCCTTAAAAAAGAGCCAATTCCAGAGCAGAAAATAGGATCCTACCACCACCAAGGAAGAACAGGCAGGAGCAGAGAGTGTGCCTTTGAACCCAGGATCCCTGCACTGAGAAGCTCCTGGGAAACAGGAGACCCAAAGAGACAGAGCAAGCTATAACCCTGAAGATGGTGAAAAGCTGTGGCAGGAGAGACCTGGCAGCAGGAGACGGCACAGTGGGCTTCCTGGCCCATGGAGCAAGAAAGCTGAGTGCCTTTGGGCAGAGGCCTAGGGCCAGGGAGAGGCGTGCCTGCGAGCGTGGTTGGGAAGAGGCTGTCCTGATGGAAGAACTGTATCCTGAGTGTTCCTGAGCCTGAATTGTAACTGTTACTTCCCCAATAAACCTCATAATTGTGAGTATGGTCTCTGAGTTCTACGTGGCCATTGCAATGAATTATCAAACCCAGCACAGAAGTAGAGAGTGCTGTGCGAGGGATGGCTGGTGTCAGAATTAGTAAAAACGGTGGACAGGAGGCTTGTCTGGCCGCCACCTCATGTGAGTCAGCCTTGCGCTGTTGATCTTGGTTCTTCTTCCCCCCTGTGTGGTTGGAGGAGGTCAGACACTGTCCCCAAGCTGTTTTTACAGAAGGCGTTTAAACAAAGTAGTGGCTTATTAGATTAATTTTGGAGGGAAGATTACTTCAGTAATAGCGTGGAGGGTGAACTAGTGGGAAAATAAAGGTTAGCAGAACAGGGAAGCCCTGGTAGTGCAGTGGTTAAGTGGAAGAGGCTATTCCTATCATTCAGATATAAGGAGGGTATGAATTCATGACAGGTGGCATTAATGTGACATTTCCAAGGTAAATGGATAGATTTCGTGGCCAGTTGGATAAAAGGATTAGGGAGGAGTCAAGAACAACAGTCTGAGAGTCTTGCAGAACACCCAGGTGGTAATTGAAACCAATGGAAATGGGTGGCTTAGGTTAGTGAACCCAAGACTGAGTTTTAGGGAATATCAGCATTTAAACAATGGACAGAAGAAGGGAAGTCGCCTGTAAAAATGCAGAGGAAGACCAGTAAAACAGGTAGAAAAATGATTAAAATACCAGATGGAAAGCAATAAATACTAAAAAAGAGATACAAACAAAGTAATGTGGGAGTTCAAAGGAGTTTTACAACCTCATCTTTCTGAGTCTCTGTTAACTCAACTGTAAAATTAGGTTGGACTAAGTGGTCTGTGAAGTCTCTTTTATCTTTAAGCCTCTGAATCTATTCAATGTCTGCCATGTCCCTACTAACATGGTAGATGCTATGGGAAGATATCAGGCACAATCCCTGCCCTAGAAGAGCTTTAGGTCTACTGGAGATCCTAGTCTCTACACACGCAAACACACACATACTTACACACAATAAAAAACACTGGAGGTAGGAGATTATTTATAATTAAGAGATGAATTTTGTGGTATGTCTTGAGGGTTGCAAATCCAAAGAAGGAAGACAGTATGGTAATAGTATGTGTATAGAAGTTTACTGGAGGAGGAAAAAGGAGATGAGATGGATTTAAGTAGAGAAAAGTGTGAGCAGAAATGGAAGTGTGATTCCATTTACCCGATGAACTACAAGTCTTCAGTTGGGGATTCATGGGAAATTGGATACGTAGGGTAAGGCCAGATTATGGTGGTTCTTATAAACCAGAGAACTGGGTTTAGAAATGGGTAGGTTTGTGATATGTTTAAGATACAGGTAATTTTTTTATTTGCTATGTACTTTTTTTTTTCATTGCTAGTTTCACACTGGAGTAGATGCTGTGGTGTGCCACTCAGGTCATCCCCTTCCAGATCTGAAGTATACACCCCTCCAGCTCTGGGAGAATAGGCAGCCAACAGCTCTCTGCTAAGACGCTCTCTGGGCTTTGCCCTTGGGTGAAGAGAACCGTCCTGCCAATATCACACCACCTTCCCTGGAGCAGGCCATATCCAATGACTGGTTGATGAAGATTATGAAGGCCTAGGCCCCTCTCCCTAGTTCAGGAAAACTCTAAAGTGTCATCCCAGCTCTCAAGCTTCCTGTAGGGATTGGCTAAGGCCTTTGTTGTAACTGCATTGCAGTTCAACTTCTCCTTTTGCCCAATCTTGCTTCCTTTACTCCCCCACAGGTGTTGCTCTCAAGAACTCTCCCTAATAAACTTCCTGTATGCTTATTTCCATCTCAAAGTCTGTTTCCTGAGGAACCAAACTGCAACACACGTGATAATTATATATTTGGCTTCACTTTTCATCATGTTATTTAACAGTTTTACTGTAGAAAAAAATGTGTGAGCCTAGATTTTGATCTGAATGCTATTTCTCAGCAGTTTTGACATTTGTAGTTTCGAATAGCAAGATCTACCTTTTATAAAACCTGTGATGTGGAAAATCACATACCCTCTTGGGAATATACCTTAGCTCAATTTGTGAAGACCGTAGTAGCTACAAACAGCTAAGCATAGGTAATGAATATCAGTCAAGAGGAAATAATGGGTTGGTGGTAAGCATGCTTTCACAGGCTGTACCCTTGGCTAGTGGAGCGCATTGCTAGCCAAACAGCAATGCCCTTCATTAGCCAAGGGTGTAATATGGTAACATTGCTGGAGATCACAGGTGCTCCGCAGATGGTGCTAACAGCTGGGAGTTTTACAGAATGTTGTCTCAGGTCATGAAGACATCATGAAGCCTTTTTTTTTCTTTTCCTTGTTTGTTTTGTTTTTTCTTTGCTTGCTTTTGAAGTTGTCAAAAACATCTGAATCTTATATACTTTGCATTTAGCATAAAAATACAATCACAAACCATAACACTGCCAGAAGATGCTCAGCTAAGCACATTACTTTAGTTTAAAAGCACCACAAATAAAGTTCAGAAACTTAAAATAATGGAAGAAAAACAGGCCACGAAACATTGTCATTGTAAAATTGACAGTGGCGAAGCCATCAGCACTGTTAGGGTGGCTGCCTCCCAGTGTCCACAGCATCAAAGTGGCTGTGTGAAATATCCTGCTAGGAAGATGTTTGGTGTGGAAGCTTTGGGAGGGATGGAAGGTGGGCAGAGGAGCAGTGAGAGACATTGGTCATCCATGTCACTGATGGCCTGTGTCACTTTTTTGTCATTATGATGTCTTATTTTTTAAAATGTCATTCCTCAACAAGATTAATAGAAGTAGCTTTACAAATAGCATTCAGTGCATGCTAAAATTATTATGTTTTTAACACTGAAGTTCAGGGTCTAACCCTGTCTCTCTCTCTCTCTCTATATATATGGAAACCCTGGTGGAGTAGTGGTTAAGTGCTACGGCTGCTAACTAAAAGATTGGCAGTTCGAATCCACCAGGTGCTCCTTGGGAACTATAGGGCAGTTCTACTCTGTCCTATAGGGTCGCTATGAGTTGGAATCGACTCGATGGCAACTGGTTTGGTTTTATATATACATTTTTTTGTGTGTGTGTAATGGGAAACATATTGAAGATGCTTGGTCTGCAATTGACATATTGTCAAAGAATAAATTATATCCTGTGTTGCAATTATGTATTCAGCAATAATGAATACGAGAAGAAAATAGCAAAGTAGTAATTATACCAATTACAATTGATTAGTTGATTAGTTGGTATTAACATAAAAAGGTGCTCTTATTTGGTTTTACTCTACTATGCCACAAGAAGGCTCTGATGAATTAAGACATCTGATCCTTTTTTTAGGTGATGAAAAAACTTGGAAGCAGATGATGGTGATGGTTGCACAACATGACGAACACAAATAATGTCACTGAATTGTACGTTTGAAGAACATTGAAATGGAAAATGTTGTGTTTTATATACATATATATATACCCATTGCCATCAAGCTGATTCTGATTCATAGTGACCCTATAGGACAGACCAGAACTGTCCCACAGGGTTTCCAAAGAGCAGCTGGTAGATTCGACCTGCCAACCTTTTGGTTAGCAGCTGTAGCACACCATAGCTCTTAACCACTGCATCGCCAGGGCTCCATATATATATATTATATATATACATATATATATATAATATATATAAGGGGTTGGGATATATACATACACACACACACACATATGTATTTGTTGTTGCTACTGTTTTTTTTTTTACTGTTAGGTGCCAACAAGTCGATTCCGACTCATAGTGACCCTATGAACAACAGAACGAAACACTGCCCAGTCCTGCACTATCTTCACAATCGTTGTTATGCTTAAGCACATTGTTTCAGCCACTGTGTCAATCCATCTCGTTGAGGGTCTTCCTTTTTTTCGCTGAGCCTCTTCTTTACCAAGGATGATGTCCTTCTCCAGGGACTGATGCCTCCTGACAACATGTCCAAAGTATATGTGAGATGTAGTCTCACCACCCTTGCTTCCAAGGAGCATTCTGGTCGCACTTCTTCCAAGACAGATTTGTTTGTTCTTTTGGCAGTCCATGGTATATTCAGTATTCTTTTGCAGCACCACAATTCAAAGGCATCAATTCTCCTTTGGTCTTCCTTATGCATCATGCAGCTTTCACATGCATATGAGACAACTGAAAACACCATGGTTTGTTTTTTTGGGTCAGGCACACCTTAGTCTTCAATGTGATATCTTTACGTTTCAACACTTTAAAGAGGTCTTTTGCATCAGGCTTGCCCAGTGCAATGAGCCTTTTGATCTCCCGACTGCTGCTTTCATGAGTGTTGATTGTGGATCCAAGTAAAATGAAATCCTTGACAACTTCAGTCTTTTCTCCATTTGTTATGATGTTGCTTATTGGTCTAGTTGTAAGGATTTGTGTTTTCTTTATGGTGGGGTGTAATCCATACTGAAGGCTGTGGTCTTTGATCTGCATCAGTAAGTGCTTCAAGTCCTCTTCTTTTCAGCAAGCAATGTTGTGTCATGTATATTTACCACAATAAAAAAGTTATTTGATTCATTAAATTTTGTGAATTTGGAAAGAGACTGAAAATTTGTATTTTTAACACATGACAAAATTTTATTTAGTGATGCTACAAATTTCATTCTTCTGTGCCACTATAGTCTCTAATTTTCCAATCTGTTTTTCTTCAGGGTTAATGGAATACTATCACTGAATCTTTTTCACTGTAGTGAAATAAATATCACAAAACGTTTGCTGTTTCAGTCTTTAGTGTACATACAGTTCAGTGACATTAATTACATTCACCATGCTGCGCAACTGTCACCAGTATCCATTTCCAAACATCTTTTATCACTCCAAACAGAAACTCCTTAAACAAGAGCTCCCCATCCCGCCTCCTTCAATCTCCTGGTAACCACTGATAAACTTTTGTTTCTGTGTATTTCCTGTTCTAGATATTTCACATGTTGTAGGGAAAAAAACATCACAACGTTTAGTAAAGCAAAAAGGAAGTTTTGTTCAGCATATATTCAAAAAGGCAAAAGTGGGAAGTAGACAAGCATGTTGCTAGAGCCTGTCTGCCCAGAGTCTAAGGAGACTACAGAAGAGACAAAAGTGGGAAAACAGACAAGCACACTGCCAAGTAATGTGTACTCGAACTCAAAGAATGTTACCGAGAGATCAGTATGTATTAACACTACAAAATGGGCAAAACCATCAAAAGCTTCATCTTTTCACCGATTGGCTAGAAACTGTGATCCTACATTTTGAATTGTCTTTCTTAACAATCATTGGTACAGGTTTCAGTAATGACAGTCAAGAGGTTCTCCACTGGTCCAATGAATTTTCAATTCATTAAATACTAACAGGAAAAAAAAAAAAGAGTGGAAAGTCTTTTGTGTTCTATTTCATTGGCTTATGTGAAAGGTTGCCTAAAAGATATTTTCTAAGATTATCCTAGCTATTGTCTTTATACCTCAGGGCCCAGTTGATGTGTCCTTGTGAGCCCAACTACAGCTGGGTCACCTTCTCTATGCTCAAAGAGAGGGAATAATGACTCCAATATTATTTTCTAAGTCACTCGTACGTGGAATCATATAGTACTTGTCATTTTAATCTGACTTGTTTCACTTAGCATAATGTTTTCAAGGTTCATCCATATCGTAGCATGTATCAGAGCTTCATTTGTCTTTATGGCCGAGTAGGATTCCATTGTATGATGCACCACATTTTGTTCATCCATTCTCTATTGATGGACGTTTGCGTTGTTTCCACTTTTTGGCTATTGTAAATAAACTGCATTCTTTAACAGAACAAAGTAGTCCAGAAGACCTGTAACAGCTGGAATGCATCAGTATCCATTGTTGTTTACTTTTTGTTAGAAATTGAGATTAAGGGTGGCAAAGTAATTGCCTACATAAAGCTGAGGCTCTGTTCCTTTGCAGACCTCAGAAGTGCAAATTTGACAGCTTTGCAGGACAAGTTGATAAACTTAGACTCTTCTAGTGAGTTGGAGGCTCTTTGTATTTTTGACGATGAAAGTGAGGTCTACATGTGATCAAATTTAATCTCTGAAAAAGTGAATGAAATACCAGAGTAAATTTAATTATCTCCCTTTTCTTGAGTGATGGGAGTAGACAGTGACAGGTACGAAGGACTGCTGCATGAGCAATTTATTTAGCTTTTTCATGACCTTCTATGGAGCCCTGCCCTCTGTAGTCAGTCAAGAATACTATAAAAAATAAGCAGTTTCTCTCCTAAAAATGGAGGAACAGAATAGAATGAAGACTGAAGACCTTAAAAAATTAGTGAAAAGTACAAGAAAAAATAAGTCAATGAGTGGCTAAGTAGATGTTCTTAGAGACAATTTTAGTGAGGGTTGAGAATTTAATTATAATTGTAAGCAAAAGCCTGACATGCATGTTCATTAACAGGATTCAATTTAAGAAAGCTGTTTTCTGAGCTGTGTACACATCGGTAGCCTATTCCTTTGAAAGAACCTGGTTGTACAGTGTGGAGAAGGAGGGAACACTGAAGTAAGATAAAGCTGAGTTTTTTACTGTCCTTAATTATGTACCCTTCAAGTCTATACCCAAATTACTGTATATTTATGCAAATAACACGTCCCTTCTACTTTGTTTCCCAACTACTCCCTTCCCCCATGTTGCTGTTGGGAGCGGTTGGCAAACAAACATAGAAGGCATGTGTTACTTATGTAAAAATACAGTACTTGACCAAAAATAGAAAAAAAAAAAATTATGTTAAGGTGACTGTGTTAACATGGCTCTTTCTTCTTCTGTATTTAAAGTATTACTTTTTGCTTTTTGATAATAGTGGGACATTTGGGGTGCCTTCTACTTCATTTCTAGTTTCTGCAGACTGAGATTGTGTGTTAACATGAACAAAATTTGGCTATAACACAATGCTGATACCATTTTAAAGGCATTTCTATCTGTAGACAATTGGATGTAAACTAATTTTACTAGTGTACTTCTTTCTATTCTCTATAATTGTAATTAATTTTTTTTATGATGGTGCAAAATCAGCTTTGGGAAAACCAAAGTTTAACTGTGGATAACTCAAAACATTGCAGTTAAAATGAATGATTTTCGCCGTACAACAAAATCTCATTGTAATGAATTTGAGTTGCTATGACGTATCTAAATCTCATTAAAATGGAAATTTACTGTTACTGTGCGTTGACAGACTATTTGATCATTTAAATAAATACTAAGCATGTTGTTCACATTGTTATCAACACAGTATTCCCCTTTTTCCCTGTCTTTACTCTTTCTTCATGTATTAGCTTGACAATAATTTATGGTGTGATGCAGGACAATTTATCCTATCTAGGCCTAGGCCTCCTGGTTGGTAAAATGTGGGAATTAAGTCAGGTAAGTCGGGATCAACTTGACAGCACTGGGTGTTGGGTTTTGTGTCCCTTTAGCTCTACATGAAAAGCCTAGTCTTCAGGAAGCTCGAATCACTGGTCTCTGCTCAATTGTCACCTGCATATTCTACCCCATGTTGTTTAAATGTACGTGTGGTACACGCTGTCTCTCTGAGCAGATAACAGTCCCTAAAGGGCTTGTTGACAGATATGGGATAAGTGATTTGTTATTGGCAGTAGGTCAAGATTTTAAGTTTTTCATAATTCTCTTTTTAAATAATGTACTGTGTGCACAGTACCTGACACAGTGAATTTTTGTTGTGAACGAAGTTCTTGCTCACTGCGGTTATTTTTCTTTGAAGAGGAAGAAAGCTAAATAAAACGCCATAGAGAAAACTAGATGATGCTTCCACGACCAGATTACAGTTACTTTCCTGGTTAGCAAAAAAAGTTTTTAATCGTGTACATCTTAAGTCAGAATAATATTGTAGGGCAGGTGTGCATGATGGGGGGAGGTGTTCACTTGCTTTCCTCCTTAGCACATACTTCAGGGCAGTCATTTTTCAACCATGATAACAAGACGAACAACACAGAAGTATCTTACACACTCCCTTGTTTATTGTATTAGTTAGGATACAGGTTAGGTTTCTGTTAAAAAAAAGAAGAAGAAAGAGAGACAGACATCAATACACAGCACCTTTTTTTTTTTTTTTTTTAACACTGGGCTTCTGTTAAGGGTGATGGAAAAATTTGGAAATAGATAATGGTGGTGGCTGAACAACATGATAAACATAATTACCGTCACTGAATTGTACATGTGAAGAATGTTGAAATGGCAAATGTTCTGTTACATATACATTTATCATACACACACAAAATACAGTGCCTTAATTAAGGTAGAAGTTTATACCTCTTATGTAAAAGTCTAGGTAGGTACTTGAAGGCTCATAAGGTGGGTTGGCAATGTCAGGAATCCAGTCTTTTACCCTGTTTTCTGACATCTTTAATATGTGACAACTTCCATCCCATAGTTCAAGATGCTGCTCAGCTACCTCTATAACATTAATGTTTCAGTGAGTTGGGAGAAGGAGAAGGAGAAGGGGAGGGCACACTCCTTCCCTTTAAGGGCATGACTTGCAAGTTGCACTGCAGATCCTATCTCATTGGACAGAACCCAGTCACATACCATACATGGTTGGAAGAGCAACTGGGAAATTAGATTTTAGCTGAGAGCAGACATGTGCCCCACTAAAACTTCTATTATTTTAGAAGGGGATAGCATATATTAGAGGGATAAATAGTAGTCCCTGTCATAATAAGTAATCAATACAGTAAGCTCTGGGTTTACCTCTTTCCCTTTCAAAAACATAATTTAAAAACCATTTTTGCTGTGCGTATTCTCAACAACAAAATAAATTAAAAAAAAAAAAAAAGAACTTTGCACATAGAAAACTATAAGCCCAGGTTGTATCACTAGTGAATTCATCCAGACATTTAAGGAAGAATATTTCTTACACAAAGTTTTCCAGAAAATATTTCCCAATTTGTTTTGTGAGGCCAGTATAACCTTGACTTTAAGAAGGGAAAGTTACAAATAAATCTCTTTCAGGAGCAGAGATTAAAAAAAGAAAAACTGTATTAAAAATAATAATAATAATAATAAGGTATTATGTCCAAGTTGAGTTTATTCCTAAAACACAGGACTGGGTTATCATTAGGAAAATCCATCGCTATAATCCCTACATTAAAGGAGCCCTTGTTGCAAACCCACTGAACAGTTCTGCAGGAGAAAGACCTGGTGATCTGCTTCCATAAAAATTACAGCCAAGAGGAAGGAGCCAATATGGCACTATACACCAAAGCCCCATGCTGTTCCTCCACAGCAAAGACCTGAAAACTAACTAAAACAGAGACAGACATTAACCGTGGAAACCTAAGTGTCAAATGAAGACACAAAGAACTCAGCCAAGCACTGCATGGAATAAGAAACTGACAGAGAACTGAGAAATACCAGAGGAGGTCCCCTATCAGCTAACGCTGTGTGGATTCACCATCTTGGACTCCTGTTGGAGATTGGCGGACAGGGACAGGAGCTTCACGAAGCTCCCAGCAGGAGACAGAGCACCCAGTAACCAGCAATATATGCTTTCCCACCCCTTACTCTTCTCCCCACCCCCACCCCAGCCTCCATCTACAGAAATGAAGTTTTATTTTTATAACTCAGGCAAAAAAACAATTAAAAATGAAATTTTAAAAATGATACCATTCTGGGTTAAATAAAAAAGATCAAAAATACCTAGGAATAAATCTAAAGAAAGAAGTCTAAGATTACTACACAGAAAATATAAAACTTTATCAAGAAAAATTAAAGATCAGCTAAGTAAATGGAGAGTCCCTCGTGGTGCAAATGGTTAACATGTTCAGCTGCTACTGAGAGGCTGGAAGTTTGAGTCCACTCAGAGGTGCCTTGAAAGAAAGGCCTGATCTACTGAAAACTCAGCCACTGAAAACCTTATGGAGAATAGTTTACACTGACACACACAGGGTCACCATGAGTCAGAATTTATTCTATGGTAACTTGTCTCCCATCCGAGGTGGAGTCTAACTCCTGTCCTCTTGAATATGAGCTGGCTTTAGTGACTTGCTTCTAACAAATATGTCAGAAGTAACACTATGACTTCCAAGACCAAGTCCTAAAACGTAATATAGCTTCTGCTGAGGTCTCTCTGACACTTGCCTTTGGAACCCTAGCTGCTATATAAGAAGTCTGGCTGCCCTGAAGCCACCATGCTGGAGAGACCACATAGACACAGAAAGAGAGATACCCAAGGATCCCCAACTATTTCAGCCCCCCGTTTGAATATACCGTGGACTGCCAGAAGAACGAACAAATCTGTCTTGGAAGAAATACAGCCAGAATGCTCCTTAGAAGCAAAGAAGGGAAGATTTCACCTCACATATTTTTGTCCCTGGAGAAGGACATCATGCTTGGTAAAGTAGATGGTCAGTGAAGAAGAGGAAGACCCTCAATGAGATGAATTGACACAGTGGCTGCAATAATAGGCTTAAGCATAACAACAATTGTGAGGACTGGGCAGTGTTTCATTCTGTTGTACACAGGGTTGCTATGAGTCAGAATCAACTCAATGGCACCTAACAACAACAACAATGACAGTTGTTTGAGTCATTCCAGTCCAGGTGCCAGATATGAGTAGAGAACTCCAGGCCCAGCCACCATCTGACTACAACTGCAAGAGAAATCCTGAATAAGAACTCTGTACCTGAGCCCAGTCAATCTTAAGAACTGTGAAAGTTAGTACTGTTTGTAATTAGTGTTGTTAGGTGCCTTCTAGTCAGTTCCGACTCATAGCAACCCTATGCACAACAGAATGAAACACTGCCCCGTCCTGCGCCACCCTTACAATCGTTGTTATGCTTGAGCTCATTGTTGCAGCCACTGTGTCAATCTACCTCATTGAGGGTCTTCCTCTTTTCCACTGACCCTGTACTTTGCCAAGCATGATGTCCTTCTCCAGGGACTGATCCCTCCTGACAACATGTCCAAAGTATGTAAGACGGAGTCTCACCATCCTTGCTTCTAAGGAGCATTCTGGTTGTACTTCTTCCAAGACAGATTTGTTCATTTTTTTGGCAGTCCATGGTATATTCAATATTCTTCACCAACACCACAATTCAAAGGTGTCAATTCTTCTTCCATCTTCCTTATTCATTGTTCATCTTTCACATGCATATGATGCAATTGAAAATACCATGGCTTGGGTCAGGCGCACCTTAGTCTTCAGGGTGATATCTTTGCTTTTCAACACTTTAAAGAGGTCTTTTGCAGCAGATTTACCCAATGCAATGCATCGTTTGATTTGACTGCTGCTTCCATGGCTGTTGATTGTGGATCCAAGTAGAACAAAATCCTTGACAACTTCAATCTTTTTTCCATTTATCATGATGTTACTTATCGGTCCAGTTGTGAGAATTTTTGTTTTCTCTATGTTGAGGTGCAATCCATACTGAAGGCTGTGGTCTCTGATCTTCATTAGTAAGTAAGTGCTTCAAGTCCTCTTCACTTTCAGTAAGCAAGGTTGTGTCATCTGCATAATGCAGGTTGTTAATGAATTGTTAACAAATTATGGATAACATTGTGAAGAATGGGATTTTCAGAACACTTAATTGTGCTCATGAGGAACCCGTACATAGATCAAGAGGCAGTCGTTCCAACAGAACAAGGGGATGCTGATTGGTTTAAAGTCAGGAAAGGTGTGCGTCAGGGTTGTATCCTTTCACTCTACCTGTTTAATCTGTATGCTGAGCAAATAATCCGAGAAGCTGGGCTATATGAAGAAGAACAAGGCATCAGGATTGGAGGAAGACTCATTAACAACCTGCGTTATGCAGATGATACAGCCTTTCTTGCTGAAAGTGAAGAGGACTTGAAGTACTTATTTGTAATTAGCATATATTGTTTTACATCATTAAATCTGAGGTGGCAGAAATAGATGATTGGAACAGAAGAGGAGGAGAAAAAGAGGGAGGAAAAGGAGAGCACGGGAAAGAAAGGGAACAAAAAGTACATTTTCGATAAAAATTAA
Organism: Loxodonta africana; assembly: GCF_030014295.1. Classification (NCBI taxonomy): domain Eukaryota; kingdom Metazoa; phylum Chordata; class Mammalia; order Proboscidea; family Elephantidae; genus Loxodonta; species Loxodonta africana. Next base: position 161,349,787 of record NC_087344.1, on the reverse strand, counting down.
AATGTCTCACACTTCCAGATTTCAAAATATACTACAAATCTACAGTAATTAAAACAGACTGGTACTGGTATAATAATAGACATATAGACCAACGGAATAGAACTGAAAGTCCAGAAATAAATTCATACATCTAAGGTCAACTGATTTTTGACCAGGGTGCTAAATCCGTTCAATGGGGAAGGAAGAGTCTTTTCAATAAATGGTCTGGGAAAACTAGATTTTCACATGCAGAAAAATGAATCAGGATCCATGCTTCACACCATATACAAAAATCAATTCAAAATGGATCAAGGACCTAAATGTGAAAACTAAAACCATAAAACTCTTAGAAGAAAATGTAGGGACAAGGCTATGGGACCTAGTGTTTAGCAATAGATTATCAGGTATGATAACAAAAACCTGAGCAGCAAAAGTCCAAATAGATGGGACCTCATAAAAATTAAATACTTATGTTCCTCAAAGGACTTTATCAACAAAGTGAAAAGACAACCTACAGAGTGGGAGCAATTTTTTTGGAACTATATATCATATAAGCACTTAATATCTAAAATATATATAAAACTTCTACAACTTAACAACAAAAACACCAACAACTGAATCAAAAAATGGGCAAAGGACTTGGACAGTTAACCAAAAAGTATATTCAAATGGTCAACAAGCACATGAAAAGATGTTCAACATCATTAGCCGTTACCCAAAAAACCCATTGCCATCAAGTCAATTTCGATTCATAATGACCCTTGACAGAATACAACTGTCTTATAGGGTTTCCAAGGCTGAAATCTTTACGTAAGCAGACTGCCACATCTTTGTCTTGCAGACAGGCTGATGGGTTTGAACCACTGAGCCTTTGATTAGCAGTCAAGCACTTAAACACTGTGCTACCAGGGCTCTTTCATCAGCCATCACCCATTAAAACCAAACCCACTGCCCTCGAATCAATTCTGACTCATAGTGACTCCATAGGGTTTCCAAGGCTATACATCTCTACAGGAGCAGACTGCCACATCTTTCTCCCGCGGACCCACTGGTAGTTTTGTACCACTGACCTTCCCGTTAGCAGTCCATTGTTTTAACCACTGTACCACCAAGGTGATGCAAATAAACAACAATGAGGTATCACATCACTACCATTAGAAAGGCGATGATTAAAAACCAAAAAACAACAAATGTCGATGAGGTCGTGGAGAAACTGGAAACCTCATCCATTGCTGGTGGGAATGTAAAATGCTACAGCCACTGTGGAAAACAGTTTGGTTTATATACCCATAAGTGAAGGCATGAATGCAAACAGAAACCTGTACACCAACGTTCATTGCAGCACTTTTTACAATAGCCAAAAGGTGGAACAGAAATATCGATCAACAGATGGAGGGATAAGTAAAATGTGGTTGTCATGGACTGAATTATGTTCCCCAAAAATGTGTGTATCAGTTTGGCTGGGCCATGATTCCCAGTATTTTGTGTGGTTGTCCTCTATTTTGTGATGTAATTTTATATTAAAGAGGATTAGGGTGGGATTGTAACACCCTTACTAAGGTCACATCCCTGATCCAATGTAAAGGGAGTTTCCCTGGGGTGTGGCCTACCCCACCTTTTATCTTACAAGAAATAAAGGAAAGGGAAGCAAGCAGAGAGTTGGGGATCTGACATCACCAAGAAAGAAGCATGGGGAGCAGAGTGCATCCTTTAGACCGGAGGTTCCTTCACAGAGAAGTTTCTAGCCCAGAGAAAGATTGATGAGAAAGACCTTCCTCCAGAGCTGACAGAGAGAGAATGCATTTCCCTGGAGCTGATGCCCTGAATTTGGACTTCTAGTATACTAGACCGTGAGAAAATAAATTTCTCTTTGTTAAAGCCATCCACTTATGTATTCCTGTTATAGCAGCAGTAGATGACTAAGAGAGTGGAATATACATACAATGGAATATTACTCAGCCGTAAAAAGAAATGAAGTTTGGATCCATGCCACAACAAGGATGAACATTGAAAGCATATGCTGAACAAAAGAAGTCAGTTGCAAAAGGACAAATACTATATGATCTCAGTTATATGGAAGAGCAAATATGTAGAGACCAAAGATTATTAATGGTTACCAGGCGTGGGAGGTAGAGAGGAGACGGAGTGTTCGCTTGGTGGCACTGAGCTTATGTTAATGGTGGGGAAATGTTGGATGAGGATATTGATGTTGGTAGCAAAACATGAAAAATGTAATCAGTGTCATTGAGTTGTAAATGTGGAAGTTGAGTGGGCAGATGTTTTGTTGTGTAGGTTTTCATCCCATTGAAATACAGGAGAAAAAAATTGAAAATCTGTAGGGTAATGCTATTCAACTATATGGATCCCCTCCTAGTGGAGTCATCTTTGCTCTTCCCTGAAGCATGCTGGGGATGAATTCTGGATGGATTTGGGCTAAGGTACAAGGCCAGGAGTGACATGACTGGGCTGGTGCCCAAGGCCAAGGAACGCCTTAATAACAAGAAGGAAAACATCTGTGTCTGGATGTGAAGTCCCTGGGAACGCTGGCTGTCCAAGGACTTGGAAGAAACCGATGAGCCTTGGTCCCAGCTGGAATGGTATATAAGCTTGTGTTCCCTGCTAGGTGGTTGCGGAGCCCTACATGGGTCCAGACGCTGCCCTGGGCCATGGTCCTGTAAGTAAGCTTCCCGAATAAACCATATGTCATGATTGCTGGTTCCAGAGTCTTTCTTGCATCTCTCAGAGATGTGGCCGACCTTGAGTTCAGATGCCGCTGAATTGTTACACGACAATTGGCAACCCAGCCAGGAGACTGAGAAAACCTTCGTGGGCACTGGCCATATGGTGGGGAGAGAGACCTTGATGGGAGGAATCCTGGGATGGTCTATATCCTCCATGTCAGCAAGGGCGGGGGGAGGGGTGCATCGGATGGCCCCTGTCCTCCACAGGGGCCGGGGTTGCTGCTATCTTGGATAGCTGGAGCCCACTGCATGAGTACAGGACCACCCCCCAAACACCTAAGGGCATTTAAGATATGCTGTGTCAGCTGGAGACCCCAAAGTGAAAGCCAGATTGCTATGCTGCCGTGGCTAGTTTGGGGTGGCTCCTACTGGCAGCATCGAGAGGGGCGTCTGATGTGCAGCTAGCCGCTAGGGTCCTAACTAGGCAGCTAAAAGCAGAGCTGCAACTGGATGATTTGTGTGCAGCATATTCCTCCTCCACTGAAATATTAGTGTCCCATTTGTGGGAGCAAGAGGCGTCTGTGGGGGAAATCCCAGGATGGCCAGTGACCTGGGATGTATGGTTTTCTGGCCCATATGCTCTTCTCTGGGGGAAATCTCAGGTTGGCTATCAAAGCCTGGCTGGCTCAGTCCGTAGAGGATGATGGGACTGGAGCTAGTTGCAGGTGGGATAAACAGGTCCCTGGCACGGAGAACAGCCTGTAACACTCAATGCAAAGCAAGAGTTAAAACAGCAGGAAAAAAAGGAGTAAAAAGCCCTTCAAGATAGCTTGTGTTGAGCGACCTTGAAGAGACCTCAGAATTCTCTGGTATCTGCCCCTGCCAAGATAACCGAGCAGCAACATAGCCGCAGCTACAATGGTAAGGGAAAAACCAAAAGAGGGAGGCCCCCACTCCAGGTTACCAGGCCACTGGGCTGGACTCACGCTTGCACTTGGTATGGTGGGGGCGTGGCTCCACAAATGAGTGAGGGCTCTGCCAACTTTTCCCAGATCTTCTTTCAGAAATAATTAAGACTGAAGATTAAGCCTAATTTCTCTGTCACCAGCAAAGAACAAAGGCCTTGTGTTACAATTAAAATTCAATGAGGTAAACTTTCGGGTCTGAAGTCACTATCATTGAGACACTTGCCCAAGTCTGACTATAGATAAGTCCGTTTGGGGCCCCTACAAATCTTTATTGTATGTACTGATGATGTTGATGTATTAATACACACCTTTATATATTTTGCCTCCAAGCCCTGATACAAATTGCTACGGTTAGGGCCACTTTTAGAGAGGCACGCAGAAACTGTGACGTAGGGTATAGCTAATAGCCTGGCCATTCAATCTGGCCACTGGCAACCCTCGGACTGACATTTAAAACAAGCCCCTATGGAAATGAGACATCTGGACAAAAAAAAAAAAAAAAAGCAGACAAACAAAAACAAAATCAGTTCTGCTCCTGCTAAGCTTTTGTCACTTGTGTAGATAGTCATCAGAACAGCCTCTATGCTGAGAGGAGAAAACAACCAACAAACAGATCGGTCTTCCAGCTGACTGCAGAGGCTAAAACATTGTCCGCTCCAGAACAAAGAAATGTGCAATCAACCATCTCCTAGATTTAAGAGAAGACAGTCCATGGAGATTCACACACCATCCTAGGCTGGGCCTACACACATGGACTGCCACTATCATCAGAAAATGCTGGTCAGCACAAGAAAGCTGACCCGCCTATGAGACCCTGGCCAAGGCTAAAACCTGTGCAGGGACAGATTCCCGAGCCAACAGGTCAGGGCGTTCTTGACAGATAAATCATATCGGGGCCTTTTATCCTATACAGAGGCTTCCACTAGACCCTAAATAGGCTCTTCACATTCTTTATCACCCCAAGCCACAGGGGCAAATGAGCACTTCAATGGACAGGTTTAAATGGCTGATGGGAGGGGACAAGACAACCCCAGCCTGGACCATGCATCTCAGACAAGCACTCTGGGCTCTCAAGACAACAGTTCCCTACAAGGGCATTCCTTATTTGTGCTGTATGTTTGATTAAACTGTCTATTCTATAAAATGTGTTTCTTTAATATACAATTGCTCCTAACAAAAGATCTGGGTTCCACAAAGACACTGACCAGAGCCATAGAGAGGAGGCCAAGCCCAGGGCTCCAAGCTGAGCGGTAAGAGCCTCCCTCGCCTAGGGGTGTGGCCAAGGTGCCCTGCAGTTGCGGGAAGCCTTCTGCCAGGGTGATGGGGGACCAGAAGCCACACATTTAAATGATCATACACTAGGCCCCCACTAACAAGCAATATGTTTTGGGCAGTGGAGCAAAATGCACCCTGATTTACGGTAACCCGAATAGGTTTAAGAGGCCACTAACAATTATTGATGGATACATGGGTGGGACCGTCAGGGTGCTGCCAAATCAAACTAGTGTTACAGATTGGAAGGCCACCCCGAAGGCCTACCAAGTATACATAGCGCTAATACCAGACTACGTTCTGGACATAAATGTCCTGTAAGGACTAGAGCTGCTAGACCTCCGCAGACAAGTTCCACATGTGAGTGAGAGCCGTAAAAACTGTAATATGAGGTAATGCTAAATGGTCCCGTGTGCGGTTACCCTCTCCAGCTTGGGTTGTGGCCCTTAAAAAAATACCGCCTCCCTGGCAGGCACCAAGAAATCACTAAGACCATACATGAACTACATCAAGTGGGGATTCTGAGACCAGCCAAGAGCCCCTTCAATAGTCCTGTCTGACCAGTGTACAAGCCAGACGGCTCCTAGAGAATGACAGTAGACTACCGGCAATTGAGTAAGGTGACTCCCCCCCTTGTTTACAGCTGTACCCAACATCGCACAGATGATGGGACAAATAGAAGAGACATTGGGCACTTAGCACTTTGTGCTCGACTTAGCTAACACTTTCTTTAACATCCCTCTACACCCATGCAGCCAAGACCAGTTTGCCTTCAGCTGAGAAGTGAGACAGTGGACTTTCACCATGCTTCCACAAGTGTACCTGCATAGCCCTACCATGTGCCATGGCATGGTTGCCCCTGACCTGAATTTGTAGACTCCCCGTGTTCCACTATATTCATAATGTCATGCTGACCTCTGATTCGTTTGCTTCTTTGCAGACTGCAGCTGGTGAGGTAGTCACACATCTCCAGTCGTGGGGATAGATAGTGAACGAGGGAAAACCACAGGGGCTTAAGTTGTCAGTCAAATATTTGGGTGTTATCTGGTCGGGTAGGATGCAAGTGACACCTAAAGCGATGATAGATAAGATCCAAGCCTACCCATGCTCAAAAGCTGTGAAACAGCTACAGGCATTTGTTGGGTTCCTGGGGTACTGGCGCTCCTTCACACCCCATGTAGCTCAAACCCTACGGCCCCTATATAGCTTAGTGAAAAAAAGAGGTGAGACTAGAGAGAGTTCTAGAAAGTGAGGGTGTGAAAAGAAGAGAGAGCCCATAAGAGAGACAGAGACATAGTGCTACTGGGATTTTAGTCCCAGTTGTGGAGAAGAGCAAAAGAGAGGTACAGCATGTTGCAGAAAAGTCATGCGCAGTGTATAATGCCCTACTATAAGTGGAAACAAGTCTTTATAAAGGGCCAAGCTCCCCTTTGCTGGGAGTGTCCAAATGAGACTAATACCTCTCACCCCTTCGGGGTGATGGGTTAGATCTCCCAACAACAGTGTGCTAGAACCCTGCTAGTTGTTGCCAAGAGTTGGTTAGAGAAACAAAAACAAAGCTATGGACAGGGCCGTACCCTTTGCCCAAGGGGTGGCTTTAAATACGCGGCTCACATGGGTGGCCATACCTGCCCTATGACTGGGTGGGGCACTGCACCTGGGGGTGGTGACCTTACATAGCTGCTAACATTTACATTGCCCTCCCCAGTGTTCTCAACAATTGGCAAACTGTAACAGCCTGACACAGATACCAACACACATCATGGTGGTTTTACCCCTTGGCCCTTTTCTCACCTCAGGCTGCCACTGTAGATGTACAGTGACAGGTAGTGGCACTAGCCAGACACACCACGGCTACCCCTAATGACACCAGGTGGGTTATCACCCTTCTGAATGGACAGACTCAAAAAATACAAAAGGTCGTCCTTCAAAATAAGATGGCCTTTGATATCCTGACTGCTGCCCAGGTGATGCCTGTGCCATGGTAAAAACTAAATGTTGCAAAAATATCTCTGATGCCTCTAAAAATATGTCTTTGACTCTACAGGACTTATAGCAACACATCACTGCCATCAAACATGATGCCACTGACCCCATCTTCAGCTGGCTACAATCCCTCCTGTCTGCCTGGCGGACAGGCTTCTGAGTGTTATTGGGACTCTTATTACTATGTCTTTTCCTGTGTTGCAGGTTATACTGAGTATGTGGTCTACTTTTACAATGCTCTTCTGCATACCAAGTCTGAGGGCTGTCGCTGAAGAGGGGACAGTAAGATTGTAAAGACATTAAGAGGGTATATAGGGTTGGAGTGTAGGGTAATGTTATTCAGCTATACGCATCCCCTCCTAATGGAGTCATCTTTGCTCTTCCCCGAAGCATGCTGGGAATGAATTTGGGATGGAGCTGGGCTAAGGTACAAGGCCAGGAGTGGCATGACTAGGCCGGTGGCCAAGGCCAAGGAACGCCTTAACAAGAAGGAAAACATCTGTGTCTGGACATGAAGTCCCTGGGAACGCTGGCTATCCAAGGATGTGGGAGAAAAAGATAAGCCTTGGTCCCAGCTGGAATTGCGTATAAGCTTGTGTTCCCTGCTAGGTGGTTGCAGAGCACTACATGGGTCCAGCCACTGCCCTGGGCCATGGTCCTGTAAGCTTCCCGAATAAATCATATGTCATGATTGCTGGTTCCAGAGCCTTTCTTCGGTCTCAGAGATGTGGCCGACCTTGAGTTCAGGTGCCTCTGGGTTGTTACCCAACAAAATCAATTAAAAAAAAACTACAAATGACAATGTGATTAAAACATTTAAGACGAATAACATATATGCTAATGAACTGTATGGTAACAGAGCTTTCTTTCATTTGGGGTAGGAAGGTCAATTTCTCTTGAGGTTGATAAATAAGGGTGACCAATCCATGCTTCTCTCTCCCCAATATTTTTCCTTTACAGGAAAATGACAGATAAAGATTCCAATCCAAACTGTATATTGTGAGATAAACATTATAAAAACCATGTCTCTTGCAACATGTTAAATCCCTTCAGAATGGTTTGGGTATTTTATCTTAAGGATCTTGTTTAAATTAAGACACTTAATGTTGTGATACAAAACCCGACTTAAAGGGGCTCAAACAGAACAATTTATTGGCTCACATGTTGAGGGTAGGCCTAGCTAACTTGCTTCAGCAGTTCACCCAATGTTACATAGACTTGGTTTTCTCTTAGCTTTGTTAGGGTCACCCTCAAACTTTTGGTGGTTATTTACGAATAATTCATAAATGGAGCAATATTTAAAGAGTATGTTCAGTCTAAAGAAATAGAACCATAAGCCTTATTTAGTGGTTTGTCGTCTATCATGGCTGCTTCTTTTTATGGAGTAATATCCTGAATTTGGCACACTCACCTGGGACAAAGAAATTTGAAGCTTTTGCAAGCCAGTTGCTGAGATCTACTAGCAAACTGTTCAAAGAAATCATTGGAAAGACAGGAGTTTGGCAAGGAGCAGGGACTACCTGGGGTCCAGTCTCAGCTGGGAAGGGCTGGAGAAGATATAACTTCTTAGGGCTGAGTAGAAGGTACAGCCAATTGGATTATACTATATAATGAAATGAATTCCCCCATGGGGCAAGAATGTAATTAAAAAAAATTTGTTTTTCAAAAGATTGCAACATCTGGTATGCATGGCACTCACTTCAGGTTATGGCTGTAAACCAGAATCCTTCCATTCACAAGGTGGTCTTTACCCTCCTCCATTAGAGAAAAAAAAAACTTTTTTTTGGACAAGCATTGTTCTAGCACTTTACCTTACTTCCTTCAAGATTAGGTTTCTCAACCCAACACGTATAGTTTGACTAAGGCCGAATCCGGTTGGGGATAAGGGGGCTGGGGACAGAGGATGGTGGAATTTGATGTGACAGAAAACTCGTATCTACCAGGGGAAGGACCTTTCTAGCATTACAGATCCCTCTGAGTATCTGATAGAAATTATACTTTTTATTTAAAAATGCATGCACACACACATACACACATAATTTGAAGAAGCTCATTGCACCCTTAGAGCCCATTCATAGACCGCCAGCCAGTCACGTGTATTTAGTGTATCTTTTCAGATATTGGTCTTATGCTGGAAGGTTGTTGCATATGGGTTCCTAAACCAGTTTAGAATAGTCAGAAGTAAAAATGAGCTGAGGGGAGGATAGGAGGGAGCTGTTGTTACAGAAAGGCAGAATACAGAAAAATTTTAAATCTTGTTAGTATTTTTTCCCTTTAGTGCTGCTAACTTTGAAAGGTGTATTATCAACCTGCCTTAAAAAAAATGTTAAGGGGAAATTATGGGGTCGTATTATACAAATTGTTCTGTAACCTGCTTTTCCTAAACACCTATCTTCAAAAGCACTGACCATTATCAGGTTAAAAAGTTCTAGGTTTATCTCGTAGTATTAATTCTAAGCATCTTTTCCTGTTTTCTGGAGGGGCGTTTATTGCTCATTGATTTATAAACGGTCTTTGTACGTTAAGGTTCTTACCCTTTGATATGCTGCAAATGTTTTTTCTCAATTGGGCAGGAATCTTTTCTACAAACACAAACTCCGGCACTAAACCATCTGAGTTCAAAACCTGGCTCTGGCACTTTGCAGCTATAAAACTTTAGCAAGTAAATAAATGGTGACTGTTAGATGTCTGTAAATGGGAACAACAGTACCTGCCTGCTAAGATTTTTGTGAAGATCTAATTATTTTTATTCATGTAGGTTTAATTCATCTACCCAAAGTGCTCAGAACAGCACAAGTTAAGCTTCATGTAACTATCAATGATGATGATGTTGTAGATGACAAGACACTGTATTTCTGGTCTTGTCTGATTATCAAAAATTTATTTAGCATTGCCTCTGCTGTAGACAAAGGTATGAACCAAAAGCTTCCAAATTCCTGTATGTGCTGACATATTTCCACAAGGATTTCTTGGCTGCAAAACGAGACCCAAGTGGTCAAAATGAATTGTGTCAGAATATTACTCTACAGTCAGTCACATTTATCTTGAAAGCCTAAAGTTTCCCCCCAAGACTATAAAAATACCACCACGTTGAAAATTTTTATTTTGCTAAAACATACGAATAGAGAAATAAGACAACAGTTCACACATTCTATGGTTTCTACACATTTAACCACCAATGGTTCCCGGAAGATGCTGCTGCCCTTCGCGGGGCAGAGGTAGTTCAGGTGTCTGATCTTCTGAGAAAGCTCAATTCTCCCTTCTTTTTACCCAACAAATTCATTTTTCTTTTCAGAAGTCTTGTCGAATATTTTCTTTGTTTGCCTCTCCATGTTGCTGCTTAATCTGATAGATTTCATTTTCTAGTTGTACAATAGTCCGTTCAATCTCATAATTCTTACTAACCAGAGATACCCAACTAGAACAGAAAAAAAAAGGGGGGGGGGAATTATTCAATGTAAAATTTCTTTTGGAAGATTTTATGGTATACATATTTTCACTCAGTATCACAACACAAACCTTCATTTTTAACTTTCCATTTAAAAAAACTGAGGCACAACTGAGGGAATTAGGTAAAGGGTATATTGTACCTATTTCTTATAACTGCATGGGAAATTACAATTATCTCAAAAAAGAAAACTTTATTTAAAAAAAAGGGGGCAAATTCCAAGTGGCCATCCAAGGCATGACAACTGGTCTCTATTCATCTACAGCAACAGAGGAAGGAGAGCCAGGAATAGGAAGGGGGTGTGGAATGTGTGGCTAACTGCCTCCATTGCCATGAAACCAGAAGAGCTGGATGGTGCCATTACTGAACATTTTGGTCAAAGATTCTACAGAAGAATCCTGATCAAAAGGGGGAAAATGCAGAACAGAATTCCAAATTCTCATGGACTTTGAACTTCCTGGAGCCAAGGGGGCTGGATGAACCCTTGAAACTAACGCCGTGAGATAACCTGTAAAACTTAAATCAAAAATATCTCCTGAAGTCTTCTTTAAAAAAAATAGTTTAGCTTCACTAGTAAAAAAAATACCTACCTTGAACATTATGCTCTTTTAATAACTATCTGTATGGGATCCAAATGACAATGGTAACCCGGAAGATTAGATAGGAACCTTAAGAGTGATGAGTTTATTTTAATGGCGGAGGGACAACTCAGAAAAGGAGGGTGAGAATGGCTGTACAACTCAAAGAATATAATCAGTGTCACTGAACTGTACATGTAACAACTGCTGAATTGGTGTATGTTTTGCTGTGTATATTTTCAACAACAAAATTTCAAAAAAAAGGCAAATTGGACATAGCCGAGGAGAGAACTGGTATAACAGAAGAGACACAGAAGACAGTGTGATGGAAGATAGTGTTTAAATTGGATTAACAGAAAAGGAGAGAAAATAGGGCAATATTTAAAGAGATAATGGTGGAGAACTTTCTAAAATTAATTAAAACACAAAACAAAACAATCCACAGATTCAAGCAGCCTCCACCCTCCCCATCAAAAAAATTTCTAGGACAAATAAAAAGAAACACATGCCCATATACACATCTGTAAGATTAGCTTTAAAAAAAACTGTGGAAGGATACACAACGGACTAATAATGTGGCGTACATGGGCATGAAGGTGGAGGCGGGGTGGAACAAGGAGAATGATGTGGGTGATGAAGGGAGGAAAGGTAGGGATATAGCAAAGGAAAAAGGAAGAAATAGCAAAAAAAAAAAAATCATGATAATATGTAGGTATTTAAAGAGCCCTGATGGCAACGGCTAAGTGTTCAACTGCTAACCAAAAGGCTGGCGGTTCCCACCCACCCAGTGGCCCCACCGGAGAAAGAGCTGGTGACCTACCCCCGTGAAGACTACATCCTAGAACGCCCTGAGGCAGTCCTACTCCGTTACATGGGGGCGCTAGGAGCTGAGAGTGACTCGACGGCACCTAACGACAACATGGAGGGATTTGTATAAAGTGACGTGTGTGTAGATGTGGAAGGACATTTTAAAAATAGAAGGTATAACCAAAGGGAAAACAGGGAGACATGAACAAATTATCAAGAAACGTATGGAACTCCCCTCCTGAAAAGTTTAAGAAAAAGACAGATAATTTTTCTTCCTTCTAAGTGGAAAATATAAGTAGAATCCGATTCAGAACCGGAAACAGTAGAAAGACTGAAAACAGGGCTCTCTAAGACCAGGATCATTTAGAAGTAGACCAACTCTTGTTTATCACTCTCTTACTGCCTTCCAAACTCACACCTCAGAAAAGCGCAGAGGCAACGAAGGGTGGGATCCAGAAAGTACCATTCCTTGGATACTGTGGCATCATATTCAAACACCGAACCATATTATTGAATCTTGACATTAAAAATGTGCTAAGCAACTAAAAAGATGATGGAACTTTGGATACTTACTTTGACTCCATTTCTCTCAATTTAGACCCAGCTGTTAGTTGCATGTTCTTTCGCTGCCAGTTTAAATCTTGAATATGTTTCCTGTGGGAAATAATTTATACAACCCAATTACACTTTAACATAAAACTAAAACCAACAGAAAAATCAATAATCAACACAAGACAATATCTTTAATCCCTTAAGAACATATATATATGTGTGTGTGTCTGCGTCTGTGTACACACAGTTTATAAGCTAATTCCAGAAATTTGCTTCTAACTATTTTTCAATTACAAATTTCACAAAGCATGTGAAAAATTAACATACAGAGAGAGATTAAATCGAGAGCCCCTTTTCCCATGCTGTTTTCCTCCTCCATTGCTCAGTTTGGTGAGCATCTGTCCAGGCTCTTTTCTCATATGTGTATGTGCACAGAGAGATCAGTGTATTACACACAGTCAGGTTATATATGTTATTTATTCTAGAACTTTTCTCTCTTCTAAAAATGCCTTTTCTATGTCTTCAGACTTACAAGGTGTCAATGACCTGGCAGAGATGTTTTTAGACCTTAGGCCTTTTTCTCCTCCACTCAGCGCAAACCCTGTCAGAAGTTGGACAAAGAGTAGATCAATCTCTTACTCTCATGTGACTATTTTCTCACAGATTTCTTTTTCTTCCACTCTCTATCATATTTATTATGGGTTCACCTAAACATTATTCTGAAATAACATGTACATACAATTTACCTTAATTTCTGGAGCTCTTTCTGCGCATGTTCAATCATATGAACTAGATTTCTAAAGAAGGAAAAGACGTTAAGGTACATTAAAATTTATTCGTACCAATAAAAGTGAATTATCTGGCTGATACCAAGTATTTCTGCTAAAATCAGTTAATATTTATCAAGCCTTCTATGCCAGGCACCATGTTAGACACTATATCGTTGTTGTTAGCTGCTGTTGCGTCAGCTCCCAATTCATGGCGACTCCATGCAAAATGGGATTAGACCATTGTGATCCACAGGATTTTCATCGGCTGATTTTCAGAAGTAGCTCCCCAAGCCTTTCTCCTTATCTTAGTCTGGAAGCTCCGCTGAAACATGTTCAGCATCATAGCAACATGCAAGCCTCTACCAGCAGACATGTGGTGTCTGTGTTTGAGGTACACTGACCAGGAATGAACCTGGGTTTCCTGCCTAAAAGGTTAGAATTCTACCACTGACCGCCGATCCCCTTCACAAATATTTGTTGTTGTCGTATGCCACCACATTGGATTCTGACTCATACATGAGCAGAAGTTATAAATACTAGCTAATTTAATTTTCACAGGAATTCTTTGAAGTCAGTATAACACCTGACCCAAGCCATGATATTTTCAGTTGCCTCATATGCATGCGAAAGCTGGACAATGAATAAGGAAGACCGAAGAAGAGCTGATGAATCTGAATTATGGTATTTATGAAGAATACTGAATATACTATGGATTGCCAGAAGAACAAACAAGTCTGTCTTGAAAGAAATACAGCCAGAATGTTCCTTGGAAGTGAGAATGGCAGGTCTGTGTCTTACATAGTTTGGACATGTTATCAGGATGGACCACTTCCTGAAGAAGGGCATCATGTTTGGTTAAGTAGAGGGTCACTGAAAAAGAGAAAAACCCTCAACGAGATGGACTGACACAGCGGCTACAACATCAGGCTCAAACACAGCAAAGATTGCGAGAATGGCATAAGACCAGGCAGTGTTTTGTTCTGTTGTTCATTGGGCCGCTATGAGTTGGAACTGACTTGACGGGACCTGACAAAAACAAAAGCTTCACATGTGAAGAATGAGGTATGTGTCAGAGCTGGACCCTAATCCAGGTCTTTTCAACTCTAGAGCCCAGTTTACTCTGATTTTGAGCACTTAAGTCACTTCTTGGCAGACACTATGTAACCACCTCCCATTTTGTGATCTGATGTGAGCAACCAATCAGTGGGAAAAGGAGCTTCCTTGTGGGTGTGGTGTGCATCCATGATATAAATGGATATTCTGGCAAAGCTCGCTCTCTTTCAACACTGCCCTTTTTTTGTCCCTTGGCCTCCAGTTCTTGGGATGCGAGAAGCCTTCAGCCTACCGCCTGACCTGCAGATTTCGGATTTGTTACCCCCCGCAACCACATGAACCAGTAGGAGCTTTCAGCCTGCTGCCTGACCCATGGATTTGGGACTTGCCAGCCCCCAAATTGCGTGAGCCATTTCCTCACAACTGTGTGAACCACTTGCTTGAAGTAAATTTCTACCTATATGTGCTTCACTGGTTCTGCTCCTCTAGAGAACCCAGACTAAGGCACTCTTCTGTCTTCTTTCTCAAGTATATAGGTCCCTCCTCAGGCACAGTGAACATACTTCTAAACGAAACAGACTCCATTGTTATCATGGGAGTCAGAAGATTTGGGTTTGGGTTCTAGTTCCAGCTCTGCCCTGAACAGCTGTGTGTCCTTAGATGAGTCACTTGACATGACTGAAGCTATGCCTACTTATTTGTAAAATCAGGGGCTGAACTTAAAGATTTCTCTTTAGTAAAAAAATTCTAAGTTACAAGTATAGTATTTTCTCCTTATTAATGAAATACTATTTCTTCAGCAGGACTGCACCAAGACTGTCTTAGGGCTAAGAGCTCTTTGCCCAATATGCATGAGACCTTCAAAGCCTTGTATGAGGAAAGAAAATTTACTTTGGTAAGATATAGTACACCTCCTCTGGATAAGTGTCCATTGGGATTGGAGGAGACAAAACATGCTGAGGAAAGTTAAACACTACAGAGTACTACATGATTAAATGAAAAACAGATGATGAGCATAGTAATTAGTATTATTACTTAGAGAAGGGAGAGATTATTATAGGCAGAATTTCAATCAGGGAATACAAGCAACCAGACTCAAGTTGGGTCTTAAGTTGAATTTGGGTAGAATAGGTAACGGCATTCCAAAAGGAAGCAAGGCATGAGCAAAGACCTACAAGGAGGGTTTACGATCATCAGAGAGGCAGCTCATTTGGCTTGGGTGAAAGTCTAAAATTGAAGTGTGGAAGGCCTTGCGCATCATGTTAAATAGTCTGGACCTTATCTTGCAGGTAATGGGGAATTATTAAAGGTTTCCAGGTGGCAGAGTAACAAGTTAAAAGCAATGTTCTTTGCAACTCAATGTTCTTTCCCCTGCATCCATGTTTTGCCCCATTACTGGAATGTTCTTTCTTCTCCTCTAAATATCCAAATCTTACGCTTCTTTAATGACCTTCATTCTTAGTGTCCCTGCTCTACATCTCCGTAGTTTATACATACACCAGAGTACACAATGTAGCACTTGCCCCTACACCACCAAAAACGGACCAGGGGTTATTTTGCACAGAACATCTTGTACCCTCAACTAGATAAAGCTTCTTGAGAACAAGGATCACATTTTTTCCATTCTGTGAAACAGAGACATGTTTTTGATTGATCAGTCTCTTAAATGTCTTAATAACCCTGACCTCATTCTTTGTTTTTTCCCTCTTGCAACATGTTCACAAAAGAAACCAAGTTGTTTGTTGTGCAGTATTTCCCAAATTCTGGCTTTTGCCCACTGGATCCTTATGTTGCCATAGAAAGGTAAAACATAGTTCTCTGAGGATGTGAGAAAAGGTATTTATCATTTTGTGGTTTTGTTTTACTTTTATACAGTTATGTTTCAGGAAACACACTCTAGCAAATAGTTTTGTGTACAATCATGAAGTTTAATGGTCTTTTCTCTCTTAAATTGTTGCGACACTTGAGAATTTAGGCTCAAAGGGACCAAAGACATAATCTAACCTCCAAATGTTGCAGATAAGGAAACTGAACTCTAAATAGATAATAAATGGTAAAGCTACTTACACAGAACAGAAATAGGAGTTCAGAGGCCAGTTCTGGCAGCAAAATCCTTTATGGGGTTAATTCTTCAGTTATAAGGAACCCCAGATTTAGAATTGCATTCCACCAAATAGTAATTTGTAAATTAGACCTCCGTATTCTTGAACTTTGAGGTGGGTCTCAAACCAGTGGTCTTTCACATGAGTTGGTGGTTTTAGGGCATGGTCCCAAGACAAGAGTCTAGCTATACTGATTTTCATCTCACTTCCCTTAGCCTAATCCCTTCTCCACTTTAAAAAAATAACAAAGCTGGGGCTGGAATGGGTTTTAAACAAATAAACAAAGAAAAGCTTCTTACTCATTATAGACTTTCCAGGCATTGCATCCATGCTGTGACATTAGTTCCAGGTTCTCAATTCGAACTGCTTGATGTTCTAACTGGGCCATAGAATTGTTTACACATTCTTGCCATGCAGTTATATCATTTTTCTGACCTGAGGAAGGAGCTGGAAGCTCATATCTAAAATTAAACAACAAAAAAGGAAAATAAAACCATATACTCCCCCAAACCTTTGTCCTTCCTAACAGCATGTCCCATGGGTCTACATATACTGTAAATACCACAAAGACTGAAAAGATGCAGACCTCAAAATAATAAGAAACTTCTTTATCCTAAGAATCAACGTGCAAATAAGATTTAACATCATTATATACAATAGCAAAAAATTATTCACTTCAATGTCAATGCAAGGAAATTGAATAAGCTATGACACATTTATAAAAGGTATTGTTATGGTACAGAATACTTAATAACATTAAGACGTCTGTAATATATTAAGGGAAAAAAGTAGAACACGGTAAACTATGCCACCACATTTGTAGAACACACACACAACCCCTCTAGAGGAAAAGATGGGAAGGATATAACAATTTTTTGCATCTGGACCTCACTTCACATTACCCCTTTTTCAACATGCCAATATAGTCAGCAAATACAGACCACTGTAAGAAACATATTTTACACTGTGATCCAGTACACAAATCCACATAACTGAAGTTTCACAAAATATTTACTCATATACGCAATGTGCTGATATTTCCTATTCTACTTCCTTTAAAAAGTGCTGGTAGTACCTTACTAAATTTATTTCATAACCCACTGCTTAATGGGTAATTACAGGTTGAACATACTACCATAAAGGAGTTGCTATCATTATAAAAACCATTTCAGCAGAGGAACAAAAAATGGGAGACTTGAGGAGTCCTAGATTTCTCTACCTCATAGCTCTGTCCTGTCTTCATCACTCAGACCAGATAGGAAAAAGAAGAAATCCTAGTCTTCTAATATGATGGTTAACGTCTGTCACCTTGGCTAGGCTATGATTCTCAGTGGTTTGGCAGACACCATGTGATCTTGTGATCTGATGTGAGCTGCCAATCAATTGAAAGGGGTGCTTCCTGGGGTGTGGCCCGACTCCAGTAAATAAGTGGACCTTCTGGCAAAGGTCACTCTTTCTCAACTCTGTACTCTTCTACTCACCTAACCTCTGGTTCTAAGCCTGCATTAGTCTCTGGCCTGTTGCCTGACCTGCAGGGTTTGAATTCACCAACCTCCCAATCCCACGAGCCAGCGGAGACCTCCATCTACTGCCTGGCCTGAAGATTTTGGGTTTCTCAGCTCCTGCAACCACAAAAGCCAGCAGAGGTCTTCACCCTGTTGCTTGGTGCACGGATTTGACACTTGGCGGCCCCCACAACTGCGTGAGCCATTTCCTTAAAGTAAATTCCTCTCTAAACATTTATATACACTTCACTGGTTTTGCTCCTCTTGAGAACCCCGACTAAGAAATTTGGCAGCAAGAGTGATCCCAGAGGAACAAAATCTTACGGATTGAGTTTTCTAAATTGGTTCTCGGGTCTCACTAGACTTAAAAGTCATGAATTACTTTATTTTCAGTAGTAAAGAGGCCACTGTTAATCCACAGCATGATGTGGCAATACACAAAATATCACCACCATTGGATCAACTATCTGTGAGAGACAAGGCGATCGTGTACTTGATGCCTTTCAACATTTGTGTCAATCTAAGAATAATGAAGGTGGAAGGTTGGTTCTATTTTCCATAGACCAAGTGGAGAAAGAAAAAGTGTGCCACTCCAGCAATACACCTTCACCACCTAACCTCAGTGGTATATAAACTCTCCAACTTTATGTCCTACTTTAGTGCGCAGGCATCTTGATCACCTTTCCCTTCCGTAAGATGTCATCTGATCCATTACACTAATGATATTATCTTGACTGGACTTAGGAAGGAAGAAGTATCAATGACTAGACTTATGATAAGACATTTGTGTGCTACAGGATGGGAAATCAACCTGACAAAAATTCAGGCAGCTCCCATCTCAGTGCAATTTCTAGGGGTCCAGTTGAGCTATTCCTTCTAAAGAGAGGGATAAGTTGTTGTATCTGGATTCTACTAAAACTAAAAAGTAAGGACAATGCCTGGTAGGACTCTGGATTTTACAGGCAACATATTTTTGCTTCCTGTCCCCGTGACCCTATGCTCTATGGGTCTAAGTCTTACTTCCATAAGAGAGGAATGCTTCCTCCAGGAGACACAACACTGATTCCATTGAAGTGAAAGTCAAAAATGTCACTCATACACTCTGGGCTCCTCATGCCTATGGATCAACAGGCAAAAAAAGGAGTTATCTTATTGGCTGGTGTGATTGATCCTGATTACTAAGGTGCAATTGGGCTGATAGTAGATATTCGAGGTAAAGAATATTGCGTCTGGGATATAGGAAATGCCCTAGGGCATCTCTTAGTACTACCTTGCCCTGGGATTAAAGTCAATGGAAAACTAGAGCAACTCAATTCCAATATGACTGCTAATGACCCAGACCCTTCAGAAATAGTTTTGAGTCACTTCACCAGGCAAAGAGGCACGACCAGCTGAGGTCCTTGCTGAGGGCAAAGGGAACACAGAATGGGTGGTAGAAGAAGGCAGCTCTAAGTAACAGCTATCACCATATGACCAGCTGAAGAAATGAGGGCTGTAATTGGTGAGTGCTTTTCCTTGTTTTGTGTGTATATCAAATACTTTTTTTTTTTTTATTAATTGTGACTTAGGAAAAAGTTTACAGAACAGATTAGTTTCTCATTAAACAATTATTTCACATACTGTTTTGTGACATCAGCTGCCAACCCCGTGACATGCCAACACTCTCCCCTTCTTCACCTTGGGTTCCCCACTTGTATCTGTCCAGCTTTCCTGTCCCCTCCTGCCTTCTCGTCCTTGCCCCTGGGCTGGTGTGCCCATTTAGTCTCAACACATGGTGAACTACGTGTGTTACTGTTTTATAAGCCTGTCTAATCTTTGGCTGAAGGGTGAACTACAGGAGTGACTTCAGTACTGAGTTAAAAAGGGGCCCAGGGAGTCAAATATCTTTGTTTTCTTCTTTCAATTACTCCATTCCTTATTATAAAATACAAGATGTAAAAAGGGCTAGCGCATTTTCAGTTGTATACGTGTTAGTTGTATAGACGCAAGGTGCAAGTATCACTTTGTGATTGTCTTTATTTAGAGAACATGTATGGTTTAAAGAGATGTGTATAGGTGCCAAGTTGATAACGGGTGGACTGTTAGGATTAATGTTAAGTGTCAAGTTGGCTAGACTATGATTCTCTGTGGTTTGGCAGTCACTATGTAATCACCCTCCATTTTGTGATCTGACATGAGCAGCCATCAGATGAAAGGGGAGTTTCTTTGGGGGTGTGGCCTGTCTCTAGTATATAAATGTATGTTCTGGCAAACCTCTTTCAACCCTGCACCATTCTTGTGGCCTGACCTCCAGTTCTTGGGATGTAAGCCTGCATAAGTCTCTGGCTTGCTGCTTAACTTCGAGATTTTGGATTCGCCAACCCCTGCAACCCTATGAACCAGCAGATGCCTCCAGCCTACCGCTTGACCCGTAGATTTCTGGTTCGTTAGTCACTGCGGCATGAGACAGCAGAGGTCTTCAGCCTGTCACCTGATCCACAGATTTGGGAGCTGCCAGCCCCCACAAGTGCGTGGGCCATTTCCTTAATTTCTGTCTCTCTCTATACATATACACTGCACTGGTTTTGCTCCTCTAGAGAACCCAGCCTAAGACACCTAGTTCACACACTCAAGCCCCTCTTTTGATACATGCTGAGAGGATAGCACTGTTGTTCACATATCCCGCCATGCTAAATAAGAGGCATGATGGGCAAATTCCACCTTCATCACTAACTGCATGGCAAGGATCAGCATGAACCCCCATCTGGAAATGGATCCAGTCCTCACCTTCCCACTTCTCCATCCTTGTCGCCAGCTGATTCAAGCAACACTCTCTCTCTGACCCCAGCCAACCAGAGCTGTTTCAGAGCTCACAAGTTAAAAGGACATCATCCTTTAGACTGAGCGCCTATGCAGCCCTTCTGACTCTAGCCACCCCGAGTTAGGTGTAGCATCTAAGACAACACAGTCCTTCAGACTGCTAAATTGGCAGACACCAGCCCCTGACAGCTGACTGCCCCTGTGGGGTTCACCCCTTCCCTGAAATAAACTCACAGATTCTAGAGAGAGAGTGTACCATACTGATTTATTATAAACAGAAAAAATACAAAGAGACACATAGGGCAAAGTCTGGGAAGGGTCCCAACCAGTGCCTCCACGTTCCCAGAGATGCGTGACCCTCTCCCATGCATGGATATCTTTTTCCAACCAGGAAGCTCACGGAACTTCCATGCTTAGGGTCTTTATTTGGCCTCATTGCATAGTTATGATTGGGGTCTCGCCGAATATGCATGACTGACTAAACCATATCCCTCTCCCTTCCAGAGGTTAGCTGACCAGGTGTGGTCTCTTGGGCCTGGCCAGCCCTCATTTGTTTGCACAAATCCTGAAGTGTTGTCTGGAGATGACAATAAAGGTGCTTTGATTACTTGAGAAATTCTAAGGGCTATCTCTTGGGAACCAAAGACAAAGGCCAAATCAAGTTCTTAGTCTCATACCGTCTCTGCTCTGACAGCTTGTATTAGTATAATCTGACAGATTATATTATTATAGTTCCATAGTATCTTAGCATTGGCAGAAAATTCAGGTGTTAACCAATCCAATTCTCTCTTTTAGGGAAAGTAACAAAGGGTGCCTGACCCCCACCCCAGGGAGAAAGGAAGAAGAAACAGTGGCATGGGAAGGAAGATAGTGGAGCCAAAGTCAAACTATTATCCAGGTACCCTACAATTACTAATACTGCCTTTTATAAGAGTGAAGCAAGAATCACTATAACTCGTAACATTGGTTATACTACATGATAGGAAAGAACTACAATGACTAATCAGGGATATTTTCTTGGGAAGTCTTGTACATAAACTTTAATTCACATTACCATTTCCCTCTTGTTGGAATTTAAAAGACTTTGCACTTTTAAGTAATGGTTCAAAGAACATCTTTCAACATTAAAGCTGTGTCATATGATCTACTGTCACATGAAAAAACATAAACATATAGGAATTTTTTTTCAACATTTACTTTTATATCGTCATAGCACAGCTTTACTAATAAGTTAAAGTGAACAATGATTGAGCCCCAAGAACCCAGAAATAGGACTTACCGTTTCATACTGAGTAATTCAATTGGTTGTCGAGCAGCCAATCTTTCAAATTCATTTCTCATTATGTCAGTCTGATGTATAAATCAAAGAAATAATTATTTCCAAGACTGTAACTACAAATTGAAATTAGCAATCACCAAACAAATAATGAATCTAACCTACTCAAGCATTTACGTATACTGTATCAGCTGCCATCGAGTCAACTCGGACTCATGGCGACCCCGTGGTGTGTCAGAGTAGTACGGTGCTCCACAGATCTTTAAGGACTGATTTTTCGGAAGGAGGTCAACAGGCCTTTCTTCTGAGGTGCCTCTGGGTGGACTCAAACCTCCAACCTTCCCGTTACCAGCCAAACGCATTAACCATTTGCACCAACTGGTGACTCCTAGGTCTATCAATTGTAATGTATCATTTCCCTTTCCCCAGATCTTCTCTGAACTAAATGCTCTCGAGGAGCAGGAGTAGAAGCAGAAAACATATGTGCACACAGCAAATGTGTATTTCTTCAATTCTGTACCCAGCTCAAGCAGGAAATGTGGAATATAAATAAGGACTCCACGGAAAAAAAGGTTTAATCCTAAATCAGCGGTTCTCAATCCCAGCAGCATATAAGAATCAGATGGGATGCTTTGAAAACAATTACAATCCTGGCCATCTCTCACCCTTCGCCCCCACTTCCACTGAATTAGTCTGAGCTGGGGCCTCACATGGTTATTATAATTTTTGTTTTTAACTCACCAGCTGATCCTAAAGTAAAGCCAGTGTTGAGAACCATGGATCTAAGTATGCATTGGGGATAGGGGACAGAGGACTTGGACATAAGATAACGTGCATTAGGATACTTCCTTTTTGGCTGTTATTTTCATACTTTGATTTTTGCAAAGGATGGAGGAAGAGGGCAAAAGGAACTGGTTCTGCTATCTGATCTAGCAATTTTACTGTTTTCAATGTTCTGCCAATGTCCTATTCCACTTCTGTTCTGCACATTTCCTACTTCAAGTATAAAGAACTGTTTAAGTACAATATTCATTTATCCCATGTAATTTTCAATAAACTGTAAGCTTCAACTTTCCTAACAATGAAAAACTGAAAAGTAAGCAAAAAGAGCCTTTCAGAGCCCAAATTCCTGTTTGTAAGTTTTTTAACAGCTTTATTGAGATATATTTCACATACCATACAATCCACCCATTTAAAATACACAATTCAATGATTTTTAGCATATTCGGATATAGTCATTCATTACCACAATCAATTTTAGGACGTTTTCATAACCCTCTCCCCAAAATTCTGCCCTCCCCCCAGCCATTACCTTTCTACTCTCATCCCCCATCCCTCCTAAGCAACCACTAATCTACTTCCTTTTTTTTAATACATTTCCTTATTCTGGAAATATGAACGGAAACAGACTACATGTGGACTTTTGTGACTGACTTATTTCATGTAGTATAATGGTTTCAAGGTTCACCCATGCCGTAGCATGTATCAGTACCTTATTCCTGTTTATGCCATTTATCCAGTGATCAGCTGATAGACATCTGGGTTGTTTCCACCTTTTGGCTCTTATGAATAATGCTACTATAGCATTTATGTACAAGTTTTTGTGTAGACATATACCGTCATTTCTTGAGTATACACCTAGGAGTGGAATCACTGAATCTGTTTAGAAGTTTTACATTAAGTATTTCTCATGGTAGAAAGCCTTTCTTAGGCTATTACTAAATCACATACAACTCTAAGAAAAAGTGGCTATCTAGTTTCCTGCAAAAAACTAGGGCATTTGAGCTAGACGGATATGCACAGTGACAAGGAGTAATAACTAATAATGAGATAAGAAACAAACTATAAAAATGCAGTACAAGTGGCCTTGAGCCATGTAACACAGAAGCCCTTAGCTAACTCACAAGGCCAGTAAGTGATAGATCTGGAATTTTAGCTTAACTCCCTTAGAAGATAGAGCCCACACTCATGGAGTTCTTGCAAGGATTAAATCTCATGAAACGTTATTTTGGGCATGTCTGGCACACTGCAAGCATTCATTAAATAAAACTGCCTTAGAAGCTCTTCACGTGTTCGACTAATAAATATTTGGGTTGCTATCATGTGCCAGGCACTGTTCTAGGTGATAACGATACAGTAGTAAAGAGGACAAACAAGGTTGCTGCTCATGGAGCTAACATTCAGTCTCATCTCAGCACAGATAGGATTTCCTCAAGAATGCAATCTAAAGCAGCCACTGAGCCACTCTATCACATCATTACTTGAATTCTTTGTATATCATTTATGAATAATCCACTACTTGCTGATTTACTTCTCTGTTTCAACACGCTAGGATGTAAGCTCCACGAGGACAGACCTTGCCTATCCTGTCCCCCCAAGTGTGGCACGTAACAAACCTTTATAAATAGTTGTTAAATGAATAAATGGAAGAGCAGTTTCAAGGGCAATTTGAGGAGTGATTAAGATCTTGAACACAATTACCCACCTAAACAATGGGGATAATACAGATATTTGTTCATAGGGCTGTTCTGATGACTAAGTAAGCCCAGAACAATATTTACCTCCTATTTTTAAGAAAGGATTAGGTCCCCAGACCTTCTGTTAGCCCAAGACAGGAGCCATTCCCAAAGCCAACTCTTCAGACAGGGATTGGACTACTATGGGATAGAAAATGATACTGGTGAAGAAAGACCTTCTTGGATCAAGTAGCTACATGAGACTATGCTGGTATCTCCTGTCTGGAGGGGAGATGAGAGAGCAGAGGGGTCAGAAGCTGGCCAAATGGACATGAAAAGAGAGAGTCAAGGGAAAGGAGTGTGCTGTCTCATTATGGCCAGAGCAATCAGGAGTATATAAAAGGTGTGGGTAGTAGTGGGTATAAATTTTTGTATGAGAGACTGACTAGATTTGTAAACTTTCACTTAAAGCACAATTTAAAAAAAAGGGGGTTAAATAATCAGTATACTAGTTATAAAGATTGAAAACATGTTGTATTTGAGAGAGCAAATTAAAGTAAAAATAAATTTAAAAACTGGTTAAAATATTTAAAAGTTTCAGTCCAATAAGGAAGCATTACTGTACTTAGTACTTAATGTGAAATAACCCACATTTGGGTAACTACAAAGGAGCCCTGGTAGTGTAGTGGTTAAGTGCTCAGCTGCTAATCAAAAGGTTGGTAGTTCGAACCCACCAGCTGCTCCACAGGAGAAAGATGTGGCAGTCTGCTTCCATAAAGATTATAGCCTTGGAAACCCTATGGGACAGTTTTACTCTGTCGTTCAGGGTCAGTATGAGACAGAATTGAATTGATGGCAACGGGTTTTTTAGTTTTGGGTAACTACATTTAAAAAAAAGTATGAGAAAACAGAACCCATCAGCTACTCTCCGGTAGAAAGGTGTGGCAGTCCGCTTCTGTAAAGATTTACAGCCTTGGAAATCCTATGGGACGGTTCTACTCTGTCCTATAGGGTCGCAGTGAGTTGGAACCAGCTCTGTGGCAGTGGGTTTGGTTTTGGTTTTTACGTGAAATGCCGAACGAAACAGAATTTCAAAGGAACATCTCTCTCCTACTTAAAATTTAACCAACATTTTTTCATGTAACAAATATAAATACTGCTTTTTAACAACAAAATCCTCTCCTAAATAAATGGTTGCATATAGGGAGGGAAAAACGCCAAACATAATGTTCGGAAATGCCTAAAACAATCCAGTAATTTAGAAATACTTTACATTCAGCGGATTAGACCATAATTAGTATCCTGGGTTCACTCCTACGGTAAACAGTTTAAAACGGTATCCAAGTGTCCTGTCTCCCCGCCCCCCATCCAAAAGTAGAGTTCCCATGAAACCTTTCCTAAGACGAAATGGCTTACAGCGAAGAAGCAATTACCATTAACTTATACGGGAAAAAATCTGGGGCATTTCCAGACCCCCCCCCCCAAAATAACCTACCAAATAACATATAAAACACAAAATAATACCAACATATAGTAAAAGCTGAGATGCTGAATGTAATTCCCGGGGAAGGAGCTTGGCGACGCCGCCACTCTCGCCGCCTCTTTAATGGCTAGGTGCAAAACAAATGCTGAAAGCTATTTCTGGTTTTCGTAACATCGAAAATCCTCTTGGGATTTCTTTCTATTAGTGAAAACAGGTACTCATGTAGGTCTTTTCGTAGAAGCGAAGTGGCGAAAGGCAAACTTTGAAAAGCGGGGGATACCTGTATAGGTACCTTGGTTTGCCCATTCGGTCATTCTCATCCATTTGGTAAAATACAAATAGAAAGCCCGCCCTCCAGTGGTTCTCAAGAGCCAAGGTAATTAAGCTTATTAAAACACACACAAAAAAAAATCCCAAACTAGATCACTTGTTTTAGAGTAGACCTTATAGAGTAGCGGGTTCCTTTGAAAATTTATGTGTGGATCCCATTTCAGAAAAAAATGTACACACAAGTTTCTGCATTAAGTTTGGGAGTTCGCGGAGCATCCCCCCTCCTCCCCGAAAGTCCTTCTAAGGGTCTCAGGATAAGAGGCCCGGAGAATGCTTATCCATCTAGTTGTTTTCCATAGACGGATACCCATACGTCAGAGTAAGAGCTAAGCAAGCAATAGAGTGGGAATCTGAAATTCACTTTTACGTAGCAAAGGCTCTCAATCCAAAATAAAGATTCGTGGAATTATCTTCCACGTCCGGGGCTCAAGACAGCTCACTTACTTCAAAAGCAGAATAATCCGGGGCTGTCAGGTAGCTCAGGTAGTTCTTTGTAGGTCGGTATCTCCGAGTTTCCTCCTCCACCAGAGCCGCAGCCTGAGAACGAGAACGGGGGCCAGGGTAGGGGCGGCAAACTGTCACGTGTATCTTCCAGCATTGTGAAATCTAGCAAGCGCCGAGTCAGCTACAGACACCCCTCACTCACCGCTTCCCGCACACCAGGCGCTTCGTAACCTTGATCAAAATAGGGCAGCGCATCCACCACAGCCTCTCCGGCGACCAATCCTGTGCCCGCCATTCCGGGTACCTCAGGTCCGACTGAGTTTTCTGAGTCTGCGCAAACTCGAGTACTCTCAACTACGCCTGCGCCTACCTCGGACGTCGTCCGTATCGCCTGCGCCTGGGCCTCAGCACTTACTCAATCGCCAATTCGAAAGGCGCGCTCGCCCCGCCCCTTAGAAGAGCCGGGCCCTTTTATTTTGGTGGGCCGTGACGTCACGTCCGGATTCCCTAGCGTCAGCGGAAGGTCTCGGTTGTTTGTCTCCCTCTTGCTCTTTTTTTTTCTGCCTCCGACTGGAAGCGGTTTGGTGAAGACGAAAGTTTCCTTTATTTAAAAACTAAAATGCGGGAGGGGAGGCCTTTAAAACTTTTTGCGGCAACTGGCTGCAGGGTTTGGCGGGGAGAGAAACTAGTTTACCAAATTGGCTTACTCCCCTAACCTTTCTTCTCCCCTGAGCCTTCTCTCCCCCTGTGGTAGCCTTTCCTCCTCTTGAACTTCTTTGCAGCACCCCACTATCCTTCGCTTTAGGCGTCCTGAGAATATCTGCATTGGGTAGTACAGTTCTTTCACAGACACAAGAAGTGTATGCCAGTCTTCAGTTAAAACTGTGAAACTTGGGGTCTGCGTAACAAAAAGAATCATATCTGCCCACCGCGAAACTGATAACCGCTCATCAACCGCACTTTGAACAATCCTGTCATTTTGCTTTTAGGGCGTATACAAAACCCAGTCATTTTGCCTCTAGGACTTCTGGTAATAGAAACGCACTCCTCATTGCCTCCCAACCAGCCCGGTGCACTGCAGTGCCCTGTGTGGTACGTAGCTCTCAGCCTCCTTTGATGAAGCAAAGACCCTACACAGTGTACAGTCTAATCCAGGCTTTGTCAGCCAAGAGCCTGGAAATGTTGACCACAGTTATTAAGCCTGGTTGGTATAAAATTGATTTGGATTAGCTTTCTGTTGTGTGCTGACCAGTGGATTCCAACTCATACCGACCCTATAGGACAGAGCAGAACTGCCCCATAGGATTTCCAAGGCCATTTTTTTGGAGGGGAGGAGGTTTAATCTATACAGAGGAGCACTTGGTGCAATCGTTAAGAGCTTGGCTGCCCACCAAAAGGTCAGCAGTTCCAATCCACCAGCTGCTCCTTGGGAACCCTATGGGGCAGTTCTACTCTGTCCCATAGGGCCCCAAGAGTTGGAATCTACTCAACGGCAACAGATTTGGCTTGGTTTTTGGTAATCTATACGGAAGCAGATTGCCGTATCTTTCTCCCACTGAGTGGCTAGTGGACCCAGATCACCAACCTTTTGGTTAGCAGTTGAGCTCTTAACCACTGCACCACCAAGGCTCCTTGATTAGCTTTCTAATTTACCATTATTTAGATAAATGTGCTACCCATGGATTTAAGTGAAGGATAAGATCTCTAAGTCCCTAGGTGGCTCAACCAGTAATCTAACGCTTGTCAGTTCAAACCCAACCAGCACATCATGGAAGAAAGGCCTGGGGATGATCTGCTGTTCTTAAGATTAAAGCCAAGAAAACCCTATGGAGCACTTCTACTTTGTAACACATGTGGTCTCCATGAATTGGAATTGATGCAATTTTTTTTAAAATAAGATCTCTAAATCTTAATTTTATTTAAAATTGTCCAGACGTCTGTGGGATTTTTGTGTGTTTATTCTTTTAAAGATCTGTAAACATTTTATACAAATCTTGAGCAATTCTTTTACAAACATGTCCAGAATATGTAACACTTTACAAAAACAAAATATAATAGACCTAGGGGAGCAGCTTCAAATTGCAGGGATAAAGTCCCCCATCCTGAAGCAAAGATCTCCTCATAGAGGGATGGTAAGGAATGCACCACAGTAATCCCTCTTACTCCCATTTTATAAACACTCAATTCCCAATTACTGCTTGCTTGTTCCCTCAGGGTTTCAGTGTTAGAAAAAATCAAACGAGGAGATGTCTGGTAAAAGCCCCACTGGGGTAAGCTGCTTAATAAACATTTTTAATAAGACATGAGCTCAGTTCTATTCCCTGGACCCACATCTATAGGAATTATATTACACAGCACCGTTCTTTACATGGTGTCGGCTTCAGATTCATGCATGCACACCTGAATGTGTTGTTAAGACAATACTGTACAAGTCAATAAATTGTAGCACAACACAACTTTTAAGGTTTTGTTAAGTCTGAATACTTTTTATGCCAGTTAAAACCATTAGCAGGGTTTGAAGAAAACAGACTGACATCTGCTATAACTGCTATAACAGTGAAAACTGCCTCTCATTAACAAATTCCTCTTTCCAATGATTAATACTAGTTTAGAAATTAAGGATTTGGGTGGTTAAGTGGAGGGAGCCCAGGAAAGTTCATAATTCTGAGTTCAATTTAATTAGGGCAAAAAGTCCAACAATTCATGAGGAGCTAAAAAAAGAGTCTTATCTCAGGTACTATAATTTAAAGTCCCTCATCCTCAGAGCTGGGAGGTGGCCCTGGTATGCTTCAGCTTAATAGGAAACTTTTTAAATACTGAAATCCCACAGAGCGCAAATTTTCATCTGCAGTACTAACCAACTTGCTCTGCGTACATAAAATAATAGTCCTGGGCGTCAATATGGGCTCTTTTGTGTAACTTTGGGCAAGTTATTTCACCTCTTTGAATTCCAGTTTCTTCACTAGTAAAATGGAGATGCAAATATCTATCTCATAAAAATTGATGTAAGGATTGAATAAGATGACATACATACATGTAGCATAGTACACAGCACATGATGGATAATTAAAAAAAAATGGTAGTTCCCATGCCCTTGAAAGGACATTTTCCTAGCAACTATAATTCCACAAAGTTTAATGTTGACACATGAGGGACAAGCTACCCAAGTGCAACATATTGTGAAGGAGGAGCTCCAAGACATCTATATTTATGAAGCAATACCAGTCCTAACAAAAAGGATTTCTACCTAAGTGGGATTCTCCTAGATAGAACATGAGACAAAAAATCAAAAAACAGGAGGCATATGATTATATTACTTAGCCCAGCTCAAAGAGTCCATGGGGTTAAAGCTGCCATGATATTTCGGTGATGAGAATTATATGTGTAGCGCTAGTGTTCTCCACTTCCATCATGCTTTTCTAGTACCCTAATCTCGGCATTTCCCTTGTTATGTTAATCTTTGAGCTGTTTTTTAAATGCAAAACCAACAAGTCTGTCCCCTGCAAAAGACAAGTGCCTTCCTAAACTAAGCACAAAACGATGAGTCCAAATATCAAGTAAAAAGCCCACTTAAAAAAAAAAAATTGGAGGCAGACTGAAGAGAGCATTGGTTCCAGATTACCGCCAACAATTCTCCAGTGATTACCACAGCAGCAACAGGAGAGTCCTCCTCTGAAGGCAGGCCTCACTCTGAAACCTTTTAAACTTGCAAGGAGTTTGCAGAATACCTCAAGGCATCTGACTCTTGGGAAAATATTTTCTTTGGCACATTCCCTTCTAGTTAAGATAGAGACAGTCAATCAAAGATTTCATTTCTTCTGGAGAAATTTCATTTTACTCCCTAAAAGAAAAAAAAAAAAGGAAATTCTCATTAATTCATTTTTACTTATCGTAGATTATTTGAGGCAAATGGCTAAAATTTAGTTATTCAGAATAGCCCATGAGTAAGCTATCAGGTGATATGTATTCTGAAATGACATATTTTAAAATTAACCAGCAAAAAAACTCCCAAGTGTCTAATTGTAGAGGTAGAAGAGTATTCAGACTTTGGAGCTGAGAACCACTGATCTAATAATCACTGTGGTTTAAAGAGGAAATAACAGCCTGGGGCATAATTTGTCCAAGGTCTCTCAGCTCATTAGGGACAGAGCCTAATTAGGAACATATATTTCAAAGACCAGTATAAATACCATAGAATTTAAGTTCATTGTTTTAGACTAGCTACACCACAGTTCCTAGATCCCCTGGATAATTAACAGTTAACTGTAATTGAAAAAATTACATGAACATCTGTGTTTCTCTATGATGCATAAAACATTTGTAGGAAATTTCCTTTTGCCTCAGATTCCATGCAAACCAGGTGTTTTTTTTTTTAATACAATTTATTTTGTTGTTGTTGAAAACATACACAGCAAAACATACACCAATTCAACAGTCTCTACATGTACCATTTATTGACATTGATAACATTCTTCAAGTTGTGTAACCATTCTCAACCTCCTTTGAGTTGTTCCTTCCTCATTAACATAAATTCATTGCCCCCCTAAGGTTTCTATCTAATCTTTAGAATTGCTATTGTCAGTTTGATCCAATATAGATAGTTCTTAAAAGAGCATAATGCTCAGAGTAGACATTTTTTACTAGTTGAGCTAAACTATTGTTTGGTTTTAAGAAGACTTGAGGGGATATTTTTGATTTGAGGTTTAAAGATTATCTCAGGGCAATAATTTCAGGGGTTCACCCAACCTTAATGGTTCCAGGAACTCTGGATTCCATGAGAATTTGAAATTCTGTTCTGCATTTCCCCCCTTTTAATCAGGATTCTATGAACTAAACCAGGTGTTTTTAATCTGGAGTCCATGGATGGACTTCACGGACTCCATGAACTCCCTAAAATTACATGCAAAAATTGTTTATATGCTGTAAGTGTATTTTTCTGGGAGGAAGGTCCACATTAAAAAAAAAAATTCTCTAAGGGATTTAACCTAGGAAAGATTAGTAATCATGATATGCAAACTCTTATGTCATGAGGGGCTAGTTCAGGGTGCTTCATCTGAGGAGAACAGCCCCATGGACCACTCTGATAGGGGATCCTAACCTCTGAGAAAGGGATGTCTTTTTCTGCAAAACACTTTGGGATGACAGTCATGGTCTCCAGTCAGCCTACCTGAGATTATCAATATTCAGATATATCCCTGACCTGACTATAAAGCCTTAGTGACTGAGGCATGCTTTTCTTGTTTTTTAGCCACAT
The DNA here is from genome assembly GCF_030014295.1 of Loxodonta africana. Classification (NCBI taxonomy): domain Eukaryota; kingdom Metazoa; phylum Chordata; class Mammalia; order Proboscidea; family Elephantidae; genus Loxodonta; species Loxodonta africana. The sequence goes on along the minus strand of NC_087344.1, from coordinate 161,318,044 downwards.
TTATCCAAGAGGAAAGTACAGCAACTCACCAAGACTCCGCAAAATTCTGTTCACCCCACTTGGTTCAGACTCAGGAATTGTTTCCAAATACTGAAGGGCCCGGACCTCAAACAAACCTATGAGGAAAACTCATGTTGATGAAATTGCCTAACATTCAAAACTGAATGTTAATTAAATAAAACTTGATGTTCATTACCAATGTAGTATTTCCATGGGCAAAACAATATTACAAAATAAATAAGTCTCATAATAAACAACTCACTTTTTGAGCCCTTGTAGCTATTACGTTATTTTTTGTTTGTTTCTATTATTTTCAAAAGTTTCACAATTTTACTAAAGAGAGAGGGAGAACTTTCTGATGAAACTGACCTTTCACCCCACTTTTCCGAAGCTCTCGGTCCTGGATGAATCCTGCAAACATCTGAGTCTCCATGAAGAGATCCAGGAAGTGGCGGACGCTTCGGGAGGTATGGGACTTACGGAATGGCTCCCTTTGAAATACACGCTCTCCACGCTCAGTAACAGTCATGCTCAAAGAATAATGTCCCACCAGCTCTACAAAAAACTTGACAAATGCTTCCGACACCACAGAGTTGAGTGTCACATCTGCAGCAAGATGAAAAAGGGGAAAAAAAAAAACCCCTAAGTTTTGTGTATTTGGGAACACTGGCTCTGGTTTTGGAAATCATGACTAAGAAGTCATACTGAGAATCAACTTAGGGCTCCAGATTCTTAGTTCTCTCTTGCTCTCTCCATGATCTGATGAAAAGCAAATGGTTTATACCCTTGCCCTCATTTTCTTCCTACACATACTCTCATTAAATTATGCAGCCTGGCTTCCACATCTGTGATTTCACTGGAACTGCTCTTCCAAAGGCCACCAGTGAGAGCTAGCCAAATTCAATCTGCTTTTCTATTTTTATTCTCCTTTACACTCTATTGCTGCTTTGGTGCCAGTCATTCCCTCATTCCTCTTGTCTCCCACAAATTTCTGCTCTCCTGATTTCCTAGTTTTATGACCCAACATTTGTTTTTCCGTTGCTTCTTCTTCCTCTTCCTGAGATAGTCCTCAGACCACTTCTTCTCTTCAACACTCCCTTCCTTAATGAGCTAATTGGCACAGAGATAAAAGCTGGCTTTCTAGGTTGATAATTCCAAACCTTAAATTTCTAGCCCTGATATGTCACCAAAATTCCTCTTCTGTGTTTTCAGGCTGCCTATGAGCAATCATCATTTGGCTGTTCCAGTAGCACCTTATATATCAGGTCCTTTTTGGAATTTTATACAATACAAATCAGTTAGATAACACATCTAAAACAACATTTACTAGGAGGCGGAGCCAAGATAGTGGAATAGAGAGTCACTTCCCGCAAGCCCTCTTACAACAAAGACCCGAAAAAACAAGTGAAAAGTATATTTATGACAAGCTAGGAGCCCTGAGCATCAAAGGCAAGCTTAGAAAATGAACTGAGGGGTAGGGGGAGGAAGAGCTGGTTCAGAAGTGGAGAGGAGTTACCAGACCTGAATCGTGGGGAGTCCTCAGGCACCATTACAGGGAGTGGCAACGGTGGGCTGGTACTAGTGTTTGGCCGCAGTTTCCTGAGGGAGAAGCAGCCAGACACACAGCCTACTCACACCTCTGGAACCAGAGAAGAGCGGCACTCTTGGCAAAAGCTAAGTACTTGTGTATATTTTACCCACCCCTGCAAGCCGGGTTCAGTGGCTGATTTCCTGGGGCTGAGATAGACCCTGATGAGCGCATAGAGCCATCCTCCTGGCCTTGGAGAAGGAATAAATTTGTAATTGGGGGAAAAGATAATTTGCCAGCTCCACTAACCTGGGGAGCTCAGGACAGAAGTGGCTCCTGTCCAGGCATAAACGGTCCGTGGATTTTGAGTACCTTTACCCTCTGCACGGACCTGTGTGGACCTATTTCAGGAGAACAGGCCCTTGTTGGCAGACTCCAGCCATTTCAGCTGTGCAGTGGAGAGGTGGGTGTTTGATGTTTGACATTTCTTTGCCTATTAAACACGGTCCTCACCTACCCACATCAGGGGCCTAAGAACTGGTGGCTCCACCCAGGTCACCCAGCCACCCGCAACAGGGGTCCAAGGATAACTGGTAACTCCCAGTCCTTAAAACCAAAAACACTGGGTGCCCATGGTCTGTCTGTAGAACCCACACACCCGTATGCTCTAGGGAACAGGGACACACTCTCCTCAGAGACACATGGGGGACAATTCTCAGTCCCCTGCCTTGTTCAAAGTGTGACCCCCTGCTGCAACCAGATACTGGTACCTACACCAATCACCCGTGCCCCTCTAAGACTGTATGACAGAGCCTATACCACGCACTTGATGATCAGCTACCTGGACACCTGAGCTGAATTCATACAAGAAGAGTGAATGGACTCCTAGACTGATATACCTCATAACAACTCTAGCCATCTGGGGACAGAGCTCCAAAGATGAAAATAATCAAGCTGGCTCACTCAAGCAACCCATTGGGCATATCAAAACAAAACAAAGCAAGAAGCTATGACACAGTAAGCAAACATAAAATAAACTAATACAACAACTTATAGATGGCTCGGAGACAACAGTCGATATCAAATCACATAAAGAAACAGACCATGACTGCCTCAACAAGCTCTCAAAACAAAGAATCAAGGGATCCTCTAGATCAAGGTGCCTTCCTAGAATTACCAGAGGCAGAATACAAAAGATTAATATACAGAACCCTACAAGACATCAAGAAGGAAATGAGGCAATACACAGAACAAGCCAAGGAACACACAGATAAAGCAACTGAAGAAATTAAAAAGACTATTCAGGAACATAATGAAAAATTTAACAAGCTGGAAAAATCCATAGGCAGCATTCAGAAATTCAGAAGATTAACAATAAAATTACAGAGGTAGACAACTGAATAGAAAGTCAGAGGAGCAGAATTGTGAAAGTAGAAGGCAGAATTTCTAAACTTGAAGATAAAGCACTTGGTACTAATATATTTGAAGAAAAATCAGATAAAACAATTTAAAAAAATGAAGAAACCTTAAGAATCATGTGGGACTCCATCAAGAGAAATAACCTACAAGTGACTGGAGTACCAGAACAGGGAGGGATAACACAAAATACACAGAGAATTGCTGAAGATTTGTTGGCAGAAAAGTTCCCTGATATCGTGAAAGATGAGAAGACATCTATCCAAGATGCTCATCAAACTCCACGTAAGGTAGAATTTAAAAGAAAGTCACCAAGACATATTATAATCAAACTTGCCAAAACCAAAGGTAAAGAGAGAATTTTGAGAGTGGCTAGGGATAAACGAAAAGTCACCTACAAAGAAGAGTCAATAAGAATAAGCTCAGACTACTCGGCACAAACCATGCAGGCAAGAAGGCAATGGGATGACTTATAAAAAAAATTGAAGGAAAAAAAAATCCCAGCCAAGAAATCTTATATGCAGCAAAACTGTCTCAGATATGAAGGCAAAATTAGGACATTTACAGATACACAGAAGTTTAGGGAATTCGTAAAACCCAAACTAAAACTACAAGAAATATTAAAGGGAGTACTTTGGTTAGAAAATCAATAATATCAGGTATCAACCTAAGACCAGACCACTGGGCAGAGCAATCAGAAGTCAACCCAGGCACGGAAATCACAAAAATAAATGAAGATAAAAAAATGCTCAAAACAGGGAAACAGCGATGTTATTATGTAAAAGAAGACAACATTAAAACAATAAAAAGGGACTAAGAAATGTAGTCATAGATCTTCCACATGGAGAGGGTGACAAGGCAACACAAAGAAATAAAATTTAAGTTTAAATTTAGAAAAATAGGGGTAAATAATAAGGTAACCACAAAGGAGACAAACTATCCTACACATCAAAATAAAATACAAGAAAAAAATAGCAGAAACAAAACCAACAACAATGAATATGAGGAAAGGACAATATATAATCTACTCAGCACATAAAATGAAGTGAGAAAAAGAAACTGTCAACAACACACAAAGACATCAAAATGATAGCACTAAATTCATACCTATTCATAATTATGCTGAATGTAAATGGACTAAATGCACCAATAAAGAGACAGAGAGTGCCAGAATGGATTAAAAACCACGATCCATCTATATGCTGCCTACAAGAGACACACCTTAGACTTAGAGACAAAAACAAACTAAAACTGAAAGGAAGGAAAAAAATATACCAAGCAAACAACAATTAAAAAAGAGCAGGAGTGGCAATATTAATTTCTGACAAAATAGGCTTTAAAGTTAAATCCATCATAAAGCATAAGGAAGGACACTATATAATGATTAAAGGGACAATATACCAAGAAGATATAACCATATTCAATATTTATGCACCCAACGACGGGGCTGCAAGATACAGAAAACAAAACCTATCAGCACTGAAAAGTGAGATAGACACCTCCACAATAATAGTAGGAGATTTCAACACACCACTTTCAGTGAAGGACAGGACATCCAGAAAGAAAACTCAATAAAGACACAGGAGATCTAAAGGCCACAATCAATCAGCTTGACCTCACAGACATATACAGAACACTCCACCCAACAGCATCCAAGTATACTTTCTTTTCCAGCTCATATGGAACATTCTCTAGAATAGACCACATATTAGGTCGTAAAGCAGATTCTAAAACATTGAAATGTTACAAAGCATCTTCTCTGACCATAAGACCATAAAAGTGGAAATCAATAACGGTAAAAGAAATCAAACACTTGGAAACTGAACAATACCCTGCTCAAAAAAGATGGGATTATAGAAGACATTAAGGATGGAATAAAGAAATTCCAATGAGGATGAAAACACCTCCTACCAGAACCTTTGGGACACAGTGAAAGCAGTGCTCAGAGGTCAATTTATATCAATAAATGCACACATCCAAAAAGAAGAAAGGGCCAAAATCAAAGAATTATCCTTACAACTTGAACCAACAGAAAGACAGCAACAAAAGAAACCCTCAGCACCCAGCACCGGAAGAAAACAATAAAAATTAGAGCAGAACTAAATGAAATAGAAAACAGAAAAACAACTAAAAGAATTAACAAGACCAAAGGCTGGTTGTTTGAAAAAATCAACAGAATTGATACACCATTGGCCAAATTGACAAAAGAAAAACAGGAGAGGAAGCAAATAACCCAAATAAGAAATGAGATGGGTGATACTACAACAGACCCAACTGAAATTAAAAAGAATCCTCTCAGATTACTATGAAAAATTGTACTCTAACAAATTTGAAAACCTAGAAGAAATGGATGAATTCCTAGAAACACACTACCTACCTAAACTAACACAGAGGTAGAACAACTAAATAGACCTATAACAAAAGAAAAGATTGAAAAGGTAATCAAAAAACTCCCAACAAAAAAAAACGCCCTGGCCCAGATGGCTTCGCTGCAGAGTTCTACCAAACATTCAGAGAAGAGTTAACACCACTACTACTAAAGGTATTTCAGAGCATAGAAAAGGATGCAATACTCCCAAACTCATTCTATGAAGCCAGCATATCCCTGATACCAAAACTAGGTAAAGATACCACAAGAAAAGAAAATTACAGACCTATATCCCTCATGAATGTAGATGCAATAATCCTCAACAAAATTCTAGCCAATAGAATTCAACAACATATAAAAAAAATAATTCACCATGGCCTAGTGGGATTCATACCAGTTATGCAGAGATGGTTCAACATTAGAAAAACAATTAATGTAATCCATCATATAAATAAAACAAAGGTCAAGAATCACATGATTTTATCAATTGATGCAGAAAAGGCATTTGACAAAGTTCAACACCCATTCATGATAAAAACTTTCAGCAAAATAGGAACAGAAGGAAAATTCCTCAACATAAAAAAGGGCATTTTTACAAAGCCAGTAGCCAACATCATCCTAAATGGAAAGAGCCTGAAAGCATTCCCCTTGAGATTGGGAACCAGACAAGGATGCCCTTTATCAGCACTTTTATTCAGCATTGGGCTGGAGGTCCTAGCCAGAGCAACTAGGCTAGATAAAGAAATAAAGCGTATCCAGATTGGCAAGGAAGAAGTAAAAGTATCTCTATTTGCAGATGACATGATCTTATACACAGAAAACCCTAGGGAATCCTCCAGAAAACTACTGAAACTAATAGAAGAGCTCAGCAGAGTATCAGGATACAAGATAAACATACAAAAATCAGTTGGATTCCTCTACGCCAACAAAAAGAACATTGAAACCACCAAATCAATACCATTTACAGTAGCCCCCAAGAAGATAAAGTACTTAGGAATAAATCTATCTTACCAGAGATGTAAAAGACATACAAAGAAAACTACAAAACACTTCTGCAAGAAACCAAAAGAGACCTACGTAAGTGAAAAAACATACCTTGCTCATGGATAGGAAGACTTAACATTATAAAAATGTCTATTCTACCAAAAGCGATCTATAGATTTAATGCAATTCTAATCAAAATTCCAACGACATTTTTTAATGAGATAGAGAAACAAATCACCAACTTCATATGGAAGGGCAAGAGGCCCCGGATATGTAAAGCATTACTGAAAAAGAAGAACAAAGTGGGAGGCCTCACACTACCTGATTTTAGAACCTATTATACTGCCACAGTAGTCAAAACAGCCTGGTACTGGTACAACAACAGATACATAGACCAATGGAACAGAATTGAGAATCCAGACATAAATCCACCCACATATCAGCAGTTGATATTTGACAAAGGCCTCAAAGCAGTTAAATGGGGAAAAGACAGTCTTTTTAACAAATGGTGATGGCATAACTGGATATCCACCTGCGAAAACATGAAACAAGTCCCATAACTCACACCATGCACAAAAACATGCTCAAAATGGATCAAAGACCTAAATATAAAATCTAACAACAAAGATTGCGGAAGAAAAAATAGGGACAATGTTAGGAGCCCTAATACATGGCGTAAAAAAAAAAAAAAAAAATACATGGCGTAAACAGTATACAAAACATTACTAACAATGCAGAAGAAAAACTAGATAATTGGGAGCTCCTAAAAATCAAACACCTGGAATCGACTTGACAGCACTGGGCTTTTTTTTTTTTTTGGTGATGCTCATCCAAAGACTTCACCAAAAGAGTAAAAAGACTACCTACAGACTGGGAAAAAGTTTTTAGCTATGACATTTCTGATCAGCACCTGATCTCTAAAATCTACATGATACTGCAAAAACTCAACTACAAAAAGACAAATAACCCAATTAAACAATGGGCAAAAGATATGAATAGACACTTCACTAAAGAAGATATTCAGGTAGCTAACAGATACATGAGGAAATGCTCACAATCATTAGGCATTAGAGAAATGCAAATCAAAAGTACAATGAGATTCCATCTCACTCCAGCAAGGCTGGCATTAATCCAAAAAACACAAAATAATAAATGTTGGAGAAATTGGAACACTTACACACTGCTGGTGGGAATGTAAAATGGTACAACCACTTTGGAAATCCATTTGGCGCTTCCTTAAAAAGCTAGAAATAGAACTACCATACGATCCTGCAATCCCACTCCTTGGAATATATCCTAGAGAAATAAGAGTCTTTACATGAACAGATATATCCACATCCATGTTCACTGCAGCACTGTTTACAACAGCAAAAAGATGGAAACAACCAAGGTACCCATCAACTGATGAATGGATAAATAAATTATGGTATATTCACACAATGGAATACCATGCATCGATAAAGAACAGTGATGAATCTGTAAAACATTTTGTAACGTGGAGGAATCTGGAAGGCATTATGCTGAGTGAAATTAGTCAGTTGCAAAAGGACAAATATTGTCTGAGACTACTATTATAAGAACTGGAGAAATAGTTTAAACAGAGAAGAAAATATTTTTTGATGGTTACTAGAGAGCGGAGGGAGGGAGGGTGGGAGAGGGGTAATCACTAATTAGATAGTAGATAAGAACTACTTTAGGTGAAGGGAAAGACAACACACAATACAGGCAAGGTCAGCACAACTGGACTAAACTAAAAGCAAAGAAGTTTCCTGAATAAACTGAATGCTTCGAAGGCTAGCGTAGCAGGGGTGGGGGTTTGGAGACCATGGTTTCTGGGGACATCTGAGTCAATTGGCATAATAAAATCTATTAAGAAAACATTCTGCATCCCATTTTGGAGAGTGGCGTCTGGGGTCTTAAACGCTAGGAGCGTCCATCTAAGATGCATCAATTGGTCTCAACCCACCTGGACCAAAGGAGAATGAAGAACACCAAGGACACAAGGTAATTACAAGCCCAAGAGAGAGCATGGGCCACATAAACCAGAGACTACATCAGCCTGAGACCAGAAGAACTAGATGGTGCCTGGCTACAACTGATGACTGCCCTGACAAGGAACACAACAGAGAACCCCCAAGGGAGCAGGAGAGCAGTAGGATGCAGACCCCAAATTCTCATAAAAAGACCAGACTTAATGGTCTGACTGAGACTAGAAGGACTCCAGTGGTCATGGCCCCCAGACCTTCTGTTGGCCCATACAGGAGCCATTGCCAGAGCCAACTCTTCAGAGAGAGACTGGACCAGACAATGGGACGGACAGGGATGCTGGTGAGGAGTGAACTTCTTGGATCAGGTGGACACTTGAGACTATGTTGGCATTTCCTGCCTGAAGGGGAGATAAGAGGGTAAAGGGGGTTAGAAGCTGGCGAAATGGACATGAAAAGAGAGAGTGGAGGGAGGGGGCAGGCTGTCTCATTGGGGGAGAGCAATTGGGAGTATGTGCAAGATGTATATAAGTTTTTGTGTGAGAGGCTGACTTGATTTGTAAACTTTCACTTAAAGCACAATAAAAATTAAAAATAAATAAATAAAACATTTACTATATTTCACCAGCAAATCAGTTTCCCTCTCAACTTTCCCATTTCATATAGTACCAAGATTATTCCATAATAAATAATTTACTGAATGCTTAAGATATGCCTGGCAGGTAAGGTTGCAGAGCTGATTAATGTAATTGCTGTCAATAAGTTGTATACCTGTAAAAAGTTGAATTGGCAAAAGTTGTGTGATAGGTATACTTATAACAATGACAAAAAAAAAAAAAAAAGGAACTGCTGAAGCTGCTTATGTACAACCAAACACCTCAAAGGATTTGGTTTCTTGGGTTTAGAGTCATGGTTTCATGGGATAAAGAAAAAAAAAAACAATTAGCCTAATAATGTGTTTAGCGCTTCTGCTTTACCTCCAAGTTCATTGTAAAGTGCCTGGGATCTTAAAGGCTTGCAAGCGGCCATTCAAAGCACAAATGATTTCTATTCTCCTGGAGCAACAGAGGAAGAAGAATTGGAATAGAAGGAGAAAATGGAATGTGTGGCTACTTGCCTTCATGAACAACTTCCTCCTTTGCCATGAGACCAGAAGAACGGTGCCCAGCTACCATTACTGAACATTTTGATCAAACAGTTTATAGAAGAACCCTGACCAACAGGGAGGGAATACAGAAGAGAATTTCAAATTCTCTTGGAATCCTGATTTTCTAGAGCCATGGAGGGTGAATGAACCCCCAAAACTATTGCCCTGAGATAATAAAAAAATCTTTAAACCAAAAATATCCCCTCAAGTCTTCATAAAACCAAATTATGGTTTAGCTTAACTAGTAAAGAATGTCTACCTTGAGCATTATGCACTTTGAAGGTCTGTCTATATAGGATCAAGTGAAAACAGCAACTGGAAAGATTAGATAGGAACTTTAGGGGGCAGTGAGTTTATGTTAATGGGGGAGGACTGGCTCAGAAAAGGAGGGTGAGAATGGCTGCACAACTTGAAGAAAATAATCAATGTCACTAATTGTACATGTAGAAACTGTTGAATTGGTGTATGTTCTACTATATATATTATAAACAACAGCAAAAAAAATAAATTATTAAAAAAAAGACATGTAACCTAATTTTAAAAATGGGCAAAGGAACTGAGCAGACACTTCTCTACGAAAGATATGCAAATGGCCAATAAGCACCTGGAAAGGTGCTCAATATCATTAGTCATTAAGGAAATACAAACCAAAATCACAATGAGATACCACTTCGCTTCTACTAACCAAAAAACCAAACCAAATCCACTGCTGTCGAGTCGATTCCGACTCATAGTAACCCTGTAGGACAGAGTAGAATTGCCTGATAGTTTCCAAGGAGCGCCTGGCAGATTCGAACTGTTGACCTCTTGGTTAACAGCCATAGCACTTAACCACTATGCCACCAGGGCTTCCTCACTTCCAGTAGCACGGCTATTTTTTGAAAAACAAAACAGCAAGTGTTGGAAAGGGTGGGGAAAATGTGGAACCCTCATACATTGCTGGTGAGAATGTGAAATGGTTCAGCTACTGTGGAAAAGTCTGATGGTTCCTCAAAAAGTTAAATGCAAAATTACCATATGACTCAACAATTCCACTTGAAAGCAGGGACTCAAACAGATACTTGTACATCAGCGTTCATTGCAGCCACTGTCCATCAATGAATGGATATACAAAATGTGGTATTATATATACAATGGAATATTATTCAGCCATAAAGAGAAATGAAGTTCTGAAACATGCTACAACATGGATGAGCCTTGGAAAGGCTCTGCTAAGCCAAACACAAAAGTACAAATATTATATGATCTCATTTACAGAACAGACAAGTGAATAGAGACAGAAAGTAGACTAGTGGTTATCAGGGCCTGGGTGAAGGGGAGAATGGGGAGTTATTGCTTAATGTGTACAAAGTTTATGTTTGTGGTGATGAAAAAGTTTTGGAAATACATAGTGGTGATGGTTGCACAACATCTGGATATAACTAATGCCACTAAATACACCTTTAAAAATGGCTAAAATTTTATATATATTTTATACGATAAATAGAAAAAAGAAAATGCCATCATTATGTGCCTGTTAAAAAAAGATATGCCAGGCACTGTATTAAGCACTTTTACAAACACAGCAGTCCTGTGAGGTAGGTAGATATTATTTCCCTTTTACAAATGAGGTAACTGAGGCTCAAAATGATGACAGAAATTCTCCAGGGTCATCTCATCTAGTAAGAGACTCCCAAGTCATGTGACTTAACCACCGTAATATACTAAAATGTCCTGCCTCCCAGGCCCCAGGCTCAAACCTCAGATTTGACTCAGACTCTTCCTTTTTATTACAAAGCGCCATAATCTATCTTCTTCTTTTTTCCCTTCACAATATCTCTTACTCTTTTTCATGAACTGCACCCTGGACTGGGAAGCAGAGACCCAGGTTTAGTCACAGTTTATATAACAGTTGGTAGCTCACTTCACCTCTTTTGGCTTCTCTTCCGCATTATATTTGATTCTAATCTAGGTTTTTATTATATTTTGCTCAACAGACCTCCCTCTTGTCTCTTTTCTTCTAACGTGTAGAATCCATGGCCCATCACTGCATTTATTTTCAACACTTTTGCCCTGCTCTCCCACCCCTTCCAGTTGCTACCCCATTTCTGTTCCACCTTGCAGCAAAATTTCTTAAAAGAGTTGTCTATACCTGATATACTACTTTCCTTCCTCTACTTCCCTTTCTTTTTAAAATTATATTTTTCTCTAATTTATCTTCCATTCTTTCTTTTTTAATGTACATACTTTACATAGGTGTGTATGTATATATGTATACATATATACGCGTATGTATGTAGAGTCATTCTCTGGTATATATGTATTATTTCATAACAGTGAACAACGAAATCAATATCCAAGTACTCACCACATAGCTTAAAAACAAGTCTCTCTGAAGCTCCTTGTCTTTAATTTTTTTTATTGATGAAAAAATATGCCACATAACACCTGTCAATTCAATATTTTTTGGGTATACAATTTGTTAGTTGCCATTGAGTTGGTTCCAACTCATATTGCGACCCCACGTGTGCAAAGCAGAATGGCTCCATGGGGTTTTCAAGGCCGTGACCTTTCAGAAGCAGATTGCCAGGCCTGTGGCTATTGTGAATAACGCTGCAATGAACATTAGTGTACATGTGTCTGTTTGCCTTGCTGCTTTCGAGTCTCTTGGGTCTATACCTAGGAGTGGAATTGCTGGATCATATGGTAGTTCTATGTTTAACTTTTTGAGGAACTGATTACATGTTTTTCACAGTGGCTGTACCATTTTACATTCCCATCAGCAAAGGCTAAAGGTTCTCATTTCTCCACATTTTTGCTAACATTTGTTCTTTTACGTTTTTTTTTTTTCCTTAGCCATCCTACCAAAAAAAAAAAACAAAACAAAAACTGTTGCCATCAAGTCAATTCTGACTCATAGTGACCCTATAGGACAGAGTGCAACTGCACCACAGGGTTCCCAAGGAGTGGCTGGTAGATTCGAACTGCAGACATTTATGGTTAGCAGCCAAGCTCTTAACCACTGCACCACCAGGGCTTTAGCCATCCTGTTGTTGGGTACTGTTGAATTGATTCCGACTCATAGCGGCCCTACAGGACAGAGTAGAACTGCCCCACAGGGTTTCCAAGGAGTGGCTGGTAGATTCAAACTGCCGACCTTTTGGTTAGCAGCCTGAGCTCTTGACCACTTCACCACCAGGGCTCCTTTAGCCATCCTTTAGCCATCCTACTGGGAGTGAAATGATATCTCATTGTTGTTTTTATTTGCATCTCTAATTTTTTTTTTTATAATGGTTTTTCAGTGAAGGAGCCCACCAGCTGCTCTTGGGGAGAAAGATGTGGCAGTCTGCTTCTGTAAAGTTTTACAGCCTTGGAAACTCTGTGGGGCAGTTCTACTCTGCTCTATAGGGTTGCTATGAATCAGAATGGACTCAAAGGCAATGGGGTAATGGCTAGTAAGAGGAGCCTTGGTGGTGTAGCTGTTAAGCGCTCAGCAGCTAACTGAAAGGTCGGTGGTTTGAACTCACCAGCTGCTTCGCAGGAGAAGGATGTGGCAGTCGGCTTCTGTAAAGACTACAGCCTTGGAAGCTGTATGGGGCAGCTTTTCTCTGTCCCAAAGGGCCACTGTAAGTCCGAATCCTTGATGGCAGTGGGTGATGACTCTGTCATTGAGCATCTTTTCACGCATTTGTTGATCATCTGAATATCCTCTTTGTTGAAATGTCTGTTCAAGTCCTTGCCTATTTTTTGATTGGGTTTTCTTTTTTTTTTTTTTGTGACTCTCTCTCAATGGTGTCGCTCCCTACCCTCCCAAAGAGGTTGATCATTACTTGGAATTCTATCTTTATCACTGCCTTGCTTTATAGTTTCACTACACAAGTATGTAATATGCAACAACACATGGTTGTGTTTGATATGTGTTTGAACGTTATAGAAAACATTATGTTCTTCTGCAACTTACTGTTTTATTCAATATTGTACATTGAAGTTGTTTCTAGTTTTCGCTATCGCATACAACGTGACTATCAGATTATTGTACTTGTTTCCTAGTGAACATGTATGAGAGTTTCTCTAGGGTATATATCTAAAAGTGGAATTGTTCGGATGTAGGGTATGTACATCTTTATTTTCCCTAGCTAATTTTTTAATAGGGTCGCTATGAGTCAGAACCGACTCGACGGCAGCAGATTTGGTTAATGCAAAATTGTTTCCCAAAATGATTTAATTAATTTACACATTTTTTTGCAACACTCGATATTGCTAGACTTTTAAGTTTTTGCCAGTGTGGTAAGTGTCTCATTGTGGTTTTAATTTACCTTTTCCTGATCCTGACTAACTGCATTCTGTTACATGTTTACGGGCCTTTCACATTTCCTCTTCTAAGAAATGACTGCTCATATCTTTCCCCCATTTTTCTATTGGTTTTGTTCATCTTTTTCTTACCAATTTTTTAGCAGGCCTTTATAAATTCTAGATACTATTCCTTGTGTCCGTTATATTTTATTGAAGAATTCTTCACTCAATTTGTGGTTTGTTTTTCATAGTGTCCCTTGATGAACAGAAGTTTTAAATTTTAACACAGTCAAATTAATTGATCTTTTCCTTTATGGTTTGTGCTGTTCTTTATCTATCACTGCACAGTATTGTATATACTGTGCAGTGATAGATATTTAAGAAATCTATCACCGTCTTCAGTATATACAATATATTCTTTTCTAAAAACGTTTACAGTTTTGCTTTTAACATTCAAGTCTTTAATTTACTGGAATGGATTTTGTATACAGGGTGATGCATAGGATCTGTCTTCATTTCTTTTAATATAGAAAGTCAATTGCCCTAGCATCATTTATTGAACAGTTCATCCGTTCCCATTGATGTGTAACGCCAGCACTGACGCAAATCAAATTTCCATATGCGTGTGAGTTCTCTATTCTTTTCTCTATTTGTTCATTCCTGCACCAAAACCAAACTATGCTAATTACTATGACTTTAGAATTAATCTTGACGCCTGGTAGGGTAGGCCCTTCAATTTTGTTCTTTTTTTCTGGAGTGTCTTGCCTATTCCTAGCCCTGTGTACTTGCATTTATGTTTTAGAATCAACTGAATAGCATTTCATTTCTCTCTTGAACCCTCTCCAGTTATGCTTTTCTTCCTACTACCCTAATGAACTTGCTGTTATCAAGGTCTCCAAAGCTTCCTGTTGTCAAATCCAATGGTCAATTCTTAGTCTCCGTGGCATTAGATGTAATTGTTTACTCTTTCCTTCATGAAATACTTTCTTTACCTCAGCTTCTGTAATATCATACACTTTTGGTTTTCCCCTACTTCACTAGCTTCTCCTTTGTTGGATCTTTCTCCTCTTCCCAACCTCCAAATGTTGGAAACTATACCATTCTCAACCAACCTAGGGCTCAAACCTTAAATTTCTGTTCCTTTTTGTCTATATTCACTTTATTGGGTAATCTGATCTTGTCCCATAGCTCTAAACAGCAACTTCTAAATGTATATCTCTAACCCAAATCTTTCTGCTGAACCACAAATTCATGTATATAAACATCTACTTGACATTACTAGTTGGATGTCTGCTAAGTATTGGACACCCAGTAGGTATTTCAAACTTAATATACAAAACTAAACTTTTAATTGCCTTTCTGAGCTTGCTCCTTTCCTTATGTTCCCAACAGTAAAGAGCCTTTTCTCAAATGTAAAATGGGGATTAAATAATGATACCTATTTAATAAGGGTATTACAAGGGTGAAATTATATGTATTTTAAGTGCTTAGCCCAATGCCTTGTACCTAATAAGCACCCAGTACTACTATTCACCCATTTATTCAACAAATACCTATTGAATACCTATTTAGTGAATACTTATTTTTATACTGTTTAAAGTATTGGGGATGAAGAACAAAACAGACAAAGTCACTGCCCTCACAGAACTTACAACATAGCTCATCAGATGGTGGGATGAGCCATGAAGAAAAATAATGCATGGAAGGAGGACAGGGAGTGCTGAGGGAATGGGTACAATGTTAAACAGGATGGTCAGGAAAAGCAACATTTGAGCATGGACCTGACGGAGGAAAGGGCAGAAGCTATGTGGCTATCTGGGGAAATAGTATTCCATAAATGGAACAGGGCAAGTGCAAAGGTTCTGAAACAGAAGAGGGCCTGGTGTATCTGAAAGTCAGCAAGGAAGCTGATTATACAATTTCCAAGGTACAGACAATCTAACACAACTTTTGTATATCTGCAAGTGCTTAGCAGGGTGCTGAGTATCCTGTAAATATTTACAGCTTTGACCATAAGTCCTTAGCTCACTTGTCTCATACCACGTGAAAAATTCTGCTCCTGAGACAAGATTTCATTTCGTTCTTCCAAAATCTGCATCAGGGCAGCCTGGAGTTTAGGTGGTAGAATTTCATCCTCATCAGATACCTTAGGAGAAGAAATTGAAATTTCACATGAGTTTTGAGGAAGAAAGTCTCAACCACGAACTAGTTAGGTCCCAAAATTCCACAGTGGCTTTGTACATTTTTTGGCTAAAGAATCAGTCTTAAGTGTCCTTCCCTACGCTGAGCAGAGTACATGATGTTTATGGTTATATATCTTATCCATAAACATGAAAAAAGTAAATAATATACTTTATAAACTTTTCTGGGTCTTAAAGCAAATAATACTAATAACCAGCATTTTTCCTCCAAATATCTCTCATCAATAAGTCTCACGCTTTATTACACAGATCATCCCAAATAAATGGTGTTTTAAATGTGGTGAGCCAATTGATTTTTAAAAAGAGACAAAGTCCTAGGGAACACTGTTTTCACCTGTGTTTCCGAAGTTATAAACCTATGTACAAGTTATATATGAAAGGCTGCTCTAAGAAGGCTTTCCTAATTCTCCCTTCCACTTTGATATCAGGATAAATGACCACTTTCTTCTTTTCTGTCCTAACTGTAACTCGGAATCAACTCAACAGCAACAGGTTTGGTACCTTGCACAAATTTCTATTATTACCATTTTTAAATGTTTCTAAGTTTTTAATATATATCTGCCCCCTACCCCATGTTAGACTAGAAGGCCTGGGAGCCCAGATTGTTTCTAACTCATCTATAGGTTCCAACTGCCTAAAAGAATATCTAGAAATAATAAGTGTTTAATAAACGGCTGTTGAACTTAATAAAATTAGAGGCTTATATGTCAACCCATTCGGATTTGAAGGGAGGGTCACCTCTTTTGAGAATGACATTTATTCTGTTTCCTCTTTCCTTCCTTGGGACAGACAACTATAAACCCAAGCCAAAATTTTCAGGTCAATCTTGTATAATTGGCCACAGTGTCAATTCAAGGATATGTGGAAGCTAAAAGTCTTCCCTGAGTCATCTTCTCTAAGTATTTTCCCATATTTTCTGTCCAATTACCTACAGACAGACCTTTATTCTCAAACATTATGTAATCACCTCATTTGTCACTCACCTCCTGTAAGAACTTGTCTGCACAGAGATCAACTATCAGCACCTATGGGATAAAGGAACCAGACAAGTTAAACCAGAGACATTTACAGAGGAATATCTTGGGCACTACTAGATCAGGAAGGGAGTTTTTATTCTTTTAAGCAATGGGATTGTTTTAAAATTAACTAAAAAAAAATTGTAGCCATTTAAAAGTTAACACATCAACAAATAAATTATAAGTAAAAAAAATGATGGTGTGTACATCTATAAATTAAAAGAAACTTAAAAATGCAGCCAAATGCAATGTGTGGACTTTATTTAGGTCCTGATTCCACAACAAAATATTAAAAAATTATGAGACAATTGGTTATTTGAACACTGGATTTTGGTTATATTAAGAAATCATTATTAAATGTTTTAGGTGTGATAATAGTTTGTGGTTATGTTTAAAATGCTTTTTTTAAACATAAAATTCATGTTTTAGAGATTCATACTGTAATATTTACAGATGCCACGATGTCAGGGATATGCTTCTAAATAGTATAGGAGAGAGGAACAAAAAAGGATAAAGATAGGCCATAAATTGAAAAGTACTAAAGTAGGGTGATGGACACATAAGGGTTCATTTTACTCTTATCTCCTTTTATATGTTTGAAATTTTCTGTAACAAAAAAGTTAAAAAAAAATGTTAACCCATCAGAGTAGTGGGGAAGAACAGTCTTTTCAATAAATGGTGTGGGGACAATTGGATAACACTAAAAAAAAAAAAAAAAAAACTTGATCCCTACCTCACACCATATACAAAAAGCAAGTCCTAGGTGGATTCAGAACTAAATGCGAAAGGAAAAATTATAATAAAGATTCCAAGAGATAATAAAGAGAATATCTTCATGAAGTTTATGAAAAGAAAAACTTAAGCAGCTCACAAAAAACATGAACTATAAAGGAAAAGATTAATAATTTTGACCACATTAAAATTAAGAACTTCTGTGATTGAAAAACACCATTTTGAAGAGTGCAAATGCAAGCCACAGATGAAGGGCTGGTATCCGGAATATACAAAGACCTCTTACAAATCAATAAGAAGATAACAATCCAGTAGAAAGATGGACAATAAATTTCACAAGATGATATTCAAATTGCCAATAAACATATACAAAGATGCTCAACTTCCAATCAAGGAATGTAAATCAAGCCACAATGAGAATATCACTACGCACTCACCACAGGCTGGATTATACACACTGATGATAACAAGTGTTGAAGAAGATGTGGAGCAATAGGAATTCTGACATACTCCTGGACGGAACTGATATTGGCATAACTACTTTGGAAAATACCTTGATTTTACTTACTGAAGTTGAAGATATGCTTACATCATGACCCAGCAATTCTACTTCCAAGTATACTCACAGAACTGCATACACATATGTACCAAGAGTCATGTGCAACAACATTCATATCAGCATTTTTTGTAATGACCCTAAACTGGAAACAATTCAGTCCATCAACTACGGAATGGGTAAGTAAACTGTGGTACATTCACACATATACAGCAACGAGAATGAACAAACCAGTGTTTTACACAGAAACATGGATGAATCTTACTGATATAATGTTCAGCAAAAGAAGCTTGACCAAAAAAGCTACATGCAGTACAAGTTAATTTATATAAAGTTTAAAATCAGGCAAACCTGGGGGTGGGGTGGGGAAGGAAACACTGATTAGGAGGAGGCATGATGGGGGCTTCTGGACTGCTGTCATGTGTCCATTCCATTCCATTGCTGGTTACACATATGCTCACTTTGAGATAATTCACTGAGCTATATATTTTATTTTGGGCACTTACTTATATGTGTATTATATTTGAAACAATTTTCATAAGTTAACCCAAAGTAGTTTTTGTTTGACTTAAGCAAACAAACAAAAAACCTACCCTTCAGAAATAATGCAAGAATGAGCCCATGGTTCACTATTGTAAATAAGATACAACTTTGGATTCAAGTGTATTATAGTGTTTTTCTCATTTAATAAAAAGGTAAGAACATATTAATTATGTTAATGCTAATTACAGACAACTCCAGCACTCATAAAGATCATGTGTTTTCATTTGTCAGTGCACCAATCTTTTGGCAGAATTTTATATAGTTGTAAATCAAAGTTCAGAATAATTTATATGCTTTTTTCTACTTACAAGCATTTTTCATATTGCTACATAGACTAAAAAATTGTAATTGTCTCACACCATACCATCAACTTAACATGCCATACTTCACCTACTCTCCTCACTGTTAGATACTGTTTTTCTCAATTTTTTACTCTTCTAAATAATTTTTCATCAATATCCTCATGCATATAGTTTCATCATTCTTTTAGATTATTTTCCTGGGATAGATCCCCAGGAGTAACATGATAAGTCAAAGGACATTATTAGAGCCCACTGTGTGCCAGCTACAATACTAGGTGCTTTACTGCTAATCATTATGAAAACATGCAAGGCAGTTATCATTATTCCAGCTTTAGAAAACCAAATTGAGGCTCAGGAAGTTTAAGCAAGTTGTTTAGGGTCACACAGCTAGTAAGTACAGAACTGAGAATCGAACCCAAATTAGTCCGCCTCCAAAGCCTGGGCCCTGTCATCTGTATCTGTAACATACTGCTTGTATGAAATGAGTTGCCAACTTGCTTTCCTCTTTCATTACACCCTTGCCAAGACTAAATATTTGTATTATTTTTAATACGTGAATAGCTGAAAGTGGTAACTCATTGTTATCTCTTTCATAACAAAAAGCTGAACATTTCCCATGTTGATTGCTTTTTATTGCAACCTTTTGAGAAACAATTTTTCAGTTATCAGGGGTGAACACACTGGCAACCATTCCACATATGTTATGCCGTGAAGTACCATTTCTCTCATCTCACCTCTTCAATGGGTAGGTCCTGAAGCTGTGGTAAGGAGCAAGACAGGATTCCAATTAGGAATGGAGTAGGTGAGCACACAATGTCGATCATAGATGCTGGCAGGACTGGGATGTAGGTATGCTGCCATGTGAATGGATACAGCGTGGCTACCACGGCATGACCACATTTCGACAAGGTGCTAGCCAGAAGAGAAAGCAAATGGTGTCACATACAGGGGAACACAGAAGGCCTTTCAGATATTATATTTTAAAAAATTATAAATCAACACTTGTTAATGATCATAAATTAACACCTCTGTGATTACTCATTAATTTTTAACTTCTATTTAAATTTTTAATTTACTAAAAATGTTTAATCTCAATCTACCTCTGCCACAATTTCTCATGTTAAAAATCAGTGCGTATTTAGAAGAGCAAAATCAATTTTTAGCAACGGTTTAAGCAAAATGCATTTTGAAAAGTAAATTTATTGTGCCTCAAAAAAGTCATTGCTGTAAAAATTAAAAAAAAAATTTTTTAAAAAAAATTTTTTAGCCTAATGCAAATGACTTTTGGACTATTTACTATTTGGAATTACCTATGTCACTACTCTATTTCATAGGTAATTGAGAGACTGATCCTACATTTTTTTAATAGCCCCAAAGAACAAGTGAAACACCAGTACGAAGTGAAATACTCACCTTAGGCTGTTGGCAACAAAGATTACTCTCCGCTCCAAAAGGAGAGAGGCACAGACCCGGATGAGATGGCACACACTTAGGCACTTAAAGAGACATTCAAAATCAACATGTTCCAATCGGGAGTCCAGTGGTCGGCAGAGTTCTATCAACTGAAATGCAAGAATTTGAGTCAGGGGAGCTGACGTTGAAAAAGAATCTAATGACGACGATAATGGATCTTGTCATTCTTTTACAATAAATAAATGACACAGAGTCTGCTACAAAGAGATTATGAAGCTGTCTACGTGAATCCTCAAACCAAATACTTTATTTTTCTGCTGTAAATTTCTGATAAAATCTTTCATCCCATCTGTCAATGGTATGCATAGCCTTCATTTATCACACTGAAATCATCATTACAAGGGTATTCATTTGATGTAAGCTAGAAAACAGTTGGTTCCTGGGTCTAGGATCAACTATCTCAAAGACCCATTGGGCATTTCTGCAGTGCTTTGTGGGACTAAACCAAATTCTTCAGTTTATGGAAAAGGAAACATGTTGGGAGGCTTCTGGAAACTATGCCTATTAGGATGACTTTATGGAATCTACCAAGCCCACTTTCTGGAATCTATCAAAACTTTTCAAAACCCGCTAACTTACCCCATCTCCAGCCCCAGGGAGGTAGCTCTTAACTGTGATGGTGCGTCCAGGAGCTGGGAAAGGAGCTTCCATGACACTTCGCATGAATGGGTAAACTAGGGCTGGAGACATTTCTCTTCTCTTCTCTACTTCATCCAGAATCTAAATGCACAAAATGTTATTTTATTATGGACTTACTTGAAAAATATCAAAGAATTCTATTAAAGGAACTACTAATGTGTTGATGCACAAACTTGCAAATATTGGAATTTAAGACAGGTAAGCTTCCGCAACCAATAGACATTCATTAAAGGCATCGCATCTCTTGGGGGAGTCTTGGGGGTATCTTTGGACTCCAAGAAAAGTTTCTAAAATAGGTCATCAACTGTTTTTTTAGGAGAGGAGCCCCATTGCATTTCTGTAAGGACTTGAGACAGAGGTAGGGGCAAAGCAGGTGGCATTGACAATGATATCCTGCAATTTAGGGTCTGGAAAACGTAAGAGACAAGGTAGAACTTCAGGCTGTATCTTTCTAGCTGAGAGTTTTAGCAAACTTAATAGAGGATGATGTGGCATCAGCAGCTGGATTAAAGATCTAAATTTACACCTCCATGCCTGTCATTCCTAATCTACTAATGGGGAACCTTTCTAAGGTCTATGCCATTTAACGTTGCTCGGCGCAAGCAGTTTGCAAATGGCTGCTAAGCTAAAGGCTGGCAGTTTGAACCCAACCAGAAGGTCCGTGGAAGAAAGCCCTGGTGAACTGCTTCCGTAGAGATTTCAGCCAAGAAAACTCGATGGAGCAGCTCTACTTTGCATGGATAGCCATGGGTCAGAATCGACCCAACAGCAACAGGTTTGGTTTTGGTTTTTAACAAAGTCGTCAGAAACAAAAACTTCTTCAGAGCTCATTTCTTTTCATGGAGTCCATTTTTCACTCACCTTTGAAAAAAGGTTGAAGCAGCCTAGGCGACTAACCACGCAGTATACCTCAGGGAGTCGCTTTCCTTTGCCTTCTGGCTAAAAGAAAAAAATAACACAACATAAATCAAGCAACGCAAGTCTTTTCTAATTTGGACTATTAATACTTTTTCATTTATTTTGTGTTTTATTATTTTTCTTTTATCTTTACTTACATTGTGCTTTAGGTGAAAGCCTATAGCTCAAGGTAATTTCTCATACAAAAATTTATACACATATTGTTATGTGACACTAGTTACAATCCCTATAATGTGACAACACACTCCTCCTTTTACCCCGGGTTTCTCGTGTCCATCCAACCAGCTCCTGTCCCTTTCCTGTCTTCTCATCCTGCCTCCAGACAGGAGCCGCCCTTTTGGTCTCATGTGTCTGCTTGAACTAAGAAGCACACTCTTCATGAGTATTATTTTGTCTTACAGTCCAGTCTAATTTTTGTCTGAAGAGTGGGCTTCAGGAATGGTTTTGGTTCTGGGTTAACACAGCATCAGGGGCTGTGGCTTCGGGGGTTCCTCCTATCTCAGTCAGATCATTAAGTCTGGTCTTTTTATATGAATTTGAGTTCTGCTCCACACTTTTCTCCTTCTCTGTCAGGGACTCTCTGTTGTATTCCCTGTTAGGGTGGTCATTGGTGGTAGCCAGGCATCGTCTAGTTCTTCTGGTCTTAGACTGATGGAGTCTCTGGTTTACGTGGCCCTTGGGATAATATTTTCCTTGTGTCTTTGGAGTTCTTCATTCTCCTTTGCTCTAAGTGGGTTGGGACCAATTGATGCATCTTACATGGCCGCTCACAACCTTTTAAGACCCCAGATGCTGCTCACCAAAGTGGGATGCAGGACATTTTCTTAGTAAACTTTGTTATGCCAACTGACCTAGATGTTCCCCAAAACCATGGTCCCCAGACCCCAGTCCCAGCTACTCTGTCCCTCAAAGTGTTTGGTTGTATTCAGGAAACTTCTTAGCTTTTGGTTTAGACTATTAATACTCTTCTAAGTACAGAACAGGAACCAATGCTCTTCTCACTGAATACAGAGAAAGAAAGATGGGAGGCATGCTAGAAATGATAGCATGATCCATTCCAGGTTTAGTGGAATAGTGGCATCTACAGAAGAAGAAAGCCTCAGAAATCCCTGGATTGGCTCACTGTACTCCATTCCTCAAATCTTTCCAGACTGATACCTAGCCACTACATCAGCAGTTTATTCCTCTATTACAAAAATAAATAAACAAAATCATAACCCTCTATTATAAAGTGCTCCATGGCTAAGTCCTAGCTTGCTCTCACTGTTTACAGCTAACATAGCTTCTTTAATACACAGGTCAGTGAGTAGCCCTCAAACTTATTTGAGATAATGTTTCTGAAGTTCCTAATCTGACCCTACTGTTCCTTGACACCCTGCTGGTAGCATAAGTCTGGTACTTACCAAGAGCTTCTTACAGTAACCAAACCACCGGCTCCCATCTTCACCAGTCAAGACAAAGGAGAAAGTTTCACTGAAAAAAAAGTTAATAGTTATTCTGAGACTCAAGCAATCACTTAGGACATTCTTCATGGGGAAAAAAAAAATGAACACTAGGGTCCAGCAACAGTTATTTTATGATCTAAGACAGAGCATTAATACTACATTTATTGTGAGTCACATTCATCCTCAGCGAGAATCTCCAGGCCTTGAGAGTACCTTGTCTCGGAGCACAGTAAGAGAATAGGTATAGGCTCAGTCTTTGATTCCACTGCCTCCCTTTACTTTCTTATTTATTCACTCTAGCTGTTAATTAGGACTATCTTCCTTTTGTTGAATGTTCAATTTAGTCAAACATATGGGTAAGCCATAAAGGATTTTGATAAGCCATTTTTCCCTTCCAAATTCTTATATTTTGTTCTGAGAGGCCCCATGGAACAGTGATAGGCAAAGGATTATACCCTTATACATACAAATCAATAGGAAAAATATCTACTCCTCATTAGAAACGTGGGCAAAAGGCATGCATAGATAATTTACAAAGAGACCTACAAGATGCCCAAGAAACAAACTCAATAATTAAAGAGATCCAAATCTGGAACAACGCGTAAATATGTCTACCTATTGCCAAAAATTAAGGCTGGAAGAGGATATGCCAAAATAGTTACAGTGATTATCTCTGGGTAATAAGACTGCCCGTGATTTCTAATTTCTACTTTTTACTCTTCTGCATTGTCCAAATATTCTAGAACAAACATTTATAGCTTGTTAGGGAAAAAAGCCAA
The DNA here is from genome assembly GCF_030014295.1 of Loxodonta africana. Classification (NCBI taxonomy): domain Eukaryota; kingdom Metazoa; phylum Chordata; class Mammalia; order Proboscidea; family Elephantidae; genus Loxodonta; species Loxodonta africana. The sequence continues at coordinate 161,293,740 of NC_087344.1, read as the reverse complement.
CCACAGAGTAGCCAGGCCAATGTGAAAGAAGCTGCGTATGAGGTTACAGGTGGAACTGACAACATAAGAGCATCAGGATTGATGGCTAAGAGATGAGCATGGCAATCTGGCTGAACTGGTTATGAGACAGCAGCTGAGTCTGAAAGCAACATGACGTCAAAGGGCAGAGCTACTTAGGCAACAGCTGAGGCTGTCATCCAGCAGGTCATCAGCGTGGGATATGATTCATATCGTCAAGTTTTTGAGCCTTAAATAGGACCATTGATAATTACAATTTTGAGCAAAGCAATTATCTATTTACAAACTGGATTCAGAGATGATGAGGGCTTAATAATTTAAAATGGTAATTTCCTCTAGGTGCTGAGGAGAAATGCTTTAGGACCTTCCCTTCTTAATATACCAAGCAAAATCTACTCTCCTCCCCCTATACCTCCCAAACTGGAGCCTCCCTTTGTACAAGTTCTACAGGAAACCACATAATGTGGGCTGTGGCTTCTTCTATAAACTTGAAGAAGAAACAAGATGCAGACATTGTTCTGTTTTACCACTCTTTCCAGGTTAAGTCTCAAAATCCAAATCCTTTTTCCCTTTTCTGTCCACTTAGGAGCATTTCTGATTGTACATAAAGTGGAACTATTTTTCCTGCAGCAGTGGCATACTGAAGAGATTAGCAAACTTGCTTTCTCTCTGACACTGAAATTATTCAGTGTGTCTCTTTTTTGACTCCCACATAGGAAATGTTCTAAATCTGTTTCTTCCTTCCCTCCCACTGCATCCTTGACCTGCCACAGGGTTCACTTGGGAGTCACTGCTGGCTCTACCCATTTCTCAAATATTCTGAGTCTACACGTGAAGTTTCCACAAACAGAAGCCAGATAAAGTAGCCCATTTACCTCTCAAGTTCTGAGGTTGGTATCCAGTCCTTTGAATCAGGAAAACAAAATTTTGGGATAACTTTGAGCCTCTCCTCAGTATCTTTGGACTGCTTAAAACCATGATCACCCTGAAAAAGAGAATACTATAGGTGACTATCATCTGATGTAAGTGGAGAGTAGAAATAAAAAATTCAGCTTAGTCTCAGGAAGAGTGGTCTCTGGTAAGCCTGAGCAGCCATCTTGGCATGGTTTGGTAAGGCTTAACAAAATATGAAGGCCAGGGTCAGTGATCACTGAAGATGCACTGAGAACAGAGTTACTAAGAATAAAGAATCCTATCTTTACACAGAAATGGTACCTATCTAAAGGTAGAATCTTAATTCAAAATTTGCACACAAGCGGGAACCCAATATTTTCATGAATCATGGGAACAAAAAATAAATCCAAATCCATTCTACACTATACTGATAGCAAAAGCCTAGTCAGCTCAAGACACTCTCTGATCAATAACCAAAGGCGCTTTGAAAGGCAGATGAATGTGATTTAGAAAATATACTATTTTTAGAATCCACTCCATATATAATCATTTCCCTTAGCATATAATCTTTGCTACGTAATTACTGGTTTGTGACTTCCTGAAAAATTTTAGCATGAAAGACCCTTTCATAAAAGTCTGGTATTGTACTTTAAAAGGTGGCTTAAATTTAGTTAAACCAAAAGATTTTAGAAATTAGTGTGAACTGTCCTACTTTAAAAACAGGCAGATAGTAAGTCTAATTACCATATTGCCTTCAATATGCCTGCTAATAGAGATGATCTATTCTTTTAACTCAATTTCTAAAATAAAACATGCAGCCACTCTGGGCCACTTGGGTATCAAGATCTTTAAAAGAAAAAAATGTACTAACAAATTTTTAGCTGTATCAGATTCTTTTAATTTTATATTGGTAAATGATTCACATTTGAGTTCATCTTCATTCAAGGTTTTCCACAGCAGAATCAACAGAGGCTCCATCAGCTCTTTCCCTAACTTATGGGTGCCCGAGGCACTAAGATGCCAAGTAACTTGCTTAGAGACAGACATCCCTGAGTCACTGCCAGAGACAGCTGGGTCTTTAGCTTGTTCTGAGCAAATTAATTCAGGCTGTGCTGAAAATAGATTCAACCTCAAAATTTCCCTCTCCCAATATAAGACTGATCAAAAACAGGAAAAAAAAAAAATTAAGCTCCTCTTGACTGGGAAATGTGATTACTAAAGATTACCTAAATGACATTATTTTAGAGTCTTATGGTCCTGTTTCACTGAACAGTGTTGTGACATGCTTTCAGGCTACATTGAAGAATTTTATAAGAAAAGAAACTTTGTGGGACCCATGCAGGAAATGTCTCTTAGATCCCAGCACAGCTGTGCTTCACTAGCTTTCTCAGTGAAACATGCAGCTCAGGGGTCACAAACCCAAAGTCCGAAAGTGGCAGATAAGTGAGAGAAGTGGTCCAGACAGTAAGGTGGAGAGGGAGTACATGTCCTCATATAAAGGGATTACTCCTTCGTTCACTACATAATTTGTGGAGCACAGCACAAAATGAAAATGTGGGGCCATTTGTTCTAAAAAAAAAAAAAAAAGTGCCATTAAATAGAAAACGTTTTCCTTTCTTCTGTAGTCTTTCTCTCAACCTGTAGTCAGGTTTTTGCCTGCTATTTAAATGATGTGTTCCCTCAAGCACAACGATACTTGGAGGATGGGTGCAGCAGACCCTCAAAGACACCCAGGAGCCCCAGGGACACAGTACATAGCCAGCCTAACGGCTTGGCTTCCCCTCTAGCCAGCCTGGGGACTGATGGTCTGTATCCTGAGTTGGGGTGGGGAAGTTAGCCGGGTATCTCCCCTTTTCACAGGCCTGCCACACCGATACATGGCAGCTGGGGAACCTTCAAAGAACTGTAGCCTCCGCGTTGGGATGTACTTTATTATCTGGATTGGGTTGGTTGAGAGGTTTGCCTCCCACCCCAAGTTACCCACTGAACATTCCATGGCACTGCCAGCCCAGGGCAGAGGGTCACAGCCATGCCCTGCCGGGACTCACTGCAACGAGTGCTTGCCTGATCCAGCCCCTTCCCATGACCATACCCAGGCCCCCAAAGGGGACGGAGGGTGGCAGCAGTACCGACCAGGAGTGGGAGGGGAGGCTGGTCAGGGCTTCGGATGCCAGGGGGGCAAGGGAAAGGGAAGCCAGAGGACTCATCCTGTGAAGGCGGCAGGAGTTGGGACCACAGGAGAACTGAGGCTTTAAGACCCAGCACATGCCCCATTGTCAAATCAGACTTCACTTACAAAAGACAAATTCAAAGACAAAATTCAGACTTTCAAGATGGTGACTACAAAGCATTAAACCCCAAGCACAGAGCCCTTCTGAGAGTGGGGCCCTGTGTGACTATACTGGTCACACACCCATGAAGCCAGCCCTGCTCCTTACTCAGCTTCCGCCAACTGCTGCCAATTAGGAATGTAGGTCAGGTGCTGGTAATCCGTGTACTTTCTCAAGAAAAGGCAGAAACAGGTTTTTATGTGAAAAATTATTTTTAAACATTGGCAACAAAATTTATTATTATTATTACTTTTTTACAAAACACTATGCAAACCAAAAAAGCACATCTGTTGGCTTAATTTGTTCAGTTTGCAAACTGTGTTCAGTGTGTTCAATTTGCAAACTGTGATGTAAGAATCAAGTTTCTGTCTTTGTAATTGTCTCTATAAAGCTGAGAGTCACCTGTGGGGCCTACATTATAAGCTCTGTGAAGGTAGAGACCAAAAAGATCTTTTCCAGTTATATCCCCAGCACCTACCCCTAGCAAATAAAAAATATTTGAAGATTAAATGAACAATGAATGATTATTTGAAAAAGGCAAAGCAAAGCTAGATAATACTGTTAATAATAATAAAGAAAGAAACAAACAAACAGAAAAAAAAAACCATTGCCATCGAGCCGATTCCAACTCATAGCAACCCTACAGGACAGCGCAGAACTGTAATATACATGGAACAGTTCTACTCTGTCCTGCAGGGTTGCTATGAGTTGGAATCGACTCGATGGCAACAAGCGATGCAATTCCTAACACATAGTAAGCACTCAATAGATGGCAGCTGTTATTATTATTGAGGAGCCCTGGTGGCAAAATGGTTTAACGCTTGGAACCCACTAGCTGCTCCATGGGAGGAAGATGTGGCAGTCTGCTCCTGTAAAGATTTACAGCCTTGGAAACCCTATGAGGCAGTTCTACTTTGTCCCATAGGTCGCTATGAGTCAGAATCAACTTGACAGCACTGGGTTTTGGAACACATAAAAAAACAACTTGGAGAATGAGCTTGTTTCCCGCCCCCCCCCCCCGCCCCCGGTTGTAGCTCATGCCTGACAAAAGATTTAGTCAGATTAGTTTACCAAATCCTACAAGTACCGTATTGGTAAAGGTGGCTGAGATTACGATAAACAAGAGAAGAGGAAATAAACACACAGAGACACAGGAACATTCCTGAATGCCTCTTGGCCTCCTTGCACCTACCTTGCTAGGGAATTGTTGTATGACCTGGGGAATATAACTTTTTTCTGATGGGTTCTTCTGTAGAGACACTACCACAAAAAGTTCAAACAGCTGCTGCTCCTGTAATTCAATAAGGTCCCGCTCCAAGGTCTGGTAGTGAGGATTCCTCTTGGAAGCTTGCTGCAGTTGTGCTAAGCGCTTGTGGCGATCTGTAATGAAATCATAGAGCAATGTTTTCCTTCCTCACGCAGAGTTCATGACCCATTCAGGATTAATCTTCATGCAGTCATTGCTGAATGAATGTTGACTAGCCAATGTCTGTCACACAGACAGACCTCTTGGGGCTATGACATACTCAGGGAATGAGTGCAGACCCTCACAGCCATCTGGTCAGTCATGGGACTGACCCTCCAGGCCCCAACTGGATAGGACAGAGTATGTGCCACTACATACTCTACGCCATGCCATCTTCCATGACATAACACCAGGACACATAGAAAAACACATGGGAAACACCCAGGAAAAACCACTGGACTGGGAACAGATGCCACTGCTAGGACCACGAAATCATGGGCAGGGGTTGGGGGACGTTGATTACAGTCCCACAGAAGGTAAGTGCATAAAGGGAAGAGTTTGATAACATCAAGACAAAAACTAACCTCACATTAAAACAACTGTCCTTTTCACTTCTCTCCTTGGCATATATTACTAGTAATGGGTATATCATAAGTCAATAAATTGTGCTAAATGCAAGCGGAAAAAAACTGAGGAGGAGGAAGACATCTATTAAAAGAACATTCCTCAAAAGAATGAAATTATGGAAGCACACTATTTAAGCAGTCTGTAGTAATACCATTCAAAGCTGGATAGCATCTACCCTCTATTCTCATTCATTTCTACAATCTGAACAGTTTTGGGCAGTCTGCACTACAGGAAACTGTGTACTTGCAAAAGAAAGAGTCCAAATGTCCCAGAGTTTTGCTTATGTGTCATTCTGTGCCAATGACTAAAAGACTCATCCCCTGATTGACTTTCTTTTTGAGATATGATGCATTCTGCCCCAAATGAAGTCATACTGTGTATCAAAATATTAAGAACACTTAAAAAAATACATCTAGGAGTAAATGTTCCTTATGGCTCCCCAGAATTATCTATTCATTTGCTGCTCTGGGCAAAGCCTTACTTATTTCTAGAGAGCTGAGTTCAATTCGAAAATATTTTAGGTACTGTTTTCTCAGTACCAATAGCACTAAATTAGTTATCTTTACACATGTAGGATGAGCCAGGTGATGATTTAAGTTTGATCTTCAGTCAGGTTGCAGAATTAAACACCTGAAGCAATCAGGCCAGTGGAGGGAGCACAAGACTAGTTAGTCATTATAAGGTTAGAGTATCAGGCATGGCACTGCCCCATGCTCATCTTTGATAACTCAAGTCTCCTACTTATTCCATGCTTCAGATGCTAGTCAGTTCAACAGGAACTAAATAACTTGCTGTGAAAAGTCATTTGATGAAGGGTACAGCAGCCCAAATACAGCTGGAATTGCACGGCACTGTTCCACATATTCTAAAAGAAGTAAACACCATTGTAATTTGGCATGTAAATGCCCATGAATAAGAAACAGATGAATATTTTCTTTCTCAAAATTAGAGAGATGTCAGAGTTACTTAGATAATTACACTTGAGTGACTATGAAAAATCAGATACTTAATGCTTAGTATCTGTCTCGGGATGATTCACATACTCTGTTTTGGCTGCCAGTAAACTACTGCACATATGTCTGGACATGCAGCTCTGTGCTGCTCCCCAAGAACATTCCATCCCAAGAACTATACTGGTTTACTCTACTCCACTGTGGGAGATTTTAGTGCTGTCAAACATCTGGCAGTGCACTGTTCAGTCCCTCAAATTTCGGCAGGTTCTGATAATAATGAAGAAATTCACCTACAAATGAAACTTCATGTGGGAAAAACATGCTTAATCATAAAGGTGAGTGTCACTCCACCTATAACCATGATCATCACAAGAAAGGGAGCAGCCCCACTGACTCACTCACTCTTTGGCAGGTACTCGGCATCACTTTCGTTCCCACTGGTTTCACCTGAAAAGAGAGGAAGAGTTTCTATTTGTATTGTCTAACAGCAGGAAACACACGAAGATGAAAACAACACAGAGCCTCCACAGACCTGGGGACTTGCAATAAGGAATAGTAATAAGTATGCTGAGCCTTTCTCCAAATTGCTTAGTTGTATCAGGTTAAAACTCTTTCCAAAAGAGAATAAAAGGTTCAGAGCAGAAATAGTTTTTTCCATCTTCTTCCCACATCCTACCTCCTTTCTCAGTTCCCCTCTCATCTTTAACTACAGAAATTAGTAGCATTTCAGACTAGTTTTAAGAATGCAACTCTAGTCCAGAGTGGATCATGTTTCTATTACTACATTCATATCCTTGTCTCTTATTCACAAATAAGGTATCAAAGGTAGAACAACATCAAGCTGGCTAAACAAAAATCTGAACACCAACTAACCTGTGAATTTAGAATTATAGGAAAACGTGATAGCTGAGAAAGATTATCAAATAAATTTATGAAGTAACATTCTTTCTACGTCCTCCATGATGCTTCTAAGCTAACTCTAGCCTATACTGAGCTTTCCTTTACTATGAATTCTTAGTAGTATCCATACTGCTTTGGGCTGGTCTCATTTTCTGCAATCAGATTTTAAGTATCTTGAGGATAAGGGGTTATGTTTTCACGAGGGACTTGTTTTGTACCATTGGACCTAGCACAATGCTGGGCACACAGACAATTTACCTAAAAAAAATAAAATAAAATAAAGACTTTTTGAATAAATGAATGAAGAATTTCTAGATTAAGCCTGAAAAGCTAAAGCAAAATAAAAAAATGCAAAGAAATGGAAAAACATTTAAATTTATCAGGAAAAACAAAGCCTAAGTGTCATAAATGAAAATATACTTAAGTTTGGTTACATTAAAATATAATACATATAGAAGTTCTATCTAATAAAAATATCACTAATAGATTCAAAAGCTGAACAATAAACTCGGAAAATATTTGTGATATACATAGCAGATATAAGGCTAAGTTTCTTAATATTCAAATACCTGTTAAGATCATTAAGAAAAAGACAGCACAATAGAAAAATGAATAAAGAACAGGAACAGGCAATTCATAAAAAAGATACATGAATTGTTGACAATCTTGAAAAAAGCCCAAATTCATAAACAGAGAAATGTAAATTAAAACAATAAACAAGACAAAAAATTTCATCCACCATATTGGCAAGAAATCAAAAAGTTTGATAAACACAGTATTGATGAAGGTTATGGGGAAGAAGCATTTTCAAATGCCGTTGGTAGGAACATAAGCTACTACAATCACTTCCTAAAAAGGTCTTACAAAAATCTTTTAATAAAAATTTTAAATGCATATGTTCTTTGAGGAAGTAAGTCCATTTCTAGGAACTTAGTCTATAGATAAAAAAAATATATCCTTATACATGGTAAAAACATATTGCAGCTTTTTTGGGGAAGAAACAAAATATATATAAACAATTTAAACATCCACAGGTTAAATAAAATGTTAGAAACAACCAAAATGTCTTCCCGGTAAATAAAATTCTTCCTGTGATGTTGGACGCTATGCTACTGGTATTTCAAATACCAGCATGATCACCCACGGTGGACAGGTTTCAGTGGAACCTCCAAACTAAGACAGACTAAGATGAACAACCTGGCAGTCTACTTCTGGAAAAATCAGCCAGTGGAAACTTTATGAATAGCAGCAGAACATTGTTTGATATAGTGCCAGAAGATGAGCCCCTCAGAATACAACTAGGGAATAACTGCCTCCTCAAAGTAGAGTTGACCTTAATGACATGAACAGAGTCAAGCTTTCAGGACCTTCATTTTTGCTGATGTGGCACAACTCAAAATAAGAAGAAACAGTTGCAAACATCCATTAATAATGGGAATGTGGAATGTATGACATTATTAATCTAGGAAAATTAGAAGTGATCAAAAATGAAAGAGAACACGAAAAGCTCAATACCCAAGGCATCAGTGAGCTGAAATGGACTGGTATTGGCCATTTCGAATCAGATAATCATATGGTCAACTATGCTGGAAATGACAAATTGAAGAGGAATGATGTCGCATTCATCATCAAAAAGAACATTTCAAGATCTATCCTGAAGTGCAATGCTGTCAGGGATAGGGTAATATCCATATGCCTACAAAGAAGATCAGTTAATATGACTATTATTCAAATTTACGCACCAACCACTAAGGCCAAAGATGAAAAAATTGAAGATTTTTACCAACTTCTGCAGTCTGAAATTGATCAAACATGCAATCAAGATGCATTGATAATTGCTGGTGATTGGAATGAGAAAGTTGGAAACAAAGAAGGAACAGGAGCTGGAAAATATGGCCTTGGTGATGGAAACAACATATGATAAAATTTTGCAAGACCAACAACTTTTTCCTTGTAAATACCTTTTTTCAACAACATGAACAGCAACTATACTTGTGGACCTTTCTAGATGGAATACACAGGAATCAAATGGACTACATCTGTGGAAACATGATGAAAAAGTCAGTATCATCAGTCAGAACAAGACCAGGGGCAAACTGCAAAACAGACCATCAAGTGTTCATATGCAAGTTCAATTTGAAGCTGAAGAAAATTAGAACAAGTCCACAAGAACCAGCATACAGCTTTCAGTATATCTCACCTGAACTTAGAGACGATCTCAAGAAGAGATTTGACAAATTGAACCCTAATGACAAAACAGCAGATGAATTGTGGAACGACATCAAGGACATCATAAATGAAGAAAGCAAGGGGTCATTAAAAAGACAGGAAAGAAAGAAAAGACCAAAATGGATGTCAGAAGAGACTCTGAAACTTGCTCTTGCATGTAGAGTAGCTAAAGTGAACGGAAGAAATGATCACATAAACTAGCTGAACAGAAGATTTCAAAGGGCAGCTTGAGGAGACAAAGTATTATAACGAAAAGTACAAAGACCTGGAGTTAGATAACCGAAAGGGAAGAACACACTCGGCATTTCTCAAGCTGAAAGAACTGAAGAAAAAGATCAAGCCCAGAGTCGCAATTTGAAGGATTCTATTGGCAAAATATTGAACAACGCAGGAAGCAACAAAAGAAGATGGAAGGAATATACAGAGTCACTGTTCCAAAAAGAACTGGTTGGCATTCAACCATGATGATGGTGATTGTGGTACTGAAGGATAAAGTCCAAGCTGCATTGAAGGAACTGGTGAAAATCAAGGCTCCAGAAATTGACGGAATACCAATTGAGATGTTTCAACAAATGGATGCAGTGCTGGAGGTGTTCAATTGTCCATGACAAGAAATTTGGAAGACAGCTACCTGGCTAACTGACTGGAAGAGATCCATATTTGTGCCTATTCCCAAGAAGGGTGATCCAATTGAAGGCGGAAATTATTGAACAATATCACTAATATCATATGCAAGTAAAATTTTGCTGAAGATTATTCAATACGGTAGCAATGTATTGACAGACAACTGCCAGAAATAAAAGCCAGATTCAAAAGAGGATCTGGAACAAAGGATATCATTGCTGATGTCAGATGGATCTCGGCTGAAAGCAGAGAATACCAGAAAGGTGTTCACCTGTGTTTTATTGACTATGCAAAGGTATTCGCCTGTGTGGATCATAACAAATTATGGGTAACACTGTGATGAATGGGAATTCTAGAACACATAATTGTGCTCATAAGGAGCCTGTACATAGAACAAGAGGCAGCCGTTCCAATAGAACAAGAGGATACTGCCTGGTTTAAAGTCAGGAAAGGTGTGCCTCAGGGCTGTATCCTTTCACCATTACCTATTCAATCTGTATCCTAAGCAAATAATCTGAGAAGCTGGACAATATGAAGAAGAGCGGGGCATCAGGATTGGAGGAAGACTCCTTAACAACCTGCGTTATGAAATATCACAACCTTGCTTGCTGAAAGTGAAAAGGACTTGAAGCATTTACTGATGAAGATCAAAGACCACAACCTTTAGTATGGATTACACCTTACCATAAAGAAAAATACATCCGGACCAATAAGCAATATCATGATAAATGGAGAAAAGACTGAAGTTGTCAAGGATTGCATTTTACTTAGATCCACAATCAAGACCCATGGAAGCAGCAGTCACGAAATCAAACGACGCATTGCACTGGGAAAATCTGCTGCAAAAGATCTCCTTAAGGCGTTAAAAAGCAAAGACGTCACCTTGAAGACTAAGGTGCGCCTAACTCAAGCCTCATATGCATGCTAAAGCTGGACAATGAATAAGGAAGACTGAAGAAGAACTGATGCCTTTGAATTGTGGCATTGGTAAAGAATATTGAATATACCATGGCTGCGAAAAGAATGAACAAATCAATCTTGGAGGAAGTACAACCAGAATGCTCCTTAGAAGCGAGGATGGGGAGACTATGTCTCATATACTTTGGACATGTTATCAGGAGGGATCGGTCCCTGGAGAAGGACATAATGTCAGGTAAAGTAGAGGGGTCAGTGAAAAAGAGGAAGACCCTCAATGAGATGGATTGACACAGTGGCAGCAACAGTGGGCTCAAGCATAACAACAACGGTGAGGATGGTGCAGGACCGGACAGTGTTTCGTTCTGTTGTATAAAGGGTCACTACGAGTCGGAACTGACTTAAGAGCACCTAATTACAGCAAAAATGACAACAATGTATTCACATCTACAGGTTCTGATGACCTGCATTCCCAGGACACTGAATGATGGTTAAAGGGTTATAAGCCTATATAATCTGTTGAGAATCTGTATGGATTAAAAAATACTTGAGTGTACTTTTTTTGTTGTTTGTTTTTTTCTGCTACCATACTAAAACATTTTTTTTCTTTAGTTGTGGTAAAAATATACATAATAAAACATTTGCCAATTCAACAATTTTTGCATGTATTATTCAGTGACATTGATTACGTTCTTCAAGTTTGCAAATATTATCACTATCATTTTCCAGATTGGGTGTCCCTTTTTATATACGACTCAATACACAAAATTATAATAACAGAATTGAAGCAGGGGAATAAATAATTTTGTAATACTACCTGATAATTGAGAAAATTAAGAAATATTTTGGTTGGAATACAGCCAGTAAATCCTAGCATGTACTGACAGAGGAGGTAAATATAATAATCTAGTTTTACTAGGTATTGTTGATATACAGATGAAAGCTTAAGGAGAACGTAAAGCTGAGAGCTGTGACCATGAAGTCAGAAGATTCTCAGGCAGAAGAGAAACTCCTCTGACTCACTGGAGGAGCTGGTAACTGACGATGGGTGAATGTGTATTTTCTTTGAGCCATGCAAAGGAAAAACAAACTTTTAGGGAAGGGTTACAATTTAGGGAATACTCCCTATTTTTTTTCTTTTTGGTGCTAGAAGTTAGTGACTCACGCTATCGATTTTTTTTTTCTTTCTTTTTTAATAACGATACAAGTCAATGAGGAAAAAGGATCTGGCTCTTAAAAAACTTGTCTTAGAGCCAAATTCATTAAAATGTTTCTATTCTATAAGGCATAAAACATAATCTGTTTAATTAGAGGGGCATAGCTGGAGAGTAATTATTATTATTATTATTTTTAATTGTTAATCTGGGAAAATGCAATTAATATTTTCCAAGAATCTGTCCTGGCTCCAGTGTCTTGGTCTTTTACAAAATTTGCAATTTGTAATTTATTTCCATATTTATAAAACAGCGGCAATAACATCTGCCACGTAGTCCTATTTAGAAAATTAATGATAATGCATTTCAAAGGATCCAGCACACTATCTGGCCTTAGTGTTCCTCTTCTGTATCTAGTTCTGAATTTTACAAACAAAAAGCCTTTTGACAAAACCTTTGTTGAAGATTAGGAAACACGTGGAAAGGAGATAGGTAAACCTCTGAAAATCAAAGTTACGAGAAAAAGTGAGAGTAACTAGGTGACAGAAAAAAATAAGATTTTGTGGTGCCATGTTCCTTGATTCAAATCTACGGTTCCTCATGGGGCTCAGCTTCTTCATCTGTAAAATTAGGATAGTCCCTGCCTTCTAGTGTTGCCATATGTTATACATAAGACAAAGTCTGTAAAGGAACAATTACTTCATGGAACAAATGGGAGCTGTTTTGATAACAACAACCAAAAATATTTCTTCTACAGAGAAGATCAAAACATGTTTGAATAATTGTCTTGGAAAATATGAAAACTCACATTAAAAATGGTGATCAGTTGGTCTTAATTGGCACAGAGTAAGAAGAAAGAGTCTTAAAATTGTGGAACTGAAAATTTTATTTTCTGAGAGTAAGTTGTCAGAATAAAGAGTAGATTTTCAAGGGAAATTAAGAAATGTCTGCCTTGGAAGTCTGCAGAAATGAGAAACATTCTCCCCTGGTACGACTTACTGTTGTTTTTCATTATAGAATCTTTCAAGGTTCCTTATGAATCTTAGGTCCTAAAACTGCCAAATTCTACATATCCTTTCCCTGACGACCAAGTTAAGAACCTCACATGAGTTTTAAAAAAATTCTAATAATGCACTGTGGATGCTGACAATTTCTTAATTAAGACAATTTCTTAACTAATCCAGGCATCTGAAGGGTAAAAACTACTGAACTTATTAAATGACAAGTTGAGTACAAAGTACCTTCAGTTTATACATATCAAACATTTTGATTTTCTTTATTGAAAGAACCTATGCTAATCAATGATTATAAATCAAAGTAGGACCATAAAATGATGCAATCTAACCAGATGCCATCAAGTTGATTCCAACTCACAGCAACCCTACAGGACAGAGTAGAACTGCCCCATAGGGTTTTCAAGGTTGTATCTTCACAGAAGCAGACTGCCACATCTATCTCCTGAAGAGCGGCTGGTGGGTTGGAATTGCAGACCTTTCGGTTAGCAGCCGAGCCCTTAACCACTACGCTACCAGGGCTCCTCAATGATGCAATCTGCCTATGAAAATCAGTCTCTTTGTTTACAGTTATTTTTCCACTTATTTACTTATCCATTCAATAGTTATTATACGGAAGAGTCTAAATAAAAGGTATATGAGGAAGAATAAGAAATAGCCCTTATCCTAAAGAAGTTCCGTTATATTTAAATGGAACAAAATAAAAAATTATAATACGCGTCAAATATTTGCTTATGTAATGACTCTCCCCTTATAATGCTGATAGCTCAGGAAAACTGGAACAGAACACGATTTTTACCTTTTGAGGGAGGTACCTCTTTTCCAGTGTAAGGGTGTAACTTTACCCTCTTCTTTCCTCTCTTAGATTCAAATATGTCATCTATTTTCAACACAAACTGAAAAGAAGACCAGAAAGTACAAGTTAAAACCAACACTATAAGCTTTACAGGTTGATGACAGTAATTTAACAGTGATTCTCATTCAGAGAAAAGATCTATTTTACAAATGAAATCATTTAAAAATTTCAATTTTGAGTCCAAAATCATGTACTTTAGTTAAATGATATGTTATTCTAATACAAAGGTCAGGTAACATGTGTAAGGAAAGTGGGAAAGGGTATCTTCTTTCCAGAAGAACCCCGCACAGGCTCTTCAAGAGATTCTTTGTCACTTCATGTCACAACATGCTGGCAATCTGTCTGCTGCACTCCATATAGTGACCAAGGCTTTATCACCAAACTCAAGCGTTTGCTTCCCCAGAGTAGGAAGTGGAACACTCATTCACTTGGAAGGCAGGATGAAGCTCAGTTATTTCTGCTCCCAGGAACTCTTCATAAAGAGGATACTCACTCTTAAAAACCTTTTGTCAAAGGGAACACCCATCTCTTTACTGCTGGGAACACCAACACTACAATTCGTTTTAGAAACACGGCACAAAAATAAGAGCCTCTCAAATATCCTCAAGTACAAAAACCATGCTTTTTTTTCTTCCTCTCATCATCTATATCTCAAGCAAGTAGAGCCTAGACCATTTTAAAATCATTACATAATTGCTTCTCTCCATTTAACAGGAACTTCCTCATTAGAATTCTTTGCTGCTGGGAGGGGTGTACGTATGGGTGTATGTGGGTCAGAGAGAGAAAGAGAGAGAGGGAGAGGGAAGGAAGAAGGGATGAAGAGGGAGAGAAAAAAAGACAGGCTGGAGTAAAAAAGAGGAAAGAATTAGAGCTGATAAACACATTTTAAAAGGGGAAACTGATATATTAATTTTTCCGTTTTTCTTAAAATTCTAAGCTTTTTTTTTTTTTAACTATTCATCTTGACTTAACATATTTAATGCCTAGAGTTACAAGTGTTAGGAACATTATAAAAGATGCCAACCAACAAAGTTTCTTAAGACAAGTCTTGTTTTCCCTTTTGACTTTGCTTCTCTAGTAATCTTGGCAATCAGTAGGGTAGTGAATCAATCCAGTGCAAGAAAAATAACATGTGAGAAACATGTGCTTCCAATATGCAGATTATTCCCACACTTTTGGATTAGTTTTCTTTTTTTTTAAAGGTTTTGTGTGACTGTCATTCAAGTAAAAAATTACTAATATTCTTAAATATTACCATTACAAAAACACGGAAATCCAGAATAAAAAGATATTGTTATAGGTTAAAGAAAAGATCTATGAGGTAAACAAGTATTTGAAGTACTTATGACCAAAGATAGCATAATTATTAATGTGCATTTGAAAAGCAC
Source organism: Loxodonta africana (assembly GCF_030014295.1). Taxonomy (NCBI): domain Eukaryota; kingdom Metazoa; phylum Chordata; class Mammalia; order Proboscidea; family Elephantidae; genus Loxodonta; species Loxodonta africana. The sequence continues at coordinate 161,278,593 of NC_087344.1, read as the reverse complement.
ACTCAAATGTTATAAAGGAAAGGGAACTGTGCGCTCTAGAAATACAAGATAATAAAACTTAAATTTAGATTATGAACCGGGAAGAAAGGCCTACGTTTACCTTCTAGTTGCAGGAAATACTGAATATTCTTCCTAAGAAATGATAGAAACCATGTTGCTAAAGATACTTGACAAAAACAATACAAAACATTAGGAAATCTACTCTAGCAGACAATCCCACACAGGCTTCCACAGCAGGCACAGAAAGGAAGGGTGGGGAAGAGGCATATGGACTAGATCAGGGGTTTTCAAACCATGAAAGCAGTTTCCCTTCCAGGGATAGCTCTAGTCATCAAAAGGGAAATAAACGAAAAATATTTTTCTTGTGAAATGTTGTTCCTGAAGATACTCCAAAGCCAAAATTTGTATTGCATATAGAATCTACTAAAAGGATTTCATCCAAGGAGGATCACAGGTAGAAATGCTAACAGCTTGTTCCTGCCCAACAATTGAGAGTTCATCACCATTTTCTTTCTCCCCAGTCCTCAAAAAACTTTTGGGAAAATATTAGAAAGGGAAAAGTTGGATTATACCACCTATAATCAGAGAGGGAACAGGCTTCGAGTATTTCGGGGATTCACAGTACAAAAAATACTCAGGCTTGGAGTCAAAAGCACTCCAAAATCTCCTCGGGTCTCGTTAAACCCTACAATTCATAATTCTTAAATATTTGTTAATGCTATTCCAGAAGCCACATCTAAACGCGACCCCTTATGTGTTTATATTCTTCCTCCTGCGAACACATGGGCCTGTGTCTGGGCGGTGTGGGAGGCTGCTCTGTTGTGCCAGCATGATCCACAGGAGTGGAGAGCTACTGCAGATGCCTTGCGGTTCTTTAAACCTCTGGTTTTTTAAATCTATTCCTCACCATACACAGGAGAAGAAATAGCTAAAGATTTTCTTTTCCCCACTGAGAGAGATCAGTTTAGTGCTTTTTAAAAACTGTGTGTCTTTAACTCTTCATATACTAAAGAGGGAGGGGCAGGAAATAGATCAGAAGAATTAAAGTAATTACAAAACAGAATATTTCCCAAGGAACCAATCAGCAGTTACTAAACCAAGAAACAGCTGTAACTTTTGTTTAACGTTGAAATCAGGTACAGTGTGCTAAATGAATACATGCAACTAAATTGGACAGGATTAAGGAAAGGAATAACATTTAAATGATCTAATTTCTACATTGCCGCATATTTGCACAGCATTTTTTCAACCCTGAAAACATTCTGAATTATAGAACAAAGTAACAGAGTTTGATAAATGTTTTCATGTAATTTCCCAAATGACTCTCCTAAAAGAAAATATATCTATCTACAAGTAACCCCAATTTCTTCATGTTGGACCCTACAGCTCTAGTCTAGATGACTTACAGACTTACTGCCCTTTTTCCTTTGAGGGAGAAGTCATTTATTTAGTATAATCGCTGGTAATTTCTAGTCCCAAGTAATAGATTTCTGTTTTCCTTCCTCCAAATGGAAATTTTTGTCCCAAATTAATGGCATATACTTTGCCATAAATAAACATCTGTAAACTCAAGGACAAAACTGAATTTACTCCAGCAATTATGTAAGTCAATGAGCAGTAATAACAACAGACACTAAGTCCAGCTTGACAAAATGTCCTTTTATATGAGATTCTGGGGCTGCCTTTAAACAGACAGCTGATTTTAATAAGAGCTAAGGTAAATGAAATAAGTCCATCTAAAATCAATTTTCCATATCCATAAAGAAACCCTGGCAAAAGCCATTCATGCACTTGTCTCACATGAGCAAAAGTTTAAAACTTTAGGCTGCCTTCCAAATCTTCTAATTCCAGTAGGTCAGTTCCAACCTATTATTCATTTTAGCCCATTTATTCTCATGTATGGAAATGCTGAAGTAAAGAGTCAAAGAATGAAAGACTGGAGCTCTTACCCTTGGAAGATTTTTCCTTTTCCTGTTTGCAACTTCTCCAGCTCGGAATAGCTTCCATTCAGTTAAAGTGACGGGCAGAGAGGCATCCTTTGTGAGCTTTGAGCGTAAATAGGCTTGGGAGTTCTTCAGTTCCATCGTTTTCCGGAGAAGGAATTGAGGTTTGGGAGGAAGCTACACCAGGAGAAGATGTACTGGTAAGGGGTAAGGATAAGGTCATCCTGCTTATGCCCCTGTTCTCATACAAAGTCAAAGCTATCCCCAGAAACAGATTTATCTTATCTTTCCTATAAAAATGGGCTCAAACGAGGATTCCATAGTTTACTTCTCACCACTTGTAAAGAAGTTTCTCAGGTTTCTGATCCAAAATTCTTCTATTACAATATAATCAAATTCCCAGAAAACAATGGCTCACAGTCCTCAGTAACTCAAGGGAGGCTTTGCTTCCAGAGGTCACAGATGCTTTCAGGGCCAGGCAGATAATTTAGGCCACAGCTAAATGTGAGATTAATAAAGAGTCTTGGGAGCCACAGTAAAATGAATAGTTCATGTCCTATCTAAAGGTACTCACATTCAAATTAAAAAACAAAGTGCTTAAAAAAAAAAAAAAAACCCTAGAGAAAACAGAAAACTGTGTGTTGCCCAAAAAGTGAAGCAAAACAAAACAAAAAACCACCACCAACAATCAAAAATATCACATTCTCAGTGCCTGTTGATTTTGGCCCCAGTTAAACCATCTTAACCCTTTTGTAGGGATCTAATTAGAGTCTCATGTTCTCTTCAATTAATTGGCTGATCATACCTTAGGTGTTTTGAAAGCACTTTTAGGGGGTGGTAGCTTCCATGCTGAAGGGGATCTCCACATGGGTAAAGGCTGTATTGGAATATCTTCATATGGATTTTCTTTGGCGGGATCTGGATAGTGAAAAAAATAACTTTAAGAAAAAAAAAAAATTTTTTTTTTTCTTAGAGGAACACAAAATGGAAACAAAAAAAAACAACTGACTAAATATGTTTTTCTTATTCTACCTTGCTGTAGGGATAAGGGTCTCAAAATCAATGGCACTGTATGCTTATAAAGCGATCAAGAGTTCCACTGAGCTAAAAGAATTCTCAAAAGACTATACTATAAACATCTACTTCTGAGATGAACAGTCCATTACACTATTTCTAAAGTCCATTAAAGAACAAAAGATATTATCCATTAAAGAACAAAAGATTTCCATATTAAAAAGAAAATCTAGAGCAAAATATGCTTGATTGTAAAAGAAAATGCCATCTTACAGTTAGCCAGTACCCAGTGCCGTCGAGTCGATTCTGACTCATAGCGACCCTATAGGACAGAGTAGTTAAGGGCCACCAAACATATACTCATCAAATTTAATTGCAAAGTTTGTGGACACATACACATGATATCCTCATAGATATTGTCCTCAGACTGTGTGTAATAAAGTGCTGAACCAGAATTTCTTCCAAGTTCTTCATGAATCTTCTGTGCGTTCCGATTTCGAAAGTGCTGAATATCCTCAAATTCAAAGGATTTCCTTAAGAAAGGAAATAAATTTTAAAGTCATGCCTTTCAAAACTCTCATCTTACTGCCCTGACAAGGAACACAATAGGAAAGCAGTGGGATGCAGACCCCAAATTCTAGTAAAAAGACCAGACTTAATGGTCAGGCTGAGAATAGAAGGACTCCAGAGGTCATGGTCCCCAGACCTTCTGTTAGCCCAAGACAGGAACCATTCCTGTAGCTAACTCTTCAGACAGGGATTGGACTCAACTATGGGATAGAAAATGATACCGGTGAAGAGTGGGCTCCTTGGGTCACACAGACACATGAGACTACGTGGGCAGCTCCTGTTTGGAGAACAGATGAGAGGGCAGAGGGGGACAGAAGCTGGCCGAATGGACATGAAAATAGAGAGTGGAGGAAAGGAGTATGCTGTCTCATTGGAGGGAGACCAAATGGGAGTGTATAGCAAGGTGTGTGTAAGTTTTTGTATGAGAGACTGACTTGGTTTGTAAACTTTCACTTAAAAAAAAAAAAAGTAGCACAGTAAAAATTCAAAAAAACTCTCATCTTTACATTGGTATGGTAAACATAAGTTGATAATGGACTTGTGAACAAAATTAGAAGGGCATTTTTATCAGATACCTAAGAATAATAAAATAGGCTGGTCCCCTGTATGTACAATGAGAAAATTGGAGGCTTTTAGTCAATCACATTCATGTTCTTCATTCAGTTCCTTTATTAAGTTCAGTCCCGCATAAAGAGTGGGGATAAGGCCAGCATGCCGTGAATGAAGTGGAAGAATGTATTTGCGTCCCTAGAGATTCTTAAAGATATAAATAATGGAAGTTTTTCTGATGCTCCTATGTCAGTAAACTGTCTTAGCTATTTCCTATTAAAAAAACCCAAACCCATTCCATTGAGTCAATTCCGACTCATAGCAACCCTCTAGGGCAGGGTAGAATTTCCCCATAAAGTCACCAAGGCTCCTCACTATTTCCTATGCTTCTACTTGTTCCTACTCTACTCATTCCCCCTGTCAGTTATTCAACATCTGTATGTTCAAACTAGGGCTACAACTCTCGGAGGGAAATGGTACAGGGATTGATTTGAAAAGAACCTCAATAATCCTACAAATAAAATACCTACAAATCATTAGCTATAGAATAAAAACATACCTTTTAGATCTCCCTCTGATTTTTCCATCATATTTCTTTGGTTCGGGTTCCTGAGAAGGGGCAAAAGAAGATCCTGCACAAGAATTATTTTCACAGTATTTTCTGTCACAGTTTCTTTCTTTACATGGCATAACACCAGATTCAGATAAATATCTGAATGTCCTACGAGGTTTTGGCAAAGGATTTATAGAAGGTCCACATTCTTGCCCCTCAGGTTCAGAGTAAATATTTTCTAAGCTCTTGGTTATTCCATATGAACTATCCAGAGCTCCAAAATTCAGTTCTTTTTCTGAAGAGTCACAACATTCTAAAGCCAGGTTTAAGACTTTATCTGAGGGAAGTGCTTCTATTTTCTTCCACAATATTTGTGAGGTATACAAGTTTCCTGGAGGTAATGAAGTCTCTGGGTCCAAAACAGCTTCTTTCCAGCTTTCAATTTGTTTGACCCGAGAGCACACCCATTTGGTTTCCGGTTCATTTTCAAAGAAACATGTATCATTAGAGTTCCGTTTCTCACTTTCACCCTCACTTTGATTGCGGCTTTTGGCATCTTCCTTGAGATCTGACCCCACATTTTGAGAGTTGGTTACATCCAAATTTTTACTCTTTTCCTCAGCAACAAGTTTTTTCTTGGGAAGACTCTCCTGGTGACAGTTATATCTCACTCCAAACTCCTTTGGATTAGATACACCATTTGTCCTTCCTTCCCAGTGAGAAATTTTTTGTTTGATGTTTTTGCAGTGGCTTCTTGACAGTGTCTGAACAGCAGAACGAGAAAAACCAACATCCATGTTCCCAGTTGGGTGCATGAGATGTGATGAATTTTACACAGGTTCCATTACAAGTAACTGTGAAATATCGTATCCTTTACCCTGTCAGTTAGCATCCAAACCATTCCAGCATTTTCCTTTCATCTTTAACTTGTATATCTCTTTTTAAAAAGAAAGATTTTGACCATTGATCCTTGCTGGAAAATGCTACAGCTTTATCTTGAATATTCCTGTTAAAATGAGACAAGAATATGTTAGCATAGTTCTATAATTTTCCCAATTTCGACTCCACTCAAACACTGCCCACCTTTCCCTAAATAGTTCATTTACAATGCATATATAAAATTGTACTTGTCATCTATTAAGTAACTCAACACTATAAAGGCACTCCTAAGATGGCTGATACAATAATACTGAGAAAACATTGCTTGTGGTATTTCTCAAGTTGTCAGCTTTAATGTTCTGCCGTATTTCATCTCCTAACGTTACGTGGAATAGAATTTTGTAAGAGATTACACAGAGCAGTTTACAACGCTATTTTTAAATCAATCGATTCTTTATGAAACCTTCTCTTAATGAAACAATGACCAATGGAGTAGTATAAAAAGCATACATATACAGAAATACATCTCAAATGACCAAAATGCTTATGTATACATTCAAGGCAAGAGCCAGTTAGTCTGGAAACATACCAATAGTTAATTTCCCCCTCCTTTTTTATGTGGATAAATAATATTAGCTCATCACATACCCTCATTTCACTTTTACTATTAGCAACACAGGATTCCATACACACCATGCTGAAGACAATCCAAGGTGCCCATTAACAAATAGTTGTTTTAAAATGTAATCTATTGTGTCACAGACTGAACTTCCCACATCTGTGCTGCCACACCCTTGACCCAAATCAGCAAAAATACTTACAGTCACTGTCACATTCCTTCCTTTCACACAGAGGCTTCACTCAGTTAGGCCCATAAACAATTTCCTGAAATGTACAATGTGGCAGAAAACTTTTCCTGCCAACTGAGTGAAGACCTGATCTCAAGTCCTACTCTGTACTGGTTATAAATAGCAATTGATACAAAACTTCCTGAGGCAGGGGTCATCCTTCCTTGAGCTTCGTCTGTGTGGCCTTGATTAGCAGGCAGGAAAATATCTTGCCCAGCTCTGTCAGTGCAGCTGACCAAGACTGACACACACACACACACACACACACACACACACACACACACACAATTTATTCGAAGGAGTGCAACAGCTAATCAGGACTTCTACCAACTTTCCCTGAAGCCATTCCTACAAGTGTATAGAAAAACCAGATTTGCCAGTAAATAAGCTTTGGTGAGGATCTGATGCAAATAATATCATTCTAAAAAAACCTTAAAACCCATTCACGTGGGTGGAAAAAAACAAACAACAGAAAACAAAACAAAAATACCAAAACTGTTGCCCAAAACCCTTGATAAAAGACTAATGCATAGCATTTGAAGATTTACTCAGCTACTGTTCATGACTAAAACTCTGAAAATCCTTTTCTTCTGTCACTTACAGGGGATTCCCAAGAACTCAGGTTTTCCTCATTCTATACAAGGTGGAAGTTTTTTCTCTGCCCCCAAGGAGACTAGTAGAGGTTTTTGACAGTCTTTGTTAACTCCTTCGTTACTCTTCCCTAGTTGATGTGTCTTTTGTGTGAATGGTCATACAGAGAAGAAAAAGATGAAAATTTCCAGGGCTAAAAAAAAAAAAAAAATTTTAACTTGAAAATGACTAGCAACAGATGGCTTAATCTATGAAATTCACACACAAATACAAATGAGGGGCACTGATGGCATTTCAGTGACGGCAGAGTGGCACAGCGGTGTGAGAAACTCCGAACATAGGCTTGACACTGTAAAGAGAAATTCTATTTGCTCTGAAATGTGTTTATTCACACATTGCAATTTTCAAGAAACTGAGCAATTTCAAAAACAAAACTAAAAAAAAGTTTCAGCATATTTTAACTAGATCTATGAATGTACTGACAGTATAAAATATGCCTTTATATCTCCTTTCACAGTTTCAATTTTTGCCAAATTAATTTAAGCCCTTTATAATGTGGCTTGCTCATTCCCATGTACAGGCTGTGATTTGTTTGGTCTCATCCAAAAACTAAGAATCATTCACCAAAATAAGAGTTGCTTCAGTTTTTTTCTTACAGGCATCTGGTGTCTAACTCTCCCTTTACCTGAACTGCATTCTGAGCCACCTTGCCCCCCTCCCCAGCAAGATTTATTATAAAGTTACAGTAACCAAGATAGTGTGTATTAATGAAAAGATAGACAAATGGATCAGTGGAAGAGCACAAAGAGTCCATAAATAAACCCACACTTACATAGTCAATTGATTTCCACAGAGCTGTTTTTCTTTTGCTAAGGTAATTCAATAGGGTAAGAAAAATCTTTTCAACAAACGGCACTGCAACAAATGGCTATCCATATGGGAAAAATGAAACTCAATTCTTACCTTACACAATTTAAAAAATTAACTGGAAAGGGATCATAAACCTAAACAAAACACCTAAAGCTATAAACCTTCCAGAAAACAAAACAAAACAAAAACAGAAGAACATCTTCATGACTTTGAGGAAGGAAAAGACTTGTTAGGACACAAAAGCGCTAACCATAAAGGAAAAAAATTGATAAACTGAACTTCATCAAAATTAAAGCCTCTGCTCGTCTAAAGATTTTGTTTTTAAAAATGAAACGACAAGCCACAGACTAGGAGAAATATTCACAATACATGTATCTGACAAGAGCTGTCATAGATTGAATTGTGTCCTCCAAAGATATGTGTCAACTTGGCTAGGTCATGATTCCCTTGTATGATTGGATGATGGCCTACCATTTTATCTTCTGATGTGATTTCCCCGTATGTTGTAAATCCTATCATTATGATGTAATAAAATGGCTTAGTGGCAGTTATACTGATGAGGTCTACAAGATTAGGTGTATCTTAAGCCAATCTCTTTTTAGATTTAAAAGACAGAAACGAGCAGAGAGACATGGGAACCTCATGCCACCAAGAAAGCAGTGCGGGGAGCAAAGCATGTCCTTTGGACCCGAGGTTCCTGCATTGACATTCTCCCAGACTAACGAAAGACTGATGCATGGCAAGGACCTTCCTCCAGAGCAGACAGAGAGAGAAAGCATTCCTCTGGAGCTGATGCCCTGAATGTGGACTTCTAGCCTACTGGACCGTGAGAGAATAAACTTCTCTTTGCTAAAGCCATCCACTTGTGATATTTCTTTTATAGCAGCACTAGATGACTAAGGCAAGGGCCTGAATTCAGATTTTATAAAGAACTATAATAAGAAAATCATAAGGCAAACGACACAATTAAAACATGGGTTAAGATATTGAACAGACGCTTCACAAGAGAGGATTTATGAATAAAGCACAGTAAAGCATGTGAAAAGATGTACATCATCATTACTTATCAGGAAAATGCAAATTAAAACACAATGAGATGCCTCTACACACCCATTAGAATGGCCAAAATGAAAAAGAAATGACAGTACCAAGCAGTGGTGTATTGCTGGTAGAAGTATAAAATGGCACAACCACTTTGGAAAACCGTAGGGCAGTTTTTTTTTAAATAACATTAGCGTGTAATTGCAGTTTCTTACAAAATTACACATGATTATCATATGGCCCAGCAATTCCACTCTTATGTATTTCACATGAAAGGAAAACATATGCTCGCATAAATACTTCTACATGAATACTCACGGCATCTTTATGGCACAGTGGTGAAGAGCTTGACTGCTAACCAAAAGGTTGGCAGTTTGAATCCACCAGCAGCTCCTTGGAAATCCTATAGGGCAGTTCTACCCTGTCCGATAGGGTCACTATAAGTCAGAATTGATTTGACGGCAATGAGTTTGGCTATTCATAATTGGCCCAAACTGTGAACAACCCAAATGATCATCAACAGGCGGACGCATAAACAAACTGTGATATATTCATACAATGGGATATCATCAGCAATTAAAAGGAATAAACAAATGATATGAACAACATGGATACATTTCAAAAACATTTTGAAGGCACAAAAGAGGGTATTTCATTTACATGAAATTCTAGAACAGGCAAAACTAATCTTGCCTAGGACCAGGAGTATGAGAATTGACCACAAGGGGCATGAGGGACATTTTTGGGTTGATAAAAAGATTAGAGATCTTTATTGGGGTGGTCATTACATAGATGTATACCTTTGTCAAAATTAATTGACTATACTCTTAAAATGGGTGTATATTATTGTATGTAAATTATACCTCAATAAAGTTAATTTTTAAAAATTAAAAAAAAGATTAAAGGTAAGATATCTAAATATTCTTTGAAAATTCTATCCATTTTTGCTCTTGCTATTCATGAATGAGAAAATCACCCTAACTTCAAAGACAGGTTTAAAATAGGCCAACTTTACTTTGCATAGCAATTTCAGTTACTAAGCAGTTTCAGTTAATTCACTTCCTTTCCTCTCATAATAGCCTTGGTATATATTACTGTGCACATTTTACAGGTGAGGACACTTCAGCTCTGAGAAAATTAATGAATTGTCCCATGTTACAAAGCCTCAGATTTTTCTTGTATATCACAGCTACTATTAAAATTTTGATAACTAATTTCAACTGTTTTTCCACACCCACTGAACTCTCCAATTGTTTCCCATGCAAAAAATAATGCCAAGGGGAGTTAATTTCCTGAATGAGTGCTTTAATGGAAATCACTTCCAATACCAATTTTAAAAACAAATGGTCTCCTTTGTGGAGGTCAGTGACCCTCAGAGCAGGTGCTGCTGGTCTTCTGTATCTTTACTAATAAAGTAACAATCATTTAAAACTAAGTAGTGTTAATATACACTATTTAGTTTTAAATGATTGTTATTTGGGTAGTGTTAATATATGTTACTGCAATAAGCAAGACCCAAACAGTGAATTCCACATGTGGGACAATTAGATTAACAATCTTATATTCGATTTTCACATAAGGCTTACTAATAACTTGAGGAGCAAAGGAAGGGTCCATATTTGTAATGAATTTCAGATCTTTTAGAAGCAGTGAATGTATGCTGGGTAAGATATTTTAATTATTCTAAACAAAAATCACTCTTTGTAATCAGCCTGGGTTCTGTAGAACTGGTATTACCTTTCTAGGAACAACAGATTTTGACCAGGAAACCTAAAAAAAGTTGTCATACAACCATATTCTTAAACATCTAAATAATCAGATATTTCTTCCTTAGTAACGTATTCGGCCCCCATGGAATATTACACTAGTCACTGCAGTTTTACCTTAAGCTCCTACCTCTTCTTTTGTCCTGGGAAAAGAGAACCCTTAGGTGCAGATGCCTATTTTTAAAATGCCAGTTGCAGGTTTAGGGCCAGAATGACTACTTATCTGAAGACACCAAACCCAAAACCAAACCCACTGCCATCGAGTTGATTCTGACTCATAGCAGGTCTATAGGACAGGGTAGAACTGCCCCATAGAGTTTCCAAGGAGCATATGGCAGATTCGAACTGCCCATCTCTTGGTTAACAGTTGTAGTACTCAACTACTACACCACCAGGGTTTCCATCTGAAGAAAAGAGGTGCCAAAGGGATTCCAACTACTCAGCTACTAGAAAGAACACAACCAAATGGGAAGAGAATCACTGTTGGTATCATAAAGATGCCTTATTTCAGAAAAGAGGTAAGACTCAGGATAGATGAACAAAAGAAACCTCCACTGATTAAAAAAGGAAAAGGCTGCATATACTATAGTACAAAGAGAGGAATAGAACTAATACCCTATGTCTACGATGTGCAAAGTATTTTAGTAAATATTATAATTCTCCCCTCAATCATATGAAGTAGACATTAATCTCTCTGTGCCACATTCCTTATTTGAAAAATGGGGATAAACGACTAAACATTATATAATTCTCCCCTCAATCATATGAAGTAGATATTACCATATTTTTACGCAAATAACTCAAACCTATGTTTGTTTGCAAACTGTGCCTTCACCCTGCGGGGTATTTTCAAAAGTGCTGCTATGCTAATTTTTTCACATGTTGCTGTGAAAAAAATTAGCATAGCACCTATGAAAATACCTTGTGGGGAGAGGGTGAGGTTGGCAAACAAACATAGTAGGTGCGTGTTATTTGCATAAAAATATGGTCATCTCTCTGTGCCACAGTCTTCATCCGTAAAGTGGGGATAAATGACTTTCCTAATAGTCCAAGGTCCCAAAGCTAGTGGAGCTGGGATTCAGACGTGAATATGACTACTCCTAAATCCGCTGCTTTTTCTACTCTCACAATATGCTGTGCGCTCCCCCAAACAGGGAGCACTGGACTAGAAATCAGAAGAACTGGATTCTAGTCCTAACCCTGCAATTTATTAGCTGTGTGACCTTAGGAAAGTCACTTTACCTTTCTGAGTTTCAGTTTTCTCATCTGATGAAATGACAATTAATCACTGCTTTCCGTGTACTTCCTTTAACATTTCTTGTAGTGTAAATCTGCTGGCAACAAATTTTCTCAGCTTTCTGCAGTATGAAAATATCTTAATTTTTAGCTTTGGAGGATAATTTTACTGAATATAGAATTCTAGATTAGCAGTTTTTTCTTTAATTACTTTGTCTTTTTAATAATCTAAAAAAGAGTGAAAGAAACAAGCAGATTCTCTGAGTGTAGTAAAGCTGTTTACAGGTTAGCAAGGTACATCACTTTTCAACTTCGCAATGAGACAACGCATAGTAATAGGTTTTTTATAAAACTTATGCAGAAAGCCATATTTAATTAATAAGTGAGGTATTGCGGCTGAACTTTAATCATCTCTGTGATATCTTTGCCTTTTAACACTTCAAAGAGATCTTTTGCGGCAGATTCTCCCAATGCAAAACATCATTTGATTTCTTGACTGCCGCTTCCACAGACATTGTTGATCCAAATAGAATGAAATTCTTGACAGCTTCAATTTCTTCGCTACTTATCATGAGGTTGTTTATTAGAGCAGTTATGAAGATTTTCATCTCCCTTATATTCAGGTGTAATCCAAAGGCTGTAGTTTCGACCTTCATCAGTGTTACGTCATCTGCACTTTTGGCAAACAAGGTTGTGTTATCTGCATATTGCAGGATGTTAATGAGTTTTCCTCTAATCCTGATGCTACGTTTTTCTTCATACAGTCCAGCTTCTTGGATTATTTGTTCACCATACAGACCAAATAAGTAAGGTGAAAGGATACAAATCTGCTGTACACCTTTTCCAATTTTAAACCACAGAATCCCCTTGTTCTGTTTGAGGGACCGCCTTTTAATCCATGTTGAGCATTAAGAGCCAGGCATAGTTGTAATCACTTTACAGATAATTAACTTGCCTAATTCTTATAAGAACCCCAGGAGGTAGATACAGCTATCCTCATTTTATAGATGCAGAAATAAAGCTCAAGGAGATTAAGTAACTGATATAATGTCTTATCCTCTGCCACAGATGACATTTATTTTATAAAGTTGTTGTAAGAATAAACTATGAGACGATATAAAGTGTTTCAGACAGTATATAGTAATGCCATATAGTAAATGCTCAATAAATGATAGGTAAGTAGGGAGAGAGGGAAAAAAGGAGGGAAAGAGAGAGGTAGATAGGTAGACAGACAGACAGACAGATAGCTGCTACAGAGCTGAACTGCTGGCCAGTCCTGCATCTTTCTCAAGATCGTTGGCAGGTTCAAGTCCATCGTTGCTGCTACTGTGCCAATCCATTTCACTGAGGGTCTTTAATGCCTTCGTCGGCCCTCTGCTCCACCAAATGTGATGTCCTCCTCTAGTGGTTGATCCCTCCTGCTGATGTGCCCAAAGCCAGCGAACTGGACAGTTTTGTGTGGTACTTTATAACACTTTTTTTTTTAATTGTGCTTTAGGAGAAAGTTTACAGCACAAATTAGTTTCTCATTCAAAAATTTATACACAAGTTGTTTTGTGACATTCATTTCAATCTCTGCATTGTGTCAGCACTCTCCCCCTTTCCCTTTCCACCCCATATTCCCCGTGTCCGCTCATCTAGTTTTCCTGTCCTTTCCTGCCTTCTGGTCTTTGCTTTTGGGCAGGAGTTGCCCATTTGGTCTCGCATACATGACTGAACTAAGAAGCACATTCCTCGTGTTATTGTTTTATTAACCTGTCTCATCTTTGGCTGAAAGGTGACTTTGGGAGTGGCTTCAGTTCTGAGCAGGGTGTCTGGGGGCCATAATTTTGGGGATTTCTCCAGTCTCTGTCAGACCAGTATGTCTGGTCTTTTTTTTCTGAATTTGAATTTTGTTCTATATTTTTCTTGCACTCCGTCCGGGACCCTCTATTGTGATCCCTGTCGGAGCGGTTGGTGGTGGTAGTGAGGCGCCATCTAGTTCTTCTGGAGTAAGGCTGGTGGGGCTGTGGTTCATTTGGTCCATTAGTCCTTTAGACTAATATTTTCCTTGTCTTTGGTTTTCTTCATTCTCCATTGCCCCGGATGCGCTGAGACCAATAGATATATCTTAGATGGCTGCTTGTAAGCTTTTAAGACCTCAGACGCTACTCTCCAAAGTAGGATGTAGAACATTTTCTTTATGAACTACGTTATGCCAATTGACCTAGATGTCCCCCAGGACCATGGTCCCTAGCCCTCAGCCCCAGTAACTCAGTCCCTCAAGGTGTCTGGATGTGTCTAGGAAGCTTCCACGACTTTCCCTTGGTTAAGTTGTACTGACTTCCCCTATATTACGTGTTGTGTTTCCCTTCACCAAAGTTAACTCGTATACTATCTAGTTAGTAACTAGTTAGTAAATTTTTCCTCCCCAACCCTTCTGTCCCTTGTAATCTCCAAAGATTGTTTCTTTCTGTGTGTAAACCTTTTCATGAGTTTTTACAACAGTGGTCACATACAATATTTGTCCTTTTGTGACTGACTTATTTCACTCAGCATAATGCCCTCCAGATTCACCCATGTTGTGTGGTATTTCGCAGATTCATCATTGGTCTTTATCGTTGCATGGTATTCCACTGTGGTACGTATCATACTTTGTTTATCCATTCATCTGCTGATGGGCACTTAGCTTGTTTCCACCTTTTTTTTTTTTTTTAATAATTTATTGCATTTTTTGTTGTTGTTGAAAATATACACAGTAGAATGTATACCAGTGCAACAATTTCTACACGCACAATTTAGTGACGATGATTATATTCTTCAAGTTGTGCAACCATTCTCACCCTCCTTTTTCCAAATTGTTCCTCTCCCATTAACATAAACTTACTGCCCCCTTCCTAACCATTCCAGTTGCTCCTCTCAATTTCATCCCATATAGATAGTTCTTTTCAAAAGAAGAATTTTAAAGAGGGTGCCATTACAAAGAAGTAACAATGGCCACAAAAACAGACTTGATTAACAACACTCCTCTTTGGATTGCTAAAGGAAGGGCACAACATTGCCAAGTAACCAAAACAGGGTTTCATCTATATAAACTCCATGAAACAGGTTATCTGACCAACTTTGTTGTTTTTATCCTGAAACAAAATTAATGTACATTTCCTGACTAAAACTAAGGCTTAGAGACAGACTAGAGGAAGCATTACCCACCCATTGCCACCGAGTAGATTCTGACCTCAAAGAGACCCTATAGGACAGAGCAGAACTGCTCCACAGGGTTTCCAGGGCTCCTCAGTAAAGTCAGGTCTAAATGATTTTTTTTAAACCTCAGAAGAACTACAAGATTAACTACAGATAATCAAGAATTGACTCTAAGTTATGCCCTTTCCTTTCTATGAAAGTACTTCCAAAAAAAACTAAACCCACTGTCATCGAGTCAATTCTGACTCATAGCAACCCTACAGGACAGAGTAGAACTGCCCCATAAGGTTGCCAAGGCTGTAAATCTTATGGAAGCAGACTACCACATCTTTCAGCTGCAGAGTGGCTGGTGGGCTTCAACCGCCGACCTTTTGGTTAGCAGCGGAGTGATATAACCACTGTGCAACCAGGCCTCCTTGTAAATACATAATGTCTATAAAATAAAAAGATTATACGGTGGATGGGACTTTTTTGTGTGTGTGCTTTAAGTAAAAGTTTACAAATCAAGTCAGTCTCTCACACAAAAACTTATATACACCTTGCTACATACTCCCAATTAAAAAAAAAAAAATTTTTTTTTAACTCCCAATTGCTCTCCCCCTAATGAGACAGCCCACTCCCTCCCTCTAATCTCTCTTTTTGTGCCCATTTCTCAGCTTCTAATCCCCTTTACCCTCTCATCTCCCCTCCAGGCAGGAGATGCCAACATAGTCTCAAGCGTCCACCTGATCCACCTGATCCAAGAAGCTCACTCCTCACCAGCATTCCTCTCTAACCCACTGTCCAGTCCAATCCCTGTCTGAAGAGTTGGCTTTGGGAATGGTTCCTGTCCTGGGCCAAAAGAAGGTCTGGGGGCCTTGACCACCGGGGTCCTTCTAGTCTCAGTCAGACCATTAAGTCTGGTCTTTTTATGAGAATTTGGGGTCTGCATCCCACTGCTCTCCTGCTCTCTCAGGGGTTCCCTGCTGTGTTCCCTGTCAGGGCAGTGCCTGGTGTAGCCAGGCACCATCTAGTTCTTCTGGTCTCAGGCTGATGTAGTCTCTGGTTTATGTGGCCCCTTCTGTCTCTTCAGCTCGTAATTACCTTGTGCCCTTCGTTTTCTTTATTCTCCTTTGATCCAGGTGGGTTGAGACCAATTGATGCATCTTAGATGACCGCTTGCTAGCATTTAAGACCCCAGACGCCTCTCTCCAAGGTAGGATGCATAATGTTTTCTTAATAGATTTTATTATGCCACTTGACTCAGATGTCCCCTGAAACCATGGTCCCCAAACCCCTGCCCCTGCTATGCTGGCCTTCGAAGCATTCAGTTTATTCAGGAAATTGCTTTTAGTTTACTCCCGTTGTGCTGACCTTTTCTGTATTGTGTGTTGTCTTTCCCTTTACCTAAAATAGTTCTTATCTACTACGTAATTAGTGAATGCCCCTCTCCAGCCCTCCCTCCCTCCACCCTCTCATAACCATCAAAGAATATTTCCTTCTCTGTTTAAACTATTTCTCCAGTTCTTATAAGAGTGGTCTTGTACAATATTTGTCCTTTTGCAACTAATTTCACTCAGCATAATGTCTTCCAGATTCCTCCATGTTACGAAATGTTTCACAGATTCCTCACTGTTGTTTATTAATGCACAGTATTCCACTGTGTGAATATACCATAATTTATTTATCCATTCATCCATTGATGGGTACCTTGGTTGCTTCCACCTTTTTGCTATTGTAAACAGTGCTGCAGTGAACATGGGTGTGCATATATCTGTTCGTGTAAAGGCTCTTATTTCTCTAGGATATATTCCAAGAAGCAGAATTGCTGGATCGTATGGTACTTCTATTTCTAGCTTTTTAAGGAATTGCCAAATTAATTTCCAAAGTGGTTGTACCATTTTACATTCCCACCAGCAGTGTATAAGTGTTCCAGTCTCTCCACAGCCTGTCCAACATTTATTATTTTGTGTTTTTTGGATTAATGCCAGCCTTGTTGGAGTAAGATGAAATCTCATTGCAGTTTTGATTTGCATTTCCCTAATGACTAATGACTAATGATCGTGAACATTTCCTCAAAAATCTGTTGGCTACCTGAGTGTCTTCTTTACTGAAGTGTCTATTCATATCTTTTGCCATTTTTTATTTGGGTTATTTGTCTTTTTGTAGTTGAGTTTTTGCAGTATCACGTAGATTTTAGAGATCAGGCGCTGATCGGAAATGTCATAGATAAAACTTTTCCCTAGTCTGCAGGTAATCTTTTCATTCTTTTGGTGAAGTCTTTGGATGAGCATAGGTGTTTGATTTTTAGGAGCTCCCAGTTACCTGGTTTCTCTTCTGCATTGTTAATAATGTTTGTACACTGTTAATGCCATGTATTAGGGCTCCTAATGTTGTCCCTATTTTTTCTTCCATGATCTTTATCGTTTTAGATTTTATATTTAGGTCTTTGATCCATTTTGAGCTTGTTTTTGTGCATGGAGTAAGGTATCGGTCTTGTTTCATTTTTTGCAGATGGATATCCAGTTACGCCAGCACCATTTGTTAAAAAGACTGTCTTTTCCCCATGTAACTGACTTTGGGCCTTTGTAAAATATCAACTGCTCATATGTGGATGGATTTATGTCTGGATTCTCAATTCTGTTCCATGGGTCTATGTATCTGTTGTTGTACCAGCACCAGGCTGTTTTGACTACTGTGGTGGGATGGGACTGTTTTAATGGACAGAAATCTGGACCACTTTAAAGCAATGAAACATTACAGAGCTTAGTGAAAACTGAGAGCTGTAGTTCAGCGATTCCCAAAGTGTGGTCCCCAGACCAACAGCGTCAGTGTCACCTGACAACCTGTTCCCGATCCATTGCCGATGAGTTTATTCCGACTCGTAGCGACCCAACAGGACAGAGTAGAACTGCCCCATAGAGTTTCCAAGGAGCGCCTAGTGGATTCGAACTGCCAATCTTCTGGTTACCAGCCACACCTCTGAACCACTATGCCACCAGTGTTTTCAACAACCTGTTAGAAATACAAAAATCCAGGGCCAGCCCTCAGTCTCTAGAGGTGGAGGAGGAGGCCACAATCTGTGCTGTAACAAGCCCTCCAGATAATTCCGAAACTAAACCTTGAGCACTATTGCACCAGCTTATCGCTATGTGTTTCCACACTGACTTTAAAGCTGATTCCACGCTTGGGCTCTGTGTTTTCATCTGTAATTTATCTAAAATAAAAATTATTTTGGAGTCCAAAAGGAAGACAGCCTTGTCTAACATTTGGACTCTCTCATGTTGGTGTTCAATATTTTCTACACTGGGTAAGGAGGACTGGTAAAGCGTTTTCAGATCTTGGAATGAAATGTACTAATTATTTTACTAATTAATTTTCCATCTCAAATATCTGATTCTGTGATTATGGCAGCTGATTAACTTACATGGTAGCAAAACAAAGTGACAACAAAAAATTAGAACTAATGGATCTGAAATTGTAACCATGTGCCATTTGATAGGAAATCACAAAATTAATCACTGTCTTTTGGTATTTTCATTTCTTTTTCTTCTCTCAAACTTATGATATATTGAAGCACCATGCATTTTAATATACGAATTTCACTATTTTTTTGCCTTTTTTTATTGTGCTTTAAGTGAAAGTTTACGAATCAAGTCAGTCTCTCATACAAAAACTTACATCTACCTTGCTATGTACTCCTAGCTGTTCTCCCTGTAATGAGACAGCACACTCCTCCTTTCCACCCTGTATTCCCTGTGTCCATTCAATCAGCTCCTGTCCCCCTCTGCCTTCTCATCTTCCCTCCAGATAGGAGCTGCCCACATAGTCTCATGTGTCTACTTGAGCCAAGCAGCTCACTCCTCATCAGTATCATCTTCTGTCTTATTGTCCAGTCCAATCCCTGTCTGAAGAGTTGGCTTCGGGAATAGCTCCAGTCTTGGGCTAACAGAAGGTCTGGGGACCATGACCTCCGGGGTCCCTCTAGTCTCAGTCAGATCATTAAGTCTGGTCTTTTTTTATGAGAATTTGAGGTCTGCATCCCACTGTTCTCCTGCTCCATCAGGGATTCTCTATTGTGTTCCCTGTCAGGGCAGTCATCCGTTGTAGCTGGGCACCATCTAGCTCTTCCAGTCTCAGGCTGATACAGTCCCTGGTTTATGTGGCCCCTTCTGTCTCTTGGGCTCATAGTTACCTTGTGTCTTTGGTGTTCTTCATTCTCCTTTGCTCCAGGTGGGTTCAGACCAATTGATGCATCTTAGATGGCCGCTTGCTAGCGTTTAAGACACCACTCACCAAAGTGGGATGGAGAATGTTTTCTTAATACCTTTTGTTATGCCAATTGACCTATTTGTCCCCTGAAACCATGGTCCCCAGACCACCGTCCCTGCTACTCTGGCTGTCGAAGTGTTCAGTTTATTCAGGAAATTTCTTAGCTTTTGGTTTAGTCCAGTTGTGCTGACCTCTCCTGTACTGTGTGTTGTCTTGCCCTTCACCTAGAACAGTTCTTGTCTACTAATTAGTGAACATCCCTCTCCCTCCCCACCCTCATAACCATCAAAAAATATCTTCTTCTGTGTTTAAACCTTTTCTTGAGTTTTTGTAATAGTGCTCTCATACAATATTTGTCCTTTTGCAACTGACTAATTTCACTCAGCATAGTGTCTTCCAGATTCCTCCATGTTATGAGACACTTCATGGATTCATCATTGTTCTTTACCAATGTGTAGTATTCCATTGTATGAATATGCCGTAATTTATTTACCCATTCATCCGTTGATCAGCACCTTGGTTGCGTTCATCTTTTTGCTATTGTAAACAGTGCTGCAGTAAACATGGCTGTGCATATATCTGTTTGTGTAAAGGCTCTTATTTCTCTAGGATATATTCCAAGGAATGGGATTGCTGGATCATATGGCAGTTCTATTTCTAACTTTTTAAGGAAGCGCGAAATCGAATTCCAAAGTGTTGGTACCATTTTACATTTCCACCAGCAGTGTATAAGTGTTCCAGTCTCTCCACAACCTCTCCAACATTTATTATTTTGTGTTTTTTGGATTAGAGCCAGCCTTGCTGCAGTGAGACGGTATCTCATGGTAGCTTTGATTTGTATTTCTCTAATGGCTAATGCTTCCATCTTTTTGCTATTGTGAATAATGCTTCAATGAACATGGGTATGCATATACCTATTTGTGTGATGGTTCTTACTTCTCTAGAATATATTACTAATAGTAGGACTTCTGGATTTATGGTATTTCTACTTTTAGCCTTTTAAGGAGGCACCATATCATTTTTCCATAGTGGTTGTATCAGTTTACACTCCCACCAGCAGTACATAAGAATTCCAATCTCCCCACAACCTCTCCAACATGTTATTTTCTGTTTTTTTGATTAGTGCCAGTAATGTCAGGGTGAGATGGTATCCCATTGTTGTTTTGATTTGCATTTGTCTAACGGCTAATGACCATGAGCATTTCCCTCATGTGTCTGTTAGCCACCTGAATGTCTTTGGTGAAGTATCTGTTCAAACCCTTTGCACATTTTTTAATTATTTGTCTTTTTGTTGTTGAGATGCTGAAGTATCTATAGATGTGATAGATTAGATTCTTGTCAGATATATCATAGCCAAAAATTTTTTCCCATGCTATAGGTTCTTTTTTTTACCCTTTTTGTGAAGTCTTTTGAGGAGCATAATTGTTTAATTTTTAGAAGCTCCCAGTTTCTATTTTCTGGTTGTTTGCGTATTGTTAGTTATGGTTTATATTCCATCTACCCCATGTATTAGGGACCCTTGCATTATCCTTATTTTTTCTTCCATGATCTTTAGCATTTTAGGTTTTATATTTAGGTCTGTGATTCATTTTGAGTTAGTTTTTGTGTATAGTGTGAGGTATGCGTCCTATTTCATTTTTCTACAGATGGACATCCAGTTTTGCCATCACCGTTTGTCAAAAAGACTGTTATAAGGTTTTCATTTGCTGATTTTTAGAAGTAGATCACCAGGCCTTTCTTCCTAGTCTGTCTGAGTGAGAAGTTCTGTTGAAACCTTTCCACCATGGGTGACCTGTTGGTAACTGAAATACTAGTGGCACAGCTTTCAGTATCACAGCAACATGCAAACCACCAGAGCAGGGCAAACTGACATGTGGGTAGTGGCAATAAATGATAGCTACTGTTTTATTAATTATACTACAAAACGCTATGTACTTTCAAGACTAGTTCAAACTTTTTCTACGAAACCTTCCTTAAGCCTTTCCCCCCTGTGTGCTTCCACCATTACACCTACTAATATACTGTAACCATTACCCAATTTTGAATTCCCCTGAAAGCAAATACTTCTGTAGACATTTTCTGTAACTTCAAGAAGCTCAGTACTCTGGAGTCATTCTTGCTGGCAATACTTAGAAAAAGAGGAAACTCAGGGATGTGATTGGAAAAGGAGGTATCATGAATAGCCAGAGAGGAGGAACTGCTTCTGCAGTACTGTCTTGGAAGGCCTGAAGCAAACTTAAATCTCAGAACGGCACCCCTGCACCTGCTACAGAGGATGCTAAAACATGTCAGAGAAAAAGTGAACGTAATAAAATCTGCTCAGGAAGATGGGTGGGAATTTTAACTGCTCACATTATTATTTTTTTTTTTGATTTTGTATTAAATATATTTCTATTAAAATATTCGTGTCTTATTTATTTTGTAAAGCCTCTGTATAAATTTGTAATAAAGCCCACAGGGCCAAATTCCATACAGAATTCCTTTCATTGAGTTTAGCTAAAACATTTTAAAACAAATGATAAAGGACAAAAACAATAGAGAAAAAAAGCAAGTGTCAAACTGGCTTCTACTTTTCAAAGTTTTATCATCTTGTTTACTGTTCCTTGAATAATAAATTTTCAAAGCAAGTACATACAGGATATCAGCCTTTTATCTCACTCCTATCAGAGGAAACAGCCTTATAGGTCACTAAAAATGGCTCCCAAAATAGCAAAGGAACTTAAAAATCCTAGTATTATTTGTAATACACAATACAAATTTCCCAAGTAGTTACTGTGCCTAACTGCAAAGCAAAAAGAATGGCTCCTTAAAAAGTAAAATTTAGTTTTTTCACAGTTCCATCAACTCTGTTGAGACATTTGTCATGGAAATTTTTCAAAGTTTTTTAAAATGAAAGAATGAAAAATGGTAGCTGATACCATATAGATTATATGTCCAAGCCAAAGACTTAGAATAATGCTACTTTTGTAAATGTGTTTGTTACACGGTTGGTTATCCACATTATTCATAAAACCTTCCCAAAGACTACAGTGGAGACCCTGGTGGTGTAGTGGTTAAGAGCTTGGCTGCTAACCAAAAGGTCAGCAGTTCAAATCCACCAGGCACTCCTTGGAAACTCTAAGAACAGTTCTGCTCTGTCCTATAGGGTTGCTATGAGTCAGAATCAACTCGATAGCAATGCCTTTTTTTTTTTTAAAGACTACAGTTCCTCTACTCTCTTGCTGTTCACTGATTCTAATGGGTACTACTGAAAGCTTTATGTGTTGAAGCTGCATGAGCCTAGAAATTATTCCCCCAAGTAATCCAACAGTAAGTAACTCCTTTGGCCCCACCTTCAAAACACATCTCTAACCCTGACCACTTAGCATCTTCGCTGCTTCCACACTAACCCAACCACTATCATTCTTCCTCCTCTCATTTTCAGTTTCTACTTAATTTTCACCTTCTGTTTCCATCCCATGGAAAATAAGACTCCTCTCCCCCACATGATTCTCTATGCCGTCACTTTGCTGTATTTTCTCCGTATACTTGTCATTTACCTGAAATTTCTATTATTTATTTGTTTGCTTATTCTCTCCCCTATTGAAATAAAAGTTTTTTTTTTACCACTATACTCCCAGAGCCTAGAATAGAACCCACCATACAGTAATTTCTCAGTAAATATTTGCTGGTTGACTGGATAAATTCTGAAAAATATTTGAAAAGCAAAAGTTTATGAAAATTAGCAATGCCTATTACTGTGTCTCTAATGCTTTGAAATTGTCCCATTTATAGGATGGGACAGCATTTTAGAATACCTTAAGGATAAATAGGTAAGACTTCAATAACTTAATGATAATAATCACTGCAATAGTAAGAAAGTTTTCCATATATTTACTATTTGCCAGGCACTATATCTATAATCCCATCTAATTATCACAACATTCCTTAGAGGATGGTATCTTCATTTTCTAGATGAGCAAACTGAGGTTTAGCAAGGGTAGGTCACTTTCTAAGGCCACATACATTATTACAAGTGGCAGAGCCAGAAGCTGAACTCTCAAATGCTTGCTCTTATTAACACCCCAAACCACACTATCTTCAGGATAGAAAGATATTTTGAGAAGGGCCAATATCTAAGTCAGGGGCAACGGTGGTTCAGTGGTAGAATTCTCGCCTTCCACGCGGGAGACCCAGGCTCAAGTCTACCAATGCACCTCACGCACAGCCACCACCCATCTGTCATCGGAGGCTTGCATGTTGCTATGGTGCTGAACAAGTTTGAGTGGAACTTCCAGCCTAAGATGGACTAGGAAGAAAGGCCTGGCGATCTGCTTCCAATGAAAACCCTATGGATCACAACAGTCTGATCTGCAAGCAATCATGTGGATGATGCTGGACCAGGCAGTGTTGTGTTCAGCTATGCGTGGGGTTGCCACAGTCTGGGGCTGACCTGATGGCAGATAACGACAACAATACCTAAGTCAGGATCTTTAACTTTGATCCCCAACTCCTATCAAGGAAAAAACTTGATTTATGTATATTCGTTTATAAGTTACAAACATATACAACTACAATATCATCATGTACATTATAAATCATACAAAACTAAACATTTTAAAAGCATGAGGCATTTAAAATTTTTTATTAATTTATTAAAAATTAAATATATACAAGAAAGTTTTAATAACCTTTTCAATCTCATTAAAATGTTATTAATTACTAATATTTCAAGTAAGAGCAATGAGATTGAAGATGATTTTTTTCCCTTCATTCAGTGATTCAAAGGTCTAGTACTAAATTCAGTTTATTTCAATACCTGGTTCTAAAAAGGTAACTTACCAAGATACAGAGAGTTAATGAAAGAACTTCATTGGCTGCATCGTAATACTTGTCAATCTATTCACCATTTTAATCAAGGGTTTTTGTTGAAATCTAACAAATAAGTTTCCGTCTTCTCCAATATGTATCGACTGCAATTGCAAACTAATTAAAAGGTGTCACTTTTTTTACATTTAAAAAAGGATTCAAAACCCACTGAAATTACTATAGAAGATTTTTAAACAGAATAAAAAATTGTTTCCAAAGGTTCTAAGATGTTTTACAGATGACACGTATACTTTGTTTTGGGCAACAAAACCAAATAGCAATGGGAAACATTTCCAAATATCCAAATTCTCTCTCTAAATCATGAGTTTCTTTTGAAAAACAATTGATTTCTTATCCATTGTTTAAAACATCATCTTTACCTTGAAGGGACAGAGGGAATATGTTTATGTACATATATATATTCTTTTTAATTTTCTGCTAGTAACCACTTGTCATTATAGAAAGGTCAACTATTCTGGAACATTTTCCTTTTGGTTAAAGAAAATTGTGTGATTCATTTTAAGTTTTACAATATTTAAGGATACTTTTCCATAACATAGACAGAGAACTGCTATGAGATACAAAATACTTTCAGGGCCATTGCTCATCTCATTTCAAAGAACTGGAACGATTCTGTCTTATCATTTAGGATATAATCTGTAAATCCACTTACTCAGCACATATAAACTGCTCAAACCCACCGAGGTGTGCCTTTGAAGACAACCCTGGCAATACTTCTGAAACGTCACAGTCTTAAAAACTCTATGAAACAGTTCTACTCTGTACACATGGGGTCACCATGAATTGGAATCAATTCAATGGTAACTAACAACGACACGCTGTAATAGCTAAACAGGAACAATCAAGTGAGGATGTCACTGTGAACTCCTTTTTGTTGGAGACTGCTCATTCTTCCCTCAGATTTATGCCATACATCATGTCTGACACACAGTGAATGCACCACTGCCCATCTGCGCGGTGGTTAAGAGCTCGGCTGCTAAACAAAAGGCCAGCAGTTCGAATTCACCAGCCGCTCCTTGGAAACCCTATGGGGCAGTTCTACTCTGTCTGTCCTACAGGGTCACTATGGATCAGAATCGGCTCCAAGGCAGTGCATTTTTTTTTGTTGTTGTTGTTTTTAGGTGACAATGAATATAAATAGCAATTCTAATGTTGTTTTCACATCCTAATGTATCATCTTGAGTACCCCGGGAGACCATGGCCTGAGTACATAGTAAGGTATTCCCACTTACATATGCATTAATTTTCCTGTTCATCATTTTACAAAGGCAAATAGAAAATATTCAGGGGTCTGCTAACCAAAAAGCCGGTGGTTTGAACCCACCAGCTACTCCATGGGAGAAAGATGTGGCAGTCTGCTTCCATAAAGATTTATAGCCTTGGAATCCCTATGGGGGCATCTACTCTGTCCTATAGGGTCACTCTGACTCAGAATCAACTTGAAGGCAATGAGTTTGGGTTTTGTTTTGTTTTTCTTTTTTGGTGCTAAAGGAATCATATAGCCAAAAGTTGCATGAACATAAAATGTAAACAATTCTTGCCTTTGAAACTCAAATACAAGAGGTAATTAGAAGAAGCGGGAACTATTTTTTGTAAGGTGCAAAGGACATGCCTATGGAGGTCATTTATAGCCAGATAGCCTTCAGGCTTTCCTGAATGACAGAGAAACATAAAAGAAGCCTAGATGAGAAAGCAAGATATGCACTATAGGCAAGAGTAAAGAAGAAAGTTATTTGGGAAAACCGTTAGTCTCAGTCTAAATTATCAAGGAGGTCTGCAATCACAACAGTCAGTGTGCTTTTGCTGCAGCTGAACCTCAATCTAGAGTTTCAGCCAGTAATCAACTTTAGACACAACCTACTATGGTTACTGTACACTGTACCGGAAATGTACCAGTCCTAACAGACTATGTGGGTCACTGGCAACTATGCCTCAGTAAGCAGAAAAATAACTAACTCCCCAAACCAGTTTCTTACGCTATGAGGTTAGTCAAGTTGAATCAGGATTCACAGAAAAATTCAAAATTCCTAGAAATATGGAAGCAAGCTCTCAGCTAACCATAACTATTAGAATGTAGGAGATAATTCTGATTTCCAAGAGTTACTTCTGAGCATAGAGACCAATTCAGACTTGGAAACTGGATTTACAGGAGCCAAGTAAACCCTTTCTATGCTGGGGAATCTTGATCTGATTCCTACATTTGGAGTTAAGGGACCAAGCTCCCAGCAACTCCTACTTTGTCCTATGTGAAGGCTCCTTGATAAATCTAGGGATTTCTATGGGTGGGACACACATTCAATTTTTGATGTAAAAGGTATAAAAAATTTCACTTATGGAAAATAAGATACACATTTTGAGATGTAGCAAAATAGAGACATAAAATATCACTATTGTTCTGGGTAAAAATGATGAGAAGAGTTTAATTTGTATAGTGGGCACTCTAATAGTCAGGATGTTTATTTGATCTACAAAATAATAATACACAGTTCAAATCTCTAATATTCTGCCAGTTTCTTTAGCCATTTAGTTTGTTTGTGAATCTCCTCTTCCCGCTATTAGATAATGTTTGTGAGAGGAATGTAAACTAATTTTCTTATAGTAGGATCCCTGTTACATTAATACACACACACAAATCACATCCTTGGACTCAAACATAATAAAATAAACATAATAACTACACTAAATGAAAGAGTTGTTTTCCCAAATACCTGCATTTTAAAGATATTCAATTAAATTTACCTAAGAAAAATAAATTTACAAAGACACTTTTAATAAAATGAAAAATATATAATATAAACCCAAAGTTAAAAAAATATTTTTCAGGATGCTCTCTATCACCACTCTTATTGAACACTGTGCTGGAGGTCCCAGCCAGAGCAATTAGGCTAGAAAAAGAAATAATGAACATCCAAATTGGTAAGGAAGAAGTAATAGTATCCCTATTTGCAAATGATATGATCATATATACAGAAAACCCCAAAGAATTCACAAGAGAACTACTTGAACTTGTAGATTTCAGCGAAGTTTCAGGATACAAGATAAACATACAAAAATGAGTTGGATTCTTCTACACTAAGAAAGAGAACTTCAAAAAGGAAATTGCCAAATCAATAACATTTACAATAGCCCACAAGAAGATAAAACACTTAGGAATAAATCTAACCAGAGATGTAAAAGACCTATAAAAAGAAAACTAAAAGACACTACTGCAAGAAACCAAAAGGCCCTACCTAAGTAGAAAAACATACCATGCTCATGGATAGGAAGGCTCACCATGGTGAAAATGTCAATTCTACCCAAAGTGATCCATGGATACAATGCAATCCTGATCCAAATTCTAAAAACATTTTTTAATGAGATGGAGAAATAAATCACCAACTTCATATGGAGAGGGAAGAGGCCCTGGATAAGTAAACATTACTCAAAAAGAAGAACAAAGTGGGAGGCCTCACACTACCTGATTTTAGAACCTATTATCCAGCCATGGTGGTCAGAACAGCCTCATACTGGTACACCAACAAATACACAGATCAATGGAACTGAGAATTCAGATGTAAATTCATCCACCTATGACCAGATGATATTTGACAAAGGCCCAAAGTCTGTTAAATGGGGGAAAGGCAGTCTCTTTAAAAAATGGTGCTGGCATAACTGGATATCCATTTGCAAAAAAATGAAACAAGGCCCACAACTCACACCATGTACAAAATCTAACTCAAAATGCATCAACAACCTAAATATAAAATCTAAAACAAGACAGATCATGGAAGAAAAAATAGGGACAATGTTAGGAGCCCTGATACATGGCATAAACAGAATACAAAACGTAACTAACAATGCACAAACACCAGAAAAGAAAACAGGTAACTGGAGCTCCTAAAAATCAGACACTTATGTTCATTGAAAGACTTCACCAAAAGAGTAAAAAGACAACCTACAGACTGGGAAGAAAAAAAAATTGTGTGTGTATGTGTGTGTTTGAATTTTTACTGTGCTTTTTAAGTGAAAGTTTACAAACCAAGTCAGTCTCTCATACAAAAACTTATACACACCTTGCTATATACCCTGAGTTGCTCTCCCTCTAATGAGACAGCACACTCCTTCCCTCCACTCTCTATTTTCATGTCCATTCAGCCAGCTTCTGCCCCGCTCTGCCCTCTCAACTCTTCTCTAGACAGGAGCTGCCCACATAGTCTCATGTGTCTACTTGATCCAAGGGGCTCACTCTTCACCAGTACCATTTTCTATCCCATAGTCCAGTCCAATCCCTGTCTGAAGAATTGGCTTTGGGAATGGTTCCTGTCTTGGGCTAACAGAAGGTCTGGGGACCATGACCTCTGGGGTCCTTCTAGTCTCAGCCGGACCATTAAGTCTAGTCTTTTTACAAGAATTTAGGGTCTACATCCCACTGCTCTCCTGCTCCCTCAGGGGATCTGTGTTGTGTTCCCTGTCAGGGCAGTCGTTGGTTGTAGCTGGGCACCATCTAGCTCTTCTGGTGTCAGGCTGATGTAGTCTCTGGTTTATGTGGCCCTTTCTGACTCTTGGGCTCATAATTACCTTGTGTCTTTGGTGTTCATTCTCCTTTGCTCCAGGTGGGTTGAGACCAACTGATGCATCTTAGATGTCCGCTTGCTAGTGTTTAAGGCCCCAGACACCACTTTCCAAAGTAGGATGCTGAATGCTTTCTTAATAGATTTTATCATGCCAATTGACTTGGATGTCCCCTGAAACCATGGTCCCCAAACAGGAAAAAGTTTTTGACCACAACATATCCGATAAGGGTCTAATCTCTAAAATCTATAAGATACTTCAAAACCTCAACAACAAAAAGACCAATAGCCCAATTAAAAAATGGACAAAGGATATGAATAGACACTTCACCAAAGAAGACATTCGGATGGCTAACAGATACATGAGGAAATGCTCACAATCACCAGCCATTAGAGAAATGCAAATCAAAACTACAATGAGATACCATTTCATCCCAAAAGGCTGGCACTAATCCAAAAAACACAAAATAATAAATGTTGGAGAGGTTGTGGAGAAACTGAAACACTTATGCACTACTGATGGGAATGTAAGCTGGTACAGCCACTTTGGAAATCAATTTGGCGGTTCCTTAAAAAGCTAGAAATAGAAGTACCATACGATCCAGCAATCCCACTCCTTGGAATATATCCTAAAGAAATAAGAGCCGTCATATGAACAGATATATGCACACCCATGTTCACTGCAGCACTGTTCACAGTAGCAAAAAGATGGAAACAATCTAGATGCCCACCAACAGATGAACGGATAAACAAACTATGGTACATATACAGAATGGAATAGTAGGCAATGATAAAGAACGAAGATGAATCCATCAAAGATCTCATAATATGGATGAATCTGGAAGGCATTATGCTGAGTGAAATTAGTCGCAAAAGGATAAATACTGTATGAGACCACTATTCTAAGAACTCAAGAAAAGGTTTAAACACAGAAGAAAACATTCTTTGATGGTTACGAGGGTAGGGAGGAAGGGAGACGGGAATTCAATAACTAGATAGTAGACAAGAATCACCTTAGGTGAAGGGGAGGACAACACACAACACAGGAGAAGTCAGCACAACTGGACTAAACCAAGAGCTAAGAAGTTCCCTGAACAAAACCAAACACTTTGAGGGACAGAGTAGCTGGGGCTGGGGTCTGGGGACCATGGTTTCAGGGGACATCTAGGTCAATTGGCATAACAAAGTTTACTAAGAAAATGTTCTGCATCCGACTTTGGTGAGCGGTGTCTGGGATTTTAAAAGCTTGTAAGCAGCCAGCTAAGACGCATCAATTGATCCCAACCCACTTGGAGCAAAGGAGGATGAAGGACACCAAAGACACAAGGAAAATATTAGTACAGAGACAAAAGGGCCACACAAACCAGAGACTCCATCAGCCTGAGACCAGAACGAGACAGTGCCTAGCTACCACCAGTGACGGCCCTGACAGAGAACACAACAGAGAGTCCCTGACAAAGTGGGAGACAAGTGTGGCACGGAACTCAAATTCACGTAAAAAGATCAGACTTAATGGTCTGACTGAGCCTGGAGGAACCCCTGAAGCCATGGCCCCCGGATGCTCTGTTAACCCAGAACTAAAAGCATTCCCGATGCCCAATCTTCAGGCAAAGATTAGACTGGACTATACATAAAGTAACACTCATGAAGAGTGTACAACACTCATGAAGAGTGTACTTTTTAGTTCAACCAGATAAAACCAAAACCAAACCTGCTGCTGTTGAGTCAATTCCGAATCATAGCAACCCTACAGGACAGAGGAGAACTGCCCCATAGAGTTTCCAAGGAGCGCCTGGTGGATTTGAACTGCCGACCTCTTGGTTAGCAGTCATAGCACTTAACCACTATGTCACCAGGGTTTCTGTTCAAGCAGATACATGAGACCAAATGGGCGGCTCCTGCCTAGAGGCAGGATGAGAAGACAGGAGGGGACAGGAGCTGGCTGGATGGACAAGGGAAGCCTGGAGTGGAAAGGGGGAGTGTGCTGTCACATTATAGGGATTGCAAGTACTGTCACATAGCAATATGTGTATAAATTTTTGTATGAGAAATTAACTTAAGCTATAAACTCTCCCTTAAAGCACAATTAAAAAAATTTTTTCAGATGATCTAATAATATGGTTCATTACCCATACCACTCTTCCTCTCCCATAAAGAAAATGTAAGTTAACAGAAGCGTATTTAATGTCATCTAAAAGCATGACTGAGGTCAAAGGAGTCCTCTCAGACAAATTCAGTTCTTTGAGTATTTCTGATCACCAGAACCTAATTACAATGACCCAAGTATTTTCAGCAAATGTGAAGAGAAAATCCAAGAGGCACAGAATGTATAAATGTATTAAAAAAAAAAAAAAACGAAACCCAAAGCTGTTGCCGTCAAGTCGATTCCGACTCATAGCTACCCTACAGGACAGAGCAGGCCTGTCCCATAGGGTTTCCAAGGAGTGCCTGGTGGATTTGAACTGCCAACCCTTTGGTTAGCACCCACAGCTCTTAACCACTACACCACCAGGGTTTCCCATATAAACGTCCAGCAGTGTAATATTTTAAATGATAATGGTTGTTATTTATTAAGTGCCTACACGTGCCAAAGGAGCCCTGGTGACGCAGTGGTTAAAGCAATCAACTGCTAACTGAAAGGTCAGCAGTACAAAACCACCAGCAGTTCCACAGGAGAAAGATGTGGCAGTCTGCTTCTGCAGGGATTTAAAGCCTTGGAAAACCTATGCTGTCGCAATGAGTCAGAACTGACTCGATGGCACTGGGTTTTGGTTTACATGTGCCAAGCACTGTGCTAAGTAACTACTTTCATTACTACATTTAATTCTAACAACAACCCTGACATAGTTGTTATCTCCATTTTCCAGATGAGAAAGCTGAGGCTGCCCAAGGTGACACAAACCTAATTCTGCATGACTCCAAAGCCTGTGCACTTATCCACTATGTATTACTTGTTTGTGAGTAGACATAACAATAACATCAGCTAATATAACAGGATGTCAAATGCAACTTTTCCTGTCCTCTCTGAGTTTCACCAGAGGTCTCAAAGGCCAAAATCAAAACAATAGAAGTCAAATACCCCTGCATTCTACGGAGAAGCGCAAGGATTACAAACTGAGTGGCCAAAACTTGTCTTGCTGACATCAGTTCATCACCTTTTCCACCTTATACAAGAGAATTACAATTCATTAATTGTGAGGATTGAAAAGGGGCAACAGAGAGGACTTCTTTAAAAAAAAAACTAGACGCTTGTGTGTGGGTGTTTCTTTGCCTCCTAAGGGCAAGGGAGGGAGGTACTTCCTGCCCACCTCAATCCAAGGGACTGGAACTTCAAGATAACCACTCACAATGTCTAACATGTATCCCTGAAGTATAAGGGACACAGGGACTGGTATCTGACACCCACCCAAGGAATAAAAACAGCTGGCTCATAGCTAAATTTTGGAGACTGCTTAGGTACAAAAGTCAAATTAAAAGTTACAGCAGAAGAGAATGTTTTATAAAATGCCACAATCTGGAAAATTATGCACAAAATTAACTTTGATAATAACTCGAAACTTTAGAATTTCATTACATTAATGCAATGTTAGCAATTATCCATATAATTAAATGAAGTTTATTTTAATCTTTTTTTAACCTAATTATCTTTTTAAAAACCCCTCTAAAGTAAGAAATAACTGTTCCAAACTAGAGCTTTTCAGGTACACAAATTGTTCCAAAGTAAGTTAGGGTAACCTAGTCTTTAAATTACAAATTCAAACTCGACTCAGTTCCCCTCTTAGCAAGACACTGGAAAGTAAAAGCAGCAAAATTCTTACTTCCTAAGGTGATCAACGTTGAATTTCCAGGAACTAAAAAGAGGCAATTTTTTAAAAGTTTTAAAAGTCATAAAGTAATGCTACTACATTTAGAAATTCTAAAATAGAAAAAAAAATTGCCTATAAACCTACCATCTCCAGCATAATCCCTGGTATATTTCAGTGTATTACTTCCCTGTCATTTTCATATAAGAATACTTTTACATACAGGCAGTACCTGGGTTACAAACATCCAACTTACATACAACCCAGAGTTATGAACCAACCCCTGTAAAGCCTATTATACTAAAAATTCAAGGTACATACAATAGTTCGTAATAACGAACAGGTGCTACTTTGCAACCTGCATAAAAACATTATCATTATTATTAGTGTATTATTATGTTAAGGATGTTTTAATGTATCTGGAAGTGTTTTTTTAAATTTTTTTATGCATAGAAAGGTACACTATATACTATATACTATATACTATATACTATATACTATATACTATATACTATATACTATATACTATATACTAAGACAAACATTTGACTGACATTAGGTACAAACCATACCTGTTTTCAACTTACATACAAATTTGACTTAAAGACAGATTTAGGAAGAGAACTCATTCATAATCCAGGGACTACCTGTAGTTGAAATTATAGTGCATATATAAAAACAAATAACTGTAATTTGCCTTTTTTTTTTTCATTTAGCATTACATAAAAAGATGCAATTTTCAAGGTTTAGAATACAGACATAACAGGCTCTCCTAAAACATACATCATATCCACTGTACGATATAGCTTCCCTGTCCACATTCCTGACTAGCTAAAAAGCCGAAGACAAATCGCACCCCTAAATTATACATTCATTGGCTATTTCATTTCAGTTCACAATAAAAGAACAACAAAAAGTAAAACTGCACTTACATGGTTATTAAATCCATGTTTCATATCCCTCAAATTATTATTTGAAACACATGGAGTGTTAATTGTGCAATATACAATATCATTTAGAAGCAACCTTTGGCTGCTAAACAAAAGGTGGGAATTTCAAGTCCATCCAGGGGTACCTCAGAAAAAAGGCCTGGCAACCTACTTCTAGAAAAATCAGCCATTGAGAACCCTGTGGAGCACAGTTCTACTTTGACACACACAGGGTCACCGTGAGTTGGAGTCAACTCAATGGCACCTTTTTTTTTTTTTTAATGTAAAAGACTACGGAGTTGTATCTTTTTGTCCTAGAAAGATGTTCAAGGGCTATTAATTTAAAAAATATTATAAAAGACTGAATAGTATAAACCCACTGCCATCGAGTCACATTATGGTTTTCAAGCAGCGCTTGGTGGATTGGAACTGTTGACCTTTTGGTTAGCCGCAGTAGCTCTTAACCACTATGACACCAGGGTTTTCTAAGTTAATTTAAAAATCTGTATGAATAAAAAGGGTTTAGAAGTTTGTATCGATAATACAGTGAAATGTTAACACTGATTATCATTATGGGTCTGGGTAACAGGAATTCGATTGAGTTTTCTTTTGGTTTATCTATATTTTCTGTTTTTCAATAAATACAATCACTTAGATAGTATTTGTTTTAAAAAATTAGCTTCCTCATTTAAAGATTCATCAAATACTTTCTGAGCATCTACTTCATAAAAGGCATTACGGGAATTAAAACAAGGCATTATGGGAAATAATAACAATAGTTTAGTTTTACTAAGCACCAACTATGTGCCAGTCACTTCAGTCATATGATCTCAATTAATTCTCATAGTACTTTGGGGTAGTATATCAGTTACAAGTAAATCTCAGTACATATACCTAAAAATTTTTAAATAGTAGTGACTTAAACAATATAGATGTTTGTTTCTCTGCCACTTAAAAAAAAAAAAAAGGCAGTGAGTAGGCAGTCTATGGTATCTCCACTGCACCCAGGCTAATTCTCCTTAGGCCATCCTCAACACATGGCCTCAATCTTAAAGGTCACTTCAAAGTTCACATCAGCTATTGGAGTCCATGGGATTATATCTGCATTTCGAGAAGCAGAAAGCAGAAAAGCAGCTCTATTTAAGTAGCCTTCCTGAAAGTCCCATATAACACTTTTGTTTATAGCTCATTGCCCAGGAGCTCTAAACTTAGTAACATGTGTTAGATACAACTGAGAGAATGAAGTGCCATTTACTGAGATGGGAAACACTGAAGCTGCGGCAGTTTGTCAGGGTGGGGAGACTGGGATGGTGAAAATCAAGAATTCTGTTTTGGACACTTTAGGTTTCAGATGACAAAGAGACAATTAGATATGTAAGTCTAGAAGAGTTCAAGTTGGAGTCAGATATGTAAATCTGGGAGTCTTCATAATGTAAATGGTTTCAAAATTCATAGGACTAGATGAGATTACCTATTGAATGAATAGAGAGAGAGAGAGGAGAAGGAGGGTGTTATGAATTGAATTCTGTCCCCCAAAATGTGTGTCAACTTGGCTAGACCATGATTACCAGTACTGTGTGACTGTCCATCATTTTGTCATCGGATGTGATTTTCCTATGTGCTGTAAATCCTAACCTCTATGAGGTTAATGAGGCAGGATTAGAGGCAGTTATGTTAACGAGGCAACACTCAATCTACAAGATTAGGTTGTATCTTGAGTCAATCTCTTTTGAGATATAAAAGAGAAGGGAAAAGAGAGACAGAGGAACCTTCTACCACCAAGAAAGTAGTGCCAGCAGCAGTGTGTGTCCTTTGGACCCTGCATCCCTGCATTGAGAAGCTCCTAGACCAGAGGAAGATTGATGACAAGGACCTTCCCCTATAGCCGACAGAGAGAGAAAGCCTTCCCCTGGAGCTGGCAGCCTGAATTCAGACATCTAGCCTCCCAGACTGTGAGAGAATAAATTTCTCTTTGTTAAAGCTATCCAATTGTGGTATTTGTGTTACAGCAGCACTAGATGACTAAGACGGAGGGGTCTACAGTCTGACCCCTGAGGTAAACCAATGTTCATGGGCATAGAGTCATGAAAGAATACAAGGACGGGGGAGGCGACGGCCTCATTTTACTCTATAGTAGCCAGACCATACTGAACAGGGTATTTCTCCCAGCCATAAATAAACAAGAATTTGTCTATGTTCTATTTATAATCCCCTTCCTGCCTTATCTACTGTACAAATTCATTTCTAGTCTTCAAGGTCCAGCTCAAGGTATAGCTTTCATTTCCCAAAGTTCCCACCCCCTCCTCAATTTATTTCCTCATCTATAAACTCTTCATACTCTTTACATGCCTTTATTATATCCCTTATCAACCTAATTCTCAGATCAGATCAGTGATTGAGAATTACTAATTATTGGTAATTAGCTGGATATGAGAGGATAAGAAAAGAGGAGTCAAAGATGACATGCAGGTTTCTAGCTTCAGCAAGGGGGATGCTGGCGATGCCAGTCTCTGAGTTGGGAACACAGGTAGAAAAGGAAGTTGGGAGGAGACCAGTAACAATGAATTGGTTTTGGACAAGTTGAGTTTTAAGTATCTCAGGAAAACTCAAATGAGTTGCCTGCTAAGCACTTTATTATACAAGACTACGGTTCACGAGGGCAGCCTGTTCTCAAGTAGGGAGACGTTATTTACCTGGGAGTCTACATACTAGAAGCTTCCAAAAAATAGAACTTAATTAAAGGGATATTTTTTCAGATGTTTTAAGATTATGGCACGATATTTTTTCTGCCATTTTAAAGGAATTTAGTATGCACGGCAAATTGTGATTTGATGGAAGAATTGATTTAAAAACATATTTGTTATGTTTTCAAAAGTAAATATTTAGTTTATGAAATAAGATTTTTTTTCCTGCTTTCAGATAAATCCAGATGTTTTAAAATAAAAATGACAACAGATTCTTAATACAGTTTTCAATTTATTTGCATGATATGTACATTAAATAAAGGTTTTTTTTTTTTAAGCCCTGTGAGTGGCACAAGCAGTTTGTGATCAGCTGCTAACCTAAAGGATGGCAGTTTAACTAGTGGCACCACAGAAGAAAGGCCTGGCAATCTGCTTCCGTAAAGATTACATCCAAGAAAAATCTATGGAGCAGTTCTACTCTGTAACACATGGGGTCACCATGTGTCAGGATCAACTTGATGGCAACAGGTTTGGTGTTTTGGGAAGGTCTGTAAATATTTTTTCTTTTTTTTAGTGTAACATACATAAAGCACATAAAACTCACTAATCTTAAGTGTAGAGCTCAAAGAATCTTTACATACATATACACCTGTGTAACCACCACCCAGTACTTCAGAAGATTCTTTCATGTCGTGTCCTAGTCAATAACCACCCCCTCAGAGGTAATTACTCTTGTGAATTCTATCACCATAGATTAATTTTGCCTTTTCTTGAATTTAATTTAAATCATACACTATATATTCTTTTGTGTATAGTTTCTTGTGTACAACATTGTATCTGTAAGATTCATTCATGTTGTTGTACATATTGGTAGTTCTTTCCTTTTATTGTTGTATAGTTTCCCATTGTATGGTTACACCAACAATTATTTAGCATAACAGAAGGTCAGTAGAGCCAAGCAAACTGGCGATGTGATGAGGACAAAACTGAAGTCTAGGGCACTGGGGGAAGGAAACGGATGTTTGCAGGGAAAAACTGGGTTTGAGGGACTCAACACAAAGAAATCAGAAATATACAGTATCAGCAAGGAGGAGACAGAGTAAGGAATCATCATAATTTTTCTGGGGAGGAATGGAAAATCAAAAAGGAGTCACCTAAGGGCAGTAACAGTAGAAGAATATGTTGGTATGGTTGTAGAGAATACACACACAGAGTCCCTAAGGGTCTTGAGCCTCTTTAGTGAGAGAAAAGAACCACCTCCTCTTGAATCAAATGCTCCTTCTCTTATACTACAGGCCAGTGTTTAACTTTTTTGACCAAAATCCATGGTGAGAAATACCTTTAACATCACAGTACACATAAACACACACACACAACTAAAACAGAAATTTCACAAAACAATAATTACCCTTAACTACATGTGATAAAGTAAAAACATAAAGCTAAAATCAAGAATTATTTTTTCATTATTTAAACGCATTTAACAATCCAAAGTAAATAATATAAAAAGCTAAAATTAGAAAAGATTCAATTTAATGCAATGGGTGACCTTTCTTGTTCATAAATTCATTTAGTTTAAAAAACACAAGGGTAATGCTATGCACTTACCAGATTCATGTTTAGTCTTATTATTCCTTTGTTTTTACTATTTGGTCAGAGTTGAAAAGCTCAGTTGAAACAATACATTGTCGTGAATGGTAAAAATAGTAACACACTCTATTTAGCAATGGAAATTCCTTAATCTTATTGTATTGAAATTATAATAAGCAATGTCATGTAATCATTTTTCAGAGTAAATGAAGAACTAAGATGCAATAATTCATTCTCTTTTTGGAGTACACACTGAACTTCATTATTGATCCAAGGCAGTGAAGAGTAAATGGATCTTTTATCCAAATGTTTTTCTTTATTGTTTCAAATTTCTTTTGTGGAAAATAATAATAATTAAAAGTTTGAGGCAGAGAAGTGAGGTTTAACATTATCTCTACATTTTGTTTTGTTCATACGTTCTTCACTGATAATGCTGTATTCAAGACAGAAAAAAAATATTTTAAAATACATAGTGGCTAATGCCAAAATAAGAAGCCCCGATAGCACAAAGTGCTCAGTTGCTAACTAAAAGGTTGGTGGTTTGAGCCCACCCTGTGTGACATGTTTTCCACATCAGGAGAGACCAAGCAGCAGAGAGTCCACTCACACCTCCAGCATCAGCAAAAAGCAGCTCACAATCGGAAAAAGATAAGTACTTACATCTAATCTACCGCGTGGAGCAAAAAACACCCTTTTGGGAAAAAACTCTTCCTTTTACCTGACTCCTCTCCACTCTGCACCAGGTCCCGAGTCAGCTTCAGTGATAGCTGCTTTCCCTGGGCTGGAAGTAGGACCTGTCGTGCACCCTGAGCCATTCTCCTGGCCTTGGAAAAGGAACGAATTAACAAACGGGGAAAAAAAATCTGCTAGCTCCCCTAAGCCAGGAACTCAGAGCAGAAACAGCTCCTTTGCCTAGGCACAGGCATAAGGGGTCCAAGGACTCTGAATGCCTTTCACCCCTGCATAGACCTGTGTGGGCCCATTTCAACAGCATAGACTCTCTTTAGCACAGTACAACAGGGTACATACCTGAAGTCTAACTTCAGCTGTTTCAGCTATATGGTGGAGAGGTAGGTTCCTGACGTTTGACACCGCTCTGCCTATTAAGTAGGGTCCTCACCTATCCACATCTGGGGCTTAAGGACTGTTGGCTCCACCCACACCACCTAGCCACCTATGACAAGTGTCCAAGGATAAGTGGTGCTTCCCAGTGCTTACTACCAACACCACTGGGTGTCCACAGTCCAGCTGCAAAATCCACCCACCTATGCGCTCTAGGGAACAGGGACACGCTCTCCTCATACACTCTAAGGGACAGTTGTCAGTCCCCTGCCTCACTCAGCACGTGACCACAGCCAGATATCCATGACTGCAACAATCACCCCTGCTTGTCTGAGACTATAGGAGACAGCCTGCACCATACACTTGGTGACCGACTACCTGGACATCTAAGCTGAATCCATACAAGAAAAGTAAATGGACTCCTGGGCTCATATACCTAGTAGCAGCTCTAACCACCTGGTGACAGGACGTTAGAGTTTCAAGGGTGCCAATAATCAAACTAGCTCACTTGAGCAGCCTATTTGGGCATATCAAAACAGGAAGCTAGGACACAGTAAGCAAACATAAAATAAATAAATATAATAATGTATTGATGGCTCAGAGACAACAGTCAATACCAAATCCCATAAAAAGGCAGACCATGATGGCTTCAGCAAGCTCCCAAAACAAAGAATCAAGAAATCTTCCAGATGAAGATAACCTCCTGGAATTACCAGAGGTAGAATACAAAAGATTAATATCCAGAAATCTTCAAGAGATGAAGAAGGAGAACAGGCAAAACGTAGAACAAGCCAAGCAGCACACAGAAAAAGCATAAGAAGAACTTAAGAAGATTAGAGAAGAGCATCAGGATAAATTTAATAGGCTGCAAGAATCCATAGAGAGACAGCAAACAGAAATCCAGGAGATTAACAGAAGAATTTCAGAATTAGACAACTCAAAGAAAGTCACTGGAGCAGAACTGAGGCAACGGAAGTCAGAATTAGTAAAACTGAAGACAAAGCACTTGACACCAACATATTTGAGGAAAAATCAGATAAAAGAGTTAAAAAAAAATGAAGAAACTCTCAGATTATGTGGGACTCTATGAAGAGGAATAACCTAAGAATGACTGGAGTACCAGAACAGGGAGGGATAACAGAAAATACATAGAGCACTGTTCAAATTTGTTGGCAGAAAACCTCCCTGATATCATGAAAGACAAGAAGGTATCTATCCAAGATGCTCATCAAACCCCACACAAGGCAGATCCAAAAAGAAAGTCACCAAGACATATTATAATCAGACTTGCCAAAACCAAAGATAAAGAGAGAATTTTATGAGTGGCTAGGGATAAAAGAAAAGTCACCTACAAAGGAGAGTCAATAAGACTAAGCTCTGAGTACTCAGCAGAACACATGCAGGCAAGAAGGCAATGGGGCAACATACATAAAGCCTTAAAGGAAGAATACTGTCAGCCAAGAATTATATATCCAGCAAAACTGTCTCTCAAATATGAAGGCAAAATTAGGACATTTCCAGATTAAAAGAAGTTTAGGAAATTTGTAAAACCAAACCAAAATTACAAGAAATACTAAAGGGAGTCCTTCAGTTAGAAAATCAATAACATCAGATAACAACCCAAGACTAGAACATAGGACAGAACAACCAGATATCAACCCAGATAGGGAAGTCACAAAAATAAAGCTAAAACGCTCAAAACAGGGAAACAGAGACATCATTATGTAAAAGATGACAACATTAAAACAAAAAAAAGAGGGACTAAAAAA
This sequence comes from Loxodonta africana, assembly GCF_030014295.1. Taxonomy (NCBI): domain Eukaryota; kingdom Metazoa; phylum Chordata; class Mammalia; order Proboscidea; family Elephantidae; genus Loxodonta; species Loxodonta africana. The sequence continues at coordinate 161,238,046 of NC_087344.1, read as the reverse complement.
TGTAGTCATAGATCTTTCATATGGAGAGGAAGTCAAGGCGATATAAAGAAATAAAAGATGGGTTTAAACTTAGAAAAACAGGGGTAAATATCAAGGTAACCACAAAGGAAACTAACAATCCTACACATCAAAATAAAATACAAGAAAAAAAAAAATAAAAACTCTTGTAATACAAAATCAAAGCAATGAAAAAGAAGAAAAGAAATCACATAAAGAAAAACGACTCGGCACAGAAAATTAAATGAAAAAAAGAAACTGTCAACAACACAAAAAAAGACATCAAAATGACAGCACTAAACTCATACCTATCAATAATTACGTTGAATGTAAATGGACTAAATGCACCAATAAAGAGACAGAGAGTGGCAGAATGGATAAAAAAACATGATCCGTCTACATGCTGTCCAAAAGAGACACACCTTAAAGAAGCAAACAAACTAAAAAACTCACATGATGGAAAAAATTATATCAAGCAAACAATAATCAAAAAGAGCAGGAGTGGCAATATTAATCTCTGACAAAATAGACTTTAAAGTAAAATCCACCACAAAGGATTAAGAAAGACACTATATAATGATTAAAGGGTCAATACACCATGAGGACATAACCATAATAAATATTTATGCACCCAACGACAGGGCTCCAAAATACATAAAACAAACTCTAACAGTATTGAAGAGAGACAGACAGCTCCACAATAATAGTAGGAGACTTCAACACACCACTTTCGGTGAAGGACAGAATATCCAGAAAGAAGCTCATTAAGGACACAGAAGATCTAAATGCCACAATCAACTAACCTAACCTCATAGTCGTATACAGAACACTCTACCCAAGAGCAGCCAAGTATACTCTCTTTTCCAAAGCACAGGGAACTTCTCTAGAATAGACCACATAATAGGCCACAAAGCAAGCGTTAACAGCATCCAAAGCATCGAAATATTACAAAGCATCTTTTCTGATCATAAAGCCCTAAGAGTAGAAATCAGTAACAGAAAAGGCAAGGAAAAAAAAAAAAATCAAATACATAGAAACTGAACAACACTGCTCAAAAACTACTGGGTTATAGAAGAAATTAATGATGGACTAAAGAGATTCATAGACTTAAATGAGAATGAAAACACATCATACCAGAACCTTTGGGACACAGCAAAAGCAGTGCTCAGAGGTCAATTTACTGCAATAAATGCACACATCCAAAAAGAAGAAAGGGCCAAAATCAAAGAATTATCCCTAAAACTCCAACAAATAGAAAGAGAGCAGCAAAAGATGCCCTCAGGCACCAGAAGAAAGCAAATAATAAAAATTAGAGAAGAATTAAGTGAAAGAGAACAGAAAAACAATTGAAAGTTAACAAGACCAAAAACTAGTTCTTTGAAAAGATCAACAAAAGTGATAAACCATTGGCCAAACTGACAAAAGAAAAACAGGAGAGGAGGCAAATGACCCAAATAAGAAATGAGATGAGCGGTATCACAACAGACCCAACTGAAATTAAAAAAATCGTAACGAATACTATGAAAAATTGTACCCTAACAATTTGAAAACCTAGAGGAAATGGTCAAATTTCTAGAAACTCACTACCTACCTTAACTAACAAACAGAGGTAGAACAACTAAATAAACCTGTAACAAAAGAAGAGATTAAAATGGTAACTTAAAAACTCCCAGAAAAAAAAAAAAGCCCTGCCCCTGACAGCATCACTGGAGAATTCTACCAAACTTTCAGAGAAAAGTTAACACCACTACTACTAAAGGTGTTTCAGAGCATAGAAAAGGATGGAATACTCCTAAACTCATTCTACAAAGCCAGCATAGCCCTGACACCAAAACCAGTAAGGACACCATAAAAAAGACAATTACAGATCAATAACTCCCACGAACTTAGACGCAAAAATCCTCAACAAAATTCTAGCCAATAGAATTCAACAACATATCAAAAAAATAACTCACCATGACCAAGTGAGATTCATACCAGGTGTGCAGAGACGGTTTAACATTAGAAAAATAATCAATGTAATCCATCACAAAAATAAAACAAATGACAAGAACCACATAATCCTCTCAACTGACACAGAAAAGGCATTTGACAAAGTTCAACACCCATTCACGATAAAAACTCCCGGCAAGATAGGCATAGAAGGGATATTCCTCAACATAATAAAGGGAATTCATACAAAGCCAACAGCCAACATCATCCTAAATGGAGAGAGTCTGAAAGCACTCCCCTTGAGAAGAGGAACCAGACAATGATGCCCTTTATCACCACTCTTATTCACCATTGTGCTGGAGGTCCTAGCCAAAGCAATGAGGCTAGAAAAAGATATAAAGAGCATCCAAATTGGTAAGGAAGAAGAAAAGTATCCCTATTTGCAGATGATATGATCTTATACACAGAAAACCCTAAAGAATCCACAAGAAAACCACTGGAACTAATAGAAGATCTCAGCAAAGTATCAGGATACAAGATAAACACACAAAAATCAGCTGGACTCCTCTATACCAACAAAGAGAACTTTAAAGAGGAGATCACCAAATCAATAACATTTACAACAGCCACCAAGAAGATATTTAGGAATAAATCTAACCAGAGATGTAAAAGACCTATACAAATAGAACTATAAGACACTACTCCAAGAAACCAAAAGAGACCCACAAAGGTGAAAAAACATACCTTGCTCATGGATAGGAAGACACAACAATGCAAAAATGTCAATTCTCCCCAAAGCGATCTACAGATACAATACAATCCTGATCCAAATTTCAACAATATTTTTTAATGAGATGGAGAAACAAATCGCCAGTTTCATTTGGAAAGGGAAGAGGCCCCAGATAAGTAAAGCATTACTGAAGAAGAAGAACAAAGTGGGAGGCCTCACACTACCTGATTTTAGAACCTATTATACTGCCACAGTAGTCAAAACAGCCTGGTACTGGTACAACAACAGATACATAGAACAATGGAACAGAATTGAGAATCCAGACATAAATTCTTACACCTATGAGCAGCTGATATTTGACAAAGGTCCAAAGTCCATTAAATGGGGGAAATGACAGTCTCTTTAACAAGTGGTGCTAGCATAACTAGATACCCATCTGCAAAAAAAAAGAAACAAGATCCATACCTCACACCATGCACAAAAACTAATTAAAAATGGACCAAAGACCTAAATATAAAATCTAGAATGATAAAAATCACGGAAGAAAAAATAGGGACAGCATTAGGGGCCCTAATACATGGCATAAACAGAATATAAAACATTACTAACAATGCACAAATACCAGAAGAGAAACTAGGTAACTGGGAGCTCCTAAAAATCAAACACTTACGCTTATCAAGAGACTTCACCAAAAGAGTAAAAAGACAACCTACAGACTGGGAAAAAATTTCTGTCTGTGACATATCCAATCAGAGTCTAATCTCTAAAATCTACAAGATACTTCAAAGCCTCAACAACAAAAAGACAAATAATCCAATTAAAAAATGGGCAAAGGATATAAACAGACATACCTTGCTCATGGATAGGAAGACTCAACAATGCAAAAATGTCAATTCTCCCCAAAGTGATCTACAGATACAATCCAATCCTGATCCAAATTTCAACGATATTTTTTAATGAGATGGAGAAACAAATCACCAATTTCATTTGCTCAAGATCATGAGTCGTTAGAGAAGTGCAAATGAAAACTGCAATGAGATACTATTTCACCCCAACACTGATCCAAAAAACACAAAATAATGAACGTTAGAGAGGTTGTGGAGAGACTGGAACACTTACACACTGCTGGTGGGAATGTGAAATGGTACAACCACTTTGGAAATTGATTTGGCACTTCCTTAAAAAGCTAGAAATAGGAGTACCAGACAATCCAGCAATCCCACTCCTTGGAACACATGCTAGAGAAATAAGAGCCGTCACAGGAATAGATACATGCACACCCATGTTCACTGCAGCACTGTTCACAATAGCAAAAACATGGAAACGACCTAAGTGCCCATCAACGGATGAATGGATAAACAAATTATGATATATTTACATAAGCAACAATAAAGAACAATGACGAATCCGAGAAACATAACACTGATGAATCTGGAAGGCATGCTCAATGACATTAGTCAGTCGCAAAAAGACAAATATTGTATGAGACCACTATTATAAGAACTCAAGAAAAAGTTTAAACACAGAAGAAAACATTCTTTGATGGTTACAAGGGTGGGGAGGGAGGGAGAGAGGTATTCACTAACTAGATAGTAGACAAAAATTATCTTAGGTGAAGGGAAAAAGAACACATAACACAGAAGAAGTCAGCACAACTGGGCTAAACCAGAAGCTAAGAAGCTTCCTGAATACAACCAAACACTTCAAGGGACAGAGTAGCTGGGGCTGGGGTCTAGGGACCATGGTTTCAGGGGACAACCACGTCAAATGGCGTAACAAAGGTTATTAAGAAAAGGCTCTGCATTCCACTTTGGTGGGTGGCATCTGGGGTCTTAAAAGCTAGCGAGTGGCCATCTAAGATGCATCAATGGGTCCCAACGCACCTGGAGCAAAAGAGAATGAAGAACACCAAAGACACAAGGAAAACATTAGCCCAAGAAACAAAAAGAGCCACATAAACCAGAGACTCCATCAGCCTGAGACCAGAAGAACTAGATGGTGCCCAGCTACCACCAATGACAGCCCTGACAGGGAACACAACAGAGAGCCCCTGACAGAGTCGGAAAAAGGTGGGGTGTAGAACTCAAATTCTAGCAAAAAGATCAGGCTTAGTGGTTTGACTGAGAGTGGAGGAACCCCAGACGACATGACCCCCAGGCCCTTTGTTAACCCAGAACTAAAACCATTCCCGAAGCCAACTCTTCAGAAAAAGATTGGACTGGACTGTAAAACATAAATGACACTTGTAAAGAGTGTGCTTCTTAGTATAAGTAGATACAGGAGACTAAATGGGCGGCTCCTGCCCGGAGGTGAGATGAGAAGGCAGAAAGGGACAGGAGCTGGTTGAATGGACATGGGAAATCTGGGGTGGAAAAGAGGAGTGTGCTGACATATTACAGGAACAGCAACTAGGGTCACATAACAATGTGTGTATAAATTTTTGTACGAGAAACTAACTTGAGCCATAAACTTTCATTTAAAGCACAGTTAAAAAAAAAAAAAATACTTGGTTGAATGTCTCATCATTTTTGCAGATCAAATTTTCCCACACTTGGCTTGACCAAAAAAGATCGGTGTATGGAACACACCAGTTGCTCTGTGGGAGAAAAGATATGGCAGTCTGCTTTCGTAAAGATTTACAGCCTTGGAAACCCTATGGGGCAGTTCTACTCTGTCCTGTAGGGTCACTAAGAGTCAGAATCAACAGCAGCAGGTCTGGTTTGGTTTTGGTTTCTGCTTGATTGTAAGTTACGTTAACATCAACTAACTATCCAATGATGACCATCTCATTATGGTTGTGATCAAACTGACCATCACTCTAATTCTCATAATTTTCCTCTTTTGTTCCATGATACCCAACAGTTAAAACAGGGACCAAGGTAAAGGGGGTTTGCAGTGAATATTGTTGGGGAGTAGACTGTCTCACTTCCTCCCAGCAAGCCCTATCAGTATCAGCCTTAATCGACCCTTATTGATCAGAATATAAGAGTACAGATAAATATTTAAATACAAATTATGTTTCAGATGGCTAAGTGACTAATTTAAACATATCCTGGACAGCTGGAGTGGGTTTATTTATTTTACTCCAATGGAAAAAAAGAGGAAATCCCTTTTAAGTAGCGGCAAGAACACACACACACACCAATCTGTCCTAAATTTTCAATACACACATGGAAAAAAATCCACAAAGATGCCATTGCCATGAATTAAAACTTCAAGGGAAAACAATAATTTCCTTCCATGCCCTCTGTTGTCCCTGCCCTCTAAGTTAGAAAAAAAGAGCATAAATAATAATCTTTAAGTAATACAAATGGATTAATATTGCCTGTGAACCGAATGCTAAAAATTCTATTTTCAGGCTGCTAACCAGGAGTCTAAGAATTATATACAGAAAAAATAACCTTGAATTTTCTCCTCAAAAATAGGCAACAGAAACATCGTGAGGTAGCTAGACGTGAAAAAGTAAACAAATCCTTTAAATTTTTTCCCTCTCTTATCTCTCCATCATTTACTTAACCCTTTGATCTCATAATCTGCTATAATGTCTATGAAGTAAAGAAAAAGTTCATGCTTCCTTGTTCTTAGGCAGAAATTATTCATTCAAGTCAAAGAGGAAAAGGACAAAAGATCCCCATCCTGTCCAACCCTCTGGGAACCAGTACAGGATTCACATCTTGGTCTTTTATTTCACCCAGGTTCCTATGTCCCCACTTTCCTAGAGGCAAAGAGATCACTGTTTAACTGGTTGAGTAAAGAGTCTATTTTCAAATATATTTTTGACTCTGATACTGTACAAATTGATTTATTTCTCTTTACCTCAGGTTCCAAACCAGTAAGAGTGTTTTTCACTTATATGAGAAATGGAGGAAGAAGGAAAATGTTTTCCGATGTTTTAAAAAACATATTAAAATTCAGAAACAGGGTGTATAACTTTGAAGAACCCTGATCTTTTTTTTTTTTTTTAACTAAAAGTACAAATCCAAGAACTTCGAAGAACACATTTGATGACAGTGTCGGAACTATGGCCCACAGGCCAAATCTGGCCCACCTCCTGTTTTTGTATGGCCTCTGAGCTACAAGTAGTTTTTACATTTTTAATTGGTTGGAAAACAATAATAATAATAATGTTTCATGATGTGGATACTTAAAGCTTTATTAGAACACAGCTCATGCTCGTTTTTTTTTGGCAGAACTGGGGAGATATAACAGAGACTGTGTAACCCACAAACCTAAATTATTTACTATCTAGCCCTTTACACAAAAAGTTTGGTTCACCAACTCCTGTCTTAGAAGACCATACATACACTTACTCTAATGATACTACAAATGTGGAAAAATTTTTTGAAAATGCCTTCAAAGCCATAATACATTTTTCTGAATCACCCCAGTGGTGGCAAATTTTCATCCTTTAAAGATGAATGATTTTTGGAAACAGCTAAACCATTTGGAATCAAGACTGAAAAAGGTTAGCTGTCAAAATGAATCAACCAGCAAATATTTATTGATAGTCTAATCCATAGAAGACAAAGTTCTGTTTTTTTAAGTACTATCTCTGACAAAAGCTAAGAATCAAGCAGAGGGATAGTTACATCTTCTAATAGCTTGATTCAAGGTAAACAGGTTACGTATGCCATGGAAACAGGAAGTACAGATGAGAAAAAATAATTCTATGATAAAGTTAGAAGATCTAATTTCTTTCATGGTCATAAATTTGCTATAAAGTATTTTACAAAGAAGAACTCCAATGATGCTTTGGGCAATACACTTTGGAATAAATTACTCCCAAATAAAATTTTAAGAGAACAGGATTCATATGGATGTAAACATTGCTTAACCTTTAGTTAAAATTCATTGTATTGCTTTATAATCACAATTTATAAGACAGGATTAGTAAACAGAAAAAAAAAAAAAGTTAGAAGATCTCTCCCATTTTTACAAACCAAATAATTTATCCTCAGCCTGATTCTAATTCTACATGCTCTCCCTGCGCAATTTCACCTGCTCTTAAGGATTCAATTACCACTTACTGGCTAATTCAGAAAAATGAATCACCAATCTCAGTCTGGCTTCTGGGCTCTGGATTCCCTCTTGATAGCTCCACATGGAATGTTTCGCAGGCTCCCCAAACTCAACATGTTCAAAATTGAAATGATTATCTTCCCTGTACTTTAAAAAATAAGTTCTTCTATCCACACAGTTGCCCAAGCTAAGCAACTAAGTCATTTTTTACTTCTTTATTCACCCTTCCCAGCCAATCAATTTTTAAACCCTGTAAATCCTCCATCTTCACAATCTGTCTTCCCCTCTCCATCCCTATTACAGTTTTCCTGCTCCAGGCCCTTATCCTCTCTTATCTGGCCTATTTCAATAGCAATAGCCTCTTAATTTATCCTCCTACCCTTTGCTTCTCTCCATACAATCTAGCCTCTATACCATGCCTGCTGCCATGTTATCTTTCCTAATTACTTAAAATTCTTCACTGCTTCTCCATTGTTTTTAGAATGAAGTCCAAAGTCCTTAGCATGATACAGGAGGCTCTTCACCACCTGGCACCAGCATACTTTATTTTCTTCCTTTTTCTGAATTAAAACCTTGAGCTTACCTAGATCTCTATCTTGTTTCATAATATATCCTGTACTTAAAAGTATTAAAAGTGCCTTTAACACCATAATCTATAGGGAAAGATTTTGTCAAACTGGATTAATCACTCACTTCATTATTCAAATGAGAGGAAATGAAACCCCACACTTCTCAACAAACCAACCTTTGCAATTTTCTTTTCTACCTTATCTCCAGTCCCCATGCTTCTTAGTCCAACCACCCATCTCTGCACACCCTGACCTCTAATAATATTGGACTACAAGATATTCTGCAAACATACCACATACTTTCACATATCCCTGGTTTTCATCTGTATCTTTGGTTCTCATTCCCAACCTAGCAAACTCCTATTCATCCTTCAAAGCCCAATTGACATATGGTATCTTCTCTGTATAGGATTCCCTGTATGGCCCAAACAGTTATGCACTCAACTACTAGTCAAAAGGTTGGTGGTTTGAATTCACCCAGAGGCAACCTGGAAGACAGGCCTGGCAATCTCCTTCTGAAAGATCACAGCCTTGAAAGCCCTAAGGAGCACAGTTCTACTCTGACACACATGTGGATGCCATGAATCAGAATCTACTGGACAATACTAACAACAACAATACCTTCTCTCTAATCCCCCTGCCTATCACATGCAGAATTATTTTCCCTCATCAGCATTCCCAATGAACTCTATACCTCTGTGTAGCTCTTACTACACTGTATTATAGAGATTTGTTTACATGTCTGATTATAAGCTTCTTGAAGGTTCAAACTCATTGCTGTTGAGTTGATTCCAACTCATAGTGACCCTATAGGACAGAGCAGAACTGCCCCACAGGATTTCCAAGGAGTGGCTGGTGGATTAGAACTGCCGACTTTTTGTTTAGCAGCTGAGCCATTAACCACTGCACCACCAGGGCTCCATCTTGAAGGTAGGGAAGCATTTTCTTTTCTTGAACCTAACATTTAAGTTGTGGTCTGAGGACATATTTTTTTAAAAACAGGTTACACGTATTAAAAAATAATCACCTCTTACACTGTTAAGATAATGCCATAATTGTAGTAACTCAGTGACTGAAAGCTTAAGAATAAAAAGGAACCCACCAGGGCAAAAATACTTTCACACACAAAGTATAATTAAATTGTTGCTTGAACATGTCTTCATCTTGAAATACCAGTTTCTTTTCTCTTTTTTCCTTTTGAAAGAGTTATTTACAGAACTCTCTTGTACATAACCACTGGATTTTATTTGGATCTCTCTCACAGACTTTGAAAGTCAGTATAGTGCAGAGGTTAAGAGCATGGTCTTTGGAGCACGGTCTGGTTTGAATCCTAGCTCTACAACCTAGGCTGTTGGATCACACAAGTTATTCGACCTCTCCATGCCTGTCTATGAGAAGATCATAACAAGAGCATCCCTAATGGTGGTGATGTGAGAATTAAGTAAGCTCATACACAGAAAGAATTTAGAACAGTGGCTTGGACAGAGCTGCTGTTGTTAGATGCTGTCAATTTTCAACTCACAGCTACCCCATGTGACCGAGTAGAATTGTTTCATAGGGTTTTCTAGGCTGCAACTTTTTTGAGAGCAGATCGCCAGGTCCTTCTCCTGCAGAGTGGCTGGTGGGTTCAAACCGAGACCTTGCAGTTAGCAGCCGAGCACTTAACCACTGTACCACCAGGGAGAGAGTAGACCCAAAACCAAACCTGTTACTCTCGAGTCAATTCCAACTCATAGCGACCCTATAGGACAAAGGAGAACACAGAGTTTCCAAGGAGCGCCTGGTGGATTCGAACTGCCGACATTCTGGTTAGCAGCTTGTAGCTCTTAACCACTATGCCACCAGGGTTTTCAGGGACACAGTAGGTCCCAATAAATGCTCATTAATGCTGCTGTTGCTATCATCAGCTTTTAAAAATATCTTTCTTGGCACTTATTTTAACCTGCTTGGTAGAGTGTAATCTTCTAGATGGAAGGAATTATATCCTGTTCGTATGTGAAAACGCTGTGGGTACTAAAACTGTGCCTTGGAATATAAGTGTTCAATGGACAACGTGAATTTAAGTTAATGTAAATTTAAAGCTGGAGACCACCAAGGTCAACAATTTTAAGTCACACAAAATTTATCGATGGAACACATGCTTAAACTTGGTGTTTTAAATCAGTTTAAAAAAAAGACACCTTTCACTGAAGTGTTGAAATATCTTTAAATAAAACTTTTAATGCAACACAAAAACAATATTCACTAGGAAGTTTCCCTCTACTCCTCTGTTTTATTTGATCTTGGTGTCCAGTCTTCTAAAATCCTTGCCTATAATAAAGAGTAGATGTTCCCGGGCGGTGCAAATGGTTAAGCACTCAACTACTAGCCAAAAGGTTGGTGGTTCGAACCCACCCAGGGGCGCCTCAGAAGACAGGCTCAGCGATCTGGTTCTGAAAGGTCACAGCCGCTACGAGTTGGAATCGACTGAATGGCAATGGACAACAACAAACAATACAAGACCCACTGTAGATCATTTAAAAGTAATATAATTTCCAGGTTTAGAAAGCTGTCTATTATGAGATCAGAAAAACTAACATTCTTCCTTTATTTCTACATTTAAAAAATCTACTGCCACATTCAACACACACACATATTACCCAGAAACCCAGTGCCGTTGAGTCGATTCCGACTCATAAGACACATTAAAAAAAAAAAAAGCCCAAAAGACACAATTACTACATTTCCTGGTGTCTGCCTAGGAAACCATTTCTGAACATACCTACAAGTATCCCTAGTAAGTCTACTAGTTACAAACTGCTATTCCCTTCTTTTAGTTCCCTTCTCCCCAAACTGCTTCGCACTTACACATTTACACACCCCCAGTAAAGAACCCAAATGCCTATAATAAAATACAAACATGGATAGATATTAATTTCATCTTGGAGGACTTAAATCTTCCTATAAGCAGCCCCTCAACTTAAAAAAAAAAAAAAAAGCCTTGATTTGAAACAATGCCCCAAGCCTACTTTTTACCAGGTATTTTAGACAACTATTTACCTATTGATTGGCAGCAAGTCTCACAATAAATGGTTCAATAACAATGCATACATAATACGCGCAATTTCAGAAAATATCATTCATCAGTTAGAAATGGACAATACTGATTTAAAAAAAAAAGCTTAAACAATTTTATTTACCTATTGATTGGCAGCAAGTCTCACAATAAATGGTTCAATAACAATGCACACATAATACGCGCAATTTCAGAAAATTTCATTCATCAGTTAGAAATGGACAATACTGATTTAAAAAAAAAAAAGCTTAAACAACTGATTTCCACAGTAAAAAGAAACTTAAGACTATCTAAAACACTACAGATGAATCGCTAGCTTTAGGGTAAAGGTTTACTGAGTGCCTACTATGTGCCAGGCATATATGCATGCTGCAGGTGCATGGATCAACAACAATACCCAACATTAGTAGGGCTTTAAATCATTTCAATTAACTCTCAGAATACCCAGAAGCATAAGCATCCCACTTAAACAGTTAAGGAAATGAAGGCCCAGAAAAGTTAAATAATTTGACCGAGATAATCCCATCTGGTGAGTCCTGATCGAGACTTGGTCTTTTGACTCATAAATTAATCATCTTCTGCTGTACTAAACGCCCCCCCCCAAACAAAAAAAACTCTTAGGTGTTCCACTGTCACATTCTTAAAATAAACCCTACTTGACGACTGCCAGTATTGTGCCCTATCAGATTCTGTTAAGAATCAACGCTCAAAAAAGCAAAAACTTTTTTTAAAAAAGCCCATCGCCTCAGCATGTCGACGTTCAACCTCGCAGGCTAATCCTAGCGAACGCAGCGCGTTTCCTTCTGGATGTTGAGCGCTCCCACTCTCTTCCCCGAGCTCACCGGGCACCGGGCACCTACCATAGCGCGGCGGGGCCGAGGGTCCTCCGAGGGGCGACCGCCCGCCCAGGAGCGTGGGCCCCCGAGGTGTGCGGCGAGGAGACTCTGCCCCTGGCTCCGCCACAACGCGCGCGGCCGACGAACAGGGCCCCCAAAACCTGGCGTCCAAGAAGCGCCGGGGAGTCCCTTCGGACCGGGGAGGTGGTAGGCAACGGGGTCCGGGCCGACACCTCCGCCAGCCCAGTTCGCCGCAGCCAGTCACCTCCCCGCCCGCGGGCGGCGGCGGGCGGCCCCGTCCCGGTGCCCAGCGGGCCACACCAACTGCCCGGAGCGACCCAAGCCCCTTGCGGCCCCGGATCAGCCCAGCTCCTACCTGCCCTGGGCTTCGACGCCGTCTCCGCGGCCCCGCCGCTCGGCTCGCGCCCTCCTCCGCAGGGGCGCCAGGTCTCTCTGGCCAACTCCGGGTCTGCTCCGTCCCACCCCCGCAGGGCCCGACCGCAGGCTCCGCCTCGCCGGGCTCCAGCCCCACCCGGGCCAGCAAAGTCCGGTTCTTATTGGCTCCCATTCCCACCCTTCACGCTTGGGCCCGCCCCCGGTACCTCCTGGAGACCGGGTCAGCTTAGAGCGAGAACCTGGCTTCGGACCTTGGGTGGCCGCGACCAGGAGGCCCCAGCAGGCAGGCGGCCGGCCAAGCTCCACAGTCCTCGCTGTGCCTGGCGTCAGACCGACCCCATGGCCTGAACTTTGTGTGACGTGATTGAAACTTCACAACCCCGCGAGGTAAAGCCTAGTTTAGTCAAGGAATCCAAATGGCACCTCGCTCAAGGAAACCATAGAATTGCAGCCAGCCACAGGGTTGGTTAGGCCTGGTGCCTCCAGAGAAGCAGTAGCTCTGGCTGAGCTCAAGGAGCAAACATTTCCCGGGCAATTTCAGTCTGGTGCCAGCTTGAAACGTAGGGAGACGCAAATAAAGCTCTGAACACCTGAAGTTTGAAATCCTAGAGCAGGGGTGCCTTTGATACTTCCAGAGCCTGAGGTCGGCCCCCACGTCCTGTTGTGACACGCATGCATATGCGCTCCTCCTGCAACACGCTCACGCTCAGGTATGTGCATGGCGCCGTGCCCACTGCGAGCAATCGCCCAGTTTCACTAAGGCTGCGAGTCAAAGATGAGTTGAGCCTGTTTCCCAGGCACTTGCTAACCACCTGGCCCGCCTGCCCTGCCCGAACCTACCCTCCCCTCCCCACCCCAGTCCACTCCACCCCACCCCACCCCACTCCACCCCAGAGCCGCCTGGTTCTGGTGACCAAACGCTTCTCACGTCTGTTCACGTAGAGGTACCAAAATAGAAGACTGCCAGAAAGAGGTGTTTGGTTACACATCGCAGATGACTGTCACAAGCTAACATGACCAAGACAATAAAAGCAGCATATCCCAAACCGTGCTGAACAGCACAGCTGTGAACAAAAAAAAAGTAGGACAGAAATTACAGTCTATGACGGGAAAAAAAAAAAAAAAAACAGTAATGGCAAGATTTTTTTTTTTTTTTTTTTAAACCATATCCCAATGGGAAACCCTGGTAGCGTAGTGGTTAAGAGCTACGGCTGCCAACCAAAAGGTCAGCAGTTCGAATCCACCAGGTGCTCCTTGGAAACCGTATGGGGCAGTTCTACTCTGTCCTGTAGGGCTGCTAGGAGTCGGAATCGACTCGAGGGCAGGGTTTTTTTTTTTAATCCCAATGAGGAAATAAAGGTGAATATTGTTTTATTAAATTCTGAATACTGATCTTTATGGACTCCTCCCATACCCATCCCCCCGCCCCCCCCAAAAGCCTTAATTGATATATTTAGAAAATTTCCCAGTTTTCTAAAACGAAATTTTGAGCTAGCATAGTGTGGATTTGAAATTTATTTTTTAAACTTCGCATTCAGGCAGATTATTTGGCAAAATGAAGCAGACTGAATTACAAGTACCAAATACGAAGCCGCATCTGGCAGGAGTTCTGTGGAGGTAAGGAATGAATTCACATGTATGTGTTCTACTGCCCTCTCATGGGTAAGATGGATATGTACATAATGGTAGTAAATGCCCTTTTAAGCCTGAGAATAGACCGTTTAATTTAGCAATTTATATTATTTTGATGACAAGAAGCCCAAGATAAAACAAAATCAGGTTTTCTAAGGGACTTACAAATTACTCAGCAAACAAAGCTGCAATTTTGGAAGCCAGGGAGAGGATTCTTACACCAGAGATAGTACAAACATGCCAACAGGATCACACCTGTGCTTACAGGCAACTGTACAAAATGTGGAAACAAGCAGGAATTTACTTATTTTTTTTTTCTATTTGAAACGTCATTTCTTTCTGAGATGTTTCACAAATGCTCTTTTTCACATTTGTATCCAATACCCTATAACTTCATGGTATAAACAACTTGAAGGCAGGAATGAAATCTTATTCTTCATATCTTTGGTGTTTTGAATAGTTAGTGATACTTGAAGTGTTTGATCAGTAATTGCTTATTAAATAAATTGAATGAAATATCAGCCTAACCACTAGATGGCAACACAGTCATATGTGCAAAAGTATAGTTTGGCTATTTGGTGTTTCACCTTACCGTGAGTAACAGGCATGCTTCTAAAAGGTTACACGTATCTTATTTTAGGAGTGTGGTGGCATGGTGGTTAAGTGCTACAGCTGCTAACCAAAGGGTCGGCAGTACAAATCCACCAGGCGCTCCTTGGAAACTCTGTGGTGCAGCTCTACTCTGTCCTGTAGGGTCACTATGAGTTGGAATCGACTCAACGGCACTGGGTTTTTGGTTTTGGTTTTTGGGTGGGGGTGGCACAAGTGGAGACTCAAACCGCCCCCCCCAGCGGTTCTGAGGAAGAAAGGCCTGGTGAAGTGCTTCCGTAAGATTACAGGCAAGAAAACCCTATGGATTAGTTCTATTCTGTAACACATGGAGTTGCCATGTTATTTTGGTAAGGAAAACCATTTAAAATGTACCAGTATAGCTCACTATAACCTTATTGTCAATGATATCCTTAATGCTCAGAATACTTCTGTAAAATAAATTCCCACTAAGTATAGTGACTCATCAGTACAGACCTTCCATATTGGGTACACCTGTTCTGTTTTCAGCTAAGCAAGTCACTATTCAGCTGTACCCTGTCAAAGGACTTTTTAATGGTTCTAAGGAATGCCTTAAGTATTCTATAAATCAAAAGCCTGTATTCTTCCAATAGCAACTCATTCGCTTGTGTTTTTTTCCACTCTTAGTAACTGTTTTGCCTGAACAGTCATAGAGACTCTAGAATCAGGCAAACCTAGGTTTCCATTTCTACCGCTCAGTAGGTGTATCCTTGTACAGGTTATTAACTGTACTAACCTCAGTTTATTCATCTTCCCCAAAATGAGGATAATAATATCTATTTTATAAAGCTGCAAAAAGGATTAAATGAAATAATGTCTGTGGAATATTTAACACAATCCTAGACATGTATAATAGGGTAACTCTACAATGAAAATATTGCCCATGTTATATAGTTGGTTTGTTTATTTTATTCTGCTGATTTAAGACCCTCAGCAATTAAATTAAGTTCATAACACCAGGTTTCATAGCGATAGGCCATGCGGATTTGAGCTACATTTGTCTTCCGGATATCATTTCCAATAGGGCCTTCCTCAAGGTAATTGTCGCCCAGAAACTTTGCTTTTTCCTATAAGAGAAAAAGAAAGCAGAGTGATTACTACCTCATTTCACTCTAATATGGACAGTAATTGCATCCTCCACAAAAATCCCTTCCTTACGTTAGCCATGGCAACAGAAAGAAAACCAACCATTAAAAGCACTCATCCAGCACCTCAATGTGCACAGTCTGCTATGTATTTTATTTCCTTTGGCCAAAAGGCATGGCCAGAGGCATAATATGACTCCTTCTAGTCCCTGTCCATAGTAACTGCATATGCTTTGTGCGTAAATTTTTCTACATGTGTTTTCTCAACTAATTTTTCAGAACTAAACCCTATGCTCAGAAGGAAGAATCCCTGGTGATGCAACAGTTAAGCACTCAGCTGCTAACTGAAAGGTCTGTGGTTCAAACCCACCAGCGGCCCAGCAGGAGAAAAAGGCCTGGTGATCTGCCCCCATAAAGATTACAGCCGAGAAAACCCCATGGGGCAGTTCTGCTTTGTCACGTGGGGTTGCTGTGAGTTGAAACTCGACTGGACGGCACCCAACAACAACATACTCAGAAGGGTGATCAGTCAAGGACAAGTCTACCTCATGAGAAATTCCGCACTGCAAGACACTGTTTCTTGCCACTTCACACATATCACAGGTGCTCAGCTTGAAGACTTGTGCGGCAATGGCATATTCTTCCATCAGGGGCTCCTTCAGTTATTTAGGTAAATGAAGCAAAATAAGGAATGTATTAATAAAAGAAATAACATGCCTCCTGCACAAAAAAAGTATAATGAAATACCTGAATTTGACTTCAAACTTCTGGGTGGGACTCAACAGCCCAACAAAATATGTTTGTATTGCTCAAGATTCCGTATGTATATACCTTGGTGAAATGGAATTGCATTGGGTCATCTGTGGACAGTGAGATCATCAGCCCTTTCTGGAGAAAATCTAAGAAAGGATTTTTGGCATACTCTAGAAATAGGCTGTTGTTACTCAGTGGCGACATGGCGATGGGAATCTGGGCTAAGAAAAACAAATACTGTAACACAGCACTCTGAAAAGAAAAGTGAGGGAAAAAAAGATATTTAAGAATGTTGAAAAGAGATAAAACTAGAGACAATTACATCCCACATTCTATTTTAAACTTCTTAGCTTTCAACAAAATTATCGCCTGCTCTTTATATCCGCTATTGAAGAAAATTCTAGTTTTTCAACGTAAGTGCTCTTTTAAAAAAATCTATTTGGGTTCATCACTTTTCAGAAGCATTGAGTCAAACCAAGTTGTTTATTTGAACTTCAGTTGCCTTGGCGAGATGGTCTGTCTCAGGCAAAAGACTTCACCTTGAAACTTTTTGTTTTCCCTACCACAAAGTCCTGACTCTCACCAGAGGCATTTCAAAGCATGCCACAACAAGAAATCCAGCAAAAACTAGCTTAAGATACGCCAAGCTGCCTCTGAATTATCCCTCGTCAGAGCTGTAAAATGGAAGACAGGAGATTTGCATTAACCAACTACAAATCTTAAGCAGGTCCTTTACTTCTCTGGGCCTCTGTAAAACTGTGCTAAGTCATCTCAAAAATCCTTTATGTCCCACTTGTCTTTGATTCTAGTGTTGATAATGACTTGTGACAGTATGGTAAGAACAAAAATGATTCCTGTAGCTCCAATATAAAAGTTAACATTAAGAAGAGAGCCTCTGACTCACCTTTTTTAAATTTAGGCCATGAGAGATATTATCGGCAGTCATGAATGCTATCATGAGGTGGGTGAGAGCTCCAGCTTCCCCACAGTGAGGACGGAACAGAAATGTATTCATGCCTCGTTCCCTAGGGAAATGGAACTGCCATAGGAATCACAGGTGACTGAGAAGGACCTGACAAACAATTCTGGGCATAGAGTGATTTACCAGAAAACTCAGAAAAAGGGGATGGGGCAGCCAAAGGATTCAGCAAAAGCAGGCAATCCCAAATCATAATCTTAATGTATGCAATTTATTCCTAAATAAAGACTTTTTTTTTATTTTAAGACACAGCAGAGGATATGAGGGTAAGGAAGGAAGTGAAGAATTGATTCACTGAAAAGAAACACCTTTGGTCTTAGCAGGAAATTTACCAATACCACCATCTCACCACTTTTCTTACTCATACTTTAAGGGCAAAATGTTTTCAGAAAACCCCGTTATAATATTCCTTCACTTATTCCTCATCCAGATCTATCAAGAAGGATAAAATTTAGACCTTTATAATCAGTTGTACAGTGATTAGCATAAATTTCCGAACTTTCAAACAAAAGGAACTATGGAAGTTACTGAGGGCTCCAAAATGTTGATCCCTGCCCCTAAAGAGATAAAGAAGCTGAAGAAAAATTAAAGGAAAGAAATTTCTGACTTGGGCCAATTGGAAGCATCCCAGCAATGTAACACGGGCCTTGGACCAGATAGAGAGCCAATGAATGCGGAAAGAGATGCATCAAATAGACTGCCTTCTCACTCCAATCCCCCTCTACTCACTTTCTCAGGCTGTTGAGCACCGTGATGTTTGCATACATGTAGTAGGCATAGTAAGCATAAGATGGATTTTTTTCCACTGTCCAGTCCTGCGGTTTGGGGCTCTTGGAGGAAAACATGTGGCCACTGTGTTTGGACTCGTCATCCACGCTATCGAAGCCAGTAATCTGTCAGGAAAAGTGAGCCGTGCACTGGGTTCAGTCCAGTTGGAGGACTCCAATCCTCAAGTAAACTTTCAGGTCCAAAGGCAGGGACCAACCAGCAGAGGTAAGCACCAGGAGTTAGTCATGGCCGAGTGGGAGGGCTGGCTCATAAGCAGCAGTAGGAAGGTCTAAGGGGTCATGCTTACATGCTTGAGGAAGACACTGAGTTCTGGGTGAACCTGGGGGTTGATAGTGGCCTCAAACACTGGCATGAAAACATTCTCCAGCATCTTTCCAAAGTGTGGAAGGAAATTCTTGGATCGGAACACATCACTAGAGGCAAGAATGAAAAAAATAGTTGTTGTTATTGTTGTTAGTTGCTGTTGAGTCGATTCCGACTCATGGTGACTCCACGTGGGCAAAGTAGACCTGCTCCATAGGGTTCTCAAAGCTGTGACCTTTCAGAAGCAGATCACCAAGCCGGTCTTCTGAGGCATCTCTGGGTGGGTTCAAACTGCCAACATTTTGGCTAGTAATTGAACGCTTAATCATTTGTGCCACCTAGGGACTCTTGAAGAAAATATGAGAGGAAAGAAAGATTTTTAGGACTGATAGCCACAGTATAGAGGAGAGAGAGAACTAAATGCCTTGTACAATCAAAGACTTGGTATTTTCATCCTAGCTCCACTGTGGTACATCTTCTTGGTCACCCATAAAGAGGGATTCAATTTGGGTTCAGCATAGAACCTAACAATTTCATGCTGGACCACATGCTGCCATATCTTCCACAAACCTTCTATGGTAAGAAAACCAAATCTTCATAGCTAAGGCTAACCATGTTATAAAAGTTTCAATGACTTATATGTGTGTGTGGCCTATAAGATGGTGAGCATGAAAAGGTTATCAAGAACACTTCTGATTGCCATAAAACCAAAAAACCAAACCCAGTGCTGTTAAGTTGATTCTGACTCAGAGTGACCCTATAGGACAGAGTAGAACTGCCCCATAGAGTTTCCAAGGATTCAAACTGCTGACCTTTTGGTTAACAGCCATAGCACTTAACCACTACACCACCAGGGTTTCTGATTGCCATAGCCAGGGAAAATTTAACAAACTGTTATATCGTACTTACTATATGCCAGTTGGAAACCCTGGCAGCGTAGTGATTGAGAGCTACGGCTGCTAACCAAAAGGTCAGCAGTTCAAATCCACCAGGCACTCCTTGAAAACTCTATGGGGCAGTTCTACTCTGTCCTCTGGGGTTGCTATGAGTCAGAATTGACTCAACAGCAACAGGTTTAGTTGGTTTGGTATATGCCACTCACTCTTCTAAGGCTAGAAATATTAGCTAATTAAACCCTTGGAGTAACTCAATAAGTTAGGTATCATTATTACCCCATTTTAGAGATGATGAAACTAAGGCACAGGGAGGTGAAGTCAGGATTCAAGCACAGCCTGTCTAGGTCCAGAGTCCTAACCACCACACTCTACTGCCTCTCTGCCTTAATGACATTAGACAGGAAGCATTACTCCAGTTAAAAAGTTACTTTGGCTAAAGAGACTGCATAAGACTCTTGCATAGCCACAGGGCACAAAAAACACAGAGGCTGGTGGCCAGAGAATATATAAACAATTTAGTTAGATAAAAGAGTAGCGATACTGAACAAACAGAGAGAGAAGCCATCCCTGTGAGTAATGATTAGCTGGTGATATGAAAGAGAGCAGAGATCTTCAGCAATATCACTGACAAATACTCATTAATCATGGAGAACTTGAACACTTGTAGTATGAGACAATCAGCAGATAGGAGTAAACAGTCTCATACAAGAAAGCTACAGATAAGCAGGGGAAAGAATGAATTGGACACAGAGAAGAAAAATAGGAGAAAGAAAATGTGTAATGAAATGTATGTAGTTCTTATCTAGCTTAGTTTTAATCATTCTCAATAAGATATTTTGTGATTTTCATGAAGTCCTGTGTGTGTGCACACGTGTGCGTGTGTGTGCATGTGTGTGTGTGTATACCTTCTGATTAGAACACTGGACTGAAATGATCTTCCTAATTGCTGTTTGTGGTGCTGCTCATTCCTTGTGCATGCAGGCGAGGCGAGACAGGTGAGATGAGGGCAGGTTTTACGGTTTCCAATGGACAGGTACGTACTAGATCCTGGGGACCTGGATCATCCATGTCATGTTGGGGCAGTAGATTCGGTTGCGGACAAACCAGGTGGCGAGCTTGCTCCACTCGTCAGGACTGCGACCATAGATTGACAGGCGAGGCTCTGCATGCTGGTACTTGGCATCCACAAGGTCTGTACCTACCTCCTACAAAACCAAGAGAGGAGTCCAAGACCAGGAATTCCCACAAGTCCCTTAGGGATCTACATCTATAGGGTCTAGGGAGAGGAGATGAGTACTAAGAACTGAGGAAATGTGAAAAGAAGTAGGAAGCAAGAATATCAGAGGTGGAGATATAAGGGAAGTGAAAGGTGAGGGAAGTCCAGTGGGGATCAAAGGCTCATAGAACGTAATGGAGATTAACATGTGAAAAAGTCAGATTAATCATGATGAGATAACCAGGGCACCTGCAAAGGAAACCCAGCTTTTCATATTCTCCCTACCTCCCAAAACACACATCTCCCAACTCCACTTGTCATTCCTGCACACAGGCGTCATGAAAATGGGACTGGATCCTGATCCTAACTCTTCCTGGACCTCCGATTTACAACGACTGAAAGGGTCAAAAACCAAAAACCAAACCCAGTGCCATCGAGTTGATTCCAACTCATAGCGACCCTATAGGACAGAGTAGAACTGCCCCATAGAGTTTCCAAGGAGCACCTGGAGGATTTGAACTGCCGACCTTTTAGTTAGCAGCCATAGCATTTAACCACTATACCACCAGGGTTTCCTGAAATTAATCCCAGATCCACACTCTTAGCTTCTCTATCCTAGGCATAGAGGTCTTTTAAAGTAATTACAGTAGAAGTTTTAGAAGAAATTCTTTTATTCACTTATGTAGTGCTTGGCTCTAGAGATAGCATCCTGCCTTCCTTCTCCCTTCTCTCCTTCTTTTTCTCCTTCTCTTCCCCCTACCGCCAAGAACTATGCCAGATACCACCTCCACATAGATCTGGTTCGTTCTTCCTCACCTTGATGATAGTGGCAAAATATTCCCCATTAATGTAATTGTCTGTCTTCAGGTAGAGGTCTCGTAGCTCACTTGCTCCTACTGGATTGTATTTGTCGTTGAACTTATCAAAACGCTGGAAAGTCTGGCGTCCCTGAATCAGAAAAAAGGAACACAAGTGTGTAATAGCCAGAGCTGCCTGGACACAGAGACCTGGGGGAATGGCCAGGAGGAACAGGGGCCTGGTAGCAGGGGAGGAGGGCTGGGCTCCAGGAATGGAATTCAGGACAGTGGCCAATGAGTAGACCTCAAAATTGTCTGTGGGTGGTTTCAGTCAGTGCGGTAAGCAGACATGACTAAGAGAGCTCCAAGAAGGGAGGGCTTGTAGGAGAAAGGCATGTGGGGTTCTGAATACTGGAGTGAAGCTGACATCATCTTTCCAACCTACAGCATGAACGTCCAGAGAATCAACAGTCAGGTCGTAGGGATGCATTTTTAATTTAGCAAAAAGTTCCTTGAGGGTCAGATTTTTCTCTTTGGTGCTATAGACCACTCTGTCCGCATCAATATGGTAAGATTTCTTAATAAAGCGCAGCAGATGTTTCTGGTTCATGCAGGCAGCTGCATGGATATGGGTGTCCACCTGTGTGTACATTCAGAGAGAGAAAAACCAGCAGTCAGCTTTAGTTATGCTACTCAGGGACGATAGATAGTGCATTCAGTTCCGCTGTGGTGAGAGAAAGGAGTAAACACAGGGGCATGACCCGACAGCTGGGGGAGGCAGCCCAGCAATAAAGAACCAGTCAGAACCTTCATGTGCCTGTGCAAGGACGCAAAAACAGTCACAGCCAGGTTAGGCTAGATGCGTACATAAGAATACTTACTTCTCCTGTATGTCTCTGTACATCCAACTTACTTCCTATATGTGATCCACACAGAATTCTTGGGAACTGTGCCCCACCCCTGAAACACAACTGGAGGGAAAGTAGCTATTGCTGCTTTAAGCCCAGAAGAGAGAAAGGATTGAAATTATGGAGCCATGGCACAGTGATGACATTTATGAGCTAAGTTCCATGGTAGCATAGTGGTTAAGTGCTATGGCTGCTAACCAAAAGATTGGCAGTTGGAATCCACCAGTCATTCCGTGGAAACTCTATGGGGCAGTTCTACTCTGTCCTATAGGGTCGCTATGAGTCAAAATCGACTGTACAGCAACAGGTTATTGTTATAATTACACTTTGAGGCTTCAACAGATTAAGTAATTTACCCAAGGTCACATAGCCTACTGAACTAGGATTTGGGTCCGAATCTCTACTCCTGTATTTCCTGATTGCCACTTCCTACAATCATTTAAGTAGTCGGCATGCGCTTTGAAAGTGTTCCTAATTGATTGGTTTTCGTAATCATTAACTCACTTGATATTCACAACCCTCATGTGAGCTGGATTGAGCAGATACATTTCCCAATTTTACAAATGAGGAAACTGAAACTAAAATAATCACTTCCCCAAAGTTATACAGTCAGGAAGTGGGAGAAAAAAGGACTAGAACCAAGAACTTCCATATCCTACAATAGTAGTTTTTGGAGTTTGGTTTTATTATTGTCATTGATGATAATTATATAATATATATATATTTTTATGTCAAGAATATGGTAAACCTTTTTATGGGGATAATATATAGACATATCTGTCTGTTTTTACTAATCCACTGAACCTGAAGAAATCTCAGCTTAATCAGAAAATCGGTATTTTTTGTCCTTACCAAGAATTAATGCTTTTGTTCAGGAATTCCTCTGAGCAGCTAAAGTCATTACCTTCCTGCAGTTATAAAAATCTCGGTGGGGGTTGTTCTTCAGCTCCTTTAACTCATCCATCTCATTGAGCATCTCATGGACCTGGAACTTGGAGGACAGGAACTTCAGGCGCCGGTGGGCGTAGGTTTTACTACGAAAAAGAAAATTATATCACTTTCTAAAATTCCTGACATTTCAGGAAATGATCTCAATTTCAAAACCATCAGGACCAGGGGTGGCATCACTAGGGTTGGTGTGACCCAGTGTGGTAACTCATAGCGTCACCCCCCCCATGCTAATTGCCACAATATCGTAGCCAAAACACCAGAGAATTTCACAAAATCAACGACTATAAAGACTATAAAAACGCTGGCAGCAAGAAAAACACAGCGCGTGCAGACGAAGCCATGTGATTTGAAGCATCATTGTAATTGGGTAATAATGACGGCTCTGATCAGAGTGTATTAAAAAAAATTAGGAGGTTCAAAAAGAAAATTAGCATAGAGTTTTAGCCTTGTAGGTATATTGATACATGTGGTGCAGTGATTAAGAGCTATGGCTGCTCTCCAAAAGTTTGGCAGTTTGAATCCACCAGCAGCTCCTTGGAAACTCTATGGGGCAGTTCTACTCTGTCCTATGGGGTTGCTATGAGTTGGAATTGACTCGATGGCAACAGGTTTGGTATTTTGGGGTTGGTAAGGTGGGCTTTTTTTTTTAAGGTGGGCTTACTAAAAATTTTCTTGTTATAACTACCTACAGGGATATTTTTGTAAAAAACAATAAATTTCTGCTGAAACACTGCACGAAAATTTTATAGACAGTCATTTCAGCATCACCCTTTCTGACTGTGTCACTCAGTGCGGTCCGCACCCCCCACACCCCTCTAGTGTTGCCACTGATCAGGACCCTTATCACCCATTGGAAATAGTTATTGGAATAAACATTTTGGTTTACTCTGCAGTTAATCCCACTGAAAGGTATTGGGCTCCAAGGGTTTAGCCTTTTCATCGAAGTCAGACATAATAATGAGGGATGATTTGGGAAGGCATTTTAAAAATCGGTGGAGACAGTGTTCCTCCAGGTTGAAGGCCCTGGCTTCAGAGTCAGCAGATTTGGGCTTGCCCCTCAGCTCAGCCAGCTGTGTGACTTTGGGCAAGTTCCTTAACTCATTAGTCTCAGCTGATAAAACTGGAATATAAAAAAATATCTACCTTAGAGAACAATTGTGAGGAGTAAAATAAATTATGTACATGAAGCATTTAACATAATACTTGAAGATAGTAAAACCAAAAAAACCAAACCCATTGCCGTCAAGTCAATTCCGACCCATAGCAACCTTATAGGACAGAGTAACTGCCCCACAGGGTTTCCAAGGAGTAGCTGGTGGATTTGAAGCACCCAACCTTTTGGTTAACAGCCAAGCTCTTAACCACTGCGCCACCAGGGCTCCTTGAAGACATTAAGCACTTAATAAATACTTACTCTTACTATTGGTAGCAGTGGAGTCCTGATGGCTTAGTGGTTAAAGCGCTCAACTGCTAACCTAAAGGTCAGCAGTTCAAAACCACCAGGCACTCCATGGGAGACAGATGTGGCAGTCTGCTTCTGTAAAGATTTATAGCGTTGGAAGCCCTATGGGGCAGTTCTACTTTGTCCTGTAAAGCTGCTATGAGTTGGAAATTGACTCAACAGCAGTGGGTTTTTGGTTTTTATCAGTAGTAGTGGTAATAGTATTAACTGTTGTTGTTAATGTTGGTTAGGTCTCAGTAACACTTACACAGGTCCTTGAGCAATTAAAGCAAGTAAAAAATTCATATCATCTAAGAAGATGTCCAGATTTGGGTAAGCAAGTGGCTTGGGCTCATCCCTGCTGGCTGCTTCTTCATTAGGATAGATGTAAATGACACCATCCTTCATTTTGAGGTGATAGCCCAGGTTTTCAGGAAGGTCATCTGTTTGGAAGGGGTCTTCTTCCTTCTTCACAGGAGGGGTAATGACTTTTTCAATAAAACATAGAGTCATATATCAGCACATAGGATGAAATAACCACACAAAAGTAACCAAAATATAAAATACTATAAAGTATCATTAATCGAGATACCTGTACTTCATAATTTATAATTATCCAGAGTTAAGCTAAATTTTATTTTTACATTATTTTCTGAAGGTGACTGAATTAGTAGTTTAAAATAATTACAAAAATAAGATTTTATCTCATGTAAGAACAATATTCAAGTTCTTAAGAAGTACTGCTGACATATAAGTAACTGATATGCTACCTACAAATTATTTTAATTATTTACTAAAGTAGATCTTTGAAGGTTTCCTGCTTAGAGCATTTTATTAGCCTATCAAATAATTGTATAGAAGTAAAACTACAGTTAAAAAATTACCTTATTTAAACAAACCTTCGAGATTATATAGTTTCAATTTAGAATGGTTTTACTCTAAAGGGAGATATGAAATAAATGCTTATTATAATAAGAATTTTAATTCCTATTTAATTATAACATTTCCCACCTTTTAAGACACATACAGTTTTTGCTAAAGGAATTGAGAAGGGATTATGTGGATATATTTTTGTTTCTTTCCTCTGCTAACAATTTCAGCCTGAGGAAGCCAAGAACAGATTCCACACTGTCAGCCTTAAAACACTCATCCTTTTACTTTCAACAGTGTGGTCATTCATGCCTCTTCAGCTGCTTTGTCCAAGGCAGCAGAAAATCTCCTGTTTGCAAGTGACAACTAAAGCAGCCAGAGTGAGAACGATAACACACAAAGAAAAAGTCTGCACGTTTCCTATTCCAAACTGGGAGATAAGGAACACAAAAGAAGCGAAACAGAGTATGTTGCTACATTGAATATCCACTTGCAATCCTTATTCTGAAATACACTAGAGAGAAGAAGTATAATTTAGGGGAAACAGAGGCAAGAAAAACATCCTAAACATAAATATTATTGAAGAGGATGGGTAAACCAATATTTTGAGTTACCAATCTGGACATATGTTTAAGGTGACTTTACTATTAAAAGGAATTACAGAGAGGGAGTTGTAGAACTGGATATCTTTAACCATAGGACAATTTTGAAGTTCAAAAACCTTAAATATTTGCCTTCCCAGAAATTCCAATTCAAGAGTATAATCCTAAGGTTATTACATATAATACAACTGCACAAAGATGTTTATGTCAGGATGTTTGGGAATACATTTTTAAAAGTCAGTGACCTAAATACCTAAATTCTGATACAGTGATACAGTAGAAATCTGTGCTGTTATTAAAATATAGTTATTTTTCTAAGTTGTGTCTCATGTAGACAGCATATTGATGGATCCTGCTTTTTTATCCATTCAGCCACTCTGCATCTCTTTATGGGTGCATTTAGGCCATTTACATTCAGTGTAATTGTTGCTAGGTGTTAGTTTATTGCTGTCATTTTGTAGTTTTTTTGTGTGTGTGTGTGTGGTGCTAACATTTTCTTTGTTCCTCTTACCAAAATATAATTTTTTTTTTTTTAAATAGGTCCTGACCCCAAATTCTCATAAAGAGACCAGACTTAATGGTCTGACTGACACCAGAATGACCCTGGAGTTCATGGTCCCCAGACCTTCCGTTAGCCCAAGACAGGAACCATTCCCAAAGCCAACTCTTCAGACAGGGCTTGGAGTGGACTATGGGATAGACAATGATACTGGTGAAGAATAAGCTTTTTGGATCAGGTAGACACATGAGACTATGTTGGCAACTCCTGTCTGAAGGGGAGATGAGAGGGTAGAGGGGCTCAGAAGCTGGCCAAATGGACACGAAAAGAGAGAGTGGAGGAAAGGAGTGTGCTGTATCACTAGGGGGAGAGCAATTAGGAGTAAATAGCAAGGTATTTATACGTTTTTGTATGAGAATCCAACTTGATTTGTAAACTTTCACTTAAAGCACAATAAAAAAAATTTTTTTTTAATAGGTCCTTAGATTTATACAGGCAGAAAGTAAAAACTGAAGTATGTAAATGAAGTACTATGGAAAGTCAGAGCATGTTGTTTACTTTTATCCAGAGGTTAGAAGAATGCAGGAAATAGTAGTTGAGTTGCACTTTGAAGGATTAGGTAGGATTTGGACATTTGGAATATAGTGAATAAGGGCGAGGAAGGGAACAGCATGGCAAAACACAGGTGCAAGGAAACACCTATCTATATGGAGAGCAGGAATAGTTCTGACGAGAACCAAGAACATAAAATGTGGAGAAGAAGTGGTATATGTTGAAATAGGTTGAGTGTGCAGGTCCAAAAAAATAAATAAAGATGTAGTTAGGAGGTCAGATGGTGGTAGGTCTGGAATGCTGAGCCAAAGACTGGATTTTGTTTTTTTGGTAACGGGGAGCAGTCAAGTTGGTAATGGGGAGGAGAGGGATGTGCTTAGAGCTGGGTTTTAATAAAAGAGCTTGCATCAAAGTGAGGATGAACTGAAAAAGAGAGTAAGATTGCGGTTTAGCAGAGTAGATAGGAGGCTGTTGCAATAATCAGGACAAGGGGAAATACAGGCTTACATTAGGGGAATTGGACGATGGAGACAAGAAAAGAGGTTTTGAGAGATATTGTACAGACTGAATCAAATCATTGGACATGTAGGGCAGGGAAGAGAATGGAGCCAAGAATGATTATGATTTTTTACACTGGATTATTTATAATTTAGGGGCATGTTTTAATATTTAGTAGTTAATCCTAAAGATGTATTCTCTACATCCTACAAGAAAATTAATTACCTGGATAGAAGCTCTCATTTGCTACCCAAGCCTCACCCTCAATGTTCCGCAAGTATTTGGAAGGGGTTTTAGGGAACCTCTGAAACGACTTCTGCATGTATTTCTCCCGTATACACAACGCCCGATACAGACCTTTGCAAACTATTTCAAAATCTTCAACTGTAACCTGCCAAGAAAATTTCAGAGTATTGGAACCGATCCTGTGAAAACCTGACAAGTGGGTAAAGCTTGCCTTTGGCACCTCCCAGCTCTCTGTTGCAGTCCAGGCCGAACCTCACCCACCCACTTGGCACACAGTGTCCTCACTGGACCTGGCTGCTTCCTAATTGACTCAGGCACTGGGTCTCCCTCCAGGAGCAGGTCCTGAAGGTTTGCTAGCTCTTTCGTCTCTATCAAACTTACCTGCCCTGCAATTCATTCCCTTACTGTCCTGTAGTCGTTTGTTTTCTTTACTAGATAGCAGTGGTTATCTAGCAGATATGATTACAAGAACTCATTCTAAAAAGGTAAATAGTTTCTTCCTTCCAGATAACTTATGGACATTTTAGATGGAGGCCTCTGAAGACAATACCTCAGCTCAAAGATAATGTGACCCAAATGGTGAGAATTCAAACCACATGAATGTCAGTGAGGGAAGTATTTTGGGATGAACAAGATGTCATGAATCCCTCAAACTCCGTTGCACACGCAGTGCCTTCTATAGCTACAGATAGATCAGAATGTTATCCTGTGAGAAGTCACTCTTTTGGGTGGTTTTACGGAGCGTTTTACCTATGGCTAAAAGTAGAGAGACTGTAGCATAAATTTTTATTGGAACTGTGGGGAATTTCCCAAAATGGCCTATTTGCCCTGCCCCTACACCTGACTCAGGCATGTTCAAGCCGTTCTAACTTGAAATCATTGAATACTCTTTTTTTTTTTTCTTTCTTTCTCTCTCTCTCCGGGATCAACCTAAGCTTGTTCCCAATGGTTTGAGGTTCAGATATTCACCCTAATCAGATTAACTATTTATAAAGACCTGCTGACCTCAGTGAAGAGTCTGACATACAGTGTAGAGGGTCTGCCTCTAAGGTCATGTTTGTTCCATTGCCACCTAGTGGGCCATCAGTCTATCAGCAACTCAAGGGCAAGAAAACCACAAAAACCTGTTGCATCAAGTCGATTCTGACTCATACTGACTGTCTTAGTTATTTAGTGCTGCTGTAACAGAAATACCACAAGTGGATGCTTTAACGAACAGAGATGTATTCTCTCACAGTCTAGGAGGCTAGAAGTCCGAATTCAAGGCACAAGTTCCAGAGGAAGGCTTTCTCCCTGTGTTGGCTCTGGAGGAAGGTCCTTGTCATCAATTTTTCTGTGGTCTTGGAGCTTCTCAGCGCAAGGACCCTGGGTCCAAAGGACACGCAGGCTCCTGGCTGTTTTTGCTTGGTGGTCCCCTGTCTCTCTGCTTGTTTCTGTCTTTTATATCTCAAAAGAGATTGACTCAAGATACAACCTAATCTTGTAGATTGAATCCTGCCTCATTAACATAACTGCCTCTAACTCTGCATCATCAACATCATAGAACCAAAAACCAAACCCGTTTCGGTCAAGTTGATGCCCTCTCATAGCGACTCTATAGGGCAGAGTAGAACTTCCAAGGAGCACCTGGTGGATTCAAAATGCCAACATTTTGGTTAGCAGCTGTAGCACTTAACCACTACACCACCAGGGTTTCCCATTAACATCATAGAGGTTAAGATTTACAACACATAGGAAAATCACATCAGATGACAAAATGGTGGACAATCACACAATACTGGGAATCCCAGCCTAGCCAAGTTGACACACAGTTTTGGGGGACACAATTGAATTCATAACACTGACTCTACAGGACAGAGTAGAACGGTCCCATAGGGTTTCCAAGGCGTGGCTAGCGGATTCAAACTGCTGACCTTTTTAGCAGCCAAACGCGTAACCACTGTGCCTGGGTCTTAGTCACGTTCATGTCCTCAGCACTTACCACACAATGCCTTGCACAGAGTAGTTCTCAGTAAGGACTGATTAAAGTGAATCAATTGTTTATCAGGGATTAACGGCCTTGGGAACTTAGTCCTGCTATCCCTTTTACTTCTCTTTTTCATTCCAATATAGACTAAATCCAGGTGGAGTGTTGCTCAACCACATCTAGCCAACAGCTGTAGCAATATACGTGGTTCTTCAAAATCTCCAGGCCAAGCCCCCAGCTTTCTCATGAGGATTCCCTGACTTCTGGGTGCCTCATCCTTTCCCAGTCTTTTTCTTTCCCACTCCTGTTTTCATTTCTACCGAACACGCAGAAATCAAGTATGTTTTCTAGCTTTTATATATTTTTTGAATGCTGGAGATCTCTCCAGTTTCCAAAATTTGTTTCCCGTGTACTTGTCAAATATTAAACATTTCCTTTCAGCTATTTAGCATCTAAAATCCCTGCCATTTGCAGAACATCCATGTTATTGCACAGAAAATGAATAAACAAGAATGGTGTGCATTTCGTTGCTTTGTCACTTTTAAGTAGCTTGGAATTTATCCTAAGTGGATCAGTTACATGAGAAGGGGGCCTGGCCTGGTCATTAGAACTATATTTGGAGCATTGACTGACAGCCGAAGAGCGGTTCCATCAGTACGATGCTGATTCTGCAAGTCCATGAGACAGAGATTTATGAACAGCCAACTGTTACGGATCAGACCAGCAGGTCAGGTTGTTTGTGGCATGAATTTATTAGCCCTGTGGCATACTAGGAAATCCTGGCAGTGTGGTGGTCAGCAGTTTTACCGGGCACTCCTTGGAAACCACATGGGGCACTTCTACTCTGTCCTATAGGGTTGCTATGAGTAGGAATCAACTCAGTGGCAACAGGTTTGGTGTGGTGGCATACTAGAGTCTGTTCCAAGCAATGATATACTGTGTAAGCATCTTGAATGAAATTGGAGAGGACAGTCAGACAGAAAACAACAGTCCTGTTAGAATTTTCTAACCTCTCTCTCATCTTCCTTCTTTTTTCTCTGATCCCTCCTCTTATTCTCGCTTCTCCTTTTCTTTCTGTTGATTTGTTTTCTTTGATTAGTTCATGCTACCTGCAGCCCTTCTCTCAATTCCAGGTCTGCACGGGGTCTGTCTTTCCCCAAAAGCCCCCTTGTGCCTCCCCGAGGCTCCTGTTTTATGCTGCCATCAGTGAGACTAGACCACCTACTTCTCTCTTTGGACTTTTTTCCAAAGTCTGTCTACCATGTTCTCTGTTACACACATACTCTCCATGTGCAAGCAAATGAGACAAAGAAGGAGACATTATACTGAATGATAAAACCAATATAGAAATGTAAGGCATAGCACATTAGTATTGAGATGCAATAATGTAGTATAACAAAGGACAGGTAAAGTAACACCTTCCTTAAGAGGAAGGGGAGAAACTAGAACTGTCACGCTGAGTGGCTTCCCAGTGTTACATCTGAGGGGCAAGGAGCAACTCACCCCAGAGGCGTAATCGCCTGTGATCTGTACTCTCTGGAAATCCGGCACAGTCTGGTAGGTTGGAGATGAAGAAATGTATTCATCAATGTGGGACAGTTCGGTGGAAGATGTTTCACTTAGTGGAATGGACAAACCAACAGTCCTTCTCCCTTGGAAACGCTTTTTTCTGTGTTTGAAATTAAAAAATAAGTGAATTTTATTTTCATCAGAAGTTCTATTGTGATAGATTGATATTTCACTATTGAATTTTATTTTCAGGGTAAAAAGTGAAAATTAAAATGTGGGCTGAATGTCAAAAATAGGATCCAACCGTAGTGGGAGAAGATATCACTAAGGACACATAACAGTGTTCTCTTTTTCCTGCCATACCTTGGAACAATGGGTCTTAGGGAACCTACTAGAAGATGTTTAGCATGACATCATTCCTCAGAGGCAGTCTGCTCCTAGCGGAAAAGGCAGTCTGGGTGCTGCAATAACCCAGGCTATGTCAGTTACTACCTGTGCCATTTTGTGGCTATTCCTTAAACTTTCCATCTCCCCATTTGTAAAAGCTTCCATCTCCCCATCTGAAAAAAATGGTGTAATAATACCTACCTTATAGGATTTCTGAGATTTAATGTGTATAAAATGCTTAGCCAAGTACCTGGATCTTATAAAGTGCTTAATATTATTTCCTCAAACAAGAAGCATTTATTGTTCCTACTTTGACCTGAGTTCTAGGTTAGGTCCTGTTGGAGATGCCAAAGGAGGTGAAACATTGTTCTTTCCTTAAAAATATGAAGTCAAGAAAATGACAGCAGAATGATCTTTTCCACCTGGGGCTGCAGAGGGTGCTGTGAAGAGCGGGTTGCAATACAGGTTTGAAGACTAACATGTGGCAGATAGTGACAGATGGTGAGCCTTTAAGAGTAGTTCAAATAAATAGACTTTGTGGATACGGGCCTATGAAGACTGCGTGGGGGAGGCAATAAGTATGCATCACAAGGCATAGGAGAGGAAGGCCTGAGAGCAGAAATAGAGAGCTGTAGCCCTGAGGCAGGGAGGAGGTCAGACTGGATGGCTAGGAGGATTCATGTCAGCGGTCACAACACTAAGGTTGGCTAGGGAAGGAGTTTGAAGATGAAGGATCTTGAGTTCCAGTGTGTACGACCATTGTGTGTAAGTTGAGTGTGTTCATAGCAGCCATCAGCCCACTTTGGAACAATTTGTGTGGGTAGCTCGAGCCTCTTGTTCAGGCTAAACGAAGATGCGATGAGGCTAGAAGGCCCACTGTTTTCTTCGTCTTATTTTAGTCACTGGTACCTCTCCCCAGCATATACAGAGTGGGGAAAAAAGGCATTTATAACCCTGGTAGAGTTCTTCCACTGAGTCGAACCATCATTCAGATAGACTGAGCCATATCTGCCTGACATTCCACCCCTTCATGTCCACTGTACTAAGCATTCCCCTTATACATGACTTACCTCCTCCCTTCAGTGGAGGACAGAGTTTCCAGGTGGAGAATGTGTGCTTGCATCTCACGGTGAGATATTGGGCAGATCTCATCCACATCAAAGGGGGAAATCTCATGACGGCCTCCCTCATCTTTGACTTCAGAGGCAAACACTTTTTCAGCAAAGCTACGCATTGCATCATCAACTTCTAAAAGAGGTTTTTGCATGTTAGCATTCAAACTCTTTCCCAAAAGTCATCTGAGAGTTTCTGTCATGTGTAAGGCACAGTGCTAAGGACTGCACTGGGTGCGCACCCCTGCTCCACACTAGGGTCCCAGAGATATGATGGAGCTCAATGCCTGCTCTTTCTTTAGTAGGTTCATATGTGAGTAACTTGGAATTCTGCTCTCAGAAACACAGATCAGATTCTCACAGCACTTTTTAGAATGGTCCAAAAGATGGTCCTTAACATGAGATTGGGCTCTTGCAGGACAGACACTTAATGGAAGGCTGCCTATTTCTGGCAGGGCTGTGTTTGATTTAATAGTAACCATGCAGCCCAGTTCTTCCCATTAGACTGGTAGGGTTTGCTGATTGCTTTTGAAGATGTGGACAGGGTTACCAGTCCTTGGAGTTTTTCCTCCTAGGGAGAACCAGTGATCTAAGTAGTTCTGAGAAATAAATATGTATCCAGGGTCTTTATTCTTTTTTAGGACAGATACTGTGTTTCTCTCACACATTGCAACCTTGTATGTTTTCAGTCCCGACATCTTGGTGATATGTTGGTGTGTATGAGGCAGGGAGTTACTAAAATGCATTACCTGGTGTTGGGAGTCCCATTTCTTGTGGACATGTGGCCGTCCATAATGACTGATTCCTGGAAAGTCAATTTTATTTTTACCTGCCTTAATTTTCCCATTCTTAAAATAAGGGGTGACACTGAGCTCAGCAGTAAATCACCACAAGGCCCTCAGGAAAAGAGAACCAGTTTCATAATATAGAGTGATGGTGAACATCAAGTCTCTACTTTTCTAAATTCCACCTTGTTCTCCAGATGCCCAGTTGTTTCTGTCTGAATAATCATTACCTCTAATACTTCCAAAAGTCTCTGACTGGTATTTCTAGAAAAGAGCAGATAGCAAGAATGGGAATGGCACACAGCTAGTTATTTGGAGCAACAGTGGATGACAAACATTCCCCACAGGATGACAGAGCAAACCATATGCAGATATAGGCCCTTCTGCCCCATAATGTCTATACAGGCCTCCAAAAGGCCACATTTTCAATTCTAACTTAAGTAAGTGTAATATGTTCAAGTCTTTGCTGTGCACTCACCAACTCCTTCAGCTTCCTCTGTCTCCATTTCCTTATCTGTAAATTGGGAATTCTAATACCTATCCACCTTGACCCACAAGACTGTTGTGACTTCAAATGAGATAAAATGGAAATGTTTTCAGAAAAATAAAGCACCTGATTAAATTGAATAATGTAATATGGTCGCATTGGTTAAACAGACATTTGGTATTTGGGGTTAGCTGTGGACTATTAAGGAAATGATAAACGATATGACTTTGTTCAGGCTGAAACATATATTGGAAAGGATAGCCATGAATTCATAACATTGCCATCACTAACAGTCAGGTCAGCCAGTTTTAAAAACCTGCCTGTCACAACACAGTTAATAGACTCTCACAGATGCTGAACTTCATTCATCTGTTCGTCTCATTAAACTCAGGCACTTCCTGAAAATGAAAAGCGTCTTTGGATATTGCGAGTAGTTCTTTGGCAAGTGCCATGATTTGCTAAGGAACAAATGGAACACTAAGTAGATACATTTGATGGCTTAAAAATTCTTCCCTCCACCCAAGTCCAAAGGGTCCCCAGAAATAGTATCATTCCTCCCGAGCGTCACAAGCAAGCACATGCACCTCAAGGATGAGTGGCAAGCAGGAGTTAGAAGAGGCTTCAGGCAGCATGAAAGACAGATGGAAACAGGCTAAGTGGTTGTAATGATGAGGATGAGGATGAGGGCGAGGATGATGCAGCTGGCTTGTTATGCTGGATCTGTAGCAGTGCTGCTGAAGGTTCCCGGAAGGCTGGTGTGGAGGTGGACACCCAGAAACTAAATTCTACCTGCTTGAGATCTGGCTGTTCCAGAACAAGTATTCATTTATCTGGGACTGCCCATACCCACTTCTTTCATATTTTTAAACATTATTGTTTTTTACTAAGGTCGTATCTATCTAAACCACTAGAAACAGTTGAAGAGTAAAAACTCCACTCTCAAGAAGTAGCTTACATGTTGACCAAAAATTATATGGTTGATATTTCCTTCCACTGAATCAACCAGTTGTTTTGACTTCATGCAGTCACAGCTGAAATTTGACTCCTAATTCAAGAGCTCTGCCTTTCAAAAATAATCCAGGGTGTGGTATTGGTAATGGAATGAGTGAACTGGGCATTTCAAAAGATGAGTAGATAAGATTTGGTGACAATCTGAATTCATGGAGAAAAAGAAGACCCCCTCAGGTTTGTATAGATAATTGCTGAGTTATTTTCTGAGCATGTTACATTTGAGATAATGGAGCATCCAACCGGAAATGTCTTGAGGATGGGACATGTACCTTTGGACAGAGAACTGACAAGAGACTAGGGACAAGAAGTAGAGCGAAGTGAAAGAAGCACCAGAGTAGGAGTCAGAAAAGGTGTCCGCGTCTGCTGAGCAAACCACGTAATGACTAGGAAGCTCAGTTTCCATTCATCATAAGAGAAGAATGTTAATAATAATAATAATAATTCCAACTTGAGAGAGTTGTTAAAAAGATTAAATAAATACTTTAAAAACTATACAGTACTATTCAAAAGTTGGGAGTTATTATTATTAACACAGGAATTACAAGACTTGAGAAAAGGAATATCATGCTTGTTTCTTCACCCAGCAGTTTCAGAAAAACACGCTCATTTCTCAGCAGTGCTTTATTAATGTGTAGAAAAAACAAGGTCATAGGCCTTTAATATACCACATTCCATCTCACAGACAAAGGAACTCAAAGGCAGACCTATATATCAGTCAGATAAAGGACAAGTCTGATTTGAGATAAAGGGGAACATACAACTAAAGTTACAGTTTTATTTTTAAAATGGGGTTCCATTTTATATGGTCACAAGAATTCACAACAAAATTTTGTGCCCTGAAATTGAGAGTTAAGGCAAGTTAACTAACAGTAGACCCCTTTGGCTAATTTATGTCGATGGAGAAGATTGTTTTATTTTAATATATCAAATAAGTGCCCCCTACAAGGTTCTCTTTAGAAACTGGATTCTTTTGGAGTCCAGAAATACCGTGAGTTCATTTGCTGTATTATGGGATACCTATGGTCATCTTAATCCTTGTTGACTTTCAATGGTACCACTTAATAAACACTGCTGAAAGATAACCATGTTTCTGAATTAAGAAACAGTATCAATTATTTAATCGATAGTTTGGCAAAAGGCAGGAAAAATAATCCAAATTACTCACGTTTTTCTTCAGCTGTATGAAGTAAAACAAAATAAAATAAATGAACAGCTTTCAGAAATCATAGTGGTTATTAATCAACGCTTTGGAATGAAAACATGTGGATTGGTGCAAGAAAGAGGTGTGGTGGGATACGTTATCACAGCTTCAGTCTTCCAGTTTACCTATAATTTGCCACCATCTGAAAACTCTGGGAATATGCTCATTGTACATCTCTTCATTTTCTTTTCCTTTTTAATATATCTCTTCAAATATATGTTTATAATCTTAAAAAAGGCACTCTTTGTAAAATGTGACTAAAAAAAATCTGATGAAGAGGAATGGGAATGTTCCTACAATGCTAGTAGTTCCAACTGAAATAGCTCACTTGGAAGACAATTTAGTAACACCTACCAACAGTCATTTCTAAGAATCTATCCTATGGAAACAATCCTTACACATGGAAAAAGCTTTACACATGGAAAAAGCTTTAGGTGCAAAGATTACTGTCCAAGTGTATTTATACTTACAAAAACATGTAAGCAGCCTAAGGGATTAGTTAAGAAAATGAGAATATTATACAGCCATTTAAAATGATGTTGATGAAGAATATGTAATATCATTTGTAAAATGATTAAGTTGTAATGTTAAGCAAAAAATAAAGCAGGATATAAAATCACATGTACAGTATCATCACAGCTATGTTTGAAAATTCTTAATTTTACGTAGAGAATAGACTCAAAAGAAAAACACTAAATATTATGTATGAATGGGTATCCTTGGCTGATGGGACTATGGTGGTTTTGTGGTTACTACAACTTTCTTCAATTCCACACATTTTCTAAATGAGTATTTATTAATTTTATTTTCAGTGCAATTTCTACATTTTTATTTCATGTGACAAGTGTATTGGTTTTGTACTGAAAAAGACTTATAACTTACTACTTTTTTTTACTACTCTATACAAGCCTGGATTGGGAACTATCAGAATGCATAATCTGGGTTAATAGTTCCACCATATTCATGATTTTCAACTAATACTCTAGCTAGAGACAGTGTAGGATCACTCTCAAAATTGTAGCAGCACAGGTTGTATTTAGTAGAGTAAAAAAAAAAAAAATATCTCACACCGCTTTTTACTGGGATCATCAAAGATGACGACACAATCTTAGAAAATTATCCCCCACCCAAAACTAAAAACAAAACAAAGAATCCCAAAAGCATCCTGCCTCTGAAATGAATTATTAAAGCTATTATGAACTCTAAATAAGGATGATCACAGCTGATATGATAGCTAAAGAAATGGTTGCATCTGAAAACAATTGAGCTTGCCAAATACTTTTGTACACCTACCTGGAAGTTGGAACAGAGGCATTTTTGCTGGGTTCCTTGGTTCTAGGAGAAGAGACGGTGCAGATGGCTGACTGACATTATAAAATACCTTGACGTTCATTTTTGTTATTTTGCTTTGCCCCTGAAATCTGACCCTTCTCTGCTAAAAGGAGAGAGATGAGCTTTGGACCTATTTATAGCTTTGTCAATTGACAGTGACAAACAGGTGAAACCTATCTACGGTCTCCACTCAAGAATTTTAGAAAAGAGGACTGTGATGGGCCAGGCATTTCATTTCAATTCTCCCTAAATCTTCCTACAGATTCAATTCTCTTCAAGTGTAGTTTTCTTACATAACTTGACCACCCTAAAAAAAAAAAGAAACAGTTGCCATCTAGTCAATTCTGACTCACGGCGACCCTATAGGACAGAGTAGTGCTGCCCCGTATGGTTTCCAAGGCTGTAATCTTTACAGGAGTGGACTGCCACATCTGTTTCCTCCAGAGCAGCTGGTGGGTTTGAACTGCAGCGGAATGCTTAGCCACTGGGCTACCAGGGCTCCTTACTTTGACTACCCTAGTGAAATACAGTGGGGTTGTCTAGGCTTCTTAAAAGTCAAGATAAACTCAGGGTTTTTTGGCATGAGCACAGCTTGGTGTGTATGTTGGTATATCATCAAACTCTCAACACACACACAATAAAAGCTTTTATCATTACAAATATCCCTGCTCAGCATAAATTCACTTGACAGAATTTAATGAACTAAATAGTAAAGTAAATTCACTTCAACTCTTACAGAAAATCAATTGCCATCTAGGATGCTCAGTTACCCCTACTCTACATACTGTAATAAGAATATCTTTCCTTTGTATAACATTTTATACTATATACAGCACTTTCCAAACATTATCTATTTGATCCTAATTACAAACCTGTAAGGCAAGTTGCACGTTATTTTTGCTTCCCAAATGAAAAAACTGGGGCTCGGAGAAGTGTATTGCCCAAAATTATTCTGATCATAAATGGTAAAGCCGAGGCTTCCCAGATTAAAAATCCCATGCTCTTTCCATGATAACATGCAGTCTTAGCTGTAATTAATATGTGGTGATTACTCTTAGGTAAAGAAAGTACTTTGTTCAGCTCAGTAGAATTTATAAATTGTAGCAGCTTATTTAAAAAATTCTTTTTTTTCATACTGAGGACAGTAGCCACCCACTTGGAACTTCAGAGAAGGCAGAAGGGTGGACATAGGCTGAATACTCATTTTACTTTTAACTATTTCCTGAGCTCTGGTGGTGAAGTGGTTAAGCACTTGCTAACTGAAAGGTCTGAAGTTCAAGCCTTCCAGCTGTGCTCAACAAGAGAAAAATGTGGCAGTCTGCTTCCATAAAGATTCCCAGAAACCCAGTGCCATTGAGGTGTTTCCGACTCAGCTTTGAAAACCCTGTGGGTCAGTTCTACTCTGTCCTATAGGATCACTATGAGTTGGAATCAACTCAACAGCAATGGGTTTATTGAAAACTGGGACAAGCCTCTTTGCTGGCAAAAGCCGAATATTTTAGTGCTTAGCCTTACAGCCATCATCTCCTTTCAATCAACAATACTGGAACACATTACAAAGGTGTTACTGAACCATACCGTGTTTGGTTCATTCATTTTCTGTTCCTTTCTGTGACATTTTCACCTGGATTCCCTAAAGGTATCTACAAGTTTATATATCCACTCCAAACACCTTCCTCGACAAACCTACTTTTCCTTAAGTGTTTCTTCTCTCTATATAAGTTATCCCTCAATTTTACCATTCCTTTTATGGCAGACACCCTGGTGTCATTTTCCCTTTCTTTTTTACTAACAAAAATTGTTTTGGTTTGGGGGCATTAAAGGATCCAGTTAAAAAACTATTTTTTGCTAGACTCCTTTGCAGCTACAAGTGGCCATGTGACACAGTTCTGACCAATAGGATGTAGCAGAATTGCTGGGTGAGATAGCTGGAAAAACTCTTTAGAAGAGGGTCAACTCAGCTGGCATATGTTCTCCCCTTCCTCTTCCTGCTTGGAACAAGGATATATTCAGGAGGGGTCAAGGATGTATATCAACTATTGTAACACAAGTGACAAACAGGACAAAAACCACATGTGAGAAAGACCTAAGCAGAAAGAAATGGCCAGGGTCTCTCATGGTATCATGAAGCCACCATAATAGCCCTCAACTGCCCAACTCCAGACTCCTTGATATATAAGAAAAATCAGTTTGTTTTAGCCACTGATTAGTCAGGTTTTCAGTAACTCAGAATCAGTGTTAAAAAAAAAAAAAAAGTCACTAGGCACTGCAAATTCAGACGATTGCATTAGACTCCTAATTATTTTCCCTGCCTCCAAGCCATATCGCATAACACTTCCAGATTCAATCTTCTTGAAACAACACTTTGATCGTTATATGTCCAGTCCAAAAGCGTTCACCAATTCCTCATTCATTTTTTTCAACAAATATTTCTTGGACACTTAATGAAAGAGTAAGTGGTTCAGGTCAGACAGACCTACGTTCTAACACTGTCTCCTCCCCTTACTAGTTGTATAGCCTCAACTTTTAAAAACCTAATCAGACACTGTCCTGGGTAGTGGTGTATAGTGAACAAGAAGACAAAGCCCTGCTTATTTCTAATGAGCAATATGCAATAAGAATTTTAGGTAGTAATGGTTGCTATGAAGAAAACAAAACAAGGTAATTTCTAGTGCTGAGAGATGATTTTCAGCTAAGGAATAGCTCTCTTCCTGGAACTGTTTAGACTAATAGAGTAGACTTTAGATACCTCACACGTCTCTACTGAGTTATCAAGGGCTCTGTCTCTATGAGTGGCATAATGTACTTTTAGAAAACTCTCCACTCCACCTGCCCTCCAGAAAATCATTTGGGAACTTCTTGAATAAACTTTCATATGACTGTGGAACATTATGGAGAAAACAAAGTTCTTCAGACTTATGGGGTCATCCTAACTATTTCGTGCCTTTGCCTCATTGGTGTCTCCAACCCCGCCCTCCAGGACTTAAATGGTTATACACCCTTCCATTTCAGGACCCAACTCTGTCCTCATAAATGCACCATTTTGAAGAGTACTTGACCCACTTGAGGAGTTGCAATTAGTTCAGTATGGTTGGGGCTAAAGTATAGAGTTGGAGAAGGTGCTTGGCGAGAGACAAGAGAAAAAGGCAGACATCAGACCATGCTGAGTTTTGAATTTAACTACTGTAGTGTTGGAGAAGGTCCCTGGGTGGTGCAAATGGTTTGTGCTTGGCTACTAACCAAAAGATTAGAGGTTCAAACCCACCCAGTGGGCCACAGAAGAAAGGTCTATCTATTTCCATAAGATCACAGCCATTGAAAACCCTATAGAGTGCAGCTCTACTTTAATACACATGAATTGCCATGAGTCAAATAGACTTGATGACAATGGGTTAAAATATATATATATATATATTTTAAATTTTGTAGAACCATTGAAAAGTTTTTAAGAAGGGAGTGACAATAATGATAATAATAATATTAATAGAAACCATATTTTGACCAAGTATCTTGTACTAAACACTTTACATTTATTACCTCATTTAATTTCCACAGCAATTCTTTGTGGTGGGTACTATTATTATCCTCATTTTTCAAATGAAGTAACTTAGGCTCAGGGATATTAAATAATTATTCACAGTCAATAAGCAGAAGGGTCAGGATTTGCACCTAGCTTCATCTTAAGCTGAAGCCTGTGTTTTTTTACTTTTGCTTTATATTGCCTCTTATATGATCTGATTTGCATTTTAGAAAGATCATTCTGGCAATAACATGGTTAGGAAAGGAGCAAGGCTGGAGGGAAGAAGTCAAATTAAAAAGTTGTTTTGAAAGTCTTGGTGAAAGATGATGAAGGTCTCAACTGAGGCCATCACTATAGAATTGCAGTGGGAGTGCAATGTGATATTTTGAAGACAAGATTAGTTCACAAATTGCATATGGGGAGTAATGTAAAAGGAGTTGTTGACAATAACTCTCAGGTTTTCTCATGAGTGATTTGTAGAAGAGTAGTACCATTCACTAAGGGAACACAAGAGGAAGAACAGGATTAAGACCAAAACCAATGTATTCAGTTTAACACCTCATAATGGAAATGTCCAGTAGGCAGTTGGATATTCGTCTCTAGAGCTCAGGAACTCATTCCTGTTGAGTCAATTCTGACTCATCAGGAGAGAGTCCTAAATTGGAGATGTATTTGAGAGTCTTCAGCATTGATGTTGGCTAAAACTCTGATAATTGTGTCACTTAGGGAGTTTATGTGGAGAAAAAAGCAGAAGGCCATGAACAGACTCTTAAGGATCATCAATATTTATGGGTTAGTTGTAGAAAGAGGAAGGAGCCCTGGTAGCACAGTGGTTAAAGCACCTGGCTGGTAACCAAAAGGTTGGTGGTTCAAATTCATCAGGCACTCTGTGGGAGAAAGATGTGGCAGTGCTTCTGTAAAGATCTACAGCCTTGAAAACCCTATTGGGCAGCTCTACTCTGTCCTATAAGGTCACTATGAGTTGGAATTGACTCGACGGTAGTGGGTTTGGTTTGGTTTTTGGTTGTAGAAAGAAGAGGCCACAAGAAGAAAGATGAAATGATGGAGGAGGAAGGAGGAGACCTAGGAGATGTTGTATCATGGAAACTAGTGAAGAAGAAAAACCAGAAACTGTGTCACAGGGTTAAATGCTTGACAATTAGGTTGCATCAATTCAGATACTCCAAAAGAAAACTGTAATAAAATATGCAAGAGATTTATTGGGGTAATGTCTATGAAGGATAAGGATGAAGAAAGCAGGAGTAGCCAGGAAGAGCCTTTAGATGGCAATGTGATAGAGATCTGACATCTGTGGAAGGAGAGAGGGAAGAAAGGAGGATTGAGTAGGAAGACGCTTAGACTATAGGGCAGCTCTGAGAAAAGTCTTGGCCAGGCCAATGGGGAGTTCTCCAGCAAAGATTGCCCATTAGAGGATTTCTACATAGGGCAGAAATAGCCCAGCTCGAATCACCATGCTCAGTCATTGGCTAATGGGATGGCAGTGGGGGAGGGACTGAGCACAGCCTCAGCATCGCAGATACACAGCGTGGCAACTAGAACCTGTTGGTCAGCTACGTTCCTCCAAGCAGGTTCAAGAGCCTTTTTCCCTCACCTCCATGGCCTCTGTTGGAGAAGTTTCAGAGGAGGCATGGGAGGGAGGCTAGATCGCGGTGAGGTGAAGAGTGAATGGGAAGTAAGGAAGTAGAGACTCTTTTTTTCCTAATGATCTTGTCAGAAAAGGGAAGGAGGAAAAATAGAGTGCTAGCTCGAGGGGAACTAGGGTCAAGGGAGCATGTTTACAAGATTCTGGGGCAGGCAGAAACAAGTAGAGAGGAGAAAATGAACACAAAAAGAAAGTTGGAACCAATGAAA
The DNA here is from genome assembly GCF_030014295.1 of Loxodonta africana. NCBI lineage: Eukaryota > Metazoa > Chordata > Mammalia > Proboscidea > Elephantidae > Loxodonta > Loxodonta africana. The sequence continues at coordinate 161,194,683 of NC_087344.1, read as the reverse complement.
ACAACAGGTTTCCAGTCCTGGAGGAGAAGGGAGAACGTGGAGGAGGCATTTTGAAGAGAGGGGAGAACTCCTTCACCTGAGCCTGGAGTGGAGGATGGGCAGAAGGATGTAGAAAAAGGTACTTCGTGGGAGTAAGTAGGTTTGGGGTATTTCAGTCCTGTATTATTAAAAAATTCCTGACTTACTGAATGAGTTAATGAATATAAAGTAGTTAGTATGAAGAGATGTCCAGAAAAAATTGGTAGGTTTAAGTAACGGGAGAAAGTGCAGAGCAAATCTTAAGAGGTTGCTCTTTCTTTTGGGGATTATACAGGGTAGAAATATATGAGTGACTATACTACCAAGAGTTTTTGCTAACTGCATATATTCTAACTTTTAGCATTTTTCTAATAATGCAGTTTTTCCATTTTTACTTTCTCATACAATTTTATGTGAATATAAATATAAAAAGGAACCCGTTCCTTGATAATATTCAGTGTTTAGTATATGGGGAAGGAAGCACTCTTCCCCCTATATGTGGTTAGAGAAAGTGTAAGATTTTAGTCTAGAAGGAAATTTGGCAATATATTTATCAAAAGTCTTAAAATGTGCTTATCCTTTGACCCAGCAAGTTCATTTTTGTAACTTTATCTTAAATTATTATGTAAATATTTAAGGATGAATTTCAAGAACATTAATTGTACTACAGTTATAATTGGAATAACCTACATGCCTGCAATAGAAGACTGATTTTGGTATAAACATAAAATGAATGTTATGTAGTAATTAAAATGATGCTATGTTGTTGTGTGCCATCAAGTCAATTCCGACTCATAGCAACCCTAAAGACCGAGAACTGCCCCATAGGTTTGCAGCCTGAGCTCTTAACCACTTTGCCACCAGTGCTCCATAAATGATGCTATAGATGGATACATATTAACATGGAAAATATTCACAAAATTTTTATTAAATAAAAAGTATATTGTGTATGACAATATCTATATATATACATTATAATCCTGTTTTTATAATTTATATATTTCTCTAGTTGTTGAAAACAGCCAAAGCAACTTACACCAGTGTTATCTCTTGGTACTGGGATGGTGGCAATTTTCTACTTTTGGCTTATTTGCATTTTCTCCCACGAACAAGTATTATTTCTGTCATAAGAAAGGGACGGGAATTGGGGGGGAGGAGGGGAAACATGAATTTAAAGCAAAACAAAACAAAAACAAATCCCCGTCCTATCATCATCTACAGCCCTTAAGGGAAAACACCCAGAAACTTCCTTCAGTGAGACAAGTCTCTTATCTACTCATCCTCTTTCTCTAATTAAGCCTGCTCTTTTGCAAGTGGAGAACCCCTGGTGGCTTAGTGGTTAAGTGCTACAGCTGCTAACCAAGACGTCAGCAGTTCAAATCTGCCAGACGCTCCTTGGAAACTCTATGGGGAAGTTCTGTTCTGTCCTATAGGGTCGCTATGAGTCGGAATCAACTCGACAGCAGTGGGTTTGGTTTGGTTTCTGCAAGTGGAGCCCTGGTAGCACGTAGTTAAGAGCTCAGTTGCTAACCAAGAGGTCTACAGTTCAAATCCACCAGCTGCTCCTTGGAAACCTTATGGGGCAGTTCTGCTCTGTCCTATAGGGTTGGTATGAGTCAGAATCAACATGACAGCAAGGGATTTGGATTGTTTTGGGGGGGGGGGGTGGTTCTTCAAGCACCAGTACAGTATATAAGATAAAGAAACTCACACCACAACCATCCATTGCCATCGAGTCGATTCCGAGTCATAGCGACCCTATAAGACAGAGTAGAACTGCCCCATAGGGTTTCCAAGGAGCAGCTGGTGGATTTGAACTGCTGATCTTTTGGTTAGCAGCTGATCTCTTAACCACTGTGCCACCAGGGCTCCATAAATAAACTAATCTCGTATAATTCTATTTTTGCTTCAGTTTCTAGCAAAACATAAGTATTATTATCTGTTTTTTAATAATTGTTAATGTGCAATGTTTCAGATACATTACAGACTTACACTGGTTTGAGGGGCTAACCTGGAATCCCAACCATTGTTTAGAACACTGTTTCAATGGGAAAACATTCTGTGTTTCTACGTAACAAATTTACAAACGCATTTTTGGAGCATGTCTTATTTTTAACCGGAGATTTCTTGTATTGCACTGAGTTAGAGATAGCCAGAACTTGATGCTCTAGAGGAAGCAGATGACAAACACTTTACAGGAATGAGCTGTACACATGAGATCACTGCTGCCTGGCTCCTTTTGTTCAGAAAGCCCTTCTTTCCATTCTGCTGTGGCAGAATTCCCTCCCTGCTGAGAAACTTGCTGGGAACTCCCACCTTTTTCCAAGCTGCTCTTCACCCAATGCCCCATAATGCCCACGGTGACTTGCCGTTCAGAGACCACAGCATACCAAAGGGTTCTACAGGCCTCAGTTACCAGTAGTGAACTTTCCATACTATCCTAACCCTTTGTTACATTGCTTCACTGGGAGCAGTTCTGAGTTCACTGCAACTTCCAGTTTAGGATTACAATCTTTTTGGCAGCAGCAACTACAGGCTTTCTTGGTCACCCCGTGAGAGGTGTATGACTTACCTTATACCTCAGGAATGTGTTTTGGTTTGGAGCAAAACCAAACCTGTGAAATGGTGAGGAATTTTATGATATTTTAATGCACCCAGTCTCATTTTCCTGTCAGTAAAAATTTCCCATACAAGTCTAAAAATAAAGAAGTCAAATTTACAAGACTCATCCTTTTCCATGGGACAAACTATTTCCTGCCTTTTGAATGGAACTGAAATTCAGCAATTTGCTTTTAACAAAACAATCCGAACTTCAACAGTGAACTGCATTCTGTTAGAGGGAGGTATGCTATGGGGTACATGCAGCAGTACCAGTGCTTGGCACTGTTCTTAGTTGTTTTACACGTGATAACTCTTTACTTTTCACAGTAATCTCTTGAGGAATTAGTATCACCTCCATTTTACAGTTGAAGAAATTGAGGTACAGGGAGGTTGCCTTGCCCAAGATCACACAGCTAAGTGGTAGAGGCGGGTTTTAAACCCAGGTATTCTGGCTCAAGAGTGGAGGCTCTGAACCACTGTTATATTCTGCTTCACTATTGCTTAGTTGTGCAATGAGCATGGCTGTATCCAGAAGATACCGGGTTCTGGGCTAGACATGCACTGCAATCTAGAAATCCTCAGCTTGCTATGCGGTTGTAGAAGTAGGCTGGTGAAGTTCAAGTGCTTTTCAAACTTTTCCTTATGAGACCTTCTTCAAACCAAATCTTGGATAGAAGCCTACAATGCAAATCAGATGAAAGTGGAACTGCTCTGGTTGAAGTGCGGGGACAGGGGAGGAGGTGCAGAACCCCACCCAGTGAGCCTTTTTCACAAGTCTTTGTGATACTTTAAGGGCTTTGAGCAGCATGGTTGGAAAACTATTAGTGAACCAAAAAGAGCACAGGATCTGCAGTCAGGAGAGCTGGGTTCAAATCTTAGATGAAGCCCATCAGTTTTGAGGGGATTCAGTTTTCTTGTTAGTAACATGAAGATCATTACTACTTAACATGGAGGAGTAAGTGAGATATGTAAGAGCACTTTGAAATTATGAAGCAATATATATTAGTTTTCACTCCTACAAACCCTTGACTTGAAAAGGAAAGGCACAAGTGGCAATAAGGTATGAGACACAGTCTGGTGCATCTTGGATACCTGGAATATTCTCAGAATAATCAGGGAAGGAGGTAAACGTGAAAAGTGACAAGAGGCCAACAGTTGGAACACTGAGGTTAAGCAAATCATGTCTCAGAGTAAATGCTGCCCTTCTTTGCAGCACTCACCAAATTGGAATTAAGACTTTTTTAGGTTCGTCCCTAACAGAATATAAGAATGAGGGCAGGAACCTATGTCTCTTTGGTTGTCTGCTGTGTCCCCAGGGCAGCTTAGGGCCTAGACACATAGTAGGTGCCTGATAAAATCTTACTAAATGAAATTAGGAAGGTGTCATAAGGAAAATTAACTGGGCCAATGTAACAAAAAACATTTTGTTAGGGTTTGTGGCTATGCCTCAGTGGGACCCAAATGTGGTTCTCTGAGATGTCACGCCAGCTACAGAATGATGGGGTGATGGGGTACAAGTCTTGGTAATTTCAGTTCATATACCATGCTAGAGTTTCATTTGAGCTTTTGTATTAAACATCAAACTCCTCAAATCCCAGGCAAAACAAGCATAAGAATGAGATCTCTTGATTTAACTTTCCAGATAAATGGAACGTCATTCCATTGATAAAGAAGCATTCATTATCAGGAGTATAGGGTCTCAGCTGTATATGTGGAGGACACTTATACTAAAAAAAAAAAAAAATAATAATAATGTTTTTTTAAACCAGACTTAATGGTCTGACTGAGACTAGAAGGCCCCCAGAGGTCATGGTCCCCAGACCTTCTGTTAATCTAAGACTGGAACCATTCCCAAAGCCAACTCTTCAGGCAGGGATTGTACTCCACTGTAAGACAGAAAATGATACTGGTTAAGAGTGAGCTTCTTGGCTCAAGTAGACACATGAGACTATGTGGGCGGCTCCTGTCTGGAGGGGAGATAAGAAGACAGAGGTGGACAGGAGCTGGCTGAATGGACAAGGGGAATACAGGGTGGAGAGGAGTGTGCTGTCTCATTAGGCGGAGAGCAACTAGGAGTATATAGCAAGGTGTATATAAATTTTTGTGTAAGAGACTGACTTGATTTGTAAACTTTCACTTAAAGCACAATAAAAATAAATTTTTTAAAATGTTTTTTTAAATAACGTGCAAGTTTTCTTTCAGATTTAGTTATTATACCTAATTCACACACCTCTACCTCCTTCAAAAAGCATAATAGTCCAAACTTTATCACTTCATAGCAGCCATTCTGGAAGATTGATTTTCCTAACCTGGGTAATATTTTAGGCTCCTGCATCTACAGGCTCCAGTAGGCAACTGCTCAATTCCAACTCCATCCTCCCCCATCAGGCATGCAGCTGCCTCTATCTTTCAAAACACTTTATAGCCCTTTAAAGGGTACTGTTGCAGGTGCTGTACCTTTGTTTCACTTTTTATGTAGCTTCTACAAGTTGACGGTAAACTGTATACTAGTTAAGAAGAAACTAAGTCCGTTCTTTCAGGTTGGATAAGGCCATCTCCCTTCTCTCACACCCACACTCACACCAGCAGGCTAATAAGCTACCTTAGTTAGAGTGTGAAGTAAATCATGTAGTAAAATACAAAGTCTCCAAATAAGGATTATTATTAGTTCACAAGGTCTACTTCTGGTTCATGCCCCTAAACTTTTATGTTCCTTTTGGCACTGAGAGAGCATTTGTTATCTGTGTTCTATAAGTTCCCATTTTATTAAGGTATAGGGCCATATGTCATCACCAAGAGATATTTTAAAGGTATTACAAATCATACCCTTCCCATGTGGATATTGGACAGTCTTTCTGTGCTCTCAAGTCATGGAGCTGCACATTCTCTGAAATGCCTTTTAAGCAATTTTGCAAAATGATCAAAGGCCCCTGGGCCCCTTTACATATGAGTATCAAATAACTCATGCAACTGTGTAGGCCTCTTAATGACCTTGAGTATTGCTTAATATGAGCTCATAAACCTTAACAGCAGAGATGGATACAGAGTCCCTTCATATTCCAAATAAGTGAGCTTCTTTAGCACTTTTTCATCCTTTGCCTTTCTGTAGATTCATTTTGTTAAATAGCAGCTATCACCAGAAGCAAGAAAACATCCTTTTTCCTCTTCTCAGTTACCAGAGGGTCAAATATTAGTCTAACAAAATATCTGATATGAAGCCTAGGTGATAAATTTAAGGGGAAAATCTGTTATAGATATAACAAGTCCACATTGTTTCTTTTCCATATACATTTTACAACCTATTTATAAACACTATTTGAGGTAGTCCTATTTAGAAAAAATATTTGTAGTAGTCCTATTCAGCCAAATATTACTGATGCCCCTCCCCTCTTTTTTAATGAAAAAAACTGAAAAAATTGTTCGTTAGGTCTTTGGTCTTCAGTAGAATAAACAAAGTTACCCATAATCACAGTATTCCAGAGTTAGATGGAAAAGTTTATGTTTAAAATAATTCTATTATATCTCCATAATTGGGGTCAGGAAATTTTGCAAATAAGGAAACTAGGCCAGAGTAGTACAATTAGAGCGGGAACTCAGGTTCTCTGGCTCCTACACCAAGGCTTCTCTAGCTGTACTAAGTTTGCTAGGTCATGCAGTAATGCAAAAAATGGGACAAAGACTTCCAATGACAGTTCTAAGTGCTTCATATTAATATGTAAGACTATGACATACAGCTATGAATCACCCCCAAAGTAATAGTTTAAAGTAAGCTTTGACATATTTTAAACTGAAAGAGAATGAAGAACTGAGATCTTCTAACCCCGTTCAAACGTTACATTTAAAAATCAGAAATTAATATTAACTTTCACTGAAGGCACTTTAGTAGAGAAAAAAAATTATGACTAAGCAAAGAACTTCCAGTTTTTATTTTTTAAAAATCATTTAACAAGAAAAGTATTTAACCAAATTAAAAAAAAAAAAATTAGGATGGATTAATTTACAATAGTCAACTTAAAATACCAGCCCTTTTATTTAGGGGTCAAGGATGCCAAAGTTTCCATTTAAACAACAGAATTACACAGTTGATATTTTTACCTATACTTGATGGCACAGAAATATAAGTCATGAAACTTCCATTGAAACCCTCCCTCCCCTCCAGAATAGTTCCCAAATGTTTCTTAGGTCAGTACTCAGGCTTTCTAAAGTTACCAGTTATATTTTGAAATATATCTGTAACTATTCTGATAAACAGACACTTTTAAAACAATTCTCATAAAGACCAAATATCTTAAAATAATTTTGTGGCATGTCAGACTGCTTAAAGAAACTTGGAAAGGATGAAAAATAATACACAAAAATTAGTCTCTTATTTATAGAAATCACCCAAATAAAATATTTTCCCTAATTAATTATCCTTGCTTCTTATAAATAGCTGAGATGAATTATAAGAAGCAGAATGCACCTTTTTTTTTTTTTGGTACTGGGTTGTAGCTGCCAGCTTAAGTGTCTATGATGGTAAATATAAAGCAAAATGTGATTATTCTGGAACGGGGGAAAAACAGCTCTTTAAAGTGTTTCTCTGTCCTTGTTTTCAAGTCAAAACAAAACAAAAATTCACAGCACTTTAAAGGAGGGGCCCATTAAAATAAAATTGTGACTAATTTTACTATTACACTCCTAAAGTCTTAAGTATGATATTTTACAGTAGCATTCTACAGTAAGCTGTTTGAGCAAATTCAGCACTTAGATTAATTTACAGATTATGCATGGTAGCCTTTAGACATTTTTACTCTTCAACTTGCAACATTTAAAAAGTATATAAACAAACACAAAGGAATATATAATTTATGACAGCTGGCCAGGCACTTAACTTGGGGAAAAAACTTTCAGATTTTGAGGTAACTCAGAATTACTTTCAGACTCACAAACATATTCTAAAAACCATACTTTATACCACACTAACTGAAGTTATTCAGCATTTTTAAAAAACTGTAAGCTTGTTGCCCTATTGTACCAAAACTCACACCCAAGTTTAACTTCTTAAGAAGTGAATAAGAACATTTTCAAGACTCAATTTTGGCCCCACTTAGATACTTCTGTGCTTAGAGTACACCCAAGAAAACTACAGATACGTAGGAGGGCTGTGGGCACAAGAGCCTGAGGTGAGTAATTTTATCTTTTCTCCCTAACTTAGCATTAAATTTAATACACTTCTTAGGAAAAGAGTCATGCCGCCAGGCACACAGATGCTAAAAAAAAATTCTAGAAGATGACTGGTTGATGTGATAAGCCCCAACCTAGCCTCAGAAAAATTATAGAGCAATGCTTCAAAGGAGCAGAAACAAAGCAGCAGAGCTTGTTTACAGGTGATGACAGCACTATGAAAGCTCTCAAAGTAGCATGAAGGAGCACAAGTCTCTAGGTTTATATGGGCACAGTATATGGCTCTTCTGAACTTGTGAATTCCTTTCAAGGTAATGTGGATACTAAAAGATGGAGGACCTCAGTGAGTGTTTCGACACTAGAAGACCTGAACAGATAGTGACATTTTGGAATTATTCTTTTATCAAAGTTATCCAAGTCTGTTTTTCATTAGAATTACCAGGGTATTATCTGCAAATGGAAAAGCCGAGTCTCCCAATGTTGTAACTAACAATGAATTATATTTGCTATTCCTTTCTCAAACCACAATTTCAGTTGAAAGACTACTTCTTGTCTTGAACAAACACACCAGCTCTGGTTATCTGGTATGCACTGACTAATAAAAATCCTGTTTTAAACCCTTCAAAAAACATTACGTATAAGAAAAGCTTTTTAATTTGGTTTCAAGGCACCTCATTCTCAAAAAAATATTTAATGAGAAAATGTACTGGCTTAATTTAGTTTCATGTGGCTAAAAAAAGTCTAAATACTTTATTTAAAAAGCCTTCTAAACCAGCCTTCCTTAGGATACCAAGTTTTTCAGTCACGGTGAAGGATTGTTAACTGACTGAACACTTCTTTCCTTGCAGAGCCAACAGCACGCATCTGGCAAAACTACTAGCTGGAGTTACTGGTGTAATGTGCAAATGTGGAAGAATTTCTCTCTGCGAGCTGCTAACTGGCTCATTCAAGTTTTCGAACTGTGACCCTGGTCTATCAGCACCATGCTTTGCTCAACTGAAATCATTAATAAAGCCCCACTGCTATGGCATGAGGGGCAGAAGATGAAGTGAGGAGGGACTGAGGACAATAATTATATACATAATCAAGATACCACAATATACAATCAAAATGTAGTATGTCTGTTAATATGCTGTATTTGAGGCTTGGAAATCATTGATAATAGCTATTAAATAGAAATCTTTACAATATTTGAACACCTGCAAATGTAGAGCTCTCTGGTATGACCCAAATTTGAATACCAGTGGAAGTTCATTGAACACTAGATTATCAGTAAGCTATAAGAAACAAATTACATGTATTTTATAGGTAATAACCTACAAAAAAATGTGAAAATTAGGTAAAAATTAAGTGAAGTTATTCATAATTATTTCCAGTTTCATTTTTCTCCTTGGAGAGCCCCAAAACAGGCCAATAGAAAACCAACTCATACCTGTAAGCAATGGCATCTGCTATTACAGGTGTATCTTTTCCTCAAAGGTAGAGAGATCACAGACATTCATTTGCATATACAATGGTTTCTGAGACATCTACACCACTGAAGTATTGTGAAGGAAGTCTACGAACCACTTCTAGGAAAAAGGCACTTGATTGTGAGAGTTGGATTTAATTACATGAAAGTCGAGAAGACTAGGATAGACTCAAAAGTTAGTATTCATTTTTGTATTTATGAATACAGTGTAGATGCCAGTTTATAGAATGTAGCCAATAACATTACAAACCAACCAAACAGCAACATTAGCTATATTCTCTGCAAATAGTAATTTATGACATTTCTCCAAAAACCAACCTAGTTCCAAGTTCAACAGTAAAAAGGAAAAAAAAAAAAAAATCACCAGCAGTTGCTACTTTGGAGCACAAGACACTGTTTTCAACAGAATTTTACGTCTACAGTTTGGTTCTCTGTTTCAGAGCAGGAATTGCTTTTCAGATGAAAAACCTGGGGTGGTGGAGGTGTATGTGTGTAAGGGAAGAGAACCCAGGAAGGAAAAATACTGGGCAAGTAACAAGAGGTGCATTTCTCTGGTCAGACAACCACATGAGGAGGTAGTTATTCTGAGAACTTCTCAAATAGAGGATATTTTACTGATCTACTGAGAGTTGGGGAAATACAGGAGCTTCTCTGTGAGACTGAAGAGAGCGACAGGAATACTTCTCCTCCAGGGAAGTCAGGACCAGGTGTCAGTGCAGCTGAAATACAGACAGAAGTCTTTAAGTGCAAGTGGCACAAAAAGAGTATACGAAAAACAAGTTTTAAAAAATCCAACCTCAATGATATGCTTCCAAATTTGTCCTACCTTGAAAGTGGCTCTTTTCTGATGATAGAACTCTGTATCTATAAGAAAAGAACACACACCATGTCACTGTCATCCACTTTCAATTTGTAGTGATCCTTCAAACTCCTGGCCAGGGCCAAGAATATGGGATACATATATTTCATAAACAATGTCTTCTAATTTCTTATTATAAAAAATATAAAGATGTTTGTAGAATATATGTTTTAAAAATAATTCAGGCCTCATTATTCTCAGAAAGGGTGCCATAACAAAACTATTTAACAGTTACAAGTGAGCAGAGATCATCCTTTTAAATAGCGGTGTAGACAAAACAACAGTTCACACTCCTCCGAACTGCCTGATACTAACTGACGAGACTTATGTCAGGAGACCGCAATGCTCACCTTGTTACATCACCACACAAGGCAGCCCCATACAACCTTGAGTTCCATCATCGCTGCTGTTGAGTTTTTTCATTCGGTACTGACGTATTTCTCTTACCAGTGTGTAAAAGGCATCTTCAACACCCTATAAAAGAATAAGCAAAAAAGAAAGAAAATAATAAAGACAGCTCCACTGATAGAATCCAAGTTTTAAGTTCTCTCATTTGTACTTCTTCATGTGGATTTTAAATTCCTATTGCTAAATTAATAGGAAATTTGAACTATTAAATTAATAGGTAAAGCTCGCTGCCTCTAAATAACTTTAGCTGTTAAAATAGGGTAACTGAATAAGAGGGCAGACACTAAATTTAGCATCCTACTGAATCACATGAACAGACTGATATACGAATGGCACATTCTGCCAAAAAACAAAAATCAAGCAAAGGAGAAAGGGTAATCTGGACCATAGAGAACTATGAAATCTGAAGATTCCATTCAGGAGGGCTTAAACCCTAAAACAATGATTGGTGTTAAGAGAAAGGACTAATGTTTATAAATATTTTTTAACCAAGGGCATTCACTGTAGAAATATTTGTGCATGTTAATGTGGAAGTAAAAAACGCACACCAGAATAAGAAGTTCATTTTGGGCTTCAAGTAAACAGAACACTATTAGAAATTCCTAAGAACAAACAGTGTGCGTTGTATTTCTAGCAAAGAGTCAATCAAAATTTTCTGCCTTAAACAAACCCTTGCCCTGATGCTGAAAGATACCTGTCTGGTCTTGGCTGAGGTTTCAATGAACGGAATCCCATAACTCTTAGCCAGTTCATGCGCTTGTTTTGTGTCAACTGTCCTTGTTGGCAAATCACACTTGTTTCCCACCAGCACCATAGGTACATCATCTGAGTCTTTTACTCGTTTAATCTGCTCCCTAAAAAAAGGAATGTTATCAGGACGTAAGAATAATCAAGCTTTCAGGAGGGATGAACAGTTAGGGCAAATGAGAAACCGGAAAATTTTACCTAACCTTATTAGCTTCTAGTATTGAGTTTCACTTTTTTTCCCCCCACTAGTTATAGATCTTGTAAGCTAAGGAGATTGTTTAGACTTGATCCAATAGCCATGGGAAAGCCAAGTGCCAGTTCACCTCCTAGTGGAAGTGGATGGCTATTCTATCCAAGTCTGGCTGATAGTTTAAAAAAAAAAAGAGAGAAAAGTAGCCCTGGATTTAACTGGCAACTTAAAATTGCTGTCTAGATTGAAGTCTGGAAGTAAATACTCTAAAGCTCACAGCCTGTAACTTTTAGAAGTTCTCTTCAGAATAAGTGACAGTATTTAACAGAGAACAGCCTACCCACTTCTCCAGAAGGGTGTCCAGCATTTTCATCAAACAAAATTATAGCTGGAAGTCCAAGATATAATATACAAACACTAGAACTGCTCTAAATAAAAGGGGACTGACAGATCTGGAATTTCCAATTGATTAGCATCCTCTTCAATGACATGGCAGTCATACCCCAGAGCACGTGTAGATTCTCTAGAACAGCGCTGTCCAACAAAACTTTTTGTGATGAAACATTCTGTATCTGTTTTGTCAAATATGGTAGCTTCTAGCCACATGAGCACTTGAAAAGCTGCTAGTGTGGCCGAGGAGCTGATTTTTTACATTTTAATTAATGTAAATTTCAATAGCCACATATGGTTTGCAGGTACTGTACTGCACAGCACAGCTCCAGACTCCAGGATTACATGCAGTCATGTACCTGAACCACATTACACCAAGTATCTGCAGTGTAATGTGCTTTGGCGCGATGGCGGCAAGCTATGTTAAGCGATACTGTAAGAAAGCGTAATCAACTTGGACCGTGTCACTGTTAGGTTTACTACTATTCTTTATATTAAACAACCCTCTTTGAAGATCCATCAGAAAATTTTCTTCTGGTCTTGGTATAATTCTGCTTCTTCTCAGCAACGGATCTATTTTCAGCACGGAGACACTTCTCACAAGAGCTGCCAAATTTGTAGTCTGGCTCTAGAAGGTCAACGAAGCTTCATGGCGCACAGTTACAGAATAAACTCATTCCTAACTCCATTTTTTAAAAAATCTCTTTACCTTATTTCTTAAGCTTTTTTATATTAAATTTATCTTCTATACTTTGTACATTTTTACAAGATGCTTTAAGTCATCTTTGGTTTGAGTTAGGGTATAAAATGAAAACTGTATAAATGTCTTTTACGGAAGAAAAAAAATGACTTCTAGGAATTCAATTCAACAAATATTTATTGGGTGTTTGCCAAGTGTGGGATATTTTATGTCCAGAGAGAGAAAATAGAAAGTAGAGCAGGTTTAGAAGAAAAAAAACACTGAATTCAGTTTTGGGCCAGTTTGTTTCTGTAAGCAGACATCTTCATATGGATGGAGAATAAGCCAAGAGTCAAGGCTGGAGACAGAACACTTACGGAGCATTTACTATGCGATGGGTACTCTCCTGAGTGATATATATACAAGTACATTAAATCATTTAATCTTCACAAACTCTATGAGGTAGGTACTATTATCTCTACATTACAGATAAAGAAACTGAGGCACAAAGATTTAGCAGTCTTCCCAAAAGTCACATAGTTAGTAGATGATACAGCCAAGTTTCAACCCAGGCAGAGGCCACGTTCTGAGGCACTATGTTACTCTGCTAAAGAGCTCTGAGCTAAGAAACAATAGCCCTAAGTTTTGGTCCTGGCTCTGCTACTAGTAAATATCACAACTCCAAAACCTAACAAACCACTTTCTGAACTCTAGTTTCTGATTCTGTAAAATAAGAATGTGGTGCTAGAAATTTTTAAGACACACTCTAGTTTTGAAACTTTATGGTTCTATGGAGAAAGACGATCTTTATGTTCCTTTGTCCTGCTTTCATTTTTATCCACTCCCCATTTATCACTTTTTCTATTACAGAAAAATGTTTCTCAGAGATGTCTTCCTCTCTGAGACCCCCTCATGATCTCTCATTACAGTACCTCTAGTTGTGACTCTTTTCCCACTAGCAAGCTTTATTTATGTATTATCACATATTCTAGCAACAGCATTCATATAAAACGAATCTCCAGTATTAACTTTCAATAATAACCTGATTCTCAATGCCAAGCAACCTAAAACCAGCTCTTCCCATAACAAAGCTGTATCTTCCCCAATGTGGCACGCTCATTCCCCCAGAAAGCTTCAGAACACACTTAAAGATCATCCTTCCAGAAAAAATAATGCCCCTAGTACCTGTAGAGGTTAATATCTGCAAATGATTTGCTATTATTGATGGCAAACACACAGAGGAAGCCTTCGCCTGTCCTCATGTACTGGTCTCTCATGGCACTGTACTCCTCTTGTCCAGCTGTATCCAGTATGTCCAACAGACAGGTTTCACCATCTATAACCACCTGTTTTCGGTATGAATCCTGGGGTTGTGGAGGAAGCGGGTGGGGAGATAGGGACATTCAATTTTTACTAAAAACCACAGGGAAAGCAATGTTACTGACAAGGTTAAATAAGCTCCTGATACGCAAGTCCATTATTTCTGTTTATCTGGTTTGCTCCTCCAAACGCTAATACATAATCACAAACAGAAGGCACTTCACGTCACCCTAGGGGAAAAAACACAACACCCCAAATCCTATATGTCTGCAGAAAGGGTAAAATGGTCACTCTGTTCCTGGAAAAGATGAAAAAACAGCGTAATTCAAAAGAGGGATCTACATACTACAGTTAGGAGCCTAGAGATTAAGCTCACGGTGTCTTTTACTAAGGTATAATCTGGACCGCTCTTATCTGAGCTGTTTATTCTACTTTATAAATTGTAAACACACCTCCAATGATAACCTGGTCCTGATTACAGTATCATTTATATTTTTGACTACATACACACAATATTTATGACTAAATACAAAAATATTTGTTTCTAGTTTTAATACCAATTTTTCTTTTTTCTCCTCATGCCAGATTATACCTTGGCAAAATATTCCAGAATCAAATTTCTCAAGGTTCCAAACAAAAATTAATTGCCTAAGAAGACAGACATGCATAGATCAAACAAAAAACAATTCCAATTGGCTTTAAGGTGAAAATTTTACTACCTATATTCTGGGAATTCAGTTCAAAGAAAGTAGCATCATTACACTTCGTAAAAATCTGGCTCCAAAAACAGAATGTGACCTAGTTTCCTGGCCCATTGATCATTCCACTGTAACTGACTTCATCATGGGTCTCTAACATGTATTACTCTTTCAAAGCAACACAGAATTCACTTAATCAAAACTTCCTCAAAGCAAGAAAGATAGTTAAGTGTCCTGAGAAAATGAAAAAAATTATAAAGACAGGTTCTTGGCAAAACAAATTTATAATAATAGAAGCCAGACAAGTAGTTATTTCCTAGCGGGGAAAGAGAAGTTACCAATTGAAAAGGGGCATGGGAGAACTCTCTAGGGTAATGGAAACGTTCTATATTTTGATCTCGGTAGTGATTACATAGGTATATCCAAAAGTAAAGTCACTGAGTTGTAAAAAACCCGTTGCCGTTGAGTGGATTCCAACTCTTAACAACCCTATAGGACAGAGCAGAACTGCCCCACAGAGTTTCCAAGGAGCACCTGGTGGATTTGAACTGCTGACCTTTTGGTTAGCAGCCCTAGCACTTAACCTCTACACCACCAGGGTTTCCCACTGAATTGTAGACAAGGTTTTACAGTAAAAGTATGTATTTTACTGTACATAAATTACACCTTCATAAAAATTTTAAAAGGTTCTAACTATCGGTACTGAAGCTGTTAGGGCTGAAATAAAGATGTGATGAACGATCATAAGCAATTTTTAAGTGGCTATGTTTGAGTTCCATTACCAGTTTGCATTAATTAAACTCTCATAGCTGGGTGTTAGGGAGGCCAGGATGTAGACAACAAGTACAAGTAAATAATCAAAACAATGAAATAAATAAAATATAGAAAACAATCTCTACAATTAGCTATTTTTTAATTAAATAAAATCATAAAACCTTTTATTTAAAAGAAGCCAGTTTAAGCTTATAGAAGCCAACTCACAGCACGAACTCCATGAGTAACAATAAAATCTTCAGAATAAGTACTATTTATGCAGTACTTCCCATGGGGTTGCCATGAGTCTGAATTGACTTGCCGGCAACTGGTCAGTGTTACCATTCACGAATAATTTAAGCATATGACCTTATTTGATCTTCACAACATCCCTGTGTTATAGAAAAATATATGGTAATTTAAAAGGTAAAGAAAATGAGGCTCAATGAGGTTAAGTGGCTTGCTCACATAACTAAATAAGCAGCAAACAGGGACCAGAATCCTAGATATAAATATAGTGACTCAAAATCTTATGTTCTTTTTACTCCAACTCTGTCTCAGACACTTGAACTAGATAGATCTCCGAATCCTCCATCTCTAACCTGCCATATAATCAGACAGACAGTACCTCTACCTAGGCCTTTGTTTCTATTTGACAGAGCTGTCATATCTGAAGAAGCTGAATGTGTTCAACCTTGAATTTGCAACACTTTTCAGAGCTGTTAAATACTGTAAACTTTTGAGAAAATTTTCAGCAAGTAATAGAAATGAACTCTACAAACGTGGAATGCTTTACATACTGTGTTACTGAATGAACATACAAATTAACTTTTTATTTTCTAGCCTACTTATTCCTTTAATTGGTAAAAAGGTAAATCTAAAAATGAAAGCTGGAGCCAACAGATTACTACTGGGCCTCACCTCTATGGTGGGATCATACTCATCTACAAAATGGTTCTGGATTAGCTGGATTGTCAGTGCACTTTTCCCAACACCACCTGCTCCAACCACCACCAGTTTGTACTCAGTCATTTCACACCAGCAAGAACCTGGGGGAAAGGAGCAATTAGGGTTAATTGGTGAGCCCCATCTACAGCACTTCAAAGCTTTTTATAATCCAACCAAAAAAATCAGTAGTTACTAAAACCAGACATGGAAATGCATGGGTTCCATACACGTGACCCTCCAGTTGATACTTGAAGTGATTCAGGAAAGCAAAATCACTTGCAGGTTGGTCTGGGCCTCAGAATCTTGGATTCTAGTCCTTTAGCTACCCCCACCCTCGTCTATTTTTCAACAGTCCTTGGGCCCCGCCCTCAGCCTAAGGTAAAGGAAACCCCCTTCCTTCCTACTCCCCCTCGCAAGCCTTCCTAGCTCCGGGAGGCGGCCTCCAGGCCGCTCCCCTTTTTTCAATCTCCCCCCTCCCCGCTGTCTCCAAAGAACTCCTCACGCAGGGATCAAAACCAAGGACCCCCGCCCAGGGCCTTTGTCTCCAGATCGCTGATTCCGCTCGATCCCTGTCCACAATAAGGTGTCTCTATGCTCAAAAGCCGAACCCCACACACTCCCAAGCCTTACCTCAAGCTCTACTGCCTCCGCTTCGGACAGATTCAGGACCACAAGCTGGAAAAATGTTGGAGACCCCGGAACCGCCATGAACAGCCCCCACCAGGGAGCGGCACTTCCGGCCCCGCCCGCTACGCAATCAGTCGGCGCCCAGGGCGCCCAAGTCCCCGCCCCGGCCACGTGGGCCTCCGACCGGGTAGTCACGCGGCAAGCCCCACCCATACCCGCCCCTCCCGCACTGGACGTTTCGATAATGAAAGCTCTGGGTGCTCATGTTGTTCTCAAAAATCAGTAAAACTTTATTTCGCTTCCATTCTTTCGCCATTAACAGAAACTGGAGAAAGCAAAAATGTTTTGTGTTTACAAAGATAAATGGCCTCTTTACCTAGAGAAGATCAAAACCTCAAACGACAACGGGGAAGAGAAAGCGCCCTCCCCCACACCCCCTGAGCTGACCCTTGTCATCTTAGGCAAAGCTTTCAGTCCACTGGCCAGGGACCCTGTATGTGGCCAATTCAAGATGCGGGCCAAGAAATCAGACCAATCCATTCCCGTGATATAAGGTCGAACAGAAGCTACACCAAGTCCAGTGCCTGTATTTTACAAGGACACAGGCACCAGGTGGCTACTTATTAAAAAAAAAAAAAAAAAAAAAAACAAGATTCATTTCAGGCACAACTTTTTTATTTTTTTTGTTTTGTTTTGAATCAGTAAAAGAAACTGGGTCCTAGAAGCTGCAGTGATCTAAGCAGCAGCAAGTTTGTGCATTCCTCCTTTCTTTGTTTAAATACGTTTAAATTATCTCTCTGCTGGCACACCTCATTTGCATGAAATTCTGCACCATACATACTAATTGTAGTAAAGTTACCCCCCATCCCAGGAAAAAGAAAAGACTACTCTGGAAGATAATTTTCACTGAAATCTAACCAAACTGTTAAGTGGACTGTGACAAGATTATAAATGATATGAAAAATAACATTTTAACATTTGGCCATCAACTTAAGGAAATGGTTTGCCTATATAAATTTCTGTAATTTTAATTTAAAAGGTAATATAACCTACCCTCATACGGTCCTCAGATTTAAAGCATAATGAACAGGAAAGAAAAGGAATAGAATGCAACCGAGTGCTAAGGCAGAACATCTTGCCAGAAGTAATGAAGGTAGACACTAAATATCAAGTGCAGAATTTCACAGGGCCAGCAAGATAACAGTCTATATTTACCAATTACACAGGCGAAGTGGATTTTGCAATTACCAGTTGCGTTAAATGCACCAAATAAAGCTCCTAAAATTGATACTATAAGGCGCCACCTTAAGTTTTCCAGGCTGCAACTGTGCATAATTTTAAAATGGTTTTCTTAAATTTATTTATTTTTTAAACATAACACGAGGAAGGTGTTAAAACTGGTGTAATAGCTCAATAGAATAAGTATTCCAGATTTTGGGAGGGATGAAGAGGGAGATATTCAGAACCCTTCACCAAAATCCCCCCAACTTGATCATAGTGGATTAATGATGTGCTTTGTGGATGTGATTAGTCAATGACACCAGCTTGACGGATCTTTCTTTCGGCACCAAATCCCTGTGAAGAAATAAAATTACAATTAATGACCTGGGTACATGGCAATCACATTACCTTCACAATTCCAAAATGATGTACGAAAGCATTATTTTTAACCATCTTAACGACTACAAATTTTTTCCTAGAGGAGAAAATCTACAGTAATCCTTTTGGCCCCATTATCGAAACTGCTCAAACTATCAGGAAAAGCAAGCAATGTGAGCAACCATTATATTAGGGGCTCAACCAACATACAGATGCAATACTGAAGTCCTTTGCTTCATTAAGTTCTCTCATCTATGCTGAAATAAGACCTCGACAATCTGCTGGTCTGTCAGTTGGCCTCCCCCAGGGCTGGTTATTTCTCATACCATTGAGTTATCTGGTCCCCTTGGCTGACGAAGAACCATTAGGCGAGGAGCACTGGCATCATCCAGGGTGATGTTCTTCAAGCGATTGACCAACCGATCAGGTCTTGGAGCTGCAACAGTCTTGGGGCCTTCGCTGTAATAAAGTCGAGAGGTCAGAAGCAGCAACACTTGGTGGGAAAAAACCAAATACTTGCAGAAGAGTGTTTTCTACCTAATTACCCAAATGACTTGTTTTTAACAAGGGCACTCTTGTTTCACCTAGCCAGCTAGCAAGACAGAACAGACAAGTTTGTATTTTTTTTTCCCTCAGTTTATTACTGCGTAGGAGCTGAAGAATCATTTGGTTGAGAGTTATTCCTAGACTTGCCTAAAACCAGAAAGATCAGTTCCACAGACGAAAAAAACAAGTGGGTATGAAAATCCTTTAGAAAGTTAAATATGAAGAAATATTTCCAAGGATTCCGAGCTCTTCCCATGGTAACAATGTTACTTTTTTTTTTTTAAGTATATGAGTCAGGACTTCTCAGCTATAAATTAGAATTTTAAGCAGAATATAACCTAGAAATGGCTTAAGAAAAGGAGCTAGGCAGAACAGTGACAGGTTCCACAGTTTTTTTTTTTTTTTAAAAAAAGATCTAGCATATAGCAAGTGCCCAAATAATGTTCCACTGGGACAAGTTTATGATACTAAAGGTTAGATAATAAAGACTCCAAGTAAAAAAGACATAGGAAGTATCAAGAAATCACCAGTCTGCAGAGGTGGGAGGGGTGGTAGGGAAGGAAGACAATGAAGGAAAAGAAAGAAATGTGGTAGCAGAGAACACTTAAGGGTGGTTACTGATCCAACAAAAATAAAAACTCACCAGACTCGCCAAACATTACAGGCGCTGCATTTGCCAGTACGCTGATTAAGAATCACTGAGAATTCCACCTCATCTCCTGCCTGTAGCTCAACACCATCCTGAACTTCTTTCACATGGAAAAAGAGCTTCTTGCTATCTCCTACTTCATAGTTAATGAAGCCAAACTGAAATTAGATAAAGTAGCTAAAAAAAGGATATATCACAGGGGGGGAAAACACCTCACATTGAATGAAGCACAACACTTGACTAAAACTAGAATGGGGGGGTGGCATTAATGCCGATACTCTAAGTTCAGCTGCCTGGGGTAGCTTATGGTGGTGCTCTTCAAAGGGTAACATATAACAAGGGCTGCAAAACTTGCCAAGGAAGAAATTTTCTTTCAAATCACTAGCACTCACTATATTAATGAAGGAAACAAAGACTTTAAGATGGCTTTACTCCTTCAGCACTGGGTTGGTTTGGGCTTACTCCTTCATATATTACGAACTAAGTATTTTAACGAATCAAAATCGCCAGGGAGATATTATTTGAAAATGTTTTTATTTAGAATTATTAAACTGGGCTCTAACATTGTAAGAAATAACTACACATACAAAATGTTATATTCACTGTACTTTTTTGTGTGTGTGTGTTGAAAAAAATCCTGAGGACTCACAGAGAAAATTCTCACAGGTATCAGTACTGGGGATAGTTTTGTTTGCTCTCAGTTTATTTTATGAGCACCTCTACTTATGGTTTCTTTTTTCGTGTCATATGCAAAAGCTCTGAGCTAAAGCACTAAAAACCTTGTAGTCTTTGTATTCTGGAAATCTCACTCCAGATTTATTTTCCCTATCCCGTAATGCCAGTTATTAACAGCACTCTTACTTTCTCTTTGCTAACAGTCACTTAATTTTTGGTCTTCATGTATTTTTTATAAGCTACCTCCATTATTAAAAAAGGGTAAAGTAGAAATAAAAACCAAATGAATGTTGATAGCTCCCACTTGGCTGCAAAAATTTCAGGATTTTATTACTACTTGGCAAAAATCCGGTAACTCATAAAAAGATCAAATTTAGATCCAAAGATACTGCCACTTACCTGATCTTTCACACACTCCACTGTGGCCCTACGCAGGGGTGTGATGTTGTAGGCCATAGTCTGTGCATTCTGGCCCAGGACACACAACTGGAACTTGACACTCTCCCCTTTCTGCAGGCAATCCCCTTTGTTGGCCATCCCAACTATGCCAAATGGATATACCTCACCTTTCATATCCCCTGTGAGGAGAAACAGGTACAAATATTTCACAATAGTCTTTGCTAATATGTTTATAAAATATAGTTGCTAAAAGTAGATTAAGTTCCTTGAAAAAATCCTGAATGCTAACTACTACCATGAGAACACAATAGCTCACTAGAACCTGCCTAATTAATGAACACCTTTAAACTGTATTTATGAATTTACAAAATACTACTATCATTTACAATCCCATTACTCTAAGCATGGAGATTTTTAAGCACTATGGGTTGCTAAATGTTACCCACCAGATTATCTTCTTAAGTTCACAATGTAAGCCTAACAGCCAGAAGTATTTCTGCCCCATACTCACCCAGGAATTAAGGAGCTAGCCAGGCAGAGGCAAAAACAGGGCAGATAAATTTATTTGGCATCCCAACTCCTTTCTTTGTTCTGATAATGCCTCCCACAAACTAATGAGCTCCTTTCCCCTATATTAGGGGTCAGCAAACTTCCTTAAAGGTCCAGGGATTAAATATTTTAGGCTGTATTACAACCACTCAACTATGCTGTTGTAGTAAGAAAGCAACCAAAGACAATCTGGCATTGGCTGTGTTTCAAGAAAACAGGCCATTGTGTTTGTCCAGCCCTGCCCTAGAGGTAAAGAGTTGGCTGGAGGTCAGTGCAGGCTACAATTAAAACCCGGGCCTAAGAAGTCAGCTGCTTAATCATTTGGCATCCAAGTGAATCCACCAAATCAACAAAGGTGGGCAAAAGGAGAAAAACATCAGACTTAAGTGGAAAGCTTCAGAATTGGAAATGCTTTAACTACTCCCTTCTACCCGCAAACACACAGGAACCAAAAAGCGTAAGGAGAGCCTTTCAGCAGATAAAAGTCATTCAGAAGAGTGATTAGAGACAGCTGGTCTGATCTAGCTGGGTAATAATTACCATTTATTAAAACAGTGATTCACATTTAATCTTCATAAAACCTTCTGAGGTTGAAGATAATCTCTCCATTTTAAAGATAAACTGAGCTCGGAAAGATTTAAGAAATTTGTCCCAAGATTATAAAGCTAGGAAGTGGAAGAGTTGGCGTTCACATCTAGGGCTACCCAACTCCAAAGTCCATGCTTTTAAATTCATTTAGAGTTGTGCTCCTAAATAAAAGAGCTGCTTTTATGTACTCATTGCCACCAAATGGGAAAATGTGATCTGCATAGTTCTGAAACTCTAGGTAGGCTTAGAGATTTCCAAAGAGTTTCCTCCTCCAAAAAATCTTTGCTTTGGATGATATCCTATAGTCAATGTTGAGGAAGAGGGCTGTGGGGTGGGAGTACTAAAGGAAAAGTGGTGTGTTAGAGAGAGGAGGAAGGAGATTTGACATTACTTCACTGGAAAAAGTCAGATGCCTATACTTCTCTTTCAGTGGAATTGTTATCATCAGAGCATTAATTTAAAGGACTGATTTGCTATAAAGTCAACTGATACTTGGAGGTAGGGAATAGTGGTTCTAAGTAAAACAGAAATTTCTAAGAACCCCATTTGGTAAAGGAACAATTCATTTCCTTCTGCCCAATGCCCTGCTCTTTCTTCACTTGACTTTGACCCCATGACTCCTACATGACACAAAGGTTTATTATACTCTTTGTGAACCAGTCTATCATCCTTCAAAACCCTCATCTACCTCACCATTATGGTAACTCCATTACCCCAATCAACCAGTTTTCCCTCCTTCCATTTCTACTGCAAACTTGTTTTACGCACACAGACCATAAAAAGTTGGTCTTTCTGGTTGTGATTGTTAGGCAGGGAGGAGTGGCATCTGAACTCAAAGAATTCTCAAAGATGAGGAGAAAAATGCAAAAAACTGAAAAACATAGGGAACCTTGGCCTGGAGACAAGAGGTAGGGTCCCCATGAAAACCTAGTCATTAAGGAATAGACACAGTAAACTTTTACAGAAAGCAAAACTATTTGTAGAGTTGAATAGTAACTAGAAAAAAAGTTAATAGAGGACAGTTATAAAGATTTACTGTTGTTGTTAGGTGCTGTCAAGTCAGTGCCGACTCATGACGACACTGTGTACAACAGAACAAACACTGCCTGGTCCTGCGCCATCCTCATAATCGTTGCTATGTTCACGGCCACTGCGTCAATCCATCTCATTAACAGTCTTCCTCTTTTTCGCTGACGCTCTACTTTACCAAGCATGATGTCCTTCTCCAGGGTCTGGTATTATATACTAATATACTATATACACTAAGCCCAGTCAATTGAGAGTATCTTATTATCATACACTTAGCATTAAATGATTATTTTTCATATGTGATTTTGTTCTCAATTTCAATATAACTGAAAGAGTTAGCTGCCCATGTCTCAGTCATGTGCTCAAAGTAGCAGCCATTTGTTCACAACTTAAACCTAAGCTGACACCATTTTCAGGAAATAAAAATATAAAAACCAAACATGGTTTAAAAGGCTGATTTGTCACTTGTATGGCAAATCTGAAACAACCTGATAGGGATTCTCTTACCCTCTTCCACAATCTCAATCATTCCTTGGTACTCGGTCTGTGTTGGATCAACACTCCTCAGGGGGCGAATGACTTTACCAGAGTAGATAGTGGGATCAGCTTCTTCAGTAATACCATTCACTGCAAAACAAAAGCCGAGCACATCTCTCATTCAAAAATTTTATCTAAAACTCCACCCCTTAGGAAAAAAGTGAGCCAAAAAAAAAAGGGGAGGGGAGTTATTAACACAGGGCTGGTTGATATCCTACAGTCATCCTAGAGATAGATAGATGCCTGCTATTCTTGAAACGGGTCAGGGAGCCTGAAGTCAAGTCTATTGCTAGAGCTGTCACTTGACCTTGAACACTTTTAAACTCTCATGAAAATGGCCTCTTTTCATTAAATAATTGTAGCTTGTTTAAGGAATTAATATGTATTCTTATTTAAAACACATCTTGCTTTCACCTTTTCCAGGTGACCAAATATCACCTTTTTAGCCAGGCCTTCCCTGGTCTCTAAAACAGCAATCCCCAATACTCCTTATCTCCCCCTTCCCTGATTGATTTCATCTCAACAGCATGTATTATCTTTCTAAACATACTATCTACAGTATTCTACTTGTTTGCCCAAACTTGCCACTAAAAATAAGCTCAATGAAGGCGGGGGTCTGTTTTGTTCGTTGCTGTATCCTCTTGTGTCTAGAATATAGAATGCACTTAGATATTAATTGAATTTAAATTAGTGGTCTCAACTATCATTTCCCCAGGAGTCACCAAAGAAAGTGTTATTTGGGGGAGTTTATATGAAGGCAAAAAGTAAGCCAGAGAGCTTAAGTGGCGATGATTTTCCTAATTTCCCATTATTTTTCACATTTAGACTCATTCTTCTCCAGAACAGTCTTCTAGGGGATGTAGTCTTTCTTTCCCCAATTCAATGGAGATTTACATCTTGAGTTTATTATTTTTTTTAAATACGTTAAATTCAAGATAAAGCAAGTAACCTAAAAACATCCAGAAGAGCGGATTTCAAAGTTCGGTATCCATCAGAAGAACTTAAAGGACTTGTTAAAAGAGACTGCCCACTCCCAGAGTTTTAGTAGGTTTGGTGGGGTCCAAGAACTTGCATTTGGAACAGCTGCCCGGTGATGTTGCTGATCCTGGGATCATACCTTGAGAATCAACAATCTAGAACATCTGGGTCTTCTCACCTTCTCCAACCCTGTCCTTCATCTCCCACCCAAAGCATAGGGGGAATAAGCAGGAGTCAAGATCCATTACCTGAGTGTGTTTTATTCACTTTTTCTGCACTGATTTTGTTGCCCTTGCCTTTGGACAAGCTATACTCAACCATGTCCCCCAATTCCAGGCTATCGACATCACCAGAGAACTCACTGGGGAGGAAAGAAAATGATATTTTGAATAAGCCACTACCACAAACATCACTAGTAGAAAGTAGCCTTTATTTCTTCAAAAATAACATTCATGAAGTGCTTACTTATGCTGCAAAACTTTTTAAGCACTTTATATATATTGACTGATTTAATCCTCAAAACGACTCTACGAAGAGGACCATATCTCCAGCTTCAAGATAATGAACAAGAACCAAGGGGTTAATTCGTCTGATTTAAAAAACACATGGGTAGTTAATGATAGAGTTTGATTCAGACCCAAGCTGTCTGGTTAGAGCCCATACTTGTAACCACAATGCTATGTTATATACCAAATGCATAATTCCCTCGTGCCATGGCACCAACATAAAAAAAAGACAACTCTCTCACTGAATCAGTAAAGCTCCTACCCAATGCTTAAAGCAGGCACAGGCCTTTATCTTCCGGCCACATGTTTTCTACACAGAGATAGATGATTAACTTCAGTGTATACCTTGCCATAATTTTACCAATATGGAATTTGGTATTCAAAAAATATAATCCGTCAACACTAAATATTTTAACTCTAAAACAATGACCAGCTCTGAGTGCCTAAAAAGGCATTTCTCACCTGTAATGGAAGAAGATTTCCTTATCATGATTAGCTGTTTCAATAAATCCAAAATTATCCTTCAGCGCTGCCACATAACCCAAGAACCTCTTGGAGCTGGAATTACGAACTATAAGTCGCACACAAGCAGCCATCTGCTGACCGGGCCTCTGTTTGTCACTAATACTAAATTCAACCTGTGAATAATGGGATGCTCGTTAACACCATGCCAAACTCCTTAACTTTGGAAATGAGACCTTCAACTTCCCCAGCCCATGCTTTCCACTTCAAACATTCTTCGTAATTACGCTGATGGAATAGATTTTCACCCAAACCTAACACTTCTACTTCTCATTCCACTTTTCACAAGGGATTTTTGTTTTGTTCTTCAGTGTGTTGCTTGTATATTCTTACTACCACTAAAGGAAGGCTATCGGAAAACCAGACATACTAAGCATGAGAAAAATAAACAGCAATAAGAAACCTCTGATGTGATTTTACTTTGATAATGTTTCAGGAGCTGTTTTAACTTTCTGCCCAATATTACCAATTTTATCTAATCCAATGGCTTTAAGTATATCTTATTTAATGCTTAAATACTGACTCCTCAAAAAGCTTTAAGAAAGAATTTGCTAAGCCCTGTTCTAATTAAATTAAGCTGGTTTTAAATATTTTCAATTATTTAACTTCTCAGGCACAAAAACATAGCTCACCAAAACATGATAAAATTTGAAGAAACCAATTTGCAGGATTTATGTTTAAGATGATAATTTTTTATACTACTCCCTCCACCCCTTTCAAATAAGCAGATTATCTTGCCTTATCTCCTATTTGAGGAGGAGCAGATCCTTCCACATCCTTGGCTTGAAAAGCAATAGTCAGTTTCACCCCACAATCATCATAGGCAATAATGCCATCCTCAGCCTCCTAAAGAGAGAGGTAACAGAATGCAGTGAAAAAAATTTCAAGAACAAAAAAGCAGTTTTACAGATTCCTGCGCCAAAGAATTGGCACAGCTATAGAAAGTTCCTACTCCTGGGTTCTCCAACAATAACACAGATCCTTTCCATGTGAATAAAAAGTAGTCTTACCTTAACACGGTACTGACACCATCTGCTGGGTTTGTCAGTTTTAAAAGCCAATTGTTGTTGAAGAGGGAAAGCCTACTGAAAATTTAAAACCCGCCAAATTCCATACTCTCCATGCTGTTTCTTGTGTGCTGTCGAGTGGATTCTGACTCAGTGACCCTATAGGACAGAGGACTGCCCCATCGGGTTTCCAAGGCTGTAATCTTTACAGGGAGCAGACTGCTTTATCTTTCTCCAGTGGAGCAGCTGGGGTTCAAACTGCCAACCTTCAGTCAGCAGCTTAACCGCTGCATCACCAGGGCTCCTTATACTCCTCATAGCCAATCAGAAATCAAATTGGGTATGTATTTCCCATAGGAAATTCTGTAGAAAAAGAAGTCTTTGTATTCCCTATTTTCAATCTCCCATGGCACCTCAAACAGTGTTTCGTACATAATTAATGTCAACCATTTACCAATGTATGAGAATTTAATTTGGTATAGCATCTGACACTGTTCTAACCACTTAATATGATTAAATGGGTGATTAAGTTATGAGATAGTATATGAAAGACAACATGAAAGATTAGCTCCTTAGAACCCTGAGAAATTTCAGTTAGCAAAATTTCAGTAAGCAATGACATTGTACAGCATCTACATAAATTATATTCTTTACAGTTTTAATCAGCATTTCTATGGGTACAATGCCCACAGCCCTAATCTAGTTCTAGCTTCTTTCTGAAGCTCCAGATCTCATTTTAACTATTATATATTAAAGCCAATTCATTTCTACCTTCTTACCATTCATACACCTCCTATAACCACATATTTTATTGAAAAAATTTTTACTGTGGTAAATATATGTCTAATAAAACATTCGACTTTCTATCAATCTTCACATGTTAACAGTTCAGTGACATGAATTGTTTATCATATTGCTCAACCATCATCCTTTTCTGTTCCCAAATCATACCATTGCCATTATCAGAAGCTCAGTGTCCCCTAAGCAGGAAGTCCCCCTTTTCCTCTTTTTCCTGTACGCTCCTGGTACTAAAGTTCCTATACACTTGCCTGTTCTATATATTTTATATAAGTGGGATCATATAATATTTGTCCTTTTGTTATCTGACTTATTTCGTTCATCACAATGTTTTCAAGGTTCATCCATGTTGTAGGATGTATCAGGACTTCATTTTCCTGATTGCTGAATAATACTCCATTACATTATGTATGTACCACACTTTTTCTTTTTTTTAATCCATTCATCATTGATGGGTATTTAGGCTGTTTCCACCTTTTGGATACTGTGCACAATGCTGCAATGAACACGGGGGTACAAGTATGTTTCTGCTTTCAACTCTTCTGGATATATACCTAGGACTGGAACTGCTGGACCAGGCAGTAATTGTATGCTTAACTTTTAGAGGAACTGTCAAACTGTCTTCTACTGTGGCTGTACCCTTTTACAATCCTACTAGCAACAGATGAGGGTTTCAAACTGTCCATATCCTCCCCAACGCCTGTTGTTTTCTGTTTTTAAAATCATAGCCTCCTAGTGGGTATGAAGTGGTATCTCGCTGTGGTTTCCACCTGCTCTTCCCTAATGACTAATAAGGAAGCCCTGGTGGTGTAGTGGTTAAGTGCTACAGCTGCTGACCTAAAGGTCAGTAGTTCAAATCTGCCAGGCGCTCCCTGGAAACTCTATGGGGCAGTTCTACTCTGTCCTATAGGGTCGCTATGAGTCGGAATCAACTCGAGGGCACTGGCTTTTTTTTTTTTTTTAAATGACTAATGATGTTCAGCATCTTATTGTGCACTTACTGACCTTTTGTATACCCTCTTTGGTGAATATAACCACTATATAACAATTATCTATTGAGCATTTACTATATGCTAGGCATTATGCAAGATACTTTATCTTATCAAACTTAATGTTATAACTATCCTTATAGTTACTGCATTTTTACACAAATAACGTGTGCCTTTGATGTTGTTGGCTGTGTCCTGCCCCCACAAGGTATTTCTGTAAGTGTGCTACACTAACTTCTTTTACAGCATGTAAAAAATTTGGCACAGTGGTGCTTAAGACTGGCAAACAAATGTAGAAGGCAAGCATTGTTTCCATAAAAATATGGTACTTTGAATCTCATTTTACAAACAAGAGAAAAAGTCTTAAAGGTTAAATAACTTGACCAAGGTCACACACCTGGTATAAGATGATCCTGAGAATCCGAGTTTGGCTGAAGAGCAATCATGCCACTAAATTAAGCTATTGCCCCAATGGCATCAATTCTGTTTTAAGTAACCAAACTCAAAATCTCAGCATTTATTTTTGCTCTCAATCTTCATCACTCCCAAACCTCAATATCCAGCCAACATCTGACAATATACCAAGTATATTAAATATAGATTAAAAAAGGCCACAGCCCCCAAGGAGCCCGGACTACCAGGGGAGACAAATTCATAAACAGATTAAGTGTAATACATTCTTAATAAAGCACAACGACAGGAGTATATACTAGTATACAGTGTTGGCCCAAGATGAAAATAACAACCAATAAAGGGCAAGGAAAGTCTCGCACAAAACCTGCCTTGATCAAACCAGTTTTGCCAGAAACATTTGGGAAGCAAAGCATTCCAGAAGTTAAAAGCCATTAAGTCAGCTCTGTTTAACTTTACTGTTGTTAATAGTATCATATGCCACTTGTTAAATTCATAGTATGGTCTAGGCACTGCGAGGGTTTGTTAAACACAATTCCACACAACTAAGCAAAACAGGGAAGAATCCTTTTTTAGGTTTAAAAACTGAGGCTCAGAGGTGAAGTCGTTTTCTCAAGCTATAAAGTAAGTGGCAGCAGAGATGCCACTCCTGCTCTACCTTGTACATTACCTTCCAGTGTGTCTCTCACGTACCCCTTGTCTACATCCATCCTCTGCCCCTAGGTTCAGAAACTACTAAACTGTTAATCAGTTTTCTACCAAGCCTCTTCACCTTTTTTTTCTTTCTTCTCCACCTTCATTCAGCCTTTAGCCTTTATACTACTGCCATTATCTTCCTCAAACATGTACCTGATATTTACTTTCCAACACAAATCTTTTTCTCTAGTTACAGTAAAGGTCTAAATTCTTTAAAATAGCAATCATCACCCTCCCAATTTAGCTGCATCCTCATTTTCCATCCCTATTTCCTCTACCTTCCCCCACAAAAAAAAGGGAAATTCCACATTCCTGTCAAACTACTTAACTCATTGCTTTCTAAAGATGAATTTTTCTCATCTATACAACTACTCTGGAAAAAATATTCTGTCTTCACTTATCTCCACCTTTTAAACGTACATGCTTTAGTGAAATCATTCCAGATCTTGCAGTCAGAATTAGTTTTTGCCAGAACACGTTCATTGACCCTTTACTGCAACATTTTATACTCTGTATGAATTACTTATTTCTACACAACTCTCTGTTTACTTCAGGGAGGTTGTCTTATGTATCTTTGTATTTCCTAGCCATTGGATTTTTCAATAAATGGAGCTCATTTGTGAAATGAGTCCAGCCAATTTTTAACATTTTTTATCTGTTTGGAAGATAGGTACCGTTATCTTAAGCGAGTCGTTCTCAACTGAGGGCGATTTTGTTCCCCAAGGGACATATGACAATGTTTGGAGACATTTTTGGTTATCAAAGTCAGGGAGCAGGAGGGAAATGATACTGGCATTCAGTGGGCTGCTGCTGAACTTCCTACAATGCATAAGACAACGTCCCACAGCAAAGAATTATACAGCCCAAAATGCCAATAATGCTGCGGTTAAGAAATTGTCCTTTAAATTAAATTCACTGATAAAATAGCAAGGGATTCCAAAAATGACAATACCACATTATTACATGGCCGTGGTTGCTATTAAGCACAGTAAGAAAATCATTTTGATCATGTAAACTTACCTTCTCTTTGCCTTTATTTGGGCTAGTGGTTTTGGGATTGGAAAAAGTGGCTTCTTTTTCTACAGTGCCCAGAAAACGATGATCTGGATGGGAATGAAACGAAACCGTGCCCTTGGGAAGTTTTTTAATCCTAATAGCATGATTTCTTTGGGCAGAGAGCATATCCTACAAATGATACACAAAATTAACTTTAAACTGAGAAAAAAGTTATCAGGAAAAAAAACAAGCCCATACTTTTCTCAAAAACTACTTACAGGAACTACAGTAAACTCTACTTCATCTGCAATATGGAGCTGGTTCCCATCCAATATTTCACTGAAGTGGAAGAACATACGAGCATCACGATCCACACACTTGATGAAACCAAAACCATCTCTCATGGCAGCAATCACACCCTGAAACCCAAATTAATAGTTTCACTGGCTGTGAAACGTGTCCAGTAAAACACTCAAGTTTGGAAGCACCATACAAGCTAAATTCATTCAGAATTTCCTCTACTATTGAACCAAACATTATATCCACAATTTCATTTTTTTCCTTCACTGAAATATGAACTCACTGCTTTCAATAAATTTATCCATTAAACAATTTTCTGAGACTCTCCAGATGCTATCCCCTTCGCATATTATTACTACACTTGAATGTAAACACATGCACACGATTTACAGTAAAACCTGCAGAATCAGAATCTGTGTAAGGTGAAAACCTGTCGGACAAAGAAAACATGTATTTTCTAATAATACAGAACGAAAGAAAAGTGGTAAGACTGCATCCTGTCAAAGGTGGAAAACTTGTGAGACTCAGAAAAACAAGACAGTCCTGCAGAACTCCGGCTCACACAGATTTCACTTAACTCTCAATTCCAAAAACTTGGTATTTATCCTGGTTTTACAAGATGAGGACACTGAGGCTGCGAGATTAAACAGTATGTCCAAAGTACACAGCTAATCAGCGGCTGGGCCAGGATTCTAAATCAGCCTCTAAAGCCAAAGCCTTATGACAATGTAACTTGTGGAAATTTCAAGATTCTACAAACCAACATTTCAGGGGTCTACGACAAAAGTCAACTTTCTACTCTCTATCTCAAAAACTTAAGTGTATTCAGGTCTGAAAAATAAATATGGGAAACCCCTTCCCCACCCTTTTCCCCTCCTTGCTACATTATCAGCCCTGTGTTGACACTGTATCCAGAGTACTTGGCATATGGTAGGCACACAAATGTTTACTGACAAGGTAAACGAATCAGTAGCCTACCAATAGCTTTACATATCACGTATCTACATTTTCCAGAGATGACTGTTCTATACCCAGTTCTGAATACGGCCTAAAACAATATTCTGACACTTAACCACTGCTAAGTCCTAATCAGAGTCACACTGCTAAGTCCTAATCATAGTCAATGTACTCAAAACTGCATTCCATACTGTAAGACAAAACACTGCCTCAGAAGTTTAATGTTTATTTTTAAAATCACACTTTCATACTTCCCAACTTTTAAAACTAAAAATACATTGCAGTATCAAATAAGATCAGTTTTCTAAAGGCAAAAGCTAAAAAAAAAAAAACTCAAAGATAAAATTTCATTGACTGTATCTGGTTCCACTGAGTTACACTGTAAATGGTAAGATCCCAAACAGAACTAAATGTAAACTACGGAAAAGTTAGTTCATGAAAACTGCGTTTGAAAAAAATGTTTGGGTAACAATTATTTTACATGCCCCTGTTGGACATCTACCCATTAAAGAGAATTTTTAACTTCGTTTAGTCTAGTGATTACTAACCATCTTATGAAACACTTTGGGAAAATCAACTTTCTACAATGATGGACATGAATTTTTTCTCTCTCGATCTTAGAAATCATACTGTCCTGATTTCCATTCTAAAACTTTTTCACTATATATTTGCAAGATAACTGGCAGAGATAGAAACCAAACCCAGACTTCTCTGAAATCTCAATTCAGCATTACAAACAAACTTGAACGTAACATTGCCCCCATATTAAATACACACCCAATAACATCCAACACTTACCATTTCTCTGGCTTCATTAGTGAACTGAAATGTATTTGATAGAACTTCTATATTGGTTGCTCGCTCTAATTTATCACGTCGGTCTGTTGAAATATTAAACCTAACATGGTCACCTTCCAGAAGGGTCACCTTGGATTTTGTATCTTTGTCTCCAAAGGGAAGTTCTTTAGGAATCACAAAATCAACTTTGATGCGTCCTGGCAATGGGTCATTCTGATGAGAAGGAAGAACAATTTTAGCTGGAGATTTTTCATCATTCCTAGTTCAAACAACAAGAACACAGCAAACCCATGTTATTTACAGCAGACAGTTCCCTGAAGGGAAAAAAGGTGTTGACAATATAGTCCAATTTGAATACTCTGGGTTCTGTGACCACATAATAAAACCACTGCAGCTAAAACTCTGTACTGTTACACCAAGAGGTTTTATTTAAGGAAAAGAATTTCAGTCTTTTGTTTCACATTTCCTCAGCAATGACACCACTTGTCTTCTTACCTCCCCACCCAGAAACAGACTGGGGCGGAGGGGGGAACAAATGCACACCCAAACTACAGTCCAAACCAATCAAGTTTTTTTTTTCCCAATTTAATCAGCATTTTTTCTTCTTCTGCCTTCTCTCCTTACCATCCAGTTAAAAAAACTACATATTCATGGATATATTAATCAGTGGTTTCTCATTTAATTTAATTATACACAAAAAAAATTTGACCTGTTTCACCAACACACAATTACACTAATCAAATGGAATAAACTTTGTTCATACCACTCCATATTATTCTGTTCCTGATGAGGGAAGAGAGGAGAATTCGCCTCAAAAAGACTATTTACCTGGTTTTTACTGGGTACTTTTGGGATAACTTTGGTTACAGTTCCTTCAAAATGTTCAATGCTGATATCTTCAAAAATGACTGTTCCTTGAGGCAATAGTCTGACATCTGTTGCAACTTCTTTACCCTAAATCAGAAGGGGATTAAGTCACATAATTTTAAGTGTTTCTGAAAAATCTAATTCCCTACTGCTTAAAGGACCAAAGATCAAGTTAGTCAACTATCTTACATTTCTGTCCTTGATTGTGAACTCCACATCATCTCCAGGCTGTAAGAATTCTAGGTCACCCTTAAATTCACTATAGTGAAAGAATATCTCTTTTACAACATCACCTCTTTCAATAAAGCCAAACGCCTCCTAAAGTGAAAAAAAAAAGGGGGGGGGGTAGGGGGACATGACAAGCCATTCAGTGTATGTATTTTTTATTACAATTTACAATCCACAAATCTTTTCAAAAATTTATACTGTTGTGGAAGTGATATAATTTGCGAGAGTCTAATATTATCAACTAAATGCCAATTTTAAAGAACCTAATGAACATTGAAACAGTGAAATAATTTCAATGGAGAAGGTAAAGAAGAAAAACAAAATGCCTGCATTTGAATCGTAACACTTTGCGTCAAAGAATAAACTTAAGTGTCTCAAATTTGATGACACTTACCTTCATGGCACAAACTACTCCCTGACAGCGAGTTTGCTTCTTTTTCAACAGCATAATATTACGAGCACTTACAGCACCAGTACTGGAAAGGAACAGAAGGATTTGGGGTGAGGGGGGAATCA
Organism: Loxodonta africana; assembly: GCF_030014295.1. Lineage (NCBI taxonomy): Eukaryota > Metazoa > Chordata > Mammalia > Proboscidea > Elephantidae > Loxodonta > Loxodonta africana. Next base: position 161,160,671 of record NC_087344.1, on the reverse strand, counting down.
AAGAAGGGTGAAAAAAATGCATCAGCTTGGTTAGACATGAGTCTAGAAAAAACAAGCTAATTTCCTTGGGCTTCAAGAATTATACATCATATGAAGAGTAAATGTAAGGTTTATGGCACCTGATCCTTTTCATGACTCAACCCGCCCAGCAATCTAAATTGGGCACACATACATAATGTTTTCTCTTATACTGCTGAACTATTTGTTTTTGACAAACTTGGACTTGGGGTACATGATGCTCTACTCTGCTTGCAGTCCGACTGAAATAGTCACAAATTGAATGTAACCAATGGTGAGAAATGCTAAAGTTTTAGAGAGATCATTCATTAAACAAACACCTGAGTAGGCATTACGTGCTGCGAATTAAGGTACTGGGAATACCGAGATGAGTAAGAGATCATCCCCGTTTTCAATGAGCGCTGACTTAAGTAACTACTCCACCAATTATTTCTGATTAAACAGCCATAAAAGACAGTTGAGTAAAATGCCTTGATTGTAGGCGAAATCTAGTGTGCTTTCAGAATATTCACCTCCACTAGAGAATTTAAAATCAATTAGAGGTACCACATGTTGCTATACTGTCTCCATCTTTGAACAGCAGCAACGTTAATTCAATTTTCTTTTAAAGGTAGCATACAACTGCACAAGATGCAACAGTATTATTACTGTAGTTGTTTTAAGAGAAGATCTATAGACCAATTATTTTCCTTAGTTCTTCATGGACAGATGGTAACCTAAGTGCTGTATATGGAAGTGTTTTCTAATTTAAAGTTTAGCATATTATCAAAGACACTGAAGAAGTCCTACTTGCCTTTGCAAGTTATTGCAGTGAAAAGGCTTTAGAGACAGACTGGGATTTAAATGTCTGCCACTTAAAAGTTGTATGACTTCAGGCAAGTTAGTTACACTTCAAGAATTTATATCTCATTTTACATACGAGGAAGCTTATCAGGTAAGGCCCTTCTGAAGATTAGCAGCCAAGCCAGAAAAATGGCTTTTGGGATTCCCCTAATTCCAATACACATCTCTATGCAACCAATTACGAAGTTTGGTGTTTTTATCTTCTCAATGTGACTTGACTTCTCTACCCCACCACTCCTGGCCAATCTATATTAGGCCCTTATCTTTCACATCCCGTATCACATCTTCTAGGTTAGGTCATCCCTACTCTCCTAATGTCTACCATCTCCACCACTTCAAAGATTCAAACTGATCATTACTTCCCTGTTTAAATCTTTCAAAGATTTCTATGACCATGGGATAAAGCTCAAACTTCACCTTCCGAAGTTCCAGTCAATTCAGTGAACTCAAACTTTTGGCCATTTCCTGAAACATGCCATTATACTTCCTCTACCCAGAATGCTTTTTTCTCATTTCGCTAGTGATTCTGGAAACCCTGGTGGCAGAGTGGTTATGTGCTACAGCTGCTAACCAAGAGGTCGGAAGTTCAAATCTGCCAGGCGCTCCTTGGAAACTCTATGGGACAGTTCTACCCCGTCCTATAGGGTCATTATGAGTTGGAATCAACTTGAGGCAGTGGGTTTGGTTTTTTTTTTTTTTTTTTGGTTTTCTAGTAATTTCACACCCATTCCTCAAAACTAAAACACTGCTGTTTTTGCAAAACCTTCACTAATCTCTACAACAGCTCCTTGAAAGCTGTGACCATGTTTTATCTTCCTATTTCTGACACTGTGCACCAGTGCCTGTCACAGAATAGACCTGCAAATGCTCAGTTGATGAATGAAGTGTACAAGATCATGAAAATTATCTAGATTTACAAGTTAGATTTTTAACTTGCTTCAAATTGCTTAATGCAAAAAATACCAAAAAGAATCACTTAGTTGGGAAAATATAAAAAAGAACTTACTGTTTATTGTTATCAATTACAAAGTTTATTTTATCTCCGGTCTCCAGCTGAACATTCCCTTCAACATCTTCAGGGGTATAAGTCAGATAAAACACTTCCTGTGAATTAATAAGTTATTATTACTATATTGGCAGGATACATAGTCACTGTTTACTGTGACTTACTTAAATAGGTCTTATACTGGCATTTTAAGCCAAATTTCTTAAAATTAAATGCTTTATGACAAGTTGCTTTATTCATATAAACACACACTCCCCCCTCCATGGTGCTGATGACTTCTGCGAGCCCACGGCTGAGCAGCAATCCAACTTCAAAAAGCTTACACATGTGGAAGCATTTGCCCTGAGACTGTAGATACATTTCAAAAGAACATTTTTATATAAGGCATTCCAAACAAAAAAAGCTGGAGTTAGTGCTTAAAAGGAGCCAGAAGGGGGAAAAAAAAGAAAGAAAAAAAGGCCACCCCACCCCCCCGGAAAAAAGTGATTAAAAGGAGCATTTTACCTTATATTCTAACTAAGGTCACACTTGGGCAAGCTAAGACACTTGGAAGTCCTAACAATTTTTTTCTTTTTAAAAATTTTTATTAAGCTGCACTCAAAGCCTTTTAGAAACCAAATTTAAAACTGATTTTACCAACTACAGCTTACGTTTTCTATTTTGAATTTTAAAGTACGGTTATAGATCACATGGTGGATCAGGCAAAGGTTTAAGAAAAATACACAAGTTTACCCCATTACGTTCGTAGCATACACTCCCTGTTGGACTCTGACCCGGGGCAGCTGGAGATTTACTCTCTAAGTTGTGAGGAACAGCGCACACAACCTACCAGTCAAAAAAAAAAAAATTTCCATTGCTAATCATTTCAGGAGCAGCACTGCGCAATATAAACTGAATTTTAAAATCCTCTATACTATACATAGGGATGCATTTTAATATGATCCACAAGAGGATGTCATGCTGCCAAGTTTCAAACTTACAGTACATAAATTGACTGTAAGCACAGATTTAGGGTTATATGTAAAAACCCAAACTGAACCTTGACCATATTTGTATCTTAGGTCAAGAATGCCAGTGCTTCTGATAGAATTTTTAAAGAGTAATCTTTATAATCTATAGCTCTCTAGCGTGCAAACTGAGGTGATGGGGAGAATCTTCCTTTTCTAATGTAAAAGATATGCAAATGCAGGGCCCTAAGAAAACACAAAGCATTAAAGTCACTAACTTGTCCATTCATTCGTTCTTCAGGGAGGATTTCTGGTTTTATCTTCACCAGTTTAACAGCAATGGGTTTCCCAGTCCGCCGGTCAGAGGATACTTCAAATTCAACATCATCTAAAACAAAGAATGTGTATGTTTTTGGGACTAATTTTGGCAAAATGTTACCTCACTTCCAGGCTAAACTTAAGGGAATATTTGAGCTGCCTTGGACCACTGGTTTTCAAAGTGTGGTCCCTGGACCAGGAGCATCAGCATCACCTGGGAGCTTAGCAGAAATGCAAATTCTTGGGCCCCATTCAAGATCGGATCAAAGAGAAACTCTGAGAGTTGGGGTACAGCATTCTGAATTTTACCAGGCCTTCCAGGCAATTCTGATAGATGCTAATGTTTGAGAACTCCTTTAGATTAAGATTGCCATGTCTTTCTCTTAAGTTTTTACAGCATTTTACAAATACTGCAAATGAGGTGATATAACGATCATGACCTTTGGCAAGTGTTTTTTAAACCTCTTTGTACCTCAGTTTCCTCATCTGTAAAATGAGAATACTTCCTAACCAACAGAGTTGCTAAACAAAATAATGCTCCTATCACACTTAGAATCTTTGGTAGATAGTAAGCATTCATGTTGGCTATTATTCTGATTGTTTTCTGAAAAATAACTTAAAAACACACACTGGGACCTTGTAATTTCAGTCCTTTAATAAGCCAAACATTTTCATGGGTGAAAATGCTTTTTATGATGTCAGCCAAGATGAATTTACATGACGTCCAAGTGGTGACATTCAAAGAGCGATTTTTTTCAGGTATTAAAATAGGACATGGTAAAATAATCGTAACTGACATCATAAAAGTATATTATTTTCACCGACTTAAAATAAAAAATATACTTACAGTCATCATTACGGGGAAATAACACTTAAATCTCCCAAGCATCCATTATAAAAATTCTCAAAGATAACTGTTTATACAGACATATTTCAGTAACTGGTACAACCAGAAGATCAAACTATTAACACTTTCACAGACAAGTTGATAAGAGAAATTTATTAGATTCTTTTCAAAAGGGAGAACTGACAGATTACCTCCTACTTTTAAGTCCTGCAGGTTGCCATTATACTGTGAACAGTGGAAGAAAAGTCTAGCTTGACGTTCTGAACACTGAATAAATCCGTAAGAGGTTAGCAGTTTTTCAATAACCCCAGTTTCACGCAGTGCTGCTGAAGTACCATTGGGGTACCCATTGTGTCCATTGTTGTGGAGAAGGTTTGGATCAAAGCTCATCTGTTTTAAAATGAAAAAGAACTCAATATATACATACCTGTACATTATCTCCACAACATACAAAGTCTGATCAACAAACCACTAAATCATTAGTATAGAAAGGCAAAGAAAATAAAGGTAAAAAGACAAAGAGATGATGATAGCTTTTATTACTGAAATGTTAATTTAACTAATAAAACATTTCAGGGGAAACAATTCAAAGTATTTTGGGAGAACTGCCCTCATCTGAGGTAGAATTTTCACTTACCAGATAAAATAGCATTTCTGGAGTTTAATATTAAAGGTAAATCAACTACACAAGTAAAAGTTGCCTTTCCATTAATTTTAAATGACTAAAACTGCAATTTCAGAGCAAAGGTTACCAATACTCAAGAGACAGCAAATCAAACTACCAAATCTCATCAATAAGAGATTTGTTAATCCTTATTTTGAAGCTTAAAACAAAATAGTACTATTTGGGAAGCCATGCATCTTGAAGGTAAATACTTAAATTAGTAGAGATTAACACAATAAAATAAACTCTATGACTACTTAATTCAAACCAGAACATTTCAGAGTGATGCATGCATAGGTCTTTTTTTTTTTTTTTTGATTGTGCTTTTAGTGAAAGTTTACAAATCAAGTCAGTCTCTCATACAAACATTTATATACACCTTGCTATATATACTCCTAGTTGTTCTCCCCGAGACAGCACACTCCTTCCCTCCCTCTCTCTTTTCGTGCCCATTCACCCAGCTTCTGACACCCTCTGCCCTCTCATCTCTTCTCCAGACAGGAGATGCCCACATAGTCTCATGTGTCTACTTGATCCAAGGGGCTCACTCTTGACCCTTATCATTTTCTATCCCCTAGTCCAGTCCAATTCCTGTCCGAAGAGTTGGCTTTGGGAATGGTTCCTGTCTTGAGCTAACAGAAGGCCTGGGGACCATGACCTCTGGGGTCCTTCTAGTCTCTGTCAGACCATTAATGCATAGGTCTTTTAATGGAAGAAAATCCAAAATAAATGATCTGAAAACAATAGTTTTCTAAAACAAAATTCCAAGACAGCAAAAGCTCTTCCACTTAAAAAAAAAATTTCAATAATGTCACAGGTAGTTTTAAAGAAATCTTTTGATCTGTTTCAGACACTGACTTAAAATCTCTAAATACTACACTGTTGTTTCTATAATCAGAAAAATCACATATAAACCCATTCCTTAGTGAAAGAGGAACCATTTAAATCCAGTACAACGGAATAGGTTTAGATCTTCAAATACTGTTTATAACATTGGCTACTTCATCTTATTTGAGTAAACCCGAATTTTATAAGCTTAAACATGAACAGGACAAAATCTCTAGCAAAGGATAGGTCTTTGCAACTAGTTTTAGGCCTTTTCTTTGAAAATTTGACTTACATGCATTTTAAGCGAAAAGTTGAGCATTAATAAAAAGAAAGCATTTCATTAGGAAAAAAGAATGACTAAATTTTAAAATGATAAACCCAAGTATGAGTAAATAGTATGTGGAATGGTCAAATTATGAAAATTAGACCCACCACACCTGTTGGTGGTTAAGTTCTAGTTCTCTCAAGCTAGACACTAATTTTGTGTTTGACATTTATTAACTCATTTAATTTTCACAAAAGCCCACAAAGAAATTAATATTATCTCTATTTTACTACTGAGGAAACAGAGAGGTTAAATGACTTGCCGAAGTAAAATGTTACAGCCACAACTCAAACCAAGGTTTGCCTCTACAATCTGGGCTCTCAACCAGGGCTTCTCAAACATAAGTTACCCGGAGATCTGGTTAAAATTAATTAAAATGGTTAACTGAAGTGGGGGACCTGAGAGTCTCCATTTATAACAAGTGATACCAATGCTTCTGATTCTCAGACACAACTGAGCAGCAGTTACTAAAGTTACCTCTTAAGATTGGAGGTGGGATGCTTAAGTAAAGTTAGAAAGTGAGTCTGAATGACCCTTGTTAATCATGCTCTTAACACACAAAAAAAGGAGTTGGGATGACTGCTTCCCTGACTTACAGATCTCTGATATGCAGGGGTCCTCTTTTGTTTTTTAGTCCCAGATGAGGTAGAAGATGAAGATAAAGGTAAAGAAAGTGAAGGAGGGACTGCAGGAGGGGGATGAGGATCTGATGACACAGTAAAAACGTTCTCCATCTCAAACAGCTGTGATAATATAGCATAATGTTTACAACTATGGTCCATAACAATTTAATGCATACTTGAGAGTTAACCTGTGAAATCTTTTCAGATTTACTATTAGGTCAGTTTAGCAAAATATAATTCAGTTAACCAGATTTCCATTGACATAGGAAATAAATTACAGCATTAACATTAAAAGGTCATACCGAAACATTTTTTGAAGCCCTTAAATAATCCCGAACCAATAATATTTTCAATTTTTAAAATAAGGACTCTCCGGGAAGGGTAGTTAGTTGCTCAAGTGAGATAGCTAAGCCCAATTTCTTTTCAACGTGCGACAACTTTAAATAAAATCTGATTATTCTCAACCACTAGTTTCCCTAGAGTACATGTAAAACAATCCACTGGAGTGTGGGACGGAAATATGAGAACTTTTTTTTTTTTAACTCAGAAATAAAAACCAACTTCTCCAAGTATTTTTTACAGGAAAGGCCTCACTCAATCTTTATGTCATATGGTCACGTGTCACAACCATTATTCAGGTATTCAGAGGGAAGAGCAGGCAACTCCACAAGAGGTGGACCATGAAGCCCTTGCTCATTCATCTGCTTTCAGCATATTAGTTTACACATGTCCAGTTTAACTGGATTTACAAATTTAGTTATTAGTTTAACTAAACTCTCCTCACAAATAGACAAATGGTTGAAAAAGGTTCCCGCAGAACCTTACATGGATGATAACGCTAATAATGCAAGCACAAGTAAAGAAGTGCCAGGGAGAGCTGACAGTTCTATCCCTAGTACTAGTTCTTCATCCTCCACATTATGAAATAAATGACCATCTAATCAGATCTGACAAGTATGCCAAAAATTTAAGATCAAATCTGATGATATGAATTGCTATTAGTAGCAATAAAACACACTAAATACATTACCTCTTGAGATACTAATACATGATAGTATGAAGTTTCTTGAACACTTAAGAGAAAAACCAAGTATTCAGAACATATTTCTAGTGAAGATGGAAAGATTCTGTACCATTTTTATATTGTTTATTTCATCTTTATCTGTACCACTACGCTTTACAATGCAAATACAAACGCAATAGTAAACCAAACCAAAGCCAGTGCCGTCGAGTCGATTCTGGCTCATAGCGACCCTACAGGACAGAGCAGAACTGCCCCACTGAGTTTCCAAGGAGCACCTGGTGGATTTGAACTGCCAGCCCTTTGGTTAGGAGCCGCAGCACTTAACCACTATGCCACCAGGGTTTCCAATGCCACAGTACAATCATACAATTTTTAATTATACACATAGTGGCAGCACATGCTCAAGCTTTTTACTGACAAGCAATATGATCAAATTCATTTGAAGACCACTATTCTAGAACACTGACTTAGATCCTGACTTTCAAGCTGTACTCATTCATGTTTAGGCTATAGTTCTTACCATAAAAATAAGAACACAAGTATGACTTATAGTACTTTGCCCTAAACCAAACCCACTGCTGTTGAATCAGTTCCAACTCAGTGACCCTACCGGACAAAGCAGAACTGCCCCACAGTGTTTCCAAGGCTATAAATCTTTATGGAAGCAGACTGCTACATCCTTCTCCCATGGAGTGGCTGGTGGGTTTGAACCACTAACTTTTCAATTTGCAACTGAGTGCTTTAACCACTGTGCCACCAGGCAGGAAGTAAGGATCCTGTTTTTCTCACTCTAAGGGAAAATGAGTCACAAGGGCTTACAGCAAGCATTTCCTTCTAAAACTAATTTATTCCCCAACAAAGGTGCTGGCATATAGGTTGTATTACTGCTCTTGAATCTCATCTCACTCCTAGCTGTATATCAAAACAGTGCTGAAAAGGGTTTTCCCCTTCTCAGAAACACTGCTGACCTGAGCTCTCTTTCCCTAGCCTTTATCCATTTGGGGCTTTCCTCCCCAACACATGAAGGAAAAATATATACTGCTTAATTTTAAATCAGAGCATAGTAAACACATCCCCATTTAAAGAATTTCTAATAATGTGGATAAACTACATTTTTCTTGGCATTGTTAATTATTTCATATGCTTATGTGTCACATGACTTTTAAGCAATATTATTAAACAAAACAGAAGTTCATTACAAAAATGACATAAAAATAGAAGTCCAATGGAAAAAGTAGATAGATTCACAAAGAATCTTAATTAAGATACAAGAAGGTGCCCCCTCCCAAAAGAGGTGGTGGAAAAGACTAGTATATAAATGTTACTTGGCTTCTGTTAATAGGGAGGAAAAAAAATCAATTTAGTCCGTCACGTCACAGCATATAAAAAATATAATCCAGATGGATTGAGATATATGCCTGAAATATTAAAAAAGAGATGCTTATACTTATAAAAGCTTTAGAGGGGGTTTTCTAGGTTTTAATTCAATTGAAAAAATTGCAAAGGATCAACATGAGGTTACATAAAAAGTACAAACTTTTCTACTTAAACCTAAGGAAAACAAATGTAATATATCAATGTATTATTAAGGAATTTAAGCCAATCAGTAAGAATTAAACCACTGGAATACATGCCCTTTAAGGGCAGGGACTTTGTCTAGACAGAACAGAACCTGGCATGTTGCAGGCACTCATTTGTTAAATTACTGAAAGACACTAAGACAAATGAGCAAAACATAAATCAATCTTTAAAATCATTCCCTAAACACAAAATATTTGAAAAACTTCAATTTTGGCAAAAATAAAAAATACAGATAAACCAGGTTATTATTCATATATCAAATTAGGAAAGATAAAAGACTTAAAAAAATATTGAGGAAGTGGGCTAAGAACAAAATGGTCCTATACTTTTATGACAGTAAACTCGTACAGGAAACCCTGGTGGCGTAGTGGTTAAGAGCTACAGCTGCTAACCAAAAGGTCAGCAGTTTGAATATACCAGGCACTCCTTGGAAACTCTATGGGACAGTTCTACTCTGACCGATACTGTCACTGCGAGTCGGATTCGACTCAGTGGCAACGGGTTAAACTGGTACAATCTTTCTGAGACGCAGCATATCGACATGTATCAAAATGTGGGGATCTTTTTCTTAATTCCACTGCTGGAAACCTATTCTGGGGAAATCTGAAATGTGGACAAGGCTTTATGCACATTATGTCCACTGTAACATTTTAGTAATAAATTTCTGGAAACAACCTCAATTTTAACACAGGTTCAAGAACTTACAATTATATTATGTAGTTATTAGAAAGGATGCTTGAAAATGTTTATGTTATGAAATAAGAATATTGTTTATACAGTATGATTTCAACTGTTTTAAACAGACAGACCATAGAAGTCTCATTTAATGTTCACAGGTGAGAGATTAAACTCAGGTGTCCTAAGGGCACAGAGCTAAAAATGGTAAATATGGGTAGGGGATCCAGTTCTGGCTCTGTGGCTCACACTGTTAACCACTGTTTAATTCACTAAACCAGTACTCACACGCCTACTATGCATCAACACTAATCCAGGTTCTACAGATTCGCAGCTGCTGTTAGGTGCCATGAAGTTGGTTTCAACACGTAGCAACCTTACGTACAAGAGAACAGAATACTGCCTGGTCCTGCACCACCCTCACAATAGTTGTTATACTTGAGCCCATGGTTGCAGTCATTGTGTCAATCCATCTCATTGAAGATCTTCATCTTTTCTGCTGACCCTTTCCTTTACCAAGCATGATGTCTTTTCTCCAGAGACTGATCCTCCTGATAACGTGTCCAAGGTATATGAGACAAAGTCTTGCCATCCTTGCTTCTAAGGAGCATTCTGGCTGTACTTCTTCCAAGACAGATTTGTTCATTCTTTGGACAGTCCATGGTATACTCAGTGTTCTTCACCAACACCATAGTTCAATGGCATCACTTCTCCTTCGGTCTTCCTTATCCATTGTCCAGCTTTTGCATGCACGTGAGCCAACGGACAACACCACAGCTTAGGTCAGGCGCACGTTAGTCTTCAAGGTGACATCTTTGCTTTTTAACACTTTAAATAAAAAATCTTTTGCAGCAGATTTGCACGATTTAATGTACTGTTTGATTTCTTGACTGCTGCTTACATGGGTGTTGATTATGGATCCAAATAAAATGAAATCCTTGACAACTTCAATCTTTTCTCTGTTTATCATGATACTGCTTGTTGGTCCAGTTGATACAGTAGGGAACAAAGACAAAATTCCCTAATCTCACAGAACTTATTAGATTTTACATCTTTTTCTACATATGTACTTTTAAAATGGGAAAAAAGTCATTAACAAAACTAATTCCTTTTAATAAAAGCTGAACTGGAAAGAATTTCAGGTCAAGTTTAAACCATTCTAATAATTAAAAAAAAAATGAACCAAAGTTTCCTGAACTATAAGTCAAAAGACTTACTTTTAGTCCTGGTTCTCTCATTAAGTATGACCTTGAGCAAGTACTTTTAACTTCTCTGGGATTATCTCCTCAAATGTAAAGTAAGGCCTAAGTGGTTTCCAAATCCTCTTGGAAAAAAAATCAAAATTCTGTGATTTGCATTTTCTTCTATGACCTTGAGATTTTTTTTTTCTTTTAGATCTAGTTGCTGCCTGACTTCTTCTAACAACTACCTTTAAAAAGGCAGCCTATTTCACTGTAGGAAAGACAGATTTTGAAAACTGCTCTGTATTCCTAATCTAACCATAATCCTCCCATAACTTCCCCTGGTCCTTTTGGCTTTCTGAATGCAACAGCTTTCTGTTCTGATTGCTGTCTTTTGCACATGGAGTTCCTGGATAGCATAAACAGTTAAGGACACAACTACTGCTGAAATATTGGCAGTTCAAATCCACCCAGAAACATCTCAGAAGACAGGCCTCCTAATCTGCTTCTGAAAGGTCACAGCCTTGAAAACCTCATGAAGCAGTTCTACTCTGCATACATAGGGTCGCCACAAGCTGGAATCAACCCCACTGCAATGAACAACAAAATAATGATTCGTTAAAGTGTATTTCACTACTCTTCATGTTATACCCTGATCAATATACAGTACTACATGACTATGTCTCTTGATTTTGTAGACTATAAAGTTTCAGTAATTTCACATAAGTCTAAAAATCCTCAGGTCTTTTCTTAATTGACCACATTGGTCAAAGTAAGCTTTCTCCTTTTGGTACTTTCATAACTGATCTTTTGTTCCTAAATACCAAACTATGGTCAAATGCTTTTAAATTTCATTCTGTTGTTTAATCTGGAGTTCCAATTCACAGAGCTAATTTAAAATTATTAGGTTTTGTATAGTCTACCTTTTAAGCATTCTCTATGTCCTACCTCACAGGATTGTTGGTTTAAATAAGTTGGTTCATATAAAAAGCCTAGAATAGTGCTGTATTAGCATATAAGAGTTCACAATAACTACTTGTCATTAAGTCTTTGTTTGAAAAGGCAGGGCAAAGATAAAATGTGGCAACATACACCTTGAAACCTCTTTAAAAATCAGCGCCTTAGTATCTTCCAATAATTATTTAACCAGATTAAAAATTACTTAACTCCATTATTATAGGTCCTTGGGTGGCATAAATGGTTTGAGCTTGACTACTAAAGGTTGGTGGTTCAAACCCATTCATCAGCACTGTGGAAGGAAAGGCCTGGCGATCTTCCATGAAGATTACAGCCAAGAAAACCCTACAGAGCAGTTCTACTCTATCTAACACATGGAGTCACCATGAGTCAGAATCCACTTGCTGGCAATGGGTTTGGTTTTCCAGTTTTAACTCCAACCTGTATTTCTCCATATTGACCGTTATGCTATCATGATAAACCACAGAACCAAACCCAATGCCACTGAGTCAATTCTGACTCATAGTGACCCTATAGGACAGAGCAGAACTGCCCTACATGGTTTCCAAGGAGCGCCTAGTGGATTCGAACTGCTGACCTTTTGGTTAGCAGCTGTAGCATTTAACCACACCACCAGCGTTTCCACTATCATGATATACTCTGTCAAATGTCCTTATAGAAAAGTCTTGTTTTTTAATCACTAGCTCCTGGATTTTTGCTACGGTTAGAGAGCCAACTCCATAGTTCCCACACCTGACTCCCGCCTTGACTTTGAAAAATCGGGACATTTACAGTTCCTGGCCATGTTGTTGTTGGGTGCCATCAAGTCAATTCCAACTCCTAGCAACCCCATCTGACAGAGCAGAATTGCCCCATAAGGTCTCCTAGGCTGTCATCTTTACAGAAACAAATCACCAGGTCTTTCTCCTGTGGAACCGCTGGGTGGGTTCAAACCACTGATCTTTCTGTTAGCAGCAGCGCACTCAACCACTGCACCACTAGGGCTCCTTTCCTAGACAAAGCTCTCCATTTAGTTAACTATTACCACATCCCTAACAAGTTACACTGTTATCTTCTCACTCATCTGGGCTTTAGTTTTCTCTTCGTGTTTCTGCTATGCTTGCCAGTGTGAAAATTATCTTCAGCAGAAAAAGTGGAAGCACAATAGGGATTTCCTAGCTTTGCCTCCCCTCTTTGTCAACTCTGAAAAGCCCTGGTGGTACAGTGGTTAAGTGCTTGGCTGCTAGCCAAAAAAGGTCGGCAGTTTGAACCCAAAAGCCGCTCCCCTTAGGAGAAAAGACATGGCACTCTACTTTCATAAAGATTACAGCCTTGGAAACCCTATGGAGCATTTATAGTCTTTCCCATAGGGTTGTTATGAGTCGGAATTGACTCAACAGCAAAGGAATTTTTTAAAGTCAACTTTAGACTGTCTTGGTCAAAACACTCACCAAAGCAATCTCTATTTTCACATGCCAAACAAACTCTGTATAAGTTTTATTCTTCCTTGCCATTTTTAAAGTTCTTTTGTATTTATTTGTTCTTTCTTACATATGTACTGATTTTACCATTTTTACAAAAGTCTCCTTTAAAATACGGAGTTCCATTGCATCACCAAGTGCCCCTGCTTTAATTAAAGTAATTCACAACTGTACAATCAGAACAGGTTTCACTGCTTATACTCACTCCAACTGCAAGTTAATCTGTTTATGAAGATGTGATCTACCATCTTCAGTTATACCATCTGTATAACTTAATTTTTAGATAGCTAGCATGAACTTGGGGTCACCATGAGTAGGAATTGACTCGCAACAGATTTTTTGTTTGTTTATTTAGGGTGAATATGGATTTTTTTTATTTATATTATCTTTTAAGTTCTCATGGCGAACTAACATTCAGAATATGAAGATTAAGTGAAACAAACAGCAGTTGTAGTTTACATCTATTTCAACAAGGCATGAGACTGAAATATACAAGTCTTAGCTTCTGGTCTTTCACCTTTTGAACAATAAACACAAAACGGTAGTTTCAATATGCATTACCACCCCCATCTATCCAACAGAATTGGTATCAGTCTTCAATTACAAAAAGAAAACAGAAGGGGAGGTAGGAAGAAACAAATAAAAAAAATAAATGGTACAACAATTACCTTAAAATTAAGTAACTTAAGTGTCTGTTTATGGAACACAGATAATTTAAATAAATTAGTATTACAGGTAGTTTTCAGTTCTTATTGAGTAATTCTGATCCACAAGGGCATCAACACTACAGCACATCCTTTAAATAAGCTGAAGATAAACGGCCGAGTGCTTTTTAAAATGGCGACAGAGACAACCCTTTAAGAGTGATCCGTTTTCATTCCTCTGAAGCACTTTTAAAAAAGTTTATCACCAATTTCTCTTTGAAATTATTTTTCTCAGATTATACTCTCCTGAATTCCTCTATTTCTTTTAACATTCTCTTCACTGGCTCCTCTTCATTACCTGTAAACTGATGACTGCTTCCTCAATTCCAAGCCTTTTTTGTATTCATTCAGAAAATCTAGAAACTAAAGATTAAAAAGGAAAATTGCCCTTCACAGTCCTAGCCCCCCTCCAAAGATAACCAGTGTGTAACATTCCATTCTAACATATCTTCTTATACCTCACATCACTACCGAATGAACAAAACAGATTTCTAAAATATAATTTCTGCAAGTTCCAAACGTCTCTATTCCTATGAATAATGGTTTCTACCTTGGACACCTGAATACACCAAGTCAATCCCCTCCAGGCTCATTGTCCATTTCAAGTGGTTACCAAGTCCTATCACCCTATCACTCCCTACCACTTAAATACTTAAGTCATCCCCTCCATCCCCCATTCTTCCTTCTGTATCCTAATTTTTATCTTCCTTACACTCTATTCATTGCCTCCTAACAGGTCTCAACCTCACCCTATTCCCCACAAATGACACCATTTATCTTTTAAAGACACATTTCTGAATATACTATTACTTTAAAGTCTGAAGCAATAGTTATCTCATTTTGGGGAAACAAAAGCAAAAACATTAAACCCTTGCTTATAAACATCTGACAGCTTTCCTACAGAATAAAGCTAAATACACTGGGCCTGTCAGAATCTGACTCTGGCAAGCCTCCTTTTCCAGTTATTCTCCCCACCCCACACAACTGTGTATCCTCTACTCTGTTCATAATGAAGCTCTCAATATATACCATGTAGTTTCAGACCTCCTTGGACCTACGCATTGTTACCTCTCTCTCTCTTCCAGAAGGCTGTTGTAACCTCTTAATTAACTGCTATTCAGCTTCAAATATTGCTTCTCTGTAAGCTTCCTTTTCCCTCCTTCCAAGAAGTTGTGCTCCTTCAGTTATATTTTCTGAGCACTGTATGCATACCACTGTTTATCCTATTATTAATCTGTGATATTTTGTAATAAATTGTTCTAAATCCTAAGTCCATTAACATTTTATTCATTATTATATTTCAGCACTAGCAATGCCTAACACTATAGTAAGCATGTCAGTCATTCATTCACAAATAAGTATACCAGCTAATGGCAGGCACATAGGTACTGGGAGTAAAGCAAAGTCCCTCCCTCAAAAAGCTAACGTTTGGAAAAGGGAAGAAAAGCAAATGGGACTGGCTGTAGGGAGAGAGAAACAAGTATTAGTACCAAACATTGCCTTGGTTACAAAGACCCCAGTACAAAGACCGGAAAGGGCATTCCTGTATGCAACCCTAACTTCTAAGTAGTACAGATGGAGCTTCTCTTTCTAAGAGACTAATACATCAGAAGAAATCAGTATATACTAATACTAAAAATAATCTATGTGAAAATCCCATAGTTTTGGCCATAGTGTTCCAAGGAAAGACAAAAATAAATAAAATGAAATAACCTGGTCTGAAATAAAAATTGTTTTCATACTACCTTTAGAATAAAACAGATTAGGAAGACTTTCTATTTGACCAAATAATTAGGAAATTCCCAATTACAGAACCGATCATGCACAATAGGCAACTACAAACCTACCTCGCAGCGATAATCAAATATTGCACTTTCAGTAGTATTTGCTGATTCTTCTTTTTCAGCACACGTTTCAAAGGATGAAAGTTGCTAGTATTAAAAAAAGAGCGAGAGAAAAATGATCTATCAAGCTAATAAAGAATACAACTGCTGCTGCACCGGGCAATCTCACAGTACAGCACTGAAGAAAACAAAGACTACTAGCAGCGTTGGGAAGTGCTCTTTCAAAGCTGTTGAGTAGGCACAAACTTCTTGTTTCAGATCAAGTGTTGTGTCTTCAACTTAAGTGTACTCTTCTTTGGTCTTATTGGTTGTTACGAGGTTTGTTTCTTGCCTGATCTGAACTTGAAGCAGCAGTTTCAGGTGGTAAAATCTGTTCTGTTACACTTCATACTAGAGATAAAAAAAAAAAACAACAACACACACTGTAAGTACATCTTCTGTAAAAGAATCAGGGGCAGAGGGCAGGAGGAGGGGCGAGCCCACGCCACTAACTCAGACTCGCTGCTCAAGCAAGGAATGCAGGGAACCCGGAAGCACACTCGTTTGATGTTATTTGTACTGTATCTCCGGTGGTAATGAATACGTCCTTTGGTATTATACAGACAGGACCTGAAACTATTTCACAGTTCTTACTGACCCCCTCACCAAATTAAGCTCTTCGTTACATAGGTTTTAGCTTAATATTCAACTTAGTATGAGCACCTAACACTGTGTGAGGTACTGTGAAAAATATAAAAAGCTCCTGCTATCAGAGCATTTGGAAACCCTGGTGGTGTAAAGGTTGGCGGTTCAAATCCACCAGGAGCTCCTTGGAAACTCTGTGGGACAGTTCTACTCTGTTCTATAGGGTCGCTATGAGTCAGAATTGACTCAATGGCAACGGGTTTGTTTTTTCTCTTATCAGGACATTTACAATCTTGCTGAGAAATTATCACTGGAGAAAAACCAGACTAGAGGACAAAATACCAACAATTAACTTGTTCAACTAATATCTGGGTACCTACTATGCCACATATGATACTAGAAATGCTTATTGCTTATTTATCACTGTATGCACATGGAAGCAACAGAGTACAGTCAGAGAAGGCTCTTAAGTAATAGGTGGGATTTGAGCCGAAGCTGAAAAACAGGCAAAATTTGAAGAGAATGGAAAAAATTGAGCATTCTAGGCATGAAATATCACATAAGCCAAATCAGGTATGCCACTAAAGCTCATTGAGAGCAAGGGACCATGTATTACATGATTTTCTACTCTGGCATCAAGTGAGGTTTACTGCACAAACGACTATGGCAACAAGTATAACTTGTTGTTCCAGAGGATATCAATAGACTAGCCTAGCTAGAACAGAGAGCTGAGTTAAAGTGAAATAGGATATGCGGCATGACAGGTGCAGTACAGTCACAGTTCCTCGTGAAATGTTAAGTCCTGAAATCTTGCTGGTGATGACTTAGTGAAGAAAACAGAAATACTACTTGAACTGTTACAGTAACCAGAAATGTCTATAAGAAACAAAAACAGAATGAAAAAACATGGGAAGAGAAATACTTATAAATAAAATCATGGAATTCTGCTTTATATTAGCCATAAAATAAATGATTATCTCCTGCTGTGATCCGATAGTGCTGTTAACTAAAATGACTTATATGTGAAAAAAAGATGGATTTGGTTTTAGACATGCTCAGATGATGGATGGTACAGTAAATCTTGCGAAAGCTGGAACCCGTGTAAGGCGGAAATGTGAAATTTATTTTCCACTAAAACAAGTGGTAGAAAAGTGGTAAAACTGCACCTTGTCAACTGGCACATACCATGTACAAGGCAGTCCCCTTGAGTTCCTGATCTCATCTGGCTCCCACAGATTTCACTATATATTCACTTGAAAAATATCAGAGCTGGGGAAATAGTTAAGACTGGGAAAGCACAATTCCAATCACTGATACTTACTGGCAAAATACCACAAACAAGTTATTTAGCCCCATAAGCTTCAGTTTCCTCATGCAAAATGAGAATTCAATTAATAGCTGATCTATGGCCATTTTCTATATTTAACATTCTGTGATTCTGTGTTTTTACTTCAAAAATCAGATATCATACTAGCCCGATCTTTCAACTTTACTTAAATCATTTTTCTATTACCCAGACTAGATACTTCTTAGGACAATGATTCTCAAACCTCGCTGCACATTATAATCACTTGGGAAGCTTTAAAAACATATTTGTGTCCAGTCCTTTCCCACAGAGTGACTTAACTAGCTTAAGGACCACTTCCTTAGTTATCTTCGACCCCCCCACCCCGCATCTATACACCCAGTGTTGCAAGTCTCATCACTGTTTCCTACAAGCTATCTTTTTTACTCATCTGTTGTCCTAAATGCCACCATATTTTAGTCTAGGTATCTAACACATCTGTGAACTTCAATGTCAAACCCTTCCAATTTGTTACATTAACACTATCACACTGATCTAAAACTCCAATTTCATCTCATCTCTCTTGCCCAAAAATCTCCAGTCATTTTTCCAGCACTCTAGAGGTTCTCAATCCTGACTGCACATGCAACGACCAGGGAAACAAACAAACAAATCAAAGCCTGGGTCCTGCCCCCAGAGATTCTAGTTTAACTACACTAAGTTAAGTCCCCCACCACTAGTCTGTCAGTTTGTCATACTGTGGTGGCTTGTGTGTTGCTATGATGCTGGAAGCTATGCCACTGGTATTTCAAATACCAGCAGGGTCACCCATGGTAGACAGATTTCATTGGAGCTTCCAGACTAAGACAGACTGGGAAGAAGGCTGTTAAGATCTACTTTTGGAAAAAAATTGGCCGGTGAAAACCTTATGGCTAGCATTCTGGTAGAGGGTCAGCAAAAAACAGGAAGACTCTCAACGAGAGGGACTGACCAGCGGCTGCAACAATGGGCTAAAACATATCAACGATTGTTGAGGATGATGCAGGGCAATGTTTCGTTCTGTTGTGTGCAGAGTTGCTGAGTAGGAACCAACTTGATGGCACCTATCAGCAACACGTTAAGTCCCAGGAGTCCATGGGTGACACAAATGGTTAAATACGCAGCTACTAATCTAAAGGCTGGCGGTTCAAGTCCACCCAGAGGCACCTTAGAAGAATGTCCTGGTGATCTACTTCGGAAAGATTACAGCCAATGAAAACCTATGGAGTGAAATGCAACTCTGAAACACATGGCTGCCGTGAATTGAAATTGACTCAACAGCAACTGGTTTCTGGTTTCCATTAGTTTAGATTTCAGGCACTGTTTTTTTTGTTTTTCCAAAGCATTCTCATAAGCATTTCTGATTTGCAGTCAATGTTATTAAGCATCATTCTAAATGCCCCTAGTCTACCTTTCCATCTTTACCTTTTATTTCCTTTCAATTTTCTCAAATAAGTAAATTCCTTCTCCTAATCTTCGAACACAACTCTTGGGAAACTACAAAATTCTTCCCATGAAAAACGTAATTTTGTCATTTTCAAGGTGACAAAAAGGCTTTTTTGACAGCACAAACTCATTACCTTCTCTTAATTCCTGTAGCACTCACTGCCTGCATTTATTTTAGTAACAAATCACTTCTGCACTTTGTTTACTTCATGTCTCTGTACCTCATTCCACGATTAATCAAATTTTTTCAAGTTTATCTTTAACACATCCCTCTTTAGTACCTAATCCGATGCTGCTAAACTTAACCACAGCAGAAACTAATACAGGCAAAAAAGGTTATCCATAACAGCCAAAAGGACATTACAATTCAAGTTTAGACAACTTTTCAAAGAATTTGTCTTGGCTAACTGTACAAAGCCTTAATTATCCAATCAAGAAATAATAATCTCTTCTTTCCAAAATACAGACTTGGTATACTGATTTTAACATAACGACTTAGATCTATTTATGGACTTAAAGAACTCAGGATTGTTACCTGATAAAATTGGTGAGAAATTTACGAAAATGCCAAGGACAAGGCTATGTGTATGGTGGGAAAAAAAACTAAGAACAACTCATTTTGAAAAACTTGAACTGGATTAACCAGTTCTTATGTTAAGAACTGTCAAGCTTGTCATTTAATAACACAAAAACAAGAGACTTCTAGTCTCTGAAGAAAAATCTCTAAAAGCTGGAATATTGCTGGCATCTTAGGCATTAACCAGACCTATTAAAACCCAAAAACCCATTGCCTTCAAGTTGATTCCAACTCACAGTGACCCCAAAGGACTGAGCAGAACTGCCTCATAAGGTTTCCAAGGAGCAGCTGGTGGATTCGAACTGCCAACCTTTTGACTAGCAGAGGAATACTTTGCCACTGCACCACCAGGCCTATCAGGATCTACTAAAGCTCAAACAACCCACCAATAATCATGAATAATTGAGGGTGGCTAAATTTGCTTCACTAGTATCTTCACAGCTATAAGATTTCTAAGATAAACTACATGGTTTTCAATCAAACAACACTAAAGGCTTTCAAGGCACCAGTTGGGCATTTTAATAAAATTGGCTGTCCACTTAAGGCAGGATCATTAACATTCATCAGTAATACTGACAACTTCTCTTGCCTTAAACCTCTGAATAAGTACATTCCCTTACCACCCCCTCCCCAAAGCCAAACGTTTCTTAAATCACATGAAATATACAGAGCACTAATCAAGAAACTAAGCAACAATTTAAATGGGGATCTAAGAGTCTGGCTGCTAGCTAATCAACTCATTTTTCCTTTGGTCAATTCGGAAACAGTATCACTACTTGTCAAATATCAACAATTATTCTGTTTTAGAAGTCAAAGCTAATTCCTTTACTTGCAGTGATAATCAAAATCCTTATTCTCTACTTCCCTTGTCTTAAAATTATCACCACCTGTTTTTTTATTTACTGTCTCCCCTAGTTCACTACTTTACCATAAAGGCCTAGCAGGAGGCACTAAGTATTTGTTGAATTATCACATACTGAATTACTACACTTACGTGCTCAGAAATTCATCTAAAATGTATCACGTTACTCACTTTAAACTTTCTGACAAATTATTCTTCAAGTATGTATAGCACACATTTTGGGAGAACGTTAATGAAAGGCTAAACCAGTCTACAAGAATCCCCCCCCATCCACTTCCTTTAAGAAAAGCAAAAACCCAAAAAAGCAACACTGGATTGAAAAGGTTCTCTACTGGCTGACTCTGTTGTTGTCCTGTAGCAAATTTCAGCGGGGAAGGGAAGGAGACTTGACTAGGAATAACATTCTTGCTTTAACTTCCCAGTTCATACTTCTTGATGTATTAACTCAAGACAAGTTCAAGTCTATCACATTTTGTTATAACCTGTATAAGTGAAGTGCTAAACAGATCTTAATTCACTTTTACTTTAGAATCTAAGGTAAACGATAAAATTTAGATAATTAACCAACTTAAGACAATCTGAGTCATCTACTTGCTGAGCTGAATAAAAGAAAATCAAATTAATGCAATTACCTTTCTGTATATGTTTAGTAAGAACAATTTTACTAAGTTACTATCTGAACAAGATATTTCGGTAATAAGGTATTTAAAACTATATATCCATTTATCACTTTTTACATACTTTGAATTAGCACATATGTTAGTGTTGGAAGCTGAAGAAATATTCCAGACATTAAAAAAAGAACTGTATAGACTGGTACCATTCAATACAAATACATAATTTCAAATATTCTAGTAACCATATTAAAGTTAAAAAAAAAAGTGAAATTTAAAAATGTTTGACTTAATCAAATATTTCTCATCATTTCCACATACAATCAGTATAAAAAAATTAGGATTTTTACATTCTTCAAAACCCTGTATTTAGTTTCTAATTACAGCACACTTCAATTTAGCCTAGTCACATTTCAAATGCTTAACAGCCACAGGACAGGTCACAAGGAGGTACCATGCAGGACCAGGTGTAGACCAA
Source organism: Loxodonta africana (assembly GCF_030014295.1). Classification (NCBI taxonomy): domain Eukaryota; kingdom Metazoa; phylum Chordata; class Mammalia; order Proboscidea; family Elephantidae; genus Loxodonta; species Loxodonta africana. The sequence goes on along the minus strand of NC_087344.1, from coordinate 161,138,880 downwards.
AGAAAACCAAACAAAAAACCCGTTGTGTTTGAGCCAGATTTCAACTCATAATAATCCTACAGGTCACAGGTGAACTGCCCCCAAAGGTTTTCCAAAGCTGACAGCCACATCTTTCTCTCATGGAGCGGCTGGTGGGTTCGAACCATTAACCTTTTGCTTAGCAGCTGAGTACTTAGCCACTGCACTGCCATGGCTCCTTGTAGACTGAAGAGGGAACTATAAAGGGAATGGAGTGATCAATAAAGCAATAATAAAAGTTTAAAGACCCTTGCATAAAGATTTTCACTGATAAAAGGAGGGAGTATCCAGCACAGACTTAACCATAAAGGAGTTTATAGTTATTAAGTGGGAAACCAGAAGTGCAAACAACCAACTATGTACCAGCTGTGGATGCAAACCAATGGATGCATAGCCTACATGTGCAATGTGAAGAAACTGCTGATCAATTCATTTTTCAACTCCACGCTAATGATTTACCTCAGCATAAAAGGACATATTAAATATAAAAATGGTCCAAAAAGAATTACTACATAATAGTTCTGAACAACTGCCTAGATTATATTCAGTTTAAAACTCCTAATGAAACATGCGGCACAATGAAAACTTGCAAGAATTCTTCAAGCTTGGCAATAGTATGAAATGAAAATAAATTTTGCATTGTTTTGTTAAGTAGGCACTCACACATGAAAGTGGAAAACACTCTAAAATTAAGACAAAGGAATTGTTTTTCATCCTATTTGGGCAGAAGGGATTTAACAGCAAGAAATAATGGGATTTAAGTAAACATGTTGAATACTACACCTCACCACAGCAGTTTCACCACTTCTAGCTGTAATTCTCTATTATGGAAAATCCTAAAAGTTTTAACAGCTCTCACAATAGTTTGGGTTAAAGATCTCAAAGTGGTTCCTCCTTTTTTTTTTTTTTTTTAAAGACATAGAAGGCAAACAAATTCTTTGTGTTGGTTTATCAAGATTTTTACGTCATTTTGTAATACAGTCCTAAAATCCAACTCCTTAAATATCTGTCCAAACAGCATTTCCATGTTTCAACTACCTTGTCAAAAGTATGATCCTGCACAGTCTAAGTGTCTCTAGATGGGGGGAATGGAGAATACAGGGTGGGCTAAAGCAGACAGAAAAGACTGCATATGTCAGCTTTGACACTCTCAATTTTGATTTGCTAGGTACTTACTGGAATTTTCAACACTCATTAAAGGTCACACTTGCTAAGACAGAACTTACTTACAAAAAAAGTAAAGCTATCTTCTGTGCCTCAAATACTTTACTTTTCAACTCAGCTGCTATAAATACTCATCTCAACGGTAAACATCCAGAGCAGCTGCAACATCGCTCAAACTACTACCATCTCTTTTATTTCGGGCCTAGGGCTAAAAGGAAACAAAAAGAAACAAGGCTTTATGACTCAGGTATATGCCTCTTCGAGTATAAAAACTCCCTTCTTACCCACATCAAAGACATACCCATTACTGATTAGTACCAAAAGAACACCAAGGCCCCTCGATGTAGTATTGAAAATTCTAGAAACGCGAAGTGAAAATTACTCAGCATTTCGATATAGTGTAACTTGTATTAATGGAACCTACATTTTAAAAAGATGGTAGCTCTGGCTGAGGACTGCCAGTTCATACTGGTCCGATAAAAATCCAAGTCTCTCAAACGAATACTTAACTACCACTGTGCCTCTGAGCTTGCTTCCTCCCTCCCTCCCTTCTCCGCCCTATTTAAAGAGCACCACATTCTTCTATTCATTTTAGGTGCTAAACAAGGAAATTACCTCGCCCAACAACGTTCAGATTTTTGTGTCTGCAGACTAAGGCTTGTTTTGGGGAGCGTTCCCTGCCTCACCTGTGAGTCAAGCAAGAAAGGAGACAGGGGCGTTTCTAAAGGAAAACCATGTGGCTCTTAAGAACCGTGGCACTAAGATTTCGTACTCTAATGGTGAAAACCTCGAACGTGTCTCCGACCAGGGCTCTGAAAAACTAACTCCACGTAGAATGACGAAACCAGGCTGTTCACTGCACTATGTGGGACAGGCGCTTGCACCGTAAGAGCCAGAGGAGGTAGTAGGGAGGACACCACAGAGCTCTCACAGCGCTCGCCCTTTTCCCAGGAGAGAGGAGAGGTACCTTGTGCCTACGTGATTAGAGGCTGGTTTCCTTTCTCAAGATGCCGAGGGGGAGGCGATGAGTGGATAGCTGGGATAGCTCTAACTGAGTACAATACGGATGCCAATTCTACCGCGCTACCGTGCCAGACATGGCAGGGGAAAGGACGTGTCTCTAAATGGAAATGGGGGGTCTCTCTCCCTACACAAAGGAGGCGCCACTGCCGCACTGCGCTCTGGCACTCGTAATCAGTTGCCCAGGCAGGTGACGGCCGGGAAGCTACAGTGTCCAGAGTCAGGGTAGGCCCCTCTCTTCTACCTCCGGCGCTTCCAGCTTCACACAAAGGATCGCGCCACCACCCCCCTCGCCCCGCCCGCCGGGATATGTAGTTCCCGTTTCCCCGCCAAGCCGCAGAGGGGAACCGGCCAGACTACAGCTCCCAGCAGCCTCAGCGCCCGAGCCCCGCACCCTCTGCCTCCATCTTGGCTGCGGTCGGAGCCTCCATTTTCGCACCCTCCCCCCACTTTAGTCACCACCACCACCAATACCACCACCACCACGCGCACCCGCCTGGCCTCAACTTCTCGCTTCAGCTCTGCGATCTAACGTGAGGCTCAGAGAGTTGAACGGGAGAAGTGTACAAAAGCCCGGGGCAGGGACCCTGGGTGTGATCTTCCTTACCCGGAGCTCTAGGAATCCCCACTCTGACTCAGAAGTCTCTCCTGTTAGTCTTAGTCTTATCTTCCGCTCTTAGCCTAGCTTCTTGCTACCCTCAACTGGATGCCGAGGTCGTACTCACCCCAACAGCTCAGCGCCCCCTCTCCAGCGCCGCCATAAGCAGCACGGCCCGGTACGTAGGAATAAATCTCGCTTCTCTCGCGAGAGTTGCGGGCTCCAAGCGCGTGCACAGGAAAGGGGAGGGTTACCGTTCTCCTAATACGCTTGCGCAAAAGGGCTGAGTGACGCCTGCCAATGCGCTGCGCTTAACCACAACCAAGATGGTGGCGAAATTCCTCTAGTTTCCCTCACTGCGGGAAGCAATCTGGGTGTTTACAGACTCTGCTGGGACGCAAGGGGCGGGGTTACGGGCGACTTCGGAGTCTCTGGTCTTCGCCTGAATGTGCTGTAAGCAACCGAGACCAGGAAAAACCGTGAGGTGAACCGTTCTGAGGGCATCTACTTGGAATGTCATATAAAGGATTTTTCTTTTCCCAGCGATAATCCAGGAAGTCCCCATATTCCAGTTTTCCGTCACTCACAGTGCAAGCATTTTTTCTCTTGTCTCCTGAATAAACAAACCTTAAAAACGGGGATGCTTGGCACGATTGAAATAGTTAATCCCAGACCTAAATTGAAATTGTATTTTGAATTAAGCTGCAACTAGGTTTGAAGCCTGTCTCTGCTTTCTACAAAAGACAAGTTGACTTCCTGTGAAAGTTTTCATTGCTTTTGGCACAAAGAGCTTAGAGATCCAGGCCTTAGTTCATGTAAATAATCTTACTATCCTAACTGCTTTCAGGCATTACATCCAGTGAATGCACAGGCCCTAACTCACTCCCTCCTAGCTAGATGAGCAATGTTTACATTCCAAAAGGTTTCAAGTTAGAGCTCATTTAATCTTCTTAACTAAATCGTCCACTTCTGTATTTCAAGGGCTCCAGTTAGGGTTGAGCCGGCTTACAGTCAATCACTAAACCCCCATATCAGGAATGTTTACAAGGCTTGCTTTAGAAATATTGCTTTAGTCAATTTGTTTCTGGAAATAAGAGATTGATGTTAGGCTAGAAATTGATGTTAGGAAAGTTTGCAGTTTGAAAACCCCTTGTAAATTTTTTCTTCCTTCTCCTGTATCCCCTTGATGTGAAACCATTTTGCGTTTGTTTCCTCTGCCTGATAAATACCTCATTGGTCTCTGCAAGCCAGAACACATGCTGCCTCTTGTTTGAGTGCCCATGTGATTCTCCATTTCATGAAATGATCTTATTTGTTTTTTTCCTTCAATAAAATTATTTGTTATAATTTCTAGCAGAGCATCAGTTTAATGTTTTCACTAGGCCCCTGCTAAATTAGATTGGAATTTTTATTAGTACAGAGATAATACAGAAGTCTAAGAGAGATTTTTGTCTCCCAGAAACTATGTTGCTTGCAACAGAGGGCCAGAAGTGAGCAAGCCTTCATAATCACTGAAAACAAAACAAAACAAAAAACCTCCTCCAACTTACCTTTCTAGTTACCCGAAGATATTCATAGTATATCAAGTAATCAAAGAGGCTGAATCAGTAACTAAAAAGTTGAAATCAGGGCAAATGGATGATTCTTCCAACAGGGGAATATGATTTATTCTGGCCACAGAAAAGTTCAGTGAACTATCCCCTGCCAAACAATTAGAGCACATCCCTCTGGTGAAAGGAACACTTTTCACAGATTCAGTGGCTTTCTCACTTGACAGTACTGGATAAACAATGATCCCTCACTCTCTTGAGAACTTTACCACCCACTTTATTTACTCTTCCCACAAATACTTACTCAGAATTTTATATATATCATCGCTGGAGATACAGTAGTAAATAAAAATGGATATGATCCTGTCCTCAGAGAACTTTCAGTCTAGCATCAATTAAATAATCACAAAACAAATCTAGTATCCCAGGAAAGCAAGGGTGGTTCAATATAAAACAAACCAATCAATGTAATATACCACATTAATAGAATGAAAAAACAAAACATGATCATCCTAATATGGAGACCCTAAAACTATCTGAGGTGCTTGACCAGAGTAAAGAAGGTAAGATAGGGTTTATACCTGGAATCTATTTTCTGTAGAAAACCGGTGGAACCAGAAAACTGAGCTAGTTAATAATTAGAGCAATTCTGCCTGTTACCTGGTATCCAAGGAAATTTTTCTTTGTGACTAAGCTGTCTTAGTTATCTAGTGCTGCTATAACAGAAATACCAAAAGTGGTTGGCTTTAACAAACAGATTTATTCTGTCACCATCTGGGAGGCTAGAAGTCCAAAGTCAGGGTGCTAGCTCCAGGGGAAGGCTCTTTTTCTCTTTTGGCTCTGGGGGAAGGTCCTTGTCACCAATCTTCCCCTGGTCTAGGAGCTTCTCAGTACAGGACCCTGGGTCCAAAGGATGCGCTCTGCTCCTGGCACTAATTTCTTAGTGGTAGGAGGTTCCCCTACTCACTTCCCTCTTTTATATCTCAAAAGACATTGACTCAAGATACAATGTAATGTTATAGATTGAGTCCTGCCTCATTAACATAACTTCCTCTAATCCTGCCTCATTAACATCATAAAAAATCATAGAGGCAGAATTTACAACACATGGGAGAATCCCATCAGATGACAAAATGGTGGACAATCATGCAATACTGGGAATCATGGCCTAGCCAAGTTGACAGATATTTTGGGGGACACAATTCAATCCATAACACAAGCTAAAAATGAATGTCGTCAGGTTGTTCTCAAGGAGTTTTATGTACCCTCTACATTCCCAGAAATGAATGTCTGACAGATGTCCTGTAAAAACCCCCTCCTGTAGTTACTAAGCAGTAACTAGTCAACAAAGCACATTTCACCAAGTGGTAACTAGTCAACAAAAACTCTTTAAACCAATCATTGTAAAGATCCCTCTTTTGTTACCCTGCCTTTGACAATGATGTATCAAGAATAACCAGTCAGAATATTGAAGCCCCTCGTTATTTGTTTCAGCCCTATAAAAATGTTTTTGTAATTACTGTGCTTCAGACTTCATGGTTCCATTTTCATAGTCTACATAGATCCCCAGTTTGAACTGTCTTGAATCTTTAATAAAAAACAAACAAAAAGCCTGTTGCCATTGAGTCAATTCTGACTCATAACAGAGCAGAACTGCCCCATAGGGTTTCCAAGGAGTGCCTGGTGTATTCAAACTGCTGACCTTTTGGCTAGCAGCTATTGCTCTTAACCACTATGCCACCAGGATTTTCTAATCTTTAGTAAACCTCTTTATTTTAATTCAATTTAGACTATGAGTTTTTTCACGCTACAATATTTTTCGTGGCAGTGGTGGGATCCAAATGTGACTTAACTGCTATAACCCTGAGAAACCACAGGTGGAGCATTGGACCCAGCACAAACCCATTGTGTTTGATCCATTTCGCCAGGCTCTTAGAGGTCACTCCAGGTGAGACTTCTTTGATAGAACTTCTGCTGTCTTTTGCATTTGAAGTTATCCAAGGTTTATTAATGGACTTTTGTCTGTTTATTCTTTGTTCACTAACTGTGAACATTTAAGGTTGTGTGTCAACTTGGCTGGGCCATGATTCTCAGCATTTTTTCTTACTGGAATAGATACTCACTCTGGATATGGATTTGCCTCCCCCGCATGCAATGCTTCTGCCAAAACTACCATCCATGAACTTACAGAATGCCTTATCCACTATCATGTTGTCCCATACATCATTGCCTTGGATCAAGGGGCTCACATCACAGCAAATGAATTGTGGCAAGGGACCTATGCTCATGGAATTCACTGGTCTTACCATATTCCCCATTATCCTGAAGCAACTGTCTTGATAGAATAATGGAATGGCCTTCTGGCTTTCTGAGGCTTATTGAAAATAAGGTTAATCATCATAAATAGAGATAATTTTATCTAAAGGTTTTAAATTGATTTTATTTAGCTTTGCATTACTTTTGTAATTTAAATCAAGTCCTTCACTTTTAAAAATTATTAACTTAACCCTTTGAAGCTCCGTGGGACATTTGGTATCCCACCCACTTTTTATGCCTCTGGAGTTCTTTGGAAAGGAGGTAGTCTGATTTTAATGCATTAAGTCTCAAGGTGGGAGCATTTTGAAATGTGTGAATCTCAAAAATACTGAGTGGGAGCCTCATTTTTATGTAGACTGATCATTGTCTTAGGTAATACCTCTCAGGTGTGTGAGTTTTCTAAATTTTGAACAGGTTTGCCTTTAAAATTTCTGAGATAACCCTCTTCACTATGTTTCCCAGTTAGCATATTCTTGTGAGAATGTACCTATCATCAGAAGAAGCTACTGCCAGTCTTCATTCAGTCATAGTGGCCATTTTTTCTTTCATGCCATTCATTGTTTCCAGATGTTTTTGACTCCCTTCTTTTTTTTGCTTCTGCACAGTAAATAATTCCTTTCCAATAAGGAATAATGCATTGCAGTGGTGCTTTTGAAGAGACTGGAACTTTTATAAGTTATTCTTACCCTGCATTCAATCTTAGGGCCCAATCATTGCATTCGTATGTAGCAGATGGAATGCACCACTGTGAGCAGTTCTGTAGTATTCCAGGGCAACTATTTCTGATTCTTAGCTGTTATTACTGCTTTTGTTATAATGAAGAATACATAGTAGTGGTAATTTTCCTGAGATTCAAATTCCTTTATTTTCATTTATTTTGCCTCTAAGCACTGCTTTTACAGTACTGTAGTGGTAATTTTCCTGAGATAAAAAATCCCTTGGCTTTATTTATTTGAGTTGTAAGAACTGCTTTTGTAGTAAGTAAAAATGCATTGTGCCATGTTTTGAAGTGTCACAAAAAAATAATAAAAAGGCTAAGAAGAAGGAGACTACTTTAAAATGTGTGTGTAGTCATTGCCAGGTACCTTCATGTTTTACCTCATGTTTGAAATTTTTTAACAAATAAAATTAAAAAAAAAAAAAGATTTTTTTCATTGACTCATATTGGCAGGATTTATGTCATCCAGAGGCCACTGGGACATATGTAATCCCAGGTAATGAGTATCAAAATCCATCATTTATAACAAGAATTAAGAATTGATCCTTTAATCAGCATGCCTTCATTAGTGAAAACACATAGTGTCAACAAAAAATTCAAAGGAGAAAATTGGGCCTTGAAATTAACCATGACCATCTTTTAGTTTGTCACCTGCTGAGAAGTTCTCCTTTACTGATTCACTGAAAACATTGACTAAAATAGTTCAACAACAACAGCAATAAAAAACTACATCAGACTTAATGAAAGGATTATAATAATTCAACTATGGATATAATTGGGCTAAATCAAGATTTCTAAAATTTTCATGAAATATTGATGAAGTTTCAAGCTACTACTGATCCAGGATTACATGGAACTAAAATTAACTACCTAAGGCTAAATGAAGAAAGAATTACTATGAGATTTATATGAGGATATTGTTCAATGCTCTATTTTCTAGATATAAGAAACCATTTTTTAATTTCTCTTTTCCTCTTTTTATATAAGAACCAGCTATTTCAATAACTAGTAACTCTGTGCTAGCTACAGAATATCTCACAGATTAGATAAGCCTTTGGCGAACGGAAATTAGACTCCCAGAGTCTATCTAACATCGTCCAGGAGAATACACATATTGGAAAGAACATCACCTAAAGAATTTATTAGAATCTTGCTGAAGAGGGCCATACCCAAACCCTTCTTACTAACCCTTGTTCAGACAAGTTAGAGTTAATTAAATCTTGTATCCATTTGTCAAAACAAAAGAAAACCAAATCTTCTGTTTAAACCACCCAGCCCACTGGAGTACTGAGACTCAAACTGAAATTCAACTGCCCCAATGGCCAGAAGTAGAAAATGGCACTGGAAATAAACAGCTGAACCCAAGGGTGTGAAACAAGATCCATGCAAGTTGCAACAAAATTTAGACTTTTTAGACTTCATTCATTAATTTTTGGTCTCTTCTTTCTCCTGCATACTCTGCATATTTATGATAATATATATTGATAGTTTTGATAATCTTTTATGTCAACTCTTGAAACTATTGCATATGTTTAATACTTATGGCCTTTAAAATATCTTTATCCTATTCATTTAATCCTATGCAACCCTTCAAATAATTCCCCTTTACTGAATTTTGCTTTACATTTGAAACTGCTCTGTTTTGTCAACTAAGTTTTACTCTCTAATAGTATTTTACTTCTTCGGGCAAGTAATTGAAAGGACCTGTTTTGTTATAGCAGCTATTTTTGTTATTCACTTTATTTTGCTCCACTATGAAGCCCTTTTTAAGTTTTGGTACTACTTTCTTTAACTCTCATTAACACTTAGAAAGAGAATGCCCTTATTAGCACAATCAGTAGATAGTGCTGACAGTTTGACAGACTGCTGGATATGTCACTTCTTGCTGCAATCTGTGTAAGATCATTCTGACCCATTTGATACTCCAGTTTTTGATTCTAGATATATACCCAATGCACCCTAGGAGCTTTAGGAATCCCACTAGTATTTATTCATATAATGATAGCAAGCATTTGGATAAATCATATTAAAATACTAACTTTGTAAAAAAATATGTGTATGTAGAGAACAATCTTATTGTTGAGTGACCAGGATGGAGATGATCCTTTTTAAGGGCCCTTAATTCCAACCTATGGTATAGTAGACCTAGAAAAGTCTCTTAGAAATTTATCTGCCACTATAGCATAGATTGCTGATGGAATGACGGCCCAACAAAGGTCTCTAGCTTCTCTACCCAAGGTAGTTTTAGATAACAGACTAGTCCTAGACTTCTTAGCTCAACAAGGAGGCTTATATGCTAAGAAAACATCTCCTGTTATTCTTGGATTAACACTGCTGGAGAGGTGGAGGAAGAGATCTGAAAAATACATCAGAAAAACTGTTTGGCTTCACTCTTGTTCCTCCAATGGCTGTACCACCCTTTTTTTATTTATTCAGTTGGTTACCTCAAAAGTATAGGATCATGGTTGCAGTCTGTATTACAAACTAGATTGATTGTCCTAATATTATGTGATTGTCATTGGAATTGATAAATGTGCATATTCAAATTAGGAAGTTCAGTACTACCAAAACAACTTATATACATTGATTCTGCCCATTTTGTAACACAGCGGTGGATTCTGCACCCTGTATTAGCTTCAATGAAAAGGTCAGGTATTCCTCCAGTTTGGCCTAGGTCTCTGTAATGGATTGAATTGTTTCCCCCCAAAATATGTGTCAAGTTGGCTAAGCCATGATTCCCAGTTTGTGTGGTTGTCCTCCATTTTGTGATTGTAATTTTCCTGTGTGTTGTAAGTCCTAATCTCTGCCTGTGATTAATGAAGCAAGATTAAATTTTGTTAAAGAGAATTAGGGTGGGACTGTAACACCCTTACAAAGGTCACATCCCTGATCCAGTGTAAAGGGAGTTTTCCTGGGATGTGGCCTATACCATCTTATATCTTAAAAGAGATAAAAGTAAAGGAATGGAGCAGAGAGTGGGGGACCTCATACAACCAAGAAAGCAAACCTGGGAGCAGAACATGTACATTGGACCTGAGGTTCCAGACAGAGAAGCTTTTAGCCCAGGGGAAGACTGATGAGAAGGACCTTCCTCTAGAGCAGACAGAAAAAGCCTTCCCCTGGAGCTGGTGCCCTAAATTCAGATGTCTAGCCTACTAGACTGTGAGAAAATAAATTTCTCTTTGTTAAAGCCATCCACTTGTGGTATTTCTGTCATAGAAGCACTAAATGACTAAGACAGTCTCTGAGTCTTTACCCCTTTATAACAATATCCGGACAAGACACATGGTGAAGAACCACATGGTATCCAACAAAGTAGTGAGTATAAAGGCCTGAAGGAGGACAGGCTGCCATCAAGGCTATAGAGATCATGCTAAGGACATCTCGTATTAAGATCACTGAAGACAGCTGCTTGGTCATAGCATGGTAGATTTCCCAGAGCTGCCTGGCAACTTTGGTACCAGTGGTCTCTGACTATGGAGAAAGAAGCTTAACACCAGAAATAAGGCATAAACCGTGAAGAGTGAGCCACTGCCAGCGAGCAGAGTATCAGCAACCCATGCCAAAAAAAGCATGTCCATAAATGTAATCAAAGGATGTTTGATTAAAATCCTTGATCAAAAGGAGGGAATAATATGGAGAGCCTAAAACTATATAAAGTGCTTGACCAGAGTAAAGAAGCTAAGATAAGCCTGGAATCCATTTTGTGTAGAAAATCAGTGGAACCAGAAAACAGAGCTGGTTAATAATTATAGAGCAGCTCAGCCTGTTATCTGGTATCCAAGAAAATGTTTTCTTTGTAACCAAGCTAAGAATGAATGTTGTCAGGTTGTTATCAAGGAACTTTATGTAACCTCTACATTCCCAGAAATGAATGTCTGGCAAATATTCTGTAACACCCCCTTCTGTTGTCACTAAGCAGTATAATCAATGAAGCACCTATAGTTAAGTGGTAACCAGTCAACAAAAACTCCTTAAACCAATCATTGTAAAGAGCCCACTTTTGTTATCCTGACCTCGACAATGATGTATCAATGAATAACCAACCAGAATATTGAAGCCCCTTGTTATTTGTTTCAGCCCTATAAAAATGTTTTTGTAATTACTGTGCCTTAGACTTCATGGTTCCATTTTCATGGGCTGTAGAGATCCTCAGTTTGAATTCTCTTGAACCTTTAATAAACCTCTTTATTTTATTTCAATTTAAAATTTATTTTTTTTCACATTACAACAATCTCAATTGACACAGAAAAGGTATTTGACAAAATCCAACACCCCTTCATGAAAATAAACACTCAGAAAACTAGGAATAGAAGGGAACTTTCTCAATATGATAAAAGTAAATAATGAAAAAGCCACAGCTAACATTATATTTTAACATTATATTTAATGATCGGGAACAAGACAAGGGTGCCACTTTTCACCACTGCTAATCATTATTGCACTGGAAGTTTCAGCCAGAGCAATTAGGCAAGAAAAAGAAATAAAAGGCATCCAAATTGGAATGGAAGAAGTAAAACTATATTCACAGATGACATGATCCTATATTTAGAAAATCCCGAAGAATCCACAAGAAAGCTACTAGAGCTCGTATATAAATTCATCAAAGTTGCAAGGTACAAGATCAACACACAAAAATCAGTTATGTTTATACATCAGCAATGAACAATCTCAAAAGGAAATTAAGAAAACAATTCCATTTACAATAGCATCTAAAAGAGTAAAATATCCAGGGATAAATTTAACCTATGAGGTAAAAAACTTTTGCACTGAAAACTAAAAACCTTTGCTAAAAGAAATTAAAGAAGATCTTAATAAATGGAAAGATATTCCATGTTCATGGATTGGAAAACTTAATATTGTTAAGATGTCAATTATAACCAAAGTTATTTACAGAGTTAAGAAAATCATTATCAAAATCTCAACAACCTTTCTTTGCATAAATGAGTAAGCTTATCCTCAAATTCATATGGAACTGCAAAGGTCTCAAATAGACAAAACAATCTTGAAAAGAAGAGCCAGGTTGTAAGACATATACTTTCCAATTTCAAAATTTGCTACAAAGTTACAGTAATCAAAACAACGTGGTACTGGCATAAGGATAGACATATAGAACAATGAAATAGAATTGAGAATCCAGAAATAAACCCATTTATCTATGGCCAATTGATTTTTGACAAAGGCACCAAGTCCATTTAATGGGAAAAAAAAAATAGCCTCTTCAACAAATGGTGCTAGGACAACTGCATCTCCACTTGAAAAGAATGAAGTTGGACCCGTACCTCACACAATATACAAAATGAACTCAAAATGGATCAATGACCTAGTATAAGAGCTAAAACCGTAAAACTTTTAGAAAACATTGGGATAAATCTACATGACCTAAGCTTTGGCAATGAATTCTTAGATATGGCATGAAAAGCTTTAGATATGGCATCAAAAGCATGAGCAACAAAAGGAAAAATAGATGAACTGGAGTTCATCAAATTAAAACTTTTGTGCACCAAAGAAAATTAGTAAGGAAGTAAAAAGATCACATTCAGAATGGGAGAAAATATTTGGAAATCATGTATCTGATAAGGGTTTAATGTCCAGATTACATAAATAACTTACAACTCAACAAAAAAAGACAACTCAATTATTAAAATGGGGAAAAGACTAGAATAGACATTTCTCCAAAAAAAGATATACAAATGGCCAGTAAGCACATGAAAAGAGGCTTAACATCATTAGTCATTAAACCAAACCAAACTTGTTACTATTGAGTCAATTCCGACTCATAGCAAACCTATAGGACAGAGTAGAACCGTCCCACAGGGTTTCCAAGGCTTTAATTTTTGCTAAAGCAGACTGCCACATCTTTCTCCTGAGGAATGGCTAGTGGGTTGGAACAGCAAGCCTTTCAATTAGCAGCTGAGTGCTTAACCACTGGGACACCAGGGCTCCTTCATTAGTCTTTAGGGAAGTTCAAATCAAAACCACAATGAAATACCACTTCACACTCAACAGGATGGCTATGATTTTTTTAAAAAAGGAAAAATAAGTATTGGCAAGGATGTGGAGAAATTGGAATTCTTTTATATTGCAGATGGGAATATAAAATGGTCCATCTACTGTGGATAAGAGTTTGGCAGTTCCTCAAAAATTTAAACATAGAATTGACATATGACTCAGCAACTCCACTCCTAGGTATGTAACCAAGAGAACTGAAAACAGGACTCAAACAGATAGTTGTACCACTGTTCATAGCAGTATTATTCATAATAGGCAAAAAGTGGAAATAAGCCTTTTATGGATTGAACTATGTCCCCCCAAAATATCTGTTGTAAATCCTACCCTCTATGCCTGTGATTATTATCCCATTTGGGAATGAGTTGTCTCTGTTATGTTAATGATGTAGGATTAGCATATACCTCAACTCGATCTCTTTTGAGATTGTCTTAGGCTGGTGTCCTAGTCATCTGGTGCTGCTGTAACAGAAATACCATAAGCAGATGGCTTTAACAAAGAGAAATTTATTCTCTTAATACATGTGCAAAGAGCTGCTGATGGAAAACCAAAAGGGAAGAACACACTTGGCGTTTCTCAAGCTGAAAGAACTGAAAAAAAAATGCAAGCCTCGAGTTGCAATAGTGAAGGATTCTATGGGGAAAATATTAAACAACGCAGGAAGCATCAAAAGAAGATGGAAGGAATACACAGAGTCATTATAACAAACAGAATTAGTTGATGTTCAACCATTTCAAGAGGTGGCATATGATCAGGAACTGATGATACTAAAGGAAGAATTCCTAGCTGCTCTGAAGGCATTGGCGAAAAACAAGGCTCCAGGAATTGATGGAATATCATTTGAGATGTTTCAACAAACAGATGCAGCGCTGGAGGTGCTCACTTGTCTATGCCAAGAAATATGGAAGACAGCTCCCTGGCCAACTGACTGGAAGAGATGCATATTTATGCCAGTTCCCAAGAAAGGTGATCCAACCGAATGTGGAAATTATAGAACAATATCATTAATATCACACGCAAGTAAAATTTTGCTGAAGATCATTCAAAAATGGCTGCAGCAGTATATTGACAGGGAACTGCTGGAAATTCAGACTGGTTTCAGAAGAGGACGTGGAACCAGGGATGTCATTGCTGATGTCAGAAGGATCCTGGCTGAAAGCAGAGAATACCAGAAGGATGTTTACCTGTGTTTTATTGACTATGCAAAGGCATTCGACTGTGTGGATCATAACAAATTATGGATAACATTGCAAAGAATGGAAATCCCAGAACACTTAATAGTGCTCAGGAGGAACCTTTACAAGAGACAGTTGTTTGGACAGAACAAGGGGATTCTGATTGGTTTAAAGTCAGGAAAGGTGTGCGTCAGGGTTGTATTCTTTCACCATACCTATTCAATCTGTATGCTGAGCAAATAATCTGAGAAGCTGGACTATATGAAGAAGAATGGGGCATCAGGATTGGAGGAAGACTCATTAACAACCTGCATTATTCAGATGACACAATCTTGCTTGCTGAAACTGAAGAGGACTTGAAGCGCCTACTAATGAAGACCAAAGACCACAGCCTTCAGTATGGATTGCACCTCAACATAAAGAAAACAAAAATCCTCACAAGTGGACCAATGAGCAACATCATGATAAACAGAGAAAAGAGGGAAGTTGTCAAGGATTTCATTTTACTTGGATCCACAATCAACAGCCTTGGAAGCAACAGTCAAGATATCAAAAGATGCATTGCATTGGGTAAATCTGCTGCAAAGGATCTCTTTAAAGTGTTGAAGAGCAAAGGTGTCACCCAACCCAAGCCATGGTATTTTCAATCGCATCATATGCATGTGAAAGCTAGACAATGAATATGGAAGACTGAAGAAGAATTGACACTTTTGAATTGTGGTGTTGGTGAAGAATATCAAATATACCATGGACCGCCAAAAGAACGAACAAATTTGTCTTAGACGAAGTACAACCAGAATGCTCCTTAGAAGCAAGGATGGTGAGACTGCGTCTTACATACTTTGGACATGTTGTCAGGAGGGATCAGTCCCTGGAGAAGGACATTATGCTTGGCAGACTACAGGGTCTGTGGAAAAGAGCAAGACCCTCGCCGAGGTGGACTGACACAGTGGCTGCAACAATGAGCTGAAGCATAACAACGATTGGAACGATGGCTCAAGAGTGGACAGTGTTTCGTTCTGTTGTGCATAGGTTCGCTATGAGTCGGAACCAACTCGACAGCACCTAACAACAACAGTCTAGTAGCCTAGAAGTCTGAATTCAGGGCATCAGCTCCAGGGAAAGTCTCTCTCTCTGTGCTGGCTTTGGAGGAAAGTCCTTGTCACCAATCTTCCCCTGGTCCAGGAGCTTCCCAGCACAGGGACCCTAGGTCCAAAGGACCCGCTATTCTCCTGGCTCTTGTTTCTTGGTGGTATGAGGTCACCCTGTCTCTCTGCTCGCTTCTCTCTTTTATATCTCAAAAGGGATTGATTTAAGACACAATCTAATCTTGTAGAATGAGTCCTGCATCATTAATATAACTGCCACTAATCCTACCTCGTTAACATCATAGAGGTAGATTTACAACCCATAGGAAAATCACCTCAGATGACAAAATGGTGGACAATCACACAATACTGGAAATCATGGACTAGCTGCATTGACACACATTTTGGGAGACACAATTCAATCAATGAGAGCTGGGTTCTCTAGAGAAGCAAAATCAGTAAAGTGTATAAATATATATATAGAGAGAATTATATCACGGAAATGTCTCACGCAATTGTAGAGGCTGGAACATTCCAAGTCCATGAGTCAGGATAGAGGCTGATTCATGTAGCCACAGGGGCTGGCAAATCCAAGATTGGCAGATCAGACAGCAGAGCTCTTGCTCACGGGCTGCGAAGACTGATGAATCCCAAGACTGGCGGGCAAGATGGCAGGTAAGCTGCTAGCTCAAGTCCCAAGAGCCAGAGGTCAGATGAACAAGAGCCAGCTCCAGGGTCCAGAGTGAGTAAAAGCCCGCGAGTCTTGCCAGAAAGTCCACTTATATTCAGTGCCGGTCACACCCCCAAGAGCACTCCCTTTCAATAATTGGCTACTCACAGTAGATCCTATCATGGAGGTGATCACATTATATCAAATCTCATTATGGAAATGATCACATCATCATACGATGCCAAACTACATCATAACTGCCAAACCACTGAGAATCATGGCCCAGCCAAGCTGACATACAACCTTAATGATCACAATATATGAAAGATATTAAACAAGTAAGCAGAGGAGAGAGGGAATAAGATAGATGCCGAGACACATGGAGATCTCCAAAGAACCAGGAAGAAGAAATTTAAGAGGCAAGGACCTTCCTCCAGCGCTGACAGAGAAAGTCTTCCCCTAAAGCCGGTGCTCTGAATTTGAACTTCTAGTCTCCTAAACTGTAAGAAAATAAATTCCTTTTTGTTAAAGATATTCACTTGTGGTATTTCTGTTATAGCAGCACTAGATAAATAAGATAAACCCAAATGTACATCAGCATATGAATGGTTAAATGAAATGTAGTATGTACATACAATGGAATATTATTCAGCCATAAGAAGGACTGAAGTTCTGATACATGTCACAACATGGATGAACCTTGAAAATATAATGGTAAGTGAAATAAGTCAGACAGGAAAGGACAAATATTGTATGATTCCACTTATATGGAATATCTAGAATAGTCAAATTCATAGAGACAAAAGTAGATTAGAGCTTACTAGGGGCTGGGAGAAGGGGAGTGGGGAGTTATGGCTTAATGGGCACAGAGTTTGGGGTGATGAAACAGTTTTAGAAATAGTAATGGTGGTTGCACATCATTGGGAATGTAATTAATTTCTCTGAAATGTATACATGTTTTAAACAAAACCCATTGTCATCAAGTCAATTCAGACTCATAGTGACCCTACAGGACAGAGTAGAACTGCCACATAAGGTTTCCAGGGCTGTAAATCTTTACGAAAGCAGGCTGTCATATCTTTCTCCCACAGAATGGCTGGTAGGTTCAAACCTCGGACCTTTCGGTTAGCAGCTGAACACTTAATCACTGTGCCACCAGGGTTCCTTATATATATTTTAACACTATAAAAATTTTTAAAAATCTACATATACGCATTGAAATAAGTGCAATGAAGAAAAGGTGCACAAAGTCAAGAAATTATATTACCTCCAATTCTGAACAAATCACCTTGAATTTTTACAGGAGGCAGTATTTTATTTTTGTTCAAGGATTTCCTCTCTACCTTCTGGTTGCTGCTGATTCAGTCCCGTGCATACCACCTGAAAGTTGCCTAGTTATTCTCTTTGATGCCTTCCCCCGCTCTTATAGGCACTGAGTATTTGCTTCACTTTCAATGCTTTCATAGATCATGCTCTCATAGTTATTAGTTTATACTAGCTGGTGATACTTAGGAAACCCTGGTGGAGTAGTGGTTAAGAGCTACAGCTGCCAACCGAAAGGTCAGTAGTTCAAATCTACCGGGCGCTCCTTGGAAACTCTATGGGGTAGTTCTACTCTGTCCTATAAGGTCGCTATGAGCTGGAATCGACTCAATGGCAACGGGTAGGTAGTAGTGGTAGGTGATACTTAAGGACAGGGCCTGTGGCATTAATCTGTGTATCTCTGATTCTTGATTATGCCTGGCAGAGAGAACTCTCAAAAGCTTGTTGAATAGCACTGGACAACAGTGTGAGAAGTTGTTAGGAATTGAAATGCTCTGCTGGGTAAGTACAGAATGTAAAACAGGGCTTTGAATCTGGTTCTTTCCAGTTCAGCATGGCCAAGGAAGTGAAACTGGAATGGACTCGAATTTTCAAAATTTGGGTGAAGCAGATTAGTAACTGGAATGGGAAAAATTATGGATCAAAGCCCTGCTGGAAACTTAATCTCCATCTAAGAAAACAAGGACAGCATGCGCTTTGCATAGCAACCAATTGTTTTCCCCATCAGATTTTGAGCAGAGTCAGAAACAGCAGTGTCTACTCAAAGATGGTGGTCTACTATCCTGCTTTGAATGTATTTCACACTCTACAGTCCTGCCAATAATCCAACCTCACGCATCAGGCTCCTGAAAGGGCTCACTATGCCACTACCAAGTTTCCCATCCCAGGGCTGCAATCCATAATTTTTCCCATTCCAGCTATCGTTCTGAATTACCCAAATTTTAAAAGCTTGGGTCTGTTCTGGTTTTCCTTCATCCACTATGACTGAACCAGTTCAAGCCGATTTACACCCCTGATAGAAACATTTCAAACTAGCTATTTCGTTTCCTTTGTGTAATTCTTAAATGGCAACCTGCCCTTTTCCCCTGTAAATCTGATCTGGATAGGCTCATCTAATGTTACAAAGAAACTGTCCTGAGCTCTTGTACTAGAAACAATGTCATGTGAACCTGGGCTAAAAGTAGAATTAGGTCTGAGAAGACACATTCTAAAATATCCCAGCGATAGGACATATAAAATAATAGTCTCACTACACTCTGCCAATGCAATTCTTATTCTATTCATTTATTCATTAACATAGTTACTAAAGACCTACTTAAGCCATATGACCACTTCATCATCCTCATTCTGACTATGTCTCAAGTACCCTTAAATTCCTGCTTGAACCAAAATTAGTATCAATTTACACTTGACACAAAGTACAGATATGTATAAACTCAGAAGCATATATTTTAGCTGTTAATGCAATAAAGTAAAAGGCTGAATAATTTGGATTAAATTAATAGGTAAAATAACTTATTCTTTCTATGGGCAAAACTCATAAATAAAAAACCAAACCAGTCACTGTTGAGTCGATTCCAACTCATAGAGACCCCATCCATTTCAAAATAGAACTGCGTTACATAGGGATTTCAAGGCTGTGACCTTTTGGAAGCAGATTGTCAGGTCTTTCTTCCAAGGTGCCTTTGGGTGGGTTCAGTGCTTAACCGTTTGCACTACCAAGGGACTTCTCAACTTGTAAATAGATATAATTCATTTTTAGAAGATCACTACATTTTAAAGCAATTTAAAAGTTTTTTTTTTTTATTGTGCTTTAAGTGAAAGTTTACAAATCAAGTCAGTCTCTCGCACACAAACTGATATACACCTTGCTACGTACTCTCGCCTAATGAGACAGCCCGCTCCCTCCCTCCACTCTTTCTTTTTGTGTCCATTTGGCCAGCTTCTAACCCCCTCTACCATCTCATCTCCCCTCCAGACAGGATATGCCAACATAGTCTCAAGCGTCCACCTGGTTCAAGAAGCTCACTGCTCACCAGCATCCCTCTCCATCCCATTGTCCAGTCCAATCCTCGTCTGAAGAGTTGGCTTTAAGAATGGTTCCTGTCCTGGGCCAACAGAAGGCCTGGGGGCCATGGCCACTGGGGTCCTTCCAGTCTCAGTCAGACCATTAAGTCTGGTCTTTTTATGAGAATTTGGGGCCTGCATCCCACTGCTCTCCTGCTCCCTCAGGGGTTCTCTGTTGTGTTCCCTGTCAGGGCAGTCATTGTTTGTAGCCAGTCACCATCTAGTTCTTCTGGTCTCAGGATGATGTAGTCCCTGGTTTATGTGGCCATTTCTGTCTCTTAGGCTCATAATTGCCTTATGTCCTTGGTGTTCTTCATTCTCCTTTGGTCCAGGTGGGTTGAGACCATTGATGCATCTTAGATAGACCGCTTGCTAGCATTTAAGACCCCACATGTCACTCTCCAAAGTGGCATGCAGAATGTTTTCTTAATAGATTTTATTATGCCAATTGACTCAGATGTCCCCTGAAACTGTGGTCCTCAAACCCCTGCCCCTGCTATGCTGGCCTTCGAAGCGTTCAGTTTATTGAGGAAACTGCTTTTGGTTTAGTCCAGTTGTGCTGACTTGTCCTGTATAGTGTGTTGTATTTCCCTTCACCTAAAATAGTTCTTGTCTACTGTCTAATTACTGAAGACCCCCTCTCTCCTCCCTCCCTCCCTCCCCACTCTCGTAACCATCAAAGAATATTTTCTTCTCTGTTTAAACTATTTTTTGAGTTTTTATATAGTGGTCTCATACAGTATTTGTCCTTTTGCAACTGACTAATTTCACTCAGCATAATGCCTTCCAGATTCCTCCATGTTATGAAATGTTTCACGGATTCATCATTGTTCTTTATTGATGCATAGTATTCCATTGTGTGAATATACTATAATTTATTTATCCATTCATCCGTTGATAAGCAGCTTGGTTGCTTCCATCATTTTGCTATTGTAAGCAATGCTGCAGTGAACATGGGTGTGCATATATCTGTTCGTGTAAAGGCTCTTATTTCTCTGGTATATATTCCAAGGAGTGGGATTGCTGGATCGTATGGTAGTTCTATTTATAGCTTTTTAAGGACGGGCCAAATCGATTTCCAAAGTGGTTGTACCATTTTACATTCCCACCAGCAGTGTATAAGTGTTCCAATCTTTCTACAACCTCTCCAACATTTATTATTTTATGTATTTTGGATCAATGCCAGCCTTGTTGGAGTGAGATGGAATCTCATTGTAGTTTTGATTTGCATTTCTCTAATAGCTAATGATTGTGAGCATTTCCTAAACATATCTGTTAGCTACCTGAATGTCTCCTTTAGTGAAGTGCCTGTTCATATCCTTTGCCATTTTTTAATTGGGTTATTTGTCTTTTGTAGTTGGGTTTTTGCAGTATCATGTAGATTTTAGAGATCAGACGCTGATCAGATATGTCATAACTAAAAGCTTTTTCCCAGTCTGTAGGTAATCTTTTTACTCTTTTGGTGAAGTCCTTGAATGAGCATAGGTGTTTGATTTTAGGAGCACCCAGTTATCTAGTTTCTCTTTGGCATTGTTAGTAATGTTTTGTATACTGTTTATGCCATATATTAGGACTTCTGTTGTCCCTGCTTTTCTTCCATGATCTTTATTGTTTTAGATTTTATATTTAGGTCTTTGATCCATTTTGAGTTAGTTTTTGTACATGGTGTGCGGTATGGGTCTTGTTTCACTTTTGGATATCCAGTTATGCCAGCACCATATGTTGAAGACACTGTCTTTTCCCCATTTAACAGACTTGGGCCTTTGTCAGATATCAACTGCTCATATGTGGATGAATTTATATCTGGATTCTCGATTTTGTTCCATTGGTTTATGTATCTGTTGTCTTACCAGTATCAGGCTGTTTTGACTCCTGTGGCGGTACAATAGGTCCTAAAATCAGGTAGAGTGAGGCCTCCGACTTTGTTCTTTTTCAGTAATGCTTTACTTATCCAGGGCCTCTTTCCCTTCCGTATGAAGTTCGTGATTTGTTTCTCCATCTCATTAAAAAATATCATTGGAATTTGGATTGGAATTGCATTTTATCTATAGACTGCTTTTGGTAGAACAGACATTTTTACAATGTTAAGTCTTCCTATCCATGACCAAGGTATATTTTTCCACTTATGTAGGTCTCTTTTGGTTTCTTACAGAAGCATCTTGTAGTTTTCCTTGTATAAGTCTGTTACGTCTCTGGTAAGATTTATTCCTAAGCATTTTATCTTCTTGGGGGCTACTGTAAATGGTATTGATTTGGTGATTTCCTCTTCAATGTTGTTTTTGTTGATGTAGAGGAATCCAATTGATTGTTGTACGTTTATCTTGTATCCTGATACTCTGCTGAACACTTCTATTAGTTTCAGTAGTTTTCTTTATTTAGCCTAATTGCTCTGGCTAGGACTTCCAGCCCAATGTTGAATAAGAATCATGATAAAGGGCATCCTTGTCTGGTTCCCGATCTCAAGGGGAATGGTTTCAAACTCTCTCCATTTAGGATGACATTGGCTATTGGCTTTGTATAAATGCCCTTTTTTATGTTGAGGAATTTTCCTTCTATTCCTATTTTGCTGAGAGTTTTTATCATGAATGGGTGTTGAACTGTGTCAAATGCCTTTTCAGCATCAATTGATAAGATCATGTGGTTCTTGTCTCTTGTTTTATTTATATGATGGGTTACTTTAATTTTTTTTCCTAATGTTGAACCATCCCTGCATACCTGGTATGAATCCCACTTGGTCATGGTGAAGTTTTTTGTTTTTTTTTTTGATATGTTGTGGAATTCTATTGGCTAGAATTTTGTTGAGGATTTTTGCATCTAAGTTCATGAGGGATATAGGTCTGTAATTTTCTTTTTTTGTGGTGTCTTTACCTGGTTTTGCTATCAGGGATATGCTGGCTTCATAGAATGAGTTTAGGATTATTCTATTCTTTTCTATGCTCTGAAATAGCTTTAGTAGTAGTGGTATTAACTCTTCTCTGAAAGGTTGGTAAACTCTGCAGTGAAGCCATCTGGGCCAGGGCTTTTTTTGTTGTTGTTGGGAGTTTTTTAATTACCTTTTCAATGTCTTCATTTGTTAAGGGTTTGTTTAGTTGTTCTACCTCTGTTTGCGTTAGTTTAGGTAGATAGTGTATTTGTAGAAATTCATCTATTGCTTCTAGGTTTTCAAATATGTTAGAGTACGATTTTTTTGTAGTAGTCTGATATGATTCAGTTGGGTCTGTTGTAATATCGCCCATCTCATTTCTTAATCGGGTTATTGCTTCCTCTCCTGTTTTTCTTTTGTCAGTTTGGCCAGTGGTTTATCAATTTTCTTAATTTTTTCAAAGAATCAGCTTTTGGTCTTGTTAACTCTTTCAATTGTTTTTCTCTTCTTTATTTCATTTAATTCTGCCCTAATTTTTATTATTTGCTTTCTTCTGGTGCCTGAGGGTTTCTTTTGTTGTTCTCTATTTGTTCAAGTGGTAGTGATAATTCTTTGATTTTGGCCCTGTCTTCTTTTTGTATGTTTGCATTTATTGATATAAATTTACCTCTGAGCACTGCTTTCACTGTGTCCCAAAGGTTTTGATAGGAAGTGGTTTCATTCTCATTGGATTCTATGAATTTCATTATTCCATCCTTGATGTCATCTATAACCCAGTCATTTTTGAGCAGCGTATTGTTCAGTTTCAAAGTGTTTGATTTCTTTTCACTGGTTTTTCTGTAATTGATTTCCACTTTTATGGCCTTATGGTCAGAGAAGATGCTTTGTAATATTTTGATATTTTGGATTCTGCTAAGGCTTGCTTTACGACCTAATATGTGGTGTATTCTAGAGAATATTCCATGTGTGTTGGAAAAGACAGTATACTTGGTTGCTGTTGGGCAGAGTGTTCTGTATATGTCTATGAGGTCAGGTTTGTTGATTGTGGCATTTAGATCTCCTATGTCTTTATTGAGCTTCTTCCTGGATATTCTGTCTTTCACCGAAAGTGATGTGTTGAAGTCTCCTACTATAATTGTGGTGCTGTGTATCTCACTTTTCAGTGCTGTTAGAGTTTGTTTTATGTATCTTGCAGCCCTGTCATTGAGTGCATAAATATTTAATATGGTTCTATCCTCCTGGTATATTATCCCTTTAGTCATTATGTAGTGTCCTTCTTTATCCTTTGTGGTGGATTTAACTTTAAAGTCTATTTTGTCAGAAATTAATATTGCCACTCCTGCTGTTTTTTAGTTGTTGTTTACTTGATATATTTTTCCCCATCCTTTGAGTTTTAGTTTGTTTTTGTCTCTAAGTCTAAGGTGTGTCTCTTGCAGGCAGCATGTAGATGGATTGTATTTTTTTAAATCCATTCTGCCACTCTCTGTCTCTTTATTGGTGCATTTAGTCTATTTACATTCAGCACAATTATGGATAGGCATGAGTTTAGTGCTGTCATTTTGATGTCTTTTTTTGTGTGCTGTTGACAATTTCTTTTTCTCACTTAATTTTTTGTGCTGAGCAGCTTATCTTTATATATTGTCTCTTCCTCTTATTTGCTGTAGTTGATTTTGTTCTTCTGAGTCTCTATTTTTTTCTTGTGTTTTATTCTGATGAATACAATTGTTAGTCTCTTGTGTGGTTACCTTAATATTTACTCCTATTTTTCTAAGTTTAAACCTAACTTTTATTTCTTTATATCGCCTTGTCTTCCTCTTCTTATGAAAGATCTATGACTACATTTCTTAGTCCCTCTTTATCGTTTTAATGTTGCCTTCTTTTACATAATGACCTTGTTGTTTCCCTGTTTTGAGCATTTTTTAATCTTGATTTATTTTTGTGATTTCCCTATCTGGGTTGACATCTGATTGCTCTGTCCGGTGTTCTAGTCTTAGGTTGATATCTGATATTATTGATTTTTTAACCAGAGAACTCCCTTTAGTATTTCTTGTAGTTTTGGTTTGGTTTTTACAAATTCCCTAAAGTTCTGTTTATCTGGAAATGTCCTAATTTTGCCTTCATATTTGAGAGACAGTTTTGCTGGGTATAGGATTTCTGGCTGGCAATTTTTTTCCTTCAATGCTTTATATAAGTCATCTCACTGCCTTCTTGCCTGCATGGTTTCTGCTGAGTAGTCCAAGCTTATTCCTATTGACTGTCCTTTGTAGGCTTCTTTTCGATTATCCCTAGCTGCTCTTAAAATTCTCTCTTTATCTTTGGCTTTTGGCAAGTTAGATTATAATGTGTCTGGATGACTTTCTTTTAAGGTCTTCTTTATGTGGAGTTTGATGAGCATCTTGGATCGATATCTTTTCATCTTTCATGATATCAGGGAAGTTTTCTCCCAACAAATCGTCAGCAATTTTCTCTGTATTTTCTGTTATCCCTCCCTGTTCTGGTACTCCAATCACTCATAAGTTATTTCTCTTGATAGAGTCCCATATGATTCTTAGGATTTCTTCATTTTTTAAAATTCTTTTATCTGATTTTTCTTCAAGTATATTGGTGGCAAATGCTTTATCTTCAGTCTCACAAAATCTCCCTTCCACTTCTCAATTCTGCTCCCCTGACTTTCTATTGAGTTGTCTAATTCTGTAATTTTATTGTTAATCTTCTGAATTTCTGATTGCTGTTTCTCTATGGATTCTTTCAACTTATTAAGTTTCTTCAACTGCTTTGTCTATGTGTTCCTTGGCTTGTTCTGCGTATTGCCTGATCTCCTTCCTGATGTCTTGAAGAGTTCTGTTTATTAATCTTTTGTATTCTGTATCTGGTAATTCCATGAAGGCACCTTTATCCAGAATATCCCTTGATTCTTTGTTTGAGAGCTTGTTGAAGTGATTATGGTCTGCTTCTTTATGTGACTTGATATCGACTGTTGTCTCTGAGCCATCTATAAGTTATTGTATTAGTTTATTTTGTTTGTCTAGTGTATCCTAGCTTCTTGCTCTGTTTTGTTTTGATATTTCCAGATAAGTTGCTTGAGTGAGCTGCTTGATTATGTTCGCCTTTGAAGCTCTAACATGTTGTCACCAGATGGCTAGAGCTGTTACCAGGTATATGAGCCGAGGAGTCCATTCACTTTTCTTGTATGGATTCAGCTCAGGTGTCCAGGTAGTTTGTCATCAAGTGTGTGGTACAGTCTCTGTCCTACAGTCTTAGGGGGGCAGGGGTGACTGGTGCAAGTACCAGTATCTGGTTGCAGAAAGGGATCACGCTGTGAACAAGGCAGGGGGCTGACAACCATCCCCCAAGTGTCTATGAGGAAAGCGTATCCCTGTTCCCTAGAACACACAGGTGGATGTGTTCTGCAGACAGACCTTGGTCACCCAGTGCTTTTGGTTGTAAGGACCGGGAGGTACCAGTTATCTTTGGACCCCAGTTGTGGGTGGCTGGGTGACCTGAGTGGAGCCACTAGTCCTTAGGCCCCTGATGTGGGTAGGTGAGGATGCTATTTAATAGGCAAAGTGGTGTCAAACATCAAACACCCACCTCTCCACCACACAGCTGAAACAGTTCCAGTCTGCAAACAAGGACCTATTCTCCTGAAATAGGCCCGCATAGGTCCATGCAGGGCAGAAAGCTATTCAAAGTCCACAGATCATTTATGCCTGGACAGGAGCCGCCTCTGTCCTTAGCTCCCCACGTTAATGAAGCTGGCAGATTATCTTTTCCCCAATTGTGAATTTATTCCTTCTCCAAGGTGGGAAAGTGGCTCAGGTCTTGCAACAGGGCCTACCTCAGACCCAGGGAAATTGACAGCCACTGAAGCCAGCTTTGGGATGGGGGGAGGCCATGGTTAAATATACACAACTTAGCTTTTGCTAAGAGTGCCATTCTTCTCTGGTTCTGGAGGTGTGAGTATGCTGTGTGGCTGGATGTTACCCCCTGAGGAAACTGCGGCTGAGGGCTACCACCAGCCCACTGCAGCTGCTCCCAGGAACGGTGCCTGAGGGTTCCCTGCGATTCAGGTTCAGCAATTCCTCTCCACTTCGGAACCATCTCTCCCTCCCCCTGCTGCTAAATCTATTTTCTAATTCTGCCTTTGATGTTCAGGGCTTCTAGCTTGTCATAAAGGTAATCTTTTCACTTGTTTCTTTGGATCTATGTTGTAAGAGGGCTCACTGGAAGCATCTGACTACTCCACTATCTTGGCACCACCCCTCATCTTTTTTTTAACCAAAATTAATTGCAGTTAACCTCTTGAAGTCCCTTGGGAAATCATCTCCTATATGACATTTTAGTCCTGGATTTTGGGGGAGATATAGCACTCTGGTTGCACAAAGATTAAGTGCTTAGCTGCTAACTAAAAGGTCGGCATTTGGACTCATTAGTGGCTTGGCAGGTGAAAAGACCTGGTGATCTGCTGCCTAGGAAACCCTATTGGGAAATTTCACTCTGTCATATAGGGTCTCTATGAGTCAGAATCGACTCAATGGCAAACAACATCATTTAGTTTACTAAGGAACAACTACCAGCCAAAAAAATTAATTATTTTTGGTTATTCATCGTATTTATTATTCTTTTCTCAGAAACTTAAATGGACAATGAAATTGATTAGGGCTGTTCTTTTTATCCACAGCTATGAATAAGTGCATTATCTCTGTATCCCATTTGAGAACCAAACTCAGCATGCCTGCCTGTGAGCAGGAGGTTGAGGCCTCAGTGCATGTGCAGTATCCCTGTAAAGTGGTTGAGCTGTCATGGCTCCCAGGAAAGCCACTGGGGTGGCAAAGATGTCAACTTCTTTAGTCCTAGTCTGAGCCACCATCCCGTCTGTGAGCAAGAGGAAGCTGCAGGCCATATGGGCTGCCTTCATCCTGACTCCTTCAGCAGTGCACAAGATAAACCATATCTTAAAGATAAGCCTGAACGTGTAGGTGTGAAAGTTGGTGTCTGAACCAGGGGTTGCAATGGCCTTTCTTATACTTTAGAATATACAGAGACAAAAGGAGATTCTGATGAAGACGTTCAAGATGGTGCCAGAGTGTTCATCGAAAAGAAAGCAGTTAACCCATTTAGGAACAGAAATGGACTATATAGAAAACAAATTATTCAGTGGGTTTGTGTTCAATAACCCAAACATCAAAGGAACTTGTGGCTGTGGAGAAAGCTTCAATACGTGAAATCTCAGGACTACTGCTCTGGCTGTGAGCTCCAGGGATGCCCACGGAAACCTTGGGCTTACAAAGGATACCATATGACTATCGCTATCCTAGATTCACAATGCATGACTGGCTTTTGAGGAAAATAAAAGTAATGCATTTGCAAATGAAATGAAACAAAACAAACAAACAACAAAACTAAGCATGCCTTACACATTTACGAGGTTTTCCTTCAACAGTGATGGCTAAGATTTTTGTCAGTTCCCTGTCAAATGAGAAAAATTAGGTCAATGTAGAGCTTTTTTTATAAGGCTAAATTTGTTAAAGATTTTAATAACTGTCTTTATTCTGACATTATGATCTTTCTACTTAGGGAAGTTAAGAGGAGTTTCTTTTAGAAAAATATGGTAATTGTGTATGGTAAAGGGGATCTGCATTCAAGGTTTCAGAATGGGAAAACAAAATCTACAGCAAAAATTTATATAAAGAATAATTATTTCCATAAGAATTAATGTAAGTAATTGAGATTTGGCACTAACATCCTACTATCCAAAACATTTTATTCATTAACATGCTCCCAGACACTTAAAAGGCATTATCTTGTTAGGTGTTGTAGAGCCAGTTCCTACTCATAGCAACCCTGTGTATAACAGAACTGAATGTTGCTTGGTCCTGTGCCATCCTCACAATAGTAGATATGTTTGAGCCCATTGTTGCAGTCACTGTGTCAATACATTTTGTTAAGGGTCTTCCTCTTCTTCACTGACCCTCTACTTTACCAAGCATGATATCTTTCTCCAGGGATTGTTCCCTCCTGATAATATGTCCAAAGTTAGTGAGACAGTCTTGCCATCCCTGCTTCTAAGGAGCATTCTTGCTGTATTTCCTCCAAGGCAGATTTGTTCATTCTTCTGACAGTCCACGGCATATTCAATATTTCTCACCAACACCATAATTGAAATACACCAATTTTTCTTCAGTCTTCCTTTTTCCTCATCCAGCTTTTGCATGCATATGAGGTGATTGAAAAGACCATGGCTTGGGTCAGGCACACTATAGTCATTAAAGCGAAATCTTTGCTTTTTAAGACTTTAAAGAGGTCTTTTGCAGCAGATTTGCCTGGTGCAATATATCGTTTGATTTCTTGACTGATGCTTCCGTGGGCATTGATTGTGAATCCAAGTAAAATGAAATCCTTGACAACTTCAGTATTTTCTTCATTTATCATGATGTTGCTTATTGATCTGGTTGTGAGGATTTTTGTTTTCTTTATGTTGAGGTGTAATTCATACTGAAAGCTGCAGTTTTTAATCTTCTTCAGTAAGTGCTTCAAGTCCTCTTCACTTTCAGCAAGCAAGGTTGTGCCATCTGCATATCGCAGGTTTTTAATGAGTCTTCCTCCAATCCTGATTCCGCACTCTTCTTCACATAGACCAGCTTCTCTGATTATTTGCTGAGCATAGAGATTGAATAAAGATGGTGAAAGGATACAACCCTGGCACACACCTTTTCTGATTTTAAACCACACAGTATCCCCTTGATCTGTTTGAAAAATTGCCTCTTTGTCTATGTACAGGTTCTGCACAAGCACAGTTAAGTGTTCTGGAATTCTCATTCTTTGCAATGTTATCCATTATTTGTTATGATCCATACGGTTGAATGCTTTTGCGTAGCCAATAAAACACAGGTAAACATCCTTCTGGTGTTTTTCACTTTCAGTCAAGATCCATCTGACATCAGCAATGATATCCCTTGTTCCACATCCTCTTCTGAATCCAGCTTGAATTTCTGGAAGTTCCCTGCCAATGTACAGCTGCAGCCCTTTTTGAATTTTCTTTAGCAGAATTTTGCTAGCATGTGATATTAACGATACTGTTTGATAGTTTTTTTTATTCCTTTGGATCACCTTTCTTTGGAATGAGCATGACTTTAGGTCTCTTCCAGTCAGTTGGCCAGGTAGCTGTCTTCCAAATTTCTTAGTATACACATGTGAGCACTTCCAGCATTGCATCGATTTGTTGAAAATCTCAACTGATATTCCATCAATTCCTGGAGCCTTATTGTTCACCATATGTTCAGTGTAACTTGGACTTCTTCCTTCAGTACCATGGGCTCTTGATCATATGCTACCTTCTGAAATGGAGTAATGTTGATCAATTCTTTTTGGTGGAGAGACTTTATGTATTTCTTCCATATTCTTTTGATGCTTCCTGGATCACTCAATTTTTTGTCCATAGAATCCTTCAATATTGCAACTTGAGGCTTAAATTTTTTCTTCAGTTCTCTCAGCTTGAGAAATGCTGAGTTTTTTCTTCACTTTTGATTTTTTACCTCCAGGTCTTTGCACACTGCATTACGATGAAATGAAATAAAACGTGCAAAAGGCTTTTTAAGTGTAATAGAAGAATAACATTATTGTAATAAAATATTAGAATTTAATAATGTAAAAAATAATGCTTTGCATATGCTTCCCTTTAAAATTTTGACAGTGAACTTAATGGGAGAATTATGTGGGTATGTTAAGCTGCTGCACCAAAAGTAATGAATGTGAGCTAGCCAGAGGGAAGGGTGGAGCAAAAGCATATTTTTGATTTAACTTCAATTAGATCCTGACGGAAACCCATTGCACTTAGAATAAAATCCAAGCTATCTTACCACAGTCAAAAAACAAGCAGACGCATTGCCACTGAGTTGATTCCAACTCATAACAATCCTATAGGACAGAGTAGAACTGCCCCATAAAGATTCCAAGGCTGTAAGTCTTTACAGCAGCAGACTGCCACGTAATTCTCCAGGGGAGTTGCTGGTGCGTTTGAACCATCAGCTTTTTGGTTAGCAGCTGAGCACTTAACCATTGTGCCACCAAGGCCGTAAAGTGAGCTAGCCTAATTCTCTAACCCCTGGATCACAACGATTCGATTCCACTGCCATGTTAATTCCAACAAGTTTGTTCCTCCTACTCCATTTACTGTTGCCTCTGTTTGTAATGCTTTTCCCCCAATCGTCAAATATCTAGCTCCTTCTCATCAGATTTCAGCTCTCAAAGGTCTTTTCTAAAGTAAAAGTACTCACTATCACCATCACTCTCTATTACATTAGTTTGTTTATCATCTTCACAACATGCAACCCTATCCAAAATTATCACATTTATGAACTGAGTTATTGCCTGTCTCCCTGAACTACAGTGTAAGTTCAAATTCTCCATTTTGTTTATCATCGTAAATCCTAAATCTGGGACAGTGACTGACGTACATAGAAAATACTTAATATTTATTGAATTAATGGATTATGCTTATTTTATTGACTCTAAGGCAGTGTCGACTGTATGGTACATTATTATTTATGTACCACCATGAAAGAAAATACGTTGCCATTTTCCCCATAATACTTTTATTAGTCAGAATTATTATTTTATATTCACTAAAAGCTCTTGTGAACTTATTTGGGCATAGATTTTTATCATGTGTCATGCTTGTGTGTCTGTAAAGTAAAAAAAAAAAAGCAAAACAAATTTGTCAAGATATTCCTAAAACTTCTTCACAAAGTCCAACACTTCTGAATGTATTTCTTTCTAGTAATAAATTTGACTATATTTTAAAAATTCTATTCATCAAGAGGCAGCATAAAAGAGTTAAAAAAAAATAACAGATAAGGAGAGTGTCTACTTGCAACATATAAAACCAACAATGTACTAGTATTGTGAATATATAATAAACAGATACACATCACTAAAAACAAACAAACAAAAGAAAATGGGGGGAAGACTTGAATGACTGTAGATGTATAAGAAAACTGTACAGGCAAATAAACAGGCAAATGAAATTATGCTCAGCCTCATTAATAATCAGGAGAATGCATATGTTTGAGATAATTACAGAGGAGTTACAAAAATAGTACAGAAAGTTCCATAAATCCTTCATCCAGCTTCCCCTTATGTGACTATCTTACATAACCATAGAACAATTTTCAAAACATAGGATATTAATCTTGACACCATACTATTAACTAAAGAACAAAATTAATTGGAATTTGAATTTTGCCTCTAATATCCAGGATCGAACCCAGGATCCCACACTGAATTTAGTTATGCTTTTTTATCCTCTCCATTCTTTGACGGTTCCTCAGGTTTTCTTTGTCTTTCATGACCTTGACATTTTGGAGCAGTACCAGTCAATTATTTTATAAACATCCTTCAATTTGGCTTTGTCTGAGTTTTTCTTGATGAGATTCAAGTTTCCATTATTTGGAAGGATATTACAGAGGCATTGTGCCCTTCTCATTGCAACATTTCAGGGGGTATCTGATGTTGAAATGTATCATTTGGGGCGTTAACCTTGATCAGTTGGTTTCGGTAGTGTCCACTCACATTCACCACTGTAAAATTGCTATTTTTCCCTTGTAATTAGTAAATATTTGGGGAGAGATACTTTGAGACTATGCAAATATTTTATTTCTGCTTAGACTTAGTCTTCTAACTTTAGCACCCATTGGCGGATCTTGGTGGATCTTTTTGGCTAATACATGTCCATATTTCCCCACACAGAATTATCTGTGGATGACTGGGAACAACGATGATGCAGCATTTCTAAGAGTGCTTCATTGTTGTCTCCAAGATTTTATTTGAAACTATGAAAAGCCATGCCAAAAAAAAAAAAAAAAAGCCCACTGCGGTAGAGTCAATTCCGACTTATAGCGACCCTACAGGACAGAGTAGAACTGCCCCATAGAGTTTCCAGGGAGTGCCTGGTGGACTCGAACTGCCGACCTCTTGGGTAGCAGCTGAGCTCTTAATCACTACGCCACCAGGGTTCCCGTTAAAAGCCATAGTGGTAGGAAAAATACCAAGATGGCACCCAAGATTCCCACCCACTGGTTTACACCCTTCTCTTGAGTGTAGGCAGGGCCCTGGTGGCATAGTGGTTAAGAGCTCAGCTGCTAACCAAAAGGTTGGCAGTTGGATTCCACCAGCTGCTCCTTGGAAACCCTATGGAGCAGTTCTACTCTGTCCTACAGGGTTGCTCTAAGTTGGAATTGACTTGATAGCAATGGGTTTTGAGTGTGGGCGGGCCCTGTGGATATGAGTGGATACCATTGTCATAATTATGGTAGCTTCTGTGGCATTCTTGACACTTTGGAACAATGTGTGTCAATAATTTTATAAACATTCTTCAATCTGGTTTTGTGAAATGTGTCTAACAAATGAGGAAGATGGAGAATTAAAAATTATACTGTCAGATGAGTTTTTGAAAAATGTATCATTTTATTAGGTATGTATGTATCCCTAAACAATATGTTGTATAGTCACACAATGGAATATTTTACTTCAATAAAAATGAATGACATTTACCTACAATAAAATGGATGAATCTCAGAAAAAATGTTGAGTGAAAAAATCAAATCCTTGTATACACAGTATACCATTTTTATAAAATTCAAAAAGGTATAAAACTGAAGAGTATGTCATTTTAGGGATACATATTTTAGGCCTTTTTACGTACATGATAAAACTTAAAAGGAGAAAGGAGTTGGGAGGGATAGGAGAGGAGCTCAAATAGATAAATGGAAAGTACTGGTAATGTTCTAATTCTCAAATTAGATGATGAGTTATTATTACACATGATCACTTATTTGGATATCATATTTATCATTTTATAAGCTAAATACATTAAAAATATAAGTGCAAAGATATGTATAAAGTATTGACCAAATTTATATCCACATGGTTCTTTTTAAAATTATCCTTACTTTTCTTACTACTCAGGGAATTCAGATTTTCACAAAAAATAATTTTATTAAAAGGTTACTAGGTAGTTCTCAGGATCTCTAGGACAGCTGGAGAGCCAGAATTAGAGGCTACATAGCCAATTAGCATGTCAGAGTTTCTTCAAGGCTCCACTGTTTCCACTGTTTGGCACAGACACTGCAGCTTACACCACTGGCTTTGCTGAAACCGGATACTGGTTGTTGTCACTAGAACCATTTTTGTTGTTCCTTTGTGGAGTTGAACGTACCAGCCAGTGCTGTTGGTCATGTCACCTTCACTCAACGGATCCTGCATGGTTACCTGCCTTCTTTGTATCACTAACCTTGAAGTTTTAAGGCAGATGTATCTTCCCTAGTTGCAAAGGAGGTCGGGAAATCATGTATCTGGTGCTTTCAAGTTCTTTTGGAGGTAAGAGGGCTCTGCCTCACAACATAGAATGGGAGTCTGGGTACTGACTGATGTAATGACTGATGTCTGTCACGGCCCATTCTCTTGGCTACACTACATTAACATACTTGCAGCTATTACTTACACTTTTTAATAAAATGTTTCCACACAACATAATGCTATCCACTGTAAAAGGACTTGTATCAGACACTGTTAGTTGTTTTCTCAATTTCCTCTCTGTTAATAGTGATTTTATTTGGGGCAGCAACGCCCTCTCTTGCAGCTAAAAGTGGCCATGTGACAGGTCAGGCAAATAAGATAAGAGGAAAATTGTTTGGGATTTCTGGAAAAGCTCTGCTTTTCCTGATAAAAAGAGGATACATAGAGCTGGCACAGGCCATTTCTCACACCCCCACCTCCAACTTGGGCATGACATCTGGCACAGCAGCAACCTTCTTGCGACCACAAGAAAACTGCATGAGGGATAAAGGCCTACATGCTAAGGCGGCAGATCTCAAAGAACTGCACCCTTTTCTGCAGATAGTAAGGACCACTGAACTGATTAAGTATTACTCCTATCAGTTACATGCATATATATTTTCAGCTACATCATTCTAGAAAACAGATAATAACAATTATATCTCATTAGTTAAACTCCAGAGCCCCTGTGGTGCAGTGCTAAAAGCGACTGACTGTGGTTTAAAGCTACCAGTGGCATCGTGGGAGGAAGATGAGGCAGTTGGCCTCTGGAGGTTTACAGCCTCAGAAACTCTGAGTCTGAATTGACTTGACAGCAGTGGGTGGGGAGTTAAAACTTCATCCACTGAGAATTCATGACACTTTATATATATATATATATATATATGGGCTGTAGGGTTTCTTTTGCACTATTAGTAAAACTAGATTTTGCTAATCAAGAGCCATGTGAAGTCAGTAATATTTGGCATTTAAAGGAAGTGTAACTTAGTGGTTAAAAATGTGTTTGAGTCTGCCTGGGTTTGAATTTTGGACAAATAACATAGCGTCTTTGTGCCTAAGCAGCTGCAAGATGAGGTACAGTTGAAATGTAGATTATATAATACAATACCTGACACGTACTAAAGCACAGAATGTTAATTATTGGCAATACCATCCACTTTCTGCTTTTGTTACACCAAGCTTTTCTAGTTCTCCTCCTGTCCATTTGTTCTCTCTATTGGATTCTCAAGTTAAAATAGTTCCTCCTCTATATTCTAGACATACTTACATCAAATTTATCACACTGCATTGTAATTATATGCATACTTGTTTGTCTCCACCAGATTCTTCTTTGAAAAGTATCAATGCTTTTTCATTTTTCTATTTGTAACTTGTAATGAAATGTCTGGCACAAAGTAGACTAGATATTCTCAACCTTGTGTCCTTGGAGTTACCTGGGATGCTCACTAAAATACAAATCCCTGAACTCCATCCTCAAATTCCTATTTCAGTAGGTCAGTGAACCACATTTCAAGAAACAGATCTTCCATGTTTGAATCAAATTAACATAAGCTAAGGTAATAAGGTAAATACCAACGTATTTAAATGTTTCTCAGAATATTTCCAAACCTAGTTTTTATAATTTATATCACATGAGGATACCTCTAAAAGTCAGCAGCAATTTGTACAATGGTACTGCTAAATACATTCTACTTATTCAGGAAGACCTGTTCTGACAGTCATACACACATGTATATACACTGTACACATGCATTTATGAAAAGCCCTCTGTACTTCCCAATAATCAGACTCATTACTGAGTAAAATTAGCTCATCTTCTCAAAGTTAAGGTTTTTACTAGAAAACTTTGTACTGAGATTTTGCAAGCCAGTCAAGTCCCTCCACACACTGCACTGCATCCACAGCAAAGGCAACTTTACTGTCCACCCAAATGCAAGTCACGGGCGCAGCTGCGCAGGGCGCTGACAGCCCGCCATGTTGTCTTCGGATTCATACTTTTAAGTTTTTCATTTGTCAGAGGGAAAAGTCAACGTAATTTATTCTGAAACCTGAGCTGTAAAGAACTTTATAAACAGCTCTAAAGGTACATAAGGCAGGTGACAAAAGGCACGTTACGCCTTAATGAGCCATCTGATTACTTTGTCATCCCCACCGACATCTGGCCACGGCGGCTGACACACAGTAAGGGGTACATGCCTCCTGAATGGACTTGTGGGACACATGGTGGCACCAAGGGCATACTTCAAAGCAAAGAGCTGGACTAAAAGTTTACTCATTCATGGGCAATAAAATAAAAATGCCCAAACTTAGGGGTGGACACATTCTTTGAATTCTATGCAGGGTAATGAATAGAAATTTGTTAAACTTATTCATTAAAGCCCATCACTGTAGGTAAAGTCCATTGCTATAACTGGGATCGGTTGCTATTAGGACATCTTGGAGAGATTTTGTTGTTTTAGCTAAAATCAACTCTTTATGACTGTACAAAAGAAATTTTACATCACATAAAGTGCTAGCGAAAAACTCTAATACTGTATCTGTATGGTGCTTAGTGTTATTGGAAAACACTGACAAGTTTAGCATTCATAATTTATTTGTGGAAAAACCTAAATAGTGTAACATGAAGTAATTTGTATATTTGAAGAGGATGTGGGAATGAGGTGATGAGTAAGACTAGATGACCACCCAGTATTTGAACCTCAACATTGCTTTGTTGTTGTCTACATAACACTATGAATATAGTTATTCTCATTAGGTGATAAAACTTGGTTTCACTGTGAAACATGGATCTCAAAAGAAAGCCAACTACTAGTGCCAGTAATAAAAGACATCTAGGTGATG
Source organism: Loxodonta africana (assembly GCF_030014295.1). Lineage (NCBI taxonomy): Eukaryota > Metazoa > Chordata > Mammalia > Proboscidea > Elephantidae > Loxodonta > Loxodonta africana. The sequence goes on along the minus strand of NC_087344.1, from coordinate 161,102,126 downwards.
GTTCTTAATTATAAAATGTAGCAGCTAAGAACTACGATGTGAATAAGTCTACTATATGCTCTTTGCACTGTGTGAACTACTTAAGTTGAAGATTTCCTGGCACAACATGAATGAAAAACTGACTACTTTAACAGAGTAAAAGCTATTTTTAGCATTTGAGCTAAGTGAGCATGTGTGCACACACGCACACACAAGGACAAGTTTCTAGGCATTCTTTGAATATAACGACTATACTACAACTGGGGGAAAAAAAAAGAACAGTTAACTTATTTCCAAGTATGTTTCCTGTGGACTAGCAGTAGGTCCTCTCAAATTAAGAGTGAAGACACCAGGCCACAAAGTGTTAACTCTTAGCACCAGAGAGACTTAAAACTTCAGAGGTGAATGACATTACAAGCGAGAGAATCTGCAAGACTAGCTCTGTGAAACTAGTATCACTTTTGTTAAACAGGAAAAATCCAGGTGTATGCAGAATAGATTTGAAAAGTTACATCTCTTTTTCAAAGTTCTTTAGAACTGTATTTTACAATTCTATGTAAAATAAAAGTACTCGTTTATACTAAAATGCTTTAAGTTTCAGAGATGTGAAAAAACTAAAATGAACTAAAAACAGTTTATGTAAACTGAGGTCCCAGAAATTAGAATTAAAAGTAGTCTCTTAGAGAAAGGAATGGTGAAATTCAGTGAGTATTCTCACTAACACACTAGAAAATTGTGTTGTAGGCAGTCAACACTGACTAGCCATTCTAAATTGCCACCTGGTATCTTTAATCAACACTAAATCATGCCTGAGGCAAGACAATGAACAGCCAATACTCCAATGGAAAGATAATAACTTCTTTCCTTGATAGACAAGGTCCACTAGTATTCAGGTGGTGAGCTATTTGATGGCTTGGGAAGCAGCGTCCACTGAGTCTTCTTTCCGGACTTGAAGAGACTCACTGCTGATGGACAACAATTCTCGAAGTTCCTTATTCTCCAGCTGAAAAAAAAAGGTGTTATGTTCATTTCATGGATTTTTACTGTCAAAATGCATCAGAATACTTTTTTGGGGGCCATATAGACATTTTAATTTTGAAAGTTCTAAGGAAACAAAAAACACACTGGCTGATAAATTCCTAAAATATTACTTACTTATTCAACAAACATTTACTGAGTAATTTCTATATGCCAAGTGTTAGGTGTACAAAGATACTCTTCATAGTTTCCACAGGTTTACTATTATTTCTTCCATCTTTCAAATTGCTAATAATCTTTTCAGGAAAGTGGGAGAAGAAACTTACTAGGCATATGGCCAGATATCATGTGGGTGCTTTACATGATATCTCACAACAGTCTGTAAGGTAAGTATCATTGCTGACACCCACATTCTATTTAAGATGAGGACACTGTGGCTCAGAACTCAAAAAACTTGTTCATACAGACACTAGGACGTGGTATTGCTGGGATCTGAATCCAATGCCCATGCTTTTTCCACTTACAGTATGAAGTGAAGCTTGTCCCACATTTCCCTAAAGCCGTTTCCATAACTAGGGTAAATCAGGGTGTGGTGTGATTGATTACTTTTGTGTGGCATTTCTAGCAATGGTCTTGAAGCTCCCACCCAAATGATTGCGTGGGACTGTACAGATACTATTGGAAGGGGATTGGTTAGTTTGGCCATCCTGCTGGACTTGAAATGAGCCATCCCATAGGCGGAGAACAGAAAATCCCACTACTGCAAGGGAAGAATAGCCAGGAGCTGGAGCGTCCTTCGGACCTGGGATCCCAGCGCTGAAGAGCCTCCTGGAACCAGGAGACACACAGAGAGAGAGAGAGAGAGAGAGAGCAAGCTGTAACCCTGAAGAGTGGTGGCAGCAGAGACCCAACAGCAGGAATCAGCATGGTGGGCTTCCTGGCCCACAGAGGGACAAAGCTGAGTGGCTCTGGGCAGAGGCCTAGGCCTAGGTAGAGGCATGCCTGTGAGCACAAGTGGGAAGAGGCTGTTCTGATGGAAGAACTGTACCGTTGAGTGTTCTTGTGCTTCAATTATAACCTGTTATTTCCCTAATAAACCCCGTAATCCTGAGAATGGTCTGTGAGTTCTGTGTGGCCATTGCAATGAATTATTAAACCCAGCAGAGAAGTAGAGAATGCTGTGGGAGGGATGGTTGGTGTCCAAATTGGTAGAGGTGGCAGAGAGAGAAGGCATGTCTCACCTCAGCCTCATAGGATTCAGCCTTGGGCTGTTGATCTTGATTCTCCTTTCCCCTTGTGAAGACAGAGGAGGTCAGACCCTGCCCCCATCCCGTTTTTACACAGGATAGCGTTGACAAGGTTGTTCTATCATTTAACTAGCTTATAATTCCTACTTAGGACCTTGTCCATTCTCTTTAATTTCCAGATAGGGCAGCTTGTACTCTTCATCCTTATTTTCTCTGCAGGAAATTCTGGTAAACCACTGCATTTTCAGATTTCGCCAAGAGGTCTTATGCCATATAAAGTACTTCCCTCTGTACTCTGTATCTCTCTCCTGGCACTTATATACCATTTCATATAAGTACTAGTCTTACTCTCTCCACTAGACTCTGAGTTCTAATGGGCAGGGACCCTATTTTTTTCTTTGGTATTTCTCAAATGAACCTGTAATATGTAGCTCTCAAACCATCTACTGAAATATTTTTTACTTAATGATTTTATGGGCACACTAATGCCCCAGGCCTTTCTTTGTAATGTATTTCTGTTTTTAAAATATCAAGAACTATGCGGCTTATAAAACAAACAGCAGTCCCTTGGCTGTATTCCCACAAAGGCAACAACTTTTAACACTGTGGTGAATTAATTATTTTTGTATGTGGCCTTTCTAGCCATGGTCTTGTAACTCCCACCCAGGTGACTGGGTGGAACTGTGTGATAAAATAACTGTCTGGTCAGTTTTGCCTTAAAAGAGAGCCAATTCCAGAGCAGGAGGGGGAGCCCACCACCAAGGAAGGATGGACTCAGCAGCAGGAGACGGCGGTATGGCATGCTTCCCAGCCCATGGAGAGAGAAAGCTGAGTGCCTTTGGGCAGAGACTGAGGGCTATGGTGATGCGTGTCTGTAAGCACAGCCCGGGAGAGGCTATCCTGATGGAAGAACTGTATCCTGAATGTTCTTGAGCTTCCCTAATAAACCCCATAATTGTGAGTGTGGTCTGTGAGTTCTATGTGGCCACTGCAATGAATAATCGAACTCAGCAGAGAAGTGGAGAGTGCTATGGGAGGTACGGTTAGTGTCAGAATTAGTAAAGATGGTGGAAAGAGGAGGCTTATATGGCTTCTGCCTCATGAGAGTTAGCCTTGCGCTGTTGATCTTGGTTCTCCTTCCCCCTTGTGGGGCTGGAGTTTTTACAAACACTTTCACCTATTTCTTTTGGTATTTACTTCCATAATTCTGAATAACATGACTGTACTATAACTCCTGATCATTCATTTAAGACATTATCTGTTCACTTCCTATTATGGCAGATAAGGAACTTTAGCTCCCATATAACCTGTCCCTTCCATTCTGTCCAGCCTCCCAGTGTGATAACATTTCAACTACTAGCCAATCTGCAGTTGCTATTTTCATTGTTTGCTGCCTATCACATTTCCTTTCTCAAAGAAGGTACAGTGGAGGAGTTTTAAATCCTGAGCACACACGAAACATGCATACATTGCAGTGACAGAACAGTAATAACATATATATCTTCCAGACTTCATGAAAACTCCGTGAAACATTGTAGACCTAAAATAGCAACAATCTTACCTCTAATTGGGCTAGTTTTTCCTGAACCTTACAATACTGGTCATCATCCACCTGAACTGCTTTCCTCATCACTTCTCCCATTTCACAGATTCTGTCAATTTGACTTTCAATTTCCTGTGACGGTATTAAGAAAGAAAAGGTGAAAAAGTAATCATTTCTACAGATATAAAGCTCATGAGAACATATGCATTATGATTTAAAAAGTTCATTTAATCCATGCTACAGAGGTTACAATGGAGCTTCACTACATAATCTGAGTCCTCAGGAGTAAAGCCGTAATAAAGTGGCCTTGTAATACTCAGAAATAATTTCTATTTTCAAAAAGCCAGTTCTAGTGTAACCACTGGATTTTGGACAATATCTCTAAGTGGCTGTTTAACTTAAGTTCTCCCACTTTCATTGGGAGGAAGCTTATCACATTCCAGGGTGCCTTTTTCCATCTTTGGACATCTTAGAAAGTTCTCCTATATCATATAAATCGTTTCCTTCAAGGTTCAGTAAATTGGTAAAATTCATTTTCCTCCTCTAGATGAAAGCTTAAATGTAGCTATCCCTATTCCTTAAGACTTTTGTTAAGTCAATAAAGTCAACAGAATCTAAGATGAAATTGATCTCTCACTAAATTCCACCGTAGCAAACAGCGAGGTTCAATCTATTAACCCAGAATTAAGTGATATGGTACCTGTGAATGTACCATGACAACTGTGAAGCATCTTATAAATATAAGTACAATTATTGGGTCTCCCAAATTAAATCATAAGCAGCCTAAGTGTAGAAACTACGCTACACATACTTTTTAAACACCACTATTCTCTCCTAACAATAGAGCATGATGCTATGCAGTTCAGTTTGACACTTTCAACACTAACTGGCATTATGTTTGGTGCAAGTGCTTAGCATTCCTTAGCGTTCTGAAAAAAGATCTTGATGCGGTACAGGGAGAGGAGGGAACCGTGTGCCACTCAAATAAAAGGCACTGAGTAGCTCCTCATCCCCTTCTGATATCTTTACAAAGCTAAAGCAAAATAAACAGCAATTGTGATAAACATGAAAGGAAACACAAGGTTATTTTTCTTGGAAATCAAACACAAAATCTAAAATAATTTCCAGATTTCAATTCAGTTAATTTAGAATTTACTTATCAGAGCTTCTTACTGCAGAATGAGACTGGTGAGCTTTCAGGACTGGTTCAGCATCCACTGCTTTTTTAGCGACCATCAACTGTAACATCTGTTTCCGGTACTTGCTCATGATGAGTTCTAAGGCATCCTGGTGTTCCTCCAAGGAAACCCATAGTTCTATCAAAAAATAAAATAACTTGGCAGCAATGTCTGAGAAACCACTCCCAAAACCAAACTCTTAACAGTTGGAATTTTATGACACTCCATAAGATACTGTGAGTCCAAAGTTGTAAATCAATGTTTAAATCCACAAAACTAAAGAGCTAAGGTTTATGTTAAAAATAACTTCCTAGGCAGAGACACCATAGTCTAGTAGAAACACCGTAGGGTATGAAATCAGAAGACACAGGTTTGAGTACAGTTCTGTGACTTACTAGCTTAATAAAAGTACTCCTGAGCAAATCATTTAACCTCTCTGGGTCTATTTCTCAGCTGCAATACTGTAATAATAAATACCAGGCTTGCCTATACCAAAATGAAGATACAAGAATACAATGTGAAGTAATATGTGAAAACCTTCTGTAAACTGATATATAAGTGACTATTAAAAAAAATTTTTTTAATTAACACTACCATCATTAATAACGTAGTTAACATGTTTAAGAATATATATCCTGAGGATAGAACTGTTCCTGCACCTTATGTGATAAGAGTAAAAAAAAAAATTTAACTTTAATGTTTATTTCGATTACTATTTAAACATTAAATTCTAAGCCCTTTGAGAATATGAACTCCTTTGTTATGCAAGCCTCTATCCGGGGATATTTAAACACACCACGCAATAATTCAATTCTATTAAGCACCACTTTGATGAGCCGTCTATAAATGCTAAATCAGTCAGATGACCTTGAAAAAGATATTTAGCAATTACACCACACCATTATTGGTCTAGCAAGTGACACTCCTTTTAAAAGTATTTACCTGGGAATACGTATAGGATGTCCACGTTTGTGAACAGTTAAGGCAGTTCTGCAAGAATTTCTGAACTGCTACTGGAAAAAAAAAATCGTAACTACACAAAAAGCCTGACTAACCTCTGTTTTCCTGCTGCAAGTCTCTAATCTGCGTGTTCTCTTGGGACAGCAAAATGTGAGGCTTGTATTTAGACACGTCCTTCACATCGGATGCATCCTCTTGATACTGGACAAACAGAAAGACAGACTAAGCGCGCCGAAAACAGGGGCAGATACAACTGAAAAGGTAGGAGCCAGAGCTCCAGGCAGTATTCTCAGCCCCAACTCGGCAGACGCCTCACCGCCGCCCTCTAAGACCGGGAACAAATTCCAGGCCGAGTTCTCAGTTTACCTCGCAGTCCACACCTCAAGCGCCCAGAACCCGAGGGCACGGATCCCCCATCTCTGCCTGACCTGGTCCGGAAGCGCTGCCCCAGCCTCCCGCATAGCTGCCACCCGCCGGTGCAGTGCCGCCGACTGATCCACCAGCGACTCAGCGGCCGCATCGTGCTCCCGCAGCCTCTCCAGCAGAGTCTTGGCGTCTGTCAGGATCTTTTCGATGGTGCAGGTCATAGCGGATGCACGACCCCACCTGTCCGCACCGCTCACCTAAGCAAAGCGCCCAGATCTTCCTTGAACCCTTCTCAGCGTAACATACGTCACTTCCGGGAAAGTTGGCCAGGCGCCTCAGCCGCCGCGATCTATGCGCCTGCGCAATGACAGATACGTCCTCAGGTTGACCCGCTTTAACCTGCGCCTTCGCTTCAGCCCCGCCCACCGCAGAGCTGACGGCTTGCACTGGCCGGGTTCTTGTTTTCCTGTTCCTAAGCTTGATGGGTTTCTCTTTTTTCTACTGGCTTTTGGTTGATGTGGGTTTTTTACTCAGTCATCGTTTTGCTCTAATTGCGTACTTTTTTTGTTTTAATTCAATTAATAATTGAAAATAAAATTAGTCAGAAAAACAACTTTTTTGTCATTTGTTATATCAGTTTATAAGAGTTTTGCTTGTCATGTTTGTACGTCAAACTTTGCTCTTTTTCATTCATTAATTTAATAAATATTTTTGGAGCGTCTTCTTTATTCCAGGCACTGTTTAGTCTCTGGGAACACAGCAGAGAATAAGACACAAGGTCTCTCCCTTAAAGAAAAACCCCGCGACCACATGTGTCACAGAATAGAGCTGTTCATAGGGTTTTCTTGGCTGTAATCTTTATGGAAGCAGATCACCAGTTCATCAAGCCTTTCTCCCATGGAGCTGCTGGGTGGATTTGAACCACTAACCTATAGGTTAGCAGCCAATGGCAAACTTCTTGTGCCACTCAGGCTCCCTTTCTCCCATTAGGGAGCTTATGTTCTAATGGGAGAAAGAATTTATACTCCAATGAATAATTTAAGGCAGTGAGAGAATTAGGAGCCTGGTGAAGGGGTGAGAGTGCCAGAGCCTTAGTGAGAGGTCAGAGAAACGCGGAGGGAAGGGGAATTTAGGCTGTTCTGTTCCCAACAGCTGGCAAAATGGAGACACTCAGTAATTGTTAAGGGGGTAGATGGGGAACAAGCTCAAGAAAAATAACAAATCAGGGCCACAGACCAACGGGAAAAACTTTAATGCAGAGCGACAGAGGTAAAGAGATTTCATTCAAAACAAAAGAAAAACACCCTGCCTGAGTGATCTATTTCCTTTGGTTTTGACTTCCACCCAGGCCCATTGGTTCTCAAATCCATCTCTGTAGTTGAAATCTCTTTCATTAACCTAGGATATTTATATCTAGTTGCGTACAGAGTGTTTCCACAGTGACAACCTACAGGCACCACAAATTCAACATGGTCTAAAACTGACCTCATTATTAGCTTTGCCTCTAAACCTGTTTCTTCTGTCTCCCTAAAGAGCATGTTCATACACCCATTTTCATAAAACAGAATCCTGGAAGTCATTGTTTAGTCTTCCCATTTACTTATGTCTCACATTTAATCAATTACCAGTCTATCTCCTTTATATCTTTGTTGTTAGTTGTTAGGTGCCCTCAAGTCAGTTCTGACTCATAGCGACCCTGTGTACAGATGAACAGAACACTGCCTGGTCCTGCACCACCCTCATGATCATTGTTATGCCTGAGCCCTTTGTTGCAGCCACTGTGTCAGTCCATCTTGCTGAGGGTCTTCCTCTTTTTCGCTTACCCTGTACTTTACCAAGCATGATGTCCTTCTCCAGGGACTGAGCCTTCCTGATAACATGTCTAAAGCATGTGAGATGAAGTCTGGCCATCTTTGCTTCTAAGGAGCATTCTGGCTGTACTTCTTCCAAGATAGAGTTGTTTGTTCTTTTGGCAGTCCATGGTATATGCAATATTCTTTGCCAACACCATAATTCAAAGGCGTCATACATATTTTCTTCTTGGCATTTTCACTGCTACTGAGTAGATCGGGCTATCACCCTTTTTCATTCAGATAAAGCAACAGTCTTCCAACGACCTCAGGTCATCTCCTCTACCAGCTGTCCTTCATGGACACCACAATCCCTATTGCCCTATCAAACCACCAAAAAAACCCAAACTCATTGCCATCAAGTTGATTCCAACTCACAGCGACCCTCAGGACAGAGTAGAACTGCCCCCATACAGTTTCCAAGGAGCACCTGGTGGATTTGAACTGCTGACCTTTTAGGCTAGCAGACATAGCGGAAACAGGGTTTCCACTGCCCTATCAGTGAAGGGGAAACCCTGGTGGCATAGTGGTTAAGTGCTACAGCTGCTAACCAACAGGTCAGCAGTTCAAATCCACCAGGCGCTCCTTGGAAACTCTATGGGACAGTTCTACTCTGTCCTGTAGGGTCACTATGAGTCAGAATCGACTCGATGGCAGTGGGTTTTTGGTTTTATCAGTGGAGGGTAATTATTCTTCTACATCCTGCTCACTTTAGTATTGAGACCTAAACTGGCCAATCTAATTCCTCAGTGACACTTTCAAACAATTACTCTTACATGCTTTTGTAAAATGTTACTTTATATTAAGTTTGTATCACCCAGCTGAACATTCTTTGATCCTTCTTCATTGCTGACCTTTTATCTCGGGAATTCTTTATTTCTAGAAAATTTTAGGGGTTGGTTTACAATCTTTTTTGGTTATTCTTGTTAGTTGCTGTTGAGTAGAAACCTTCTCCTGGCAACCCCATGTGTGCATAGTAGAACTGCACCATAGGGTTTTCAAGGCTATATGACCTTTTAGAAGCAGATTGCCAGGCCTTACTTCCCAGGTGCCTCTGGGTGGGTCTGAACAGCCAATCTTTTGGTTCGTAGTCCAGCACTTAACCATTTGTGCCATCCAGGGACTCATCCTTTTTGATTACCCCATTTTTTGTCCTCATCTTGGGTGACATCCATGTCCATGTGGACAACTTATCTAGTGTCCTACCCTTTGTTGGCCTCTTTAGTTATAAATCCAAAACCAAACTCATTGTCATCAAGTCATTTCTGACTCATAGTGACCCTATAGGACAGAGGAGAACTGCCCCATTGGGTTCGCAAGCCTGTAATCTTTACCAAAGCAGACTGCACATCTTTTTCCTATGGAGCAGCTGGTGGGTTTGAACTACCAAACTTTTGGTTTGCAGCCAAGTGCTTTAATCACTGTACCACCAGGGCTTCTCATCTTTAGTTATAGAAACATTAAATTTACTTTGTCCATCCATGGCCACACTATGAATCATTCACCAAGAATTGTTCCTCATCAGAACATTTAACTTTAACATCTAACTCTTTAACTGCAACCTTTCTGTCTAGTTCTTGAAACCCTTTCTCCTCCTACTCTCTAATGTAACCTCATCGAGCTCTTTAATTTCTGAATCAGTCCATATTCTCACTACATATCAGACTTTTACCTTGTGGTCAAATTTCCTTCTCTGAGAAGACTGGACTCTTATTACAGATAATCTAAGCCATTGTCTCTCCAGCACTCCCAATTCCTTCCTACCTCTCTTCTTAGGACAAGTCTAACCAGCAAAACTCCAGTCTTGACCAATTTTATGAATCTAGTAGTGGCTAAAAGAGGATACAGCCACAAGGGAGGGTTTTTATTTCTGTTTTGGTTTTTATGAGGAAGTCTTGAGCATAGTTGTAGGCTTTATAAGGAAAACAAAACAAAAATCAAACCAGTTGCTGTCAAGTCAATTCCAACTCGCAGCTGCCCCGTGTGTGTTGGAGTAGCACTATGCCTCATAGGGTTTTCAGTTGGCTGATTTTTGAGAAGTAGATTGCCAAGCCTTTCTTCTGAGATGCCTCTGGGTAGACTCAAACCTTCAACCTTTGAGATAGTCAAGGAGCTCATTAACTGCACCACCCAGGGACTCCTACACTAGGTATATTAGCTGAACATTAAAGAGAAAGGTGATCCTTTCAACTCTGGAGAATTTGGAGGGCATTTGAAGTTTATATTTATAAGCAAAAGAGTTGTGACTAAGGCATACATACCAGGATAAGTTAGGATCTTTTAGAGGGCAGAGATTAGGGAAGTTCTAGTTTTGCCAGCTCTGGCAGGGTATGCCTGAATGAATCATGTGGGTGGGGGGGAGGGGGAGAGAACCTATCCCAGATAACACACCTTTAAGCCAGCCTGGCATATATAACAATGTTAGCTATAGTCTAGTGTGTGTCCTACGTCTTGGACCTCATTTCTTCTTTTTTTTTTTTTTAATTTTTATTGTGCTCTAAGTGAAAGTTTACAAATCAAGTCAGTCTCTCCCACAAAAACTTATATACACCTTGCTTACATACTCCCAATTGCTCTCCCCCTAATGAAACAGCCCACTCCCTCCTTCCACTCTCTCTTTTCATGTCCATTTCACCAGCTTCTAACCCCCTCTACCATCTCATCTCTCCTCCAGGGAGGAGATGCCAACATAGTCTCAAGCGTCTGCCTGATCCAAGAAGCTCACTCCTCACCAACATCCCTCTCCAACCCACTGTCCAGTCCAATCTCTGTCTGGAGAGTTGGCTTTGGGAATGGTTCCTGTCCTGGGCCAACAGAAGGTCTGGGGGCCATGACCACTGGGGTCCTTCTAGTCTCGGTCAGACCATTAAGTCTGGTCTTTTTATGAGAAGTTGGGGTCTGCATCCCACTGCTCTCCTGCTCCCTCAGGGGTTCTCTGTTGTGTTCCCTGTCAGGGCAGTCATTGTTTGTAGCAAGGCACCATCTAGTTCTTCTGGTCTCAGGATGATGTAGTTTCTGGTTTATGTGGCCCTTTCCGTCTCTTGGGCTCATAATTACCTTGTGTCCTTGGTGTTCTTCATTCTCCTTTGGTCCAGGTGGGTTGAGACCAATTGATGCATCTTAGATGGCCTCTTAGACCCCAGACACCTCTCTCCAAGGTGGGATGCAGAATGTTTCCTTAATAGATTTTATTATGCCAATTGATTTAGATGTCCCCTGAAACCATGGTCCCCAAACCCCTGCCCCTGCTATGCTGGCCTCCGAAGCATTCAGTATATTCTGGAAACTGCTTTTAGTTTAGTCCAGTTGTGCTGACCTCCCCTGTATTGCGTGTTGTCTTTCCTTCACCTAAAGTAGTCCTTATCTACTGTCTAATTAGTGGATACCCCCTCCCACCCTCCCTTCCTTCCTCCCCCACGTTGTAACCATCAAAGAATGTTTTCTTCCCTTTTTAAACTATTTCTTGAGTTCTTATAATAGTGGTCTTATACAATATTTATTCTTTTGCAGCTGACTAATTTCACTCAGCATAATGCCTTCCAGATTCCTCCATGTTACGAAATGTTTCACAGATTCATCACTGTTCTTTATCCACGCGCAGTATTCCATTGTGTTAATATAGCATAATGTATTTATCCATTCATCCATTGATTAAAAAAAAATTTTATTTTTTTATTTATCCATTCATCCATTGATAGGCATCTTGGTTGCTTCCATCTTTTTGCTATTGTAAACAGTGCTGCAATGAACATGGGTGTGCATATATCTGTTTGTGTAAAGACTCTTATTTCTCTAGGATATATTCCAAGGAGTGTGATTGCTGGATCATATGGTACTTCTATTTCTAGCTTTTTAAGGAAGCGCCAAATTGATTTCCAAAGTGGTTGTACCATTTTACATTTCCACCAGCAGTGTACAAGTGTTCTAATCTCTCCACAGCCTCTCCAACATTTATTGTTTTGTGTTTTTTTGGATTAATGGCAGCCTTGTTGGAGTGAGATGAAATCTCATTGTAGTTTTGTTGGACCTCATTTCTTCCTCCATTTTTTCTAACTGTTGTACTCCTATCCTGTTTCCATCTGACTCTCATGCTTTTTTTTTTTTTTAAATTGTACTTTAGATGAAGGTTTACAGAACAAATTCGTTTCTTATTAAACAATTAATACACATATTGTTTTGTGACATTGGTTGCCAACCCCACAAGATGTCAACACCTGGCTGATTCTTGACTTCACCTCTTGTTTTCAGTCCTGTTCCTGCTCTTTAGGCTTGGCATTAGTATTTAGTCTTCCCTGTTTGATTCTTGGTCTTTCCTCAAGGACGTGGCTCAGATCCACCTTTGTACTTTGAGTCTCAGAATCTAGCTCTGTTTGGGGCTGATGATAGTGCTTTAAAATTAGATTGTGGTGATGGTTTCATAACTCTGTGGATATACCAACCACCTCTGGAGCACTGGCCAGTGCACAATAAAAATAATAGTAGCTTTTATTTATACAGCATTCACTATGCACAATGCACTGATACATATGCTTTATTCATAATCATCACGACAACCCTATGCGGTAGATGTGATCATTTTTCCTCTTTTTACTGAGAGTGAACATGGAACACACAGAAGTTATGTAATTTTCTCTAGGTCGTACAGCTTATAAGTGCCAGAGCTGAGGTAAGAGCAGGGAGTCTGGCTTCAGTATCAGTGCTCTTAATTATGCCATAGTGCCATGGTAGTGGTGTGTAGGGAGTTAATAAATATGTCCGTTTTTCTCATTGAAAAAGAAAGTAAAGTCAGCTGCTTAGAGCGCTAGTGGGGTGGGGAGGTGATTGAGTGGTGCAAAGATTTGTTCTAACAAAAAAAAAAGTTTTTTCACTTTTTTAATTACTGAAGTGAGTCAGAGGGTATATCATTTATCCATTTATCTATCATTTATCTATTGCTGCATGGGGTCGCTTTGAGTCAGAATCGACTCGACAGCAATGGAAAAAATTGCTGCATGATAAACTACCCCAAAACAAAGCGGCTTAAAACAATAGCCATATATTTAGTTCATGAGTTTCTGCATGGTTCTTCTTGTCTGGGTTAGGTTCAGCTGATCTCAGTATGCAGTTGGTTGATCAGCAGGGGGTTAGCTGATCCTGCATGGATTCACTCATAGAGTCACTCTGGTGGTAGGCTGGCTGGTCAACTGGGACAATAAGGTGACTGAATCATGTGCCTCTCATCTTCTAGCAGGCTAACCCAGGCATGTTCTGATGACTGCAGTATGTACAAGAGCCATGCCCCATTGTACAAGTGTTTTTCAAGTCTCTACTCAATGCCACAACACTACAGTGTCCTACTGGTCAAAGCAAATCATGTGGCCAACCCACATTCAAGGAGTGGAGAAATAGACTTCACTTCTTTATGGAAAGGACCCCAGGTGATGCAAGTGGTTTGCAATCAGCTGCTAACCTAAAGGTTTGTGGTTTGAACCACCAAATGGCACCATGGAATAAAGGCCTGGCAATTTGGTCTTGTTTGTTATCATATGTGATACACTCCTTAGGACATCCATAAATACGAGTGTGAGTGTTATGGGTTGAATTGTGTCCCCCCAAAATATATGTTCAAGTCCTAAACCCTGCTACCTACTAACGTGACCTTATTTGAATTTAGGGTCAGAGCTGACGTAATTATTTAAAATAAGGTCATAAGGGTGGGCCCTAAACAGTTTATAACTGGTATCCTCATAAAAAGAGAATAGTTACACAGAGATACAGATGGAAGACAGTCACGTGAAGACTGAGGCAGAGATTAAGCTTTTACTGCCACAAACGAAGGAATGCCTGGAGCTACCAGGAGCTGGAAAAGATAAGGAAGGCTCTTCCCCTAGAGCCTTTGGCAAGAACGTGATTCTGTTGATACCCTGAATTTGGACTTCTAGCTTCAAAACAGTGAGAGAATAAATGTCTGTTGTTTGGAGTCATCCACTTCGTGGTAATTTGTTACAATAGCCCTAGGAAACTACTACATGAGATTTTGCAAGAAGATGAGGTCTTAGAAGAGCAAGTGCTGGCAAAAACCAGATTTTTTAAATTCTGTATACAGTATAAACCATAATTCCCAAGAAGGTAGTGGCTTCAATTTTTAATTCGAAAGTTAAGTGAGTATGCTTGCTTTGTTTTTTTCCTTTTATCTATTTGTGAGTAGTGTGTGGGGAGTCTGAGTGTGAGGAGTACTGGCAGAGTTATAATTTTAACCTTGTTAATCCCAAACGGGTTAGTAGTGTAGTTTATTATTAACAGCAATAGGAATAGCCTGGGTATCAGCACTTTGGCACTCGTTCCCCAAGCTTCAGTTCCCACAGGATGATGTAAAACCTTGAGCTCAGGGAACCGGAATTTTTTATAATGGACACTAAGCATGCCTCCGTTTTGCCAGTGGGAGGCCTTGTCTCATCCAAAGGAGACACTATCTTATCCAAGGCTGTTTGCTATTCAAACATCTTTGAAAAGATAGTCTGAAATGAAGGGCAGTCAGTGCCTCACTCGAAGGACATGCAGAAACAGACCCTGGAGAACTGTCTCTCAATAACCACCACCTCTATTATTTCAAATATATGCTAATCTCTTGTACGGGTTGTAAACTTAAAGGCCAAGAGGGGCCATCCAGGTATCAGAAATGAGTTAAGTGAACTAAGTGTTGTAATAGGGAGCAGTGGGGTTTGTAGGGAAGGTAAACTGAACATTGCAATCTTGCCCTTTACCCCCACCTCCAAAAACCATTTAGATGAAAAAAAAAAATTTAAAAATACTGTGCTTGACAAATAAAACCACGGTCACTGTCTACTGGTAAATTGTCATATGTGGTTTTTCGAAATCGATTTTAAGTTGTTACATATGATTTTTCATCATAAACTTAAATTAATTTTTTAAAATGAGACTTGACTAATTGGAATAAATATTTAATGATACGATTTGATAAATTTGGTTTTAATACCTAATTGAATAAAGCGTATCATTTTTTCCCCTGTGAATTTTAGTCAATATATCTGAAAAAATTTAAGAGTTTCATGAAATATCCTATTTATATTTTAAGGAATAAACCTCACTAATTTAGTCTGATTCACCTGTTCTGAATTCAGAATACTGCAAGGTGGGCCATAACACGCACTCTCCTATGCCAGCCTTTACTGGGAAAGACAGGAAGTCCTATGGGTTAGCATGCTTTGATTCGTTGTTAAGGGAGATTTCTCCCAAACCAGTATTTCCATTCATGCTTTTGTCTGATTCTGTGAAGGCATAACCCAGGGGAATGTACCATGGCAAAACTTGGAGTGGATAGGGGAAAGCTTTTCTTTTGTAAAGTGGGAGAAAGAATATTATGAACATAGGCTCATTCTCAGACAGATCAACTGTAGAAAAGCTTCTTAGGAAAGTTGAGGATCTAGAAATTGATTTCTGAAAAATGGCCTCAAATGCAAGAAAGTTTTCATGTTATCCCAGGAGTACCAACATCCCAGTTTAAAGACTGTTGCCTTACATTGCGCTTTCAGGAACATCCTTTCTTTTGTGAACAAATTCCTTGGCAGCCTGAATTCTTCAAACATTTTTCACCACTCACCGTTTTTGGAAGCTTGGCTTCCCCTTGCCCCCGATGATATTAGCCCCTTTGAGCTCTCTTAAGAGGAGGCTGCTCTCTCTGTTTCTCACCATCTCAGCATTCCAGGAGACGAGACATCTAATTTGATCACTGACCTCACACATTCATTCTTGCATCTCTTCCTGAGATCCTTCAAGACCCAGTTCCAATTTTTCTCATCCTTCACTTCTTAACTCAAGCACCCTTCATCAGGGAAGCCTTCTGCAACCTCTCAGTTTTCATTAGTTTTATTTCTTACATACTGTCATAAAATTGTGTTCTTTTCCATCACTTATTTAATGTACAATGATATATTCATCAGAGTGATTATGATGTTAACTTCTGTTTCCTCACAAGACAGTAATCTCCGTGAAAGTAGAGATGATGTTTGTTTTTGCTACTATTGATCCCTAGCGCCCACAGAATGCCCGAAAAATAGTAGGTATTCAATAAATATTGTAGAATGAATTAATTATACTCTCTGGGTCTCTTGATTAATTTTCCCTAGCTTGAATTTAAAAGCTCCTCAGTTTGATTGTGATGGTCAGCTAGATGCGGGAACAATTGCTGTAATTACATATCTGAAAGACCCCGAGGATTCTGTTTACTATCCTGGGCTAGGTCAGCATGTAGAAATATGGCGGAAGAAAATCTGGCTATCTTGCTGTATCAGCCAAGGTTCTTCATTGCTAGCTGTAGAAACAATCTCTGGTTGCTTTGGGTGGAAAATTGTTTACGTTAAGGATATTAGGCTGCCTGCAATGTCACTAGAAGTACTGGAGGATCAGGTTCACAGTTGTGCAACCAGTAACAACGTTCAAAATCAATTTGTAGAACTGGTTCAGGAGTACATTCCAACCACTATCCTCACTACTAGATGCTGGAGCTTCTCTGCAGACAGTGTTCAAGCACCTTTGCAGCAATTGCTCCAGGAAACTTATTTGCAATCACAGCCACCACCGCAGAGGGAGTTCTGTGCAGTCTTTGTTACTGGGCAGAGTTGAGGTGGGGGATGATGTCTGATCAGTTGAGCCTAAGTCATGGATGTGTATTCTTGCTGCCAGGGAGGCTGGAAAAGCCTTATTTTTCATTTCTATAGCACAGGTGGAAGCCCTGGTGGCATAGTGGTTAAGAGCTATGGCTGCTAACCAAAAGGTCAGCAGTTCAGATCCACCAGGTGCTCCTTGGAAATTCTATGGGGCAGTTCTACTCTGTCCTGTAGGGCCGCTATGAGTAGGAACCGACTTGACAGCACACAACAACAACAACATAGTGGAAGTTGGTCTCTGCCTTACTAAGAATCATAAAGTGAGGGAATTACACAGAGCAAAAAGTTTCAGATACCAGTGGCTAGAAAGAATGATAAACGTCAACTACAAATGCTTATTGTTATTTATTTTCCCTTTCGTTATATCTCCATAGTTCTTTGTTTGTATGTTGTTGTTGTTAGGTGCCGTCAAGTCGGTTCTGACTCTGTACACAACAGAACGAAACACTGCCCGGTCCTGGGTCCTGAGTCATCCTTACAATTGTTGTTATGCTTGAACTCATTGTTGCAGCCACTGTGTCAGTCCACCTCGTTGAGGGTCTTCCTCTTTTCCACTGACCCTGTAGTCTGCCAAGCATGATGCCCTTCTCCAGGGACTGATCCCTCCTGACAACATGTCCAAAGTATGTAAGACGCAGTCTCTCCATCCTTGCTTCTAGGGAGTATTCGGGTTGTACTTCTTCTAAGACAGATTTGTTCATTCTTTTGGCAGTCCATGGTATATTCAATATCCTTTGCCAACACCACAATACAAAGGCGTCAATTCTTCTTCAGTCTTCCTTATTCATTGTCTAGCTTTCACATGCATATGATGCAATTGAAAATACCATGAGTTGGGTCAGGCGCGTTTTAGTCTTCAAGGCAACATCTTTGCTCTTCAACACTTTAAAGAGGTCCTTTGCAGCAGATTTACCCAGTGCAATGTGTCTTTTGATTTCTTGACTGCTGCTTTTGTTTGTATAACCCAAACTCAGAGCCATCGAGTCTATTCCGACTCATAACAACCGTATAGGACAGGGTGGAACTGCCCCATAGAGTTTCCAGGGAGTGCCTGGCAGATTCAAACTGCAGACCCTTTGGTTAGCAGCCGTAGCACTTAACCGCTATGCCACCAGGGTTTCCTTTGTTTGTTGTATAGTGCTTATCAATTTCTACCCTGTGTAGTAGTTACTTGTATACATGTTTTACTCCCCACCTAGAAAGAAACTATGTTGTATTTGCATTCTTTAAGAGCCCTGGTGGTGCAGTGATTAAGAGCCAGGCTGCTAGGCTGCTAACCAAAAGATCAGCAGTTTGACTCTATCAGCACTTCTTGGAAACCCTATGGGGCAGTTCCACCCTGTCCTATAGGGTTACTATGAGTCGGAATCGACTAGAAGGCAATGGTTTGGTTTTTGTTTGTTTGTTTTAGTAGCCAGTAAAAGGAGACCTGGTGGAACAATGGTTAAGCAGCCTGGCTGCTAACAGAAAGGTCTGCGGTTCAAACCTATGCAGCAGCTCCATGGGAGAAAAGACCTGGCGGTCTGCTCCCATAAATGTTATAGAGTAAGAAATCTTATGGGCAGTTCTACTCTGTCATATACAGTTGCTGTGAGTCAGAATCAACTTGATGGCACCTAAAGACAGCAGTAGCCAGTAAAGTGCCTAAGCTATATGC
Source organism: Loxodonta africana (assembly GCF_030014295.1). NCBI lineage: Eukaryota > Metazoa > Chordata > Mammalia > Proboscidea > Elephantidae > Loxodonta > Loxodonta africana. The sequence continues at coordinate 161,083,702 of NC_087344.1, read as the reverse complement.
AGGTGATAGGAGATTTGGTCATCACTGGTATTTATTGAGGTGCCTGGGTGGCACAAGCAGTTTGTGATCAGCTGCTAACCGAAACATTGGTGGTTCAAACCTATCCAGTGGCTACGCAGAAGAAAGACCTAATTGTTTCTGTAAAGATTACTGCCAAGAAAGCCCCAAGAGCCAGTTCTGCTTTGTGGTACATGGGGTCACCAGGAATTGGGCCGACACTGTGACAGCTATGAGAGCCTACTATTGAGGTGTGCTGTGAATGGCGGACAATTAAACTGAATTAAGTTTGTCATTAAGGGGGCTGCTCCCTAAAATATTCTGATCTGGAAATTCTTTAATCTAGAATTCTCACGTAATATATAAGAAATCAATACCTGACACTGCCAATTCTATAATCTTGAAATTCTAAGATTCAATGAAAATTGTAGCGACTATTTCTAAAACAAATCCCTCTCTGACACTTTACTTTTATCAGCCATAAGTGATTAGAATTATGTTAGTTAACACTAAAACAACTTTTTACACTGTCTGTTCCTTCAAATGCTTTCACTTTTTATCACATTTATTCTTTTTAGGCTGAAGAGACTGTATATATTGTGCACTCTTATTTTTAGTGTTTAACTTCAATTTGATTAAATACTTAAATGTGGGTACCAAGTGAAAAATGAGGTTGCTAAAGGTTAATGGTTTAATGCTTTTAATAACTATTAGTGCTACTTCTGCATCTTGTCAAAACGAGGCAAGTTCATTCTGGCAGGTCCCGGAAGAGCTGTCTAATGAAGAATGACTTCATTTAGTTAAAAAAAAAAAAAAAAAAAAACCCAAACAACCAAGTAAGACCAACCATCCTCCTCCACAGATAATTTGCAAAATACCTGTTCTAACTATGGCATTAATATAAAGAGAAGTGTCAAATAGTCATAAACACTACATTAAAAATGTGAACTTTCTTTAACCTTACAATTAGAGCCTGAGCTGATCTTGTCAGTGCCTTATTACACAAAACAGACTGACAATGCCAAAGAACATTCCGCCCAAATCATGTGCATTTCTGTAACACTATGCCAAACAGGTAATTGATCAAGGAAAACGGGAGGGAAAACAAGAAAAAGTTTTATGGTACTTACTTCTACATTTTAAAGTGCATTTCCATAAAATATCTGACAATCTAAAACTAATGGTGAAATTTCAAGGTAAAGGATATCAGGGCCATAAGTGGTGAACCCTCAAATTCTCCTCGATATTGTTCAGTTCATTAAATTGTGCCAAGGAAATTCACCTGGTCATTTGAACTCTCTCTATAAATATATGTTTTTTTCTTCTCCCACAATAAGAACTTTTAACAGGTGCTAACACACCTTGACACTTTAGAGAACAAGTAATATTTTTGCCAGCAGATTTTGGCTGGTATTACAGAGAACTTTTTATCATAGAGGAATATTGGGCAGTATTAGTTTTCAAATTCTCTAGATAAGAAAATTATAACGAGAACACTTCAGAACATTTTCCTACCTTTGAAATGGAGATTGTCTTGAGATTTAATTTCTTCATTAGTGATTTTACTAATATGATTAAAAAAAAAGTCTGACAAACTGAAAAGCCATTATATTATAATCAACCACATTATACAATTTGCTATAATATTCTGCAAAAGATGACTGAAGAAACTCCATAAAAAAGGATACTCTTTAATGCTAGTTAGAAGCCATAAATACTTTTGGAGTTGTTTCTTCACAAAACAGTGCTAATTAATAAGAATTAGAAAATACATTAAAGTCATAAATAGGTAGAAATGTCCCCGCCATTTTGTACAGATTTCTGTATTCCGAAAAGTCTATACTATGTTAATGTGCTAGAAACAACATAAAAATGAAGAGGAAAATATTTGAGAATAAGTATCAGCTGTGGGTTCAAATTTGAACTCCAGTCTGAATTTTGAATGTTGTTTTGCAAATAAGTTTTATTAACTTACGTATTCAACAAGCATTTATTTTGTGCAAGTCACTGTATTAAGCACCAGGAAAATAAAAATGAAATTGGTCTGGGCTTTTAGGTATACATGATCAATTGGTTAGATAAATATGAATGAATACGATTTTAGCCCAGTGAGATAAAGTGCTGGTAGATACATAAATAAAGTTCAACTGTTAGTACTCAGTTTTCTTTTTCCTTTTTAAATAATATTTTATTGTGTTTAATTACCCCTTTTGTTACCATTGGCATAAATGGTTTGCCAGCCACTTTTTATGCCTCTGGATCTCATTGGCAAGGCGTTATTCTGGTTCTAACGCGTTTAGTGTCAAGGTGGGTCCCTTTTGAAACGTGTGAAGCTCAGCAGACCGGAGTTGGAATCTCATTGTTGGGTAGGCTGAGCATTCTATTAGGTGATGCTTCCTGGATGTGTTAGTTTTGTAAACTTTTGTCTTTTTTTCCTTTTGTCTATGAGATAAGGCTTGCAAGCATAGTTATGGCTTTCCTGTGTGATAGTTAGGGAACCCTGATGGGTTTATTTTGGAAAGGCACTCACAATAAATTATGGCTCTCGTTCCCATTGGCATGCTGTCATGCCACAGATTGGTGGTGCTGCGGTGTCACTAGTCTCGTTGGCAGATTGTATTGTCAGATCATATTTTTCAAAATCCATACTACAGACCAAAAATTTAAACACCCTCAATCAGTAAGCATGCATTCCAAAACTGAAAACGCAGGCTGTCAAAAAATTCAAAAAAAAAAAAAATTTGGTAATGAAAGTTTCCACAGCAAATTAGTTTCCCGTTTAACAATTTCTACACAAATTATTCAGTCATATTGGTTACATTTTCACAAGGTGGCATCATTCTCATTCACTCATTCTGGTTGTATCATTCCCAGTACTCTAGTTTTCCTGCCCCCTCCTCATCTTTGATTTAGAGTAATTTTTGACCATTTGGTCTCATATAGGTGATTTTTTAAAGGAGCCCATTACTTATGGGTAGATATTCTTTACTTTATGTGCTAGTTTGTTACTTAGCTAAAAGGTGACCTCTAGGAATAATTTTGGTTTAAGATTTAAAGAGTATTTCAGGGCGATAATCTCAGGGAGTCTTCTAGTCTCAACCAGTCCAGTAAATATGGACTTTCTAAGATTTGAGTTATGTTTCACGTTTTTCTCCTGATAAAAATGTGAAATATTTTATCTGGATTCAAATACTGTGGCCCTGATCAGAACAGTCAGTAGTGGTAGTGGGGCACAATCTAGTTTTTCTGGACTTGGGGTAGATAAGACCATGGTTTGTGTAGACTATTAGTCCTGTAGACTACTTTCTTCTCTGAGTCTTTGGTTTCCTTCTTCCTCTTTTGTTCCAGACGTACCTTAGATGACTGTTCACAAGCTTTTAAGATGCCAGACACTACTCACCACTTTGGGATGTAGAACATGCACTTTATGAACTATATTATGCCAATTAACTGAGTTATATTTGTCATATCCTTTATCAAAAATGTCCTTTTCTCCTGTGTGCTTCTTAGTGATGTCATTTACCTTGGTCAAACTCTGTGTACTTCAGTATTGTCTTTCCCATCACCAAAAATAACAAGGGTCTACTATTCCTATAGGTTTGCTATGAGTCAGAATCAACTCCATGGCAATGGGTTGTTTACTATCTCTATAGAGTATTCCCCCTTCCCCTTCCCCCCCATCCCTGGTAACCACCAATGAACGTTGGTCTCTGTATATGTATCTATTCTTGTCTTCTTATAAAAGTAAAATCATACAATATTTGTCCTTTCGTGATTGACTTATTTCACTCGGCATAATGCCCTCCAGATTCATCCACGTTATGTTTCAAGGACTCATCATTATTCTTTGTAGTTGCATAGTATTCCATTGTATGTGTGTACTACAGTTTGTTTATTCATTTGTCTGTTGATGGACACTTAGATTGTTTCCATCTTTTTGCTATTGTGAATAATGCTGCAATGAGCATAGGTGCATATATGTCTGTCCATGTCTTTTTCACTGGTTCTCTAGTGCTTGGTTTTCTTCTTATAAAAATGAGAATAAATCAATCTTGAATTCAAAGCAGAGATGTAAGATAATGAATTGAATATTCTGACTTTCTTGAATGCGAGAGGCATTACTTTATTATTTCTTTACTTTTAATCGCAGGATAGGAAGCACAGTTGGTTAGTACACTATGTGTTCATTTTTTTTTCATCCATATGTTTTTCATTCATACAAGACATACTGTCTTACAGCACAACTTGTGCAAGGCAAGGTCATGGAAGCTCCATAGACACATTCAAACTCCCTGAGGGACCGAATTGCTAGGCTGAGGGCTGCGAGGACCATGGTCTCGGGAACATCTAGCTCAATGGCACAACATACTTTATAGAGGAAATGTTCTACACTTTACTTTGGTGAGTAGCATCTGGGGTCTTAAAAGCGTGTATGTGCAACAGAGAACCCCTGAGGGAGCAGGAGAGCAGTGGGATGCAGACCCCAAATTCTCATAAGACCAGACTTAATGGTCTGACTGAGACTAGAGGGACCCCGGTGGTCATGGCCTCCAGGCCTTCTGCTGGCCCAGGACAGGAACCATTCCTGAAGCCAACTCATCAGACATGTATTGGACTGGACAATGGGTTGGAGAGGGGTGCTGGTGAGGAGTGAGCTTCTTGGATCAGGTGGACACTTGAGACTTTGTTGGCATCTCCTGCCTGGATGGGAGATGAGAGGGTAGAGGGGGTTAGAAGCTGGCGATATGGACACGAAAAGAGAGAGTGGAAGGAGAGAGCAGGCTCTCTCATTAGGGGGAGAGTAATTGGGAATGTGTAGCAAGGTGTATATGGGTTTTTGTGTGAGAGACTGACTTGATTTGTAAACTTTCACTTAAAGCACCATAAAAATTATTAAAAAAAAAAAAAAGCGTGTGTGCAGCCATCTAGGATACTTCACTGGTCTTACCCCTTTGGGAGCAAAGAAGAGTGAAGAAAACTAAAGATACAAGGGAAAGATTAGTCCAAAGGACTAATGCACCACACCTACCACGGTCTCCACCACCCTGAATCCAGTACACCTAGATGGTGCCTGGTTGCCACTACTGACTGCTCTGACAGAGATCACAATAGATGGGCCCAGGCAGAGCTGGAGAAAAATGTAGAACAAAATTCTAACTCAAAAAGAAAGAGCAGACTTGCTAGCCTGACAGAGTCTAGAGAAACCCTGAGAGTATGGCCCCCAGTCACCCTTTCAGCTCAGTAATGAAGCCACTCTTGAGGTTCACTCTTCAGCCAAAGATTGGACAGGCCCATAAAACAAAACGAGACTAAAGGGGCACACCAGCCCTAGGGCAAGGACAAGAAGGTAGGAGGGGATAGGAAACCTAGTAATAGGGAACCCAAGGTTGAGAATGGAGAGTGTTGACATGTCGTGGGATTGTTAACCAATGTCATAACAATATGTCTACTAACTGTTTAATGAGAAACTAGTTTGTTCTGGGAAACCCTGCCTTCATCTAAAGTACAATAAAAAAAGAGAAAAAAAAAAGAAAAGAATTACTGTCTTAGTTATCTAGTGCTTCAATAACAGAAATATAACAAGTGGATAGCTTTATCAAAGAGAAATTTATTCTTTCACAGTCTACTAGGCTACAAGTCCAAATTCAGGGCATCAGCTCCAAAGGAAGCGTTTCTCTCTCTCGGCTCTGGACGAAGGTCCTTTTCATCAGCCTTCCCTTGGTCTGGGAGCATCTCAGCGCAGGAACCTCAGGTCCAAAGGATGCGTTCTGCTACCCGCACTGCTTTCTTGGTAGGTCCCCAACTCTCTGCTTTCTTCCCTTTCCTTTTATCTCTTGGAAGATAAAAGGTGGTGCAGGCCAAACCCCAGGGAAACTTCCTTTACATTGGATCAGGGATGTGACCTGAACAAGAGTGTTACGTCCCACCCTAATCCTCTTTAACCCCAGGCAGAGATTATGATTTATAATACATACGAAAATCACAAAATGGAGGACAACCACACAATACTGAAAATCATGGCCTAACCAAGTTGACATATATTTTTGGGGGGTACAATTCAGTCCATGACAAATACCTATTGAACATCCTATGAGCCAGGCCATGTAATGGATGCTGGAAATACAATAATGAAGAAGATAGTCACAACCAAGAGGCTAATGGAATAACAATGAAAATGAGGTCATGAATTGGATGACTTTAGTTTTTTCCTGCTCCATAGCTTTTTTTAGCTACAGATTGAATGCTTAGCTGTTGTTGCTGTTAGGTGCCACCAAATTGGTTGTGACTCATAGAGACCCTATAGGACAGAGTAGAGTTTCCCAGAAGCGTCTGGTGGATTTGAACTGCTGACCTTTTGGTTAGCAGCCAAGCTCTTAACCACTACTCCACCAGGGTGTTGGTAGCAAAGTGCAATTGTGAACTTGGAAAGTAGCTCCAAGATATACTCAATTCATAATTAGTCATTAGTATCCTTTATGTATATAGAGGCTTGCATCTCATTACTGTCCTTTACATTTTGAATCAACATTCTAGGGTTTTTTTTTCCCCCTTAGCTTTCTAAATTAACAATCCTGTCAAATCTTTAAAATATGAAGCCTTGGGGAGAAAGGATAACAGCAGTGGAACGTATTTCCTGTAAATCACTTTAAACTTTGTGGTATTGTCATTAAACCCCAGGAGAATAATCTTCTGTAATTGAATATTTAAATCTAATTTTGTTTTTGTGTACACAAACTGGTAATTTTGTTTGTGCTATCTCATAATGAATGTATTTTAAAATTTCTCTTCAGCTCTTTTTCATTCAATCAACTAAGAATTAAGTAGAATAGAAAATAATGTTTCTAAAACTGACTTGATTCATTAGAAATCTGATTTTTACTGTTTATGCATATTAATAAGCAGCTGAAAACGCAGCTTTACACATCAGTGGATAAAAAGTACTGTGAAAATAATCACTGTTCCATAAAACAATTCAGATAGACTCGAGAACTACTGCTTCTTTCTATGCCAAGAGAAATGCTATAGGTCTCCAGGATTTTTCGCTAATAGATGGAGAGCAACAACAAAATAACTAAAATACTCCTATAATTAAAGACAGTGGCTTTCAAAGGGTTGTTACTTTGCCCGGATCCTATTCTCTGTTTAAATTTTGTTTGACAAGTGTTTTATAAATGATTAGGAGGGTGGTTTCTGTTTCATTAATGAGGCTGATAATGGTTAATTACTAATGTGGAGTAAACAGTTTGAAGCCAGATCAAGAATGAAAAGCTAATTATGTAGAAATGATCCAGCTGTACTACATATGATTTCCTTTTAGTACTAAAAATATGTTTAAACACACTTGAGGGGGGAAAAAAAACAAGCAAACGAACCACCTATCTCTCAACTACATTTCTTGTTGTTTCGTTTAGAATTGAAAGCCACATCTAGTTAAGTTTTCAAATTCGGCAAAACATGTCCAAAGCACAAAATGGAATTGACTTGATAAACATAAAATGAAAATCGGTATACCATTAAGAGACATTCTTTTTGGTTCCTTAATAGGAACTCCAACTGAAGAGCCCAGCTTTTAAACCACTGAAAAACCAAGTGGACGTTTCTGTCTTACTACAGATGTTCTCGGAAGTGTGATTCCAGACTAGTGGGTGTGTAAGGATTTTCCAGGTGTCACTTTTTCTGGCTTCTCGGTATAGTTCTCGCAAAAGGATAAGATAGAATTGTAGCATTCTACAGTGGGAAGATCATTGTCTGCAGGCTGCCTAGTGTTTGTATCCCAGCTATTCATTTACTGGTTAGTCATCTCAGGTAAATAATAATGTTTGCCTCCATAGGACAACATCTAGCAGTTTCTTGTTTGAATTTATTGTTATGATGCTCATTATTGGTATGTTACCAAAAACTGCAGTCATCTTTTTTGAGCTTTGTTTTTTCACAGCAATGACAACTGGGTGGGGAAGGTGGTCTACTGTATTTTTTCTCCATGATAGAGTGTATTGTAGAAGAAAGCAGTTGGTAGTTACTTTTCCATTGTACGTGCTGTTCCTCCTACCTGAAAACCCTTCCACTCAGGGGTGTGCTGGAACCGACTTATATCAGCTCGTGAGGGCCAATCGTGTGCATCTATTTCCAACTGTTCAGTGACATCACACTGGTAGCTTGAAACTGGCCCTAGTGGGAGTATATACACCAGGGAAATTAGCATATGTTATAAGTCAAGTTTGTTTGTTGTTCCAGAGAGCTGGTTTATGAGCAGGTCACAGCTCTTATTCTTGCCCTGTCTTATTAATTTTTAATAATTTCTTAAGACTCAGCATAAGTGAATGTCATTTCAGAATCCTTCAATCACATTCCTAGGTCAAGTGTCACTGCTTCTTCTGTTTTCATAGAAACTAGTGCGTAAATTAATTGCCTTTTCAAGGACTAGATTCTATACTAGTCAGGGTTCAACCAGAGAAGCAGAACCAGGGATTTTAATGGATTTATTAGTAATGCAATTGTAGGGGGTTTTAAAAGCAAGTTTGAAGTTCATAAGGCATACAATCAGGAAGGGAACAGCACAAGCTGGCTGGAACCCACGGGCATGAGCTGCTCGGAGTCTTCTCTTTTATTCAAGTGTTCCCCTTGCTTCATTAGTCTATCACTCTCTCCATTAGGCTTATTTCCATCATCTTGCAAATGTGGCCGAGTGCTTCTCATATTAAAAAGCAAAACAACAAAAACAGAAAATTTCCCTGGACCCCACAGCTCTTACAGATACCTAAATACCATCCCACTTCTCTGCTCCTCTTCACGGGTAAACTTCTAGCCGAGTGTATAGAAAACATTGCTATCCATTGTGTCCTCACTTCCCATTCCCTCTCTGATTCCCTGTAATTCTAATTCACACCTGCCATACCATTAAAGCTCTTGTTGTCAAAGTCATCATGGCAGGCCCTTTGGTTGCCTTATCCATCCCTGTCCATTCACCCTTTCCCTTGTTCACTTTCATTGTAGAGACCAGAAAAATAAGTCTTACCTTCCCGGGGCTTCCCTCTAGACCAGCAGAGACAAATGGTTGTATCTTAGATGGCAGCTCCCAAGCTTTTAAGACCCCAGGTGCTATTTACCAAACTTGGATGTAGAACATAAACTTTGTGAGCTATATTATGCCAGTTGATCAAGTTGTCCCACGAGACTATAGTCCTAAGGCTCAAACCTAGAAATCCAATCCCATGAGTTATTTGGTTATATCTAAGAAGTATCCATAACTGTGGCCCCATGTGCTTTATTATGTGTATGAATATACGTGTATGCACACGTACATGAGTACGCACACATATGGCTACATGTATATATGCACACATAAATACACACATATACACACCTTTACACATTTATGCATACACATGTACATATGTAACCATACATATGTATTTTTTGTTGTTGCAAAAGTGTATATTTTCTAGCATTTACCAAAAATGTTCTTTTTTTATGTGTATGTGCACTCATTAGCAACGTCATTTACCTTGATCAAGCTGTGGGCACTTCACTCTCATTCAGTGTTACCTTTCCCACACCAAAAATAACAAGTGTCTACTACCTAAAGAGTTATTCCCCCTCTCCTACCGACCCCTCCCCGGTGGCCACTAATGAAACATTAGTTTCTGTATGTATATGAATTTTTGTCTCTTTATAAAAGTGGGACCAGGCAATATTTGTCTTTTTGTGATTGACTTATTTCACTCAGCATAACGTCCTCCAGATTCATCCCCATTATAAGATGTTTCAAGGACTCACTGTCCTTTATGTTTGCATTGTATTCCATTGTATGTATGTACAACATTTTGCTTATTCATTCATCCATTGATGGACACTTATATTGTTTCCATCTTTTTGCTATTGTGAATAGTGCATATATCTGTTCCCATCACTTAAATTAAGTCTCTAGGGTATATACCTAGAAGCGGGATTGCTGGTTTCTTGGGGAAGTGCCACACATTTTCCATTTTCCACAGTGGCTATACATTTTACAGTCGCAGCAGCAGTGGATAAGGTTCCAATTTCCCGACATCCTTGCCAGCATTTGTTGTTTTCTGTTTTGTTGTCATTTGTGTCATTTTAGCAGGGTGAGATATCTTCTTGTTGTTCTGATTTGCATTTCTCTAATGGCTGAAGATTGGGAACATCTTTTCATGTGTTTATTGGTTGCCTGAATCTCCTCTTTGGTGAAGTATCTATTCATGTCTTTTGCCTATTTTTTAATTGGGTTGTTTTTTTTTTTGTTGTTGTTGAGTTGTTGAAGTTTTCTGTATATTTTAGAGATTAGAGCCTTATCACACGTGTCATTTCCAAAGATTTTTTTCGCAGCTTGTAGATTGTCTTTTTATTCTTTTGATAAAGTCTTTTGATGAGCATAAGTGCTTAATTTTTATGAAGTCCCAGTTATCTATTTTGTCTTCTGCTGCTCTTGCGGTATTTGATAATCTGTCATTAAAAAAAACTAGGTCCTATAGTTTTGCCCCTGTATTTTCTTCCAAGAACTTTACGGTTTTGTCTTTAACATTTAGCTCCTTGATTCATTTTGAGTCAGTTTTTGTGTATGGTGTGAGGCGTGGATCCTGTTTTTTTTGCACATGGTTAACCAATTTTGCCATTGAATAGACTTTGATCCTTTGTTGAAAATCACTTGTCCATAGATGGATAGATTTATTTCTGGGCTCTTGTAAGAACAGCATGGGGACAGTGTCTGACCTTCTGTAACTTCTCAAGGGGGAAGGAGAATTAAGATCAACAGCCCAAGGCTGATTCTTATGAGGCAGAGATCAGACGCGCCTCCTCTCTCTGCCATCTTTACCAATTCTGACACCAATCGTCCCTCCCATGGCACTTTCTACTTCTCTGCTGGGTTTGGTAATTCCTTGCAACAGCCACACAGAACTCACAGACAATACTCAGGATTACGGGGTTTATTAAGGAATTTTTTAACAGGTTATAATTCAGGTTTAGGAATGCTCAGGATACAGTTCTTCCTTTAGGACAGCCTCTTCTCAGCTGTGCCCATAGGCACTTCTTTCTGGCACCTAGGACTCTGCCCTGCTCTGGTAAGTGTTAAACAAGGCTCTTTTAGCTCTGCCAATAGTGCCCATAGGCATCCCACTCCACCAGTAAGACTTGGCCCAAAGGCGCTCAGCTCTAGCTCCGTGGGTCAGCAAACCTAGCTCCATCAAGTGCCCAGAGGCACTCCACTCCTCAGCAAAATTTTTGCCCAGAGGCACTCAACATTCTCGTTTCATGGGTAGGGAAGCCCACTGTGCTGTCTCCTGCTTGTCCCTCCTGCTGGAGTTTCTCTGCTACTGCTTCTCGCTGTCTTCAGTGTTATAGCTCCCTCTCTTGGTCTCCTGGTTCCTGGACCTTCTCAGCTCAGGGATCCTGGGCCCAAAGGCCACAATCTGCTCTTGGTCCCTTCCTGCCTCTGGGATGGCTCATTTTAAGTCCAGCAGGATGGCAGAACTGACCAATCACATTGGTGGGCCATGATTACCCTATTTTCACAATCTCACCCAATTGCTTTGGTGGGAGTTATAAGACCATGGTGAGAAAGGCCATGCAAAAGGGATCCATTGCACCGCAGTATCTAGAATATATACAGAACTCTCAAAATTCAGTAGTAAAAAAGCAAACTATCCAGTTAGGAAATGGGGAAAAGACATAAGTAAACACTTCACGGAAGAGGATATACGATGGCAAATTAGCACACAAAAACATATTCAACATCATTAGCTGTCAGAGAACTGCAAATTAAAACCACAATGAAGTATCACTACACATCTGTGAGAATGGCTAAAATAAAAAATAGCCACAATAGCAAATGCTGGCGAAGAGGCAGAGAAACTGGATCACTTATACATTGCCAGTTGGAATGTAAAAATGATACAGTCATCTGGAAAACAGTTTGGCAATTTACTATATAACTAAAAATACGCAATTACCATACAACCCAGCAATTGCAGTCTTGAACATTATCCTAGAGCACTATGTTCACACAAAAAGCTGTAATAACCAGAAACTGGAATGAGCCTATATGTCCTTCAGTGGGTTAGGGTTAAACAAACTGTGGTATATGCATACCATGGAATACTACTTATCAATAAAAATGAGTGAACTATTGTTATATACAACTACCTGGATAAATCTCCAGGAAATTGTCCTTTGTGAAAAAAGGTAATCATAAAAGATTACATACTTTATGATTCCATTTATGTAACATTTTTGAAATCGCATTTTAGAAATGGGAAACAGAGTAGTGGTTGCCAGGAGGTGGAGGAAGAGGAGGGGGAAGGGAGGTGGGTGTGGTTGAAACAAGGCAACATGAGGGATTTTTGTGGTGTCTGGAAGTGTTTAATATCTTGAGTATGGTGATGGGTCCACAAACTTGCAGGTTGTATAGAACTTAATGTTGTTATTGTTAGCTGTTGCCTAGTTGGCCCCCAACTCGCAGAGACCCCACACATAATAGAATGAATCAGACCATTGTGATCAACAGAGCTTTATCTTCAGAAGTAGATCACCAGGTCTTTCTTCCTAGTCTCTTATCTGGAAGCTCTGTTGAAACCTAATCAGTGTCATGCAATACACAAACCTCCGCTGATGGACAGGTGGCAGCTGCTTATGAAGTGCATTGGCCAGGAATTAAACTTGGGTCTCCCACATGGAAGGCAAAAATTCTACCACTGAACCACCACTGCCCTTTAAAAAAAAAAAAAATCCTTACACACACGTAAATGAACACAAGTAAAACTGGGGAAATCTGAATAAGGTTGGTGGATTGTATTAATGTCAATTTTTTAGTTGTGATATTAAACTATATATTTTCAAAATGCTACTATTGGGGGAAACTGAGTAAATTTACAAGTAATCTTCTATATAATTTCTTACAATTGCATATGAATCTGCAATTATCTCTAAGAATTTTCAACTAAAAAACAGACAAACTAAAAAGCCCTATAAAATATAATTCAGGTTATGTGCCTTTTCTGCTTAAAATTCTTCAGTGATTTCCCATTATACTGAGAATGAAATTTACAGGACCTTTATAAGGTCCTATATAGTCTGGTTTCAATTTTCTTCAGTCTGATTTTGTTCTAATCATTTCCTCTCTCACCATTCACCACCATGACCTTCTTTTGGTGTTCATACAGGCTGAATTCCTTCCAGCCTTAGGAACTTTGTGTTTGTGTTCCCACTCCCTAGAATACTCTTCCCTCAATTCTTATTGTGGCTGGCTTTTTCTCATACATTAGGTCTTGTCTCAGATGTCACCTCCTCAAAGAGCCTTCCCTGATGACTTTCCTAGTTTTACAGAAAACAATTGGGTCAGACCAGATTTGTAACCCTTTAGTTCTTTCCTGATAAAATAACAATGCTAATATTTATTTTAAATGGCATGTATACATCTTTTTTGGCTATACATTTTTATTGAATGACAGTATAAAAAAAGAATAAACTTAAAGACGTTTCTCCATTTATGCTTATAAAAGGAATATCAGTGAACTATGATTGTCATATACCTGACCATGAAGAAAATGAAAATCGTTGCAACCGGACTGATAAACAACATCATGATAGATGGAAAAAAAAATTGAAATTGTCAATGATTTCATTTTACTTGGATCAATAATCAACGTCCGTGGAAGCTGCAGTCAAGAAATCAAATGAATATTGCATGGGGCAAATCTACTGCAAAAGACCTCTTTGAAGTTTTAAAAAGCAATGATGTCACTTTGATGACTAAGGTGCTCCTGACCCAAGCCATGGTCTTTTAAATCACCTCACATACATGCAAAAGTTGTACAAAGAGAAGGAAGACCGAAAAAGAATTGATGCATTCAAATTGTGGTGTTGGCAAAGAATATTGACTACACCTTGGACTGCCAAAGAACAGAGCAAATCAGTCTTAGAAAAATACAACCAGAAAGCTCCTTAGAAGAGAGGATGGTGAGACTTTGGCTCACTTACTTTAGACATGTCATTAGGAAAGACCAATCTTGAAAAAAGAATATCATAGTAAAGTAGATAAAACCAAACCAAAACCAAACCCAGTGCTGTCGAGTCGATTCCCACTCATAGCGACTCTGTAGGACAGAGTAGAACTGCCGCATAGAGTTTCCAAGGAGCACCTGGCAGATTCGAACTGCTGATCCCTTGATTAGCAGCAGTAGCATTTAACCACTACACCACCAGAGTTTCCAGTAAAGTAGATAGCCAACGAAAAAAGGGAAACCCTCAATGAGATGGATTGACGCAATAGCTGCGATAATGGACTCAAACATAGCAATGATGATGAAGATGGTAGAGGACCAGGCAATGTTTCATTGCCATGAGTTAGAGATGACTCGACAGCAACTGACTAGGTAACTACCAACAACGTGATTACAAAGAGAATGCTTAGATGATAGTAACCCAAACCCAATGCTGTCGAGTCGCTTCCGACTCATAGCGACCCTGTAGGATAGAGTAGAACTGCCCCATAGAGTTTCCAAGGAGTGCCTGGCCGATTTGAACTGCCAACCCTTTGGTTAGCTGCCTTAGCTCTTAACCACTACGCCACCAGGATAGATGATAGTAGCCTGTGGAAATTAAAAAAAAAAATTGTGTTTTCACTGTTTTAAAATATTGCTATATATTTGCACATATCTTTAAGTAGCTTGGAATGAGTACTATACTAATCTCCGAGTAAGTTTAGGATGTTATTATAAGCCAGGGGAGTACATGTAAAAGTTTGTAGCTTCATAATTCTGGGTGAATCATCCTTTGTAAAGTGAAACAAGAAAGCTGATTGCCAATAAGTTGTAATATTTCAGGTACAATCAAGAGCCTGATGAGTTATATTATTCTTGACAATATTTAAGACACGTACGCTCCTAGCTTAAAGGTAATGATCACTTTGGTACCTTAAGTTTCTAAAGAAGTTTACAGTAACAGGTTTCATTCATTCATTTTATTTATGTGATCATGAATTCAAACTAATTTGAGATTTTGGGTGGGGTGGGATGAGGGTGTGGGTGGTCAAGAGGATATGAATCAGTGAAAAATTTGAATCACTGAGTGTTTGAAAAGACATCATTTGCATGCAGAAACTAATAATTCTGCTTATAAGTAGAGGCTAAAATTCGTAATTATCAAAATGGTAAAAGTAATTTATGTTACCCCTGAGATTTGTAAACAAATAATTAAGTGTAGAAATTCCTTTAAAAATATATTCTGTTAAGGAACACGTGCTCCTGACAAATATTTTTGAAGTTAAGCACTTTAAAAAAAAAATCAAGTGTTACATGTTTACTTTTGCTATTTTGGATTTTTACTATTTTTCAATGTAAGGTTGATAGTGCATTGTCACCTCTTTTTAGTCATAATTTGGAGTGTATTTATTGAATATTGAAAAATCTGTACGAACTAATTATAATGCTGTGATTATTATTTGGTTCACTGATGAAAATTCACCAATACAGGGTACATTATTAAAAAAGGAGACAAAACTCCATGTGACATGACTTGCCAATTTTATGACAAACTTTGACCTGTGGTAGATGAGGATCCTTGAAGAGTTCAGCATCAATATAAAATTTGATGATCAAATACCAGTTGAGATGTTTCAACAAACTGATGCAGCACTGGAAGCACTCATCTTTGCCAAGAAATTTAAAAGACAGCTACCTGGCCAACTGACTGGGAGAGATCCATATTTGTACCCATTCCAAAGAAAGGTGATCCAACAGAATGCAGATACCAAACAATATCACTAATATCACTCACAAGTCAAATTTTGCTGAAGACCTTTCAAAAGCAGATGTGGCAGTACATAGATAGGGAACTGCCAGAAATTAAGGCCGGATCCAGAAGAGGGGGTGGAACAAGGGATATCATTGCTGATGTAAGATGAATCATGGCTGAAAGCAGAGAATACCGGAAAGATGTTTTATGGACTATGCAAAGGTATTCGACTGTGTGGATCATAATAAATTATGGATAACATTGCGAAGAATGGGAATCTCAGAACACTTAATTGCGCTCATGAGGAAACTGTAGTTAGATCAAGAAGCATTCTTTTGAACAGAATAAGAAGATACTGCATGATTTAAAGTCAGGAAAGGTGTGTGTCAGGGTTGTATTCTTTCACCATACATATTCAATTTGTATGCTGAGCAAATAATCCGAGAAGTTGGACTACATGAAGAAGAATGTGGTATCAGGTTTGGAGGAAGACTCATTAACAATTGCGTTATGCAGATGACACAACCTTCCTTGCTGAAAGTGAAGAGGACCTGAAGCACTTACTGATGAAGTTCAAAAACTGTAGCCTTCATTATGGGTTACACCTCAACATAAAGAAAACAAAAATCCTCACAACTGGACCAATAAGCAACATCATAATAAACAGAGAAAATAATGAAGTTGTCAAGGATTTCATTTTACTTGGATCCACAACCAATGTCCATGGAAGGAGCACTCAAGAAATCAAAAAACACATTGCATTAGGCAAATCTGCTGCAAAAGACCTCTTTAAAGTGTTAAAAAGCAAGGACGTCACCATGAGGACTACGGTGCACCTGACCCAAGGCATGATGTTTTCAGTCACCTCATATTCATATGAAAGCTGGACAATGAATAAGGAAAACCAGCTGATGCCTTTGAATTATGGTGTTGGTGAAGAATATTGAATATACCATGGGCTGCCATAATAACAAACAAATCTGTCTTGGAAGAAGTACAGCCAGAAGGCTCCTTACAAGCAAAGATGGCAAGACTTTGTCTCACATACTTTAGACATGTTATCAGAAGGGACCAGTCCCTGGAGAAGGACATCATGCTTGGTAAAGTAGAGGGTCAGTGAAAAAGAGGAAGACCCTTAATGAGATAGATTGACACAGTGGCTGCAACAATGGGCTTAAACTTAGGAATGATTGTTAGGATGGTGCAGGACCTGGCAGTGTTTTCTTCTGTTGTACACAGAGTCTCTATGAATTAGAACCGACTCAATAGCACCTAACAACAAAGTAAAACCCATTGCTATCAAGTCAATTCCAACTCGTAGCAACCCTATAGGACAGAGTAGAACTGCCCCATAGGGTTTCCAAGGCTTTAATATTAAAAAGTTTTTTTTTTTTATTGCTCATTAGGTGAAAATTACAGAGCAAATTGGTTTCCTATTCAATGGTTTGTCCATTCCATGACATTGGTTTCATTCCCCACAATGTGTTAGCACTCTCCCCATTTCTGTCCTAGTTTTCCCATTTCCTTTCTTCCTGTTTTTCTACCCCCTTCCTGCCTTCTCATCTTTGTTTTCAGGCAAATGTTGCCTTTTTGATCGCGTACAATTCATTGTTCCAAGGAGCATGTTCCTTTCGGGTGTTATTTTTTATTTTATGGGCCTTTCTGTGGTTTGGCTGAAAAGTAGTCACCGGGAATGGCTTCAGTTCCAGTTCAGAAGGATGCCTTAGGGCCATAGTCTTGGAGGTTCCTCCAGTCTCTGTCAGATCAGTAAGCCTGGTCTTTTTTGAGAATCTGAGTTTTTGTTCTACAGTTTTTCTCCCACTCTGTCTGGGACCATCTGTTGTGATTCCAGTCACAGTGATTGGTAGTGGCAGCTGGGCACCATCTAGTTCTTCTGGTCTTGGGGTCATATAGGCAGAGGTTCATGTGGTCCATCAGTGTTTTGGACTAATTGCTCCCTTGAGTCTGGTTTTCTTCGCTCTCCTTTGCTCCAGACAGTAAGAGACCAATGGTTGTATCTTAGATGGCAAGGCTGTAATCTTAACATGACTTTCTCCTGTGGAGCTGTTTGTGGGTTCGTAGCACTGACTTTTTGGTTGGCAGCCGAGTGCTTAACCAACTGCACCACCATGGTTTCTACTATCAATAAAGTAGACATAAAGTCAGAAACTGGATGTGGACTAAGATCAGATAGCAGGAAAGTCAGAGGTGTATACTGAAGCCGCACATTTTTAATGTCAAAGTAGAGCTGGGTAGGACTGAGACCAAAGCCTAGAATTAGATGAACAGGTGAGCCATAAAGTCAGAGGAGGTGTCACAGAGAATCGGAGTTCAGTGGCAGAAGCCCTTTGCAAACTTGCCTTCATAGGAATGCCTTAAAGGGATTGACTGTGAGCCTAGTATCCAGCAAACTTTGTTTATGCTAGTGACATTTAAAAATCATAGTGGAGTTATTTATATATCCTGTGCAGCTGCTCGAGTTCTTCTTGTCTCTTCTCTGTTGCTAACTAGCTATGACAACTTGAACAAGCAATAATTATCTATTTGTGTTGCAGTTTTTCTTAGCCAAAAACAAGAGAGGGTTGGATTAGATAACTTATACCAGTCTAACATCTCATAGCAGTGTATGGATTATTATTCACACTTTCAATTTGCTATGCCAATTCTATTTTTTAAGTAATGCAAAGACAGACTTCAGGTTGAATTGTTAGAAGCATCATTATTAGTGGAGTTTGTATTAATGGGAGCTATTTTCCTGTATATATTACTCATTAGTTTGTAGACACAAAATATTTTGTAACTAAAATGGAAGATTGTCAAATTCAACGAAGAAAACAAAATATTTATTAAGTAAGCAATAAGGAACTCTGGGAGAGTGTGACATGAAGGTCCCAAAGGTCTCTATCCATGATGATCTGGTTATTATTTGATTTATGGCAGCTTGTAACTGCCCTTGTTTTGACCTGGGAGAGGATTGTGTGGGAAGTTCGTCTCTTAGATAGGGCTGAAGCATTGCTCTGCGGAGCGTCTGGAGCCTAAGTGTATGCAGAATGCCCCCTCCACCCCACCCCACTTTCGTCTTGTTAAATAGGGAGAAGGCCCAGTTTGCTCCAGCTGGAAACTTGAAGTAATTACGAAATCTTCCTGTACTCCCTCTATGCGGAAACCACAGCCTGTATCATCAAATTGTGAGTATTTTTTCTTTTCTAAAATAAGACAGTTTTATAACTTTATGTTAAGTCTAAGTCAAACATGAATGTTAGTTTTGTTAGCAAGTTGATTTAAACTATTATTTGACTGTAAAACTTTAATAAAATTACTTTCTGAGACCTTTAAGTGAAGAAGCCGATTGATGTTACCATGCTAGTGAAACTATAAAAAGCATTTTCCTTTTGGCAATAGGAAATTTAACGTGGTGAAGTGGATTATGCAGTAATTTGGTTCTCTTCTAAAGAATGCCAAGACGATTTTAGATTGTAGTTAGGCTTTAACTGATATTTGATATAACAATGTAAGCCTTTTCACAAAGATGTTTACCATAGTATTTTTAAATGAAATTTTTTAAAATCAAGAACTTATTAATAGAATATGTTCTGTTTTTTAAATAGTAGGTTATATGTGAATTCAAACCAATTTGAAATATAGTATGTCCTGATAAAGGCATACTCAGGGAATTATATCTCTGTTGAAATGGTATGATGATGTAAGCATGGAAAGTATTTCACACTATGGAAGTAGAGACAAAATATATTTCTGTACCTCTGGAACATATAAAATTTTGCTTTATTTCATAGTCATGAGTTTTCTAAATATTTAATCTGTTTTTTCTATTTTCTTTTTCCACTATCTTCTGTAAACTGTGAAAATTACTTGACATAATATTAGTTAAACGCCTTTTCAGTTTAAAACTGTGTGTGGCATTGTATGATTCCATTTATATGAAATATCCAGAATAGCAAATTTATAGAGACAGTAGAATACTGATTGCCAGGGGCTGGGGGTAGGAAGAAATGGGGGGTGATGCTAATGGGTATGCTGTTTCTTTTTGGGGGTGATAAAAATGTCCCGCAATTAGGTAATGGTGACGGTTATACAACTCTGTAAATATCCTAAATACTACTATATTGTTTACACTTTATATATACTACATATGAGATATGTAAGTTATATCTCAATAAAGCTGTTAAAAAATTATATATGAAGGCTTCGCAGTGTAAAATCCTTCATGTAGTCTAAAGTAAAGGGTAGATTCTTATAAGGAATCAAAAAGCTACAATTTGAGTTGTTATTCAAATCCACTGTTTGAATTTTTTTGGTTCCAATAAACTCTGAGAGTTTTGTCTCGAAGAAGCCCTGCCATGAAAAAACCTTCATAGAGGTATGCATCATATGCTAGCACCATATATTTTCTAGCAGAGGCTACTATGAACACTAAAATGTTTTTCTGGTAAAGCAATCTACTTTTTAGTTTTATTGATTTCATGCATTGCATTATTCATAGTTCAAGTGACATATTGCAAAGGTAAAAATGTAAAGAATGTAAAATTCTTTAACACGTAGATGTAGTTCTCTGGAATCATTATGTTTTTCCTGCTAAAGCTCTGAATATATGAAAGTTTACAAAGAATAATTTATGGTTAAGCCTGAGGAAATGCAAATTCACTATGGTTTTAAGCATCTTTTCAGAATAGCCATTATAATCTGTGAAAAATACATTTTTTATAAAAGTCATCTTTGTTAAAGGAAAAAATATATTTATATATATATGTATTTCTGATCTTTTTGATAAAAGCTCTTCTCTTAACCAAATAACTTTTGCTTTAAATAAGTATTTACTGGGAAATTAACAAAACAGAATCATTCCAGGCCCACTGTAACTTTTCTCTTTACTCAACAGGATAGGGAGTTTTTGATTACATGCCTCCATCCCGCTGCCATCGAGTTGATTCCAGCTCAGAGTGACCCTATAGAACAGAGTAAAGCTGCCCCATAGGGCTTCCAAGGAGTGGCTGGTGGATTCCAACTGCCAACCTTTTGGTTAGCAGCTAAGCTCTTAACCACTGCATCCCCAGGGCTCCTCATGCCTCCATATTGTTAGTAATTTCCATTGTTGTTGCTGTTGAGTGCCATGGAGTTGATTTCGACTCATAGTGACTCCATGTGACAGAATAGAACTGTCCCATTGTGTTTTCTAGGCTGTGATTTTTATAGAAGCTGATCACCAGGCAGGGGTCTATCTACAGAAAACAGCCTCTATGGCAATTAGTTTTAAGTTGCTGAATGATCTCTCACAGCTTGTTACGGAAACTGCAATGGCCAATAGAAACTGTACATTAGCATCCCTCCTCAAGTGGCGCCCAGGGCATGTGCCCTACCTGCTATAACTCTCTTGCCAGGTCTTTCTCCCTTAGCCTGCTGGATGGGTTTGAACTACCAATCTTTCGATTAGCAGCCAAGCACTTAACCACTGCACCACTAGGCCTCCTTAGCAATCTCCCTACATGCTTTAGAACTAATTTTATGAACAATTCACTTCTGAAAAGATTGCTTATTACCTATGCATAGATATTATAACACTTCCGTTAAACATTTATAGTTTGAAGAAAAATCTAATGAGTGAAAAATTTTATGTATTACTATGAGCATATAAAAGAGATACACGTTTCGTATTTTAAAAGGATATAAGTTAGCTTTTACCAGAGGCGTGTTTATCTCTATGTCCCATATCTCTCCTGGAGTATCACTAGTTCACAATCTGATAAAAAGAGGTTTTCTTTAGACAATATTTTAAGGTATTTGTTTACCACTTTTGGAAGGACTTGGTTTTAGAACAGTGTTATTCATGATACAAACTCTGACAGTGGCATTATTGTAAGGTCTTATATGTGTGTTTGCCAGACTATTACCAGGTTTGTTTTAATGTGCTAACTCTGGCTTGTAATACATTATTTCTCAAGAGAATCCTCACTCAGCAAATTCTAGATCTAAACAGTACAAAATGCTTTGTAAGTTTTCAGTCTTGTGTACATATTTAATATTATGTGAAGCTTAATGGTAAATGCAGTAATTGTAAAAGAGAGGTGAAGAACACCTTCACGTTTTTACATTCATTTGCCAAGAAAGAAACTTGGCAAGAACTAAACAAAGTTATTGCTAAAAAGTAACACCAAATTAAACCCATAGCATTCAGAGTTCTTTTTATATGGAGTGCCAGCCAGTTGACCTGTTGTAATATAGGAAAAACAGAAGTATGTACTGACTGATCCTATTGATATTGTTGTTAGGTGCCATTGAGTTGGTCCCAACTCATAGTGACCCTATGTACAACAAAATGAAATGCTGCCTGGTCCTGCCCATTCTCACAATCGTTGTTATGCTTGAGCCCATTGTTGTAGCCACTGCGTCAATTCATCTTGTTGAGGGTCTTCCTCTTATTCACTGACTCTCTACCAAGGCATGTTGTTCTTCTCCAGGACAAGTCCCTCCTGATCACATGTCAAACGTACATGAGATGAAGTGTCACCATCCTTGCTTCTAAGAAGCATTCTGGCTGTACTTCCAGGACAGATTTGTCATTCTTCTGGCAGTCCATGGTATGTTCAATATTCTTCCCTAACATCATAGTTGAAACGCATCAATTCTTCTTTAGTCTTTTGTATTCTTTGTCCAGCTTTCACATGTACATGAGGCGATTGAAAATACCTTGGCTTGGGTCAGGTGCACCTTAAGTCCTCAAGGTGACGTATTTGCTTTTTAACACTTTAAAGAGGTCCCAGTGCAATATATCATTTGATTTCTTGACTGCTGCTTCCATGGGCCTTCATTATGGATCCAAGTAAAAAGAGATCCTTGACAACTTCAATCTTTTCTCTGTTCATCATGATGTTGCTTACTGGTCCAGTTGTGAGGATTTTTGTTTTCTTCATGTTGAGGCGTAATCCATAATAAAGGCTGTAATCTTTGATCTTCATCAGTAAATGCTTCAAGTCCTCTTCACTTTCACATATTGATGTTAGTCCTTTCTTTTTCAAGGGAAACTTATATTGAAGGTATTTTTTTTTTTTTTTAGGATACCACTTATGCTCCGTCTGTTTTATTCACTATCCATTTCATATGACTGTTGTTATTATACCAGAAGTGACGGAGGTTCAAGTGCTTTCAAAGGAACCTATTGGATAATAAAGAAGACAAATTTCAGAGATAGATAGCATCTTCATGGATATAAAAACCTTAGCCATGAACCAATCATATGAGTAATCAATTAAAGTGAAAGATTTTCTCATATAATCTCAGGAGTTTGTCATGTACATCTTTTGGCATGATTTCAAACTAATTTTATTCTTTTTTGGTTCTTTTTAAAGGTGA
The DNA here is from genome assembly GCF_030014295.1 of Loxodonta africana. Taxonomy (NCBI): domain Eukaryota; kingdom Metazoa; phylum Chordata; class Mammalia; order Proboscidea; family Elephantidae; genus Loxodonta; species Loxodonta africana. The sequence goes on along the minus strand of NC_087344.1, from coordinate 161,060,590 downwards.
AGAATTGCCTTTATCTTCTCATGGAGAGGATAAAGCTTTAGGTATGATAGAACTTTACAGTGACCTTTGTTTTCTTCTTATACCTTCCAGTTTCTTAAACTGTGATTTCCTGTTTAATTCTATTCAAAGAAGTGTTATTTTGGAGTTCCTTTCTAAGAAATATCAAGAATAACTAGTTTTCCCATAAGGGATTATCTTAAATTTTGATAATTTTTCCTTATAGCAGCTTATGAGTTTTAGGCTTTACTATTAAAACACTTTTCAAGGTCATTAATAAACTGTTTTCCTTAGTTAGGTTGAACCCAAATCAATTACTGTTTAGCATATCACAGTACTGTGAAAAGTAAATATTTATGAAAGACTTGGAAGATAAAGATAAAAGTGCTATGAAAAGTAATTGTTTTTCTTACACTTTAATTTTCTCTACCTTCATGAAAAAGTCTAACTTTACTTCCTAATTTACCTAAATTTAGAACACTCAAGCCATGAAAAGACTAGAATAACAATTAATGGAATCATCTAGTAAGTCAAAAACCGTGCTTTGTTTTACGTATATTATTTAACTGAATTCTCTCAACAACTTTGGTAGGAGAGTTTTACTATTTCTTGTCTACAGATTAGTAAAGTAATAGGGAGGTTAAATAAATGACTCATGTGTAAGTGGCGAAAGTAGTGTATGGTGAAACCTATCTACAAAGCAAGACACTTTCAAGGGCCATATAGTTATTACCAATATCTATTAAGCTATTTGTAAAGACCTGAGCAATGAGGAAATTGGCAGAATTAAATAATTTGGTGTTTAGAGTAACGAACAATGAATATTTTTCCAATTAAAGTGTGTATATAAGAGTTTCATGTATAAATTCTGCTAAATTGTTTATTTTTGAAAAGCATCAGTACATTTTTATGAAGTCATATTGATCCGATAATCAGACTTTCAAAGAGTCTATAAATCTTATGTTTCCTTCAGGTCTTATTCTGAAGAGTCCAACATTCCTGACGTGAATAAAGCAGTGAGAATTGGGTCAGAGAATGGCAGACTCTTGTCTCACTGCTTCTGATGAGTACTGTCTTGCTGAATCACCGCAGTACTATGGTATATAACAAAAAACTACCGTAAATAGACAATAAAACTTTTTTGTTATTTTTTTTTGGGGAGGGGAGGGAATTATAGTTAGCTACAGAGATTTTAAAAAAAGAAAGTAACAGTGAATCAAAAGCTCTAAATTGTTCCTTACCGGAGGATATAATTAATTAAAAAAACTGAGCAATATTTAAATATTGTAAGCCAGAATCAATTGTAAAGAAGGAAAAGCACAATAGTCTAAAAATCGTATTCAGTTTTTTTTGAATAGCATGCAAATCAGAAGTTATTTTTAGGGGTTAGCAGAAGATAATTCTTATGCAGTTTAGCAAATGTAATTCACTGAAGTTATGAAATATACTTGAATATTTTAACCTAAATGTAAGATTCCTGTAAATGGGAAAGAAGTAGAAAACAATGCAGAAAACCATGAAAAGACCCAGGCTATAATATAAATTTAACCTGTAACATTAGTTTTCTTTTAAATTTGAACTCTGGTTTCCATGCCAGTGGAACACCAGCCAATACTCTAAAAAAAAAAAAAAAAATTTTTTTTAGAAGGGTGAAAAAGGGGCTTTTAACTCTCATCCAAAAAAGGGCTCTCTTCTTTTAAAACAGAATTAGTTACATTGTCTTTACTAACAGCCTTTCTTCTGATATCAGGCTGTCATTTGATATTCAACACTCAGCATTGCGCCAGATGTTATAAGATTGCATATGATTTATGTGAATTTTTAATAAAAAGTGTGCTCTTTACTAACCTTGGTTGTGGATTTTGAGGGCAGGAGTAAGTCTAATCACCTGGTAATTCAGCACCAGAAAAAGTACAAATATTACTAGTTATAGATATAGAGAAACTATGTATTCTTGGGTCCTTAGGATTAATTGTCCTGACCTAGATTCAGTAATTCTCTTAAAAGCAGGAAATAAGTTGGTGTTTGGGAGTTGATTATAAAAATAATGCAGCATGTTATATTGCATTTTGTAATTCATATGTGCTTTTACATATCTTATTCCATTTCATCCTTATAATAACCCTGTGAAGTAGGTGAATTTATCCCCAGATAATTGCTAGTTAGAATCACTCGACAACAAAATAACAAAGAAACTGATAATTTAAATCAGGTTTATAAACTGCAAAGGAAGGTGTTAAGGTATATTAAATGGGGAGCTCAAACAAAAACTTTTTTTTTTCCTTTAAATAACCAGATAACTGAGGTAAAAGTGTATTTTAGTCTGGTTTTTCTTTTTTGGGGGGTGGGCTAATTTATTAATTCATCTTTTTTTCTGACTTGAGTGTACTGAAAACAGTGTGGCCACAGGAAGGGAAATGCAGAAGATGGGGGAAACTGTCTTCACTCCAACCTCTGGGAAATATTCATTCCTACTTAAGGTGGGAGATTGGATTGGTAGGTAAACCATTAGCAACTATTGTTGCTCTTTCTCCCAGCTCCCAGGCAACCTCTGCAAATCTCTGGGATGGTACACTTACGATGCACTGCAATTTAGTTCATTGTCTGCCCATCACCCTGGACAGCAAGACCCTGGGATGTAGCAGACATGTTGAACTGACTCTCTGTGTTGAGCACAGAACACTTTGAAATTTGAAAATGATTATGAAGTTTTGAATTTTTACTGTTTGTTCTTTTTTATGTTTAAAAAAACTAGATATTTTGCCAGAACATATCAATTATCAGCTGCAGGACTCTGATGTTCAAGAATCACCTTATTGCCAGCATTCTACTGCCCAGTTTCCTCCAGCTTTGCAGTCCCAATTTTTCCAAGGTCATTTCAACACTTATAGTGTGGATCCACAGTACAGTGGTGGACAGTATGGACTTGGTTCCTGTGAATTAAATAAGCCCACCCATGTGATTACCCACCATGCTGAAGATGGATATTCTGGAATAAAAAGATTCAGACCAATTTATTCTTCCATGAGAATTAAGGGACAGGAAGAACTCTGTGCAGTTTGTGGTGATAAAGCATCAGGATATCATTATAATGCACTTACTTGTGAGGGTTGCAAAGGTAAGAAGAAAGTTAAAATGAAATTGTAATATGTATTAGTGCTCACTGAAGAGTCACAAAATTTTAGACATGTGAGAGTGCTCTTACTTTTTAAAGTGTGAAAAAGTAAAATCAAAGAGAGCCAGCCATGTGTTCAAAGGTGGCCAGTCTGTGGGATCAAAGACATGAAAATATAATGTAATAAAGTTGATATTCGATTTCCTTTAACTTAACATTTAAATATAATTCAACTTAACTTTTGAATATAAAATTCAACAGTTATGTTAAATATTATCAAATTTAATTCAATATCATTCAATTCAACTTAACATTTAGATATAAAATTCAATATTTATATAGTAGAAGTTTGCCGTGCTCATAGGTGAATCTGATGTTGGAATAGAAAATGATTTTTTAAAAAATGATCTGAATTTTGACTATTGTATCTTTTCATGTAGTCGATGTAAATGCATGAATTACAGGTACCAGTTTTGCAAGTAGAATAAGTGGGCAAGTGTTTGATTACTCTCGCAATGCAGGGCCTTTCTGTTAAAACAAACTTGACGACTGAGGCATAGTTCTGGAAACCTAAGCTGAGCTTTTTACTCCCTTTGTTGAGTCTAAATCATGAAACTCCCACTCTTAAGTGTGTCAACAGAAGAGGAGGATATGGCAGGATTCTAAAAGGGGCATTGACTAAGCTTAACAACTTTACTCCCTAGAATGGAAGAAGAGGAAGATGGCAGGGATTATGGCACAGGAACAAGAAGTGAAAGAGAAAATGGGAAAAGGAACATCAATGCATGGATTTAGGAAGTAAATAAAAGACAGTTTAGAATCCCTTACACAAACACACACACACACACGCACACCATTGCCCATTCAATGTCTCAGACCAAATAAATTAGCAACTCTGGGGAAGTGCTAAAAAAAGGGAAATGGACAGAGGGATATATTTAGAAGAATATTTCATCCATCCTCTATGAGTTAAGGCGGAAATGTGAGGAGAAAAGAGAAAGTTTTTCTTGTGGGCTTATTTTATGTGACTACATATTCTTTCAAGGGAGAGATGTTTTATGGAATCTTGATGTTCTGTAGAACATCGTTTTAAAAATGCTTTTAGATGATGTTTTATAACCACAGTAAAAGAGAGTCTTAATGCAATGGAGCTATTAGATTAATTTTCAGATGTGATTACTGAAAAGAACAACCTTGAAATAGAATATATCAACCTGGAAAGGTTTAAAAAAAAGTCCAGATAAATGTATATTAAAGCAAATCTCCTTACTGAGGGAAAAGAACATTTTATTTAGTTAACTTGATTGTATAACTCTACAATGAAGGTATATGCTAATAAAACAACATATAACCAAAAATACCTAAGGGTAAATTAAAAAAAAAAATTGTTTTATTAGGTTTTTTTCGGCGTAGCATCACCAAAAATGCAGTGTATAGTTGCAAGAATGGTGGTCACTGTGAAATGGACATGTATATGCGCAGAAAATGTCAAGCGTGCAGACTGAAAAAGTGTAAAGCAGTAGGAATGTTGGCAGAATGTAAGTGCCATTATTTATTTTTTTTTTAGGAAAGTTTAAATTGTTTTTACTTTACTGATTACTCAGTACATTCTTCAAGTTGTCGTTTTGAACATTTATGTATTTGTTTGAATTTAAGCTAATTCTCTACCAACTGCTAAATTAGGATGGCCAACTGCCAGCCTAGGTAATTGTTTTGATAAACCCGGCTCTATGCTATATTGCTCTACTTTTGCTAATAGTTCTTCCTAGTTGGAAATCCTTATGGTTTCCTCATGTTACTTAACCTAAAGTTATATAATGCATCTGGAAAGAACAGAATTTTAAAATAATAGTTACCTTTCTTCAGCCGTGTGTCTTTAGAAGCCTGTAGGATGCCTAGAGGTATATTGGCTAATAGTTAACACACAGGTGTCAAAATTCAACTCAACAGGCAAGAGGGTGCCTAAGCTTTTTGACTCAAGTTTTTTACTTAATTTCTATGATGCCATTTAATTCTCACAATAGTACTAAGATTTTGGTCAATTTCTCCTGTTCCCAGATCTCAAAGTGATTTTAAAACATACTTTTCTTTATAGAGTACTACTGTTCATGGTTTCTATTCACGTTTAATCTAGCTTGTGCAGACACTATTTTGCACTTTTACTGTTCTATTAGTTTTCTAATAAGTGCTACAACTGCTAACCAAAAGGTCGGCAGTTCAAATCCACCAGGTGCTCCTTGGAAACTCTGTGGGACAGCTCTACTCTGTCCTATAGGGTTGCTACAAGTTGGAATTGACTCGACGGCAATGGGTTTGGTTTTTGGGTTATTAGTTTTCTGGCAATTTCTCCATTCTCTCTTTTTAATTCAATCTGTCTTCAACTACTATAATAATAATTTTCCTTAATTTTTATCAAGTTTCACACTTGTTCGATAAACAGCAATGCAATATTCCATTTATATTATACTAAAATCCAAACTCTTCAAAGTTCTTTACAAAATGGATTCCTATTATTTAAAATTCCAGGTTTGGAATAGACCTTAAGGCTATCCTGTCCGTTCAGCAAGGAGCCTTGGTGGCACAGCGGTTTAGCACTTCTGTGAAGATTTACAGCCTTGGAAACCCTATGGGGTAGTTATAGGTCACTATGAGTCCAGATTGACTCTCAGGCAATGGTTTGGTCCAACCAGCCTGAATCCTTTATTTTGTACCTGATAAATTTTGTCTTTTAACTTATGCTTCAAAATCTTTTGGAAAGAGAATCCGTGTTTATTCTTTCGAGGAAGTCCATGAATGAAATCTGCCCTCCTTCTCTTTCATCCGCTGGTTGTTAAATGTTTTAAAATTGAAGGAATTATTCCAAGGTTGAAAAAAGAGAATTGATGAACATAGCTATCATGGTACTTGGACACAGGCCTTTCTTGAGTTCAACAAATAAACATTTAAATGTTATTCAGTGCATCCAGGTGTTTCTCATTCCTTTTCCCTTGTTCTCTGTGCCTCTTTCTCTTTTTATCTAAGTTTGTCACACCATATTTGAATGCATGGGCGCCCAAATTTCATACACTAGGTAAAAGGAGTTTTCATTAGGAAAATTCTTCTTGCCTTGGCTTTTTATGTTACCTGGTTTCACCCAATAATGATGCAATTGAAATGGTTAAAGTAGTAAATACATAGTACATTTCTACCTGCACAAAACACAGGAGTCTCAGTCAGGCAATCTGCACATAGTTAGAGTTTTATGATTCCCGAGGGGGGATCGGCTGGTGAGATGGAAACATGTTTTTAGGTCCTTAGTTAAATAAGTAGCCCCTGGTGGCACAAATGATTAAACACTCTACTACTAGCAGAAAGGTTAGGGGTTTGCATCCACCCAGAGGTGCCTGGGAAATAAAGCCTGGTGATCTGCTTCTGAAAGGTCACAGCCTTGAAAACCCTTTGAAGTAATTTTACTCTGTACATGTGGGGTTGCCATGAGTTGGAATCAACTCAATGGCAACTACCAATAACAAGAAGTCAAACAGGTTAGGGCTCAAGAAAAGGTTCCACTGCCACTGGACAGCTGAAGAGAAAGCCAATAAAAATAATAAAAATAAAACTGAGCATCTTACAAATTATTTAATTCTTACCACAGCACTATGAAATAGGTACTATTATTATACCATTTTATGGTTGAGGAAATCAAGCCATGTAGAGTCACATAGCTAACTAAATGGTAGAACCACAATTCAAATCCAGGCATACTGACCAGCTCTAGTGTCTGCTTTCTTGACCATTATAGCATATTGCATTCAGAAATACAATGTGTGTAACAATGTCCCCTTCATGTTATCTAAGATTGTCTCAACAATATTGTAGGGCTGATCTTGCAGGTTAAAGATATCAATACCTCTTCCTAAATGTTTGGGCTATTTTTCTAAGCTGTTCACCATTAACAAATTTGATCCAGATTGTGGATTAAAATATTTCATAGAATTAGGTGGAGGATGGAACTCTGTGACTTACTATTAAGAATCTTCCAGCAGATTGACATTTACCCGTTAATCAACTTCCTTTGAGTTTGGTTGCTCAACTAATTGATACTTTATACCAACAATCTTGAATTCAACCTACATCTCCATTTGACTATGAACATACATTAAAAGACCTTGTTAAATGACATGTTGAATTCCGTATATATTTTGTCTAAATTATTTTCTTGACCTGTCATTCTAAGAATTCTGTCAAAGAAAGAACCAAAGTTAAGCTTGCGTCATTTGTTCTAATTAATCTATACTGGACTTTACTGATCATTGCTTCTCCTTTTGGGTTCTCATAAACAGAATTTTCAAGTGTGTAGATTTTTGTAAAATTTATCTCTCCGCTTCTTTTTGAAAATCATTATAATGTTTTCTGATTTATTGCAATTTCTCTTATTATCTAACACAGTGCCGTCAAGTCGATTCCAATTTACAGTGACCCTATAGGACAGAGTAGAACTGCCCCATACTTATTATCCACCACCCCCCAAATATCAGGCTATAATTGTTCAATTCCTTAGAATTTTTTTTTTTTCCGGGTGAAGAGATATAAACTAATTAGGAACACTTGTTCTTCAACAATTTATTCACCCATTTAGACAACCAGTTTATCTTTTGTAGCGCCAAAAGGAAGATGACTTCTGTTTTCTTTAAGTCATCATCAATATTATACTATCTATCAAGCAGTGGGTTTTCATTCTTTTTTGCCCTGAATGCATCTAAAACATGCCCTTTCCTCACACATCATGGACTCCAATATGACACAGTTCCTTTCTTTAAGGGAGTCTTTAATTTACTTTCGCCAAACAAGTTATTATTAATTTGAAGTAGCTCTGTGGTTGAAGTTCTTTACCAACATTTCAAATCAATTTTATCAATTTATTTTCCTCTCTTCCATGACTTGTTTATTCTCACCTCTCTGCCATTCCCCTCTTTCTCAGAACTAAATAAAATCTCTTTAAAAAGCCTTCCCACAATTCCATCTGACTCTAATGACTCCTTTTCTTCATAGCATTTATGTGCCAAGTTCAATTATTTTAGTATTTACTAGATTTTCTTTTTAAATTGCTTCATATCATTTTTATGGATTCTTGTTCCCCTCAAAAACAATTATTTAGGAAAGGATTAAGGCTATTTGTTTTAGCCTTAGCTAAACAATATATTTTTTATAAAAATATAATATTTTTTAAAAATAATTTTTATTGTACTTTAAGTGAAAGTTTACAAATCAAGTCAGTCTCTCACATATAAACTTATATGCACCTTACTACATACTCCCATTTACTCTCCCCCTAATGAATCAGCCCGCTCCCTTCTTCCAGTCTTTCCTTTCATGACCGTTTTACCAGTTTCTAACCCTTTCTACCCTCCCATCTCCTCTCTAGACAGGAGATACCAACACAGTCTCAAGTGTCCACCTGATACAAGAAGCTCACTCCTCATCAGCATCTGTCTCCAACCCATTGTCCAGCCCCTTCCATGTCTGATGAGTTGTCTTCTGGAATGGTTTCTGTCCTGGGCCAACAAAAGGTTTGGGGACCATGACTGCTGGGATTCTTCTAGTCTCAGTCAGACCATTAAGCCTGGACATTTTGTGAGAATTTGGAATCTGCATCCCACTGTTCTCCTGCTCCCTCAGGGGTTCTCTGTTGTGTTCCCTGTCAGGGCCATCATCGGTTGTGGCCGGGCACCATCTAGTTCTTCTGGTCTCAGGATGATGTAAGTCTCTAGTTCATGTGGCCCTTTCGGTCTCTTGGGCTCATAATTATCTTGTGGTCTTGGTGTTCTTCATTCTCCTTTGATCCAGGTGGGTTGAGACCAATTGATGCATCTTAGATGGCCGCTTGTTAGCATTTAAGACCCCAGACGCCACACTTCAAAGTGGGATGCAGAATGTTTTCTTAATAGAATTTATTTTGCCAATTGACTTAGATGTCTCCTGAAGGCATAGTCCCCAAACCCCCGCCCTTGGTCCACTGACCTTCGAAGCATTCAGTTTATTCAGGAAACTTCTTTGCTTTTGGTCCAGTCCAGTTGAGCTGACATTCCTTGTATTGAGTGTTGTCCTTCCCTTCACCTAAAGTAGTTCTTATCTACTATCTATTCAGTAAATAACCCTCTCCTACACTCCCCACTCTCGTAACCACAAAAGAATGTGTTCTTCTCAGTTTAAACTATTTCTCAAGATCTTATAATAGTGGTCTTTATACAATATATGTCCTTTATTTATCTGACTAATTTCACTCAGCATAATGCCTTTCAGGTTCCTCCATGTTATGAAATGTTTCACAGCTTCATCACTGTTCTTTATCAATGCATAGTATTCCATTGCGTGAATATACCACAATTTATTTAACCATTTATCTATTGATGGACACCTTGGTTGCTTCCAGCTTTTTGCTATTGTAAACAGAGCTGCAATAAACATAAAACATGGGTGTGCATATATCTGTTCGCGTAAAGGCTCTTATTTCTCTAGGGTGTATTCCGAGGAGTGGGATTTCTGGGTTGTATGGTAGTTTTATTTCTAACTTTTTAAGAAAACGCCAGATAGATTTCCAAAGTGGTTGTACCATTTTACATTCCCACCAACAGTGTATAATAGTTCCAATCTCTCCACAGCCTCTCCAGCATCTATTATTTTGTGTTTTTTGGATTAATGCCAGCCTTGTTGGAGTGAGATGCAATCTCATCGTAGTGTTAATTTGCATTTCTCTAATGGCTAATGATCGAGAGCATTTTCTCATGTATCTGTTAGCTGCCTGAATATCTTCTTTAGTGAAGTGTGTGTTCATATCCTTTGCCCACTTCCTGATTGGGTTGTTTGTCTTTTTGTGGTTGAGTTTTAACAGAATCATATAGATTTTAGAGATCAGGCGCTGGTCAGAGATGTCATAGCTGAAATTTTTTCCCAATCTGTCGGTGGTCTTTTTACTCTTTTGGTGAAGTCTTTAGATGAGCATAGGTGTTTGATTTTTAGGAGCTCCCAGTTATCTGGTTTCTCTTTGTCATTTTTAGTAACGCTTTGTGTTCTGTTTATGCCTTGTATTAGGGCTCCTAACGTTGTCCCTATTTTTTCTTCCATGATAAGCTTTATCGTTTTAGTCTTTATGTTTAGGTCTTTGACCCACTTGGAGTTAGTTTTTGTGCATGGTGTGAGGTATGGGTCCTGTTTCATTTTTTGGCAAATGGATATCCAGTGTTGCCAGTACCATTTGTTAAAAAGACTATCTTTTCCCCAATTAACTGACACTGGGCCTTTGTCAAATATCAGCTGCTCATATGTGGATGGATTTATATCTGGGTTCTCAATTCTGTTCCATTGGTCTGTGTGCCTGTTGTACCAATACCAGGCTGTTTTGACTACTGTGGCTGTGTAATATGTTCTAAAATCAGGTAGAGTTAGGCCTCCCACTTTCTTCTTCTTTTTCAGTAATGCTTTACTTATCCGGGGCTTCTTTCCCTTCCATATGAAGTTGGTGATTTGTTTCTCCATCACTTTAAAAAATGTCATTGGAATTTGGATTGGAAACGCATTGTATGTATAGATGGCTTTTGGTAGAATAGACATTTTTACTATGTTAAGTCTTCCTATCCATGAGCAAGGTATGTTTTTCCACTTATGTAGGTCCCTTTTAGTTTCTTGCAGTAGTACTTTGTAGTTTTCTTTGTACAGGTCTTTTACATCTTTGGTAAGATTTATTCCTAAGTATTTTATCTTCTTGGGGGCTACTGTGAATGGTATTGATTTGGTGATTTCCTCTTTGATGTTCTTTTTGTTGCTGTAGAGGAATCCAAGTGATTTTTGTATGCTTATCTTGTAAACTGAAACTCTGCTGAACTCTTCTATTAGTTTCAGTAGTTTTCTGGAGGATTCCATAGGTTTTTCTGTGTATAAGATCATGTCATCAGCAAATAGAGATAATTTTACTTCTTCCTTGCCAATCCAGATGCCCTTTATTTCTTTGGTCAGCCTAATTGCTCTGGCTAGGACCTCAAGCACGATGTTGAATAAGAGCGGTGATAAAGGGCATCCTTGTCTGGTTCCCATTCTCAAGGGAAATGCTTTCAGGCTCTCTCCATTTAGAATGATGTTGGCTGTTGGCTTTGTATAGATGCCCTTTATTATGTTGAGGAATTTTCCTTCAATTTCTATTTTGCTGAGAGTTTTTATCATGAATGGGTGTTGGACTTTGTCAAATGCCTTTTCCACATCAGTTGATAAGATCATGTGGTTTTTGTCTTTTGTTTTATTTATATGGTGGATTACATTAATGGTTTTTCTAATATTGAACCAACCTTGCATACCTGGTATAAATCCCACTTGGTCGTGGTGGATTATTTTTTTTTGATATGTTGTTGAATTCTATTGGCTAGAATTTTGTTGAGGATTTTTGCATCTATGTTCATGAGGGATATAGGTCCGTAATTTTCTTTTTTTGTGGTGTCTTTACCTGGTTTTGGTATCAGGGATATGGTGGATTCGTAGAATGAGTTAGGTATTATTCCATCATTTTCTATGCTTTGAAATACCTTTAGTAGTAGTGGTGTTAACTCTTCTCTGAATGTTTGGTAGAACTCTGCAGTGAAGCCGTCCTGGCAGGGCTTTTTTTTTGTTGGGAGTTTTTTGATTACCTTTTCAATCTGTTTTTTGTTATGGGTGTATTTAGTTGTTCTACTTCTGATTGTGTTAGTTTAGGTAGGTAGTGTTTTTCCAGGAATTTATCCATTTCTTCTAGGTTTGCAAATTTGTTAGAGTACAATTTTCCATAATAATCTGATATGATTCTTTTAATTTCAGTTGGGTCTGTTGGGATATGGTCCATCTCATTTCTTATTCGGGTTATTTGTTTCCTTTCCTGTGTTTCTGTAGTCAGTCTGGCCAATGGTATATAAATTTGGTTAATTTTTTCAGAGAACGAGCTTTTGGCTTTGTTAATTCTTTCAATTGTTTTTCTGTTCTGTAATTCATTTAGTTCAGCTCTATTTTTTATTATTTGTTTTCTTCTGGTGCCTGATGGATTCTTTTGTTGCTCGCTTCCTCTTTGTTCAAGTTGTAGGGACAGTTCCCTGATTTTGGCTCTTTTTTCTTTATGTATGTGTACATTTATTGATATAAATTGACCTCTGAGCACTGCTTTTGCTGTGTCCCCGAGGTTTTGATAGGAAGTGTTTTCATTCTCTTTGCAATCTATAAATTTCTTTATTCCCTTCTTAATGTCTTCTATAACCCAGTCTTTTTTGAGCAGGGTATTGTTCAGTTTCCAAGTATTTGATTTCTTTTCCCTGATTTTTCTGTTATTGATTTCTACTTTTGTGGCCTTGTGGTCTGAGAAGACCCTTTGTAATATTTCAATGTTTTGTATTCTGCAAACGTTTGTTTTATGACCTAGTATGTGATCTATTATAGAGAATGTTCCATGTGCACTAGGAGAAAAAGCATACTTTGCAGCTGTTGGGTGGAGTGTTCTGTATAAGTCTAGGAAGTCAAGTTTGTTGATTGTAGCAATTAGATCTTCCGTGTCTCTATTGAGCTTCTTACTGGAAGTCTTGTCCTCCGAAAGTGGTGTGTTGAAGTCTCCTACTATAATTGTGGAGGTGTCTATCTCACTTTTCAATTCTGTTGAAGTTTGTTTTACGTACCTTGCAGCCCTGTCATTGGGTGCATAAATATTTAATATGGTTATATCTTCCTGGTCAATTGTCCCTTTAATCATTATGTAGTGTCCTTCTTTATCCTTTGTGGTGGATTTAACTTTAAAGTCTATTTTGTCAGAAATTAATATTGCCACTCCTGCTCTTTTTTGTTTGCTTGATATATTTTTTTTTACATCCTTTGATTTTTAGTTTGTTTGTGTCTCTAAGTCTAAGGCATGTCTCTTGTAGGCAGCATATAGACGGATCGTGTTTCTTTATCCAGTCTGAGACTCTCTGTCTCTTTATTGGTGCATTTAGTCCATTTACATTCAGTGTAATTATAGATAAGTATGAGTTTAGTGCTGTCATTTTGATGTCTTTTTGTGTGTGTTGTTGAGAATTTCATTTTTCCACTTACTTTTTTGTGCTGAGAAGTTTTTCTTTATAAATTGTATGTTCCTCATTTTCATAGTAGTCGAATTTATGTTTGCTGAGTCATTATGTTTTTCTTGGTTTTTATTTTGAATTTTGGAATTGTTAGACCTCTTTATGGTTACCTTAATATTTACCCCTATTTTTCTAAGTAAAAACCTGTATTGCCTTGTTTTCCTCTCCGTATGGAAAATCTATGCCTCCTGTATTTAGTCCCTGTTTTTGATTATTGTGATCTTTTACCTAGTGACTTCAATGATTGCCTGTTTTCAGCATTTTTTTTCTTTTTAAAATTAATCTTATTTTGTTTTTGTGAGTTCCCTATTTGAGTTGATATCAGGATGTTCTGCTCTGTGACCTTGTGTTGTGTTGGTATCTGATATTATTGATTTTCTGACCAATTTCCTTTAGTAATTCTTGTAGCTTTAGTTTGGTTTTTGCAAATTCTCTAAACTTGTGTTGTCTGTAAATATTTCAATTTCACCTTCAAATTTGAGAGAGAGTTTTGCTGGATATATGGTCCTTGGCTGGTAGTTTTTTTCCTTCAGTACTCTCTATATGTCATCCCATTGTCTTCTTGACTGCATGGTTTCTGCTGAGTAGTCTGAACTTATACTTATTGATTTTCCTTTGTAGGAGACCTTTCTTTTATCCCTGGCTGCTTTTAAAATTTTCTCTTTATCTTTGGTTTTGGCAAGTTTGATGATAATATTCCTTGGTGATTTTCGTTTTGGATCAGTCTTGTATGGGGTTTGATGAGCATCTTGGATAGATATCCTTTCATCTTTCATGATGCCAGGGAAGTTTTCTGTCAACAGGTCTTCAACTGTTCTCTCTATATTTTCTGTTATCCCTTCCTGTTCTGGAACTCCAATCACATGCAAGTTATTCTTCTTGATAGAGTCCCACATGATTCTTAGGGTTTCTTCATTTTTTAAAATTCTTTTATCTGATTTTTCTTCAACTATACTGGTATCAATTGCCTTATCCTCCAACACCCCCACTCTGCATTCCAATTCCTCGATTGTGCTCCTCTGACTTCCTATTGGGTTGTCTAACTCCGTAATTTTACTGTTAATCTTTTGGATTTCTGAATGCTGTCTCTCTATGGATTCTTGCAGCTTATTAATTTTTCCACTATGTTCTTGAATTATCTTTTTGATTTCTTCAACAGCTTTATCAGTGTGTTCCTTGGCTTTTTGTGTAGATTGCCTTATTTCATTTTTGAGGGTATCCCTAATGTCTTGAAGCATTCTGTATATTAGTTTTTTATATTCTGCCTCTGGCAATTCCAGGATTGTATCTTCATTTGGGAAAGATTTTGATTCTTTAATTTGGGGATTTGTAGAAGCAATCATGGTCTGCTTCTTTATGTGATTTGATATCGACTGCTGTCTCCGAGTCATCTATAAGATATTGTAATGATTTATTTTATAATTTCTTACTGAGTCTTATCTTGTTTAGTTTTCTTTCAATATACCCAGATGGGCTACTAGATGTGCTGTCTTGATTATTGTAGCCTTTGAATCACTTATGTCCTATTGCCAGCTGGTTTGGGCTGTTACCAGATATATAAGCCCAAGAGTCCATTCACTATTCTTAAATAGAATCAGCTTAGGTGACCTGATTTTGGGTCACCAAGTGTGTGGTGTAGACTGTAACCTATTAACTTAGAGGAGTAGTGGTGATACCTGTGTGCACCAGAGTCTAGTAGCAGCAGTGGGTCACACTCTGCGGGGGGGGGGGGGGTGCTGACAGCCTTCCCCCCACGTGCTGGTGAGGTAGGTGTGTCTCCATTCCTAAAGCACTTTGGTGGGTGGGCTCTGCAGCTGTACCTTGGGCATGCAATGCTTGTACCTCTAAAGATTGGTAGGTGTCAGTATCCTCAGATCCCTTTGGCAGGTGGCTGGATGGTTTGGGTCGAGTTTCAGCCCTCAGTTCCCCTTTGTGGATCAGTGAGGGCTCTGTTCAATAGGTAAGGATATCAGACCTGGAAAACTTGTCTTTCCAGTGATCCCAAAACAATTACAGTCAGATCTCTTTCAGAGTTGCCTTTGGATTATAATAGCAACCTTGTTCCCTGTAGGGATGAAAGCCAAAGACTGTGGATCTCATATGCTTGGCTGGAGCTGGTTCTGTATTCTTATTCCAGTTTAGGGAAGTCAGGGAAGGATTTTTTGTCCCTGGCCAGCCCAGGAAATTCCAATGTTAATGAAGCTGCCTGGGGCAGGGAGGGGAGGGATCAGATAGATAGGAGAGAGTAGGACCCAGCAATATAGATAAAGTTACTTATCTTGCTTGGTGATGACTGTTTTATCTGAGATTCCCAAGGGGTGTGTAGCCTGTGTGCACTGGCTGGGTCGAGATTACCCCTTAGGATCAGGCCTGCATCCCATGCTTGTGCTGTCTCAGAAGCCGTGGTCAGCTCCTCCACTCCCGTTCGAAAGCCCAGCGCCAAGGTTCCCCGTCTGGGACGCCGCACTCCAGGCCCCAAAACCAGTCGCTGCCTCCCAGTGACTTCTCCTGTTAGCCCAGTTGTTGTGCTCTCTTCATGTGCTGGCTGGGCTTCCCCCGAGGTCACTTCAGGGGGTTAGGGCTGCGTCCTGTGTTTGCGCCGTCTTAGGAAGCCGTGCTCAGGTCCCCTGCAGCCAGTCCAAAGCCGGGCGCTGAGGTTTTCTGACTGGGACGCTGGCTCCAGGCTCCAAAAACAGTTGCTGCTTCCCCATGGTTGCTCATTCTCTCGTTAGCCGCGTCAGTGTGCAGCCTGCTTTCGTTGGCTGATTCTCTACTGAGGTTACCCCAGGGGGCTAGGGGTTAGGGCTGTGTCCTGTGCCTGCCCTGCCTCAGCAAGCTGCAATCAGCCCTGCCACTCGGCACCAGGAAACCGCAAATGCTCAAGGCTGTGGAGTGGAACGCCAGTTTCAGAAGCAGTCGCTGGTTCGGGGTGCAGCTTTTCGCTCCTCTGTCACTCACGTCAACTCTTTAGATCAGTGTTTGATGGTCAGGGTTCGTAGATCCTCATGTATGTGATCGATTCACTTGTTTTTCTGCTTCTTTGTTGCAAGAGGGATCCACAGTAGTTTCTACCAAGTCAGCCATCTTGGCCCCACCTATAATTTTTTTTATATAATAGATATGTTTTAAATTTTTGTGAAAAACTGACAGATACAACAAAAGGTAAATATTATACTTGGGTTAGTTTTGTTAGCGATTCATGATAATTTCTGCTGTTTAAGTACAGATGGCAGGCAGTTCAAGTTTCAAAAAATCTGTCAAGGCAATAAGCCACAAATAAAAAGTGTTCTCTTTATAAAAAGGGTATTCACTGCCATGTCTTATTCAAAAGAATAAAAATTGAACTTGGCTCATTTTAACTTTCACAAGCTATTCTCTTGGCCCTATGATATGAAAATCAGGGATAAAAGCCCATAGATTAAGTAGTCCGAACTGCTGCCCCAATTGATACTCTACGTTGTTTCCAAGATAAGATTAATGTGGAAATGTCTTTAGCATAAAAAGTCTAAATTTAAAGACTTGGGGATGCAAAATTAATTCTTAATTTATGTCTAGGATGGTTACGTACTTTTACTTAGACTAGGTAATGTGGAAGTAAAAGGAGAAAGTAATATAGTAAATTTAATTGATGCGTACATAGTTGCCCAATAAGAAGGGTTCTTTGTAAAAGGACAAATCTATGATTATATGTATGTACAATATAATTCTCATCAAGTCCAATAATATTATTTGCCCTTCCAAAGATTTTTATACGGATTTTGTAATATCACAGGTTTGCTCACAGAAATCCAATGTAAATCAAAGAGACTTCGAAAGAACTTTAAGCAGAAGAATAGTTTCCACCCTGACATCAAAGTAGAAGTGGAAGGAGTAGACAACAAGCGTGTGTCATCCAGAACTAGATCTGGAAAAGTGGCAAGACTCTGCTTATAAAATTTCTTGTTTCTTTAATGGTTATGTTTTGTTTAATAAGTATAAAAATACATTACAGTATTTTCCCTATGTTTTCTTATAGATTTGGGACAGTATGGAGCTAACACAAGAGGAACATCAGCTCAT
The DNA here is from genome assembly GCF_030014295.1 of Loxodonta africana. NCBI lineage: Eukaryota > Metazoa > Chordata > Mammalia > Proboscidea > Elephantidae > Loxodonta > Loxodonta africana. The sequence continues at coordinate 161,043,316 of NC_087344.1, read as the reverse complement.
TAATAATATTGTGGCTGCTCATCAAAAATATATAATTCCTTTAGAGGAAGCAGAGAAATTTGTATGTGTTCATTACTGGCAAGAAATAACTTTAATTATGTTAGAAAATAAGAGCACAAACGTAAGAGTTTAAAATTCCAACAGTTATTTGAAATAAAACTTAGTAATCTTATCTCTTTTTGTGGGTTAGCTTCAGGAAAATGCAAATCCCGAACTGAGCTTTTCACGACTCTCAGAGGCAGCAGTGCTACAGGTACAGGGGCTAATGGATTTTACCAAGGGACTACCAGGTAATAATAATAGTAATAAAAATAAAAAGTAAGTTAATACTTAAACTCATTTTTAAAAGAGTTTCTTGTATTAAGGAAGGGAACATTTTAGGAAAACAAAAACCTATAGTTTTCCTTCCCAGCTGCTTCTAAATGTAAAAAACATGAGTATTTTATCTGCTTTAACCACTCAGCTAAACCCTGGTGGCGTAGTGGTTAAGTGCTACGGCTGCTAACCAAAGGGTCAGCAGTTCGAATCTGCCAGGCGCTCCTTGGAAACTCTATGGGGCAGTTCTACTCTGTCCTATAGGGTCACTATGAGTCAGAATCAACTCAACGGCACTGGGTTTTTGGTTTTAATCAATCAGCTAGATCAAAATCAGAATACTTAAAAATATTATTCAAATGACTTTAGCAAAGACTTAGAGTTAAGACAAACAATGTGGTTGGTTGTAAGTTTTATTTTTTTGGATTTTTTTTTTTTTTTAGGTAAAACAGAAAACAAACAAAATTCTCTAAACAATACTAAAAAAATGAAGTCACTTCTTGCCAAAACTTAGTTCTCTATTTACATGTACAGATAACTCACTGTAAACATAAACTCTTAGAGGCTACATCAACAATATTCAATTTTATCTTGCCATAAAAAGGCAGTTGCTGCCAAGTTTATTCTATATTATGGCAACCCCATGTGATTCAGAGTAGAACTTCACTTCACAGGGTTTTCAATGGCTGTGATCTTTTGGAAGTAGATCGCCAGGCCTTTCTTCCAAGAGGCTTCTGGGTAGACTTGAACCTCCAACCTAACATTTCAGTTAGTGGCTAAATGCTTAACCTCTAGGGTTTGTTCCATGCAGGGACTCCTTCTCTTGCAATAAACAAACAAAAACCCAAACCCATTGCTGTTGAGTTGATTCTGACTCATAGTGACCCTATAGAACAAGAGTAGAACTGCCGCATAGGGCTTCCAAGGAGCAGCTGGTGGATTCGAACTGCCAACATTTTGGTTAGCAGCTGAAAGCTTAGCCACTGGACTACCAGGGCCCCTGTCTTGTGATAAAAAAAAAAAAAATTTTTTTTTATAGGAAAATATCATTTCTAGTTCTGACAGAAGTGCTGCAAATATTGCCATGTAGAATCAATGATTTTATTCAAAAATTTTTTGAAGTTACGTATCACTATTATTTTTAAGGGTACATTTAGGACTCAGATCATAAGTAAGTGAATAATTCAGAATGTTAAATCCTATACCTGGAAATTGTCTTTTCATGTTCTATTTTTAAACAATTATGTGATCTATGCTTATAGGATTTGGAAGTTTGACCAGTGAGGATCAGACTGCATTACAGACTGGATCAAAAACTGAAGTGATGTTCCTTTACGCGGCCCAACTTTACAATCAGAAAGAATGGCTTTCATCAGCCTCTGAAAGTAAAAATGCCAATTAACTTAACTTTAGTGTTAATATTGAGTCAGAATTGACTTGATGGCAATGGGTTAGGTTTTTTTGGGGGGGGGGTAGTGTTGATAAAAACCCAAACCTGGTGCAGTCAAGTGGGTTCCAAATCATAGTGATACTGTAGGACAGAGTACAACTGCCATGTAGGGTTTCCAAGGAGCACCTGGTGGATTTGAACGGCTGACGTTTTTGGTGAGCAGTCAAGCTCTTAACCACTGCATCACCAGGGCTCCAGCCTTCTAATAAGCCAAAACCAAACCCACTGCCATTGAGTCGATTCCAATTCATAGTGACCATATAAGGCAGAGAACTGCCCCATAGGGTTTCTAAGGAGCAGCTAGTGGATTTGAACTGCTGGCCTTTTTGGTCAGCAGTGCAGCTCTTAACCACTGAGCCACCAGGGCCCCAGGGCTTCTAATAGTTGCTATTAACTCTGGCAACAAATTATGTAACATTGAGCTATTTTAATTATATTTTTATTTTGCAAGCTAGTGTAGGGATAAGTACTTCATAATAGCTGTTTATAGTTTTCCAGTATATTGGCTTAGCTTTTGTTTTTCTTTTAAGGAAAGTCATTCTTTATTAAAAAAAAAAAAAAAACCCCAGTTTTGTTTGTTTTTTAATTCTTTATTGCATCATAGAAAAACACATCTTCAGAGTGTCTTCCATAGGTCGTTGTTTGTAAAATATGAATTATTTCGTAGTCTAGCTTCATGTTTCAATACTGAAAGTTATGGTTACCATTCATTGGGAAAGTTTCCCATCTATCAGTTATGCTGGATTCTGAAAGAGGTAGAACTTACTATTTGTATAAAGATTAAAAAAAAAATCAGACTTTATATTTTTCCCTGTTACTAGGTGCTATGAGATTATCAAATCATTCAGATCATGAACTGAATTGTCACAATCAGACTGATGCTAGAAGTGTTATTTGTTCTATGGAAACATTTTGCAATGAAGACAATCTTTCTACAACTCTCACTGGTAATATTACACAGAATACAGAAAATTATGTTGGATGGAAAAATTTGGTTGGTATAATGCTGCATTTTCTTATACTGCCTTGAGAAAAAAATGATAATGGCAATATATTTGATTCTGCCCTATATTCTGATGAAAACACATTTTTACATTAATCTTTTCAGGTATTACTGAAGAATTTATTACTGCATTGTTTTACTTCTACAGAAAAATGAGTGAACTTAATATTACTAATACTGAATATGCTCTGCTTGCAGCAACAATTGTGTTTTTTTCAGGTAAAGACCAGTTATAACATAAGTAGTAAAATTTTGGATAAAGTTTGGCAATGAAATCATGACATTTCGTGCTAGTTATATAATTAAATTATTCATGTCTGCCAAATGTACCAATTTTGTTTCATCAAAATTTTCTTCTCTGCCAGATTATTGTCTTCTTCTTATGAGTATGCTGTAATTTCTTGCATTTTAAAAATTGCTTTCCTGACCCTTTTCAGCTACTCTCCTGTTTCCACTTTCCAGAAAAACATTTTTTTTGCGAGAGTTGTCTACACTCCTGTCTCCACTTCTTTCCTCCTGTTCACCCCTGAACCCACTACAGTCAGATTTTGACGCCGTCTCTCTACTGTACCATAGTTTGCCTGATCTGCAGTAATTTGCCCATTGCTGATTTCAGTGGACAAATTGATTTGACTTGTTAGCTGCACTTAACAGAGCAGATCATTTCCTCCCTCTTAAAACACTTTTTTCACTTGGCCTAGGTGATCACTCCCTCTTTCTTGACATGCTTTTTTTCCCCACTTGGTTTATAGGATATCATACTCTGAATGGACTTGACAGTAACAGCAAAAACAAACCGTCTCTTGATTTTCCTCCTTAGTAGCTGCTTTTTTTGAGTCTACTTTTTTAATTCCTCCTCAGCTCCCACAGTGATAAATGTTGGACTGCTCCAGGACTCAGTCCTTTTTTTCTTCTACACTCACTTTCTTGACAATTTTATTCAGTCTCATGGCTTTAAATCCCATCTATATGCTGGCCACTCCCAAGTTTATATACCCATTTGGACTGCTCCCCTAAATGCCATTCAGTAGCCTAACTCAACATTTCAACTTGGATGTCTACCTAATTAAGCAAAGAAACAATAAAACAAACCCTGTTGCTGTCAAGTTGATTCCTATTCACAGCAACCCTATAGGACAGAGTAGAACTGTCCCATAGGGTTTCCAAGGCTGTAATCTTTATGGATGCAGACTGCCACATCTTTCTCCTGCAGAGCTGCTGGTGGATTCAGACTGCCAACTTTTTGGTTAAAAGATGAGTGCTTAACTACTGTACCTTCAGGGCTCCTTGGATGTCTATAGGCATATAAAATTTAACATGGTAAAAGATAATTTACCCTCTCACCACCACGATCCTGCTATATTCTTTCTCAGTCTCACAAATGGTATCTCCATCCTTCAAGTTGTACAAGTCAAAATCCTTGAAGACATCCTTCACTTCTTCTTTTCTCTTAGACCCATTTCGAATCTGTCCAGAAGTCTTGTTGGCTCTACTCTCAGAATAGATCCGGAACTCAACTACTTACTGTCTCTGTCCCTGCTACCTTAGTCTAAACTACTTTCCTAACTAGCCTTCTTGCTTTTCTGCCCTTGCCTCTCTAGACTCTATTTTCTATACGGTAGTCATACTGCTTCTTTTAAAATATGTCATATCGTGTCATTCCTTTGCTCATAACCCCTCAAATGGCTTCATATTTTACACAGATTAAAGCCAAAGTTTTTCCATCATTGCCTATGTTTTCGCTTACTTCATCCCATCCACACTACTTTCTCACTCAGATTTTCCTTGAAAATCTCAAGCAGACTCCTGCCACAGGTTCTACTGTACTGGAAAGCTCTTTCCCCATATAACCACATGGCTTTTGCCTTCACTATCTTTGGATCGCTACTGAAATGTCATCTTATTATTGAGGTCTTCTCTGATTACCCTTTTAAAAATAGCCACTGTCCCCCCACTTCAAATTCTCATTCCCTTCCCTGCTTAATTTTTCTCTATAGCACTTGTCACTATCATATATTTTTAATTTTTAAAATGTGTATATGTTTCTTTCCCCCTGTATTCCTCCCAGACCCAGATTATAAGCTCAATGAGGGCAGGAAATTTCGTTTGTTTGTTCACTGCTGTGTTTCCAGCATAATAACTGGATGAATGAATGTGACCTAACTATTAAGAAGTCTTTGGTTGGCTCTTATATTTTATAGCTAGGTATTTAAGAAGCTTTGCCTTTTATTTGCTGTTGATCTTGTGGAAATTACTTAATCTTTTTAAGTTTCAAGTAATTCTTGCTTGCCCTTATATTTTTCTAACTATGTATGATCCTTCTTTTCTATGTGACTTTGTGGAAATTAATTTTTAAGTCTCTCACCTAAAAAATGGTAGTGATGCTACAATTTCATAGAATGAAGATTAAATAAGATAATGCATAAATGCAAGTTACTTAGCATAATACCTGGAATATATTAAGGGTTTAGTGAATATTACTGTTTTATTATTTTAAAAACTGTATTGTTTGAAATTAATTATCTTCTACCACTTTTCAGTATACATTAAGATAAATATGATGTTTTTCAGATCGTCCATGCCTTAAAAATAAGCAACGTGTGGAAAATTTACAAGAGCCAGTTTTACAAATTTTGTATAAATATGCAAAAATCTATCATCCAGAAGACCTACATCATTTTGCTCGTCTCATAGGGAGGCTCACTGAATTGAGAACACTGAATCACAACTACTCAGAAATACTTAGCACTTGGAAAACAAAGGACCCTAAATTGAATAATTTACTCTCTGAGAATTGGGATTTCTCTGCACATTGCTGAAATTTTAGGATGTTAAACTTCCCAAATATTATCTACTCTATCTGTCATCATAGGACGACTGATTTGAAAAACATGCACAGGATTATTACGTTACCAATATTTCACCACAAAATGGACATCATTAATGCTCATCAAATTTTGTGACATATAAAAAAACCACCACTAGAGGGACATCAAAGACTCTTTTCAAGATTGGATTGAAAAGAAGCAACGGCTACTGTTACATCGTGGTTTCTTCAAAAGAAAATAATAATAAATAGCATTCTCACTTGGAGAAACTTCACTTATTTCCATTTAACAGAAAATTGAATGAAAAGATATGGATTATTTACAGATCTGAAAAAGGCTAGCTAGTAGTAATAGTTAACAGAATGAAGGCAGTTTGTGCGCTTCATTAAAGGCATATTGTGGTCAGCAATTTTAATTTTAATGAACTATCATTTTAAACCTATTCCTGTTACAGCATTTTATAATGATTAAAGAGGAACAAAACTTTGTTGAATGCTTACCTTTTTTTAACGTCTTAGAGAAACAGACACTTTATAAACCCAAATTAGAAATTGTGGTGGTAAGACATTGAAACAATTAAAATAATAAATCACTAGAAACATTTTATCATGTATTGGGAAATGTAGCATAATTTATTTCTCATTCTGATAGACAGTATTTTGACATTTCGCAACATCTTTTGTAATATAAATGAAGTTCTTAAAAGTTAAAAAGTTCTTAAAACATGAAATCTTTCCAAGAATATTTTAGTCCTTGTAGAGATGGCACGATAATACTTTAAATGCATGTGAAATACATGAAAATGAGAATTCCTATGGTGGTGCTACTGTTTTGAAAGCCTGGATGTACATAAATAAAATACGGTGAATTTAAGTTAATATAATACTAGGAGTAGCATTTTGGTTTTCAACTAAAAAAAAAAAAAGTTTGATTTTTCACTATTCTATGGAACTCAACCAAAATTAGAATTTGAAATTCTCTCAACTTAAAATCTTTTAAAAGTATATCAATTATTACTGCTGTAGGTATCTTGTGCATGTTCTTGGTATTATCTCTTGGAGGGAGTGTCTGATCTTTTTTAGGTATCTGGACTCAGCTCTGCCATAACTACATCTCTCTGGGCCTCAGTTTCCTCAAAATGTAAAATGAAGGCGTTAAAATGGCTCCTCCAGAGGTCCTTTCCAGCTCAAAAATTTTGTAGTTTTTACAGAAACTGTTGTGTCTCATAAATTAAATTTATACAAAACAAAATGGGTTATTTAAAAATATTGCTAAAACCCTTCGAAAAAGCATCAACTGTATTATGCCACCTGGAGACCAAGTCAGTATGTCCCAAACTGAACTCATTATATTATTGCCTAAACCATTCGTCCTTTATGAGAACTCTGGTGGCGCAGAGGTTAAGTGTTCGACTGCTAAACAAAAGGTTGGCAGTTCGAATCCACTAGCTGCTCCTTGGAAACCCTATGGGGCAGTTCTACTCTGTCCTATAGGGTCGCTATGAGTAGGAATCACCAGAGGGCAATGAGTTTTATTTGTTTGTTTTGTGTGCCTAGCTGCCAAAGCCAGTAATCAGGCAACCATCTTAGACAACCATCAAATTGTTAATTTATTTTTTCAAATCCTTTTAGCTGTGCTTCGTAAATATTTTTCATATTTGACATCTCCCAATTTTTTTTTTTTTTTTTTTTTATTCATGGGGTCACTGTGAGTCGGTATCGACTCCACTGCAACTTGGAATTCATCTCCACTGCCACTCTTAGCTCAGGCCCTCATGTCTTATCTTGGCTGTTAATGCTGTCTCCCTAACTCCAGTCTCATAAGCCTAAGCCATTCTTCATACTACAAATTATCTTTTGAACCTGATTGTTATCTTTTCCACTCAGAAGTCTTTAACATTCCCACTCATTAAGGCTAAAACCCAAAAATCTTTGCCAGCTTTCATATCTGCTGAAGTCTCAAACCTTATTTTTTCTCATTTTCCATCTCGACCTCACACACCTACAGCTGCAGTCATATTATGCTTCTTGGAATCACTCACTTGTACTAATCTGTTCTCATAACTTGAGAGCTCACCTTCCCTCAGTCAGAAATAACCTTTCTCCATTGACTCTCTGGTCAACTATTAACCATTCTATTTTCGGCTGAAGTACTAACAGAAATATACCACATCTGCGAAGCCTCGCTCCTGACTCTCCAAGACGCCTTAAACTCCACTTTCCCTATGATTTCATGACTGTTTTTGAAAACCCGACTTTTAAAGTAGTGTTTACACTGCAGTATAATCGTTTGAATATCTGTTTCCTTCCTAAGACTGTGAGCTCTGGGAGGGCAGAAATGGGTTTTACACTCTTAGCTCCCATTATAGCATCTGACACAACTTTCCTTGCATTCTTTGACCATCACAGAGGCCTGAACAATGTCAACTTGAAGGAAAGCAAGAATCCGGGAAAGAGTGGTTACTAGGTCGGAGGGAAATCTCGCGAGATGTGGGTCTCGCGGCGCCTTGAAAGCCGGTGCGGTCGACCGTTATTTAGCCGTTAAACAGCCGTGGTGCTCTGCCATGCGCCTGTCCTCCAGCTTCGGAGGTGGAACGATTTCCCTCCCTTTCTGAGATTCGGAGGCAGAAGCTCTGGTTGGGTCTTTCTGCTACCCTACTAGACAGCAGGTAGCAGTTCGTGGGCACTGAGCCCGTGGTTCTTCCAAGGTAAGGGCAGTTTTACTGGGTTTTTAATAAGGAACCCAGAGCTGGAACGATATTTTAATGCTGCGTCTGCTTAATGCGGCCATCCACAGTCCTCTAAGAAAATAAGACGGTTCCTCTGGTGACTTGATGCATTTTAGCGCTTGTAAAGGTGAAGGGTTTTCTTATCAGGCCTTTTGATTTAGTTTCTTGCGATCTAAGTCGCCACCTTAGCGACTGGTGTCAGTGGGAATAAATAGGGGTGTTTTACCTTTGACCACCACAGCCGTAAGAGACGCTGTAAAGTCGCTTCAGTGATGCCCTTTGAATTAGTTTTGCCTTATATTTTGCAAAAAGATGCCACTATTGTCTTGCATGTTTGAATTCTGTTATTTTTTCATTGTAAATTGTTTTCTTATCATATTTTAGCAGCTTTTGTTTGACTTAGAAGGTGACAAACTATTGCGTATACCTTAGTAAAATTAACTTTTTAGTTAAAATTTTGTGTTTCTCTGTTCTTGCACATTTCCATGTTTCTTCACTTCTGTATTTGGTACTTTATGGATGATCAGGCTAGTCTGTGTTTTTGCTTTTTACCAGCAAGCACAGGAGCAAAGATTATGTTAATTCCTTTTATAGCCATTTATTCTACAAATGTCACCTTTCCATAAAGAATAAATAGTGTGTTGATGAAGCAACGTAAAACACTTTTATTTCTTTCCATTTTGGGCAATAGATATTTACAACTGGAAGAGAGAAAATGGAAAAGCAAAAACCCTTTAAATTGTTTGTACCACCAAGATTAAGTAGTAGTCAGGTGTCTGCAGTGAAACCTCAGACCTTGGGAGGAGATTCTAATTTCTTCAAGGTAAATTTTGTATGTGGATCTTGATTTGACTATTCTTAACTTTAAGTCAATGAAGCAAGTGTATTTTCTTAGTGATATTATTTTATAATTATTTCTTTTCAGCAAATGTGGCCTCATTTACCAAAGAATTTTGAATAATGTTGCTTTGAATGAGTAATAAGTGTACCCACTGTGTGTAGGCATTGTTCATTTCAATAAACACTGCTGTCATAGAACCCTGCATGCATAATGGAACCTGTTTGTTTTAATCTTCCTCTTTTCTTAAATGACTTGAGGCAATTTATTAGACATGTATGATGAAATAATAAATTATGAATTAGAAAATTAAAACCAAGGAAAAAGAAACTACAAATATGGCTAAAAATTGGTCTGTGGCTGAGCTTCGAATTGGCTCTGAGCTTCCTGGTTGGCAGGACAAAAAGGGAAACAAATTCATTTATAAAATAAAATTCTCTTAGGAAAGGAGGAACTGTGCCAAGTTTCTCAGGGGAAACATACCTTTTTTCTACTACTGAATTACTTCCAAAAAATCTCACATGCTACTTTATATTGTAAATGGAATGATGCAATGAATATTTTAATTTTATGTGCTATAGAAGATTTCTTATGGCTGCTACAGCCAATGGTATAACATTAAAATGCTATTCAGTGAAGACTGTTCTCAATTCTATCAAGGGAAAGGTCATAATGAATTATGAATAATGAAATAAGGGTCTAATATTATTCTAAACTACTAGTTAAAACTACTAATATTATTCTCAAATACCTAGAAAGAATTCTGTAGCTTATAGTTTGGCGTCATCTTATAAGTGAAAACACCTAATTAAAAATTTTGCCTTGCTTTTTCTTTTACATAGCAAAAACATTTGATATTTTAAATGTTATAAGTACATTAAAGGGTTTACAACAATAGTCACTTATTTAAGCAGATGTACATATATTGGACTACTAGGATCAAAATGGTAGGAGATAATAAGTTTAAGAATGTCTTTGTCTTTGTTTTCTAGAATTTCAACAAATGTATGGAAGATGATTTTGGCTTGCCATTTGCAATGACTAATCGCTCCAAAAATGGGGAAAACATTGATTCAGGTAGGAGACTAGAAAAGCAATGTATCAGCTAACATAGAAACTTTTTACTGTATATGCTATTAGTTATTGAAAATGTGTTATATTGATATCCTTGAGTCTTAAAGGTGGATATAATACTTAATAAAAAATTAAGAATTTATTATATTTAATACCATTTGTCTTTTATCTTGCAGATCCTGCTTTACAAAAGGTTAACTTTTTACCCATGCTTGAACAGGTTGGTTAACATAATATATATAAGTAGAATCTGTTTAGGTATTGAATTACATACTTAAAAAGAACTCTTTAGTTGTTGGATTACTCTTTTTCTGTATTTATTGCTGCTATTTGGAGGGTCTCATCAGAAATACTTTCTTACGGGAGACATTTATTCATTTTTTTTAGGTTGATAACTCTGACAGTTGTCACTACCAGGAAGGACCAAAAGACTCTGATTTTGAGGTCGGAAGATTTCCCATCTGTATTTTAATTGGAGTATAATTTGTTATTATTTGTATGTACCTTTCTTTTGAAGCTTCAAAAGGCTTCATATTTGGTTATTAATGTTTTAAATTGTTTAAAATCTTTTTTAAAATTTATCTTTGTAATTTGCTGAAACACTAGGCTTACGAATTTTCCTGGGTTATAAAAGCATCCTAATCTTCAGGGGCAATTTAATTTTAAAACCCAGAAATCAAGAATAGAAGAGGGAAGATAGACACATGATGAGAAGAGACTCTGTGACAACCAAGCTAGTATTTTAGAAAATAATCCTTTAATTAATAGGTGAAATTCATTGTTTGCCTGTTTTACTAACGGATTTGTAGGAGTAAAGTAATTTTGACTTTAATTATAAAGAATTATTTTTGTTTATGGGATCCCCACAACTAAACCCGTTGCCATCGAGCAGGTTCCGACTCATAGTGACCCTAAAAGAAAGAGTAGAACTGTCCCGTAGGGTTTCCTAGGCTGTAAATCTTTATGGAAGCAGACTGCCACATTTTTTTCCCCTGCAGAGCACCTGGTGGGTTCCAACCACCAACTTTTTGTTTGTTTAGCAGCCAGGCGCTTAACCAGTGCACTACCAGGGCTTGATAAAGTGCCACAAGCTTGTTGCTGTAGTATCATAATAGAGTTTTTAAATATGAAACCTATTTTATGAATAAATGAAGGGCTGTCAGCAAATAGAAATCAGTGTGATTTATTTGTGTTTTTTTGACGTAAACTCTGTTATTTATCTTATAATGTAGCTTTAAAAAAATGCAAGAAATCCAAATAAAACCTTGAGCTTGATGAAAGGTAGATCTTGTGTTCACCATTTTTTTTCTTGTCATTATTTTTTAAAGTTTATGTCCTTTAGTTAATTATTGAACTGCGTAGTCAAAATATTTCAAGATTATTTTAAAGATTTATAGATTTTCTTGTAGAATGGAATATTTTAGCTCTTCAGTAGCCGTATTGTGTCATTGACAAAAACGTTTTTAAGTTCTGACTTAAGCACATTGTGGAGCCATTTTATTTTATTCAGCAAGGTAACTTTAGCAAAGTAGCTAATACTGCTTTAATAGTTTAGAAGAGTTAATGTAGCTTTCAGTATGCTACTAGACAGAAACTAAGGAGAGATTTGGTCTCAGCTATTAATATATTATTAATCATGGATATTTTCAATAGGTAGCTGTAATTTTGTTTTATTAAATTTTTGAACGATGAACCTAATTTAGGAAAACCTATTTTAATAGAATTCAGAGCCAATGAGCAGACTATATTCAAAACTATATAAGGAGGCTGAGAAGATCAAGAAGTGGAAAGTGAATGTAGAATCTGAACTGAAGCAGAAAGAAAATAAGTTGCAAGAAAATAGAAAGATAATTGAAGCACAGCGTAAAGCCATTCAGGAATTACAGGTATAATGAAATTTTGAATTGTAAATATCATGCAATAACTTACAATACTGTAAATATTATAATACTGTTGAAAGAGTATTAGGGTAAGCTGAGTTAATCTTGTTTCTGTGATGTGAATTTTAAGGACAGTGCTTTCTTGAAGCTTTACTGACACTTAGTTGCATTTCAACTTTAGGGATGAGTGCAGAGGACGAGTTGCACAAAGCAATGAAGATGATTAGGGAAATCATAAATTACTTTAGATAAAGATTGTTTTAATGATTCTAATTTATTATAGTTTATATTTATTCCTATTATTTATGAGTTTGATATAAATATCTTAGGATATTGGCATATGGCATTTGTAGATATAACTTTAAATTTAAAACTGTGTAGCTGTGATTTTATGGCATAAAGTGAAAGAAGGATGTTGAGAAAAAGGCCGCATTGGATTAGGACAAAGATAAAACATCACTTCAGAATGTTTGGAGAAGATTTCCATTAAAATATTGTTGAATGCTTTTTGGAGATGATTCAGCAGATTTGATTTTAGATGGATAAAAGTGAGATCCGTATTCTTATGGGAAATCCATAAATAGTGATAAGTTCCTTTAGGTATGGAAAGAAGACAATTATTATAGGCCATTGTAATATGTTAGCAAAGAAATGCTGCTAATAATTATTCTCATGTTTATTTTGCTAAGCCAAATATGATGAACTGTTTTTCTGTTTTGTAAATTAGTTTGAAAATGAAAAAGTAAGTTTGAAATTAGAGGAAGGAATTCAAGAAAATAAAGATTTAATAAAAGAGTAAGTAATAACTTAATGAATTTATTCTTTCACCATAAATTTATTGAGCACTTTCTGTGTGTTTTATAATATTAACTTATGAACAGAATTCTACCTGGATGCTGTGGAAAAAGAATACCCATTCTACATTCTTGCATTTGGTAAATTATGGTCACTGTTGCCACCCCCTTTTCCCCTTCTGTCCCTGGTTTCTGATTCAGTGCAGTGGGGCTCAAGAATTTGCATTTCTAAAAAGGTATGTTGATGTTGCTGGTCCAAGGATCATACCTTAGGTACTATCGCTCAGTGCTAGGAAATCGTCACAGGCTTTGGAAACAAAAGAAAGCTGCTCTTGATTTCAGTGATTTGTTAACTTTTTGATTTACTAGATTATTGAAAAAATGTTAAAGGATATGACATATGTCATGTTCTAACTTTTGTTTTCCACTAAACTAATAAATAGGTTTAAATATGTAGTTGGAAATTTGATCTAACTGCTATATGTGTTGGCAGCTTCAAAAAGAAAGCCAAAGGTCTTATTATTCACATAAGGAATGCATAGTGAGAAAGTTACCTTATTTTATGTTTTGAAGATTAGAACCTTTCTAGGATAATTAGTAAATGAAAAGCCCAACCCTGTCGTCTTATTATTTTTCTTTAGGCAAATCTGCAGCTGTTCACTGAAAGGTTATTGATAGATACTTGGGTAGAAACTTTTTAAGGAGCTATCATTTTTACTTTTAAAGGGAGGCATTTTACTACATCACCTTTACTAAGAGAGTTAATCCACTTTTCGTTGACACTTTAATTTCTAAGCAGTATGTGATATATACCAAATATAATATTTAAAAAATTTCTTAAAAAGTTTACAAATTGTAACAATATGTTTTATAACTTCTATATGTGATTTTGACTCTGAGATCAGATTATACTTAGGCAGTCTCTTTTCCTTTGTTTCAGGAATAATGCTACAAGGCATTTATGCAACTTACTCAAAGAAACCTGTGCCAGATCTGCAGAAAAGACAAAGAAATGTAAATATATTTCTTGTTTTATGTAATTTTATCTATTTTTATTATTTAAATGATAAGGGTAGAGTTGGGGGAGAAATTGTGTTTTTGCTTTTTGGAACCAGTTTTGATTTGGATAAGTTATATGTGCCTCAGACCTTAATAATAGTAGTAACTAGATTCCCAGTTCTTTGAGCTTTTTGAAAGCTCATACCTTTTGAAAGACAATATATTTCAAAAGGTATATACTTGGCATTTATAGTTAATCCTTGTTTCATTTAACCTTCCTTTCTGTCTGGAACAACCAGGAACTTTAGTCAAGAATAAGATATAGCCATGTTCATAATAGAAAATACCAGGGGAGCGTTATGCTGAAGGCATAGTGTTTAGGAATAGTGGTGCAATGTTTATTTCCAATCTAAATAGAATTTCTTCCTAAAGACCATAAGTTCTTTTAAAACATTCTAATAAGGTTGTGATATGATACGTATATGAAAGCAAGTTTGTATTTTGTATATTTTTGATTTTTTAATTGTGAAGTAGGAATTTTTCTTATTTTGTTAAGAGAATTTAATAATCTGACTATGAAAAATAATAATCTGTATCTTTGCCATTGATTTGATACTAATTCTACTTTGTTGCTGACAAGAATCCATTAGGAAATTATGTCTACCTGCTTTTTCAGGATATTATTTTTCTTAGCTAAAAAAAGTTAATTCATATATCATAGAGTTTACGGCTTAAGAGCTTGGATTTAGACAGCTGTGCTTAAATTCAAACTCAGTCAGTTTCTACCTGTTTGACCTTGAATAAGTTATGTAATTCCTCTGACCCTCTGTTTATTAGTTAATGAAATGCCTCTTAGTGTTGTTTTGAGAATTAAACTCGTTAATAAATACAAAATGCTTAGAACAGTGCAGAGTGCTCAATAAATGTTAGCCATTATTGTTATTTCCAGCATGCGTTATTGCCGAGTTCTTTATTCTCAGTCCCTGCTTGTAAGTCCTTTGCTTCGCTTTTGAACCTGTACCATATGTGCCTTCCAGAATATGTTGTATTACTACCAGCTCCTCCACACTACATTCTGTTTATTCAACTTTTGAGATTAGCTTTCCTGTTTAGATATAGAAATTGGTGAAAGTAGAGGGATGGGAGTACAGGATAAAATATTGGTTGTATCACAAAAAAGTACAGTGGGCTGGAGAGATAAGGCTACCTGTTCTATCTTCACTTTAGGTATTAGCTCTTTAAGCCAGAAATCAGATGGTGGGATTGGTTTGAAGAACCATTTATGCATTTTTTTTAGATGATCTCCTAAATTAGCTAAGGTTAAGGTATGTCTTGATGTGATATGTAGTTTTTCTAAAAATCTTTATTATGGTCAGTTCCAGCCAGATTCTTGACTTAAACTGTAAGCTGATCCTTTTTTTTTTTTTTTCTTATTGTGATTTCATATTTTGTCTTTTATTTATTCACTCATTCAGCTTTTTTTTTTTTATTTTTAGTGCCTACATCTATTCTAGATGCTGGGGAAAACCAGCAATGAACAAAGTCTCTGCTCTTATGGAGTATATATTCTAGTTGGGGGAGACAGACCAGAAACAAAATATGTATTAAAAAAAAAAAGATTAGGAGAGAATATTTTGGGGTAGAATGGTTGGGGAGGTTTTCTCTGATTAAGTGACATTTGGGTAGAGACCTGAATAAGGCAAGGGAATCAGCCATGTAGCTATTTTGGGAAAAATATTTCAGGCAGAAGAAACTGCAAGTGCAAAGTCCTTGAGGTGAGAGCCTGTTGATGGTCTTTTCAAGACACAGCAATGAGGCAACTGTGGCTTTATCTTACGTATTTTTCACCCTCTCTGTTTTTTTCTGTATTTTTCATCTTTTTGTCTCACTGAGCTGCATTCAGGATAATTTCTTCTATCTTCTCTTCCACTTCATTAATTATTTATCTGTCTCTCATCTGCTTTTAAATGCATCAGTTGAGTTCTTAATTCCTGTTACTGTATTTTATTTTTCTTTAATTATTAATTCTGTCCTATAGGTTTGCTATGAGTCAGAACTGACTTGATGGCACCTAACAACCACCACCACCACCACAAATTATTAGCTGGCTCTTTTTAAAATATGTAGTGTCACATTTAGAGTTTCAAGTTCCTTGTTGAAATTTTTAAGCTCAGCTTTTTATCTCCATGAACATAGTAAACAGAGTTGTATTACAGTCTGTTTGATTACGCCAATACCTTGAATCTCTCAAGATCTTTTTCTGTCATCTGTTGTATAGATTCTAGTTCTTTTTGCTTATCTCATTGTGTGCCTTATTCTCTTTGATTGCTTGCTAGATAATAATCTGAGACTTAGAGCAGTGCTACATTTTCCTAGTTCTTTGATTGATGAACATTTTGGAATATATCGATGACAGTTTGATTATTATGTTTTGAGATTCTGGGTCCTGTCAAAATCCTCTTCAGAGATAGAGCAAGAGACAAGAACAAACATTGCCTTTCATGTGTACCTTATGAGTCTTACATGAAATGTACAAGGGAAAAATACATTGTTAGTAAAACTCTAGTCATTGTAAACGCTAAAATTATAAATATATACTACAAAGTTTGAATGAATTCATGGGTAGTGGTTCTGTAAACAGAAATTAGGGCTGTTTAAACAACACCAAGCTTTTGATCCTGATATCATGAAGTACAATCATGCCTTACTATCAAACTGCTTTTGTTGCTACTTAAAAAAAATGCAGTACTGAGTTGGATATGCCAATGCCCTTCAATAATATACAATTTTTAATATTTTCTGAGATATTTTGAGTATTATCTTGTTAGCATCATAATTGTTTTAAATGTTAATTTTGAAAATTTTTGTATTAATAGATGAATATGAACGGGAAGAAACTAGGCAAGTTTATGTGGATCTAAATAATAACATTGAGGTAAGTGGTAGTGAAAATTTGAATATTTTAAACAGAGCATTTCTAAGCAAAGTAGAGTAATAGTTATAAAGATATGGGGAGCTCTTCTTGCTGAAAGGATTATTATTTATTTTTGATATATGATTACATCACAAATAAAATTCCCAAGATTCTATACTATGAGTGTGTTAATGTTTTATTATTTAGTACCTTTTTTGATTTACATGCTAGTGACATCATTTAATTTATCAACTCTCTCTGTGTCAGAGACTAGCACATAACCATTGTTGTGACTCATAACCATTAATTTGAAAAACACATAAAGAATTATTACTCTGTCTGGCTCCTGCTTACCTTTCTTATCTCATCTGCTATCCGTTTCCTTGCCTTTGATCATCTGGGAAACCATAATAGACATTCCTACTATGCTCTTAAGTAAATTATTTAATTATTCAAAGTTATATGGTTTGCCTTATTTGAAGATATACAGTTTTAAATGTAAAGAGCACATTATACAAATTTATTAATATTTTCAAAATTTGAAGAAATTTATTTAAAAAGCCTATATATGAGTTTTAAAAGTTAAACTTTATATTCCAGAAAATGATAATAGCTTTTGAGGAACTTCGTGTACAAGCTGAAAATTCCAGACTGGAAATGCATTTTAAGTGTAGGGATCCTATTTCATTTTTATATTATCTTCTACTGTTTTATATTTTTATTAGTCTCTCAATGTTTTTATCCCTTCAGCCTGATACCCTCAACTATTTTATATTTGATGTAGTTTTATAAATAAACTCCTCAAAATCTTGTGGAATGTGGCAGGGAATAGATACATGTTAAAAATACTTTTTTAGCTTAAAGCTACATTTTTTCTAAAATCAAACCTATTATGGTTTGCATTTAATTATTTTCTAAGCATGGCTTATTCATATTTTTACATTTCTTGGTAGTTAAAGTATGCATGTTAAAACAATACATGTATTTAAAATCTACTGTTATTTCAGATTAGAGTGTTGCGAATAGTTTTTATAAAGTGTGCTTTTTTGAAAATTGTAGACTTCTTAAGTTATTATGGTTTTGATATTACTGAAATTCACAATTTAGTAAACAAATTTATCAGCAAGAAAACAGTAGTGGTTTTAGCTGGTTAGACACCTTTGGGGTTTAATATAATAATGAGATAAAGACATGAAATATAATCTCAGAAACTTTAAATTTTGTTTGTAATGAAAAGGTTATACCAATATGTTAAGATGTTAAAGTATATTTGTTTTATTTTTAAAGTAAAGGAAGATTATGAAAAAATCCAGCACCTTGAAGGAGAATATAGAAAGGAAATAAACGACAAGGAAAAGCAGGTTAAAAAAACCGAACTGTTCTTTGTGTTCTCTGTATTTGTATTTGCTAATTCATAAAATATTTAAAATTTGAAAAGAAATTTGAAGTTATTTCCTGATTGCATGATAAATTTTTATAAACTAGTTACACATATCCAAATATTTAGCCTTTTGCTCAGCAGAGTTAATGTTTTCATTTACTCAAATATGCAGTCAGTGAATACTAGTGCTTTTTTTTTTTTTTTAAATCAATGACTCTTCTACAGTGTTTTTATGAGTGGGTAATAGAACATTGCTGCAAAAGTGTTTTGTGAGAAATTATGTTTGGACAAAAATCTCAATATGTGAAGATGATCATTGACCGCTCAGCCCATATTTGCAGTTAATTTTCAAATATACTATCCATGACATCAGTGAGGAGAACTAAAGCATTCTTTTACTTCTATTTTAATGTCATATCTTGCTAGACTTAAAAATGGTCTGTGTCTTTTCACATTCACGAGAGTATTGATTTTAGAATACCTTTATGTCAGCCTTATCAGTTGCAAGTCTTCTGCTTCCCAAATGGAAAACAGTGCACAGAAAGGAATCCCTTTCTATTTTTCCCTGTTTTTGCAGATTTTCTTCTTCTTGACTTACAGAGAGAATACTCAGAGTTTTTTTTTTTTTTTTTTTAAGTTCTGGTTAAATGATAGAATTCAAATTTATGCATTATGTTTAGATATTTTGAAAGTTGTTAACAATTTTCTGTATTGTGAAATTCTGTGAACTGAATTTTAAAATCAGATTTCAGAAAGAAAGAGGTCTTTTTTTAAAAGTTAAAATTGTGCTTCTTATAAAGAACACAATATAATAGTGAAGTGTATTAAAAAGCTCTTAGGAGTTTTGGATGTATGGGTAGAGTTTACAGACTCTTGGGCTTCCTTGTTAAAATGATGGCATGGGCAGCTGGTATTTTTGCTGGGGAGTCCTAAATGTCATTATTTTTAAGACTTTTTTTCTGTGATTCTCCAAATTCTTGCTTGTGTATATAAGCTTGGCTGGTGGCATTTTGGAGCTGAGTCAGGCAGGTTAGAAAAGATAGGCTGAGTCTCATCATACACTGACTTGTAAAAAAAAAAAATTTTTTTTTTGTGGTTGAGAATATATACAGCAGAGCGTACAGGTATTCAACAATTTCTGCGTGTACAGTTCAGTGACACTGATTTCATCTTTCAAGATGTGCAGCCATTCTTTTTTTTTAATTGTACTTTAGGTGAAGTTTTACAGAATAAATAGTTTCTCATTAAACAGTACACATATTGTTTTATGACTTTGGTTGACAACCCCATGACCTGTCAACACTCTCCCTTTTCAACTTTGGGCTCCCTGTTACCAGCTTTTGGGTCCCCTCCTTCCTTCTAGTCCTTGCCCAGGGCTCGTGTGCCCCTTTAGTCTCATTTTGTTTGTGGGCCTGACCAATCTTTGGCTGAAGGGTGAACCTCAGGGGTGACTTCATTACTGAGCTGAAAGAGTGTCTGGGGGCCATACTCTCAGGATTTCTCTAGTCTCTGTCAGGCCAGCAAGTCTGGTCTTTCTTTTGGAGTTGGAATTTTGTTCTACATTTTTTTCCAGCTCTGTCTGGGACCCTCTATTGTGATCCTTGTCAGAGCAGTCAGTGGTGGTAGCCAGGCACCATCTAGTTGTACTGGACTCAGTCTGGTGGAGGCCGTGGTAGATGTGGTCCATTAGTTTTTGGAGTAACCTTTCCCTTGTGTCTTTAGTTTTCCTCATTCTTCCTTGCTCCCAAAGGGGTGAGACCAGTGGAGTATCCTAGATGGCTTTTAAGACCCCAGACGCAACTCACCAAAGTAGAATGTAGAACATTTTCTTTATAAACTATGTTATGCCAACTGAGCAATATATTCCCCAAGACCATGGTGCTACAGCCCTCAGCCCAGCAATTGAGTCCTTCAGGAAGTTTAGATATATCTGTGGAGCTTCCATGGCTTTGTCTTGGTCAAGTTGTGCTGGCTTCCCCAGTATTATGTACTGTTTTACCCTTCACTAAAGTTACCACTAATCTATTGTCTAGTTAGTGTTTTTCCATCCACACCACTCCCCTCCCTCATAACCATCAAAGATTGTTTCTTTTTGTGTGTAAACCTTTTCATGAGTTTTTACAGTGTGCTCTCCTATAATATTTGTCCTTTTGTGATTGACTTATTTCACTCAGCGTAATACCCTCCAGATACATCCATGTTATGAGATGCTTCACAGATTCATCATTGTTCTTTAACATTGCGTAATACTCCATTGTGTGTATATACTATGGTTTGTTTATCCATTCATCTGTTGATGGGCATCTAGGTTGTTTCCATCTTTTTGCTATTGTGAACAATGCTGCAGTGAACGTGGCTGTGCATATGTCTATTCGTGTGAGGACTCTTATTTCTCTAGGATGTATTCCTGGGAGTGGGATTGCTGGATCATATGGTATTTCTATTTCTGGCTTTCTAAGGAAGCACCATATCATTTTCCAGAATGGTTGTATCATTTTGCATTTCCACCAGCAGTGCATGAGTTCTGATCTCCCCGTAGCCTCTCCAACATTTGTTATTTCCTGTTTTTTTGATTCTTGCCACTAATGCAGGGGTGAGATGGTATCTCATTGTGGTTTTGATTTGCATTTCTCTAACGGCTAGAGATTGATAGCATTTCCTCATACGTCTGTTGGCTGCTTGAATGTCCTTGGTAAAGTATCTGTTTGTTTCCTTTGCCCATTTTCCAGTTGGATTATTTGTCTTTTTGTTGTAGAGATGTTGGATTTTCTTGTAGATTTTAGAGATTAGACCTTTGTCTGATTTGTAATAGCCAAACATTTTTTTCCCAATCGGTATGCTCTCTTTTTACTCTTTTGGTGAAGTCTTTTTTTGAGCATATGTTTTTAATTTTTAGAAGATCCCAGTTACCTAGCCTATCATCTGGAGTTTGTTTGTTGTTGGTTGTGGTTTGTATCCTGCTAATGCTGTGTATTAGGGCCTCTACCATGGATCCTATTTTTTCTTCTATGAACTTCATAGTTTTTGGCTTTATATTTAGGACTTTGATCCATTTTGAATTAGTTTTTCGATATGGTGTGTGTGTAACCATTCTTAACCTCTTACTCTGAATTGAGTCTCCCCTATTAACATAAGCTCACTCCCCCCTAAGATTCTTATCTAATTTTTCAAAAATAATTTTTATTGTAATTTAAGTGAAAGTTTACAAATCAAATCAGTCTCTGATACAAAAATTTATATACACCTTGCTATGTAAAAAAAAAAAAAAAAAAGAAAAATTTTTTTTCTAGTTTTTATGTACTCCTAGTTGCTCTCTTATCTAATCTTTTGAGCTGCTTTTATCAGTTTGGTCCCATATAGATAGATCTTAAAGGGCACAATGCTCAAGGCAGACATTCGTAACTAATTAAGCTAAACTGTTGATTGGTTTTAAGAAAGACTTCAGGGCATATTCTGACTTTTCAATGATATTTTTTACTCCTACATTTCCCTGTGCCTGGAATACCCATGTTTAGAGATTTTCTTTTTCAATTTGACTATTCCTATATCTTTTGCAAAGGTAGAGTACATATGCTGACTACATTGACTGTCAGGAAGTAGAGTTCAGGGTAGGAGGGTAGAGTGGACCTGGGGAGTCCTTACTACTCATTTTACAGATTTCCGAAAGGCCTCCTGTTTCATACCACTCTTTCACAGTACCTATTACTTGTAATGCTTGAAACATTCTGGGTTCTTTGGGGATGGTGGAAGGGTTGACTGCAAATGGGTGTGAAGAAACTTTTTGAGTGATGGGCGTGTTTTAAAACTGGATTGTGGGGTAAAACTGTACACTTAAAATTTATGCATTTTATGCTTTGTGTGTTATACCTCAGAAAACCCGTTTGGAAAAAACCTGAACTGATACTTCTCTCAAAGGCTTCTCCATCTCTATTAATGGCAATGCTACGTTTACAGTTTCTTAGGCCAAGGAGCTTTGTTTCATTCTTTCCATGTTTCATTTTGGATAGTTTTTATTTCTATGACTTCAAGTTCACAAGTATTTTTTTCTGCAGTGTCTAATCTGTTAATTCCATCGAGTATATTTTTCATCTCAGTTATTACATTTTACATCTCTAGAAGTTTGATTTGAGTATTACATTTTTCATGTCTTTCCTTGACATGCTTATGCTTTCCTCTACCTTCTTGAATGTATGGACTATATTTATAATGGCTATTTTTAATTTCCTTGTCTATTAATTCTATCGTGTATTTCTGATTCTGTTTTTTTTTTTTTTTTTTCCCTCCTTTTCATGGGTTTTCCTGCTTATTTGCATGCCTGGTAAATTTTGACTAAATGCTAGATATTGTAATATGCCTTGTTGGGTGTTGAATTTTTTAAATATTCCTGTGAACATTCTTGCGCTTTGTTCTGGGACCCAGTTAAACTACTTGGAAACAGTTGATCCACTCAAGGGTTGATTTTAAGCTTTTTTAGGTGGGACCAGAGCAGCATTTTGTCTAGGATTAAATTGCTTCCACTGTTGAGTTTTAGTGTACTTCAGTTGAGAGTTGAGTACTCTACCCGACATTATGAAGTTTCTCCACTCTGGCTGTTTTCTAGCCCTATGTTAATTCCAAGAATTGTTCTGCCTACTTCTTTCTGGTGATTTCTTTTTCTGCACAGTCAATAAAACACAGGTAAACATCCTTCTGGTATTGTCTGCTTTCAGCCAGGATCCATCTGACATCAGCAGTGGTATCCCTTATTCCATGTCCTCTTCTGAATCTGGCTTGAATTTCTGGCAGTTACCTTTCGACGTGCTGCTGTAACAGCTTTTGAATGACATTAATGCGTGTGACATTAATGATATTGTTCTATAATTTCGACATTCTGTTGGATCACCTTTCTTTGGAATGGGCATAAATATGGATCTCTTCCAGTTGGTTGGCCAGATAGCTGCCTTCCAAATTTCTTGGCATAGATGAGTGAACACCTCCAGTGTTACATCCATTTGTTGAAGCATCTGTATTGGCATTCCGTCAGTTCCTGGAGCCCTGTTTTTTTTTTTTTTTTCCAGTGCCTTTAGTGCACCTTGGACTTATTCCTTCAGTACTGTTGGTTCTTGATCATATGCTACCTCTTGAAATGGTTGAACGTCGGCCATTTCTTTCTGGTACACTGACCGTGTATTCTTTCCATCTGCTTTTAATGCCTCCTACATCATTCAATACTTTGCCTATAGAATCCTTCAGAATTGCAACTCAAGAGTTGAATTTTCCTTCAGTTGTTTCAGCTTGAGAAATGCTGAGTGTGTTCTTCCCTTTTGGCTTTCTAATTCCAGGTCTTTGCACATTTCATTATAATATTTTGCCTTCTCGAGCTGCTCTATGAAATCTGTTCAGCTCTTTTCCTTCATCGTTTTTTCCATTCATGTTAGCTACTCTAGGTTCAAGAGCAAGTTTCAGAGGCCTTTTCTTTCTTTCCTGTCTTTTTATGATCTTTTGTTTTCTTCATGGAGCCCTGGTAATGCCGTGGTTTAACCATTTGGCTGCTAACCAAAAGGTCGGCAATTCAAATCCACCACCTGCTCCTTGGAAACCCAATGGGGCCGTTCTACTCTGTCTTATAGGATCAGTATGAGTTGGAATCCACTTGATGGCAACAGGTTTATTTTGTTTTGCTTTCTTCACGTATGATGTCTTTGATACCTTCTCACAACTCACCTGGTCTTCAGTCATGAGTGTTCAACGTGTCAAATCTATTCTTGAGATGATCCCCACATTCAAGTGGGACATATTCAGGTTGTGTTTTGACTCTCGTGGACTTGCTTTAGTTTTCTTCAGCTTCAGTTTGAACTTGCATGTGAGCAATTGATGGTTTGTTCTGTAGTTGACGCCACACCTTGTTCTGACTTATGATATTGAGCTTTTCCATCATTTCTTTCCACAGATGTAGTCAGTTTGATTCCTGTGTTTTCCAGGTGAGGTCCACTTGTTAAGTTGCCATTTATGTTGTTGAAAGAAGGTATTCGAAATGAAGAAGTCATCGGTCTTGCAGAATTCTGTCATGCAATCTCCAGCATTGTTTCTATCATCAAGGCCATATTTTTGAAGTACCAATCCTTCAGGCCTATAAAACAAACAATAACACGTATGAGGAACATGCTTCTTAAATCAATCAAGTATAGAGATCAAATGGGTAACACCTGCCCAAAAGCAAAGACTAAAAGGCAGGAAGGCACAGGAAAACTAGACAAATGGAAACAGGGAACCAGGGGTGGAAAGGGAAAGGGGGAGAGTGCTAACACATTGTGGAGATTGCATCCAGTGTCAGGAAACAATTTGTGTATAAATTTCTGAATCAGAAACTAATTTGCTCTGTAAATTTTCATCTAAAGCACAATAATAATAATAATAAAAAATTGCTGCTAAAAAGCTATTGAGAAGCCTTCTCTACAATATATTTTAGCACCTTACTGAATTAAATGAAAAAAAAATAAAGATAACCTGAACTGTATAGCTAATGACATTTTAACAATTTACTTGTTAATTTTTTATATTTAAATTTTTTTCTCTTAAGTGTGTTATTTAACTCATGTTTCCTTGACAAATATAATATTTTAACTTACTTTGTTTATTATCTTTAAAGGATTATGACTTTAAAAAATAGAAATATGATTACCATTTATACGAACTGGTGTCTGCATCAGTGTAACTAAAAATTTGACACTTAAATGTTTACGTTAGTGAAGTTGCTGTATTTAATTTTTGATTATTTAAATATTTCATTTTAGGTTTCGCTACTGTTGATCCAAAGCAATGAGAAAGAAGACAAAATGAAAGATTTAACATTTCTGCTACAGGAATCCAGAGATAAAGTTAATCAATTAGAAGAAAAGATAAGTAAGAACTTATGTAAGAAAGTATAGCAAGGTATCCTATAGATTCCTCTTGTTACATTCTAAATTTTTGCTTTCAGTACAAGTTTGTTGTAAACTTTCTAGTGTTTTAATTCTCAGCCTGGGTTGGACCAGTTGGAGGAGAGCGTAATAAAGTCAGTCACCTGGGGAGCTTTTTCAGTGTACACATGCTCCTCTTTTCTCTTCTTCATACCCCATGTTATCCACGATTTCAACAAAGTGCTCCGTGAAACAGAGATCTTTGTATTTTTTTTTCACTGATGAATCCCAAGTGCGTAAAACAGTACTGAGCGCATATTAGGCAGTCGGTAAATACTTTATTAATCAACGGTATGGGAGCACATGGATGGGGTCATTAATTTTTCCTCAAGCAAGACATTTGGAAAGGCATTAAGGAAGAACTGTTTGTTGAAGTAGACCTTAGATGATTAAAAGTTCGCTACACGATGAGTTGGAGGAGACACAGTGTAGGCAGAAGAAATGGCTTGTACAAGGCATGGAAGTATGAGAGTTATGGTATATTTGGTAAACTGAATAGTGTAGCTATATTTGAATTCAGGCAGATGAGACTTTTTCGGAATATTTGGGCCAAATTATGAAGGACCTTGAATGCCATGTTATATTTAGACTCTATCTTATTATTGAATAGTTTTCAAACTTGTTCAGGGCACTTAGAAGACATAATGGTTTGTAAAACATCATGCACCTTCCAGAACATCATAGGGATCTTAAAGCATTTATTTCTTTTCTTAAAAACATCGCTTCTCTTCACATAGCAAATAATTATCTGGTTCCTTCTAACCCGTGCCCACTCATTTCATGTCACTGTCAAACTATACCCTATACTCCAGATATATTGAAACTGTTTAACTTCCCATACATTTTATGTTTTTCCTATTTCACCACCATGATTTTGTCTATTTCCTCTACCCAAATGAGCCTTCTGCATCTACTCCAAACCTGTGGCTAAATTCTAGTGAACTCTTCTTCATTTGTACGACTGGCTCAAGGATTATCCCTTTTGTCTTCTGTGAGTGTTTTGGCAACAGAGAGTATGTCTCATTAAGTATATTAAGTATATAGTGTCCAGCTTATTGCTTTGCACATAATAGGAGTTCGATAGCTATCTGGATGAATGGATGCATATTCAATAATCATCATAAACTGGAAACAATTTTCTGGTAGTAAATAATTATAATTGATGTGGTTCTGTAGACTCATAACAATTGGAATGTGTTCATTTAAATTACTTTTCATTGCTTCCCATATGTATGTGTGTATTTTTTGTTTCAGTTTGTGTATTTTCTGTTGACCTCATCATCTAATCCTGCCATCTGCTGTTAATTCCGTCTAGTCAGTTCTTAATTTTAGATAGTACATGTTTTACTTTTAAAATTTCCACTTGATTATTTTTTTTTCAGTGTCTTAGTTGTCTAGTGCTGCTATAACAGAAATACCACAAGTGGATGGCTTTAACAAAGAGAAATTTATTCTCTCACAGTCTAGTAGGCTACAAGTTCAAATTCAGGGCATCAGCTCCAGGGGAGGTCATTCTGTCTTTGTCAGCTCTGGAGGAAGGTCCTTGTCATCAATCTTCCCCTGAGTGAGAAGCTTCTTAGCACAGGGTCTCTGGGTCCAAAGGAGGTGCTTTGCTCCTGGTGCTGCTTTCTTGATGGTATGAGGTCTTCCTCTCTCTGTTCTGTTTCCCTTTCCTCATATCTCTTTTAAAATAAAAGGTAGTGCAAGCCACACACCCTTTACATTGAATCAGGAATGTGACCTGAGCAAGGGTGTTACATCTGACCCTAATCCTCTTTAACATAATCTAATCTTACCTCATTAACCACAGGGAGAGATTAGGATTTATAACAACATGGGAAAATTAATATCCATCACAAAATGGAGGACAACCACACAACACTGGGACTCATGGCCTAACCAAGTCGACATGTAATTTTGGGGAACACAGTTCAAACCATGACGTTAAGATTCCAATTCTCTGGTTAAATTCCCCTCTTTTTAATACCGTATTTTTTACTTTTTAAAAAATATTAATCATAGGTCTTTTAAAGTTATTCTCTGTTTTCTTCAAATACCTGCCTCACCTATTGATCTGTTTCTATCGTTTGTTTTTCATCTTGCTTTTGGTCTTTTGTTCTTATCTTTTGGTTTGCGTAGTATTTTTTGGTTAAAAGTCAGAGACTTCAGATGATGTTATCATTTGTCTGCTAGGGAGAGATTGGAGGTGGGGTGGGCCTGATTACATTAGGACAATTAAACCCTGAGCTTACTGAAGGGAAACTGGACAAGCATATGAGGTTTTTTAAGTCTCCAGTTTTGTTACTCCAGCTCCTCAACACCCCCAAAGCTATGCTGGTTTCTCTGTTTCCCAGCAGCAGCCGTCTGCCTGGGTCAAGCTAGCATCTTGGCTTCTTGCTTACGCCCAGAATTGGCATATGTCATCTGCACTTTGTCGGTTTACTTCTCAACAGTATTCTTTTTAGGATCTTAGCTCCGTTAAGTCTTTTTGTTTTGGATTCCTCACCCCCTTCCACCAGCTATTATAGTTGTTTTCAGCAAGAGAGTTGGTCTGCTACAGATTGCTTCATACTGCCTAGCACTATTAATTTAAATGAATCATGTTCAACTAATTTTTGTTTTTCTTTTTAATGTTTGCATGTTACTACCCAATTTAGTCACTTGTCAGTACTTAGTAGTAGCTAAAGGGTATCAGTCTTCAAAGATTTAAGAAAAATTTAAGGGAGGAAAATTCTGAATATTTAATTTATTTTCTACCTCGTATATAAAGAATTCTTTGAAATAGGTTTGTGTTTAGGAGTCTGGAGTTTTCCATGAGGACTCATATCAGTCATCCTTGATTAAAGCCTATTGCTTTCTTGCATTCTCATGTTAATTTGGACCTTTCTTTTTGTCTTCCCGTGTTTCCCTCCTTTCCAATCTCTTCTTTGGAAACTCTTACTTTATAAAATTTCTTCCTTCCTCAACCTGTTAATAAAAGTTTCCTTTATCTTTTGTCTTTAACCAAAACTTGAGATCTCTACTTCATATGATGGAGGCTGCACATTCTTGCACATCTACAATGGAGTAGGAAGGGAGTTGGAAGTTTCTGTTGCCACTTTGAAATCATTGTTCACTCAGCCTTCATTGATTCCCTCTCTATTCTATGCCACTACAAAGCTAGTTGCTGGGATGTAATTATTTATCATTGCATTCCTGCTTTCCAGAAGGGAGTTGCTGTCTATAGTATATCAAGAAGTTTTATACAATAATGAATGGATGTTGACTTTTATCAAATACCTGTTTTTGGCATGTATTGAGATTGTCGTAAGATTTTCTACTTTATTAGTGATTATTTTCTCATGTTAAACCATTAACTTTTTAATGTTAAACAACTTTGCATCCCTCAGTATAAATCTAGCTTTAATTTTATTTTTATATATTGTTTGAGTCAGTTTTACGTGTTGCTTGACCAAGTTTTTGTTTAGGACTTTTGCACCTATATTCAGTGACATCAGTTATGTTCATCATGTTGTTCCACCATCACCCTTATCCATTCCAAATTATACCATCGTCCTTTACAGAAACTCAGTGTTTTTATGAGGTTTAAAAATGAATGCATACATTTAAAGCATGTAGACTAATAAAAAAGTCTAAATAGAAAATATTAACTATTAAGTAGTATCAAAAAATCCCTTCATTATTTAGTGCCTTAAATTAAGAAATGTAACATTTTAGAAAAACAAAAAAATCAAGATAGGCAAAAATGAAAATTAAATCATGGATAATTTCGCTATTAGGAGATAAATTGTTTTTAATATTTTAGTGTTTTTTTAACATGCATTGTTTACATAAATACTATTTTTTTCGTCATTTAAGTTTTTTTTTTTAATTACGCTTTAGGTGAAAGTTTATAGTGCATATTAGTTTCTTGTTCAAAAGTTGATACACAAATTGTTTTGTGACATTGGTTGCAATCCCCACAAAGTGTCAGCACTCTCCTTCTTTACACCCAGGTTCCCTGTGTCCATTTGTCACTTTTCCTGTCCCTTCCTGCCTTCTCGTCTTTGCTTTTGGGCAGGTGTTGCCCATTTGGTGTCATATACTTGATTGAATTAAGAAGCAGATTCCTCACCTGTGTCATTGTTTGTTTTAAAGGCCTGTCTAATCTTCACCTGAAAGTTGAACTTTGGGATTGGCTTCAGTTCTGAGGTAGCAGGGTGTCTGGGGCCATAGTTTTGGGGATTCCTCCAGTCTCTGTCAGACCAGTAAGTCTGGTGTTTTTTCGTGAAGTTGAATTTTGTTCTACATTTTTCTCCCACTCTGTGTGGAACCCTCTATTGTGATCCCTGTCAGAGCAGTAGGTGGTGGTCGGCAGGCACCATCTAGTTCTTGTGGGCTCAGGCTGATGGAGGCTGTGGCTTATGAGTTCTTTGGACCAATATTTTCCTTGTATCTTTGGTTTCCCTCATTCTTCTTTGCTCTGGATGGGATGGGACCAGTAGATGTACCTTAGATGGCAGCATACAAGCTTTTAAGACTCCAGACGCTACTCATGAAAGTAGGATGTAGAAATTTTCCTAATGAACTATGTTATGCCAGCTGACCTAGATGTCCCCTGAGACCACGATCACCAGCCCTCAGCCCCAGACAACTGGATGTGTCTAGGAAGCTTCTGTGACTATGCCTTGGTCAAGTTCTGCTGACTTCCCCTATATTGTGTGTTGTTCTTCCCTTTAACAAAGTTAACACTTGTCTACTATCTAGTTGCTGGTGGTGCAGTGGTTAATAGTTCAGATGCTAATTAAAGGGCCAGCAGTTTGAATCCACCGGCCGCTCCTTGTAAACCCTATGGGACAGTTCTGCTCTGCCCTATAGGGTCGGTATGAGTTGGAATTGACTTGACGGCAATGGGTTTGGCTTTTGGTTTTCTCTAGCAGAAGGATTTCTGCTTCTCTCTCTTTTTTTTCTCTGGTAACCATCAAGGATTATTTTTTTTCTCTGTTTTCTTGATTTTTTATAATAGTGGTCTCATACAACATTTGTCTTTTTGTGAGTGACTTATTTCACTCAGCATAATGCCCTGCAGATTCTCCCATGTTGTGTTTCGTGGATTCACCCTTGTTCTTCATCATTGTGTAGTGTTCCATTGTGTGTATGTACCATAATTTGTTGATCCATTTATCTGTTGATGTGCACTTAGGTTGTTTCCATCTTTTTGCTATTGTAAATAATGCACTGAACATGGGTGTGCATATGTCTATTCATGTGACGGCTCTTATTTCTCTAGGACATATTCCTAATAGTGGGATTGCTGGATGGTGTGGTATTTCTATTTCTAGCTTTTTAAAGGAGGTGCCAAATCGTTTTCCACAATGTTTATACCATTTTATGTTATCATCAGCAGTACATAAGAGTTGCAGTCTCCCTGCAACCTCTCTAGTGTTTGTTATTTTCTGTTTTTTTTTTTTTAATTCATGCCAGTAATATTGGAGTGAGATGGTATCTCATTGTGGTTTTGATTTGCATTTCTCTAATGGCTATTGATAGTGAGCATTTCCTCATGTGTCTCTTAGCTGCCTGAATGTCTTCTTCGGTGAAGTGTCTGTTCATGTCCCTTGCCCATTTTTTAGATTATTTGTCTTTTTGTTATTGAAGTGTTGAAATATTTTGTAGATTTAGACTCTTGTTGGATATGTGTTAGCCAAATTTTTTTTCCCAGTTTGTGGGTTCTCTTTGTACTCTTTTGGTGAAGTCCTTTGATGATCATAAGTGTTTAAATTTTAGGAGCTCCTAGTTACCTAGTTTATCTTCTAGTGTTTGTGTATTGTTAGTCATGGTTTGTCTACTATTTATGCCATGTATTAGGGTTTCTAGTGTTGTCCCTATTTTTTCTTCTGTGATCTTTATTGTTTTAGATTTTATACTTAGGTCTTTGACCCATTTTGAGTTAGTTTTTGTGTATGGTGTAAGGTGTGAACTTGTTGCTTTTTTTTTTTTAACAGATGGACATTCACTTAAAGAGACTGTCCTTTCCCCATTTAATGGACTTTGGCCTTTTGTCAAATATCACTGCTCATAGTTGGATGGATTGACATCTGGGTTCTCAATTCTGTTCTACTGGTCTGTGTATCTGTTGTTGTACCAGTACCAGGGTGTTTTGACTACCATGGCTATATAATAGGTTCTAAGATCAGGTAGTATGAGGCCTCCACTATGTTCTTCTTCAGAAATATTTTACTTTTCTGGAGCCTCTTTCCTTTCTGTATAAAGTTGGTGATTTGTTTTTCATTAAAGAATGCTGTTGAAATTTGGATTGGGATTGCAATTTATCTGTAGACAGCTTTGGTTGGCATTGACATTTTCACCGTGTTGAGTCTTCCTATCCATGATCATGATATATTTTTCCACTTACGTAAGTCTCTTCTGGTTTCTTGCAGTAGTATTTTTTAATTTTCTTTGTATAGGTCTTTTGTGTCCCTAGTTAGATTTATTCCTGGGTATTTTATCTTCTTGGAGGCAACTGTAAGTGGTATTGATTTGCTGATTTCCTTTACAAAGTTCTCTTTGTTGGCTTAGCAGAATCCAACCAATTTTTATATGTTGTATCCTACTACATTGCTGAAATCTTCTGTTAGTTCCAGTAGCTCTCTTGTGGATTCTTTGGGGTTTTCTGTGTATAAGATCATATCATCTGCGAATAGAGCTAGTTTTACCTCTTCCTTATCAATTTGGATGCCCTTTATTTCTTTTTCTTGCCTTATTGCTCTAGCTAGGACATCCAGCACAGCGTTGGATAAGAGCGGTGATAAAGGGCATCTTTGTCTGTTTCCCGTTTTGAAGGGGGAATGCTTTTTGTCTCTCTCCATTGAGAATAATGTTTGCTGTCAGTTTTGCATAAATACCCTTTACTATGTTGAGGAAATTTCCTTTTATTCCTACTTTGTTGAGAGTTTTTATCAGGAATGGGTATTGGACTTTGTTATCAAATGCCGTTTCTGTGTTGATTGATATGATCATGTAATTCTTTTATTTTAGATAATGGATTATGTTGACTGATTTTCAAATGTTGAACCATCCCTGCATACCTGGTATGAATCCTACTTAGTCATGATGTATTATTTTCCTGATATGCTGTTGAATTCTATTGGCTAGAATTTTGTTGAGAATTTTTGCATCAGTATTCCTGAGGGATATTGGTCACGTTTGGTGATTGGTCCGTAGTCTTTTTTTGTGGTGTTTGTGTGGCTTTGGTATCAGGTTTATACTGGCTTTGTAGAATGGATTCAGGGATATTCCTTCCTTTCTTATTCTCTGAAATAATTTGAGTAGTATTGGTGTGAGCTCTTCTCTTAATGTTTGGTAGAACTCTGCAGTGAAGCCATCTGGGCATGGGCTTTTTTATTGTTGGAAGTTTTTTTTTTTTTTTTTAAAAAAAAAAAACTTGTCTCTTGTTATATGTCTTTTAGTTTTTCTACCTCAGTTTGTGCTGGTTTAGGTAGGTAGTGTGTTTCTAGAAATTTGCACATTTCCTCTAGGTTTTCAAATTTGTTGGAGTATAATTTTTCATAGTATTCTGTTATGATTCATTTTATTTCAGTTAAGTCTGTTGTGATGTCACCCATCTCATTTCTTATTTTGGTTATTTGCTTCCTCTCCTGTTTTTGTTTTGCAGTTTGGCCAATGGTTTGTCAATTTTGCTGATCTTTAATTTTTTTTTTTTCAAAGAACCAAATTTTGGTCTTTTTGATTCTTTCTATTGTTTTTCTGTTCTCTTTTTCATTTATTTCTGCTGTAATCTTTATTATTTCCTTTCTTCTGGTGCCTGAGGGCTTATTTTGTTGTGCTCTTTTCTTTTTGTTCGAGCTCTATAGGCTTAATGTTTTGATTTTGGCCCTTTCTTCTTTTTGATGTGTGCGTTTTTTGGTATAAACTGACCGCTAAGTACTACTTTTGCTGTGTCCCAAAGGTTTTGGTAAGATGTGTTCTCATTCTCATTTGATTCTATGAATTTTTAATTCCATCCTTTATTTCTTCTTTTATCCAGTAGTTTTTAAGCAAAGTGTTGTTCAGTTTCTGTGTACTTGATTTTTTTCCCATGCTGTTTCTCTTATTGATTTCTACTTTTATGGCATTATGATCAAAGAAGATGCTTTGTATTATTTCGATGTTTTGGATTTTGTTAAGGTTTGCTTTGTGGCCTAAAATGTGGTCTATTCTGGAGTATGTCCCATGTGTATTGGAAAAGAATGTATACTTTGCTGCTGTTGGGTGGAGTGTTGAGTTGGTTGATTGTGGCATTTTGATATTCTGTATCTTTACTGAGTTTCTTTCTAGATGTTCTGTCTAGCCCCAAAAGTGGTGTGTTGAAATCTCCTACTATTCTTGTGGAGCTGTCTATTTCTCTTTTCAATGCTGTTAAAGTTTGTTTTATGTATTTTGGACCCTGTCATTGGGTACATACATTTTTATCATGCTTATATCCTTCTGGTGTATTGACCCTTTAATCATTATATAGTGTACTTCCTTATCTTTTATGGTGAATTTTGCTTTAAAATCTATTTTATCAGAGATTAATATTGCCACTCCTGATCTTTTTTGGTTATTGTTTTCTTGATACCTTTTTTTCCATCCTTTGAGTTTTAGGTTGTTTATGTCTTTGTGTCTAAGTTGTGTCTCTTGTAGAAAGCATATAGATGGATCGTGTTTTTTAATCCATTCTGCCACTCTGTCTCTTTACTGGTGCATTTAGGCCATTTACAGTCAGTATAATTATTGATAGGTACGAGTTTACTGCTGTCGTTTTGTTGTATTTTTTGGGGTAGCGTTGATGGTTTCTTTGTTCCACTTAATTTTCTGTGCTGAGTTCTTTTTATTTATTGATTTTCTTTTCATTTCTTTTGTTATAGTTGATTTTGTTGTTTGCTGAGACTTTGTTTTTCTCCTTTTTTATTTTGATGGGTAGGTTTGTTAGCTTCCTTTGTGATTACCTTGTAATTTACCTTTATTTTTCTAAGTTTAAACCAATCTCTTATTTCTTGATATTGCCTTGACTTCCTCTTCATATGGAAGTTCTATGACTACAGCCTTTATTCCCTTGTTTTTGTTTTGACATTGTTGTCTCTCGTTCCCTATTTTCAGTCTTTTAGCTTTGTTTTATTGTTGTCAGTTCCATATTTGGATTGATGTCTGGTTGATCTGTCCTGTGTCCTATTCTTGGATTGTTGTCTGATGTTGTTGGTTCTCTAACCGGATGACTCCCTTTAATATTTCTTTTAATTTTGGTCTGGTTTTTACATATTCCCTTGATTTCCGTTTGTCTGGAAATGACTTAATTTTGCCATTGTATTTGAAAGACAGTTTTGCTGGATATGTAATTTTTGGCTGGCAGTTCTTTTCCTTCAAGGCTTTATATCTGTCACTGCATTGCTTTCTTGCCTGCATGGTTTCTGCTGAGTAATCAGAGCTTAGTCTTATTGGTTCTCCTTTGTAGGTGACTTCGTTTATCTCTAGCAGCTGTCAGGATTCTTTCTTTGTCTTCGGATCTGGCAAGTTTGATTATGATATGTCTCAGTGACTTTCTTTGGGGGTCTATCCTCTATGGGCTTCATTGAACTTCTTGGATAGATATCTTCTTGTCTTTTATGATATTAGGGGAGTTGCCTGCCAGCAAATCCTCAACAATTCTCTCTGCGTTTGCTGTTGTCTGCCCCTGTTCTGAAACTCTGATCATTTGTAGGCTTTCCCTCTGGATAGTATCCCACATAATTCTTAGGCTTTCTTCATTCTTTTTTCCTGATTTTTTCTCAAACAAATTGATGTCAAGAGATTTATCTTCGGCCTCACTAATTCTGACTTGCGTTGTCTCAATTCTGCTCCTATGACATTCAATGGAGTTGTGTAATTCTGAAATTTTATTGTTAATCTTTTTGATTTCTAGTTGCTGTTTTGTAAGGTTTCTAGTAGCCTATTTATTTTGTTGTTTTATTCTTGTATTGTTTTCCTGAATTCTTCTATTGCTTTGTTTGTGTGTTCCTTGGTTTGGTCTGTGTTTCACCTGATCCCACTTTTGATCTCTTGGAGAGCTCCGTATATTAGTTTTTTGAGTCCTTTGTCAGATAGCTCCATTGCCTTATCTTCCTCCAGAAGGTTTTCTGGTTCTTTATTTTGGTTGCTTGCTGGAGCCATCTTGGCCTGCTTCTTTATGTGATTTGATATTGACTCTTGTCCCCGAGGCATCAAGAAGTTATGTATATTTATTTATTGTGTATTTGTTTACTGCATCCTGAATTTTTGTTTTGTTTTGATGTACACAAATAGGCTTGGTGTGTGTGCTACTGTGGTCATTAATCTGGCAATGTTGAAGCTCTCACCTCCTGTCTCCAGGTGGGTGGAGCAGCTATTAGGTATTTGAGCCTGGGAGTCTGTTCATTGTTCTTGCGGGTGAAAATGGGTTTCAGCTTGGAGCCCTGCCTGCTTTGTCCTAACGAGGGTGTGCTATGCTGGGTAGACCAGCAAGGCTCTGGTGTGGGTGTTTGGAGGGGGTGGAGGTGGCTGCTGGACTGTGCACCCCCTGTGTCTGTGGGTGGTTGAAGGGGTGGATATCTCTAGTCTGGGTCTGTGAGTTCCTGGCTTAGGAGGGGTGTGACGGTGTTGAATGGTGCTGGATTGGTGTCAGACCAGGGAGGGGAGTAGGTCAGGCGAAGGGCATGTTCCTTGCCCTGTGGGGTAGGGCTTTGGCGTGCACCATGGATTGGGAGCACGCACTTAACTTTCACAGGTCTGGTGTCACTTTTGTTTGGTTCTGGAGGTGCGTGCAGAGTCGCTCCTGCTTAGATGCGCCAGATGGGATGGGTTTCGACTTGGGATGCTTCTGCTTACCTCAGTATGTCCACACTGCAGATTCAGGTAGCAGGACGCCAGTGATCTGGCAATCCTTAATTCCCCGTTATCTGCTGTTTTTGAATTGTCTCTTTTTCCACCTGTCGCTTAGTCCAATTCTTCAGGTATTTCTTCGATGCTCGGGGTTCCTAGATTGTCATGTATATCCGATTCACTCGTTTTTCAGGGTCTCTGTTGTGACAGGGATGACACAAAGCATCTGTCTGTTCTGCCATCTTGGCTCCTCCCTCTTCCAACTGATTTTTGTATGTTGATCTTGTATTCTGCTGATCTGCTGAATCTTTCTATTAGTTACAGTAGTTTTCTTGTGCAGTCTTTGGGGTTCTCTATGTGCAGTGTAATATCATTGGCAAATGGGGGTAGTTTTACTTCTTCCTTTTCAGCTTGGATGCCCTTTATTTTTTCTTGCTTTTGCTCTAGCTAGGACTTCCAGCACAATATTAAATAGGTGATAAAGGGCATCCTTGTCTTGTTCCCATTTTCAGGTGGAATGCCTTCAGCCTCTCTCCATTGAGAATGATGTCGGCTGTGGGTTTTGTATCGATGTCTTTTACTATGTTGGGGAATTTCCTTTCTATTATTTTATTGAGAGTTTTTATCATGAATCGGTATTGGACTTTATCAAATGTCTTATCTGCATTGATTGAGATTATCATGTGATTCTGTTCTCTTGCTTTATTTATGTGGTGGATTGCATTGATTGATTTTCTAATGCTGAACCATCCTTGCATACCTGGTATGAATCCCAGTTGATTGTGGTGTATTATTTTTTTTGAAATGATGCTACATTCTGTTGGCTAGAGTTTTCTTGAGAATTTTATTTTTGCATCCATATTCATCAGAGATATTGGTCTGTAATTTCCTTTTTTTGTGGTGTCTTTGCCTGCCTTTGGTATCAGGGTTATATTGGCTTCATAGAATGAATTCTAAAGTAGTTCTTCCTTTCCCATGCTCTGAAGTAACTTGAGTAGTACTAGTGTGAGCTCTTCTCTGAATGTTTGGTAGAATTCTCCAGTGAAGCCATCTGGACTAGGGCTTTTCATTTTGTTGGGAATTTTTTAAATTACACCTTCAATCTCTTCTCTTGTTATGGGTCTATTCAGATTTTCTGTTTGTGTTAATTTAGGTAGATAGTGTATTCCTAGAAATTTGTCCATTTCTTGTAGGTTCTCAATTTTTCATAGTATTCTGTTCCTTTTTATCTCAGTTGGGTTCACCGTAATGCCCCCCATGTCATTTCTTCTTTGGATGATTTCATTCCTTTCCTGTCTTTCTTTTGTGAGTTTGGCCGATGGTTACTGATTTTGTTCAAAGAACCAAGTTTTGGTCTTGTTGATTCTTTCTCTTATTTTTGTATTCTCTGTTTCATTTATTTCTGCTCTAATCTTTACTATTTCCTTTCTTTCAGTGCCTGAGGGCTTATTTTGCTCTTCTCTTTCTCTTTGTTTGAGCTGTAGGGTTAATGTTTTGATTTTGGCCCCTTTTTAGTATATGTGTTTATTGCTGTATTGACCTCTAAGCACTGTTTTGTTGAGTCCCAGAGATTTTGGTATGGTATGTTTTCATTCTCATTTGATTCTAGAAATTTTTTGATTCCATCTTTGATTTCTTCTGTTACCCAGTTGTTTTTAAGCAAGGTGTTTTCAGTTTCAATGTGTTTAATTATTTTCCCTTGCTCTTTCTGTTATTGCTTTCTACTTTTATGGTATTGTGATCATAGAGAATGCTTTGTATTACTTTGATCTTTTAGATTTTATTGAGGGTGGCTTTGTTGCCTAAAATGTGGTCTATCCTGGAGAATCTTCCATATGTACTGGAAAAGAATATATACTTTGCTGCCGTTGTGTGGAGCGTTCTGCATACATCTATGAAGTCAAGTTGTTTGATTGTTGCCTTTAGCTCTTCTGTATCTTTGTTCAGTTCTTTCCAGGTGTTTTGTTCTTTACCGAGAGTGGTGTGTTGAAGTTTCCTACTACCATGGAGACTTTCTCTGTGCTGTTAGAGTTTGTTTTATGTACTTTGGAGCCCTGTCATTGGGTGCGTAGATATTTATTAAGATTATGCCTTCTTGGTGGGTTGTCTCTTTAGTCATTATATAATGTCCTTCCTTTTCTTTTATGGTGGATTTTGCCTTAGAGTCTATTGTATCTGAAATTAGTATTGCTACTCTTGCTCTTTTTTGGTTATTGTTTGCTTGATGTATTTTTTCCACCCTCTGATTTTTGATATATTTATGTCTTTGTGTCTAAGGTGTGTCTCTTGTAGGCAGAATATTGATAGGCTGTTTTTTTTTTTTCATTCTGCTACTCTGTCTCTTTACCAGCACATTTAAGCCATTTACAGTCAGTGTTGTTATTGATAGGTATGAGTTTATTCCTGTTATATTGTTGTGTTTTTTTTTTTTTTTCCGGCAGTGCTGACATTTTCTTTGTTACTCTTACTTTTCTGTGCTGAGCTTCTTTTGTTTGTGGATTTTCTTTTTATTTCTTTGGTTACTATAGCTTTTCCGTTTACTGAGTCTTACGTTTTTTTACTTTTTTATTTTGGTGAGTAGGTTTGCAAACTTTCTTTGTGGTTACCTTGAAATTGACCCTTACCTTCCTAAGTGTGAACCTGTGTTTTATTACTTGATATTGCCTTGATTTCTTCTCCATTTTAAAGCCCTATACCTACACTGTTTATTCCCCCTTTTATTATTTGTTGCTGTTGTCATTTACAGATTGATGTCTCTGTTTCTTTGTTTTAAGCCTTTTAGCTTTGTTTTATTACTGAGAGCTCTTTACCTAGGTTGGTATCTGACTGATGCTGTCCTGTGTCTTAGACTCCAGTTGCTGTCTGATATTGTTGGTTCTCTAACTGAAGGATTCCCTTTAATATTTTTTGTAAGTTTGGTTTGGTTTTTATGAATTTCCTTAATTTCTGTTTACCTGGAAATGTCCTAATTTCACTGTCATATTTCAGAGAGTTTTATGGGATATATTATTCTTGGTTGCCAGTTTTTTTGTTCAAAATTTTATGCATGTTATCCCATTGCCTTCTTGTCTGCATAGTATCTGCTGAGTAGTCAGTTTATTCTTATTGTTTCACCTTTGTTTGTTCTTATTGTTTTGCCTTACTGTTTCTTGAGCTGCTGTCAATTCTTTCTTTGTCTTTGGTATTGGCAAGTGTGATTATGGTGTGTCTTGGTGACTTTATTTTGAGGCATATCCTATATGGGGTTCATTGTGGCTCTTGGATGGCTAGCTTTTTATCTTTCATGATATTTGGGAAGTTTTTTGCTGGCAAATCTTCAATAATCTTCTCTGTGTTTTCCATTTTCTCCCTATTCTGGAACGCTGATCATGTGCAAATTTTTGCCCTTGATTGTGTCCCACGTAATTCTTAGGTTTCCTTCATTCCTTTTTCTTATTTTTTTCCTCAAAGTGGCGTCCATGGATTTGTCATCAATTTCGCTGATTCTGTCTTCCATTGTTTCAAATTTGCTCCTAAAACCTGCTATTGAATTGTCCAGTTTCGAAATTTTGTTGTTTATCTTTTGGATTTCTAGTTCTTGTTTTTGTATGATTTGTAATTGTTTATTTATTTTGACATTTTGTTCTTGCATTATTTTCCTGAATTCTTCTTTTGCTTTGTCTGTGTTTTCCTTGATTTTGCCTATCTTTTTGTTGGTTTTATCTGTGTTTTCCAGGATTTTGTCTCTTTTTTTCCTTGGTTTTATCTATGTTTTCCTTGATCTCTTTCCTAATCTCTTGGAGAGCCCTAAATATTAAACTTTTGAATTCCACATCAGGCAGTTCTGTTACCTTTTCTTCTACCAGAAGGTTATCTGATTATTTTGCTGAATCCCTCTTCGGCTTTTTTATGTCTTTTGATACTGTTTGCTGTCTCTGAGACATTAAGGTATTATTTTCTTTCTTTATTGATTGTATGTTCATTTGTTTCATCCTGGTTTTTTGTTTTATTTTGATGTGTGAGGGTGGGTGGGCTGGGCGTGATTTTTTGCTTGCTTGTCTGTAGACACGCTTGCTCTCACCACTTTGTCTGTGTGGGCAGGGCAGCAGCAGTTAGAGTGAATCCACTTTGCTATACACTGGTTTGGCAAGGTGGCTGAGGGTAGAGTTGGCGGGTGCTGTCTGCCTCCTGATGTTGGCCCTGTGGTGTGGGACTTTTCACAGCCCCTTGCCAGATGGGTGGGGGGTATCAGATAAGGAGTGGTATGGGCTCGCTTTTCGGTTCTGCAGCTGGTTGTGTGGTGAAGAGTAAGGGCGGTGCAGGCCCAGTGTGGTAATTAGCCTGAGTGCAGCGGGCAGTCTAGCTTCAACAGAATGACTTAGGTTAGTGGAAGAGAGGGATGTGGTGTATGGGGCTAGGTGGGAGGGAGAAAGAGAAAATAGTGTGGTGGGAGCCAGCAGAAGGGGTGGGCAGTGGTGTAGGGGTAGGTGAGAGGGAGAAAGGAAAGGAAGAAAGCAAAAAAAAGCTTTGCAGTGGGAGGCCGTGGGGGAGGCTTGGGGGTGCCTATGTTGTGGACCCTCATAGTGCTTGTTGCTAGGATGGGGGGATTCTTGTTGCTGCTCATCAGAATGGTGAGGAGTGGGAAAGCATGATTCTCTGGTTACTGGGTGCTCTGTTGAGAGCTCTGCGAAGTTTTCTTCCCATACTTCCTGCCTGGAGCCATTGCTGGCTGTGTTTCAGGAAGGTCATGCTGTGCTGTGTTAGTTGGCATGGGATCTCCACTCCATACCTCTCTGCGTTCTGTTTTCTGTCAGTGTCTTCTTCCATTTGGTGTTTGATCTAGTTCTTTATCCCTTCATTGGAGGCCCAGGGTTCCAGGATTGACATTTGTATCTGTTTTAGTTTTTTGGGTCTTTGCTGCAGAGGGACGTCATGATGCATCTGTCTAGGGCGTCATGTTGGCCTCATTTTAAATGCTATTTTTAACCTTTTCTTTTTACTCTGTAATATTTTATGACTATCCGAATTTGCAATCAGTAAATAAGGTCTATATCATCATTACCAGTGGCTACATGTTATACTAACATAAGCTTGTACCACTGTATTTTAATATATCTCCTGTTGGATGTTTCTAATGTTTTGCTATTATAAAAAATGCTGCACTGAAAAATCCTTATGTGTTCATTCCAGGGTAATTGGGAGATAACAGTCTTGAAAAGCAATAAAGATTGATCATGACCAATTATCAGTATATCTATATTTGCATGATTCTTCCTCATTTTGGAGTATCTAATGGGTGAAAAATAGTAATTGTGTGAATAAGGATTTGTTCTCTTGGTATGTATTTTCTATTAAGCACTACCTTATCTGTAACTTTTCTTTTTAGAATCACAGAATGAAAGCTTAAAAGAATCAAATGAGAAACAGGATTGTTTGACGTCAGAACTAGAAGATATTAAAATATCTTTGCAAAGAAGTGTGGTATGATATAAAAACTAATTAGTGTGTAATAAGTCTCACAGTATCAGTCAGTCAGCAGATATTTATTGAATACTAATACGATGTTTGAGCACCTAGAGCTTCAAATAGAGGAGACAAAATCCCAGTCTATAAAATGCTTACAGTTTAATTAATGACGTTGAATAAACACATATCCAAAAGTATAATTAAAATACAGGAGTATGCTGGGTACCAACAGGATGATGCAGGGATTGAAGAACTGTAATAGTTCTAAGAACTGAAAGAACACTGTGGGTTGGATTGGCCAGGAAGACTCTCTCTATGGACAAGATTGGACTATGTGTGGGCTTTGGAGGAATGGTCAGTTGAAATAAAAGCAGTAGGTGGGCATTCCAGATTGATTGGGTGGGAGTTGGAGTGAAGGACAGCAAATTTACAGAAGTGGATGAATTCAGGTTTTTTTTCTTTAGGGTTTTGGATCATCAGTGCTTTTGTTTCATACTTTATTTCATTTAGAGTACTCAAAAGGTTTTGGAGGAAGATTTACAGATTGCAACCAAAACAATCTATCAGCTCACTGGAGAAAAAGAAGCTCAAATGGAAGAATTCAGTAATGCTAAAGCTGCTCATTCATTTGTGCTTACTGAACTTAAAACTACTATCTGCAACTTGGAACAGTTATTGACCACGGAACAGCAAAGGTAAAAATATTTACTATATAGTTGGAAAAGATAATTGACTTCTGATATTCAGTATCATCTTCTATTCGTTGTCAACTGACTTGTAATTCCTACAACTTTAAGTTTCTTTTTTATATATATGGTGGGAATACTTTTAAAAAGTTTGTATTGGGTAGGCAGGTATGCTAGGAGAGGGCTTAAAAGCAGGTATTCTCTAACAGAGAGTCCCTGGGTTAATGGTTAATGAGTTTGACTGCTAACCAAAAAGTTGGAGGTTGGAGTCCATTCAGAGTGTGTCCTCAGAAGAGAAGCCTGGTGATATGCTTCTGAAAAATCAACCATTGAAAACCCTATGGAACACAGTTCCCTGACAGACATGGGTTGCCATGAATCAGAATCACTCTACTGCAATTGGTTTTGGTTTATTCTCTAAGACAGGTCCCATGTATGCTTTGCCTAGAATCAGGCTATATAGACAGGCTCATAAATGCTGATACAGTGATATGAGGTATTTAATTAAACTGTAGATTTTTATTAGATAGATGGATAGATAATTGCTGTTGAGTTGATGCTGACTCATGGCAGTATTACGTACAACAGAACAAAATGCTACCCAGTCTTGTATCACCCTCGTGATTGCTTGCTTGTTGGAGTCCGTCATTGCAGCTATCATGCCAATCCATCTCACTGAGAGCCTCCTTTGCTCTTGCTGGCCATCTGCTTTACTAAACATTATGTTCTCCTCCATGATTGATCACTCCCTCCTTGTGATGTGTCCAAAGCAAGCGAGTAGGGCAGTGTCCTTTTGCGATCCATAAGG
The DNA here is from genome assembly GCF_030014295.1 of Loxodonta africana. NCBI lineage: Eukaryota > Metazoa > Chordata > Mammalia > Proboscidea > Elephantidae > Loxodonta > Loxodonta africana. The sequence goes on along the minus strand of NC_087344.1, from coordinate 161,000,381 downwards.
TTTTTATTGGCTTATTCTGTAACGTAGGTGTCTTAGTTATCTGGTACTACTATAACAGAAATACCAGAAGTGGATGGCTTTAACAAACAAATTTATTCTTTCACAGTCTAGGAGACTGGCAGTCTGAATTCAGGACGCCAGCTCTGGGGAAGGCTTTCTGTCTCTGTTAGCTCTAGGGGAAGGTCTTAGCATCAGTCTTCCCCTGTGTCTAGGAGTTTCTCAGTGCAAGGACCCTGGGTCCAAACGATGCCCCTGGCTCTTCTTTCTTGGTGGAAGAAGGTTCCTCTCCTCTCAGCTTGCTTCTGTTTTTTATATCTCAAGAGAGATTGATTCAGATACAAACTAATCCTATAGATTATGTCCTCCCTCATTAACATAACTGCATCTAATCCTGCCTCATTAACGTCATAGAGGTTAGGATTTATAGCACACAGGATAATTACATCAGATCAATGAGGGGCAACCACACAATATTGGGAATCATGGTCTAGTCAAGTTGACACAATTTGGGGAGGACATAATTCAATCCATACACTCCATCCATTGGCCCCCCAAAATTCATGTCCTTGCCATATGTAAAACACATTCACCCTGTCATGTCATCCCAAACGTCTTATATCAGCTCTAAGTGCAAACTCTGCCCTATGGAAAATTCCTCTTCTTGTGTGAAATCTAGGATACAAGTTATCTGCTTCCAAAGTACAATGGTGGAACAGGCACAGGGAAGATATTTCTGTTACAAATAGGAGAAATTAGAGGGAAAGAAGGATAACAGGTACCAAGTAGGTCCAAAATCCAGCAGAACACATTACATTAGCTCTTAAGATTGAAAATAATCCTCTGCTCTCTGAGACCATTTAGGCAATGGCCCTCCTCTCCAGAGTCTGGGTGTTAGCTATACTCTCTAGATTCCAGGTAGAGGCACCTCGGCCCTGGGCTTCAGCATTACCTTCCAGGCCCACTGGGGTGGCAACTCTGCTGCCTCAGATTTGAGGAGCTCCACTCTCCTAGTCTGTTTGAGTGGTGACCCTATCCCCTCATCCTAAACAGGTCTTGTTCTTCTGCCCCTTGGGCGTGGCAGTCCTGTCCTCTGAGCTTGGGCAGCAGATTTGGCCTTATACCCCTGGCTCATGAACAGAACTGAGTTGGTGAAGGCTGACTCTTTGAAGCCTGGGAAGCCATGGCTCCATCCTTTGAAACTCAGCAGGCTGTGATTCCACCCCTTGAGACCCTAGAGGTCATGGCCCCCCCCTTTGAGATTGAGGCAGCTCTGATTTCCTTACTCCTTGTCTCTTCTGTTTCCTGGTTCTTTGGCCTCTTGGTCCCTCGGGCCTCTTGGACCGGCCCAGCCTCTGCCCTGCTCAGGCAAATGTTAGAAAGCTCTTTAGCTACCAGTAAGTGTCCAGAGGCGTCCCACTCCTTCAGTAAGCCTTGGCTTGAAGGCGCCCAACTCTCTCGCTCCATGGGTCAGTAAGCCTAGCTCCACTAACAGGGGCCTGGAAGTACCCTACTCTGCCAGGAAACCACCTGCTCAAAGGCACTCAGCACTCTTGCTCTTTGGGTCAGCTGCCAGTCTCCTGGTTCTGCTGCTGCAGTTTCTCTGCTGCTGTTTCTTACCGTCTGCACCATCTCTGGTGTTACAGCTCTCCTTCCTTCTGAGCCCTCACCTGAATTGTCGTTGATGGATGTCATAATTCCATCAACAGTCTCTTCAAGGCAATCTAGGCTTTTATTGTTAGGCGTCTTAAAACTCTTCCAGCCTCTGCCCATTCACAGTTTTAAAACCACTTCCACATTTTAGATATCCATTAGAGCAGCACCCCACTCCTGGTACCAAATTTTGTTTTAATTATCTAGTGCTGCTATAACAGAAATACCACAAGTGGATGGCTTTAATAAACAGAAATTTATTCGTTCACAGTTTTGGAGGCTAAAAATCTGAATTCAGGGTGCCAGCTCTAGGGGTATGCTTTCTCTATCTGTTGGCTCTAGGGAAATGTCCTTGTCTCCTTTCAACATCTGTGGGCCTGGCGTTCCTTGGAAATCTCCATGTGTCTTGGTAGTGAGGTCCTTCTCTTCTTTGCTCGCTTCTCTTTTTCATATCTCAAAAGAGATTGACCGAAGATACAGCCTAATCCTGTAGATTGTGTCCTGCCTCATTAACACAATTGCTTCTAATCCAGCCTCATTAACATCATAGAGGTTAGGATTTACAACACATAGGATAATTACATTAGATCACAAAATGGGGGACAACCGCACAATATAGTGAAGCATGGCCTAGGCAAGTTGATGTATATTTTTTGGGGACACAATTCATAACAGGTTACCAGGACTTTCTTTCTCTTCTGGTCTATTCTAGCCTGGAAGCTCCACTGAAACCTGTCCACCATGGGTGACACTGCTGGTATTTGAAATAGTGGTAGAATAGCTTCTAATATCACAGCAACATGCAAGCCACAACAGTATGACTGATAGATACGTGGTGGTGATTATTATTAGCTTCATAGAATTAATTTCCTGGGCTATATGTAACCATTTTCCGATTTCTGTATTTAGCTGTTAGCCTGTTGTAGAGTAGGTGCTCAAACATCTTTATTGAAGGAATGCATGAATGAATTCATGAAAATAACTAACCGTACAGAAAATAAACTTATTTGCATTTCACCTAAGTAGCTGTTTTTCTGAGACTTGAGTGTTAAAGACTTGCTGTATTTTCCACTACTGTATATTAAAAAAAAAAAAAATTTTTTTTTATATTAAGGAAATATTCTTATAAAGCTATAAAAATAGCTTTATTTTATTTTTGCTCCATTAGCATCAGGACTAATTAAATCTGGTAGTTCTCTCTCGAAGGAAGATGAATAAGCTTCTTTTTGACATCGTGGCCTGGGCCTTGTAGCATTCTTCTTCACTACTTGTGTATTGTGAAGTAAGAAAAGCTAGTTGCGCTAATCTTATATATTCCGATTGGCCTGTCCTGGTGATTTTTAAACTTTAAAATTGTAAGCAACTTTATATGTTCTCTTTCTCAGTTACCTCAATTTTTATAGACAAGGAAACAAAGTCAGGAAAATTAAGTGACTAACACAGGTACTCATATTTATGTTGTTCCTAAGGCAGAATTCAGTATAATAGTAGTTATATATTCAGTCTCTTTCAGAGGTCTAGAATGCATTTATTTATTATCAATAGCTAAGAGACAAAATTGTGACTATAAGCTTTAAGGTTTTATGTGGATGTAACTAATATATAATTATGTATTTATTTTTGTAACATATTATTTTAAAATACCACACTGTCCAGCACAGAGTAGGTAGTCAGTGTTTAATAATTAATTGGATGAATCTATGCTAAAATGTATTGGTTGCTAAATTGTACTAATTTTAGTTACTAGATGAATTCTGACTAATGGGATATTTTATGTTTCAACATAATATAAGACTGGAAAAAAATGAAGATCACGTGAAAATACTTACCATGGAGCTTCAGAAGAAGTCAGCTGAACTGGGTAAGATTTAGACAACAGCATGTGTACTTCGATAATATTAGCTAATTATAAAAATAAACAATATTTCAGAATTGTTACTGTTGTTGGTGCTGTCCGGTCTGTTTCCGACTTAGCAACCCCATTTGCCAATAGTGATTATTCGATAACTTGTTTGATTTTTCAAAAATAAAAAACTTAAATCTAAAGAAAGACTATTCAGTTTCATTATGCAGTTCATAGATATCTAGAAGTGTAAAGGAGCCTAAGAGATGTTTCTAGTGTATTTTCCTTATTTAGGATTCAGGGCCTTAGTGAGAAATAACTGTTATATTTTATAACTGAATTTTGAAATTTCATTGCTTAACCATGTTTGTGTTATGAACTGTTTATAGAAAATGTGTAATAGTATTCAGCAACTTTGATGCCCAAAAGAGAGTGAAATTCTGTGGTTATTTTTTGAATATGATCATTTAGTTAGCTAAATTTAATAATTCTAAGCTTCGTAAGAAATGTAGAGAGCTAAAAAGCACAAAATATATTTTTTTGTAATTATTCCAGTCAAAAGAATTATTTTTATAAATTCATTAATTAGCAGTTGTTTTCCCAGAATATCTCTATAACTTCCTGTAAGCTTTAATATTAGCTTGTTTATTTAAAAAGTTACAACTCAGCTTGCTTGCCAGGTATCTGAAATGTTTGCATTGAAAACATTCCATAAGTCATTAGTATGCTTGGTTGAACTTTTGAACGATTATGCTTTTCCTTTTGCAATGCTGAATTTTCCATTGTAGACTAACCTGTAAGAATCCAAAATTGTGCTATTCGATGGTAAATATTTTTATTTTCTTTGTATTACTTTATATTAGAAAGATTGTAAGTGCAGCCCTCATCCAGTTTTTAATGCGCCTACCAGCAGTAAATTATGGTTTTAAGTTACTGCATTCTACTTCCTTTAGAATTGTTCAGTTAATGTTGTGACTAAGGAATAATTTTGGTCCCCCAGATATATTTAATGAATATTTATTTGTAACAATTCAGTAAAATACTAAACTTAAGTGACTGTTGTTTGTCATACTAAAAATCAAATGCACAATTGATTTTTCATAATAAAGCAATCAGTTAATAAGAAGTTTGAATAGAAAGTTTAGAGCTGTGAAATAATACTATGTGTGTTTCTTAGAATGATCTTAAGTGCTGTGAAAACATATACAAAAAATAAAATACCTTGCTCTTGTGAAATCTCTAGCTACTATGGGAGAAAGGTTGAACAAATTTCCAGTAGAGCTATAGTGTCTGAAATGAGTGAGTGAGCAAGAATTCCATTAGGGTAAGAGAAGAAAATATCAGAGCTTTTATTTCTATTTTTTATGTTTTGCATGTATTTTATAATAAATAATAATATCACAGTATGTTGTATAGGAAACAGTATATAAATATTTGTATTTTTTGCATACTTACATATTTATGGTGAATGCTCAAAGATTTCTAATTGATGGAGGTGCCTTATTGCTCATAAAAAGAGGAAACCAAAGATACCACTCTGTGAACTGCAGAGTTGGTAAAAGCTTCATGGAAGAGGTAGATTTTAAAAGTAGACTTTAAGGGTTGGCGAGGCTTTGGACAGTTGTGGAGGATGATGGGGCATGCCAAACATTGCATGAAGGAGAGTAGCGTGAAAAATGACATAGGTACTCAACATTAGTTTGTTTCCGTCTTTGGCTAATGGTATCCTTCTCAAAACCAGAAATCTTGGAGGTTATTTTGTACTCTTCTTCCTCCCTTACGCTTTACTTGTCGTTGGTTATGCAGTGCTGTCATTTTTAACTCTTGATATGTGAGTCAGAATTGACTTGATGGCAATGGGTTATATAACTCATAAAATCTAATTGATTTAAGAGTCCCCATTTTTTTTTTTTTTTTTAGTTCTTAAATATCTTTTGAGTATTTCCCCTTCATTTCCACAGACTTAGAACAGTTCAAGGCCACATTTTCTCTTTCCTGGTTTTTGAGTTTCAAGTACACTCTTTTAGCCTAATGGGGATGAACATAAGGAACATAATGGGACACAAACTGTAGTGGTCAGGTTAATCATCGAACTGTGTTTCTTTGTTACCTAAAATACCACAAGTGGGTGGCTTTAAAGAACAGAAATTTATTTTTTTATAGTTTGGGTGGCTAGACGTCTGAATTCAGGGCATGGTTCTATGGGGAGGTTCTTCTTTGTCTATTTCAGCTTTTAGCTGTGAGTCGGAATCGACTCGATGGCAGTGGGTTTTGGTTTGGGCAATACTTAGAGTTCCTGGGCTGGTAGATGCAATTTTTGCGTGTGTCTTCCTTCTTATGATGTCTTCCCCTTGTGTGTCTCTGTCTAGCCTGCTCCTTTTATAACTCAGAAGTGATTAGGTTTAGAAACCAACCTGTTCTTGTATGACCTCATTAACATCAGAAAGAAAACCATTTTTCCAGACAGGATTGCATCCACAGGTATAGGGGCCAAGACTTCAATACAGATTTTGGGGTGACACAGTTCCATCTGTAACACCATGTTTCACATTATCCTTATTTGCCTTCATCTTTGCTCATCTCTTATTGTATTTACTAGGCTTCTGCTTCCTCTGTCTTTCCTTTATAACCTTTTTTCTTACTCCAGTAGCCCTCACTCTTACTGCTTTGTTTCCTGGCTACACTTTGCATTCTTCCTTGATAGTATTTTCTTATGCTTCTACTCTTTCATCTACATGTGTACTGTAATCTAATTTTTCTGATCATGGGAGAGATATGGGAGGTGCTGCAAGGAAAGTGGGCTTAGCAGCCTATCTTTTGGTTATAAAGTATGTCTATCTTGCCCAGGGACCATTAGCTATTTGGGGCACTACCATTCCCCTTTGGCTATAATTCCTAGAATCTGAGGTGGGCAGGGTGAGGGGGATGTGGTCACCTGGATTTATTGTTCCACATAGCCTTCATTGAATTAATGCAGGCTTTTCTTCCCAAGGATTCCTCATCTTTCTGGTTTGTTAATGATAGTCTTTTTTTGTTTGTTGTTCTCTGATGTGTTTATTTTTTGTGTCATTTTTCTAAAATTATGGGATTAGGGTGAGAGAGAGGGGTGAGAGCTTAAGATACATGCTTAGTCTGCTGTCTTCAACTAATCCTTGAGTTATATAAAATTAACTTTCCTTTACCTAAAATGAAACTTTGTGGTTAAATAAACTTTGCACGTGTCAAGTTTTTCTTTTAGATTCTGCATTGGCATTTCATATTGTGTTGATTTTTCCTTAAAGGTTATGGGTAATTATTATAAGTTTTTTTTAATAATGTACAAAGTAGCAGATATTTTCAGGAAGCCTATTACATTTCCAGTGATTAATAACTCAACAGTAAGGAAAGTTAATATTTCAGAGATATATATATAAGTTTTTAGGTGACAGCTGGACATCATTTGGAAGCTTTGTAGGCAGTTAAAAATGTGAAAAGGAGAAAATGTGGACGGTGAGGGCTGGAAAAGTTTTTAAATTCATTATCCAAATGTTGAATTCAAGGTAGTATAGAAAGAAAGGCCTTGTAAAACATTATTATTTTGGGTGGCAAGAAGGAAGGGTGTCAGCAAAGGAAACAGGAACCAGGGGTTAGGGAGGAATCAGAAAATCAGAATAAAGCAACGCCTTGAAAAGCAACGGGAAAAAATAGTAATAAAATGGTACCAAATGCCACAAAGCTCCACAGTGATGAGAACTGAAAATTGCACCTCTTACGATCATAATTTATTAGTGATCTTTGTGATTATAATTTAACTAATGCCTTTTTTCTGGAGCTAGGCAGTAGTTCTGTATTGGGGCTAATCAAGAATAGTGTTGGGAACAAATAGGAATTTGTCTGCAAGGTAGAGTAAGAATTTGACAGTAGCTTGGAAAGGGCAGAAAGATCAATTACATATTTTTTGCTTTGTATTCAAATGAGATACAGGGAATAGGAGGGAAGCCCTGGTGGCGTAGTGGTTAAGTGCTACAGATGCTGTCCAAAAGGTCGGCAGTTTGAATCCATTAGACCCTCCTTGGAAACTCTCTGGGGCAGTTCTACTCTGTCCTATAGGGTCGCTATGAGTCGGAATTGACTCGACGGCAGTGGGTAATAATGGGTTACAGAGAATCAATGTATATTGGTAATATAGCAGCTAAAGTCTCAGGAGACATAATGTTGAAATCCAGAGTTAGCTTCAGAAAGGAGGATCACTTTAGTTTGGAGTGATGATTAAGAGGCCAGATGTTTAAATATTGATGAACTGAAGGCAAAAGCACGTGCTGAATAACCTAACGCTAAATATATTTTATACAGATTCGTTGCTAATTTTCCTTCACGCATTTTGGGCTCATTTGGCTGTGGAATTACCTTTATAGAAATGTTACTATTAATATTTATCCATTATTATTTTTGCATAGATTTGAACTTCCTCTGTGCTTTATGGTGCTCTCCAAAAAAACAAAAAACCAAACCCAGTGCCGTTGAGTTGATTCCGACTGATAGCAACCCTATAGGACAGAGTAGAACTGCCCCATAGAGTTTCTAAGGAGCACCTGGTGGATTTGAACTGCCAACCCTTTGGTTAGCAGCTGTAGCACTTAACCATTACACCAACAGGGTTTCCGATGGTGCTCTAGTTGGATTAATTCATCTCTTTTGATTCTTCCTTTTCAAATGATATTCTTATTTTTTCTTTTTTTTATTCTTTTAATCCAACTTTTAACATATTTATGTTCCTTTGCTTATTTCAGAAGAGATGACCAAGTTTAAAAATAACAAAGAAATAGAACTTGAAGAACTGAAAAAAATGTTGGTAAGTATACAGTTTCTTTTATTAATATGTAGCAGTTACTTTTGAAAATAATATTGAATCCATTGACTTAGACTCTCACGTTATGTATATGTTATGCTAAAATTTTCAGTGAAAATATAAACAACTTTATATTTAGTTTTAAGTAAAGCCATACTCTTATCTGTACCAATTTTTATACTTGGTAACTGTGTTAGTGAAGGTATTTGTATTATATGAACATTTTTAAACAAGATCAAATATATATGTATTATGTAGCTGATTATAAATTTACTTTTGGATGTTGTGCTTTTGATACCTTTGAGCTACAAAGCTGCAATTTTGAAAAAGATATATATGGTATATATTCGGTATGCTTGTTGGTGTTTCAGATAGAACCATGTTTAATGAATTTGTTAGGTAAGGGTTAATTGATTAGAGGTTTAACTGATACAGCAAGGGTCAGCAAACTTTTTCTGTAAAGTACTGGATTGTAAATATTTTAGTCTTTACAGAATATATGTGGTTTCTGGCTTCTGTTAAATAGTCTCTTCTTCCTCCTCTTTTTTTTTTTAAACATTGTAAAATGTTAAAAACATTCTTTGCCCAGGGACCTACAAAAAGAAGCTGTGGGCTGAATTTGTCCTGCAGGCTGTAGTTTGCTAACCACTGATGTTGAAAACAATATTGTTTATAACCATGGATACTTGATTTTGTATTTACTTATCACATCTCTATCTGATTTTACAACTCCCAGTCTTTCCATCTCTTGGAAATTTCCAAATACTTTCCCCTTCTCCACTGAATTACTTTTGTACAAACTCTTGTAAATAATATTTTATTTTACATTGCTTTCAAATTTCGTAATGCACACTTCAGGTCTCAGTTTAAATATCATTTCTTTAGGAAACCTCGCTTAACACTGCAGGCTAGGTTTAGATCTGTCTGGCTTGGTACCATAGCACCCTGAACTTTTCCTTTATAGCACTTTTCACAAATAAAGTTAATGTAATTTTGGTATAATTATTTAATGATTTATGTGTCCTTTAAACTCCCTCTTACCTAGCACACTAGATGGCAGATAGTAGGTGCTCAATAATATTTGTGGAAAGAATCTGTGTTTCATGGGGAGCTATGAACCTATGTCTTATTTATTCTGTAACCGTAGTACTTAGCACAATGACTCACACTTAGTAAGCATTCTGTATGTATTTGTCAAATTAATGAATAAAGATTCACTCCTATGTGGTTAAGGACTGATTTTGGGTTTTGTTGTGTTTGAATGGCAGTTGTTGTTGTTAGCTGTCTTCAAGTTGGTCCTGACTCATGGCAATCCCATGTGTCGTAGATAAGAATCATAAGGTTTCCTTGGCCATAATCTTTATGGAAGCAGTTGGACAGGACTTTCTTCTGTGGAGCTGCTGGGTGGGTTTGAACTGTCAACCTTTTGGTTAGCAGCCGATCTTAAGGCGCTTGCTGCACCCAGGGTCTTTTGAATGGCAGTGGACCATAGTTAATATTTTGGTCCTCAGAACCAGAATGTCTTGAATGGAACCCAGCTCTTTACTTGCTAGCTGTATGACATAGGACAGTTTATCCTCAGTTTTTCCATCTATGAAATGGGGAAAATAATTATATGTATCTCATAGGATGGTTGTGAGGAATAAATAATATATTTACTCATTTAAGAAGTATTTGTTGAGTTCCTATTATGCTATGCCCTGGGGATACAGTCAAGGGCAAATGGATGCCTATCCTGCCTTCATGTAACTATCCAAAAACCAAACCAAACCCAGTGCCGTCGAGCCCATTCTGACTCATAGTGACCCTATAGATACCAAATAATCACTCTTAAATAAAATCAGTCATTTAAATGTAATATGAGAGCTATGAGGCCTGTAATAAAAGGACTTGAACTAGTTACTGAGGTTTCCTTGAAGAATTAAAGATTGAACCAAAGTCTGGAGAGTAAGTAGGAATTTAATAAAGAAGGAAGTGAAGAACACATCAGGTAGAGGAAATATATGCAAAGCACCTTTGGTGGAACGGAGTATGGTGAGTATACGATGCAGTGAAAGGAAGAATGTGGTGCAAAATGAGGCTAGAGAGTTAGGTAGTAAGAGTCTGACTGTTTATGGACTTGTAAATCTTATCAAGGGAATTTTGTATTTATCGTAAGAGGAATGGGAAGCTACTAATGAGTTTTAGCAGGAGGTGGCTTGGTAAAATTTGTGTTTTGAAAAGATCATTTGACTTGCAGCGTGAAGAACAGTATATAAAGGTAAGATGGTTAAAAGACGGAGTAGTCAGGGCAGAGGTGACTCTAGCTTAGGCTGGAAGGTGGTGGTAGTGAGAGAAAGTTATACTTAAGGTTTAAATACTTTGGGTTGACATAGGGTGACGTTACCATTAGCTGGAAAGATTGTCCTTTCTCCACTGAATTGTTTTTGCACATTTATAAAAAAAATCAATTGGTCATGTTTATGTAGGGTTGCTATGAGTCAGAATTGACTCGATGAGAGTGGGTTTGGTTTGCTTTTAGTATATGGGTTTATACCTGGATTCTGTTCTTTCCCCACACCTATGTCTGTCCCTTTGCCAATATTGCAGCGTTTGGATTACTGTAGCTTTATTGTTGTTTTTTTTAGGTGCCATCGAGTTGGTTCCAATTCATAGCAACCCTGTGTACAATAGAATGAAACACTGCCTGGTCCCCTGCGCTATGCTCATAACCATTGTTATGCTTGAGCCCATTGTTGCAGCCCCTGTGTGAATCCATCTCGTTGAGGATCTTCCTCTTTTCTGCTGACCCTGTACTTTACCAAGCATGATGTCCTTCTCCAGGGACTGATCCTTCCTGATAGCATGTCCAAAGTATGTAAGCACAGTCTCACCATCCTTGCTTCTAAGGAGCATTCTGGATGTACTTTTTTTTTTTTTATTGTGTTTTAAGTGAAAGTTTACAAATAAGCCAGTCTCTCCTACAAAAACTTATACAAACCTTGCTATGTAGTCCTAGCTGCTCTCCCCCTGATGAGACAGCACACTGCTCCTCTCCAGCCTATATGCCCCGTTTCCATTCAGCCAGCTCCTGTCTCCCTCTGGCTTCTCATCTCACCTCCAGAGAGGAGTTGCCCACATAGTCTCATGTGTCTACCTGAGCCAAGAAGCTCACTCCTCACCAGTATCATTTTCTGTCTTATAGTCCAGTCCAATCCCTGTCTGAAGCGATGGCTTCAGGAACGGTTCCAGTCTTGTGCTAACAAACGGTCTTGGGACTGTGACCACCAGGGTCCCTCTAGTCTCAGTCAAACCATTAAGTCTGGTCTTTTTATGAAAATTTGAGATCTGCATACCACTGTTTCCCTGCTGTATCAGGGATTCTCTGTTGTGTTCCCTGTCAGGGCAGTCATAGATTGTAGCCAGGCACCATCTACTTCTTCCAGCCTCAGGCTGTAGTCTCTGGTTTATGTCGCCCTTTCTGTCTCTTGGTCTCATCTTTACCTATGTCTTTGGTGTTTTTCATTCTCCTTTGCGATAGACCAAGACCAATTGATGCATCTAAGATGGCTGCTTGCTAGTGTTGAAGACCCCAGATGCTGCTCACCAAAATGGGATGCAGAACATTTTCTTAATCCATTTTGTTATGCCGATTGTCCTAGATGTCCCCTGAAACCATGGGCCCCAAACTCCAGTCCCTGCTACTCTGGCCTTTGAAGCATTTGGTTGTATTCAGGAAACTTTGCTTTTGGTTTAGTCCAGTTGTGCTGATCTCTCCTTATTGTGTGTTGTCTTTCCCTTCACCTAAAATAGTTCTTGTCTACTGTTTAATTAGTGAATACCCTTTTCCCTCCCTCCACACCCTCGTTACTATCAAAGAATATTTTCCTCTGTGTTTAAACCTTTTCTTGAGTTCTTATTATAGTGGTCTCATACTGTATTTGTCCTTTTGCAGTTGACTAATTTCACTCAGCATAATGCCTTCCAGATTCCTCCATGTTATGATGAGATATTTCATGGATTCATCATTGTTCTTTATCGATATGTGGTATTCCATTGTGTGAATGTACCATAATTTATTTATCCATTCATCCATTGATGAGCACTTTCGTTGCTTTCATCTTTTTGCTGTTGTAAACAGTGCTGCAGTGAACATGGGTGTGCATATATCTGTTCCTGTAAAGTCTCTTATTTCTCTAGGATATATTCCAAGGAATAAGATTGCTGGATCGTGTGGTAGTTCTATTTCTAGCTTTTTAAGGAAGCGCCAAATCAATTACCAAAGTGTTTGTACCATTTTACATTCGCACCAGCAGTGTATAAGTGTTCTGTTTCTCCACATCCTCTCCAACATTTATTAATTTGTGTTTTTTGGATCAATGCCAGCCTTGTTGGAGTGAGATGGAATTTCATTGTAGTTTAGATTTGCATTTCTGTAATAGCTAATGATAGTGAGCATTTCCTCATGTATCTTTTAGCTACCTGAATGTCTTCTTTAGCGAAGTGTCTGTTCATATCCTTTACCAATTTTTTAATTGAGTTATTTGTCTTTTTGTAGTTGAGTTTTTACAGTATCACGTAGATTTTAGAGATCAGATGCTGATCGGAAATGTCATAGCTAAAAACTTTTTCCCAGTCTGTAGGTAATCTTTTTACTCTTTCGGTGAAGTCTTTGGATAAGCATAGGTGTTTGATTTTTAGGAGCTCCCAGTTATCTAGTTTCTCTTCTGGTGTTTGTGCATTGTTGGTAATGTTTTGTATACTGTTTATAGTATGTATTAGGGCTCCTAGCATTGTCCCTATTTTTTCTTCCATGATGTTTATCGTTTTAGATTTTATATTTAGGTCTTTGATCCATTTTGAGTTAGTTTTTGTGCATAGTGTGAGGTATGGGCCTTGTTTCCATTTTTTTTTTTGCAGGTGGATATCCAGTTAATGACAGCACCATTTGTTAAAGAGACTGTCTTTTCCCCATTTAACAGACTTTGTCCAATATCAGCTGCTCGTATGTGGATGGATTTATGTCTGGATTCTCAATTCTGTTCCATTGGTTTATGTAGCTGTTGTTGTACCAGCACTAGGCTGTTTTGACTCCTGTGGCGGTATAAAACGTTCTAAAATCAGGTAGCATGAGGCCTCCCACTTCGTTCTTCTTTTTCAGTAATGCATTACTTATCCGGGGCCCCTTTCCTTCCATATGAAGTTGGTGATTTGTTTCTCCATCTCATTAAAAAATGTCAGTGGTATTTGGATCGGGCTTGCATTGTATCTATAGATTGCTTTGGGTAGAACTGACATTTTTACAACGTTGAGTCTTCCTATGCATGAGCAAGGTATGTTTTTCCAATTATGTAGGTGTTTTTGGGTTTCTTGCAGTCATGTCTTGTAGTTTCCTTTGTACAGATCTTTTAAGTCTCTGGTTAGATTTATTCCTAAGTATTTTATTTCCTTGGGGCCTATTGCAAAGGGGATTGATTTGGTGATTTCCTCTTCAAGGTTCTCTTTGTTGATGTAGAGGAATCCAACTGATTTTTGTATGTTTATCTTGTATCCTGATACTCTGCTGAACTCTTCTATTAGTTTCAGTAGTTTTCCTGAGGATACCTTAGGGTTTTTTGTGTGTAAGATCATGTCATCTGCAAATAGAGATACTTTCACTTCTTCTTTGCCAATTTGGATGCCCGTTATTTATTTTTTAGCCTAATTGCTCTTGCTAGGACCCCCGGCACACTGTTGAATAACTGTGGTGATAAAGGGCATCCTCGTCTGGTACCCATTCTCAGGGGGAATACTTTCAGACTCCATTTAGGATGATGTTGGCTGTTGGCTTTGTATAAATGCCCTTTACTATGTTGAGGAATTTTCCTTCTGTTCCTATTTTGGGGAGAGCTTTTATCATGAATGGGTGTTGGACTTTGTCAGATGCATTTTCTGCATTAATTGATCAGGTCATGTGGTTCTTGTCTTTCGTTTCATTTATATGATGGACTACATTGATTGTTTTTCTAATGTTGAACCATCCCTGCATACCTGAAATGATTCCCACTTGGTCAAGGTGAATTATATTTTTGATTATGTTGTTGAATTCTATTGGCTAGAATTTTGTAGAGGATTTTTGCATCTAAGTTCGTGAGTGATATAGGTCTGTAATTTTCTTTTTTGTGGTGTCTTTACCTGGTTTTATCAATCGAGATGTTTCAACAAACAGATGCAGTGCTGGAGGTGCTCACTCGTCTATGCCAAGAAATATGGAAGACAGCGTCCTGGCCAACTGACTGGAAGAGATCCATGTTTATGCCTATTCCCAAGAAAGGTGATCCAACCAAATGTAGAAATTATAGAACGATATCATTAATATCACATGCAAGCAAAATTTTGCTGAAGATCATTCAAAAACAGCTGCTGCAGTGTATCAACAGGAAACTGCCAGAAATTCAGGCCAGTTTCAGAAGAGGACGTGGAGCCAGGGATGTCATTGCTGATGTCAGATGGATTCTGGCTGAAAGCAGAGAATACCAGAAGGATGTTTACCTGTGTTTTATTGACTGTGCAAAGGCATTCGACTGTGTGAATCATAAAAAATTATGGATAACATTGTGAAGAATGGGAATTCCAGGACACTTAATTGTGCTCATGAGGAACCTTTACATAGATGAAGAGGCAGTTGTTCGGACAGAACAAAGGGATATTGATTGGTTTAAAGTCAGGAAAGGAGTGCATCAGGGCTGTATTCGTTCACCATACCTATTTAATCTGTATGCTGAACAAATAATCCGAGAAGCTGGAGTATATGAAGGAGAAGGGGGCATCAGGATTGGAGGAAAACTCATTAACAACCTGCGTTATGCAGATGACACAACCTTGCTTGCTGAAAGTGAAGAGAACTTGAAGCACTTACTAAAGAAGATCAAAGACCACAGCCTTCAGTATGGATTGAGCCTCAACATAAAGAAAACAAAAATCCTCACAACTGGACCAATGAGCAACATCGTGATAAACGGAGAAAAGATTGAAGTTGTCAAGGATTTCATTTTTCTTGGATCCACAACCAACAGCCGCGGAAGCAACAGTCAGGAAATCAAAAGGCGCATTCCAGTGGGTAAATCTGCTACAAAGGACCTCTTCAAAGTGTTGAAGAGCAAAGGTGTCACCCTGAAGACTAAGGTGCGCCTGACCCAAGCCATGGTATTTTCTTTTTTTTAAAATAATTTTTATTGTGCTTTAAGTGAAAGTTTACAAATCAAGTCAATCTGTCACATATAAGCTTATATACACCTTACTACTCACTCCTATTCATTCTCCCCCTAATGAGTCAGCCCGCTCCCTTCCTCTCATCTCTCCTTTCGTGACCGTTTTGTCAGTTTCTAACCCTCTCTACCCTCCCATCTCCCCTCCAGACAGGAGAGATGCCATCACAGTCTCAAGTGTCCACCTGATACAAGTAGCTCACTCTTCATCAGCATCTCTCTCCAGCCCATTGTCCAGTTCCTTCCATGTCTGATGAGTAATCTTCGGGAATGGTTCCTGTCCTGGGCCAACAGAAGGTTTGGGGACCATGACCACCGGGATTCTTCTAGCTCAGTCAGACCATTAAGTCTGGTCTTTTTATGAGAATTTGGGGTTTGCATCCTACTGTTCTGCTCACTCAGGAGTTCTCTGTTGTGTTCCCTGTCAGGGCAGTCATCGGTTGTGGCCGGGCACCATCTAGTTCTTCTGATCTCAGGATGATGTAAGTCTCTAATTCATGTGGCCCTTTCTGTCTCGGGCTCATAGTTATCGTGTGACCTTGGTGTTCTTCATTCTCCTTTGATCCAGATGGGTTGAGACCAATTGATGCATCTTAGATGGCCACTTGTTAGCATTTAAGACCCCAGACGCCACATTTCAAAGTGGGATGCAGAATGTTTTCATAATAGAGTTTATTATGGCAATTGACTTAGAAGTCCCCTTAAGCCATAGTCCTCAAACCCCTGCCCTTGCTCTGCTGACCTTCGAAGCGTTCAGTTTATCCTGGAAACTTCTTTGCTTTTGGTCCAGTCCAGTTGAGCTGACCTTCTCTGTATTGAGTATTGTCCTTCCCTTCACCTAAAGTAGTTCTTATCTACTAACTAATCAGTAAATAACCCTCTCCCACTCTCCCTCCCTCCCCCTTCTCGTAACCACAAAAGAATGTGTTCTTCTCAGTTTATACTGTTTCTCAAGAACTTATAACAGTGGTCTTATACAGTATTTGTCCTTTTGCCTCTGCCTAATTTCACTCAGCATGATGCCTTCCAGGTTCCTCCATGTTATGAAATGTTTCACAGATTCCTCACTGTTCTTTATCGATGCATAGTATTCCATTGTGTGAATGTACCGTAATTTATTTAACCATTCATCTATTGATGGACACCTTGGTTGCTTCCAGCTTTTTGCTATTGTAAACAGAGCTGCAATAAACATGGGTGTGCATATATCTGTTCGAGTAAAGGCTCTTATTTTTCTAGGGTATATTCCGAGGAGTGGGATTTCTGGGTTGTATGGTAGTTCTATTTCTAACTTCTTAAGAGAACGCCAGATAGATTTCCAAAGTGGTTGTGCCATTTTACATTCCCACCAGCAGTGTATGAGAGTTCCAATCTCTCTGCAGCCCCTCCAACATTATTATTTTGTGTTTTTTGGATTAATGCCAGCCTTGTTAGAGTGAGATGGAATCTCATCGTAGTTTTAATTTGCATTTCTCTAATGGCTAATGATCGAGAGCATTTTCTCATGTGTCTGTTAGCAGCCTGAATATCTTCTTTAGTGAAGTGTGTGTTCATATCCTTTGCCCACTTTTTGATTAGGATGTTTGTCTTTTTGTGGTTGAGTTTTAACAGAATCACATAGATTTTAGAGATCAGGCGCTGGTCCGAGATGTCATAGCTGAAAATTTTTTCCCAATTTGTACGTGGTCTTTTTACTCTTTTGGTGAAGTCTTTAGATGAGCATAGGTGTTTGATTTTTAGGAGCTCCCAGTTATCTGGTTACTCTTTGTCATTTTTAGTAATGTTTTGTATTCTGTTTATGCCTTGTATTAGGGCTCCTAACGTTGTCCCTATTTTTTTTCCATGATCTTTATCGTTTTAGTCTTTATGTTTAGGTCTTTGATCCACTTGGAGTTAGTTTTTGTGCATGGTGTGAGGTATGGGTCCTGTTTCATTTTTTTGCAAATGGATATCCAGTTATGCCAGCACCGTTTGTTAAAAAGACTCTCTTTTCCCCAATTAACTGACACTGGGACTTTGTCAAATATCAGCTGTTCATATGTGGATGAATTTATATCTGGGTTCTCAATTCTGTTTCATTGGTCTATGTGCCTGTTGTTGTACCAATACCAGGCTGTTTTGACTACTGTGGCTGTATAATATGTTCTAAAATCATGTAGAGTTAGGCCTCCCACTTTCTTTTTCTTTTTCAGTAATGCTTTACTTATCCGGGGCTTCTTTCCCTTCCATATGAAGTTGGTGATTTGTTTCTCCATCACTTTAAAAAATGTCATTGGAGTTTGGATTGGAAGTACATTGTATGTATACATGGCTTTTGGTAGAATAGACATTTTTACTGTGTTATGTCTTCCTATCCATGAGCAAGGAATGTTTTTCCACTTATGTAGGTCCCTTTTAGTTTCTTGCAGTAGTACTTTGTAGTTTTCTTTGTACAGGTCTCTTATATCTTTGTAAGATTTATTCCTAAGTACTTTATCTTCTTGGGGGCTACTGTGAATGGTATTGATTTGGTGATTTCCTCTTTGATGTTCTTTTTGTTGCTGTAGAGGAATCCAAGTGATTTTTGTATGTTTATCTTGTAACCTGAAACTCTGCCGAACCCTTCTATTAGTTTCAGTAGTTTTCTGGAGGATTCCTTAGGGTTTTCTATGTATAAGATCATGTCATCTGCAAATAGAGATAATTTTACTTCTTCCTTGCCAATCCAGATGCCCTTTATTTCTTTGTCTAGCCTAATTGCTCTGGCTAGGACCTCTAGCACGATGTTGAATAAGAGCAGTGATAGAGGGCATCCTTGTCTGGTTCCCGTTCTCAAGGGGAATGCTTTCAGGCTCTCTCCATTTAGAATGCTGTTGGCTGTTGGCTTTGGCTTTGTATAGATGCCCTTTATTATGTTGAGGAATTTTCCTTCAATTCCTATTTTGCTGAGAGTTTTTTATCACGAATGGGTGTTGGAATTTGTCAAATGCCTTTTCCACATCAATTGATAAGATCATGTGGTTTTTGTCTTTTTTTTTATTTATATGGTGGATTACATTAATGGTTTTTCTAATATTAAACCAACCTTGCATACCTGGTATAAATCCCACTTGGTTGTGGTGGATTATTTTTTTTGATATGTTGTTGAATTCTATTGGCTAGAATTTTGTTGAGGATTTTTGCATTTATGTTCATGAGGGATATAGGATTGTAATTTTCTTTTTTTGTGGTGTCTTTACCTGGTTTTGGTATCAGGGATATGGTGGATTCATAGAATGAGTTAGGTATTATTCCATCATTTTCTATGCTTTGAAATACCTTTAGTAGTAGTGGTGTTAACTCTTCTCTGAACGTTTGGTAGAACTCTGCAGTGAAGCCGTCTGGGCCAGGGTTTTTTTTTGTTGGGAGTTTTTTGATTACCTTTTCAATCTGTTTTTTTGTTATGGGTGTATTTAGTTGTTCTACATCTGATTGTGTTAGTTTAGGTAGGTAGTGTTTTTCTAGGAATTTATCCATTTCTTCTAGGTTTGCAAATTTGTTAGAGTACAATTTTCCATAATAATCTGATATGATTCTTTTAATTTCAGTTGGGTCTGTTGTGATATGGCCCATCTCGTCTCTTATTTGGGTTATTTGTTTCATTTCCTATATTTCTTTAGTCAGTCTGACCAATGGTTTATCAATTTTGTTAATTTTTTCAGAGAACCAACTTTTGACTTTGTTAATTCTTTCAGTTGTTTTTTCTGTTCTCTATTTCATTTAGTTCAGCTCTAATTTTTATTATTTGTTTTCTTCTGGTGCCTGATGGATTCTTTTGTTGCTCGCTTTCCATTTGTTCAAGTTGTAGGGACAATGCTCTGATTTTGGTTCTTTCTTCTTTATGTATGTGTGCATTTATCGATATAAATTGACCTCTGAGCACTGCTTTTGCTGTGTCCCAGAGGTTTTGATAGGACGTGTTTTCATTCTCATTGCATTCTATGAATTTCTTTATTCCGTCCTTAATGTCTTCTATAACCCAGTCTTTTTTGAGCAGGGTATTGTTCAGTTTCCAAGTATTTGATTTCCTTTCCCTGATTTTTCTGTTATTGATTTCCACTTTTATGGCCTTATGGTCTGAGAAGATGCTTTGTAATATTTCGATGTTTTGGATTCTGCAAAGGTTTGTTTTATGACCTAATATGTGATCTATTCTAGAGAATGGTCCATGTGCACTAGAAAAAAAAGTATATTTTGCAGCTGTTGGGTGGAGTGTTCTGTATAGGTCTATGAGGTGAAGTTGGTTGATTGTAGCAATTAAGTCTTCCGTGTCTCTATTGAGCTTTTTACTGGAAGTCCTATCCTTCTCCGAAAGTGGTGTGTTGAAGTCTCCTACATAATTGTGGAGGTGTCTATCTCACTTTTCAATTCTGTTAAAGTTTGTTTTATGTATCTTGCAGCCCTGTCATTGGGTGGATAAATATTTAATAGGGTTATATCTTCCTGGTCAATTGTCCTTTCAATCATTACATAGTGTCCTTCTTTATCCTTTGTGGTGAATTTAACTTTGAAGTCTATTGTTTCAGAAATTAATATTGCTACTCCTGCCCTTTTTTGATTGTTGTTTGCTTGATATATTTTTTTCCATCGTTTGAGCTTTAGTTTGTTTGTGTCTCTAAGTCTAAGGTGTGTCTCTTGTATGCAGCATATAGACGGATCGTGTTTCTTTATCCAGTCTGAGACTCTCTGTCTCTTTATTGGTGCATTTAGTCCATTTACATTCAGTGTAATTATAGATAAGAATGTGTTTAGTGCTGTCATTTTGATGTCTTTTCGTGTGTGTTGTTGACAGTTTCATTTTCCACTTTTTTGTGCTGAGACGTTTTTCTTTGTAAATTGTGTGTTCCTCATTTTCATAGTAGTTGAATTTATGTTTGCTGAGTCGTTATGCTTTTCTTGGTTTTTATTTTGAGTTATGGAATTGTTAGACCTCTTTGTGGTTACCTTAATATTTGCCCCTATTTTTCTTAGTAAAAACCTAACTTGTATCGTCCTATATTGCCTTGTTTTCCTCCCCATGTGGCAGTTCTGTGCCTCCTGTATTTAGTCCCTCTCTTTGATTATTGTGGTCTTTTACCTAAGGACTTCAATGATTCCCCATTTTGAGCATTTTTTTTCTTTTTAAAATTAATCTTAATTTGTTTTTTGTTTTCCCTATTTGAGTTGATATCAGGATGTTCTGTTCTGTGACCTTGTGTTGTGTTGTTATCTGATGTTATTGATTTTCTGACCTAAAATTTCCTTTAGTGTTTCTTGTAGCTTTGGTTTGGTTTTTGCAAATTCTCTGAGCTTGTGTTTATCTGTAAATGTTTTAATTTCGCCTTCATATTTGAGAGAGAGTTTTGCTGGATATACGATCCTCGGCTGGCAGTTTTTCTCCTGCAGTGCTCTATATATGTCGTCCCATTGCCTTCTTGCCTGCATGGTTTCTGCTGAGTAGTCTGAACTTATTGATTCTCCTTTGTAGGAGACCTTTCTTTTATCCCTGGCTTCTTTTAAAATTTTCTCTTTATCTTTGGTTTTGGCAAGTTTGAGGATAATATGTCTTGGTGATTTTCTTTTTGGATCAATCTTATATGGGGTTCGATGAGCATCTTGGATAGATATTCTTTTGTCTTTCATGATTTCAGGGAAGCTTTCTGCCAACAGATCTTCAACTGTTCTCTCTGTATTATCTGTTATTCCTCCCTTTTCTGGGACTCCAATCACACGCAAGTTATTCTTCTTGATAGAGTCGCACATGATTCTTAGGGTTTCTTCATTTTTTTTAATTCTTTTATCTGATTTTTCTTCAGCTATATTGGTGTCGATTGCTTTATCTTCCATCTCCCCCACTCTGCATTCCAGTTCCTTGATTGTGCTTATCTGACTTCCTATTGAGTTGTCTAATTTTGTAATTTTACTGTTAAACTTTTGGATTTCTGAATGGTGTCTCTGTATGGATTCTTGCAGCTTATTAATTTTTCCACTATGTTCTTGAATAATCTTTTTGATTTCTTCAACTGTTTCATCAGTGTGTTCCTTGGCTTTTTGTGTAGATTGTCTTATTTCATTTTTGAGGCCCTCCCTGATGTCTTGAAGCATTCTTTAAGTTAGTTTCTTATATTCTGCATCTGGCAATTCCAGGATTGTATCTTCATTTGGGAAAGATTTTGATTCATTAATTTGGGGAGTTGTAGAAGCAATCATGGTCTGCTTCTTTATGTGGTTTGATATCGACTGTTGTCTCTGAGCCATCTATAAGATATTGTAATGATTTATTTTATATTTGCTCACTCTGTCTTATCTTGTTTTGTTTTCTTTCAATATGCGTAGATGGGCTGCTAGATTGCGCTGTCTTGATTGTTGTAGGCTTTGAATCACTTGTGTCCTCTTACCAGCTGGTTTGGACCGTTACCAGAAATATAAGCCTAAAAGTCCATACACCATTCTGGAGTAGAATCTGATTTTGGGTCATCAAGTGTGTGGTGCAGACTGTCCATCTATCCACCTAGAGAGGTAGTGGTGATAGTTGTGTGCACCAGATTCTAGTAGCAGCAGGGGTTCACACTCCAGGGGTGTCAGGATGCTGACAGGCTTCCCCCAAGTGCCAATGAGGGAGGTGTGTCTCTATTCCTAAAGCACTTTGGTGGGTGGGCTCTGCAGGTGTAACTTAGGCACCCAATGCATATACCTCTACAGATTGGTAGATGTCACTATCCTCAGACCCCTATGGCAGGAGGTTAGGTGGTTTGGGTGGAGCTTTAGCCCTCAGTTCCCCGTTGTGGGTCAGTGAGGGCTCTGTTGAACATGCAGATATATCAGACTTGGGAAACTTGTCTTTACAGTAATCTGCTAAAACAGTTACAGTCAGATCACTATCAGAATTGCCTTTGCATTATAATAGCCACCTTGTTCCCTGTAGGGATGAAAGCCCAAGACTGTGGATCACAAATGCTTGGGTGGAGCAGGTTCTGTATTTTTAGTCCGATTTCGGGAAGTCAGGAAAGGATTCTTGGTCCCTGGGTTTTTTGTAGCTGCTTCTCTCAGGCCAGGAGAATGGGTTAGGAAAAGAGAAAACAAAGAAAGAAAGACAAAAAAAAACCACAGAGCACTTCACTGTCTGGCCCAAGAAATTCCAATGTTAATGAAGCTGCTTGGGAAGGGGAGGGGAGGGATCAGATAGATAGGAGAGAGTAGCACTCAGGA
Organism: Loxodonta africana; assembly: GCF_030014295.1. Classification (NCBI taxonomy): domain Eukaryota; kingdom Metazoa; phylum Chordata; class Mammalia; order Proboscidea; family Elephantidae; genus Loxodonta; species Loxodonta africana. The sequence continues at coordinate 160,977,628 of NC_087344.1, read as the reverse complement.
ATATAGACAAAGTTACTCATCTTGCTTGGGATGACGGTTTTATCTTAGATTTTCGAGGGACGTGTCGACTGTGCTCTGCCTGGGTAGAGATTGCCCCCGAGGGTCAGGCCCGTGTCCTGTGTTTGTGCTGTCTCAGAAGCCGTGGTCATTTCCTCCGCTTGCAGTCCAAAGCCCAGTGCCAAGGTTCCCTGGCTGGGACGCTGCACTCCAAAACCGGCTCCAAAACAAGTTGCTACCTCTCAGTGACTTCTCTTCCTGTCAGCTGTGTCGCTGCACTGCCTGCGTGCACTGGCTGGGCTTCCTCCAAGGTCACTTCAGTGGGCTAGGGCCGCGCCCTGTGTTTGCGCCATCTCAGGATGCCATGCTCAGCTCCCCTGCGTCCAGTCCAAAGCCTGGCGCCAAGGTTTTCTGACTGGGACGCTGGCTCCAGGCTCCGAAAACAGTCGCTGCCTCCCCGTGGTTATTCATTCTCTCGTTAGCCCCGTCAGTGTGCAGCCTGCTTGCGCTGGCTGAGTCTCTGTCCGTCAGGTCAACTCTTTAGATCTGTGTTTGATGGTCAGGGTTCGTAGATTGTCATGTATGTGATCGATTCACTTGTTTTTCTGAGTCTTTGTTGCAAGAGGGATCCGAGGTAGCGTCTGCCTAGTCAGCCATCTTGGCCCCCTCCCCACCATGGTATTTTCAATAGCATTATATGCATATGAAAGCTGGACAGTGAATAAGGAAGACCGAAGAAGAATTGATGCCTTTGAATTGTGGTGTTGGTGAAGAATATTGAATATACTATGGACTGCCAAAAGAACGCACAAATCTGTCTTGGAAGATGTGTGGCCAGAATGATCCTTGGAGGCAAGGATGGCGAGACTGCGTCCTACATACTTTGGACATGTTGTCAGGAGGGGTCAGTCCCTGGAGAAGGACATCACGCTTGGTAGAGTACAGGGTCAGCGGAAAAGAGGAAGACCCTGAATGAGGTGGATTGACACAGTGGCTGCAACAGTGAGCTCAAGCAAAGCAACGATTGTAAGGATGGCTCAGGACTGGGCAATGTTTCGTTCTCTTGTGCATAGGGTCGCTATGAGTCGGAACCCAACTCGACGGTACCTGACAACAACAACAATTACCTTGTTTTGGTATCAGGGTCACGCTGGATTCATAGAATGAGTTTGTGAGTATTCCATCCATTTCTGTGCTCTGAAATACTTTTAGTAGTAGTGGTGTTAACTCTTCTCTGAAAGTTTGGTAGAACTGTCCAGTGAAAGTGTCCAGGAGAGGGTTTTTTTTTTAATTAATTTTTATTGTGCTTTAAGTGAAAGTTTACAAATTAGGTCAGTCTCTCATACAAAAATTTACATACACCTTGCCATACACTTCTAATTGCTCTCCCTCTAATGAGATAGCATAGTTCTTCCTTCCACTCTCTCTCCTCGTGTCCATTCGGGTAGCTTCTGGCCCCCTCTGCCCTCTCATCTCCCCTCCAGAGAGGAGATGGCAACACAGTCTCATGTGTCCACTTGATTGAAGAAAATGGTTATTTGTCAGTATCATTTTCCATCCCCTATTCCAGTCCAATCCCTGTCTGAAGAGGTAGCTTTGAGAATGGTTCCTGTCTTGGGCTAACAGAAGATCTGGGGACCATGGCCTCCAGAGTCCCACCAGCCCCAGTCTGAACCTTAAGAATGGTCTTTTTACAAGAATACGGGGTCTGCATCCCACTGCTCTTCTCCCTCTGGGTTTCTCTGTTGAGTTCCTTGTTAGGGCATTCATTGGTTGTGGCCTGGCACCATCTAGCTCTTCGGGTCTCAGGCAGATGTAGTCTCTGGTTTATGTGGTCTTCTCTGTCTCTTAGGCTCATAATTACCTTGTGTCTTTGGTGTTCTTCATTCTTGCTTGCACTAGGTGGGTTGAGACCAACTGATGTATCTTAGATGGTTGCTTGCTAGCGTTTAAGAACCTAAACACCACTCTCCAAAGTGGGATGCAGAATGTTTTCTTAATAGGTTTTATTATGCCAATTGACCGAGATGTCCCTTGAAACAATGGTCCTTAAACCCCTACCCCTGTTATGCTGTTCTTTGAAGCATTCAGTTTACTCAGGAAAGTTCTTTGCTTTTGGTTTAGTCCATTTGTGTTGACCTCTCCTGTATGGTGTATTGTCTTTCCCTTCAACTAAAATAAAACTTATCTACTATCTAATAAAAAAAAAAATTTTTTTTTATCTAATTAGCGAATGCCCCTCTCCTTCCCTCCCTCCCTCCCACCCGTAACCATCAAAGAATATTTTCTTCTCTATTTAAACTGTCTGCAGTTCTTATAATAGTAGTCTTATACAATATTTGTCCTTTTGCAATTGACTGATTTCCCTCAGCATAATGTCTTCCAGATTTCTCCATGTTATGAAGTGTTTCGTGGATTCAACGTTGTTCTTTATCGATGCGTAGTATTCTGTTGTGTGACTATACCATAGTTTATTTATCCATTCATCCGTTGATGGGCACCTTGGTTGCTTCCAACTTTTTGCTATGGTAAACAGTGCTGCAGTGAACATGGGTGTGCATATATCTGTCCATGTAAAGGCTCTTATTTCTGTAGGATATATTCCAAGGAGTGGGATTGCTGGATCGTGCGGTAGTTCTATTTCTAGTTTTTTAAGGAAGCACCAAATCGATTTCCAAAGTGTTTGTACCATTTTACATTCCCACCAGCTGTGTGTAAGTGTTCCAGTCTCTCCACAACCTCTCCAGCATTTATTGTTCTGTGTTTTTTGGATTAATGCCAGCCTTGTTGGAGTGAATGAAATCTCATTGTAGTTTTGATTTACATTTCTCTAATGGCTAAAATTTTTTTTAATGGCTAACGATTGTGAGTGTTTCCTAATGTATCTCTTAGTGGCCTGAATGTCTTCTTCAGTGAAGTGCCTGTTCATAGCCTTTGCCCATTTTTTAATTGGGTTATTTGTCTTTTTGTGGTTGAATTTTAGGAGATTCATGTAGATTTTAGAGATCAGGCGCTGATCAGAAATGTCAGAACTGAAAACTTTTTCGCAGTCTGTAAGTAATCTTTTTACTGTTTTGGTGAAGCCTTTGGATGAACGTAGGTGTTTGATTTTTAGGAGCTCCCAGTTATCTGGGTTCTCTTCGGCATTTTTAGTAATGGTTCATATTCTGTTTATGCCATGTTTTAGGGCTGCTAATGTTGTCCCTGGTTTTTCTTCCATAATCTTTATCATTTCAGAATTCATGTTTAGGTCTCTGATCCATTTTGAGTTAGTTTTTGTACATGGTGTGAGATACGGGTCTTGTTTCATTTTTTTGCTGGTGGGTATCCAGTTATGCCAGCACCATTTGTTAAAAAGACTCTTCTCCAAAGAACTGACTTTGGGCCTTTGTCAAATATTGGCTGCTCATAAGTGGATGGATTTATGTCTGGATTCTCGGTTCTGGCCCATTGGTCTCTGTGTCTGTTGTTGTACCAGTGCCAGGCTGTTTTGACTACTGTGGCGTTATAATAAGTTCTAAAATCGTGTAAACTGAGGCCTCTGACTTTGTTCTTTTTCAGTAATGCATTACTTATCCAGGGCCTCTTTTCCTTCCATATGAATTTGGTGGTTTGTTTCTGTATCTCACTGAAAAATGTCATTGGAATTTGGATCAGAATTGCTTTGTATCTATAGATGGCTTTTGGTAGAATAGGTATTTTTTACAACGTTAAGTCTTTTTATCCGTGAGCAAGGTATATTTTTCCACTTGTGTAGGTCTCTTTTGGTTTCTTGCAGTAGTGCCTTGTAGTTTTCTTTGTATAGTTCTTTTACGTGTCTGTTAAGATTTATTCCTAACTATTTTATCTTCTTGGGGGCTACTGTGAATGGTATTGATTTGGTGATTTTGTTTTCAATGTTCTTTTTGTTGGTGTAGAAGAATCCAACCGATTTTTGTATGTTTATCTTGTATCCTGATACTCTGCTGAACTCTTCAATTAGTTTCAATAGTTTTCTTGGGAATTCTTTAGGGGTTTCTGTGTATAAGATAATGTCATCTGGAAATAGAGATACTTTTACTTCTTTCTTACCAGTGTGGATGCTCTTTATTTCCTTATCAAGCTTAATTGCTCTGGCTAGGGCCTCCAGCAGTATGTTGAATAAGAATGGTGTTAAGGGGCATCCTTGTCTGGTTTCTGTTCTCAAGGGGAATGCTTTCAGAATCTCTCCCTTTAGGATGATGTTGGCTGTTGGCTTTGTATAAATTGCCTTGCATGTTGAGGAATTTTCCTTCTGTTCCTGTTTTGCGGAGAGTTTTTATCATGAATGGGTGTTGGACTTTGTCAAATGCCTTTTCTGCATCAATTGATAAAATCATGTGGTTCTTGTCTTTTATTTATATGGTGGATTACATTGTTTTTCTATTGTTGAACCATCCCTGCATACCTGGTATGAATCCCACTTGGTCATGGTGAATTATTTTTTCGATACGTTTTTGAGTTCTATTCGCTAGCATTTTGTTGAGGATTTTTGATTCTAAGTTCATGAGGGATATTGGTCTGTAATTTTCTTTTTTGTGGTGTCTTTACCTGGTTTTGGTATCAGGGATATGCTGGCTTCATAGAATGAGTTAGGGAGTATTCCGTCCTTTTCTATGCTTTGAAATACCTTTAGTAGTAGTGGTGTTAGCTCTTCTCTGAACGTTTGGTAGAACTCTGCAGTGAAGCTGTCAGGGCTAGGACTTTTTTTTGTTGGGAGTTTTTTGATTACCTTTTCAACCTCTTTTTTTATTACGGGTCTATTTAGTTGTTTTACTTCTGTTTGTGTGAGGTTAGGCAGGCAGTGTGTTTCTAGGAATTCATCCATTTCTTTTAGGTTTTCAAATTTGTTATAGTACAGTTTTTTGTAGCAATCTGGGAAAGATCTTGATTCTCTATTTTGCGGGTTTGTGGAAGCAATCATGGTCTGTTTCTTTATGTGATTTGTTATCGACTGTTGTCTCTGAGCCATCTATAGGTTACTGTAATAATTTATATTTGCTCACTTAGTCTTCTTGTTTTGTTTTGTTTTGTTTCAGTATACCCATATGGGCTACTAGAGTGTGCTAACTTGATTGTTGGAGCCTTTGAAGCATTTATGTCCTGTTACCTGATGGTTAGAGCTGTTACCAGGTGTATGAATCTATGAGTCCATTCACTATTCTTGAATAGAATCAGCTCAGGTGTCCTGATGGTTGGTCACCTAGTGTGTCATGAAGGCTCTCACCTACTGTCTTAAAGGAGTAGTGGTGATGGTTGTGTGCAGTGCTTTCTGGTAGCGGCAGGGGGTCACAATCCAAGGAGAGCAGGGTGCTCACAGCCTTCCCCCCAAGTGCCAGTAAGGAAGGAGTGTCTGCATTCTCTACAGTGCCCTGGTGGGTGGGTTCTGTAGCTGTACCTTAGGCACCCATTGCTTGTACCTGTAAAGACTGGTAGGCAACACTATCCTCAGAGCTCTTTTGCAGGTGGGTAGGTGGCGTGGATGGAGCCTTAGCCCTTAGTTCACTGCTGTGGGTCAGTGAGGGCTCTGTTTAATAGGTAGAGTGGTATCAAACCTCCAAAACCTACCTGTCCACTGCTCGGCTGAAACAATTGCAGTCCGACCTCTAACAGAATTGCCTTTGCATTATAATAGCCACCTGGTTCCGTGTAGGGGTGAAAGCCAAAGACTGTGGATCTCTTAGGCCTGGGCTGGAGTTGCTTCTGTTCTGATCTTGCAGTTTAGGGAAGTTAGGAAAGGATTTTTCCCCTGATTGTTAATTGCTGCTTTTGCCAGGCCAGGAGAATGGGCTATAAAAAAGCAGGGCACTTTTATCTCTGGCCCAGGGAATTCAAATGTTAATGAAGCTGGCTGGGGGACAGGGAAGGGAGGAATCAGATAGATAGGATAGAGGAGCGCAACGCTGGCTGGGCCCCCACCGAGATTTCCCTGGGGGGTTAGGGCTGCGACCTGTGCTTGCCTTGTCTCAGGAAGACACCATCAGCTCCAGAGCACAACATTAAGGGATCAGGGTTGGGGTACTGCTTCTGTGTGGTCTCTCACTCCTGTCACTCAGGTTGGTGTGTAGCCTGTGTTTGCTGGCTGGGTCCCTGCCGTGATTGACCCTGGGGTTAGGGCTGCTTTCTGTGCTTGCCTTGTGTCAGGAAGCCCCCATCAACCCCACTGCACTGGCACCAAAGCACAGCACAAAGGGATCAGGGCTGGGGTGCTGCACATTGGGCACTGGAACTAGTAGCTGCTTCAGTGCGGTTTCTTGCTGTCCTGTCACTCAGGTTCATTCCTTAGTTCTGTGTTTGATGGTCAGGGTTCATAGAGTGTCATGTATGTAATCAATTCACTTGTTTTTTTCGAGTCTTTTTTGCAAGAGGGTTCAGCAGAAGCTTCTGCCTAGTCAGCCATCTTGGTCCCATCCCAGTACTTTTTCTTGTTGGGCATTTTTTAAATTACTTTTTCCATCTCTTCTTTTGTTATGGGTTTGTTTAGTTGTTCTATCTCTGTGTTAGTTTAGGTAGGTAGTGTCGTTCTAGAAATTTGTCCGTTTCTTCTAGGTTTTCAAATTTGTTAGGGTACAATTTTTCATAGTAATCTGATATAATTCTTTTAATTTCAGTTGGGTCTGTTGTGATATCATCCATCTCATTTCTTATTCGGGCTGTTTGGTTTGTCTCCTGTTTTTCTTTTGTCGTTCTGGCCAGCGGTTTATTGATTTTGTTAATCTTTTCAAGGAACCAGCTTTTGGTCTTGTTAACTCTTTCAATTGTTTTTCTGTTCTCCATTTCATTTAATTATGCTCTAATTTTTATTATTTACTTTCTTCTGGTCCCTGAGGGTTTCTTTTGTTGCTCTCTTTCTATTTGTTTAAGTTGTAGGGATAATTCATTGATTTTGGCCCTTCTTTTTGGATTTGTGCATTTATTGTTATAAATTGACCCCTGAGCACTGCTTTAGCTGTGTCCCAAAGGTTCTGATAGGACATGTTTTTATTCTCATTTGATTCTATAAATTTCTTTATTAGGTCATTAATTTCTTCTATAACCCAGTCGTTTTTGAGCAGGGTGTTGTTCAGTTTCAATGTGTTTGATTTCTTTTCCCTCCTTTTTCTGTTATTTTCTACTTTTATGGCTTCATGGTCAGAGAAGATGCTTTGTAATATTTCAATGTTTTGGATTCTGTTAAGGTTTGCCTTATGACCTAATATGTGGCCCGTTCTAGAGAACATTCCTTGTGCATTGGAAAAGTAAGTATCCTTGTCTGCTTTTGGGTGTTGTGTTCTGTATATGTCTGTAAGGTCTGGTCGGCTGATTGTGGCATTTAGATCTTCCGTGCCCTTATGGAGCTTCTTTCTGGATGTTCTGTCCTTCACTGAATGTGGTATGTTGAAGCCTCCCACTGTTATTGTGGAACTGGCTGTCTTGCTTTTCAATGGTGTTAGAGTTTGTTTTATGTATCTTGAAGCCCTGTCATTGGGTGCATAAATATTTAATATGGTAATATCCTCCTCGTATGTTGTCCCTTTGAGTTTTAGTTTGTGTGTGTATTTAAGTCTAAGGTCTGTCTCTTGTAGGCAGCATATAGACGGATTGTGTTTTTTTTTTTTTATCCATTCTACTACTCTCTGTTTATTGGTGCGTTTAGTCCATTTACATTTGGTGTAATTAAGGATAGGTATGAATTTTTTTTTTTTAATGAATTTAGTGCTATCATTTTGATGTCATTTTTTGTGTGTTGTCGACAGTTTCTTTTTTCTACTTAATTTTTTGTGCTTAGTTTTTCTTTATTGTCTTTTTCTCTTTTTCATTGTTGTTGATTTTGTTTTTTCTGAGCCTTTATGTTTTTCTTGTATTTTATTTTGATATGTAGGATTGGTAGTCGCCTTTGTGGTTACCTTATTATTTACCCCTATTTTTTTAAGCTGAACCAAACTTTTATCTCTCTGTATCTCCTTGATTTCCTTTCCATATGAAAGACGTATGACTACATTTTTTAGTCCGTCTTTATTGATTTAATGTTGTCATCTTTTATATAATGACATCAGTTTCCCTGTTGTGTGCATTTTTTAAAAAATCTTGATTTATTTTTGTGATTTCCATATCTAGTTGATATCTGGTTGCTCTATCCTGTGTTCTAGTCTTGGGTTGTTATGTTATCGATTTTCTAACCAGAGGACTCCCTTTAGTAGTTCTTGTAATTTTGTTTTGGTTTTGGCCAATTCCCCAAACTTCTGTTTGTCTGGAAGTCTCCTAATTTCACCTTCATATTTGAGAGAGTTTTGCTGGCTATATGATTCTTGGCTGGCAGTTTTTTTCTTTCAGGGTTTTGTAAATGTCATCCCATTGCCTTCTTGTCTGCATGGTTTCTGCTGAGCATTCTGAGCTTATTCTTATTGACTCTTATTTGTAGGTAACTTTTCATTTATTTGTAGCTGCTCTTAAAATTCTATCTTGGTTTAGCAAATCTGATTATAATACGTCTTGGTGACTGTCTTTGTGGATCTACTGTGTGTGGAGTTCAATGAGCATCTTGGATAAATACCTTCTCATCTTTCACGATATCAGGGAAGTTTTCTGCCAACAAATCTTCAACAATTTTCTCTGTATTTTCTGTTATCCCTCCCTGTTCTGGTACTCTAGTCACTCGTAGGTTATTTCTGTTGATAGAGTCTCATATGATTCTTAGGGTTTCTTCGTTTTTTCAAATTCTTTCATCTGATTTTTATTTGAATGTATTGGTGCCAAGTGTTTTATTTTCAGTCTCACTCATTCTGACTTCCATTTCCTCAGTTCTCCTCCTCTGACTTTCTACTGAGTTGTCTAATTCTGAAATTTTATCTTAATCTTCTTAATTTCTGATTGCTGTCTCTGTGTGGATTCTTACAGCCTATTAAATTTTTCGTTATGCTCTGGAATGACCTTCTTAATTTCCTGAACTTCTTTATCTGTGTGTTCCTTGTCTTGTTTGGCATTTTGCCTGTTCTCCTTCCTGATCTGTTGAAAAGTTCTGTATATTAATCTTTTGTATTCTACCTCTGGTAATTCCAGGAATATCTCTCCATCTGGAAGATTCCTTGATTTCTTGTTTTGGAAGCTCCTTGAAGTGATCACGGTCTGCCTGTTTTTGTGATTTGATATTGACCATTGTCTCTGAGCCATCTACGAGTTATTCTCTTAATTTATTTTATATTTGTTTACTGTGTCCTAGCTTTTTGCTTTATTTTGTTTTGATATACCCAAATAGGCTGCTCGAGTCAGGTATCTTGATTATGGGAGCCTTTGAGGTTCTAATGTCCTGTCACAAGATGGCTAGAGTCGTTACCAGGTATATGTGCCTAGGAGCCCACTCACTTTTCTTATATGGATTCAGCTCAGATGTCCAGGTAGTCAGTTACCAAATGTCTGGTGCAGGCTCTTACGTGTGGCCTTAGAGGAGCAGTGGTGATTGGTGTATGCATAGGATTCTGGTTGTAGCAGGGGGTCACACTCTGAGCAAAGCAGGGGGCTGACAACCATCCTCCGAGTGTCTGTGTGGAAGGAGCCTCCCTTTTCTCTAAAGCACACAGGTTGGTGAGCTCTGCAGCTGTATTATGGGCACCGAGTGCTTTTAAATGTAAGGAGTGGGAGACAACACTTATCTTTGGACCCCTGTCATAGGTGGTGTGGGTGGAGCCACCAGTCCTCAGGCCCCTGATGTGGGTAGGTGAAGACTCTGCTTAATATGCAGAGTGGTGTTAAACGTCAAAAACCTGCCTCTGCACCACACAGCTGAAACAGTTAGTCAGAGCTCAGGCACATAGACCCTTGCGTTCTGACAGCAACGGCCTGGGTACTGAAATGGCAGCACACAGGTCCATGCAGGGGTGAAAGGCATCCAGAGTCCGTGGACTGCTTGTGTCTGGACAGTAGCTGCTTCTGCCCTACATTCCCAGCTTAGGGGAGCTGGCAGATTATTTTTTCCCTGTTTGTTAATTTGTTCCTTCTCCCAGGCTGGGAGAATGGCTCAGCATGCATAGAAGGACTTATGCTTATGTCAGGTCCAGCAAACTTGTCTGTTACTGAAACCGGCTCCAGGGTTGCGGCAGAGGGAGGAGGGATCAGATAAATGAGAGAGAGTTCCTTCAAAAGGGGAGCTATTTGATCTGCGCAGTAAATTGGACACGAGCACTTATGTCAAGAGTGCTGTCTTTGCTGATTCTGGACGTTTGGGTAGATTGCCGCTGGCTCTTTATGGCTATGGAAACCACGACCTGAACGTTATCTCCAGCCCCGCCACAGTCATGCCAGGGAATCGGGGCTGAGTGGCATCGGTTCCCGCTAAGTCAGGTCTAGCAACTCCTTGCTTCTGAACCGTCTCTCCCCTCCTGTGCTGCTCAGTCTGAGTTATTAACTTTGCCTTTGATGTTCAGGGCTCCTGGCTTGTCATATATATAATCGATTCACTTGTTTTTTTTTGGTCTTTATTGTAAGAGGGACTACTGGAAACATCCGTCTACTCTGCCATATTGTCCCCACTCTCTAGTAGTACTTCTTCCAAGACAGATTTGTTCGTTCTTTTGGCAGTCCATGGTATATTCAGTATTCTTCACCAACACCACAATTCAAAGGTGTCAATTCTTCTTCAGTCTTCTTATTCATTGTCCAGCGTTCACATGCCTATGATGGGATTGAAAATACCGTGGCTTGGGTCAGGTTCACCTTAGTCTTCAAGGTGACACCTTTGCTTTTGAACACTCTGAAGAGGTCCTTTGCAGCAGATTTTCACAATGCAACGTGTCTTTTGATTTCTTGACTGCTGCTTCCATGGCTGTTGACTATGGATCCAAGTAAAATGAAACCCTTGACAACTTCGGTCTTTTCTGCATTTATCATGCATGGTGTGGCTCATTGGTCTAGTTTTGAGGATTTTTGTTTTCTTTATGTTGAGTTGCAATCCATAGTGAAGGCTATGGTCTTTGATCTTCATCAGTAAGTGCTTCAAGTCCTTTTCACTTTCAGCAAGCAAGGTCGTGTCATCTGCATATCTCAGATTGTTGTTGAGTCTTCCTCCCATCCTGATGTCCCATTCTTCTTCATGTAGTCCAGTTTCTCAGGTTATTTGCTTAGCATACAGATTGAATAGGTACGGTGAAAGGATAAGAGCCTGACGCACACATTTTCTGACTTTAAACCGTATAGTATCCCCATGCTCTGCCTTCACTTATGTACAGGTTCCTCATGAGCACAATTAAGCACTCTGGAATTCTTATTCTTCGCAATGTTATTCATAATTTGTTATGATCCTCACAGTCAGATGCCTTTGCATAGTCAATAAAACACAGGTAAACATCCTTCTGATGTTCTCTGCTTTCAGCCAGGGTCCATCTGACATCAGCAATGATATCCCTCGTTCCACTTCCTCTTCTGAATCAGGCCTGTATTTCTGGCAGTTCCTTGTGGATATACTGCTGCAGCCACTTTTGAATAATCTTCAGCAAAATTTTGATTGTGTGTGATATTAATGATACTGTTCTTTAATTTCTGCATTTGGTTGAATTACCTTTCTCGGGAATGGGCATAAATATGGATCTCTTCTAGTCAGTTGGCCAGGTATCTGTCTTCCAGATTTCTTGTCATAGACAAGTGAAGACTTCCAGTGCTGCATCTGTTTGTTGAAATGTATCAATTGATATTTTGTCAATTTCTGGAGCCTGTTATTTGTCAATGCCTCCAGTGCAGGTTGGACTTCTTCCTTCAGTACCATCCGTTCCTGATCATATGCTACCTCTTGAAATGGTTGAAGGCCAACCAGTTCTTTTTGGTATAATGACTCTGTGTATTCCTTCCATCTTCTTTTGATAATTCCTGTGTTGTTTAATATTTTCCCATAGAATCCTTCACTATTGCATCTTGAAGCTTCAGCTTTTCCTTCAATTCTTTCAGCTTGAGAAATGCTGAGTGGGTTCTTCCCTTTTGGTTTTCTATCTCCAGCTCTTTGCACGTATCATTGTAATGCTTTGTCTTCTTAAGCTGCCCTTTGAAATATTCTGTTTAGCTCTTTTTCTTCATCATTTCTTCTTTTCAGTTTAGCTACTCTGCGTTGAAGAGCATGTTTCAGAGTCTCTTCTGACATCCATTTTGGTATTTTCTTTCTTTCCTGTCTTTTCTCTTACTTTCTACATGTAAGAAAGATGTCCTTGATGTCATTCCACAACTCATCTGGTCTTCAGTCATTAACGTTCAGTTAGCCAAATCTATTCTTGAAATGGTCTCTAAATTTATGTGGGGTGCAATCAAGGTCATACTTTGGCTCTTGTGGAGTTGTTATAATTTTTTTCAGTTTCAACTTGAACTTGCATATGAGAAGTTGAAAGTCTGTTCCACAATCAGCCCTTGGCCTTGTTCTGACTGATGATATTGAGCTTTTTTCATCGTCTCTTTCCACAGATGTAGCCGATTTGATTCCTGTGTATTCCATCTGGCTAGGTCCATGTATATTGTTGTTTATGTTGGTGAAAAAAGGTATTTGAAGTGAAGATGTTGTTGGTCTTGCAAAATTCTATCATGCGATCTCTGACATCGTTTCTATCACCAAGGCCATATTTTCAGACTACTGATCCTTCTTGTTTGTTTCCATCTTTTCACATTCCAATTGCCAGTAATTATCAATGCACCCTGATTGCATGTTTGATCAATTTCAGACTGCCGAATCTGTTAAAAGTCTTCAGTGTCTTCATCTTTGGCCTTTGTGGCTGGTGCGTAAATTTGGATAATACTGGTTTAACTGGTCTTTCTTGTTGGTATATGGATATTATCCTATCACTGACACCACTGATAGATCTTGAAATGTTGTTTTTGATGATGAATGCAATGCCATTCCTCTTCCAAGTTGTAGTTCCTGGTATAGTAGCCCATATGATTGTCTGATTAAAAATGGCCAGTGCCAGTCCATTTCAGCTCACTGATGCCTAGGATATTGATGTTTATGCATTCCATTTCTTTTTGACGCTTTCCAATTTTCCTAGATTCGTACTTCATTCATTCCTTGTTCCGATTATTAATGGATATCTCTGATTATTAATGGATGTTTGCAGCAGTTTCTTCTCATTTGCAGTCATGCCACATCAGCAAATGAAGGTCCCGAAAGCTGGACTCAATCCATGTCATTAAGGTCGACTCTTTGAGGAGGCAGCTATTCCCCAGTTGTCTTTTGAGTGCCTTCCAACCTGGGGGGCTCATCTTCCAGCACCATATCAGACACTGTTCTGCTGCTATTCATAAGGTTTTCTCTGGATAATTCTTTTCAGAAGGAAACTGCCGGGTCCTTCTTCCTAGTCTGTCTTAGTCTGGAAGCTCAGCTGAAACTTGTCCTCCATGGGTGACCCTGCTAATATCTGAATCCTGGTGGCATAGCTTTCAGCATCATAGCAACATGCAGGCCCCCACAGTAGGATAAACTGACAGACGTGGGGGGTAGCTTTATAGTAAGTATTAAAATTGGGTAATGTGATTCCTCTAAATTTATTATTCTTTTTCAAAATTGTTTCAGGTATTCAGTTTCTTTGCATTTTAATGTAATTTTTAGAATCAGTTTGTTTATATCTGAAAAACTGCCAGTGGGATTTTGATTAGAGTTGTGTTAAAGTTATAGATCAATTTGGGATAAATTGACATCATTACGATGTTGAGCATTCCAGTACATGAGCATGGTATGTATCTCCATTTACGTGGGTCTTGGTTTTGAATGTTTAATGAAAGTGTTAACCTTTCTTTCATTCCTGGTATTGGTGATTTGTGTTTTCTCTTTTTGTCAGTGTCTGTATTTATTGATCTTTTCAAGTAACCATCTATTTTGTTGATTTTATATATTGTTTTTCTGTTTTCAATTTCATTGATTTCCGTTCTTTATTTCCTTCCCTCTGTTTGTTTTGGGTTTATTTTGCTCTTTTTTAGGTTCTTAAGATGGAAACTTAGGTATTGTTTTGAGACTTCTTTGTGTTTTAGATGAAGGTTTACAAAGCAAATTAGTTTCTCATTAAGCAACTAATATACATATCGTTTTGTGACGCTGGTTGCCAACCCCATGACACGTCAGCATTTCTCCCACCCTTGACCTTGGGTTCCCCATTATTGGCTTTTCTGTTCCCTCCTACCTTCTTGTCCTTGACCCTGGGTTGGTGTGCCCATTTAGTCTCATTTTGTTTTATAAGCCTGTCACTCTTTGGCTGAAGGGTATACCTCAGGAGTGAATTCAGTACTGAGTTAGAAGGGCGTCTGGGGTCATACTCTCGGGGTTTCTCCAGTCTCTGTCAGACAAGTAAGCCTGGTCTTTTTTTGTGAGTTAGAATTTTGTTCTACATTTTTCTCCAGCTCTGTCTGGGACCCTCTATTGTGATCCCTGTTAGAGCAGTAAGTGGTAGTAGCTGGTCACCATTTTGTTGTGCTAGATGGAGGCAGTGGTAGTTGTGGTCCATTAGTCCTTTGGACTAAGCTTTCCCTTGTGTCTTTGGTTTTGTTCATTCTCCCTTGCTCCATATGGGGTTGGACTGGTGGAATATCTTAGAAGTCCACTCACAAGCTTTTAAGACCCCAGTTGCTACTCACCAAAGTAGAATGTAGAATATTCTCATTATAAACCATATTATGCCAATTGCATAGCATAGGTGTCCCCTGAGACCATGGTCTCCACAGCCCTCAGCCCATTGATTTGGTCCCTCAGGGAGTTTAGATGTGTCTATGAAGCTTCTATGACCTTGCCTTCGACAAGTTGTGCTGGCTTTCCCAGTAATATGTACTGTCTTACCCTTCACCAAAGTTACTACTTATCTATTGTCTAATTTAATGTTTTTCCCCTACCCACACTCATAACCATCAAAGATTGTTTGGTTTTCTGTGTAAACCTGTTCTTGAGTTTTCATGATCGTAGTCTGTTTTAGTCATCTAGTGCTGCTATAACAGAAATACCACAAGTGGATTGCTTTAACAAAGAGAAATTTATTCTCTCATGGTAAAGTAGCCTAAAAGTCCAAATTCAGGGCGTTGGCTCCTGGGGAAAGCTTTCTGTCTCTGTTGGCTCTGGAGGAAGGTCCTTGTCCTCAGTCTTACCATGGTTGAGGAGCTTCTCAGGCGCAGGGACCCTAGGTCCAAAGGATGCGCTATGCTCCCGGCATTGCTTTCTTGGTGGTATGAGGTCCCCTGTCTCTGTGCTTACTTCTTTTATATCCCAAGACATTGCCTTAAGATACAGTCCAGTCCAGTAGTTTGAGTCCTGCCTCACTAACACAACTGCCACCCATCCTCCCTCATTAACATCATCAAACCCAAAACCCAGTGCTGTCGAGTCGATTATCATAGAGGGAGGATTTACAACATATAGGAAAATCACACAATACTGAGAATCATGGCCCAGTCCAATTGATATTACACACATTTTGGGGGAACATAATTCAATCCATGATACAGTCTCATACAGCATTTGTCCTTTTGTAACTGACTTATTTCACTCAGCATAATGCCCTCCAGATTTATCCATGTTCTGAGATGTTTTGCAGATTCATCATTGTTCTTTATCATTGCGTAGTATTCCATTGCATGTAGGCACCATAGTTTGTGTATGCATTCATTTGTTGGTGAGTATTTTTGCTGTTGTGAATAATGCAGCAGTGAACATGGGTGTGAATATGTCAATTCGTGTGACGGCTCTTTTCTCTAGGCTATATTCCCAGGAGTGGGATTGCTGGATCATTTGGTATTTCTATTTCTAGCTTTTTAAAGAAGCCCAATATTGTTTTCCAAAATGGTTATACCATTTTGCATTCCCACCAGGAGTGGATAAAAGTTCCAACCTCCCAACTGTCTGGCCAACATTTGTTATTTTCTGTTTTTTTGATTTGTGCCAGTAATGCTGGGGTGAGATGGTATCTCATTGTGGTTTTGATTTGCATTTCTCTAATGGCCAGTGATCAATGAGCATTTCCTTATGTGACTGTTAGCCACCTGAATGTCTTCTTGGAAGTGTCTGTTCTTACCCTTTGTCTGTTTTTAAGTTATACTGTTTGTCTTTTTGTTGTAGAGGTGCTGGATTTTTCTATAGATTTTAGAAGTTAGACCTTTGTTGGATTTATCTATCATATCCAAACATTTTTTCCCAGTCTGTAGGTTCTTCTTTTACTCTTTTGGTGAAGTCTTTTGATGAGCATAAGTGTTTAATTTTTAGAAGATCCCAGTTGTCTAGTTTATCTTCTGGGGTTTGTATATTGTTAGTTATGGTTTGTATCCTCTTTATGCCATATAATAGGACCTCCAGTGTTGACCATATTTTTTCTCCTATGATATTTACAGTTTTTGGTTTTATATTTAGACGTTTGACCTATTTTGGATTAGTTTTTGTTTATGGTCTGAAGTATGAGTTGTGTCTCATTTTTTTGCAGATGGTTATCCAGTTTTGTCAGCATTATTTGTTAAAAAGACTTGTCTTTTTTCCATTTAGTGAACTTTGGGCCTTTGTTGAAGATCAGGTGACCGTAGGTGGATGGATTTATGTTTGGGTTCTGAATTCTGTTCCATTAGTCAATGTGTCTGTCATTGTACCAGTACCAGGCTGTTTTGACCACTGTCGCTGTATAGTAGGTTTTAAGGTCAGGTAGTGTGAGTTGTCTTACTTTATTCTTCTTCTTCAATAGTCCTTTACTTATCTGGGGCTCTTCCCGTTCCATATAAAGTTAATCATTTATTTTTTCCATCTCATGAAAGAATGCTGTTTGTATATGAATTGAGATTGCGTTGTACCTGTACAATGCTTTGGCTGATGACTGTTTTACAATGTTAAGTCTACCTGTCCCTGAGCATGGTATGCTTTCCCATTTATGTTGATCTCTTTTGTTTTTTTTTGCAGCAGTGTTTTGTACTTTTCTTTGTATAGGTTATTTACATTCCTGGTTAGATTTATTCCTAAGTATTTTATTTTTTTAGGGGCTATTATAAATGGTATTGTTTTCCTGATTTCATTGTTCTCTTTATTAGTGTATGGGACTCCAACTGAGTTTTGAATGTTTATCTTGTATCCTGCTACTCTGCTGAATCTTTCTGTTAGTTCCAGTAGTTTTCTCATGGAGTCTTTTGGGTTTTCTATAGTATGATATCATCTGCAAATAGGGGCAGTTTTACTTCTTCCTTACCAGTTTGGATACCCTTTATATCTGTTTCTTTCCTTATTGCTCTAGCTAGAATTTCTTGCACAGTGTCAAATAAGAGTGGTAATAAAGGATATCCTTGTGTAGTTCCTGTTTGCAAAGGGAATGTTTTCAGCTTCTCTCCATTGAGAATGATGTTGCTTGTTGGTTTTGTATAGATGCCGTCATGGATTGAATTGTGTCCCCCCAAAATATGTGTCAACTTGGTTAGGCCATGAGTCCCAGTATTATGTGGTTGTCCTCCATTTTGTGAGTGATGTGATTTTTCCTATGTGTTATAAATCCTAATTTCTGCCTGTGGTTAATTAGCCACGATTAGATTATGTTAAAGAAGATTAGAGTGGTGTCATGGACTGAACTGTGTCCTCCAAAAATACCTGTCAACATAGCTGGGCCATGAGTTCCAGTATTGTGTGATTGTCCACCATTTTATGTGATTTTCCTATGTGTTATAAATCCTATCACTATGATGAAATGAAATGGATTAGAGGCAGTTATATTAATGAGATATGTAAGATTATATAGTATCTTAAGCCAATCTCTTTGAGATATAAAAGAGAGAAGCAAGCAGAGAGACAGGGGGACCTCACACCACCAAGAAAGCAGCACCGGGAGCAGAGTGCATCCTTTGGACCTGAGGACCCTGTGCTTAGATGCTCCCAGACCAAGGAAGGACTGATGACAAGGACCTTCCTCCAGAGTCGACAGAGAGAGAAAGCCTTTCCCCGGAGCTGGTGCTCTGAATTTGGACTTCTAGTCTACTAGAATGTGAGAGAATAAACTCTGTTAAAGCCATCCACTTGCGGTATTTCTGTTATAGCAGCATTAGATGGCTAAGACAGGTGGGATGTAACACCCATGCTCAAGTCACATCCCTGATGCAATGTAAAGGGAATTTCTCTGTGGTGTGGCCTGCATCACCTTCTATCTTACAAGAGATAAAAGGGAAGCAAGCAGAGAGGGAGGGACCTGAAACCACCAAGAAAGCAGAGCATGTCCTCTGGACATGAGGTTTCTGTGCAGAGAAGCTCCTAGTCGAGGGGAAAATTGATGACAAGAACCTTCCTTCAGAGCTGACAGAGAAAGTCTTACCCCGGAGCTGACGTTCTGAATTTGGACTTGTAGCTTACTAGACTGTGAGAGAATAAATTTCTTTTTGTTAAAGCCATCCACTTGTGGTATTTCTGTTACAGCAGCACTAGTTGACTAAGACAGATGCCTTTATTATGTTGAGAAATTTCCCATCTATTCCAATTTTATTGAGAGTTTTTATCAGGAATGTGTGTTGGACTTTGTCGAATGTCTTTTCTACATCGATGGAGATGATCATAAGATTCATTTATTTATGTGGTGGATTACATTGGTTGATTTTATAATGCTGAATCATCCTTGCATACCTGGTATGAATCCCACTTGGCTATGGTGCATTTTTTTTTTTTTTTTTGTTATGATGTTGAATTCTCTTGGCTAGAATTTTGATGAGAATTTTCCGTCTATATTCGTGAGAGATATTGGTCTGTAATATTCTCTTTTTGTGATGTCTTTGCCTGGTTTTGGTATCAGGGTTATGCTGGCTTCATAGAATGAATTCAGAAGTATCCCTTCCATTTCTGTGTTCTGAAACAGTTTGGGTAGTACTGGTGTAAATTCTTCTCTGAATGTTTAGTAGAATTCTACAGTGAAGCCATCTGGGCCAGGTTTCTTTTTGTTTTTTAATTACCTTTCCAAATCTCTTGTTATGGGTCCATTCAAATTTTCAACTTCAGTTTGTGTTAGTTTGGGTAGGTAGTGTGTTTCTAGAAATTTGTCCATTTTCTCTAGTTTTTCAAATTTGTTTGGTTATGGTTTTTCATAGTACTCTGTTGTGATCTTATTTCACTTGGATCTGTTGTAATGTCCCCCATTTCATTTCTTATTTGGGTTATTTGTGTCTTCTTCTGTTTTCTTTTTGTGAAATTGGCCAGTGGTTTGTCGATTTTATTGATCCTTTCAAAGAACCACCTTTTGTTTTTGTTGATTCTGTTGTTTTCCTATTATCTATTTCATTTATTTCTGCTCTGATCTTTATTATTTCCGTTCTTCTGAGGGCTGTGAACTTCTTTTGCTGTTTTCTTTCTATTTGTTTGAGTTGTGTAGTTAATGTTTTGATCTTGTTCCTTTTTTGATGTGTCCATCTATTGCTATAAATTCTGAGTACTACATTTGCTGTGTCGCAAAGGTTTTGTTATGATGTGTTTTCTTTTGTTTGATTCTAGGAAATTTTTGATTCCATCTCTGATTTCTATTACGTAGTGTGTTTTTTAAGCAGTATGTTATTTAGTTTGCATGTATTTGATTTTTTTCCCTTGCTTTTCCTGTTATTAATTTCTACTTTGATGGTGTTGTGATCAGAGTAGATACTTTATATTATCTCAGTGTTTTGGATTTTTTCAAGGGTTCCTTTGTGGCCTAAGATGTGGTCTATTCTGGAGAATGCTCCATGTGCGTTGGAAAAGACATTGTGTACTTTGCTGCTATTGGTTTAAGTGTTCTATATATGTCTGTAAGATCAAGTTGGTTGATTGTGTGCTTTAGATCTTCTGTATCTTTGTTGAGTGTCTAGATGTTCTGTCCTTTACTGAGGGTGGTGTGTTGATGTCTCCTACTGTTATTATGGAACTTTCAATTTTTCTTTCAGTGCCATTAGTATTTGTTTTATGTATTTTGGAGCCCTGTCTTTGGGTGCATAGATATTTATTACGATTATGTCTTCATGGTGGCTTCATTATGTCTTCAGTCATTGTATAATATCCTCCTTTGTCTTTTAAGGTGGATTTTGTTTTAAAGTCTGTTTTATCTGAGATTTGTATTGCCACTTCTCATTTTTCATAGCTATTTGCTTGGTATTTTTTTTTTTCCATCCTTTGATTTTTAATAAATTTATGTCTTTGTTTCTAAGGTGTATCTCATGTAGACATAATATTGATGTTATGTTTTTTAATCCATTCTGTCACTCTGTGTTTTTACGAGTGCATTTAAGTCATTTACGTTCACTGTGATTATTGATAGCTGTGTTTATTGCTGTCATTTTGTAGTGCTCTTTTTTGTGATGGTGATGTTTTCTTTGTTCCTCTTACTCTTTTGTACTGAATTCCTTTTGCTTATGTAGTTTTTTTTTTTGTTTCATTTTTGCATATTTTGGGTTTACTGAGACATTTTGATGAGTAGGTTTGTTAACTTTCTCTGTGGTTACCTTAAAATTTACTCTTATATTCCTAAGTTTAAGCCAGTCTTTTATTACTTGATAACACCTTGACTTTCTCTCCATTTGAAACTTCTATACCTACACTGTTTATTCCTCTTTTGTTGTTCTGATGTTGTTGTCATTTACAGATTGACATCTCTGTTCTGTGTTGTAATTTTTTAGTTTTCTTTTATCCTTGAGAGTTCCTTATCTAAACTGGTATCTCTCTTATGTGCTAGATTCAGGTTGTTGTCTGATGTTGTCAGTCCTCTAACCAAAGGGCTCCCTTTCATAATACTTATAAGTTTGGTTTGGTTTTTATGTATTCCCTTAATTTCTCTTTATCTGGAAATGCCCTAATTTCACCATCATATTTGAGTGAGAGTTTTTCAGTATATATTATTCTTGTTTGGCAGTTTTTTTCTTTCAAGATTTTATATATGTCATCTCATTGCCTCCTTGCCAGCTTAGTTTCTGCCAAGTAATCAAAGCTTAGTCTTCTTGTTTCCCCTCTATATGTGACTTTTCGTTTTTCTCAAGCTACTCTCAGGATGTTTTGGGTCTTTGGTTTCAACGAGTGGCATTATGATATGTCTTGGTGCTTTTCTTTTGGGGTCTATCCTATATGAGGTTTGTTGAGCTTCTTGAACAGTCGGCTTTTCGTCTTTCATGACATTAGGGAAGTTTTCTGTCAGCAAGTCTTCAATGATCCTCCCCCTGTTCTGGAACTCTGATCACATGCAAATTTTGCTTTTGATTGTACCCCACATTGTTCTTAAGGTTTCTTCATTTTTTTTTTAATTCTTTTCTCTGACTTTTCCTAAGCAAGGCAGTAGACAAGGATTTGTCTTCAATTTTGCTTATCCTGTCTTCCATTGTTTCAAGTTTGCTCCTAAAACCTTCTACTGTACTGTCTGTTTCTGAAATCTTGTTGTTTATCTTTTGAATTTCTAATTGCTGTTTTTGTATGATTTCTAGTTGTTTATTCATTTTTACATTTTCTTCCTGTATTATTTTCCTGAGTTCTTCCTGTGTCTGTGGTTTTCCTGATTTTGTCTCTATTTTCTATGATCTTGTGTGTTTTTCCTTATTTTTGTCTGCATTTTCCTTCATGTGTTGGAGAACCCTGAATATTAGAGTTTTGAATTCCCTATCAGGTAGTTCCATTGCCTTTTCTTCTACTGGAAGGTCATCTGATGTTTTGTTTTGATTGCTTTCTGGAGCCATCCTCTCCTCTTTTTTTGTTTTGATGTCTAATGTTTCTGGGATATTCAAGAATTATTTTCTTTGTTGGTTGTAGATTTGATTGTTTCATCCTGCTTTTTTGTTTTATTTTGTTATGTCTTGGTAGGTGGGGTGGGTGTGTTTTGTTGCTTGCTCACTTGTGGGCACAATACTTCTCACAACCTTGTCCAGGTGGGCAGGGCCAGCCAGTCAGCAATGGTGCAGCAGGGTGGGTCCAGTGTGTAGAAAGGCAGGGATGGGTAGTTTTCAGCAAGAACTGGGGGTGACAGTGTGGAGCTGGGAGGCAGTGCAGGGCAAGTGCAGGGGGGCCACTTCAGTACCTCTAAGGTGCATGGTACTCAGCACATGGTGCAGATAGGCAGGAGGCAAAGGAGAAGATGTGGTGTACAGAGTTAAGTGAGTGGTTGAAAGAAAAGAAAGGAGAGAGAAACAAAGGCAAAGAAAAGTAAAAATAAAAAGGCAAAAATGAAGTAAAAAAGTAAATAAAATGTTAATGTGGAGTAGGATTTGGTAGGTGAGGGCAGGGAAAACCCGGCAAGGCCATGGGTTGGTGGCTTTCTAGTTGAGTGGTGTGGCTTCGCCTGTTGAGAAGTGGCGTGGGTGGCGCCTGGGGCTAGGTGGGCAGCAGAGAGAAAAGGAAAGAGGGGAAAGAGAGAAAAGATTCCAACAATCAACAAATGAAGAAACATAATAAAAAAATAAAAACTACAATAGCAGCAAAGAAATAATGAATGTGGGGTCACTGGCCATTTGGGGTGAGGTGGAATTGGAGTGACAGTAAGCTGATGCCTGTCTCGCAGGATGGCACAGCATGTCTTGTCAGTAACGGGAGGAGGCAGTACAGGGCCTAGGTGGGAGGGAGAAGGAGAAGGGAAAAAATACACAAAAAAATACGGCACTGAGGGAGCTGGTGTGTGGGGGCGGTGCAGACCCAGGGAGGCCATGTGCCAGGGGCTGTCCAGCTGAGCGGTACAGCACAGCACACCAAGAAGTTGCAGGTGGTGCACGGGTCTGGGTGGATGGGAGAAAAGAAAGGAAGGAAGTGTGTGAGAAGAAACAATAACAAAAAAAAGTATAAAATAACACAAACAATCAGTCGATAAAATGGTGCTTTGGGAGCTAGTTGGTGATGACCGTGCAGACGAGGGAGGCTGCGCACAGTGACTCTCCACAACTGAGCTGTGCAGCATGGCCCTTTCAGAAGAAGCAGGGGCAGTGCACAGGGTTGGGTAGGTGGAAGAATGGAAAAGAAGGAAAGGAAAAGAAAGGGAGAAGAAACAGAAGAAAAGAAAAACCAAACAAGCCAAAAAATTACAGCCTGTCAAAAAGGGAAAGGGATGGCACATGGGGCTAGCTGGGCAGGAGAAAGGAAAGGAAGTAAGGGAGAGAAACAATTTTAAAAAAGCCCAAAAAGCAAACAAACGAAATGAACAAAGTAAACAAACAAAAAAATTATACCCTATCAAGAAGTGGGGGGCGGGGAATGACACATGGGGCTAGCTGGGTGGAAGAAGGAAAAGGAACGGAGAGACAGAAAAGCAACAACAACAAGAACAAACAGACAAAAAAACAGTATCAAAAAACAAACATAAAAAACCACACACACACACACGCACACACACACACACAAAAGCAAACAAACCAAAAGTCCTAGCCTGTCAAGAAGGGGAGGGTATGGCACACAGGGCTAGCTGGGTGG
Organism: Loxodonta africana; assembly: GCF_030014295.1. Taxonomy (NCBI): domain Eukaryota; kingdom Metazoa; phylum Chordata; class Mammalia; order Proboscidea; family Elephantidae; genus Loxodonta; species Loxodonta africana. The sequence goes on along the minus strand of NC_087344.1, from coordinate 160,954,284 downwards.
GAGAAAGAAAAGGGAGGAAGGGAGGAGAGAAGAAACAACAAAAACAAAAGCAAAAAAAAAAAAAAAGCAAACTGGAAAAAAATAAAACAAAAAACCAAAAAAAAAGGGGGGGGGTTGAAGGGGCCAGCTGGTGGGGGTGGGGCGGACCTCAGCAACAATGAGCTAGTGTATCTCTGGCCAAGTAACCGTGGCCCATTAGTAAGCAGTGGAGGCTGCGTACAAGGAAGGAGTGGGGGTGAATGGGAAAACATATGTTACTGGTTACCAGGTACTCTGTCTCCTCCTGGGAGCTCTGTGGAGTTGCCTTCCCATACTCCCTGTCCGCAGTCCTTGGTGGCTTAGGTCCAAGATGCTGAATCTAGCCACGTTAGCTGATAGAGCACCTCCACTCCGTAGCTCTCCTTATTGTCTGTTCTCTGTAAGTTTCTCATGCCATTTGGTGCTTGATCAAGTTCTTTATTCCTTCATTTGGTACTTAGGGTTCCAGGATTGATGTTTCTATGTTTTCTTTAGTTTTTTGGGTCTTTGCTGCAGAGGGATGTCATGATGCTTCTGTCTATAGCACCATGTTGGCTCTGCTCCTGAGGTCAAATCATTTTGTTTGGGATTCAGTGAACTTTATAAATCTGTAAATTTTTTACTTTCTTCAAATTTGGCAAGTTTTCTGCCATTATTTCTTCAAGCATTTTTTTCTATCTTATTCTCACTATCCCCTCCTTCTGGGACTATAATATACAGCTCTTTGAACTTTTGATATTGTCTCACAGACCCTTGAGAGTCTTCCATTTTCTTTCAATCTTTTTTTCCCCTCCCTGTTCTTCAGATTGGATCATTTCTACTGTTCTGATCTTCAAATTTACTGTTACTCTCCTCTGTAATGTCCATTCTGCTCTTAAGCACATCCAGTGAATTTTTAAAATCAATTTTAAAATTTCCATTTGGTTCTAGCTTATATTTTCTACTTCTCTGCTTATATTTCCTATATTTTCATTCATTTCAAGAATATTTTCCTTTATCCAGCTGAGCATGATTATAATTGCTGCATTAAAGTGCTCATCTGATGAAGTTCTGACATCTTGCTTATACTGGAGTTAGCATATGTTGGTTGCCCGTTTCCTTGAGAATGATTCACATTTTCCTGGTTTTTTGTATGTTGAGTAGTTTTGGCTTATATTCAGGACATTGTGAAGGCTATGTTGTGTAGACTCTCAGTCCTATTATATTTTTGTGTATAATGTAGGAAAATATAATGTTTTTGTTTTAGCCAAAAATTAGCTAGTTAGCTTCAAAATAAGTTTTGTTTCACCGTCTGTGCACAGCACTTCAAATCTCAATTTATTTCTCTTAGCCTTTGCTGCACTGCTTTTGAGTCTGTATCATGACTGTATTTCACAGGTCAGTTTTAGATTTGTTTAGTGTTTATACCAAGAATTAGGAGATTGCTTTTTCTGGTTCTCTGCCTCTGATTTCTTTTAATATTCTTGTAGCTAGTCATGGTTCCCAGGGCTCCTTTCCTTGTTTCTTCAAGTCAGAAAAATGGTGAAGTTTCTATTGATGTTTTAGTTGCCTGTGCTGTACTACTGCTGAGTAATGGCTTCGTGGACCATATGCAGCTATTCAGCTCTGCCTTTATAGCACAAAACAGCCATAGGCAATACATAAATGAATGGATATGGCCGTATTCCAGTATAAGTTTATTTATAAAAACAGGCAGGGGCCTGGATTTTGCCTGTGGACTGGAGCTTGCTGATGCTTGGTCTAGAACATTGAGTTCAATTTTGGCACCTTATTTAAACCAATATATTGACAAAGTGAGTCCATCCTGAGGGAATGAGGTAATTCAGAACCATTTCATAGGAAGAATGATAATAAGAACTAGAGGTTTTAGAATAGTTAAGAGATAATTTAGGGAATAATGATAGCTCTTCAAATATTTGTCAGCTATCATATAAAAGAGGAATTACACTTCTCCTGTGATTGTATAAGGCTGAACAATGACCATTACATGAGAATTACGGGGAAGCACATTTTAGTGCAATATTAGAACACATAGTACTGCAAGTATAGTGAAAGACTACCTTCTTGCTAATAAGTTGGAGTGATTTATGTATAACGTTTGAATTCAGTGATCCGCATGATTCTTCAAATAAATGAATTCTGTGGTTCTTACCCCTATGCATCTGTCAGTTTGTCATACTGTGGGGGTATGCGTGTTGCTGTGATGATGGAAACTGTGCCACCAGTATTCAGATACCAGCAGTGACACCGAGGGAGGACAGGTTTCAGTTGAGCTTCCAGACTGAGACAGAGTAGGAAGAAGAACCCAGCAGTCTCCTTCTGAAAAGAATTATCCAGAGAAAACATTATAAATAGCAGTAGAACACTGTCTGATATAGTGCTGGAAGATGAGCCCCCCAGGTTGGAAGGCACTCAAAAGATAACTGGGGAAGAGCCGCCTCCTCAAAGAGTCGACCTTAATGACGTGGATGGAGTCCAGCTTTCGGGACCTTCATTTGCTGATGTGGCATGACTGCAAATGAGAAGAAACAGCTGCAAACATCCATTAATAATCAGGATGTGGAATGTACGAAGTATGAATCTAGGAAAATTGGAAATCATCAGAAATGAAATGGAACCCGTGATCAATATCCTAGGCATTAGTGAGCTCAAATGGACTGGTATTGGCCATTTTGAACTGGGCAATCATATAGTCTACTATGCTCGGAATGACAACTTGAAGAGGAATGGTGTTGCATTCATCATCAAGAACATTTCAAGATCTATCCTGAAGTACGATGCTGTCAGTGATAGGATAATATCCATACGCCTACAAGGAAGACCAGTTAATGTGACTATTATTCAAATTTATGCACCAACCACTAAGGACAAAGATGAAGAAATTGAAGACCTTTATCAGCTTCTGCAGTTTGAAATTGATCGAACGTGCAATCAGGATGTGTTGATAATTACTGGTGATTGGAATGCAAAAGTTGGAAACAAAAAACAAGGATCAGGAGCTGGAAAATATGGCCTTGGTGATAGAAACAATGCCAGAGATTGCATGATAGAATTTTGCAAGGCCAACGACTTCTTCATTGCAAATGCCTTTTTTCACCAACACAAATGGTGACTCTACAATGGGCCTCACCAGATGGAATACAGAGGAATCAGATCGACTGCATGGAAAGAGATGGTGGAAAAACTCAGTATCATCAGTCAGAACAAGGCCAGGGGCTGACTATGGAACAGACCATCAATTGCTCATATACAAGTTCAAATTGAAACTGAAGAAAATCAGAGCAAGTCCACAAGAGCCAAAGTATGACTTTGAATATATCCTACCTGAATTTAGAGACCATCTCAAGAATAGATTTGATGTGTTGAACACTAATGACCGAAGACCAGGTGAGTTGTGGAATGACATCAGGGACATCATACATGAAAAAAGCAAAAGGTCTTTGAAAAGACAGGAGAGAAAGAAAAGAACAAGATGGATGTCAAAGGAGACTCTGAAACTTGCCCTCGAACATCGAGTGGCTAAAGCAAATGGAAGAAATGATGAAGTAAAAGAACTGAGCAGAAGATTTCAAAGGGTGGCTGAAGAAGACAAAGTAAAGTACTATGATGACAGAAAACCAAAAGGGAAGAACGTACTCAGCGTTTCTGAAGCTGAAAGAACTGAAGAAAAAATTCAAGCCTCGAGTTGCAATAGTGAAGGATTCTATGGGGAAAATATTAAATGATGCATCAAAAGAAGATGGAAAGAATACAGAGTCATTATACCAAAAAGAATTAGTTGACATTCAACCATTTCAAGAGTTAGCATATGATCAGGTTACTGATGGTGCTGAAGGAAGAAGTCCAAACTACACTGAAGGCATTGGTGAAAAACAAGGCTCCATGAATTGACGGAATACTAATTGAGATATTTCAACAACCAGATGCAGTGCTAGAAGTGTTCACTCGTCTATGCCAAGAAATTTGGAAGACAGCTACCTGGCCAACCGACTGGAAGAGATCCACATTTATGCCTATTCCCAAGAAAGGTAATTCAACCAAATGTGGAAATTATCGAACAATATCATTAATATCACATGCGAGCAAAATTCTGCTGAAGATTATTCAAAGGTGGCTGCAGCAGTATATTGACAGGGAACTGCCAGAAATTCAGGCTGGATTCAGAAGAGGACGTGGAACCAGGGATATTATTGCTGATGTCAGATAGATCCTGGCTGAAAGCAGGGAATACCAGAAGGATGTTTATCTGTGTTTTATTGACCATGCAAAGGCATTTGACTGTGTGGATTGTAACAAACTATGGATAACATTGTGAAGAATGGCAATTCCAGAACACTTAATTGTTCTCATGAGGAACCTGTACATAGATCAAGAGGCAGTTGTTTTGACAGAACATGGGGATACTGATTGGTTTAAAGTCAGGAAAGGTATGAGTCAGGGTTTTATGCTTTCACCATACCTATTCAATCAGAGTCAGGGTTTTATCCTTTCACCATACCTATTCAATCTGTATGCTGAGCAAATAATCCTAGAAGCTGGACTTTATAAAGTAGAATGGGGCATCATGATTGGAGGAAGACTCATTAACAACTTCCATTATGCAGATAACACAACCTTGCTTGCTGAAAGCGAAGAGGACTTGAAGCACTTGCTGATGAAGATCAAAGACCACAGCCTTCAGTATGGATTGCAGCTCAACATAAAGAAAACAAAAATCCTCACAACTGGACCAATGATCAACATCATGGTAAACAGAGAAAAGATTGAAGTTGTCAAGGATTTCATTTCACTTGTATCCACAGTCAACACCCATGGAAGCAGTGGTCAAGAAGTCAAAAGACACATTGCCTTGGACAAATCTGCTGCCAAGACCCTCTTTAAAGTGTTGAAAAGCAGAGATGTCACCTTGAAGAGTAAGGTGCGTGTGACCCAAGCCATGGTATTTTCAGTTGCGTCATATGCATGTGAGAGCTGGACAATGAATAAGGAAGATCAAAGAAGATTTGATGCCTTTGAATTGTGGTGTTGGTGAAGAATATTGAATATACCATGGACTGCCAAAAGAACGAACAAATCTGTCTTGGAAGAAGTACAACCAGAATGTTCCTTAGAAGCAAGGATGGTGAGACTCTGTCTTACATACTTTGGACATATTGTCAGGAGGGATCAGTCCCTGGAGAAGGACATCATGTTTGGTAAAGTAGGGGGTCAGCGGAAAAAAGGAAGACCCTCAATGAGATGGGTTGACACAGTGGCTGCAACAGTGGGCTCAAGCATAACAGCGACTGTAAGGGTGGTGCAGGACTGGGCAGTGTTTCGTTCTGTGGTACATAGGGTCATTATGAGTCGAACCGACTTGATGGCACTTTACAACAACACTACATGGCTCTTAGTGCAGTGTTTTGTTTATTAAATTCTCTGTCATCACATTTAGTTTTCGAATTAATTTAATAAGGCTTAATTTCTCTTAAGAAAATTTTAGCCAAAGGAGAAACGCATAGTTTTTTCCAGAACTCTGTTTAGACAGTTTGATTATTTTGAATATGTACAGACTCTTGCACTCATGATTTATTAATATTCTTAAATAGGCAGAAAACGAAAAGCTTTTAGATGAAAAGAAACAATTTGAGAAGATTGCTGAAGAATTAAAAGGAACAGAACAGGAATTAACGGGTCTTCTCCAAACCAGAGAGGTTTGTTTACAAATCAATTTTTGTTTCAGGTATCTTTGTTAGTAGAGTACACATTTACAAAATAGATTATGGTATGGGTATTTACCTTGTGAAAGAGGTCTTCACAAGATTTCTTCTAAAAATATGTGTTTCTGCTACATTTAATGTATTAAAAATTAACTTAAAACATAACTTATCTAGATCAGCTCTGTTGTGGAGTGTGGGAGGTAAAAGTCAGCATTTAAAATATCAGTATTATACGCAATGCTGCTTTTTGTAATAATTACATTTTTGGATATTGTATTTCTTAATCGGTACATTTAAAATTTAGCTTCATTAAATCATATTTATAACTGTCTTTTTGTAATAGTGAGAAGTTTAATTTTTAAAATGCTACCTGATTTAATTAATATAGTTCTCCTTAATAATGTAACTTTATAAGCAAAATTAATTATTTGTTAAAGTAGAATTCATGGGGATATTTTGTTGTATGTAAATATAATTTTATTGGTTGATCTTCAGAAGATCAAGATGGAATTTACATTGCATTTGTCAGTGCTCATTGTTTTAAAATTATAATGTTTATGGCATTAAATCTATTTAATTGAAAATATTTGGCATAATCTTACCAAGTATTTACAAATATATGTTTTGATTATATAGAGTCACCACACCATTTAAATGAGAAAATTAAAAAAAAAATTTGTCATGATTATACATGTTTCTTTGCAGAAAGAAGTGCATGATTTGGAAATACAATTAAATGCCATTGTGACAAGTGAACAACATTACTCAAAACAGGTTAAAGATCTGAAAACTGAGCTTGAAAATGAGAAGTATGTTTTCCATCTATCTATAAATAGTTTATGTATTTAATTCCTAAGCTTTCTGGTAGTAAATAATAGATTAGTAAATTATGTTTAATATTTATTTGAATGGACTTCAAGTTGTATTTTATTTCTAATTAAAGATCAAAGTAATTTACCAGTAACATTGCTAAGGCAAGTATGTGTCACTGATATCGAAAGAGAGTATATCACAAAGTTGGGAAGTGCTTTAAAAGACCAATATATTACTTTTTTTTGGAGGTATTTAGTTCCTGATAAAAATAATCATTTCCAGTTGTAACTAATGATTTTGGGTGTTGTATTAAATTATTTCATAGGTGGGTGTAGCTGGAATGTCAAAATACAAATTTGTTTTTTACACTGTCCAAGTAAAATATTAAATTGAATGAATTCATCTACTCAGTAAGTTTAATTTAGAGAGAAAGTGGGGAGAAATAATTATTGTGTTATTATTCAGAGAGAAGTAAACTCAAGTAGCCAGTCTAGGGGTGAGCAGAATTTTTTCACTTTTGGTTGCTTCTCAGCTCTTGGTATAAATGAGAAGTAAGCAGTTTACTCAATATCCTCTCCCTTCCCTTTCAGCTCCTGTTCCTTGCTTCTGGTACCCTTTGAATAATACTCTTTTAGACACCCTGGGTAATCTTTATCTATCAATCAAAATCACTTTTAATGAATGGACTAATTAATTACATATATTTTAACATAAATTTACGTTATCCTTGGCGTATTTACTTTCTCAACCTTATATTTTGTAATGAAAAACTTTATCTCTTCTTTTATGAATTTTCCATGTAAGTAGGAAGAGATAACAGGTGCTTTTGAAATCACTCCAAAGAGGCAAACATTCCCTTGCCTTCATTTAAAATTAATCCTGACCACAACTAACGACAGTGGTAATCTGTCTTCCACTGTAAAGCATTTAAAACCTCGTAAAAGCAGATTAAGTGTTGTGAACAAAGATTAAACCTAGTTTCACTTAATTTAAACAAAACGGCTTTAATTAAAAATAGTTCAGTCCTTGTGTACTACTTCAGTCAAATGATCAGAACTTTGGAACCATTTCTAAGAGACAGTGTACTGAGGAGAAAAAAATTATATGAAGAAAAATAATGTAATTACTCTTCAAAATTTGTGGAGAACGTGTGGGGATGAGGGTGTGGGGAATATGCAAGGAAATATGTTATCTCACATTTTGAGAAACTTATTATAGAAAAATTTCAAACACGTACGAAGTAGAGAGAGTAATGAACCAGCATGTATGTATCACCCAACTTCAGAAATTAACTAATGGCCAATCTTGCTTCATTTATACCCCCCTGCTATCCTCCATTTCCCCTCAGATTATTTTGAGTTAAATTTGACATCATTTAGTATGATCGTCTACTTATTTTGTATGAAATCTTTTTAAAAAATAGGCTAAAGAGCTTTGAACTAACTGCAAGCTGCAATAAGCTTTCATTAGAGAACAAAGAGCTAGCACAAGAAACGAGTGATATGGCCCTAGAACTCAAGAAACTGCAAGAAGATATTCATGTGAGTTGAAAAAGAAAGTGCCAGTGACTTAGTTTTCTTACCTGTAAAATTAGGGGGTTAAGACCCTTTCAATTTAGAAGTCTGATCGTCTTAGAGCTGATACTTTATTTTAGAAGTAAAATACACATGCATATTGATCTGGGATGGTAATAATGGGTAACAGAATATAGAGGCTATCCATAGATAAAGTTAATCTAATTTTTATAGAGGATTTTTTCCAACAAGTATTTATTGAATATGGCATATAAGACACTGCAGAGAATACAATGATGAAAAAAATACCATCCTTGCTCTTTAGAAGCTTATGACTTAATAGAAAAAGTAATAAATAAGGTAAGCGAAATAGGATGTCTTATGTGTTGTTAGTGACACAGAGTGTTACTAGAGTTCACAGGGTCATTCTGCCTTGGTGGAAGACAAGGCTTCATGGAGAATATAACATTGGTTTTGGTCTTAAAAGATGAATTATGAGTTCAGTAGGTAACAATGAATAATAATAAAAAAAAATTCTTGATGCCACAACAATATGAACAAAGGATGCAAGGCACTAAGTATAACGAAAAACAGCAAATAAAACTTATTTAGGCTGGAAAAGTAGTGTGAAACTTTGCAAGTAGTCCATTCTCTTGCTTTATATATAATTAAGTGGATTTTATACTGACAGATAAATGTCTTAAATATTGGTTTCAATTTTATTTTGATGAAACAAAATAATTAATATAAACAACATTGATTATTTCTTTAGAATAGCAAAAAGCAAGAAGAAAGGATGTTGAAACAAATAGAAAATCTGGAAGAAACAGAAACACAATTAAGGCAAGACTAATGAGTTGGCCTTTTTTGTCTGGCAAAGGATTTTAGTATTTATTTTCTATAATTTGTTAATTTAAATTAAACTTATATTAAATATAGTATAAAGTAAACAATTAGATTTAAATTACTGTTTTGGGATCCTGCTTAAAAATAAAACTGTTATGTCTATTTTATACTTGGTGTTGAAACAATAGCAAGATTAAACATCTAAACTAATTTTAAAGTATTATAATCTTTCTGATTCTTTAATATTTACTTAATTTAGAAAATACATTAGTCATATTTCAGAGAATTTAGATGAGAAATAAAAGAAATCACCTGTAATCCCATCAGCTATTTAATATTGGAGTGTTTATACTCATTCTGTATTTTTTTTTTAGTCTGTATTTTTAAAGGCTATATTTGGTCTTTTACTTATAATCGTTGTCTATATACAATTTTATATGCAACTCTTGTATTTAATATTATCTTAAGCATTATGCATGTTTGTAGGTGTTTTCATAATCATCTGTTTTCATGCCTTTATACCAGCCGATCAAATGGATATGACATCATTTATTTTAACTGTTAATGTTTTTGGATATTTAAGGTTTTTGTTATTTCACTATGATAAATCATACTGTAGTAAACATCTTGGCACGTATAAAATTTTCAGTACTGCATTCTGAATTTGATAGGATGAATTTTAACCAAGAGAATTTATTGGGCCATAGGAATAATTATTTCAATGATTTTTCATAGTTAAATGACTTCTAATAAGATGGTATTGATTGCAAACCATGCAGTACAACTAATATTGTATGAAAATGCTGACTCCAGAATGTTTTCATTGGTACTGAGTATTATCGATGACTTGTGCGGTAATTTAATAGGTAAAAATAGCTCACTGTTTTTGTGATTTATAGTTTTCATTTTTTTGGGTAAGTTTAGAAATTTTCCTCTTTGTTTATTAGAATTTCTTCTTTCTAAAATAGTCTGCGTGTACTTGTTGCCCATTAATCGTTTGAAGTTGTTATTGTTTCCTTATTGATTTGTTTAAGCTATTAAAAGTATATTAATCCTTTATCTGTTTTATTTACAGCACATATTTTCCCCCAACCTGTTGTTTTCATTTAACTTTGGGCAATTTTTTGATATACAGAAACTTTTATTTTGTATTAAATCTGATTGCCTTTTCCATTTGATAAAGTCCAACACCCATTCCTGATAAAAACTCTCATAAAATAGGAATAGAAGGGAAATTCCTCAGCATAATAAAGGGCATCTATACAAAACCAGTAGCTCAACATCATTCTCAGTGGAGAGATGCTGAAAATATTCGCCTTGAAAACAGGAAAAAGACAAGCATCCCCTTTATTACCCCTACTATTTAACATTGTGCTGGAAGTCCTAGCTAGAGCAATAAGGCAAGAAAAAGAACTAAAAAAAAAAAAAAAGGGCATCCAAATTGGTAAGGAAGTAAAACCACCCCTATTTACAGATGATACGATACTATACATAGAATATCCAAAGACTGCAAGAAAACTACTGGAACTAATAGATTCAGCAGACTAGCAGGAAAAAAAAAAAATAAACATAACAAATTTCAGTTGGATTCCTATACACCAACAAAGATAACTTTGAAACGGAAATCAGGAAACTAATACCATTTACCAGAATCAACCAAACCAAACCCGTTGCCATCGAGTCGATTCCAACTCATAGCACACAGCAACCCTATAGACAATAGCAACCCTATAGACAATAGCCTCTAAAAAGATAAAATACTAAGGAATAAATCTAACCAGGGGCATAAAAGACCTGTACAAAGAAAATTATAAAATACTACTACAAGAAACCAAAGAGACCCACATAAAAAAAAAAAAAAAAAATACCATGCTCACAAATAGGTAGACTCAACATTTTAAAAATGTCAGTTCTGCCCAAGGCAATCTACAAATACAATGCAATCCTGATCCAAACATCTACAGCATTCTTTAACAAGATGGAAAAACTAATTATTAACTTTATATGGAAAGGAAAGAGGCCCTGGATAAGTAAAGCACTACTGAAGAAGAAGAATAAAGTAGGATGACTCACACTACCTGGCCTTAGAGCCTGCTATACAGCTATGGTAGTCAAAACAGCCTGGTACTGGTACAATGACAGACACATTGTACCAGTAATCAGTGGAACAGAATCGAGATCAGATGTAAATCTATCCACCTACAGTCACCTGATCTTTGACAAGGGCCCAAAGCCCATTAAATGGGGGAAAAGATAGTCTTTTTAACAAATGGTGCTGGCAAAACTGGATGTCCATCTGTAAAAAAAATGAGACAGGACCCATACCTCACACCAAACACAAAAACTAATTCAAAGTGGGTCAAAGACCTAAATATAAAACCAAGAACTATAAAGATCATAGAAGAAAAAGGGTCAATGACAGAGGCCCTAATACATGGCATTAACAGGATACAAACCATAACTAACAGTATGCAAACACCTGAAGATAAGCTAGATAACTGGGATCTTCTAAAAATTAAACACTTACGCTCATCAAAAGACCTCACCAAAAGAGTAAAAGGAGAACCTACAGACTGGAAAAAAATTTTGGCTATGACAAATCTGAAAAAGGTCTATTCTCTAAAATCTATAGGAAAATTTAACACCTCTACAACAAAAAGACAATCCAATTAAAAAATGGGCAGAGTATGAATAGTCACTTCACCAAAGAAGACCTTCAGGAGGCTAACAGACACATGAGGAAATGTTCACGATCACTAGCTATTAAAAAACCCACTGCCGTCGAGTCGTTTCTGACTCATAGTGATCCTAAAGGACAGAGTAGAACTGCGCCGTAGAGTTTCCAAGGAGCGCCTGGGGAATTCGAACTGCTGACCTTTTAGGTTAGCAGCCGTAGCACTTAACCACTACGCCATAGCCCTTAGAGAAATGCAAATCAAAACCACAAAGAGTTACCATACCATCTCACCCCGACATTACCGGCATGAATTAAAAAAACAGACAATAACAAATGGTGGAGAGGCTGCAGGGAAATTGAACTCTTATGCACTGCTGGCGGGGATGCAAAATGGTATAACTATTTTGGAAAACCATATGGTGCATCCTTAAGAAGCTAGAACTAGAAATACCAAATATCCAACAGTCTCAATCCTAGGCATATATCCTAGAGAAATAAGAGTCGTCACACGAATAGAGATATTCACACCCATGTTCATTGCAGCATTGTTGACAATAGCAAAGAGATGGAAACAACCTAGGTGCCCATTAGCAGATGAATGAATAAACTATACATACATGCAATGGAAAAACTGTGCAGTGATAAAGAACAATGATGACTCTGTGAAATATATCACAACATGGATGAATCTGGAGAGCATTATGCTGAGTGAAATAAGTCAGTCACAAAAGGACAAATACTGTATGAGACCATCGTCATAAAGGCTCAAGGTTTACAAAAAGAAAGAAACAATTTTTGATGTTTATGAGGGAGGGGATGCGTTGGGATGGAGAAAACACTAACTAGACAATAGATAAGTGGTAACTTTGGTGAAGGGTAAGACAGTACACAGTATTAGGGAACTCTGCACAACTTGGCCAAGGCAGAGTCACAGAAGCTCCATAGACACATCCAAACTCCCTGAGGGACCGAATTACTGAGCTGAGGACTGGGAACCATGGTCTCGGGGGGCATCTTGTTCAATTCCCATAATATAGTTTATAAAGCAAATGTTCTACATCCTACTTTGGTGAGTAGCATCTGGGTGTCTTAAAAGCTTGTGAGCGGTTATCTAAGATACTCTACTGGTCCCACCTCATCTGGAGCAAGGGAGAATGAAGAAAACCGAAGACACAAGGGAAAGATTATAGTCCAAAGGACAAATGGAGCACATCTACCAAGCCTCCACCAGACTGATTCCAGCATAACTAGATGGTTCCTGGGTACCACCACTGCCTGATCTGATGGGGATCACAATAGAGGGCCCCAGGCAGAGCTGGAGAAAAATGTAGAGCATAATTCAAACTCGCAAAAGAGACCAGACTTACTGGTCTGACAGAGACTGGAGATATCCCGAGAGTATGGCGCCGGACACCCTTTTAACTCAGTACTGAAGTCACTCCTGAGGTTCACCCTTCAGCCAAAGATTAGACAGGCTGGTGAAAGAAACAGTCATACTTGTAGCTCAGCCACGTATTATGAGACTAAATGGGCACACCAGCCCAGGGGTAATGATGAGAAGGAGAGAGGGGACAGGAAAGCTGGAAGAATGGAAATGGGGAACCCAAAGTCGAGAAGGAGGGGAGAATGTTGATATATCATGGGGTTGGCACCCAGTGTCACAAAACAATATGTGTATAAATTGTTTAATGAGAAACTAATTTGCTTTGTAAACCTTCATCTAAAGGACAATAAAAAAAGATCTGATTGCTCTTCCTTTTGTAATCTCTGTTTTTATACTTAGAAATTTCTAGCCTGTCTGAAGTCAATCAAATGTTAGTATTTTCTTTAGTTCTTTTAAATAGCTGTATATTGATTACCTCTTTAAAAAATAAATCATTTTAAGCTGTCACTTTATTTCTGAACATAGCTATGCATTTGTGACATGGCTTTTGATATGCAACATTCTCATTTTATTTTCTAAAGAACCTGTTTTTGTATTTAAAGTTTTTCTTTAATCCATTAGTAATTTAGGCACATACTTCCTGTTTTCCAACTATTTGGGGGGAATTTTTTAATACATTCTGAAGCATTAGGTTTCAATTTATTATATTTGATTAAAGAATGTTTTCCTTAAAATTTAAGTTTTTTTTAAAGATTTTAAATTCTTTGAGATCTTCCTTAGACTTAATATATGTCCCTTGTAGGATTGTTTCAGAATTATATGAGATAATGTGAATAAAGTGCTAAGCCTCGAGTTTCAGGAAGCATCAAAATAAGATGGAAGGAAAACAGAGTCACTGTACCAAAAAGAATTGATTGATGTTCAGCCATTTCAGGAGGCAGCATTTGCTCAAGTACTGATGGTATGGAAGAAAGAGGTCCAAGTTGTGCTGAAGGCATTGGTGAAAAAGAAGGCTTCAGGAACTGACGGAATGGCAATTGAGATGTCTCAATGAATGGATGCAGCACTGGACGTGCTCACTAGTCTGTGTCTAGAAATTTGAAAGAGAGCTACTTGGCCAATCAGCTGGAAGAGATACATATTTTTACCCATTCCAAAGAAAAGTGATCCAACAGAATGTGGAAATTATCAAACAATATCATTAATATCACACACAAGTAAAATTTCGCTGAAGATGGTTCAAAAGCAGTTGTAGCAGTATGTCAACAGGGAATTGCCAGAAATTCAGGCCGGATTCAGAAGAGGACGTGAAACTAGCGATATCTTTGCTGATACCAGGTGGATCATGGCTGAAAGCAGAGAACACTAGAAAGATATTTACCTGTGTTTGTGCAAAGTCTTTGGACTGTGTGGATCATAACAAATTATGAATAACATTGCCAAGAATAGGAATTCCAGAGTGCTTAACTGTGCTTATGAGGAACCTGTACATAGATGAAGAAGCAGTCTTTTGACCTGAACAAGGGGGTACTGAGTGTTTTAAGTCAGGAAAGGTGTTTGTCAGGATTGTATCCTTTCACATATTTATTCACTCTGTGTGCTGAGCAAATAATCCAAGAAGCTGGATTATATGAAGAAAAACATGGCATCAGGATTGGAGGAAGACCAATAATAAATAACCTGTGATATGCAGATGACACGACCTTGTTTGCTCAGAGTGAAGAGTACTTGAAGCACGTACTGAAGATGATCAAAGACCACAGCTGTCTGTGTGGATTACACATCCACATAAAGAAAACAAAAATCCTCACAACTAGACCAATAAGCAACATCATGATAAACAAAGAAAAGGTTGAAGTTGTCAAGGATTTCAGTTTACTTGAATCCACAATCAGTGCCCATGAAAGCAGCAGTTAAGAAATCAGATGACACCTTACATTGGGCAAATCTACTGTAAAAGACCTCTTAAAGTGTTAAAAAGCAAAGATGTCACCTTGAGGACAAGATGCACCTGGCCCAAGCCACAGTGTTTTCAATTGCCTCATATGCATGTGGAAGCCTGGCAATGAATAAGGAAGACTGAAGAAAAATTAATGCCTTTGAATTACGATTTTGGTGGAGAATATTGAATATACCATGGACTGCCAGTTGAACTAACAAATTTGTCTTGGAGGAAGTACCGCCAGAATGCTCACTTTGTCTCACATATTTTTGATGTGTTATTAGGAGGGACCAGTCTCTGTAGAAGGACACCATGATTGATAAATGAGGGTCAGAGAAAAAGAGGAAAACCCTCAATGAGATAGATTGACACAGTGGGTGCAACAATGGGCTCAAGGATAATGATTGTTAGGATGGCACAGGACCAGGCACTGTTTTGTTCTGTTGTACATAGATAGGGTCGCTATGAGTTGGAACCAATTCGACAGGACCCAACAGCAACAGTAGAACACTAAATATAAACATATTTAGGAACAGTGAGAGTATGTTGATTAAAAGTTTAATGTTCTGTTAAAGAGTAAATATCCTGGAGTCATTAAATATTCTGGAGTCAAATATCTTGGGAATAACCCATAAGGGTAGTTATTCCACATGGTTAAACACTATTCCATGCTGACAGGTTACACCCACAACATACTAGTGGTAACAAGGGAGATTACAGTTAGAAAAATAGTTTCAAGTATCTGAGACAAAGCATCATTACTTTCATGTGCAATAAACATGTTTTTTAATTAAAATATTTTTAAAAGGATAATATATACATACGGTACAAAATTCTAAGAGACAAAGGGGCACAAGTGAAAGAAAAATGTTTTATTTTTATATTTCTTGCTATCCAGTTTCATTTCTCAGAAGTACTGCTGTTTCTTGTATATGTTCCCAGAGATACTTTTTATGTAGGCAAGAGTGTATATGTATGTATGATTTCAGTTACATAGTTCTTCATTAAATCACTTATATTTATATTCCTAATTTATTTTTGTATAAATTACAGTATCCCTTAGAATGATAACTATTTTATGACTAAGGAAACATTGGAGTGAAATCTTAAATAAAAGTGTTTCTTTCTAGAAATTGTCAATAGAAGAATGACTATTAGGACCCAGATAATTAATTTCAAAATAAGGTATAAATTAAGCATGGGAATGGAAGTGTGCCAATTGCCATTATGCAAGAAAAACTGCCAAATAAAATGAAGAACAAGAAAGCCCAAAACAAGAAAAAACACCTATAGTGTCAACCATTTCAGAAATCCCCAAAGGGAATGAAAATGTGACTTGTGCTACAATGTTACTCTTCTCCATTCCTTTTAGGAATGAACTGGAATCTGTTAGAGAAGAGCTTAAAAAGAAAGGAGATGAAGTTAAATGTAAACTGGACAAGAGTGAAGAAAATGTATGCTATTTTTAATAACAGATTATATAACAAAATTTTAAATCATAAAAGCAACACTGTGTCTAAAAAAGAGAAGTGTACTATTGTATAACTGGTCATCTAGGGGCTGTCTTAGGGTATCAATCTTAAAAATATAGGCAAAGGCGAATTATTTTGCTAGTATGATTTATGTCTGGAGGGAATATTAGCCTAATTCTGAAGTGATTTTAATCAATATTTAATACTGATTTACTTTGTAAGGCCAAATGAAAGGCTCATGCCTTGATGATAATGGGATATACAGCTAGCACAGTGATCAAAAAGTTTATATTGAGCTTTGGTGGATACTTCAACAAGTTGAGATAGGAAGGAGATTTTTAGGGACTAATGTCATGAAAATAGATACAAAGTATGTGGCATGATTATAGTATATAATATACATAGTGGGAGAAAACTGGGTTGAAATAGGTTGAGTTAGATTGTAAAGGGCTTGAGTATTTAATTTGTCCAACAAAATACTGTTAACCTCCTATTATGTGCCAGGCACTATTCCGGGTGCTGAGTTTGCATTTCATTTGTTTTGGTGGACAGAGGTGATCCAATTAAATTTTTTTAGTGGTAAGATGACATCTTTTAATATTTAAAAATGGAATGGAGAGAGATGAAAACAATGGATCAGTTGGAAAACTACTAAAAATAGTCTTGGATGCTCTGAAAAAAAATTTGGAGAGGACTCTGGCCTAGTTTGGTTCGCTTACTTATTTTCAAAACAATCATTGTTACTAGAGGATAGAATAATCTGGGTAGATCTGAGCAGCATTTCTGCTCCTGGAGCTGCGGTGAGAGACAGGATTATCCCCCATTAAATTATGCAGACAGATCTAGATCACTGTGGAATTTACAGTAAAAGAGTTCTTGAAGAAAAGGCTGCTGGCCTGGACAAAACATAGGTCCTCTTATTTGAGTGCTATTGGAGCCTATAGAAGGGACACCTAATTCAAACTTAAGTCAGGGAAAGCTTCCTGGAAGAAGTGGTATTTAGTTTGAAACTTTAATAGGAGTTAGTAGAAGGCAAGAGAGTGAATACAAATGTAGCAGGGACAAGAACAGTATTCCAAGTTAAAAAAAATTATCTGGGAAGGCCTGGAAGCATGAGAGAGCATGGCATATTTAAGTTTATCTTACCTGAAAGGTGGAGTTTAAGGTAGTGGTGGTAGTGGAGAGACATGAGGCTGGAGAGATAATAAGGGGCTGGTTCGTGTGAGGCCTCATAAGATGTATTTAGGAGTTTGAGTTTATTGAAGAGTTTTGAGCTGAGAGATGTCATAAGTTACCTATACTTTAGAAAGCTGTAAGACTGTAAGAATAGTCCGAGGATGGGATGAATTAACATCTTTAAGAGCTTACAATGGACCAGCACATTCTAGGTTCTTTATATGTTATTTAACTGGAAATTACTGTTGTCCTCATTTTATGAAATAGGAAATAGGGTCTCCAAAGGGCAAAAAACTTCAATAAGTTTACATGATTTTAAGTAGTAGAGCTGATCTTCTACATTCTTTACAGTATACCATATTTTCTTTCTCCTCAAAATGTTTTTTTTTTACCTTCATATTTACTAGTTAAATTCAACCAGAAAAAAATGAATTTCATGTAAGACTAAATACTTGGTATGTAATTCACTACTTTAAATTTTGTATTAGAGGCTGCTTCAAAGCACCAAGCCTGTGGTTTCTTACTTGTTTTTATTGGGGTAAAACATTAATTTGATGCTTAATGTAAAGTCAAAATTTTCCAGTCAGAATTTAAGTTATAATTTGTTGTGCCAATGTAGAAAATATGAGTGATGAATTAGGAAATGAAATGCATGACAAATTCTGTTAGCATTGTCAGCTTCCCATGATTGAATTTTAAATTACCTATTAAAACACTTTCCCAAAAAGAATCCAAATTGCAAGTAATTATCAGATATTTTGCCTGATCGTGAATGTCATTACTTCTTTTCCCAATTCGCTACCTTAGTTTAGACATTTGTTATTTCGTGTTTACTTTACCTAATGAGCCTTAGTATCCTCATCTCTAAAATGGAGATAATAATAACTATCTTTTCTGTCTCACTGGGTTGTTACAAGCTTCAGACTGATTAATAAAATTTTGTGAAAGACATGTTTAAGAGATTACGTTTATATATAAGACAATTTTTAAAAATCCGTAATAAGCTGGAAAAGCTGATAAACTGTTACAAAATGATGCTGGGCTAAGATAAGAATGGTGAACATTAACATGTAAACATTAACACAAAGATTATTTTAAAAAAGACGTTGAAATAAACTGAGAGCTGATATTTTGTAGAAATATAAGGCTAAGTTTTATAATTCCATTTCTAAATAATACTAAAAGATACTCATAGAAGAAAAAAAGATTTTCTGTTAATATTTTTAATCTGATGTCAAATATTTTTTAGGCTCGAAACATTGAATGTGAAGTTTTAAAAAAAGATAAACAAATGAAGATATTAGAAAACAAGGTATTATCAAATTGCATTAAAATTTTGGGAACAGAGACTTTGTAACAATATATATGTCACTGGATTATTTAGGGCCAGATTTTACACTGTCCTGTACAAAGAGCCTCATTCCTCCTTTGAAGGCTTTAAGGCTTTGAGAAAATACAGAATTTTTATTCTGGGTTCAGGGATTTTGCACAGTGCTTGCAAGAGCAGAGTCTCGTTAATCTCCTCTTTAGCTATCTCCTTCCTCCCCCAAATTTCGTACTCTTAGCAGCTACATTGTAGATATCCACAGAGGAGCAGAATGCTTTTAAAAATTATTCTTAGACATATCTCCTTTTCCTACAAATTTTACTTTCAACAGAGCTGCAGAAAAATTTCTGCTCTCTGTATGTGAGTGTTACTGCCAGACTACTTATCTCAATTTATCTCTCCCTTTTCTGTGCCTCACTGGACACTAGTCTTAAACTTGACCTCCCATATAATGAGCTGCCCTCTGAAAAGTGTAGTTCACTTTCTGTTCTGACCTTTAGTAGTCAACATCGTTCTCTTCTCTCTCCCTGGAAATTCTGGTAAACAAAAATCTTCATTTCTGTGCACATGAGTTTTATTTAATGAATTGTGATAGTTTAAAATGTTTTAAAGAATTTCTGGGTATTCTACTTAATATATTTTAAATTTCTTTAAACATTTAAAAGGAAATGTTTTATTAAAAAGCCATGTAGCCATAAATTTGAAGATTACTTAAATTTAAAAGGAGTGAAAACTTAAGTTACTTTATTTTTCACCAGCTTATGCACAAAGGAGGAGTGTGGGATGTAGGATTTGGATGGAGCAATCAGAATGACATACAAAGTTAATAGTTCTGATGTCATTATCATTTTAGTATAAATATACACATTTTTTTTAACTTTATATTTATACCAGTTATAAGGATAGTTTTTTAGAAAGCTAAGCAGGAGAAAAGTATGGTCATCAATATTAACTCTCGAAGGGAATAGATTTTGATGGCTTGAACAATGGAGAACTAAGAAATACATATTACAATGTGATATAAGGGGGAAAATAGTGATTTGGTGATGCTTCAAATTAATATTCTTTAAATTTATGCAACATTTATTTGGGATGGTCAATAAGTAACTGATTTTCCTATCTGCTGAGTTCTTAATTTCAATTACATTTTTCGTTACTAAAAGTTCTGATTAGTTCTTTTTAAGATCTGCTTAATTGTCTTTTATGGTTTCCTGTTTCTTGTTTGTAGTTTTAAGTCTTAATTTCTTTAAATACATTTATTTTATATTCTGAGTCTGATAATTTCAGTATCTGAAGTCTTTTCAGGACTGATTATGCCCTTTTTTCTGCTGGCTTTCACTCATTGAGCCTTATTTCTTTGCGTCTTTTATGATTCCTTGGGATTTTATCTATGGGAATTCCTTAAGGTTTGTGTTGAAGTTGTCATTCTCCCAAAAGGATTTTCTTAAGAACACTACCAACCAGGGAAATTTTAAATTAAATTCTCCGTTTGAAGCTTTTTTAGACCATACAGATAGCATGAATTCAGCCCATAAACCCATGTAAAGCCAGCTCAGGGAGTATTTTTATCCGTTTGACTCAGTGTTAAGGTCAAGACAGACAAGCTTCCTTACTATTTCCTTCTGTGTGGCAGATTTATTTTTTATTTATTCTTTTACTGAATATGTAGACCCTTGAGTTCCTGTCTTTGTATAGGGTTATCTTATTGGGTTCCCTACCTTTAGTGCACCCTAAGTTTTATCTTTTGTCTCCCTTGCCCTTGCTGAGTTCAGCAGATTCTCTTGGGGCAAATACTGACTGTGGTGCTAGCCCCAAACCTATGATTATCACTCTTTTTTTCCTTTGGACCTCTGTAGATTTCATACTTTATAGCCGTCTCAGTGATGCATTTAAAGATTAAAAAAAATTTTTTTAAATCTATTTTTAAATTATTTTTAATAGGAGGGTCATTCAGAGTATCCAGGTGACCTTTCTGCCAAAACTAGAAATCTTTGATCTTTTCAATAAATAAAAATTGTATGCAGAAATAGTTTCATCTGCTGATGCATTTATACCAGTGATACTGGCATGAAAATTAGTAAAATATGGCTCACTTTCTATAGTTTTTCTTTTCGTTTTTTTGAATTTTCTGAAATAGAGTATTGTAGGGTGGGACATAATTAAAATTTAGATGTAACAAGTGCTTGTAAACAGCTGTACCATACATTATTCAGTTTCAGACACAGTGGTTAAAGAGGATGGTTGCTAAACAAAAGGTCAGTATTTTGAATCCACCAGTCACTCCTTGGAAACCCTATGGAGAAGTTCTACTCTGTACTATGGAGTTGTTATGAGTTGGCATTGACTCAGCGGCAATTTTTTTTTTTAAATGACTGTACATGAGTGTTACAAGAAAAATGCTTAACAGTATTTTGTGCTAATGAGAGTTAAAATTTTTTCCACTGAAGTTTCTGTCTGCTTTCGTGATAATTAGAACAATTTACATATCACTACCATATTCCAGGGGCTTTTTAGGACCCTTTAGAAATCTGTGCTACTTTTATGGTATGCCAAACATTACTTAGGTTAATATTTCTTCATCCAGTTCTGCATATATACCCACATGGTATGTGTGGTTCCTTGAAATGAGATAGAAAAAAGTGGTTTAGCTGATATTTCAGTAAGGGGAATTGGAATGTAGTGAGGTTGAGACAGAGTATCATATTATTCCTCTCTTCCAAATATAACAAGTAACAGATCTCAGAAATGAGAAGTGGGGAATAATGGGTAAAGCAGAAGACAAGCTATAGTTATTTTACTACTGGCTGCTGCTTTTTCACAATCCAATTAATATGATTCAGAACTCTGAAGAGGGTTGACAAACACATTTTTTCTTAAAGCAGTTGAATTCATATGTCTTTTAAGTATATTAAAAAATGTTAAGAATTTCAAATTTGCATTGAGATTATCTCTATTAAAATCTATTATTTTTTTCACGTAATTTTTTACATTAGTGGAATTCTTTAACAAAATGATTTTTGAAAGTGACCCTTATTTTATACAATATTTCATTAGCTTGAAATTGGTTACCTTGACTGGACTATTGAATAAAATAACTATAATTTCTTAATTTTTAGTGTAACAACTTAAGGAAACAAGTTGAAAATAAAAGCAAGCATATTGAAGAGCTCCAGCAGGAGGTATGGACTGTTTAAATATTCTCAAAATCAAACTATGATGTCTTCACTACTGTATTAGATAATACCATCTTCCTTTCCTTTAGTAATTCAGTCTAGGTCAGTGCCAGAGTAAGAATCACTGTGGTACTAAACATAATTCTTTATTTTTAACTTTAACAGAATAAAGCCTTAAAAAGAAAGAATACAGCAGAAAGCAAACAACTGAATGTTTATGAGATAAAGGTATTTTGCATCTTTATTTTTTGTAAAGTACTAGTAAATAGATGAGAATTTATAAATTTTATACTATTTATACTGTAGCAGTTATTATTAAAGATTGTCATCTTTTGCAGTTGTGGAAATCAATCTTTTTGTAATAGGGCACTCACCTGTGATTGAGCTGAGCAACTTAAAAATGTGTGTGTGTGTACTCATGTGTCTTACCCACTCAGTGAAAATAGAGATTGAGTAGATTTAGGGTAGAGCCTGGGAATATACATTTTTAAAAAAGCTCCCTACTGCAAAAGGAGTTTGAGAATCATCGACTATGTAGAAAAACTAATGAAAGCCCTTGAATGTAGGTTTCATGATGTCGGGACCATACTTTGTCGTTTTATTTCCAATTCCTTGAACAACGACTGACATGTAGCAAATACTCAATATTTTCTGAATATTGAATGGAAAACTGTAGTTCTCAAGGTATTCATACGTACTTTTTATTGTGGTATATATGTGTGTGTATGTGTATATGTGTATATATATACAAAACATTTGCCATTTCAACATTTTTACATGTACAATTCAGTGACATTAACTATGTCGTGCAACCATCACCACCATCCATTTACAAAATTTTCCATCACCTTTAACAGAAGCTCAGTGCTCCTTAAGCAAAAACTTTCCCTTCTGTCCTCTCTCCCATTCTTGGTAACCACTGATAAACTTTGATCACTATACATTTGCCTCTTCTAGATGTTTCATATAAGTGGGATCATACAATATTTGTCCTTTTGTGATTGAATTATTTCACTCAGCATAATGTTTTCCAGGTTCCTATGTGTTGTAGCATGTATCAGGACTTCATTTCTCTTTATGGCTGAATAATCCATTATGTATGTACCGTATTTTTTTTATCCATTCATCTGGCTTGGGAAAACATGAAAAATTTACTTTCCTTTAATATTTGAAATTAGAAGTATGTAAATACTGTGATTAAAATCATTGTGGAAAAAATAAGAAAGCTCATAAACTGCTGGAATTATATAGGAATGTTGCTGATATATATCCCTTGGAACCCAAAACATCTATTCCAAATAGAAACAGAAGATACGAACAAAAATACTCATAACAGTATTACTCATAAAAAAAAAAAAAAAAAATTAGTAGCCCTAAATTGAAGACAACACAGATGGCTATTAATAGTACAAAAATCAGTGACTAGAAAGTGACATCAAGATGATCTAGATATTGGAATTAGCAGATAAGGACTTTTATGGAGCTTTTTTTTTTTTTTATTATAAATACATTCAAAGACAGAAAGGAAAACATGGTCGTCATGAAAGAACAGGTGTAGAATCTTAGTGAAGAAATGGAAATTATAAAAAAGGACCAAAACGAAACTGAAAAGTATGATTTCTAGAATTAAAAAAATAAGTTTGATGATCCTAATAGCAGATTGGAGATGGCGAAAGAGTGAACTTGAAGCTAGATCAATAGAAGTTATCTAGTCAGAAGAATACAGAAAAAGATTTAAAAAAAAAAAAGGGAGAAGGAATGGTATCTCAGTAGCCTTTGGAACTATATCCAGTGATTTAAAATATGTAATTGGAGTCCCTGAGGAAAATTAAAGAGAAAATAAGGCAAAAGAAAATTATTTGAAGACTTTCTTAAAAATACCTTACAAAAAATTAAAAAACAACTTGTAGATCCATGACCCTCAGCAAAGCCCATGCAGGGTAAATAGAAAGAAGACCATATCTAGCTATGCAAGCATATCATAGCCAAACTGCTAAAACCAAAGATAAAGGGAAACTCTTAAAAACAGCCAGAGAAAAACATCACATCACACGCAGAGGAACAATGACGCAAATAGTGACTGATGTTATATCAGAACAATGAAAGCCAGATGACAAAGGAATGACATTTGTGAAGTGCTGGAAGAAACTGTCAATCCAGAATTTGGTATGCAGCAGAAATATCTTTCTAAAATGAAGGTGAAATAAGGACATCTAGAGCTGTGCTACAAGAAATGCTAAAATACTATCTTGAGGCTGAAGGAAAATTATACCAGATGGAAACTTGGATCAGTGGAAGGAATGAAAAGCATTGGGAATGGTAAAAATGTAGGTGAATATAAAAGGGCATATATGAGTGCTTAAAATAAAAATTGTTACACTATATAATACAGAGTTTATTATCTATCTATGCAGGGGAGTAAATATAACTATTTTGCTTCAAGATTTTTACATTACAAATGAAGTAGTGCAGTTTTAACTCTTAAGTAGACTGAAAAGTTAGTAATACATACCCTCTCTAGAGCAACCACTGTAAAATAGTACAAAGAAGTATAGTGAAAAAGTCAGAAAAATGAAAACGAAAAACTAAAAAATATTTCATAAACCCAAAAGGAAGAGCAGAAGACTAAAAAAGATATGAATAGAAAACATGCAAAAAGATAAACCTGAATCCAACTATATCAGTAATTATATTAAATATCAATGAACTAAATACATTAGTAAAAAGGAAGAGCTTGTCAGAATGAATAAAAGTCAAGACCAAACTATATGCTGTCTACAAGAGACACATTTTGTTAAATACAAAGACATACCAGATACCATGCAAACAGTAAGCATAGGAAAGCTAGAGTGGCAGTTTTAATTACAGACACAAAGTAGATTTAAGGACAAGGCATAGTATCAGATAAAGAAGGGCATTTCATAATGATAAGGTGTCAGTTTATGAATACGTTTGCCCCTAGTAACAGAACTTCAAAATATATGATGCAAAAACCTTAACAAAACTGAAGTGAGAAACAGACAATTCCATAATCATAGTTGAAGATTTTAATACCCTTCTCTCAGCAATTGCTATAACTGGTAAAAAAAAAAAAATTGGTAAGAATATAGAAATAAGAAAACAGTATTTAACAAAAATGATTATATTTAGAGACATATATTTCAAAGGATTGAAATCATACAGAGTACACCTTCTAATCATAATTTTGTTGTTGTTAGGTGCCGATGAGTCGATTCTGACTCATAGTGACCCTATGCACAACAGAATGAAATACTACCCGGTCCTGCGCCATTCTTACTGTCGTTGTTATGCTTGAGCTCATTGTTTTAGCCACTGTGCCAATCCACTTTGTTGAGGGTCTCCCTCTTTTCTGCTGACACTGTACTTTGCCAAGCATGATGTCCTTCTCCAGGGACTGATCCCTCCTGACAACATGTCCAAAGTATGTAAGACCCAGTCTCGCCATCTTTGCTTCTAGGGAGCATTTTGGTTGTACTTCTAAGACAAATTTGTTTGTTCTTTTGGCAGTCCATGGTATATTCAATATTCTTTGCCAACACCACAATTCAAAGGTGTCAGTTCTTTTTTGGTCTTCCTTATTCATTGTCCAGCTTTCACATGCATGTGATGCAATTGAAAATACCATGAGTTGGGTCAGGTGCACCTTAGTCTTCAAGGTGACATCTTTGGTTTTCAATACTTCAAAGAGGTCCTTTGCAGCAGATTTACCCAGTGCAACGGATTGATTGATTTCTTGACTGCTGCTTCCGTGGCTGTTGATGGTAGATAAGTAAAATGAAATCCTTGACAACTTCAGTCTTTTCTCTGTTTGTCATGATGTTGCTTATTGGTCCAGTTGTGAGGATTTTTCTTTTCTTAATGTTGAGGTGCGATCCATACTGAAGTCTGTGATATTTGATCTTCATTAGTAAGTGCTTCAAGTCCTCTTCACTTTCAGCAAGCGAGGTTGTGTCATCTGCATAACGCAGGTTGTGAATGAGTCTTCCTCCAATCCTGATGCCTCGTTCTTCTCTTATTATTTGCTCCGCATACAGATTGAATGGGCATGGTGAAAGAATACAACCCTGACACACACCTTTCCTGACTTTAAACCAGTCAGTGTCTGCTTGTTCTGTCCGAACAACTGCCTCTTGATCTGTGTAAATGTTCCTCATGAGCGCAATTAAGTGTTCTGGAATTCCCATTCTTTGCAATATTATCCATAATTTTTGCGTGTTGCTGCGATGCTGGAAGCTGTGCCACTGGTAATCATAATTTTACCACTGTAGAAATTACAGCTTGTTTTCCTGTCAAAGTCTAAGGTTAATACCTTTACTATGAATATCATTATGCAGATATATTTGAAAAAAGTTAAAATAGATTAACCAAAACAATCTCAAGAAGAAATAATAAGATGGGTAGTAATTTAAATTAAAATCAGTAATTTAAAATCTTTTGACAAAGCAAACTTCAAATTTAGATGATGTCTTTATTTAGTGTAGGCCACGTTTTGGTCCATTTTTCAGCCAACAAACCAAACTGTTAGATCCATTCCTAACCCCTTGAGCTGAAACATTGAATGCAGAATCCCTGCTTAGTAGGCCCGTATCAATAAATTCAGACTGACCGAACTTTATGTTTCTTCCACTTTTATACACACCCTTAATATCCATTCTCACACATATCCGCTGGATTTCTATCTGTGTAAATTAGAAAAATCATGTAGTTCTTTTGTAGTGTAGTGCACTTCCTCTTTGTACCTCACCTGAACATGCAACATACCTTATGGCCCAGCAGTTGCAATCCTAGATATATATACTATAGAGAATCTCTACATATTTGCACCAGGAGATGTTTATAAGAACATTGACAGCATTATTGTGTATATGCAACCCAAGTTGGAAACAATTCACAGTCTATGAACAATTGAGTACATAAACAAACAGTGGTATGTTCATACAACTACTAATCAGCAGTAAAATTAATGAACTATATTTATACACATGAATATCTAGAACATGATATTGAATGAAAAAATGCAAGATACATGTACTATGAAAGCATTTGTATAAAATTAAAAAATAAATATTGTTTAGAAATGAGTAATTACATAATAAAGCTATAAAGACAAGGAAGGGGCTAATGACTAGTAAATTAAGATTGTTACACTTGAGGGGACAGGAGGAAAAAAAACTAAGGAAGAGTGGCACCCAGAAGGCTTTATCAATATCGGTAATGTTTTGTGTCTTAAAGTTGGTGGTTACTTATAGGTACGGAATACAGTCTGATTCATCATAAATTACACATGTCTCCCTTCCCCAATTCTTGTCCATGCCAATTTTTTTTTTAGCTTATATTTTTTATTGTACTTTAGATGAAGGTTTACAGAATAAACTAGCTTCTCATTAAATGGTTAGTACACAGATTGTTTTATGATATTGGTTAACAACCCCAGGACATGTCAACACTCTCCCTTCTCAAGCTTGGGTTCCCCATTACCAGCCTTCCTGTCCCTTTCTGTCTTCTAGTCCTTGCCCCTGGGCTGGTGTGCCCTTTTAGTCTCATTTTGTTTCTTGGGCCAGTCTAATCTTCGGCTGAAGGGTGAACCTCAGGAGTGACTCTAAAGACAAACAAGGGGATAATGAGCTAACCTGAGGTAACAGAGTATCCGGGGGCCATATTCTTAGGGGTTTGTCCAGTCTCTGTCAGGCCAGCAAGCCTGGTCTTTTTTTGTGAGTTAGAATTTTGTTCTACTTTTTCCTCCAGCTCTGTCCGGGACCCTCTATTGTGATCCCTGTCAAGAGCGGTCAGTGGTGGTAGCAGGGTACCATCTAGTTATGCTGGACTCAGTCTGGTGGAGGCCATGGTAGTTGTGGTTCATTAGTCCTTTGGACTAATCTTTCCCTTGTGTTTTTAGTTTTCTTCGTTCTCCCTTGCACCCGACGGGGTGAGACCAGTGGAGTATCTTAGATGGCTGCTCACAAGCTTTTAAGACACCCACATGCTACTCACTAAAGTAGAATGTAGAAGATATTGTCTATAAACTGTGAGCTAGATGTTCCTGAGACCATGGTCTCCACAGCCCTTAGCCTAGTAATTCTGTCCCTTAGGGAGTTTGGATGTGTCTGTGGAGCTTCCATGATCTTGCCTTGTACATGTTGTGCTGGCATCCTCAGTATTGTGTACTGTCTTACCCTTCACCAAAGTTACCACTTACGTATTGTCTAGTTAGTGTTTTTCCATCCCTACTCCTCCACTCCCTCCTAACCATCAAAGATTGTTCCTTTTTGTGTGTATTCACCATATGAAAAATATAAGGAAAATGATCCAACCATAATTTATTTCCATTAATAAGTAATTTTCTAAGATTTACAAAACCCTTCAAATTCTCATGAAATTCAGACTTTCTGGAGCCACTGAGGCTGGGTAACTCCCAGAAACCATTGATCTGAGGATACCTTTAAACCGTATTAAACCTTATACTGAAAGTGTACCCTGAGGTCATCTTTAAACCAAACAATAGTTTAGCTTAGTTGGAAAAGAATATCCATCTTGAGCATTATGTTAAAGAATTATATCTGTGAAATCAAATTGACCACAGCAACTCAAAAGGTTAGACGAGAAGCTTAGGGGGCAGTGTGTCTGTATTGATGATGGTGAAACAGTTTGGCAAAGGATATCAAAAAAGTTGTCACAACTTGAAGAATGTAATCAGTGTTACTGAATTGGGCATGTAGAAATTGTTGAATTGATGTATGTTTTGCAGTGTATATTGTCACCAAAAATAAACTAAAATCTAAAGGCTCTGCTATGAGAGAAGAAGACAGCATGATAAAACTTAGTGTACCCAAGCTCTTTGTTAAAGTTTTCATAAGCAAAAACACTATTTAGAAGATAAGTTTCATTGAGGTAAATCACTACTTCAAAACTAAACTAAATGAAACTAAAATCATCTGGAAAAGAAAAAAGATTCACAATACCACAAAATGAATGTGTACTAGTAATTTTCAATATGACATATTTACTAATGTTCATATATATATGTTTTTTATTTAAAGGTCAGTAAATTAGAATTAGAACTAGAAAGCGTCAAACAAAAATTGGAAGAAATGACTGATAGCTATCAAAAAGAAATCGAGGATAAAAAGACATCAGAAGAAAATCTCTTGGGAGAGGTAGGAAAAACTAAATGTGTTTGAAAATTTATTATATTAAAACTATATTTGTGTATTAGCATTTTCAAAGTACATAATAAAAATCCTTAATTTTGAGAATTTTATTAAAAAAATGAATGTATAAAACCAGCAAACCCACTGCTGTGAAGTCAGTTCCAGCTCATAGTGAACCTGTGGGACAGAGTAAAACTGCCCATAGGGTTTCCAGGGTGTAAATCTTTATGGAAGCATACTGCCACATCTTTCTCCCTAGGAGTGGCTGGTGGGTTCAGACTGCTGACCTTGCGATAGCAGCCGAGCTTAACCACTGCACCACCAGAGCTCCTTAATGAATGTATGCTATATTAATGATCAGTTTCTATGTAAGCTAAAATATACTTGTTATTCTAATTATTTGAGTTTTGAGTAGCATATAATTATTTGAAAAGATAAATGATCATCACAGTGTTATACTGTCATCTCACTTGATAAATGAAACCAAACCCACTGCCGTCGAGCCAATTCTGATTCATAACGACCCTATAGAACACAGTAAAACTGCCCCATACGGCTTCCAAGGGGTGGCTCGTGGATTCTAACTGCCAACCTTTTGCTTAGCAGCCAAGCTCTTAAACACTTGCGCCACCAGGGCTCCGCTTGATAAAATAGGACACCCTAAAATAAACCAAAACATTGATGCATTTTTTTAATTTCCTGGTGTTTGCTTTCTGTATTTTATATAAGTAAAGCATGTTCTTTACATTTAAGTTAAATTTGTTGTTTTGTGCATTAATTTAAAGAAAGACTGGTTATTTGATAGGTTGAGAAAGCAAAAACGATAGCTGATGAAGCAGTAAAATTGCAGAAAGAAATTGATATACGATGTCAACATAAAATAGCTGAAATGGTAGCACTTATGGAAAAACATAAGGTAATTTTTTCTTTATAATGAAGATTTTAATTGGAGCCGTATTTCTGCTTAAAAATAGCAAAATCAAGATTGTATTCTGATTTGCAGGAGAAAATTATTATCTTTATGTAACTGTCGCTCATTGTAGATGGAATCCCCTTGATATCCCATTTCTCCAAGTTCAGACCTTAATCATGCAAAGCTGAGCTTGGGTGTCACTTCTTTGGGGGAACCCTTCCATTATCATCTCGATGGATGGGAGTAATCACTCTTTTTCTGGATTCTCCTAATCATCTCATAACACTTTCTACCTTATACTTACTTACTTACATACCCAGTATACCTATTTCATTATATTTGCGTCCCCTACCTATGACTCACATGTGCTAGACTAAACCATTTTTTATCAAAGGAATAAATAGGTGAAAGGCTTAATAAGCTTGTTGTGCTGGTGGGTGTCCCCTGTTTTTTTTTCATTTTATTGTTTTTAAGTTAGCATTCTGTTAGGGAGTTAAGACTTACTTTAAGATTTGGAGAGAAAGTGGGTAATACCAACTGATTCATGTTTACAAATTGTTTCTTGAATATGACATTATTATGAGATAATCAATGAGGATTTAAAAAATAAATAAGTAACATTGAGAACCCATAGATTTAGACATATTTGGTACATTTCAATACAGTGCAGTTTTTATGCTTGCTGATATTAAAATTGTCCCAGCTTTGGCCAGGGCAGCCTTGTCAAGCTGGCTTGCAAGTCCCTTTGACTTGACCCTAGTAGTCTCTGATAGCTTTCTTGCTTTCTGTTACGACAAGATATTCTAGGTTCATCTTATATTTCCTGCTCCAGATCTGGAATTGGCCATTCTTCTAAGAAGTCTTGGTCCTTCTAGCCTATTTTAAAAATGATTAAATTCAGTGTTTCCAACTAAAAAGAATCATTTTTTGCTCTTGAGTTAGTCCCAGGATTGTTGTCTGTGTTTCATTGTTTAGTTTGTTTGAATGAAAAAATGTAATAAAAAAGTTTAAAAATATGTTCAAAGACATGTATTACTGAATTCATAAACATCACTTTATCCAAATATTAAATACATTGGGATACCAATCCTACTGAAACATAGTGTGTTTGGTATTTAATATACCCAAAATGTTTTTTCTCTTTAATATAGCACCAGTATGATAAAATCGTTGAAGAAAGAGACTCAGAATTAGGACTTTATAAAAGCAAAGAACAAGAACAGTCATCAGTGAAAGCATCTTTGGTGAGATACAGAACAAATAGCAATAAAAGTCGATATTCATGTCACCATGGCTTAGTGGTAAAGAAAAATATTAAGTAAAACCATAATTTTTGAGCTGTGAAGAATCGTAGAGTCTTAGATCTGAAAAGGATTGCATGGATCTTGTAGTTCATTTATTTTTGAAATGATGGGGGAAAAATACCCTTTTTTGAAATTAATTGTTATAAACTCTAGTTAAATTAGTTTGGAGCTCTGATTGACATTGGGAGAGGAGGGGTGGGATAGATTGGGAGAGGCTGAGGAGGTGAGATATCCATAGCATTAAATCTTTCTTTAGAGAAAACTATAAAAAATTGTTTTAATGAAGTCCTTAGTATGGTCAGTTAGGAGCTTTTATATCAGTAGACTTTTAAAATATATATATCTCTCATTAATGAATTTATTTCTCCATAAAAATGAGTTTACTTGGAGCATTAGTTTGCATTTTCAGTGTCTTGAGAAATATATGGAAGCACTTGTAAACTTTATATTTCCTTTTCTTTAGGAGATTGAATTATCCAGCCTCAAAGATGAACTTTCATCCATTAAGAAGCAACTTGAAGTAGAAAGAGAAGAAAAAGTAGGTTTTGTGGCATTATAGGTGTAGTAATTAATTGTAAGTTTAGGTGCAACTTCGGATTTTTATAAATATGTCGTATTAGAGAATAATAGGATAACTTTGGGTAACTGACCAAAAAAAAAAAAAAAAACCAAATCCATTGCCATTGAGTTGATTCCGACTCACTGCAACTCTATAGGACAGAGTAGAGCTGCCCTGTAGGGTTTCAAAGGAGCAGGTGGTGGATTCAAACTGCTGACCTTTTGGTTGGGAGCCAAGCTCTTAACCACTGAGCCACCAGGACTCCTTGGATAACTAAGGAAGAGAAAATACAATTTTCCCCTTTAGCTTTTTTATCTGGTTTAAATGCTAAACACATATAAAGATAGAACCACTTTTAAGTATAGGAGGGCTTTTTTTTTTTATTGTGTTGAGCTATATATAGCAAAATATTTGTCATTTTAACAATTTTTATGTGAACAATTTAGTGGTGTTATTTACATTCCCTATATTTTGCAACCATCACCACTATCCCTTTTCAAATGCATTTCATCACCCTAAACAGAAACTCAGTGCCACACCTACCTCCCTTTCTCTCCACCGTGGCCCTACCTAGCAGCCACTAATCTGTTCCCCATTTCAATAAATTTGTTATTTTAAGAATGTTATACAGATGGAATCATACAGTATAAAACTTTTTGTGATTGGCTTTTATCAATCACCATAATCCCTTGGAGATTTATCCAACTTGTATCATGGGTGGAAACCCTGGAGGCATAGTGGGCAGTTCTACTCCATCCTGTAGTTTCGCTACAGTGTTGCTCTGAGTCAGAATGGACTCCATGGAAATAGGAAGTCACGCATGAGCTTCTCCATATCTTTGCTATCATTTAGTGTTGTTGTTATTTTTTATTTTAGTCATTTTTTTAGCCTTATTTTGTGGTGATATTGTGGTTTTAATTTGCATTTCTATTTGGATAGTGATGTTAAACATCTTTTCATGTGCCTATGAGTCGGAATTGACTCGACGGCACTGGGTTTTTTTTTTATTTACCATCTGCGTATCCGTTTCTGTTCATGTCTTATTTTCACGTTCTACTTTGTGTTTTTTTTTTAACTATGTGAATTAAAAAAAATTATTGTGGTAAAATATATATATAATTTGCCATTTTAATAACCATTTTTAAGTGTACAATTCAGTGGCATTAATTGTATTTGCCACATTCAACTATCACCAATCTTTATTTCCAAAACTTTTTCATTACACTGTTGAATATTTAGAATTCTTTATTTATTCTAGTTACTTGTCCTTTGTCAGATGGGTGGTTTGCAAATATATTCTAGTCTGTAACTTGACTTCTTATCCTCTTAACAGGGTCTTTTGCAGAACAAAAGTTTTTAATTTTCATAAGGTTCAGTTTCTCAGTTTTTCATTTTTTTGGATTGTACCTTTGGTGTCAAGTCCAAGAACTCTTTGCCCAGCCTTAGATCCTGAAGATTTTATCGTGTGTTTTTTTCCTAAAAGCTTTGTAGAATTACATTTTACATTTAAGTCTGTGATTCATTGACTTAATTTTTATATATGGTGTGAGGTTTAGGTTCAGGTTCAGTATTTTTCCTACAGCTGCGCAGTTGCTTCAGTACCATTTGTTGAAACATTTGTCCTTTTGTTACTAATTGCCAATCTGACACAAAGGGTCCTTGTCTTTTCCTGAGTAAGAATACATGTGAAAGACAGACTTTATGTTCAGCAAGCTTTATTTTGCTTGAGTCGAGCAAAAGGAGTCAGCAGAGATCTAAGCCTCTCCAAAAGACTGACTTGAGAAAAGGGAAGCAAGGTTAGGGCTTATATGGGTTCGGTAGAGACAAAAGAGTAATGAATATTTAGTTGGCTTCTTTCAAGGGACGGTACTTCTCAGACTGGCGGTGTATGCTAATTAGGTTGCGCATGCACCTGGAATCTAAGATGGAACCTGCCGATATTCAAGATGGAGTCCTCTCGGCAGCCCTACGCATCACTTATTATGGGATATAGTGCAAGCGCACTTGATAGTCGGTTCTACATCGCCATTTTCTGAGGTCTAAGGAAGGTTTACTATGGGACAGTTCTATTCCGCCTATAGGGTCGCTATGAGTGGGAATCCACGCAGCTGCGGTGGGTTTGGTTTTTTGTTTTAAGAAGGGTTAAACAGTCCTCACACTTTGTTCTTCTGCACATGCGGAGCCTGTAAGGGAGGAGGGGCTTAGAAAAACACTAAGAAGGAGATAGTAATTCATGGGTTGTTTCAGTCTTATCTCATGTTGACAGGGTGGGTTCCTGTTTACCCAGCTTCTAGATGGTAAGCTTTTAACACCTCTTTTGTTCAGCTGCTGGCACAGTTAACCCTATCTGTCTCACTTCCTCAATTGAATTGCTTTTGTACTTTTGTCAAAAATCAGTTGGTTACATTTGCATGAATCTTTTTCTGCATGTTCTGTATTCTTTTCCTTTGATCTATGTGTCTGCTCCTCCACTAATACAACAGTGTCTTGATTACTGTATTTGTGTAATAACCAGTAAAAAACAGTTGCTGTCAGTTGATTCTGACTCATGGCAACCCCATGTGTGTCAGAGTAGAACTGTGCTTCATAGGGTTTTCAGTGGCTGATTTTTTAGAAGTAGATCACCAGGCCTTTCTTCCAACATGTCACTGGTGGATTCGAACCTCAAATCTTTTGGTTAGTAGCTGAGCATGTGAACTATTTGCACCATTCAGGCACTCTAGCTGTGTAAAACTCATTGCTGTCCAGTCAATTCTGACTCATAGAGTAGAACTGCCCCATAGGGTTTCCAAGGAGCAGTTGGATTTGAAGTGCCCACCTTTTGGTTAGTAGCAAAACTCGTAACCACTGTGGCACCAGGCCTCCTGAAGCTGTATAGGAAGGCCTTAATATCAAATAGAATGATCCTCCCACTTCATCCTTCTTTGTCATAATTGTTTTAGATACTCTAGGGCCTGAATATTTCCATATAAATTTTAGAATAAGCTTGTGTATTTTTACAAAAAAATCTTTCTGAAATTTTGGTAGAAATTGCATTAAACATATAGATTAATTTGGGGAGATTGACATCTGTACTATGTTGAATCGTCAGTTCATGGGCACAGTGTATGTTTTAGTTTCTTAGTGCTGCTGTAACAAATACCACAAGTGGGTGGCTTTCTCACAGTTTAAGAGATTAGAAGTCTGAATCCAGGACACTGGCTGTAGAGGAAGGCTCTCTCTGTCCACTCTGGGGGAAAATCCTTGTCTCAGTGTCTCTAGTGTTTTTCTTGGCCTTCCTTGGCAATCTCCCTGTGGGATGTATCTTCCTCTCCATTTGTGCTTCCTTGCTTCTGTGTCTAATCTGCTCCTTTTATATCTCAAAAACCAAACAGTAGTTTAGCTTAACTAGTAAAGAATGTCCGCCTTCATCTTTATGCTCTTTTAAGATCTACAGGGAATCAAATTAACAACAGCAATTCGAAAGATTAGATAGGGACCATAGGGGGCAGTGATGTTATGTTAATAGGCGAGAAACAACTCAGAAAAGGAGGGTGAAAATGGTTGTACAATTTAAAGAATGTAATCAGTGTCCCTGAATTGTGCATGTAGAAACTGTTGACCTGGTATATGCTTTGCTATGTATATTCTCAACAATAACAAAAAGCAAAGTAGAGTATGCACACCCATGTTCATTGCAGCATTATTCACAATAGCAAAAAGATGGAAACAACTTAGGTGCCCATCAACAGATGAATGGATAAACAAACTATGGTATATACACACAATGGAATACTAGGCAATGGTAAAGAACAATGATGAATCTGGAGGGCATTATGCTGAGTGAAATAAGTCAATCACTAAAGAACAAATACTGTATGAGACCACTATTATAAAAACTTGTGAAAAGGTTTACACACAGAAAGAAACAATATCTGATCGTTACAATGGAGGGGAGTAGTGGGGAGGGAAAAACATTAAATAGGCAGTAGATAAGTGATAACTTGGTGAAGGATAAGACAGTACACAATATGGGGGAAGCCAGCACAACTTGACAAAGGCAAGAGCATGTAAGCTCCATAGACACATCCAGACTCCCTGAGGGACCAAATTACTGGGCTGAAGACTGGGGACCATGGTCTCAGGGGGTATCTATCTCAATTGGCATAATTCAGTGTATAAAGAAAATGTTCTACATCTACTTTGGTGAGTAGCATCTGGGGTCTTAAAAGCTTGTGAGAGGCTATTTATAATACTCGACTGGTTTCACACTGTCTGGAGCAAGGGAGAATGAAGAAAACCAAAGACACAAGGGAAAGGTTAGTCCAAAAGACTAATGGACCACAAGAACCACAGCGTCCACCAGACTGAGTCTAGCACAACTAGATGGTGCCTGGCTACCACCACTGACTTCTCTGGCAGAGATCACAATAGAGGGACCCAGACAGAGCTGAAGAAAAATGTAGAACAAAATTCTAACACACACACACACAAAAGACCAGACTTACTGGCCTGACAGAGACTAGAGAAACCCTGAGAGTGAAACCCTGAGAGTATGGCTCCCAGACACTGTTTTAACTCAGTACTGAAGTCACTCCTGAGGTTCACCTTTCTGCCAAGGATTAGACAGGCTTATAAAACAAAATGAGACTAAATGGGCATACCACCCCAGGGGCGGGGATGAGAAGGCAGGAGGGCACAGGAAAGCTGGAAATGGGAAACCCAAGGTTGAGAATGGGAGAGTGTTTACATATCGTGGGGTTGGCAACCAGTATCACAAAACCATATGTGTATTGTTTAATGAGAAACTAATTTGCTCTGTAAACCTTCATCTGAAGTACAATAAAAATATATATAAATAAGAAAAAAACAAGGAAAAAAAAAAGTGGTTAGCTTAATTAAGACACACTCTACACTGATATGGCCTCATTAATATAAAAAGAAAACGTTATTCCTGAATGGGATTGCATCGACAGGTATAGGGGTTAGGATTTACAACACATATTTTGGGGGGACACAATTCAATTCATAACAGTGTGTTTCTTCTTTTATTTAGGTTTTTGATTTCTTTCATCAGCATTTTGTAGTTTTTGGCATACAGATTCTGTATGTATTTTTTTTTAAATGTATGTCTAAATATTTCATTTTCTTTGACATGATTGTGAGTGGTATTGTGTTTTTAATTTTGTTTTCTGTATGTGCTTTGTTAGTACCATATTTTTACACAAGTAACTCACTTCTACATTTGTTTGTCAGCCACACCCTCCCCCTGCGAGGTATTTTTGTAAGTGCACTATTAGTTATCTTGTGCTGCTATAACAGAAATTCCACAAGTGGCTATCTTTAACAAAGAGAAATTTATATTCTCACAGTCTAGTAGGCCACAAGACCAAATTCAGGACATCAGCTCCAGGGGAAGGCTTTTTCAGTCGACTCTGGAGGAAGGTTCTTGTCATCAATCTTCCCCTTGACTAGGAGCTTCTCTGCACAGAAAGTCTGGGTCAAAAGGACACTCTCTGCTCCAAGTGCTGCTTTCTTTGTGGTATGAGGTCTGATTCTCTGCTTTGCTTCCCTTTCCTTTCATCTCTTGTAAGACAAAAGGTGGTGCAGGCCACACTCCAGGGAAACTCCCTTTACATTTGATCCAGGATGTGACCTTGGTAAGGGTGTTATAATCCCACCCTAAACCTCTTTAACATGAAATTAACAATTGCAAAATGGAGGACAACTGCACGATACTGGGACTCATGGCCTAACCAAGTTGACTCATAGTTTTGGGGGACAGAGTTCAATCCATGACAGCTATGCTAAGTTTTTTCATAGCAACATGTAAAAAAAAGTTAGTGCAGTGGCGCTTATGAGAATACTTCCTTGGGGGAGGGCAAGGTTGGCAAACAAATGTAGAAGGCACATGTTATTTGTGTAAAAAATACAATGTATTGAAACATGGTTGAGTTTTGTGTGTTCATCTTCTGTCCTGTGACCGTACTAAACTCACTTATTAAAGTCATTTATTAGTTTTAACTAAGGGAACTCACTTATTAGTTTTAAAATGTCCACTTCTTATTTGTGGAGCTTGTGTATGTAAGTAGATCTCCAGAAGATTTTTTCCACAGCAACACTGGGTAGGTTCAAACTGTCAACCTTTAGGTTAGTAGCCAATTGCAAACCAATTATACCACGCAGGGACCTATGTAAACAATCATGTCATTTGCAGGTAGAGATGGTTTTATGTCGTCTTTTCCCAGTGGCATGGTTTTTATTTCTTTTCTTTTTTGCTTTATTATAGTGGCTACAACTTCCAGTAGTACTCTGTCGAATAGTACTATGTTGCCTTATTCCCGATCTTAGGGGAAAAGCATTCAGGTTTTCTTTTTTTTTTTACCATTAAGTATGATGTTAACTGCAGATATTTTGTTGATGCACTTTATCATGTTGAGGTAATCCCCTCTATCCCTAATTTGCTGAGAGTTTTTATCATGAATTGGAATGAGATTTTTGTCAAATGTTTTTTCTTGGTCAACTGATAAGTTCATAAGTGGTTTTTCATCTTTAGCTTGTTGATATGGTAGATTATATTGATTGATTTGGACATTACATACCTGGAATAAACCCCACTTGGTGATGACGTATATTACTATATTCAGTTTCCACTACTTGTCTGTCAGTTTGTCCTACTGTGGTGGTGCGTGTTACTGTGATGGTAGAGCTATGCGACTGGTATTTCAAATACCAGTGGGGTCACCCATAGTTACAGGTTTCAGAACTAAGGAGCTTCCAGACTAAGACAGACTAGGAAGAAGAACCTGGCGGTCTACTTCTGAAAAAATTGGCCAGTGAAAACCTTATAAATAACAGGAAGGCACTATTTGATAAAGGGCTGGAAGATGAGCCCCTCAGGTTGGAAGGCACTCAAAACATGAGTCGGGAAGAACTGCCTCCTCAGAGTAGACTGCCTCTGCAAACATCTATTAATAATCAGAATGTGAGATGTACTAAGTATGGATCTGGGAAAATTGGAAGTTGTCAGAAATTAAATGGAATACATAAAGATGGATATCCTAGGCATTAGCTGAAATGGACTGGTTTTGGCCTTTCTCAATCAGATAATCACATGGCCTACTATGTCAGGAATGACAACTGAGGAAGAATGGCATCACATTCATCATCAAAAAGAACATTTCAAGATCTGTCCTGAAGTACAGTGCTGTCAGTGATGGGATAATATCCCTATGGCTGCAAGGAAGATGAGAAAATATGACTATTATTCAAATTTATCCACAAACCACTAATGTAAAGCATGAGGAAATTGAAGATTTTTACCAACTTACGCAGTCTGAAATTGATCAAACATGCAATCGAGATGCATTATAATTACTGGTGATTGGAATGAAAAATTTGGAAACGAAGAAGGATCGATGGATGGAAACATGGTC
Source organism: Loxodonta africana (assembly GCF_030014295.1). Taxonomy (NCBI): domain Eukaryota; kingdom Metazoa; phylum Chordata; class Mammalia; order Proboscidea; family Elephantidae; genus Loxodonta; species Loxodonta africana. Next base: position 160,914,883 of record NC_087344.1, on the reverse strand, counting down.
TTAGTGATAGAAATGATGCTGGAGCTCACATGACAGAATTTTGCAAGACCAATTACTTCTGCATCGCAAATACCTTTTTTCCGTAACGTAGGGCAGTTATACCCTTGGACCTCAATGAGTGGAAAACTTAGGAATCAAACTGACTGCATCTATGGAAAGAGACGTTGGGAAAACTCAATATCATCAGTTAGAACGAGGCCATGAGAAAATAAATTATTTAGATATGAAATGTGAAATACAAGAGCTGTTTGATTCCCATAAGTGCTGCCTCATTTTATAGACTGCGGAAATGGGCCTAAAGATAAGGGGAAGGTTTTTTTTTTTTTTTTTTTTTTAAATACCGTCTTTGTTGCGTACTATGAGTTGGAAAGCATTTCTTTTTTTCTTGCTTTCTGGAAGAGATTATATAAAATGGTATTAATTGTTCTTCAAGTATGTGGTAGAATTTTCCAGTGAAACCATATGGGCTTGGAAATTTATCTTTTATTTTTTTCACCGCAGTTTCCACACATCTATTGTCTGTTTAGTGTTTTTCTATCCCCACCACTCCCCTCCCTCCTCGCCATCCAAGATTGTTCCTTTCTGTGTGTAAACATTTCCATGAGTTTTTATAGTGGTGGTTTCATACAATATAATGCCTTCCAGATAAATCCATGTTGTGAGATGCTTCACAGATTCATCTTTGTTCTTTTTTTTTTTTTTTAATTTTTATTGTGCTTTAAGTGAAAGTTTACAAATCAAGTCAGTCTCTCAACACAAAAACGTATACACACCTTGCTACATACTCCCAATTGCTCTCCCTCTAATGAGACAGCCCGCTCCCTCCCTACACTCTTTGTTTTCGTGTCCATTTTGCCAGCTTCTAACCCCCTCTACCTTCTCATCTCCCCTCCAGACAGGACATGCCAACTTAGTCTCAAGTGTCCACCTGATCCAAGAAGCTCACTCCTCACCAGCATCCCTCTCCAACCCATTGTCCAGTCACATCCCTGTCTGAAGAGTTGTTTTTGGGAATGGTTCCTGTCCTGGGCCAACAGAAGGTCTGGGGGCCATGACCACTGGGGTCCCTAGTCTCAGTCAGACCATTAAGTCTGGTCTTTTTATGAGAATGTGGGGTCTGCATCCCACTGCTCTCCTGCTCCCTCAGGGGTTCTCTGTTGTGTTCTCTGTCAGGGGAGTCATCAGTTTTAGCCAGGCACCATCTAGTTCTTCTAGTCTCAGGCTGATGTAGTCTCTGATTTATGTGGCTCTTTCTGTCTCTTGGGCTCGTAATTACCTTGTGTCCTTGGTGTTCTTCATTCTCCTTTGGTCCAGGTGGGTAGAGACCAATCCATGCATCTTAGATGGCTGCTTGCCAGCATTTAAGACCCCAAACGCCACTCTACAAAATGGGATGCAGAATGTTTTCTGGCAATTGATTTAGATGTCCTCCGAAACCATGGTCCCCAAACCCTTGCCCCTGCTACACTGGCCTTCAAAGAATTCACTTTATTCAGGAAACTGCTTTGCTTTTGGTTTAGTCCAGTTGTGCTGACCTTGCCTGTATTGTGTGTTGTCTTTCCCTTCACCTAAAATAGTTCTTATGTACTAATTAGTGAATACCTGTCTCCTACCCTCTGTCCCTCCCCCCTCATAACCATCAAAGAATATTTTCTTCTCTATTTAAACTGTTTCTCAAGTTCTTATAATAGTGGTTTTATACAATATTTGTCCTTTTGCAACTAATTTCACTTAGCATAATGCCTTCCAGATTCCTCCATATTATGAGATGTGTCACGGATTCATCATTGTTCTTTATTGATATGTAGTATTTTATTCCATTGTGTGAATATACCATAATTTATTTATCCATTCATCCATTGATGAGCACCTTGGTTGCTTCCATCTTTTTGCTGTTATCAACACTGCTGCAATGAACATGAGTGTGCATATATCTGTTCCTGTAACCCAGTGCAAAAAAAACCCAGGGCCGTTGAGTCGATGTTGTTCCTGTTCCTGTAAAGACCCTTATTTCTCTAGGATATATTCCAAGGAGTGAGATTGCTGGATTCTTGCATTTCTAGCTTTTTAAAAAAAAAAAAAAAAAAAAGCTTTTTAAGGAAGTGCCAAATCGATTTCCAAAGTGGTTGTACCATTTTACATTCCCACCAGCAGTGTATAAGTGTCCCAGTCTCTCCACAACCTCTCCAACATTTATTATTTTGTTTTTTTTTGGATGAATGCCAGCCTTGTTGGAGTGAGATGGAATCTCATTGTAGTTTTGATTGGCATTTCTCTAATGGCTAATGATCGTGAGCATTTCCTCATGTATCTGTTAGCTACCTGAATGTCTTCTTTAGTGAACTGTCTGTTCTTATCTTTTGCCCATTTTTAAATTGGGTTGTCTTTTTGTAGTTGAATTTTTGCACTATCCTATAGATTTTAGAAATCAGGTGCCAATTTGAAATGTCATAGCTAAAAACTTTTTCCCAGTCTGTAGGTAATCTTTTTACTCTTTTGATGAAGTGCTTTGGATGAGCATAGGTGTTTGATTTTTAGGAGCTCCCAGTTATCTACTTTTTCTTCTGCATTGTTAGTAATGTTTTGTATACTGTTTATGCCATGTATTAGGGATCCTAATGTTGTCTCTATTTTTTTTTCCATGATCTTTATTGTTTTAGATTTTATAGTTAGGTCTTTGATCCATTTTGAGTTGTTCTTTGTGCGTGGTGAGAGCTATGGGTCTTGGTTCATTTTTTAGCAGGTGGATATCCAGTTATGCCACTGCCATTTGTTAAAAAGACCGTCTTTTCCCCATGTAATTGTTTTGGGGCCTTTGTCAAATATCAACTGCTCATACATGGATGGATTTACCTCTGGATTCTGTGTTCTGTTCCACTGGTCTATGTATCTGTTGTTACACTGTACTGACTACTGTGGCAGTGTAATAGGTTCTAAAATCAAGTAGAGTGAGGCCTCCTACTTTGTTCTTGTTTTTCAGTAATGCTTTACGTATCCGGGGCCTCTTTCCCTTCCGAACGAAGTTGGTGATTTGTTTCTCCATCTCGTTAAAAAATGTCATTGGAATTTGGATCGGAATTGCATTAAATCTATAGATCGTTTTTGGTAGAATAGACATTTTTACAATTTTAAGTCTTCCTATCCATGAGCAAGGTATGTTTTTCTGCTTATGTACATCTCTTGGTTTCTTGCAGAAGTGTTTTGTAGTTTTCTTTGTATAAGTCTTTTACATCTCTGGTAAGATTTATTCCTAAGTATTTTATCTTCCTGGGCACTACTGTAAATAGTATTGATTTGGTGATTTCTTCTTCGATATTCTTTTTGTTGGTATAGAGGAATCCAACTGATTTTTATATGTTTATCTTGTATCCTGGTACGTTGCTGAACTCTTCTGTTAGTTTCAGTAGATTTCTTGAGGATTCCTTAGGGTTTTCTTTGTATGAGATCATGTCATCTGCATATAGAGATACTTTTACTTCTTCCTTACCAATCTGGATGTGCTTTATTTCTTTATCTAGCCTAATTGCTCTGGCTAGGTCCTCCAGTACAATGTTGAATAAGAGTGGTGATAGAGGGCATCCTTCTCTGGTTCCTGATCTCAAGGGGAATGCTTTCAGGCTCTCTCCATTTAGGGTGATGTTGGCTATTGGCTTTATATAAATATCTTTTATAAATATCCTATTTTGCTTAGAGTTTTTATCATGAATGGGTGTTGAACTCTGTCAGATGCCTTTTCTGCATCCATTGATAAAATCATGTGATTTTTGACTTCAGTTTTATTTATATATGGATTACATTAATTGTTTTTCTAATGTTGAACCATCCTTGCATATCTGGTATGAATCCCACTTCGTCATGGTGAATTATTTTTTTGATATGTTGTTGAATTTTGTTGAGGATTTTTGCATCTAGGTTCATGAAGGATGTAGGTCTTTAATTTTCTTTTTTTGCGGTGTCTTTACCTGGTTTTCATATCAGGGATATGCTGCCTTCATAGAATGGGTTTAGGAGTATTCCATCCTTTTCTATGCTCTGAAATACCTTTAACAGTAGTGGTGTTAACTCTTCTCTAAAAGTTTGGTAGAACTCTGCAGTGAAGTCGTCGGGCCAGGGTTTTTTTTGTTGGGTGTGTTTTGATTACATTTTCAATCTCTTCTTTCGTTATGGGCCTATTTATTTGTTCTACCTCTGTTTGTGTTAGTTTGGGTAGGTAGTGTGTTTCTAGGAATTTATCCATTGTAGGTTTTCAAATTTTTTTGAGTACAATGTTTCATAGTAATCTGATGTGATTCTTTTGATTTCAGTTGGTTCTGTTGTAATATCGCCCATCTCATTTCTATTTGGGTTATTTGCTTCCTCTCCTATTTTTCTTTTGTCAGTTTGGCCAATGGTTTATCAGTTTTTTCGAAGAACCAGCTTTTGGTCTTGTAAATCCTTTCCGTTGTTTTTCTGTTTCATTTAGTTCAGCTCTCATTTTTATTATTTGTTTTTTTTCTGATGCCTGAGGGTTTCTTTTGTTGCTTTCTTTGTATTTGTTCAAGTTGTAGGGATAATTCTTTGATTTTGGCCCTTTCTTCTTTTTGTATGTGTGGCTTTATTAATATAAATTCACCTCTGAGGACTGCTTTTGCTGTGTCCCAAAGGTTCTGATAGGAAGTGTTTTCATTCTCATTGGATTCTCTGTATTTCTTTAATCCAACCTTAATGTGTTCTATAATCTGCCTTTTTTGAGCAGGGTATTGTTCAGTTTCCAAGGGTTTGCTTTCTTTTCCCTGTTTTTTCTATGATTGATTTCTACTTTTATAGCCTTATGATCAGAGAAAATGCTTTGTAATTTTTCCATGTTTTGGATTCTGCTAAGGCTTGCCTTATGACCTAATATGTGTCTATTCTAGAGAATGTTCCATGTACACTAGAGAAGAAAATATACTTGGCTTCTGTTGGGTAGAGTGTTCTGTGTATGTGTATGAGGTCAAGTTGGTAGTTTGTGGCGTTTAGCTCTTCCGTGCCTTTATTGAGCTTCTTTCTGAATGTCCTGTCATTCACTGAAAGTGGTGTGTTGAAGTCTCCTACTATTATTGTGGAGCTGTCTATCTAAGTTTTCAGTGCTGATAGTTTGTTTTATGTACCTTGCTGCCCTGTCATTTGGCACATAAATATTTAATATGGTTATCTCCTCCTGGTATATTGTCCTTTTAATTATTTTATGGTATCCTTCCTTATCCTTTGTGATGGGTTTAAGTTTAAGGTCTATTTTATCAGAAATTAATATTGCCACTCCTGCTCTTTTTTGATTGTTGTTTGCTTGATATATTTTTTTCCATCCCTTGATTTTTAGTTTGTTTGTGTCTCTAAGTCTAAGGTGTGTCTCTTATAGGGACCATATAGATGGATCTTGTTTTTTAATCCATTCTGCCACTGTCTTTATTGGTGCATTTGTTGGTGCATTTAGTCCTTTTACATTTAGCATAATTATGGATAGGTACGAATTTAGTGGTATCAGTTTCATGTCTTTTTTTGTGTGTTGTTGACAGTTTCTTTTTCCCACTTCATTTTATGTGCTGCGTAGCTTATCTTTATATATTGACTTTTCCTCATATTTGTTGTGGATTGTGTTTCTGCTGTGTCTCTACTTTTTCTTGTATTTTATTTTGATGTGTAGAATAGTTTGCCTCCTTTGTGGTTACCTTGTTATTTACCCGTATTTTTCTAAATTTAAACCTAACTTTTATTTCTTTGTATCACCTTGTCTTCCACTCCATATGAAAGATCTATGACTACATTTCTTAGTCAGTCTCTTTTGTTTTAAAATTTTCTTCTAGATAATAACATCGCTGTTTTCCTGTTTTTAGTGTTTTTTAAAATCTTCGCTTATTTTTGTGGTTTCCCTGTCTGTGTTGACTTCTGAGTGTTCTGCCCAGTGTTCTAGTCTTTGGTTGATACCTGATAGTATTGATTTTCTAACCAAAGAACTCCCTTTAATATTTCTTGTAGTTTTGGTTTGGTTTTTACTAATTCTTTAAAGTTTTGTTTATCTGGAAATGTCCTAATTTCACCTTCCTATTTGAGAGACAGTTTTGCTGGATATATTATTCTTGCCTGGCAAGTTTTTTCCTTCAGTTTTTTATTTAAGACATCCCATTGCCTTCTTGCCTGCATGGTTTCTGTCGAGTAGTCCAAGCTTATTCTTATTGACTCTCCTTTGTAGGTGACTTTTCATTTATCCCTAGCTGCTCTTGAAATTCTCTCTTTATCTTTGGTTTTGACAATTTTGATTATAATGTGTCTTGGTGACTTTCTTTTAAAATCTACCTTATGTGGAGTTTGATGAGCATCTTCAATAGATATCTTCTCATCATTCATGATATCAGGGAAGTTTTCTGCCAACAAATCTTCAACAGTTCTCTCTGTATTTTCTGTTATCCCTCCCTCTTCTGGTAATCCAATCACTTGTAAGTTATTTCTCTTGATAGAGTCCCACATGATTCTTAAAGTTTCTTCATGTTTTAAAATTCTTTTATCTGATTTTTCTACAAATATATTGGTACCAAGTGCTTTATCTTCAAGTTCAGAAATTCTGCCTTGCACTTGCTGAATTCTGTTCCTCTGACTTTCTATTGAGTTGTCTACTTTTTCAATTTTATTGTTAATCTGAGTTTCTGATTGCTGTCTGCCTGTGGATTTTTCCAGCTTACTAATTTTTTTCATTATGTTTCTGAATGATCTTTTTAATTTCTTCGACTGCTTTGTCTGTGTGTTCCTTGACTTGTTCTGCATATTGTCTCATTTCCTTCCTGATGTCTTGAAGGGTTCTGTATATTTTGTATTCTGCCTCTAGTAATTCTAGGGAGGCACTTTCATCTAGAAGATCCCTTGATTCTTTGTTTTGAGAACTTGTTGAGGCGATCATGGTCTGTTTCTTCATGTGACTTGATGTTGACTGTTGTCTCTGAGCCATCTATAACTTATTGTGTTAGTTTATTTTATGTTTGCTTACTGTGTCATAACTTCTTGCTTTGTTTTGTTTTGATGTGCCCAAATGGGTTGCTTGAGTGAGCTAGCTTGATTATTTTCACCTTTGGAGCTCTGATGTCCTGTCCTCAGATGGCTAGAGGCATTATCAGGTATATCAGTCTAGGAGTCCATTCACTTTTTTTTGTATGAGTTCAGCTCAGGTGTCCAGATAGCTGATCATCAAGTGTGTGGTACAGGCTCTGTCCTACAGTCTTAGAGGGGCAGGGGTAATTGGTGTATGTACCTGTATCTGGTTGCAGCAGGGTATCACACTGTGAAAAAGGCAGGGGGCTAGAATTGTCCCCCTTGTGTCTCTGAGAGAAGTGTGTCCCTGTTCCCTAGAGTGTATGGGAGGTGGGGTCTGCAGACGGACCATGGGCACCCAATGTTTTTGGGTGGTAAGGACTGAGAGATAGCAGTTATTTTTGGACCCCTTTCGCCGGTGGCTGGGTGATCTGAGTGGAGCCACCAGTCCTTAGAAGCCTGATGTGGGTAGGTGAGGACCCTGTTTAATAGGTAAAATAATGTCAAACATCAAACTCCCACCTCCCCACCGCACAGCTGAAACAGTTGGAGTCTGCCAAGAAGGGCCTATTCTCCTGAAATAGGCCCACACAGGTCCATGCAGAGGGGAAAGGTACTCAAAGGCCACAGACTGTTTATGCCTGGACAGGAGCTGCTTCTGTCCTGAGCTCCCCCAGTTAGTGGAGCTCACAAATTATCTTTTCCCCCAGGTGCAAATTTATTCCTTGTCCAAGGCCGGGAGGATAGCCCTAGGTGCTCAATCGGGCCTATCTCAGGCTCAGTGAAACCAGCCGCTGAAGTTGTCTTGGGAGCAAGGGGGCTTGTTAAAATATACGCTAGTACTTAGTTTTCACTGAGAACGCCGTTCTTCTCTTGTTCTGGAGGTGTGAGTAGGCTGTGTGGCTGGCTGCTTCTCTCTGAGGAAACTGCGGCCGAGCACAGCCCACTGCAGCCGCTCCTGGGAGTGGTGCCTGAGGGCTCCTGGCAATTCAGGTCTGGTAACTCCTCTCCGCTTCTGAACTGTCTCTTTCTTCCCCTGCCCCTCAGTTAATTTTCTAACCTTGCCTTTGATGTTCAGGGCTTCTGGCTTGCCATAAATATACTTGTTTCACTTGTTTTTTTTGGTCTTTGTTGTAAGAGGGCTTGCTGGAAGCATCTGTCTATTCAGCCATCTTGGCCCTGCCTCTTATCATTGTTCTTTATTGTTGCATACTATTCCACTGTGTGTATGTACCATAGTTTGTTTATCCATTCATCTGTTGATGGGCATATAGATTGTTTCCATCTTTTTGCTATTGTGAACAATGGTGTAGTGAACAAGGGTGTGTGTATGTCTATTTGTGTGATGACTCTTATTTCTCTGGGATAGATTCCTAGGAGTGGAATTGCTGTACCATATGACATTTCTATTCCTAGCTTTGTAAGGAAGCACCATATCATTTTCCAAAATGATTATACCATTTTACATTCCCACCAGCAGTGCATAAGAGTTCCATTCTCCCCACAGCCTCTCCAACATTTATTATATTCTGTTTTTTTGATGCATTCCAGTCACGCTGGGGAGAGATGATATCTCATTGTGGTTTGGTTTGCATTTCTCTAGAGGCTAGTGATTGTGAACATTTCCTCATGTGCTTGTTGCGTGAATGTCTTCTTTGGTGACGTGTCTGTTCATTTTCTTTGCCCTCTTTTTAATTGGATTATTTGTCTTTTTGTTGTAGAGGTGTTGGGTTTTCCTGTACATTTTAGAGATTAGACATTTGTCAGATATGTCATAACCAAAAATTTTTTCCTAGTCTGTAGGTTCCTTTTTTTTTACTTTTTTGGTGAAGTCTTGATGAGCATAAGTGTTTAATTTTTAGAAGATGCTAGTTATCTCACTTATCTTCTGTATTTTATGTTTTGTTAGTTACGATTTTTTTTCTGTTAATGCTGTGTATTAGGGCCTCTATCGTTGATTCTGTTTTTTCTTCTATGATCTTTATAGTTTCTGGTTTTATATTTAGGTCTTTGATCCATTTTGAATTAGTTTTTGTGTTTGGTGTGAGGTATGGGTCTTATTTCATTTTTTTTTGCAGATGCACATCCAGTTTTGCAGCACCATTTGTTAAAAAGACTATCTTTTCCCCATTTAATCGACTTTGGGCCCTTACCAAAGATCAGGTGACCTTAGGTGGATGAATTTACATCTGAGTTCTCAGTTCTGTTCCATTGGTCAATGTATCTGTTGTTGTACCAGTACCAGGTGGTTTGACTATCATAGCTGTATATTAGGCTCTGAAGTCAGGTGGTGTGAGTCCTCCTATTTTATTCTTCTTCAATAGTGCTTTACTTATCCAGGGGTACTTTTTTCCATATAAAGTTGATGATTAGTTTTTCCATTTCTTAAAGAATGTTTTTGGTGTTTGGATTGGAATTGCATTTTATTTTGAGATTGTTTTCAGTGAAATTGACAGGAAATTTATCTTTTAAAGATTTGAAATTACAAATTCATTTTCTTTAGTGATTATAGGGCTATTCCAATAGTCTATTTCATCTTGGTTAAATTCTTACAGTTTATGTTTTTTTATGAATTAGTATATTTCGTATAAGTTGTCAAATTTATGACTGTACATTTTTTAAGAAGCCCACATGGTTAAGTGCTTTTTTTGCTAACTGAAAGGCTGGTGGTTTGAACCCATCAGGCACTCTTTGGGAGAAAAGACCTGGTAATCTGCTACTGTATAGATTTACTGCCTAGTAGCGGAAACCCTGGTGGTGTAGTGGATAAGTGCTACGGCTGCTAATCAAAGGGTCGGCAGTTCGAGTCCTCCAGACGCTCCTTGGAAACTCTATGGGGCAGTTCTACTCTGTCCTATAGGGTCGCTATGAGTCGGAATTGACTCGGTGGCAGTGGGTTTGGTTTGTTTCTTGGACACCCTATAGGGCAGTTCTACTCTGCCCAGTAGGGCCACTGTGAGTCAGAATCGACTCGATGGTACACAAGAAGAAGGTGGTTCATGGTAGTCCCTTATAATCTTTTTTAATGGCTGCGTGGTTTTCAGTGATGTCTCTTTCATTCCTGATATTGGTGATTTGTGTTTTTCTCCCTCTTCCTCTCTTTGTTTTTTATCTTTGTGAGTCTTGATAAAGGTTTATCAGTTTTTTTTTTAAGAACCGACTTTTCATTTCATTGGTTTTCTCTTTTGTTTGCCTTTTAAAAATTTCATTAATTTTAGTTTTTATCTTTATTATTTCATTCCCTCTGTTAGATTTGGATTTATTTTGCTATTCTTTTTCTAGTTTCTTGAAATAGGAACTTAAGTTACTGATTTGTGGCCTTGTTTCCTTTTTTAATTTCTCATTGAAAAATTTATGCACATATTGTTTTGTGATATTGGCTGTAATCCCCATAATGTGACAGTATGCTGCCCCATCCACCCTGGGCTCCCTGTGCCCATATGTCCCATTTCTGTCTCTTCCTGCCTTCTCATCTTGCTTTTGGGCAAAAGTTGCCTGTTTGTTATTGTATATTTGATTGAACTAAGAAGCACATACCTCATGTATGTTATTTTTTTGTTTTATAGGCCTGTCTAATCTTTTTCTGAAAAGTGGGCCATGAGAATGGTTTCAGTTCTGATTTTGGCACAGTGTTTAGGGGCCACAGTTTCAGGGGCTCCTCTAGTCTTCGTCAGACCATTAAGTTTTGTCTTTTTTTCTGCGTTTGAATTCTCTTCTACATTTTTCTCCCACTCTCCCTGGGACTTTCTGTTGTGATCCCTGCCAGAGTGATGGCTGGTGGGAGCTGGGCACCATCTAGTTCTTCTGGGCTCAGGCTGGTGGATTCTTTGGTTTATGTGGTCCTTTAGTCCTTTGGGGTAATATTTTCATTGCGTCTTTGGTTTTATTTGCCTTGGGCAGGATGGGACCAATGGATATATCTTACGTGGCTGCTTGCAGGCTTTTAAGACCCCAGACGCTAGTCAACAAAGTGGGATATAGAACATTTTATTTATGAACTATGTTATGCCAGTTGGCCTAGGTATCCCTTGAGACTATAGTCCCCAACTACGAGCCCTGGCTGTTCGGTCCGTAAAAGTATTTAGATGTATCTAGAAAATTTCATCCTTTTGCTTTGGTCCAGTTGTGCTGACTTTCTCTGTTGTTTTCCTTCCTTTCACTGAAGTGAAGTTAGTTATTACGCCTCCTCCTTCCTCCCCACCCTCATAACTGTCAGAGAATACTTTTTTCTGTATGTAAACCTTTTCTTGAGTTCTTATAATAGTGGTCTCATACAATATTTGTCCTTTGTGAATGACTTATTTCACTCAGCGTAATGCCCTCCAAATTCATCCATGTTGTGAGATGTTTTGCAGATTCATCATTGTTCTTTATTGTTTTATAGTATTCCATGGTCTGTAGGTATCACAATTTATCCATTTGTCTGTTGATGGGCATTTAGGTTGTTTCCATCTTTTTGCTATTGTGAATAGTGATACAATGAACATGGGTATGCATATGTCTATTCATGTAACAGCTCTTATTTCTCTAGGCTGTATTCCTAGGAGTGGGATTGCTGAATCGTATGGTATTTCTATTTCTAGCTTTTTCAGGAAGCGCCATATTATTTTCCACAGTGGTTATATCATTGTACATTTCTACCAGCAGTGCATAAGAGCTCCAGTCTTCTCACAGCCTCTCCAACATTCATAATTTTGTGTTTTTGGATTAGTGCCACTATTGTTGGCGTGAGATGGTATCCATTGTAGTTTTGATTTCCATTTCTCTGATACCTTTCAATGTCTGTCAGTTTGTTGTACTGTGGTAGCTTGTGTGTTGCTGTGATACTGGAAGCTTTGCCACTGGTATTTCAGATACCAGGAGAGTTACTCTTGGTGTACACCTTTCAATGGAGCTTCCAGACTACAACACATTAGAAAGAAGGACCTAATAGTCTACCTTTGATAAAATTTGCCAGTGAAAACCGTATGACTAGGAGCAGAATATTGTCTGATACAGTGCTGGTAGATGAACCTCTCCGGTTGGAAGGCACTCAGAATATGACTGGGGAAGAGCTACCTCCTCAAAGTAGAGTTGACCTTAATGAAGTGGTTGGAGTCAAACTTTTGGGAACTTCCTTTGCTGATGTGGCAAGACTCAAAATGAGAAGAATCAACCACAAAAATCCATTAGTAATTGCAATATGAAATGTACAAAGTATGAATCTAGGAAAAGTGGAAGTCATAAAAAATGAAATGGAATGCATAAGCATCTATATCCTTGGCATTAGCAAACTGAAATAGACTGGTATTGGCTATTTTGAATCAGACAATCTTATGGTCTCTGATGCTGTGAATGACAAATCGAAGAGGAATGGCATCATGTTCATGTCAAAAAGGAACATTTCAAGATCCATCCTACAGTGCTGTTAGTGGTAGGATAATATCCATACACCTACAAGGGAGACCAGTTAATACAATGATTATTTAAGTTATGAACCATCCACTAATGCCAAAGACGAAGAAATTGATTTTTACCAACTTCTGCAGTCTGAAATAGATCAAACATGCAATCAATATGCATTGATAATTACTGGTGATTGGAATGCAAAAGTTGGAAACAAAGAAGGATTGGTAGCTGGAAAATATAGCCTTCATGATAGAAACGACATGAGAGATCACATGATAGAATTTTGCAAGTCCAATGATTTCTTCATAGCAAATACCTTTTTTCAACAACATAGGGCAGTTGTACTCATGGAACTCACTGGATGGAAAACACAGGAATCAAATTGACTACATCTGTGGAAAGAGACAATGGAAAAGCTCAGTATTATCAGTCAGAACAAGGCCAGGGGCCAACTGTGGAATAGACCACCAATTGATTATGTGCAAGTTCAAGTTCAAGTTGAATTAGAACAAGTCTACGAGGGCCAAACTATGACCTTAAGAATATCCCACCTTAATTTAGAGACCATCTCAAGAATACATTTGACGCAGTGAACACTAATGACCAGAAGACCAGATGAGTGGTGCAAAGACATCATACATGAAGAAAACGAGAGGTCATTAAAAAGAAAGAAAAGACAAAATGGATGTCAGAAGAGACTCTGAAACTTGCTCTTGAACATAGAGTCGCTAAAATGAGAAGAAGAAATGATGAAGAAAAAGAGCTGAACAAAAGATTTCAAAGGGCGGCTTGAGAAGACAAAGTATTATAATGAAATGTGCAAAGACCTGGAGATAGGAAATGAAAAGGGAAGGAAACACTTAGCATTTCTCAAGCTGAAAGAACTGAAGAAAAAACTCAAGCCTCACCTTGCAGTATTGAATGATTCTCTGGGGAAAATATTAAATGACGCAGGAAGCATAAAAAGCAGATTAGAAGGAATACACAGTCACTGTACCAAAAAGAATTGGTCGATGTTCAGCCATTTCAGGAAGTAACATATGATCAAGAACCAATGGTACTGAAGGAAAAGGTCCAAGGTGCACTGAAGGCATTGACAAAAAACAAGACTCCAGGAATTGATGGAATACCAGTTGAGATGTTTCAACAAATGGATACAGCACTGGAAGTGCTCACTTGTCAGTGCAAGAAATTTAGATGATAGCTACCAAATGTGGAAATTATCAAATTATCAGCTGTCGAGATTTCAAATTACTCATTGCACTGGGCAAATCTATTGCAAAAGACCTCTTTAAAGTGTTAAAAAGCAAAGATGTCACTTTGAGGACTGTGGTGCACCTGACCCAAGTCATGGTGTTTTTAATTGCCTTATGCATGTGAAGGCTGGACAATGAACAAGAAACATCGAAGAACTGATGTCTTGGAATTATGGTTTTGGCAAAGAATATCGACTATACCATGGACTGCGAGAAGAATGAACACATCTGTCTTGGAAGAAGTATAGCCATAATATCATTAATATCACATGCAAGTAAAATTTTGCTGAAGATCATTCAAAAGCAGTTGCAGCAGTGCATCGACAGGGAACTGCCAGAAATTCAAGCTGGATTCAGAAGAGGATGTGGAAGAAGGGCTAGTATTGCTGATGTCGGATGGATCGTGTCTGAAAGCAGAGAATACCAGGAAGACGTTTACCTGTGTTTTATGGACTCTGCAAAGGGATTCAACTATGGGGATCGTAAATTATGGATAACATTGTGAAGAATGGAAATTCCAGAACACTTAATTGTGCTTATGAGGAACCTATACTTAGACCAAGAGGCAGTCATTTGAATAGAACAAGGGGATACTGTGTGGTTTACAGCCAAGAAGGGTGTGCGTTGGGGTTGTATCCTTTCTCCATACTTATTCAATCTGTATGCCAAGCAAATAGTCTGAGAAGCTGGACTATATGAAGAAGAAGGCGACATCAGGAGTGCAGGAAGACTCGTTAACAACCTGCTATATGCAGATGACACAATCTTGCTGAAAGTAAAAAGGACTTGAAGCACTTACTGAGGAAGATCAGAGACCGTAGCCTTTGTTATGGATTACAACCCAACATAAAGAAAACAAAAATCCTCACAACTGGACCAATAAGCGACATCATGATAAACGGAGAAAAGAGTGAAGTTGTCAAGGATTTCATTTTACTTGGATCCACAATGCCCACGGAAGCAGCTGTCGAGATTTCAAATTACTCATTGCACTGGGCAAATCTATTGCAAAAGACCTCTTTAAAGTGTTAAAAAGCAAAGATGTCACTTTGAGGACTATGGTGCACCTGACCCAAGTCATGGTGTTTTTAATTGCCTTATGCATGTGAAGGCTGGACAATGAACAAGAAACATTGAAGAACTGATGTCTTGGAATTATGGTTTTGGCAAAGAATATCGACTATACCACGGACTGCGAGAAGAATGAACACATCTGTCTTGGAAGAAGTATAGCCATAATGTTCCTTAGAAGCAAGGATGGTGAAACTTTGTCTCAACGTACTTTGTACATATTATCAGGAGAGGGACCAGTCCTTTGAGAAGGACATCATGAGGGTCAGTGAAAAAGAAGACCCTTAACGAGATGTATTCACACAGTGATTGCAACAGTGGGCTCAAACATAGCAGTATATGGCTCAGGACTGGACAGTATTTCATTCGGTTGTACTTAGGGTGGCTGTGAGTCAAAACTGACTCGAAGGTACCTAACAACAACAGTGGCTAATGATCACGAGCATTTCCTAATGTGTCTTTAAGCTGCCTGAATGTCTTCTGTGGTGAAGTGTCTGTTCATTGTCTTTGCCTGTTTTTTTAATTGGATTATTTGTCTTTTTGTTGTTGAGGTGTTGCAGTATCTTGTAGATTTTAGAGATTAGATGCTTGTCGGATATGGTGGTAGCCAAAAATTTTTTCCCAGCCTACTGTAGGTTCTCTTTTTACTCTTTTGGTAAAGCCTTTTTTTTTTTTTTTAATTGCACTGTAAGTTTACAGCTCAAGTTAGTTTCTCATACAAAAGTTTATACATACATTGTTATGTGTATGTTGTTGAAAAAGGTATTTGCAATGAAGAAGTCATTGGTCTCCCAAAATTCTTTTTATTGTGCTTTAAGTGAAAGTTTACAGCTCAAGTCAGTTTCTCCTACAAAAATTCACACACATAGTGTTATGTGACCCCAGTTGCTCTCTCTACAATGTGACAGCACACTCTTCCTTTCTACCCCTGATTTCTCCTGTCCATTCAAACAGCTCCTGTCCCTTTCTGCCTTCTCATCTCGCCTCCAAGCAGGAGCTACCCCTTTAGTCCCACATACCTACTTGAACTATGAAGCACACTCTTCACGAGTATCATTTTATGTCTTATAGTCCAGTCTAATCTTTTTCTGAAGAGTTGGCTTTGGGAATGGTTTTAGTTCTGGGTTAACAGAGAGTCCGGGGCCATGTCTTCTGGGGTTACTCCAATCTTAGTCAGACTGTTAAGCCTCGTCTTTTTACCAGAATTTGAGTTCTGCACCCCACTTTTCTCCTGCTCCATCAGGGACTCTCTGTTGTATTCCCTGTCAGGGCAGTCATTGGTGGTGCCAGGCACCATCTAGTTCTTCTGGTCTCAGGCTGATGGAGTTTCTGGTTTATGTGGCCCTTTTTGTCTCTTGGGCTAATATTTTCCTTGTGTCTTTGGTGTTCTTCATTTTTCTTTGTTCCAGGTGAGTTGGGACCAATTAATGCATCTTAGATGGCTGTGGTGAGGTCTTTTGATGACCATAAGTGTTTACTTTTTAGGAGCTCCCAGTTATCTAGTTTCTCTTCTGGTGTTTGTACGTTGTTAGTTATGGTTTGTATCCTATTTATGCCTTATATTAGGGTCCTTAGCATTGTCCCTATTTTTTCTTCCATGATCCTTATCATTTTAGATTTTATGTTTAGGTCTTTGATCCATTTTTAGTTAGTTTTTTGTGTGGTGTAAGATACGGATTTTAGTTCTTTTTTTTACAGATGGACATCCAATTATGCCAGCACCGTTTGTTAAAGAGACTGTCTTGTCCTCATTTAACAGACTTTGGCCCTTTGTCAAATATCAGCTGCTCATAGATGGATGGACTTACATCTGGGTTTTCAATTCTGTTCCATTGATAGACGTGTCTGTTGTTGTACCAGTACCAGGCTGTTTTGACTTCCGTGGCTGTGTAATAGGTTCTGTGATCAGGTAGTGTGAGGCCTTCCACTCTGTTCTTCTTCTCGAGTAATGCTTTAGTTATTTGGGTTCTCTTTCATTTCCATATGAATTTGGTGATTCGTTTCTCTGTCTTGTTAAAGCATGCTTTGGAATATCGATCAGGATTACATTGTATCTGTAGATCACTTTGGGTAGAATTGACATTTTCACAATGTTGAGTCTTCCTATACGTGAGCATGGTATGTTTTTCCAGTTATGTAGGTCTCTTTTGGTTTCTTGCAGCAGTGTTTTGTAGTTTTCTTTGTATAGGTCTTTTATGTCCCTGGTTAGATTTATTCCTAAGTACTTTATCTTCTTGGAGGCTGTTGTAAATGATATTGATTTGGTGATTTCCTCTTTGAATTTCTCTTTGTTGGTGTAGAGGAATCCAACTGATTTTAAATGTTAATCTTGTATCCTGCTACTTTGCTGAAATCTATTAGTTCCAGTAGCTTTCTTGTGAATTTTTTTTTTTTTTGAGGTTTCCTGTGTATAAGATCATATTGCTTGCAAACAGAGAGAGTTTTACCTTACCAATATGGATGCCCTTTATTTCATTTTCTTGCCTTATTTCTCTAACTAACACTTCCAGCATCATGTTGAGTAAGAGTAGACATCCTTGCCTGGTTCCCTGTTCTCAAGGGGAATGCTTTCAGTCCCTCTCCATTTAGAGTGACATTGGCTATTGGCTTTGTATAAATGTTGTTTATTATTTTGAGGCATTTCCGTTCTATTTTACTGAGAGTTTTTATGAGGAGTAGGTGTTGGACATTGTCAAATTCCTTTTCTGTGTTGATTAACAAGATCATGTGGTTCTTTTATTTTGTTTTATTTATGTGGTAGATTACATTGATTGATTTTCTAATGTTGAACCATCCCTACATACCTGGTATGAATCCCACTTGGTCGTGATGTATTATTTTTTGATACGCTGTTGAAATCTATTGGCTAGAATTTTGTTGAGAATTTTTGCGTCTATGTTCATGAAGGATATTGGTCTTTTTGTGGTGTCTTTGTTTTGCTTTGATGTCCGGGTTTTGTTGGCTTCACAGAATGAATTTGGGAGTATTCCTTTCTTTTCGATGCACTGAAATAGCTTGAGTAGTATTAGTGTTAGTTCTTTGAAAGCTTGGTAGAATTCTCCAATGAAGCTGTCTGGGCCAGGGCTTTTTGTTGTTGTTGGGAGTTTTTTATAACCTCTTCAATTTCTTCTTTTGTTATAGGCTAGTTTAGTTTTTGTGCTTAATTTCGTATTAGTTTACTTAGGTAGTGTGTTTTTAGAAATTTGCCTATTTCCTCTAGGTTTTCAAATTTGTTGGAGTGTATTTTTTTTGTAGTGTTGTGTTATCCTTTTTATTTATTTCAGTTGCATCTGATTTTTTATTCAGGTTATTTGCTTCATTTCCGTTTTTATTTTGTTGGTTTGGCCAGTGGTTTGTTGATTTTGTTGAGCTTTTCAAAGAACCAACTTTTGGTCTTGTTGATTCTTTCAGTTGTTTTTCCGTTCTCTGTTTCATTTATTTCTGCTCTAATATTTATTATTTCCAGTCTTCTGGTGCCTGAGTGCTTATTTTGCTGCTCTCTTTGTATTTGTTTGAGTTGTAGGGTTAATGTTTTGATTTTGGCTCTTTTTAGATGTGTGTGTTTATTACTATAAGTCGACCTCTAAGCACTGCTTTTGCTGTGTCCCACAGATTTTGGTGTGATGTATTTTAATTTTCACTTGATTGTATGAATTTTTTATTTCATCCTTGATTTATTATTTGGTAGTTTTAAAGCAAGGTGTTCAATTTTCAGGTATTTGTTTTTTTTCCCCTGCTTTTTCTGTTATTGATTTCTATGTTTATGGCATGATCAGAGAAGGCGTTTTGTATTATTTTGATGTGTTGAATTTTGTTAAGGTTCATTAAGGTTTGCTTTGTGGTCTACGAATGTCTATTCTGGAGAATGTTCCATGTAAGTTGGCAAGAATGTATACTTTGGTGCTATTGGGTGGAAGGTTCTGTATATGTCTGTTAGGTTGAGTTAAATCTTCTGTATCTTTATTGAGTTTCTTTATAGATGTTCTGTCCTTCACTGAAAGTCCTTCACTGTTATTGTGGAGCTGTCTATTTTTCTTCTCAGTGCTGTTAGAGTTTGTTTTATGTACTTTGGGGCCCTGTAATTGGTTATATATATCTTTAATATAGTTATGTCCTCCTGGTGTATCAACCCTTTAATCATTGTATAGTGTCCTTCTTTATCCTTTATGATGGCTTTTACTTTAAAGCCTATTTTATCAGAGATTAATATTGCCACTCCTGATCTTTTTTGGTTGTTTGCTTGATATATGTTTTCCATCCATTGAGTTTTAGTTTTTTTATGTGTTTGTGTCTTATTGTGTCTCTTGTAGACAGCATATAGATGGATCATGTTTTCTAATCCATTCTGTCACTCTCTGTCTCTTTACTGGTGTGTTTAGGCCATTTACATTCAGTGTAATTATTGATATGTATGAGTTTACTGCTGTTTTGTTGTATTATTTTTTGTATGTGTGTGATGACAGTTTCTTTGTTCTGCTTAATTTTCTATGCTGAGTTATTTTTGTTTATGGATTTTCTTTTCATCTCTTTCATATTGTTAGTTTTGTGTTTGCTGAGTCTTTATGTTTTTCTTCTTTTTTATTCTGATGGCTAGGTTTGTAAGCTTCCTTTGTGGTTACCTTGAAATTTACCTTTATTTTTCTATGTTTAAGCTTGTTATTATTTCTTGATACTGTCTTGACTTCCTGTCCATATGGAAGTTCTATGACTGCATTGTTTATTCCCTCTTTTTTGTTTTGGTTTTGTTTGCATATTGACATCTCTGGTTCCCTGTTTTAAGTATTTTAGCTTTGATTTGTTTTTGTGAATTCCCTGTGTGGGTTGATAATCTGGTTGATCTGCCCTGTGCCCTAGTCTTGAATTGTTGTCTGATGTTGTTGGTTTTCTAACTGGATGCCTCCACACTTAATATTCCTTATAATTTTGGTCTGGTTTTACAAATTACCTTAACTTTTGTTTATCTGGAAATGATCTAATTTTGCATATTTGAGAGACAATTTTGTTGGATATACAATTCTTGCCTGGCAAGTTTTTTCCTTTGAGGCTTTATGTATGTCATCTCATTTACCTTCTTGCCTGCCTGGTTTCTGCTAAATAATCTGAGTTTAGTCTTATTGGTTCTTCTTCGTAGGTGACTTTTCATTCAACCCTTGCTGCTTTCAGGATTCTTTCTCTGTCTTTGGTTTTGGCAAGCTTGATTATGTCTTTGTGACTTCCTTTGGGGCCTGTCCTTTATGGGGTTCATTGAGCTTCTTGCATAGATATCTTTTCATCTTTCATGATATTAGGGAAATTTTCTGCCAGCAAATCATCAACAATTCTCTCTCTGTTTTCTGTTAACCTCCCACCCCTGCCATCCTGGTACTCTGATCACTCATAGATTTTTTTCTCTTGATAGTGTCCCACATAATTCTTAGGCTTTCTTCATTTTTTTTTTTTTCATTCTTTTTTTCTGATTTTTCCTCAAACAAGTTGGTGTCAAGGGATTTATCTTCAGTGTCACAATTCCAACTTCTTATGTCTCAGTTCTGCTCCTGTGACCTTCTATTATGTTGTCTAATTCTGAAATTTTATTGTTAATCTTTTGAATTTTTGGATGCTATCTCTGTATGGCTTCTAGCAGCCTGTCTATTCTCTCATTTTTCCCTTGTATTGCTTACCTTAGTTCTTCTGTTGCTTTGTATGTGTGTGCCTTTGTTTTGCCTGATTTCCTTCCTGATCTCTTGGAGAGCTCTGTATATTAGTCTTTTGAATTCTTTATCAGGTGGTTCCTTTGCTTTATCTTCCTCTGGGAGGTTTTCTGGCTCTTTATTTAGATTGCTTGTTGGAGCCTTCTTGTCCTGTTTCTTTATGTGATTTGATATTGACTGTTGCCTCAGAGGCATCAATAAGTTATTATACTTATTTATTTATTGTACTTTTGATTACTGTGTCCAGTATTTTTGTTTTGGTGTGTCCAAATAGGTTGACCGTGTGTGCTACTCTGATCATTGGCGCTGTGGAAGCTCTTTCCTTCTGTCTCCAGTTGGTCACAACAACTACTGTTCTTATAGGGGTGTAGTTGTTTGGGTCACAGGTGCCTGGATCATTGATCACCGAGTGTGTGGTGTGGAGACTCTTACCTACTGCCCTAGACGGGCAGGGCTGTGTGGGGGTGTTTGGAGCAGTTACAGTCTCTGGATGCAATGGGGGGTGGTGTGAGGGGCAAGGCAGGGGCTGTCGACTGCCCCCCGGGTACCTGGATGGGGGACATGCCCCTGTCCGCTAGAGCGTGTAGTGGGGGTGTAGTACAGCCAGTCTTTGGGTGGTGCCATTGGCTGGAGGGATTAGGAGGCATAGTTATTCTAAGGCCCATCTTGTTTCTAATGTAAGTATTTAATGTTATCTTTCCCTTTCAGTAGTGCTTTAGCTGCATCCCACATGTTTTGATATGTTGTGTTATTGCGTTTAGAGATTTTCTGTTATTGATTTCCAGTTTGATTCTAATATGATCAGTGAACACACTCTCAGTGATTTCAGTTTTTTAAAATTTAGTGAGTTCTGTTTTATGGCCCAGGATATGGTCTGTTTATCCTCTGAGCTCTGTTAGTTTTTTAAAATGACTTCATTAACATATAGTTTATATACCATACAATTTCCCACTTAACATACACAGTTCAGTAGCTTTTAATATATTGAGAGTATTGTGAAACTGTCACTACTATCTAATTTTAGAACATTTCTATCATTCCAAAATTAAACTCCATACCCATTAGTAGTTATTTCATATCTTTCTTGAAGCCCCCAATCTACTAGTCTTTGGCAGCCGCTAACCTACTTTTTGTCTTTATACATTTGCCCATTCTGAACATTTTTTATAAATGGAATCGTATATAGGTGGTCTTTTGACTTGCTTCTTTCAGTTAGCATGATGTTTTCAAGGTTCATCTATATATTAGCATGTGTCAGTACTCCATTCCTTTTTATTGCTAAATAATATTTCATTGTATGGATATATACCACATTTTGTTTATCCATTCATCAAGTGATGGAAATTTGGGTTGTTTATACTTTTTGACTATTATGAATAATGCTGCTCTGAACATTCAGGTACAAGTTTTTCTTGGATGTATATTTTTATTTTTATTGGGTATTTACTTAGGAGTGATATTGCTGGATCATATGGTAATTCTAGTTTAACATTTGTTGGCCATTTGTCTATTGTCTTTGGAGAAATATATGTTCAGATTATTTGCCTATTTTAAAATTATTTATCTTTTCATTATTGAGTTGTAGAAGTTATTTATATATTCCAGATACAAGTCCCTTATCAGATATATGATGGCAAATATTTTCTATTCTGGGGGTTGTCTTTTCACTTTTTTGATTGTATCTTTTGAAACAGAGAGGTTTGAATTTTGATGAAATTCAATGTATATAAATGTTCTTTGGGGCCCTGGTGGCACAGTGGTTAAGAGGTTGGCTGCTAACCAAAAGGTCAGCAGTTTGAACTCACCAGTGGTTCCTTGGAAACCCTATGGGGCAGCTCTACTCTGTCATGTAGGGCCATTATGAGTTGGAATTGACTCAACAGCAATGGATTTTTTTTAGATGCCCTTTATCAGATTTGAAAGTTCGCTTCTAATTAGTTGAGTGTTTTTATCATGAAAGAGTGTAAGATTTTATCAGATTTTTGTGTCTATTGAGGTGATCATGTGATTTTTGTCTTTTATTCTATTAATATAGAATATTACATTGATTGATTTTCAGATGTTAAAGTAACCTTGCATTCTTGGGAGAAATCCTACTTGATCATGGTATATAATTCTCTTTATATGTTGCTAGGATTATGTTGAACATTTTTGCATCTATATTCATAAGAGATACTGGTTTGTAGTTTTCTCGTGACATTTTTGTCCTCAGGCTTCAGATCTTAGTATGAGTTTGTTGTGAAGCCTTGGAGCCTGTGTGCCTATGTGCGAGAATAAACTGTGGTTATTTTTGACATTTTACCAGTGTCTCTTCAGACTGTAGTTCCTCACTCACCCAGGTTTATGAGGGAAAAGAAAGGATATCAAGGTTTGGTATAGTCCATTTACAGGGTGATCGAAGGGACCATGGAAAATGACAGAATTCACCTGGTGAGCTCAGTAAATTTCTTTTTGTGTTTTCTGCTCCTTCAGGGGAATATTTTCTGTTTTAAACTTTAAAAAATTTTATTCCTGGTGTATTCTGTTTATTGACAAGGATAATTAATTCTGTGTGACCATGGTTGTTGTGCTTTCTTTCTCCAGCTTAGAACAAAGTGATAAACTGCCTTTCACTCTATAGGTATCTTCTAGGCTTTTTTTTTTCCCCTGGACTGCTTTACTTATCACCTCAGATCTCTGCTCACCAAAGTTAGGGATCTTCATGACAGGTATTCTCATTACTATATGTGTTCACTTTTCTTTCACCAGTACTGTGCAAATAATGACATGGTCAGGAACCACACTGAGTAGGGTCAAATCAGCACAAATGGACTTGGTGACTCTCATACTGAGCCTCCTTAGAATTAGAGATTATGGCATGAGGTTGTATGTTTCTGCTGTTGAATTTTTTTGTGCCAGTGTTTACTTCCTTCCCTTTCCTATGCTCCTTCCTCCCTTCTTTCCCTTTTGTTATGTTTAGAGGAAGGAAGATTTTGTAATCTGACTTCATTTCTACCATCTTTACCAAGAAGTTTTATCTACATGGCAGTAGTTAGTAGGTATGAATTATTTATTTACATCTACTTCTTTTATCCCCCACATGTCCGTCAGTTTATCATACTGTGGGGGCTTGCGTGTTGCTGTGATGCTGGAATCTATGCCACTGGTATTCAGATACCAGCAGGGTCACCCATGGGGGACAGATTTCAGCTGAGCTTCCAGACTAAGACAGACTAGGAAGAAGCACCCGGTAGTCTACTTCTGAAAAGCATTAGCCAGAGAAAACCTTATGAATAGCAGCAGAACATTGTCTGATATACTGCTGGAAGATGAGCCCCCCAGGTTGGAAGGCACTCAGAAGATGACTGGGGAAGAGCTGCCTCCTCAAAGTAGAGTCAAACTTAATGACATGGATGGAGTAAGGCTTTCGGGACCTTCATTTGCTGATGTGGCACAACTTAAAATGAGAAGAAACAGCTGCAAACATCCATTAATAATCAGAACCTGGAATGTATGAAGTATGAATCTAGGAAAACTAGAAATTGTCAAAAATGAAATGGAATGCATAAACATTGATATCCTAGGCATTAGTGAGCTGAAATGGACTGGTATTGGCCATTTTGAATCGGATAATCATATAGTCTGCTATGCTGGGAATGACAACTTGAAGAGGAATGGTGTTGCATTCATCGTCAAAAAGAACATTTCAAGAACTATCCTGAAGTACAATGCTGTCAGTGATAGGATAATATCCATACGCCTTCAAGGAAGACCAGTTAATACGACTATTATTCAAATTTATGCACCAACCACTAGGGCCAAAGATGAAGAAATAGAAGATTTTTATCAGCTGCTGCAGCCTCAAATTGATCGAACATGTAATCAAGATGCATTGATAATTACTGGCGATGGGAATGCAAAAGTTGGAAACAAAAAAGAAGGATCACTAGTTGAAAAATATGGCCTCGGTGATAGAAACTGCTGTAGATTGAATGATAGAATTTTGCAAGGCCAATGACTTCATTGCAAATACCTTCTTTCACCAACATGAACTGTGCCTATACACATGGACCTCACCAGATGGAACACAAAGAAATCAAATTGACTACACCTGTGGAAAGAGAATGGAAAAGCTCAATCTCTTCAGTCAGAACAAGGCCAGGGGTCGACTGTGGAACAGACCATCAATTGCTCATATGCAAGTCCAAGCTGAAACTGAAGAAAATCAGAGCAAGTCCACGAGAGCCAAAATATGACCTTGAGTTCATCCCACCTGAATTTAGAGAGACCATTTGAAGAACAGATTTGACGCATTTAATGCTAGTGACCGAAGACCAGACGAGATGTGGAATGACATCAAGGACATCATCCATGAAGAAAGCAAAAGGTCGTTGAAAAGACAGGAAAGAAAGAAAAGACCAAGATGGATGTCAGAACGGGGCATCAGGATTGGAGAAAGATTCATTAACAACCTGTGTTATGCAGATGACACAATCTTGCTTGCTGAAAGTGAAGAGAACTTGAAGCACTTACTAATGAACATCAAAGACTCCAGCCTTCAGTGTGGATTACACCTCAACATAAAACAAAAATCCTCACAACTGGACCAAGGAACAACATCGTGATAAACAGAGAAAAGATTGAAGTTGCCAAGGATTTCATTTTACTTGGATCCACAATCAACAGCCATGGAAGCAGCAGTGAAGAAATCGAAAGACACATTGCATTGGGTAAATCTGCTGCAAAGGACCTCTTTAAAGTGTTGAAAAGCAAAGTGTTGAAGACTAAGGTACGCCTGACCCAAGCCATGGTATTTTCAATCGCATCATATGCATGTGAAAGCTGGACAATGAATAAGGAAGACTGAAGAAGAATTGATGCCTTTGAATTGTGGTGTTGGCGAAGAATATTAAATATACCATGGACTGCCAAAAGAACGAACAAATCTGTCTTAGAAGCGCAACCAGAATGCATCTTAGAGGCAAGGATGGCAAGACTGCGTCTTACATACTTTGGACATGTTGTCAGGAGGGATCAGTCCCTGGAGAAGGACATCATGCTTGGCAAAAGTTACAGCGTCAGTGGAAAAGAGGAAGATCTTCAATGAGGTGGATTGACACAGTGGCTGCAACAATGAGCTGAAGGATAACAACAATTGAAAGGATGGCGCGGGACCAGGGAGTGTTTCTTCTGTTGTGCATAGGGTCGCTATGAGTTGGAATCGACTCGATGGCATGTGAAACAACAACTTCTTTTATATTTTTTCTGTTTGATCAGTCATGAGCTGAAAGATGGAATTAAGAGTTCTACTACTGTTATCTTTTTCTAATTTTCATATAGTCCTAGCCAGTTTTGCTTTATGTGTTTTGATGAATAAACTATCTGTTATATGAAATTTATGCTAATTAATTGTTCCTTGGAGATTGTATCTTTTATTTTTGCCTTGTTTGTATTAAAGTTAGGCTTGTCTGATATATTGTAACCCTTGCCTTATTTTTGCATTTATTGTCTCATATGTTTTTGTCCATTCTTTTGTTTCAGAGTTTTTAATCTGAGAATATCTTTTTTTTCCTCTAATTGATTAGTTTTCCTGATTATGTTTTTGGATATGATAAATGTTGTAATCATTTCTTTGTCATCTGTTTTAACATTACATTTTAATATTTAATTAATTTTATTTTTCTCTAAGGGATGTGTGTGTTATTTTGGTTGATTTAATCATTTTACAAATTTTATATTTTCAAATAATATACTTAACATTTCCTCTTCTTCACCTGCATATATTTCATTGATAGTTACTTTATTATTTTATGATGTCAAGATTTATGAAAATGTATATTCTATTCTTTAACCATGGTACCTGTATCTGTTTAACTTGAGCTTTATGTTTACAGGAGACCTGGTGGCACAATGTTTAAGAGCTATGCCTACTCATCAAAAGGTTTTCAGTTCAAATCCACCAGCTGCTCCTTAGAAACCCTCTGGGACAGTTCTTCTGTGTCCTATTATAGGGTTGCTATAGTTGAAGTCAACTTGAAGGCAGTGGGTTTATATTTACATGGATTCAGCTTACTTTTTTATTTTATTCCCCATTCCCTCCTCCTCCCAACCCCTGGTAAACAAAAACCTTCTTTTGTCTTGAGGAATTTGTCTATACTTTATATTTCATAAATGGGATGATACAATATTTGTCCTTTTTTGCCTGACTTATTCCACTTAGCACAATGTTTTCAAGGTTCATCCATGTAATGGCATGTATTAGAACTTCATTTCTCTTTATTGGCTGAATAATACTTCATTTTCTGTATATACCACATTTTGTTTATCCATTCTTGTGTTTGAGACACTTGGGTCGTTTCCAGCTTCTAGCTGTCGGGAATAATGGTGCAGTAAACATTGGTGTACATGTATCTCTTTGATTTGCTGCATTTGCGTATATACTTAGGAATTGAATTGCTGGTCATATGATAATTCTGTTTAACTTTTTAAGGAACTGCCAAACTGTTTTCCACAGTGGCTTCATCATTTTACATTCCCACTAGCAATATACGAGTATTCCAGTTGCTCCACATTCTTGTCAGTGCTCGGTATTTTCTCTCTCTCTTTTTTTAAAATTGTGCTTTAAGTGGAAGTTTACAGCTCAGGTTAGTTTTTCTCATACAAATATTTGTACACACATTGTTATGTGACCCTAGTTGCAGTCCCTAAAATGTGATCACAACTTCCTCCTTTCCACCATGGATTTCTCGTGTCCATTCAACCAGCTCCTATCCCTTTCTGCCTTCTCATCTTGTCCCTGGACAGGAGCTGCCCATTTAGTCTCGTGTATCCACTTGAACTAAGAAGCGTGCTCTTCTTGAGTATCGTTTTATGTCTTATAGTCCAGTCTATTCTTTGTCTGAAGAGTTGGCTTTGGAAATAGTTTTAGTTCTGGGTTAACAGAGAGTCCAGGAGCCATGTCTTCTGGGGTTCCTTCAATCTCAGTCAGAGCATTAAGTCTGGTCTTTTTACTAGATTTTGAGTTCTGCACCACACTTTTCTCCTGCTCCATCATGGACTCTCTGTTGTGTTCCCTGTCAGAGTGATCATTGGTCGTAGATGGACATCATCTAGTTCTTCTGGTCTCAGGCTGATAGAGTTTCTGGTTTATGTGGCCTGTTTTGTCTCTTGGAATAGTATTTTCCATGTGTCTTTAGTGTTCTTCATTCTTCTTTGCTTCAGTTGGGTTGGGACCAATTGATGTATTTTAGGTGGCCGCCCACTAGCTTTTAAGACCCTGGGTGCCACTTACCAAAGTGGGATGCAGAATATTTTCTTAATAAACTTTGTTATGCCAGTTGACCTAGATGTCTCCTGAAACCATGGTCCCCAGACTCCTACCCCTGCTACACTGTCCCTTGAAGTATTTGGTTGTGTTCAGGAAACTTCTTAGCTTTTGGTTTAGTCCAGTAATGCTGACTTCCCCTGTATTGTATGTTGCCCTTCCCTTCACTGAAGATAATTCTTGTCTACTATCTATTTAGCGAATTCCTCTCTCCCTCCCTCCCTCCCCTCATAAGCACCAAGGAATGTTTGACCTTTTCTTGAGTTCTTATAGTGGTTTCACACAGTATTTGTCCTTTTGGGACTGACTAATTTCACTCAGCATAATACCTTCCAGATTGATCCATGTTATGAGATGTTTCACAGATTCATTGTTCTTTATTGTTGGGTAATATTCCATTGTGTGAATATACCATAATTTGCTAATTCATTTGTTGATTGATGGGCACCTAGGTTGTTTCCATCTTTTTGCTATTCTGAACAGTGCTGCAATGAACGTGGGTGTGCATATATCTCTTCCTGTGGATGTATTCCAAGGAGTGGGATTGCTGGATCGTATGGTAGTTCTATTTCTAGCTTTTTAAGGAAACACCAAATCGATTTCCAAAGTGGTTGTACCATTTTACATTCCTACCAGCAGTGTATAAGTGTTCCAGTCTCTCCACAACCACTCCAACATTTATTGTTTTGTGTTTTTTGGATTAATGTTAGCCTTGTTGGGGTGAGATGGCATCTCACTGTAGTTTTGGGTTGTGTTTCTCTAATGGCTAATGATTGTGACGATTTTCTCATGTACCTGTAGCTGCCTGAATGTCTTCTTTTGTGAAGTGTCTGTGCATATCCTTTGCCCATTTTTTCATTTGGTTATTCATCTTTTCGTAGTTGAAGTTTTGCAATATCTTGTAGATTTTAGAGATTATACCCTGAGCAGATATGTGGTAGCCAGAATTTTTTTCCCAGTCTGTAGGTTGTCTTTTTACTCTTTTGGTGAAGTCTTGATGAATGTAAGCATTTGATTTTTAGGAGTTCCTAGTTATCTGATTTCTCTTCAGGTGTTTGTGCATTGTTATGTTTTGTATTCTGTTTATGCCATGTATTAGGGCTCTTAGCATTGTCCCTATTTTTTCTTCTATGGTTTGTATTGCTTTAGGTTTTATATTTAGGTCTTTGATCCTTTTTGAGTTAGTTTTTGTGCATGGTGTGAGGTATGGGTCTTGTTTCATTTTTTTGCAGATGGATATCCAGTTATGCCAGCACCACTTGTTAAAGAGACTGTCTTTTCCCCATTTAACAGACTTTGGGCCTTTTGTCAATGTCTTAGTCATCTAGTGCTGCTATAACAGAAATACTACAAGTGGATGGCTTTAACGAAGAGAAGTTTATTCCCTCACAGCCAGTAGGCTAGAAGTCTGTATTCAGGGTGCTGGCTTCAGGGAAAGGCTCTCTCTCTCTGTCAGCTCTGGAGGAAGGTCTTTGTTATGTATCCCCCCCAAAAAAACCCATAAAAATCAGCCTTCCTTTATTCTGGGAGCATCTCAGCACAGGAACCTCAGGTCCAAAGGATGCTCTCTACTCCCAAGGCTGTTTTCTTGGTAGTATGAGGTCCCCAACTCTCTGCTTGCTTCCGTTTCCTTTTATCTCTTTAATCCTCTTTAACATAAAATTACAATCACAAAGTATTCCATCCTTTTCTATGCTTGGAAATAGCTTTAGTAGTAGTTGTGTTAACTCTTAAAGCTTGGTAGAATTCTTCAGTGAAGCCGTCAGGGCCAGATCTTTTATTTGTTGTGAGTTTTTAAATTACCTTTTCAGTCTTTTCTTTTGTTATAGGCTTATTTAGTTGTTCTACCTCTGTTTGTGTTAGTTTAGGGTAGGTAGTATGTTCCTGGAAATTCGCCTGTTTGTTTTAGATTTTCAAATTTGTTGGAGTACGGTTTTTCGTAGTATTCTGCTGTAATTCTTTTATTTTCAGTTGAGTCTGTTGTGATATCGTTCATCGCGTTTCTTACTCAGGTTATTTGCTTCCTCTCATGTTTTTCTTTTGTCATTTTGGCCAGCGGTTTATCAATTTTGTTGATCTTTTCAAAGAACTAACCTTTGGTCTTATTCACTCTTTTAATTGTTTTTCTGTTCTCTATTTCATTTAATTCTGCTCTAATTTTTATTGTTTCTTTTCTTCTGGTGCCCAAGGGCTTCTTTTGTGGCTGTCTTTCTACTTGTTTAAGTTGTAGTGTTAATGTTTTGATTTTGGCCCTTTCTTCTTTTTGGATGTGCGCATTTATTGTTATAAACTGACCTCTCAGCACTGCTTTTGCTGGTCCCAAAGGTTCTGGTAGGATGTGTTTTCATTCTCGTTTGATTCTGTGAATTTCTTTATTCTGTCCTTAATTTCTTCTATAACTCAGTAGTTCTTGAGCAAGGTGTTGTTCAGTTTCCATGTATTTGATTTTTTTTACCTTGGCTTTTCTGTTACTGATTTCTACTTTTATGGCTTTATGGTCAGAAAAGGTGCTTTGTAATATTTCGATGTTTTGGATTCTGTTACGGCTTGCTTTGTGCCCCTATATGTGGTCTTTTTTGGAGAATGTTCCATGTGCGTTGGAAAAGAAAGTAAACCTGTCTGCTGCTGGGTGGAGTGTTCTGTATATGTGTATGAGATCAAGTTGGTTGATTGTGACATTTAAATCTTCTGTGTCTTTATTGAGCTTCTTCATGGATGTTCTGTCCTTCATGGAAAGTGGTGTGTTGACGTCTCCTGCTTTTATCATGGAGCTGTGTATTTCTCTTTTCAGTGATGTTAGAGTTTGTTTTATGTATTTTGGAGCCCTGTTGTTGGGTGCGTAAATATTTGTTAGGGTTGTATCCTTCTGCTGTGTTGGCCCTTTAATCGTATGTGTCCTTCCTTATCCTTTGTGGTAGATTTTGCTTTAAAGTCTATTTTGTCAGAGATTAATATTGCCACTCCTGCTCGTTTTTGATTGTGGTTTACTTCACTTTTTCCATCCTTTGAGGTTTAGTTTGTTTGTGTCTTAAAGTCTAAGATGTGTCACTTGTAGGCACATACAGATGGATCATGTTTCTTTATCCACTCTGTCTCTTTATTGGCGCATTTAGTCCATTTACATTCAGCGTAATTATTGGTAGGTATATAAAAGTACTGTCATTTTGATTTTTTTTAATGTTGTTGACAGTTTCTTTTTTCCGCTAAATTTTCTGTGCTGAGTTGTTTTTCTTTATGTATTTTCTTTTCGTTTTTTTCATTGTCGTTGATTTTATATTTGCTGAGTCTTTATGTTTTTCTTGGTTTATTTATTTATTTTTTTGATGTGTAGGATTGTTAGTTTCCTTTGTGGTTACCATAATATTCACCCCTGTTTTTCTAAGCTTAAACCAATTTTTTATTTCTATATATCACCTAGACTTCATATGAAAGATCTATGACTACATTATTTAGTCCCTCTTTTTTGTTTTAATGTTGTCATCTTTTACATATTGACATCTCTGTTTCCCTATTTTCAGTGTTTAAGCTTTTATTTATTTTTGTGACTTCCCTATCTGAGTTAATATCTGGTTGTTCTACTCTTGGAGCTTTTTCTGATGTTATTTATTTTCTAACTGGAGAACTCCTTTTAGTATTTCATGTAATTTTGGGTTGGTTTTTACAAATTCCCTAAACTGCTCTATCTGTAACTGCCCTAATTTCGCCACCATATTTGAGAGACAGTTTTGCTGGATATATAATTCTTTGTTGGCAGTTTTTTTCCTTCAAGGCTTTATGTATGTCATCCCATTGCCTTCTTGCCTGTGTGGTTTCTGCTGAGTAGTCCAGGCTTAGTCTTATCAATTCTCTTTTGTAGATGACTTTTCATTTATTCCTAGTCCCTCTTAGAATTCCCTCTTTATTTATGGTTTTGGCACGTTTGATTATAATACATCTTGGTGATTTTCTCTTGGGCTGTACCTTGTGTGGGGTTTGATGAGTTTCTTGGGTAGATTTCTTCTCATCTGCACCATATTAGGAAAGTTTTCTGCCAAGAAATCTTTAACAATTCTGTCTGTATTTTCTGTTATCCTCCACGCCCCTTCTGGTACTTCAGTCACTCATAGGGTATTCCTCTTGATAGAGTCCCACATAATTCTTAAGGTTTCTTCATTTTTTAAAAGTCTTCCATCTGATTTCTCCTCAAATAAGTTGGTGTCAAGTGCTTTATCTTCAGTCTCACTAATTCTGATTTCCATTGCCTTGATTCTGCTCCTGTGACTTTTTATTAAGTTGTCTAATTCTAAAATTTTATTGTTAGTCTTTTGGATTTGTTTGTTATCTCTCTATGGATTCTTATAGGCTGTTAAATTTGTCATTATACTCTTGTATAACCTTTTTAAGTTACTCTCTTGCTCTGTCTGTGTGTTCCTTGGCTTGTTCTGCATTTTACCTCAACTCCTTACTGATCTCATGAAGAGTTCTGTGTATTAATCTTTCAAAATCTGCGTCTAGTAATTCTAAGAGGTTATCTTCCTCCTGAAGGATTCTTGATTCTTTGTTTTGATGGCTTGCTGAAGCCATCATGGTCTGCCTCTTCCTGTCATTAGATAAGAACCGTTTTCTCTGAGCCATCAATGAGTTGTCATGTTTATTTATTTTATATTTGCTTGCTGTGTCCCAGCTTCTCGTTTTGATATGCCCGTGTAGGCTGATCATTGGGTTAATTAGATTTCTGGTGTCTTTGAAGTTTCCATGCCCTGTCTACACATGGCTGGAGCTGTTACTAGTTATGTGAACCCAGGAGTCCATTTGCTTTTTTTGTGTGGCTTCAGCTCAGGTGTCCAGGTTGTCAGCCACCAACTGTGTAGTGCAGGCACTCACCTAGAGTCCTAAATGGGCAGGGGTGAATGGGGCAGGCACAGGCATCTGGCTACAGTAGCAAGCCATGCACTAATCAAGGCAGGGGTCTGACTACTGC
Organism: Loxodonta africana; assembly: GCF_030014295.1. Taxonomy (NCBI): domain Eukaryota; kingdom Metazoa; phylum Chordata; class Mammalia; order Proboscidea; family Elephantidae; genus Loxodonta; species Loxodonta africana. The sequence continues at coordinate 160,882,177 of NC_087344.1, read as the reverse complement.
CCCTGAGCGTCTGGGTTGAAGGCATGTCCCTGTTCCCTAGAGCACATAGATTGGTGGGTTTTGCTGCTGGACTATGAGCACCCAATGCTGTTGGCTGTAAGGACTGGGAGTCATCACTTTTTGGACCCCTGTTGTGGGTGACTCAGTGTAGCGGTGGAACCACCAGTCCTCAGGCCTCTGATGTGGGTAGATGAGGATCCTGCTTAATGGACAGGGTGGTGTCAAATGTCACAAATCTGCCACTCCCCCTGATATCTGATGCTGTTGAAAATAGGCATCAGGTGTATACCCTGTTGTACTGTGCTAATGAGGGCCTATGCTGTTGAAATGGGCCCATGCAGGTCTATGCAGGGATGAAAGGCATTCATAGTTCACGGACCCGTTATGCCTCTGCCTAGGCAAAGGGACTGTTCCTGCCCTGAGTTCCTGGCTTAAGGGAGCTGGCAGATTATTTTTTCCTGTTTGTTAATTTGTTCCCTCTCCAAAGCCGGGAGAATGGCTCCGGTTTCATGACAGGTCCTACTTCTGGCCCATGGGGTGCAGCAATCACTGAAGCCAGACTGTATCTGGAGCAGAGTGGGGAAGGGGCAGGTAAAGGGGAGAGGGGTACTTCCCCAAAAGGGGTTTTTTCGTTCATCCACTCTGTAGGCTAAATGCCTGTACTTACGTTTTGCCGATTGAGCATCGTTTCTTACTGGTTCTGGTGGCTTCAGCAAACTCTCCACCGCTTGGTCTTTTCTGATTGGAAAATGTGTCCCGAGCACCACTGCTTGCCTCCACCTCTTGTGTGCTGGCTGATCCAGCCTGCAGGGTTCCGGTGCCGGCCAGGTCAGGTATGGCAACTTCTTGCCGCTTCTGAACCATCTCTCCCACCTCCTTCCACTCAGTCCAATTCCTCAACTTTGTCTTTGATGTTCAGGGCTCCTAGATTGTCATATATAATCAATTTACTTATTTTTTCTAATCTTTGTTGTAAGCGGCACCACAGGAAGCATCTGACTATTCTGCCATCCTGGCCCTGCCTCCTTTGTCTCTCTTTTTAATAATAGCTGTCCTAGTGGGTGTGAAGTGGTATCTCATTGTGGTTTTGATTTACATTTTCATAATAACTAGTAGTGTTGAGCATCTTTTCATGTGCTTATTGGCAATTTGTATATCTTCTTTGGAGAAATGTCTATCCAAGTCCTTTGACAATTTTTAAATTGGGTTGTTAGTCTTTTTGCTGTTGAGTTTTAATAGTTCTTTATATATTCTGGATGTTAAGGCCTTATCTGATGTATAGTTTCCAAATATTTTCTCCCATTCTGTAGATTGTACTTTCACTTTCTTGATAATGTCCCCTGATTGACAAAGGTTTTTAATTTTGAAGTCAGATTTATCTGTTTTTCTCTTGTTGCTTGTGCTTTTGGTGTTATGTTTAAGAATCCATTGCCTAAAAGAAGGTTCTAAAGCTTTACCCCGCTATGCTTTCTTCTAAGAGTTTCCATAGTTTTAGTTTTCATTTATTTTGATATCTTTATCTGGCTTTGGTATCAGGGTAATGCTGGCCTCATAAAATAAGTTAAGAAGTGTTCCTTTCTGTGTATTTTGGAGAAGTGTGAAAAAAATTGGTGCTAATTATTCTTTACGTTTTTGGTAAAATACCCTAGTGAAACCATCTGGTCCTGGATTTTCTTTTTGAGAGGCTTTCGATAACTCTTTTAAAATCTTCCCTTGTTATAGGTCTGTTGAGATTTTCTATTTCTTGTGTCAATTTAGGCATTTTATTTTTTAATTTTTATAATGCATATGTATATGGTAACTAGATGATGGTGCCTTATGTCCTAGATTCAGATTGTTGTCTGATGTTGTTGATTGTCTAACCGAAGGGCTCCCTTTGATAATTCTTTTTAGTTTGGTTTGGTTTTTACATATTTCCTTAATTTCTGTTAATCTGGAAATGCCCTAATTTCAGCATCAAGGTTGAGTGAGAATTTGGCAGGATGTTTCTTGGTATTATTCTTGGTTGACAATTTTTTTCTTTCAAGGTTTTAAATATGTCATCTCATTGCCTTCTTGCCTGTCTGGTTTCTGCCAAGTAATCAGAGCTTGATCTTGTTGTTTCCCCTTTGTATGTGACTTCTTGTTTTTTCTCGAGCTGCTCTCAGAATCTTCCTTTGTCTTTGGTTTTAGCAAGTGTGATTATGATGCATCTTGGTGATCTTTTGGAGTCTAGGCTATATGAGGTTCGTCGAGCATCTTAGGTGGTTGGCTTTTCTTCTTCCGTGACATTGGGGAAATTTTCTGTCAGCAAATCTTCGGTGATCCTCTCTGTTTTAGGTTGGTTCCCCCTGTTCTGGAACTCTGATCACATGCAAATTTTTGCTTTGGATTGTATCCCACATTGTTTTCAAGGTTTCTTCATTCTTTAATTTTTCCCTCAGCAAAGTGGTATTTATTGATTTGTCTTCAGGTTCATTGATCCTGTCTTCCATTGTCTCAAATCTGCTCCTAAAACCTTCAGTTCCACTGTTAATTTCTGAAATCTTGTTATCTTTTGGATTTCTAATGGCTGTTTTTGTGTGATTTCTGGTTGTTTATTCATTTTGACATTTCTTCCTGTTTTATTCTCCTGAATTCTTCACTGATTCTGTCTGTATTTTCCACAGTTTTGTCTATTTTTTCCTTATTTTTGTCTGCATTGTCCTTCATCTGTTGGAGAACCCTGTATATTAGAGTTCTGAATTCTCTATCAGGTAGTTGCAGTGCCTTTTCTTCTACCGAAGGTCATCAAAAAAATATCTTATTTTGATTGCTTTCTGGAGCTAACCTCTGCTGTTTTTTTCATATGTTTTGATATTGTTTGCTTTTTCCAGGACATTCAGGAATTATTTTCTTCACTTATTGACTGTAGATTTGATTGATTCATCCTGCTTTTTTTGTTTAATTTGGTTATGTCTTGGAATATGGGCTAGGCATGTTTTGTTGCTTGTCCACCTGTGGACATGATAATTCTCACTACCTCTTCCAGGTGGGCAGGGCTGGTCAGTCAGCAGTGGAGGAACAGGGATAGGTAGTTTCTGACATGAACTAGGGCTGACAGAATGGGCCAGGGAGAAGTGCAGGGTGGGTCCAGGGGAGCACATTGGTGGTTCTCAGGGGCACAGCATTCAGCACATAATGCAGATAGGAAGGAGTGAAAGGAGAAGATATGATGTTCCGAGCTAAGTGGGTGGGTGAAAGAAGAGAGAGAAACAAAAGCAAAAAAAAAAACTAGAAAAAATTAAGGAAGAAAAATAATAAAGTGGCTGCATGATAGAATTTAGTGGTTTAGGGTTGGGAAGACCTGGCATGGCTGTGTGCCACTGGCTCTCCAGCCAAGTGGTGTGGTTCAGTCTGTTGCAAAGGGGCTTTGGCAGAGCAGATACTGGGTAGACAGGAGAAAGGAAAGGAAAGAGGTACCAACTACTCCAATTGTGAACTACTCCAGGGAGAAGAAACCAACCAACCAATGAACCAACTAAAAGATTAAAAATGAAAACAACTACAATTAAAAAAAATGTGGGTGAGCTGGCTCTCGGGGGTGGGCAGAATTGGGTGGTGGCAAGTTGATGTCTCTCATGCCAGGTGGCTTGGCACAGCCAGTCAGGAAGGGGTGGAGGCAGTATAGGGCCTAGTGGGAGGTAGAAGGAAAAGGGAGATGGGGAAAGATAAAGAAAAACAAAAAATATGGTACTGAGGGAGCTGATCTGTGGGGTGGCACAGACCTGGGTAGGCTGTGTGCCAGAGGCTTTCCATCCAAGTAGTATAGCACAGCCCACCAACAAGATGGGGCAGTACACAGGGTTAGGTGGGTGGGAGAAAGGAAAGGAGGAAGGAAGGGAGAGAGAGAGAAGAAACAACACACCAACAAAAAAGAAAAATAAACAAAAACCAAAAATAAAGTGGCATTGAGGGAATTGGTCAGTAATGGTGGTGCAGACCAGGAATGGCTGCGTGCAGTGACTCTCCAGCCAAGTGGTGCAGCACAGCCCCCCAAGAAAGAGTGGGGGTGGTGCACAAGGCTGGGCAGGCAGGAGGAAAGAAAGGAGATAGAAGAAAGAGAGAAAAAAAAAAAAAAGAACAAAGCAACAAACCAAAAACTTGCAGCCCCTCAGGAAATGGAGAGGATGGCCCACGGGGCTAGCCAGTCCGGAGAAAGGAAAGCAAAGAGGGAGAGAGAGAAGCAGGATAAAAGCCAAAAAACAGTATCAAAAAATGGCTCTGAAGGGGCTGGCTGGTGGGGGAGGCATGGACCCTGGTGGCAGTAAACTGTTGCCTCTCCAGTGGAGCAAATGTGGCCTATTGGAAAGCGGTGAAGGCTATGTAGAGGAAAGATGGGTAGGAGGTGGCAAAGCATGTATCCGTGGTTACTGGGCACTCTGTCTCCTGTTGGGTGCTCTGCGAAGTTGCCTTCCCGTACTCCCTGTCCACACTCCCTGGTGGCTGTAGTCCAAGATGGTAAATCCTTGCTGCATTAGCTAGTAGGAGACCTCCACTTGGTAACTCTTCTCATCTTCTTTTCTGTCTCAGTTTTGTATTCAACTGGGTGCTTGATCAAGTTCTTTATTCCTTCATTTGATGCTTAGGGTTCCAGGATTGATGTTTGTATCTGTCTTACTTGGTTTTTTGGGTCTTTGCTGCAGAGGGACGACATGGTGCTTCTGTCTGTAGCACCATGTTTGCTCTGCCTCTCCAATTTAGGCATTTTAAATGTTTCTAGGAATGTATCTGTTTCATCTAGGTTATTTAATTTGTGATCGTACAGTTTTTCATAGTATTCTCTTATAATCCTTTTAATTTCTTAAGGTTTGCAGTAATATCGCCGCTTTCATTTCTGATTTTATTTAGTAGTGCCCTCTCTCTTTTTCTTTGTCAGCCTAGCTAGGGGTTTGTCAATTTTGTTGATCTCAAAGAACCAAGTTTTGGTTTTGTCCATTTTCTCTGTTGTTTTTCTGTTCTCTGTTTTGTTTATCTATGCTCCAATCTTTATTATTTTCTTCCTATTGGTTGCTTTGGGTTTAGTTTGCTCTGCCTTTTCAGGTTTTTTCAAGGTATAAAATTAGGTTATTGATTTGGGCTCTTCTTTTTTAATGTAAGCAATGGATATGTCTATAGTCTGCCCTTTAATCATGATATCTATATCTGTTTAACTTGAACTTTATATTTTTATAGATTCAGCTTATCTTTTATATGCAACATTTTTTCCTCAGCTCTCAGTTTTGCTCCTAGTCAATATGACAACCTCCGTGTTTACAGATAAGTCCATTGGTACAAGGAACTGGATGACAGTCTTAGGTGCCAATTAAAATAGGTGATAAATCACCTTCCTTACATCTTTCATGGTTTGATGGGGCCTTAGTCTCTGCGGAGGGATGTGGTATTTGTTTCTTCACTATCTCAATATGGAGGCACAGTTTCAAAGTTTTCCAGTTGGTCCTTCCAACCTTAACTCATTCTGTGGGTCAGAACCAATATAGGGATTATGCTGTTACTGAGTTTATCTATTCCAACTGTATACTCAGAATCTACAGAATAACATCTTGGGCTCACCATGAGGTGGACTTGAATTAAAATCTATTTATCACCTGACATTAATAAGCCTGAGCTCTCACTAGTGAGTAATAGTAACATTATGGGTCCTCAAGAATTGGTTTTAGGTTAGAATCCAATTCCTTAAAAGTCTATTAGTATTTATCTTCCCAGTGCAGAAGATAGTAGGAAAGATGCAATATGTATTTATGATATTATTGCAGAATTCTTCCACATGAGTATTAGGCTTCCTTTTTATTCATTTGGGAATTAATTTAAGTCTGAAGTCTGGATACAGGGCTGCAATTTTCTACTGTGGTGGCTCAAGTCAATCCTGTGTTTACAGAACTAGAATATTTTGGTTATTCAGATTAAATAGGGACCCCGGTGGGCTGTTCATGTCTTTTGGTCTTAAAAAACTCATAATCAGTGTCGTGGATTGAATTGTGTCCCCCCAAAAATATGGGTCACCTCGGTTGGGCCATGATTCCCAGCATTGTGTGGTTGTCCTCCATTTTGTGATTGTACATCATGTTAAGAGGATTAGGGTGGGATTGTAATACTACCCTTACTCAGGTCACCTCCCTGATCCAGTGTAAAGGGAGTTTCCTTGGAGTGTGGCCTGCACCACCTTTTATCTCTTAAGAAATAAAAAGGAAGCAAGTAGAGAGTTGGGGACCTCATACCACCAAGAAAGCAGCATCAGGAGCACAGTGCGTCCTTTGGACACAGGATCCCTGCACCTGAGAAGCTCCTCAACCAGGGGAAGATTGAGGACAAAGACCTTCCCCCAGAGCCAACAGAGAGAGAAAGCCTTCCCCTGGAGCTGACACCCTGAATTTAGACTTGTAACCTACTAGACTGTGAGAAAATAAATTTCTCTGTGTTAAAACCATCCACTTGTGGTATTTCTGTTAATGGCTGTACTAGATGACTAAGACAATCAGTTAGCCACCACCAAGGATACATATTTGTGTATGAGCTAATTCATACCTCAGAAACATGTGTTATATCAGAACATACTGTACTAAGATCTCCGGACAAGCAAAAAGTCAAGAGTTGTAGAGACAGAGCGGTTGTGAGAGTTGTTTTCTCCCTCCTGTAACTCTAGTAAGCAAGATACACCCTACCTGTAAGAGAGTCAATGCAGTATTGCTAGTTTAGAGAATATATTTGAGAAAGAGCACTCCAGCCCCTGGGAGTAGACCCCAGTAGTCCCTAGAGTTGAAGATCAACCATTGGTGGATGATAGTATACATAATAAGAACAGTGAATACTATTACATCAGCTTACTGCCTGCTGCTTTCATGGTGAAGTGAATTCTCTGTCAGTAGCAACACTGTGGGGGAGGTACTATGGTGTAAATAAAGCGTTCAGAGAGGATAGATATTGGCTTAGGCAAGGAAAATTTGACTGCCTAAAATTCTGCTAACTGGGAGGCTTTTCCTTCTCTAAGACCTTTCAGGATTCCTGGGGCTATAATGGAGTCTCTGGGTGGTGCAAATGGTTAAGGCGCTTGGCTGCTAACTGAAAAGTTGCGGAGGTTTGACTCTATGTTGAGGTGTCTTGCAAGAAAGGCTTGGTTATCTACTTCTGAAATTTCAGCAGCTGAAAATCCTATGAAGCACACTTCTGTGACACACATGAAGTTGCTATGAAGTTGGAATCAACTTGATGGCAAAGGATTTACTGTGGGATTATAGCAATTCTGTTTCACAGATGAGTGTCCTATTACAGGCATACTATGTATTCTTTTCAGTAGGCCAGACACCCTACTTTCGTACATACACCCTACTAGGGATGTGTTATTTACTAAATATTTTATACTTTTATGTATTTAGTCATATGATTATCTTTGCTTCTCAGATTTTTCTTTATTTTTACTCCTTACCCCCCTGTTTATCTCATGTTGAAAATGTTCTTTATTCAAGGTCCAACTAAAATGCACCTTTTCTAAACACTCAGAAACAAAGTGAACTCTACCTCTAATGGGCCGTAATATTTTAGACCTCTTTGTAACTCTTTTTGAATAGTTTAGCTGTGTGTCCCTCTTACCCAATAATCTGATCTATCCACTTATTTTGTAAGTGAGAAAGTTGAGATTCATAGTTTTAAGAGTTACTCAACATTCCACAAATACACACTAGAGAAAAAAATTTTTTTTGAAAGATCAGAGTAATCATAAAGATAATCGAAACCAAGTAACATACCTTGGTAGAAAGGAAATAATTTTTTTCCCATTAATTTATAAGATTTAATGGTCAGTCGTCTTGTTTTGTTTTAATTAAAAAAATTTTTTTTTTATAATTACTATTACTTTGATAATATGAATATTCATTTGTGACAATAGTAATGATTTATGTTATATGTTCTTTTGTATTTTTAATAGGAAAAACTCAAAAGAGAGGGAAAAGAAAACACAGTTATTCTCAAAGACAAAAGAGACAAGGTAAGAGTTGCGTATAATTCTCATAGTTTTCTTTATAACCAATATTTTTAACATCTGCTTAGAAATAATTTTTATTCATATGTGGGAAAAGAACATTCTAAATATTTCACACAGTTTCATTTCTTAAATTGTTTCTTGCCGTTTATTAATGAAAAGACATTAGTTAAAAATCTTAAAGCATTTGTTATTTGGAAATTTAGAGGGAAGATTTTGTCACTCTCCCTAATCTGTTTATAGTATTATCTTAAATTAGGTGCTTCAGTGTTTCTTGAGCAATTTCCAATATTTTTCTTAAAAATTCTAGTGCTTGTATTTAGATTATGTCTAATGTTGAGTTGTGAAGGGACCTGATAAATTACATGTTTTCTTCCCTATCTTTAGATTAGGTAACTAATATTGGAAAATCTGGCTTATATCTGTAGCAAGAGAATTTACTAATTCTGAAGTGCCAAATTAAACAGATTTACCTACTCTGTCACAGGTAGAACAGGACTGGGACAGGCCTACCCACTTGATGACCTGCCTTTGTAAAACCTATGGCATAAAGGAGCAGGAGTGTGCTTCCTCTGATTCCCAACAGGAAAAGGAAGGAAGAGGCTGAACTATATATGCCCAGTTTCTCCTTCTAAATTCATGAACTACTTTAAATCATTGTTCCTCCACTAAGGAAACAGAGAGAAGTTAGAAATGTTGCTCTGATAGTGCTCTTTTCACATGAAAATGATGTACCAGGTACTGGGAAGAAGAATATCCCTCACCATCTAACCCATTTGGCAATCTAGGATTGTTATAGAACAATTTTGATTGGAATTTTTGGTTAAAATAATTAAGTGTACTCTTCATACACAGTGGCATAGTCTCCTAAGTTCCCACAGAAAACAGGTATTGCTTTGGTTACAATTAGAATGGAAATTACAATCAGAATAGTCAGGAGACAGTTCAGTTATAAGGTATAGAAAATGTTACAATTTTATCAAGTTTGGGTTCAAAGAAGAAGAAGGAAAGAAAGATTGAATCTCTAAATGAATATTAGATGTCTCATATATCCAGACACTATAGTAGATACTTGATTGAGCACATTATTTTTGGAGAAATTATTGTCATAATACAATCAGCCAGCAGAGCTAGTTATAGTCTTAGTGTCTGATGAAAATAAATGGGTTAAACTCCAATATTCTTTTCTAAATATAGAATGTGTTCATGTCATGAAAGTATGTATCACATATTCTTAGTTATTTTGAGTTATATATAATTTCAGTAATTATATCTTATTAAGTAGATTAATAATGTTTTATTTTATATGGGGCCCTGGGTACATATGTTGAAAATAATGGGAAAATGATAAAATAAATGATTAAAAAATTAGCTACGCTTTTATTTGCTATACTTTATTGCCAAAACTATTGAAATATCACCATCCTTACTCATCATCAGATTTTCCAATAGGATTTCTGATTTAGGGCAAGTTACTTCTCAATGCCTGAGTTTCCTCATCTATAATTGTATAATAACAGTACCCATCTCCTAAATTTGTTATGAGGATTAGATGAAATAGTATTTGTAAAGCAAGTACCAGATTTGTTTGTTTTAAAAAAATACAACAGAGAAAATTGTGAGTGTTCTGTATACACGCATCAGTTGAAGTGTAACTTCCAGAAAATAACTTATAGGAAAGTACATTTTCCTGATGTATTATGAAAAGGGATATTTCAGTATTTTAGAATAGAGTGCGTTTTCTTTTAGGCAATCAGGCAAATGTCATCTCCAAGACATGGCCACATGATGGTGCCGTGACTCTAAATTGTCATTCTCAGGAAGGAAAACTTGTCCATGAAAGCAGTTACATTTTGAAGGTGGTGGGATGTGTGTGTGTGACTCTGATTACTCCAGAGAGCAGATATAGAAATGTAGGGAAAAGAATACAGAAATGCAACTCTGAAAAAATGGCGCCACAATTCCCACCTGCTAGAAAAAGGATTATGAAATGACAGATGACTAGAACTGAGCAAGGAACTTACAAATCATCTCATTTAACCCCTTGATTTTAGAGATGTATAAATTTAAGCCCTTAGGTAGTTGGTGATTTGCTTCAAATCATCATGCAAGATAGTGAAAGATCAGGAGAAAGGAACATATAACTTGGCTCCTAGTCCATTGTTTTTATGGTATAAAAAAAAATAGTTGCCTCTTAATCCTGCACTCTATGCCATCCTAATTTAAACTCACTGAAAATTAAACCATCAAATTTGTGATGATATTGTCTTTGTAGCCCTTTTTTTTGTACTTCATTCTCTCTTGTGATTGCCATGATTATCTTCAGAGAGATGGTGTTGAGTGAAAACTCCTTGCTGTCTTCTCAGTTCCAATTCAAGAATGCCCCATAGGGTTTCCAAGGATAGCCTGGTGAATTCGAACTGTTGTCCTTTTCATTAGCAATCATTGCTCTTAACCACACTACGGCACCAGGGTTTCCCGTGGTGACTGAAAGAAGGGATAAAATAGAAAGTGATGAGCATGGGTTTCATGCAGGATCCTACTAAAGCAACTATTATAGCTTTTACTAGAAATCTAGGTCAGGTGCTAAAGACAGCTGTATACAGCAGTAGAGAGAAGGTGACCTGAGGAAACTTTGTTGAAATAATGTCTAAGTGTTTAGAGTAAATTTGCAATTTGTTTACTTTCACAATTGAAGCAAATATCTATTTCTCAATTTTTCCTGAAAATTCCTCTAGTTCTTTATAGTCCTAGTTTTTTCCACTTTTGGAGGGGAGGGGATGGGGGTAAGACTGGTAAAAAAAAAAAAAAAAAAAAAAAATTTTTTTGTGTGGATAAGTAAAATGCTGATATTTTATAGTAGACTAAAAGTATGAATTCATGAGAGAGAGGATGAATGGAAATGAAAATTAATTGTCCTCTGGTTTAGTGGGCTATTGGTGATTGCAGGGTATGTTCAACCACCTTTAAGGCTTTTTACCACCAGGAATAGAGATTTCTCTTTAGAGAATCCTCAACTTTTAGTCATATCAAGAGTTGAGATACATCGTTTGTTTTCACAGCAACTCTGTGAAGACAGAGAAGAGTAGATACCATTTTCATCTTATGTCTTTGCGGAAAAGTGACAAAGAGGATAAATGTAATTTATTTAATCTTATCCAATTAATGATAAATTTCTGAGTAAATTCTAGTTTACTTCAGTGTTATTTCTACCAGCTGATGCACTTTAATTAAAGAAACAAATGATTAGAATGACATTTAATGGTGATTTAATTCACTTTTGTTGTTCAATGCAGAAAACACAGACGTCTCTATTGGAAACACCTGAAACAAGTCATCGGAAATTTGATTCTAAAGCAGCTTCTTCACAAAATGTATCTAGAACTGTCACATCAGCTGACCATGGTAAATCCAAAGATAAAAAAGACTACTTGTGGACATCTGCCAAAAGTACTTCATCTACACCATTACCAAAGGTTGGTTGCTAACATATCCACGGTAGCAGTGCCTTTTTATTTTTTTGGTTTAAACAAGACATTTCTAGTATTTGTTTAAAAAATTAATTAGGGTATTTAGACTCCTGATTTCCATTCCTCAGTATACTTAATATGCACGCACACATACACACAAAGCTAGTTTCTTGAAAGTTCAAATTTATTGTGGTATCAGCATGAAATTGTTGCATCTTTTTTTTTTTTTTAAATCACTGCCCACATTTGCCCGCAATCTTGCTCGTCTAAACTTGCAGGTCGTTCACTAATGTATAGGTCCCTGATGTGGGAAATCTGGTTCTGATTTGACTTTTTCCAGTATCACCCCCACTTACCTCTCCCTGCTGTTTACCCCATATCATCTTGCTTCTGTAGACTTTTAATTAGTAGCCACCTTTCTTGGTGTAGGTTGCACTAGCCTGGTGCCTTAGTCTTAGGTTATTTTCTACAATGCCCATTTAATCCAGGAGTCACAGCCTTGCCATGTGAAATGGCAGTGTGAGATGCTCTGCTTTTGCTTCCTCTCTCCTCTCTGCCATCCATTGCTCTCTAATTTCCTTTTCCTCTGCTCAGCCAGAACATATAAGCAACTCTGTTGCCTACGTTCATAGTCAACTAGGGAATGAGGTGCCAGTCTCCTCTTCTTGAAGGCGCTCCTAGCCTCTGTAAGAATATTCTTGGAGTTTCCTCTTTACTTTTCTTGGGAGTTGAGGGAAAGAGTGCCTCAACCTGTCTCCATCCCATTAAACTGAGATTTCATGCCTTTTCCTCTCAGTTTCCTTGAAACAACTGGAAAGGAGAAAGGTGTTTGGTGATTATAGAGCTTGTTCTTTCACCTGTAGTAATCCTTAGAGGAGGATCTGGTCTCAATCATAGGTTGCTCTTGGGGATACGTGTTAGTAGCCCCTTTTCTCCCAGCTTTGTGGCTGGTTCACAATCCCAGAGCAAAAGGAATAGTCCCACTCTTATCCTTTCATATATATAATATTATCTATCTCATGGAAATTATAAAAATTAGTAAATTGTATAACTTAGGCATTTATATAGAATTAGTTATGTATATTTGTTCTTGTTGCCGTCAAGTCAATTTTGACTTGTGACCCCATGTGACAGATAACTGTCTCATAGAGTTTTCAAGGCTGTAAGTATTTACGGAAGCAGACTGCCACATCTTTCTCCCACGGGGTGGCTAGTGGGTTAGCAGTCAAGCGCTTTAACCACTGTTTCAGCTGAGCTCCTCATATTATTTAGAGTATGAATAATCTCTTATTAAAATATAATCTTGCTTATTGAAATACATGTAAGAAAAATGTGTAGATATTTTAGATGCGGTATAAGGAATTGCTAAAATTTCTGAGGGATAGGAATCTGCACTAGTACAAAGCTTCTATGAGGTGGATTTCTGACATACATATCCACTCTCCAACTTTTTCATCATTTCTGACACCAGGCATTCCCCCTACAGCACTCTCTGTTGGATTCGGTGATTTGTTGCAATGGCCACACAGAACTCACAGGCTTATTAGGGAAGAAACAGGCTATAACTCAGGACCAGGGTCAATATGGAGGTAACAGGATACAACTCAGAAATAGGACAGTTCATCAGTCAGGACAGTTTTCAACTAGGACAGCTCTCTCAGCTGCTCTCTGCTGCTAGTAGGCCTCTTTGTTGTGCAAACAGACCTCTGCCTTCTGAGCTGGCCTCTGCAGAAAAGGCCCACATTACATCTTATATTACCTTAGTACATTTGTGAAAACTAAGAAACTTACAAGAGCCGTAGTGGTGTAGTGATTAAACCCTTGACTACTAACTGAAATGTTAGGGGCTTGAACCCACCAACTGCTCTGTAAGAGAAAGATGTGACAGTCTGCTTCTGTAAGAGTTACAGCCTTGGAAACCCTATGGGGCACTTATGCTCTGTCCTGTTAGGTTGTATGAGTCAGAAGTGACTTGACAGCAATGGGTTATTATTTTTTTTTTTTTAAGGAAGTTACATTGATACATGATTATTAAACTCCAGACTTACTTTGGACTTAACAGTTTTTCCATTAATGTCTTTTTTCTGTTTCAGAATTGAGTGTGGAGTACTGTGTTGTGTTTAATGGGCGTGCCTCTTTAGTCTTGATCTTATTTTTTTAAAAAATAGTCGTTTATTGTGCTTTAGGTGAAGGTCCACAGAGATAATTAGTTTCTTGTTAAACAATTAATACACTTATTGTTTTGTGACATTGGTTGCCAACCCTATGGTGTGTCAACATTCTCCCCTTCTTGATTTTGGGTTCCCCATTTTCATTCCTATGGCTTTCCTGTCCCCTCCTGCTTTCTTGTTTTTACCCCCTGGGTTGGTGTGCCCGTTTAGTCTCGTATACGTGGTTGAGCTATATGTATTATTGTTTTTTTTTTTTTTTTTATGGGCCTATCTAATCTTTGGCTGAAGGGTGAACCACAGGAGTGTCTTCAGTACAGAATTAAAAGGTTGTCACCAGGCCATACCCTTGGGGTTTCTCCATTCTCCATCAGACCAGTAAGTCTAGTCTTTTTTTGTGAGTTTCCATTTTGTACACTGACCTTATTTTTTAATATAGGTATTTACAGCTATGAATTTCCCACTAAGCACTGATTTCGCTGCATCCCATAAGTTTTGGTATATTGCATTTTTTTTTTTTCATTCATCTCAAAGTATTTTCTAATTTCCTTTTTGATTTCTTCTGCGATCCATTGGTTATTTAGGAGTGTGTCATTTCCATATATTTGTGAATTTCCAAATTTCCTCTATTATTGATTTCTAATTCCATTGTGGTTGAAAATCATAGCCTACCATGGTTTATCCTAGAGAATGTTACTTATGCACTTGAGAAGAATATGTATTCTGCTGATGTTGAGTGGCTTTTTTAATAAATGTCTGTTATAGCTACTAGGTTTATAGTGTTGTTCATGTCTTGTTTCCTTGTTGATCTTTGGTGTAGTTGTTCTACCCATTGTTTTGAGCATTTTTTAATCTTAATTTCATTTTTGTGAGTTCCCTATTTGGGTTGACATCTGATTGCTCTGTCCAGTGTTCTAGTCTTGGTTTGATATCTGATGTTATTGATTTGCTAACCAGAGAACTCCCTTTAATATATCTTGTGGTTTTGGTTTGGTTTTTACAAATTCCCTAAACTTCCATTTATCTGAAAATGTCCTAATTTCACCTTCATATTTGAGAGACAGTTTTGCTGGATATATGATTCTTGCCTGGCAAGTTTTTTCCTTCAGTGCTTTATATAAGTCATCCAATAGCCTTCTTGCCTCATAGTTTCTGCCAAATAGTCCGAGCTTATTCTTATTGACTCTCCTTTGTAGGTGGCTTTTCATTTATCCCTCGCTGCTCTTAAAATTCTCTGTCTTTGGTTTTGGCAAGTTTGATTATAATATGTCTTGGTGACTTTTTTTTTAAGATCTATCTTATGTGGAGTTCGATGAGTGTCTTGAATAGGTATCTTCTCATCTTTCATGATATCAGGGAAGTTTTCTGCCAACAAATCTTCAATAATTCTCTCTGTATTTTCTCTTATCCTTCCCTGTTCTGGTACTCCAAACACTCTTAGGTTATTTCTTTTGATAGAGTCCCACATGATTCTTAGGGTGTATTCATTTTTTTAATTCTTTTATCTGATTTTTCTTCAAATATATTGGTGCCAAGTGCTTTATCTTCAATCTCATCAATTCTGCCTTCCACTTGGTCAATTCTGCACCTCTGACTTTCTATTGAGTTGTCTAATTCTGTAATTGTATTGTTAATCTTCCGAATTTCTGATTGCTGTCTCTCTGTGGTTTCTTGCATCTTATTAAATTTTTCATTATTTTCTTGAATAACCTTTTAAATTTCTTCGGCTGCTTTATCTGTGTGTTCCTTGGCTTGTTCTGCATATTGCCTGATCTCCTTTCTGATCTCATTCCTGATGTCTTAAAGAGTTCTTGTATGTTAATCTTTTGTATTATACATCCAATAATCCCAGGAGGGCGCATTCATCCAGAAGATGCCTTGATTCTTTGTTCTGAGAGTTTGTTGAAGCGATCACAGTCTGCTTCTTTATGTGATTTGATATTGACTCTTGTCTCCGAGCCATCTGTAAGTTGTTAATTTATTTTATGTTTGCTTACTGTATCCTAGATTTTTGCTTTGTTTTATTTCGATATGCGCAGATAGGTTGCTTGAGTGAGCTAACTTGATTATTTTCACCATTGAAGCTCTAACATCCTGTCAGCAGGTGGTTAGAGCTGTTATCAGGTATATCAGCCTAGGAGTCCATTCACTTGTATGGATTCAGCTCAGGTGTCCAGGTAGCTGATCATCAAGTGTGTGGTACAGGATCTGTCCTACAGGCTTAGAGGGGCAGGGGTGACTGGTGTAGGTACTGGTATCTGGTTGCAGCAGGGGGTCACACTCTGAACAAGGCAGGAGGCTGACAGTCTTCCCCCAGGTGTCTGTGAGGAAAGTGCATCCCTGTTCCCTAGAGCACACAGGTGGGTGTGTTCTGCAGATGGACCATGGGCACCCAGTGCTTTCGGTTGTAAAGACTGGGAGGTACCAGTTATCCTTAGACCCCTGTCACAGGCGTCTGGGTGACCTGAGTGGAGCCACCAGTCCTTAGGCCCCTGATGTGGGTAGGTGAATCCCTGTTTAATAGACAAAGTGGCGTCAAACATCAAACACCGACCTCTCCACTGCACGGCTGAAACAGTTGCAGTTTGCCAACAAGGACCTGTTCTCCTGAAATAGGCCTGCAGAGATTCATGCAGAGGGGAAGGGTATTCAAAGTGCATGGACCATTTATGCCTGGAAAAGAGCCACTTCTGTCCTGAGCTCCGCAGGTTAGTGGAGGTGGCAGATTATCTTTTCCCCCAGTTGTGAATTTATTCCTTCTACAAGTCTGGGAGGATAGCTCAGAATGCTTAGCAGAACCTGTCTCAGCCACAGAGAAATCAACAGCCACTGAAACCAGCTTGGGGGCTGGTGGTGTGGTAAAATATATGCAAGTACTTAGCTTTTGCGAAGAGCGCCATTATTCTCTGGTTCTGGAGGTGTGAGTAGGCTGTGCAGTTCGCTGGTTCTCCTTGAGGAAACGGCAGCCAAACGCTACCACCAGCCCGCAGCAGTCACTCCCGGGAATGGTGCCTGAGGGTTACTGGTGATTCAGGTCTGTCTTCTGAACCGTCTGTCTCTCCCCCTGCTGCTCAGTCTGCTGTCTGACTTTGCCTTTGATGTTCAAGGCTCCTAGCTTATAAATACAATCGTTTTGCTTGTTTTTTCGGGTTTTTGTTGTAAGAGGGATCACCAGAAGTGTCTAACTACTCTGCCATCTTGGCCCCGCCTCTGTTCTACCCATTGTTGAAAGTTGGGTATTGAAGTCTCCATATGTTATTGTTGAATTGTCTATTTTATTTTACTAGTTTTTGCTTTAGGTGTTTTGGGGCTATGTTGTTAGGTTTGGAGCCCTGGTGGCACAGCGGTTAAGCGTTCAGCTGCTAACCAAAAGGTTGGCAATTTGAATCTATAAGCTGCTCTTTAGATACCGTCTGGGAGAGGCAGTTCTGCTCTGTCCTATAGGGCCAGTATGTGTCAGAATCGACTCAATGGCAATGGTTTTGTTTTTTTTGTTGTTATTTGGTTGGTAGGTTCACATGTTTATAATGGTCATATCTTCTTGATGGATTGATCGTGTTATCCTTAATAAATGTCCTTTATCTGTAGTCACAATTTTTGTCTTAAAGTCTATTTTGACTGATATTAGTAGGCACTCCTCCCCCCCTCATTTTTCCTGTTTGCATGAAATATCTTTTTCATTCTTTTACTTTTAACCTATGCGTGTCAATGAATCTAAGTGTTTCTCTTGTGGACTGCATATTGTTAGATCATTTTTTGAAAAATTCATTCTACCAATCTCTGCCTTTATATTAGAGTGTTTAATCCACCTATATTCAGTGTAATTACTGATAAGGTAAAATTTACATTTGCCATTTTGCTATTTGTTTTTGATATATCTTTTTTCCCTCTGTCCCACCATTGCTGCCTTCTTCATCTTCAACAGATATTTTCTAATACACAGTTTTAATTCCCTTGTTTATTTTACTATACTTTATTTTCTTAGTGATTGCCTTGAGGATTGCAGTTAACATCATTAAATTAAAACAGTCTAGTTTGGAATAATGTCAATGTCATTTAAATAGTAAAGAAAACTGCTCTAATATAGCTTCATTGCCTCTCCCCTCTTTTTTCCTGTTACTGTCATACAAACTATAGATTTATGCATTATAAGCCTATTATAAGCTCATCAACACAGTATTATAATTATTGCTTTATGCATTTGTGTTTTAAATCAGATAAGAGTTACAAACAAAAGTACATTTGTGCTGTATATTATATTTACCTATATTGTGCTCCATCTTTCTTCATATGATTTGAATTATTGTCTAATGTCTTTTCATTTCATGCTGAAGGACTCTATTTCTTGTAGGAAAGGTTTGCTAGTGATGAGTTCTCTCAGTTTTTGTTTATCTGGAAATATCTTCAATTCTTCATTTTTTTGAAGGATAGTTTTGCTGGGTATAGAATCCATGTTTGATAGCTTTTTTCCTTTAGCACTTTGAATAAGCCTCTGTCTTCCCTGGTTGCTCATGAGAAATCAGCTGTAATTATATTATTGAGGGTCCTTTGTACTTGAGGAGTTGCTTCTCATTTGTTACTTTTAAGATTCCTTTTGTCATTGGCTTTCTACAATTTTATTATGATGTGTCTAGGTCTGGATCTCTTTGAGTTTATTCTAGTTGAGGTTTGTTGAGCTTCTTGAATGTATATATTCATGTTTTTTTTTTATCCAATTTGGGATGTTTTCAGCCATTATTTCTTCAAATATCCTCTCTACCCTTTCTCTTCATTCTTTCTGGGGCTCTCCTAATGTGTATATTGGTGTACTTAATGATGTCTCAGAAGTCTCTGAGGTTATGTTCATCTATTATTATTCTATTTTCTTCCTGTTTCTCAGACCAGAAAATCTCAACTGACCTATCTTCAGGCTTGCCAGTTTTTTCTTCTTCTTGCTCAAATTTGCTGTTGAGCCCATCTAGTGAATTTTTCATTTCAGTTATTGTACATTTCAACCCAAGAATTTGTACTTGATTCTTTTTTTGTAAATCCAATCTCTTTATTGATACTGTAGTTAGTGAGATGTCATTTTCATACTTTACTTCTTTAGGCATGGTTTTCTTTAGTTCTTTGCACATACTTAAAATACCCAAAGCCAAATCCAGTGCTGTCTAGTCGATTCTGACTCATAGCGACGCTATAGGACAGAGTAGAACTGCCCCCATAGAGTTTCCAAGGAGCACCTGGTGGATTCAAACTGCTAACCCTTTAGTTCTTTGCACATACTTAAAATAGCTGATTTAAAACCTTTGTTTAATAAGTTCAATGTCTAGGCTTCATCAAAGATAGTTTCTAGTAATGGCTTTTTTTTAACCTGTGTATACATGGGGTATACTTGTTTCACTGTCTCATAATTTTTTGTTGAAAACTGGACATTTTATATACTATAATGTGGCAACTCCGGAAATCAGAATCTCCCTTCTCTGTATGGTTTATTTTTGTTGCTGCTTTTTGTTGCTGTTATTGTCTGTTTAGTCATTTTTCTGTATTTTTTTTTATTTTTGTGAGTGCCACAAAACTCTCTATTTGATTAGCTTAGTGTTCAGCTAATGTTGGGACAGGGATTTCCTTAAATGCCTGGAACCACTAAATCTCCCAGTTTTTACTGAGAGGGTATATGTGTGTTTTGGAATACAACATCAGTGCTCAGCCAGACACTTGACAACTCTACCTTAGCCTTGAATTTCTGCCTGTGCAAATGCGTAAGGTCAGCCAGAGGTGAGAACTTGGAGCTTCTGAAGTCTTTCCTGAGCTTGAAACAGCCCTATGCATACATATGGCCTTCTATATTTCTAGAAATGTCAGAGCTTTTCAAAGTCCCTATGGACTTTTTCAAAGTCCCTGTGGACTCGACGGCACTGGGTTATTTATGGACATCTTATTTACCAAATTTCCTTTTAAGCTTTTTAGTCTATTGTTTGCCTCTGGAGTCCCTGGGTTATACAGATGGTTTAATGTTCAACTACTAGCTGAAAGAATGGTGGTTGAAACTCACTCAGAGGCTACCAAGAAGACAGACCTGGTGATCTGCTTCTTCAAGGCCATAGCCTTATAAAAAACCCTGTGAAGCAGTTCTACTCTGCATACATTGGGTCACCATGAGTCAGAATCAACTCAGTGTTAACTAACAGCAACATTGTTTGCCTGAACTGTGAATCACTGATTCAAGCAGCTGCAAAGTTACGACATTTGTCTGTAGGTGTTTTCAACAAATGCTCCTCTTCTCCCATCCCCAGAGAAGTGCTTTTTGAAGTGAGTGAGTTCAAGTTGAGTCAAATACAGATAACATTGTAAGTAGGGTCTTCTGGGGAACCAACCAAGAGACAGGGCAAATAATGACAGTTCTCTGGGAATAAGGCTTTGAAAGATCTCCAGTGCAGTCCTACTTCCTCTGGTGACTCTGAGGCTGACTGGGAATGTAGGCTTTTATATCAGACCTGTTGGAGAGCTGGAGATAGGACTAAGGAAAGTTAAAACACTGTAAAGTTTCCTGTTCTTAACTGAAATTAAGCTGTGCTTCTCTAATAAACTCTCTCCAAGCCTTTGGTTAATTTCTAGAGTTCTGAAAAGTTGATTCTGATAATTTTTAGCATAATTTTTATTGCTTTAATGGAGAGAGGAGTTTTTGGAGATCCTTACTCTGCCATTTTTGCTCATATCACTGATGTTACTTTTTAAAGATAATTTTTAACTACAAAAATTACAGAATAATACAAGTTACCAAATATTAAGTCAATATGAGTTACTTTACCAACTGAAAATAAGGAAATATGTTTTTTCGTAAGGCAGTGAGGATTTTTGTAGATAGAGCAAAGCTCACTCATTTCTTTGTTCTTAGTCTGATTAAAAAAATTAAAGTCCCTCTTAATTTTGTTGAGTGCTGAAGGTGTAGTCTTCGCTCTCTCTGATGCACTTTCTTCATTAAGTTGAAGAGAAGGACAGAGAGTTTACTATTGTAAATTTTTTGAGGAAATCTCTAAAATTTCTAGTATTGAAAACATCTGGACTAAATTCTTATCCAAAAATTCTGTCTCATATACATGCTACTAATAATGGAGATTTCTTAATTGCTAAAGCCTCAAATTTCCTTGAAATGGTCTATTAAGTTCTTTTTTACGATATACATTTTATTTGATGTGTAATAAATTGTTTTTCTTTTTGATAGGCATATACTGTGAAGACACCAACAAAAGTAAAAATACACCCAAAGGAAAACCAGAATTTACTGACCGAAGAGAGTAATAAAAAGAGAAAAATGGTCTTTGAATTCGATATTAATTCAGATAGTTCAGAAACAACTGATCTTTTGGTAAAAATTGCAAATAAGTGACATTTATTATTTGTTTACATTATTTCTTAATGTATATGTATAATAGATGGACATGGTAACCATCATTGAAGTACCGAAATACGTGGGAACTCTACTATAACACAGAGCCTTGTGCTTTTGCAGCATTTTAAAGAAATTAGAGTTCAAATAATTTGCCCCCAAATTTCAGAAAACATGGCATTTTGAAAATACTAGCTATAACATAATTGGCATATGAGATGAGTGATCATTGCCTTGTTTTCAAGCTGCATGTTAAAGAAAATCTTACCATATTTTCTTTTCTTTTTTTGTTTCTTTAAAAAAGCTAAGGTGAATATTTTTTATCTTGCTACAACCAACTCTATTCTTCTGGGCCCTCTTTATTTTGTGTATTATACATGTTCCTTTAATTTACATCACTTATTAGTTGGTATCTGTGTCAACATATTGATTGAAAACTTTAACATTTCTATCACTCTTAAAAAAGTGAATGCATTAAGGATAGCATGTTTAAGAATGCTGTCTCCCCTAATACTTTGTATCAGTAATTAATCTACCATGAGTGTATTCGCACATACAAGTATTTTATAAAGTCATAATGATGAATTATTGAGATTCTACTAGATTCATTTAATTTATAAATAAACTCAACATACTAAATGGAATAATGCACCAAAATTACTTAAAAAATTCCAGCTAAAGCCATTTCGTTTATTAATCTCACTCTTCGAAGATCCTTCAAGTTTTTCCACTGCTTTGGGGCTCTCTATTTTTATTTCTTCTGGAATAATGAGTAGTTGAAGTCTTAAAACCCTAATTATTGAAGGTAACTTATAGAGCTTTTTCTCCAGTACCCCTGTTATATAGATAATGATTAACATTTTAGTAATTAAAACTGTGTGCCAGGCACTGTTCTAATCACTTTACGCCAGGGCTTTGGAGTGGTTCTAAATGGTCCAGTCATGGCTGAAGGAAACAAGGCAGGGCTTTGAACCAGTTTGAAGCAGTTCAGTCATGACTGAGGGAAACAAAGGCAGCGTATGCACTGCATAGCAACCAAATCTCTTGTGCGTTGCCTTTTGACCCAAGTCAAAAGGTGGTGGCCACTGTGCTGCTTTGAATGTGTGTTGCTGTCCATAGTCCTGCCAATAATCCAATCTCCCACATCAGGAAATTTTCGGGAGCCAATAGTCCAATCTCGCAGAACAGAAAGCTTTCAGGAGCCTAATGCAGGAGATTGGATTATTGGCAGGGCTGTGGAGAGTGACACACATTCAAAGCCACTGCACCATCTTTGAGTGGGGCACCGCTGCCTGTTTCCCACTTGGGTCAAAAGCTAATGCACAAGAAATCTGGTTGCTATGCAACATGTACGCTGCCCTTGTTTCCCTCTGCCATGACTGAACTGCTTTAAACCGGTTGGAAGCCCTGCCTTGTTTCAGTTGGCCATGATTGATCTGTTTAAAACCAGTTCAGGGCCCTACTTTACGTAGATTTTTTATATGTTATAACAATTCCATGGTGTAGCAATATAGACAACACTGTTATCTCTGTTTTACAAATGAGTAAACTGAGTCATACAGGTACTTTGTCCAATATCACATAGCTAGTGTCTTGGTCATCTAGTGCTGCTGTAACAGGAATACCACAAGTGGATGGCTTTAACAAAGAGAAACTTATTTTCTCATAGTCTAGTAGGCTAGAAGTCCAAATTTAGGGCATCACTTCCAGGGGAAGGCTCTCTCTGTTGGCTCTGGATGAAGGTCTTTTTCATGCATCTTCCCCTGGACTAGGAGCTTCTTTTGCAGGAACCCCAGGTCTAAAGGACAGACTCAGCTCCTGGTGCTTCTTTCGTGGTGGTATCAGGTCCCCCTGTCTCTCTGCTTGCTTTTGTCTTTTATATCTCAAGAGACTACCTCAAGACACAGTCCAGTCCTGTAGGTTGAGTCCTGTCTCACTAACACAACTGCTGCCCATCCTTGCTCATTAACATCATAGAGGCAGGATTTACACAACATACAGGAAAATCACACAATACCTGGAATCATGGCCCAGCCCAATTGATACACATATTTTTGGGGGGACATAATTCAATCCATGACATTCTACCCGTTGGCCCCCCAAAAATCACACTTTGCAACATGCAAAACATATTCATTTTATCACATCATAGCAAAGGTCTTAACTCCAAGTCCAAAATCCAAAAATTCCTCTTCATCTGTGAAATCTAGAATACAGATTATCTGCTTCCAAGAGTACATTGGCAGAACAGGCCCAAGCTAGACATTTCCCATTAAAAATGTGCGAAACTGGAGGAAAAGAAGGGATAACAGGCACCAAACAAGTCAGCAGAATACGTTATATTAGCCCTCAAAGCTTTGAAAATAATCTTCTGTTCTCTGAGACAATTGACACAATGGCCCTTCCCTCCAGATTCTAGGTATTGGCCACACTTTTCAGATTATGAGTGGAGGCCTCTCGGCCCTGGGCTTCAGCTCTGCCTTCCAGGCCCACTGGGACAGCAACTCTGCTCCCTCGGCTTTAGGTGCACCATTCTCTTCCATCTGAGTGGCAACTCCACCCTTAGAAACATCAGAGGCCATGGCTCTGCCCTTTGAAACCCCTGAGGTCATGGCCATACCTTTTGGACAGAGGCAGCTCAGGCTTCTTGTGTTCTTTGCCTCCTCAGCTTCTGCTTCCTGGTTTCTTGGCCTCTCGGCTCCTTGGGCCTCATGCCCACATCTGCCCAGCTGTGACAAGTGTTCCAAAGCTCTGTAGCTCCACTGATAAGTACCTAGAGGCACTGTACTCCGCCGGGAAGCCTCCTGCACACAGGCACTCAGCTCTCTTCGTGGGTCAGCTCCAGCGCCATCTCACACTGGTCTCCTTGTTCTGCTGCTGCTGGTTGTCTGCTGTTGCTGCTTCTCTGCCCCTGCAGGTTCTCTGCTGTGCTTGTCCTCTGCCACTGTTGCAACTCTATCCATTCACAGTTTCAAAACCACTTCCACATTTTAGGTATCTGTTAGAACCCTAGTGGCGTAATGGTTAAGTGCTACGGCTGCTAACCAAAAGGCTGGCAGTTTGAATCCACCAGGTGCTCCTTGGAAACTCTATGGGGCAGTTCTACTCTGTCCTATAGGGTCACTATGAGTCTGAATCGACTCGATGGCAGTGGGTTTGGTTAAAGCAGCACCCCACTCCTGGTACCAAATTCTGTCTTGGTTATCTAGTGCTGCTATAATGGAAGTACTACAAGCAGATGGTTTTAACAAAGAGAAATTAATTTTCTCACAGTCTGGTAGGCTAGAAGTCCAAATTCAGGGCATCAGCTCCAGAGGAAGGCTCTCTCTGTTGGCTCTGGATGAAGGTCTTTCTCGTCAATCTTCCCCTGGACTAGGAGTTTCTTCTGAAGGACCAATGGGTCTAAAGTACGAGCTCTGCTCCTGGGGCTTCTTCCTTGGTGGTATGAGGTCCCCTTGTCTCTCTGCTTGCGTCTGTGTTTTATATCTCAAGAGATTGCCTCAAGACAAATCCAGTCCTGTAGGTTGAGTCCTGCCTCAGTAACACAACTGCTGCCCATCCTCCCTCACCAACATCACAGAGGCAGGAAACAGGAAAATCACACAATACTGGGAATCATGCCAGAGCCCAATTGGTACACACACTTTTGGAGGGCATAATTCAATCCATGGCAGCTAGTAAGGCACGGAGCCAAAATTTGAACACAGACTGCCTGCTGCATAACCCATGTTATCACTATTCCTAATAACTACCAATTTAAACTGAAGTCCAGGTATAGGAAAATATAATGAGAATTAGTAGAAAGACGTAGGGATTTTTTTTTATTTTTAATTCTTGTTTTTTCAGTTGAACTTTAGATGAAGGTTTACAGAACTAAATACTTTCTTATCAAACAGTTAGTACACACATTGCTTTATGACATTGGTTAACAACCCCACGACATGTCAACACTCTCCCTTTTCAACCCTAGGTTCCCTATTACCAGCTTTCCTGTTCCCTGCTACTTTCCATTTCCCACCCCAGGGCTGGTGTGCCCCCTTAGTCTTGCTTTGTTCCATGGGGCTGTTCAGTCTTTGGCTGAAGGGTGAACCTCAGGGGTGGCCTTATTACTGAGCTGAAAGGGTGTCCAGGGTCCGTACTCTCAGGGTTTCTCCAGTCTCTGTCAGACCAGTAAGTCTGGTCTTTCTTTTTGAGTTAGAATTTTGTACTACATTTTTCTCCAGCTCTGTCCGGGAGCTTCTATTGTGATCCCTGTCAGAGCAGTCAGTGGTAGTAGCCTGGCACCATCTCATTATACTGGACTCAGTCTGGTGGAGGCCATGGTAGATCTGATCCATTAGTCCTTTGGACTAATCTTTCCCTTGTGTCTTTAGTTTTCTTCCTTATTCCTTGTTCCCGAAGGTGTGAGACCAGGAGAGTATCCTAGACGGCTGCTCACAGGCTTTTAAGACCCCAGACGCTACTCACCGAGTAGAATGTAGAACATTTTCTTTATAAACTCTGTTATGCCAATTGAGCTAGATGATCCCTGAGACCGTGGTCGCCTCAGCCCTGAGCCCAGCAGTTTGGTCCCTCAGGGAGTTTGGGTCTGTCAGTGGAGCTACCATGGCCCTGCCTTGTACAGGGTATGCTGGCTTCCCCAGTATTACCCTTCATCAAAAGTTACCGCGTATCTATTGTCTATTAAGTGTTTTTCCATCCCCACCCCTCCCCACCCTTGTAACCATCAAAGATTGTTTCTTTTTGTATGTAAACCTTCTCATGAGTTTTTACAGTAGTGGTCTCCTACAATATTTGTCCTTTTGTGATTGGCATGCTTCACCGAGCATAATGTCCTCCAGATGCATGCATGTTATGTGATGCTTCACAGATACATTGATGTTCTTTAGTATTGTGTAGTACTCCATCGTGTGTATGTCCCGTGGTTTGATTATCCATTCATCTGTTGATGGTCATCTAGATTGTTTCCATCTTTTTGCTATTGTGAACAGTGCTGCAGTGAACATGGGTGTACATATATCTATTCGTGTGATGACTCTTATTTCTCTAGGATATATTCCTAGGAGTGGGGTTGCTGGAACATAGGGTATTTTTATTTCCAGCTTCCTAAGGAAGTACCATATCATTTTCCAAAATGGTTGTATCATTTTGCATTCCCACCAGTAGTGCATCAGAGTTCTGATCTCCCCGCAGCCTCTCCAACATTTGTTGTTTACTGTTTTATTGATTCGTGCCAGTAATCCCAGGGGTGAGATAGTATCTCATTGTGGTTTTGATTTGCATTTTTCTGGTGGCTAGAGATTGTGAGCATTTCCTCATGTGTATGTTGGCCCCTTGAATATCTTCTTTGGGGAAGTGTCTGTTTCCCTTACCCATTTTTTAACTGGATTATTTGTCTTTTTGTTGTAGAGGTATGGGATTTTCTTGTGCATTTTAGAGATTAGACCTTTGTCTGATTTATAATAGCCAAACATTTTTTCCCAGTCTGTAGGTTCTCTTTTTACTCTTTTGGTAAAGTTTTTTGATGAGCGTTTAAGTGTTTAATTTTTAGAAGACCCCAGTTAATCTAGCTTATCCTCTGGAGTTTGTGTGTTGTTGGTTGTGATTGGTATCCTGTTAATGCCGTGTATTAGGGCCTCTAGCATTGATCCTATTTTTTCTTCTAGGAATTTCATAGTTTTTGGCTTTATATTTAGGCCTTTGATCCACTTTGAGTTATCTTTTGTTTATGGTGTGAGATGTGGGTCCTGTTTCATTTTTCTGCAGATGGACATCCAGTTTTGCCAGCACCATTTGTTTAAAAGACCGTTTTTTCCCCGTTTGATGGACTTTGGGCCCTTGTCGGAGATCAGGTGACCATAGGTGGATGGGTTTACATCCCGGTTAGATTTATTCCCAAGTATTTTACTTTTTTAGGGGCTATCGACTCAACAGCAGTGGGTTTTTGTAAATGGTATTGTTTTCCTGATTTCCCCTTCATCGTTCTCGTTATTGGTGTATAGGAATCCAACTGGTTTTTGTATGTTTCTCTTGTATTCTGCTGGTCTGTTGAATCTTTCTATTAGTTCCTGTAGTTTTATGGTGGAGTCTTGTGGATTTTCTGAGTATAGTATCATATCATCTGCATATAGGGAGAATTTAACTTCTTCATTACCAATTTGGATGCCCTTTATTTCTGTTTCTTGCGTTATTGCTCTAGCTAAGACTTCCAACACAGTGTTAAATAGGAGTGGTGATAAAAGGGCATCCTTGTCTTTTTCCTGTTCTCAAGGGGAATGTTTGCAGCCTCTCTGAATTGAGAACGATGTTGGCCATTGGTTTTGCATGGGTAGGGCCAGGGCTTTTGAGTCAAACATCCAAGGGCTTAAACTCCCTGCTATTTTTTTAGCAGTGTGAGTTTAGGCCAATTTCTTAGCTGATCTTAGAATGATTTTATTTACTTTTTTAAACTTTACAACACAATAAACAAATTTTGATATTATAGAATTCCACAATTGTTAAACTAAAAACTAAAAAACTAAAAATGCATTTCATAGTCCCTTGAAGCTTTTGGTCATTTTTGTAATTTTCTTGGCTATAGGAGTTAAATTTTCGTGAATAAAATAGAATCAAGATCTAGGTCCTTGCTTGGCAGATTGCAGAATTCTTTGTCATCATTGTCATCTTTTTTCTCCTACTTTTTTCTTCTTTCTCCTTTGTTCCTCCTCCCTCTTTCTTTTCCTTCTCTTCATATCTGATATGTAGCCAGAATTTTAATGATATAATATTAATGATGGTATTCCCCAAATTATACTTTTCTGTGTCTTTCTCCAAGAGCATGGTTTCAGAGGAAGAGACGTTTAAAAACCTGTGCAAAAATAATCATCCACCAATTTCTCAACTTCGTGTTACAACACCAAAACAGGTAGTTTTTCGATTTTATTTCAGAAAGCAAATTTTCAAAGCTGGACTTTCTTTTTTTAATTAAACATATTAAGACTTTATTGTGTTTTGTTTTGTATTCAGACCCCATCATCTCTAACAACCGCTGGATCCGCAGTGAAGTTTGGAGCTATGCGAAAGATGCCAGAGGACCGTTGGGCTGCAATTGCTAAAATGGATAGGAAAAAAAAGCTAAAGGAAGCAGAAAAGCTATTTGTTTAGTTTCAGAAAATCAGTGTGATTAAGGAGCCTAACAACATAAAATTTATAGTTAATTTTTTTAATTCTTATTTTCCAAAGAGCCAAATTTTTCTGGAAATTGAGTTTTTTTTTTCATTTACATGAATAATTTGGTTTTTTTTTTAATTTATATTTTTATATTTTGGCCTAAATGTGAAATAAGTACATGTTACCTGAAAAACTGTAAGTGTATTCAGATAGATCATTACATTTTGTTGTTACCTTTTCTTGTATTCTTGAAAAGTGTATTTGCTAAGTTTTCAAATTTGCAAAGTTAGTCTTTGAATGCTAAGACCACATTATTGAGATTTACTCTTTATTCTTACTATTAAACTATTTTGAGTGTAATTAATTGCATCTTATTGATTCTTTGAAGCCATCTAAACAGCTGATCTTTATAGATTTCTTCCCTTTATTGTGCTTTAAGTGAAAGTTTACAAATCAAGTCTGTCTGTCATACAGAAAGTTATACATACCTTGCTATGTTCTCCTAGCGGCTGTCCCCCTAATAAGACAGCACACTCCTCCTCTCCACCCAGTATTCCCCATGTCTGTTCAACTAGCTCCTGTCCCTTAAACAGCTAATCTTTGTAGATTGACAATATTACTCCTTTTTCAAATCTTGAGAACATTTTAGTGGAATCTGACACTTTTGAAGCAGCTCTGATTATTCTTTTTATTTATCAAATTGACAGATGTTTTTTAGTTGCAGGAAATAAGATCTCCCCAGCATGACTTCTTGAAAGACGTCATTTATTTATGAAATACGTGTTGAGTGGGTAGTAAGAGTCAGGCAGAGTTCTAAATACAGCGGATATAGCAGTGAACAAAACAGAAGAATAGATCCTGTGTTTTCCAGGAGCTTACATTCCAGTGAGTCACATACCAAAAAAAACCAAACCCAGTGCCATCGAGTTGATTCCGACTCGTAGCCACCCTATAGGACAGAGTAGAACTGCCCTGTAGAGCTTCCAAGGAGCACCTGGCAGATTTGAGCTGCCAACTGTTTGGTTAGCAGCTGTAGCACTTAACCACTACACCCCCAGGGTTTCTGTGAGTCACATAGACAATAAATAATATATATAAGTAAAAAGTAGTATATTGTTGCTGTTAGGTGCTGTTGAGCAGGTTCCAACACATAGTGACCCTGTTTACAACAAAATGAAACACTGCCCGGTCCTGTGCCATCCTCACAATCACTGTTATGCTTGAGCCCGTTGTTGCAACCACGATGTCAGTCCATCTCATTGAGGGTCTTCCTCTTTTTCGATGATTCCCTGCTTTGCCAAACATAATATTCTCTTCCATGGATTGGTCCCTCCCAATAACATGTCCAAAGTGTGAGGCAAGGTCTCGCCATCGATGCTTCCAAGGAGAACTCTGGCTGTGCTTCTTCCAACACAGATTTGTTTGTTCTTTAGGCAGTCCATCGTATATTCAATATTCTTCTCCAACACCGTAATTCAAAGGAATCAATTTCTCTTTGGTCTTTCTTATTCATTGTCTGGCTTTCACATGCATATTAAGTGATTGAAAATACCATGGGTCAGGCACAGCTTAGTCCTCAAAGTGACATCTTTTGCTTGTTAACACTTTAAAGAGGACTTTTGCAGGAGATTTGCCCAGTGCAGTACGGCATTTGATTTCTTTTGCTTCCGTGGGTGTTGATCGTGGATCCAAGTAAAATGAAATCCTTGACAACGTCAATATTTTCTCCATTTATCATGATGTTGTTTATTGGCCCTGTTGTAAAGATTTTTGTTTTCTTTATGTTGAGGTGTAATCCACACTGAAGGCTGTAGTCTTTGATCTTCAGTAAGTGCTTCAAGTCTTCTTCACTTTCAGCAGGGAAGGTTGTGACATTTGTGTATTGCAGGTTGTTAATGAGTCTTTCTCCAGTTCTGATGCCCTGTTCTTCATATAGTCTAGCTTCTTGGATTATTTGCTCAGCATACAGATGGAGTAAGTATGGTTGGTGGAAGGATACAACTGTGATGTACACCTTCCCTGATTTTAAACTACCCAGCGTGCTCTTGTTCTGTCTGAATGACTGCCTCTTGGTCTAAGTATAGGTTCCTCATGAGCACAATTAAGTGTTCTGGAATTCTCATTCTTTGCAACATTGCCCATAGTTTGTTATGATCCACACAGTTGAATGTCTTTGCATAGTCAGTAAAACACAGGTAAACCTCTTTCTGGTACTCTATGCTTTCAGCCAAGGTCCATCTGACATCAGCAATGATTATCCTTTGTTCCAAGTTCTCTTTGGAATCCTGCTTGAACTCATGGTAGTTCGGTGTCAATGATGTGCTGTGCCAGCTCAGCCAGCATGGTACGGGTGCACATGATTGGAAGGTATGGAAGGTGCTATAAGCCCATGGGCCCCCTGTGCCAGTGGCTGAGCAAAGGGGTGCACGCCTCTGGGCTGAGGCTTTGAGCTCTTGGCTTAGGGGGTGTGGTAGTGTTGAATGCCATCTAGATTGTCATATATATTGAATTCACTTTTTTCGGGTCTTGTAAGAGGAACGACATGAAGCATCTGACTATTCCACCATCTTGGCCTTGCCTCCTCATACTTTTGGTATATCAATCTTCTATCCTGTAATCTTGCGAACTTGTTTATTAGTTCTAAGTGTGGTTTTTAGTGGATTCCATAGAATTTTCTGTATACAAGATCATGTCACCTGCAAATAGAGATGGTTTTATTCCTTTCCAATCTCAATGGCTTTTTTTCTTTTTCATGCCTGATTGCTTTGGCTAGAACCTCTGGTATGATGATGAATAGAAGTGACAAGAGTGGATATCATTTTCTTGCTCTTGATCTTGGGGGAAAAGCATTCAGTTTTTCACCATCAAGTATGATGTTAGGTATAAGGTTGTTGTTTTTGTTTTGTTTGTCATGAGCACAGGTTGAATTTTGTCCAATGCTTTATCTTAATCTATTGAAATGACCATATGGTTTTTGCCCTTTATTTTATTAATATGGTATATTACATTGATTGATTTTCATATGTTAAATCAACCTTGTATTCATAGTGTAAATCTCACTTGGTTGTTATGTGTAATTCTTTTTATATGTTGCAGGATCCAGATTGCTAGTATTGTATTGAGAATTTTTCTTTCTGTATTCATAAGGGATATTGGTCTACAGTTTTCTTTTTATGTCATTGTCTGATTTTGGTATAAGAGTAATAACTGGCTTCATACAGTGAATTGGGGCATTCCTTTCTCTTCTATTTTTTGGAATAATTTGCAAAGGATTAGTATTAATTCTTTGTGAACATTTGGTAGACTTCACCAGGTAAGCCATCTGGACCTGGACTCTTCTTCGTGGGATGTTTTTATATTAGTAATTCAATCTCTTAACTTATTAGAGGCCTGTTCTTATTTTCTATTTATTCTCGAGTCATTTTCAGTAGTTTATGTCTTTCTAGGAATTTGTCCATTTCATCTAGGTTATCTAATTTGCTGGTATACAGTTGTTCACGGTATTTTCTTTTAAACCTTTTATTTGTAAAATCAGTAGTGATGCACCTTCCTTTCATTCCTGATTTTAGAAATTTGACTTTTCTTTTTTTCTTGGCCAGCCTAGGTAAAGATTTGTCAATCTTTCCAAAAAACCAACTTTTGGTTTTATTCATTTTCTCTGTTGTTTTTCTACTCCCAATTTTATTTACTTTTACTGTAATGTTTATTTCCTTCCTTCTTCCTGCTTTGGGTTTAATTTGCTTTTCTTTTTCTGGTTTCTTAAGGTAGAAGGTTAGGTTACTGATTGGAGATCTTTGTTTTAATATAGGTGTTTACAATTATAAATGTGCTTCTAAACACTGCTTTCACTATGCCCCACACCTTTTGGTATGTTGTGTTTTCATTTTCATTCATCTCAAAGTATTTTCTAATTCCTCTTGTGATTTCTTTTTTGACACATTGGATACTTAAGAATATATTGTTTAATTTCCATACGTTAATAAATTTCCCAAATTTCCTTCTATTATTGACTTCTAGTTTAATTTCATTGTTGTCAGAATAGATTTTATATGATTTTAATCTTTTTAAATTTATTGAGGCTGATTTTATGGTCTATTTTTTTCACTCATGGTCTACACTGGAGAATGTGCCATGTGCACTTGAGAAGAGTGTGTATCATGTTGTCGAGTGGAGTGTAAGTGTCATTAGTGCCCTATAGATGTTGGTTTATAGTCCTGTTCTGTTTTGTTTTCACTGTCTTGCCTAGTTATTCTATTTATTATTGAAAGTGCTGTATTGAATACCACAACTGTTATTGTTCAATTATCTGTTTATCCTTTTATATCTGTAAGTT
Organism: Loxodonta africana; assembly: GCF_030014295.1. NCBI lineage: Eukaryota > Metazoa > Chordata > Mammalia > Proboscidea > Elephantidae > Loxodonta > Loxodonta africana. The sequence continues at coordinate 160,849,695 of NC_087344.1, read as the reverse complement.
TTCACTTCACATAGATGCACAAATTTTTATAATTGTTATCTCTTTCTGATGGACTGAGCTTTTTATCAGTATAAAATATCTTATCTCTGGTGATGAGTTTTGTCTTAAAGTCTATTTTTTCTGATATTATTATAGCTACTCCAGCTCTCTTTTGTTTACTGTTCGTATGGTACACCTTTTTCTGTCCTTTTACTTTCAATCTATTTGTGTTCGTTGAATCTGATGTGTCTTTTGTAGACAGTATGCAGTTGGGTTGTGCTTGTCATTCATCTGCCAATCTCTGCTTTTTGATTGGAGTTTTTAATTTGTTTATATTTAATATAGTTACAGAAAAGGTAAGATTTATGTCTGCTATTTTGCTATTTGTTTTCTATATGCCTTATGTCTTTTTTGTTCCTCTGTTCTTTCATTATTGTCTTCTTTTGTTTCAAAAAGATATTTTCTAGTGTAATATTTTAATTCCATGATGGTTTCTTTTACTATATATTTTTTAGTTATTAGTGGTTGCCTTGAGCATTACAATTAACATCTTAACTAAAACAATCTAGGATGGATTAGTGCCAGTTTAGTTTCAATAGTTTACAAAACCTTTGTTCTAGTACAGCTTCATTCGCATCCCTCTTCTTTGTGCTATTGTTGCCGTGTACCCTTGAGTCGATTCAGAGTCATAGCAACCCTATAGGACAGAGTAGAACTGCTGTATAGGGTTTCCAAGGAGCGGCTGGTGGATTCAAACTGCCAACTTTTTTTGGTTAGCAGCCTGAGCTCTTAGCCACTTTGCCACCAGGGCTCCTAGTGCTATTACTGTCATACAAATTACATTTTTATACATTATAAATCCATCAACACAATTTTATAATTGTTTTCTTATGAATTTATCTTTTAAATCAGATAGTAAAAAAAAACCGTTACAAACAAAAATATATTTATACTGTGTTTTAGAGTTACCTATATAATTAGCTTTAATGGTGCTCTTTATTTCTTCATGTGGATTCATGTTACTGACAAGTATCATTTCAGCCTGAAGGATTCCCTTTAGTATTTCTTGTGGAGAAGTTCTCCTAGTGAATAATGCTTATATTTTTTGTTTACCTGGGAATGTCCTAATTTCTCTTCCTTTTCTGAAGGATAGTTTTGTTCAATACAAAATTCTTGGTTGACTGTCTTACTCTTTCAGCACTTTGAGTATGTCATCCTACTGCCTCCTGGTCTCTTATGGTTTCTGATGTGAAATCAACTATTAATCTTATTAAGGGACACTTGTACATATTTTTTCCCCCTCTTTCTGCTTTGAAGTTTAGAGAAGAAACAAGGTATTTTCTAATTCCTCTTGTGATTTCTTTGTCAGGTTTTGGCATAAGGGTAAAAACTGGCTTCATATTGTGAGTCAGGGGTATTCTTTTGTATTTTTTGGAATAGTTTGTGAAGGATTTGTGTTAAGGGGCAGTGATTTAATGCTAATGGTGGAGGAATAATTTGGAAAAGGAGGGTGAGAAAGGTTGTATAACTTGAAGAATGTAATCAGTGTCACTGAATTGTACATATAGAGATTGTTATATTGGCATATGTCTTGCAGTGTACATTGTCAACAACAAAAATAAAATACATTATTTTTTAAAATCCTGAAAATGACAAGAAAAAAAAATTCGTCATTGACTTTCGACAGTTTGCCTATGATGTGTATAGGTGTGGATCTCTTTGATTTTATTGAGCTGTTTGGATGGATACGTTAATGTTTTTCATCAGATTTTGGAAGTTTTAAGCTGTTGTTTCTTCAAATAGTCTTTCTCAGCCCTCGCTTTTTGACTCCTATTATGCATATGTTACTTTTTTTTTTTATAATTGTGCTTTAAGTGAAAGTTTACAAATCAAGTCAGCCTCTCACACAGAAACCCATATACACCTTGCTACACGCTCCCAATTACTCTCGCCCTAGTGAGACAGCCCGCTCTCCCTCCACTCTCTCTTTTTGTGTCTATTTCGTCAGCTTCTAACCCCCTCCACCCTCTCATCTCCCCTCCAGGCAGGAGATACCAACGCAGTCTCAAGTGTCCACCTGATCCAAGAAGCTCACTCCTCACCAGTATCCCTCTCCAACCCATTGTCCAGTCCAATCCATATCTGAAGAGTTAAGAGTTGGCTTCGGGAATGGTTCCTGTCCTGGGCCAACAGAAGGTGTGGGGGCCATGACCACAGGGGTCCTTCTATTCTCAGACCATTTTCTGGTCTTATGAGAATTTGGGGTCTACATCCCACTGCTCTCCTGCTCCCTCAGGGGTTCTCTGTTGTGTTCTCTGTCAGGGCATTCATCGGTTGTAGCCGGGCACCATCTAGTTCCTCTGATCTCAGGACGATGTAGTCTCTGGTTCATGTGGCCCTTTCTGTCTCTTGGGCTCGTAATTGCCTTGTGTCCTTGGTGTTGTTCATTCTCCTTTGATCCAGGTGGGTTGAGACCAATTGATGCATCTTAGATGGCTGCTTCCTAGAGTTTAAGACCCCAGATGCCACTCTTCAAAGTGGGATGCAGAATGTTTTCTTGATAGATTTTATTATGCCAATTGACTTAGGTGTCCCCTGAAACCATGGTCCCCAAACCTCTGCCCCTGCTATGCTGGCCTTCAAAGCATTCAGTTTATTCAGGAAACTGCTTTTGGTTTACTCCCGTTGTGCTGACCTCCTCTGTATTGTGTGTTGTCTTTCCCTTCACCTAAAGTAGTTCTTATCTACTATGTAATTAGTGAATGCCCCTCCCTCCTTCCCCCCTCTCGTAACCACAAAAGAATGTTTTCTTCTCAGTTTAAACTATTTCTCAAGTTCTTATAATAGTGGTCTTATAGAATATTTGTCCTTTTGCAACTGACTAATTTCACTCAGCATAATGCCTTCCAGGTTCCTCCATGTTATGAAATGTTTCACAGATTCCTCACTGTTCTTTATCGATGCGTAGTATTCCATTGTGTGAATATACCATAATTTATTTATCCATTCATCCATTGATGGGCACCTTGGTTGGTTCCATCTTTTTGCTATTGTAAACAGTGCTGCAATAAAAATGGGTGTGCATATATCTGTTCGTGTAAAGGCTCTTATTTCTCTAGGGTATATTCCAAGGAGTGGGTTGCTAGATCGTGTGATAGTTCTATTTCTAGCTTTTTCAGGAAGCACCAGATAGATTTCGAAAGTGGTTGTACCATTTTACATTCCCACCAGCCATGTATAAGTGTTCCAATCTCTCCACAGCCTCTCCAACATTTATTATTTTGTGTTTTTTAGATTAATGTCAGCCTTGTTGGAGTGAGATGAAATCTCATTGTAGTTTTGATCTGCATTTCTCCAGTGGCTAATTATCGTCAGCATTTCCTCATGTATCTGTTAGCTATCTGAATGTCTTCTTTAGTGAAGCGTCTATTCATATCTTTTGCCCATTTTTTAATTGGGTTATTTGTCTTTTTGTAGTTGAATTTTTGCATATCATGTGGATTTTAGAGATCAGGCGCTGATCAGAAATGTCATAGCTAAAAACTTTTTCCCAGTCTGTAGGTAGTCTTTTTACTCTTTTCGTGAAGTCTTTGGATGAGCATAAGTGTTTCATTTTTAGGAGCTCCAAGTTATCTAGTTTTTCTTCTGCATTCTTAATAATGTTTTGTATACTGTTAATGCCATGTATTAGGGCTCCTAATGTTGTCCCTATTTTTTCTTCCATGATCTTTACTGTTTTAGATTTTGTAGTTAGGTCTTTGATCCATTTTGAGTTAGTTTTTGTGCATGGAGTGAGGTATGGGTCTTGTTTCATTTTTCTGCAAATGGATATCCAGTTATGCCAGCACCATTTGTTTAAAAGACTGTCTTTTTGCCATTTAACTATTTTAGGGCCTTTGTCAAATATCAACTGCTCATATGTGGATAGATTTATGTCTGGATTCTCAATTCTGTTCCATTGGTCCATGTATCTGTTGTTGTGCCAGTACCAGGCTGTTTTGACTACGATGGCGGTACAGTAGATTCTAAAATCAGGTAAAGTAAGGCCTCCCACTTTGTTTTTTTTTTTCAGTAATGCCTTTTTTATCCAGGGCCTCTTTCCCTTCCATATGAAGTTGGTGATTTGTTTTTCCATCTCATTAAAGAATGTTACTGGGATTTGGATCGGAATTGCATTAAATGTATAGAGATCGCTTTTGGTAGAATAGACATTTTTATAATATTAAGTCTTCCTATCCATGAGCAAGATATGTTTTTCCACTTATGTAAGTCTCTTTTGGTTTCTTGCAGAAGTGTACTGTAGTTTTCTTTGTATAAGTCTTTTACATCTCTGGTAAGATTTGTTCCTATGTATTTTATCTTCTTGGGGGCTATTATAAATGGCATTGATTTTGTGATTTCCTCTTCGATGTTCTTTTTGTTGGTGTAGAGGAATCTAACTGATTTTTTGTATGTTTATCTTGTATCCCGATAATCTGCTGAACTCTTCTATTAGTTTCGGTAGCTTTCTTGAGGGTTCCTTAGGATTTTCTGTGTATAGGATGATGTCATCTGCAAAGAGAGATACTTTGACTTCTTCCTTGCCAATCTGGATGCCCTTTATTTCTTTATCTAGCCTAATTGCTCTGGCTAGGACCTCCAACACAATGTTGAATAAGAACGGTGATAAAGGGCATCCTTGTCTGGTTCCCGATCTCAGTGGGAATGCTTTCAGGCTCTCTCCTTTTAGGATGATGTTGGCTGTTGGCTTTGTATAAATGCCCTTTATTATGTTGAGGTATTTTCCTTCTATTCCTATTTTGCTGAGAGCTTTTATCATGAATGAGTGTTGAACTTTGTCAAATGCCTTTTCTGCATCACTTCATAAAATCATGTGATTCTTGTCTTTTGTTTTATTTATGTGGTGGATTACATTAATTGTTTTTCTAATGTGGAACCATCCCTGCATACCTGCTATGAATCCCACTTGGTCATGGTGACTTAGTTTTTTGATATGTTGTTGAATTCTATTGGCTGGAATTTTGAGGATTTTTGCATCTAAGTTCATGAGGGATATAGGTCTATAATTTTCTTTCATTGTGGTCTCTTTACCTGGTTTTGGTATCAGGGATATGGTGGCTTCATAGAATGAGGTTGGTAGTATTCCGTCCTTTTCTATGTAGTAGTAGTGGTGTTCACTCTTCTCTGAAAGCTTGATAGAACTCTGCAGTGAAGCCATCCGGACCAGGGATTTTTTTTTTGTCGTGAGTTTTTTGATTACCTTTTCAATCTCTTCTTTTATTATGGGTCTATTTAGCTGTTCTACCTCTGTTTGTGTTAGTTTAGGTAGATAGTATGTTTGTCCTAGGTTTTCAAATTTGAGTATAGTTTTTCATAGTAACCTGGTATGATTCTTTTAATTTCAGTTGGGTTTGTTGTAATATTACCCATCTCATTTCTTATTCAGGTTATTTGCTTCCTCTCCTGTTTTTCTTTTGTCAGTTTGGCCAGTGGTTTATCAATTTTGTTGATGTTTGCAAAAAACCAGCTTTTGGTTTTATTAATTCTTTCAATTGTTTTTCTGTTTTCTATTTCATTTAGTTCAGCCCTAATTTTTATGATTTGTTTTCTACTGGTGCCTGTCAGTTTCTTTTGTTGCTCTCTTTCTATTTGTTCAAATTGTAGGGATAATTCTTTGATTTTGGCCCTTTCTTCTTTTTGGATGTATGCATTTATTGATATAAATTGGCCTCTGAGCACCGGTTTTGCTGTGTCGCAAAGGTTCTGATAGGAAGTGTTTTCATTCTCTTTGGATTCTTGGAATTTCTTTCTTCCATCCTCAATGTCTTCTATAATCGAGTCTTTTTCTAGCAGGTATTTTTCAGTTTCCAAGCGTTTGATTTCTTTTCCCTGCTTTTCCTGTTATTGATTTCCACATTTATGGCCTTATGGTCAGAGAAGATGCTTTGTAATATTTCAGTATTTTGGATTCTGCTAAGACTTGCTTTATGACCTAATATGTGGTCTATTCTAGAGAATGTTCCATGTGCACTAGAAAAGAAAGTATAGTTGGTTGCTGTTGGGTGGAGTGTTCTGTATATGTCTATGAGGTCAAATTGGTTGATTGTGGCATTTAGATCTTCCGTGTCTTTATTGAGCTTCTTTCTGGATGTCCTGTCCTTCACTGAAAGAGTTTGTTTTATGTATCTTGCAGCCCTGTCATTGGGTACGTCAATATTTAATATGGTTATATCTTCTTGGTGTTTTGTCCCTTTAATCGTTATTTAGTGTCCTTCCTTATCCTTTATGATGGATTTAACTTTAAAGCCTATTTTGCCGGAAATTAATATTGCCACTCCTGCTCTTTTTTGATTGTTGTTTGCTTGATGTATTTGTTTCCATCTTTTGAGTTTTTGTTTGTTTGTGTCTCTGAGTCTAAGGTGTGTCTCTTGTAGGCAGCATATAGACGGATCTTATTTTTTAATCCATTGTGCCACTCTCTTTCTCTTATTGGTGCATTTAGTCCATTTACATTCAGGGTAATTATGGAAAGGTATGAATTTAGTGCTATGATTTTGATGTCTTTTTTTGTGTGTTGTTAACAGATTCTTTTTCCCACTTCATTTTATGTGCTGAGTAGATTATATATTGTCCTTTCCTCGTGTTTGTTGTTGTTGATTTTGTTTCTGCTGAGTCTCTATTATTCCCTTGTATTTTATTTTGTTGAGTAGGATAGTTTGTCTCCTTTGTGGTTACCTTATTATTTACCCCTATTTTTCTAAATTCAAAACTATTCTTTCTTTGTATTACCGTATCTTCCTCTCCATATGGAAGGTGTTTGATTACATTTCTTAGTCCCTCTTTATTATTTTAATGTTGTCTTCTTTTATATAATAACATGGCTGTTACCCTGTTTTTAGCTTTTTTATATTATATAATCTTGCTTTGTTTTTTTGGATTTTCCCATCTGGATTGACTTCCGGTTGCTCTGCCCAGTGTTCTATTCTTGGGTTGATACCTGATATTATTGATTTTCTAACCAAAGAACTCCCTTTAATATTTTTTGTAGTTTTGGTTTGGTTTTTACGAATTCCCTAAACTTGTGTTAATCTAGAAATGTCTTAATTTCACATTCATATTTAAGAGAGTTTTGCTGGATATATGATTCTTGGCAGGCAATTTTTTTCCTTCAATTTTTAAAATATGTCATCCCATTGCCTTCTTGTCTGCATGGTTTTTGCCGAGTAGTCTGAGCTTATTCTTAATGGCTCTCCTTTGTAGGTGACTTTTCGTTTATCCCTCGCTGCTCTTATAATTCTCTCTTTATCTTTGGTTTTGGCAAGTTTGATTATAATATGTCTTGGTGACTTTCTTTTAACATCTACCTTATGTGGAGTTCGATGAGCACCTGGGATAGATATCTTCTCATATTTCACAATATCAGGGAAGTTTTCTGCCAAGAGATTTTCAACAATTCTCTCTGTATTTTCTGTTATCTCTCCCTGTTCTGGTACTCCAGTCACTCGTAGGTTATTTCTCTTGATAGGATCCTACGTGATTCTTAAGGTTTCTTCATTTTTAAAAATTCTTTTATCTGATTTTTCTTCAAATATATTAGTGCCAAGTGATTTATCTTTGAGTTCAGAAATTCTAGCTTCTACTTGCTCAATTCTGCTCCTCTGACTTTCTATCGAGTTGTCTAATTCTGTAATTTTATTGTTAATCTTCTGAATTTCTGATTGCTATCTGTGTATGGATTTTTCCAGCTTAGTAAACTTTTCATTATGTTCCTGAATAATCCTGAATAATCTGTTTTCTTCAGTTGCTTTATCTGTGTGTTCCTTGGCTTGTTCTGTGTATTGCCCCATTTCTTTCGTGATGTCTTGAAGGGTTCTATATATTAAACTTCTGTATTCTGGCTCTGGTAATCCCAGGAATGTACTTTCATTTGCAATATCCCTGGATTCTTTGTTTTGAGAGCCTGTTGAGGTGATCACGGTCTGTTTCTTTATGTGACTTGATATTGACTGTTGTCTCTGAGCCATCTCTAAGTTATTGTGTTAGCTTATGCTTGCTTACTGTGTCATAGCTGTGTGCTTTGTTTTGTTTTGGTATACCCCTATGAGTTGTTTGAGTGAGCTAGCTTGATTATTTTCGCCTTTGGAGCTCTGATGTTCTGTCCCCAGCTGGCTAGAGCTGTTATCAGGTATATCAGTCTAGGAGTCCATTCAGTTTTCTTGTATGAATTCACCTCAGGTTTCCAGGTAGCTGATCATCAAGTATGTGGTACAGGCTCTGTCCTACAGTCTTAGAGGGGCAGGGTGATTGGCGTATATACCAGTATCTGATTGCAGTAGGGGGTCACGCTCTGAACAAGGCAGGGGGCTGAGAATCGACCCCTAGTGTCTCTGAGGAAAATGTGTCCCTGTTTCCTAGAGCATGTAGGTGGGTGGGTTCTGCAGAGGGACCATGCGCACCCAAAGTTTTTGGTTGTAAGGACTGGGATGTACCAGTTATCTTTGGACCCCTGTCGTGGGTGGCTGTGTGACCTCTGTGGAGCTGCCAGTCCTTAGTTCCCTGATGTGGGTAGGTGAGGACCTTGTTCAATAGGCAAAGCAATGTGAAACGTCAAACACCCTCCTCTCCACTGTACAGCTGAAATGGTTAGAGTTTGCCAACAAGGGCCTATTCTCCTGAAATAGGCCCACACAGGTCCATGCAGAAGGGAAAGGTGCTCAGGGTCCACGGATGGCTTATGCCTGGACAGGAGCTGCTGCTGTCCTGAGCTACCCCGGTTAATGGAGGTAGCAGATTATCTTTTCCCCCCAAGTGCAAATTTTTTCCTTCCCCAAGGCAGGGAGGATGGCTCTAGGTACTCAACAGGGCCTATCTCAGGCCCAGGGATTTAGCCTCTGAAGCCAGCTTGGGGGTGGGGGGCGGCGCGGTAAAATAAATGCAAGTACCTAGGTTTTGCCGAGAGCACCATTCTTCTCAGGTTCTGTAGGTGTGAGTAGGCTGTGTGGCTGGCTGCTTCTCCCTGAGGAAACTGCGGCTAAATGCTAGTACCAGACCACCGCCATTGGGAATGGTGCCTGAGGGCTCCCCGCGATTCAGGTCCGGTAACTCCTCTCCACTTCTGAACAGTCTCTTCCTTCCCCTGCCCCTCAGTTCGTTGTCTAAGTTTGCCTTTGATGCTCAGGGCTCCCAGTTTGTCACAAATATACTTGTTTCACTTGTTTTTGGGGGTCTTTGTTGTAAATAGGGCTCGCAGGAAGCGTCTGTCTATTCCACCATCTTGTCTCCACCCTCCATATGTTGATATTCTTGGTGAAGTCTCACAAATTTCTGAGTTCTGAGATTCTGTTCATTTTTTTCCATTCTGTTTCCTTTGTGTTCCTCAGACTAGATAATCTCAATTGACCCATCTTCAAGTTAATGAATACTTTTAGTCTGCCATCTCAAACTGACTGTTGAGTTTCTCTAGTGACATTTTCATTTCAGATTTGTACTTTTCAACTTCAACATTTCTACTTTTTTATTTTTATAATTTGTGTCTTTTATTTATAGTCTCTATTTGGTGAGACATGATTATCATACTTTAATCCTTTAGACATGGTTTCCTTTAGTTCTTTGAATATATTTATAACAGCCAATTTAAAGTCTTTGTTTAATAAGTCCAACATTTGTCCTTCCTCAGGACAGGGTCCACTGCTTTTTTCATGTGTGGGGGCTGTACTTTCCTGTTTTTTGCATGTCTTTTAATTTTCCTTTTGAGAAGTGGACATTTTAAGTAATATATTTTGGCAACTCTGGAAATCAAACCCACACCCTAGAGTTTGTTGTTGTGGCTGCTGTTTGTTTAGTGACTTTCCTGGACTAATTCTCTAAAGGCTGCCGTCTTTGTCTGTATAGCCACTGATGTCTGTGCTTAGTTACCTTAGAGCTTAGCTAATGATTAGATAGAAGTTTAAGTGCCTTGAAGTAATAAGCTTCCCATCCTTTGGCAAGGGTCTCAGTGTATGGGGTTTGGGAGAGAACAATTCACCAGAAGTTTACAACTCTTTCTTAGACTTTACTTCCTGCTGTGCAGAGCCTCAGGGTCAGCCACACCTGAGTGATTAGGGCCTTAGAAGGGGTCTTCTTGGCATGTGTTCATCCCTGCACATGCACATAGCCTTCTAGAGTTACAGGAATACATTGAAGCTTTCCTGATTTTCCTTTTAAGTTTTTTGGCCAGCTTCTTGCCTCATCCTGTATCACTGCCTCGGGCAGTCTGATGTTAAGCAAGTGCACCTGATTATGCTTGACAATCATCCTAGGGATAGGGCTTTCCTTCCTGAGTGAATTAAGTCAAGTCAAATAAAGTGAAGCCGTATGAATGGGGCTTTTCCACGGAGCTGCCAGACAGGTCAAATAGTGACAATTCTTTGGAAGACAGGGCAAACTTGCAACTTTTTAAAAGACCACACTTGAATAGCCTTATTCATACCTGCAACTGATTTAAACCATGAGATCCTAGATTTCAAGCTGTTGCCATAATAGGATAAGCCTTGGGAGTCTTGGGGAAGGGGTAAGTGTATTTTTCATGTGGGATGGATGTGAGTTGTGTCCAGAGAATGGACTGTGGCAGATTGTATTTTGCAAAGATAATCACAATATTTCCTGTTCCAGATGATTTTCTTAACAATATTATGTTGATGTTTTTTCCATTGAGTGGTGGGGTCTATGTCCCATCTACTTGAAATTCAGTGGACCTCTGTGTCTCCCTCAACCAATATGCTAAGACAGAAGTGATTTCTATGTCATTTCCAAGATTAAATCATAAAAGTGCCATGCATGCTTGCCTTGCTCTTAAGGAGCACTCACTCTTGGAACCCAGCCACCATGCTGTAAGAGAGCCCAGCCTAGCTTACTTACATGGAGAGGCCACATGTAGGTTTTCTGACCAACAACCCAGGTGAGACCCTAGCCAGCAGTCAGCATCAACCATAAGACATGTGACTCTACAGTTCCATATTATTCTAGCTGCTGACTCACTCCCAACCTTTGAATCTTCCCAGCTGAGTCCCCAAACATTGTGGGGAAGAGAAAAGACATCCCTTTTATGCCTGGTCTAAATTTCTGACCCACAGAAACTGTGCAAGAATGAAATGATTGTTGTGGTTTTAAGCCACTACATTTTTTGTTGTTGTTGGGTTTGAGTATGTGAATGCTTTAGGTGAAAGTTTACATAGCAAATTAGTTTCTTATTCAAAAATTTATATACAAATTGTTATGTGACATTGGTTGCAATCCTGTAATATGTTAGCACACTCCCCTTTCCACCCTGGGTTCCACATTTCCATTTGTCCAGTTTTCCTGTCCCTTCCTGCCTTCTTGTCTTTGCTTTTGGACAGGTATTGCCTATTTGGTTTCATATACTTGATTGATCTAAGAAGCACATTCTTCACAAGTGTTATTGTTAATTTTATAGACCTGTCTAATCTTTGGCTGAAAGGTGAATTTCGAGAGTGGCTTCAGTTCTGAGTTAGATGGCTGTCTGGGGGCCGTAATCTCAGGATTCCTCCAGTCTGTCAGACGAATAAGTCTAGTCTTTTTTGCAAATTTGAATTTTGTTCTACATTTTTGTCCTGCTCTGTCCAAGACCCTCTATTGTGATCCCTGTCAGAGCTGTCAGTGGTGGTAGCTGGCCACCATCTAGGTCTCCTGAGTTCAGGCTGGTGGAGGCTGTGGTTCCTGTGGTCCATTAGTCTTTTGTACTAATATTTTCCTTGTGTCTTGTTTTCATTCCCCTTCACTCTGGAGGGGATGGGACCAATAGATGTATCTTAGATGGCTGCTCGCAAGCATTTAAGACCCCAGATGCTATTCCCCAAAGTAAGACGTAGAATATTTTCTTTATGAACTATGTCATGTCAGTTGACTTAGATGTGCCCTGAGATCATGGTCCCTAGCCTTCAGCCTCAGCAACTCAGTTCCACGAGATGCTTGGTTGTACCTAGAAAGCTTCTATGACTGTGTCCTATGTGTGCTCTATTATATATATGAATATACATGCTGTGCATACAAATATGTATATAAAAATATCCACAGGTGTACTCTTATATGCCCTTCTTCCCCTATACATATGTGCCCGTGATCTGCTTGTAAGTTATTATTTGTTTTTACTATTGTTGCAGGGTTATACATGCTATAGTATTTACTGTGGTTGCCTTAATCAAGTTGTGCTAAGTTTTGAGATGACTTGTTATGCAGCAATAGGTAACTGAAACATATGCCTAAACAGTATGATTTAAAACCCCTATGCCTAGTCATTTGGGCTATCTTTTTTTTTTCTTCCTATTGTGAACATTGCTGCCATGACCATTCTTGTACATTTCTCCTAGTACACATGTAAAAGATTGAATACCTCTTCATATGTTTATTAGCATATGTAGTTTCCCTTCTGTGAAATTCCCGTGCATGTCTTTTACCCATTTTCCTACTGAGTTGTTTGTCTTTTTATTGAATTGTAGTTCTGTATATATATAACCTTGATATTAATCTTTTGCCAGTTATATGCATCCTAAATATCTCCTCCCAGTTTGCAGCTTGTCTCCAACATGTTTGATAAACAAGTTATTGATTTTAATATAATCAAGGTATGGTAATTTGTATCTCTCTGTGTGTGTTAAGAATAAACTATTGTTTTCATGCCAGAACATCAGTGCTGGGGGCAGTCCTTTCTAAAACTTTCTTTTTAATTAAAAAAATCATTAAAACTTATTTTATTGACCACAAAGGGCTCTGTGCATGAAATTCAAGATTTTACATAGGACCTGGGGCCTATACAGAGAGGCAAGCCCACCCACCCGTAGACCCAGGCCCCTCTCTCTTTCTTTCAGCCTTCTCACCCTCTCCCCTCTAGCAATGTAATGAGAGATGACACCATTAATCACTCCTAAGAGCTGTCAGGTGGGCAAGAGGTGGGACAGTGAAAAAGAGCCCAAGGGAAGGAGCTGGAGTTCAGAAATACCAAGAGGCAGTAGTAGTCCTCCCCTGTCAGGAGAACTGGGCAAGTCCCAACAGAGGGGAGTAAGGGGCACTGAGGGACTTGAAGTGTAGCAAAAAAGGATAATAATATTGGGGCGGGGGGAGCAGTATTAAAAGATTGCTTGGGTTAAGGCAGAAAAGGCTGTGCTTTTGAAGAAAGCGATACCCTTTTCAGAAAGGCCCTGTTGAGGCAGGGGATAGTGGGTGACCTATTGCCTCCAAGAGAGCCTGTATCTGGAGTGAACTACACATCTTCACAGGCATCTAAAGGTGAGAGTGAGAATGAAAGGCAGCAGGGAGAAAGGAACAGAGGGTGTTTGAGCCCAAAGGCTATCTATGGACAATGTTTGGACCTAGAAGCTGTCACTCACTGTTCACAGGCTCCCAGGGGCCTTCTTTGCTTCACCACCCCAGGATAAAGTTTATTTTCCCTTCATGAAGGAAAAATAAATGCGGGGAGTGGGGTGGGGGAGGTTCAAAACATAAACACCAGAAGACGTCCTGCGCATGTTCTCAAGATTAGCCAGGCTATCAGTGTATAACCTGCAGGGAGCTCTCAAAGCCTTGTGTTCCCCTCGACTGGATGATTCACTAAATCTTATTTGAAGTGTTTAGATTTCATCTCCAGTGAATATTTGGCTTTGACATATTCTGTCTTCTCTACTGAAAACAGAAGCAATAATCAGTAACTGCTGCCAAAGCTCAGGGCTTCAGTAAACCTCCTCCTCCAGGTCAGCCTCCCCTGCCCTCTTTCTTCTCCCCTAGCATCCCAGAAAGACAGCCTCCTTGTGCTGAGCACTGAATTGAGATCCAAAAGAGCCAGATTCTGTCCCAAGTCTTCCTTTAATAAGCCCTGCCACTCTAGGCAGATTATTTCACCTCTCTGTGCCCTTTTCTTCATCTATCTAACAAAGGAGTTGGCCCCCTCAAAAGTTCTCAGATGATGTACAAGCGAGGAAATTGAAAGGCCATCAGACAGGCAGAAAGGGGTCCAGGCCTTGCCCTTTATCCTACACCTTATGCTTCAGGAAAGTATAAAATGAGCCTCTGTGCCCTGCAAAGCACCCAGAGGAAGCCCACTTAGCTCAAGGCAGATCTGCCAGGCATTTGGGCATCTCTAGATCTGTGATCCATGGGAAGTATTTTTCAAGGTTTCCCTTCCCCTCACCTGCCAGTTGCCACTTCAGGAAATGTGGTTCTTCAAGCAAGGAGATAGCACTAGACACAGCTCATTCATTATATTTCCTTTCCAGGAAAGGAAACCCTACACCCAAACTGCTCACAGCATGCCCAGCCCCTCAGGCCCTACTTGAGATATTGCGTGAGTACACAACAAGGCCTACCCTAGAGCATCATGGTGGGCTGACTGTCAGACACAGGAGCAGGGTGAGGAGAGCATGAGCCCTGCCATCAAGGGGCTCCCAATCAAATGAAGAAATCATAAGTTGTGCCCTTCAGAATCTACTAACCTAAAACGGCAAGGCAGTGTCCCTGTTGTCAAGGAACCTGTCTTAGGAAGTTCAGAAAGTTCCTGAGCTCAGGGAGGCCCCTCTGATGGGGCAGATCAGGATAGTGTTGCCAGATTTAGCAAATAAGAATATAAGATACCTGGTTTAATTTGAATTTCAGATAATTGGTGAGTAATTTTTTATTACTGAATATTGAATGAGATATAAACCAGCACCAAACTTGCTGGTGTTGATTCGACTCATAGCGACCCTAGAGGACAGAGTAGAACTTGCTTATCTGAAATTCAAACTTAACTGGCTTCCTGCATTTTCTCTGGCAACCACAGAAGAGAACAAAGTCACAGGCTCAAACCTAAGGCCATGGTCCCTGTATGGGGTAATATGTGAGCAGGTAGAAATAAAGTCATAACCCAAGTCATAATGCTGTTGTTGTTAACGTGCCATCGAGTCGGTTCCGACTCATAGCGACCCCATGCACAACAGAACGAAACACTGCCTGGTCCTGAGCCATCCTTACAATCGTTGTTATGCTTGAGCTCATTGTTGCAGCCACCGTGTCAATCCACCTTGTTGAGGGTCTTCCAGGGACCGATCCCTCCTGACATGTCCAAAGTATATAAGACGCAGTCTCGCCATCCTTGCTTCTAAGGAGCACTCTGGCTGTACTTCTTCTAAGATAGATTTGTTTGTTCTTTTGGCAGTCCGTGGTCTATTCAATATTCTTCACCAACACCACAATTCAAAGGAGTCAATTCTTCTTTGGTCTTCTGAAGGACCCAGCAGTCTACTTCTGAAAAACATTAGGCAGTGAAAACCTTATGAATAGCATAATGCTGAGGAGACCAAAAATACAGGGTTGCTTAGGGTCAGCAGGGTGCTGCCGGGTCTGATTGGCTGCCCAGAAACACACAGGTCACCTGGAATGCCTCAGACACTGACCCATCCTTGGCATAGGCTGCTGCTGGCTATGTCCCTGTGTGGGAGACAGAGTTTGGGACCCTGGGGAAGAACTAGGTCCAGGGGCTTGGCAACCAGCTGCCTCCTCTAGAGCCAGAGACTGGGCCAAAGCACACTGGGGAGAGGAGGGAACACAGGCCAAGATCGGGGAATGCAGATGGGTGCCCAAGGGACAGCATGTGCTTTCAAAATGACGAGTGACAGGGAGTCTTTGTTGTCAGGAAAGACTGCTGCTAAGGGTGCCGGGAACCTGGGAACCTGAGAGCCGGGGAAGCTGAAAAACAGGAAATGGGTGCCATCTGGGGCTGAAGCCGAAGTCTCCAAAGGCCTGAGCTCCCAGGATGCTGGATAACTGAGGGCCAGAGTGAGATTGCCTCTTCCGAGGAGCTTGGCAGTCCTGCACCTGGAAGTCCTCAGGCAGCATCCACTACACTGCTGGGAACGGTTCCAGGCCTTCTGTCAGTCAACGAGGCCCACAGAGATGTGGCAGAAAAGCAGAGGAGATTCTCCAGGTCAAGAATCACTTTGAATTCTCTAACCACTGTTCTCCACTAGGTCAATTAACTCAGAGCACCTCTTGTAAAAGACCTCCACTGAAAGGAAGTCAGAAGTTCCATCTTTTAAGACAGAACAAGACCCAGCCTTTGGAAAGGCAGCTTTTCGGAGACTCAAGCCTGAGCCTTGAGAACTGCCAGTACTAGCCAGCTAACAGACAGAAGGCTGAGGTCTGGGCAACTGCCTGGCACTCACCTCTTCCCCAGCTCAGGCCTTCTCTTCCTCCCTTCTTCCTGAGCTTTGGGCACCAGGCTCCTAGTCCTGGGTGTCCTACTGCAAGGAAGACTGAAACCTCTGAAATCACAGAACATCTGGAGCCAAAGCTAGCTCTCATCACTGCTGAGGGTGCCACCTAGTTCTGCCTGCTTGAGGAGGACCTGGGGCAGCCTTAACAACAGCAACAACAATTACCACTACTACTATTGCTATGGAAACCCGGGTGGCATACTGGTTAAGAGCTATGACTGCTAACAAAAAGGTCGGCAGTTCAAATCTACCAGGCACTCCTTGTAAACTCTATGAGGCAGTTCTGTTCTGTTCTATAGAGTCACTGTAGGGTCGCTATGAGTTGGAATCTGCTCGACATCAATGGATTTTTTTTGGTTGGGGTATGTAATTTCTATCAACCAAGCACTAACGGTGTGTCTGGCAATGTTAAGCACCTTACATGTTGCCTCGGTTAGTGCACAAATGACCCTGTGAAGTGAGCACTGTTGACTCCATTTTACAGATGAAGACACTGCAGCCGTGGGCATCTACCTATCTGAACACTTAGCATTCAGGGGCACAGGAGACCAGTGAGATAAAATCTCAGAGTTTGGAATTGATCCTTGCAGTTAAATCCCTGACTCAGCCTGGAAGAACAGAATCAGCACAGATGAGTCCTTGCAAAGCTACTCTCTGACAGCAGGGGGCGCCAATGCCTCAGAAAAGCTACTTGCAGCAGAAAATCGGAGAACTGATGGAGAGTAATGTAGTTGCAGAAGGAAGTAGGCAATTGATCTCTAGGGCCTATGGGACCCAGTAAAGAAACTCAAAATAAAACTGGCTTGTGGTTTAGGCAGCTCAAACCCAGATTTAGCCAGTGTTCGATCCCAGGAAATTGAGCCTTCTTAGCTTCCCCAGAATTTACCAAATGTCCTGTGGGGACAAACAGCGTTGCCTTTGGGGTTCCTCTGATTTCAAATTACCAAAAGCTCACCAGTTGCTCTTTCCCTCAGTGGAGCCTCTGATCCCTCAGGTCAGGCCACACTCACACTCAGAACAGGCAAATGACCCCAGGGATGAAAAAGCAAGAGATCGGCTCATCTGGGAAAGGCTCTTCCTTCTCTAGAACTTTAGTTCATCTAGTGCTAGTTGCTACCACTGGGCTCCAATGCCTTTAAATATATGATTTTTCAGTTTGTCCAGTTTTTTTTTTTTTTTTTTTCTGTAGTTATTGCAGTAGTAGTAGTGGTCTGTTGGAACTTTTCATATCCTGTCCAGGAAACGTCTCTTAATTCTCCATTTCCTTGACAGTGAAACAAGGATGATAATGTAAACATTAAAGAAGTGTGTAAATCAGCCAGCTTGGTGCCTGCAATGTGGTCCCCATTGCCTTCTAGTTGATTCCTACACGTAGTGTCCCTAAAGGGCAGAGTAGTACTGTCCCATAGGGTTTCCAAGGCTGTAAATCTTTACAGGAGGGAACCAGTGTTACAGGCGAGCAGTGCGCAGAAGCCTTGAACCGGTGGCGGCCACTCGTAGCCTGGAGCCCGAAAAGCTGCTTACATAGTACCATTTCCTCAGCGGTGAAAACCTGCAGTAGGAATATCTTTCCCCCTCACTTGAATCTCCCACCCATGGGAATCTCAACACTTCCACCAGGGATCCCACCCCTACAATCTCCTGGCTTTCCTCCACCTGTACCTTCAGGAACTCCAATGATTCCTGTACCAGTGAGCATTATGGCTCCTGCTCCAACTGTCTTAGTACCCAGTGTGTCCATGTTTGGAAAGCATTTGGGAGCAAGAAAGGACCATCCAGGCTTAAAGATCAAAGAAAATGATGAAAACAGTGGTCCCACTACTACTACAGTTTTTGTCGGCAACATTTCTTGAGAAAGCCTCAGACATGCTTATAAGACAGCTCCTGGAGAAATGTAGTTTGGTTTGAGCTGGAAGAGAGTACAAGGTGCTTCCAGAAAACTTCAAGCCTTTGGCTTCTGTGAATATAACGAGCCTAAATCTACCCTATGTGCACTCAGGTTATTGCATGACCTGCAGATTGGAGAGAAGAGGCTGCTTGTTCAAGTTGATGCAAAGACAAAGGCACAACTCGATGAATGGAAAGCAAAGAAGAAAGCTTCTAATGGGGATGCCAGGCCAGAGACAGTCACTAACGATGATGAAGAAGCCTTAGATGAAGAAACAAAGAGATCAGATGATTAACGGGGCCACTGAAGTTTTAATACATGAATATTCCAGAGAGCTCAATGCCCCCTCACAGGAATCTGACTCTCACCCTAGGAAGAAGGAGGACATTTTCCACAGATTTCCAGTGGCTCCATTGATCCCTTATCCACTCATCACTAAGGAGGATATAAATGCTATAGAAATGGCAGAAGACAAAAGACACCTGATATCCCCAGAGATCTGCAAATTCAGAGACACACACAAGACACCAGAAGAAGAGAAAGGCAAAAAGGAGAATGAAAGACAGGAAATTGAGAAAGAATGGAGAGAAGGAGAGAGGGAGCGTGAAAGAGAACGACAAAGGCGAGAAAGGGAATGAGAGTGTGAAGGAGAAAAGAAGGAAGAGAGTGGGAACGAGAGCCGGATAGGGATCATGACCAGACAGAAGAGAGAGATCGAGATCGGGATGGAGAGAGAGAGAGATCATGACCAAGACCAAGAAAGGAGCTCAGACCAAAATAACGATCGGAGTCGATCAAGAGAGAAGAGCAGAGACCGTGAAAGAGAGTGGGAGCGGGAGCAGAAGCAGAAAAGAGAACGGGAGTGAGAGAGCGAGAAAGGCAATGGGAGAGAGAAGGAGAAAAAGACAAGAATCGGGATCGAGAAGACGATGAAGAAGATGCATATGATAGGAGAAACCTTGAAAGAAAACTCCGAGAGAAAGAAGCTGCTTATCAAGAGCGCCTTAAGAATTGGGAAGCCAAAGAACCAAAGAAAACTCGGGAATATGAGAAAGAGGCTGAGCGAGAAGAAGAGAAATGGCAAAAGCAGCTAAACCACTAAAAGAATTCTTAGAAGATTATGATGATGATAGAGATGATCCCAAGTACTATACGGGAATTGCTCTTCAGAAAAGGTTGCCTGATAGGGAGAAGGAAATGGAAGCAGATGGGCGTGATGAGAAGAGAGAGAAGGAAGAGCTGGAGGAAATTAGGCAGTGCTGGCAGAAGGGCACCCAGACCCAGATGCAGAGCTCTAGAGGATGGAACAAGAGGTTGAGAGGCATAGGCAACCACAAATAAAGCAAGAACCAGAATCTGAGGAAGAGGAAAAAGAAAAATAAGAAAAACGAGAAGAACCCATTGAAGAGGAAGAACTGCAGCAAAAGCTCTGTCTCAAACCAACTCTGAGATCTATCAGCTCTGCCCCCTCCATTTCCTCTGCCAGTGGCACTGCACCTCCCAACACTCCTGGGGATGAATCTTCGTGTAGTATTATTATTCCTCATGAAAATTCACCTGACCAACAACAACCTGAGGAACAGAGGCCAAAAATAGGACTTGGTCTTAACCTGGGTGCTTCCAATAGTCCTGGCCAACCTAATTCTGTGAAGAGAAAGAAACTCCCTATAGATAGTGTCTTTAACAAATCTGAGGATGAAGACAGAGATGACATACCCTGAAAAAGGAAACTTGTTCCCTTGGATTATGGTGAAGGTGATAAAAGTGCTGCCAAAGGACCGTAAACACTGGAAAAAAGTGCAAGCACATTAAGAGTCTCATTGAGAAAATTCCTACAGCCAAACCTGAGCTGTTTGCTTATCCTCTCGATTGGTCTATTGTGGATTGTATATTGTTGGAATGATGCACTAGACCTTGGATTAATAAGAAAATCACAGAATGCGTAGGTGAAAAAGAAGCTACATTAGTTGATTTTGTTTGTTCCAAGGTTATGGCTCATAGTTCACCGCAGAGCATTTTAGATGATGTTGCCATGGTACTCGATGAAGAAGCAGAAGTTTTTATAGTCAAAACGTGGAGGTTATTGATATATGAAACAGAAGCCAAGAAAATTAGTGTTGTGAAGTAAAACTCTTTTTGCATTTAGAGTTCCATATCAGATTTCTTCCTTCCCACCATTCAAAGGACTTTGAATTTCTCTTTGTCGTAAAACACATTTGTGAGATCTGTAATTTTCTTAATGTAGAAAATGTGAAATTTTGTCCTCTGGTTTGTTGATGCCCTGTGTACTCCCTTGGTTGTAAAGTCATCTGAATCTTAACTTGGTTCTCTTTATACTCGCCAGGTACAAATTACTCGTGTGTTTTATAAACTGCAGCACTGTACACAGCATAGCTCATATAATCTTGCTCCGCTGATTTGTTCCTTGTAAGTGTTAAGATGACTCCCCCCCCAAAAATAAATCTTTACGGGAGCAGACTGCCACACCTTTCTCTGGCAAAGTGGCTGGTGGGTTTGAACTGCCAACTTTTTAGTTAGCAGCTGAGCACTGAGGATTAAATGAGGTAACATGTGAAGCCCTTAGCTTCGGGCCCAGCTCTTGGTAGGTACTCAGTGTAACTAGTTTTAGTTAACCAGCCACGTGTGTAAGAGTAGAACTGTGTTCTATAGGGTTTTTAATGGCTGAGTTTTTAGAAGTAGATCTCCAGGCCTTTCTTCCAAGGTGCCTCAGGGTAGACTCGACCCTCCAACCCTTGGGTTAGCAGCCAAAGACATTAACCATTTGCATCACCCAGAGACTCTAGTGTAACTAGTAGTACATCTTTATTTCACTTACTAGATAATGTCAGGGTCAGCAGAGTAAGGCATACAGTATTTGGAAAATGCCTCCAAAAGACCGAATATTATAATGAATATAGAAAGGTATAAAGTAATGTTAAGTATGTCTAACATTTTATGTTACTTTAGCAATTTTTCAAGTGCTTTTGATATTCATTATCTCTTTGCATCCTTACCACCACAAGGTGATGTAGTAGAAAAGATATTACCCCATAATAAAGATGAGGAAGCTAAGATTCAGTGAGATTAAATGAACTAGCCAATGACCATCTAGCTACTCGGGTACAACCGGAAAAAGAATTAATCTTCAGACCCCTCATTCCTGCCTTCAAGGATATAATAATTCTGTTATGAAATGGGCCTCAGTAGGACAATATAATTAAGTGGTATAAGGCGGATGTTAGGCAGGGGGTACAACAGGTCAGAGAATGGCGAGCTGTAGGAAAGTAAAAACTCTGTTCATATGTTTGATTAAATCATTCCAGTGACGGTTACCTAGAGCAGACAAGATCCTCAAAGGGAACAGGTGAAGCTCAGAAATCTTAGTGGGAGAGGTAGGCTCGGAACACAGGTTCGTATCTCAGATGGTCTGACTAGGTCAGATCGCACATTTACTTATTTATTCCACAAAATGTTTCGGGCTATTTCCACATAGCAGGCACTGTGGTAGACATCAGAATACAGTGGTGGATAAAAACACAGCTTCAACACTCATGGGGCTCACAGTCTAGTGGAGGAGACAGGCATTGATTGAATAATTGACACATAGATAATTACAAATTGAGATAACTGCTATGATGGGAAAGTACCTGATGTGTTAAAAGAGCCCCTCACCCAATGGACCTGGCAAGGAAGGCGGATTTAAGAGTGCTGCAGGCAGAGGGGAGCACGTGTGAAGACCCCTCGGCGAGAGAACACCAAAACGCTTGAGGAAGGGAAAGAAGGTGAGCAAAGCTGAAAAGTGATGGAGAAGGTGGAGTGAGATCAGGCTGGAGAGCCCACCAAGGGCCCAACCTGGCTGGACTTTGTGGGTGGTGGCTGGGATTTGAGATCTATTCTAACAGAAATATGAATTTAGTAAAGAGCTTTCAGCAGGGATGAAGGCTAGAAAAGGACTCAGAAAGGGGAGTGAAGGGTGGCTTTTTCAGATTCTTTATTGTAAGCAACGATAACAAACTCTGGCTCACTTTAAAAAAAAAATTGGTTGAAAATTGTAGCATTAAGGGAAAGCTAAGCCTTGAGAAGGACAATAACAAAGGTAGTGCTAAAGATCCAGGTGGCAGGGATTAAGAGACTATCGCTACCATCAGAGCAAGTCTGCTCCAACCATTTCCAGTCATTGCACTTTTCAAGATTAAAATTCCACAGAGATAGACTCTGATAGGCTCAGTGTGGCCAGAACAGAGAAAGACACGTGGACTGACAGTCTCTGGGTAAGATAGTTTGCAAGGGGTAGGTGTGCTCCCCAAATGACAGCCATAATGCAATTGGGGTGATGTTTCCAAAAATGTGAGAAGAGATTCTGGACAGAGAAAATAACCAAGATGTTCACTATAGATTTCAGAAGGAAAGTTATAGAATTGAGACAGAGCCTTCACAGTGGCGTATTAAAAATCATGTTTTCTTTGCCTGGTTTCCTCCCCCACAGTGTTGTATTGAAAAATCAAGTTTACTTTGCTGGGCACCCCCTCCCCACCAGCTTTGCATTTGAATCCTGCTTTTGCTCGACTCAAGGGCCCTAGGGTAGGGTTTTGCTTTGGAGTTATATGTAAACCCCATTGCACCTGTGTAGTATGATTAAGAATGTTGCTGACATAACTTGTATGAACTCCCCACTTATAAACCCCTTTAAAATTAATTTGCCTGCCCGCCCTTCACAAGCAGTCTTGGCAGCAGCAGCTCCAACTGACTCCTTTCCTTGTACAACTAAATAAAAGTGTCTTTCCTGTTCTCCCACCTCAGTCTCTGGTTTATTGGCCAATAGGAGTCATGCTGAGGAGGAACCTTGGGTTTCCACCTGGTAACAGGATCACAACGGACAAACTTGATTTGCTTCTGGTTTTGCCTAGGAAGCAATATCTTCCAGGCTGCATCAGACTAAGAGGGTGGGCTGTATGGAAGGGTTAGGAGATGAGAAGTAGAAAAGGGAGGTACCAGGTGGCACCTAAAATAAGGTCACATTATGTAATGCTCCACCAGGCGTCATTCTATGATTCATCTGTAGCATTCATGGAGATAAGGTTACCACTGACAAATAAGCCACCAGAGAAACAGCACTGTGAGAGGTCGATGTGGGAGGGAAGAACCTGAGAAGGAATTTATTTTCCACCAATAATCTATCTATATTATAACATATACATATATGTTGTTGTTATAGGTATCCTTGAGTAGGTTCCAATTCATAGTGACTCTATGTACAACAGAACAAAACACTGCCCTGTCCTGTGCCATCCTAACAATCATTGCGATGTTTGAACCCATTATTGCAGCTACTGTGTCAGTCCATCACATTGAGGGTCTTCCTCTTTTTCTCAGACCCTTTACCAAGCATAATGTCCTTCTCCAGAGACTGTCCCCTCCTGATAACATGTCCAAAGTACGTGAGACGAAGTCCCACCATCCTTCTAAGGAGCATTCTGGCTGCACTTCCTCCAAGACAGATTTGTTCATTTTTCTCGAAGTCCATGATATATTCAATTTTCTTTGCCAACACCATAATTCAAAGGCATCAATTCTTTGATCTTCCTTACTCATTGTTCAGCTCTCACACGCAAATGAGGCAATTGAAAACTCTTTGCTTAGGTCAGGCACGCCTTAGTGTTCAAGGTGACATCTTTGCCTTTTAATACTTTACGAGGTCTTTTGTAGCAGATTTGCCCAATGCAATGTGTCATTTGATTTCTTGACTGCTGCTTCCATGGTTGTTGACTGTGGATCCAAGAAAAATGAAATTCTGACAACTTCGATCTTTTCTCCATTTATCATGATGTTGCTCATTGGTCCAGTTGTGAGAATTTTTGTTTTTTTTATGTTGAGGTCCAATCCATACTGAAGGATGTGGTCTTTGATCTTCATCAGCAAGTACTTCAAGTCCTCTTCACTTTCAGCAAGCAAGGTTGTCATTTGCATATCTAAGGTTGTTAATGAGTCTTCCTTCAATCCTTCTGCCAAGTTCTTCTTCATATAGTCCAGCTTCTTGGATTATTTGCTCAGCATACAAGTTGAATATGCATGGTGAAAGGATACAACCCTGATGCACACTTTTTCTAATTTTAAACCGTGCAATATCCCCTTGTTCTGTTCAAACGACTGCCTCTTGGTCTATGTACAGCTTCTGCACGAGTGCCATTAAGTGTTCCGGAATTCCCATTCTTCAAAAACCTATCCATAATTTGTTATGATCCTCATAGTCCAATGCCTTTGCATACTCAATAAAATACAGGTAAACATCTTTCTGGTATTCTCTGCTTTCAGTCAATAGTGTAAAATATACATATATTATATGTAACGTATAGAAAACTCCACCACTCATCTGTCAGCTTGTCATACTGTGGTGACTTGAGTGTTGCTGTGATGCTGTAAACTATGCTACTGGAATTTCAAATACCAACAGGGCCACCCATGGCGGACAGGTTTCAGAGGAGCTTCCAGACTAAGACAGACTGGGAAAAAGGACGTGGCAACCTACTTCTGAAAAATTTGGCCAGTGAAAACCTTACGGATAGCAGTGAAACACTGATATAGCGCTGAAGATGAGCCACTCAGATTGGAAGGCACACAAAATACCACTGAGAAAGAACTGACTCCTCAAAGTAGTGTTGATCTTAATGACATGGATGGAATAAAGCTTTTGAGATGTTCATTTGCTGATGTGGCATGGCTCAAAATATATACATACAACCTGTTGCTGTCGAGTTGATTCCGACTCTTAGCGACCCTATAGGACAGAGTAGAGCTGCTCCATAGGGTTTCCAAGGAGCAGCTGGTGGTTTGAACTGCTAACCTTTTGTTTATCAGCCAAGCTCTTACCCACTGAAAAACCAGAGCTCTGAGGTGTACATATATGCACATGTATACATACTTATATATAATATATAAATGTTGTTGTTGTTAGTTGCCATTGAGTCAATTCCAACTCATGGTAACCCCAGGTGTGTAGAGTAGAACTGCTCCATAGGATTTTCAAGGCTGTGACCTTTCAGACTACCAGCCTTCCAGCCAGTAGTCAAGTGTTTAACCATTACTTATAGATGAGATTCTGAATGTGCAAAACAAAAAACCAGAAAGAAACCATAGAATCTGGCAACAGGTGGGAAGGACCTGCAGAAAGGAAGCACCCTGGTCCAGAGCCACTTCTCCTGCTCCAGAAGATCTACCCATTGGAATAACATGGGGCATTCCTTCCTTGATAGACAAGCTTTGCTCAAAATTTGCTAATTCAACATGTAACTTTTTTTTATTGTGCTTTAAGTGAAAGCTTACAATTCAAGTCAGTTTCTCATACAAAAGCTTATACACATATTTTTATTGACCCTAGTTGCTCTCCCTATAATGTGACAGCACACTCCTCCTCTCCACCCGGTATTTCCCGTGTCCATTCAACCAGTTCCTGTTCCCCTCTGTCTTCTCATCCCACCTCTGGACAGGAGCTGCCCGCTTAGTCTCTTGTGTCTACTTGAGCTAAGAAGCACACTCTGCACCAATATCATTTTATGTCTTACAGTCCAGTCTAATCTTTGAAGTGTTGGCTTCAGGAATGGGTTAGTTTTGGGCTAACAGAGAGTCCAGGGGCTGTGTCTTCTGGTGTCCCTCCAGTCTCAATCAGACCATCAAATTCTAGTTTTTACTAGAATTTGAGTCCTGCACCCCATTTTTCTCCTGCTCCATCAGGGACTCGCAGTTGTGTTCTCTGCCAGGGCAGTCATTGGTGGTAGCTGGGCACCATCTCATTCTTCTGGTCTCAGGCTGATGGAGTCTCTGGTTTATTTAGCCATTTCTGTCTCTTGGGCTCATATTTTCCTTGTGTCTTTGATGTTCTTCCTTCTCCTTTGCTCCAGGTGAGTTGGAACCAATTGATGCATCTTAGATGGCCAATTGCTAGCTTTTAAGACCCCAGACACCACTAACCAAAATGTGATGCAGAACATTTTTTAATAAACTTTGTTATGCCAATTGACCTAAATGTCTCCTGAAAGATGGTCCCCAAAACTCAGCCCCTGCTACTCTGTCCCTCGAAGTGTTTTGTTGTATTCAGGAAACTTCTTAACTTTTGGTTTAGTCCAGTTGTGCTGACTTCCACTGTATTGTGTGTTGTCCTTCCCTTCATCTAAAATAATTCCTGTCTACTATCTACTTAGTGAATACCCCTTTCCCTCCCTTCCCACCCTCATTACCATCAAACAATATTTTCTTCTGTGTCTAAACTTTTTCTTAAGTTCTTATAATAGTGGTCTCATATAATATTAGTCCTTTTGCAACTTATTTCAATAAGCATAATGCTT
Source organism: Loxodonta africana (assembly GCF_030014295.1). NCBI lineage: Eukaryota > Metazoa > Chordata > Mammalia > Proboscidea > Elephantidae > Loxodonta > Loxodonta africana. The sequence continues at coordinate 160,823,251 of NC_087344.1, read as the reverse complement.
TCCAGATTCATCCATGTTGTGAGATGTTTCACGGATTCATCATTGTTCTTTATTGTTGCATAGTATTGCATTGTGTGAATATACCATGATTTATTTATCCATTTGTCTGTTGATGGGCACCCAAGTTGTTTCCATGTTTTTGCTATTGTGAACAGTGCTGCAGTGAACATGGGTGTGCGTATATCTATTCATGTGAGGGGTCTTATTTCTCTAGGGTATATTCCAAGGACTAGGATTGCTGGATTATATGGTAATTCTATTTCTAGCTTTTTAAGGAAGTGCCAAATCAATTCCAAAAGTGGTTGTACCATTTTACATTCCCACCAGCAGTGTATAAGTGTTCCACTCTCATTTATTATTTTGTGTTTTTTTTTGGTTAATGCCAGCCTTGTTGGGGTGAGATGGAATCTCATTGTAGTTTTGATTTGCATTTTTCTAATGGGTAATAATGATTGTGAGCATTTCCTTATGTATCTATTAGCTGCCTGAATGTCTTGTTTAGTGAAGTGCCTGTTCATATCCTTTGCCCATTTTTTAATTGGGTTACTTGTCTGTTTGATGTTGAGGTTTTGTAGTATCTTGTAGATTTTAGAGATTAGACGCTGATTGGATTTGTTGTAGCCAAAGTTTTTTTCTCAGTGTGTAGGTTGTCTTTTTATTCTTTTTGTGAAGTCTTTGGATGAGCGTAAGTGCTTGATTTTTAGGAGCTCTCAGTTATCTAGTTTCTCTTCTGGTATTTATGCATTGTTAGTAATGTTTTGTATACTCTTTACGCCATGTATTAGGGCTCCTAGCATTGTCCCTCTTTTTCCTTCCATGGCGTTTTTCACTATAGATTTTATATTTAGGTCTTCCATGATCTTTATTGTTTTAGATTTTATATTTAGGTCTTTGATCCATTTTGAGTTAGTTTTTGTGCATGGTGTGAGGTATGGGTCTTGTTTCTTTTTTTTGCAGGTGGATATTCAGTTATGCCAGGACCATTTGTGACACTGTCTTTTCCCCATTTGATGGACTTTGGGCCTTTGCCAAATATCAGCTGCTCATAGGTGGATGAATTTATGTCTGGATTCTCAATTCAGTTCCACTGGTCTATGTGTCTGTTGTTGTACCAGTACCAGGCTGTTTTGACTACCATAGAGGTATATAATAGGCTCTTAGGTCAGATAGTGTGAGGCCTCCCACTTTGTTTTTCTTTTTCTGTATTGCTTTGCTTATCTGGGACCTCTTCCCTTTCCATATAAAGTTGGTGACTTGTTTCTCATCTCATTAAAAAATGTCATTGGGGGCGGGGCCAAGATGGCTGACTAAGTAGAAGATACCGCGATCTCTCTTGCAACAAAGACTTGGAAAAACAAGTGAATCGATCACATACATGACAATCTATGAACCCTGGCCATCAAACACAGAACTAAAGAGTTGACCTGAGTGACAGGGGAGCAAAAAGCTGCACCCTGAAGCAGTGACTGCTTCTGGAACCGCATCCTGTGCCACAGCCTTGAGCCCTCGCGGTTCCCTGGTGCCGAGTGGTGGGGCCGACTGCGGCTTACTGAGACGGGGCAAGCATGGGACACAACTGTAAGCCCTAACCCCCTGGGGTAACCTTGTAGAGGCTCAGCCAGTGCAAGCAGGCTGTACACTGAGGTGGCTGATACACGAATGGGCAACCATGGGGAAGCAACAACTGTTTTCAGATCCTGGAGCAGCGTCCCAGTCAGAAAACCTTGGCGCCGGGCTTTGGACTAAGTGCATAGGAGCTGAGCATGGCTTCCTGAGAGGGCACAAGCACAGGACGCAGCCCTAGCCCCCTGAAGTAACCTCGGGGGAAACCCAACCAGCGCACACAGGCTGCACAATGACACGGCTGACAGAAGGAGAAATCACCAGGAAGCAGCCACTAGTTTGGGAGCCTGGAGTGCAGCATCCCAACCAGGAAACCTTGGCGCTGGGCTTTGGACTAGGAGCAGAGGAGCGGACCATAGCTTCTGAGACGGCACATGCACGAGACTTTTGCAGGCCTGGCCCTTGGGGGCAGTCTCAACCCAGCCAGTGCACACAAGCTACACTCCCCTTGAAATCTCAGATAAAACAGTCATCACCAAGCAAGATAAGTAACTTTGTCTATATTGCTGGGTCCTACTGTCTCCTATCTATCTGATCCCTCCCCTCCCTGCCCCAGGTGGCTTCATTAACATTGGAATTTCCTGGGCCGGGGAGTGAAGTGCTCTGTGTTTATTTTTTTCCTTTTCCTTACCCATTCTCCTGGCCTGAGAGAAGCAGCTACTAACAACTCAGGGATGAAAAATCCTTCCCTGATTTCCCTAAACTGGAATAAAAATACAGAGCCAGCTCCAGCCAAGCATACGAGATCCACAGTCTTTGGCTTTCATCCCTACAGGGAACAAGATGGCTATTATAATGCAAAGGCAATTCTGATAGAGATCTGACTGTAATTGTTTTAGCAGAGCACTGGAAAGACAAGTTTTCCAGGTCTGATATCTCTACCTATTAAACAGAGCCCTCACTGATACACAGCCCGGAACTGAGGGCTGAAGCTCCACCCAAACCTCCTAGCCACCTGCCAAAGGGGTCTGAGGATACTGATGCCTACCAATCTTTAGCGGTACACGCATTGGGTGCCTAAGGTACAGCTGCAGAGCCCACTCACCAAAGTGCTTTAGGAATAGAGACACACCTACCTCACTGGCACATGGGGGAAGGCTGTCAGCTTCCTGCTCTTCTTGGAGTGTGACCCCCTGCCACTACTAGAATCTGGTGCACACAACTATCACCACTACTCCTCTAAGTTAATAGGTGACAGTCTACACCACACACTTGGTGACCCAAAATCAGAACACCTAAGCTGATTCTATTCAAGAATAGTATATGGACTCTTAGGTTTATATATCTGGTAACAGCCCAAACCAGCTGGTAATAGGACATAAAAGATTCAAAGCTGACAACAATCAAGACAGCACAATCTAGTAGCCCATCTGGGTATATTGAAACAAAACGAGATAAGACTCAGTGAGCAAATATAAAATAAATCACTACAATATCTTAGTGATGGCTCAGAGACAGCAGTCGATATCAAATCACATAAAGAAGCAGACCATGATTGCTTCTACAAACCCCCAAATTAAAGAATCAAAATGTTTCCCAAATGAAGATACAATCCTGGAATTGCCAGATGCAGAATATAAAAAACTAATATACAGAATGCTTCAAGACATCAGGAATGACCTCAGAAATGAAATAAGGCAATCTACAGAAAGAGCCAAGGAACACACTGATAAAGCAGTTGAAGAAATCAAAAAGATTATTCAAGAACACAGTGGAAAAATCAATAAGCTGCAAGAATCCATAGAGAGACAGCATTCAGAAATCCAAAAGATTAACAGTAAAATTACGGAATTAGACAACTCAATAGAAAGAGGAGCAGAATCAAGGAATTGGAATGCAGAGTGGGGGTGTTGGAGGATAAGGCTATTGACACCAATATAGTTGAAGAAAAATCAGATAAAAGAATTTTAAAAAATGAAGAAACCCTTAGAATCATGTGGGACTCTATCAAGAAGAATAACTTGCATGTGATTGAAATTTCAGAACAGAGAGGGATAACAGAAAATACAGAGAGAATAGTTGAAGATCTGTTGGCAGAAAACTTCCCTGGCATCATGAAAGATGAGAGGATATCTATCCAAGATGCTCATCCAACCCCATGTAAGATTAATCCAAAAAAGAAAATCACCAAGGCATATTATCATCAAACTTGCCGAAACCAAGGATAAAGAGAAAATTTTAAAAGCAGCCAGGGATAAAAGAAAAGTCACCTACAAAGGAGAATCAATAAGAATAAGTTCAGACTACTCAGCAGAAACCATACAGGCAAGAAGGCAATGGGATGACATATATAGAGCACTGAAGGAGAAAAACTGCTAGCCAGCGATCATATATCCAGCAAAACTCTCTCTCAAATATGAAGGCAAAATTAAAACATTTACAGATAAACACAAGCTCAGAGAATTTGCAAAAACCAAACCAAAGCTACAAGAATTACTAAAGGAAATTGGTCAGAAAATCAATAATATCAGACACCAACACAACACAAGGTCACAGAGCAGAACATCCTGATATCAACTCAAACAGAGAAATCACAAAAACAAATTAAGATTAATTTTAAAAAGAAAAATCTCAAACAGAGAATCATTGAAGTCATTATGTAAAAGATTACAATAATCAAAAAGGGACTAAGTACAGGAGGCATAGATCTTCCATATGGAGAGGAAAACAAGGTGACATAGGATGACACAAGTTAGGTTTTTACTTAGAAAAATAGGGGTAAATATTAAGGTAACCACAAAGAGGTCTAACAATTCCATAATTCAAAATAAAAACCAAGAAAAACATAACGACTCAGCAAACATAAATTCAACTACTATGAAAACGAGGAACACACAATTTAGAAAGAAAAACATCTCAGCACAAAAACGTAAGTGGAAAAATGAAATTGTCAACAACACACACACAAAGGCATCAAAATGACAGCACTAAACTCATCTATAATTATGCTGAATGTAAATATAAAATAAATCACTACAATATCTTATAGATGGCTCAGAGACAGCAGTCGATATCAAATCACATAAAGAAGCAGACCATGATTGCTTCCACAAAACCCCAAATTAAAGAATCAAAATGCACCAATAAAGAGACAGAGAGTCTCAGACTGGATAAAGAAACACGATCCATCTATATGCTGCCTACAAAAGACATGCCTTAGACTTAGAGACACAAACAAACTAAAACTCACATGATGGAAAAGAATATATCAAGCAAACAACCAAAAAAAGAGCAGGAGTGGTAATATTAATTTCTGACAAAATAGACTTCAAAGTTAAATCCACCACAAAGGATAAAGAAGGACACTACGTAATGATTAAAGGGACAATTGACCAGGAAGATATAACCATATTAAATATTTATGCACCCAATGACAGGGCTGCAAGATACATAAAACAAACTTTAACAGAATTGAAAAGTGAGATAGACACCTCCACAATTACAGTAGGAGACTTCAACACACCACTTTCGGAGAAGGGTAGGACTTCCAGTAAGGATCTCAATAGAGACACGGAAGACCTAATTGCTGCAGTCAACCAACTTGACCTCATAGACTTATACAGAATACTCCACCCAACAGCTGCAAAGTATGCTTTTTTTTCTAGTGCACATGGAACATTCTCTAGAATAGATCACATATTAGGTCATAAAACAAACCTTTGCAGAATCCAAAACATCAAAATATTACAAAGCATCTTCTCAGACCACAAGGCCATAAAAGTAGAAATCAATAAGAGAAAAATCAGGGAAAAGAAATCAAAAACTGAACAATACCCTGCTCAAAAAAGACTGGGTTATAGTAGACATTAAGGAGGGAATAAAGAAATTGATAGAATGCAATGAGAATGAAAACACTTCCTATCAAAACAGCTGGGACACAGCAAAAGCAGTGCTCAGAGGTCAATTTATATCGATAAAGGCATACACACATAAAGAAGAGACAAAATCAGAGAACTGTCCCTACAACTTGAACAAAGAGAAAGCGAGCAACAAAAGAATCCATCAGGCACCAGAAGAAAACAAATAATAAAAAATAGGGCTTAACTAAATGAATTAGAGAACAGAAAAACAATTGAAAGAATTAACAAAGCCAAAAGCTGGTTCTTTGAAAAAATTAACAAAACTGATAAACCATTGGCCAGACTGACTAAAGAAATACAGGAAAGGAAACAAATAACCCCAATAAGAAATGAGATGGGCCATATCACAACAGACCTAACTGAAATTAAAAGAATCATATGAGATTATTATGAAAAATTGTACTCTAACAAATTTGCAAACCTAGAAGAAATGGATGAATTCCTAGAAAAACACTACCTACCTAAAAAAAAAGTCATTGGAATTTGGATAGGGATTGCATTGTATCTGTAGATCCTTTTGGATTGAATCAACATTTTCACAATGTTGAGTTTTCCTATCTATGAGCAAGGTACGTTTTTCCACTTATTTATGTGTCTTTTGGTTTCTTGCAGTACTGTCTTGTAGTTTTCCTTGTATAGGTCTTTTACGTCTCTGGTTAGATTTATTCCTAAATATTTTATCTTCTCGGGGGCTATTGTAAATGGTATTGATTTGTTGATTCCCTCTTTGATGTTGTCTTTGTGGATGAGGAATCCAAATGAGTTTGTATGTTTACCTTGTTTCGTGATGCTTTGCTAAAATCTTCTATTAGTTCCTGTAGTTTTCTTGTGGATTCTTTGAGGTTGTCTGTGTATAAGATCATATCATTTGCAAATATTGATGCTTTTATTTCTTCCTTAGCAATTTAGATGCCCTTTATTTCTTTTTCTAGCCTAATTGCTCTGGCTAGGACCTCCAGCAGTATGTTGAATAAGAGTGGTGATAAAGGCCATGCTTGCCTGGTTCCTTTTCTCAAGGGGAGTACTTTCAGACTGTCTCCATTTAGGATGATGTTGACTATTGGCTTGGTATAAAGTCCCTTTATTATGTTGAGAAATTTCCCTTCTATTTCTATTTTGCTGAGAGTTTTTATAATGAATGGGTGTTGGACTTTATCAAATGCCTTTTCTGCATCAATTGATAAGATCATGCTGTTCTTGTCTTTTGTTTTATTTATGTGATGGACTACATTGTTTTTCTAATGTTGAACCATCCCTGTATACCTGGTATGAATCCCACTTGGTCATGGTTAATTTTTTTTTTGATACGTTGTTGGATTCTATTGGCTAGAACTTTGTTGATGATTTTCACATCTGTGTTCATGAGGGATACTGGTCTGTAATTTTCTTTTTTTTGTGGTGTCTTTATCTGGTTTTTGGTATCAGGGTTATGCTGCCTTCGTAGAATGAGTTTGGCAGTATTCCTTCCTTTTCTATGCTCTGAAATACCTTTAGTAGTTCTGGTGTTAACTCTTCTCTGAAAGTTTTGTAGAGCTCTCCAGTGAAACTGTCACGGCCAGGGCTTTTTTTTTTCTTGGGAGTTTTAAAATTATACTTTTTCAGTCTCTTCTTTTGCTATAGATTTATTTAGTTGTTCTACTTCTGTTTGTGTTAGTTTAGGTAGGTAGTGTGTTTCTAGAAATTTGTCTAATTCTTCTAGGTTTTCAAATTTGTTGGAGTACAATTTTTCATAGTATTCTGTTATGATTCTTTTAATTTCAGTTGGGTCTGTTATGATATCGCCCATCTCATTTCTTATTCAGGTTATTTGCCTCCTCTCCTGTTTTTCTTTTGTCAGTTTGGCCAATGGTTTATCAATTTTGTTGATCTTTTCAAAGAACCAGCTTTTGGTCTTAACTTTTTCAGTTGTTTTTCTGTTTTCTACTTCATTTAATTCTGCTCTGATTTTTTTTATTTGCTTTTTTCTGGTGCCCGAGGGCTTCTTTTACTGCTGTCTTTTTACTTGTTGGAGTTGTAGTGTTAATGTTTTGATTTTGACCCATTCTTCTTTTTGCATGTGTGCATTTGTTGGTATAAATTGACCTCTGAGCGCTGTTTTTGCTAGTCCCAAAGGTTCTAATCAGATGTGTTTTTGTTCTCATTTGATTCTGTGAATTTGTTCTGTCCTTAATTTCTTCTATAGCCCAGTAGTTCTTGAGCAAGTTGTTGTTCAGTTTCCATGTATTTGGTTGTTGTTGCTTTTTTTTTTTTCCCTTGCTTTTTCTGTTATTGATTTTTGCTTTTATGACTTTATGGTCAGAAAAGGTGCTTTGTAATATTTCGATGTTTTGGATTCTGTTACGGCTTACTTTGTGACCTAATATGCGGTCTATTTTGGAGGCTGTTTCATGTACATTGGAAAAGTTAGTAAACTTGGCTGCTTTTGGGTGGAGTGTTCTGTATATATGTATGAGGTCAAGTTGGTTGATTGTAGCACTTAAATCTTCCAGGTCTTTATTGAGCTTCTTTCTGGATGTTCTGTCTTTCATGGAAAGTGGTGTGTCGAAGTCTCCTACTATTAATGCGGAGTTGTCTGTTTCTCTTTTCAATGCTTTTAGAGTTTGTTTTATGTATTTTGGAGCCCTGTCATTGGGTGCGTAAATATTTATTATGGTTATGTCATCCTGCTGTATTGACCTGTTAATCATTATATAGTGTCCTTCTTTATCTTTTGTGGTGGATTTTGCTTTAAATTCTATTTTGTCAGAGATTAATATTGCCACTCCTGCTCTTTTTTGTTTGTTATGTGAGCCTAGGAGCCTGTTTACATTTTTGTGTGGCTTCCGCTCAGGTGTCCAGGTGGCCAATCAACAAGTATGTGGTGCAGGCACTCACCTACAGTCCTAGATGGGCAGGGGTGATTGGACTAGGTATACATATCTGGCTGCAGTAGTGGGTCATGTACTGATCAAGGCAGAGGGCTGACTACTGTCCCTTAGCATCTGGGTGGAAGGTGTGTCCTTGTTCCCTAGAGCGCATAGGTAGGTGGGTTTTGCAGCTGGAGTATGGGCACCCAATGCTGTTGGATGTTAGGACTGGGAGTCATCACTTATTTTTGGACCCCTGTCATGGGTGTGATTGGAGCCACCAGTCCTCAGACCTCTGATGTGGATAGGAGAGGATCCTACTTAATGGGCAGGGCAGTGTCAAATGTCATAAGCCTACCACGCCCCCTTATAGCTGATACAGTTGAAAACAGGCATCACGTATACATTCTGTTGTACTGTGCTGATGAGGGTCTGCGCTGTTGAAATGGGCCCACATAGCTCTACACAGGGGTGAAAGGCATTCAAAGTCCATGGACCCATTATGCCTCTCCCTAGACAAAGGCACTGTTCCTGCTCTGAGTTCCTGGTTTAGGGGACCTGGCAGATTATTTTTTCCTGTTTGTTAATTTGTTCCCTCTCCAAAGCTGGGAGGATGGCTCTGGTCATGTGACAGGTCTTACTTCTGGCCCAGGGCATACAGCAATCACTGAAGCCGGACTGGATCCAGAGCAGAGCAGGGAGGGGGCACGTAAATGGGTGAGGGATACTTCCCCAAAAGAGGGGGTTTTTCTTTGGTCCAAGTGATAGGTTAGCTACTTGTACTCATCTTTCACCGACTGAGCACTGTTTCTCACTGGTTCTGTTGGCTCAATCAGACTCTCTGTTGCTCAGTCTCTTCTGATTGGAAAAAGTGTCCTGAGTGCTACTGCTTGCCTCACCTCTTGTGTGCTAGACAATCCAGCCTGCAGGGTTCCAGTGGCAGCGAGGTCAGGTCTGGCAATTCCCCGGTGCTTCCGAACCGTCTCTCCCTCCTCCTTCCACTCAGTCCAATTCCTCAACTTTTTCTTTGATGTTCAAGGCTCCTAGATTGTCATGTATAAACGATTGATTTTTTTTCAGTCTTTGTTGTAAGAGGGACCACAAGAAGCATCTGACTACTCCACTTTCCTGGCTCTGCCTCCTCTCTCTTTCTTTTCTCTTTTTTTAAAGCAATAGCTGTCTTACTCATCTAGTGCTGCAATAACAGAAATACCACAAGTGAATGCTTTAACAAATAGAAATTTATTTTCTCACAGTCTAGTAGGTTACAAATCCAAATTCAGGGCGTCGGCTCCAGGGGAAGGCTTTCTGTCTCTCTGTCAGCTCTGGAGGAAGGCTTCCCCTGGTCGAGGAGCTTCTCAGGTGCAGAGACTCTGTGTCCAAAGAACACTCTCTACTCCTGGTGCTGCTTTCGTGGTGGTATGAGGTCCCCAACTCTTTGCTTGCTTCCCTTTCCTTTTATCTCTTGAGAGATAAAAGGTGGTGCCAGCCGCACCCCAGGGAAGCTCCCTTTACACTGGATCAGGGAGGTGACCTGAGTAAGAGTGATGTTACAATCCCACCCTAATCCTCTTAACATAAAATTACAATCACAAAATGGAGCACAGCCACACAATACTGGGAATCTTGGCCTAACCAAGTTGACACATGTTTTTTGGGGGACCCAATTCAATCCATCACCAAAACCATCCTAGTGGGCATGAAGTTGTATCTCATTGTGGTTTGGAGCTATGAGTTGGAATCGACTTGACGGTACTGGGTTTGGTTTTGGTTTGGGAATGACTAGTAGTGTTGAACATCTTTTCATATGCTTATTGGCTATTTGTATATCTTCTTTGAAGAAATGTCTATCCAAGTCCTTTGGCCATTTTTAAATTGGGTTGTTAGTCTTTTTGCTGTTGAGTTTTAATAGTTCTTTATATCCTTATCTGATATATAGTTTCTAAATATTTTCTTCCATTCTCTAGGTTGTATTTTCACCCTCTTGGGAATGTCCCTTAATTCACAAAAGTTTTTAATTTTGAAGTCTGATTTATCTGTTTTTCTCTTGTTGCTTGTGTTTTTGGTGTTATGTTTAAGAATCCATTGCCTAAAAGAAGGTTCTAAAGCTTTACCGCTATGTTTTCTTCTAAGAGTTTCCATAGTTTTAGTTTTCATTTATTTTGATATCTTTATCTGACTTTGGTATTAGAGTTATGTTGGCCTCATAAAATGAGTTAGGAAGTGTTCCCTCCTCTATATTTTGGAAGAGTGTGAAAAAAATTGGTGCTAATCATTCTTTACGTGTTTGGTAAGATACCCTAGTGAAACCACCTGGTCCTGGATTTTCTTTTTGAGAGTATTTTGATTACTCTTTTAAAATCCTCCCTTGTTACAGGTCTGTTGAGATTTTCTATTTCTTCTTGTGTAAATTTAGGCATTTTATTTTTTTTTTAATTTTAATAATGTATGTTATTTAACCCAAAACATCGCAATTATTTTCATTTTTTTAAGTTGAAAAAAATTTTTTTTTTTTTTTAGATAAAGGTTTACAGAGTTTACAGAAATTAGTTTGTCATTAAACAATTAATACACATATTGTTTTGTGACATTGTTTGCCAACCATATGACATGCCAACACTCCCCTTTCCAACCTTGGGTCATTATTTACCAGCTTTTCTGTCCCCTCCTGCTTTCTTGTCATTGTCCCTGAGCTGGCATGCCCATTTAGTCTCACTTTGTTTTATGGGTCTGTCTCAGCTTTGGCCGAAGGGTGAATCTCAGGAGTGACTGTAGTACTGAGTTAAAAGGATGTCTGGGGGCCATACTCTTGGGGTTTCTCCAGTCTCTGTCAGACCAGTAAGTCTGGCTTTTTTTTTTCTTGTGAGTTTAAATTTTGTTCTACATTTATCTCCAGCTCTGTCCAGCACCCTTTGTTGTGATCCCTGTCTGAGCAGTCTGTGGTGGTAGCTGGGCACCATCTAGTTGTGCTGGACTCAGTCTGATGGAGGCTATGGTTCTTGTGGTGCGTAAGTCCTTTGGATTAATCTTTCCCTTGTGTCTTTGGTTTTCTGCATTCTCCCTTGCTCCAGGAAGGGTAGGACCAGTGAAATATCTTAGATGGCTGCTCACAAGCTTTTAAGACCCCAGACGCTACTCACCAAAGTAGAATGTAAAACTTGTTTTATAAACTATGCTATGCCAATTGAGATAGATGTCCCCCAAGACCACGGTTCCGAGGCCTCAGCCCGGTAATTCGGTCCCTTAGGGAGTCTGGATGTGTCTATGAATTTTTGTGACTTTGGTCAAATTGTGCTGACTTCCCCAGTGTTGTGTACTGTCTTACCCTTCATCAACGTCAGTACTTATCTATTGTCTAGTTAGTGTTTTTCTCTTCCTACTCCTCCCTTCCCTAGTAACCATCAAAGATCATTTGTTTCTGTGTGAAACCTTCTCATGAGTTTTTATAATAGTGGTCTCATACAGTATTTGTCCTTTAGTGATTGACTTATTTCACTCAGCATAATGCCTTTCATTTTCATCCATGTTGTGAGATGCTCAGCAGATTCATCATTGTTCTTTATTGTTGCATAGTATTCCATTGTGTGTATGTACCGTAGTTTATCCATTCATCTGTTGATGAACACTTAGGTTGTTTCCATCTTTTGCGATTGTGAATAATGCTGCAGTGAACATGGGTGTGCATGTGTATATTTGTGTGATGGCTTTTATTTCTCTGGGATATATTCCTAGAGGTGGGATTGCTGCATCATATGGTATTTCTCTTTCTAGCTTTTTAAGGAAGTACTATATCATTTTCCAGAATGGTTGTTATCATTTTGCATTACCACCAGCAGTGCATGTGAATTCCAGTCTCCCCATAGCCACTCCACCATCTGTTATTTTCAGTTTCTTTGATTTGTGCCAGTAATGTCTGAGTGAGATGGTGTCTATTGAAGTTTTGATTTGCATTTCTCTAATGGCTAGTGATCACAAGCATTTCCTTACGTGTCTGTTAGCTGCCAGAATGCCTTCTTTGGTGAAGTGTCTGTTCATATCCTTTGCCATTTTTTAATTGGATTATTTGTCTTTTTGTTGTAGAGGTGTTGGATTTTTCTATAAATTTTAAAGATGAGAACATAGCCAAATTTTTTTTTCATAGTCTTTATATTCCCTCTTTATTTTTCAAGTGTAGTCTTTTGATGAGCATAAGTGTTTCATTTTTAGAAGATCCCAGTTAACTAGCTTATCTTCTGTTGTTTGCATATTGTTAGTTATGGTTGTATCCTGTTTATGCCATGTATTAGGACTTTAATGTTGACCCTATTTTTTCTTCTACAGTCTTTATAGTTTTTGGTTTTGTATTTAGGTGTCTGATCCATTTTGAATTAGATTTTGAGTATGGTGTGAGGTAGGGACCCTGTTTATTTATTTATTTATTTATTTTTGCATATGGACATCCAGTTTTGCCAGCACTATTTGTTAAAAAGACTATATTTTCCCCATTTGATAGACTTTGGGCCCTTGTTGAATATCAGGTGACCGTAGGTGGATGGATTTACATCTGGCTTCTCAATTCTGTTCCATTGGGCTATGAAGTATATGCTATATGGGGTTCATTGAGCTTCTTGGGTGGTTGGCTTTTCTTGTTTCACGACAGATATTAGGGAAGTTTTCTGTCAGCAAATCTTCAGTGATCCTCTCTGTGTTTTCCGTTGACCCCCCTGTTCCGGAACTCTGATCACATGCAAATTTTTGCTTTTGATTTTATCCCACATCATTTTCAAGGTTTCTTCATTCTTTAATTTTTTCTCAAAGTGGTATTTATTGATTTGTCTTCAGGTTTTCTGATCCAGTCTTCCATTGTTTCAAATCTGCTCCTAAAACCTTCTATTCTGCAGTCCATTTCTGAAATCTTGTTATCTTTCAGATTTGTTATGGCTGTTTCTGTATGATTTCTGGCTGTTATTCATTTTGACATTTTCTTCCTGTATTATCCTTGAATTCTTCCATTGTCTTGGCTGTGGTTTCCCTGATCTTGTCTGTATTTTCCATAATTTTGTCTATCTTTTCCTTATTTTTGTCTCCATTTTCCTTCATCTGTTGGAGAACCCTGAATATTAGAGTTCTGAATTCCCTATCAGGTAGTTCTAGTGCCTTTTCTTCTACCACAAGGTCATCTGATGTTTTATTTTGATTGCTTTCTGGGGACATCCTCTCCTGTTTTTTTTTTTTTTTATTTATTATTGTTTGCTTTCTCCGGGACATTCAGGAATTATTGTCTTCATTTATTGATTGTAGATATGATTGTTTTTTCTGCTTTTTTGTTTTATTTGGTTATGTCTGAGAAGGTGGGCCGAGAGTGTTTTGTTGCTTGCTTACCCGTGGGCATGATTATTCTCACTATCTTGTCCAGGTGGACAGGGCTGGTCAGTCAGCTGTGGTGCAGCAGGGTGAGTCTAGTGATGGTGGAGGAGCAGGGTAAGTAGTTTCTGACATGAACTGGGGCTGATGGAGCAAGCCAGGGGGAAGTGCAGGGTGGGGTCTAGGGGACCATGTTGGTGCTGCTCAGGGCACAGCACTCAGCACATGGTGTAGATAGGAAGGGGTGAAAGTAGAGGACATGATGTGCAGAGCTAAGTGGGTGGGTAAAAGAAGAGAAAGAAGAGAGAGATACAAAAGAAAAAGAAAAAATGAAGGGAGAAAAACAATAAAATGGCTGCACAGTAGGATTTGGTGGGTTGGAGCAGGGAAGACCTGGTGTGACTGTGCGTTGATGACTCTCTAGCCATGCGGTGTGGTTCAGTCTGTTGAGAAGGGGCATTGGCAGAGACAGGTGCTAGGTAGGCAGGAGAAAGGAAAGGAAAGAAGTACCAACTAGTCCAGTTGCAAACTACTCCAGGGAGGAGAAACCAAACAACCAAAGAACAAAAAAGTAAATAAAAAAAATAAAACAACCACAATAAAAAATTTATATCATGGTAGGGGAGTCAGCCATTGGGGGTGATTAGAATTGAGAGGTAGCAAGCTGATGTCTCTCTCACCAGGTGGCATGGCACAGGTGTCATGAAGGGGTGGAGGCAGTGTAGGGCCTAGGTGGGAGGGAGTAGGAAAAGGGAGAAGGGGAAAGATAAAGAAAAACAAAAAAATATGGTACTGAGAGAGCTGATCTGTGGGGTGGTGCAGACCCAGGTAGGCTGCGTGCCAGAGGATCTCCAGCTGAGCAGTACAGCACAGACCACCAAGAAAGGGAGGTGGCACATGGGGCTAGGTGGGTGGGAGAAAGGAAAGGAGGAAGAAAGGGAGAGAGAATGAAGAAACACCACCACCACCACCAACAAAAACAAATATAAACCAAAAATAAATAAATTGGCACTGAGGGAGCTCATCAGTGATGGTGGTGCAGACCAGGAGAGGTCACGTTCAATGACTTTTCAGCTGAGTGGTACAGCACAGGCCCTCGAGAAGGAGTGAGGATGGTGCACAAGGCTGGGCGGGCAGGATAAAGGAAAAGAGAGAGAAGAAAGAGGAAAAAAAAAAGAACAAAGCAAAAAAATCATAGCCCCTCAACAAGTGGAGTGGATGGCACACAGGGCTAGCTGGGCAGGAGAAAGGAAAGGAAGGAAGGGAGAGAGAGAGAAGCAAAAAAAAAAAAAAACCAAAAAACAAAGAAAACTAAACAAAAAATGGCTCTGAAGGGATTGGCTGATGGGGGAGGGGTAGACCCTGATGGCAATGAACTGTTGTCTCTCCAGTGGAGTGACCGTGGCCTGTTGGAAATCGGTGAAGGCCATGTAGAGGGAAGAAAGGTAGGGGGTTGTAAAGTGTGTATCCCTGTCTCTTGCTGGGTGCTCTGTGAAGCTGCCTTCCCGTACTCACTGTTGGCACTCCCTGGTGGCTGTAGTCCCAGAAGGTGAATCCATGCTGTATTAGCTAGTAGGATACCTCCACTTGATAACTGTCCTCATTCTCTGTTTTCTGTCATTTTCTTATTCCCTTGGGTGCTTGATTGAGTCCTTTCTTCCTTCATTTGATGCTTAGGGTTCCAGGATTGATGTTCATATCTGTTTTACTTAGTTTTTTGGGTCTTTGCTGCAGAGAGATGGCCTGGCGCTTCTGTCTATAGTGCCATGTTGACTCTGCCTCTCCAATTTAGACATTTTAAATGTTTCTAGGAATTTATCTGTTTCACCTAGGTTATCTACTTTGTGGTTATACAACTGTTCATAATATTCTTTTACAATCCTTTTAATTTCTGTAAGGTTTGCAGTAGTGTTGCTTCTTCCATTTCTGATTTTGGTAGTGTCTTCTCTCTTTTTCTGTGTAAGTCTAGCTAAGGGTTTGTCAATTTTGTTATCTCAAAGAACCAAGTTTTGGTTTTGTCGATTTTCTCTGTTTTTCTATTCTTTATTTTGTTTATCTATGCTCTAAATCTTTATTATTTTCTTCCTATTGGTTGCTTTGGGTTTAGTTTGCTCTGCCTTTTCTGGTTTCTCAAGGTATAAAATTAGGTTATTGATTTGGGCCCTTCTTTTTCCGTGTAAGCAATTAATATATCTATAGTCTGCCCTTTGACCATGATATCTATATCTGTTTAACTTAAGCTTTATATTTTTATAGATTCAGCCTATTTTATGTGCAACATTTTTTCCTCAGTTGTCAGTTTTGATCCTAGTCAATATGAAAATCCTCATGTTTACAGATAAGTCCGTTGGCACAACGAAGTGGATGACAGTCTTAGCTGCCAATAGGTTGGCTTTATTAAAAAGAAATTTTTTTTTTTTTTTTGCTTTATTGGGACTGTGATAAATCACCTCCCTTACATCTTTCATGCTTTGTTGGGCCTTTAGTCTCTGCCTAGGGTTGTGGTATTTTAATCTTAATGTGGAGGGACAGTTTCAAATCTTCCAGTTGGTTCTTCCAACCTTAAAAACTCTCATTCTGTGGGTCAGAACCAGTGTGGGGATTATACTGTTACTCCGTTTATCTATTCAAACTGTATACTCAGGATCTACAGAAATAACCAAAGGATAGGTTTAATCTGAGTCCATCATGAAGTCTCTGGGCTCAGTTTAAAATCCATTTATTCCCCAACTTTAATATGCCTGCCCTCTCACTAGTGAATAATAGTAACATTATGGGCCCCCAGGAATTGGTGTTAGCTTAGAGTCCAATTCCCTAAAAGTATTTATCTCCCTAGTGCAGAAGAAGTAGGAAGGATGCAGCATGTATTTGTAATATTACTGCAGAGTTCTTCCACATGAGTATTAGGCTTCTTTTTTATTCAAAGTGCTCTACATTTGTAAATTGATTTGGGTCTGAAATCTGGATACAGGGTTGCCATTCTCTATGCTGGTGGCTCAAGTCAATCTTATGTTTACAGACCTAGAATATTTTGGTTACTCAGATTAAATAGGGACGTTAGTGGGCTGCTCATGTCTTTTGGACTTAGGAAACTTATGATCAATTAGCCACCACCAAGGATACATATTTGTGCATGACCTAATTCATACCTCAGAAACATGTGTTATTTCAGCACAGTGTGTACTAAGATCTCTAACCACCAAAAGTCAGAATTGTAGAGACAGAGCACTTGTGAGAGTTGTTTTCTCCCTCCTGTAACTCTAGAAACCAAGATATTCCATTTACCTGTAAAAGAATCAATGCAATATTGCTAGTTTAGAGAATATACTTTAGGAAGAGCACTCCAGTCCTTTGGAATAGACCCCGGTAGTCACTATAGCTGAAGATCAACTGTTGGTGGATGATAGTATACATAATAAGAACAGTGAATACTATTACATCAGCTTACTGCCTGCTTCTTTCATGGTGAAGTGAATTCTCTGTCAGTAGCAACACTGTGGGGGAGATAGCATGGTGTACATGAAGCATTCAGAGAGGATAGATATTGGGATAGGCAAGGACAGTTTGACTGCCTAAAATTCTGCCAACCGGAAGGCTTTTCCTCCTCAAAGACCCTTCACGTTCCCTGGGGCTATAAGGGAGTCTCTGGGTGGTGCAAATCGTTAAGGCACTTGGTGGCTAACTGAAAAGCTGGAAGTTTGAGTTTACCTAGAGGTGTCTTGGAAGAAAGGCCTGGTGATCTAGTTCTGAAATATCAGCAACTGAAAACACTATGAAGCACTGTTCTCTGGCACACATAGAGTTGCTATGAAGTCAGAATCAACTTGATGGCAAGTCATTTACTGTGGGATTATAGCAATTCTGTTTCACAGATGACTGTCGTATTACATGCATACTATGTATTCATTTCTATAGGCCAGACACTCTATTTCCTTACACACACTGTACTCTCCAGCAAAAGCGATGTGTTATTTACTAAATATTTTATACTTTTCTATATTTAGGCATACGATTATCTTTGCTTCTCAGATTTTTCTTTATTTTTATCCCTTACCCCTGTTTATCTCATGTTGAAAAGTGTTCATTATTTAAGGTCCAACTGAAATGCACTTTTTCTCAACACTCCTAGAACAAAGTGAATTCTACTTCTAATGAGCTGTAAAATTTTAGACTTCTACATAACTCTTCACAAATAATTTAGTTGTGTGTCTCTCTTACCCAATAATCTCATCCATCCACTTCATTTTATAAATGAGAAAGTTGAGATTCATAGTTTTAAAAGAGTTACTCAATACTCCACAAATACACACTAGAGAAAGATCAGAGTAATCATAAAGATAATCAAAACCAAATAACATACCTTGGTAGAAAGGAAATAATTTTTTGACCCATTAATTTATAAGATTTAGTGGTCAGTCTTCTTGTTTTGTTTTAATACTTCTCAGGAAAGATTATTACTTTGATAGTATGAACATTCATTTGTGACAATAGTAATGATTATGTTGTATGTTCTTTTGTATTTTTAATAGGAAAAACTCAAAAGAGAGGGAAAAGAAAACACAGTTATTCTCAAAGACAAAAGAGACAAGGTAAGAGTTGTGTATAATTCTCATAGTTTTCTTTATAACCAATATTTTTTAACATCCGCTTAGAAATAATTTTTATTCATATGTGGCAAAAGAACATTCTAAATATTCACACAATTTCATTTCCTAAATTGTTTCTTGCTATTTATTAATGAAAAAACATCAGCTAAAAATCTTAAAGCATTTGTTATTTGGAAATTTAGAGAGAAGATTTTGGTCACTCTCTCTAATCTGTTTATAGTATTGTCTCAAATTAGTTAGGTGCTTCTGTGTTTCTTGAGCAATTTCCAATATTTTTCTTAAAAACTTCTAGTGCTCGTATTTAGATTATTTCTAATGTTGAGTTGTGAAGGGACCTGATAAATTACATGCTTTCTCTCTTAACTCTAAATCAGTTGAGATAGACAAAGAACCAAAATAATATCTTTAGAAGAGATAATATTGGAGAATGCAGCTTATATTTGCAGCAAGAGAATTTACTAATCCTGAATTGCCAAATTAGACAGATTTACCTACTCTGTCACAGGTAGAACAGGACTGGGACAGGCCTACCCACTTGATGACTTGCTTTGTAAAACCTATGGCATGAAGGAGCAGAACAGGAGTGTGCTTCCTCTGATTCCCAACAGGAAAAGGAAGGAACTATACATGCCCAGTTTCCTTCCAAATTGATGAATCACTTTAAATCATTGTTCCTCCCCTAAGGAAACAGAGAGAAGTTAGAAATGTTGCTCTAATAGTGCTCTCTTCACATGAAAATGATGTACCAGGTACTGGGAAGAAGAGTATCCATCACCATCTAACCCATTTGGCAATCTAGGATTGTTATAGAACAATTTTGATTGGAATTTTTGGTTAAAATAATTAAGTGTATTTTTCATACACAGTGGCATAGTCTCCTAAGTTTCCACAGGAAACAGATATTGTTTTGGTTACAATTAGAATGGAAATTACAATCAGAACAGTCAGGAGACAGTTCAGTTATAAGGTATAGAAAATGTTACAATTTTATCAAGTTTGGGTTCAAAGAAGAAGAAGGAAAGAAAGATTGAATCTATAAATGAATATTAGCTGCCTCATATATCCAGACACTATAGTAGATACTTGAGCACATTATTTTTGGAGAAATTATTGTCATAATACAATTAGCCAGCAGAGCTAGTTATAGCCTTAGGTAAGTGTCTGATGAAAATGAATAAATTGGTTAAACTCCAATATTCTTTTCTAAATATAGAATGTGTTCATATCACAAAAGTATGTATCACATATTCTTACAGTTGTTTTGAGTTATGCATAATTTCAGTAATTATCTGTTATTAAGTAGATTAATAATTTCTCTTTATTTTATATTGGGACCTGGGTAGATATGTTGAAAATAATGGGAAAATGATAAAATAAATGATTAATAAAAATCAGCTACACTTTTGTTTGCTATATTTCATTGCCAAAAATATTGAAATATCACCATCCTTATTCATCATTAGATTTTCCAATAGGATTCCTGATTTAGGGCAAGTTACTTCTCAATGCCTGAGTTTCCTCATCTATAATTGCATAATAACAGTACCCATCACCTAAATTTGTTATGAGGATTAGATGAAATAGTATTTGTAAAGCAAGTGCCAAATTTAAGAGTTTGTTTTAAAAAATATATAACAGAAAATTGTGAATGTTCTGTATACATGCATCGTTTGAAGTGTAACCTTCAGAAAACAATGTAACATATAGGAAAGTACATTTTCATGATGTATATGAAAAGAGATATTTCAGTATTTTGGAATGGAATGTGTTTTCTTTTAGGCAATCAGGCAAATGTCATCTCCAAGACATGGCCACATGATGGTGCCGTGACTCTAAATTGTCATTGTTAGGAAGGAAAAATTGTCCATGAAAGCAGTTACGTTTTGAAAGTGGTGGGATGTGTGTGTGTATGTGACTCTGATGAATCCAGAGAGCAAATACAGAAATGTAGGAAAAAGAATACAGAAATGCAACTCTGAAAAAATGGCGCCACAATTCCTACCTGCTAGAAAAAGGATTATGAAATGACAGATGACTAGAACTGAGCAAGAAACTTACAAATCATCTCATTTAACCCCTTGATATTAGAGAGATGTATAAATTTAAGCCCTTAGATAGTTGGTGATTTACTTAGAATCATTATCCAAGATAGTGAAAGATCCAGGAGAAAAAAAAATATTACTTGGCTCCTAGTCTAATGTTTTTATGGTACACATAGTTGCCTCTTGATCCTGCACTCTAAGCCATATTAATTTAAACCCACTGAAAATTAAACCATCAGGTTTGTGAGGGTATTGTCCTTGTAGCCCTTTTTTTGTACTCCATTCTCTCATGTGAGTGATTGTCATGATTATCTTCAGAGAGATGGTGGTGAACAGAAACTCCTTGCCGTCAAGTCGATTCCAACTCATAGCGACCCTAAAGGACAGAGTAGAACTTCTCCATGGGGTTTCCAAGGATAGCTTGGTGAATTGGAACTGCCAGCTTTTGGTTAGCAGCCGTAGGTATTAACCACTATACCACCAGGGTTTCCCGTGGTGACTGAAGGAAGTGATAAAATAGAAAGTGATGAGCATGGGTTCCATGCAGGATCCCACTAAAGCAACTATTATTAGCTTTTACTAAAAGGCTAGGTCAGCTGCTAAAGAAAGCTGTATACAACAGTAGAGAAAAAGTGACCTGAGGAAACTTAGTTGAAATAATGTCTAAGCGTTTAGAGTAAATTTGCGATTTGTTTACTTTCACAATTGAAGCAAATATCCGTTCCTGAAAATTCCTCTAATTCTTTATTTTCAGAGTTTTTTCCACTTTTGTGGGGAGGGAATGGGGATGAGACTGGTAGATTAGGAAAATGCTGATATTTTCTAGTTGACCGAGAGAAAGTATGAATGCATGAAAGAGAGGATGAATGAAAATGAAAATAAGTTGTCCTCTGGTTTCTAGGCCCCTGGTGATGGCAGGAAGTGTTCTACCACCTTTAAGGCTTTTCACCACCAAGAATAGAGATTTTTCTTTAGAGAACCTTCAACTTTTAGTCATATCAAGAGTTGCGATACATTATTTGTTTTCACAGCAAGTCCGTGAAGACAGAGAAGAGTAGATACCATTTTCATCTTATGTCTTTGCGGAAAAGGGACAAAGAGGATAAATGTAATTTATTTAATCTTATCCAATTAATGATAAATTTCTGAGTAAATTCTAGTTTACTTCAGTGTTATTTCTACCAGCTGATGCACTTTAATTAAAGAAACAAATGATTAGAATGACATTTAATGGTGATTTAATTCACTTTTGTTGTTCAATGCAGAAAACACAGACGTCTCTATTGGAAACACCTGAAACAAGTCATCGGAAATTTGATTCTAAAGCAGCTTCTTCACAAAATATATATAGAACTTTCACATCAGCTGACCTTGGTAAATCCAAAGATAAAAGAGACTACTTGTGGACATCTGCCAAAAATACTTTATCTACACCATTACCAAAGGTTGGTTGCTGACATTTCCACGATAGCAGTGTCTTTTTTTTTTTTTTTTTTTAGGTTAAAACAAGAAGTTTCTACTATCAGTTTAAAAAATTAATTAGGGTATTTAGATTCCTGATTTCTATTCCTCAATATACTTAACACACACACACACACACACACACACACACACAAAGCTAGTTTCTTGAAAATTTCAAATTTATTGTGATATCAGCATGAAATTGTTTCACTTTTTTTTTTTTTTTTAAATCACTGCCCACATTTGCCCACAATCTTGTTGGTCCGAACTTGCTGGTTGTTCACTAATGCCTCGGTCCCTGATGTGGGAAATCTGGTTCTGATTTGACATTTTCCAGTATCACCCCCACTTACCTCTCCTTGCTGTTTACCCTACATCATCTTGCTTCTGGAGCCTTTTAATTAGTAGCCACCTTTCTTGGGGTAGGTTCCACTAGCCAGGTGTCTTAATCTTAGTTATTTTCCACAATGTTCATTTAATCCAGGAGTCACAGCCTTGCCATGTGAAATGGCAGTGTGAGATGCCTTACTTTTGCTTCCTCTCTCCTCTCTGCCATCCGTTTCTCTCTAATTTCCTTTTCCTCTGCTCAGCCAGAACATATAAGCAACTCTGTTGCCTACGTTCATAGTCAACTAGGGAATGAGGTGCCAGTCTCCTCTTCTTGAAGGCGCTCCTAGCCTCTGTAAGAATATTCTTGGAGTTTCCTCTTTACTTTTCTTGGGAGTTGAGGGAAAGAGTGCCTCAACCTGTCTCCATCCCATTAAACTGAGATTTCATGCCTTTTCCTCTCTGTTTCCTTGAAACAACTGGGAAGGAGAAAGGTGTTTGGTGATTATAGAGCTTGTTCTTTCACCTGTAGTAATCCTTAGAGGAGGATCTGGTCTCAATCATAGGTTGCTCTTGGGGATATGTGTTAGTAGCCCCTTTTCTCCCAGCTTTGTGGCTGGTTCACAATCCCAGAGCAAAAGGAATAGTCCCACTCATATCCTTTCATATATACAATATTATCTATCTCATGGAAATTATAAAAATTAGTAAATTATATAATTTAGAGAGGTTTTATATAGAATTATTTATATATATTTGTTGTAGTTAGCTGCCATCGAGTTGATTTCAACTCATGTGACAGAGTAGAACTGCCCTATTGAATTTTCAAGGCTGTAAATCTGTATGGAAGCAGACTGCCACATCTTTCTCCCACACAGCAGCTAGTGGGTTTGAACTGCTGACCTTTTGGTTAGCAGCCAAGTGCTTTAACCACTGCATCAGTAAACCAAACCAAAAACCAAACCCAGTGTCATCGAGTTGATTCTGACTCATAGCGACCCAACAGGACAGAGCAGAACTGCCCCATAGAGTTTCCAAGGGGTACCCGGCGGATTCGAACTGCCGACCCTTTGGTTAGCAGCCGTAGCACTTAACCTCTATGCCACCAGGGTTTCCACTGCATCAGTAGAGCTCCTCATATTTACTTATATTATTTAGAATATGACATGATCTCTTATTAAAGAGTAACCTTGCTTAAAAAACCTTTTTACTGAAATATATGTAAGAAAAATTCATAGATATTTGAGATGTGGTGTAAGGAATTATCTAAATTTCTGTATATGTCTGTGAGGTCAAGTTGGTTAATTGTGCCATTTAGCTCTTCCGTGTCTTTATTGAGCTTCTTTCTGGATTTTCTTTCCTTCACTAAAGGTGCTGTGTTGAAGTCTCCTACTGTTATTGTGGAGCTAGCTACCTCACTTTTCAATGCTGTTAGAGTTTGTTTCAGGTACCTTGAAGCACTGCCATTGGGTGCATAAATATTTAATATGGTTATAGCTTCTTGGTGTATTGTCCCTTTAATCATTGTATAGTGTCCTTCCTTATCCTTTGTGGTAGATTTAAGTTTGAAGTCTGTTTTGTCAGAAATTATTACAGCCACTCCTGCTCTTTTTTGATTGTTGTTTGCTTGATGTATTTTTTTCCATCCTTTGAATTTCAGTTTGTTTGTGTCTTTAAGTCTAAAGTGTGTCTTTTGTAGGCAGTATATAGCTGGATAGTGTTTTTTTCATCCATTCTGCCACTCTCTGTTTCCTTATTGGTACATTTTGTCCATTTACATTCAGCGTGATTATAGACTGCTACCAGTTTAGTGCTGTCATTTTGATGCCTTTTTTTTTGTGCATTGTTGAGTTTCCTTTTTCCACTTACTTTTTTGTGCTGAGAAGTTTTTCTTTGTAAATTATGTGTTCCTCTTTTTCATTGTAGTTGAATTTGTTTTTGCTGAGTCTTATGTTTGTCTCGTTTTTTATTTTGGAGTGTAGGATTGTTAGTCTTCTTTGTGGTTGCCTTAATATTTATCCCTATTTTTCTAAGTTTAAACCTACCTTGTATCTCCCTATATTGCCTTGATTTCCTCTCCATATGGAAGACCTGTGCCTACTTTATTTAGTCTCTCTTTATGGATTTAACATTGTCATCTTTTACATAATAACATCACTGATTCCCTGTTTTGAGTGTTTTTTTATTTTGATTTATTTTTGTGATTTCCATATCTGTGTTGATATCTGGTTGCTCTGTTCTGTGTTCTAGTGTTGGGTAGATATCTGATATTATTGATTTTCTAACCAGAGGATTCCCTTTAATATTTCTTGTAGTTTTGGTTTGGTTTTTTAAAGTTCCCTAAGCTTCTGTTTCTTTAAGCTTCTGTTTATCTATAAATATCTTAATTTCACCTTCATATTTGAGAGGCAGTTTTGCTGGATATATGATTCTTGGCTGGCAATTCTTCTTCTTCAATGCTTTATATATGTCATCCCATTGCCTTCTTGCCTACAAGGTTTCTGCCGAGTAGTTCGAACTTATTGATTCTCCTTCATAGGTGACTTTTTGCTTATTCCTGGCTGCTCTTAAAATTTTCTCTTTCTCTTTGGTTTTGGCAAGTTTGGTGATAATATGTCTTGGTAACTTTCTTTTGGGGTGTAACTTGTTTGGGGTTCAATGAACATCTTGGATAGATATCCTTTCATCTTTCACGATGTCAGGGAAGTTTTCTGCCAACAAATCTTCGGCAGTTCTCTCTGTATTTTCTGTTATCCCTCCCCATTCTGGTATTCCAATCACTCTCAAGTTATTCTTCTTGATAGAGTCCCACATGATTCTTAGGGTTTCTTCATTTTTTTAAATTCTTTTATCTGATTTTAATTCGAATATATTGTTGCCAAGTGTTTTATCTTCATTCTCACTAATTCTGCTTTCCAATTCCTCAATTCTGCTCCTCTGACTTCCTATTGAGTTGTCTAATTCTGTAACTTTATTGTTAATCTTCTGAATTTCTAATTGCTGTCTCTCCATGGATTCTTGAAGCTTATTAAATTTTTCATTATGTTGTTGAATAATCTTTTTAATTTCTTTAACTGCTTAATCTGTGTGTTCCTTGGCTTTTTCTGTGTGTTGCCTGATCTTGTTCCTAATGTCATGATGAGTTCTGTATATTAATCTTTTGTATTCTACTTCTTGTAATTCCAGGAATACATCTTCATCTGGAAGAGTCCTTGATTATTTGTTTTGGGAGTTTGTTGAAGCAATCATGGTCTACTTCTTTATGTGATTTGATATCGACTGTTGTCTCCAAGCCATCTATTAGTTTTGTATTAATTTATTTTATGTTTGCTCACTGTGTCCTAGTTTCTTGCTTTGTTTTGTTTGGATATACCAAGTAGGCTACTAGAGTGAGCTAACTTGATTATTGGAGCCTTTGATGCACTAATGTCCTGTTACCAGATGGCTAGAGCTGTTACCAGGTATATGAGCCTAGGAGTTCATTCACTATTCTTGTATAGATTCAGCTCTGGTGTCCTGATAGTCAGTCACCTAGTGTGTGGTGTAGGCTTTCACCTACTATCTTAGAGGAGCAGTGGTGATGGGTATATGCACTGGTTTCTGGTAGCAGCAGGGGGTCACACTCTGAGGAAGGCAGGGGGCTGACAGCCTTCCCCCAAGTGTCAGTGAAGAAGGAGCATCTCTGTTCTCTACAGCGCTGTGGTGGGCGGGCTCTGCACCTGTACCTTAGGCACCCAATGCTTATACCTGTAAGGATTGGTAGACACCACTATCCTTCGGCCCCTTTCACAGGTGGCTAGGTGGCGTAGATAGAGCCTCCAGTCCTCAGGTCCCTGCTGTGGGTAGGTGAAAAAAAGTAAAATTTACTTTTTTTTGTTGGTAGGTGAAGGCCCTGTTTAATAGGCAGAGTGGTGTCAGAGCTCCAAAACCTGCCTCTCCACTGCCCAGCTGAAACAGTCAGATCTCCAACAGATTAGCCCTTGCAATATAACAGCCACCTGGATCCACGCAGGGGTGAAAGACAAAGTCTGGATCACTTGTGCCTGAACTGGAGCCACTTCTGCTCTGAGCTTCCAGATTAGGGAATTGGCAGAGTATTTTTCCCCAATTTGTTAATTTATTCCTTCTCCCAGGCCAGGAGAATGGCTTAAGCAGCACAGCAGGTCCTATCTCAGGCCCAGGGAAATTAACTGTTAATGAAGCCAGCTGGGGCAGAGGGAGAAAGGTTCAGACAGATAGGAGAGAGTTCTGTCAAAAGAAGGAGCTATTAGATTCGTGTGGTAAATTAGACAAAATCACTTATCTTGTGCCAAAAGCACTGTGTTATCTCAGATTCCAGAGATGTGTGTAGCCTGTGTGCGCTGGCTGGGTCCCTGCTGAGATTGCCCCAGGGAGTAAGGGCTATGTCCCGCACTTGCCTTCTTTTGCTGAAGCAGCCACTTCCTAAATGCCACGGCTAGCCCCGCTGTAGACACGCCATACGGTCAGGGGTGCTCCACTCGGTTGCTTTCTTTCACTGAAGCTGTTGTGTCCTGGGAAACTACCACTAGCCCCACCGCAGCCACACCAAGGAATGGGCCAAGGAATCGGAGCTGAGGCGCTGCGTGGGCTCGGCAACTTGTTGCTGCTTCTGCACCATCTCTCTCTCTACCCACCACTCAGACTGATTCCTTGATTTTGCCTTTGATGCTCAGGCTTCCTAGCTTGTCATATATATAATTGATTGACTTGTTTTTTCAGGCCTTTGTTGTAAGGCGATCAGCAAAAGCATCTGACTAGTTCACCAACTTGCCCCTGTCTCAGAATTGCCTAAATTTCTGAGGGATAAGAATCTGGACCAGTACAAAACTGGTTTCTATGAGTTGGAGACCCAACAAACACCTCCACTCTCCAAGTTTTTTGTCATTTCTGACACCAGCCATTCCCCCCACAGCCCTCTTTACTTCTCTGCTGGATTCGATAATTTGTTGCAGTGGCCACGTAGAACTCACAGGCTTATTATGGAAGTAAAGGCTACAACTCAGGACCAGGATCAACTTGGAGGTAATAGGATACAACTCAGAATAGGATACAGTTCATCAATCAGGACAGTTTTCAACTAGGACAACTCTTTCAGCTGCCCTCTGCTGCTAGTAGGCCTCTCTGTCCTGTAAACAGACCTCTCTGCCTTCTGAGCTGGCCTCTCTGCCATGCAAAAAAGGCCCACATTACATCTTATATTGCCTTAGTACATTTGTCAAAGCTAAGAAACTTACATGAGCCCTGGTGGTGCAGTGATTAAGCACTTGGCTACTAATTGAAAGATCAGTGGTTTGAACCTGCCACTTGCTCTGTAGGAAAAAGATGTGACAGTCTGCTTCTGTAAGATTTATAGCCTTGAAAACCCTATGGGGTAGTTCTACTATGTCCTGTAGAGTTGCTATGAGTCAGAATTGACTTAACAGCAATAGGTTATTTATTTTTTTTAAAGAAATTTATGCTGATACACGATTATTAAACTATAGACTTGTGTTGGACTAACAGTTTTTCCATTAACGTCCTTTTTCTGTTCCAGAATCCAGTGTGGGATATTGCATTGCATTTAATTGGCATGTCTCTTTAGTCTTGATCTTTTATTTTTAATTATTTTTTTAAATTGTGCTTTAGGTGAAGGTTTACAAAGATAGTTTCTCATTAAACAATTAATACACATATTGGTTTGTGACGTTGGTTGCCAACTCTGCGATGTATCAACACTCTCCCCTACTCAAGTTTGGGTTCCCCATTTCCATTCATCCAGCTTTCCTGTCCCCTTCTGCCTTCTTGTCTTTGCCCCTGGGCTGGTGTGCCCATGTAGTCTTGTATATGTTATTAAGCTATGTGTATTATTGTTTGTTTTATGGGCTTGTCTAATCTCTGGCTGAAGTGTGAACCACAGGAGTGACTTCAGTACAGAGTTTAAAGTTTGTCTAGAGGCCATACTCTTGGGGTTTCTTCAGTCTCCATCAGACCTGTAAGTCTGGTCTTTTTTTGTGAGTTTGAATTTTCTACATTGATCTTATTTTTTTTTAATATAGGTGTTTACAGCTATAAATTTTCCACTAAACAGTGATTTTGCTGCATCCCATAAGTTTTGATACATTGCATTTTTGTTTTCATTCATCTCATTTTCTAATTTCCCTTCCGATTTCTTCTGCAACCCATTGGTTATTTAGGAGTGTGTCATTTCCATATATTTGTGGATTCCCAAATTTCCTCTATTATTGATTGCTAATTCATTCCATTGTGGTTGAAAATCATAGCCTAACATATGGTTTATCCTAGACAATGTTCCATGTGCACTTGAGAAGAATGTGTATTTTGTTGTTGCTGAGTGGAGTTTTTTTTTTTTATATAAATGTCTGTTATAACTACAGGGTTTATAGTGTTGTTCATGTCTTCTGTTTCCTAGTTGATCTTTGGTGTAGTTGTTCTATCCATTATTGAAAGTTGAATAGTGAAGTCTCCAACTATTATTGTTGAATTGTCTATTTTATTATTATTTTTTTTTTACTAGTTTTTGCTTTATGTATTTTGGGGCTCTGTTGTTCGGTTTGGAACCCTGGTGATGCACTGGTTAAGTGTTCAGCTGCTAACAAAAAGGTCGGTCATTCGAATTCACCAGCCTCTCCTTGGAAATCCTGTAGGGGGAGGGGGCAGTTCTCCTCTGTCCTATAGTGTCACTATGAGTCAGAATCAACTCAATGGCAATGGTTTTTCTTTTTTGTTGTTGTTAGGTTCGCATATGTTTATAATTGTATCTTCTTGATGGATTGACCCTGTTATCCTTAATAAATGTCCTTTGTCTCTAGTAACAATTTTTTGTCTTAAAGCCTATTTTGACTAATATTAGTAGACACTTCTGCTCCTCCCCTTCTCCTGTTTGTATGAAATATCTTTTTCATTCTTTTACTTTCAACTTATATGTCACTGAATCTAAGGTGTTTCTCTTGTGGACTGCATGTTGTTGGATCATTTTTTGAAAAATTCAGCCTACCAATCTCTGCATTTATATTAGTGTTTAATCCGCTTATATTCAGCATAATTACTGATAAGGTAAAATTTATGTTTGCCATTTTGCTATTTGTTTTTGATATATCTTATTTTTTTGTTCCTCTGTCTCTCCATTACTGCCTTCTTCATTTTCAACAGATATTTTCTAGTATACTGTTTTAATTCCCTTGTTTATTTTACTATACTTTTTATTTTCTTAGTGGTTGCCTTGAGGATTGCAATTAACATCTTTAAATTAAAACAATCTAGTTTGGATTAATGTCAACATAATTTCAATGGTAAAGAAAACTTTGCTCTAAAATAGCTTCATTACCTCTTCCCTCTTCTATTACTGTCATACAAACTACAGATTTATGCATTATAAGCCTATTATAAGCTCATCAACACAATATTATAATTATTACTTTATGCATTTGTGTTTTAAATCATATAGGAAAAGAGTTACAAACAAAAGTATATTTATGCTGTATATCTTCATATGGATTTGAGTTATTGTCTAATGTCTTTTCATTTCATGCTGAAGGACTCTATTTAGTATTTCTTGTAGGGAAGATTTGCTAGTCATGAGTTCTCTCAGTTTTTGTTTATCTGGAAATGTCTTAAATTCTCCTTCATTTTTCTGAAGGATTGTTTTGCTAGGTATAGAATTCATGTTTGATAATTTTTTCTTTTCTTCACACTTCGAATAAGCCTCTGTCTTCACTGGTTGCTGATGAGAAATCAGCTGTTATTGTATTATTGAGGGTCCTTTGTACTTGATGAGTTGCTTCTCACTTGCTACCTTTTAGACTCTTTTTGTCATTGGCTTTCTACAATTTTATCATGATGTGCCTAGGTGTGGATCTCTTTGAGTTTATTCCAGGTGAGTTTTGTTGAGCTTCTTGAATGTGTGTATTCATATTTTTATCCAATTTGGAATGTTTTCAGTCATTATTTCTTCAAATATTCTTTCTACTCTTTCTTTCTCCATTC
Source organism: Loxodonta africana (assembly GCF_030014295.1). Taxonomy (NCBI): domain Eukaryota; kingdom Metazoa; phylum Chordata; class Mammalia; order Proboscidea; family Elephantidae; genus Loxodonta; species Loxodonta africana. The sequence continues at coordinate 160,793,138 of NC_087344.1, read as the reverse complement.
TTTCTGGGGCTTTCCTAATGTATATGTTGGTATGTTTAATGGTGTCCCACAAGTCTCTGACGTTCTGTTCATCTATCATTATTCCATTTTCTTTCTGTTTCTCGGACTGGATAATCTCAATTGACTTCTCTTCAGGTTTGCCAATTTTTTCTTCTGCTTGCTCAAATTTGCTATTGAGCCCATCTAGTGAATTTTTCATTTCAGTTATTGTACATTTCAACCCAAGAATTTCTACTCGATTCTTTTTTTGTAAATCTAATTTCTTTATTGATACTGTAGTTAGTGAGAGTCATTTTCATACTTTACTTCTTTAGGCATGGTTTTCTTTAGTTCTTTGCACATACTTAAATTGCTGATTTAAAATCTTTGTTTAATAAGTTCAATGTCTAGGCTTCATCGAAGACAATTTCTAGTGATTGCCTTTTTTAACCTGTGTATATATGGGCTATACTTGTTTCATTGAATGGCTCATAATTTTTTGTTGAAAGCTGGACATTTTATATAATATAATGTGGCAACTCTGGAAATCAGAATCTCCCTTTTCTGTATGGTGTATTGTTACTGCTTTTTGTATCTATTATTGTTTGTGTAGCCACTTTTCTGAACTAATTATATAAAGCCTGTATTCTTTTTTTGTGAGTGCCACTAGCCTCTATTTGATTAGCTTAGTGTTCAGCTAGTGTTTGGACAGTGATTTCCTTAAATTCCTGGAACCAGTAAATCTCCCAGTTTTTGCTGAGAGGTTGTATGTGTGTGCTGGAATACACCATCAATGCTCAGCCAGACACTTGACAACTCTCCCTTAGCCTTCAATTCCTGCTTGTGCAAACCCTCAAGGTCAGCCAGAGGTGAGAGCTTAGAGCTTCTTAAGGCTTTCCTGAGCATAAGACAGCCCTATGCATATCTATGGCCTTCTATATTTCTAGAAATATGTTGGAGCTTTTCAAAGCCCCTATGGACATTTTATTCCCCACCTTTCCTTTTAACCTTTTTGTTTAGTCTATTGTTTGCCTCTGGAATTCCTGGGTGGTACAGATGGTTAAATGCTCAACTACTAGCTGAAAGGATGGTGGTTAGAACTCACTCAGAGGCTCCTTGAAAGACAGACCTGGTGATCTGCTTCTCAAAGTTCAGAGCCTTGAAAAAACCCAATGAAGGAGTCCTTCTCTGCACACATTGGGTCACCGGGAGTCAGAATCAACTTGGTGGCAAATAACATTGTTTGCCTCAGCTATGAATCACTGACTCAAGCAGCTGCGAATCACTGACTCAAGCAGCTGCAAAGTTACAGCATTTACCTGTAATTGTTATCAACAAATGCTCCTCTTCCACTACCCCCAGACAAGTGCTTTTTGCAGTGAGTGGGCTCAAGTTAAGTCAAATACAGACAACATTGTAAGTAGGGTCTTCTGGGGAACCAACGAATAGACAGGTCAAATAACGACAATTCCCTGAGAATAAGGCTTTGAAAGACCTCCAGCCCTGTTCTGCTTCCTCTGGTGACTGCCAGACTGACTGAGAATGTGGGCTTTTGTATGAAACCTGCTGGAGAGCTGGAGATAGGACAAGGGAAATTTAAAAGACCATAAAGCTTGCTGTTCTTACTGAAATTCAGCTGTTCTTCTTGAATAAACTGTCTCCAAGCCTTTGGTTAATTTCCAGATTTCTGAAAAGATGATTCTGATAATTTTTAGCATTGTTTTTATTGCTTTAATGGAGGGGTGAATTTTTGGAGATCCTTACTCTGCCATTTTTGCTGATATCACTGACCTTACTTTTTAAACATAATTTTTAAGTATAAGAATTACAGAATAATATGGATTACCAACACACAAGGCCTCTCGAGAAGACAAAGTAAAGTATTATAATGACATGTGCAAAGAGCTGGAGATGGAAAACCAAAAGAGAAGAATACGCTCGGTGTTTCTCAAGCTGAAAGAACTGAAGAAAAAATTTAAGCCTCGAGTCGCAATAGTGAAGGATTCCATGAAGAAAATATTAAACGATGCAGGAAGCATCAAAAGAAGATGGAAGGAATACACAGAGTCATTATACCAAAAAGAATTAGTCGATATTCAACCATTTCAAGAGGTGGCATATGATCAGGAACAGGTGGTACTGAAGGAAGAAGTCCAAGCTGCTCTGAAGGCATTGGCGAAAAACAAGGCTCCAGGAATTGATGGAATATCAACTGAGATGTTTCAACAAACAGAAGCAGCGCTGGAGATGCTCACTTGTCTATGCCAAGAAATATGGAAGACAGCTTCCTGGCCAACTGACAGGAAGAGATGCATATTTATGCCTATTCCCAAGAAAGGTGATCCAACCGAACGTGGAAATTATAGAACAATATCATTAATATCACATGCAAGCAAAATTTTGCTGAAGATCATTCAAAAACGGCTGCAGCAATATATTGACAGGGAACTGCCAGAAATTCAGGCCGTTTTCCAAAGAGGACGTGGAACCAGGGATATCATTGCTGATGTCAGATGAATCCTGACTGAAAGCAGAGAATACCAGGATGTTTACCTGTGTTTTATTGACTATACAAAGGCATTCGACTGTGTGGGTCATAACAAACTATGGATAACATTGTGAAGAACGGGAATTCCAGAACACTTAATTGTGCTCATGAGGAACATTTACATAGATCAAGAGACAGTTGTTTGGACAGAACAAGGGGATTCTGATTGGTTTAAAGTCAGGAAACGTGTGCATCGGGGTTGTATTCTTTCACCATACCTATTTAATCTGTATGCTGAACAAATATCCCGAGAAGCTGGAGTATATGAAGAAGAACGATGTATCAGGTTTTGAGGAAGACTCATTAACAACCTGCATTATGCAGATGACACAACCTTGCTTGCTGAAAGTGAAGAGAACTTGAAGCACTTACTAATGAAGATCAAAGACCACAGCCTTCAGTATGGATTACACCTCAACATAAAGAAAACAAAAATCCTCACAACTGGACCGATGAGCAACATCATGATAAACGGAGAAAAGATTGAAGTTGTCAAGGATTTCATGTTACTTGGATCCACAATCAACAGTCATGGAAGCAGCTGTCAAGAAATCAAAAGACACATTGCATTGGGCAAATCTGCTGCAAAGGACCTCTTCTTCAAAGTGTTGAAGAGCAAAGATGTCACCCTGAAGACTAAGGTCACCTGACCCAAGCCATGGTATTTTCAATCATGTCATATGCATGTGAAAGCTGGGCAAGGAATAAGGAAGACCGAAGAAGAGTTGACGCCTTTGAATTGTGGTGTTGGTGAAGAATATTGAATATACCATGGACTGCCAAAAGAACGAACAAATCTGTCTTGGAAGAGGTGTGGCCAGAATGCTCCTTAGAGGCGAGGATGGCGAGACTGCGTCTTACATACTTTGGACATGTTGTCAGGAGGGATCAGTCCCTGGAGAAGGACATCATGCTTGGCAGAGTACAGGGTCAGCGGAAAAGAGGAAGACCCTCAACGGGGTGGATTGACACAGTGGCTGCAACAAAGAGCTCAAGCATAACAATGATCGTAAGGATGACTCAGGACTGGGCAGTGTTTCATTCTGTTGTGCATAGGGTGGCTATGGGTCGGAACCGACTCGATGGCACCTAACAACAACAACAACAACAACAATGGATTACCAAATGTTATTGATTAATGTGAGCTGCTTTACCAACAAAAAATAAAGAAATATGTTTTCTCGTAAAGCAGTGAGGATTTCTGTAGATAGAGCAAAACTCACTCAATTCTTTGTTCTTAGTCCGATTAGTAAAATTCAAGGCCCTGTTAAGATTGTTGACTGCTGAAGGTGGAGCCTTCTTTCTTTCTGACATTTTCTTCATTAAGTTGAAGAGAAGGACAATGAGAGTCTACTGTAAATTTTTTGAGGAGGGCTCTAAAATTTCTAGTATTGAAAACATCTGTATTAAATTCTTATCCAAAAATTCTGCCTTATAGACTAGGAGAATCCTGGCGGTCATGGTACCCAAACCTTCTGTTGGCCCAGGACAGGAACCATTCCAGAAGACAACTCATCAGACACGGATTGGACTGGACAATGGGTTGGAAAGAGGTGCTGATGAGGAGGGAGCTACTTGTAACAGGTGGACACTTGAGACTGTGTTGGCATCTCCTGTCTAGAGAGGAGATGGGAAGGTAGAGGGGGTTAGAAATTGGCAAAATGGTCATGAAAGGAGAGACTGGAAGGAGGGAGCGGGCTGACTCATTGGGGGAGAGTAAATGGGAGTATGTAGTAAGGTGTATATAAGTTTATATGTGAGAGACTGACTTGATTTGTAAACTTTCACTTAAAGCACAATAAAAATTATTTTTAAAAAATTCTGCCTCATATACATGCTACTAATAATGGAGATTTCTGGATTGCTAAAGCCTCATATTTCCTTGAAATTGTTAAGTTTTTTTTATAATATATAATATATAATGAATTGTTTTTCTTTTTGATAGATATATACTGTGAAGACACCAACAAAAGTAAAAATACATCCAAAGGAAAACCAGAATTTATCAAATGAAGAGAGTAATAAAAAGAGAAAAATGGTCTTTGAATTTGATATATTAATTCAGATAGTTCAGCAATGACTGATCTTTTGGTAAAAATTGCAGATAAGTGACATTTATTATTTTTTACATTATTTCTTAATGTATGTGTATAATAGATGGAGATGCTAAATGTCATTGAAATACTGAAATACAGGAGAACTCTACCATAACACAAAGCCCTATGCATTTGCAGCATTTTAAAGAAATTAGGGTTCAAATAATTTGCCCCCAAATTTCAGAAAACATGGCATTTTGAAAATACTGGCTATAACACAGTTAGCATATGAGATGAGTGATCATTGCCTTGCTTTCCAGCCACATGTATAAGGGAAATTTTTAATCATATTTTCTTTTCTTCTTTGTTTCTCTAAGAAAGGTAAGGTGAATATTTTTTATCTTGCTACAGCTAACTGTGTTCTTCTGGGCGCTCTTTATTTTGTATATTATACTCGTTCCCTTATTTTACATCACTTATTAGGTAATGTCCATATCAACATATTGATTGACAACTTTAACATTTCTATCACTCTTAAAAATGTTAATGCATTAAGGATAGCACGTTTAAGAATGCTGTCTCCCCTAATACTTTATATCAGTAATTAATCCTTACCATGAGTGTGTTCACACACGCAAGTATTTTATAAAGTCATAATGATGAATTTCTGGGACTAATTTAACCTAGATTCAGTGAATTTATAAATGGATTAACCTTGACATACTAAATGGAACAATGCACTAAAATACTTAAAAAATTCCAGCTAAAGTCATTTCTTTTATTAATCTCACTCTTTGAAGATCCTTCAAGCTTTTCCACTGCTTTGGGGCTCTCTACTTTTATTTCTTTTGGAATAATGAGTAGTTGATGTCTTAAAACCCTAATAATTGAAGGTAACTTGTAGAGCTTTTTGTCTAGTACCCCTGTTGTATAGATAATGATTAACATTTTAGTAATTAAAACTGTGTGCCAGGCACTGTTCTAATCACTTTACATCAGAGCTCTGAACTGGTTCTAAATGGCACAGTCATAGCTGACGGAAACAAAGCAGGACTTCAAATCAGTTTGAAGCAGTTCAGCCATGACCAAGGGAAACAAGGGCAGTGCGTGCATTGCATAGCAACCAAATCTCTTATGCTTTGGCTTTTGACCCAAGTAGGAAATGGGCAGTGGTGCCCTGCTCAAAGATGGTGGCTGATGGGCTGCTTTGAATGTATGTCACTCTCAATAAACCCAAAAAACCAAACCCACTGCCATCGAGTTGATTCTGACTCATAGTGACCCTATAGGACAGAGTAGAACTGCCCAATAGAGTTTCCAAGGAATGCTTGGTGGATTTGAACTGCTTACCTCTTGGCTGTCCATAAAAAAAAACATAGCCCTGCCAATAATCCAATGTCCTGCATCAGGACATTTTCTGGAGCCTATTACCCAATCTCGCACATCAGAAAACTTTCAGGAGCCTGATGCAGGAGATTGGATTATGGGCAGGGCTGTGGAGAGCATCACATATTCAAAGCCATTGTACCATCTTTGAGTGGGGCACCTGCTACCTGTTTCCTTCTTGGGCCAAAAGCCAGTGCACAAGAGATCTGGTTGCGACACAATGAGTACACTTCCCTTCTCTCCCTCTGCCATGACTGAACTGCTTTGAGCTGGTTTTGGAAGCCCTGACTTATTTCACTTGGCCATGACTGAACTGTTTAGAACCAGTTCAGAGGCCTGCTTTACAAAGATTATTTATTATAACAATTCCATGGTGTAGCAGTATAGACAATTCTGTTATCTCCATTTTACAAATAAATAAACTGAGTCATACAAGTACCTTGTCCAAGATCACATAGCTAGTAAGGCATGGAGCCATAATTTGAACAGACCACCTGCTTCATAACCCATGTTATCACTATTCTAATAACTGCCAATTCAAACTGAAGTCCAGATATATAAAAATATGGTGAGAATTAGTAAAAAGAAGGGGCTTTGGAGTTAAACATCCCGGAGTTGAAATCCCTGCTATTTTTTAGCAGTGTGAGTTTAGACCAGTTTCTTAGCTGATCTTAGAATGATTAGAATAATTTTATTTAATTTTTTTAAAATAATTTTTATTGAGCTTTAAGTGAACGTTTACAAATCAAGTCAGTCTGTCACATATAAGCTTATATACACCTTATTCCATACTCCCACTTACTCTCCCCCTAATGAGTCAGCCCTTCCAGTCTCTCCTTTCGTGACAATTTTGCCAGTTTCTAACCCTCTCTACCCTCCCATCTCCCCTCCAGACAGGAGATGCCAACACAGTCTCAAGTGTCCACCTGATACAAGTAGCTCACTCTTCATCAGCATCTCTCTCCAACCCATTGTCCAGTCCCTTCCATGTCTGATGAGTTGTCTTCTGGAATGGTTCCTGTCCTGGGCCAACAGAAGGTTTGGGGACCATGACCGCCGGGATTCCTCTAGTCTCAGTCAGACCATTAAGTATGGTCTTTTTATGAGAATTTGGGGTCTGCATCCCACTGATGTCCTGCTCCCTCAGGGGTTCTCTGTTGTGCTCCCTGTCAGGGCAGTCATCAGTTGTGGCCAGGCACCATCTAGTTCTTCTGGTCTCAGGATGATGTAAGACTCTGGTTCATGTGGCCCTTTCTGTCTCTTGGGCTCATAGTTGTCATGTGACCTTGGTGTTCTTGTTCTTCATTCTCCTTTGATCCAGGTGGGTTGAGACCCATTGATGCATCTAGATGGCTGCTTGTTAGCATTTAAGACCCCAGACACCACATTTCAAAGTGGGATGCAGAATGTTTTCGTAATAGTATTATTTTGCCAATTAACTTAGAAGTTCCCTTAAGCCATAGTCCCCAAACCCCCGTCCTTGCTCCGCTGACCTTTGAAGTATTCAGTTTATCCTGGAAACTTCTTTGCTTTTGGTCCAGTCCAGTCGAGCTGACCTTCCATGTATTGAGTATTGTCCTTCCCTTCACCTAAAGCAGTTCTTTTCTACTAACTAATCAGTAAATAACCCTCTCCCGCCCTCCCTCCCTCCCCTCCTCGTAACCACAAAAGTGTGTGTTCTTCTCAGTTTATACTATTTCTCAAGATCTTATAATAGTGGTCTTATACAATATTTGTCCTTTTGCCCTGACTAATTTCACTCAGCATAATGTCTTCCAGGTTCCTCCATGTTGTGAAATGTTTCACAGATTCGTCACTGTTCTTTATCGATGCGTAGTAGTCCATTGTGTGAATATACCACAATTTATTTAACCAATCATCTGTTGATGGACACCTTGGTTGCTTCCAGCTTTTTGCTATTGTAAACAGAGCTGCAATAAACATGGGTGTGCATATATCTGTTCGTGTGAAGGCTGTTATTTCTCTAGGGTATATTCCAAGGAGTGGGATTTCTGGGTTGTATGGTAGTTCTATTTCTAACTTTTTAGAAAAACGCCAGATAGATTTCCAAAGTGGCTGTACCATTTTACATTCCCACCAGCAGTGTATAATAGTTCCAATCTCTCCACAGCCTCTCCAAAATCTATTATGTTGTGTTTTTTGGATTAACGCAGCCTTGTTGGAGTAAGATGGAATCTCATCGTAGTTTTAATTTGCATTTCTCTAATGGCTAATGATCAAGAGCATTTTCTCATGTGTCTGTTAGCTGCCTGAATATCTTCTTTAGTGAAGTGTGTGTTCATATCCTTTGCCCACTTTTTGATTGGGTTGTTTTGTCTTTTTGTGGTTGAGTTTTAACAGAATTACATAGATTTTAGAGATCAGGCACTGGTCGGAGATATCATAACTGAAAATTCTTTCCCAATCTGTAAGTGGTCTTTTTACTCTTTTGGTGAAGTCTTTAGATGAGCATAGGTGTTTGATTTTTAGGAGCTCCCAGTTATCTGGTTTCTCTTCGTCATTTTTGGTAATATTTTGTATTCTGTTTATGCCTTTTATTAGGGCTCCTAAGGTTGTCCCTATTTTTTCTTCCATGATCTTTATCGTTTTAGTCTTTATGTTTAGGTCTTTGATCCACTTGGAGTTAGTTTTTGTGCATGGTGTGAGGTATGGGTCCTGTTTCATTTTTTTGCAAATGGATATCCATTTATGCCAGCACCATTTGTTACAAAGACTATCTTTTCCACAATTAGCTGACACTGGGCCTTTGTCAAATATCAGCTGTTCATATGTGGATGGATTTATATCTGGGTCCTCAATTCTGTTCCATTGGTCTATGTGCCTGCTGTTGTACCAGTACCAGGCTGTTTTGACTACTGTGGTTGTATAATAGGTTCTAAAATCAGGTAGAGTTAGGCCTCCCACTTTCTTCTTCTTTTTCAGTAATGCTTTACTTATCCGGGGCTTCTTTCCCTTCCATATGAAGTTGGTGATTTGTTTCTACATCGCCTTAAAAAATGTCATTGGAATTTGGATTGGAAGCGCATTGTATGTATAGATGGCTTTTGGTAGAATAGACATTTTTACTATGTTAAGTCTTCCTATCCATGAGCAAGGTATATTTTTCCACTTAAGTAGGTCCTTCTTAGTTTCTTGCAGTAGTACTTTGTAGTTTTCTTTGTATAGGTCTTTTATATCTTTGGTAAGATTTATTCCTAAGTATTTTATCTTCTTGGGGGCTACTGTGAATGGTATGGATTTGGTGATTTCCTCTTCGATGTTCTTTTTGTTGATGTAGAGGAATCCAAGTGATTTTTGTATGTTTATCTTATAACCTGAGACTCTGCCAAACTCTTCTATTAGTTTCAGTAGTTTTCTGGAGGATTCCTTAGGGTTTTCTGTGTATAAGATCATGTCATCAGCAAATAGAGATAATTTTACTTCTTCCTTGCCAATCCAGATGCCCTTTATTTCTTTGTCTAGCCTAATTGCTCTGGCTAGGACCTCTAGCACAATGTTGAATAAGAGAGGTGATAAAGGGCATCCTTGTCTGGTTCTGGTTCTCAAGGGAAATGCTTTCAGGCTCTCTCCATTTAGAGTAATGTTGGCTGTTGGCTTTGTATAATGCCTTTATTATGTTGAGGAATTTTCCTTCAATTTCTATTTTGCTGAGAGTTTTTATCATGAATGGGTGTTGGACTTCGTCAAATGCCTTTGCTGCATCAATTGATAAGATCATGTGGTTTTTGTCTTTTGTTTTATTTATATGGTGGATTACATTAATGGTTTTTCTAATATTAAACCAGCCTTGCATAAAAAAAATTATTATTATTTTTTTTGCATACCTGGTATAAATCCCACTTGGTCGTGGTGGATTATTTTTTTGATATGTTGTTGAATTCTATTGGCTAGAATTTTGTTGAGGATTTTTGCATCTATGTTCATGAGGGATATAGATCCGTAATTTTCTTTTTTTGTGATGTCTTTACCTGGTTTTGGTATGAGGGATATGGTGGCTTCATAGAATGAGTTGGGTAGTATTCCGTCATTTTCTATGCTTTGAAATACCTTCAGTAGTAGTGGTGTTAACTCTTCTCTGAAAGTTTGGTAGAACTCTGCAGTGAAGACGTCCGGGCCAGGGCTTTTTTTTGTTGGGAGTTTTTTGATTACCGTTTCAATCTCTTTTTTTGTTATGGGTCTATTTAGTTGCTCTACTTCTGAATGTGTTAGTTTAGGTAGGTAGTGTTTTTCCGGGAATTCATCCATTTCTTCTAGGTTTGCAAATTTGTTAGAGTACAATTTTTCGTAATAATCTGATATGATTCTTTTAATTTCAGTTGGGTCTGTTGTGATGTGGCCCTTCTCGTTTCTTATTCGGGTTACTTGTTTCCTTTCCTGTATTTCTTTAGTCAGTCTAGCCAGTGGTTTATCAATTTTGTTAATTTTTTCAAAGAACCAGCTTTTGGCTTTGTTAATTCTTTCAATTGTTTTTCTGTTCTGTAATTCATTTAGTTCAGCTCTATTTTTTATTATTTGTTTTCTTCTGGTGCCTGATGGTTTCTTTTGTTGCTCACTTTCTATTTGTTCAAGTTGTAGGGACAGTTCTCTGATTTTGGCTCTTCTTTTTGTATGTGTGCATTTATTGATATAAATTGACCTCTGAGCACTGCTTTTGCTTTGTCCCAGAGGCTTTATTAGGAAGTGATTTCATTCTCGTTGCATTCTATGAATATCTTTATTCCCTCCTTAATGTCTTCTATAACCCAGTCTTTTTTGAGCAGGGTATTGTTCAGTTTCCACGTATTTGATTTCTTTTCCGTAATTTTTCTGTTATTGATTTCCACTTTTATGGCCTTATGGTCTGAGAAGATGCTTTGTAATATTTCGATGTTTTGGATTCTGCAAAGGTTTGTTTTATGACCTAATATGTGGTCTATTCTGGAGAATGTTCCATGAGCGCTAGAAAAAAAAGTATACTTTGCAGCACTTGGGTGGAGTGTTCTGTATAAGTCAATGAGGTCAAGTTGGTTGATTGTAGCAATTAGGTCTTCCATGTCTCTATTGAGCTTCTTACTGGAAGTCCTGTCCTTCTCCGAAAGTGGTGTGTTAAAGTCTCCTACTATAATTGTGGAGGTGTCTATCTCACTTTTCAGTTCTGTTAAAGTTTGTTTTGTGATTCTTGCAGCCCTGTCATTGGGTGCATAAATATTTAATATGGTTATATATTCCTGGTCAGTTGTCACTTTAATCATTATGTAGTGTCCTTCTTTATCCTTTGTGGTGGATTTAGCTTTGAAGTCTATTTTGTCAGAAATTAATATTGCTACTCCTCTTCTTTTTTGCTTATTGTTTGCTGGATATATTTTTTTCCATCCTTTGAGTTTTAGTTTGTTTGTGTCTCTAAGTCTAAGATGTGTCTCTTGTAGGCAGCATATAGACAGATCGTGTTTCTTTATCAGAGACTCTCTGTCTCTTTATTGGTGTGTTTAGTCCATTTACATTCAGTGTAATTATAGATAAGTATGTGTTGAGTGCTGTCATTTTGATGCCTGTTTATGTGTGTTGTTGACAATTTCATTTTTCCACTTACTTTTTTGTGCTGAGACGTTTTTCTTTGTAAATTGTGAGATCCTCATTTTCATAGTATTTGACTTTATGTTTGCTGAGTCGTTATGTTTTTCTTGGTTTTTATTTTGAGTTATGTAGTTGTTATACCTCTTTGTGGTTACCTTAATATTTACCCCTATTTTTCTAAGTAAAAACCTAACTTGTATTGTCCTATATCGCCTTGTATCTCTGTCCATATGGCAGTTCTATGCCACCTGTATTTTGTCCCTCTTTTTGATTATTGTGATCTTTTACATATTGACTTCAATGATTCCCTGTTTTGAGCGTTTTTTTCTTTTTTAAATTAATCTTAATTTGTTTTTGTGATTTTCCTATTTGAGTTGGTTTCAGGATGTTCTATTCTGTGACCTTGTGTTGTGCTGGTATCTGATGTTGTTGGTTTTCTGACCAAATAATTTCCTTTAGAATTTCTTGTAGCTTTGGTTTGGTTTTTGCAAATTCTCTAAGCTTGTGTTTATCTGTAAATGTTTTAATTTCATCTTCATATTTGAGAGAGAGTTTTGCTGGATATATGATCCTTGGCTGGCAGTTTTTCTCCTTTAGTGCTCTCTATTTTTATATGTCATCCCATTGCTTTCTTGCCTGTATGGTTTCTTCTGAGTAGTCTGAACTTATTCTTATTGATTGTCCTTTGTAGAAGACCTTTCTTTTATCCCTGGCTGCTTTTTAAATTTTCTCTTTATCTTTGGTTTTGGCAAGTTTGATGATAATATGTCTTGGTGATTTTCTTTTTTGGATCAATCTTAAATGGGGTTCAATGAGCATCTTGGATAGATATCGTTTTGTCTTTCATGATGTCAGGGAAGTTTTCTGCCAACAGATCTTCAACTATTCTCTCTGTGTTTTCTGTTATTCCTCCCTGTTCTGGGACTCCAATGACACGCAAGTTATCCTTCTTGATAGAGTCCCACATGATTCTTAGGGTTTCTTCATTTTTTAAAAATTTTTATCTGATTTTTTTTCAACTATATTGGTGTCGATTCCCTGGTCCTCCAGATTTCCCACTCTGCATTCCAATTGCTTGATTCTGCTCCTCTGACTTCCTACTGCGTTGTCTAATTCTGTAATTTTATTGTTAATCTTTTGGATTTCTGAATGCTGTCTCTCTGTGGATTCTTGCAGCTTATTATTTTTTCCACTATGTTCTTGAATAATCTTTTTGATTTCTTCAACTGCTTTATCAGTGTGTTCCTTGGCTTTTTCTGTAGATTGCCTTATTTCATTTTTGAGGTCATCCCCAATGTCTTGAAGCATTCTGTAAATTAGCTTTTTATATTCTGCATCTGGCAATTCCAGGATTGTATCTTCATTTGGGAAAGATTTTGATTCTTTAGTTTGGGGAGTTGTAGAAGCAATCATGGTCTACTTCTTTATGTGGTTTGATATCGACTGCTGTCTCCGAGCCATCACTAAGATATTGTAGTGATTTATTCTATATTTGCTCACTGAGTCTTATCTTGTTTTGTTTTCTTTCAATATACATAGATGGGCTACTAGATTGTGCTGTCTTGATTGTTGTAGCCCTTGAGTCACTTATGTCCTATTACCAGCTGGTTTGGGCTGTTACCAGATATATAAGCATAAGAGTCCATTCACTATTCTTGAGTTGAGTAGAATCGCTGATTTTGGGTCATCAAGTGTGTGGTGCAGACTGTCACCTATCCACCTAGAGAAGTAGTGGTGATAGTTGTGTGCACCAGATTCTAGTAGCAGCAGGAGTTCACACACAGCAGAGGGGCAGGATGCTGACAGGCTTCCCCCAAGTGCCAGTGAGGTAGGTGTGTCTCTATTCCTAAAGCACTTTGGTGGGTGGGCTCTGCAGCTGTACCTTAGGCCCCCAATGCAAGTACCTCTACAGATTGGTAGGTGTCACCCTCCTTAGACCCCTAAGGCAGGAGGGTAGGTGGTCTGGGGGCAGCTTCAGCCCTCAGTTCCCTGTTGTGGGTCAGTGAGGGCTCTGTTGAATACGCAGAGGTATCAGACCTGGGAAACTTGTCTTTCCAGTAATCCGCTAAAACAATTACAGTCAGATCCCTATCAGAAATGCCTTTGCAGTATAATAGCCACATTGTTCCCTGTAGGGATGCAAGCCCAAGACTGTGGATCACATATGCTTGGCTAGAGCTGGTTCTGTGTTTTTAGTCCAATTAGGGAAGGATTTTTGGTCCCTGGGTTTTTTGTAGCTGCTTCTCTCAGGCCAGGAGAATGGGTTAGGAAAAGACAAAAAAAAAAAAAAAGAAAGAAAAACCGCAGAGCAGTTTACTCTCTGGCTCAGGAAATTCCAATGTTAATGAAGCTGCCTGGGAAGGGGAGGGGGGGGTTCAGATAAATAGGAGAGAGTAGCACCCCAGAATATAGACAAAGTTACTTATCTTGGCTTGGGATGACTGTTTTATCTGAGATTCCTGAGGGGCGCGTCGACTGTGTGCGCTGGCTGGGTAGAGATTGCCCCCGAGGGTCAGGCCCGTATCCCGTGCTTGCCCTGTCTCAGAAGCCGCGGTTAGTTCCTCCGCTCCCAGTCCAAAGCCCCGCGCCAATTTTCCCCATCTGGGAGCCGCACTCCCGGTGCCAAAACCAGTCGCTGCCTCCCGGTGACTTCTCCTCCTGTCAGCCACGTCATGGCACTGCCTGCATGCACTGGCTGGGCTTCCCCCGAGGTCAGTTCAGGGGGCCAGGGCTGCGCCCTGTGTTTGCGCCGTCTCAGGATGCCGTGCTCAGCTCTCCTGTGCCCAGTGCAAAGCCCGGTGCCAAGGTTTCCTGACTGGGATGCTGGCTCCAGGCTCCGAAAACAGTCGCTGCTTCCCCGTGGTTGTTCGTTCTCAGTCTCTGTCACTCAGGTCAACTCTTTAGATCTGTGTTTGATGATCAGGGTTCGTAGATTGTGATGTATGTGATCGATTCACTTGTTTTTCCGAGTCTTTGTTGCAAGAGAGATCCGAGATAGCTTCTACCTAGTCGGCCATCTTGGCCCTGCCTCCTTTATTTAATTTTTTAAACTTTACAACACAATAAGCACATTTCAGTATTATAGAATCCCACATGATTGTTAAACTAGCCTAAAAACCCATTTGATAGTCCCTTGAATCTTTTCATTGTTTTTGTAATGTTGTTGGCTGTAGGAGTTAAATTTTGGTGAATAAAATAGAACCAAGATTTAGGTTCTTACTTGGCAGATTGAGGAATTTTTTATCGTTGTTGTCATCTTTTTTCTTCTACTTTTTTTTCCTTCTTTCTCCTTCTTCCTCCCTCTTTCTTTTTCTTCTCCTCATATGTGATATGTAGCCAAAATTTTAATAATATAATATTAATGATGGTTTTCCCCAAATTATACTTTTTTGCATCTTTCTCTAAGAGCATGGTTTCAGAGGAAGAGACATTTAAAAAACAATACAAAAATAATCATCTACCAGTTTCTCAACTTCCTGTCACAGCACAAAAACAGGTAGTTTTCAAATTTTATTTCAGAAAGCAAATTTTAAAAGTTGGATTTTTTTTCTTTCTCTTTTTCTTAATTAAGACTTTTATTGTATTTTATTTTGTATTCAGACCCCTTCGTCTCTAACAACTCTTGGACCCACAGTGAAGTTTGGAGCTATGTGAAAGATGCCAGAGGATCATTGGGCTGCAACTGCTAAAATGGATAGGAAGAAAAAGCTAATGGAAGCAGAAAAGCTATTTGTTTAATTTCAGGAAATTAGTGTGATTAAGGAGCCTAATAACATCAAATTTATAGTTAATTTTTTTATTCTTGTTTTCTAAAGAGCCAAATTCTATCTGGACATTGAGAAAATATTTTTTATGTTTACATGAATAATTTAGTTTTTTTAATTTATATTTTGGCCTAAATGTGAAATAACTACATGTTACCTGAAAAGTTACAATTGTATTCAGATGGATGATTATATTTTGTTATCTTTTCTTGTATCCTTGAAGACTCTTTTTTGCCAAGTTTTCAAATTTGCAGTTAGCCTTTGAATGCTAGGAGCACATTATTGAGATTTACTCTTTTTTCTTTACTATTAAACTATTTTGAGCGTTAAGTAATTGCGTCTTATTAATTCTTTGAAGCCATCTGTATGATGTGCATGATGTCTCTGATGTTATTCCATAACTTGTCTGATCTTGGTCATTACTGTTCAATGAGTCATATCTATTCTTGAGATGGTCTCCGAATTCAGGTAGGATAAACTCAAAGTCGTATTTTGGCTGTCATGGACTTGTTCTAATTTTTTTTTAGCTTCAACTTGAACTTGCATATGAGCAGTTGATGGTCTGTTCCATGGTTGGGACCTGGCCTTGTTCTGGCTGATGATATTGAGCTTCTCCATTGTCTCTCTCCACAGATGTAGTCATTTCGATTCCTGTGTATTCCATCTGGCAAGCTAAATAACACGCTAATATTGAATCTCTGTTGTGACTTTTGTAGCACTGTTCTGGAGTTGTCATTTAATGGGTCACTGCAGCCTGTGGTAGCTTTTTCTCAGCATGAGTGACTGTTTCTATAGAAATAGGTTGCAGCTACTGGGTCTTAAGGGAATGGCGCATAAGCTTTGTCTGTCTGGAGCCAAAATGAGCATGTCTGTGGGCCATATGCTTCAAAAGAGATGTGGGTTAAGGGGTCTCAGACAAATACTGGCTATAAAAAAGGCAAATATTAGCCACACTAGACTTGGCAAAGGTGTGGGACTCAGTCAGATGTCATATTTTGGACACATTTTGGTAATGGAACCAAAATGATTTGCTGACAGATTGACTGGAGATAAGGATGACATGAGGGAAAGAGAAGGTACAAGGTTAAAAGGAGTGTGTTTTGAAGTTCTGTTTTAGACATGTAATATTTAGGTACCTAAATGGACATGTTGAACAGGCCATTGGGAAAATGATTCTGGAGTCCTCCAGAAGGGTCAGGATTTAGTCATTATTGGCAAGTAGACAATATATAAAGTGTGGGGCTGAATGCACTGTCAAGGATAATGAATATGTAGTTATAGAAGAGAGAGGAGCTAGTACTGAACTCTGGAGCATTGGAACACTTAAAAGCCAGGAAACAGAGAAGGAGCCAACAAAGGAAACTAAGAAGGAGAGGCTAGTGGGGACGGAAGAAAACCAGGAGTGGTAGGGGTCCTTACTATCACCCATTTTGTCATACTGTGGTAGCTTGTGTGTTGCTATGATGCTGGAAGCTCTGCCACTGGATTTCAAATACCTGCAGAGCCACCCATGGTGGACAGGTTTCAGCAGAGCGTCCAAACTAACACAGACTGGAAGAAAGGCCTGATGATCTACTTCCAAAAATCAGCCAATAAAAATCTCATGGATAATAACAGAAAGCTCAGAGGCATAGGGAGGGTAAGGAGTGTCCAGGGGCAATCTCTAAGTTGTGACCCTTCCTCTCAATGTCAAGATGAATAGACGTTGATAGCGGCAGTGCATTAGTGGGAACACCTTACCCCCTCTTGCCTGGCTGCCTCAGTCAGGTGCATTTCATATTTGCGGCACCTTGGAATGTCATTCCATGCCTCTGGCACCCCTTTTGAACTTGCACTCAGAAGCAAGTGCTTCCCTCTGCACTCTGCCCCCCTCCCCTCGCCACTCTTCTGAAAACATTGTCCAGATGGCACAGGAAGAGGCAACATTTTGTTCTGTTATACATAAGGTCTTCATGAGTCAGAGCACGCTCGACAGTAACTAACAACAAGGGGTCATGGAAACCAAGAGAACAAAGTGATTCAAGAAGCAGGGAGTATTCCCCCGTGTCAAATATTGCTGAATGGTAATACCTGCAAACGGGGAATGGATCGTTGAATTTGGGGTTATATGATATACATCTCTGTTCTCAGTGACTTTTAGTCCAGCAGCAGATAGAAATGCGGAAACAAATGAATCACATCACAACAACAACAAACAATAACCCACATATAGTGTAATTAATTCAACAGTATACATATGTAGGAGATCAGAGAAGTGAATGATAAATTTTGTGTCTTGGCATCAGAGAAGGACTTCTGGAAGACATGGATTTTGGACATTAATAGAAATGCTACACATGTACATGAAGGACAGAGAAAATCAAGGCAGAAGAAATAGCCATATAAAGGATGAGGTGAAGAGTAATTACAAGAACCAGGCCATGGAGGACTTACAAGTGTTATGTTGCAAAGCTAGGACTTTTTTTTTTTTTTTGCATGGATAATGGAATATAGTTTAAGCAATGAAAATCAGACTTTATTATTTAAAATACAGTATTTTACAATTTAAATTTTACAAAGAGATATAAAGTATAAGATTTCCTAACTCTTATCATCAAGCCCCATAGTTGAGAAAGGCTTTTGTTTGAGGAAGATTAGTACAGTTAAAAAAGAGTGAGGCTGTTGCAAGTGTCGAAAGAGTCAGATAAGAGATGAGAAAATTTCTTAGGGTGAAAGTTTAGGTTTCAGACTTTTGAATTAGATCTAATACCTAGTGGTGCAGCAGTTAAATGCTGAAAGGTTGGTGGTTTGAACCCACCTAGCAGTTCTGCAGGGGAAAGATCTGGCAATCTGTTTCTGTAAAGATTACAGCCAAGAAAACTCTATGGGGGCACTTTTACTCGGTCACATGGAGTTTTTATGAGTCAGAATCGACTTGACAGCATCCAACAACAACAAGAAAAATATTCATAACTTTATCACTCTAGCAGTAATAAAATATCTCCTATTTCATGTAAATCTAAATGATGTCAAAGAGCAAGTTGCTTTGGTTGATATAAAGGTTAGAAATAAATTATTCATCATTTAGGCAATGTGAATTCAGTATAATTAATAGTTCACAGGCTGTAGTAATACTTCGAGAACTTTAATCAGTGACAGGTCAACTGTGGGTTAGAAACAGGAAATGATAAACAGGAGACAGATAAGATGGCATTATTGATGTTATGAGAGCATTGAGTTTATAACTGGAGGGAATGAAAAGATCATTTAATTTCAACAGATAAGTAATTTGAGGCCTATAAAAGCAATCAAAATTAATTTTAAAGGAAAAGTGTTTTTAAAAATGATTTTTCATTTCTGTGTGCATATACATTATTTACATAAATGTGATCATATAAAATTTTAAATCCCTATTTTTTTTCTTCTTTTGCTTTTGTCCCCCCTCTTTCCCCTATCTATTACTTACATCAGGATCCCCTTCCCCCAACTTTCTCTCTCCTAGTTAACCCTTGTCAAGAGTCTAGGATGTATTTTTCATTACTTTTCTCCATGGCAGGTAGATAGATATGGATGATATAGGTATAATTTATTTATTTACTTAGTTATATTTTTACATAAACGTGTACACTCAAGGTTTTCTGGTCATGGTTAATTTACAAAAATGGAGTAACATTACGCATATTTTTCAGAGTGTTGCGTCACTCACTCAATATCTCATGGACATCTTTCTATGCGGTATAGTGTCAGCCCATTCTTCTTAATGGCTGTGTAATACTTCATGGATATAAAGTAATTTATTTAGCCATTTCTTTATTCAAAGGGGTGGTAGAGGCATTTTAATATTCATTTATATCCAGTTCTTCTCTCCTCCCAGGCATATGAGAAGATTACACTTCCCCTCTTCCTTTGTGAGACAATGTGAGTAGTTCTGGCCAATGAATTTTGGGTAGAGTGGTATATATAACTTCTGAGCCAAAATAATTAATGCTGTAAGAACTTCTGTGGCACTCTTCCTCCTGCTGCCGCAATCTGTGACATTCCTGATAATGAAGTCTTACTCATCCTAGGTCCCTGAGTAAAAATGACATGGAACAAAGACCCCCACTAACCCGTAATTGTCATGTAGTATGACTAAGAAATACATCTTTGTGATTTTAAGTCTCTGAGAGCTTGGGTTTGTGTACTATTGTTGACAAAACCTACTTTATTCTAATTGACATAAAGGGAATTCTATTCATTCCCAGTTTTTTGCACTATGAACAATGCTAGTATTAGTGCTTTTATTTCTTTAGGATAAATTCCAAGTGTTGGAATTCACAGATGTGTTAGTTTCCTATGGCTACTATAACAAAGTACCGCAAACCGGGTGACTTAAAACAACAGAAACTAATTGTCTCACAGTTCTGGAGGCTAGAAGTCTGAAATGAAGGTGTCAGCAGTGTTGATTTATTCTGACGAGTCCAAGGGAGAATCTGTCCCATGTGTCTCTCCGAGCTTCTGGTAAGGACTGGCAATCCCTAGCATTCTTTGTTTATGCAGCACTCCAATCTCTGCCTCCACCTTCCTGTGACTTTCTCCCTCTGTATTTCTTGCTGCGTCTCTTCTTAAAAGGACACTAGCGATAAAGAGATTATGGTCCAACACAATGACCTCATTTTACCTAAAATAATTATACCTGCACTGACCCTATTTCCAAATAAGGTCACATTCACAAGTACCAGGGGTCAGGACTTGAACATGTCTTTTTTGGGGGACACAATTCAACACATTAAAGTGAATCTATGGATCTATACATTTTTTAGTTTAATAGATGTTGCCTAAGAGTGATAGTAAAAACATTTAATTACTGGTATGAAAATATGTATTAAGTGTACAAAGCACTTCGTAAATAAAAGTAGAAAGTATATACTTTCCAAACACTGTGTTCTTATAAAACTGTTTACCAAATGAAGTAAACTATAGTGTAAATTATTTTTTTAATTTTATTGTGCTTTAAGTGAAAGTTTACAAATCAAGTCAGTTTCTCATACAAAACCTTATATACACCTTGCTATATACTCCTAGTTGCTCTCTCCCAAATGAGACAGCACACTCCTTCTCTCCACCCTGTATTTCTGTGTCCATTCAGCTAGCTTCTGTCCCCCTCAACCTTCACATCTCCCCTCCAGAGAGGACCTGCACACAGTCTCATGTATCTACTTAAGCTCACTCCTCACCAGTATCATTTTCTGTCTTGTAGTCTGCTCCAATCCCTGTCTGAAGATTTGGCTTTGGGAATGGTTCCAGTCTTGGGCTAACAGGAAGTCTGGGGACCATGACCTCCGGAGTCCTTCTAGTCTCTGTCAGACCATTAAGTCTGGTCTTTTTACAAGAATTTGAGGTCTGCATCCCACTGTTCTGCTCCTTCAGGGATTCTCTGTTGTATTCCCCGTCATGGCAGTCTTTGGTTGTAGCCGGGCACTATCTAGTTCTTCTGGTCTCAGGCAGATTTAGTTTTTGATTTATATGGCCCATTCTTACTCTTCGGCTCATACTTACCTTGTGTCTTTGGTGTTCTTCATTTTCCTTTGCTCCATGTGGGCTGAGACAAATTGATGCATCTTAGATGACCGCTTGCTTGCATTTAAGACACCAGAAGCCACTCCTCCAGATGGGTTGCAGAATGTTTTGTTAATAGATTTTATTATGCCAACTGACCTAGATGTCCCCTGAAACCATGGTCCCCAAGCCCCCACCCCTGCTATGCTGGCCTTTGAAGCATTCTGTTTATTCAGGAAACTTCTTTGCTTTTGGTTTAGTCCAGCTGTGCTGACCTCGCCTGTATTGTGTGTTGTCCTTCCTTCACCAAATTAGTTATTATCTACTATCTAATTAGTGGATTCCCCTCTCCCTTCGTCCCTCCCCCCCTCTCATAACCATCAAAGAATATTTTCTTCTCTGCTTAAACTATTTCTTGAGTTCTTATAATAGTGGTCTCAAACAATATTTGTCCTTTTGCAACTGACTAATTTCACTCAGCATAATGCCTTCCAGATTCCTCCATGTTATGAAATGTTTCACAGATTCATCATTGTTATTTATCGATGCATAGTATTCCATTGTGTGAATATACCATAATTTATTTATCCATTCATCTGTTGATGGGCACCTTGGTTGTTTCCAGCTTTTTGCTATTGCAAACAGTGCTGCAATGAACATGGGTGTGCATATATCTGCTCGTGTGATGGCTCTTACTTCTCTAGGATATATTCCAAGGAGTGGGATTGCTGGATTGTATCTTTTTAAATTTTTTTTTTGTATGGTAGTTCTATTTCTAGCTTTTGAAGGAAGTGTCAAATCAATTTCCAAAGTGGTTGTACCATTTTACATTCCCACCAGCAGTGTATAAGTGTTCCAATCTCTCCACAACCTCTCCAACATTTATTAGTTTGTTTTTTTTTGGATGAATGCCAGCCTTGTTGGAGTGAGATGGAATTTCATTGTAGTTTTAATTTGCATTTCTCTAATGGCTAATGATTGTGAGCATTTCCTCATGTATCTGTTAGCTAACCAAATGTCTTCTTTAGTGAAGTGTCTGTTCATATCCTTTGCCCATTTTTTAATTGTGTTATTTGTCTTTTTGTAGTTGAGTTTTTGCAGTATTAGATTTTAGAGATCAGATGCTGACTGGATATGTCGTAGCTAAAAACTTTTTCCCAGTCTGTAGATAATCTTTTTACTCTTTTGGTGAAGTCTTTGGATGAGCATAGGTGTTTGATTTTTAGAACCTCCCAGTTATCCAGTTTTTCTTCTGCATTTGTTAGTAATGTTTTGTATACCGTTTATGCCATGTGTTAGGGCTCCTAGCATTGTCCCTATTTTTTATTCAATAATTTGATAGTTTTAGATTTTATATTTAAGTCTTTGATGCATTTCGAGTTAGTTTTTGTGCATGGTGTGAAGTACGGGCCTTGTTTCATTGTTTTGCAAATGTATAACCAGTTATGCCAGCACCATTTTTTAGAGACTGTCTTTTCCACATTTAACTGACTTTACGCCTTTGTCAAATATCAGCTGCTCATATGTGGATGGATTTATGTCTGAATTCTCAATTCTGTTCCATTGGACTGTGTATCTGTTGTTGTACCACTACCAGGCTGTTTTGACTACTGTGGCGGTAGAATAGGTTCTAAGTCAGGTAGAATGAGGCCTCCCACTTTGTTCTTTTTCAGTAATGCTTTACTTCTCTGGGGCCTCTTTCCCTTCCATTTGAAATTGGTGAGTTGTTTCTCCAACTCATTAAAAAATGTCACTGGTATTTGGGTCAGAATTGCATTCTATCTACAGATCGCTTTTGGTAGAATAGACATTTTTACAATGTTAAGTCTTCCTATCCATGAGCAAGGTACGTTTTTCCACTTACGTAGGTCTCTTTTGGTTTCTTGCGGTAGTGTCTTGTAGTTTCCTTTGTATAGCTCTTTTGCATCTCTGGTAAGTTATTCTTAAGTACTTTATCTTCTTGGGGGCTACTGCAAATGGTAATGATTTGGTGATTTCCTCTTTGATGTTCTTTTTGTTGATGTAGAGGAATCCAACTGATTTTTGTATGTTTATCTTGTATCCTGATACTCTGCTGAACTCTTCTATTAGTTTCAGTAGTTTTCTTGAGGATTCTTTAGGGTTTTCTGTGTATAAGATACTGTCATCTGCAATCTGGATACTCTTTATTTAGTCTAATTGCTCTGGCTAGCACATCTAGCAGAATGCCAAATACGAGTAGTGATAAAGGGCATCCTTGTCTAGTTCCCGATCTCAAGGGAAATGCTTTCAGTCTCTCTCCATTTAGGATGATGTTGGCTGTTGACTTTGTACAAATGCCCTTTATTATGTTGAGAAATTTCCCTTCTATTCCTATTTTGCTGAGAGTTTTTATCACGAATGGGTGTTGGACTTTGTCAAATGCCTTTTCCGCATCAATTGATAAGATCACGTGGTTCTTGTCTTTTGTTTTATTTATATGACGGATTATATTAATTGTTTTTCTAATGTTGAACCATCTGTGCATACTTGGTATGAATCCTACTTGGTCATGGTGAGTTATTTTTTTGATATATTGTTGAATTCCATTGGCTAGAATTTTGTTGAGGATTTTTGCATCTAAGCTCATGAGGGATATAGGTCTGTAATTTTTTTGTGTGTGTGTGGTGTCTTTACCTGGTTTTGGTATGAGGGATATGCTGGCTTCATAGAATGAGTTTTGTAGTATTCCATCTTTTTCCATGCTCTGAAATACCTTTAGTAGTAGTGGCGTTGGCTCTTTTCTGAAAGTTTGGTAGAACTCTGCAGTGAAGCCATCCAGGCCAGGGCTTTTTTTTTGTTGTCATTGTTGGGAGATTTTTGATCACCTTTTCAACGTCTTCTTTTGTTGCGGGTTTATTAAGTTGTTCTACCTCTGTTTGTGTTAGTTTAGGTAGGTAGTGTATTTCTAGAAATTCATCCATTTCTTCTAGGTTTTCAAATTTGTTAGAGTACAGTTTTTTGTAGTAATCTGATATGGTTCTTTTACTTTCAGTTGGGTCTGTTGTAATGTCGCCCATCTCATTTCTTATTTGGGTTATTTGCTTCCTCTCCTGTTTTTCTTTTGTCGGTTTGGCCAATGGTTTATCAATTTTGTGAATTTTTTCAAAGAACCAGCTTTTGGTCTTGTTAATTCTTTCAGTTGTTTTTCTGTTCACTATTTCGTTTAATTCTAATCTAATCTTTATTATTCCCTTTTTTTTTTTGGTCACTGAGGGTTTCTTTTATTGCTCTCTTTCTGTTTGTTCAGGTTGTAGGGATAGTTCTTTGATTTTGGCTCTTTCTTCTTTTTGGATGTGTGCATTTATTGATATAAATTGACCTCTGAGCACTGCTTTCACTGTGTCCCAAATGTTCTGATAGGAAGTGTTTTCATTCTCATTGGATTCTCTGAATTTCTTTATTACATCTTTATTGTCTTCTATAACCCAGTTGTTTTTGAGCATGGTATTGTTCAGTTTTCCCATGCTTGATTTCTTTTCTCTGCTTTTTCTGTTATTGATTTCTACTTTTATGGCCTTATGGTCAGAGAAGATGCTTTGTATTATTTCAATGGTTTGGATTCTGCCAAGGCTTGCTTTATGACCTAATATGTGGTCTATTCTAGAGAATGTTCCATGTGTACTAGAAAAGAAAGTGTACTTGGCTGCTGTTGGGTAGAGTGTTCTGCATATGTCTATGAGGTCAGTTTGGTTGATTGTGGAATTTAGATCTTGTGTGTCCTTATTGAGTTTCTTTTTGGATGTTCTGTCCTTCACTGAAAGTGGTGTGTTGAAGTCTCCTACTGTAATTGTGGAACTGGCTATCTCGCTTTTCAATGCTGTTAGAGTTTATGTATTTTGCAGCCCTGTCATTGGGTGCATAAATATTCAATATGGTTATATCCTCCTGGTATATTGTCCCTTTAATCATTATATAGTGTCCTTCCTTATCCTTTGTGGTGGATTTAACTTTAAAGTGTATTTTGTCAGAAATTAATATTGCTACTCCTGCTCTTTTTTGTTTGCTTCATATATTTTTTTCCATCCTTTGAGTCTTAGTTTGTTTGTGTCTCTAAATCTAAGATGTGTCTCTTGTAGGCAGCATATAGGTGGATTGTGTTTTTTATCCCTTCTGCCACTCTTTGTCTCTTTGTTGGTGCATTTAGTCCATTCACACTCAAGGTAATTATGGATAGGTATGAGTTTGGTGCTGTCATTTTGATGTCTTTTTTGTGTGGTATTGACTGTTTCTTTTTCCCACTTATTTTTTTGGGCTGAGTAGTTTATATACTGTCTTTTCCCCTTTTTTGTTGTTGTTGATTTTGAGTCTATTTTTTTCTTGTTTTTTTTTTTTTTTTTTTTTGATGAGCAGGATTGTTAGTCTCGTTTGTGGTTACCTTAATATTTAACCCTATTTTTCTAAGTTTAAATCTATCTTTTATTTCTTTTGATCACCTTGTCTTCCTCTCTGTGTGAAAGGTCTATGACTACATTTTTGAATCCCTCTTTATTGTTTTAATGTTGTTGTCTTTTACATAACCACCCCGTTGTTTCCCTGTTTGGGATTTTTTTTATCTGATTTATTTTTGTGATTTCCCTATCTGGGTTGACATCTGATTGCTCTGCCCAGTGTTCTAGTCTTGGGTTGATATCTGATAATATTGATTTTCTAACCAGAGAAATTGCTTTAATATTTCTTTTACTTTTTGTTTGGTTTTTACAAATTCCCTAAACTTCTGTGTATCTGGAAATGTCCTAATTTTGCTTTCATATTTGAGGGACAGTTTTGCTGGATATATGATTCTTGGCTGGCAATTTTTCTCCTTCAATGCATTATATAAGTCATCCCATTGCCTGCTTTCCTGCATGGTTTCTGCCAAGTAGTCTGAGCTTATTCTTATTGACTCTCCTTTATAGATGATTTTTTGATTATCCCTAGCTGCTTTTAAAATTCTTTATCTTTGGTTTTGTCAAGTTTGTTTTGATGACTTTCCTTCAAGATCTACCTTACACGGAGTTCAATGAGCATCTCGGATAGATATCTTCTCATCTTTCACAATATCAGGAATGTTTTCTGCCAACAAATCTTCAACAATTCTCTCTGTATTTTCTGTTATCTCTCCCTGTTCTGGTACTCCAGTCACTTGCAAGTTATTTGTTTTGATAGAGCCCCACATGATTCTTAGGGTTTCTTCATTTTTTAAAATTCTTTCATCTGATTTTTCTTCAAATATATTGGTGCCAAGTGCTTTATCTTCAGTCTCACCAATCCTGCCTTCCATTTCTTCAATTCTGCTCCTCTGACTTTCTATTGAGTTGTCTAATTCTGTAATTGTATTGTTAATCTTCTGAATTTCTGATTGCTGTCTCTCTATGGATTCTCGGAGCTTATTAAAATTTTCATTATGTTCTTGAATAATAACCTTTTTAATTTCTTCAACTGCTTTGTCTGTGTGTTCCTTGGCTTGTTCTGCATATTGCCTGATCTCATTCCTGATATCTTGAAGAGTTCTGTACACTAATCTTTTGTATTCCGCATCCGGTTATTCCAGAAAGGCACCTTCAGCCAGAAGATCTCTTGATTCTTTGTTTTGAGAGCTTGTTGAAGTGATCATGGTCTGCTTCTTTATGTGATTTGATATTGACTCTTGTCTCCAAGCCATCTATAAATTATTGCTTCTTGCTTTGTTTTGTTTTGATATGCCCAAATAGGTTTCTTGAGTGAGCTAGCTTGATTATTTTCACTTTTGAAGCTCTCATGTCCTGTCACCAGGTGGCTAGAGCTGTTATGAGGTATATCAGCCTAGAAGTCCATTCACTTTTCTTGTATGGATTCCACTCAGGTGTCCAGGTTGTTGGTCTTCAAGTGTGTGGTACAGGCTCTGTCCTATAGTCTTAGAGGGGCAGGGGTGTTTGGTGTAGGTACTGGTATCTGGTTGCAGCAGGGGGTCATGGTCTGAGCAAGGGAGTGGGCCAACAATCATCCCCCAAGTGTCTGTGGGGAAAGCACATCCCTGTCCCCTAAAGTGCACAGGTGGGTGTGTTATGCAGATGGACCATGGGCAACCAATGCTTCTGGTTGTAAAGACTGGGAGGTACCAGTTATCTTTGGACCCTTGTCAGAGGTTGCTTCATGACCTGAGTGGAGCCATCAGTCCTTAGGCTCCTGATGTGGGTAGGTGAGGACCCTGTTGAATAGGCAAAGCAGTGTCCAACATCAAATACCCACCTCTCCACCACACAGCTGAAACAGTTGCAGTCTGCCAGCAAGGGACTATTCCCCTGAAATAGGCCCACACAAGTCCACGCAGGGGGAAAATGTATTCAAAATCCACCGACCATTTATGCCTGGTCAGGAGCCGCTTCTGTCCTGAGCTTCTCAGGCTAGTGGAGCTGGCAGATTTTCTTTTCCCTCAGTTGTGAGTTTATTCCTTCTCCAAGGCCTGGAGAATCAGCAGGGAGCATCTCAAGCCCAGGGAAATCAACAGCTACTGAAGCCAGCTTGGGGGCTGGGGGCTCAGTAAAATATGCACAAGTACTTAGCTTTTGCTGAAAGTGCCTTTCTTCTCTGGTTCCAGAGGTGTGAGTAGGCTGTGCTGCTGGCTGTTTCTCCCTGAGGAAACTGGAGCTGAATGCTACCAACGCCCCCTGCACTTGCTCTCAGGAATGCTGCCTGAGGGTTCCCAGAGATTCAGGTCCGGCAACTCCTCTCTGCTTCTGAACCATCTCTCCCTCCCTCTGCTGCTCAGTCCATTTTCTCATTTTGTTTTTAATGTTCAGGGCTCCTAGCCTGTCATAAATATATTCAGTTCACTTGTTTTTTCAGGTCTTTGTTGTAAGAGGGTTCACCAGAAGCATCTGACTACTCTGCCGTCTTGGCCTCCCCTCCCTTTTTTCAATTTTTAACATAAAATTTACTTCTGTGTAGAGTATAAGCCAAAGAATACCTAGTTTTCTGATTTTGTTTTTTTGCTTTAAGCTGTCAAGTGTATTTTTTTTTTTTAATTGAAAGGAAATTTACATAACATACAACTTGCCATTTTTAAGTGAACAATTCAGTGGCTTTTAGTACCTTTACAACTTTGTCCAACCACATCACCTCTATCTAGTTCTAATGCAATTTCATCACCTCAAAAGAAAATCCCATACTCATTAAGCTGTTAATCCCCATTCCCACCTCCCAGGCCCTGGCATCCACAATTCCGCCTTCTGTCACTATGGTATTACCTATTCTGGATATTTCTTATGACTGGAATTATACAATGTGTGATATTTTGTGTCTGGCTTCTTTTACTTCAATAGTCTTTTAAAGATAATGAAAATAAGAAAAAAATTATTCATGTGTTTACCTTTTTCTTAAGCTCTTCTAGCCATTGGATAGTTCCAATTTTTTTTTTTCTTTTGTTCTTTTTTTCTGCCCAAAGAGCTTCTTTAACATTTATTGCATACAGCTCTACTGGTGATGAACTCTCTCAGGTTTGCTTTCATCTGAAAAAGTCTTTATTTTCCTCCCATTTTTGAAAAAGATATTTTTGCTGGAAATAGAGTTCTAAGTTGACAGATTTAGTCTTTCAGCACTCTTAATATTTTTTTCTATTGCATTCTGTCTCATAATTTCTAACAAGTCTGCTATAATGTTTATCTCTGTTCCTTTTTACCTATCATGTCCATTTTCTCTGGTTGCCTTATCTTCAGAAATTTGATTATATTTTTGAGTAGTTTTCTTTATGCTTATTTTATTCGAACTTCTAGGATCTGTGGACTTGTTTTGATCACATTTGGAAATACTTGAGCTATTTTTTCTTCATTTTTTTTTTCTTCTTTCCAATTCCCTACTCTTATTCTAGGACTACAAATATATGTATTTTATTCTGCTTGATATTGTTCCACTAGGCTCTGCTTTTCTTTTTCTTAAACATTTTTCCCTGCTGTCCTTCATTTTTGATAGTTTCTGTATAAATTATATATTGCTGCTTAAGATATTATCCCAAAATACAGTGTTTAGAGAAACAATAAACATTTATTATGTCACACAATTTCTGTGAGTCATGAATTTGAGAGTGGCTTAGTTGGTGGTTCTGGCTTGTAGCTTTCCTTATGAAGTTGCTGTGAAGATGTCATTTTGGGGCTGCAGCCATTTGAAGACTTGACTGGGACTGATGATCAAGTTCTAAGATCACTCACTGATATTGTTGGTGCTAACTGTTGACAGGAAACCTCTGTTCCTCAGCACATGAACTGATCCATAGTTAGTGCCTCTTGAGTATCTTTATGACTTGTTTACTGACTTCCCTCAAGCAAGTGTTTCAAGTGAACTAGATGGAAATGGAAATGCCTTTTAAGACCTAGCCTCAGGAGTCACTTACCTTTAATTATGCTACAGTCATTGATCACAGAGACATATCAAACCCTGATATGATATGGGTGGGTATTATACAAGAGTGTAAGTACCAGGAGGTAAGGATAATTGGAAGTCATCTTGGAGGCTGGCTACCACAATTTCTATTGCTATGTACTTAAGTTTATTACTCTTTTCTTCTGTAGCATATAATTTGCTGTTTAGCACATTCAGAAAATTTTTTCATTTCATATA
The DNA here is from genome assembly GCF_030014295.1 of Loxodonta africana. Classification (NCBI taxonomy): domain Eukaryota; kingdom Metazoa; phylum Chordata; class Mammalia; order Proboscidea; family Elephantidae; genus Loxodonta; species Loxodonta africana. The sequence goes on along the minus strand of NC_087344.1, from coordinate 160,763,742 downwards.
TTGCATTTTTCATCTCTAGAAGTTCCTTAGAGAAACATATTTGTATCCATTACAAAGAAAGGTAATCCAACAGACTGCAGAAATTATAAAACAGTATCATTAATATCAAACACAAGTACAGTTTTGCTGAAGATCAGTCAAAAGTGGTTGCAGCAGTACACCAACAGGGAACTAGCAGAAATTCATGCCACATTCAGAAGAGAGTGTGGAACAAGGGATATCGTTGCTGACGCCAGATGGATCATATTTGAAAGCAAAGAATACCAGAAAGATGTTTACCTGTGTTTAATTGATTACACAAAGGCACTTGACTGTGTGGCTCATAACAAATTATGGATAACATTTTGAAGAATAGGAATTCCAGAACAATTAATTGTGTTCATGAGGGACCTGCACTTAGACCAAGAGGCAGTTACTCAGACAAAGCAAGGGGATACTGCATGGTTTAAAGTCAGGAAAGGTGTGTGTCAGAGTTGTATCCTTTTGCCATACTTATTCAATCTGTATGCTGAGCAAATAATCCGAGAGGCTGGACTATATGAAAAAGAATGGGGCAGCAGGATTGGAGGAAGACTCATTAACAACTTGTGATATGCAGATGACCTACCTTGTTTGCTGAAAGTGAAGAGGACTTGAAGCACTTACTGATGAAGATCAAAGACCACAACCTTCAGTATGGATTATACCGCAACATGAAGAAAACAAAATCCTCACAACTGGACCAATAAGCAACATCATGATAAATGGAGAAACGATTGACTTGTCAAGGATTTCATTTTACTTGGATCCACAATGAACGCCTGTGGACGCAGCAGCCAAGAAATCGAACTACACATTGCATTGAGCAAATCTGCTGCAAAAGATCTCTTTAAATCGTTAAAAAGCAAAGATGTCACTTTAAGGACTCAGGTGCACCTGACCCAAGCCATGTTGTTTTCAATCGTCTCAAATGCATGTGAAAACTGGACAATGAGTAAGGAAGACCAAAGAAGAATTGGCTTCTTTGAATTATGGTGTTGGTGAAGAACACTGAATATAACATAGACTGCCAGAAGAGCCAACAAATCTGTTTTGGAAGAATTACAACCAGAATGCTCATTAGAAGCAAGGATGGCGAGACTTCGTCTCACATACTTTGGACATGTTATCAGGAGGGATCAGTCCCTGGAAAAAGACATCATGCTTGGTAAAGTATAGGGTCAGCAAAAAAAGAGGAAGACCCTCAGCGAGTTGGATTGACTTAGTGGCTGCAACAATAGGCTAAAGCATAACAGCTATTGTGAGGATGGCGCAGAACCAGATAATGTTCCATTCTGTTGTAATAAGGGTCGTTATGAGTTGGAACTGACTTGAGAGCACCTAACAACAACAGAAACTCCATATGGGTCTTCCACTTCACTTCCTGTTCATTTTTCCTTTAGATTTTTGAGCCTATTTAAAATATTTGTGAAAGATATTTGAAGGTTCTTACCTGCTAATTCCGTTATTTCCGTCATTTGAGTCTGTTTCTATTTATTGATTTTTCTCCTGATGCAGGAGAACTCTGTCCAATGCTCCATGTTTTATGAGATCTCTCCACTCTGGCTTATGGGAACAAAAACTACAAGTAAGCCCCAGGTGTTGTTCAGCCTCCTGCTTTCTGGTTATTCCTTCCCTGGCCTCACAGTTTTGACCCTATCATACACAGATTTATCTTCAGCCAAAGACTCATTGCAAACCCACCTTCAGATCTGAACTTCCCTTTTAGGCAGCTCCCCCCCTTCCATTACTCTATCCTACAAATTTTAGCCACCTCAGTCTCCCTAAGCTCCTATATCTGTCTTCTTAAATCAGCAAGATGGTCATCACTGTTATGGTTCCACCACTCTGTGCTAGGGTCTTGCAACTGCCTGCAGACAGTAATTAACCTAGGACAATCATTGCACTTCACCTGTTTGTCTCCCTTCTTTCTGGTCAATCTTGTGCTACTTTTTGTGCAATGTCTGAAAACAGTTGTTTCATGTATTTTGTCCTGTTTTCAATTGTTTACAGTAGAAGAGCAATTGCTATAGCAATTAATCCTTTGTGGAAGTAGAAGAAATAGGCTGCTGTTTTGGGAGGGTCTTAACAGCCTAGGCACTGCCCAATGGGAACAGTTGTCAGCAATGCTGGAGAGAGACTGAGAGGCATCCTCTTGTGCTGGACAAGGAAAGGCTTTTCCCGGCTCCTGGTTTCCTTGAGGAAGATTTTTCCCTAAACACGTATCTTGGTCTCTTTTCCTTCTTTTCCTTCCTTCACCTGTGGAGAGGTGCACTGAATCTGGTTGGTATTTTGGGCGAGAATTCTGGCTTAGCTTTGTCTTTCTGCCTTCTCTTGAAAGCAAGCCCCAGAGGGTCCCTATGCTGGCACGTGAAGGAGGCATATAACCCAATCATGGGGATTCAGGGTGCTCACTGACTATGAAGTGCCTGTGGAGCATTCAGTTAGAGTTGTCTTGCAGATAGTTGGATATATGGGTCCGGAATTCGGGGAGAGAGGTAAGGACTGCTATTTCAGACTGTGTGAGGATTGTGGGTCTGGGAAGCCAAGTGGTGACAATGAGCTCTTTGCGGACAGTGTCTGTCGTAAGGTAGAGATCTCATAGAGATTTTCTGAGTAAATGAATGAACAGATTCCTGAATATCCATCTTTCTTAGTGTATTCTTCTTTTTAAATTCCTGAATCATGTTGTTGTTGTTAGGTGCCGTCAAGTCAATTTCGACTCATAGTGGCCCCACGTGACAGAGCAGAACTGCCCCGTAGGGTTTCCTAGGCTGTAACCTATACGGGAACAGACGGTCAGGTCTTTTCTCCCACGGAGCCACTGGGTGGGTTTGAACTGCCAACCTTTCAGTTAGCAGCCAGGCTCTTAGTCATTGTACCTCCAGAGCTCCTTTGAATATCCATCATTCTTAATGAAGACAATTCTAAGCACGTGGGCAAACACATACATGTAGTGATGGAAAATTACTGTATTGTAAGTTTATTACTTCTTGGCTACCATGGATTAATTTGCTAACTGAATCTTTTATTGATTATTGCATGTGAGAATACTATGACCTTTTAAAATAGAAAGTGCATAAAAAGAGATGACAAAAGTTAAAATAATTTTTAGTGAGATTAAGAACATACTGTTGGTTAGGTGCTGAATAGTGGTTACTCGAGTTATTATGAGTGGAGTTAATACTGTTCTTATATTATTCAGCCAGAGAAGTAATATTTAATTACCATGAAGTTATATAAAGTAACATAAGTAGCATGAGAGATATATTAAGGGATAGAGGATCAAGTTTCGATATACAGGAAAGGAAAATTTTATACTCATATGACTTTATAACACTATGAATTTTATTACAGGTGTTAGCAATTCCTATTAATATTAATATATGACCTTAATTTAAAAAAATGTTTTGAAACAGAAGGAAAACAGCTTGCATAAGTTCATATAAATCTGACATGTCAGGAAGCAAAGTGGCATAACTTTTATACATATTAAATCAAATTTTCCTCTCCACTTGGGAGCTTCCAGATAATAAAATGATCAATATGCACGTTAGGGCCAATTCTACTTGCTGTCAATTATCTGTATTGTTGAAGAAAAAAGCATAGAAGAAAGTTATGTAAACAAACAGGTTTTGTTTTAAATGGCAGACCATTCTAATGTGACTTTCACAGATAACTCAGACTTCAGATGGCTAAACTGATTTTTAAAAAATATCTAGCGTCCAGGATTTTAGAATTTTGTGGAAATAGAATGTAGTAGAAACTAGAAAAGTACCCACTCTTCGGGGAGAGGGGAATGTTGGTAAGTCTGATTCATGTTCCAATGCCACACCTCTGTTTAGGTAATTTGGGATTTAGGGTGGCTTTTTAAAATATGAGTTAAAATTTTAATGCAATAAAGAGGAAGTCAGGAAAGTTGAATTTTAGCTTGGCTTTGCCTATAATTATCCTGTAATTATATATAGGGCTTCAGAGTAGTTAATAATCCCTCCATTTGATATAATTTTGAACTGTGGGAATAACATCTGTATTTTCATTTACTTATGCATTAAATAAATATTTATTGAACACCTAGTATGTGTCATTTGGAGCCCTAATGCCTCAGTGGTTAAGAGTTCGTCTGCTAACCATAAGGATGGCAGTTCAGATTCATCAGCCACTCCTTGGAAACCCTGTGGGGCAGTTCTCCTCTGTCCTATAGGGTCACTATGAGTTGGAATTGATGGCAATGGGTTTTTTAAAAATATGTCACAAATTGTTTTGGAGCCTGAGGATACAGTGGTGATCAAGACAAAGCCCTGCCTTTATGGTGCTTACATTCTTGTTGGGCAGGGAAAGACAGCATTAAACATGTAAACAGCTAATGTAGTATTAATTAAGTGCTATGAAGAAAATATGGGAAAATGTGATAAAAACTGACAGGGCAGTATGCTGCATTAGATTTGGCAGTCAAAGAAGAGTGCTCTGAGGATATTTTTAAATAACATCTTTAAAAAAAAAAAAAAATTTAGATATAATTCATCTACCATACGATTTACCCATTTAAAGTGTACAATTTAATGGTTTTCAGTATATTCACAGAGTTGTGTAACCATCACCACAATCAATTTCTGGACATTTTCATCGCCCCCAAAAGAAACCATGTATTCCTTAGCAGTCACCCCTATTTTTCCATAATCCTTCCAGACCTCAGCAACCCCAATCTATTTTCTGGTTCTGTAGATTTGCATATTCAGTATATTTCCTATAAATGGAATTATCCAGTAGGTACTCCTTTGTGACACTTTTTTCACTTACCATGTTTTCCAAGTTCATCCATGTTGTAGCATGTATCAGTACTTAATTTCTTTTTATTACCGAATACTATTTCATTGTATAGCTATATATCCATTCAGCAGCTGATGGACATTGGGGTTGTTTCCACTTTGTGGCTATTATGGAGACTGGTGCGATGAAGATTTGTGTTAAGGTTTTGTGTGGACATATGGTTTCATTTCTCTTGGGTATATACCTAGGAATGGTATTGCTGGGTGTAAAAACAGCATGAGGGCAGTGTCTGACTTCCTTCAACCCCACAAGGGGGAAGGAGAACCAAGGTCAACAGTGCAGGGCTGACTCCCATGAGGGGGAGTCCAGACAAGCCTCCTCTCTTCACCATCTTTACTAATTTTGACACCAGCCATCCCTCGCACAGCACTCTCAACTTCTCTGCTGGGTTCGATAATTCATTGCAATGGCCACGCAGAACTCACAGACCATACTCACAATTATGGGGTTTATTTGGGAAGTAACAGGTTACAGTTCAGGCTCAGGAATACTGAAGGATACAGTTCTTCCACCAGGACAGTAGTGTTTTGTAGTTTTCTTTGTATAGATCTTTCACATCCCTGGTTAGATTTATTCCTAAGCGTTTTATCTTTTTAGAAAAAAAAGGGGCTATTGTAATTGATATTGTTTTCCTTTTTGAAGTTCTCTTTGTTGGTGTATAGGAATCCAACTGATTTTTGAATGTTGATCTTATATCTGCTACTCCACTGAATCTATTAGTTCCAGTAGTTTTCTTGTGGAATCTTTGGCATTCCCTATGTATAGGATCATATCATAAGTGAATAGGTTTAGTTTTACTTCTTTCTTTTCCAATTTAGATGCCCTTTATTTCTTTTTCTTGCATTAGTGCTCTAAAATCTAGCACGGTGTGAAATAGGAGTGGTGATAAAGGGCATCCTTGTCTTGACCCCAATCTCAGGAGGAATGCTTTCAGCCTCTCTCCATTGAAAACGATGTTGGCTATTGGTTGTATAATAGATGCCATTTATTATGTTGAGGAATTTCCCCTCTACTTCCATTTTATTGAGAGTTTTTATCAGGAATTGGTGTTGGACTTTGTCAAATGCCTTTTCTGCATTGGTTGAGATGATCATGTGATTCTTTTATTTTGTTCTATTGATGTGTAGATTATGTTGATTGATTTTCTAGTGTTGAACCATCCTTGCATACCTGTATGAATCCCACTCGGTTGTGGTATATTATTATTTTTTTGATATGATACTGAATTCTGTTGGCTAGAATTATGTTGAGATTTTTACATCTATATTCATGAGAGATATTGGTCTGTACTTTTCTTTTTTTGTGGTGTCTCTGCCTGGTTTTGGTATCAGGGTTATGCTGGCTTCATAGAATGAATTTGGGAGTATTTCTTCCTTTTCTGTGTTCTGACACACTTTGAGTAGTATTGGTGTGAGCTCTTCTCTGAACGTTGGTTAGAATTCTCTGGTGAAGGGATCTGGCCCAGGGCTTTTATTTGTTGGGAGTTTTTCTTTGCTAATTACTTCTTTCATCTCTTGTTATGGGTCTGTTCAGATTTTCAGTTTGTGTTAGTTTAGGTAGGTAGTGTGTTTCTAGAAATTTGTCCATTTCCTATAGGTTCTCAAATTTGTTGGAGAACAATTTTTCATAGCATTCTGTTATGATCCTTTTTATTTCAGTTGGGTCTGTTGTAATGCCCCCCATCTCATTTCTTACTTTGCTTATTTGCTTCCTCTCCTGTTTTTATTTTGTCAGTTTGGCCAGTGGTTTGTCGATTTTATTGATCTTTTCAGAGAACCAACTTTTGGTCTTGTTGATTCTATTATTTTTCTGTTCTCTGTTTCCTTTATTTCTGCTCTAATCTTTATCATTTCCTTTTTTCTGGCGACTGTGGGCTTCTTTTGCTGATCTCTGAGTTGTAGAGCTAACATTTTGATTTTGGTCTGTTCTTTTTTGTTGTGTGTTTGTTGATATAAATTGATCTCTGAGTTTTGTCTTTGCTGTGTCCCAAAAGTTTTGGTATAATGTGTTTTCATTCTCATTTGATTCTAGGAATTTTTTGATTCCCTCATTGATTTTTTTCTGTTACCTCCTGATAACCTTTTATTATCATATGTCTGATTTTTTTCCATTTTGGTCAGAAATCATACTTTGTACAATTTGAATCTAAAATTTTAAAATTGTATTGAGACTCAGGTTTTTTGTTGTTGTTGTTGTTTTTTTTACCCAGAATATGACATATCTTGATAAATGTTCCCTAAGAACTTGAAAAGAATGTATATTATGTTGTTTTGGGGTGAAGTGTTGTATAAATATCAATTGGGAAAAGTTGTTTGATAGTGTTGTTCAAATCTTCTATATCTTTAATGACTTTCTGTCTACTTGTTCTACCAAATGTTGAGAGAGGGGCATTGAAGTATACACCTTTAATTGTGAATTTGTCTAGTTCTCCTTGAAGTTCTATCAGTGTTTGCTTCATGTAATTTGAAGGTATATCATTAGGTGCATAAACTTTTAGAATTGTTGGTATAGGGTCGCTGTGAGTTGGAATTGACTCAACAGCAGTGGATTTTTGGTTTTTTGGAGTCCTTTTGGTGGATTGAATTCTTTATCTTTTTGAAATGACTCTCTTTAACACTTGTGATATTCTTTGCTGTGAAATCTCCTTTTTCTTATATTAGTATAGCTACCCCAGCTTTTTTTTGTTAATATTAATATGGTTTACAATTTTTTATCCCTTTAACTTTGAACTTACTTGTACCTCCATATTTAAAGTGGCTTTCTTATATAAAAAAAATATAGGCAGTGTGTAATTGTTTTTTTTTTCCCTACGCTTTGGCAATCTCTGCCTTTTAATGGTGTGTTTATGCCATGCATTAATTTACTGAGCAACAAATTACTACAAACTTTGTGGCTTAAAACAACACACATTTATTATCTCAGTTTTCATGTGTTATGGATTGAATTGTGTCCCCCCAAAATATGTGTTATAAATCCTGTAATGGTTATAAACCTGTTTGGTAAAGGGTTGTCTTTGTTGTGTTAATGAGACAGTATTCGTGTATTAGTGTTTCTTAAGTCAATCTCTTTTGAGACATAAAAGAGATCAGACAAGCAAGCAAGGGAGCAGAGATCAGGGAAGATAGATGCCATGAGAATCACCAAGGAGCCAAGGAATAGAAGCTGAAGAGACAGAGCCGACAGAGAGAGAAAGCCTTCCTCTAGAACTGACACTCTGACTTCAAACTTCTAACCTTCTAACTGTAAGAAAATAAATTTGTGTTTGTTAAAGCCACCCGCTTGTGGTATTTCTGTTACAGGAGCACTGGATAACTAAGACAGCATGGAGCACAGTTCTACTCAGCTCAGAGTCTCACAAGGCTGAAATCAGGTGTCAACTGGTTACATTCTCACCTGGAGACTTGACTAGTTTTCCCAAATTGTTGGAATGATTCAGATCTTGTGGGTGTATGACTGAGGTGCCCATTGCCTTGCTAGTTGTTGGCCAGGAACTGCTTTCAGCTCCTACAGGTTGCTGTCAGGTCCTTGCCATGAGACCCTCTCCACAACACAGCAGTTTTCTTCTCCAAGGCTAACAGGATTGCAGCTGCTGCAGCTTCGAATTTCTCTGACTTTTTCTGTCTCTAACTTCTAGGCTGTCTTTTAAAAGGGACCACCTACAATCAAGAAGAAGGCATAATACAGGATGTGCATACCAGTGGACAGGAATCTTGGGGATTCTCTTTGAATTCTGTTTACCACAGACTGTATTTTATGTGATTTTTTTTATGTGGTTGGGTTTAAATCTACCATCTTTCTATTTGCTTTATGTTTGTCTCATTTATTTTTTGTTCCCTTTTACCCCTTTTTCTGACTTCTTTTGGACTGAGCATTTTTCATAATTATGTTTAATCTTCTTTGTTGACTTATTACCTATAACTGTTGTGTTATTTTAGTGGTTGCTTTGTTGTTGTTGTTGTTGTTATGTGACATCGAGTTGATTCCAATTCAAAGTAACCTCATATGACAGAGTAGAAGTGCCCTAGAGGGTTTCTAAGGAGTGGCTGGTGGATTTGAACTGCTGACCTTATGGTTAGCAGCCAAGCTCTTAACCACTATGCCACCAGGGCTGCAGTGGTTGCTTTAAGCATTATATTTTTATACATCTTTCAATTAATCATGTTCTACCTTCAGCTTGTATCACTTTTGTACAGCATAAGAACCTTACAAAAGTGTATTTCTGTATTTGCCCTCTTGGCCTTTGTGCTATTATAATATATTTTACCAGTTTTACTAGTTGCTCTTGAGTCAGTTCTGACTCATGGTGACCCCACGTATGTCAGAGTAGAGCTGTACTCCATAGGGTTTTCAATGGGTGATTTTTCAGAAGTAGATTGCCAGGTCTTTCTTCTGAGGCACCTCTGGGTAGACTCAAACGTCTAACCTTTAGGTGAGCAGCCTAGTACATGAACTCTTTGCACCACTGAGGGAGACTCCTAGTCATATATACACATATAGGTATGTGTACATATATATATAAATGTATATATGTCCAAGTATATGTATCTCCCCAGGTAGCACATTTTTTGTTGCCTTACGTTCTACTTCTTCATGTATTATAATCCTCATGATATATTATTATTTTTCCTTTCAATAGTCAATTATCTATTAAAGAAATTTAAGTAATGATACGAAAATCTTTATAGATACTCATGTAATTACCATTTCTAGTCTTTTTTATTTCTTTGTGCAGATCCAGATTTCCACCTGGTATCATTTTCTTTTTGCTTATGGTGCAGGTCTGTTGGTGATAAATTCTTTCAAACTGTGCATGTCTGTAAAAGTCTATATTTTGCCTAAATTTTTAAAAAAGATATTTTTGCTGAGTTAAGAATTCTAGGCTGAGAGTTTTTGTCTTTCGGTACTTTACTGATGTTGGTCCACTGCCTTCTGGTTTACACTGATTGTTCTAACTAGAAATCTACTGTCATATTTATCTTTGCTCCTCTCCTCATTTTTCTCTGCCTGCTTCAATTTTAAGCAATTTGATTATAGTGTATTTTGGTTTGGTTTTCTTCATGTCTCTTAGGCTTGGGGTTTATAAGCTTTTTGGACATGTAGATTCATAATGTTTGTAAAAATTTTGGCCATTATATCTGTAATTTTTTTTTCTATACACCTCTTTCTTCCTCTGTGTGTTTCATTTAGAATAGTTTGTATCACTATGTCTTCAACTTCACTTACCTTTTCCTATGCAATGTCTAATCTGTTGTCAACATGTTACAGTGTATTTTCATCACAGATATAGTTGTTTGTATTTTTAGAAGTTCAGTTTGGATCTTTTATAGCTCCATGTCTCCCACACTTCTGTCAGTGATAGGATAATATCCATACGCCTACAAGGAAGACCAGTTAATAGTATTATTCAAATTTATGCACCAATCACTAATGCCAAAGATGAAGAAATTGAAGATTTTTACCAACTTCTGCAGTGTGAAATTGATTGAACATGCAATCAGGATGCATTGATAATTACTGGTGATTGGAATGCGAAAGTTGGAAACACAGAAAAGGAATTGGTAGTTGGAAAATATGGCCTTGGTGATAGAAATGATGCCAGAGGTTGCGTGATAAAATTTTGCAAGACCAACGACTTCTTCATTTCAAATACCTTTTTTTAACAGCATAAATGATGACTGTGTATGTGGACCTCACTTGGTTAGAAACACAGGAATCAAATAAACTACATCTGTGGACAGAGATGATGGAAAAACTCAATATTATGAATCAGAACAAGACCGGGGTTCAACTACGGAACAGACCACCAATTACCTATATGTAAGTTCAAGTTGAAGCTGAAGAAAATTAGAACAAATTCACAAGAGCCAAAGTACGACCTTGAGTATAATGAAGTTCAACCTACTTGGATTCTTTAACAATGTGACATCGTATACACAAAGCCCCTTTGAAAAGAAAATCACTACCCAACGCATGGTATTTATTATAGTTCTTCTAGTAATAGGCCAAGTGTTTATCATTTTCATCTATTATGTGTGTGTGTATATATATAATTTTCCAGGGATTTGATATAAATTCACTAGAAACTGGATTTTTGAATCAACGTTTAACACAATAGAGGCACTAGTTCTATTAGGAAAAAACACCCCTGCAGGTGCATACTCTTGTCTTAACATCTCCCCTGGAATCAGGTGAAGCAGCACCCTCTATTCCACTTTCCCTGTTTTCAGGGTCCTCCTCTTAGCAACTCACATTTCCAACACTTGGGGTCCCCAGTGTGGCCTCTTTATACCTGGAATGGCCCCTTCTGGTCTATATCCCAGACTCGGATCTCTCCATCCATCTCTCCAGGAAAATTCATTTCTTTAGTTGACTTATAGGCGGTAAAGACTAGGATAAGCCAAGACAAAATGTGTTGTCAATAACCTATAAAAGAATCTACTATTTATTGAACATCTCCCATGTGATGGGTGTTCTATATATTTTCTCTAGTTCTCTTAAAACTACTAACCATAAAACAGCCTGGTACTGGTACAACAACAGACACATAGACCAATGGAACAGAATTGAGAACCCAGATATAAATCCATCCACATATGAGCAGTTGATATTTGACAAAGGCCCAGTGTCAGTTAATTGCGGGAAAAGATAGTCTTTTTAACAAATGGTGCTGGCATAAATGGATATCCATTTGCAAAAAAATGAAACAGGACCCATACCTCACACCATGCACAAAAACTAACTCCAAGTGGATCAAAGACCTAAACATAAAGACTAAAACGATAAAGATCATGGAAGAAAAAATAGGGACAACGTTAGGAGCCCTAATACAAGGCATAAACAGAATACAAAACATTACCAAAAATGACGAAGAGAAACCAGATAACTGGGAGCTCCTAAAAATCAAACACCTATGCTCATCTAAAGACTTCACCAAAAGAGTAAAAAGACCACCTACAGACTGGGAAAGAATTTTCAGCTATGACATCTCCGACCAGTGCCTGATCTCTAAAATCTATATGATTCTGTCGAAACCCAACCACAAAAAGACAAACAACCCAATCAAGAAGTGAGCAAAGGATATGAACACACACTTCACTAAAGAAGATATTCAGGCACCTAACAGATACATGAGAAAATGCTCTCGATCATTAGCCATTAGAGAAATGCAAATTAAAACTACGATGAGATTCCATCTCACTCCAACAAGGCTGGCATTAATCCAAAAAACACAAAATAATAAATGTTGGAGAGGCTGCGGAGAGATTGGAACTCTTATACACCGCTGGTGGGAATGTAAAATGGTACAACCACTTTGGAAATCTATTTGGCGTTATCTTAAACAGTTAGAAATAGAACTACCATACAACCCAGAAATCCCACTCCTCGGAATATACCCTAGAGAAATAAGAGCCTTTACACAAACAGATATATGCACACCCATGTTTATTGCAGCTCTGTTTACAATAGCAAAAAGCTGGAAGCAACCAAGGTGTCCATCAACGGATGATTGGTTAAATAAATTGTGGTATATTCACACAATGGAATACTACATATCGATAAAGAACAGTGACGAATCTGTGAAACATTTCATAACATGGAGGAACCTGGAAGGCATTATGCTGAGCGAAATTAGTCAGAGGCAAAAGGACAAATATTGTATAAGACCACTATTATAAGATCTTGAGAAATAGTATAAACTGAGAAGAACACATACTTTTGTGGTTACGAGGCGGGGAGGGAGGGTGGGAGAGGGTTTTTACTGATTAGTTAGTAGATAAGAACTGCTTTAGGTGAAGGGAAGGACAATACTCAATACATGGAAGGTCAGCTCAACTGGACTGGACTGGACCAAAAGCAAAGAAGTTTCCAGGATAAACTGAATACTTCAAAGTTCAGCGGAGCAAGTGCGGGGGTTTGGGGACTATGGCTTAAGGGGACTTCTAAGTCAATTGGCAAAATAATTCTATTATGAAAACGTTCTGCATCCCACTTTGAAATGTGGCGTCTGGGGTCCTAAATGCTAACAAGCGGCCATCTAAGATGCATCAATTGGTCTCAACCCACCTGGATCCAAGGAGAATGAAGAACACCAAGGTCACACGATAACTAAGAGCCCAAGAGACAGAAAGGGCCACATGAACCAGAGACTTACATCATCCTGAGACCAGAAGAACTAGATGGTGCCCGGCTACAACCGATGACTGCCCTGGCAGGGAGCACATCAGAGAACCCCTGAGGGAGCAGGAGATCAGTGGGATGCAGACCCCAAATTCTCACAAAAAGACCATACTTAATGGTCTGACTGAGACTAGAGGAATCCCGGCGGTCATGGTCCCCAAACCTTCTATTGGCCCGGGACAGGAACCATTCCTGAAGACAAATCAGCAGTCATGAAAGGGACTGGACAGTGAGTAGGAGAGAGAAGCTGATGAAGAGTGAGCTAATGATATCAGGTGGACACTTGAGACTGTGTTGGCATCTCCTGTCTGGAGGGGGGATGGGAGGATAGAGAGAGATGGAAGCTGGCAAAATTGTCACGAAAGGAGAGACCGGAAGGGCTGACTCATTAGGGGGAGAGCAAGTGGGAGAACGGAGTAAGGTGTATATAAACTTATATGTGACAGTCTGACTTGATTTGTAAACGTTCACTTGAAGCTCAATAAAAGTTAATTAAAAAAAAAAAAAACTACTAACCATAAGAAAGGCCCTGGAGAACCAGGGAAGGCTTTGCAAAGCGAGGTTTTCTAAGTTAGGTAATGAAAGGTGAGTAGCAGGTGAGACCAGGCATGGAATAAGGTATGGGGCAGGTGTTCTAGGCGGAGGATATGCCATATGAAGGGCCTTGGAGACAAGAGAGAAAGTGGCTTATTTACAGAACTCAGTTCAGTTTGGCTGAAGAACAGAGAAAGTGGAGGAAGGGTGTGGGAAGTTAGGGAGAAGGGTGGGAAATGATGACAGATGAAACTCGGGAAGGCTTTGTAAATAATACTAAGGAGGTTGGACTTTTTTCTGAGGGCAATGAGTAGTTCCCATTGCATTTTATGGTATATTACTTTAGTTACAGTGAGGAAAATGAATTGAAAGGAGCAAAACAGGACTATAACTATGGAAATGGAGAAACGTGTAGGTTGGTTCTAAAATTCCGTATTTTTTCATGTACTTGTTCACTCATTTATATGTGCAAGAAAAATAAAATCTACTGTGTACTCTAGGCTCCACAAGAGAAAGACCTGGAGATCTGCTCCTGTAAAGATTACAGCTTAGAAAACCCTATAAGGCAGTTCTACTTTGTCATATGGGGGACCATGAGTTAGAATTAACTCAACGGCAACTAACAGCAACTATGACTAGGTACTAGCTACTGTGACTAAATATTTGTTAAATAAATAAATGTTGAATTGTTATAAATTAGTTATCACTTATCACTTATCAGACACTTATTATGTGCCAGACACTATGCTAAGTGCTTTACATGAATACTGATATTGCCTTATAACTGGTGAAGAAACCTAGATATAGAGAGGTCAAGCATGCCAATGTCATATAGCTAGTAAGTAGCAGAGCCAGGATTCGATCTCAGATCAGTTTGACATCCTACTAGATTTGGCCATGTTAGTTAAATGGCTAGTTTTTTTCACTAAGTAAATTTTATTTAACAGCTTTTATAATCCTGAGAAAAAACAATAAAGTATTTTGAACTAATTAAAATTTTTGTTCTAATGAAATATATATATATTCATATATATATAAATACATATATTCATACATATATACGAAGTTGCCTTTGCCTTGTGGATGAGGAATACCTTCATAGATGTCTAAATGAGTGTTTAGGTAAAATTTTGGGTATTCAAGTCTCAAATAAATTCTCATTCCCAAGACTTGCTTATGACATTAAGGTTTTTCAGTTTTTATTTATTTTTCTCCCCTCATTCAGTGTTGAGACCGTATTAATAAAGGAAATATTTAAAAGGATGATTTTGTTTTTAAATAGGACAGAGGGAAGTGCACACTGCAATAATGTCAAAGCTGCCAGAGGAAGATATTATGAACTTGCTTGTCTAAACACATTTTATTATGAATTTTCAGTAGATGATTTTCAGATAAGAAAGCAATAATTCAAATGCAATTATATAAACAAGAAGATCAGAGGGGAATTATCTTGAAGGGTATAAAATGAACCAAGAGCTTTTAGTCAAGGCCATTACAGCATCAGCTCCAGTGCAAAGTCAGGTAGGTGTCTATCCTGAGAAGGTTTTGTGTAGTGAAATGTTCTTATTCTAATTTTCCTTCATTTTCCCCATGTTAAAATCTATTCTAAAATCGCAAGCTTTGATAGGCTTTAAAATTTTTAAACTATTGTTCGAAATTGCTCGGTGGGGGTCAAGGTAAGTGAATAACATACGTAAGAAAAAAATAAAATTCCATTGACAATTGATCAATTTCCTAATGAACATTGATATGCATGGCTTTCTTCTTCTGTTTATTTTTTTATTTAAATATTTTTATGAATTGAATAATCTGTGTATTTAATTCTCTCAAATGTTGATGGTCATCTATGATGAAAATATACTTCAGGGAAAACAAAGTAGATTCATTTTTAAGCACCTGCAGGGGTAATGGACTCTGTATCCTAAGGTCTTTTTAGCTACTTAATAGCTAAACCTCCTTGGATAGTGTCCAACACACATCTGCCTAATAGTACATTTTGCTTTCTAGAAAATTACAGTGCTTTAGTAAAGTCCCTGGAAACCCTGATGGTGTAGAGGTTAAAAGCTATGGCTGCTAACCAAAAGGTCAGCAGTTCTAATCCACCAGGCACTCCTTGGAAACAGTTCTACCCTGTCCTATAGGGCCACTGTGAGTTAGAATCAACTCAATGGCAATGGGTTTGGTTTGGTTTTTTGGTTAGTGAAGTCCCAGGATTGTTCACAGGGTGGCCAACAGATTCTTTTCATGGTATAGTAAGGAATTTGGAGAGAAAAGATTGGCAAAGGAAATTAGCAGAATACAGAAAATTTTTTTTTTTTTTAAACGCAGGTGGTGAGACTTAGAAGAGTGAAAAGAATGAGAAAGAGGCAAAGGAAAGAACGTATCTTGGAATAAGGAAAAACATTGCAAGTGGGGACATATGTGGTCATGCCATTGACATCTCTTATTATTTAGGAACTGAAATCATGCCTTCTGTGTTCAGGGGCTCAATAAATCATGCATGATGATTTTAAAAGAGGTAATTAAGTTGCAGAGATGAGAACCCAGGAGGCAATAAAGGAGAAATTGTGGCATATAAGAAGGTATTAATTAACACTAATTTATAGAGTGTTACATAGTTATATAGCCTTTCTTCTATAGAATTCCAAGTGTGTCACGTGTATTTTTTTTTAATCTTTTTATGATTTTTGGAAGGGACATATAGGAAAATGAATGCACAGGATATTAAATTTCTCAGTTACACACATCTGCAATTAAATCTGGAAGCAGAATTCCAGGTCACTAGCTCTTAACCAGGAATCAGACACTAATTTACCATATAGAATCACAGACTGTGCTGAAAAGACCTTCCTGACCATCTTCTGGGCTCTGAGCCTTTCTTTTCTAGGTGAGGAAATTGTGGACCGGAAAGATTCTGTGGATGAAGTTTCACTATTTTCAATAAGGAAGAAAAAGGATAGTTTTTACCTCCTTTACGTCCACAAAGTTATATAGCTACTGTGGCCAATAGTTTTTTTCCTTTTGTTGTTTTACACTCCTGCATTTATAAGAGGAACTTTGAAAAAGTAGAGAGTGTCCATGGTGAATATGGCAGTAACAGGTAAAACTTCCAAAACAATTTTTATCCAGTAACTTAAAAAAGAGTCAGGTGTACTTGTCTCTTTCTATTTGAGATGGGGAAACTAAGACCCAGGCGGATTTAATATTTCAGTCAATTTCTCATAGATCCATGGGAGATCTTAAAATAGAACTCTGTTTCTTAATTTATAGACCAATATTCTTACCAGTAGGTTACTGGGCATCTACTTTACATAGAATCACGGAGCTAGAAGTTAGAATACATGAAATTCATTACTTCTGATGGTGAAAACCCAGTAAGTAGCAGGCTGGTTAGATAGACAAGAACCATATCCGCATAGTGGGTGAGTGTTTTACATCCTTTCCTCAGCTGATGTTTTTAAGACCCTGCAAAAGATCCTCTAAGCATGTGGCTCTAAAAAAATGAAACCAACTCTATGCCATGAAGGGGGCTCACATTTGTGAAGCGCTTGAGAACACAAGACTCTAGGAGCGAGAAATTTTGTTTTCTTGCCTTAATTTAAATAACAAACTACGAAAAAATTCTGGAATATGCAAAACTAGATTTAGAAGAGTTCACCCTTAATATTGGAAAGTCTTCTTAAAGTATCTAGTTCACTTCCTTATCTATACAGAAGTGAGTGAGGTAAACATAGGGAATCTTTGGTAATTGTAGGTAAGGGAGCCATAATTTGGACTCTTTCAGAGCATTTAGTGCCAGCTATGGTGGCACAGCGGTTAAACTCTTGACTGCTAACCAAAAGGCCAACGGTTTGAATCCACTGGAGAAACACGTGGCAGTTGGCTTCAGAAATGATTTATGGCCTTGGAAAACCTATGGGAAAGTTCTACTCTGTCCTACAGTGTTGCTATAAAAAAAAATAAGTTGGAATAAACTCGATGGCAATGAGTTTGGTTTTTGGGTGCTCATATTTATCTTTTCCAATAGACTGTCAGTCCTTGAGCACAAGAATTATGTCTTCTCCATTTTGTATCTTTCAGTGTCTGGCTCAGATGCTCAATATATGTTTATATTTAATGAAACTGAAATTCTCATCCAGGTGTAGGAGACTGGCTGAAATGAGCACTAGTCACTGGAAGTTGACATTTAAAATAAATCCCTGAAAACTTATTTTAATGTGGTTCTCACTTTTCTTATAAATTGAACGAAGACAAAACTCTGGTTAAGTTGTATGTATGAGGTTCCAGTGAGTAGAAGTTTTAATATATTAGCTTAAAAATGATGTTGGGGTATCATCATAGCTGACAGGTTTGAGAAAATCTTCATACATAAAAATGTTTAGTGAATTATAATTTATTTAATAGGACCAACAAAAAAATTTTGTGTTGATAGATAAGAATACTCTGCCATTAAGATGTATATTTTATATTCTGGCAATGATACTTGAGATGGAAAAAAAATCCAAATACACCTAGCTACCTATAAAATATTTTTAAGACAAAAAAGAAAGTTGTCTTAATCTTTGAGGTGATCAACTTACATTCAGAAGTCTGAAATTTGATTATGTTCTCTCAGTAACAAAACTAAAATAATTATATGTTATAACATTATTCAGATCATTATGATGTTCGGTAGATACGGAATAAGGTCTCCATCAGATTGGCTCTTCTGAGATACATGGTCTGCTTTTCCTCAGATACAGTGAACCCTATCTTGTCTTCCATGTAGCCAAAACTTACTTAGCTTTCCTGGCTAATCCATTGGAAACCCTGGTGGCATAGTGGTTAAGAGCTATGGCTGCTACCAAAAAGGTCTGCAGTTCAAATCCACCAGGTGCTCCTTGGAAACCCTATGGGGCAGTTCTACTCTGCCCACTATGAGTTGGAATTGACTTGAGGCAACAGGTTTTGTTTTGTTTCTTTTTTGGCTAACCCATAATGGGTCTGTCACCTATGACTGTATTGCTCTTATTACATTGATCTGTATTTTTTGTATCTGTAATATTTTTTGATATTTTTTGTCTCTATAATCTTTTTGAGATAGGTCTTCTGTGCAAAATGATCTTTTATTTATCCCAATTTTTCCTTCTCCAACCTTAGAGGGATGTCCTAAGGATTCAGAAGGGGAATTCTAGATTTCTGGGATAGCCCCTTAACATAACTGGTAATTTTAACGGACCTTTTCTGGACTTCCTCCAGCTTTATGGAGTCTTCCCTGAAAGGCAATGGACGGAATTATAGGCAAGATTCCTGGGTAATGCACTGGGATGGCACCAAAGTTTGGTCATGCTTCTTGGGTTCTTTGCCCTTTTAGATTACGGCCAGTTTGTTGGCCTTTTAGGCTATTGAGCCAAACATTTCAGGAAACTACAGTTCTGAGAAAGCCCTTCCTGAAGTATAATTGTTAACTCACTTCTTAAAATCACAGAGGCAGGTGTTTGGATTGGTTTTCCATTGAATGAATTATTTTATACTTAGTTAACATACACATCTCCTCTACTTTCCCATTGTGGCATTTCAGGTTGCCATTTCATTGCCCAGTAGAGCTTAGAGGGGCTTGCAAATAGGACTTGTGTTGTGCAAATTTCTACACAATAGGGTATGTGGATCATAGCCACACCTCAAAGAGTACTAAAACGTTACTGTGAGTATTAAACATGTAAAAGCACCTACTTAGGGCCTAACACATAGAAGGCACTTAATAAATGGTAGCTGTTATTATTATTATTGGCAATTTTATATATTTTAGCTCTCTCCAAGTGTTCCTTCTGAATGTCCTGAAGAGATACATATAATAGGTTCTTTAATTTTATCTTTGATTTAGCATGACTGCTATCTTCGTGATGTCCATACTTTTTGGCTTCATATGTGGGCAAACGATGTCTTTTTGTGTTCCAACTGAGTACACAATGCACGTCGAAAGGTGGGAGTGTGCTTATTGCCTAGCTATCAACACCACAATCTGTGCTGGATATTGTATGACACGGGTATGTAGTTCATCTCCCTTTTTTTTTAGCTATCAGTTAGATAAACCTAGAGTCAGTCTATTCCTATCCAGAAAGAATATGAAATAAATCATAACCTCATTTCTGAAATGTAATTGTTACTGGTTCCTTAAATCTAGAATGTATAGATTACAATATTATTTTAATATTTTATAACGGTTTCACTTCTCCGTATTTATTTAAACCTTATTCTTGTTCCCATGATCAGGGATAAAAGATTGTCAATTCCATCTCTGTGGGATTCAGTGTGGATATGTTCAGTTGGTATTGGGGATTGGGATGAAGAATCCTTCCCCTGGTCCTATTTGTGTCAGAGGACACTTGATAGCAAATAAAAGTGAATTGACTTTTATCTGATTCCATTATCTATATGTTTCTGAAAGTTCCATCACATTATACTCCCTTTTTTGTTTTTTTCCTCAGGATATTAATGGCAAGCTGTTTCTCCCCAAGTATGCTCTGTCCCAGAACGTTTGTGCATATAGAGACTTCGTCTACAGGACTGTAGAAATACCGGGATGCCCACGCCATGTTGCTCCCTATTACTCCTACCCTGTTGCTGTAAGCTGTAGGTGTGGCAAGTGTAACACTGACTACAGTGACTGTATACAGGAGGCCATCAAGACAGACTACTGTACCAAACCTCAGAAATCTTATGCAGTGGGGTTTTCTGTCTAACTTCAATAGAAATGTAACTTGCAATTTGGTTAATGTGTCTATCTGGAATAAAACTAATAAAATATCAATATATTTCGCAATACCTTATGTACACTTTGAGTCCTGTTTCATCCATACACATACCCATACATGCATTAGAGGGCTGAAGGGGCTTTAGAAGGGAAGGCGAGTGAAACAGCCTTTCAAGCTCATATGAAGGATGGTTTCCACATGAGAGGGTAGAGTGGAAGTAAAAGGGGGTATAGGGGCTAATGAAGCCAGCCTTCAGCTGACTCTTCTAACAGAGGGTCAGGATGTTTGCCTTATCATAGAAAGTGAATATGGGACCACTAAGAATTAGGAGGAGATGGTAATGTGACCAGAAGCTGAAGGAATCGATGGCACCAGGGTACTGGAAACACCTACTTCCAAAGGCTAGAAGCAGAGTTGGTGTGGAGGCGGGGAAGAAGGAACACGTGAAATCTGCAACATAATGCTTTATCCTAGTCATGCGAATGTGCTGGATAAAACTCCACGAACACTCAGTAAACACTACAGAAACTATTTGATTAAATTACTCTGGTGGGCCAACTGATCAACAAAAGTTATACCCCAAAAAGTCAATCTACAAAGCCTAGAAAAGAGGCCACGATCATTTTACATGTGGAAGCCTAAATCATTCAAGTGACAGGAGATACTCTCCAGCATTTAAACTGAAAGCAACTTGTCCTGTTTTGACTTTTGATGTCAGGGAAAACAATCATGAAAGATTTTAGGGACGGGGAAGAGTGCTGAGGGATTTAACAGAATAGAGTCATCCTGATTCTAATCAACCATCATCAATACTGAAACACTGTTTTCCGGAAAATAAGTTCAGCAAGCAGTTGTTTACGTCTCTTTTCCTTCCTCAGACAATCTTTCATGAGAGTTTGGTTTCAATAGATGTGTGAAATGAGACAGACCCAGTGCCCTGCAGACTTGACCTCAAAAAAAGACTACTTACCCTGTATTTGTCCATTTTTTCCATCCACACTGCCACTATCAAGGTGACTATCACCTTGATAAGCAGGGCGAGTTAGCCAACCCCACAGCAATGATTGCATTCAGCCACCAAACCAAAACCCATGGCTGTCAAGTTGATCCCGACTCATAGTGACCCTATAGGGCAGGGTAGAACTGCCCCACAGGGCTTCCATTTCCATAGAGCAGATGGTGGATTTTGGTTAGTAGCTGAGTTCTTAACTACCACACAAACAGGGCTCCAGCTATCTTGCAAATGTCCGCATGTGACAGTGTTGGGTGGTGGGGAGGGTTGTATAGATGGGTTAATACCAAGCCCATGCTTTGCCAATAGGGAGGGAGTAATTCCACCTTTCTATACAAAAGAGTCAGGGACTGTCACTATTTTTACTGTATTACCTGAAGTTCAAGGAGCCCTGGTGGCACACTAGTTAAGCACTTGGCTGCTAACTGAAAAGTCGGCAGTTTGAACCCATCAGCTGCTCTGCAGGAGAAAGATGTGGCAGTCCTCTTCTGTAAAGATTTCAGCCTAGGAAACCTTATGACAGAGCTCTACTCTGTCCTATAGGGTCGCTATTAATTAGCATGGCCCCAAATATTGATCTAGGGCTTTAGAGCCTCATATCACTTGATAGCATGGATACTTAAAGCTGCAGGATATAACTTCTCCGAAAACTGTCTATTAGATATAAATCTTTGATTAATAGAGAAAAAGAGTAAAATTCAAACCTAACAGGCACTAGTCACCTATGACATTCATAGATTCTGAAAAACATTTTCTAAGCACTTGAACTCTTGAAAGGCTGACAAGTTTAGGGAGGTTTCATATAAACAGTCCAGCTCAGAAGGCATTATTTAAATGGGCTTCTTCAAACTGCACAGAGGCTAGGCATGGGTGTGGTGGGCCTGTGCCTTCATGGACCACAGAGTTCCTCAGAGTGGGCACACCAGAGATTACTCATTTCCTCCCACTGAAGGCAATCCATTTGCAATAGATGCCCATATACATTATATTAAACTATTCTTGAAAGTGGAGCTGTACAGGACAGATAATCTTTAGTATTAGATGTTGCCTAACTGGGGAGAGAGTTTAGGGATTGGGATGACTGACAATTTGCCTCAACTGGATCCAGAAACTGGGGAAGAGAGAAATGCTGTTTTAGAGGGCCTTGGTTTTCTCTGGGTTTAAGAGAGGGAGCATGAATAGACAGCTTGGAAATGGGAAGGTGAGCAATCATTGTGTGTGTCACAGGAGAAAGATCCTCTTCAGTGGTCTTTAAATTTAACCTAAAATTTAAAGAAGTTGATTCTTGGCAGAAGAAGTTTGAGATTCAGTGCTTAAAAAAAAAAGTACCTCTTGTTTTTCATTTGACTTTGAAATATAAAGAGTTCTTTCATAATTAATTGAATTTGGGATCAGTGCAACTCCAATCTCTGCTTTCCTAATGGCCAAATTCTTTAGGAGTGAGTGTACCAGGGTGAATATTATTGGTAGGTAACCAATTGATGCTTCTTAGTAATACAACTTCAAGTAGTGGAAGCTCTTCTTTATATAAGAAATTGCTGCTTTTTAAGAACTACAATAAAAATTATTTTATTGAGGCAACTTCCACTCTATCCTTACTGTTGACTCTTGAGCTCCTCCCTACCCTCTCATCTCTCCAGATTAATCCCTACTTATCCTTTAAGACAACTCTGGTTTCACTTTCTCTAATTCTATTACCCTACCTCCATCTGCTGCTTCTGCTTGTGTAGCATCCATTTCTTTTCTTCTGGAAACTGAACCTTGATTTTCCTTTGAGGGTCTTCCCTACCCCCACTGTTAGTTTAGGTTGTTTGAATGGGACTGATGGCGGTGGACATGCCACTTAGGCTCAGCTAAGCCTGGCTTCCCCTACGTTTCTGTCAGTTTGTTGTACTGTGGGGGCTTGTGCGTTGCTGTGATACTGGAAGCTATGTCACTGGTATTCAAATACCAGCAGGGTCACCCCCGACAGACAGGTTTCAGCTGAGCTTCCAGACTAAGCACAGACTAGGAAGAAGGGCCCAGCGGTCTACTTCTGAAAAGAATTAACCAGTGAAAACCTTGTGAATAGCAGTGGAACATTGTCTGATATAGTGCAGGAAGATGAGCCCCCCAGGTTGGAAGGCACTCAAAACAAGACTGGGGAAGAGCTGCCTCCTCAAAGAAGAGTTTACCTTAATGACATGGATGGAGTCAAGCTTTCAGGACCTTTATTTGCTGGTATGGCACAACTCAAAATGAGAAGAAACAGCTGGAAACATCCATTAATAATTGGAATGTGGAATGTACGAAGTATGAATCTAGGAAAACTGGAAATCATCAGAAATGAAATGGAACACATAAAGATCAGTACCCTAGGCATTAGTGAGCTGAAATGGACTGGTACTGGTCATTTTGAATCAGACAACCATATGGTCTACTATGCAGGGAATGACAACTTGAAGACGAACGGTATTGCACTCATCGCCAAAAAGAACATTTCAAGGTCTATCTTGAAGTACAACACTGTCAGTGGTAGGATAATATCCATATGCCTACAAGGAAGAACAGTTAATACAACTATTTTTCAAATTTATGCACCAACCACTAAGGCCAAAGATGAAGAAACTAAAGACTTTTAACAACTTCTGCAGTCTGAAATTGATCGAACATGCAATCAGGATGCACTGATAATTACTGGTGATGACTGGAGTGCGGAAGTTGGAAACAAAGAAGAATCGGTAGTTGGAAAATATGGCCTTGGTGATAGAAATAAGGCTGGAGATTGCAAGATTGAATTTTGCAAGACTT
Organism: Loxodonta africana; assembly: GCF_030014295.1. NCBI lineage: Eukaryota > Metazoa > Chordata > Mammalia > Proboscidea > Elephantidae > Loxodonta > Loxodonta africana. The sequence continues at coordinate 160,739,646 of NC_087344.1, read as the reverse complement.
AATGATTTCTTCACTGCAAATACCTTTTTTCACCAACATAAAGGGCGACGATACACATGGAATTCGCCAGATGGAATTACCAGGAATCAAATCCACTACATCTGTGGTAAGAGACGATAGAAAAACTCAATATCATCAGTCAGAACAAGGGGCCGACTTTGGATCAGACCATCAATTACTCAGATGCAAGTTCAAGCTGAAACTGAAGAAAATTAGAACAAGTCCATGGGAGCCAAAGTATGACCTTGAGTATGTCTCACCTGAATTTAGAGACCATTTCAAGAATAGATTTGACACACTGAACACTAATGACTGAAGACCAGACGAGTTGTGGAATGACATCAAGGATGTCATACATGAAGAAAGTAAGAGGTCATTAAAAAAATGGGAAAGAAAGAAAAGACCTAAGTTGATGTCAGAAAAGACTCTGAAACTTGCTCTTGGACGTCACAGAAAAAATGATGAAGTAAAAGAACTGAAGATTTCAAAGGGCGGCTCGAGAAGACAAAGTAAAGTATTATGATGACATGTGCAAAGACCTGGAGAACTCTTAAAATATACACAAATTTAATTTTAATGAAACAAAAGTACGATTCAATTAATCTACTAGCTTCAAGAGCCCACGAGCACTCCCTCTCAGGGGTGGGAAAAATGGGGTTGCTGAAATTGAGGGGCTGGTGGCCAAAGGGGATGTCAAGGTGGCAGTGAACCAGGAAAGTCCGTGGCCTATGGAAGCCCCAATGGCAGCATATAGGGCCATGGAAACCATGTTTGACCTATGACAGCAAGGGTTCCTCTTACAATCTTTGGTGAACACTTCATAAGTGTAAGCATGCTCTCTCACTGCCATCTTCCCATGAACCTCATTCTCATCAGCCAAACCTATTAGCGTTGTTCAAAAGGGAAAGGAGAGCAACTATTGTTGCTGGTTGTGTGGGGGTCTACGTTGGACCTTGATTCACTGTGCATTTTTACAGACTGAGCCACAGATAACAAAGGAGCTATTCTGGGGAAGAGAAGTATACTTAGGGCAGAACGATATTAATTGAAATACAGTTATATGAAATCAAAGTCCTTAGAGCAGGTGTTGCTTTAAGGGCAGGTCCTGCTCCCAATAAACCCGTGCCCACTGAGTTGATTCTGACTCACAGGGACCCTATAGGACAGAGTAGAACTGCCCCATAGGGGCTGGTGGATTCAAACTCTCGACCTTTTGGTCAGAAGCCGAGCTCTTAAGCACTGCGCCACCACAGCTTGTCCAGCTTCCAATAGTAACATAAAAAAGTTACTACTCTGTTTCCTTTTTCACCATAGTGTGGGTTGATTGGTAGTTGGACATGTAGATAAATTGTGTGAAGGTGTGTAGAAAGATATAATAGTATTTTAAGACAAATCAAACAATCAATTCCAGTTCTTAGAAAATTTAATTTGAAATAACTTAAAATATGTCATCATTAAGAAATTTTAATTTAGTGCCTTGGCAAGAGAGGCTTAATGAAATGTTTGGGTCTGGTCTCAAATTAGCTTAAGTAAACAGAAATAACAACAACAACAACAAATATATATGTGTGTGTATATATATATCTTGAAATATACATGTATCTTGAAATATGTATAACTTGAACATATATACATATATATAAAACTCAAATATATACACACACATATATACATACTTTGGTGTATATATATTCAAGTTTTATATATGTATATACATTCAAGTTATATATATTTCAATATATATATACACACATACACACATATATGTGTATATTCAAGTTACATACCTGTATATATATTTCAAGATATATACATACGCACATACATACATCTCTCTCTTTCTACATATACAGAAAATGTATAGCTTACCCTCATTTAGTGATGTAGTTCTCTAATTTTACACATGGCACAAATTCTGGAAAAATTACCCCCAAAAGGGGCACATTAACCATATACGGAACAGCTCTCCACTTCCCCATTTTGAACTATGGTAGTCTTCTTCAAGGCTGTTAACTCATATATGGAACGAAACTCATTTTTGTTGAATCAGAGATGAGTTGGAATGACCCTCAGTGTGCCCTGGGGCCTGTCGCCTGTCTTCAGGCAGAGAAATGAACTAAATGACCTAATGAATAAAGCCACCGAGAGTGAGATTAGACTGTCGTCTGTTTTTTTGCTTTAAAAGTTTCATTTCATAACTATTGGAGTACAAATATCTATTTCATGAAGTGATTTTCTTAAAATAATCTTTCTTTAGTTATAAAAAAAAATAGACACAGTAAAATAGCTATGCACAATTAAATTTTTAGCCTTCTTCTAATCTGACGGGTTTTCCTAGAAAAGCTTCCTCCAAAGTTAGTAGTAGCAAGTGTGGCAGAAAGAGAAATGCGGCTTTCTATGGGACTGAGAATATTTCAAGCAGTTATATCTTTTCAGCAAAGGCTTTATAAAAGCTTCTTTCCCTTAGTGCACATCCAGAGACTTGTTTTCTCACACGTGTACACACTCACCTGGGGTGTCCCAGTCCCCCATACTTTCACTTTGTTGTGGCACTTTTAAATGTAATTAAAGAAAAACAAAAAACAAAACTCCATGATTTGGAGTACCAAGTTGTTAGAAGCCCTGGTGATGCAATGGTTAAGCACTTGGCTGCTAACTGAAAGGCTGGCAGTTCGAATTCACCCAGTGACTCCGTGGGAGAAAAGACTTCGCAATCTGCTTATGTAAAAGTTACAGTATAGGAAACCCTATGCAGCAGTTCTACTCTGTCACATTGGGACGTTATGAATTGAAAACCGCCTCAAAATGACCTAACAACAACAGCAATGAAGTTGTTGAAAGTTACTAATATGCCAATTCACATCCTAAATTTGGGTTTGCTGTTGTCATTGTTGTTAGCTGCCACGGAGAGTCCAACTCATGGTGACCCCATGTGTGCAGAGTAGAACTGTGTTCCATGGGGTTTTCAAGGCTTTGACCTTTCAGAAGGAGGTTGCCAGCCACGTGTGTCTTCCAAGGCACCTCTAGGTGGGTTTGAACCGCTCAGCTCGTAGCCAAGTGCTTAACCGTTCACACCACCCAGGAACTCTACATTTGGGTTTACGTACCTAAAATCAATCATTAAAGCCATAAAAGGAGCTGAAAATTTTATTCTCTTAAGGGATTTGTACAGAAAGGACACATTTATGTTGTGTGTGTGTGTATAAGTATTCTTGTTTCCTTAGCTTGTCCCTCTTGTGTGCACACACCCAGGCGAGGATGCTTTTCTATTGCTTTTTTGTGTATTGTTATTATTTTTTTAGTTTGGCCAAGAATGCTCATGAGATAATATATGAATTAAGTTGGATTTTGTTTTATTTATTTTAAGTGGGGAAAACTGTAGTTCTTAATCTAGGGAAAAGAATTCTCTAAGTGAATAAATAAGAATACACACACAAAAAAAGGAAAATACGTAAACTCAAGTTATGAGGTATTTCAAAGATACAGTGCTGGTAAAGATTCTCTTCCCCACAATTTGCAACTGCCAGGCCTCTTGCTTTAGTCTTTCTAGCCTTACATCTGGAGAAACACAGAGAAGTCCGAGATAAAAGCCACTCTGAGGATGTAAGGGTTGCAGAATTCAGAGCAAAGTCAGAAAAGGAAAAGTAGTACAGCAATATGTACATGTCTTCGTCTGAGAACAAAAATATTTCTATAAAAAGCTGTTACAAGTTTTTTCTTTTCTTTTTTTTTTTTGTCCTAAAAACACTCACTTTTTTAGGGCACATGATTGTCTATGTGACTGCTATTTCCAGAGGGAGGTTTTTTTTTGTTTTTAAAAACACTAGGAAAGCATGAGTTGCTCACATTAGATTTTCCATGCTATATTTAGTTTCACTGGTGTGTTTAGTTTTAAAGCTGTGTTTACTACATTCTGGGGATAGCATGTATACAAAAAAAGGAAATCCTTACACACAACTTAGACGGTCAGTTTTAACATTCCACTGTGATCTCTCAAAGCCTGTAGTTTCTTGACACCATTTTCTAGAAATCCCTGAATTCTCTGTACCCGACTTTCCACGGCTAGAGTTTGAGAAACTGACCATTTATCAAGTTTTCTGAACTGGCAAATTCTGAAAGTTTATCAAAACTTTTGATTCTTTTTTTTTTTTTTTTTTTTTGGTTGTTAAATAGGTTACTCCCTTTCCACAACAAAAATTAGGAATTCCCAGCCAACAGCTCTCATTATCTGCAATGCATATACCAGAAACACTCACCCACACATAACATGCTCTCAGTCAGGACATAGGCATTCACCCAAAGGGCAAGCCAGTAGTGAGCCCTCCATACAAACATGTGCAAATGTACAATTGATACCAAATTACTTTCAGGTCTTAATGTCCTTTGGATATTAAAAATGAGCCGGAAGGCAGCTCCCATGACATTTAGTATGAAAGCTTTCGATTGTAATTTTCATGTAGAAGTGGCTTCATATCACATCTTGCGAGTTTCGTATTGCACAGCAAAGGACCATGCTGAATATCATGCCAAAGATCTGAAACAGAAGGGTCCGCATGTTAGTGACTTGCATATGTGTCTGAAAACTGCCTGCATGTCTAACTTAAGTTAATCAATACTCACCGGTTAGAAATGGCATTTTTATATATACTTAAAAATGGCTACTGGTTAAGGATTTCCACATTAACCGTTTAAAATGCACTACTACTACATTATTGCCGTTAACAAATAACAAGGACTTTAAGAAAAAAGCCCTGTTTCTAGCTTAAAGAAGAGTTCTTAATAACTGTAAAGCAGACAGATACACTACTGGTTTTGTGATTTTATATTTCAGGTAAATACCAGATCTTGTATCTCTTTTATATATTTTGAAAAATATGTTGCTTAAATACTCTTGCGTTCTAATTAGCTTTCTATTGTCAGAAAAGTTTTGACTTTTTGCAACGGTGACCACATATTAAAAAGCATTTATTCATTCCTGGTCCATTTCTTCTCTAATTTTTTTTTTTTTTTTTGTGGCCCATTTCTAGTACAAATGTTGCTTCACTGTTTAACTCAACAGTTTTACCATAAGCTGAGGTGTTTGACCATGGGGTTACTGACTTCTTTCTCTCTCTTGGAAAGTTCTTTGAGAGGCCAAATAGTTGGGCAAAATCCATGCCACTTAAGATAATTTGAATGGAAGGATGACAAAAGACCTTTCTTGCTCTTGCTCACTTCCCCTACAATTTTGTAGAGCCAGTGAAATCCCACCTGTGGGTGTACAATGTTTAAAAACTATTGTCAGTGTTCTTTAAAAAATTGGTCCCATAATTTTCTGGTTCTCTCCTTAGTCCTATCCTGTCAGACTACGAACTTGGAATGCTAATTTCAAAATAGCACATATGATCTTTTTATTTTTTGGGAGGGAAGGGAGCTTATGGTAAGGGAATCATCAGGAGCAGGATTTCAAACTTCTGGCTGACAGAACTCAGAACCAGCGTGTGGCAGGGGAGACACCTAAAGGACGTTTGGTTAACTGATTATTCTGTGAAACTTACAAAGAAAAGCACTGAAGAAAAAACTGTACCGGGTGCTAATTCCAGATGGCCAACAGAGGGCGCTTCCCATTACCGTGGTTGCCAGGTTTGATGCAACCCCCACCTTATTATGGTTGAACTCTGAGGGAATCCCCTCGGAAAGAAACCTCTTCAGCCTCAGCCTGCCACAGTCAGGAGTCAGTGGTGGCCACTTTTAGGCTGCTCATTCGTTGAGATCAGGGAATTGTTTAGGAGGGTCTATTCGATGCCTCCATAATGTAGAACATTTTCAAAACTTGTACCCCAGGACTGCCCGTGGGGAGCACAGAGTGGCCATCAGGCTAGCACCAGAGCAGATAGGGAGGGCCTGAGAGATGCCCCTGGATTTGGAGGCACTGTATTTCCACCCACTGTCCCACCTCTCTGTGCTCTAAATACCAAAAAGGCGAAGGGTGCTTGTGGGTACCCTGAGCACTGCGGATTCATTGAGTTCCTGATAATTCCCATTGCCCTCCGTTTAGATTAGGCCGTGAGTTAATATATAGAGGGCTACAGAGTAAGCACGTTAGCTACTATTGCCTAACTCCTGGACAGTAGAAATCACCTCTTAACTGGCCTCCCTGACTCCAGCGTTGTCTCCCTTCAACCTTTCCTCCACACTGTTACCCTTTGTCCTTGTAACGCTTGGTAACACCCCTTTGGCTTAAGGATAAAGCCCAGGCTCTTTAAAGGGGCAAACACAGACCTCTATTATATAATCCAGATAACTTCTCCAGTGCCATCTCTCGCTACTCCTACCACGCCCTTCTGCCCCTATCAATTCTTCTAGCACACCCTTTTTTTGTCCTTTAGCAGTACTGAAGCAGCTGCAGGTGCCTGGATGCACTATACATCACATCTTTGCATATGATATTCCCTTTGCCTGAATTTTGGGTTTGGAAACCCTCAAATTTTACAGAGCTAGCATTTATCGAGTGTGATAGACACTTTATATGAATTAATTCCTTTAATATATCATTAGCACTTTATACCTATTATCTCATTTAATTTTCATCATAATCCAATGAGGTCGGTATATTAAAATCCCTCTTTTACAGATGACAGAATTGAGGCACAGAGAAACTGTCTCCAGGTCCCAGAGCTTATAAGTAATGGAGCCAGGAGTTGAATCCCGACAGCGTGATGCCCAAGCTGGTACTATCAATCCCGATACTCTACTGCCTTTTCACATCACAGGTGAGAGACCTGATATTACAGTAGTAAGAATGTTTGACGGTAAGAAGAAACCCAGAATTGAAAGTCACTTATCTAGTTTAAACTGGGTAGCCTTAAAATGGGAAGCTATTGCAATGATAAGCTCAAGGTCATGATTACATTCAAGTTGAAAGTTGTATTGATGCATCTAATTGGCTTTGCTATTAGGAGAGGTTCCTGTGAACAAATGTCTTTGTACTTTATGAGAAAAAGCTCATAGGATACTGCCAAATCACGCTTGAAGAGAAGTAAAATGTTCAAGGCAAAAGAGGTAAGTTCTGGAACTTTCTCACCGTGAGACCTGCAATTCCAATACCGACAATTCCGACGAGCTGGAGCTTAACACTGATTACGGTCTCAATTTCATCAATGCAATTCTGAAAAAAAAAAAAAAAAATGTCGGGAATAACAACTGATTCTATCCATGAAATCGCCCTGGCCCACTCCCTTGCTTCTCTACAGACCATCCTGCGAAGGTTAATCAGGGTAACTATCCACACCAGCTGCTACCAATATCTAAACCATCCCTCTCGGGTACCATCATCCTGGGAACCTTAAAGCAAAAACGTAATTTGGGGAAAAAAGATATAATTCTCTCCTTTTGGTGGGATTTTCCTGTTTAGGCCAGTGGCTGCTTTAGAGTCTTGAAACCCGGCTGCAGGAAGCAGTTCTGGCATCTGGGGCATTTAAAATTTGGGGGCTTCTTACCTTCAGCAAAGAATAGTGAGTAAAAATCCCTAAAATAATAACCCATTGCTTTTGGATTATAATTTATAGTTTAAAAGCCTTTCTAAATACTCGATCTAATTTATTACATCAGCTGGTATTACCCATTAGGGAACCAAAGTCTGTACAGGTTCAAATTAAACTTAGGGAAGCCAAGTGTTGGGAGCTGGAGGGCCCCTCTCTTCTATGGTGGCCGAGCTGGGCTAGGTGGGTCCTTATCCTCTCATCTGTTCCCCTAAGAGACCCCTGAAGGTTGGGTTCAAAGAACTCTCCTTGATGGAGGGGAAAACTGGACAAGGATAGAAGATTACCTGTAAGCATAATTAGTCTTCCCAGCTTCAAAAGCTTCTATTTGGAATCCTCTTAAGTACAGAGGTTTGCTCAAACCCAGCTGAGTCTTCCATCTGCTCAAACCATTTTATTTGTCCCTGGTCGGCTCCGTCCGATCCCCAGGGAAGCTACACCAAGCCCTCACCACTCCCCTCATGTCCGCTATCACATTGTTCATTCATTCAATGAACATTTCCTCAGTATCTACCTTGTATCAATCGCTGGAATAGGGGTGGGGATATGGAGATAAATAAGACATGGTTTCTGCTCTCAGAGAGCTCACAGCTTAGAGAAGGACACAAGCCCATAAAAGATAATTCTAATACAGTATGGTAAAAGTTTGAGAACTACTGCTCTAGACAGTGGCTCCCTTACTTCCTGGCAAAAATGAGAGTCAACTTACAGCAGTTCTTCCAACTTTCCTCTCCCTCCCCTATAAGCTTAGATGCTCCACTCATTCAGTGCCAGGACTGTCGCAGGGACTGAGAAGACCAAGTCAACAAGGCAGTGCCACTCCTTCCTTCTTTTCCTCTCACAGGTGCCCTTTCTCTGCTGAAAGTTAACTCCTTTACAGGCTCTGGATCTCATTCTCTCATCTCCTTCCTGTACCTTTGGCCTCTTCTCTACTGACATTCCACTCATCACATAACACCATGCTCAAGTTGTTCAATCAATGGAAACAAACCCCCTCTCCTAGGACAGTCCCCCTCGAGCTCTGCCCATATTCTCTCTTCTCCTTCTCAGGCAGCCTCTTTTTGTGGAAAACAAACCAACAAAATACATATTAGTTTTTGCTTAATTATAAAAGGAATAAATGGTTATTGAAGACATTTGGAAAACAGATAACGTAAAAAGCAGAAAATAAAAATCATCTGTACTCCTAACGCTAAAGATAATACGTAACATTTTTGGTGAGTTTTCTTACACACACAAATATACTCCCACACTTAGTTCATCCTTTATATATGGCCGTGTGTTTTTACAACTTTAAAATACAACTTCAAAAATGTCCTGTTTCATTAAAAATTCCTTGATATCCTGATTCTTAATGGCTGTAAAACATTTCATCATATGAGTGTGCCATAATTTCTTTGAACAGTTCCCCAGAGTTACACACTGAGGGCCTATCCAATATTCCGTTCTTATAAATGACACTGCAATGAATCCTGTCGCACTAAATCTCCGTTCACATCTCAGATTTTTTTTTTTTCTTTAGAGTAACTCTGGGATGTGAAAATTCTGAATCAAAGAGCATGAACATACTTAACCCTCCAACCTTACACGGTCGTACTGACCTCTAAAATCCCTGTCCCAATGTCTCTGACAATGCTCATTTCACATCACCCTTGCCAACTCTGTGCATTAGTATTAAAGAAAAGTTGGCCAATTTTATAGGTTAAAAAAAATGGCATCTCTTCATTCAAATTTGCTATTAATTCTTACAATTATCATTAATCACATACTTTTTTTGTGTGTGTTTAATGGTAATTTGTATTTTGTCTTTTATGAACTCTCTTTTCGTGTCCTCTGCCTACAGCCAAACCACCTGAAAGGGTGCCCCCCTCTGCACATCTCGTGTCCTGCAGCCTGGGCTCTGTCTTCCCTCCTTCCCGGAAACTGCTCTCGTCAAGGTTCACCAATTGCTTCCTTAACTGTAAATCCTGTCAGTTTTTCAGTAGTTGTCTTATTGGACCTTCTCGGGCTTTTAGTTCCCCAGACAAACCATCATGTTTTTTGCTTCTGTGTCATTGCTTACACTGTTCCCCTGCAGGCAGTCTTCCTCCGGCCCCTCTACTGCCCAGTGCTTGCGTGCTTCTTATACTTGGAGATTTAGCTGATACATCATTGCCCCCCGGGGAGCCGTCCCTGATCCCCCAACTTCTGGCCTCTCCTAAGTGCTGCTCCGTGCTTTCATAGCACCATGCACACTCTGTGGATATCTCTGTTACAGCACTTCATCTAGTTCTGTGTTCCTCTCTTTAGTTAGACTGCAAGTTCCTTCAGAGTAGTGGGTTTGTGTAACTCATCTTTGTATTCATGTACGGTAGTTGGTCAATAAATGCTGACGTGACCTCAACAACAGCACCTGATGCTGGTGGCCATTTCCTCCTTCCACGGTACCCACAGCATACTTGCTAGGGTCTCCTTCTGTCTGTCTCGTTGCTCCTCCCCAGTTTCCTTGTTTGGAAACCCTTTCTCTGCTCACCCTTAAATATTGTTCCCCAGGGTTCTACCCTTGTCAGTTTCTTCCAGACCTAATGGATCAAATTCATACCTACAGCTTCAAAATTACCATAAAGTACAGACATCCAAACCTCTCTCCTGAGTCACATACTAGATTTTCCAACTGTCTACTGGACATTTCCAGTTGGAAGTTCCACTGACTCCTCAAAATTAGCATGTATAACACTAAACTCACTTTCTTTTCTCCCAAATTTGCTCCTTATCCTCTAGTCCTCAGCTCAACAAACAATGCCATCATCTCTCCAGGTATTGAAGCCAGAAACCCAGCAGCGGATTCTCTTTTCTTCTCTCTTATCTAGCTGGTTACCAGGTTCTGAAGATTTTACTTTCTAAATGACTTTCTCCTCTTCATTCCTGCCGCTCATTCCAGCTGGTTACCAGCTAATGTCTCTTGGCTGACAACGAGAGCAGCCTTCGCAACTGGTCTCCTCAGCTCCAGGTTATTCATTTCCCATCAATCCTCCGCACTGCAACTAGAGTAACCTCATTAAAGTGTAAATTTGATGATGTCCCCTTCTTACTTCAGATTCTACCTTCAATGCCTTCTTAAGCTTGCAGTGTGAACTCTGAACTCTTGGCTTCACAAGAGTATTTGAGCGCTTCAAAAACTGCTCCCCTCCCACAGGCACCTTGGACTTTCAGCCACTCCCATTGCCTGTATTTACTTGAATACACCTACCTTCTCTTGCTTCCCTGTCTTTGCCTGCCCCCTCTGCCTGGAATACCCCACCCACTTTTGTTTGCTGCCTGGATTCCCATTCATCCTTCAAAACTCGTCCTAAGAACCACATCAGGAAAGCCTCACGTGAGCCCTCAACTCCCATGCACCTGAGTGAGTCTGACATGCTCTCTCCAGCGTAGCCCTTGTTCACCCCGTGTGATGTTAAGGCTTGCTTACATGTCTCCCCAGACGACGGTGGGCACCTTGAGGGTAGTGGCTGTGCCTTGTTAATTTCAGAAGCCTCAGAAGGACTCAATAAACATTCGATGGATGATTCATGGCGTGAGCTGGAACTAAAATCTCATTCATCCCTTCAGAGCCAAATGCCTAAAGTATCTCTCATTGTCCCCATATTCCCTCATTTCCTTCCTCTTTCCTCCACTGTACTTGTGTTTTCCCCAACCACTTCACTGCTCTGTCTGGCAAAAGTCACTAATCATCTTCTAACACCAAATCCAGCGAACTATTTTCAGTCTTCATTTAACCTGTCCTTGTCCCAGCATTTGATTTTATGGATAACTATTTCCTCGACTCGATGGCACTGGAACTGGGTTTTATTTCCTCCCTTGGTTTCTTACATGCCACTGTCTTTGGACTCTCCCCTGACTCTGACTCCTTCCTTCACTATATCTTGTACTATTTTTTTTTTAACTTAGTTCTATCAGAATTTTGTTGTTCTTGTTGAGTATATACACAGCAAAACATGCACTAATTCAACCATGTCTACATTTATAATTCAGTGACATTGATTACATTCTTGGAGTTGTGCGTCCATTCTCACCCTCCTTTTCTGAATTGTTCCTCCCCCAGTAACATAAAGTTACTATCCCTAAGGTTCCTGTCTAATCTCTCGAATTGCTGTTGTCACTTTGATCCCATATAGGTAGTTCTTAAAAAAGTGTAATGCTCAAGACAGACATTTTATTAGTTAAGCTGAACTATTGTTTGGTTTTAAGAAGACTTCAGGGGATACTTTTGGTTAACATTTAAAGATTATTTCAGAGCAATAGTTTCAGGGGTCCATCCAGCCTCCATGGCTCCAGAAAGTCTGGCTTCCATGAAAATTTGAAATTCTGTTCTCCATTTTCCCCCTTTTCATCAGAATTCTTCTATAGAATCTTTGATGAAAACATTCAGTAATGGTAGCCAGGCACCATCCAGTTCCGGTCTCGTGGCAAAGGATGCAGTTGTTCACGGAGGCAAGTAGCCACACTTTCCATATCCTCCTCCTATTCCTGACTCTCCGTCCTGTTGCCCCAGGTGAATAGAGACCAATTGTTCTGCCTTCCATGGCCACTTCCAAGCTTTTAAGACCCCAGGCACTACGCAACAAACTGGGAGGTAGAACGGAAGCACTAAACATGTTATCAGGCCAATAAACTAGGATATCCCATGAAACCATGACCTTAAACCTCCACACCAAGGAAACAAATCCCATGAGGTGTTTGGTTGTACACAGGCAGCCTCGGCTGCTATTCTTTTTTTGTAAATATATCTATCACACAACTTTTGCCAATTCAACTTTTTACAGGTGTACAACTTATTGACAGCAATTACAATAATTGGCTGTGCAACCCTCTCCTCAATCAGTGTGATTTTTCCCTCACTGTTAATCCACCCAACCTTTCCCCGCCCTCTCGCCCCTGATAACCACTAATAAACTTTGGTCTTTCTACGTTTGCTTAGTGTCCTCAGCCCATCTCTTTCCTTACTCTACACATGCTCCCTGGGTGTTCTCATCCACTCTTACGGCTTCAACTACCACCAATATGCCAGGAGTTCCTACACCCATGTCTGCAGCTCAGACTGCCTGTAAGTCCTGCAGGCACCTAAAGTGTAAACCTGACCAAAAAGGAAACTGTCATCTGCCCCCACGATCTGCATCTTTTCCTATATTTGCCTGTCTCAGTGAGTGGACCCTCTAACAGCCCAGTCCCCCAAGCCAAAATCTGCAAATCTTAGCCTCCTCCCTTTCACTCCCTGCTTACACTCAATAAGTCACCAGGCCTATTGATTCTACCTCCTGAACAGTTCTCGAATCTATCGCTTCCTCTCCATCTCCACTGTTTGTGACCTGTTAGCCCCTTAGCTTCTTTTATCAGGGTGACCACAAGTGTCCCCCAGGTAGTCTCTCCCTTAGTCTCCAGCCTTCCATTCTACTTTTCACACTGTATGATGCTATATGACAGAGTAGAACTACCCCATACGGTTTCCCAGGGGGTATTATTTGAAGGTGCAGACTGCCAGGTCTTTCTTCCATGGAGCCACTGGTGGGTTCCAACTGCTGACCTTTTGGTTAGCAGCTGAGCACTTAACCATTGTGCCACCAGCAGCCTGAGTATTCTTTCTAAAGTGCAAAACTGATTATTTTAATTCTCTGCTGAAAGCAATGGTTCCTCCAAACCTCCAGGTATAAAATCACGCCTTTGCTGCCTCTCTGAACACATCACTCACTATTCCCTTTGAATTCCTTATTCTGCAAGCCTGGAGTTTCATACCACCGTGCTTCTGTTCTTGCTGCTTTCTGGGCCTGGCATGACCTTCCCTTGTCAAAACCGAGCTCAAGGATCCCCTCCTGTATAAAGCCTTTCCTAACTCCTTTGTGTCTCCAGGGTACCCAGTACAGACTTCTGTCATATCACCATCTCCCCTGACTAGTCTGTGAGGGTACTGAGGGCAGAGAGCTCATGCCTTTTGGATCTTGGAGTTCCCAGAACCTAGCATAGTGCCTGAGACATGGCACTAAACAAGTAAAATGTTTATCAGTGCTGTAATTCCCATGGAGAGGTGTGGGGCAGCATTCTTAGCATGCACACCTCCAGCCCTGGTGAATTTAATTAAGGCCAGAAATCCTTTGCATCGTTACTGGCAAGTTAGCACACATCATCCCCCAGGATACTGAGAGACTGTAACTCAGCATTACTTCACTTATTTTCATAAATAAAGCCTAGGCACAGAAGGCCCTAGGAGGAGGCCTCCTAGAATCTCAGACGTAGGACCTGAGCATCCCTCCCTCCTCCTCTGAGGGCAAGTACCATTTTACACTACAGGTAGGATAGGATGCTGGTTGAGGGACTCACCTTGTGTTTTAGAAGCTCCTTTGGGCATGTGGGTTGGACCTGTTCAGAGCTTTCTTTTCCACAGCACTGAAACTAGAGTCAGAAGAGAGAGTTTAGGACACAGAGGAAGAAGCAGCAGCTACGAGCTGGGGATCACTGCTAATGACTAGGGTGGCTGAGGTAATAAGGTGGCCATGAAGCCCCAGTCATGGCAACACAAACCAGCATTTCTGGAAACAGAGCGAAGAATCACATAATTGTGCTGGCAAAATAAGAAAATGACCTCCAAAGCTGTCTGAATTTTATGATAGGAAGTGACTCAAAGCAATCCAAACAGGGCAGCAAGCTAATTAACAGTGTCTGTGTAAATTGCTGCTTTTTAGGCAGGAATTGGGGCCTTTAGATCCTTTCTTTCCTACTGGGAGCAATTTAACCTGCTGGGTAGCTGAAATTTTATGAGCTTCAGGAAGGGCACATTAACTGGGGACAGTCTGGGAAGAAGTGGCCACACTAAGTCCCAGGGGCCAGAAGACCAGAGTTTGAGGACTGATGGGCAAACAGGTATCATGCCTTGGGGATGTCCCTTGAAACACAGAGGAACTTGTATGTAGCTTGATGTACTTGGGGCAGCTGAGGTGAAACATTATAAGTGCTTGGCAGCTAATTTGGTGGCCTTTCCAAGACACTCTTGTCACAAAGAAGAACTGGGATACACTTGGCACAGGAGTTCATAACTGCTTCTCCAAATCACAGTGTTTAAGAAATCCGCCCAACCCTGGCCTTGCCCATCTCCTTGTAAAGCCATCCCTGACTAACGCCCTGGAGCTTTGACCACTCTACTCTAAGGACAGCATGTTCCCTCAGAATGTTAGAGAAGAAAGGGAGCATGGCTATCTCATATGACCCTTCATTTTACAAAGCAGGGAGCTGAGTGAGTATCAGGGAGGCTAAGTAACCAGCTCCTGGTCACGAAAGTGTTAAGTGGAAGAGTCATCTCTGGAAATGAGCTTTTCTGAATTGAAGACACAGTTGTTTCTGTTATACCACAATGCTATCCTAGAGAACTTGACATTTGTCAGAGAGAAATCAAGAGCAGATTTCCTGCCTTGATTTTGGGGTTTTCTTACCCACAAAACCAAATACTTTAAAGAAATCCCTGACCAAAATTAATGTGTCAGCAGCTTCTCTTTCACCCAAAGTTGCAAATCCTTTAATTCCAGTTTGAAGCCAGGGTTACTGAATTTGAATTTCAAAAGATATGGCTGGGTGGAGGGCCAGAGGCCACCTAGTGGCCCTATACTAGTTGATCTCAGTAAAAGGGGGAGGGCAGGGTTAAATCAATCATGTTAAGCTTTTTTTTTTTTTTAAGCTTAGCCAATGGTTGACCTTCTATATTTCTCCCTTCTCTTCTCATTATGTCTCATTGTACCTAGTTTCTTCGAGCCATTTGCTTTTTCTAGAATCAAAATGGTCTCCCTACATGCATACAGAATTACTACTCAGAATAAACCTTGTGCTCAAATTTCCTTGAGTTTTGGTTATTTTTAACATATTTATTTAGGCTGCTTTCTCTGTGTTCCTGTTTGTGCTCTTTTATCTGTTTTGGACACATATCCTGACTTCCTCTTGTGACCTCTGTGTGTTGGGACTCTTTCTCCTCTAGGGTTCTGCATCCAATGCACACTACAGCTCTCATAAGGGCTAAGATAGGAGGTGCTGCTTGACTTGACTGGGCTTATTTTTATTCTTAATCAAAATGATTAGAGAGAACCTGGCTCATGCATAATTTTTAAAAGAAGATGCCATTTTAAGAAAGAAGCATAGTTACTTACCGTTGAGTGGAAGGTGATGAGCGTCCCATTTCCCTTTCCCTTGTCTTTCAGGTAATCATTGTAAGCCTCTTCATACATGGTCTGAACATGCCGTATAGCCTGAAAAAATACCAGGTAAATGGAAGGGAAAACAAGTGGGGAATTTTAAACGTTTTCCTTTGTCAAGGAAAATCTCCTCTTCTACACCCTTTAAAAATACTGTCTTTCCATACGTTTATCTGTATTTTCAGCTGGTGCAGTGCTTAAGAGCTTAGCTGCTAACCAAAAGGTCAGCAGTTCAAATCCACCGGCTACTCCTTAGAAACCCCATGGGGCAGTTAAGATAGTTCTGCACATATGGAAGAGATTATATTCTGGAGTATCTAAGATGCTTTTCAGGATGGAAGACTCATGGACTTGAAGAATTTCTTAAAGAGTGGAGGTTCCCAACCTGAGCTGGCATCAGCATTACCTGGGGCCCAGATTCCTGCCGCCTCCCTCCACCATGTGTTCCTAACGTACAGCCAGGTTTGGGTCCTATGCCTTGCTGATACTCCACTGGTTAAAAGTACTCAAGTTCTTTCACGACATGGTTTAAAAGGTGTTCATCACTAAGGCAAAATGTTTCTACACTGAAATATCATATAGAACTTATTAAATGCTTTTTATAGTGTAAAGGTCTGTAACCCCTAAATCCACAAAGATCTCAAAAAGTCCTAAGATCCAATTCTAATTCTGTATGGAATTGAATTGAAACTAACCTACAAATATAACTAGCTACTTTAGAAAAATTCCAAAGGAGGTGTCCTTTACTTATTCTACATTTTTACCATTTTTTCTCATCTAAAATAAGATCATAAACACAATATTGACGGCACATGAATTTATCTGAATTGCGGTAAACTTAAGGTTCCATTCTTCCTCCTTTTCCATTTCATTCCTCTTTTCCAGTCTGTTTTACCTGTCTAAGAAGGCCACTTCCTCTGTGGGTTCTCCTAATAGCTTATTCTGGACACCTATCATTCAGGCAGCAAATGTAAACCACCCAGCACACAGTAGGTCAGGCTTTATTCTTTGGTAACAACACAGTCTCTGTCCAGGCCACGTCTGAAGGACAAATGACGGTCTAAGTCTAACAAGCGTTGAAAGTGCAGGCTCTTCCCCGTCCCTCTTCCCCATGTCTCCAATCTAACCACTACCTCCATTTTAAACTGGGCTTAATCTTAAGCCAGAGATGCTTACTTATTTATTTCTCTGGATCAAGGTCCTTGGATAAATCTACTGCAAGCTATGGACCGTCTCCCCAGAAACATGTGCACATGCATACGCGTGCACACTCAGACACATATGCTCAGCTCTGTCCATCACGTCTAGGTCAAGAAGTTCTGCTTAAACTATAATCTTGGTGGTTATTTGGTTTCTTAATATTATTGTGGGTATTGATATTTTCATATCCTTCATCATAAAGAGAACACTTTAACCATCATGCAGAAAACACTGGAAGTCATTTTTACTTACTACACCCTTGCCTATAAAGGCAAATACTCCAGTGGTTACTTCAGCAGCAAATATCACCAGTAGGCAGGTGAAAAACTGTAGAGGAGAGAAAACACTAACTTCATTAATTCAATCCCTTTTCAATTTAATTAGGCTCTTTGATTCTAATTCCATTTGAAAAACATTACGCAGAGTTATTTTGAATTGATCTACAGGAAGCATTTGCCTCCTCAGTCTCCTTTACGTAACAGCTGAGTCACTTTCTTGTAGTTCATTCATCCATTCATTTGTTCAAGTGAGCAAGGTAAGATCTCAATGTCTCTGCTATCATGGACCTTATGTTAGAGGAGGGAAGGTGTGATAAGTAAACCAATAAAACAGTGAACATAGTAATTTCAGATAGTGATATAAAAATCCGAGTACTGAAAACACTGCCTGGCACCTATGTGCTCAATAAACATTTGATGAACAAATAAGGTTCTATTAAGTATCTAAAATAAGGCCAGGAGACAGGGGAGTTGACTGGTGGGGCTTGGGCTTGAGGAGGATTGCATGGTCCAGAAAGAAGGCCTCTCAGAGGCGGTGGCCTTTTAGGGACAGAAAGGGGAGTGGAGGTGAGGGGGATGTCCCTCTGTTCAGGTTTCTTGGGTTTGCTCTGGTCAAACTAAGCTCAGTGATACTCAGCGACAGAGGAAAGACAGGAAGAACAGAGGGCTGAGGAAATGAGGAATTTTATGTAGCCAGAGATCAGAATAAGCAGCCACAGTTGAAAAATCCAAAAACTTCAATGAGCAATAAGAGGCTGCCTAATAAAACTGCTATTCTGAAGCCCTGTGGAGAAATACCAAATTGTTCTCTTTTCCTGTCCTTCTCCTTGTTTCTCCTTAGGCCACACTAGAGGTATAGCAGTTATTTGAAATTATTTGTTTTTTTTTTGTTTTTTTTAACCAGTGGCTGGTCATTAAAATAAGCCACAAGAGGGATGTTTGGTTGTTATTGATCTCAAACAGAAGTGCTTTTCTTGTAGGTAACAGTGCTTCCCTGGCTACAGGAATCTTTTAGCTGCCTCACCCACTATGAAATATGGTTTTTTGAAGAACAATCATAACAACTCCTTAGAATTCTCAGGCATTTTTCCTCCCCAAACATCTTCACACCAGTGACTCATTTATTTTCACACTTTCCACATGAGACAAGGACATGGAGAAACTGAGATGCAGAGAGAGGGAGTGAGTTGCCAAAGTCTCAGTGAGTCTGTAGACAAGCTGGGGCTGGAGGCCAGATGTCCGGACTCCCTTCAGACCAAATCCCTTGCCACTCCTCCCTCTTCCCCCACCCTCTGACCCCACTTACTGATCCGAGCACGCACTGCGACTCCCGCATGGCTCCACAGCACCCAAAGAACCCCATGGCCATCATCAGGGCTCCAGCTCCAACCAGCACATAGAGCCCTGTGGGAAGAGGTCAGAGGAGATGCTGCCAACTCAGAGCCCGGTGAGAAAGGCTGCCTCTGGTCTCTCCCTCCCGTGAGGGCCAGAACTAACAGCACTGCCTTCTGCAAAAAATGGCTCAAGATTTCAGGCATATCATGGCATTTAGTTGATAATAATATAATGGTTAACATTTATTACTTCATATACATTAGCTGACTTAAATTATGAGGTAGGGGCTACTATTATCCCCATTTCAAAGAGAAGAAAACCCAAGCTCACAGAGGTGAAGAAACCTGCTCAAGGTCACACAACCTATAAACAATGGGCCAGGACTGGAAATCATGTCTGTCTGTCTGACTCCCAAGTCTCATGCTCTTAATTGTCCCAGTAAGCCTCCTATATGCCAGGCGCTTTGCAGTTAAGATTTCTACCACTCTGTAATGACAGCATGACTACTATTGGCGTGAAATGGATGAATCTGAGCCCAGGGACAGTTATGAGCTAGGGTCTGAGCTGGGGGAGAAGTCATGGCTTTTACTGAACCCTTCTGCTTCCTTGCCATGGTCCTTGGGAACTAATGGCTGTCCCATCTCGTGAGAGGCCAGGAGGGCAAAATGTCTGGGAGGGAGAAGGGCTGATGATCTGCCCAGGAACAGGTGGGGAAGCAGGGGGTGGGTGGGTCAGGGAGGAGCTTTTGGTTCAGGCCTTAATGGGAGATTATGAGTGATAGCCAAGGAGGGCAGCAGATATGCTAATATGTATTGAATATTATTATTATTAACATAACACAAGCTACCTTTATGAACAGTTTATGTTATTCCAGATACTGTGCTAAACACCTAATGTATATTTTTTAATTTAATCCTCATGACAAGCCTATAAGGTAGGTACCATGATTATCTCCATTTTACAGACTTCGGCACCAAAGGTTAAGCAATTTGCCTAAAGTCAGTGCTTGGCAGACCTGGGATGAAAAAAGCCATCTACCTCTAGCCGTTACTAAAGATGGTTCATAACCATTACTCTATCCTGCCTCTCTACGCAACACTAAACCAAATCCCTTGCCATCGAGTCGATTCTGACTCAGAGCACCCCTATAGGACAGAGTAGAACTGCCCCATAGGGTTTCCAAGGCTGTAAATCTTTATGGAAGCAGACTGCCACATCTTTCTCCTGTGGAACAGCTGGTGGGTTGGAACTGCCATCCCTTCGGTTAGCAGCTGAGGGCTTAACCACTGTGCCACCAGGGCTCCTCCTAGCAACATGGGCAATCTGAATTTGGGTGATGATTTCACTTACTACCCAAGTCAAGCTACCTGGAACAGTTGTTCTCACAGAGAAAGAAGAAGACAGAAATGCTCGTGTTCCGGGAAGAAGAAAGCCAAGCCTTTTTATATTTCCTTTTCTGATCCTAAGATAAGTTAGAACACAATATGGGACCTGGCACTTGACTTGCTACAAAGAATGCTAGTTGTTTCTTGGCACTTTTAACATTTCATTCCTATGAGTCACCTGGAAACCACTCCCATTCTCTGGAGACACGGGGGAGCTGGTGTCCCACCTCTGTGGGGAAACCCTGAAGCCTGGCATTCAGGGTGCTTCCTGGGGCCCCTCTGGGCTGCCGAACGCGGTTTGTGGGCAGATCTGTCTGCTGACTGACACAGACGAAGCCGGCAGGCGAGGCTGTTGGGCTTCCTGCATGGCCAGGGCCTGGTCTCACAGGACTCCTGTTCAGGGACAGGCGAAGTCCTACTGTTCTGGCTCTGCCACTTCCTCCTTTTTCCTTTTCTCTAAAAGAATGAGTTCATAAGAGATGGATGTGGTAATGCAAATAATGATACCATATTAAAAATAATACTATTATTTGGCCCCACTATCTAAAAACCTTATTGTTTATAATTAAAAAAAATTTTTTTCAATGCTCTTTCACTTTCATTATCTTATTGGCTCCTCGAAACAACCCTGTTAGGTAAGGCAAGTGTTGTTATTTCTGTTTTACAAATGGGGCTCGGAGAGGGAAAATGGCTCCAGCCAAGACACACAGGCTTGGAGCCTTGGTTCCTGTCCCACGCGCCTTGTATTGGGCCACCTGGCTGAAAGGGCACTGGAGGGCAGCAACAATAACACAATATTCAGTGGCCACGTAGAAAGTCTTAGGGGTAACTTACCTTATTATATTGATTTCCTGCTTAAGATGTTCACTGCCTCCCCACCGTTACACGATAAAAAACTTTTTTTTTTTTTTATCATGATACAGCTTACATATTCTGCAGGAAGTCACAGCTTTGTGTTACTCCAGGGACCAGTCTCTCCTATACTCTAGCCACACGGGAATTCACCGTGATCTAGACATGCCTGTTCTTTTCCACTTGTGCCTTTGCAGGTTCTCAGGTTTGTTTCTTTCTGTAGATGTTAGGAATTCCCTGGGTGGTGCAAACGATCAAGTACTTGACTACTAACAAAAAGTTTGGTGGTTCAAACACACCCTGAGGAGCCTCAGAAGTAAGGCTTGGAGATCTGCTTCTGAAAGGTCAGCAGCCTCGAAAACCCTATGTAATGCAGTTCTACTCTTCAACACGTGGGGTCGCCATGAGTCAGAATTGACTTGACAACTGGTTTAGTTTTTTGGTAAATGTTAAGTCCACAAACAAATCATATTCATCCTATCTGGAATATATTCAGCAAAATGCAGAATTCTTAATAAGTATTTGTTGATAAATGGATGAGGACAGAGTGAATCAGACTGTTAATAAGTTCAGGACTTGCTGGCCGTCATCACCCATCTTTGCTTAGAAATGTATCCCGGGAATACATGCCAGTGAGCACCGAAGCTGCCACAGGGCTGAACCGAAGGGCTGGGGCGATATTCTCCCGAGGCCGGGGAGATGAGGATGATGGTTTTGTTGTTGAGTTGCCACTGTTTTGTTAGTTGCCATGGAGTTGGCCTCAACTCATGGCAACCGTATCTGTAACCAAAGGAAGCAATGCTTAGTCCTGTACCATCTTCACAATTGTTGGTATGTCTGAGTCCACTGTTGCAACATTTGTGTAGTGTCTTCCAACCTAGGGGGCTCATTTCCAGCACTATATCAGGCAATCTTTTGTTGTGGTCCATCAGGTTTTCACTGACTAATTTTCAGAAGTAGATTTTCCTAGTTCAACTAGTCTGGAAGCTCCACTGAAACCTGTTTGCCGTGGTGTCTGAACCTGGTGGCATTTGAAATACTGGTTGCATAGCTTCCAACATCATAACAACACACAAGCCATCACAGTAAAACAAACTGACAGAGGGTTGGTGGATGGTGGTTTTATAACCTGAGAAAAGGCTCCTGAGAAATTCTGGAATATAGGAAAGAGTGGTGCCTCTGGGCAAGGTGGGGGCTCAGTGGACTGAGGCTGAGGGATCCAAGGAGGACAGAGTTTCTCCCTGCTGAGAACAAGTATGCTCAGTCCTTCAGGCAACAATCCTGGCTCACAGCCCTTCTGAAACAATGAGCTTTCCAAGAAAATCTGCTTATTTGTACAATATCCTGTTCTGAGACAATCAGAGTCCCAGAGCTCAAAGAAAACACACCCTGAAATTGCCTGGAAGCTTTAACTCTTAAGGCCTCCTCCCAATAAACCTCCATCCCTATGATGTGTACGTGTGGACCCCTAGACTCAGCCCAATTCCAAAGGAACATTGCTGGTTGGGGCTGAAGGGAAAATCAAAAGAAATTCGACCGGTGGCAAAGTTCCTCAGGCCTACTCAGTCCAGCTGTAAATCTGGCTGTAATACTCTGCACACCTGAAGGCCACCTATGGCTTTCAAAGGAGACTTTATCCTTTCTATGGTCTGGCCCTCAAAAAATAGCTGTTGAATAAACAAGTTAACTTACAGTCGCATTTTAACTCCAAGATTGCTTCTGTAGAGTCCTGTCCCTGCCGCAGCTGCATGTGTGACAGACGCATGACCTATTTCCCAAATCCCTCATGCCTTCTGAGTCCTAGTTCCCTTGAATTGAAAAAAAGAATATGCTTTGGAATTGCAAATTTATCATTAAAAGCTGGGCCTTGCAATGCCAATGACTTGTTCCCAACAACAGCTTTCCATGGGACACCTTGACAATTCCACCCCTTCTCTCTTGGGTTTCAGATACTTCTTTTTAAGCTAGAAGCATCATTTCACTTAATACAGAAAGGAGAGAATGACCTCTTAAAAGCTTTGTCTGCATAAACTCATTTTAAAATACCCTCCTCCTCTTTATTGGCACGGTCATCAATTTTAGTGGCTTTTTGGCAGCAGATGGTCTTATGTAACCCGCTAACGACCATTTTTCATTTCAAAACATTTTATGCCTTTCGAACGCTCCCTCCTTCCCACCTTCTCCTGAAAGCACACAATTAATATGTATCTGATATATTGGCTGGGACTCAGTTTATGGGAAAAATATGGATATGGGTTCTCTCTAAATATCAGCAGCAACAGCTATTGGTTATTAAGTACTATTTGTCAGGCATTGTTCTAAGTGTTTAGCATGTATTAAGTCATGGAGTCAACCAACACTAATAGTAATAACCACCATTTACCGGTGGCTTAGCCTGCTATGTGTGGCATTTCTACTGTGTACTTGACATACATCAGCTCAAGAACCTACTGGCTGAGAAGTCTCAATGTTATAAAATATTCTCTTATTCTGACTAAATGACATTTGAGCTACTCCTTTATCTTTTCTTCCTGTCTCCTCACATGTAATCATGCCTCTCATAGGCTGAACCCTTCCTCAGCATGCCCTCAATTACAGTAATTAAAAGAGCTGATGTTTATTGAAGGCTTACCACCGCTTGTCTGTCCGTTTGTCATACTGTCGTGGCTTGCATGTTGCTATGATGCTGGAAGCTATGCCATCGGTGTTTCAAATACCAGCAGGATCACCCATAGTGGACAGGTTTCAGTGGAGCTTCCAGACTCAAATATACTAGGAAGAAGGAGCTGGTGGTCTATTTCTAAAAAAACTGACCAGTGAAAACCTTATAAATAGCAGTGGAATATTGGTATAGTGCTGGAATATGAGCCCTTCAGGTTGGAAGCCACTCAAAATACGACTGGGGAAGAGCTGGCTCCTCAAAGTAGAGTTGACCTTAATGACGTGGGTGGAGTAAAGCTCTTGGGACCTTCATCTGCTGGTGTGCCTCTATTCAAAATGAAAGGAAACAGCTGTAAACATCCATTAATAAGCAGAGTGAGAAATGTACGAAGCATGAATCTAGGAAAGTTGAAAGTTGTCAAAAGTGAAATGGAATGCATAAAAGTCGATATCCTAGGCATTAGTGAGCTGAAATGGACTGGCACTGGCCATTTTGAATCAGACAATCATTTGGTTTACTACACCAGGAATGGCAAATTAAAGAGGAATTGCATCACATTTATAATCAAAAATAACATTTTAAGATCTATCCTGAAGTACAACAGAGTCAGTGATAGGATAATATCCATACGCCTACAAGGAAGACCAGTTAATATGACTATTGTTCAAGTTTACGCACCAACCACTAAGGCCAAAGGTGAAGAAAGTGAAGATTTTTACCAACTTCTGCAGTTTGACATCGATCAAACATGCAATCAAAATATTGATAATTACTGGTGATTGGAAAGTGAAAGTTGGAAACAAAGATGAAGAATTCGCAGTTGGAAAATGTGGCCTTGGTGATAGAAATGATGCTGGTGGTCATGGTCACATGATGGAATTTTGCAAGACCAATGACTTCTTTATTGCAAATACCTTTTCTCAACAACATAAACAGTGACTATACACATGGATCTCACCGGATGGAATATACAGGAATTAAATTGACTACATTGGTGGAAAGAAACAATGGAGAAGCTCAATATCACCAGTCAGAACAAGGCTACGGGCTGACTGCTTAACAGACCATCAATTGCTCATATGCAAGTTCAAGTTGAAGCTGAAGAAAATTAAAACAAGTCCATGAGAGCCAAAGTACAACCATGAGTATATCCTACCTAAATTTAGAGACCATCTCAAGAATGGATTTGATGCATTGAACACTAATGACCAAAGACCAGCCAAATTGTGGGATGACATCAAGGGCATCATCATACATAAAGAAATCAAGAGGTCATTAAAAAAAAAACAGAAAGAATGAAATGATCAAAATGTATGTCAGAAGAGACTCTGAAACTTGCTCTTGAATGTAGAACAGTTAAAGCAAAAGGAAGAAATGATGAAGTAGAAGAGCTGAACAGAAGATTTCAAAGGGCGGCTCAAGAAGACAAAGTAAAATGTTACAATGAAATGTGCAGACCTGGAATTAGAAAATCAAAAGGGGAGAACATGCTCGGCATTTCTCAAGCTGAAAGAACTGAAGAAAAAATTCAAGCCTTCAATTGTAATATTGAAGGATTCTCTGGGCAAAATACTGAACGATGCAGGAAGCATCAAAAGAAGAGAGAAGGAATACACAGAGTCACTGTACCAAAAAGAACTGGTCGATATTCAACCATTTCAGGAGGCAGTATATGCTCAAGAACCGATGATACTGAAAGAAGAAGTCCAAGTCGTACTGAAGGCATTGGTGGAAAACAAGGCTCCAGGAGCTGAGGGAATACCAATAGAGATGCTTCAACAAATGGATGCAGTGCTGGAGGTGCTCACTCGTCTATGCCCAGAAATTTGGAAAACAGCGACCTGGCCAACCAACTGGAAGATATACCTATTTGTGCCCATTCCAAAGAAAAGTGAACCAACAGAATATGGAAATTATTGAACAATATCATTAATATCACACGCAAGTAAAATTTTGCTGATGATCATTCAAAAGTGGTTGCAGCAGTACATCGACAGGGAACTGCCAGAATTTCAAGCCAGATTCAGAACAGGATGTGGAGCAAGGGATATCACTGCTGATGTCAGATGGATCCTGGCTGAAAGTAGACAATACCAGAAGGATGTTTACCTGTGTTTAACGACTACACAAAGGCATTTGATTATGTGGATCATAACAAATTATGGATAATATTATAAAGAATGGGAATTCCAGAACGTTTAGCTGTGCTCATGCAGAACTTGTACGGAGACCAAGAAGCAGTCATTCAAACAGAACACAGGGATACTGAGTGGTTTAAAATTAGGAAAGGTGTGCATCAGGGTTGTATCCTCTCACCATTTATTCAATCTGCATGCTAAGCAAATAATCTGAGAAGCTGGACTATATGACGAAGAACACGGCAACAGGATTGGAGGAAGACTCATTAACAACCCGTAATATGCAGATGATACAACCTTGCTTGCTGAAAGTGAAGAGGACTTGAAGCACTTACTGATGAAGATCAAAGACGATGGCCTTCAGTATGGATTACACCTCAACATAAAGAAAGCAAAAATCCTCACAACTGGACCAATAAACAGTATCATGATAAATGGAGGAAATACTGAAATTGTCAACGATTTCATTTTACTTAGATCCACAATCAATGCCCATGGAAGCAGCAGTCAAGAAATCAAATGACGTATTTATTGCACTGGGCAAATCTGCTGCAAAAGACCTCTTTAAAGTGTTAAAAAGCAAAGATGTCACTTTAAGGATTAAGGTGTGCCTGACTCAAGCCATGGTATTTTCAATCACTGCATATGCATGCGAAAGCTGGACAATGAATAAGGAAGATGGAAGAAAAATTGATGCATTTGTATCGTGGTGTTGGCGAATAATATTGACTATATCACAGACTGCCAGATAAATGAACAAATCTCTCTTGGAAGAAATATCGTGGGGATGCCCCTTGGAAGCGAGGATGGTGAGACTTCGTCTCAAGTACTTTGGACATGTTATCAGGAGGGATCAGTCCCTGGAGAAGGACATCATGCTTGGTCAAGAAAAGGGTCACTGAAAAAGAGGAAGACCCTCAAAAAGATGGACTGACCCAGTGGCTGCAACAATGGGCTCAAACAACAACTGTGAGGATGGCAGTGTTTTGTTCTGTTGTACATAAAATGTACATCTCTTTGCACAAGAGACACAGGGTTTCTATGAACTGGAACCGACTCAATGTCACCTAATAACAATTACACAACAGGTACTGTGTTGAGCATGTTCATGTGTTAAATCATTTAAGACACTAACCCTATGAGGTGGATGAGAGGCAGCGGTGGTTCAGTGGTAGAATTCTCACCTTCCATGCAGACCTGGGTTCTATTTTGGGCAATGCGCCTTATGCATAGCCACCACCCATCTTTCAGCGGAGGCTTGTGTGTTGATATAATGCTCAACAGGTTTCAGTGGAGCTTCCAGTCTAAGATGGACTCGGAAGACAAGCCTGGCAATCTACCTCCCAAAATCAGCCAATGAAAATCCTATGGCTCATAATGGTCCAGTCCGTAACTGATCATGAAGATGGCTCAGCATTCTATTGCGCATGGGGTTGCCACAGTTGAAGCCAACTCCACAGAAGCTAACAGCAACAACAAGAGGTAGTTAGTATTCATATTTCACAGTGGAGGAATCTGCTGAGAGATTCATTAATTTACCTTAAGATTGCACAACTAGTGAGTGGCAAGACTGGAACTGAACCCAGGAGGGCTACCCCAAAGCACATGCCCTTAACTCCTAAGCTACACTTTAAGTGGGACCTCAGAAGAACGCTGAATCTCTTTGTTAGAAATCCATTCATTTTGCAATTTGATAATGGAAGGAGGGCAGTAGGGCTCTTCTTCTTTGTTTTTGACAAAAGTGCTTGAAATGTCTAGAACTGATGATCCCTGGGTTTTCTCCTGAAAGTACATAGTCGGGAGCCAGAAAGCCAAGTTTGCCAACTGTGGCTTTAGATAACTCCTCCTATTAATCAGTTCAGTTATCTGCACCATGGGAATAATTATCTACTCTACCTTCTTGCAAAAATGCTTTGCAGGAAGGATCTCAACAATGTAAGCTACAGCTCATCTCTGTTAGCCAGTTACCATGACTCTCAGGTACAAGTGAAAACCAAGAAGTAAAAAAAAAAATTACCAGTGAGTCAGAGTCTTTAAAAAGGTAAGCCAGCCCCCTTAACACTCAGCAAGGGAACTCTTTCCTGACACAGAACCTCCAGCCAAGGTGGAAGCCAGGCTCCGAGACTCTGAATTCAACAGTGAAAGTCAGCTGCAGTCCGGCTGTGATCCTGGAGAGCCAAGTGGCTCCTGTTTGTGTGGGCAACCCTTTCACGGAGAAAACCTGCTAATATCCTCTGCTCACAGACATGACTTCATGTGCTCAAGTACACACTGTCTCTATAGCTTTCCAAGGCTGAGGGGCTGGCTCCCCACCCTGCACTCCTAGAAAGAAGAACTCTGGGGGCATCTCTCCGCCCAAGAGACAGCCCCAGATGAGCAGGTCTGCAAATTTGGAAGACTCTGGGCACTTCTCCCAGGAGTTGCTGCAGCAGACTAAAGGCAGAGGGTCTTGGAAACACCAAGTTACTCAAACCTTTTTTGCTGCCAGCTCTGTTCTTGCCAGGTTCTCCCTTCTCCACATTAGCAACCAGTGGACACAGGGACCTTGGATCTGCCTCCAAGTGTTGGGCTGAAATCAGAGGTCCTTCGAGAAGAGGCGGCAGGTAGCAGTCAGTCTGACTACCCTCTCTCCCTGTCCTTCTTTCTCACAACCCCCCTCACAGATCAACTCTCCCTGCCCTATCCTAGGATATACGGCTCTCCCGGCTTTGAAGTTAAGTCTGAATCTTTATCACAGGAAGGGAACCTCTCCCCGTTCACCAAGGAGGAAGAGCCAAGGACTCCAAAGAGCAAAGCTTCCCCTAGAAGGTGAAACAATTTCTCTTAGAAAGCTTGTCAGTCAGCTGCCCAAGGAGCAGGGAGCTAGACAATATGGCTTCTGAGATCCCTCTCAGAGGGAGGACTCTAGGTAGTCAGGCCTTGTTTACGAGCCACTTGAACGTGCCAAGCTTGTTCACACACACTCTTTAACAAAGGTGTGATAAGAGCTTAATGGGCTGGCTGATTGCTCTGGACCTGATTCTGAAAAGAAAATACACACATCAGTGAACTGTGTGCCCTGCCATGTGAAGTGAGATTTTCCAAAAACTGGGCCTGCTTCATTTTAAGAGTCCTATTACCTCATCCTGTTTGCTATGCAAGTCCATAAATGGTATCCTAGAGTAGTTCGCAACTCATTTTATTGTTAGAGAGCAGGTACCTTACTTATTTGGAAAAGTGTTTATTGGGAAAAGAAATATCAAACTCTGTGAACATACACACTGCTGTTTTTATTCACATCGGAAGAAATACCTGAAGTGCAGAAAAGGCCCCTGACCTTCCAGGGAGTTTTTCTTGCTGCTACCATACAACAACCAAGACAGGCAGCATAGGTAACAGAGCAAGCACAGGCCCCGGTGTCAGCAGACCTGGGCTTAGCACCACCAGTGAGAGGCTGGGAAACCAGAACTGACTACCAGCACCCATTGCTTGACCCTCTGATCCTTAATTTCTCTATTCTACCTACTGCCGAGATTCTATGATAATCCGCTTCCCCAGATTTTGAGCACTGGCCACGAGCATCTTCTCCACCAGCCACTCCAGGGCTGACTTCGAGACAGGAGATGTGGCTGAGGAAGAAGAACTAAGGGTAGGTGAGCCCACATCCATGCCCCAGGCCACCAGAACAAGCAGGAAGGAGTCAGGTCCTGCTGTGTAGACTGATGTTTTTCTCTACCTAGAATTCATTTCCTCTTTTTCTCTATTGGAGAAATGAATGAACCTCCTCCATTCTCAGTCCATGTGGTTTGAATGGGGCTGACTCACCTCAAGCTCCAAGGTAGGCATGTAGCCCAGGCTCAAGCTAACAATCAAATCCCAAGCAGTTGGCCACAATGATTGGCTCAGGGATCGGCACTGGAACCAATATTGCCAATGAGAGTTAGGTTCAGGACTTTAGATAGATCTGTTGGAATGAAAAAAAGTGTATTCTTCCACTGAGGTTACTCTGGAGGATGTAGCAGAGCCACTGGAAGCCATTTTGCCACGTGGAGAGAAAATCTCTGAAGAGTGGAGCCAGGGGAAGCAGAGCCAAGAGATGGCTTCATACTTGACTCTGATCACATCTTGTGATCCCTGAAACCAGCACTAATCCTGACCTTTTCAGTTATGAGAATTGGGATGGTTAAGGTTGTGTGTCAACTTCGCTGGGCTATGAGTCTCAGTGGTTTGGCAGTTACGGTGTAGTCTGGCAGTTATGTAACGATGTAATCACCTCCATGATGAGATCTGATATAATGTAGTCACCGCCATGATGAGATCTGCTATAAGCAGCCAATCAGTTGAAGGGGGGTTTCCTTGGGGGGGGTTGCCTGCATCCAATATATATGGACTTTTTGGCAAAGCTTGCTGGCTTTGCTCTGCGCTGGATCCTGCATTCGGCTTGTCATCATCTGACCTCTGGTTCTTGGAACTTGAGCAAGCAGTCTGCTGTCTACCTGGCGATCTTGGGTTCATTAGTCCCTGCAGCTACGGAGAAGCCTCCAGCCTGACTCCTGACCCACGGACTTGGGACTTGCCAGTCTCTACAACCACGTAAGCCATTTCCTTGAAATAAACCTCTCTCTTTCTCGCTCTCTCTGTATATCCTTCACTGGTTTTGCTTCTCTAGAGGACTCAGCCTAAGACAGAGCCATTACTTTTTTTTCTTTTTCTGCTCAAGTTAGTTTGAGTCAGGTTTCTGCGATGTGCTCTTAAGAGTCCTGACAGACATTTTCAGAAAGTTTTTGGGAATGATGTGATAACTCATTCCTCAGTCTCAGGCAGTACATGCTGCTTTGCTTTGGATCAGAAAACAGAATCAGGAATGTTAGCACAGAGCTAGGTCACTTTCTTGCTCAACACAGAAATCTCCTGAATTGACAAACACCCTCTTCTGATTTTTGCCTTGTTAGTGGTTAAATGGATTCTCCGGGTGGCACAAATGGTTAAGCGCTCAGCTATTAACTGAAAGGTTGGCAGTTGGAACCAAGACTTCAAACCAGTTTGCTCCAGTTTGAACCCTTGCTGAGAGTTTGCATTTCTAACAAGTTCCCTTCTGAGAATTTGCATTCCCACCCCAGATAATGCATCAGAATCTACATTTTTACAAGATTCTTATGTATAACTTCCTGGGAACTTGTTAGAAATGCAAATTCTCAGCAGGGGTGTGAGCCCTGGTTTGAACCCGGTCCAGAGTGGCCTTGGAAGAACGACCTGGAGACCTGCTTCCAAAAGGTCACAGCCATGAAAACCCTACGGAGCACAATTCCACTGTGACACACATGGCTTGCCCTAAGTCGGAACCCACTCAATGGAAGCAGGTTAATATCGATGGAAAGGAGAGTTGACTTTCATCTACGGAAGTCTGTTCCACTTTTTTATCAAATCACTAAAAATGTTTCTTATATCGAACCCAAATCTACACCTGTGAAATTGCTATCAACTAATTTTTTTTTTTTTTTAATGTCTTAGTTGGAGCCCTGGTGGCGCAGTGGTTAAGAGTTCAGCTCTAACCAAAAGGTCTGCAATTCAAATCCACCTGCAGCTCTTTGGAGACCCTATGAGGCAGTTCTCTTCCATCCTATAGGGTCACTATGAGTTGGAATTGACTCAACGGCGATGTTTTTTTTTTTTTTTTTTCAAATGTCTTAGTTATCTAGTGCTGTCACAACAGAAATACCACAAGTGGGTGGGTTTAACAAACGGAAATTTTATTTTCTCACAGTTTAGGAGGCTAGAAGTCTGATATCAGAGTGCTGGCTCTAGAGTAAGGCTCTCTCTGTTGGCTCTGGGGGAATGTCCTTGTCTCTTTCAGCTTCTCCTCCTCTGTTCCCTGGTGATCTTCATGTGACATCAATCTTTCCCCACTTATGCTTCCTTGTTTCTGAGCCTAATCTGCTCTTTTTATATCTCAAAAGTGATTGGCTTTAAACACACCCTACACTGGCATAGCCTCATTAACACAAGAAAGAAAACCCTATTCTCAAATGAGATTACATTTACAAATATAGGGGCTAGGATTTACAGCACACATTTTTGGGGGACACAATTCAATCCCTAGCAGCTAACATCATGCACAGAGGCAGCTCCCGGCACTGGCTTCCATCCTCAGTCTCATATAACCCAGCAGGAGCTGCCTGACTTCTGCAACTCAGGTTTCCATCTGAAAATCATCAATTATTCCTTCTTGGCTTGACTTGGTCTATGACTGATATCATTTGTCACAATGATTCCTTTTGTCCTGGGTTTAATTAGCTGGGCTTCATATGTTTAGAGCTCTTCCTGGTGGCGTAGAGGTTACAAATCCGGCTGCTAATCAAAAGGTCGGCAGTTTGAATCCACCAACTACTCCTTAGAAACCCTATGGGGCAGATCTACTCTGTCCTCTAGGGTGGCTATGAGTCAGAATCGGCTTGATGGCAATGGGTTTGGTTTGGTTTAATAATGCCTTTTCTTTATGTCCATTTCTTCACAATTCCTATTGCAAACACCCTGGGTTATGCTCTTATTTAATCGGGCCTGACTACCACAATCATCTAGCATACTGGTTTTCTGTCCTGTGACTGACTACCTCTCGTTCTACTCTGACAGAGTAATCTCTTTAAGATACACTACAGATGAACTCCTGCCTCAAATCTTAAATTATACTTCTACTGTTTGCCAAATAAGCAAATTCAAGGCTGTCTGTACTTGTCCTTCCTCCTCTTCTCCTACCAGAATGTCTCTAATCCCACCTTCCTCTTGACTACAGTAAGAGCCCTCCGCCCTGCCTGGCACATTCTGGCCCCCAGAACCCCTCCTCCTCTCCATTTCCCTGCTCTCCATGGATCACTCTGAGTTGAAACCTAACTCAAGTCCTTCTGTCAGTTTACAATGACTCCTGAGGCACCCACTGCCAATACTGCTTGGTTGGTGTTTAGTTACACACTAGTTTGTATTGTAATTTTACCTGTCAAGCCTATGAGTCTTTTCAAATACATTGCCAGTTACCTGGGGGCAAGTACAGCGTTCTTTTACTGTCCTGCGTGACCCCAGAGCCCAGGACTGTAAATGCTGACTGATGTATCCATGGGTACGTTATATTTTTTCCCAAAATGGAGTAGCCTACGGAAACCCTGGTGGCATAGCAGTTAAGTGCTATGGCTGTTAACCAAAGGGTTGGCAGTTTGAATCTGCCAGGCGCTTCTTGGAAACTCTATGGCGCAGTTCTACTCTGTCCTATAAGGTGGCTGTGAGTCGTAATTGACTCGACAGCAACAGGTTTTGTTTTTTTTTTTGTTTGAGGGTAGCCTACAAGGAATGGAAAGAATAGAGGCACTCTTGCTTGGATACATAGACTGTAGCTGTGTTTATATAAAACCAAGTATTTGACAAAATCCAGAAAACTAAAATAACCATGGAGAGACTTTCAGATAGCCAGATGTTTACTGTCATTGAGAGGAAGACGGCCCCTCTTACGTGCTTTTCACATGACCTGGGACTTCAGGGCCTTTTTTACATGGTTGATCTTTATTATTGCTGAAAAATTTCCAGCTCAGTCTCTGAAAAAATCATTTTATAGAGATTTAAATCCCTCAGACTTGGTGATGACAGTGGGCAAACGGCTGAGTTTTAGGCAGTTAATTTTGGCCAAACAACGTGAAAGAAACTTTCTGAATATAATTGAACTGGTTGGTGTTTCTCTGTGTTTTAGGTTTTAAGGGTGGACTCCTCCCCATCCACCTCAAGGCACAGATGTAGTTATTTTCTGGAAAATTCTGATAGTCATACCTGAGGGACACAATATACATAGGGCTCCAGGGCAAACCAGCAGCACAGCAAGGAACAGACAGACTGAATTATAATATCCAACATGCAGGAATTTCAGGAGCAAAAGGCTTCCACTATTGTGTAGGGACTGACCTACGCCAGGACACCAAGTAACTACAGACCTCAGAGCAAGGAGAGCAAATAGGGCTCATCCTGAGCATTGGCTGTAAATGACTGGGAAGAGCTGGGTCAGGAAGATTCCCCTAAAAGTGTCCTGAACAGTTAGCCACATTTGCCTTGGGCAAAGGAAAAGATGGTAGTTGCCTGCCATATGGAGCCCTGGTGGAACAGTGGTTAAGAACTTGGCTGCTAACCAAAAGGCTGACTGTTCGAATCCACCAGCCAATCCTTGGAAACCCTATGGGGCAGTTCTACTCTGTCCTGTATTTGCCAACCCTAATTCAGAGACATGAATAAGGCCCTCCCCAGCTCAGTCTATCCAAACCTATCCGTCCTTCAAGGTCCCATTCACACACCCCTCCTCAAGGCTATTGCTCTCTCTCTTGTCTTATTTAATTCAGTGTTTATGTCTATACCACAGGCTGGTGATTGTTGTCTGTTATTTATAATTGCACGTAGCCTCTATATATGTCTGGAGAGGCAAGAGTCCCACCAAATTGGGAGGATGAAACCTTTGCTGCAGTTAATTCAGTGAGAACTGAGTTGTGACTACACCAAAACAGAATGAGAAATCCCAGGGACTAGCTCCGAAGTAAGCAGCTCCTGGAAGGTCAGCGAGATGAAGGAAAAGGCAGTCCTTCTCCCGCCCTCCCCTCTGCCTGCTCCTGTGTGTTCCCTGGAGCAGGGGACGTAGAGGTGGGCTCACTGGCTCCTGGAGGTGCAGGACAAGGGCAGGGCTGAGCTTTCTCCTTGGAACGCTCGGGGCCTGCCCTGGGAGGGGAGAATGCTTCTGGAAAGGCTGTCAGAGACTGTCAGGCCAGGAATTCCTTAAGGTGGAATATGTAAATGTGTGTGTTAGCTTTTGGATGAAAGAGTGTGCAACACCTGGAAACCGAGTGGGTATAAAAGAGCATTTCAGTGTTAAGTACTACTGCAGATTCCTTTGCTTCTTCCTTGTAACAAAACTCCGATTTCGTTCAACTGTCAGAGAACCTATGGGCAGCCTGGGCCTCTCTCCAGGCCTAGGAGTGACTCTCGGTTAGTCAGAGAGCCAGACATAGTAATTCCCTTCTTGGTCATAATTGGCTTAGGTGTGAACGCACAGTGCAATTCTGGCCAATAAGCTGCCAGGGAAAGTCTGTTGGAGGACTTCTGAGAAAGGTTTTATTCATTCCTAAAAATGACCCTATAAGGTATAACTTCCTTTTTTCTCCTTTGGATGTTGCCATAGGAGGATATGACACTTGGAGCCATTGCAGCTATTTTGCAATCATGAGGGGACAAGTCTGAGACTATACTGCGGATGGCAGAATAGGAAGAAGAAAAGAACTGGGATTCTTGACGACTTTGTTGAGCACCGAACTAACTAAATCTGGAAATTTCACATATCTAGGTATATATTTTTTTAAACCATATTGCATCAGTTTTGAGACGTACAGTGTTTTACATTATAACATTTCTGAGATCGGGAAGGATCTCTCATGGGGTGTCATAGTTAAACTGGCAGCATTTCTTTTTTTCCTAGTGGAAAACCAAAACCAAACCAAACTCGCCATTGAGTCGATTCTGACTCATAATGACCCAAAAGACAGAGTAGAACTTCCCCACGGGTTTCCAAGGAGCAGTGGGTGGCTTCAAACTGCCCACCTTTTGGTTAGCAACCAAACTCTTAACCACTACGCCAGCAGGACTCCCAAGTGAAACCCGACACAATTGGATGCTTTATAATGGGCTGCATCTAAAATTTGATGCAAAGTGGAATGTCTCAAGTGTTATTCACCTTTTAGTGGGTTTTCTATCACTTTCCTCTGAAGGTAGCCTACCTGAGAGGGGTGTTGTCCTCACAGAAGGGAGCTCTGCAGAGGGAGCCCTGGAAGTGGAGGTCACGCAGCCTGGGCAGCCCTTCATGAGGATAACTGTGGGGCTGAACTCTCATGTCCCCTGGGAAACAGACTCTACTCTTCTTTGGGATGGGAGAAAACCACCTGTGCGGGGCCCTCCTTCTCTCCAAGCACAGAGGTCACCACAAATAACTAAAGATTACAATCTGGCACTGATCTTAAAACAGCCAGTCAGATAGGGGTATCACGTATAATGACAACGGTCTTGAGCTTTTTGAAATCTAGAGTCCAGGCCCACTTAGCTGGAGAATGAGAAAAGGCTACAGGAGAAACTAGAAGTAGACAAAAAATAAAAACAAAATGAAACCAGTTGCTGTCAAGTTGATTCTGACTCGTGGTGACGCCACGTGTGTCAGAGTAGATCTGTGCTCCACAGGGTTTTCAATGGCTGATTTTCAGAAGCCAGGCCTTTCTTCTGAGGCACCTCTGGGTAGATTCAAACCGCCAGCCTTTTGGTTAGTGGCTGAGTACTCAACCATTTGTGCCACCCGGGGACTCCAGAAGTAGATCAGATGGAACTAAATCCAGGAAAAGAACACTTAGCCCCTACTCCTAACACTGTCTCAGAATTGGAGGCTCCAACCCCACCTCTACTCCTTACCCCCTTCCTACTGCAGGCAGGAGGCAGAACTATTGCCCGGCCACCCCCCCAGCCTTCTTCCCTCCCTCCCCAGGGGCAGCCCTCTCCTCCCCTCCTTTCTTCTTCTCTCCTTTTAGCTCATCTCCTCTCCACCATCCCTAGTCATAGTTATATTTCTTTGCTAGATAATGTAAAATACAAGGTTACAAATAAAATCCTGACTCGGCAGGGGCCTTGTCAGCCTGGATGGAGGGGTGAATGACTGAATATGTGGTGAGCTCATTTCACAGAGGGGGCAAAAGGAAGCTTTCTGATTCTTTGGAAATAAATTTTAGTTACATTTTCTCTGGATTTCTTTCCTTGAAGTAGCTAAAAGACATAAAAAAAAAAAAGACATACACAGGGTCTAATCTTACCGGCACTGGTCTTCCTTGATTTTGAAGAGCAGAAGGGAAGAGCCAGGTGGGAGGTGGGGTCCTCTCCCACTTTGCTCCCACATATCCCTGAGGGCTAGGTGGAACATGCAGGGCTCAGGTTTCTGCTCCTTTCCACCTCTTTCCTGCCCCTCTGTCCCCCACACCAGAAGTCCAAGTGCTGGTGATGCTCTACACCTGATTTTCCTCTGGGGCAGCTCCATCCTGAGCTAATGCTTAGGGAAGCTGAAGTCACTCACCCACGTAGAAATACTCTGGGGACTTGTCCTCTGATGATAAATCCTTTATGGCGCCTCCAAACCGAAACCATAGTCCAAAAGCAATGACGGCTGACCCTGCCAGCTGAAAGGTAAACAATACCATGTTTACAAGGGCAGGGAAAGTGTGTGCACAAACCTGAGAGCAGGCAGAGTCACCGACTGTAGACAGCCGACCCTCAGGCATCCCTTGCCCACCCATCACATTTTACAGGGGGAGGAAACTAAGGCTCAGAGAGGTGCAATGGTGTGCTCCAAGCCTCCTAGATCCCTGGGGTCATAATAGGACTGGGGGTTCCTGAGTCCAAGTCCAGGGTTTTTTCCCATTCTGCCAGGCTGCCTGTGGTTATGGGGCAAACACAGCACAGCCCAGAAGGCTTCTCACAAAGAATAATATTCCCCTTGGAAGGCATCTGTCCCCTGCCCTACTGTCCCTTGCTGGGCAGTTTGGATCTCTTCACCAATACCATCAGGAGTCCCTGGGTGGCACAAATGGCTAAGTGCTCAACTACTAGTCAAAAGGTTGGTGATTTGAACCCACCCAGAGGTGCCTCGGAAGTCAGGCCTGGCGATCTGCTCCCGCAAGGTCACAGCCTTGAAAACCCTACGGAGCACAGTTCTACCCTTCATACATGAGACCTCCATGAATCAGAATCAACTGGACAGCGACTAACACCACCACCACAGTGACAGGTGACTGTGCTTCAGCTGCTGGGTCACCAAGAGCAAGATGAACTCTGAGACCCGGGGGAAACCCACTTTTCTAAATAGGAAAAAACACACCAACCTCAGACCCCACCTACATCTCATGAGTGTGCAGTCCCCAATTAAAAAGCTTTTTAGAGATGTCCATAGCCCTTTCTCCCCCCACTCCTCAACGGTCACTGGTCACCATGCTGCCTGGGGATGGTTGAAGGGAGGGAGCCTGGCTGGCTTTTTTTTTTCTTGGTTGCTATTTTGAGTTTCCATGGAAAGTGAGAAAGGGAAAAAATAATTTTCTGAAAAAGCAAGGTCTGTGTGCTGTGTGGCTGCGTGGAGAGGCTGAGGACTGGCGCAGGCAGGGCTGGGCAGGCTGGCGGCTGGTAGAGTCATCACCTGCTTCCTCTCCTTTACCACTCTGACGGCTTTCGTGAGGCTCAGCCCCGGAGCTGGACCCGTTGCTGTCGTCATTGTAGGACTGCCACAACCGCCCGCCAGCAGGCTCCAGCCACCACGTCCTCTCTCTCTACAAACATCCCTCTTGAATTTCACAGTATCAATCAATCAACAGATATTGCTTGGGCACCTTCTGTGCCCCAGACACTACGGGAAAGTGAGCAGAGATGTAAAAATAGCTTCCTGTTCTGCCAACCCAGTCTGGTGACTGCTCGGCTGCCCCACCTAGCCTATCACCAGGCGGACAATCTAGAGGCTGCCTTTCCCAGACAGGGATAAGCACTCACAGATGCTGGCCAGAAGAAGGTATCAGGATGAAAGTCAAAGAAGTAGAGGTTCAGTAAGGAAAAATGATATCAAAGTCAGGGCAAGACCAGAGTCCTTTTAATAAAAGATCCTTCTGTCTTATAGGGCTGTGTGTTAAGGACTCTGCACTACCCTCTGGGGCTACGTGGCTGGATTTATACGACTTTATCCCTCTTTACCTTCTGTCCCCAAAGGCCAAATCCCTTTGTGACTGGCTTCTTCAGAAAAGCGGCAGTACTTCAGTGAGCAGGCGTCAGAGGGGCAGAGTTCTACCAGCTGGACTCTCTAATATGGAATAACTAAAATTTTCCAGGACTTAGAAGAAAGCACTAATTGGGTAATGTGAGGGACAGCTACAAGAACTGGGCTCAACCAATTTCTAAAAGATTTTTAAAAAGAGTAGCATGGTATGGAAAAATATTAGAAGGAGACAGGCTACAACAGTAACAATATTTCATCTTCGAAGGGTGGGGCTACAGGTGATTATTTTTTTCCTTGGCACTACATTTTCTAAGTTTCCTGCATTATTGCTCTTGTGACTTTAAAAACACTGTCTTAAAAAAGCATTACATGGTGGGTGGCTTATATGTTCAATTCAGAAAAAGTGAGGAGAGTCCTCTTGGGGAGGGCTTCAGTTTGGGAGGGAGCCAGCTTTGAAGTTACTGCTGTTTCTGGGGCAGGAGAGAGAACGATGCCCTCGGGGAAGCCCCATCCTCAGAGCACCCGGAGGCTGCCTGGGCCAACTCTGCTTGGCAGGGCCTCCAGCCAGCCCTGCCCATCCTTGTCCCTGCAGCAACTTGATGGAAAAGCAAAGTTTCCAAATACAAAGCAGAACCTATTGACAGAGGCATCGGGCCAAAGCCTGCAGTCACCAAGTAGACTGTGGAGGAGGTAGCTGGTCCCAGGGACACCCCACCACCAGGCCACATTTTTGGAATCTCTGTATACAAACTCTAATTTATAGTGGTCTGGAATCATCCTCCCAGACGGAATACGTTTGTCCAGTTCTGGCACA
Organism: Loxodonta africana; assembly: GCF_030014295.1. Lineage (NCBI taxonomy): Eukaryota > Metazoa > Chordata > Mammalia > Proboscidea > Elephantidae > Loxodonta > Loxodonta africana. Next base: position 160,700,474 of record NC_087344.1, on the reverse strand, counting down.
GATGTGTTTGATGCATAATGGAAAATGAAAAGAGAGGTTGCAATTTAAAGCCACCAGGCAAGGAGAAAAAAATCTGCGCCTGCTCATCCACGCCCTCGAGCCCCAAACCACACGGGTTTCCTTCTGGGTCAAGGAAACTGTGGCTAAGCTGAATGTCATCATTGTTTGGAGGGGAATCCTCCCAGCATGCTGCTGTTCACTGTGTGGGGGACACTGTGGGTGAAGACCTGGTTAGGGCTGGAGCTGCTTGTGACAAGAGACAGAGGAGTCGCCATTTTGTAAAGTGGCATCAGCAGAGACCATAGAGCCTTTTGGTCCTGGAAGGCTCATGAAATACTCTGTGTTCACTGGACTTTAGTTGATCTACCACAGGCTAGAAATTGTTTGAAACAATTCATGTGGAATCCAGTCAGGAACAAAATGAGTAAGCCTAGTGTCATTAAGTCCTCATCACTCCCTGCGTTCCACACAGTGGAAGAGATGGTGGTCTCCTGGAATGGCCTGTAGAGAGCCTGCAAGCCCTTCTAATCCCCAATTTTAATCCTAACCAGTTGCTGTTGGGTGGATTCCAACTTATGATGACGCCATGTATGTCAGAGTAGAGCTGTGTGATCCACAGGGATTTTTTTTTCCTCTTTTGTTGTTTTGAGAATATACACAGCAAAACATACACCAATTCGATGGCTTCTACATACAGCATTTAATGACATCGATTACATTCTTCAAGTTGTACAACCATTCTCACTCTCCTTTTCTGAGTTGTTCCTTATAAATATAAACTCACTGCCCCCTAAGTTTTCTATCTAATCTTTTGAGCTGCTGTTACCAATTTGATCCCATATAGATAGTTCTTAAAAGAGCACAATGCTCAAAACAGATATTTTTTTACTAGTTAAGCTAAACTGTTGCTTGGTTTTAAGAAGACTTCAGGGGATATTTTTGGTTTAAGGTTTAAAGATTATCTCAGGGCAACAGTTTCAGAAGTTCATCCAAACTTCATGGCTCCAGTAAGTCTGGAGTCCATGAGAATTTCCAATTCCATTCTGCATTTTCCTCCACTTGATCAGGATTCTTCTACAGAATCTTTGATCAAAACACTCAGTAATGGTAGCCAGGCACCATCCAGTTCTTCTGGTCTCATGGCAAAGGAGGTGGTTGTTCATGGAGCCAATTAGCCACACAGTTCATATCCTCCTCCTATTCCTGACTCTCCTTCTTCCTCTGTTGCTCCAGGCAATTGTTGTGCCTTGGACAAATGCTCGCAAGCTTTTAAGACCCCAAGCACTACACAACGAAGTAGGAGGTAGAACAGAAGCATTGAACACGTTATTAGGCCAATTAACTGAGATGTCCCATGAAACCATGACCCTAAACCTTCAAACCAAGGAACCAAATCCCATGAGGTTTTGGTTGTACGTAAACAGCCTCAGCAGCTACTTTTTTTTTTTTTTTGGTCATTGTTGTAAACATATCTATCACACAACTTTTGCCAATTCAACTTTTTACAGGTGTACAACTATTGACAACAATTATAATAATTGGCCGTGCAACCGTACCCTTAATTAATAAAATATTCCCACCACCTTTAACCCCTCCCCTTTCCCTCTCACCTCCACCCTGGTAACCACTAATAAACTTTGTTTTCTACACATTTGCCTTTTCTTGTCTTTTTATATAAGTGAGGCTATATAATATTTGTCCTTTTGTGATTGATTTATTTTACTCTGCATAACGTCTTCCAGCTCCATCCATATTGTAGCGTGTACCAAGACTTCCTTTCTCCTACTGGCTGAGTTCCAGAGTTTTCAATGGCTGATTTTTTGTTAGTAGGTTGTCAGGTCTTTCTTCCAAGGTGCCTCTGGGTAGACTCATACTCCTAACCTTTTGGTTAGCAGCTGAGCATGTTAACAGTTTGCACCACCAGGGGCTCCAACCCCCTCTGTCTCTATTCCCTCTTCTCCTTTTAACCTCAGCCACTCCTTTGCATTCAGATATATCATTTCATCTCAGCCAATGTTAAAGCAGTGACATGCAAATATGTGCCATTAAGTAGTGGATCACCAGATACACTGTAATTATATTATGTATTTTCATGGGCAAGTTATTTCAGTAGCTAACCATATTCCAGAAGATTTGCAGAACATGAAGTTCCAAATTGTAAACATGTCTTTGTGTTCAGTTTGAGTCTAAAACTAAAGAAGCAGAAGACTACAGACTTGATTTGAAAACATTTAAAGCAAAGTGAATGAACAAAAAGTCTCCTTAAAATAATGGCTATCTGCCCCAAACAAGTTATTTAACACAAAGCAGAACTCTTTAATGGATTTCAACTTCATTTTACTGTACTCATTTCAACTTTCCCTGGACTGCTGAGGCGATGTCCTATCTTGGGGACACATGGTTTTTTTTCATGTAAAAAAAAAGTTTCATGAATGACAAACAGGAAACACTGGTCCAGTGATGAGCAAGTAACTTGTACACAAGTGAAGACAGAGGGCTGGGGGGCTGCTGAGATGCAAAGGTCACCCCCTCCCTGGAACTGCTCCTCCAGTCTGCCCCCCACCCCTCAGAGGAGGCTAAACAGCCTTGATCACAAAGAGCAAATAAACACTACTCTGCTGTCTGCTGAAGGAGCCCTCGTGGTGCAACAGTTAAGCATTCAGCTGCTAACCAAAAGGTTGACAGTTCAAACCCACCCAGGGGCTCCTCAGGAGAAAGACGTGGAGATCTGCTCCTATAAAGGTTACACCCTAGAAAACCCTATGAGGCAGCTCTAGTCTGTCACATGGGGTTGCTATGAGTCAGAATTGACTTGAAGGCACCTAACAAGTGCTACCTGGTGATTGACTGAATCCAGCAGAAATCCCCCCTTTTAGGTAAAAAACCTTACTTAGGGAAGTTCTCAGCATATGTGCTTTTGCAGAGATGGGAGACACAGTCAACTAAGGTCAGGTGCTCTAGCCACAGTTTCACTTCTTGTCTCCCACTTGAGGCCTCTGCTCTTACTGTTTCCTTGATTTAGAATGCTCTCCTCCTCCCCGTCTGCCTGGTTAACACCCAAGGCCTACAGCTCTCAGCCCTAAAGGTCACTTCCTCTGGGAAGCCCACTCTGGCCTACATATGCGCTTCCCTCCGTATCTATTAATCTATTACAGAATCGTATAACCATTTCTATTTAAATATTTCAACAGCTTTTAAAACTAAGGCCTTAGCTCTGTGAGGGCCAGGACAGGGTCTATGTTATTGTATCTCCAACACTTACCTCTGCCTTGCAGTGGGTGCCCAACAAACATGTGTTACAGCAATGAAGAAAGGACCTTCACAAAGGCACCTTTCAGGCTGACAGTAGTGACTGTGACCAACCTTCCCCATAGCTCTCCAAGGGAATACTTTGCAGAGTATTCTTTTCAAAATCATCTGCACCTGGGAAACACTGTGCAGACACCTCAGAAAAGCGCTGTGTGAACACAGTGTTGGATACACTCAGAGAAACACTCGCCTACAGAAAAGCCAAACAAGCCCTGAGCTCGTAGTATCAGCTCTGTGTTTTCCTATGCCTGCTCGGGTGTGTACTACGTACCACACGCAGACACAAGGAATTAATCTATGCATTCCCTTTACTGGTAGCGGCATATGAACCCGTAACTCAAATACAGTGCTTTCTATCTCTATGTGTATATATACCTATATATTGCATATATACATGTATGCAGGTGTGTGTGTAGATATATATGTATGTACACACATATATATATATACACATATACGTATGGTTACCATGAGTCAGGATTGACTTGACAGAAATGGGTAACATATAAAACCAAAAACCAAACCTGTTGCCTTCAAGTTGATTCTGACTCATGGTGACCCCATGTATTACAGAGTAGAACTGCTCCATAGGATTTTCTTGACTGTAAGCTTTATGGAAGCAGACAGCCAGGTTTTTCTTCAGCAGTACCACCCGGGGGGTTAGAATTACCAACATCTAGGTCAGTAGTTGAGTACAAACCATTTATGCCATGCAGGGACACATACACACACACACACACACACACACACACACACACACACAGCGCTCAAATGGAAAGAATGAACAAAATCAATGCTGTATTCCTGCTTCTCCGGGGTGAAAACCATGTGTACACACAACCCAACTTATTTGCAACTCTACTCGTGAGGTCACTCAAAGTTGGAAGTGACACTTCAATCCTAGTGTTTTCATCAAAAGCTTTTAAGCTAATAATTTCTCTTGGTGGCAGTTCTCACCACAGATGGGATCATGTAATGGAGCGCTCCCTATTCTCAAGGTGATTGCAAACTCCATTATGATATCATAAGGGTAACGGAGTCTCAGCCTTTAGCAGGCAGAAGTCAGAAGCACATTTGCTCTGGAAGACGATACTAATTTTCTGAAAGAGGAGAAAGCCAGCTCCCAAGATTTTCATCCTATTATGCAGTGAAAGCAAGGCGAGGAGTCAGATGGAACTTTCTCAAAATGAAGGATTTTATCAGAATAAACACGAGGGCCAAATGCCATGACACTCATGTGAAACCGCCTTCAAGGGACCCTGCAGCCCTTCCTTGCCTTTGACATCAGGACCAGGTGAGGCGGAATCGAGAGACAGGACCGTAGCCGTGGGTGATGAGACAGCGGTGTGAGCTTGGAAATGAATGGCAACTCCTTAAGATACCGTGTGTCTCTGATTTCCTCTATCATTTTCCTCAAAAGATTCCATAACAACGTGCTCAGGCTAAGAGATTCCTGAAAGACTTCCTGCAGGTAAGGGTGTATTTTAAAGTCAGGCAGTGTTTAATTCTTGGCCCTGCTGGAAGGGCGCTGCAATCCAACCACGATGGATTCAGAAGTGTTCTATTCATCTCTGGAAAGAACACTGGGCTCTGTATTTGTGTCAAACACACCTTTTTCTGTTTGCTTTAGGTTGTTATTAAAATGAACTTGCATGTTCTAAACACGGAGGGACTGATATTGCCAGGAGGCAGCTTAGAAGTGTGGGGTGAATACCAAATTTAGGGGAAGGAAATGAAATTGGGATGAAAAGCTTGCTGCGAATGATAAAGCAGATAATTTACATATAGATGGCAAAAACTTTGTTGTATTTCTTAAGTGGTTATGCATGTTTTTTTTCTCTATAAAAATACAGGGGAAAGGAGGGGAAGAGCAGGGAACAACAAAAATTAGGAGAAAGAGGGCTATGTAGTTTTCTTTAAACTGCAAAACAAATGTCACAAACTACTGGCTCATCATTTCCAGTGAGCAGATGGCTTTATCAAGGGAAGATCAAACGCATATAGAGCTGAAATCCAATCTACCAAGTCACAGAAAAGAATTAAACCCAATGTCTGCCTTACTTTGCCTAGGGGATAAGCTCTGGGGGCTAAAATGGTTTTTTCTAGCCTCTCTGGACTTCCTTCTTGTAGCATCCAGCTGCCCCTTATCCCAGGCTTCCCACAGGCCCTCTGAATAAATAACACTTATCTTGAGGGCTACAGTGACTCTTGTGATGTTTCATTCATATCAAGCTTTATATATGGAAAGACAGGGCATTAAATTATTTGTTTTACAGACTAGGATTTTTCGAGGTGGTTGATATAAGTATTTTTGAGTAGACAAACAGGATTCTCAGTTATCTTCACCCCGTTTTAGTTATGGCGAGAACAATGGAAGAAAAGAATGTTCCTGGTAGAAGTCAGTTTAGATTGAAATAAGTCAAAACCCTGTTTTTTAAAAAGTTAGCTTGGATGGAAAACCAAAAAACCAAACCCACTGCCGTTGAGTCAGTTCTGACTCATCGCGACCCTATAGGACAGAGTAGATGGCCCTACAGCATTCCCGAGGCTGTAAATCTTTACGGAAGCAGACTGCCACATTTTTTCTCCCAAGGAGTGGCCGGTGGGCTCAAACCACTGACCTTTTGGTTAGCAGCCGAGTGCTTTAACCACTGTACCACCAGGGCTCCTAGCTTGGATGGAATCCAGTAGAAATTATGAAAAGTTTAGCTTGGTGTTTTACAGAGATTTTTTTTTCAACAACAATGTTACTAGAACACATTTGAGGTCAGGAAGGTAGGCAGCATCGGCCCATTTACAAAAGACAAGACAGATTTGAGTTTGAGCAGGAAGACCAGGTGGGCTTCCAGTGCATCCCAGCACTGTCCCTTTGCTATCCCTGCCCAATTCTCTTGCCCCAGTTTATAAATTGATTCTTTCCCAATCACCATTACCATGGGGAGAAAGGGCTTGGCACACACTTTGGAATGTTTGCCAACTGCTCCCCTAGAAACTGTTACCTCTTCTGAGTGTTCAGACTGAAAGGATGCCCTTATGTAGGGTAAGAACAAAAACCTCCACACATATAGCCGTGTGGTATAGGGGAGTGCAGCAGATAAAAACAGCGATTCTAGGCAGCCTGGGTTTGAATCAGGTTCTGCACTTACTAGTCTTGTGACCTTGAGCAAGTCACTTAATCTCTCTGACCCTCAGCTTCTTCATCTTCAAAATGGAGGTAATAATAATGTCTCCTTAAAGGATTAAATGAGTTCATGTTACACTCTTAAAACAGTCAATGCCTGGCCCTGAGTGTTCTTACTGTATTGGTAGAACTGCTAATGTTACATTCAAACTGAAAACTTAATCCTATTTGAGATAGGAAACACCACTCTCACGGCACCAATAACTGCGTCCTCTGCTGCCTTTCTCTACTAATTTTTATTGTAGCTCTATGCTCCCTTTTTCCATGACAGCTGGAATTCCCTTGCATTTCCTAAACCTTCTATACTAGAAACGTCAGTGACCTTTTATAGAAGGTATGCTCCCCCTCCTCTTTAATCTTAATTTTTTTTTTTTTTGAAGACCCAATAAGAGAAAAACAGGAAAAGATGTATTTATGGGAGAAAGAAATGTATTAAGGGTTGAAGTGGCCAATAGAACTTTCTCCAATGATGAAAATTTTCTGTCTGTGCTGTCCAGTACTGTAGCCACTAGTGAGACTTAGGAACTGAATGTTGAATTTAATTTAAATAGCCACATGTGACCAGTAGCTACCATGTTGGACAGCGCAGGTCTAGAATTCACATGCTTGTCATAGCTTCAAACTTCTCTCCCCTTTAGTCCGTAGATGCGGAGTAGTTAAGAACACAGACTCTAGAGCCACATACAGAAACCCAGCTCTGCCCCGGGCCAGCTCGGAAACCTTGGGCAGGTCACTTATACTCTCTGTACCTCTGTAGGAATAATAAACCAAACTATTGCTGGTGATTCAATTCCGACTCATAACGGCACCATGAGTGTCAGAGTAGAAGTGCACTCCATAGGGTTTTCAAGGCTGGAATGTTTCAGAAGCAGATTGCCAGGCCTTTCTTCCGTGGTGCCTCTGGGTGGGTTTGAGTCGCCAATCTTGGAGTTAGGAGTTGAATGCTTGACCGTTTGTGCCACCCAGGGACTCCCTTCATAGGGTTGTTGTGAAGATTAAAAGAATTACTATAAAAATGTGCTTAGAAAAGTACTGGCGCATAGCCAGTATTTATATAATGTTCATCGTTCTTCAGTTTCTGCTACTGAAATTACTTTTCTAAACTGTGTTTTGATTCATACCCTTTCTCAATTCTCCAACTTGCTTTGCCTCTGCTCCAAACTGTTCTCAACCCTTCGCCTGCTTCTCCCATCTCTCTGTATCTGCATTTCTGGAATGTATCAAGACTAAATCTGACACTGGATATAAACTCTCTGGTCTCAGCCTTCATATTTTCCCAGCCAGTAGCATCTCTCATATTCCACAGGTTCTAATAAGTTAATACCGTGAGAAGAACATGGGCTTTAAAACCAGACGATCTGGATGTGGATCCTGACTTTGGCTCTCCCTGACTCTGATCTTAGACATACCACTGACTATGCCTGACTTTCAGCTTCCACATCTATGAAATGGGGATAATTACATCTATTTTGTGGAACTGTTGTGATACATTACCAAATGGGGGTAGTACATGTGAAAGCATTCTGCAAACTAAAATATCATACAAACACTATCATTGTTATTTTTGTTCCCAATCAAATCCAAAGGGGATGAAAAGGCAGGCGAAGGTAACCCTTGGTTATCTGTAAGATGCGCTCCCAGCCCATCTGGTATTCCCACCTTCTGCCTCATTCTCTTCTTAATTCCTTAGTGACTTCGACATGATTTATCTCATTGGTCAGTAAAACAACACTTGATTCAGGAGACAGCCCTGTTGTGACATCAACTGTTGATATTAACATGAGAAATGAAGCTTATGTTCTCTTTTGTCACACAGGGCTGCAGACACCAAGATACTACGTGAGTGATGTTCTAGAAATAGCACAGTGAAATGAAATGGACAATGGCCAGATGGCAACGTGGTGATTCTAGAAACCATAGATTCTTAGTGTAAAAAATTGTGTCTTAAAACAATAATGGTAAAGTGGCAATTGGAACTAAGGGAGTAGCCACAAGCAAGCCAAGAGACAGGGCCCTCCCTGCCCCATCCAGAAACAAAAAGCCACCTGTGGGTTTCTGGCCTCTTCCAGCCAAGATCTAGGCTAGTAGTTCTCCAGTATGCTTCCCAGACAGACAGCACCTGTATCACCATCCCTGAGGCCTTGTTTGAAATGCAGACGGGCTGAATCAGAACGTACTTTTGAGCAAGATTCCCAGGTGATGTGTATGCATTTTAAAGTTTGAGAAGCACTAATCAGCCAAGTTTCCCCATTGCCACCCCTGAGCCTCCACTTAGTGGCACAAAGGCAGGGCAGGTGACAAACAGTTCCTGCTCCAGGATCAGTGAGCACAACCCTGCTGGCTGGAGCTGAATCTACTAGGTGCTAAGGGGTTGGGAGAATGGGGATACCAGCCTGACATTCCCTGCCCTGAGGACCACAGACATTAGACAGGCAATAAACTATAAGCAAAGGCAAAATGGAGCATTGGGCAAAGGTCCAAGTGCCTCAAGATCAAGGACTGTGTCTTTGAATTCTCAGCACTGAGCAGGGTGCGAGGCACACAGGAGATGGTGAGCACACATTTGCTGAAAGCACTGATGATAGAGGGAGGAACTGCCCCTTTTGACTTCATGGCCTTGAGATGCTTTAAGACTCTTGGAGCTTTGCTTTTGTGTGGACCTAGGACCCCTGCTTGCTTTTCCTCTCAGACTGTGGATTCTGCTTTCCCACTTGTACTTCTGACATTTAGATACTACTAACCTGGTGGCCACAGTGGTTAAGAGCTATGGCTGCTAACCAAAGGGTAGGCAGGTTTGAATCCACCAGCTGCTCCTCGGAAATCCCATGAGGTAGTTCTATTCTGTCCTCTAGGGTCGCTATGTGTCGGAATCGACTGCACGGCAATGGGTTTGGTTATTATTATTATTATTATTTTTACTAATATCCTCTGTTAATGAGTTTTTATTATGTGCCTCTACCATGCTTAGTACTTCACATAGATTACCTCATTTTATCTGAACACAGTTCATAGTTTTGATGCTGGTGCTTTATTACGTCTGTTTTATAGATTAGAAAACAGTTCAAAGAGGTTAAATAACTTGTCCAAGGTCCCCCAGCTAGTTAATAGTAGAGCCAGGAGTAGTAACCCCAGGTAGTGTGATGCCAGTATCTATTTTCAGACTTTTAATCCTTAGACCTGTTTGAACCAGGGCTCTGGCCTCTCCAGACTGGCCCCCATGGAAGCTCCTTGCCTCTCTCTGCAGCACTAGGCCCCTGTCGTCCACGCTAGTGAGCCTGGCCACTGCGGCAGAAATCAGAAATGAAGACTGCCCTACAGTGAGGCTAAGGACATTCCTATCTGCCTTCCGGGTGGTCTAGCTTTTGAATGGACTCCCATAGAATACTTTCTTTAGGTATTTTTTCTTACCAGAGTTTCTGACAGGTGGTAGCTCTGAAGCTACTGTCTGAGAAAAGTTTGAGAGAGAGGAGGAGGTGGCCTCTGGAAGCTTGAGCTGAGTCAAATGTTTTTCATTCTCAAACCCATGCAACATCGACTGTCCTAAAAGCGCCTGTTAGGCATCACCGAGTGAAAACCCAAAGCTGTATTAATAATGGTGAGAAGGAAAAGACAGCTGCTTCAAACTTGCCATATATGGCATCTGACTCCAACAATGAACAGTCGGGCTTCCTGTTGGTCGGTAACAGGGAGCAGCAGCACAGGACAGCACAATGATAGGAAAATGCTGAGCATACAACAATAAACCAAGGAATAAACAGCGCCCAGGTTTTTCTTTAAGTTTGTGGCTTGGTGGGTTGTGGTGTTTTATTTATATTGCTATGCAACGGCAGGGGGAAAAAATAAACGTGATTTCAATGCAAGGCAAAGGAATATGCCATGCTATCTGATGGTCCTGTCCGAATTTAGACACGACAGATGCTGGGAGGGGTTTCGGGTGAGACATCAACCATAACAGAAAGTCATTTAGTGGGGGCTTTTGCTTTTTAAAAATTCAATGGTGAACAGAGTCAGTGGCCCTTGCTTGGCAACGGAGTGCTATGCTGGCTCTGGCAGTTCGATGTTTATGAAGCCAGGAGCGGAGCCTAGGAAAACTAAAACCAAGCTGCCAGAAGGAGGTTGCAAATCCATTTATCAAATTGTGGATCACAAAGTATGTCCCGCCCCACCTCTGTGCCTGCCTTCTGGTGAGTTCCCGACAGGAAAGGAAGTGCTGTCACCCGGGAGCACCCTATACCTCAGAAGGGCAGGCACATAAGCATCTAAGGGTGTGTGACAATGTTACATGATAAGTTACAGCTAAAGCCTAACCTTCCAGGAAAACCATCCTCCACCCCTTCCCCAGACTCCCCGCAAAACCCTACAACCAGGAAAAAACAACTTCAGAAACTAGGGTGGGGCTTTTCGGGCATCAGGTTTCCTCAGTTTCAGTGAAGCTAGATAATCCAGATAAACTTATCCCAAACAACTGCTTTCCCCCAAATCGTTAGGTACTGGTTTCAGATTGCTGCTTTCCCTTCAGCTGTGCAAATGTAGACATGGAAAGGCTGCCTGGATCTGTTGCTGTTCTGAGAGCCCCAAACCCAGCCCCTTCTGCAATGGAACTGGGGGAGAGTGAGTCCCCCATATTTCCCTCCTGGGTTGAATCCATGCATGCAAAGAACAAACCAACAGGTAATGAGCAGGCAGGGATAGGCCCAGGGATCAGATTTTAGCTCATTTCTCCAGGTAGAGTTGGTAACTGATTCTCTGCAAATCAGGAGGGCCGCTGGTACCAAGTTCCCTATTCTGCAGATCTCTTCATTCATTCTGCAAATATTTATTCCATATCTCCTATATGCTAGGCACCATTCTAGGCCCGTGGGGATACAGCAGTGAACAAAATAGAAAAAAAAATCCCTCCTCTCAGAGCATTTAAGTTCTGTTGGGGAAAAATTCAAACACAAATCGAGAAGATAATGTTTATTACCCTAAAATGAAGACAAGCCGCAAGTCACTTGAACACATAAACACTGTTCTCCAATATTAGGGGAATGAGGGGAAAGAAAGTTAACATTTATTGAAAGCTTCCTATGTGTCAGGTACTTAATAAAAGTAATAATTAACATTTACTGAGTGCTCACTGCGTACGAGGCTCATAGTAAGGTGAGGTCATATGCTTTACTATTTCCTTTTCATCTTCTCAACAACTCTATCATTCCGTTCATACAGATGAGAAAACGAGCCCAGAAGCTAGAAAAGCATGCCGAAGCTCATCCTGCTTGTCAGTGGTAGAGGTGAGATCTCTGCCCTCCAGTCGGCCTGGTCCCTCTGTCAGATGGCCGCTCACACTCACCCTTGCTCTGTTCTTCTGCCTGTGGATGGTATGTCACCCCCTCACCTATGCCCACCTGGATTCTACCCACCCTTCGAGGCTCAGTTTAACCATCTGCTTCTTCAGAAGAATTTCCTGACTCCTCACTATTACTGTGATCCTTTCTCTAAAATTTTAGTTAGATCGTATATATATATAAAATGTCAAGAAGCCCTGGTGGCTCTAACCAAAAGGTTGGCGGTTCAAACTTACCCAGAGGGTCTGTGGGAACAAGACCTGGCAATCTGCTTCTGTAAAGATTACAGCCAAGAAAATCCTACGGGGCAGTTTTACTCTGCCATATGAGGTCGCTATGAGTAGAAATTGACTCAAGGGCACCAAACAACAATATAAAATGTCAGGGAGCCCCTGGGTGGTATAAACAGGTAGCTCAGCTGTTAACCAAAAGTTTGGAGTCCACTCAGAGGTACCTTGGAAGAAAGGGCTGGCAATCTACTTCTGAAAAATCAGCCACTGAAAACCCTACGGAGCACAGTTCTATTCTGACACACATGGGGTCGCCATGAGTCAGAGCCGACTCGACAGCAACTGGTTTGGTTTTTTGGTTTATAAAAGGTCAGACCTAACGCTAAACCCAGTGCCTAACACTAGTGGCTAACAAATGTGGCACTTAAACACTGCTTTGTTCCCATACCCTTCCTTCCTATGTTTATGGTCAGAGTGTGAACTTCTCACTTGATTATATACTGTCTTATTTGTTTTATTATTCTATATGCATTGGTCTTGTTTCCTAACCAGATTAGCAGCTTTTAAAGAACAGGAACGGTGTTTTACATTTATATACAATATATCACTGTTTAACAGAGTGGTTTTCAAACCTGAACGTGCGTCAGAACTACCTGGAGGTCTTGTTAAAACAGTTTGCTGGGTCCGACCCCCCAGAGTTTCTGATTCAGCAGGTCTGGGGTGGGTCTGAGAATTTCCACTTCTGACAAGTTCCCAGGTGATGCTGACGCTGCTGAGCCAGGAACCACACTCTGAGAACACACTGGCTTACCTGAACGTAACACAGGGTTTAGGAACATGTAGGCTGAGTCTGAGTCCCATCTCTGCCACTCACTAGGTATGTGACCTTGGGCAAGTTATTAACCTGTTTGAGCCTCCGATTCCTCTTGTGTAAAAATGGGGATAATAATAGTATGCGCCTCAGGGCTGTTGTGAGGATTAAAAGTAATGAATGTAATGTGTGTAGCACTGTTCCTGACACACTGAGAACAATCTACAAATGTGACCTATTATCCCTGGAAAGGCTGGCACAATATCAGGCACTAAATACGCACCGAGACAAGCCTGAGGATTCCTTCTCAGGCTGATAGAAAACTTCTTTTGAATTTGTAAGCAGCGAGAGCGAAAGGTGTTGCAGAAGCAAGACAGCTATAATTAACTGCTCTTGAAATTAGGCCAGACTATTAAAAAGCACAATGTAAAGGCCCTTTAAGGAGCCCTGGTGGCACAAAGATTAAGTGCTTAGCAGCTAACTTTCAGTTGAAAGGTTGGTGGTTCGAGCCCACCAGCTGCTCTGTGGAAGAAAAGACCTGGCAATCTGCTCCCACAAAGATTCCAAACCAAAACCAAACCCATTTGCTCTCAAGTCGATTTCAACTCATAGTGACCCTATAGAACAGAGTAGAACTGCTCCACAGGTTTTTTTTTCAAAGCTGTAATCTTTACAGTGGAGCCCTGATGGCACAGCTTGGCTGCTAACCAAAAGGCTGGCAGTTCTAATCCACCAGTTGCTCCTTGGAAACCATATAGGGCAGTTCTACTCTGTCCTATACAGTCACTATGAGTCGGAATTGACTCGATGGCAACAGGTAATCTTTACAGAAGCAGACTTCCACATCTTTCCCCTACAGAGCAGCTGGTGGGTTTGAACTGCCGACCTTTCAGTTAGCAGCCAAGTGCTTACCCACTGCACCACCAGGGCTCCTTTGTAAAGATTATAGCATAGGAAACCATATGGGGCAGTTCTACTCTGTCACACTGGGTCACTATGAGTCAAAATGCCCTTCTCTGTAGTATGTTGGATGAAAATGCCTACTATGTGTATTTTTTTTTAAATCTAGGGGCTGTCCACAGGGTACCTCCTTCACAGCTTCTACTGCTTTAAGGATGCTGAAGATGGCAACTTGGCCTCTGAGGAGCTTGGAGTTACTGGAGTCACCCTGGCATCTCAGCTAATGGGCTTGGCAGACACAAACAGCCCATCATTCAATAATGAATTAGTTGCAATCATGAGAAAACAACCTCTCCAGAGCAGGTAGGGCAACCATCCTCCTCCATTCTAGCAGTTTCAAGGCACCTAGGCCCTTGCTGCCCTCTCCCTGGCCTAAGACACCTCCACCTCCCCTACCCCAAAGCAACAAATATATTTTCCCTCAGAGCCTACCTGGGAAGTTACATTGGCTGACACTCTCTTAAAAAGCCCAGGGAGGAAAGGGCAGACAGGATAGTTTTCAGATCTTGTCTCACAGTCCTCCAGGGCCTGGGACCGAGTATCCAGAGATCTGCAATAGCCTAGCCCTAATCGACTCGACAGCACTGGGTTTAACCTTGCCCCCGATAATACCCCAGACATGGGTCACGGCCTCACTTCTCCAGCCCTATTTCTCTGTGAGCTACTAATCCCAGGAATGCTGTCAGTTCAATAAAACCCTGCAAAGTTGAATGAGATCATCTCTGGGAGCATTAGTATTTAACTGAGGCTACAGGCTAGGGGGTATAGGGAGATGCCGCTACCCCTTTCGAAGCCCCTCCCTTCCCCACGCCCTCTCATCCAGCTGTACCCTCCCCTAATGCTCAGAAATAGAGCCAGGGACACCCCCCCACCCCATTTTCACTCCTATCCCTATTTCCTAGACAAACCATCACAGGCAGGTGGTGTCTCCACGTACTCTGGATGGGGCACCACGCCCGCCAGCCCCAGGGCAGGGGTTTTCTCTCCCACGCCGTGGCCAGGCCCAGCTCCACCGCGAAGGCAGAGCGAGAAGGGGGTGTGTGTGCACGGGAGGCTGGAGGGGAGCGGGGCCGCCGAAGACCCAGCCCTTCAGGAGGTGAGGCGAGGCTGGTGTCCCCGCGCCGGGAGTCACCAGCTGGGAGTCAAAAGCAGTCAAGAGCTCACGGTGTTTCTCCCCTTTTCACCATTTCTCACTGCTCAACCTCTCTTTCCGTTCTCTCGCCCTCCATCCCTCCCCTCCCTCTTTGTCCGCCTTTCTCTTGCCTCGGCCTTTTGGTAACAGCCCTCCCTTCTCCCCAGAGCCCGGCTCGGACGCCGCAGCGGTCAGCTCCCTGGGGATGCCGGCCCTGCGCGCCCCCGCCCGGCCCCCGTCCCTCTCCTGCCCTCCCGGCTCCGGGTCTCACCCAGAAGAGCAGGTTGAAGCCGAGCAGCAGGTACTTGATGCACCGCAGGCCCCCGCGGAAGCGCCCCATGCTGCGGCCCCGGCGACGGGATCCCGAGTCCCCAGGCCCGCGCTCCGAGCGCCGGGAGCGGCGGGAGCCGGCGGGCGGGCCGGGGGCGGGGCCTGCGGGGGGCGGGCCGGGGGCGGGGCGCGGCCGGAGCGGGCGGAGGCGCTCGCGGTGGGTGGGGGCGCCGCGGGGGTGGTCGTTCGGCGGTAGGTGGGAGTAGGTCCGCTTCTCTTTTCCTGCAGTGAGGGGCCACCTCCTTTGCCTGAGATGCTGGGCCACGCGCCCTGCAGGCGCACCTCTCCAGGTGGTTATCGAAGCATCGGCGAGGAAGGAGCGTCTGCTAAGAACCCTGGACCCCTTTAATCAGCGCCCAGCCCAGAGGCCTGCGGAGATGGTGGAGGAATAAGGACGCGGGCCCGGTGGCTATGGAAACCGAGGCAGAGAGTCTTGGGTAGAAGAGATAAGTAGGATCCAAGGCCGCCCCGAAACTGGCAGGACCCGTCGCGGGGCACCCGCCAGAACGTGCAGGACTGCGGCCCCGCTGGGTCCCGCAGCGCCGGGCAAGCGCACAGACCGCGGAGGCTGCTTGGAGGGGACCCTCCTTCCGGCCCCTCGGAGGACTGTTACCTTAATAGGCAAGAACTTGGAGGAGGCGTGGGGTGCGGCTGCCCTGCGCCCTGACAGCTGCTCCCCATCCTGGCTAGTGGAGGGGAAGTCAGACTCCCTGGATTCTGCTGGCTTCAACTGACGGGAGGACTTAAAAAGCAATCTAAGTCCTCGGGACCTTAAGTGTGTTGTAGAGATAGGCGAGAGGGGCAATTTTAGTTTTGCTTTGTTTTGTTAAGTTAGGCGGCTGGCTGGGGAAATTAGGCTCCCACTCCTGTTGACTAAGCTTCTACAATATGTGGTGCCAGACAGTAGAGACAATGAAGTGTAAAACTCAGAGAGCTTATGCATTAATTCACAAAAATTTAGCTTCCTGTTACAGGCCAGACGTAGTAGCAGGCCTTGGGGATTCAACAATGAGGAGAAAGCCAGCCCTGGTCCTGGAGGGTTTGTCCTCTCTGGTGGTGGAAGTAGACTGTAAGCAAATAATTACAGTGAGGTGAGGAGGTCAGGCGGGTGCCGGGCAGGCAGGGCCTGGCCTCATTGCCTTGCCAGGGAAGGCTATGCTGAGAAGGGAGGGCCAAATCTGGTCTTGAATGGATCTGAAGGGAGAGGAAGAACAGTCAGGCAGAGGGGGCAGCATGTGCCCCAGCACAGGGCTGGAGAGAGCAAGGCCTCTGGGAGAACTACCCCAACTGTAGTTAGCCCAAGTGGAGCAGACAGCCCTCTCTAGTGAAGGCAGAGAGGCAGGTGAGTTGGAGAGGTGCCAGGCGAAATCACTGCTTTCAGTCAGCTGACCAAAGTTCAAAACTATCCTTACACCTCGGTTTCCTCATCTGCAACATGGAAATAACCATATCTACCTCATAGAGTCATTATGAAGATTGTTGTTTGCACTGTGGAATTGATTCCGACTCATTGTGACTCTATGTGACAGAGTAGAACTCAGTGGCATCACTAGGGTTGGTATTACCCAGTGTAGAAACTCATGGTGTTACCCTTCCCCCCCTCCATGGACCTCCTCCGGTACCAGACCACACAGAATCCTTAGTAATGTTTTTTGTACGAATGTTACTCAAAAATTGTAATTTCCATATATCGCTCCCTATGATTCGAAACCCACTTGATGGCAGCGGGTTTGGATTTTTTTGTTTTCCTTTAATTACAACTTCATTCTCAAAAGTTATTGATATAGGTTCACAAATACTTATTACCACAACATCGTAGCTAAAACACCAGAAAATTTGAAAAAAACAGCCACTATAAAAACACTGGCGGCAACGAACACAACAGGGCACACTGGTAGCGAAGTGTAGATGAAACCACGTGATTCAAAGAACCATTGTTAATTGGGTAATAATGACAACTTTGACTGGAGGGTAATAGAAGATTCAAAGAGTAAATTAGTATAGAGTTTTAGCCTTGTAAGTATATTGATACATGTAAGCTGGGTTTGGAAACCCTGGTGGTGTAGTGGTTAAGTGCTACGGCTGCGAACCAAAAGGTCGGCAGCTCGAATCCGCCAGGCGGTCCTTGGAAACTCTACAGGACAGTTCTACTCTGTCCTGTAGGGTCGCTGTGAGTTGGAATCGACTCGACGGCAGTGGGTTTTGGTTTTGGTAAGCTGGGTTTGGAACCCTGGTAGAGCAGTGGTTGAGAGCTTGGCTGCTAACCAAAAGGTTAGCACTTTGAATCCACCAGCTACTCCTTGGAAACCCTATGGGGCAGCTCTACTCTGTCCTATAGGGTCACTATGCACTGGAATCTACTCAACGGCAATGACGGTTTTTTTGGGTTTAAGCTGGGTTTACGAAAAGTGTTTTTGTTGTTATAACTAACTACAGGAATATTTTTTTAAAAAGTAATACATTTCCGCCAAAACTCTGTGCCAAAATTTTATAGACAGTCATTTTGGTGTTACCCCCCTTTGACAGTGTCACTTAGTATAGGCTGCATCCCCCATACCTTCCCAGTAATGCCACTGGTAGAACTGTCCCGTTGAGTTTCCTAGGCTGAAATCTTTATGAGAATAGATGACCAGGTCTTTCTTCCTGAGGGCTGATGAGTTCGAACCGCCAACCCTTTGGTTAGCAGCTGAGCACTTAGCGATTTGTAAAGTACCTAGAAGAGTACCTGGGACAGAATAAATACTGTATAACCCCTTGCAGTCAAGTCGATTCCAACTCATAGCGACCCTGTAAGACAGAGTAGAACTGCCCCATAGGGTTTCCAAAGAGCGCTGTGGATTCGAACTGCCAACCTTTTGGTTAGCCGCTGTTGTTCCTAGGTACTGCGCCACCAGGGTTTCCAAGTACCGTATGAGTTAGCTCTTACTGAGTTTCGTTCTACCAGTCACCCGTTGGGTTTCTACCATGCACGGCATGCACAGATTTATCTGTGTCTTTGTTGAATATCCATTGAATTTTATTTATGAAAATGAGTAGAAGACAGAAGAATGAAAGTACTGATACTGGTAGTAAGCATAAGTCTCAAACAGTAAAATTGCAATAAAGATGGAAATCATTAGGAATACAAAAAGAGGCAAGTCTTTACCTTCAATCAAAAACTCATCATCCCATCTTTGTCATCTCTTTTCTATTACGAAGGAAAAGAACTAAAGTGTAGTGTCTGGTACATAGTAGGTATTCGATACATCTCTCAACTGATTGAACAACAATAATATTGTACTTTAAATATATTGTTGAATATTATGTCTCTAAGACAAAATATGTTTAGAGATTATATATTCTATACTCTGGAAACAGGACCCCTGTTAAAACATAAATCTATTGTTCTTTCATATTACAATTTTAGCATACATGTATTAGAGATGCAGTGGGGTTTGTTTTTTTTTTTAATTAGAGACAGATGGTTGCTTGCCCAGTTTAACAGTTTTAGATTTTGTTTGAATACCCAGTGTCGTCGAGTCGATTCTGACTCATAGCGACCCTATAGGACAGAGTAGAACTGCCCCATAGAGTTTCCAAGGAGCGCCTTGCGGATTTGAACTGCTGACCCTTTGGTTAGCAGCCATAGCACTTAACCACTACACCACCAGTGTTTGAATAGAGCATCTCTTTACCCACCCCCATCCCCTTCTTCACAAAGTTATGTGTCTCAGGGGAAGCTACCCGTGACGTGACTGGGCTTAATTGGTTTAAGGTAATCATATTTCTCTTGTAATTAGGAAACGAACCGAAGGATGACCGTGTTCCGGCTGATGGAATAGGAGTGGTGTCTACCGAGGGAGACAGATGGTTTCGCTTCTTCTTCTTGAAGTTGTTGGGTCTGGATGTTATATTTGAAGTTACTATATCCATCTTTGTACCAGCCTGAGGACAAATCAACATTAAGAAGAGCAAAGCGGAAAGTTGAGAAAACCTGGGCCATTGGTGACATTATCCCATCATTGAGGCAGCCAATTCTGAAGCCAGTTGTAGTCTAGGTTTATGTATGTGTGTATATATGTATGTATTGTGGCTGCAGGACATCCTAACTAATAAAGTAGGAGACTATCTTAAATGCCATAAAAAGGAAGTTAGCCTTTAAACTAGAGGTTATGCAAAACCATGTTGTTGTTGTGTGCAGTAGAGTCAATTCCAACTCATAGTGACCCTATAAGACAGAGTAGAACAGCCTCATAGAGTTTCCTAGGTTGTAATCTTTATGATAGCAGATCCCCAGGTCTTTTCTCCCTCAAAGCCCCTAGTATGTTCTAACCACTGACCTTTTGGCTAGCAGCTGAGTGCTTCACTTTTGTGCCACCGTGTAACCTGACATTCCAAGGTGTGCTTGGCGGGGCTATGAAGACACACAGAGCTGATGAAAGCAAAAGAAGAAGCTTTATTTAGTTGGCTAAGTAAAGGAGAACACCGCGACTTGGTTTGCCAAGGTGTCTTCCAGAACCATAGCCCAAAGGGTTTATATGGATAAAGTAAATCGGGTCTGGGGGTCCCCAGGAGCACCCCAGGGTGGGGCCAGCTTACTGATTGGTTTGAAATGAGAGGGCATTCTTGGAGTGGTCCAATCTTCTATGCCTGTTCAGTCTGAAAGGGGGGCTATAAAGATGGTGTTTTGCCCATGTCCGGGGTGTAAATGGGGGTGTGTTTTTCAGCCTCTGACACCAATAAGATGTCTGAGGGGCAAGGTCATCAGTATTGTGCAGTTCAGGAGGGCCTGAGCTGGTCCAAGACTGGTTTTAGCTGGACTGAAGATCCCAGTCTCTTGTTTTCTTTAACTGAATCGGAACTGGAAGTATACCTAAATAAAGAGATACTCAAAAGCAGAGGTTAGTTCCTGTTTTGCCTAATAAGGGGATAGGTTCTATGCTGGGAGTTAACTCTCCGTGTTACTGAAGATGGCAGGCTTGGCCCCTGGCACAGCCACTTGTTTATTCAACATGACCAGTGTTACTGCTGTTCTCACCAGGGTTTCTTATGTAAAGGCATAGACAGGATCTAAGTTGGGGGTGCTGTTGAGTTGGTCCCAACTCATAGCAACCCTATAGGAGAGAGTAGACCTGCCCCATAGGGTTTCCAAGGAGCAAATGGTGGATTTGAACTGCCAACCTTTCGGTTAGCAGCCGAGCTCTTAACCGCTATGCCACCAGGACTCGAGCTGGGGATAAGATGGTTAAATTTGTATTATTAAAAAGATTAAACTGAGGCCATTTGGAGGATGGTTTGGAGTTATGACTTGAGACTAATGAAGAGATTGTGACAGCAATTCAGGAAAGAAATGAGAAGCTGAACCAAGACAGTGGTACAGGTGTAGGAAAGAGCGTTCAGATTTGAGACATATTAAAAGACTTGATAAAAAATTAACACAGATTGGATATGAGGAACAGGAGGAGAAAGAGAGGAAAGGATGACTCCTAGGTTTCTTACTTGGGTAACTAGGCAGATCCTGGAACCATTAGCAGCCACAGGGAGTATAGAAGGTCAAACAACTTTTGGGGAGAATGTTGCAGATGGATTTACCCCTCACTGAAATCCCAACCCCTTTCTCCCTGCCCACAACCAATCTGGAAGTTAAAAACACTTAGTATTTACTTTCTTCTGGTTTCCCTTGCAACCAAGGGTGGTCATGTGACATAGTTTCTATTAATGGAATTTATATAGAAGTCATCTAAGAGGCTTCTAGAAAATCTTTGTTCTCTTTATAAAAGGGACAATTGTAATCACTGGCATTGATCTCTTCTCCCCCTTTTTTCCTGTCTTGAACTCAGACACGATGCCTGGGGCTGTAGCACATTTTGTGACTATGAGGAAAGGCCAAGAGAATTGCAGACCTGCTGGCCAAGACATTGTTGAACTGCTGAAACAACACCGGCAGCCACCTACTCAAGATTTCTTATTATGTAAGAAAAATGACCCTCTTTTTGCCTAAACCTTATGCATTCTGTTACCTGTAGCTGAAGAGATTCCTAACTGACATGGGAAAGATGGTAAGATCATTTTTGGATCTTCCGAGTTTTAGATCTGGTGGGAAAACCAGATGGAGCTATCCAGGAGAAGGTAGAGGTATGACCGAGATTCTGAAGAGGGATTTGAGCTGTAAGTTTAGGTTAAGGATTCATCAGCAAATGGTGATAATTTAAGCCAATGGTCTTCAAAATTTTGCCCACATATCCCCTAAAAGAGTTTTGAAAAATATATCCCCCCTTGTACTTTTCCCCTGATATTTTATTATGAATACTGTTATTTTCAAACATATAGAAAAGTTGAAAGAATTGGGAAGTGAATATGCTATACTCACTACCTATATTCAACAATGAACATTTTGCTAGAGTTGGCTTTATTACTTATCTATACATCTGTTCATCTGTCAATCTATGTTACTTTTATGCATTTCCAAATGAACTTTAGGCATCAATACGTTCTATCCCTAAACTCTTTAGCATACAATATTATTAACCAGTGGTCAAATTTTGTTTTGTTTCTTTTCTGTTGATGATAAAATTTACCTCAAGGAAATGCATACATCTTAAGTGTTCTCTTTAATGAGTTTTGAGAAATTCATTTGCCTTTTTAACCTAAGTCACTGTTAAGGTATAGAATATTACTATCACCCCAGGAATTTCCCTCCTGTCCGCTTCCAGCCAGTTTGTTTCCCCACGTCTCCTGGAAGCAAGCCACTCAGTGATTTTTTTTTCACTATAGATTAGTTTTGCCTGTTTTAGAACTTCATATAAAGGGAATCATACGTATTTACCCTCACACATTTGTAAGTTGATGCCTAAAATTCTCATTGTAAGTTTGAATAGTTGCAAAAGATGACATTTATAATGTATTTTAAATACAGACATTATAAAACAAAATTATCACAGCACTCATTTTAATGCATCCAATAGAAAATAAATACTAGCGTGATCTGCTTCTTACCATAATCCATTTAAAAAATATAAGAACAAGCTCTTCCTTAACATCTTTCCTTTTTTCTCCTTAAACTTATATTTCCATTTTCACTTATTTCACAAAATTTAATCCAAAAGCAAAGCATTTATATGTTTTGAAATATTTTCTTTGAACAATCTATTATACTTGTCTGTACAAAAATTACTGTCTATTAAGAGAAACTAAATTTTTTCCCTTGAAACCGTAAGGTTCTAAGTGTTAATGTCTTCTAGATTGAGTTATTGGTATTATTTTTAGTACGCAGTTGATTAAAATAACAAATACAGCTTTTAATAAACAATCATTAAACATAAAAGTAAATTACTATTGGAATTGCACCTCCTAATAAGATTGATGGTTTGGGATTTTTTCCCACTAGTTCATGTATCCATGGATGAATATTACTCATTGCTAGAATGACACAGGGCTCAGCATAAATTCTCTTCATGTTTTTCATTGCTTTGGTATTAATGCAGGGAAACTTTATTTAGACATATAAGTAGGTGAGGATGGAAGAAGTTGTTATAACAATGCCAATCAATTCTTTACACCTCTTCTGAATTATATGTCCCACTGATTCAATAACCAAAAATTATTTTTAATGGTCAACTATTTTAATATTCTCCCACACATCTGTAAATTTGTTGTACTGTGATGGCTTGTGTGTTGCTGTCATGCTGGAAGCTATGCCACTGGTATTCAGATACCAGCAGGATCACCATGGCAGATAAAATGATAGAATTTTGTGAGACCAGTAACTTCTTCATTGCAAATACCTTTTCTCAACAACATAAACGGCGACTATACATGTGGATCTTGCCAGATGGAATACACAGGAATCAAATTGACTACATCTGTGGAAAGAGATGAGGAAAAGCTCAGTATCATCAGTCAGAACAAGGCAGGATCATCCCTGCTCATATACAAGCTCAAGTTGAAACTGAAGAAAATTAGAACAAGTCCACGAGAGCCAAAGTACGACCTAGAGTATATCCCACTTGAATTTAGAGACTATCCCAAGAATAGATTTGACTCGTTGAACACTAATGGCCAAAGAGGAGGAGCTGTGGAATGACATCAAGGACAACATACATGAAGAAAGCAAGAGGTCATTAAAAGGACTGGGAAAAAAAAAAAAAAAAGACAACATGGATATCAGAAAAGACTCTGAAACTTGCTCTTGAATGTCGAGTAGCTAAAGTGAAAGGAAGAAATGATGAAGCAAAAGAACTGAACAGAAGATTTCAAAGGGTGGCTTGGGAAGACAGAGTAAAGTATTATAATGATGTATGCAAAACCTCAAGATAGAAAACCGAAAGGGAAGAACACGATCAGCATTTCTCAAGCTGAAAGAACTGAAGAAAAAACTCAAGCCTCCAGTTGCAATATTGAAGAATTCTACAGGGAGAATATTAAACAAAGCAGGAAGCATCAAAAGAAGATGGAAGGAATACACAGGGTCACTATACCAAAAAAGAATTGGTCGACGTTCAACCATTTCAGGAAGTAGCATATAATCAAGAACCGATGGTACTGAAGGAAGAAGTCCAAGCTGCACTGAAGGCATTGGTGAAAAACAAGGCTCCAGGAACTGACAAAATACAAGGTGAGATGTTTCAACAAACAGATGCAGTGCTGCAAGTGCTCACTCATCTATCCCCCAAAATTTGGAAGATAGCTGCATGGCTAGCCGACTGGAAGAGATCCATACTTATGCCTAGTCCCAAGAAAGGTGATTCGACTAAATGTGGAAATTATCAAACAATATCATTAATATCACAAGCAAGTAAAATTTTGCCGAAGAACATCCAAAAGTGGCTGCAGCAGTATATTGACAGGGAACTGCCAGAAATTCAAGCTGGATTCAGGAGAGAATGTGGAACCAGGGATATCATTGCTGATGTCAGATGGATCCTGGCTGAAAGCAGAGAATACCAGAAAGGTGTTTACCTGTGTTTTATTGACTATGCAGACATTCTACTGTGTGGATCATACCAAATTATGGATAACATTGAGATGAATGGGAATTCCAGAACATTAATTGTGCTCATGAGAAACCTGGACACAGATCAAGAGGCAGTCATTCGAACAGACCACTGCGAGGTTTAAAGGTGTGCATCAGGACTGTATCCTTTCACCATACTTACTCAATCTGTATGCTGAGCAAATAATCCGAGAAGCTGAACTACATGAAGAACTTGGCACCAGGATTGGAGGAAGACTCATTAACAACCTGTGATATGCAGGTGACACAAGCTTGCTTGCTGAAAGTGAAGAGGACTTGAAGCACTTACCGATAAAGGTCAAAGATCACAGCCCTCAGTATGGATTGTACTTCAACATAAAGAAAACAAAAATCCTCACAATTGGACCAATAAACAACACCATGATAAACAGAGAAAAGATTGAAGTTATTAAGGATTTCATCCACAGTCAACACCCATGCAAGCTGCAGAAATCAAAAGATGCATTGCACTGGGCAAATCTGCTGCATCATGCCTGTATTCGCACTCTTTATTTGCCTTCATTTGGCTTGAGCTTACCATGATTCCTAGCTCTTGTGAGAAGTTCAGTTAATTTTTTAGAATAAATGAACAAGTTGATGAAAGGGTGAATGAAAAGGATTGCTGCAAAAGACCTCTTTAAAGTGTTGAAAAGCAAAGACGTCACCCAAAGACTAAGGTGTGACTGACCCAATCCATGTGGTTTTCAAACACATCATATGCATGTGAAAGCTGGATGATGAATAAAAAAGACGAAAGAACTGATGCCTTTGAATTGTGGTGTTGGCAAAGAATATTGAATATACCATGGACTGCCAAAAGAACCAACAAATCTGTCACGGGAGGAGTACAGCCAGAATGCTCCTTAGAAGCAAGGCTGGCAAGACTATGACTCACATACTTTGGACATGTTATCAGGAGGAATCAGTCCCTGGTGGAGGACATCATGCTTGGTAAAGTGGGGGGTCAGTGAAAAAGAGGAAGACCCTCAATCAGATGGATTGACACAGTGGCTACAACAATGGGCCCAAGCATAAGGATTTTGAGGATGGCATAGGACTGGGCAGTGTTTTGTTCTGTTGTACATAAGGTTACTATGGGTCATAACTTACTCAATGGCACCTAACAACAGGAACATTTTGATGACAATTTGATTTGGTCTCTCTTCAATTTCATTGAAACATAGAATTGAAACCCATCAATTTACAAGAGCATTACCCATATTATAGTCATTCACTTTTTCAACAGCTACCCAATTTTTTTAATTGGTCACCCAAGAATTTTTATACCCCAGGGAAGTGTACCATAACCAGAATCAGAATAGGCAAGAAGTAGCTTGTGATACAGGACTCACTGGATGGTACAAATGGTAGGCACTCAGCTGCTAACTGAGAGGATGGCTGTTCAAATCCACCCAGAAGCTAAAAAAAGAAAGGCTTTACAATCTTCTCCTGAAAAGTTGCAGCCATGAAAACTTTATGGAGCACAGCTCTACTCTGCACATATGGTGTTGCCATGAGCTGGAGTCGACTTGGTGGCAAATGGTTCAGCTTATGAAGGAAGACACCTTAACCCAAGGCATACGCTCAGACAGATTGATTCCAGAAAGACATACACATAGAAATTGAATATCTGGGAACAGGTTCTCTTAAAAGCCCTATGTAGAAGCACCCTCTGAAAAGATTTCTTGCAACCCCAGGACATGCATGCCCCAGAGATATATGGCTGTTTTAAGCCATGAGGAAGGATGATATGCCCAGGCAAAGTATACAGGATGAGAGAAGTGCTGAGAACAGAAACCTTAGAACAGCATTTTAAAAAGTGGGCAGAGGAGATGTGACCCTTAAACCAAAGCCATTGCCATCCAGTCGATTCTGACTCATAGCAACCCTATAGGACAGAGCAGAACTGCCCCACAGGGTTTCCAAGGAGCGGCTGGTGGATTTGAACTGGTTAGCAGCTGTAGCTCTTAACCACTGCACCACCAGGGCTCTGTGACCCTTAAAGGAGACTGGAAAGGAATGATCAGAGAGGTAAGAGAAAAACCAGAAGAAAGTGGTGACCCAGAGGCCCAGCGAGGAGTTTACAGAAGGAGGGTGTGGCCATAGCATCAAATGCCTCAGCAATGGCATTGGATTTGGCAACTAGGTCATTGACAATCTGGGTAAGAACAATTTCAAAAGAATGGTGGGGGCACAAGTCAGAAGACAGTTAAGGAATTGAATGGGCAGTGAGGAAGTCATAATTGCTTTTTTTAAGGGGCTTAGCTATTTTTTTTTTTTTTTAGCTATAAGAATGGTAAGGAGTGATAGAGTAAGACAGGTGGAAGTACTTTTTCTTTTCTTTTTGCTTTCCTTCCTTCTTTAATGGGAAAGATTTGGACATGTTTATTGTCCTTGCGGAAGGTGCCTATGGAGGGAGAGGTTAAAAAAAGAGGAAAAGCAAGAGCAGGGTCTCTGAAGAAATAGAATGGGGAGTGGGGGGAGGACACCAGCCCAGGGGCAGGGACTAAGAGGCAGGAGTGAACAGGAAAGCTGGTAATAGGAACCCAAGGTTGAAAAGGGACAGTGTTAACATGTTGTGGGGTTATTAACCAATGGCATAGAACAGTGTGTGTACTGACTGTTTAATGAGAAACTAGTCTGTAAACCTTTATCTAAAGTACAAGAAAAAATTAAAAAAAAAAAAAATAGAATGGGGCTAAGAGTCGTAACACTGACGAGGGTTTCCATCTAGTGACAGGAGAAAAAATAGGCAAGGATGGAGTTGTCGAAAAATTTTACATTCTATAGCTCATGTTTCCAATATCTGAACTCTCTTGATCTGATTTTGAATGCCTCTTGATTTTAGCGCCTTGCTTCCTCGTGCATTGTGAGATTTTTTTTTTTTCCTGTTCACTGTTCATTTTCCTTAGAAAATGTGGGAAGTCTTTGAGTCCTTAGTTGAGGTCGTATTCATCCAGAAATGATTTGCTTTGATTTCTGCAAATCAGCACAAGGCACTGCCATAGTGTTAATTCAGATAACAAACCCATTTGAAGTCTGCTTTTGGTTACAAATTCTCCGAGGAGGTTTTCCCCCACCCCGGCACCAAGATCAAGCATGTCCATTTCCTTGTTGTCCTCTTTTGCATGATGGGTTTATTTTCTGTCTACTCTTTATGTTGTTGGGAGGGGGCACCAGGTTTGGGTGGGGTCTTCTAATATATTCCTGACCTTAGTGAAATTTTGGGCTTGACTTCGTGAGCCTTTGCAGGTGTCAAAACAGAAACTCGGGGCAAAAGGTGGCTTTGGTGCCTGCTTACTTCCCAGGGTTCTTGCTTTCACTTCATTTTGGTCTTTGTAGAGGCACTTCCTTTTGTGCTAATAGCTTAGCAATGTGCTTAAAAGTGTTTTTATATTTTAGCTAGTGTTTTCATTTCATTTGAGAAGATTGTTTAGTATATCAAGTCTGCCTTACTGCTGGAAAAGGAAGCCTGGAGTGCCTGCTATCGCCACGCTGGTTTTGATAAGCAGGACATGAACAGCTTTCTGACTGCTGGGTGTGCATCATATTAACCCTGTTGCTATGTAGCTGTTGCCAGAAAATAGCCTGTGGGCTCCGGGTTTCAGAACCAACCCTTTTTTGAATACAGAGAAGGAAGGAAAGCCAGGGTCTTGGTTTGCTGATCACAGACCATCTCCATGGTCACAGGCTGCTGGACTTTCCTCTTATGATGTTTTCTCAGCAGCATTCAGGCAGCAACAGCTTCCTTTCATTGCTTTTCAAGAAACAACTTTCAGTATTTGCTGGTGAAAGGAAGGGGTGTATCACCTGCTCGTGGACACATATGTGAAGCAAAAGAAGATTCTGTGAACTGTAAAACGGGTAAGGGAGCAACCTCAAAGGATACTTCACTGCTTCCATTGGACCCTATGGGAACAACTTGCCCATTTTTGTTTTTACTTTTATTGGGAGCTTGTCTAAGTCTGGGTTCTCTAGAGAAGTAAAATCAGTGAAACATATATACATATATATATATACACTTCAAGGAAATGCCTCATGCAGTTGTGACAAAATGGCTCATGCAATTGTAGGGGCTGGCAAGTCCCAAATCTGTGGGTCAGGCAGCAACCTGGAGACCTCTGTGGGCTCCTGGGGATGTGGGAGATGATGAATCCAAAATCTGCAGGTCAGGTGGCAGGCTGGATACTTCCATGGGCTTACATCCAAGCACTGGAGGTCAGGCAGCAAGAAGAGTGCAGGGTCAAGACAGAGAGTGAGTTTTGCCAGAAAATAAAAAAAACCCATTGCTGTCGAGTCAATTCTGACTCATAGTGACCTATAGGGCAGAACAGAATTGCCCCATAGGGTTTCCAAGGAGCATTTGGTGGATTTGAACTGCTGACCTTTTGGTTAGCAGCCATAGCTCTTAACCACTATGCCACCAGGGTTTCCCCACAGCTTTGCCAGGACATCCATTTATATACTGGAGGCAGGCCACCAGTATATAAATGGATGTTCTGGCAAAGGACATCCAAGGAAATTCCCCTTTCAACTGATTGGCTGCTCACATCAGATCCCATCGTGGAAGGTCTGCCAAGCTACTGAGAATTATAGCCTAGCCAAGTTGACATATAACATTAACCATCACAGAGCTCGAGAGAGGAGGGGCACATAACCCATTGTTATGGATTGAATTGTGTCCCCCCAAAATGTGTGTCAACTTGGCTAGGCTATGATTCCAGTATGGTGTGATTGTCCACCATTTTGTCATTTTCCTGCATGTTGTAAATTCTATCTCCATGATGTTAACGAGGCAGGTTAGAGGCAGTGATGTTAATGAGGCAGGACTCAATCTACAAAATTAGGTTGTGTCTTAAATCAACCTCTTTAGAGATATGAAAGAGAAGTGAGCAGGCAGGTAGGGGGACCTGAAACCACCAAGAAACAAGAGCCAAGAAAATAGCATGTCCTTTGGACCTGGGGTCCCTGCACTGAGAAGCTCTGAGACCAGGGTTAAGATTGATGACAAGGACCTTTCCCCAGAGCCAACAGAGAGAGAAAGCCTTCCCCTGGAGCTGGCACCCTGATTTTGGACCTCTAGCCACCTAGACTGTGAGAGAACAAATTTCTTTTTGTTAAAGCCGTCCACCTGTGGTGTTTCTGTTATAGCAGCACCAGATAACTAAGACACCCATTCGGGTCCAAATCTGAATATTTATTATACCTCATAAATTATCTCTATTTGAATTCATCTCAGTTAGGAAAGACTTAAAAAGAAATCACAGAATAATAACCTGTCAGGATTTTAATGTGACTTTTTTCGTTGTCTCATAGTTTCAACAAAGGTTCCAAAGACCAAGAGCAAAACTATAGGTACTTAAGTATCTTCACTTTCTAAAGCAAGGTGCAGAATTGCCCATGCAAGACTTGTAAAGGGATTGAACAAAGCTTGGTTCTGCCAGCCAAGGTCATCACCTATTGCCTTGGCTTTATAAGAGAAGGTTAAGTGTCCACTGACAGATTGAAGATGGAGTGTCAATCTTACCCCACTGTGAGGAGGGTTTGGGGAGAAGATGCCTCCCCTCCCCTGACTTCAAACCAGAAGAGAAGGGCTTCAAGAAAACATATGTTACCTAGAGTTTGGGGAAGGGAGAAACCGGTTGTCTTAGGCCAGGTTCTCTAGAGAAGCAAAACCAGTAAAGCGTACAAATATATATAGAGAGAGAGATTTATATCAAGGAAATGGCTCTTGCGGTGGTAGAGGCTGGAACGTTCCAAGTCAGTGGGTCAGAACAGAGGCTTCTCCTGATGCGTGTAGCCACAGGGGCTGGTGAACCCAAGATCAGCATGTTGGAGAGCAGGGCTGTTGTTCACAGGCTGTGAAGATCGACAAAGTCCAAAGATCGACAGGCAAGACCACAGGTAAACTAGCTCAGATCCCAAGAACTGGATGTCAGAGGAACAGGAGCCAGCTGCAGGATCCAGAATGAGCAAAAGTCCCCAAGCCTTGCCAGACTATCCCCATATATTCAATGCAGGCCACATGCCTAAGGAAACTCCCTTTCAACTCATTGGCTACTCACAGCAGGTCCCGTCATGGAGGTGATCACATGATATCAAATCTCATCATGGAAGTGATCACACCATCATACAACTATCAAACCACTGAGAATCATAGCCCAGCCAAGCTGACATACAACCTTAACCATCACACTGGTGTTTGACTCACGCCTGAAAAAAGCATGAGGAGTCCCTGATTGGTGCAAAGAGTTAAAACGCTTGACTGCTAACAGAAAGGTTGGAGGTCAGAGTCCCCCTGGAGGCTCCTTGAAAGAAAGGCCTGGTGATCTGCTTCTGGAAAATCAGCCACTGGAACCCCTGTGGAGTACAGCTCTACACTGACACACACGGGGTCACCATGAGTCAGAATCAGCACTACGGCAACTGGTTTTTAAAGATGGGAGGGAGGCTCCAGAGACTCACAAAAGTGATCACTGGAGAAAAAAAATAGTATTTGGACATGTGAGGTCAAGTAAGGTCTTTATTTATTTTGCTTGCCTTGGGTGCTTGACGCCCAGGGAGGCCTAGAACAGCAGCCAGTGAGTGAGCGAGGAACACGGAGTAAGGCAACTGAAGGAGCTCACAATGCCCCTCCCCGACCTCTGGCTTCTAAGCCTAAGACAGGCCCCAGCTAGGCAATGGGAGAAGCCTTTAACTGACAGAATCTAGACCTTCGAATTAGTCTGGACTGGGGTTCGTACTGACTGAAAGGGACAAGAAAAGCTATGGGAACTGCCAGAGCTCTCATCCGGGGATGGTGAAGAATGGGGCTGCTGAGCAGATTTCCTGGGTCAGTGGTGAGAAAGAACAAAGTTGCCTGTTGTTTGCACCCTTCTGAAAGTGGGATGACACCTTCAATGTCCAAAAAACAATGACAGCTGCCACTCTAGAAATCTTTACCCAGCAAGAATATCCCTCAAAAATGCAAGTGAAAAACACATTTTTGGACCAGTAAAAACTGGTAATTTGCCACTTAAAGATTTGCGTTAAAGAAAATGCTGAAGAATGCATTCCAGGCAAAAGGAAAATGATTCCAGATGGATGGTCAGAGTTGCTAGAAAAAATGAAGAGCAAAGAAAATAGTAAATATGGGTCGATCTAAATAAATATTCAATATATAAACCAATATCTTTTGTGAATTAATATATGTGATAATGTATAAGTCATAAAGAAGGTAAATAGAGTTAAAGTATCCTAAAGTATTACTTAAGAGAAAAATAAACGTTTTGGATAATGTTAAAAAGCTGTTGCTGTCGAGTTGATTCGACTCGATGCATGGTGACCCCATGTGTTACAGAATAGAACTGCTTCTTAGGGTTTTCTTAGCTGAATTTTTTAAGAAAGCAGATCAACAGGCCTTTCTTCCGAGATGCTGCTGGGTGGATTTGAACCACCTACCTTTAGGTTAGTAATTGAGGGCAAACTGCTTGAGCCACCAGGGGCCTTGAAAAATATTAGACTTGGGTAAATTAATTATACATCTTGTAAAGTTTATGGTACCTCTAAAAGAATAGAGACAGAAGGTATAATTTCCATACTAATAGATGGAAAAAATGAAATGATTAAAATATGCTTATCATTCTAAAAAAAGTAAGAAAAGGGAGTGAAAGAAATGCAGAATACTAGGATAAATGGAAAGCACACAATAAGATGGTAGATTTATACCCAGACATATCAATAATTATATTAAACGCCAACAGAATAAATGCTCCAGTTTTGAAAGTTGTTAGATCAAATTAAAACATTAAAAACAAAATCTAACAACATGCTGTTTATAAGAAACACATCTAAAACATAAGGGCCAGAAAAGTGGAAAGCAAAAGAATGGAAGAAGATATACTGGTGCATCTCAGTTCTCTCCAGTTTGATGTATAGATTCAATGCATTACAATTTGTTTGTAGATTTCATTTATTTTTTTTGGTGGCATTAGATAAGCCGATTCTAAAACATTTATATGAAATGCAGAGGATCAAGAGTAGCCAAGATACCATGAAGAACAACATGGGAGGGCTTGCTCTACTAGACAGACTTACTATACAGTGTCGTGGATTAAATTGTGTCCCCCCAAAATATCTGCCAACTTGGCTAGGTCATGATTCCCAGTATTGTATGATTTTCTACCATTTTGTCATCCGATGTGATTTCCCTATGTGTTGTAAATCCTAATACTATGATGTAAGGTGATGGATTAGTGACAGTTATATTGATGAGATCTACAAGAGTAGATAGTGTCATGGACTGAATTATGTCCCCCCAAAAACGTGTGTATCAATTTGGCTGGGCCATGATTCCCAGTATTGTGTGGTTGTCCTCTATTTTGTGATTATAATTGTACGTTAAAGAGGTTTAGGGTGGGACTGTAACACCATTACCAGGTCACATCCCTGATCCAATGTAAAGGGAGTTTCCCTGGGGTGTGGCCTGCACCACCTTTTTTCTTACAAGATACCTTTGCCATTGCAGTTTCTCGCACAAAATTTGGCAGAGTATATTTTTCTATCCCATGACTCTAGGTTTGGCCACAAGCCTTGCTTTGGTGAAAGTCACAGAGTACTCGTTCTGAGCCTAGGCCTCAAGAGGCCTTGTGTATCTCTGCCTGCCTTCTTCCACTTATGCCATCACCGTGAGAAGGATATGCCTGAGCCAACCTACTGATTCCACGAGGAGGAGAGACATATGAAACAGATTCCTAGTTAGGCTGCCCCAACCAAACCCAGCCTGGAGCAGAGCCCAGCCAAGATTAAATGAGCCCAGCCTAGATAAGCTGACCCGGCACTTGAGCAATAATAATAAACGATTTTTGTTTTCTGATTGGTTTGTTAAGCAGCAATTGCTAACTGATCAGAAAATAATACAGGAGGATATCTCTATGACTTCCAGATAGGAAAAGAATTTAAACTTGTTACAAAAATACTTATTATAAAGAAAAGATTTTATGTTAAAGTTAGGGACCCTTGTTCATCAGAAGGAACTATTAAAAGAGTGAAAAGACCAGCCATAGAATGAAGGAGATACCTGTAACCTTGATTCAATCAGCAAAAAACCAGTATCCAAAATATTTAAGTAAATTTCTACAAAGAAATAAGACTGATAACTCCATACAAAAATGAGCAAGAGACTTCAACGGATACTTTACAAAAGAGGAAATCGTGGACATTAAACATATGATAATGTTCTCAATCTCAGAAATCAGGGAAATGCAAATTAAAACCCGGAAGAAGGTAGTAGTGTAGGGTTCAAGATGAAAACATCAGTGAGACAATACCAGTCACAGAGAAAGTCAAGGAATTTATAAGAAACAGGATGTCTGATATTACATTTAAAATTATGTGCTGAGCTGGCTGTGCGGTAGCCACCCACCCTGTGATAAGTCTGATCCACAATGGCTTGTGTGAGTGGTGCTTTCTCTGAGGGAATACCACTCTTCCTCCTGCTGATCTAGGGCAGAGAGAATACTGCAGGAGGTGAGGGGCAAAACAGAGTTTGGGAACTCAACTGCAATGTGAAAATTCTGGTTACCTCCACTAATTTCAGAAACCCTGGTGGTGTAGTGGTTAAGTGCTACGGCTGCTAACCATAAAGGTCAGCAGTTTGAATTCACCAGGTACTCCTCAGAAACTCTATGAGGCAGTTCTATCCTGTCTTACAGGGTCGCTATGAGTCAGAATCAATTCGATGGCAACAGGTTTGGGTTTTTTTTTGTTTTCCGCCAATTTATTTATGGTGTGAAGGCTGTGTGTTTTGGGTGGGGTTGGCCACACCCATCTTCCTGGGTAGGCCATTATTGACGTAAGCCATTAGTCAAAATACCATTTTCTTGGCCACAGATGGGAACATGATCTGAATTGGTTCACTCTGACTCTTGTTGGGTGGTGGGGGAAGGGAGTTTAGCACGGGTAAGGCCTGAAAGTGCTGTAGCCATTTTGCTAATATGCAAACCCAGTCTGAAGACGAATACAAAGGGAGGAGGGTGGGCAAAGCCAAGAGAATTATGGAATGGAATCAGAGCCCTGATTAAACTGTACCTGAAGTCTTTCCAATTATTGAAATTTTTGGTTCCATGAGCCAATGAATTCCCTCAAAATTTCCAGTTTGAGTTGGCTTTCCACTAGTTGTAATAGTAAGCACCTGTAACAGATGATGAGCAGGGCTGTGATTTCCCCAGGATCCTGTGGTAGGGAAAGCACAGGTTTCATCACTAAATGTGGGATGGAAGCTCAAACCAGTTTACAAATAATAATATTAAAGGGAAGGTTGACTGAAGAACTCTAAGGCAAATGATACTTGGGTTACACTTACAATGTCTAGTAGTTTTGTGAAGTTTAGGGGTTATGCCTTCAGAAAACTCACTAGAAAACCTTTTAAGATTCATGTGAGGAGAATATTAGGATTTGAAGGGACCCCAAAGATCATCTCTCTCAATCTCCTCATTGTACAGGTGGGGTAACTGAGGCCCAGGTAAGTTATGTGGCTAGTTGGTAGCTAACATAGGGCCATATCCCAGTTGTCCAGATTTCTCAATCAGACACTTTAAACTCATAAAGGCTCGTCATCTTAGGTGTGTGTATTGAAATACTTTCATTTTCACCTACTTACATTGAAGCTCACCTGCCATATTTTTTCTCACTCATCAGCTTCTAAAGACCTTTTAGGAGTCTAGCAGCAACTAATTTACTATCATTCATATTTATAATCACTTAGAAACTTGAAGAATTCATGGGACACCCTATTTCCAGTTCAGTTATATAAGCATTGAATGAGCTTATCTTATTACAGAGCTTTGACTGTTGATTGTCTCTTTAGCTCCTGGTGGTTTGGGAGCTTGTCTGGGCTTGGCTTCTTGTCACTGGCTCATGTTCCTACTTTCCTTGGGGATTAGTTCCCTTCCCTGGGTTTTAAACACAGCTGTACCAGTTCCCTAAATCTGTGTGCAGTTTGGAGCCCTTTTCTGGCCATATTTTTGGACTCTACCATGACCTCTCCAGTTCCCACACAAAGATTTGATAGTCTTTGACTTTTCTCCTTCACCTCCCACATCCCTTCTGTGATAGTAAATTTTATTTGTCAGTTTGGCTAGACTATGGTTCCCAGTTGTTTGGACAAACACTAGTCTAGGTGCTGTCATGGAGTGGTTGGTTATATGTGTTTAAATCAGTTGGCCTTGGGTAAAGCAGATCAACTTTCATAAAGTAATGTAATATGTAATTGCTTTCCATAATGCAATCTAATGTAATATAATCAATCAGTTGAGGTCATACCAGTGTAGGGTGGATCCTAAACCTCATCTCTTCTGAGCTACAAGGAGATTAGAGTAGACAGAGGGACACACAGAAGGATAAGATAAATGCCAAATAACAAGGAATGCCAAGGATCACCAGCAAACACCAGAAACTAGGAGAGAGGCTCACCGAAGGAATCAATACAGCTGAGACCCTGATTTGGACTTTTAGCTTCCAGAACTCTGAGGAAATAAATTTCTGTTCTTTAAAGCCAATCACTTGTGGTATTTGTGTTACAGCAGCACTAAGTAACTAAGACATCTTCAAATGCCAAGTCCTGTGATTCTGCCACTCTGTTTTCTATCTCCTTTCTTTTCTTTATAACACTTTTTCTATCCTCACCCCATTCTCTTTTGCTTGCACCATTACAATAGTCATTAGAGGCAAAAAAAAAATGTCAGAAGAAATGTGTATCTTTTTGATGGTGCTATGGTTAAGGTTATATGTCAACTTGGCTCGGTCATGATTCTCAGTGAGTTGGCAGTTGTATGATGTTGTGATCACTTCCATGATGAGATTTGATCATGTGATCACCTCCATGATGGGATCTGCTGTGAGCAGCCAATTAGTTGAAGAGGGGTTTCCTTGGGCATATGGTCTGCATTGAATATGAGTGACTATTCTGGCAGGGCTTTTGCTTATTCTGGATCCTGCAATTGACTCCTGTTCTCCTGACCTCCGGTTCTTGGGACTTGAGCTAGCAGCTTACCTTTGGTTTTGCCTGTTGATCTTGGGATTTGCCAATCTTCACATCCTGTAAGCAAGAACCCTGCTCTCTGACTTACTGATCTTGGGTTCACCAGCCCCTGTGGCTATGTGAATCAGGAGAAGCCTCTATCCTGACCCACAGACTTGGGACGTTCCAGCCTCTACAACTGTGTGAGTCGTTTCTTGATATAAATCTCTCTCTCTCTCTATATATATATTTAAATGCTCTACTGGTTTTGCTTCTCTAGAGAACCCAGCCTAAGACAGATGGGAATAATACAAACAATAGAATTTATTGAGAACTTAATGTGCTGAGCTCTGTTCTAAGATCTTTATGCTTATTAGTCACTTAATCCTCAAAAAATCCTATGAGTTATTACCATTTTAAAAATAAGGAAACTGAGGCACAGATGACTTAACATGCCCAAGATAAATAGTGGCAAAACTGAGATTCGAATCCTGGAGGCCTGGCTCTAGAGCCTACATTCTTAACCCCACACTAGTTATTCACCAAATATTGCACAACTGTTATGTACCAGACACTGTGCTAGGCATTGGGGATATTGACTAAGACACTTGCTCTTGGGGAGTTTATGGCCTAATGGAGGAGACAGTCATATAAACAACAACAAAAAAATACATCATTGACCAGTGCTTCAGTAAAAGAATGTATAGAACAATGTGGGAATATAGAGAAGGGACCTAGGTGGCTAGGGAAGGCTTCAAGGAGGAGACGCCATTTTAACTAACATTTGGGGGCTGAGTTGGAATTTGACAGACAGAACAGGAGTGTGTTTAATGGGATCCTGGAAGGAGGACTAACCAAATGATAGCCTGTCCTATTCAGGGAATGCCTGGAAGTTGGGTGTGGCTAGAGCATGGCATGTGTGTTTACAGGGAACAAGGGTGACAGGAAGTGGGGTGGGGTGGGCAGGTGTGGGGTTGGGTTGATAAAGAAAGTCTTTGGAGCCTAAATGTGAAGATCTTGTCTCTTTATAACTGCTAAGTGATTAGCACTTTATTTTCTGGGGAGCAGGAAAATGAGATGATCCATTTAATGTTTTACAAACAAGAAGTACAGGATAGTGTGGAGGACACATTCATTCAGTAAACATTAATTGAGAAAGACCCTGTGCGGAATGACTAGATATGACCTCTGATCTAGGAAAGCCTGCAGACATTCTGAAAGGGGAGATGGTATATGCCAAAGCCTCGCATTTCAAGAAGGCCAATGTTGAGTCCTATGTAAGAAGTCCCAGGTGCTCCAAGTGTGTTGAGAGTTGTCTTAGGCTTGGTTCTCTAGAGAAGCAAACCAGTAAAGTATGTAGATGTCTATTTAGAGATTTATATCAAGGAAATGTCTCACGAGGTTGTAGAGGCTGGAATGTCTCAAGCCCCTGGGTCAGGCTGGAGGCATCTCTTGATTCATGTAGCCGCAGGGCCTGGCCAACCTAAGGTTGGCAGGTCAGACAACAGGGCTCTTGCTCACAAGCTGCGAAGACTGATGAGTGTCAGGTAAACTGCTAGCTCAAGAACTGGAAGACAGACAAACAGGAGCCAGCTGCAGGATCTAGAGCAAGCAAAAGCCTCTGAGCCTTGACAGAAAGTCCACTTATATTTGATGCAGGCCACACGCCCAAGGAAAGTCCCTTTCCACTGATTGGCTACTCACAGCAGATCCCATCATGGTGGTGATCACGTTATATCAAATCTCATCATGGAAGTGATCACATTACCATTTGACTGCCAAACCACTGAGAATCACGGCCCAGCCAAGTTGATGTACAACCTTAACCATCACAAGAGTTCGAAGAGGCAAGATTCCTTTAGGCTGGAAAGGGGCCAGGGAAGGCTTCAAAGAGGAGTATCAGCTGAGGACTGGGTCTTGAGTGACTGGGGTGATTGGAAAGGCAAAGGTGGGTGGTGGGACCAACATGGACGTGAGTAGTGTGTTGGGGGAACTGTGAGTTTTCCTCTTGGCCAAAGTGCAGTTTGTGTGAAGGTGGCCTATTGGGAACTAAGCACAAGCTTTGAAAGATGGACAGAAGCATGTTTCCGAAAGTGTGGTGCCTGTAAGGAGTGCATGAGGTAATTTTTGGTGGTACGTGATGGACATTTAAAAATGTATAATGCATGTGTTTATGTTAATATGCATTAAAAATATTTAAACAACAATGATAATATTGCTTACAATAAGGCAAAATAAAGAAAATGAGGCAATTTAGTCAATATTCAGGAAATAATATGGATGGTGCACAGATATAACAAAAATCATGAAGGAAGTATGCAAATAACTAAAAATTTGGGGAAATTGGGCTAAGGAATGCTTTAGAAGAGCAGGCATTCAAGTACTGAAGGGTTTCAGTAGAGAGATCAACCTGACAGCTGGTGTAAAATGGATTAAATTGGAAAAAATAGATACCCGAGCTGGAGAGAGCAGTTAGTAAATGGTTGTACTGCATTAGACATAAAGGTTATCTTTTTAAGGAACCTGTGCTGTCTTTCCTTCACACGGTCATATGTTTGCCCAAGTGCTTATTGTAAATTCATCAGTTTGCTTCATGTGGAAGTCGCTTGCTGTCGAAGTGCCCACAATCTTTCCTTCTGCTAAATAGGCATCTCCTGATTTGGGGAGTGGCATTTGGAAGCTCTGGTACATTATATGCCACAATCTCATCTCTGGGCTCCTTTCCTTAGAATCAATACCACTCTTCTGGCACCAAAAAGTTTTTGTCTAAATTCAATGGAAGAAGTCTTCAGTGAAAAGGGGGTGGGATAAGACTTTCAGAAAATGTCAGGCTGGTGCCTCAAAACAGCACAAAGAACCTTGAGCTGGACTCCATTGACACTAAACAGTATGGGGACAAGTAAAGCCCTCCCCACCCCCGCCAGCTCCACCCCAGTGCCCAACTTGCACAATTTTTTTCTTCAGTCCTGTTGCAATGGCTACTATCGTTGCAGCTTTGTGGATTTCTTCAGACGGTGCAACTCATATTTGAAATGTTCTTCCTGTAAAAAAATTATGCATTGACTTAGTGTATTTTGAGCAAAGCTTGTCTGTCAAGGAAGGAAAGTGCCATTTTACTCCAACAGATAGCCCTTCTGGAGCTGGAGAAGTGGCTCTGGCCCATCTCGGGTCCTTCCTCCCTGCGGGTCCTCCCTGCCTGCTGGCAGATTCTGTGGCTTCTTTCTGGCTTTTTGTTCTGCACATTCAGAATCTCATCTATACGTAACAGTTATCCCTTCTTTATCCTCCCAAACATGCTACCAATACTGTATGGCTCAAACGGTTAAGCGCTTGACTACCAGCTGAAAAGTTGGTGGTTTGAACCCATCCAGAGGCACCTTGGAAGACAGTCCTGGTGGTCTGCTTCTGAAAGGTCACAGCCTTGAAAACCCTGTGGAGCAGTTCTACTCTGCACACATGGGTTGCCATGAGTTGAAATTGACTCAATGGCCACTAACAACAATAACATATGTATATTATATATAAGTATGTATACACATATGCACATATGTTTATCTCGGAGCTTTGGTGGTGTAGTGAATAAGAGCTTGACTGATAAAGAAAAGGCTGGTAGTTCAAATCCACCAGGTGCTCCTTGGAAACCCTATGGGGAAGCTCTACTCTGTTATATAGAGTTGCTAAGAGTCAGAATCAACTTGACAGCAATAGGTTATATGTATATATTTTGAGTTGTGCCATGTGAACCAATGAAGGTCTCGAAAGCTTTACTCCATCATGTCATTGAGGTCGGCTCTACTTTGAGGAGGCAGCTCTTTCCCAGTGGTATTTTGAGTTCCTCCCATCCTGAGCGGCTCATCTTCAGTGCTATATCAGACGGTGTTTCACTGCTATCCATAAGGTTTTCAGTGGCCAAATTTTTCAGAAGTCGGTCACTAGGTCCTTTTTTCCAGTCTGTCTTAGTCTGAAAGCTCCTTTGAAATCTGTCCACCATGGGTGACCCTGTTGGTATTTTAAATACTGATACCTTAGCTTCTGGCATCACAGTAACACTCAAGTCACCACAGTATGACAAACTGACAGATGAGTGGTGGAGTTTTCTATGTGTTATATATAATTTATGTATGTTTTATATACTATTGACTGAAAGCAGGGCATACCAGAAAGATGTTTACCTATAGTTTATTGAGTATGCAAAGGCATTTGACTGTGAGGATCATAGCAAATTATGGATAGCTTTTCGGAGAATGGGAATTCCAGAACACTTAATGGTGCTCATGCAGAACCTGTACATAGACCAAGAGGCAGTCATTTGAACAGAACAAGGGGATATTGCGTGATTTAAAATCAGAAAAGGTGCACATCAGGGTTGTATCCTTGCACCATACTTATTCAATCCGTATGCTGAGCAAATAATCTGAGAAGCTGGACTATATGAAGAAGAACTTGGCATCAGAATTGGAGGAAGACTTACAAACAACCTGTGATATGCAGATGACACAACCTTGTTTGCTGAAAGTGAAGAGAACTTGAAGCACTTACTGATGAAGATCAAAGACTACAGCCTTCTCTGCAGTATGGATTACACTTCGGCATAAAGAAAACAAAAATCCTTACAACTGGACCAATAAGCAACATCATGATAAACAAAGAAAAGATTGAAGTTGTCAAGAATTTCATTTTACTTGGATCCACAATCAACACCCAGGAAAGCAGAAGTCAAGGAATCAAAAGACGCGTTGCACTGGGCAAATCTGCTGCAAAAGGCCTCTTGCAAGCGTTAAAAAGGGAAGATGTCACCTTG
This sequence comes from Loxodonta africana, assembly GCF_030014295.1. Classification (NCBI taxonomy): domain Eukaryota; kingdom Metazoa; phylum Chordata; class Mammalia; order Proboscidea; family Elephantidae; genus Loxodonta; species Loxodonta africana. The sequence goes on along the minus strand of NC_087344.1, from coordinate 160,659,403 downwards.
AAGACTAAGGTGTGCCTGACCCAACCATGATATTTTCAATTGCCTCATATGCATGTGAAAGCTGGACAATGAATAAGGAAGACCAAAGAAGAACTGATGCCTTTGAATTATGGTGTTGGCAAAGAATATTGAATGTACCAAGGACTGTGATAAAAATGAACAAATGTGCAGCCAGAATGCTCCTTAGAAGCGAGGATGGCAGGACTTCATCTCATGTACTTTGAATATATTATCAGGAGGGACCAGGTGCTAGGGAAGGACATCATGCTTGGTAAAGGGTCTGAGAAAAAGAGGAAGACCCTCAACGTGATGGATTGACACAGTAGCTGCAATAATGGGTTCAAACATAGCAATGATTGTTAGGATGGCACAGGACTGGGCAGTGTTCTGTTCTGTTGTTGTTAGGTAACCAACTCGAGGGTACCTAATAACAACAACATGTATGTATATATTATAATATAGATAGGTTATTGGTGAAAAATAAATTCCTTTTCAGGTTCTTCCCTCCCACATTGACCTCTCACTGCACTGCTTCTCTGGTGGCTTACTTGTTTAGTGGTTTCTTTATCTCTCTGAATGCTACTGATGAATCATAGAATGAGGCCTGGTGGAGGGTTATGTAATGTGACCTTATTTTAGGTGCCACCTGGTAGCTCCCTTTTCTACTTCTCATCTCCTAACCCTTCCATACAGCCCACCCCCTCAGTCTGATGCAGCCTGGAAGATATTGCTTCCTAGGCAAAACCAGAAGCAAATCGAAGTTGTCCTTTGTGATCCTGTTACCAGGCGGAAACCCTTGCTCAGCATGACTCCTATTGGCCAATAAATGAGAGACCAAAGGGAGAGAACAGGAAAGGCACCTTTATTTAGTTGTACAAGGAAAGAAGTCAGTTGGACCTGCTGCTGCCAAGACTGCTTGTGAAGGGCGGGCAGGCAAATTACTTTTAAAGGGGTTTACAAGTAGGGAGTTCATACAAGTTACATCAACAACGTTCTCAATCGTCAACCACGTTCTCAGTCGTCAACAGCGTTCTTAATGGTACTACTCAGGCGCAATGGGGTTTACGTACAACCTCAAAGCAAAAGCAGGATACAAATGCAAAGCTGATGAGGAAGGGGAAGGCCAGCAAAGGAAACAGGATTTTTCAATACAACACTGTGGGGGAGGAAACCAGGCAAGAAAACATGATTTTTAATACAGCACTGTGGGGGCTCTGTCTCAATTCTATAACTTTCCTTCTAAAATCTATAGTGGATATCTTGGTTATTTTCTCTGTCCAGAATCCCTTCTCATGTTTTTGGAAACATCACCCCAACTGCATTGTGGCTATCCTTTGGGGAGCACAGCTCCCCCTTGTAAAATATCTTACCCAGAGACTGTCAGTTCACGTGTCTTTCTCTCTTCTGGCCACACTGAGCCTATCAGAGTCTATCTCTGTGGAATTTTAATCTTGAAAAGTGCAGCGACTGGAATGGTTGGAGCAAACTTGCTCTGATAGTGGTGATAGTCTCTTAATCCCTGCCACCTGGACCTTTCGTACTACCTTTGTTATTGTCCTTCTCAAGGCTTAGCTTCCTTTAATGCTACAATTTTCATCCAATAAATTAGTTTTTTTTTAAAGTGAGCCAGAGTTTGTTACTGTTGCTTACAATAAAGGACCTGAAAAAGCCACCCTTTACTCCCCTTTCTGAGTCCTTTTCTAGTCTTCATCCCTGTTGAAAGCTCTTTACTGGCTTCATATTTCTGTTAGAATAGAACTCAAATCCCAGCCACCGCCCACAAAGTCCAGCCAGGTTGGGCCCTTGGTGGGCTCTCCGGCCTGATCTCACTCCACCTTCTCCATCACTTTTCAACTTTGCTCGCCTTCTTTCCCTTCTTCAAGCGTTCCGTGTTCTGTCGCCGAGGGGTCTTCACACGTGCTCCCCTCTGCCTGCAGCACTCTTAAATCCGCCTTCCTTGCCAGGTCCATTGGGTGAGGAGCTCTTTTAACACATCGGGTACTTTCCCATCATACCAGTTATCTCAATTTGTAATTATCTATGTGTCAATTATTCAATCAATGTCTGTCTCCTTCACTAGACTGTGAGCCCCATGAGTGTTGAAGCTGTGTTTTTATCCACCACTGTATTCTGATGTCTACCACAGTGCCTGCTATGTGGAAATAGCCCAAAACATTTTGTGGAATAAATAAGTAAATGTGCGATCTGACCTAGTCAGACCATCTGAGATACGAACCTGAGTTCCCAGCCTACCTCTCCCACCAAGATTTCTGAGCTTCACCTGTTCCCTTTGAGGATATTGTCTGCTCTAGGTAACCGTCACTGGAATGGTTTAATCAAACATATGAACAGAGTTTTTACTTTCCTACAGCTCGCCATTCTCTGACCTATGGTACCCCCTGCCTAACATCCGCCTTATACCACTTAATTATGTAGTCCTACTGAGGCCCATTTCATAACAGAATTATTATATCCTTGAAGGCAGGAATGAGGGGTCTGAAGATTAATTCTTTTTCCGGTTGTACCCCTGAGTAGCTAGATGGTCATTGGCTAGTTCATTTAATCTCACTGAACCTTAGTTTCCTCATCTTTATTATGGGGATAATATCTTTTCTACTACATCACCTTGTGGTGGTAAGGATGGAAAGAGATAATGAATATCAAAAGCACTTGAAAAATTGCTAAAGTAACATAAAATGTTAGACATACTTAACATTACTTTATACCTTTCTGATAGTCATTATAATATTCGGTCTTTTGGAGGCATTTTCCAAATACTGTATGCCTTACTCTGCTGACCCTGACATTATCTAGTAAGTGAAATAGAGATGTACTACTAGTTACAGTAGAGCCCCTGGGTGATGCAAGTAGTTAATGCCCTTGGCTACTAGCCAAAGGGTTGGAGGGTCGAATCTACCCTGAGGCACCTTGGAAGAAAGGCCTGGAGATGTACTTCTAAAAAACCAGCTATTGAAAACTCTATAGAACACAGTTCTACTCTGATACACATGGTTAACTGGTACAAGTTATACTGAGTACCTACCAAGAGCTGGCCCGGAGCTAAGGGCTTCACATATGTTATCTCATTTAATCCTCAGTGCTCAGCTGCTAACTGAGAAGCTGGTGGTTCAAACCCACCAGCCACTTTACACGAGGAAGGTGTGGCAGTCTGCTCCCGTAAAGATTTACAGCCTTGGAAACCCTACGGGGCAGTACTACCCCGCCCTTTAGGGACACTGTGAGTCGGAATCCACTAGAAGGCAATGGGGACCACGTTGCAGGCACTGTGCTGGCTGATTTACGTACTTCTCATTTAAGGATTACATTATCTTCTTTGTTTTACAGATGAGGAAATGGAGACTTAGAGACGTTTCCTGGACAGGATGTGAAAAGTTGCAACAGACCGCTATTACTACCGCAATAACTGAGAAAAAAAAACCGAACAAATTAAAAAATCACATACTTAACGGTGTTGGAGCCCAGTGGAAGCAACTAGTACTAGATGGACTAAAGTTCTGGAGAAGGAAGAGCCTTTCCCAGATGAGCCCATCCCTCGTCCTTTTCATCCCTGGGGCCATTTGCCTGTTCTGAGTGTGGGTGTGGGCCTGACCTGTGGGAGCAGAGGCTCCACTGAGGGAAAGAGAAACCAGGGAGCTTTTGGTGATTTGAAACCAGAGAAGCCCCAAAGGCAAGGTTGGTTGTCCCCATGGGACATTCACTGAATTCTAGGGAAGCTAATAAGAAGGCTCAAGTCCCTGGGATAGAACACTGGCTAAATCTGGTTTGAGCTGACTGAATCACAGGCCAGTTTTATTTTGAGTTTCTTTCCTGGGTCCCATAGTCCCTAGAGATCAATCGTCTTCTTCCTTCTGCAACATTACTCTGCATCAGTTCTCCGATTTTCTGCTGCAAGTAGCTTTTCTCAGGCATTGGCGCCCCCTGCTGTCAGAGAGTAGCTTTGCAAGGACTCATCTGTGCTGATTCTGTTCTTCCAGGCTGAGTCAGGGATTTAACTGCAATGATCAATTCCAAACTCTGAGATTTTGTCTCACTGGTCTCCTGTGCCCCTGAATGCTAAGTGTTCAGATAGGTAGATGCCCACAGCTGCAGTGTCTTCATCTGTAAAATGGAGTCAACAGTGCTCACTTCACAGGGTTGTTTGTGCACTAACCGAGGCAACATGTAAGGTGCTTAACATTGCCAGACATACCGCTAGTGGTTCATGAGTAGTAATAATAAAACCCAACCCAAAACAAAAAAACTTGTAGTCATTGAGTTGATTCTGACTCATAGTGACCCTATAGCGAAACTATAGGACAAAGTAGAACTGCCCCATAGAGTTTCCAAGGAGCACCTGGTAGATTTGAACTGCTGACTTTTGGTTAGTAGCTGTAGCTCTTAACCACTATGAAACTAGGGTTTCCATAAATAACAGTAGTGGTTATTGTTGTTGCTGTTGTTAAGGCTACCCCAGGTCCTCCTCAAGCAGGCAGAACTAGGTGGCACCCTCAGCAGTGATGAGAGCTAGCTTTGGCTCCAGATGTTCTGTGATTTCAGAGGTTTCAGTCTTCCTTGCAGTAGGACACCCAGGACTAGGAGCCTGGTGCCCAAAGCTCAGGAAGAAGGGAGGAAGAGAAGGCCTGAGCTGGGGAAGAGGTGAGTGCCAGGCAGTTGCCCAGACCTCAGCCTTCTGTCTGTTAGCTGGCTAGTATTGGCAGTTCTCAAGGCTCAGGCTTGAGTCTCTGAAAAGCTGCCTTTCGAAAGGCTGGGTCTTGTCCCGTCTTAAAAGACGGAACTTTTGACTTTCCTTTGATGGAGGTCTTTTACAAGAGGTGCTCTGAGTTAATTGACCTGGTGGAGAACAGTGGTTAGAGAATTCAAAGTGATTCTTGACCTGGAGAATCTCCTCTGCTTTTCTGCCACATCTCTGTGGGCCTCACTGACTGACGGAAGGCCTGGAACCGTTCCCAGCAGTGTAGTGGATGCTGCCTGAGGACTTCCGGATGCAGGACTGCCAGGCTCCTCGGAAGAGGCAATCTCACTCTGGCCCTCAGTTATCCAGCATCCTGGGAGCTCAGGCCTTTGGAGACTTCGGCTTCAGCCCCAGATGGCACCCATTTCCTGTTTTTCAGCTTTCCCGGCTCTCAGGTTCCCAGGTTCCCGGCACCCTTAGCAGCAGTCTTTCCTGACAACAAAGACTCCCTGTCACTTGTCATTTTGAAAGCACATGCTGTCCCTTGGGCACCCATCTGCATTCCCCGATCTTGGCCTGTGTTCCCTCCTCTCCCCAGTGTGCTTTGGCCCAGTCTCTGGCTCTAGAGGAGGCAGCTGGTTGCCAAGCCCCTGGACCTAGTTCTTCCCCAGGGTCCCAAATTCTGTCTCCCACACAGGGACATAGCCAGCAGCAGCCTATGCCAAGGATGGGTCAGTGTCTGAGGCATTCCAGGTGACCTGTGTGTTTCTGGGCAGCCAATCAGACCCGGCAGCACCCTGCTGACTCTGAGCAACTTTTTATGTTTGGTCTTCTCAGCATTATGACTTGGGTTGTGACTTTTTTATTTCTACCTGCTCACATATTACCCCATACAGGGACCATGGACTTAGGTTTGAGCCTGTGACTTTGTTCTCTTCTGTGGTCGCCAGAGAAAATGCAGGAAGCCAGTTAAGTTTGAATTTCAGGTTAGCAAGTTCTACTGTGTCTTATAGGGTCGCTATGAGTCGAATCAACACCAGCAGGTTTGATGTTGGTTTATGTCTCATTCAATATACAGTACTAAAAAATTACTCACTGATTATCTGAAATTTAAATTAAACTGGGTATCTTATATTCTTATTTGCTAAATCTGGCAACACTATCCTGATCTGCCCCATCAGAGGGGCCTCCTGAGCTCAGGAACTTTCTGAACTTCCTAAGACAGGTTCCTTGACAACAGGGTCACTGCCTTGCCTTTTTAGGTTAGTAGATTCTGAAGGGCTCAACTTATGATTTCTTCATTTGATTGGGAGCCCCTTGATGGCAGGGCTCATGCTCTCCTCACCCTGCTCCTGTGTCTGATGGTCAGCCCACCATGATGCTCTAGGGTAGGCCTTGTTGTGTACTCACGCAATATCTCAAGTAGGGCCTGAGGGGCTGGGCGTGCTGTGAGCAGTTTGGGTGTAGGGCTTCCTTTCCTGGAAAGGAAATATAATGAGCTGTGTCTAGTGGTGTCTCCTTGCTTGAAGAACCACATTTCCTGAAGTGGCAACTGGCAGGTGAGGGGAAGGGAAACCTTGAAAAATACTTCCCGTGGATCACAGGTCTAGAGATGCCCAAAGGGCTGGCAGATTTACCCTGAGCTAAGTAGGCTTCCTCTGGGTGCTTTGCAGGGCACAGAGGCTCATTTTACACTTTCCTGAAGCATAAGGTACAGGATAAAGGGCAGACCTGGACCCCTTTCTGTCTGTCTGATGGCCTTTCAATTTCCTAGCTTGTACCTCATCTCAAAACTTTTGAGGGGGCCAACTCTTTTGTTAGATAGATGAAGAAAAGGGCACAGAGAGGTGAAATAATCTGACCAGAGCTGCAGGGCTAATTAATGGAAGACTTGGGACAGAATCTGGCTCTTTTGGCTCTCAGTTCAGTGCTCAGCACAAGGAGGCTGTCTTTCTGGGATACTAGGGGAGAAGAAAGAGGGCAGTGGGGGCTGACTTGGGGGAGGAGGTTTACCAAAACCCCAGTCTCTGACAGCAGTTACTGATTATTACTTCTATTTTCAGTAGAGATGACAGAAAGTGTCAAAACCAAATATTAACTGAAGGTGAAGTCTAAACTCTTCAAATAAGATTTAGTGAATCACCTGATTGAGGGGAACACAGACTTTGAGAATTCCCTGCAGCCTGGCTCATCTTGAGAACATGGGTAGACGTCTTCTGGTTATGTTTTGAAAGCCTCCCCCCTGCCCCTTTTATTTTTCTTTCATGGAAGGAAAATAAATTTTATCCTGGGGTTGTGAAGCAAAGGAGGCCCTGAAAGCCTGTGATCAGTGAGTGACAGCTTCTAGGTCCAAACACTGTCTATAGATAGCCTTTGGGCTCAAACACCCTCTGTTTCTTTCTCTCCCGCCTGCCCCCTGCCTTTCATTCTCACACTCATCTTTAAGGGCCTGTGCAGATTGTGCAGATGTGCAGTTCACTCCAGTTACTGGTTCTCTTGGAGAGTCACTCATTGTCCCTTGCCTCAACAGGGCCTTTCTGAGAAAGGTATCTCTTTCTTCGAAAGCACAGTCTTTTCTACCTTGGCTCGAGCAAGCCTCTAGTGCACACCCTGTCCCATTATTATATCATCGTTTTTCCTACATTTCAAGTTCCTCAGCACCCCTTATTACTCTCTGTTGGAACTTGCACATGTTCTTCTGACAGGGGAGGGCTACTCCTGCCTCTTGGTATTTCTGAACTCCAGCTCCTTCCCTTGGGCTCTTTTTCACTGTCGCAACCCTTGCCCACCTGACAGCTCTTAGGAGTGATTAATGGTGCCATCTCTTATTACATTGCTGGAGGGAAGAAGGTGAGGAGGCTGAAAGAAAGAGAGAGGGGCCTGGGTCTAGGGGTGGGTGGGTTTGTCTCTCTGGAGGGACCCCAGGTCCTATGTAACGCATAGAATTTCATGCACGGGGCCCTTTGTGGACAATAAAATAGGTTTTAACAATTTTTTAATTAAAATGGAAGTTTTAGAAAGGACTACCCCCCTGCATTGATGCTCTGGCATGAAAAGAATAGTTTATTGTTGAACAACACACACACACACACAAATTACCATACTTTGATTATAGTAAAATAAATAATTTCTGTTTATCAAACATCTTGGAGACAATTTGCAAAATGGGAGAAGATATTTGGGATGCATATAACTGGCAGAAGATTAATATCAAGGATACAGAACTAGAATTCAATAAAAAGAGGATAAACAACTCATTAGGAAAATGGGTAAAAGACACGAACAGGGATTTCAAAGAAGAGGAAATATATATGGCTAATAAACATACGAAGGGGTGTTCAATCTTTTACACATATACTAGGAGAAATGTACAAGAATGTTCATAGCAGCAATAGGAAGAAAAAAAAAGGCGATAACCCAAATGCCCAGAAATAGGGGTTTTAAACCCATATTGTTTAGGCATATGTTCCAGTTACCTATTGCTGCATAACCAGTCATCTCGAAACTTAATCAGCACAACATGACTAAGGCAAAGGAAGACACTTAGAGGAGCACAAGAAAAAAAAAAAAGAGGCAACCACAGTAAATACTATAGCGTATAAAACCCTACAACAACAGTAAAAACAAGTAATAACTTAAAAGCAGATACATAGAAGGATACGTATGCTGAATAGGGGAAGGAGGGTGTATGGGATTACACCAGTGGATGTTTTTATATACATATTTATGTATGTGCAGCATGTATATTCATATACATAATAGAGCACACATGGGCCACAGTCATGGAAGCTTCCTAGATGCAACCAAACACCTCGGGGGACCGAGTTGCTGGAGCTGAGGGCTAGGGACCGTGGTCTCAGGGCACATCTAAGTCAACTGACATAACATAGTTTATAAAGAATATGTTCTACATTTATTTTGGTGAGTAGCGTCTGGGGTCTCAAAAGCTCGCGAGCAGTCATCTAAGATACACCTATTAGTCCCATCCCAGAGTGAAGGAGAATGAAGAAAACAAAAGGAAAATATTAGTCCGAAGGACTAATGGACCACATGAACCACAGCCTCCACAAGCTTGAGTTCAGAAGAACTAGATGATGCCCAGGTACTACTACCGACAGCTCTGATGAGGATCACAACAGAGGGTCTCAGACAGTGTAGGAGAAAAATGTAAAACGAAATTCAAATTCATGAAAAAAACCAGACCTATTTGTCTGACAGAGACTGGAGGAACCCTGAGACTACGGCCCCCAGACACCCTTCTAACTCAGAACTGAAGCCACTCTCAAAATTCACCCTTCAGCCAAAGATTAGACAGGCCTATAAAATAAACAATAACACATGTGAGGAATGTGCTTCTTAGATCAGTCAAGTATGTGAAAGCAAATAGGCAACACCTGCTCAAAAGCAAAGACAAAAAAGCAGGGAGGGACAGGAAAACTGGACAAATGGAAATGGGGAACCCAGGGTGGGAAGGGGGAGAGTGCTGACACATTGCAGGATTGCAACCAAAGTCACATATAAATTTTTGAATAAGAAACTAATTCGCTGTGTAAACTTTCACCTAAAGCACACACATGTACACACACACACCCAAACCCAACAAAAACAAAAAGCTTAGTGGCTTAAAACCACAACAATTGTTTCATTGTCTCACAGTTTCTGTGGTTCAGAAATTTAGACCAGGCATAAAACAGATGTCTTTTCTCTCCTCTGCAATGTTTGGGGACTCAACTGGAAAGATTTGAAGGTTGGGAATGAGTCAGCAGCTGGGGTCTAGAATAATCTGGAGCTGTCAAAAGTCACATGTCTTATGGTTGATGCTGACCTTTGGCGAGGGCTGTTGGCCAGAAAACCTGTATGTGGCCTCTCCATGTAAGCTAGTTTGGGCTTTCTTACAGCATGGTGGCCGGGTTCCTAGAGTGAGTGCTCCTGAAAAGCAAGACAGGCATGCATGGCACTTCTATTATTTAATCTTAGAAATGACATAGCATCACTTCTGACTTACTATATTGGTTGAGGCAGACACAGGGGTCCATTGAGGTTCAAGTAGATGGGACATAGACCCCACCACTCAATGGAAAGAACATCAAGGTGATATTGTAAGAAAAGCATGTGGAATGGGAGATATTGTTGTGACTATCTTTGCAAAATACAATATGCCATGGTCCATTCTCTAGACAAAATTCACATCCATCCCACATGAAAAATGCACTCATCCTCTTCCCCAAGACTCCCAAGGCTTATCCCATTACTGCGTCAGCTAGAAATCCAGGACCTCATGGTTTAAATCAGGTGCAGGTATGAATAAGGCTATTCAAGTGTGGTCTTTTAAAAAGTTGCAAATTTGCCCTGTCTTCCAAAGAATTGTCACTATTTGACCTGTCTGGCAGCTCCCTGGAAAAGCCCCATTCACAGGGCTTCGGTTTATTTGACTTGACCCAGTTCACTCAGGGAGAAAAGCCCTATCCCAGGATGATTGTCAAGCACAACCAGATGCACTTGTTTAACACCAGACTGCCTGAGGCAGTGATACAGGATGAGGCAGGAGGCTGGCCAAAGAACTTAAAAGGAAAATTGAGGAATGAGATGTCCATACGGGGTTTGGAAAGCTTCAATGTATTCCTGTGACTCTAGAAGGCTATGTGCATGTGCAGGGTGTGCTCATGCCCATAAGAGTCCTTATAAGGTCCTAATCACTCACCTATGGCTGACCTTGAGGCTCTGCACAGCAGGACAGAAAGTCTAAGAAAGAGTTGTAAACTGCTGGTGCATTGAAGTGTTCTCTCCCAAACCCCACACAGACAGCCCCCTGCCAAAGGATGGGAGACTTATTACTTATTACTTCAAGGCACTTAAAGAAACTTCTGTCTAATCATTAGCTAAGTCTAAGCTAATTAAGTAGAGACATCAGTGGCTGTACATGACAAAGATGACAGCCTTACAGAATTAACCCAGGAATGTCACTAAACAGCAACAAGCTCTGGAAGTGTGGGAGGGTTTGATTTCCAGAGTCGCCAAAATGTATTATTTAAAATGTCCAGTTTTCAAAAACAAAATTAAAAGACATGCAAAGAAACAGGAAAGCATGGCCCCCACACATGAAAAAAGCAGTGTACAGCGTCCTGAGGAAGGCAAATGTTGGACTTACTAAACAAAGACTTTAAATCGGCTGTTATAAATATATTCAAAGAACTAAAGGAAACCATGTCTAAAGAATTAAAGTATGACAATCTTGTCTCACCAAATAGAGACTATAAATAAAAGATAGAAATTATAAAAATGAAAAAAATAGAAATGCTGGAGTTGAAAAAGACAAATCTGAAATGAAAAAATCACTAGAGAAACCCAGCAACTGATTTGAGATGGCAGAAGAAAGAATTGGTGAACTTGAAGATAGGTCAATTGAGATTATCTAGCCTGAGGAAAAGAAAGGAAACAGAATGAAAAAAAAAAAAAAAAAAAAAAAGAACAGAATCTCAGATCTCAGAGATTTGCAGGACCTCACCAAGAATACCAACATATGCATAATGGGAGTCAGAAAGAGAGAGCAGAGAAAAGAATAGAAAGACTATATGAAGAAATAATGGCTTAAAACTTCCAAAATCTGATGAAAAACATTAACCTATTCATCTGAACAGCTCAGTAAAATCAAAGAGATCTGCACCGACACACATGGTAGTCAAACCGTCAAAAGTGAAGGGTGAAGAATTTTTTCTTGTCATTTTCAGAATTTTAAAAATAATGTCTTTTTATTTTTGTTTTTGTTGTCAACGTACACTGCAAAATATACACCAATTCAACAATTTCTATATGTACAATTCAGTGACTTTGATTACATTCTTTACATTATACAACCATTGTCACCCTCCTTTTCCAAATTATTCCTCCATCATTAGCATAAAATCACTGCCCTTTAGTACAAATCCTTCACAAACTATTCCAAAATATAGACAAGACTATTCCCAGCTCACAATATGAAGCCAGTTGTTACCCTTATGCCAAAATCTGACAAAGAAATCACAAGAGGAATTAGAAAATACCTTGTTTCTTCTCTAACCTAATCTTGAAAGCAGAAGGGGGGGGGATATGTACAAGTATTTCTCGATAAGATTAATAGTTGATTTCACATCAGAATCTGTAGAGACCAGAAGGCAGTAGAATGACATACTCAAAGTGCTGAAAGGGTAAGACTGCCAACCAAGAAATTTGTATTCAACAAAACTAGCCTTCAAAAGTGAAGGACAAATTAAGACATTCCCAAACAAAAAAATAAAATAATTATTCACTAGGAGACTTTCTGCACAAGAAATACTAAAGGGAATCCTTCAGGCTGAAATGAAAGGATACTTGGCAGTAATGTGAATCCACATGAAGAAATAAAGAGCATCATTAATGCTAACTACATAAAAAAAAAAAACTACATAGATAACTATAAAAGACAGTATAAATATATTGTTTATAACACTTTTACTATTTGACGTAAAAGACAAATTCATAAGACAATAATTATAAAATTCTGCTGATAGATTTATAATGTACAAAAACGTAATTTGTGTGACAATAATAACTCTAGAAACCCTGGTGGCAAAGTGGTTAAGAGCTCAGGCTGCTAATCAAAAAAGGTTGGCGGTTTGAATCCACCAGCCACTCCTTGGAAATCCTACGGGACAGTTCTGATCTGTCCTATAGGGTTGCTATGAGTTGGAATCTACACTATGACACACAGCAACAATAGCACAAAGAAGAGGGAAATGAATGAAGCTATATTGGAACAAAGGCTTGGTACACTATTGAAATTAAATTGGTATTAATCCATCCTAGATTGTTTTAGTTAAGATGCTAATTGTAATCCTCAAGGCAACTGCTAAGAAAATAACTAAAAAAATATAGTAGAAGAAACAATCATGGAATTAAAATATTTCACTAGAAAATATCTTTTTAAGGTAAAAGAAGACAATAATGAAAGAACAGAGGAACAAAAAAACGTAAGGCATGTAGAGAACATAGCAAAATGGCAGACGTAAGTCCTACTTTTTCAAGTTATATTAAATACAAATAAATTTAAAACTCCAATCAAAAAGCATAGATTGGCAGATGAATGACAAGCAAGATCTGACTATATATTGTATACAAAAGACACATGTTAGATTCAGTGAACACAAATAGGTTGAAAGTAAAAGGACAGAAAAAGATATACCATACAAACAATAAATAAAAGAGAGCTGGAGTAGCTATAATATCATACAAAACAGACTTTAAGACAAAAGTTGTTACCAGAGATAAGGAAAGATATTTTATAACAATAAAAGCGTCAGTCTATCAGAAAGAGATAACAATTATAAACATTTGTGCATCAGTGTGAAGTGGAAACTTACTGATATAAAGGGATAAATAGACAATTCAACAGTAATAGTTGTGGTCTCCAATACTGCACTTTCAATAATAAATGGAGTAACTAGGCAGAAGATTGACAATATAGAACAAGACTATAAACCAACACTTACAGGACCCTAACGACATCTACACTGTACTCAACAACAGCAGGATACACATTCTTCTCAAGTGCACATGGAACATTCTCCAGTGTAGACCATATAGGCCATAAAATAAACCTCAATAAATTTAAAAAGATTAAAATCATACAAAATCTATTCTCTGACCACAGCAAAATTAAACTCGAACTTAATAAAATAGAAGCAAATTTGGGAAATTTATAAATATATGAAAATTAAACAATATGCTTCTAAGTATCCAATGTGTCAAAAAATAAATCACAAGAAGAATTAGAAAATACTTTGAGATGAATGAAAATGAAAACACAACATACCAAAACGTATGGCATGTAGTGAAAGCAGTATTTAGAAGCACATTTACAGTTGTAAACTCCTACATTAAAAAAGAATAAAGATCTCAAATCAGTAACCTAACCTTCTACCTTAAGAAACTAGAAAAAGAAAAGCAAATTAAAGCCAAAGCAGGCAGAAGGAAGGAAATAATAAACACTACAGTAAAAGTAAATAAAATTGGGAATAGAAAAACAATAGAGAAAATGAATAAAACCAAAAGTTGGTTTTTTGGAAAGATCAACAAACTTGACAAATCTTTAGCTAGGCTGACCAAGAAAAAAAGAAGACTCAAATTTCTAAAATCAGGAATGAAAGGGGGGTGCATCACTACTAATTTTACAGAAATAAAAGGTTTAAAAGAAAACACTATGAACAGCTGTATGCCAGCAAATTAGATAACCTAGATGAAATGAAATGGACAAATTCCTAGAAAGACAAAAACCACTGAAAATGACTCAAGAATAAATAGAAAATAAGAATAGACCTATAACAAGTTAAGAGATTGAATTAGTAATATAAAAACATCTCACAAAGAAGAACCCAGGCCCAGATGGCTTACTTGGTGAAGTCTACCAAATGTTTACAGAAGAATTAATATGACTCCTTCACAAAGTATTGCAAAAAATAGAAGAAAAAAGAATACTCCCAATTCACTCTTTGAAGCCAGTTATTACACTTATACCAAAATCAAAGAACAAGAAAACTGTAGACCAATATCCCTTATGACTATAGATAGAAAAATCCTCAATAAAATACTAGCAAACAGGATCCAGCAACATATAAGAAAAATTATACACAATGACCAAGTGAGACTGATACTATGAATACAAGGTTGATTTAACATATGAAAAATCAATCGATGTAATATACCATATTAATAAAATAAAGGGGAAAAACTAGATAGTTATTTCAATAGATTAAGATAAAGCATTTGGCCAAATTCAACACACATTCATGACAAAAAACAAAAAATGACAACCTTACACTTAACATCATACTTAATGATGAAAAACAGAACGCTTTCCCCCAAAAAGCAAGAGCAAGAGCAAGAAAATGATGTTCACTCTTGTCACTTCTATTCGTCATCATACTGGGGGTTCTAGCCCGAGCAATTAGGAAAGAAAAAGAAATAAAGCCATCAAGATTGGAAAGGAAGAAATAAAACTGTCTCTCTTTGCAGGTGACATGATCTCGTATATAGAAAATCCTAAGGAATTCACTAAAAAAAACCCCTTAGAACTCATAAACAAGTTCAGCAAGGTTGCAGGATACAAGATTGATATACAAAAAGGATGATGAGGCAAGGCTAAGATGGTGGAATAGTCAAAATGCTTTGTGTCATCTCTCTTCCAACAAAGACCTGAAAAAACAAGCGAATTGGATATATACGACAATATAGATGGCATTCAACAATACATTGCCCCCTAAGCCAAAAACTCACAGTTCCAGTCCAGAGGCGCCCGCCCCTTTGCTCAGGCACTGGCACAGGGGGTCCACGGGCTTACAGCACCCTCCACCCCTTTTGATCATGTGCACCAGTGCCTTGCTGCTGAGCTGGTGCAGCATGTCCACTTAAGGCATGCAGAATTCACAGCTGAATCTCATTTTCACTGGCAGCAGCCAAATTAGAACTACAAATCTGTGGCATTTGACACCGTCCTGCCCCCTAAGCCAGTAGGTTTTGGTCCAGTCCGAGACACCCGCCCCTGTGCCTAGCCACTGGCACTGGGGGTCCATGGACTTGCAGCACCCTTCACCATCTCTGATCACCGACAGCAGTGCTTTACTGAACAAGCTGGCATAGCGTGTCCTCATTAGGTCAAGATGGGCAGGGCACCCAACTGAAGCCCACTTGCAGAAGCCGAGTGGAAGCTGTAGACCTGTGGTATTCAACCACCACCCCAACTCCTAAGAAGGGACCTCAACCAGCCACTCTGGGGCCTGAGGGCCAGTGGTATCACCCACTTCATGCAGCCGCATAGGATGGGGACCTGAGAGCTAGTGGCACCCCTCACTCCCTCCAGCTAACAGCACTGGACACCCATGGACTGGCTGTACTACCTGCACCCCACTATGCACTCCAGTGGACAGGGGCATAGTCTCCATCTTGGTAGCTGGGGGCAGCTGAGAGCCTTCTGCATCACCCCCACATCACTCCCCACTGCAACCAGTGATTGGTACCTGGTCCAAACACCCCTGTGCAGCCCTGCCCATCCAGGACTGTGGGTAAAAGTCTGCAAGCCACGTGCTCAGTGACCGATGATCCAGGCACCCTCACTCCAACCATCCAGCTAGCAGAAGAATACACACAAGACATCCAACCAATGATCAGGGAGAATACCCCCACATCCACAGCCAGGTGAGCAGCAGGACAGATATATCACCTCACTAAAAATGCCACCTACATCCTCAGCAGCCCTGCAAGAACATTGAAGAGAGTCCCAAGCTCACACACCTAATAACTGCTCTGCCCACCTGGAGACAGGAAGAGAGCCTTCGATGTCTCCAGATTAATGACTAGAGTAGCACACATGCCCTACCTACTCCAATATATCAAAACAAAACGAAACAAAAATTCGGGATGCAGTAAACAAAAATACAATAAATAAATAAATATAATAACTTCTTGATGCCTTGGAGACAACAGTTAATATTAAATCACATAAGAAGTAAGACAAGATGGCTTCAGCAAGTGACCAAAATAACAAACCAGAAAACCTTCCAGAGGAGATAAGGCAATGGAACTACCTAATAAAGAATCCAAAAGACTATTATACTGAGCCCTCCAAGAGACCAAGAAGAAGATTAGGGAAAACACAGACCAAACCAAGGAATGTACAGACAAAGCAATAGAAGAATTCAGGAAAACAATACAAGAACAAAACGACAGAATGAATAGGCTATTAGAAACCGTACAAAAGCATCAAGTAGAAATCCAAAAGATTAACAATAAAATTTCAGAATTAGACAACTCAATAGAAGGACAGAGGAGCAGAATTGAGACAATGGAAGACAGAATTAGTGAGACTGAAGACAAATCCCTTGATACCAAGTTGTTTGAGGAAAAATCAGAAAAAAAAAATGAAGAAAGCCTAAGAATTATGTGGGATACTATCAAGAGGAAAAACCTATGAAATGATCAGAGTTCCAGAATGGAGGGGATAATGGAAAACACAGAGAGAACTGTTGAAGATTTGATGGCAGAAAATTTCCCTAATATCATGAAAGACAAGAAGATATCCATCCAAGAAGCTCAGTGCACTACATAAATGATAGGCCCCCCAAAAAACTCACCAAGACATATCATAATCAAACTTGGAAAAAACCAGTGCCAAAGAAAGAATCCTGAGAGTGGCTAGGGAAAAATGAAAAGTCACCTTCAAAGGAGAACCAATAAAACTAAGCTCTGATTACTCGGCAGAAACCCTGCAGGCAAGAAGGCAATGGGATGACATACATAAAGCTTTGAAGGAGAAAAAAAAAAAAAAAAATGCCAGCCAAAAATTATATATACAGCAAAATTGTCTCTCAAATTCCATAGTGAAATTAGATCATATCCAGATAAAAAAGAAATTAAGGGAATATATAAAAACCAGACCAAAATTACAAGAAATATTAAAGGGAGTCCTCCGCTTAGGGAACCAACAGCCGGACAACAATCCAAAACTAGGACACAGGACAGATCAAACTGATACCAACTCAAACAGGAATTTTCAAAAATAAAACAAAACTGAAAGATTGAAAATAGGGAACCAAATATGTTAATGTGTAAATGATGACAATGTCAAAACAAAAAAGAGAGAATAAGTGGTGTAGTCATAGAACTTCGATATAGTGGGGAAGTTAAGGCAATACCAAGAAATAAAAGACTGGTTTAAACTTAGAAAAATAAAGGTAAATTTCAAGGTAATCACAAAGGAAGCTAACAAACCTACCCATCAAAATGAAAAAGAAGAAAGACATAGAAGCTCAGCAAACACAAAATCAACAATAATGAAAGAAGTGAAAAGAAAATTCATAAACAAAATGAACTCAGTGCAGAAAATTATGCAGAACAAAGAAACTGTCAACACCACCAAAATGACAACAACAAAATGACAGCAGTAAACTCATACCTATCAATAGTTACACTGAATGTAAATGGCCTAACTACACCAGTAAAGAGACAGAGAGTAGCGGAATAGATTAAAAAACAAACAAGCAGACAATAACAACAAAACAACATGATCTATCTATATGTTGTTTACAAGAGACCCACCTTGGACACAAAGACAAACTAAAACTCAAAGAATAGAAAATATATATATATATATATATATGTATCAAAGTGGTGATAATCAAAAGAAGAGCCGGAGTGGCAACATTAATCACCAATAAAATGGGCTTTAAAGCAAAATCCACCATAAAGGATAAAGAAGGACACTATATAATGATTAAAAGATCAGTAAACAAGGAGCACATAACCATAATAAATATACATGCACCCAGTGACAGGGCTCCAAAACACATAAAACAAGCTCTAACAGCATCGAAAAGAGAAATAGTTCCACAATAATAGTAGGAGTCTTCAACACACCACTTTTGGTGAAGGACAGAATATGTAGAAAGAAATTCAATAAAGGTACCACCCACTGCCGTCGAGTGGATTCCGACTCATAGCGACCCAATAGGACAGAGTAGAACTGCCCAATAGAGTTTCCAAGGAGTGCCTGGCGGATTCAAACCACTGACCTCTTGGTTAGCAACTGTAGCACTTAACTGCTACTCCACCTGTTTCCAGTAAAGATACAAAAGATCTAAATGCCACAATCAACCAACTTAACCTCATAGACATATACAGAACACTCCACCCAACAGCACATTAGTATACATTCTTTTCCAATGCACATGTAACATTCTGCATAATAGAGCACATTTTAGACCACAAAGCAAGCCTCAACAAAATCCAAAACATCAAAATTATACAAAACATCTTTTCTGATCATAATGCCATAAAAGTAGAAATCAGTAACAGAAATCGGAAAAAAAAAAAAAATCAAACATGTAGAAACTGAACAACACCTTGCTTAAAAGCTACCGGGTAATAGAAGAAATTAAGGATGGAATAAAAAAAAAGTCCTAGAATCATATAAGGATGAAAACACATCTTACTGAAACATTTGGGACACAGCAAAAGCACTACTTAGGATCAATTTATAGCAAAAAATGCACACATCAAAAAAGAATAAAGGCCCCAAATCAAAGCATTAACCCTACAATTGAACAAATAGAGAGCAGCAAAAGAAACCCACAGCCACCAGAAGAAAAGGAATTAATAAAAATTAGAGCAGAATAAATGAAACAGAGAACAGGAAAACAATAGAATCAACAAGACCAAAAGTTGGTTCTTTGAGAAGATCAACAAAATCAATAATCCATTTGCCAAACTACAAAAGAAAAACAGAAAAGGAAGCAGGTAACCCAAATAAGAAATGAAATGGTTGATATCATAACAGGCCCAACTGAAATAAAAAGGATCATAATAGAATACTATGAAAAATTGTACTCCAACAAATTTGAAGATGTACAGGAAACAGACAAATTCCTAGACACACACTACCTACCTAAACTTACACAAACTAAGGTAGAAGAACTAAACAGACTCGTAACAAAAGAAGAGATTGAAGAAGTAATAAAAATCTCTCCTTCCCCTCCCCCCGCCAAAAAAAAAAAAAAATGCCCTCACCTGAATGGGTTCACTGGAGAATTCTACAAAACTTTGAGAGAAGAACTCACACGAGTACTACTCAAACTATTTCAGAGTATAGAAAAGGAAGGAATACTCCCAAATTCATTCTATGAAGACAGCCAGCATAACCCTGATACCAAAGCTAGGCAAAAACACCACAAAAAAAGAAAGCTGCAGACAAATAGATGTGAAAATTCTCAACAAAATTCTAGACAACAAAATTCAACAGCATATCGTATGCAAAGATGATTCAATTTTAGAAAACCAATCAACATAAGCCACCATATAAATAAAACAAAAGAATCACATTATCATTTCAATTGATGCAGAAAAGGCATTTGACAAAGTCCAACATCCATTCTTGGCAAAAAAAAAAAAAAAAAACTCTCAGCAAAATAGGAGTAGAAGGGAAATTCCTCAACATAATAAAGAGCATTCATATAAAACCAGCAGCCAACATCGTTCTCAATGGAGAGAGACTGAAAGCTTTCCCATTTAGAACAGGAACCAGACAAGTATGCCGTTTACCATCACTCTCATTCAACATTGTGCTGGAAGTCCTAGCTATAGCAATAAGGCAAGAAAAAGAAATAAAGGGCACCCAAATAGGTAAAGAAGAAGTAAAGCTATCTCTGTTTACAGATGATATGATCTTATACATAGAAAACCCCAAAGAATCCACAAGAAATCTATTGGAACTAATGGAAGATTTCAACAAAGTATCAGGATACAAGATCAACATAAAAAATCAGTTAGATTTCTCTACTCCAACAAAGAGAACTTCAAAAAGGAAATCAACAAATCAATACCATTTATAACAGCCCCCCAAAACATAAAATACTTAAGAATAAATCTAACCAGGGACATAAAAGACCTATACAAAGAAAACTACAAAATGCTACCGCAAGAAACCAAAAGAGACCTACATAAGTGGAAAAACCCACCATGCTCATGGATAGGAAGACTGAACACTGTGAGAATATCAATACTACCCAATCTACAGATGCAGTGCAATCCCGACCCAAATTTCAACAGCATTCTTTAATGAGATGGACAAAACAAATCACCAACTTTATATGGAAAGGGAAGAGTCCCAGATAAGTAAAACATTATCGAAGAAGAACAAAGTGGGAGGCCTCACACTACTTGATCTTGGAACCTATTATACAGCCACGGGAGTCAAAACAGCCTGGCACATTTGCAACAACAGACGCACAGACCAAAGGTATGGAATTGAGAACCCAGATGTAAATCTATCCGTTTATGAGCAGCTGATATTTGACAAAGGGCCGAAGTCTGTTAAATGGGGGAAAAGGCAGTCTA
Source organism: Loxodonta africana (assembly GCF_030014295.1). Taxonomy (NCBI): domain Eukaryota; kingdom Metazoa; phylum Chordata; class Mammalia; order Proboscidea; family Elephantidae; genus Loxodonta; species Loxodonta africana. Next base: position 160,638,813 of record NC_087344.1, on the reverse strand, counting down.
TTTAACAAACCATGCTGGCATAACTGGATGTCTATCTGTAAAAAAAAAGAAACAAGACTCATACCTCATTCCATACACAAAAACTAACTCTAAATGGATCAAAGGCCTAGATATAAAACCTAAAACAATAAGACCATGGAAGAAAAAATAGCGACAACACTAGCGGCCCTAATACATGGCATAAATAGAATACAAACCATAACTAACAATGCACAAACACCAGAAGAGAAGCTAGATAACCGAGAGCTCCTGAAAATTAAACACTTATGCTCATCAAAAGACTTAACCAAAAAAGTAAAGAGAACCTACAGCTTGGGAAAAAATTTTTGGCTATGGCTTATCTGACAAGGATCTAATCTCTAAAATCTACAAAATACATCAGCACCTCAACGACAGAAAGACAAATAATACAATTAAAAAATGGGCAAAGGATATGGACAGGCACATCACCAAAGAAGACATTCAGGTGGCTAACAGACACATGAGGAAATGCTTTCGATCATTAGCCATTAGAGCAATGCACATCAAAATTCCCATGAGATACCATCTCACCCTGACAACATTGGCACTAATCAGAAAAACAGAAAATAACGAATGTTGGAGAGGTTGCAGGGAGGGTGAAACTCTTATGCACAGCTGGTGGGAATGTAAAATAGTACAACCACTGTGGAAAACGATATGGCGCCTCCTTGAAAAACTAGAAATAGAAATACCATAAGATTCAGCAATCCCACACCTAAGAACACATCCTAGAGAAATAAGAGCTGTCACATGAATAGACATATGTACACCCATTTTCATTGCTGCATTATTTACAATAGCAAAAAGATGGAAACAACCTAAGTTGTCCATCAACAGATGAATGGGTAAACAAACTGTGGTACATACACACACCGGAATACTATGCAACGATAGAGAACAATGATGAATCCATGAAACATTTCATGACATGGATGAACCTGGAGGGCATTATGCTGAGTGAAATAAGTAAATCACAAAAGGACAAAAATTTTATGAGATTGCTATTACAAGAACTCAAGAAACGGTTTATACACAGAAAAAAAATTCTTTGATGCTTACACGGGTGGGGAGGAATGGGGAAGGGGTAATCACAACTAGATAGTAGAAAAGTATCAACTTTGGTGAAGGGAAAGACAACACATAACATAGGGGAAGTCAGAGCAGTTTGACCAAGGCAAAAACATAGATGCTTCTTAGACACATCCAAACACCTTGGGGGATGAGGGCTGGGGCTGGGGACCTTAGTCTTGGGGGACATCTAGGTCAATTGGCATAACTTAGCTCATAAAGAGAATGTTCTACATCCTACTTTGGTGAGCAGCATCTGGGGTCTTAAAACCTTGTGAGTGGACCTCTAAGATATATCTATAGGTCCCATCCCATCAGAAGCGAAGGAGAATGAAGAAAAGCAAAGACACAAGGGAAATATTAGCCCAAAGGACTAAAGGGCCACATGAACCACACAGCCCCCACCAGCCTGAGCCCAGAAGAACTAGATGGTGCCTGCCTACCACTACCTACTACTCTGACAGGAATCACAACAGAGTCCCAGAAAGAGCGACAGAAAAATGTAGAACAAAATTCAAATTCACGAAAAAAGACCAACTGACAGAGACTGGAGGAATCCCTGAGACTACGGCCCTGGGACACTCTATTAATTCAGAACTGAAGCCACTCTGGAGGCTCACTTTTCAGACATGTGGGGAATGTGCTTTTTAATTCAATCAAATATATGAGATCAAATGGGCAACTCCTGCCCGAAAGCAAGAAGGGACAGGAAAACTGGACGATGGGGCCAGGGGTGGAAAGGAGGAGAGTGCTGTCACATTGGGGGAATGCGACCAATGTCACAAAACAGTATGTGTATACATTTTTGAATGAGAAACTAACTTGAACTGTAAACTTTCACCTAAAGCACAGTTAAAAAAACAAAAACCAACAACACCCACAAAAAAATAATAAAAAACAAAAAAGATGAATTTTGTGGTTTTTTAAATTATATCTTAGTAAAAAAAAAAAAATCTTAGTAAAGCTGTTACATATTAAAAAAAAAACAAAAAAACCCAAACTAACATGCACTAAGTGAAATGTGAGGTGTGTTGGCCAGCCACTTTCACTATGAGTGACAGTGAATCTGAGGCTTTGTCATGTTACCACATTTATGGCTTGGGTTGATTCTGTCAAGCAGCCTGAATTTTCTCTCACAGCTCATTTAGCACACCTAACATTGTTTAACACATTTAAATGTATAACCATCAGCATGATCACCAATATTACTTTTCTCCCCCTGTAGTCTTTTTTACCCAACTTGAGCATAAGTCTCCTGAGGGCACTAGCAAGGACATTGTTTGTGTATCTTATATGTCCAGTACTTAATACAGTGCTTGATATATAGACGGTGCAGAACAAAGATTTGTTGAATGAAAAAAAATTCTTAGGTCATTTGTCTAGGGTTTCTCAACTTCAGCACTATTGCCATTTTGGGCTGAGTAAGTAGAGTGTTCCGTCCTGTGCATTGTAGGAAGTTTAACAACATCCTTGGCCTTTAACATCATTAGATGCCAGTAGCATCCCCCAGTTGTGACAATCAGAAATGCCTTCAGATAAAGCTATATGTTCCCTGGGGACAATATAGTTCCCGAAGGAGAACCATCAGCGTAGAAGCACAATCTTGATCTTCCTGAGGTTTTAACAAAGGATATTACCTTGGATTTGATGCATTTCTTAATATGAAAATTGTTGAGTCTAGAGAGGTTGGAAAGGAGAAAGTTTTATTTTCAAATGCAGTTAGTCCTTCTCCATTATATTTAACAGTTCATTCTTTACATCCTCTCTCCTTTTACATTTTATCATAAAAAATATGTAGCCAGGTGGCACTTTAAATATTCTGCCTGTATATCTTAGCTAGGTTTTCAAGTTCATTAGGTACATTTTCTATTTCCCATGTTACGAAACTTTCTGCCACTGCATAATACGAGTGTTCCTTCCTCCATCTTCCAATAACATTTTTCTTTAAGCCCTCATTGACAGCCTCCTAGAGGACCTTTAGGCTTCTGTGAACAGTTGTCCTTCCAATTCTTGCCCACCTCCCAATTGCAAAGCCAGTACCTTATGTTTGAGGTTTTGTTAAGCCAGCACCCCACTTCCAGACTCAGTTCTGCATAACAAATTACTGTCAAACTTAGTGGCTCAAAACAACAGCAAAAACTTTATTCTCTCTCATATATTTAGGAAGGGCTCAGCTTGGCAGTTCTGGCTCAGGGTCTCTCATCAGGTGGTAGTCATGGCTGCTGGAGCTGGAATGGCAAGGGTTTGAATCGGCTGAGTATCTCCCTCTCTCTATGTGGTTTCAGGAACTCTCCATGTGGCCACTCAATGTGGACTACTTTGGGCTTCCTCATAGCACGGGCCTCAGGCCAGACAGATTCTTAGATGGCAGCAGGGGCCTAACCATGGAAAATAGCGCCTAGGACAATTAGTGTTAAATTGCTGAATGATCTCGCACAGCTAGCGATGGAAACTGTGATAGCCAATACTAAACAAACAAAACCCGTTGCTGTTGAATCAATTCTAATTCATAGCGACGCTATAGGATGGAGAAGAAATTCCCCATAGGGTTTCCAAGGAGTGGCTGGTGGATTCGAACTGCCCACCTTTTGGTTAGCAAGAGAGGTTAGCTCTTAACCACTGTGCCAAACTGCTAATTGGTGCCTCACCTCAAGTGGAGCTCAGGGCACGTAGAAAATACCCAGGGCATGCACCCTACCTGCACACCCCTTCCCCCCTAGTTAGGCCTCTGTAGGGTAGCATCCTTCCCTCAGGGTGAGCATCCCAGGAGAGCAAGATGGAAGTGTGTGGCATTTTTTGACCTAGCTTTGGAAGCCATACAACCTTTTATCATACTCTGCTGGTTGGGGCAGTCAGAGGCCTTTCTAGATTTATGGAGAGGATACAGACCTCCCTCTCCCCGCCCCCCCCCCCACCACTTTAATAGGAGAAGTATTAAAGTCATTTTGTAAGAAGAGCTTGTTAGTGGGAAAGATTGTTGAGGACATCTTTGGCAAATACAATCTGCCACCACAAACATATATGTATATGTAAACTATATTAAAAAAAGAAGGTTGTGGTTAGCTCTTTAGGAGAGTGGAGGCATGGGTATGGGATGGGAAGAAGCACATCTGTGTGTTTTGATTAATAGTCTAGTCTTGGGTTGTGTGGTGAGCAGGGCCGTCTAGTATAGCAGCTGTGCAGGCTGGGCTTTGAACAACTGCAGGAGGCATCATGAATTACACTGTAAGTGGCACTCCTTGAGTAGGGCAGTATAGCAAACCTGGGGGGTTCACAGATGTTTGTTTTATTATAATTTGATAGATAATAAAAATAATACATGGCAGGAAATAAATACACACAAGGAAAAAAATGAATACATAAAGTAAAAGAGGGAATGAAGAATAGTTTAGGTTTTAGTCAGTCAGATAGTCAACAGCATTTTGGGGCACCCAAGAGCCACTTCCAGGGAGCAGTCCTGAGATACAGGGCTCTCTTTAGAAAGATGAATGCCTTGCTGTAGGAAATTATACTGGAGTGGCACAGTGGTTAAGAGCTCGGCTGCTAACCAAAAGGTCAGCAGTTTGAAACCACCAGCCACTCCTTGGAAATGCTATGGGGCAGCTCTGCTCTCTGCTATAGGGTCTTTATGAGTTGGAATTGACTCAACAGCAACAGGTTTGGTTTTTTCGTTTGGCTGTTTTACTTATAACAATTCTCCCTTTTTGGGGGACCAGAAGAAGTGGATCCAAGGTAGTTCTTTCTGTGATCCATGGCCCAGCCTCTGGATGGCTGATCTAGAAGTCAACACTTGACCCATTTGGGCTTAATCAAACAATACTCTGCCCTCGACCATATGGCAGGAATCCCTGGGTGGTGCAAAGTGGTTAAGAACTTGGCTACGAACGAAAGATTGGAGGTTCAAACTCACCCAGAGGTGTCTCAGAAGAAAGGTATGCAGGTATACCTGCGCAGTTCTACTCTGACACACACGGGATCACCATGAGTTGGAATTGAGTCAAGGGCAACTTTTTTTTTTATTATAGTGATGTTCATCTGATCGATTCAGGTCCAGCAATTATTTCTCAGACTTTTTTCCAAGTTGGATTGAGGAAAGAGATTCAGCTTCTATCTGGTAGTGGGAGCCAAAGGCTTTGAGACTCTGAAGCCATCAGCAGCCAAGTAACTTCTAAGAGATGTAGTCAGTGAACAGAAGAGAATGAAGCAGCAGGCAGAGAAAAGCAGAGGCAGCAAACAGATGATGCGTTGGTGGCATTTGAATCCAGCTGTGTTCTTGCCCTTCCTGCATTTGGTGTTCTACCTTCCTTTGGTAGCATCATTCCAGCATCCTTCCAGTAACTTTTCCTTTTGGCCTAGCTAAGTTTCAGCTGGATTTCTGTCACTTGCCACCACAAGGTGAAGGAGAATTCATACACACCCTGACAAAAGAATGCCTTTACATAGCCATGCTTTGACATGCAGATTTAGGTGAACATCTAAATGCTAACGAGAAGAGATATAAAAACATTTAGGTGAGATTAATATGAGAATCTTGAGTGCACTTATTTGTTTATTCACTTCATTCATTCAACCAGTGTTTATTGAGTACTTAAATGTCCTGGATTGAATTGTATCCCCCCAAAATATGTGTCAACTTGGTTAGGCCATGATTCCCAGTATTGTGTGGTTGTCCTCCATTTTGTGATTGATGTAATTTTCCTATGTGTTATAAATCTTAATCTCTGCCTGTGGTTAATGAGCCAACGTTAGAATATGTTAGAGAGGATTAGGGTGTGATGTAACACCCCTATTTAGGTCATATCCCTGATCCAATGTAAAGGAAGTTTCCCTGGGTTGTGGCCTGCATCACCTTTTATCGTAAAAGAAACAATAAGAAAGGGAAGCGAGCAGGGAGTGGGGGACCTTATACCATCAAGAAAGCAGCACCAGGAGCGCGGCGCATCCTTTGGACCTGGGGTACCTGTGCAGGGAAGCTCCTAGACCAGGGGAAGATTGATGAAAAGGACTTTCCTTCAGAGCCAACAGAGAGAGAAAGCCTTCCCCTGGAGCTGGCATCCCCAAATTCAAACTTCTAAGCTCCACTTGTGGCATTTCTGTTATAGCAGCACTAGGTAACTAAGACACTAAGCCAAATCAAACCTGTTACCTTTGAGTTGATTCTGACTCATGGTGATCCTATAGGACAGAGTAGAACTGCCCCATAGGGTTCCCAAGGAGCAGCTGGTGAATTCGAACTGCTGCTGACATTTTCGCTAGCAGCCAAGCTCTTAACCACTGCACCACTAAGACTCCATTGAGTACCACCTAGTACCTACTGTGTGCTAAAGGAGCCCTGGTGGCACAATGGTTAAGTGTTCTACCGCTAATATTACCAAACCCTAGAAGATGGCTGCTTGTCCAGCGTGCTTAGACTTGCCAATTATCTGGACACTGGTCTTTGAGAAAGAGAAAGTAATTTTATTGCAATGCACAGAGCAAAGAGCTGGGAGGAAGTTCCTCAGATTTGACTCCCCAATCTATGGGGAGGCAGGGCTTATATGTGATTTGGGCAGCAAGATGGTAGCTGTGCAGGCATACTGAGAAGGGAAAATTTTAGAACAAAACAGGAGGTGAGGTAGTTCTTGTTGGGCATCTCACTTTGGAATAGGATCCGGGTGATGATTTTCCTTCTGATTCATTCTTCCTGTGGTTGTGTCCTCTGTTGAGGTCAATTAGCAGTCATGGCTGGCCCTTCTATGCACGTGGGGTGGGCCAAATCTGGCTTGGGCTAATTTAAGGACTAATGGAAATTTACTGGCATTCATAGGGTCAGGTTACACTAACAAAAAGGTTGGCAGCTCAAATCTACCCAGGAGCTCTGCAGGAGAGAGACCTGGTAATGTGCTTTTGTGAAGATTACAGCCTAGGAAGCCCAGTGGGGCAGTTCTGTTTTGTCACGTGGGGTTACTATAAGTCGAAAATCAACTCAGTGGCACCTAACAACAATAACAACAACAACCACTGTGTGCTAGGGGAGTCCCTGGGTGGTGCTACATGCTCAGCTGCTAACTGAAAGACTGAAGTTTCGAGTCTACCCAGAGGTGCCTCAGAAGAAAGGCCTCGAGATCCTTCAAAAAAAAATCAGCCATTGAAAACCTTATGGAGCATAATTCTACTTTGACACACATGGAGTCACCATGAGTCAGAACGGACTCAACAACTGTTTTTTGTTTTGTTTTTTGTTTTACTGGACTGTGTGCTAGACACTGTTCTAAGTTCTCATCATTCATAGATGGGCAGAACTGTCATGGCCTCAACCCTCATGAAGCTTATAGCCTAGTGGAGAGGAGGGCATTAAACAAAATAAGCCAACATACGATTATGTAATTATATGCTCTGAAAGAAAAAAAATAGGACCCTATGAGAGAATAACAAGGTGAACAGAGTTTATTAGAGTTGATGGTCAGGAAGGCCTCTCTGAGGAGGGGACACTTAAGACCTACAGATGGGAGAGAAGTCAGCTAGGTGAAGAGTGGGAGGAAGTGCATTCTGGGTAGAGTGAACAGATTGTCCAAAACTGTAATGGAGAAAATGATAATAATAAAAACATGTGGTGTTTATTATATGCCAGGCACTCTTGTCATGAATCCTCACAACAACACTTTTTTTAAAAATAATTTTTATTGTGCTTTAAGTGAAAGTTCACAAATCAAATCAGTAAATCATATAAGCTTATATACACCTTACTACATACTCCCATTTACTTTCCCCCTAATGAGTCAGCCCTCTTCCTTCTTCCAGTCTCTCCTTTCGTGACCGTTTTGCCAGTTTCTAACCCTCTCTACCCTCCCACCTCCCCTCTGGACAGGAGATGCCAATACAGTCTCAAGTGTTCACCTGATACAAGTAGCTCACTCTTCATCAGCATCTCTCTCCAGCCCATTGCCCAGTCCCTTCCATGTCTGATGAGTAGTCTTCTGGAATGGTTCCTGTCCTGGGCCAACAGAAGGTTTGGGGACCATGACTGCCGGGATTCTTCTAGCCTCAGTCAGACCATTAAGTCTGGTCTTTTTATGAGAATTTGGGGTCTGCATCCCACTGTTCTCCCGCTCGCTCAGGAGTTCTCTGTTGTGTTCCCTGTCAGGGCAGTCATCGGTTGTGACCAGGCACCATCTAGTTCTTCTGGTCTCAGGATGATGTAAGACTCTGGTTCATGTGGCCCTTTCTGTCTCTTGGGCTCATAGTTGTCGTGTGACCTTGGTGTTCTTGTTCTTCATTCTCCTTTGATCCAGGTGGGTTGAGACCCATTGATGCATCTAGATGGCTGCTTGTTAGCATTTAAGACCCCAGACACCACATTTCAAAGTGGGATGCAGAATGTTTTCATAATAGAATTATTTTGCCAATTGACTTAGAAGTCCCCTTAAGCCATAGTCCCCAAACCCCCGCCCTTGTTCCACTGACCTTCGAAGCATTCAGTTTATCCCGGAAACTTCTTTGCTTTTGGTCCAGTCCAGTTGAGCTGACCTTCCCTGAATTGAGTATTGTCTTTCCCTTCACCTAAAGTAGTTCTTATCTACTAACTAATCAGTAAATAACCCTCTCCCACCCTCACAACAACACTTTGAGGAAGGTACTGTTACCATTTCTGTTTTTCTTTCAGAATTGGAAACTGAGGCAAAGAGAGGTTAAGTAATCTGCCCAAGGTCACAGAGCTAATACGCGGTGAAGCTGCGATTCACACCCAGGAAGAGGCCATCGAGGCTGGAGTTGGTGGTGAGGAGAAGAGCTGCAGGAGATGGTGGAATACTTCAGAAAAGGATAGCGATAATGCTTGCACAGCGTGAGGGATATAATCAACGTCACTGAATTGTACATATAAAAACGATTGAATTGGCAAATATTTTATGTATGTTTTTACCACAAAAAAGAATGATGGGAAATTAGGCTGGAATGTGCAGCACAGAGGGTCCTTGCAGGCCATGCAAAGGAGTTTAGATTTTGTTCTATGGGTCATGAAAAACTGTTAAAGAGATTTAAGTAGATGTGTGCATGATTTATTTTGTATTCTTAAAAGCTGGTGATGAACATTTTTCTAAATTATATTTTATGATTATAAAACTTATATCTGCTCATTTGGGAAACACAGAAAAGCTCGACGTAGAAAATAAAAAATCACCTCTATTTCCAGCTTGCACGCAACAGATAATCACTGTTAACATTTTGGTATATAGTTTTCCCACTGACCAATATCATAACTGGAATCATACTATACATATTGTCTTGTCAACCAGCACTTCAGAAAAATAGAGTACCACATGATAGTTCTGTTCCAAGGTTTTGCGGGAGGACGTGGCATTGGCAGGAAGGAGAAGAGCCAGAGAGTGGGGTGGGGACGGAAGCTAGCTCCTTGTGTTTCAGTGGATTAGCCCAGCAGGAAGATGGGTCATGTCTGGGGCACAGGTTTAGGTCTTCACTTTGGAGCCACACGTGGGCTCTCTGAGGATTCCAATTTCTCCATGTTCACCAAGGAACAGACTAAAACCAACACCTTTCCTTCCCCTACAGGCCTTAGCCACAAAAAGCAGCTATCCTGTGCAACTTGTAACATGGAGAGATTGTCCTTATGTGTTGCTCTGGGGGCCTGTCTCGTCCTCATCTTCCCTTCTGCCCTCATTGGGTCATAATCTGGGGTGAGAGAAGGGATAGGTTGTCTGCCTCAGCCTACCCAACCTGTTTATAATTACAATAGAACACCAATGGTGTGTGATAAGTACTTTTTACATGCATTGTTTTAATTAATCCCAACTTACAGGACTCTGGGAGCCCTGTTGGTACAATGGTTAAAAGCTGGCTGTTAACCAAACGATCAGCAGTTTGAATCCACCAGCCGCTCCTTGGAAACCCTACTCTGTCCTGTAGAGTCGGTATTAGTCAGAATCAACTCGATGGCAACGGGTTTTTACCAGTACAGGACTCTGTTAGCCTCTTTTACTGATGAAACTGAGAAATAACAATAGCTAGAAAGTGACAGAGCCAGTGAACTTAAGTATGCCAGACCCCAAATTTCACCTAGTTAATTGCTCCTTCACACAGCCAATGTCCCCTCAAACTCTCTAATATCGTTCTGTTTTATTGGAGGCAGAAGGCCATCTACTCTCCATCTGACCCTAGGATTGGGCTGGGCTGATGTATGACCACAGATTATAGGTGAGGCCAACCAGCCCTAAAACTCAGGGTACTTAAGATGTACGAACAATAGGAAGTGATTGAAGAGTGGTGTTGTTGTTGCATGAATGTAGGGTGTTTGTTGGGTGACTGGAGGGTGGCGTTGCTGTTAGGTACCTTTGAGTCAATTCCAACTCATAGCAATCCCGTGTGACAGAGCAGAACTGCCCCGCAGAGTTTTCTTGGCTGTGATTTTTACAGGAGCAGATCTCCCTCAGAACGACGGGGCAGGTTTGAGCCACGAGCCTTTCAGTTAGCAGCCAAGCTCTTAACTGTTTGGGCTATCAGGGCTCCTGACTGGAGGGTAGATAGCTAAATATCAGGAAATTCAGGCTGAAGAACTACCAAAAAGATCCATCAAGGAGAGAAAGCTGTTTGCGGGGAAGCAGGATCACCTAGTGTTTTAAGACAATGGCTAAAGGCCTGAATCCTCACACGCCCATCGGGGCCTCTTGTCACAGCTGGATCAGGTTGGAATAATGTCCCAAAAGCTGGCTGGGAAAATCTCCAGATACCAGGCCACCAGGCAGCATTCCCGGGGACACTGGCTCTGCTGCTGCCCTCTCCCTCCCGTTCATGGAAAGTTCTGGCAGCATGGGCGCCCTCCGGCCTTTAGACAGATGCAAGGCCGTCCTCTGGACTCACCAGCTGCAAGTGCTGACTGGTTTGTCCTTGGTCCAGGGCTGCAGGAAAATTGTTACTCAAAAAAGACTTTAAAAAAAAAAAGTGGAACATATCCACAACCAAAGTGTCTGCACAGAGTAGGGGGTGGGAAGTTTTCTAGACAGGCTCACAGCTGAAGATTCCCGGGTCCTCTTGCGAAGGGGCAGGAAAGGAATGTGAAACCCTATCACCCAGAGGGGAAATGCATGCTGTGCCTTTCACTTTCTGTCTGCTCTGGGAAGGGTCAGGGATGTGGATCATGCTGGGAAAATCTCAGCTTCCTGAGAGGCTGCTTCAGATGCCCGTGCTTCAGCTGGGGGAGAGGGGGTGGGAGCAGTCAGGATACATGGTCTGACCCCCAAATATTCAATGGAGACCTGGGACCAAACCAAACCCATTTTTGTCCAGTCCGTTCTAACTCCTGGTTACTCCGTATGTTATAGGGTAGAACTGTGCTCCATAGGGTTTCCTTGGCTGTAATCTTTACGGAAGCAGATCTCCAGGTCAGTCTTCCCTGGTGCCACTGGGTGGGTTTGAAGCACCAACCCTTAGGTGAGTACCCTGTTGCCATCGAGTTGATTCCGACTCATAGCAACCCTATAGGACAGAGTAGAAATGCCCCACTGGGTTTCCAAGGAGCAGCTGGTGGATTTGAATTGCTGACCTTTTGGTTAGCAGCTGAGCTGTTAACCACTGGGCCACCCCAGGGACCTGGAGACTTGGAACATGCATCTATTTCCTCATGGATACTGGGGTCTCCCAAGCCCCACAGGTCCAACCTACTCTCTATTCTCTCTTCTTCTCTTCCTACCTTTTTGTTGTGGTTATAGTTTTATACATGATCCCATTTGATCCTTGCTGCAAATTAGGAAGTTAGGTTTAGAAGGTAGGCATTACTAGATCTATTTTACAGAAGAGGAGCCTCATGTTCTGGGAGGAAGTCATCTGCCTAGGGCCACATAGACCTTAGTGTTCTGTGACTCCACTTCCCTTACTGATAGACCACGGCATATCCCACAACCTTACACCTTAGATGCTCCGTGATCCCTGCTGCTGTTATCTTAGGAGCAGGGAGTGCTAGGAAGTGAGCACCGGTCTGCAGTCAGGAGATCCAACATTTGATGGCAAGTACCTGCTCATAGTTGGCTTGTTGATTGTGTGAAAGAACGAGTGAATGACCCGTCAACTCTCTGTGTCTCAGCTTCCTCATCTACAGTGCAAGTGTTGAGTTGAAAAACCTCTGAGGCCTGAGCCGCTTCCCATTCCAAAATTCTGAGGGTCTATAATTTCTGAGACAATCCAAACTTCCTAGCCGCTGCCATCACCATCTCCCCAGCCAGTTCAACCACATTTCCTGTCAGTCCCCAGCACAGACTGTGCCATCACCTCTCCCGATGCCCACTTTGTCCTGGTGAAGTGGGCCGAGTGCAAAGCCTGAAAGCCTAAGCCTGCTTCTGCCTCCATCTCCACACAACACCCAGGCTGGGAGAAAGTGTTGAGGCTGGACACAGAGCCTGGGCTGGGTTGCCTACACCAAATGCTTGCAAGTGTACTTGACCCCCTGCATAACCCAGCCATGGGAAGGTGGAATGAGACTGGAGTTTGGGTGAGAGAATGAAAAATGTGGGTGAATGTCATGTGTATAGGAAATCAGGGTCCCAGCGTTGTGTGTGTATGTGTGTGTGTGCACACGCCTTTGTGTGAGGCATTTGGGATACAGTTTCAGGGTGAGCAGGAGTCTCTGGTGGCACAAATAGTTAAGTGCTTGGCTACTACCTGAAAGGCTGACGGTTCAAATCCACCTGGAGGTGACTTGGAAGAAAGGCCCGTTAATCTACTTCTGCACAGCCATTGAAAACCCTATGGGGCACAGTTGTACTCTGACACACATGGGATTGCCACCAGTCAGAATCAAGTTGACGGCAAATGGCTTGAGGGATGGAAGCTAGCTCCTTGTGTTCCATGAATTAGCCCAGCAGGAATGGTGGCTGAGGAATGGTGGATGGTGGGGGTGAAGTGTTTTTGACTGGGACAGGGAAAAGTGCTGTGACTCTGTCATCTGGGGCCAAAGTCTTCTGGATCTGGACCGAATGATTCAGGGGCGTGTAGTTCCTTTTTATGATCCCACATGGTTGGGTGTTCCCTGATTGGACTGATGGTTTGGGGCATAGAGGAGGCAGGTGGGGGCTCTGACAAATGTTGAGGAGCTGGGTCTTTGAAGGGCCCAGAGGTGCTCAAGGGGGTCCTAAGTTTCGACTTTCAGATGGCTGAGCATCACCTGGAGGTCCTGTCACATGGCTCCTCTGTGTCTTGGCCAGCACTGCCCTGGTGGGATGGTGGTGTGGGGAGAGCATTGACTGACTTGGGGAACAGGGAGGCCCTGGCACTGCCGATAGGGTGGGGCTGCCTTTCTGTCTGGCCTGGAATGGACTACTTCTGTGTGTGTGGAGATGGTGAAGAGGGGTGGAGGGAGGCGGTGTGGCTCCAGGCTACCCCAGCCCAGCCACCATGTTTGAAATCCAGTTTATTGAATTTACAGTAAAGGTTTTATGGGGCTTTCCTGGAATCTTCTCATTATGGAAACTCTTGTGCTGGCAGTTTCGTGGCTGGTGTCTGGTTTGCTTGGGAGAGGTTGAGTCAGGCCCTGTCTTGATGGAAATTTCCTCTCCTGAATCATTCGAGGGGAGCTGCCATGCAGGCCTGAGTAGGCCTGCCCAGTTCTTGGAGAGGACGGGCTTCTTGGAGCTTGGCCCTGAGTGGACCCTCACCTGTTTCCTATCTGATCGTCCTCTGTGAGTTCCAAACATCTGCTCCTCAGGGGAAGTGGTAGTGAAAAAGTCAGCCTGGGTATTAAAGCTGTTTTTATTATTTTCTACCTATTTGAAAAACATGAGATGCTGGTCCACTGAACAAAAACAAACCAACTCTGAGAAAATGGATTTGCCGATTATAAACAGCAGAAACACACAACTCACCAGACCACATCCGGATCGAGAGTCCTTTGGCCAAAGCTTGAGGCGCCAACAGCTGCCCTCTGCTAACCCTTATAAGTTGCCTTCTCTGGCTTTTCCAATATCCTCTTGGACTCCCATGTAGCACCTTCCTCACCACTGAGCTCACATCCTGAACCCAAGATACCTGATTCCATTAGGGAAAAGAGCTCTAGGACCTTTGAAAAAGTTCAGAAGCCCAGTTTATGAGCGTGGGTGGCTTCATCATGCTGAAGCCCTGAAATGGAGATTAATGACTCAAAGTTGCCAGCCTCCCTGTGGCTCTTAGTGGGACTATCAGGTCCTATAGCATCGGGTCACTAGTTCTTCCGGTATTTATATTGCTGGTGTTCTTTAAAACTCAGGGACATTCATAAAACAGAACATGTGGCTTGGTATTTGAATGGCAATTGTGAAAATAAAGTAGAATGTGAAGGTTTCTCTGGGTTCTAATGTATGGCCCTTTCTATGAGGGTGTAAAGGAAGATGGCAGCAGGGCCATTTCCCTAGGAAGGAATGTGATCCCTCCCCAGTGCTAGGACACAGCCATCTTTCTAATGATCACAGGTGTCCAAGCAGGGTCTGTGCAACCGCAAGAGATAGTTAGCACCCCCTCACTGAAGCCTGGAGTGTGCTTTTCATTAACCTCTCTAAAGATTCTCTAATTCTTGAGGTTCTAGGGGGAAGCCAGCTGTAGTGGACAAATATCAGCTTTGGAGTTTGACAGATCTGGATTCAAGTCTCCATTCTGCCACAGACCTGGTTTCCTTCTCTGCAAAAAGAAGATAATAACATCAACTTTGCGGGTCTGCTGTGAGGAATAAATGGAACAATGCAGATAGACCACTTGGGCTTTGGATGGAGCTTACTTTATTTTTCCCTCTCCATTTTAAGTCAATTGTGTGCCCAGGGTGTGGGCTCCACGCTGGAAGAAATCTTGTATTTTAAAATAAACAATCACTTAGCTTCATTTGACACATGATATATACAAGCACAAGTGTTTGGGTCTTGTTTTAATTTCTTCCCACTGTCTGTGTTTCCAATATGTATGTCTCTGGGATTGAGCCTGTCTTAGATGGCAAAGCCCTGAGGGGATGCTGAGCCACACCATGCATGATTATCTGCCTCATAATGATGATGATGATGATAAGGATACCAGTTGTTACATTTATGATGGAATTTGACTTTCCCAGTAACCCTAGGAGCTAGATAGGACTAAGGAGGTGACTGACCACAGTTGATGAGACTGCCCCAGGGCACATGGCTGGTGGCCTTGACAGAAACAGCCCTAGATCCCAGGCCCAGTTTGTGAATTTAGCTGAAGACTTTCCAGAATGGCTTTCCTTCAGCCTCCCAGAAATATTCTTTTCATAATCTGCTCCCGAGCCCCTTTTTTCTGGGCTGGGCTTGAGTTCTGTTCCAAGTTAGACGGCTAGTTTTCCATGTAGATTATAATCTAAGCATAATCTAAAAGACAAGGAAGGCTTTTTCCTTGAGCCCTCCAGGCCTGGGCGTCTGGAGTATCTGAGGGTAGGCTGTCCTGGGGAAGCTGAGCGGTGGGCCTCGGTGTAGGTGTCTGCATCTTAAGGGCAGAACTCAGCAGAGAAGTGAGGCCAGAGCAGACAGGTGGCCTTTTTTCCAGGGATATGTGGGACTAACTTGCTTTAAACATGATGGTCAGTTGGTTAATCTTTTTTTTCCCCTGAATTACTGCCTTCATTCATTCTTGCTTCTGGTCTGTACCACGTTATAGCAGGTGCTTCGTCTTAGGTGCAGAGATCCTCCCTGGTCTTGAGGATTTTACAGTCTAGTTGATGAGTCTGTAATAGACAAATGGAAGCAACAGAGAATAGTCCAAAGATGGAGAGAAAAAAACAACAAAACATGACAAGGCCAGGGTTTGAATCCTGACTCAGGATTGAAAACACGGATCCAGCTAAGAAGCTACAGCAGAAGTCCTGGGTGGAAAGTAGAAGGGCCTGGCCTAAGGTCATATCTGTGGACGGAAAAAGGAGAGGGAAGTCTCAGACGCAGCAGTCATTGTGTCGGTCTGCTCAACTGTCCACTCATAGCTCCTTACTCAGCCCAGGGCTTTTATTTTTGCATGAGGTTGGCCATTGATTGGACAGAGCATCTGACCTAAGGGCAACTAGTTCACGGGCCAGTCAGTGGCTTGGCTTCTTTGAAAAGATGAGCTGGATCAAGTCAGATTCCCCTTTAACTATTTAAAATCAGAAAACACTGAAAGAATGAGATAGCAGTGGGAGCTCAAGCTGCAAGATCATGATGTAGGAGGGAAGGGTGGCCATGATGACCATGTGTAGGCCAGCATTAAAAAAGGAGCTGATGCTCTGATAGGCAGACACTGTGAGGTGGGGAAAAGCCAGAAAGGGCATAGGGGATCAGAGAGACGTTCAGTGGTGAGGAAAGAAACAGGCACAGAGGAAGTCAAATTATGTTAATGGTGGAACATTACACGGAAGATGTACAAGCCCCTGCTGTTGGTGGCCCAGGGGTCCTGCGGGTCTGGAACAACCTCCAGATGCTGCCCCCCTAAATGCCAAGCTGCTTAATTTTCCCTGGGTTTCCAGTGTCCATGTATCCTTCGAGAAACCCCCATGACGACAGAAGACATTAACAGTCTCAAGGAAACAAAATGTATATTAGCCTAATTTCTTAGAGACCTGGAGAATGAAGATCAGTGAAATGTCTACACTCACATGCACAAGAGCACACACAGACACAGACACAGACACAGACACAGACACAGACACAGACACAGACACAGACACAGACACAGACACAGACACAGAGACAGAGACAGACACAGACACAGACACAGACACAGACAGACACAGACACAGACACAGACACAGACACAGACACAGACACAGACACAGACACAGAGACAGAGACAGAGACAGACACAGAGACAGACACAGAGACAGACACAGACACAGAGACAGAGACAGAGACAGAGACAGAGACAGAGACAGAGACAGACACAGACACAGACACAGACACAGACACAGACACAGACACAGACACAGACACAGACACGACACAGACACAGACACAGACACAGACACAGACACACTTTCAGGCATGCACACACATTATCTTAACTGAAACGTGTTTGCAAACTCAACTGCAATATATAGAAGCTCTGTGGTGGCAGAGCTGCAGAGACATGGGGTGTGCTGAGTGACGGGATGTGTAAGGGATCATCGAGGAAAGCAAAGCCTCCCCTTCTCAATAGTCCACTTGGAAGGAAGAACTGAGGGTCATGGTAGTAGAAAGTGCTAATGTCAGCTTCCTTCGGGGTGTAGATGTCATTTCAAGTCAAACAATTTTATCCTAATGCTTGTGCCCAGGAAATGATTTATTGGAGAATACCAATACTAATTACTAGGTACTAAGTACTAATAAGCTCTGGTGGCACAGTGCTTCTCATGTTCTAACAAAAAGGTTGGCAGTTCGAACCCACCAGTCACCCCGTAGGAGAAAAATGTGGCTGTTTGCTTCCATAAAGGTTACAGCCTTGGAAACTTCATGGGGCGGCTCTACTCTGCACTATAGGGTCACTATGAGTTGACATTGACTTGACAGCAATGGGTTAACTACTAATAATACTAACATTACTGTCATTTTTTGTGCCTGAAGTCCGGCAGCATGATGCTGTCCCAGAGCAGAAGATTGAGGACCAAAAGGGCAGGGACTCTGTGCTGCCCCCAAAGGCCATTGCTGGGCGGTATTTATTTTCTGTCTGCCCTGAGATACTCCATCTTGGCTGACCCTTCTTCTTCATTATAATTCTTTGAATACTTTTGACATGTGTCATCTTACATATCCTTTTGGCACCCACCCATTGTGTCTGGGGGTGTCATGCTTCCTCTGCTTCCCTGGACCCGGATCTAAGAGTCAGGAGTCCTGGCTCTGGCACTCTGATCATCTCAAGCCTGATCATCTCTATTTCCTCACCTGCAAAAAGGGAGCTATGATATCTGCCTGGTCTATCTTACAGGGACAGGATCAAATGGCAATGTTAGAGACTTTGTAAGCCATGTAGTGGTGCTAAGTGAGGAACAGGCATTATTCTCTTCTTGCGAGCAAGGGCTATGCCTTATAGTTGCTTTCTGGCTCCCTCATAGTCCCAACCCCAACAAAATTTAACACACTGGTGAGCATATAGGAGGAGCTCAATAAATAATTGTTGGATGTGATCATTGTTGTTCCCACCCTCACAAATTCCTTCTTTGTGTCTATCTGGAGCTGCACAGACAGAGCTCACCATCTCTGCAATGCAGACACTGGGACACACACATATATGACCACAGGGAAGCAGTGGAATGTCACATAACTTGACAGTAGAGACAAAACAAACATCAGTTACACGTAAGGGTTAAATGCAAGTGCACCTTGGAGGTTAGAAAAAGCGATGAGTGAATAACTCAGGCAAGAAAGTACCTTGTGGGAACAGCTTTAAGAGAGAGAGTTGAGGCAGGGTGGGGCAGGGGAAACAGGTTTTATCTGATTGATATTAGAAGACCTTCCGGAGGAAGTGTGTTTTCAGGAGCAGATAGACTGGAGGGAGGGATGGGCTTGGTGAAGAGGTGGCCAGAGAACATTCCAAACACATGAGTGTCACTCCTGCAAGTTGAGGTGGCACGATAACTTCAGGGAGGCTTACTCCTCTTGACAGCTTGGGATGCCCAGAGGGCTGTGTGTGTGTGTACATGTGTGAGTAGATGGTAGGTAGGGTGGAAGGAGGGCAGGGACAGACAGTGTGGGTGGGAGAGAGGAAAGGAAGGACTTGGTGCAGGTAATAAAAGAAATATGAGACCGATAAACGTCAGGTGGGAGATGTTTCAGGGGAGCCCCATAAAGAGATTTCTTTACACTGGATCCAATAAAGACATTCCCAGCTTCTTTGTTTGCATTTAGAACTTGCTATTGGACTAGGTTGAAATTGGAGGAAGGGATAAGGTTAGGGCTGAGGGCAGGGTAAAGAACCCAGGCCCCAAGACCTATACAGTAATGTACAGATCTCATTAGAACTTAACTTAGACTTGGCCTAGCCCCTTTTCACTGAAGGTTTATCAGTGAAGCTGAGCTTTTAGTTCCTTGCTGTTCATTGTGGAGAATCATCGAAAACTACAAGTTGCCCTTTGTTCTTAATCACTCAGAAGTGATTAATATGATCATACACTGGGTACGGTATGATCAGTTTGGCCTTAACGTTGGCCTAGAGTCCCTGGCTGTGCACACATCCATTTGGAGTGAGGAAGGACTGGACCTTCCCTCCGTCCAAGTCAAATAATCCAACACTGCTCCCTGGCTTCACCTTCCTCTCTGGATCCTAGAGCCCCAGACGTGATCTCATCAGCGCTACTCCCCAGAGGGAGGTGGGGAGGCACAGGACTGTTTCGTTCCATTTTCCAAATGGAGAAACTGAGGCACAGAGCAGTGAGAGGGGCTTGCCCAGGATGAGATAATGAGCTAGCTGCAGAGCTGAGAATGTACTGGGCTTTGGCTCAGGCAGCTGCCATCCAGAACAGTCAGTGTGTGTGTGTATGTCTCTCTCTCTCTCTCTCTCTCTCTGTGTGTGTGTGTGTGTGTGTGTTCCTCTCTGGTCCGCCTAAACTTTCAACATGGATATTCTGGAGATGACACAGTTTACAAATGGACCCCGTTTCCTGAGAAAGAACCTGTGACATTTAGCAAGTTACATAACCTTTGTACGTCCAATGTCCTCATCTGTAAATAGGAAATAATAATGATACCTACCTCATAGTATTGCTGTGAAGATCCATTGAAGTTAGTAATGGATCAAAATCTCAGTATCCAAGTTCTGACCCCCGGCTGAATATCTGAGCCACCTGACCACAATACCCACTTGGTGGAGACCGTGTGCTTGCCTGAGCCCACTCTCAGTTACGCAGTTTAGTGTGGGAGCCATGACATGGTGAGCCTAAACACCAACAGCTCTAATAAAATTTGTATCCTATTACGTTTAGTTTCCTAATCATATGATCATTGCAGTGGGGAAGGGAGCTAGTTTTGATCAAGTGCCAACTATGTGCTGGGCGATTTTCTATATACTGTACATAAATTATTTTATTGAATCCTTATCACAACCCCTAAGAAATTTTTTACCTGGCAAGTCCTGGGTTCTGAGTGGTGGAAAGAAATAAGACTGATGTTTAAAGAATCCAGATTAAAGAACCCAAAGAGCTGAATGTCTGTAAAACTATATACTCCCTCTCACCTCCATTTATTCTTCAACTCATTGCAATTGAGTTTTCATCTTTATCATCGCACATTGCACATTTTAGCCATCATCTGACTGGTTGGCACCACCCATCTGTTGGTTTGTTGTACTGTGAGGACTTGCATGTTGCTGTGATGCTGAAAGTTATGCCACTAGTATTTCAAATACCAACCAGTGGACAGGTTTCAATATAGCTGCTAAACTAAGACAGACTAGGAAGAAAAGCATGGCAATCTACTTCTGCAAATTAGTCAGTTGATATCCTAGAGATCACAACAGAACATTGTCCCGTAGAGTGTTGGAAGATGAGCCCCCTAAGTTGGAAGGCACTCAGAATAACACAGGGGCTGCAACAACTGATTTGAGCATACTGATTGTGAAGATGATGTGAGACTGGGCAATGTTCCCTTCTGTTGTACATGGGATTGCCGTGAGTCAGAGCTGACTAACAATAACAACAAAAATTTGCTTGTGTGAGGTTGATTGCCAACTCTTCCTCCTGAAGCTCTCCCTTCGCTGGCTTCTGATCTTTTAGTTTCCATGGGGTGGGGGGGGGGGGCGGGGGGCTGCTGTTCCTTGCCTACTCCATAGAAATTAGCCTTCTCCGAGAGTCTGTGCTCAGCTCTTCTTCTTTCCATGTTGACTGCTCACTTTGAGAGATCTTTTCCCTTACAATGCCATAGATTAGTTCCAACCTCCAGATCTGTAGCCCCTCCCCAAAACTTCAGACTAAATATTTCATTACCTCCCAGAGTTTCTTCCTTGGTTGTTTCTCAGACACATCCAATTCTACATATTTCAAACCAAACTCACCCTTTCTTTGTAATTTGCTCCTTTTTCTTATCACTGATTTGATGAGTGACATTACCATCAAGGCAGTCTCCTAACAAGGAGTTGGGAATTAGTGTAGACATCTCCTTTTCCTTTACCCTCTATTTCAATCTATAGGTCATCTTTCCTTCCCATCTCTCCCTCCTCACCATCCCCACATCTTGGTCCTCAATTTAGGCCTCCATTTTTTTGTTTGCCTTCAGTCTTGTTTCCCTGCGGTTCAGCTTCTGCTCCCTTCACCAGAGCAACCCTTTCAAATCTGTAAAATTTATTCACACTGCTCTGGTTTTCTATTAGGAACCCTGGTGGTGCAGTGGTTAAGCACTCAGCTGTTAACCAAGAGTTTGGCAGTTTGAACCTACCAGCTACTCCATGGGAGAAAGATGTGGCAATCTGCTTCTGTAAAGATAACAGTTTGAAAACCCTATGGGGCAGTTCTACTCTGCCCTATAGGATCGCTATGAGTTGGAATCGACTCGATGGCAATGGGTTTGGTTTTGGGGGTTTTAGTTTTCTATCATCTTTAGGATAAAGGCCAAAGCCCTCACGACCTGACCCTTCTTAACCCTGTCCAGTTTCCTCTCTGGCAATGACTCCACCCTCTCTCTCATGGAGTTGGGGTGGGAACAACTCTGTTGTATTCTGTCTGACGTGCCCATTCCCCACTTACCTGCCTGGCAAACATCTCAGCTTGAGAGTCACATCCTTTGAGAAGACCTTCTTAATCACCACTTCTGCCTTCTTACACCCACCATAGTATGTTCACTATGTGTTGGAATTGACTCAACGGCAACGGGTTTGCTTTTGGTTTGGTTTTATCCTTGGCACACACATCTACCACAACTTGTCTAACTTCCTCAACTGGGCTGAAATCCTCTTGAAGGCGGCGATCACGTCTTATTCACATTTATCTCCGTGGTGTCTATCGTGGTATTCAGGACATAGTGGGAATTCAACCAGTGCTTGTTAAATGAATGGTGAAGAGGGGAACTGAAAATTTAAATCCATGCTTATCTGCCCCGACCTGAGAGGTCGTGAATGCTTCTTCCTCCCGCTAGAGGGCAATCTCATCGTGTGTTTCACTGGAGGCCCAGCGCAGTGCGACTGCACCTCAGACAACTTCTCTTTGCCAACTATACTCCTGGCTGAGCCTGAGCTCGCCCTGTGAGCTGCGCTGGCCAGGGGCTCTTAAGCTAGTGCCAGTCCCCTGACCAGATTCCTGATATTTCCTTCAGATGTACCCTTTATTTCTTTCATCACCTTATGCTTCCTTTAATGTGTACAACCTTCCAAAAACCCAAACCCATTGCTATCGAGTTGATTCCAACTCACAGCGACCCCTATAGGACAGAGTAGAACTGCCCCATAGAGTTTTCAAGGAGCAGCTGGTGGATTCGAACCGTCAAGCTTTTGGTTAGCAGCTGAGCTCTTAACCACTGCGCCACCAGTGCCCATACAACCTCCAACAGTAGCAAATTCAGACTTTTCCTTACTTTCTTTAATGGTTGTTGTTAGATGCCATAGAGTTGGTTTCAACTCATAGCGACCCCATATGACAGAGTAGAAGTGCCCCATAGGGTTTTCTAGGCTGTAATCTTTATGAAAGCAGATTGCCAGGTCTTTGTCCCACAGAGCCACCGGGTGGGTTCCAACCGCCTCTCTTTTGGTTAGTAGCGGGGCACTTAACCAAGGTGCCACTGGGGGCTCTTTTCCTTGAGCTTCTGATCTTAGATAACTTGGTTAATGACAAGGTTTTAGGGTATCATCTGCCTGTTGACATAGTTGCATCTTAACTGCTTTTAGTGCTTTTATTCAGATAACTAACGTGTGTCCTGGTGGGGGGCCTATTTTTTGGTGGGAGTGGTGGGTATGCTCTCCAAAACGAAGAACCAAGCCGATGCTCCCAGGGTCCTTCAGATCACACTGCGCGGCTGCCTGCCTATGACTGCTCGGTCCCGACTGCTGTGCTCAGGAGCGCACTTACATTAGTCCACCGCTTACAACCCACCTGTGCACAGAGGGTAGTGTCCTCCTCCGAAAGTTAATGCCCTGTTATGAATTGAGTTGTACTTTTATTTTTTAGAAAACATTTTAAAAATAATACATTGTTCACCTGCATTAAGAAAGTTTCCTGTTGGGGGAAAGTTCCACGGCGCTCTGTGTCCTGAATCTGCCCTGGATTACTGTGTTCAGTTCTGTGCATCTCTTTTTAAAGATAGTGCTAATTATCCAAGACTATGCTAGGTGATGCAAATAGTTAATGTGCTTGGCTGCTAACCAAAAGGTTGGAGGTTCGAGTCCACCCAGAGGCACTTTGGAAGAAAGACCTGGAATTCTGAAAAATCAGCCACTGAAAACGCTACGAAACACAGTTCTGCTCTGACACACGGGGGCCACCATAAGTTGGAATCGACTCCCCAGAAACTGGTTTTAACATCTGAAGGAGGTTAAACAGAATGGTGACGGCTCTGGGAACTGGGTTGTCTAAGGATCAGTGGAAGCAGAAATGGGGTCTGTGTGGGCTGAAGAAGAAAAGACTTAGGCTTCTCATCACGTGGATGCTCCTATTCCCACCCATCTATAATAAAAGAATAAAAAATATAAGTGTTTTCAAGCAAGGAAAAATGATCCTTGCTTGATGGGTCAGCTCCCAGGCCTTCTTTTGTAGTGCAGAATATCCTGAGTGGGGTGAACAACATAAAATGGAAATGGTGGAGAGGCTACACGATCCAATAAGATGTGGGATGGGGGTGGGTGCAGGCTTGTTTGGGAGTTGTCTAAAGTGGGAGAGTTTGGGGGGCCTTCTGTACTGAGAATGGGTGATCAAAAGAGAAGCATGGGAAAGAAAATGGTAACGAGTTGCGTGTGGTTTATTGTTTGACTGCATTTTAATAATCTTTGAGAGATTCCAGGATATTTTTTAATTGCATTTTCACCTATTCTTGGTTACTGGGCTCTTTTACTTGAATGAGACTTTGGCAGCCCTGGGACTAACCCAGTGCCGTCGAGTCGATTCCAGCTCATAACGACCCTGGGACTAGGTGAGTTAAATGGGGAAGCAATTTCTGATAACTAGTCAAGAATGGGATAGGTTCCCTCATGACGTGATGAGACTCACTGAGTTGGGATGAGCCTCTGTTCGAGATGCTGTGTAGGGGTGTTCTGAACTGGGCTAAAGGTTGCAGTGGCTTCTAGGGTCCTTTCCAGTTCTGAGATTCTATGACTTTATAAAAATGACAAATTGCTGGACAAGTGTGAGGGGCCCACCTTCTTACCTGCCTCTCCCATGCTTTGTTGGAAAGCTTATGAAAAGTCTGGAATAAATAAGGGAGTGGATGGGCCTTTGATGGCACAACGGTTAGGTGCTCAGTTTAAACCAGAGGCTCCATGGAAGACAGACCCCGTGGTCTGCTCCTATAAAGATTACAGCCAAGAAAACTCTATGGGGCAGTTCTACTCTGTCACATGGGGCTGCTATGAGTCGGAATTGACTCAGTGGCACCCAACAACAACAATTTAGCTCAAGGAAACCCTGGTTCCCCCCAAAAACCACTGAGGGATCACCCTGTATTGTGTATATAATCAGAACAGTTAAAATAAAAATGCAAGTGTTTAGCCCAACAAACATCTACGGAGGGAATTCCATGTCCAGACACAGTACTAGAAGGTACAAGGATCATGCCCTTGAGGAGTTCATCATCTGTGAGAAAGAGAACCATGTGAGCAAATACTTACATCTAGTATCACAGGAATGGATAGATGCATGTACAAGGAGAAAGCCAGGGATCCGCCTGCAAGGTGATGGAAAGCTTTCTGAGGAGGTCATTCTTGAGCAAGGTTTTAAAAGAATGAACAAGTGAGCAAGTGTAGGACAAGGCTGGAGCAAGGCTAGTGGAAGGGGCATTCCGGGCAGATGAGGAATGAAAGGCCAAGGAGCAGATATATAAAGCCCAATAATGTGTTATTAGAGTTGGGTTGGGGAGGGGGTGGCATGGCTGGAGCCCAAAGGTCTAGTTATAAAACTGTGCGATATGAGACTGAAGAGTTATGAAAGGCTTTGTATTCCATGCTTAGGAGCTTTAGTTTTATCCTACAGGGACTTTGGAACCCTGAAGAATTCTAATCCTATCAGTTTTCGGAAAGCAAATGGAGAACAGATTGAAGGGTTGTGATTAAGCGTGTACACATGTGGTTATGTATATATTCCAGATGAAGTCAATTGAAAGGTTCAGGTGTGGGGGCCTTCCCATGCGGACAGCTTCACTATTCTAAACCATGGTTCTATCCCCGAATTGTTTCACAAGCTTCTTATGGGATCAAAAAACCATTTAGCTCAATTCTGCATTTGACAGAGGAGGAAACTGAGGCTCCGAGAGGCGCAGTAACTTGCCCAAGGGCACGTAGCTAGGGAGTGACAGATCCCTTGGTTTCTTGGCCCTTAATCCAATGTTCTCATCATGCTGTCATCTGCGTTCTGCAATTTTCCACTACCCACAGGATGACGTTAGCACTCTGGGAAGTGGTTAATAAAGCTGTAGCTATCTGGACACAACCAGCTTTCTTCTCTAGGTAGGTCTCCATGGCATGCTCAGGTCTACCTCTATACCTCTCCTGAAAGGCACCCCTGACGTTCATTCTCTCCGTAGGGAATGCCTATTCCTAGTGCCAGTGTTGTCTTCTATCTGAACCAGTCCCTGAACCAGTCATGCTTTCTCCTTGTTTGCATAGCACTTGTGTTTCATCTAATGTCGGGTTTACAAGCCCCCTGCCCCACACATCTGAAAGCTCTTCGGAGGCAGACATTATTTCCATCTGGTTCATAGTTGTAACTCTGGTGCCTAACATGGTACCTGGTACCCAGTAGACCAAGCCAGTTGCCGTCAAGTCAACTCTGAGTCATGGTGACCCCACGTGTGTCAGAGTAGAACTGTGCTCCATAGAGTTTTCAAATACTGATTTTTCGGAAGTAGATCATCAGGTCTCTCTTCTGATGTGCCTCTGGGTAGTAGTCTTGAACCTCCAACCTTTCTGTTAGCAGCTGAGCGTGTTAACTGTATCACCCAGGGGGTCCTGGCACCTAATAGATGTCCACTGAATGTTTGTTGAGTGACTAAATTGATGAATCAAGAGTCTGACCTCGAATCCCTCCATGTGGATCTGTCATAAGGTCCCTGGGGCTCTCACTGAGCGTGTAGTCTTCTTATTTTTACCGTGGCTGATGCTGGTGTTCTACTAGAAATTCTTGAGGTCTGGGAAGCTTTCTATGTGTTTCTCTTCTCAAAAAGTGGTGACTCTGAGTTCATCGCTCCTTTGTAATTCTTCTGTATTGTGTTGACCCCAGGAAATTAATTTCCGTTGGACACTTCAGCCTGGAAATTTCTTTTCTTTCCTTTTTAGCTATTAAGAGCCAAAGCTGTTCTTACGGCTTAGATTTGTTTTGGTCTTTTGGGAAAAAAAATTCCCTGGCTTTTTAAAAAAATTTCTTCCTTCTCTCTCCTTCTCCCTCTCAAATTCCATGCATGTTTAGTCTTGTTTAAACAGTTAGATTCACCTTAAGGAAGCCAAAAGTGGAGCCACTTTGATGAGTGGGACTGGGGGCTGACACTTTTGCCCCAGCCAGTTTTTATTCTCTTTTCTGAGAAAGTCTTTCCCATCCCTGCACTTCTGCCAGCTGATTAACGTCTTGTGATGAAGCGCCCAGGTTCTGCATTTCCAAGGGGTTAGCTCTTTCTGGATGGAGATTACTTATTTTTTGTTTAAGAGAGAATCATTTACTTTTTTCTTTTTTTTTTACATTTGATTAAAAATTCTGGGCTTGGTCCAGGCAAAGCTGTGAGAGGGTGACCCTGGGGCCTGGCTGGATCATAAGCCTGGGAGCTCCTGGGGCTCTCTTGCTTTTGCTAGGGAAGAGCCAAGTTTGGGCTGGATTGAAAAGTGGGAGTTTTATTCCTTCTTCCTGGGCTAGGCAATAGGAAACCGCCCCCCCCCCGGCCCCCAGCTATCCATTGTGAATTTGCTCCCCCGCTACGTGGGTTTTTTTTTTATCCATTGTGAATTTTTTATGTGGGGTTTTTTTTTTTTTTTATCCATTGTGAATTTGCAGACATCTTTTTTTTTTTTTCTCCCTGGTTTCACTTTTGTCTGATGCTCAGCTTCCTGGAGCTTTCCAGGAGCTGTTTGTGGCTGTTGTCAGCTGGTGGCTTGGGGCAGGGTCTTCCACATAGCCCTGGCGTTAAGCAGAGAGGGTAGCATCTTCTTGGAGCTCAGGGAGGTCTGAGGGCAGAGGGGCTGTGGCGTAACAGCCATCTGGGATGTTGAAATCCACAGTGATAAGAGGGGAAGGGAACGGAACTGGCATTGTGGACCACCTTGTGGTGTGGGGAATGTGTTAGGCATATTTAAAATGTATCTTCATTTAGTTCTGTAACAGTGAAGGCACTGGTGATTCAGCGGTAGAATTCTCCCCTCCATGCAGGAGACCTAGGTTCAATTCTCAAACAATGAATCTCATGCACAACTCACTGTCTGTCACTGGAGGCTTCTGTGTTCCTATGATGCTGAACAGGTTTCAGCAGAGCTTCCAGACTAAGATGGACTAGGAAGAAAAGTCTGGTGATCTACTTCTGAAAATCAGCCAGTGAAAATCCTATGGATCACAGCAAACTAACCTGCAGCTGGTCATGGGGATCACGTGGCACTGGCAGTGTTTTATTTCATTGTGCGTGGGTTGCCGTTAGCCGGGAGCCGACCTGGAGGCACCTAACACTCGACATGTACTGAGCTTACCGTATGCCTGGCACATGCTATATATTATCTCATTTAAACCTCAGTATAAGGAACACTTACGTGTGGTGCTTACTGGTATTTCCATTTTACAGATATGGAAACTAAAGCTTGGCGAGGCCGAGATAATTAAAGAATTGCCCAAGGATGGGAACCAGACTGGGCTCAAAATCCTGTGCCCTTTCATTAAGTCTATCCAGGCAGTGGATGAGGCCATGAGAGTCATCAGAGTATTTTCAGAATGCCATAAAATATGATCTATTGAATTTCCTCAAGTGAATAAGTAACAATTTCTCCAGCAAACAAACGATCATATTACATGTATGCATTTTAAACCACAACCACAAGCAGCCTGGTCCGTGAAAATGTAAGCTGCTGAACAACACATGAGTTTGTTTCCAAGTTTTCTTATTAATAGTTTTTACTCATTCATTTATTT
The DNA here is from genome assembly GCF_030014295.1 of Loxodonta africana. Classification (NCBI taxonomy): domain Eukaryota; kingdom Metazoa; phylum Chordata; class Mammalia; order Proboscidea; family Elephantidae; genus Loxodonta; species Loxodonta africana. The sequence continues at coordinate 160,610,540 of NC_087344.1, read as the reverse complement.
TGTCTTAACGCTAGCTCTGGCTCAAAAGCATGTGGTAACAACTGAGTGCTGAACAGAAATTTATGGGAGAAATGCATATAATTGAGGAAAGTGAATGTGTTCATATTTTTTTTTTAGTACACTGGTGTCTTAGGCTAGGTTCTCTAGAGATGCAAAACCAGCGAAGGATATATATACACATATGTATATATATATACACACACACACATAAAGAGAGAGAAAGATTTATCTCAAGGAAATGGCTCATGTGGTTGTAGAGGCTGGCAAGTCCCCAGTGCTCGGGTCAGGTATCAGGCTGGGGGCCTCTCCTGAATCATGTAGCTACAGTGGCTGATATACTCAAGATTGGTAGGTTAGACAGCAGGCCAGTGGCTCACAGGCTGCGGAGGCTGATGCATCCCAAGATTCACAGGTAATACGGCAGGCCACTGGCTCAAGTCCCAAGTCAGATGATGATGAGCTGAATGCAGGATTCAGAGCAAGCAACTGAGCTTTGCCAGAAAGTCCGTATATATATTGGACTTAGGCCACATCCCTGAGGAAACTTTCCTTAGAACTGATTGGCTGATTGCATCAGATCACATCACGGAGAATGAAAACATCATTACAAAACTGTCAAATTACACCATCACACAACTGCCAAACTGCATCATTACATAACTGCCAAACCACTGAAAATCATGGCCTAGCCCAGTTGACACACAACCTTAACCATCACAGTCCACCCCTTGTCAACTTGGCACACGTACATCTCCTTAAGCCATATGCATTCTCTAAATAAAGACTATTACAAAGTCATACTTGTTCCTAACATGATACAACTAACGTAAGTCCAACTGAAAACCCACTAGCCCTGTTTATATCTTATATTTTATACATGAAGAAAACAAAAATATTTGATGCATTCATACAAAGAAGAAATATCATAACAATTATAGTTCTAGTTCTGCAACCAGTCACATGGTTGTAGCTGGTATTCAGAACTGCCTTCTTCCACCACCCATTCCATATACCCTTTACCCTCAGCAAGCATCTCAACTGGTCATGGTCCTTTGCCTGATGATGTGACTCAAACCTTCATTCCCGAAGGATCTGGGCAATTAGTAGTCATGTTGGAATTGGGTTGCTGTAGCTTTCCACTGACTTTAATCACAGGACATAGTAGTATTAAGAGACGCTCTAAGGGATCTCCTGTATTCCAGATATACTCTTCTCTACCTCCATTATGTAACACCCATCTGATTTCCACTTGGCAGTCAGGTTCAAACACACCAGCCAATATGGTAACTCCCTTCTTTGCCTGTTGGTCAAAGGCATGGGGAGGCCAAAGTGGCCAGACGGCATTCTTAACATCCAGTTCAATGGAATCCATGTTGTGTCTCCAGGTGGGAGCATTTCTTCCTTTGGAATTAAGACCTCTAGACCCACAAAGCATAGGGTCACGGGGACAGGAAGTAAAAATTTTGCAAGCGGGTCACTAGGGGTAACAGTGAGTGGGTGCCACTCCCACCTAGAACTGTGAGTCCTGGCTATGGGAAAAAGAGCACCATATATTGAATGCTGGTTTAGAGCATATAGAGCCTCCTGGAGAGCATTGCCCCAGTTCTGCAAAGAGTTGTCATCTAGCTGGTGCTGTAGTGGTGCCTTTAGAAGGCCATTCCATGGTTCTATCAAGTCAGCTGCTTCAGGATGATGGGGAACATGGTGAGCCCAGTGAGTTCCATGAGCATGGGCACATTGCCGTACTCTATTTGCTGTGAAGTTAGTCCTTTGATCTGAGGTGATGCTGTGTGGTATACTATGACGGTGGATAAGGCGTTCTGTGAGTCCACAGTGGTAGTTTTGACAGAAGCATTGTGTGCAGGGAAGACAAATCCGTGCCTAGTAAGTGTCTATTCCAGTAAGAATGAAATGCTGCCACCAGGTTGCTGCCTGATTGCTTCAAGGAATGGTGCCATATTGGGGACTCAGTGTTGGTCCTTGCTGCTGAAAGATTGGACACTCAGCAGTAGCTGTAGCCATGTCGGCTTTGGTGAGTGTGCTTCCATGTTGCTGAGTCCATGCATAACCTTCATCCCTGCCACAATGGCCACTTTGTTCATGAGCCCATTGGGCAATGATGGGAGTGCCTAGGGAAAGAGGATGACTGGTTTCTATGGAACGTGTCATCCTATCTACTTGATTGTTAAAATCCTCCTCTGCCGAGGTCACCCTTTGGTGAGCACTTACATGAGACACAAATATCTTCACTTCTTTGGCCTATTCAGAGAGATATATCCATGTACCTTTTCCCAATACCTCCTTGTCACCAATTTTCCAATCATGTTCCTTTCAAATCCCTGACCATTCAGCCAAACCATTGGCCACAGCCCATGAATCAGTATACAATCATACATCTTGCAATTTCTCCTTACAAGCAAAGTGTACAACCAGGTGCACTACTAAAAATTCTGCCCATCAGGAGGATTCCCCTTCACCACTGTCCTTTAGGGTGATCCCAGAAAGGGGCTGCAGTGCTGTCACTGTCCACTTTCAAGTGATGCCTGCCTATCGTGTAAGACCATATGTAATCAGGCACAAGTTTTCTCTTCCTTAGTCTACTGACCATTAGGAATTCCGCATGAGGACACAGGTGCACTGGGAGAGGGCAGGTAATATGACAGGAGTGGAGACCAAGGGCATTTGGGCCACTTCCTCATGCAACTTACTTGTGCCTTCAGGTCCTGGTATGCACATCCAACTTTATGGCTTTGTGCATCAGACAACATCCAGTTCATGACAGGCAGCTCAGGCCACATGGTGACTTGATAGCCCATGGTTAAGCATTCAGCCTCTACTAAGGCCCAGTAAAAAGCCAAAAGATGTTTCTCAAAAGAAGAGTAGTTATCTGCAGAGGACAAAAAAAAAAAAAAAAAAAACACACAGCACGGCTTTATTCCAAAATCCAAGGGTCTGCACTGTGATTTACCAAGAGGAGCCCACCAAAGACTCCAAACAGCACCTCTATCTTCCACTGACACTTCAGGCATCATTGGATCAGCTGGATCATATGCCCAAGTGGCAGAGTGGCTTGCATGATATCCCAAATCTGTTGTAGCACCTTCTTTTCTTCTGGGCCCCACTCAAAACTAGCAACTTTTTGAGTCACTTGATAAATAGGCCAGCGTAGCACACCCAAACAAGGGGTATATTACCTCCAAAATCCAAAAAAGCCCACCAGGCACTGTACCTCCTTTTTAGTTGTAGGTGGGGACAGAAGTAATAACTAATCTTTCACTTTAGAAGGAGTATCTTAACATGCCCCACACCACTGGACTCCCAGATATTTCACTAAGGTGGAAGGGGCCTGAATTTTTGTTGGCTTAATTTGCCACCCTCCAGCATGCAAATGTTTCACCAATAAGTCCAGAGTCATTGACATTTCTTCCTTACTAGGTCCAACCAGCATGATGGCATCCACGTAATGGACCAGTGTGAGATCTTGTGGAAAGGAAAGGTGATTAAGTTCCCTGTGGACTAAATTATGACTTAAGGCTGGAGAGTTGATGTAGCACTGAGGTAGGGCACTGAAGCTGTATTGCTGGCCTTGCCAGCTGAAGGCAAACTGCTTCTGGTGTTCCTATAAAACCAGAACAGAAAAAAAGGTATTGGCCAGCTCAGTAGCTGCACACCATGTACCAGGAGATGTATTAATCTGCTCAAACAAAACCACATGTGGAACCCCTGGAATTGGAGTCACTAGCTGGTTAAGTTTATGACAATTCACTGTATTCTTCAAGTTCCATGCGTTTTTTCCACAGACCAAATAGGCGAGCTGAATGGGGATGAGATGGGAATTCCTACCTCTGCATCCTTGATGGTGGCAGTAATCTCTGAAATCTCTCCAGGAATGTGGTATTGCTGTTGGTTTACTATTTTTCTAGGTAGTGGCAATTCTAATGGCTTCCATTTGGCTTTTCCTACCGTAATAGCTCTTACTCCACATGTCAGGAATCTAATGTGAGGTTTCTGCCAGTTGTTGCGTATATCTATTCCAATTATGCATTCTGGAACTGGGGAAATTACTACACGATGGGTTCAGGGATCCACTGGACCCACTGTGAGACAAACTTGAGCTAAGACTCCATTGACAACCTGACCTCCATATGCTCCCACTCTGACTCGTGGGCCACAGCAACATTTTGGGTCTCTTGGAATCAGTCTAAGTTCACTGATCCCAAAGTCTGATTATTTTCCTTTCCACAGTGAACAGCCACTCTTGTTAAAGGCTGTAGATCCCTTTGGGGAAGGTTAGGAGAAAGATTAACAGTATAAATTTTTGGCGGTGTAGTGGAGTTTTCCTCAAAGGGACCTGACCTCCCTTTCATCCAAGGGCTTGTGGGTCTGTAAACTGGCTCAAGTCTGGAAATTGGTTGAGGGGCCATGGCTCTCTATTCTGGTGATCTGAGTTAGACTGCCATTCACTTGAACTACAATTCTTCTGCTTGTACAGATCAAGTGAATATTTAGTAGATTTCTCATCTATTTCACTCCTAGGGACACTATGATGAAGTCGCCAACACCATAAATCCATACGAGTGCCACCACTTGGGCCATTGTAGTTAGAGGTTTTAATTCAGTTAGAGCAGCTCCCGGTGTCAAGTCTGACATACATAAAACAGCACTCACAGCAGTCTTCAACAATATTAGGGCTCCCTTCACAAACTTGCTCCTCATCATTGTGGAAAAATGTGTATCCTCTGGCCACTTTATGTGTGGGTCTGTGGGTCTAACCTGATAACATGCTGATTCTCCTAAGCCTTCGGATACCTTCTACAGTACACCAAGGCAGGCCTGGTACTTCATTTTGATTTAGTGTAGGCCACATGCTTCAGAGAACCAACCAAACCATTGGATCCTTTCACCTCTTGAGCTGAAACATTGAATGAAGAATTTGTGCTTAGTGGGCCTATATCATAAACTCAGACTAATGCAACTTTATGTTCCTTGCACCATTATCCTACACAACTAATAATCCATTTCCACACATTTTCCCCAGGTTTCTGTTTGTACTTTTCAGAAAAGTCAAGCAGCTCTTTTGAAGCGTAGCATACCTCCTCCTGAGTTACAATGTATACTTCACCTTTTGGGTCTTGATGGGACTTAAGTCTAGTTATATGTCTAGAAGCAAAAATGGTTGGTGGGGGTGGGTCCTGGGAACATTCATCAATGTCTTGGAAGGCATCTACCTCAGGTGATGCCACAGGCAATGACTCAGACACTTCCCCAAGTGATGACTCAGGTGCCATCCCAGGTAATATCTCAAAGGCTCTTCAGACACATCTGGGTTAATCTCATCAGATGGGGGTGGAGGGGATAATGGTTTTACTGTTGTCTTAGTCATCTAGTCTTGCTATAACAGAAATACCACAAGCGGATGCCTTTAACAAAGAGAAATCAATTTTTTCACAGTAAAGTAGGCTAAAAGTCCAAATTCAGGGTGTCAGCTCCAGGGGAAGTTTTTGTCTCTCTGTCAGCCTTCTCATCAGTCTTTCCCTGGACTAGGAGCTTCTCCTCAAGGGACCCTGGGTCCAAAGGACACTCTCTACCCCCAACTCTGCTTTCTTGGTGGTATGAGGCCCCCTGCCCTGTCTCTGTGCTCATTTCTCTCTTTTATAGCTCAAGAGATTGCCTCAAGGCACAATCCAATCTTGTAGACTGAGTTCTGCCTCACTAACACAACTGCTGCCCATCCTCCCTCATTAGCATCGTAGACACAGGACTTACAGCATACAGGAAAATCATACAATACTGGTAATCATGGCCCAGCCAAACTGATACACACATTTTTGGGGGACATTATTCAATCCATGACATTCCACCCTTTTTTTTTTTTTTTGGCCCCCCCTAAAATCACATCCTTGCAACATGCAAAACATATTTACCCCATCATATCATAGTAAAAGTTTTAACTCCATGTCCAAAATTCAAAAATTCCTCTTCATCTGTGAAATCTAGAACATAAGTTATCTGCTTTCAGAGGTACAGAGGTAGACATGGCAGGCACAAGCTAGACATTTCCACTACAAATGGGAGAAACTGGAGGAACAGAAGGGACATCAGGCACCAAGCAAGTCAGCAGAACACATTATGTTAGTCCTCAAAGCTCTGAAAATAATTCTCTGTTCTGAGAGAATTTACACAATGCCCCTGCCCTCCAGACTCTTGGTATTGGCCACACTCTTTAGATTCTGAGTGGAGGCCTCTCAGCCCTGAGCTTCAGCTCCGCCTTCCAGGCCCACTGGGACAGCAACTCTGCTCCCTCTGCTTTAGGTGCACCATTCTTCTAGTCCATATGAGTGGTGGCTCCACCCTTAGGAACACCAGAGACCATGGCTCCACCCTTTGAAATCCCTGAGGTCATGGTCATACCTTTTGAGACTGAGACAGCTCGGCTTCTTGTATTCCTTGTCTCTTCAGCTTCTGGTTCCTGGTTTCTTAGCTTCTCGGCTCCTTAGGCCTCACACCTGCATCTGCCCTGCTGGGGCAAGTGTTCCAAAGCTCTGTAGCTCCACCAATAAGTGCCTGAAGGCACCCCACTCAGCCGGGAAGCCTCCTGCGCACAGGCACTCAGCTCTCTCACTCCATGGGTGGGCTCCAGTGCCTTCTTGTGCTGTTCTCCTGGTTCTGCTGCTGCAGGCTCTCTGTCACTGCAGGTTCTCTGCTGCTGCTGGACCTCTTCCACTGCTGCTCCTCTATTCATTCACACTCCTTAGAAACCATATGGGGCAGTTCAACTCTGTGCCTGGTGGATTCCAACTGTTGACCTTTTGGTTATCAGCAATAGCTCTTAACCACTACGCCAACAGGGTTTCCAAAATACAAGTGGATGACTTTAACAAAGAGAAATCTATTTCTTCGCAGTAAAGTAGGCTAAAAGTCTAAATTCAGGGCATCAGCTCCAGAGGAAGACTTCTTTCTCTGTCAGCCTTCTCATCAATCTTCCCACGACTAGGAGCTTCTCTGCGCAGCGACCCCGTATCCAAAGGACACACTCTGCTCCCGGCACTGCTTTCTTGGTGGGTTCCCCTCATTTCTCTGGTCGCTCCTCTTGTATATCTCAAGAGATTGCCTCAAGGCACAATCCAATCTTGTAGACTGAGTTCTGCCTCACTAATACAACTGCTGCCCATCCTCCCTCATTAACGTCATACAGGCAGGATTTACAACATATAGGAAAATCACACAATACCAGGAATCATGACTCACCCAAATTGATACACACAGTTTTGGGGGGACATAATTCAATCCATGACAACTGTGGAGGGTGGCTTAGCAGACAAAGGTGGAGTAATCTCTTCACATGGGAGTAAGAGAGCTCGTTTTGTAGGCAGGAGTGATTCAAAGGAATTTAGGGGCTCAATGTCCCCAGCTTCCTGATTTTCTGCACATATGTCCCCATCCAAAGTTTCAGGATCCCATTTCTTTCTAATCAATACCCTTATTATTACTTTAGACACCATTTGAGGTTGGGAATTCAGATGGCATTGTGATTCAGCCACTGTTGCGATAAGACTGTGTGTTTGGTTTTCAGCAATATCACCTCTGTTACTACAAGAAACAAGGTTTTATTTCAGGGCACAAGTGGCAAAGTGTGATGCTTGAGCTGTGACTCTGAGGCTCTTTGTTTCACTACTTTGTCTAGCAAAAGTGGAGCCAATGAACCAGCTTCCCTATACTTCTCATTCTGACAAAACTGTAGAAAAGTATCAAACATGCACTCACCCAGAGCCTCACATCTCACCAATAATTGATCTATCGGTGGTGATATTTTGCATATTAATATTGCCCCACCACACAATGGATTAGCAGCATCCTCTTTACTACTGGTGCAGAGTCATCAGTACCTTTAATAGACTAGTCAGACTTGAGAACCAATTCAGAAAACTCATCCTTATAATTTTATTTCTCTAGAACCACTCTGCTCATTTCTTGATACAAAATATCTTAAGCAGGGTTCTCTAGAGAAGCAAAACCAATGAAGCATATATATATATATTTATCTCAAGGAAATGGTTCACATCGTTGTAGAGGCTGGCAAGTCCCAAGTCTGTGGGTCAGGCGTTAGGGTGGAGGCTTCTCCTGACTCACATGGCTGCAGAGGCTGATAAATCCAAGATCAGGAGGTAATATGGCAGGCTGCTGGCTCATAGGCTACGGAGGCCATTGAATCCCAAGATCAGCAGGAAAGACAGCAGGCCACTGGCCACAAGCTGCAGAGGCTGATGAATCCCAAGATCAGCAGGCAATATGGCAGGCTGGTGGCTCAAGTCCCAAAAACTGCCGTTCAGATGATGATGAGCCGGATGTAGGATCCAGAGCAAGCAAGTGAGCTTTACCAGAATGCCCATATACATATTGGATGCAGGCCACACCCCTGAGGAAATTCCTCTTAAAATTGACTGGGCGATCATATTAGATCACATCATGGAGGATGTTTACATCATTACATAACTGCCAAACTGCATCATTACATAGCTGCCAAACCATGAGAATCATGTCCCAGTTAAGTTGACACACAAACTTAACCACCACAATTGGGAAAGCTGCTAATGCTTGATGGAAGCAGTGCAGCCCCAGGCATGCCTGCAAAACACCAGACCCTGCAGAAGCATTGACTCTGAGCCACACTAAGCATTCATAGGAAAGCAGGTGTGTGTGTGGGGAAAGTTCATCCCAAAGTATGGAGCTTTTCTTTGGAGCTCAGAAAGGTGCTGTGTGCCATTTTATAGGTAGACCATTTACTTGTGACGTCTTTTATTTGCCTATGTTACTAGCAAAATCATTTGAAAAGTTGAAGTACACTGATGAGCCTATAAACTTGGCACAAGTGTGCTAGAATGGAGGCGGTGGTGGGAAAGGTGCAATTTGCCTGGAATTTTGAAAACGGCTGAGATAATGTCCTAAGTGGGACCACTAGTACCAAGACCCATTCCTTTGAGTTAACTTTGACTCATGACAGCCCCACGTGTGGCAGAGTAGAACTGTGCTCTACAGGACTTTCAATGGAAGATTTTTCAAACATAGATGACCAGACCTTTCTTCCAAGGTGCTTTTTTGTGGACTCAAATCCCCAACCTTTTGATTAGCAGCCAAGCACATTAACAGTTTGCTCCACACAGGGACTCTAAGTGGGAACACTACCCTTCCAGAAATCATGAGGTTGATTATCCTCTTCTTGGGAAATTTTCCATCAAGCACAGACTCAGAGACCACCATTTTCCCTAACTTGCAAACATTCTCCCCAAGGGAGGAGAGCCCTCTGGTGAGTGTTCTGCCTGTCATCATCCCCCTGGCTACAGCCTGGAAGGTATGTTGTTGTAGTTGTTAAGTTAGGTGCTGTCGAGTCAGTTCCAACTCATAGTGACCCTATATACAACAGAATGAAACACTGCCCGATCCTGCGCCATGCTCACAATCGTTGTTATGCTTGAGTGCATTGTTGTAGTCACTGCGTCAATCCATCTCACTGAGGATCTTCCTCTTTTTTGCAGACCCCGTACTTTACCGAGCATGATGTCCTTCTCCAGGGACTGATTTCTCCTGACAACATGTCCAAAGTATGTAACACACAGTTTCATCATCCTTGGTTCTAAGGAACATTCCGGTTGTACTTCTTCCAAGACATATTTGTTTGTTCTTTTGTTTTGTTTTTGGAAGGTATGAGCAGCTCCAGTTTCCATAGTGTTCAGAAGGATCTGGGTACTCTGTTTTTGTGCATGAATTGACTGTTATTGTTATGCATGAGGTCAGTTCTATGAAAAAAATCCTGTGGGTTCCTCCAGCCTCTCCTTCTTTTGGGTGGTGGGGGTGGGTGAATAGGTCAGGCGTGGGGAACGAGACCAAGGCCACAATAATGCCAACATATTTTCCCAAATCATCTCTATTTTTTGTCTCTGCAGTGAACAGGGGGTGGGCTCCAGATGACAAGACACTAATGGAATGGTTGTGCTGTACTTTGCACTTGTAAAAAAGAACAAATGTTAAATAACAACAACAATAATAGTAATAGGATTTTGGTTTGGGGCTGAGACCTCAGCGTATCAGAGATGGAGCACATATGGAATGCATTCATAGCTCTGTATAATGCCATGTACACTGATTGGATTCAGATGAGAAACATTTGTCGGCAAAGTCCCCATTACTGGGTGTGGTGGGGTCTGGCCTAGGCTCTTACTAGAGGGGCTGCCTTAGGAGAGAAGGTACTATTGTTAGTTGTGGGGATGGGAAATGCTGTTCAGGGAATCCTCCTTATTTTCATGTGAGGCCCAAGCCGAGGAATAGTTGAAATGGCTTAAACTGCTCATTTCAGTCTGTTATACAGAAGGTGTGATGGATCAAGCAGGAAATGCTAAATATTAAAGAGAAGATCTAAGGAGAAGACCTGCCCAAGTTAAAGGCCATGAGAATTGCAGATTCAAGTTCATTCCCATATTGCTTTCACTATTCAGGTGCCAGCAAAGGGACCTTGAAGTCATTGCAGATTTAGGTAACTTAGAGGACTGTGAGAACTCTGGTGGCACAGTAGTTAACAGCTTGTCTGTTAACCAAAAGGTTGTCAGTTCAAATCCACCAGCCACTCCTTGGAAACCCTATGGGGCAGCTCTACTCTGTCCTATAGGGTCGCTATGAGTCAGAATCGACTTGATGGCAACTGGTTTGGTTGAGTCTAGAGGACTATGTATGAAGAGTTCCAACACACTAGTGGCTGTTGGTGGTAAATTTTTTGGGGGGTTGCAGCGTACATAATAACAAAGCTCCTTCCCTTCCAGCATTTGAGCTGGGCGTCCCTTTCATGATAAGGTAAACCACCATGTGATTATATTTTTGCTCTGGAGAGGATGAAGCCAAAGGCTCTTCCAAAAAGCCCCATGCCTGGAGCTTCCTGCTTTTCTATGGTTTGGCTTCCCCACTTGGGTGGCCTCAGTGGTCTGCTGTTTTTATCCAATTTCCTTCTTCTATTTTAATCAGCATTGCCACCAGTCATTGTTGCACGTTCTAGTGGAAATTTTACAAATATTTAAAATGAAATTGAGTTAGAGGCTTATCAGTAGAGATGTTTGCCACATTTGGAGACTAATTCTACCATATGCAGAATATTTACAAAACCAGGATCTATTTTAAGCAGGTTTATCCTTTGTAAAATAAATTGGTTTTTTAAAGTTTTGTCTCATAAAAATCAGTTTTTGCTGAAACTTATCAACAGCATGAGTCTATAAGAGAGATTCAAGGAAACTGGAGGAGAAGGGAGTTAGGAGCTGGGGGCTAAGGCAGGAGGCAACAATGGGAAAACGGGCTACTAATGCAGGGGGGGTGTTTAGATGCACGCTGTAACAGCCACTATTATTGTCAGAAAATAATTTTCATTAAGTGCCCTTGTAGGCTGCTAATAGAAACATGGACTCTCCAAAGACAAGTATTTAAATGCGGGGGGGGGGGGGGAGGTTACTGGTATGCCCAAATCTAGGAAGAGACAGGTTAGCTAGTGCTTCTCATCTTAACAAAACAGAAGGGCTTCCTGGAGGAGATGGGGCATTTGAACGGATAGGTGGGAAGAAAGCTGGTTGAGCAAGAGGGTAGGGGCTGGTCCTCCCCTTTGGGTAGCTTGTGTGGGCTGTTGTTCTTATCCTATTCCTTTTTTCTACTTTACCTATTTTTTCTAGTCCTTTGTCTAATTGAAATATTCCAAAGTACTGGGAAAATTTTAGAAGAGGGTTGTGCTAACATCTAGCAAGGCGAGTGTTACCTGCATAGATTAAGCCAACTCCTCTCCACAGACTTGCTCCATGTCCCTCCTGAGTTCGAGACTTGAATTTCACCCTGTTTATTAGACTTCCCTGAAAGCATGTCCACTTGGTACCTCACATTTTGAAACCTCCAAAATACAATGTTTTGTCTTCCTTCCTCTCCTCTCTTGACATCCAGTGGGTCTCCATGTCTTGCCAATTTTATCTCTGAAATGCATTTCACATTTGTCCTGTCTTTTTCATTCCTATCTCCATCACCACAACCCTCTTTCAGGATCACGTTACATCATGGTGGTTGTACTAGTATGGCTATATTACCCATTGACCTGCCCTCCTTTTTTCTCCTATGTCCCGATGCTGGAATGGCCTCCTCTCTTAGTCTTTTAGTGCTGCTATAACAGAAATACCACAAGCGGATGAATTTAAAAAAGAGAAATTTATTTTCTCACAGTAAAGTAGGCTAAAAGTCCAAATTCAGGGTGTCAGCTCCAGGGGAAGCCTTTCTCTCTTTGTAGGCCTTCTCATAAATCTTCCCCTGGTCGAGGAGCTTCTCTGTGCAGGGTCCACAGGTCCAAAGGATGCGCTCTGCTCCCGGCACTGCTTTCTTTGTGGTATGAGGTCCCCAACTCTCTGCTCCCTTCTTTCTTTTATATCTCAAGAGATTGCCTTAGGACACAATGCAATCTTGTAGATTGAGTCCTGCCTCACTAAGACAACTGCTGCCCATCCTCCCTCATTAACATCGTAGAGGCAGGATTTACAACATACGGGAAAATCACACAATACCGGGGATCATGGCCCAGCCAAACTGATACACGAATTTTGGGGGGTACATAATTCAGTCCATGACATTCCACCCTGTGGTCCCCTAAAAATCACAACCTTGCAACAAGCAAAACATATTCACCCCATCATATCATAGCAAAAGTCTTAATTCCTAATCCATAATCCAAAAATTCCTCTTCATCTGTGAAATCTAGAATATAAGTTATCTGCTTCCAAAGGTACAATGGCAGAACAGGCACAGCTAGACATTCCCATTACAAATGGGAGAAACTGGAGGAAAAGAAAGGAATTAGCACCAGCTTTGAAAATAATCCTCTGTTCTTTGAGAAAGCCCTCCAACCTCTAAGTATTGACCACACTCTTCAGATTCTGAGTGGAGGCCCCTTGGCCCTGGGCTTCAGCTCCACCTTCCAGGCCCACTGGGATAGCAACTCTGCTCCCTTGGCTTTAGGCACACCATTCTCCTAGTCTGTCTGAGTGGTGACTCCACCCTTAGAAATACCAGAGGCCATGGCTCCACCCTGTGAAACTCCTGAGGTCATGGCCATACCTTTTGAGACTGAGGCAGCTCAATTTCTTGTATTATTTGTCTCTTCAGCTTCTGCTTCCTGGTTTCTTGGCCTCTCAGCTCTCAGGCCTCATGTCTGTATCCGCACTGCTGGGGCAAGTGTTCCAAAGCTCTGCAGCTCCACTGATAAGTGCCTGCAGACATTCCACTCCACTAGGAAGCATCCTGCACACAGGCGCTCAGCTCTCTTGCTCTGTGGATCAGTTCCAGCTCTGGCCTCCTGGTTCTGCTGCAGTTTCTCCACTGCTCTCGGTACCAAATGTCTTAGGCTGGGTTCTCCAGAGAAGCAAAACCAGTAAAGCGTATAAATACATATAGAGAGGTTTATATCAAGGAAACAGCTCATGCGGTTACAGGGGTTGGAATATCCCAAGTCCTCAGATCAGGATAGAGGCCATTCCCAATTCTTGGAGCCACAGAAGGTGGTGAATCCAAGATGAGCAGGTTGGAGAGCAGGACTCCTGCTCACAGGCTGTGAAGGTTGAGGAATCCCCAAGGTCGACAGGCAAGGCAGCAAAGTTTCTCCTGATTCACATAGTTGCAGGGTCTGGCAAACCCAAGATAGGCAGGCCAGGGAGCAGAACTCTTGCTTGCAGACGGTGAAGATTGATGAATCCCAAGATGGACAGGTAAGCTGCTAGCTCAAGTCCCAAGAACCAGAGGTCAGACAAGAGACAGCTGCTGGATCCAGAACAAGCCAACAACTTTTGCAAGGTGAGCAGGGAGGAAGTAGGCAGTGGAAGGCGGACAGATGAAGGCTGAGGGGGTGGTGAGCCACCACAGTCCCCACCCCCAGAGGTACCAATCAGCAGATTTCATCATGGGAGTGATCACATATCAAATTTCAACAGGGAAGTGATCACAACATTATACAACTGCCAGAACACTGAGAATCATGGACCAGCCAAGTTGACACACAATCTTAACCATCATACCTCCCACGTAGAGTCCAGTTCAATAAACACTGACCAAATGCTTAACAAGTGCATGAGGCCTAGTACTTACAGACCTGTAATGACTATGTCCTTAAATACATCAAATTGAACTACTTTTAAGATGCATGCAGTCTCTTTTAGGAAGACAAATGCAAAGTCATAAAACAGAAATAACTGAAGGAAAAGATTTCAACAAAAGGAAAGGATGGAGAAGAGTTATTCAGGCAGTCTGGGGTAGTGGAATACGTGCTAAGAGAGAAGCCAGGTATCATTGTTAGTGACAGTCTCACAATCAAGTATAATCTTGTACTTATGAGTTAGAAGATTTTGGACAACTCACAATTCCTGGGCCTAAGATGAGGACTAAGAATTAGATGATTGCAAAATTTCCTCCTTGGGGACAATTCTTTGGCCATGTATCTGACTTTTGGTCACTTGCTAACTCTGCTGGGGGCATAGAGTTGGGATGATGATTGATGCTTCAGTTCTGAAATAAGCTACTCAGTAACTTATTTGGAGATTTGGGTCCTTTAGACAATAAACACCACAATAGACATACTAACTTACATTGAGCCAACAGACAGATGCATATGAGTCATATACTCCTGTAGGTCTTTAATCTGCATCACATTCTTCCTGGTTTAGAAAGATGCTAATGATTGTGGCTATCTACCAAGATGGGTGTGTCTGCAAGCTCTCAAATCTGGAGCAGGAATTAGCTGCCAACCCCCTACACCCGTAAAAGCTCCCCTTACCCTTTGCTTTCAAATTCCAAAGTTCCACTACAGTTTTTGTTTATAATGCTTCGAGCAGTGCTTCAAAAATCCTGGCCACTACACCATCATAGGCCATCAGGTAAAGACTGTGCTCTTGGATAGTTAAGTTCACCAGATGGTGTGCAATGCAGAGAGGCTGTATTCACATGGAATACAGGTCACTGGAAATCTGAATCCAGAGTGTGTGTTAACTCAAGTGTCATGAGAGAAATTATGGTATCAAAACAATTCTGACTTTAAATATCATTTAGAGTTTTTGTTTGTTTGTTTTGAATTGGCTAATGTTGAGTACTTGGTTTAATTTCCTGGTTTATTAAATGGCAAAATATTGGTTATGAGGAGCAGAAGTATGGGCCTCAGAACGATCTCAGGAAAAATATGTATCTTTTAAGTTTTCCTTAATTTTAGGAAGGCTTCTTGGAGATGGGGCCAAGATAGCAGAGTAGTCAGACACTTCTTGTGGTCTGCCTTACAAAAAAGACCCCCAAAACAAGTGATTCAACTATATATGATAGTCAAGGAGCCCTGAACATGAAAGACAAAGTTGAGGAGTGGAACTGAATGGCAGGGAGAGGGAGAGGCAGTTCAGAAGCAGTGAGGATTTGTTGGACCTGACCTGACTGGCACTCTGCAGGCTAGATTTGCTGCCGTGCGCATGCTGAGGCAAGCAGTTGCACTCAGGATGCGTTTCCCACGTGGGAGAAACTGAGTGGTGGAGAGTCTGCATAAGCCTCTGGAGCCAGGGGAAAGCAGAGTTGGGTCTGCAAAAGTTAAGAGCAAGCATCTAACCTACTGTGTGGGATCAAAATAACCCTTCCCCCTCTGGAAAATACCTCTTTCCCCATCACCCACTCCATCTTCACTCTCCTCTAGTCGCAGTCTGGCTTCAGTGATTGCCACACACCCTGGGCCACAAGTGGAATCTGTCGCGTGCCCATTCTCCTACATTTTCCCAGCTTTGGAGAGGGAATAAATTAACAAACAAATAACAAACAGAAAAAAATAATCAGCCAGCTCCCCTAAGCCAGGACCTCAGGATAGGCACAGACCCTTTGCCTAGGCACAAGCATAAGAGCTTCATGGACTTTGAATGTCTCTCACCCCTGCCTAGACCTGTGTGGGCCCATTTCAACTGTGTAGGCCCTCATTAGCATAGTACAACAGGTTATATACCTGAAGCATATTTCAACTGCAACAGCTAAAGGGGAATGGCAGATTCGTGACATTTGACATTGCCTTGCCCATGAAACAGGGTCCTTACCCACCCACGTCAGGGTCCTAAGGACTGGTGGCTCTACCTACTTCACCTTGCCATCCATGACTGGGGACTGAGATTAAGTTGCGCCTCCCAATTCTTACAGCCAGCAGCATTGGGTGCCCAAAGTTGCCTGGCTATGAAACCCACCCACCCATGCACTCTAGAGAACAGGAACACGCCTTCCACCTAGGCACTCAGGGATAGCCATCACCCCCTTACCTTGCTCAGCACATAACCCTCTACTGCAGCCAGATACCTGTGCCTGCTTCAATCACCCATCCATAGCCCTGCCTGTCTAGGACTGTAGGTGAGAGTCTGAACCACACACTCTGTGACTGATGACCTGGACACCTGAGCTGAATCCATACAAGAAAAGTAAATGGACTCCTAAGCTAACATACCCAGTAGCTGCTCTAACCACCTGGTGACAGGATGTGAGATCTTCAAAGATGCCAATAATCAAAGTACCTTACATAACAAGCCTATTCAGGCATATTAAAACAAAACAGAACAACAAGCTAGGATGTGGTAAACGAACATAAAATGAATAAACGTAATAATTTATTGATGGTTCAGAGACAATAGTCAATATCAAATCACATAAAAAAGTAGGCCATGATGGCTTCAGCAAGTGGCCAAAGTAAAGAGCCAGGAATCTTCCCAGAGGAAAAGAAGGTCTTGGAATTACCGTAGGTAGAATTTAAAAGATTAACATACGGAGCTGTTCAAGAGATTAAGAATGAGATCAGGCAAAATGCAGACCAAGCCAAGGAACACACAGACAAAGCAATAGAGGAAATTAGGGAGGTTATACAAGAGCAAAATGACAAATTTAACAGGCTGCAAGAATTCATAGAGAAACAGAAAATAGAAATCTAAATGATTAACAACAAAATTTCAGAATTAGACAACTCAATAGAAAGTCATACTAGCAGAATTGAGGCAATGGAAGTCAGAATTAGTGAGATTGAAGATAAAGCACTTGACACCAATCTATTTGAGAAAAAATCAGATACAAGAATTGTAAGAATTATCTGGGACTCTCTCAAGAGGAATAACCTATGAGTGATTGGAGTACCAGAAGGGGGGGGGGTGGGGAAATAATAGAAAATACAGAGAGAAATGTTAAAGATTTGTTGGCAGAAAACTTTCCTGATATCGTGAAAGACGTGAATATATCTATCCAAGAAACTCATCGAACCCCACACAGGGTAGATGCCAAAAGAGAGTCACCAAGACATATTGTAATTAAACTTGTCAAAATCAAAGGTAAAGAGAGAATTTTAAGAGTGACTAGGGATAAATGAAAAGTCGTCTACAAAGGAGAGTCAATAAGACTAAACTCTGACTAATCAGCAGAAACCATGCAGGCAAGAAGGCAATGGGATGACGACTTGAAGGGAAAAAATTTCCAGCCAAGAATTATATATGCTGCAAACTGTCTCTCAAATATGATGGTGAAATTAGGGCATTTCCAAATAAACAGAAGTTAAGGGAATTTGTAAAAACCAAACCAAAATTACAAGAAATACTGAAGGGAGTCCTCTGGTTAGAGAACCAATAATACTAGATAACAACCTGAGACTAGAACGCAGGACAGAACAGCCAGATATCAACTTAGATAGGGAAGTCACAAAAATAAATCAAAGCTAAAACACTGAAAATAGGGAAACAGAGATGTCAATATGTAAAAGATGACAACACTAAAACAAAAAAGAGGGACTAAATAATGTAGTTATAGAACTTTCGTATGGAGAAGTTAAAGATATATCAAGAAATAAAAGATTGGCTTAAGCTTAGAAAAATAGAGGTAAATATTAAGGTAACCACAAAGGAAATTAACAGTCCTACACATCAAAATAAACAAGAAAAACAAAACATCAGCAAATACAAAATCAACAATAATCAGAAAGATAAAGAGAAAATACGTAAAGAAAATGACTCAGCATAGAAAATTAAGTGGAACAAAGAAACTGTCAACAACACACACACAAAAAGACATCAGAATGACAGCAATACCTCATACCTATCAATAATTACACTGAATGTAAATGGACTAAATGCACCAATAAGGAGACAGAAAGTGGCAGAATGGATAAAAAAAAATCACCATGCGTCTATATGCTGTCTACAAGAGGCACACCTTAGACTCAAACAATGGAAAAAAATATATCAAGCAAAGAACCATCAAAAGAGAGCAGGAATGGCAATACTAATCTCTGATAAAATAGGCTTTAAAGTGAAATCCACCATGAAGGATGAGGAACGACACTACATAACGATTAAGGGGTCAATACATCAGGAGGACATAATCATAATAAATATTTACACACCCAATGACTGGGCTCCAAAAAAATGAAATAAACTCCAATAGCTTTGAAAAGAGAAATAGACAGCTCCACAATAACAGTAGAGACTTCAACACGCCACTTTCTGTGAAGGACAGGAAGTCCACAAAGAAGCTCAATAAAGACATGAGAGATCTAAATGTCACAATCAACCAACTTGATCTCATAGATACATACAGAATACTCCACCCAATAGCAGCCAAGTGTATTTTCTATTCCAATGCACATGGAACATTCCCAGAATAGACCACATATTAGGCCACAAAGCAAACCTTCACAGAATCCAAAACATAGAAATATTACAAAGCATCTTTTCTGACCATAAAGCCATAAAAGTAGAAATCAATAACAGAAAAAGCAAGGAAAAAAATAATCATATACATGGAAGCTGAATGACATCTTGCTCAAAAACTACTGGGTTATAGAAGAAATCCAGGATGGAATAAAGAAATTCACAGAATCAAATGAGAATGAAAACACATCCTACCAGAACCCTAGGGACACAGCAAAAGCAGTGCTCAGAGGTCACATAATAGCAATAAATGCACACATCCAAAAAGAAGAAAGGGACAAAATCAAAACATTAACCCTACAACTTGAACAAATAGAAAGAGAGCAGCAAAAGGAGTCCTTGGGCACCAGAAGAAAGCAAATTATAAAAGTTAAAGCAGAAATAAATGAAATAGAGAATAAAAAACAATTGAAAGAGTTAACGAGACCAAAAGCTGCTTCTTTGAAAAGATCAACAAAATCGATAAACCATTGGCCAAAATGACAAAAGAAAAACAGGAAAGGAAGCAAATAACCTGAATAAGAAATGGGATGCGTGATATCACGACCAAACCAAATGAAACTGAAAGAATCATAACAGAATGCTATAGAAAATTGTACTCCAACAAATTTGAAAACCTAGAGGAAATGGACAAATTCCTAGAAACACA
This sequence comes from Loxodonta africana, assembly GCF_030014295.1. Lineage (NCBI taxonomy): Eukaryota > Metazoa > Chordata > Mammalia > Proboscidea > Elephantidae > Loxodonta > Loxodonta africana. The sequence continues at coordinate 160,591,142 of NC_087344.1, read as the reverse complement.
CTACCTACCTAAACTAACACAAACTGAGGTAGAAAAACTAAATAAACCTATAACAAAAGAAGAGGTTGAAGAGGTAAGGGAAAAACTCCCAACAACAACAACAAAAAAGCCCTGGCCCTGATGGCTTCACTGGAGAATTCTACCAAAATTTTACAGAGAAGTTAATACCGGAACTACTTAAGGTATTTCAGAACATACGAAACAATGGAATATTACTGAACTCATTCTATGAAGCCAGCATAACCCCCTGATACCAAAACCAGGTAAAGGCACCAAAAAAAAAGAAAATTACTGACCTATATCCCTCATGAACATAGACTCAAAAATCCTCAACAAAATTCTAGCCAAAGGAATTCTACAACATATCAAAAAATAGTTCACCATGACCAAGTGAAATTCATACCAGGTATGCAGGGATGGTTCGACATTAGAAAAACAACCAATGTAATCCATCACATAAATAAAACAAAAGGTAAGAACAATGTGATCTCATCAATTGATCCAGAAAAGGCATTTAACGAAGTCCAACACCGACTAATGATAAAAACTCTCAACAAAATAGGAATAGAAGGAAAATTCCTCATCATAATAAAACAACATTATACAAAGCCAGCATCATACTAAATGGGAAGAGTCTCCCCTTGAGAACTGGAACCAGGCCAAGATGCCCTTTATCAGTGCTCTTATTCAACATTGTGCTGGAGGTCCTAGCCAGAGCATTAAGGCAAGAAAAAGAAGTAAAGGGCTCCCAGATTGGTGAGGAAGAAGTAAAAGTATCCCTATTTGCAGAGGATATGATCTTATACACAGAAAAGCCCAAAGAATCCACAAGAAAACTACTGGAAATAATAGAAGATCTCAGCAAAGTATCAGGCTACAAGATGAACATACAAAAATCAGTTGGATTCCTCTACACCAACAAAGAGGACTTCAAAGAGGAAATCACCAAATCAACACCTTTTACAATAGCCCCCAGGAAGATAAAATATTTAGGAATAAATCTAACCAGAGACGTACAAGACCTGTACAAAGAAAACTACAAGACACTACTGTAAGAAACCAAAAGAGACTTACGTAAGAGTCTTACCTTGCTCATGGATTGGAAGACTCAACATTGTGAAAATGTTAATTCTACCCAAAGGGATCTGCAGATACAATGCAATCCCATCGAAATTCCAATGACATTTTTTAATGAGATGGAGAAACAAATCGCCACTTCATATGGAAAAGGAAGAGGCCCAGGATAAGTAGAGCATTACTGAAGGAGAAGAACAAAGTGGGAGGCCTCAAACTACCTGATTTTAGAACCTATTATACTGCCATCGTAGTCAAAACAGCCTGGTACTGATACAACAACAGATACATAGTCCAATAGAACAGAATTGAGAATCCAGATGTAAATTCATACACAAATGAGCACTGATATTTGACGAAGGCCCAAAGTCTGTTAAATAGGGGAAAAGACAGTCTCTTTAACAAATGGTGCTGGTATAACTGGATATCCATCTACAAAAAAATGAAACAAGATCCATACCTCACACCATGCACAAAAGCTAACTCGGAATGGATCAAAGACCTAAATATAAAATCTAAAATGATAAAGATCATGGAAGAAAAAATAGGGGCAACACTAGGAGCCCTAATACACAGCATAAACAGCGTACAAAACATTACTAACAGTGCACAAACACCAGGAGAGAAAATAGATAATGGGTAGCTCCAAAAAAACGAACACCTATGCTCATTCAAAGACTTCACCAAAAGAACAAAAAGATTTTACCTACAGACTGGGAAAAAGTTTTTGGCTAGGACAAATCCAATCAGCATCTGATCTCTAAAATCTATATGATACTGCAAAACCTCAAAAACAAAAAGACAATTGTTGTCCTTGTTCGGTGCCGTTGAGTCGGTTCCAACTCATAGGGACCCTATGCACAACAGAACGAAACACTGCCCGGTCCTGAGTCATCCTTACAATCGTTTTTATGCTTAAGCTCATTGTTGCATCCACCGTGTCAATCCACCTCGTTGCGGGTCTTCCTCTTTTCTGCTGACCCTGTACTCTGCCAAGCATGATGTCCTTCTCCAGGGACTAATTCCTCCTGACAACATGTCCAAAGTATGTAAGATGCAGCTTCGCCGTCCTTGCCACTAAGGAGCATTCTGGTTGTACTTCTAAGACAGATTTGTTCTTTCTTTTGGCAGTCCATGGTATAACCAATATTCTTCGCCAACACCACAATTCAAAGGTGTCAATTCTTCTTCGATCTTCCTCATTCATTGTCCAGCTTTCACATGCATATGATGCGACTGAAAATATGGCCTGGGTCAGGCGCACCTTAGTCTTCAAGGTGACATCTTTGCTCTTCAACACTTTAAAGATGTCCTTTGCAGCAGATTTACCCAATGCAATGCGTCTTTTGATTCTTGACTGCTGCTTCCATGGTTGTTGATTGTGGATCCAAGTAAAATAAAATCCTTGACAACTTCAATCTTTTCTTCGTTCATCATGATGTTGCTCATTGGTACCGTTGTGAGGGTCTTTGTTTTCTTTACGTTGAGGTGTAATCCATACTGAAGGCTGTGGTCTTTGATCTTCATTAGTAAGTGCTTCAAGTCTTCTTCACTTTCAGCAAGCAAAGTTGTGTCATCTGCCTAACGCAGGTTGTTAATGAGTCTTCCTCCAATCCTGCTGCCCCGTCCTTCTTCGTATACTCCAGCTTCTCGTAATATTTGTTCAGCATACAGATTGAATAGGTATGATGAAGGAATACAACTCTGACGCACAACTTTCCTGACTTTAAACCAGTCAGTATCCCCTTGTTCTCTCCAAACAATCGCCTCTTGATCTATGTAAAGGTTCCTCATGAGCACAATTAAGTGTTCTGGAATTCCCATTCTTCGCAGTGTTATCCACACAGTCGAATGCCTTTGCATAGTCAATAAAACACAGGTAAACATCCTTCTGGTATTCTCTGCTTTCAGCCAGGATCCACCTGACATCAGGAATGATATCCCTGGTTCCATGTCCTCTTCTGAATCTGGCCTGAATTTCTGGCAGTTCCCTGTCGATATACTGCTGCAGCAGTTTTTGAATGACCTTCAGTAAAATTTTGTTTGTGTGTGATATTAATGATATTGTTCTATAATTTCCACATTCCGTTGGATCACCTTTCTCGGAAATAGGCATAAATATGGATCTCTTCCAGTCAGTTGACCAGGTAGCTGTCTTCCATATTTCTTGGCACAGATGAGTGAGCACCTCCAGCACTGCATTTGTTTGTTGAAACATCTCAATTGATATTCCATCAATTCCTGGAGCCTTGTTTTTCACCAATGCCTTCAGAGCAGCTTGGACTTCTTTCTTCAGTACCATCGGTTCCTGATCATATGCCACCTCTTGAAATGGTTGAACGTAGACTAATTCTTTTTGGTATAATGACTCTGTGTATTCCTTCCATCTTATTTTGATGCTTCCTGTGCCATTTAACATTTTCCCCACGGAATCCTCCACTACTGCAACTCGAGGCTTGAATTTTTTCTTCAGTTCTTTCAGCTTGAGAGACACCGAGAGTGTTCTTCCCTTTTGGTTTTCTATCTCCAGCTCTTTGCACATGTCATTATAATACTTTACTTTGTCTTCTCAAGCCACCCTTTGAAATCTTCTGTTCAGTTCTTTTACTTCATCAAGTCTTCCTTTTGCTTTAGCTGCTCGAGGTTCATGAGCAAGTCACAGAGTCTCCTCTGACATCCATCTTGGCCTTTTCTTTCTTTCCTGTCTTTTCAATGACTTCTTGCTTTCTTCATGTATGACGTCCTTTATGTCATTCCTCAACTCGTCTGGCCTTCAGTCACTAGTGTTCACTGTGTCAATTCTATTCTTGAGATGGTCTCTAAATTCAGGTGGGATATACTCAAGGTCATATTTTGGCTCTTGTGGACTTGCTCTGATTTTCTTCAGTTTCAGCCTGAACTTGCATGTGAGCAATTGAATATCTGTTCCACAGTCGGCCCCTTGCCTTGATCTGACTGATGATACTGAGCTTTTCCATCGTGTCTTTCCACAGATGTAGTCAATTTGATTTCTGTGTGTTCCATCTGGCGAGTTCCATGTGTATAGTCGCCATTTATGTTAGTGAAAGAAAGTATTTGCAATGAAGAAGTCGTTGGTCTTGCAAAATTCTATCCTTCGATCTCTGGCATCGTTTCTATCACCAAGGCCATATTTTCCAACTACTGATCCTTCTTCTTTGTTTCCAACTTTTGCATTTCAATTGCCAGTAATTATCAATGCATCTTGATTGCATGTTTGATCAATTTCAGACTGCAGCAGCTGATAAAAAACTTCTATTTCTTCATCTTTGGCCCTAGTGGTTGGTGCATAAATTTGAATAATAGTCGTATTAACTGGTCTTCCTTGTAGGCGTATGGATATTATCCCATCGCCGACAGCGTTGTACTTTGGGATAGATGTTGAAACGTTCTTTTTTGACGATGAAAGCAACACCATTCCTCTTCAAGTTGTCATTCCCAGCATGGTAGAGTATATGATTTGTCCTATTCAAAATGGCCAATAACAGTCCATTTCAGCTCACTAATGCCTAGGATTTCGATGTTTATGCTTTCCATTTCATTTTTGAAGATTTCCAATTTTCCTAGACTCATACTTCATACCTTCCAAGTTCCAATTATTGATGGATGTTTGCAGCTGTTTCTTCTTTTTTGAGACATGCCACATCAGCAAATGAAGGTCCCAAAAGCTTACTCCACCAACGTCATTAAGTTTGGCTCTACTTTGAGGAGGCAGCTATTCCCCAGTCATCTTTTGAGTGCCTTCCAACCCGGGGGGCTCCTCTTCCAGCACTATATCAGACAATGTTCCACTGCTATTCATAAGGTTTTCACTGGCTAATGCTTTTCAGAAGTAGACTGCCCAGTCCTTCTTCCTAGTCTGTCTTAGTCTGGAAGCTCAGCTGAAACCTGTCCTCCATGGGTGACCCTGCTGGTGTCTGAATACCGGTTGCATAGCTTCCAGCATAACAGCAACATGCAAGCCCCACAGTATGACAAACAGACAGATGTGTGGGGGAAAAAGACAAATAACCCAATTAAAAGATGAGCAAAGGATATAAACAGATAGTTCATCAAAGAACACACTTGGGCAGCTAATAGATATATGAGGAAATACTCACAGTCATTAGGTATTACAGAAGAGCAGATCAAAACTACAATGAAATATCATATCACCCCAACTAGGCTAGCACTAATCCAAAAAACACAAAATAATAAATGTTGGAAAGGTTGTGGAGAGAACGGAACACTTATACACTGCTGGTGGGAATGTAAAATGGTGCAACCACTTTGGAAATAGATCTGGTGATTCCTTAAAAAGCTAGAAATAGAAGTACCATGCAATCCAACAATTCTGCTCCTATATTTCTTTGGAATATATCCTAAGAAATGAGAACTGTTGAACGACTAGACATATGCAATCCCATGTTCACTGCAGCACTGCTCACAATAGCAAAAAGGTAGAAACCTAGGTGCCCATCAATGGACAAATGGATAAACTACAGAACTTACATACAATGGAATACTACCCAATGAAGAACCTACGAAACATCCCACAACATGGATGAATCCGGAGTGAAATTAGTTAGTCACAAACGGATAAATATTGTATCAGACCCCTATTATAAGAACTCAAGAAAAGGTTTAAATGCAGAAGAAAACATTCTTTGATGGTTACAATGGTGGAGAGGGAGGGAGAGGCCAATTCACTAACTAGATAGTAGACAAAAATTATCTTAGTTGAAGGGACGGACAACACACAAGATACAGGGGAAGTCAGCACAACTGGACTAAACCAAAAACTAAGAAGTTTCCTGAATACAACCAAACACTTCGAGGGAAAAAGAAGCAGGGGCTGAGGTCTGGGGAGCATGGTTTTAGGGGACATCTAAATTAATTGGCATAACAAAGTTTATCAAGAAAATGTTCTGCATCCCACTTTGGTGAGTGGCATCTGGGGTCTTAAAAGCTAGCGAGCAGCCATGTAAAATGTGTCAATTGGTACCAACCCACCTGGGGGAAAGTAGAATGAAGAACCCCAAAGACATTAGGAAAATACTAGCCCAAGAAACAAAAGGACCCCATAAACCAGAGATTCCACAAGCCTGAGACCAGAAGAACCAGATGTTGCCTGCCTATCGCTAATGACTGCCCTGACAGGGAACACAAAGGTGAGCCCTTGATGGAGCAGGAAAAAAGTGTGGTGCAGAACTCATAATCACGTAAAAAGACCAGGCTTAATGGTCTGTTTGAGAAGAACCCTAGAAGACATGGCCCTTGGATACTCTGTTAACCCAGAACTAAGAACATTTCCTAGGTCCACTCTTCAGACAAAGATTAGACTATACTATAAAACAGTGTTTTGTTCTGTTGTGCATAGGGTCGCTATGAGTTGGAATCGACTCGACGGCACCTAACAACAACAACAACATAAAACATAAAATAATACTAGTGAAGAGTGTCATTCTTAGTTCAAGCAAATACAGGAGACTAAATGGGCAGCTCCTGTCAGGAGGAGTTGAAACTGAAGAAAATCACAGCAAGTCCACGAGAGCCAAAATACAACCTTGAGTATATCACATCTGAATTTAGACACCATGTCAAGAATAGATACGACACCTTGAACACTAATGACCAAAGAGCAGACAAGTTGTGGAATGACATCAAGGACATCATACATGAAGAAAACAAGAGGTCATTGAAAAGACAGGAAAGAAAGAGAAAACCAAGATAGGATGTCAGAGGAGACTCTGAAGCTTGCTCATGAACCTTGCGCAGCTAAAGCAAAAGGAAGAATTGATGAAGTAAAGGAACTGAACAGAAGATTTCAAAGGGTGGCTTGAGAAGACAAAGTAAAGTATTATAATGACATGTGCAAAGAGCTGGAGATAGAAAACCAAAAGGGAAGAACACTCTCGGTGATTCTCAAGCTGAAAGAACTGAAGAAAAAATTCAAGCCTCGAGTTGCAGTAGTGAAGGATTCCATGGGGAAAATACTAATTGATGCAGGAAGCATCCAAATAAGATGGAAGGAATACACAGAGTCATTATATCAAAAAGAATTAAAGATGTTTGACCATTTCAAGAGGGAGCACACGATCAGGAACTGATGGTAGGTAATGAAGGAAGAGGTCCAAACTACACTGAAGGCATTGGTGAAAAACAAAGCTCCAGAAATTGACGGAATATCATTTGAGATGTTTCAACAAATGGATGCAACACTGGACATGCTCACTTGTCTATGCCAAGGAGTTTGGAAGACAGCTACCTGGTCAACTGACTGGAAGAGATCCATATTTATGTCTATTCTCAAGAAGGTGATCCAACTGAATGTGGATATCATTAATATCACATGCAAGCAAAATTTTGCTGAAGATCATTCAGAAGTGGCTGCAGCAGTGTATTGACAGGCAATTCCCAGGAATTCAGGCTGGATTCAGAAGAGGATGTGGAACCAGGGATATCACTGCTGATATCAGATGGATCCTGGCTGAAAGCAGAGAATACCAGAAGGATGTTTACCTGTGTTTTATTGACTATGCAAAGGCATTCGACTGTGTGGATCATAACAAATTATGGATAACATTGCAAAGAATGAGAATTCCAGAACACTTAATTGTGCTCGTGAGGAACATTTACATAGATCAAGAGGCGGTTGTTTGGAGAGAACAAGGGGATACTGACTGGTTTAAAGTCAGGAAAGTTGTGTGTCAGGGTTGTATTCTTTCACCATACCTATTCAATCTGTATGCTGAACAAATATTACGAGAAGCTGGAGTATACGAAGAAGGACGGGGCAGCAGGATTGGAGGAAGACTCATTAACAACCTGCGTTATGCAGATGACACAACTTTGCTTGCTGAAAGTGAAGAGACTTGAAGCACTTACTAATGAAGATCAGAGGCCACAGCCTTCAGTATGGATTACAGCTCAACATAAAGGAAAGAAAAATCCTCACAACTGGACCAATAAGACACACCAGGATAGATGGAGAAAGAACTGAGGTTGTCAACGATTTCATTTCACTTGGATCCACAATCAACACCCATGGAAGCAGCTGTCAAGAAATCAAAAGACGCATTGCATTGGGTAAATCTGCTGCAAAGGACCTCTTTAAAGTGTTGAAAAACAAAGATGTCACCCTGAAGACTAAGGTGCACCTGACCCAAGCCATGGTATTTTTGGTCGCCTCATACGCATGTGAAAGCTGGACAATGAATAAGGAAGACCTAAGAAGAATTGACGCCTTTGAATTGTGGTGTTGGCAAAGAATATTGAATATACCATGGACTGCCAAAAGAATGAACAAATCTGTCTTGGAAGAAGCACAACCAGAAAGTTCCTTAGAAGCAATGATGGCAAGACCGTGTCTTACATACTTTGGACATGTTATCAGGAGGGATCAGTCCCTGGAAGAGGATATCATGCTTGGTAAAGTACAGGGTCAGCGGAAAAGAGGAAGACCCTCAATGAGATGGATTGGCACAGTGGCTGCAGCAATGGGCTCAAGCATAACAAGGATTGTAAGGATGGCTCAGGACCGGACAGTGTTTGTTCTGTGGTGCATAGGGTCACTATGAGTCGGAATCGACTCGATGGCACCTAACAACAAGCAACAATAGGAGAAAATAATATACAGCAATGGAAATTTACAAACTACGGGTACATTTAACAACATGGATGAGACACAAGATAAGCCAGACACAAAAGAAAAAAATATTATGTAATTCTATTTAGATAAAGTTCAAAATGAGGCAAATCTAAACTAAAGTATTAGAAGTCAAAGAGTGGTTAACTTTGAGGAATTTTTTAATGTGGAGATAGTGGAGTGGGCATAAGAGAGACTTCTGGTGTGGGGACAGTGCGCTCTTTCTTGATCTGGGTGGAGGTTACACAGGTATTTGCTTTGTGATAATTTATTGACCATGTTTTAATTTTTTTGCTGATAGGTATATTTTTCTGTATGTGTGTCAAGCTTTTTAATAAAAAAGTTAAACATGAACTAATCCAACAAAAATGCCTGGCACATAGTAAGCAGTCAGTAAATAGTTCCCATTATTCTCTCAGCACTTCTCCCACCCCTGAGCATGTTGTTGTTGTTGTTTTTAGTTCCCTTGTGTTGGTTCCAACCCACAGGGACCCTATGTACAACAGAACAAAACACTGCCCTGTCCTGTGCCATCCTCACAGTCATTGTTATGCTTGAGCCCATTGTTGAAGCCACTGTGTGAATCCGTCTTGTTGAGTGTCTCCCTCTTTTTCGATGACTGTGTACTTTATCAAGCATTGTGATATCCTTCTCCAGGGACTGGTCCCTCCTGACAGCATGTCCAAAGTACAGGAGATGAAGTCTCACCATCCTCACTTCTAAGGAGCATTCTGGCTATACTTCTTCCAAGACAGATTTGTTCATTCTTCTTGCAGTTCATGGTATATTCAATATTCTTCACCAACACTGTAATCCAAAGGTGTCAATTCTTTGGTCTTCCTAATTCACTGTCCAGCTTTCTCGGATTATTTGCTCAGCGTACAGATTGAAAAAGTATGGTGAAAGGATACAACCCTGATGCTCCTCCTTTAAACCATGCAGTATCCCCTTGTTCTGTTCAGACAACTACCCCTTGGTTTATGCACAGGTTCCTCATAAGCTCAATTAAGTGTCCTGAAATTCCCATTCTTCCCAATGTTATCCAAAAATTGTTAATGAAGCACACAGTCGAATGTCTTTGCATAATCAATAAAACATGGGTGAACGTCTTTCTGATATTGTTTGCTTTCAGCCAAGATCCATCTGATATAAGCAGTAACATCCCTTGCTCCATGCCCTCTTCTGAATCTAGTTTGACTTACTGGCAGTTCCGCCTCGATGTACTGCTGCAACCTCTCTTAAATTATCTTCAGCAAAATTTTACTTGGGTGTGATATTATTTGATAATTTCTGCATTGTTTGAATCACCTTTCTTTGGGATGGCAAATATTTAAACCTTTTAGAGGGCCTTTTGTCTGACTGCGCATACTTTGAGGAACACCTTTGAACTTTCTGAGACCTTAACAAAGGGTTTGGCCATTACACCTTTGGCTTCCCGTTTAGACGATTTTTTTTTCCCTGAGATTGTGCTGGATTTGATTTTTGCTCGGAAGTCATTTCTTAAGTTTAGTATTTTTTGGCATCTGAAGAGCCGGAGAATATCCAAAACCAGCAAGTCCTTTTTCCTTTTGGTTTAACAATCTTTCCTTTTGCTTATCTTACATTTTACTATCTGCAGACAAGAAATCAGCTGACATCTTCAACAATCTGGCTGGAAATGTTCTTAAACTGCCCAGCACATTAGGTACATTTTCTGCCTTTGGCGTTACTGCAGGAGACAGTGTTGCTAAACTTTTTGCCATGAGGATCTCATAATGCTCTCCTTAAAGTCCTTACCATCATTCCAGCTTTTGTCCACTGCCTGGTTCCAAAGCTGCCCCTACATTTTAGGCTTTTGTTATGGCAGCACCTTTTTTTCAGGTATCAAAATTTTTATCAGTCTAATCACTAGGAGATATATATTTTTAGGTCTTCTGGGGCGGGGACAGTATGATGTACTAAGAGACGCAAATAAAGGAGGAATGACTTGGCATACATTGCTTCTTCCGGGGTGGTCATCTGGCTCCATCTGGAGCCCCTGGGTTAATGGAAGTCAGACCCACAAAAGTCTAGGGGCCTTAGGAGGAATTAATGATTTACATATGTGGAAGGCTTTAGGTCAGTGCTATGCGAATAAGAAAATACACACACACACAGAAAACCCAGACTAACCTCATTTTACAGATGGGGAGTTTGCGATTCAGAGGGGTAAAGTGATTTGCTCAAGGTCACATGTCCAACTAGCAAAGAAGACAATAAAATCATTTCTCCTAGGTCTTTATTCAGCACTCTTTGCAGGTACAATATGGTCTCAGGTTTCCATCATGCTCCATGACTCCAAGGTAGCATGGCCTTCCTGAGAATTCTCGGTGGCAGTGTGAAGGAAGAAAATGCAGGAAAGTATGTTGGTCTTTTCTCATAGACTATTAAGTATTGTTTTGCTCTTCAGTAAGTCAGCTAAATAATGCATGAACAACTAATACTGCTTACAGGAACCTTTCCCTTGGGACTCTGAAGATCTGAGACATTCACTTTGACGTCATCAGAGATCAAAGAGTACAGGATTATCCCTGGCTCCTTCTCTTGTCTTTGCTTTTGTTTCAGAAGGAGTGATGAAGCAGGAATCTTTAAAGACAGTTTTCCTTTTCTCGGTTATTGTGTGCTTTGGAAAGAAAATTTTCAGTACATGTTCAAAAAAGACTACAGATTTTGAATAATCTAGTTTACCTACCTATGTGAATGGTCATGAGTCAAAATCAGCCAATGGACTTTTCTGAGTTCCTCATATGTATTTACAGCCACTTACTGGGCTCCTGGGTGGGTGGGTACTGGGCTTCTGGACCCTGGCCCACAGACATCTCCATCTAAACTCATTACTTTTCTCTCAACCTGCTTGTCCTTCTCTTAATTAGAGACCTTGTTAGTAATTCAAGGCAAAAGCTTTGGATTCTTCTCTTTTCCTCAGACCAAATTCTTTAGAATGGATCTCAGAAAATATTTCTTGAATATGCTCTTTTCTCTATGCCCCTACTGGCATTGCTCTACTTTAAGCTCCCATTCCATCATTCACAAATGAATGGCATTTATGAGGTGCCTACAGTATTCCAGGCAATGTGTTCTGTGCTGGTACTCAAAGTCATGGTACCTGTCCACAAGGAACTTATCTGTGTGTGGGGCTAGGGACAGAGACATAACCAAGAATGGCAGTAAAATGCGGTATGTTTCATATAGTTCATTTCTCTCCTGACCTATCACAATAGATATTGACTTCTCTCTGTGTCTTCCTTCTCTCCTTTCTAATCCATTCTCTTCATTGCTATCAGAATCACTTTCCTAAAATATAGATTTGATCATGTCACAGAAGTATGGAAGTGTCCGTACTCAAGAAAAATAATTCTTTGTTTCCCTGTTGCCTAAAGAATGGGGCCAGAGTCCTCAGTATGTTATCCAAGGCCTTCATAAGCTAGTATCAATCTGTTTATCCACCCCTACGTCCCTCTGTCTTAGTGTTACTCAATTTCCTCCATCTAGCTTTGAACCCTATGCTTTAGCCACGTTAGACTAAAGCCCCGAATACTCCTTAGGTAGGCTCAAATTTCTGTCTTTATTTTTTTTCCTTTCTATTTCTTTTGCCTTGAATGTTCTTCAAATTTTCTTCTTCACTGCCAGCTCTTACTCATCTTCAAACTCTTACTCATTGTTTAAAACTCACCTTCCTAAACTTCCCTACCTTGAGGCAGAATTAATTACACCCTCCACTATTACAGAATTTATTTCATTGCATTATAGTTAATTCATAGCTTACACGGCAAGTTCCCTCTCAACAACTAGCACAGTGCTCAATATATGATTGTTGAATGGTTGGAAGAAAGCATTTATAAAACATTTAAAATGTATGGTGTACCATTATAAAGAGTGTTCTTGCTTTTACTGGTGATGCTACTGTGAAAAAAATAAGACTATTTAGAGACCCCAAGTGCCTGGACAGGGTAATCAAAATTCCTGAATTTGGAAATCAAAAAAAAATTTCTGTGTTTGTTTTTCTAATCCCTTCTTTCTCACATAAAGCTTGGTGGTAGGGGTTGGGACATTTCTGTTAGGTTATCCTGATTTTCCAAATTATAAGATTGGGCTAAATGGTCTCAGGGGTTCCCATCAGAGAAGTCAGCAATGGTGAGAGAGATTATCCCTCAAGGATGCTGGAGGTCAGGAGAAAGTTCCTACTTTCACTTCATCAATGTGACTGAAGTTCTTTCACAATCTGTCTCATGGTGGTGGCGGTGAGGTATATGTGAAAGTGTTTGGCAATACTTGGAGATAGTTTAAAACCTTAGAAATGAAATGACCTAGACGTGACTCACTAGTCACTGTCAGCGCATCTTCCCTCACAACTTTATGAGTAAGTGGCAAGATATCTGGGCCTAAGCGCTTTTTCCTACCAAACCCTGCTTTGAGAATGCAAACAGGCTGATTTAGAAAAGAATCTGCCCCACATCCAATTGGCTAATGATTTCTTGTACATTTGGGAAAAATCACTCAGAAAATTTTCAGGCTTGCAAATGTGTCCTGTGTTGCAGACTAATCCCCAGAATTTCATTTATGGAATGTCCACTATTTCAAAACATTTCCCACAGGGAATCCTATCAATGGATAGGAAATCTCCGGAAGGTTACAGATAGGGGCTGGAATTCTTTTCTTCTTTTTTAAAACCAGATTTCCAAGAAGTAAGTCACATGATCCCTAGACCTGATTTAGTGTTGCATGTTTTCAGACTCTTAGGACGTTGGGGCTGGAACGGACTTGATGGAACATGTGATTCAGGCCCCTCACTTTACACATGGTGTCAGAGAGGTTAATGGTTTTTCAAGGTCATATAGATGGTCAGGGCTGGAGCTGCAACAAGGACCCTTGTCTCCTAACTCTTAGCCCAGGGATTTTTCTTCTATACCAAGTTAGGTACAAGGCAAATTGATAGGTACAAGGCAAATTGATACATAAGATTAATGGAGATGTTTTAAAGACTGTATGTAGAACTCTAAACATTTCAAGTATGGACTTGTACCACTGCTTTCCTGAGACCTGAATTTCACTCTATGATCAGCTCTCAGAGGCAGCTCAGTAGAGCCTTGCATGCCAACTCTTGGCTCAGACATTCCATCGCTTTTGCCCTATTCTATTTGTTAGGAGTGAATCACTAGGTCCAGACCATACACAAGGGAAGGGAGCTGATTAAACAAGGGCATGAATACCCAGAGTGGGGATTAACAGGAGCCTTTGGAACCCTGGCGATGCAGTAGTTAAGAGCTCGGCTGCTAACCAAAAGGTTGGCCGTTCAAATCTACCAGCTGCTGCTTGGAAACCCTATGGGACAGTTCTACTCTGTCTTCTAGGGTTGCTGTGAGTCAGAATCGATTTGAAGGCAATGGGTTTTTTTTTTTGTTTGTTTGTTTAGAAGCTAACTACTACATATCACAACCCTAAAGCCTTTTCCTCAAACCTGCTGCTACCCATTTAAGGTAGGTGTCATCTGGTTTTCTCCTTATATTTTCCACCCAGTTTCTCAAGAGAGGAGTCTAAATAGCTGGACTTTGCTTTCTGACCACACATTCACGCCTTAACTTATTCCAACCTGGCGTTCATTCTCACCATGCTATAGAAAGTATTTTCTTGGAGATTACAAGTGAACTCCTGATTTCCAGGAGTTCTAGGCATCTTTTAGCATCTGATTCCTCTTTCTTCCTAAATCTTCTCTCCTTCCATGGCCTCCATGGTAGTATACTTTCCTGGGTTTCCTCAAGCTGCTCTGCTCATGTCTTCTCTGGCTCTTTCTCTACTGAGTCCCCCAGATTTGACCAATTATTACCCTAAAAAAATATATGTGTCAACTTGGGTAGGCCATGATTCCCAGTATTATGTGGTTGTCTTCCATTTGTGATTTTCCTATGTGTTATAAATCATAATCTCTGCCTATGGTTAAAGATGATTAGGTTGGGATTGTGACACCCTTACTAAGGTCACATCCCTGATAGAATGTAAAGGGAGTTTCCCTGGAGCGTGGCCTGCACCAGTTATCTTACAAGAGGTAAAAGGAAAGGGAAGCGAGCAGAGAGACATGGGGGCCTCATACCACCAAGAAAGCAGCCATGGGAGAAGAACACATCCTTTGGACCTGAGGTTCCTGTGCTGAGATGCTCCCAGACCAAGGGACTACTGAAGACAAGGACCTTCCTCCACAGCTGACAGAGAGAGAAAGCCTTCCCCTGCAGCCAGGGCCCTGAATCTGGACTTCTAACCTACTGGACTGTGAGAGAATAAACTTCTCTTTGTTAAAGCCATCCACTTGTGGTATTTCTGTTTTAGCAGGACTAGATGACTAAGACAGGTACCTAAGAGTAAAAACCTAGATTGCCTTGAAGAATTATGGACACCAAAGGCTATACTGATGAGGGCTCAGAAGGAAGTGAGGAGCACTATAAAGTCTCTATTGTCTTAGAGAAAACATATGGCACTAGCAGCAGAATGATGCTAAAAATGTTAATGTTAAATGTGTTTCTGGTGAGATTTTAAAAGAAAATGATGAACATGTAATTGGAAATGGAGGGAGGGCGATGTTTTTTATGTAGTGGCAAAGAACTTGTCTGAATTATGTTCAAATGTTTGGTGAAAGGTAGAACTTGTAAATGATGAACTTGGATATCTGGCTGATGAGATTTCTCAGCAAGATCTTAAAGGGAACACATGATTTTTCCTTGCCACGTATAGTAAAATGTGAGAGGAAAGAGAGGGACTTAAAAATGAACTGTGCAAAACGAAAACTTCAAGATTTGGAAAATTCTGTTGTACAAACTAAGGACACGTGTCCTAGGATGTTCACCAAGGACGTGGCTACACAATCTTTTGTTGAAGAAATTAAGCCTGTGACTCATGGATATTACAGGCTGCCACAGCAGAAAACCCATCAGCTTAGACTAAAGGGGGCAGAGAAAGAACATAAGGAGAGAACACTGCCTGCCTCTTGGAATTCTACAGGCAGGAAACAAGCCAAAGGAGCTACAACTATCATCCTCAAAGAAAATAAAAAGATCATCCCTGGAGAATTTTGGGCATCAGAAGAACTGTTTGAAGGAACCTGGGAAGCAGGGTGACTAGGTTTCAAAGGGTAGATCCATGGCCTCCTAGCTTTCAAAGAGTCAGGTCTTCACCAGCTCGGTTCCAGGGTGTGGTGCGGCCCTTTCACAAGTGCCAGGGGAATAGGGCTGGGGTCACCGGCCAAAGCTGAGGGGGCAGGGATGCCAAGCCCAAGGGCAGAAGAACTGGGCCTGTGGGTGCCAAGGGGATGGGGTTGCCACTAAGATGGGCTGGGAGAATGGGGCTGCCCAAAGTCAAGGAAGCAGAGTTTTTGTCCCAGTGGGCCTGAAAGGCAGAGCTGAAGCTCAGTGCTGAGGCATCTCTACTCAGAATTCAGAAAGCATGGGCAACATCCAGAGTCTGGAGGGTAGAGCGGTTGCCCAGATGGTCTAGTTAATGTAATTTGTTCTGCTGAGTTTTGGACTTGCTTGGTGACCATATCTCTTCTTTCCGTTTGTAATGGAAAGGTCTGCCTTCTGCCTGTTCTACCATTGTGTTTTGGAAGCAGATAACTTGTGTTCTAGATTTCACAAATTCACAGATGAAGAAGAATTTTGCAGTAGATGAGATTCTGGACTTGGAGTTGATTTAAAAGTTTTGGGATGATGTGATGGTGTGAATGTGTTTTACATGTGGCAAGGGCATGAATTTTGGGGGGAAAAGAGTGGAGTGCCATGGATTGAATTCTGTCCCCCAAAATATGTATCAACTTGGCTAGATCCTCTATTTTGTGGTCTGATGCAATTATCCTATTACCCTCCATTTTGCATGTTGGAAACCCTGAACTCTATGTGTTAATGTGGAGCCCTGGTGGCACAGTGGTTAAGAGCTTGGCTGTTAAGCAAAAAATTGGCAATTTGAATCCACCAGCCGCTCTTTGAAAACCCTATGGGGCAGTTCTATTCTGTCCTGTAGGGCTGCTATAAGTCAGAATTCACTCAAAGGCAATTTTTTTTTTGGTATGTGTTAATTAAGCAGACTCTCTATGGGGAAGTTCTACTCTGTCCTGTAGGGTTGCTGTGAGTCGGAATTGACTCAACGACAGTGGGTTTGGTTTATTTTGGTTAGGGTGGGAGTATCTTAAGTTCCCACCCTTTACCACTCTTACCACCTTTATTCAAGTCACGCTCTTACTTGAGTCACACCTTTTATCTTACAAAAGAGAAAAAGAGAGAGAAGCAAGCAGAGAGAAGGGACCTCTTACCAAAAAGAAAGAAGAGCCAGGAGCAGAGCGTGTCCTTAGCACCCAGGGTCCCTGTGCTGAGAAACTCCCAGTCTCAGGAGAAGATTGATGACAAGGACCTTCCCCCAGAGCTGACAGAGAGAGAAAGGCTTCCCCTAGAGCGGGAACCATGTATTTGGACTTCTAGCCTCCTAAACTGTAAGGGAATAAATTTCTGTTTGGTAAAGCCATCCACTTGTGATATTTCTGTGATAGCAGCACTAGATAAATAAGACAAAAGGGGAAACTGAGTGTGGGGTGTATGGGAACTTTCTGTACTATCTTCACGATTTTCTTATAAACCTAAAAATATTCTAAAATAAAAACCTAATTAAAAATGACTCTGTGAAGGTCTACTCTTCCTATGTAAATTTCACACTAGCATTGTGGACATTTATGTACATGTCTCATGTCTCTACAGAACTCTATCTTCACCTCTTGTGTTCACCTTTATAGCCCCTTAGAACGTACAGTCCCGCACATGCTATAAGTAATTGTTGAATGAATGAATGAGTAAAAGAGCGAATGACTGTGAAATACCAAAGTGAACTTGTGGACAGACTGTTCCGTAAGGACGTAATTAACTCAAGGGAAATGGAAACAGTTTATTGACCTTTGTCTTCAGTTCATTCAGTTTGACCAAACCTCTAAAGCGGCGGCGTGTTTCCACTCTCTTTAAATTACATGTTTCTGCTCTGTTTTTGTCTCTGTCACTTCATCTTCTTTCTTTTTCTCTCTATTATTGCTTCTTCTACTGTGGTGCACTTTCCATTCATTTTGACCCAAACAATGATTGTTCCTCCTAATGTGTTGTGGTATAGTGGGAATTTTCTTGAGTGTCAGTGATGATCTTGTACTGGAGAAAGAGGAGAACAAAGACATTTGATTCTGGATGGGTGCCACCCAGGTAACCACAGACCCTGGACAGGAAAGCTCTGTGCCACTTCCCAGGGAATTAGTCAAAACTGACTTGTTTTACTAGCACTAAACTATTAGACTTAATCCCTACACTTCATAATTTTGTAAAAATTGTTTTGGTTTCCATTAGCTTCAGTTTTGGCATTTGCTTATGGATACGGCTGCTAAAGCAAGAGGAAAGTCTCTTCTCTAATGATCACTGATGGATTACCCATCTCTACATGATACTGAACAATATCATATTTAGATGATTGGTCACAATTCTTCCTCCCTCCTTCCCTCCTTTCCTCCCTTCTTTCCTTTCTTCCTTCCCCTACCAATAGATACATGGCTTGCTTATTTATGAACTTGGTATTTCCTGTATCTTGCTAAGTGTCCTCTTTTTCTTTCCTCATATGTCAAAATTATCATGCCATCCTCTGTAAAGGAAGCTGCTGCTATTAACTCATCCTCAAAAGGATAGGTGGGATCAGTTGATCTCTATCAGTCTTAGCTCTTCAGGGTTTAAGTCTATGCTGTGTCATGAGAACAAATGCAGTTAATAAGACCCCAAGGTTTTGACCTCGGCAGCACAATTTCTGAGTCTCTGACCTAAGTGGTTATAGATTCAAATAAATGCCTTGTATTTTCAAAGAACTTTATTTTATGTGATTCATACCTATATTTTTAAAATATAGTTTTTGCAGGAATCTTAGTTCTCAGGTTTTCAGTCCAGCATGGCACTGAGTGGGAGTTGTGACTGTAGGCTACTAGATGTTGGGAGGGATTACGCTTGGGGTAGACTTCCTTGGACTGTGTTTCAGAGTGCTGAAGGCCTTAGTTTAGGGCCAAGACGGAATTTATGGTCCCCCAAGGAGGCAGGGTCTATGTCTGTCCTGTTAATATCCAGTGCCTAGAACAGTGCGTGGCATAAAGTAGACTCTCAGGGGACATTTGCTCAATATTTCTTTCCCTTGTGGAGGTTTGAGAAGGAAGCTGAGACGGGCAGAAGGTGTGATTCACTTTCATCACTCATGTCCCAAAATAGAGGTTTCAGTCAACAGTCTTGGGGATGTTGTGGTTCTCAGATCCTTCCTATTTGTAGGAGAGGGATGAGCTTAGCTCCATTTCCACTTTCCTTCATGCCTCTGAAGGGAAGGATGAGTTGTTAATTAGATTAGTCACAATCTAATTCTGAGGACAACAGGTTGGTGTGTTTATCTACCCACACAGGTTTGTGGGGACTCAACTTCTAGGTCATCTACAAGTGACCTGAAAGTGGTAAGACTTTTCAGCCATTAGACAGGACATGTGCATCAGCCCAGCTTCCCAGAAAGCTCTGAAGTGGAGTTTCAGGCCCAAGACCAGTTACAGGGTTAAATAGTAGTATGTTGGTGTCTTAGTTACCTAGTGATACTATAACAAAAATAACCCAAGTGGGTGCCTTTAAGGAATAGAAATTTATTTTCTCACAGTTTATAAGGCTACAAGGCTAAGCTAGTTCTAAAGAAAGGCCCTCTCCACTCTGGAGGAAAATTCTCGTCTCAGCTTCCCTAGCATTCTTCTTGGCATTCCTTGGAGATCTCCGTGTGACATCCATCTTTCCTCCATTTGTGCTTGCTTCCCTGTGCCTAACCTGCTCTTTTTATACCTCAAAAGCAAGTAGGTTTAAGATACACCCTACCTACACTGATATTGCCTCATTAACATAACAAAGAAAACCTTATTCCCAAATGACATTGTATCCACAGGTATACGCATTGCCATAGGGTGGATTCCAACTCATAGTAACCCTACAGGACAGAGTAGAACTGCCGCATAAGGTTTCCAAGGAGTGGCTGGTGGATTCGGACTGCGACCTTTTGGTTAGCAGCTGAGCCCTTAACCACTGCCCCATCAGGACTCCCCACAGGTATAGGGGTTAGGTTTTACAACACATATTTTGGGGGGACTCAAATTCAATCCACAACTGCTGGTTTCCCATTTGCCATCATCCCATGTGCTCACATCTGTCCTGGGAACTCAGAAGAAGGAGGGGTGGCTGAGCCAAAGCAGCTCTCAAGTACTCCCAGGTCCCTTGGCAAGACTCCAGCTAAGAGCTCATGACCTTGCCCAGATTCCCGATGTTTCTGTAGGAGATGTTGCTCTTCCTCAGCCCTGCAGTAGTTCTTTGATCTGAATGGGCCCCAGCAGGTGCAAACATCAGTCACCAAAGAATGCTTACTTGATGTAGAAGATCTTACGTCCATCAGTCCTTCCTACTCCTATCTTTAACCCCATCCCCTATCTATAGTAACTTCTAGAAATAAGCAGTGTATTAGTTTCCTGTGGCCACTGTAACAAATTATCACAATCTCGGTGATTTAAAACAACAGAAATTAATTCCCTCATAGTTCTGGAGGACAGAAGTCTGAATCAAGGTGTCAGCTAGGTTGCACTTCCTCTAGAAGCTCTAGGGAAGAATCTATTTCTTGTCTCTTCCAGCTTCTGGTGGCTACCGACAATCTTTGGCTTGTGGTTGCATCACTCCAGTTTTCAAGGCCAACATCTTCAAATCCCTCTTTGCATTGCCTTCTTCTATGTGTGTCTGTATCTAAACTCCCTCTGCCCTCCTCTTATAAGGAAACATGTGGTGGCATTTAGGACCAACCCAGATAATCCAGGAAAATCTCCTCATATCAAGACCTATAATTTAATCATGTCTGTAAAGAACCTTTCTCCAAATGAGGTAACACTTTCATCTTCCAGGGATTAGGACCTGGTATTTTGGGGGGTGGTGCAAACAGTTAAAGTGCTCAGCTGCTAACCAGGAGGTTGGATGTTCAAGTCCACCTAGAGGTGCCTTGGAAGAAAGGTCTGGCAATTTACTTCTGAGAAATCGGCTATTGAAAACCCTATTGAACACATTTTTACTCTGACAGACATAAGATTGCCACAAATCCTAGTCAGCGTGATGGCAATTGGTATCTTTGGGGCCACACAGTTTAGCTTACTATAAGCAGACTGTAGAATCTTGCTTTCCCCTCTTTTTCTATAGAAATGCTCTTTAAAAATAAAAGTGGCATGTCTGCAGCTGGCTTTCTTTGAGCAGGTTAAACCCCTAGGTCTTGTTCTAAGGACTGGTGTTGGAAAGCACCTAGTTTGTAAATCACAAACCGCATCTCTCTTCTTCCACTTGTTGCAATGTATTCCAGATTGTAATGGAAAACACTACATCTAGCTGTGACTGCAGGACTTCCGGGCAGGATCTACATGACGCCAACATCTGGATGAGCAGCAAAAACAAACAAAAAAACCCATTCAATTAATCAGATACTTATTTCCAAATATCTAGATGTATTTGTAGTACAGGAAACACTGCGGAGACAGTCCTGAGAAAACGAGGGGCAAGTCTGCCTTCACCCTGAAACAACCGAGGAAGCTTGTAGGTGGTAAGTTGAGCCTGATGGTGGGGAGGTGGGTTGCTGGTGGTCTAGAGTTGAGGGTACACCTTTAGGAGGGGGGTGAGATGAGAAGGAAGGAGGAGAGGTTTCCGAATGCAATATGACAGAATTGTGCCCCGGAGCTTGATGTGGAGGCATCATCTATGAAGAATGAAGACAGTGCTAGCAGCAGAGGCTGGGATTCTGGCCCCTCTGAGCACATATTAAAGATCAAAGGGATGAAGGCCACACATTCCAGATGGAATCAGGCGGCAAAGCACAAATATGAAAGCATTCTTGGCTGTCATACTCAAGTGCAGTGAGCGGGCTCTCCGCACGGCACTCTGTGTTCTGCCTACTGAGTTGGGAATGCTCCCTTCAGTCTTTACAGGGTCTGGGCTGTGACAGGAAATATTTTGAGTGCAATCAAAACAAGATGCTTTGGAGCAGTTGCTCCTTTCTGCTTCCCTGGTGACGTGTGGGGGGCCTCCGGGAATAGAAGAGTGGAGGGACCCAGTCTATTTGGTTTCTGGCCTTTTGTGGGTAAATTAACCCATTTATAGGGGGTCATTGGCTGTTCAGTAGTGGAACACTTGCCTTCCCTGTGGAGACCTAGGTTTGACTCCGGGCCAATATGCCTCATGCACAGCCTCTACCTATGTGTAATTTCTATGATTTTATGATACTGAACAGGTTCCAGTGGAGCTGCCAGACTAAGACTAGGAAGAAAGGCCGGGCAATCTACTTTCAAAAATCTGCCAATGAAAACCTTATAGATCACAATGGTGGGATACTTAACTTATCATGGGGATGTTGAAGGACCAGGCATTCTTCAATTCCATTGTGCTTGGGATCATGTAAGTCGAGGGCTGACTTGTTGGCAGTTAGCAATATATTTAGGCCAGGGCTTTTGAACAGCCACCTGGTTGATGGCTCTTTTCCCCTTTGGGAACTTCCTGAGAGCATAAGATTCCAGACTCCTGGTCTCTGGAGGCTGCCAAGCTCTGTGCCTGACCAGAGTGTGCTTGACAAAAGGGTGGGTCTGAGCCTCCAGGCCTTTTGTCTGGGGTTGTGACGTGCTTTTCTCTCCTCTCAAATCACAGTGGATTCCATTATCTCCCCCATGTCTGGCCTGAATTTTAGATTGACTAATGGATATGGGCCGTGTCGATTTGGTTATAGCTCGGCTGAGAACCGATGTCCAGATGGGCCTACAGTGAGTCAGTGTACCCAGGGCTCAGGGCCCAAGCTCGGAGGTTAGTGGCTCTGCCACTTACTAGGACCTCAGTTTCTTCCTCTGTGACAGTGTGATAATAATGCCTGCCTTTTCAGCTGTTTGTGAGGGCTACACAAGATAACTTTTGTAAAGCATTAGCTTAGTGCCTGGCTTGTAGTAAATGCCCAATAAATGGTGGCTATTTTTGTTGGTATTATGAAAACACTTCTCAAAGAAAGTTCACTCTTCGTTCTTGCCTCTTTCCTTTCCCTTGCCTCTCTGCCTGTCACTTTCCTTCTAGGATCCCACATCTAGGAATTTAAAAACATGAAAGGGATAGAGAAACAGACAGGCCATGGATTCTTCCAGAAACCCTGTCACCTTGGTGGGAAATTTATTTCTCTATAGTAAAAAAAATTTGCTCTAAAGCAATTAATATTTTTTAAAAAATATGTAAGTTTCAGTTAAAGAAAAAATTAATCACTATTAAGATTTTACCAAAAAAAAAAAAAAAAAAAACAAGCCCACTGCCATCGAGTCGATTCCAACTCATAGTGACCCCATAGGACAGAGTAGAACTACCCCAGTTTCCAAAGAGCACATGGTGGATTCGAGCTGCCGACCACTTGGTTAGCTGCCATAGCACTTATCCACCACACCACCAGGGTTTCCGTTAAAGTTCTAGGCAGAGTTAAATCCAATTATTAGTAGCTTAATATGCCTACTAATTTCTGCCTTTCCTACCTGAAGTCATGGTGCTAGACCTTTGGACCAAGCCACATATTCTCTTCACTCTCTACCCTGCTGTATCTCTGTCTCCTTCCTAAGGCCCAGATTTCCAGGTTCCCTGATATTTCAAGCTTGTTCTTCACAAGTGGGTCATGCCTATTTGATTTTGAAAGTTCTCATGAGCAAAGGAGGCAGAACCCCTGACCGAGAGTAAATGCTCTGTAAAACTAGGCTGAGTGAATTTGTTGAATAGTTCAGCTTGCTTTAAAGGCAACCTATTGACTTTCCTAGCAAGCTTCTTTCTTTATATAAGGAGGGAAATGCTCAGGACCAACATCAAGTTAGGATGTTATTGCCTAGATGCCATGATTTAGGGGTGGGAGAAAAGGTCCCCCACTTAGATGTACAGCCCTCCTCCAGCCACCTGCCAGCTAGAGTAGAATGAGTATGAGATTTGGAGCCGGAAAACCCTGGCTCCAATACTGGCTCTACTGTGTACTGTGTGGCCTTGGGCAAGCTACATATCCCCTGAGAACATGGGTCACCTCACCCATAAAGTATAGGTAACAAAACATACCTCAAGTGGTGCTTGTAAAGCTTAAATGAGATTAAAGTACCAAATATGCCTGAATATAAGTGAGAATTTTTCCAAATAATTCCAAGGAAGCAACCTTATATTTGAGTCCACACGAAGTCTTTCATATTTCAGGGAACTCTTTCAATTACTTTGTTTTGAACAATAGAGTAGTGTCATGAATTGTACTGTGTGGCCTAAAAATGCGTCAACTGGGTTAGGCCATGATTCCCAGTATTGTCTGATTGCCCTCTATTTTGTAGTTGTAATTTTACGTTAGAGAGGATTAGGGTGGAATGTAACACAGGTCACATCCCTGATCAAATGTAAAGGGAATTTCCCTGGGGTGTGGCCTGCACCATCTTTTATCTTACAAGAGATAAAAGGAACTGAGCAGAGAGGGGGGAACCTCATACCACCAAGAAAGCAGTGCTGGGAGCAGAGTATGTCCTTTGGGCCTGGGGTTCCTGTGCAGAGAAGCTCTGAGTCCAGGGGAAGATTAATGACAAGAACCTTCCCCCAGAGCCAACACAGAAAGTCTTCCCCTGGAGCTGACACCCTGAATTTGGCTTTTAGCCTACTAGACTGTGAGAGAATAAATTTCTCTTTATTGAAGAAGACAAGTAATGTTTGAGGAGCATCCGGGCTGAAACAATCTTAATAGACACCTGTTTGGGATATTTTAGAGTTCTTTAGATAGAACCAATGGGGCGGGGGCGGGGGGGGGAGGGAGATAAATTTAATATAGATTAAAGTAATTATTCCTGGAGATCAGGCTTCACACTAGCAAGTAATGGATGTAATTATAAACAAGTCCTTTGAAGATCACTTCTCAATCATGAATTTTTAGAATGAGAAAAAAAAAAAAGATTTCTGAAGTTATGAGTTGCTTTTTTTTTTTTTTAATGGCTTGGGATAAAATTCCCAGTGATAACCTTATGTACAATCTCAAACAACACACGTGGAAGAAGTTGAAATGCTCTGGAAAATGATGTTGCTAGGGAGGCCAGTATACTGATATTAAAAATAAATATGAGGAGTTTAAATAAAGTTGTTTCATGAACTGTGAGTATGGAAAAATATCTCTAAAATATTATTTTATATACTATCAAAAAAAAAAAAACAAAAAACAAAAAACTAATTGCTGCTGAGTCAATTCTCACTCATAGCAACCGTGAAGGACAGAGTAGAACTGCCCCATAGGGTTTCCAAAGAGCGCCTGGTGGATTCAAACTGCTGACCTTTTGGTTAGCAGCCATAGCTCTTAACCACTACGCACCAGGGTTTCCTTACGTACTATACAGTTTTAAATATTTTTCTAGCTAAATTTTCTATTGTAGTAGACAATAATTTCATCTACTGCCCTGTGAGTTTGTATATTAAAATGGGAGAAAACACTTTTTTGGGTAGCACTGGACCCTGAGAATTGGGGACTGTAAGGAATCTGGGCACTATGTTTTTCTTTCACCTCTGCTTCTCTGTCCTTTCAGCTTTATTCTTCCCTCACTGTGGATCTGCTTTCTGAACTTTCCTGGTCACACCATGGAAGAAAGGGCTCCTACCACTCCTAAATTTTTACATTACATTGCTTAAGGCTCTGGGCCAGACTGAGACTAGGATTTCTGAGGCGAGTTTTCTAGGAAGGGATTCAGATTGGCCCAGTTTAGGTCAGAGGCTCAACCCCGGGACCATTCAGGTTTGGCCAGGGGTACATTGTACAAACATGGCTGCCAGGAACCTGCTCCTACCTGCTTTTATGTCTCTGGCAATCAACTGAATAGTGTTAAGGACAAGTCATTTTGACTGAATTTGGTATGAGATGGGAGTTTTTGAGCAGCAAACAACATCTGAGGAAGGTTAATCTGGCAATAAGGTGAGGAATGATTTAAATGGTGAGAAGAATGATTTACTAGAAATTCGTTCAGCAGGGTGGAGGAGGGGAAGGAGGATGGCTTTGGGGCCTTCAGAAAGACTTTTCTAAGAATAGCTCACAATAACAGGGAGAGAGCTGCATTTTCTACAATTATTCCCTAGGAATGGGATACAGGAGGGGGCAGCAGTAAAGAGGAAAGAGAACCAGAGCCTCGGGAGGGCTGCTTGAGGAGGTGGAGGGAGTTGCTGGTAGGACCTGGGGTTCGGCACACACTGAGTCTTGAGCATCAGCCTCTTCTCATTGGGGCCTTCACAGTTAGGGAAACACCCGGCTCCTGGTACCTGACAGAACCTGGCTGTAAGGAGGTCTCATGGCCCCTGACAAATCATGAGGTGTGCCAAGCTTCACTTTTGCTGGAGGACATTCCCCACCAAACCACCCGGGGGGAAGGGGGAGGTGCAAGTAAGCAGTGAGTCACTGAAGGACAGTGGAATGACATAGCTTAATACATCACTCTTAATAAACATGAGAGAAACTCTTGATTTATCTTGGCCGGTGGTGTTTGCTCAGTGTGTTGGTATATATATAAACACACAAACACCTGCACCCCCTCACACACGGGGGCAGGCTCAGAGGAGTCACATGGTGACTCAGAAAGCAGCAGATAACCCACTGACTCATGGTTTTAAATTCCTCAGCTTCCTCTTCAGACAGGTCCTGGGTCTGAAGGACAGGTGACTCAGACTGACCCTCTCCCTGGTCTTGTCTTTTTTCAAGTGTTATCCTTGGTTCTCCGAGTCACCCAACCTGTGGGACATCACTGGTTTGAGGTCCAATCCAGACATTTGTTCTTCAGTCCCCTACTTAGTTTTCTGTTTCATCAATGTCTCCATTTCTAAAATCTTCCAGCCATTCAACAAATATGTAATTGATCAGTGCTCATCATGTGCTGGCTCCATGCTGAGTGCTGGATGCAGTACACAAGATATGACCCTTGTCTTCAAGAGGTTAAAATGACCTCTTGGTGAATGGTTCTGATTCGCTTTATATGGAAATAGGCTGAGTCAGGAGAGAGACACCTCTTCTTGCTTCCCTCTCTCCATGGCCCCAGACGACTTGTGCTTCCTGGTAGAAACTGGTGGGTTTCCTAGTCTGATCCCAGTGCCAGCCATGTACCTCCCTTCTACCTACTTTATATTGCCAGCCACTTGAAGAGAGTCCTTGCTCCTCCTTTCACCAAGTGTGTAACAATTTGGGATTCATTTGATAGCCAGGGGGCTGGTTGAGCATCTATACTGATTTTTACACATAAAATACTACCTAACCCTGCACCTCAACTCCCAGGCAATGTTTATTGATTCATCATAGGAACAACAACAGCTTCACTTATTGAGACTTAGTGTTTCATACACAATTTGGTAACCACAACAACTCTATGAGATAGGTATTTTTAAAATTATTATCATCATCATTATTTTATATGTCAGGAAACTTAGGCTCAGAGAAGTTAAATCACTTGGCTAAGGCCGCACAGTTTGTATGAGACAATCCTGCTTAACTCTAGAACCTGTTGCCTCAATGACTACACATATTGTATCAACCGCAGGGTGAATTCTTTTCCATCTTGGTGGCATCTTCATCTTGAGATTAGATCCTCTTCATTCTTTGGTTTCTCCAAGAGCCTGGCCACCATGGGCTCTGAAGGCACCGGCTGGCAGTAGAAGGAAGAGATGAGGCACAGATGAGAGTGTGTGGGTGCAGATACAACTGAAAGTGGAGAATTCCATGTTGTGCAAGTCTTGTGACCAGGACTTGTGACTGGACTGCAGGGAGGTTGTAGACAAAGCTATGACATGGACTGAATCTATTTTTAGGGCTCTAACACCTTTAACCATACCTCCTCATGATCCTGGTGGTGGGCCCCACCTCTGCCGCCCCTTCAAAAACAAGATGAGAGAAGGGCCTGAGAATCATGATCACATGCTGTTGAGCTGGAAGGAGCCTCAGAGATCATCTAGTTCCATTTCTTTACGCTACAGACAAGGAATGTGAGAGATAGAGGAGCTTCCATAACTTTCCTGAAGTGGGGTGAGACCAGGACTTGAACCCAGTTTCCTTTCTGCCTAGTGCCCTTTCCCTGACATCACCTTTCAACACTCTGAACAGGATTACAGGCAGCTCAAGAGTCTATCATCTTGGACAAGAAATACAAGGAAGCTTTCATCTGTACAAGTCCATGCAGGTGGGCTACTTCTTCCCCATTCCTTGACCTTCCCTCCCCAAGTGACCAGTCTTACTATTCCATCCCAGCTCTCTTGGGGCCTGTCCTCCCCCATACTTTATTTATGTTTTCTTATATCATAAAAAATCCACAGGGTAAGAGCTTTTTTCCAACAATGGCATCTGAGAGTAGAAAGTTTAACGGTAACCTTGGCTGGAAGGGCAAGCACTGTATTCATCTGCAGATGTTCCCTTTCTCTCTCTCGGCGTTGACAACTGTCTTTGTTTTCTTTGCTGAGGAACCTGTGTTTGGCAGAATAGACACGTCAGCATCTTTGTAAAGCACACTTTCTTGTGAAAGGCCTTGCAATGTGAGTCCTTACGCTTCCTTTCCCTAGGGAACATTCACTATTACCTTTCCCTCTGCCATGATGCTGTTGGGAGACTTCATGTCTGAAGTCAGAGAGACCCTGGTTTGAGTCCCAGCTCAACCCCTTCAGAGTGGTGAGACCTGGGAAGAGATACTTTACAATTCTGAATCTTTTCCTTCATCTGCAAAATGGGAGTGTTGGGGATCGCACAAGAAAAAGTGTGTGAAGAGGTCTCACATACAAGATGCTCCAATGCATCCAGGGAGAGGCATCTTTAATTAAGTTGAGAAAAATTGATTGCCTGATAAGGCAAAAAAGCTTTACCTTCTCAGGCAATCAACTTTCCTCAAGATACAGACGCCTCTCCCACGAAGGTAAAAAAGCTTTGCCTTCTAGCACGGTAATCACTTTGGTACACATACGTTTGTGAAATAATCTTCCTCTTGCTGGTCTTGTGTTATTTTCTTGAATGGCATCAGAGGTTTGGTGATGCTGCTACCTGTCTGTGGGGAGCAGCAAATTGACAATCAAATTTCTCTTTTTTAGCATCAGAGAACCAAGAAGCTGGGAGGAGTCCCAGAGGCCCAGGTCCTTACAGAATGCGTCCACTTCTTCTAGCCTCCCTGGCAGGTGGTCCTGCAGGCCTTCCCTCCTCTCTTCACTTCCACTGACCCCCATGGCACCCCTTACCCAGCCAAACTGTTATTGGCCATTAATGTAATGTTTCTGGGCTGTTCTTCAGGCTGAGACCCACTCTGGTTGTACTCAAGAACATGAATCAGTTTGGCCCCAGGTTGGCCTTGCCAATGTTAGTAAACGTTCTCCCAGATCTGGTCATTGAGAATCTGACTCTGTCCTCTTCATTTGATCAATCTGCTGAGCACTCAGGTCACTGGGAGTTGCCCCACGGGTTCCTGGCTCATTTATTAAAAATGGGGAACAATTTAAGTTCTTGCTGCTTTGACTGGAAGTGGTTGAGCACATGTTGTTTCCAGCAAGCTCTGGGGCCGGGAGGTCAAGTTTCACATACGATTAATTCAGTGTAAAGGTGAACCTACCAGGTCTCGAATAAAGGAAAGCAGATGGCTGATTTATGATGTGGTTTTTAAACAAATCAGGCCTAAGACCCAGCTAGTTTCATTGCAGCAGGGGCTCAATTTGTATTAAAGTGTCATCCTTGGACCCCTGTATGCTGCCCTTGCAGTTGGCAGCTGGCAGAAAGAAATAGGATTTCAGTGGTTCCAGAAACTACTGCCACAATGTTTGGCAAAAGAAATCCCAGTGCCTTTAGGTCCTTCTCATGTGTATGCAATGACAAAACGTACCATTGGCACCTAGAGATGTGTGTGACTGTACAAAAATTGCTCTGAGAGTGCCCGTCCTTGGGGCTGAGGGTGACAGAGCGTATGGGAACACCCCACACAAACTGCCCTCTGCGTCTGTGACCTGGTGTGGTTTTCTGTCCCCAGGAGTAACCAGGATCAGGAATAGTGACAGGTCTGGAGATATAGCTGCTCTGTGCTTTTGGGAAGCGATGCCTGTCTGGAAGTGTTTGCAGGGTTCCTCTCCCTAATTCATGTGTTTCAGTTTATTGTGTCCTATTCAGGAAATAGAAAGCAGGCATTAGTGCTGCGTAAATAGAGAATGTGACTAAAACCTTCTCATAGGTCTTAGGGAGGACCCGACTTCCAGGAATTTCAGTGTTTAATAACAGACTGTAGGTACTCTTTGTGCTTTCTGTTCCAAATATGAAATGGAACATTTTAGCATCATCAGGAACCCTGGGGCCTCAAGTGGAGGCCCTGAGTGTGGCAGTGTGGGGAGTGGCCCTTGGGACTGAGAGTTAATGCTCTTTCATAG
Organism: Loxodonta africana; assembly: GCF_030014295.1. Classification (NCBI taxonomy): domain Eukaryota; kingdom Metazoa; phylum Chordata; class Mammalia; order Proboscidea; family Elephantidae; genus Loxodonta; species Loxodonta africana. The sequence continues at coordinate 160,560,932 of NC_087344.1, read as the reverse complement.
CTTCTGGTCTTCCTGTCCCAATGACAGTGACTCAGTGGCAGAGAAAGTGGAATCATTTCTAAATCCCAGACCTGCTGATGAGGGGGCTCCTACTTAGTGGCCAATCCAGGTGAGTACTGTGAGGAAGCCAACTGGGTGGTAAGGAGAGGGCAAAATGTAGAGCAAGGGGCCTTGAAAAGCAATGCCAGCAATGGAGGGAAAAAAAAAAAACAAAAAACACTGTGACAAGTTGGGGGGTGCAGAGTTTCAACCCAATAATGCATGCAAATGGTTAACATGCTTGGCTGCTAACCAAAAGATTGGGGGTTTGAGTCCCCCCAGAGACACCTTGGAGGCCTAGTGAGCTACTTCTGAAAAATCAGCCATTGGAAACCCTATGGAGCATTGTACGACTCTGACACACATGGGGTCACTTTAAGTCAGAATTGACTCGACGGCAACTGTTTTTGTTTGTTTTGTTTTTAACGCTGAGTAATAAGTCACATCCTGGATTTACAGGCTGTGCTCTGCCCTCTCTTCAGATCAAAGCAGAGTTGTAATGGGCGATTGGTCCCTGAATGGGCAGCCCTCATTCTGGGTGTTTTCAGACAAAATGTCAACTAACATCTAGAACTATGAGCCAAAGATACAAACCTCTCTTGGCTGGGCAAGTGGCTTCCTGGAGTTTGGAACTGCATTCCATAAAAGTAGAATTTATGAACAAACAAGGAAACTGGTATTTTTTTTTCATCACTATTGAAAAAAAATACCTTTTCAATATGAAGTCTCCAATGGTGCTGTTTTCTGGTAAACTGGTCTAATTTAGTAAATATATATATAATGGTTTTTTTTAGGATATAGTTCCATATTCCTGTTACCTACTACCTCACCCCCTGAAATCCTCCAGCAAGCTGTTTGTACTTCTCATCTTGCACTCATCACATAATACCAGTGTTTTGGATATTTGTACACATATCTGCGCCCTTATTGTGGCTTGATGGAAAGAGTTTGAATTTTGGAACTAGACAGACACACATTTGAACCAAAATCCAAATTCTCAGTGGCTGTGTGAGCTTGAAAAACCTACTTAGCTTTTCCTAGCCTGGTTTTCCTCCTTTGCAAAATATAGACAATTCCTATCTCAGGGTTGTAGTGAGGATTAAATGGGTCAATGGATTATAACTTCCAATGTAGTACGATTCCTGATAGAGGATAGGCATTATACTTTACGTTAGGACCCATCTCTCCGTCTACCCCCCAAAAATCTCCAAACCAAACCTGTTGCCATTGAGTTGATTCTGACTCATAGCAACCTTGCAGGACAGAGTAGAACTGCACCACAGGGTTTCCAAGGCTGTAAATCTTTACGGAAGCAGACTGATACATCTTTTTCCCATTGAATGGCTGATGGGTTTGAATCCCCAGTCTTTCAGTTAGCAGCCAAGCACTTAACTGCTTCGCCACCAGGTCTCCTTTCTCCACTCCCAACTAGACTGTAATATCCTTAAAGGCAACATTGTCGTTGTTAGTTGCCATGGAATCATTAAGTCGGCTCCCAGTGGAGGCGACTTCATGTATAACAACAAAAAATTGCCTGGTCCTGTGCCATTTTAGTGATTGTTGGTATGTATGAGTCCAAGCCAACATTATGTCATATTAATTTCTGTACCCCTCTCCACACTCAACTCATGGCCTTGTATATATTACTCTAATATGGACTCATTTTATTTTAAAGTTCAATGGGGTGAGAAATGGACCAAAGGGCAGGTGAAAGCAATGTCTAATTGGGCCAGAGCCTTCCTATTCAAAGTGTAGTTCAAGGGCTAGCAGCATCAGCATCACCAGAGAACTTGTTCAAAATGCAGAATCCCCACCCCAGACCTTCAGAACCAGAATCTGGGCCCCACCTCTGACCTTCAGGACCAGAATCTGCATTTTAACAAGATTCCCAGATGATTTGGACATATTATCAGGAGAGATCAGTCCCTGGAGAAGGACATCACACTTAGTAAAGTAGCGGGTCAGTGAAAAAGAGGAAGACCCTCAATGGGATGGATAGACACAGTGGCTGCAACAATGGGCTCAAGCATAACGAAGGTTGTGAAGATGGCGCAGGACCAGGCAGTGGTTCTTTCTGATGTGCATAGAGTTGCTATGAGTCAAAACCAACTCGACGTCACCTAACAACAAGAGCAAAGTTTGAGGAGCCCTGATCTAGAATGTTGCATCAATAACCAAACAAATGAATGAAGGTGTATGATTAGGAAGCCAGCAGAAAAATCCACTAGGACTCTGCCAGATTTATTTAAAAGGAAAAATCTATTAAAAAATGAAGTGCAGTAGCTAAGAATTCTAAGCCCCAACAGCAATTTGACTCCCACTCCAGACTTGTCAATGGCTATCATTCTTTATCACAGACATTACAGCCCCCCCTTTAGCTCCCCTGACTTGTGAGCCCCCTGTATGCTCTCTTCCCACGTGCTTATGGTCTGTAAGTAGCTGTGTTGTCCCTGTGGACATCCTCTCCTCAGCTCTGTGAGCCCGTTTGCTGCTCGGGCCTTTCTGTATGAGATCACAGTCCCAGGATGCTGTCAGTCACTGCAACCGTCTGTCTGCCTGACTGTCTGACTGTCTGATCATGGGGATCATGCTCTGTGCTCCACAGAACGTGTATTGTTCTTGTCTGGATCACTGCCCTAAATTCAAGTTCTTTGGAAAATGCCTGAGAGAATCTGGCTCTTGAATTCGCCTTTCAGAGTTGTGTGTACCTGGAGAGCGGTGCTTGGACTACTTCTTGCAGGAAGACAGAGGGTCTCTTTGTGTCTGTCTGTTGTTCTCATTGGTACAAGCTGTGAGAATGTATGACCTTTCTGGCCCTCTTCCTTTGGATTTATGCTTGGCAAATAAGTAACCCACTTGAGATCTAAATCCTGCTGTTCTCTATGAAAGGTGTTCTACAATGGTGGTGAAATGAAGCTATAAGCACCTGTCAATTCCATCTCCAAATTACATCTTTCTTTTTCTCTCTCCCCCATGGTCATCACCTGGTCTAGGCCACCACCTTCTCCCGTCTGGATTAACTGGGTCCCTCCAAGATACTCTCCTCATAGTTGGCCAGAGATTTTTTTTTTTCTTCTTAAAACATAAAATGGATTGTGCCTCTTTCCTGCTTAAAGTCCTTCATTCCCCATTGTACCTACAATGAAATCCAACCTCTTTCTTGTGGCCTCCAGGGGCCTTTGCCATCTGCCCATGCCTGGCTGTCACGCTCACCTCTGTCCCTCTTCCTTGCTGTATGTGCCCCAAGTACGCTGGTCCTCCAGTTGCTCACACCCACCCGGATCTTTCAGGTCTCAGCTGAGATGCTCCTTCCTTAGGGGGGCCATCCTATCACCCTAGCTAAAATAGGGTCCCCTCTGCCAATGGTTATTTCCCAGCTCACTTTGTTTCTTTCCTTCATACAGCTCATCACTTTTCTAATTGTTTTATTCACTTGCTGGTTTACTTTGCTGTCTGTCTCCCTCACTAGACTGTGAGCTCCATGAAGGAAAGGAGGGTGTCTGCTTACTCACCACTGTATCTCCAGTGTCTGGCATGGGGCCTGGCACATACAGGCACCCCAGAAACACCTACTGGATTGAATGAATAAACCTATTGGGTGCTAGGCCTTTTCACCTGAAATCCCTTTTCTTTTAGTCACCATCGACATTGATCTTCTGCACTCTTCTGGGCTTTCCTTCATCTTCCTTCATAAAGACATCTACTCTCGCCCAGAGTCACCTTCCTTCTTAGAATCTATTGTCTATGCCATTCACTTAACAATTCTGTCATCTCATTGAAACAGATACCTTCTCAGCCATCACACACACCATGTTCTGTGTTGGCCCGACATTGTTACCATAGGGAGGTGGTAAGGCATGCGGGTAAGTGTGCAGACTCTAGAGCCAGACTGCCTGGGTCTGAATCTTGGTTCTGTCACATACTAGTTGGGCAGGTGGTTTACCAAATCTGTTCCCTAGTTTTCTCATCTGTAAAGCAGGGACAGTAACAGTAACTTCCTCCTATGGTTGTCATGAAAATTAAATGGGTTAAGAATCTAAAATTATATAGAACAGTGCTGGGCACAGGGCATACACTATATAAATGATAGCTGCTGTTGTCATTTAATTGAGGAAGAAACTGAGGACCAAAGACATGATTTTGCACTGTGAGGCTTTTGTGGAACTGAGATTTGAACCCCGATTTCTCCTAGGCCAAGGACCTTTCTACCTTCACCATGGCTGCTGAAGGCTTCCTTTGAGACAAAATCCCCCACGGTTCCCTAGAGCTCAGTCATAAATATATCTACTTAGATAGAGGAACTTGAAAGAGAATATGGTGTTCAGTCATTGAGCAAAAATGAATGTTCAGCAACTTGAGTTATTCTGCTGAAAACAAGAGGACAAGGACTGGCCGTGGTTCACAGGACAGGCTCACAGGTAGATATAAGGACTGCCCAGAAGCTAGGGCCCCTGTGCGAACTGCCCACCGCTATGTACGCCCATTTCCATCTCAGCGTGTGAGCCAGAATTCTTTCTTTCCTGGAGCCTTCCGCCCGCCATCTGTCCTGCAGCTTACTGACTTATTGTGCTTGCCCTTATTCTGGAATTAAGTCTTGTTTGGTATTTGTCTTACTTAGCCTCAGTCCTCTCGATATCTTTCACCTCATTTCTCTGTCCTTCTCTCTCCCCCTCTTCCAGCCACAGAAATTCTCTACAACTGAAATTCCTCCAGTTACTGGGTTCTATTCATGTTTGCCACTGTCTCCCAGCCTTCCCCAAGATAAGAATCACCTGGGTACAGGTTAAACACATAGTTTACCAGAACTTTCTCCTGGAAATCTTGATTCATGAGCTCTGGGTCCGAGTCCAGGAATCCATATTTTTAACAAGCATTCCTGGTGATTTTTTTCTTCAGGGGGTTTTGGGAGTCACTGACCAGGGCTTGCCCTTGTTCCTCCTTTTCCACAAAATCCATGGTCCTCCCCCAGCCCACAATGCATTTCACCCCTTTGACAACAATAATAGCTCTTATTTGTTACCCACGGTGGTTCAGTGGTAGAATTCTTGCCTTGCATGTGGGAGACCCAAGTTTGATTCCCAGCCAATGCACCTCAAGCACAGCTACCACCCAGCTGTCAGTGGCGGCTTGCATGTTGCTATGATGCTGAACAGACTTTAGCAGAGCTTCCAGACTAAGATAGACTAGGAAATGAGGCCTAGAAATCTACTTCCAAAAATCAGTCAATGAAAACCCTATGGAACAGAACGGTCTGATGTGCAATCAACCATGGGGGATGGGGTAGGATTGGGTAGCATTTCACTTCATTGTACGTGGGGTTGCCATGAGTTGGGCTGGCCGGACAGCAGCCAACAATAACAACAGCAACAATAACTGTTGTTATCTAACCCTTATTTCTTGAGAGTACATCAAGTTTTTTCTCACATAATAGATCCTTAATTAATATTTGGTGGAAAATTTACTTTTTCCCCTCAGATTCATTTTACGTGAATGTTAAAATTGTTTTACCTAAGTGTCATCAAGAGATAATGAGTGAAGGGACTTAGAAATATGCTAGGTAAAAGAGACATGTTAATTTGCAATTAAACATATGTCTTCTATACTCAAGGTCTGAGTGAGTGAGGCTAAACAAAAACATCCCCAGTGTCTGGAATAATTTGCTGGCGTCTAAAAGAGATGTTAGCAGCTGTGATACATGGACAGATACATGGATGTCTGAAGAGTTACTCCAATTCCTGGCCATACCATGGACTAGGTATGTGACCTTAGGTCAGATGTGTCAGCAAACCAAACCTAAGTTTCCTTATTATAAAGAGTAGGTTAAGTCCCTACCTCATCAGGGTGATGGTGAGTTTAAATTTAATATTGTGTGCGGGATCATTTTGTAAACTGTAAAGTGCCGTACAGATGGTAGGAATTACTCTTAGTCATCCTTACAGTTAGTTTTCCAGCTCACATGTTTTTCTGCATTCCCTCGGGGCTTTCCTACCTGAGTCATGTGACTAGAATGTAGATGCTATGCTGGGGAGCCCAGGGAATCAGTTTCCCAGCAAGAGCTGTGAAACCTCCCACCCTAGAGGTAATTGAGAGAGACAATGGGGAACAGTGACTCAGAGGCAGCTCTAGGGGAGTGGTCAACTCAGAGATGCTTTGAAGAGACTTCTTGGGCCTGAAAATATCTTCTTGGATGAGTGTATCAGGAAACTGGAACAGACCCATTCTAAGCTTTGGTTCCTTTCAGGGAGAATTTTGGAAACTGGATGATGATAGGATTTCTAAAAAAATTTTAAAATAGACAAAATTGTCAGAGGAAAATGCTTCAAATCTGAACAACAACAACAACCACAACTACAACAATAACAAAAAAGAAAAACATTATAGCACCAAGGAGCTCTTGCCCTGTAAACGAACTCTGAGAAAATCAGATTTCCTCCATTTGATAAGAATATATTGCAGGAGGCAGTTTTCAGCATTCTCTGAGCTTTGGCAAGGCGGGGCGAGTACAAGCCAAAAGAAAGCAACAGAGTTTAAAATCTGCCCAAACACCAAGAGAAATAAACTTGCAGCTTGTTGCGACGTACCCACATCGTTGGAGTTTTTGCCCTTTACATCTCTCTTTTAAATCAGACTCCAGGAAATGGGTTTGGAAGCTGATCAGTCCCATCCTCGGCTCTGCCATCCTGCTCTCAGAATTATAAACATAAGATTATTGCAGTGCGTTCCCTGCATGTGCCTTCCATGTGGCTCCAGTCTCAACCTCACAAATGTAGCAAGTAAACACTCCCAAAGTGTAATTCCGAAGTGTCGCCCATATGGTGCGGTCTCCAGACGGGAGGGGTGGAGGAGGGGCAGGGGATGATGGGCCCAGGGAATGTTAACATTGCCAGCCCAGCCTGAGGAACACCCGAAATCACACCCTGGGGAGAGGGCTAGCCCTCTCCTGGTGGCACAAAAGTCACCCTCCCTTCTGCTTTGCATGTTTGGTTGGCGTGTGGCAGCTACAAAGCAGGGTTAGACATGTTTTCTTTTTCTTTCTTTCTTTAAAAAAAAAAAAAAATCTATTTCAATCCATCCCATTCCTGGAAAAGCCACAATACCCCCCAGCAGTCTCCAAGCCCTTCAGTTATGAAAAACACACAGCTTCCCTACTGCCCTTTGCTTCCTGACCTGTTGTGGCAGCAATTAATTTCAGTGCAAATGAGTTTGGGGTTGAGGCTTTCACTAATGTGTTAAGATTCCAGGCTTCTGTGGTTTGACACCACTTAAATGCACAAATTATTAGCTTGACGAATTTTCCACAGTTTCCCTCCTTTTTGAGAGTGTCATATGAAACTCATTTCCCAAAGAACTGACCAAGGGCCCCTGACCTCTTGCCTGAATTGCTTAAAGGCTTCCAGTTCTTTCTTTTGGTCTTCGACTCTTGATATTAGAAAGTGGATGGAACTTCAAAGGGCAGCAAGCCAGATGCCTTCTTTCCCCCAGGAGGGGCTGATTTCCTCTCATGTGTCTGCACTCTGTGTGTGTGAGCCAGGTTGGTGCCCACCTCCCCTGGGCCTCAACCTGTTCCCAGATGCCTGGGCCCGAGAGTCTAGCTTGTGAGATTTGCTGGTCTTGATGCTGCAGGAATTTGACAAAGTTTCTTTTTATTTGTGATACTCCTGTAAGAGTTTTGTGAGTGTGTGCGTGTGTGTGTGTGCATGTATGTGGTCCATCAGCACCAGCAGACAGTAGACCTGCACTGTCCAATACAGTAGCCATGAGCCACATGTAGACACTGAAGCCTTGAAATGTAGCTAGTCTGAATTGAGATATGCCCTATGTGTAAAATACACACCGGATTTTAAAGACTTAGTGTAAGAGAGAGAAATGAAGTTCTGATGCGTGCCACAACATGAGTGAGCTTTGAAAACATTATGCTGAGTGAAATAAGTCTGTTGCAAACGGGCAAATACTGAATGATCTCATTTTTATGAAATAGGCAAATACATAGAAACCAAAGATTATTTGTGGTTAACCGGGGGAGGGGCGGTGGGAGGGGGAATGGGGGAGTCTTTGAGGAGCAGTGAGTTTATGTTAATTGTGGTAAAGCATTTTGGAAAAGGACAATAATGGTGGCACAACCTGAAAAATGTCATTGAATTGTAAATGGAAAACTTGTGCTGGTGAACGTTTTGGTGTGTATATTTCCACACACACACAAAAAAGAAATAGAACGTAAAATATTTCAATAAGTTTTCTTATTACTTGCTGAAATGATATTTTGAAAATATTGGGTTAAATGAAATTTATTATCAATATTAGTTTCACCTATTTCTTTTTACTTTTTGAAATGTGGCTACTAGAAGATGTAAAATCACTTACGTGGCTCATGCTACATTTCTACCGGAAAACACTGGTCTAGATCAGTGAGGGAGACCCTAAGTCACGTGGAGCTGAGTCACAGGCTGAAGGCTTTGTCTGCGCTTGTCTGGTGCCCTCCAGCCTGCAGGCTGTGTAGCCAGCGAGGACTTGGGCTTCCACAAATCACATAACTTGGAACCACAGAGGGCGCTGTATATGTCTTCATGACCCCTAGTCAAGCTTTCTCAGGTGGCACCTCTATCCTGGCCAGGCTCATCTCCTTCATACGTCCTCATATATGAAACAGAGAGGCTATGCCCAGGGGCCTGGGGCTAGAAGGAGGCTCCTGGTGACTCAGGCCTGGGTAGCCACAGTACACCTTAGGTGTATCTGTCCTGGACAATATCCAGTGATTTCCCACCAAGTCTGGGCTGGGTCACTTCGCTCCGAATTTGATGTGTTTGGGATGCAGCTTACTGGGAAAGGACCTTAAAGGTGACCTAGTCTTATCATTTCATTTTATAAGAAGAGGATACTGAGACCCAATGACACAGTGCTATAAGGTAGTGATTAAGAGCTTCGACTTTGACACAGGCAGCCTTAGGTTCTAATCCTAACTCTGCCACTTATTAGCCAGGAGACCTGGAGTAAGTTCATTTAACTTTTCTGGATTCAATTTAGACGTCTGTAGGATAATAATACCTCTCCCATTGAATTGCTGTAAAAATGGAATAAGAAAATTTATATAAATTACTCAGCCTGTGACCTGGTAGAAAATGTTATCATTAGGTGCCATTGAGTCAGCTCCATCGTAGTGACCTATGTATAACAGAACAAAATGTTTTCTGGTCCTGTACCATCTTCAAAATTGTTGCTATGTTTGAGATCATTGTTGCAGCCACTGTGTCGATCCATTTCATTAAGGGTCTCCTTCTTTTTCACTGATCCTCTGCTTTACCAGGTAGAAAGTGAGTGCTCGATAAATAATAACCACTGTCATCATTACTGGAAACCCTGGTGGTGTAGTGGTTAAGTGCTATGGCCGCTAACCAAAAGGTCAGCAGTTTGAATCCACCAGGTGCTCCTTGGGAATGGTATAGAGGAGTTCTATTCTACCCTATACGGTCACTATAAGTTGGAATTGACTTGACGGAGACAGGTTTGGTTTTTTTTGTTTTGGCCATCATTATTAGGTAACTTTTTTTTTTTTTATAATTTTTATTGAGCTTTAAGTGAACGTTTACAAATCAAGTCAGTCTGTCATATATAAGCTTATATACACCTTACTCCATACTCCCACTTACTCTCCCCCTAATGAGTCAGCCCTTCCAGTCTCTCCTTTCGTGACAATTTTGCCAGTTTCTAACCCTCTCTACCCTCCTATCTCCCCTCCAGACAGGAGATGCCAACACAGTCTCAAGTGTCCACCTGATACAAGTAGCTCACTCTTCATCAGCATCTCTCTCCAACCCATTGTCCAGTCCCTTCCATGTCTGATGAGTTGTCTTCGGGAATGGTTCCTGTCCTGGGCCAACAGAAGGTTTGGGGACCATGACTGCCGGGATTCTTCTAGTCTCAGTCAGACCATTAAGTCTGGTCTTTTTATGAGAATTTGGAGTCTGCATCCCACTGATCTCCTGCTCCCTCAGGGGTTCTCTGCTGTGCTCCCTGTTAGGGTAGTCATTGGTTGTGGCCGGGCACCAACTAGTTCTTCTGGTCTCAGGATGATGTAACTCTCTGGTTCATGTTGCCCTTTCCGTCTCTTGGGCTCATAGTTTATCGTGTGACCTCGATGTTCTTCATTCTCCTTTGATCCAGGTGGGTTGAGACCAATTGATGCATCTTAGATGGCCGCTTGTTAGTATTTAAGACCCCAGATGCCACATTTCAAAGTGGGATGCAGAATGTTTTCATAATAGAATTATTTTGCCAATTGACTTAGAAGTCCCCTTAAGCCATAGTCCCCAAACCCCCACCCTTGCTCCGCTGAATCAGGTAACTCTTACAAGGTCCTACAGCCAGTAATTGGCCATGGTGGGGTTTACAGCCCAGATCTTGACTTCTTAACTCAGTGTCCCTGTTTCACTAAAGAGGCCAGGTTGCACACAACTTGTCACAGTTAAAGTGGGAGTGTCAGAACACAGAGATCAATTGCCTAAGGCTCTGCCAAGTGCTCCTGCAGCAGCCTGGCCCACCTCTGGCCCAGCGCTCCCTATTCTGTATGCCAATGAGCTGCTGACTTGGCAGTGCCCTCCTGGAGACTGTAAACCCATTGAGGGCAAATCTATATCTTAGTCACCATGTCAGCCCTTATACTATTTCAACAATGTGCTGAAGACCTACTATGTGCCAGGGCTCTTGGAATGCATCAGGGAAGGCAAACAGGAAAAAAAAAAAAAAAAATCTTGCTTTTATGGAGCTTATATTCTAGCTGAGGGAGATAAATACCAGGTTAGAAGGTTCTACTGGATTTGGTTTATGCACAGTTGAGATCCACACACTTACCCTGTTGTTTGGCCCTGGCAACAGCTTGGTCTATCTCTGTAGTTCTGGGCCACTGCTGCCTCCACCATCGCCACTCTTGTATCCCAAGGCACACTGAGTGGATTGCTTGCTGTTCCTCATGTTGCTCACAGGTGGGGCCCATAGCCCCTCGCTTGTTGTCTGCTGTATATCTCTTTTAACTCCCACCTTCCATTCTGGGGCTTCCCTGCTGCCACTAAGGTGAGGAACTCCATAGGACCCCCTTTGTTCCAATTTGTGTGTGTGTCACCTGGACGTATGAGGTACGTTAACACCTATGGGGCAAATTTTGCCCAGTGGGAGACAGGAACTGAAGGATACATCTTCTTTCTTCCTTCCCTGGGCAGACTGTTTGGAGATGCCTCTCTGAAGATGTGTGGGACTGAGTTGTTGGCTTGTTACAAAGCTATGGTCATTTGGAAACAGACCCCCAATGTTTGCTTTTGTCCCTTCCCTGTATTACATCCTCTTCCCTTCATTTCTGCTTCCCTGGAATTGCATTCTTTTAAACTATGTTTTCTAGGGAACTGGGTCAAGGCAGTAGGTGATAAGTGCTATGGAGAAAGAAAAAGTAGGGCAGGGTAGGGGGGAAAGGGGGTGTTTTTGGAGGGTTTCAATTTTCAACAAGATTGTATGTGCAAACCTTATTGAAAAGGTGATATTTGAGCAAAGACTTGAAGAAGGTGGGAGAGTTAGCCACTCTGGGAAAAAGGAGTACCAAGCGGACTGGAGGGAATAACATGAAAGTTGAAGTATGTCTGGAACATTCTTGGAAGAACAAGGAGGCCAGCATGGCCTTGGGGAGTAAGAGAGAGCATTGTAGGAGAGGAAGTCTGAGAAGTGGGAGAAGGGAGGAATCATGCTGGGTCTCGCAGGTCATTTTAAGGACTTGCGCCTTTACTCCGAGTGAAGTGGGAGTCTGTAGAGAATTTGGAATGGTTGCGTGGCGTGGCGTGGCGTCTAGCAAGTGCCTGATAGGTAGCACAAAACCTGGCCCAACATGTAAATTGATGTTTCATGGATCTCCTGCCACCGCCAGCTTCTCATCAGCACCCGGCCGAGACTTATATATTTCCAACCAAGAGTTGAAAACAGATGGAAACAAAATGCCAGCATTAATACAAAAGGCTTGTGGAAGAAAGATCAAATGGGAGAAGAGCTTGAGTGCTTTTTCAGCGGAGTTGTATGCTTCTTTTAGAACCACATTTGTGGGCAGTCAGCTGAACCAGCTTCGTGCATTATGGCAGAAAATGGGTTTTGCCTGGAGCGGTGGAGATAGGAAAAGTGCATCTATGTTCTCTGCTCGACAGCAATGAAGGGTGGACTCCCTCTCAGAGCCTGGCAAGCCCCGGGAGCTTTGACTTGTTAAAAATGCACACAACAGAATTTGCCATATTTGGTTCTATGAAATCCTATTGGCAGGGTCCTTTCAGGTTTGAATTCTGTGGTTCACACCATTTTTAGGTCCTTGTGGGTACAGTGGCTGGCTCCTTTTCCTGTCACAACGTCAGCTGAGGGCAGGAGGAGTGTCAGGAATGAAGAGTCCAGGACATGTGTTCTTATTTTCCCTAGGAGCTCCTCTTCTTCCCCTTGGTCCCTCTCTTTTATGTTGTTATTGTTAGTTGCCATTGAATTGCAACCATACATAAGATCACCATGAGTTCCACGGTGATCTTAAGTATAACAGAATGAAATGTTGCTCTGTCCTGCTCCACCTTCATTACATTTGGTGTATTTGAGGTCCTTGTTGCAGCTATTGTGTCAATTCATCTCATTGAGGGTTTCCCTTGTTTTCACTGATCCTCTGCCAAACAGGATACCCTTTTCCAGCAATTGGTCTTTCCTGATGATGTGTTCAAAGTAAGAAAAACAAGTCTTGTCATCCTCTCTTCTAAGGAGCATTCTGGCTGTATTTCTCCATTCTTCTGGCAGTCCATGGTATATTCAATATTTCTTCACCAACACCACAATCCTAATGCATCAATTCTTCTTTTGTCCAGTTTTTGCATGCATATAAAGTGATTGAAAAGACCATGAGTGTAAAAGAAGAAAGTGTCTGGGGTGGTAGCTGGGAAATCAGACAAAACTCCCGAAGCATAAAAAATGGGATCAGGACAATAGAGGCATTCCAAATTTTCTCTCTAACAGAGGGGAATAACTGCTTCCAAAGAGCAGAAGAAAAGAGAGGTGTAACTACACGAACCCATTTGCTCTGAGGCAGTGGGTTGGGGGAAAGGAGGAATCTGTAGGAAAGTGGTTTTAAGAGTCTGGATTCGATAGGATATTCGTGATTTATTGTAAGGACATCAGGAGACTTGTGCCCAGGCCAAGGAATATGGTTGGGCTCTTTGTCAAGAATCTTGCTGGTCAGTCTTCTTAAACACCTCATTTTGATGCACAGCTACCCCCTCAGCTATGCTGCTAGCAGAAAAGACCAAGACCAAGGAGTCTCAGATATTTTCCAGACAAGACCACATAAATCTCTGGAAACTAGAAAAGGGCATTTAGTCTCCAAATGAGGGAAGAGATTGAGATCTGTGAGGGTAAAGAAAACATTGCATCTCTGCAGAAGGTCTGACTAAGGACCTCACAAGTTGGAGCCAACAGCTGGGCAAGAGCATAGGACGATAGGACTTAAGAAGTTCTGCCTATCTCCCACATAGCAGCTAAGGCCACAGAGAGACCAGACTGCTCATGTGGCAAGACCTCAGGTGTCACCTGACTTTCTTAGCAGCCAGAGGAGCATTTTTATCTCCAGGATATGAATTGCTTTTGTTTTCTTGTTACATTCTTTAGGGGAATTTATTACCATGATATGATATAGAAAAATGTTGTCATTAGCTGCCATTGAGTTGGCTGCCTTCAAGTTGGCCCCCGATTCATGGTTACTCCACGCAGAGTTGAACAAAATACTGCTAGTCCCTTGTCCTCCCCATGATTCGTTACAGATTGGACCATGGTGATCCATAGGGTTTTCATTGGCTGATTTTCAGAAGTAAATTGCCAGGCCTTTCTTCCTAGTCCATCTTTGTCTGGAAGGTCCACTGAAACCTGTTCAGCATCATATCAACATGCAAACCTCCACTAACAGATGGGTGGTGGTGGTTGTATGTGAGGTGCATTGACCAGGAATCAAACCTGGGTCTCCCAAATGGGAAGTAAGAATTCTACCACTGAACTACCAATGTCCCCATTATAGAAAAATAGGAAGTGCTATTCCAAAACTGAATTAATATGAGAGCAATGTGAAACTCCATTACTATGTCCTTAATTGTGGGAGAAAGGTGGTACAGTCCATTATGAACAATTTACTGTTAGCCTGGTAATCACCCATTAAGTCCAGAAGGTATAGAAAACAGTTCTTTTCTTCCATTTCAGTCCTATATCCCATCCCATACAGAATCCACAGGAGTGTAGGTTTGGAAGAGGCTCCTCTTTGTGAGGCAGCCCATCCCCAGCTCCTCTTCTGTCATGAGACTCTTATTCCAAACCAGGGGATGGCAAACTATTGCCCACAGACCAAATCCAGCCCACTGCCTGCTTTTTGTCTGTGATCTAAGAACAAGTTTTACATTTTTAAATGGTTGAAAAAACTCAGAAGGATAATATTGCATGACACATGAACATTTTATGAAATGCAAATTTCAGTGTCCAATAAATAAAGCTTTATTGAAACATAACTATGCTCATTCATTTATGCATTGTCTATGCTGTTTTGGTGCAACAATGACAGGGTCAAGTAGTTGAGACAGTTACAGAATATCCCACAGAGCCTAAAATATTTACTACCTGCCCTTTGCAGAAAATGTTTGCCAATCCTTGTTTAAACTCTTGGAGCACCCACTACAACTCCCAGGTTGGTAAGGAAGCCTCTCACCTTGGAGTCTTTTCTTCCTTCACCTTGAATCATCAGTCCTTTTTACCCCACCCTCCTCCATCTTATTCTTCCTTCTTTTCTGCTTGGCATGTTTTGTCAGTCATTCACTTCTGCTTGCTGCTGACCGTAGAGAGTGGGGCTGGAGGTAGGGTAGCAGAGAAAAGAGCCACTCCCCTTGTCTGGTCACAGCTCGGGGTAACCGAAAGACCATCAGATCTTTCATTTATCAAGCGCGACTCTGACTTATCTTTCCTGGATTATAATCTACAGTTTCTGAAATTTTTTCTACATTGAGCTCAGTACATAGCTTTTTTTTTTTTTTTTTTATGTTTAGTCCTAGGGAAAGAGAGGGGCGTGGGGAGAAAATATAATCTCTCCTGCCACAAATGCTTTCCCCATGATGAGAGCGAGAATTTACCATGTAGAAGGGATGCCAAAGGTCACACACGTTTAACCGTCAACCGATCTACTTCTGAGAACACAACCTAAATATCACTCTTTTTGTCTTTGTTAATTCCATTCCTTCTGCCTAGAATGTGCTTACTCTTCCCCATCTATGTCCTCCTCTTCCTCAAGGATTGCTCAGTTCCTGCTGCCTCCAAGGTTTTCCAGGCTGTGTCTGTAACAGATTCTTTTCCCCAAACTTGAATAATGTGTTTCCTTTCTCCTTTTCACTAGACTCTTTGATTAGTTTGGGACAGTCTTGCCATCTGGTCTCCATACCCCTCATCTCCATCCCCGATCACTGTCCCAGTCCAGACTCATCTTTCTTCTGAAAAAAACAAAAAAAAACAAAAACAAAAACAAAAAAACTGAACCCCTAGCGAATACGCCTAATTGCCTCCAGGCTTGTCCTATTCAAATCCCTCCTTTACCGGGCTCCAGAAGGTTTGTCTGAAATGCAAATCTGACACCTTAACTCCTGGCTCCCCGGCTTCAAATCCTTCAGTGTTTTCTGGATAACCTGTACAAACCTAGTATGAGCTGGCCCCTGCCCGCCTCTTCAACCTCATCCGTCGCTTCAAATTTTGTGCTCTGGCAGAACAGAACTGCTTGTGGTTCTCTAATACATCATTGCTTATGCTTTCCTCACTGCCTGGGATGCTTTACTCTCACTCCTCCCAATTCTTTTTTCCTAACAAACTCATGCTTATAGTAAAAGGCTCAGCTCAGATGGCACTGCCTCCAGGAATTTTTCCTAGACTTCCCTGTTCTCCCTTCATCTGGTTGGATCAGATGCTCATCTATTTGTGCTTATGTTTGCCTAAGTTTATGATTATACTTCCCACCTTGTATTGTATTTATCTGTTTTCATGATTGCTTCTCCTACACTGAACTATGGTAAAGGCTGAGTATTGTTTATCTTTATGCCAGTAGTTCTTCTTTTAGTCCCTAGTTTATACAAGGTGTTTAATAAATGTTTATTGAGTGGATAAAGAGATTGATGGCAAATCCCTTTAGGACAAGGTACTATTTTATACATGTTTGTATCCCTAGGACCTGGCTCAATATGTGCTAGTGCTGCTGATAAGAAATACTCCAAGTGACCACTCTTTTTGTTTAAAAATGCTACTGCTTTCCAAAAATTAGAGGAAGAAGGCATAAACCAAAAAAATCAAACCCATTGCTGTCAAGTTGATCCTGATTCATAGTAACACTCTCTATTTCTATGAAGCCAGCATTACCCAGGTACCAAAGCCAGACAAAGACACCACAAGAAAACTACAGACCAATATCCTTTATGAATACAGATGCCAAAATTCTCAACAAAATAATAGCAAACAGAATCCGACAGCACATTAAAAGAATTATACATCATCATCAAGTGGGATTTATTTCAGGAATGAAAGGTTGGTTTAACTTTAGAAAATCCGTCATTGCAATACACCACGTTAACAGAACAAAGGAAAAGAACCACATGATCATCTTAATCAACACAGAAAAGACTTTCAATAAAATCCAGCATCCTTTCTTGATAAAATCTCTTAACAAGATAGGAATAAAAAGGAAGTTCCTCAATATGACTAAGGGCATTTATGAAAAAACCAACAGCCAAAATTGTACTCGAGAGAGAAAGATTGAGAAATTTCCCCTTGAAAATGGGAGCAAGACAAGGATGCCCACTCTCACCACTCTTATTCAACATTGTACTGGAAGTCTCAGCCAGAGCAATAAGACAAGGAAGAAAAAAAAAAAGTACCCAAATTGGAAAGGAAGAGGTAAAATGATCTCTAGTCACAGATGACATGATCTTAAACAATCAAAATCCCAAAGAATCTACTAAAAAGCTTCTAGGACTAATAAAAAAAAAAAAAAAAATACAGGAATTTAAAAAGTTGTAGGATACAAGGTCAGCACACAAAAATCAGTTGCATTTCTATGCACCAGCAATGAGAAATCTGAAAAGTTTAAGAAAATGACCCCTTTTACAATAGAATCTAAGTATCTAAGAGAATAAAATACCTAGGAATAAATTCACCCAAGGATGTGAAATATTTATACAGTGAAAATTATAAAACCCTGCTGAAAGAGGCTAAGGAAGACCTAAATAGATGGAAAGACACTCCATACTCATGGACTGGAATACTTAATGTAGTCAAGATGTCAATACTACCCAAAGCCATCTGCAGATACAATGCAATCCCAATCAAAATTCCAACAACACTCTTTACGGAAATGGAAAAACTAATCCTCAATTTTATGGAAAGAGGCCCTGAATAGCCAAAGCAATTTTGAAGAAGGACCAAGTAGGAAGCCTCACACTTCCTGACTTCAAAATATATTACACAGCTACGGTAATCAGAACACCCTGGAACTGGCTTAATGATAGACACATAGACCAATGGAATAGAATTGAAGACCCAGAAGTAAACCCAAACATCTATGGTCAATTGATTTTCAACAGGGGAGCCAAATCTATTCAATGGGGAAGGAACAGTTTCTTCAACAAATGGTGCTGTCAAAACTGGATTTCCACATATAGAAGAATGAAATAAGGTCCATACCTCACATCATACACAAAAACTAATTCAAAATGAATCAAGAACCTAAATGTTAAATCTAAAACCATGAAGTTCTTTAAAAAAATATATAGAAGCAAAGCTTTGGAACCTAATTTTTGTCAACGATAGACTATCAAAACAACGAGTGCATGAGCTGTGGAAACCAAAACAGATAACTGGGACTTCATGAAAATTAAATACTTATGTCATCAAAAAACTTTATCAAGAGTAGAGACAACCTACAGACTGGGAGAAAATCTTTGGGCATGATATAACCAATAATGGTATAATATCTAAAATACATAGAAAACTTCTACAACTTAACAACAAAAAGACAATTCAATCAAAAACTAGACAAAAGACATGAACAGGCACTTCATTAAAGAAGATATTCAAATGGTCAACAGACACATAAAAAGATGCTCAACACCATTAGCCATTAGAGAAATGCAAATCGAAACCACAGTGAGATACAATTTCACTCCCAATAGGACGGTTAAGATAAGAACACAAGAAAAAATAAAAATAAAAAAAGCATGTGTTGGTGGGGATGTGGAGAAATTGGAACCTTCTTGGAAACCCTGGTTGGTGTAGTGGTTAAGTGCTATGGCTGCTAACCAAGAGATCAGCAGTTGGAATCTGCCAGGCGCTCCTTGGAAACTCTATGGGCAGTTCTACTCTGTCCTATAGGGTCGCTATGAGTCAGAATCAACTGGACGGCAGTGGGTTTGGTTTTTTGTTTCCATTGCTGGTGAGAATAACAAAATGGTACAGCTGTTATGGAAAACAGGCTGGTGGTTCCTCAAAAAACTAGAGGTAGAGCTGCCAAATGACCCAGCAATTGCACTCTTAGGTATATACCCTAAGAGTCTAATAAAAGTGACACAAACAGACACATGCACACCTATGTTCATCGCACCACTATTCACAATAGGAAAAAGATGGACACAACCTAAGTGCCCACCAATGGGTGAATGGATAAGTAAAATGTGGTTAAAAAAAAAAAAATGTGGTACATATATACAATAGAATACTATTCAGTGATACAGAAAAATGAGTTCCTGAAACATCTTGGAACATGGATGAACCTCAACATTAGGTTGAGCGAAATAAGTCAATCACAAAAAACAAATATTGTATGTTCTTACTTTTATGAAATGGCAAGAATAGGTAAATATACAGAAACTAATGTTCTCTAGTGATTACCAGGGGCTGGGGAGGGGAAGAAGAGGAAGAAGTACTCCTTAGGTAGAGTCACTTTTTGTTCATAGAAATGGGCAAGGTAGTACCTAATATGGGTGATGTTTGCATACCATGACCAATGTAACTGATGTCAATAAGCTGTACACAGTGAAAAAGGACGAATAGGCAAATGCTAGGTTGTTTATGGTTTTGCAGCAATAACACCAGCCAAAAAAAAAAGGTTGGGGGAGCTACAGATGTGGATGCTAATTATGTATAACGAATCATCTCATGGGACTGCTTCTCTTGGTTTGGGGGCTTAGGGCTGTGATCTCATGGGACAACCCGGTCAATTGACATAACATAGTGTCTGGGGTCTTAAAAGCTTACAAGCATCCATCTAAGATACAACTATTTGTCTTTGTCTGGAACAAGAGAAAAAGTAGGAAACCCAAGAACCAGAGAAGAAACTGTACTACAGGACTAATTGCCTGCATGAACCACTGTCACCTCCACCTTGAGACCAGAAGAACTAGATGGTGCCTGACTACCATTACTGAACCTTCTGGTCAGGAACATAATAGAGAAACCTGATACAAAGAGAGAAAATGTGGAACAGAACTTCAAATTCTTTAAGAATCCAGACTTACTGGACTTACTGAGTTGGAGAGCTCCTGAGATTATGGCACTGAGTTGCTCTTCATACCTTGAAATTGAAACTATCCCCTGAAGGCACCTTTAAACTAAGTAATAGTTTAGCCCAAAGAGTAAAGATTGTCACCTTGAGTATCGTGTTACTTAAAAACAAACGAACAAAACTATGTAAGATCAAAGTGTCAACGGCTATTTAAAGCATAGATGAGAAAGTTGGGGGTGGGGAGTGGGGCAGGAAGATTAATTAAATGGAAGCAAAACAACTGGAACAGAAATAACAAGAATGTCGACACAATGTGAAGAATTTAACCAATGTCACTGATCTTTTATGTCTACATAAAAGAGAGAGTTTTGCTGTGTATATTTTCACCAAAAATAAACTTAATTTAAAAAAGAGAAGAACATAGAAAAAAAAAATGTCACTAATGACTCTTGGCCAAACTTGTGCCTCTCAGTAGGCTTAGCCATGCTTGTGTACTATTCAACACAATTTTGGTTTCACATTATTTTAATAATATAAAAAATTACTAACTGAATGGTTGTGGTGTGTACTAGGTATTCTAAGAAATAATCTCTAATTGTCAACACAACATTGCTGTTGTCGTTGGCTGCCATCGAGATGATTTTGACTTATAGTGACCCCTTAGGATAGAATAGAAGTGCCCATAGAGTTTCCTAGGCTGTTACATTTATAGGAGCAGATTGCCAGTTCTTTTCTCCTTCAGAGCCAATGGTGGACTCAAACCACCTGCCTTTTGGTTAGCAGCTGACCACTTAACCTTTGTGCCACCAGGGTTCCTTAACACAACACTACAAGGTTGATACTGTTCTCCTTCAAAGGAACTGAAGTGCAGGGAAGTTAAATAACTTTTCCAAGATCATACAGCTAGTCAGTGACTAAGCTGGGGTTTGAATCCAGGTCTGTCTGGTTAGAAATGCTTTATTCTTTCCATTTTGTACCTTTTTCCTGCCTGTAATTTGTATTTTGGCAATATCAACAAAACTATAAAGTAATAGTAGAAAGACAGACAGAAATAAAGAAAAAGAAAAGAAAACAAAAACAATTTGGCCACAATCCTGCCACCTGAAGAAAATCCAGCTGTTTTAATTTGCCCATGTTCTCATCCTGCCCCTGCCCGCATGCTTATTAAGTGAACACGGTACAGATGCCATTTATGTTCTGCTTATTTTTTTATAAAAAATGCAACATGACATCAAAAGCATTTTCCAACGTCTGAAAACAGTCTTCATAGTTGCTGTTTTCTTGACTTCATTTCTGATCTCAGCATTAATAAGACTCTTCTAACTCCAGTGGCACCCCTGTCCTTCCCTTTCTACTCGTTGCTCTGTAAGTGCATCTGACCTTTACTGAAGGTAGCTGTGAAGAGAGTGCTGAACTTGGTGCCAGAGAAGTTGGACCAAGTCCCACATTTGACACTAACTAGTTGTGTGACCTTGGGCAAGCCAGGTTCATTTAATGCCAAGCTCCTCCTCTGGCCTGTGAGTACCTGTAGGGCAGGGGCTGGCTTATTTCCCCATTGTAGGCCTTGTGTCTGTCACAGGGTCTAAGATAAATATATGCTTGATAAGGGCTCTTAGGTTCTTCATCTATAAAAGGGGGATGATTAAGCCATAAGCATAAACATATGGTGATTAAATGAGTTTTACACACACACACTGCTGTTGTAAATCATTGTATAAGTTGGTATAACTATTACATTTTCTGAGTTTATACAATTCAAATAAAAGTCTAGTCAATTATTTGGAGGAGCACAAACTCCCTGACTGACTATTGCATCTTTAATCCAGATGTCTGGCATACTGAAGGCACAGTAGACCACAGACTTAAAGGAATCATTCGATGTTTATGTTGAGTTATCTGTATTCCTTCTCTGTGTTGTCTGCTATGACAACAGGACCTGCACGTGCTTAACTTGCTGGGTGCAGCCCTGCACTCAGCCAGGACCTTAATAAGTGCACTTTGGTGTGATTAAAACGAGGGATGTGGAATGGTCAAAGCTCAGGGCCAAGGGGCACAGTAGTCTGCAAAAACTTATTCTAGTTGGGGCAGTAATTTGCCTGGGGGGAGAAGCTGCTAAGAATGGTTGGTGTTATCCGAAAGGAAATAGTCCAACAGGGTGGCTGCAATTTACCACTCTTCCCCAGGTATAAGGAAAATGACCTTACAGAAACAACAAGAAACAGTTCGGAGACTTGTGAAATAATTCTTATCTCATCTCTTCTTGCGATAGTCTCTTTTCCATCACCTCTTCATCTATATAATATCAGCATTGTTATTATCAGACCTAACAAAGATTAAGTTGTTTGCAAAGCTGATCGATTAAAAAAAAAACAAAACAGAACAAACCAGAAACATGTTGGTTACACAGCACTGGGCAATAAATAAAAAGAAAATTCAAAATTATCCTGTACCTAGACAAGTTGATTCAAAGATCAAAGAATAAATAGTGATAATTCATAATTACTTTCAAAGGTATCTCTTCTGTGAAATGGATTTGGCCTAAATTGTGCAGTAAAAATATCTTCTAGAGTATTAGAGAATAGAAATCAAATCTAGCATATCAGTTTTTGGGGGGGTGGGTGTGGAAAGTTGTTCTGGAGCATAATTAAAAAAAAATACTGTTTAATCTGATTAATATAGTTTAAAAGGAGTATAAGGGAGTGCGTTCCCAGTATTGTTAGAGCAACCCGTATTGGATTAATCTTCCTTAGATAACAATTATACAATTTGAACAAAATGTTAAAATCAGCTATTTAAAGTGACCAAAAGAAGGCCAACACTTGGAGGGATGTTGACCCTCAAAAGAGGGGAACTAAGTGAGATTTACACACGTCAGCACATGACCCAGTGTGCATGGAGAAGAATGACAGTAACTCAGGAAGAAAGCTTTGGTTTTACTGCCATGAGGTGTCAGAGGCCAGAGTATGAGTCAGCCAAAGTAGCTGCAAAGTGAGGGAGGAAATCCTAGACATGCCAAGATGAAGACAAATGTGACCCATAATCAGAAGGAAAATCAGTCAATAGAAATAAACCTTGAAGGAAAATGATGACAGATATTGTAGACAAGCATGTTAAAACAACTTTTATAAATATATTCAAGTATTTCAAGAAAACATAAACATAATGAAAAGAGAAAGGAAAATATGAAAAAGAGCCAAATGATACTTCTAGAATTGAAAGATATAATATCTTAAATGAAAACTTACTGTATGGGATTAACAAAAGACACAGAGAAAGAAAGTTCATTGAACCTGAAAACATAGCAATAGATACTATCCAATTTGGAAAAAAAAAGACTGAAAAACAAAACAAACAAAAACCTGTGCCTTCATGTTGAATAAACTATATGCTGCCTTAAACAAACAAACAAACCAACACTTTAAATAGACATAAGTAGGTTAAAAGCAAGTTGATGAAAAAGATATGCTATGGATCACTCATACACTGCTGGTGAGAATATAAAATGGTACAGTCACTCTGGAAAAGAGTATGGCAATTTACTACAAAAATGAACCACCTAATAAATGACATTAAAAAAAAAAAAAAAAAAAAAAACTCCGGACAAATATTGTATAAGACCACTATTATAAGAACTCAAGAAATAGTTTAAACAGAGAAGAAAATATTCTTTGATGGTTATGAGATGGGGGAGGGAGGGAAGGTGGGAGAGGGGTACTTACTAATTAGATAGTAGATACGAACTACTTTAGATGACAGGAAAGATAACACACAATACAGGAGAGGTCAGCACAACTGGACTAAACCAAAAGCAAAGAAGTTTCTGGAATAAACTGAATGCTTCGAAGGCCAGCGTAGCAGGGGTGGGGGTTTGGGGACCATGGTTTCAGGGGACATCTAAGTCAATTGGCGTAATAAAACCTATTAAGAAAAAAAAAACCCTACAGCTACCATAATGCTTAATGGAGAAAAGACAAATATTTTCTCCTAATATTATGTTTAGCTTCACTACTTTTTTCAACATTTTACCAGAAGCCACAACTGATATAATTTTGTATATAAAAAAATCCTACAAGAAAAGCTACTAACAAAAAGCTAACAAAAATCCTAACAAAAAGATACTAGTAGCAAACAAGCTCAGCAAGGTCTTAGGATAAAAAGTCGCATACAAAAATTACCTGAATTTTATATACTGCTGTTGTCATTGTTAGATGCCATCAAGTCAATTCTAACTCATAGCGACCCCTTGCACAACAGAAGGAAACACTGCCAGGTCCTGAGCTATCCTCACAATTGTTGCTATGTTTGAGCCCAGAGTTGAAGTCATGTGTGAATTCATTTCGTTGAGGGTATTCCTCTTTTTCAATGACCCTCTACCAAGCATGATGTCCTTCTCCAGGGCCTGGTCCCATCTGATAATGTGTTGAAAGTATGTGAGACGAAGTCTCCCCACCTTTTCTTCTAATGAACATTCTGGCTATACTTCTTCCAAGGCAGATTTGTTGGTTCTTCTGGCAGTCCATGGTATATTCAATACTATTCGATAACACAGTAATTCCAAGGCATCAATTCTTCTTTGGTCTTCCGTATTCATTGTCTAGTTTTCACATGCATATGAGGTGATTGAAAACACCATGGCTTGGGTCAGGTGCGCCTTAGTTCATAAGGTGACTTTTTTGCTTTTAACACTGCCAGGACTGCCAGGTCCTTCTTCCTAGTCTGTCTTAGTCTGGAAGCTTAGCTGAAACCTGTTTTCTCTTCTTTGTTTCCAAACAAAGTAATTATATATCCTAGTAATAATATGTTATTAATGAACATTGAAAAATGAAGTTAAAAAAATACCATTTAAAATAACATTAAAAAACCATGCAATACTTAGTGATAAATTAAACAACTATGTTCCAGACCTGTACAATGAAAACTTCAAAACATTGTTGAGTAAAATTAAAGATGGCGTAAATAAATGGAGAGAGAAAACATGTTCCTGGATCAGAAGACTCAATATTGTTAAAATGGCTATTCTTCATAAATTTATCTGTAAATTCAAAAGAATTCTAACAAAAATACCAGCATTTTTTTCTTTGCTTGTTATAAATTGTACAAGTCAACTCCAATACTTTTATGCAACTGCAAAGGACTTAGGCCAAAGTAATTTTTTTTGTTTTTGGTTTTTTTTACAGAAGAACCAATTTAGAAGATTATTCTATTCGATTTTAAGACTTACTATTTCAAATAGGAATATTTCAAATAGGAAACCCTGGTGGCGTAGTGGTTAAGTGCTATGGCTGCTAACCAAAGGGTCGGCAGTTCGAATCCACCAGGCGCTCCTTGGAAACTCTATAGGGCAGTTCAACTCTGTCCTTTAGGGTTACTATGAGTCGGAATTGACTCGACGGCACTTTTATTTCAAATACGAGCAAGGTCACTCAAGGTGGACAGGATTCAGTGGAGCTTCCAGACTAAGACAGAGTAGGAAGAAGGACCTGGCAGCCTAATTCTGAAAAAAAAGCCTGTGAAAACCTTATGAATAGTAGTAGAATACTGTCTGATATAGTGCCAGAAAATGAGCCCCTCAGGTTGGAAAACACTCAGAATATGACTGGGGAAGAGCTGCTTCCTCAAAGTAGAGCTGACCTTAATGATGTGGATGGAGCGAAGTTTTCAGGACCTTCACTTGCTGATGTGGCACAACTCAAAATGAGAAGAAACAACTGCAAACATCCATTAAGAATTGGAACATGGAATGTATGAAGTATGATTCCAGGAAAATTGGAAGTTGTCAAAAATAAAATGGAACACATAAACATTGATATCTTAGGTATTAGTGAGCTGAAATGGACTGATGTTGGCCATTTTCCAAGAATCACATGGTCTACTATGCCGGGAATGACAAATTGAAGAAGAATGGTGTTGTGTTCATTGTCAAAAAGAACATTTCAAGATCTATCCTGAAGTACAGGGCAGTCAGTGATGGGATAATATCCACATGCCTCCAAGACAGACTAGTTAATAAGACTATTATTCAAATTTATGCACCAACCACTAAGGCTAAAGATGAAGAAATTGAAGATTTTTACCAACTTCTGCAGTCTGAAATTGATCAAACATGCAATCAAGATGCATTGATAATTACTGGTGTTTGGAATGCAAAAGTTGGAAACAAAGAAGGGTTGGTACTTGGAAAATACGGCCTTGGTGATAGAAATAACACCAGAGGAGATTGCATGGTAGAATTTTTGAAGACTAACGGCTTCTTTCATTGCAAATACCTTTTTTCACCAACATAAATGGAGACTATTCATGTGAACCTTGCCGGATGGAATACACAGGATGAAATCAACTCCATCTGTGGAAAAGACGATGGAAAAGCTCAATGTCATCAGTCAGAACAAGGCCAGGGGCCAACTGTGGAACAGACTATCAACTGCTCATATTCAAGTTCAAGTTGAAGCTGAAGAAAATTAGGACAATTCCATAGGAGCCAAAATACAACTTAGAGTATATCCCACTTGAATTGAGAGACCATCTCAAAAAATAGATTTGACATCTTGAACACTAATGTCCAAAGACCAGATAAGGTGTGGAATGACATCAAGGACATCATACATGAAGAAAGCAAGAGGCCATTAAAAAGACAGGAAAGAAAGAAAAGGCCAAAGTGGATGTCAGAAGAGACTTTGAAACTTGCTCTTTAGAGTAGCTAAAATGAATGGAAGAAATTATGAAGTAAAAGAGCTGAACAGAATGTTTCAAAGGGTGGTTTGAGAAGACAAAGTAAAATATTGTAATGAAATGTGCAAAGGCCTGGAGTTATAAAACCAAAAGGGAAGAACTAGCTCAGCTTTTCTTAAGCTGAAAGAACTGAAGAAAAAATTTAAGCCTCAAGTTGCCATACTGGAGGATTTTAAGGGGAAAATATTAAACTATGCAGGAAGCATCAAAAGAAGATGGAAGGAATACACAGAGTCACTGTATCAAAAAGAACTGGTTGACGTTCAATAAATTGAGGAGGTAGCATACGATCAAAACCAGAAGTTACTAAAGGAAGAGGCTCAAGCTGCATTGAGGGCATTGGTGAAACACAAGGCTCCAGGAATTGCCTGAATACCAAGTGAGATGTTTCAACAAAGGGAAGCGATGCTGAAAGCCCTCATTCATCTATGCCAAGAAATTTGGAAGACAGCTACTTGGCTGTCCATTCCAAAGAAAGGTGGTCCAACAGAATGCGAAAATTATAGAACAATATCATCAATACCAAACACAAGTGAAGTTTTGTTGAAGATCATTCAAAAGAGGTTGCAGCAGTACATCAACAGGCAACTGCGAGAAACTCAAGCCAGATCCAGAAGAGGACACGGAACAAGGGATATCATTGGTGATGTCAGATAGATCTTGGCTAAAAGCAGGGAATACCAGAAAGATATTTACTTGTATTTTATTAACTATGCAAAGGCTTTTGACTGTGGATCATAACAACTTTTGGATAACATTGTGAAGAATGGGAATTCCAGAACAGTTAATTGTGCTTATGATCAACCTGTACACAGACAAAGAGGCGGTCATTAGAACAGCTCAAGGGTATACTGTGTGGTTTAAAGTCAGGAAAGATATGCATCAGGGTTTTATCCTTTCACTACATTTAATCATTCTGGATGCCGAGCAAATAATCTGAGAGGGTGGACTATATGAAGAAGAATGCAGCATGAGGATTGGAGGAAGACTCATTGACGGCCTGCGATATGCAGATGATATAACCTTGCTTGGTGACAGTGAAGAGGACTTGAAACACTTACTGATGAAGATCAAAGACTGCAGCCTTCTTATGGATTACACTTCAACATAAAGAAAACAAAAATTCTCACAAGTGGATCAGTAAACAATATCATGTTAAACGGAGAAAATACTGAAATTGTGAAGGATTTCATTTTACTTGGATCCACAATCAATGCCCATCGAAGCAGCAGTCAAAAATCAAACGATTTGCATTGGGCAAATGTGCTGCAAAAGATTTCTTGCAAGTGTTAAAAAGCAAATATAGCTCTTTAAGGGCTCAAGTGTACCTGACTCAAGGTACGGTGTTTTCAGTCACCTCATATACATGTGAAGGGTGAACAATGAATAAGGAAGGCAGAAAAAGAATTGATGCTTTTGAATTATGGTGTTGGCAAACAATATTGAATATACTACGGACTGCCAGAAGAACCAACAAATCTGTCTTGGATGAAGTACAGCCAGACTGTTCATTGGAAGCAAGGATGGCAAGACTTTGTCTCATATACTTTGGACATGCTATCAGGAGGGACCAATCCCTGGAGAAGAACATCATGCTTGGTAATATAGAGGGTCATCAAAAAAGAGGAAGACCTTCAACGAGATGTATTCACAAGGTGGCTGCAACGATGGGGTCAAGCATAAAAATGATTGGGAGAATGACACGGGAGTGGGCAGCATTTTGTTCTATTGTACCTAGGGTTGCTATGGGTCAGAACCGACTCAATGGCACCTAAGAACAACCACAACAATGAAGCTCCAGTAATAAAGACAATGTGATATTGACGAAAGAATAAATATATTGATTAATAAGTCAAAATAGAGTCCAGAAATAGACCCACGCATACATGGTCAATTAATTTTTGCAAAAGATGCCCAAATAATTCAATGGGAATAGGTTAGTCTTTTCAATCATGGTGTTGGAACAATTGGTTGTTCATCTGG
This sequence comes from Loxodonta africana, assembly GCF_030014295.1. Classification (NCBI taxonomy): domain Eukaryota; kingdom Metazoa; phylum Chordata; class Mammalia; order Proboscidea; family Elephantidae; genus Loxodonta; species Loxodonta africana. The sequence goes on along the minus strand of NC_087344.1, from coordinate 160,532,620 downwards.
AAAAAATGAACCTCAGCACTCCCCATACTCTTTACACAAATATTATCTTGAAATGAATCACAGATTCAAAAGTAAAAGGGAAAACTATAAAACTTTTAGAAGTAAAAATCTCTGCAAATTTCGAGTAAGAAAAAAAAATTGTAGATCAGTCACAAAAAACCTTGAATTATAAAAAATAATCTGATTTTTTAAATTAAAAAAAAACTTTGGTCTTCTGACAAAGGTTTTCTATCCAGAAGATATAAAAAATCCTTGCAATTCTACAATTAAAGGACAAACAACCCAATAAATATTTCAACAGTCACTTCACAAAGGAAGATACACAAGTAACGCCAAAAGCTAAGAGTAAAGCCAGAGAAAAAGAGGAGTATTTTATAAAGATAAAATGAGGGGCATTTCACAATAAATTTATCAGGGGAACATAACATCATAAAAGAGTATTCACTTAATAGCAGAGCTTTTACAAATACGGTAAACCCTATCTTGGCCAGGAGGTCAAGATTAACATCATTAGTGCTAAGCCATGTTGATAGCATGTAGCCTTGATATGATGTGAGAGGAATGGCATTTCTCTATGGCCTTCCTCTCCAAAACTCATAATTCCAGTTTAACCATGAGAAAAATGTCAGACAAACCCAAATTTAGGAATATTCTACAAAATACCAGGCCAATATTCCTCAAAACTGGCAAGGAAATAAAAGAAATTCTGAAAAACTGTCACAGGCCAGGGGAGGCTAAGGAGACAGGATGATTAAATGTAATGTAGTATCCTGGATTGGATTCCGGAACAGAAAAAATATGACATTAGGGAAAAACTTGTGAAACCTGAATAAATGTTCAAGTTTAGTTACTAATAATGTACTCATGCTGGCTCCTTAATTGTGACAAATATACCATAGTGATGCAAGATGTTAACAACTTGGAAAACTGGGAGAGATCTGTATGTGAACTCTGTGTACTATCTTTGCAACTTTTCTGTAATTTTAAAACTATTCTAAAATAAAAGTTTATTTTTAAAAATTGTGAGAGAAGTGTTTAAAGAAATAATAAAATACCATTTTCCAGAATTGAAGATCCATTCCTTAATTAGAAAGAGTTCACCTAGATAAGAGCAGGGTAAGGACAAAAGACTTACTTTCCTAGACACATAGAGTGAAATTTCAGAACAATAGGGAAAAAAGTGTAACTATAACTTCCAGAGAAAGACAGAGAGAGAGAGAACAATTATCTACAAAGTAACAGGAATAACATTGACATTAGATGTCTTGTTGACAAAACTGGATGCAACGATGCAATGGAAGGGGAAAAATTACCCATAATTCTATACCTAACCAAGCTATAATTCAAGTGTGCTGGCAAAATAAAGACACTTACTACTTTCATATATTGTCTGAAGAATTACTGAAGTGTATTTTTTATATTCCAGCAAAATAATATAAATCCAAGAGAAAAAAATTAGAATTCAGGAAACAATGATGATGAAAAACAGTAATCATGAAAGCTACATTCACTGAATAAATTGCAATAAAAATCTTAATACAAAGAATGAAAAACCTTTTGAAATATGTTTTTGGTAAAGCAAAAGATGAAAATGGAAATTAGAAACTATTTTGAAATAAATATTAATAAGAGTTATAGACATTAGAACACAGGGGTTGTGGCCAAAGGATACTCAAGAGAAAAAAAAAAGTTACTCTAAGTATTCTTTTTAGAAAGCAGGCAAGATTGAAAATAAATAAACAAAACTTCATATTAAAAGAGGTTTTTAAAATATACCAGCAATCATTTTATTAGAAAATGTAATAGAAATATATTTTACTCACAATCACAACAGAAGCCATAAAGAACCTAGAAATAGCAAAAAATGTCCAAAACCTTTTTAAAAATTGTAAAGCTATAAATACCAAGAAATAACAAGAAAAGGTCACTGCCTTCATAGAAAGAACTATATAACATTTCAGTAAAGAATGAAAAATGAGACCTGAGTCAATGAGAGGATACACCATGTTTCTATTTATGGATGACTCAATATTGTAAACACGTCAATTCTCCCTGAATTCGATGTAATCTCAAGCAAAATCTCAAAAAGACATTTTAGACAATACATAAATTGTAAAATGCCACAAAAGGAAAGATGGATAAAATTAACTATCACAATTTAAAATCTCTGTACAACAAAAGGAACCACAAACAAAATTAAAAAACAAGTGACGGTTTTCAAGAAACGATTAGCAGCACATGATATGAAAATAAACATCTCACAAATCAATTAAAACATTTAAAAAAAGAATCATTACATGATAAAAACAGGCATTTTACCAAATAACTACAAATAGCTGTTAAAGATATGTTCTACCTCACTACCAGTCAGTAATCAGGGAAATTGAAATTAAAATGACAATCAAATACCATTTTCTTAATCCATCCGATTGGCAAAAATAAAAACCTGTGATAATACCAAGGGTTGAAAAAGATGTAGGTAAAGGTCTACTCCTATCCAATGATGGTAGAAATAAAAACTGATACTTCGGAGAGCAACTTGGTAGTGGCAATTAAATTTTCAAATGTGTACACCCCATAATCCAGCAATTTCATTTCTTAGAGACCTCCCAGTTTTCATTGGCTCATTTTCAGAAATAGATAGCCAGGCCTTTCTTCCTAGTCTGTCTCAGTCTAGAAGCTCTGCTGAAACCTGTCCACCACGGGTGACCTTGATGGTATTTGAAATACTATTGGCATAATTCCAGTATCACAGCAATAGGCAAGCTACCACAGTATGACAAACTGACAGATGACTGGTGGTAGGGAGGTCGCAGTGCTGTTGCCATTGAGTCGATTCCAACTCATAGGGAGGTAGAGTGGAGTGAAAATAAGAATGATTGGTTGAAATCTCTTTAAGAATTTAGATCCTTGATATCCTTCTCTACTATTCCATGTTACTGGGTGACCACTCCTCCCTCACTTTGGAGGAAAAAAACAGGTTATTAGTAAATCCAAAGTGGGAAAAAGTTTTCAGGGGAATAATTTAATTATAGCTTACTACAGGAATTGCATAACTGCCATCATCATGTAAATTCCAGTATTGATGGAATCAAAATTATGTTATAAGTATATTGAGAGGATGAAGAGAGGGAAGAATGTGCGCTGGAGAATGAGGTGGGGCCTGGGAGGAAAGACTGCTAAGCCTCATCTTTTATTGTGGCAAATCAGTCAATAATTCTTAAAACTGGGGGTGGCGGGGTGGGGAGAAACACCCAAAAAGTAGCAATTTGAGGATATTATTAAGAAGTAGAAAGTAAATTTCAGAAGAATTGCAGGCATTTGCCTCTGGAAAGGAAAAAATGGGGGTAGGGAACCTGGGGACTGCTATTTGATTTCATAAACCTTGTTGATCTAGTTGAGACTATAAACTACCTGCTTGCATAACTTCGATAAAAATTAGGAGTTAAAAAAGAAAAAACTAGTTCTACACTGAAAGGTATATTACGATACAATTTTTGTAAATGTCCCACACTATATTTTATAGGTACGTACCTGTGTGTGTCAATTATGGCAGAAAGGCTAGAATATCCACCAAACTAGTCTAACAGTGGTTATCCCTGGGGGGTGTCTGGTTCTGGAGCCTGGTATAGTGTTTAATGGAGAATTTGACTTTATCTTCACAAAAATGTCTTCATATGTTACCTGTGAAAGTAAGCATATATAAAAGTAAAAAAAAAAGTATTTTAGACCTGGAATGTAACAGCCTAATTAAAAAGCCATCTGGAACTTACCTCACTTTTGCAGAGCTAATGGTGGAAATGTCAAGCTGAGTACAGAGACAACCATACAAGGGAGTAACAGGTAGTAGCTCCAAGGTAGAGGACAATGCAGGAGACTTTTATTTAATTTTATTTAATTTCACTATGCTTAACTGTATGGCACCATTCAGCCCGTGTGTCACAGAGAGATCTGCACGTTTTCAATTAGAAAGTTCATTCAGGGTGAAAATTGATGGTTAACCAGTTGCAGTCAAGTTTGACTCCTACTCCTGGCAATCCTATGTGTATCAGAGTAGAATTATGTTCGACAGGGTTTTCGATGGCTGATTTTTTGAAAGTAGATTTGCCAGGTCCTTCTTCTGAAGTGCCTCTGGGTAGGCTCGAACCTCCAGTCTTTCAGTTAGCAGCCAAGCATGTTAACTATTTGTACCACCCAGGGACTCCGGTTGATGGTTACAGTCCCCATATTCCAACCAGTAAGAGAAAGGTGAGATACAGGGGGTGGGTAAGGAAATTGCCCAGAGTCAAGCAGTGAATCAGAAATATGCTGATTTGAGACTCACCTCACCCACCCCCATGTAATTCTGGTTCCTGGAATGATAGTGAAACAGAAAGGGTGCTGATTTGTCCCGAAGTTCTCTTTCTAGTTATAGCCCCTCCCTGCTGAACGCTCAGTGTCTTAGTTATCTAACACAGCTACAAAAGAAACACCACAAGTAGATGGCTTTAACAAATAGAAATTTATTCTCTCACAGTCTAGGAGGCTGGAAGTTAGGGCACCACCTCCAGGAGATGGCTTTCTCTCTCTGTCGGTTCTGGGGGAAGGTTCTTGTCATCAGTCTTCCCCTGGTCAAAGAGCTCCTCAGTGCAGGGACCTCAGGTCCAAAGGACACTTGCTCTCCTGGCTCTTCTTGGTTGGTGGTAATGAGGTTCTCCATGTCTCTCTGCTCGCTTCTTTCTTTTATATTGTAAAAGAGGTTGACTTAAGATACAACCTAATCTTGTAGATTGAGTCCTGTCTTGTTACATAACTGCCTGTAATGCTGCCTCATTAACATCATAGAGGTAGGATCCACAACACAAAGGAAAATCACATCAGGTGATAAAATGGTGGACAATCACACAATACTGGAAATCACAGCCTAGCCAAATTGACATATTTTGGGGGACACAATTCAATCCATGACACTCACTCAGGCTTCAAGCAAACAGAACTGGATTGGAATTCTGAATCCTCCACTTACTGGTTATGTAAGGTTGAAGAACTCCTTCACTTCTCTGAGCTTTTTAGCATTCTCTCTTAAAATAGTAGTAATAATAATGATAGCACCTGCTCCCTAAGGGTTGTTCTAAACTTTAAATAACTCATGTAACTTCTGTAGCAATTGTGTGGTATATACCTGGCACATAGTAGGCACTCAATAAAATGTTGATGATAATAATCTTTAATAATGCTCCTTGATAATAATCAGAAAGCCAAACCTTTTGCCTGTCCTTCCTTCTTCCTCAGAAATCAAACAGCATGTTCCAAATGGAAGTAAGTATGCTTAAACAGTGCTATCCAGTTGATTCTTAAGGTTATCTATTGTTTTGGATTATCCACGCTACTCTAGAATTGACTGGTTAAGATGAAATAATTGTCTTTGAACGTTCAATGTAGTATTAAACTATTTTATTTCAATATAGTTCAGGCGTACCAAGTATAAATAATGATATAATAAGAGTCTGTGTGCCACTATCTACTGTCCACTATCTACCTATCTTTAAAAAATTAAACATTTCAGGTTCAATTTAAAACTCCTGAATACTTCCATTCAGATCCTGTTCCTTTCCCAGAAATAATTATGTTTCCGAATTTTGTGCATATCATTACTAGGCCTAACTTCTTGCCTTTACTACAAATATGCGTGTCCATAATCTATTATGGGCTTTGGACATATAAACATTTATATAAATGATCATAATCATGTATCCTTCTCTAATTTGCTTTTTTCACTTATGTTTTTGAGATTGAAACATAATGATGAAAGTAGTTCTAGTTGATCTGTTTTCACTTTTGGGTGGAATTCTTCGGATTTTACCACAATCCATTTGTGAACTCACATGTGGCTGACAGTTTATGGTATTTCCATATTGTTGTTGTTACGCACACTTTATAAATAGGAGAACTGAGGCTCGGTGAGACCTTCTTGCCTGTCTGTTCCATTACACCAAAAACCCAGAGGGCAGATTGCCTCAGGATGTCTGCTTTTAGGAAAGATCTGACGTATATATGAATTTCAAAACATATTTCTTGAATGACTGAACAAAGCTAGCTCAAAGAAGCCCAGTGTCAGATCCAGCCTTCGAACTCACTTCTCCTCTTTCTATTTTCTCTCAGTGCCTAGCATTCCCTGAGGCCAGGGAGGCTTGTCCAGGGCAACACACACTGTAGACAAGTGAGACATTGTAAGGTGAGACATTCTGAGCAAGAAATTTCTTTTCCTTCCTGTGCGTGATTGGGTCAGGGCCTCTGTCACTGGCGGGACTGCCCAGGCAGTGAGTCTGTATTTTTGATAGGACATTGGCAAAAGCCAAAGGAATGTGAGAGAGACTTGCTTCATCAGGATGAAGCTCAAATGTCACTTGGCTTTGGTTGGGCTCCTGGATCCCTGCCTATTTCTTATTACCCCATTTGGTGCCACCACCAGACGTTCACTTCTGGCCTAAACTGACCTCTTCCTGAGTTTCCAGGGGAAAGCTTTCTCCACCCAGGTTGAAGCTCCAAGAAGGTTTTAGTTGCCATGGAATTGATTCCAACTCATGGTAACCTGTGTGTGTCAGAGTAGAACTGTGCTCCACAGGGTTTTTCAGTGACTGATTTTCCAGAAGTAGATCACCAGGCGTTTCTTCTGGGGTGCCTCTGGGTGGATTTGAACTGCCAACATTTCAGTTAGCAGCTGTCTTAGTCATCTAGTGCTGCTATAACAGAAATACCACAAGCAGATGGCTTTAACAAAGAGAAATTTATTTTCTCAAGTCTAGTAGGCTAGAAGTCCCAATTCAGGGCGTCACCTCCAGAGAAAGGCTTTCTCCCTCAGTCAGCCTTCTCATCAATCTTCCCAAGGACTAGGACCTTCTCTGTGCAGGGACCCTGGGTCCAAAGGACATGCTCTGCTCCTGGTACTGCTTTCTTGGTGGTATGAGGTTCCCCTGTCTCTCTGCTCGCTTCTCTCTTTATATCTCAAAAAAGATTGGCTTAAGACACTATCTAATCTTGTAGATCTCATCAGTGTAACTGCTGCTAATGCATTGTATTACATCATAGTGATAGGATTTAACAACACATAGGGAAATCACATCAGAAGATAAAATGGCGAACAATCATACAACACTAGGAATCATGACCTAGTCACGTTGACAGATATTTTGGGGGGACACAATTCAATCCAGGACAGCAGCCAAGTGCTTTAATCTTTTGCAATATCCAGGGACTCCCCGAGAAGATTAGTTCCCAGCAAATTCAGAATAGGGGCTATTACCAGTGCTCCCAGGCACAGCCAGCTCTGTGACATGTGAAGCTTTAATTTATTTACTTGGAATTAAACTCTCATTTGAGCTGGCCATTTCACAGTCTCTTGTTTACAAGTTGCTCCAGCCCTGATGTGCTCGTAGCCTTGGTCTGGCAGCCCTGCCTCCCCCATGGAGGGCCTGGGCAGTTTGCAGCAGGCCCGTGCCCTCTTCGTGACACACCATGCTGGGATTCTGTCCTCTGTGGAAACCTCTTGAGTGCAAATGGCCCCTTTATGACAGAAACACCGTAAGAACATTCCCCAAGGGTGCTGTTTGCTGTGGTAGTTTGTCTACAGATTTTCCCACCAGGATCCTGGAGCAGGTCCAGTTTGGAATTGCCACTGTCATGAGAAGGGAACAGATGACCATGGAATTAAGTAATAGCCCTTCCCCCTTCTCTGCCCAACCCTTTGATTTCAGAAGAGCTGCACTCGTTGTTTGTGGTCAGGAGTCCTGCACCTCCTTTTTGAACGAGGAAGACGTGGGAATGAGAGGTCTGTCTGGCGCTTAAAGCAGCAACAAATAGGCCACAAAACCACTATCTGCTGCTTGAGTAACCCTTGCTATGAACCTCCCTGGAGCAGAGCCAGGAAAACAGCTAGTCGGCCCCGAAAATAAGCTTCTCACAGGCACTTTCTTAAAAATAGAGAAAGAAAACTGAAAAAATACACCACTGATAAACAGTAATAATATTTGTAGAATGCATTGCTACCGTTGCTCACTTGGCTTAAATCTAATTATCTGTGAAGAAATACATTATCGGTTGACAAATATCATGACTGTCGAGCAATTCATCGCCATTTTTTCCCCAAAGCAGCTGATTTCAGATTCAAGCAGGGGCTTCACACAATGTTGTGATTGTCTTTATCCGAGATGTCAACAAAAGTGCATGAATTTCTGTCAGACATGGGGAAGACTCCTTCTGAGGGTGGGCTCCAGGCTATTCCTTGCATTTGTCCAGGAGAGTTTCCGATTGAATAGGATAGACAGCCATCTACTGAAGGAGGCCTACACTATGGCAGGCACTCTATTAGGCACTTTTCCAAATACTGGCTCATTTGAACCTCAGAGCAACCCTTTGAGGAGTTTGCTTCTAATCTCACTTTTCCTCCACAATGCCAAGGGCTTGCCATGCAAATAGTGAAGCCCTCGTCACCCTTTTTTATATAAAAGTGTTCTTTTAATTAACTCAATCAATCAATTCATTTATTTAAATATGCACGCATTTATTTATTCATCATATATTCAACATCCAGTATTTGCTAAACACTTTGCTATGATAGTACAAGGGGTTTTATATTTGCGGCCTGAGCTTTCGGAGAGACAAAAAAAAGAGATGAATTGCACTACTAGGAGGCTTATGGCCAATCAGAAGGAATAGTCAACCAAAGAGGTGAGACAGCCCCAATGAGAGAGAGCTGGCCTACAGGAAGGATGCTCAAAGCTGCCCCATAATTCCCCTCTCACTGTATTTGTTACCAAGAGTTGTATGGGTTCCACTGTATGTGTAGCCATATGAGACTAGCAGCGTGCCTCCGCCCTGCCAACAGACCCCCAGCTTGGCAAGGTGTGTGCACAGGTAAAGGCAAATAGAATGTATGTATGCATCGAAAAACAGTGAACAGGTAACAAATCATTACCAGTGGTTTCTTTCTGGAAGATGGAGTTATAGATTATTTACATTTTCCTTTAAAACATTTGTGTGTGTGTGTGTGTGCTTTTCTCTGTTTTGCAAATTACTAAGAAGGAAAGAGAAAGAGACCGCTTTCTCCAGGACCAGGCTTGGTTCCTGAAAAGGCAGGGGAGGTGGTGGTGGTGGTAGTGGTGGTGGGGATTTGGGAGAAATGGCCCAGATTGAATCATAGCTCCTGGTAACTGTGCCCTAATGTTGTCCCCTTCCATACTGTCTCTAAGTTGAGTGATGTGACTTGTTTTGGCCAATGGGACTTCAGCAATTAAGGTACAGAGTGAAAAGCACTTGCGCATTGGGGGTTTATTCCTGATGGGAACTCTTCCCCTGTCACACAAATAAACCTGGTCTGGTCTCCCAGAGGATGAGAGAATATATAAAGGGAAGCCCAGACATCTGAGCCATGCCAGCTATCCCAGCTGAGACCTCAGACATGTGAGTGAGTGCATTCTAGACCTACAGTGTCCAATATGGGAGACACTAGCCATTTGTGGCTATTGAGTACTTGAAACATGGCTAGTCTGATTGAGATGCAATGTAGGTACAAAATGCTCACTGGATTTTAAAGACTTGTATTTTTTATGATAAAAAGAACATAACATATTTCATTAATAACTTTTATATCTATTACATAGCGAAATAATAATATTTGTTTGTTGTTGTTAGGTGCCATCTAATCGGTTTCAACTCATAGTGACCCTATGTACAACAGAACGAAACTGCCCAGTCCTGTGCCATCCTCATGATTGTTATCATGCTTGAGCCCATTGTTGTAACCACTGTCAATGCACTTCATTGAAGGTCTTCTTCTTTTTCGCTGACTCTCTACTTTACCAAGCATGATGTCCTTCTCCAGCGATTGATCCCTCCTGATAACATGAATGAAGTATGTGAGATGAAGTCTTGCTCTCCTTGCTTCTAAGAAGCATTCTAGCTCTACTTCCTCCAAGACAGATTTGTTCATTCTTTTGGCAGCCCAAACCTTCGGTTATATGGGGTTAAGTAAAAATATATTATTAAAATTAACATCATCTGTTTCTTTTAATTTTTTACAATGTGGCTACTAGAAAATTTCAAATTACATACATGGCTCATATTCTGTTTCTCTTGGACAACACTATACTAGACTATCTAGCCACAGGCAGCCAAGTCATCCCAGACTGGAAGAGCCACCCAGATGATCACAGAATTGGAGCAAGTAAAATGGTATTGCTTTAAATCATTAAGAGCTAAGGTGTTGTTTTATAGCAAAAACTATCTGACACCGGAAATACACTGTATTTTACAGATCCTACGATGCAGCTACTTGGCCTTTCGAGGAATGAGTTAGAGTCCCAAAGAAGCTTGGGAAAGCAGGGCATGGGGAACCAGGTTCCTGGAACTGTGAACATCCATGAAATGTTTGAGGAATTTGGAGGGGGTGAGGGCTGATGAGAAAGCTTCACCTTCTCAGATTCCTAGCCTAGAAGGCACACAGCCTATAGCCCTGGAGAGTAAGGGCTTGGGAAATTCTGGAGAAGTAGCCTTCTTTCCCTTTTCCCATCACTCCCTCCTTTTCTATCTGCTGTCTTTGCTCTGCTGTCCTATCCCACTGAATTCTGTGGGAAAAAACACCACATCAACAACAACAAGATAATAAGGGGCATGTCAATGAAAGAACAGGGGAGGGGAGGGAAGAAGAGTTATTTTGGCAGCAATAACCCATCATCTAGGGCCCCTGTGCTTCCCTCCACTCCCTCTCTCCTGAACCAGACTAGATTAGATGTCAGAGCTGGAGGAAGCCTTAGAGGTTGTCTAACCGAGCCCCCTTCTCTTACAGGCGAGGAAACTAAGGCCTCCCAAGGTTAAATACCTTGCCTAGGGTCACACAAGAAATTAGTGGCAGAGCCAGCACTGGAGTTCATTCTCCAGACTCTCAGTCCAGTGCTCTTTCTGCTATCCCTCATGGGTACCAACTCATCAATTATGGGTCATGTTACACCTAGCCTGTGCCTTTGGCGGATGATTCCAAGTATGAGCCAATGTTGGTTTCTTAGCTGTGAGTGGCCAGGTGTTTCTCTTTGCCTGAGTATTATTTCTCTCTGAACTGATTTTTTCTCTGCCTCTCAGCCCCTCTGTTACTTCCTTTTGTAATAAGATGTCGGGGGTTCAGAGCCTGTTCCCTTGGGGGCCCCCTCCTCCCTGTGGTTCTCTCCTCAGATGGAGTCTCACTCCTGTCTGCACTTACCTCCTGCAGTGTGCTAATTGAACACAGCTGTGGGCTCAGGAATGTTTGCTGCTCTAGACTTTCTACACCTAGCACACAGAGGCTGATCTTGTAGCGAATGGGGAAAGAGTAAGCAGTTTTGCCAGAATCTCTCAGGTGATAGTGTGCAGGAATGAGATGGGTAGGAATAACGGGGAGGAGGATGAGGAAATACTAGAGGTACCACCTCTGTCCCTATGGGGCCCCAAATGATGAGCTTGGCCAGCATAATTCTTGAAGCTAGCTGTTGTTTCTAGACCACTGTTCCACCATCTTCTGACCACAGGCCCGCTTGGAAGGCCAAACTTCTCATACTGCCTCCTTTACTGCCTTTTTGCTTTCATCATTTAACTTCTTGTGGGTAATCTGTGGCTGTTCTTGGTGATCTGAACACATGCTGAGATGCTGTCATCATCTCAGAGACTTTGACATTCATACAGGGGCATCTAGCTTAGTTCCTTGGTGGAGTCAGTCCCAGTGACCTTCATCTCTGTTTCTTTTTACCAGCTCATCAGCAACATCTCGGGACTGTTTGCCACGCTGTGGCCACACTCAATTACTTAACCCTCAAAGGTTCTGAAATCTCGGATCCCAACCTCCTATATGTCAGTCTCCACGCCTTTCTGCTTCTATGAGGTGTATCCTCCTCTTAAATCTCCTTACTGACCTGACCCCCTGCCTGGACAAAGGTACTCAGTGCCTCCCTTCTAGAAGTGTGCAGAAGAACTCACCTGTGAAAGCCTGATTAATGTTGGCAAAGTAACATACAAAGTGACATTGATGCACATAGCTGTTGTTGAAACCAATAACCTGAAAAGTATCTGGATTAAAAAAATAAATGTTGTGAGATATCTGGGAATCTTGTGACCATAATGCTAAGTGTCCAGATTCCTTGAGAAAATTTTCCACTTATCGGGAAGATGCACCAAATATTGGGTAATTACAAACTACTCACTACATCAGTCCAAAAAACCAAAAAACCCATTGCTGCCAAGTTGATTCCGTATCAGGGGTCAAATAATGCGAATGTGGGCCCCATTCAGAGAAATTTGTTGATAGCAGATCATTTATCTAAGGAGCTGGCCTGGGGGGCTCCACTAGTACATATGACAAGTGCTCAAAGTGAGTCACAGCAGAAAAGCTCCATGAAATGATGTGAAAGCTGAAAAGAGGAAAGTCTGTGATGCTATCCAGGAACCATGTGAGGAAAAAACTCTTGTGAGGCAGATTGAGAATTTTAAAACAACACTCTCCGACCCAACTGCCCCATGACATCTGTTAACACAAGAGGCAGAGCTATTTCCTGGAAAGGCTCTCTGTGTTTACAAGTGGGAGACCCTCTTGATATTTTTGCAACTTTAATTAAAGAGCTGAGGGATGGGTTTACATCCCCGGCGATTCCTGTGGGGGAACACACGGGCTGGTTGTACACGATGCTACACAGTCAAATGAAAAGAGAAAAAGTCAATCAATTGTCCAGATGTTTTTGAGTGTGACATGGATGTAGCCACAGTGAGGATTTGGTCCTTGATAATGTATTATTCTTGGAAAATGGTGGGAGAAAAGCATTTTTGAAAGGAAGAAGGAGTATTTTTCTAAGGCCTTTCTACACTTTCTTCTCGTTTCTGAGTTTATATTTAACAACATCGGGCAGGACAGAACGTGAAGACAGAGAACAGAAAACAGAAAGAAGCAGAGAACGTGACCCCCCACTCCAAACAGCAGGTGGGTGTTCCTGGTCAGGGTACAAGCAACCTTGGGACAGAGGTGGTAGGATCAATATGAGGCAGAGTCTGGCTGTTCCAGAGTGCCCAGACACTTAGTAGGTGGGTGCTCTGAAAGGAGTTATGGCCTTGAACATAAGGTTTTCAGTTTCTTAGAAATCTGTCTTTCTCTGAAATCTGAAAATGCACCATTAGAAATCTAGTTCTTTGACTTAAGGAAGAGGCTCTCAGACATTAGTGTGTATAAGAATCATCCTAGAAATGTGTTAAATTGCAGACCCTAGGGTCCCACATCCAGAGATTCAGATTCAATAGGTCTTGGGTGGGGCCCAGGAATCTGCACTATGAATAAGTACCTCAAATAATTCTAGCACATGAGGGTCTCTGTGAGCTGAAACAATTAAGGGATTGCCTACCCCAGCTGTGCTCTTTCAAAATACCTTTGGAAAGAGCCACAGTATGGGAGCCAGCTTCCGGAAAACTCGGGGTCTAGTTCCAGCTCCCCATCCTTCTAACTCTGTGAGTTTGGACAAGACAAACTCTTAAGAGCCTCAGTTATCCATAAAATGAAGAAAAAAAAAAAAAGCACTATTTATGTAATGGCATAATATAAAAACATTATCAAGTGAAATAATTAATGTGAAAGGCTTGAAAAGTGTCCAGTGCTTTGAAAAGTATTTCATTGCATAACCCGCCCCCCCGCCAAAAACCTGTTACCCTCAAGTGGATTCCAACTCAAAGTGACCCTATAGGACAGAGTAGAACTGCCCTACAGAGTTTCCAAGGAATGCATGGTGGATTTGAACCGCCGACCTTTTGGTTAGCAGCTATAGCTCTTAACCACTACACCACCAGGGTTTCCAGGTACCCTATAGGATTGTTATCATTATTTTCTGTTATCATCCATTAATTTAAGGGGTTAAGTGATGGGGGTAAGAGGTGGGTCTAGACCTTAGGGGACTGCTCAGGAAGGGAATAAGAAGGGGCAGTGGCTTGTGGTGCCCAGGCTACCAGGATGGCTCCTGAGAGTACTGAGAGGGACAGAGAGCTGTATGTGTGTTGGGGACTTGAGAAAATCTTAATTTACTTGACAGTTTTGTTTCAGGTTTCAGATTATTGGGTAGTAATGCTGTGCTTGGGATAAGATCTGTGTTTTTCACCCTCAAGATTTTTTAATAAGCCTTGAGAACCACAAACAGTAGAGTATAGGAGGATAGCTTTTTATGGAAAAATAAATAAAGAAAAGGAACATTATGGAAATCGTATGGGAAGAGAATCAACTTCAACGCACAACTTAAAGAATGTATTCAAACCAGCCACAGACGGCCTCTCACCTTCTGGATATTCTCATTCTCTTTTTGGACAACAGAAACGGCCAGCTATCTTCACATGCCCCAGGCTGGTCTCAAAATAGCCACTTCCCTTGGGAATTCAAACCAATCAAGAGCTCTGCCTTCCAGGGACAGAGAATGGAGAGGTCTGCGTGTGTGCATTCATCTCCCACAAATACAGAAGTAACATCTCCTCTCTCCTGCTGTTTGTGATTAGCAAATTTGAGAACTGGGGCATTATGCCTGACCTTTCCTTAGCACAGAAACGTCAGAGACTTGAAGATGTGCTTTTAAGAAAGGGGTGGGGAGGGGAGCAGGGCCAGTTGTGTGTGGAGCCCCAGCCAGCCTCTGGATCCAGCAGATTACCCCTAAACTTGTTAGCTTCCACTCGAGTTGAGACAGTTCCCAAAGCTCCTGCCAGTGCTGTCAGCTCAGCTCGCTGCTGGAGTTTTAGTGCGATCACTGGCACCCCACCGTGGGTCACTGCTGGGCATCTGCCTCAGAGTGAGAAGTGGCCAACTGTTTACACATGAGTGCAGAGAGTGAGGCAGGAAATGAAGAGCAAAGCACCTCCAATTTAAAAACTTGTGGAGAAGGGAAATGGATGGAGATTTGATTATCAGCTCGGAATTCAGCCCGGAATAGTGGAGTTTGGAATGCTAAAGGGATGGGGTCCAACCTGCCTGCTGAAGGCTAGGGGGGCCTTTTGTGGTCAGGGAGAGTCAGGCGGGCCTTCATTTACTACTGAGGCCCCAAATGGGAAGTCACCCGTACAGCCCATGCTTGGAGAGAGGCACCATGCAGATGTGAGCTGTTTTCACAACCCTAACATGTCCCAGATTGTGCTGCTGAGGGTCAGGTCCAGTCGTTGAAATCCCCGCTGCTCTTCCTTTTCTAACAGAGTCACAGGGTGAGATGTCAGGCCATTTCTTTAAGCAGGATAATAGGATGGCCACAGTGAAGTCTACCCTTGGAGAAACAGTAATGTGGATTATCCCTAGCTCTGAAAAAATCCCCAAATCACATATAATTAGCTTAGGAATGCACGCTGTGTGTTTGTGTGTGTGTGTGTGTGTGTGTGTGTCTGCATGCAGAGAGAGAGAGGGAGGGATGGAGGAAGGGAGTGGGGGAGGGGCTGATAGCAGGTTTAACTGTTTTATGCTTGGCTTTGGCTGATATTAAAATGCATAAGCACTCCCTGAATCCTCATTGACTAATGACAGGTGCTAGGACGCCCTGCGGCATTTGTGGGCACTGGGGATGTCACTCTGCAATGGCAAATTGGGGGGAAAATTTGCTAAATAATGAAGTCACACGTGTAATGAAGTGTTTACTGCACTTGAGGATTTTTAAAAAATGGAATATGATGTAAACTCTTGGTCAAGCTTCTATTCCTTTTCTTAGTTCTCTCAACGGGAGGGAGAGATGTTTTCTTCTTCGGGCAGTTCCCAGGTTACTGAACCAACCCCCGTAAAGCCTAGTATTTTAGAAATTCGTGGTACATACAATGGTTCGTAGTAACAAACGAGGGCTACTTTGAGGCAGGCATCAAAACATTATTACTGTATCTTTGTGTTTAAGATGTTTTAGTGTATCTGGAAATGTTTCTTTACTGTTTTTTTATGCATAGAAAAGTACACTATATACTGTGTGCTAAGACAAACATTTGACTAACCAATGTTAGATACAAACTGTACCTCACCATTCCGACTTACTACAAATTTAACTTAAAGACAGATTGAGCAACAGAACTCCTTTGTAATCCGGGAACTGCCTGTATATGCAGAGTAGGTGCTAAAACTCCCTGCTCATGAGCTTTGTCCTGAGAGGTTGTTGTTGTTGTTAGGTTCCAGTGAGTTGGCTCCAACTCATGGCGTCACTCTGTGTAACAGAACTAAAAGATGCCCGGTCTCGGGCCATCTTCATGGTTGTTGGTATGTTTGAGTGCATTGTTGTGGTTACTGTGTCAATCTATCTCATTGAGGGTTTCTCTTGTTTTTTGCTGACCTTCTGCTTTACCAACCATGATATCCTTTTCTAGTGTTTGGTCTTTCCTGATGATGAGTCCAAAGTAAGCAAGCTGAGCTCTTGCCATCTGGCTTCTAAGTTCTGAGAGGTTCATTTAGGGGTCTGATTAACTTCTGTATAAGTTTCCAGGAAGGGAAACCTCTTGGAGAAAAGGTACAGTTGGGCTTCACAGGACCATGGCTAACATTCCTCCCTAGGAAGATGTACTTGAGAACAGTGTTTTTACACTCTTTGGGAACCCATGCTTGCTACTTGCTATGTAAAATAAGAGATATTTCATTTTGCTATATTCCGTATTGGGGAAAATCCTCTTATTCTTACATTGTTTCTGGTGTGAACTTTACCCCAACTTGGTTCAATGTGGAATTGAATTCTCTGGCCTGTTAGGATGGTCTACACATTGCTTTCTTGGATAGCATCTTTGGGATCTTATTAAACTTAGTTTTACCCCTCCACCACTTGCTTTTTCCTTACACAGTTCTTTTGGAAATATCTGGAGTAGTAAGTTGCAGTCTCCCCCAAATTTTCCTGCAGTTCAGCCAATCAACCAAGCTGCCAAACTGGCTGGATGTATGTATGGAGTATCCATTATATGTTCTCTGTGGGGCAAGGAGGACGTAGGAGTATATTCCATGGCTTCTCCTCCCCAAAAAGATTATAATCTCATTTGAAAGATGATATATATATATAGGACAGGATACGAGTAATTCCTATTTAAAAAAAAAAAAAAAGGACATAATGTTCTGCAGTCTCTAGGGGGTTGGGAGTAAAAAAGTCTGGATTTTCTCAGAAGGTGAGTGAGGTTTCTCAACCTTTCACGAAGTTATCATACCTTCTGGGTGTTCCAAAATCAATAGCACATAGATTTGAGTGACTTATAAAGATTTGGTCTAATAACAGCATCCTGAGCCAAAGTCTCTGGGACTTCAGGGCTATTCAGAAAAGTGATTAGACTTCCCAAAGGTGCCGCTAATGGAACTCTCTCTCCTAATTATGGCACAGATCTAAATCCTTATTCTACCATTTGTATTTAAGTGATTATAGCCTCATCATTGCTGTTAGGTGCTGTTGAGTCTGTTCTGACACATAGCAACTCTATTTACAACAGAAGGAAATATTGCCGGATCCTGCGTCATCCTCACGATTGCTATGTTTGAGCCCATGGTTAAAGCCACTGTGTCAATCCATCTCGCTGAGGGCCTTCCTCTTTTTCTCTGACTCTCTACTTTACTAAGCATGATTTCCTTCTTAAAGGACTGGTTCCTCCCGATAACATGTTCAATGTACATGAGATGAAGTCTTACCATCCTTGCTTCTAAGGAGCATTCTGGTTGTACTTCTTCCAAGACACATTTGTTCATTCTTCTGGCAGTTCATGATATATTCAACATTCTTCACCAACACCATAATTCAAAGTCATCAATTCTTCTTTGCTTTTCCTTATTCATTTTCCAGCTTTTGCGTGTGTATGATGAGGTGACCCATGGCTTGGATCAGGCACAGCTTAGTCCTCAAAGTGACACCTTTGTTTTTCAACACTTGAAAGAGATCTTTTGCAGCAGATTTGCCCAATGCAATACATAGTTTAATTTCTTGACTGCTGCTTCCATGGGTTTGACCGTGGATTCAAGTAAAATGAAATTTTTGACAACTTCAATCTTTTCTCCATTTATCATGATGTTGCTTATTTGTCCAGCAGTGAGGATTTTTGTCTTCTTTTGTGTTGAGGTGTAATCCACACTGAAGGCTGTAGTCTTTGATCTTCACCAGTAAGTGCTTCAGGTCCTCTTCAATTTCAGCAAGCAAGGTCGCATCATCTACGTATCGCAGGTTGTTAAAGAGTCTTCCTTCAATCCTGACGCCCTGTTATGCAATTCTAATCTCTTGAGACAGACAACTTCTTTATGACTTGTCACACAATTTGACTAGAAAATATCTTAAGGAATTGCCTCAATAGGAACAATTGAATTGTACCATTTTATCACTTAAGAGCTCTGGAACTGAGAAAATACATAATCTCTCTAAATTCCAACCTCCTCATCTATATTACCTACTTAATAGGTTTGTTAGATGGACTGAATGAAATAGCAATCATGAAAATCTTTTCCTCTTTAAATGTAGAACCTCCAGAGATGATTTGACTCACATCTGTGCTGACAGGTGTGTTCCTTGAGGGAAGCTGAAGGAATCTCAGGTGTGTCTTTGAATTTCTGACAGCAATTTCTAGGTGAGGAAGGAAATGTTTTTTTTTTTTTTGCAATTTTTTCTTATATAAAAAGGAAAACTGAGATTTAGAAAAGTTGTGACATGCCCAAGATTGTGCCAAACCCAGTAGGAACTTGGTTCTCTGATTTGGCAGTTTCTTTCAGAAAACTTTAAAAGCAGGAGTCAGAGGAGTGTAACTGAAGGAGTGCCTTCCACCCTCTCCACTCCCTGTTTTCACGAGTGGGGATTTCCCTCATGGCCACTGAGCATGCAGCCCCACTCTCGGGAGAATTTGTCAAGTGGCTCTCACGTCAAGGAAGGTTTATAGTAAACTGAGTTTTAAGTGATCCCCAAAGGTTGATTTTAGTTTCAGGTACTATGAAGAAAATACTTTTAAGGCTCTTCTAAAAATAAATTTCCTCCAAAGAGATGTTTAGCCTGTGGGTAATGTGTTTGGAAACGTATTTTTTATAAAACTCAACCTCATTAATCTACTTGCAGATCCAGAAAGACAACTTTAATTGTACAGATCAGGGCTTGTCCCAAGCTTTCCCTTTTCAGAGTGAGTGATGTGGAGGGCTGAAGAAGAATGAACCCTAGGCTCAAGCTGCCTCTCCCTGGTTTCCCACCAAACAGTTCAAGAATTGAGGATTTGAGTCTAGTGTCCAGCCCACCCTCAGCTCTGGATGCTGAAACTCTGAGCCTGGACACCGCCAGTGAGGCCATTTCCTTTCCCCTTGCCTTACTACCTCCCATTCCCCACACCATAGCCAGGGAGCCTGGGAGGGGGATGAAGGCTGTCATGCTCTTACAAATCAAAGAGAGAGTCCCTCCTCTTCAAGGAAGGCTTTTGCCTCCAACTGGGTCCTCATGGCTCCTGAAGTATCAGCCTCTGACATCTCAGTTATTCATTAGACCTGTCAAACCTTGTGAATCTCTTCTCCCTTCCTCTGGCTCACTCTCTCAAACACTCACCTTGAATCAATTTTGAAATCACTGAAGAATGGGAGAAATATAAACTCAGCTCCAAGTAATGTTGTCTCTTACTGCTGGACAATCAGGTAAGTCACCATTTAGTAAGTAGAAATGCAAATTACTATCCTGAAAAAGAATGCAAGTTGTCAGGTGTACTCATTGACCAGGACTTGGACACTCTCAGCATTCTACTTTTCTTCTCTATTTTACAATGTGATTGATTATCCAGGGAAAGAGGGACACATTTACATGGGGCCACTCACAGGAATGAGATGGGCATTGTGGAGCTCCAGCAAATTCCCAGTTGTGTCCTTGATGAACCCAGTGTTGAGGCCCATGGCAGACATTCTTTGTCACCTTCACAAACTTTGCATTCTCCTCCAATACCATGCCTCTAACTGATGTAACTAATTTCTCGTACTAAATCATTGGAAGCTGTCCTACATATTCAACACATGTGTCAATAGGGTTGCCTTAGGAGCAAGAATTTTATGTTGGGAAATTGGAGCCTGGATTGTTGTTGGGGGAGCTTTATGAGGTGTTGCATAATGTCTAGGTTTTAATTTTGCTTTTCTTTGATGTGACAAGATGTGCTGGATTGGGTTCTGGCCCTGGAATTTATAGAGAAAGAATGCCAGAGGGTATGGCAAGGATGAGACTGGAGGATGTCACCCACTCACGTGGCTCCAGCACTGTAACTTATGCTTAAAGAACAAACTCAAGTTGGAACAATAAACACACACACACGCACATACACACATATGTACACACACACATACAATGTGCAGTACAGCTAGCGTCAAGTCCTGGGCCCTGGATACCTTCTGTTGGATCCTTATGCCTGCCTTTTTCTCTTAGTCTTTAGCTGGAGGTGGGAGCAGGAAAGGAACTTCTCTCAAGGTTATTCTCCTTTCTTTCTCCCTTTCTCACCTTTAGGAATATGAGGTAGAAAAGGAACTAGAATGAAAAATGTCTTGGGCTATCTAAGCCATACTTTCACTTCCACTTATTGTTGGATGTAATTCATCCCTACTCCCATGTTCTCTTTCAATCTCTTCCTTGAGTCTTCTCCTGAGCTGCCTCGAAGGTGGCAGGTGACAAGCTGGCCTGGCCAGAAACAAAGACAGTTATTCCTGGTTTCCACCTGTCTCCCTACGTGTGCCTGTCCTGTCTTGTTGCACTCCCTCTGTGTGTTTAATTTACACTGCAAGCCCTCTGGGCAGGGGCTTTTTTTTTTTTTTTTTT
The DNA here is from genome assembly GCF_030014295.1 of Loxodonta africana. Classification (NCBI taxonomy): domain Eukaryota; kingdom Metazoa; phylum Chordata; class Mammalia; order Proboscidea; family Elephantidae; genus Loxodonta; species Loxodonta africana. Next base: position 160,511,864 of record NC_087344.1, on the reverse strand, counting down.
AATTCTCTGCTCCGCCCTGCTCTGTGATTAGATGGCTTATGTCTGATATTTAACTTCTCCGCTCCCGCTTCTCCCCATTCTTAAAAAAAAAAAAAAAAGGAATACCAACACAAATATATTAAATGAACAAGTTTGATTGTTGTTAGACGTGAACAAAGAAGGATAAAATGAGGTACGGGAGGCTTTTGATGCTCCAGGAGCAATTGATGATTGCCAGAGAAAAGAGTTAGTCAAGGGGGTCTCCTAGGCTCTACTGAGAGTGGTGACAAGAACACAGACCGGGACCAGGACCAGGACCATCTGATTACTTTCCTTAGAACAGAAAAGACTTTGTGATTTGGACCCTAAGGTAGAGCAGTTTCCTGTGGTAGACACGGCTAGAGAGAGGTACCTTTTTTGAGTATTCTCTGTGCTTAAGATATTTGTCCCTGAGATAGGAGTTTAGGGTTAGGAGTTGTGCCTGTAGGAAGTCACTATTTATTTATTTAATCCACCCACCTACCCAACCATCCGTCCATCCATCCATCCATCCATCCATCCATCCATCCATCCATCCATCCATCCATCCATCCATCCACATTAATAGTGAAACAGAAGAAAACTTCAGAAGATAAGCATGGTAACATGCCCCCAAAGCTTTATCCACTTGCCACAAGCCACTGTGATGTGGCTGGAGGACTAAGGGGCTGAAAGTGTAAGGAGAAAGGTAATGATCAGGGCTAGGAGAGGTAGATTTAGAAAGATTACCTGGAGGAGTGCTGATGCAGAATAAAAGGGCTATGGAGGAGGCAAGGCATTCCAAATTCAGAGAAAAACCTATAGAATGCCTGAAGGTGGGGATGAAGAGACTGGTTGACAGGCTTCAGGGCCTGACACAGGCTTTCATGGAAAGAGCACTCAATAATGAGAGCACAAATGACAACTAAGGGAAAGCTAGGAGAATAGATGAAGATAGTGGGAACTGTCAGCGTGCTGTTGAGAATCCAACGAAGAAGTCATGCATCATAGACCTGGAGGCCTATCTAGGGAGATAGAACAAGAAGGGAGATGATCCTTGGTGTCAGCAAGGGTGAGAATTCCATATCAGGCTGCCTGCCCTATAGCTGAGGGCCCATACTTGTAGCTCTGAGTCCGAGGTGGAGGAAATAGTCTGGCTGAGATAGTGACAATGTACAATGTATTCATGCCAGGGACCCTCTTTCAGCACAATGAAGGCATTGAGAGTTGACAGCTCAAGAGACTAGGAGCTCTAACCAGATGCCAAGGCCTAGAGAAACAAGAGCTGAGCGTTTGCCACGAAGGTGCAGAGAGTTGTGGTCTCAGCCCTTGGAAACATCATCAAAAGAAGCTGTTCAGAGCAAAATGCATTCCATTTCTTGGCCCTGTCCATGTGTTTCTTGTCAATGAGGCTGATCTTCCTGGGTTCGGAAAGGTTTCTGTTTGAAATTTTATGAGCCTTGGCTGGGAAGTAGCACTTACCCCTAAGTCTGTGGGAGTTAAAGACCTTTTCTGGCAGCACAGTTCTGGGGGCCTCCTGGAAGTCCTGAATGCCAGGCAGGGAGAAACCCATAGCCATGAGTAATTCGATATAATTGTGTTTTATTTATAGGCAGCAAGGGACCAAAGACTCCACAGAGCCCTTCTTCAGTGTCATCCAAGAAACTAATGTGGTGTATCTGGGCTCACAGAACCTTCCTTGGGTCAGCACTTACAGCTCATACTAGCAGTCTTGTGGGGAAGATGGTTAAGTTTGGAGTCCTTTATTCCATGGTGCTAAGTAGGGACATCAGTCTACACCCAGAGTAGAAGTTACATTTGCTCTTTAGCCTTCCGATTTTCCTATTTAAACAGAGAAGTCAACACTAATCCTTGACACACTGATGTCTATTTAATTTACTTCAACCAACAATTTATGGCAAAGACTGGGAGTTGATCATTGTATTGGGTACCGTGGGGAATACAAAGGGACAAAAATGGGATAGGCCATCGAGAGGATCTTAGTTCAAGCCCTGCCCTTCCATAATCTATCTAATTCTGTCACATTGAAAAATCATTTCCCCTCTTGGGAATCTGAAAAATGAGGAACTTGGACCAATTAATGTAAATGCTGAAGAAATTCAAAGTAAGGGAAAGATTCTTAAAGTGGAGGAGACTCATGAAATTTATCCAAATATTGGAGTTTTATATGGGTGGCACTTAATTGCCATAGATAATTCCTCTGGAATAGCCTAAAAGTGATTCCTTACTGCTGCTTCACTTGGCCATCCTGGGATCTCTTGCCGCTCTATATCTTTATGCCAGATTGACATCTCATATGCTAACTCCCTACAGTTGTGTGACTGCTCACAGCAGTGATCACAGATCATGTTTTTGACCTGCGTCCATTCCTAAGTTCTTTCTTCCTGGACCTGACTCTTGGCTCTAGCTCCTTTTCACTGTCTCTTGTCCTTTGGATTTGGGGTTGCTGCTGGTTCTTCCTGGCTAGCCTCTCAGCTTTTCCTCAAATTTCTGCCTGGGACCCACCCCATGGACCCATCTCTTTTCAAACTACCTCAGATAGGATTTGAGTGCCCTGTTTAATTCCTTGTGACCCAGTTCCTGTCGCTGGGAAAAAAAGAATGAAAAGTAAGGGAGATGGAAACTCTAGAATATAATATTCATAGCTGGGCAGCAAGTATCACACTAGAATTTAGATGAAAGGAATACAGTATAAGATAGAGCTAAATTCTGATTCACTGAGGGCTTGAACTGTTGGTCTTGGTTTTATCCTTTGAAGTCACACGTGAACAAATCTAATTCCTTTCTTATATAACAGCCCTTTAATTACAATTACTTATTTAATTACAATTCTCCAGCCCTCAAACTTCTGTGACCACACCTCTCCTCTGCCTAGTCAGCTCTTCTCCAGGCAAAACACGTCAATTTTTTCAACATTCTTCAAATAGTATGGTTTTGAATCCTTTTGTTAACCTGACCGTCCTTCCTAGTCTTGTTCAACTGACCTCTATTCCTCTTCCTCTGAGGTGCCCAGACCTGCAGGCTACACTCCAGGTAGGCTCTGATCAGCCCAGGGAGCTGAATCTCTTTGCTTTAAATCATGCTTCCCGAAGCATGTTCCACTCACCCCAGGTTCTGTGAGATGTTCTGGGGATCAGCGGTGGGTGATCAATTGCTTCACAGTTTAATGAATTTCACAGTTTGTGAAACTCTACAGCTTATCATCCCCTTTGGAGATTTCAGAATGTACATTAGAATACTAAAGGCTTCGAGTAGTCTTATTTATCTTTACCTAATCTAGTCTTTCCCAAATTTATTTGACCACAAAACTATTTGTTAAAGTAACACGTTAACCTTCCTATTTTGCCATGAAGCTTGGAGAAGCCCTGCTTGACTTCTGTTCATGCCATCTGAAATTGCTTTGTTTTTCTCCCTCTTTCTCTCTCTCTTCCTTCACCCCTTCCTCCTCCCTTCGTTTCTCTTTTCCCTCCTTCCTTCCCACCTTCTTTCCTTCCTTCTTCTACAACGCTATTATGATATGTCAAGGTTTAGTATCAATCAAAACTCTTAGATATTTTTCAAATTTATTGCTTTAAGTCATGTGCTGACTCCCCACCCCTTTCTTGCATTTGGTAGTTGTTATTTGCTATTCCTCTCTTATGCATTAAGCATGTCTTATATACCTTAGCCCTGGTGGTGCAGGGTTAAGAGTTATGGTTGCTAACCAAAAGTTTGGCAGTTCAAATCCACCAGTCACTCCTTGGAAACCCTATGGAGCAGTTCTACTCTGTCCTACAGGGTCACTATGAGTTGGAACTGACTTGATGGCAATGGGTTTGGTTAGCTGTTGCCATCGAGTTGATTCTGACTCCTAGCGACCCTATAGGGCAGAGTAGAACTGCCCCATAAGATTTCCAAGGAGTGGGTGGTGGATTCAAACTGCTGACCTTTTGGCTAACAGTGATAGCTCTTAAGCACTGCACCACTAGGGCTCTAAAAAATGTGGAGTTTAATAAATATTTGTTAATAAGTACAGAGCTGAGGACTATACCCTTTGAATATGGTAATTCAACAAGCTAGTAATTGTTCCTGTTATACTAGTATCCAGCCCATGTTTCTCTATGCTGGTCCATGATGCTGTTGAAACAGTTGTCAGATTCCCTAATCTACCAGTCTTGAATAAAATGAATTCTAGATGAAACTGAATGGCAGGATCCCATGTAGAAGTTTGGAAATAGAGGTGAGGCTTGAAGGATGGGTAGGATTTAAATAAGCAGAGGGGATCAAAAAGGAGATTGTGGCAGGGCTGGGGTAAGCATAAGTAATGCACTGTAAGTATGTGTGAACATGCTGGAAATGGTGGCAATAAATTCAACTTCTGTGTATCTAGAGCTTACTATGTTATGGTAAGGTTCTGTGCAGCGAGATGGGGGGAAGAGGGTTGAGCGAGATGCATAAACAGCTAATAATTTAGCTTTAAAATTGTCACTTAAAAGATAAAATATGATAAGTTTTATATTAAAGGAACAAACAAAGTAACACAAAATGTTTGTTACTTGGGGAGTCAGAGAAGGTCTCACGGTGCAGGTGGTTCCAGAGCTAGCCATAAAGACTGGGCAGGGTTTGGCCAGATAGGAAAGGAGGTTTCAGAATCAAAACTTTGGTGATGGAACACATCCAAATGACAAGTTCAATGTGATTAAAGTAAGACAAGACTTGGTAGGGATGTCCCTGTAGTTCCTGAGGGGGACATGGCATGAGAAATCTATGTTTAGGAAGGTTGGCAGGACACTGGCATGCAGAGGGTAGTAAAAAAGGTATAAGGGAATGAGGGTCTGGGCTGGGGTTGTTGCCATATAGATGGTAAATTAGGAGAAAATTCAAATTTTTTTCAAAAGAAGAAACAGTATGGTACAATGTCTACTTTTAAATGCCTCATATGCATGCAAAACCTGGACAATGAAAAAGACTGAAAAAGAATTGATGCATTTGAATTATGGTGTTGGCAAAGAATATTGAGTGTACCATGGACTGCCAGAAGAACAAACAAATCTGTCTTGGAGGAAGTATAGCCAGAATGCTCCTTAGAAGCGAGGCTGGTGAGACTTCATCTTGCTTCTTTGGACATGTTATCAGGAGGGACCAAACCTGGAGAAGGACATCATGCTTGGTAAAGTCAGAGAGTCAGCGAAAAAGAGGAAGACCTTCAATGAGATGGACTGGCACAGTGACTGCAACAAAGGGCTCAAGGATTTCTACTATTGTGAGGATGGTGCTGGACCGGGAGGGTCAACATTCAGCTTTGTCATACGTAGGGTCGCTATGAATGGGAGCCGATTAACAACAACAACTACTGGAATCAGGAGTCAAGGAAAAAAAGTCAAATGCCTGCAAAGCTTTCAGCCCATGAGGTGGGAAGTGTGACCATAGGAGAGGCAAGTCCCTGGAGGAGGGAAGGAAGGATGGCAACCACAAGGAGGAGGCTTCTGCTGATAAATGCCCTTCTACCCAGGAGTTTTTTTTTTTTTTTTTTTTTTTTTACCCGGGAGTAGATGAATACCCTGGGGTTTAACATTCTGAGTGTTTGGAGTTTGGTCTAAGACAACTATGACTTTTTTCAAATTTCACACGTTTTTGGATGTGGTGAGATTAGCTCATGTCATTTATATCAGCCAGTCTCACAGAAAAAATACAATTTTGTGTTTGTTGGGCACAGGGTGGTACAAGAAGTAATTCTGGTGTATGTTTTCCTGGAGCCAAATGGTTCAACAGGGTCTTTTCTCTGGGATTTTTCCCAATATGGGACTTTTCAAATGTTCAAACACTATGGCTCCTTTTCTGAGGCTGAAGTGGGTCTAAGACAAGTCCATATAGATCCCTAGAGACTCCATACTGGCTTCCCTATGCTCTTCTACCAATAGGCCTCTGACACCAAGGAGAACTCACTGGTATTGCAATTAATTGATTTACTGCTTGGTTGATTCACTCATTCATGGGTGTTCCAACCATCAATTTCTTGTTGGCCCTTATGGGAAAGAATTGGCTCTTACTTCCTCCTAGTCTTTCTTTGTTTCCATCTTTCCTAGAGTCTCATATCACATTTTTTTGTCTGTTGTCACCACACTTCCCATTTTCTAGATGAGAACCATCTCAGAGGAAGCTTACATGGTGAGCTGTAGAACACTGATGACCATCCATTGTTGCCCATCATTCCACCCCTGCCACACGATCATTACCTCTTGTGGTGGTTAAGATTGTGTGTCCACTTGGCTGGGCTGCAGTTCTCAGTGTTTATTTGTGATCACCCCCATGATGGGATCTGCTGTTAATAACAAATCAGTTAAAAGGAAGTTTCCTTGGGCGTGTGGCCTGCATCTGAATATAAGTGGATGGTATGGCTTTTGTCTGCTCTGGGTCCTGCAACTGCCTCCTGTTCATCTGACCTCAGGTTCTTGGGACTTGAGCTAGCAGCTTATCTGCTGATCTCGGGATTCATCGATCTTCACAGCCTGTGAGCAAGAGCCCTGTTCTCTGACCTGCCAATCTTGGGTTTGCCAGCCCCTGCAGCTACGTGAATCAGGAGAAGCCTGATTCACAGACTTGGGACGATACAGCCTCTACGAACATGTGAGCCATTTGTTTATATAAATTTCTCTCTATATATGTATTTATATGCTTTACTGGTTTTGCTTCTCCAGAGAACCCAGCCTAAGACACCTCTCTATCCCCAAATACAGTTTAACGTCTTGGAGGACCTTAACAGCAGGATAGAGAAATTAAGGATGAGGAAGAGGCATGGCTCCCTGTGCTCCTTATCTCTCGTGAGGAGAGACCTGCTGGCACTACCCAGGCCAGTGTTCCATTCAGTGGCAGCACCAAGGGATCAGGGAACCAAGGGATGCTGCATGTGAGGACAGCCCAACCCCACCCCATGGCCACAGTAATTGTTCTTTAACTAGATGATGCTGTAGAGCAGATGTTCTCTGTTTAGCTGCACTGGTCTCTGTACTTTCAACTAAGAACTTCCACCCACTTCCCTTCAGTGCCCTTACTCCAAGTCTTATTCCACAGACAGGGAAGTACTGTTGAAGAGGGCCAGGGCACTGATCTTCTGGGAACTTGTGGAATGCCATGTCGCCCATCATTTTTGTACAGTTAGTTTCCTCTCCAATATGTTCATCCTGCCCATTTTAAAGAAGGCAAGTTTTCTTCTGGTGGGAAATTACGGGGTCTCAAGATTTGTTTTAGAAAACTTGATGTCAAAAAAAATTGAATTTATTGAACAAAAGAGCATAGACTATGCAACAGGACTCACCACAGATTCCCAAACCAATAATGTTGTTGTTAGCTGCTGTCAAATTGTCCCCTAACTCATAGAGACTCCATGCACAATGCAATGAAATGCTGGGCAGCCCTGTGCCAGTCCCATGACTGGCTGCAGATCAGGCCATTGTGATTCATAGGGTTTTCACTGGTTGATTTTTGGTAATAGATAGTCAGGCCTTTCTTCCTAGTACATCTTAGTACAGAAGCTCTGCCAAAACCTGTTCAGCATCATAGCAACATGCAAGCCTCCACTGACAGATGGATGATAGCTGTACATGAGATGCATTGGCTGGGAATCAAATCCAAAACTTCCACAGGAAAGGCAAGAATTTTACCACTGAACCACCACTACCCCCCAAAAAACCGATGATATTTATCACCTAATGAGTGCTTACTAAGCGAAAAGATCTTTGCATTTTTCCATTTAATTCTTACCAAACCCCTGTGTGTTGACTGATTAGCCCTGTTTTATAGATTGGGAAACTTAGCATGAGGTTGACTAACTTTCCCAAGGTCACATAGCTAGTAAGTGAAAGAATCAGGATGCAAATTAGAACTGTGCCACTCCAGAGCTGTGCCTTTAGCTTCCACACACAGGACAGCCTCCTGTAAATTTAAAATGTTGGTATCTGTCTTCCGAGGAACACATTCGTGGGGTAAAAGGAGGTGGCATCCTTGACTAGCTCTCCTTTCGCCTAGGTTTATTCTTAGTGTTGGAATACTTAATATCTCCTAGTTCTATTTCCCATGTTTGGTACACTGTAGAATGATCTCAGAAAATAAATTGTTAACAATTAGCTGCGTGTGAGTCTGCCCAGTACTCCTGACCCTTTGAAACTGGGAATGCAGCTTCCCAATGAAGCTGGGACTCCAGGTTTTGAGTTAGCTCAGAACCCCCATGGAGAAAACTAGAGGCTGTAGCTGCCCCATCTACACCCTGAAGTTATCAGGGTGAGTGAAGGATTCACTGAGGTTTCAACTGTTGGTTCCGAAGACACTGGACTCTAGGTGTTAACCTAGAAACCCTTGGCTCTTTATGTGGCCGGGCTTATGGGGGTGGAATTGAGGAGGCGAGGGAATGGGCCATGGACAGATCTGAGCCAGACACCAGATTATGCCTTTCTTGGCCTCAAAACATGTAAGGATTTGAGGATGCCTCATGCTTTCAGGACATGAATTGCTAATAACTAAATCTCAGAGGAAATAAATAGTAATTAACCTGATTTAATGTTACCCTGGGGACACTATTAAATTCAGCATTGTCCTTTGAAATGTTGTTGAATGAATGGTTTAGAGCATAGGGACTTGTGGCATTTGTCCCAGCTAATGAGGTGTGTTTATGGGGAAGATGAGAAAGGGCTGGGGGGCAAGCCGTGCAGATAGAATTAGGAAGTGCTAACAAGATGGTTCCAGCGTAGCCTTGTGATTCTATCTCTGCTGGCCAATAGTTCCCATGTGAAGTGTCCTTAGGGAGGGGATGGCTCTGTTCCAGAACACTAGGCCTGTAATTACCACACTGGCTCAGGCACTTCCCGAATAGAGAGGGTGGGTCCTTGCAGGTCATGGAGGGCACTGCCTCATTTTACAGATGAGGAACCTCAGGCCTTCAGAAGCAAGATATCTTGCCCAAGGTTGCCCAGCTAGTGAGGGGCAGAACAGCAGCTAGAATCCAACTTTCTGAATTTCTAGATTCATAAGTACTTTCTTATACCTGGGCGAAGCCCTGTGGAATCTTTAGAGCTTGGTTTGGAGTCACGCACTTGTGTTTGATCCATCGGTTCCTGGCACCGAGACCCCCAATTTGGCCCAATCTCCCCTGCCTACATCCCCTGACGTCTGGAACTCAGTCTGAAATTTACCCAGGTTGTGCAAATGGTTAAGCACTAAGCTGCTAACTGAAAGGTTGGAGGTTGGAGTTCACCCAGAGGTGCCTTGGAAGAAAGGCCTGGCGATGTACTTGTGAAAAATCAGCCATTGAAAAGCCTTGTGAAGCACAGTTTTACTCTGAAACACATGGAGTCGCCAGGAGTCACCAAGAGTTGGAACCTACTCCATAAAAAAAAAAAAAAAAAAAATTTTTTTTTTTTTTACTCCATAGCAACTGGTTAAAAGGAAGGTAGTAAGTAGTTCTATAGCAGAGGTGAAGATTATATGAATAGCCTAGGTAAATTTCCCTCCACAGTGTCTGGCCCACTGGAGGTGCTTAATGAACCTCCTTCCTCCGATTTTGCCCAGTCTCTCCAAAGAGAAAACAATCAAGGTTCTGATCCGTTGACCCAAAGATCCTGGGCCCAATCTCTCTTAGGTCTTTCATTTAATTCAGCTCTGGTAAGTTCATTGGCATATTAAGCTCTTAATAATAATTGGTAATAGTTGTTATGACAATAAATGCTATAGTTAACAGCTATTATTTGTGTGAGACACTATGCTTAGTCCCACATTATCTCATTCAATCCTTCCAGAAACTGTATAAGGTAGAGATTATTACTATTGTCATGTTACAGAGGAGGAAACTGAGGCTTGGAGAAGTCAAGTGATTTGGCCACGTTTGCACAGCTAGCCAGTGGCAGAGCTTGGATTTGAACTTAAATGTGGCTAGCCCCAGAGTCCTTCTCCTAGTCACAGCAGTTTGTTGTTGCTGTTAGGTGCCATCTAGTCAGCTCCAACTCATAGCGACCTTAAGTACTACACAACAAAACAGTGCCCAGTGCTGCGCCATCCTCACAATCATTGCTATGCTTGAGCCCATTGTTGCAGCCACTGTGTCAATCCATCTTGTTGAGGGTCTTCCTCTTTTTGGCCGACCCTCTACTTTACCAAGCATAATGTCCTTCTCCAGGGACTGGTCTCTCCTGATAACGTGTTTAAAGTACCTGAGATGACATCTTGTCATTCTCATTCTAAAGAGCGTTCTAGCTAAACTTCTTCCAAGACAGATTTGTTCATTTTTCTGGCAGTTCATGGTATACCCAATATCCATTGCCAACACCATAACTCAAAGGCATCAATTCTTTTTCAGTCTTCCTTATTCATTGTCCAGCTTTTGCATGCATGTTAGGTGATCGAAAAATACCATGGCTTGGGTCCAGTGCACTTTAGTCCTCAAAGTGACATCTTTGCTTTGAAAGAGATCTTTTGCAGCAGATATGCCCAGTGCAATATACATCATTTGATTTCTTGACTGCTGCTTCCCTGGGTGTTGATTGTGGATCTAAGTAAAATGAAATCCTTGACAACTTCAATCTTTTCTCCATTTATCATGATGCTGCTTATCGGACCATTTGTGAGGATTTTTGTTTCCTTTGAGGTTTGTAGGACACACCTAAGAGAGGAGGCTCTGAGGAAAGTTCACTGTGAGTCTGACATCCTGAGGTTGGGCCCACCCTGACCCTGCTCCCTGGCCTCCTGACCTCAGGTCTGGAGCAGGTTGGCAGGCCTGGCAGGGGAAGCTGCAAGGAAGGACGTCCCTCCATCCCTTGCACAGAAACTGACATGTTAGAAGCAAATGAAACATTAAAAAAAAAAAGGCTTTCAAAGCACCCAGCCTCCCCAGTCGGGTGGACTGTTTTAAATTCTTCAGGCACAGCATTAAGGTCATAAAATGGGAGGGTTGCAATTTCCTTTCCCCCACACTGGCTCTGGCGGCATAAGGAATTGATGGAAGAAGGAGACACTAGTGCAGGTCTTGTCGCCTCACTCATCTGGGCCTGGGATGTTTCACTGGCTGCGCTGTAGTTGGGGCTGAATGTCATTTCCATCTCTGGGTTAATAGTTTTCAGAGCATTTATGCTTTATACATTGTACCTGTACCTCCTAATTATTTCCCAAGTTTACTAAGCCAAAATTTGTGAGTCTTTCAACCTGAAATACTAAAGTTTCCAATAAAGTCTAGAGGGTTCATCCAGAAAGTGGTTGTCAAATTACTTTGGTCCTTTTTGCCCTTGAATGAGCATTACATTAAGAGCTGGAAGACTTAGATTCTGAGCCTTAGCTTTTTCATCTGTAGAAGGGCCTTGCCTGCAGGGACCTAACTATGGAAAAGAGTACCATAGGGCAATTAGTGTTAAGTTGCTGAATGATCTCTCAGAGCTGGCAGTGGAAACTGTGATGGCCCAGAGAAATTGCTAATGAGTGCCCCACCTCAAGCAGCGCCCAGGGCACACGCAGGACGCCCAGGCCACTAGCCTTACCTGCCTTCCCCCAAACCCCCCAGTTAGGCCTCTGCTTGCCTGCTGAACTTGGATGTTGTGACTATCAAATAAAATGCATGTAAATAGGTGTTGGTAGTGCTAAAGTCTAAGACTGTAAAAAAAAAAAAAAAAGGTTGCCATTGACTCTGTTTCCACTCACGGTGACCCTATGCGTTTCAGAGTAGAACTGAGCTCCATAGGGTTTTCAATAGCTATAGTCTTACAGAAGGAGTCCGTGCGTGGTATAAACAGTTAAGTGCTTGACTACTAACTGAAAGGTGGGTGATTTGAACCCATCCAGAGGAGCCTCAGGAGATAGGCCTGGAGATTTGCTTCTGAAAGGTCACAGCCTTGAAAACCCTACGGAACAGTTCTACTCTGCACACATGGAGTCTCCATGAATCAAAATCGACTTGAGGGCAACTAACAACAACAGTCTTAAAGAAGTAGATTGCCATGCCTTTCTTCTGCAGCACCACTGGGTGGTTTCAAATCCCCAGCTTATCATTTGTAGCAGAGTGTAACTGTTTGTATGACCCAGGGACCTATGTAAAATAAACCTGTTGCCATTAAGTCGATTCTGACTCATAGTGACCCTATAGAACGGAGTAGAATGGCCCCACAGAGTTTCCAAGGAGTGCCTGGTGGAGTCAAACTGCTGACTTTTTGGTTAGCACCTGTAGCACTTAACCACGACGCCACCGGGGTTTCCCTGTAAAATAAAGGGACCTTATTATTGCATCTGCTGATCATGCATGCGTGCACTAGGCTTCACATGCACGCAGTGCAAATACTTCCCCGTCCACCCCTGAAATTGATCTGTCCCTTTTCTGATGTCCTGTAGCAACTGTGATCTCTAACATTTATTTAGCGATAAATTTTGTATTGCTTCATGATAGCTCTGCTGTTACCTTAAGTTCTTACAGCCATTTAGCTTTTCATGTAATAATAATTTTTTTCTTTTCTAATTATATTGTAAACGCAGTTCTGGTGGAAACTGAATCTTAAACTTTTTGCATCCTACCTAGTGTCACATGTTGCCTAGGCAAGAATCTTTTAAGAGTGGTGACTTTTCTGAGCTCCCCTGTCTCAGCACTAGAGCTCTGACTACAAATTATCTATAGGATCCATTTCAGGCAATTTTTTTTTTTTTTATTGTACTTTAGTTGAAGGTTTACAGAACAAACTAGCTTCTCATCAAACAGTTAGTACACACGTTGTTCCATAACAGTTGGCTAAGAACCCCCAACAGGTCAGCACTCTCCCTTCTCGCCCTTGGGTTCCCCATTACCAGCTTTCTTCTTCCCTCCTGGCTTCTCGTCCTTCAGCCTGGGCTGGTGTGCCCATTTGGTCTCGTTTTGTTTTATGGACCTGTCTAATCTTTGGCTGAAGGGTGAACCTCAGGAGTGATTTCATTACTGAGCTGTAAGGATGTCTGGGGTTCACACTCTAGGGGTTTCTCCAGTCCCTGTCAGACCAGGAAGTCTGGTCTTTTTTTTTTTTTTTTTATGTGAATTAGAATTTTGTTGTAAATTTTTCTCCAGCTCTGTCCGTGACCGTCTATTGTGATCCCTATCAGAGCAGTTGGTGGTGGTAGCCAGGTACCATCTAGGTGTGCTGGGCTCAGTCTGGTGGAGGCTGTGGTAGTTGTGGTCCATTAGTGCTTGCAACTGATCTTTCCCTTGCGCCTTTGTCATTTCTTAACAACATCCAAAGAAAATAAATTTTCATGTTGAATTTCAATAAAGGCTATGCAAAGAGTAGTTGATAGGAGCTGAACCCACACTCTAGAATGAACCACATAAAATTCATGAAGTAGTTAACTTAAGAGCATGGGTGAGTGTATGCATGTGTATACCTCCAAATACACTAAATAAAATAAAACCAGAGTAGTATAGTTTTGCTTCTGGTGTTTAATACAAAAAAACTTACCCTGTAGATGTTATGAATTAAATTGTGTTACCCCCCATATCCTAGTCCCTATACCTGTAGATGTATCTAATCTAATGTAGTATAATCACTTTCCATAATGCAGCCTAATGTAATGTAATCAATTAGTTGAGGCCATAGCAGTATAGGCTGGATCCTAAGTCTAATCACTTCTGAGTTACATAAAGAGCAGAATAGTCACAGAGACACGTACACACATACAAGGGAAGACAGGCAACATGTGAGAATCTTCTGTAAGCAATGACTGGGGCTACTGACTTGAAAAGAATCAATACTGCTGTAACCCTGATTTGGACTTGTAGCCTCCGGAACTGTGAGAAAATAAATTTCTGTTCTTTAAATTCACCACTTGTGAGATTTCTGTTACAGCAGCACTAGGGTACTCAGCCAGCAGAGTACTAGTGAGATCTTGAAACAGAAAAAGATTAAAAGGTGTTTTCCTGATGAACTCTAGTTTTGGACCTATCTCTGTTGTCTTCTTCTGGGTGTCAAATTGATTCAGGACAGTACATATACAACTGGTCACTTCCTCTGGCCAACCCTGGGGATTTATAACCATGGAGAATGCTCATTCTCTGTCCATGATGCTTTAAGGTGCAGAATTACCATGCTCTTCATTTCTACTGCCCTAATTCTAAGGTGCTTCTGACCTAAGCCATGGAGTTTTTAATCACCTTGTATGCATGCAAAAGCTGGACAGTGAATAAGGAAGACCAAAAAGGAATTGACACCTTTGAATTATGGTGTTGGTGAAGAATACTGAATATACTACGGACTGCCAAAAGAATGAACAAATCTGTCTTGGAAGAAGTACAACCAGAATGCTCTTTAGAAACACGAATGGCAAGACATCATCTCACATATTTTGGACATGTTATCAGGAGGGATCAGTCCCAGGAGAAGGACATCATGCTTGGTCAAGTAGAGGGTCAGCCAAAAAGAGGAAAACTCTCAACGAGATGGATTGACACAGTGGCTGCAACAATGAGCTCAAGCATAACAATTGTGAGGATGGCATAGGACCGGGCAGTGTTACCTTCTGTTGTACATAGGGTCGCTATGAGTCGGAACTGACTCGATGCACCTAAGAACAACAACAACCTTAATTTTGGTCCTGTTATCTACTGCACATATTTGTGCAACGCTGGACCCAAAGGAAAAAGGACTTTCCTTCAGTGCATCTTCTGGAAACTTTCTTGCTTTGGTGACACGTTATTGAAGATTTCTTCTCCATGGTATAGGCAGTTGAAGGGCATCTTTAGGTTTCATGAGAAGAGAACAATTTGCTACCTTCATCTTCCCCATCACTTAAGGCTACTTCCTCTGCCACTTTCAAGCCCTTCCTCCTTGCCATGTGTTGAAGTCAGCTGAGCTTTCAGTATTTAACAACTTCTTGGAAGCTCTATGGGGCAGTCCTATTCTGTCCTACAGGGTCGCTATGAGTCGGAATCGACTCGACGGCACTGGGTTTGATTTATTTTTTGTATGTCTGTAGTATGCCTTATACATAGAAGTTCATTCATAATTTTTTTTAATATGGTTCCTACCTTGGTTTAATGACTTCTATG
This sequence comes from Loxodonta africana, assembly GCF_030014295.1. Taxonomy (NCBI): domain Eukaryota; kingdom Metazoa; phylum Chordata; class Mammalia; order Proboscidea; family Elephantidae; genus Loxodonta; species Loxodonta africana. The sequence continues at coordinate 160,496,833 of NC_087344.1, read as the reverse complement.
TTACTGTAAATGTGTAAATGTGTCCCGTAAAGAACTAACACTAGGAAAACTATGAAGGAGGCTGAGTTTCTCTTTGTGCCCTCTTACCTTTCCCTGCACTGAAAGAATTGGTGAAAAACAAGGCTCCAGGAATCAACAGAATACCAACTGAGATGTTTCAACAAATGAATGCAACACTAGAAGCATTCACTCACCTATGCCAAGAAATTTGGAAGATACCTGGTTGGTCAACTGGAAGAGATCCATATTTGTGCCTATCCCAAAGAAAGGTGATCCAAGAGAATGCAGAAATTATCAAACAAGATCATTAATATAACACACAAGTAAAATTTTTCTGAAAATAATTAAAAAATGGTTGCAGCAGTACATAGACAGGGAACTGCCAGAGATTCAGGCCAGATTCGGAAGAGGACGTGGAACAACGGATTCATTCCTGATGTCAGATGGATCTTGGCTGAAAGCAGAGAATACCAGAAAGATGTTTACCTTTGTTTTATTGACTATGCAAAGGCATCTGACTATGTCGCTCATAACATATTATGGATAGCATTGCAAAGAACTGGAATTACAGAACACTTTATTGTGCTCATGAGGAACCTGTACATAGACCAAGAGGCAGTTGTTTAAACTGAACAAGGGGATACCGCATGAGATAAAATCAGGAGAGGTGTGTGTCAGGGTTGTATCCTTTCACCATACCTATTCAATTTGTATGCTTAGCAAATAATCCGCAAAGCTGGACCATATGAAGAAGAACAGGACATCAAGATTGGAGCAAGACTCAATAACAACCTTCGTTACACAGATGACACAACCTTGCTTGCTGAAAGTGAAGAGGACTTGAAGCACTTACGGATGAAGATCAAAGACCACAGCCTTCAGTATGGATTACACTTCAACATAAAGAAAACAAAAATCCTCACAACTGGACCAGTAAGCGATATAATAAATGGAGAAAAGATTGAAGTTGACAAGGATTTCATTTTATTTGGATCCACAATAAATTCCCATGGAAGCAGCAGTCAAGAAATCAAACTACATATTGTCCTGAGTAAATCTGCTGCAAAAGACCTCTTTAAAGTGTTAGAAACCAAAGATGTCACTTTGAGGACAAAGGTGCACCTGACTCAGGCCATGGTATTTTCAGTCATCTCATATGCAAGTAAAAGCTGGGCAACGAATAGGGAAGAATGAAGACAAATTGATGCCTTTGAATGATGGTGTTGGTGAGGAATATTGAATATACCATGGACTACCAGAAGGGTGAACAAATCTATCTTGAAAGAAATACAGCCAGGATGCTCCTTAGAAGCCAGGATGGGGAGACTTGGTCTCAAGTACTTTGGACATGTTTTCAGAAGAGACCAGTACCAGGAGAAGGACAGCATACTTGGTGAAGTAGGGAGTCAGTGAAAAAGAGGAAGACCTTCAACATGATGGATTGACATGGTGGCTGCAACAATGGGCTCAAAAGTAGCAATGATTGTGAGGATGGTGCAGGACCAGGCAGCGTTTTGCTCTGTTGTACATATGGTTGCTATGAGTTGGAACAGACTCGAGAATACCTAACAACATTGACGTTTCCCTCTCTCTGTCTTCCCTGCCCCCCTTGACAACTGTCTTCCAAGTGTCCAATGATCTCATGCTGCCTCCCTAGCTAAAAGGCTGTGTTGAGGACAGCTTTTCCTTCAAAATCTGTTCTCAGGGTGTGGTCATACTAAAAGGTGGTCTCCCCTGATGTAAGCGGAATCTATGTATCTGTCAAGAAAACAAGGCAAAAGCGCTGGAGTAATGCCTTGTTATGTTCCAACTTGTTTGAAAGAATGAATGCCTCCTAGGATCCCTAGACAAAACCAGAACCAAACCAAACCAAACCCATTGCCGTGTAGTTGATTCTGACTCATAGCAACCCTATAGGACAGAGCAGAACCACCCTATAGAGTTTTCAAGGAGTGCCTGGTGGATTCCAACTGCTGACCTTTTGGTTAGCGGCTGTAGGTCTTAGCCACTACGCCACCAGGGTTTCCTAGGGATCCCTGGACAAGGTGAAAGAAATAAAGTAATATGGAAGTCAAAGAGAAATGTATTCTGAGAAGGAAGAGGGCCATCAAATGAGTGGCAATGATTGCATGAATGAAAAATGCTGCATTGCAGGGAGAAGAGGCGGTGATAATAGTGTAATGAATACTTCGTAGGTTTCTTTCAAGGGGGGTTACTTCTCAGAATGGTGGTGCGTACTAAATTAGGCTCCGTAGAAATCTGGAATCCAAGATGGAACCCATAGCAAAGGCCCTTGGGACTGGGTGGCAGGACTTATTATGGGGCCGTGCCTACACAGTCCCCTTGTGGTGCTGGTTAGATTCCTGTCATGGGTGCTTGCTTGCATCAGGCAGAAGTCATCCATCAGTCACCTTGTGGATGTCTGCGCATGCTCCAGGGACCAGATCGGGTTGGCCCTTCTGAAAAACATCTTACAAGGGAGTACATTGTTTGCTCTTTTCCTATCACACATTCCAGGATGGGAGTTTTGGGTCAGCTATTTTTTTTTTTTTTAATCACACAGTATTGTAAGTAAGTTGCAAGTTGCAGGCATTGCAGGGCTCCTTGCCGAGAGGCTCAGTCCCTGTTTCTTCCCTGTCTCACTTTGTTTTTCTTCCTTCCCCCCTCAGTTCTGTATCCCTCTCTGCCTTCCAAAAAGACTGCCACTGCTTTGAATTTGGGAGAATCCTTCCATTCTCAGTCGACTGAAAGCTGATCAATAAGAACGAACTGATTTAAAATGAGGAAATGACAGAAACTTTGGGAAAAATAGCTTTGTATAGAAACAGCCATGGATGCGAACTCTGACACCTTCTCGGGATTTAGTAAAGCAAATGTCAGCAAAGTCCGATGTAGCTCTGGAAGTAGAAGGCAATCTAAAAGTCTGATGTTGTTAGTTGACTTTTAGTCAGCTTCAACTCATGGGAATCTTAAGTATCACAGAAGGAAACATTGCCTGGTCCTGCACTATCTTCATGATCCTTGGTACGTTTGAGTTCATTGTTGCAGGTACTGTATAGTGCCTTTCATCCTAGGGGACTCATTTTCTAGCACTATATCAGACAGTATTCTCCTGCGATGCATAATGTTTTCACTGGCTAATTTCAAAAGTAGATCATGAGGCCTTTCTTCCTAGCCTGTCTTAGTCTGGACGCTCCGTTGAAACCTGTCCACCGTGGGCAACACTGGTGATATTTGAAATACCAGTGGCATGCCTTCCAGAATCATAGCAACACACAAGCCACCAAAGTAAGATAAACTGAGAGACAGGTGGTAGGATGGTCGGTTCTGAGTCTAAGAGTTACAGCTATTCAATTGCAAATGAGCCAGATAAAGAAGAAAAAGGGCAAATTCCTTCAGAAATAATGTGGTTGTCTTCGGAACACTCCTTGAATTCAGCTCTTCAAGGGCATATATTTAAAATATACAAGGAAGTGACCTATCCAAGGTTAGCAAAGACCTGTAAGAACAGTGTCAGAATTCCTAAATTGCAAAAGGGAGTGAAGTTTTCAAATAGTGCCGAGAACAAGAACAAAAAGTTGGTTTTAAAACTCTGATCAGAGCAAAAGAAGATCAGAGGAGTCCCAGGCTCACTTCTTGGGACAGCTGGTTAAATGGTAACAGACAATAGAAACCAGAACTACCCAGTTTCCACTTTTATATTCATTTTCTTCACTAAGTAGAATTTCTTACACATAGAAAAACGTGGAACAATTACATTTAAAGAGGGGACTGAGGCCCAGGAGACCTGATGAGCTGGTAAGAGGGCATGTAAAAAACCAAACCCACTGCCGTCAAGTTGATTCTGACTCATAACAACCCTAGATAAAAAAAAAAAAAAAAAATAGTATCTCAAAAATAGTTGAAATTACACATGCAGATGAATTACATCCCAGGGAACTGATACAATTGCAGATGTGATTAAGGAATCTTAAGTACTTAGAAATTTAGGATGGGCAGATTCCTAATTTTCAAAATGGTGGAAAAAAAGTATACTTAGGAATTTATAGACTAGAAAAATTGTTTTCATTCACATGCAGAATTTTGTTGTTGTTGTTGCTAGGTGCTGTCCAGTCTATTCTGACTCATAGCGACCCTATTTACAGCGGAACAAACAGTTCCAGGTCCCGTACCATCCCCACAATCATTGCTGTATTTGAGCCCATTGTTGCAGCCACTGTGTTAATCCATCACATTGGGGTCTTCCTCTTTTTTGCTGACCCTCTACTAAGCATGATGTCCTTTACGGGGACTGGTCCTGTCTGATAACATCCAAACATACACGAGACAGTCTTGGCATCCTGACTTCTAAAGCGCATTCTAGCTGTACGTCTTCCAAGACAGATTTGTTTGTTCTTCTGGTTGTTGCTGTTAGGTGCCATAGAGTTGATTCCAACTCATAGTGACCCTATACACAACAGAATGAAACACTGCCGGGTCCTGCACAATCCTCACAATTGTTGTTACGCTTAAACCCAGGAAAGCCAAAGTACGACCTTGAGTATATCCCGCCTGAATTTAGAGTCCATCTCAAGAATAGATTTGACTCATTGAACACTAATGACCAAAGACCAGATGACTTGTGGAATGACAGCAAAGACATCATACATGAAGAAAGCATGTTTTTCTCGTAGTCCATGGTATATTCGATATTCTTTCCCAACACCATAACCCAAAGGCATCAATTCTTCTTTGGTCTTCCTTATTCATTGTCCAGCTTTCTCATGCATGTGATGATATTGAAAATACCATGACTTGGATCAGGAGCGCCTTAGTCCTTTTTAACACTTGGAAGAGGTCTCCGTAGCAGATTTGCCCAGAGCAATATGTTGTTTGATTTCTTGATTGCTGCTTCCATGGGCATTGATTATGGATCCAAGTAAAATGAAATCCTTGACAACTTCAATCTTTTCTCCATTTATCATGATGTTGGTTATTGGTCCTGTCTTCAGATCTGGACTTCAGCAAGGCATTTGCTATCTTATGAAAATCTTAGGAGGAAATATGGGCTTCATACAAGTATAAATAGGAAGATTACTAACAAACTGAATGACTTCATCCAAAGAGTGATCAATGTCAACTTCAAGGAAGGTGTCTAGCGGTATGCTGCAGTGTTCTGTTATTTACCCTGTCTCGTTCAACATTTAGTCACTGTGTCACTCAGGAAATTGACAGGAAAGAGTCGACATTCAAATTGGATGATATGAGAAGGCTTTAATAAACGGACTGTTTACAAAAGTGTGGGCAGGATTTAGGGAAATCTATCAGGTATGATGAATACCCCTGGGCTATTGGCAGCAGAGACCATTTATCACTGCCAAGGTTGAAGGGGTAAGGGACGAGAGTGGTTATCAGACTCTGGAGAGGGCCTCCTGAGGTGGACACAGCCAGCTTGGATCAGTGCAGCAGGAGGGAGTCAGGGGAATAAATTTCCCAAACTTACTCTCATTGCACCCTTGATCTCTTGTCAATGTCTCCCATTTGCAGAATTCAACCGGAAGCCAAAGGGCAAGGGATCCTGTTGATGCAGAAAGAGCAGACAGTGTGTCTGGAGAACCAAACAGAAGCTATCCACAGCTCTTGGTGACTTGGATAAAGAGAAGGAAAAAGGAAGGAAGCTAAAATTTCAGCTTCCTTTATTTTCCAGGAGGAGTCCCTGAACCGTGCAAATGGCTAATGTGCTTGCCTACTAACTGAAAGGTTGGCGATTCAGGTCCAGCCAGAGATGCCTCAGAAGAAAGTCCTGGAGATCTACTTCTGAAAAATCAGGTGTGAAAATCCTGTGGGGCACACTTGTGCTCTGACCCCCGTGGAGTTGCCGTGAGTTGGAGCTGCTATGACGTTGTAATCCCCTTGACAGGAAGTGGTCTAACTGGCTTATGTTCCAGGTAAAGTGTAATAGACTGACGCATGCAGTCCGAATTGAGAATGACATGAAACCGGAAGCAAAGATTAAAATCAGGACACTGTAAGATGTTAAAAGTAGAGATAAGGGTCAATAGAATGAACCTAAACAGATGAAATTTGTTGTCATTGTTAGATACCATCAAGCCTTTTCCAACTCATGGCGACACCGTGTGGACAGAGTAGAACTGCTCCGTAGGGTTTTCAAGACTGTGACCTTGCAGAAGCAGATTGCCAGGCCTGTCTTATGAGGTACCTCTGGATGGGTTCAAACTGCCAAACTTTCAACTAGTAGTCAAGTGCTTAACGGTTTGCACCACCCGGGGACTCCAGATGAAATTTAGCAGTGGCAAATTTAAGATGTTTGTTGAATCCCAAAGACCAGTTGTCCACAGACAGGATGAAGGAGGACATTTGAAAAGCCTTGGAGAGTTTAATCATGAGTCTGCTACTGTGTAATGCCTGGCAAGCTACTTAACTTCACAGTGCCTCAGCTTTCTTATGTAAAACGGGGATAATAATAGTCTTACCTAAAGTGCTTAGAACAGTGTTTGGCAAGTAGTGTTTATTAAAGGAATAAAAAAAAAAAATAGGTTAAAATATGGTGTGGGGTAGTGGATACTGTTTGTTGCTCTGCTCTATGACTCCTATTTGCCCCCTTCTTTTTTTTGGTTTCCTACAACAGCCCCAGTTTTACACAGGTATCCATCTCTCTCCCACACGACTCGGAAAGGTGGCTGCACCCTTGGAATGGATTGAACAGTTAATCCAGACTGTTCATGATAAGTGAACCCTTTATCCAGTGATTGGTTTGGAAATATGCATGCGACTTAATAATCACCAATAAGATATAAAGGGAAATCATCCAGGAGGCTTCTGGGAAAAATTTCCTTGTTTCTTAGAAGAGATTTGAATGAGAGAGCTTTTCTTTCTTCCTCCAGACATTGTAAATTTTGGATGTAACACCTGGAACTTTGGCAGCCATCGGCTGCCAGACAGAAGATGGAGCCAACATCAGAAGAGGGTCAAGCCAAAGGCATCTCAGGAGAGTAGATCCAGAGACCTAACATACTGCACCTGGGGCTGCTCTATATCCCTATCTTATTGTTTAAACCTATTTCAGTTAGTTTTTGTTATTGCTACTGGTAGCAAAATGCATCCTAACTGATATATGTAGCCATCAGAGAGAGAGAAAGAGATTGAGATTGTAAGAACAGAATGCAGTATCCAGACCATTATGCTGGCTAGGTGTTATCTTGAATACTGTATTCAGCCAGGAAAAAAAATACATATAGGATATGGCTGATAAAATATTTAAAGATCTGTGTGCAACAAGAATTAGACTTTTTTTTAATCTGTCCTCAAGAAATAGTTATACAAACATAGTTTATAAAGAAAATGTTCTACATTCTACTTTGGTGAGCAGCATCAGGGGTCTTAAAAAAGCCTGTGAGCAGCCATCTAAGACATTCTACTGGTCTCACCCCTTTGGGAGCAGGGGAGAATGAAGAAAACTAAAGATACAAGGGACAGATTAGTCCAAAGGACTAATGGTCCACATCTATCACGACCTCCACCAGACTGAGTCCAGCACAACTAGATGGTGCCTGGCTACCACCACTGACTGCTCTGACAGGGATCACAATAGAGGGCCCTGGACAGAGCTGGAAAAAAATGTGGAACAAAATTCTAACACACAAAAACAGACCAGACTTACTGGCCTGACAGATACTGGAGAAACCCTGAGAGTATGGGCCCCGGACACCCTTTTAGCTCAGTGATGAAGTTACTCCTGAGGTTCACCCTTCAGTCAAAGATTAGACAGGCCCATAAAACAAAACAAGACTAAAGGGGCACACCAGCCCTAGGGCAAGAACTAGAGGGCAGGAGGGGACAAGAAAGCTGGTAATAGGGAACCCAAAGTTGAGAAGGGAGAGTGTTGACATGTCGTGGGGTGGGTAACCAATGTCATAAAAGAGCATGTGCACTAACTGTTCAATGAGAAGCTAGTTTGTTCTGTAAACCTTCAACTAAAGTATAATAAGAAAAAAAAATTGTTAAAAGGAAGAAATAGTTATGCGGTAAAACTTAAGAGAAACAAAATTCAGTTATAAAAGATCATTCTTTTCTGAGGATAGCTGCATTTAGAAAAAAAAAAAAAAAGTCCATACAAAATAAATCAAAAATTGGACTTAAATTTAACAATAAATAGATTTTTAAAATATTGTATTGGAATTTTCATTTTGAAAATAAAACTTAAAATTATGAAAGTAAGATGATCTGTCTTATATTTAACAAAATGTAGGTAATAATTATGTACTAATTCTCAGAGCATAGACTGAATCAGGTTGTGTGTATATATGTGTGTTATTTTTACAACAAAATCACATCACAACACAAGATTTCTTTTACTCTGTTCTTTTTTTGACTAATCAATACCATGTTTATTTTTACAAAAAATACTTGAAAGTTTAACCAATTTCCTAAAGGACTTAATATAATTATTGATATTCAGATCACTCTCTCAAACACACTTGTTATGTCATTATCCCTATCCTTGTCACTGTTTGAGGTATCAGGCGCTCTAATTCTGCCAGACCTTCATTGGTTTTCTGTCATTTCCCAACAAAAGACTTTTAACCAAATCATGAATCCCGGATCTTTTGCAAGATGTATCATTTTACCTTGTAAATGACTTGCATTGTGTTTGCATTGCATGGTCACATTTTTACATCTGACATCACTAAGAAGCTGACCTACAAATATCCAGTGCAATGGGCAGGGGTTAGATGCAAGTTTGAACGTGGAGAATTTGAGGAGGAATAATTTTATAGACAGCTCATTAATGGCTTTTGCTTCCTGGGCAATTTTGTAAGTACAAAAATTCCCCAAAGTGTCCAAGACGGAAAGCTCTCCCTTGGGAAATTGTTATTTCCCAGTGCAAGTCTTAATGCTTAATATTAAGTGAATGACCACTTAATAAGGTTGTGAGAGTCCAGTTATTTTATGGAGATATTTACCCTTTTCTTCGAACCTGACTGTACTTTCCAATTCCTACCTTGGTTCATGTGTGCCTGCCTCTGAGTGGCTGCAGCATTCTTGTATCTTCTGAACCCTAGCCTAAACCACTCGTCATCTGGAAAAACTCCTCCCTTCCATAAACCAGGCTGAGTCCTTTTCCTTTCCATAGCAATTGAAGACTCACCTCCAGGAATCTTTTTTGGATTAGATCAGCCATTCTCTACTTCACCAACAGTGTCTCTGACCCATTTTTCTCCTGCAATGAACTGCTATGGTTCATTACATATTACAATATTTTAATTCTATTTGTTTTTGTCTTCACTTTTTTACTTTAAGTCCATATTCTTCCCTATATATCCGTTTACTTACCCATTGTTGTCATTGTTGTTAGGTGCCATCAAGTCAGTTCCAACTCATAGCGACCCTATGCACAACAGAACGAAACACTGCCCAGTCCTGAGCCACCCTTACAATCGTTGTTATGCTTGAGCTCATCGTTGCAGCCACTGTGTCAATCCACCTCGTTGAGGGTCTTCCTCTTTTCCGCTGACCCTGTACTCTGCCAAGCATGATGTCCTTCTCCAGGGACTGACCCCTCCTGACAACATGTCCAAAGTATGTAAGACGCAGTCTCGCCATCCTTGCCTCTAAGAAGCGTTCTGGCTGTACTTCTTCAAAGACAGATTTGTTCATTCTTTTGGCAGCCCATGGCATAATCAATATTCTTCGCCAACACCATAATTCAAAGGCATCAATTCTTCTTCTGTCTTCCTTACCCATTAGGTCCCATAAATGCTTGCTATGGAAATACTTACCCAGTATTTCCTGGGACACAGACATGTCCCTCATCGAGATCCTGGAGGCACGCCAAACTGGTGCTGTGCCCTTGCTGATCACCCTATCTTCTTTGGGCTCTAAGTTGAGCTATTTTCAGTTCTTGACCACATTGGTCAGGACAGCAGCCCTCCCTTTACAGCCCAGAGTCAGTCAAAATGGGGGCAGAGCTGTTGGTTTCCCCTTCCAACCTCTTCCCACCTCACCTTCACCATCTCTCCTACCAGCACATTAAAAACACAGGATCATGCTGTGCTGCGCAAGGTGTGGCCTGCAAAGAAGCCCATTGGGCCAAAACTTTGCTAGGAGGTTTCCTCCATCTGAAGCCCTTCAGCTACTGATGGGAATGGAATCAGGAGACACAACCTGGAAGGTATAGCCCAACCTCCAAAAGGAGAAGTTCAGGTGGGACCACCAAAAGGCAATGAGTTTACACAAACCTTTTCTGCCCTAGTCCTCAGGGATTCCTCTTGCCTCTGAACCTCTTTCTGGAAGGGTCTTCAGAAATTCTTTACCAAATCCTTAATTTTACATACATGAAAGCTTGGGGGCCTGGGTTGGCAAGGTAAAAGGGAAGCAACCTGTCCAAGTCCACAAAGTTGTTAATGGCTGAGTTAGGGTTATAGCCACGTGTCCTGACTCAGCACCTGGGATTTTTTTTTTTCCTCCTAGACTACACTTGCACTGCCTAGCATGTACTATGAACTTATGCTTACATATCTTTTATCTCCCCATTAAGATTGCATTCATTTCACATTTGTTGAGCATCTACTGTGTGCTGAAGACTATGCTAGATGCTTTGTGGATACAGAGGACAATTAAGATCTGGTTCTTGGCTTTAATTAACTGCTAAAGTAGTAAAGGACATCAGCAATGAAACACAGAGCAAGACTCAGTGCAAAGAGGAGCAAGCAGAGTGCTATGGGATCATGGTGGAAGGTGCCATTGTGACCTGGAGAATCCAAGAATGCTTGACAAGGAGGCCTGAGCTTTCTAAGGGCAGGGAGAATGCCTTATACAACTTTGTGCAGAACCTCCAACTGCGTGATGCACTTCATAAAGGCCAGGAAAGCTGTACTGTTCAGTGATCTGAGCCCTCAGCCGACCTTCTTGTTTTAGAATTTAGAGAACTAGCCCAACCTGCTCTGGATCCCTGCTCTGAAGTATACTAGAGATCAAGATTTTTCTTTCTCCTTTCCCTCTTTTTTTTTTTTTTTTTTATTGCCATTGGATTCTCCTGGTCTCCTCTTCCTTCAAAGATTTGATAAAGATTAAAAATTCACTTTTGAGCCAGATCATGTAACTAGCTGGAAAACGAGAGGCTGATGAATCACACCAGGAGGGCCTAAGTTTCTGTTGATTGCAGAGGTTGGACTGCACCCAGGACTGCCTGGGGGAAAGAAAGGAAGTTATCATGACCCAAAAGCATTGCATCTTGGGGTCTTCTCTCTGAAGTGGCATGGAAGCATCCACAGCCCTATCACGAAATTCAGAGAAAGAAATGGAATTGACGACACGGATGTTAGGGATGCATTCTTTCCCACTGAGCCTTGCTCCCTGGGGTGCAGGCCTGTGGGGTGGCTTGGAACAGAGACAGTTTTGTGGGTGTCTGAATTGGCAAGTACTGAGTTGGCCTGAGGTCCTATCAGGTTCCAGAGGCCAATGGTGAGCACCAGGATTCGTGGGGCATTCTTCTATGATCTTTGCCTCCCAGGGCCAGGCCCCTATTATTCTCTGCTAAGTTTTGCAGTAGGAGCCTGGTCTAAACTAGACAAAGGGGGCTAGGGAGGGCAGAGATAATCTGTGTTTTAAAAGTCAGCTTCATTCTTTACTTATTAGTTTGGCATTCAGCCCAAGTATACGTACCTAATCTTCCAAGGCTATAAAGGACTTCATATAGCCAATTGTTGGTTGGAATAGAGAATCCCTAAAGCTCTTTCCATCTCAGGGATCTGAATTCCATAAGAAACACTTTGAGAAAACCCATTAGTCTCCTTCCCTATCTTTGTCACTATGTTGTCATCGTCATTCATTAGCTGCATCACTTTTAGCTCTTACTGTCTCTAAGCGTATCTTCACTTGGAAAATGTGTATGGTACTTTCTACTTACCTGGCTTGTTGTAAGGATTAAATGAAATTATGTATGTCAAAGTTTGTGATTTCATGTCTGGAGCTTAATAAACATGACATTGCCTTTTTTTGAGTGAAGAACACCAAATACACAAGGAAAATATTAGTCCAAGAGACAGAGAGGGCCACATAAGCCAGAGACTCCATACCTGAGACCAGAAGAACTAGACGATTTTTGGCTACCACCAATGACCACCCTGAAAGGGAACACAACAGAGTTCCTGACGGAGCAGGATAAAAGTGGGATGCAGAACTCAAATTCTAGTAAGAAGAGCAGACTTGATGGTCTGACTGAGATTGGAGGGACCCTGGAAGACATGGCTCCTGAACTCTCTGTTGGTCCAGAGCTGAAACTCATTCCTGAAGCCAAGCCTTCAGACAAAGATTAGACTGGACTATAAGACATATATAAGACATTTTTATAAGACATAAAATGACACTCATGAAGAGAGTGCTTCTTAGCTTAAGTAGATACTTGAGACTGAATGGGAAGCTCCTGTCCGAAGGGAAGATGAGGAGGCAAAAAGGGACAGGAGCTGTTGAAATCCAGGGTGGAAAGGAGGAGTGTGCTGTCACATTATAGGGAGAGCAACTAGGGTCACATAACAATGCGTGTATAAATCTTTGTATGAGAAACTAACTCCAGCTGTAAACTTTCACTTAAAGCATAATTAGAAAAAAAAGAACAAAAATTTCCTCTTTCTCTCCCTTTCTCTGCTTTCTTTCTTCTAATACCTTACAAATATACTGATGGAGTCAAGTATATAAACTGAATCCTGTCTTTTACAACAATAAAGTTGCCTGAGGTGAAAAAAGCATAAAGAAGAGCCTGCTCGCCCTACCTCAGGCAAAAATTTCATCTCCCAAACTCCATGATAATACCTGTGATAATGTCTGGTGTTGGGCTCTTAGTCATTACATTTGTCATATGGAATTGACTATACATATTAGTCATTCAATCCTTAGTCTAAACTAATTTTTAGGATCATAACTTCTCAAGATTAGAGGTTACTTTGCCCAACTTTCACCTACCAAAAAAAAATTTTTTTTCATAACTCCCCTGATAGATGGTCATACGGACTCTCCCCGAATAATTCCAATGAGAAGGAGCTCACTGCTTTATCAGGTAGCTCATTCCATTCTACCCATACCGGTTGCGTGGAGTTGATTCTGACTCATGGTGATTCTATAGGAGAGAGTAGAACTGCCCCATAGGGTTTCGAAGGAGTGGCTAGTGGATTTGAACTGCCGACCTTTTGGTTAGCAGCTGAGCTCTTAACCACTGTGCCACCAAGTTTCCCATTCCATAACGCCAAAGTTATTTAGGAGTTCTTTTTCTTTTTCATTGTGGTAAACTATGCACAACAAAACATGCTCCAATTCAATAATTTCTACGTGTATAATTCGGTGATGTCGATTATATTCTTCAAGTTATGCGACCATTCTCGCTATCCTTTTCCAAATTATTCCACCACTATTGAAATAAACTCAATTAGGCTTTTTTTTTTTTAAGCTCAAGTAAGTTTACTTTCCCAAAACGTTGTTTTATTGGCCTGAATTCTGTGAAATAGAGCCAAACAGAGGTAATCTCCTCCCTCTTTCATTTGTTGTCATTTTAAATACTTGAAGATAGTGGTATTCTCTTTTCTGGTCTCCATAACCCGTTTATCTGATCATTTTCTGTGGGTTTCCAGATCCTTTACAGTCCATGTTGCTCTTCTGTACAGATGCTGAAGGTTAATGGTGTTTTCAAAATGTGGCACCTGAACACCACAAGAGGAGGGGCCCGGCTATGTAGTGGATGGAAGGTTATAATTATTCTCCCTTGGTCTGGATATAGGCTGATAGTATTAAAGTTTTTTTTCAAATTAGATTACACAGTGGTTTAATATTCCTTCACAATAAATGAAACTTCCAGACATTTCTATAGCCATTGCTGTCAAGTTAGACCTTTCCTGGATAAGCAATTACGTATTTAATCTAATCGCAGGTAGCTTTATCCTTAGTTAGAAATCTTTCTCTCCCTCTTTTTCTTGTTTCAATTCATTGTTCTTGTCTGTTTACTAAATCTTAATCTGTTGATTCACCTATTAGTTGTTCCTTTCAGGTTTGTAAAAGCTAGAATTTTGAATAAGCAAGCCCAATGATAGAGTAGCCCAAAACTAGAGACTTTCTTGAAACTGGCCATCATTGTCAGCAGTAAGTTTGCTGAACTGCAAAATTATTTAATAGTTCTGTCATTGAGGCTACAATCTTGAGAACTCCCTAGCCTGGCTATTTCCACAGTCATTCAGTTAGTAAGTGAAAGTTCATTACTTAATAATCTAGGTGGAGTTCCTAAATGCGTATACTTGGCAGACAATATCAATCAGTCTGAGGTTCCTGGATGCTTACAATACCACCAAGCCAGGCACAAATCATTGTTCTGGCCCAGAGGCAAGATATTCATTCAATGGGCATTAAGCACATTGGGAAATGCACATGAGAAATTCTCAACTTGGCTTTATGTCTCAGAAGGTTGAGGAATTGCTGACTGGAACCTTTTATTCTAGACCTAACTCTGACAGCAAAAGTGTTTCTGACTCATTCAAGAACTGGAATACCCAAATTCAAGGGCTTTTGTGCTTTTACCTTGTCCCATAAGCCAGAAATGAATACCAGCAATTTCATGAAAGACATCTGCTATTGTGAAAAACTGCTAAGAAACTCAAGCACGTGGACAAAAGAGGAAGGAGGGATTTTTATCATTGAGAGGTAACCTAAGCCTTAGACAAGAGGAGATTTGAACACTGGGTTCCACGTTGAGAAAAGCAGACCGGGACTGAGGCCTAGCATAAGGAGTGAACCAGAGGGTGGGAAGGTTGCAGTATATAACTCTTTTTCAGAGACTGTAGACTCAGCTTGGCCAGCTAAGTTGATTTTTTTGCCCAGTCGTTAATGTAGAACACTGGCATGTAGGAGACTAAAATGAAGCTACCGCTGCTCTTAAGTGCTGAGAGATATTTGTAATCTCCCAGCACACTGGAGAAACCAGTTATGAGGGTCCTGACCTCCTTCTGAAACACTTGCCAACTTATCAGTGATGTGGAGAGCAGGAACCTTGGGTGAAAACATATTTTCATGTAGTTTGCAAAGGTCAAGGGAGGGATTTCTTGTTTAAAATGGCATATGGCTTACTGCTCCTGATACAGCTACTCAAAACATCCCAATAAATATAAATGATCCCGAAGGATGAGAAAAAAGGACAAAAACTCACAACACCAAAAACTGAAAATGGTGGACAATTTAATGCTAAAATTTAGAAGGACTCTCCTAAGTATAAGGCAGATACAGAATGCTTATGTTTCTCTTAACTTCATGAAACAGACCACCTGGGGTGGACGGGGAACTTCACTTCATACGTTCCTTAATATCTTCTTTATTGCTGGAAGGCTGAGAAGTTTCATAAACCAGAAAACAGAGAAATATTCTTTCACGGCATGAGATAGAGCATTTTGAGGTTTTCTGCAAACTGTTCCTCCACCACTTAGCTATCCTACTCTTTTCATTGAAATATACATACAGTCTCATAAATTTCTAAAATAATACCAGTGAGTGAATTGGGAAAAGCTACTATACCCCTAAAAATTAATTTCCATGTAAAAAATGGGCAGGAATTGGGAAAAAGAATGGAGGGGAAAGATGGGGAAACTGGTGGTAGAGCACTGCATCTTAATAGACATAGTTCTCATGAGTAAAATAGGTGGAATCAGAAAGAAAAAACAAAATAACAGCACATACTGACAACTACAGGATTTCTTAGACCATGATTGTTCAAAGTGTTAGAGACTAAAACAATGAATACTGGGAAAAATGCTACCAAAGCTCAACTGGATAAAAGTCTGTTAGAAATGATAGCAACGTGAGCTTTGAATATCAACCTAACCTTAAGCTGTAGAACTGAGAAGGGAAATCATCTAATAATTTAGGAGATAGAGTAGAGGCAAGAAAAATCCGTATACCCTGATTGTTTGCAAAGACTCAGAGAATATAGATCCTGCCTTTTATGAGAATGAGTGAAGAGTTAAAATTACCCACAGAGAACACCTAAAACATCCTATGGAATAAAGGAAATTTAACATCCCTGTGAAAACTCAAAGGAAGAGGACTTCTCTTTCTAAAGGTATGGCAGAGTTTGGAGAAAAACTTCAAATTTAGGATGTCTAAAAATGACAAGAAAATTTGGGTCAGTGCTTGCCCTGGGAGCATATGCAGATCCCTAGTGGCCTAGAGCCCTGGTGGCACAGTGGTTAAAAGCTCAGCTATTAACCAAAAGGTTGGGAGTTTGAATCCACCAGTCACTCCTGTGGGGGAGTTCTACTCTGTCCTTTAGGGATGCTATGAGTCAGAATCAACTCAGTAGCAATGGGCTTGGTATTTTGGTTTGGTAGCAGCCTAGAACTTAAACTGTAATTGATCAGAAGACAAATTAGTCAGATTTGAAGCCCCTGCATAAAGCCAGCATCCCTGAAAGGCAACATCCTCAGTGGTAAACTGGGAGGGAAAACACACCTCCCCAGAAATAGATACTGGAGATCCTTTCCTGTTTTAACCTTAATTCTGGGTGGAGGGAAAAAAGACAAAAGTCTTCTCTGGGAATTCCTAACCCCCAGCTTACCTTCATATATCTCTGGGAACAAAATTCATACCAACTCTATGACTTGAAAAACAAACTCCAAGTTGAATATTTATTTTAAAGAGGCTTCAGGGTTGGTAGTCTGCCCAGGTCCCTGGAAGAATCAAATTAAAATCCTCTCTGTAGAATATTTTTAAAATCTCAAGGCCCAAAAAGTCCTACAGATAAGTTTCCAAGGACTATGAGCTTATAAACACACACACACGCACACACAGAAAGAAGCCGCCATATGTTAGAATCAGAAGACACAACAAACTATTGAATCTTGAATCTTGAATATATTGCATAGAAGCTTGAATATATTGTAATTATAAAAGACAGAATGTAAACTATGTTTAATAAGCTGAAGAAAAAAAAGAGGGCATTGAAAATGTTACAAAAGTGAAAGAGATTATAAAGAAGGGTTAAAACAACTTGAAAAAAACAATAGAATTTCTACCTTAAATTAGAAATATGATGTGTGGATTAAAGACGTTACAGAGTAGTTTAGGCTCACTTAAACATAAAATTAGTGAATTGAAAGATAGACTGAAGAAACTACCTAGAATATAGTAGAGAACCAAGAGATTAAGAAATATAAATGGAAAGTTGGAGATGATGGAGGTTAGCATGAGAAAGTACACTATTAGCCTAATCAGAGTTTCACAAGGAAAGAATATAGAAAATAGGTGGTGGAGGGGGGCAATATTCAAGAGATAATGATTGAGAACTTTCCATCATTGATAAAACATGACAATACTTATGCTCAGGAGGAGCCCTGGTGGCACAGTGGATAAGAACTTAGATGTTAACCACAACATCAGCAGCTGTTCCTTGGAAAACTTTTGAGGCAGTTCTACCGTTTCCTATAAGGTCATTATGAGTTGGAATCAACTTGACGGCAACAGGTTTGGCTTTTTTGTATGTTCAGGAAGCCCAAGTAGAATAAACAGAAAAAGAATTCATACCTAGACACATGATATAAAAAAAAAAAAATTAGTGAACTGGAAAACAACAAAATGAAGACAATAAAAGCAGCCAAAAGAGAAAAGTCCCAGTTAGGCTGACAGTTGACTTCTAACAGCAATAGTGGAAATTAGAAGACAGTGGAATAACATCTTCTAATTGTAAACCTAGAATTGCATACAAAGAAAATTATCTGTCAAGAAGGAAAGTAAAATGAAAACATTTTCATAAAAATAAAAACTGAGCATTTGCTACCAACAGATTCTTATTAAAAGAAATTCTAAAGTATATGCTCCAGGTAGAACAAAATAAACAGAGAAAGAAGATATGAGATTCAAGAAGAAATGGTGAGCAAAGAAAATGGTAAATATGAGAAAATCTAAATAACCATCAAATAAATAAAACAAGTATATAATGCCTAATTTTGGGGATAAAAAGATAAAACTAAAACAATGGAGAAAAATACCTGTAAATTAAGGTTATTTGCATTCCACCAATTAGTTGTTCTAAATTCTATATTCATGAAGATAGTAAGAACATTGCTTACCTTTAGACTTTGTTAAATTATATGTGCATATTAAAAGCTCTAGGGTAACCAGTAAAAGAAGTTGACTGTAAGAGTTCTAAATTAGTAGACTGAAAAAGTAAGACAAGAAAACAAACACACAGTTCCATTAACTTAAAGCAAGGCAAGAAGCTAAATAAATACAGAAGAATTGGAACAAATAGAAGCACAAAATGTAAAATTTGAAATGAATCAAAATACATCTTGATTCACAGTAAATGCCTACAGACTAAATTTTCCAGTGAAAAGACAAAGACTAGATTTAAGGAAATAGAAACAAAAGCAAAATCGAGTTATACGCTGTTTACAAGAGATAAGAACACAGAAATGTTAAAAACAAAAGAAGAGAAAAATATAGAACAGTTAAATATTAAATCTTAACATAAAGAAAACAAAAATTCTCACAATAGGACCAATAAGCAACAGCATGATAAATGGAGAAAAGATTGAAGTTGTCAAGATTTCATCTTACTTAATCCACAATCAATGCCCATGGAAGCAACAGCTAAGAAATCAAAGGATGTATTGCACTGAGCAAATCTGCTGCAAAAGAGCTCTTTAAAGTGTTAAAACAGCAAAGATGTCACTTTGAGGACTAAGGTGTGCCTAACCCAAACCATGGTATTTTTAATTGCCATGGTATTCAATATGTATTTGAAAGCTGAACAATGAATAAGGAAGACTGAAGAAAAATTGATGCTTTTGAATTATGGTGTTGGTAATGAATATCGAACATACCATGAACTGCCGGAAGAATGAACAAATCTGTCTTGGAAGAAGTACAGCCAGAATGCTCCTTAAAGTGAGAATGATGAGACTTTGTCTCATACTTTGGCCATGTTATCAGGAGAGACCACAGTCCCTGGAGAAGGACATGATGCTTGGTAAAGTAGAGAAAAAAAAAAAAGGTCATCAAAAAAAGAAAGACCTTCAACAAGATGGATTGACACAGTGGCTTCAACAATGGGCTCAAACATAGCAAATGATTGTAAGGATGGCACAGAACTGGGCAGTGTTTCATTCAGTTGTACTCAGAGTCACTATGAGTTGGAACCCGCTTAAGGGTACCTAACAACAACAACAAATACTGAACAAAAAAAGGGGGTAACTATAATAATATAATTTTAAAAGAAAAAGATTGCTCAAGTTAAATGTTGTTGCTATAATTTATAAAAGTTTTAACTTACCAGGAAAATAAAACAATTCTAAATTTATATGCACCTAACAACTCCCTGGATGATGCAGTTGGTTAAGCACTCAACTACTGTATTTTTACACAAATAATGTGTACCTTCTACGTTTGTTTGCCAACCACTCCCACACCTTAGAGGTATTTCTATCAGTGCTCTAAGCTAATTTCTTTTACAGCAACATGTAAAAAAATTAGCATAGTGCCATCGTTTATGAAAATACCTCATGAGGGGAGGGAGTGGTTGGCAAACAAACGTAGAAGGCATGTGTTATTTACATAAAAATACAGTAATAGCCAAAAGATTGCTGGTTCAAACCCACCCCAGGCACCTTAAAAGACACGCCTGGCGATCTGCTTCTGAAAGGTCCCAGCCTGGGAAACCCCATGGAGCAGTTCTACTCTGCACACTTGGGGTCACCAGGAGTTGGAACTGACTCAACAGCAACCAACGACAACAAAAATACGTGTATGTATATCTGCAGAGCAATGCATATAAGTAGAATCACTATCATAATGGGAGAATTTAATCCATATTTTTTCGGTAATGGATAGATCAAGCTGACAAAAAATAAGTGAGAATATAGAATATTAGAATAACACAATAGCAGTTTACCCAAGCTGTAAAGAGTGTACATTCTTTTTAAACACACATGTAACATTTAAATGTTTGATCACATAGTAGTCCATAAAGCAAGTTTCAACAAAGTTAAAAGGATTGCTATCCTACAGAACATATTCTCTGACCCCAAAATAATCTAATTAAAAAAAAAAAGATTCATGAAGGAAATCTGAGGACATTAAGTTATTTAGAACTGAATAACATTGAAATAATATACATTAAAACTCGTGGTGTAGAAAATATTTATGGAAGATGATGGTAGTGGAGGCAGCATAGTTTTAGGATCTTCTCGAATGTCCACATAAAAAACCAGACAGAGAAACTAGACAGTGAAACCAAAAAACCCCTGGGCAACATTTATAACAAAACTAGATCATAAGGTATCTCCTCAAATCCTTAAGTATAATTTTAGTTACAACCATCAACAGCCACAAGATACGTATGACATCAGTAGCTGTCTGAAAAGAGTGATCACAAGGGGTTTCTGGTAAGGTCTGAAGGGCCTGGAGTAGAAATTTCAAAACTGACCTATCAGGACTCCTGACAGGGCACACACTGAGGAGAAACCGCTGGCACTGGAACCAAAATTGAGCAGGATAACGACAGTGCAGACCAAGAAAAGAGAAAGTGCAGTTCAAAGTGGAGGAGAGAAATGGAGCCAGAAAATCTCTGAGAGCAAGTCACAGAAATAATAGGAACGGGAGCTCTGTGAAATTAGAAAGTCTACCCTGAACCAAGATGCCTCCTTCTGAAAATGAACAACAGAAGTGTACTGAGGTCCAATTCCAAGCCATAAGAATGAGCCACAGGAAAGTAACCAGGTCAAAACTCATATAAAATTATTATGTGAAAACATAGAATATGGAACAGAATAACAAACCTACGGACACTGAATACATACCAGAAAGATAGCCCATAAACAGATCAAAATTATAGCCTACTATTTTAAAATGAGCTAATTTTCTCTTGTATTATGGTTATGTAGGAGAATATTCTCTTTTAAAGGAAACACGCATTAACATATTTGGAGGTAATAGGAGCATCATGTTGGCAACTTATTCCTAAAAGGTTCAGGGAAAAAAATCCTTTGTACAGTACTCACAACTTTTTTGTAAGTTTGGAATTGTTTAAAAATAAAAGCCGCTAACAAAAAAAAAAAACAGAAGAATCATTTCAGATAAAGTGACAAATATTGAAGCTAGGCAAAGAAGATAGAACATATAAATGGTAGTAGGCCCTGAAGAAGAAATTATTAAGCAAGGGGACAGCACAAATTTTGTTACTGTTGTCATTAGGTGCTGTCGAGTCAGCCCTGACTCATAGGACTCTATGCACAACGGAACGAAAGTGCCTTGTCCTTCTTCACCCTCACAATCTTTGCTGTGTTTGAGCCCATTGTTGAATCACTGTTTCAGCCCATATAGTTGAGGGTCTTCCTCTCTTTCTCTGACTTTACCAAAAATGATATTCTTCTTCAGGGACTAGTACCTTCTGATAACATGTCCAAAGTACATGAGCCAAAGTCTTGCCATCCTCGCTTCTAAGGAGCATTCTGGCTTATTCATAAGATTTTCACTGGCCAATTTTTTCAGAAGTAGACTGCCAGGTCCTTCTTCCTAGCGTGTCTTAATCTGGAAGTTCTGCTGAAACTCATCCACCATGGGTGACCCTGCTGGTATTTGAAATACTGGTGGTATAGCTTCTAGCATCACAGCAACACGCAAGCCATCATAGTATGACAAACTGACAGATGAGTGGTGGTTATGCTTATAACACTCAGTAGTACCAGGCAGTTTCCCACCCAAGTACTGATCAGGTCCAACCCTTCTTAGCTTTCAAGATCAGACAAGATCGGGCAAGTTTAGGGTGGTGTGGCTGCAGACCCTGACGTATAAATAATAAGCAAGGAGACAGCACAAATGTTAAGAACTATAAATTAAGAAAACTTTTCTTAAACTAAAAACACACATGGAAAAATCATATTGAGTGCTTGAGAATATTGACTCAGGATAACCAACACCAAGACTTACACCAATACAATTAATGGACTTTAGAGAAAAAAAAAACAACTTTTAGGCATCTAGACAATGAGAACCTGTGGTTTATAAAGGAAAGAAAATTAGAGCAGTGTCAGGCTTTTTCACAGAAAAGTTTTACGTTGGGAGGAAAACAGAATAACGTATTTAAGATACTCTTGGAAGGAAAACAAGAATCAAGAGTTTAATATCTAGCAAAACTGACTTTCAAGTAAAAATATCACAAGCTGTTTTGAACATGCAAAAACTCAGAGAATATTACTCCAATGAGCTCTGTCTGAGGAATCTACTAGAGAACAACCTAAATGACTAGAAAGACATTTACAGAAGCCCTGCCACCTGGCTTCTATTACATCAGGGCCGTATCATCTGAATTGCTGTCAGTATGCCAAGCTACGTAAAAGCTTGTCTACTATTAGACCTGGCTACATAGGCAAGCCTTCAATAAGCTTTATAGGTAAACAGGTGTCTCTTTCATCACATGCCTTATGCCTTTTGTAAATAATGTGTCCTCTGGGCCTTCTGGGGGAACATAATTATTTAGCAGGACTTCTAGTTATGTACTATATATCCATACTAGTGTGCTCAATTCCCTGAGTTTTTAATCTCTTTGTGTGCCATTTCTCGTGGCAAGTCCGGCATTTCAACACTGCTCAATGTGAGCTATCACATTCTCGCTGTTTCTAGGAGTTCTCCTAGTATCGAGTTTGGACCATCTCCTGAGATCCTTGCCAGTGTATTAAATCATATGTCTCAGGAGAATGCTCTCAAATCAATAAAATCTCCCTATCCAATTTTATCTTCGGGCATCCTTGATCAGTCCACCCTCAGAATCTAGTCCCAGGCATGTTCCCCTGGCTCTTCCTGGTATATGTTGGCTAAGTCTTGCAGCTCTTTTCTCCCTTATCAGGCCCAGGAAATGCCAACAGATTTTGCTGAAACTCAACCCTAGTTATGGGCCTAGTGGCTAGGAGGGGAGGTGGGGTGGCTACTGAGGGGGGCATATGTAACTTCGTGGGGAAGAAGAATGTGCTTTCTTCCAGCTGAGGGAGGGAGCATAAAGGGGCGGGGGGGTGGGGGGCATGCTAGCTTTTCATAAGGAGGCGTAGGCTGCATCTGCAAACTCTGATAGTTTGGAGGAATCTTGGAAGTCAAAATCTTCAGCACCGACAACCCAGATATTCCTATCCCATGTTTCAAGATCCCAGATGTTCCCAGCCAAGGCCCTGACCTTAACATACCAGACCTGCTTGGTTGTACATATAACCATCATTGAAATAGTCCCATTCTATTAAGTGCTAAGAGGAGATGAGAGGCTTCTTTGTAAGCAAACAAAGAGTCCTCTGGTTTTCACAGTTGACTTTCAATTGCCTGTTACCCTCAACTGTTCCTTATCTTTCTGTAGAAATATCAATGGTGCTTGCATTAGCCATTTAGTGCTGTTATAGCTTATGTCTTATATCTATCCTGAAGTACAACGCTGTCAGTGATAGGATAATATCCATATGCTTACAAGGAAGACCAGTTAATATGACTATTATTCAAGTTTACACACCAATCACTAAGGCCAAAGATGAAGAAACTGAAGATTTTTACCAGCTTCTGCAGCCTGATATTGATCGAACGTGCAATCAGGATGCATTGATAATTACCGGTGATCGGAATGTGAAAGCCGGAAACAAAGAAGAAAGATTGATAGTTGGAAAATATGGCCTCGGTGATAGAAACGATGCTGGAGATCACATGATTGACTTTTGCAAGACCAATGACTTCTTCATTGCAAATACATTTGTTTTCACCAACACTAACGGCAACTATACACGTGGACCTCACCAGGTGGAATACACACGAATCAAATCGACTACATCTGTGGGAAGACTCAATGGAAAAGCTCAATATCGTCAATCAGAACAAGGCCAGGGGCTGACTGTGGAACAGACCATCAATTGCTCATACGCACGTTCAAGCTGAAACTGAAGAAAACCAGAGCAAGTCCACGAGAGCCAAAATACGGCCTTAAGTATATTCCACCTGAATTTAGAAACCATCTCAAGAATAGATTTGACGTGTTGAACACTGATGACCAAAGACCAGATGAGTTGTGGAATGACATCAAGGACATCATACATGAAGAAAGCAAGAGCTCATTGAAAAGACAGGAAAGAAAGAAAAAACCAAGATGATGTCAGAGGAGACTCTGAAACTTGCTCTTGAACGTCGAGCAGCTAAAGCAAAAGGAAGAAATGATGGAGTAAACGAACTGAACAGAAGATTTCAAAAAGGTGGCTAGATAAGACACAGTAAAGTATTGTAATGACATGTACAAAGAGCTGGAGATAGAAAACCAAAAGAGAAGAACATGCTTGGTGTTTCTCAAGCTGAAAGAAGTGAAGAAAAACTTCAAGCCTCGAGTTGCAATAGTGAAGGATTCTATGCGGAAAATATTAAATGACACAGGAAGCATCAAAAGAAGATGAAAGGAATACACAGAGTCATTACACCAAAAAGAATTAGTCGATGTTCAGCCGTTTCAAGAGGTAGTATATGATTGGGAACCGATGATACGGAAGGAAGAAGTCCAAGCTGCACTGAAGACATTGGCAAAAACCAAGTCTTCAGGAACAGACAGAATATCAATTGAGATGTCTCAACAAACAGATGCAGCACTGGAAGCACTCACTCATCTACGCCAAGAAATTTGGAAGACAGCTACCTGGCCAATGGATTGGAAGAGATCCATATTTATGCCTATTCCCAAGAAAGGCGATCCAGCCGAATGTGGAAATTACCATTAATATCCCATGCAAGCAAAATTTTGCTGAAGATCCTTCAAAAGCAGCTGCAGCAGTATATCTATGGGAACTGCCAGAAATCCAGGACGGATTTAGAAGAGGAGGAGGAACCAGGGTTATCACTGCTGATGTCAGATGGCTCCTGGCTAAAAGCAGAGAATACCAGAAGGATGTTTACCTGTGTTTTATTGACTATGCCAAGACATTAGACTGTGTGGATCATAACAAATTATGGATAACATTGTGAAGAATGAGAATTTCAGAACACTTAATTGTGCTCATGAGGAACCTGTACACAGATCAAGAGGCAGTTGTTCAGACAGAACAAGAGTATACTGAGTGGTTTAAAGTCAGGAAAGGTGTGCATAAAGGTTGTATCTTTCACCATATCTATTCAATCTGTATGCTGAGGAAATAATAAGAGAACCTGGATGATATGAAGAAGAACAGGGCATCAGTATTGAAGGAAGACTCATTAACCACCTGCCTTATGGGAATGACACAACCTTCCTTGCTGAAAGTGAAGAGGACTTGAAGCACTTACTGATGAAGATCAAAGACCACAGCCTTCAGCATGGATTACACCTCAACATAAAGAAAACAAAAATCCTCACAGCTGGACTGATAAGCAACATCATGATAAACAGAGAAAAGATTGAAGTTGTCAAGGATTTCATTTTACTTGGCTCCACAATCAACAGCCATGGAAGCAGCAGTCAGGAAATCAAAAGATGCATTGCATTGGGTAAATCTGCTTCAAAGGACCTCTTTAAAGTGTTGAAAAGCAAAGATGTCACCTTGAAGACTAAGGTGCACCTGACCTAAGCCATGGTATTTTCAATCGTATCATATGCGTGTGAAAGCTGGACAATGAATAAGGAAGACTGAAGAAGAATCGATGCCTTCGAATTGTGGTGTTGATGAAGAATATTGAATATACCATGGACTGCCAAAAGAACGAACAAATCTGTCTTGGAAGAAGTACAACCAGAATGCTCCTTAGAAGCAAGGATGGCGAGATTGCATCTTACATATTTCGGACATGTTGTCAGGGAGGGATCAGTCTCTGGAGAAGGACATCATGCTTGGCAAAGTACAGAGTCAGCAAAAAAGAGGAAGATCCTGAACGAGATGGATTGACCCAGTGGCTGCAACAATGGGCTCAAGCATAACAAGGATTGTAAGGATGGTGCAGGACCGGGCAGTGTTTCATTCTGTGGTACATAGGGTCGCTATGAGTCAGAACCGACTTGATGGCATCTAACAACATCTTACAGCTACTATTTTCTCCATACATCTCAAACCAATGACACATTGCTCTTACTAGCAAATTCCTTTTGCCTAGTACATTCTCCCAGTTTTTAAGAAAAGGAAGGGACAAAGGAACTTGTTGAACATTATCATGAGTATATAGAATCCAGACTTCAGGAAACTCTATATGTCAAAAGATTCAGATTCTTCAACAGACAAATTATAAAGAAAGAAAAGGGATGGAGGGGAGCTGTGGACTAAAAGAAGTTAAAAGTTAAACTAAATGAGATTAAACACTATAGTGTCTAAGGATGAATACTTTGGTTAAAATAAATTAAAGCACAGAAGAATGTGATTACATGAAAGTCATGATATGGTTACTTTTGGAGGAGAGGGGTTGTGGTCATGTGAGGGCACGTGGAGGGCTGGGGTGGGGAGACTGGCAAAGTTCTATTTTTTGCCCTTATGCAGTGCAGTGAATTACTTAATATCATCGTTATAGCCATAGTCTCTGTGACTCCTGCAAAATAGTTGGGTGGGACTATGCAAATAAGGTACTAGTGGCCCACCAAGGGAATTGGACAGCTTGCTGCTAATGTAAATAAGGTGCACGAAACCCTTGTGGAGGTGGGACCATGCATATAAGGTATACGGAACCCTAAGGAGGGGATTGGTCAGTTTTGCCATCCAGCTAGGCTCAAAATGAGCCATCCCGGAGGTGGGAAGAGGGAACCTCATTACCATAAAGAAAGAAGAGCCAGGAGTGGAGTGCATTCTTTGGACCCGGGGTCTCTGCTCTGAGAACCTCCTAGACCCAAGAGACAGACAGAGAGATGTAAGACTGGAGATGGCACAAGATGACGAGAAGGATCCACAGGGAAATGGCAGCAGCAGAACAAGGAAACCTGCACAAGATGGCTTGACGGGCTTCCCAGCCCACATAGCAAGGTGGCTACAGTGCAAGTACCAACCCATGAAGCAAGAGAGCTGACTGCCTTCAGGCAAGAAGCTTTCTGGCACAGTGGGGTGCCTCTGGGCATTTATCGGTGGAGCTAAAGAGCGTTGTAACACTTGCCTGAGCAGGGGACAAGACAGGAAGCCTGTCCTGAGGGGGCCAAGAGGAGCTCTGCACAGTTGAGAGGAGCTGAGAGAGCTGTCCTGCACTGAGGAAAGGAGATTTTGCTTACATGCTTCTTGTTCCTGTTCACAAGTTGTAGCCTGTTGACCCTGACCCTGAGTTGTAATCCATTACTTCCCTAATAAACTCCATAACTGTCGGTATGGTCTGTGAGTTCTTGTGGCCATTGCAATGAATTAATGAACCTAACAGAGAAGTAGAGAGTGCCATGGGAGGGACAGCTTGTGTAAGAATTGGTAAAAAGATTGGAGGGCAGAGGTGTGTTTGATTTCCAACTTATAGGAATCAGCTTTGGGCTGATGTTAATGGTGATTCTTCTCCTCCCTTGTGAACTTAGAGGAGGTCAGGTAATGGCAGGCTATGCCATCCTTACACCTTGGTTGTAGTTACTAGGGTGTTCTCTTTAATAATATTTTACTAAGGCATGCATTTGTGTACTTTTCTGTATTGCTGGTTTATTTCACGGTTAAATGGTTGGACATTTAAAAGAAATAAAAACAACACAACTAAATAACAACTTGTGGAATATAAAGCTGTACTCAGAGGGAAATTTATAGCCTTAAATGTCTATGTTAGAAAAGGAATTAGGTAATAATAAATTAAGTTAGAAAAAGAATTACAAATCCAAACCAAAGAAAGTAGAATGAAGAAAATCATGAAGACAGGAACTGAAATTAATGTAATAAAAACTAAAATAGAAGACCAATAAAGCCTAAGATGAGTCACTGAAAAGAATTACAAAATTGAAAAATCTCTGGCAAGATTGAAAAAGAATCCACATGCAGAAGAATGAAGTTGGATGCCTACCCCAACACCATATGCAAAATTTAATTAGAAATGGATTAATGACCTAAAAATAAGAAATAAAACCATAAAATCTTTAGAAGAAAACATAAGGGTAAATCTTCAGGACCTCATATTTGGCAATGGATTCTTAGACACAACACCAAAAGCACAAGCAAGAAAAGAAAAAGTAAATTGGACCTCAACAAAGTTAAAAATTTTTGTGCATTGAAGGACAGTTTCAATGAAGTGAAAAGACAACTTACAGAATGGGAGAAAATATTTGGAAATCCTATATCTGGTAAGGGTTTAATAATCAGAATACATAAAGAACTTCCACAACTCAAAGATGAACACTCAATAAAAAATGGACAAAGGACTTGAATAGATATTTCTCCAAAAAGCATAAAGAAATTACCAATAAGCACGTGAAAAGATGCCCAACATCATCAGCAATTAGGGAAATCCAAGTCAAAACCACAATGAGATACCACTTCACACTAAAAAAAAGATGGTTAAAAAGGAAAATAACAAATGTTGGCAAGGGTGTGTGAAAATTGGAACTCTTGTCCTTCTCTGGTGGAAATGTAAAATGGTGTAGCCACTGTGGAAAACAGTTTGACAGTTCCTCAAAAAGTTAAAAATAGAATTATAATATGACCCAACAATTCCACTTCTAGGTATATACACAAGAGACTCAAACAGATACTTGTACACCAGTTTTCATTACAGCATTATTCGCAATAGCTAAACGGTGGAAACAACTCAATAGACAATCAAAAAATGAGTGGATAAACAAAATGTGATATGTATATATCACGGGATATTATTCTATCACAAAGAAAATAAAGTTTTAAAACATGCCATGACATAGATGAACCTTGAAAACATGCTAAGTGAAATCAGTTAGACATAAATGGACAAATACTGTATGATCCTAATTATATGAAACATGTAGAATAGATGAATGCATAGACACAGGAAGTAGATTAGTGGTTACCGTGTTGTGGTGTAGTGGATCACTTTTATATGCCTTTCTCACCATGGTCTTGTAGATTGGATGGGACTATGAAAATACAGTGCTTGTAGCCCACCAGGGAATCAGGTAGCTTGCTAATAGTGCAAATAAGGTACATGGCACCCTTGTAGGAGTGGGGTAGTGCAAATAAGGTGCATGGAACCCCTGTGGGGGTTGTTGTTGT
Source organism: Loxodonta africana (assembly GCF_030014295.1). Taxonomy (NCBI): domain Eukaryota; kingdom Metazoa; phylum Chordata; class Mammalia; order Proboscidea; family Elephantidae; genus Loxodonta; species Loxodonta africana. The sequence continues at coordinate 160,467,707 of NC_087344.1, read as the reverse complement.
CGTGTTTAGGTGCTATCTAGTCAATTCTGACTCATAGTGACCCTACGTACAAGGGAAAGAAACACTGCCTGGTCCTGTGCCATCCTCACAACCACTGCTATGCTTGAGCCCATTGTTGCAGCCACCATGTCAGTTCTTCTCATTGAAGGTCTTCCTCTTTTTTGCTGACCCTCTGCTTTACCAAGCAAGGTGTCCTTCTCCAGGGACTCCTGATAACACGTCCAAAGTATGTAAGAGGAATTCTCGCCATCCTCGCTTCTAAGGAGCATTGTGGCTGTACTTCTTCCAAGACAGATTTGTTCATTTTTTGGCAGTCCATGGAATATTCAATATTCTCTGCCAATACCATAATTCAAAGGCATCAATTCTTCTTTATTCCTTGTCCAGCTTTTGCATGCATATGAGGCCTTTGGACCAGGGTCCCTGTGCTGAGAACCTCGTAGACCCAGGAGACAGAGAGAGAGAACTGTAACACCAGATGATGAGAGACAGCAAGAAACAGCTGCAGAGAAACAGCAGCAGAACCAGGAGACTGGCAGGAGACAGCATGGTAGGCTTCTCAGCCCACCAAGTGAGAAAGCTGAGAACCTTCAAGCTGAGGCTTGCTGGTGGAGTGGGGATGCCTCTGGACACTTCTCCGTGGAGCTAAAGAGCTTTGTAACATTCACCCAAGCAGGGCAGAGACGAGGCCAACCCAAGAGGCCCAAAAGCACCAAGAGACTCGATGAACTGAGGGGCTGAGGGCCAGGGAGAGGCTGAGGGCCAGGGAGAGGCCTGCTATGGGCATGGCTGAGAAGAAGCTGTCCTGATTGAAGAACTGTTTTCTGAGTAGTTTCTGATCCAGAGTTATACCCTGTTACTTCCCTAATAAACCCCATAACTGTATTGTCTGTGAGTTTTGTGTGGCCATTGTAATGAATTATTGAGCCCAGTAGAGGAGTAAAGAATGCCGTGAGAGAGACAGCTGCAGTCAGATTTGGTAAAAAGTTTCGAAGGCGGAGTTATGTTCAACCTCCAACTCAGAGGAATCAGTTTTGGGTTGTCGATGCTGGTAACCATTCTTTTACCCCCTTGTGAAGTTAGACAAGGAACTCAGACACCTCTGCCATGCCATTTTTGCACGTGGGCTGTGAGGGTCGGGGAATGGGGAGTTATTGCTTAATGGGTACAGAATTTCTGTTTGGAGTGATGAAAAAGTTTTGGAAACAAATTGTGGTAATGTTTGCACAATATTGTGAGTGTAATTAATGCCCCTGGATTGTATACTTGAAAATGGTTAAATGCCAAATTGTATGTTGTGTATGTATTACTACAATAAAAAAAGATGGACCTAGAAAAAGTAGAGATGGCATATAAAAACATTAACATAGCTACAGAAACAAATATTTAAAAGATAAGAAAATATAATAAAAAACTTAATGCTAAGAATGTTTGAAAACTTAGATAAGAGGGAAAAATTCCTGGACTCACCATTATAAACACTTACCAAAATTGATCCAAGAAAAAATAAGAACTCTGAATGTTCTCATACTATTTAAGTAATTAAGCATTTCCTAAAAGGAAAACGCCAGGCCCTGAATGTTTTATAGGTAAGTACTTTAAGGATGCCTTCTATCATCACTTCTGTTCAACATTGTGTCAGAGGGCTTAGCCAACAAACAAGATAAGAATTAGAAATAAAACTTTGAAGGTTTGGAAAAGAGAAAATGACACTGCTATTTGCAAATGATATAATTATCTATATTGTTTTGCTTGTTAGGTGTCGTCTAGTGGACTTCAACTCACAACGACCACATATGACAGAACAGAACTGCCCCATGTAATCTTGATGGAGAGCCCTGGTGGGAGACAGCATGGTAGGCTTCTCAGCCTACCGCGTGAGAAAGCGAGAGCCTTCAAGCTGAGGCTTGCTGGTGGAGTGCGGGTGCCTCTGGACAATTCTCCATGGAGCTAAAGAGCTTTATAACACTTGCCCAAGTAGGGCAGAGGTGAGGCCAACCGAAGAGGCCCAAAAGCACCAAGAGGCTTGATGAACTGAGGGGCTGAGTGGCTGAGGGCCAGGGAGAGGCTGAGGGCCAGGGAGAGGTGGTTAAAGCATTCAGCTGCTAACCGAAAGGTTTTTGGTTCAAACCCACCAGCCACTCTGCAGAAGAAAGATGTGACAGTCTGCTTCCATAAAGATTTACAGCCGTGGAAACCCCATGGGACAGTCCGACTCTGTCTTATAGGGTTGCTATGAGTCTGGCAACAGCTTTTTTTTTTTTTGGTTTAATCTTTATGGAAGCAGGTTGCCAGGTCTAGAGCCACTGGGTGGGTTAGAACTACCAGCCTTTTGGTTAGCAGCCAAGTGCTTAACCATTGTACCTCCAGGACTCCTTAGCCAAATGCATGGCAATATCCAGTTAGAAAACACATGTATAATGAGGTTTGAGGGAGCACAATTAATAGCATACTTCTTCCCAGCCTGAGTCTAGACCCAGCAAAAAAGTAGGCAGAGAGGAGCGAAACACCTTTATTTATCAATAATGGTGATTTTGGAGAATGTGCCTTATATTTGTACATAAGAGAGACTGATTCATAATCTTTAAATCCAAAATTAGAGAGTTTTACCCACTGAGTCACTAGCAGCATAGGAATTCCAAAGGCTTCTCCTATAGAGGAAGGGTTGTTCCCGTTAAGCTTTCTGCATGGCTTAGGGTAATCAAGACCACATGTTCTCTTAGACAGAGCAGCTCCTAAGAGGAAGGGAAGAAGGGGCTGGGCATGAAAGCCAAGTTTATCCTTCCAAACCATTAATCAGATTATGTCGCTTCTCTTCCCCCAGGGCCAAATGAGTGAGAGGTGGAGAGAGGCCAGGAATGTTTTACAGGTGAAGCTCCCTCCACATGGAAGGAAACAGAGTGGGGAGAGGGGAATTTAATTCTTCTTTAATTCTTTAAAGAATTTAAAATAAAATTTAAAATCAACCAAATAAATAAATAAGGCCCCAAGAGTAGATTTAATAAAGGAAGTGGAGAATGTTTATAGAGAGAAGTATTAAAAATGTATCGAAAGACATTTAAGAAGACCTAAATTAGTGGAAAGAAACATAGACTGGAACACTCAACATTATAAGGTTGTTAATTTTTCCAAAATCAACCCAGATTCAATGTAACTATAATAAAATTTCCAAGAGGAGTTTGGGGAGAATGTGATTAGCTATTTATGAGATCTACATGGATGAGTAAAAGCACATAAATAGCCAATATACTCCTGAAGAAAAATAACAAGGTGAGAAACTTGCCCTACCAGATTTCCAGCTACAGTCAGCCCTCCATATCAGTGGGTTCTGCGTTCGGGGATTCAAACAACTGCGGATTGAAAACAATCAGGGGGGAAAGAAGTGATGTGAGGGCATTCCCTGTAGTAGCCTTCTGGCATTTCACAGATCCTGAGTATCTCTCCAGCACTCGTTGTTTGAGCATCGTTTACCTCGTGTCTGACATGTACTATGTAGTTAGGTCTAAGATGGTTGGTCTGTACTGAACATGTACGGACTTCTTTTTTCTTGTCATTATTCCCTAAATGATACAGTATAACAACTATTTACATAGTATTTACATTGCATTATGTATTTATTATAAGTAATCCAGAGATGATTTAAAGTATACGGGAGTATTTGCATAGGTTATAGCAAACACTATGCCATTTTATATAAGGGCCCTGAGCATCCGAGGATTTTGGTACCCACAGGGCATTCTGAAACCAGTCCCCCCTGGATACGGAGGGATGACTATATAGCAATTAAGACTGTGGTTTGGGGGGTGCAGGGATAGAAAGGTAGCCCAAAGGAACAGAAGAGAGAGCTCAGAGACAGACATGTGCATATTTGATAAAAACTATTATATAAAGAGCTGGCAGTGAAGATCAATTGGGAAAAGATGGGCCATTTAACAGATGGCTTTGAGATAACTGGTTATCTCTGTGGAAAAAAACGAAATTGGATCTCTGCCACTTATATACACACATTCTACATGGATGTAGGGCTTTGTGATAGTTAAGATTGTGTGTCAGCTTGGCTGGGCCATGATTCTCTGTGTTTACATGTGATCACTCCCATGATTGAATCTGCTGTGGGTAGCCAATCCGTTGAAAAGGAGTTTCCTTGGGGGTGTGGCCTGATGCAAATATAAGCCAACGTTCTGCCTTTTTTGCTCACTCTGGATCTTCCAGCTGCCTCCTGTTTGTCTGACCTCCGGCTCTTGGGATTTGAGCTATCAGCTTATCTGCAGATCATAGAATTCATCGGTCTTCACAGCCGGAGAGTGGGCGCCCTACTGTCCGACCTGCTGATCCTGGGTTCGCCGGCCCCTGCCACTATGAGAATGGACAGAAGCCTCTATCCTGATACATGAACTTGGGAAGTTCCAGACTTTACAATTGTGTGAGCCGTTTCCTTGATATAAATCTTTCCCTCTATATATTTATACGCTTTATTGGTTTTGCTTCTCTAGAAAACCCAGCCTAAGACAGGCTTCAGCTGAAAAGGGAAAACTATAAAACTTTCAGAGGAAAACGTAAAAGAATGTCTTTTGACTTTGCGAGTAGGAAAGGATTTCTTAAACAAGCTTCAATGGGGGAAACTCACAAAAATTAGATTAACAAATTTGATTCGTTAAAATTAAAAACTTCTTTCCTTCAAAACACAGCATAAAGAAAATGAAAAGACAGCCCGCAGATTGGTAGAAAATATTTGCAACATATTAACCAATAAGGAATTCCTATCGAGGTTTATATAACAAACTTTTGTGAATTACTAAGAAAAAGACTAACAGCTCATTAGAAAAAACAGACAAAAGATATGAACAAACATTCTACAGAGAGGAGACATGAGTGGTCAATAAACATGAAATGATGCTCAACCTTATATGTAATATCATAATTAGATACCATTTCATATTGACCAGATTTGCAAAAATTAACAAAACTTATAACACTAAGTATTGTCAAGGATATAAAATAATGGAAATGGTAATACATGGCTAGTTTGAGTATGAACTGGTGCAACCACATTGGAAAACGCTTTGGCGTTCCTTGGTGGCGTTGGTAATGTGCTATCCTGGGATCCAGGAATCCCACACTGAGGTACATTTCCTAAGGGAATTTGCAGAGGGGCACCAGGAGCCATAGACAAGACTGTAACGGTAGCATTTTTTGCCACAGCAAAAAATGGAAACAATGCAAAGTCCATCAACATCAGAATGGATTAACAAATTGTAGTGTGTGTGTGACACTATAGGGTCGCTATGAATCTTGGAGGCACATACAGCAACAGCAAAGCTGTGTGTGTGTGTGTATTTGCATACATAGAGTTCATGGTTAAATAATTTGAAACTCTACATAGATTATCAATTTAACTAGAGTTTTATAATGACTTTAGCATATTGAAAGCTCTGAAATAAACAAAATCGTTTCATATTGTTCAACCCAGGAGCTACTCCTTAAAAAAAAAAAAAAGCACCTATTAACATCTGGCAGAAAGAGTGTTTCATAAAATACATTTGTAGATTAACTGTGTGAAAAAAAAAATCAAAAATGGGATTACAATGCCAAGGAATTAGACTGGGCAGTAGAGGGTTTGGGAGCAAGACTGCAATAGAATGGAACAAGGAAGAAGAACCCTCTGTGATAACCATGAGCAGCTGGGGTAATGGGTGTGTGCGGGAGCCAGATGGGTTTGTAGGGCCAGAGATATAGCCAGCATAGATTCTCTAAGAACAAGTCATTCCAAACTAAACTCAAATTCTCTGCTGGGTTTACTGAACTTGAAAATTGAGGAAATGCTACAGACCCAGTACATTTTGACCTCAGAAAAGCATTTGGCAATTCCTTATAATTTCTTTATGGAAAAAAAAGGATGGATCAAAGCACGTTAGGTGATAGTACAAATGTTGGACTCTCAGCTGCTTAACCCAAGTATTCCTAAAAGCATCACTTGTTGCATTAATTATGTCAGTGTGGAGAAAGCTTTGATACCTGCTAACAGAGGCAGCCCAGTGCAGTGGATAAGGCCTTGGGCTCTGTGCCAGACTGCCTGGCCTCAAATTCTGCCTCTACCACTTACTAGCTCTGTAACCTTGGGTAAGTTGCTTAACTCTGTATCTCAGTTTCCTCATCAGTAAAGGGATACAAATCATACCTACAACATAGGATTGATAAGAGGATACCAAAAAAACCAAACTAAACCAACCCCACTATCGAGTCGATTCTGACTCATAGCGACCCTATAGGACAGAGTAGAACTCTCCCATAGGGTTTCCGAGGCTGTAAATCTTTACGGAAGCAGGCTGCCACATCTTACTCCCATGCAGCTGATCTTTTGCTTGGCAGTCGAGCACTTTAACCACTGTGCTGCCAGCACTCTGATATGAGGATAAAATGTGTTAATTCATGAACGATGTTTAGAACAGTGCCTGGCACATGATAAACAATAAATACTGTTATCTGTTGTCTGGGCTGTCCTGGGTCCCATTCTATATGTGCCCCCCTTTTTTTTTAATTAAAATCTTGGGTTTGGTTTAAAACTTAGAAGTCACTTTTATCCCAAAGCTGCAAGGGATAAATGATATGCTAGATGATGAAACAAAGATTCAAAATGATTTCAACAGGGCTTTACACTGTGAAGATAAAAGTTTCAGTGATAAAGGTCAAGACCTGCTCTCTGCTTCAAATAATCAACAAAGTCCAGAATGGGCGAAGGCGACTTGAAAGAAGCTAATACAGAAAACAAACAAATAACAGAGGTAAACCATAGCAATTCTAGCTAAATGTCAATTAAAATGAGCATAAGGAAGGCTATGGCTACCCTTCAAAATATTAATGTTATCTCTGTTCCTTTTTTGAAGAACAAAGGATAAGGGAGGTAATGGTTCAGACCACATCTCAAGGGTTCTGCTCCTATCTGGGAACTCCCTGCCTACCAGCAAGACATCTTGAGACAGGAGCACATCCCATTTTGCTGCCCAAATGGGGAAGAGCCTGACAATCCCATCAGAGTGAGCTGGTTTCTGGAAACTGGGACTATTTAGCCCAAAGAAAGGAAGACTCAGAGGAGGCCTGAAAATCATTTTCATATTTGAATGTCTTGCATGGAAAAGAGGGTTTTGAATTATCCTGTGAAGCTTCACAGGGTAGACAGTGTCTGATGATTTAAGTTACAGGGAAACAATTTGGGATGGAAAATGGAGAAGAGCTAATAAATGAAAAGCTATGGCTGCCCGTTGAGGTGGCAAGCTCCTGTAATTAGAAGACCCCACATGTGGAGGATGGCCCCCAGCTTGGTGGGCCTGGTGATGAGGAAATTCCTGCATTGGGTGGTGTGGTAATTAAGGTTGGGTGTCAGCTTGGCTGGGCCATGATCCTCAGTGGTTTGGCAGTTATGATGTAGTTTGGCAGTTATATACTGATGTAATCATTTTCATGATGACATCTGATAATGTAATCTCCTCCGTGATGAGGTCTGCTATGATCAACCAATCAGCTAAAAGAGAGTTCGCTGAAGAATACGGCCTACATCCAATATATATGTACTTTCTGGCTAAGCTCTCTGGCTTTTGCTCTGCTCTGGATCCTGCATTCGGCTTATCATCATCTGAACTCGTTTTTGGGACTTGAGCCAGGAACCTATCCTTACCTGCCGATCTTGGATTCATCGATCTCCACAGCCAGTGAGCCAGCAGCCTGCTGTCTGACCTTCCAATCTTGGGTCCATCAGCCCATGCAGATATGTGAGCTAGGAGAAGCCTCCGGCCTGATGCCTGCCCACAGACTTGGACTGTTCCAGCCTCTACAACAGTGTGAGCCATTTCCTTGATATAAATACCTCTCCCTCTCTACATATGCATATATATATATATGTATATATATATATAAAACTCTACTTCCATCGAGTCAATTCTGACTCATTGCAACCCCATAGGTCTTCCAAGGCTATAAATCTCTATGGAAGCAGACTGCCACAACTTTCTCCTATGGAGTTGCTAGTGGTTTCAAACCACCAACCTTTTGGTTAGCAATGGGTTGCTTTAACCACTGTGCCACGAGGGCTCCTATATATGTGTATATATATGTATACACACACATATATAAACCAAACAAACTCATTGCCATCAAGTTGATTCCAATTTATAGTGACCCTATAGGACAGAGTAGAATTATCTGTCCCATAGGGTTTCCAAGGAGCAGCTGGTGGATTTGAACTGCCGACCTTTTGGTTAGCAGCTGTAGTTTTTAACCACTGGACCACCAGGTTTCCGTATGCTTCACTGGTTTTGCTTATCTAAAGAACCCAGCCTGAGACAGGTGGAGTGTCCCGTGAGATGATGTCTTGGGTTCCTGTGGACTCTGAATTAGGCCTCGTAATTTTGGGAAAGTTTTCTCTGAAGAAAAAAAAATCTCATGGGTTTATGGCTGGAGGGAAATGTGCAGGGACATGTGGGATTTGGGCTATTGGTTCCTGAAAAGGAGGCGGTGAGAGAGGCCACTACCACCTTCCCATCCCATCCCACTCATCTCTAGCCCACCTCATTTCACATCGTGGAGAGTGTCTAGGAGACAAAAAACATTTTTGGAAAACATTAAAGAGAAATGAAGCAATTGCATGTAACTCTGTAGAAAGGGAGCGCTTGCTTTGAGAGTTTGTTTTATTCTTCTTCTTTGGTTATTTTATAAGCAGCTTGGCAACAGATCTCTTGGAGACTGCTTCTATGTTCTGGAGCGTGAGTTTTCCAAGCATTTTAGGGACAGATGTTTTGGAAATTTAAACAGACTGAAGCTCTTTTTTAAGTGAGGAACTGTTTTCAACTAATGTGGCAATCCAGTATTTTAAAAGATTTTGTATTTGTGTGAAAAACCGTTTTAACTCTATGGCCATGGAGATTGTCAGAACTCCTGAGCAATTAAATTCAGGCCCACAGAGAACTGATTCTACAGCAAAGGATGAGTGCCCCCTCCCCCCGCCATAACCCTTCGTTTCCACCTGTGAAGGCCTTTTCTCTTGCCCTCTCTCACATCAGGGTGAATTTAATAAGGGTTCTGTGCCTCTGGTCCTGAGTGATAAAACAAACAGAAAAACAGGGCCAAAGTCTTTGGGAAGCTTAAATTCCAGGTGGGTAAATAGTTGTACCTCCACGAAGTGACTTGAAGATAATTATAAGGCAATTAACAGATAAACACGTTTGGCCCTGGCAAGGACAGAGACAAGCCATGGTCACTAGCTCACACTTCAATGAACCTTTTTTTTTTTTTTTTGAACAATTTGTATTATGGCAGCAGCATCTTAGGAAACACAATTACAGAGGAGTTGTTCCAAAGTCTGTTACATACTGAACGTGCCATGGCTAACGCAACTGCTCTAGTTGGCCACTGTTCCTCAGGAGGCAAATTAGAAGGGAGTATCAAGGAAGCTCTTGGTATTAACTTGCTGGCAGCAGAACGTATGTATCTTTCACTTGGCTTTGAGCAGGAGTGGAAAGTAAGAATAGTTCAGACAACTGAGTACAGTAACCCTGGTTAATTCATGCTCGTCAGATGAGTTAATGGGCATTTATGCATACTGTCAGTCAACATTCATTTTTTTCAGCCTATTTCTCATGGTACCTGATGGCAAGAGTGATCATATTTCTAAAGGGGAGTAAGACTTGTGAACAAAAGTTACAATACCCTAGACATTAAAAAAAAAGAAAATTATATCTAGCCAAGACACCCTGTTTCCCAGCCATAGACCAAAAGGAGTCCTCTGTGTCTGCTTTGCTTGTTAGGTGTTCCAAATCAAACCTTTAAAGTGTCCATTTTTTCATTTCTAGTACACTGTGAGTTTTTTTTTTTTTTTTTTAGTACACTGTGCTAAAATAAAAAAGACCAAAAAAGGAAACAAAAATTTTGACATGACAGGAACTGGCAAACTATGTTTCATTAGAGTTTGGAAAATTAAGAATGTGTCTCTATTATTTTCCTGGTAGTAATTACCCATTTATGAGCTTATGTCGTTATTTGCCCAAACCTCATCAACCTCACTGTTATGGATTGAATTTTGTCCCCAACCCCCACCTTCCCCACAAAAGATACGTTGAAGTCCTAATTCCTGTTAACTGTGAATGTGACCTTGTTTGGAAATAGGGTTTTTCTGTACAGATGTTATCAATTAAGTGAACCAGCTCACACTGGAGTAGGGTTCTAATCCTTTCTGAATTTTTGTTTTATAAGAGGGGAGAATAGACACAGAAACAGGGTCACACATGGGGTGGGGTGGGGAGACTGACACCACATGAAGATATACCTACAAGCAAAAAAATTTTAAGAAACACCCGGGGCTACCAGAAGCTAGAGGAGACAAGGAAATATCTTCCCCTAGAGTGGGCAGAAAGAGCATGGTCCTGCTGACATCCTGAATTTGAACTTCTTACCTCTAAAACTGTGAGACAATAGTTTTCTGTTCTTTAAAGCCACCCACTTAGTGGCATTTTGTTATGGAAGTCCTCTAAGACATTCACATTGTGAGCCTTATATAAGTGGAGGGAAATCATGTGTAAGACTTACCCACTTAATCCTGAAGGCTTCCTGGTGTGCCCCTTGCTTGAAGGACAGGGCTTAAAGAAAGAACGTTGGGTTTGGTTAACAAACAACATGTGATAATTATATTTTGTTAAAGATAGTAACACTGTGACCATTGTCCCTCTTCTATCAGAATTTTTCTCCTGATGACTTTCATTTCTTCAGAGTATTGGTACCATAGTCCCTGATTTCAGGCTGGCCACATGCTTGTCTCACAGAACATTCGGTCTGTCTTTATTCTATAGAAAACTGTCCACCTGAGTGCTGAGCGTGCATTAGCATCTAATGTTGTTGTTAGGTGCTGTTGAGTTGGTTCCAGCTCATAGCGACCCTATGCACAACAGACCAAAACACTGTCCAGTCCTGCGTCATCCTTACAATCATTGCTATGTTTGAGCTCATTGTTGTAGCCACTGAGTCAATCTGTCATACTGAGAGTCTTCCTCTCTGTCTCTGATCCTCTCCTTTATGAACAAGCATGATGTCCTTCTACAGGGACTGGTCCCTCCTGATAACATGTCCAAAGTATGTGAGACAAAGTCTCTTCATCCTTGCTTCTAAGGAGCATTCTGACTATACTTCTTACAAGACAGATTTTTTGTTCTTCTGGCAGCCCATGGTATATTCAATATTCTTTGCCAACACTGTAATTCAAAGGCATCAATTCTTCTTTGGTCTTCCTTATTCATTGTCCAGCTTTCACATGCATATGAGGTGACTGAAAATACCATGGTGTGGAATTAAGATCAAAAACTACAGCGTTCAGTATGGATTACACCTCAACATAAAGAAAACAAAAACCCTCACAACTGGGCCAATAAGGAACATCATGATAAACAGAGAAGATATTGAAGTTGTAGCGAATTTCATTTTACTTGGATCCACAATCAACACCGATGGAAGCAACGGTCAAGAAATCAAACGAAGCATTGCATTAGGCAAATCTGCTGCAAAAGACTTCTTCAAAGTGCTAAAAAGCAAAGATGTCGCTTTGAGGACTAAGGTGCGACTGATCAAAGCCATGGTAGCGTCTAATACGGTCTTAAACAGGGGGCCTAAATTATCTAGTTCCTTCTCCCAGAACCTACTTTCTTTAAGTTAATGAACTATATATACCTGCCATCTTGATCTCTGCTCCTGGCTGTCTGTCTGCAAGACAAGAATTGATTACCAAAGTGAAAAGGGAGTGGTGAGATGGAAGATCAATATCTGCAACCCAGCTTCCACCCTTACTAGGATGGAGGCCTTGGGTAACTCACTTAACCTTTCTGAATCTTAGTTGTGTCACTTGTTAAATAGATTGAAGTAATTTAATGGATGAAGGGGGGCTGTCATGGATTGAATTTTGTCCCCAAAAAATATGTGTATAAATTTGGCTAGGCCATGATTCCCAGTATTGTATGATTTTCCAACATTTTGTCATCTGGTTTGATTTTCCTATGTGTTCTAAATCCTATCAGTATGCTCTTAATGAGATGGACTAGCAGCAGTTATGTTGATAGGATCTACAAGATTAGATTGTATGTTAAGACAGAGATGTAAAAGAGAAGAGCAAATGGAGAGACAGGGGGACCTCATACCAGCAAGAAAGCAGCACTGGGAGCAGAGCGTATTCTTTGGACCTGGGGTCCCCGAGCAGAGAAGCTCCTAGTCCAGGGGAAGATTGATGACAAGAACCTTCCCCCAGAGTCAACAGAGAGAGAAAGCCTTCCCCTGGAGCAGCCACCCTAAATTTGGACCTCTGGCCTACAAGACTATGAGAAAATAAATTTCTCTTTGTTAAAGCCATCCACTTGTGGTATTTCTGTTATAGCAGCACTAGATAACCAAGACAAAAAAATAAAAACAAAAATAAAAAAACCATTGCTGTCAAGTTGATTTTGACTCATAGCAACCCTATGGGACAGAGTAGAGCTGCCCCATTGGGTTTCCAAGGAGCACCTGGTAGATTTGAACTGCCAACCTTTTGGTTGGCAGCTGAACTCTTAACCACCACACCACAGGGTTTCCAGATAACCAAGACAGAGGCTATAAAAATACAAGGTATTTTTTTTTTATTATCAAATGTGACCACACCTATCATCAACATTTCTCAGACCCCTTTCTCTCTGCCTCAATTCTCCTGAATCTTTAGCATACATTCTTCACTCTAATAAAGAAAATATATTTGCCACATCAGGGAAGGCACGGTGACTTCAATTGTCTGAGTTTTCATTCCTTTAGTCCTTTCAACAAACAGTTTTTTCTGTACCAGACATAAGACATAGTCTTAATTCTCAAGGCAGTGCTGTGGAGCCTGAAAGATCTGAATTTGAATTTTGACGCTGATATTTACCAGCTGTGTGATCTTGGATGAGATGTGTAATCTCTTTGCACCTTCAGTCCCTTGTCCCGTGTTGTAAGGAGTAAATAAGGTAATGTGCCTGGCCCATACATTAGGTCATTATGGATTGAATTATGTCCCCCAAAAATATGTGTTCTAAATTCTACTGTACCTGTGGTTATAATCCCATTTGGGAACAGGGTTTCCTTTGTTATGTTAATGAGGTAGGATTGGTGTAGGGTGTAAATCAATCTCTTTTGAGATATAAAAGAGCAGATGAAGATAAAAAGGCAACAAGAAGGCAGAGATGGGGGAAGACAGATGCCGTACCACATGAAGATCACCAGGGAGCCAAGGAATAGAAGCTGAAAAGAGACAAGGACCTTCCCCCAGAGCACACAGAGAGAAAGAGCCTTCCTGCTAGAGATGGGACCCTGAATTAGGACTTCCAGCCTCCTAAATTGTGAGAAAATAAATTTCTGTTCATTAAAGCTACCTACTTGTGGTATTTCTATTACAGCAGCACTTGATAACTAAGACATAGGTCTTCTATAAATGTTAGACATTATTAGTAATGAGCCAGGCCAGGTAAACCCTGGAATGCATTCATCATAAACAGCTAAGGCAGGAAAGAAGGAGATGGTGCTTGACTCCCTGTGAGCCAAGAGGACTGTGTTTTAGAGCACAGGGGAAATAATCCCTGGTGACTTCACGAAATAATTGAGAAGAATTTGATGGGAAATGCTAGTTTATTCTCATACTGGCCCTTCTGTGGCTGGTGTGGCTTGACCAGGCACAGTTATACTATTCTCTGAATCACTTGACTGGGAACATCAGGACCACTTGGCTCCTCTTCTTCCCTTGCCACCTGTGTATACATCCCCAGCTTGTTTCTCATCATTACACTTTGTAGCTCTGCTTCTTCTGTGAGAATACCAGATCATGTCTGCATTACTGTGTATTTCCTAAGGCATTGTAACCTCCTAGAAGGCGGGGAGTAGTTTACTATATTTATACTTCTTGGATTGTTACAGTAACAGGTTTTATTAGTTTCCAGGAGCTGCTGTAACAAAGTACCACAAACTGGGTGGCTTATAAGAACACAAATTTGCTTTCTCCTAGTCCTGGAGGCCTGAAGTCTGAAGTCTGGATGTCATTCATGTTGGTTCCTTCCAAGGATTCTGAGGAAGAATCTGTTCCATGCCTATTCTCTTAGCTTCTGGTAACAGCCAGTGATCCTTGACATTCTTTGCTTCTAGATACCTTTATCTTCACACAGCTGTCTTTCCTCTGTGTTTCTGCCTGTGTCTCTTCTCTTTTGGTAAGAATACCATTCATGTTGGATTAGGACCCACCCTACTCCAGTATAAGCTCATGTGATCTTAAGTAATAATATCTTCAAAGACCCTGTTTCCAAATAAGATCTTGCTTACAGGTACCAGGGATTAGAACTTCAACATATCTTTTTTGGGGAACCCAATTCATTCTATAACACCAGTTGTCCAAATATATGTGTTATATATGATTTAATTGAACTCTCAGTGATTTTCCAGTTGATTACCTTATCAGGTCCAAATTTGCCCACAGCCAAAGCCCTCTTCATTCAACCTTATCTTCCACTATTCCTCAGGACTGGTTTAGAGAATCCAGTCTCGTCATGGCCCTGGGAAAATATAATGCTTATTTATTTCTTGTGGTGGTGCAGAAAATTTCACAAGCTTTGGAATCAAGGACATCTATGTTTGATTGCCAGGTTTGCATCTATTACAGGTATGTTTGTGGAAGAATAAGCTTCATGATCTTTCTGAGATCCAGTCTCATTTGTAAAATTGAAATCATAAAATGTAAAATTTCCTGCAAAGTACTTCAACATAATGGCTGATACATACGTTTTAATTCCCTCCCCCACTTTCTTCTGGGAAGTTCCTTATGCTGTTCTCATGTCTTCTGGAGATGCTACTTCCCTCTCTGCACCTCCTACCTTCTCACTTTCCAACCTTTAATGGTGTATTCAGGACCTACATCTGCCATGGTTTCTTCCTTTATTATTCAGCTCACATGAATTTCTCACTCCATTAATTCATCAAATATTCATTTAGCAGTTTCTTCATTTAGTCCTTTAATTATATGCTGTCTTATATTGTTTTCCTCTTGCAGCATGTATTTATGATATGATAGACAGACTTGCTCATCAATATTTCTAGCTTTCCTCCTTCTGGACACAATAGAATTGCCTTTTCCTACCTCTTGAAATTAGCCATGCCATGTGACTTGCTTTAGCCAATCACAAGTAAGCAGAATTGTCAACAAGTGTCATCTACAGGCAAAAGCCTGAAGAGTCTGTGCAGACTCTCTCACTTTTCTTCCTACTGTTGCAGAGGGTTGAGGCTCTGTCAGCCTGGGTCCCTGAATGAGGATGACATGGAGCAAAGCCCTGCTCCCCTCCAAGTCTTGTGTAAGATACATAAAGTACAAGAAATCATGTATTTATCGTTTTAAGCCTCTGAAATTGTGACAGCATAAACCAGACAAACCTAACTGATATATGTGTCTTATCTCCCAAGTAAGGTAATTTAAGTGCAAGGACTGTGTCTTTACTTGTTTCTCCATGTCTCATGGTACCTCAAAGAGTATAGCGTCCATATTAGACTTTTAGTGTTTGTTAAATGAACATCTTTAACCCAATGATAGAACCTTGGGATTAAAAGGATAAATAAGCCAGCCAAAACCAAACCAGTTGCCATTAAGTCAACTCCAACTCATAGTGGCCCCATCAGAGTAGAATGGTGCTCCCTAGGGTTTTCAAAGGCTGATTTTTTGGGAAGTAGATCACCAGGCTTTTCTAGACAGGCACCTCTGGGTGGATTATACCCTCCAACTCTTTGGTTAGCAGCCAAAGGCTCTAAGTGTTTGACCACTCAGGAACTCCAAAGGGATAAATAAGGTCATATAATTTTAACATTTTTTTTTTTTAACTTCTTCTATGACCTTTTTCCATGGTATTTAGTCCGTTTAAACAATCCCAGTTACAGGAAACCCACTCCATTCTAAGGTAAATTATCAATTTTTAAGAAAATTATGCTAGGACATTCAGCCTTATGTTGATCCAAAATTGATCTCAGTGTAGTGTCCTTTCATTGAACTGGACTATCTCTCAAGCTGTAAGGAAAACATTAGCCCATGAGCCCTGCTCCTGGCTGTGTTTGGTCAGAGGGGTGAGGTGGCTTTCTCTTATCTGAGGGAATAAACCCATTGCATTCGAGTCAGTTCTGACTCATAACGGCCCTATAGGACAGAGTAGAACTGCCCCATATGGTTTCCAAGGGATGGCTGGTGGATTCGAACTGCTGACATTTATGGCTAGCAGCCATAGCTCTTAACTGCTACGCCACCAGGGTTTCCTAGCATCCAACAGATACCAGTAAATTTCATGGCCCAGGCTGAATTTTCCTCTCTGATCAAGAAAACTGGCTAAAAGCTCCAGGTCTTGCAAGCTTATGGAACAGCTTAAACACATTGCTGCAACACAGCCATCAGGTGAAAAAATATTCTTCCTTGGCCACCCCCAAATTACACAACACATTGGTTGGGTTTGAGGAAAAGCAGATGCTGTCTGTGATCATGAATCGTGTGGACAAATAGCCACTATGGGATTTCTCTGATTTTTCTCTCAGATGTAATAAAGCACTGTTGGCCACAAAGCCATGCAGAGGCGCTCACCTCACCAACCCTGACTTCGTCTGTGCTGTGCCAGGACACAGCCCCTACATGTTCTCCAAAGGAAGAGTCTATGATTCCGGAGGCACAGGGGTGTCTACTTGCAAGGACGCTGCTGACACGGATCTGAATAAAAGCCCCTGGGGATAATGATTTATTCCTATGCACTGCATGTCAGGGTTCTGCAGCCGGTGGTGGGTTCTGCAGAGCAGCGACTTGGTACACACTCAAAAGCCTTCTCTGCCTCGGAGCCATTCCAGTCCCAGAGGAGTTTCGAAAGTTGAAAGCTCAGCAGAGGAAGTAATATCACAAATTAAATGGTTTTGAACCATAACGAAATGAGTTTTCATTGGAAACTGTTTTGTTTCTTTAAATTGAAAATAAAACCTCTCAGACAGCAAAAAAACACAACCCAGAGACTTAGACAGTTTGGAGAGTTTGCTTGCTCCTTCTTCCCTTCCCTTCCCCTACTCTCATTTGTTGAGTCCAGGAGGGATGAAGCGGGTCAGACTTAAAATTTGTGAGAAGCAATTTCTTTGACAACTGGACAGCCCCTACTTGGTTGCCCAGAGATCAGAAAAAGCTGTGGTTTTCTAAGGCCAAGAGACTGAGAGTTTTCTTCAGGAGGAGAGAAAGAGGAAGATAGAAAATTTGATGGATTTATTCAATTCATTCACAGAGCAATTATTTTGCCTGTCTATTTTCCAGGCACTGGAGATATGAAGAGGAATAAGACCCAGCCCTTATCTTCAAGGTGGGAGAAATAACCATTAAATAAATCACTGTAATACTTTTTTATATGTATAAAACATGCATAAAGCAGCCTAGTACGTATAAAGCAGCTTTCTTAAGAATAATATTTGTTGAGTGTCACTATTGTCAAATGCTCAATATTTCTCACTAAAACCCAGTAGGGATAGAAGTACCATTATTATTCTCTCTTTACAGATGGGAAACAGAGGCATGAAGCAGCTATGCAACATGCCAAAGGTCACAGAGCAACTTGTAGGTGACACCATCACTAGAACCAAATCTGTCTGCCTTTATCACCATTGGGTTTAAGCACAGAATTATATACACATTTCATTTTATTTAACCCTCCCAACAGATCTGGTAGGTAGAAATAAATGTCCTTCTTTTTACTAAGCAAGGAGATGGAGGCAGAAAGATTAAGTAATAATCGGCCCAAAGTTTCATGTCTAGTGGCAGAGCCAGGGCTTAACCCTAGTTTTGTTTCCAGCAAAATGGCTAGAGGACAGTCGCAGGCAGTGGGTCAGGACAGACCTGTACTATCAGGTATAGAAAAGGCTGTGGATATCTACTAGCACCGAGCACGGCACCTGGTGCATACCATGTTTTCTGTAGGTGCTTGTTGAATAAAATCTAATTTAACCTTCTACTTCAACTCCCTCAGAAATGAAGAAACTAAGCCTCAGAGAGGTAAGTGACTTGCTTGAGTTTGCATAGCTATTAAATGCAGGGAACTAAAACTGGAAAATAAGAAGGTTTTCTCAAGAAGAAAAATGCCGGTTGCTGTAACTGAGGTAAGGCAGTGTATCTGTGTTCATCAAGATATGCTAAGTTATACTGAAAAAAAAAAAAAAATACTGAAAGTATTTACTTATTCTACAGATGAACCAACTATCAGGGACTGGAAGGCTTATTAAACAAAGGTTTATTTCTTGTTCATGCTTCATGTCCCTGTGGGTTGATGGGGGACTCAGCTCAAACTGGTCATTCAGGACCCCATTATCTTATGATTTCACTCTCTCGACCCAAATCTTTAGGGCTCACTGAAGCAGGGGAGAAGAGCATAGAGAATTGCATGTTGTTTTTGTTGTTGTTAGGGTCTGGCTTATCGATTTCGACTCACAGAGACCCCATGTGACAGAGTAGAACTGTCCTGTAGAGTTTTCTAGGCTGTAATCTTTATGGAAAGAGACCATCAGCTCTTTCTTCCTTGGAGCCGCTGGGTGGGTTGGAACCATCAACCTTTTAGTTAGCAACTGAGAGCTTAATGGTTGCACCATCAGGGCTCCTACTACTGTTTAAATGTTTCCTTTAGAAAATAACCCACATTATTTCTAAGACAGGGAACAGAGGGACCCCATATCTGCAAACAAAGTACAGGAAATGGGCCAGGGCACAGAAACAAAGCCATTCCCCAGAACAATGGGGCAGGGTATCAGAAAATAGCCTGCAAACTTCTTTAAAGCTGTCTTTCAGGAGCAGCTGGATAAAACCAGCCTCAGGGACAAGTGTAAAACATCTACCAGTGACCACTGTGTGACCTTCCACTAGGGGCAGTGAAGGGTTGGAGCTGCACTTGGAGAATCAAACTTGGCGAGCAAGAGACTATGCAGGCGCAACACCCCATAATAAGTCCTGCTATGAATCCCAGAGTCCTCTGGGACAGGAGCCATCTTAGAAAGCAGCTGCGCGTACACCATAATTAACATATCCCTGCTTATGCCTATGAATAAACATAAATCTTTTCCCGCTCAGGTATTTTTAAAAACCCAGGCAAGTCCTTTGTTCTGTGTGATGGTGGTATGTGTTGCTTAGGCCCTCCTCATCTCCACTTGCAAGCCTCTTCAATAAAGCTTTGCTCGTGTGGAAAACTCTTCATGCCTTACCTGCTCATTCATGACCAGTGAGAGGCAAGAACCCTATTCGATTCCAGCAACACTTTAACTAAGTTCTCATTGACCAAAGCAAGCAACATGGCCACTCCTAACTTTAAGGAAGCAGGGTAGTGTAGTCCTCCTTTGTGCCTGAGGGAGCAGAGAGTGGGAGATATTGGTGAGCACTATTGATGTCTTCTTCAAAGACATAATGGCGAAGAGCTTAGGCTGCCTTTAAATCCAACATGTGATCTAATTGGCTGTGTGATCTTGATTAAGTTAGTCTGTCTCAACTGTGGTTTTCTCTACTGTAAAGTGGGGAAAATAGTAGTAAGATATAAAATACTTATCCCAGGGCCTGGCAGAATCTAAACAATTAATAAATGTTAGCAACATCTATGCAGTCACAACCAGTTGAGAAGTATTACAGTAATAGATAGGTAGATAGCTGCTGTCAAGTTGACATCAACTCAGGGAGACCCTATTTACAATGGAATAAATGCTGCTAGGTCCTGCATCACCCTTACAATCACCAGCATGTTGAGTCTGTTCTTGTGTCTACTGTGCTAATCCATCTCACCAAGAGTCTCACTCACCCTTCTTGGCCCTGTGCTTCACCAAACATAATGTCCTCCTCTAGTGATTGATTCCTCCTGATGATGAGTCCAATGCAAACAAGATGGACAATGTTCTGTTGCTATCCATAAGGTTTTCATTGGCTAATTTTCAGAAGTAAATAATCAGGCCTTTTTTTCTAGTCTGTTTTAGCCTAATGGCTCAGCTGAAACCTGTCCACCATGGGTGACCCTACTGGTATTTGAAATCCTGGTGGCATAGCTTCCAGCCTCACAGCAATATGCAAGTCACCACAGTACAAAAAGTGACAGATAGGTGGTGGATTGCAGTAACGTATGTGTTTAAAGTGGTACAAGATGGGTTAGAGTGGGATGGGTATGAGGGCAACAGGACTGGACACAGAAAAACCAGTGAGTAAGCTACTGCAATATTCCAAGTAAGGGATGATGGAGACCTACAACAGGGCAGTGGTTGCAGGGAGACCTGAGAAGATGAGAAACTAAACCTGCCCAAACTTGGTGATTCTGAGCTATATCTTAGAGTTTCCTAAATTCTCTCCACTGCTTTGGCAGTCCATAGTTGGTGACCATGAGGAGGAGTAAGGCACCATGGCAAAGCCCTAAAGGAAAATAAGCTTTTACAAGAGATGGGAGGAGCAATGGTTTGGAAACAGCAGGGGGTGACCAATGCCACTTCCTTTCCAACCCCACTTTAGACTGGAATAAATAGGGGATGGAAGAATGAGAGACCCTCAAGAGAGTGGGAGGGGGAGCAGTGTCCTCAGGGGGTGTTAGACTTCAGCTAAGGCCAGAGGAAGAGAGTGACAATGGAATGAGATTTCTCGGGTCTGCAAAGGAATGAGAGGGTTCTATGCTGGTAGGAACCAGGGGTGAGAAAGCACAGTGTCATGAATATTTGGCAGTGGAGTGATTGGAAGTCAGTCACCACTTGGGCTCCAGATCTTTCAAGGGAGGCTGAATCCTGAAGGCATGGGGTCTGAGGGATGGTAGTGACTTAGCCAAGGGACCTTGTCTAGTTTATCCATGTGGTCTCAGGATCTAGCATAGGCACACAATCTACGCCTAATTGATGCTTGTTGAGTTGGAGGTGAGATCCCCTTTATGGAAGAGAGAGAGCCTGAAAAACCCTCTTTGTGAGCAGGCCTGAGGTTGTCCTACCTCTACTAGTGTTGGACTGAAAACATTAGACATCAAATGACAGCACCATCTGAAGCTGGAGAATTTTGCAAGCGCTTTCTTGTAAATTACTATTCTGATACTAACTGCTGACACTTCTGTCACTGTTTGAGCAGGACAGGGAGTACCCCTGAGCCAAGGGTTCCTTGGACAGCCTCCCTGACATGGAGACTAATAAAGCTCTGAGGACAAGACCTTGGGTGTGAGCGTGTGAAGTCTGTGCTTGTCCCTGTGTTCCAGAACAGCCCTGACCAGACCTCACATGCATGCTGTGGGTCAGGGCAAGGGCAGGGATGGATCAGCTCAGCTGATCTCTGTGTGAATAGAGCATGAGCTTTGTGGACAGTGCATGAATAGCCTGAACTTTCCATCTGGTGGTGGCACAGCTATAGTCCATCAGCTCTGCAAGTCATGTGTGGCCAGTGGTAGCCCTGGGTCCTCTTTGCAGGATACTCAGCACACTGCAGCACACTCTTCTCTTGTTTTCAGACGGTGAATCCTTAGGATTCAAAGTTCATTTAACAAAGGAATCAGGTAAGCATACCTAGAGCATTATTAGTCCCATACACAGGTTCCTAAATTGCAATCCAAAGCCAAAAAACAATGCTTTGGGATCAACTGTGGCATTGCTCACTATCTTTGCATAGATTATAAGGAATCAATTTGCTTTTTTTTTTTTTTTATTGTGCTTTAAGTGAAAGTTTACAAATCAAGTCAGTCTCTCACACGAAAACTTATATACACCTTCCTACATACTCCCAATTGCTCTCCGCCTAATGAGACAACCCGCTCCCTCCCTCCACTCTCTTTTCATGTCCATTTTGCCAACTTCTAACCCCCTCTACCCTCTCATCTCCCCTGCAGGGGAGAGATGCCAACATAGTCTCAAATGTCTACCTGATCCAAGAAGCTCGCTCCTTACCAGCATCCCTCTCCAACCCACTGTCCTGTCCAATCCCTGTCTGAAGAGTTGGCTTTGGGAATGATTCCTGTCCTGGGCCAACAGAAGGTCTGGGGACCATGACCACCGGGGTCCTTCTAGTCTCAGTCAGACCATTAAGTCTGGTCTTTTTATGAGAATTTGGGGTCTGCATCCCACTGCTCTCCTGCTCCCTCAGGGGTTCTCTGTTGTGTTCCCTGTCAGGGCAGTCATCTGTTGTAGCCAGCCACCATTTAGCTCTTCTGGTCTCAGGCTGAGGTAGTCTCTGGTTTATGTGGCCCTTCCTGTCTCTTGGGCTCATAATTACCTTGTATCCTTGGTGTTCTTCATTCTCCTTTGATCCAGACGTGTTGAGACCAACTGATGCATCTTAGATGGCCTTTTGCTAGCATTTAAGACCCCAGACGCCTATCTCCAAGGTGGGATGCAGAAGGTTTTCTTGGAATCAGTTTGCTTTTAACTTGAGTGCCAAGGATCCTGGTTCGTACCTTTCCACATTCCTACAAATACAAACTTGCATCCAGAAGCTTCCTCCATCCTCGCTGTGAACGTAACCCTCAGGATAGATGGCACCATTGAAATCACTCTAAAACACTACTCCCTGCTTTGTAGGAAGTGGGCACTATTAGATTTCGTATGTTCTGGAACCTCTGCCATTGTCGCTGTGGGTTACATGACTCTTCTATGTGGCACTTGGTGTGGGTATTGCCTACAGTGTGGCCCATGCACCATTTAAGGAGTGAGTCTGCTCCCCTTCCTTTATGTGAGAAGGTGATCATGTCAAAACTCTTTTATGGTTATAACCCTTGCTGATAGCCTCTTGATGAGTCAATTCTGACTCATAAAAGGAAAAAAAAAAAACAAAACCATTGCCGTCAAGTGGAATCCGACTCATAGCAACCCTGTAGGACAGAGTAGAACTGCTCCATAAGGTTTCCAGGGGCGGGTGGTGGATTTGAACTGCTGGCCTTTTGGTT
Organism: Loxodonta africana; assembly: GCF_030014295.1. NCBI lineage: Eukaryota > Metazoa > Chordata > Mammalia > Proboscidea > Elephantidae > Loxodonta > Loxodonta africana. The sequence goes on along the minus strand of NC_087344.1, from coordinate 160,444,764 downwards.
AGCAGCCAAGTTCTTAACCACTGCATCACCAGGGCTCCTTTATGGTTATGGATGCTGGGAAAATGAAGATAATTTAAAGTAAAACAATATAGCTTATTTCTATAGTTTAGATTTTTTTCTAATAAAATTGCAGACTAAAAGGCCAAAGTTAGTTGTGTCAATAACAAGCTCCTAAGGCTTCTCTTTTGGAAGCCCTTCCTATATGCCTGTATTTCCTGCTCCTTTCTCTTCCTAACAGTTCACTCTAGTGTTGGAATGAAGTAGAAAGAGGAAGAAGAGAGGTTATCATGTGTTAATCTGGATGTTCCACTTGAGTGGCTCTGCCAAGTGATGTCATTTCTTTATTGAGATTGGAAGTTGACATCTCAAAGAGCACAAGGTCTTCACATCTTTCCCCTGGGATAAGGACTCAGTGGCATAGCAAGGAAGGTCACTTTGCTATGTTCAAGCAGAGCTTCCTTTTGGACCTAGGAGTCAAGAGATGTTGGTGACGTGGAGAGAAGTTTAATTTAGAGAAATTATTCAGCCACTCATTTAGCAAGTCTTAACTGAGCACCTAGTAGTGCCAAGCTTTGTGTTGGATGCTGGAGTAACTAAGATGAATCAACAATTCCTGCCCAGTGACTTATAGCCCTGGGGAGGACTCAATTTATTTTTGCGTGGATGATCTTGCCTACCCAGATGTTGTGCCTTTAACTTGGAGTGAGTTCCCTTCCTCCTTGCACCTATAGCCAGCATCTCATAAGATATCCTGAGCTACCCAGCTGTGCTCACAGTAGAAGGCTTTATCCAGACTTCCCGCTCTGTCTCTGTATTTACTTGGGACAGATTTCTTACTGGATTTTCTTTTTAGACTCAGGCCTTATGTCAGATTCATCTTCTTTATCTTGATGTTAAGCATTCTCCCATGGTCATTGGTTTATACTCATGTCCAGAATCTTTCCACACTTCTCTGCCCTAAGTCACTTCTCTTTCTGACCTAACCTAGTGCCTTCGAGTCCCCTCCTTACCTTGATCAGCCTGGCTGGTACCACCCACCCAGCCTGGCCCCTTCTCCAGGGGAAGGTTACATAGCTGCACAGCCAGTGCTAAAATTACAATTTCTCCCTGCCATCTAGCTGATGTTGAAATTGTTTTCTTTGTAGTATTAGTAGCTGTGTGCTCAGAGAGTACCAAAATCAGCCCACTTTAGCGCTAATCCAAGGAAAGCAATAACAGAAAGAGAAGCAAGTGGCCCTAGCTGTGACTCACCAAACACCTGCTGTGATGTCTTCTTTGATGCCTCTTGAACAGTCATGCAAGCACTTTCTTTGCTTTATCTACTTTGGGTTATCTATAAGACCATAGTACTCCCTAAGGGTAATCACCTAAGTATCATTTCTTAGAATATGATCGGTAGACTTTTTCCCCCTTACTTAACACCTACTAATACCCTATAGAAATGGTGTTCTTTAGAATACACTTTGGGATAAACCGAGTAGGTCAACTCTAGCTGCCTTTCCAGAGATTCTGTAATTGCCAATGAGGTTCGCTCTTCTGTCAAACAAATCAAGGCAACACCATGTATAAAATGCCAATTATAGATGGTCCAACCAGTCCTTAATGGCAAGATGAGTTTAAATTCTCTTTGACCTTCCATCATTATAACTATCCTCCACATGGCTGCCTGAGTGATCTTTCTAAAAAGTGCATTGGAGCTTTATAAGCTCACCATTGCCTATGGAATAAAATCTAAACTCTTGAGAACTGTGTTCAAAGCTTTTTATGAGGAGACTGCTGCCTGCTTTTCCAGCTTCATATCTCTCATGGCTCTCCAAGGCCACCTTAGACTCTGCCCAAACGCCTTCTTTCAGTCACCCACAACTCCATGCTATTCTTTGCCTCTGTGCATTTGCAAATGCTGTTTCCTCTGCCTGGGATTTCCTCTCGTACATGTGATGTGCTCCCACTCAACCCTCAAGGCTCAGCTCAATGCCTCCTCCTATAAAAGCTCTTCCTTACTTTCACAGGCAAAGTTCAGGGGTTTCTCTTATCCTGTGTTACCATTTATCACATTTTCATAGATTCCATTACTTATTGTCTGATTTTCCCACTTGACTGTGAGCCCTTGGAGGGCAAATACATCATTTTATTTATATTTTTATCCCCAGTGCCTAGCATATAATTAAAAAAAACCAAACCCATTGCATGGAGTTGACTTAATATGTGTTTGTTGAAATAATGGGTGATTGAATGAACAATAAAAGTAAGGGATGCTACCGTTTGGTTATAGCTTTGTAGCCTGTGTTCAATAGTCCTGGAATGGAGAAGGGGGTCTAGCACTGCATGGTCACCAGCTGATATTTCTTACTTATAAGGAAAAACATTGAACAAATTAAATGTATTGTTGAAAGATGTGGTCTTTAATGAATAAGTGAAAACATTCAGAGAAAAACATCAGAGAGGCACCTTTGTTTTTGTTAGCTGCTGTCAAGTTGGCTCTGACTCGTGGCAACCCCACGTATAACAGAATGAAATGTTGCCTGGTCCCATGCCATCTTCATGATCACCAGCATGCTTAAGTCCAGTATTATCTTCCTAGAATTATATAGTACAGAATTCTGTTGTGATCCATAGGGTTTTCATTGGCTAATTTTCAGAAATAGATTTCCAGGCCATTCTTCCAAGTTTGTCTTAGTCTGGAAGCTCTGCTAAAACCTGTCCACCATGGTGACCCTGCTGATATTTGAAATACAGGTGGCATAGCTTTTAGCATCACAGCAACATGCAAGACACCACAGTAAAGCAAACAAACTTTGCTTCTCACCCACTTCAAATCTTGTTTAGTCCCATAGTTTCTCCCTCTTTGACCCCTTCCCTATGATTTTAAGTATGCTTAAACATTCTCTGTTGAACAAGCCAATTGAACAATCCAACCTTTACTCACCCTTGAAGTTCTATACCGAAGGTCCACGATGGAATCATTGTTCTATCAGGGTCGGGATATGCACATAATATATTTGATTTTCTCAAGAAATTTGACTATGTAGCTCCTGAAATCCTTGTAGACAGGATAGAAAGTGAAGATAAAGAGTTATCTGACAATCAGGCTCAAAGAACATTGGTTTTGGATTAATTAGCAGATCTTGGCGGCAGGCCAAGAAGTTCTCTTCCATTCCCTCGTCTTCCTTCAAGTTCTCTCTACCCCTTCCTGCTCTAGCCATACTACCCTCTCTTTTCAGCCCCCTGTATTGCTGGGCTCCATTATCCCTTTGCAGAAGGCCATTGTCTCCATCTGGAAACTCCTTCACTTCTGTCCTTACTTGGTTGATCCTGTTCATCCCTTCCCTCACATATCACTTTCTCCTCCCCAGCTAGGTCAAAGCTTCTACTGCTGCTTGTGGTCCCATATACTTCTCTTTGTAGCACTAATCATGGTTGCAATTTTCATTTATTTGTGGGCAATGTTCATTTATTTCTCCTTCACTATATTGGAAACTCCATGTCTGATTTTTCTCATCCAGTCTTCCCAGCTCCTACATAGACCTTGACTTGGATAACCAAATGAACGAATATAAAGTTAAAGTCCAAGTTAAGCAAATGCAAGACCTAGAAATCTGTGGGAGGCTGTTTGGTGTCCAAAGCTAACAGGAGCAATCAAACAAACGAGGTAGGAGAGTTAGTGGTCAGACAAAATGAGTTTGCTGTGACTTCCTTGAACTGATGTCACATAGATTGGTGTTTCTTTTTTAAAATCTCCAGGTTATCCTTATCCTTCTTAAAGTCACAGTTCTCTGATAGTTGAGATGACCAATCAATATGTTGGATTACCAAATCATAATTCAGAAAGAACATGAGGCCGATGATCATTCAAGTTATTGAACATGTCTTATCAGTCCCAGGCTCTATCCTCTAGGGGGAGCTCAAGACTTCCCCCTCCTCCTCCTCTCTCTCTCTCCATCTCTCTCCTCTCACAAGGTGACCAAAATAGAAGGGTGGAGCTCTTACGGGAAGGAATGAGGCAATGGTAAATGGAGTTGGGATAAGCAAACAGTCTCATTCATCCATTGTTTTACATGGTTGTTCTTTTTTCTTTGCTCTCTTTCCTGCTGTGTTTGCCATCAGATGGATTTGTTTGAATGAGTTCATAAAAGTTCTACAGAGGTGCTCAAGTCTAGGTTGCCAGAGTGGGAGGCAACATAGGAATCTGGGGCTAATGCTATAATTAGGAGTAAAGATCCAGCTTTTGCCTGACACATTCTTGGTGCCTTTACTCCTTAAGCTTTCATCATGGTGGGAGGCGGCTGGTGGAGGATGCAACCAACACATCAGTAGGCCAGGCACCATGCATGGTAGGCTCTGGAATACCATGATGAGTTAGACATGGCTCCTACCCACAAGGGGCTTAAGTTTTACCACTTATCCAAACTACTGTGTTTAAGCTAAATAATCACTGTCAAAAATGCAAGACAGGGGCCATGGTTTAATAATAGTAAAACAAAACAAACAAACAAAAAAACCCAAGGGATTATAACTTACCATAAATTTAGAATAAAAATCCAGAGTGATGTAGCAGCTGAAAAATTTTTTTGTAATTTTAGGCTCCATTAATAGAAATATACTATGTGGATCAAAGGAGTTAATAGTCCCATTGTAATTAGTGCTGGTTAGTCCACATCTGGAGTATTGTGTTTCCTTTTGGACACCACATTTGAAGAAGAAAATAGACAAATTAGAGCATGTCTGGAGAGGGCTGACCAGGATAGTAAAGGGTCTGGAAACCCTATCATACAAGGATGATTGAAGGACCTGGGAATGTCTTGTCTGGAAAATGAAAGACTAAGATGGGGGACATAATAACTATTTTCAGAGATTTGTCATGTGGAAAAGGCATGGATCATGTATTGTTCTAGAGAACACTTCCTGGGGACAGTACTTCAGAGAATGGGTAGAAATGTTGGGAAAGATTTTAGTTGAACATGAGTAGAAACTCTCTAGCATCCAGACTGTCCAACAATGGAATGGGTGGTCTCTTTTCCTAGCACTTCACTTTCTTGTCTCCTTTTCTGGCTCTCTTTTTCAGTGTAAGTACTGATTTGCATTTTACCTTTTCTTCCCTGACAATCTCAAATGTCTGATCCTTCTTGGTTAACCTAATGCAATGAAGCCCTAGAGTTTACTTCTATGTGGATTAAAAGTAATGTTGGCAACTAACACTGTACTAAGCACTTTACAAACATAATATTGAATCCTTACTGCAAAGGTATACGTTAGATATAATCATCCCCATTTTACAGATGAAAAAAATAGAGCTCAGGTAACTTACTCAAGGTCACATAGCTAGTAAGGGGGGAGTCATGATTTAAACACAGGAATTCTGCTTTCATAGCCTGTTCTCCTAACTTCTTTGCTATATTTGCCTCTCCCCCATCAAAATATAAGTTGATTAAAACAAACAAAAAAACCAACGCATGGGGATTCGAAGTTTAGGCCAATGTGGGCTATTGAAGTATCTTAAAGGCATGAGAGAGAGGTAGGAATTGTGTGTGTGTGTGTGTGTGTGTGTGTGTGTGTGTGTGAAGAAGGGGCAGAAGTATGGGACAGAGATGACTGTGTAGCTTATGTGAGTGTGTTGAGGACAGTGGTGTTCAGTGTGTTCTCCTAGACCTGCCACTACTTGCCACCTGAGCTGTGCACAGTGTCATAAAAAAAAAAAAAACAGCACTCAGACCCGCCTCGCAGTCCAGATGGTCTCTGCATGTCAACAGACTGAGCTCTTTTCATACAGTGTCACAGCCAGAATTTTGATTTAAACATCACCCTTTTCTGATGCTCTTCCACCATTCCACTGGGACCTGGGTATTCCATTTTAATTGTACCTTTACTGCTTTACATAGGACAAAGCCTTTTATAATGAATAAAAGAACTGAAAAGCTTTTCCCTCTTAAAAACCCTGGTGACTCAACAAATACACATAAGCCACAAACCAATAAAGCCGTGATTAAAGTCTATGTGGAATGAATCTCTCAATGAGTAGAGCTTCGCTTTCTGTTACCATGGTCATCTAAACCCTTTGACGTATGTTGGGCTCTCTTGCTCATGGACCTCAGTCCCAACATCACTTTCTCCAGCCCTGAATCTTATGCTAGTGTGATTGCTCATTGGAGAAGTTTTACCTAACAGGAGGTACAGAGGGAAGGCTTCCTGAAACATGTGAGAAAACCAGGAAAATGACCCAAGTGAAGGGTAAAAGCAGAAGAAGAAAACCAGCGCAAACTGATAGCTTTCCTAGCTGGCACCTTTGCTCATGCTAAATTCAGAAGCTTCTGGAATAAGTAAGCAAGATGGATTTAGAAGGAGTTTTACCCAAATTTTGGTCTTCTGGCTCTTATTCTGTGTAGGATCATATTGTAAAATAGAAAGCACCCAGTCTCTGAAATGACATATTTTTTAGAGATAAAATTTGTATTTATCACCTGAGGCGGCAAGTCTGTGGTACCAAATACCTAGATGTAAACCAAAGAGATCCGCTGAGCTATGGATGTATGATTTCTGGTATACACAGACAACAATTTACTTTGATTTTGTTGCTTTGAGCAATTATTAATTCAGAGAACTCACTGGCCATCTGTTCTGATAAACTTTAAGTGGTTTGAGTTGTTTGCAATATTTCTTCTAGCAAAGCTTCTCTTATGGCAATGGTAAGCCTCTTTTTTTTTACTGTGTTGATAATTTTTTACCCAAAGTAATGTTTTTATTTAATGGATAAAAGAGAGATTGTAATTACAGCAGTGACTGTTACAGACCCAGAAAGGAGCCAACTAAGGAGGGAAGGACTAGAACTGGTTGTTATTTTTAAATGACATTCTTCAAATATGACAATCTGTAAATAAACTGTATATTGCCCTTTGAAGGAAAGAGCCTGAGGTGGAAACTCCACATTTGGTGATTGAGAGGTCTGGTTTGGGGTTTTCAAATGCTTCCAGTGACTCCTGACATGGTTTGGCTATGGAATTCATCCACTTAAAGATGAAAGAAGACAAACAGTTTGAGGCCGATGGGAGCTACTTGTTTTACACATTTAACTGAATTTTTTCATTTTTACAACCATTACCAATAGTTATATTAAGTGCTACATAAACTGTCCTGGGTATGATAAAAACAGCCTCTCTGGGATAGTCTAGAATGTCTGACCCTGAGAAGTCAGAAGCTTTGATGAGAGTGACTTTTCACTCCTCTGTCATCAGGGAGAAGAAACTGAGGGTCAGAGAAGAATGGAAGCTTGCTCAGGTTTATTTTGAGAGGGAAAAAACTCTATATTAGGCCTTCACTGTGATGCTTTGCTTGTCATCGAGTCTTTTTTTTTAAAGTAGAACCAAGCCTGGTACCGTGTGGTAGGTACTTTTCTTTCTGCTTCACCTCCAAATACACCTTTGAGGCCTAACTCATGTGTGCTCTTCTCCTGGTTTTTCCTCGGGATGAGTATCTACCTCGTAGAGACTCAGTTGCAGCCCTCTTCACATCTTGCCTAGTTTTATATTAATCCTATGGGCCCCGTATGCAAGGGCAAATTATCCAATAAGCAAGGTAAGTGTGGGCTTATTTGTGCTTACTTACTAATCTATAGTGAGCAATTTCACATTTTTTCACCACATCAAAGATTCTACCTCTAAGTATGGCTGGCACATGTCTCTCTCCCAACCCCACAACACCTTCCTACAGAATCAAAGCCTCTTTTCACATTTACGACACCTGACAGGGGCGGATGACTCAGTAAACAAGGTAAGCACAGGCTTACTTGTGCTTACTTACAAATCTGTAGTGAACAATTTTACATAGGTTTTGCCCCTTCTATGTGACTTCAAAGAGTTCTCCATCAAAGCAGGGGAACAAGGCTGACCTTGCGGGACACTGGCCCAAGAGTTTGAGGCAGAGATTAGACTCCAGGACTGTTCTAAAAACAACAAAAAACCTGTTGCCCTTGAGTCAATTCTGACCCATGGTGACCCCATGTGTGACAGAGCAGAACTGAACTCCATAGGATTTTCTTGGTTGTAATCTGTACGGAAGCAGATCACCCAGTCGTTTCTTCTGTGTATCACTGGGTGGTTTTGAACCACCTTTAGGTTTTTTTTTTTTTTTTTTTTCAGGTTAGTACTGGAGTGCAAAGCACTCTACCCATGGCTAACCTGAACTCAGAACCAAAGAGATGAATCTGGTCAAAGTTCCTCAGTTCCTAAGTGAGAACTAAACTATGGAAAGGCCATGTTTGACCTAGGACTTGGCTGCTCAAAGTGTGATCCCTGGGCCATTAGCATAATTATCCCTATTAGACAGAATCTCAGCCTCCTCCCACCCCAACCCACTCACGCCTTGTTATGGATTGAATCATGTCCCCCAGTAAATGTGTGTCAACTTGGCTAGTCCATGATTCCCAGTATTGTGTGACTGTCCACCATTTTGTCACCTAAAGTGGTTTTCCTATGCGTTGTAAATCCTGCCTCTATGAGGTTAACAGGGCAAGATTTTCGGCAGTTATGTTAGTGAAGCAGGACTCAATCTATAAGATTAGCTTTTGTCTTAAGTCAATCTCTTTTGAGATATAAAAGAGAGAAGTGAGCAGAGCGACATGGGGGACCTCATATCACCAAGAAAGCAGTGCTGGAAACATAGAACATTCTTTGGACCCAGGGTCCCTGTGCTGAGAAGTTCCTTGACCAGGGAAGATTGATGACAGAGACATTCCTCTAGAGTCTACGGAGAAAGAAAGCCTTCCCCTGGAGCTAGCACCCTGAATTCAGATTTCTAGCCTCCTAGACTATGAAAGAATAAATTTTTCTTTGTTAAAGTCATCCATTTGTGGTGTTTCTGTTACAGCAGGGCTAGACAACTAAGACACCCCTGATCTACTGAATCAGAGACTGCATTTTGACAAGATTCCCCCGTGATTCAGGTAAACATTGAAGTTTGAGGAATACTTCTCTGGAGAACTCAAGACAGAATCAGGGTCAGGGTCCCAGAGCTGACAGTTTGGAACTCAGTAAGGATGAGGTGGGTGTGAGAGCAGGCCAGGAGCAAGAGGTGGGAAACTAAGGCTGGAGGACGGGGGGATGACTGCCAGGAGTCCTCTATTCAACCTCCAACTCAGCTATAAGGATGTAGGGGACCAGTGACCCATCTTACTCTTCTGTCTATTTGGAGCCTAGCACAGCACCTTGCACTTCTCAGATGTGCAGCTGCTCTCTGTTGAACCGAATGAACGCCCTCGGCCTTTCCTGCCAGACCACGGCTTGGGCCAATTATAGCGAGAATCACCAGGCGAGATCATGACATTTTGGATTTTCTTCAGCAAAAAAATACCCTGCTAGATCAGAAAAAATCCACATCACATCCTTTGAGAATCCAGGCAGAACCCCAAAGGACCCAGGGTCCCTCTTGGGTGTTGACACATCAATGTGCAATCTCTGTAAAAAGGAAAATGGACCTGCTGAATCTCAGTATGATTTTCCATGAGGTAGGTGCCAAGACACTAAGTCCAGAGCCCAGCTGTGCACTTCGGGAGTCCTTATTGCCAGCCTCTGCAGAACCTCAGGAATAAGCCCTGCTTGCAGTAGCCTTCCCCTGGCAAGAGTTAACTCTAAGGTGCAGCTGAAGGAATGTGAAGGCAGGAGAGCCAGCTTGGGGGATTGCTATTGCAATCAGAAGACGGACCAAGCCAGAGTTCCAAAGCCCTTTGAAGGGATGCCAGCTTGGACACATGTTTCCAATTATCATATGCAATCTTCAGACAGTGTGCAAGTTGCACTTTTATTATGTCAAAGTGAAAGGAATGGTGAGGGCGAGATAAAGGGGAAGAGGCCGCCAGCCAGAGACTGCACTTAGCCGTGGCACCAAGTGTCAGCCCAGGTGCCAAGCCTGCCTTCAACCCAAGTCTGCCCCTAGGAGCCAGTGGCACAAGACTCCCACCCTAACAGCCTCACTTTTTCCTAACTATTTTGGGGGCCATGAGAACAGAGCAGATATGGCTGGAGGAGGCCCCACCTTCAGGAAGATATTTGACCATATCTTCAGGATTTGATCTGACCACAGGCAAGATTCTGTGGAAATTGTACAAGGACTTTAACTCTGTCCACCCGCAAGATTTCACACGTTTTTCCTTGAGTTTTTCCAAGGTCTGTATCTGCAAGAGAAGCTAGTTCCTTTGCTCATTGTAGCTCAGAACAAGGTGTGAGAATAGAGGCAGCTCTTCTCTCTCTCCCATCCAGGGCCAGGTAGCCTCTTGGTTGAATTATACTGAGTTTGTAGTTCTGGAATAAGTCCCAGCAAAGGATAATAATTTTATTCCACTTCTTTTTCCAAACACAGTTCAAAAGTTGTTTCCTTCGGGAAGTCTTCCCTGGTTTACTCTTTCCATCTATTGCTTCTTATTACTGTACTGACTGCTTACTCAAAAACTCAGAATAGAATGTTTATTTGCACTGATTTGCAGGTTGCTTTGTCTATTTTTTTTTTTTGTCTATGTTCTCAAGTCAGCGTGTGGGTGCATGTGAGTATACAACGTACACTTCCTGGCTGTAGCTTAGCTCTCAGAGGTTATTCACGGATGTAGATATATACAATACCCATGTCTCTGTGTATAGGTGTGTGTGTATAATGAATATATGTGTATATGTAGACTTGTGTAAACATGTATGTATTTTTACACGTTTTATATACAACAATGTGCTATGTGCCAAGCACTGGACTAGTACAACTGTAAAAGTAGGTTCTATTATTATCCACATTTTGCATAGAAGAAAACACAAGTGCAGAGATGTAAGATAACTTGTCCAATATCAGTTAGCGATGTAAGATAACTTGTCCAATATCACTCAGCGAAGCCAGTGGTGAGGCCAGGATTTGACCCGACAGTCCCATCAAGCTCTTTACCATGACACCAGCCTTTGAATACTCTTCAGAGAGATGACTCCCGTGCAGTGTCCTTCAGGAAGAACCTGGTCTTCAGCTTGGACCATTAACCCAATCATTGCTGGCACATGGTAGGGGCAGGGGACGAGGGTGGGGATGGTGGAGAAAAGATGGGAACTGAACTCTGTCTCGCCTGCCCTAAGACAGTGCTTGAGTGCCTGCCACATGCAAGGCTGTGGTCCAGGGGCTGAGGGGACGCAGATGCAATGCCTCCTGGACTTTAAGGAGCCTGGAGCAGTGGCCCCTGGGTAGGAGGGGTTTTTCTCAGGTTGCTGGTGTGGAAAGGTCTGTCCAACTTAATCTTGGCCCTGGGCCTCCTGAGCCATCTTCACAAATCCAGGTGAACTTTGGGAAGGTCGGAGTTTCTCAGTTACAGATCCAAGTGAATTAGATCAAAACAGATCCTGCGTGCTTGACACGTGGAAACTCTCAGATTCAATGGTTTATAAACCTGCCAAGGGCTGGGGGAGTAAACACATCCCAGAGAGCTGTGAAGCAGTTCTCTGGCAGTGATGCACACACGCAAGACAACACAGTCTTCCAGGCTACTCTCCTTAAGGTAGTCTTTGTTTTAGAATCCAGGGTCTTGCTCAAAGCTAAGCCACGAAAAATGCTTAGTACTGTGCCTGGCACATGGAAAGCTCTTAGTAAATGTAAGCAGTCACTGTTAGTATTGCTTGTCACAGCATGAACCTATGATACATCTATAAAAACGTCTGTTCACAAATCTCTTTGCATTGTTGAAAGCTGTCCCACCCCATTCTAACAGCCTCTCAGGGTTTCTCAGCCAACCTTACTTTTCAAAATTAAAATTTATTACATACTCCTTAAGTATCAGGTACTTACGTATATTGATATAGATAGATACATAGATATACACATATATATATACATAAAATCTCATTTAATTATCCCTCGACCCTCTGAGAAAAGCACTATTATTATCCTCATTTCATAGATGAAGATATTGAACTCAGGGAGGTTAAGCAACTTGCCCAAAGTCACATAGCCAGTAAGGAAAAGAACCTTGCTTGTCTGACTCCAATGCCCTTAACCACTACATCAGAACTCTAGAATCTAGGTGGCCTTCCTAAGTCCTGTTTCAGGCAGGGTCTGAGCTGAAAAGCTGCTCTTCTTGCTCCTGGGCCTGGTTATGCCTTACCCATATTCCATGAGAGTCCACTGATTGGAGGGTTTCCCTTACCCAATCTGCACATTAGCCAGTAAGCAAATATTTAGTTATTGAGTGAGCACCAACATAGTTGTTACTTCCTACAGTCAACGAAGGAATTGTTAAGTTTGGAATAAAATATTTTGCCTGACACTTGCCTAGGACTTGACTGTTTACTTACTTTCAAATACATGATTTTGCTTTGTACTCCCAACTCTTGGATACAGGAATGATTATTTTCATTTCACAGCTACAGGAACCAAACTTAAATAGGCACTGTGGTTTGCCAGGGTTTCACAGATAGGGATAAGAGAGCTGGGCCTAGAACCTAGCTCCCCTGACACCAGGTCCAGCGTTTGTACCATTACACCAGGTTGCTTCCTCAGACACCAGAGTTGGCTGAAGACCTTGACTCCTAGGGGCCCAGTCATTCCCACTTTTCCATTCAGGCCTGTGGAAGAAAGGCTGAGGTAAGTGCTGAGTGTCAGGCCCCAGTGTTCTTTATAACCCATAGCTCCCCTCAAGTCTGCTCTCCCTGCTCCTTTTCTCCAAGGCATGGAAAACACATGGCTCAGGTAGGACAGACCCTGCCCCTCCCTCTGTCTTCTGCTTCTAGGTCTGAGGTGGACCCTCAGATTATGCTGAGCAGAAAGTGGTGAGACTTTGAGGAGGAACATTTTTGTGTTTCACGGGGATGAAAATAGCTGTTTAGTTGCTGCTATTTAGTATCTATCCCATTGTAGGTTTTTGTTAGTAGGGAGAGCAGATCTCTGAGAGGCTGGTGCTCTGGTGGGGGGAAGAGGAGGGAGTCACAAGGATAGACTCAAAATATAAATAGAGTCAGGCACCATATTGCTGTCATTGTCCAGAACCAGGAGTTTTGCCTCAGGCTGAGGAGAGAAAGGGCTTCACTAGGAGGGCTGGGCTGTGTCAGGCGGGGATGTGCCGGGGTCTGCGCGCTAGTTTACTTTGGAGTGCTGAAGGGACACCTTCCAGGGAGGGAAGTTGCTGAGGGGAGAGGCATCTGCTCTAACCCTCTGGGCTTTGGGGGAACCCGGACAGAAAACCTCAGTGAGGCAAGAGATGGAAAAGTGTAAGGGGTGTGCAGCTGCTGCTACTCAGCAGAATACAATGGGCTATTTGGAACTGTGTTTTCAACGGGTTCAAATGGCTGGGGCCCTCTCAACCCGGGCCGGCCTCTCCCGGGGCAGCTAGGGTGGGTCTTAAAGCCAGAGCTCCCCCCCGTGTGTGGGAGGCAGAGTCCAAGCTGCGGAAACCACGAGGCTCGAGGTTGTTTTTGGACCGCTTCGACTCTGTTCAGCCAAACTGATATCCCCTCATATTGTGTGAAAACATTGGCTCCCACGCTGGGGCTCCAGACTTTCAGCTTAGAGCAGATTTTGTCTTTAGAGAAGATGGGTGGTATTAGTGGAGTTAGGGGCACCTTCTGTTATGAGACAGGACAGGAGAGCAACCCACACCAAAATGAGGTAGGTGCCCTTGGCCTCCATCCTTCCTCAGATGTTTAGAGGGTAAGCCTTCCCTCTAGGCAGTCCCGGGGAGCAAAGACATTTTTAGATGTCCTATGAAACCCTGGTGGTGTAGTGTTAAAGTGCTACAGCTGCTAACCAAAAGACTGGAAGTTCTAACCCACCAGGTGCTCCTTGGAAACTCTATGGGGCAGTTCTACTCTGTCCTACAGGGTCACTATGAGTCAGAAACGACTTGGTGGCAATAGGTCTGGTCTGGTCATGTGTCTCGTAAGCCAAGGGTGGTGCAAATGGTTAATCGTTGGACTACTAGCTTAAAGTTGGTGGTTTAAACCCAGCCAGAGGCACCTCAAAAGGTCACAGTTTTGAAAATGCTATAAAGTACAGCTCTGTTCTGCAACACACAGAGTTGACATGAGTTGGAATTGACTTGACAGCAACTAGTTTGGCTTCGTGTGTGTGTGTGTGTGTGTGTGTGTCTTGCAGTACTAGAAGTAGTTCTCCAGGACTCTCCATGCGGGTATAACTGCTCATTGACAAAGCCTGCCCAGCTGGGAGCTTCTTCCTGGTTGCCCTGCCTCACCATCCCTCTAACCACATCCAGGACCCAGCAGGCTTGTCCAGGCTTATGAGAAAGGGCACCCAGAAACTGTTTGTAGGAGGGGCCTAGCAAGGCTGCGGCCACTGGCACTCTAGTCCAGTAAAAAGCCACAGACACAGGTCAGTAGGAGGGCTCTCTCCCCACAGCCTTTATCTGACCGAAGTATCTCAGCACAGAATGTTCTGGTTGGTATTTCTTGAACATAAATCTTTATTCCAACTGCAGTAGCTTTGATAGAAAAAACAGGGCACATTTCATCATGCTTTTACCCTAATCAAATGTCTCTCACGCCAAAGCTCTCTGCGTTTCTAATTCGCCCTATTTGGATTGGGTTGGGGGTGGGGCAGGGCAGTGAGAGTTACAGAGGGAATGAATACGACCATTTGCTTTTTATCAGAGGGACAATTTGGGCCTGTTCTCATAAAAACCAGAGTAGGCTTTTCACCCTAGGAAGGCGGTGGGGCTGGGGGATAAAGAAGGAAAATTGCCATGTCTAGGGGAAAAAAAAGTGGCTTCAGGACAAATACAAAATGAAAGTGTCAGGGGAAGACAGGAGCGTGAGGTTGGTAGAGCCTTGCTCCTGGGCGTGCCCTGAAATCTCCCTGTCACCTTCAACTCTCTTTAAAATGCTCTTAATGTAGGAAGTATTGAAAACTATTGAGGATGTTAGGTGTCCCTGGGTGGCGCAAATGGTTAAGCACTCGACGACTAGCAGAAATGTTGGAGGCTCGAACCCAACCAGAGGTGCCTTGGAAGAAAGGCCTGGTGATCTGTTTCTAAAAGGTCAGAGCCATTGAAAACCCTGTGGCACAGATTTACTCTGCAACACGTGGTCATCATGAGTCTGAGTCGACTAGAGGGCAACTGGTTTGGTTTTATTTTTATTGAGACCGTTGGATTTCTTGAGGGTAAGGGAAAGTTGGCCAAGATGAGATGACACGCCCTCCTCCTCTTTCTGCTCCTTTGTCCCCATCCTCACACACGTCTGCTTGTTTTTACTCTTCCTCCTGTTTGGATTCCCGCAGTTGGGGAGGAAACCCAAGGCCTGGTGGTTCCCTTCTGACATGGCCCACCTCTCCTCCATGTTCCACCCCCACCCCTCATTGATCCGTTAGTTCTAACTACATTTATCTTTGTCTTTTCTCCCAGCCTCTTGTCCCTTGGCTCCAGCCACCTTTTGTCACTCGTGGAAATCACCCAATTAGTAACGTTAAAAAGTTTTCAAGAGTTCTTCCCTAACAGGTCCCTGGCTTCCCTGGTGATGGGCTGTTGTTGGGGCCATTGGAAGTCGCTGGAACTGTTAGTGGGTGGCAAGTGTGCTGGAAGCTCTAATGTTTTCCCTGGGTGATGAGACTTTCTGTAGGAAGCCACTGGAGGATCAGTGGAGGACCAGCCATTAGTGTTAAGGCAATCTTAACATGAAATCAGATCTACCGTGACAGATCTCCTGAGGTTACTCTGTTACAACTCTTTCAGTCAGTTTTCCGCAGAAAGCAGATCTCCTTCTAAAAACAAGCCAGCCTCAAGGTCTTTGGGGCAAGCCTCCATATAGCGAGTCCCTCCGGGACCAAGGAGGGGCCTCTCTGAGCCCCACGCCTGCAGTCATCTGCCTTCTGCTAAGGCTCCACAAACTTCCCAGAGTAAAGCAATCAAGGCGGGTAGATCCAGGCTACGGGGCAGGTAATCCAAGGATTAGGTAGCTTTGGCTCTGGAATGCAAAAAACAAAGTCTCAATCCAGCAGGCTTCCCTTCCTAATCATGCCCGATTTAGGCTAATATCTGAAACCAGTTTGCCTTCCCTGAAGTTGCAGTGGGGGTAGGGTAAGGGTTCCAAGTGAGCCTTAGAGGGACTCTAAGCTGAGTGAGGGGATCTCGCTGTGGACAACTCACCTTGCCGATTCCCAAGACCTACTGAAGATCCTATTGAGAAAAATGACTGGAGTGCAGGATGCTTCCAAAAATTTAATAAATAATGATTTTTTTAAAACTGTATAAACTATAAATTACCATGCAGTCTTTATAATTTAAAATAATTTACAGGTTGAGGTAGGGAGGGGCCCAGGAGAGTGGGGGGGGGCATCAGGGGAGGGGGTGGGTAGTGCAGGTCAGGCTTTTCTCCCAGTCTTCCTGCTGATCACACACACACAGGCCGTATTGATCCGGATAAACCGCCAGGCCGTCTGCCTGTCATCCAAGGTCAGCGCCCTGGTGAAGGAGTAATTTGGGGCACAATAGGAGTTCCAGTGCTTCGAGTCAATGCCCCTGCACCCATTGTCTACAGGATTGGGGTTCTGGCACTTGGTCTCAAAAAAGTACTGTTTGTACACAACATTGTTAATGATGACTTCTTTCAATACCATCACCTCCTTGCCTTTGATGTCCGTGGCGGTGGTCTTATCGCCAACCCACATGCTGACACTGTCACACACGGAGAACTCCCCCCTGTGGAAAATGGGGTGGGATGATTCGGATCGTTTGCTCCTGTGAGTCCTGTTGAAAGGGGCAGCACCACCAGCCTCAAAGTCCAGGTCCTGAGCCTCTATGGTGACAGGTGGGGGCTGGGTGCTAAACAGCACTCGGGGTGAACGTAGCCGCCGCTTTTTAAAGAGTTTGGGGTCCACGCTGATGTTGCAGGTCTGCCCGGCCACCCTTGCAGCTATCACCCCAGCTGGGGTGCTGTGGGCTCTGCGGAGGGCTGTATCAAGGGAATGTTGAAGTTTAGTCCAGTGGGCTTGGGGGATGGCGTGTCCTGCTGGGACATTGCTCTCTGCCTGTGGTTCTGCCTGTATGCCGATCAAAAACGCTGTAATCAGAGTGTAGAACAACATGGACATTACGCTATGCACCTGGAATGAAACAGAAATGAGGGTTATGACACAGAGTGCTGAGCGTCATCAAAAGTCACTGTTTCTTGGGATGTAGACCCCAAATTCTCATAAAAAGACCAGACTTAATGGTTTGACTGAGACTAGAAGGACCCTGGCAGTCGTGGTCCCCAAACCTTCTGTTGGCCCAGGACAGGAACCATTCCTGAAGCCAACACGTCAGACATGGATTAGACCGGACAATGGGCTGGAGAGAGATGCTGATGAGCTACTTGCATCAAGTGGACACTTCAGACTATGCTGGCATCTCCTGTCTGGAGGGAGATGGGAGGGTAGAGGGGGTTAGAAGCTGGCAAAATGGACACGAAAAGAGAGACTGGATGGAGGGAGCGGGCTGTCTCATTGGGAGGGAGAGTAATTGGGAGTATGTAGTAAGGTGTATCTAAGTTTTTATGTGAGAGACTGCCTTGATTTGTAAACTTCCACATAAAGCACAATAAAAATTATTAAAAAAAAAAAAAAGGAAAGGGAAGCAAGCAGAGAGTGGGGACTTCATACCACCAAGGAATCAGCACCAGGAGCAGAGCGCGTCCTTTAGACATGGGGTCCCTGTGCCTGAGAAGCTCCTCGACCAGGGGAAGACTGAGGAGAAGGACCTTCCTCCAGAGCCGACAGAGAAAGAAAGCCTTCCCCTGGAGCCAGTGCCCCGAATTTGGACTTGTAACTTACTAGGCTGTGAGAAAATAAATTTCTCTTTGTTAAAGCCATTCACTCGTGGTACTTTTGTTATGGCAGCACTAAATGACTAAGATAGGATCCATCTACAAGCAAAGGGACACCAAGAATTGGCAGCAGACACAAGAAAGCTAGGAAAGAGATCCACAGAAGGAGTAAATTCAGCCAAGACCTTCATTTGGACATCTAGATTTCAGAACTGTGAGAAAATAAATATTTGTCCTATAAAGCCAAAAAAAAAAAAAGAAAGAAAGTCACTGTTTCCAAGCCCCTCAGAGTCATTCTCCCAAGAGGCTCATGAAGAGGTAGTCTGGTCATCTCTGGGCAGGGTGACCCTAGAATGTATCATTCAAACTGGGACACATTTGAGAATGAAAGGAGATGCTAGCAATAATTACCCTGGGACAACCAGCGTAACCTAGGGCTGACTCAGACAACCTGGGGTGTGTGGTTACCCCACCTATGGAGTGGCCTTTTCCGGTAGGGACAGATACCCCTGACGTTCTGCTCAGTAGCTTGGTATGAAGATGGGGGCGTCACTTACACAATCACCTGTGTTCTGACTGCCAGCTTGTGGCAGCAGTGGACAGGGTGGTATGCGTGCTTGTGGGTGTCCTGGGAGGCAGGTGGGAGGAGTTTGAAAGCTCTCTCCAGAACCAATGTCTCAGAGGTGTTGGGGTCTCTTGTCCTACTCAATGGCTTTGATTCCAAAGGCATTGGGAAAGGCTGCTGGGGACACATCTCAAAGCCTCAGTACTGAGTAGTACCTCTTCAGACAGAAGCACTGGATTAGCTCTAAGATCTGGTGCCTCTGGACGCTTGTCGTGAAGCTACAAAGCATCATATTCGGAAAAAAAAAAAAAAAATCTGTGGCTCTGGGACTACCTCAGAGAGTTCATCTATTCGGCTATCACCTGTCACATATAAACGTGCTACTGCTCATGGTCCTATCTGTGTGATGTTTTTAAACTTTTCAAATGTGTTTCCTTCTAATTTCTCATTAGTCTGTGAGTTAGGTTAGGATTTGTCATCTGTCTTTCATGTATAAGGAAACTGATCCACAGAAAATCAATTGACGGGCTTAAAGTCACAAATAAAGACTAGACCGGAAATAGAATCCAAAGCTGACTAGCCTACCTTTCTGGCCATCTTTCCTTCCTCTGTTTCTGTTTCATTCTTAAACAGGTCTTTTCTTTTTAGTATTTGGTGTTATGTGGAACTGTCTATCACTTACAGGCAGTGCAAACCCCTCTTTGCATCTGCTCAGCAGGGCTCCACAATGCATTATAGTCTCTCACCAGGGACCATTCACAGGGCAAGGAAAGGTGGAATTAACTCTGCCCCGGAAGTTTCTTCATTCGCTCCTCCTGGTGAGCTCATATTCACACCTGTAGACATATATCAAATTCACCTCCTCTGTGAAGCTTTCCCAGACCTTCCTGGTAGGCTTAGAGGCACCCCCTATGTCTTAGTCATCTAGTGCTGCTGTAACAGAAATACCACAAGTAGATGGCTTTGACAAACAGAAGTTTATTCTCTCACAGTCCAGGAAGCTAGAAGTCCAAATTCAGGGTGTTAGCTCCAGGGGAAGGCTTTCTCTGTCGGCTCTGGAGGAAGGTCCTTGTTATCAACCTTCCCCTGGACTAGGAGCTTCTCTGCACAGGAATCCCAGGTTCAAAGGATGTGCTCTGCTCCTGGCGCTGCTTTCTTGGTAGTGCTGCTTTCTTGGTGGTACGAGGTCTCCCCGTCTCTCTGCTCGCTTCTCTCTTTTATATGTCAAAAGAGATTAATTTAAGACACAATCCAATCTTGTAGATCTCATCAATATAACTGCCACTAATCCATCTCATTAACGTCATAGTGAAGGATTTACAATACGTAGGAAATCACATCAGATGACAAAATGGTGGCCCATCACACAGTACTGGGAATCATGGCCTAGCCAAGCTAACGCACACTTTTGGGGAACACAATTCAATCCCTAACACCCTATAAAGGGTGTTCTCCAAACTTCCAATTCTGTCTCTTCCCCCATCTCTCCTCCGAACTCCCAGAGGTCATTCTACTACCTATCAACTTTCCAGCCTGGCTCAGATAGCACCTACTCCTTGAGGCCTTCTCAGAGCACCCCCAACAAAAATGATCTCTTTCAAGTCTGGACTTCAGCAATATGCATGTGTGTGTTTCTCTCCTACTGAATCGGTATAATAAAAAGAACAAAAGAAGTCTGCACTGGATCTGGGATTAGAAAATCTTGTTAAGATTCCTAGCTCAGCTACTTGTTAGCAGGGGGAAGCCACTTAATCCCTCTGAGCCTTAGTTTCCTCATTGATAAGAGGAGGACAATTAACCTGATTTCACAGGGCTATTGTTAGGATTAAATGGGTGCTCAAGAAATCTGTGTTAATTTTGAGTCATTTCAATGTCCTCAGGGTTAAAGACTTACCCATATTTTTATGCAAATAGCATGCACCTTCTGTGTTTGTTTGATGGCCTTGCCCTCCAAACTCCCTGAGGTATTTTCATAAGCACACTGTGCTGAATTTTTTTTACAGCAACATGTGGAAGAAGATCGGCATGGCAGGGCTTGTGAGGGTGCCTTGTAAGGGCAGGGTGCGGTTGGCAAACAAAAGCAGAAGGCGCATGTTATCTGTGTAAAAATACTGTAGTCTTCTTTACTTGTATTGCTGGTTATTCACTATCTGAGTGCCTCTCATCCATGCTTTCTCATAGCACACGGTTTTATGTCTATCAGACATTTTTCAAAGCATTGTAATTAACTGAGTCTGTTTCCTCCCCTGGGCATAAGGTCCTGGAGGTCAGTTTTGTCTTATCCACCTGTGTGTCCAGTTATACTGTCCCTCAGCATACACCTCTCTTGTCTTCGATGGGGTTTGTGCATAATCCTATTACCTCTTACGGTGTTGTGGCTAATCATTTACGTGTTGTCATGGATTGAATTGTGTCCCCCCCCAAAATATCTGTCAACTTGGCTAGGTCATGATTCCCAGTATAGTGCAATTGTCCACCCACTTTGTCATCTGATGTGATTTTCCTATGTGTTGTAAATCCTATTTCTATGATGTTAATGAGATGGGATTAGCGGCAGTTACGTAGCCTTAATCTACAAAATTAATCTACCATTTAAATCAATCTCTTAAGAGATATAAAAGAGAAAGCAAGCAAAGAGACAGGGGGGCCTCATACCACCAAGACACAAGAGCCAGGAGAATAGCACATCCTTTGAACTCCGGGAACCTGCGCTGAGAAGCTCCTCGACCAGGGGAAGACTGAGGACAAGGACCTTCCTCCAGGGTCGACAGACAGAAAAAGCCTTCCCCTGGAGCTGATGCCCTGAATTTGGACTTGGAGCCTCTTAGACTGTGAGAGAATAAATTTCGCTTTGTTAAAGCCATCCACTTGTGGTATTTCTGTTATAGCTGCACCAGATAACTAAGACACATGTCTATCTCCCTGAGAACTTTTAGAGGCTGTCATTTGCATTTTAATATGCTGGGGCCCATGTGTAGTGCCTGGCATGTAGGAGGTCTTCAAACACTGTTAGTTGAATGAATGAGAGTGAATGGTGGGAGGCCAGAAAAGCTCACCATCTGACTTCTTCCACCACAGTGCATTCTTTCATTTTGACTTGTGCATATGGCCACATGCAGCTTTTCTGATCTATTTTAAAATGATGCATAACTCTCAATAATATACTTTTATTCAGCCAAAAATAGCTCTTTGGTGAGATACCAAGAAGGAAACTACCAAATTCTTTTCTCTTTGGTTACTTGGAAAAATGTTTTCTTTGCTCCAATTCTTCTGTGTCTCGTACAGTGTCAGCTGGCCATGCAGAGAAGGCGATGGCATGTCTATGCCTTTGGCCACCATCAGTTCTACTGGCTAACGGTTGTGCAGATAAGGGTCAACTCCAGCTGACAGCTAGTTCAAGCCCTTTGCTTTTGCTCCTTCCCTTTGCTTTTGCTCCTTCTCTGTTTCATTTCTTTCTTTTTCTCAGTACTATGATATCTCTGTCAGAGAGTAAGTCAAGAAAAAACAAAACTAAAATTCATCCTTTTTGTCCACATGAGTAACACTTGTTCGAATTTGGATAGGGAGATGTGAAAGAACACTGACTAAAATCTAAGGTTTCGATGGAAATAAGGTCCCCATTAACGAACTTCTCCTAAGGAGTCAACTGAAATTTCTGTGCAGTTGATGACCCTACCTGGATCTCTAGCCCGCCTGCTCTTTTATAAGCCAGTTCTGAATCACTAGCCCCTTGATGGGCAATTCTCCATGAATATTAGCATTTTAAATGTAAGACATCCAAACAAAAACCTTCATACTCATAATCCTCATTATGATCATCTCCCTTTTTTCTTCCTCTTTATCCAACATCAAACCTGAACGGAACCCATTGTCATCGAGTCGACTCTGACTCATAGTGATCCTATAGGACAGAGTACAACTGCCCCATACAGTTTCCAAGGAGCGCCTCGTGGATTTGAACTGCTGACCTTTTGGTTAGCAGCTGTAGCCCTTAACCACTGTGCCACCAAGGTTTCTGTTATCCAACAACAGCAGCCCCATTTTGGACCACTTGATGATTTACAAAGTAGTTTGACAGCTACTATCTCTTTTGATCATCTTTCTAAACCTGCTTCTCTGCATTTTCCTTTTTTCTGTTAATGGGACCATTATTCCTTCATTCACCAGCTCCAAACCTGAAATCATAACTAGACTCTGCACTTTCCTCTATGCCCTTCCTCTAGTCATCCAGTCAGCCCTCTTGGGTCTGCTATGGTAGCAACTCTTTAAACTGCTTTCCATCCTCATCTCCTCACCCGTAGTTCAGGTCACGGGGACAATCGGCCAACAAGTGTCCTAACCCTTCACCTCTCTTCCAATGCTTACTATCCTTGGCCACTTCATTTAACTTCTTATAGCTTGGGCCTGATCACATCATGGATCAGTGATGGATCCAGTGGGGAGCGCACTGTATGATGAATCAGTAAGGAATCCTCACTCCTCTATGCCCCTCACATATTTTGCATCCCAGGCAAATAGAGTTCCTTACAGGTCTGTGCTTCCCCACCATTGCCCTTCATTCAGACTCTTCTGTACCAGGCATGCTCTCAGGCCCCTCTCTGTGCCTTTCTGCTCTCCACCCCTACTGGCTGAAATCCTTCCTGCTGTCTTTTGACACCAACTTAAAGGCCACCTCCACTGGGGTGCTTTATCTAACTCTAATGGGATAAATTCTCTCCCTTTTCCACATCTTAAAGCATTTCCTTTGTGCACTCTTAAAGGCAGTGGTGTTCTCCTCTTAGCCTTCCTCCTTGTTGTTGTTGTTGTCAGGTGCTGTCGAGTCGGTTCCAACTCATAGCAACCCTATGCACAACAGAACACTGCCTGGTCCTGCACCACCCCCACAATTCTTGTTATGCTTCAGCCCATTGTTGCAGCCACTGTGTCAATCCATCTCATTGAGAGTCTTCCTCTTTTTTGCTGACCCTCTACTTTACCAAGCATGATGTTCTTCTCCAGGGACTAATCCCTCCTGATAACATGTCCAAAGTATGAGAGATGTACTCTGGCCACACTTGTTTCCTAGGAGCATTCTGGTTGTACTTCTTTTGGCAGTCCATGGTACATTCAGTATTCTTCCCCAACAGCACAATTCAAAGGCGGCAATTCTTCTTAGGTCTTCTGTATTCACTGTCTAACTTTTGCATGCATATGAGGTGACTGAAAACACCATGGCTTGGGTCAGGTGTACCTTAGTCCTCAAGGTGACATCTTTGCTTTTCAGCCGATTTGCCCAATGCAGTGTGTCTTTTGATTTCTTGGCTGCTGCTTCCATGAGCATTGATTGTGGATCCAAGTAAAATGAAATCCTTGACAACTTCAATCTTTTCTCCGTTTGTCATGATGTTGCTTATTGGTTCAGTTGTGAGGATTTTTGTTTTCTTTATGTTGAGGTGTAATCCATACTGAAGGCTGTGGTATTTGATCTTCACTAGTAAGTGCTTCAAGTCCTCTTCATTTTCAGCAAGCAAAGTTGTGACATCTGCTTAATTTTCTTCCTCATATAGTCCAGCTTCTCTGATTATTTGCTCAGCATACAGATTGAATATGTATGATGAAAGGATACAACCCTGATGCACACCTTTCTTGGTCCATGTTCAGATTCCTTAAGAGCACAATTAAGTGTTCCAGAATTTCCATTTTCTGCACTGTTATCCATAATTTGTTATGATCCACACATTCGAATGCCTGAAAAAGCAAAAAACCAAACCCATTGCTGTCAAGTCGATTCCGACTCATAGCAACCCTATAGGACAGAATAGAACTGCCCCGTAGGGTTTCCAAGGAGTGCCTGGTGGATTCAAACTGCCCAGTTTTTGGTAAACAGCCATAGCTCTTAACCACTATGCCACCAGAGTTTCCAATGCCTTAGCATAGTCAATAAAACATAGGTAAACATCTTTCTGGTATTCTCTGCTTTCAGTCAGGATCTATCTGACATCAGCAATGATAACCCTCGTTCCATGTCTTCTTCTAAATCTGGCTTGAATTTCTGGCAGTTCCCTGTCAATATACTGCTGTAACCACTTTTGAGTGATCTTCAGCAAAATTTTGTTTGCATGTGATATTAATGATATTGTTCAGTAATGTCTTCATTCGGTTAGATCATCTTTCTTGGGAATAGGCATAAATATGGATCTCTTCCAATTGGTTGGTCAGGTAGCTGTCTTCCAAATTTCTTGGCATAGATGAGTGAGCACTTCCAGCACTGCATCTGTATGTTGAAACATTGCAATTGATATTCCGTCAATTCCTGGAGCTGTGTTTTTTGCCAATGTCTTCAGTGCAGCTTGGACTTCTTCCTTCAGTACCATGGATTCCTGATCACATGAACCTCCTGACATGGTTGAACATGGATCAGTTATTTTTGGTATAGTGACTATGTGTATTCCTTCCATCTTCTTTTGATGCTTCCTGTGTCATTTAGTATCTTCCCCGTAGAATCCTTCAGTATTGCAACTTGAGGCTTGAGTTTTTTCTTCAGTTCTTTTAGCTTTAGAAATGATGCATGTGTTCTTCCCTTTTGGTTTCTTATCTCCAGGTCTTTGCACATGTCATCATGATACTTGGCCTTCTCGAGCCGCCTTTGAAATCTTCTGTTCAGGTCTTGACTTCATCATTTCTTCCTTTCACTTTAGCTACTTGACATTCAAGAGCAAGTTTCAGAGTCTCTTCTGATATCCATTTAGGCCTTTTCTTTCTCTCCTGTGTTTCAATGACCTCTTGCTTTCTTCATGAATGATGCCCTGATGTCATTCTACAACTTGTCTGCTCTTCAGTCATTAGTGTTCAATGCGTCTTATCTGCTCTGGAGATGGTCTCTAAATTCAGATGGGATATACTCAAGGTCATATTTTTGCTCTCGTGGGCTTGTTCTAATTTTCTTCAGTTTCAACTTGAACTGGCACATGAGCAATTGATGGTCTGATCTGCAGTCAGCCCCTGACCTTGTTCTTACTGATATTGAGCTTTTCCATTGTCTCTTTCTACAAATGTAGTTGATTTGATTCCTGTGTATTTCATCTGGCAAGGCCCATGTATATAGTCACCATTTATGTTGGTGAAAAAAGGTATTTGCAATGAAGAAGTCATTGGTCTTGCCTAGAAGAACTAGATAGTGCCCAGCTACCACCAAAGATTGCCCTGACAGGGAACACAACAGAGAGTCCCTGACGGAGCAGGAGAAAAGTGGGGTGCACAACTCAAATTCTAGCAAAAAGACCAGACTTAATGGCCTGACTGAGACTGGAGGGATGCCAGAAGACATGGCCCCTGGACTCTCTGTTAGCCCAAAACTAAAGCCATTCCCAAAATCAACTCTTCAGGAAAGATTAGACTGAAGTATAAAATATAAAATGATACTCGTGAAGAGTATGCTTTTTAGCATGAGACTAAATGGGCAGCTCCTGTCTGGAGGCAAGATGAGGAGGCAGAAAAGGACAGGAACTGGTTGAATGGACATGGTACATGTGGGGTGCAAAGGAGGAGTGTGTTGTCACATTATAGGGACAGCAATTAGCACCACACAACAATGTGTGTATAAATTTCTGTATGAGAAACTAACTTGAGCAGTAAACTTTTACTTAAACACAAACACACACACAAAAATTGTTAGTCTTGCAAAATTCAATCATGCGATCTCCAGCATAGTTTATATCACCAGGCAAGGCCATCTTTTCCAACTACCGATCCTTCTTCGTTTCCACCTTTTGTATTCCAATCACCAGTAATTATCAGTGCATCCTGATTACATGTTCAATCAATTTCAGACTGAAGAAGTTGGTAAAAAATCTTCAATTTCTTCATCTTTGGCCTTAGTGGTTGGTGCATAAATTTGAATAACAGTCGTATTAACTGGTCTTCCTTGTAGGTGTACAGATATCATCCTATCACTGGCAGCGTTGTACTTCAGGATAGATTTTGAAATGTTCTTTTTCACGATGAATGAAACGCCATTCCTCCTCAAGTTGTCATTCCTGGCATAGTAGACCATGTGACTGTCCAATTCAAAATGACCAATACCAGTCCATTTCAGCTCACTAATGCCTAGGATATCGATGTTTAGCCTTCTTCCCGGAAGGTAAAGGTCCCAAGGTCATGTTTGTGGCCTCTCCATTACCTAGTACTCCCAGACTAGTTCCACCTCCAAGGATCATTGAGTCTGTAGGTAAGTCTCCTTCCTTCTCCGATCTTTAATTTCTCCACCTCAACAATGATGTTCAAAGGTATCTTCCAACTCTGACACTGATTGTAAACAGTTATACAGTTTTCTACTCTGCTTAGCACTCTGCTGGTTCTACTTAATTGGCTCCACAGAGTGCTTAAAACTGAATGTTACTTCTCAATTCACAGTAACACGCGGTGCCTAGTTACACTTAATCACAATGGAGATTTGCATCATCCACAGATGGTTTAATTAAGATTTGAAAATGTCACAAATAATCTCTCATTTGAGTTTTAGGCTAAAAGGTATGTCTTAAAAAATAATGCTTGATTTACTCATCTTTAAAAAATTGTCTAAATATGTCACCCTTTAAAAAAAAATCATCAGTACTTAAAAAAGGAAGAAAGAAAGAAAAATGAATATTTTCCATTCCAGTGATCTAATGCACAAAGTACCACTTAGAAAAGAACATTCCCTCCATGGTTAAAGAGAACCATGATAGGAGTTGCACTTATTTTTAAGAACTTTTGAAGCTTTTCTCCTGAACAGATGACAATCCTCTCTGTGGCTTCACTAACTAGAGTTTTGCAGCTGAATAATAAGCTGGGGAAGATGCAATTAAGAGCGCACATAAAGGAGGAAACGTGTTCTGTTTAATGGGCAAATGTTCTTTCTTTGTCCTGTTCCTACCTGGAATGGGAGCTAAATGGCTGTGAGTTGGGGGGTCAGTTGGGGTGCCTTTAAATTCAGGTGCTGATGAACTGCTCCGCCCTCTTGCCCTTCCCTGGGCCTGTGGTACATTCTGTGAATTTCTAGCAGTTCACATACTCCAATAACAAGAGAAATTTCTGCACCAGGCGAATGATCTCCACACAGATTCTGGCCTCACCTGAATAGATGATGAAGCTGCCAGACAGAACTAAGCAAACCACCCCCACTGTCTGCCAAAAAAAAAAAAAGAAAACATTGCCATGGAGTTGATTCATGGCAATTCCGTGGCGCAGAGTAGAACTGCTCCATAGCGTTTTCAAGGCTGTGACCTTTCAGAAGCAGATCTCCAGGCCTGTCTTCCGAGGTGCCACTGGGTGAGTTCCAACTGCCAACCTATTGGTTATGAGCTAAGCAACTACCCGTCTGTGCCACTCAGGAGCCCAGAGTTAAGCAAAAAAAAAAGAGTTAAGCAAGTGGCCCAAATATTTACTTGTGGCTAGGAGGGCTGATGTACAGGGAGGCTTGGCAGTGGTGCCTGTTGAGGTCCATGGCAGAAATGAGTAAGATAAGCCCTGCCTTAGAGAGAGAGGTGCCAAGATCTGTTAGTGATTCTCAGGCTACAGACTGGATCAGTGAACCAGGGTCACTAGCTGTTGGCAAGAGAGGAAATTCTTGTGGCTGAGGAAATCCAGCTTCCGCCTCCTCCTCAATCTCCCTCCCTACATTCTGAGAGTGGGTCAAGGGTCATTTTTTTGTTTTACACTTGGCCTCTGCTCTAAAAGTAAACTGCCCACTGTCTTCACCCTAAAGGCTCGGACACACTTAGTTCTTGGAGCCTGCGTGGAACGTGAACGTGAGAGGAATTCTCTGCCCCTCCACTGCCCAGGGCAGTATCTCGGAGGCAGCCTGCACTGCAGCAGAGAAAAGTACTGACAGGATAAAACCTAGCGCCTCTGCTAGTATCTCCCAGACAGGGTTGACGGGGAGGAAACATGGACTGGAAGGGAAGTCAGAGATTACCAAGCCCAGAGGTTCTCAAACCTGTGAACATCACAATCACCCAGGCTTCTCACACCATAGAAAGCTGGGCCCCACCCCAAAAGTTTCAGATTCCAAAGGTTGGGGGTGGAGCCTGAGAGTCTGAATTTCTAACAAGTTTCCAGGTGATGCTGATGCTGCTGGACTGGGGACCACACTTTGAGAACTACTCATTTACTCCAATCCTTTAACATAGAGGACAGAAATGAGCCTCAGGGAGGCTATGTGACCTGGGGTTCTGCAGCTACCGATAGAGGCAGTCAGTGTGGGGGTGCCTGGCCTGTTGCTCGGCCTGGGTGCCTTTTTTGGAGGGGGGGAGCCTGAGGTCTCACATATGCTGTAATTGATAGGTCCTAGGGAGTGTTTGACACCCTGGGTGGCATAAACGATAAATGCTCAGCTGCTAACCAAAACGTTGGCAGTTCAAGTCTACCCAGAGGTGCCTCGGAAGAAAAGCCTGGTGATCTACTTCTGAAGAAATTAGCCTTTGAAAACTCTATGGAGCACAGTTCTACTCTCAGACACATGGGGTCACTGTGAGTCAAAATTGACTCCATAGCAAGTGGTGGGGATGTGTTTGCTTAAACCCCGATATTTAAGTGAAATTTCTGTTCAATGGATAGTCAGTTTGACCTTCCTGATGCCACAAATCCAGATACCTGGGAACATTTGCACATTTAATTGCTTTTATATCTGGTTTATCAGTTCTCTGAGTATCATGCAGACTTGATCCAAAAGTACTTAAAATGCTCATGATAGAAATATGCAACCAGGAAGCACCAGCAGGTGCAGGCACCTGTGAATTTCTTGATCTTCTCTGGGACAGATGTGCTGGCTGCATGAATGGGAACAGAACCTACTAGTTTGAATTCTTAGAAGCACATCTTAAAATGAATGAGGTGAGATTATAATTATTATTATCTTTTATTGGGCATAATTGTTTCATTAACCATCACAATAACCCTGGGAGGTAGGTATTATTGCCATTTTACAGATGAGGAAACAGAGGCTTAGTAAGATTAAGTAATCTGATCACAGTCACATACGTGGCAAAACTAAAACTCAAAGCCAGGCCTGCCTGTTCCCTGTGTTAGAGCTTCCCCCCCACCCCCCCACTCTGCTGGCTAAGGGGATGGAGAGTAGTTAGGGAGCTTCTGTCTCACAAGGTCGCCTGCTCAGACAATCAGAGGGGTGTGTGGAGGCTCTGACAAAGGCCATCTATTCAAGGGCCTGCATTCTGTTACTGTGGAGGTGGGGCAGCTTAGATTCTTCACGTGTCCTTGGAAGGTGTGGGGCCAGCCTGAGAGCAAGGCCATTCCCCTCCCAAACTGGCTTAGAGGCTACATTTGCTGGGGTTGCTATGAGCCACTTCAAGCCCAGTGATCAGCAGTTGGATCAGACCCCCCCTCCTCAGCCTGGGGCTTATTCCCAGCTGTCACTTGAGGTCCCTGCTCCTGGCAGCTCCAGGGCGAGGAACCCTCATGAGGCAGTTGCCCCTCAGGTGCTTACCTCCGTGTGGCCAGGACAGAAAGCTGCTCCTGTGGAAAAGCCTTTATTAGGCCCAGACACTGAGCTGAGCTTGGGTCCAGCATGCCATCCAGCCCCCGGGACTGCACGACCACGGGCCAGGACTCTGTGGGGGAAAGAGCTGGCATTAGATGGGCATGCCGCCACATTCCAGCAGATGGATACCCATGCTCTAGGCAGGAGGGGAGGGATGTGCCAACAGGGCAACCCCGCTTCCCTTAGTTCTGGGATTTTACCAGCATCAAGGCCCAGGAAGGAGTTAGGAATCAGTTATCAAAATTACCAGGGATCTGGCCTTTCATACCAAAATGGGGTTGGGTAAAGTGTTGCCGGGAGAGGGTACTTGCTTTTCACTCTTGTGCCAAAGCTTCTTGGTTTATGCCTAGACACAATGCATGTCTAACCTTACACCCAGTATAGGTGCTTTCAGATCAACACCAGAGTCCTGTTACAGCAGACTCCTAATCCAGCATCAAAATGGAAATTATTCTAATTACGCCTGGGCAGATGTAGACCCAACTCTGAACCAGCATAACTAAAATAAATTATCAGGGTGGGGGGGGGGGTGGGGGAAGTCCAGACAACTCAGAACAAGTTGATGCTTTGGTAAAAATACAGATGAGCAACGGCAAATAAGACAACTTTACCACTTGTTGGAGCTTTTACAGAACTGGGACATGGATCTCAGAGAACCATGCTGAAGGTCAAATTTTAGGAGCTGGAAGCTATGGAAATGATACAATGAGAAAACAATTTCATTCGATTTTAGTTTGCAATTTCCAGATGTGTTGGACAGTTTCTATTCTCCCCTCAGTGCCCTCAACCCCATCTGATACATGTAGGTGGTTTATTCATTCATTCAACAAATATTTCCTGAACATGTACTATGTGCCAAACAACTGTTCTAGGTTCTAGAGACACAGCAGTCAATAAGGCAGGACAAAGTCCCAGCTCTCAAGGAGTGTATAGTCTTGTATGAACAAGATGTCTTCAGATTCTTTACGCGCCATGAAGGATATGCAGGATATGGCGATAGAGGGCTACTGCAGGGCAAAGTAATGGACCACTGTTGACAGGGTACTCAGGGAAGAGTTCTTCAAGGAAGTTGCCTTCAAGTTGGGATCTGAGAGAGAGAGAGAGGGAGTGGTCCAGGCAGAAGAAAGAGCAAGCTCAAAGGTCCTGAGGTGGGAATAAATGAAAGTCACTGAGCATATAGGAAAGAGATTTATGAAATGAGTTGGAGTGGTAGAAGGGAGCCAAGTCTGCAGGGCCGTTAAGGAGCTAAGGTTTTATCTTAAGGGCAATAGGAAGAGTATGGAGGGATTTAAGGAGGAGAATGCCATCTTTTTTTTTTTTTTTTTATGAATGAATGTATAATTACATCTATTGTAGAGCTTTTGGTAGGGTGGGATAGGTTCCTCTGTACCCCCAAACAGTTCTAGAATGGCATCTTTAACCTCCCTGTCTGTATTCTCCTTCCAACTCCAACAACCCCTAGCTCTATCATGTCTGTTTTTGGTGTGGGTCCGGACCACTGATGTTCTCTCAACCTCCTCCCATCTTGTGCTACTGGAAGCAAGTGTCAGTGAAGCCACCATGGCCCCCAAGCCTCATCCACAAAGAAGAGCTAGAGAACAGAGGAGATAGGGAGGGTCTCTGGAGTGATTTTCAAGCTATTAGAAATAGTGAAAATAAGGACTGGTATGTTTCCATTTCTCTTCCTTCCCCACCCTGCTCAAAATATCCTTTTGCCTCAGAAAATACGAGAAAAAACTTCCAATGCAATTGAAACTTACTCAAATACCCTAAAAAAAAAAAGTTAGATCATGGGGAAAAGAACACTATTTTCTTGCTCTCCTGGGCTTGGATTTAGCACTGGAGAGGGAGGATACCATATCCCCAGGGTAAGATGTGGGCATTATGGAGCCTGGTCCCAACACTCATGGGAAACAGTATCTGATCTAATCCTCAAGCCCTTCATCTGTGCGTGTGGCCAAAACTGACAGACTGCCAGATTGGAAGCAACAGACCTGAATCCTGATCCAATTCACCCTGGTACTTGAGTAACTCACTTGACATCTATAAGCATCCCTGAGCTTCCTTCCTCCACGGGACGAGGAGCTGGCATAGATGATAGCTTAGGCGCCTTGTAGCTGTCAACATCTGTATTCTATGAGAGTTAATGTTTTCCAAGCTGCATCCCTACTGAGTGCTTAAGTAATGTTTTCCCCTACCCAAACACTGGAATTAATTTATTTGACTCATTAAAAACTTAAACTTGTAGACCCTACCCCAGCCACTATGTTAGGTGCTAAGGACACAAAAAAGAATAAGGCACAATACTTAACCTCCAAGAGCAAATGATGTAGAGGTGAGGAAAGACAAGCAAGTGAACAAGTATTTAAAGGGCAATGTGATAAGTACAATGTATATTTGATATGATACAGAAGAATAGTGGAGGGAGGAGTTAGTTTTACCTGGACAGACTAGCCAGAGAAGTAAGTTCACAGAGGAGGCAGCATCTGAGTGGCGTTCTTGAGGATGAATAAGTGTTCATCATGTGAAGGGAAGAAAAGGTATGACAGACTCACAGAGTTCAAGGACTGGCCAGAAGGCCAACATGGCTTAGTAAGCTTAGTATGGGGACACGTGGAGGGGGGTAAGAGGAGTATGCGATGGGCCTTACACATCCCAAACCAAAACCATTGCAGTCAAGTCGATTCCAACTCATAGTGACCCTATTACTGTATTACATCGGGTAAAAATGAGTTTGCAGAGCTCACTACTGCGGACTTCTGCCTTGAATAAAACTTTGTATGTGACATAAAAGCCTCCATTTTTAATCTATGGGACAACCAGGGAAGTAAAAGTAACTCTTTCTAGAAACATTTTGGATATTTCACTACAGGTCATGAGGGTTTCCAATCTAGAAGACTAGAAGGTCTGAATCAAAAATTCCACAACTCTTAGGTAGAACTGTCTTATTAGGAGATAGATGCTAGACCAACCACAGAGATTGCCTGGTCCTGGGGTATAGGTCAAGAGGCTGTCCTAAATATCTCCAACCTTTGGCCCAAGCCACGTTGGTGCATGTCAGAGTTTCCTGCCAATTTCACCTGGACGCCTGATTGCTATATTTGAGACCCTGTCTAGCATCTTCTGTGACTTTGGCCTTCTCTTGTTCGATTTTGGTATTGACAGTTGCTGTCGCTGTTGCTAGGTGCCATCGAGTCAATTTTCAACTCATAGTGACAGAGTAGGACAGTCTCATAGGGTTTTCTTGGCCATAATCTTTACAGAACAGGTCACCAGGTCTTTCTCCTGTGGAGCTGCTGGGTGGGTTTGAACCTCTAGCCTTTTGGTTAGCAGCCAAACAACCGTTGTGCCACCAGGGCTCCTTGATAGTTGCTAGTGAAGAGCAATTCCCTGTCAGGAATAAGTAAACACAAGGATTTCCATAGATATTGTTATTATTTTTATTCTCATGCTCATAAAGGTTGGGGCTCTAAAATTAAATCCTATTTAAATATTATCAACTTTTAATGCAAAGATATTAGGGAAAAACCACATAAATGCATATCTACTTCTAAAATTCTGTTCTCATGGGGTAATCACTTAAGCAGAAATCAGACGGCTCTTGAACTTTTGATGAATGCATGAAAATAAATTCCAGTTATCTCAGGGCCATGTTCTATCCCTTCTTAATATTGCAGTCTAGTGGCCTCCTCTAGACCCTAACAACCCTGGCCTGCCCTGGATCTCATGCTTTAACCAAAAAAAAACCTGTTGCCATCGAGTTGCTTCCAACTCATAGCGACCGTATCGGACAGAGTAGTAGAACTGCCCTGTAGGGTTTCCAAGGAGTGCCTGGTGGATTGGAACTGCTGACCTTATGGTTAGCAGCTGTAGCTCTTAACCACTATACCACCAGGGTTTCCTCACACTTTAAATCATCAGCAATAACTCGGAATTTGTTAGAAATGCGAATTCTTGGACGCCACCAAAAAAAGACCTATTAAATCAGAAACTCTGGGGGTAAAACCCAGCAAACTGTATTTTAACAAGCCCTGCAGATGATTCTAGTGCACACTCAAGTTTGAGAACCATTGCTTTAAAGGGTTTCACTCCGGCCCTCCTCCAGCTGCAACCTCCCCATGGGGTAACAGACCAATGGAGCAGAGAAAGTGCCAAACCAGAGCCAGAGCTCCTTCTGCCTTCCAGACCATACTCTCAAGACTCAGGACCCCAGAACCCCCTACTCAACCAATGCAAAGCCTGCTTGCAGGGCACTTCCTGAGTTCCACCCTCCCAGGAGTAGCAGTAATGCTGTGTGCACACCTAGGGTGGCCAAGGGGCGACTTTTGTCAGGAGAAGCGTTTGCATAGAGTTTGCAGTGCAGGCTTGGGTGTCTCCACCCACGGGCAAGAGGCCTCTTGTGGTGTAGGCCAGAAGAGAAAAGGTGGCGCCTCCGTTACTCCTGCCTGGACCCTACTAATGTCAGGGGCAGGCCTGTGGTCCGGTGCTACAGAACCAAAACACTCTCTTTGGATGTAAAGATGAACTTGTTCTTTTCTCGAAGACATTCAGTGCAGAGACTCAGTAAGCACTTAAGGGAAACCAGGTGTGCCTGACTTTGTAAAATCAATGTGACCCTGAACATCTCCGAAACTGGCTTTCGAAAAATCAAACCATATCTTAAGCTCCCCAGATAGATGACTCTCTGAGGGATTCCTATAAGAAATCCTTATGAATAATATCTCTAATTTATCTATTGTGCAAAAATCTATTTCATCTCTAATTTGTGGTTTTCAATGAGATACAACTGACAACCTAACAGTGTTGACAGTTAACATCTGAGTCAAGTACATTGGAGGGCTTTATATTCTCCAGGAGTTGGCGGACATCCTGATGGAAAATCTTTTTTCAGTAAGGATGATTTTCATAAGGACTTGAGTGACCCCGGCTGGATATTAGGATGGGTATAGATTCTCTTTGCAAACCTGGTTTCCTCACTGTGTTCTCTGGACTCCATAGAAGAGAGAAGCCCTGATTCCTAGGCCAGCAAGTTTGTCTCTGGGGCGGATGGGAGACAGCAAGCTAGAGCTAGGGGTTCTTTCGAAGACCCCCTGAAGTTAAGCCTATTGTATGATTCTCTCTGTAGATGGTTGCCTTAATGCCTCCTTTGTCATCTTAAGGTCTCAATGATTTTTTTGTCCATTCCATCCAAGAAGCTTCTTCACATGGAATATTGTCCAAGACCCATTCAATACACAGTTCAAGGAAACTATCAGAGCCTCTGCAGCTTGTTTATCCGGGAGCGATGGGCACCAGCTGCAGCTATTGCTGCCTGCTTACTCTGACAATCAGCATTTGCCTGTGTTCTCCACACTAGACCTTTGTGGAAGATTCTATCTACCTCCCTGGCTCCCGCTTTCTACTGGAAAAAAAGAAAAGTTCTCCACAGCTGTGGCTCTCAACTTTGGTCACACATTGAAATTCCCCAGGAGGCTTTAAAACATCCTGATACCTGTGTCCCACCTCAGAGACTCTGATTTAATTGGTCTGGGGTTCAGCCTGGGCATCGGGCTCCCTAGGTGATCCCAGCGTAAAGGCAGAGCTGAAAACCACTGCTCTACAGGATGATGGGAAGCCTGGCATTGCCTTTGATGAGCTAGCAATTAAGATAAATTATCTGGAAAAAACTACATGTCAGATAATATAAAGTGCGGGTGTAGTCACAGCATAAATAATAAGAAGGCATCAGAATATAGCTTGCAGACTCTCTGGGAGATGTCCTTGTCTCCCACCCCACTCCCACAATAGCCTAGATATAACTGACATGTGTGAATTGGGAAGTTTTCTTTTACCCCTTGCATGCTACTTAAACTGTTCTTTGGTGTTTAGTTACAGTTAGTTTATTATTAGTAATAATAAGTACTAAGAACTTGTTGTTGCAAGTATAACAATAATAGTTGGTGTCGTCGCTGTGATTTTCATTGCTGTAACTGGTCCCCCTTATTCCCTCCCCTTTCTGGTAGTTCTCATTCTGAGCCTGTACACACAAAGGGAAATGGAATTTGGAGTCTTTTCCTCTGCAAGTCTGTTTACTAAGTTTTAGCCTAATCAGAAGTTTTCTAATATGGTATATGACCTTGAGGTTTGCTGAGTAAGAGCTCTTTCTTTGGGGGAAAAAAAATTCAATTTGGGCCGTTTTTGAGATGATTCGATGTGTTTTAACTATTTAGTGGTTTTGGCACATCCGATAGGAAAATAGCGCATCTGGCACCAAGGACTTAGGAAGGCATTAAAGTTGAGAAAAACTGCTGCTCTTTCCGACTGAAGATTTCACTGTGGACAATTCTGGAGTGCCTTGTCACATTTCTGTAGAAGAGAAATGGTTCTATGACTCCTTAGGAGGTGCTGGGGGAATTATGAAACCCTTTGTAGCATTTCCCCCAGAGACTCAGACAGCTTAAGGAAGAAGCCATTGTAGTTGGCTGACCTTGAGCTTCAGAATCAAAGAGCATTTGCTCTGAATATGAGTGGCTTTCTATTGTGTGGGGCTGGACATGATCTCCATGGAATTTACCTGGCTGGGTTTATGGCCTGTGTCTTAGCCAACACCACAGAGAGGTTTCATAGAGTGGGTAATTACAATGACATTAATGTGGTAGAAGATAAAACATCTAAACACACAGTCACCTTCTATTACAGAGTTGATGGCAGTATATTTTTGGAAGAATGTACGGCTGAGATAGCAGTGCGTGTAGTATAGCCCATCAGCATGGTAATACGAATGATATATCTATAATTTACATTTGAGTGCCAAAAGCAATGCAATAGTTTTTCAAACTTTTCTACGACCCTAAGAAAACACATCCTTGGTTCCAACTGGCTGATGCTTAAACCACAAGAAAAAGATCCATTTCACCTACACTTTTGGCCTTTCCCTGGTCTGTTCTTCCCATACTTAGGACTAAGGGAACACTCAGGTTGGTTGAAAGTCAAAGTTTACATTCAACAATACCTGCGCCTACCGAGGTCTTCAGCCCATGGTGGACCTCTGATGACCACCTGGGATGAAACACACGAATGAAAACAAAATGTCGCCAGTGAATGTGAACTGGGATCCAAGCCCTTTATTCTATTTGCTTTATAGAATTAAATGTCCTCAGCTCTTTTTGAGCTAGCCTTTTCCTCTCAGTGTGTGGTATGTTTCCCATGCAATAGGTCAAGAAGTGTTACAATGCATAAGTCTATAATGCAATTCAGATGTAACTTCAGAAATTAAGAGACGCTAAGGATCCACGGGCCTAAGACAGACCAGGAAAAATCCTGGCTTAACAGACACACAGAGGTCTAGGGCTTTAAACAAGGCAGGCAGCACATCCTTCAATTAAAGAGGGATAAGGGATGAGCCATGGGGCTTGAATGTAAGGATTCCAGTAAAATACCACCCTTACTCTGGAAAGCGTCCATGAGAAGAGGCCCTTTCTGTTCGAGCAGCTGGACTTCAGCTCTACTGCAAGTATGGCTGCACCTCAACCACCCTGCATCCAAGAAAACATGGATCACAAGGAGCCAGCACCAAACACATCACAGGGGAGAAACCAGGTCCTGGGACATGTGAGACGCCTTCCCACTCCACACCACTCTGAGTGACAGCTGCCACCGAGTCCTTACTTCCCTCGCTTTTCTGTGCTGACATTTCCTGGCTTGTCTGCTGACTTCACACCCAGAAAATCTGACTCAAGGCATGAAAGAGATAGCTCAGCCCAGCTTTGCCCAGGCTTGTAGCAAGCACATGCAAATCCTAGGTAACCTGAGGCTAGGATAAGGGCTGGAAATGAAGAATTGATTTCCATGTGTGTGTTTGTCACGGGGCTTTGTGCTGTTTTAGCTGCTTCCCGTGTATCATATTAACTATTCCAGCCCCACACAGGCTCCCACCACGTAGTAACACATACGCCTGATGGGGAATGTCATGGGGCGGTTAACTATAATGAAGAGCTATTTCACAGGCATTTTTTAGCTTAGCAGTTTCGCTAACTCTTTCGTTATCACAGAAGGAAAGGTCAGGGCAGATGAAAACCTGCTGTCCCTTCTAAAAGTCACTTGATTCTCATTTAATTATATTTCAGAACATTCCCAATCTTCTAGTGTTTCTCCTTTTAGGTTTCCTTTGAGCATGACATCATAAACAAAAGAAAAACTGTGCACCAGAGGAATTCACACCCGAGCTAACAAGAGGCCCACAGAGTGCATCTGTCTCCAGGGACTCAGAACACTGTGGGTAATTAGAATTTTCAAAGATGAGGGCACACACAGTTTTCCCCACTCAGTCCCCCCTCACCACACACACACACACACACACACACACACACACACACACAAGGAACAAGCCAGCCAACCATCCTGTTGCTTCTAAACAGGTACAGTTTGGGTACTTAAGATTCAGAGAAATATAAACTTATTTATTTTAGAACTGCAGTTGTTATTTTACATAATACTGTTAGAGCTGTAAAGATCCATTGGTAGCTCTGCAGTCAGCTGCTTCACTTGACAGGTGGGCCAACTGAGGACTGGGCTGGGTGCATCCCAGTTTCACCAATTGCCAGCTGTGTGACCTTTAGTGAGCAACTTAACCTCTCTGTACCTCAGTACCTCTTCTCTAAAACTGGAATAATTATACCTTCCAAATGGGGTTATTGAGAAGACTAAATAAAATAAGTATTTAGCACAGTGCCTGGTACTTAATTGGTATCAAACGAATATTAGCTTTTCTTTTTAAGGCTGCTAAAAAAATTTTTTTTTTTTAACCAAAGGTCAGGAGTTCGAATCCACCAGTTGCTCCTTGGAAACCCTATGGGGCAGTTCTGCTCTGTCTTACAGGGTTGCTATGAGTCAGAATCAACTCAATGAGCAAGGAGTTTTATTAATGTCACTACAGACACTTGGACAAAATCAGGCCCTAGTTACTGGCACAGCCGAGCGCAGAAGAGAAAGTGGATGCTTCCTGTCCATGGCGTGCCCCGTCTGACTATCTCTGGTTGGAAAAAATCATTGCTTTTTGTCCCCAACCTCGGTTGGAATAGCTGGCCATGCACACGCTCAGTGGCACTGTCTGAGCAACTGTGTAATGCTCAGTCTGCAGCTGTGGGGCTATTATCTCACTTATGTGCCAACAAAGATGCTGAGTAATGCACTTAAACATTTGTTTTTGAAACGATTCATTTTCTTCAGCCATGTTGGAGTCATAGAGAGGAAGCTGCTCCCACTGTTGCTGTGGCTTGGCTGAGCGCAGTGAGCTTCAACCTTCACTAAAACAGGCCAGCCACTGTAGAGTTAATTGCCTCTTTGCTTAGGGTCATGGCTGCCTTAGAGGGGAAGGGGATCACAAGGAGACTACAATGTGAAGGGTATCTTCATGGTCACATTTATGCTCAGTTATCTTGGGATCTGGGACAAATTCAGGCATCTGCTAGATTGTTAACTTCTTGAGGTTTTAGGCATATTTCTATCCACAGGGCTGTCCCAGAGTACCACTTAAGGAATGTTTACTGAACAAAACTGAAAACTCTTCACACCGCTGCGTCAGATTATTCAACCAAGGTAAGTCATTATTTAACATCATACTGGAAAACAGCAAATGGTCCCCATTTACATTTCTGGGTAACTGGTTGAGCCTCCTTTTCACTTGGGCGATATGTGTTTTATTCAATAAAGAGTGCCATTTTGGTGAGCTGACAGGTGCACAGCTTATGAGCTAAGGATCTTAGCTCTCAGCAGAACCTCACTCTGCCTTCATTACCAGTACTAAAAAGTGTACACAGGTGTTGTGCTAAACAAACTCCTTATTTCCAGCTTGCTTATTTTTCTTGTCCAGAATTCCCTTGAAGAACGCTATGCTCCAACCCAGCCACTGATAATGCTGTGTAATTCACAGGATGGCAATCACCTCATTGTTTAGTTACAATCCTGAAAAGCTGAAAAAAAAAAAAAAAAAAAGCACAGCGCACAGTGCACACACACAGAATGAGTGTGGAGCCTGCGCCATGATAATGAAAACCATTTGTTAGCATTTCATCCTTTCTTTATGAATCAGCCAAGTCCCTGGCACCAGGCCTCAGTCTGTGAAGAGAGCTGCACCTCAAAGGCCTTCCAGGGTCTCATTTTGCCATGTCCAGTCTAAAAAGCATCATCCTTTGTCCCAAAGAAGGAGGTGCATGACTGACTGCTCAGCACCCTACAGGCCATAGCCACCAGGCCAGGCTCCAGCTCTCAGCTTCTGCCCCAGCAACTTATCCATCCTGTGTGAATGCACAATTACCTCAGAGATTTCTAAGCTCTGCCTAAACCAGAGTTTGGCTTAGCTGGTATGAAGTCTCTCCTCTTTGCTGTCTCTCTGCATTGTGTTCACCCACCGGTGTCCTTCTGGAAAAGACTTCCCGTCCCTGCTTGCTTTTTTAACTGTTTCTATTCTCCTTAGGTCCAATTCTCACATTCCTTGAATAACATATATTCAACCTTTTTGAGAATGAAAAGTAAAAATAAAATTTAAAAAATAAAACAAATAAAAAAAAAACAACTCCACAAACAAAACCCAGAAGTATAACCGGTAAAATCGTGTGTATCTGCCTATGCATGTTTGTTTTACCTGGGTTGTCCCCAAGAAAGGAATCATCTTGAAAGGCATGTGTTGGATTCCAGGCAGAGATCAGGACCAAATCCTCTGTGCACTTGTGTTCATTAAGTCCTACTACCCTCCTCCTCTCTGCTCACTGTTCAAACCTATCACGGCATTTAAACAAGTGGAGTCTCTTATTCAGATCCATAAAGTGTTACAGCGTTATCTCCAGCACCCACCACCACTGGGCCACTATCATCACCATCATCACTACCACCACCTTCATTATTTCATAACTGCCACCCGCACCACCATCGCCACATCCACCATCACCATCAGCACTGCCACCATCCTATCACCACCATTTACCCATTACTTCCTACACACCACCATCCTATAACCACTCATCAGCATCATTAGCACCACCAGGACTACTACTTCAACCATCATACCATCACAGTCACTAGCACTGTCACCATCACTACCATCACCACTGTCACCTCCATCATCACCACCACCACCACCATCACTACCATCACTTCTGTCACCCCCATCATCACCACCGTTATTGCCACCATCAACACCAGCTCCAAAAGGATTAAAGGGATTTTTAGAGGCATGGAAATCTGACCAGTTTTCTCCAAGCCTCCTTTTAGGCTGTCAATAAAATCAGCAGAGCCAGAAGACAACCAATCAACCCAAGAGGTCATTTAGTGTCTTCTAGAATAATCAAATGAATTCATTAGTTCCAAGTGACTCCCAACTGAGTGGTGAGTAGAGCTGGGTCTAGAAGTCAGTATTCCTGATTTACAGTATATTCCATTATAATAATTTCCAGCACCCATCACCCATTCTGGAAGTTGCTTTTCCTTTCTTTCTTCCTTGAGGCTTTTTTTTTTTTTTTTGGTCAAACTTCATATCTACAATAATATAATAGTGGATAACATTTTTTGGGGACCCTGATTAATCTTAAAATTATTTCAAAAGAGGAGTATCTATAACTGTCATAAGGACAATTAAATATAGATACACACACACTGAAAAAGTAAATAAGGAATTGTGTACTTCGGTCCTCCAAAATGAGGTAGATTCTTCCATTTTTCTGATGCAGCATATTAAGTATAAGTACACAAACTTTGCAGACCATCTTTGAGTTTTTCTATTTTTAAACACAAGGGAACTCTGTGGTTAGGCCTCTGGAGGGAAAAAAAGCTCTCCTTGACCCCTCCCCTCAGCCTTCAAAAGGAGGTACTACCTCTGACTAGTCCAATTCCATGGCAGTGATTGGCTCCAGCTTATAAGAGGGGAGTTCCCTGAGCCTTAAAGGTCAGACCCTGAGTGTGGCTCTCTCCTGGTCTTTCCGCCCCCAGAGGCACAAGTGGCCAGCTGTCTCAGGAGGAGAGCAGACCTGCTTGCTGGCATGCTTCTTCCTCAGCCACTTGTTTGGCCAAGGTGGGGATTTTCTTCTTTCTGGGCCAACGGGGTGAGTATGCCAAGACTGGAAATTTGGATTTGGGCTGGGGTAGGGATGGAGGGCCAGGGATGGGATACAAATCCCCCAAAGGGTCCTCTTAGACCTCTAGCTTAGGATGTCTGAGGGGCACTAATGAGAATAGAATCACCTATATTTTAGGTGTAAAATTAAATATAATGTGGTATGATAAAATATGTGGTAAGTGCTTCATTAGAATAAACCTTGGGTTAGAAGTGAATACAACTACTACCACTGATAACGTTGTTGTTGTTAGTTGCCACTGAGTTCACTGATTCATGGCAACACCATGTGTGCAGAGTAGATGTGCTCCATAGGGTTTTCAAGGCTGTAATTTTTCAGAAGTAGATTGCCAGGCCTGTCTTCTGAGGTGCCTCTGAGAGGGTTTGAACTGCCAACCTTTCAGCTAATAATTGAGTGATTAACCATTGTACCACTCAGGGATTCCTACCACTAATAATAAATAACATTTATTATGTCAGATACTGTGCTAAGAGCTTTTTATATATTGTCTTTTTAAACACTTCTAAAATTTTTTTTTAAGATCTGTATCATCCCCGTTTTACAGATGAGGAAACTTCCACTCTGTAGTGATGCGAAGAAGTGCAAGGTTACATTGCTTCATGGATGGCACAGATGGACAAGAGCCCAGGTCTCTTGCTCTGTGGTCTGTTCCTCCTTATTCTATATCACTCACACATCTGACTATTGAAAAGATCAACAGTCGAGTCCCCTGGGTCTTGTACTGAGGTTCTATTTCTGCTTCTGTGATAGGGATAATCTATAGATAGCAATGCATGTTAAATATTCTTAAATTTACTTAATTGCTTTTATGGAGGGGAATTTTAGAGGCATGTGATGAATCTAGTGCTGATTTTCCAATGTATAAAATAGCTTGACTTCACCGTTTATTTTTCATGAGACTCCCCTTGCTTACAGTCTTGAGTGGACCCATAGACTGAACTTCCTCCTCACTGAAAGTCTCTAGCCACCAAGAAATAATTTTTGAAGGGCACAATCTTCTGATAGAAGTGTAATCATGGAAAATAAACCAGTTACTATCAAGTCAGCTCCGACTCATAGTGATCCCACGTGTGTCAGAGTAGAACTGTGCTCCACAGAGTTTCCAGTGGCTGATTTTCTGGCAGTAGATTTCCTGATCTTCCTTCTGAGGTGCCTCTGGATGGACTTGAACCACCAACCTTTCAATTAGCAACTGAGTGTGTCAGCCATTTTCGCCACCCAGGGGCTCCCTCGTGGAAGACAGATCCTTAGAAATGTGCAGTTGTTCCTTACTTAGAAATTGATAGAAACTATAATGTAGCGTTAAGCTTACTTTCATACATTTTCTAGATAAAATTTACTCTTAATACTGAACCTCTGAAGAAAAACCACGGGCAAAAGACAGGAACTGCTCGCTCTGAGCTAGGGATAGGATTCTCTGTTGGTTGGCTTTTTGGGTGTGAAGACCAAGCCAGAGGCTGATGGAGCCAAGTGGAGTCTGTTAATATTTCCATTCATGGACATGCAATAGAAAACCATCTCATACATTTACAGGAAAGCATCTAATATAATATCTTTGTTGAGCTTAATCAGAACCAGAGTAAAATTCCAGTCGACAAGAATAGAAACTTACCCTAATGATTTCATTTTTAGTCCAAAACATACAGTGTTTTCTCTGCCTGCTCTGTTTGTCATTTTCTAAAACAAGAAATTACCAAGCGATGACTTTGTTTTGAGGGACGAGTGGAAAGCAATAAACACTGAGCAGAAATGCAAAGAGATCGAATATCAAGGGTCCTTGGTAGATGGTCAACCAGAAGTGGATTCAATTTGTGAATTGTTGACTTTATTTCTCAGAACTCGTGTGAATTACTCAATCAGGGCCCAATTATGCAGGCTGCATGCTCTCCACAGTGACTGCTTCATCAACAGAAGTGAATCACAAGGCAAAGAAGAGGAGGTTGAATGACCGTCAATGAGTTTTTTTAGGCAGACACAGTTGCTTTCATTGTTAGCAGGTGAAATGGCCTTTTCCTAGACGAATGAAAGTCTTACACTTTGAAAAACAGGCCACCTAACCAGAAGAGAAAGCATCTCCTTCCAATATGCTGTATTAAATCACATAGATAATTTGATATTAGGAATTGTGTTATTCTATGTACAGTAGACTGTGGTTTACATTTCAGGCTCTGGAGTGAAAATCTGGAAGCCCCTCTAGCCCACCAGTCTCCTTCCTCCACAAACTTTAAAAGAAATGAGGCCACTGTCTTCTTTCAGTTTCTTGAGAGTAGTGTGAGTATGAAGGCGCAAATAAGATGAAGGCTCTTCACCAGTGAGCAGTGGCTGTCACTTCGAGGGTAAGAGTGACATTTTGGTTGACACATCAGAAGGGCACACGCTGGTCATTAATTATGCGGTTTGGCCCTGTCCCCACCAGGCACCATGGAGCAGTTGAGTAATGCTGGCACTAAAGACGGCCCTGACCCTGGTGCCAGATCTGCTGACTCCAATTAGAGGCCAGCCTGGGGCTGAGCTCAGGACAGAAACTGAGGGAGAATTGCCTATCTTGTTTCCTATCGGCTTGGAGGTTGATTGGTGTTTGTGGCATGAATGGATGGGTCCTGAACAGACTGAATCAGACCAGGCCAACGCCTACATATATTGGGACAAACTAAGTGAGCTGGGATTTGCCCTACCCTTAGGAGCCCTGGTGTCAACACAGAAGGAGAGGGAAACTGAAATGGGAAAGAGAAAGATGAAACTAGATTAAGAAGCAATTGGGAGAGGAGGGGAGTGGGAGAAAGGGGGCGATGATAGTAAACTAGAGAAGAGAGCGAGAGGACAAGGAAAGGATGGAAAGGGAGTGGGAAAAATGGAAGGAGGGTGGAAAGGGAGACCCAAATGAGCAACGAGAGAGAGAGGGTGGGTAGCCCGAGAGAGGAACCAGAAAAAACAACAAAATGAGAGAAAGAGACAGAGATTGAGAAAGGGCTTTGAAGATGACCTCAACCTCAGCCCTAGTGAGCAGCAAGAAATCC
Organism: Loxodonta africana; assembly: GCF_030014295.1. NCBI lineage: Eukaryota > Metazoa > Chordata > Mammalia > Proboscidea > Elephantidae > Loxodonta > Loxodonta africana. The sequence continues at coordinate 160,399,804 of NC_087344.1, read as the reverse complement.
CTCCACAAATCTCAAACAGACAATCCTCACCTATGCTGGGAGATGTGATTCTTTCCTGGGTTTCTCTAGAGAAAAAGGCCAAGGAATGGGTAATCACAGCCATTTATAATTAGCAACAACTCCCTGAAAAGAACCCAGATTTCATTGAATTGGCTTCCGGTAACCTTGCATAATCTCCCTGATGCTGCTTCAATTAGCAGTCTTTTAGTAGAAGATAATTTCTACTGGAGAAACTCCAAGTCTGAGCCAAAACCCAGTGATAACATTGCCTTGGAAGACTGACACAGTGATGTCATTACATAGGTTAGGATAAGGCCACCTCCCAGGGTACGTAATATCTCCAACATAAATGTCTTTCACTGCATGGCTGCTGTGCTGGGTGTGCCAGACTGGCCCTTAAAATAAATGAGATTGAATGACTCACCATTATCAGATTCAGAGAAAATGCCTTGGAAGAGAAATTGTGAGTGGAAAGGACAAGAGGACAATATCAGGGGAATTGGGGTTTCCCATTGATGCTGGATCCAGCTGGAGTTGGTTACTGCATCAACTTTGTTTTAATCAAATCCTCTGTCATTAATAAAACCCCAAACCAAATCCAAACACAGATAAATGATGATGTACTTGGATTTCAAGTTGGGCTTACATCAGTGCTTCACCAGGTGCCACACATAAATCTGGGGTGCTGGTTGCTGGAGCTGGAGCTGCAGAGAGGCTGTCTCAGGAGTGTGCATCCACCATTCCACTTGTGCCACTGCTGTTTTCCTGTCCCTACTGGTCAGTAGGTCAGTGAGTAGGCTGAGGGAAACCACAGACTCTGCCCAAGACCCACAATCCTCCTCTTCTCGGTGCAGTAAGTTTTAAAGGCAAACAAGGTGGGTGAAGCGCCTGGAAACCACAAGATAACAAGAATGCTTGGATGAAGTAGGGCTGTTACAAATTCCAGAAGGTTTTCATGGGGAGAGGGTGGAGAACTGCTCTTCATTGTTCTGGAGGACACAACTGGGATGAATGGGCAAAAATGGAAAAGAGGCAGGTGCTACCTCGACATGAGGTTTCCAACAACATTCAACAAAAGGAATGGACTGCCTGTTGAGGTAGAATCCCCCTTTATGTTGTTGTTAGGTGCTATTGAGTAGGTTCCTACTCATAGCAACCCTGTGTACAACAGAACCAAACACTGCCCAGTCCTGGGACATTTTCACAATTGTTGCTACGTTTGAGCCCATTGTTGTAGCCACTGTGTCAATCCATCTTGTTGAAGGTGTCTTTTTCACTGACTCTCTATTTTACCAAACATGACGTCTTTCTCCAGGAACTGGTCCCTTCTGATAACATGTCCAAAGTATGTGAGATAAAGCCTCACCATCCTTGCTTCTAAGGAGCGTTCTGGCTGTACTTCTTCCAAGACTGATTTGTTTGTTCTGGCAGTCCATGGTATATTCAATATTCTTCACCAACACAATTCAAAGGCATCAATTCTTCTTCAGTCTTCCTTATTCATCATCCAGCTTTTGCATGCATCTGAGGCAATTGGAAACACCGTGGCTCGGGTCAGGCACACCTTAGTCTTCATGGTGACATCTTTGCTTTTCAACACTTTAAAGAGGTCTTTTGCAGCATATTTGCCCAATGCAATGCACCTTTTGATTTCTTGACTGCTGCTTCCATGGGCGTTGATTGTGGATCCAAGTAAAATGAAATCGTTGACAACTTCAATCTTTTCTCTGTTTATCGTGATGTTGCTCATTGTTCCAGTTGTGAGAACATTTGTTTTCTCTATGTTGAGGTGTAATCCATACTGAAGACTGTGGCCTTTGATCTTCATCAGAACTGCTTCAAGTCCTCTTCACTTACAGCAAGCAAGGTCGTGTCATCTGCATACTGCAGGTTGTAATGAGTCTTTTTTCCAATCCTGATGCCCCGTTCTTCTTCCTATAGTCCAGCTTCTCAGATTATTTGCTCAGCGTACAGATTGAATAGGTATGGTAAAAGGATACAACCCTGACACACACCTTTGCTCATTTTAAACCATGTGGTATCACCTTGCTCCGTTCGAAAAACTGCCTCTTGGTGTATGTACAGGTTCCGCATGAGCACAATTAAGTGTTCTGGAATTCTCTTGCCTTTATGAGCAGTGTTCAATTCAGGCTGAGTGATTTTAATGGCCTCTCCCTACCACTAATAACAATACAATTTGTGTAGGTTAAATTATAGAAAAAAATATTATAAGCAATCAGAAAAAATAAAAAGAAGGAAGAATGAAAGGAAGAAGGAATGAAGGAGAAAAGGAAGGAAGGCAGGACAGGGGAGAGAAAGAGAGAGGGAAGAAGGGAGTGAAGAAAGAAGAGCGATAATGAACAACAATTTAACCAGTGAGGGAGGTTCTTAGCGTCATTCCATCATAGGAGCATGCGTGAAGTAGGGACTTGAGTGCGGCATTCTTCAGTCAGTGTTGGTTCCCATCAACCTCTCATTCTGTGAGGCTATGTGTTATTTTTGGTGTTAAAGATTTGTATTTTTTTTATATACAATTGGCTCCTTTGCAAGCCAACTACCTCATCTCGTGCCTAACTGAAGAAAGAGCAATCTGTTCCCACATTGGAGGGAAAATGAGCTGGTTGGATTTACAGCACAGTGCTATCTTTTTCTGAGATATGGAGCCTTCCTCAGGAGTTTCAAAGGTGAATTTGGCTACCCTTCACAGACCTCTCATACACTGACTTTAGAACACAACCCCTGCATGACATCGGCTGGGCCCCAGTGACGGGAGTGCTAGAGACGAAAGTCCTCTGGCAGGGAGGGCAGATGGCTGCCGTAACAGAATTATGTGGAGCACGCTGCTGAGTGGACTGAAATGATTATGGAAGCCCCTGAGTCTTCCATCAGGCTTGAGGTCTGCTCCCTGCTTGTTGGTAACCCCAAGGGAATGCCTGAAGCCTTTTGAGCCTAGGTTTCCTCACTGGTAGAATGAATGCATTGGTATGTCAGTGGCTTTTAATCCCAGGAAGCTGTTTTAACAAACACATACCCAGATTTTACCTCTGGTGTATTAGATGAGAGGCAGGCCTGGGAATCTACGGTTGGGTAATTCTGAGGCACACACCCCTGGTTACGGAGCACTAGTCCGGAGAACCTCTAAGCTCTCTTCTGCCTCTAACACTTGCCTTGCCTGGCCTCCTGGCTTTCCAGGGATGGTGTGAATAGCTGCTTTCCATTCACTCCTGAGACTGCTGGCTTTGAGCCCATTCCACAACGGAGAATGAGTGGAGGAGCAGAACTGACCACTGGCCTTGCTGTCTTTGCTCAACTTAATTCAAGGTTTTTCCCTTTTTCCTAAAGTGAGAGCTTCCAAGACGCTGACCCTAAGTCTCCTGTGCACTCTAAGGAGACACCTTTATCACTCTGTCTAGAATGACTCAACTGACTGAGCTAGATCAGGCTAATCCAGCATGTAACTGCTAATTTAGGAAGCCAAGTGTTGAAAATATTATAATAAAATGATTTCATAAACATATATATATTAAAGATAGACGGGAGAAAAGACTGGAAGGAAGTACAGTAGATGTTAACAGTAGTTGTATTAAAGGATTACGGGTGGTTTGTGTTTCAGTCTTTATACTTCATTTTCTAAGTATTCTATAATGAGCCATGAATGTATTTAATCAGAATAGTGTATCAAAATAGCTTAACAATATTATATTTAAAGCTATAAAATATTCTTACTTATTAATCCCATTTTTGAGACTTTATCCTAAGAAAATAATCCAGAGAGAGAAAAAGCCATATATGCACACATATACACACACCTGTGTGTGTGTGTGTGTGTGTATATATATATATATATATACACAGCTGCCATCAAGTCAATTTCAACTTACAGTGATCCTATAGGACAGGGTAGAACTGCCCCATAGGGTTTCCAAGGCTGTAAATCTTTATAGAAGCAGATTGTCACATCTTTCTCCCACAGAGCAGCTGGTGGGTTTGAACCACCAGCCTGTCATTTAGCCATCGAGTGCTTAACATATATATACACATATAAAACCCTGTGGAGCACAGTTCTACTCTGACCACAGGGGTTGCCATTAAGTCAGAATCGACTTGATAGCAACTAGCTGGTATACATATATAAAAAAACAAAACAAAACAAATACATATATATATATATGTATACACATACACCAAAAAAACCCACTGCCGTTGAGTCGATTCCAACTCATAGCGACCCTACAGAACAGAGTAGAACTGCCCCACAGAGTTTCCAAGGAGCGCCTGGAGGATTCAGACTGCTGAACTCTGGTTAGCAGCCATAGCACTTAACCAGTACACCACCACGGTTTCCTATATATAGATATATAGAGCACATAATGTATGTGCTAAATAATTTATAATTGCAAAATCAGAAGCCAAATTTCCAATAAAGGAACAGTTAATTAATTACTCTGTGGAAAATCTTTTTCAAGAACTTCTGGGCAGCTATTAAATAGGAAAACTGATGAAAATAAGAACAAGGAGAAACACCTATGATATAATGCAAAGTGGAGGAAACACAGGCTAGAGAATACGTATAAAATTATTGCAACCAAGGGAAAGCACATGTACATAGGAACCAGGCCTGAAAGCAAATACTTATAAATGAAAACAATTGTACTCAGTGTTAGAACTTTGGGCTATCTCCTTCCCCATTGTCGAAACGTTTCCTATGTTGTTATAATGCCTTTATAATGGAAATAAGGTCCATGAAATTTTCCATATGTCCTTTCTGTAAATTCTTCAGAGTTAGGACTATATCACATACATTTTCATGCTAGTGTTCCCCCCATGGAACCCTCGTGGTGCAATGGTTAAGAGCTCAGCTGCTAAACAAAAGGTTGGGAGTTCAAATCTACCAGGTGCTCCTTGGAGACCCTATGGGGCAGTTCCACTTTGTCCTATAGGGTTGTTGTGAGTTGGAATTGACTCGATGGCAACGGGTTTGGTTTTTGGTTTGGTTTCCCCCATGGTGCCTAGCCTGGGTTTTTTAAAATTCTGCAATGGCTCAGCCAGTATTGCTGATTAAGCAACCAGACTCATTTGATGGCCTTAGGTAGGTGCTGGTGGTGGGCATGCTCCACCTGTGTGCGGCCCCTTTGCTTACAGTCTTATCAAGTTGAACAGAGAATAAGAAAACGATGAATGGTTCTGATGTGTGTGGACACACTCCCCATAGTTGGAACTTCTGTGCGTGAATGCAAAGAGTTGAGGACTCAGATTCTCTTTTATCTATTGTTGATTTAGGCTCTTCTTTCTCCAAAGCTCACATAAGGTTTGGATATAATGTCAGCTCCTGATTATCTGTGCTACAGAAGGAAAAAAAAATTGGAAGGAAACCACCAAGCCAGTTGTAGTGCATATCATTTGGTTGTGTTCATCCCAGACACTGAGGAAAACAGGGAGAGGAAGAGGAAAAGAAAGAGTGGGAGGAGGAGGAGGCGAACCACTAACATTTACTACAGGCCTGCTTCTTGCTAGGTGTTACCTTGGAGCTTTACAGCGTAAGGGTCACTTGTGCTTACGACCAGGAGTGAGGTAGGTACTGCTCTTGATGTACAGATAAGGGAACTGAGACTCTAAGAGGTTAGATAACTAGTCCCAGGCCACACAGACTAGAAAGAGGACAGAATTCTCTAGTTCTGAAGCACAGTAAGCATTGTATTCCATCCTCTGGGCACATACTAACTGACAACTCACAAAATGAAAAATTTATTTACCATTAGTCTGGAACTGACTTTAATCACCAGTGGCTCTTTTATTATCATGGTTTTCAACTGGGAGTGAATTTGTTCCCCAGGGAAATCTGGCAATGTCTGAAACATAGTTAGTTCAAAGGGGGGGGTGGGGGGGTGCCACTAGCAACCAGTGGACAGAGGCCCAGGATGCTGCTAAACATCCTGAAATGCACAGGGTAGCCCTCAAAACAAAGAACTAGCAGCTCAAAATCTCAATGGTGCTGAGGTTGAGAAACACTGCCATAATGTAATATAACCCAGCGTAATGTATCCTCACTAAATTCACTTCCTTATTTCCCTATGAAATTACATTTCTGTGCCTCTGAACACTTCTTAAATACATAAAGCATCTGAGATGTGATACCGTTTACCGATCATACAATTAGGAACCACTCAGCATATGTAAATTAAATGTGCATAAAATCTGCATGACAACGCCAAGTTCAAATTTGAAATTTATGCAACAAGTTTATAGTGAAACTGCCAGCAAGAAATTAACAGCTCCCTGAGTGTTACAAATTGTGGCTAACCCTAATCTGTGTTATATTCTACCATGAATAGCTAAACACTCACTTGATTCTCAAGATTCCCATATATAAAATCAGAAACTTGGCTCTATTCCGATTATGAGGTCAAATCACTAAGTTTAACACTTAAACTGTGTCTATAAGCTGAGAGTAAATTAGTTTGTTGTGGCTTGTCAATTTGGAGGGGGCAGAATGCATTCATTTTGTTACTTCTGTGGCAGTAAGACAGCCCTGGAAAACTAGAGCTAATGAATTATTCAGTACCTTTGTGGTTCACCCCAGGCTTAGGACAGGTTGGAACGCCTGTTGAAAATCTGCATTTCTAACAAGTTCCCATAGATGCTCAGCAAAAAAGAAAGGCCCTCAGTGAGATGGACTGACACAGTGGCTGCAAGGATGAGCTCCAGCATAGCAACGATAGCGAGAATGGCGCAGGGCTGGACAGTGTCTTGTTCTGTCGTGCATAGTTTTGCTATCAGTCAGAACCAACTTGACGGCACCTAACAACAACAAGTTCCCAGGTGATGCTAATGCTGATTAGGGACCAGGTCCGAGAACCACTAGTAGAGCCACCAAACCAAACCAAACCTCTTGCAGTCCAGTCGATTCCGACTCATAGCGATCCTATAGGACAGGGTAGAACTGTCCCATAGAGCGTCCAAGGAGTGGCTGGTGGATTCGAATTGCCGACCTTTTGGTCAACAGCCAAGGTCTTATGCCACTGTGCCACCAGGGCTCCACTAGTAAGCAGTCATTCTCAAAATTTTGTATACATAAGAATGACTTGGGAATCTTGTTAAAATGTTGATTCCGCCTCGGTGTATTTTGGAGTGGAAATGCAAATTCTTCACAGGGGTTCGAGCCGAACAAACCAGCTTGAAGCTGTGAGTTCACCATGATTTTATAGGTATGAGATTGTACCAATTTTGAGACTCAGGAGTTCAAATCTGAAAACACCCAAAAGATCATCTAGTTTAGTCTTTAATCAATCAATCAGTATTTATTGGCTGGCCTACTATGTGTCCAATCCCATGTTGTTGTAGTTAGGTTTCATCAAGTCACCTCCAATCCAGTGCCATCCCTGCAGTTGTTGCTATGTTTGAACCCATTGTTGCAGCCACTGTAACAATCCCGTGCTAGGTGCTATAGTGAACACAAGACAAGTATAAGGCATGAGCTTAGCCCTCAAGAGATAAACGATATAGAGGAGAAGCCTGTATCACATGAAATTGTAGATATTTATTTACATGTTTATCTTTGCTATTACATTGTGTTTTCAATCACATCATATGCATGTGAAAGCTGGACAATGAATAAGGAAGACTGAAGAAGAATTGATGCCTTTGAATTGTGGTGTTGGTGAAGAATATTGAATATACCAGGGACTGCCAAAAGAACAAACAAATCTGTCTTCGAAGAAGTACAACCAGAATGCTCCTTAGCAGCAAGGATAGCAAGACTACATCTTACATACTTTGCACATGTTGTCAGGAGGGATCAGTCCCTGGAAAAGGATATTATGCTTGGCAAAGTACAGGGTCAGCAGAAAAGAGGAAGATACTCAACCAGGTGGATTGACATAGTGGCTGCAACAATGAGCTCAAGCATAAAAATGATTGTAAGGATGGCACAGGACCAGGCAGTGTTTTGTTCTGTTGTGCATAGGGTCACTATGAGTCGGAACCGACTCAATGGCGCCTAACAACAACATTACATTGACAATTACTGGAGTGCAGGGGCCCTAAACATTTTCTTCTTTATATTTGCCTTGGCATCTAGTCAGAGTCTGGCCTGTGGAAGCCAACTAATAAATGTCCACTGAATAGATGAATTAATGATCTCAATATGGTCTGGAGAGCTGTGTGGAGGCAATGCAGCTTAATTTTGGCCTTCAAGTCAAAAGAAATGTCAAAACCTGTGTTTCCCACCCCTATGATGTCACAAGGGTTTTGTTTTTTATGATGTCACAAGGGTATTAGTAAAATAAGAGTTCCATGGTCAAATGAATTTGGGAGCCTCTGGGTTAAGAAAGGAAACCCCAGCAGTGTAGTGGTTAAGTGCTACGGCTGCTAACCAAGGGGTCAGCAGTTCGAATCTGCCAGGTGCTCCTTGGAAACTCTATGGGACAGTTCTACTCTGTCCTATAGGGTCGCTATGAGTCAGAATTGACTCATTAGCACTGGGTTTGGGTTTTTTTTTTTTTGTTTTGGGTTAAGAAACACCTTTCTTTATTCTGAGCTTTCCAAATGCCATTGTGTGTACTAAAAATCTCCACTTATCTGGAGTCAAACTTATTTGACCATGGAAACCTTTTTACTGAACATTTGGTAACTTAATTTTGAGTCATTATACCAAGAAACTCAATTCAAGAATAATTTGTATAAACCATTAAAAAAAAGGGAGAGAGAGATTCTAGAGTTGATCAATGCTTTGAAAACTAGTATAATGGAGCCCATAAAATTACGATTTACAGAGTTTCTAGAGAGAAGAGAAAGGAAGTTCTGTCCCTATAAGCCAAGCCTGGAGTCCTTGGGTGGTTTAAATAGTTAACATGCTCTGCTGTTAAACAAAAAGGTGGCGGTTCAAGTCCACCCAGAGGGCCCTCAGAAGAAAGGCCTGGTGACCTGCTTCCAAATCAGTCATTGAAAACACTAGGGAGCAGGTTCTACTCTGACACACAAGGGGTTGCCATGAGTTGGGATCAACTCAACGGCAACGGCAACTGGCTTACTGGGAAGCCAGGCCCGTGTGAAGGAATTAGATGCTTTTCCTGTTTCACTTAATTGGCTTTCACGAGTAGCCTCTTTGCAATTCCGGTTTAGAGACCCTGTTTTGCCCTGTTGTAACGACTTGGGCCTTGGATACACATTTTTTAAAAATTTGGATGAGTCTTTTCTTAATAGCCCCAGTGGGCCTGTGCTTTTGAGTTTTTTAAAAGTCTCTTGCCCTGAACTACTCAATTGGGCTTGATGAATTCTCAGCAGATTGCTGGCCCCAGAGCCCTAGATGATCTGGGACAGCTGCTGTTTGTTTTTCTGGAAAGCTGCACTTGCTTTGATTTCGGTGGGTTTCCTTGTGTGGTTTCAAATTAGAAGAATCACTTATGGGCGCCAACCCACTAAAAAGTCCATAGCAAAAGCACCCATCATATTGTTTCTTTATCTTATTAAGGGCTTCATCTTTTTTTTTTTTTAACATTAATATATAATAAAGAAATTATCTTAAATCTTCCAAATACACACTTGCTTTTCCTTTTCTGTTCAGCTTTTGAAACAAATCTGCTAGATCCCTGAAGGTTTTTTATTAAAAGACAAGGCAGTTAGAAAATAATTGATTGCGAACTGGGGAGCTGAGTAGCTTTCTGTTGCCGTCAGGAGAAAATGCAAACAGACAGTGACATATATCATAGATTATTCCCATTTAAACATTTGAGCCTGAGGAAACAGTTGAAGGCAGAGCTAAATCCATTTTTGCAAAGTAGCTTTGATTTTAAGATAAATTTGTCAAATGATTCCTATAACATTATGTCACACTCTAGCTCAACTTATAATAACTCAGGCTGCACTCTGGCTCCTTGCAAAGGAGCTGGTTGTTGGGAAGACCTCATTCTAGCGCAGTCTCACCTATACCACAGTCTGGGGGCATGGATCCCAAGGATGACATTGAACAAAGTTCCAATCCGTTACCTCAGGCAAATGGATATGAATTCAAAATAGGGGAGCCAAGTTGTCTGGTTCTGCAGAAGTGCAGCAGAATCAGCCATAACAAAAAAAAAAAAATTTTTTTAATGATTTTTATTGAGCTTTAAGTGAACATTTACAAATCAAGTTAGTCTGTCACATATAAGCTTATATACACCTTACTCCATACTCCCACTTACTCTCCCCCTAATGAGTCAGCCCTTCCAGTCTCTCCTTTTGTGACAATTTTGCCAGTTTCTAACCCTCTCTACCCTCCTGTCTCCCCTCTAGACAGGAGATGCCAACAGAGTCTCAAGTGTCCACCTGATACAAGTAGCTCACTCTTCATCAGCATCTCTCCCTTCCATGTCAGATGAGTTGTCTTCGGGAATGGTTCCTGTCCTGGGCCAACAGAAGGTTTGGGGACCATGACCACCGGGATTCCTCTAGTCTCAGTCAGACCATTAAGTCTGGTCTTTTTATGAGAATTTGGGGTCTGCATCCCACTGATCTCCTGCTCCCTCAGGGGTTCTCTGTTGTGCTCCCTGTCAGGGCAGTCATCGGTTGTGGCTGGGCACCATCTAGTTCTTCTGGTCTCAGGATGATGTAAGTCTCTGGTTCATGTGGCCCTTTCTGTCTCTTGGGCTCATAGTTATCCTGTGACCTCGGTGTTCTTCATTCTCCTTTGATCCAGGTGGGTTGAGACCAATTGATGCATCTTAGATTGCCGCTTTTTAGCATTTAAGACCCCAGACGCCACATTTCAAAGTGGGATGCAGAATGTTTTCATAATAGAATTATTTTTCCAATTTACTTAGAAGTCCCCTTAAGCCATAGTCCACAAACCCCCATGCATAAGCAAAAATGTTGGTGTGCCTGACTCACCATGGTTTGTCTACACGGTTCTGTATTGGACGTATGGCATACCCTTCCAACCCAAGATAGACTTCGTAACCTTGGTGGCTCAGACCCAACCAACCCTTGGGTCACATTTGCTTCTGCCACTTCCCCCAGAGCTTGGCTGTGAATGCTCAGGCCTGGTAAAATGTCACTGCAAACAGCTCTGCCTGTTACTGCATCTCACTCTTTTCTCCATCAGACAAATCTCTATTTGTGCTGCTCCTTCTTCCCAGAGCTGCTGCCTCAGTTCTAATGAAACACTGAGACCACCTCTCAGGAATATTAACGAACCCTTTGATTACAATGCCTCTTCCAGATGATACGAACTGAATTTAAGTCACATAATTGTGGCTAGGGCTTAGCAATCATTCAACAAACATGTATTGAGTACGGGTTCCACATAAGTGCACCATGCTAGGAAATACAGGAATTACAGAGGTGACTAAGACTGATTTAGTAGGGGTGGAGGATCCCTGGGTGGTACAAATGATTAAGCACTTGGCTACAAGCTGAAAGGTTGGCAGTTTGAACCCCAGTCAGAGATGCCTCAGAAGACAGGCCTGATGATCTGCCTCTGAAAGGTCTGCCTTAAAAACCCGATGGAGCAGTTTTATTCTGCACACTTAGATCGCCACGAGTTGGAATTGACCGCAACTAACAACAGCAACAACAGTAGGGGTGGTAAGATAAGTACACAGACTACTAAACTGAAACGCAGAATGAAAGTATATTGTTGATTCAATCTTTTAGCAAATATATATTGAGTACCTACTGTAAGCCAAGGTGAGGTATTCTGAATACCGTAGTGAGCAAAACAGAAAAGCTGCTCTTCCAAACCAAACCAAACTCTTTGTCATCGAGTTGATTCCAACTCAAAGTGACCCTATAGGACAGAGTAGAACTGTCCATAGGGTTTCCAAGGCTGTAAATCTTCACGGAAGCAGATTACCACATCTTTCTCTTGTGGAGCAGCTGGTAGGTTTGAACCACTGACCTTTCAGTTAGAAGTTGAGCTCTTTTAACTACTGTGCCACTAGGGGTCCTCTATCTGCTCTGAAAAAAAAAAAAAAAAAAAAAAAACAGCTCTTAAGGAGCTTGAATTCTAGTGATAGGCGACAGAAAACAACAACTAACCACAAAATGCCAGTTAGCTGTAAGTGCTAGGAAGATTAAAGCATGGCAAAGGTTTTGAAGTTACAAATTGGGGAAGCGCTAGTTTGGATTGCATGGTCAGGGAAGGTCTTTCTGACGAGGTGATGTTTACAAAGAGACCTGCACAAAGTGTGGGAGAGAGCTGTGCAGAAATGTAGGAAGAACATGGCCAGTGCAAAGGTCCTGAGGCAGAAGCATACTTGGCTGAAAACAGCAAATATGCCTCTGTGGCTGGGACAGAGTGATCAAGAGGAAAAGTGGTAGAAGATGAGAACTGAGAGACAACCAGGGCCAGTTTTAGAGGACTTTATGGACCCTGATGAGGGCTTTAGACTTTCTTCTGATGGAGTCAGGAAGTCATTAGAAGGTTCCGAACATGTGACATGATCTATTTTAAAAGGAGCACTCTGACTGACCATGTACGATGGAGACCAAAAGAAGAAACAGGAAAATCAGTTAGGCTGCTCCTGCAATAATCCAGGCAAGAGCTGATGATGGTTTGAACAAGAAATGCAACACAGAAACGTGAGAAAACATTGTAAGTGGGATATATTTTGAAGGGAAGCCAATAGGATTTCCTTATGGATTTGGATGTGGAGGAGTGAGGGAAGAGAGGAAGCAAGGATGACTCCAAGCATCCAGATGGATGGAGGTGCCATTTACTGAGTTGGAGAACACTGGGAAGGACCAGGCTCAAAGGGTAGGAATTAAGAGTGTGTTTGGAAATAATCAAGTTTGCAATACTTATTGGACATAAAAATGGAGAGTTTAAGTAGGCAGTTGGATCTAGAAATCTGTAGTTACGGGGAGAGGTTAAGGGCTGTAAATGTAAAATTTGGGAATCATCGGTGAGTAGATGGTATTTAAAACCACAAAGTTGGATGAGGTCACCTTGGGAGGGAGCAAGCGAAAGCTAAAGAGGAAAAGATGGCCAAAGAGTGGGCCTCAGGTACTCCAACACTAAGAGGTCAGAGAGAGAACCTCTAAAAGAAACTGTGAAGGAGGAAAACAGGAGAGAGTGATTTTGTGAACATCAAGTGAAGGAAGAACTTCAAAAGTAGGATGGCCGTAAACTTTATTGTCCAAACCAGGGAACTCTTGAGAGTGACAGGAAACACTGATTATTACACAAGGACACCAGGTGTAAACAGGACTGTTCTGGGGAACCGGGATATTCAGTCACCTGTCAAGAAAAATGGAGTGATCAGCTGTGTCAACTGCTGCCACACCTTTGAGTAAGGTGAAGGTTGAGAAGTTCTTATTTGCAACGTGGGGGCCTTGTTGATCCTGGCATAAAGCAGGGTTGCAGAAGTGGTGTGGACAAAAGCCTGACTGGAGTGGGTTCACAAAAGAACAGGAGAAGAGAAAGTGAAAAAGGACACAGACAATTCTTTACACAAATTTTGTCATAAAGGGGAGCAGAGAACGGGTGGTACCTGAAGGGACATGTGAGATCCATGGAGATCATGTTATATTTATGATGTTTGGGACAGTTTAAAAAGAGATGAATGCAGTAAAAATAAAATCAATAAAAGTACCGGATTTCGAAGCTTAACTCAACTGGAATACGGCTCCTTACATGTGTGTCCTGCCCTACTCACCGTGGTGTTTTTAAAGCATGGTGGGCAGCTTCCCAGTATCTCTAATGGTTTCTCTGGAGACCACTGGTCAAGGCCAAGTTAAAGCATGACTTCACCTCAAATGCTTTTCTAAGCCTCACACCCACTGCTCCCTCTCATCTACTCCATTTGATTTGTAGCCCTTCGAGGTTGTTTCTCAAGTTTTTGCTTGTGTTAAAATTATTTGAACCCAACAGTAAGAAAACAAACAACCCAATTACAAGATGGCAAAAAATCTGAACAGACACTTTGCCAAAAAAGATACATCAATGGCAAATAAGCATGTGAAAAGGTGCTCAACGTCACATGTCATTAGAGAAATTCAAGTTAAAACAATAAGGGGATACCATTACACACCTATGAGAATGACTACAATCTAAAACACTGACAACACCAAATGCTAGGGACAATGTGGAGCAACAGGGACTCTCGTTCGTTGCTAGTGGAATGCAAAACTGTACAGCCACTTTGGAAGACAGTCTGGCAGTTTCTTACAAAGCTAAACAGAGCCTTACCATATGATCCAGTAATCGTGCTCCTAGATATTTATTCAAATGAGTTGAAAACTCATGTCCACATAAAAGCCTGCACCTGAATATTTATAGTAGCTTTATTCATAACTGCCAAAAATTAGAAGCAACCAAGATGTCCTTCAATAGATGGATGGATGAACAAACTATGGTACAAAAAATGAAATTAAAAAACCCGTTGCCATCAAGTCAATTCTGACTCATAGCAACCCTATAGGACAGAGTAGAACTGCCCCACAGGGTTTCCAAGGAGGCTGGTAGATTCGCACTGCTGACCTTTTGGTTAGAAGCCAAGCTTTTAACCACTGGGCCAACAGGGCTGAATGATGGACTACTAACCAGTGATAAAAAGAAATGAATTCTCAAGCTACAAAAAGATGTGGAGGAACTTTAAATGCATATTGCTAAGTGAAAGAAAACCAAAAACAAACAAACAAAAAAAGCCAAACCCACTGCCATCCAGGCGATTCTGACTCATAGTGACCCTATAGGACAGAGTAGAACTGCCCTATAGAGTTTCCAAGGAGCGCCTGGCAGATTTGAACTGCCGACCTCTTGGTTAGCAGCTGTAGCGCTTAACCAGTATGCCACCAGGGTTTCCGAGTGAAAGAAGCCAGTCTGAAAAAAACTACATACTGCATGATTCCAACAATATGACATTCTGGAAAAAGCAAAACCATAGAGACAGTGAAAAAATAGGTGGTTTCCAGGAGTTCAGAGGGAGAGGAGGAGGGATTAACACACGGAACACAGGGCAGTGAAACTATTCTATACGATCCTGTAACGGTGAGTACATGACATGCATTTGTCAAAGCCCATGGGACTACACAACACAAAGAATGAACACTAATGTGAACTATGGACTTTGGTTAATAACGTTGTTGTTGTTAGGTGCTGTTGAGTCAGTTCTGATTCATAGTGACCCAGTGCCCAGTTCTGCACCATCCTCACAATCGTTGCGATGTTGGAGCCCATTGTCGCAACCACTTGTGTCAATCCATCTCGTTGAGGGTCTTCCTCTTTTTTGCTGACCTGTACTTTACCAAGCATGACATCCTTCTTCAGGGACTGGTCTCCTGATAACATGTCCCGAAGACGTGAGACAAAGCCTCACCACACTCGCTTCCAAGGAGCACTCTGGCTGTACTTCTTCCAAGACGGATTTATTTGTTCTTCTGGCAGTTCATGGTATATGCAATATTCTTCATCAACACCATAATTCAAAGGCATCAATTCTTCTTTGGTCTTCCTTATTCATTGCCCAGTTTTCACACGCATATGAAGCAATTGAAAATATGGCTTGAGTCAGGTGCACCTTAGCTTTTCAACCCTTTAAAACGGACTTTTGCAGCAGATTTGCCCAACGCAATATGTCATTTGATTTCCTGACTGCTATTTCCATGGGTCTTGATTGTGGATCCAGGTAAAATGAAATCCTTGACAACTTCAATCTTTTCTCCATTTATCATGATGCTGCTTGTCAGTCCAGTTGTGAGGATTGTTTTCTTTATGTAGAGGTGTAATCCAAACTGAAGGCTGTAGTCTTTGATCTTCATCAGTAAGTGCTTCAAGTCTTCTTCACGTTCAGCAAGCAAGGTTGTATCACCTGCATATTGCAGGTTGTTAATGAGTCTTCCTCCAATCCTGATGCTGTGTTCTTTTTCATATAGTCCAGCTTCTCGGATTATTTGCTCAGCATACAGATTGAAGAAGTATGGTGAAAGGATACAACCTTGATGCACACCTTTCCTGATTTTAACCATGCAGTACTCCCTGTTCTGTTCTTGGTCTATGTACAGGTTCCGCATGACCACAATTCAGTGTTCTGGAATTCCCATTCTTCACAATGTTATCCATAATTTGTTATGATCCACACAGTTGAATGCCTTTGCATAGTCTGTGAAACACAGGTGAACGTCTTTCCACCACGTGTCTGTCAGTTTGTGGTACTGCAGCAGTTTGTGTGTTGCTCTGATGCCAGAAGCTACGCCACTGGCATTTCAAATAGCAGCAGGGTCACCCATGGTAGACAGGTTTCAGCGGAGCTTCCAGACTGAGACAGACTAGGAAGAAGGACCTGAAGGTCTACTTCTGAAGAAATTGGCCAGTGAAACCTTATGAATACTTAATAATAATGTATCAATATTAGTTGATCAGTTGTAACAAATGTACCACAAGAATATAAGATGTTAATAATAGGAGGAACAGCCTGCAGCGGGAAGGACGGTATATGGGAACTCTATTTTCTGTACACTTTTTCATAAAATTACCCTAAAAAATAAAGTCTATTAAAAATTATTTGAAAATGTATTCTATGCTTTCTCCAGACTCTGCACCCTTTGAGGGCTGGGGCTTTATCTTTCTCACACTCCATATCTTAAGTAGTTTCGGCTTATAGGATCCTCCCAATAAATGTTAGTTGGATTCCCTTTGAACTAAAGACTTAGCTTTTAAAAGGTTTCCAGATGCCTTAGTCCCATTTGTCTGATCATGAGATTTACCTGGGATATTACAAAGCCTGTTTCTTAGGCCCCTCTTTATATCTGAATGAAGCGAGACTTGGGAATCTGTATTTTTGACAAATGTCCCAGGTCAGGCAAATATGGGAAATATCTGCTTGTGTCCGCTCACTGCCCTCCCTACAACGAGAGGAGGAAGGAGGTCCCAGGATGTGAAGTACTGTGGGATAAGGCCAGGGAGGCTGAGCTGGGAGCTGGTCCGTGGACACCAAGCTCTGTGCCTGTGAGCCCTACCTGGATGCTAGGGTAAAGGATGACCTCAGAGAGTTAAGTCTTCTAGAGGCAGGGCCCATTCAGGAGTGAAACCTGAGAGTCCTCAGAAGGCAGGCATACATGGTCACTCCTCTTACAAGGTTGCCAGATAAAATACAGGACGCTCAGTTAAATTTGAATTTCAGATAAATAACGAATAATTGTTTCATGTAAGTATGAATATACTTATACTAAAAAAAAGTACTTGCTATTTATCTAACGGAGCCCTGGTGGTGCAGTGGTTAAGAGCTTGCCCGCTAACCAAAAAGGCTGGCAGTTGAAATTTACCAGCCACTCCTTGGAAACTCTATGGGGCAGTTTGCTCTGTCTTACAGAGTCACTATGAGTTGGAATGACTCGGCAGCAACAGATTTTATTTATCTAAAACTCAAGTTAATGGAATGTTCTATTTTTTGTTTGTTATTATTATTACTCTTTTTTTTTTTTTTTTAATTTGGCACTTCTACCTCCTTGTCCCCTTCAGGTCCTGGGATAGTGCTGGAAGTGACCATCTTCCCTCTTCTATTTGGCTGCGTCTGCGACCGGGGAATGGCACTGGCTGTTGAGTCACCCAATAGGAACACTAGCCTCCATTATGTTAAGTGTGCCCAGGAGAAAATCTATAAAAGAGAGAGCCAGGAAATATCTTTAGGCTTGCCTGGGGTAAGGAGTCCGGAGAACTGGCTCATCGTGAGGTTTATTATCTGATTTGATTGTTGACCTTCATTCTCTGTAGATGAAATTAAACAAGTCTCCTCTCTCCGAGACCCCCTCATCCCCTCCTGTGGCTTCCCAGGCCAGACTCTGGAAGCTTCCTAGAGGCAGAGACTTCTTACTTAGCTTCCTATCTCCTATGCTACTGAGCATGGACCTGACACATAGAGACCACAAACAGCTATGAGCTGGATTGAGCAAACCATTTATTAAGTACCTACTGCATGCCCAGGAGCCCTGGTGGCACTGTGGTTAAGAGCTCGGCTACTAGCCAAAAGGTCTATGGGGCAGTTCTACCATTCTATAGGGTCGCTATGAGTCAGAATCGACTCAATGACAATGGGATTGGTTTTGGTACTGCACACCCAGCACTGCGCTTTAGGCTCTGTGACATCACAAAATAGTATAAGGCACCAGTGTACATCAACCTAGAGAAACTGAGAGACTATCTGTCAGAGTGAAAAGAGATGGATGAGTGGTCTGGACTCCAGGATCTAGTCTTGTTTGTGATGTTTGTAAAGTCATTACCGTTCTGGGTTCAGTCTCCTCATCTTGTAAAATGGCCTGGACCTGATTATCTCTAAGTTCCTTTCCAGTCTTAAATTCTTGCTATGCCAAATTAAGCATTACCTATTTTTTTTTTTTTATAGATGTGGCTGAGATCTTAGGCCTGATGAAGGAGGGAGGACTTAAGCTGGGTCCTAAATATTTGTTTCACACTCATATCTATCTCAAGTAACTTCAGAAGAGAAGACAAGGGATATCTGCTCACCTGCCTCCTTATTTTTTGAAAAGCTTGATGTAATCTCTGAAAAAATGAAAATTATATAGATAAACATATATATGATGTTATATAAAATTTATCAAATACCTACTATGTGCCAGGTATTATAGTAAATACTTTAAATGGATTATCTCATTTAATGCTCACGGTAGCTCTATGGGTAGGGTTGTTTGCTTTTTGTACAGATGAGGAAACTGAGGCTATATATATTTGCTTAGGTAAATCTCAAAAATCAACCGATCAAAAAACAAACTCATTTAATGTCTTACCCAGTCGATACAACTTTAACATAGAAAATCTCAAAGAAACTCAATTTAACGTAAGCTTCAGTTTTAAAACCTGGAGCAACTGAAGTAGTTTATTAATTAGCTAGCATTTTAAGAAAGTTATTCTTGAAGAATATTACATATAAAAAAAATTCTTAGGATTTGTTTCTGACAAGTTGAACAGTATTGGGAGATGGATTGTAATTTTCTCAAACAAATATGCACAATTCCAGAAATGCCCTATTTTTTTTTATTCCATATCCCGCCTACTCCAAAAACCAGTTGCCATAAAGTTGATCTGACTCATGGCGACCCTATGTGTATCCGAGTAGAACTGTACTCCATAGAGTTTATGATGGCTAATTTTTTGGAAGTAGAACCAGGCCTTTCTACTGAAGTGCCTCTGAGTAGACTCCAACCTCCATCTTTCCAGTTAACAGCCAAGCATGTTAACACTTTGCACCAACAGGGACTCCCCCACCTACTTAGAGACAACTAAAGTTAACATTTGGAGGCATGTCCTTCTAGAATTTTCTATAGCATTCAGATTTTTGTACTATTTTAGCCATCTAGAAGTACTCTATTTTGGCACTGACTTGGACCCTCGTAGTGTGATAGGGAAGGCTAGGTCTTTCTTTGGCCCAATAGTTAAAGATGTGGGTTTGCATGGCAATAAAGGGATGGATTCGTGGCTGTTGTAATTTTCCAGTATTATGGCACTTGCGTGGAGCCACCATCTGTTTGCAGGGCAGCTCTGACTAGTAACTTGAGTGCTGTGGGTCTGATTTCAATAAACCAGGAAAACAGTTCCATCCCACAGCACATTAGCAGGCAGGCACATCTGCTCTGTCTCCACGGTCCAGAAGCCAATGGAAAGTTGGTCTTGTGGAGCCCGCAATCCAGCTTGACAACAGAAGACAGTAGTTACTGTTGGACTCTGTCCAATCCCTGTGGAGGTCAAGTTGTGACCCAGAGTTTAGAAGTCAGGCTGGTATTGTTCTTTATCATTAGTTGTGTTGTCTCAATTAGAAAAAAAAAAATCTATGAAGTCTGGGTGCCGAATTCTCAAGTCTGGAATTCCTCCCACATATGGAAAACAAGACTAGCTCACGGAAACAATGCCACTGTGTTTGTCACCCACGTATTTTGGGATCTGACCACAGAGAATAATTTGCTCTTTATCCAAGCGCACTTCACCTGGTATTGATAAGAAGTTACCACTGTGTCACGGTCAGGAGACTGCAGTCAAGTGATTATGTGGCAGCAAAGTAAACACTGGGTGCTCACTATGGACCCGGAAGTACATCCCTGCCGCTGGCAGGAGTCCCGTGTTTCCTGTAACGTTTGGATAATTATCAGCAATAAGATGTTTTATTTAACAATATTTAGACAACAAGCATAATAATATAAACAAGTTAATTATTTCAATGCTAATAAGAACAACATCCCTTCATGTTCAGACCACGTGTACTTCAGAGGGGTAGGCTGATAACCCGGTGTTGGCTCCGGGCAATATTGCTGAGTAGATTAACACTGGTCTTCACCATCCCTTCCCTAAAGGCCGCTCCCTGTCCAGTCCTGTCCATCCTTCTCTGGGCTCTCCAACTTCTCTCAGGGCCCCTTCCTAGGGCTCGTGGGGAACTCCTGGGGTCAGGGCTGCAGCTAGGCCATGTAGAGCCTTTGTGAGATTTAGGAAAAGGTGCCCTTTCCTCTGGTAGATGCAGCTATGTGACAAGGGGCTGCTTGGTGAACACAGCCCCCACTGACTGCCTCAGCTCGACACCCTTGTGCAGGACATAACTGTACAGCCGTGACGAGAACTCTGCCCACAGTCCTCTACCTATGACTAGACAGGGCCTCTCCCTCTGGGCTTTCTCACTGACTCACAGCGTCCTGGCGAGGACCCTCAAGATTACTGTACTTTGCCAGAAGGGTCAGTGGACACCCTCAGCCTCCAAGGGACAGAATGTGAGCTGTGCCAAGAAGGCCATCGACATAGTACAAATGAGGAAGGAGCGCTCCAGGAAGGGGGTAGAGCATCTCTGCAGGGCAACTGAGGGCTGTCTTCATGTGCAACTGCCTTTGCGTTACTGTGGGTGGGACACCCTGTGCCCATCTCCTCCCCTATATCTTCTAGAATGTTCCACCAGCCCCTTTCTTTTGTTGTCTCCTCTGTACTCCAAATGCACAGACCTTCAAACAGCAAACCCTCCTACCATACCACTATGACAGCCAAATAGTCAGTTGCTCTGCTCCCATCCACACCCCTTTGTGGAGCTCATCCCTTCCCTGTCAAGGATGCAGCTTGGTAACCTGAGCAGAGACTTCAAGACTAGGTGTTAGGAGCTAGCACTGCTGTCCTGATGGCCCTCAGGTCTTTGCTTTTGGGTAGAAGTCTCCTGAAGACTCACTGTTGGCCCAGGCTGCAATGCCTGCAGTGGGCTCTGGGCAGATAATTTTCAGTGGCCTCCAAGGACTGCTCACATCATATTCAACATGCCCATGCTTGGCTCTGGCTCAGAAGCCCAGCTAGGAGACTTAATAGCTTCATCTAACTTACAATTCTGACTTGTGGTCCAGATAGTAAACTCTGAGCTTTCCTAGTGAATGAGGTGCTGTCTCCAGGGTGGGTCAAGTGTGAAAGTCACATGTACCCTTCCAGGAGCTGGGAGATGACCAGAGGGAAAGGAGCTCAGTGGATCAAGGATGACAGCTTCTCATTTCAACCAGACCCGTGGCTGGTCTTTCCCTTCAAGATTCTCAAGCTCACAGCCCCACCTGTGTCCTGCACCACCCTCCAAGGCCACTGTTTCTTTCCACCCATATTGCATGCACAGCAGACACTACACACATACACAGAAATGCACACACATGTGCAGATACACGCACACACATGAGTGCACACATTTGTACGCATGCACCTGAAGACAAAGGTGTTTCCACTGCAAAACCCTCCTTCCAGAATGGCTGCCCACTTTGCTCCCAGCCAGTCTTTGTAAGGACACAAAACTCACTTTTTCTTTTGGCAAGTCTCTTCAGAGAATCAGGGAGGTGGTGGGGGTGTGAGGGTAACAAAATCCGTTGTTGATCAAATCATATTTATTATGATCTTTATCCCCTACCCATCTGGTGTTTTCTGCACGTAGAAACACATTGGGAAAAATAGCAGCGGTGCCATCTCCTAACCTCATGCCCTTGGCTGGGCTTTCAGGCCCTGGTGCTTATGCCCCAAGCAGCCCAAGTTATATTAAGGAAGAACAATGTCAGCCTAGCAGCCTCAGCCAGGCCCCAAATTCCTGAGGGGTCAGAGCCTGACTTGAGATCTGCCTGGCCAAGTGTCTCAATACAGCGCTGGGCAGGCGTGGGTCGTTGATAAATATCATTAGATGGCAAGGGGGTGACGAAGACCACAAGAACAGGCTCTTTCTTAGCTACTTGCTATTAACTTGCTGGGATGTTCTGGACCCCAGAAGAAGCCAGATGGCCCAGGGTCTGAAGTAAACAGCCTCAAGGCCCAGTTCACTTGTTGCCAGCACTTTCCTGGGAATAGACACTTGGTAGAGTTTCTGCAGGAAGGAGACTAGTGCATTTGGCTTCCAGGGCAGTGTTGTGCTGCCCACAGCCAGGAAGCAAGTGGAATATATGAAATGCATGGTCGTTCTACCACCTGTCTGTCAGTTTGTTGGACTGTGGTGGTTTGCATGTTGCTATGATGCTTAAAACTATGCCACCAGTATTTCAAATAACCAGCAAGTTCCCCCATGGTGGACAGGTTTCAGCTGAGCTTCCAGACTAAGACTAACAAGAAAGGCCTACTACTTGTAAGAAGAAAGGCCTACTAGACTAAGAAGAAAGGCAACCTACTTATGAAAACTAGCCAGTAAAAACTCTGTGGATCACAAAAAACATATTGTCTGGTACTGTGCTAGAAGATGAGCCTGCTAGGTTGGAAGGCACTCAAAATACACAGTGGTGGCAACAATGGAATAGAGCATACCAAACATTGCAGGACTGGGCAATGTTCCCTTCTGTTGTACATGGGGTCACCATGAGTCAGAGCCGACTCAATGGCAACTAACAGCAACGTGGTGTTAGTAAAATGGCTCTCCAAATGGCTCTCCAAAGGGAGGGATTCCTAATGAGTAGCACCTGCCACTTTCTGTGGTGTAAATACTCCCACCGCAGCCAATTTCAAGCTAGCATGACCTCACTGAGTGGAGCTGGGAAGAGAAGTCTGCATGAGCGAGCCTTATGAGCCAGCCCCAGCACACCACTGTCTGCAACATTCTCCAACATCCTCCTCCAACATTCTTCCACATCCTCCTCCTGCCTGTCTTTCAGATCTCAAATGGATAATGCCTTCCTCCAGGACACCTTCCCTGTCCTTCTAATACATATCTTCTAACAGTGCGTGAACTGCTCGTTCATGGCACTTGCACAGTGAAAACTTCACATTGCTTCATGTGATGACTGATCACTGTCTTCCTGACTCAACTGTAAGTCCCACGAGGGAGGGCACTTTGCACAGTTTTGTCCACCATTGCATCACTAGCACCTAGCACAGCTCCTGGCTCAAAGTTGGTGCTTAATAAATATTTGCTGCAAGAAGGAAAGAAATTAATGAACTGAGCTTGAGCTGAGCTCTGCTACAAACCCTGCTACAAATGAGTTTCTTTCTCCACTAGCTTTCTGGTTTTCTCTCCTTCTTTTTATTTTTTCCCATTTATCAGGAAAGGACTGCATGATTTCTCATGATCCTTTCAACTAGAGAATCCCATGGAACTTGCAGTTAGAAAGGTACTGTAGCTGTTTAATGTTTGCAAACAGCTGTCTCAGCAATTTCTCACCCTTTGTATGTATTTATGTCTGTGTATACGTATGTGTGTGGTGTGTATGTGTATTTGGCATGTGTATGTGTGTGTTTGTGTGTGCATATATGTATGTGTGGGGGTGGTGTGTGTGTGTGCATGTGTGTGTGATGGGTATGTGCGTGTGGTGTGTGTATGTGTGTGAGGTATGTATGTGTGTGCATATATGTATGTGTGAGCATATGTGTGTATGGCATATATGTGTGTGTGGTATGCTCTGTGTGTGTGTGTGGTGTGTATGTGTGTGTACATTTGTGTATGCATGTGTGGTGTGTATGTGCTTATGTGTATGTGGTGGGGGGTAGGCAGGGGAAGATGGCAGAAACATGAAGAAGGCAAGGAAAGTGTTATAATAAAATGCTTTGTTTCCTTTTCATGTCTAAGGCTACAGGGGCACAGAAGGGCCAATCCCTGTGGTATAAGATTCAGCCAGTGGTACTTTTCCTGAAAGGCTAAAGTTTTCCTTGGAATTAAAATGGAAATAAGAAGTGCCAATGAGATCATAAGCCCCTTGTGGGCAGGTTTAAGTCTTAAGTTCCCTCACATTCCTCTAAAGCCCAGAAAAACGCAGTACACACAGTGAGTACTCAAGAATGCTTGCTGAGTAATTAGCTTTAAGACTGAAATTACCCTCGTAGTAAGAATTAATCCTAACTACCAATTTTGGCGGGGCCAAAAAGTTGCTCTATGTTAATTTATTTGCTTAGCAACAGATGGCCAGAAACATCTCCAGGACATTTTATAAATTGTAGTAGATTTGGTCAAAATTTTTTTTTTAGGCCAG
This sequence comes from Loxodonta africana, assembly GCF_030014295.1. NCBI lineage: Eukaryota > Metazoa > Chordata > Mammalia > Proboscidea > Elephantidae > Loxodonta > Loxodonta africana. The sequence goes on along the minus strand of NC_087344.1, from coordinate 160,375,438 downwards.
CCTGCAATTACTGCTCTCTGAGTCTGAGGAAGCTAGAGGACCCTTGTCTCTGGAATTTCTTTTCTGTCCAAGTCCAGCACTTTCTCAGCATAAAGCTAAGTTCTGGGCCCCTTTGCCCTTTGCTGGCTGCTGAATAAATTTGTTTCAGGGGACATGGCTCCCTTGCTTTTGTGACCACTCCAGTAAAGAGGGGTGAGAGCCAAGTGGGCCGTGGTAAGAATGGAAGGGCTGTTCCCAGCTGAGTATGGCATGGCGCTATCATTACACATGACAAAGTCTCCAGAAAGCTGTGGGAGTGAACTTGAGCTGACTTTAATATCCTGTAAAAGGAACAGACCCTTGGGATTGGGAGAGTGCTGACCCAGGCTAAAATTCCAGAATAGTACCTTAGGGGCCAGGTTGGACCCGTCTGTGTAGGAGCTTGACCTGAGTAAAAGGATGACAGGGAGCTGGCATGGGGAAGACAGGTTGTGATAGCAACAACAATGAAAACAGGAAAGTGAAAAGTTTTTGAGGGTTATGTGCCTGACAATGTACTAATCATTTTACAGTAAAACCTGCGAAAGCCGGAACCTGTTTCAGGCTGAACCCTATCAGAGAAGGAAAGCCCAAATATTTTCCACTAAAACAAGTGATAGAAAAGTAGTAAGACTGCACTCTGTCAAATGCATAAAACTTGTAAGACCCGGAAAAATAAGGCAGTCCCATCAAGTTCCGGCTCTCACAGGTTTCACTGTATAAACATGATTAAATACAATCCTCATGACCACCCTATTATTGCCCCTATTTTACAGACGAGTTGACTGAGGCTTAAGCCCAGATGGGAGTCCCTGGGTAATGCAAACGATTCACACACTCAGCCGTAAACCAGAAGTTTTGATTCTATCCAGCGGTGCCTTGAAAGAAGGGCCTGGCAGCCTACTTATGAAAAATCAGCCATTGAAAGTCCAGTGAAGCACAGTTCTACTCTGACACACATGGGATCGTCATGAGTCAGAACTGACTCGATGGCAACTGGTTGGTTAATCCCAAACAAGCAGTAAGTCACATAGTAACACCACAGCATTGACCTTCTGCATTCCTTGTGTTTTAAACGCCCTTCCCTTTCCCTCTCACTTTATAAAGGCCTCAAGTTTCAAAATATTTCCAGGAGTCATTGACTGATGTCTACAATTTTACTTTTCAAGATTTTTAATAATACAATGAGGATAGCTGCCATTTATTGACTAGCTTTTATGTGCCAAGTACTGAGCTAAGTGTTACTGACATTATTTCATTTAATCACTACTCTGTAAGGGAAGTTTTATTACCCTTCCTGTTTCACTCAGGAAACTGAGAATCAGAGGGGGTTTGTACAGTAAAACCTGAGACAGCCAGAACCTGTATAAGGTGGAAATCTGCTAAAGAAGGAAAACTCAAATATTTTCCACTAAACAGAGCGATAGAAAAGTGGCAAGACTACATCCTGTCAAAGGTGGAAAACTTGTGAGACTTGGAAAAACAAGGCAATCCTGTTGAGTTCTGGCTCTCACAGGTTAGACTGTATAATTTACTTGCAGTCCCACGATAAAAGGAAGGACCTTTGTCTTTGTCTTTGTGTTTTTCTCATTCAGTTGTCGGTTAGAGGCTTACTGCATTCTAACCAAGAGAATGCGATGGCTGCTGAAGCATTTGCCCCTAGGGTAAGTATCATTTTGAGCCTATACCAGCCATATATTTCTTCTTATGAATGGAGGTTCAGAGATCACATTTGATGGAGCAGAAGCTTGCAAGCATCAAACCTCTGTACACCAAGAAGGACATGATGCTTGAACAGGGCCCAACGACAAATTGGCAGACTGGTTTTGTGAACTAAAAGCCAAAGAGGCATGTCAGCACCTCTCTGAGGAAGCAGGGCTGGGATCACCAGCTCTGGGGAAGTTTTATGACTTCCGAGGCTGGGTGACAGACAACCTCATCCTCTTAGCCCTAGGAGGCGCACAGCGTTCCTGCCGCTATGAGGCTCCGTCTGCGGGAAAAGCCATATTTCTGTGGACCGAGTCAGGGCTGAATTAGACATTAGGGCAATCCAACACATCTGAATTTCATCACCATTATATCACTCTCTAGAACTTGTAAATATTTCTGATGATATTTTTGGTAGGTCAGCATAAGCTGTCTACATCTGAGGTGTGTTACTTTAAGCTTACATTAATAGACTAATAAAATGAGGCACTGGCCAGCAAATTTTGCATAGTCATCTACTCAAAAGTATTCAGGCAACAAAATGAACCAGGGTTATGAGTAAGTGTCCTGGGGTGGCCCTGCAAGTACAGACTGTTTCTGGGGTCCACCCTCCCATTAGAGGTGTTGGATGACCAGAGCTGTGTACCTGGTACCAGGTAACCTTCTCATACGGAAGACTCCATGATCTCCAGGGCCTGGGGGTCCCCCTGGAATCCTGGAACCTTGGAAACATAAACTATGACCCACTCACCCACTCCATTTCCCTCAAGAACTGGACATCGACATCATTATTGTGAGGTGGCAAAGGGGGCTGACCAGGATGGAGGGGGCAGAAAAACCCACTCTTCACCTGGCATATGCTAAACACAGACTATCTGCTGCCACATGTGTGATAGTACTGTGGTAACTACTGCTTTTTAATTGAAGTGTAAGATCCAGCATTTGATGATGGATCGCTATGAGTCAGAATCAACTTGATGGCACACAATAACCATATAGATCAGTATGTTGTAAGGATGCAGGCTTTGCCTAGCTACCTAAGACAAAACTAAAAAAAACAAACCCATTGCCATCCAGTCTATTCCAACTCCTAAAGACCCTATAAGATAGAGTAGAACTGCCCCATAGAGTTACCAAGGAGCACCTGGTGGATTCGAACTGCCAACCTTTAGGTAAGCAGCCAAACTCTTAACCATTATGCCACCAAAAGCTACCTCATCTCCTTCTCACTCATCTCCTGGCAAACTGATGGCAGAAGTCCCCCCCTCCCACCCCAGTTCCCTCTCTAGGAACTACCCTTACCCTTTAGAATGGGCTGACCCAGAAATTTCCCCCTGACGATGGCTGTCTTTCTTCCCAGGTCCCTCCTTTCTCTCTATACTGAGTTCCTCTGACTCCTGGTTTGAATCAACTTAAGCTTAGATTTCTCCTTCCTGGTGCTGCTTTTCTCCCCACTTATCTCTCTTTCCTTGTTCCTCTCTTTAATCAAACATCTTAGACTCCTGGGCTCTCCACCTTTGTCTCCATCCTACCACATATTAAAGTCCACCAAACCAAATCCATTGCCATCAAGTTGATTCCGACTTACAGTGACCCTGGAGGACAGAACAGAACTGCCCTACAGGGTTTCCAAGGAGCAGCTGGTGGATTTGAACTGCCGACCTTTTGGTTGGTGGCTGAGCTCTTAACCACTGTGCCACAAGGACTCCACTAACGTCCACAGCAAGGTCTAATCTACAAGAAGACCATACCAGGTACATATGTGCTTCAGAAGGAGCCAGTTCTCAAAAGCCCTGCTCCATTTTAGGGCCAGCTTATCTGGAGGGTGGGGGACTCTGGAAACTTGCAGTGCAGCCCATACCACACCACCTCCAGGCAGCCATCCCCAAAATGACAGATCCCACTGATGTCTTCCTTTCCCACATACTATAATAATCCATGTCTGTGCCATACACGTCAATTATTCATTCATCCAACAAATATGTATTGAGAGCCTGTTTCATGATGAACTACAACAAAGTCCCTGCCTTCATTCTCAAATCCTTGTGAGGGAGACAGGTAATAAACAAGAAACCAAATGAATTATAAAATTATATACTATAAAATAAAGTAGGGTAAGGGAATAAGGTACACTGGTGGCAGGGTTTGGCGGGGTGTGGATAGATGTTTTAGATTAGGGTGATGAAGAGGTGACATCTGAGTAGACCTAAATGATAAGCAAAAGCTCACCATGTGAAGATCTGTGGACCAAGTCCAAGCCCATTGCCATCGAGTTGATTCCGACTCATAGCGACACTACGGAACAAAGCAGAACTGCCCCATAGGGTTTCCCAGGAGCACCTGGTGGATTTGAACAGCCAACCTTTTGGTTACCAGCTGTAGCACTTAACTACTACACCACCAGGGTTTCCAAAATACACATCCAATATGGGGCTCAAATCTATGACCCTGAGATTAAGGGTCTCATGCTCTACTGACTGAGCTAGCCAGGCACAGACCTATGGACAAGAGCCCCAAATGCAGGAAACAGTAAGTGCAAAGGCCCTGAGGTAGAAACAAAGTTAGTGTCTTGAAAACATACCAAGAAGGTCACTGTGGCTACAGCACAGCAGGCAAGGGGGCAGCAATATAAGATGTTAGAAAGTCAAGGTTCAGATCATATGAGGCATTTTGAGCCACACAATTCTTTGTTGTGGAGGGCTGTCCTGTGTATTGTAGGATGTTTAACAGCATCCCTCCCCTCTACCCACTAGATGTCAAAAACACACCCATAGACACTTACACACACACACAGATCCCCAGTTGAGATGACTAAAAATGCCAAATGTCCCACAGGGAACAAAATCACCACCCCTGCTAAAGAGCCACTGAAATAATGCTATGTTAAACATACGGATTTTATTCCAAGTATAATGGAAAAAAAAAAATTTTTTTTTTTTTATAATGGAAAGCCAAGGAAGGGCTGAGAGCTGGGAAATAACGTGATGTAATTTACATTTTTAAAAGGGCGCCCTACCTTCTGTTGGTTTAAATTACTATATGGGAACCAGAGTGGAGGCAGGGAGATCCGTGAGGAAGTTCCTGCAGTCGTCTGTATGAGAGAGGACAGTGGCTTGGACTGAGGTGGCAGTGGTGGGATGGGGAGAAGTCACTGGATTCAGAATATATCTTGACAGTGAAGCCAACAAGACTTGCTGGTGGATTGGGTATGAAAGGTGAGGAGGTAGGTAGGCTTAAGGATGGCTCCTAGACTTGGGACCTGAGCATAGTGAGAATGATGCTGTCATTATATAAAACGAGAAAGACTAAAATTGGAATAGAAAAAGAGGAATTGGAGGGGGTCAAAAATTCTAAATTTGAGATGTCCATTAGACACCCAAGTGGACGTGATGGCAGGATGTAGTGTATACCCGCCTGGACCCCAGGGGAGAAGTCCCAATTGGAGGTGACCATTCAGAAGTCATGGATAGTATTTAATGCCAGGGGAGATGAGCTCATCCAGGAAGAGCGTGATGTAGAAAAGGGCAGGAAGAGAAGGAGAAGCCCACAAAGGAGAACAAGGAGGAGGTGCAGTGAGGGAAAAGGGACACCAGGAGAGCTTTGTGTTCCTGAGACATCCTGGCACTGTAGTTACAGCCCAGCTTAGACTGTCCTTAGTCAGACCACCAAGGAGTTGGCGAGCTCCTCAGGCATCCGTTTGTGTGCACCAACCACCACCACTACAACCGTGCTCTGGGCAGCCACAGGGGCATACATGATGTAGCAAATATCACCTTATTTCGCCCTTATAACAACACTAAAAAGTAAGTGCCATTCACCCAGTTGCCATGGAGTCAATTTCCACTCATGGCGGCCCCGTGTGTGTCAGGGTAGAACTGCGCTCCACAGGATTTTCGGTGGCTGATTTTTCAGAAGGAGATCACCGGGCCTTTCTTCCAAAGCTCCTCTGGTGAATTCGAACCTCCAGCCTTTCCCTTAGCAGCCGAGTGCATTAATTGTTTGCACCACCCAGGGAAAAGTGCCATTAAGAGTACCATTTTATAGCTGAGGAAACTGAGAACCAGAGAGCTGTAGTAACTTGCCTTTGATTACATACTTCTCCAGCCCTACTCCTGGACTTGAGCTCTGCAGAGTCTGATTCCAAGTTCATGCTTTTTCTACAATGCCCTCGGGCCACTGCCTTACCGAGCCTGCCGTGGCAGAAACAGCACATTCCGGCTCATGTGAAGTGCTTCCACATCTGGGCAGATGGGAGCTGAGGACTGCTTCTCTGGGCAAGTGACCATCAGGACCACTCACCCAACTAAACGGCAGGCCAGTGTTGCACCTGAAGTCTCACCCTCCTGGTTCAGGACTACTCACATTTTACCTCCTATATCTACATCCAAGGTGTTTCCCCATCTATCAATCAGCTTCAATACAACAGCCCTATAATGAAGCGCTTGGCTGCTAACTGAAATGTGGAAGTTCAAGTTTACCCAGAGTCACCTCGGAAGAAAGGTTTGCCGGTCTACTTCTGAAAACTCACCCATTGAAAATCTGATGGAGCGGTTCTATTCTGACACACATGGGGTTGCCATGAGTCAGAATCAACTTGACAGCAACTGGTTTTATACCTGATGTAACCATTTTTCTTTGCTAAATAACAACTTTCCAAATCCAAAAAAGAAATAAGCTACAGACAGGTTTGTGGAATTTTCTCAAGCAGAAGGGTTGCCAGTTGGAATTTTCTAAGAGGCCCCTAATCATTTAAGTCATTAAACATGACTGGAAGATGGACATTCTGTGCATTCTGCCAATTTAAAATTACTTTTTTTTTTTTTTAGTTTAATCATACAGATGCTTTAAAAAGAATCTTTGAAGCATATTTGTTGCTTTACTAAGCCCTTTCCTTTCTGGCATGTTTCGCTCTTTTTTTGGAAATTTCAAAACAAAAACACTTAAAAACCCCACCCCCAAAATATTTTCTTTCATTTCTAAGATACGGAAATGCTGACACATGGGCGTGCAATCTAGAGTCAGGTTTTGGAGTCTGACCTCCTCAAAAGAGAAAACAAAAATACTGCTAATTGTCCACACTTTCCCTGGGAAAGGACAGGCATGACACTCTGGAATCCAGATGAAAAGGTAACTCCTTTCATACATAAGTAATATTCTTGGTGGTGTGTCCTGTTCCAGGACAAGTGATTCCACTTGTCACTGCAAGTTTCAGGAAGGGTGGACATACGCTTTTTTCTTTTTCTTTTTGGGTCCAGAAAAAATAAGTCAGCATTTGCTTTCTCCCCCACCCCCCCCCCCCCCGAAAAACAGGTGCAACAGCAGTGAATTTTAAGCGACCTCTTTGCTGGCTTGTCCCCAGTCTACTCAAGTGCTCCTGTGCTTGGTTCAATGGGTGGAGGTGGGGCTGGCTATGATGTGACACATTTCTCTCTTCTGATGTAAATGCTATTGAAAATGTGCAACTGTCCTGGTGACACCGACTTTACAGGGAGCAGTGGGATGAGTAGTGAGGAGGAAAGGAGCATACCGTCACAGAGATGATCTCCAGAGCCCTCCTGCCCCATTGCCCTGCAACCTCATGGAGAAATTTCTTAACTGCCTGGAAGAGTGCAGTCTTTGGTCTGGATAGGAATTCAGCATTTGAGGAGATGTCACTAATAATCCTCTTTGAGTCTTAGTGGTGAAAACCGGGCCCAGCGGGAGGGCATTTTATGAGGAGAGTTGGAATGAGCCTCAGGGGAACAAGGGGAAATAGAGAAAAGAAAGAGGAGGGGCGGGGAGGAGAGGTAAAGCTATCACATGAACAAAGAGCCAGGCAGTTTGTCATCACCTATCTGTCCTCAGGGGATACATGAGCCAGGGCTCTCAAGGAAATTGGGATCTGTCACCTTTGTAGAGCCAAAGTAGAATCTTGATGTGGGTCATTCTTTCCTGTGCCCTCAGCTGGCAATGGAAGGGCTGGGGTCAGTGACAGATTATAAAATGGGTTGAGGGCTGGAGCTGGGATTGCTGCTGTCGTGTATCTTGTAGTCAATTCTGACTCATAGTGACCCTATGTGACAGAGTAGAATGGCCCCATAGGGCTTCTTAGGCCATATAATCTTTACAGGAGCAGACTGCAGGCCTTTTCTCCCATGGAGCGGCTGGTGGATTAGAACTGCCAAACTTTTGGTTAGCAGCCAAGCGTTTAACCATTGCACTACCAGGAATTGGGTTTAGGATTTGGTTTATCTGAAGGTATCAACATTAAGAGCCTTAAACTGTTTATACCAGGGCTTCGAACATGTTCCTTCTGGTTCACACTCCTTCTGAGAATTTGCGTTTCTAACAAGTTCCCAGGAAGTTATAGGTAAAAATTGCCTGGGGATCTTGTTACAATGTAGATTCTGATTAGGGGGTGGAAATGCAAACTCTCAGCAGGGAACTTGTTAGAAAGGCAAATTTTCAGCAGGGGTTCGAACCAGAAGGAACCTGTCTGAAGCCCTGGTTTATACGGAGAGAAAGACTTCAACCTTCAGCAGCCAGGGCACCCTGCAGCCTTGCTCATGAGAAAATGTTATACTCTCAGCTCTGGGCAGGAACTTCTTCAAAATTTTGACAATGTCAACATTTTAATGGTATCTTAGCCCCGTTGGCCTTATAAAAATACACGGAGAGGAAAGGATGTGATTTGTGGGAACAGAAGCTCCTTCCACAGTTACTGCACCCACACCAAAGACCAAAGCATTTATCCTGGAGGCGAGGCCAGGAGAGGCCCTGATTCTTCTGACTGTTCGAAGGATGTCTCGTGCTCCTTGGACAATGACTGCCATAGGCATGTCTAGGGGAATGGAAGGAATCATAGAAAGATGGCTCTGCCAGCATGGAATGGATAAGAACTGGTGTAGAAGGTTGGGGACAAAAACAACTCTGTTGCTTCTTTGCTGGGTTTGCCAGAGACAAGCAAACCTCAGGGACAAAAACTTATAGGAAGTCAAAGCTCTGATGAGGTGGAATAGTCACAAAGAAGAAGATAAAGAAGAAGGAAGAGGAGAAAGAGAAGAAGGGAAAGGGGAAGAAAGATGATAGCAGCTGTCACTTGGTGGCAGGCACAGTAGCAGTCACTTCATACATCTTCCTCACTTAATCTACACAACAGCCCTCTGAGGGAGTTATTAATCTCACCTTCCAGGTGAGGGCGATAACGCTTAAAGAACTTAAGGCATCCAAGAACACGTAATTAACCCATGACTTGGTTTAACCTCAAGTTTGTGTGGCTTCAGAACTATTCCTTTTTTTAAACCATCCTGTGCAAATGGTTAATATACTCCCAGAAGTTTGGAGGTTTGAGTTCATCCAGAGGCAGCTCGGAAGAAAGGCACGATGATCTTACTTCCCAAAAAATCAGCCACTGAAAACCCTATGGAGCACAGTTCTACTCTGACACACATGGGGTCATCATGAGTTGGAGTCAACTCGATGGCAACTGGTAAACTGTCCTACTATACCAGCAGCTTTCAAAAGTTTTGACTAAGACTCACAGTAAAAAAAAATGCATTTCCCATATGAGCCAATTTGCACACATATGTGTGTATACACGTATACAACTAAAGCAAGTTTCATGAAATCATACTTTCCCTTGCTACATATAATGCATATTGATTTTAAAAATCTCTTATTCTATCCTCTTCATTTTTTTTTTTTTTTCATGAGAGTTGTATCACCTAATCGACTTCACAACACCCAATGGGTCTCAAACTGTGCTTTAAAAAACATTTTCCTTTCCTCTACTCTATGGCTTTTGATTCGAAATGTTTTTCAACCCCTTGCTTGATCCTGTTGGGTAATGAGCAGCCTCTTTGCTTCTGAGGCACGCTGCTAATTATGCACTCTGGCCCATCCCTCTGGTGCGGGGACATCAGTAATAAAATATTTCAGAAATTACAAATATCTGACAAAGCCATTTGCTTGGAAAAGAGTCAGCCTAGGAAAGCATCCAGAAAACATAATGGCTGATCTCAGGCACCGACTGGTAATATTTTAAGCAGTTGATGCATGCTTTCGCAAAACGCACGTTTGTCTCATGCTCTGCGTTTGCCAATTACAGAAGAAACTATTTTCTCTGCTTTCCTAACCTAAAGAACTCGTGCGCTCTGATGAAGCACTGCGCAGTCCCCATCTAACCATAAATGCTAAAGGAAAAGAAAAACACAAGGGCTTGCGGGGGATCTGCTGGGGCCACTGTCTGGAGTAGTTGAATAACATGATGCACATAACTAGATGTTGAAATGGCAAATGTTTTTGTTACCTACATACTTACCAAAACCAGACGCATTTCTGTGAAGCAGATTTCGACTAATGGCGACCCCATGTGTGACAGAGCAAAACTGTTCCCTTCGGGTGTTTTTTGTTCCCCCATAGGGTTTTCTTCTGGCTGTAATCTTTATAGAAGCAGTAGGGTATGGGTAGAAGCAGTTAGCTAAGCCCCTTTTCCGCGGAGCCGCTGGGTGGGTTCGAACCGGCAACCTTCAGGCTAGCAGATGATCACAAACCACTTGCGCCACCCAGGGATCTACCTGTACATTTACCACAATAATAATAAAATGTGTTTTTCGGTTTTTTTTTTTTTTTTTTAAGTTGTGTTGTCTTTCTTAATTTTCTTTTTTTATACCCAGAATCTGAAATTAGATTGCTCTTCGGGGGAGTGCGCATGTCTTCTCTTTGGTTTAGGATTGTGGGAATGATTTCCTCTGGAGAGCTAGGTGCAGTGGCAGGGTTGGTTGAATCAGATTTAGGTCATGGAAAGTAAAGTCCAGATCAGGTGGCTCAGCGCGGGTCGGAACGGATGAGCGGCAGCCTCGGTGACTTCACTTCAAGCAATGTGCACACTAATTGAAAAAACATGTTCCCGAGATGGCCTCATGCAAAAATCCAGATTTACGGATTTTTTTTTTTTTATTATTATTCCTAAGAATTCTTTGAATATTTGCCTTGCGTGTCTATACAACCTCCCAGAGCACTTCTCTTTCTTACTGAGCAGGGTTGTATTTTCCTGCTATGGCCCAGGTCAGGTTTTTAAAGGGTGGGATTCTGGCAGAGGGCACCTGGGCAAGCAGCTGGGGGCCCTGTGGAGAAGCAGGAAGAGGGCAGAAAAGAAGACAGTAACCTATCCCTTCTGTGCTTTTCCTGGGCGGCCGTGGCGCGGCGGGGGGGGGGGGGGGGGGGCGGGGTGCGTACAATTGGCCCAAATCCTTGTAAAGAAACTGTCTGCAAAGCTCAATTTGGCTACCGTTACTCATGCCTCCGGCCTTCATTCATACTACCCTCCAGGCTGCCTAAATCCCACCCACCTATCCTTCAAGGGAGCTCAGGTTCACTGGGCACTTGCGACTTTCCGTGCTCTGGGGCTAAGTGCTTTCCAGCATTCTCTCCCCTTACCTTCACAACTATCCTCTGAGGTTAGCACTATGATTTATTCCCTTTTACAGATAAGGAAACTGAGGTTTAGAAGGATTAAGTAATGTGGTCATAAAGCTAATAAACTAGGCTCAAAAGCCAGTTCTGTCTGACTTTGTGCCGAGGCTGCTTCTATAAAATTGGGAGTCCCTAGGTGGCACAAAAGGTCAACTACTAACCAAAAGGTTGGAGGTTCGAGTCTACCCAGAGGAGCCTCGGAAGAAAGGCCTGGCAATCTACTCACGAAAATCAGCCATTGAAAACACTACAGAACACAGTTCTACTCCGGCACACATGGGGTCACCATGAGCTGAGTGGTTCAACGGCAAGCGGCTCCATAAAATCACACCCACCCATAGGACTCCCCCTCCTCCAGGAAGCCTCCCTGCAGGATTCCACACCACTCAGGCCTCTTCCTTCACGCAGTTCTATCATCACCCAAGATTAGTAGTTCTCCAGCTGTTTTCCACTTTGACATTGCTCTCCACTGCTCCAAGTGTGTTAATCTAGGTGAGACGATGAAAACGCCTGGGGGCTGGTTTTGTTTGGTCTGCACAGAAATTTTGTAAATATAGAAATTATACACTCAAATTCAAAGTTTTGGCTTTTCTTGAAATGTTGGAAGATCTGGCCACACTGAACCTACCATCCTGCAAAGCCATAGATGGCTAGTGCCTGTCCCCTTCGGATGGCACGTGTCTTCTCTAGTTTACCACAGTCCCCATCAAGCCTATGGTCTCACCTCATTTACGATCTCTGATGAGACTCTGAAGACATTTGAGTTTGCCTCCTGAGTGAGCTCCTGGGGGTAGAATCATGATTTACATTTATTATGCATCCCAGACAGTGCCCAGTCCCCTTGTTAGCATATTAATACATTCAAATTGAGACACTCAATCCAGTAGCCTGTTATCCTAGGAATCTACCTCACCTGTGAGGTGGGGACTGTCCCTCCTTTAACCACAGGTTATATGCAATTTAGCAATGATTGCCCAACCACTCTTGGTCTGGGAGAGCACAAATGCCTTGCTGCCGTAGCAAAATTCACTTCCTCCTGCTTCCTTCTCTTGTAAACTTGATAAAAGGTATAAAATCTTAAAGACACAGGAGAATTGATATACATATAACATATAAAAGTTGATATATGTAAAACACTATTAAAACTGTATGAAAAAATGGCCATTCTCAAGACATGCCTCATCTAGAGAGCACTGTATAACATCTCTGAAATAAAAGGCTAGCGAGAAGGGTGCCTCTGAAAGAAAGTGAAGTAGAATATCTATGAATCTCCTTTTATCCAGATATTTTGAAGCAAAGATAATTCAGAAGACGAAATGTTTGGTTCAAATTTTATCAGAATGAAAACGTTAACTACAGAAGGTCAAAACATAGGTGAGTAAATTCCCAGAAAAGTCTTCAATGCTCACAAAAAGACGTCTCCAAACGCAACAAAGCTTCATACACAGAGTGACCAAAAAAAAAACAGCAAAGAGGATATTGTCCTACCTGAAGTGAAAGCATGAAGGATGTCCTTCAGATCATCAAGGGGGAGGGTGAGGGAAGGAAACTAATGTCTGCTGAGTGTCTGCTTTGTGCCAGACCTGTGCTGGTATTCCACGTACATCACCCCACCTAACGTGCACAACAGGTGTCCGTGGGTGGTGCAAACAGTTAACATGCTCGGTTGCCAAGCAAAAGGTTAGAGGCTAGAGTTCACCCAGAGGAGCCTCAGAGGAAAGGCCTGGTGATCTAAGTAGCCACTGGAAATCCTGACACACACGGGGTCACCATGAGCCGGAATTGACTCCATGGCAACTGGTTTAATGTGCACAACAGCCAATGCGATAGGTGCTACTATTATCTTCTCTTTTCAGACAAGGAAACTTTATATGCGGAGAGGTCAAGAAACTTGTTCAAGGTCACACCAGCACCAAGTCACGGAGTTCCAGTGTAAATCCCAGGGCTGTGTGACTACAAAGCCTGTGAGATTGAGGAACTAGAGACCAGCCCTACAACCTGGCAGGTACTTAATTTTGTTGTATTTGTCCTGTGACTCCTCCGAAAGAATTGCTCCAGCCTGAATGGCCTGCTTGGGGTCCCTGTCACACCCCTGCTTTTGCTGCCTTCCTGCATCTCTGCTCTAGCCATTGCTTCCAGCATGGAGTGCTCATCTCCTCCCTTCATCTCTGCTTATCTAGAGTCTCACACCCTTCGGGCAACCAGAATCCAGAATGACTTCTCCTTCCTTTCGAACCATAGCCCAAGTATCCGCATTCCTCTTTGGCAAGGTAGGGAGTCTGCCTCTCTTGTTATGTCCCACACATGGTGAGGGTTCAATAAATGGTTACTGACAACAATGAGGTGATACTTCAGTCTGTTGACCTCTGAGCCAAGTCTGCTCAGGTCCAAAAATAGGATGGCATTTCACCAGACTAGGCAAGTGGGAAATGCAAGTCACTTTAACCACATCTCTGATTCATGGTGATGTGGGGCTGAAGACAGGACCTCCCCGCCACCCCCAACCTGTGAAATACTTCCACCTGAAAGTATTCCCCGGACTCAGGAATAGCATGAGAGAGGCTTGACTGCAGGGGGAGAGATGATATATACCACCAACCCTGAAGGACCAGCCAAAGGAAACAGGAGAGTCAGTCCATCTGTACCAGATAGCAAATGTTTTGTGGTTATTGGGAAACTTTTCCAGTAGTCATGGATTATAACTGTCCTCAACAAGGAATGGCTTCTGTATGATGCTTGAGCCATCCAATCCCACTGACTTCATCACCAAGTCCGTCCACTTACAGGGTTCCCCACCTGCAGAAACCACCACAGGCAGTGCCAAAACAGCTCAATCTTCTTAGCCGACTGGTGAATTTTCAGGGAAATCCCGAGTGTCTGACTAATACTACAACTAATAAAAAGACTTTCCCCGCACGTGAAAGAGGTTGGCCAAACTCTTGGGCAATCCAAAAGGCATTGTTGCTAGTCCCACCTGACAGACTGCATCATCAAACCAAGTTCATCTGAGGATCTCCTTAAGTCTCCTACATCCTTTTTTTTTTTTTTTTTTTTTTGCCTCATTAGGAATCAGCTTCAAACTCTGCCGGCACTACTGCTATGTTTATTTTCTCTCTCCTGCTAGTAATGACTTGGGGGATGAGTAGCAAGAAGGTGTTCCTATAATATCCTCCAGAGAAATTATTCATCTTAGCCCTTTGCACTATGAATAAACCAATGGTTCTATTTTTTGTTCTCTAGTGAAATCTTGGGGCAGAGGTGAGGATAACGTGAGCTGCTCTACTTGAGAATAAACCCAGTGCCACAAGCTCCAGCCCTCCAGTGTAGCAAGGCTAGCCTACTTTTCTCTTTTTTTCCAATCAAATGTCACGTTATTGATTCTCATTTATTCTCACAGCTTGGGCACAGTTGTATTAATTCGGTATCAGCGTGCACTCATGTTGTATTAAGGGCTGTCCGGGCTGGGAGGGGTCTGCTTCCTCATTCCCTCATTCAGGGAAGAGACCTCCTGGTGCCAGAGCGTGATCCGTTTAGAAAAGGAGAAAAGGATTGTCTCCTAGCGCTGTGGACACCCTGGGGCAGGCAGTCTGCCTGTGTTTTTAATAGCATATGGCAGAGAAGGAAGCTGCCGTGCTCTAATGCCACCTGTCCCTCCCCCACTCTTTCAGGTTTTCTTTCCATGTGGGTCATTTGTAGTCACATTCCATTGACAAAAGCAAAGCAGGATGCCTGGTGGGCCCATGGCAGTGTGGTTCCTGCCAATACTTCCTGGAGCCTAAGAGGCTGGCTTCAGAGGATGCAGCCCAGGGCTGAACTCCTGAAGCCCCAATTCAGTGATTAAATAATAGATGCACCAACAGTAGGGCCTGGAAGAAAAGCCCTTATTAATAATTTCCGAGGGGCTTCTCAACTGGCAGCCCTATTGTCCATATACGGGGGCATGTGGGGTTGTCCCCATGACTTCTGGCATTTGGTAGGCAAGGCGGGAACACTAAACTTCCTGCCTTGTGTAGACCATTCACTCTTCACCAGGAACTGTCCCCAAACTCCAACAGTCTCATTGAGAAACACTATTAATCCAATACACTTGTTTCACAGATTGGGAAAGTGAAGCCTGAGAAGTGTGGTGATATATTCACAGTCATGAAGTTACTTTCTCTCCTTTCCCATAACTGAGAAAACAGCCACAGTAAGTTTACCCAAAATACAGGAGAAAAACATTAAGAGATCACTCAGTGTTTCAGTCTGTTTCCTACTGGGTCTGAGGCCAAGAGTCTATAGAAACTCCTCTAAAACATCTAAAGTAGCCCATAGAAGAATAATGAAAACATCCCGAAGCCTCAAAACTTCTTCTTCATTGTATGTTTTCGTTGTTCTAGCCTTGGCTAAATTTTGCAGCTGAAGGTCTGTTCTCTTCAGCTCAAATAGTGACATTTTTGTGTTTGCTCACACCCAACTGAAAGGTCAATTATCCCAAAGTTTGTTTCCCCAGTACATCTGTCTTGAGCCCTTGCTGGTTTCACTGCTATTTGGAGTTAGGATCTTAACTATTTCCCCACTGTCAGGAAGCGAGATGCCCTGGAAATGGATTAGGGAAGGGTCTTTCACCCCCATTTATTTGCCTGATGCCGCCACATGCTGTTCTGTATAACTGGTCTACCACAGAGGTGCTTTCTCAGGATCAGCTAAAGCTGAGAGCTGGTGGCTTAGCTGATGGTTTGCAAGATCAGAGGTGCCAATCAAAGAAAGAAAGAGAAAGCCTCTAGGAACATGTGTTGTTTGCTCAGAGATTTTACGCAAATCCTCAGCAAACCTTTCACTGCCTCCTGAGAGCCAAAAGAGTGTATGCTGCCAGCAAAGGTCACCAAGATCTGTTCTTAACCCCCAAATCCTTACAAGTTCTTATTGGGAAAAGGCAAATGGCTGGACCTCTGGTTCCTGGTCTGGCACTGATGTCTGCTTGGGGCTCTGAGCTTTGCCCCTGCTCCATGCTCAGCACAGAAGAGCAGTGTCTGTATCTCCGTGGTGTATCTGCGGCTCCAATATGGTTGCCACAGCAGCAGGACATTCCATGGATGTGCAGCAACAGTGCTCGCCACTCATTTAAAAGTTGTGTGACTTTCTCATTAGTTTAATCTCAGTAATGATGAGAAATTTCCCTCAGGCTCCAGCCCTGCCCTACCATGCCCTACCCTCCCTGCTGATGTCGGCAACTGCGGCCCCCTTCCTAGCCAAGGCACAGATTTCCCAATGGAAGTGTACAGGCGTGTGGAGCCTCATCGCCTGCTCCCACTGGCCCTTGAAGTGGGTGAGTTATGGGGTCGGCAATAGGAGAAGGTGAGAACCTCACTCCTCGAGAAAGGCTAAGGGTAGTGAAAGGGCCACCAACGCTAGGATGACTTCCCCGAGTGGTCCAATCCTCTGATTCCCTGGTGAGTCTGGGTTGCTTTAGGGATAAGATGGCTGCCCAGGGAAGACAGTGGCACCAGCAGCTGGTTATAAAATCCTCTAAGGTACTCTTCCAGTTTTATCAAAGCACACGTCCCCATGCTCTGCCACTTCCCCAGACCTGAGTTTCTGATTTGTGGTGTCTCATAATATCTTTCCCATCTAAGTTACCCTCTATTTGCCTACACAAAAATGTTGGGAAAATGGGGGGGAGGGGTTGGCACTGTGTGAGCTCAGTCCCATCCCTCTCCAACCACCCAAGTCCCCTAGAGAAAGATTACATCTGAGGGACATTCACTTCTTCCACGAGGCAATGCCAGCAGGGCCACTCTCACCCCAGTCCATGTTCCCCTCTAAACCATCATGGATTGATATTTGAGTTGCCCGGGTTGACACATGACTTAATCAACAGAAGAGACTCATCAAGGTCTAGCATATCCTTTCTTGGGTGGCTCTGCAGAGAGAGCAAGTTTCAGACATTTGGTAGGAAACTGTAAGAAGGGGCAAGAAGGGCTGGCAGAGGCCAACTGCTGCTGCCATTCCTACGCTGCCTTGAGAAGGAGAAATATTCCCCTCCAGCAGACTTAACTGACAGCGTCCAGAGTTTGAAGAGTAGCTGCTCAGACCCTGGAGAGAAGTTACTGGTGGGCTCTCCACCAACATTTCTGAATTTGCAGAATGCAGCTGGCAATGCATGCATGGGGGAAAAGCAGGCTGGCACTGGCAGTGGGTGCGTCCGGAGGATGGAGCCAGGACAATTAATCAAGTGCCTTTTCTCCAGGATTTTCATTGGCCTCAGATGACAGATGAGGCAGAGACAGGGGAGCGCACTATTTTGGTTTCCAGCTGGGAACGTGCACTAAGTTTTCCTTAATACCCACAGCACCCAAAAGGCTTTGCTGTAATACACTTTAATGCATGAAACACCCATAAATTATCCCTCAAACTGTTATAACTTCCAACCTAGAACAACTTGGAAAAACCAGCCTAGCAAGCAGGCCCTTTTTTAATCTCTCAAGTCACAAGAGAAGAGAAAGTTCAAGCAGAAAACACCTTCAATAAGAATCTCAGAGTTTTTCTTTTTTTAAGGAGAAGGAGGGTTGTAATCAAATGGAGAATGGAGCTAAGCTTCTTGTTTACGTTGGCTGAAAGATGCCGCTCCCTGACCCCTGAGTCCTCTGTCTCACTCCCTTCGGTCCTAGTCGCCTGGACCCCAAGGAGCTGCTCACTCCACCCCTCCAAGCCAGTTTTTCTCACACCTGGCAGCAGACGGCTGGGGCCGTGACCCAAGTAGCAACGCCAAGCCTTTGCGACCTCAGCCTGGGATGTCCAGCGCGGCTCAATGGAGTCTCCTAGTGCGCTGGACCCCGGTACTTGGAGCGCGGCGTTACCATGTTAGCCCCCAGGGGCCCCTCACTCGAAACCCCCAGTCAGTCTGTGACGCGCGTAGAAGCCCCGAGACCCTTGCTCCATTGCTTGCACCAAATCTAGCGCGCCCGGACCCGCTCGTCCGCTCACCTGGGGGCAGCACGGCACCCTCGGGACTCGGTGCACACCCCAGCCTACGCGCGCTCTGCACTCGCCCGCCGCGGTGCAGACGACCACTCCAGCGGCCCCAGCGCGCTTGCAGCCCGCGCATCCCTCTCTCCACCACGCGCATTCATTCTCCCTCACTTGCGCGCTGTCCCCTTCTAGCCCTCGAGTTAGTCCCTGGCACAGCCGTGCGGCTTCTGCGGCTCCAGGGTTGCCTCTCGGACTTAGGGCCATCTCGGGACCGCAACCTCCGCGACTAGAGACGGCACCGCTCCCCGCGACTCGCCCGCCTGCTCAGGGTCCCAAGACCCCGCACCCACTCGGGACGCTTCTTTCGGGGCTGCACCTCAGCCCGCGTGAGCCTCGGAGGTGCCTGAAGATCTCGCCAGACCCGGACCTATGCATACTCTCTCGGGAAGCCTCGTCACCAGGGCCCGCGCCCGCGCTGCGCCCCTTTCTGGGCTCGTCTCGGGGCAGCCTGACTCACCGCTGCGCTCCCCTCCGGCTCCCAGCGCTCTCTGCTGTGCCGGAGCGCCGAGCTGCTTTAACACAGGCTTCTTGAATTCTTAGCCCCTCCTCCCCGGGCTCCTGAGTCACACCCGCTCCAAATCCTGCCCCCCACCTCACCCCTCCCACCCCCAGCCCCGCACCTGCTCTGGCTGGTTGGCAGTGCCCGGCTGCAGGGGGCCCTGGACTAGAGATGGAACGCTCCCGGGAGGGTCAGCCGAACTCAGCCAGGGAAGGGTTCGAACTTCCAAAGGCCAAAGGAAAACGCGCGGGGGTCGGAGGGGCAGCGTGTACCAGCCCTGGACTGCGGTTTTCTGGGGCACAAGGCGGGGGGTACTGGCTCGGACCGCCAACAGGCCTCCAGCCTGGGGCTGGGCGGGGTTGCCGGGCGCTCCCCTCACTCCCCGCCCTCCCCGAGCGCGTCGTCCGCCGCCCGCGCCTCCGGGGTCTACCCTGCGCCGCCCTCTTTGCCCCAGAGATCAGCTGCTCACTGGCTGCCAAAAAGCTTTTTGCTCGGATGCCTCAGACCACCCGGAGAGAGATGAACACCAGGGTAGCTCTGCGCGGTGTAGGTTCTAAGGCTCCTCAGAAACGAGGGAAGGCGGCAGTACCAAGGGCTGGAACCAGCTAGGAGGCCAGAGCAGGGGTGAGTCAGGCTTGGGGGTAAGGGACAGAAGACTTCAGGCTTTAGGATTTAGACCCCAGGCCTTGACTTAGGGCCCTGAATTCCCTGGAGTTCAAGCGAAGGGGTGTTTGTTTATGTCTGCGTGTGGCGTGTGGATTTTTCCAGGTAGAGGGTCACGTTTTTCAGCCGTTTTGCAACGGGTCTGTGACCCAAAACTAGCTTAGACTGCAAGCCTTCTGCCCCAACCCCACGCCTTAGCCAAATCCTCCTTTACCCCACCATTCAGGACCTTTAGTGAGGCAATATCTTCCGAACTGCCATCCAAGGTTTCTTGGGTGTATGGATTCAGATGCTGCCAGAGGAGCTTGTCTGGCTGATGCCTGCCCCTTCTCTTCCCAACATCCAGGACAAAACCGTTGTTGTTAGGTGCTGTGGATTTGGTTCTGACTTATACTGACTCTATGTACAACTGAACGACACATTGCCCTGTCCTGTGCCAAATCAGTTGTTGCTACACCTCAGACCATTGTTGCAGCCACTGTGTCAATCCATCTGGCTGGGAGTCTGCCTCTTTTTGGCTGACCCTCTACCAAGCGTGATGTCCTCCAGGGACTGATCCCACCTGATAACATGTTCAAAGTGTGTGAGGCGTAGTCTCACCATCCTTGTTCTAAGGAACATTCTGGTTGTACTTCTTCCAAGACAGATTTTTTAGTTCTTTTGGCAGTCCATGGTGTATTCAATATTCACCAACACCATAATTTGAAGAATTCTTCTTCAGTCTTCCTTATTCATTGCCCAGCTTTCACATGCATATGAGGCAATTGAAAATACCTTGGCTTTTTCAGGCACACCTAGCCCTCAAGGTGGTATCTTTGCTTTTTAACACCTGAAAGAGGTCTTTTGCAGCAGATTTGCCCAGTGCAATATTTCCTTTATTTCTTAACTGCTGCTTCCATGGGTGTTGATTGTGGATCCAAGTAAAATGAAATCCTCGACAACTTCAAATTTTTCTCCATTTATCATTATGTTGCTTATGGGTCCAGTTGTGAGAATTTTTGTTTTCTTGGGTGTAATCCATACTGAAGGCTATGGGTCCAGTTGTGAGAATTTTTGTTTTCTTGGGTGTAATCCATACTGAAGGCTATAGTCTTTGATCTTCATCAGTAAGTGCTTAAAGTCTTCTTCACTTTCAGCAAGCAAGGTTGTGTCAGTGCACATCACAGGTTGTTAATGAGGCTTCCTCCAAACCTGATGCCGTATTCCTCTTTGTATAGTCTAGCTTCTCAGATTATTTGCTCAGCATAGAGATTGAATAAGTATGGTGAAAGGATACAACCCTGATACACACCTTTCCTGATTTTAAACCATGTATTATCCCTTTGTTCTGTTTGAAAGAATGCCTCTTGGTCTATGTACAGGCTCCACATGAGCACAATTAAGTAAATGTTCTGGAATTCCCATTCTTTGCAATGTTATCCGTAATTCGTTATGATCCACACAGTCGAATGCCTTTGCATAGTCAATAAAACACAGGGAAACATCTTTCTGGTATTCTCTGCTTTTAGCCAGGATCCATTTGACATCAGCACTGATGTCTCTCTTTCCATGTCCTCTTCTGAATCCAGCTTGAATTTCTGGCAGCTGCCTGTCTGTTGTTGTACTTCTGCAATTGTTTTTTTTAATTATTTTCTTCAAAATATTATTTGTGTGTGATATTAATGATACAGTTTGATAATTTCCACATTCTGTTGGATCACTTTTCTTTGGAATGGGTACAAATATGTATCTCTTCCAGTTGATTGGCCAAGTAGCTGTCTTCCATATTTCTTGGCATAGACAATGAGCACTTCCAGCGTGGCATCCATCTGTTGAAACACCTCAACTGGTATTCTGTCAGTTTCCAGAGCCTTGTTTTTCACCAGTGCCTTCAGTGCAGCTTGGACTTCTTCCTTCAGTACCATCAGTTCTTGATCGTATGCTGCCTCCTGAAATGGTTGTACATTGACAAACTCTTTTTGCTACAATGATTCTGTATTCCTTCCATTTTCTTTTGATGCTTCCTGTGTTGCTCAATATTGCACCCATAGAATCCTTCAATATTGCAACTCTAGGCTTGTATTTTTTCTTCAATTCTTTCAGCTTGAGAAATGCCAGGTGTGTTCTTCCCTTTTGGTTTTCTAACTCTAGTTCTTTGCACATTTCATTATAATATTTTACTTCGTCTTCACAAGCTACCCTTTGAAATCTTTTGTTCAGTTCTTTTACTTCATCATTTCTTCTATTCACTACTCTATGTTCAAGAACAAGTTTCAGAGTCTCTTCTGACAGCCGTTTTGGTGTTGTCTTTCTTTCCTGCCTTTTTAATGACCTTTTTCTGTCTTCATGTTTGCTGTCCTTGATGTCATCCCACAGTTCATCTGGTTTTCAGTCGTTAGTGTTCAGTGCATCAAATCTATTCTTGGGACGACGTCTAAGCTCAGGTGGGGTGTACTTAAGGTTGTACCTTGGTTCTTGTGACTTGTTTCAATTGTCTTCTGCTTCTGCTTGACCTTGATAGTCTGTTCTACAGTCAGCTCCCGGCCTCGTTCTAACTGATGATATTGAGCTTCGCCATTGTCTCTTTCCACAGATGTAGCTGATTTGATTCACGTGTATTCCATCTGGTGAGGTCTACATGTATAGTTGTCATTTATGGTGTTGTAAGAAGGTATTTCCAATGAATAGGTCATTCGTCTTGCAAAATTCTGTCATGTGAGCTCCACCATTGTTTCTCTCACCAAAGCCATATTTTCCAACTACTGATCTTCTTTGTTTCCAACTTTTGCATTCCAATCACCAGCAATTGTCAGTGCATCTTGATTGCATGTTTGGTCAATTTCAGACTGCAGAATTTCTTCACCTTTGGCAGTAGTGGTTGGTGTGTAAATTTGAATAATAGTTGCATTAACTGGCCAAAACTAGTGAGGCAGAAATAACTCTAAAGTCAGGTTTTTACCAAATGTATATATCATTAATAGTAATAATGCTTAAAGGGTTCATAGAGCTTTGAAAAGATTTACACTCCCCCCTCTCCCATGTTGAGCTGGTCAGAGGTCTTCACTTCTTCCTTCAGAAAATGCATGCTGAGTCCCTAGTTTGTCCTCAGTGCCACGGGGCAGAATGGATGGAAGGAGAGAAAGGCAGAAACTGAGTCTCTGTTCCTGGTGAAGCCAAGCCAACACAATTCAGCTCAAGTTCCCCTTCCAAGGTGCTGGGATTTAGCCAGGCACAAAACCAAAACAAACAAACAATTTCCACTCATAGTGACCTTATAGGACAGTGTAGAACTGCCCCATCGAGTTTCCAAGGAACGTCTGGTGGATTTGAATTGGGGACCTTTTGGTTCAAGGCCGAGCTCCTGTTATAAACCCAGGGGTGGTACTTTACTCCCAGTGGAGGGCACTTGAGTGAGGTAGGGCCCTGCCCAGGTACTTCTGACCTCTTGATACAGATTGGTCTGATGTCTGGGCCTCTTTCTGTTTTCACCTCTGCCGTTAAACCTGAGTTCACCCAGCTAATGGTGAACTCAGGAGGATCCTCTGAGAAGGATGAGGTAGGAAGAAAGCCTCAGACCTAGAAGTCAGCTGTGGCTGTGGTGTGACCTTGTTATTTCCCAGCTAAGGCTGCCCACTGCCGATTTGTTCAGATTCAGGCTGGTGGATCAATATACTTTGGAGGTAAGGGCAAAAGGATGGGGAATACCATAAATAACCTTTTCTGCAGAAGTTAAACGTCACAATCAGGGTGAACTAGTAGGAAATTTATCATCGTTAATTAAACAAAGGAATTTCCAGACAATAAAATAAATTCATTCATCAATCATGTCATGTATAAACTTGTTTGAAACCACCAACCCTAAGCCTTACATAATAGCTGCTGGAGAATTTAGGGATGAAGTTGAAAATTTTAGAATAACAATTTGGTTCTTGAATGCAGAGCTCTTGCATGTGTCCTTGTGGCGTCACCCAGAAGGGCAAAAGGATTTGGGACACTTATGGTTCTGTTTCATGTGGTATGTAAGAGGGAAATTTTAAAGTGATGTAAGGAAAACATAAGCCTCAGTGCCCCACCCCCCAAATGTTGATTATATTCTTTTGGCACATGCTGGTTTAATAAGACCTGCTTTCCATCCCTGTCTAGCTCTGTTTCTCTCCCTGAACTTTAAGGATTTTGAGTCAATAAGAACAGGCAAAACAACAAGCAAAGAAAAACTCCTATGATTATTTATTGAAAGTCTACTATGTGCCAAGCACTGTGGGATGGACGTGGTACCAGTTTTCACGGAGCCTATGCTCTGGTGAGGGCTGGATTATTAGGTTTTGCCACTTTTATCGCACTCTCCCCAGGTCCTAGCACAAGGCTTGGCACACAGTAGGTGCTTAGTAAATGCTTGTTAAATCCAACAATGATCAGAGCCATTCGTGGCTGTCAGACAATCCATCCACACTGGTTTGGTTTCCAGCATGTTCCAAAAGAGGCCACTTTGGCACAGAGACCATAACCAGGTGTCTCTCCTTTTGCCTCTTCCACTTTCATGAAGAGCCGAAAGGGAAATGTCCTTCTCCTGGGTCACTGAGAGAAAGACCTTAAGGCCTGGACCAGCTAGAGTTGAAAGAATAAAAAAACAGCTGAGAGGACAGTGGCCAGAAGGAATGGTGCAGACAGGCAGAGGATAAGAATGTTTTTCTGTACTAGATTTTCTCGAAAGAGCTTTTATCCAGAGTATCAAAATAACCAGCAGCTGATGCATTTGCTGACTTGGATCAAGGATTGTGGCGCGTACAGTAATTGTTGTTATTTCTGAGGATTCAGAAGGCTGAAGCCATTGAGTGTCTCGTCAACAGCAACACTCAGCCTAGCACAAAGCTCCTGCCTCTTGCTTTGTTCCAGAAAAAAAAAAAAAAGACCAGGACAAAGTGCACGTGCTATTTAAAACACCAGGAGGCTCAGCAGCGATCTGCCAGCAAGGACAGAATCGTAGGGTCTGCTCCCTCTACGTGTGAAACACAGAAATATCGTCCCAGTTGCTGGAGGAAGTGACAGCTTCCTCTCAAAGATATTTTTTCTTCCGTTCTAATGAGAGTGAGGGAAAACTTAAGAAGAGGAAATATTTCATAACAGTTAGTGAAATGACATGGTTGCAGAGTCAGAGATGATCAACCCAGCCACCCCATTTATGGATGAGGAAACAAGGGCTCAGGAAGGACAAGGACTCAGCCAATTACAAATGGCCAGTGTCAGGACCAGAACTCTAGCCTCTTGACTTCTAGGCAAGTCTTTTTTCTACTATATTCTCTGAGGCTGAAAAAAAAGACTTCCCAACCCTGGCTTCCACGGGAAGGCTGGTAAAGGAACAAAGGCAGGTCAGGGTGCAGAGCACACTGAGACTGGGAGTCAGGGGTGCTTTCTTTGTCTCTGGGGCCCACCCCTGCTGAATCCTGGGATCTGCTCCTAGCTTTCACCACCTCTCTCTGACACCTAGTTTCTCCATCTCTATAGGGTCCTTCTCATTTGCTTATAAACATTCAATTGCCTTTTCTCTCTTAAAGAAAATGCTGGCCCTCCTGTTGGCCCAGCCACTGGATTTCTCAACTTCCTTTCACTATCAAATTCCTTAGCAAAGTGATCTACACCCACCGTTTCCTTGGCTCCCCTTAACTTCCTGCAATCTGTTTCCCATCTTCTTCCCCTCCCCTCCTATTCCCCCTACTGAACTTATCATTTCTTCTTAAAGGTCCCTAGTTTCAATAGCAACATCACCACCAATATAATAGTAGCAACATTATTGAGTGCTCCCTTAATTCAGGCACTGGACAAGGCGTTTTATGGGCCCTATCCATAGGCTAAGGAGCCCTGGTGGTGCAATGGTTAAGCACTCAGCTACTAACTGAAAGGTGGGCAGCTTGAACCCACCCAGCAGCTCCGTAGGAGAAAAGACCTGGTGATCTGCTCCTGTCAAGATTACAACCTAGGAAACCCTATAGGACTGTTCTACTCTGCCATATAGGGTAGCTATGAGTCAGAATGCACTTGACAGCACACAACAACAACAACATCCACAGGCTATCCATTTTTAGATAAGGAAACTGAAACTCTAAGAGTTAAGGCAGTCACCTGGTGATAGCAAATCAAATGACAGAGTAGATTTGAACCCAATCTGTGAGACTAAAGTTTTTGCTGTTAAACACTATGCCCCACCCCTCCCCCCTTCTTTTAGCCAAGATCAACGGACTTTGTTAGTCCTCTGCCTCCTTGACTGAGTTCTCTGCAGCCTTGGTCTCTGCTGATGCCCTCCTCCGTCTAACATTTTCCAATCAAGGCTTCTTTGACTGTTCTTACCGTCTATCTCTTTGCCCTTTGAATACGTGTGCCTCCCAAGGCTCAGTCCTGAGGTGTTATACTCTCTTCAGTGAAAAAGAGGAAGACCCTTGACAAGACAGATTCATACAGTGACTGCAACAATAGGTTCAAATATAACAACAATTGTGAGGATGGCACAGGATCAGGCATTGTTTTGCTCTGTTGTACATAGGGTTGCTATGAGCCAGAAATAACTTGATGGCACCTAACAACAACCACTCTTATTGTTGCACATGTCCCCTCCTAATTGCGTGATTCCAACCCACAGTCTCAGTCCTGACTTCTCATCCTCACTCAGTCACCAACATTTTTGAGTGTCCAGTATGTGCAAAGTAATACCCGAACCCTCCCCCTGCAAAAAAAAAAACAAAAAACAAAAAACCAAACCCATTGCCGTCTAGTTGATTCCAACTCACAGCGACCCTGTAGGACAGAGTAGAACCATAGGGTTTCCAAGAAGCAACTGGTGGATTTGAACTGCTGACCTTTTGATTTGCAGCTGAGCTCTTAACCACTGCATCACCAGGACCCCAGGTTCTTGTTTTAGGCCACCTGGACAGGTGCTAGGCAAGGACTGAGTTTCCGTTTTACTTCTGACCCCCAGCTGTCCTCATCCAAAGTCCTTGGTCTTCACTCTACTGGACAGCAGCCCCACAGATCCCATCATTAGAACAGGTCAGGGAATCTGCTTGGGCTGGAGACAGTTCAGCTCTTCTCCAGCAGGAGCAACACAATCTAGAAAAGTCACCAGGTTGGAACTAGGAAGATTTAGCCCATCTAGCCCTGGTGGCATAGCGGTTAAATGCTAATAGCTGCTAACCAAGAGATTGGCAGTTCAAAGCTGCCAGGCTCTCCTTGGAAACTCTATGGGGGCAGTTCTACTCTGTCCTATAGGGTCGCTAAGAGTCGGAGTCAACTCAAAGACAGTGGGTTTGGTAGTGGGCTTAGCCGATCTATCCTTAGAGGCCATGTGACCTTAGGAGAAAGATCTATCATCTTTGAATCTTAATAATTATATACATATTTATTGAGTCAAATATTAATCGAGCACCTGCTATATGCCACTCTTGTTCTAGGTGCTAGGGATTTAGCAAGTGAACAGAAACAGCTTCTAGTCACATAAGCCTTGATTCTGGTAATTGTTTCACCCACTTAATAAATATTTATCTAATGTACATTATATGCCAGGCCCATTAAAAAAAGAAAATCATGATTTTGGTGAGCCTTATCTGGAAAAGAGGGTGAGGCAGATATAGAAACAGGCAATGGAGAGTCAAACCAGCCCCCTGGGGATTGGATTCTATCCTCTGCTTCTTGACCCAAGTAGCTTGGAGCTGCCAATTTCTCAGACTGGTATAACTCTGCCCCCACAAGGTCTCCAACGTCCTCCTGTCTACCATGCCTACAGCCCAGATCAGGACTTCATTAGTGCTATTTTCAAAGAGACTTCACCCCTTCTCTCTAACTGAGGTAACAGTCAGTGCCCTTCATGAGTCCACATCCAAGGCAAGAATGCCTCTGCAGCACTTCTGCTGCTCCAGAGTTTTCATCTAGGTCCTTACTGTGCAGCACCCACCAGCTGTGGACCACAGCCTGAATCATGGAATTCCTGTTGGAGCCATCCTAGAGATGCCTTCAAGGTAGGACCCTCTGTGCTGATCAAATTCCACCTATAGAATCTCAGCTGCTCTTCCTGTCACCTGACGCCATGTTGAAAATTACAATTCTGTGGTTCTAAGGCACACCTCACCCTTTCATCTATGATGCTCGTATAGAGGAGTTTGGGATAGATGGACTCGGCAACCTCATGGGTGGATCTCTGTCACGTCAGTGGCTCAGGTAAATCCATTCACTAAAATCCT
The DNA here is from genome assembly GCF_030014295.1 of Loxodonta africana. Taxonomy (NCBI): domain Eukaryota; kingdom Metazoa; phylum Chordata; class Mammalia; order Proboscidea; family Elephantidae; genus Loxodonta; species Loxodonta africana. Next base: position 160,347,883 of record NC_087344.1, on the reverse strand, counting down.
ATTCTGGGGCAGGATCTGTGTAAGGTACAAAGAAAGAAAGCTCAATAAAAAATATTTCCCACCATATAGGTACTTAATGTTCAATGGGAGAAACAGATAAATGGATAAGAAATACGCATGGGAAGTGATGGAAGCTCAGGGGTTGGAGAATTTGACCAGCTTGGAGCTTCAGGCACTCTGCATTTTGTTCATTTTGTCCCATTGCGTTTAGCATAAATTCCATTGTCTTTAAAGTGCTTTATGAGGCCTTTTGTCATCTGGACCCTCATGCTCCTTCATTTTCCCCTCTGGCTACTTTTTTTAAAAAATTTTTTATTTTTTGTTCTAGTTCTAGACTTTGTGAATTTTTTTCAGTAGATTAAACAAACTTGTTGTTGCCTCTGGGACTTATATGCTGTTTCCACTGCCTCAGGAAAGTATTACCCCTCTCCACCATCTTATTCGTCTAACCCATTCCTCTTCATTTGATACTCAGCTCTTAAAACCTTAGATGACAGTCCTGGTGAAACACTTTTCCTGATCCCATAAGTCAATACTGGGTACCCTTTCTAGGTGTTCCTCTAGCACAGACCATATGCTTAATAAATGTTTTTAAATGAGGTATCACTTGAGCTATGTTTTGAGGGATGAGTAAGAGCTAGGGGAAGAATGTCAGGAAGGGCATCTTTGAGACGAAGGAGCAGCTTGAACTAAGGTGTGCAACTGTGAAGCAGTATGACATATGCAGGAACCTGTAGCCAGTTCAGAATAAATAAAACGTGATGTGGCAGAAGATGAAGGTGGAGCAGCCACAGGTGAGGTCAAGGAGGACCTGGATTATGGAGGGTGGGACTGAATGCAGGGAGACCCCTTGGGGGTCAATAGTCCTAGTTCAGGTGAACAGTGATGATGGCGACCTGAGGGGGCACTGGGAGTTACATATGGAGAGGAGATACATTCAAAATAAATTTAGGGGGACTTCTGGGAAGATGGCATCATCAGCAGGTTTATGATCCTGACCCTCCTACATGAAGACCAAGAAAAGCAACTGGAAATCTGTAATATCAACTCTATAAGAACTCTGGAAAGTAAGCAGAAGATTGCAGTAACTAAATGCAAACTTAAACAAGAAAAAGATGACCTTTAAATATTAAGAATACTTCTTTTTCTGCTGTGCCTGCTCCACCATCTCCCATGACTGCAGCAGAGGTAGACAATGGCTCACACTCTCAATAAGGGGCCCCAATCTCTAGCTCTGGAGTGAGTAGGGAAGATTTTGCTGGTGAACTATTAAGTGTGTCTGTTTTCATCTGTGTGGGATCAAACTGAAGGACTGAATCTTCAGACTGGACTGAATCAAAGCTCACACAAGGCAAGGGAGGGAGTGTGAATGAATACTTAAGGCTGTGGTGGCTTGAAAGTTTCTTGCAAGAATAAGCACTTTCAAAAGTGCTGTGTGTATGGAGGAACTGAGAAAGTACATGCAAGCTCAGTGCTAACACATTGTAAAATTCTAATGTCCCAGCTTCAATAAAAAAATCACAAGTCATACAAAGAAACTGAGCATGATGGACCATTAAAAAGAACAAGATGAAGGGAGAGAAATCTTCTCTATGGAAGCTTGTATAGTGACAGATTGTTGTTGTCGTGTGCTGTCAAATCAGCCCTGACTCATAGCAACCCTATAGGACAGAGTAGAACTGCCCTATAGGATTTCCAAGGATGCAATCTTTATGGAAACAGATGCCACATCTTTCTCCTGCAGAGTGGCTGGTGGGTTTGAACCACTGACCTTTTGGTTAACAGCTGAGTGCTTAACCACTGCACCACCAGAGCTCCTCAGTGGCAGATTAGAAGACTTTAAATCAACAGTATTTAACATGCTGAAAAAGCTAAAGGAAAATCACTGACAAAGAACCAAAAAAAAAATCAGGAAGACAATACATGCACAAAAATGAAAATGTTAGTAAAAAGATACACACTACAAAAAAGAACCAAATAAAATTACTGGAGCTGAAAAATACAATAACTAAAATGAAAAATTCAATGAAAGACTTCAACAGTAGATTTTAACTCACAGAAGAAAGAATCCATGAACTAGAGAATAAGGCAATTGAAATTATTGCAACTGAATATCAAAAAGCCTAAAGTAATTGTGTGACACCATCAGGTGAAGTAATATACGTGTCGTGGGAATCCCGGAAAGAGAAGAGAGAAAGGAACAGAAAGAATATTTGGAGAAATAATGGGAGAAAATTTCCAAATTTGACAAAGGACATGAATCTATAAGTCCGTGAAGCTCAATAAGCTCCAAGCAGGATAAAATCAAAGAGATCCACACTGGGACACATTATAAACAAACTCTTGAAAACCGAACATAGCAAATCCTAAAAGCGGCAAGAATGAAGTAATTCATTACAGACAAGGGATCCTCGATAAGATTAAGTACCAGTTTCTCCTTAATAACAATGGAAGCCAAAAGGCAGGGGAATGACATGTTTAAAATACTGACAGAAAAGAACATCAACCAACAATGCTGTATCTAGCAAAAATGTCTTTCAAGAATGAGGGTAAAATTAAGACATTCTCAGATAAACAAAAACTGGGGGAGTCCATGGCAACTAAACCAACACTAGGAGAGATGCTAAAGGGTGTTCTTCAGATGAAACTGAAAGGCACTAGACAATAACCCAAAGAAGTATGTAGAAAAGGGAGATCTCTGATAAAATAACCTCATGGTCAAATATAAGGGCCACTTTTATGGTATTTTTGGCTTGTAACTTTAGTATTATATCATAGATTATTCCAAAAGACAGATGCATAAAATATTATTACAAATTTATTGTGTTGTACACATAAAATATAAAGATGTAATTATATAAAAATTGTATAAAGGTGACAACAATGGCATATATGGGGGGAGGAGTGGTATGGGAATAGAGTTTTTGTAAGTTACAGTCTTAGTTATCTAGTGCTGCTATAACAGAAATAAATACCACAAGTGGATGGCTTTAACAAACAAAAGTTTATTCTCTCACTGTATAGCAGGCTAGAAGTCCAAATTCAGGGTGCCAGCTCCAGGGGAAGGCTTTCTCTCTCTGTTGGCTCTGGAGGAAGGTCCTTGTCATCAATCTTCCCCTGGCCTAGTAGCTTCTCAGTGCACAGACCCCATGTTCAAAAGATGTGCTCTACTCCTGGCACTACTTTCTTGGTGATATGAGGTCCCCCTCCCTCCACCCCCACCCCCCATCTTCCTGCTCACTTCTGTCTTTTATATTTCAAAAGACATTGACTCAAGATAAAACCTAATCTTGTGTATTGAATTCTGCCTCATTAACATAATTGCCTCTAATCCTGCCTCATTAACATCATAGAGACAGGATTTACAACAGGTGGGCGAATCACATTAGATTACAAAATGGTGGACTATCACACAATACTGGGAATCATAGCCTAGCCTAGTTGACACACATTTTGGGGGGACTCAATTCAATGCATAACAGTTACTGAAGTTAAATTGGTATAAATTAAAACAACGTTGTAATAAGTTTGAGATGTTAAATGTAATCTTCATGGTAACTACAAGGACAATACCTTAAAAATATACATAGAAGGAAAGGAGAAGGGAATCAGAACGGCTTGATACAAAAAATTAACTAAACACAATTGATAGAAGTATTAGAGGAAATGAGGGATGAGGAAGGTATATATACATACATTTTCAATCAAGTCAATTCCAACCCATGTATGTCAGAGTAGAACTGTGCTCCATAGGGTTTTCAATGTCTGATTCTTCAGAAGTAGATCACCAGGCTTTCTTCTGAGGTGCCTCTGGGTGGACTTGAACCTCCAAACTTTCAGTTAGCAGGTGAGTGCCTTAACCATTTGCACTACCCAGGGACTCCAGAAAGGTATAAGGCACACACACGCACACACACATATACAAATAGCAAAATGGCAGAAGTAAGTCCTTCTTATAGGTAGATTACCTTAAATGTAAATGGATTAAACTGTCTAATCAAAAGGCAAAGAGTGGCAGAATTGATTTAAACAAACAAAAAAACCATGATCTATCTATAGGGTCGCTATGAGTCAGAACTGACTCAACGGCTCTGGGTTTTAGTATTATCTATATGCTGTCTATAAAGAGAACCATATTAGGCCCAAAGACACAAATAGGTTGAAAGTGAAAGAATAAAAAAAAATTTTTTCCATGCAAATAGCAACCAAAAGAGAGCTGGGTTGACTATATTGATATCAGACAAAAAATACTTTAAGTCAAAATTTGTTTAAGAGACAAAGAAAGACATTATATAATGATAAAAGGGTCAATTCATCAAGAAGATATAACAATTATATATGCACCTAACATCAGTGCCCCAAAATATATGAAGCAAACACTGAGAGAATTGAAGTGAAAAGTAGACAGTTCTACAATAATAGTTGGAAACTTCAATACAGACTTTGATAATAGACAGAATATCTAGAAAGAAGATAAATAAAGACACACTACAAACCAACTAAACCTGACATGTATAGAACACTCCACCCAATAACAGCACAATGATCATTCTTTTCCAGTGCACATGGGTCATTCTCCAAGATAAACCATATGTTAGGTCACAGAACAAGACTCAATCAATTTAAAAAGACTGAAATCATACCAAGTATCTTCTCCAACAATAATGGAATGAAACTAGAAATTAATAACAGGAGGAAAATGGGAAAATGTGCAAATATGTGGAATTAAACAAGACACTATTAAAAAATGGATCAAGGAAGAAATGAAGAGGAAAATCAGAAAATACTTAGCGTCAAATGAAAATGAAAGCACAACATACCAAAACGTAGGAGATATAGTGAAGGTAGTGTTCAGAGGGAAATCTGTAACAGGAAATGTCTACGCTAAAAAAGTAGATTGAAGCACAAACAGCAAAAGACAAAATAAATAACTAGGACCTCATAAAAATTAAAAACTTTCGTTCAGCGAAAGACTTTGCCAAAAAAGTAAAGAGACAGGCTACCAATTGGGAGGATATCTTTGGAAACCATGTATTAAATGAGAATCTAATAGCAAAAATATATATGAAATCTTGACAACAAAAAGACAAATAACCCAATCATAAAATGGGCAAAGGACCTTGAATAGATGTTTCACCAAAGAGGACATTCAAATAGCCACTAAACACAAGAAAATATGTTCAATGTCATTAGCCATCAAAGAGATGCAAATCAAAACCACAATGAGATACCATTTCACTCCCATGGGGGTGGCTAATATTAAAAAACAAAACAAAACAGAAAATAACAAACGTTGGTGAGAATGTGGGAAATTGGAACCCTTATCCATTGCTGGTGGGAATGTAAAATTATATAGCCATCGTGGAAAACAGTGTGGCAGTTCCTCAAAAAATAAAAAGAACTACCATATGACCTAGCAATTCCACTCCTAGATATACACTCAAAAGCCTTGAAAGAAGAAACTCAGAGACTTGTACACCAATGTCTATTCACAGCACTATTCACAATAACCAAAAGGTGGAAACAAATGTCCATCAACAGACGAATGGATAAACAAAATGTGATACATACGTACAATGGACCCACTCAGCCAGCAGGAGAATTGCAGTCTTGATAAAAACCCACTGCTGTCAAGTCAATTCCAACTCATAGCGACCCTATAGGACAGGGTAGAACTGCCCCATAGAGTTTCCAAGGAGTACCTGGTGGATTTGAACTGCCGACCTCTTGGTCAGCAGCCGTAGCACTTAACCGCTATGCCACCAGGGAAGTCTTGATACATGCTATAATATGGATGGAGCTTGAAGACATTATGCTGAATGAAGTAATCACAAAAGGACAGATATTATATAACCTCACTAAAAGACAAGAAAAGACAAATGTGTAAAGACCAAAGTTTATTAGTGGTTGGGAGGGGAGTTAATGGTGATGGAAAAAATCACCTTGATTAGGGGTAGTGTTGTACATCCAATTATTGTAAGTGCCATCAATAAATAGTATATCTGTAAAAAGTGTGATAAACATAGTTACAGTGACAACGACAACAAAAAAAGTAGCTGTTGAGGCTGCCTATGTACAGCCAAATACCTCATGAGATTTGGTTCCTCGGTCTGGAGGTTTAGGGTCGTGGTTTCATGGGATACCTCAGTTAATAGGTCTAATAACGTGTTCAGTGCTTCTCTTTTACCCCCTAGTTTGTTGCATAGTTCTTGGGGTCTTAAAAGCTTGCAAGTGGCCATCCGAGGCACAACAACTGGTCTCTGGAGCAACAGAGGAAGAAGGAGAGCCAGGAATAGGAGGAGGCTATGAAATCTGTGGCTAATTGACTCCCTGAACAACTGCTTCCTTTGCTATGAGACCAGAAGAACTAAATGGTGCCTGGCTACCATTACTGAACATTTTGATCAAAGATTCTATAGAAGAATTCTAGTCATAGGTGGGAAAATGTAAAGCAGAATTTCAAATTCTCATGGACTCCAGGCTTTCTGGAGCCATGGAAGCTAGATAAGCCTCTGAAACTATTACCCTGAAATAATCTTTAAACTTTAAACCAAAAGTATCCCCTGAAGTCTTCTTAAAACTATAGTTTAGCGTAACAAGTGAAAAAAAGCCTCCCTTGAGCATTTTTTTTTTTTTGAGCATTATGTTGTTTTAAGAGCTATTTACATGGGATCAAATTGACAATAGCAACTCGAAAGTTTAGATAGGAACTTTGGGGGTCAGTGAGTTTGTGTTAATGGGGGAAGAACAGCCCAGAGAAGAAGGTTAAGAATGGTTGCACAACTCAAAGAATGTAATGAATGTCACTGAATTGTGTGTATAAGAGACTGTTGAATTGGTGTATGTTTTGCTGTGTATAGTCTTAGCAAAAACAACAAAATAAATAAAATTTTAAGAAAAGATAAAAAATGCATAACTTGTGCAATAAGAAAAGATGAAGGAAAAACTGTACTTTCAATATGATAATGACTATGTAAAATAAAACTATTACCTATTAAAAAAAAGATTGATTTCAAATCAATAACCTAACTTTATAACTTGTGGAACTAGAAAAGGAAGAGCTAATTAAGTCCAAAACTACCAGAAGGAAGGAAATACCTAGGATTCAAATGGAGATAAATGAGATAGAAAATTGAAAAACAATAGAGAAAATAAAAAATCAGGAAGTTTGTTTTTTGAAAAGATCAATATAATGGATAAATCTTTAGCTAGACCGAAAAGAAAAACAGAAGATGCAAATATCTAAATCAGAAATGAAAGTGGGAACATTACAACCGACCCTACAGAAATAAAAGAATCATCACAGAAATACTATGAAGAATTGTACACCAAAAAACTAGATGAAATGGACAAATACTTTAGAAGCACATAAACTCCCTAAATTGACTCCAAAAGAAACTGAAAATCTCAGGAGACCCATACCAAGTGAAGAGATTGAATCAGTAATAAAACAAAAACAAAACAAAAAACCTCCCAATTAAAAAGAAAGGTCTTGAGCCAGGTAGCTTCACTGGGGATTCTACCAAACATTTATTGAAGAAGTGACACAAATCCTCTTAAACTCTTCAAAAAAAAAGAAGAAGAAAGGAACACTTCATAAGTCATTCTATGACGCCAGCATTACCCTAATAGCAAAGCCAGACAAAGGCAGCATAAGAAAGCTACAGACCAATATTCCTTATGAATATAAATGTAAAAATCCCCAACAAAACATTGCAAACCAAATCCAACACCATATTAAAATGATTATAACCCATGACCAAGTTGAATTTATACCAGGAACCCAAGGGTAGTTCAACATTAGAAAAACCAGTACAATACACCACACTAACAGAACAAAGGAAGAGAAACCAAATGATCATCTCAATCCGCTCAAGAGGGCATTGACAAAATGCAACACCCTTTCATGATAAAAACACTCAACAAGCAAGGAATAGAAGGGAAATTCCTCAATATGATAAAGGACATTTATGGAAAAAACCACAGCTAACACCCTATTCGACAGAGAAAGATTGAGACCTATCCCCTTAAGATTAGGAACGCATGCCCTCTCTCACCACTGTATAGTACTGGAAGTCTCGGCCAGAGCAATCAGGCAAGACAAAGAAAGAAAAGGTATTCAAATCGGAAAGGAAGGAAAACTATCCCTATTCTCAGATGACACAATACTATGTATATATTAAAAAAAAGAAAATCCCAAAGAATCCACAAGAAAACTAGTAAAGCTAATAACATGAGTTCAGCAAAGTTTCAGGGTACAAGGCGAACATGCACAAGTCAGTTGAATTTCTATACAACAGCCCTGACCAATCTGAAAAGGAAATTAAGGAAAACAATTCCATATATAACGGCACCTAAAAGAATAAAATACCCAGGAATAAAATTAATCAGGGAAGTGAAAGACTTATACACTGAAAACTATGAAACATTGTTGAAAGAAAGTAAAGAAAATTAAAATAAATGGAAAGATTTTCCTTGTTCATAGATTGGAAGACTTAATATTGTTAAGATGTCAATACACCCAAAATGATCTATGGATTCAATGCAATCCTAATCAAAATTACAGCAGCCTTTTTTTTTTTTTTTTTGGCAGAAATGGAAAAACACATCCTTAAATTCATGTGGAATACCAAGGGGCCCTGAATAGCAAAAACAACCTTGAAAAAGAAGAAAGTAGGAGTACTTACACTTTCTGATTTCAAAATATACTTTAAAGTGACAGTGATCAAAACAGTTTAGTACTGGTATAATGATAGACATGCAGACAAATGGAATAGAATTGCAAGACCAGAAATAAACCCACACATCCATGTCAATGGATTTTTGACAAAGAGCACCAAGTCCATTCAACAGGGAAAGAAAAGACTCTTTAGCAAATGGTGTTGAGACAACTGGATCTTTAATGCAAAAGAATGAAGCCAGATAAATTGGGCTTCATCAAAATTAAAAACTTTCATGCACCAAAAGGCTTTATCAACAAAATAAAGAGACAACCTACAGGATGGGAGAAAATATTTGGAAAGCACATATGAGATAAGTGTTTAATAACCAGAATATATAAAGAACTCCTACAACTCAACAACAAAAAGACAACTCAATCAAAAAATGGACAAAGAACTTAAATAGACATTTTACCAGAGAAAATACACAAATGGCAGTAAGCATATGACATTATGTTCAATGTCATTAGTCATTGGGGGAATGCAAATCAAAACCATAATGTGATACCACTTCATCCCCATTAGGATATTTATTATCAGAAAAACAAGTGTTGGTGAGGATGTGGAGAAATTGAACCCTTACCCATTGTTAGTGGGATTGCAAATCGTTAGAGCTGCTGTGGTAAGCAGTTTGGCGGTGCCTCAAAAAGTTAAACATAGAATTACCGTATGACCCAGCAATTCCACTCCTAGACATATATCCAAAAGACTTGACAGTAGGGACTCAAACAGATACTTGCACAGCAATGTTCATTGCAGCATTATTCACAATAGTAAAAAGGTAGAAATAAACCATTTCCATGAACAGATGAATGGATAAGCAAAATGTGGCGTATAGCATGTCGTTGTTGTTAGGTGCCATCAAGTCAGTTCCAACTCACAGCGACCCTATGTACAGCAGAAGAAAACACGTCAGGTCCTGTGCCATCCTCACAATTATTGCTATGTTTGAGCCCATTGTTGCAGCCACTGTGTCAATCCATCTCGTTGAGGGTCTTCCTCTTTTTTTGCTGACCCTCTACATTACCAAGCATGATGTCGTTCTTCAGGGACAGGTTCATCTGATAACATGGCCAAAATATGTGAGATGAGGCCTTGCCACCCTTGCTTCTAAAGAGCATTCTGGCTGTACTTCTTCCGAGACAGACTCGTTTGCTCTGCTGGCAGTCCTGTTCTGGATGTGGAAGGCTGAACATTGACTCTCTCTTTGCATTCCAGCTGCAACAATCCTAAAGTCCCCCATGAAAACCACATGGTGCAGGCAGAACGGGGGGAGATCACATACAGAGAGATACGAAAGAAGGGGTTTGTTTTTGTTACACTCTAGTCAGTAGTCTGCTATCCCCACTAAACTAAAAAGTCCTTAAAACCCATTAAACCAAACCTGTTGCCATGGACTCTATTCCGACTCATAGTGACCCTATATGACACCATAGAACTGCCCCATAGGGTATCCAAGGAGTGGCTGGTGGATTCGAACTGCCAACCATTTGGTTAGCAGCCCAGCTCTTAACCATTGTGCCACCAGGGCTCCAAAAAGTCCTCAAAACCAAACCCACTGCGGTCGAATCGATTCCAACTCATAGCGACCCTACAGGACAGAGTAGAACTGCCCGACAGTTTCCAAGGAGCGCCTGGCCGATTCGAACTGCGACCTTTTGGTTAGCAGCCAAAGCACTTAGCCACTATGCCACCAGGATTTCCCCAAAAAGTCCTTAGGAACTCTAAATTCCCAGTACCCATCATAACACCTGGAGTATAGTAGATTCTTGATCAATGTGAGTTACATGAAGGAGTAAATTGAGGTTTACGGAGAAAAAAAACAAAAAAAACCGTCGCCATTGAGTAGATTCCAACCCATGGCAACCCTGTAAGACAGAGCAGAACTGCCCCATTGGGTTTCCAAGGAGCAGATGTTGGATTCAAACTGCTGACCTTTGGTTAGCATCTGAGCGCTTAACCACTGCACCACCAGGGCTCCAAGTGGAGGTTTAGAGGGGTTTAAGTAACCAGCCGGAGATCACACACACGACAGATAACAAACCTAGTCTGTTGGTCTACAATACCCATGCCTTCAGTACTGCCCCTTATTGACTAATACTTGGGAGAACTCTAAAAGAACCCAGTCTTAGGTCTCAGAAATCGTTTTTGTCACTGTGGTAGAAGTTAAGAGGACTCTCTAAGTTGTTCAAGTGTGCTGGCTAATATAATCCCATTGTGATCTTTAGTTGTGCTTGGTCAGCCCCACTTGGCCTGAACTGTTTTCCTGGGAAGTAAGCAGCAGTTTGGGACCAGCAGGGAGTTGCTGGGACCTCTCAGGTGCTGGAGGTGTGCCTCCCTGGGTGAAAGTTTCAGGCCGAGAGGCTGCATAGCAGATGTGAGACACATGTTGCCCCTGTAGATGTCACTTTTTTGGCATAGTATTGGTTCAAGCAGGACATCGCTTTCTGCCAAACTGTGAGTCTGACAAAATGTTCCTCCCCCTGAGGGGCAGCCTTTCTCAGATCTCAGTCCTACTCTTAAAAGAATGGCCTAGCTCAATTGGACTGGACCAAAAGCAAAGAAGTTTCTGGGATAAAATGAATGCTTCAAAGGTCAGCGGAGCAAGGGAGGGGGTTTGGGGACCATGGTTTAAGGGGACTTCTAAGTCAATTGGTAAAATGATTCTATTATGAAAACATTCTGCATCCCACTTTGAAATGTGGCATCTGGGGTCTTAAATGCTAACAAGCGGCCATCTAAGATGCATCAATTGGTCTCAACCCACCTGGAGCAAAGGAGAATGAAGAACACCAAGGTCACATGACAACTGAGAGCCCAAGAGACAGAAAGGGCCACATGAACCAGAGACCTACATCATCCTGAGACCAGAAGAACTAGTTGGTGCCCGGCCACAATCAATGACTGCCCTGACAGGGAGCACAACAGAGAACCCCTGAGGGAGCAGGAGATCAGTGGGATGCAGACCCCAAATTCTCATAAAAAGACCAGACTTAATGGTCTGACTGAGACTAGAGGAATCCCGGCGGTCATGGTCCCCAAACCTTCTGTTGGCACAGGACAGGACCCATCCCCGAAGACAACTCATCAGACATGAAAGGGACTGGACAGTGGGTAGGAGAGAGATGCTGATGAAGAGTGAGCTAATTATATCAGGTGGACACTTGAGACTGTGTTGGCATCTCCTGTCTGGAGGAGGGGTGGGAGGATAGAGAGAGTTGGAAGCTGGCAAAATTGTCACGAAAGGAGAGACTGGAAGGGCTGACTCATTAGGGGGAGAGCAAGTGGGAGTACGGAGTAAGATGTATATAAGCTTATATGTGACAGACTGACTTGATTTGTAAACGTTCACTTGAAGCTCAATAAAAGTTAAAAAAAAAAAAAAAGAATGGCCTAGAATACTCACTGGCATTGAGATGAAGCTGACTTAAATCTGTTGGTTCCTCCAGGGATATCTGCATTCCAGTGGGAGAGGGAGCTGAATCAAAAGCCAGAAGAGCTCCTTTGTAAACTGAATGAAGGAGATATTTGGGGGAGTAGAGGGACTGCTGCAGGTAGGTCTCTGAAATCATTTTAGACAAGCTTCACAGACAAACTATATAGCCTCCATGGATTCTGCCCTTTCTCATCTCTGGGCCTTGGCACGTGCTCCTTCTTCCCCCCAGACATTTTCCCTACTCTTTGTCCCCTTTGCTAGGCTGACTCTGCCTCACCTATGAGGCCTCAGTGCACGTGTGACTTTTAGACTTCCAAGTCTGGGTTAGATATCCTCTTCTGTGGCCCCAATCTTCCCCTCTGATTGGGCCTCCACAGTGCCCCACACTCATTATAAGGGCCTGTCTTCTTGTCCTCCTCTTTCCCTTCCCCCAACAAGCTACTCCCTGGGGTGGCATCCCCAGCACCTAACACAGTGCCTGGCACCCAGTAGGAGATCCATTCTTGTTTGTTGCTTATCTGGATGTCCACACACGTGTTCTTCGATGCTTTATTGGCATTTTCTGCGGTTGTAAGTAAAATATGCAGAAACACACTTTCTTTCTAAGCTTATACCTTTCTCCAAGAAAGAGAATTTGTATGCAAAAAGAGCTTTAAAGACAGAAAGTTCCTAATTCCATTTCCATTATTTATTGAGCCCAACACCTATAAATTATTATTTTTTTTTATAAGGCCTGGGGGGCCCTGGCACAGTAATTAAGAGCTTGGCTTCCAAGGAGTTGGAATTGCCTCGAAGGCAATGGATTTGGTTTGTTATAAGGCATAGAAAGGGACCCTGGTGGTGCAACAATTAAGTGCTCAGCTGCTAGCCAAAAGGTGGTGATTCAGACCTACCCAGCAGCTGGCGAGAGAAAGACCTGGTGACCCACTGCCCTATGGGCCGGTTCTACTCTGTCACAAGGGCTCGCTTTGAGTCAAAAATCTACTTGAAGGTACCTAACAACAACATAAGGCATAGGAAAGATTCTGTATAGGGGATACTCTGCACAGGCTTGGAAGCACCCCTCCTTCACTACGCCCGGAGGCATGCATGTCCCAGGCATGCACCACTCCCCCACGCGCACACAGATGGGATTGCAGCGATACTTGCAGGGACCAAGGGAGGCTTGAGTGATCACCACAAGGTTAGGGAAAGAGGGGTGGCCGGGAGCTTGTTGAATCCAACAGAAGGAGAGGATTCAGACCAGAAATCTTCTGCCGACTTCCAGCATCCCTGGGCGGGTGGAATATCCTCAGGCTGTCTTTTTTCCCTCATTCTGCAAGCCTGTGGAGTTTTTTCTTTTTTTCCAGGATGGAGATTCATTTATCAGCATTCTAATTTTAAAAGTTCTCCATGTGCAGAGATGACTTTGATCTTCAGCAGGAGTTTATTGCTTCCTATTAGCATGACATTATACAATCTCTGACAGATTAATCACAGCTATTGTTGTGCTGTTTATTCTACATACTGTATAATTTTACTTTCAAAATGTTATTTTAATTAAGAAGGAAGTGCATCAGGAGAAGGCATTTCCCTGACAGACAGGTTTCTCAGGCTCTCCGAGCAGGTGTATGCCCGTGCTGCCTGCTGCAAAGGCGTCTCCAGCAACCAACTCAAGCCCCAGGACCAGGGAGGAAGTGAGTCCTGGGGTTTTATGATGTGATGGGAGGACTGTGAATAACTTGGTTGGAGCGGAGTTATATATTTTTCAAAAACGTTGACTTCTTTGTCTCTTTACAATGAGGACGTCTTTGTACCGTGTAGCATAAAGAATGTAGCTTGTGGTAAGAGTCTGACTGAAGACTGTGTAAGCTTGGAGGTTGGGTGTGTGACCTTTGCAATTCCTTTAACCTGGGTTTGAGTTCCACCTGGCTGAGCCACTGACTACCTTAGTGACCTTGAGCAATTTGCTGCACCTTTCTGATCATTAGATTCCTCAGAGGAAGAAGATTCCTATAGGGGATGTATATGGAAAATCTGGGTGACTTAAACAAGACGATGCCTGTAGGGCACTTTTGGCACATAGTGGGTGCTATGTAACCCAAAACCAAACCAGTTGCTGTCAAGTCAGTTCCAACTCCTGGCGATCGCATGTGTGCAGAGTGGTGCTGTGCTCCATAGGATTTTCCAGGCTGCAACCTTTCGGAAGGAGATTACCAGGCCTTTTCTCCTCAACCTTTTGGTCAGCAGTTGAGCACTTAACCGCTTGTGCCACCTAGGAACAACCAAGTGTTCAGTAAAGGAGTCAGTATTTGATCCACAAGGTGCATTTTCTTCTACTCAGATGAAGCTGGGATGACAAGGGAGCAGCCCCCTGAGGGGAAGAGGCAGACTCCACCAACTTGACAGTTTTGGAGAGGGCCCACCCTAGTTTGAAAAGAGCAACCACGTTGAAATTGCAGAATCCAGAAATGCATTTCAAATTCACCATTTACCCTCAAGTTCTGGACCCAGAGCCAGATACTAAGTCAGTTGGAGCAACAAGTTCATTTTTTAAAAAAGAAAAACAGTTTGTGGTGAGGGAAAAAATGCTTGTACAAAAAGCCTGAGCAGAAAAGCTTCTATATGTGGCACAGTCCCACTCAACTGAGACTGAATAAAGAGTTAGCTACATTGGTACCAAGGCTGGGGTAAAGAGTTGGCTTAAACTCTGTATCTGATGTGGATTTTGGTGCAGACAAATCCCAATTCTGTTGTGTGGTATCAATGCCATCAGCATACTGTCAGGTCAGATTGGCGTGATTAAGGTGATGATGAAGGCTTCTTAGTTCTCCTTGGAAAGGAGTCTGTCTATTGCACAAACCCTGGTGGCATAGTAGTTAAGAGCTACGGCTGCTAGCCAAAAGGTCAGCAGTTTGAATCCGCCAAATGCTCCTTGGAAACTCTATGGGACAGTTCTACTCTGTCCTGTAGGGTCGCTATGAGTTGTAATCAACTCGATGGCAGCGGGTAGTGGGTGTTGCAGAGGAAATAGCGGAAAGCAACTGAAGGACTCTATCCCGATGATAGAACCTTGGGACCATAAGGCCCCTGACCAAACAGCTGCAGAAATGAGGAAGAAAAAAAATGATCTAAAACTCCTGTAGGATAAAACCACCATTCCCACTTAGATCCTATATGCAGTTCCATCAGAGTACATTCTGGGGAGTAACCACAATTCTTTTGTTGTGTTGAAGTTTTGTCATTTCAAATATTAAGCCCCCTGAGAGCGGGTATTCGGCTTTTTCCTTCTCTGCGTCAGCAGTACTGATCTTGTCTTCAAAAAACAGTTGTTCAATTGAATGGAGGAAAGTTCTTCCAAGAAACGGGCCATGGCTTGGGTTCGTCTTGTAGAGAAACCTTTGTAGTAACAGGACTTCAAACCCTGCTCTTTGAGAACAGCTGGGATCTGTTAGGGTGGAGTAAAGGTATAAAAGGGAGTAAAAAACTGAAGACAGACCATATGGCATTGTCATTAATGGAATTTAGAATGCAGTTAATATATGAAACAGGTCGTGTGTCCAGGAACAACGCACAATGTCACATTGTTGCAAATGTGGCTTTAGCAATCTTTCCAAACTCCTTGCACGTGTGCAGGGAGAGACAAAATTGGCTTGCATTGGAAGAAAGGGAGGTTTACTCAGGACATCAGTGCAGGATTTGCACTCTCTCAACAGAAGAATGAGGCACAGATCATGCCTTTTTATGGGGACGTTTCTTTTCCAATGAAAGCAAAATCATTGAAAACACCCTGTGTTAGTTAACATTTTTATAGGCTTTGATATACTTTCTGGCACTTTTATATAATGCAGATATTCATTTAAACTTCAGACGGGAAAGTTAACATGATTTCAGTTTATTCTACACATTTTTCAAATACCGGAGCCTGGTAAACATTACAAGTTCTCCCTGTGACTGACAATGGCTCTGAGGGTTGCTACTTGGCCTCTAAGGCTGTGAATCTCTTTTTGTGGTGCCTTCTTCTTCTTTATTCTGAGAGGAGGAGGCTCCTCATTGCCCCTCCCCACTCAGCCCCTCTTGGTATTCTCCTTACATCATCCCACTTCATGTGCACAGTAGGAGTCCCTGGGTGACACGCTTAGTTAAGTGCCCTACTACTAACCCAAATGTTGGCTGTTCGAACCAACACAGAAGTGCCTTGGAAGAAAGGCCTGGCGATCTGCTTCCGAAAGGTCACAGCCTTGAAAACTCTATGATACGCAGTTCTACTCTGTAAGATATGGGGTCGCTAGGAGTCAGAATCAACTCCACAGCTACTGGTTTTAATTTCAATTACCTAAAAAGGTGGTTTGGCTGCCCTAGATCCAGGTAGGTCTAAGACCGGAGATACTAAAGATGGATGTTGTCCAAGGTTTGCAAAAATCAGAGAGGGGTTCTGATGTTAATGGTTTCAAATAGCTGTTTTAAAAGGTACGACAAATAATAAAAATGTAATAAAAATTATAGCTGGGCACTTTGCAAATTTAAAGTATGACAGAGAAATGCTTAATACCAACGATTCTACTTGATGTGCTAGGATACAGTGTGCTAGGATATGAAGAGGCGTGTTGGCACTGTCTGTTTTTAGCTGTGCCCGACCCATGGGGAGCAGCTCAAAGAAAGATTTGCAGGAAGAATGACACAAAGCTGGCAGGGCAGAAAAAACACCAAACAAGACAGAGGGAAGAAGGGAGTTGAATGTGCCCATGCTTTGTAAGTATCAAACATAGAAAAAAGGCTGAACAGGGCATATGTTTTCCAGTTCCTTTTAATCATTTTTCTTCTCCAGTTTGGTATTTGGTTCGGGACAAATGAAGTCAAGGTTAGAGTCGTGGAAGGGTTTGCAACCTCAAAGGAGGATGCTCCCAAGTCCTGCTCAGGACTGACCTATACAAAATAGTGAAGGAAGTTATGCTCCTTTCAAATGTATCCTCTCTCCTCCCTGCCTCTGCCCCCACCCAAGGCCACGTACAGCCAGGAGCCCCTCTTGTCCGGACTTAACGTGGGGTGGGGGAGAAGCACTGCACTGGGTGTCAGGAGTCCTCCTCTTCACACCTCAGCTCTACCTGAATTTTCTACACGACCTTGGGCAATATCACTTACCTCTCTGGACCTCGGTTGATTGAAAAGGGCAAGGACTGGCTAAGATGAAACAAGAGGCTTGGGTCAGATGGTTTCGAGGATTCTTTTGACCTGCAAGTTGCTAAAATAAATCAATCCATATTAAGGCCATCTCTCTAGTGGGTATTTTCATTTTACAACCAGCTGCTTGCAAACGGCAATTCTTATCCAAGACAAGTGACTCTTTAATGGTGAAACTTCAGGGCTTTTGTCTGCCAAGTAAGAAACAGAGGTCTTTTTTTGGAACCGTGTGTGTGTGTGTGTGTGTGTGTGTGTGTGTGAGAGAGAGAGAGTGTCAGGGGTGTGTGGTATTTGGAGGGTTGAGAGCTTTTGAAGCCTTCCAATTGCCTATACCAAAAACCTTGGGGTAATCTTTGATTGTTTTTTTTTGTTGTTGTTGTTGTTGCTGTGGTTGTTTTCACCCAATATCCAGTTCACTAGTTAATCCTAGTGCTTCAATGTAATTAATACATCTGGAATCTGATCATTTTTCATCTCTTCATCTGTTTCCTAAATTATAGTAATACTTTCTTAACTGCTTTTTTTGCTTCCAACCTTGCCTCCTTTCAGTCTGTTCTGAACTCTAGCTGCAGCCAGAATGATCCTGCTAAAATTTTTCTCCCCAAAACTCTCCCTTGGCATCTCTATCGGTCAGTTTGGGTGGGATTATGCTGAAGTAACAAACAACGCCAAAGTCTCAGTGACGCGACCCAAGGAAAACTTATTTCTTGCTCAAACTACTTGTCCAGTGGAGGATGACAGAGGGATCCTGATGGTTGTGGTCACCCAGGGGCTAGGACCAAAGGAGGCTGCCACAATTACTGGAACAGAGAGAGAAGAATAGTGCAACTTGCGTAATGATTCTGAAAGTTTCTGCCTGAAAGTGACCACATCATCTCTGCCCCCATTTCATTGGCTAAGCAACTGGCATGGCCACACACAGCTTCAAAGGAACCAGAAAGGGCAATCCTATCGTGTGACCACAAGAGAGAACACTGAAAATATTTGGCAAAAACCGTAAGGTCTACCACAGCTTTCCATCTCACTCAGAAAAACCTCCATGTCCTCATCATGCCTTCCAAAGCCCTGGATGATACGCCCTCCAACCCCATTATCTTTCTGATCTCACCTCGTTCTACTTCCCCTTTCCCTCCATGTCAGCTACTCTTCCTTAAACACTCCAGGCAGGCTCTCCCTTAGGACCGTCACACTTGCTGTTTCCTCTCCTTGCAATGTTCTTCCCCTAGGTACTTGCATAGCTCACTTCCTCACCTACTTCAAGTCTTTGCTGAAGTGCTACCTTCACACTGAGGATTTTCTTGATCGCCATGCTCTCCCACACATACACCTTGGCACTCCTTATCCTGCTTCCCTGTTTTATTTTTTTCTACTAATTTTATCTTCTAATATAAC
The DNA here is from genome assembly GCF_030014295.1 of Loxodonta africana. Lineage (NCBI taxonomy): Eukaryota > Metazoa > Chordata > Mammalia > Proboscidea > Elephantidae > Loxodonta > Loxodonta africana. The sequence goes on along the minus strand of NC_087344.1, from coordinate 160,329,175 downwards.
ATATAACCTACTTACTTAATTTTGTGTTCTGTATTTTTATGCAAATAATGCGTGCATTATACATTTTTTGAAAACTGCAGGACCCTCTCATGCATTATTTTCCTAAGTGCAGTATGCACGTTATATGGGTGGGTGTGTTATTTGAGGAAAAAAAGGTGGTTATTGAGAGCATGGGCTCTGTATCACTTAAGTTCAAATTCATGACTCCTCCACTTCCTAGCTAGGGACTTTCAGAAAGTTACTTAACCTCTATGTGCTTGTTTCCTTGTCTGTGAAATGGGGATGATCATACCACTTCATATTATTCATGGTGAGGCTTAAACATGTACAGTCTTAGAACAGATACTGGTATACAATAATAGCGTTTTCTGTCTTTATTTATTATCTGATTCCTTGCACTAGAATGTAAACTCCATATGGTGGAGATTATTGTCCTTTTTCACCCCTGGTCCCCAGAGTAGTGTCTAGCACACAATAGGCACAGCATAAATATTCGTTGCCTGAATGAGTGAGTGACTAGTGAATGACTAGTACCTTGGCCAGCCCTCACTCTCCTTTGGCCAATTTGCCACCCCCAGGCCTCAGTGGAGGAAAATGGCAGAAGGGCCAGCTTCAGCCCCGCCAAACCGCACAAGACTTGAACATGTTCGCAGTCCCTGAAACACCCGCCTCCACCTCTGCTGGATATAATGATGTGTGATGTGTAGTATGGGCTCATTTTATCTGAACTCATCCTGCAGCACTTTGAATCTGAATATATAAATGGACCCTGGAGGGCAGATGAAACCTAAGTCTGGTCTATAGTGGTGAACACTTCATCAGCGAGTCAGCCTCGGTTGTGGCCTTGAGCTCCTCACTCCGCTCCCATGGTGCCGGGTATGCCTGTTCCTATTGTAAATAGGCTACTTGCCATTATCATGATTTCTCTGGAGCTTGTCTTCTGTGGGGAGGTCTGAAGACCCAGTGCTGGGCCAGACACACCCCCATTGCCGTCGAGTCAGTTCTGACTTATAGCAGTCCTATACAACAGAGTAGAACTGCCCCGTGGTGTTTCCAAATCTATATATCTTTATGGCCAGGCATACAGTAAACCAAAAAATCAAACCCGTTGCCATTGAGTTGATCCCAACTCATGGTGACCCTATGTGTTACAAAGTAGACGTGCTCCATGGGGTTTTCATGGCTTTAATCTTTACAGAAACAGATTGCCAGGACTTTCTCCTGTGGTACTGCTGGGTGGGTTCAAACCACCAATCTTTAGGTTAGTAAAGCGCAGACCATTGAGCAACCCAGGGACCGAGGGGCTCAATAGAGGTTTGTTAAATGAATGAGCAAACACATTTAAAAAAAAGAATCACCAGAGTGGAAGCCAAACTGTGCTGATTCTCTCCAGTATGTTGTAGGGAGTTTTGATCCCTCAGAAATGTGGGAAATTTTTTGCTTATAATTGGACAAATTAATTTAATAGCACAAAATTGACATATCTTCATAAGGAGCACCTGGATTCCAGAACATTGTAGAGCTTTCCAGTTCAGCCTACCAGACCTCCACAGGTGGGTGTGCTGCCTGAGGGAACTCGGACTGAAGCCTGCAATTTCCTGATCGTTCCCATCTAGGGTGCACCAGAGCTTTCTGTGGTGGAACTAGCTTAGGGTTACAAAGCAAAGCATAGCTATTGAGAGAAAATTTCTGGCAGTGCGGACATGTGAGAGTGTTTCAGGTTTTTAAATATATTACATATTGCAGTCTCTGAGGTGTAGAGTGGGGAAGGGAGACGCAGGGAGAGTATCAGGTACCAGAATTCTTATTTCCGGGCTCTGTTCTGTATGCCAACTTCAGATTCTGCACAAGCCTGTGGGAAATCTCTTTCTTGTTTGTTGCTACTCTCAACCTTCAGGCCCCAAGTATAAAAGGTCAGTGGAATGGGAGCATATTCATGATTGACAGAGGTAAGAAGGGAGAATCATGTGGTTCCTTTCTTTTTCACCTGGGAACCTGATCTGGGAAAATCCTGGCTGACTTGTCTGCTCATAGGAGTGCCTCCCCACCTCACAATATGCCTGTTAGGATCCCCTTTCCCTTACTATAAAACTGGGGAGCTATCCTTTTGACTTGTTCTGGGGTGTAGCCCCAGGAACAACTATAAGGCAGGTGAAGTTTATCTGTCATCACACTTTTCTGACCCTTTCTCAACTCCTTTGCCTCTCAAAACTCAGCACGACCCAGGCAAGTCCCTTAGTTTTTTTTTTTAAGCCTCAGTTTCCTCACCTGTAACATGAGGTTAACAATCGCAGTTGTTCTCCTGAGTTGCCGTTGGGTTGGCTCTGCCTTATGGCAACCACCTGTACAACAGAATGAACATTGCCTGGTTTCCTGATTGTTGCTTTGCTCCAGTCCATTTTGTGACCACTTTGTATTTGGAGTGCCTTCCAATCTGGAGGGCTCATCTTCCAGCACTATATTGGACAATATTCTCTTGTGTTCCATGGGGTTTTCACTGGTTAATTTTCAGGAGTGGATCACCAAGCCTTTCTCCTAGTCTGTCTTAGGAGTCTGGGAGTTCTGCTGAAACCTGTCCACCATGGGTGACTCTGCTGGTGTATGAGATTTGGTATTTAGAAGATAATAGCTTCTAACATCATAGCAACACCTAAGCCACCACAGTACAACAAACTGACAGATGGTGGAATAATAGTATGCATACCCGTTGCCACTGAGTCAATTTCAACTCATAGCAACCCTGTAGGATGGAGTAAAACTGCCCCATAGGGTTGCTAAGGAGTGGCTGGTGGATTCGAACTGCTGACCTTTTGGTTAGCAGTGAGCTCTTTCCATAATAAAGTTGCTGTGAGGATTAAATGAGATGGTTCTCAAAATGAATGCTAGAGATAATCAATACTGACTCTCAGGAAAGGCTCTGATTTACGTGTTAGCAGATTTAAGCCAGCATATTCCCTTTCCCAGGAACAGTAGCATTTTAATCTGAAGAATGGAATGGAGCAGTGTGGCCCCTGTGGAAAGAGCTTTGGCATGGCAGAGCTCTTCGGAGAGAAGTTCCTTGGACTCGAGGCTCAAGTGCCCCTTGAAGCCATATTAAATAGAGAGTTACTTGTTCCTTCCCAGAAAGAGTGTTCCTGTCTCTTCCCCGAGGAGGTTAGAAGGGAGTGGTGAAATAATGATTCACGAGCACTTGTAAGTCCCTTGCAATCTACCCCCCCCTTTTTTTTTTTTGCTTGAAGAAGACTCAAACAGAGGCCCAAGATCTGCTCTTTTTGCCCTTGTTCCTGTACTTTCAGAAGCTTATGTCATGATCATGTTTGTAAATTCTAGAACTTTTCCTCTGGGAGATACTGTTCTTAAAAGATTGTCACAACAGAAAATAACAAATGTTAGAGAGATTGCAGGGAGATTGGAACTCTTGTGAACTGCTGATGGGAATGTAAAATGGTACAACCACTGTGGAAAATGATATGGCACCTCCTAAAAAAACTAGAAATAAAAATAACATACGATTCTAGCAATCCCACTCCTAGGAATATATCCTAGAGAAATAAGAGTCGTCACACAAATAAATGTATACACACCCCTGTTTATTGCAGCATTACTCACAATAGCAAAGAGATGGAAACAACCTAAGTGCCTATCAACAGATGAATGGATAAACAAATTATGGTACATACAATGGAATACTATGCAATGATAAAGAACATTGTTGAATCTGTGAAACATCCCACAACGAGGATGAATCTGGAGGGTATTACGCTGAGTGAAATAAATCAATCACAAAAGGACAAATATTGTATGAGACCACTATTATAAAACTCAAGAAAAGATTTATACACAGAAAAAAACAATCTTTGATGGTTATGAGTGAGGGGAGTGGTGGAGAGGGAAAATCACTGACTAGACAGTAGAAAAGTGTTAACTTTGGTAAGGGAAAGACAGCACACAATATAGGGGAAGTCGGCACAACTTGACCAAGGCAAAACCATAGAAGCTTCCTAGACACATCCAAACACCTTGTGGGACCAAGGTACTGGGGTGGAGAGCTGGGGACCATGGTTTCAGGGGACATCTAGATCAATTGGCATAACATAATTCTTAAAAAATATCTTCCACATCCTACTTTGGTAAGTGGTTTCTGGGATCTTAAAAGCTTGTGAGCAGCCATCTAAAATACAGCTATTGGTCCCACCACATTCGAATCAAAGGAGAATGAAGAAAACCAAAGACATAAGGAAAATATTAGTCCAAAAGACTAATGGACCACATGAAGCACAGTCTCTACCAGCCTGAGCCCAGAACAACTAGATGGTGCCTGGCTACCACCACCAAACACTCCGACAGGGATCACAATAGAGGGCCCAGACAGAGTGGGAGAAAAATATAGAACAAAATTTAAATTCACACACACACAAAAAGACCAGACTTACTGGTCTGACAGAGACTGGAGGAATCCCCAAGACTATGGCCCCCAGACACCCTGCTAACTCAGAACTGAAACCACTCCCAAAGTCCACCTTTTTTGCCAAAGATTTGACAGGCCTATAAAACAAACAATAACACACGTGAGGAACATGTTTCTTAGTTCAATGAAGTACATGAGACCAAATGGGTAAAACCTGCCCAAAAGGAAAGACAAAAAGGCAGAAAAATTGGATGAATGGACATGGAGAACTGGGGTAGAAAGGGAAAGGGGAGAGTGCTGACACAATGTAGGATTGCAACCAACACCACAAAATATTTTGGGTATAAATTTTTGAATGAGAAACTAATTCATGCTGTAAACTTTCATGTAAAACAGAATAAAGTGAAAAAAAAAAAAAAGATCATCATGCATGCCCCTGGCTGAAGGAAACCTATGAATTCCAGTCTACTAGAGAGAAAATTCCTAATAAGCGCAACTTCAGCTTTGGTATTGATTGAATATCAACTTTTATCAACAGTTTAAATAAAAGTTCCAAGTCAACAAATCAGTACAGCTCACAAGATATGCCTCGTTTGGCATTTGTCTTTGTGATACCATCAGTGTGGGTTGGATTCGATCTGTGAAATCTGTTGAAGTTAGCCGAACTATTGAGGTAATTGGTACCATTGAGGTGTGCATGACCCTGAACTTTGATCCAATGGAAACAGGCATTATTGAAAGAGCTTTGTTTGTTAGCTCAGGGTGAGTTGGCTCCTGGAGTCTTTCTGCTGTCAAGTCACTGAAAGGCCATTTGTTTATGGAATTTGTTGTCAGAGGAGGAATGCAGTCTGGGGAAATAAATTTAAAGACATGTATTCCCAGAAGGATGGACTCATATGGGAAAAAATTGTTGAGGAAAAAAAATTTAAACTGATTCTGCAGGTACTGCCATGTAGCCTTTGGATTTTGGTGTATGTATGTGCGTGTTTTAAGAATACCACAAGGCTCAAAGAAAAGAATACCATGAGGCTCCAATTTGCCAAAAGCCAATAGGGCCATAGCTCAAAATCACAGAACAAATAAGGAAGGTTTTTCATGCCACAGATGTATTTTGCAGTGTCCCTTCTTTCAAGTACCCCAAACTTGATAAAACAATCCAATGGTCCCAAATGGTTTACACACAGTGTTTTAGGGATGAATGCACAGTGTAAAGTGAGGCACACCTGTAAATTATTAAACTAGACAGCATTTTTATGGAATAATCCAACCTTTTGGTACAGCCTCATGCACTGAGTATTGGAGCCTAAGATATATCAGGTATGATTTTCATTTTAATGAACTTCTTTTAACTTATTATTTGGGATAAAACATTTCAAGGGTTAACAGCAGACACAAGTGTGCAAGGTCATTGAGACGAGTCAGCCTCTTTTAGTTTCTGGTGTTTATTTGTTCCCTCGTTGTACCACTTTCTTCTTGGTCCTGCTGTTGTTGTTAGCAGGGCTTTGAAACAGTTCTTCCTGGTTCAGTCATGGGTGAGGAAGAAAAACCAGAATGGAACCGAATTTTTAGAATGTGGGTGAACCAGAATAGTCACTGGAATGGGAAAAATTATAGGTTGAAGCCCTGCTAGGAACTTAATCTCCCTATTAGAAAACAAGGGCAGCGTATGTGTTGCCTAGCAACAAAATCTCTTGCCTGTTGGATTTAGAGCAGAGTTGGAAACAGCAGTGCCCCGCTCAAAGATGGTGGCTGACTGTGCTGTTTTGAATGTGCGTTGCTCTCCACAGTCCTGCCAATAATCCAATCTCGTGCATCAGGCTTCTGAGAAAGCTCACTATGCTTTTTCTGAGTCTCCTGTTCCAGGGTTTTGACTGTAATTTTTCCTATTACAGTTACTATTCCAGATCACCCAAATTGTAAAAATTTGAATCTGTTCACTAGCCATGACTAAACCAGTTCAAATCAGTTCAAAGCCCTAGTTGTTAGTTGCCATGGAGTTGATTCCAAGGGGCTTTGTTTTAGATTTAGTCTTGTCCCCACCCAAGCATCACTAAGGTATGGTGGGAGGCATGTTCTCTTTGTGTCTTCAGAATTAACCCCCCTTTCACTCTATGTCTCTCGGTGATTAGTTCCCCGCCTCCCACCTTATTTTGTGTTCTTTGAGTGGGGCTCTACTCACAGAATCAGGCGTGATGCATATGGCCTAGGCCTCAGGCAATCAGCACATCATATTCACATGGCTACAGAGGTTGGTGTGGGAATGGAACATGTGGCCCTATCAGAGCAAGTGAGATGCGGTGAGATTTTGCTGGGAATTCTGGCACCAAAGAAGATGCTCCATCTAGGCTGTCCTTCCAACTGGAACCTGAGGCAATATAAGCTGGAGTTGCTGTAGCCATTTTTGTTTCAATGAAGTGAGAGCTTTTCTGAGAATGGCACCTTTAGAGAATAAAGAGAGTGGAGATACTGGGAGAGAGAAACAATAATGAAAATTTGGAACCCCTGTAGCCTGCCATGCCCCAAACTAGACCCACCTCTAGACTTATAAGTTATATGGGCCAATAAACTAACATTCTCCTTTAGACTAATTTAGGCTGGATTCTTTGTCACTTGTAACTGAGCCTAAACTGGTAGAGAAATACATCTTGAAGACTAGCATGTTTGAGCCCCACCCACTAAGAGTTTCCACGTGCTTAAGGATAAATATATTTCTTTTTCTTCCATTCCATTTTTCTTTCCCAAATCCTGAGCATAGGTGTGCCCATATTGAAACATTCTAAATCAGAATTTTGGGTCCAAAGTTGCTTTGTATACTGCTTCTTGTCTGGAAGATAACTCAACCAATTACTATAATAGAAAGACTATGAGAAGATTTAGACTAAGCCCTGTTTTCATTTTCCTCCAGATTTTCCTACACTGTGACTTCTACAATAAATCTTCATATACTAGGAGTTTATTTGGGGCTATAAATGGTTGCATAGAATCAGTCTCATAAAGGTTGCCATTAACTGATGTTTTTAAGGTCATCTGGAACAAAAAATCTGGGCAACCAGAGAGCAGTCTAATGGTCTAGAATGTGGCAATGGCAAGGCATATTTTTGGCCAGAATATTCCAACTTTTCAAGGTTGTTTGTATATACTAGACAATAGTTAAAACCGCTCAGGTGGTTGCTCCCATTGCTGTGCTGGAGTCTGTGGTATACATTTTCAGTCTTGTTTCCAGGGTAGATGAGGAACGTGGGAGGCCTTTAGCCTTGAACTTAGAGGGTGCTAATAAGAAAATATGACAGGTGGTGAAAAGTTTTGTTTTGTGTGTGTGTGTGTGTGTGTGGTGCAAATATACTCAATAAAACATTTGCCAATTCAACAGTTTCTATATGCGCAATTAAATGACATTGATTACATTCTTCATGTTGTGCAGACCTTATCCAAATCTTTTTCCTGTTTATTCCAGCACCGTTAAGGTGAATTCGGTACCCCCCAGCAAGAACACAAACTTTTTCAGCTCCTTTCTACCCTTGGTGGAGTCCTGGTGGCTCAGTGGTTAAAAGCTCAGCTACTAACCAAAAGGTTAGCAGTTCGAATCCAACAGCTGCTCCTTGGAAACCTGATGGTGCAGTTTTACTCTGTCCTGTAGGGTTGCTAGGAAACTCTGGTGGTGTAGTTGTTGAGTGCTATGGGTGCTAATCAAAAAGTCGGCAGTTCAAATCCACCAGGCCTTCCTTGGAAACTCTATGGGGTAGTTCTACTCTGTCCAGTAGGATCACTGTGAGTCGGAATTGACTCAAAGGCAATGGGTTTTTTTTTTTTTTTTTTTAATACGGTTGCTAAGAATTGGTATCAACTCGATGGCAGTGGGTTTCACCCTTGGTAACCACTAATAAGTTATGGTTTCTATATATTTGCTTATTCACGTAAGTTAGGTCATACAGTATTTGTCCTTTTGTGACTGACTTATTTTGCTCAGCATAATGTTGTCAATGTTCATCCATGTTGTTGCATGCATCAGGACTTCATTTCTCTTTATGGCTGAGAAGTATTCAATTGTATTTATGAACCACATTTTGTTTATCCACTCATCTGTTGATGGACATTTAGATTGTTTTCACATTTTGGCTATTATGAAGCGTGCTGCAGTGAACATTGGCATACAGGAAAGATTGGGTTTTGAAGTCAGGTAGACCTAGATTCCAATCCCACTTGGAATCTTAGACAAGTCAGTTACCTCTCTGAGTCTCAATTTCTTCATATGTAAGTTGGGAATAATAATAGGGATGTTATGAAGATTTAAATTGCCTGAAACAGTACCTGACAGACTAACACTCCACAAATAGTTTCCTCCCTCCCTCTACCGTAATACATTGGATCAAGCAATGGACTAGGAATCAGGAGATCCTAGTTCAAGCCCTGATTCTGTTCCTAATCACTGAGGCATTGAGCAAGTCTGTGCCTTTTTTTCCCCTTGTGGTAGCAGAAGCGATATTATTATCACCATTTTATAGATGAGGAAAAGAAGGTTTAGAGACTTGTACAAGGCCATACACTAGTAACTAACTAACTTGAAAAATGAATCCAACTTGAAAAATGAGGCAAATCCATTCATCTGCCTACACTTCCATCCATCCATCCATCCATCCATCCATCCATCCATCCATCCACCCACCCACCCACCCACCCACCCACCCACCCACCCACCCATCCATCCATCCATCCATCCATCCATCCTTCCATCCATCCATCCACCCTTTACTCAGCAGGTACTTATTGGAGCCTAGCCGTCTATAGCGTCCAGTCGTTTCCTTTTTACTTCAGGGTAATTGTGACATTCAAATGAGAGAGAAGTATGAAAGTGCTTTGTCAAGTACAAAGTTCAGTAAAATGTAATTATTATTCTCTATTCAAATATATTGATGGCATTTCCCATACAGTGAGGTTTCCCCTGATGCCAATTTGAAATTGAGAAAATACCTAACATATAGTTGAAGGGAATTGGAAAGATTAAGGATCTCAGTTGAAAACCTTGAACTATAAAAGAAGACATTGGTGCCTGACGCCAAATGTGGCCCCAGGCAAACTGCGAAGAGCTCTGTCTCAGTCATCTAGTGCTGCTATAACAGAAATACCACAAGTGGATGGCTTTCACAAAGAGAAATTTATTTTCTTACAGTCCAGTAGGCTAAAGTCCGAATTCAGGGTGCCAGCTCCAGGGGAAGGCTTTCTCTCTCTGTCACCTGTGGAGGAAGTTCCTTGTGATACATCAGTCTTCCCTTGGTCTGGGAGCATCTCAGCGCAGGAACCTCAGATCCAAAGGACGCACTCTGCTCCTGGCACTGCTTTCTTGGTGGTATGACGTCCCCCTGTCTCTTTGCTTGCTTCTATCTTTTATATCTCAAAAGAGATTGGCTTAAGACACTACCTAATCTTGTAGACCTCATAAATATAGCTGTCACTAACTATCTTATTACATCGTAGTGACAGGATTTATAACATACAGGAAAATCACATAAAATGGTAAACAATCACATAAAATAGTGGACAATCACACAATACTGAGAATCATGGCCCAGCCAAGTTGACAGATATTTTGAAAGGACACAATTCAATCCCTGATAAGCTCCCTGCATTCAAAACCCAGTGTCTGAGGAGATGGCTCTGGACTGTGCCTCTCCCACAGTGTTCTGAGCACTCTGTCTTGGGTCTTAGGGCAGCCCTGTTACCTTAGATCTTGTTCTCACCCTGCAGCCTGGCCCTTCAGGTGGATGCTTTCTTTAGGCTGTCTGTTGGCTCTTTCTTCTGACATTGGACTGGTCCCTGTCTCTCAAACCTCTCTCGGTTCTACTCCTGTGGCCACCCTGGCATCCAGAACCAAACACTGACTCCCTGGCACTCTGCTTCTCATCTGAGGTGGTTTAAACATCAGGAAGGAAGTCCAACTGTGAGAAAGTGGCATTAAAAGAAAAAAACACCTTACATCTGACCATTCATTTCACTGGCATCTGACTGACTGCATCTGATGCCTGTCAGTGGATGAGGTCCTGTACTTTAGGATACTGTGTGGTGGCTCATGGACACTAGACTCCCAGTGAACATCAAGGAATGATAGTAATTCTGGGATAATCTTTGGGATGAAAAACTATAAGGCACAGCTTCTAGCTGGTTTGGGGGAATGCTCGAGTCACTTAGTTTTGTTATCAAGTCCATGCCCAGTGAAATCTGAGGTGAGCCATTGAATCTATGGGGTTTTCTGTTTCTGACAGGTGGAAACACTCAAGGCTCCCACACTTCTCAGAGATGCTTGCATGCTTTTTACTCTCTACCTGGCCCTCCAAGCAGGCACTAAGAAGGCTCCAGGAGCTTCTCCCTGAAGTGAAGAAGGATGGTACTTCTATGTAATCTTGTTGCTTCTTGCAGGTGGTGGATCCAGAGCCCAGGGTCCTGTGCCTGCCTGTCTCCCTTGATTTGAGCTCTTCAGACATGGCACCAGAGGGGCATGCAGGCTGCAGCTTATGGCAGGGCCAAGGTGGAGCCCTTCAAGGACCAGCTGCATCTCCCCAGTGTGTTACACACTTGTTACTGCCTGCAGAGCACACAAGCTCCATCCCGTCTGCAGGCCAGCCTACCAAGGGTCTCTTCTAAGTTGGTAAAATCACATTCTCCCAGGACCCTGCATGTGGTGCAACTCCTGGTATTCCACAACAGTTCTCAACTGGAACCTGTGCAGGCCTTTTATTATATGGCTGGGAAAAAAGAAAAATGAATGTTCCCAGTATTTTTCCCATTCTCATTCCCTCTTCTACCAAGAAGACCTTAAATGAGAAGGGGGGGAGAAGCTTCATACCAGAGGCAAGTTTGCAGTGAGAATCTCTGAGTCTATTTTCGTCCAGTACCATCTGGACACAAATCAAGAATCTAATTTTTCCCACTACTTTCTCTTTTTTTCCCCTTTGTACTTTAGCTGACTCTGAGTGCACAGAGTCTGAAACCAAGTCTGGACCACAGAATTCCATTAAAACATAAAGAATAAACAGAAAGAAAATGTCACTGAGTTCCATGGATTATTTCCCCCACCTACAGTGCCCACAGCAGCCAGGGCCCAGAGCTCCTCCTTCCAGGACATGCTGGATGCACCAGAAGGTACAGAGAGGGGCTGGGAGAGAACCACAGTGGCCAGCCCTTCCTGGTGCTGCCTCACACCTCAGCCCATGCCTGGAGTCTAGTATGAGCCCCAGGATGAGGATCTGAAGTCCCACCATGTGATAGGCAGCAACCAACCTCAATTAACCACCAGCAACCTTCCAGTGCTGTGAGCTCAGCCCGCTCACTCGCTGCAGGCAGTGGGCCCCGGACTCCCTCTCAGCTTAACAGCATTGCTGATGTAACAGGACCCCTGATGCAGGACTAAAACACCACCCAGCTCCTTTTCTCTCCTAGACTATTTCCCCTTCTCCTCATGGCCAACGCCCTGTCCGGCCACACACCCTGAGTCATCAGCACAGTGATTTTAACATTGTCACAAGTGGGGGTTCACACCAGAGGGATTGGGGTGGAAGGGCAGATTTCCTTTAAGCTCATTGGTGCCAGAGGACTTTGGCTTGAAAATGAGGAACCTGGAGTTCCAGGCTGGATCTTCTGCATAAGAATGGATGCATTTTTTCAGAAGTCTAGCCATTGGGAACTTAGTTATATGTTCAATTGTTTCACCAGACATGGAGGAAAGTGGGGCTTTGTTTTGTGTGTTTTTAGGAGAATGCTGTGAAAGAAGTAAAGGCTGGCATGATCCAACCCTCCAGTCTTGTTTGCATTGTTGGATGTCTGCATTTTCCTGTGCACCTGCTGGGTTGGGAGCCTGTACCTACGGGAGACTTGGGGCCCATGATATGCCCAGCCCTCTGGGGCTGTCTTGGGCAGGATGCTTACTCTTGCCAGAGTGAAGAGTATTAGGGAGCTCCTCATCAGACTGAGCCTCTTGAGGAGGCGAAGAGCCAGCTGGACGCCTGGTGGGCCTCCAGCTGCCAGCAGAACAGATGTATCAAGTCAGGTTTATGAGAGAAGTTTTCCCAGACCACTATGTCCAAACTTCTGTCCATCCTGCTGTAACCTCTTCAGTTAGATGGATAAAAACCAGACCAATCCAGCCTTGGACCAAAACAACGCAGATAAGAACCCAAAGAAGAAACTAATGGAGTGCCATTAGAGGCTTTTTCCACTTGAGCAGAAAAAAACAGGAACTGATGGGAACCAGAAGGGCGTGGCCTCAGAATAAGACTAGGTGACCAGACAACAGAGAGCATAGGACACGCTCGCTTAGGGGAGTTTGTTAGAATGCCTCATGGCTTACTGGACTTGGACCTTCTGGATACAGAAGTGACCATAAAAAGAAAGAAGGCAGATCGCATGCAGAAATAGTGACCTCTCCTCTGAATTCCATGCTTGGAAAAGTACTTATTTAAAGTAAAAAAAAAAAAGTCCACACACAGCAAAACCTGTCTTTTTGATGACTAGGGCTAAGAACATGACTAAAGCGATGCACAGAGAGCAGGCTTGCTCAGTCCACACCGCTAGGGTGCAGTTGGTTGTTTTTGTGTGTTCTGTGGACCTGAAAGAGTATGTCACATGACTGTGGGTGTGGAGAAATCGGTCTACCTCAGATTTATGGTATGTGGTGGGGTAATGTTTCGGTTTTCTCTGGCCACTGTAAAAAAAAAAAAAAAAAAACCCACAAATAGCACATCAAAAGTTTATTCTCTTACAGTTCTGGAGGTCAAGAGTCCAAAATCAGTCTCACTGGTTGGCAGGGCTGGTCCCTTCGTAAGGCTCTAGGAAAGCATGCATTTCCTTGCTTTTTCTAGCTTCTGGAGGCCGCCTGCATTCCTTGGCTGGTGACCCCTTCCTCACATCACTCCAACTTCTTTCCTCCCTCGTTACATCTTATTCTCCTCCTCTGTAGTCAAATCTCCCTCTGCTTCTCTTCTTTGGACTGTTGTGATTACATTTAGGCCCCACTTGAATAATTCAGGGTAATTTCCCTATTTAAGAATTCTTAACTTGATCCTGCCTACAAAGTCTATTTTGCCATGTAAGGTAACATTCACAGGTTCCAGGCTTAGGATGTGGATATCTTTGGGGTGGGGGCATTAATCAGCCACGACAGATAATTTTACTAAACAAGCACCGATCATGTTGAAAAATTATCTGACTTCCTTTAAAGACTGATGGCTGAGTCATGTTGAGTCATTTATCTAGACTAGAGGCAGTCTGGGTGGGTTCACTGGAACCAGCTGGAGTGGCCACAATGCCAGCTTGAGTCTCTGCCATAAACAGTAGGTGAAGGGAGCCAGAAATAATTTGTTCACCAGACAGTGATCAGCAGAGAGAGTTGCTCTAAGAAGCAGAAAAAACCAGTTCAGGGAAATTTAAGAGAGTAGATCGCAGAGGATCTTGTAACAGAAAATTAGTATTGATGTGGCATGTAAACCCTAGGATTTTACATTACAGCTGATATAAATGGTCTAAACCTGAAGAAATTTAAAGATAAGAATATCAAGAAATTACATAAGTCCTTTTTTCCCTTTTGTTTTTTTATTTTCCTAGTTTTCTAATTTATGTTTAAAAGGCAATTATTAGATTTCTTATGAGTCAGGATAAAAGAGCCCTTTCCTTAACTTTTTAAACTTTTTTATTTTGAAATGATTTTAGACTTATAAAAAAGCTAGAAAAACAGCACAAAGTGTTCCTCTATAGCCTTTCACCTAGCTTCCGTAAAGTTACCATCTCATATAACAATAATACATTGATCAAAACTAAGACATGTACACTGGTACAATACTGTGCACCAAACTACAGTTTTTTATGCCACTCATGTCCTTTTTCTGGTTCAAGATCCAACTCAGGATCCCACATTGCATTTAGTTATCATGACTCCATGGTCTCTTCCAATCTCGGACTGTTCTTAAATCCTTTCTTGCCTTTCACAACCTCAACATACTTTTTCTAAAAATTTTTTATTTTGAGATAATTGTAGAGTAACATCAAGTTGTAAGAAATAATATAGAGACATCCCTTATAGCAGTAATCCAGTTTCCCCAGTGGTAACATCTTACGTAACAATAGCACACTGTCACAACCAGGAAATTGACATTGATATAATCCTTGGACCTTATTCAAATTTCACCAGTTTTACATGCACCCATTTGTAAGTATGTGTGTGTGTATGAGTGCGCATGCATAGGTGTGTGTTTAAAAAAAAAAAAAACAACCAAACCTTTGCTGTCGAGTTGATTCCTACCCATAGCGACCCTATAGGACAGAGTAAAAGTTCCCCATAGAGTTTCTAAGAAGCACCTGGGAGATTCCAACTGCTGACCTTTTGGTTAGCAGCCATAGCTCTTAACCACTACACCACCAGGGTTTCCTTGTGTGTATTTAGCTCTATGCAATTTTACCATGTGTATAGATCTGTGGGACTACCACCACCACAGTCAAGATACAGAACAGTTTCAGCACAAGGATCCCTCAAGCTACGCTTTTATAGGCACAGCCACCTCCCTTTCTCTCCCTCTTCCTAGACCCTGTCAAATATTAACCTGTTCTCTATCTCTTTTTTTTTTTTTTCCTATCTCTATCATTTTACCATTTCAAGAACGCCGTATGAATGGAATTATGGAGTATGTAACCTTTTGAGACTGGCTTTTTTCACTCAGTGTAATTCCCTTGAGATCCACTGAAGTTGTTGCGTGCATCAATAGTTCATTTCTTTTTCTGCGTACCATAGTATTCCATGGTATTGATGTACCAGTTTGTTTAAACATTCACTTATTCAAAAACATATGAACAACTTCAACTCTTTTGAAGAGTACTGGTCAGTTTTTTTTTTTTTTTTTCTGTAGACTATTTCTTCATTTGAGCTGGTCTGATGTTTCTCACAATTAGACTGAGGTGATGCATTTTGGGCAAGAATACCACAGGAGTGATATGTTTTTCTAAGTGCATCGTATCAGGGAGTATATGGTGTCAATACGCCTTATTACTAGTGATGTTAATTTTGATCATTTGGTTAAGTGGTGTCATTTTGAGTATGTTTAGGTTTAGTATTTGAATATGTTTTATTAACTTACATAAATTAGTTAAGTGTCTCAGGCTAGGTTCTCAAGAGAAGCAAAACCAGTAAAGCCTATTAATATATATAGAGAGAGAGGGATTTATACCAAGGAAATGGCTCACGTAAAAGTAGAGGCTGGAATGGATAGAGGCTTCTCCTGATTCGTGTAGCTGCAAGGGCTAGTGAACCCAAGATCAATGGGTCAGACAGCAGGGCTCTTGCTCACAGGCTTCAAAGATCGACGAATTCCAAGATCGGCAGGCAAGACGGCAGGCAAGCTGCTAGCTCAAGTCCGAAGGACCAGAGGTCAGATGAACAGGAGCCAGCTGCAGGATCCAGAGTGAGCAAAAGCCCATGAGTGTTGCCAGAATATATATTCAATGCAGGTCACACTCCTAATGAAACTGTCTTTCAACCAATTGGCTCAGCTCATGGCAGAGTCCATCATGGAGGTGTTCACATTACATCAGATCTCATTACGGAAATGATCACATGATCATATGACCTCCAAACTACTTCATAACTGCCAAACCACTGAGAATCATGACCCAGTCAAGTTGACACACAACCTTAACAAACACAGTAAGTTAGATACAACTACTGACCATTCTCATCAGGAACACAATAGATGGATCCTGATAGAACAGGAGCAAAATGTGAAACAGAACTCAAACTCTTAAAAAGTCCAGACTTACTGGCCAGTTGAGACTGGAGGACTCTCCAAGACTATCAACCTGAGATACTCTTTAAACCTTGTACCAAAACTACCATGAGGTCATCTTTTAGCTAAATAACAGATTGGCTCATAAAATAAACAATATCACCTGTGAGCACTGTGGTCCTTCAAAAAAGCATCTGGATGAAACCAAAAGGTCAACACTTAACTCGAAAGCAAAGATGACAAGGCAAGGGGGCAGGAAACTAGATTACTGGAAATAGGACAACCAAAATGGAAATAATGGGAAAGCTGACAAACTGTGTACAATGTAACCAATGTCACTGAACAAGCTGTATAGAAATTGCAAAATGGGAACCTAATTTGCTGTGTAAACGTTCATCAAAAACGTAATTAAATATTATTTTTTTAATAAAATAAATAAATTAGAGATCACCTTGTAATGCTAAGCACAACATGATCGCACAACATGATCATATGAATGGTTTAAATCTTAATTATGTCTTACATTAGATAAAGCAATTGAGCCAGTACTGACAAAGCCTCTGGTTCTGATATATCAGCCGTGGTGGAGCAGACTCTGTGAGGAGCAGGTCTGCTTCTCTTGAATGGATGCTGTGAGGAGCTCTAGATTTCTGAACCCTGGCCATGGCCTGGGGCTACTGCAGTTGGTGCTATATCCATCCTTTTTGGCTGATGCACCAAAGCCCAATCCTGTTTCTTTGATTCTCCCTGGACAAGAGCCTTTGCAGAGATCTACATGCATCTTAACTTTAGTCCAGGGAGAGACATTCACACCCCATTTGTCACCCATCACATCCATCCCTAAGGGAAGCATGCCTTGACTATGATAATATCCTGTCCTGGGACCAGGGCTGGGACGGTAGGAAATAGGCAGTTGGAGCCATTTTCTTCTTTGTCTATGGACCCAAGAAGGCAACCCCTTTTATTTATTATTAATGTTCTGGCCTTAAGAAGTTCCTAAGTTGATCAGATTGTGCTGAGGGGCTAGGGAGACTATGAGGATTCTGTCTTTAATTTCTTCTAACAATTTAGGAGCCATATTCTCTCTTCATATATCTTCCCCTGTGAAGGATGAAATCTACAGAAGGCTAACAACATGGCGTCTGCCCCAGTTTTTGAAAAAGACATCCCAGCAGTCAGATGCTGGTGGTGCAGGACTCTTCTCACAAGTTATGGAGTTTTTGTTATAGTTTATAAAATAACACAGGACTTTATGCGGTTTTAACAGCCATAGTCTGAAAACGAGTGTTTTATATTCTGACTGTCTTGTCCTCTTTCAACCATTTAACCTGACTGGGCTCTTCAGCAATTTCTGTGAGTAAAATCTTTTACCCACTGACTTGACTTACCAATTTTATCACCTTTGCTTCTCAATGAGCCTTGGCTTAGCTTCTTGAAGATTATTGTAAAAGATTTATCCTTGAAACTTATTGTTGGGGTAAAAGATTTTATCAATACCATTTAATTTAGATGCTTCCCACTTTCAAGCTTTTCTGCCCACCCTTTTTGCTTCAGCAATTTAATGTGATTTCTCCTTATTCTCAAAGAATATCTAAAACATATCTTCTACCATAAATGGTAAGATTATTCTGTTTTGATTATTTCTTTTCCCAACATGTGCAAAAACAGATCTGGAGAAATGCCATCCCACTTGAAAGTTAATACTATCATTACTATATTCAAGGTGAAATAAGAAAGTTGATGATAGTAACTATTATAGTAGGTCTACTCTCCATATTTCATAAACTCTTCACCTGACCCTTCTTAGATAAGCTTTTGAACATGGGCTTTGGGTCATTCAAATTTGGCTACAAATTCCAGCTGCACCAATTACTAGCTCTGTGACCTTGGGGAGGCTTTTGAGCTTTTTGTATTAGTGAGGATAGACCAGGTTATGCTATGGTAACAAATTATTTCAAAATATCAGTGGCTTAAAACAAGAAAGGTTTATTTCTTGCTCACGCCAAGTTTGATAAAGTCTGGGCCACTCTCCAGCACAGCTGTTCTCCTTGTGATGGCTCAGCATTAACCTTCCACATCCACACGTGTTTCCATGATCAGCATGCCAGAGAAAAGACTGGTGGAGAGTGAAGCATCAGCAATGAAATAAACGTTCCTATCCAGGAGTAATGCATGTCACTTCTGCTCACATTTCATTGGCTAAAATTCACGTATCCACACTCAATACCAATATCAATAGCTAATCCTGTATGCCCAGGAGGAGAGAACTGGATGTTGGCGAGCAATGGTAATGAGTGGCAGAGTGAGGATTTGTACATGACTCAGAAAAAAATAAGCATTATTTTTAGTATTTCAGCAACATATTCATTAAGTACACAAGATGAGAAAGTTTCAGCCTCAAGAGCCCTACCGTCTCATTAGGGAGGCAAGCCACATACACACACAAAAAAATTTCATAATGTAAGACAATAAATCAAGGCCATTTATTCAAGAACAGGTATATGGCCTTTTTCTTATTCTGTATTTAGTATATAATAGCTCCTTGATGCTTATTTTTTTAATGAATAAATGCATAGATAGAATTTCAGAGCACCTGATTTTACTGATGGGAAGATGAGAGTCCAGAGAGGTTACTTGGCTTGTAAGAGTCACACAGCTATTTGGTGGGTTAACTGAGACCGACTAACCCTTGCTTCCTTCCCATTGGACCACATACCAATTTTTCCAGAGGAGAGACTAACTTTGGGAAGAAATATTCTAAGTAGCCTTCTAGTTTGTCATGTCAGAGTTGGTAGTGTCACCCTGATTCACAGCCCTGAAATGTCTCTTGTCAAGGTCACCCATGACCTCCATGTTGCTTCATTCTGTGGGCAGCTGTCTTCATTTTACTTGGTCTTTCAGCAGCATTCAACACAGTTGAATGCTTCCTCCATTTGAAATCTAGTCTTCTGTGACAGCTCAATGACCTATTCCCCTCTTAACTCATTGGTCACTCTGGTCTCCTTTGCTGGCTTCTCTTCTAGCTGACCACTAAATGCTTGAGTTCCTCTGGGATTAATCTCTTTTCAGCCAACACATTCTCTCTAGGCCAACACATTCCAACCAATTCCAGGATTTAACTGCCATCATTATTCAGATGACATGCAAATTTATATCTTTCCCCTGAGTTCCAGATTTAATGCTTATTTGACATTTTCATTTGGATGCCTAAGATGTATCTTAAATGGATGTCTAAAATTGAAATTATTCTTCTTCCACTCATCCACATGTGAATAAATGATGCCAGAAACCTCCTATTGGTCAAAATAATAACATAATAGAAATTATCCTTGAGTACTTCCTCCTTTGACCCTTCCATCCCATCTACCGACAAGTCCTATTTTATGCCTCTGAAATATATTTCCAAATCTATGCACTTCCTTTTTCATCTCCACTACGCTCACCCTAATTCTTGTATGGACAACTTCAACAACCCTTAACTAGCTACCTGCGTCTACTCTTGCCACTATTCTGATTCATTCTTCACATAGCAACATGAAAGCTCTTTTTACAATATAAATAAGGTTTTGGTCCATTTCTTTTAGAATAAGATCCAAGTCCTCACATGGCAAGTCTAACATTTACCAACCTCTCTGATTGCCTCTCCCATGCTCTTCCCTCCCTCTAGCCTTCTCCCTGTTTCTAGTTACCCTGAGTTCCTTCCTGTTTCATGTATTCTTCTTTCACCTGGAATATTGGTGGGCTGGAAATGGTTCCTACTGGCTCACCAGAGTCAAATGTGTGCCTTCCTTCCCAGTTCTGCATTCAGTGGTGTCACGTTGGTACCTAGAAATTGGCTGTGGTAGGAGTGTTTACACAAAGAAAATCAGCAAAACTAGAAATCAGGGCTTTTTTTTTTTTTTAAGAGCTGATTGGTCAACACACCATTGCCCTTCCTCCAGTTCCAAGATTCAAGTCAAATGTTACTTTTTCAGTTAGGGCTTCCCTGTCCATTCCATATAAAGAATCCAAATAGGATCCCCTTTCACCTCCTGAAAATTATTCAAAAAATCACACCCTTTGCTGTTGAGTTGATTCTGACTGATACCACCCTATAGGCCAGAGTAGAACTGCCCCCTGTGGTCTCCAAGGAGCACCTGGTGGATTCAAACTGCTGACCTTTTGGTTAACAGTCGTAGCTCTTAATCACTATGCCACCAGGGTTTCCATTCTACCTCCTAGTCACTGTCTATTATATCACTCTGCTAACTTTCTTCATAACACATATGCTATTTGAAATTATCCATAGTTGTTTACTTGGTTATCTCTTCCACTAAAATATGAGCTTTGTGAAGGCAGGAAGAATGCCTGTTTTGTTCACTGTTGTATCATCAGCACCTAGAACAGTGTCTGGCACATAGATAAGTGCTTGTTGAATTTTGAATAATCAGCTCCTGTCCTGCTACCACCAATTATTACCATACTTATCTTGACCTGTTTTCTCTGGATTCACCATCAACTTGTCTCTTCAAACTTCCTGCTCAACCTTACACTATTCCCTCTCATTGCATATGCCACTAAAAATATAGAGCTCATCAATTTGCTGGTCCTCACCTACCAACACCTATTCACACCATCTTTTTTTTCCCCCCTTTCTTCCCATCTTAGAAAAATAAAGGTCAAATTTACTAATCACCTAGTGTGTAAAGATGAGTACCATGCTTCCCTTGTCATCAAGGATACAACAGGCTGGTGAGGAAAAAAGGAAGGAAGAGAGGTGTCTTTTTTCCTTTTTGAGCCCCCCTACCTCTTGTATTTTATGGAGTCTTGTTTTTTGGTTTGGTTTTTGTTCTTGCTTACTTATCCTCTTCCTCTTCTGTAATTCCAGACTCTTTTCCTCTCAAATGGCTCCTTTCTCCCAGTCTGTAATCATGTTGAAATCAAGCCTAACAAGCAAAGAACTTCCTCAACTTCCTGCCTAGTCTAGCTTCTGTTCTCTCGCCTTCCATCCACAGCCTGCATTTGTGAGAATTATCAATACGTGCTGTCTCTCCACTTGCTCACCTTCCAGTCTTCCCTCAGGCCACTACAATCTGGTTTTCCCTGCTACAGCTCAACGGAATTTTCTTCCAATACCCAAGTGGCTCTTGATATTGCTGATGAATACTTTCTTTTCAAAACCCTCTTTTGATTTGTGTGACAATGCTTTCTTATTCCCTTTCTATCTCTCTTATCATTGTTCATACTGTTTATTGAGCATATGAAGTAGGAACTATTATTGCATCTCTATTTTACAGATTAGGAAAATTAGCCCACAAGGTTATTACTTTGTCTAAGAAAGTGGCAGAACTTATATATTCAGGTGATTTGACTCTAGAACCTCAAGCTCTTAAGCACTGTGTCATATACGCTTCCTCTTTCTTCTCACTCAACACCCTCTCCCTAGGCAATCTCATTCATGTCCTTGGTTTTATTTTCACTTATTACCCTGATCACTCAAAAATCTGTATTGTCATGTCAGATCTCTTTCCTGAGTTCTATATGTACAACCTTCTAATGTGGAAAATCTACTCTACTCACCCACAGACACCTCAGACTCAACGTATTTTCCAAATTACTTCTATTGTATTCCATCATCCCACTCTTCATTTATTCATTAATTTCACCAGTATCTATTGAGCACCTATTATGAACAGAACAGGAGATACTGCATGGTCTAAAGTCAGGAAAGGTGTGCATCAGGGCTGTATCCTTTTACCATACTTATTCAATCTGTATGCTGAGCAAATAATCTGAGAAGCTGGACTATATAAAGAAGAACAGTGTATAAGAATTGGAGGAAGACTCATTAACAACCTCCATTATGCAGATAATACAACCTTGCTTGCTGAAAGTGAAGAGGACTTGAAGTACTTACTAATGAAGACCAAAGACCACAGTCTTCAGTATGGATTACACCTCCACATAAAGAAAACAAAAATCCTCAAAACTAGACCAATAAACAACATTATGATAAATGGAGAAAAGATTGCGGTTGTCAAGGATTTGATTTTACTTGGATCCACAATCAACAGCCATGGAAGCAGCAGTCAAGAAACCAAAGGGCACATTGCATTGGCAAATCTATTGCAGAAGACTCTTTTTAAAGTGTTAAAAAGTAAAAATGTCACCTTGAAGACTAAGGCGCGCCTGACCCAAGCTATGCATGCGGAAGCTGGATGATGAATAAGAAAGACTGAACAAGAGTTGATGCCTTTGAACTGCAGAATTGGGGAAGAATATTGAATATATGATGGACTGCCAAAAGAACGAACAAATCTGTCTTGAAAGAAGTACAACCAGAATGCTCTTTAGAAGCAAGGACAGTGAGACTACATCTCACATGCCTTGGACATGTTTTCAAGAGGGATCAATCCCTGGAGAAGGACATCATGCTTGGTAAAGTAGAAGGTCAGCCAAAAAGAGGAAGACCCTCAACAAGATGGATTGACACAGTGGCTGCAACAATGAGCTCAAGAATAACAGCGATTGTGATGATGGTGCAAGACTGGGCAGTGTTTCGTTCTGTTGTACATAGGGTCGCAATGAGTAGGAACTGACTTGCCAGCACCTAATAACAACGTTAAGAACTTGTTACATGACAGGCAGCACAACTAAGTATCAGGGATAAAATGGTGAAAATTAGAGTTAGTCCTACCATCTAAGAGCCTACAATCTAATCAGAACAAACAAATATAAATAAATAATCACAATGTAACGTATTAATTGTTACAACAGTTCGCTATTGAAGCACTTAAGAGGGGCATTTAATCCGCTCTTGATTGGATTATTAAATTGGTAGGTCAAGAAAGTGCTGTGTAGATACTGAATATATGATGGACTGAATAATTTGAGTAAGGCATTTGGCAAAGTTTCTCACTATATCGTTTTGAAGAAGACAGAAATGGGATACCTTTTTGAAAAGCTGAATATTTCCTCATTGAAAGTTACAAGGGGAGGTTGGAGAATGTTGGATGTCTGCTTCATTTGGTTAGTTGAGCTAGATAGTATGTAAATATTCTTCTCCTCCACGAATCTTTGATACCTGTAGAATGCTCTAGATGAAGAAGAATCATAAACAGCAAAGAACAGACTTTCTGTACACGTACCTTGGAAGACTTGGAAGATGCATAATCTTTGCAGAACCATCTGTGCACACAATTAGCAATCATTATCAGCAGTGTCATCTTTAAATGCAAAGCACATGACATGGAGAAAATGTGCACAAACACATTTCTGCCCAAGCAGTCAATCAATAAAATAAATGGTAATGGATAAAAATGCCTAAATACATATTTACGTGTTTAAATAAGAGACCAGTTCACTTTCAGCTCAAGTACAATTTTATAACCTGCTGTGAAGGATGGGATTTTTTTTTTTTTAATTGTTTGGTCTTTGTGAAGAGAAAAAGGAAATTAAATATACAGGACACTATTTAAACAACATCAAGGCTAGGATTCAAGAAAACAAAAGACAGGAAATTCAAAGTTGAGGTGTGATGGCGATGTGCTACCCCTCATTCCAGCTGCCCTGCCCATTCTCAGTGACAGCTGAAAAGAGAACTGGAACATTACAGAGGCACAGTTTTAAAATATATTTACTTAAGAGAAAACATGATAGAGATCTTTTGTCCTATTTTTTTTTTTTTTATGGGAGAAGGGCTTAAACACTGACTCATCAGAGTGTCTTAAAAACATTTTACAAGTTCAGAAAATATTTGCTAATTCTTGTTTTACTTACCATATGTAAATCAGCTGCTCTATTCAGTGGCAGATTTTCTAGAAATTGATTGAGTTAAGTGAATCTGCTAAATTTCTCTTTGGTTTCTAAGGGATCGTGTCAAAATAAAGTATTTGTATCCACCCGTCCCTGTTGCCATCAAGTCGATTCCGACTCATAGCAACCTTATAGGACAGGCTAGAACTGCCCCATATGGTTTCCAAGGAGTGCCTGGTGGATTCCAACTGCCAACCTTTTGGTTAGCAGCTGTAGCTCTTAACCACTGTGCCCCCAGGGTTTCCTTTTATATCCAGTCTTGTTGAAATAGGCCACAGAGATGGAGCAGAAAATTGCAAGAGAAGACAAAGACTGCATGAGCATAAAAAGGAAAACAATACCCCTTCTTTTCAGCACTGGTCAAAAGGGATAGTGACCAAGGTGTAGGCATATTTGTCTGCTGTCCAGTGCCTAATGGTTTTCCATTGTGGGACTGACATCAGCTGTTCTTTTAGCTCAAGGTTTTGTTGTTACTGACGTGCCTGAAATACCCATCTTTCTTAAAAAGGGGGTGGGAAGGCATGTTGTTAGAAACTGTAGTCGGAAATGGCATGGAAGAGAAAGAATATGAAGACATTGAAAAGAAAGCAAGAATCCTGAAACATACCAGGGGACAAGGCCTGAAGCAAGGACCAAAGAAAGCTTTGCTCTGCTTTAAAGAAAAGGACGTTCTTAACCTGCTCTTGGAAAGACACATATATTGAGTTCTCTGGTCAAAGGAATGGATTAGCCTTGTCTATTCAGAGTCTTTCTCGGAAGAAATACCTGGTGACCTGCTTCTGGAAGGTCATAGCCATTGGAAACCGTATGCAGCACAGTTCTACTCTGCACATATGGGGTTGCCATGAGTTGGAATCAACTCAACAGCAAATGGTTTCGCTTTCGTTTGGTTATCCAGAGCCTTTCATGGGACCCATCCGGCCTCCTTAGCGTGGTATTCAAGGCCACTCACAATCCATCCCAAAGGGCCTTTTGGACTTTTCCCCCCTCATTCTGCCAACCCTATCCTGCAAAATAGTCACACTGGACAATGCCACTACTGATTTTGCTGGTGTTGTCAATTCTGCTAGCAGGTCATTCTACCTTTTTCTACTCAATATTTCAACCTCAGGGCCCAGCTTAAAGGTCACAAAGCCTTCTCCTCTGCCTGCTGCATGGCCAGTAGCACATTGCTTTACTGTTACTTGATTCCTCATTGTCCTTACACAGTAAATTATAGGCTTCTGGAGGATAAGAAACATGCTTTTTAAATGACTTTTTTACTTACCTTTACTACATTACATTCATTTTCATATCTCCAGTCATCAGTAGAGAGCTTGGTGCATAGAAAGAGTGTGTTGCACATTTTAGATGAATAAGTGAATGATACTGATTTAAAAAAAAAAAAACAAGTTTATTCCCTGTTCGAAGCACCTTTTTTACAAGTAAAACTTTGATATTATGTTAAATAGGTTTTGTTTTTAAGCATTAAATCAAGTTCCTTCAGATAACACTTTATGGATATTATTTACTTTTTTTCAAGTAATAGCGTATCCATTGAGATAATATGCTATATGCTTTAAAAACAACAACAACAAAACTCTTAAGAGGACTTAGGATATTCGGTAACATTGCAGTGCCATGAGTTTCTCAGGGAAATAGAAGTGGGTAGAACCATGCCACAGGCTCAGAGATGCACTACTGAGATCTGTCCTTCAAGGGAGCACTTGCTGTCCAGCCACAGGGTGTGTGGTCAGCGGGGAGCTTCCAGCTGTCAACTCCTTCAGGGTTGCCTCAGCTACAGAGTCATTTTGCTCAAAGTCACACCCTTCCTTCAAGAACCCTCAGCCTATGACTGAGTGAGGCGGGGATGTATGAGACCAGGCATTTCAGACCAATGTGGACCACTCTGCCAGGCACAACTCTCTCTAGAGCTCATTACCAGGTTGGCTCAGGCCTTGTTAGGCCTATACTGCAGTTTGACTTCTCCCTGTGCCCAGCCTTGCTTTCTCTCTCTTCCTTTCACAGATATCAGAGAATTTGCACCCCAGACCCTGTCCATATGCTTTTCATTCTGTTCGAAATATTTTCTAATTTCCCTTGTGATTTCTTTTTTGATTCGTGGGTTGTTTTTAAACGTGTGGTTTCATTTCCAAATATTTGGAGATTTGTCAGTTAACTTTCTGTTATTAATTTCTGGTTTGATTCTACCACAGTGAAAAATATACTTAGTATGATTTCAATCCTTTTTAATTTATTAAGACCTGTTTTAAGGTCCAAGGAGCCCTGGTAGCACAAACAGTTAAGCACTTATAACTGCTAACTGGAGGGTTGGCTGTTCGAATCCACCCAGCCCCACTGAGGGAGAAAGACCTGGCAATCTGCTTCCATAAAGATTACAGTCAAGAAGACCCTATTGGACAGTTCTACTCTGTCATATGGGGTCGCTTTGAGTTGGAATCGACTCAACAGCACCCAACAACAGCAAGATTTTAAGGCCCAGGGTATGGTCTATCTAAATGGATGTTCTATGTGCACTTGATAATAATGTTTATTCTGATCTAATTGGGTGGCATGTTCTATAAATGTCAATTAAGTTGGTTGGTTGGTAATATTACTCAAGTCTTCTGTATCCTCATTGATTTGTCTACTTATTGGGAGAGGAATGTTGGAATCTCTGACTCGAATTGCAGATTTGTCTATTTCTCCTTTTAGCTTTTTCAGCTTTTAACTCATGCTTTTTTAGTTAGCAGCATATATATTTAGAAGTGTTTTACCCTTTTGGTAAATTGACTCCTTTATCATTATGCAATGTCTCTTTATCCTTGGTAATACTCCTTTCACTGAATGAAATTTTTCTGTTATTATTATATGTGCTCTCCAGTTTCATTTTGTTTGGCATAGTATACCTTTCCCCATCTTTTTACTTCTAATTTATTGGTGTTTTCATATACGATGTGGGTATAGTTGGATCTTGCCTTGTTTAAAAACATCAAATTTGACAATCTCTGCATTTTAATTGGAGTGCTTAGACCAGTTTCCATTCAACATAATTATTGATATAAAAAAAATTTTTTTTTTAATTTTTTTTATAGTTTGGTTTAACTCTAGCATCTGTTTTCTTTTTTTTTCTACCAGTTCTTTATTCTTGTTTTCCTTTTTTTTTTTAATTAATCAAGTCTTTTTTTATGGTTCAAGTTTATTAACTTACTAGGTGTTATGGATTGAATTTTATCTTCCCAAAATATCTATCAGCTTGGGTAGTATATGATTCCCACTAATATGTAATTGCCCACCATTTTGTCACCTGATATGATTTTTCTACGCATTGTAAATCCTGCCTGTGTAATGTTAATGAAGCAGGGTTAGAGGCAGTTATGTTAATGAGGCAAGACTCATTAACACCCACTCATTCCTTCAACCACCCATTCCTTCAGCCACTTAGTCCTTCAACATTCATTCCTTCAGCCACTCAGTGCTTTAGCTGCTCATTCCTTCAGCCACTAAAAAGAGAGAGAAGAAGAAAAGATTAGGTTGTGTCCTAAGCCAATCTCTTTTGAGATATGAAAGAGGGGAGGGAGTGGAGAGACACAGTGGCCTCTTATCACCAAGAAAACAATACTGGGAGCAGAGTGCATCCTTTGGACCCAGGGCCCCTTCACCTGAGAAGCTCCAGGAGAAGATTGATGACAAGGACCTTCCCCCAGAGCTGACAGAGAGAGAAAGACTTTCCCTGGAGCTGACGCCCTGAATTTAAACTTCTAGTCTACTAGACTGTGAGAGAATAAAATTCTGTTTGTTGAAGCCATCCACTTGTGGTATTTGTGTTATAGCAGCACTATATAACTAAGATACTATGCTCTTTTTTCATTATTTTAGTGATTGCTCTAGGGTTTACAATATACATTGTAAAGTTATCACAGTCTACTTTAAATACTATTATACCTCTTCACATATAGTATAGAAATTTTATCACCATATACTTCCCCTCCCATCATGTTCTTTGTGCTATTGCTGTCATACATTTTAATTCTACATGTTATAATCCACTGTACATTATTATTTCTGCTTTAAATAGTCTATTTTTTTTTCACTAGATTTTTAAATGAGAAAATTACCTGCATATTTACCAATTCTGCTATTGTTCATTCCTGGGAAAAGATTCAGATTTGTGTTATTATTTTCCTTTTACCTAAAGAGCTTCTTTAAATATTGTTTTTAATACAGATCTGCTGTTGAAATTTTTGAGCTTTTCGAGCTCTCTAATGAAAATGTTTTTATTTTGTATTCATTTTTGAAAGATATTTTTGCTGGAAACAAGATTATAGATTGAGGGTTTTCTCCCAGTATTTTAAAGATGCCAGTCATTGTTTTCTGTCCTACTTGTTTTGATTCAAATCTTTCAATTTGTCAATCTTCAAATCTTCATTCCTCTGTATATAATTATCTTTTTTCCTCTGACTTTTTTCAATATATTCTCTTTATCACTGGTTTTCCACAGTTTCATGATTATGTGTCATAATGTGATTATGTTTTCCTGCTTAGGATTTGTTGATCTCCTTGAATCTGTAGATTCATGCTTTTCTTCAGATTTGGAAAAATATCTGCCATTATTACTTCAAATGTTCTTTCTGTTCCCCCTTTCCTCTTCTTCTGGGACTTCTTTTACACATATGTTAGATCATTTAAAAAAAAAATTATTATTTTTTTTTGGTATTATCCCACACGTCATTAGATTATGCTCACTTTTTCTCAGTCTTTTTTCCTATCTATACTTCATTTTCAATAGTTTTTATTGCTATGTCTTCCAGTCCAGTGATTTTTTTCTTCCGTAGTATCTAATCTGCTCTTAAGCCCAACCAACGTATTTTTTCATTCCAGATATTGTAGTTTTTATATATAAATTCTACTTGTGTCATTTTTTATATCTTACATTTATATCCTCATCATTTTTGCATTGTCCTTTATATCTTAAGCATAAGGAACGTATTTATATTATTTGTTTTATTGTCTTTCCTGTTAATTTCATCAACACTGTCCTTTCTGATTTTGTTTCTATTGATTGTTTTTTTTTTTTTTTTGTCCTATTTGCCCTGCAAGTTCTGGCTGCCTCAGCTTCCCTGAACTCTGATATTTGTCTTTTCAATAAAGCATGATTACTGGATTTTCTCTGAGTTCTCTTTCCCTGAATGATAATCTTGGAATTACCTCTAGGCAGAAAGTCTAGGCATTGGTAAAACTCATTTGTTTCCTGTTTTCTCAGGGCACTCCTGTATTGCCTGTTGTCCTATGTTTGAAAATATTTGTTTCAATACTTTGTTCACTTTTTAGTTCTTTATCATTTAGGGTAATTCTGATCATCTTATTTCATCATGTTTGGAAGCAGAAGTCCATATCTGGAAGGGTTTTTTTTTGGGGGGTGCAGGGGGACTTCATTACAGTTCTATACCAAAAAAACCAAACCTGTTGCTGTTGAGTCAATTTTGACTCATAGCAACCCTATAGGACAGAGTAGAACTGTCCCATAGGGTTTCCAAGGGATGGCTGGTAGATTCGAGCTACCAACCTTTTGCTTAGCAGCCAAGCTCTTAACCACTGTGACACCAGAGCCCCTATAATTCTATAGGTAATGGAACCCACAGTCTGGAATAAGAACCTTTTTACGGTTTCTGGTACAGATTAGGCTGACACAACAAACTGCAAATAATATATAATATATAATAAAAAAATAGGATCTTAAAATTAATCTTCAGTTTCTTCCCATCTTGGAACTGCTTAACCCTCTGTGTCAGTGGGACAAATAGTTTGTGTTCTAGTTCTATTTGGTTCTGTTCTTTCAGGTTCTTTTGAGATTTTCGTGTGGGTGTCAAAAGGTATTCTCTTCTTATTCCCCACTGTCTTTGATTAACTGCAATTTTCTTGCACCAAGCCCCAACCCTCAGGCATTGTTCTGGTTATCTGTTGCTGCAAACTACTCTAACTGGAGGTTTTCTCACTCACATGTTTGATGGCTGGGCTGGAATGACTTGAAGACTGGTTTCAGATGAGATTGTTGCACCTACGCATAGTCTCTCCATATGTTTTGGGATCCTTACGGCACGGAAACTGGGTTTCAAGGGGGACTATCCTAAGGAAGAGCATCTAGAATAAGTGTTTTAAAAGACCAAAGCTGAAGCTTCGGAGCTTCTTTGGATTTAGTTTTAAAAGCCATGCAGCATCACTTCCATTGCATTCTTTTGTTTAGCCCAGATTTAAGGAAAGGAAATTAGACTCTACCTCTTAGTAAAGTAATAAGGATGCAGGAGTGACAAGGTCACATTTAAAAAGAGCGTGAGGGATGGGAGATATTTTTGTGGCCATCTTTGGAAAATAAACAGCTACAGTCCTCCCTCTGGCCATAAAAACATACATCCTCTTCACTAGTAAAATATATTCACCATTTCCCAAGCTCTTGAAGTCCCATCCAATTACATCATGAGGCTCAGTCTCAAAATCCAGTATCTCAGCCTCTAAATCATGTCCAGATGAACTAAAGAGAAAACTTATCTCCCTTACCCCACATCCAATATGTAACGGTATGACAGACATAGGATGACTGTAATAGACAATCCTGTACAAAAATGGGAAAACAAGAGGCCCAAGGCAGTCACTGGTCTATGGCAATTGTGGAACTTAGCTGGACACATATTGCAAGTTCTTTGATTAGGGATCAGTCTTGCTTTCTGACAGTTGTTCTCCATGGATCCTGGATTCATCCTCTGAACCAGTCTTCCTTTTCTATAAGAGAAGACCATGTTTGCAGTTGAGTAGTTCTCTCAGGCTGCAGTCTGCCCATATGTTTAATGGGGTCTTACAAGCTTATTTTTATTTTATACTCTCTTATTCCTTTCAGTCCAAGCTAGAATACTTTCTTTAAAAAATTTAGTGAGTTTCTTATGTTTTGACTTATAATCTACTCCATTATTAAAAAGTCATACCCCAACTCTTTTCAAAATAAGCATTTCTCTTCCTCGGGCTCCCCATGAGGCTACTGAGGGACAGCATCTTTATGATACTTAGACACCCTCTTGTTTAACAGAGAGGCTCTGTAAGGCACACACATAAGATTCTGAAAAGGGCCACTGTTTGTTTGAAATGGTCTATTTAGGTAGCACCTTAAATATTTCTGAGGTCTAAATAAAGGGTTTTACGGTCACACATTGGCTTCATCTTTACCCTGAGGTCACATATTCCTGACAGTGAGACCATACTTCCTGAGACCATATTTTCCTGATCTTTGCCCTGAGGCCCTTTCTTAGTTTGAGAACTTTTTTCTGTCTGGAAAAAAATAATTCTGGGCCCTTTACATTTCCTTCACATCTATTTGGAAACTTAATAATTCCTCCTTTTCATGATTTCTCTCTACCTGGACCTTATGATATGCAGCTAAAAGAACTCAGTAACATCTTCAATGTTCTTACCTGTTTGATAATTTAGTCTTTATGGTTAAGGCTGCAATAGCACTAATGTGTTGCTTATTTGTCATTTTCTACTAATTTAGTGATAGAAATGATAACTGCTATCTATTGAGTGGAAACCCTGGTGGTGTAGTGGTTAAGTGCTACAGCTGCTAACCAGAGGGTCGGCAGTTCAAATCCGCCAGGCACTCCTCAGAAACTCTATGGGGCAGTCCTACTCTGTCCTATAGGGTCGCTATGAGTTGGAATCAACTCGACAGCACTGGGTTTGGTTTGGTTTTTGGATCTATTGAGTACATTGTTGTTGTTGTGTGCCATCAAGTTGTTTCCAACTCTTAATGACCCTATAGGACAGAGTAGAGCTGCCCCACAGGGTTTCCTAGGGTGTAATTTTCGTGGGAGCAGACCACCAGGTCTTTTCTCCCATGGAGAAGCTGACGGGTTCAAACTATTGACCTTTTGGTTAGCATAATATCCCTATTTTACAGACAAAAACCATGAGGCCAACAGACATTAAATAACTTGCTGAATACCAGATCAGTGATAAGTATAGAAATTAATATTTGAGTATACCTCTATCCAGGGTCCATGCTTTAACCACTAAGCTAACCTGTCCAAAGCACAAAGACTGAGAACCAAAGCACAGGGACTGAGTCCTAATTTTTGAGAGAGATGAGGGTATATGCTTAAGCCCTAGGCCATGACTCTTCTGACCTGGAGTGCCACATGCATCTATGGCCTGGAGGCATGCCTGGCATCAGAACCGTACCACCACCACCTTATTCAGATGAACAACATGAAATATGTGGCAAACCTTTTATAATTTGAGTTTTTCATTACTTTAGGCTAATTTTTTTCTACACCTTGTCTTAATGGGTAAGATGTTACTGTAAAACAAAACTTTACACATCTATGTTAGAAACAGTTAAAGAATTGGAAAGATCAGTGCATTTGCTCATGGGATAAATCTACGAGATGTTCTCTAGTGAGTTCTCATGAGAATTTTGAGGCTTAATTCAAAAAGAATGCCATGAGCTTTAAGATATACTTACTTTCAGGAGGCCCAGGGAAACATGTTCTCAGATGCCATGAAGAAGAGGTATTTATCTCTATTGAAGTTGCCACACTATATAAAAGACTGTAGTCAGTAATGTCTTCTAAACTCACACACATACACACAAACCCATTGCCATCGAGTCAATTCTGACTCATAGTGACCCAATAGGACAGAGTAAAACTGCCCCATAGTGTTTCCAAGGAGCACCTGGTGGATTTGAACTGCTGACCTTTTGGTTAGCAGCTATAGTGCTTAACCACTATACCACCAGTGTTTCCAACTAAACACATAGATAACAAATTCTTTGAATCATTTCTAAGAAACAGAGTTTGTTTAAAATATAATGGAGTCATTTCTTTCACCAGCATTAGGTGCTTAGTCTTTGACTACTTCGTATTACATTGGAGATATTGGTTGGTCAATTTAAGTAGCCAAGAGAAAGTAAGTATAAGCATAAGAACTGGAAAGAAATAAGTAAAACCAACTCTATGCTTAGGTAACATGATGATATCTGAAAAACCTAAAAGAATAAATAGAAAAACTCTTAAAGCGTGAGAATTTGATAAAGTAGCGAGCTATAAAATTAACATAAAAATCAATAGTTTTATATATATTTGAAAAAAAAAACAATTAGAGGTATAATGGAAGAGGAGATACCACTTACGGTAACAAATAAAGAT
Source organism: Loxodonta africana (assembly GCF_030014295.1). Classification (NCBI taxonomy): domain Eukaryota; kingdom Metazoa; phylum Chordata; class Mammalia; order Proboscidea; family Elephantidae; genus Loxodonta; species Loxodonta africana. Next base: position 160,296,041 of record NC_087344.1, on the reverse strand, counting down.
ATAAGATACTCAGGCATAAAATTAACAAGATATGCACAAAACTTCTAAGAGAAAAACTATAAAATTCTCTTAATGTTACAAAAGTAGACCTTAGCAAATGGATGATATACGATGTTCTTGAATAGAAAGACTTAAGGTTATAAAGATGTCAGTTCCCTTAAGTTAATTTATACATGTGATGCAATCCCAATAAAATACAATCAAGTTATTTTCTGGACCTAGACAATTTGATTTTAAAGTTCAGTTGAAAGAATTAACAAGCCTGGATACCCAGGATAACCCTGAAAAAGAAGAGTACTGAACTGGGCTTCCCATTTGTCACCATAATAAAATGTATTATAAATCTTTTATAATTAAAATATTTTGGTATTAGTGCATGAATAGACAAATGGACCAACAGAACAAAAGAGAAATTCTAAAAATAGACCAAACTACGCACAGAAATATCTCCCATGCACCTGTCAGTTTGTCATACTGTGGTGGCTTTCCTGTTGCTGTGATTCTGGAGCTATGACCACCGGTATTCAAACATCAGCAGGGTCACTCATGGTGGACAGGTTTCAGCTGAGCTTCCAGACTAAGGTAGACTAGGATGAAGGACCCAAAAATTCTACTTCTGAAAAGAATTAGCCAGTGAAAACCTTATTAACAGCAGCAGAACACTGTCTGATATAGTGCCAGAAGATAAGCCCCTCAGGTTGGAAGGCATTCTCAAAATACTACTGGGGAAGAGCTGCCTCCTCAAAGTAGAGTTGACCCTAATGACGAGGATGGAGTCAAGCTTTTGGAACCTTCATTTGCTGATGTGTCATGACTCAAAATGAGAAGAAACAGCTGCAAACATCCATTAATAATCAGAACATAGAATGTACAAAGCATGAATCTAGGAAAATAGGAAATCATTAAAAATGAAATAGAATGCATAAACATCGAATTCTAGGCATTAGTGAGCTGAAATGGACTGGTATTGGCCATTTTGAATCAGAGGATCATATGGTCTACTATGCTAGGAATGACAACTTGAAGAGGAATGGCGTTGCATTTATTGTCAAAAAGAACATTCAAGACCTATACCGAAGTACGACACTGTCAGTGACAGGATAATATCCATACACCTACAAGGACTAACAGTTAATATGGCTATTATTAAAATTTACACACAAACCACTAAGGCCAAAGATGAAGAAATTGAAGTTTTTACCAACTTCTGCCGTTTGAAATTGATCTAACATGCAATCAGGTTGTATTGATAATTACTGGTGATTGAAATTCGAAAGTTGGAAACAAAGAAGGATTAGTAGTTGGAAAATATGGCCTTGGTGATAGAAACGATGCCAGAGATCACATGAGAGAATTTTGCAAGACCAGTTACTTTTTCATTACAAATATCTTTTTTCACCAACTTAAACAGTGACTATTTATGTGTACCTCACCAGATGAAATACACAGGAATCAAATTGACTACATCTGTGGAAAGAGATGATGGAAAAGCTCAATATCATCAGTCAAAACAAGGTCAGGGGCTGAGTGCGGAATGCACCATCAGTTGCTCATATGCAAGTTCAAGTTGAAGCTGAAGAAAATTAGAGCAAGTCAACGAGCACCAAAGTACAACCTTGAATATATCCCTCCTGAATTTAGAGGCCATCTCAAGAATAGATTTGGTGCATTAAACACTAATGACTGAAGACTGGACAAGTTGTAGAATGACATCAAGGACATCATGTGCTAAGAAAGCAAGAGGTCATTAAAAAAGACAGGAAAGAAAGAAAATACCAAAATGGATGTCAGAAGAAACTCTGAAACTTGCTCTTGAACGTCAGGTAGCTAAAGCTAAAGGGAGAAATGATGAAGTCAAAGAGGTGAATAGAGATTTAAAAGAGCTACTCAAGAAGACAAAGTAAAGTATTATAATGACTTGTGCAAAGACCTGGAGATAGAAAACCAAAAGGGAAAAGTACGTTTGGCATTTCTCAGGCTAAAAGAACTGAAGAAAAATTCAAGCCTTGTGTTGCAATATTGAAGAATTCTACGAGGAAAATATTAAATGAAGCAGGAAGTATCAAAAGAAGATGGAAGGAATACACAGAGTCACTATACTAAAAAGAATTGGTCAATATTCAACCATTTCAAGAGGTAGCAAATGATCAGGAACCCATGGCACTGAAGGAAGAATTTCAAGCTGCACTGAAGGCATTGGTGAAAAATAAGCCTCCAGGAATCGACTAAATACCAATTGAGGTGTTTCAACAAACAAATGCAGCCCTGGAATGCTCACTCGTCTATGCCAAGAAATTTGGAAGACAGCTACCTGGCCAACCGACTGGAGGAGATCCATATTTATACCTATTCCTAAGAAAGGTGATCCAAATGAATGCATAAATTATCAAACAATATCATTAATATCACATGAAAGTAAAATTTTGCTGAAGATCATACAAAACCAGTTGCAGCAGTATATCAACAGGGAACTGCCAGAAATTCAAGCTGGACACAGAAAAGGATGTGGAACCAGGCATATCATTGCTGATGTCAGATGTGTCCTGGCTGAAAGCAGAGAACGCCAGAGGGATGTTTACCTGTGTTTTATTGACTACGTGAAGACATTCCACTTTATGAATAAGAACAAATTATGCATAACATTGTGAAGAATGGGAACTCCAGAACACTTAATTGTGCTCTTGAGGAACCTGTACGTAGATCAGGAGGCAATCATTCGAACAGAACGAGGGGACGGTGCATAGTTTAAAGTCAGGAAATGTGTGCGTCAGGGTTGTATCCTTTCATCATACATAGTCAGTCTGTATGCTGAGCAAATAATCTGAGCAGCTGGACTATATGAAGAAAAACAGGGCATCAGGATTAGAGAAAGACTCATTAACAACCTGCCATACACAGATGACACAACCACGCTTGCTGAAAGTGAAGAGGACTTGAAGTGCTTACTGATGAAGATCAGAGACCACAGCCTTCAGTATGTATTACATTTCAACATAAAGAAAACAAAAATCCTCACAATTGGATCAATAAGCAACATCACAACAAATGGAAAAAAGATTGAAGTCAAGGATTTCATCTTGCTTGGATCCACGATCAACACCCACAGAAGCAGCAATCAATAATTTAAAAGAGGCATTACATTGGGCAAATCTTGTGCAAAAGACTTCTTCAAAAGGTTAAAAAGCAAAGGTGTTTCCTTGAAGACTAAGGTATGCCTGACCTAAGCCATGGTGTTTTCAGTCACCTCATACGCATGCGGAAGCTGGGTGATGAATAAAGAAGATGGAAGAAGAATTGATGCCTTTGAATTGTGGTGTTGGTGAAGAATATTGAATATACAATGGACTGCCAAAAGAATAAATAAATCTGTCTTGGAAGAAGCACAACCAGAGTGCTCCTTGGAAGCAAGGATGGCAAGAATACATCTCACATACCTTGGACATGTTGTCAGGAAGGATTAGTCACCGTAGAAGGACACATCATGCTTGGTAAAGCAGAGGGTCAGCAAAAGAGAGGAAGACCATCAATGAGATGGATTGATACAGTGGCTGTAACAATGGATTCAACCATAACAAGGATTATGAGGATGGCACAGGATCAGGCGGTGTTTCGTTCTGTTGTACATAGGGTCAGTATGAGTCAGAACTGACTCGACAGCACCTAACAGCAACAACATACAAAAATTTAGTATACAATAAAGGCAACATTTCCAAGCAGTAAGAAAAACATCAGCCTTTTAAAAAATGGTGTTTGGATAATTGAATAATCACATGGAAAATATTAAAATTGGATGCATTCCTCCCATTATACATAAGGATAAATTCCAAATAGGTCATTCAGATACAAATACTAAAAGAAAACATGGTTGAAAGGTTGAGTTCTTCTGTAACCTGAGAATGATAAAAGCTTAATAAGAGTAAAGGAAAAGATTGATAAATGTGATTACATACAAAAATTTTTAAAGTCTGAATGGAAAAATACACCATAAGTAAAGTAAAAGACAAAGTAGGAAAAAATATTTGCAACTTATGTCACAGACGAATGACTAATACTCTTAATATATGAAGAACTTAAATAAAAAGAAAAGAAAAAAGCCAACAACCTTACAGACAAATGGGCTAAAGATAAAGATAGCTGCCCCAAAAAAGTGCAGCTGGCTCCTAAGTGCATGAAAAGATGTACAACCTCAGCAGTGATAAGACAAATGTAAAATTAAATTACATTGGGATATCATTTCTTACATATCAGATGGGCAAAAATTCAAGTTTGACTACACTCTGTTGGCAAAACTATGGGGAAATAGTCATTCTCATAAATTGCAGGGGATATAAATAAAAAGGTTGTAGCCCTGTGGAAGGACATTGGGCAATATCTAGTAAAATTATGCATGCATTTACCCTTTTTCCTGGCCATCCACTTCTAGGAATCTTCCCAAAGATGCACTGGCAAAAATATGAAAAAACGTATGCATAAAGCAATTCATTGCAGCACTATTGGCAATTCCAAAGGACAGGAAGCATCCCAAATACCCATCACTAGAGGACCGATTAAATAAAATATTTTGTGGGTTCCCAAAAAAAAAAAATTTTTTTGTCTTTGTTTTTTATTACAATGGAGTACCATGCAGCTGTATAAAGATATAGGGCATATTTTATATATTTTTTGTACCAGTGTAGGGTGATCTCCCGGATCTATTGTTAAATAAAGAATGTCATAGTGAAGAAAAATAATATGCCACTTTTTATCTAGGAAGAGAGTGTGTGTATATCCATATCTGTATCTTATCTATGAAAATTGGAACAAAAAAATCAGCCATAGTATGTTTTAAAATTTGGTTATTGGGGTGGATAGTATAGGGAACAGGGAGAGAGAGAGAAGATAGACTTAAAATTTTTTTGTGTGTGTATAGACTTGACTTTGAAGTCTTGTAAATATTTTGCATAATTATAAACCAAAATTAAAATTTAAAAACGAAGCTCTAAAAATTGAATTAAAATGAAACAAATGAATCTGATTATGTATCCAGTTGGTAGATAACCACACAGAAAGACACTATTCTCAGTGACTTTAAAACACAGTAATTGGACTATACATCCCTAATGGTATATACCCCAAAGCTAAAACAAACTAACAAAAACATTGGAAGAAGTTTAAACTACTTCCAGCAACCTATGATGGTAATATTGTTGGTGCTACTCTAAGACTATATGTATAATCTGGGGTAAAGCAAATGAATAATAATGTGGTGTTACTGAGAAGCAAGATTTTTGATGTGGGAGAAAGGAAATACAGAGGTAAGAGCAATGAGGGTAAGCGAAAATCTTGTTGTCCTGAATTCCAACTAGCGATATCTCTGAAACTCAGTAATTTTTTAGCTCTGTTCACTGAAAAGGCCTAGAAGTGATGAGCAACTAATTCACAATGAGCACCACTAGGGCCCAAATTATTGCCTCTAAACATTTGCCCACTAAAAGGAACCAGGTCTTCTTGAAGAAAAGACTGATTTCCTGTCTGGGGCTGACCATGCACAAGATGAACCTGAAACATTTTATCATATCAGGATGCAAAAGGAGCCACAGAAACTACTGGGGTCATGTCAAAGGGGCTCAGAAGTCAACTCTTCTCCTTCTGGCTAAAGGGATGGCGGTTTGATCAATAAGGATAATAACCACAATAGATTGAGCTACATCAAATATGTTTAAATCTATGAGTTCATAATTGATCGCCTCTGAAGAGTACTCAAAAACCAACTCTTTATTTTGAAAACCAGGAAATAAAAGAAAATCATTAAGTATTTATTCTGCCGTTCCTAAACAAATTGTAGCCCAGGGTAACTAATAGATGAGAGAATGTTTACATTTTAGACTTATTCCAGTTAATAAATGAAGAAAAAATAATGAAATTAGAATATCAAGTTACAAAACTTAATGAATTAATGATCTAGACAGCAATCTTCAATGTCAGTTAACATCATAAAAAGAGAGACAGCCAATTGATGGAAACATACAACACCCACTATGAGTAGTCTTGGGGAAAAACAAAATGGATCGAATCAATACTCTAGATCTTCCTATCAATTTAAAGGATATACTGGGAAGAAAGTAACATGCTGAACAATACCATGGGGCTATGATCAGCAAAATTCAGACTGTACTAAACTACAAGCTGAACAATGTGTTTTCTGCTATAGCAACAAAAATGCAGTTTAAAAAACACAATAAAGTGGGAACCTACAGATGAAAAGAAATTTAAGAAACATATTAACCAATTGAAAGGTCTGAACCTTCTTTGGATCCGGATTCAAATTTCAATTTGCTAAATAAATAAATAAATATAGAACATTCAAGGGTATTTAACAATAAAAAAAAAAACAATATTAAGGAATTATTGTGGGGTTTATTTATGTGATAATGGTATTGTGGGTGTTTAAAAGGGAATCCTTGTCTTTTGGAGATATATACTGAACTAACTGCAAATACAATAAAATCAGAGCTCAATGTAAAAATCTTTTATAGATAAAAGTTATCCTTGAAAAATCCCTTAAATTGTCCATAAAGTCTGAAACAGAGTCTGCCATTTTGAAATAAATCTGTCAGTTTTTCCTTTACTGTTGGAACAAATGAGTGCTTCTTTGTGCCAAATGAAATAGATGGCATATATTTAGGAACCAAGTTGTATGAAAAATGTGTATCATTAAATGTTAAAATCACAAGCTGTGCTGCGAGAATGTAGTTGAGTTAATAAAAGTTAAATGAACATCTGATGTGAGTCCACCATGGCCAATGTTAAAGTATCAGAGGGACAGGGCAAGGGAAGAGGATGAAAACAGATCTCAGGATCATCTCAGGCCATCCCAAGAAAAGGCCTTCCTTCCGTTCTTCCATCCTTCTTCATTCCTTCCTTCATCAGCTCATATCCTCAATAAACTTTTATTAAGTACTCTCTGCCATACACTCTGCTAGATGGTGGGTATATGAAGATGAACACATTCCCTGTCCTTCATTTCTCACAGTCAAGCATGGAGAACAGATGAGGGGATCAGTGATAAAAATACAGCCATGGAAACCTAAGGGACAAATCTATAAATTATATGGTGGTGAGAAGATCTGAGTAGGCTGCCAGGAGGAGGTGATAGTTAAGACGAATTTTGATGCATGAGCAGAAATTAACGAGACAAAGGAAAGTTGTATGAAAACACTGAGGTATGAAACTGTATTTGAGGACCTACTAAGCCAAAGGTCATCTGGGGAAAGCAATAGTTGAGAAATTTAGACACTGGCTATCCAGGAAATAGATATTAGACTTAGACTTTACTGCAGGATTTTAGACCTGGATGTTAGTACTGTTAAGGGCCATCAAGTCAGTTCCAACTCTTAATGATCCCATGTACAACAGAGCGAAACACAGCCCGGTCCTGCACCATCCTCACAACTGTTGCTGTTTGAGCCCATCATTGGAGCCACTGTGTCAATCCATCTCATTGAGGGTCTTCCTCTTTTTTTCTGACCCTCTACCAAGCATGATGTCCTTATCCAAGGACTGGTCCCTCCTGATAACATGTCCAAAATACATAAGGCGAGGTCTCCCAATCCTTACTTCTAAGGAGCATTCTGGCTGTACTTCCAAGACAAATTTGTTTGTTCTTCTGGCAATCCATGGTACATCAGACTTGGATAGACAAGAGAAAGGCAAGTACCCTCATCATGATGGTAGATTACCAGAACAGGGCAATGGCAGAAGTCTAGTTATCTAAACTAGGGTTTAGGGAAAGAGAACACTAGCAGGTAGCTGAACTACAGGGCCAGAGATTCTTTTCTCCTTCATTCAACAAACATTACACTGTGCTAGAAGCTGGAAATACAAAAGAGGATATTTGTCCCTGCCTTCTTTTTTCACCTTGAATACCACTTGCTGCCTGCCACAGGTCGTGAAAGCAGATAGCACTCTACTTACTGGCTCTTACTACGGGCTTGGCACTTCTGTCAGTGCTTAGGTGTATTAAGTAATTTGGCTGAGCCTAGGGATATTGATCAAATGGTTTAGCTTAGGGAAAAGTCAGGATTTGGATTGAAAGATGGAACCTGGTAGGGTCCAGGAGAAAGAGATGGGAAAAATTAGTAACCTGTTTGAATCCCTGTCTTCAGGCTAACTCTTATATCCAACTTATGATTGATACAAGTTGGTGCTCATTGCCCTAGTATTACCATAGATACAGGCAATTGTAGTGATCTGGGCTCTCTGCCTGCCCCATAGCTGGATAAACCACTAGTGGAAGAAGCTGCAGCCCAGAAATTATGAGGCTGAATTTGAATCAAGAAGATTCCTTTCTACTTTTTATCTCCCATCTTCTCTTTTTGAAGAACAGCCACTGTTCTTACTGCCCATTGATGGTAGTAGAGGTTGGAGCTGTAGCATTGCTCAGGGCTCCAGACTTGGCCACAGGTAACTGAATGCTTGCTTTTTCTTGGTGACATCTCCATCCTGCTGAATGTCCTAGGGAGCTTTAAGAGGGAAACTTTTTCTAATTTGCCTTCCTCTTTGTCTTTTGTATCAAAAGCCTAGCCAACATTTAAAAACCACCTCTTTCATGGAGCATTCCATAACAACTGCCTACTTGTCATTTATCCATCCATCCGTCCATCTAACCACTGGCTCATTCATTCAATAAATTTTATTGAGCATCCACTATATGATAGATTCTAGAGCCATGGTCCCTGCCCTCATGGAGCATAACCACTCCAAACTATATGTCCTGACCTCCTATGGCTCTCTGTGTATAATCAATCCCCCACTACCTCCTACTGTAACTCAACCTTTTATGTGCCTGTGGCTTGTCACCCTGTTACAATGATAAGCACAGTAAGAGCATAACTGTGTCTGATAGGATACTGTTCTGATATCTGTCACAGGGCAAGTCCAGAATGATACACAGAGGGTATTCAGTCCATTCTTTTGAATGAATGTGTGCAGGCTTGAGTCCTCTGCCTAGGTAGGAATGGAAGGTTCCTTTGGTGTCTCTGTGCTGGGGCTTTGGGATGTTGACTCATGCTGCTTCTTGGCAGGTTAGCACTGGCCCATGGGTGGAGGATAAGAAATGAGACGCTTTTTACAACAATCATATCTGAGAATGAGAAATGTAGAGTTACTATAAAACTGAAAAAAGAGATGACGTATGACTCCCAAAACTTCTCAGAGGGCCATGGGGGCAAGCGACATACTGCTGTGTTGCTCGGTGCCTACTGCAATATGATTGGTCCCAAGAGTCAACTCTTAATGTGACTACAAGCTGAGGCAGGGCAACGAGGGTGGGGAATCTTAGTCTTGGTTATCAAAACCCTCAAACTTGTCTGTCTTACAACTCTTTAGAATCCCAGGTTTGGGGCTCTATTTCACATCTTGAATTTTTGTTTTCTCTGAATAGTGATCGGGGTTGACCTTTAGACACATTGCAAATAAGAAAATTTGGGCTACCTTCTTCACTCTTCCTCCCATCTTCCCAGCTTAGCAGCACTCGCTTCTTCATCCATGGTGCCACCAGTCTAAGACAGAATCTGATAAATTTACTCACACTGAGGTGTAAAAGACATCTATTTAAAAAAAAACAAAAAACCATCACCGTTGAGTCAATTCCAACTCATAGTGACCCTATAGGATGGAATAGATCTGCCCCATAGAACTTCTAAGGAGCAGCTGTGGATTCAAACGGCAGACCCTTTAGTTTGCAGATGAGCTCTTCATGGGTATAACTATATTTTAAATAATATCAAACCTTATGATAAGGAAATTAGAATCTACCAGTGGAAGTTCAGGTATCATTACTTGAGAAAGAAGGTATGAGAAACTTTCGGGGGGGAAACAAAGTCATAAAATGCCTCTGAAACCATCTGATTGTCAATGGTTCAATACTGACTCCGGTTCTTCCGTTCCCTCCTCAACTTTGATATAAAGTAGTTCTTTTTAAGCTCAAGCCTGTTTTAAAGTCAACCTTTTAACTTTTACTACTGAGAAGAGATGGGCTATATATTAAGGGCACAATTTCAGATATTTCTTTTTAACCCAAATGTCTCTGTTATAGTTTGATCTCATGGGTCTTTAGTAGAATTGACTAGAAATGCTGAAGTTGTCAAATTTCAAAGCAGAGCTCCTTTCACTGACTCAAGAGATGAGCACATGTTATAAAATCAATGATTATTCAATTACCTAGTGAATCTAGGGTCGTTCAAATAGTCTAGCTGGATAATTCAAGCCAGAAAAGTTGTCATCATGTGATTTATTTTCACTGGCTGCTAGAATAATCCTGAGTTCATGGGTCACTTTTTCCATGAAGTCTTTTCTGATTTCCAATCCCCCTAGAATTGACCACTCCCCTTCATTTGGACCTTCAGCATGTCCTGAACATGCTTCTATCAGAACTGTTACAACACTATGGTCTTAATTGTTTATGTGTCTGTCTCTTTTACTAGACTGTGAGTCCTTCAGACAGGGATTGGGTCATTCACCTTTGTATCCCAACCATTTACACAGTGTCTGGCACAGTGGGATACACTAAAATGTTTGTGAATGAATGAATAAATTCAGCCTCACTTCCCCTGAGTGGATGAACACATTCTTTGTGGGTGAATATGTATCACAGGAGCTCTGAGTAAAATTTATATCTTCACTGACCTTACCCACTCAGGGTGCTGAATTACACACGTGCACAGAGGAAGGTAAAGGCTAGGGACAAGAATATCCTCCCTATTCCTTTCAGCTCCCAGGATTACAGCTCAGATAAGTGTGTTTTGACATGTGTGGTTTGCCCAAAAGTTGGTCAGAGCTCTAGGGATCTGTGAGGAACACTCCAAATATGGTTATTTTAGCCAGCATTTTCTAAGGTATATAACCAAAAGAAACTTGCTATCATCAAGTCAATTACGACTTATGGCGACTTTATAGAGACCTTATGGATAACCTGGGTTTAAAGTTGAAGTGCTTTTCTACGGTATGATTATGCAGAAACCTGGGGCAATACTTTTTCCTATTTAAAATAACTGAACTCGCTGGCATCGAGATAGTTCCAATCAAGCAAGGATGTTAAAACACAGGCTTGTGCCAAACACAACAGGCAGCATGAACCCAGAGCCAATCTGCTAAGACACTGAAAACAAACAAAGGCGAGTAGACAGACAGACAGACAGCAATGTACACCGTGTGTAGCATAGATAGTTTTGGACACCTCAGGCATTCTGCATCCCAGCCAAGTGGTAGAATGTTACAGGATGTTTTTTGCCTCTTCCCAGCAGAGGTGAGGCTGCCTGTCCTCTGAGGAAATGGGACCTGGTCCTTCTTTACTGAGCTGAGTTTAGGTTCACTGAAAGCTATTCCTGCCCCACCATGTGACCTTTGACCTCAGGGTGACGTGGGGTGGGGGTCACTCCAGCCCTCACTCAGAAGATTCTTCTCTGTGAGCCTCAGCCTTGGTTTGGAGTGTGGACTGGCTATGGTGATGCTAGGGAAGGTAATGATGACTCTTCCTCTATTCCCTTGGGTGCAGAAAAATAAGGAGTTGGGAGGAGAGAGAGAAGCTCCTTTCTGCAGAGGATTTGAGGTATCCCTGAGGTATGACAAAGAGAGCTACGACTGACTGGTACTGCCAATGAAGTACCAATGACTGGTACTTATCTTCCTGTTTCACTTGATCTTCCAAACAACTTTGTTTGGAAGTAAGTATTAATAGCACCATTTTGCAGGTGGGGGAACAGGTTCGGAGGGGTTCAATGTCCACACCTCCACCCCAGGCCACTCAACTGATAAGAGTATAACTTCTGGTGACTCCATTTATCCTGCTGCACCAGTTGTCCTTTCTTTCTCAGTGCCATGTCCCAAAGGAAACCTCCCTCAAGACTTGTCCTACTCTTCCAGAACAACTGAGAATGGAGATGAGCCTTGGGATAGGAGGAGGCTCAGCTCCAGAGCTCACAGCTCCAGAGAATGACTTCATTCCCCTGCTGGTGTGATGGGGCTTGGCTTAAAGTGATTGAAACAAGATGACAATGATGATCTCATAAAGAAACCAGCCCTCAGAGCCTGAGGTTCTAGTAGGGGCTGCCTTCTGCTCACTCAACAGCTCATTTTGAACCAATTTTGCAAAATTTAAAAATATGTTTACCTAAGATATGTTGTTAATTTTTTTCTTTACAACACCATACGCTGTACTGTACTGGAGAAGCAATGTCTCATAATGGCCATCCTTGGCTATCAGACATTTTGAAGTTTTTTTTTTACTTAGCAGCTGAAGGGGAAATAGCATTTTAAAGTTTTTCTGTTGACAGCAGCAGCAGGATAATATGAATCTTAATCTCATGTTTATCTTGTACAGCATTATTTAAATAATACGGAAAGAACAGTGCTGGTCACTAGGACCAGGCAGCAAAATGATGACTTTGGTAATAAACTATTTCCACGCTCTTATTTCTGTCTCTCATTAGAACTTTTCTGTCCTCTGTATCCATATACTTCTAGCTGATATTTAAAGCTGCCAGTCAGTTTTTATTTTAATAACCCTAACAGATTCCCACTAGGAAACTATTTTTACTATTCACTGTAATTGGATTGAGTCGGAATCAACTCAGTGGCAATGGGTTCGGTTTTTTAACAGGTAATTGAATTGTTAAAGTTTCTTGTGCAAGAAAATTAGCATTTTTCCCGTAGTTAAAAAAAAAATCCATTTTTCAAATAAGAGACCTTAAAGAAGAGACTCAGCATGTAGTCCTGATTGGTTATGACATTTTCCAATTCATTTTTAAAGTACCAACTACCTCCCCCCCCCCCCAAAAAAACAACCCAAACCAGTTGGTGCTGAGCCGGCTCCACAGGTTGCAGAGTAGAGCTGCTCCACAAGGTTCTCATGGCTGTGACCTTGCAGGCGCAGACCGCCAGGCCTTCCTTCTGAGGTGCTTTTGGCTGGGTTCAAGTCACCAACCTTTTGGTTAGTAGCCCAGCACATAGCCATTTGTGCCACCCAGGGAGTCCTGCTACCCAAATGCCTTCCGTAATGCCCATGACACAACAGCAATCAAACCAAAAGCATCTGTTGCCATCAAGTCAGTTCTGACTCTATAGGACAGAGTCGAACTGCCCCATAGGGTTTCCAAGGGGTGGCTGGTGGCTTCGCACTGCTGACCTTTTGGTTAGCTGCTGAGTTGTTAACCACTGTGCCACTGGCTCCATTCAACAGCAATAGTTACAAGTTATGGAATGAATTACAGACGCTAAAATATAAAATCCCCGTGAAAGAGAAAACCTATTGCTGTCAAGTTGATTCCAACTCATGGCCACTGTATAAGACAGAGTAGAACTGCCCCCATAGAATTTCTAAGGAGCGACTGGTGGATTTGAACTGCTGACCTTTTGATTAGCAGCAGAGCTCTTAACTACTGTGCCACCAGGGTTCCCCATGAAAGAGAAGGAAGCAAAAAAATATATATACAGTTTCTGAGAATCCCTAAACCCTGAGCCTGCCCTGCAGGTCAAGAAAAAAAAAAAGCAGGAGTGAAATGAGCTGATAAGTTTCTAAAGACATCCCTTTGGCTGTGGCTTCCTGACAGCCAGTGGGAGCAGGTGACATGTGCGCATTCAGAGTCCTGTGGTACTCTGAATGTGAAGACCAACCTGGAATCCTGGGCCGAGACACCACTCAATAAATATTTGCTGATTTCATTTAGAGAAATGAGACCTCTCAGTGCTCAGATTCTCAATAATAAACCTCTTGCCTGGAGACAATACTTTGAATTGCACTTGGATGCACTGATGCAAGAAAGGAAGTACAGCCTTTGGAGGGCAAGCTTAATGTGATGGAGACGGTTGGTAATTAGACCACTCTGAAATAGTTCTTGTTACACATAGCTCTTATTTTGACGCAAGTCACTGCATCACGCCTACCCTTTAAACTTTCCCCATTTCCTCTACAGTCCAAATCGCAGCATGACCTTTACCAGCCTCTTAGTCTGAAATTCCCTCTTCCTTGGGTTGATTGTGCTCTGTTGTATGGCTATCCTCCGTCATAATAATGTATTGATGCTGGCTTCTAGAATAATGCCTATTCACTATTACACTGTCGATTGTAACTAAAGGATTATTTGAAACAGCTCTTTTTTGAAAGGAGTCCCGTTGGAGAAGATCTTCTTCCTGGTGTGAAACTAATAGGCTTGAGAGACTCTAGATGTTACATTTAATCCAAGGAATTGTGTAGATGATTAAGACTGATTGATAGAGACCCAGACGGCCTGTTTGCAGGGAGCCTCTTCCCCCAGCCTCTCCCCACCACAGACTCCACACACACAAACATGCATGTATGCACTGCTGCAAAAGTTGTTCACTCTTTGCCAGAAATATTTGCCTCTTGCTGTCCTCTCCTATCTCTGTATCCACTGAGAAACTACCTTCTCATCCTGGGACTTCCTTTGCCTCACACCACACAACACCGAGATAGTCTTTCAAGTCTGGGGTTTCTAATATTTGCTTTGTTATTAGCTTTTCTTCCTTAGCTAAATGGAAGATTGGAACCAGGACAGAGATTCAAGCTCATGAATCGCTTGCTCTATAAACTCCTTTCTGGAGTCCCTAATGCACTCGTCTGCTAACCAAAAGGTTGGCAGTTCGAATTCACTCAGAGGTGCCTTGAAAAAACAGGCCTGGTAACCTACTTCTGAAAAATCAGCCATTGAAAACTCTATGAAGCACAGTTCTACCCTGACAAACATAGGGTCGCCATGGGACCCTACTAGTACTGGCTCTTGCAAGAGCTGATTGTGCATATCTCTTCCCAAGTTCGTGTTCAGCGACCTCACATTGGTGTCTTGAAATCAGCCATGGTGGGAGTATTTATACCAAGGATATCCACAAATGCTACAGATCAGTGTTTCATTTTTGTTTTTTCCCATAAAGAGCCAATAGTTACACATTTGTCAGCACCCCACTGGATACAACCCAGTTGTTTACAGAGAAAACACTCCATGGTAGTAAAACAAGGATTATAACAGGAGCTAAAATTAACTGAGGATCATTGTATGCTCCCTTTCAAGTTCAAATATCTCACTGAAACTTACACACACTCAGATAAGTTTTTTCTACTAATTCCAGTGCTATATTTCCATATTCAACTGTAGGCTTTTCAAGTGAGAGGTCAACAGCTTCCGTTTCCACAACATTTGAAGAAGCAAATGATCCCTGGAAAAGATGCTTCTGGAACCAGCTAAGACAAGCTGACAGTGAGGGAACCTAAAATGTTGAGCTAGAGGCTAGTGGGAATGGCCAGGAGGTAGGGTGGGGGTAGGTAGTTGTAACCTATACCTAGCGGCCACCAGTTGCCATCGACTTGATTCCAACTCATGTCAACTCATGTGTATCAAGGTAGAATTATGCTCCGCAGGATTTTCAGTGACTGATTTTTCAAAAGTAGATCACCTGGCCTTTTTTCTGAGGCTCCCCTGGGTTCAGTTAGCAACTGATTGTATTGACCTTTTGCACCACCCAGGGACTCCCTACCTAGCCAGGAGGGAGAAACCCAGGTATCTGACCCTTTGACCTGTCTGTGATTGAGAGCCCCAAGCCACACAAAGGTGAAATAGTCTTTCAAGGCTGGGGTTTCTAATCTGTATTTTGTTATTAGCTTTGCTTCTTTAACTAAGGGAGCACTGGGACCAGGACCGAGTGTGAATGGTGGGGCAGGGACAGGCAACTGTCAGAGAGGTGCCAACAAAGCTTTCTGGGAGCTATGCCATAATTATGTGATAGGACAAATGTCAAATTTCAACAAGTGAAGCTCAGGAGAATTATCCGGATATGTTCATATCCCACATGGAAACACAGTACTAATCCCCAAGCAGGGAGCTGGTAACAGACACCAGGAACTTAATCTTTGCTACTGAGATTCTTTAACTAAGGAGTTTAAAGCCAAGCTAATACCACTTGAAAAGGTGATGAAAGTCAGGACTTCTGTGAAATTTACTTGATTTAATATACATAAAATATTGTCAAGTGAACTCTGAACGAGATTTCTCTGAAGCCGCCAGGTAGAAAAATCAATAAGTGAAATAGTAGGGACCAAATACAAACAAAATTGTAAACAGAGTTGAAGATTGTCGTGAGAAATGATAAACCCCAAATGAACTCAACGTTTGGGTGGGACAAGGATATTTAGTTGTATTGGTGTTTCTAATAAAAACGAAATTACATGAGCAATCCACAGTCCTTAACAGTAGTAGTATTTGTTTTCAAAACTCAAGTAGTTGTTTATATATCATCTTTAATCTGTGTTCCTAAATCCCATTAGTCACAAAGTGGTGTCTCCCCACTGTCTTGTTCTGTGGTATGTTTGCCTTCAGTCTGATAGTCGGAGCTCTGGCCCCAGGGAGAAGGTCAACGGACAATCTGCTTCCCAGAACTAGCTTAAAAATGCTTTTCTCCTCCCTTGGTTTGTGGTTATCATTAGCAGGGCCAAAGACAAGTTTACGTTTTTGAAAAGAGCATTCTTTTCTACCCAAGTTGGTGCTACCTACTAAATAGCGCTCTCTGCCTTGAAGGAAAGGTCCAAGACGTTAAGCATTCTTGAGTGGGGCTCTCAGAAGAGGAAACAAGCACAATAGCAGGCCTTGAGAAAGCAGAACCAGAGAATTTCTGTCAGCCGGTCCTTTGGGTGCTCCCCCAGCCCCCCCTTTTCGACGCTCTGTGAGTTCGAAACAGTTCACTGAGATGACAGCCAGCTCCCTTTGCTTGGAACCAGATGATCCCAGGGCTACAGACTCTCAGTATGTCTAAGGCATTTATCTCTACTAGCTGTTTCTAATACATTCCCTCTGCTCTCAGCATGCAACCACAAAGGGGTATTATTAAAAACACAAAAGAGGAGTAGATAAGAAACTTAATATGCCAATTAAAATACCAAGCAGAAACCAGAAGAAACCATTCTTAGATTCACAATTCCCTGGACACACGACAACCCCAAAGGAACTCTGGAAAGCACTATCCAGGCTCAGGCAACATCTTGCAGTGATCTCAGAGCCTGGTGCTGACTTGGTGCTGAGATATTTACCCTCTGATTTGGGAGAAATTTTGCACTGGCTATTTGGCATTCCAAGCTCCTGCTTATTGGTAGGTTTATAATTGCTTATGAATATTCCTATTAATCATAATAACAACTACCTTTTATTAAGTCTTTACCTGAATTACAAACTATTAGGTGCTTAATATATGTCATTTAATTTAATCTAATTTTCACCGGAACTCTACAAGACAGACATTAATATCCCCATTTTACTGAGGAAGAAATTAAAGGTTAAAAAACTTCATAATAATTTATTGATTTCCTTAGTTTATGCTGGAGTCCTTTGCTAACCAAAAGGTTGGAAATTTGAGTCCATCCAGAACTGCCTTGGAAGAAAGGCCTGGCAATCTACTTCTAAAAAGTCAAACATTGAAAACCTTGTGGAGCACAGTTCTACTCTGACACACATGGAATCTCTATGAGACAGAATCTATTTAACACCAGTTGTTTTGATGACCTCATTTATCTTATTTATTTAACATTTCCTTACCAAGTACCAAGGAGCCATGGTGATTAAGTATTTGACTGCTAACTGAAAGGCCAGAGGTTTGAATCTACCAGCTGCTCTGTGGGAAAAAGATGTGGCAGTCTACTTTCATAAAGATTGCAGCCTTGGAAGCCCTAGGGGGCAGTTCTACTCCATCCTATAGGGTCGCTATGAGTTGGGATTGACTTGATGGCAATGGGGTTGGGTTTTGGTTTTACCAAGTACCTGGCGTTCTTCTAAGCACTTCACATACATTAACTTTCTCAATCCTCCCAACAGCCCTGTGAGGTAGATACTATCATTATCTTAATTTTTCAGTTGGGGAAGCCGAAGCTGAGAAGTTAAGGACTTGCCCATGGTAAATGGCAGATCCAGGACTGAATCCAAGCAGCCTGGCTCTAGGGTCCATGCCCTTAAGCCAGTTGGCTATGCTACCCTCAGGCAAGGAATGTTATACCTATTTTCAGGTGACAGCGTCTGGCTAGGGACCCCCAACCACTGGTGCAGCCCTTTGAAGCCAGATTCCTGGGATTCCAACGCTCCTTTCAAGGGCTCTGCTATCTGTTCATACCGTCTTTCCCCATTACACCCTAAGTGGTTCATACATTTCATCTAGTCAATTAAATTATAAAGGTTTGGGGATACCAACACTATCTCTTTTACTTCCCTGGCCTCACCACAACTCCTAGTAAAGATCTCTGATGCTAATATGCAGTCAGTAAACGGTCTTTGCAACTCTGGACATTAATGAGACGCCATTAATGAGAGGACTGGAGGCATTTATCTCTACTGCTTCTCTACTATTGGGTCAGGTGGCCTCTCAGATATTCTTCCTGTTCTTATCCAAATTGCAGAATTATAGAAACCTTTATAAGATGGGACATGTATAAATAACCCTATGTTAGGTGTTGCTTTGTCTTATTATGTTTTATACATTTCAGCCCATATGAGGAGAATATTTTAATATTATTTTGGCATATACATACCTTTTTTGGAAACCCTGGTGGTGTAGTGGTTACGAGTTACACCTGCTAACCAAAAGGTAGGCAGTTCAAATCCACCAGGTGCTCCTTGGAAACTCTTTGGGGCAGTTCTACTCTATCCTATAGGGTCGCTACAAGTTGGAATCGACTCAATGGCAGTGGGTTTGGTTTTGGTTTTTATACATCTTCCATCTCTCTTGTTCAAAGTTGGATGTAAAGTTCTCTGAAATTCTTTCCCAAAAATCTACAGTGAAGAAAAGCCCAGGAGAAGAGACAGACTCAGGTAGAATGCTCAGTTTTACTTAAGAGATAAAACCAAACCGTATAGGACAGAGTAGAACTGCCCCACAGGATTTCCAAAGCTGCAATCTTTATGAAAGATAAAACTGTTGGTTTTATCTCTTAGGAGTCTTATCTTGGAGTCTTATGACTCTAACTCATAACAACCCCACTTGTTTAGTCTAAGCATAAAGAGTTTTCTATGAAGAAAATAATATTTTAGGACATATATACCTAAGGACAAGCTCAGAAAGATGACTTCTGCAAGGACACATATGGTCCCCAATGATCCCCTCTCATTGACTTTCTTCTATGAATAGAATATGGTAGAAGAAGTGATGGGGTGTCACTTTCAAGGTGAGACTCCTTCCTGGGTACCTTCTCTCACTTTCTGGCTTGCTGACTCTGAGGGAAGCCACCTCCCATGTTGTAAACTGCCCTATAGAGAGGACCACATGGCAAGAAACTGACATCTCAGGCCAACAGCCAGCAAGGACATGAGGCCAACAGCCGCATGACTGAGCTTGGAGGTGGATCTGCCCCCAGGTAAGACCTGAGAGACAGCAGCCTGAGCCAACACCTTGGTTGCAGCCTCATGAGACAAGGTGAGCTGGAGGGGCCCAGCTAAGCCACACCCAGATTCCTGACTCTTAGAAAATGAATATTTGTTATTTTAAGCAACTAAGTTTTGGTGGCACAGGCAGTCCCTGGGTTACGAACAAGATCTGTTCCTAACAGTGTCTTTAAGTCAAATTTGTAGGTAAGTCGGGACAGGCATATAGTTCTTATTTAGCATTACTTTAGTGCAAGAAAAAGGTGAAAGACTTTTCAATGATTTAAAAGTTGTCCATGCAGCAAGTGAAGGTTGTTATGGTGAAGAATTTGTTGTGAGTAGGGATTGGTTCAATCATTTCAAAGTGAGGGCAAATTTATATAACATTAAAGAGCAAGTATGAGTTGTCCGTAAGTCAGACATTTGTGGATAATTAATAGAACAAAGGAAAAAAAGTACATGACTTGGAGTCAAGCAGACCTTGGCTAAAGCCTGACTTGGCTGATACTAACTACGCAACAGTGAACAAATTATTTAACCTCCTGGGGCTTTCATTTCCTCAACTGTAAGAAGTGATGACAGTTACCTGCAAGATTGTTACAGTTATTAAGTTGGATTGCATACATTAAGTGGCAAGTGCAGGGCCTAACATATATCGGGTGCTAATCTTTCTTTTTTATTTCCTCCCCCTCAGTACTCCCATTAATGACTTCTCACTTTTTTTGTCACCCTTGGTTGGTTAGAGGGTATTTGAGATAACAGTGAGAGTGGAAGATTTTTAGAACCAACGGTGTCTGAGGAGACAGAATCTCAAATACAGAAAAACTATCACTAGATCTGGAGGTGGGAAAAGAAGAAAGCGGTACGGGAAAGGAAGAGAAGTCAGCTCGAAAGATTCATTTCTTGCCAACGTGTTTATTTTCCAATACTATTACAGGAATGTAGGAGTTCAGTTCTCTCTTCCAAAAAAAAGTATATTGCTAGATAACAAATGGGATTTGGTCCTAATTTGGTATGATTTTTCCCATGATATAATATGCAGAATGTTTTCTACCAGAGGTCTCTAAAACCAGTTGCCATCAAGTTGATTCTGACTCATGGTGATCCCATGTGTGTCACAGTAGGCTGAGTTTTCAGAATTAGATTACCAGGCCTTTCTTCTGCGGCCCCTCTGGGTGGATTTGAACCTCCAACCTTTTGGCTAGCAGCTGAGCAGTTTAACCAAATGCACCATCTAAGGATTCCTCCAACTGATTCTAAAGCTAACTCGCCTTTATTTCTTTTCCATGGAAGAATAAAACCAAAGAAAAGGGCAACAAGGATGTTCAGGAGCCTTTGGCATGAGTTGGAATCAACTAGATGGCAATGGGTCTGGTTTTTGTATGGGATGTGCCAGCAGCCCCAGGGTTCCAGCTGAGAGCAGGATCTAAAACCTGAGGTGAAACAAAAGGATTTACTAAATCCACAAATTTCAGGGTTAGGTCATTCAGTGTCCTTATTTTACAGATAAAGAAATCTGCGACCTGCTGAATCTCTAAAGCCTGAGAAGGCAGCAGAGGAATGGGTGAACCCCCTCTGGAGGGAAATCGTACTTGGATTCCTTTCTCACTGTCTATGGGAAGTGTTTGCCTGGCCCGGGAAGGACCTCTTGGCAGAGGCTGGTTTGAGGCGGGATTGAAAAGACTAACGTGGAAAGGTAAGATGAGGAATACTCTAGGGTAATGGAATTTATACGGGACAATTTTAGGGTCCTTTGTAGTGAAGAAGAAAGGAAGTCAGGTATAAAGGAATGAAGAAAACATGACAACGAGGTAAAAGTTCATACTCCAAATTGACGATGCCAAGAAAGGGAACCAGTAGAAACTTTTCACATGGGCAATCATGGTCAAAGAAAAGAAAAGCGTTTGTCAGGACCGAGAAAAAAAGGTAGGTTTGTCAACAACAAGAAAAGTCAGGGAATTAGGAGAGGAGAAAGAGGACAATGACAATTATAGTTATGTTGGCAGTAAACATTTACTAGGGTCATACCATGTGTCCAGACATTCTTTTAAGGTAGTGTTTATATACAGGTAGTCCCTGACTTATGATGAGATTCTTTTCAGGCTCCATTGTAAGTTGGTTCTAAGTCCAGTACTTTTTTTTTAAGTTTTCATGGCCTGCTATGAGACAATGTTTTGAATGGTAAATCGTAACACTGAGTATCCGCAAATGAACATCTAAGAATGATAACATTAGCAACTTACAGGCTGCAATATTATATGCAGTACATATTATTAACAGTAAGATGTACAAGAAAATAACCAGATGGTTTTAAGTGCTGTTCATGGTAACTCAAATACATTGTAAGTTGGGGACTACCTGTATATATATACATATGCACACAAATATATACAAATATATAAATATATATATACGCACACAGTGAAACCTGTGAGAGCTGGGACTTGATAAGGCTGCCTTGTTTTCCTGGGTCTCGCAAGTTTTTGCCTTTGACAGGGTAAAATCACCACTTTTCTATCGCTCTCTATTTAGTGAAAATATTTGTTTTCCTTCTCTGACAGGTTTCTGCCTTACACAGGTTCTAGATTTTGCAGGTTTTACTCTATATATAAGAAGCCCTGGTGGCATTGTGGTTAAGGAGCTCAACGGCTAACTGAAAGATCAGCCATTCAAAACCACCAGTGATTGTGCAGGAGAAAGATATGGCCGTCTGCTTCTCTAGAGATTCACAGCCTTAGAAACCATATGGGATTGCTATGAGCTGGAATTGCCTTGACAGCATAAATATATATGCATATATGCATATAATGACTGTGTATTCCTTCCATCTTCTTTTGAATATTTTAATATTCAAAATATTAAATATTTTTAAATGAAATATTCTTTTAATATTTTAATATTAATTGATAATTAATCAATATTAATATTATTAATAATAAATATTAATATTTTAATATTTTCCCCATGGAATCCTTCACTATTGCTACTTGACGCTTGAATTTTTTCTTCGGTTCTTTCAGCTTGAGAAACACCAAGCGTGTTCTTCCCTTTTCATTTTCCATCTCCAGCTCTTTGCACATGTCATTATAATACTTTGTCTTCTCAAGAGGCCCTTTGAAATCTTCTGTTCGGTTCATTTACTTTGTCAATTCTTCCTTTTGCTTTAGCTACCCGACGCTCAAGAGCAAGTTTCAGAGTCTCCTCTGACACCCATCTTGGTCTTTTCTTTCTTTCCTGTCTTTTCAGTGACCTCTTGCTTTCTTCATGGATGATGTCCTTGATGTCATTCCACAACTGTTCTGGTCCGCGGTCACTAGTGTTCAGTGTGTCAAATCTATTCTTCAGACAGTCTCTAAATTCAGGTGGGATATACTCAAGGTCATATTTTAGCTCTCGTGGACTTGCTCTGATTTTCTTCAGTTTCAGCTTGAACTCGCATATGAGCAGTTGATAGTCTGTTCCACAGTCGGCCCCTGGCCTTGTTCTGACTGATGATATTGAGCTTTTCCATCATCTCTTTCCACAAATGCAGTCAATTTGATTTCTGCGTGTTCCATCTGGCGAGTTCCATGTGTATAGTCGCTGTTTATGTTGGTGAAAGAAGGTATTTGCAATGAAATTGTTGGTCTTGCAAAATTCTATCGTTTGATCTCTGGCATTGTTTCTATCACCAAGGCCATATTTTCCAACCACTGATCCTTCTTCTTTGTTTCCAACTTTTGCATTCCAATCACCAGTAATTATCAATGCATCTTGATTGCATGTTCGATCAATTTCGGACTGCAGCAGCTGATAAAAATATTCTATTTCTTCACCTTTGGCCCTAGTGGTTGGTGCGTAAATTTGAATAATAGTCGTATTAACTGGTCTTCCTTGTAGCCGTGTGGATATTATCCTATCACTGACAGCATTGTACTTCAGGACAGATGTTGAAACGTCCTTTTTGACAATGAATGCAACACCATTCCTCTTCGAGTTGTCATTCCCAGCATAGTAGACTATATGATTGTCCGATTCAAAATGGCCAATACCAGTCCATTTCAGCTCACTAATGCCTAGGATATCAATGCTTATGCATTCCATTTCATTTTTGATGATTTCCCATTTTCCTAGATTCATACTTCGTACATTCCAGGTTCCGATTATCAATGGATGTTTGCAGCTGTTTCTTCTTTTTTGAGTCATGCCACATCAGCAAATGAAGGTCCCAAAAGCTTTACTCCATCCACGTCATTAAGGTCGACTCTAATTTGAGGAGGCAGCTCTTCCCCAGTCATCTTTTGAGTGCCTTCCATCCTGGGGGGCTCATCTTCCAGCACTATATCAGACAATGTTCTGCTGCTATTCATAAGGTTTTCACTGGCTAATGCTTTTCAGAAGTAGACTGCCAGGTCCTTCTTCCTAGTCTGTCTTAGTCTGGAAGCTCAGCTGAAACCTGTCCTCCATGGGTGACCCTGCTGGTATCTGAATACCGGTGGCATAGCTTCCAGCATCACAGCAACACACAAGCCCCCACAGTATGATGCAGAAAACATTAAAAGAAGATGGAAGGAATATACAGAGTCAGTATACCAAAAAGAATTAGTTGATATTCAACCATTTCAAGAGGTAGTATATGATCAGGAACTGATGATACTGAAGGAAAAGTCCAAGCTGCTCTGAAGGCATTGGCAAAAAACAAGGCTCCAGGAATTGGTGGAATATCAATTGAGATGTTTCAACAAACAGATGTAGCGCTGGAGGTGCTCACTTATCTATGCCAAGAAATGTGGAAGACAGCTTCCTGGCCAACTGACTGGAAGAGATCCATGTTTATGCCTATTCCCAAGGAAGGTTGTCCAACCAAATGTGGAAATTATAGAATATCATTAATACCACATGCAAGCAAAATTTTGCTGAAGATTATTCAAAACCAGCTGCAGCAGTATATCAACAGGGAACTGCCAGAAATTCGGCCAGTTTCAGAAGAGGACATGGAACCAGGGATATCATTGCTGATGTCAGATGGATCCTGGCTGAAAGCAGAGAATACCAGAAGGATGTTTATCTGTGTTTTATTGACTATGCAAAGGCAATCGACTATGTGGATCATAACAAACTATGGATAACACTGCAAAGAATGGGAATTCCAGAACACTTAATTGTGCTCATGAGGAACCTTTATATAGATCAAGAGGCAGTTTTTTGGACAGAACAAGGGGATAACGATTGATTTAAAGTCAGGAAAGGTGTGCATCAGGGTTGTATTCTTTCACCATACCCATTTAATCTGTATGCTGAACAAATAATACGAGAAGCTGGACTATATGAAGAAGAATGGGGCATCGGTATTGAAGGAAGACTCATTAACAACCTGCGTTATGCAGATGACACAACCTTGCTTGCTGAAAGTGAAGAGGACTTGAAGCACTTACTAATGAAGATCAAAGACCACAGCCTTCAGTATGTATTACACCTCAACATAAAGAAAAGAAAAATCCTCACAACTGGACCAATGAGCAACATCATGATAAACAGAGAAAAGATTGAAGTTGTCAAGGATTTCATTTTACTTGGCTCCACAACCAACAGCCCTGGAAGCAGCAGTCAAGAAATCAAAAGATGCATTGCTTTGGGCAAATCTGCTGCAAAGGACTTCTTCAAAGTGTTGAAGAGCAAAGATGTCACCCTGAAGACTAAGGTGTACCTGACCCAAGCCATGGTATTTTCAATCGCATCATATGCATGTGAAAGCTGGATGATGAATAAGGAAGACCGAAGAAGAGTTGACGCCTTTGAGTTTGTGCTGTTGGCGAAGAACATTGAATATACCATGGACTGCCAAAAGAATGAACAAATCTGTCTTGGAAGAAGTGCGGCCAGAATGCTCCTTAGAAGCAAGGATGGCGAGACTGCATCTTACATACTTTGGACATGTTATCAGGAGGGATCAGTCCCTGGAGAAGGACATCATGCTTGGCAGAGTACAGGGTCAGTGGAAAAGAGCAAGACCCTCAATGAGGTGGATTGACACAGTGGCTGCAACAATGAGCTCAACCATGACAACGATTGTAAGGATGGCGCAGGATCAGGCAGTGTTTTGTTCTGTTGTGCATAGGGTCGCTATGAGTCGGAACCAACTCGACGGCACCTAACAACAACATATGCATATATATATGTATATACAATAATTTAATTCTCACAACAGCCCTATGAGGTTGACAATAGACCATATATTTTCAGGCTTCAAGAACTAGTAATGATCACCATCTATGAGAAATACAAAAGCTGTATAGGGTCGCTATGAGTCGAAATCGACTCAACGGTAATGGGTTTGGTTTTTTTTTTAATTTAATGCAATTAAAGGTAATGTCAGTAAATGAAGAACATTGTTGAGTTCAGAACCAAACAGACTTCGGATCAAATCCAAGCTCCATCACTATTGCCCAGATCTGCCAGTGGGGTACCTGTAGAGAAACAGCTTAAAATGATAAATGAACAAATGGGTGATTACTGCAAGTCTCTTTCCTTTCCCATGTCTCGATTTCCTCATCTATATAGTGAGAAGAATAAACTTGCTTGTTACCATCATTGCCGTCCCCCCCTTTTCTTAATCTATTCCCAGGAATGTTGGAAGACAAAAGATGTAATAAATATAAAGTATTTTGAGTACCTTAGGAATCACCACTTCCTAAGGGTGGTAGTAAAAATATTCTGGTAAATTGTGGAATTTGTTGTTATTATTGTTAATTGCTGTCAAATTGGCTCCCAACTCACAGTAACCCCACTTATAACACCACAAAATTTTGCCCTGTCCTGTGCCATCTGCATGGTCATTGGCGTGCTCAAGCCCATTATTGCAATCATCATATATTTTGAGTGCCTTCCAAACTAGGGAACTTGTCTTCTAGTAGTATATTGACAATACTCTCTTGTGACCCATAGGGTTTTCAGTGGCTGATTTTAGGAAGTAGATCGCCAGGCCTTTCTTTCTAGTCTTCCTTAGTCTGGAAGCTCCCCTGAAACCTATGCACCTGCTGGTACTTGGAATACTGGTGACATAGCTTCCAGCATCATGGCACCACACTAGCCACCATAGTACGACAAATTGACAGACAGCAGAATTAAGAAATAACACATTTGTAAATTAAACAAAATATGAATATCTGCTCTAGTTTATGATGGTGGAAGAATTCTCCAGAATAAACTAGGGAGGGACTAAGAGCCAGCCTCAGAATGGGAAGAACTTTGGAAACTCTGTTTCTGAAACTTTTTCCATTTGAATGTAAACCCATTTAGAGTGAAATTAGTATTTTCATCTGAGGAGCACACTGTGCATGCAGTCTGGTCAGTATGTCAGGATTTGTGTGTGTATGTGTCTGTATATATATTGCATATTTATAATGTTAGCCCAGTTTGTAAAACAAAAATTTATGTGAGCAGCAGGAGTTTATCATAAGCAATGAAATCTTTTATATGGATTCTTTCCCATTCTTTCCAGGGGAATTTCTCAGGATTTTTTCCACAACTCAGTTTCAGACTGAGAGAGTACTTGTTGTTGGTTTTCTTCCCAACCATTCCCCTTTTCCTCCTCTTTGCCACAGCTCACTGGGAATCAGAGGCAGGCCATTCCTAGAGTGCTATTTGCTGGTAAGATGAGGACTTTCGGCATCAGTGGTCTTTTGCAGCTTGTCAGGTCTGGAAGAATTGGGGGAAACATTCCCATCTTGGTATTATTAGTGGCTCTGAATTCAGGTGATTACATAACAGAAAAGCTCATAGAAATCTTAAGGTTCCTCTGAAAGGTAACTTTGGAATGGGCCAGCCCTGTATACAGAAGGCCAGGAGTCTAACATGAGACATCATTTGAGACATGTCAAAGGCCTCCCTGGCTCCACACTATCTCTCACTGGATGCTTTTAGCCTAAAATTTACACATTGTCTTTTTGGCCCCAAGAAT
This sequence comes from Loxodonta africana, assembly GCF_030014295.1. NCBI lineage: Eukaryota > Metazoa > Chordata > Mammalia > Proboscidea > Elephantidae > Loxodonta > Loxodonta africana. Next base: position 160,268,717 of record NC_087344.1, on the reverse strand, counting down.
ATTCTCACTTTGCTTTGACACTGCCAGATGCTCAAGAACTGAGCAGTCAATTCACCACAACAGCTCTTGATTCTGTCACTCTCTCTGTATCACAAATATGAGGACACTTTCTCATCTAATAAGTAAAAAATAAATTCTATCAGGATTTTATCCGGTTTGTAAAGAAACAAAAGATGTGCAAGACTGATACGTTGGAAAACCACAAAACATCATTAAAAGACATTAAGAATACCGAAATAAAGGAAAATACATCTATTTTCATGAATTATTTATATTGTTAAAGTGGCAATACTCCACAAATTTATCTCTAAAGCCAACACAATCCCGATCAAAATTTTCCAACTACATTTTTTTTTTCAGAAATTGGCAAGTTGGTTCTAAAATTTCTATGGAAGTCAAGAAATCTAGAATAGACAAAACAATCTTAAAAATAAAAATCAAAGTTGGAGGACTGACATTTCTCAATTTCAAAATTTACTATAAAGCTACAATAATCAGGACAGTGTGGTACTGGCATAGGATAGATCTATATATAAGTGGAATACAATTGAGACTCTGGAAATAGATTTTAACATTAATGGTCAATTGATTTTCTACAAGTGTCAAAATCATTCAATGGGGGAAAGAATAAAAAAAATCATTCAACAGGGAAAGAATAGCTGTCAACAAACGGTGCCAGGACAACTGGATATTCACATGCAAAAGAATGAAGTAGGACCCTTACCTCACACCACATGAAAAAATTAACTCCAAATAGATCATAGATGTAAGTCTATGAGCTAAAACTATAACACTCTTAGGAGAAAACACAGACACAAATCTTTTTAAAAATTTACTTTCTTTTTGTTGTTGAGAATGTACACAGCAGAAGATACATCAATTCAACAATTGCTATATGTACAATTCAGTGACAATGGTTACATTCTTTGCATTGTGCAATCATTCTCACCCTCGTTTTCTGAGTTGTTCCTCCCTCATTAACATACTCTCACTGCCCCCTAAGTTTTCTATCTGAACTTTTGACTTGTTGTTGTCAATTTTAGCCCATGTAGATAGTTCTTCATAGGGCACAATACTCAAGGTAGACACTCTTTACTACTTAAACTAAACTGTGGTTTGGTTTTAAGAAGACTTCAAGGGATATTTTTGGTTTAAAATTTGAAGATTATCTCAGAGCAATAGTTTCAGGGGTTCATCTAGCCTCCATGGCTGCAGAAAGCCTGGATTCCGTTAGAATTTGAAATTCTGTTCAAATTTTCCCCCTTTTGATCAGGATTCTTCTATGGAATCTTTGATTAAAATATTCAGTAATGGTAGCCAGGCACCATCCAGTTCTTCTGGTCTCATGACAAAGGAAGCAGTTGTTCTTGGAGGCAATTAGCCACACATTCCATTTCCTCCTGCTATTTCTGATTCTTCTTTTTTGTTCCAGGTGAATAAAGACCAATTCTTGTGCTTTGGTTGGCCACTTGCAAGCTTTTAAGACCCAGGAACTACACAATGAACTAGGAGGTAGAACTGAAGCACTAAACATATTATTAAGCCAATTAACTGGGATGTACCATGAAACCATCATCCTAAACCTCCAAACCAAGGAAACAAATCCCATGTGGTGTTTGGTTGTTCACAAACAGCCTCATAAACTACTCTTCTCTTTTTCTGTCATCATTGTAAATATATCTATAGCACAGCTTTTGCCAATTCAACTTTTTACAGGTGTACAACTTATTGGCAGCAATTACCCTTACTCTTAGTCAAAGTGATTTTTCTATTGTCGTAAACCAAAACTCAGTGCTCCATAAGCAATAATCCTCCCTTTTCCCTTCCCTGTCACCCCTGCTAACCACTAAAAAACTTTGATCTCTATACATTTACCTGTTCTTGTCTTTTTATATAAGTTAGGTCATACAATATTTGGCCTTCTGTGATTGACTTATTTCACTCAGCATAATGTCATCAAGCTCCATCCATATGGTAGCATGTATCAAGTTTTCATTTTTCTTATTGGTTGAGTAGTATTCTGTTGTTTGTATGTATCACATTTTGTTTATCCATTCATCCATTGATGGGTATTTAGGATGTTTCCGCCTTTGGCTATTGTGAATATTTCTGCAGTGAACATTGGTGTACAAGTATCTGTTTGAGTTTCTGCTTTCAAATCTTTTGGGTCTATTCGTAGGAGTGGAATTGCTAGGTCATATGGTAGTTCTTTTTGCAGTTTTTTGAGGAACTGCCATACTGTTTTCCACAATGGCTATATATATCATTTTACATTCCCACCAGCAGTGGATAAGAGTTTCACTTTCCTCACATCTTCACCAATATTTGTTATTTTCTGGGTTTTCATAGCTGTTGTTTCTTTGTTTGTTTACTTTTGTTTTTTAATCTTTGCCATTCTAAACCCAAGTCAAGTCTAGTGGGAGTAAAATTGTATCTCATTGTGGTTTTGATTTGCATCTCTCTAATGACTAATGACATAGAGCGTGTTTTCATGTGTTTGGTGGCCATTTGGATGTCCTTTTTGATGAAATGTCTATTCAAGTCCTTTGCCCATTTTTGATTGGCTTATTTGCATTTTTGTTTTTAAGTTGTTTAAATTATTTATATGTATATACATATATATGTTTATACATATATATATATATATATATATATATTTGTTATTAGGAAACCCTGGTGGCGTAGTGGTTAAGTGCTATGGCTGCTAACCAAAGGGTCAGCAGATCGAATCTGCCAGGCACTCCTTGGAAACCCTGTGGGGCAGTTCTACTCTGTCCTATAGGATCGCTATGAGTGGGAATTGACTTGACGGGAACGGGTTTGGTTTTTTGGTTTTATATGTTATTAGGTTCTTATCAGATATATGATTTCTGAAGATACTCTCCTATTCGATAGTTTGTTGTCTTAGGCTGGGTTCTCTAGAGGAGTAAAACCAGTGAAGCATATGTAGAGAGAGAGATTTATTTCAAGGAAATGGCTCACGCAGTTGTGAAAGCTTTCAAGTCCCAAATCCATGGATCAGGCATCAGGCTGGAGGCGCCTTCTGGTTCATGTGATTGCATGGGCTGACGAACCTAAAATTGGCAGGCCAGACAGCAGACTGCTGGCTCACCGGGCTGCAGGACCTGGGGAAACCAAAAAATCTGCAGGTCAGATTGCAGGCTGCTAGCTCGCATCCCCCAAACTGGAGATTAGAGGATCAAGAGAGGGTAAGCTTTGCCAGAACATCCATACATATTAGATGCAGACCACACCCCTATGGAAACTTCCCTTTAAATCGATTGGCTCCTCACATCAAATCAGAAAATGGAGGCTGACTACAGAATATCTTCCAAAGCATTGAGAATCATGGCCTACCAAATTTACACATAACCTTAACCATCCCAGTGCACCCCTTGTCAATATGGCACATGTGCACATCTCCTTAAACCACACATAATCTTTAAATAAGAAAATTATGAAGTCACACTTGTGCCTGACGTGATAAAACTAACACATGGACAACTGGAAACACACTAACCTCATTTACATCTTGAATAAGAGAGGGAAGAAAACAAACACATTATATTTATATATATATATACACACACACACACACACACATATGATGAAACAAGGAAGAAATACTAAAACAATTATAGCCCTCATTTCTGCAAATAATCATGAAGTCATAGTAGATATTCAGAACTACATTTTTCCATCACCCATTCCATATTCCCTTTGCCCTCAACAAGCTCCTCAGCTGGTCGTGGTTCTTTGCCTCGTGGGATGACCCAAACTTTCATTTCTAAAGGATCTGGGTCATTAGTAGTCATGTCGGAATTGGGTTCCTGTAGTTTTCCACTGATTTTAACCACAGGGTATGGTAGTACTAAGAGGTGTCCTAAGGGATCTCCTCTATTCTAGACACACTATTCTTTACTGTCATGATGTAATATCAATCTGATTTCCTCTTGGTAATCAGGATCAACCACATCAGCCAATACGGTAACTCCCTTATTTGCCGGTTGATCCAGAGGAATGAGGAACCAAAAGTAGCTGGGTGGCATTCTTAACTTTCAGTTCAACGCAATCAGTGTTGTATCTCTTGGTGGGAGCATTCCTCTCTTTGGAACTAAGACCTACATAGCACAGGGCCATGAGGATAGGAAACAAAAATTTTGCAAGTGGGTAACTAGGGATAGTAGTAAACGGTGCCACTCCCATTTCCACCCCGTGATTCCCAAACTCATGAGTCCTGGCTATGGGAGAAGAACCATGTACTGAATGCTGGTTTAGAGCATATATAGCTTCCTGGAGAACATTGCCCCAACCCTGCAAGGTATTGCCACATAGCTTGTGCCATAATTCTGTCTTTAGAAGGTTCTTCCATTGTTCTATCAAGCCAGATGCTTCAGGATGATGGGGAAATTGTAAGACCAGTGAATTCCATGAGAAAGGGGCCCATTATCACCCTTCATTTGCCGTGAAGTGAGTTCCTTGATCTAATGCAATGCTTTGAGGGATACCGTGATGGTGGATAACTCATTCTTTAAATTTGTGGATGGTAGTTTTGGCAGAAACATTGGGTGAATGGAAGGCAAATCCACATCCAGAGTAAGTGTCTATCCCAGTAAGGAAAAAACGTCATTCTTTCCATCATGGAAGAGGTCCAATTTAATCAACCCACCACCAGGTTACTGACTGATTGACCCCAGGAGTGGCGCTGTGTCAGGGTCTCAGTGTTGGTCTCTGCTGCTTGCATGTTGTTCACTCAGCAGTGGCTGTAGCCAAGTTAGCCTTGATGAGTGGAAGTTCGTGAGGCTCAGCCTGCGCATAACCTCCAACCATGCCACCATAGCCGTTTTGTTCATGAGCCCATTGAGCAATGATGGAAGTAGCTGGGGAAAGAGGATGACTGGTTTCCACAGAACACATCATCCTATTCACTTGATTGTTAAAATTCTTCTCTACTGAGATCACCCTTTGGTGAGCATTCATATGAGACACAAATATCTTCACTTCTTCGGCCCATTCAGAAAGGTCTATCCACATACTTCTTCCCCGTATCTCCTTGTTACCAATTTTCCAATCATGTTCCTTCCAACTTCTTGACCATTGGCCACAGCCCATGAATCAGTCAGTATACAATCACACATCTAGCCATTTCTCCTTCCAAGCAAAGTTAACAACCTGGTGCACTGCTTGAAGTTCTGCCCATTTGGAGAATTTCCATTCACCACTGTCCTTCAGGGATGTCCCAGAAAAGGGCTGCCATGCTGCTGCTGTTCACTTTCGAGTGGTGCCTGCATATCACACAGACAACCTATAAACCAGGCATGAGTTTTTTCTTCCTCAGTCAACTGTTTGTAAGAAACTCTCCATGAGGCCATAGGTGCAGACTGGGGAAAGGAAGGTAATATATCAGGAGTAGGGACAATGGGCATTTGAGCTACTTCTTTTTGTAACTCATTTGTGCCTTCAGGACCTGGTTGAGACTGATCTTGTATATACCACTTCCATTTAATAATGCTGTGATGCTCTGCATGTCCGGCTTCATGAGTCTGTGGGTCAGATGACACCCAGTTCAAGGTGGGCAGCTTGGGCTATGTAGTGACTTGGTGGTCCAAGTTTAAGCATTTAGTCTCTACTAAGACCCAGTAACAAGCCAAAATCTGTTTCTCAAAAGGAGAGTAGTTATCTACAGAGAACAGCACAACTTTGTTCCAAAATCCTAAAGGTTTGTCTGTGATTAACCAGTAGGAACCAAACAGCATCTCTATACACCATTGACACTTCAAGAGCCATTGGATCAGCTGGATCATATGACCCAAGTGGCAGAGAGCCTTGCATGGCATCCTGAACCTGCTGCAGAGCATTCTGATTTTCTGGGCCCCACTCAAAACTAGCAGCTTTTCAAGTCACTTGATAAATAGGCCAGAGTAGCACACCCAAATGAGGGATACATTGCCTCCAAAATCCAAAAAGCCCCGCGCATTGTGCCTCCTTTTTAGGTATAGGAGGGGCCAGGAGTAACAACTTATCTTTCATTTTAGAAGGAATATTTCAACATGTCCCACACCACTAGACCCCTAGAAATTCCACTGACGTGGAAGGCATCTGAATATTTGCCAGATTAATTTCCCACCCTCTAAAAAAAAAATTTTTTTTTTTTTTTTTTACCACACTAATGTCTTACCAATAATTCTAGAGTAGTTGATAGTTCTTCTTTAGTAGGTCCAATCATCATAATGTCATCAATGTAATAGATCAGGGAGAGAAAGGTGATCAAGTTCCCTACAGACTAAATTATGACATATGGCTGGAGAATCGATATACCTCTGAGGTATAAGAGGGAAGGAGTATTGCTAGCCTTGCCAGCTGAAGGCAAACTTCTTCTGGTGTTCCTTTCAAACTGGAATCAAGAAAAAGGCCTTGGCCGATCAATAGCTGCATACCAGTTACCAGGAGATAAATTAATTTGCTCAAGCAAAAAAACCACATCAGTGACAGCAGCTGCAATTGGAGTCACCACCTAGTTAATCCACCGTTATTCTCCAAGATTCATCTGTTTTTTCAGGCCAAATAGGCAAGTTGAATGGGAATGTGGTAGGAATTACCATCCTTGCATCCTTCAAGTCCTTAAAGGTGGCACTAATCTCTGCAATCTCTCCAGGAATGCAGTGTTGCTTTTGGTTTACTATTGTCATGGGTAGAGACTGTTCTAGTGGTTTCCACTCGGCTTTTCCTACTACAATAACCCTTACTCCACATGTCAGGGATCCAATGTGGAGATTCTTCCAGTTGTTGAGTATGCCTATTCCAATTATGCATTCTGGAACTGGGTAAATAACTACATGATGGATTTGAGGACCCATTGAACACATTGTGAGAATGAACTGAGCTAAGACTCCATTAAACCTGGCCTCCATATGCACCTACACTGACTAGTGGGCCACAGTGATGATTTGAGTCTCCTGGAATTAGAGTCAGTTCAAAGCTAGTTTCCAGTACTCCCTGGAAAGTCTGATTTTTTCCTTTTCCCCAGTGGACAGTCACTCCCATAAAACGCCATAGACCCTTTTGTGGAAGACTGGAAGAAAGATTAACAGTATAAATTTTTGGAAGTGCAGTGGAGTCCCTCCGCAAGGGGACCCAGCTTCCCCTTCATTCAAGAGGTTGTGAATCTGTAAACTGGCTCAAGTCTGGGAATTGAGGAGCAGTGGCTCTCTGTTCTCGTGATTCAACTTGGACTGCAGTTTACTTGACCTAGAATTCTTTCGCTTGTACAGATCAAGTAAATATTTATTGTGTTTCCCATCTAGTTCACTCCTAGGCACACCATGACTAAGTAGCCAAAGCCATAAGTCCAGATAAGTCAGACTATTCTGATGACTGTTTTGATTCTGCTGTCCATTATGGTAACCATGCCCACATTGTCTTTGTCAGTTAAGTGCCACCACTTGGCCTCTACCAACCCAGGGTCCAATCAGCTTCAATGTAGTTGGATGTCTTAACTGAGTTAGGGCAGTTCCCACCGTCAAGTCTGACTTATGTAAAATAGCAATCACAGTAGTCTTCAAAGATGTTGGGGCTCCCTTCACAAATTTGTTCCTCACCGTTGTAGTAAAAGATGTGTTCTCTGGGCACTTCATGTGTGGGTCTGTGGGTCCAATCTGATAAATTGACTCTAACGTTACAATTTCCCGAAGCTTTTTTTTTTTTTTTTTGGAGAGACCTTCCTTTACAGCATACCAAGGCAGGTCTGGCATTTCAAATTGATTTAGTGTAGGCCACTGCTTAATCCACGTTTCAGTGAACCAACAAAATAAGCTATTAGATCCTTTTTTAACCTCTTGAGCTGAAACATTTAATGAAGAATCCATGTTTTGTGGGCCCATATCAATAAACTCAGACTGATCTTATTTCATGTTCCTTGTACCATTATCCCACAACCTTAATAGCCGTTTCCACACATATTTCCCAGGTTTCTGTTTGTATGTATTAGAAAAATCAAGCAGTACTTTTAGAGCGTAGCATACCTCCTGACAAGTCACACTGTGTACTTTCTCTCTTGGGACTCTCTGGGACTTAAATCTAGTTATAGGCCTAGAAGCAAAAATGGGTGGTGGTGTGTGTCCTGGGATATTCCACAACGTCTTATAAGGCATCTGCCTCAGCTGATGTCCCAGGCAATACCCAAGTGACACCCCAGGTAATATCTCAGACAAAGACTCTTCAGGCACAGCTGGGTGAATCTCATCAGATGGGGGTGGAAGGGATAATGGTTTTACTGGTGAGGGTATCTTAGCAGACAAAACTGGAGCAATTTCTTCAGATGGGAGTAAGAGGGCTGGTTCTGTTGGCAGAAGTGATTCTATGGGATTTTGGGGCTTAATGTCCCAGCTTCATGATTATCTGCCCATATGTCCACATCCCAAGTTTCAGGTTTCCATTTCTTCCCAATCAATGCCTTCACTTTAACTTCAGATACCACTCAAGGTTGGGAATTCATTGGCATTGTAATTCAGCCACACTTACTGTAAGACTCCGAGTTTTATTTTTGGCAGTATCAGCTCTATTACTGCAAGAGATAAGGCTTTTATTCAGGGAAGAAGTGGCAATTTTCAGGTCTTGTATATGGCGCTTGAGCTGTGACTCTGAAGGTTTGAGTTCATCCCTATCTTTTACCACGTTGTCTAATGAAAGCAGGACCAAACAACCAGCTTCTGTATACTTCTCATTCTAACAAAATTTTAGAAAAGTATCAAATATGTAATCACCGAACCTTGTCTCTCACAAACATTTGATCAATTGCTGTTGATATTTTGTGTATTTCTTTTGCCATCTCACTCCATGGATTAGCAGTGCCCTCTTTACTACTAGAGACAGAGTCATCAGCACCTTTAAGATTAGCCAGACTCGAGAACCAAATCAGAAAACTCATCCTTATGATTTTGTTTCTCTAGAGCCACTCTTGGTGTGCTGCTCTAATGGTTACCTCAAATAAGGAAGAGGTTTTGGATTTAGGTAATGGGTAGAGGCTGGAAGAGATTTAAGGTGACTAAGAGAAAAAGCCTAGGTTGCCTTGAGGAGAATGTTAGTAGAATTATGGGTGTCAAAGGCAATTCTGGCAAGGGTTCATAAGGAAATGAGGAGAGCTATAGAGAAAGTCTCTATTGTCTTAGAGAATACATAAGGTGCCAGCAACAAAATATTGCTATAAATGTTAATCTTAAATGTGGTTCTGGTGAGGTTTTAAAAGAAAATGATGAACGTGTGATTGGACAATGGAAGAAGGGTGATATTTTTTATTCAGTGGCAAAAAACTTATCTGAATTATGTTCAGCTATTTGGTGGAAGGTAAAACTTGTAGTTGATGAACTTGAATATCTGGCTGAGGAAATGTCTAAGCAAGATCTTAAGGGGGCTGCATGGTTTCTCCCTGCTGCTTGTAGTAAAATGTGAGAGGAAAAGATGGACTTAAAAATGAACTGAGCAAAATGAAAACAACTTAAAGATTTGGAAAATGCTGTTGTGCAAACTAAGGACAAGTGTCCTAGAATGTCCACCAAAGACTAGGCTAGACAATCTTTTCTTAAAGAGATTAAGCTTGTCACTGATGGATCTAACCAACTACCACAGCAGAAAAACCATCAGCTCAGACTGAAGGGGACAGAAAAAGAAAAGAAAGAATACTGCCTCTTGGAATATTATAGGCAGGAACCAGGGCAAAGGAGCTACATTTGTTGTCCTCCAAGAAAAAAAAAGATCATTCCTGGAGCAGCTTGGAGATCAACAGAACTGTTGGAAGGAGCACAGGAAGCAGGGCTTTCCCAGTTTCAAAGGGTGGGGCCACAGTCTCCTGGATCTCAAAAGATGAGGTCATAGCCTCCTAGGTTTCAAAGAGTCAAATCTTTACCAGCTTAATCCAGAGTGTGGTTGCTGTTAAGGTGTGCCAGGGAGATGGGACCACCATCCAAAGCTGATGGGGCAGGACTGCCTTGCTCAAGAGACAGAAGAATGGAGCCTGCCAGGGCCGAGGCGTTGGGGTAGCCACTCAGATAGACTAAGAGAATGGGGCCGCCCAAAGCTGAGAGAACAGAGTGGCCATCTTAGAAGGCCTGGGAGGTGGAGCTGAAGCCCAGGGTCAAGGGGCCTCCACAGAGAATCCAGAGGGCATAGCCAATACTGAGAGTCTGGAGGGCAGGGCCAATGCCCAGAGCTTCTCAGAGAAGAGAGGATTATTTCCAAACCTTGATAGCTAATGTAATATGTTCTTCTGGGCTTTGGACCTCCTTGGTGCCTCTTATCCATACTTCCCCTCCAATTTCTCCCATTTTCATGGAAATGTCTACCTAGTGCCTGTTCCACCATTGTTCTTTGGAAACCGGTAACTGGTATTCTAGATTTTACAGGCTCACAGATGAAGAGGAATTTTGCCCCAGGATGAAATATGCCTAAAGTCTCACCCATGTTTGATTTAGATGATTCAAAAGATGAGATTTTGGTGGTACAACATGCACTCATTAGGACAAAATGGGCAGGGCGCCCAGGTGAAGCCCATTTTCACCTGCAGAAGCCAAGTGGGAGCTGCAGATCTGTGGTATTGGACACCTCCCAACCCCTAAGAAGGGGCCTCACCCACTCACACTGAGGACCTGATGGCTGACAGTACCACCCACTCCATCTAGCTGCCCACGATGGGGGCTGAGAACTAGTGGAGTCCCCTAATCCCTCCAGCCAACATCACCAGGCACCCAAGGACCAGCTACACTACCCTCCTCCCACTATGCACTCTAGTGGACAGGGGCACATCTTCCATTCAGGCACCCAGGGACAGCTGACAGCCCCCTGCCTTGCCCCTCACATCATTCCCCACTGCAAACAGAGACCTGTGCTTGTAGCAAACACCCACATGCAGCCCTGCCCACCCAGGAGTGTAGGTGAGAGTCTCCGTACCACACACTCAGTGACCAACAACCTTAGCCCCTGCTCCCTGACCAACCAGCAAGTGGCAGAGCACACAAACGACATTCAACACAATGATCAGGGAGAACACCCCCTGCATCCCTGGCCAGGTGACCAGCAGAACAGATTCACCACCTCACCAAAAACACCATCTACATACTCAGCAGCCCCAGAAGAACAGTGAGCAGACTCCTGAGCTCACACGCCTAGTAGCTACTCCAACCACCTGGAGACAAGAGGTGAGAGCTTCAACATGGCCAGATTAAGGACCAGCCCAGCACACATGCCCAGCCTACTTGGATATATCAAAACAAAACAAAAATTCAGGATGCAGTAAACAAATGTCTTAGTCATCTAGTGCTGCTATAAAAGAAATACCACAAGTGGATGGCTTTAACAAAGAGAAATTTATTTCCTCACAGTAATGTAGGCAAAAAGTCCAAATTCAGGGCATCAGCTCCAGGGGAAGTCTTTCTCTCTCTGTCGGCTCTGGAGGAAGGTTTTTATCCTCAATCTTTCCCTGGTCAAGGAGCTTCTCAGGCACAGGGACTCTGGGTCCAAAGGATGCGCTCTGCTCCCAACACCGATTTCTTGGTGGTATGAGGTCTCCCTGTCTCTCTGCTCTCCTTTCTTTTATATATCAAGAGATTGCCTGAAGACACAATCCAATCTTGTAGCTTGAGTCCTGCCTTGCTAACACAACAGCTGCCCATTTCCCCTCATTAACATCACAGAAGCAGAATTTACAACATACAGGAAAATCACATAATACCGGGAATGATAGCCCAGCCCAAATCAATACACACATTCTTGGGGGGACATAATTCAATCCATGACAACAAACATACAATAAATAAATATACTAAGTTCTTGTTGCCTCAGAGACAACAGTTTCAATATCAAATCACATAACAAAGCAGGACAAGATGGCTCCAGCAAGTGATCAAAATAAAGAGCCAGAAAACCTTCCAGAGGAAGATAAAGCAATGAAATTACCTGATAAAGAATTCAAAAGAATGAATATACAGAGTCCTCTAAGAGATCAGGTAGGAGATCAGGCAAAACACTGCTCTGGCTAGGACTTCTAATACAACATTGGTTAGAAGTGGTGAGAGCAGAGACCCTTGTCTTTTTCCTGATTTCAAGGGGAGAGATCCCAATCTTTCCCCATTAAATATAATGTTGGTTGTTGGTTTTTTATATATGCCCTTAATCATATAGAGAAACTTCCCTTCTATTCCAATCTTCTTGAGGATTTTCATCAAGAAAGGGTGTTGGATTTTATTAAAAGCTTTTTCTGCACTGATGAAGATGATCATGTGGTTCTTTTCCTTTCTTCTATTGATTTGGTATATTCGTTTTCTAATGTTGAACCATATTGGCATTCCTGGAATAAGTCCCACCTGGTCATGGTATATGTTGTGCTTTCATTTTCATTTAACTGTAGGAAATCTGTTATTTCTCTTTTGATTTCTTCCTTGACACATGAGTAGTTTGATAGTGTGTTGCTTAATTTCCATATGTTTGTGTATTTTCCAGGTTTTTTTCTGTTATTGGTTTCTAACTTCACTCCATTGTGGTCAGAGAAAATACACTGTATGATTTCAATCTTTTAAAATTTATCGAGACTTGCTTTGTGAGCTAATGCGTGGTCTTTCCTGGAGAATGATCCATGTACACTGGAGTAGACTGTATACTGTGCTGTTGTTGAGTGGAGTGTTCTCTACATGTCTGTTAAGTCTAGTGGGTTTATAGTGTCATTCAGGTTCTCTGTTGCCTTGTTGATCTTCTTTCTAGATGTCCTGTCCAATATTGAATGTGGTGTATTGAAGCTGCAACTATTATTGTGGTGCCATCTATTTCTCCCTTCAATTCTCTGTTTTATATATTTAGCTGCTCCAGTGTTGGGTGTATATATATTTATGATTGTTAAATCTTCTTGATGAATTGACCTTTTTAATACTATATAATGTCTATCTTCATCTGTTCAAACAGATTTTCTCTTAAAGTCTACTTTGATATTAAGATTGTCACCCCAGCTATATTTTGGTTATTATTTGCACTGAATATTTCTCCATCCTTTCACTTTCAACCCATTTGTGTCCTTGGGTATAGGGTGTGCAGAGAGTTGGATCATGTTTTTTTATCCATTCTGTCACTCTCTGCCTCTTGACTAGAGCATTTAGTCCACTGACATTCACTATAATTACCGGTAAGAAGTGATTTACTTCTGCCACTTGGTTTTTATGTGTCTTGAGCCTTCTTTGTCTTTTTCCTTTACTATCATTTGCTTTTGTGTTATGTTGGTTTACTGTGGTGAACCATTTCGGTTCCCTTCTTCTTTCCTTTTGTGAATGTCTTTTAGATATTTTCTTAGTGGTTACCGTGATTACATTTAATAGCTTGTATTTTTTACATCCAAGGGTAGCTGGTACCAACTAACTTCAGTAACATACAAGAAATTCTATACTTATACCATTCCACCCACTCCCCCATTTTGTTGTTGTTATCACTAATTACACCTTCATATTTCATGTGTGCTGAAACCTAATTTTATCCTTGTTTTTTATACTTTTGTCATTAAAAAGCATAAAGGACAAAACAAAATTATCAAACACGAATACCTTATTACTAGCCCTTATTCTTGTGCATGCAATTCCCTTTACTAGGGATCTTTCTTCTTATGTATGGTTTTGCATTTCTTTCTAGGGTCTTTTTCCTTCCATCTGCAGAACTCCCATTAGTATTTTTTGTGGGGCCAGTCTGGTGCATATGAACAGTCTCAATTTCTGTTCATCTGGGAATGTTTTAATTTCACTCTCATTTTTGAAGGACAGTTTCACTGGGTATAGTATTCTTGGTAGACAGGGTTTTTTTTCTTTTTCTTTCTTTCTTTCAGCACTTTATATCATTCCATTGCTTTCTGGACTCCAATATTTCTGAGGAGAAATTGGCACTTAATCTTATTGGGGATACTTTATATGTGACTGCTTGCTTCTTTCTCACTGCTTTTAGGATTCTCTGTTTATTCTTAATTTTTGAGAGCCTGACTATGATGTCTTGGTGTATATCACTTTGGGTTTATCTTGAGTGGAGCTCTTTGAGCTTCTTGAACTTGTAGATTCATGTCCTTCTTCAGATTGGGGAAATTTTCTGTCATTATTTCTTCAAATATTCTTTCCATCCCTTTCTCTCTCTCATCTCCTTCTGGAATTCCCATGGTGCATGTATTAGGTCTCTTGATATTGTCCCATAATTCCATTAAACTATGCTCAGCCTTCATGAGCCTTGGTTTTTGTTGCTCTTCAGTTCTGACTATCTTGGTCTCTAATTTACCAATTCTTTCTTTTGCCCGATTAAGTCTGTTGTTAAATCCTTCCATTGTGTTTTTCATTTCAGTTATTGTCTCTTTCAACTGAAATATTTCTGTGTGAATTCTTTTTCTCTTTTTTGGATCCTTGGCTTGTTCATGCACTATTTTCCTTATTTCTTTTAGATCTTTATCTATGTTTTCCCTTAGTTCTTTAATTATGAAAACATAGACTTAAATATTTGTGACCTTGGATAATGCAATAGTTACTAAGGTATAACATCAAACAAAAGTGAAAGCGTAAAAGCAGTAGATTCATTGGATTTCATCAAAATTAAAAACTTTTGTGTTTCAAAGGGCACCATTGACAAACTGAAAAGATAGCCCAGAGAATGGCAGAAAATGTTTTCAAATCATATATTTGATGAGGAATTTGTATTCAAAACATATAAAGGACTCTTAGAACTCAGCAATAGAAAGACTAATAATGTAATTTAAAAATAGGCAAAAGATTTCAACAGACATTTCTCCAAATAGGCAAATGCCTGGTAAGCACATGAAAAGATGTGATTTCCGCATCTTTTAACATTATTTGTCATTAAAAAAAAAAAGCCTGCTGTTGTCAAGTTGATTCCAACTCATGGCTACCTTATAGGACAGAGTAGAACTGCCCCATAGTGTTTCAAAGGAGTACCTGGTGGATTCGAACTGCCGACCTTTAGGCTAGAAGCCATAGCTCTTAACCACTATGCCACCAGGGTTTCCAGGGACATAATAGTTGTACCAATATTGCCCCATCTCCCAAACATTTTAGTTAATTTAAACATCTACGTGCTGTGTTAATATAATTGATGAAGTTGGTGAAGTTAAGGAAATGCAAATCAAAACCACAAGATAATACTTCACACCCACTTGTTGTTGTTAGGTGCCATCTAGTTGGTTCCGACTCATAGCAACTCTACGTACAACAGAACAAAACACTGCTCAGTCCTGTACTACCCTTACAATTGTTGCTGTTTGAGCCCATTGTTGCAACCATTGTGTCAATTCATCTCATCGAGGGTCTTTCTCTTTTGTGTTGACCGTGTACTCTACCAAGCATGATGTCCTTCTCCAGGGACTGGTCCTCCTGATAACATATCCAAAGTACGTGGGACAAAGTCTCATCATCCTTGCTTTTAAAGAGCATTCTGGCTGTACTTCCAAGACAGATTTGTTTGTTTTTCTGGCAGTCCATGGTATAGTCAGTATTCTTCACCAACACCATAATTCAAAGGCATGAATTCTTCTTTGGTCTTCCTTATTCACTGTTCAGCTTTCACATGCAAATGAGGTGATTGAA
The DNA here is from genome assembly GCF_030014295.1 of Loxodonta africana. Taxonomy (NCBI): domain Eukaryota; kingdom Metazoa; phylum Chordata; class Mammalia; order Proboscidea; family Elephantidae; genus Loxodonta; species Loxodonta africana. The sequence goes on along the minus strand of NC_087344.1, from coordinate 160,253,115 downwards.
ACACCACGGCTTCGGTCAGGCACACCTTACTTCTCTAAGTGACATCTTTATTTTTAACATTTTAAAGAGGTCTTTTGCAGCAGATCTGCCCAGTGCAATACATCATTTGATTTCTTAACTACTGCTTCCATGGGCTTTGAATGTAAATCCAAATAAAAATGAAATCCTTGACAACTCCAACATTTTCTCCATTTATCATGATGTTGCTTATTGGTCCAGTTGTGAGACATTCTGTTTTCTTTATGTTGAGGTGTAATCCATACCGAAGGCTGTAGTACTTGATCTTCATCATACCCACTAGGATGGCTATAATAAAAAAGACAATAATAAGTATTGACAAGTATGTGTAGAAATTAGAACTCTCATCCTTTGCTGGTGGGGCTATAATATGGTGCAACCACTTTGGAAAACAATTTGGCAGTTTCTCAAAAAGTTAAACCTAGAGTTACCATATGATCAAGAAACGCCACTCCTAGGTAACTATCCAAGAGACTTGAAAATGTATGCCAACACAAAAATTTGTACATTAGTGTTCATAACAGTACTACTAACATTAGACATAAGGTAGAAACAACCCAAATGTCCATCAATGAGTGAATGGATAAACAAAATTTAGTATACCCATACAATGGAATATTATTCAGTCATAAAAAGAAACAAAATGCCGATACATGGTACAGCATAGATGAACCTTGAAAATGTTGTGTTAAGTGAAGGAAGCCAGACATAATAGGATATTTATTATATGATTCTATTTATATGAAATGTCCAGAGTAGGCAAATCCATAGAAAAAATATATTAGTGATTATCAGGGGGTCAGGTTAGGAGGACAGGTGGAGTGAATGTTAATGGGTACAGGGTTTCTTTCTGGGGTGATTAAATGTTCTGGGGTTAGATAGTAGCGATGGTTGCAAATCCTTGTGAACATACTGAAAACCATTGAGTTGTACACTTTAAAAGAGTGAATTTTATAGGATATGAATTAAATATAAAAAAAAGTTGTAAAGACTACTGTTAAAAATAATGCATAATAATAACAGCTATCATTTATTAGCCCTTACTATGTCTGAGGTTAAAGCTTACATTGGCTAAAACTTTGTAGAGTAAAATTTGTTAATGGGAAAAAATTAATGGAAAAATCGAATCTGTCAGAAAAATCCACATCTGAAAATTTGACACACGGGAGAAGTGACCAAAAAAATAATAAATAAAAAGGCAGAAGCTATAATCAGGAAACAAAATTAATACAGATTAGCAAATCAAATCTTTAGTAAATATTTAGATAAAAAAACATAATCCCAATAAAATTATTTTCAATAAAATTGAAAGGATGATGAAAGATTTTGGAAAGATTTAACAATACTTACAGGAAATGAAAAATATTTTCTTTATCAAAGTTTGTCAACGTTGATATAATGCATCAATCACCCTTGAAATCAAAACAGCAGTCAAAACTTACTGGACCCCAGTTTTAGTGGGCCTGTCATGGGATCTGAAATTCCCACATTTTCATGCTGTCAGTTATGGAACAGAGTGGCGTCTACTATTATGGCTATGAATATGGGAGAGAATCATACATTAAATTGTTTATCAGATAATAACACTTCGGCTCAAACAAGCCCTGTCAGAGAGTGGAGACCCGAGGAAATGGACACAGGACAAGCCAGTGTTGAATTATGGGGACAGGGAAGGTGCAATTTGGCATATTATCCAGTTGAAGCGTCACAGTAAGGAATCCTGAATACATAGGGGAAAGCTCTAAAACTAGAAAGCTTATTTGTAGACTGGGTGTTGGGTGTGAATGATAAAAAGCTGAAGAAGGAAAAAGGACCAAATTAAAGGGAACCAAGACACCCTAGAGATCAACTTGATGCATTATATCTGAATTCACGATGCCCTGAGAAGCATTGTTCAGTATCAAAGGAAAGTGGTAATATTTACTGTCTCCATTTTACTCAGCCTCATCTTTAAATTTGTTCTTAGCTATCTAGTACAAACCAACTCACAAGTCAGTCCCAGAAAAAAATCCACACAGGCATTCATTGATTTGTCTGTGCGTTTGGACAACATTTGTTGAGTACCTATTATGTGTCAGACTCACACTGACAAATAAGCCCACAAATAGCTACATGATAAATATCACATATTTAGACACGCACACAAAAATTTTTTTTTTTTTAAGACATAGACCATGTATTTTAAAAAGACACTACATCGGAGGAGACAGGCATATAAGTTGCTAATTGTAGAACAACAAGGTTTGTGCAACGATAGAGATGAGCACAGAACATGACAAGCGCACTGAGAAGAGATCCCTAGCATGGCCTGGAACTGTAAGATAGAGATGAGCACAGAACATCACAGGCATACCAAGAACAGGCCCCTGGCATGTCTCGGAACTGTAAGAAAGACACTGTTGTCGTTCAAATACTTCTGTATCTCCACATCATTGTCAACATTTGGTGTTGTTGCTATTTTTATTTTAGCCATTCTGGTAGGTCTTGATATTTCATTGTGGTTTTAATTTGAATTTCCCTAATGACTAAAGGTATTGAACAACTTTTCATGTACTTATTTAACATCCGTCTATCCATCCTCTCTGGTGAAGACTTTCAGGTCTTTTGTCCATTTTCTAGTTAGATTATTTTTTTACTGTTGAGTTTTAAGAGTTATTTATATTTTCTAGATATTAGTTCTTTGATGCATACGTAGCTTGCAAACATTTTTTCCAAGTCTGTAATTTGTCTTTTCATCCTCTCAACAGGGTCTTTCACAAAACAAAAGTTTTTCATTGTAATGGAGTATATTTTATCAAGTTTTCCTTTTCTGGATTATGCTTTTGTTATCAAGTTTAAGATTTTGACCTAGCTCTGGTTGTTTTTTTTTTTTTTTTCTGGATTGCACAGATTTTCTTCTGTTTCTAAAAGTTTCTCAATTTTACGTTTAAGTTTTTAATCCATTTTTAGTTTATTCTTGCATGAGGGGTGTTATGGATTGAATTGTGCTCCCCAAAAATATGTGTTGGAATCCCAACCCCTGCGACTGTGGATATAATCCCATTTGGGAATAGGGTTTTCTTTCTCACATTAATGAGGCCATATCAGTGTAGGGTGTGTCTTTAATCACTTTTGAGATGTAAAAAGAGCAAACTAGGCAGGACAAGCAAGCACAAACTGGGGAAAGATAGACCACCAAGGAACTGAGGAACACGGGGGCTAGGGAAGCTGAGACAAGGATTTTCCCCCAGAACAGGCAGACAGAAAGCCTTCTCCCAAAGCTGGTGCCCTGAATTTGGAGTTCTAGCCTCCTAAACTGTGAGAGAATAAATTTCTCTGTGTTAAAGTCACCCGCTTGCGGTGTTTCTAGCAGCACTAAGAGTGACACCTAATTTGAGGTTCGTTATTTTGCCTATGGATGACCAATTGTTCCAGTATCATTTGTTGAAAAGTCTTTGTTTCCTTTATTGAATTGCCTTTGCAACTTCGTCAAAAATCAGCTGGGCATATTTGTGTGGGTCTATTTCTGGGCTCTCTAGTCTTCCATTAATCTATGAGTGTATCCCTCCACCAATATCACACAGTCTTCATTATTGTAGCTATATAAAAAGTCTTGAAATTGTGAGGACAAATTCCTCCCAATTTATTTTTCATTTTTTAAATTGTTTCAATTAGTCTAATTCCTTTGCCTTTCCATATAAATTTTAGAATAATCTCATGTACACGTAGTCCCCAGATTACAAATGAGTTCCGTTCCTAAACCTGTCTTTAATTTGAATTTTTACATAAATTGAAACAGGTAAGGTTTGTATTGGTTAGTCAAATGTTTGCCATAGTATATACAGTATATCCTGTACCTTTCTATACATAAAAAACGTTAAAGAAACACAGATACACTAAAACATCTTTAACATAATAATACAGCAGTAACAATTATAAATTTTTTTTTTTACTTTAACAATAATGTTTTGATTCCTGTTGCAAACTAGGCTTGTTTATTATTAGGAACCATTGTATGTACCTTGAATTTTTAATATAATAGGCTTTACAGGGGCTGGTTTGTCACTATAGGTTGTATGTAAGCAGGATGTTCATAACCCGGGGATTGTCTGTATATCTACAAAAAGTCCTGCAGGAATTTTAATACGAATTACATTAAACCTTTATGTCAAATTCTGGAGAAGTAACATCTTTACTAGGTTGAGTCTTAAAATTCCTGAACATCATGTGCCTGTCCACTTATTTAGATTTTTTTTTAATCCGTGTTTTGTAGTTTCAGCATGTAAGTCCTGTACATGTTTTGTTAAATTTACACCTACGTATTTCATTTTGAGTGATTGTAAATAGTATTGTATTTTCAGTTTTGATGTCCATGTGTTAATTGTTAGTATAGAGAGATACAATTCATTTTTGTATGCTCATGTTTTGTCTTTGACCTTGCCAAACACACTTAATTCTCTAGGAGTTTTTGTTATCGATTCCTTGATATTTCCTGCACAGTCAATCATGTCATCTGAAAATTTGGACAGTTTTATTTCTTCTTTTCTGATCTCTTTTTTATTTCCTTTTCTTGCCTTAATTTACTGGCTAGAAGAGTGATGAGAGCAGGCAGCCTACCTTGTTCCCAGTCTTAGGAAGAAAACTTCTGTCTTTCACCATTGAGAATAATGTTAGCTACAGATCTTCCATAGATGTTCTTTATTACGTTGAGGAAGTCTCTCTTTATTCCTAGTTTTCTGACAGTTTGCATCATGAATGAATATTGAGTATTGTCAAATGCTCTTTCTGCACCAATTGATGGGATCATGTGGTTTTTTGTCTTTAGGTTGTTAGTAAGGTAGATTACATTGATCAATTTTCAAAATCTGAAAGAGTCTTACATCCCTGGAATTAAACCTTCTTGGTCATGGGGTATAAGTTTTATAAATATGTATAGCTAGATAGCTGAATGAATTCTATTTGCTAATATTTTGTTAAGAATTTTTACATCTATATTCATGAGGGATAGTACCTATAGTTATATTTTTTGTGTTGTCTTTGTCTGATTTAGGTGTCAGGATAATACTAGAATCATAAAAATGAATTGAAAAGTATTTCCTCCTCCTCTATTTTCTGGAAGAGGTTTTGTAGGATTGGTGTTGTTTTTTAATATTTGGTAGAATTCTCCAGTGAAACTATATGGTCTGGAGATATCTTTTTCTTTTTTTTTGGTTTGGTTTATTTGAAATTATAAATTCAATTTTCTTAAATAGTTATCTATTTCATATTGGGTGAGTTGTGGTAGTTTGGCCCATTTCATCTAAATTGTGAAATTTACATGTGTAGAATTATTGGTAGTATTCCATGATTATTCTTTTGGTGTGTGCAGGGTGTATAGTGCTAACCTATGTTTCGTTTCTGGTATTAATAATTTGCGTCTTCTGTCTGTTTCTCTCTGTCAGTCCTACTAGAGGTTCGTCAATTTTATTTATTTTTTTAAAAGTATCAGCTCTTCCCTGACAGGGAGCAGGAGATCAGTGGGTTGCAGACCCCAAATTCTCATAAAAAGACCATACTTAATGGTCTGACTGAGACTAGAGGAATCCCAGCGGTCATGGTCCCCAAACCTTCTGTTGGCACAGGACAGGAACCATCCCCGAAGACAACTCATCAGACATGAAAGGGACTGGACAGTGGGTAGGAGAGAGATGCTGATGAAGAGTGAGCTAATTATATCAGGTGGACACTTGAGACTGTGTTGACATCTCCTGTCTGGAGGGGGGATGAGAGGATAGAGAGAGTTGGAAGGGAAGCTGGCAAAATTGTCACGAAAGGAGAGACTGGAAGGGCTGACTCATTAGGGGGAGAGCAAGTGGGAGTACGGAGTAAAATGTATATAAACTTACATGTGACAGAAAAAAAAAAGAATGTCATTCATAGAGTAGGAGAAGTCTGACATTTTTGTCTTTCAGAACCATAGAGAGATCCAAGTATCATGGGGCATATGGATTGAATCTCTCAGGTGGATTCAATGCAACACCAAGGAGGAAAGTTTTAGATCATCGCTGTTTGGATTTGAACTGTGTCCCCCAAAATGTGTGTCAGCTTCGCTAGTCCATGATTCCTACTGTTGTGTGATTCCCAGTATTGTGTGATTCCCAGTATTTTGTCTGCCATCTTGTCATTTGATGTGATTTTCTCATGTATTGTAAATCCTACCTCTATGATGCTAATGAGGTGGGATTAGAGGCAGTTATGTTAATAAGGCAGGACTAAATCTACAAAGTTAGATTGTGTTTTAAATCAATCTCTTTGAGATATAAAAGAGAGAAACAAGCAGAGAGACATACCACCAAGAAAGTAGTGCCAGAAGAGTGCTTTCTTTGGACACAGGGTCCCTGAGCTGAGAAGCTCCTAGACCAGGAGAAGATTGATGACAAGGACCTTCCTCCAGAGCCCACAGAGAGAGAAAGTCTTCTCCTGGAGCTGATGCCCTGAATTTGGACTTTGAGACTACTAGACTGTGAGAGAATAAACTTCTGTTTGTTGAAAAAAAAAAAAAAAATTCATGTGAACAAAAAAATGAATCAATGACTCAAATCTTTAATGTTTACAAGAAAAAGGAAAGATCAGTAGAATAATTTCGGGAAAATTAAAATGGAAGCAGCCTTAACCATGCTATAACCCAACCCACTGCCATCGAGTTGATTCTGACTCATAGTGACCCTATAGGACAGAGTAGAACTGTCCCATAGAGTTTCCAAGGAGCACCTGGTGGATTTGAACTGCTGACCTTTTGGTTGGCATCCATAGCTCTTAACCACTATGCTACCAGAGTTTACTGTACAGAAACTGAAGAAATAAACTGACTTTTTGAAAAAAAAAAAAAAGTATCAGCTCTTTGTTGCCGTGATATTTCTCTATTGTTTTCTTGTTTTCAAGTCACTGATTTTCGGTCTTATCTTTTTTATTCCTTCAAGTCTTTTAGGTTAATTTTGTTCTTCTTCTAGGTTCTTGATGTAGGAGCTCAGATTATTCGTTTTAGACTTCTCTTCTCTAAATGTTTCTAATGTAAACATTTGGTCCTATAAATTTTCTTTTCAACATTGCATTAGCTGTATCCCACAAATTCTGACATGTTGTATTTTAATTTGCATTCAGTTAAATGTATTTTTTTGTTTCCTTTGATAGTTCCTCTTAGATCCATGGATTATTTAGAAGAGTATTGTTTAATTTTCAAGTGTTCAGAGATTTTCCTATTATCTTTCTGTTATTGGATTCTAGTTTGATTCCATTGTGGTCTTACAGAGAATAACCTCTGTATGACTTCAATTCTTTTAAATTTATTGAGATTTGTTTTATGGTCCAAGATACAGTCTATCTTGGTATATGTTCCATGGGCACTTGAAAAGACTGTGTATTCTGCAGCTGTTGAGTGGAATGTTCTATAAATATCAATTAGATCCTGCTGGTTGATATTGTTTTGAGGTCATCTCTGTTCTTGCTGATTTCCTGTGTTATAGTTCTATCAATTACTGAGCTTCTTAGAGCATCAGGCACTACAACCTAAAGCCATTGTCCCACACCTATGACAAGTCTTCCTGGGGGTGTCCCATGACAAGCCAGTGCTAATGTGTGCATGTCCCTTCAGCCCTGTTGGTGTTCTTGAAACACATTCCATGGCATCGTCCTCAAAATAAAGGACAAAGAATATGGTTAACACTCAATGCCTGATTCAGGTATTGTACCATTCTGGTCACTAGAGTCTCTATAAGTGACCCACATGGATCACCAGTTTGTGAGGAATTTGAATAAATAAAATCCCTGGAGATTATTGAGAGCTTAGACATGTTTAGCATCTGACAGTGCCAATGGATCATTATTGTGAACATCAATTGAGCATGGACTGACAGATGCAAGGGCTGTCAGTTAATAAATTGTCCAGTTAAGAGAACAAATGTCCGAGGAAGGAAGAATAAATGTCAAGAGGTAAGGTGGTTTGCTTAACATGAAGCAGTGAGTGTGGCAAACCTGCAGCTGCTGTGTGGGTTTCCAGACTCCCGTTCCCTTTGCTCTGCCTTGTTGCTGAGGCAGAATAATCACTTAACATTGGAGAGAAATTCTCAGGACATTAGGTCATCACTGGAATTGAGGTCAAGTAAGAAAAATTTGAATAGACTCTGTCTTGAATTGAATTGTGACCTACTAAAAGATATGTTGAAAGCTAAACCCCTGGTACCTGTGAACGTGATCTTGTTTAGAAGTAGAGTCTTTGAAGATATTACCTGTTAACATGAGGTCACACTGGAGCAGGGTGAGTCCTCATCCAATATGACTGGTATCCTTTCCAAATGAGGAAAAAGACACACACAGAGGGAAGACAGCCGTACAAAGGTGGAGGAAGAGGTTGGAGTGATGTAGCTATAAAGACAAAGAGCACCAAAGCTTGCCAGGAACCACCAGAAGCTAGGAAGAGGCAAAGAAGGATCTTCCTCTAGAGGCTTCAGAGGAAGCATGGCCCTGCCAGCACCTTGACGTTGGACTTCTAGCCTCCATAACTGTGTTTTAAGCCACCCTGTTTGTGATACTTGGGTAGACAACTAATACCGACTCCAACACAGTAGCAAGACCTTGCTATTCATCTCCCTCTGCAAAGAAGAAAATTTCATCCAGAGAGAAGATGAATGCAAGAGATTTTCCCTTCCTCTCCATGGTCATAGGAAAACATCAAGGCAAAGGAGGAAGAACATGTCCAAGGCTTCAGAGTATTATTTTTTCAACTGGAAAATATATTTTCTCTGGTTGGTCATATTTTAATTGCATGACATCTGAAAGGAGGTATCTCATGCTGCCTGCTTGGAAGCACCTAGTTTGGAAGTCTTGCAGGGACAGCAGAATAAAGCTGATTTATGGCCCCACCACAAGCATTACCACAAGCATCAGGACCAAGTGGAGGAAACGCCACAACCTTGCCCTGAGGCCGCATTCCAGTCTGTGAACAAACACTGCCGGTTGGGAACCCTGCAGCTAACCGAGTACGCACTGGTCCAGCTGCCCATGCAGAAACCTCTGACAACACTTTCCTGTGAGAGACCTGGGCTCTGGGGAGCCCCCACTTCCTGCTGCGTCACAGTGATGTGACCATGAGGGTGGGAACCGGGCCCAGGAAAACTTCCTCCTGGACTGGGTTGACCCTTGTGCCATATTCCTGGCTCAGAGCTGTGTGATTTTCCCTGAGATATCAAGGCTTCTGTCACCCTGTCCACGGGGGCCCCTCTGTCCACTGCCCTGCCAGGATCTATCTTACTGCACCCTTGGGATTCTCAGGCTAAGAATCAACCAATAGCAGGGCCTCTCTTAGGACCAGATTTAGAAATTTGGATGATTCAGGTACATGGGAATTTGAGGGTCTCTCAAGCCGTCAACAAAACAAAATTTAAAAAAACAAAATTGAATAATGTCTCAATTAGAATACCAAAACGTCAACAGGAATGTCTTTGGGCGATACAATTACGTCAACATCTTTTCTTATGTTAGTGCATTTTCTGAGTTATATACTACTTTTATAGGGGGAAAAAATTAACTTTATTAAGGACAAAATGATCAGAATAACAATTAACTGATTCAATTTAATGTTGCTATCCAAGAGACTCCTAGAGCACCTGGAAGCTGACTGCAGGGGACCTTTTATTCCTCTGGGTCAGGTCCCCAGATATTGTCTGTTCATTAAGACAGACGTTAGTTATTACCTTGCCACAAAATTCCCACATTTCATAACAAAGGAATTGTCTTTGAATAGCTCACATCACATAGTCACACCAGATCCAAGACCGTCCACTCAATATAAAGCCCACTTTGCAATCTTCTTATTAGAGAGTTACATGATATCCACCTATTAAGAAGGAGTGGTGACATAATGATAATGGCCATTTATTGGATGCTAACTGGGTGCCAGTAAGGTGCTTGGGTCCAGCTTCTCTACGTAGACCTCCAATCCTTGCAGCAAAGTGCTCCCTAGTGGGAGGCACTCTAGTATAGGGATTATTAACACTGGCTCAGAGGTCAGCCTTTGGTTATTGTTATTCTGACTGATTATTACTATTCTTGTTTTAGATTATGGCTGGGATGGGGGAGTGTGATGAAATGTATGTAATATGACCTCTACACTTGTGGAATTTATTTGAATAATAATGCAAGACAACAAAAACAAAACAAAACTGCCATCGAGTTGATTCTGACTCATGACAACCCCATATATGCACAGTAGAACTGCACTCCATACAGTTTTCAAGGTCGTGACCTTCTGGAAGCAGATCGCCAGGCTTTTCTTCTGAGTTGCCTATGGGTGTGTTCAAACCGCCAACCTTCCAGTTAGTAATCAAGGGTTTAACCATTAGTGCCACCCAGGGACCTCTAATGCAAGATAGGATTCTAGATAATTAATGCCTATATTCTCAAGCGGAGCCCTGGTGGCCTAGTAGTTAAGTGTTCAGCTGCTAACCAAAAGGTCAGCTGTTTGAATCCCATCAGCCACTCCTTGGAAACCCTATGAGGCAATACTACTCTATCCTACAGGGTCGCTATGAGTTGGAATCAACTCAGCAGCAATGGGTTTGGGTTTTTATATTCCCAAGTTTCCAGCCCAAGCCATGAGTAAGTCTTCTTTAGTTGTTTAGCCACTGTGATTGGAAGGTTTGAGGGGAAGGTGTTGGGAAACACTGTTCCATCAGTACCACCCTTTGGATGAAGGACGTCCGACAGTCAACTCACAATGAGAGCCACAGGCTATGTCAACTCAGGCCCCAGGGTCATCAATAGGTACTCTATAGAGTGACCGAAGTTATCAGGAAAGCTCACCCCCAATGAGGACACCCTTTCAAGAAAATTCAAATCCCATAGGTAGGGGGAATTTCCAGAGAATATTGCCTTTACTGCAGCTTTATAGAGTTAAAACGAGACAAGTCAGACTCTCCAAGTCTGAAGCCTGAGGAGTGAGGATAAGGAAGAAGGGAAAGAACAGAGCTACACTTGGAGCATTTCCCACATTCAGTTATTTCAGGATCTGGGTTGCTAGGTGTCCACATAAAATAGCTTTAGGGAAAGAGGGTGAACACAGTTTGCTCAAGACTTTTTACAGTTTGTTGTCAAGTCAGTGCGGTATAGAAAGAAAATAGAGGCAAAGACAATCCTATTTGTACTTTATATCCAGAAGCCTCTCAAAAAAAATGCAACCGTGAGCTATAGATTGTTTTTACATATCTGAACCATGAGTCTACTCAACCTAAGACAAATTCATCTAGGCTGTTGAGATGTCTGAACTGTTCCTTTCCTAGACAGTAAATAGGAACCTCACATCTGTATCTCTCCTCACTCTCTGCATTCTTCCTAGGCGATGCCACCCTCTTCCTTGGTTCAAGCTATCACATATTACATGTCTTGAAAAACATACTACCACCTATATTCAAGAAAAGACTCTGTATAACTCACCAAAAGATCTCCCCTGAGCCCCAAACCTGTCGGATTAGTTGGGAACTCTTTTGGATGGGGGAGCTCTGGTGGTGCACTGGTTTAAGTGTTTGGCTGCTATCCGAAAGGTCTGTAGTTCAAATCGACCAGCTGCTCCTTGGAAACTCTATGGGGAAGCTCTACTCTGTCCAATAGGATCACTATGAGTTGGAATTGACTCAACAGCAATGGATTTGGTTCTTTTGGATTCAAGCAACAGGAACAGAAAACTAAACTTACTAGTGGTGTGGCACAGATTACTAGCTGTCCACCAAAATCCATCCTTCCATAGGAGCTGGGCTGATTCACATGGTTTCCTGGTTAGCTTATGTTTCTCAGCTTGCTTTGCAGTTAAATGTGGCCATGTGACTCAGTTCTCTCCAATGGAATGTGAGTGGAAGTGATATGTGGCATTTACAGGCCTGGCCCAAAAAACTTCCCAAAAGAATATTTCTATCCTCTGATGACCCTCCCCCCACCCATAACTATAATTTCATGCCCACAATGACCTTGCAAGCCACATGCTGAAGACAGCAGAGCTGCCATCAGCTTTCCATTACCACTAACCTACATCTATCCTGGACCATACATGAAAAAGAAATAAACATCTATTGTGTCTGAGCTCTTACTTTTGGAGTCTATTTGTTACCCAGACATATCTACCATAAGTAAAACAAGTAGCTTAAACTACCAAAAAAAAAAATTTATCATACTTAACAAGAAGTCCAGAAATAGTCAAGTTGTTGTTGTTGTTGTCAGGTGTTGTGAAGTTGGTTTTGATTCATAGCGACCCTATGGACCACAGAATGAAACACTGCCTGGTCCTGCACCATGCCCACAATCATTGTTATGCTTGAGCCCATTGTTGCAGCCACTGTGTAAATCCATCTCATTGAGGGTCTTCCGCTTTTCCACTGACTCTGTACTTTACCTAGCATAATGCCCTTCTTCAGGGACTGATCCCTCTTGACAACATGTCCTAAATATGTAAGATGCAATCTTGCCATCTTTGATTGTAAACGGCATTCTGGTCATAATTCTTCCAAGGCAGGTTTGTTCGTTCTTTTGGCAGTCCATTGTATATTCAATATTCTTTACCAACACCACAATTCAAAGGCATCAGTTCTTCTTCAGTCTTCCTTATTCATTACCCAGCTTTCGCATGCATACGATACAATTGAAAACACCATGACTTGGGTCATGTGTACCTTAGACTTCAAGGTGACATCTTTGCTCTTCAACACTTTAAAGAGGTCCTTTGCAGCAGATTTGCTCAATGGAACGTGTGTTTTGATTTCTTGACTGCTGCTTGCATGGGTGTTGATTGTGGATCCAAGTAAAATGAAATCCTTGACAACTTCAATCTTTTCTCCGTGTGTCATGATGTGGTTTATTGGTCCAGTTGTGAGGGTTTTTGTTTTCTTTATGTAGAGGTGCAATCCATACTGAAGGCTGTGATCTTTGATCTTCATCAGTAAGTGCTTCAAGTCCTCTTCACTTTCGGCAAGTAAGGTCATGTCATCTGCATAACGCAGGTTGTTAATGACTCTTCCTCCAATCCTGATGACCCCTTCTTCTTCATATAGTCCAGCTTCTTGGATTATTTGCTCAACATACAGATTGAATAGTTATGGTAAAAGGATACAACCCTGACGCACACCTTTCTTGACTTTAAACCACGCAGTATCCCCTTGTTCTGCTCTAACAACTGCCTCTTGATCTGTGTGAAGGTTCCTCATGAGCACAATTAAATGTTCTGGAATTCCCATTCTATGCAGTGTTATCCATAATTTGTTATGATCCACACAGTCGAATGCCTTTGCACAGTCAATAAAACACAGGTAAACATCTTTCCGGTATTCCCTGCTTTCAGCCAGGATCCATCTGACATCAGCAATGATATCCCTCGTTCAACATCCTCTTCTGAATTCAGCCTGAATTTCTGGCAGTTTCCTGTCGATATACTGCTGCAGCCACTTTTGAATGATCTTCAGCAAAATTTTTCTTTCCTGTGATATTGGTGATGTTACCTGATTAGGGTCCATGCCCTGGAGCAGTCAAGCCAATGAAACATATTCCAAGTCAGAAAGAGTGAGAAAGTTTACTAAGCAGATGTATACATCACTGGGGACCCAGCAGCAACACAGCTATCTCTATGGAATCCTGAAGAGCAGTTTTACCTTAGAGCTTATATAGAATCTTAGAAGGGTCAGAAGTATCTTTGTAGTCCCCAGATGGCCAGACCAGAGGAGTTATTTATTACAAGACAGTGACAAAAGACTCTTTTACCAGAGATACATGCCTGGACGTCTCTTTGTCAGGCTAAAGATATACGTATCAGACACCTGGGGTCTGATTTTCCTGTGGGGGGGTTGTAAGTTAGAGGTGATTGGGACAGAACAAAACAAAGTTATTTGCATCATATTAAAACAAAGAACAAAGTCATTAACATTAGGTCAAAACAAAGTCATTAACAAAGGTATGTGAAGGAGGAGGCAGGCAGAGGAAGGAGAAAAACTTACAGGTTCATCCTGGTGTTAGTTATGTCAAGCTTTCAGTCACACATCTTGAAAAAGGTGAAAACATGCTGTGGAGTATTGGGGTCACAATGATATTGTTCTATAATTTCCACATTCAGTTGGATCACATTTCTTGGGAATATGCATGTCTTAGGCATCTAGTGCTGCTATAACAGAAATACCACAAGTGGATGGCTTTGACAAAGAGAAGTTTATTCTCTCACAGTCCAGTAGACTAGAAGTCCAAATTCAGGGCACCAGCTCCAGGGGAAGACTTTCTTTCTCTATTGGCCCTGGAGGAAGGTTCTTGAGATTTATCAGTCTTCCCTTGAACTGGGAGCATCTCAGTCCAGGAACCTCAGGTCAAAAGGACCCGCTCTGCTCCCCGCACTTCTTTCCTGGTGGTATGAGGTTCCCCCTCTCTGCTCACTTCCCTTTCTTTTTTATCTCTTGAGAGATAAAAGGTGGTGCAGGCCACACCCCAGAGAAAATTCCTTTACATTGGATCAGGGATGTGACCTAGTAAGGGTGTTAGAATTCCACCTGAACCTTCTTTAACATAAAATTACAATCACAAAATGGAGGACAGCCACAGAATACCAGGAGTCATGGTCTATCCAAGTTGATACACATTTTTGGGGGAACATAATTCAATCCACGACAAGGCATAAATATGGACCTCTTCCAGTCGGTTGGCCAAGTAGCTGTCTTCGAATTTCTTGGCATACATGAGTGAGCAATTCCAGTGCTGCATCCATTTGTTGAAACATCTCAATTGATATTCCATCCATAACTGGAGCCTTGTTTTTTGGCAACGCCTTCAATGCAGCTTGGACTTCTTCCTTCAGTACCATTGGTTCCTGATCATATGCTACCTCCTGAAATGGTTGAATGTCGACCAATTCTTTTTGGTATAATGACTCTGTGTGCTCCTTCCATCTTCTTTTGATGCTTCCTGCGTCATTTAATATTTTCCCCCTAGAATCCTTCACTATTGCACAGGGAGGCTTGAATTTTTTCTTCAGTTCTTTCAGCTTGAGAAATGCCAAGCGCGTTCTTCTCTTTCAGTTTTCTACCTCCAGCTCTTTGGACACGTCATTATAATACTTTGTCTTCTGGAGCTGCCCTTTGAAATCTTTTGTTCAGTTCTTTTACTTCAGCATTTCTTCCTTTCACTTTAGCTGCTCAGCGATCAAGAGCAAGTTTCAGAGTCTCTTCTGACATCCATTTTTGTCTTTTCTGCCTTTTTAAGGACCTCTTGCTTTCTTCATGTATGATGTCCTCGATGCCATTCCACGACTCCTCTGGTCTTTGGTCATTAGTGTTCAACACGTCAAATCTATTCTTCAGATGGTCTCTAAATTCGGGTGGGATATACTCAAGGTCATATTTTGGCTCTCGTGAACTTGCTCTGATTTTCTTCAGTTTCAACTTGAACTTGCATATGAGCAATTGATGGTCTTTTCCACAGTCAGCCCCTGGCCTTGTTCTGACTGATGATATTGAGCTTTTCCATCATCTCTTTGCACAGATGAAGTTGATTGATTCCTGTGTATTCCATCTGGCGAGGTCCATGTGTATAGTCACCATTTATGTTGGTGAAAAAAGGTATTTGCAATGAAGAAGTCATTGGTCTTGCAAAAGCCAATCATTCTGATTCAAAATGGCCAATACCAGTCCATTTCAGCTCGCTAATGCCTAGAATATTGATGTTTATGCGTTCCATTTCATTTTTGAAGATTTCCAATTTTCCTAGATTCATACTTCGTACATTCCACGTTCCAATTATTAATGGATGTTTGCAGCTGTTTCTTCTCATTTTGAATCATGCCACATGAGCAGATGAAGGTCCCGAAAGCTTGTCTCCATCTACCTCATTAAGGTTGACACTACTGTGAGGAGACAGTTCTTCCCCAGTTGTCTTTTGAGTGCCTTCCAACCTGAGGGGCTCATTTTCCAGCACTATATCAGATAATGTTCTGCTGCTATTCATAAGGTTTTCACTGGCTAATTCTTTTCAGAAGTAGACTACTGGGTCCTTCTTCCTAGTCTGTCTTAGTCTGGAAGCTCAGCTGAAACCTGTCTGCCATGGGTGACCCTGCTGGTATCTGAATACCGGTGGCATAGCGTCCAGCGTCACAGCAACATGGAAGTGTCTGCCACACTCATGTACTCAACTGCTTCTTTTTGAACATCTCCACCTATTTGGCACACCAGGTGTCATGGATTGAATTATGTCCCCCCCAAAAATGTGTGTATCAACTTGGTTATGCCATGATTCCCAGTTTTTTGTGGTTGTCCTCCATTTTGTGATTGTAGTTTTACGTTAAGGAGATTAGGGTTGAATTGTAACACCACCCTTACTCAAGTCACCTACCTGATCCAATATGGAGGGATTTTCCCTGGGTGTGACCTGCACCACCTTTTATCTCTCAAGAAATAAAAGTAAAGGGAAGCAAGCAGAGAGTTAGGGACCTCATACCACCAAGAAAACAGCACCAGGAACAGAGCACGTCCTTTGTACCTGGGGTCCCTGCACCTGAGAAGCTCCTCCACCAGAGGAAGATTGAGGACAAGAACCTTCCTCCAGAGCTGACAAAGAGAAAAAGCCTTCCCCTGGAGCCAATGCCCTGAACTTGGACTTGTAACCTACTAGACTGTAAAAGAATAAATTTCTCTTTGTTAAAGCCATCCACTTGTGGTATTTCTGTTATAGCAGCACTAGATAACTAAGACACCAGGATCAACCTCAACAGTTTTCTTTCTCACACTCCCATATCCAACAATCACCAAAGTCCCTTGATTTTGTCTTCTAAATATCCCTCATCTTTACCCCTTTCCTTCTATTCTCATTTATATAGCCATCTTCAATCTGCCATTCCATTCCATTTTCCATGCAGGCAACAGAAGAATCCTGCAGAAACTCAAATCTGACTTCAGCATTCCGCTGCTTAAATTCTCCACAGACTACCCACTGGCTATAGAATAAATGCTTGTGTGTGAAATCTGAAGCCGTCTGTGAGGTTACTTTTGCCTTTTATCCACCAACCATCAATACCATATTATAGTAAGTCACACACACACACACACACACACACACACTTTATGCCTCTGTTCCCTCTGCCTAGAACACAATTTCCTCTCCTTTTTATCTGCCCAACATTAAAACTTCATCCAGTCTTCAAAATCACTCTTTCCCTGAGTCCTCCCCACTACTGACTTAAGCTTTCTCCTTGCAAATCTTTCTGTGACTTATAAACTTGTCATGCTTCCATGAGTGCATATGTTCTAAGCTATTCTAGTTCCTTGTTTATGTGTCTGTCTCTCCCACTACCCTGTGACCTGCCTGAGGACCAGGGCCGTATCGTATTCACCTTTGAAGACCTAGCACCTTACCTAGTAAATACTTATGTGTATATATATATATATATGTATATGTGTATATGGAACCCAAACATATATTTAAAAAAAAAAAAACACATATATACATATATGGAATAAAATCTTAAATAAGCTCAATGCAAGTGATTTGAAATGAGTCCTTTTAAAAACCTTTTTATACGTGGAACTGCCATACAATGTCGTTGGTGTGTTTCATTCAGATCAGCAAGTGAATGTCTCTCTTCCTAGTGGACATTGTGAGATTAATTTCTTGTTGTGTAGGATTTCCAGAAACCCCAATAAGTCATCACCAGCATACTGGTGTGAAGACCTCGTTCCTTGGCTGAATGAGCAAGTGGGTAGCGTCTAGTAACTGTTTGGGAATTCAGCACTCAGCTTCAGGTTTCGAGGTCTTAACAATAGCAATAATAGCAGCCAATTGTTGGGCACATACATTGTGACAGCACTTGGCATACTTCATTACTGTTATTATTTAATTCCCACTATTACCTCATGCTATGAGTCAGAATCAACTTGATGGCAATGGGTTTGGGTGTTTATTTATTTATTTATTTGGTTTTATTACCTGTCTCAGGAAAACAGAATTTTCAGTGCAGTCAGTGAGACAGAGGCATAATGTGGCAACCATCCTACCTCTCTTTTATTCTGGACTCTAGACTAACAGCTATGTTTTTTGAGAAAAACATGTTTTTCCTCAGTGGTCAAAACGAGGATGTAAAACCATACATATACCCTGAAGAGTCTTAACAAAGTGACCATCTGCACCCATCAAAATACACGTACTCAGGAAGAGTGCTGTCTGTGTGCTGTTGCCAATGAGATATTTTTACAAGATAGACAAAGAAAACACATGTATGCATCTTTGACCGTGATCTAAGCATCTTGTGAAACTATTCGTAATCACTAACTATACTATTAATAATCAGTAACCAGTCAGAGTGTGATTATTACAGTAGTCATTGATTTTCCTGTATTTGCCCTCCCTATGGAAACCCTGGTGGCGTAGTGGTTAAGTGCGACGGCTGCTAACCAAAGTGTCAGCAGTTTGAATCCATCAGGCACTCCTTGGAAACTCTATGGGGGCAGTTCTACTCTGGCCTATAGGGTCGCTATGAGTAGGATTCGACTCAGTGGCCCTGGGTTTGGTTGGTCCTCCCTGTGGTTTGGTTCCTCTTTGTACCCCAAGAATACTTGTATAACAAAACTGCCCTGGGGCTACCTGATTCCATTTTCAATGGGCTACTTAGTTCCCCAGTTGCAATTGTTTTAAACCTTAATAAGCCTCTTTGTTTTGACTTGAAATAGAGTTTAAGTTTTTCTGTATGACATACCTCATGAAGTATGTACAGTATTCTTACTAGTCTCATTCCACAGATGTGGAAACTGGGGACTTGAGAACAGAAGATTTTGCTTAGGTTCACACAGCCAGGAAAGAACAGAAACAAGATTGAAACCCAGTTTTTCTGATTTAACCACATTTAATCTACTGATCTCCCACTATCTTAATTAGGATTGGGAAATCTTGAGAGAGTCTCCAGCTACCACAAAGACAGAGAAATGGAAAGAGACATTTGGGAAGACTGAAGTTCAGCTTGGGCAAAACTAGATTTATTGTCCACAATGAGAAGCCTGAATGTGATTGAATGGTGGTCATTGAACAGGTAAAGAGTCACTGAGTGCATTTACTCTTCCCATCTGAAAATTTCTTTCCCTCATACTTCAGAGAGAACTTTATGGATGTAGTCATCTTTTAGCTCAATGCTTTTCAAACTTGAACGTGCATGCAAATCACCCGGGGTGAGAATCTTATCGGAATGCAGATTCCGATCAGTTGGTGTTAGGTGGGGTCCAAGAGTCTCCATTTCTAATGAGCTCCTGGTTGATGCTGATCTCCAGGCTGTGGACCACACTTTGAGTAGCCAGGTTTTAGCTGGAGCTTAAAGAATCGAGCCTCACAGAAACTCCATATAGCAACTCAGGTTATGGATTCAAATCTGATAACTCCATTTATCATTTCAGTGAACTTGGAAAATCTACCTAACTTAACTAAGCCTCAGTTTCCTCACCTGTATAATAAGGATAATAATCCCCATTGCTGTTGAAACGATTCTGACTCATAGCGACCCTATAGGACAGAGTAGAACTGTCCCATAGAATTTCCAAGAAGCACCTAGTGGATTTGGACTGCAGACGTTTTGGTTAGCAGCTGTAGCACTTAACCACTACACCACCAGGGTTTCCAGGATAATAATAGCATCAGTAAATTCATGAGGTTGTTTTAAGGATTAAAAGAGAGAATTCACATAAAGCACTTCACCAGGGACTGATTGGTATTAAGTACTCAATAAACATGGATTACCGTTATAGGTATTATGCTTTTTTTTTCATATTGTATGTGTATATTCAGCTTTAGAAGACACTGCTAAACCTTTCCTAGAACAGTTATCCCAACAACAGCATTGCAGTTGTAACAACAGTTTCAGTTATTTCACATTTTGTCAACACTTGTATTTATTAGTTTCTGTTTTGTTATTTTAATGTATATTATAAATATTATGATGTTTTAATGTGAAGGATTCATTACCCAGAAAACATGTCATTTCCCTATACAAGATAAATCCAGTCATGATTCAATACAGGCCCTTTTGCCTCCAAAGCCCAGGCTTTTTCTTCCAACCAAACAATGCTTGCATGACCATCTGTCTTCCAAATGCATGTTCTGACATCAGAAGGCAGTGGGAAGACTGTGGTTGGAGCAGGGCAGACCCACGTTCACATCCATGACAGTGGTTTACAGAGCATCCCAACCGGGGGTCACGTTTCCTTTCAAGCCTCACTCTCAGTTGCTCCAAGTTATGGTGTGAGTAATTTGCATAGTTGATCAGCGTGCAGTTATAGACTTCCTTCAACATCAATCATAACCACATAATGTTGGGGGATCCCATCTCCCTCCCCTGTGGGGCTTGTGGCCTGGGGCAGCACATATCTCTTTTGTTATTTTTTGCACATCTTATCTCCCCCTATCTGGCCATAAGACCCTTAGAGATGAAGTCTGTTTTATTTATCTTTGTATTCCCCACTGGCTATCCCAGCACCTGGCACACAGCAGCCCCTTGATTTATGTTTGTAGAATGAATAGACTTGGAAGAAATGTAAAAATACCTTTTAACAAAAATTTTATCAACACAACACTAAAAGACCCTTTCTAAGTCTTTCCAGAACTTGAGCAGCTCAGTCACCACCTCAAGGCCTTACGGTTGGTATCATGATGATGGCGATGATGATCTTCACCTCTTTCAGCCAAATTATTTAACTACTGTTTCCTCAAATTTGCTGAGCACTTACTATGTTCTAGGCACAGTTTTAAATGCTCAGAGTGAATTAACTCAATTTGTCTTCACAGCAACCAGACGAGATAGGTACTATTATTATTCCCTTCTTAAAGACGAAGACACATAGTCACAGGGTGTTTCAGGAACTTACCCAAGGTCACACAGCTAATAAGTGGCAGAACCAAGAATTGAGCCCAGGCAGTCTGGTTCCAAATGCTGAAATCTCAACCACTTCACTACGTGACATATATATTACTCTTTTATTATTTCATATTATTCATATGCTATATATATAGTGTATTCTTATAATGACTGCATGATCAATTATTATAATAAATTTATGATGATAATAACAGCTGAGGTAGACATCTTTGAGTATTTCTTTAAGACCACTGCATGCACCGAGCCACTTAACCCTCACAGCAATCCTGTAAAGTAGGTTAGCAGCTCAAAGTGCAGAATTTACTTAGCAAGCCCAGTTTCTTTAGCTAATGCATAGCAAACTCAGATGTAGAACCTGGGTTGCTCTTGACCTTGCCCTTAGCTGCTGCCTCAGAGAGCACCGTGCTCAACGGACTCCTGCTGGCCTAGTAGGCTTTCCTGCTGCCTTCTGAAAGAGGAGCCCTGGGAGCTTCTTCCAGGACTAGCAAGCAGCCATAAGCACCCTCAGCAGTTGTAAGCACCCTCAGTGATAGAGATGGCCATTTAAAGAGCAAGCAGGTAGAGAAGACAGTGGTGTTCATTCAACCTAAGTTTGGTTGGATCATCAGGGATTGGAGGAAAGACATTGAGGTGAAGGCCACAGTGAAAATAAAGATCAAAAGGTGGGAAAGCAAGTGATGCCTAGGAATGAAGACGAGTTTCCAATTCATGGCAACCTTATCTGTGCAGAGTACGACTGCTCCATAGGGTTTTCAAGGCATGAACTTTCGGAAGCCAATTGCCAAGCCTGTCTTTCGAGTGCCTCTGGGTGGGTTTGAACTGCCAATCTTTCGGTTACTAGTTAAGTGCTTAACCATGTACACCACCCAGGGACTCCCTACACTAGAGCAGAGGTTCTCGAAGTGTGGTCCCCTGACCTGCAGCATCAGCACTACCTGGGAACTTGTCAGAAATGCAAATTCTTAGGCCCCACCCTGGAACCACTGAATCAGAAACTCTGCTGGGTGGCACTCAGTAGACCCTGTTGTAACAAACTCGCACAGGTGATTTGAATACATCTTGAAGTATGAGAACCATTGCGCTAGAGACATTGAGTAAGATGCTGGCCTGTTAGTCACTTCTGCATGTCTTTGAGCCCTTTGCCAGCCCTGCCCTCCCCATGCTGCAGGACGGTGTTTTACTTCTCTCAGATGGCCAACATTGCCCTCCCATGGCCATGCCTCGGTGGGACGAAGACAGTTGCCTAGTATTCCGCATGAGGGGAGAAGGGACCACTTGCTTCACAGGTGATGCTTAGTTTTATCTAAATCACCTTACCTAGAGGGAAAAAATTTTAAGTTAAATATTCATCTAAACATCTACCAAAGTCATTCTGTGAAATTATTAAACTCTGAGATTTGATTCGCCCATCAACTTTGAATGCTACCTTTTCACTTCACACTTTCATAGCCCAAGAAAGTCTCCTGAAATAGAAAGGGGAGAGGTGTTTCAGAAGCTGAAAAGCAGCTGAGCGTGGAGTCTGGGGTGTGCAGTTCCCATGGCTACAGTGGGGAGACCACATTGCAGGTAAGAGGGCATTCTGGTGGGGCGTTCACCAGATCCTTGCTCAGTGGCTGTGGGAAGAAGTGGCCTTTCCCTGCCCTGCGTTATGCCTCAGGCCAGGGCTCCCCTGCCAGGTGAGGCTGAGCCACTGTCCCATTGGACCCATGACCGGCACCTCCTCTGAGAAGCTTGGGAGGAGAAGAAGCGCCTGCAGGTTCAGGACGTGGTTAGCTAGCTAATGCAACACGTTTCCAGGTGCACCCTCCTCCCAATGAGCAAGGGAAACACTGGGTCCCCAGTGACTTGTTGTTGACTGACGCCATTTTTTTTCCTGAGCCAGGGCTCCTCTTGCTATGCGGTTCCTGCAATATTTTCTCATCCCAGTCACTTTTTTACCCCTGTCAAAAAAAGTTTCTATTTTCTTCCTTGAAACCTTTTTCCTGGTCTTTTGTTTTGTTTTGTTTTTTTCCTTACATTCCATCCCTCATCTCTCTAATAAGTTAAAAGAATGAGACATCTGGCCACAGGTGACCTATAAGGTTTTTGGCTTAATTTGAAAACAGGGAATTCAAACAACCAGAAATCACAGAGTCTTTTGGGAGAAATAAATATTGAATGAGTTGCAACAAAGGAATGAGGGAGGGAAACACATGCTTCAGGTGGTCTTCGACTTAGGACTGGGTTCTTGGTTCTAACGTACGTAGAATACTCCATTTTTATTTTTAGTTTTCATTATCATTGCCGTTTTTTATCAATATGTTTATAAATACAGTCTTTATTTGTCTTTGGGGGTTGGAAACATTTCTGTATTTGTCTCTGGGGGTTGATAACATCAGCAAATCTGTGCTGCAACATTTTATGTAGTGCGTATTACTAATGATAAGATGTTCCAAAAAAAAAAAGGTGGTGGTAAGTGTGGTTTGTTGTAACTTATTTAGCCATAAATCAGGGACTACTTGTATTTAGTGCTTACTACACACTTTTTTTTTTTTTTACACACCAGTTATGGTGCTAGTCACTTTTACAGCTAATCTCCACAGCATTTCTTCAGAGCAGACAAGTCAAGTACTATTATGCCATTTCACGGATGGAGAAACTGAGATTCAAAGAGATCAAGGGACTTCTCAGGGTCACACAACTGGGAGGGGACAAAGTCAGAATTTAAACCCAAGTTTGTCTAAAGCCAGGGTCTGGTCTCTGCCACTGAACCATGCTGCAGTTCTAGACCCTGACACTTCTTAACTGTGAAGCTTCAATTTTCTCTCTTTAACTGAGAAGAAAATAGAGGCTCCAGGGGCCTAGAGACATGCCCTGGAGTTCCCTGACTGGTTGCAGCTTTTGCTTCACTAGCAATAAATATTTGCTTTATACTTTATACGCTTCAGGTGAATAAATGTGTTCTTGAGGGTGACACCAGCATCGCATAGCCTCTCTGAATCTCAGTTTCCTCTTCTGTAAAAGCAGGGCAATAAAATATCTACCTCATACGAATTCTATGAGAAACATTTAGCACAGTATATGGCTCATAATAAATACGTAACAGTTACTCTCCATGAATACAGTTGTTGCTGCTGTTTCTGTCGCCATCACCACTGTAATTGCTGCTCAAGAAAAAATGCATTATCAGTGTGTTTCAATCATTTATTCAGCAAAAATTTATTGAGTGCCTACTCTGTTTCAGACACTTTCCTATGTGCAAGAGCTATAGCAGTGACTGAGGTGAAGGTGCACCCCTCATGGAACTAGCTGGGGGGAAGCATAAATCCATAAAGGAATGGGATACTTTCTGACAGGGAAAAAGCACACCAGAAGAACTGAAACACCAAAATGGGATAAAGTGACTAGGCCTTGAGATGTGGAGGGCTGCTCTTGGTTTGGGGGACAGGGAAAACATTTCTACAATGCACGTTTGAGGTGAGACCTGAGTCATGAGCAACCAGTCAAGCAAAGACCTATGGGAAGAGCGGTCCAGGCAGATGGAGCGGCTGATGAAAGGTCCTGAGTGGGAATGAGCTCAGCACATCAAGGATGCTTTCCTGATTCCAGAAATTTCTTACATGGAGTAGGATGAAGCAGTGCTATATGGAGGTGACAAGTATAGGCTCTGGAGCCAACACTGCCTGGTTTCGTATCCAGGCTGTGACCTTGGGAAAGTTACCTAACTGCCCTGCCTCAGTTTCCTCATCATCAAAAGGAGAGAACAATAGAATTGAAAACAAACAAAAAATAGTTAAACATGAAAGCACTTAGAATAGTTCTTGCCACATAATAAGCAGTCAATGCCAGCTATTACTATCATTATTATATGTGTCTAATTAATACCTAAGGAGCCCTGGTGGCACAATGGTTAAGTGCTGGACTGCTAGCCCAAAGGTCAGCAATTTGAACACACCAGCTGCTCTGCAGGAGAAAGATGTGGTAGTCTGCATCAGTAAAGATTTCAGTCTTGAAAACCCAATAGAGTAGTTCTACCCTGTCCTATAGGGTTGCTATGAGTCAGAATTGACCTGATGGCAACGGGTTTGGTTTTTGAGTTAATACATAAAAAGCACTTGAACAGTTCCTGGAAATAAAAAGCAATCAACAAAAGCTAGCTGTTGTTGGTGCTATTGTTATTGGGGCCAACTGGGTTTTCAATCATGTTCAATAATATCAAGAGGGTCACTTTTATATTTCTTGTGGTGTCCTGCTACCTTGATAAAGGATAGAGAAAGGAGGATGCAGGATATAATTTTAGCACTTAATTTTAAAATTCATCAATAAAATCTCTGTGGTCGGGATGACTTTCGTTTATCAACACAATTGTCTTACCAAATGGCAGTGGTGTTTTAAGAAAATGAAAGAAAGGAAAACCAAGATTACGCAATTCGTGGTATCCCTTTTGAAACCGACCACTTTCTGCCAAGTGATTTAACTACTGTTTCCTCAGCACTGACTTGCAAAGGGTGGGACAGAAAGAAATTCTGTCCTTCATCATTTCCTGAAGACGCTCATTCCCTTTAGGAGGTGAGGTGTTGCGGTGAGGGGGCCAGTTCGCATTTGGTTGCATGGAGCTTGGGTTGATTTCAACTGTTTCCCATCAATGTTTTTCTGGCCTCTGTTAGTTATTACCTACAGGCCATGGGCTCTGGAGACACCATAGCTCATGGCTGACATGGTTTTGTTCCCATGCCAGAAAGAAAGTCCAAATTCCTCCACACAATTGACAAGAACTGGGTTTTATGAGCCGAAGCCAAGAGGGTTCCTGGCTGGATCCACTATGGTGCAGGCCTGCTTTTTTTTTTTCCTGCATTCACTTAAGCTTCATTGAGGTTTCATTTATGTGCCATCGACTGCAACCATTTAAAGAATACAAACTGATGAGTTTTGACAAATGTGAACACAAGAAGATACACAAGAAGGATAACATTCCCTGACTCTTGTAAGATTCCTGTGGAGGCCTATTTTAGCAGGAGCCCCTGGTGGTGTTTCTCTGCTTGGAGGACCTTCCCGCATTGGTGGAGCCACCAGGCCTGGGCACCAGGGCTGGCTGGGCAGCCTCCCGTGCCACTGAATGGCCCTTCATAGAGAAACTGATTTTACAGATTCTCTATTTAGGACATCAAGATAGGTTGCCATGGAAAAATGACATCTTCTAATTAAAAACACAGAGAGGTCGCAAGTTTCCCAGAACAACTAGGGCACAGATCCTAAAAGGAAAGAAATGAAACATTAAAAAAATAAAAATAAAGAAGAAGTCAAACAAACCTCCAGAGCTGCGTCAGCCTGTAACTTTCCAAACCTGAATGAAATGCCTTGAGTAGATGGGGGATGCTGAGTGAGAAGTTTTAAGTTCACACCAATGGACATTGCTTTTGGCTGGTAAGGGCTCAGTCAGGCAGGAGATCCGGGATGCTCAGGGAATACTGACATAGGACAATGATTCTGGGCTGTCCTTTAAATGGAGTCCCTGGGTGGCAAAATGGTTATCATGCTCGGCTGCTAACCGAAAGGTTGGAGATTCGAGTCCACCCGGAGTCACCTCAGAAGAAAGGCCTGGAAGTCTACTTCTATAGAGTCAGCCATTGAAAACCCTATGGAGCACAGTTTTACTTCGACACACATGGTGTCGCCATGAGTTGTAATCTACTCTGGAGCAACTGGTTTTGTGTGTTTCTGTGTATGTGTGTAGTGTTTTGGTCCTTTATGTTGTAGACAACTGGATTGGCTCCTCAGGATTGGGAGGGCACAAGGAAGGGCAGGAGTTAGGAATCAGAAAGCTGGTACTTCCAACCAGAAGAACACGATCCTATCATTCTCCGCATTTTCCCTCCTTTGAACTATACCTTGTCCGTGTACCAAGATAGAACCTGCAATGTGTGTTGTGTATAACTGCTGTCTCCCTGACTGGAGTGCAGGCTTTCCCCGGACAGGCCTGAGGTCTTCTTATTTACCTCTGTATTACAGGTGCCTAACATCACGGGGCACATAGAACATGTAAAATAAATCCTCGTTGGATGGATATTATTAATAATAATAATAGCTGCCATTTACTGAGTGCACCAGGCACAGGGAGAATATTTTTAAAAACTGCAGCTCAAGGAGGCAAAACAACTTGTAAGAGTTCATACTGCTAATAAATGACGGAGCCAGGATTTAAACTTAACACCGTCTGACTCCAAAGCTCAGGAACAAATATATCCCTATGGGGCTGATTTTCTATCACGCAGAGGCTGATTAACCCACATGTGGTTTGAGGGGCCCTTTTGCCCTGGCTCCTTCTGCCGCTCGCTGGCAGAGTCTTGGCACTCCCGAGTCTCCAGGAAGCCATGGACTAGAGAGTAAGCAAGAGAAGAAAAACTGTGCACTCCTGCCTGGCTGCTTGGCCAAGGCTCAAGTGAAAAGAGGTCAGAATGGCAGTGGGTGAGGACAGAGATACGGGGCGCCTTCCCCTCTTTCTGCCCATCCTTGTGAATGCTCCAGGCTGGGGAGGTGTATCCACACTCCTGGGTCAGTGTGGCCGCCACAGAGGGAAAACCAGCTGTGCCGATACACCATTATCAACAGAGAGGTATTCTCAGCTTAAATGGAATTTAGAGTGGAGCCTCATACTACAAATTCATATTAGCAGTGGAGTGGTTCTCATTTAGCCAATTTTTCCACATTGCATAAATCCATGGACCCCATGTGCACAGAATATATGAATAGCACCTCTGAGAGCTATGCAAGACAGTAACTCTGAATTAGCAATTGTCCATTACCGGATACTTTTAAGATAGTTCTTCAACTTTCAAATATACTTTGTGTTTTACAGTACAGGTAGTGGATAATAGTAATAACAACACTAAACCAAAAAAATCAGACATATTGCTGCCAACTCTATTCCAACTCATGGCAACCCCATGTATTAGAGAGTAGAACTGCTTCATAGGGCTTTCTTGGCTGTAATCTTTATAGAAGCAAATCTCTAGCCTTCCTTTTGTGGGTGTGCTGTATGGATTCCAGCTGCCAAACTATAGGTCAGTAGCCAAGAGCAAACCGTTTGCACCAGCCAGAGACCTCTAGTAATGCTAAAAAAAAAAAAAGTTAAAAAAGACCTATTACACACATATGTCATTTGTGCCATCAAAGGAAGACACCATTATTAACCTCCTCTAAACGACTTTTTTTTTTTTTTTATAGATCATGAAGGAGCCTTGGTGGCACAGTGCTTAAGAGCTCAGGCTGCTAACCGAAAGTTCAGCAGTTCAAATCCAGCACCTGCTCCTTGGAAGCCCTATGGGGCAGTTCTACTCTGTCCTATAGGGTCGCTGCAGGTCAGAATTGACTAGATGGCAATGGGCTTTTTAGAGATGATGAAACTAAGGCTCTGAGGGATGAGTCACCTTCCTTCTACAGATGCTTCTCAAAGTGTGGGCCATAGACAGGGAAGTATCAACATAAACTGGAAGTTTGTTAACCATGCTTTACTACGGACCAACTGAATTGAATCAGGGTGGTGGGATCCAGGAATCTGAGTTTTAACAGCTCTCCACGTGGTCTAGTAAATGCTAAAATTTCATAAGCACTGCCCTAGGTCACAGGGTAAGTAATAGAAGATGAATTCAAATTCAGCTCTCCCTTCCCAATCCAACTAGGGGTATTAAAAACAGGTGGAGAACAAGGCCAAAACCTTGAATATGAATCATAAGGCAACTATTATTTGTTGAAAGAATGTGCTGTCTTTAGGTGCCATCGAGCCGGTTTCGACTCATGGCGACCCTATGTACAACTGAATGAAACACTGCCTGGGCCTGTGCCATGCTCACAATTGTTGCTGTTTAAGTCCATTGTTGGAGCCGCTGTTTCAATCCATCTCATTGAGGGTCTTCCTCTTTTTCACTGACCCTCTCTTTTACCAAGCATGATGTCCTTCTCCAGGGGCTGGTCCCTCCTGACAACATGAACTAATGCAGCTTAGCAATTAACTTCTTTGAGGTTCAGTTTTTTACACTCTAAAATGCGTATTTACCTACTCTACTTGCCCTTGCTCTTAATGGGCAGTTACGAAAATCAAATAAATTAATGTATGTTACAGTATCTTGTAAACTGCTAAGTAAATACTAAATACCATAAACTATTATTGTAATTACAGTAATTATTAGATTATTATTATATTTTAAATGTAGAAGAAAATAGAAACTAACAGGTAAAATAAAGTTTAAAATATATAATAATTCCCTGAAGGTTCCCATTACATAATCCTATTCTGTAAATACAAAATTATTTTCATGGAAAAGAAAATGAAGACACATTGAGTGAACCCAGGCTGGTGAACAATGACAACAATCATCACAATAATTACTTGTGTATGAAGAAGAGGTGCCACTCTGTCTACCCTCAGGAACAGGCCTTGACAGAATGGAAAGAAGATGGGAGTCAGCATCAGAATACCTGCATTTGTGTCCCGGCTCTTCCACTTATGGGCTGTTTGATCTCAGACAAGTTGCTTCACCTCTAAGAGCCTTGTTCCTCCTGTGTAAATTTGAAATCATAATTATAACTATATTGGAATAATAATGATTTATTTGATATTAGGCTCAGATGACAGAATGTCTGTGAAAGTGCTCTGCAAACTGCAATTCACTGTACAAATGTTAATTGTTTTGGTTGCTGTTGGTGTTTATAGTAGGAGCGACTAAATGGCTCTGAAGAGCGAAAACAACGGCTCCTAGGGGAACGCTTGGGGCCTGGGAGGTGGAAGGCTGGGATGGGAAAAAGACACGGAGAAAAAAAACACTGGGCAGGGGGCAGTGGTGTTTTAGCAGCAGAATTCTTACCTTCCACATAGGAGACACAGGTTCAATTCCTGGCCAGTGCACCTCAGACACAGCCGCCACCCGTCTATCAGTGGTGATTTGCATGTTACTTTGAAGCGTGGTTTAAAGTCAGGAAAGGTGTGTGTCAGGGTTGTATCCTTTCACCTTACTTATTCAATTCGTATGCTGAGCAAATAATCTGAGAAACTGGACGATATGAAGAAGAACGGGGCATCAGGATTGGAGACTCATTAACAGCCTGCATTATGCAGATGACACAACCTTACTTGCTGAAAGTGAAGAGGACTTGAAGCACTTACTGATGAAGATCAAAGGCTACAGCCTTCAGTATGGATTACAGCTCAACATAAAGAAAACAAAAATCCTCACAACGAGATCAATAAGCAACTTCTTGATAAACAGAGAAAAGTTTGAAGTTGTCAAAGATTTCATTTTACTGGGATCCACAATTCACTGCCATGGAAGCTGCAGTCAAGAAATCAAAAGACGCATTGCAGTGGGTAAATCTGCTGCAAAAGATCTCTTTAAAGTGTTAAAAAGCAACCATGTCACTTTGAGGACTAAGGTGCGCCTGACCCAAGCCATGGTGTTTTCAATCGACTCACGTGTGAAAGCTGGACAATGAACAAGGAAGACTGAAGAAGAATTGATGCATTTGAATTACGGTGTTGGCAAAGAATATTGAATATACCATGGACTGTCAGAAGGACAAACAAATCTATCCTGGAAGGAGTATAGCCAGTATGCTCATTAGAAGGAAGGGTGGCAAGACTTCATCTCATATGCTTCAGACATGTTATCAGGCAAAAGCAGTCCCTGGAGAAGGACATCATGCTTGGTAGCATAGAAAGTCAGAGAAAAAGAGGAAGACCCTCAATGAGACGGATTGACACAGTGGCTACAACTATGAGCTCAAGCATAACAAGGATTGTGAGGATGGCACAGGACCAGGCAGTGTTTCATCCTGTTGTATATAGGGTCTCAACAGCCCCTGACAACAACAACATGAAGCTGAACAGGTTTCGGCGAAGCTTCCAGACTAAGATAGGCTAGGAAGAGAGGCCTGGTGATCTACTTCCAAAAATCAGCCAGTGAAAACCCTATGGATCACAATGGTCCAATCCACTACTGATCATAGGGATGACTCAGGACAAGGCAGTATTTTGTTCCATTGTGCGGGGGTTGCCATAAGCCCAACTCATTTGCCGCTAACAACAATAAACACTAGGCAGCAAAGGAGGACAGATCTCTTGGTTGTGGGCGAAGGTAAAGCAGAGCCTGAAGGCGCAGGTGCTGCTTTGGAGAAGTCGGTGTCCTGGAAGCCACACAGCCGTCTGTGGGCAGAGGATCAGACCATGGGAACTGGGCATTCCAGACCAGGGTGTCTAGCTCAGGGCCTATCGTAGGCCTGGCCAACTGGTCAGGACTCAAGGGCCTCAAATTTAGACTTTTGGTCTTATTTCCAAGTGAGTTTACACAGTCACAGAGACCCCGTGAAGGGATGAGATGTTATTCGTACAACATTAATATGTATATCTTTACTAGGTTGTGCCATCTGTGTGCACTGTTGTGGTTTGTTGTTAGGTGCCATCAAGCTGGTTCCAACTCATCGCGCCCCTACGTACAACTAAATGAAACACTACCTAGTCCTATACCATCCTCACAATTGTTGTTATGCTTGAACCCATTGTTGCAGCCACTGTGTCAATCACAATTAACTTCTTTATAAATCCTGTCACTATATTGTAGATAGCCCAATTATATTTTGTATTAAAATATTAACTTTTTAATTATAAAATGTTTAAACATATCGCAATCTTTATGCCTGTCTTTTGACTTGTCTTCATTTTTGACTATTTCAAGATCCTCTGAGAAGCCCCGACTGAGGTCAGCAGATCTAGAACTCTAGTTCTTAAGTGGAACATGGCTGAAAACTCTCGTATATGCATGGATATGCTTGTGTGTTACCTAAAAACTCCCATAATAATTATTTGTATTTGTATAATACTTTAAATTAAATTACTTGCTTTAAATTTAAAATACTTTCAATTAAATTAAAATTTACAAAGCACCTTCAAATGCACTCTATCATTGCTTAACAACAATCCTATAAGTAGAACAGATATTTTTATCCCCATTTCTCTAATTATCTATCGCTATGTAACAAACCACCCCAAAATTTAGTGGCTTAAAAAAACGAGTTTTTTTTTTTTTTTTTTCCACAGCTCTGCAGTCTGTTCTCAGAGGGGACAGCTCAGCTTAGCTCCACTCAGGATTGACTTTTGTGGCTCAAAGGCTGGGAACTAGAACCACCTGGAAGTCTGCTCACTTACCAATGTATCTGGTGCCCTGGCCAGGAAGATGCAAAGAACTGAGGGCTTAGATAGCCAGGGCTCCTCCGTCATCTCTTTATCTCAATATGGCCAGTTACTGATGGTAGGACAAGATACACAGCACCTAAGATTAGACTGTGCACACAATAGGTGCTCAGGAAATGATAGATAGGAAGGAGTCCCTGGGTGATGGAAATGGTTAATGCACTCAGCTGCTAACCAGAAGTTGGTGGTTCAAATCTGCCCAGAGGCACTCCAGAAGAAAGGCCTGGCAATCTGATTCTGAAAAATCAGCCACTGAAAACCCTATGGAACACAGTTCTACCCTGAAGCACATGGCGTCTCCATGAAATTGACTCAATGGCAACTGTTTTTCCCTTGAGAAAAACTTTGTAAGGTTATTCTTACTGATACACCTTGGTAGAATGTGAAGGAACAAATCTGTGGCAGGTTCAGGGATCTGAATGT
This sequence comes from Loxodonta africana, assembly GCF_030014295.1. Taxonomy (NCBI): domain Eukaryota; kingdom Metazoa; phylum Chordata; class Mammalia; order Proboscidea; family Elephantidae; genus Loxodonta; species Loxodonta africana. The sequence goes on along the minus strand of NC_087344.1, from coordinate 160,220,578 downwards.
TTGTGGTCTTTGGTCATAGGGATGTTACCAAAATAGCTCTGTCTTAGTTACCTAGTGCTGCCACAACAAAAAATACCACAAGTGGGTAGCTTTAAAGAACAGAAATTTATTTCTCACAGATCAGGGGGCTAGAATCTGAATTCAGGGCTTGGCTCTAGGGGAAGGCTCTCCTTTGTCTATTTCAGTTCTAGTAGCTGCTGGCAATCCTTGGAGTTCCTAGGCTTGCAGATACATCTGCCATATGTGCCTGTCTTTGTATAGTGTCTTTTCCCTGTGTGTGTCTCTGAATCTATTCTGCTCTTTATAACACAGGCATGATTAGGTTTAGGACCCACCCTACTCCAGTAGGACCTCATTAAGATAACAAAAGAGAACCCCTATTTTCAAACAAGGTCACATTTATAGGCACAAGGGTTAAGATGTCCACATTTCTTTTAGGAGGACATAATTCCATCTATAACACACTCATTCATTTTCTATTTAGAATCTGGGCACTTATCATGGTTTTATTGCACAAAAAGGTAACGGTGAGGAGCACTGAGCTAGTTGCCCCAAATGCTCTATCAAGAGCTTTTAACTCCTGAAGAACCTCTTTCAAGAAAAAGGCCCTTAGTAGATGCATGTGCTTATGTCTGTGTGAGTTTCTTTTCCAAATTACCTTACTTTTCAAGTCAAACTGAGGTTTTTAACCTCATTGTAAGTCACCTACCCCCATGACCCAAGATTTCGCCTCTAGAAATGAGGTGGCAAGAAGCCAAGTGTTTTGGTAAAGAGTATAAAATGAGAAAAGCTATTCTCAGAGGACTTATTTCCCCCTCAGCTTTCTAAAAAGCCAGACACACTTTAATTGGGTTTATATATTTCAGAGCTGATACCGTTGTACCAAACTCTAATAAACAGAGCTGTAATGTAAAAGTCCACAAAGGATGCTTGTCTCTCTGGGATTCTTAACTGCCGTGACTAATGTGGATGAGGGCTAGAAGCATGCCAGTTCTTTTAGCACGCTGATCTACACTTTGGCGAATGCAGAAAATGCCATTCATCTTCACTTAATGAGAAAGGACCCTTTTTGAAGTCTAAAGCCCTAACTTCCTGAGCAAGACGTAGTCTATCTAATGATCTTAACTGTGCTGCAGTGGTAAATTCCTTGTGGATCTACTGGTAAAAGTGACTCCAGTATGTTTTCACTGAGAAAGGCACATTCAGGGGCCTGTAGAGTAGTGTGAACAAGGCTGCTTTCTCTTGAGGGTCTTCCTTCAAATACATGGAGTTTAAAGTTCTTGACCAAGTTTTCCTGGCCCTGGGGGTATGGTAATCATAATAACAGCTAACACTTAAAAGGAGCCCTGGTGGCACAGTGGTGAAGTGTTTAGCTGCTACCCAAAAGGTCAGCAGTTTGAATCCACCAGGTGCTCCTTGGAAACCCTATGAGGCAATTCTACTCTGTCCTATAGGGTCGCTGTGAGTTGGAATCAACTAGACAGCAAAGGGTTTTTTTTTTTTTTTTTTTTTTCCTGTTGGGGGAGGGTTTGGGTATTACTTTGCCCATACTGGACACTCAACTCAATGTCAATGGGCAATGTATAACACTTAAAAAGCACTTGCCATGTGCCAGACACTAAGTGATTTATACATATTACCTCAGTTAACCTTCGCAATAACATTATGAAGTAGGTGCTATTATTATCCCAGTTCTGCAGATGAGAAAATTGATGCCCAGAGTAACTTGCCCAAAGTTATCTGGAGAGTAAGCAGTGGAGCCAGAATTTAAGCAAAGGGAGTTTGGCTCCAGAAGTCGTGTTCACCAACAAAATCTCAAGTACTTACCTACAAGGTCCAATGTGATCTGGCCCCTGGCTCCCTCTCTGACTTCCTCACCAACCCCTCTCTCCCTGCCTCACTCTGCTCCACCCCACTGGCCTCCTTGCTGCTCCTTTAGTATGTCAAGCTCATTATTGTTTCATGACCTTTGCTTTTGTATGTTCTTTTCCAGATCTCTCTCTTTCTCTCATCTATTCTGACCTGTGCTCCAACATCACTTACTCTGGAATCTTTTCCTAATCACTCTATCTGAGATAGCCACTCCTTCCGCATTCCTCTTATCTCCTTGTTGCTGTTGTTGTTAGGTGCCATTGAGTCAGTTCCAATTCATAGTGACCCCATGTACAACAGAACAAAACACTCCAGGACCCTGCACCATTCTCACAATCATCGTTATGCTTGAGCCCATTGTTGCAGCCACTGTGTCAATCCATCTCATTGTGGGTCTTTCTCTTTTTCACTGACCCTTTACTTTACCAACCATGATATCCTTCTCCAGGGACTGGTCCCTCCTAACAACCTGTCCAAATTATGTGAGATGACTTCTCACCATCCTTGCTTCTAAGGAGCATCCTGGCTATACATCTTCCAAAACAGATTTGTTCATTCTTCTGGGAGTCCATGGTATATTCAATATTCTTATCGACAGGGAATATTCTTATCAATAGAGAACTGCCAGAAATTCAAGCCAGATTCAGAAAAGGACATGGAATAAGAGATATCGTCTTATCTCCTTACCCTGACTTATTTTTCTTTATAGCACTCATAACTATCTGACATAATGTTATTTATACATTTGTTAATTGTCTGTCTTCAGCCATTGGAATGTAACTTCCATGATGCTGGGACTTTATTTTCTTTACCATCTAATCTCTGGTACCTAAAATAATGCCTAGGCACTCAGTAATTACTTGTTAATTAAACAAACAAATGATAATCTACCCTGTATGGTCTTCACAGTCATCATACCAAATTGTAGACAGAGCAGGAAAACTTGAATTCAGAGTCTGTTGTATCAAATACATTAATAAGCTGTGCTCTCTACCCCAACTCAAAATCTTAACATTTCCTGCATGAGTTTATGTGCATGGGAGCCGGGAAGACTTGGAAAAGGAAGCTTTGTGAGAAATTCCTAGTACTGTACATGGACAACTGGGCAATGGAGCGGACAGTACCATGCAGACAGGAACAAGGAATCATCTTCACAAGGCTCCCTGTGTAATCCACAGCACAGGCAGAGCACTAAGGGCTCTGGTGTCAGAGTAGGAAAGGAATAAATTTTCATCTCTGTAAAGAACATAGCACAGCTCAGTGCTATGAGGACGAAGGGAACAGAGCCTCCAGGTAATTTGAGGGATCACTGGGTAGGAGACCCCAGGGACATGCATTTGCACTGAGGGCCCCTGCACCAGTGGCAATAGGGAAACACCTCTCTTAAGAGGCTCCCAGGCAGGGGACATATACACAGTGGCCAGAGAGGAAGAACCTCTGCTCCTCAAGAGACACTTGATGACCCCCCAAATAATTTGAGAGGCTTTGATACATGAACTGAGTAGTACGAAGTTGAGGGAAATGAGTCAGCAAATCACGGTATAAATGGGAAACATGATCTCACCTCTACACATGCAGTAGGTAAGATATAGGAAATTCTGGTTATACAGGGAAAAAAAATTAACTAAAAACATATTCAGCAACATAAAGAGGAAAAAAAACAATACTGCATGATGAAACAGGACTCCAAATATTGGAAGATGAAGAAGACTGACAACTCAATAAAAAATAAGCAAAAGACATGAATAAGCAGAAGCCATGAAAGGAAATTAAAAATGGCCTTTAAACATATTAAAGCTGCACAAACAAACTCATAATTGTGAAATGCAAAATAATAGTACACCAAGACACCATTCCTCACTTATCAGATTGGCAAAAATCCAAAAGTTTAATAACATTCTTAAAGGGAGACTATGGGAAACAGGCATCTCTGTTAAGAATGGAAAATAATATAGCCCTTATGGAAAAGAGTTGGCAACATCAAGCAGAACTACAGATGCATTTACCCTTTGATCTGGAAATCTAGTTGTAGAAGTCTACCCCAATGATACAGTAGCACAAGTACAAAATAATACATGCACAAAGTCATTCATTGTGACTTTATTTGTAATAGCAAAAAATAGGAATCAACTCAAATATCCATCAATAGAGGACTGATTAAATAAACTTTGATAAACCTACACAATAAAGTATATGCAGCCGTAATAAAAAATAATGAAAAATTCAAGTATTGTGGAGTAATATTCAGGGTATACTCTTCAGTGACAAAGCAAGATGTAGACAAAATGTAAATAATAGTCTACTTTCTGTTTAATGAGGGGTGGGGATATAAATACAAATATGTTTATATTACATACATAAATGTTTGCTTATATTTGTAAAGTGATATGCTGGAAAGATAAATCAGAACCTAATAAAAATGATTAGTTAAAAAGGAATGGGGAGGTGGGCCAAGACGGCAGAGTAGTCAGATGGTTCCAGTGGTCCCACTTACAACAAAGACCTAAAAAAACAAGTGAATCAATTATATATATGACAACCTAGGAACCCTGAGCATCAAAGGCAAAGTTAAGAAATCGGACTGAGTGACAGGGGAGGAAGAGAGGGTGCAGAAGCAGTGAGGAGTTGCTGAGCCTGTGGCAGCACCTCAGCCATGATTACCTGGCTGGACTTACAGTAGTTTTCAGGGACGTGGCTGCTTCAGCAAAAGTAGGCAAGCAAAGTGGTGCACCTCTGACCCTGTGGCACCCCTGACCCTATGGCATGACTGCAGCAAGGCTAGCCATGGCATTTAGGGCACGGATGTTTCAGTGAAAGAAGGCAAGCACAGGGATGCAGCCCTGATCCCCTGGGGCAATAGAGGCGGGAACCCAGCCAGCACACACAATCTACACAGGCCTCCTGAATCTGAGATAAAACAGAGCTCTTGGCACAAGATAAGTCTTTTTGTCTAATTTACTGCATGGATCTAATAGCTTCTCCTTTTAAAAGAACTCTCTCCTATCTATCTGATCCCTCCTTGCTCTGGCCCAGCCAGCTTCATTAACAGTTGATTTCCTTGGGCCTGAGATAGGTCCTGCTGTGCTTCCTGAGCCATTCTCCTGGCCTTGGAAAAGGAACAAATTAACAAATGGGAGAAAAATACTCTGCCGACTTCCCTAATCTGGAAACTCAGAGCAGAAGTGTCTCCAGTGCAAGATCCACAGACTTTGTCTTTCACCCCTGCGTGGATCTAGGTGGTGCATTTACACCAGATAGGACCTGCCTGTTATAAGTAAGGGTGAATCTGTTTGAGGTCTAACTGTTAGTGTTTCAGGTGTGCAGTAGAGAGGCAGGCTTTGATGCTTGATACCACTCTGCCTATTAAACAGGGCCCTCACCTACACACAGCAGGGGCCTGAGGACTAGAGGCTCCAACCACACCACCTAGCCACCTGTGACAGGGGTACAAGGTTAAATCGTGCCTACCAATCCTTACAGTTAAAAGCATTGAGTGCCTACGGTGCAGCTGCAGAACCCACCCACCAGAATGCTCTAGAGAACAGAAACATGCCTTCCTCATAGACACTTGGGGGAAGGTTGTCTGCCCCCTAACTTCCTAAGAGTGTGATCCCCTGCTACTGCCAGAAACTTGTGGATACACCAATCACCACTGCTCCTCTAAGAGTGTAGGTGAGAGCCTGCACCACACACTAGGTGACCAGCTATCAGGACACCTGAGCTGAATCTATACAAGAATAGTGAATGAACTCCTAGGCTCGTAAACTTGGTAACAGCTCTAGCCATCTGTAACAGGACATTAGTGCATCAAAGTCTCCAATAATCAAGTTAGCTCACTCTAGTAGCTTATTTGAGCACATAAAAACAAACAAAGCAAGAAACTAGGACACAGTGAGCAAACGTAAAATAAATTAATACAATAACTTATAGATGGCTCCAAGAAAACAGTCGATATAAAATCACATAAAGAAGCAGAGCATGATTGCTTCAACAAACTCCCAAAACAAAGAATCGAGGACTCCCCCGGATGAAGATGTATTACTGGAATTACCAGATGTAGAATACGAAAGATTATTATATGGAACTCTTCAAGACATCAGAAAGGAGATCAGGCAAAATGCAGAACAAGCCACAGAGCACACAGATAAAGCAGTCTAGGAAATTAAGAAGATTATTCAAGAACATGATGAAAAATTTAATAAGCTGCAAGGATCTGTACAGAGACAGCAATCAGAAATTCAGAAGATTAACAATAAAATATCACAATTAGACAACTTGGTAGAATGTCAGCAGAGCAGAATCGAGGAACTGGAAGTCAGAATTAGTGAGATTAAAGATAAAACACTTGGCAAAGATATACTCAAAGAAAAATCTGATACAAGAATTTAAAAAACTGAAGAAATCCTAAGAATCATGTGCGACTCTATCAAGAAGAATAACTTACGAGTGATTAGAATACCAGAACAGGGAGGGATAACAGAAAATACAGAGAGAATTGCTGGCAGAAAACTTCCCTGACATCGTGAAAGATGAAAGGATATCTCTCCAAGATGCTCATCAAACCCCATACAAGGTAGATCCCAAAAGAAAGTCACCAAGACATATTATAATCAAACTTGCCAAAACCAAAGATAAAGAGAAAGTTTTAAGAGAGGCCAGGGATAAGCGAAAAGTCACCTACAAATGATAATCAATAAGTATACGTTCCGACTATTTGGCAGAAACCATGCAGGCAAGAAGGCAATGGGATGACTTACATAAAGCATTGAAGGAGAAAAATTGCCAACCAAGAATCATATATCCAGCAAAACTGTCTCTCAAATATGAAGGTGAAATTAGGACATTTCCAGTTAAACAGAAGCTTAGGGAATTTGCAAAAACCAAACCAAAACTACAAGAAATACTAAAGGGAATACTCTGGATAGAAAGTCAATAATATCATATATCAACCCAACACTAGAACGCAGGACAGAGCAACCAAATATCAACCCAGATAGGGAAATCACAAAAATAAATCAAGATTAAAAAAAAAGGCTCAAAACAGGGAATCAGCAATGTCGTTACGTAAAAGATGACAACATTCAATCAATAAAGAGGGACTAAACAAGGTAAATATTAAGGTAGCCACAAAGATGACTAACAATCCAACACATCAAAATAAAAAACAAAGACTCGGCAAAAACAAAATCAACTACAACGAAAAAGAGGAACACACAATTGACAAAGAAAAATTACTCAGCACAAAAAAATAAATGAAAAATGAAACTGTCAACAACACAGAAAAAAGGACATCAAAATGACAGCGCTAAACTCATACCTATCTATAATCCCACTAAATGCACCAATAAAGAGACAGAGAGTTGCAGAATGATAAAAAAAAATCATGATCCATCTATATGGTGCCTACAAGAGACACGCCTTACACTTAAAGACACAAAAAAACTAAAACTCAAAGGATGGAAAAAAAACATATCAAGCAAACAACATTCAAAAAAGAGCAGGAGTGGCTACACTAATTTCTGACAAAACAGACTTCAAACCTAAATCCACCACAAAGGAAAAGGAAGGACACTATATAATGATTAAAGGGATAACATACCAGGAGGATATTACCATATTAAATATTTATGCACCCAATGACAGGACTGCAAGATACATAAAACAAACTCTAACAGCATTGAAAAGTGAGATAGACAGCAACACAATAATAGTAGGAGACTTAAACACACCACTTCTAGTGAAGGACAGAACATCCAGAAAGAAGCTCACTAAAGACACAGAAGAGCTAAATGCCACAATTAATGAACTTGACCTGAAAGACATATACAGAACACTCCACCCAACAGCATCCAAGTATACTTTCTTGTCCAGCACACATGGAACATTCTCTAAAATCGACCATATATTAGGCCATAAAGAAAGATTTAACAGAATCCAAAACATCAAAATATTACAAAGAATCTTCTTTGACCATAAAGTCATGAAACTAGAAGTCAATAACAGAAAAAATCAGGGAAAAGAAACACATGGAAACTGAACAACGCTTTGCTCAAAAACGACTGGATTAGAGAAGAAATTAAGAACAGAATAAAGGGATTCATAGAATCCAACGAGAATGAAAACACTTCCTATTAGAACATTTGAGACACAGTGAAAGCAGTGCTCAGAGGTCAATTTATATCAATAAATGTGCACATACAAAAAGAAGAAATGGCCCAAATCAAAGAATTATCCCTACAACTTGAAAAAATAGAAAGAGATCCACAAAAGAAACCTTCAGGTGCCAGAAGAGAGCAAATTATAAAAATTAGAGCAGAATTAAATGAAATAGAAAACACAAAAACAATTGAAAGAGTTAACAAGACCAGAAGATGTTTCTCTGAAAAGACTAACAAAATCAATAAACCACTGGCCAGACTGAAAAAAGAAAAACAGGAGACTAAGCAAAGAATAAGGAATGAGATGGGTGATATCACAACAGACCCAACTGAAATTAAAAGAATCATAACAGGGTACTATGAAAAATTGTACTGTACCAAATTGGAAAACCTGGAGGAAATGGACAAATTTCTAGAAACACACTAGGTACCTAAACACAAATAGAGGCAGAACAACTAAATAAACCAATAACAAAAGAAGAGATTGAAAAAGTAATTTAAAAACTCCGAGCAAAGGAAAGCCCTGGCCTTGACGGGTTCACTGGAGAATTCTACCAAACATTCAGAGAAGAGTTAACACCACTACTACTGAAGGTATTTCAGAGCATAGAAAAAGATGGAATACTCCCAAACTCATTCTATGAAGCCACTATAACCCTGATACGAAAACCAGGTAAAGACTCCACAAAAAAAGAAAATTGCAGACCAATATCCCTCATGAGCTTAGATGCAAAAATCCTCAACAAAATTCTAGCCAATAGAAATCAACAACATATCAAAAAAATAAGTCACTGTGACCAAGTTGGATTCGTACCAGCTTTGCAGGGATGGTTCAATATTAGAAAAACAATCAAGGTAATCCATCACATAAATAAAACAAAAGACAAGAACCACATAATCTTATCAACTGAAGCAGAACAGGGAATTTGACAAAGTCCAACACCCACTCATGATAAAAAATCTCAGCAAAATAGGAATAGAAGCAAAATTCCTCAACATAATAAAGGGCATTTATACAAAGCCAACAGCTAACATCATCCTAAATGGAGAGAAACTGAAACCATTCCCCTTGCGATCAGCAACCAGACAAGGATGCTCTTTATCACCACTCTTATTCAACATTGTCCTGGAGGTCCTAACCAGAGATATTAGGCTAGACAAAGAAATAAAGGGCATCCAAATTGGCAAAGAAGAATTAAAAGTATTTCTGTTTGCAGATGACATGATTGTATACACAGAAAAACCTAAAGAATCCTCAAGAAAACTAGTGAAACTAATAGAAGAGTTTAGCAGTGTATCAGAATACAAGATAAACACATAAATCAGTTGGATTCCTCTACATCAACAAAGAGAACGTCAAAGAGGAAATCACTAAATCAATATCATTTACAATAGCCCCGAAGAAGATAAAATACTTAGGAATAAATCTAACCAGAGACATAAAAGGTTTATACAAAGAAAACTATAAGTCACTACTGCACAAAACCATAAGAGATCTACATAAGTAGAAAAACATAACTTGCTCATGAATAGGAAGACTCAACATCGTAAAAATGTCTATTCTGCTCAAAGCAATCTATAGATACAATGCAATCCTGATCCAAATACCAGTGACATTTCTTAACGAGATGGACAAACAAATCACCAACTTCATATGCAAGGGAAAGAGGCCCCAGATAAGTAAAGCATTACTGAAAAAGAACAAAGTGGGAAACCTCACACTATCTGATTTGAGTAATGTTTTGTATACTGTTTATGCCATGTATTAGGGCTCCTAGCCTGGTTACTGGTACAACAACAGATACAGAGACCAATGAAACAGAATTGAGAATCCAGGCATAAATCCATCCACATATGAGCAGCTAATATTTGACAAAGGCCCAAAATCTGTTAAATGGGGAAAAGATAGTCTCTTCAACAAATAGTGCTGGCATAACTGGATATCCATCTGCAAAACAATGAAACAAGACCCATACTTCACTCCTTGCACAAAAACCAGCTCAATATAGATCAAAGACCTAAATATAAAATCTAAAATGATAAAAATCATGGAAGAAAAAATAGGGACAATGTCAGGAGGCCTAATACATGGCATAAACAGTATACTAAATATTACTAAAAATGTACGAATACCAGAAGAGAAATTAGATAACTGGGAGAAGTCAAACACCTCATACTCATCCAAAGACTTCACCAAAAGAGTAAAAAGATTACCTACAGATTAAAAAAAGTTTTTAGCTATGACATTTCCGATCAGCATCTGGTCTCTAAAATCTACATGATACTGCAAAAACTCAACAACAAAAAGACAAATAGCCCAATTAAAAAATGGGCAAAGGATATGAACAGGCACTTCACCAAAGAAGACATTCAGGCAGCTAACAGATATATGAGGAAATACTCACGATCATTAGCTATTAGAGAAATGCAAATTAAAACTACTATGAGATTCCATCTCACTCCAACAAGGCTGGCATTAATCCAAAAAACATAAAATAATAAACATTGGGGAGGATGTGGAGAGGCTGGAACACTTAACACTGCTGGTGGGAATGTAAAATGGCACAATCACTTTGGAAATCAATTTGGTGCTTCCTTAAAAAGCTAGAAATAGAACTACCACAAGACCTAGGAATTCCACTCCTTGGAATATACCCTAAAGAAATAAGAGCCTTCACAGAAACAGATATATGCAAACCCATGTTTATTGCAGCTCTGTTTATAATAACAAAAAGATGGAAGCAACCAAGGTGCCCATCAATGGATGAATGGATAAGTAAATTATGGTATATTCACACAATGGAATACCACACATTGATAAAGAGCAGTGATGAATCTGTGAAACATTTCATAACATGGAGGAATCTGGAAGGCATTAAGGTGAGTGAAATTTGTCAGTTGCAAAAGGACAAATATTGTATTGAGACCACTATTATTAGAAATCTAGATAAAGTTTAAACACAGATGAAAATATTCTTTAATGGTTACAAGGGTGGGAAGGGAGGGAGAGGGATATTCACTAACTAGATAGTAGACAAAAAAGGCTTTTTTTTAGGTGAAGGGAAGGGCAACACATAACACAGGGATAGTCAGTACAAATGGACAAAACCAAAAGCAAAGAAGTTTCCTGAATACAACCAAAATCTTTGAAGGCCAGAATAGCAGGGAAGGGCATCTGGAGACCATGGTTTTGGGGGACATCTAGGTCAATCAGCATGACAAAATGTACTAAGAAAGCGTTCTGCATTCCACTTTGGTGAGAGGTGTCTGGGGTCTTAAACGCTAGCAAGTGGCCACCTAAAATGCATCAATTGGTCTCAACCCACCTAGAGCAAAGGAGAATGAAGAACACCAAAGACAAGGTAAATATGAGCCCAAGAGACAGAAAGGCCCACATGAACCAGAGACTTCATCAGCCTGAGACCAGAAGAACTAGGTGGTGCCCAGCTGCCACTGATCACGCCTTGACAGAAAACACAACAGAGAATCCCTGATGGAGCAGGAGAATAGCGGGATGCAGATCTTAAATTCTTGTAAAAAAGATGAAGCTTAATGGTCTGACTGAGATAGGAGGGACCCTGACAGTAATAGTCCCCAGACCCTTTGATAACCCAAGATTGGAACCATTCCCAAAACCAACTCTACAGACAGGGATTGGCCTGGACTATAAGATAGACAATGATGCTGGTCAGGAGTGAAATTCATGGCTCAAGTAGACACGTGAAACAATGTGGGCAACTCCTGTCTGGTGGTAAGATGAGAAGGAAGAGGGGCACAAGAGCTGGTTGAGTGGACATGGGGAATACAGGGTGGAGAGGAGGAATGTGCTGTCTTATTATAGGGAGAGCAGCTGGGAGTGCATGGTGGAGTGGGTATGGCTTTTTGTACAAGAGACTAACTTGATTTGTAAACTTTCACCTAAAGCACAATAAATAAATTAAAAAGAAGGAAAAAAAAAAATTCCGTACTACCTACCAAAAAAAAAAAAAAAAAGGAATGGAGTGAAGGGGAAGGGAGGAAGTAAGACATGTTAAAAAAAAAAAAAAAAAAAGTAAGACATGTTAGTGTACTTTAATTTACAGTTTTGACTTTGGATTTGCATAAATACTTTCCATATTCAAAAAATAAAATTAATTACTTTTAGAAATTGAAAACAAACTGAAAGAAATGAACCTAACTGTATATAAGGTTTGTATCATAACTAATTAAAGAAAATAATTATTTCAAGTGACTTTAAAGTATACTTATTATACAAGCTTAGTGTGGTATATTCTAATGACAACATAAATAAGGGAAACCCTGGTGGCGTAGTGGTTAAGTACTATGGCTGCTAACCAAAAGGTCGGCAGTTCGAATCCACCAGGCAGGTGCTCCTTGAAAACACTATGGGGCAGTTCTACTCTGTCCCATAGGGTCACTATGAGTTGGAATTGACTCAACGGCAGTGGGTGGTGGTGGTGGAACAACAAGAAAGAAATCTTAAACTTCATTCTTCACTGTTATAATGTTGTTAGAAATAAGGTTATCATTGTCATTTTAGAACTATTTTTTTTTATAAGATAGTTACATACTGTAAGATTTTTATATAATAGAAAACCCAAAAGACTTCACAAGAAAACTGCTGGGATTAATGGAAAGATTCAGCAGAGTAGTATAATACAAGGTAAACATACAGAAATCAGTTGGATTCCTATACACCAATAAAGAGAATGATGAAAAGGAAATCAGGAAAACAATACCATTTGTAATAGCCCCTAAATAAAATAAAATACTTGGGAATAAATCTAACCAGAGATGTAAAAGACCTATACAAAGCAAACTGCAAAAACAGTACTGCAAGAAAAAAAAAGAGACCAATATAAATGCAAAAACATACCATGCTCATGGATAGGTAGACTCAATATTGTGAAAATGACAGTTCTACACAAAGTGCTTTACAAACACAATGCAATCCTGATCCACATACCAATAACATTCTTTAAACAGATGGAAAAACTAATCATTAACTTTATATGGAAAGGAAAGAAGCCCCGGATGAGTAAAGTACTATTGAAGAAGAATAAAGTAGAAGGACTTGCACTACCTGACCTCAGAACCTACTATACAGCTGCAGTAGTCAAAACAGCCTGGTACTAGTACAACGACAGATACATTGACCAGTGGAACAGAACTGAGAACCCAGATGTAAATCCATCCACCTACGGTCACCTGATCTTTGACCAAGACCCTAAGTCCATCAAATGAGGAAAATATAGTCTTTTTAAGAAATGGTGCTGGCAAAACTGGATGTCCATCTGTAAAAAAATGAAACAGGACCCATACCTCACACCATATACAAAAACTAATTCAAAATTGATCAAAACCTAAGTATACAGCCAAAAACCATAAAGTTCATAGAAGAAAAAATAGGATCAATGCTAGAGGCCCTAATACACGGCATTAACAGAATACAAACCATAACCAACAATACACAGACTCCACACAATAAGGTAGATAACTGGAATCTTCTAAAAATTAAACACTTATGCTCATCAAAAAATTTCACAGAAACAGTAAAAAGAGAACGTATAGACTGGGAAAAAATTTTTGGCTATTACAAATCAGGCAAAGGTCTACTCTCTAAAATCTACGAGAAAATCCAACACCTCTACAACAAAAAGACAAATAATCCCATTAGAAAAATGGGCAAAGGAACAGGCACTTCACCAAAGAAGACATTCAAGTGGCCATCAGACACATGAGGAAATGCTTGAGATCACTAGCCATTAGAGAAATGCAAATCAAAACCACAAGGAGATACCATCTCACCCTGGCATTACTGGCACAAATCAAAACAACAGGAAATAACAAATGCTGGAGAAGCTGAAAGGAGATTGGAACTCTTATGCACTGCTGGTAGGAATGCAAAATGATACAACCATTTTGGAAAACAATATGGTGCTTTCTTAGGAAGCTAGAAATAGAAATACCATAGGATCCAGCAATTCCACTCTTAGGAATATATCCTAGAGAAATAAGAGTGGTCACAAAAATAGACATATGCACACCCATGCTCATTGCAGCATTGTCCACAATAGCAAAAAGATAGAGAAACAACCTAGATGCACATCAACAGATGAATGGATAAACAAACACACAATGGAGTATTATGCTATGATAAAGAACAATGATGAATCTGCAAAGCATTTCATAACATGGATGAATCTGGAGGGCATTATGCTGAGTGAAATACCAAAAAAAAAACAAAAAACAAACTCATTTCCATCGAGTGAATTCCAAGTCATAAAGACAATCGCAAAAGGACAAATATGAGACCACTACTGTAAAAACTCATAAAAATGTTTCCACACAAAAAGAAACAATCTTTGATGGTTAGGAGAGAGGAGAGGGGTGGGGATGGAAAAACACTAAACAGACAATAGATAAGTGGTAACTTTGGTGAAGGATAAGACAGTACACAATACTGGACAAGCCAGTACGACTTATACAAGGCAAGGTCGTGGAAGCTCCACAGACACATCCAAACTCCCTGAGGGACTGAATTGCTGTGCTGAGGGCTGTGGGCACCATGGTCTTGGGAACATCTAGCTCAACTGGCATAACACAGCTTATAAAGAAAATGTTCTACATTCTACTCTGATGAGTAGCACCTGGGGTCTTAAGACCTGTGAGCAGCCATCTAAGATATGTTACTGGTCTCACTCCTTCAGAAGCAAGGGAGAATGAAGAAAACTAAAGATACAAAGGAAAGATTACTCTGAAGGACTAATGGACCACATCTACCACGGCCTCCACCAGACTGAATCCACTACAACTAGATGGTGCTCAGCTACCACCAATGACTGCTCCGATGAGGATCACAATAGAGGGTCCCAGTCAAAGTTGGAGAAGAATGTAAAACAAAATCCTAACTCGTAAAAAAAGACCAGATGTACTGGCCTGACAGAGACTGGAGTAACCCTGAGAGTATGGCTCCCAGACACCCTTTTAGCTCAGTAATGAGGTCACTCCTGAGGTTCACCCTTCAAAGATTAGACAGGCCCATAAAACAAAACAAGACTAAAGGAACACAACTGCCCAGGGGCAATGACTAGAAGGCAGGAGGGGACAGGAAATCTGGTAATAAGGAACCCAAATTTGAGAAGGAAGAGTGTTGACGTGCTGTGGGGTTGTTAACCAATGCTATAAAACAATATATGTACCAACTTTTTAATGAGAAATTAGTTTATTCTATAAACCTTCATTTAAAGTAAAATGAAAAAATTGTAAAACAGTGTAAGAGAAAAAAGATAAAAGTGAAAAATCAAAGATACTAGGTAAACTCTATGAACACACACTTCACTAAAGAAGATATTCAGGCAGCTAACAGATACATGAGAAAATGCTCTCGATCATTAGCCATTAGAGAAATGCAAATTAAAACTTCGATGAGATTCCATCTCACTCCAATAAGGCTGGCATTAATCCAAAAAACACAAAATAATAAATGTTGGAGAGGCTGCAGAGAGATTGGAACTCTTATACACTGCTGGTGGGAATGTAAAATGGTACAACCACTTTGGAAATCTATCTGGCGTTATTTTAAACAGTTAGAAATAGAACTACCATGCAGCCCAGAAATCCCACTCCTCGGAATATACCCTAGAGAACTAAGAGCCTTCACACGAACAGATATATGCACACCCATGTTTATTGCAGCTCTGTTTACAATAGCAAAAAGATGGAAGCAACCAAGGTGTCCATCAGTGGATGAATGGTTAAATAAATTGTGGTATATTCACACAATGGAATACTACGCATCGATAAAGAACAGTGATGAACCTGTGAAACATTTCATAACATGGAGGAATCTGGAAGGCATTATGCTGAGCGAAATTAGTCAGAGACAAAAGGACAAATATTGTATAAGACCACTATTATAAGATCTTGAGAAATAGTATAAACTGAGAAGAACACATACTTTTGTGGTTACAAGGGGGGGAGGGAGGGAGGGTGGGAGAGGGTTTTTTACTGATTAATTAGTAGCTAAGAACTGCTTTAGGTGAAGGGAAGGACAATACTCCATACATGGAAGGTCAGCTCAACTGGACTGGACCAAAAGCAAAGAAGTTTCTAGGATAAAATGAATGCTTCAAAGGTCAGCGGAGCAACGGCGGGGGTTTGGGGACCATGGTTTAAGGGGACTTCTAAAAAAAAAAAAAAAAAATTTTTTTTTAAGTCAATTGGCAAAATAATTCTATTATGAAAACATTCTGCATCCCACTTTGAAATGTGGCATCTGGGGTCTTAAATGCTAACAAGTGGGCAACTAAGATGCATCAATTGGTCTCAACCCACCTGGAGCAAAGGAGAATGAAGAACACCAAGGTCACACGATAACTAAGAGCCCAAGAGACAGAAAGGGCCACATGAACCAGAGACCTACATCACCCTGAGACCAGAAGAACTAGTTGGTGCCCGGCCACAATCGATGACTGCCCTGTCAGGGAGCACAACAGAGAACCCCTGAAGGAGCAGGAAATCAGTGAGATGCGGACCCCAAATTCTCATAAAAAGACCGTACTTAATGGTCTGACTGAGACTAGAAGAATCCCGGCGATCATGGTCCCCAAACCTTCTGTTGGCACAGGACAGGAACCATTCCCGAAGACAACTCATCAGACATGAAAGGGACTGGACAGTGGGTAGGAGAGAGATGCCGATGGAGAGTGAGCTAATTACATCAGGTGGACACTTGAGACTGTGTTGGCATCTCCTGTCTGGAGGGGGGGATGGGAGGATAGAGAGAGTTGGAAGCTGGCAAAATTGTCACGAAAGGAGAGATTGGAAGGGCTGACTCATTAGGGGGAGAGCAAGTGGGAGTACGGAGTAAGGTGTATATAAACTTATATGTGACAGTCTGACTTGATTTGTAAACGTTCACTTGAAGCTCAATAAAAGTTAATAATAAAAAAAAAGATATTAGGTAAACTCTATAATATTTAAATTTGAATTATAAATATTAGCAGGAATTTAGAATTTTAAAGATACACCTACACACCAAACAAAACGCATGGCTGTTAAGTTGATTCCAACTCATAGTGACCATATAGGACAGAGTAGAACCGTCCTGTCGGGTTTCCAAGGCTGTAATCTTTATGGAAGCAGATTGCCACATCTTTCTTCTTCAGAGCATCTAGTAGGCTCAAACCATGCACCTTTTGGCTAGCAGTCAAGGGCTTAACTATGCACCACTAGAGATCCTTACTCCTACATAAATACATCCACTGGGGCTCCTTGCACCTACATACATACATACATTACATAAGTTTTTTTAAAAAAGAATTTAAAGCTTGGTCTTTGCTCTGTCCACTGAAGAGCGCTGGAAACAATGTCAACCCCATGTTAATAAACATTCTTAGTGTTCAGATTTTGTTTTCTAAATATCCTTCTCCATTAAAAGAAATTGGGTTTCCAAGAGAAATGGCTAATTCCAGGCATAGGGTAGGGAATGTATGGTATGGTGCCCAGAAATCAAAGAAGTCATCAAAGGCTAACAGAGTGCTGTCAAAAGGGCACAGAAGCCAGCTTGAAGGGGCTCCCATGAGCAGGGATGAATTATCCAATAAGCAAGGTACACACGGGCAGGCTTACTTGTGCTTATTTTCTAATCTGTAGTGCACAATTTCATCTGTTTTTCAAGGATGTGGTAAAACCCATGTAAAATTGTGCACTGCAGATTAGTAAGTAAACACAATTAAGCCCGTGCGTACCTTGTTTAATATAAGCCAGTGCGTACTGTGCTTGCTGGTTAATATGCCCCCTTTTTTTTTATCCATAAGCCAAAGTTGGGACAATCAGAGAATCAAAAAAAATAGATTGAAACACATTGAATATGTTTTTAAATATCAATATGTTAATAATGTTGGTCAAAAATGAGAAAGCCATCCTCACCTCTCAGAAAAACTCTTGTCATCATTTGAGGTATCTATTTCATTGGTTTCTTACTCTTAAAATGGCAATGGAAGGGAAAGAATTTGGCATTTATTTTGCTTGTCTCTAAGAATTGCATTTCAGGCTATGGCAGTGTTACGGATGGAATTATATCCCCCTCAAAAAATGTGTGTCAACTTGACTAGACCGTGATTCCCAGGATTGTGTAATTGTCCACCATTTTGTCATCTGATGTGATTTTCCCATGTGTTATACATCCTACCTCTATGATATTAATGAGACAGGAGTCAATCTGCAAGATTAGGTTGTGTCTTAACTCGATCTCTTCTGAGATATAAAAGAGAGAAACAAGCAGAGAGACCTGGGGACCTCACACCACCAAGAAAAAACAGCCAGGAGAACAGCTTGTCCTTTGGACTCAGGGTCCCCAAGCTGAGAAGTTCCTTGGCAGGGAAGATTGAAAGCAGGAACCTTCCTCAGAGCTGACAGAGAGAGAGAAAGCCTTCCCCTGGAGCTGGCACCCTGAATTCAGGCTTTTAGTTTACTAGACTATGAGGGAATAAATTTTTGTTTGTTAAAGTCATCCACTTGTATCTAGCAGCAGTAGATAACTAAGCCAGGCAGATTGTATTTTTCAAAGATGGCCACAGTATCTCCCATCCTACGTGCTCTTCTACAATGTTACCTTTCTATCTTCTCATCGAGAGGTGAGGTCTAGTGGTCTCAGGGAACATGTAGCTCAACTGGCATAACACAGTTTATAAAGAAAATATTCTACTCTGATGAGTAGTGTCTGGGGTCTTAAAAGCCTGTGAGTGGGCATCTAAGATACTGCACTGGTCTCGCCCCTTCAGGAGCAAGGGAGAATGAAGAAAACTAAAGATACAAAGGAAAGATTAGTACAAAGGACTAATGGACCCCAACTACCATGGCCTCCACCACACTGAGTCCATTAAAACTAGATTGTGCTCAGCTACCACCAATGACTGCTCTGATGAGAATCACAATAGAGGGTCCCAGTCAAAGTTGGAGAAAAATGTAAAACAAAATCCTAACTCGTAAAAAAAGACCAGATGTACTGGCCTGACAGAGACTGGAGTAACCCTGAGAGTATGGCTCCCAGACACCCTTTTAGCTCAGTAATGAGGTCACCCCTGAGGTTCACCCTTCAGGCAAAGATTAGACAGGCCCATAAAACAAAACGAGGCTAAAAGGGCACACCAGCCCAGGGGAAAGGACCAGAAGGCAGGAGGGGACAAGAAAGTTGGTAATACGGAACCCAAGGTTGAGGAGGGAGAGTGTTGACATGTCATGGGGTTGTTAACCAATGTCATAAAACAAATATATGTACTAACTGCTTAGTGAGGAACTAGCTTGTTCTGTAAACCATCATCTGAAAATTTATAAGAGGTTCAGTGGGGTACAGCGAACATCACTTTGGACTATGTAGGTACAAGTGAGAAAACATGCCTTAATTGTTTTGTTCATTGCTGACTTCCTCAGCACCTAAAACAGTTCCCAGCATCTAGTGGATGTTTACCACCAGTGGTTATATATTCAATAAATGAATGAATGAATGTCTTTCCAGTTCAGTCCTGCATATATGCAAGTAGAACTGCCCCATAGGGTTTCCAAGGAGAGAGTGGTAGATTTGAACTGCCAACCTTTTGGTTAGTAGCTGAATGCTTAACTGCTATGCCACCAGGGCTCCATCCAAGTTATAAAA
The DNA here is from genome assembly GCF_030014295.1 of Loxodonta africana. Classification (NCBI taxonomy): domain Eukaryota; kingdom Metazoa; phylum Chordata; class Mammalia; order Proboscidea; family Elephantidae; genus Loxodonta; species Loxodonta africana. The sequence continues at coordinate 160,200,889 of NC_087344.1, read as the reverse complement.
ATAGGCAACCTTAATTTTAATGTTCTACTGTGACATACTTAAGCCCTTCAATTGTGCTTATTATCAGTGTTTGGCTAATCACTCTGTAAAATAGCAAATAAACCTGTTTTCTTTGGATTTTGCATGTCACGAAGCTGTGCACAGTGCAAGTGCTCAAAAAAATAAATGCTGCAGTTTACACAAGTTAAAAAAACACAGGTGGGGTCTATGTCCACTCCTGTGATCATGAAGGTTGTTTGTCAGCTTGTATGGGCCATAATTCTCAGTGATTTGGCAGTTATGATGAAGTTTGGCGGTTATGTAATGATGTAATCATCCTCCATGATGTGATCTGATTTGATCAGCAAATCAGTTGTAAGGGGAGATTCCTGGAGGGTGTGATCTGCATCCAACGTATATACAGACTTTCTGGCAAAGCTCACTCACTTGTTCTGGACCCTGCATTCAAATCGTCATCATCTGACCTCTAGTTCTTCGGATTCATCACCCTCCACAGCCTGTGAACCAGCAGACTGCCATCTGACCTGCTGATTTTGGATTTGTCAGCCCCTGTAGCTACATGAGTCAGGAGAAGCCTCCAGCCTGACACCTGAGCCATGAACTTGGGACTTGCCAGCCTTGCAAACTTCACGAGCCACTTCCTTAAATCTCTCTCTCAGTGTCTGTGTGTGTGTGTGTGTATATATATATACACGTACATATATATGTATAAATATGCAAACCCTGGTGACACAGTTGTTAAGAGCTAAGGCTGCTAACCAAAAGGTCGGTAGTTTGAATCCACCAGGTCCTCCTTGGAGACCACATGGGGCAGTTCTACACTGTCCCATAGGATCACTATGAGTTTGAATCGACTTAGCAGCACCGGGTTAATGTATATATACACATGTACGTAAAGAGGGAGATGCGTTTCACTGGTTTTGCCTCTCTAGGGAAGCATAAGGCACCCAGCCTAAGACACCTCGCCTTGGATCTGGGTAGACTTGTGACTGCTTTGACTGATAGACTATGGCAAAATTGATGATTTCGAGGATAAGTCATAAAAGGCAATTCAGCTACTGCCTTGTCTGCTGGGACATTCACTCTGGAGCTGTGAGCCTCTAAGTAAAAAGTTCAATTCCTCTGAAGTTAACATAATATGAGGAAGCCCAAGCCACATGGATAGGCCACATGTAGAAGCCCTGGTAAACAGCCCCAGCTGAGCTCAGTGCTCAAGTCATTGTAGCCCAGGTGAGCCTTGGGAGTGAAAAAGCCTCCAGATCCTTTAAGCACCCAGTCGTTGAGTCATGCCTGGCCTTTGAGTCTTTCCAGTTGAGGTCCAAACATCACAGTAGAGAGACGTGTCATCCACACTGTGCCCTGTCTGAATCCTTACCCACAGAACCCAGGAGCATAATAAAGTTCTTGTTTTATACCACTAAGTCTGCGGTGGTTTGTTATACAGCAATATTAACTGGAACTCACAGTCACCAAATAGCTCTAGTTATTAAGGGAAAACCTCTTTATTTAAGAATTCCCATTAATAAATATAGAAGGAAAGAGAAACTCAATAGAATCCCAGCTAATAAATATAGAAAAAATGGTAAAAATAGAAATTAACATTCTGCAACCCCTAGTGAGATATTTGATTTAGGTGCTGTTCAGCAATGGATGCCAAAATCATTGAACGGTAACTGGACATTTGCAGGATGCCAAAACATCACTTCACAGGTTACTTGCTGGTCTAAACAGAAAAAGTACTTTAAAATGAATGGATCAGGTTGTCACCACTAAAACTCACAGATCAATTAATCATGTCATCACTTTTGGTGGAACAATTTTATACTGTGCAAATTCTGATGCAATGTAAAACATAGTCCCCTATAAACTATTCTCACCAAAAATGTGATTAAGATCCAACTTTCAATTCAAATGCAAGAATTAGAGAAATATGTTTAATGACATCTCCAGGAAGCAATTCAGAAGGTAGAAAATTCTCATTGAAAACTGACCCAGGTTCCTCAACAAGTCAATGGAATAGAAACAATTGGGAATGAAGGGAGGACTCTAAGTGAAAAGGGACTTAAGAGCCATAACATCAAAATGCAATACATGAACTTTGTTTGGATTTAAATTTGAGCAAACAAACTGTAAAAAGGCATTTTAGGAACTGTTGGGAACTTTGAATACCAACCAGGCATTAGATAATACTAAGGAATATGTGTTAATTTGTTAGGAGTGATATTGGTATTGTGGTTATTTAAGAAATGTCCTTATTATTTAGAGATACAAATCGAAGTATCTAGTGGTCAAATGACATGATACCTGTAATTTACTTTGAAACATGTTAGCTAAATTTAACGCAAATATTGCAAATGTTGTGTTGTTGCTAGGTACCATTGAGTCAATTTTCCACTCATGGCAACCCCATGTGACAGAGTAGAACTGCCCCATAGGGTTTTCTTGGCTGTAATCTCTACGGAAGCAGATTGCCAGGTCTTTCTCTCCCAGGGCAGATGGATGGGTTTGAACCATCCACTTTTAGGTTAGAAGCAGAGTCCTTAACCATTGCACCACTGAGGCTAAATCTAAGTAATTAGTTTTTTTTGGGGGGGGAGTCATCATTATACTCTCTCCTTTTCTAGATGTTTAAAATTTTTTATAGTATAAATTTTTTAAATTGTGAATTGTGTAGTAATTTGTCATGACTTCTTTACAGTGTTAAAATGCAAAGACACCACCTTGAAGACTAAGGTGTGCCTGACCCAAGCTATGGTGTTTTCAATCCCCTTATATGCATGCGAAAGCTAAACAATGAATAAAGAGGAACTGAGGCCTTTAAATTGTGGTCTTGGCAAAGAATAGTGAATACACTATGGATGAACAAATCTGTCTTTGAAGAAATACAGCCAGAATGTTCCTTAGAAGCAAGGATGGTGAGACTACGTCTCACATACTGTGGACATGTCATCAAGAGGGGTCAGTTCCTGGAGAACGACATCATGCTTGGTAAAATAGAGGGTCAGCGAGAAAAAGGAAGACCCTCAACAAGGTGGGTTGATACATTGGCTACCACAATGGGCTCAAGCATAATGATTGTGAGGATGGAGCAGTATTGGGCAGTGTTTCATTCTGTTGTACACAGGGCTGCTATAATTCAGAACCAACTCGATGATACCTAACAACAACAACAAATTAGCCATGAAGGTAATAAGAAGTATCAGAAGGAATAGCATGGGCAAATCACAGAATTCTAGAAGAGCGTGACATCTTAGGAGAACATAAGAAGCTTAGAGCAGTCAGGGCACAAGGTGTGAGGGCAATTTAAAGGGAGAAGTAGATGGAGCAAAGGGAGGAGGAATCTTCTCTGCAGGGCTGGTTCAACTGATACCCACCTGTTGACCAGCTGGCATTCATGACATAACAGTTGTTCAAAAATTTAAGTAACATCCCTGGCTCCTCTTGAGGGTAGTGGTGATTAGAATTCCTACATTCCGTGCAGGAGACCCAGGTTCGATTCCTGGCCAATGCACCTCAAGAACAGCCACCACTTGTCTCTCAGTGGAGGCTTTTGTGTTGCTATGATGCTGAACAGGTTTTAGCATAGCTTCCAGACTAAGACAGACTAGAAGGAAAGGCCTGGAAGTCTGCTTTGAAAAACCGGCCAATGAAAACCCTGTGGATCACAACAGTCCAACACTGTTGTGCGTGAGATTGCCATGAGTAGGGGGTGACCAGACAGCAGCTAACAACAACAAGAACCTGCTTTCTTTTGTATTTTATAAAAGGTGGGAAGGGCAGGTAGAAGTTGATTTTATATAGGGAATGGTGACATGATCAAATTTGTTTTTAAGAAATGTAACTCTAAAACAGTGAGGAAAATGAATTAATGGTAGGTTGGCTGGTGGCCCGGAGACCATACAGTAAGTTTCAGTAGTTTGTGCATCCCTCTCTAGTTATGTGGGGTTTTTTTGTTTTTTGTTTTTTGTTTTTTTTGCTTCACTGGGTTGTCTTTTAGTCTCCCCTGCTCACTGTGAGCTGCCAAAGAGAAAAGATCATCTTCATCTCTAGCACCTACATTATTACTTGCTATAGGTGCTCAATTGTTGCTTAGTGAATAAATTAATAAAGGAGGGATTATGATGAAATGTTAAAACCCTGAACTACATCAGTGGTGGTGCAGATGGAGAGAAGAGGCCAGATATGGAAGATATTTCTAAGGCAGAAGCAACAGGACCTGGTGGCCAATCTAGATGTGAGAACTGAGGATTCTCACCAATACTGTCTCCTAGGTCTCTAGGTTAGGCAGCGGAGTGAATGCTGGAAGCATTCATAGAGATTGTCCACAGAGGAGACAGAGCCTGCTTGAAGGTCAGATGATAAATTCCTTATAAAGCGAGATGATATAAAACTGGCCTTCACCAGGGTGGATAATCACTCAGAGTGGGAGCTAAAAGGCAGCAGGAAGTCCTCCTGCGCAGAAGCTGCAAGGTGTCACCCGATATCTGTTCTTCCTTTCCTCTTTGGTAACAAAAGTGTTGCCCGGACATACGGCTACCCAGATAAAGACTACATCTCCCAGACTCTGTTGTAACAAGTTATGGCCCTTTGTCAAGGCTCTAGAAAATAGGATGTGGGAAAAGGCAATTTGTGCAACTTCCAGGTTTGGGCACTAAAAAGCATGGTCTAGCCCTGTCCTTCCTCTCTCCCCTCCCTGCTGACCATAACATGGATGTGGTGGCTGGAGCTACCAGACTTCCTGGACCACAAGGTGGAAAACCACATTTGAGGATGGCAGAGCAGTAAGATAGAAAGATCCTGAGCTACTTCTGAAAGGTCACAGCTATTGACAACCCTATGCACAGTTCTACTCTGAAACACATGGGATCACCATGAGTCAGAATTGACATGTCAGCAACTGGTGATAGGTAGTGGCGAAGGCCCTGATGCTGTAAGCTAGCATAACAGCCCTAGCTTCTTGTGGTTGAAATTTATGTGAGAAAGAAAAAAATTCCCACCTTATTAAGTCACTATGATTTGGCCATTGTTGTAATAACCAGACAAGTATTCTAACTAATATACTTCTCCAGACAAAAATAATTTCTCCATACCAGTGATGCTGCCTGAAACTTCACAACTGCAAATTGATTCCTTTGGGTTAAAAGTGATCTTTTCCTTCATTCAGAGGAAGATAAATACGGTCAATTATCAATTCACATTAAGAGGTTTAACTAACTTACTTTCCTCAATGAACTAGAACCCAGAGAGTGAAGTTAAGATATCTCATAAGCAATCAACCCTTTCTGTAGGCAATGAGAGATAAAATAAAAAGGCAAATATCCCTAAACGTAGTAATTAAGTTATAAATAAGTAAAACTTAATGAAGCACCGGTAATTTTTGAGACAAAATCATAGTTTCTCTGAGATAAATTATCAAACAGGTGTTTGATTTGGATTTAGAAGGAGGCTAAGGAGTAAACACCTGGTGAAGGGGAGAGGTGGGAAAGCCAGTAGAAGAGAGAGGCTGGAGGTGCCCAGAGACACCCTTCTCCTCTATTCTAGTCTTGCTCAGGGTCTCTCCAGGTAGGGAGAGAAGGTGCAGTGGGACTTCAAGAAGGAAGAGCTCACTATTGATTAGATTATCCTGGGACGACTTAATGAAGGGGTAGGGTGGCTGCAAAGAGAGAGGCAAGCCGGCTCCCACCTGGCATTTCCGGGTAATGGAAGCAATAGATGTCGTGGTATAATTTTTAAACTGGCAAGGAAGCCAAAATTTGTCCTTCTTGCTCTCTTTCTCTCTTTTCTTTAGCTATATTTAATTGCCAATTATACATATAAAAGCCAAACTTAGTTCGTTATTGTGATTACTATAGATTACTTGTGACCTGGCAAAGGGCAATCCCTCGCAATTTTGGAATTTGTCATCAGGGTTGATGGACCTGGAGCAAAATGTCTGGAGCAGCGTTTGGTCCTTCAAAGACCCTGAAGTCCAGATTCTGCAGGACTGGGCAACCTCCCAGAGCTTCTCAGGCACATTCCCATAATTTTTATCACTTGGCCAGTTGCCAGCCCTGCTGTTCCCTCTTCTTTCCACAACTCTTCAGAAAAGTTCAGGAAGTGCAGGTTACTCCCATGGGTCACCTGACAGATCCCCAATCTACCTGTGCAAGTGGCTAACCCTGGAATAGCTTACAAGCCTTCTCTTTGTGATTGGAGCAACCACTGGTAAGGTCAGAGGCCCCAATACAGAAATGACTACCTCTCCTGGGTAAGTGGTAGGACCCTCTCTCCTTGGACCACTCACTTGCTGGGGGCCTTGAACTGGCCTTGGTGCAGCTGGTGTCCTAGAGACCAAAATAGTAACCCATGGGAAATGTCTAGGCTCTTCGAACCGTACAGATATTGTTGTAACTGTTCAACTATTATTTACCTCCCCAATTGGAAGGTAAGAAGGCAGAATCATACTTAGTAAAATCTGCTATGCCACTTACCACACTGGACTTAAAGTTTCTGAAGAGACATATGTTATTCAACATTGCCCCCATCTCCCCTCCTGCCTGAAAAGCTAATAATGTCCCTCCGTTTTTGGTGCTTTTTCAGTGATTCTCAGCCTTTGGTGCATCTTTGAAGTATTTGTGGAACTTTTCAAAAGTATACTTGTCCATGGTCCACACATGGATGCTGATTCCATAGATATGAGATGGGCACCATGTTGTGAACAAGTGTTGTTTTCAATCTGCCCAATACTCACTACTGGATCAGGTAAAATCATTTCATTTTCCATTGGGGAAGAATGCTCCATCCCCCCATGCTGCTTCGAGGTGGGTGTTAGTCAAGTTGCCCCACACTCCTCTGACCAACCGTGGGCATGGGGCCAAGCAAGGCCAACCAGACCCTCTCAGGGTCAAAATCCTAGATGGACAGAGACAAAAATGAAAATTAGATGGAGCTGACTCCTTTGGTGAGAGCCCCTAAAGTGACTGTCACCACCTAGAACCCAGAGCCACCCTGTGTCTCATCTTTCCCAAGGCCTGGCTCTTCTGCTTTCCTTCAATTCTCTAAGTACCCTATGTCTTCCCAATAAATTTCTTATTTACTTATGTTAGCCAAAGTAAATTTCTTATTTGCAACCAAGTCACATTGACTGTCACACCTTGACATGTATGATTTTTAACAGCTCCATAGGTACACCATAAACTTCTTCAGGATAAGTCCCAAGTAGGGTATGCCTCTATGTCCCCTACTATGGTACCTTTTGAACTTTCATATTACATACCAAAATTTTCCTGTATTTGTTGAATAAATGAATGAATGAATGAATGAATGAATAATGGTAACTAGTTGCTACACAGGCCGATTCAGTGAGTGACCAACCACTGATGAGGTCATACTGAAGCAAGCAGGAAGTATGGACATGGCCTTACATAAATATGTGCTCACAAAGGGATCTTTTCCTCTAGAGAATCACCAATTGATGACTTTCTCTGTTCCTGAAAGCTCTTCTTTCTCCTCCCTGATTCAACACCCAACCTGAGCTAGCCTTTCCCAGACGCCCTCCTTCTCTCCCTGTTCCATGTCTAGCTATTGAGGGGAGGCAAATAGAGTGATTTTTTTTTTTTTCCGTAAACTTGGAGAATGGCACATTTTTTCAACGAAATTTAGATGAGTCATGGCAAGGCAGGACGGAATGAAATTAATATTCAGCTTACAATCCTCTGAGTTTTCCAATTTATGGAAATGCTGCTAGCTCTTATAAATTAATAATTTTTAACAGAATGAATAAATATTCTTAGCTTGCCTCCTATCTGTCACTTGAGTGAACTAGAAGAGAATCCAGTTCATGGTGCTTGGCTTAGCTCTAGTTCAGATTTGAACACTATCTATCTTTTTATCCATTCACAAAGTTTTTTTGAGCACCAACTTCATGTCAGTCACTGGACTCGCTCCTGAATTAATAAGACAGAGTCCTAGTCCTTAAAGGACTGCTTAATCAAGTAGTGGAGGCTAAAATTGAGAAGAGCACAGGCTACTTGGGAGTGGAGAGGAGAGACATGAATCTAGCTGCATGAAATCAAGTGGGACTGCCTGGGAAGAGTGCTTTTTTAACAAGATAGGCCAGAACTTTCCCCACACAGGGTAGCCCTTGGACTTTTACTTAAAACAACTCCATGAAAAGCCCTCTGTCCCGAATATTCCCTACCCAAAACCCTTTGCTTCACCATTGTTGGTACCAGATTGTCAGTGACCATAGGACAGGTTAGATAAGATTGGGATATCAGGAGATCAGTTTTTATTTTAGCCGACATTTACTGAGCACTTACCATGAACTTGAGAGTATACTTAGAAATTCGTGTATCTCATTAAGTTCTAATCTCAGACTGATTTCGAAATATAGGTATTCAGACCAGTTTTCTATATTACTGACAGAAAATAATAATGACAATTTCCAGTCGGCAGTTGGAACCCATGGGCCTGAACAAGCTAGTAGAGTTTGGAGAAGTTCTTTCCCTGCTAACAATTGTACATGCCTGGCCCAGCTTCAAGGCCCCTGCTTCTAGAAGCCTTCCTGGAACCCCTTCATCAGGGTAGATCTCTCCCTTTCACTCAGTCTGACCTGTGCCTGTCTCTTCTAGGACAAGTTGTGTAAGCTGTGGAGACCAGGTCAAGTTTTTCTTACTCCCCTTAAGAGCTATGGCTGCTAATGTCGGCAGTTCAGTCTCATCAGCCGCTCCTTAGAAACCCTATGGGGTGGTACCATTCTGTCCTATAGGGTCGCTACGAGTCAGAATCGACTTGACAGCAACAGGTTTTGCAGCCAGTCTGGTGCTTTGTGCATTGTAAATCTCCAAGAAATGCTTATTAAGCATAATTTAAACCCCTGAAACTACTGCCCTGAGATAGTCTTTAAATCTTAAACCAAATATGTCCCCTGAAGTCTTCTTAAAACTAAACAATAATTCCGCTTAACTAGTAAGAATGTCTGCCTTGAGCATTATACCCTTTTTAAGGTCTATCTGTATTTTTTTTTTTTTTTTTTGTATGGGATCAAACTGACAATAGCAACTCGACAGTTTAGAAAGGAAATTTAGGGGGCGGTGAGTTTATGTTAATGGGGGAGGAACATCGCAGAAAAGGAGGGTGAGAATGGTTGCACAGCTGGAAGAATGTAACCAGTGCCACTGAATTGTACAGCAGAAACTGTTGAATTGGTATATGTCCAGTTGTGTGTATTCTCAACAACAACAAAAATAAAATATATAAAAAGAAAAAAGAGTAATTCATATTGAAGAGTTTGGCAATAATAGGCCCATTTTCAACACAAATAATTGTGTTTCTCACCATTCTGACCTTTGAACAGTTGCCTAAAATATGAACTAAAAAGTCGTCTTCTTCCTCCTCCTCCAGGGTCCCTTGTGTTTTTCATAAAACGCTTTGGAACATGTTTCTATACACATTTTTCTGAGGACAGATGAGCCATGCTCAGAAAGACTGTTAGCCGTGATTTGAGACACACATTATGATCAGGTACAAGCTATGCTATTTCGAAATTGGCAAATGAAGTTGTGCTGTCACACACACACACACACACACACACACACACACACACCCCTCTTGATTTCAAAGGGTTTGTTTATTTCCTGGGTTTCACAAAGATGCCAGTCTGTAAAATAACTTGAAAAATCACCTATGGCAAATTCTTACCAGACTCGAATCTCAGAAGTCTCCTTGAAAAGTCAGAAAGTCTGTGGTATGTAATTAAATCAAAGCCATTTGTTATTATTGCCCCGCAGTCTCTCTTCAAAGCTTTGAACCTCAGCGCATTAGCCTCTACAGCCAAACCGTTTCACCAGCCACTCGGCATTTGTTTACTGCTGCTGCCCCCAGGAGCTCCCTGTGGGGGCCTCCCAAGCTGCCTCTAAGCCTCCTCTTTCACCTCCATTGTTCTAAATGTGTCCAGATGGCTCCAGCTTGCATTCTGGGTGCCAGAGCCCCAGTAGAGAAACTCTGGGACGTTTAGGGGTAGAGTTGGGCTTGCTCACTAGGAAACACAATTTGGGATCTTTAAAATTTTGCTGTATCTTTTTATTGGAAATCACGGGCCATTGGTTGGAATAAGCTCTGGGAGAGAAATGTTAAGCCATGCTGGTAACTCTACTACACAGAACTATAAGTTCCTCCAGGATAAGAACCACTTCTGTCTTGTTGTATCAGCAGTGTCTAGACATAGTGTTGAGACATAACAGGTAGCCCACTATGTTTGTAAAATGACTTAATGGCTGAAAAGGGATTATTTTAATAAGCTAACAATGTAACCTCTGGTATAGGCCGTGTTGACTAACCAGTTTAATTTCTTTTCCCTACCAAACTGACCAACCTGAGTAACTGGCTATCCAGGTGTCCAACACAAACTTTGAGCTTTATCCTCAGGGCTGACATTTCTCTCATCTTCTGCAGCACACACAGAAGCCCAATGACAAATTCCTGATAACATATGTAAAAAGAGAATGTATTTTCTCTTTAGCACCATCTGATAGGATTTTCTATGAGGATTAAAATGTTCTATTTAAATAGCCACATGTAGATAGTGCCTACCATGTTGGACAACGCAGATCTAGAAATTTTAGATTAAGGTGTCAAATTTCCCAAGAAGGAGTCTGGAAATGACTGAACCATCCCTGGTTAATAGTAAGGCCTGTTTGGGTAACATTCTGATTGAGAGGATTTCAGTTTCTCACTGTTTTCCACTTTGGGCTTTCCGAAGTCCCAGTGTGCCAAGCCCTTTAGGCTAAGGCAGGGGTCCTGATCAACTGTAACCTGGACATAAACATTATCTGAGTTTTATTAGTGCACATTGGGGAGGAAACAATAATAATGAGCCTCAGCTTTGTGCAATCACAGCCGTTTCTCGGATCCATAGCTCTAATCTGCACCAGCCCCTGGCCAGGCAGGGTGAGGCTGGCAAAGGGAGTAAGTCTATGGCAATGGTTCTCAAACTTCCGAATGATCCAAGATAGATTTGGGGTGTGAGTCTGAAATCTGCTTTTCTAATGAGCACTCAGGTGATTTGGATGTAATTGATCCCTGGGTAGTGCAAATGGTTAATGCCCTAGGCTGCTAACCAAAAAGTTGGAGGCTGAAGTCCACTCAGAGATACCTTGGAAGAAAGGTTTGGTGACCTACTTTCAAAAGATCACAACCATTGAAAGCTCTAGGATATATTTACAATGACAACAACAACAAAAAAGAGTAACTGCTGAGGCTGCTTATGTATAAGCAAACACCTCATAGGATTTGGTACCCTGGTTTTGAGGTTTAGGGTCATGGTTTTATGGGACACCCCAGTTAGTTGGCCTAATAATGTGTTTAGTGCTTCTGTTCTACCTCCTAGTTCCTTGTGTAGTGCCTGGGGCCTTAAAAGCTCGCAAGCGGCCATCCAAGTCACACCGTTGGTCTCTAGTCACCTGAAGCAACAGGGGAAGGAGAGTCAGGAATAGGAGGAGGAACTGGAATATGTAGCTAATTGCCTCCATGAACAACTGCCTCTTTGCCATGAGACCAGAAGAATTGGATAGTACCTGGTTGCCATTACTGAATATTTTAATCAAAGATTCTATGAAAGAATCCTGATCAAAAGGATGAAAATACAGAACAGAATTTCAAATTCTCATGGATTCCAGACTTTCTGGAGCCATGAGGCTGGATGAATCCCTGAAACTACAGCCCTGAAATAATCTTTAAACCTTAAACCAAAAACATCCCTGAAGTCTTCTTAAAACTATAGTTTAGCTTAACCAGTAAAAAAGATCTGCCTTGAGCATTATACTCTTCTAAGAACTACCTATATGGGGTCATATTGACAATAGCAACTAGAAAGACTAGATAGGAAACTTAGGGGGTGGTGAGCTTATGTTAATGGGGGAAGAACAAGAAAAGGAGGGTGAGAATGGTTGCACAACTCAAAGAATATAATCAATGTCACTGAATTGTACATGTAGAAACGGTTGAATTGGTGCATGTTTTGCTGTGTATATTCTCAACAACAAAATAAAAAGAAAGAATGCCCTGCAGAGCACAGTCCTGCTCTGATACATATGGGATCATGAGTTGGAGTCTACTCAATGGCAACTGGTTGGTCCTCAGGCCACACTGAGCAGCACTGTCAATGGACGGGTCACTCCCTGACGTCTCTAACTAAAAAATAACCCTCCTTAGGTCACCATTCCCTACATCTGTCTCACCAAACCTCCACACATGCCCTACCTATGGGACCATCTTTTGTTCTCCACCTGGCAGAATCCACCTCAATCTTCAGAATACTGTCCATTACCACTTCCTGGGAGGCATCTCTCCTCCCACATCACCCATTTATCACTTGGCTACAGCCTGTGAGTTGGACTGTGAGGCACTCAGGACAGGGAGTGGATTTACTCCTCTCTGCGTACCCAGTGCTAAGCTCCAATGCCTGGCCCAGCACAGGCATTACTATCCCATAGCTGTCGTACAAAGTTCTCCAGGTTCTCTTTTTAAAGAGGATGAGTGCCTGCAAGGACTCATCCTTCAGATCTTAATAGGATAGCAGGCACATAAAGCAAATGATGAGATCAAATGAGATAAGAGTAGCTGAGACATGAGTGAAAGGCTTTCAATTCCTCATGTTCAGGCTTTACTCCAGTTGAAATCTGACTTCAGATCATAATCAAAGGCCCTAGGCAGGGTAAGGGGTGGAAGGGCTTCCCATTCATTCTAGACCATGCATGCACACTCTCCTCCAAAGTGTGCCAGAACATTAAGCAGCATGTGGGACCAGATGCTGTGGCCAAGGCAAGTGGGAGGGGGACTGGAGTTTCTGTCCTGAGGCAATAAAGGAAATGCTGGTGACTCACCACAAGATTTGTGGCTGATTTTTGCAATCAGCTCTGACGAGGTGTTTCCCCTTCTCTCCCTAATTGAATCAGTAGTTGGTTTTAAGATGGCTTTGGTGTCATCAGGTCCCTGGGTGGCGCAAATAGTTTGTGCTCAACTACTAACCTAAAGGCCTGGTAATCTGCTTCTGTAAAGATTACAGCCAAGAAAACCCTGTAGATCAGTTCTACTCTGTAACACATGTAGTCGCCATGAGTTGGAATCAGCTCAAAGGCAATGGATTTGGGTGGTTTTGTTTTGGTGTTATCAAGGCCAGTGGTTCTCAAACTGTATGTGGTGGAGGATCAAGTTTGATCTTTTCTCCAACCCACTGCAGAACAATAGGTTTTAGAAATATAAAAATAAGTCACTAGAACACTGAAAATTACTAAAGTGAAACTTGAATTGGATGCTGCTTAGGTGTTTCAGCAAGGTCAAATTTCTACAAAATTATAAACTATTAGCCCAAGAGACTAAAAGTCCACATAAACCAGAGACTCCACCAGCCTGACACCAGAAGAACTAGATGATGCCCAGTTTCTACCAATGACCACCCTGACAGGGAACACAACAGGGAGCAGGAGAAAGTGCAGAGCAGAACTCAAATTCATGTAAAAAGACCAGACTTAATAGTCTGACAGAGACTTGAGGAACCCCTGAAACAATGGCTCCCAGAAACTGTTAACCCAGAACTAAAACCGTTCCTGAAGCCCACTCTTCAGACAAAGATTAGACAGGACTATAAAATGAAAAATAATACATGTGAGGAGTGTGCTTCTTAGTTCAATCAGGTGCATGAGACTAAAGGAGTGGCTCCTGCCAGGAGGCAGAATGAGAAAGCAGGAAGGGACAGGAACTGGTTGAATGGACACAGGGAACCTGAGGTGGAAAGAGGGAGTGTGCTGTCACATTGTGGGAATTGCAACTAATGTCACAAAGCAATACGTGTATACATTTTTGTATGAGAAATTAACTTGAGCAGTAAACTTTCACTTGAAGCACAATTAAAAAAAAAAAATTGTACTTACCTCACTGCAAAGGGTAACGGACGTTTTGCAGAGGGTGTGGGACTCAGCCCATACTTTGAGGAGTACTGATCCAGGTCAGGGGAAGGCAGACTGCTTAAATACCTTCCCTTTTCCTGGAGAAATTATTAGCCAGTTGGTCAGCTCACTCTGAAAGTTGGTGCCAATCACCTGCCAAAGCAGTCCTTTTGGTCAAGGCTTAAACATTACCCCACCCTCACTTAAAAGAGTCTGCTGGGGTGCTTGGCCCCAAGGCACTGAAGACCCACTCCATGTACAAGGGACATCACTAGTGGACTGGGCCATCCACCCTTCCCCAGGGAAGCCCAGGATGAGCCAACACTTTACATGGATCACCACTCTTCATCCCTCTAACCACTCAGGGAGATTGGTCTGTACTCTCCCTACTTTTACAGGTGAGAACCTTGGGGTTCAGGAAGACAACTAACTCACTCAAGGAACATAGCCAGTGAGTGGCAAGCCTAGCACCCAGCCCTAGGTCTCTCAGCTCCCCCACTACACTTTGATGCCTCTCTGAGATGGTAGCCAAGTTGGGGATGGATAAAGGACAATGCCTTGGTGGTGCAGGGAGGGGTAAGAGGGCATTCCCAGTAGGTGGGATCCCGGTAGCTAGGAAATTGGAATTGCTGTAGGAAGGAGCAGAGCTTCTCAATAGGGAAACCCCAGGAAATACACCTCCCACCCCACAAGAAAACCCATCCATATCTGACAGCTTTGATTTATGCCTATCCTTCTTGGTCTGGGATGGAAATGTTCTTTCCCAAAGGGATTTTGGGGCCCACCACCATACTGTGAGACACCACAGGGTTTCACCCATTACAGAAGCCAGGACTCCATGGGAAGGAGGCAGAATTGTGTTGCTATGACAAGACGTAGGCTGTCATGGGAATGTGACAACCTGCCCCCACTCCCATCTCTACCCTTGAAACCATCCTCCAGGATCTCTCAAATTATCACATGAGTTCAGAGCCCCTGTGATAGAACATTGTGGCAGTGGTGACAGCTGATTTTGGAGAAAGCATGTCGTCCCCCAACAGCTTGGGGTGTGTCTCTGTACCACTAGGTTAATGATTGTAAACTCAACACCTACTCTATAATGTGAGCCATTCTCCTAGCCTCTGCACTACTCTTTTCTCTGATGATGACTGTGGGTAGGAAGGGCTAATGGGCTTCTCAATTCTCAGCGAGCCTAATTTTACAAAATTCCCTGTGATTCCTTCCAGCCCTTCCTCACAGCCTTAAGTTTAGACAGATAAGAGATGTGTGTGTACGTGTATGTGTGTATGTGTGTTTGTGTGTATCTTGCTTCAGGGGCAGGAGAGTGAAATGTGTTTTCTGGTATAAGAAACAGACCTGGCTATATAAGAGAGTATGTGTGTATGGGAGTAAATATGAGAAACTGCATGCATGTTGACATACACAGGCCTATGTGACTTTGTGTGTGGTATGGGCCCCTTTTACTACGTTTTGGGCCTTGTCTGCAACCCAAGGGCCTTCCAGGATTGAGCTATGCAGAGACTCTCCTTCAACATCAGTCAGAAGGGAGTTGGTCTGCCTACGCTATGCTTCCTGCTCTAAGACTGCAGCCTTCAAGACTCCAGGCTCTGCAGTTCTTAGAATCATATCAAGGGAAGGAATGGGAGTCTCTGTGGGACAAAAGCAATCTTTCTGTATCATGTGACTCCCTGCCTGACTCTGAAACTACTGCCTGAATTGGAGGGGGAATATGGGGCAGGTTGGAGGCTGTGTATTGATATTACTTGTCTCAGGGACTCTCATCCACCTCTCCAGATTCATTCTGGGTGGGCTCAGAGAGCTGAGACACCTAGAGGCACTCAAACCCACTTCTTCCTGGGATCCCTGGACATAGCCCAAGATACAAGAATCCAGTAGGACCTGGCATCCTTCATTCCAGAGAGGGAAAGTGGGAAGGTCTTTTCCCATGTACCACTCCTTTTGGTAAGTCTGTTACAGTGGTAGTAGGCAGCTCTCATGCCCCTATGGAAGGGAATGACTGGGGAGACTGAGGGGAATGCAGGGAGATTCTTACCTCTAGTGTCACTCTTAATATTTGAACAAGTGATTTTTTAAAATAATTTTTATTGTGCTTTAAGTGAAAGTTTACAAATCAAGTCAGTCTCTCACATAAAAACTTATATACACCTTGCTACATACTCCCAACTACTCTCCCCCTAATGAGACAGCATGCTCTCTCCCTCCACTCTCTCTTTTCATGTCCATTTCTCCAGCTTCTAACCCCCTGTAACCTCTCATCTACCCTCCAGGCAGGAGGTCCCAACATAGTCTCGAGTGTCCACCTGATCCAAGAAGCTCACTCCTCACTAGCATCCCTCTCCAATCCATTGTCCAGTCTAATCCATGTCTGAAGAGTTGGATTCGGGAATGGTTCCTGTCCTGGGACAACAGAAGGTCTGGGGGCCATGACCACTGAGGTCCTTCCAGTCTCAGTCAGACCATTAAGTCTGGTCTTTTTATGAGGATTTGGTGTCTGCATCCCACTGGTCTCCTGCTCCCTCAGGGGTTCTCTGTTGTGTTCCCTGTCAGGGCAGTCATCGGTTGTAGCCAGGCACCATCTAGTTCTTCTAGTCTCAGGATGATGTAGTCTCTGGTTCATGTGGCCTTTTCTGTCTCTTGAGCTCATAATTACCTTGTGTCCTTGGTGTTCTTCATTCTTCTTTGATCCAGGTGGGTTAAGACCAATTGATGCATCTTAGATGGCTACTTGCTAGCATTTAAGACCCCAGATGCCACTCTTCAAAGTGGGATGAAGAATGTTTTCTTAATAGATTTTATTATGCCAATTGACTGAGATGCCCCCTGAAACCATGGTCCCCAGACCCCTGCCCCTGCTACGCTGGCCTTCGAAGCATTCAGTTTATTTAGGAAACTTCTTTGCTTTTGCTTTAGTCCAGTTGTGCTGACCTCCCCTGTATTGCGTGTTGTCTTTCCCTTCACCTAAAGTAGTTCTTATGTACCATCTAATTAGTGAACACCCCTCTCCCACCCTCCCACCCTCCCTCCTTTCGTAACCACAAAAGAATGTTTTCTTCTCAGTTTAAACTATTTCTCAAGTTCTTATAATAGTGGTCTCATACAATATTTGTCCTTTTTCAACTGACTAATTTCACTCAGCACAATGCCTTCCAGATTCCTCCATGTTATGAAATGTTTCACAGATTCCTCGCTGTTCTTTATCAATGCATAGCATTCCATTGTATGAATATACCATAATTTATTTATCCATTCATCCATTGATGGACCCCTTGGCTGCTTCCATCTTTTTGCTATTGTAAACAGTGCTGCAGTAAACATGGGTGTGCATATATCTGTTCATGTAAAGGCTCTTATTTCTCTAGGATATATTCCGAGGAGTGGGATTGCTGGGTCATATGGTAGTTCTATTTCTAGCTTTTTAAGGAAGTGCCAAGTCGATTTCCAAAGCGGTTGTATCATTTGACATTCCCACCAGCAGAGTGTAAGTGTTCCAATCTCTCCACAGCCTCTCTAGCATTTACTATTTTGTGTTTTTTGGATTAATGCCAGCCTTGTTGGAGTGAGATGAAATCTCATTGTAGTTTTGATCTGCCTTTCTGTAATGGCTAATGATCATGAACATTTCCTCATGTATCTGTTAGCTACCTGAATGTCTTCTTTAGTGAAGTGTCTATTCTTATCTTTTGGCTTTTTTTTTAATAGGGTTATTTGTCTTTTTGCAGTTGAGTTTTTGCAGTATCAAGTAGATTTTAGAGATCAGGGGCCTATCAGAAATGTCATAGCTAAAAACTTTTTCCCAGTCTGTAGGTAGTCTTTTTACTCTTTTGGTGAAGTCTTTGGCTGAGCATAGGTGTTTGATTTTTAGGAGCTCCAGTTATCTAGTTTTTCTTCTGCATTGTTAATAATGTTTTGTGTACTGTTTATGCCAAGTATTAGGGCTCCTAATGTTGTCCCTATTTTCCTTCCATGATTTTTATCATTTTAGATTTTATATTTAAGTCTTTGATCCATTTTGAGCTCGTTTTTGTGCATGGAGTGAGGTATGGGTCTTGTTTCATTTTTTTGCAGATAGATATCCAGTTATGCCAGCACCATTTGTTAAAAAGACTGTCTTTTCCCCATTTAACTGTTTTGGGGCCTTTCTCAAATATCAACTGCTCATATGTGGATGGGTTTATGTCTGGATTCTCAATTCTGTTCCACTGGTCAACGTATCCGTTGTTGTACCAGTACCAGGCTGTTTTGACTACTGTGTCGGTATAATAGGTTCTAAAATCAGGTAAAGTAAGGCCTCCCACTTTGTTCTTTTTCAGCAATGCCTTATTTGTCTGGGGCCTCTTTCCCTTCCGTATGAAGTTGGTGATTTGTTTCTACATCTAATTAAAGGATGTCGTTGGGATTTGGATCGGAATTGCATTAAATATATAGATCACTTTTGGTAGAATAGACATTTGCATAATGTTAAGTCCTCCTATCCGTTAGCAAGGTATGTTTTTCCACTTATGTAGGTCTCTTTTGTTTTCTTGCAGTAGTGTCTTGTAGTTTTCTTTGTACAGATCTTTTACATCTCTGGTAAGATTTATTCCTAAGTATTTTATCTTCGTGGGGGCTACTGCAAATGGCATCGATTTGGTGATTTCCTCTTCGATGTTCGTTTTGTTGGTGTAGAGGAATCCAACCGATTTTTTTAATGTTTATTTTGTATCCCGATACTCTGCTGAACTCTTCTATTAGTTTCAGTAGTTTTCTGGAGGATTCCTTAGGGTTTTCTGTGTATAAGATCATGTCATCTGCAAATAGAGATACTTTTACTTCTTCCTTACCAATCTGGAAGCCCTTTATTTCTTTATCTAGCCTAATTGCTCTGGCTAGGACTTCCAGCACAACGTTGAATAAGAGTGGTGATAAAGGGCATCCTTGTCTGGTTCCCGATCTCAGTGGGAATGTTTTCAGGCTCTCTCCATTTAGGGTGATGTTGGCTGTTGGCTTTGTATAAATGCCCTTTATTATGTTGAGGAATTTTGCTTCTATTCCTATTTTGCTGAGCGTTTTTATCATGAATGAACGTTGAACTTTGTCAAATGCCTTTTCTGCATCAATTGATAAAATCATGTGATTCTTGTCTTTTGTTTTATTTATGTGGTGGATTACATTTGTTTTTCTAATGTTGAACCATCCCTGCATACCTGGTATGAATCCCACTTGGTCATGGTGAATTATTTTTTTGATATGTTGTTGATTTCTATTGGCTAGAATTTTGTTGAGGATTTTTGTATCTACATTCATGAGGGATATAAGTCTATAATTTTCTTTTCTTGTGATGTCTTTACCTGGTTTTGGTATCAGGGATATGGTGGCTTCATAGAATGAGTTTGGTAGTATTCCGTCCTTTTCTATGCTCTGAAATACCTTTAGCAGTAGTGGTGTTAACTCTTCTCTAAAGTTTGGTAGCACTCTGCAGTGAAGCCATCCGGACCAGGGCTTTTTTTGTTGGGAGTTTTTTGATTACCTTTTCAATCTCTTCTTTTGTTATGGGTCTATTTAGTTGTTCTACCTCTGTTTGTGTTAGTTTAGGTAGGTAGTGTGTTTCTAGGAATTCATCCATTCTTCTAGGTTTTCAAATTTGTTTGAGTATAGTTTTTCATAGTACTCTGTTATGATTCTTTTAATTTGCATTGGGTCTGTTCTAATATTGCCCATCTCATTTCTTATTTGGGTTATTTGCTTCTTCTCCTGTTTTTCTTTTGTCAGCTTGGCCAGTGGTTTATAATTTTGTTGATTTTTTTAAAAAAACAGCTTTTGGTCTTGTTAATTCTTTCAATTGTTTTTCTGTTTTCTAATTCATTTAGTTCAGCTCTAATTTTTATTATTTGTTTTCTTCTGGTGACTGTGGGTTTCTTTTCTTGCTCTCTATTTGTTCAAGTTGTAGGAATAATTCTTTGATTTTGGCCCTTTCTTCTTTTTGGATGTGTGCAATTTATTGATATAAATTGGCTTCTGAGCACCACTTTTGCTGTGTCCCAAAGTTTCTGATAGGAAGTGTTTTTATTCTCATTGGATTCTCTGCATTTCTTTATTCCATCCTTAATGTCTTCTATAATCCAGTCTTTTTTGAGCAAGGTATTGTTCAGTTTCCAAGTGTTTGATTTCTTTCCCCTGCTTTTCCTGTTATTGATTTCCACTTTTATGGCCTTATGGTCAGAGAAGATGCCTTGTAATATTTCAATGTTTTGGATTCTGCTAAGGCTTGCTTTATGACCTAATATGTGGTCTATTCTAGAGAATATTCCATGTGCACTAGGAAAGAAAGTACACTTGGTTGCTGTTGGGTGGAGTGTTCTGTATATGTCTATGAGGTCAAGTTGGTTGATTGTGGCATTTAGATCTTCCGTGTCTTTATTGAGCTTCTTTCTGGATGTCCTGTCCTTCACCAAAAGTGGTGTGTTGAAGTCTCCTACTATTATTGTGGAGCTGTCTATCTCACTTTTCAATGCTGATAGAGTTTGTTTTATGTATCTTGCAGCCCTGTCCTTGGGTGCATCAATATTTAGCATGGTTATATCGTCTTTGTGTATTGTCCCTTTAATCATTATATAGTGTCCTTCCTTATCCTTTCTGATGGATTTAGCTTTAAAGTCTATTTTGTCAGAAATTAATATTGCCACTCCTGCTCTTTTTTGATTGTTGTTTGCTTGATATATCTTTTTCCATCCTTTGAGTTTTAGTTTGTTTGTGTCTCTAAGTCTAAGGTGTGTCTCTTTTAGGCAGCATATAGACTGATCTTGTTTTTTAATCCATTCTGCCACTCTCTGTCTCTTTACTGGTTCATTTAGTCCATTTACATTCAGGGTAATTATGGATTTTCACTTATGTGTTTAGTGCTATCATTTTGATGTCTTTTTTTTGTGTGTGTTGTTGACAGTTTCTTTTTCCCACTTAATTTTCTGTGCTGAGTAGATTATCTTTATATATTGTCCTTTCCTCATATTTGTTGTTGGTGATTTTGTTTCTGCTGAGTCTCTATTTTTTTCTTGTATTTTATTTTGGTGAGTAGGATAGTTTGTCTCCTTTGTGGACACTTTAATACTTACCCCTATTTTTCTGAATTTAATCCAAACTTTTATTTCTTTGTATTGCTGTATCTTCCTCTCCATGTGGAAGGTGTATGATTACATTTCTTAGTCCTTGTTTATTATTCTAATGTTGTCTTCTTTTATGTAATAACATGGCTGTTACCCTGTTTTGACCTTTTTTTTTTTTTTAATAATCTTTCTTTGTTTTTTTGGATTTCCCTGTCTGGGTTGACTTCTGATTGCTCTGTCCAGTGTTCTAGTCTTGGGTTGATACCTGATATTATTGATTTTCTAACCAAAGAACTCCCTTTAGTATTTCTTGTAGTTTTGGTTTGGTTTTTACAAATTCCCTCAACTTGGGTTTATCTGGAAATGTTTTAATTTCACCTTCATATTTAAGAGACAGTTTTGATGGATATATGATTCTTGGCAGGCAATTTTTTTTTCCTTCAGTTTTTTAAATATGTCATCCCATTGCCTTCTGGCCTGCATGGTTTCTGCAGAGTAGTCCTAGGTTATTCTTATTGGCTCTATTTTGTAGGTGACTTTTCGTTTATCCCTTGCTGCTCTTATAATTGTCTCTTTATCTTTGGTTTTGGAAGTTTGATAATAATATGTCTTGGTGACTTTCCTTTAACATCTACTTTATGTGGAGTTCAATGAGCGTCTTGGATAGATATCTTCTCATCTTTCACGATATCAGGGAAGTTTTCTGCCAACAGATCTTCAACAATCCTCTCTGTATTTTCTGCTATCCCTCCCTGTTCTGGTACTCTAATCACTTGTAGGTTATTTCCCTTGATAGAGTCCCACATGATTCTTAAGGTTTCTTTATTTTTTTTAATTCATTTATCTGATTTTTCTTCAAATATATTAGTACCAAGTGATTTATCTTCGAGTTTAGAAATTCTAGCTTCTACTTGCTGAATTCTGCTCCTCTGACTTTCTATTGAGTTGTCTACTTCTGTAATTTTATTGTTAATCTTCTGAATTTCTGATTGCTGCCTGTCTATGGATTTTTCCAGTTTATTATTCTTTTCATTATGTTCCTGAATAATCTTTCTAATTTCTTCAATTACTTTATCTGTGTGTTCCTTGGCTTGTTCTGGATATTGTCTCATTTCTTTCCTGATGTCTTGAAGGGCTCTGTATATTAAACTTTTGTATTCTGCATCTGGTAATTCCAGGAATGCACTTTCATCTAGAAGATCCCTGGTTTCTTTGTTTTGAGAGCCTCTTGAGGTGATCATGGCCTGTTTCTTTATGTGACTCGATATTGACTGTTGTCTCTGAGCCATCTATAAGTTATTGTATTAGTTTATGCTTGTTTACTGTGTTGTAGGTTCTTGCTTTTTTTTTTTTTTTTTGGTGTACCCCTATGGGTTGCTTGGGTTAGCTAGCTTGATTATTTTCTCCTTTGGAGCTCTGATCCAGTCCCCAGATAGCTAGAGCTGTTTTCAGGTATATCAGTCTAGGAGTCCATTCAGTTTTCATGTATGAATTCAACTCAGGCTTTCAGGAAGCTGATCACCAAGTGTGTGGTATAGGCTCTGTCCCATAGTCTTAGAGGGGCAGGGTGATTGGCATATACACCGGTATCTGATTGCAGCAGGGGTCACGCTCTGAACAAGTCAAGGGGCTGAGAACCAACCCCCGAGTGTCTCTGAGGAAAGCACGTCCCTGTTCCCTAGAGCGTGCAGGTGGGTGGGTTCTGCGGATGGACCATGGGCACTCAAAGGTTTTGGTCGTAAGGACTGGGAGGTACCAGTTATCTTTGGACCCCTGTCGTGGGTGGCTGGGTGACCTGAGTGGAGCTACCAGTCCTTAGGTCTCTGATGTGGGTAGGTGAGGACCTTGTTTAATAGGCAAAGCAATGTCAAACATCAAACACCCACCTCTCCACCACACAGCTGAAATGGCTGGAGTTTGCCAACAAGTGCCTATTCTCCCGAAATAGGCCCACAGAGGTACATGCAGAAGGGAAAGGTGCTCAAAGTCCACGGATGGTTTATGCCTGGACAGGAGCTGCTTCTGTCCTGAGCTCCCCCAGTTAGTGGAGCTAGCAAATTATCTTTTCCCCCAAATGCAAATTTTTTCCTTCCCCAAGGGCAGGAGGATGGCTCTAGGTGCTCAACAGTGCCTATCACAGGCCCAGGGAATTCAGCCACTGAAGCTGGTTTGTGGGTTGGGGGGTGCATTAAAATATATGCAAGCACTTAGCTTTCACCGTGAATGCTGTTCTCCTCAGGTTCCGGAGTTGTAAGTAGGCTGTGTGGCTGGCTGCTTCTCCCCGAGGAAACTGTGGCTGAGCGCTAGTACCAGCCTGCCGCTGCCACCACTGCCACTCCAGGAATGGTGCTTGAGGGCTCCCCGCGATTCAGGTCCAGTAACTCCTCTCTGCTTCTGAACAGTCTCTTCCTCCACCTGCCCCTCAGTTCATTTTCTAAGCTTGCCTTTGAGGCTCAGGGCTACCAGCTTGTCACAAATACACTTGTTTGACTTGTTTTTTCAGGTCTTTGTTGTAAACCGGGCTCGCTGGAAGCGTCTATTCCAGCATCTTGGCTCTGCCTCTGGAAATGTTTATTTTAATTAATTTGAATTTAAACATAAGTAGTCACATGTAGCTAGTGGCTACAGTGTTGGACAGAATAGATTATGGGGGCCTGCTAAAAAAAAAAAAAAGTTTTTTTTTTTTTTTTTTTTTGCTTACTTAAGGTCGTGGAGACCTAGAATGCCAAAGCTAGAAAGGACAGTGACTCCAGCAGTGAAGAAATAAAGCCCAGGCAGGGAAGGGAGTGTGGAAAATCAGTGGTGGAAACAAGGTGGAGTCCAGCATCCTGAAGCCCAGGCTCAGGCTCTTGACTCTGCACAGGGACACTGCAGACAACTCCTGCCTGTGGGAGTACTGCCATAAAGCAGTCCTGAGCTCCCACCCAATCCCAAAAGGCTATATGCAGTTCTAGAGGTATGGGGGTTTGCCTGGGTATGGTTGGGTCCAGTTCAGTGTCTTGCCCGTTTTGGTCAAAAGTGGGTGAGCAGCTGCCATGAAAAAGAATAGCTTCAGTGGCTTCCAGTGGATGTTCACATACAGCCCAAGAGGTAAGAGTGGGAAAAGGGACTTTAGCTTAAGGAGTTCCAAGTCCATGAGATGAACATTAACAACTTACTCACATGTCCGTGTGCTCAGGCATGTGATCCCAAACCAGGTTTGTGAAGCTCTGTCCATGTGTTGGTACCCACTGCATAAGGTGAGCTGGAAAGCCCCTAAGACCAGAGTCAGACATTATGAGTTCCAGTCTTATTCTTTCCTACTTCACCAAGCCATCTTGGGCAAATGCCTTCCATTCTCTGGGCCTCAGTTTCTCTATATGTAAAATGGGAGTATTGATTAGATCGCTGATGTTTTAGAGTTTTAGGTGCCTTAGATTGCCTGTGTACATCGCTACATGAGGCAGAGGCAGAGGCAGGGAATATTTTCTGTGGATAAGAAGCAGGGCTAAAGGGAATTTTGCAGTGTACAAGAAGCAGAGCTGGCTAGTTCAGCAGCACAAAGCTCAGGGGCTGGCTCTCCTGAGCTGGGAGCATGTTTCTGACTCACAGCCTACTGCCACAGCATTAGCCTTGGTCCCCAAAGGGCTTTGAGGGGTCCTGGGGCTGGCTCTCTGCAAAATTCCCACCTGAAGCTATGTAAATAACTCCACCTGAGCTCTGCTGACAGCAAACCCACCTGACTCCACTGATGAACCCCAATGAATGCAGATGCAATGGGGTTGTGAACATGACATCTTTATTCTGTTTATCCTGAAAGCAGGGAAGAGCTGGGGGCAGGGCAAGTGTCCAGGGGCAGCTCCATGCCTGGTGCCTTTGTGTGAAGGCACAAGCACAGGCAAAGGGTGCTTCTAGATAGTGTTCCCTAGCTCTGAGCTAGGGCTTAGGGCAGCAGAGTGTCTGAGGGGGCCGGTGCAAAACTAGTGCGTTGGTTACCCAATCAAAGTTGGTGTAGAACTTGTGGATGAAGGTGGCACGCAGAATCCAGACTGCTCAGTGGGTGGTGGGACATCCAGGCAATGGTTGCTCACTGTGTAAGGATTATAGCCACTTTTGAAGTCCTGGCAGAAAGCAAGAGAGTTTTCCAGTGGCCAACACATACTTATTCTCCCTTCACCTTGCCCAACTCAACAGCAATCTTTGGCAACATATCCTCCCCACACCTCTTCATCTTCCACATTCTGTCTCTATCACAGCTTGGCCATTTCACCACAAAACCTATCACGGATTGCAGCCCTTTTGGGTGCAGGCACTGTGTTAGGCACTTGGCAAAGAACGTATCAGGCACAGTTGCTGTCCAGAGCTTATAGTCTAGCATAGTTTATGATCCTAGACAAATTACTGACTTCTCTAAACCCAATGAGTATAAAAAGGGGATAAAAATAGCTCCAGTATAGGATTACTGGGAGCATCTGATGAGGGACTGGAGGTAAAGGGACAAGCACAGTGATCTGAAAACTTGGCTGCACATTGGAATCATGTGGGGGAGTTTAAGGAAAACATTGATTCCAGGTCTCATCCAGAGGTTCTGATTGGATAGTTATGGGATACAGTCTGGGCATTAGGGTTTCCTAGGTGGTACAGATGGTTTGTATTCGACTACCAACTTAAAGATTGGCAGTTTGAATCCACCCAGCAGTACCGCAGAAGATAAGGCCTGGTGATCTGCTTCCATTAAGATTATAGCCAAGAAAGCCCTATGGAGCAGCTTTACCGTGTAACACACGTGGTTGCCATGAATGTCATGTGCAGCCAAGTTTGAGAACCACTAGCAGGTCATCTGTGTATAGTCCTTCTTTGAGGACCCCTACCCACCCTTCCTTCCTGCCACCATGGGGGTAGACTTGAGCCTCACCTCTAATTTATAGTCTGCACTGGTGAGTGTGTAAGTTCTGCCTCTGAGGTGGAAGGAGATGGTGGGGAGTGCAGATGCCTGGTTACAGTCCAAGACATACTGGGGTAGTGGGCAAAGGCAGCTCCTTTGAGTGTAGGAGGCCCCTTGGACAGACATGGAGCCCCGCAATTATGGTCTGGCCCCTCCTCTGGAGTGCAGTGCCCTCCCTACCTGGAGGCAAGTCACAGGTGTGAGGGGGTGTAAGAGGTAAGATGGGGAAGGCTTGGAATGGCCTCATTTGGGATCTGATGTCACTTGTAGTGATCTTGGGGCCTGGACCAGGTGGGCCTTCTCCCTCCAGCTCCTGTGTGGGCAGCTTAGATCACTCAAGATATGCTTTTTGGCCTCCAGGGTCTTCATGAGCAGCTCCAAGTTGCTGGTGAATATAAGAATGCAGGATGTTCCCATGTCAACCACAGCCATGTAGCCCTCCTCACAAGACAAGATGGAAGGTCCCACAGACATCCTGGGGGAGGCAGACAGACAGACAGATAAATGGCTGATAGTGCGCTACAAGGCTGCTTATCTTTCCTGAATAAGGACAGGTCATCAGAGGCCATGCTGGTGGTTGGTGGGATGCATTGGAGGAGGGGTAAGGCAGTGAGCCGGAGCAGCGAGCTGTCCCCCTCCCTTTGCGCAGGGCTTAGTGACCCTCCACGTCCTCCCACTAGCCCCTCTCCCCTTCTATTCCTCATATCTTGATTCCCCCCCCATGCCTGGACAGAATGGGCAGGAGGCAAATATTGGTTGTGACTTGGGGGTGGCTGCATTTGGGGACAGGAGAGGATGGTAGCACAGACACTTCCCATCCTACCTCAACCCCAGGGGTAGCTGCATTTTTGGAGAGTGGAGAGGATTAGAGGTTCCTGACTCCTTCATTTGGATCTTCCATAGGCCATCCTTGTTGATGTCGATGTAGTGGAAATCCCCTTGGTAATATTGGGGTTGCAGCTTCCTAGCACAACCTCATCTCCCTGCTCTGACCTACTCTAAGCACATTTCCTGTTAGCAAACGGCAATTCCTCAAGGAAAGATCAGAAGGTCTTGTAAACTCATAACCTGCAAGATGTAGGCAACCAAGCAAACAAGATTTAAATTGGCCCCACCCTCATTTGGGTTTGGGTAGTGGCTAGTTGATCAGGTGCTTGGAAATGGACTTGGGGGAGTCTGTAGAGTGAGGGGCTGGTAGGGGACATGAAAGCAACAAGAAGGAGGGGCAGAGAACTTCAGCATCCCGGAACCTGGGCCTGCTGAGGTGAGTTTTGGGCAGATGGGGTATGTGACTCTGCGTCAGGTGCTCAGGGAGTATTGGAAGGTCAGGCCCAAGTGGGAGGCTCATCTGCTTACTTGGAATTTCTGCAGAGAAATAGGAACAGTGGAAATGAGGCCTTTGTTTCAGGTCAGTCTCACCAGCCCTATTGTTTGACAGGGTGGTTACTATTCATTCTCGTTTACCCTTCAGGCAATTGGAGTCATCAAGAGGTGAAGTCACTTCCCTGAAGAAACTCAGGAGGTGAGGAGACAAGTGGGGGACTGGAGCCAACATTCCTAGTGCCCAGTCCAAAGCTGACACCCCTGGCCTTTGTCTCCTCCACACTGCACGATGACTCCTGTGGTTCAGGGGCCATGTTAGGCTTGGTCTTCAGAGTGTGCATGTGTGTGTAATGTGATTTTCCAGCACACATAATAGGAGGCATGTGAACATGTACATGGTTACATGTGCATGCAGGTACACACATGTTATCTTGTGCATGAGTTATTGCACATTTACAAATTTGGTACACATGTGCATATGTTAGTGCAAGGTCCTCCTGCCCCTCTCTTGACCCTCAGGATTTCTCTGGGTGTTCCCTTCTTTTCTTCTCTGGGGTAAAGGATGAGGCAGGCTCTCTATCCGACAAGGCCCTCTTTTTTCTATTTGTGGGGTCACCTTGAGGACTAAGGTGCACCTGACCCAAGTCATGGTGTTTTCAATTGCCTCATTTTTCAATGTGAAAGCTGGATGATGAATATTTATTGAGTCAATGAGTAAGCAGATAAACAAAGAAAGGAATTAGTGAATGAATGACATTGGCTGTCTCTGTGTGAGAGGAGAGTCACAGGGAGGGTCACCAGATCACAGTGTGCCTTACTTTCCATTACCCTTTTCCTGCATTCTGCTATTGTTCTAGATCAGTGCTGTCCAATAGAAGCTTCTGCAGTGACGGAAGTGTTCTGTATCTACAGTCTATAATGTAGACTGTCCGATATGGTAGCCACTGGCCATGGTGGCTGCTGTGTATTTGAACTGTGGCCCGTGTGGCTGAAGAATTGAATGTTTAATTAAATTAAATAGTGACTACCATATTGGAGTGCACAGCTGCACACATTGATTGGATCCTACCTAATCATGAATGTATCAAAATCCTAGCCCAAACTTTCCTTCCACTCCCCAGCTTTCCTGCCCTTTTCCCTCACCCATCTTGGTTCCTGGAGTCCCAAGTCCCATCTTTTGTAGTAGACAGAGAAGACATCCTCCTATAGCAACCCCTAGGAGAGGATGTTGTCAAAGACAGAGGTGACCCCACTGATGGCCTGTGCAGGGAAGCCCATGCCCAGAATCCCATTTTGGCCAGCATGAAGGATGTCGTGGGAAGCTCTGTAATCTCTCCAAATGTCTATGTCACTGTAGGAAGAAGGACCACAGGAGACTAAGCTCACTGCTCACCTCCTGGCCAGGGTCTGGTCTGGGCTTTCACACAGGAGGCACCAGGGATGCACATGCTTCAGGGTACAGCAATTTGGGGCAAGTCAAATAAGAGAATTTCATCAACCCTACACACATACCCTCTTTCCCAATACACATCTATGGTATGGAGTCCAGAGAGAGCTGGGGCTGCCCACTGACTGGAAGGGGCAGAGGCTGAGAAGGTGGTACAGCCAAGCAGTCACAGAAAAGATTCCAAGAGTTCCATACCCTTCCCCAATGGCCCAGCTTTCACATCAATAGGACTAGACCTTGGCCCTTTCCCCTATTAGGGGCCATGGATTCCGTCAGCACAGCAAGGCTTGTTCCTTTTTACCTGTTTTCACAGCCAAGGGGAAGGGTGAGGACTCATATAGTCATTCTCTCTGAGGTTCCATACGTACCCCTCCCCTAACTCTGACACGGCAGGGACTGGAGAAACTCCAGAATGGGGAAAAGGTCAGACACACGCCATATGAAAAAGAAAGTAGGCCTCAGCCCTCATCCCAAGTCCTAATCTCAACCAAAACTTTTGCCTGACCCTAAAACTGTTACCATAATGTCATACTCCTGACCCTGACTCTGACAATGGATTTCAGTCTAGGATCTGGGTAAGAGCCCAGTCAGAGCTGAGTGACCTTAAGCAGGTGACTTGACTGGAGGCATGTGGCTCGGGACTAGGCCTACTTGCAAGTTAGATGAAAAACCCTCCATAAATCACCCAACTTTGAGCCAGTAGCTCAGGTTTGCTCTGTCTCAGGCTCTGCTTCTTTGTGTCTCTAGGTAGAAGCAGCAGAGCAGGTGTTCTTCAACTCCCCCATGCTTAGGTGGGCTGGAGTGCACCTTCTCCTTAGTATGAGTCCTGGAGAGGCAGGAGAGCCCTGGGGACCACCAGGGCAGGGGTCAGATGACCTGGGAAGACCCCACTTACAGTCATCACATCGTGGTTCATGAAGCCTTTGACTTCCTCCAATCCATAGTGGGTAGAGAGTTCTATCCCATTTTCCACATAGCTGGAGGATTCCAAGAAGTCATAGTGGTTATGAGTCTCTGGCAGGAGGACAGACATTCTGGTCTGTCCAAAAAGGCCCCGGCAAGGGGCCTGGGAGGCAGGGCTATGTGGTGGGTATAACCGGTGTGGTTGGGGACTTAGCTTAGGTGCAGGAATGGAGGGTCTTGAGGTTGGTGACTTGGAAAATGTGTTCCATCAATCAAGAGCTCTGTTTTTTTTTTTTTTTTTTTTGCCCCTGTTATGTGCCCATACCTCTGAGACTTTTGTCTGAAATGAGGCTTTTTAAATAGTTGTTAACACTGCAAGGATAGAAGATTCTGGGCACAGAGTAAGCACTCAATGAGAGGTTGTTGGCTAAGGATAGGGACAGAAGAGCCCAAGAGCCTGGGCTCAGTCTCAGGGAGACTTAGAAAGGGCTGGGGGGCTCTTGGAGCCTGCTTTTTTTCTTTTCTTACCATGGTGGCCGTATCTGGAAAACAGGAGATGCCTTCCTCCCTTGCCCCAGGGTCAGTGGGAGCAGAGGCAGAGAGGAAGCAGCTCAAATGACATCAGGAGGAACTTTAGCTAGACCTGAGGCAGGCTACCCAAGTGTGGCAGGGTC
Organism: Loxodonta africana; assembly: GCF_030014295.1. Taxonomy (NCBI): domain Eukaryota; kingdom Metazoa; phylum Chordata; class Mammalia; order Proboscidea; family Elephantidae; genus Loxodonta; species Loxodonta africana. The sequence goes on along the minus strand of NC_087344.1, from coordinate 160,170,593 downwards.
TAGGGGCTTGGGGAGAGGCAGCAAAAGTCTGGGTCTTACCACATGCAGTGTAGAGAAAGCTGTACAGAGGTAGGCTGACCCCATGTCAAAGATGATTTTGAAGGTTTGGGGTGGGGTGCCAATGCCAATCTCACCATAGTAGTAGATCTGTAGGGGTGAAAGAAAAGTGGCTTGAAGTGTTGAGGGAGCTTTGGGCCTTGGGGTCTTTGCTGACTCCAGACTTGGCTCTCTGGGTGAGATGAGGCAGGTCATATAGGCTCTCTGGGTTTCCATTGTCCAGCAGTGACTGTGTGGGAGGCTTAGTGTTGTCCAATGGCTTCCCAGAAGTGGGATGCTCAGTGAGACAAGAGGGCAAAATAAAAACACTATACATGAAGTGGGATGGAGCCTCTATCCTTGAGGTCCACAGGAGCAGTAACTCAAGATTTTCAGAGCCAAGTCACAGAAACCCCACCTGAGATCACACACCCCCTTACCTTCCCAATAGTGACACCTGGGTTTGAAGCCAAAGCCTGGATTCCTGAGTTCCAAACTTAACCCTGTCCCTGATTCATCCATGAGCTCCCTCCTGCCCTCTGTGCCTCAGGCTTTCTAGCTGTAAAGTGGAAATTTTGCAAGGTGCTTACGTTCCCCAGCTCCTCAGTCAAAGACAGCATGGAAAGAGTGAGTCTTGCAGGAAAAGAAAGGTTGGTGTCCAAGAGAAAAAGGAGGCAGGAAGGGAGCAAGGGGCTGAGTCAGGCACTCACAGCTAGGTGGTTGATGAGGGTTATGGAGGCAACACTATTGCCAGAGGATTGCTTCTTGGTGAATTGTCTCCACTCAGCACCAAGCCTGGCCACATCCATGCCTGCTCCTTCAGTCTTTTCCAGATTGAGGGCACTTTCTTGAGGGCAATCCTGGCCCAGGATGGAGGACACAGAATTAGAAGAGTCCTGTACTCTTCCATAATGGCAGAGTTCCCGAGGCCACCCACTCCTTCTAGTACTACTACTCCTAACCTTAGCCTAAGTCCTGAGAATCACTGTTGTTACCAAAGGCCTCAGAAAAAGAAAGTGCAAGCCTCCTTGAATCACCTGTGGTAGTATTAAATTACCCTCAACTGACTTCTTCTTGTTGTCTATGATCTCCATCACTACAAGCCCATTGGTTCACTCATTCATTTCAAAATTGTAAGTTGATGTGGTGCAGTGATTGCTTAATATGGCCTTTCTAGCCATAGTTTTTGTGACTCCCACACAATGATTGGGTGTGGCCGTGCAAATAAGGTATATGAAACCCTAACAAGGTGTGGTAGTTGGTGTTTGTCGGCTTGGCTAGGCTATGATTTCCAGTATTGCATGGCTGCCCTCCTTTTTGTGATATAATTATCCTCCATTTTATGTGTTGTAGATCCTAACCTCTGTATGTTAATGAGGCAGGACTAGTGTGGGCTGTCTTGAGTCACAGCCTTGAGGGAGGATGTAACACAAGTCCCGCCCTTACTCCAGTCACGCCCTTCCCTGGGGTGTGGCCTGTATCCAGTGAATATATCTGGATGCTCTGGCAGGACTCTCTCTCACTCTCTGCATCTGGATCCTACATCCAGTTCATCATTGTCCAACTTCTGGTTCTTGGAACTTGAGCCAGTGGCCTGCCATCTGACCTGCCAGTTCTGGGATTTGCCAGCTTCGGCAGCCTTATGATCTGCCCTGCTGATTTGGGTTTGTCAGCCCCTGTGGCCATGTGAATCAGGAGAAGCCTATGCCTGAGCCACAGACATGGGACTTGCCAGCCTCCACAACCACATGAGCCATTTCTTTGATATGGTTTGTGAGTTCTATGAGATGTTGCAGTGAATTACAGAACCCAAAGATGGGAGGAAGAGTACTAAGGGGAGGAGGAGTAGTTGATGTTAGAGATGATGGAGTGGTACAGCAATTTGGAAAAGTTGGACAATTTGGATGTATTTAGTCTCTGCCTCATAGGAACCAGCTTTTTGCTGATCCTTGTAAAGGAAATTTTTCATTTAGTTCAACACCTACTGTGTGCTGCATCCTAAAGATACATAAAGAAGGTCATGGCTGCCTTCAGGGAACTCCAGAAGGTGGAGAGACAAACAAGGAAGCATGCAGTGACATCTCTTCTGGGAGGATAAAGGCTAGAGTGTATCCCCCTCAGTGCTGGACAGAAGTAAGCAGTGCCATGTGGGGCCTGCCAGGGCTCCTGGATGCCTGGGTGTAGGCACTAAGCCACAGACTGGGGAATGGAGCAGACTAATTGAAGTGGGTTGGGGAGAGAGGTCAGCATCTCCTGAGTGCTTTGACAGATGTGCCTTGGACCTTTGATGAGTTCCTCAGCTTCTTGTCCAGATGTTTCCCATCACCTTAGGAGGCAGAACTAAAAAGAGACCTGGAAATAAAGTCTACTATAGAAGAGAGGGAGACACACACCTGGGAAATTTACAGCATAATAAGCTGTTACTAGCTGAGTGCCAAATAACATTCATACACACCCCATGCAATCCTCATGATGACTCTGCAAACTAGCTGTCACCCCACTTTATAGATGAGGGATGAAGATGGTGGAGCAGGAATTCAAAGTAGTTGTGTCTCCATCCAGACTCCCTGATGGACCACATTACTGGGCTGAGGACTGGGGACCATAGTCTCAGGGGGCTTCTAGCTCAATTGGCATAACATAGTTCATAAAGAAAATGTTCTATATCCTACTTCAGTGAGTAGCATCTGGGGTCTTAAAAGCTTGTGAAAGGCCATCTAAGATACTCTACTGTCCCCACCCCATCTGGAGCAAGAGAGAATGAAGAAAACCAAAGACACAGGGAAAGATTAGTCCAAAGGACTAATGGACCACAAGTACTACAGGTTCCACCAGACTGAGTCCGGCACTACTAGATGGTGCCTGGCTACCACCTCCAACTTCTCTGACAGGGATGACAATAAGGGTCCCAGACAGAGCTGGAGAAAAATGTAGAACAAAATTCTAACTCACACACACACACAAAAAAAAACCAGGATTACTGGTCTGACAGAGACTGGAGAAACCTTGAGAGTATGGCACCCGGACACTCTTTTAACTCAGTACTGAAGTCACTCCAGAGGTTCACCATTTAGGCAAAGATTAGACAGACCCATAGAACAAACATAATACATGTAGCTCAACCATGTATATGTGACTAAATGGGCACACCAGCCCAGGGGCAAGAAAGAGAAGGCAGGAGGGGACAGGAACGCTGGATGAATGGAAATGGGAAACGCAAGCTGGAGAAGGGGAGAGTGTTGACACTTCGCAGGGTTGGCAACCAATGTCACAAAACAATATGTGTATTAATTGTTTAATGAGAAGCTAATTTGCTCTGTAAACCTTCATCTAAAGCACAATTAAAAAAAAAAAAAAAAAAGTTGATACTTTGCTGAAACAAAAACAAAGTAGTTGTGTCTTGGCTCTGTTTCCCGTAAGGATCTCCCTGGGCTTTGACATGAAGGTTGCTGGTGGCAGCCTGGAGGAAGATGTCTCTCCAGCAATTGGCCAGGGGGTCCCAAGATTGCAACCGAACTTAACTTTGCCATAGGCTTTCCCATCCATAAGGAGATTCCCTCTTTCTCCTCAGCTGCTACTCCTCTTTAACTCCCACCATCTCTTCCAGCCCACAGCCCATGAATTCTACTTACTGACCCTTGCTGTGCCCAAGAACATGCACACAATTTTTGTGCCTGTCATCATGATGTTATAATGGAAATGACTTGTCATATTTATCTCAAAGTTTATTGTTTATAAAGTATTTCACAATTATGATTTTATTTGAGTCTCAGCCATTCCATGAGCATTTTATAGGTTTTATTTTTCCCGTTTTCAAGATGGGTAAATGGAAGGTCAGAGAAGGTTTTACCCCAAAGAAGATGTTTTCCCACTATTTATCCCTGACAGCGTTGTGCTCTGGACTTTACTTTTGCCTTTTACCTTTCACAAATCACTTACCTCTCCCTTCCTTCCCCCCACCCCCACCCCAGCAGCTCTTTAATCTTTCAAAGCCGGCATGTAGCACCTCCTCCATGAACCTTGCCCCAAGGATTCCAGTCCATACTGGCCTTGCCTTTCCTTGGCCCTCTGCTCCTTTTCTTCCTGGGTGCTTGCAGAGAGCATGGCATAGCCTAACACTGAGGAAGCCAGTGCAGTGTCGTGGTGAGGGCTTAGCAGTTGTGGAGTACATGCTTGAAGCCGGGTGCCTCCCCTTACTGTCTGTTTGATGGTGAGCAACTAATGCAACCTCTCTGGACCTTGTCTGGGCTTTCTATAAAAATAGGCGTAATGGTATTACCAACCCAGAGGGTCTTTTATGCAGATTAAGTGAGCTGCCCACTGCTCAATAAATGTAAGTTGGTTACGTATAAGGCAGCGAAAGCACCTTAAGGGTCATGTGTTCAGATGTCCCAAGTGCCTTGAATGATGCTCTGCACATTTCCCAGTTACTGTCGATTTGACGCCAACTCATAGCAACCCCATTTGTGTCAGAGTAGAACTGTGTTCCTTAGTTTTTTGTTGTTGTTGAGAATATACACAGTAAAACATACTCCAATTCAACCATTTCTACATGTACAGTTCAGTGACATTGATTGCACTCTTCAAGTTGTGCAATTATTATCACCCTCCTTTTCTGAGTTGCTCCTCCCCCATTAACATAAACTCTCTGCCCTCTAAGCCTCCTATCTAATCTTTCAAGTTGCTGCTGTCAGTACGATCCCATATAGATAAGATAGTTCTTAAAAAAGCATAATGCTCAAGGAAGAATTTCGTATTAGTTCTTTTTAAGCTAAACTGTTGTTTGGTTTTAAGAAAATTACCATAGGGTTTTTAATGGCTGAGTTTTTGGAAATTGATCACCAAGGCTTTATTCCAAGGCACCTCTGGGTGGACTCAAACCACTGACTTTTCAGATAATAGCTGAGTACATTAACCATTTACACGACCCAGGGATTCCTGCTCTGCACACTGTTAGGTGGTAAAATTCTGATAACTGAGTTTCGAATACTTGATTCTTTCTCCATTCCTTGTCCAAATCTGACTCTTCTCTTTTGGAAGAAAACCAGGGAAGATGTTTTTACCCCCCTCTACCTTTTGGCACAGAGGTTAAGAGTTTGGCTGCTAATGAAAAGTTCAGCAGTCTGAATCCACCAGCCACTCCTCAGAAACATTATGGGACAGTTCTACCCTGTCCTATCTGATCACTGTGAGTTGGAATTGATTCGAAGGCAAAGGATTTATTTTAGTGGGATGAGCTAGGTGGGTGAAGGGTACTGAGGTTTCTGACGTGGCTCAGGGGGCTGGGGAAAAGTAGGGCTGTAGGAAATGAACGTTGTGTCTGGTGACACCAGTAGACTTGTTCTAGGCTGGCCACTGGTTCCCTGGAGAGGGCCAAAAATCCAAAAAAAAACGTGCTGTCTGGTCAAATTGGACCCATAGCAACCCTGTAGTACAGACTAGAACTGCCCACAGGGATTTCAAGGCTGTAATCTTTATGCAAGCAGACTGCCACATCTTTCTCCCATGGAGTGGCTAGAGAGGGCAGAAGGTGACAAAAAACAGCACTGCTCAGGAACAAGGTCAGGATTGGGACAGGCCTAAAACTGGATTTCCAACCCTTCAGGCCAAGCTTCATTCCTTATGCCCTTGAAGTTCCATTCTCTGTATTCACCTTGCTTTGCCCCTGAATGGGGCTAATCTATGTCTTAGTTTTCCTGTCTGGGACATGGATGAATCCTCCTGTCTTGTTCTCTGCCAAAGCCAGACCCAGGACCCTCAAGGCTGCCTCCCTCCAACCTTCCTTTAGCAGCTGCTGCTTATGGGAAAGTGCACCACAGCATGGAAGCAGAAGCTCCTAGTCTAACCCTCTGAAAGCAGGGAGCTGGAGGGAGTGGTGTTCATCCTTAGTTGACCTAGTAATAGTGGGAGGGAGTGGGAGCCCTCAGGGGCTTTGGGAGGCTTCTGCAGAAAAATGAGGCAGAGCAGTTGGTCTTCCAGCTTGTCCTCCTCTTTCTGCTTGGCCCTGATTCCCTTTTGGGAAACAGGCATGGATTCATTCTTGGCCATCCCTAGTCTAGTGGAAAACTTTCTCCATGGCCACTGGCCTCTAGGTGGGTGGATGGGAAGTGGTAAAGTGGTGGAAATTGGACTTACTGAGGCTTAGAGTTTGAGAGCTAAACATCTGTGGGCTGGTCCTGCTTCTATTCATAAAAAACAAATAGAGAAACAAACAAACAAAAAATGGCCATGTCTTTCTTCCACCTATCTTCCTTCCTACGCCACGCTTAGTTTCCCATCCCTGGAAGGCTCCGGCTGGTTCCTTGGAGGAACTTTTCAATCAGATGCAGGCACTGAGTTGGCAGAGATACACAGTTGGGGCCTTGAAAGGGGAAGAAAGACCTAAAATGGAGTTAATCACCAACGATGTCTGGATCTTCCAGAAGGAATAATAACTGGAAGAGCTATGGAGAAAGGATTGCAACTGGGATCAGGAAAGCCTTGCAGCTGGGAGTGGTGGGAATGGAAAGAACGAAGTGCCCTTAACTGTTTGTTTGGGGGCCTTGGAGGGACAGGAATTCAGCCATAAGATTGGAGTGATTCCAACCTGAGGTCTGCTCAAATTGATGGCAGGTCTCACTGGTCTTGGGCACTGCAGGGAACTGGAGAGAGGTGAGGATTGGCAAAGAGGCCTGGAGGTTTTGTGGGAAAGCCTGGTCCAATGAGTGTTCCTGAAAAGAGTTGCATCATATCCTGAGGCATGACAGCTAGAAACAAACAAAAAATGGCTCTTCTACAAATGGCAGCAGAGGCCTGTCTCATCAAAAAGATTTAAGCTGGAGGGTTGCTTTTCCAAAGAAGGGTGTGGACAGCAGAGCAATTCAGTGGGGTGATGATGCAGGGGCAACGGTTTTGGTGGGGTGGTACAAGGGGTGTGTGTGTGCTAAGAATGTCACCAGCAGAAGTATATCTGGGGTGCGGGAGGGCAGGAAATCCAGGGAGCCTGGATACAGAGACACCATCTCTCATATACTCTGCTCCTCCCTGCCACACACATACACATGCACACACACTTGCACATGCACACACACACACACACACACATACACACTTCCTTATCCCAACACCCAGCCATTTGCCCAATAAGATTATATGCAATTTTGTCAAAATTAAAACTCAGTATTTACATTATTATAATTAAATATTGTTCACTATATTTTGATTATGTTTCCTTTCTTGTGTAATTTTTTTGCTTTTCATAAAGTTTATCCTTGCCCCATCTTTTCCATTTTCTTGCTTTTCTATGATCCTATCATGAATTCTGCCCAGATATTTCAAAGACTCTTTCCACTTGATCTCATGCCCAGATACTGTACTGGTGGGATTTTCCCCTGATGGCTCCATGCTCCCAGGTCTCTTGCACACTGTGGCCCAGTGACATCTCTTGGTTGTTCTCCTCTGTAGTGTCTCTTTGTCTGGGTTCCCAGGATTTCCTCTTTCTCAGTTTACACCTTTGTGTACGTGGAGTATATGCTCCCAAAACCTCCTGAGAAAAGGTACCTTGAAAGTAAACGTTTTTAGTCCAGCCTGTCTGAAAATGTCTTCATTCTATGCTTACTCTTGATAGTTTAGCTGGGAATAGAATTCTAGGTTGATATTTATTTTTCCTTTGAAATTTATAGCTTTTTTTTTCTCAATATCTTCTGATTTTAATGAGCATGGTACAATTCTGATTCCTGAATTTTTCATGATTTTTATCACTAGGAGCTTTCACTTTATCTTTGGTGTAGGGCTTTTCTTTATTCAATAGCTGGGCACTCAGTGAACCCCTTCAATCTGGAATTTATGTCCTTTACTTCTGGAAAATTGCCCAGCTTCAGTCTTCATTCTTTGTCATTTCTTCTCTTCCATTTTTTTTTTTTTTTTTTTGTCTCTCTTCTTGGAACTCATATTAGTAGAATATTGCAATTTCTGGTTTGTTTTTCTAAGTTTCTTACATTTTATCTCCTGATTTCTTTTTCTTCTACATTCTGGGTGATTTCCTTATTTTTCAACTCTTTAATTACTCATTAAAAATTTTGCTCTTACATTTTAAAATTTCTGAAGGCCTTTTCTGATTCTCTGTTTATTCCTATTTTTATTGAACACACTTCTTATTTTATAGATGCAAAATTTTCCTATTCCTCCTGAGCATATTAACTACAACCTAATTTTTTAAAAAATTATCTCTGCTTCCTGCAATGTCTCTGCTCCCTGCGTTTGTTTGCTTTGGCCACTTCCTCCAAATTGGAGACTTTCTTCAAACTCCTGTGATTTTTTGACTCTCTGTTCATGGTTAAGAAGGAGGCAGGAGGAGGGACCAAGAAGCTTGATGTGTATGGGCAAGGCTCATGGACTGGTACACACCCTATAGAGAGAGGCACTGAGCTGACTTTTTCTCTAGGGCACCCTCCAATGTCAGAATCTGAAGATTTTTTCTTTGGAACTCCCAATTCCTGTCTTGGGAGTACACCTTGCTGCCTATGTTCTGGGAACAGAGAAAGGGAAAGAGCTGCAGGCTCACCAGCCCATACACAGACTTTTCAGCCACCCTCTTTGTCCCCACCCTTATTGTGGTTGGTGTCCCCATGATTATAGCATCTTCAGTGCAGTCCTCAGAAGAGAGAATGGAGTGGCATAACTATAGCCTGGCTGTGTTGGTTGCCGGAGGAGACTTGGGATGGCTAACTTCTCCATATACAGATTTTCAGCCAGTTCCCCTGCCTTTAGTTCAGGCTTCATCCTATCGGAGCCTTCAAGTCCTGAGAATTGGCCTTGGGGAGGGGAAGTAAATCCCTCATGTACTCTCTATAGAATCCTTTGGTGGCCTTAAGGGTGTGGCATCTTTTACTCTGCCAAACCCTCCAACTTCTATCTTTGAAATGTTGTTGTCTTTTCTCATCACCTGTGATTTCCTTTTCCCTCTCTTTGTCTTTGAGGGTCTATACCTTTCTTGTTCCTTTACTGTCTTTTAAGGGCCTTAGGGAGAGAGCTGGCATAAATGTGTCACAAGTGGTACTTTTTAATATTTTGTAAAAGTAATATGTTGAAGGGACAGCCATTAAGATCATATCGGACGGACACCAGAGAAATTGTAGAATAGCAAAATCTGAAAAGGTGATGACAGTAAGGGCTGTTTGTTATGCCATCACTCCTAACAATCAAAAGCAAGCCTTGCCTCCAGGCTCTCTCCTCTGAGCCAAGCATGGAATCGTATTGGGCTCTGATGTCTTTGAAATGGAAGATGGGAAATGGAAGAAAGCAGTAAAGATGAGGAAGCACCCACTAGCTCCTGTCAGATGGTGATCCTCACCTCCCTGTGATCAAGCTTGGACTTGGGAAAGCTGTTTACAGAGGGAGAGGGAGGCAGACAGTGGGGCAGAGGAGAACAAAAGTTAGATGCCTGGCCCAGGGTATGAGGTTTAAGGAACCTGCTCTGGAAATTGGTGGCTTTACCTGTGTTGTCTCTAAAAGAATCTGGAGAAGGGCAGGGGTAGAGTTATATTGGCTAACAGTCCTTCTTCCCAGGAGAAACCATTCAGGAAAAAGGTCGGCTTTGCCACTAGTGGTGCTTAAGAGGGTGAGGGCCAGAGAAGAAGAGACTATAGCATGTAGGAAGATTAGAGTTCTTGGAGTTAGAATGTGGAAGTCTAACTCTTGACTGCATAACATTTCAGATATGTAACCTTGGTCACACTGCTTAACCTCTCTGAGCCTCAGTTGTCTGTGCTATGCAGAAGGAGTATTACCCACCTCATGCAGTTGCTATGAAGATGAAATGAGATAGCCCTGTGCATGGCGTATTGTAGACATTAAAAAATCGCTTGTCATCTGATCTCTAAAATCTACTTGATATTGCAAAACTTAAACTACAAAAAGTCTATGTGAGAGACTGACTTGATTCGTAAACTTTCACTTAAGGCACAATAAAAATTATATAAAAATAAATAAATAAAAACTTTCACATGTTCAAAAAAGAGCTGAAAGATATGAATAGACACTTCACTAAGAAGACATTCAGGTAGCTAACAGATACATGAGGAAATGTTCATGATCATCAGCCATTAGAGAAATGCAGATCAAAACTACAATGATATTTCCCTCCAAAAAAAGAAAAAAACAAGGCTGGCATTAATCCAAAAAACACAAAATAATAAATGTTGGAGAGGCTGTGGAGAGATTGTAACACTTATGCTCTGCTGGTGGGAATGTCAAATGGTACAACCACTTTGGAAATCGATTTGACACTTCCTTAAAAAAGCTAGAAATAGAACTACCATACGATCCAGCAATCCCACTCCTCGGAATATATCCTAGAGAAGTATGAGCCTTTACACGAACAGATATATGCACACCCATCTTTATTGCAGCACTCTTTACAACAGCAAAAAGATGGAAGCAACCAAGGTGTCCATCAGTGGATGAATGGGTAAATTATGGTATATTCACACAATGGAATACTACACATTAATAAAGAACAGTGAGGAATCTGTGAAACATTTCATAACATGGAGGAAACTGGAAGGCATTATGCTGAGTGAAATTAGTCAGTTGGAAAAGGACAAATATTGTATAAGACCACTATTATAAGAACTTGAGAAATAGTTTAAACTGAGAAGAAGACATTCTTTTGTGGTTACAAAAGGAGGGAGGGTGGGAGAAGGGTGTTCACTAATTAGACGGTAGATAAGAACCACTTTAGGTGAAGGGAAAGACAACACACAATAGAGGGGAGGTCAGCACAACTGGACTAAAGCAAAAGCAAAGAAGTTTCCTGAATAAACTGAATGCTTCGAAGGCCAGTGTAGCAGGGGCAGGGGTTTGGGGACCATGATTTCAGGGGACATCTCAGTCAATTGGCATAATAAAATCTATTAAAACATTCTTCATCCCACTTTGAAGAGTGGCATCTGGGGTCTTAAATGTCAGCAAGCAGCCATCTAAGATGCATCAATTGGTCTCAACCCACCTGGACCAAAGGAGAATGAAGAATACCAAGGACACAAGGTAATTATGAGCCCAAGAGACAGGGCCACATGAACCAGCGACTACATCATCCTGAGACCAGAAGAACTAGATGGTGCCTGGCTACAACCAATGACTGCCCTGACAGGGAACACAACAGAGAACCCCTGAGGGAACAGGAGAGCAGTGGAATGCAGACCCCAAATTCTCATGAAAAGACCAGACTTAATGGTCTGACTGAGACTAGAAAGACCCCGGTGGTCATGGCCCCCAGACCTTCTGTTGTCCCAGGACGGGAACCATTCCCGAATCCAACTCTTCAGACATGGATTGGACTGCACAATGGGTTGGAGAGGGATACTGGTGAGGAGTGAGCTTCTTGGATCAGGTGGACACCTGAGACTATGTTGGGATCTCCTGCCTGGAGGGGAGATGAGAGGTTAGAGGAGGTTAGAAGCTGGAGAAATGGACATGAAAAGAGAGAGTGGAGGGAGAGAGCAGTCTGTTTCATTAGGGGGAGAGTAATTGGGAGTATGTAAATGGGAGTAGCAAGGTGTATATAGGTTTCTATGTGAGAGACTGACTTGATTCGTAAACTTTCACTTAAGGCACAATAAAAATTATATAAAAATAAATAAATAAAAACTTCCACATGTTCAATAGTCACAAGTGGCTAGTGGCCCCTCCACTGGGCAGTGCAGATGCAGAAAATTTCTATCCTTGCAGAAATTCCATTGGACAGAGCTGGATTCTGGACAGCAATGATGAGAGGTCTCTTATGGCTGAGAGATTCCTGAATAGACCTCAGGGACAACTTAGGGAAATAGAAAAAGGCCCCTTCCCTGAAGGTACTTTTCTTGTAAGAGGTCTGGCAGTCTTTCCTCTATGACACTGGTGACCAATGACACCCCCCAAGGGAGCAGGAGAGTGGACAATGAGGCCCCACTATGGCAAAGAGGGTTGGCAGCAGCTCGGGTTTGCAGGCTTCCATTAGATTTTGCGAGTGTCTAAAAGCAGGAGTGGTGTCAGTAATATGACTTCACCTTTCCAGGCATCTGGGATAATTGAGCTAAAAGACTATATCTCTTGCTCTGAGCCTCTTCCAAAGTGTTAATGAATTCTGGATTTCCCTCATTGAAAAAGCCATTTATTCATTCCTTTACCCTCAGCTATTATTCCTCCTTCTCCCCATTTATATCCAAACTTTCCTCCTTTGGAAGGGACATTAGTTCAGCCACTGTGCTCATCCAGATTGCCAGCCCCGATTTCTGGCCAACATGGTGCCCTGGATAGATGCAGCATGCTGATCCTCTGCAGCAAAGACCTGTAAAAGAGATACAAACATCAAGCCTGCAAACCTGAGCAACAAATGAAGGGATAAAGAGCTAGGTCAAACACCAAATGGAAGCAGAAACTGATGGAAAACAGAGAATGAGGATACAGAGTGGAGGTCCCCTGCCAACTAACGAGGGCCAGCTTCACCACCTTGAAAACAACCGGCAACAACCCCAGACAGGGAGTATGGGAAGGCAACTTCATGGAGCTCCCAACAAGAGAGAGCACCTGATAACCAGAGAAACACTTTCCCACTCCTCATCCTTCTGGTAAGTAGAAGCAAGAACTCCCCCATCCTGGCAGCCCCCACTGCTGGGGTCCACAATATGAGCCCCATTCCACCTCCCAGGGCTGACCCACTGCCTCCAACCACACAGCTTTCTTTTTCTTTCTTTGTCCCTTTTCTTTCTCCCTCCCTGGTCACCACCTACCCCTCTTCCTGCCATCTTCCACAGACACTATTTTTTTTCTCTTTTTTATTTCCTTACTGTTCTTTCTCCCTCTAACCTAGCCCCATATACCACCTCCCCATTTTCTCACTGGCCTCCTCAGTGCTGCCTCAAATAAAGTGTCATCTGCGCACTAGCCTACTTTTGCCCCTGGCTTGCCCCGCCCCCACAACTAGCCTCTTTAATTTTTTTTTCCTTTTTCTTTCCTTCTGTTCTTTCTCCCTCCCACCTAGCCCTATATGCCACCTGCCCCCACTTCCCACTGGTCTCCAGCCCCTCCCTGCCCTGATCTACCAGCTCACACTGAGCTGCCCTTCTTTTTTTTCCTTTTTCCTTTCTTTCTGTCTGTTTTTCTTTCTTTCTCCTTCCCACCTAGCTCCACACACCACCTTCCATCCCTTCTTGCTGGCCCCTGCTGTGCTGCTGTGGCTAGAGTGTCCCCAGCACTCAGGCCCACGGCTACACCGGGCCCATACTGCCCCTCCCTTCCCACCACTCAATCAGCTCCCTTCCAGCCATTCGATCAGTGGCTTGAACAGTGGGAAGCGAGCCCATACCAGTCCCCATCTGACATCCCCGCCTATCTGCCAAGGGGCTGTGAATACTCCCACACTGCTTGACTGACATCAGGAGGCACAAGTGCCCACCCATTCTGCTCTCGGTGACCTCTCTAAACCAGTGTACAGTGAAGTGAGCTTGCCCTGCATGCTGCTGCCCTGCCCACCCAGACGAGGGTAGTGAGAGCTATTGTGCCCACAGACAAGCAAGCAGCAAAGCACACCTGACCTGCATGCCCTGACATATCAAAACAAAACAAAGAAGCAGGACAAAACAAATGAATATACAATCAATACATAAAGAAAATAATACCTTAATGTCTTGGAGACAGCAGGCAATATCAAAATATATAAACAAGCAGGAAAAGATGGCTCCAGCAAATGGCTGAAATAAAGAATCAGATGACTTTCCAGTAAAAGAAAAGGCACTGGAACTACTTGATATGCAATTCAAAGACTAATATTTAGGACTAAGAAATTAGGAAACAGACCAAGAAAAACACAGACAAAAGAATGGAAAACAGACAAAACCAATGAAAACATGGCCAAAATCAAGGAAAACACAGACAAAGCAATAGAAGAATTCAGGAAAATAATACAAGAACAAAACGGCAAAATAAACTATTAGAAATCACACAAAAACAGCAACTAGAAATCCAAAAGTAAACAACAAATTTTCAGAAATGGACAAATCAATAGAAGTATTTAGAAGCAAATTTGAAAAAATGGAAGACAGAAACAGCAAGATTGAAGGCAAATTCACGGACTCCACTTTGAGAAAAAAGCAGAAAGAAGAATGAAGAAAACCTAAGAATTATGTGTGGCACAATCAAGAGCAAAAATCTGTGCATGATCAGAGTTCCAGAACAGAGGGAGAACATGGAAAACTCAGAGAAGATTGTTGAAAATTTGCTGGCAGAAAACTTCCCAGATATCACGAAAGATGAAAAGCTGACCATCTGAGAAGCTTAACGAACACCATATAGGATAGACCCCAAAAGAAAGTCACCAAGATGTATCATAACCACACTTGCCAAAATAAAAGACAAGGAAAGAATCCTGAGAGCAGCTCGAGAAAAGTGATAAGTAGCTTACAAAGGAGAAACAATAAGAATAAGCTCTGATTACTCAGCAGAAAGTATGCAGGCAAGAAGACAATGAGACGACGTATATAAAACATTGAAAGAAAAAACTGCTAACCAAAAATAATACATCATGGAAAACTCTCTCTCAAATACAGTCGTGAAATTACTACATTTCCAGATAAACAGAAATTAAGGGAATTCATAAAAACCAAACCAAACTTACAAAAAATATTAAAGGGAGTCCTTCAGTTAGAGAACCAACGTCAGACAACAACTGGAGTCTAGGACACAGGACAGCATCAGCCAGATACTAACTCAGGTAAAGAACTCTCTATAATAAAACAAAGCTAAAAGACTTACAACAGGGAAATAGAGGTGTCAACCTATAAATGACAACAACATCAAAACAACAAAAGGAGGAATAAACGGAATAGGCATAGAACTTTCAAATGGAGAGGAAGTTAAAGCAATATCAAGTAATGAAAGACCGGTTCAAACTTAGGAAGATAAAGGTAAATTTCAAGGTAACCACAGAGAAAGTTAACAAACCAACTCATCAAAATAAAAAAGAAGAAAAACATAAAGATTCAGTAAACACAAAATCTATAATAATGAAAGAAATGAAAAGAAAATTCATAAACAAGAGGAACTCAGCACAGAAAAGTAAGGGGAACAAAGAAAACCGCACCACACACACACACAAAAAAGCACAACAATATGACAGCAATAAACTAATACATACCAATAACCACACCGAATGTGAATGGCTTAAATGCACCTGTAAAGACACCGAGAGTAGCAGAATGAGTTAAAAAAACATGATCCATCAATATGATGTCTACAAGAGACACACCTTAGAATAAAGACATAAACATGTTAAAAATCAAAGGATGGAAAAAATATGTCAACCAAAGACTAATCAAAAAAGAACAGGAGTGACAATTCTAATCTCAGGTAAAACAGACTTTAACACAAAATCCACCATAAAAGACAAGGATATCATATAACAATCAAAGGGACAACCCACCAAAAAGTCATAAACTTAATAAATATCTACTCACCCAACAACAGGGCTCCAAAATACATAAAACAAACTCTAACAGCACTGAAAAAAGAAAGAGACAGTTCCACAATAATAGTAGGAGACTTCAACACACCACTCTAGGTAAAGGACAGAACATCTAGAAAGAAACTCAACAAAGGTACAAAAGATCTAAAGGCCACAATTAACCAACTTGACCTCATAGACACATATAGAACACTCCACCCAACAGCAGCAAAGCAGACATTCTTTGCCAAAGCACATGGAACATTCTCCAGAAAAACCACATTTTAGGCCACAAAGTAAACCTGAACACAATCCAAAACATCAAAATAATGAAAAGTATTCTCTCTGGTCATATTGCCAGCAGCAAGTGCCTCAGTCCATTCCTATTCACATTAAGTGGGGTTACAGGGAACAGAACTAAAGCTATATCTTGACCATTAGGCAATAGAGCTGCCTAGTGTTACCCCTAATTTTGCAGATGGGGGAAGGCACCACCCACCCCAACAGGTGCTTAGGAATTCTGACAGAAAAGTTCAAGTGTATAGTTACAGTGTCTTTGTTAAGAGTCATCCCTACTTCGATTACTTGAAGTTGCAACCCTGGTCCTGAGACCACTGCATCAGGTGGAGGATGTTAAGGTGATGTGGGGAAGAAAGAGAAATTACAGCCGTTCCACTGTCTTCCCACCATGGAAAGAATTGCATAGCCATACCTGCATCCTCCCTCACCGTTTGTTCCTCAGATCTCCCAGAAAAGGAAGGAAACTATCAAGTGGAGCCCCCCCTTATCCCTCCTTATGTTGAGTGTGAGCACATACTCATGAATGAGCGTAAGCCAGCCCTTCCTGCCCATATCTCTCTGCATTTTAGGCAACTGGTCTTTCAATTCTCAATCAAACCATTACTCTGAGGTTTCTGGTTTGAAGAAGCATGACTTGGTATAGTACTTCCTTTTCCAGTTCTTTTATAGTACTCTGAGCATTTCATCTACCACTGGTAAGCAAAGTCCAGTCCAGAGTACGTGTCTATTTTTGTGAGGACCCATTTGTAGCCTCCCTGGGCTACTGGCATCAGTCTGACTTGCCAGCTATGTACAGGGCCTTCTCAGGAGATCTGCCCCATAGCCACATGCAGCCTCTTTCTCTTTTGGCAGCCAGGACAGTCCTTATTGGCATTTTGTGCCTCAGAGGATGCAAGAGGAATATTTCTAGATACATCTCATCTCTGCATTGCTGCAATACTCCATGACCACTCATTCCATGAACCCAGGTAGCCACCTCAAGTGAGCACACCAGGATAGCACCTTATCGATTCCAATCACCTTCCAGTCCTCGAAGGAGTTCTTCTGATGGACATCAACATGTCTTACTTTAATGCATCCCTCAAATTTCTACAGTGATTTCTGTAGGGCCATGCCCCATATGTAAAACCCTGGTGATGAAATGGTTAAGAGTTTGGCTGCTTACCAAAAGGTTGGCAGTTCAAATCCACCAGGCACTCCTTGGAAACCCTATGGGGCAGTTCTACTCTGTCCTAAAGAGTAGCTATGAATTGGAATCGACTTAATGGTAACAGGTTTTTCACTGAGTTATGCCCCATACAGACATCCCTTTGATAGGCCGGTCTTTCAATGCCCTCTTGCCTAACCATATGGCCATGCCATTTGCCACTGCCCACAAATTGGTAAAAACCCAGGCATAGGGGCAAACAATGCGCAGTTAAGCTCACAGAGCTGATTTGTTTTTTACCTTCTTTGATCAGAGTGGTGCTCTTCCAAACAGGATGCTATCTGCTTATCTAGGAAATACCATCCATAAACCAAGCAGCTCTTTTTTTGTCATTTGAGAACTGTTTATAGGGCACTGCCCAAGTAGCAATATGGTCTGGAACTCCTCCGGTGATTCCAAAGTCAGCCCTAGGAGAAAAGAGGCTCTTTATTCATGAGTACCTCCTTGCATTTCCCAGAAGCATGTTCCTGTATAAATCATTTCCATTTCATTGTAGAACTCTTCTGGGTGTTGCCCTCCCTATTAAAGTATTTCCAACATCACCCAAAATACTATGAGTATACCAAGCCACCCTCACTTCTGACTAGCTGGCTTTAAATTCAAGGGTTCCCACTATGCCCTCGGGTTTGATAACTCACTAGAATGACTCATAGAACTTTAAAAAGTGTCATACTTATAATTACAGTTTTAGTACAGCAAAAGGATACAAATCAGACCCAACCAAAGGGAAAGACACATAGGGTGAAGTCTGGGAGAGTCCCAAATGTGAAGCTTCCATGTCCCCAGGGACACATCTCTCCCCACCCCCAGCACGTTGATGTACATAGAATATTGTCAGTCAGGAAAGCTCACCTGAGCTCCAGTGTTCAGAGTTTTTACCAGAATTTCATTGTGTAAGCATGATTGATTAAATCATTAGCCTGGTGATTAAACTTAATCTCTAGCCCCTTTCCTCTTCTGGAAGTTTGGCTGATATCGTATGGTAGATCTTTCTGGCTTGGCCAGCCCCCAACCTGAGTCATCTCATTAGCATAAACAAATATGGTCCAGACTCACCATGAATAACAAAAACAGTCCAATCGCTCAGGAAAGTCCATGGATTTGGTGTCTCAGTGGCGTGGTGGTTAAGCGTTCAGCTGCGAACCAAAAGGTCAGCACTTCTAATCCACCAGCAGCTCCTTGGAATCCCTGTGGGACAGTTCTACTCTGTCCTATAGGGCCACTATGAGTCAGAATTAACTTGACAGCAACAGGTTTTCCCAGAAACAAGGGGCAAAGCCTTCCATTTGGATAAAGTTAATTCTTAATATAACAGTGGTGCACGGGGAGCCTAGGTGAGTCTTTTCCAGAGGGTTGTCAGACTTAATAGGCCCAGTGGCACAGGGACCCATGTGTCCCAAAGGAGAGGGAAGTTGCAGTGACATGATCCTTTGGAAACTACGTGAATGTGGACAAGCATCTTCGAAATTGTCAGCCTCCTGAGAAGGCAAGGTAGGAACTTGCTTACAAAGAAGATGGGAAGGCCCCTCAAGCCTCCAAACATATCCCCCAGTAGTTTAGGATTCACAGGACTTAACTATGGACTCAAATATTTTGTTTTTAATTAAAATGTAAGCACAGGGGTATGGAATAAGGCTGGTAGCCAAAGGCCAGCCCTACCCATTACATTGTTCTTGGGTAGGGACTCCGCATTTGCAGTCACATAGCACAAATACTGTTCATGCAGGCTTTGCACTGTACAGAAAGGTATCAGTTGTGATCCGTGTGTTCTCAGGCCCCACTAAGAGAACCACAGTTGGCCTAACATAATAATAATAAGCCGTATTACCTAATTCAACTCTCTCCAGTGGAAATGAAGGTGCCCCAGACCCACACTTCTCTTTCTGACTCCTTTATGGCTTCCTGGTGCAACTCTTTTATTCCAGGACCACCTGGGTTCAGGCCAGAGCAGGCAGGCCCCTCCACTTCTCAGCTTGACTGCACATGGTTTCCCACGTCACTGCTAAGACATCCCTGACCACTGCTCCTCAGCTGTACTTGTGCCTGGCCTGGGCTGCCCTCTATTACTAAACCATAAAACACGACTTCCTCATGCTCACTTCTCCAGGCTCTGGTTAAGTCCCTGGGCTAGTTGGCAGAGATCAGAAAAAGTGGTGGGCAAGAGCACACACCCTGCTGTGTTCAGGATTGCCCTCACTCTGTCTGAGGCTCGTTTTCCTTGGACTATAGAACCTAAGCTTCTTTTTCCCTTGAGTTACCTTCCTCAGAGGTTTGACTCAGCCTTTCCCGTACAGAGACCTCTCTTCTCTCTCCTATTCCGTGGTGTCTGTTGTCTGGGCATGCCTAGACTGTCTGAACCCCATGAATGTACAACGTGGGGCTTCCTTCTTTCTAGGTAATTCATCCAGGACTGTGTACTGGGGACTGTGCACTGGGTGCTTGGCCTTATACAAGCACAGATTCTGCATAGATTGACTCATAAATATGCTGAAATGCCTGAAGAATGCTCCCTTAACCCTTCAAGTTATATTTTCCATAAGATGCCCCAAAATATCCTTGTTCAGTACAAATGGAAAAATGTGAAGCCAACGTCTTATTATTCTTGGTTATTTTCAGTTGCACTTTGATGGAAAAATAAGTAATTCCTTACATTAGGCCTTAACCTACAGCTATTCTGATTACATTTCTGAGAAAAGTCGACTTTTTTTTTTTTCCATGGGCTCATCTCATGTTTCCTTTTCTTTATCCTTGGATTAATATGATTACCATATACATTTTGTGTTTCTAAGTTGTTTATAAGAACTGAAACTTTTTCCAGGAAAGAATACAAAGATCTTTATGATACGGCCCCATCTCCATTCACACACACACACTCCCACCCATCCTTCTATTTCCCAAGATCACCATGTTCTCTTCTATCTCCCCACCAAGCCAGTATGTTATAGAGCTGAAAAGCACAGATTTCAGGGTAGGACAGACCCAGATTAAATATTGGTTCTGTGGTTTATTGGCCATATGACTTTTTAGTAAGTTTCTAAACTTTCAGTCCCTAGTTTGAAAAATGTAGATAATAACAATACCTGTCTTAGAAAGTCATAGCAAAGACATAAATGTACAGAATATATTTGGCACAATACAAGTATGCAGTAGGTACTCACAGAATGGTAACTCTTCTCTTCTTCTTTCTAGTATGCCCTTGTACTGCCACCAGAATAACTCCAACTCACAACATCAGTAACTTTTAGATCCTGTCCCAACTTCTTTTTTTAATCCACTTCACCGTGTCGTGCTGAGTTAGGTGTCTCCCTCCATTCTCCCATGCACGTGCTCTAATATAATACTGACTTCTCTGTAATTAGTCTCTGATTTTTGTACCTGACTTCCCCACTAGACTCTGAGCACTATAAGAACTGAGTCTATGTCTTGTTCCTGTCTTGTCCTAGTGTCTCACAGGGTGCCTGCTACATGTTTAGAATGTTTATCATACAATCAAGGGAATTATTGGGGAAATCAATAAATTTTTTTTTTAATTTTTTTATTTTGGTGGAAGTATACACAACCAAGGATACACCATTTCAACAATTTTTACATGAAAAATTCAATGACATTGGTTGCATTCTTCAAATTGTGCTACTGTTCTCGCTATCCTTTTGCAAAGTACTCTATCACCATTATCTTAAACTCACTGCTTTATAAGCTTTCCATCCAACCTTTCAAGTTACCATTGTCAATTTGTTCTCATGTGGATAATTCTTTAAAATAGCACAATGTTCAAAGCAGATGCACTTTACTAATTAAAATAAGCTATTTTTTGGTTCAAAGATTTCAGGAGATAGTTGTTGGTTTAAAGTTGAAAGATTATCTCAGGGCAATAGTTTTGGGAGCTCATCAGCCTCAATGGCTCCAGAAAGTCTGGATTCCATTAAGAATTTGAAATTCTGTTCTGCATTTTTTCCCTTTTGATCAGAATTCTTCTACAGAATCTTTGATCAAAACATCAGAAATGGTAGACAGGCACCATCTAGTTCTTCTGGTCTCATGGCATAGGAGACAGTTGTTCATGGAGGCAAACAGGCACCTATTCAATTTCCTCCTCCGAGGAACAGATAAATTTTTAAAGGACAATGGTTGCTCACGGAATCACTGGGAACTGTAAATGGTTAATACACTTGGCTGCTAACAGAAAAGTTGGAGTTTCAAGTCCACCCAGAAGCACCTCAAAAGAAAGGCTGGCAATCTACTTTCAAAAAATCAGCCACTGAGGGGAGGGGTGGGGATGGAAAAACACTAAATAGACAATAGATAAGTACCAACTTTGGTGAAGGGTGGGATGGTGCACAATGCACAAAAAAAAAAAAAAAAGAAGAAAAAAATCAGCCATCGAAAACCTCGTGAAGCACAGTTGTACTCTGATACACATGGTGTCGTCATGAGTCAAAGTCAACTCAGTAGCCACTGATTTTGGTTGCCCACGCCTTTAAACTTCTCTTAAGTATAGGGACCTCTTCTTTAAAGTCAAAGAATTTCATGGACCCATATGGAAAGTATTAGTTGAATTTTTAATATTTGAGACTAAGAAATTTATCATGACCTGACGATGCTATAAATACAGTACCTTTAAACCTGAATTGTGCCAACACACCAAGTTTGATGCACATACAGATTTGTAAGTAGTGGTTATTCCTCCTGGCCCACTGGGGCCTGGAACCCTCGTGTTTGCAACCACAACTTCAAAGGATATGGCATTCTGAGAGCAGGCCAATGACACTTAACACTTAAGCTCCAAAGATTGGTTTGAATTAGAAAAATGACAAAACGTTACTGGTTTGTATGTTCTGAATGTAAGTATAGAAAAGGAAGCTTGTGGCTGTCCTGAAGTGTTTGTGGAAGGCAGAAGAAAGACTAGAATTAGGTAATCCCAGAGCTGAAGGTCAAGGGCTAGACAACTTGCCTGTCACGTTGTGTTTGTCTGAGAGAAAGAAAGGAAAGACCCATAGACTCCTGTGAATTAATGGTTTCTGGGCTGAAATACTCTTCAAGAACATAAGTGCTCCATAGGAACGAAGGTGGCCTCTTGGGAGATGGGCAGTGCCAGTAAAGAAAGTGTACTTTGGAAATTTTGTCCGTGTGCAAATGCTTTAATGAAAGGGAGACCTCAAGAGACACTGTATCAGAGGCCTCTTGGGCATCCATTCCTGTATCTTAGCAGCTCCTGCTTTTTTTTTTTTTACTTTCTTTTTTATTGTGGTGAAAATGTACATAACAAAACATGTACCAACCCAACAATTTCTACATGTACCATTCAATGACATTAATTACCTTCTTTAAGTTATGCAACCATTCTCGCTATCCTTTTCCAAATCATTCCACCACCATCAATATAAACTCAATGTCCCCTAAGCAAAAACTCTCTCTACTCCTCTCCCTCCCACCCTTGATAATAATAATCCTTGGTTTCTGTATACGTGCTTGTTTTATATAAGTGAAATCTTACAGTATTTATCCTTTTGCAACTGGCTGATGTTTTTAAGGTTCATCCATGTTGTAACATGCATCAGGACTTCATTTTTCTTTACAGTTGAGTAGTATTCCACGGTGTGTATATACCAGATTTCATTTATCAATTCATCTGTTGATGAACATTTAGGTTGTCTCCACTTTTCAGCTATTGTGAAAAATGCTGCAATGAGCATTGGTGTACAGGTTTCTGATTGTATTCCTGCTTTCACTTCTTTGGGGTATATATCTAGGATTAGGATTGCTGGGACGTATGATTTTGTGTTCAATTTTTTAAGGAACCACCAAACTCTTTTCCACAGTGGCTGTACCATTCTACATTTCCACCAGCAATGGATGAGGGTTCCTGTTTCTCCACAACCTACCCAAAACATGTTTTCTGGTGTTTTTTTGTTTTTGTTTTTAATCATTACCATCCTAATAGAGGCAAGGTGGTATCTTGTTGTGGTTTTGATTTGCATCTCTGTAACAGCTGATGACATTGAGCATCTTTTCATGTGCTTGTTGCACATTTGAATATCCTCTTTGGTGAACTGCCTGTTCAAGTCTTTTGCCCATTTTTTTATTGTTTGTGTTTTTGTTATTAAGTGTAGAAGGGTTTTTTTAAATATAATTTGGATATTAGACCCTTATTAGTTATATGGTTCCCCAAAATTTATAGGTTGTCTTTTCACATTTTTAATAAAGTCCTCTGATGAATGGAAGTATTTAATTTTTATGAAGTTCCAAGCTGCTCGTGCTTTTGTTGTCATGTGTGGTAATCCATTGTTAAAAACTAGACCCCGCAGCCAGGCCGCTATATTTTCTTCTAAGGATGTTAGGGTTTTAGTTTTTACATTTAGGCCCTTGATCTATTTTGAATTGGTTTTTGTGTATTGTGTGAGGCATGGATTCTGACTCATTCTTCTGCATGTGGATGTGGAAATCGAAATTTCCCAGTTTCATTTATTGAAGAAATTCTTTCTCCATTGAAGGGATTTACCACACTTGTTGAAAATCAGTTGGCTATAGATGTATAGATTTATTTCTGGACTCTTAGTTCTAATCCATTGATCTATATATCTATCAAAACAGCCACCCCTTGGATTCATTCGCCTTTGCTCTGTGTGGGCTAACATCACCCCATTCAAATGATTCTTATGCCTTCAATAAATCTCTTTGCTTTACTTTAGCAGAGTCTGAGAGTTTCACTCTGCAACATTTTAGTGTAGTAGACAGGATTTCAAAGGTGTCTTATCTTCAGTCAACCCTGAGATTGTTGAGGATTGGAGCTCCAGTGACAACTCAAGCCCCTTGTGCTCAATCCATCTCCACAAAATCTCAGGGTTGCGAAGATAAGCCCTCCTGAATCTCAAGCCTACAATTTTTTGCATAGGCAGTGCTCCTGATTTATTATCATTTTTCTGTTTTTACTTTTATTTTCTGTTCATGTTCTGAATGTTTTGATGAGTTCAATCTGTTATCTAGCAGGAAGTCCTGATAAGCTTTAGAACTCAATTTTTGTTTTTTCTAAGAGCACGTAAGGCTTAAGTGCACCTTTAAGGTCCTAATACTAGCAAGGTACTTTGTAAGTTGGAGAATGCCAGCTCCAGAGAAAGCCCCAGTTCAGTTTTTGTTCAGTTTTTTAACTTGTGCTTACCAAGGGCGATTTAGGAAATCAACCACTATTGTGGAGCTCATATGACCCAGGTCAATTAACTTTTCTGTACAGCAAATAGGAATCTAAAATTTTTGGCATAAAACAGCCACAGTGGGAAGCCTATTTTAATTGGTATTTAAAAGCCTTTAAAAGGCATAAGCACAGTAAATTTTCATCCTTACAAGACACTGTTTCTAAACAGTCCAAACAAATTAAGAAATTGCAATATTAGAGCACTATAACTTCTTTACTGTTTCTTCCACTCCTGTCTCTGACCCTGGATCTGATCCCTCTTCCTCTTCTGCTCCTCCTATAGTAACTCCCCTTTATCCATCCTTTCTTTCTTACACTCCTGATGAAGTGTCTTTTAGATCTTTGGGGTTTTTTGTTGTTGTTGGCCCTGTATTTTTACTTTTGTTTCTGTTTGTCTTTTATGTTGTCCTTGATTTTGGTGCACAAATGGACTTGATGAAGATTGTTTTAAAGGACCTCAGAGACTTTTGAGCTGCCCCATTCTGTGGCAGTCCTTCACTAGGATATTGTCTTCCTCTGAGAAACTGAAAGTAACTCTTTGCTTTCAAATTCTGAAATTTTGTAAGTGCACATTTGGGTGTAATCACCAAATCTTGTAAGAAAATAGGTGATGCCAATTCGCAAGGAGAGATGGCAGCTCCTGACCTGTTTTATGATGCAGTTTCTCAATAAAGAATCACAATGTTAAAATTAAAATAATAAGCAGCTACTTTTAAGTACTAGTATACTTAAGGTCTAAAATGAGAGACTAGGTCTCGAGCTGACAGAATGAATTAAGTTAAAAAAGAAGGAAACTAGAAGCTTCAGCCTTAAAGCTTAACATCTTTGATAAATGAACCTGGATCACCCACCCCCCACCCCAACAGGGACACTGGCTTGGGATTTATATTTAAAAACACTATAAGCTGAATATACTAGAAGTAATTTGGAATTTCAGTGATCACTTGGGAAAATGAGCTGCCATCTGTTCTGTTTTTTTTTTTTTTTCCTTGCTTTGGGGAAATGATCTCCCATTTGTTTTGTCTTTCTTTTCTCTTTGGGGAACTTTTGTTGGTGCGCAGATTTGTCAGAGGGTCTGAGAGATCTCCATCTGAGGCTCTGGCAAGTTAATAAGTTTTGTCTAGAACCTGTTTTTTTTCTGTTGAATTGTGTTATCAAAAATTGCTATATACGTTTTAAGGAACTAGGTTACCCTATTTGTGTGGTATTGTATAAGCCTATTCTTTGAGCTGGTCTCACAGATCAATGAGTTTATGTAGTCTTTCTGCCTTGTTTTGTTTTAAGAGCTTGTTTCTGGTCTAGGGTGTTGTGTCTGTGTTTCTGTCTTGTATAAGGTTGAAGGCCATGGCTGTTTTTTGTAATGCTGTCTTAAAACCTCAGTTCTTTCCTCATCCAAGAAAAACTATGTCTTGTATGTCTTATGATTCAAACTTTTATTAGTTACTTTGAAAAACTGTAATATAAATTGGTCTATTTGAAAAGTGCTTTAAAAAACAAATAAAGATTAATCATTTATTTTAATGGGTACAACAAGGCCTTAAAAAGAGGGAAGTTATTCTAAATTATATCTCCAAAGGATCCTATACAGCAAGCAAGAGATAGGGTTATGAAAATATAATAAATTCCTCCTCTGTATAGTATTATTAAAACTAGATTATAACCTTCTTTCAAAAAATACTTCATTCTGGCTGGTTTAATGATAAATAAGCATTTCTATAAATTTAATAGTTGAAATATTTCCAGTAATTAATGAAAGTGATTTTATTCTGACAAAGACTTTTATGTTCTGTACTGTCAGTCTTAAAAACAAAAACTTTCTAAGTAACTTAAGCTAGATATTATATGAACTATGTTTTATTTAAGGAAAAAGGATAATTTTGTCTTAAAGTAAAACTAGTAGTTCGAGAGCAGGAAAAGGAGGCATAGGACAAGCCTAAAGGGGGAAAAAACGGCTAAAAACTAATAGCTTCATTTACGAAATTGCTAAAGAGCTTTGGAAGTTACTTGGTAGATAAAAGGTTGTGATAAAAAGAAAGCAGCACTGCTTACCAAGAGAATAATAAAAGGAAAAAAATCTTTTGTCTTTCAAAATACCTAAGCGAAGTTAAATATATGTAAATAAATTTGGGATGACTAATTCTTGTTTCTAATCATGAGCCAAAATAGGAAGGGTTGGGCAGGATCAGGTCTCCTCAACCTCCAGCCTCTGAGGTCATATAACTTCAGGGAAGCTTTGGAAAGACCCCTTCCAACTAGGTGGAGACCTTTCTAGACAAAAGAAAATAAGAAAAATGTTGCCATACTATAGTTATCAGAAATTGGATGGATCCCAGTCATAGAACTATAAACAAGTTCTCTCTATTGTGGAGAAATTCTAAGAAGCCAAAAGTGAGAAATTACAATGACACACACCTGAAATGGACTGGGAAAATGTTTCCATTCCTAGCCAGAGACTTAAGGTTATACCCATATCAATAAATTTGGTTGAGCAGAGACTTTGTGATTTCCAAAGCCAGTTCATAAAATCGTTAAGTGTTAAAATTAGTTTGGGGAAAATATGAGAAACAGTAAAAGCTGAATGAAAACTTAGAATATTTAAACAAACTTTATTTCAACTGTAATTCAAGCTTAAAATAATTTCGAAGATCTTTCAGGTTAAATTGAGTTAATAGGCATTCATCATAACTTAAGTTTTTATAATTCACTGTCATTGAGTTGATTACAACTCATAGCAACCCTATGGGACAGAGTAGAACTACCCCATAAGGTTTCCAAAGCTGTGAGTCTTTACAGAGGCAGATTACCACATCTTTCTCCCATGGAGCAGCTGGTGGGTTCAAACCTCTGACCTTTCAGTTAGCAACTGAGCACTTTAACCACTGCACCACCAGGGTCACTAAGTTTATATACTTTTGCTTTTTATGCCATAGAGAAAGGATATATATATTTGGGATTGCTAATAAGTGTGTCCATTTTTACCATGTAAAGGGATGTACTATGAGAGATATGCAACAAAAGCAATGTTTAAGAGGTTTATCTTAAAAATTTATTTGATGTGCTCAAAAGTTTTTGCTGTATGGCTAAAGTTTAGTTGGTATAACCTGATTATATGGTATTATGTCTCAAGATTATTATATATTATATCTGAAGCTCTTTGAAAACAAGACTAATCATTATATTTAGAGATATTTTTGTCAAAAATATTTTAACTGACTTTATTTGGCTTTGCATTACTTTTGTAATTAATTTCTATAAAGTCTTTCACTTTTAAGAGTATTATTTTTATATATTAATTATGACCATATTAAGTTTTGTTATCTACAGATAAGTTTTTACTTTGCTGATTTGCTAAAAATATTTGGCTTGAATATCTCAACAAAAAGATGGACTATATTGGACTCATGAAAAGGATTGTGACATTTTGAGTGTGGATACTACTAGACTGAATCAAAATTCCCGGAACTCTTATGTAGAAGCTGACAGGGTCACAGACTGTGGCTGGTACAGAATCAAATGGAACAGGAATTAACTACATAGGCCTGAGAAGACTAAGGGATTACTATGGGTTTTATGTGGGAATATTGCTGGGGTTTTAAGGTCCTACTTTCTGCCTGTAAGAAGCCATTTTCCTCCTTTTTTCTAAATTATCTAACTAATGGGTTTAGATATCATAATTCTCACATTAGAAGTTCCTATTGGCAAATTTAACAAAGTTGTAAGTATCATAACCAGAGAAGCATGTGAAGTTCGAGCTAGGATTTTACAAAATAGAATGCCATTAGATTTTCTGTTATATTCCCAAGGAACAATTTGTGCCTTAATAGATAAATGTTGCTGTGTTTATATAAATATGCAATCTGAGGTTTTGCAGAATGTAGTTGCTTTTGAGACACATGAAAAGCAATTACTGATGCTGTTTATGTATAAACAAACACCTCATGAAACTTGTTTCCTTGGTTCAGAGAGCTTAGGGTCGTAGTTCATGGGTTATTTCAGACAATTGACCTAATATTATTGTTAGTATTTCTGTTCTAGCTCCTAGGTGTGGTGCTTGGGATCTCAAAAACCAGATGGTGCCCAACTACCATTATTGAATTTTTTGATAAAAGATTCTATAGCAGAATCATGATCAAAAGGAGGGAATGATGAAAGAGTTGTAATTCTCCTGGAATACAGATATCTGGCTTTCATGGAAGTTGGGATAACCCACACAGGCCATTACCCTTGGGTGTCCTTTTGAATCTTGAGCTTTGAGGGAAAAAAAAACTGGTTCTTAAAGTCAAACAATGGTCCATCTAAACTAGTAAGATCTTTATGCTCTGGGCATTGTGTTTTTTTGAAGAATTTGGTCTGTTTCAGAAAAGAGATTCCAAAGATTAGACTGGGAGCTATGTTTAGGGTAAATCAGTAATTATTTTCATTGGTCTTCAAGACAATGTTGTATGAAATGCCTGTCTAGTGTTTGTAATCAAGCTGTCACCCCCTCTTGCTGGGCAGAAAATTATGTATCTTGAGAAAACCAGGTTCTCAGAGGAGATCAACCTCACACCTTGAGTCAGACTCTTGGAAAACCAAATAGTTCTTTCAATGTGACCTTGCCCTGCACTTACCTTAATTTAAAATCACAGAAGCAGAATATCTGAGAAGAAGAAGATACATTTATAATGATGATCAAATAATTTTTATGAAAATTCATGATAAGAATAAGGGAATATGTGAGGGCACCTTAAAACTGAGGCACTTGGGCTAACTAAAATGGCTGACACAAGGTCTGACTCAGGTTCCATTTTGTCTTAGGCTCCACTTCTGCTTCTGAGAAAGAGACCCACAACTGTTGGTGGATAAACCAGGGAGAGGCAGCTTGCCCTGGGGAAGAACATTTAGTATGTTTTAGATAGATTAACTGAAGACCTCCAACAGGCAGAGTCCAGTCTGTATTATCTTGCTAATGATATAACTTTTGTAATCCTTAACTGAATGTTTTTCTTCTGCTTTTGGTCATTCAGGAGATCTCATGCCTTAGGCCACCTGGACTTTAGATTGTCTAACAAAAGCATCAACCAGTAAGTACTGTAAATCCTTAATCCAATATTCTAAAGAAAATTTTTCACAGATGAAAGAGGCTTTTGATAAATGGAAACTAGACTCTCCAGGCCTGCCTGATTTTACCTCTAAAGATTATGTATAATGGAGGAGACATCATTTAAAGGATTCATTAAAACCCCATTGGAATGGACCAAACCTTGCCCTAGTCACCAATCTGTATGCAATAGAACTGTGGAAGGTGTTAAACCTTAGATATGTTTGTCACAGCTTATAGGAACAAAAGCACTTGTTTGGATTTGCTAATCATCTAGAAACTTAAAATTGAAGCTGAAATACCCTACTGGGCAGAAGCAGATGACTCAGCCCAAAGCAGATGCTTTCCCAAAATCACGGAACAAGACCTCTCACCCGTTCTGCTGAATTCAAGTCCCTGAGGTCATTGTACATTGCTCAAATTCTTATTGCTTTTGAGGTTGCTTCACATTGGTAACTTGAGTTTACTGACTGCTAAGAATTTTTCATCCAGGCTATTGATAAATTTGCTGTTTTCATATTCATTGCTATCCTTACGTTGGTTTCTGTATTATACATGGCTGGCGTTATTCCCTGTTCTCATACTATTCTTTTTCCATGCAAATAAGAGAAATGTTTATTGTCAATTTAACCTTTTAGCTACTATTTGCTACTCACCCTATTATTTTACTAGAGTTTTTATTGGCATATGTTCTAAACACTTGTTGCCACCTGTCTTAGTTATCTCGAGCTGTTATAAGAGAGCTATCGCAAGTGGGTGGCTTTAAAAAACAGGAATGTATTCTCTCAGAGTCTAGAAGATTAGAAGTCCCAATTCAAGGTGTCACGTCCAGGGAAGGCTTTCCCTCTCTGTTAGTTCTGAAGGA
This sequence comes from Loxodonta africana, assembly GCF_030014295.1. Lineage (NCBI taxonomy): Eukaryota > Metazoa > Chordata > Mammalia > Proboscidea > Elephantidae > Loxodonta > Loxodonta africana. Next base: position 160,140,459 of record NC_087344.1, on the reverse strand, counting down.
AGGTCCTTGTCATCAATCTTCCCCCTGGTCTAGGACCTTCTCAACACAGGGAGCCTGGATCCAAAGGACATAATCTTCTCCTGGCTCTTCTTTCTTGGTGATATGAGGTTCCTCTCTTTTCTGATCAATTTTCTCTTTTATATCTCAAAAGAGATTGTCTCAAGATACAACCTAATCCCATAGATTGAGTCCTGCTTCATTAACATAACTGCCTTTAATCCTGCCTCATTAACGTCATAGAGGTTAGGATTTAATACACACAGGATAATCACTTCAGATCACAAAACAGTGGTCACACACAATACTGGGAATTATGGCCTAAAAAAGATTTTGTAGGGACATATTTCAATCCATAACACCACTCTATCCCTCATCTCTTTCCTCATTGCTATTCTTTTGCTCCTTGGATTACCTGTAGTGTCATTCCCTGCTTTATGGCCTTAAGCAGGTATGCCAAAGGCAACCTGGCTTCATATACTCCCTATGTCTGATTCATCTTTCCTTGACATCTTTAACTGGTTACCTAAAGGTGCTAGATTATGGATTCAATCCATATTTACTAGTCTGCTAATCAAATGTCTGATTACTCTGAACACCAATTTAATACCTCTGAAGAGATTTACAAACTCATATTTCAGGCAGGCTCAAGCTTACTCCTTGAACCAGCCCCTTGAAAATCAGGTTATTCCTTAACACAGCCCACTGTATATGTCATGCCAAGGTTAACGCCACAGAAGCAGAGGCTCCAGCTATGGCATGGTGACAATTTTAGCTGGTGCCTGGCTATCTATAAATAGTGTCTGGGGTCTTAAAGGCTCACAGCCATCTATAAGAACCTTTGAAAGACAGCAACAAAATAAAATTCTCTTTCCTCAAAAATATTCTAAAAATGCTGTCCTACTGGGGAATATAAATCCAAGTCCATGTAAAAGAAAGAACTCCTCCCAAAATGGAGATTGATAATATGATCAAAGAGTTGCTCAGGAATTCTTTATCAAAAAGAGGGAGTGAATAAGAGCTTCAGAACAGAGGTGTCTGACATATTTAGGGTGGGTGATTTTGGGGGCAGATCTGACTCCATGTTGTTACAAACTCTTGCTTCTGCTTTCCTGAGAATGTAACTATGATTTATTCCCATTCATATACATCTGGACCCTCTGGCTGGTGGTACCAAAGACAATGTGGCAACACCAGGGTAAGCCCAGGCAAATCCACGAAAATCCAGGGAGGGTCAATCAATCAGAATATTGCTAGGAGGTTCCTAATTCTACAGTACATCTACCCTCACAAAACAGCCACTCCTTGAATTCATTGGTCTTCACTCTGTGTGGGTTAATGTCTCCCCATTCAAGTGTTTCTTATGCTTTCAATAAATCTCTTTGTTTTACTTTAGCAGAGTCTGAGAGTTTCACTGTACAACAGTTTCCATAAAACTTTATTTGCAAAAAATAGGCACTAAATCAAATTTGAAAGGTGTGCTGTAGTTAAGTGCCCTTGGTCAAGCCCATTCTTCACCCTAATGAATCCTTTCCCTTTTTGCTATTATTCTTTCTCTGTGTCATTCCATATATCATAACCATCTTCTGTCATGGATTGAATTGTTTCCAAAAAAAAAAATCTGTCCATTTACCTGGGCCATGCGTCTCAGTATTGTGTGATTGTCCACCATTTTATGTGATTTTCCTATGTGTTGTAAATTTTATCACTGTGATGTAATGAGATGGATTAGTGGCAGTTATATGGATGAGATCTACAAGATTAGATGGAGTCTTAAGCCAATCTCTTTTGAGGTATAAAAGAGAGAAGCTAGCAGAGAGACAGAGGGACTTCATACCACCAAGAAAGAAGCGCCGGGAGCAGAACGTGTCTTTTGTACCTGGGATTCCTTCACAGAGATGCTCCTAGTCCAGGGGAAGATTGACAAAAAGGACCTTCCTCCAGAGCTGACAGAAAGAGGAAGCCTTCCCCTGGAGCTGACGCCCTGAACTCAAACTTCTAGCCTACTGGACTGGGAGAGAATAAACTTCTCTTTGTTAAAGCCATCCATGTGTGATTTTTCTGTTATAGCAGCACTAGGTGACTAAGACATCACCCTTCCATTTTCTCCTACAGCCTAACCCTCATGGTTTTCCTTCCGTTCCATGCAACTTACCATGAAGGATCTTCTACCCCCACTGCAACCTCTCCTTCGTTGTGATCTTCTACTTTCCTCCCTCCCTCCCCCACCATACATCCTCAGAAGATCCTTTCTTCTCCATCCCAATGCTAACTCTAACACCAGCTCAAGCTCCCCCACCTCACCCCATGCCCACAAAGGAGATAGCATCAGCAGTAGTGCAGGGCAATTCAATACTGAACTTAGGCCCATGTGGTGTATATATAACCATGTGCGTGCAGTATATGTGAAAAAATACTTTCAGATCATCCATCTCAATTTATGCACCTCTTTGGCAGCCTTTGTTCTGCTCTCACGATGGAGTCAATGGGGTTCTGCTAAGTTTATAAATACTTCCTCTGAATGACAATAAATTTGGTCTCCTCTAGTCATTCACTTCATAGATAAAATCTCAGTGAGGTTGCAATCGCACTGACACTTAAAGTTAACTGTTTTCTTGCTTGATCTTAACACTCTAACCAAACAGATTTTGGGGGCCTCCTATTCATGCATCACAGCTGCCTGATTCAAGGACTTTTGCGTATCCGTGTTCTGACAATTGGAAGCTAAAGCATTTGGATGCCTGCCTCTCACACTGCTCTGTTCTGTGAAGTTAAGACCATTGACAAAATCCAGACGGTTTACAAAGGGGCCTATAGAAGGTCGTTCCTCTGGACACTTGGCTGTACTTTCCTCAAAAGCAAATGAATTTACCAGATGTGGCAGAATCGGTTCTTCTTTTTCTCATTGAAGACAAGATTGTCCTTGGTTTTGATGAGCCCTGAAGAACATGTAGGTATGGAAAGCATATTAATAATATATCATCTCCTATTTGCTTTTTCTCTTAATTCCTTCTTCCTTATCCTCTTTTGCAACTTTCTACTTGCTTAATACAGCACCAGACACATAGAAGACATTTCATTTTTAAGCGTCTTCTTGTCATCACTACTACCAACATCACCAACACTTTCCTTTCTTCTGTACCTACTCAGCTAAGGAAAACTCATTCAACTGCTTGTAAAATGTTTTAAGTGGTTAGTTGAAGTTACAATTATTTTAATTTTTTTTTTTTGCCTGAATTGATAATTGATTAGTCATTTTTTTTCAATGCAGTGAAAATCGCCTTGTAGTTAATATGCTGACAACAAGCTCAAGGGGGGGGGGGGAATCACTTTGAATTCTGTTTTCCTTCCTTATTCATTTCCAAATCTGTGTATACAGAGAAAAGACATGGAGACACAAAGATGACATAGGCAAGAAAAGGGTTAAAGGGGCATGTGGGAAGAATCAGGGGACCAGAGAGGACCATCTGACTGAAGTACCTGCCTGTGCAAACAGTGATGTCTTTTTTGTTTTTCACTTTCCCTTCCTCTTTTGTTATTTTTCCACTTCTTTTTCCTCTTTATCTCTCTCTTTTCTTTTCTTTCTACTCTCTCCCACTTTAAAATAAGGAAGAAAATAAGATCAAACAGCTATGCTTTCTTTTTCAAAGATTATTATCACTACCTAAGTGATATTGAATGAAGATTTTTCTATTTTGAGTTTGGTATTATTTAATCACTAATTATTCGAGTATAGGCTATTAGATCCTTGGCCTGCCACTTCCACATGCTTTGAGAGATTTAACTGTAAATGGAAAATAATGTATCTTCATTGTGAGAACAGAAACAGCAACGATGGTTTAGGCTGTTTTCTTCCTTGCTTCCTTCTTTCTTTGTTTCCATCCTTCTATCTTTCCTTCTTTGCTTCTTCTTTCTTTCTTTCCTTCCTTGCTTTCTCCTCCCTCCCTCCTTCCCTCCCTCCTTCCCTCCCTCCTTCCCTCCCTCCTTCCCTCCCTCCTTCCCTCCCTCCTTCCTTCCCTCCTTCCTTCCCTCCTTCCTTCCCTCCTTCCTTCCCTCCTTCCTTCCTTCCCTCCTTCCTTCCTTCCTTCCTTCCTTTCTTCCTCCCTTTCCATCTTTCCCTGGCTCAGTCCCTATGCCCAGGCCCAGCCAGCCTGGTAGAGACGTGACCCACAGAGCATCCCCAAACATCCCAGTTTCAGTGTCCCAGGCATTTTTCTGGTTACTCACACCCAACTGTGTCTCTTGGATGGCCAATGAGCAAGGCACTCACCTTGGGTCCCTCCTGGGGGGAGTAACGACTCACAGCAGTCCACCCCCCTCCTGTGGAAACCACGTGTGACTTTCACTACCACAGGGTTCAGGACTCTGTACACAGCATGACTCAATAAAGAGTGTTGATTGACTGGGGACCAGATGGTCAACAGACCAGGCCTTCGTTAATGCACAGTAAAAATGACGCCAACTGTGCTCAAAGTCAGAGATGGCCGTGGGGAGTCTGCTTGAGATCTCCCACTGTCAGGGCACGTGTACTTTGCAGTCCCAAAGATATAGATTCAAGCCCTGGCTCCAGCTACTAAACTTACTGATTAAGAGACTTTGGGCTTCTTACTGCATATATATGAGCCTCCGTTTTTTCATCTTTTTAAAACAGAGCTAACGCTGCTGATCTCACAGGCTTCTGTAAGCATCTAACATCTGTAAAGCACCTAGCATAGCACATAAAGTAGACAGGAAATTGTAAAGAGAATGGAGGGGTAGAAAAGAACACAGGGCAGCATCTAAGAGTATGTGTAAATTAACCTGGGGGTTGGCTGGAAGAACCAATCCAAACAAGTGCAAAGTATATAAGGTGCCAAAGGAAAAGTTGAGATTCTGTGCTTTGGGTGATGGTGTAGACTTGCTTATTTTCTGAGCTTGTTAACTACACAGCACCATCTAGGGGCAGAGCATGTTCCAAGCAATGTTAGTCCTCCCCAGGTCCTCTGACCCAACAGAATTCCTTTGTCCCTTTTTGTCCATTTCCCCCCAGCCCTCCTGTCACCTCTGCTCCCTCCTCTCCCCTCCCACGCCCTTTCCCATTCCACCCTTATTCCTTTTTCCTCCTCTATCTCCTCTTCCTGGGACAGTGTTTTTCATAGTGGGGTCCATAGGGCTTTGGACAAAATGATTAATCTGTGGGAAGTCAGATAATGACCATTCCCAAACTTCTCTTGCCCCTCCTCCTCTGCTCCATGTCACTGACTTCCTTTGGATGCCACCGGAAATTCCCAAAGAACCATGGCCATGCTGTCCTGGGCTCTGACCAGCTCATCATGGTGCCATGGACAGCCAGGTCTTTGTTATTACCACTGTAGGCATGAAGAGAGGACCCCTCACAAGTCAGGTCCACATCCCCTGGGCCCCCTGTGTCTAGTGTGAATTCCACTGTTCTCTAACTAGAACAAGAACTCTACCCAGAGAACTCACAACCTAAAGGAAACAGCAGAGTTTTCACTTAAGATGAAAAATAAATCTCAAAAGAGTGAAGGAAAATTTTGGCCAAGTCTGCATCTTATGAGACTTGCCAATTTCTATTCCTCATTCTAGAAACTGTTGTTTAAAAACAATGCCGAATTGAACTGCAGAACTCTTTCTTTTAAAATAAGTTTATAAAGATATTTTGGATTCAGTTCAGCATCCTCTCCACACCTCCTTAAATCTCATTCTTCTCGAGAGCTAAGATTTGCTTTCAGATCTGTACAAGTTTTTTCAACATAGAATGTTTTCGAAAGCTCAGTAAGAACATTGTAATGTGATAATGAGTTTCCTGAAACATTATTAGAGTTCACCACTCCACAGACACACGTGTTCCTGTGTTACCCTGCAAATTATCCAATATGCCAATTTTAATCTGGAGCAGGGAAGAACAAATATAAACTAGTTGTGTTCCTGTTTATTCATCGGTTCCCTAAACCAAATGGTGTTAAGTACCCCTTTCTGCTCTGATTGTGGCTATTAGCGAACTAAAATTTGTTTGGATTTTAAAGTTTTGCTAGTTCACATTAGAGAGTTATACTTAGCAAGTACTTTTAAGTTCCAATAGTTTTGATCAAGGCAAAAACTTACACAGAAATAATTACCTGAGTAAATTGAAAACACAATAGAAACACAACACATACCTTTCCTACTCATTTTTCCCTTGCTGATGATCATTTGTTACCTCCGTAAGGGAACTATGTGCCCATGTGAATTCTATCTAGAGCACTCTCTCCCTCTAAAGTCTGCCAAGACAATACCTAATCATTCTTCAAATTTTAGCCCTTTGCCATTTTCTCTGTAAAATCATCTTTTAACGTCCTGGGGCAAACAGGTGCTATCTGTCAGTATGATCACCCAGAGGACTTTGTATGTGCCTTCATTAAGACAATGGCATTATTATATCATCACTTTTGCTATTAGTTCCAGTCTTCTTCCAGTACAGTAATAGTTCCACTCTGGGCCACCGTTCTGAGAGTTTTGCATGTATTTACTTATTTAACCCTCATCAAAAATCCCACTGCCTTCGAGCTAATTCCAACTTATAGCAACCCCATAAGGTTTCCAAGGCTATAAATCTTTACAGAAGCAGACTGTCACATCTTTCTCCCATGGAGCAGCTTGTGGGTTCAAACTGCTGAACTTTTTGGTTAACAGCCAAGCACTTTAACCACTGTGCCACCAAAGCTCCTGTTTCAAACCTCATAATAATCCTTAAAGAAGGGTTTCTCAGCAAGGGTTCTGTAGAACCCTAGAGTTATTGCTGGGAATTCCATAATAAATCTTGATTGAAAAAAATACACATAAAATTTTTTTGAATTGGTAATGTTAACTCTATGCTAGTACTCTCAGTGATAGTCTATGACCAAACAGCCCACTTAACAGTTCCATTAGAGGTCTTTCAGTCCTGTATGGAAGTGCATAGTAGGACACATTCATTTGATTGGGTTCATTGTCAGGTTTTGATGCTCTTGATAATTGGTGAGCACTGTATTGCAAAGAGGAAAGGATGATTGACCTCAGCTTCTCCTTCCTGAATTACCTCTCTCAGACTTATCTTTTTCGCCAATGACTGACTGATCATACCATAGTTTAGACTTGGTTGCTTGATTGTCTTTCCACCTTTTGTCCTGTTCTTTTAAAGTCCAAACTTAAAAAGAGTTACTCTATACAGTGACACAGGCTTCTGTAGGTCCTCCCTCTCTTTTCCCTCATCTGATTCAATTGCAACTGCAATGTTAACATAACCCATTGACATCAAGTCAACGCCAACTCATAGCGACCTTGTAGGACAGAGTAGAACTGCCCGCATAGGGTCTCAAATTTGTAATCTTTACAGAACCAGACTGCCACATCTTTCTCCAGAGGAGCAGCTGGTGGGTTTGAACCACTAACCTTTTGATTGGCAGCCAAGTGCTTAACCACTGCATCACCAGAGCTCCTTCAATTTCAACACAGACATTGGAAAAGCACTAATAGCTGCAGGACTCAACAGCAGAGTGGTACTCTTGATGGACATTGGTAACATGTGTTAAAATTATTATCTATTCTCACAATAATGCTGCTTAAGAGAAACCTTAAAACCCAGTGGCTTAACACAGTACTAAAAATCAAATCCATTACTGCCATGTCCATGCTGATTCATAGCAACTCTATGGGTTACAGAGGAGAACTGAGCTCCATAGAGTTTTCTTGGCTGTAAACTTTACAGAAGCAGATCCCCAGGTATTTTTTCTGCAGTGCCACTAGGTAGGCTCAAACTGCCAACCTTTCGTTTTGTCAAGTGTAAACCATTTGCACCACCCAGGAACTTCTGTTTAACCACTTATTGCTTGTAAGTCTCTGTGTTGACTGGGCAGTTCTTCTGGTCCTAGCTGGATTTAGTAGGGCTCAATCATGGATCTGTAGTCAGCTATGGATCAACTGTGACTTTCGTGATCTTGGCTAGGCTGTCTCACATGTTTGAAGCTTGGTTGGGACAACTGGTCTCATTCAACTCTGCTCCATGTGGCCTCTCATCCTTCAGCTTATTCACTTCGGAAGGAGAGAGAGAGGTATGCAATGCCTTTAGCATATTGTTAGTGCCATCATATTATTTTGGCCAGAGAAGGCAACAAATTTAGCCCAGATTCAAAGGGTGGGGAAGTAGACTTCATCGCTTGATGAGAGGAGCTGCAAAGAGGTCATTTTTGCAACCTACCTACCTACCAACTACTGTTTTGGGTATTGGCAGTCAGAGAAGATACTACCACAGTCTCCTAGAGAAGCAAAAGAGACTCTAAGAAGGTTTCACAGTGTACACAAAAGGGTTACTCTCCTGAGCACATATAGACAAAGCCTAAGAAAGTCAGGACTACTTGAAAGGATTGTAAGGAGAGTTAGTCTTCCAAAAGAGCAGGAAGCAACAGATCCAGGGAAACACTGGTTGTCAACATCCCTTTTACACTCTAGCTGGTGGGTCTAGAAATATGGGTGATTTGAGAAAGTTTGTAGGACTTCATACAAGCCAAGCTTCAGAGGTTGCAACAAAGTCATGGAAAACACATGGTTTGTCTTGTTGACATTGTAGCATCTTGGACCACACCCTGGGACATGACATGTAGGTGCAGGTTGCAGGTTGCTTTCATTTAGCTCCTATGTAATATGTACAGATACATTTCAACAATTTAAGCTTATTGTGTCTGGCACACTCTATTTGATGATTTGAAGGAACTCCTGCAAGCTCCCCTCTTGTTGCAGGAACCTGCCTTCTGGTTACCACGTTGCAAACACAAGCTTTCTTCCTTCAGTCTTGCTTCTTAGGCTGTACTTTCTCAGTCCTTAGCTCTGTGTCTGCCTGTCTCCCTTCTTCTCTTCGGTCTCATTTTCATCTCTTTGTCTTTGCTCCCTTGTTTGAGTAAGCAAATAAACCCAGAGAGCAGTGTTTAAGAGGCAAAATTCTAAAAACAATCAAACAAACAGAAGTCCAGCTGCTGCAGTTTAAAGCTCATTAATGCTTGAGGGGAAGCTGCTGAGTGTAAAATATATATCAGTAACGTTTTTAAAGAGCAATTTGGCAGTATCTGCCAACAGTTAAAATTTGTATACTCTTTTTTGATGTAATAATTCCACTTTGGTGATTTTACTCTATAGATAAACTTGCACAAATGTGCAAGTGTGTATGTGTGTCCGTGTGTCTGTGGGTATAGACACATTATTGTACCAATTTATAAAGGATGTTGATAGCAGCACTGTAAGAACAGAGAAGTAGTAACAACAAAAATGTCCACCAATAGGGCCTATTTAATAAATTAAAGCACATTCACACACTAGATTATCACATGACCAATAAAAAGAATGAGGAAGATCTACATGTACTGATATATAAAGATGTGTCAGATATATTGTTAAGTAAAAAAGAATCAAGTTATACAAGAGTATAGTGTGTGTCTTCCAGATTTAAAAACTTAGGTACTTCGTGTGTGTGTGTGTGCGCGTGCGTGCATGCACCCACATGTGTGCACTTTTGTCCAAAATCTTTTGAATGTACCTAAAAAGAACTGATGATCATTATTACCTCTGGGGATTCAAACCAGAGGGTAGGGGAGATGGAGACTTATTTTTCACTTTATAATCACCTGTATCCTTAGAAAAATTTCCACCATGAGCATAATTCATATTTATAATTTAAAATAATTAATTTACAAAGTTATTTAAAGTAACTTTCATGTCCCAAGTCATCTGTAGCCACCAGGGTGCTTAGTTACTGACAGTACAATCTATTCTCATCAATTCCAGCAAAACCAAATAAGTTGCCGTCAAGTTGATTCCGACTCATGACAACTTCGTGTGTGTCAGAGTAGAACTGCATGCACTCCATAGAGTTTTCAATGGCTGATTATTCAGCTGGTTTTAGATTGTCAGGCTTTTCTCCCAAGGCCCCATTGGGTGGATGTGAACCTGCAATGTTTTGCCTAGCAGCTGAGTGCATTAACAATTTGTACCACATGGAGACTCTGTAATTTGAACAGCTAGAGATTTATTATGAGACACTGGATAACACACAGAATTCAGGATTATGCGGAGGGCTGGAGCACTCGGTTCTAGATTAACTTCTAGGAATAAATAGCTCCCAGAGTCAGAGAAGTGTGACGACGCAACCACGGCCACTACGGTCCCAGCCTCACACTGCCTCTGCCACTAGCCATGCCCAGCATCATGGAACTCATTCCAAACCAAGTCTTGCTCAGGTAAATCTGACCTGTGGGATCTAAGTCACATGTCTGCCCTCTAGCAGCAACAGAGACCAGGAAAATTAAGGTTTTAAAAGAAATTTCTCCCTTGGGAAGGCAATTTCCAATGTAGGAAATACCCAAATGTGGAAAGATAACTGTTTAAAACATGTAGATTAGTTGTAAATGACAAATTTTCACTACACAGTTCTATGTTACTCCTGTTGGGATCTTATTCAATTAAACATATTTTATGAAAAATTTATTCCAAAACTGTGCTCATGTAAGACTGAAATGAATGATAACTGTGGTCCAGACTACCCCTTAGTTAATCATTTACCAATTAAGTGTGGGAAGATTTCTGGCAGAAAAAAACTAGAATTTCGAAGACCAGCGAATTCAAGTAAACCCTGAATTAGTTGGTTTTTCTCTGAGCTCTAGAATAGTAATGATGGCTACCGTTTAATTAATGCTGAATCCCATGCCAGGTGTGGTATGAGACCTAAAATTAAGGTCCAATATTATGGGTTGCTTTGACATCTGGTGAAAACAAGAGGGCCTCAAATGGCCTAACCACAAATTCCCTTCCACACTGTGCTTCCACAGGTGACACCCCAAGCCAAATAATGCTCCTTATTAAAAAGACCAGTTACAGTTCCTGCTTATTCTTGAATAGTGGGCTTTGGTTCTCTGTTAGCCTATGGAATTATTCGACAACCCAGTCACAGCCTCCCACAGAACCAAGGGGCACTCCATTCTTTTGTTACTACAAAGCCTGCCTCCCACAGTACCTTATTGTTCGCTCTATTCTTGAGTGCAATCCCTGTGTGGCCTTGCATGGCATGCAGTGTCCTCCTTTCCTGGGCTGTGAGTACATGTAACTAATAATCTACTGTCAATTTCATCTGCACCGTGTCTGGTGCCATGTGTCTGGCCATCACATAGCTCTAGGACAGAAATCTCTCCTTCACCAAGGGGGTGAATAGCAGGCAATTAAAAGACTGGGGTCTTTGTATATGAAACAAGAAATAAAAATTGCTTTAACAAATATTACTGCAGTTGCCACCCCTACATCCTACTGTATCAGTCAGGATTCAATCAGAGAAGCAGAACCAGTAGATACATATATTAAGCGATTTATTGTAAACGTGCATATCTCAGATTGTTAATGAGTCTTGCTCCAATCCTGATGCAGCAATATTCTTCATGTAGACCAGTTTCTGAGACTATTTGCTCAGCATGCGTATTAAGTAAGTCAGGTAAAAGAATACAACACTGCTACACACCTTTTCTGATTTTAAACTTTGCAGTATCTTCTTCTGTTCAAACGCCTGCTTTCGGTCCATGTACTGGTTCCACACGAGCACAGTTAAGTGTTCTGGAATTCCCAACCTTTGTAAGGTTATCCATAACTTGTTATGATCCACACAGTCAAATGTCTTTTTGCAGTCAATAAAACACAGGTATTTTTCTGGTATTCTCCGCTTTTAGCCAAGATCCAGCTGACATCAGCAATGATGGCCCTTATTCCATATCCTTTTCCGAATTTGGCTTGAACTTTTGGCAGTTCCCTGTCAATGTGTGGCTACAGACTTTTATGAATTATCTTCAGCAAAATTTTGCTAGTATGAGATATTAATGATATAGGGTCACTATGAGTTGGAATCCACTCGACGGCACTGGTCTTTTTTTTTATTATTCCATAATCTTCACATTCCGTTTTGTCGCCTTTCTTTGGAATGGGCACCAGCCAGTTGACCAGGTAGCTGTCTTCCAAATTTCTTGATATAGACAAGTGAGCATTTCCTGTCTTTTTTTACTGAAATGAAACAGAAATGCGTGGCTCACATCTAAGGATTTCATGAGAGGAGAGGGAAGAACTATTCAAAGCAGTTTCTGTATTTATTTTAATTTAAAGAAAAGAAGATACTGTTTGTAAAGTAGCTGAGCTGAGACAGCCAGCTGCAGAAGTTCCTACAGGACAAAAAAAACAAACCAAAAAAAAAAAAAAAGATATATGAAAAAACAGAGATTCAGATTTGACTAACATAGTCCTGAAAATACATTAATGCAGGCAAGAATCATCTGAAAGTTTCAATGTAAATTTCTGAACTGTCAAAATAAAATACTGCAATGATACGAAAAGCAAAGCTGTATTTTTAAAAACAAACAAATCTAAATTTTTAAAATAAGTCATTTGTGTTTGGTTTCAAAAGAAGTTGCGTTAGCGGAGAGCTATTTGTTTTAGCAGCTAGATGCTAATGAGTGTGTGAGGACAATGTTAATGCATGTGAGTCTTATAAAATCATCTTTTTACACCCCAAAATAGCACTAACTCACTTAAAGTTGCTGAGTCTGGGACACCTAGCTGAGTGAATTAGTACTTTTCAGGTTGCAGATGACAGAAACTTATCCAAACCAGCTTGGCTGAGGAGAGGTTTCATATACCTTCAGAAAGGGCCCCGAGGATGTCCTGTGTGGTGCAATGAATTGCTTTTATATGGCCTTTCTAGCCATGATCTTATAACTCCCACAAAATTATTGGCTGGGACTATGCAAGTAAAAAAAAAAAAAAAATGCAAGTAAGGTGTATAAAATCCTTACAGGAATTGGACAGTTTACTTTGTCTATGCAAATAAGATGACTATGGCCTACTAAGCGGATTGGTTGGCTTTGCCATCCTGCTAGCCTTAAAAGGGCTAATCCCACAGAGGTTTGGGGGACCTCACTACCATCAAGAAGAACAGTCTGGAGTGGAGCATGTTCTCTGAACCAAGAACAAGGAGCCCCTGCATTGAGAACCTCCATGAGCCAGAAGAAAGAGCAAACACTGAAAACAGCAAGAGACAGCAGCATTGAGCCTGCCCAGCCCACAGAGTGACAGCTGAGTGCCTTGGGGCAGGAGGTTTGCTGGAGGAACTAAAAGAGTTGTAATACTTGTCTGTGCAGGGAAGAGGTCTGAGTGTGCCCAGTGCAAGGGTTGCCTAGGAGGATCTTGTGAAGGAGCCAAACACCTCCGGACAGGAGTCTTGCCAGCAGAACTATAAGAGCTGTAACACAATGTTTGCTTTCTATAAATAATAATGATGGCTTCCACCTTGCCAACACTGTGTAAGTATCTCGTGTGTCCAGCTCTATGACAGTTGAACGTAGGACCCATGGAATGGTTGATGCAGTCAGTGTATGTGCCTCATTCCCAGCAGTCCAATGGGTGCCTGGAAGTCTGAGGCACAGCTTGTCTACATGTGCAATGCAGATAGACAGACATGTACGTACATACACCCTGGAAATTCACTAGCCCCATCAAGACATCTCTACTTCTGCTTCTTTCCAAGTTGGCTTGCATATATCCTGCTGAAAAAGGTTTGTTCTGCACTACTGATGGTGTGGCCATTTCATAGCCTCACATCTCTACTCCCCAGAGATCTGAGACTCTCAAAGTAACCCCAAGGATGGGTTCTCATTGGCCTATCTTAGGCCTGGTTGATGCCTATCTCTGGACAATAAATTGTGGCCAGGGAAGATGAGTAATATGCCTGACCCAGTTTAGGTACTTACCTCTGAACCAATCACTGTGGCTGGTAGGATGGGATCTATAAGAAAATGGCAAATCCTATTCAAACCACATGGTTGCTCTGGGAGAAGAAATATGTCCAGGAGAAGATGGGAAGACACTCTTTTGGGCATTCTGAACAATAGGTATTCACTGTACAGAGACAATAGTTCGGAGTTTTATTTTTATTCATTAAAACAAAAACACCAAATTGCTTTTCCATTAGAGTAAAAGCACTATTTCAAATGATCATTCCATGCGTTCTATGTGCAAAATTAAGAGCTATTAGCATACCATCTTTAAGGGCCTACAGATATAAAAATGACTCATCACTGTTTATGAACACATATCTCACTTTCACACCTCCGAGAGCTATGGTTTCTTGGAAACCTTCCATTAAACCTTTGATTAAGTTCAAGGCGATTGAACTATTACAACTTTAGTCATATTCTGATGGACGGATCCCTTGCCCCACTCCATTCCTATGATCATTGCTTTATTCATTCACTCAACACAGTAATGAGTGCCTATTATGTGCCTAGAATATAGATACAGAAGAGAGATAGAGAGAAGTAAAGAATAGCCCCTGCCCTCAAGAGCTATATCAAGTAGGGCACATCAGACAAGTAAACAGATTACTGTTTACCTGTGATTGGCTATTCTATTTTTCACTATGTCAATGGAAAACATGCCAGTTTGCACTTCAAAATACCTGCTTGTCCTACCCCAATGGCAGCTAGATTTTTTCAAGCAGGGACTAACTTCCATTTACAAATATAGAAAAGGATTAAAGTATAAATGTCCATGGGAGAACTAAGAGTGTTTTAACTGCACAGTAAGGTAAAATGACTGATCTTATATTTTTTCCTATAAGTAGAATGACCAAAAAATTATCATTCATACTGGGTCATTTTAAGGGTGAAAAGGGGTGCTGCCCAGACAGAATAAGGGGCATTGGTGGTTCAGTGGTAGACTTCTTGCCTTCCATGCTGGAGACCCAGGTTCAATTGCTGGCCAATGCACCTCATGTATCACCACTACCTGTCTGTCAGTGGTGGCTTGTGCATTGTTATGATGCTAAACAGGTTTCAGCGGACCTTCCAGACTAAGATGAACTGGAAAGAAAGGCCTGGTGACCTACTTCCAAAAAAGAGTCAAGGAAAACTCCATGGATCACAACAGTCCAACCCAGAACTGGTCATGGGGATGGTACAGAACAATGGGCAAAATTGAGTTCCATTGTGCATGTGGTTGTCATGAGTTGGGGCTGACTCGATTGCAGCTAACAACAACAACTCAGACAGGACATTGGGAGAACTGGGCAAATTGGGACAAACGGTCACTGTAAATTTGGTAGAAAAGAGTACAGAAGAGACTTCATAAGTGCTGGGAGGAAGGGAGTATTGAGAAAGCAAATGAAAGAGAGGGATCAAAGAAGATCAAATCCTCCAGTTTCATATTGGCACCAATGGGCAACACTGTATTAGGAGGATATTTGGGATACGGAAGGCTGGTATGACTTGGGCTTATTTTGAAACTCCACTGTTTGCCTGTGAGGAGTTGAGTATCTGAGGTGCAGACAGATGGCCAAAGCTATGGATGACTTGGAAGTTATTCATGTAAAGTGGGTGGTGAAAGCAATCCTCAGTCACTGATACTTGGGCCCTTGTCCTCATAGAATCTGAAGGAGGGCAGGTTGTGTCAGGCTGTGAGCCACTCATGGCAACCTTATACCCAGGACTAGCACATGTTTGGTAAACAAAGGCAGAGGCATAGAGGGAGGGCAAGAGGAAAATGCAAACATGCCCTGGGGAAAGAGGCAGGAAAAGGGGACCAAACAGGAAGGGGAGTAGCTCTGTGGGCAAATTTCACTTATTTCCCAATTTTGTTTAAAGGGAGAACTGCTATGAGAAGGAAAAGTAGGGTTGTGAGGTGTGGGGATTCGAGCCATGGCAGAAAATTAGTTGACAATAAAAAGAACAGGTGAGAGAGGTTAAAATAGAAAGACCACAGTATTTTGCTTTCTACAAGTTAAGGAATCAATGCTCTTTTCCATCTGGCAAGTAAGGAACCTATACTTAATGCTCCCACAGCTTCTGAATAAGGTTAGGAGGCTAGACAGCAGGGATACTCCTTAGAAGCCATGGTTCGGCAAACACTTTATATTTGCTCCTTTGAGGAGCATCAATGAGCTTTTTATTCATGAAGACAAATTATTGGAAGCAAGCTCTACTTAATGCTATTTCACTGTGTAACTTTCTAGGCTTTATTCAAAGATGTTAAATACTCCTTATAGACCTTTCTACTGAACGCCATATTCTGTTAAGTCTAGACATGAGGCCTGTAGTTGCTGCTTGGTATTTTCACATGACCGTAATTTTGGGGGAAAACCCTCCTTTTTCTGAAGTCAGAGTGCTCCTGAACCACTTGCACCGTGCCTCTCTCTCTGCTTGACTCTGCTTGCTGTCTGCATAAAGTGAAACTTGGAGTTCTCTGTGAAACTACTGCTAGCCAGGCACCATTTTAATGCGTGGTTAAACATCATCTGTTTTCCTCTGGGTAATAGCAGTCACTGAGCTCTCTTTCACTGTGGAAATGTGAAGTAGCATATTTCATGCACTTGCTTTTATGAGTCCTTTGGCTCTTCTAGGCTTTCCTTTGCTTCAGCTCAGCCCACAAAATAAAGTGAGTATCTGTTAATATTTCCCCAGACCGCCATTCAAGAAAAAGAACCACTTGATATTAATCATGATTGCAAAACTCCTTGACTGACAGTCTTTTGTTCAGAGTTCTTGAGGCTATGGTGCCTGTGGCACATAGAGTCTCAAACTTCAGTAAGACCAAGAAACTTCGGAGGAGTTTGTTAGCAATGCAGAGTACTGGGTGAAACCACCCAAAGATTCTGATTGAATGAGTCTGGAGTTGTTGTTAGGTGTCGTCAAGTCATTTCCAACTCATAGTGACCCTATGTACAACAGAAGGAAACACTGCCCGGTTGTGTGCCATCCCCACAATCATTATTCTTGAGCCCATTGTTGCAGCTATTGTGTTAATCAATCTCCTTGAGGGCCTTTCTCTTTTCCTCTGACCCTCTACTTTACCAAGCATGATGTCCTTCAGGGACTGATCCCTCCTGATAATATGTCCAAAGTATATGAGACAAATTCTCGCCATCATTGCTTCTAAGGAGCATTCTGGTTGTACTTCTTCCAAGGCAAATTTCTTTATTCTTTTGGCAGCCCATGGTGTATTCAATTCTTCACCAACACCACAATTCAAAAGCATCAATACTTCTTTGGTCTTCCTTACTCATCATCCAGCTTTCGCATGCATATAAGGTGATTGAAAACACCATGGCTTGGGTCAGGTGCACCTTATCTTGAAGGAGACATCTTTGGTTTTTAACACTTTAAAGAGGTCTTTTACAGCAGATTTGCTCAATACAGTGCATCGTTTGATTTGGGTAGGATCCAGAAATTTGCATTCCTAACGAATCTATCACTTGATTCTAGCACAGGTGCTCTGAGGAGCAAACTTCAAAAACTCCTGCAATACATTCTTTTTTTTCTTATTAGTGAAGTGGCAGTTCCTGGGGTAAATTCATTCATTCATTTATTTATTCATTCAAGTACTTATTGCTTACTATGTGATTCCTAACTTGATTTCCCACTTCTAATGACTTTTTAAAATTTAAATTCCATTGTCAAGTTTCATTTTTCTTGGGAGGCCGCCAAGGGCGAGGCTCGTAGGAGACAAAGTGAAATTGGCTGTGAGAGTGGTCACTCCAGCTGCAGGCCAGGAGGTGGGAGGGATGACATCCAGGAGATTGGGAACCATCTGGTAGGAAGCAAATTCTATGATGACCTTCACCTAAGGAACTTGGATATTTGTCTAAGCCTCCAGTGGGAGTGATCCTTGACCTCTTAATGGGCTGAAACCATCTCAAGTGTTATGAAAGAACGGAGATTTCAACATGTGTGATCGGAAAGTTGAATATGATCTTTGTTTGGGCACCTAGCGGCCTTCCTTCTCTTTTCTTTACTATTGTACTGTGACCGAAAATTACATGTTTAATTTTGTTATAACTTAAAAGTTGTCATGATCAGTGTGAAATGATATCTTGTAAATGTTCCACATGGATGTAGCTTCACATCCTCAGATCTCTCAAAGTATTTCTGGGAGATTCCAAACCTTCAGTTCAAATAAAATTTCTGTTTTAGGTCTGACTTCAAATCAAAGAGTTAGATGTAGACTCCCTGGACGAGACTTCAGCCACCTCATAGAAGTGGAATTTTCTGAGTGCTAATCTTTAAAGTATATGGAGAAGAGTGATTTTAGCTGGGATAAAGGGAAATTATAGACAACAAAAATATAAACAGATAATAGGTGTTAGTGAGAATGTGGAGAAATTGGAAGACTTGTCCACTACTGGTGAGAAAGTAAAATGGCATAGCCACCATGAGAAACAGTTTGGCAGTTCCTAAAAAACTAAACAAAGAACTATCATATGACCCAGCAATCCCAATCGTAGGTACATACCCAAAAGACTAAAAATCATGGACTCGAACAGATATTTGTACATCAATGTTCACTGTAGCATTATTCACATTACCCAAAAGGTGCAAACAGCCCAAGTGCTCATTTACAGATGAATGGCCATGTATACAAAATCTACTATATATAGACAATGGAATACCATTGTACAATAAAGAGAAATGAAGTTCTAATACATGCTATGACATGAGTCAACCTTAAAAACACCATGCTGGGGGGGGACCCAAGGCCACTAACTAGTCAGAAGCTTCCGCTGAACCCTCTTGCAACAAAGACCCAAAAAAAACAGTGAATCGATTACATATATGACAATCTACAAACCCTGAGCATCAAACACAGAGGTAAGGAATCGACTTGAATGACAGGGGAGCAAGAGACCGTGCAAAAGCAGCAATGAGTTGCCGAGCCCAAGCAGTGCCTCAGCTCTGATTCCTTGGTGCTCTTCTTTGGCATGAATGCGGCAGGGCTAATGGTAGCTTCCTGAGTCATGGCAGATCCACCGAAAGAAGGCAAGCAAAGTGGCACACCCCTGACCCTGTGGAGTGTCCTCAGTGGGGCTGCCAGCAGAGTTTAAGAAGCAGCTGTTTCAGTGAAAAAAGACAAATGAAGTGCTGACATCCTGACCCCCTGGTGTGATGGCCACAGATCTGGCTGTGGGGTTTAGGACAAAGCTGCTTCACCAAAAGAAGGCAAGTGCAGGATGCAGCTCTAACCCCCTGGGGCAGTCTCAGTGGGGACCCAGCCAACTCACACAGGGTATACAAGTCTCTGGAATCTTAGATAAAACAGCCCTCTCGACACAAGATAAGTGATTTGGTCTAATTTACTGCGTGGGTCTAATAGCTCCTCCTTCTGAAATTACCCTCTCCTATCTATCTGATCCCTCCCCTCTCTGCCCCAGCCAGCTTCATTAACATTTGAATTCCCTGGGCCTGAGATAGAACATGCTGTGCTCTCTCTGACCTCTTCTCCTGGCCTGGGAGAAGGAGCAAATTAACAAACAGGTGAAAAATACTTTCTGGACACCCCTAAACTGGAAGCTTAGAGCAGAAGCGGCTCTAGTCCAGGAATAAGTGATGCACAGACTTTGGCTTTCACCCCTACATGGAACCAGGTGGCTATTATAATGCAAAGGCAAATCTGTTAGAGATCTGACTGTAATTGTTTCAGCTGTGTGCTGGAGAGGCAGGTTTTGGAGGTCTGATACCACTCTACCTATTAAACTGAGCCCTTACCTACCCACAACAGGGACCTGAGGGCTGAGACTCCATCCACGCCACCCAGCCATGCATGAAAGGGGTCTGAGGATAGTGGTACCTACCAGGGCTTACAGGTATAAGCATTGGGTGGCTAAGGTACAGCTACAGAACCCACCCACCAGTGTGCTCTAGAAAACAGAGATGCTCCTTCCTCACTGGCACTTGGGGGAAGGCTGTCAACGCTCTGCCCTCCTCAGAGTGAGACCCCCTGCCATTACCAGAAACCAGTGCATACAACCATCACCACTACACCTCTAAGATAGTAGGTGAGAGCCTATATCACACACTACGTGACTGAATATCAGGACACTTGAGCTGAATCTATACAAGAATAGTGAATGGACTCCTAGGCTCTTACACCTGGTAACAGCTCTAACCATCTGATAACAGGACATTACTGCTTGAAAGGCTCCAATAAACAAGTTAGTGCACTCTAGTAACCTATTTGTGTGTATTAAAACAAAGCAAGAAGATAGGACACAGTGAGCAAACAAAATAAATTATTACAATAACATAGATGGCTCGGAGACAGCAGTCAATATCAATCACATAAAGAAGCAGACCATGATTGCTTCTACAGACTCCCAAAACAGAGAATCAGGGACCTCCCAGATGAAGATGTATTCCTGGAATTGCCAGATGTAGAATAAAAAAGATTAATATACTCAGTGCTTCAAGACATCAGGAATGAAATCAGGCAATGTACAGAAAAAGCCAAGGAACACACAGATAAAGCAGTTGAAGAAATTAAAAAGATTATTCAAGAACATGATGAAAACTTTAATAAGCTGCAAGAATCCATAGAAAGACGCATTCAGAAATTCAAAAGATTAACAAAAAATTACAGAATTAGACAACTCAATAGGAAGTCAGAGGAGCAGAATTGAGGAACTGGAATGCCGAATTGGGGAGATGGAGGATAATGCACTTGGCACCAACGTATTTGAAAAAAAAATCAGATAAAAGAATTTAAAAAAATGAAGAAACCCTAAGAATCATGTGATACTCTATCAAAAAGAAAAATTTTTGGGTGATTGGAATGCCAGAACAGAGAGGGATAACAGAAAAAACAGAGAAAATAGTTGAAGATTTGTTGGCAGAAAACTTCCCTGACATGGTGAAAAATGAGAAGATATCTATCCAAGATGCTCACCGAACCTCATACAAGGTAAATCCCAAAAGAAAGTCACCAAGACATATTATCATCAAATTTGCCAAAACCAAAGATAAAGACAAAATTTTAAGAGTAGCCAGGCATAAGCAAAAAATCACCTACAAAGGAGAATCAGTAAGAATACATTTGGGACTACTTGCCAGAAACCATGCAGGCAAGAAGGCAATGGGATGAGATATATAGAGTACTGAAGGAAAAAAATTGCCAGGCAAGAATCATATATCCAGCAAAACTGTCTCTCAAATATGAAAGTGAAATTAAGCAACTTACAGATAAACAGAAGCTTAGGGAATTTGCAAAAACCAAACCAAAACTACAGGAAATACTAAAGGGAATTCTCTGGTTAGAAAATCAATAATATCAGAAATCGACACAACACTAGGACACAGAAAAGAGCATCCTGATGCCAGCTCAGATAGGGAAACCACAAAAATAAAATAAGATTTTAAAAAAAGCTCAAAACAGGGAATCACTAATGTCATTACGTAAAAGATGAAAATAATCAATAAAAAGGGACTAAATAAAGTAGGCATAGATCTTCCATATGGAGAGGAAATCAAGACGATGCATGGAGATACAAGTTAGGTTTATACTTAGAAAAATAGGGGTAAATATTAAGGTAACCACAAAGAAGACTAACAATTGCATACTTCAAAATAAAAACCCAGATAAACATAGAGACTCAGCAAAAAAATCAACTACAATGAAAAAGAGGCACACACAATTTATACAGAAAAACTTCTCAGCACAAAAAAGTAAGTGGAAGATGAAACTGCCAACAACACATTAAAAAAGGCATCAAAATGACAGCACTAAACTCATACCTATCTATAATTATGCTGAATGTAAATGGAGTAAATGCACCAATAAAGACACAGAAAGTTGCAGATTGGATAAAAAAACATAATCCAGCTACATGCTGCCTACAAGAGACACACCTTAGACTTAGAGACACAAACATACTAAAATTCAAAGGATGGAAAAAAAATACATCAAGCAAACAACAATCAAAAACGAGCATGAGTGGCAACATTAACTTCTGACAAAATAGGCTTTAAAGTTAAATCCACCACAAAGGATAATGAAGGACACTATATAATAATTAAAGGGACAATTTACTAGGAAGATACAACCATATTAAATATTTATGCACCCAATGACAGGGCTGCAAGATACGTACAATAAACCCTAACAGCAATGAAAAGTGAGAGAGCCCCACAATAATAGTAGGAGACTTCAACACACCACTTTCAGTGAAGGACAGGACATCCAGAAAGAAGTTCAATAAAGCCACGGAAGATCTAAATGCCACAATCAACCAACTAGACCTCACAGACATATAGAGAACATTCCACCCAACAGCTGCAAAGTATAATTTTCTTTTCTAGTGCACATGAAATATTCTCTAGAATAGACCACATATTAGGGCATAAAGCAAGCCTTTGCAGAATCCAAAACATAGAAATATTACAAAGCGTCTTCTCTGACAACAAGGCCATAAAAGTAGAAATCAATAGCAGAAAAACCAGGGAAAAGAAATCAAATACTTGTAAACTGAACAATACCCTGCTCAGAAAAGACTGGGTTACAGAAGACATCAAGGATGGGATAAAGAAATTCATAAAATCCAATGAGAATGAAAAGACTTCTATCAAAACCTCTGGGACACAACGAAAGCAGTATGCAGAGGTCAATTTATATCAATAAATGCATACATTTTATACAAAAAGAAAAAAATGGGCAAAATCAAAGAACTACACCTACAACTTGAACAAATAGAAAGAGAGCAACAAAAGAAACCCACAGGCACTGGAAGAAAGCAAATAATAAAAATTAGAGCAGAATTTAATGAATTAGAGAACAGAAAGAGTTAACAAGACCAAAAGCTGATTCCTTGAAAAAATTAACAAAATTTATAAACCATTGGCCAGACTGACAAAAGAAAAACAAGACAGGAAGCAAATAACCCATACAAGAAACGAGATGGGCGATATCACAACAGGCCCAACTGCAATTAAAAGAATCATATCAGATTACTATGAAAAATTATACTCTAACAAATTTGAAAACCTAGAAGAAATGAACAAATTCCTAGAAACACACTACGTACCTAAACTAACACAAACAGAGGTAGAACAGTTAAATAGGCCCATAACAAAAGAAGAGCTTGAAAAGGTAATCAAAAAACTCCCAACAACAAAAAAAACCTCTGGCCTGGAGGGCTTCACTGCAGAGTTCTAGCAAACTTTCAGAGAGGAGGTAACACCACAACTACTAAAGGTATTTCAGAGCATAGAAAATGACAGAATACTCCCAAACTCATTCTATGAAGCCAGCATATCCCTGATAACAAAACCAGGTAAAAATAACACAAAAAAAGAGAATTACAGAACTATATCCCTCATGAACTTAGATGCAAAAACTGTCAACAAAATTCTAGTCAATAGAATTCAACAACATATCAAAAAAATAATTCATCATGACCAAGTGGGATTCATATTAGGTATGCAGGGATGGTTCAAAATTAGAAAAACAATTAATGTAATCCATCACATAAATAAAACAAAAGACAAGAACCACCCGATTTTATCAATTGTTACAGAAAAAGGCACTTGACAAAGTCCAACACCCATTCATGATAAAAACGCTCAGCAAAATAGGAATAGAAGGAAAATTCCTCAACATAATAAGAGGAATTTATACAAAGGCAAGAGCCAACATCACCCTAAATGGAGAAATTCTGAAAGTATTCCCCTTGAGATCGGGAACCAGACAAGGACGCCTTTCCCATTCTTATTCAACATTGTACTGGAGGTCCTAGCCAGAACAATTAGGCTAGATAAAGAAATAAAGGGCATCCAGATTGGTAAGGAAGAAGTAAAAGTATCTCAGTTTGCAGACGACACTATCTTATACACAGAAAACCCTAAAGAATCCTCAAGAAAACTACCGAAACTAACAGATGAATTCAGCACAGAATCAGGATACAAGATAAACATACAAAAACCAGTTGGATTCCTCTACACCAACAAAAAAGAACATCGAAGAGGAAATCACTAAATCAATACCATTTACAGTAGCCCCCAAGAAGATAAAATACTTAGGAATAAATCTTACCAGAGATGTAAAAGACCTATGAAAAGAAAACTCTGAGACACTACTGCAAGAAACCAAAAGATACCTACATAAGTGGAAAAACATACCTTGCTCATGGACAGGAAGACTTAACATGTAAAAATGTCTATTCTACCAAAAGCCACCTATACATACAATGCAATTCCAATGACATTTTTTAATGAGATGTAGAAACAAATCACCAACTTCATATGGAAGGGTAAGACCCCTAGGTAAGTAAAGCATTACTGAAAACAGAAGAACAAAGTGGGAGGCCTCACTCTATCTGATTTTAGAACCTATTATACCACCACTGTAGTCAAAACAGCCTGGTACTGGTACAAGAGATACACATAGACTAATGGCACAGAATTGAGAATCCAGACATAAATCCATCCACATATGAGCAGCTGATATTTGATAAAGGCCCCAAAACTGTTAAATGGGGAAAAGACAGTCTTTTTAACAAATGGTGCTGGCATAACTGGATATTCATCTGCAAAAAAATGAAAAAGACCCATACCTCACACCATCCACAAAAACTAACTCAAAATGGATCAAAGACCTAAATATAAAATCTAAAACGATAAAGATCATGGAAGAAAAAATAGGGACAACATTAGGAGCCCTAATACATGGCATAAACAGTACACAAAACATTATTAGCAATGCAGACGAGAAACCAGATAACTGGGAGCTCCTAAAAATCAAACTCCTATGCTCATCCAAAGACTTCACCAAAAGAGTAAAAAGACTTCCTACAGACTGGGAAAAAGTTTTTAGTTATGACATTTCCAATTGGCCCCTGATCTCTAAAATCTACTTGATACTGCAAAAACTCAACAACAAAAAGACAAATAACCCAATTAAAAAATGGGCAAAGGCTATGAACAGGCACATCACTGAAGAAGACATTCAGTCTGCTAACAGATACATGAGGAAATGCTCATGGTCTTTAGCCATTAGAGAAATGCAAATCAAAACTACAATGAGATTCCATCTCACTCCAACAAAGTTGCCATTAATCCAAAAAACACAAAATAATAAATGTTGGAGAGGTTGTGGAGAGACTGGAACACTTATACACTGCTGGTGGGAATGTAAAATGGTACAACCACTTTGGAAATCGACTTGGCCCTTCCTTAAAAAACTAGAAATAGAACTACCATACAATTCAGCAATCCCACTCCTTGGAATATATCCTAGAGAAATAAGAGCCTTTACACGAACAGATACATGCACACCCATGTTCATTGCAGCACTGTTTATAACAGCAAAAAAGTTGGAAGCAACCAAAGTGCCCATCAACAGATAAATGGATAAATAAATTATGGTACATTCACACAGTGAAATACTACACATCAATAAAGAACAATGACGAATCCAGGAAACATTTCATAACATGGAAAAATCTGGAAGAGATTATGCTGAGTGAAATTAGTCGGTTGCAAAAGGACAAATATTGTATGAGACCACTATTATAAGAAGTGGAGAAATAGTTTAAACAGAGAAGAAAATATTCTTTAATGGTTATGAGATAGGGGAGGGAGGGATGAAGGGAGGGAGATGGGTTTTCACAAATTAGAAGTAGATATGTTTTATTTTAGGTGAAAAGAAAGACAACACACAATACAAGAGAGGTCAACACAACTTGACTAAACCAAAAGCAAAGAAGTTTCTGGAATAAACTGAACGCTTCAAAGGCCAGCGTAGCAGGGGCGGGGTTTTGGGGACCATGGTTTCAGTGGACAACTAAGTCAATTGGCATAATAAAATCTATTAAGAAAACATTCTGCAACCCACTTTGGAGAGTGGTGTCTGGGGTCTTAAATGCTAGCAAGCGGCCATCTAAGATGCATCAATTGGTCTCAACCCACCTGGAGCAAGGAAGAATGAAGAACACCAAAGACACAAGGTAATTATGAGCCTAAGAGACAGAAAGGACCATATAAACCAGAGACTACATCAGCCTGAGACCAGAAGAGCTAGATGGTGCCCAGCCACAAATGATGACTGCCCTGGCAGGGAACACGACAGAGAACCCCTGAGGGAGCAGGAGAGCAGTGGGACGCAGACCCCAAATTCTGGCAAAAAGACCAGACTTAATGGTCAGACTGGGACTAGAAGGACCCCAGAGGTCATGGTTCCCAGAACTTCTGTTAGCCCAAGACAGGAACAGTTCCCAAAGCCAATGCTTCAGACAGGGATTGGACTGGAATATGGGATAGAAAATGATACTGGTGGAAACGAGCTTCTTGGATCAAGTAGACACATGAGACTATGTTGGCATCTCCTGTCTGGAGGGGAGATGAGAGGGCAGAGGGAGCCAAAAGCTGCCCGAATGGACACGAAGAGAGAAAGTGGAGGAAAGGAGTGTGCTGTCTCATTAGGGGGAGAGCCATTAGGAGTATATAACAAGGTATACATAAATTTTTGTATGAGAGACTGGCTTGGTTTTTAAACTTTCACTTAAAGCCCAATAAAAATTAATTAAAAAAAAAAAACATACTGAGTGAAATAAGCCAGACACAAAATGACAAATATCGCATGATTCCACTTTTATGAAATATTTAAATAAGCAAATGCATAGAGACAAAAGTAAATGTTGTGGCTACCAGGAACTGGGGGGCGGCGGGTAGAGGGAATGGAGAATTACGGTTTAAAAAAGAAGTAAAAGTTACTTATGTAATTATTTGTTTAATGTCTATTTCCACAACTAGCCTGCCAATTCAATTTGATGCCTATTATAGTGTTATCTCTAAAGCTCATAGTGACTGCACATTAAAAAAAAAAAAAGGCAAGAGCGGGAGTGCCTGTGGGTGGCACAGTCTCACCCAGCCAGTAAGTAGCAGAGCCTCTGCCCTTCTTTCCCACCATGATAAACTGGGCTACTTATGGGTAGAGGTTATCCACATGCGAGGGTGAGAAGTACACTGGACTTCATCCCCAGCACTGCTAGCAAACGGGCATGCAGACACCCAGGCCCTGCCTTCCAAGAAGTCTTGCCCGAGAGTACCCACTCTGACCCTCCGCTTTCCCACCTCCTGCCTTGCCATTCCACCATAAACACTGGATCGGGAGATTTGCCTACTCGCTGAGACAGTCTTTGGCAGCCTCACTAGACAGCTGTAGCAATGTCAGGAACCAGCTTCCTGGGTGTGTGGTCTATGCAGTCACGCAGGCACTTGTGTTTAGAAGGACCCATGCTTAGTTCAATGTTCTGCTGTCACCGTCTTGAAATTCTTGATAATTTTCGAACAACGGCCCCGCAAGTTATGTCACTGGACCTGCATGCAGGGTCAAGAGGATGCTTCCGGCTCGGGGTTCCCTGGTTGTGTTCCCTGGAGCAGAGCAGGTCTGTGAATCTCTTTAGGTCCCCTATCCATCATCTGCCTTCTCCCTACTCCTGCAGGACAGTGACCTAAAGAGGACAGAAGTGAGGAAGCCAGAAGTGAGGACAGCTATTGTAATTTATTACTGGCTCTGGTAGGATGGGGGAGGGGGAGACAAGGAGTGGTGGGACTGAATGCATTTGATGAGGCAAGGTGACAGGAAATGGCTCTCAGAACAGGCCCCAAGCCCAGGGACAAGTGCTACTCAAAGGGGGCAGAGGCCAGCCATCTGGCGGAATGGGCTTCTACAGCTGACTCTCCTTCCCCCAGTGCAGCCCAAGCCCTGGCCCGAATGCTGGGGAGACCAGAGCCCAGAAACCTGATGTGGCTTATCCTCACCTGGCTTGCCTTGGGTTTGAGATGCTGCCAAAGACAGAGCCTTGTTCTGCTGCTTCTGCGTGTTGCGTGCCAGCACCCTAGCATGCTACCCTGGCCTCATCATTCCTGAAAGGAGCAAGCTCATGAGGCAGGAGTGAACTCAGTGTCTTTGCTGGTGACTAGTTATTAGTTTTGTTAACTGCTGTCAAGTCAGCCTAGTACTAAACCAAAAACCCAATCAGTTTCTGTTGAGCTTATTGCAACTCATGGCAACCATATGTGCTGTAGGGTAGGACTGTGGTCCATAGAGTTTCAATACTGTCATCTTTCAGGTCTTTCTTCTGAGGCACCTCTAGGTGAATTTGAATCATCAACCTTTCTGTTAGTAGTCAAGGACTTAACCATTTGCTCCACCCAGAAGCTCCCAGCCTAGTGCTAACAAACAGAAAAACAATCCATTTTGCATCGATTCTGACTCATAGCAACCGTAAAAGACAGAATAGAACTGCCCCATAGGGTTTCCAAGGAATGGCTGGTGGATTCGAACTGCCGACCTTTTGGCTAATAGCCAAACTCTTAACCACTGCACCACTAGGGCTCCGTAGTACTAAAAAAAAAAAAAATTTTTTTTTTTTTTATTAATTGAGCATTTGTTACATACCAGGCATATTCTTACATTTCATCTTCAACACAGACCTGTAAGGTAAGTTTTATTATTCTCCCCATTTCCTGAATGAAGAAACTGATGTTCAGGGGGAGTATGAAACTTTCCAAAGTTGACAGGCCTCATATTTGCATCCAGGCTTGTCTGACAACAGAGATCAGGCTTTTTCCCATTGCATTTTATTGTCTCTCTAATATCTACCTATCTCATTGGGCTATTGATGTATTTTTTTTGAAAGTTTAAAAACCTTTTTATATAAAACCTTTTTATATAAAAATCCAAGGTATAGCCTTCCTCTGACATTGTTGTTATGTGCTTTTGGGTCTCATATGAACCCTACATCAGGGTTCATAGGGATGTACATATGTGTGTTGGTCCAGCCCTTCTTTGCCTACCAGTGGCCCATGCATGTGGACAATACAGTGGGGCTCCTGGGTAGTTACCACAACTGCCAGTTGACCTCCAGTTGATTCTGACTCACGGCTACTCCATGTGAGTCAGAGTAGAACTGTGCTCCACAGGGTTTTCAATGGCTAATTTTTCTGAAGTAGATCACTAAGGCTTTCATCCAAGATGCCGTTGGGTGAACTCTAACCTCCAGCCTTTCAGTTAGCAGAGGAGTACATTAATCATTGGTACCACCAGGAATTCCCACGTAATCTTGAAAGGTCACTATGAGTCAGAATCAATTAGACAATTGGAATCTTGAGAGGAGGAGGCCTGGTGGTACAGTGGTTAAACTGCTTGACTGCTAACTGAAAGGTTGGCAGTCTGAACTCAGCAGCTGCTCCACAGGAGAAAGATATGGCAGTCTGCTTCTGTAAAGATAACGGCCTTGGAAATCCTACAGGGAAGTTATAATCTGTGCCGTAGGATTGCTATGAGTCGGAATTGACTCGATGGCAGTGGGTTTGGTTTTTTGGGGGGAGAGGTTTAATCTTGAGAGCAGGATAAGATAGTTTCCTCCATGTCTGTTCAAATGATGCTTTTACTTCTTGCTCAATCCACTTGCTCACACCCGGCCAATGAGGACCTTTAATGAGGGTGGGGGCAATTTTTTTTTTTTTAGCTAACATTTATTAAGCACACTTCTCCAGTATTTCCTCATATAATACTCACAAGGGCCCTGGGAGGTACATACTACTGTTACTTCCATTTTTAGGTGACGAAAGTGGGGCTTAGAAAGGTTAAGTGCCTTGCCCAAGTCCTTACAGCTAGACATGGGGAATCATTTATTGATTCATTTAACAAGCATTCTTTGAGCACCTGCCATATGCCAGACCCTGTGCTGGACACAATAGTGAGCAAAACCAGCAATGAGCTTGTTCTTACAGCATCCAGTAAAGAGACAACATGAATCAGGATGGCCAGGTAAAGCTTTCCTTAGGATATCCAATGTGTGACCAAGAATAAAGTAGGTGAAGGGGAGATTGAAGAGAATTTCAGTTGAGGGAACAGTATGTGCAAAGCTTGTGGTGGAACAGAACATGGCCTGTTTAAGAAACTGAAAGGTCAGTGAGACTGAAGGAGACAGAAGGAGGGGAGTATGGAGCCAGATAAGCCACAAGAAGAAAGGGGTCGGACTTTGCAAGAGCGTTTAAAACTTGTCTTTATCAATTGAAAGCCATTGATGAGTTTTAAGCCAAGTGACAGGATCCAGATTATGATTTAAGAAGATCATGTTGAGTGTTATGTGGAGAACAGGTTGATGTGGGGCAAGAGTGGAGATGGGATGACTCGATAACTAGCCATTGTAAAAATCTGAGAGAAAGAAAATGGCAATTTGTGGGTGGTGGCAGAGACGCAAAGAAGTGGAAACATTTGAGAGCAAAGAGATAAAATCAAGTGATTTGATTATGATTGGGTGGGGGAAATGAGAAAGAGAAAGCTTACAAGGATTTTAATTCAGGTCTGTTAGTCTTCAAAGGCTGAACTTTTAACCACGACCCCTTTAAAGTTTGATTATTCAGGATTAAGTTCAGCTGTAGTAGGAAACTCCAAATAACAATAGCTCAAACAGGATACAAATGTATTTTTTATTCACATGCGTGGTGGTAATCATTCCATAACTACTTTGGTGTTCCACCCTGTTAAGCATTCAGGCATCTTCCATTTTCTCACTCTGCCATCCTTAGCACAGAGCTTCCACTTTCTGGTCCAAAACGGTAGCTTGAGCAGAGACATTACATCTGCACTCCAGACAGCAAGATAGAGGAGGAGAGGAAAGGGCGTATCTCCTTCTTTTGAGAGCATTTCATTTACCAGAATTTTGTCATTGGCCATACTAGCTGCATGCGAAGCTGAGCAACGTCTCCTTTGTTTTGGGCCGTGCAGCACCCAGTATAAAATCAAGGGTTCAGTTACTAAGAAGAAGGGAAGAATGGATGTTGGGGTACAACAAACAGGCTCAACCACAATTACTAGCCTTAAGTCTGTGCAATGCCAAACCGCACACTGAATGATGCAAAGTCAAAAGCAGAGACTTGAATATATGAAGTAAGTTTTTCTTGGTCTCAATTTTATATGTACATCTTTTGATGTCCCATTTTTATCCAGTTGTTAGATTGTTTACAAGGTTAAAAATACCTTGAACATAAAATGGTGTAGCTACGATAGAAAACAGTTTGGCAGTTCCTCAAAAGGTTAAACATATGACCCAGCAATTCCACTTCTAAGTATAGAAAACCGAAAATACGTGTTCATGCGAAAACTATACATGAATGTTCATAGCAATACTATTCGTGACAGCCAAAAAGTAGAAACCACTGAAATGTCTAGCAACTGAAAAATGGATAAACAAAATGTGGTATGTCTATACAATGGAATATTATTCAACAATAAAAAGGAAGGAAGCACTGATACATGCTACAACATGGATGAACTTTAAAAACATCATGCTAAGTGAAGAACGAAAGAAAAAAAAATCCTGTTGCCACCAAGTCGATTATGATTCATAGCCAGACACAAAAAGCCACATTCGTATAATACCATTTATACAAACTATCTAGAATAGAGCAAGTTCGTAAAGACAGCAGGTCTAGGTTGCCAAGGTTAGAGGGAATGAGGAATGCAGAGTAACAGGTGCTAGGTTTCTTTTTGGGGTGATGGAAATGTTGTGAAATGAGATAATGGTGATATTGGACATCATAGAGAGTTATACTATGTTGTACATTTTAAAATGGTGAATTTTATGTTAAGTGAATTCTATTTCAGTAAAAAAAAAATGCCCATCTTTGGTTCCACATGTGGTTCTTAAAAAAAAAAAAGAGAGAATCCCATAAATATATCCTTACATATGTGTGTGTATATATATTATAAAGGTATGGTTTAATTTGATATTATTTGTAAATAATACAGATTAATTCTGGCTTTTGATTCCATGTCCTCAGAATTATGGTATTTCAGTTATAGGGAACCAAACACTTGCCTTTTGCCTGGATTTTGAAGTTTCCTAAGGATGCCCATCATCCCATATCACTGCTCTGTGCTGGGAAATTGAGACAGTGATATCACTGCTACTGTGGGAGTGTATCAGTTATCTATCGCTGTGTAACAAGTTATACTAAAACTCAGCAGCTTAAACCAAGTGTTTATTGTCTCACAGATTCTGTGGGCCAAGAATCCCCAGGGACTCTACGGGGTGGTTCCGGCTCAGGGTCTCTCAAAAGGTTGAAGACTTGACTGGACAAAAAGGCGGAAACAACCTAAGTGCTCATCAACAGAAGAATGGATAAACAAATTATGGTACATACATACAATGGAATACCAGGCAAAAATAAAGAACAATGATGAGTCTGTGAAACATCTCACAACATGGGTGAATCTAAAGGGCATTATGCTGAATGAAATAAGCCAATCACAAAAGGACAAATACTGTATGAGACCACTATTATAAAAACTCAAGAAAAGGCTTACGCACAGAAAAAAACAATTGTTGATGCTTACAAGGGAGGGGAAGTATGGGGAGGGGAAATCACTAACATGATAGTAGATAAATGTTAGCTTTGGTTAAAGGAAAGGCAACACACAGTATAAGGAAAGCCAGCACAACTTGACCTAGGCAAAGTCATAGAAGCTTCCCAGACACATCCAAACACCTTAAGGGATCAAGTTACTGGGGCTGAGGGCTGAGGATCATGGTCTCGGGGGGCATCTAAATCAATTGCCATAACACAGTTCATAAAGAAAACGTTTTACATCCTATTTTGGTGAATAGCATCTGGAGTCTTAAAAACTTGTGAGCAGCCACCTAAAGTACACCTATTGGTCCCATCATGCTTGGAGCAAAGGAGAATGAAGAAAACAAAAGACGCAAGGAAGATATTAGTCCAAAGGATTAATGGACCACATGAACCATAGCCTCAACAAGCCTGAGCCCAGAAGAGCTAGATAGTGCCCAGCTACGACCACTGACCACTCTGACAGGGATCACAATAGAGGGCTCCAGACAGAGAGTGAGAAAAATGTAGAACAAAATTCAAATTCACCAAAAAAGATCAGACTTACTGGTCTGACAGAGATTCGGAGAAACCCGGAGACTATGGCCCCCAGACACACTGCTAGCTCAGAACTGAAGCCACTCCTGAAGTCCACCTTTCAGTCAAAGATTAGACAGGCCTGTAAAACAAACAATAACACATGTGAAGAATGTGCTCCTTAGTTCAATCAAGATCATAAGACCAAATGGGCAACACCTGCCCAAAAGCAAAGATGAGAAGGCAGGAAGGGACAGAAAACCTAGACAAATGGACATGGGGAACCTGGGGTGTAAAGGAAAACGGGGTAAGTGCTGAAACACTGTGGCAATTGCAACCAACGTCACAAAACAATTTGTGTGTAAATTTTTGAATAAGAAACTGATTTGCACAGTAAACTTTTACCTAAAATACAACTAAAAAGACTTGACTGGAGCTGGAGTATGTAACATCTAAGATCTCTCACCTGGCTCATGGCCAGGACTTGAGGTCCTCATTGTGTAGCCCTTATCATGCGGCTGCTCACCTCATGATTTCCCCATGTGACCAGTGACCCAAGAGGGAAAGAGTAACTGAAATGGAAGCTGCCATATCTAAACCTAATCTCAGAAGTGACAGTCCATTACTTCAGCCATACTCTGTTAGTCACACAGACCAATCCTGGTACAATGTCAAAGAGGACTGCACAGGGTGTGAATATCAGAAGGCAGGGGTTGTAGGGGCCATCTTGAAGGCTGACTCCTCCAGGGAGATAGCAATACTCAAGCCTGACAGACCCAGAAATCAAGAACTCACAGGGATGGTTCCCAAAGCACTATAAATCAGCCAAACAGTGGATACTGTGAAGTGAAGGCCACATCTGCCCAGCTGGAGTCACAACCTGAGATCCTGCTGTTTGTGCTGCTCTGGAGCTGTCTCTGAGGGTGGCACACACAAGACAAAGAGACTCGACCTGGAACGAGACCTCTCAGGGTCTGTTCTGCCACTTACTCTCCCTGTGAGCTCTGACGAAAGCCACTTTCCCTCTCCCAGCCTCCGCTTCCTCATTTATAAAAGCAGACAGTATGACTCACCACGCTCACCAGTTGTCTTTGAGTTAATTCTAATTCACAGCACCCCCTTGTGTGTCGAAGTAGAACTGTGCTCCATATGGTTTTCAATGGCTGATTTTTCAGAAGTGGGTTACCAGGTCTTTCTTCCAAGGCACCTCTGGGTGGACTCAAACTTCAAATTTTTTGGTTAGCACCCAGCAACTCTGGCAATGTGACCAGACCAGCGTTTTTCAATCTGTGCTCTCTGGGCCCCCTAGAGATCCAAGGACGTATGATTTTATCAGGCTTCCTCGTAGGCTTCATTTGGGAAAAATCTATAAGTGTGCCACTGCATAAGAGTAAAACACAACAACAGCAACAAAGTAAGCTTGAAAACCACTGTGCTTTGCTTAAGCTCCCTCTACGTCTTCAATCTTGAATTTCCTGATCTCAAATCAGTAGAACCTTAGCTATAGGATCACTCTCTGTCACACTGAAAGAATGTAAGGGATCTGCAGTTATGTTCCATCCTGTGGTGGAAATTGCCAGTGTATTGGATGCTCCAATAATTGTTATTCCATCATTTTCTTGTTGCCTGGAAGTGGTGTAAGCATAAAGGAAAGGTGGCATCGGCGGTGTTGACCCGGGGCCAGCATACCTGGATGGGGAGTGGAGAATTCAGCCAGTCATTGAGCTTGATGTCTAAGCAGAGAGGCTCTGAGAAAGGAGCACAGGGCTTGGAGGAGACATGGGTGTGAGAAAGGGCTCTGCCTCGGAGCCCTCTTAGCCCCACTTTCTTCACCTGTGCTAGAGGGATGGCATCTCTGGGTGGTGCTAACCAAAAGATTGGAGATTCAAATACACCCAGAGGAACCTCGAAAGAAAAATTAGCCATTGGAAAACCAGTGGAGCACAGTTCTACTCTGACACAGAGGGGATCTCATGAGTCTACTAGGCAGAACTGGCACTGGTAATTGTGGGGTGGGGTGGGGATGGGAAGTAGGCCCATGGAATGGGGGCAGCTGTTACCTGGCTCCCTCAGACAGTTACCAGGTAGAAATGCAGGCCCAGAGTTGCTGGATCTTCTCATTTTTTAAAAAGAAGCCATAAATTCAGATTTTTCTGTGAAATTTCTCTATTTTTAAAATACCGTATAGACCAAACAAAACACACCGCTCAGCCAGACTTTATCAACAGGTCACCAGTTTGTGACCCCTGAGTTCTAAGCAAGTGACTCAATTTTAATCAAAACCCCAGGAAATTTGGATTTTCATTCTTCTTCTGAGAAGTTAGCCTTCTGGAAGCGCATTATTTATTTACCTATCAAGTGCCTACTGTGTGCTAGACACAGAGAGGATTCTAGAATGCTTACACTTTCTCATCTCTTCTCTGAAAACAGAGCCCTTTTCTCCCCTGTTCCATCTACCAGGTTTTCTGTACATGGGAAAGTGGAAAGAAGAGAAACAGGAGGGAACGAAAGCATAGGCCTGGAGCAAAAGTTTGGCAAGCATCTCATTCCACAAGTGAGGGGTAAAATTACACCCCAAAAGCCACCATCTTTGCACCTTCATCAACTAGGACAGAGTTCATTACACATTCATCGACAGACTCGGTAATAATAATAGCTCATGTGAATTGATTACCCATTCTGTACTGCCCCATTGGTGTTATTATCATCTTACAGTGCTATGCACGACATTCCTCATAACATTTCTGGGATGCAGTGACCCTCTTTCTCCAGACGAGGAAACTGAGGCCTAGAGAGATTAAGTAACTTGCCCAAGTTCAAAGAGCTCTAAAGCGGTGGAGCTGGGATTGGAATCTGATGCATCTGACTCCAGAGCATACACTTTTTACATTTTCCTGAAGAATGAATGAATGAATGAGCAACTGAAGTCCTGTTCCCTCCCTCCCTCATCTCTCACTCTCAGCCCCTCTCTGCCTCCCAAACTCGTGCACTAGTTCTGAGACTTAAAGACCTGAGTTACATCTTTGTGGATTTTCAGGGGTCCGCTGGGACCATCAGTGACTCAGGATGTTTCCATCTGTCGCGGGACCTCCCAGGAGTTGTCCACATGTAGACACGTGCTTAGCCCCTTTCCTGTCACACTGACACACTTGGCGTGAGTTGCCTTTTAAACATATTGGGCGAAGGGGAAGGAGTCAAGAAAAAGTGACAGGCTTTATGTATCGAGGAGGATTATTATTTACCCGCGCAATAGTTTCTGTTATTTTTGTCTGTACCCTAGTGTATAATCAGAGCTGATAAAAGTGCTACCGTGTGGGAGGTCTCCATTTCCTCCCGATTAAGCGTCCCCAGATGTTCATATATCCTGACACTCCAGGCCTCCCTGCCCGCTTCGGTTCACCTTCCCGCCTCACTCTTCCTCTGGAGGTCCCACCCTGTGGTTGGCTAATCAGCCACCGTGCCCCAGTGCTGCAGCTCCATGTCTGCCTAAAAGCCTCTTTCCTTCTTGATGTGGTCAGGTGTCTGCTCTCTGCGCTGATTCAGGAATCCATCTTTCATGAGAACCTGACTCCCAAAGGCAGATGGATTTTCTTGCTGCTTTTGGAGATCACCGATAGCACTTCTTTGGTGCAATCGTAGAGGTCCCTCTGGGGTGTGTGCTGACGGGATAGCTGAGCAGGGGTTCATCAAACATTCTTATAAACTGCAGTGAGCAAACCGGAAGCTTCAGGAGATGTCGTCAGTTAGACCCAATAGACGATTTTTTGCAAAATATCATTCTCAAAGGATGCTGTTTTTGTTGCTGTTGTTAGCTGCCATGGAGTTCGTCCCCGACTCAGGATGACCCCGTACACAAAGGAACAAAACACCGCCTTCTCCTGAGTCATTCCCATGATCAGTTGTGGATCTCATCATTGTGAACTACAGGGTTTTCACTGGCTGGTTTTCAGAAGTAGATCGTTAGGCCTTTCTTTCTAGTCTGTCTTAGTCTGGAAACCCTGCTGAAGTCTGTTCAGCGTTATAGCAACATGCAAGCGTCCACTGACAGATAGGTGGTGGCTGCGCGTGACGTGCATTGGTTTGGCTCTCCTACACAGAAGGCAAGAATTCTACCACTAAACTACCAGCCACTTCAAAGGATACTAGGAATGGCCCAAATAGAAGCCTCTCTGCTTTCCCCCCCAAATCCACACAAGGACCAAACTCCTGAGGGCTTTGACCTTTATTACACAGGAAAAGACAATGCAGGGTCATAGAAAGATGTAAGACTTGAAGTCTGCAGAACTGGGATCAGATTCTAATTCTCCCATGTGCTAGTTCTGTACTCTAAAAAAAAAAAATTATTTAACTTGGTGTGGGCTTCATTAATGGAGATGATAAGAACAAAAATTGCCTCACGAGATTGTTTTGAGAATTAAATAAATTAGCATACGTGAATGTACTTGGGACAGAATAGGCATTCGTCATATGATAACTGAAAAGAAGGAAGGTGTTGCCTTTTAAGGTGAAAGAAAAAACATTACATCAGATGAGGAACCCTGTACACCCAAACCAAGAATAATTCTCATTCTAATGGGGTTCAGTCCAACCTGTTCCTGGTTCCTCTCATTACCTGGCTAAAAAGTCTGATGTCACTTTTTGACTCTATTATTTTTAAATGTTTACACGAAAATGTTAAACATGCAGGAAAGTAAAAAGAAGAGCATAACGAACAACCTATTTGTTCGTCTAGTTGGAAAACCTACTTTCAACGCTTAACATTTTGCCGTATTATGCATATGTGTGTGTGTATATCCATATAAACCCGTTGCCGTCAAGTCGATTCTGACTCATAGGGACTCTACAGGACAGGGTAGAACTGCCCCATAGAGTTTCCAGGGAGCACCTAGTGGATTCGAACTGCCAACCTTTTGGTTTGCAGAGGTAACACTTAACCACTATGCCACCAGGGTTTCCTTATACGTATGTGTATGTGTGTGTGTGTGTATTTGCTGAATCATGACAGACATCATAATTCTTCATCCCAAAATACCTCAGCAAGCATCTCCAAAAAAGTCACTGTTTTACGTAACTACAATATTATATACCTAACCAAATTAACAACTCCCTAATATCACCTAATACCTAGCTCATGTTTAAAAATCTCCCATTTATTTCTGAATTATATTTTTGTAGCTTTTTTGGGAATAAGGATCCAATCAAGTGTACATTTTGTTACATCTCTTAAATCTTTTACAATCTAGAACAAGCTACCTCCCCATCCTCACCCCAGTTCCACATCTAGCTCACCTGCCAACCACACACGCTTTTTTTTTTTTTTTTCACTTTAATTCTAAATTCAGTCCCAGAGCTAAGACGACCACCAGCTAGATCTCTACACTGTGATTCACAGGCTATCTGTTGGGGAACAGGGAGGTTGACTATTCTGTTTCCATTCCCCTATTCCTTTTCCTCCTCTAGTGCTGAGAAATTAAGAATGTTCCTTGTTGATCAGGAACATCCACTGGTTCTTAAAAAAAAAAAAAAAAAAAGAATCCTAGGTAACTGACTAAATTAGAAGTTCAAGAAAGGGAGAAGTGGCTACCACCTGGGAGGTCATAGAAATACTCATGGATTGGCTGGCATTAGAAATGGCTCTTAAAGACAGCCTGAATTCACAGATGTGAAGTGTGTGAAGAATGCCCACCAAAGAGAACAACTGAACAAAGATATAGAAATAAGAAAGCTCAGAATGTGTACCAGGAATTGTGAGTCTTTCCATTTAACTGGTAGTTAGATAGCCCTGCTGATACAGCCCACAATGATGGAAAAGGCATACAAAGTAATCCACTTTGGGGTTCAGAAGTCAAAACAAATATGTCTCAGCTGCTCCTCTAGGATTAGAGCTGAGTTTACATTACAAGGGTGCCTAGGAGGTCTCCCCCTCCTTCGTATTCTACTCCCTGGTCCCCCGGGTCCTGGATTCATTTTACTGCCACTTTCTTTACCTCTGCTGCCAAGCTTGATTTGTCCTGGGCCTATGTTTTCTTCAGAGAGCAGCCCCTGCAAGGTAAGTCCATCTCTCTCCAGACAAATTGATTGCCCCTCAGAGCATAACTTGGATATATTATGCTGAAACACATCTGCTGAGGATGAGGACAGTGAGAGGCAAAGGAGGTGAAGGGAAAAAAGAACGCTGTGTTGATGAGTGAGATGACAGACTTTCCAGGTGGTGGGAAGTAGGGTTGGAAAGGTAGATTGGGATTTGATCCTGAAGGGTTTCTAACCAAGGGAACACCCTGATCAGAACTCTTCAAATGCATCTATCTTGGAGCACTGCATAAACTGCATGAAATAGATTGGAGAGGACAAGCAATCTGAGGAGGGGGTATTCACATGAAGATTCCAGTTGGTAGGTAATAGGTGACTCTGACAGCCACTGCCCAAGAAAAGAGTTTTGAGGTAGATGAATCCTCAAGCTGGGAGGTGGAAAGAAGATAGAAAAACCCCATTCTGAGAGGGAGAGGGAGAACCAGCCCATCTCTGTATAACAGAAGCAAGTTTTGAACTGAGCAAGAAACTTTGAATTTGATGTCCAAGGGGCACCCTTCCACCTCCATCCCTACCAATGCTCATCTGCATCCATTTCCTTTCCCACGGTTCTCCTCTGTTGTCTAAAGCTCATCTCTCCTCTGAACTATGGATTCATCATCTTCTTCCATGTTCCATGAATCACCTCCTCTTCCTTCTGTACCTTCCTCTTTTGGCCCTCAGTCATTACAGAGGTTCAAGACTCTTTTATCATAAAAAGCAAACCAACCAATCTTTCTCAATCTAAATCCACTCTAAATCTTGCCCTCATTCTCTATATCCCACATTCAAGCTCTTTGAGGAAGTTATCTTCTCTGCTTCGAATTCTTCTCTTTTTATCCATTCCTTACTGCTACACACCATTCACCAAAATTGTCCCATTAAGGTTGGTGATGACCTCCATACTGTTAATTTTCTATTTCTTATCTGACCTCCTCTTCTTGCCTCTAAAACACCATTTATTCCTGATTTCCCTCATCCCTTCCTGGTCATGCCCTCTCAGTCTCCTCTGACCCCAAGTTTGTCTTCATCCCTCTGCTCTTCTTTTGCATGCACCATCCTTGGACACCCTTATCTAGGCCCATGTTGGCCTCCACCATTTTTATACTGACTAGTCCCAGTTCTGTGTCTCCAGCCCTGAGCTCTCCTGACCTATTTGATTGTCGGTCAGATACTTCAATTTTTACTCAACAAACACTTATATACTGTGTGGCAGGGACTGCTCTAAGCACATTATAAAATACTAGCTTATAAACAGCCCCATCCATAGCTGAAAATCTCCATGACCACAACTGAACCAGTCGTCTTTCCACCAAACCTCCTTCTCCTTCTCCTGTGAGGCCAGTCTTGTGGAAAGGTGTTCAGTATTCACACAGCTGCTCCAGCAAGAAGTGAGTGGCTTCTCCCAAACGCACCCTTCCCTTACTTCTTCCCATCTTTTACCCCTTCCCCTCCATATACAACTAAACTTCAAGGCCTGCTGATCCTACCTCTTTATCACCACTCCTATCCACCTGTCCTGCTTTAACTCAGGCTTTCATCACATGTAACTTTGAATATTATAACAGCTTTTTAGACTCTCCTTGCCTCTGGTCTGACCATTCTCAAATCCATTCCCTGTGATGCTCTCCAAATAATTTCTTCCAACATAGTCTAATCCTGCAGCCTCTTTCATCTTTCTTAATGTCATTATATTTCTCCTCTGTGTTTTAGAATGAGGAAAACTCTGAGTCATAGGAATAATGTTGGTAGCTCCAGAAGAGTTCTAATCATGTTTCTGAACATCCTTGCTATGCCCTTCCCATCTTCTGTTTATAACTACCATACAAACCCATTGCTGTGGAGTCGATGTCAACTCATAGTGACCCTGCAGGACAGAACAGAACTGCCCCATAGGGTCTCCAAGCCTGTCAGTATTTATGGAAGCAGACTGCCACATCCTTGTCCTGCAGAATGGCTGGTGAATTCAAACCGTCAACCTTTTTTGTTTACAGGCCAAGAGCCGAACCTCTGCCTCTTCATTGTAGATGCCTTTTTCGCTCAGAAGCCTTCCTTGTTCTGATTTAAACACCCCTCCTTGGTGGTCCCATAATACACTTTGCATACATCTACCATTTTTCCATTCAGTCTGTTCTTCAGTTGTGGGTTCATTTGCTGGTCTCATTCACTGGCTGCAAACTTTTTAAGAGGAAGAATTAAGCTTATTAAACTGTAACCCTTCAGTGCTCAGCACAGAGTGCTCAGTAAACTTGTTGAATGAATGAATAGCAATAATCCAATAGTATTATTATTGAGTAAATGAGTGTTTAGGGATATGGACCCTAAGATCATTTTATTTCAGTTCAAATCACAGGTCAGCTGTCATTTACAAGACCTGTGACCTTGGGTGAATTTCTTAAAGCCGTACTACTCAGTTTCCTCATCTGCACACTTAGGATAATAAGAGAACCCTATAGGTTTGATGTGATAATGATATAAGAAAATCTATACAAATTGATTAACGAGATGAAAAAAAAATTTTTTTTTTTTACATACCACAAAGTAAGTGATTAATATGAGTTTGCTACTATTATCATTTTTAAATTAGGAAATCAATTGCTTTTGTTGTCCTTGACTGTACTTCTTAAAATGTAGATTGAATATTCTCTGGGCGGGGGGGGGGAATTAAATCAGTTTTAGTACTTTTTACTAATTGTATGCATTGCTCTTAATTTGCAGAGTTAAAACTTGGTTTCTACCCAGGGGAAGTTCAGCCCAGCCCCTGGCAGACTTATCACAACTTCTAAAGAGAAACTGAATCAATGAGATGACTCTAACCTGGTGGAGGTCCCAGATTCAGATGTCTGGGGGATATCATCCTTCATTCCAGGGACTAGGGGAGAAAGTGGGAATGTGGCCACTTACTTATGCTTTATGCTGTTTCTTGAGTCAGAAGCTGGGTGATCAAGGTATACATTTACCTGCCCCTTAGAAACCCGCTCAACGTGTCCACTTCTGCCCCCTGGCACATTTCTGGGACAACCCTCACTTTTACTGGTTGGAAAGGGCATGGAGAATGTAAAAATATTTTAATATTCATGGAAACAACACAATGAATGCTTCAGAACAGCCCACTTTAATACAGCAGAGTACGCTCTACGACTAAACAAAAGCAATTTCTGACCTAGCCCCAGATTTGGAATATCCCAGTGAGGAATATCCACTTCAAGCATTAAGGAAAACTGACTGTAGAATTTTAAAAGCTTGTCTTTCTTGGTCACTGAAAGCTCTTTCCAACAGCTGATTAAACAATATCACAAACGTGGTTGACAAGCCCCTGATCAGTTCAATTTCTTAGGTTAATACCTGTGTGAGCATTTACGTTTGGACACAATCCCTTTGTTGCTGCTACCAGATGGTTTATAGGTGCATGCTGAGACACATCGAAAAAGTAACATCCTGAAATCTTTGAATCACATCCTTCTTGCTAAAATATCCCTGAGGGAAGAGAGGCCTCAAAAAGAGAAAAATCCAAACCTTTAATGGATGTTGTGAAGGATGTGAGGCAGTCGAGTTTTCCTGTCTTAATTAAAACTTCCAGAGAAATAAATAGGAATTAACCTAAAATCCTAATTGAGAAAGGTGTAATGCCGTGGGTAAAAGAGTATCATCTTCCATATGTATTATGAAGATGTCATTTATGAGGGTGTCCTCTTTAATACAAGTTTAGGAAAATGCCCAACCACCCTTCAGGTCTGCACTCAAATTTTTTGTCCAGCAGCGGAGACAGATTTACACTGAACCTCTGCATCCGAGTTTGTTCCAAGGGACCTCGGGCAAACAACCTCCCTGAACAATTTCAAGGTTTAATGAAATAATGTATGTGAAGGCACTTTGAAAAATGAAGAGCCCTTTATGAACTGTAAAGGGCTACACTAACACATGATAGTTCTTGTTCCCCGCTAATGTACCTCACGCGCAGCCACCACTCATCTTTTTGTGGCGGCTTACACGTTGCTATGATGTTGAACAAATTTCAGTGGCATTTCCAGACTAAGGCAGGCTGGGAAGAAAGGCCTGGTGATCTATTTCTAAAAATCAGCCAGTGAAAACCCTATGGATCACAACAAACATTGTCCGAGCCAAAACCATCCAGGGAGATGGCCCAAGGCTGGGCAGTGTTTTGTTCTGTTGTGCATGGGGTCGCCGTGAGTCAGGGCCGATTCAACAGCAGCTAACAACAGCAGTCCCTGTTACAGACAAACTACTTGGCCAGAATTAATGGCATAGCAAATAGTCACAGAGTAGAGCAGAGCAAAAGTGATTATCTCAGGCAGGTACAAAACCACAACTCAGTCTTTATTTTCAAACCAGCGCTTAAACCACCAGGGTCAGCTTACATTACAGACCTAAGAGGTACGGGGCATTCTAGCTTCTGTAACTTCGAACTTACTCTGTACCCTATAAAAAAAAAAAATTTTTTTTTTTTTTGTAGAATATATCTGGATTCGGAACTTCCTTCCTAACTGACGGATTTCAGACTTTCTGGGGTGGCAGAACTGTTACAAAGGACCTATGGATCCTTACACAGAGCCAGCTTTGGCGGTAGACTGAGCAACACACATTTATTGTTGTTGTCATTAGGTGCCATCAAGTTGGTTCTGACTCATAGTGACCCTACGCACAACAGAACAAAACACTGCCAGGTCCTGTGCCATCCTCATAATTGTTGTTATGCTTGAGCATTTATTAGGTTTTTTTAGAAAATACTTATTAAATGGAGGAATGAGTGAAAGATCCAACTTATTTATTTGCATAGTAATATAATTCTAATTCTATAAGTGCCATTGTAATTTGGTTACTTATTGCTACACAACTCCCACCAAAACTTAATGGCTGAAAACAACACTAATTTGTTATTTCTCATGACTCTGTGCCTTGGCTGGGTGGTTCTGTGGGTTTTGCCTGAGATTTACTCATGTGGCTGCATTCAGCTGGCAGCGGCACGCAGATAACTCATGTGGGTCTCCTGGGCCTCTCTCCTCCATAAGGTCTTTCATCCTCATGGAAGCTAGACCAGCTGCCTCACGTGATGGCTGCTGGGTTCCGAGAAGGCCAGCCCCAATGGGCAAGCCCTTACCAAGTCACTGCTTGTGTCAAGTTTACTGATGTCTCCTTGGCCAAAGCAGGTGACAGAGTGAAGGCCAAAGTTAATGTGGGAAGGAACCGCACCAGGGCCAATAGTGTAACAATCTACAATACTGTGATTAATTAATTTTAAAGGACTACTAGATCCATAACAGCTTTTAGTCATAAAATTTTCTCAATCATTAGAATATCCATTAAAACTTCAGATACTCCACTAAACATTTTGACATGTTAAAGGGATTCTTATACGCAAAAAAAGATGGGACCCTCTGCTTTAAATAAATCACCAGGAATTTTAACGTGCTTGGTC
This sequence comes from Loxodonta africana, assembly GCF_030014295.1. Classification (NCBI taxonomy): domain Eukaryota; kingdom Metazoa; phylum Chordata; class Mammalia; order Proboscidea; family Elephantidae; genus Loxodonta; species Loxodonta africana. The sequence continues at coordinate 160,096,227 of NC_087344.1, read as the reverse complement.
TTATTGACATGTCTGGGATAAGATTTGACATGTTTGGGGAAGGCTGCTTTGATGTTTATCATGCTTTCCACCATGAGCGTTAAATGAAGAATGCTAAGAAAGTTTATTTCTGCTCATTTGCTAGAGGAATAAGAAAGTTGGGACAGTTTGTTTTTTCTCATCCGGGCAATCATGTCACACTAATCCTTTTAGCCCATCCTTGGATCCTATGGCTTTAATGTAGCAGAAATTAAGGGTAAAGTATCAGAAGCCACCTTTGAAGAACTGTACATCATTATAAATATAAACCTCTATTTATACACGCTAGAATCGACTCGACGGCACTGGGTTTTTTGTCTGGGAGTTTTGATTAGGAAACCAAGAAAGTGAAATAATGTAATATAAAGCTTATTTATTTTAAGTTCTAGATAATTTCTAAAATTCTGAACAATGACTATAAAGTGAGAAAGGCATCTACCAGTAACAGGAGAACAGGCAGGGGAAAGAGTGGGTGAAAACATGTGCACACTGACTAGGATAAGCTAGAGGTCATCCTGTTTACAAGCGTATTTCAAAAGCAGAAATTTAAGATTCTTGGTGAGTCCTATTTTTTTATATATATAGGGAGATCCAGAAGGAGGAGAACCAGTCCCTTTCCAACAGGGCCTCACTACAGGGATCTACAAAGCACATGGGGTTAGAAGTTAATTCATTGGCTGGTGGTTCATTGGGGAAGAGAAGAGGTTACATTTTAATATGCTGCCTCCAGAGGGCAGCACTGAGTAAACTGCTGTTCATTCCTATCTTTATTGGTTACTCCCAAAGATACCTCCCACTCTCCACCTCCACAGTTTTCTACCTAGGCCTGACCTTTCTCATAAAGAATTTCGAGCAGGCCATTTCCTCAGTTTCTCCTCTATGTTTTAGCAATCCTCTCTAGTCTCCTGTTTCATAATTCTTTTTGTTAATTTATTCAACAACATACTCAATTAATTTAACTAATTCACAATATTGAATGACAACTGCATTAGAGGTTCTATGACAGTTATCCACTGCTGTTGAGTGGATTCTGACTCATACCGACCCCATAGGGTTTCCAAGGCTACAAATCTCTTTGAAGCAGAGACTGCCACATCTTTCTCCTACAGAGCCATGGGTGGTTTTGAACTGCCAACCTTTCAGTTAGCAGTTGATTGTTTTAACCACTGGGCCACCAGAGCTCCTCTATGTGAGTTACTGGAGCGGTAAAGTGGAAACAAAATTGGTTAAGAGACAGGTATCCCCAAAGAGCCAAAACAAGTAGGATGTGATAATAAATGTCACAAGGAGTAGGATTAAGGCTATAGGAGCTCACAAAAGAGAATTGTTCCACTGCTGTCCTACTTCCACGATTACTGCTTTCCAGCTGTCTTCACGGGCTCCTTTTCCTCTTTGCCAGACCTCAGCCTCGGCCTCCTGTCCCTTCACTTACTTGTTAGGCAATGTCTCCATTCCTTTGGCTTTGACACTTCATTCCAAGCCTGACCATTCTGAACTCCCAACCATATTATCAACTACCTATTAGATGTCGTCATTGAAGGCTTCCAAACTTTCTCTCCCTCAGCATGTCAAAAACTGAACTTATCGTCCTTGTAACCTACTCTTCCTTCTGTATCTTCAGACTCCAACAATGGCTACAAGCCAGAAACCTTAGAATCATCTTTGATCCTATCTCCAAATTTCCAAACCTAATACCTTGCCAAGTCCCATTGGTTTTAGCCCTGAAACATCTCATTTCACCCTCTTATTATTTAATGGCCTCATTACCCTTCCCAAGGACCATTACATCAAACTCTTTACTAGGCTCCCTGCCTCCATTTCTTTCCCCTCTAAACCAACCCACTGATAGCAGAGATATTGTTTAAATATATAAAGTGATTATGTCACTTCTCTGCTTCAGAACATACCATGGCTCATTATTAAATTCAGAGTAAAGCCCAGGTTTTTTAGCACGGCAATCAAGGCTTTCACAATCTATTCTCATTGATGATACATTAACAACCTCCCACCTCACCACCTTACCCCACCCTCTCACCCCGGTGGGTGTGTGCACACGTGCATGCACATACACACACAAAAACACTCCAACTCCCCCCCAAAAAACTTTCTGGCTTCTTAGGGAAAAAAACGTCAAAGACTGAAAAATGGACAAAGATTACTGGGAATGCTCTCAGTAAGATGCTGGCCTTGTCTCATAGCCCTTCAGGGATTATATGACTTTATACAGCTGTGCACTTTTTAATGTCTTCAATTGACTAGGCTATTTTACAACTCTGTAGAATTAAGAGTTAAGTTGTAGAAAACATACAGTAATTCAAATATTTTCCTGAACAGCTATGCAAATGATTCCTGGCCATATTTATGCAAACAGATTTAGTCCCATGTTGTTAACCACCTTGAGTTGGCCCAATTCAAGGCAACCCCATAAAGAGTATAAGCCACTGTAAATCAAATCCTGATTTTAACATCTTATCAATTCTTTCATTAGAGTTACATAAAATCTTTGATACATGTTTACTTTAAATTTCTATGAGTGTCACGAATTTGCAATTTTGAAAATAACACTCTAGCAGTTTTGGAGGTTGTTGTGGTTAGAATTGCATCCCCTCAAAAGATAGGTTGAAATCCTAATCCCTGTACTTCTGAATGTTGTCATTTAACATGAAGTCATACTGCAGTCAGATGGGTTCTAATCCAATATGTGTAGTGTACTTATAAAAAGAGGTTAAGTGACACAGATGCAGATAGACTCACAGAAGGAAGACAGACATGTAAAGTGATGCATCTACAAGCCAAAGAACAGCAAGGATCACCACCATCTCTAGAAGCTAGGAGAGAGGCATGGAACAGATTCTCCCTCAGAGACCTCAGAAGGAATCAGCATAGCCAATACCCCAATTTTGGACTCCTAGACTTCAGAATGGTGGGATAATAAATTTCTGTACTTATAAGTCACTCAATTTGTGGTACTTTGTTATGGCAGCTCTAGGAAACTAAGACAGAGATCATCTACCAATACACTCAAGTGGACTTCCCTGAGGGAGACAGGTAAACTGCATTGATGAGATGGGCACCTCATGATAGCTTAAGCCCAGTCACTCTTCTCTTAGCTCTTAGTCTGACTCCCAAGCGGCAATCAAATCTGTTAAAACAAAAATCATATTAAGCCAATAATAGAAAATGATGGAAGTTTATTTAACATACAATTTGTAAATAGGGGAAACGTTTACAACTAGAGAATCAAAAATGTGCCCAAGAATAAAAACCTTTCAAAGATTCTTATATCCCAGCTTATTGCTAATAATTATACATTGCCAAGGAAACAGGGCCAAAACAGTGTTTACATAATAATTCATGGACATGCAAAATTTTCTTGAAGAAGAATTCGGACAGTTGTTGATTTATCCTAAAACATAACTCCTAGTCTAAACTTCGGAGTTTCTGTTGTTGAAACTGCACATAGATAATTATTTAAAAAGAACACAATGCCCAAGGCAAAATGTACTTTAGTAAGCTGGACTATTGTTTGATTTAAAGGTGGCTGTGATGCTTACGGTTATGTGTCAACTTGGCTAGGCCATGATTCTCAGTAGTTTGGCAGATATTATGTAACAATCCTTCATTTTGTGATCTGATGTGAGCACTCAATCAGTTGAAAGGTGAGTTTCCTTGGGAGTGTGGCCTGCACCCAACATATATGGATGTTCTGTTCTGGCAAAGCTCGCTTTTTCCCAATCATGCATTTGATCCTCTGTTCACCTCGTCATCTTCTGAATTCCAGTTCTTAGGAAGTGAGCCAGCAACCTGCCACCTGACCTGCAGATTTTGGGTTCGTCAGCCCCTACTACCGCCTAAGTCAGGAGGAACCACCAGCCTGCTGCCTGACACATGGATTTGGAAATTACAAGCCTTCAAAATTGTGTGAGCCATTTCCTTAAAATAAATCTATACAAGAGAGGGGAGGGAGGGTGGGAGAGGGTATTCCCTAATTAGATGGTAGATAAGAACTACTTTAGGTGACAGGAAAGACAACACACAATACAGGCAAGGTCAGCACAACTGGACTAAACTAAAAGCAAAGAAGTTTCTGGAGTAAACTGAATGTTTCGAAGGCCAGTCTAGCAGGGGCAGGGGTTTGAGGACCATGGTTTCAGGGCACATCTAAGTCAATTGGCATAATAAAGAAAGAAATAAAGAAATAAAATAAATTAAGAAAACATTCTGCATCCCACCTTGGAGAGAGGCATCTGTGGTCTTAAATGCTAGCAAGCAGCCATCTAAGATGCATCAATTGGTCTCAACCCACCTGGATCAAAGGATAATGAAGAACACCAAGGATACAAGGTAATTATTAGCCCAAGACACAGAAAGGGCCACATAAACCAGAGACTACATCAGCCTGAGGCCAGAAGAACTAGACGGTGCCTGGCTACAACCAATGACTGTCTGACAGGAAACAAAACAGAGAACCCCTGAGGGAGCAGGAGAGCAGTGGGATGCAGACCCTAAATTCTTGTAAAAAGATCAGACTTAATGGCCTGACTGAGACTAGAAGGATCTAGGTGGTCATGGCCTCCAGGCCTTCTGTTGTCCCAGGACAGGAACCATTCCCAAAGCCAATTCTTCAGACAGGGATTGGACTAGACAATGGGTTGGAGGGGGATGCTGGTGAGGAGTGAGCTTCTTGGATCAGGTGAACACTTGAGACTATGTTGGCATCTCCTGCCTGGAGGGGAGATGAGAGGGTAGAGTGGGTTAGAAGCTGGTGAAATGACAGGAAAAGAGACAGTGGAGGGAAGCAGTGGGCTGTCTCATTAGGGGGAGAGCAATTGGGAGTATGTAGCAAGGCATATATAAGTTTTTGTGTGAGAGACTTACTTGATTTGTAAACTTTCACTTAAAGCACAATAAAATTTTTTTTTTTTTTAATCTATACGTAAATGTATATACAAGCTTCACTGGCTTTGTTCCTCTAGAGAACCCAGCCTAAGACATTTGGTATCAAGGATGGTTCTAAAGGGACAAAATCTTAAGGATGAGTCTTCTGAATTGGTTCTCAAGTCTGGCTAATCTTAAAGGCATTGATGACTCTATCTCCAGTAGTAAAGAGGGCACTGCTAATTCATGGCATGAAGTGGTGATAGAAATATGCAAAATACCCCCATCTTTGGATCAAATATTTGTGAGAGACAAGGTTCTAGATGATCGTATATTTAATACTTTTCTACTATTTTGTCAGAATGATGAGAAGTATAAGGAACATAGTTAGTTGGTCCTACTTTCACTTGCCAAAGTGACTAAAGAAAGATATGAGCTCAAGTCTTCTGAGTCACAGCTCAAGTGCCACATAAAAGACCTGAATGTTGCCACTTGTGCTCTGAAAGAAAACCTTCTTATAGTAACAGAGCTGATATTGCTGAAAACCAAACCCAAAGTCTTATCTTAAGGGTGGCTGAATTACAAAACCAATGAATTCCCAACCTCGAATGGTGTCTGAAGTTAAAGTGAGGGCATTGTTTGGAAAGACATAGGATCCTGAAACTTGGGATGGAGACATATGGGCAGATAATCAAGAAGCTGGGGACATTGACCATTAAATTCCATTAAATAACTCCTGCCAACAGAACAAGAACTCTTATTCCCATCTGAAGAGATTACTCCAGCTTTGCTAAGCCACCCCCCCCAAGTAAAACCATTATTGCTTCCACCCCCATCTAATGAGTTTAACCCAGCTGTGTCTGAAGAGTTATCATCTGGGGTGGCACCTGGGGCATTTCATGGGGCATTGCCCGAGGCAGATTCCTTACAAGACATTGCTGACTATCCACAGGGCCCATCATCACCACCTTTTTTTGCTCCTAGACCTATAACTAGAGGTAAGTCCCAGCGAGCCCCAAGAAGTAAAGTACAAGGTGTGATCCATCAGGAGGTACACTACACTCCAAAAGTACTACTTGACTTTTCTAATATGTACAAACTGAAACCTGTGGAATACTTGTAGGAAAGGCTATTAAGGGTGTGGGATAATGATACAAGGGACATACAGTTAGATTAATCTGAGTTTATTGATATGGGCCCACTAAGCATAGGTCCTTCATTCAGTGTTTGAGCTCAAGAGATTAGAAAACAATCTAATTGTTTATTTGGTTCACTAAAGTATGGATTAAACAATGGCTTACACTAAATCAAGTTGAAATGCCAGACCTGTGTTGGTATACTGTGAGAAGAAAGAATCTAAAGACTCAGGGAAATTGGCATGTTAGAGTGGATTTATCAAGTTGGACCCACAGACCCACCCATGGAGTGCCCAGAGGACACACCTTTTACCACAACAGTGAGGAACAAATTTGTGAAGGGAGCTCTAGCATCCTTGAAAACTGCTGTGATTTCTATTTTACGTAAGTCAAATTTGACAGTAGAGACTGCCCTAATGGAATTAAGACACCTAACCTCAATGGGGCTAACTGGGCCCCAGGAAAATAGGGGCCAAGTGGCAGCACTAAATGGACAATTTGGGTGAGGTTACAGTAATGGACAGCAGAGACAAAGCAGTTATAAGAATAGTCTCATTTGCATGGACTTATAGCACTGCCAAAAAACTAACAAATCTGTCCTAGAAGAAATACAACTAGAAGGCTCCTTAGAAGTAAGGATGACAATACTATGACTCACATGCTTTGGACATGTTATCAGGAGGGATAAGTCCCTGGAGAAAGACATCATGCTTGGTAAAGCAGAGGGTCAGCGAAAAAGAGGAAGATTCTCAACGAGATGGATTGACACGGTGGCTGCAACAATACGGTCCAGCATAGTAGCAGTTGTGAGATCGCAGGACAGGGCAGTGTTTTGTTCTGTTGTGCATAGGGTCACTATGAGTCAGAGCCGACTTGATGGCACCTAACAACAACATAACAACAACTTAGTCATGATGTCACTAGGGCTTAAATAGATGGGAAACCTAAAAAATATTTTCTTCATCTGTACAAGAGGAAGAATTCTGGGTCAAGTGAATGGCTGTCTATGTTGAATTGCCAGAATAAAGAGTGACAGCCTCTCAATCAATTCCCAGAGTTGAGCCAGTTTACAGATCCACAACCCCTTGAATAAAGGGTAGTCTGAGTCCTCTTGAGGAAGGACCCCATTACACTGCAAAAAATTTATACTATTAATTTTTCTCCCAGCCTTCCCCAAAGAATCTATGGCCTTTTATGAGAATGACTGTTTATTGGGGAAAAGGAAATAATCAGACTTTTCAGGAATTATTGAACAATATCTCAGAACCAATTCCAGGAGATCCAAAACATCACTGTGGCCCACTAGTAAGAGTAAGGGCGTACTGAGGTCAGGTTATTGATACAGTCTTAGCTCAGGTCCATCTCACAGTGGGTTCAGTGGGACCCCAAACCCATCCTGTAGCGATTTCCCCAGTTCCAGAATGCATAATTGGAATAGACATACTCAGCAACTGGCAAAACCCCCACATTGAATCCCTGACATGTGAAGTAAGGGCTACTATGGTAGGAAAAGCCAAGTGGAAGCCATTAGAACTGCCCCTACATAGGAAAATTGTAAACCAAAAGGAATATTCCATTCCTGGAGGGATTGCAGAGAATAGCGCCACCATCAAGCACCTAAAGGAGACAGGTATGGTAATTCATGCCACATCTCCATTGTCAAGGATTGAATTATGTCCCCCAAAAAACGTGTGCATCAATTTGGCTGGGCCCTGATTCCCGGTATTGTGTGATTTTCCTACATGTTGTAAATCCTGCCTCTATGATGTTGATGAGGGAAGATGGGCAGCAGTTATGTTAGCGAAGCAGGACTCAACCTCCGAGATTGGATTGTGTCTTGAGACAATCTTTTGAGATATAAAAGAGAGAAACAAGCTGAGAGACAGAGGGACCTCATACCACCAAGAAAGCAGTGCTGACAGTAGAGCATGTCCTTTGGACTCGGAGTCCCTGTGCAAAGAAGCTCCTAGTCTTGGAGAAGATTGATGAGAAGGCCGACAGAGAGAGAAAGGCTTCTCCTGGAGCTGACACCCTGAATTTGGACTTTTAGCCTACTTTACTGTGAGAAAATAAACTTCTCTTTGTTAAAGCCATATGTTTGTGACATTTCTGTTACAGCAGCACCAGATAACTAAGGCACTCATTCAACTCACCTATTTGGCATGTGCAAAACACAGATCTTAGAGAAAGACAGTGGATTATCATAAATGTAACCAGGTGGTAATGCCAACTGCAGCTGTTCTTCCAGATGTGGTTTCATTGCTTGAACAAATTAATACATCTCTTAGTACCTGGTATGCAGCTATTGATCTGGACAATGTCTTTCTCAGTTCTGGTTTTGAAAGATCACCAGAAGCAGTTTGCTTTCAGTGGGCAAGGCTAGCAATATACCTTGACTGTCCTACTGCAAAGGTATATCAAGTCTCCAGCCCTATGTCATGATTTAGTCCACGGGAAACTTGATCTCTTTTCCCTTCCACAAGAAAACACACTGGTCCATTATATTGATGACATTACGCTGATTGGATCTAGTAAAGAAGAAATATCAACTACTCTAGGCTTTTTAGTAAAATATTTGCATACTGAAACCAAAGTCAAATCTGTTGTCATCGAGCCAATCCCGACTCATAGAGACCCTATAGGACAGAGAAGAACTGCCACCATAGGGTTTCCAAGGAGCAGCTGGTGAATGCAAATTGCAGACGTTTCGGTTAGCAACCTGGTTGTTAACCACTGCGTCACCAGGTCTAGAAGGTGAGAAATTAATCCCACCTCAGTGAAATTACTAGGGGTTCAGTGGTGTGGGACATGTCAAGATATTCATTCTAAAGTGAAGGATAAGTTGTTATATCTGGCCCATCCTACAGCTGAAAAGGAGGCACAACATATGGTAGGCATCTTTGGATTTTGGAAGCAACTTGTCCCTCATTGGGTGTGCTACTCCACCCTATTTATCAAGTGAGTCAAAAAGCTGCTAATTTTGAGTAGGGTCCAGAATAAGAGAAGGCTCTGCAACAGGTTCAGGGCATCATACAAGTCATTCTGCCACTTGGACCATTTGATACGGCTGATCCAATGATGCTTGAAAGATCAGTGGCAGATAGAGATGCTGTTTGGAGTGTTTGGCAAGCTGCTATTTGTGAACCACAGAGCAGACCCTTAGGATTTTAGAGCAAAGCTCTGCCATCCTCTGCAGATACCTACTCTCTTTTTGAGAAACAGCTTTCAACTTGTTACTGGGCCTTAGTAGAGACTGAATACTTTACCATGGGCCACCAAGTCACCCTGCTGTCTGAACTGCCCACCATGAGCTGGGTGTTGTCTGGCCCACACAGTCATAAAGTCAGACATGCACAGCAGCATTCCATCATTAAAAGGAAGCAATATATACAAGATCAGACTCGACCAGGATCTAGACCTGATGACGCAGTGGTTAGGAACCAAGTTGCTAACCAAAAGATCTGCAATTTGAATTCACCAGCTGCTCCTTGGAAAACCTATGGAGGCAGTTCTGCTCTGTCCTAAGTTACATGAGGAAGTGGCCCAAAAGCCCATGATCCCCACTCCTGTTACATTACCTTCCATCCTCCAGTCTGAACCTATGTCCTCCTGAGGAGTTCCTTACAATCAGGTGACTGAGGAATAGAAAACTACTGCCTGGTTTACGGATGGTTATGCACGATATGCAGGTACCATTCAAAAGTGACAGTGACAGCACTGCAGCCCTTTTCTAGGACCTCCCTGGAGGACAGTTGTTGTTGTTGTTATTAGGTGCCATTGAGTCGTTTCTGACTCATAGCGACCCTATGCACAAAAGAATGAAACACTGCCCGGTCCTGAGCCATCCTTACAATCGTTATGCTTGAGCTCATTGTTGCAGCCACTGGGTCAATACACCTCGTTGAGGGTCTTCCTCTTTTTTGCTGACTCTGTACTCTGCCAAGCATGATATCCTTCTCCAGGGACTGATCCCTCCTGACAACATGTCCAAAGTATGTAAGACGCAGTCTCTCCATCCTTGCCTCTAAGGAGCATTCTGGCCACACTTCCTCCAAGACAGATTTGTTCGTTCTTCTGGTAGTCCATGGTATATTCAATATTCTTCACCAACACCACAAGTCAAAGGCGTCAATTCTTCTTTGGTCTTCCTTATTCATTGTCCAGCTTTCACATGCATATGATGCGGTTGAAAATACCAAGGCTTGAGTCAGGCGCACCTTAGTCTTCAGGTTGACGTCTTTGCTCTTCAACACTTTAAAAAAGTCCTTTGTAGCAGATTTACCTAATGCAATGTGTCTTTTGATTTCTTGACTGCTCCTCCCATGGCTGTTGATTATGGATACAAGTAAAATGAAATCCTTGACAACTTCCATCTTTTCTCCGTTTATCATGATGTTGCTCATTGGTCCAGTTGTGAGGATTTTGATTTTCTTTATGTTGAGATGCAATCCAAACTGAAGGCTGTGGTCTTTGATCTTCATTAGTAAGTGCTTCAAGTCCTCCTCACTTTCAGCAAGCAAGGTTGTGTCATCTGCATAATGCAGGTTGTTAATGAGTCTTCCTCCAAACCTGATTGCCCCGTTCTTCTTCATATAGTCCAGCTTCTCGTCTTATTTGCTCAGCATACAGATTGAATAGGTATGGTGAAAGAAAACAACCCTGACGCACACCTTTCCTGACTTTAAACCAATCAGTACCCCCTTGTTCTGTCCGAACAACTGCCTCTTGATCTATGTAAAGGTTCCTCATGAACACAATTAAGTGTTCTGGAATTCCCATTCTTTGCAATGTTATCCATAGTTCGTTATGATCCACACAGTCGAATGCCTTTGCATAGTCAATAAAACACAGGTAAACATCCTTCTGGTATTCTCTGCTTTCAGCCAGGATCCATCTGACATCAGCAATGATATCCCTGGTTCCATGTCCTCTTCTGAAACCAGCCTGAATTTCTGGCAGTTCCCTGTTGATATACTGCTGCTGCCATGTTTGAATGATCTTCAGCAAAATTTTGCTTGCGTGTGATATTAATGATATTGTTCTATAATTTCCACATTCTGTTGGATCACCTTTCTTGGGAATAGGCATAAATATGGATCTCTTCCAGTCAGTTGGCCAGGAAGCTGTCTTCCAAATTTCTTGGCATGGACAAGTGAGCACCTCTAGCATTGCATCTGTTTGTTGAAACATCTCAATTGATATTCCATCAATTCCTGGAGCCTTGTTTTTCACCAGTGCCTTCAGAGCAGCTTGGACTTCTTCCTTCAGTACCATCGGTTCCTGATTGTATGCCACCTCTTGAAATGGTTGAACATTGACTAATTATTTTTGGTATAATGACTCTGTGTATTCCTTCCATCTTCTTTTGATGCTTCCTGTGTCGTTTAATATTTTCCCCATGGAATCCTTCACTATCGCAACACGGGGCTTGAATTTTTTCTTCAGTTCTTTCAGCTTGAGAAACGCCAAGCATGTTCTTCCCTTTTGGTTTTCCATCTCCAGCTCTTTACACATATCATTATAATACTTTACTTTGTCTTCTCGAGAAGCCCTTTGAAATCTTCTGTTCAGTTCTTTTACTTCATCAATTCTTCCTTTTGCTTTAGCTGCTCAACGTTCGAGAGCAAGTTTCAGAGTCTCCTCTGACATTCATCTTGGTCTTTTCTTTCTTTCCTGTCTTTTCAATGACCTCTTGCCTTCTTCATGGATGATGTCCTTGATGTCATTCCACAACTCGTCTGGTCTTCGGTCTCTAGGGTTCAACTCATCAAATCTATTCTTGAGATGGTCTCTAAATTCAGGTGGGATATACTCGAGGTCATATTTTGGCTCTCGTGGACTTGCTTTGACTTTCTTCAGTTTCAAATTGAACTTGCATATGAGCAATTGATGGTCAGTTCTACAGTCGGCCCCTGGCCTTGTTCTGACTGATGATATTGAGCTTTTCCATCATATCTTTCCACAGATGTAAAATCAAATTTATCTGGCAAGGTCCATGTGTATAGTCACCATTTATGTTGGTTAAAGAAGGTATTTGCAGTGAAGAAGTCGTTGGTCTTGCAAAATTCTATCATTTGATCTCCGCCATTGTTTCTATCACCGAGGCCATATTTTCCAATTACTGATCCTTCTTCTTTGTTTCCAACTTTCACATTCCAATCACCAGTAATTATCAATGCATCTTGATTGCATGTTCGATCAATTTCAGACTGCAGCAGTTGATAAAAATCTTCTGTTTCTTCATCTTTGGCCCTAGTGGTTGGTGCATAAATTTGAATAATAGTTGTATTAACTGGTCTTCCTTGTAGACGTATGGATATTATCCTATCACTGACAGCGTTGTACTTCAGGATACATCTTGAAACGTTCTTTTTGGTGATGAATGCAACACCATTCCTCTTCGAGGACAGCAGTGAATGGAAATTCTCCCACTGGGCAGAACTTCTAGCAGTGCACCTGGTTGTTCATTTTGCTTGGAAGAAGAGATGGCCAGATGTGCGATTGCATATTGATTCATGGGCTGTGGCCAATGGTTTGGTGGGATAGTTAGAGACCTAGAAGGAATATGATTGGAAAATTGGTGACAAGGAGGTATGGGGAAGAGGCATGTGGATAGACCTCTCTGAATGTGCCAAAAAAGTGAAGATATTTGTGTCTCATGTGAGTGCTCACCAAAGGGTGACCTCAGCAAAGTAGGATATTAACAATCAAGTGGATAGGATGTGGGTCAGCCTCTTTCCTTAGCTATTCCTGTCATTTCCCAATTGGCTTATGAAAGTGTGATCATAGTGGCAGTGATGGAGGTTATGCATGGGTTGAGCAACACAGACTTTCCACTCACAAAGGCCAACTTGACTATAGACACTGCTTGCAGCACCAGAGACCAATACCGAGTCCCAAATATGGCACCATTCCTAAGTACCAGTAACCCAGTGGCAGTTTGATTACATTGGACCACTTCTATCATGGAAAGGGCAGTGTTTTGTTCTTACTGATATGGATTTGCCTTCCCTGTGAATGATTCTTCTCCCAAAACTACTACCCATGGACTTGCAGAATGCCTTATCCACCATCATGGTATCCCGCACAGTGTTGTTTTGGAATAAGGAACTCACTTCATAGCAAGTGAAGTGTGCCAATGGGTCCATGTTCATGGAATTCATTGGTCTTCCCATGTTCCTTGCCATCCTGAAGTAGCTGGCTTGATAGAATGATGAAATGGCCTTCTAAAGACACAGTTATGTCACCTCCCCAGGTGGCAATATCTTGCAGTGTTGGGACAATGTTCTCCAAGAGGCTATATATGCTCTAAGCCGGCATTCAGTATATGATGCTGTTTCTCTCGTAGCCAGGATTCATGAGTTCAGGTATCAAGCGGTGAAAATGAGAGTAGCTCCACTCACTATTACCCCTAGTGACCCACCCACAAAATTTTTGCTTCCTGCCCCTGTAACCCTACGCTCCCTAGGTCTAGAAGTCTTAGTTCCAAAGAGAGCGAAGCTCCCACCAGGAGACACAACACTGCTTACATCGAACTGGAAGTTAAGAATGCCGCCCAGCCACTTTGGGCTCCTCATGCCTCTGGATCAACAAGCAAAGAAGGGAGTTACCATATTGGCTGGTGTGACTTATCCTGATTAACCAAGGGGAAATCAGATTGATATTACATAATGGAGTTAAAGAAGAGTATGTCTGGACTACAGGAGACCACTTAGGGTGTCTCAGTACTACCATGCCCTGTGATTAAAGCCAATGGAAAACTACAGCAAGCCAATTCCTACACAACTGCTAATGGCCCAGACCCTTCAGAAATGAAGATTGGGGTCACCCCACCACGACCAGCTGTGGTGCTTGCTGAGGGCAAAGGGAATATGAAATGGGTAGTAGGAGAAGGTAGTTCTAAATACCAGCTATGACCACATTGCAGAAACAAGGAATGTAATTTTTATGAGTATTTCTTCCTTGTTTTAAGTGTATTTGTGCGTGTGTGTATAAATATGTATATATACTTATATATAGCAAATATCTTTGTTTTCTTTCCCCCCTTATTCTATTAGTTATTATAAAATATAAGATGTAAACAGAGCTAGTGTATTTTTGTTGTATGCATGTTAGTTGTATCATCTTAGGTGCAAGTATGACTTTATCATTGTCTTTATTTGGAGATTATGTATGGTTTATAAAGAGAAGTGTACAGGTGCCAAGTTGACAAGGGGTAAGCTGTGATGGTTAAGGTTATGAGTCAATTTGGCTTGGCCATGATTCTCAGTGGTTTGGCAGATATATGATCATCTTCCATTTTGTGATCTGATGTGAACAACCGATCAGTTGAAATTGGAATTTCCTTTGGGGTGTGGCCTGCATCCAATATATATGGATATTCTGGCAAAGCTGACTTTCTTTCAGTCCCACATTCTATCCTGCATTTTCTCTGACCTCCAGTTTTTGGACGCAAGCCAGCAGCCTGCCACCTGACTTGCAGATTTTGCAGTCTTCAGCCCCTGCTACCACTTAAGTTAGGAGAAGCCTCCAGCCTGCTGCCTGACCAACAGATTTTGGATTAACCAGCCTCCACAATTGCATGAGCCATTTCCTTGAAATCTCTCTGTGTATATTTATGGATCCCTGGTGGCGTAATGGTTAAGCGCTCAGCTGACAAGAAAAAGGTCAGCAGTTTAAATCCACCAGCTGCTCCATGGAAACCCTATAGGGCAATTCTACTCTGTCCTATAGGATTGTTATGTGTTGAAATCGATTCAGTAACAACGGGTTTGGTTTTTGATTATATGTATTTATATATACAGTTCGGTGGTTTTGCTCCTCTAGAGAACTCAGACTAAGACAGTGACTTTTAGGAGACCAGTTTTGGCTCAGAGCTTAAGGTTCAAAGATTATCTCAAGGTGATAGTTTGGGTAGGTCATATTCAACCTCCGTAGAATCCAGACATCTGGATTCCATAAGAATTAAAAATTCTGTTCCTCAATCCTAAAGTTTTCTCATCAATAAAATTTTTATATCAGCAGTAATTATATTTATTGTGCACAGCTTAAACATACTTTTCAAAACCTTAGAGTAACTTCAAACCTTGAACCAATATTAAATTTGCTGATTTTCTGTATCTCTTGTTGTTGTTGTTGTTGTTAGGTGCCATCGAGTCGGTTCCAACTCATACTGACCCTATGCACAAAAGAACGAAATGCTGCCCAGTCCTGAGCCATCCTTACAATTGTTGTTATGCCTGAGCTCATTGTTGCAGCCACTGGGTCAATCCACCTCGTTGAGGGTCTTCCTCTTTTTTGCTGACTCTGTACTCTGCCAAGCACGATGTCCTCCAGGGACTGATCCCTCCTGACAACATGTCCAAAGTACGTAAGAAGCAGTCTCGCCATCCTTGCCTCTAAGGAGCATTCTGGCCACACTTCTTCCAAGACAGATTTGTTTCTTCTTCTGGCAGTCCATGGTATATTCAATATTCTTTGCCAACACCATAATTCAAAGGAGTCAACTCTTCTTCGGTCTTGCTTATTCATTGTCCAGCTTTCACATGCATATGATGTGATCAAAAATACCATGGCTTAGGTCAGGTGCACCTTAGTCTTCAAGGTGACATCTTTGCTTTTCAACGCTTTAAAGAGGTCCTTTGCAGCAGATTTGCCCAATGCAATGCGTCTTTTGATTTCTTGACTGCTGCTTCCGTGGCCGTTGATTGTGGATCCAAGTAAAGTGAAATTCTTGACAACTTCAATCTTTTCTCTGTTTATCATGATGTTGCTCATCTGTTTCTCTAGTTTGTTTTTTTGCTCTCTACAATTTTGTGCTTTGTCTTTGTTTCTGGTTCATGCGTGGTCAATATCTTATTTCCCATTGGTGGTAGCAAAAAACGGGAATTTGGATTTATGGTCTGATCATTTGGTAATCCTTGTAGATGGGTTACAGAGATTTATTCTCTATTGAGTGAGAGATAATACAGAATGCAGTTTATTCTTCATTTTGCTTATCTATTTCTCTACCTGTGAACTCAAATCGATTAAAATTTTCAGGCCTATTTGGTAGAACAGGTCTTTGAGATCTGGTCTGGGGAGCTTCTTTGTTTGTATGTCTACTCTTGATCTGTGCCTGAATTGTAGAACCATAGCTACAGGCACTCTGTGTGTCTGTGTGCCTGTAATAGAGAAAGGCCTTGACTTCTCATGTAAGTATGAAATGCTTTCCTACTTCTGGAGGGTATTTATAAGTTGGACTATTATGTCTCTTAAATTAAGGGAGCTTTGCTCTGAGATAAATATGTAGAGATAAATAAGTATTCATATATATCAAATATTCCCCAAGTTCCCAGAAAATAAGAAAACAACTTCCAATACTTTAAATGTGCTAGAATTAAAAGCCTTCAGAAACAGCTGGCTCAGAAACATTTTAAAAATCTAACTTCAAATAATTAAAGTACGTCTTTGGCAAATCAGACTGACTTAATTTTTGTTTAGATAAAATGGCTATGTTTTTCTCTGATTTATCAAGGTTAAGTATAATACAAGTTTATTTTTTATTTTATTTGGATTGTTTTCTCATGAAGAGACTGATTAATCTGAAGTTCCTAAATTTATACACATTGATTGATCAAATCACCTAACAATACTCTTCCATAATGTTTAAGATTATGAACTACATAAATTTGTGTTAAAATAAATTGGCTCATTATTCTGACAAACTTTTTATATCAACCTCAATTATGTTTTGTTGTATGTCAACTTAAACACAATTTTCAAGAAATTTTGTGGTTAATTGCTGTGGAATTCGAACCTGGTTATACAGAACAAAACATTGCCTGATCCTACACCATCTTCACGATCCTTGGCTTGTTTGAGTCCATAGTTGCAGCCATTGTGTAATGTGTTCCAACCTAGGAGACTCATCTT
Organism: Loxodonta africana; assembly: GCF_030014295.1. NCBI lineage: Eukaryota > Metazoa > Chordata > Mammalia > Proboscidea > Elephantidae > Loxodonta > Loxodonta africana. Next base: position 160,079,281 of record NC_087344.1, on the reverse strand, counting down.
CCAGTGCCATATTGGACAATATTAGGTTATGATTCATAAAATTTTCTTGATGGCTAATTTTTGGAAGTAGATCACAAGGCCTTTTCTCCTTGTCTGTCTTAATCTGGAAGCTCTGCTAAAATCTGTCCACCATGGGTGACTCTGCTGAAATTTGAAATACGGTGGCAGAGCTTCAGCATCATAGCAGCACACAAGACACCACAATTCTGACAGATGGGTGGTGGTCAAGATCTTTTGGTAACTTAAAACCTTGAACTAATATTAAATTGAGCTAATAAAGAAACATATTGGATACAAGCATTGATTACTAACCATAATGTTGTTTGTTTACTTTTGCTGTTTATTTTCAGATGCTATCTTTGGATCATGTTAGTGAGTATGTTCACTTTTATCACTTCAAGAAGGTATAAAAGGATTAGGGAGCTGTAGAAAGTTGTGTTATGTGTATTCAAGATCTTTGAGGGTCTGCTAAAATGCCTGTATAGAATAGGTAGTTTTGAATTGCCTACCTCCCAATTTTCTCTGTAAAACAGAAACTAGTTACTTTGTTTAAAAATCATTATAAAATTATGGTATATTCACACAATGGAATACTATGCATTGATAAAGAACAGTGAGGAATCTGTGAAACATTTCATAACATGGAGGAAACTGAAAGGCATTATGCTGAGTGAAATTAGTCAGTTGAAAAAGGACAAATATTGTATAAGACCACTATTATAAGAACTTGAGAAATAGTTTAAACTGAGAAGAACACACTCTTTCTTGGTTACAAGAGGGGGCAGGAAGGGAGGGAGGGAGAGGGTTGTTTACCGATTAGACAGTAGATAAGGACTACCTTAGGTGAAGGGAAGGACAACACTCAATACAGGGGAGGTCAGCACAGCTGGACTAAACCAAAAGCAAAGAAGTTTCTTGAATAAACTGAATGCTTCAAAGGTCAGCGGAGCAGGGGTGGGGGTTCGGGGACTATGGATTCAGGGGACATCTAAGTCAATTGGCAAAATAAATTCTATTACGAAAACATTCTGCATCCCACTTTCAAGTGTGCCATCTGGGGTCTTAAACTCTAGCAAGCGGCCATCTAAGATGCATCAATTGGTCTCAACCCACCTGGATCAAAGGAGAATGAAGAACACCAAGGACACAAGGTAATTATTAGCCCAAGAGACAGAAAGGGCCACATGAACCAGAGACTACATCAACCTGAGACCAGAAGAACTAGATGGTGCCTGGCTACAACCGATGACTGCCCTGACAGGGAACACAACAGAGAACCCCTGAGGGAGCAGGAGAACAGTGGGATGCAGACCCCAAATTCTCATAAAAAGACCAGACTTAATGGTCTGATTAAGACTGGAAGAATCCCAGCGGTCATGGTCCCCAAACCTCCTGTTGTCCCAGGACAGGAACCATTCCCGAAGCCAACTCATCAAACATGGATTGTGCTGGACAGTGGGTTGGAGAGAGAAGCTGATGAGGAGTGAGCTTCTTGCATCAGGTGGACACTTGAGACTATGCTGTCATATCCTGTCTGGAGGGGAGATGGGAGGGTAGAGGGGGCTAGAAACTGGCAAAATGGTTACAAAAGGAGAGTCTGGAAGGAGGGAGTGGACTGACTCATTAGTGTGAGAGTAAGTGGGAGTATGTAGTAAGGTGTATACAAGTTTATATGAGAGAGACTGACTTGATTTGTAAACTTTCACTTAAAGCACAATAAAAATTATTTAAAACAAAAAAGTCAATATAATATAGGAGGTTAAAACCATACTAGGAACAACAGTGACAAAAAAAAATAACCATGCATTTTTGTTTTTCGAGGGAAACAGAAGAGTTTTTTTTGTCCTGAACTGTCAGTTTGTTCCGGTCATAATGAGAAAGCGCATATCAAAGGACAAAACTTCAGGAAAATGCATTTTATTTGGTTTGGTTTAAAACATCTGAGTCTGAAAAGAAACTATGAACTTTTAAAATTTTGGTAAATTTTGGTCAGTTTTGATGGGTTTACTTCCTTGACTTATTGCTTAATGCCTTCATCTACCATGTGAAAAGTTATTCTTTACCATCTGTGTGATCTGCCCAGAGATCAAAGATTTTGTGTCTTAACAGAATCGACCCTTTTGATTTTGCTCTCCCAAGATCAGATCCTAGATTTAGAAAATATGAAGTAAAACTTCCAGAATATCATTTATACCTAAAGCTATTCTGAGATAACTTAGAAGGCTCATGAAAAATGTCAATGACTTAATTTACCTTATAAGGGGAGACATGTTAGAAATAATTAGGTTTGTTTGCTATGTTCCATATTCCTTAACTAGCTTAACATTATTGTAAGAGTTGGATAGGAAGAATCATCAAATTATAAAAAACACTCAGTCTCCCCTGAATTAAGTTTGAATAGGTAAAATATTGCCAATGTAAACATTTCAAAAATTGCTTGCTTCATGTGAAGGCCCTGGAGATTTCTCAGTGATCTCACTGTCCATAATATATTTTTACCCTCGGAGAAAATGTTGATCAAACACTTATGAAATAGTTACATATTGCACCCTGTCTTAGTCTGGGTTCTCTGTTGTTGCTGTTAGGTGCTGTGATGGTTAAGATTGTGTGTCAGCTTGGCCGGGCCATGATTCTCAGTATTTATATGTGATCACCCCCATAATGGGATCTACTGTGAATAGCCAATCATTTGAAAGAGTTTCCTTGGGCATGTGGCCTGTATCCAAATATAAGTAGACTTTCTGGATCCTGCAGCTGCCTCCTGTTCGTCTGACCTCCAGTTCTTGGGACTTGACCTGACAGCTTACCTGCTGATCTTGGAATTCGTAGCTCTTCAGAGCCTATGAGCAAAAGCCCTGCTCTCCGACCTGCTGATCTTGGGCTCGTCAGCACCTGTGGCTACTTGAACCAAAAACTTCTATTCTGATCCATGGACTTGGGACGTTTCAGCCTCTAAAACTGTGAGCCATTCCTTTGATGTAAGTCTCTTTCTATATGTATTTATACACTTTACTGGTTTTGCTTCTCTAAAGAACCCAGCCTAAGACAGGTGTTGTTGAGTCAGTTTTGACTCATAGTGTTCCTATATACAACAAAACAAAACACTGCCCAGTCGTCTAGAGGAGTAAAACCAGTGAAACATATATAGAAATATATAGAGAGAGATTTACTTCAAGGAGATGGATAACATAATTGTGAGGAAATTGCTTACCCAACGGTGGGGGCTGGTAAGTTCCAAACCCATGGGTCAAGTGGTAGGCTGGTGTCCTCTGCTGGCTCACAGGGTTGCAGGGGCTGACAAATCCAAAATCTGCAGGTCAAGAGTCAGGCTGGAGACTGCTGCAGGCTTATGTCCCAAGCCCTGGAGGTCAGACGACAAGGAAAGTATAGTGGAGAGAAAGAGAGAGAGAAGAGGAGGGAGGAAGTGAAGGAGTAAGGAAGTAAGGGAGGGTTGGAGGGAGACAGTAAGTTTTGCCAGAACATCCTTTTGTATACTAGAGGCAGGCCACAACCCCAAGGAAACTCCCCTTTCAACCGATTGGCTGATCACATCAAATCACATAGTGGAAGGTGATTACAATATGGAAGGTCACCCAGTCCAGTGTCTACCAAACCGCTGAGATTATAGCCTAGCCAAGTTGATACATAGCATTAACCTACACATATGCCAATAAAGAATTTTACATTCTCTACATTCTGATACTACTGGTTACTATAATAAGTTAACCTTAACCTCAGCCTTTCAGTCATTGTCATCTACAAATAATTTTTCTTTTATTCTGATGCTTGCCTGAAGACCCTTTAATAAGCTACAAGCTAGGGTTTGTGTCTTCATTAAAACACAAGACTCTCCTACGAGGTCTTCACAAAGGAGGAGAGTCTCAGAGCTTTGAGGAAAGGAGTGCATCAGGGACTTCCAACTATTGATACTTCAAAGATACACCCTTGGGTACAGACTTCCCAGCTCAGACTACTTTCCATTCACAGTTCTGTGGGTCAGGAATCTTAGCATAACTCTGGCTCAAGATCTGTCACGAAGGTGCTGTCAAGATGTTGACCAAGGTGGCAGTCTCACATGAATCTTGACTAGGGAAGTTTCCACTTCCAAGCTCACTCATGTGGTTGTCAGAGGAATTTGGTTCACCACAGACTGTCAGAATATGGGCCTGCTTCCTCACTGGCTGTTGGCCAGATGATTCCCTCAGTTCCTTATCACATGTGCCTTTTTATAGAGTTGCTCATAACACGGCAGCTGGCTTCCTTCAGAGTGAGTGAACCAGAAAGAGCACCTCCAAGAAGGAAGTCACAGTCTTTTTGTAACCTAATCTCAGAAGTGAAATCCCAACACTTCTACCACATTTTACGCTTGAAGCAAGTCGGTAAGCCTAGCCCACTCTCAAGAAAAAGTGATCATGCAAAGGCATGAATACCAGGAGGTGGGATCATTGGTGATCATCTTAGAATCTACCTACCACAGACCTCAGAAAGCTTTTATACATTTGAGTTATACCTATCAATATTATCTGTATTAAAAACTGATAAGGAAATTTTAATATATTTATTTATTAATTGATTCATTTGAAGATAGCAATAGTAAATGCATTGCACTTTATCATAAATAATATCTCAGCATTATTCTGAAAATAGTTTTCATCTCATGGGCCCTTGAGAGAGAATAAAAAAAGCCAAACCAAACCCACTGCCCTCGAGTCGATTCCGACTCATAGCGACCCTGTAGGACAGAGTAGAACTGCCCGATAGAGTTTCCAAGGAGTGCCTGGCGAATTTGAACTGCCAGCCTCTTGGTTAGCAGCCGTAGCACTTAGCCACTACGCCACCAGAGAGAGAATAGATATCCTAAAGAAAAGCATCAGTTTGTTCCAGAATATGAAAGAGCATAATGAAGGACAAATTTGGAAACTTAAATTTATTTGCCTTAGTTTAATACATCTGTGTCTGAAAAAAAAAAAACAACAACTATGAAAGGTGTTTAAATTATAACAAAGTTCACTCAATTTTCATGGGCTTACGCCATAGTTTACTGGTCAGTGCATTTTTCTACAGTATAATGATAGAGATTCTGCATCTGACCGAAAGAATTTTCTGAACTTTATGTGGACTTTATTAAGACTTTTATGATTTAAGAAAAAAACAAAACAAAGCAAAGTTTCTTCACTTAAAATTCTTTTTGGTAATGTTACCTTCTATGTTTTATTTATTCTTAAATGTTTTATTGATATTTGGATTAAACAGGTCACGAAGAACTTTTTCTTAGTCACCGATGATTCTGTCTTCAAATGTCCACATCTCCTCTTACACCTTTTTTTTTTTTCACTCTCAAAACTGGATCCTAAATATACGAAAAACATAAAACTTTTCAAGATCTCTTTTATTCCTGAAATTATCTTTTCAGTTCCCTAGAAAATCACAAAGATTCATTCTTTTACCTTATAAAAAGGAATACTTAGACTAGGCAAATGTTAGGGGCGACGGTTTAACAGTGGTTACCAGAGGTGGGAGGGAGGGAGGACGGAGGAAATCATTGACTAAGGAGCAGTGAGTTTCTGTCAATGGTTCTACAACACAGTTGATGTGACTGGTACCACTGAGTTGTACACGTGGAAATGTTGAATTGGCAAACATAGTATTACCTATATTTTAAGAACAATGAAAAAATGTGTTTTTAAAAAAAAGAGTACTAGAAATAAATAGGTGTATTCGATGTGCTCCAATTGTCAGTTACATGGGAAGAAGAGTTGTCAAGTCAGAAAACACACCCACACACCCAGGGTTGCATTTATAGAGGTAAAATGTTATTAATATAAATATTTCAGAAATTATATGCTTTATGTGAAGTCCTTGGATATTTGCCAATGTCTTCGCTGCCTATAATACAGAATGCTTTTTCCCTCAGTGATAACACTGATCAAAACTCTAATGAATAGTTCTGCTGCATTTTCCTATATTTATCAGAGTCCTAGAGGTACTTTGCCTGATATTAGGCAATAACATCATGTTATCAGCAATATGTTCACATATTAAAATTTTTCATTGGCCACAAGCTTAATTCTCTAATCTGCATTTAGCCTCTTCTATCAGTGAAAAAAAAAAAAATTTTTTTTTTTTTTATCAGTGGCTCTTGGAGCCCTGGTGGCACAGTGGTTAAGTCCTGGTTAAGTACTATGGCTGCTAACCAAAAGTTCAGCATTTCGAATCTACCAGTCGTTCCTTGGAATCCTTATGGGGCAGTTCTACTCTGTCACTATGAGTTGGCATTGACTCGATGGCAGTGGGTTTGGCTTTTTGGTTATCAGTGGCTCTCAACTGGGGATGTACATGACTGACTTACCCATGGAGTTCAGCAAAAATCCAGGTGTGTAGGCCCTACTGCAGTCTTACCAAATCTCTTAATATTCTTGGAAAAAATTATGCTTTGGGATTGTTATAAGTTAACCTCAGAATTTTTTATCTTTATGTGCCACTAAAACAATCAAATTTACTTGACAGTTGTGTTTTTCATATTATGAACCTTCATCAGACCTTTCACATTTGAAAGTTATCTGTTGTAAATTAACCACAACCATTAATCTCTGTCATCTAGAGATGGTTTTGTTTTCACTCAGATACTGGCTGAAAGTCTCTGCTGTAAGGTATAGCAGAGTCTGTGTCCTCAACAAAGTATACCCTCAGAGCCTGACTTATACAGAAGGACTGGACCAGGTCCTGCAAATTATTGACCCTTCAAAGACTGGTCTCTTAGGTACAGGCTTCTGTGCTGACATTGCTAGATAACTTTCAGTCCGTAGCAACGGGCTGAGTCAGAATTTCCAAACTGTTTTAGAAACAGATGACTTCACAAAAGCAGACTGTTAACTCAAGATCCAGCAGAAGGAGAATTAATTACGTAAGATTGAATAAGCGATGAGGCAGCTTTCATTGTGGCTATTTTGGATATTGCTGATATTGTTTTAAGCGTCTAGTTTTTTACATATATGGGAAGTGCTTCCTCTTCCTAAGCTATCTGTAATCCAAAACAATTTAGTAAACTCTACCTTTGTAAACTGAAATAATACATTTAAAAGTGATATCCGATTATCCTTGAACCCAAATCAGAAGTTTTAAATTCCAAATCTCTTTATTGTCATGGCAATATTGTTATTTACATAGGTCCTACCAGGATATAAATGGACAAAGTGATTGTACAACCAAGGCCTTAGCTGCCCTACTGCATTTGAGAATAAGCCTCACTGAACTAGTATGATCAGACAGTTTTAGGAACAAGGGTTGAGTTTATTTAAGGAGCTGATGCCTACAAAGATTTCCTGGGAATATGGGCTGGGTTCCTAGCTTATAGGGTCCCATTCTCACAGGTGGTAAAATTTTCACAAGATCAAAATCGTGTAGGAACTCACAAGCTTTATCTGCAATTCATGAATTGGGAAGCTTCTGGTCTGGAAGTCAGACCAGAGAGAGAGCTCGGAGATTGGTACAAAGCACAAGGGTTTTATAGACACAGATACACAGGAACGAGCAAGCTACACTGGGCAATTTCAGGTTGGCTGATGGGCATTCCCTTTCCTTATTTGGGATTAAGGGGAAATTTTGAACCCGGTAAAGTTGAGCAGGCAAGTCCTGATTGGTTAACTTCGGTTCGGCTTCTGGGAAGGTCAGGCATTTACAGGAAATGCCTTAATTAGGTTTCAGTTTGCTTAGCACAAGTGACTCCATCTTGGGCCTAGTATAGTCAGGTTAACAAAGGTCAATTCCCTGAAGGCCAGAGCCCTTCGCAAATTCAGGGGACCTTGAGAAGAGAGGGATTTACTCAAAGTTATAAACAAACAACAACAACAAAACTAAACCCATTGCCATCAAGTCAATTCTGACTCATAGCATGCCTATAGGACAGAGTAGAACTACCCCATAGGGTTTCCAAGGAGCACCTGGTACATTCGAACTGCCAACCTTTTGGTTAGCAGCTGTAGTTCTTAACAACTATGCCACCAGGGTTTCCACTCAAAGTTATAAGTACTGTGAAATCTGGTGGAGAGTTTCTCTCCGTGCCGTTTTCCCTACTAAAATCCCTACCTCCACTTCTCTGTCTGAAGAATCCCACGCCAAACCAAGCAACCCTAGCATCCAAGCTCAAACATTTCCTCCTCAGGGAAGACTTCTCTAGGCAGAAAAAACATCTTTGTCCCATATTCTCAAAGCACTTGCAAATCTTCATGCCCAGGGCAAAATCCAGAGTGTCCACAACATGGAAGCTGAAAACATAACTACTGAATGAACCATTAAGTGATAAATGAATGAATGAAGAAATGGCTTGCAACTAAGAGGTAATAGCATTTGAATTGAGATTTCAGAGATAGCAGATTTTAAAATCAGGGGTGAGGGTGGTCTTGAGGACGCTACTTAACATTGGCCCACCCCTGTCCATCCCAGAGATGGGGGTGTGAAGCCCTAGTGTTAAAACCTTGGGAGACAAATCTGATCAGGAAACCTCCATCCCTTATTCTTATCTGAGCCAGCAAATTACCTAATCTTTCTTAGCCTTCATTTCTTCTACGGATTGAGAAAAACAATATCCATATTCTAGGACGGCTATTAGGATTAAGGCAGATAATGTCTGTAAAACATTTAGCCACTGGCACCAAGTAAATGGTAGCTATTGTATTGTTATCATCATCATTTCCTCCCTCAAGGCTTCCCAGCAAGCACTATATTAGCAAGTTAATAGGTTGCCTGACCTAATTGCTCTCCCTTAACACATTCTTAATCCCTGGTGGCTGCATGTACAAACCAAGGCTTTTACCTCTGGAGGTCAGCGTTCACAATTAGTAATTCCTCCCTGAGAGGGTTGTGTGTTTCTGGGACTCTGTGAGGCTCTGGATGCTCAGGGTGACCTCACCCAGCCTGCGAGTTAGTTCCCTGAAAAGGTCTCTTCAGCGTCCCATGCCTGCTCCATGTTTGTGGGTTTTGGCAGCTGCTGCTGAGGCCAGAGAAGCTAAGCTGTGAGGCCAGGCCTCTCTTGGGTGGATCTCAGGCTCAGTCCAGAGTGCTAGAGAAGAGCTGGCCCACCCACCTAGAGGAAACAGAGGGAAGGCTGGGGAGCCCCTCGAAAACTCTGCTTCAGACAGAGCAGAATTTACTTTGTAGGCTTCTCCTAACTCAAGAGATTCCCTTGGAGAGAAGGGAAGGGGATGGGATGGGAGGTAGAACTCAGGGATACCGGCACCTACATTGTTTTAGATACTCTTGATCCTCTTGAGCAGGTCGTTTCAGAGTTTGAGAGAGATCCAAAATCTTGACACTTTCTGAAGCTTCTTTCTGTTTCTTGAAGCTTCCGATAAAATTAAAAATAAATATAAACCTGACTATACTAAACCCAAGATGGAGTCACTTATGCCAAGCCCCACATCAACAAACTGAAACCTAGCTAAATTTCTATGTTTTGTGAATGTCTAACCTTCCCAGGAGCGAAAACCCAAGTCAATCAACTGACTCTCCCAGAAACAGAAACCTAAGCTAGCCGGTTATGACCAGCCTGCTCAGTTTAACCTAGTTCAAAATTTCCCCTTGATACCAAATAAGGAAAGAAAATGCCTGGCAGCCAGCCTGAAATTTGGTCCAGGCCAGTATAGCTTCCTTGTTCCTGTGTGTCCTTCAGGGCCGGATTAAGGCATGTGAGGGCCCTAAACGCTGGTAATGTGTGGTGTCTCCTCATCTGCTTACTCACGCATTCCAAAGGGATATGTGTGTTATGTATATACATGTGTATAGCTATAGGGTCACTATGAGTTGGAACCAACTCCACGGCACCTAACACTAACAACTATGTCTATATCTATCTATCTATCTATATATGTATATGTATGTATGTAAATGTATTTTTTTGGGTATTCGCAATGTTAGTATTGTTGTAGGGTAAAAAAAATCACAAAGTTTAGTAAAGCAAGAAGAAAGTTTTATTCAGCATGTATTCAAAAAGGCAAAAGTGGAAAGTGGACAAGCATGCTGCTAGAACCATGTCTGCCCAAGTCCAAGAAATATTACAGAATAAGCAAGAATGGGAGAATGGACAGGCACACGGCCACAGCCATGTCTGCCTGAGTGCAAGGATGTTACAGAGACATTAGTATATATCAACATTACAAAATGAACAAAACCATTGAAAGGTTCATCTTTTCACAGATTGGCTAGAGACTGTCATCCTACATTTTGAATTGCCTTTCTTAATCATTACTACAGGTTTCAGTAACAACAGTCAGGAGGGTCTTCATTGGTCCAACAATTTTCTATTCACTGATAGAAAAAGGTAAGAGTGGAAAGTCTTTTGTGTTCTGGCTTATGTGAAAGTTTCCCCAAAAGATATTTCCCAAGATTATCCTATCTATTGTCTTCATACCTCAGGGCCCAGCTGATGTGTCCTTGTGAGTCCTTGTGAGCCCAGCTCCAGCTAGGTCACGTTCTCTACGCTCAAGCACAGAGAATAATGACTCCAATATTAGTTCCTAAATCAGTATTATAGTAAATATATGCTAGATTGTGTCCGCATATATGCCAAATATATTTTGAAGTTAAAATTATAAGTATTATTGTTTATAAAACTTAAGACATAACTCTATGTAAATGCTATACATTTAAAAAGTAACTTGATTGAATTTGTTGCATTGGTCAACTTATTCAGGTTCCCTTGCTTTTGTGTGTCATCTGGAATAGGAGTTCCCGTTGGTTGTTTACCAGGATGTGCATACGAGCATACCCTTGTGTTTGTATTATGTGAGAGCACTTCAAAATACGGGGTGCTTGCCATAACTAAATGGCTAATTTCAGACCTAAATTAACTTCATTTGAAATTAAACTGCAGCCTGACCAAAGTCTCTGCCTCTACTGTCCTGAAGAGGCAATTCAGCTTCTTGTAAAAGTTTAACACAAAAGAAGTAAGGGTCAGAATTTTTTTTAGCTTGTACTAAGAATTGTTTGTTAAAAGGTGTTTGTCAAGGATGTTTACGCAGCTTGTCCTAGGGAAAAATAGTTCAGTCAACATGAGGTTAGAAAATAAAATTTGATAATGCTAAGTAGAGATGAAGCCCTGAAATTGTTTCCTAACTGTAATGAAGATGAAGTAAAAGCCAGTTAACCAAGTCATAATCTAATCTACTAACCCTCTCAAACCAGACTTTATTCACTCACTGAGACCTTGGCCCCATTTCTACTGACTTCTTGTAAAATCTATAATTAAGGTAGAAGTATAGCTTGTTTTCTTTAAGATAAGAGGAAAAAGTAAACATGCAGAAAGCTGACTCAGTTGTTCCCCAGGATGTTAACTAATAGACTTGCTGGTGTTTAAAACAATGTTTTGTTTGGTCAAACATATTCCAAGAAGTTAGAGATAAATGTTAAGTTACAGATTGATGTAAAGAAAGGTTGCAGTTAACAAACCTCTTTGTAACTTTTTTTCCTCCTTTCTGAAACCCTGCCTGCAAGCACTAAGTCTTCGTTTGCTCCATCTGATAAAAATTTCACTGTTCTTCCTCCAATTTGGAACACTGTAGTATCCTGCCTGGATACTTGTGTGTCTCCCAGTTTTCCAAAGGTTTTTATCCTTTAATAAAACTCTTGATTTTTATTTCTCGGAGAGTGTAAGTCTGATGTTTCACTACAACAATACCATGGCAAAGAGCATTGCTAGCCCTTCCTGGCTGGATTTGCCGGATCAGCAGTCGTGGATGTACAAACGGTTTTCTCAAAATGGATTAGAGGCCCGTAATCTGTTAATATAATCCACCCTTGCCCAGTAACCGCTCATGTTGGATCCAGTTGCGTATTTGGAGAATGTAGCAAGAGTTAGACATGACAGCCCACCTCTACCTCTTGTTTATTAGAAAGAAAGAGCATGCTCCCAAGGGACCAGCCAAGATAAGGAGTTTCAATTACACAGGAGTGGATCATAGGAGACAGATGCCGATGAAAGTGTTGAAGTGGTAGGGGCCTCATAGTTTAAAACACCTGGTGCGTGGGCACCCTCGTGACCCCAAGCGAACTTTATTTCGGGCCGGCACGTTCTCACTTACCGGACAGCGTCAGTACCAATTTCATTTAGTGCCCTGCCAGTTCCCTTCCACTGTGGCGCTTGTTTATCCTTGTGTCCTGTCTGCTTGGCATCTATGGGTCTTTGTTTTGAATAACCAGTGCACCTGTTTTGTTGCTGGCCTAACCACATGCTTATTGGGCAATTCATCCCCAGTATCTGTGCTTTCAAAAACCCCTCCACTTTGTACCACACTTCTGAACTTTTATCTGACTCTCAGACCAGATGTTCCCCAATTCATGAATTGAAAAATAAAGCTTATGAATTTGTACACAAATTTAATATCCTGGAAATCTTTTAACATGCCTATATGGAATAAGAATGTCAATTTATAAATTTTGCATTAATGCTTTTAACAAAAGTAGCGTAACAACTGAAGAACCACATTTTGAGATAATATCAGAGTCAAATATCAGGCTTTTTGTGAACAGGAAACCCAGGCCCTCCTGATCCCACCCCACCAACCCCTCACCCCCTCATTGTGCCTTGCTGGTCTGGTGTGTGGTGTGTGTCCGAAGGGAGCAGACTGAATATGAAAGGAAGTGAACTGGTGTTCAAGTCCAAGGCTGGTGCTGGGTATGGAGACACAGTTTCCCCTGACCTGGGTATAAGGAGGACCAGAGGACCCCAGTTCTTCCTTCAGTGGCTCTAATAGCCTTGGAGCCAATCCAATCGAGTCTCCTGGCACATTCACAATGACCATTGTGGATGGTCATTTCTTCGACCCTGGGAGCACTGCCAAGTCCCCTTGCTGCAGGGCCAGTTTCCCATACTCAGCCCTGGGCCCCAGGAGTACTGCTGGGCCTGCCTGGGCTCATGGGGGTACTCACTGGGCCTGAGAACCGAGGACAGGAGTGGGAAGGCACTGGGGGAGGGGGACGGAGAGAACACTACAAAGATAATCATAAAGATTCAAGGCTGCCATCTCTGGAGGAACAGAACTAAAGCCCTTGGTCTTTGTGTTAAAGAAACAGGTTGGGCACAGTTGTGCGGAGCCAGTCTAGTTTGTCCAGGCTGAGAGCTGACCTGCTGCCTCAGTCCCTGCAGCTGTCCTTGGTCCAGAGAGTGCAGCAAGAGCCCTTGTGCTTGTCCTGGGGCCCAGTGAACAGGCTGAGGGCCGGCTTGGGTGGGCTTCAGGCTGCTGGGCCTGGCCACGGGAATAGAAGCCTCTGGCAGAACCATTGGATTCCTGGGTGTCTAATAAGTACAGGGCAAGAAGAGGGACTCTGCCCAGGGTTCCTGCATCCCCCCATGGCTGAGACCAGGGTAACGCCAAAGGGCCATTAATTAATTCATGTATCAAATTGTCAGTGAGCACTGCCTCTGGGCAAAGGTTTTGTATTTTGCTTATCACTCAGAGAGGTGAGGCTGCTCCTGGGTTGAGGGACATGTAGAAGGAGAGCTTAGACTTCGCTGCCTGATTCTTTCCTCCACGCCTGGAAAAGGGATGTCAGCTGTCTCCTCAGCCTCACGAAACCTCCATTCTACTTTTCAAAATAGGACAGGAAAATGCGGCCTGAAGGGAACCTAGCTGCTGTCTCTCTGGAGAGGCTGAGGGGTGAGAGACAGCCATTTGTTCCCTTAGAATAGCAAGGCACAGAATGGACGGGCCAGGGTGTGAGGAAGGGAGGCCCAGACAAACCATCTCCCAGACTCCCTATATTTATTGTAAATCACAGAAGCAAGCAGAGGAACAAGGAAAGGGAAGAAAGGGAGAGGTGTCTAACATGGACTGAACACCTATTATTCACTGTATGCAACTGCTTTTTTTGTAGCTCAAAAACAATCAGATATCAGCAATTTCATATGGTTTGAACTAATATGCACCAGACCCATTATTTCCCTGAATCTGTACAAAACTTGGAAGCTACGCGCTGTTATTCCCATTGGTCCATGTTAGGCATTAAGGAATCAGCCCAAAGTCCACAGTGGAGGAAGTTGTAGAGCTGGGCACAGGTCCCTCTGGCTCCAAAAGCCCAGAGCTGGCCCCACTACAGCAGAATGAACTTGTGAAAGACTGAATATTAAAGTCTCTTTCATGGTTCCAGCTTCCTACACTACATATTCTCTACCTGTTCCTCCAGATGCCTAGTCCTGCCTTCTCCATTCTGCTCTCTGCCCCAAGCTGAACTTCACGTGGGTCTGGCCAATGGCAAGCGCCAATGGAGGATGCTGAGATGGGGGATTTACTCCTCTGGATCCCTCCGGTCTTGCTCCTGTAGCTATAGCTCCCCCACCAGATTCCAGTAAATGCTTCTCCACTTGACCTCTGGGCCCAGGGATGGCAATGGCTCTCTTCTCCCCTCTTGCTAGCACCATGGTGATTCATCACCTCTTGATGGCTTTCCTCGTCCTGTCCATTCCCTTGTACCTTGTTTCTTCAGGAAACTCTCATCAGTCACCCTGTCAAGTATGGCTTCTTTTTCTCATAGGGTTCCCAACAGATACACTCAATGTTTTTGCTCCCTTTCCCCAGCTGTGATACTCTTGCCTCCCCACACCCAGTACCCAGTGGCCTTCCAGGTCTCTTCTTCACTTCCCAGTACCCCTCTTTTAATAATAATAATAAACAGTTATCATCAGATAGATCCAACTCATGGTAACCCCATGTGTTTCAGAGTAGAACTGTGTTCCACAGGGTTTTCAGTGGCTGATGTTTTGGAAGCAGAGTGCCAGGCTTTTCTTCCAAGGCTCATCTGGGCGGGCTTGAACCTCCAACAGGGGCTCCAACAGTCTTTTGTACCGCAGGGCACAGAAGATGGAGGTTCTTGGATGCTAAGCTCAGTGGTTGAGACTTCTGAACAGTAGAACTTAAAGAAGCTCTAATAGCTGGATGTAGGCAGGCTGGAAGGGAGATCATGGAGAGTACATTCAAGTATGAGGCACCGAAGACCTAGGGTGACTGCACGTGGGTGGAAAGGAAGGGATGGTTCCTAGTTGTGTTAGAGGCTTGCAGGACTGTGTGGATATGGAAACAGAGGTAGGAGGTGTGAACGTTTTGAGCCTGGATATTAGAGAGGACTGTAGTATCATCCGGTCCCCTAGGAAAGGCAGAAGGAGGTACTGTTTCTGAGAAGAGGACAGGGTGTGTCTGGTTCTGGGAGTACAACCCAGGATTTGTGTCTGACCCCCAGACTTAAAGCTTCACCTCTGCCGGAGGCACATGCCCACGCTGACTGGGTGGGCTGGCAGTCTGGGAAAGGAGCCGGACCCCTGAGTTCTCCACCATTCTACGTCTTGACAGGGTCACACCATTACTTCCCAGAACTGCCTGGTGAAACAATGTGTGGGCCAAGAGAGCCAATCAGCAGAACATTTTACTTATTTGTTCCCTGCCAATATCGTTAGCCTTCTCTGGGCGGACCTTAATTGGGGTGACTGAGAGTGCCAGTACAGCCGTTGCAGCCAGCCTGCGGTCTTTGTCTTCCCCTCAGTGTAGGAGGGATTGGAAGAAATCCTGCCTTTTACAAACCCTTTTTAATTCTGATGGCGAAATTGCAGAATTACTGTGAGTCTGGCGCCATCTATTGATTGATTCAGGGTCCACCTGTCACCCCGTCCAACTGCTCTCCTCAGCAGCTGGTTTGCCTTCTTAATGCGCAGAGGTTCTTAGACTTTGGTGTGTGTGAAAATCACCCGGGATGCTGGTTAAAAATGAAGGTGCCCATACAGATCTCAAGGTTTTAATTTACTTTGTCTGAGGTGGGATCCAGGAATCTGCTTCTCTAACTAGCTTCTCAAGATGATTATGAGGCAGGATGCTGGACCGTATTTAAGAATGTATCTAATGTGTCTTCTGTAAAGTGACCTGTTCTGCATGGATAATTATGTACATTTGCGTGGTTCTGAGAACGACACTCCTCACTCCTAAATCTGTATCTTCAGGCCAAATCACAAGGGTTTTAGGTTATTTGCTTAATATTTCCAGAAACAGACCCCACATACTCAACATGGCCATTTCTGAGTCTTAATCTCTATACCTCATTCCCAGCCCCCAGATAACTCTTTATTCCTGATTTTAGTTCTTTTAGGCACTACCATCTTTCTAGACACCAAATCAGAAAACTGGGACATATCTTTAGTCTGCTGTCCTCCATACTCGCCCATAGCTACTCAGTCAGGATTTTACGCTGATTTTGCCTCATAAATTTAAGTCCTCTCTTCTGTATTCCTACTACTACTTGGGTTCAGGCCCTTATCTACTCTTTTGTGGACAATTCAACAGCCTACTAAGTGATTTTATTGGTTCTCTCTTCACCGCTCTTAAATCTATTCTAGATACACCAACTGGAGTGATGTATGTGTTGCCTCTCTGTTTAAAACCCCTCAGTTGTTTCCCATCTCCTAGATTGCAGTTTGGCAAACTTATTCTATAAAGGGGCACACAGGAAATATGCTAGCCTTTGTGAGCCATATGGTCTCTGTCACAACTACCCAATTCTGCCATTTTAGAACTAACAAATACAATATTTGAAAAAGAAAAACTCGCTGAGTGGGCTGAATGAATGGGAGAATAGAGACAACAGGGGAGAGAATCAAACTTGAGAATCATTCTGGAGAACTGAAAGAAAACAGATTTTATAAAATGAATAGAGTCGCAAGTACTGATGAGACAACTTAAAAGGCCTAACATTTGTATCATTGGAGTGACAGAATGAGGGAGAAAGATTGAGGAGAAAAATGAAAAAATAATGGCCAAAAACATCCCCAGTTTTGTGTGTATGTGTGTGCTTTAGGTGAAAGTTTACAGAGCAAATTAATTTCTCATTAAATAATTAACACACAAATTGTTTTGTGACATTGGTTGTCAACCCTGTGATGTGTCCACACTCTCCCCGTCTCTACCCCGGGTTCCCTGTTTCCATTAGTCCAGTTTTTCTGTCCTTCCTGCCTTCTCCTCTTTGCTTTTGGGCTGGTGTGCCCCTTTAGACTCGTATTTATGATTGAATTATGAAGCATCCTCTTCACACGTGCTATTGTTTGCCCTATAACCTAACCTAACCTAACCCATTGCTGCCCTATAGACCTGTCTAATCTTTGGCTGAAGGATGAACCATGGGAGTGACTTCAGTGCTGAGTTAAAAGTGCATCCAGGGGCCATCCTCTTGGGGTTTCTTCTGCTCTGTGAGACCAGCAAGTCTGGTCTTTAAAATGTCCCAAATTTGATGAAAGACAAACCTTCCGAAAGTCATATGTTGAGTGAACATAAAGAAAAATATGCCCAGACACATCATTATCAAGCTCCTGAAAGCCAAAGATTAAAAAAAAAAAAAAAAATCTTGAAAACACCCAGAGAAAAATAGTATATTAT
Source organism: Loxodonta africana (assembly GCF_030014295.1). Taxonomy (NCBI): domain Eukaryota; kingdom Metazoa; phylum Chordata; class Mammalia; order Proboscidea; family Elephantidae; genus Loxodonta; species Loxodonta africana. Next base: position 160,061,879 of record NC_087344.1, on the reverse strand, counting down.
CTATAGGGGAACGATGGTTTAAGTGACTACGAATTTTTCATTAAAAGCCACAGAGCCCAGAAACAGGGGAACAACATCTTTGAGTGGTAAAAGAAAAGAACTGATAACCTGGAACTTTATATAGAGTAAAAATATCCTTTAGGAATGGTAGCAAAATAAAGACATTCTTAGGTGAATAAAACAAAGATCTCTGTCACAAGCAGACCTGTTCTAAAAGAAATGCTAAAGAAAGTTCTTCGTGCTAAAGGGTAATGATAACAGAAGGAAATAAGGAAGAACAAAAATAGAAAATATCTGAGTAAACACAAAAGATTATTTTTCTTAAGTTCTCTAACATGTACATGACTGTTGAAAGCAAAAATTACAACACTGGCAATCTTGTATGTCATTTAAATATATATGAAAAATATAAATGATGGTAAAGAGATATATGGTTATTAGGCTCCTATGTTTTGCTTGAAGTAGTAAATACGTTAACTCTAAGTAGGCTTAAAAGGACATTTTAAATATATATGCTATATGTGTTTCTATACACACACATACATACATACATATATATATTTCTAGAGCAACCACACAGAAAAAATATAAAGAGACATAGCTAGACGCGAAAGGTCATATATTGTATGCTTCTAAACCCCATTGCCATCGAGTCGACTCCAATTCGTAGTGACCTGATAGGACGGAGTAGAACTGCCCCATAGGGTTTCCAAGGAGCATCTGGTGGATTTGAACTGCTGACCTTTTGGTCAGCAGCCATAGCTCCTAACCACTATACCACCAGGGTTTCCATGTATGCTTCTAGCTATCTGAAATGTCCAGAATAGGCAAATCCTTAGAGACAGAAAGTAGGTGAGTATTTGCCAGGGGCTGAAGGAAGTGGGGAATAGGGAGTGGCTGCTAATGGTACAGGGTTTCTTTATTTGGAGTGAGGAAAATATTCTGGAATTAGATAACGGTGATTGTTGCATGACCTTGTGAATATATTAAAAACCACTAAATAGTTAAAAAACAAAAGTTGCTAAAAAAAAAAAAATACATCACAATCAAGCAGAACTTATCCCAGGAACACAAGGTTGGTTGAACATTTGAAATTCATTTTAATGTATCATATTAACAGATATCATAATTAATCATATTAACAGACTAAAGAATCACATGATCATCTCAGTACATGCAGTATAAGCATTTGACAAATTCAAAACACATATATGATTTTTAAAAAATAATAAAACTAGGAATAGAAAGAAATTCACTTTACTTGAAAAAAAGGTACCTACTAAAAACAAAAACAACCAGTAACATCATACTTAATACTTTCCTACTAAGATTGAGCACAATTCTTGTCCTACAGGATCTCCAGAATCGACTCAATGGCAACGGGTTATTAAAAAAAAAGACACCTTTTCCTCAAGCACATGTAAAATCAATTTTAAGAAATGATGGCTTTAAAATCCATATATTTGAAAACTTAGAAACATGCTTCTTAATAATTCATGGGTCAAAAAATTAATCATACTGGAAATTAGGTATTACTTATATTTTGGGAAGCCAATCTGTGTGTCTTCTCAGTCTCTTAACTATCTTCTTTCTCTTTCTTGGTCAGTGGCGCACCCACACCAGTTTGCCTCTACATTTTGGGCTTTGTTGGAACACCTCACTGTGGGGTGTGGGATTAGAATCCTGAGCAGTCAGTGAATGACCTGGTGATTTACCCTGGAAATGTATGGTAATGAATTTCCCATGAGATGAATCTTGACCAGTTGGAACTGGGAGATGAAAGGGAGCTGGGAAGATAAATTCCTCTTCTTTTTTCTTTCCTACAGACTACCCTCAGGTGAGGCTCCTCCTTGTAACCTTTCTGGAGAAGTCCAACACACTGAATGAACACCGCTGCTGAGCAGGTAGCTGCCTTCACATTGTGAAGTAGTATGTGGCACAAGAATGTATTGTTATCACATTTCGTTGTGTGTTCCCTTGTCTCATTTCTTTTTCTCTCATCTTTCAAAGAACATGTTAACATCTTAATCTTTGCCTCAGACTCTTGCTTTCTAAAGGGCCTGGATTAAGACAACTTAAATGTGAATAATAATAAAAACACAATATATCAAAACTTTTGGAATACAACTCAGGTTATTTAAAAGGAAACTTTGTGCTTTATCTATATTAAGAAAAAAGACTGAAAACTAATGAGTTTTCTTTGCAATTGCCTTATACACCTACAAAAGCTGGACAATGAAAAAGGAAGAGAGGAGAAAACTGTATGCATTGGAATTGCTGTGTTGGACTGTCAGAAGAATGAACGAATCAGTCTTAGAAGAAATACAACCAGAATGTTCCTGAGAAACATTCTGAGACTTTGGCTTGTTTACTTTGGACACATCATCAGAAAAGACGAATTGTTAGAAGAGGACATTGTGTTTGCTAAAGTAGAGGGTTGGTGAAAACAAAGAAGCCCCTAATGAAAGAGATTAATACAATACTCACAACGATGGACTCAAACTTACCAATGATCATGAAGGTGACTCAGGACTGGGCAATGTTCTACTCTGTTATACATAAAGTCACCAAGAATTGGAGCCAACTCAACAGCGAGTAACAACAACTGCCCAATTAAGATGGTTGTTGTTGTTAGTTGTCATCGAGTCAATTCCAGCCTAAGAAGGAATAAAAGAATAAATCCAAAGGAAACAAAAGGAAGAAAATAATAGCTAAGAGAAATAGTTAATAAAATAAAAAGAAGATGGAAAGAACATACAGAGTCACTGTACCAAAAAGAATTGGCTGATGTTCAACCATTTCAGGGAAAAGCATATAATCACAAACTACTGGTACTGAAAAAGTAAGTACAAACACACTAAAAAAAAAAAAAAAAAAACACTAAAGGCATTGGCAATAAACAGAATACCAATTGAGATGCTTCAACAAGCAGATGTAATGCTAGATGCGCTCACTCATCTATGTTAAGAAATTTGGAAGACAGCTACCTGGCCAACCAACTGGAAGAGATCCATATTTGTGCCCATTCCAAAGAAAAGAGAGCAAACAAAATGCAGAAATTATCGAACAATATCATTAATATCACATGCTAGCAAAATTTTGCTGAAGACAGTTTAAAAAACAGTTGTAGCCTTATACCAACAGGGAACTGCTAGAAGTTCAAGCCTGATTCAGAAGAGGACATGGAACAAGAGATACATTGCTGATATCAGATGGCTCTTGACTGAAAGCAGAGAATACCAGAAAGATGTTTACCTGTGTTTTATCGACTATGCAAAGGCATTAGACTATGTGTATCATAACAAATTATGGATGACATTAAAAAGAATGGGAAATCCAGAACACTTAATTGTGCTTGTCCAGAACCTGTACTTGAACCAAGAGGTAGTCATTTGAACAGAGCAAGGGGATACTGTGTAGTTTAGAATTGGAAAATGTGTGTGGTAGGGCTGCATTCTTTCACCTCACTTACTCAATCTATATGCTGAAAAAAATACTCAGAGAAGTTGGGCTACATGAACAAGAACACTGCATCAGGATTGGAGGAAGACTAATTAACACCCTGCGATATGCAGACAACACAACCTTGCTCGCTGAAAGTGAAGAGGACTTGAAGCCATTACTGATGAAGTTAAAAGACTACAGCCCTCAGTATGAATTGTGCCTCAACATAAGACAAATGAAAACCATTACAAATGGACCAATAAACAACATCATGGTAAATGGTGAAGACACTGAAGTTGTCAAGGGTTTCATTCTTCTTGGATCAACAATCAATGCTCATGGAAGCAGCAGTCAAGAAATCATACAACGTATTGCATTGGGCAAATCTGCTGCAAAAGACCTCTTTAAAGTGTTAAAAAGCTGTCACTTTGATGACTAAAGTGTACCTGACCCAAGCCATGGTCTTTTCCATCACCTCATATCCATGAGAAAGCTGGACGATAAAAAATGAAGACAAAAGAAGAATAGATGCATGAGAATTGTGGTATTGGTGAAGAATATTGGCTATGCCATGGACTGCTAGAAGAACAAACAAATCTGTCCTGGAAGAAGTATAGCCAGAATGCTCCTTAGAAGCAAGAATGCGAGACTTTGTCTCACTTAGCCTGGGCACTTCATCAGGAGAGATCAATCACTGGATAAGGACATCATGCATGGAAAAGCGGCCCTCAATGAGATTATTGACACAGTGACTGCAACAATGGGCTCAAACATAGCAATGATTGTGAGGATGGTGCAGGACCAGGCAACATTTCATTCTGTTATATATATGGTACTATGAGCTGGAGTCAACTCGATAGCACCTAAGAACAACAGATGAATATACCCAAAAGTTGGTTCTTTGAAAGTAAAAATACTTTAGAAAAACCTATGATAGGATGACTAAGAAAAAAATTGAAAATCCAAAAATTATAACTCTGTCAGTTATGTATGTCATTTAAATATATAAAGGCACAAATAACCAAAATAATAATGAAGAGAGGGAAAAAACTATAGTAAAGATTTTTTTAATAAGCTAATATTTTTAATAAACTTTATGTCAGTAAACTGTATTTCAAGATAGGACAATTTCCTGGTTATAACTTCAATACTGACTCAAGAAATAATATGAAACTGCAATAGAAGGTGAATCAGGATTCCCATAGGATAATGGCAGCCACCAAAAAGAGGATCTCTACAAACAACCTCCAAAAACCATACAGAAAAGTAAGGAGAACTAATAAGATTACCCTCAATCCACATGTATAGGGAAAGACAATTTACATATAAATGAGGAATAAACATATGCCATGAGCAGTGCCAGCTTTAGAGGCCACTCAGGAATGAAGAATCCAGCAGGTATTTTACAGAAGAGAGATGCAACAAGATCCAGAGAGTGGCAGAAGATGAAGAACCTCAATAGGAGTACATCATCAGAAGGAGAGGTTTTCATCCTGAGTGGAGAAATACTAGCAATAAGTTTGAGATCAAGTGGATCAGAGCAAAACAAAGGTCCCACTTTAGGAAGAGAGGGAGGTAACTTGAAAGGAGGAGAAATCGGTATGCTCAGAAACAAGATAGTATCACAGGAACGCAAGGCATGCCACAGACGCTACACTCATGGATGCCCACGTACACCTACACACACAAACACACACACATTCATTAAAGAAATTGAAATTCATCATTCCAACAGAAGAGGGCACTGTTGAATTAAGAAATCCAGTAAGCCAGCAGTCCCTTAGCCTGGGTTTTCACAAAAGCGGAGCTTGGGACAAAGGGCTTGCATGCTGATAATTTAACTTAGGAAGTGATCTCAAGAAAAAGGACTGAACAAAATCTAAAATGATAAAGATCATGGAAGAAAAAATAGGGACAATGCTAGGAGCCCTAACACGTGGCATAAACAGAATACGAACCATAACTAACAATGCACAAACCCCAGAACGAAGTTAGGTAACTGGGAGTTACTAAAAATCAAACATTCATGCTCGTCAAAAGACTTCATCAGAAGAGTAAAAAGACAACCTACAGACTAGGAAAAAAAAAATTGGCTGTGACATATCTGATCAGGGTCTAATCTCTAAAATCTACAAGATACTGCAAAACCTCAACAACAAAAAGACAAATAACTCAATTAAAAAATGGGCAAAGGATATAAATAGACACTTCTCCAAAGAAGACACCCAGGCACTAATTTAAAAAACGCAAAATAATAAATGTCGTAGAAGTTGTGGAGAGACTGGAACACTTCTACACCACTGGTGGGAAGGTAAACTGGTACAGCCCCTTTGGAAATTGATTTGGTTCTACCTTAAAAAGCTAGAAATAGAAGTACCATACAATCCAGCAATCCCACTCCTTGGAATATATCCCAGAGAAATAAGAGCCATCACATGAATAGATATATGCACCCCCATGTTAATTGCAGCACTGTTCACAATAGCAAAAAATGGAAACAACCTAGGTACCCATCAACAGACAAATGGATAAACAAATTGTGGTACACACACACAATGGAATACTATGCAACAGTAAAGAACAATGATGAATCCAAAAAACATCTCACAACGTAGATGAATCTGGAAGGCATTATGATGAGTGAAATTAGTCAGTCACAAAAAGACAAGTATTGTATGAAATCCCTATTATAAGATCTCAAAAAAAAGGTTTAAACACAGAAGGAAACATTCTTTGATGGTTATGAGGGTGGGGAGGGAGGAAGAGGGAACTCACTAGCTAGATAGTAGATAAGAATCATCTTAGGTGAAGGGAAGGACAACATACAATACAGGAAAAAAAAAATATACAGGGGAAGTCAGCAAAACTGGACTAAACCAAATACTAAGAAGTTTCCTGAATACAACCAACATTTTGAGGGAGAGTAGCAGGGACTGGGGTCTGGCAACTGTGGTTTCGGGGAACATCTAGGTCAATCAGCATAACAAAGTTTATTAAGAAAATGTTCTGCATCCCACTATGGGGAGTGGCGTCTGGGATCTTAAAAGCTTGTGTGCAGTCATCTAAGATACATCAATTGGTCCCAACCCACCTGGAACAAAGGAGAATGAAGAACACCAAAGACACAAGGAAAATATTAGCCCAAGAGACTAAAGTGCCACATAAATCAGAGAGACTCCATCAGCCTGAGACCAGAAGAACTAGATGGTACCCTGCCACCACCAGTGACTGCAATGACAGGGAACACAATGGACAGTCCCTGACAGAGCAGGAGAAAAGTGTGGAGCAGAACTCAAACTCACATAAAAAGACCAGATTTAATGGCCTGAGACTGGAAGAACCCTAGAAGCCATGGCCCCCAGGCCTCTGTTAACCCAGAACTAAAACCATTCCTGAAACCCACTCTTCAGACAAAGATTAAACCGGGCTATACAACATAAAATAATACTCGTGAAGAGTGTGCTTCGTAAATCAAGCAGATACATGAAACTAAATGGGTAGCTCCCGTCCAGAGGCAGGATGAGAAGGCCAAAAGGGATAGGAGCTGGTTGGATGGACACCGGAAACATGGGGTGAAAAGGGGGAGTGTGTTGCCATATTGTGGGGGTTGCAATTGGGGTCTCATAACAATATGTGTAAAAATTTTTGTATGAGAAATTAACTTGAGCTGTAAACTTTCCCTTAAGGCACATAAAAAGAAAAAGGGCTGAGGGGTGGTGAAAGGTCAAAACAGAAGGAGGGAAGTCAAGACAAATGTATATTACTGAACTGCTGTGGGCAACTAGGGCTTACTCTTGCTGGGGACCCTTTATGGAGCTGTGCAGAAGGCATAATTGTCTGCCGTAGGGTTAGAAGCAAGAAATCAAACCAGCTGCTGTAGAGTCGTTTCCGGCTCATGGTGACCCCATAGGTTTCAGAGTAGAACTGTGCATAGGGTTTTCAATGGCTGTGACTTTTCAGAAGCAGGTTGTCAGGGCTTTCTTTTGCTGTGTCTCTGTGTGGATCTGAACTACCAACCTTTTGGTGAGTAGTCAAGCACTTAACCATTTGTACCACCCAGGGGCTCCTTGGGAGAGAAGAGGGATAGAAGAGGGGAGTATTTAATCCACTGGTTCCACCTCCACTGGTTACTAGCAGTCATGGAGGTGTGCTGCTGGAATCTTCCTTCAAGAAAGAACTTGCCACTTAGCTACAAGAAGTACACTTAGCCAAAAGTCTCCAGCTTCAGTGCCTTCAGGATATGCCATATCCTTTTGGGCCAAGGTCATATTCTTCTGGGGCAACACCCAGTTAATGAATGTGAATGGCGGGGATCCTAGAGCCTTGCCATTTCTGCCCAATATGGGGTTCCTCTAACAGGCAATCTTTGCTCCAGAACTCCCTGTTGAGTGGGCTAAGACTGTCAGATCTGCATGGCCATTTGACGTTCTCCCTGTCCAATCCTTCTCCCTCCCCCTTTCCTTTCACAGGTGTCAGATCAGTAACGTTGCCTGAAGATTTTTCCTGGCCAATTCTGCTCCTCCGTTTTTACCTTTCATAGGAGTTATATGGAAATAACCCAACTGCGCTGCTAACTCCATCTCAGCTTTGCTATCTGATGGAGTCAAGGATTGCCCCACGGGGTATTAATTCCCTCCTACTTCCAGGTTTGTACACGTCTCAGAATGGCTGAGTGGGTTCACCCAGGCAAATCACATGGTGGTGCCAGAGAAACCCCCAGGGAGAAAACTGCAGAGAGGCAATGCAGCTAAGGCAAGATTTACACCTGTGCTGGGCTGGTCACTGCAGCAATGGCTAGAGTAAAAAGGTGAGCTGAGATGATGTGAAGCCAAACATAACAGGATCTGATACAACCAGCCACCCTTTGCATCACACAGATATGTGCCTGACATTAAGCCCAAACTGTTATAGAGCCTACAGGTTGTGGCCGGACTTAATACCCAAGATTCAGCAACATAAACTAGAGTCATCATGTCCCTCTTCCTGCACTCATTCTAGATTTTCTTTCTGCTCAGCCAGGTCTTCAGTGGGTCTGGGTTGCTTGCCTGGTGTGGTGATTCATCTCAGAGGGGTTAGAGCCCTTGTTGAGCCATGGTTATCACTAGGCCTGAGAAGGATACTCCAGGAAATCCCCTGGTTTCCAGATGCACTTCCTCCCACCGCCACCATGTAGCACCAACCCTAGCTCTTCATGGTAACTGGGGCCAGTCATACCAACCAACATTGCAACTCCTTTCTTTGCCAAAAAAACCCGTTGCCATCAAGTAGATCCCAACTCATAGCGACCCTATAGGGCAAAGTAGAACTGTCCCATAGTGTTTGCAAGCCTGTAAATCTTTACAGAAGTAGACTGTCCCATCTTTCTCCCTCAGAGTGGCTGATGGGTTGGAACCACCGATCTTTCAGTTAGCAGCTGAGCATTTTAACGACTGCACCACCAGGGTTCCTTTACTGGCACAAAGACACCAAAATGGCCAGGTATTAATTATAGTTTCATTTGCAGTGGAACCTTACTGTGCCCCCTGGTGGAATTCACACAACCCTTTCTCTATCATCCACCCCCTTAGTAAACAATCAGCCAGGTTAGTAAAATGTCACTCAGTCCTCCCCATTTTCTAAGAGTGGCATTCTTTGGGCTCCTCATGTTTGGCTTGGTGGTAAGGGACTCCCCTACTCACAGGGAAGAGGAGAACCCTTGTGATGTTCTCCATTCCTATCAGTTCCCTTTTAGGATCTCCTTCCTTCTTCACTGACTCCCTGCTGTCTCTGTTTACACAGGAGATGGGAGGGAATCTCTGTACCAGTTTGCCCAGCACTTAGCAAGTCCTGGAGGACCTGTCCTGTGCCTCTCTTTAGGATGCGGTGGCATTTGTCACCTGTTGTTTTTAGCTTTGAGGCTTCAGCAGAAATCTTGAGACCACCGGAAACATCTAATTCAACACGAAAAGATGTTCAACCCAACTGTAGTCATGGAAATCTGAATTAAAGCTTTAATGAAATGTCACTTCTGCCTCATAAGGTTGACAGAAATGAATAAGAGCAATAATACAGGCAGCCCCCTTAAAGGCAGCCTGTGTCTTTAAGTCGAATTTGTAGGTAAGTCAGAACAGGTTCACACTGGTCTTTTCTAGCCTTTTCAGTGATTCAAAAGCTGCACGTGCAGCAAGTGAAGGTGATTATGATGAAGAATTTATTGCAAGTAGGGGTTGGTTCAATCATTTCAAAGTGAGAGCAAATTTACATAACATCAAAGGACAAGTAGGAGTTGTCTGTAAGTCAGATATCAGTAACCCAGTGTAGCCAGCGGTGGGCAGGACCTGTAGCAACTCTGCCAGAGCTCCCGAACATGTGGCTATATTTATTTTCTTTCTTTTTCTCATATGGGGAAAACCACTAATTATAGTTAATTGTTTTTTTTATCTAACATGCAAAATGTTCAAGTTATAATTTTTAAAACCTAATTTATCTTAAGCCTTTAAGTTCAACGTCCAAACCTTCTTGCTCTGTTTACAAATCTAGTCATTAAAATGAATTTCAAAAATTTCTACCTACTCTTTGATCAATGTTCCACTAACTTTAGTTCAATAGATTAAATCCTTCTTAAACATTCACTCCGCTTATCTTTTAATTCATCACATTTTCTTAGACACTAAAACCTACAATCACAAACTCAACGTATGTGATCCTTTCAAGCAATCTAATGCCTGTGGGGGTAAACTTAACAATCAAAATTATTCTTGGCAATTATACTACTTTTGTAAATCAATAAATCAAATTTGTAAATGTGACAAGGCAGATTCTCTTCCCATTTCAAACATTATAAAAACAGAAAAGGGGAGAAAGCATACACAGAGCAGCCCAATGATTTCAAGCTTTGTTACCACTCCCATATAAACACAACCCGCTTGAAAGAATCAATTCTGTATTAGTTTTTTATCATCTCCATTCTTATTCCTATACCTGCCTAGCATCCTAAACTACTCCCCCAACCAAGGGAAACAAAATTACAATCTCAGCAGAACGATCCTATCCTAGATGAAGGTTGAAGTTGCCTAATTTTACTACCTTTTTTGAGAGGCTTCTGCACCCTCAGTCTCTTATTACTTGTTCATCGATCTCATTGCCTACTTCTGCTTTTTTCTACAGTCCTGTGTTACCATGCACAAGTGAAAAGACTGTACACGGAGCGGTCATACAAGCCAACTAGGCCTCTTTAGTAACCACAGCCTGGTTTACAAACCTTGGATTTACACATCCTCATGGTTAGAACGTAACCTCTCCTCCACACCAAAGATTAAATGGGAATATGTTAGCCCACCTCTCTAGAAAGCATCTTCCTATCTAGAGTAACAAGGTTCCAAAACAGGTTTCCGTCTTTATAAAATGTAACTCTCGCTTCAAAAACAAGTCCTTTTGTACTCAGCCAAGAAGCACCAGGTAGTGGTAACACTTCCATTAATGAATCTTCTGGAAACAAAACCCTTTCATTTCAAAATTAGTCATGCTTGAAGCACACACCTACCCCACACCCAAACACCTCATAAACTGTGTTGCCTATCATATAGTTTGGAAACTCTGGTGGCATAGCGGTTAAGTGCTACGGCTGCTAACCGAGAGGTCGGCAGCTCGAATCCGCCAGGTGCTCCTTGGAAACTCTGTGCGGCAGTTCTACTCTGTCCTGTAAGGTCGCTATGAGTCAGAATCGACTCAGCAGCAGTGGGTTTGGGTTTTTTGTTTTTTTTGTTCCCGATCATATAGTTCAGCAGCAAATTGTCTGCTTCTCCCTTTTCTGTTTATCCCAGATAGAGTCACAGATACCCTCCTCTGCCTCTGCTTCTTCCTAGCTGTCCCACTCCCTTGCCTAGAGAACTGAGAGTATGTTCTGTTTACATGGACCCAACAGTTGCCCACCGTGAAGAGCTTGCACAGGCACAGTTGAAAATCTGCTCCTACTGCTGCCTTAAACCCTCCCTTAAATTCCAGCCTCCATGGCTGGCATCCTCCCCTCCTTAACCAATGTTTCTTCAAAGCTGGTCCATGGATCACTTGAAGCAGAATCACCTGAGGTGCTTGTTAAACCAAAGCGTTCCAAGCCACATCTCAAACCTGCGGAATCTCTTGGGATGGACACGGGAATCTGCCAGTTTAAAAGGTGACACTTAATTCATAGCCGAATTTGAGATACTTGCCCTTTATCATTCTTGTCTACACCTTCCCTTACTTAGGAAAATGAAGGCTGCATCCTATTCCTGCTGTGAAGGAGTTAGAGCTAATACCTTGTTGACCCTCTGATTGTGGGCTTCATCTCTTATGAGTGCGACCGTTGCCATGAGCCACTCATTGAGTGTAATTCTCAACCATTTGTATTTAAATCCCAGCAAGCACTACATCCATGCCCTGACTTATATTCAATTTAACTTGACTATTTTTGTTTTTTATTTAATGACTATTTGTTCCATAAGTCTCTCTTTTGACAACTTGAAACACTAATAACACTCTTTAATGTCTTTCTTGGATAAGTGAAGTTTCCACCTCGTCAGTATTGGGGGCCACCAATCACAGAGTAGAGAGTTTTGGGTCCAAGACCTACTTCCCTCTGTTAGCTGTAGAACTGGAAGACTGCACTGAATTGTGCAACTCCGATTGTGATGCAAATAAGGAGACAGCCCCCTTTAAGAAAGGCAGTGATTTCTCTCAGGAGGCTGGAGCTTTCATGTTTGAGCTGCAAAATGAACAGGGTACACAACTGCTGGCATGGTCAGGCTTATAGAACGTGAGCCTGGGAAGCTGACTCCAAGAGCAGCTCCAGGCAGCTCTGCGGCCCATCTTCTGCCCTCTTCCCCTCTAAAGCGCAGTGCTCCACATGCTTCCATATGGGCCCTCACCCATCTAACACTGTGAAAACAAAAATCATGCTAAGCCAATAATAGAAATTGATTGAAGTTTATTTAAGATATGATTTGCAAATCCTCACTCCACTCCAGGTATCCTGACATACTTGTTGTTCCTCGGGAGGTATAAGTATGCTACAAGCTCAGGACCTTGATGTTTGCTCTTCCCTCTTCCATCAACTCTCTCTCTCCAGATCTCTAACACATGCTCCCTGGCTTCCTTCACGTCCCTGCTCAAATACCACTTCATGAAAGTGGCCTTCTTGATTACCCTATATAAAATTGTAGTAATGACCCTTCACCTGGACTTCCTTCCTCTGCTTTTTCTCCAAAGCACATAGATAGATCAATAGATAGAGCTGCCATTGAGTTGACCCCAACTTGATCCTATGTACAACAGTACAAAATGTCAGCTAGTCCTGTGACATCTTCCCAATTGTTGCCATGTTCGAGTCCATCGTTGCTGCCATTGTGCCAGTCTACACCACTGAGGGTTGCAGCAGTGTGATAGATCACTTTTGTGTGGACCTTCTCGCCATAGTCTTGTAACTCCCACCCAGGTGGTTGGGCAGGACTGTGTAGATAGGGTAATTGTCGCCCACCAAAGGGATTGGTCAGTTTTGCCATTCCACAGGACTTAAAATAAGCCGCCCCAGAGATGGGAAGGAAAAGAGCCCACCACCAACAAGGAAGAATAGCCAGGAGCCAGCATGTACTTTGGACCCTGGTTCCAGCTCTGAGAAGCTACTGGAACCAGGAGACACAGAAAGAGAGAGCTGTGGCCCTGAAGATGGCAAGAAGTGGTGACAGGAGAGACCAGCAGAGATGGCATGGTGGGCTTCTCGGCCCATGGAGCAAGAAAGCTGACTGCCTGGTTGCCTCTGGGGACTAACTGGCAGGGGCTTATTATAGAAGGGCTTTGTAACACTTGCCTAAGCAGGGCAGAGGCCTAGGGCCAGACAGAGGTGAGCCTGTGAGCACAGCTGAAAAGAGGCTTTCCTGATGGAAGAACTATATCCTGAGATTTCCTGAGCCTGAATTGTAACCTGCTACTTCCCTAATAACCCCCACAATTGAGTACTGTCTGTGAGTTCTGTGTGACCATTGCAATGAATTATCGAACCCGGCACAAAAGTAGAGAGTGCCGCAGGAGGGACGGTTGGTGTCAGAATTGGTAAAGATGGCAGAGAGAGGAGGCATGTCTGACCTCTGCCTCACAGGAATCAGCCTTGGGCCGTTGATCTTGATTCTCCATCTCCCTTGTGAAGTTAGAGGAGGTCAGACACCGCCCCATGCCATATTTACAGTTGCCTTCTCCCTTGCTGGCACTCTACTTCACCAAACATGATGTCCTCCTCTAATGATTGATCCCTCCTGATGACGTATCCAAAGCAAGCAAGTCAGACAGTGTTTTCTTGTGATCTATAATGTTTTCATTGGCTAATTTTCTGAAGTAGATCACCAGGCCATTCTTCCTAGTCTGTCTTAGTCTGAAAGCTCGGCTAAAACCTGTCCACCATGGGTGACTTGCTGGTATTTGAAATATCAGTGGCGTATCTTCCAACATCACAGCAATACCCAAGCCACCACAGTGCAACAAGCTGACAGACAGGAGGTAGTCAAAGCATTTACCATCTAACATACTCTGTATTTACTTGTTTATTTATTTTCTAACATCCTGCTGTAGAATGGTGCCGTGGTTAAAAGCTCAGCTGCTAAGCAAAAGGTTGGCAGTTCAAATCCACTGGCCACTTCTTGGAAACTCTATGAGGCAGTTATACTCTATTCTATAGGGTCTCTATGAGTCAGAATCGACTCAATGGCAACAGGTTTGTTTTTTTTGTTTTGGGTTTACTCTGGAATATGAACTCCATGAAAATGGGGAATTTTCAGCATGTAGAATGGCACCTGACACTTAGTATCTGATCAATAAATATTTGGTGAGTGAATGAACAAATGAATGGTTCTTGTGGCAGACACTGTGCGAGGCATTTTATGTACATTATCTCATTTATTCACAGCAAACCTGAAAGAGGGTATTATGGGTTGAATCGGGATCCCCAAAAGAGATCTTGAATCCCATCCCCTAGCACCTGTCGATGTACAGGATGGAATTAGTAACATGAGGTCATACGGGAATAGATTGGACCCTAACCCAATGGCCAGTATTCTTTTAAAAATGGAAGAGGAGACACAGACAGACACAGAGGGAAGCAGGCCATGTAGAGACAGCAACAGACATTGGAGTTATGCTGCCACAGCCATGGAATGTCTGGGGCAACCAAACGCTGGATGATACAGGGAAAAAGTCTGCCCTAGAGCCTTTAGAGAGAACATAGCTCTGCTGACACTCTGATTTCAACCTCCAGAACTGAGAGAGAATAAATTTCTGTTGTTTTAAGCCACCCAGTTTGTGGTAGTTTGTTATGGTGGCCTGAGGAGACTAACACAGATAGGTGTTTTTATCCTCACTTTACAGATGAGGAAATGAAGTCTCAGAATGGCTAACAACTGAAAACAAAGATTCACAGTGCTTATGGCTGGTAAGTGGTACAGGCAGTGATTGAACTCAATTCTGGGCTGTTTGAACTCAATTCTAATAGCCTATGCTGTTAACAGAAACTCAGCCCAAAGGAATAAAGCATATTACCCTTTGTCTTAGGCTGGGTTCTCTAGAGAAGCAAAACTAGTGCAGCATATAAATATATATGTAGAGAGAGATTTATATGAAGGAAATGGCTCACAAGTCCATGGGTCATGCTGGAGGCTTCTCCAGACTCACATGGTAGCAGGTGCTGGCAAATCAAAAGGTGAGATAGCATGCCTCTCGTTCACAGGCTGTGGAGGCTGATGAATCCCAACATTGGAAGGTAAGATGGCAGGTAAGCTGCTAGCTCAAGTCCCAAGAATCAGGGGTCAGATGAACAGGAGCCAGCTGCAGGATCCAGTGCAAGCAAAAGCCCAAGAGCCTTGCCAGAAAGTCCACCTATGTTGGATGCAGGCCACACCCTCAAGGAAACTCCCTTCCACCCGACTGGCTGCTCACAACAGATCTCATCATGGAGGTGATCACATTAGATCATATTTCATGTTGTAGGTGATTACATCATTTTGAAAAAGCTGTCAAGCTACATCATAACTGCCATACCACTGAGGGTTATCGCCCAGCCAAGTCGACACACAACCTTAGCCCTCGCATGCTTCTTAAGTAGATTTGCATTTGAAAAGACACAAGATGGAGAACATGCTAAAGTACGGAATCTCTAATGGTGGAATTTCATATACTCTGGCACTAGACCTTCCCTGGCCCCTCAAGCCATCTCACAAAGGTGCCTCCACCCTTTCTTCTCTCTCTGTCTGCAGAGTGGGGAGCTTCAACATGCCCTTCGTCATACAGCTAGCCCAGATGAACATTCCTCTTCATGTGGGCAGATTTCTGCAGGATATCAGAGACACCTGGGGCTATGAAAGGAGCACTGGATAGATCCATACTCAGAACATATAGACTCAAGGTTCTTCTCTACCATGTGTTCACAGGGTGACCTGGGCAAGACATGAAACTCCTCTGAGCCCAGCCTTGCTCAGTCCACTTCATAGGGTGGTGATGAGGCTAAAAAGAGGACACCTGGGCAGATGTCGTGCAAAGCATTGTCCCAGTGCAGGCTGCTATTATACCCTACTACAGCAATTCTGTTTCACTTGTACCTTACCTGAAAAATGAGTGCTGAGAGATGAGACGCTTCTTTCCAGTTCCTCTAAAATTGCAATAAAATTATCATTTCTATTTGTGCCTACCTTTTTTTTTTCATTTGAGTGCCCTCTGGGGTTGTCTCATGGTTTCCTTCGTTGGTGTACTCTCCTTCTGCCTCTGACTCACTCTCACACCCTTTCTGTTATTTCACACACATTATACGCATGGTTGCTGCCTCTTCCTCCTTCATTTCTTCAGTCTCTTGCTAAGTCTCTCTGGCCATGTTTTTAGTTCATTTACATGCCTCTATTTCTCAGAAAATTCCACTACTTGATGCAGCTTGCTTGGCACAATCCGTAGCTTTACCTTAAAATTCTGGTTCCCTTGTCTTTAACTGTTGCCCAGAACAAGAGGAAATTTGGGGAAACTGGTTTAGGTGCCATGTTGACATTCAGGATAACCTTTCAGACCTAATACATAGTAACTTCCCCACCTCTG
The DNA here is from genome assembly GCF_030014295.1 of Loxodonta africana. Classification (NCBI taxonomy): domain Eukaryota; kingdom Metazoa; phylum Chordata; class Mammalia; order Proboscidea; family Elephantidae; genus Loxodonta; species Loxodonta africana. The sequence continues at coordinate 160,045,355 of NC_087344.1, read as the reverse complement.
GGTAGAGTTCAACTGCCATTTTCTGAACACACAGTGCATGAAGTTATATGCAAACCCCATTGTGCCTGCATGGTATGATTAAGAATGTTGTTGATGTAACTTGTATGAACTTTCTACCTGTAAACCGCTTAAAAGTAACCTTTCCCCTCGCCCTCGCTGAACAGTCTTGGCGGCAGTAGCTCCCACTGTTCCCTTTCCATGCACAATGAAATAAAGGTGCCTTTCCACTCCCACACCTTGGTCTCTCATTTATTGGCTAAGATGAGTCTCACTGAGCAGAACCTGGGGTTTCCACCTGGCAACAGTGGTGCAGTGGTTAGGCGCTTGGCTGGTAACCAAAAGGTCATTAGTTCAAACCTACCAGCCACTCTGTGGGAGACAGATGTGGCAGTCTGCTTCTGTAAAGATTAGTCTTGGAAACCCTATAGGGCAGTTCTACTCTGTCCTATAGGGTCACTATGATTTCATATCAACTCGGCAGCAATACAGTTATACTGTCACACAGACACGCAGACACACACAGAGCTTTTATCCCCCATCCTCTCCTTTGGGTAGGAAGAACTGCTGGGGAGAGGGCAGCCTTGTGGAGGTAGGATGGGCATTAGAGGTGAGGGAACACCTTAAAGAAGGCCATAATGGGAGGAAAGGAAAGGCGTGTTTAAGAAATGGCTAGTAGGCTATCGTGCCTGCATCATGAATGGCAGGGGTGGAAAGAGTTGGGAGTACGGTGGAAAACACAGGTGTAAGGTTTGGAGAGCCAGATGGTGGAGGGCGAAGCATTCATCCTTTATCCTGTATGCAGTGGAGAGTCTTTGTCCTTTATCCTGTATGTGGTGGATCAGTATGGCAGATAAACCCATCAGAGTAATCTAAAAAAAAAAAAAAAAATTGCTGTCGAGTCAATTCTGACTCATGGTGACCCCATATACGTCAGAGTAGAACTGTGCCCCATAGAATTTTTAATAGCTGATTTTTCAGAAGTAGATTGCCAGGCCTTTCTTCCAAGGTTCCTCTGGGTGTACCGGAACCCCCAACTTTTTGGTTCACAGCCAAGTGTGGTAACTCTTTGCACCAACCAGGGATTCCACAGTAATCTTATAAATCCTCCTTTCCCTATCCTGTGTGGTTAAATTCCCAGCCAGGGATGTTTAAAAAAGATCCAGATTAAAAAAAAAAAAAAAAAAAAGCCTCAGATGCTTTTTCTTGGTTGATCACCAGATTTTTCCCTCTGGTAGAGCTGTGAATGTCTCACCCCCAAGGCAGTCTCTATTTCCCATGCTCTCTCACCTCCCAGGACCCTCAGGCTTTCTGCTTGTAAACCCACCTCCCCCATCCCAGTTAAGACCTCACAGTTTCAGTAGCATGGGAATCCTAGTTTCATCGCCAACCAGTCGAGGAGTATAACCTCTCCTGAGTCCTTAATTTCCTGTGTATAAAATGGGAAACACAATTCTTGTCTTTGAGAAAAAGAGAAACTTCAATGATAAGAAAATGGGGCTTCCTCTGAGGATGAAGAAAGCTGGAAAGAATGTTGTTCCCACCCTAACAATGAGTAAAAGCTGGATAAGCTACAAAACTGTAACTTTCATGGAGCCCCTGAGAGAACTGAGATCACAAGGCAAGCCAGTAAACCAAATTCCAAAGAGGGACAAGCCCGTCAAGGGAGAGATGGGGCATACCAACTGTTTCTCCTTTGTCAGAGTATGGGAGAAAGAGCTGCCTGCCAAACAAGGGAGTAAGAAGAGCTAAACTAAAATGTTAACAAATTCTTAAAGGCCAAGCAAGTATGGGCTAGAATGTCAGTTCGGAGTAGCTGGGAGTTATAGTCACAAGGAACACTTGCACTTGCAAACTCTTTTTCATGAGCCTCCACTGGGTGCTCACAAGAAAGATGGGGGGAGGAGGGAGTGGGGGAGAACCTCATACCACCAAGAAAGCAGCACCAGGAGCAGAGCACATCATCTGAACACGGAGTCCCTGCCCCTGAGAGGCTCCTCGACTGGGGGAAGATTGAGGACAAGGACCTTTCTCCAGAGCTGAGAGAGAGAGAAAGCCTTCCCCTGGAGCCGCATTTGGACTTGTAACCTACTAGGCTGGAAGAAAATAAATTTCTCTTTGTTAAAGCCAAAAAGATGGGGGCAGGGCAGGCAACTGAAGAGTGGCTGGTACAAGAGGGAAGAAGGTAATGGATGGCTGAGGGAAACAGGCACGAAGCCCTGCTTGCTTCTCTGGACCCCTCTCTCCTGTAAAGCAAAAACCTCAAGCCCTTGAGGGAGAGGTAGCAAATCCTCTAGATTCATAGCTTCTGGGAGAAGAGCAGAAGTAAAACCTTTCTGCCTCTGGAGAGGGTAGGACACTCTTTTTCAGGACCAAACCAAAAACCCACTTCCATTGATTCCAACTCACAGCAACCTTATAGGACAGAGTACAGTTGCCTCATAAGGTTTCCAAGGTTGTAAATCTTCACAGAATGGCTGGTGAGATTGAACCACTGACATTTGGTTTGCAGCTGAGCACATTAACCACTGTGCCAGTAGGGCTCCTTTCTTTCAGGATGCAGGCAAAGATTCATTGCTGCAGAATGAAGTTGTTGTTTGTTGTTAGGTGCTGTCGAGTTGGTTCTGACTCATAGTGACCTTATCTACAACAGAACGCAACACTGCCCAGTCCTGTGCCATCCTCACAATCTTTGCTTTACTTGAGTCCATTGTTGCAGCCACTGAAGAAGGATAGAAGCAAAAACTCTCTACCCTTAGGGGAACAGGAACCTTTTGAGCCAAGAGTCTTGCATCAATTCCTAGAAGAGGACTGCACAGCTACAAAGGGGCAGTAATTTCCACCCAAGGCCAACAACAGATACAAAGCAGAGTTTGGCTCTCACAGTGAGGAGAGCATGACTGTTGATATAAGCCTCCCCTCTGGGCTCAGAAATGAGCCTAGGTGCACAGGGCTCACCTCAGACTGAGGATGGAGCGGGACAAGAGAAAATATCTCCTGCCCCACCACTAACCCAGCATTGAATAACAAGAAATCTATTACTGGAGAAGAGGGAAAATCATGGGGAGAGATTTCCCCCTGAGGCGCAAACACTCAGAAACAGAGGAAAGTTGAGGGGGAAACAGAAACACTGAGAAAAACTCTTTAGCACTCCAGTCCCATTCTAATCCAAGGGTAATGGTGGTCCACTGCTAGGAATTTAAAGCCTGAATTAGCTCAAATCCTGCTTGGCTCAACTCAATCTGCACCTCCACCACCACTATTTATTTACCTTAGTCTCTATTATTACTCTATGCATAATGTCTGGAATGCAATAAAAAAACTGAGATAAGCAAAATAGCAAGAGAAAACATCCTATTACCAAGAAATACAACAATAAACATAACCAGAATCATAGATGATCCAGATGTTAGAACCATCTGACAGAAATTTTAACATAACTAAATAATATGCTAGAGACTCTATGAGAAAAGGTGAATAACATGAATGAAGAGATGGGGAGCTTCAACAGAGAGATGGAAACTCTAAGAAGGAGTCTCTGTTAGAAATTAAAAGCATGATATCAGAGATGAGGAAGTCCTCTGATGTGCCCCTGAGTAGAGCAGACACAATTGAGAAAAGAATGAATGAACTTGAAGAAAGGTCAAAGGAAACTATCCAAACTAAAACACAAAGGGGAAAACAAGTGAAAAAATTAGTATATTTAAGAATTGTAAAACAATATCAAATGGTCTAACATACATGCAATTCAAGTCCCAGAAGGAAATGAGGAAGAGAACAGTGCACAAGAAATATTTGAAGACATAATTGTCAAGTATTTTTCAAAAATAATGAAATACATGAAACCATAGATGTAAGAATTACAGAGAACCCCCGACAGGATATATACTTTTAAAACACCTAGACACATCAGTGCCAAACTGCTAAAAACCGATTCTAGGGAATCTCAAATGCAGCCAGAGAAAAAAAGAATAACGTATAGAGAAACGATTAGAAATACAGAAATACTCTTGTCAGAAGCTATAAAAGCCAAAAGAGAATGGAGTGATATCTTTAAATAATTGAAAGAAAAACCTGTTAAGCAAGAATTTTGTACCCAGAAAAACTATATTTTAAAAATGAAGGTAAGATAATGATTTTTCAAAAAAACAAAAGCTAGGAGAATTTTCTTCAGACATGTTTTACAAGAAATGCTAAAATTAATTTCTTCATGTAAAAGGTGTATGATAAAAAATGGAATCTTGAATACATTCAAAGAATGGAAAAGCACATAAAAAGATAAAACCACCAAACCTGTTGCCATCGAGTTGATTCTGACTCAAAGCGACCCTATAGGACAGAATAGAACTGCCCCATAGGGTTTCCAAGGAGCGCCTGGTAGATTTGAACTGCTGACCTTTTGTTTAGCAGCCATAGCTCTTCACCACTATGCCACCAGGATTTATAACATTAAGGTAAATATGAAAGACCTTCTTCTATTTATTTTTAATTGTGTAAGATAATTGGTTGACTAAAGCAAAAAAAAAAAAAATACATTGTATGAATTGTAACACATATTAAAATAAAATATGTAACCAAAATAGGACAAAAGGTTTGGAGGGAAAAATCAGAAGTATATTGTTACAAGTTTCTTATACTCTATGTGAACTGGTATAGTATTATTCATAGGCAGATGTGATAAGATACAGATGTATATTGTCAACCCAGGGCCAACCACTGTAAAACAATTTTTTAAAATAACATTTTATTGTGTTTTTGGTAAAAGTTTACACAGCATACTAGGTTTCATTCTATGGCACAGGACCAGGCAGTGTTTTGTTCTGTTGTATATAGGGTTGCTATGAGTTGGAACCAACTCGATGGCACCTAGCAACAACAACATGCATATTGTTCAGTGACATTGGTTACATTTTTCACAATGTGTCAACATTCTCATCATTTTCATTTTGGTTGTTTCATTTCCATTAGTCTAGCTTCCCTGCCTCCCCTTAACATCTCATCTTTACTTTATGGTAAATGTTGATCATTTGGTCCCATAAGGTTGGTTGTTTGTTTTTAACAGCACAGTGCTCATGGGTGATGTTTATTTTATGAGCTAATTTATCTCACTGAAAGGTGAAAGGAGAGGTTTCAGTTCCAGGTTTAAAGGGTGTAAAACAATTTTAAAAAAGTATGATTAATGAACTAACAATGGGTATAAAGCAAAATCACAAAGAAATAATTAATACAAATGAAAGCAGGAAAAGAACAAATTGAATAGTCAGAAAACAATTAGCAATGTGATAGATGTAAAGCCAATCACATCAATGATTACATTACATGTAAACAGTCTAGGATTTCTGCTCTCAGCCAGGATGGAGTAACAGTGACCAGATTTACCCTCCTGCCTGAAACAACCCCAAAATTAGGCAAATTATACAAAACAATGGCTTTTAAGACACTAATCATTAAGCAACAGATGACAGTGATCTCTGAGAGACAGGAAACAAATGAAGTGAGACCTATGATTGCCCAACATGACTGCTGTGCAGAGTTTTAGGTGGTTCAAGAAGACTACCTGAGTTGAGGACGCAGAGTTGAGATTTCAGAGAGAGTAGAGTAGTTAAAATGAGCCCTGGTGATGCAGTGGTTAACCACTCAGCTGCTAACCAAAAGGCCAGCAGTCTGAACCCACCAGCTACACCATGGAAAAAAGATGTGGCAGCTTGCTTCTGTAAAGATTTACAGCCTTGGAAACCCTATGGGGCAGTTCTACCCTGTCCTATAGGGTTGCTATGAGTGAGAATTGACTCCACGGCAATTTTTTTTTTTTTTTTATGGTAGAGTTCACAGGACAGAGTACGCGAGAGAAGTGAACTGCATGGAGAGAGAACCTCAGAGATCTGCAAAGGATCCTGTGAGTATTCTACAGGGAGAGTGCTGATGAGTGCATGAGTGTGAATCTGAGAAACTATCCTGAGACTGGGGAAAGAACCAAACAAAAGGATTATAGGGAACAGTGCCCAGCCCTTGCACTACCGAGGAATAGCGCCTTTTCCTATTAGCCAGCTTGGTAAACCTTATAATCCAAGGGGCATGGAGTAGAGTAATCAGAAAGGTCTTCCTCAGTGGTGGGATGTAATAAGCCTTAGAGTATGTGTGCCTCTAATTCTACCTAACATATCTTAAAAGTAAGACCTAAAACTATCGAACCGATTTCAAGTAACTTGCTGCATCCCAGAACAAAGCTCAAGAATATTTATAGGAATACAAAAATATCCGGTAATCAACAATGTAAAAACCACAATGCCTACCATCCAGTATAAGATTAGCAGGTATACAAAGAAGCAGGAAAATACGACCAATAATGAGGGGGGGAAATCAATCCATCATTCAAAAATGATCCAGAATTGACACAGATGCTAAATTTAGCTGATAAGGACATTAAAATACTTATCATAATGGCATTCTATATTTTAAAATTTTTGAGTAGAAACATGGAAGAGATTCGAATCAGATTTTTAAAGATGAAAACTATAATGTCTGAAATGAAAAATACACTGGATGGGATTAACAACAGATTAGACATTGCAGAAGAAAAGATCAATGAATTCATTGTGGAGAATTCTTTCCAATTTTTTGCGTCTAAAAAAAAGTATTTCACCTTGGTTTTTAAAGGTAATTCCATTGGGTACAAAAGTATACTGTATAGAATTCTACCTTAACAGCTTTTTCTTTCAGTACTTTGAAAACATTACTGCACTATCTACATGATTGCATTGTTTTCGATGAGAATTTTGATTTTGTTATTATCTTTGTTCCTATTTTTTCTCTGGCTAGTACTTTGAAGATTTTTCTGTTACTGGTTTTGAGCAATTTGATTTTGATCCGTCCTTGATATAGTTTTCTTCATGTTTCTTGTGCCTGAACCTTTTGTACCTGAGAGCTTTCATCATATTTGGAAAATTTGGAGCCACTGTTTCCTCCTTTATTTATTCTGTCCCCCTCCTGGGGGACTCTTAAGCCAAACCAAAATCCTTTTGCCATCAAGTTGATTCTGACTCATCGCAACCCTATAGGACACAGCTGAAATGCCTCATAGTGTTTCCAAGAAGCAGCTGGTGGATTCCAATGGCTGACCTTTTGTTTAGCAGCCGAGCTCTTAACCACTGTGCCACCAGGGCTCCAGGGGACTCCTAGGACATGTATATTATGTCACTTGAGGTTGTTCATGTTTATTGATGTTTTGTTCACTTTTTATTTTTAATTCTTATTTCTCTTTGTGTTGCATTTTGGTAGTTTCTATTGTCTTTAAGTTCACTAATCTTTTCTTCTGCAATGTCTAATCTTTTGTTAATTCTATCTGGTGTATTTTTTATTTCCAACATTGTAATTTTCATCTCTAGAAGCTTGATTTAGATTTGTTTTATATCTTCCATTTCTCTACTATCATATTTAACCCTTCCTTTAGTTTTTTAAATATATGAAATACAGTTAAAATTACTGTCTTAAATGTACTGTCCCTACTAATTCTATCATCTGTGTCAGTTCTGGTGAGGTTCATTTGATAGATTTTTCTCCTTATTACAGGTCATATTTCTTCTTGCTTCTGTACATGTATTTCTCCTGCTTCTGTACATGTCTTTTTTTTTTAATTGGATTACAGTTATTGAACATTTACTTTGTTAGATGTTCGGTATTTTTGTTTTCTATAAATAGTCTTAAGCTTTGCTTCAGAAAACAAACTACTGCAACGGTTTGACACTTTGAGGCCTTATTTTTGGCACAACCAGAGCAGCATTTAATCCAGTGCTTTTTTTTTTGCTCTATTCCTGAGGCAAGAATTTTCTGGTTACACCACCAAATGCCCCAGGATTATGAGATATTCCAGTCTGGCTGGTAATATACTTACCTGTATGAGCTCTAGGTATTGTTCCTTGTAATCCACTCAGGTGATTCTTTCCTCAGGCACATGTGTCGAGCAGTATTGGGTTGAATACTTGAGGGGGACCCTCTGCAGATTTCTAGAGTTCTCTTTACCTGCAGCTTTCTCATCTGTTACTCTGCCCTGCAAACTCTAGTCTCCTTGGCCTTCCTGGACTCCTAGCTCTCTCTCTCTTCAGTGCAGAGAGACCACTAAGCTCTCCTTGGGTTCTTCTTCCTGCATTACAAAAATAAATAAATGAATAACCAAACCCATTGCCATTGAGTAGATTCCAACATTACTAAACCCATGTGTTACAGAGTAGAGCTTCTCCATACAGTTTTCTTGGCTGTAATCTTTATGGAAGCAGATCCCCAGGACTTTCTTCCACAGTGCCACTGGGTGATTTCAAACCACCAGCCTTTAGGTTTAATGAGCACAAACTATTTGTACCACCTAGGGACCTTATTACAAGCTGGGGGAATTGTAGGGATCATCTCATCTGTTCCCTGTCTCTCAGTAATTACTACCTTTTGTTGCCTGATGTTCAATTTCTTGAATCCTGTTGTTTCGATGGCACTGGGTTTACTGGGTTTGGGTTGCTTCATATGTTTTGTCCTAATCTTCAGTTATTTCAGGTTGGAGTGTAAATCTGGTTCTCTTACTGTATTGTATCTGATGTTTTTAAAAAACATTTAAAACAAAGCACATATTTGAAGATTTTATCATTGAACTTAAAATGCAAAAAACATAAGTTTAAAACTTAAAGTCCTGTTTGTTTTTATAACCAAAAGAAGAAATTTTGTTATATCCTGAAATTTATCTGTCTTTTAAAAGAAAGACATTTGGGGGAAAGGAACACAACATTGCAAAGCAATAATTTTTTGAAGAAGGGGAAAGGTAGGAAGAAAGAAGAGTGGTGGGGGGTGGGATAGTCAGTGATCAACAATCAAGGAAAAAAATAAAAAATAAAGGGAAGAGGAAATAAACAACAAAAAGAAACCTGTCTCAGTTATCTATGATCAGTGTGGTGGAATCTCCTAGACCGGGTTTAGCCTTAGTTTTGTGACCTTGGGAAAGTCGCTTAACCTATTTGATTCTTTCTTGGAGTTTCTATCCCTCTGCTTACATTACCCATCTGCTGTTGCACATGGTTCCCCTTTTCCATTAGAGCTCTTTGCATTTGAATCATAGATATTTTAAATTCCCCAGTCTGATCAGTTTCTGTAAAATATCTGTGTCATAGTGTTACTAGGAAAATACCATTAAATAAAATCATAGGTAAAAGACTATCACAATGCCTGACACATCCCAAACCAAACCAAACCAAACCCATTGCTTTGAGTTGATTCTAACTCATAGCGACCCTATATCCAAAAAACCAAACCAAACCCACTGCCGTCGAGTCAATTCTGACTCACAGCAACCCTACAGGACAGAGTAGAACTGCCCAGTAGAGTTTCCAAGGAGCGTCTGGTGGATTCAAACTGCCAACCTTTTGGTTAGCAGCCATAGCATTTAACCACGACGCCACCAAGGTTTCCCTACAGGACAGAGTAAAACTGCCCCATAGGGTTCCCAAGGAGCAGCTGATGGATTTGAACTGCTGATCTTTCGGTTGGCAGCAAAGCTCTTAATTGCTGTGTTACCAGGGCTCCTCCTGACACCGAGAGTGCAGTAAATATTATTTTCTTCTATCTGGCTATTTAAATAGCTCACAACCAGTAAAGGTTCAGTAGAAACCCTGATCCCTAACATGAGCTGTGTTGTCCCACTATGTCCAGACTTGGCCTACCACCACGAAGGCTACCATTCCATAGCGCCCTTGGAGGCCATTTGGGGCTCGGGAGGGAGAGTGGATCTGCTTGTGGGCCAGAAGCATAGGCTTTCCTTCCCAGCCTGCATCTCCTCCACAGCCAGGAACCTAGTGTGCCCCGGCCAGCAATGCCAGAGGCTAGCTCACCCTTGGGAAATAATGCTACCTGATGTGAGTCCAAGTAATTAATTTAACACTGTATGTGGGGTGGGTGGGGTTTTATTAAAGTGTTTCTCATAAATAGTTCATGAATTACTGATGATGCCTCTACAGATTAAAAACAACACTGAAGAAGGACTTTCCAGGTCCCAAAAGGTATTATTAACCTAGTGCAGCCCCACCCATGACTGGCCCTGAGTGTGATCCTTTGCACTCCTAGGCAAGTGGGATGTTTTTTGGAGGAATCAAGAATCCCCGAGGCCATGTGCTCTGGTCAGTGTCCTTGTCAGGCTCTCTGCCCCTCATTGCATATCCCTTTCACTGATAACAGGGCTGCAGAAGTTCAGGGCTTGACTGTAGGCTTGGCAGTACCCTGCATCTGAGATCTGCCTGACATTAAGCGCCCTCCCAACCCCAAGATAATCACAGCCACTGGACCTGGGAGTGGGCCTGCCAAACTAGGCCTGCAGAGCTGTGTGGCCGAGGACCAGTGACCGGCTCAAGAGGGGAGTTTGTTCAGGCCCCTCCATGGGCCCGGTGGCTTTACCTAGAGCCGTGCAAAGCTATTTAAACAGAAAATACCATCTTTCAACAGCTCTTTTGAAATTTCCCCTTGAAGATTTCACCACCATTTGAATATGATCTATAATGAGGAGAACTCAACGCATCCAAGATAAAAATTCTTACACGTATAAGAGACTTTAGAGATCATGATGTCTGGATTCCTGGAAGGGCTCCAGGCTCTGTGAACAGATTCAAATTGTTTGGAAAAAAGCTTGGGGGATGTGCATTTTTCCTGTGGTTTCCATCCCATTTGCAATCAGATTCTCTAAGGGCCCCTGAGAAGCCACCTAGCTATATCTCCTTTCTCTGGTCTGAGACATCTGGTCCTGGCCTCTCAGTTTCTGTCTGAGGTTCTTGCCTTCTACTTCCTGGAGAATACCGAGATGGTCAGGGAGAACACCGAGATGGTCAGGGAGAACACCCTTGATTTCCTGAGCCCACTCAGTCAGCTCACCTCTACCTGCACCTACACAGGGCTAGTCCCTCCACCTGTGCTCTTGATCACACATCCTCCTTGTCCCCCAAATCACCCCTTCTTTCTTAAATTTTGAACCTCTCTCTTCCTGGTTTCTTCTCCCTAATCTATAAACAGAAGCCCTGGTGGCACAGTGGTTATGTGCTACAGCTGCTAATCAAAAGGGCAGCAGTTCGAATCCACCAGGTGCTCCTTGGAGACCCTATGGGGTGGTTTTATTCTGTCCTTTAGGGCTGGGAATCTATAAACAAGTTACGGGTTTCCCCTGTCCCATGCTGAAACAAAGGGACACCACCACCTGTCTCACCTCCGCATGTCTCTGTCTTATCTCTCTGCTTCACAAGTCCTACATTTCTCTACCTACCTCTTGCTCCTCTCTCTCTGCTGCATCATCAGCTACATGTACTCTCCCAAAACTCTATTTATCATCACCAGCCTACTTTCTCTCAAGTACTAAACCCAAGCTGCCAAAAAGTAGTAGGGTTTATGGATTAAAGATGTGGAATCTGTGGTCAGCCAGCCTGGGTTCAAAGCCCAGCCCCACCAGTTAGTAGTTGTGTGATCTCAGGCAAGTTACTGAACCCCTCTGTGCTCCAGTTTCCTTGTCTGCAAAATGTAGATACACACCATGAGTTGTAGTGAGGAATAAATCATACATGTAAAATACTTAGCACAGTGCCTGGCACAAAATAAATGCTCAATAAATGGGAACTGCTATTGCCTTCACCTGCACCTTCCCATAGGTACCTTACATTCAATATGCCTAAAACTGAACTTACCTTTCCTCTTTGACCTTCTTCCTCCTGGTTCCCCATTTGCGTGATTGAGGTTTGCCTAGAAGGGCAGCATTTACTCACGCCCTGGCACAGCTTCCAGCTCCCTATGTCTCACCAGCCTCCTAGTTGGTTCCCTGCCTTCACTTCCCCCTCCACCAATCCACTCTCCACACTGCAGTCAGATGGGTCTTCTGAATCCACAAGTCTGGTCAGCTCATTCCTCTCCGTAAATTACCATCAACGGCTCCCTGTTGCCTATCAGGGAAAATCCAAACTTGCAAGCCTGCCATATAAGGCCCTCTGGGCTCTGGTCTCTGTTTGCCCCTCTCTTCAGGCCCATCCCCACTCGTCTCCCACCTCCAGCCCTGCTTCTTCCCTTCTGCCCTCCATATGCCAAAGCCCAGGCAGGTGCTTTAGGAACCATCCTGTTTCAACGCCCTGTGCCTTCCTTTCTTCCTGATAACACCATATGCGTTTTAGTTCTCCTCCCTCCAGACCTTCCGTTCTACAGCAGCCTCCTGTGTATCCTCAGGGCCCCACTCCCCCCAGCTCACCAGTACTGCATACTGTCATCAGATATGCCTTTCTGGACAAACTCTGTCACACTTCTGTGTTGCTGCACGGAACGCTTCCTCCCACTTTATCTGTCAAATGCTCATCCTTCAAGTTCTGGTCCCCAGGGTCAGGGTCCAGGTGAAGCCCAGCCACCTCCGCGGGCTGAACTGGCCCTTCTCTCTATGTGCCCACAGCGCACCCTTCCTGCCTGTGGTCTCTGTCACAGCACTCTCCTCTTTGATGGCAAGGCTTAGTTTACATGGCTATCTCATCCAGTAGCATCTGAGCTCCTCCAGGACAGTGCTGTACACCCCCTACTGCACTCCCCATCTCCTTTCCTGCTTTATTCCCCCCCCGCCTTTTTTTTTTTTTAGCACTCGTCATAGTCTGACATACTGCACGTTACTGGCGCGTCTGTCTCTCCCCACTAGAATATAAATGCTCTGCAGGTAGAAACTTTTGTCAGTTTTGATGTATACCCAGAGCCTAGAATAGCAACTGACACATAGTAAGTGCTCAGTAAATATTTGTTGAATAAATTGTAGAATCACTGAGCAATGTTACGTTATCTGGCTCTGTACCCCTGGTACCTACACGTTGTCTGGCATGTGCTACCAGTTAAAGAGGTTTTAACGCTACCAGTTGCCTTTGAATCGATTTTGACTCATGGAGACCCCATGTACATCAGAGTAGAACTGTGCTCCGTAGGGTTTTCAATATTTGTTTTTTTGGAAGTAGATCACGAGGCCTTTCTTCCAAGGTGACTCTGGGTGGATTGGCACCTCCAACCTTTCAGTTAGCAGCTGAGCACTGTAAGTGTTTACAACACCCAGGAACTGTCTGGCATGTCATAGGTACTAAATGTATGGTTTTGAATACAGTAAATGAATGGATGAGTGAATACAATGTTGCTAGTCTGTTCACAACAGTTCAAACGCTAGTGTTGGAATCACAGTTCTCTACCTTCTGATCCTAGTCACTCAATTTTGAATCCCCTATGTCTCAGCACAAAGAACCCTCAAAGAACCCTAGTGGTACAGTGGTTAAAGTGCTCAGTTGCTAACCAAAAGGTTGGCAGATCGAACCCACCAGTCACCCCTCAGGAGAAAGACCTGGCAGTCTGCTTCCATAAAGATTTACAGCCTTGAAAACCCTATAGGGCAGCTCTACTCTGTCCTATAGGGTCACTATGAATCAGAATTGACAGCAGTGGATTTGGTTTTGGGTTTTATGTCTCAACATGAGCCCCTATCCTGAGTGTAACTGCTCTGTGCTGTGCCCACTGCCCATGATTCTATCCCTGGCACTGCTTTCGTTACACTCTTGCCCACACGCCAAACAAAACACTATTTACCCATTTACTCAACACAAATTTATTCAGCACTTGTCATCTGCCAGTCATTGTTCCAGTCACTGTCTTCCGTCTATGTCTATTCCATTCTCTCTGTCTTCAAGGTGAGGACAAGCTAACCCTCACCTGGGAACTTTCCCTGTCCTGTGAGAAAGTCTCCTTCGGCATTAATGACCCATAACTTAGTACCTTATCACTGGCATTATTAACCAATAAACATTCATTGCACATGTGTAGATTTACAGAATATTGACCCTTTAAAGAGTCAACACTTTTCAACATTCCAAACATTTTGGATAGAAATCTTTCTAATGTTTATTTCACACCGTTGAATAGGAAAATTAATAACAGACATCTTACTTTGATTTTAAGCTTTTTCTTTCCAGGAAGCCAAACATTTTAACCATAAAAACTCTAACCCAAATAGCAAAAGCCTGCCAGAAACTGCTCTATAGCAATGTAAATTTGTCTTATCCAGCTAGAAAAAGGATAGTTGTCAAATCATTATCTCCTAATTTAAATCTCAAAAAGCCTCAGGGGATCATTAGCCATTAGAGAAATGCAAATTAAAACTAGGATGAGATTCCATCTCACACCAGCAAGGCTGACATTAATCCAAAAAACACAAAATAATAAATGTTGGAGAGGCTGCGGAGAGATTGGAACTCTTATACACTGCTGGTGGGAATGTAAAATGGTACAACCACTTTGGAAATCCATCTGGCGTTATCTTAAACAGTTAGAAATAGAACTACCATACAACCTAGAAATCCCACTCCTCGGATTATACCCTAGAGATACAAGAGCCTTCACACAAACAGATATATGCACACCCATGTTTATTGCAGCTCTGTTTACAATAGCAAAAAGTTGGAAGCAACCAAGGTGTCCATCAATGGATGAATGGGTAAATAAATTGTGGTATATTCACACAATGGAATACTACGCATCGATAAAGAACAGTGACAAATCGGTGAAACATTTCATAACATGGAGGAACCTGGAAGGCATTATGCTGAGCGAAATTAGTCAGAGGCAAAAGGACAAATATTGTATAAGACCACTATTATAAGATCTTGAGAAATAGTAAACCTGAGAAGAACACATACTTTTGTGGTTACAAGGGGGGGAGGGAGGGAGGGTGGGAGAGGGTTTTTTATTGATTAATCAGTAGATAAGAACTGCTTTAGGTGAACGGAAGGACAACACTCAATAAATGGAAGGTCAGCTCAATTGGGCTGGACCAAAAGCAAAGAAGTTTCCGGGATAAAATGAATGCTTCAAAGGTCAGCGGAGCAAGGGCGGGGGTCTGGGGAACATGGTTTGCGGGGACTTCTAAGTCAATTGGCAAAATAACTCTATTATGAAATCATTCTGCATCCCACTTTGAAATGTGGCATCTGGGGTCTTAAATACTAACAAGCGGCCATCTAAGATGCATCAATTGGTCTCAACCCAACTGGAGCAAAGGAAAATGAAGAACACCAAGGCCGCACGACAACTAAGAGCCCAAGAGACAGAAAGGGCCACATGAACCAGAGACCTACATCATCCTGAGACCAGAAGAACTAGTTGGTGCCCGGCCACAATAGATGACTGCCCTGACAGGGAGCACAGCAGAGGACCCCTGAGGGAGCAGGAGATCAGTGGGATGCAGACCCCAAATTCTCATAAAAAGACCAAACTTAATGGTCTGACTGAGACTAGAGGAATCCCGGCGGCCATGGTCCCCAGACCTTCTGTTGGCACAGGTCAGGAACCATCCCCGAAGAAACTCATCAGACATGAAAGGGACTGGTCAGCGGGTGGGAGAGAGACGCTGATGAAGAGTGAGCTAATTATATCAGGTGGACACTTGAGATTGTGTTGGCAACTCTTGTCTGGAGGGGGGATGGGAGGATAGAGAGAGAGGGAAGCCGGCAAAATTGTCAAGAAAGGAGAGACTGAAAGGGCTGACTCAAGAGGGGGAGAGCAAGTGGAGTAGGGAGTGAGATGTATGTAAACTTATATGTGACAGACTGATTGGATTTGTAAACGTTCACTTGAAGCTTAATAATAGTTATTAAAAAAAAAAAAGCCTCAGGGCTGCAGGTGGGTGGGAGGCCAAATTATCAGCAGCCAGGCCAGAACTAACCTGGTATCAGTTGACCTCAGTAAAGGGAGAAGGCAGATGCAATCAATCCTGTTAAGACAGCCAGTGGTTGATCTCGATTTCTCCCTCTTTATAACTAGTTTCTTTGAGCCATTCATTTTTCCTGGAATCAAAATGGTCTTCCTATATGCATATAGAATAACTGCTCAGAATAAACCTTATGTTCAAATTTTGGTTATTTTTTTAACAACACTTTCCCTGTTTCCTTAAATACAGTACTGTATACAGAATATCCAGGAACCCTGGTGGCTTAGTGGTTAAGAGCTATGGCTGCAAATCAAAAGTTTGGCAGTTTGAATCCACCAGGCACTCGTTGAAACCCTATGGGGCAGTTCTACTCTGTCCTCTAGACTCACTATGAGTCAGAATCCACTAGACAGCAATGTTTTGTTTTGTTTTTTAAATACAGAATATTCATCTAACCTTTTACAACTCAGGGTCATCAGGATGGACACTAACTGTTTCTCTGTAATGTGGCAGTGTGCCTAGAGGAGGAGCAGGTAAAAGGAAAGGCATGAGGTTTGGAATGAAGCAATCTTCCCAGCAGCCCCCTTTGCAGTCCCTGCCGGCTCCCTGAGGTGATTCCTTGATTCTCCTTTAATGTGTTGTTTCTAATCTACAGTGGGTTTAGGAATCAGATGATGATGTTTATTAGAACTGTATGTTGTAAGGAAAAATACAAATAGAAAAGAAGATGCTTTAATTCTCCCTGTTGAAAATAAGGGAAGAGACTCCTATCCTCCCGTGTTCTTTCAGAACTCACTTACGGAACTTGTAACTGTAAAAAAAGAAAAAAAAAAAAGTGTTTAACTCTAAAATGCCTCCTCAAGGATCTCACAGCTACCTCTTTGAAATATAACTTCAGGTCATCTTCCCCTACCTTCCACTTAACAGGAAGCAGATTAGCAGGGCCTCAGATGGCCCAGCCCCAAATTGCAAATTACCTCCTGCCAGGATTTTTTAGAAAGATACTGGAAAACTAACAATATTATCTTGAAAACAGAAGAGTAATGGGTTATATCCAGTTAGCTATATAAGGGGTAAGTTTCCTTTCTGTCTTTGCAATCTCTTTAATAGGTTGCCTGTGCTGCCTCCTATTCTGGTTTAATGCTTATTCAATAGTAAAACTTTTCTTACTTTTCTATTTTTGTGGAGAGGTTTTCCTGGTTGGAGCCCTGGTGGTGCAGTGGTTAAAACTTCAGCTGCTAACCAAAAGATTGGCAGTTCGATGCCACCAGCTGTTCCTTGGCAATCCTATGGGGCAACTCTACTCTGTCGTATAGGGTCACTATGAGGGTGAATGGGCTCACTGGCAACAGGTTTGCTTTTTGTTTTTCATGGTTGGGAGTAGGTTTTGTTTTCAACAACTTTCCTGCAACAATGTAAACTGAGATTAAACAGTATCTAAGGGAATTTTAAGGGAGCTAAGGGAGCGCCTGAAAGATTCTCCTAGTTATAAAGTCTGTAAGCTTTAGGCTGCTACCTGAAAAGCTGGAAGTTCCAAGTCCAACCAGAGGTGCCTTGCAAAAAAGGCCTGGTGATCTACTTCTGAAAAATCAGCTATTGAGAGCCCTATGGAGCTTAGTTGTACTCTGACATACACGTGGGGTTGCCACGAGTTAGAGTCCACTGGATAGCAATTTTTTTTTCTGTTATTTTGTTAATCTAGGAGGAAAGGCCTGGCAATCAACATCTGAAAATCAGCCAGTGAAAATTCTATGAATCACAAGGGTCCGATCCATAATGAATCACAGGGATGGAGCAGGACAGGGCACTGTTTTGTTCCACTGTGCATTGGGTTGCCATGAATTGGAAACCAACTCAACGGCAGCTAAAATAAAAACATTTTGTTGATTAGAGGCTTTTCTCACTTAATGCACATTTTGGGTGCATTCAGGATTCTTGAGGTTGGATAAGTGACTTAGTAAAAAGTGTGCCCTGAGTACATTTCACATTTTATATGTTATCTTTCATTGTTAGGTACTTTTTGTGCATAGGTTTGTCTTTTCAATTAGATTGCTCTCTGCTTAGATTATTAACTTCCCAAAGGTAAGATATAGTCATTCACCCATTTGCTAGATATTTTTTAAAGCAACTACTATATAGAAAGTTCTATGATAGAAAATAAATAAATAAGACACAGCATTTCCAGATTATTGAGGAGGTAAGGTGCAAATAACTAAGACAAGGTAAAAAAGTGAGCACATGCGGGTCATTTAGGTCAACTGGCACAACAAAGTTCATAAAGAAAATGGTCTACATCCAATTTTGGTGAGTAGCATCTGGAGTCTTAAAAGCTTGTGAGCAGCCATCTAAGATACATCTACTGGGATCAAAGGAGAATGAAGAAAACCAAAGACACAAGGGAAATATTAGTCCAAAGGACTAACGGACCACAAGCACCACAGCCTCCATCTGCCTGAGCCCAAAAGAACTAGATGGTGCCCAGCTACCACCTAGCAACTGCTCTGACAGGGGTCCAGGACAGAGTGGGAGAAAAATGTAGAACAAAATTCAAATTCACATACACACACACAAAAAAAGACCAGACTTACTGGTCTGATGGAGACTGGAAGAACCTCTGAGACTATGGCCACTGGGACGCTCTTTTAACTCAGAACTGAAGCCACTCTGAAAGTTCACACTTCAGACAAAGATTAGACAGGTCTATAAAACAAACAATAACACACATGAGGAACATGCTTCTTAGTTCAATCACGTATACGAGACCAAAAGGGCAACACCCGCCCAAAAGCAATGACGAGAAGGCAGGAAGGGACTGGAAAAACAGATGGATGGAAATAGGGAATTGGGGTGTGGAAGGGGAGAGTGTTGACACACTGAGGATTCTAACCAATGTCACAAAACAATTTGTGTATAAATTGTTGAATGAGAAACTCATCTGCTCTGTAAAGTTTCACCTAAAGCACACACACACAAGGTATAATTTAGCTAGAAAGCCAAAAGAACAGAGTCACTGTTAACTACAAAAGTCAGTGACACATAAATCGTAACTGTTATAAAATGCAGGGGGAAATTACAAAATCATGAACTCAGATTTCTAATTTAGAAGCCCTAAACTTCATAGGAGCCCTTTGAAAATGGAATTTGCATAGGTCACATATCAATTAAATGTGATTCTTAGTTGCAGAGTCCTTCAACGAACTTTATGCATAATATCTTTCTGGTTGTATCTTGAGGAATATTCACACGGCTTCATAATTATGCAGAGAAGAGAAACCTTAATTTGTTATTCTTGAGTGCCTTTTCCTCCAGGTGGCTGCATGTGTTTTTGGTTCTGATTTATAGATGAAACGAGATGAGGGTCGCAGAAAGCTTTATGGTAATAGAAAATCCTCTCATCTCTCTTTTTTTGATAAAGATGTTATTTCCCCAAACCATTCATTTTCTAGGTATTTTACATAATAAATAATCCTTTTCAATCTTTAATTTTAAAAAAAGCAAGCACAAAATGCAGCGTGCTATGGGAATTCAAGTAGGGCAAAGAGACCACTTTTGGGTTTGAAGAACTGGAGAAGGCTTGGTGTAAGAGATGGCATTTAAGTTGGGTTTTGGTAGACAGAAAGAATTTTAGTGGGTGGCTTTCCAGGGATTGGGAAAGCTGTGAGGATGGGCAGGGAGGGAGAAACATATGCATGTGTTTGTGGAACATACAGTCATGTTGGAGTCTTGAGAGGACTCAATACATAGTACCCCGCTTCCCCACTTGAGTTTGGAATAAATGGATAAGTGAGAGAAAGGAGTGGCAGATGGAGCCCACAATATTACATATACTAAAAAAAAAAGGCTAAGCTGGAGGACTCTAATTTAGCTGAAAGCTAAATGAGCCTGCTCACTGAAGCCCAAAATGAGGTGACCCGTTCTGTGATAGGCAATGTGGGCCAGGGCAGGCTTTCAGGTTATACAGATTGTTATTCAGTTTGTAAGACATTGTCCAACACTTACCTTTTAGGCTTGAATACTTAACATCGTTGGATAGACAAAAAGAGCGAATGGCATTTAATGGCAAATTTATTATTTTAAAATAAGAGTTTATTTTGCACTACCCCTCTCGGCCACAAATGCCCTATATAGCCAGGTAGCTAACATAATAAAGTGAGATGAATTAGAATTACTTTCTGTGCAAATTCATCAAAGATCTGTACATCACACTGGAACTCTTATAGGGGCATCACTGAAGAGTTCAGGGAATCCCAGGCCTGTATTAATTTTGAAGGGTCTTCATTTTAAAGACGAAACCAAAATCCAAAACCGCTGCCGTTGAGTGGACCCCAACTCAGAGCAACCCTATAGGACAGAGGAGACCTGCCCCCATAGGGTTTCCAAGGCTGTAATTCTTTATGGAAGCAGACTGCCACATATTTCTCCTGCAGAGTGACTAGTGGGTTCCAACCACGGACCTTTCGCATAGCAGCCGAATGCTTTCACCACTGCACCACCAGGGCTCCTTTAAAGATGAAAGAGACGTTTTAATAAAGGTCTACATTCTCCTCCTGAGTACTGATTTGGGAGGGAGTGTAGACAACTAGCTTTACCTTCAGGGAGCTGGCTCTCTGTGGGGTTAGAGATCTCTGATTAAGGGTAGTTGGAGGGGTGTGTTTTCCCACCCTGACTCCCCACCATGCTCTTGTACATGACCCTGAAAAATTCAGCACTTCATTATATACCACTCTCACTTGAGAATTCTGTCCTGTAGGCAGCTTTGAGACCCAGCCAGACAGAACTCTCCACATGGATCTCTAAACCCTACCCACACAAGACTCTTCACACAGGCTTAACAGACAACCAAGTGTGAAGAGTGCAGATACTCATGACAATAGTTGCCAATTGTTCAGTGCCTTCTAGGCACCAGCCACTTTCCATAATTCTCACCACAATCCTGCAAGGTTGGCATTATATCCTCTCCACTTTACAGGCAGAGGAAACCCTGGTGGTGTAGTGGTTAAGAGTTCAGCTGCTAACCAAAAAGGTCGGCAGTTGGAATCCACCAGTTGCTCCTTGGAAACCCTATGAGGCAATTCTGCTCTGTCCTATAGGGTCACTAAAAGTTGGGATCGACTTGATGGCAATGAGTTTTTTTTTTTTTTTTTTTTTTGGGTTTATAGACAGAAACAATGGCTCAAAGAGGTAAACAGACCTGGTTGAATTAGGACTTGAACCCAGGTTACCTACCTTCAGAGGGATTCAAACCCAGGGCTGCTTGCCTTCAGAGATATGCTCCTCTAGCAGTTTTTTCAGACACTGGGGGCTGTGGAGGAAGGGGCAGTGTCTAAAGGGGGTCAGTCAGGGGAGGAGGAGGAAGAGGGTTGGCTGTGGTGGCTGGCTGTGGTTGCCAGGTAGGGGGTCTGTGTGTGTGTGGTTATTTGTGGGGTCATATGTGGGGTTCTGGTATCCTAGGCTCTGTGTGAGTCTGTGTGAGTGAGTGTGTAAATGGGTTGAGGATGGGTGTGTGCAGATATTTGTGGGTCAGTTCTTCGTATGTGTCTAAGAGTGTGTGTATGCGGATTTGGCCCTGGGTCATGTGAATGGGACTCCGGTGAGGGCAAATGGGCTTGAAGTTTGTGCACCTTGAGGGGGGGTATGTGTGTGTACGCATGTGTGTGAGAACTTGAGGGTACAAGCATGTTGGGATGCTGGGTGTGGTCAATCTGTGGGGCATGTGCTTATGACGTACTTAGTGTACGTGTGTGTCTGTCAGGAGAGGGTCCGTTACTGGACTGTGTGCATGTGTATAAGTGAGTGTGTGGTGAGGGTATTAGCGTGAGGTGGGAGTAACACCCTGGGTCACGTCAATGTGTGTGTTGGGGTACAGATGGGACAAGCTGGCTTGGGTTGTGTGTGCATGCGAAGGTGTGTGCCTTTGAGGCTGGAGCACCGGGTGGGTGGGGATCAGTCCGTAGGCCATGTATGAATGAATGTATCTGTGTGTGTTAGGGCACCAAGAGAGGGTCAGTCCCCGGGCCATGTATGTGTATGAGTGTGAGGGTGCATGCACATCTATGTGTGAAAGTGCGTATGTGTGTGAGCTTCAGGGTGCAGTGTGTTAGGGTGCTGAGTTGGGGGGGTGAATCCCTGGGCCATGTGTTAGTACGAGTGTGTTTGTGTGTGCGTGTGTCCCAGAAAAGGGTCATCACTTGAGTGTGTATGTGTGTGTGTGGTGGTGGGTGGGAGGGTCAGTCTCTGGGTCTTGTGTGTATGTGACTGTGACTCTGCGCGCATCTGTGTGTGCGCGCGCGTCCAGAGAGTGTCGGTGCAGGGGGAGACGCAGGCGGGGCCCCACCCTCCGCTGCAGGTGGGCCGGACCCGCGGCTGGGGCGGCAGCGCTCGCTGCTCTTGGCTCGCGGCCGCGCCGGGCTTCAGGGCTGGGCTCGAGCTGCGGGGCGGCGCCGGGACAGGAAGCGGAAAGCAGCAGTGCAGCAGCGGCGGCGGGGCTCTGCCTCTACCGGAGCCCAACGCAGGCCGCAGAGCCCGGGCTGCTGTGAGCCGAGACCTCGGGCCGCGGAGCCCGCACCGCCGGCGCAGAGGTGAGTCCCGAGAGAGGCCGGGTGCAGCGGCCCCGAGCGGCGGACGCCGGGTGCAGACCTCCCGCAGGGAGACGCCCCCACCTGGAGCTCGCGTACCCCTGCGCCCTCCTCCCGCACCGCCCGGACTCAGATCCCGGGTTCACCGCCCTCACACCGCTGGCCGGGAGCCCCCTCCCCTCCTGAGGTCCGCACCCCGTCTCGCGCTTCCCTGGACCCCACTCCTTTTCCACCTCGGCATGGTGCGCCCCTCCTGCTCCTTGCTTGCGCTTTCGGCCGCACCCCACTTCCTCGGGCCCCAGGATTCCTTTCCAACGCCTGGATTTGGGGTGCGCCCCTCGGGCGTGTGCATTCTGGGGCTCCGGTCGTGCGGCTGGCCGGCCGGCAGGGAGTGGCCGAGCGTTCCTGGAGGGGCCCGGAGCGCCTTTATCTGCCGCTGCGGGGCGGGGGCCGGGCTGCCCCTGTGCTCGGCCGGAGCACCGTTGTCCCCACCTCGCTGCGGGGCTCGACCCGGGTTAACCGCCAGCGCCCGGGGGCTGCGTGGCCCTTCGCCAGAAACCGAGACAGAGCTGGCCTGTGTTCCCACTTCGTTTTCCAAATTGAGCCGGCTCTGAAGGCCGGGGGGTGCGTCGGGTTGCGCATGGGAGAGCGCAACAGGCAGGTAGGAGTTTACTTTCAAAAACGCCGTGGCGGAGCAGAAAGCGTCCGGCAAGCCTGCCCCGAAATGTCCCTGTTTGAGGAAACCTCTCCACGCCAGGCAGCTTTAACCACGGGTGGGACCTGATTTCCTCCTGCAGTCTTTGAACTGCCCCCCAAGCAGTGCGCCCAGAGAAGTGTGAAGCTTTATAAAAATTTAAACGCGTCGGTGGTGGAGGCTGGAGTGGGGCGGAGCCGCGCGGCCTGGCGGCTCGGTGAGGAGCTGGTGAGACTCGGAGCTGGGAAGTCTTGTTTCTCACTTTTCACATCGCCAAACCTGAGTTATAAAACCCACGCCGCAAGCGTGTTGTGAGCTCGTTTAGCTGCTTG
Organism: Loxodonta africana; assembly: GCF_030014295.1. Lineage (NCBI taxonomy): Eukaryota > Metazoa > Chordata > Mammalia > Proboscidea > Elephantidae > Loxodonta > Loxodonta africana. The sequence continues at coordinate 160,022,039 of NC_087344.1, read as the reverse complement.
TTAACAGGCGTTTTGTTGCCGTTTGTTGTTAGTTGCTGTCCAGCCGATTCCGATTCCGATTCCTGGCGACCCCGTGTGGGTTTTCAAGGCTGTGACCTTTGGGAAGCAGATCCTTAAACCGCACTATTATGATGGTCTTGAGGATGGCATGTGCATTTTGTTAAAACCCTGGTCGGGGCTGTGGTTGGAAAGGCATGTATTTTTAGACACTTATTCCAAAAGCTAGCAAGCTGTAAAGAAATCGGGCATTTTCGCTGACATGTTTATAAATTTTACAGGGTTACTGAAAAAATATTGTAACTTGTGTCACCAATCAACAATGCTAATTAGTATTCTCCTTTCAGTGGGTGGGTTGTTTGATTATAGGGCTCCTGGGCTGTTTAAGTGAGATGGCAGAAACTGTCTGAATGAGGGAGACCTCGTTAGCCGTTTTATGTAACCACTAATTAGAGTTTTTAGAGTTGAATTAAATCAATGTCATATAGTTGGGGGCTTTGATTTGTGGGAGGAAACTGTTTTATTCTACAGTTCAAAGAAATAACACACTTTACCAATCCGTGAACATCTAGCATTCCATAATATGTCTTTCCATAATTAGTGAAAACACCTAGTGTGAAATTTTCACTGTGAGCTGATAACAGTGTTGGCAGTGTGACTGGTTGCGACTTAATTTGTAAGTAAAATGGGACAAGAATTTTTGAGAATGGCATATTTTTAAGGACTGCTTGCTTGCCAGGCAGTGCATTTTTATTGTCTCACATGTTTGAGCAATAGGATGGAAGCCATAAAGGAAATTTAAAGTTTTCTTACCAAGCAGCAATTCCATGTCACCCTTGTCTATTGAAGAATAAACAAGTGTTAAGTAAAGAAGGTGTCCACCCTGCCCCTTCTTCTTCCCCCCAACACACACAAACACTGTTTGCTGCACTAAATCTCAACAGCTGTTTGGGTTGAGCCTTTTTCACATTGTGTTTCAATCCACTGTCTTCACACTTGGGCTCTGAGCTCCTTAGGAGCTAGCACCATTTCAGGTTCATTTCTTTTCTCCGTAGACTGCACAATGCTTAGAACACCAAGCCTGTGAGCAGGATTTGAAATTGTGGAATTCTTTGGAGGTTATGTATGGCTAGGAACAATTATGATTGTTGCCTACCCCTATGCAAATAAACAATTCTGGTAATTGCTGCATTGCTATAAATTTTCCGTACTCAAGAGCCCACAGGTTCTGGAGGTAAACTATCAGAGTTCAAGGCCTAGCTCCCGCACATACGAGGTGCGTGACCTTGGTTTCCCTAACTGTAACATGAGAATAATATTTTACCTCTGTAAACAGCTTTTTTTAAACAGCTTACTGGGAACCCTGGTGGCTCAGTAGTTAAGAACTCGGCTGCTAGCCAAAAGGTCAGCAGTTTGAATCCACCATCCGCTCCTTGGAAATCCTATGAGGCAGTTCTACTCTGTCCTACATGTTCACTATGAGTGGGAATGTACTCAGTGGCGGCAGGTTTAATGGCTTATTCTAAGAATTAAGTGGAATATTACATACAAATGACTTAAACTAGTGCCTAACACATAGAAAGCACTCGATAACTGTAAACTGTCCGACTGTTAACAGCCATCATCTCTGTAAAGTGAACTAGCTATGGTTAGGGGGACTAAGCTGTGCGTAAAGTGTGATTTGGGCATTTTCTGTAAGGTGGACTAGGCAGGGTTTAGTGGACTTGGGGCTGGACCATGTTTTCAGCAGCTCTCTTGCTATCCCTGAAGCCTGATGAAAAGGTCCGCCCACACTCATTGTGCTGCTTCAGTCTCCATCAGTATCCTTCTTACTCTCACTTATTAGATGGAGCGGTCATTGGACCCAGCACCATGGGATTTACAGAGGAGGTAGTCCTCATGAAATCTATTTTTTCTGAAGCTTAGAAATCTAGCAGGGGAGAAAGGGGTCACTTGGAAACAAATATACATCATAAAACTGCAGACACCTTAACCATTACACAGCTCTTCAGAAATCCACACCCAGCTGCTGGAGGTGCTCCCGAAGTAATTAATGACTTGAGCCAGGAGCAGTTATTCTGGGAAGGTGTGTTGAAATCATGGGCAAGACAGGTAAAGTGAGGTTGCCATTTTCTTTCTTTGCAGATAGTGACCCAGGATCATTCATTGGTAAGAGCTCTGTTGTAATGAAAGAATCATTGGGTTTGTCACAAATGCCACCAGACCTGCTGATCCCCACACTGGTGACTCGGATGAGTGTTTTATGGTTTATAGGCCACCAAACCAAAACCAAACCCAGTGCCGTTGAGTCGATTCCGACTCATAGCGACCCTATAGGACAGTAGAACTGCCTCATAGAGTTTCCAAGGAGCGCCTGGCAGTTTCGAACTGCCGACCCGTTGGTTGGCAGTCGTAGCACTTAACCACTATACCACCAGGGTTTCCTTACAGGCCACAGGTTCGACAGAATGTTTTGGAGATCTTACCTCACTTCTCTGTACCCTGCCTTCCAACTCTATTGTCCTCCAAATAAACCCACTAAAACACAGTTTTCTCCGATCTCTCTGACATTCACTTATAAACTAGGAACAGTAAAAAAAAAAAAAAAAAAGGCCTGCAAGGAACAGAATGGAATCACTAAGTAACTTAACCTCAGTCAATGGTAATTAGTTAAAGGTAGCCTTGAAAATTAACCGGCATAGGCCAAAAAATACTTCTGTTCAGTTAAGATGGTGCATATGTTACTTGTGATACAAAGGTTTTCTTCCTGACTAAAGAAATTTTACTTTGCAGAATGATAATAATGGCTAACAGTTTTGAGTGCTGATTTTGTGTGCCAGGCATCTAAGTGATTTTAAAAAATTATCTTGTTAAATACTCACCACAACCTTGTATGGTAGGTAAAATACATTATTGTTGTTACAGTTAAGGAAACTGAGTCACAGAGAGGTTAGGTAACTTGCTCTTATCACAGCTGATAAGTACCTGAGCCAGTATTTGAACTGTAATAGAAAGGCCTGTTGAGCTACTTCTGAGAAATCAGCCAATGAAAACCTTGTGGAGCGCAACGGTTCCATCCCCTTGGGTTGCCATGAGTCGGGTGGGGGCAGGAGGTGACTTGAAAGTAGCTAAAACAAGTCTTAATTCCAGAACCTGTATTCTCTAGGAGAAAAGTTGATTTCTAAACAAAATTATTTAAACTGTCATTTTCCCCTTGAGTACCATATAATTAAAAATGGGTACCTTGAGAAAAAGGTTAGCTTCAAAATGCAATAAACTTTTTAATATTCTACCTGTGATAAAAATCTAGAGTTCAAAGTAATGTACACAGTACAGATCATATGTAAAAACAGTTGTACCAGAACCTTTCCTTGGGAAAATATCGGCTGGAGAGGGAGCTGAACGACTTCTTAAATTTAGCGTGTCCTGCACGCTTTGCAAGGTAACTTTCCTCCCTCTGAACTAAAAAACTTAAATAGCTCTAGGCAGAGCTGCTGATGTTTTTTATAATTTCCTTTTGGTGAAGGGTAGCTCATGTTTACCACTATCATTACCGTAACATATTATTTCCCTCATATGATTTTTCTGAAGACTGTTTTTCTTTTGAGTAAAAGTTGGTCATATTTTATATGAGCAAACATGACTTTAGGGGCAGATTCTATTTGAGGCCACTGATGTTCACTTTGCTTTCAATAAAGGGCGGTGAAGGAGGTTCTTTCTGACATTTTGCCTGGGAATTCCAGGATTTAAGATGCTGTCACTCAGATGGAAGTGTACTGTGCACCTGTGTCCACAGTGGTCTTGCTCGCCTGAGATGTGGTTTGACAAGCTCCAGGCTGCCCCCCAGGCAGTGTCTGTAGGTCTGCAGGGGTGGGTGACAGCAGAGGGAGGAGGAGGCAGCTGGTCAGGGTGTCCTTGGGCGGTGGCTGGGAGAGGCTGCTGCAGGTTTTTACTTAGCGAATCTGTAATATAAACTCGAACCACTGAATGAGGCTGCCATGCAAACCATGAGTGCAGTTTCACTCTTCGTACTTCTGACGTCCCTGCTGAATCAATCTACTCTCTCTGTATCTTTTCCCTCACCTATAAAATTAAGGAATTGAAGTAGATAATAATCTCTAACCTTTCTTCCATGGTGAATCTAGGGCCTCCATGTGCTGAGGGCTGCCACAAAACCTTTCACTTATTCAACAGTCATTTACTGAGTCCCTTTTATGTTCTGGAAGCCCTGGTGGTGCAGTGGTTAAGAGCTCAGCTGCTAACCAAAAGGTCGGCAGTTCGAACCCACCAGCTGTTCCTTGGAAACCCTATGGGGCAGTTCTACCCAGTCCTGTAGGGTCACTATGAGCCAGAATCAACTCAGCGGCAATGGGTTTAGTTTTTTTTAATGTTCTAGGAGTCCCTAGGTGGGGCAAACAGTTGATGCACTCGGTTGCTAACCAAAAGTTTGGAGATTCAAGTCTTCCAGAGACGTCTTAGAAGAAAAAGTAGCCATTGAAAACCCTATGGAGCTCAGTTCTACTCTGACACACAGGAGGTTGCCGTGAGTTGAGGTTGACGCCATAGCAGCTGGTGGTGGTGGTGGTGGATTTTGTTCTAGGTACTAGAGAGACTAATAACTGTGGTCCCTGCCCTCATGGAGCTTACAGTCTATTACAGGAGCCAACATTAAGTAACTGCACACATAAATATATCATTGGAGATTGTGATATAAAGGAAAAGTGGTGTGGAAGGGCGTAAATTTAGATTGGAGGATCAGGGCAGCCTGTTAGAAGCAGTAGTGAAACTGAGAGGGATGGGTGGTAGGAATTAGGCAAAGTGGGGTGTGTGTAGAGTATTAGGCAGATACTGGACTCTGCACAGGCGCCCACGCTGGAAAGAGTCTGGGGCCTTAGAAGAACTGGAGTAGGAGGAGGAGGAGGAGGTTGCTGGAGAGATGGCAGGGCCTTGCAGACCAAATGAGAGATTCTGTATTTTATTCGAAGTACAGTGGGACATCATATACCTACCTACCTGTTGTCAAGTCGATTCCGACTCATAGCGTCTCTATAGGACAGAGTAGAACTGCCCAATAGGGTTTCCAGGGAGTGGCTGGTAGATTTGAACTGCTGACCTTTTGGTTAGCAGCGGAGATCTTAACTGTGGTGCCGCCAGGGCTTCAGGACATCATAGAAGAATTGATTTTAAATAGGGAAATAACTCTGTCTTGTGATTTAAAAAGATCACCCTGGCTGCTGCCCACCCTGGGCCAAACCCAGTGCCGGTCATGTCAGGGGTCAGTATGAAAGACACTTAGCTTCTGAGGTCCACATTTACACCTTTATATGATTCTTCCTTCTGAGGGCAGCAGCAACATATCAGTTTATTACCCAGGGAACCTGACTCCTTTTCATTACTTTATTATCTTTGTTGATAAGGGCTCCCTTCTGACCTTATCTGAGTTCTGTCAATTTCTTGTGTATACAAAGGGGGAGGGGAGACTATCTTGTCAGTATATCATCCAGGTGGTAAGCTTCAGGGTGTGTTTTCTGTTAATTGTATGGAAGCTGTTACCTTGGCTCAAGCCCTCTTTTAAAATGAGTTCACCTGGGTTTTATTATTTTGCCTCTTATTGCTCCACCTTAATCCTCACTCAGATCTTGGACAAGAGTTGATGGCTCTGATAGACGGACATGGTGTGAATTAGTAGAAGGCGCCTTAGCTCCGCGTAGATTGGATTCTATTAGGAAACCTGGAGGCTTTTGTAATAGCTCAGCCCTGTACTGATGGGAGCCTGGAGGAAGTGGCTGAACTGAGAGAATGAGAGGAGGATCCCTGAGGCTGGGCAGAACTTAGTGATGGTTAAGTGTGTGAGTGAAGCGGCCAGGAGAGTATTGAAAATGGCACAGGGTTGGATCTATAGGATCAATGCTGTTATTGTTAGGTGCTGTCGAGTCGATTTTTGACTTATAGTGACCCCATGTGACAGAGTAGAACTGCCCCATAGGATTTTTTTTTAAATCTATATGGGGGAGTCCTGGTGTTGCAGTGGGTAAGAGCTCAGCAGCTAACCAAAAGGTCAGCAGTTCATATCCACCAGTTGCTCCTTGGAACCCTATGCGGCAATTCTACTCTGTCATGTAGGCTTGCTTTGAGTCAGAATTGACTCAAAGGCAATGGGTTTTTTTTTTTTTTAATCTATATGGGAGCAGATTGCCAGGTCTTTTTCCCATGGAGCCCTAAGCTGGCCTTGAACCATGGACCTTTTGGTTAGCAGCCAAGCGCTTACCCATTGCACCACCAGGGCTCCTTATAAGATCGATTAAAAAACAAGTCAATTCCCCATAGGGTTTCCAAAATGCGGCTTGTGGATTTGAACTGCTGACCTTTTGGTTAGCAGCTGAGTTCTTAATCACTGCACCACCAGGGCTCCATAAGATCTATAGAATGATTGTATTGACCTGGAGGAGGGACTTGGGAAGGGTAGGCCCAGACACTGTGAAGCAGTTGTGGCAGGTAATGGTAATCCCAAGTTCATCAAGAGGCATCTGAGTAGGAAATAGAGATTTGGAATTTATTCTTTCCATAAGTATTCGTTGGGTACCTACTATGTTCAGAGTATCCAGTAAGCCATAGATCCTATCTCCAAGGAGCTTATAATATAGTAAATCCACAGATAGAGAAGAATTGCAGGGTGAGTTTTGAGTCTTAAGAGAGAGCTTGATGGGGGCAGGAGGAAGAAGTGATGGGGAAGTAGTAGCAGGAGTGGTAGGTAGCATGAGTGTCATCAGATAGGATGGTAGCCAGCTGCGGAGACCTCTGTGCCTGCAACATTGCCCTGCCCCTCCCATGGGTGGATGAGTGAATATGTGGGACCAGGAACTGGATTTGGCCTTTTGTCTCTGGTTTCTGAAATTAGCTTTTGGAATTCCTCAGCGATCCAAGGTTCTCTTAGTTTTTCTGAAACAGCCAGGGGACACTTAAGCTTGTGCAAATGAGGTAGGAGCCCTAGGACCACACTTAGCTGGAGCTAACTTCAGGAAAAAGGCCTCCCCCTGCCCACCATGATGCAGTCATGCATATTCAGTGATTCAGTTGAGATCAGTGACTATGCTATCGGTGACTATGCATTCAGGCACAACTGAGGCCACAATGACTGTTATATAGACCCCTGGACCTTGGAGCTTCCCTTTGCGCTTCCAGATTGCTGACGCGTGTGGGAGGGCCAGCATGTCCCTGGGCACATGCAGCTCCACGCGGAAAACTCCTTCCAGACCTCACCTGTGCACAGGGGTGAATTAACCAGTAAGCAAGGTTCTCACATGCTTACTTGTGTTTACTTACTAATATTTAGTGCACAATTTCACATGGGTTTCACCACATCAGAGATGTGAAATTGTGCACTACGGATTAGTAAGCACAAGCTGGCCAGTGCGTATTGTTTCTTGAGTAATCTGTTCCTGCCTGTGTATCTGCTTTTGTGGTTATATTAAAAATGTTACAGTGAGTATACCCCTTTCTGTGAGTCATTCTAGCAAGTTATCAAACCTACCAGGGCCCGCGGGGGCCAGCTGGGCTTGGTGTCTACCTATTTGGGAGTTAATTTAAAGGACAGAGTCCTAACTTGTGAAGACCCCAGCCTTGGGTGGCTGGCAGACAGAAGGAGGTTGTGCAGGCATTCATTAAGACTAACTCTGCATGGTTAGGGTCAGAAGGAGAGAGAAAATGCCACATGGGTGGCTGCTGTCAGAGACGGAGAAGTCAAAGCGGGGATGTGAATTATCTTTGCATTTTGGGGATTCGCCTTGTGTCGATTATTATTAATGCAATGAATCAATGGGATAAGGAGGTCTAGGGGAAGGCGGACAGGGATGTGACCTTTGGATTTGGCTCACAGCACTCTCTGGCCAACCTAGAGTTGTTTCAGTGGAGTGTTGAGGTTGAGGGTTCAAGGTGACGACCACGAGGAAGGAGTGGCAAGGATAGGCAGGACTTATGGGAGAGACCAGACAAGGGTGGTTGGAGTTCAGTAAAGCCTTTTCTCAGAGGGCACTTGGAAACCCACGCCTTTCCTTTAAGGAACGTGCCTGGAATTGCCTTAATGGATGGCCATGGTTTTCATGAGGACAAGGAATGACATCCCCTTGGTTCGGGGGAGGTGGAGAGATGACACTCGGTTACCATGTGCCAGAGTCTTTACATAGGGAGTCTCTTTTAATCCTCATAACAACCCTAAAAAGAGATAGTATTAAATGACCTCATATTATAGGGAGAGAAACAGAGGCTCAGAGAAGTAAGTGTCTACCCCGAGGTCTCACATGTAGAAAGCAGGAAGGTAGGACCAGCCCAGGTCCTACCACAGCAGCTTCCACAGTAGCATTTAGCTGGAGGTGCGGAAGTAAAAGGAATTGGCTAGAAGTTGGAATGGAAAGGGAAATCGAGTTATGGGTTGCACTGAACTGTACATTTAGAAATTGTTGAATGGCTGTATGATCTACTGTAAGTAAATATTAAAAACAAAAGTTGGGGTTGGAAGGCAGCAAAAAGGGTAGGAATTATGAAGGGTTAATGATGAATCTGGAAGAGGGCAGTCATTTGTCTGGGCCAAGAAGTTTAGAATCTGCGTATCAGCGCTGGGAGAGGGCGAGTCAGGGAAAGCGGCTCTGGTCAGGGCAGGCAGGGCTGGAGATCTTGGCTGTACCTCTTCGTGTTGGTATCTGCCAGGTATGAAGCAGACCAAGAAACAGCAGAGCCAGGAACAGAAAGGAAGTGAGAATCTAAGGTGCTGAAAGTTCATTGGTACCCTTGTTGAGGTTGCCTGGGGACGCGGTGGGAGACCAGGTAGGGAGAAAAAAGATGAGCCAGCTCTTGAGGTCTTCTAGGAAAGTGGAGGTAGGTCTGAGAGTAAAAGGGACATTTTAAAAAATGCCTGCTGTGTTTGTTCTCACATTTAATCCTACCAAGGAGGTGGCCTTGTTCCCATTTTACAAATGAGGAAACCTGAGGCTCCAGGGGGAAAACTGAGCCGCTCAAGTACACAGCCAGATAGTAAGCTGTAGACTGAGATGTGAGCCCAGCTCTGCTGACTGCCAGCCTCATGTTGTGAAGGCCAGCACAGACACTGGCTCTCTGCCTCACTCTTTCCCAAACCTTTCTCTTATTGAGAAAGACAAGGAGAACTTCAGGGTTTGGAGCTGGCAAAGGAGTACAGTACTGATAGCCACCATTTTCATTTATCCAGCTGTTAAATGAAAGTGTTGCAAAGATAATATGTTCTGGAGCAGGTGTGGTTGCTTTCACAGTCGTTTGAACTTTTGATCCTCACCAAAACCCTGTTATTCACATTTTACAGATGAAGGTTCAGAGAGGTTGAATAATTTGGCTGAGATCACATAGCTAGTAAGTGAGTAAATTACAGGATTGGAACCCAACTCTGGATACCACATGCCCTTATATCTTCAGGTCAACCCTCTGAGGATGATGGCTGGTTGATTTATCCCCATTTTACAAATGAACAAACTGAGGCTCAAGAAGGCAAGTGGCTTATCCAAGATTGTACTCTCAGGTCTCCCTCCGCACTGCTGGCCTTGGGCTCCTGAGAGCAGAGGAGAAACAAAATGACGAGTCAGACATCCAGGACCAGGGAAGTTAGCCCTGGGTCACAGACCTTGTAAGTGAATGTTCCTCACTTCCAGGCAGAAAGAACCAGGAAGGGCAAACTCATCCTAACCGGTATTGGAGGGTGAGGAGGCTGTGTTGGTGTGATTTGCAGGCACAGTCAGTGTCCTGGCCTGATTTCCTCAAGACTTTTTGCATGTCCTTGTCGGGTTCAGGGAAACTTGTCTCCCTCCCCACAGGGGCAGGAGCATGCATTTTGCAGCTCCTTTGTTTTTTCTTCATGCTAATCCTACTGGTTGTGTTTGCGGTCACAGCTTCCAGGTGGGGTGCAGGGAGAAACTGAACTTGTGAATCTCAGTTTTCTAGAAGTAAAGGTTTAGTATTTGGGGCTCAGGTGAAACGAATGTACTTGGAAATATTTTCAATTTATTTTTATTGCAAACCAATATCCAATGAAAATGGGGAGAAAAGCCCAAGATCCTGCCACAAATAAATCACCTGCTTTCATTTTCTGATGTTTTCTTCTAATCCTCATCCTTGCAAAAGAGTTGTTAATATGACTGTAAGTATAACATAGATTCAGGGTGCGTCTACAATCTTGTATCCTCCTTTTATTTACCATTGTATCATAAGAATTTCCATTCTTCATAATTATAATTTTAAACAACTGCATAGTATTTCTTTGGGTGGGTGAACCATGTTTTTCTTACCTGTTCCTCTGTTTTTTAGGGGCATTTAGATTGTTTCTAGTTTTTCACTATTACAACGTGGTGATAAATGACTAGTTGATGTTAAGTCATTTCCAACTCAGGGGGCCCCATGTGTGTCAGAGTAGAACTGTGTTCCATGGGGTTTTCAGTGGCTGATTTTTGCCAGGCCTTTCTTCTGAGGTGCATCTGAGTGGATTTGAACCTCCAGCCTTTCAGTTAGCACCTCAGGGATTCTGTAGCATTAATAGTTGTTCTTTGAAAAAGAGATGAGACCTCTAAGATATATTCTCAGGAGTTTGGATTCCCAGATCAAAGAACTAAGCACTTCATTTTTTAAAAAATTGGCTTTTGGAAACTATAGTAGGAATCTACTCAGCAGCATCAGGTTTGGAAACTATGACCAGATCCCACAAAGGTACTTCTCCGGATATTGTTTTTACAAATCAGCAAACGGGCAGTGGGTGGCTGGGCAGTGTCCAGGGCTGTCCGTGTGGGGGGTCCCATCCTGCAGTCTCAGAGGCAGTGAGGGGTGAGGCTGTGGCCAGGAAATGGACAAGGGCAGGGGCTGGCTGCCTCCCATTTTCCTCCCGCTGTGACAGGATTGGTTTGCTCAGCTCCCATCCTGTCCCCCTCCCAGACCCCTGGGGAAGCTCACTCCTGCACTAGTGGGCCTTTAGAGTCAGATGCTTCACTCTCGCGGTCATTTGTTCATAACGGAGACCCCAGAAGAGAGGTTGCTGTGTACAGAACACTGCTACCATCATTTATATTCTGGCCCCATTTAGATTGGCTTTGAAGATTGATACATACTTTTTTCCTCTTCCCAGAATTTGTTCCTGTTGAAGAGTGGTGCCTCCTCCAATTCCCAGGGTCCTTGTGGTTTAAGAAGTCTAGTGGACGAAGTTCTCTATCTCTGAGGAGAAACAGTACCTGGTCCTTTGTTCTCCTTTGCTATGGATACCGAATCCACATATTCTGGATATTCTTACTATTCAAGTCACTCGAAGAAATCTCACAGACAAGGGTATGTAAGCTTTTATATTGTTCTGCTTTTTGTTGTGGGGAAACTTGCAGATTGGCCGTGATTTGGGCTTTCTCAACTCTTTTTACAAAAAACAGTTCCAGCTTGCAGGGCTGCTGATGGCTGGAAGTTCGAGTCCATTGGTGCGTGAGAAGCTGAGTTTAATGGCATTTAACACGCGTTGGGAGTAACTACACCACCAATTTACGTTTTATAGCTGCCATTAGAGTTGATGACCTTAATTTCTCACAATTGATTTGAAATTAAAGTTTCTGCCTGTAGTCGGTATGTTTTTCCTTTCTGAGTACTTCCCATAGATGACAGCTCTCCCGAAGCTTTACCAAGAATGCAAATGAAAGTTTTAAAAAAGAATGTCAATTTGTTGTTTTTCACCCAAAGCTACTGACTCATCGTCCATTATGCATTTGCGGTGAGGCTGGTACAGTGAACTGGTGGGATTGGCCTGCCGCCTTATTTCTCTCTGATGAGTCTTCCTGGTGAACAGGCCTGGGTTTTGAAAAGCTGCCCTGGGTGATGGGGACCATCAAAGCTTTGCAAACAAATTCCCCCTCGTCTGCACTAGTATATATCGTGCTGACTGTAGTGCAGGCCTGTAGAATGTTTGGTGAGTAGGGGAGGAAGGGAACAAATGAATGAATGAAGAGGTGGTGCTATGTGGGTTAGGACTGCCGTTGGTGAAATTTCAGTGCTACCACTCACCTAGCCTCATCTGTGAAATGAGTACAGCAATGCTCACCTTCCAGGGTTGTTGAGAGCAGTACCGTATATGAGATTATCCATGTAAAGTATTTAATACAGACAGAGTCGACAGTGTATTAATGCTGTTAATGGCTTTGGCACTTTAACACCATGTTCATAGGCACGAGCCAGCCCCAGCCCAAAAGGAAGGATCAAGCCACTCCTGGCACCCCTGTAGCCACAGCTCAGTGGGGATTCACTTACTGAGCCATGCCCTTTACAAGCAGTTGAATGGCGGGTGGGGTGGTGGGGTGAGGGTTTGTTTTGTAAAACAGCAAAAAGATCTGTATGTCTAATTTATTTATCTACACATCCCTATGGATGTACCCAAACGGAAAGAGGTGTGGAAGTGTTTTCTCCACACTGCTTGGAGCAGTCAGCCACAGGGAAGGGGCTTGGCAGAAGACGGTGACTGGCCAAACTTTCACTTTGGACCCTATTTCTGTACTGGTTCAGTTTTTTATAAGGTCGTATTTTTTTTTTTGTAATTAAAAAAATGGAATAAATGAGTGTAAAGGAAGAGTTTTCAAGGGTTATTTGATGATGTGAGAAAATGTCCTGAGACCATGTTATGAAAAACAGGATTCAAGACTTTGTACATTATAATAGTTATAATGTTATATATATTAAAAAAAACAAAAACAAAAACCCACTGCCGTAGAGTTGATTCTGACCCATAGCAACCCTATAGGACAGAACAGAGCTGCCCCATAGAGTTTCCAAGGAGTGCCTGGTGGATTCAGACTGCTGACCTTTTGGTTAGCAGCCCTAGTTTTTAACCACTACCCCACCAGGGTTTCCAATGTTATATATGATTTTATATATATATATATAAAACATATATATATATATAAAACATATATATGTGTTATATGTATTTTTTATATATGCCTATTATAATGTACAAAGTCTTGTATGTTGATATTCATCTTATCATGTATATGTATATGATAAGATGAATATCAACATATTGACCATAACTCTGAATATGGGATTATGGGTGGTTTTGCTTTAAACTGTCATTATTTTCTAAATTTGTATATAGTGCTCTTATAAAAATTTGAGAAGATGTAATCGAGCTTATGCTGGAGCCCAGGCAAGGCTTTCTAGTGAGGATGGGAAATGGAAAGGACTCAGGTGTAGGCAATGCTGACAGTGCTGTTGAGGGGGGCTGTCATGGATTGAATTATGTCCTCCCCAAAAATGTGTGCATCACCTTGGTTAGGCCATGAATCCCAGTAGTGTATGGTTGTCCTCTATTTTGTGATTGTAATTTTATGTTGAGAAGATCAGAGTGGGATTATAACACCACCCTTACTCGGGTTACCTCCCTAACCCAAGGTAAAAGGAGTTTCCCTGGGGTATGGCCTGCACCACCTTTTAGCTCTCAACAGATGAAAGGGAAGCAAGCAGAGAGTTAGGGTCCTCATATCACTGAGAAAGCAGTGCCAGGAGCAGAGCGTGTCCTTTGGACCAGGGGTCCTTGTGCCTGAGAAGCTCCTCGACCAGGGGAAGATTGATGAGAAGGCGGACAGAGAAAGAAAGCCTTCCCCTGGAGCTGACGCCCTAAATTTGGACTTTTAGCCTACCTTACTGTGAGAAAATAAACTCTTTGTTAAAACCATCCACTTGTGGTATTTCTGTTATAGCAGCACTAGATAACCAAGACAGGGGCCTTAAGTCACAAACCAGAACCAAGATCCTCAGAAGGTCAAAAACTTGCTGGTGGTGAAAATTTAGTCCAACAAGTTTAAACCGGTTGGTAAACACATCAAATTCACGATTAAGTACCAGAAACAGCTGTTTTTCAAAATATCACATCGTTGGACCTGCCTGGAGAAAGCAGTTCTCTTGTCAGTGTGCCCCGCTTCCCTTGCCCACAGCACAGTGACAGAAGTCGGAACTCAGGGTACTCTGGTGCTTGGGGATGAACGGAGGAGGGTTCTGGGAAGGAACCATCTCTCGCTCCATTTATCTATACTCACGTCCCAGCTGTGGTGCTTCAGGGCCCTTTGCTATGCTCTGTTGTTTCCTCAGGCCTCTTGAGGCCTCCAGAAATTGATACTCCAATGCTCTTGTGGTAGCTTTAAGAGACTGTAACTTTCAATTAAAATAGTGTGTGGAACTCTTAGTGCCTTCTTGCATCCGTGTGGAAAGTGCTTGGCAAACGATAATATGAGCTGAGACTTTGAATCAGTTAACAGAGGAATATTACCGCATGCCTACTCTCAGCAGAGCTCAGAGGGTGGGCATTAGATTTAGAGGTGCACTCCATGGGCTCTTTAAAAAACAAACAAACGATCCGTGTGTGGTGAATTCTGCCACTGAAGGGCATGACCCAGGCAATGTAGGGTATAGTAATTGTCTGAGTTTCCTAGTGCTGCTCCCACACAGATACCATGAGTGGGTGGCTTCTAGAGAAAAGAAATTTATTTCCTCACAGTTCTCAAGGCTAAAAATACAAATCAGGGTCTCAGCCAGGTGGATTCCTTCCTCGTTGTTAGTCCTGGGTGTCTCTTGGTTCCTTGGCTTATAGATCATCCTTAACATGGTACCTCTCTCCAACTCCAATTCACTTGTCTGTCTATTCTGGTCTTTTTATAACTAGGAAGTGATTAGATTTAGGATGCACCCTGGCATGACCACATTACCATAACAAAAGGAAAACCCTGTCTTGGCCATCTAGTGCTGCTGTAACAGAACCACCACAAGTGGAGGGCTTTAACAAAGACAAATTAATTTTCTCCCAGTGTAGTAGGCTTGAAGCCCAAATTCAAGGCAGCAGCTCCACGGGAAGGTTTTCTCTCTTTGTCGGCTCTGGAGGGAGGTTCTTTTCATCAGTCTTCCCCTGGCTGAGGAGCTTCTCAGTGCAGAGACCCTGGGTCCAAAGAATGTACGCTCCTGCTCTTCTTTCTTGGTGGTATGAGGTCCCCATGTCTCTTCTGCTTGCTTCTTTTATATCTCAAAAGAGATTGGGTTAAGACACCATCTAATCTTGTAGATCTCATCAATATAACTGCCTCTAATCCATCTCATTAACATCGTGGTGATAGGATTTACAACACATGGGGAAATCACATCAGATGACAAAATGGTAGACAGTCATACAATACTGGGAATCATGACCTAGCCAAGTTGAGAGATACTTTGGGCGGACACAGTTCAATCCATCACAACCCTATTTCCAAACAGGATCACATCCACAGGTTCAAGAGCCAGGAATTCAACACGCATTTTCTTTTGAGGGGCACAGTTCGATCCATAACGGTAATTGTGGGGTGAAGGATGTAATTTGTAGATTGTATGTGCATGGAATACTTGGTTGGGGCCCCCATAAGGATATTAAGCAATAACAGTACCCCCTCAGCAGGCTTGTGTGCAGGTCCGTAGACCCAGCCAAGCGTGTATTATATCACCCAGGAGTGACCCAGTGAAAGCAACTTTGCTTAATGATGTATCAGGAATTAAAAAAAATATTTTATTATGTTTCCCATGAAATTTTACTCAGCAAATTAGGTTCCCTTTTGACAGTTGCTGTACAGATCGTTCATTGGCATATGTTACATTTTTCACAATGTGTCCATGTTCTCTTTAATTCTTCTGGTTAGTCTGTCTCCATTACTCTGGTTTCCCTGCCCCCTTATCTTCTCATATTTGCTTTAGAGTAATTGTTGACCTTTTGGTTGTGTCAGGAATTTGAATGGAAGAGTAGGAAAGGGGAGGGACCTTGCTTTCAGAAATTTTAGTAGTAATCTGACTCAGAGGAATGATAAATTGCACTTAATTTGATATGCCTAATGACATTGTGATCATCTTTGGAGGACTGGCCGGGTTCCAGGCCGATGACAGGTGGCTCTGTTTTAACAGAGAGCTTGGTGGCCTGGTTTTATGATGCCTGCAGTCTCCAGAGAGTGTCCAGCTGGCTTGCTGGGAAAATGGTGCACCCTCCAGCAGACCTTTCCTGGAAAAGAGCACCGGTGCCCTGATTTAAATACAGCTGCTGCTGGACCCTCACAGTTATCACGTGCTAACCTCAGAGCAGTCCAGAAAAGATGGGTGGCATCCCCATTTTACAGGTGATGAAGCTGAAGCACAGAGAGGCTGCAGCGTTTACCTGCAGTTACAAGGTCAGTCAGTGCCTTAGGCAGGAATCAGGCCAGACTTCTAGCTCCTTTGGAAGCTCAGGCTTTTTCCCCTGGGGCCTGTGTGGGGTGGAGAGGACAATGGAGGGTAACTTAGGTGATGCATGTGTTTAAATACATTGTCCAAAATAGGGTTGCCTGTGGTGTGGTGGAATGGGTGCTTTTGTTCGGAGGCTGCTTTGGTTTGCCCTGTGCCCAGCCTTCCCGCCCCAGTCAGTGCTGGAGGAAGCAGCCAGCCTTCGGCAGTAGAGGGAAAGGAGAGGTAGTGGGTGGGGTAGGGGAGGAAAGGGAGGAGTAACCGGTGTGGCTGGCTTTCCCCAAATAGACAAACAGCAGAAACAGGAGTAAATAATCTTCCCAGGAAGTGCTGAGTTTATGTGAGGACCCTGTGGCAGTGACAGGGATTCTGGCTGGGGCGAGGGGGGTTTAAAGCAGCCGCCAAGGGCTCAGCTCTGGACTCATTTAAATAGAGGCACTGACACACACACAAGCAGCACGGGCGCATGCCTCCTACATGCTGTCTCTCGTTCTTGCCTCTTTCGTGTGTGCGCACATGTGTATAAATAAAAACTTATCTTTACTCATACGGGCAGATGTTATGTGGAGACAGATACAGAGATAAAAATACAGAGCTTCCTGTGCTCAGCACCCAACTGCCAAGCAAAGGCACAGAGGTGAGCTAGATAGACCACTTAGCAGGTTTGAAAACACACACGGATGCATATGTTTCTAACAGCCCAACCCTTTTGGCGGTTTGATAGCCCTTTACTCCTCATCTTCAATTTCCGTACTTTTAGACACCAAGAACTAATTGTCTTCGTCATCAGGGAACCTTCTTCCAGAGGACACTGGCAGCTGCAGGTTTTCCTTTGTGTTATAACATCTGGAGCTAGGGGGAGGAGCATTTGGGTACCTGTTGCAGCAAAGTGGCCATCCTCAGACTCAGAGCTCTGCAAACTAGAAACACTGAACAGCAGTGTTTTTATTGGACTTCACTGTTTAAGTCCTGGCTTGGCTCACAGGCCTTCCTGGAGCAGCCAGCCATTCAGGACTAGTGATTTTTATAACAGCCATATTACAGAGCTTGCTCCCAGGACCAGTACAATAAGCAACGCACTTGGGTGCTGAGTCGATAGGACCCGCCTTACATTCAGCACTTGCTGGACAGCCAGTGGAAGGTTCTTAGCGCTGGGCATCGCTCAGTCATGATTGCCAGCTATCCTGAGCCCTTCCCCCAGCCTCATCCACTTAATATTTTTATAAAGAACCCATGTCACATGGTACTGCTCAACATTATGTCCGTGGGTCCCATTATTGAGCCCCCACTCTGTATAGAGCATGGTGCGTTTTACAAACAAGTGGACATCCCAGGCAACCACTCCCAACACCCCATCCCTCTCTCCACCCAGAGTAGTTGGGTGGGGAACATTTTCTTGGACCAACTCTGCAATCTGGGTACTGATGAAAATGCGGATTCCTATTGTCACCTTTCTAGACTAATTCTTTGGTGTGGGGCCAACAAATGAATCTGTACTTAAATCCGCTCTCTCCCTCTCCCCCCATGGTTTTTCTGCATACTCAGGTTTGGGAAGCGTTAGTTAGGGTTTCAAGCTCTAGAGGGTGAGAAATGTTGGATTATCAGGTAGTAGGTCTTCTCTGGTTTGCCTCGGATGTCACCAGAAAAATTATGTAGATAATTGTTTTGTATTTGGTTGTTGTTGGCCCTTTAAGAGCTGGTTCTGGGAGTTGGGGGTTGGTCAAGAGTGGTGGCTGGCTCTGGAGGGGCTGTATCCAGCCCTAGGGGGGGCTCCTCACCTGTTCTTCTGCCCTGGTAGTGTTCAAGCTCAAGGAATTGATACTCAGTAAAGGAATTTTTGATTTCCTGTGGAGTTTTTGCTGTGACAGGATTTGACCCTATGGGGTTGGAGAATAGATAGATGTGTTAGTGAGCATGTAACTTGGCTGATGGCAGAGGAGTGGTAATTGTTGAGAGTAGTTGGGGAGAGGGGAAGTGGAGTAAGATAGAAGGCAAACCCCCATTGTCTGGCTGGAGGAGGTGGGGCTGGTGGAGCAGCAGTTCTTGACTTAGTCTAGCACTCATCCTAAAGGCTGACCGAGCAGTGGGAAATCACTCCCAAATAGTTTCTGACAGTGAGAGCCTTTTGAAACAGTGGTAGTTGGGCCCAGAGTTTTATGCTGTCTAAGGTCACTGTCCAGTTGTGACTCGTAACGGTAGCTTCAGAGGCATATTTCATAGCTCTAGTACTTTGTCAAGTATAAGAGTGTGAGGGTGAGCATTAGGAATATTTATGCTATAAAATCTTCCAGCTGCTCTTCAGCACAGCATTGTTGTTGCCATCCAGTTGATTCCAACTCAGGGCAGCCCTATGTGTGCAGAGTAGAACTGCTTTATAGGGTTTTCAGGACTGTGAAGCAGATTGCCCGGCCTGTCTTCCAAGGTGTCTCTGGATGACTTCGAACCACCAGCCTTTTGTCTAGTAGTTGAGCACTTAACTGTTTTGCAGCACCCAGGGACTCCTACACCCCTGTACTGAGCATCACATACATTATTTGTGTGGTGTTATTGGCCCCATTGAGGAAACTGAGGTTTTCAGAGGTCGAATAACTTGTACAAGGTCACATATTTGTCTAGTAGGGGAGAGCTGAGATTTGACTATAGTCGGCCCTCTACATCTGTGGGTTCTGGTTGAATCCGCGGATTGAAAATATTTGAGGCAAGTAGAAAGTTCCAAAAAAGCAAAACTTGAATTTGCTGCTTGACAAGCACTACGCTGAATGCACACGAATGAAGTAATGTGTGGGCACAGCCTGCTGTAGGCTCCCATCATTTCATAGACCCTCAGTCTCTCTCCAGCACTCCTTGTTGGAGCGTTGTTCACCTTGCATCTGACGTGTGCCGTGTAGCTAGGACTACGATGGTTGCACCTGTACTGAATATGTACAGACTTTTTTTTCTAGTCATTATTCCCTAAATGAAATAGTATAACAACTATTCACATAGCATTTACGTTATATTGGGTATTATAAGCAATCTAGAGATGATTTAAAGTATATGGAAGGTTGTGCGTTGGTTTTATGTGGATACTACACCATTTTATATAACAGACTTGAGCATCCTCGGATTTTGGTATCCCGGGGGATCCTGGAACCAATCCCCCATGGACACTGAGGGACGATTGTATTTGTCTCCAAAGTCTGTGTGTGTAATGCTTCTTCTACCCTGCCTTGGAAACCTTGGTAAAGAGGGCAAGTGATTGTAGGAAGGATATCTGATGTAAAGGCAGCCTGTGGGGATGGGGGACTGAGGGCCCTTAACTAATTCTTGGACACCAAAGCATTCCTTTGGTGGAGTCTCCTGGGTTTGCTGTTAGCTGCTGGGGGCAGGAGTGCCAGTTTCCATGGGTATTTAATGCCTAGGTTGTGACCCCTAGGCTTTGCCACAGTAATGGGTTCCTTTTTGTAGTTTCAATATTGACCCATAGAAAGGTGCTTTCACAGTCATCCAGGAAGACCACCCAGGAAGTTCATCTGGGGTAAAATGGTGCAGTAGCCTGCTTTTAGGAGTTGTGAATACCACACACACACATACACACCCCCGCCCCCCCCCCGCCCCGTGTCTTTTGTCCTAGCTTTGTTGTTCCTATGGGTGTCTTTGAGTTCAGCTAGAACCCTATGGGAATGACTTCTAGTTTTGAAGTTGTGGGAACCAAAAAGTAAATTCTCTGTACACGTTTAGAATTTCCTTTCTTCTCTTGTCCAAAAGTATAGGGTGACAATGTGTCCCAGATTTTTTTGGGCAGACCAAAGCTTTAATATTCTGTGTTTAGCATTGTCCTAGTGAAAAAGTCCTAGAACATTAGTTTCAGCAAATGATAACCAAACCACGTCAGTAGTTTTTACAATAAAGTGTGCTTTAACTACAGAAATTCTAAAATTCACAGTTTTAGACTTTGAAAAAAGAGTATCACTGTTAACAGAGGAGTGAGACAGGCTTTGTTTGCGGTCTTGGAATGAAATGGTAGAAAGAAAATACTAAGTAGGGAGGAAACATCAGCTTACTGTCCTTGCCAGGGGGCTGGGATGGGTGGGTATTGGTGCCGTGTGTGTACGTGTGTGTGTCTGTGCGCACAATTGCCTGGACTTGTAGAATTTTCATAAATTCAAAATGAAGTTTATAACATTTTGATGAAACCCACTGCCATCTAGTCGTTCTGACTCAGCGACCCTGTGGGACAGAGTAGGACTGCCCCATTGGGTTTCCAAGGCTGTAAATCTTTACGGAAGCAGATTGTCATAACTTTCTACCTCAGAGCGGCAGGTGGGTTCGAACCACTGACCTTTCGGTTGGCAGCCGGGTGCTTCACCACTGTGCCACCGGGGCTCCTTAGAGAATTAATTATCGTAACATAAATGTGCCAGCTGATTATCTTTTTTTTTTTCAGGGATAGAAATAGAGAGAGACACAAATCACCCCGGAATAAAGATGGCAGAGGGTCAGAAAAATCTGTCAGCATCCAAGCACCTACTGGAGAGCCCCTATTGGCAAATGATTCCACTCGGACAGAGGAAGTTCAGGTAAGGATCAAAGGTGTTCTGGAAGCATACTGCCACTTGACCAGTGCTCCTTTTGGGTAAATGTTTTCCTAAGTTTTGCTGCCATAGGTTCTCTAGGGTTTTTATCTTTGTTTTTCTAGCATGTTAATTAGTTTATCTATGTCCAGTGGTTTCTCTTTGGTCTAAAGACATTCTGTGCTGCCATTGGCTAGCTTGGGGATTTTTCTCAAGTGTTACTGGTTGGCTCTCTTTGAATGGTGTTGAAAAGAAGCCAGCAAGGTTGACAACAGGGCAGGGAAGGGAAAAGTTACGGGCTAGAGTCTCCAGAGACTCATTCCAAAATAGAACAGTATAAGAGAGGGAAGGAAACTCCCTCTCCAGAGAACCTAAATCAGTGTTGGGAAGAAAAGGAAAGAGTTGGGACAGCCCAGACTGAGCATCATTAATAGACAGATGAAATAAATCAGGGGCTGTATACTCAGATGCCTGGTTAAAAAAATCAGTTGCCATTGAGTTGATTCCGACTTATGGCGACTGTCAGCCTTTCAGTTTGGGAAACATATAGGTAAATGAAAAAGGCCCTGGGTAAAAAAGAAGGAAAAAAATACAGCAGGCAACCTTGGGGGTGAATTACAATCGGTGCAACACCTCGGTGTTTAGGGACATGGTTTATGGCAAACTGGAGACTATTTTTCCTATGTAAAGGGAGCAGTGGCCCCTTAGCTCCAGACACTTGTTACCACAGGCATGCAGGCTTAGTGTTACTGGGTCTTGCAATTTTTAAGGAACACTGGAAATTAGGATTTTATGTGAAATCATCAAATTTTAAAAATATTGACAGTTTATTAATTAAAAAAAAAACCGTGTGGGTTCTTCTCTCAGTTTCAGCTGGCTGGCAGCCCACCAGATTTAAATAAACATCTGAGCTACACTCAGAAGCATGTTTGCACACCCTCCACAGCTCCTGAAATAGGTGCATGTCCTGCCTTGCCCCTAAGTAAACAAAGTGATTTATGCAGCTACAGCTGTAAGGATATAGGGATATATAGATAAGCATACATTGGTACACAGCTGGAGGTGTACACAGATCTGCATTTTTAAGCAGAAATATGGACTGGAGTTAGAATTTTCAGAACACACAGGTGCTACTGGGACCCAAACTGCCATTGTGGGTCGAAGGTGGGGTTTGTTCAGTGATGAGCAAATGTCTTCAGTGCTGTTGCAGTACCTGCATAGGCGATGGGTGGAGGGATGGTGAATGGATGGGGCCAATTCTAGGATTGTGTGTTTGGACCACCAATAAATGGTTCAGGAGGTCATTTCCTTCTAGATGTGGAGTTGGAGGTACTTCTGGCCCATTGCAGAGGGATCTCTTTCTTTGCAGCGTCTATATAAGTTGCAGCTCACCGGGAAGCTGCGTTGGAAGCTCTTATGTTTATACCAGGATGATGTGGTGGAAAAAGCATTGAAATGGGCATTTAGAGGCTGTACTTCCTCAGTAGCTGTGTGACCTCGGGCAATCACAACCTTTGCAGGCCTCAGTTGCTTCTTCAAAAAACTAGGGGATTGGATTAGAGGATTTTAGATCCTTCCTGTTCTAAGAGCTTCATGCTTAAGAGGACCTTTTGGACCTTTACATTTTTTTAGTGTAAATCCAACCAAATATCCATTACGGTCGAGTTGATTCTGAGTCATAGCAACCATATATAGGACAGAGTAGAATTGCCCCATAGAGCTTCCAAGGCTGTAATTTTATGGAAGCAGACTGCTACGTCTTTATCCCGTGGAGTGGCTGATGGGTTCGAAGTGATGACCTTTGAGTTAGCAACCGAGTGGTTAATCACTGCGCCACCAGGGGTCTCCTTTTAGGCACAGATGTGCACAAATTCTTAAAATGAATAACCCAAATAAACCCATTGCCATCGAGTCGATTCCAACTCATAGCTACCCTATAGGACAGAGTAGAACTGCCCCATAAAATTTTCAAGGAGTGCCTGGTGGATTTCAACTGCCAGCCTTCTGGTTAGCAGCCACAGCTCTTAACCACTGTGCTGCGCAGCTCTGCTTGCAGGAAAAAGGGTGATTGGCTAGATCAGGGCAGTGTAGTGGTCACAAAAAGTGACCACAAGATACTAATGATAATGACTTTAACATTGATAATCAGTTGAATGCTAGGCCCAGTATAAAACATGGTATCTAGTACTTGACTTCAGTCAAAACGTTACAAAGTAAGTAATTTTATATGGCCTGTGAGCTCACCTTATAGTAAACGATGTTGTATATCTTTGGGAGCCCTGATGGCGTAATGGTTAAGAGTTCAAATGCTAACCAAAAAGGTCAGCAATTCAAATCCACCAGTCGCTGCTCGGAACACCTAGGGGACAGTCTTACTCTGTCCCATAGGGTTGCTGTGAGTTGGAATCGACTCAACGGCAATAGGTTGTTTTTTTGTTTTTTTAGTACATCTTTGAGTTTAGTTTTAAACTCCCTCCTTCCTCTCCCCCCTCCATTTATTTTTCTTTTTAAATTGAACTAAATGTACGTATGAAGAAATGAACAGATCAGAAGGGTATAGTTTGATGAGTTTTAAGAAATGCATATGCCCATGTAATGCACATCCATATCAGGACACATATTTCCATCAGTCCAGAAAGTTCTCTCATGCTCTTCTGGGTCCATACTGCCCCTACCTACCTCTATCCCTCCAAGACAACTCCTCTTTTGATTTCTATCACTGTAGGTTAGTTTTAAGGAGCCCTGGTGGCACAGTGATAAAGGTGCTTGGCTGTTAACCAAAAGGCCGGTGGTTTGAACTCACCAGCCGCTCCACAGGAGGAAGATGTGGCAGTCTGCTTCAAAAAAGATTTATAGCCTTGGAAACCCCACGCGGCAACTCTTTGTCCTAAGGGGGTCACTATGAGTTGAAATCAACTCGATGGCAGTGGGTTTGGGTTTTTTTTAGATTAGTTGCCTGTTTTAGAATTTAATATGGTTGGAATTATAAATGGTATTCTTTTTAGACATTTTCTCCCTCACCATAATAATTTTGAGATTTATCCATGTTTTGGTGAGTATCAGCTGTTCACTGTTTGTTTTCACTGGGTAGTATTCCCTTGTATGAGCATACCACAATTTATCCATTCCCCCGATGATACTTGGGTTGTATAGCTTTGGGATATTGTGAGTGAAGCTGTGAGAACGTTCTTGTACAAATTGTTTTGTGGACATATATTTTCATTTCTTTTAGGTGAAAACCTAGAAGGGGGATTTCAGGGCCAAAGGTATAGATAATTTAAATTTATATGAAACTGTCAGACCATTTTCCAAAGGGATGAGTGTCCTGGTTGCTTTTGGCTGTTGTCCTAAATAGCAGTGTCTCTCGTGGTATGGGATACTCCTGACTTCCCAAGTTGAAGAACTATTATTGTTCATAGGTTGAGACCTTCACCACTACCACCATCCCTTGCCACAGCCTATACATCTCACAAATCTATCATTTTGAATATTTCTGGATTTGAGATCATTATCCTGTTATAAGAAATTTCTACTTTGCCGATCCAGCTATTACTAACTTAAACGAAGTTTTCCTAAGTTGGTACCCTAGTCATTAATTTCACCCTACTTGTCACTACATCTGGATTGTTTTTTTCCAAGTTAAATCATATACACAAGCCTCTGAGGCAAAACCTCTTTGGACCCCATGTGAACTTTTTAGAACCTTCTTGCTCTGGTGTAGCTTTGGAGTAGTCATAGTTGCCAGTGAAATAGCAAAATGGTTTCAAATCCTAACAGTTGGATCTTGTTAAATGAATAGATTCATTGCTCCAACCAGAAACTACTTAGAAGTTTCAAAAGAGAGAGAAAGCAAGAGAAGATACATTATAGTAATCCTGGTTGTTTGTATGCCCTGGATGTTTTGGGAAACCTTTTTGAGCTATTTTGGTCACAGGTAGTTGTTTTTTTTTTTAAATTGTGGTTTGGGTGAAAGTCTATGGAACAGATTAGTTTACCATTCAACAATTTATACACACATTTTGTTTCATGACATTAGTTGCATACCCTCAATGTATCAGCACTCTACCCCCTTCCTCCCTGGGTTCCCTGTTTGCATTTGCCCATCTTTCCTGCCCCTTCCTGCCTTCCGAACTTTGTTTTTAGGCAAATGCTGCCCTTTTGGTCTCATGTAGTTGATTGTTCTGAGGAGCACATTCTTCATGGGTGTTATTGTTCACTTTATAGGCCCGTCTATTGTTTGGCTGAAGAGTGATCTCTGGGAGTAGGTTCAGCTCCAGGCTTGAAGGGTGTCTAAGGGCCATAGTCTTGGGGGTTCCACCAGTCTCTATCAGACCAGTAAGCCTGGTCTTTTTCATGAATTTGAATTTTATTAGACATTTTCCTCCCACTCTATCCAGGACCTTCTATTGTGATCCTGATCAGAGTGGTTGGTAACGGCAGTCAGACACCATTTAGTTCTTCTGGTCTCAGAGTAGTAGAGGCGGTGGTTCATGTGGTCCGTTACCCCTTGGACTAATTGTTTCCTTGAGTTTTTGATTTTCTTCACTCTTCTTTGCTCTGTGTGGGAAGGGACCAATAGTTGTCTCCTAGATGACCGCTCACTATAGGTATATTTTTGAATTCTCTTAACTTGATTAATGAGAAATGCTGTCAAAGAGTGATACTGGTATTTTATAAGTGGGTTTTGACTTCTTGAAGAGATTTTAAAAAATATACGAACTAGTTGCGGGTAAACCATTATTTGTACAATTGATTCTCATTATTCTCAGTAGTTATGTTCTATTAAGTTGCTGTAAGCATTGAATTAACAAATACTCCAAGGAATAATACAGGGTTAGTTTCTTGCAAGTCTCTGATTACAACATTTTCATGAACCAATCAGTACATTACCTTGTTTTATGTGTCTTTAAACAGAAACACACATAAAGCAAGGTAATGTATTCATTAGGAAACCCTGGTGGTGTGGTTAAGAGCTACAGCTGCTAACCAAAAGGTCTGCAGTTCGAATCCACTGGGCGTTCCTTGGAAACCCTATGGGGACAGTTCTACTCTGTCCTATAGGGTCGCTATGAGTCAGAGTGGACTGGACAGCAAAGATTTTTTTGGTATTGATTCATTAACATTGAACTCACCACCAACAGCACTATAAATTGAACAAAGCTTATTTAACACATGCATTTTCTCTGAATGGTACATCGCAGCCTTCTTGCACTTAAGAGCACTGGATAGCACTTCAGCACTATGGCTGGGGACCATTTTAAACAGCAGAATCACCAAAAAAAGAAAAAACAAACAAACAAAAAAAAACGGACACTTGTTGAAAGCTGAAACAAAAAGTTAGAGTGTCAGCTTGTTTGACCTCAGCTGGAACCATGTGTACTGGGCAAGTAAAATTTTTTGCTGCTGTGTACTTGACTGTGAAAGAGTCTGTCATGGACTGGATTATGCCCCCCAAAAATGTGTGTATCAACTTGGTTCGGCCGTGATTCCCAGTATTGTGTGGTTGCTCTCCATTTTGTGATTGTAATTTTATGTTGAGAGGATTAAGGTGGGATTGTAACACAACCCTTACTCAGGTCACCTCCCTGATCCAAGGTAAAGGGAGTTACCCTTGGGTGTGGCCTGCACCACCTTTTCTCTCTCAAGAGATGAAAGGGAAGCAAGCAGAAAGTTGGGAACCTCATACCTCCAAGAAAGCAGCACCAGGAGCAGCGTCCTTTGAACACGGGATCCCTGTGCCTGAGAAGCTCCTTGACCAGGGGAAGCCTTCCTCCAGAGTCAGACAGAGAGAGAAAGCCTTCCCCTGGAGCCGACGCCCCGAATTTTTGGATTTGTAACCTACTAGACTGTGAGAAAATACATTTCTCTTTGTTAAAGCCATCCACTTGTGGTATTTCTGTTATGGCAGCACTAGATAACTAAAACAGAGCCTGAGTATTGATTTGCAGGATACAAATCAATCTTATTGAGTAGGAGAATTAACAAATACAGAATCTGCAAATAATGAGAATTGACTGTGTATAGCCATACGTATACGTAAGTTCCTTTGTTATATGTGCCGTTAGCTCCTCAGAGCTACTGGAGGGTACAGTAAGACTCCCCGCTTACAGAAGTCGGACTCTGTAACCTTTTATAACCCAGCCATGAGTTGAGAAGAAAACGCAGAGTTTTATTCCGCAGGTGAGTTCTCACGTGGTTATTCGAACAACAGGATTGTTTATTGCAGGGCCAACAGCCCGAGGTCCCTCGGAGCTTCTCAGGGGATTTCAACACAGCAAGATGGTAATGTTATAGTATATATAGTAATGAATTGCCAAAACAAACAAACAAACAAACAGGTTATGTTATGTTTTCTCTGTTTGATCAGGTAGATACGTAACACATTTTGAAAAATGTCAATGAATATTGTTAAAGTTAAAAAAATTGTATATTTAAAGAGTTAAGCTTCCATTTTCTAGAAAGCCCCTGCTTGTGGGTTGGTTAAGTGAGGCGGGCCCTCCGTGTTCTCCTTGTCTCCAAGTGCTTGCTTTGGGGTTTTTACGAGTGACCTGCACGAGTCGTTCTTTATCCTCACTGTTTTCTCCTCATCAGGATGACAACTGGGGAGAGACCACCACAGCCATCACAGGCACCTCAGAGCACAGTATTTCACAGGAGGACATTGCTAGGATCAGCAAGGACATGGAGGACAGTGTGGGACTGGACTGCAAACGCTACCTGGGCCTCACCGTTGCCGCCTTTCTTGGACTTCTAGTTTTCCTCACCCCTATTGCCTTCATCCTGTTACCCCCGATCCTGTGGAGGGAGGAACTGGAGCCTTGTGGCACAATTTGTGAGGGACTCTTTATTTCCGTGGCTTTCAAACTCCTCATTCTGCTCATCGGGACCTGGGCACTTTTTTTCCGCAAGCAAAGAGCTGACGTGCCACGGGTATTTGTGTTCCGTGCCCTTCTGTTGGTCCTCATTTTTTTGTTTGTCATTTCCTATTGGCTTTTCTACGGGGTCCGCATTTTGGACTCTCGGGACCGGAATTACCAGGGCATTGTGCAATATGCAGTGTCCCTCGTGGACGCCCTCCTCTTCATCCACTACCTGGCCATCGTCCTGCTGGAGCTCAGGCAGCTGCAGCCCATGTTCACGCTGCAGGTGGTCCGCTCCACCGACGGTGAATCACGCTTTTACAGCCTGGGACACCTGAGGTAAGGGGAGATACTGGGGAGGCGGCAAAGGGCCACCGGTGCCTTGATAGAAGATAGCTGGTCCTCATCACATGGGGCGTGATGACTCATGCACATGCTGGGATCACCGGTGGACTCTTTCTCTTCTGGTTGTGGGAGGAGCTGTGTGGGTGTGTCTGGAGAGGGTGAGTGCAGGGGGCTGTTTATGTGCCTTGACTCACCTGACTCGTGAGTGGAGCAGGGTGGTTGCTGGCTCTCATCTAGGTTGGGGTTTTGCTGGGCCTGTTCTCAAAGTTGTTGGCAGCTCCCCAAAATGATGGCAAATAAATCTGTAGTGATGACTGCTGACCTTGCTCATGAAATTGGCCTGTTGATGATGGATAAGGTCATCGGCAGTTCCATTTTGCCCCAAATGGTACACTGGGTATACCCTGGTGTCCCAGTGTAATTTTTTTTTCTCCAATGTAATTCCTAATCACTCTGTTTTGTCTACTTTTAGGGGTGCCCTAGTTTGATCAATAAATTATATAATCACTTTAGAGACCCACCAGTAAAAAATTAAGTGCACGTTAGAGGCGCTAAACGTGCAACAGATGACTGTTTTGAAAATGTATGCATGAGAAAATGTGGTGATAAATTGGGATGCCATACTTTATGCATAAATCTAATTTTTCTTTTTTTGCTTAATTAGAAGAGTGCTAATCATTTATCCTTATTTACCCTGGGGTAAGCACTTTGTATATATTGTCATATTTAGTCGTTACAGAGCCTCGCGATGTAATCCATATGTTACAGGTGAGGAAACTGAGGTTTGAGGGATTTGAGGATTTGTATAAAATAATATGCCTAACCTCATTTAGGATTCATCCCAGATGTCATGAAGCTATGGCTGAGTTAAAGTGCCCCCAGTATATCATCTCTTACGTTGTATTTACTGATTTATTTTTTTCATCTGTTTCCCTTTACAAATGATGAACTCCCTGAGGATACAGGCTGTGTCTTCCTCCTCACTGCATCCTGTGGTGCAGTGAATTACTTAATATGGCCCTTCTAGCCATAGTCTTTGTAAGTCCCACCAAATGACTGAGTGGGACTATGCAAATGAGGTGCTTGTGGCCCACGAAGGGGATTAGATAACTTGGTAATAATGTAAATAAGATGCGTGGCACCCTTGTGGGGGAGTGGGACCATACAGATAAGGTGTATAGAACTCTAAAGAGGGGTCTGGTCAGTTTCACCTTCTGGCCAGGCTTAAAATGAGCCATATCAGAGGTAGAAAAGGGAGGATCTCACCACCACCAAAAAAGAAGAGCCAGGAGTGGAGCGTGTCCTTTGGATCCAGGATCCCTGTGCTGAGAAGCTCCTGGAACCAGGAGATAGAAGGAAAGAGCTGTAACAATGTAAGACAGTGAGAAGCAGTACAGAGAAATGGTGGAAGCAGAGGCAGAAGACAGTGTGGTGGGCTTTCCAACCCACTGAGCACGAAAGCTAAGTGCCTTCAGGCAAGAGACTTGCTGGTGGAATAGGATACCTCTAGGCACCGATGGAGCTAGGTTTGCTGACCTGCTGAGCTAGGGCTGAGCGCCTTCTGGCCGAGGTTTACTGGTGGGGGTGGGTGCCATTGGGCACTTTTTTATCAACAGTGCTAAGAGACCTTTGTAACACTTACGTGAGTAGGGCAGAGGCTGGGCTGAGACACCTACAGACCAAAGAGAGGTATGCCTGCAGGCATAGCTAAGGAGAGGCTGTCCTGATGGAAGAACTGTATTGTGAGTGTTCCTCAACCTGAATTGTAACCTTTACTTCCCTAAATAAACCCCATAATCATGAGTATTTTCTGTGAGTGCTGTGTGGCCATTGCAATGAATTCTCGAACCAGCAGAGTAGAGAGTGCCATGGGAGGGACATTTGGTGTCAGCACTGGTGAAAAGGTTAGAGGATGGAGGCATGCCTGACCTCTGCCTCATAGGAATCAGCCTTGGGCTGTTGATCTTGATTCTCTTTCCCCCTAGTGAAGTTAGAGGAGGTCAGATGCTGCCTCCAAGTCATTTTTACACATCTCCAGTGCCCTGTACAAAGTATGGCTCAAAGTCGGCACTCAGGTGGCCACTGGAGGAATGAATAATTTGGAAGGTCTGACTTGAAAGCCTTCACCATTCCTATAGGGCTCTTCTGCCTCTTTAGGTAGTATATGCGGATTTGTGTAACCTGCTTGGCATGCAGTAAGCACTTAGTAAATCGTAGGTATTACTGCTGTGATACCGTAGCAGACAAAGCAGCCAAAGTCGGCAAGGGCACTTTACTGGGTATCAGAGCAATTTGCTTTGTTGTATTTTTGGCTGGAACCCAGGAGGTGGAGTCAGGTCACACTGCCAAACCATCTCTGTGTTGGCACATACCAGCTTTCATTCCTCTGGCTCTGTCTGCACCACTTGAGGACTGAATGGTTTAGTGTTCAAGGGAGCTGCCATGCTAACCAATCCACAGAGGTAATAGGTTTTGGATTCACATGGTCTCTGCAGCAAAATCTGGTGTTTGGAGTCCTTCGCAAATGCTCACAGGGCTCTGAAGGCAAGTCAGTGCCACTTACTCGTCTCAGACACCATTCTTTCCCTACATTGCACGTTGGAGAATGGCCAGCAGACTTGTGTTAGATATCTCCTAACTGAAAGGTGAGGTGGTTCAAGTCCACCCAGAAGCAACTCGAAAGAAAGGCGTGGCAATCTACTTCCAAAAAATTAGCCATTGAAAACCCCATGGAGCACAGTTCTACTCTGATACACGTGGTGTCTTGGTCATCTAGTGCTGCTATAACAGAAATACCATAAGTGGATGGCTTTAGCAAAGAGACATTTATTCACTCACAGTCCAGTGGGCTAGAAGTCCGAGGTCAGGGTGCTGGCCCCAGGGGAAGGCTTTCTCTCTCTGTCAGCTCTGGAGGAAGGTCCTTGTCATCAGTCTCCCCTTGGTCTGGGAGCATCTCAGCACAGGAACGTCAGGTCCAAAGGACACATTCTGCTCCTGGCACTGCTTCCTTGGTGGTATGAGGTCCCCATGCCTCTCTGTTCCCTTCTCTCTTTTATATCTCAAAAGAAATTGGCTTAAGTCACTATCTAATCTTATAGATCTTATCAGTATAACTGCCACTAATCCATCTCTTTACATCGTAGTAATAGGATTTACAACACATAGGGAAATCACATCAGATGACAAAATGGTTGGCAATCATACAATACCAGGAATCATGACCTAGTAAGTTGACAGACATTTTTTGGGGACAGAGTTCAAACCATGACACATGGGGTCACCATGAATCAGAGTCAACTTGGAGGCTACTGGTACTCTGGGCATCTGGCTGGGGCTGTTGAAACACAAGGATGGCTGTCTTCAAAGCTCTTTATTTCGCAACTTGTGGAGCTCACAGTGCACTTGGTGAGCAAAGCCCAGCGCACTGCTGTGGGGGTAAGTACTAAAACATACCTGGGTACAGGGCCACAGGAACACATGAGGACGGGTGAATTTCAGACAGTGGCAGTGATAAAGCCTAGTGGGAAATAATCTGTGTCAGGTTAGATTTTGCTGAAAGTTAAGGTGGTAGAGAGAAATCCAGCTCTGGCCACGGTGAAGATGACTGATACTTGGACTCTACGTCAATATAGTGAGGACACTGGCCTATAGCGAGACCTGCTGTGTTTCTGAGCTTCAGTCTTAGTTGTGTGAATCCAGAGCTGTGGAGGTGGGAGATGGAAGAGCGTCTTCTCACCTGGTGGTTCAGGGGGTGGGTCTGACTCCATGACTCCCTTCTCCATGGGCGTCCACTTTGGTGGGATGAGGACTCTGTTGCCCCTCTGAGCCTGGTTGATTTGCCCGTGGATCAGGGTGGGGGCAGGGAGGAGAGACAAAACAGCCCCAGGAAAGCATGCTTGTGGGATGGTGTTGGCAGCAGCCTGGCGTCTCACCACGTAGCTCTGCTGGAGGAGGGAGAAGCGGGCGGGAGAGGCGGACTGGTTTTGCAGTAGGAGCGCTTGTGGTTCAGGACTTGTTGCCAAGCTCTTGGTCTGTTTGCACCATGACCGGCAACTGCCCAGTCCCTGCTTTCAAACACCAAAGCCAGCAACTCCTGATTCTGGGAGACCTAGATGGTGGCAGGCTCCCAGCAGCTGTGGGGGAGAGCGTGTGAGGGGCCCTCAGTCCTTTTTTTTTCGGCTCCTCTTTGGGGCTGTTTGTTTTTCTCCTCCCCCAGCCTTTTAATAAGGCCCCCTTTGTCCCTCACATATGGACCCTGGTGGGTTATGGGGTGGAAAGAAGACGTCACAAATGGAGCCCTCAGGCAGGGTCGGTGCCTGTGGGGCAGCTAGTCTGCGGAAGCTAGGACAGGCTTGGCATCATGCCGTCCTGGCATTGTCTTGGCTCAGGCTAAATCTGGTCTAAACCCAGCGGTGGCTGGAAGAGTCACTGGGCCAGAAATATAACTTCCAAGCACATTTTGTAAAGTGTAGAGACTGACAGGAGTGAAGGGGAAGTCGTGAGAGACAAAGGAGAGTCTTGGGAGGATCAGAATAGCAGATCTTCATCAGACCCAGGCAGAGTCGGAAGCTGCTCTTCACTGCCTTTATGTACAGCCATCCCTTGAGCAGCAACCTATTGGGCTTAGGTGCAGACCTCTGGTGAGTTCCTTTCTTCTATTTTCAAAGACGATTTTGTTGAATTGACTGAGCTATTTTTGAGAGTTGTCAAAAGAATGCCTGCTTTTTGGGTTCTTAAAAGAAAATGTGCTTCTTGTTAGCTCTCATAATGGGTACTTACCATGGCTCTGCTTGTTGGCAGGAAGTTTGGGCTTATTTGAAAATTTTCAGAAACGGAAAGGTTATTGTTATAGAAAGTCAGGTACCATGAATAGATGATGCTAAGTACTAACCTTTGCACAGTGCTTTAGGGATTACAAAGGGCTTTTCATATGTTTGATATCATTTCTTCTTTTCTGCTGCCCTGGGAGGGTCAGGGCAGGTGGTGTCCCCGTTCTACAGTTGAGGGTCCTGAGCTCCAGGTTCAGGGGCCTGCTCAAGGTCACAAGATACCAGCACCATCCTGTTCATCACACCCTGGTGTCTCGGCGTGTTTGGTGCATAATCCCCTACACACTCCTCACCTGGCATTTTTCTTGGACCTGTTCTCAAACTGAGTTGTGAACTTTTCTCAGATTGCATGTAAGACTAGTGATTTACACAGATGTTAGAAATCTGACTGTATCTGGTGCTTGGAAATGGGGAGGAAGCCAGAAGAATGGTGAGAAGAGACTAAAAATGACAATTAATTATCTTAATTTCTTGGTTTTGAAATCTTTAAAGGGAAAGAATGTGAATCCTGGAGCATAGATGCTCCTGTAATCAGCTGATTGAATCTGAGATATACCACAATAGAAGAAACAAAGAAAAGCTTCACAACTAACAGTTACGTAGTCCTTACTCCATGCCAGGTACTTGCTAAGCTCTTAACATTCAACTCATTCAACCTTCAGAACAATCCATGAGGGATACCCATTTTCATATGAAGAAATTGAGGTACAGAAAAGTTCAGTAAATTGTCCAAGGCCTCACAGTTTGTCGTTGTGGGAGCCAGAACTTAAAACCAGGCTATCTGGTTCCAGAGTGAGTGTAACCATTTCACCTTCCTGCTTCTGAATAGTTCGCTGCTTTAAAAATTCCTGAACAAGTGTGTAAGCATGTTTTGGGTGCTTACTATGTGCAAGGCTGAGTGCTTCCTGTTTTTTGGTACGTTTTCTTATTTAGTCTCACAACTTCAGGCCTGGAAAGGAGTGAATGAAGATGACTGTCAGAGGTGGCTGGCTTTGTACTCTTCAGTTCATTCCTTAGCTCCATTAGCTCTTTAATTCAATCAGTCAACAAAGCCTGGTCCTTATCACCATAACAGGAGGTATTCTGCTTTGGTCAGTGGCCTTAGACAACGGACCTCTTTAAGTGTATATACTTACACATGTCTCATAGAAGACCTCCATTATCTGTTGCTGTGTAACAACCAGCCCAAAACTTAGTAACTTAAAACAACAACCATTTTATTGTTTCTCACAGTTCTGTGAGCTAGGCTGAGCTCAGCTGGGAGGTTCTTCTGCTGGTTTTACCAGTGGTCACTGTATGATTGCACTCACTTGTCGAGTCAACTGTATTCTGAGGTTCTCTCCCTTCCCCCATGGCCTCTCCTCTGGGTTCCTTCATTAGGGTAGCTGGCCTTCATACATGGTGTCCTAGTAATCTAGTGCTGCTGTAACAGAAATAACACAAGTGGATGGCTTTAACAATCAGAAATTTATTCTTTCACAGCGTAGGAGGCTAGAAGTCCGAATTCAGGGTGCTAGCTCCAGGGGAAGGCTTTTTCTCTCTGTCTGTTCTTGGGGGAGATCCTTGTCTTCAATCTTCCCTGATCTAGGAGCTTCTAGACATAGGAATCCCGAGTCCAAAGGATGCACTGTGCTCCCAGCTCTGCCTCCTTGGTGGTAGGAGGTCCATTCTTCTGTCTACTCCCTTTCACTTTTATATCTTAAAAGAGATTGACTCAAGATACAGCTCAATCCTATAGGTTGTGTCCTGCCTCATTAACATAACTGCCTCTAACCCTGCCTCATCAACATTATAGAGGCTAGGATTTACAACACATAGGATAATCACATCAGATGACAAAATGGTGGGCAACCACATAATACTTGGAGTCATGGCCTAGCCAAGTTGACACACATTTTTGGGGGACAGTTCAATTTATAAGACAGCAACTCAGGGCTCCCAAGAGCACAAAAGCAGAGGCTCCCAGGCATAATGCTTCCAGTGCATTCTTTTGATTAAAGCAAGTCACAGGCTCAGCCTAGGTTTAAGGAGAGAGCACTACACAAAGGTGGTAGGAATACTGGAGGGCATAGTTCATTGGGGACCGAAGATTTGTGACAGACTGTTACAACCTCCTCAGGTTCTCCTCCTCAAAGTCTGTTTGTTCTTACTTTGCATGTAGTTCTAAAAAATTTAATTATTCATTTCCAGAGGCACCATTACAAGTCGGGGAAAGAGCTGCTCTAAGTAGGTGCATGAGCGTCAATGAAAAGTGATAACTGAGAGTTGTCAGCAAGGAGAGAGACAGAAAGCGCAAAAGCGGATTCAGTTCTCAGCCCTCTGGAAAACTTGACTATTTACAATGACCCATTCTCTAAGATTTTCATATTGCTAGAGCTCCATTGTTCCTAATTCAGCCAAAAGGTTTTCACTGTTTGGGTTTTCTAGGCATGCTTCATTCATTGAGACTAAGAGTATCTTATGAACTGGTAGTGACCATGGGCCTTTTTAATAAAGGTTTGGTAACTGAGCACAGATCCACCTGTGCTTTAGAAGAAATGGCTCTTGGAATGCCTGTCAAGCACTCTAAGTTTATGATTGTGCGTGACTGTCACATTGTCGTGTTGAAAAAAGAGCGTAACACATACCAGGAAACCATGGGTCAGGAAGCCCAGCTTGACCCTGCTGAAACAAATCACATAATGTCCCCGTGCTCACCCATGCGTCCTGTCAGCTTGAGTGGGGACCTTGCTTCTTTTACTTGCACGTTGGTTTCCCAAACAGAAGTGAGAGTCTCCTGGGGAGGCTAAAGTGACTTCAGTAATTCTTGGGTATGACCAGCTCGCCTTGAAATCTTGTGTCTGTGATTCTGGTCAAGTAATAACCAAGCTGGCTTGGCTGTCTCATTGGGCTGTGGCCCCCCTCTCTCATGTTCAGGACCAATACCAACGGTCCTGGGAGGGCCCAGAGCCATTAATCTTGATGTCGGGGAGTGCTTCTAAATGACCATCAGAGGTTTGGGTTCATGTTATTTACGATCCTGGTTTTATATAGTCTCATTTTCAGCAATGTGTGTTTTTACTAATGTAACTGCTTTTCAATAAAGATATTTTGCCACTCACACCTCCTTAAAAAAGCAAAGGATAAAAACTAGTAAGAACTAAAAAGTTAAGAGTGTAAGGATTTTTTCCTCAGACTCTGCTGTGGGAGAATTTCTAAGGCAGGAACGGAGCTGCCGTTTGTGGTTTGGTCCTGTGGTGCTTGTTAAAATTGGCTTTAATGAGAGTGTAAGGTGCTGGACACTGGACCCTTGTGTTTATACAGCTGCCTGCTGGCAGCAGTCGCAGCTGGGAAGGCCTCCTTTGCATGCGGTCTGCCCACAAGCCTCACTAAGGCAGTGAGGAGCCGCTGCCTCACAGAGCACTGGGTGAAGAGGAAAGAGCCAGTTGGGGTAAATCTAGTTTTAACGGTCTTCCTGAGGGGCAGACAGACAGCTGGAGGTGGGTTATGCACCCTGACTGGTGCCCTTCCATTCCCTGCAGGATTTACACTGTGGACAGGGCCCGGCGCTCTGTGCACTCACCCAGGAGTTGATGAGTTTGAGGTGATGAGTGTGATTTGAGGTGTTAAAATCACTTGAGAGAGCAGATGGACAGTGTTATGGATTGAGCTGTGTCTCCCTCAAAAAGGTGTGTCAACTTGACTAGGCCATGATGCCCAGTATTGTGTGGTTGTGTACCATTTTGTCATCTGATGTGATTATCCTGTGTGTTGTAAATTCTCCCTCTATGATGTTAACGAGACAGGATTAGAGGCTGTTGTGTTAATGAGGCAGGACTCTAACTACAAAATTAGGTTGTGTCTTGAGTCTATCTCTTTTGAGATATAAAAGAGAGAATGAATTGAGCAGAGAGGAGTGGGACCTCATACCACCAAGAAAGTAGAGCCGGAAGCAGAGCTTGTCCATTAGACCTGGGGTCCCTGCACTGAGAAGCTCCTAGACCAGGGGAAGATTGATGACAAGGACCTTCCCCCAGAGCCAGCAGAGAGAAAGCCTTCCCCTGGAGCTGGCACCCTGAGTTTGGACTTCTAGCCTCCTAGACTGTGAGAGAATAAATTTCTGATTGTTAAAGCCATGTACTTGTGATATTTTTCTGTTATAGCAGCACTAGATAACTAAGATAGAAATTGACCCCTTTACCTGTCCTGGAAAACCACTCCCCAGCTCTGCTCTGCGCCTGGCCTGCTTTGGCCCCTGTGAGCAGAGGTCCGGTTGGACAGGCTGGTTAGCAAGGAGGGTTGCCTCAGACTTCAGACTCCCATTGTGTGCTCATGTAGATTTTCCCAAAGCCGGAGGTTCTGAGGTCGAGGAGTCCGAGGCTGGATTAGGGGAGGCCAGTTGGGCATCCTGGGATGGTCTAGAGTGCTCTGACTCCACATCTAAATGTACTTCTTAGAGAACCCACATCATCAAAAGTTAAGAACAGGCGGTTGTCTTTCATACCCGTGTCTCTGGTATTTATCTTCGTGTGATTCAGCACAGTAATTTAAAACCCTGAGAAAGCAGAGTTCCCACCCCAGGTTGGGGAGGCACAGCCCAGGTTGGGCTGTGCAGGGAGGTGGTGGTCCTGTGCTGAGGCCTGGGAGCGGGCTGCGAGTTCCCCAGGCAGACTGTGGTAGTGGCCAGACTGTCTACTGAGCAAAAGCATCTCTGCAGGTACCCATGGTGGGAGAAGTCGACCAGCATCTCTCTGCTGTGGGGAAGGGAGCAAGAGGGATGGCCAGCTATGGCTGGAGCACCGATCTGCTCAGAAGGAGGCTGTCTTGTCAGTGTTGCCTGTGATGACAGACACTGCACAGAGAATCCCCCTGGGGGATCACGGTGGTGTGCCCAACGGGGATGCACACAGCTGGCAGCTGTTGTTTACCACCTGAGACTGAAAGAAGCAGGTTGTTGGATGTAGCTGTTAGCTACTTCCAGTCCTCCAGACTCCTCCCAATGTTGGTGGAGCAGGCTCATCTGGGCACACTCTGTATCATTTGAGTGGGCATTTTCCAGGGTTATACTATACCTCATTATCAGAAACTTAAAAGTAGGGGCAGTAAAAAGCATGGGGAAGTCCTCTGGGGTATGGTTTCCTCCGGACTACATTTTGGGGGCCATTCCATGATCACCAACTCCTGTTGATTCTAACTGCTTTGAAGTTTGGAATTAGATATAAACCAGTTGCCATCAAATCGATTCCAACTCATATGGTGACTGATGTGTGTCAGAGTAGGGTTTTCAATGGTTGATTTTTCAGAATTAGATTGCCAGGCCTTTCTTTTGAGGCATGTGTGGGTGAATTTGAGCTTCCAACCTTTTGGTTAGCATCTAAGCCCGTTAACCATTTGTACCACCAAGGGATTCTGGGATTAGATATACTGGGGCTCAAATCCCAGTTTTCTCATCTTCCAGTGGGGATAACCTGCTTTTCCTGCAGCCATGATATTCAAAGCATAGGCAGAGATACTTCCCAGCTTGTGAATATTGATGAAAAGAACTTAGTTCCTGAATCTTCCAGGTACTGGCATGGGGCCCTGGTGAATTCATTCTCAAACTTGGGGTCTGACATGTCTGGAATCATGAGTGACCCAGGAGAAGGGCCTTCTCATGGGCCTTTCCAGCAGTCTGTCCTGAGAAAGTCCCAGAAAATCCAGTGTCTCTCCCTAGATCTTTTTGCAGTTTAACTCAAACCTGTCAGCAAACACAAGGTTATTCCAGTTTTTGCCCTTCCTTGTTCTCCTCAAGTTTCAAGGTGATCATTGCCTGTTATCTGTGTGGAACTTGTTTATACTAGCTTCCTGAAGGCAGCTGTGAGACAAACATTTTAATTAAAAGGCAGAAGGGCCAGGAGATAAAAACACTTGTGTCCTGGTTCTCAGCAGAGGCAGCGGTGTTCAGGGGGTAATTATATTTGCTTCTCTGGGTTCACGCACATATTTCTGTAAATACCCAGTTTATCTCCACATCCAGGGAACAGTGAAGCCTGCTCATCCAGGTGGATTTAGCTCTTGTTGATTTTTCTTGAGGAGAAGTAGCAGTCAGGTAAAACAGAAGTCATGAGGTGTCTCTTGTAAGTAGGGGGCTTTCACAAACAGTTGAGTCAGCTTTCATTTTGGGTCCTCAAAGATCTGGGTTTGGGCCCCAAAATGCAGTCACCTGAGCAGGCACGCCTTAAACAGTAGGAGACTGTGACCTTAGTATTCAAGCAGCGTTTGCTGCCTGCTTCACTGCCAGCTCACCTTCTCTTGGACCCACAAACTCCCAGCCCTGTTCCCACCCTCTTCCTCCCCCCACTCACTTGTCCTCTCTCTTTCCTCACCTTTGCCATTTGTCTAGAGCCTCAGTTACCTTTGACTTTAGTCCAGCCTTGCACTTTTTCTACTCCATTCTTTCCCCGAACACATGTATTAGTTTCCTAGAGCTGTGGTAACAAAATACCACAACCTGGATGGTTTAAAACAACGTAAATTTATTCTCTCATAGTTCTGGAGGCTAAATGCCCAAAATCAAGGTGTTGGCAGGGCCATGGTCCCTCTGAAGGCCATAGGGGAGATCCTTTCTTGCTGTTTTCCAGCTTCTGGTGGCTCCTAGCAATCCTTGGTATTCCTTGGCTTGTAGCTGTATCACTTCTCCAATCTCTGCCTCTGCTGTTTCCCTTAGTAACAACATCAGCTTCTTCTGATCCTGAATATTCTATTATCCATGTTGTCTTTTTATATGTATACAGGATTCCCCCGCTATCCGAAAGTAAAGTGTTTCTATGACACATTTCGTGAGCTGAAATGGCATAAAGTGAAGAACCAAAAAACCAAAGCAAACCTGCTGCTGTTGAGTTGATTATAACTCGTAGTGCCTCTATAGGACAGAGTAGAACTGTATCCATAGGGTTTCCAAGGAGCAGCTGGTGGATTTGAGCTGCTCACATTTTGGTTAGCAGCTGAGCTCTTAACCACTTCATCGTCAGGGCCCCACTAAAGCAAAGAAGCAATTACCATTAATTTATATGGGAAAAATTTTGAGTGTTCCCAGACCCAAAAAATAGCATACCAAATCATACCAAATAACACATAAGATCTGAAATAACAGTAATACATAGTAAGAGTGAGAGTGCTATGATAAATACACAGCCTATATAAAGTAGAAATAATGTTGTACGGTGTAGTTTCACTTAACCAGAATATCTGACCGCTCATCTGCCAGTTTGTCATACTGTGGTGGCTTGCGTGTTGTGATGCTGGAAGCTGTGCCACTGGTATTTCAAATACCAGCAGAATCGCCCATTGTGGATAGGTTTCAGCAGAGCTTCTAGACTAAGACAGACTAGGAAGAAGGATCTGGCGGTCTACTTCTAAAAATATTGGTCAGTGAACACTTTATCAATAGCAGTAGAACATTATCTGATATAGTGCTGAAAGATGAGCTCCTCAGGTTGGCAGGCACTCAGAATACGATTGGGGAAAAAGCTGTCTCCTCAAAGTAGAGATGACCTTAATGACGTGGATGGATTCAAACTTTTGGGACCTTCATTTGCTGATGTGGCACAACTCAAAATGAGAAGTAACAGCTGCAAACATCCATTAATAATTGGAGTGTGGAATGTATAAAGTATGAATCCAGGAAAACTGAGAGCTTGTCAGAAATGAAATGGAACAGTAAAGTTCGATATCTTAGGCACTAGTGAGCTGAAATGGACTGGTCTTGGCTATTTTGAATTGGACAATCATACCGTCTACTGTGCTAGGAATAATAAATGGAAGAGGAATGATTCCATTTATTGTCAAAAAGAACATTTCAAGATCTCTCCTGAAGTGCAGTGCTTTCAGTGATAGGATGATACCCATACATCTTCAAGGAAGACCAGTTAATACGACTATTATTCAAACTTATGCACCAACCATTAATGCCAAAGATAAGTTGACGATTTTTACCAATGTCTGCAGTCTGAAATTGCTCATACATGGAATCAAGATACATTGATAATTATTGGTGATTGGAACATGAAAGTTCGAGACAAAGAAAAGGATCTGTAGTTGGAAAATATGGCCTTGGTGATAGAAATGATGCCAGAGATTGCATGATAGATTTTTGCAAGACCAATGATTTATTCATTGCAAATACCTTTTTTTCAACAACATAAATGGCGACTATACACATGGACCTTGCCGGATGAAATAACAGGAATCAAATCGACTACATCTGTGGAAAGAGATGATGGAGAAGCTCAATATTGTCAGAACAAGGCCAGGGGCCAACTGTGGAATGGACCATCAATTGCTTATATGTAAGTTCAGGTTGAAGCTGAAGAAAATTAAGTACAGGAGATCCAAAGTTTGACCTTAAGTGTATCCCACCTGAATTTAGAGACCATCTAGAGAATAGATTTGACACATTGGACACTAATGACTGTAGACCAGATGAGTTGTAGGATGACGTGAACAACATCATATGTGAAGAAGGCAAAAGGTCATTAAAAAGACCTGAAACATGATTTCAGGGGACATCTAAGTCAATCAGCATAATAAAATCTATTAAGAAAACATCCTGCACTTTGGAGAGTGGCATCTGGGGTCTTAAATGCTAGCAAGTGGCCATCTAAGATGCATCAATGGGTGTCAACTCACCTGGACCAAAGGAGAATGAAGAACACCAAGGACACAAGGTAATTACGAGCCCAAGAGACAGAAAGGACCACATAAACCAGAGACTACATCAGCCTGAGACCAGAAGAACTAGATGGTGCCTGGCTACAACCAATGGCTGCCCTGACAGGGAACACAGCAGAGAACCCCTGAGGGAGAAAGAGAGCAGTGGGATGCAGACCCAAAATTCTCATAAAAAGACCAGACTTAATGGTCTGACTGAGACTAGAAGGACCCTGGTGGCCATGGCCCCCAGACCTTCTGTTAGCCCAGGACAGGCACCATTCCCAAAGCCAGCTCTTCTGACAGGGATTGGACTGGATAAGGGGATAGAAAAAGATGCTGGTGAAGAATGAGCTTCTTGGATCAAGTAGACACTTGAGACTGTGTTGGCATCTCCTCTCTGGACGGGAGATGAGAGGGAAGAGGGTGTTAGAAGCTGGTGGAATGGACACAAAAAGAGAGGGTGGAGGAAGGAACGAGCTGTCTCATTAGGAGGAGAGCAATTAGGAGTATATAGCAAGGGTATATAAATTTTTTGTATGAAAGACTGACTTGATTTGTAAACTTTCACTTAAAACACAATAAAAATTAAAAAAAAAAATGAAAGAAAGAAAAGACCAAAATGGATGTCATAAGAGCCTCTGAAACTTGCTCTTGGATGTAGATA
This sequence comes from Loxodonta africana, assembly GCF_030014295.1. Taxonomy (NCBI): domain Eukaryota; kingdom Metazoa; phylum Chordata; class Mammalia; order Proboscidea; family Elephantidae; genus Loxodonta; species Loxodonta africana. The sequence continues at coordinate 159,979,855 of NC_087344.1, read as the reverse complement.
AGTAGGTGCTGAGTTCTTTTCCTAGGTAGTCAATAATGTATTGAAAAAAATAAAGTTAACAACAACAACATCATCCTACATCATCAAAAAGTGTTAAATCATATTCCATTTACTGTCTTTAAAAAGGCAAAGAAAGGTATATAAAAGATTTTAATCCAAAATATCACAACCACTTTTTTTTTTTTTTTTAAAGTCAGGCACTTCAGTTATGTGTCACTGCATTTTTACTTAAGTGGAAACTCTCATTCCCTGATACTGCTAGATATGCTGAGTGTTAAACAGGCCATTTACTCTGGGTGAGGGTGCGAACAATTCTTAATGGCCTTTATAAACTTCACCCAAGACCTGTTCATCTCTGGTGTTAGCTGGTCTGCCTGGGAGGCTGGCCAGGTCCATTGTGGGTTCTGAGTCATTTGATTCCTCAGTTGAAACGAGAGCGCTGAAGAGAGGGACATCTGAACTTTTTCCCTTGTTGGGTTTTTCTGGGCTAAGGTTCTCAGGCTTTGGGAGGACTGTGAGACCCATGCAGGCAGTATCCATGGTTTCTGTCCGATGTTCCTGGTCCAGTCCCTGAACACTTGCTGGGTCTTTGGTCTGAGCTGGGCTGTGAGGTGGGCTGTAGACTTAGAGCTCTGGGCTTATGGTGCTTGCCCAGTCTGGAGACCCTCTGCCTGGGAAGGGTGGTTGGGTGTGGGACATACCCTGTGTAGGGGAAGCCTGGTGGGAGCTGGGTGCCCCTCCAGGAAGCAGGGGCCACTCTCTCTGACTGCAGACTGGAGAGGTTGAGATGTGAGACTCCAATCCAGCTATTCTCTGTCTCATCTCCCAAATCCCTGCTGAGTTAGGATGATTTCCTGGGATCCTTCTAGTGGCCTGGCTGGATAGAACAGCAAAACCCACCAACCAAAAGTGGTTTTGCTTTGAAGACAAACCTGAGAATAACCTTTGAAAACTGCCTTTTTAGTTTTTGCTTTTGATCAAGGAAGTAATTTTCTGCTGGAATTCAGGCCCCTAGAGATGTTGGCTGGATGTTTCCATGTCAGTATTTATGAGTGTGGGATAATTTTTTTTTTCTAAATATTTTATTTTTGGTGAAAATATACACAACAGAACATAACCCATTCAGCAATTTCTACATGTACAGTTCAGTGACATTGGCCACATTCTTCACATTGTGTCACCATCCTTGCTCTCTCTTCCCATATTATTATGGACATTGCCCCATGAACTGTTCATCTATGCTGTAGAGTTACTGTTGATTTGATCTGATATAGATAATTCTTTAAAACAGAGCACATGCTCAAGGTGAAGATTCTTTACTCTTTCCATTAAACTGTTGTTTAGTTTGAAGATGACTTCAGGGAATAGTTTTGGTGCAAGGTTTAAATTTTTCCTCAGGGCAACAGATTTGTGGTCCTTCTAGCCTCAGTGGGTCCAGTAAGCTTGGATTCTGTAAGAAAGAGATGAAGTAGTTTGAATCCCGTTGTGTCTCTGTGTGTAGAAAACGAGACTCCTTTCTGTGTGGAGGAGCTACTAGTCTCCCAAAAGCCAAAAGGATCTGGAAGGGCAACGTGAGGGAATGTGTGGGGGGAGGGAGTTGGTATACGTGTGTAAAACAGTATGTTGGTGATGCGTTATCAGGGAGAGGGTGGTGGGGAATCTCTCGATGGAGCAGGAGATGAAGTCTCACTTGCCCTGTTTCAGAGTATGCCACAGAAAGGGGGGGAAGGGGGCGATTGGGCCTGTGCCAACAGGTGGGGTCCACCTGGTGAGGCCATTGAAGCTTCCACAGAGGACACCTGCACAAAGACATGTAAGGACACACAAATCGCCTGTTCCTGGAAGCTACTCCTGTACCACACCGAACCTTCAACCCCCTTCCAGGCAGTTAAGATCTCTTCTCAGTGCTTACCCAGCGTGAGGGCACGTGGTCACATAGCTTATGTTCCAAGTTGTGCCTGGCTGAGGAGAAACTCCCTCCTCCTAATCTCTGTATCCCTAGTGCTTGGCAAACAATGTAGGAACTTAAATATGAGGACAATGAGTGAGCAGTTGAGTAAGTGAATGACTAGGACTTTCAAAATCTGGATTTGCTCTTAGGAATTTTATACTTCCACTCTACAAGGTTGGCCTCTCCAGATTTCTCCTGACAATGTTAATCGGCCTTGCGTGAGTGTACACAGCTGGCTTGATACTAAACTAAACACCAACTGCATGCAGATTATTAATGGAGGCACTGTTGGGTGTGTATACCTGAGAAAGGACGTTTTTCTTAAGGAAGTCAATGGATTGACTTCTAGGAAATTTTTAGACTTCATGGTAAACTCTGGAGGCAGAGCCCTAAGGGAAGGTCAAGTTGATAGTGTGTCCAGCTGAAAATTCTGGCGCTGTGCTGTTTTGGTGTGGAGGGAAGCTCCCTGAATCCCTCTGAAAGCTGTGGATAGCAGTGTGGTTACCCAGGAATCAAAGGTAGCCCCATCTTGGTGCTCAGGCCATTATAAACCAGCTTTACAAATAATCTTTGTAAACTCATCAATGTAGCTGGGAACTAGGAAGGAAAAAACTAAAATTAAAAAAGAATGTGTGGTGCTTAGCACAGTGGTGGTTGCTGACCAGCTTGGAGAGCAGGAGGCATCACTGTGCACGCTCTTAGGCAGAGGCCACGCACCACGGGGGAGAGGGCACCAGTGGGAGGTTTGTGAGCCAGACTGGAGTTCTAGCTCTGTGCTTCATTAGATGTGTGCTGTTGTGTAGGTCTTAGATTTCTGAGCCTCAGTTTCTTGTCTGTAAAGTGGGAGCGATGATAGTATCTACTTCACATGATTGTGATGGCCAAAAGAGGTGATATATGTACACACTCTGGTTGTCATTGCATGTAGCTCTTTGAAGTGGCAAGTGTCCTGCATCTAAGACCAAGACTGTGTTCTTTTGTCTGCCATACTCCTTTCTGAGGCCTGACCACCCTTCCCATGTCTACTCTCCTGTTTCCTACCTCTTTCCTGCTGTCCCAGGCTCTCCCCCAGGGCTCCAGGAGGGCATGTGGGGTCTATCTGCCATCTCAGCAATGCTGTTCAGACCCCAGCTATGTCATCCCAGCCTGGGGGGGCTTCCCAAGGTTCGGCTTCAAAGCGGACTTGCCCTAAAGGTGGCCAGCCACGCATTTGAGCAGTGGACAGAGGGCCTGAGGATAGAGCTGGGAATGCCCATCTGAAGAGGGCAGGGTGATGGAGGAGCCGTGTGTCGTTCTCAGTTTTGAGCACCTTGGTTTCAGGCTCCTCTCTTACCTGCTCCACCTCTCTGTTCTCCAGACAGGCAGCTCCTTGGTCATCTCTTCCTTCCCTCTGGCTCCCCAAGAGTGGGAATTGGGGAAAGATCCTCTCCCATTGATTGCTCTACATCAGGGTTGAGTATTGTCTGTGTCCAGAATAGAGTCAACCTAGGCCGATGGGCGCAGGGAGCCCACAGACAAGGGAAGTCAGCATTAGTGTACAAGCTGAAGTGTATTTTACAAACATGACCACTCATTTGAGCCTTTGGAATTATTCTGGGTTGAATTTCGCCTCCCCGCAAAATATGTGTAGTACATCTTAACCTCTATGCCTGTGATTGTAATCCCATTTGGGAATGGGTTGTCTTTGTCATGTTAATGAAGGAGGATTAGTGTAGGATGTATCTTGAGTCAATCTCTTTTGAGATATAAAAGAGATTAAACAAGCAGGCAGAGCAGACATGGGAGAAGAGAGATGCCAGCCCTGAAGATCACCCAGGAGCTGAAGAGACAAGGACCTTCCTCTAGAGCCAACAGAGAGAGAAAGCCATCTCCTGAAGTTGAACTTCTGGTCTCCTAAACTGTGAGAAAATAAAATTTCTGTTTTTTAAAACTATGATTTGTAGCATTTCTGTTATAGCAGCTGTCTTAGTTATCTAATGCTGCTGTAACAGAACTACCACAAGTGGATAGCTTTAACAATCAGAAATTTATCCTCTCACAGTCTGGGAGGCTAGAAGGCCAAATTCAGGGTACCAGCCCCAGGGGAAGGCTCTCTCTCTTTTTGGGCTCTGGGGGAGGTCATTGTCATCAATCTTTCCCTGATCTAGGAGCTTTTCAGCACAGGAACCTTGGGTCCAAAGGACTTGCTCTGCTCCCAGCGCTGCTTTCTTGGTGGTATGAGGTTCCGGTGTTTCTCTGCTCACTTGTCTTTTTTATATCTCAAAAGAGACTGACTGAAAACACAACCTAATCTTGTAGATTGAGTCCTGCCTTATTAACATAACTGCCCATAATCCATCTCATTAACATCATAGATGTAGGATTTATAACACATAGGAAAATCACATCAGATGTCAAAATGGTGGACAGTCACAGGATATTTGGAATCATGCCCTAGCCGAGTTGACACAGATTTTTGGGGACACAATTCAATCCATAACAGCAGCACTGGACAACTAAAACAGGAATGTATCCTACATTCTACCTCCTTCACTGTTCTTCAAGGGTCCGAGCAGGGAATGGGTTGGAGATCATAGGACATTGAGGCAGAAGTAGTCCGCCTTCATGCACCTCTGCTGAGGGCCAGAGACAGCAATCCAAGAGGTAGGAGTGTGGACCAAGAAAGAGAAAACAGCCTCAGCTGAGACTGCAGGGAGCTCCTGAGGTCTGGAAAGAGGGAGCTCAGGCTGGCCCAGGGAGAGATAGATGGGACAAAGAAGAGGAGTCAGGGCTGACTAATATCTAATGTCTGCATAAGGTCACTGGGTGGGGCAAATGGTTTATTCTCAGCTACTAACCGAAAGGTTGGCAGTTCAAACTGCAGAAGAAAGGCCTGATGACCTGCTTCTGTAAGGATTACAGCCAAGAAAACCCTTTGGAGCAGTTATTTGTAACACATGGGGTTGCCATAAGTTGAAATTGATTCTATGGTGTCATGGATTGAATTATGTCTGCCCAAAAATGTGTGTATCAATTTGGCTGGGCCATGCTTCCAGGTGTTGTATGATTTTCTTATATGTTATAAATCCTGCCCCTATGATGTTAATGAAGGAGGATGGGCAGCAGTTGTGTTAGTGAGGCAGGATTCAATCTACAAGATTGGATTGTGTCTGGAGGCAATCTCTTGAGATATAATGGAGAGAAGGGAGCAGAGTGACAGGGGGACTTCATACCATCATGAAAACAGTGCTGGGAGCAGAGCATGTCCTTTGGAACTGGGGTTCCTGCACAGAGAAGCTCCTAGTCTGGGGGAGCATTGATAAGAAGGTGAACAGAGAGAGAATGCCTTTCACCTAGAACTGACACCAAGAATTTGGATTTCTAGCCTCCTAGACTGTGAGAGAATAGATTTCTCTTTTTTAAAGCCACCCACTTGTGGTATTTCTGTTATAGCAGCACTAGATGACTAAGACATATGGCAATGAGTTTTTTTTTTTTTTTTAATTTTTATTGTGCTTTAAGTGAAAGTTCACAAATCGAGTCAGTCTCTCATACAAAAAATTTATATACACCTTGCTATATACTGTTAATTGCTCTCCCCCTAATGAGACAGCATGCTCCTTTCCCTCCACTCTCTATTTTTGTGTCCATTCGGCTAGCTTCTGACCCCCTCTGCCTTCTCATCTCCCCTCCAGACAGGAGATGCCAACATAGCCTCATGTGTCTCCTTGATCCAAGAAGCTCACTCTTTACCAGTATCATTTTCTATCTCATCCCAATCCCAGTGCCGCCGAGTCAATTCTGGTCGAGTCGATTCTGACTCATAGCTACCCTATAGAACAGAGTAGAACTGCCCCATAGAGTTTCCAAGTAGTGCCTGGCGGATTCAAACTGCCGACCCTTTGGTTAGCAGCCGTAGCACTTAACCACTATGCCACCAGGGTTTCCTTCTATCCCATAGTCTAGTCCAATCCCTGTCTGAAGAGTTGCCTTTGGGAATGGTTCCTGTCTTAGGCTAACAGAAGGCCTGGGGACAGTGACCTCTGGGGTCCTTCTAGCCTCAGACCATTAAGTCTGCTCTTTTTACGAGAATTTGGGGTCTGCATCCCACTGCTCTCCTGCTCCCTCAGGGGTTCTCTGTTGTGTTCCCTGTCAGGGCAGTCATTGGTTATACACAGGCACCATCTAGTTCTTCTGGTCTCAGGCTGATGTAGTCTCTGGATTATGTGGTCCTTTTTGTCTCTTGGGCTCATAATTACCTTGTGTCTTTGGTGTTCTTCATTCTCCTTTGATCCAGGTGGGTTGAGGCCCATTGGTGAATCTTAGATGGCCCTTTGCTAGCATTTAACACCTCAGAAGCCACTCTTCAAAGTGGGATGCAGAATGTTTTCTTAATAGATTTTATTCTGCCAGTTGACTTAGATGTCCCCTGAAACCATGGTCCCCAAACCCCTGGCCATGGTACGCTGGCCTTTGAAGCATACAGTTTATTCAGGAAACTTCTTTGCTTTTGGTTTAGTCAAATTGTGCTGACCTCACCTGTATCATGTTGCCTTTCCTTTCACCTAAAATAATTCTTCTCTACTATCTAATAGTGAAAACCCCTCTCCTGGTCTTCCTCCTTCTCGCCTCTCATAACCATCAAAGAATATTTTCTTCTCTGTTTAAACTGTTTCTCCATTTCTTATGATAGTGGTCTTATACAATATTTGTCCTTTAACACCTAACTAATTTCACTCAGCATAATGCCTTCCAGATTCCTCCATGTTATAAAATGTTTCATGGATTCATCATTGTTCTTTATTGATGGGTAGTATTCCATTGTGTGAATATTTTAAAATACACATAATTTATTTATCCATTCTTGCGTTGATGGGCACCTTGGTTGCTTCCATCTTTTTGCTATTGTAAACAGTGCTGCAGTGCACATGGGTGTGCATATATCTGTTCGTGTAAGGGCTCTTCTCTAGGATATACTGCAAGGATTGGGATTGCTGGATCGTATGGTAATTCTATTTCTAGTTTTTTAAGGAAGTGCCAAATCGATTTCCAAAGTGGATGTACCATTTTACATTCCCATCAGCAGTAAGTGTTGCAGGCTCTCTACAACCTCTCCAACATTTATTATTTTGTGTTTTTGCTGAATGCCAGCCTTGTTGGAGTGAGATGGAATCTCATTGTAGTTTTGATCTGCATATCTCTAATGGCTAATGATCGTGAGCATTTCCTCATGTATCTGTTAGCTACCCAAATGTCATCTTTAGTGAAGTGCCTGTTCATATCCTTTGTCCATTTTTTATGTAGGGTTATTTGTCTTTTTGTAGTTGAGTTTTTGCAGTATCATGTAGATTTTAGAGATCAGATGCTGATCAGAAATGTCATAGCTAAAAACTTTTTTCCAGTCTGTAGGTAATCTTTTTACTCTTTTGGTGAAGTCTTTGGATGAACATAGGTGTTTGATTTTTAGGAGCTCCCAGATGTCTAGTTTTTCTTCTGCATTGTTAGTAATGTTTTATATACTGTTTATGCCATATATTAGGGCTCCTAATGTTGTCCCTATTTTTTCTTTCATGATCTTTATCATTTTAGATTTTATATTTGGGTCTTTGATCCATTTTGAGTTAGTTTTTGTGGATGGTGTGAGGTATGGGTCTTGTTTCATTTTTTGCAGATGGATATCCAGTTATGCCAGCACCATTTGTCAAACAGACTGTCTTTTCCCCATTTAACTGACTTTGGGCCTTTATCAAATATCAGCTGCTCATATGTGGATGGATTTATGTCTGGATTCTCAATTCTGTTCCATTGGTCTATATATCTGTTGTTGTACCAGTATGAGGCTGTTCTGACTACTGTGTCGGTATAATAGGCTCTAAAATCAGGTAGAGTGAGGCCTCCCACTTTGTTCTTCTTTTTCTGTAATGCTTTTTTACTTATCTGGGGCCTCTTTCCCTTCCATATAAAGTTGGTGATTTGTTTCTCATCTCATTAAAAAATGTTGTTGGAATTTGAATCGGAATTGCATTGTATCTATAGATCACTTTTGGGAGAGTAGACATTTTTACAATGTTAAGTCTTCCTATCCATGAGCGAGGTATGTTTTTCCACTTACATAGGTCACTTTGGTTTCTTGCAGTAGTGTCTTGTAGTTTTCTTTGTACAGGTCTTTTATATCTCTGGTAAGATTTATTCCTAAGTATTTTATCTTCCTGGGGAAAACTATAAATGATAATTGATTTGGTGATTTCCTCCTCAATGTTCTTTTTGTTGATGTAGAGGAATCCAACTGATTTTTGTATGTTTATCTTGTATCCTGATACTCTGCTGAACTCTTCTATTAGTTTCAGTAGTTTTCTTGATTCTTTAGGGTCTTCTGTGTATAAGGTCATGTCATCTGCAAATAGAGATACTTTTACTTCTTCCTTACCAATCTGGATGCCCTTTATTTCTTTATCTAGCCTAATTGCTCTGGCTTGGACTTCCAGCACAATGTTGAATAAGAGTGGTGATAAAGGGCATCCTTGTCTGGTTCATGATCTCAATGGGAATGCTTTCAGGCTCTCTCCATTTAGGATGATGTTGGCTGTTGGCTTTGTATAAATGCCCTTTATTATGTTGAGGGATTTTCCTTCTATTATATTTTGCTGAGAGTTTTTATCATGAATGGGTGTTGAACTTTGTCAAATGCCTTTTCTGCATCAACGGATGAATCATGTGATTCTTTTGTTTTATTTTGTGGTAGATTACATTAATTGTTTTTCTAATGTTGAACCATCCCTGCATGCCCAGTATGAATCCCACTTGGTTATGATGAATTATTTTTTTGATATGTTGTTGAATTCTATTGGCTAGAATTTTGTTGAGGACTTTTGCATCTTAGTTCATGAGGCATATAAAACCAAAAACCAAACCTGTTTCCGTCGAGTCGATTCCTACTCATAGCAACCCTATTTGTCAGAGTAGAACAGCCCCATATAGTTTTCAAGGAGCGCCTGGTGGATTTGAACTGCCAACCTTTTGGTTAGCAGCTGTAGTGTTTAACCACTGCACCACCAGGGTTTCCATGAGGGATATAGGTCTGTAATTTTCTTTTTTTGTTGTGTCTTTACCTGGTTTTGGTATCAGGGATATGCTGGCTTCATAGAATGAGTTTGGGAGTATTCCGTCGTTTTCTGTGCTCTGATATACCTTTAGTAGTAGTGGTGTTAACTCTTCTCTGAAAGTTTGGTAGAACTCTGCAGTGAAGCCGTCAGGGCCAGTGCTTTTTTTAAATAATTTTTATTGTGCTTTAAGTGAAAGTTTACAAATCAAGTCAGTCTGTCACACAAAAACTTAAATACACCTTGCTACATACTCCAGTTACTCTCCCCCTAATGAGACAGCCTGCTCTCTCCCTCCACTCTATCTTTTTGTGTCCTTTTCTCCAGCTTCTAACCCCCTCTACCCTCATCTCCCTTCCAGGCAGGAGATGCCAGCATAATCTCAAGTGTCCCCCTGATCCAAGAAGCTCACTCCTCACCAGCATCCATCTCCAACCCATTGTCCAGTCCAATCCATGTCTGAAGAGTTGGCTTTGGGAATGGTTCCTGTCCTGGTCCAACAGAAGGTCTGGGGGCCATGACCACTGGGATCCTTCTAGTCTCAGTCAGACCATTAAGTCTGGTCTTATGAGAATTTGGGGTCTGCATCCCACTGGTCTCCTGCTCCCTCAGGGGTTCTCTGTTGTGTTCCCTGTCAGGGCAGTCATCGGTTGTAGCCGGGCACCTTCTAGTTCTTCTGGTCTCAGGATGATGTAGGTCTCTGGTTCATGTGGCCCTTTCTGTCTCTTGGGCTTATAATTACCTTGTGTCCTTGGTGTTCTTCATTCTCCTTTGATCCAGGTTGGTTGAGACCAGGTAATGAATCTTAGATGGCTGCTTGCCAGCGTTTAAGACCCCAGACACCACTCTTCAAAGTGGGATGCAGGATGTTTTCTTCATAGATTTTATTCTTCCAATTGACTTAGGTGTCCCCTGAAACCATGGTCCTCAAACCGCTGCCCCTGCTAGGCTGGCCTTCGAAGCATTCGGTTTATTCAGGAAACTTCTTTGCTTGTGGTTTAATCCAGTTGTGCTGACCTGCCCTGTACTGTGTGTTGTCTTTCCCTTCACCTAAAGTAGTTCTTATCTACTATCTAATTAGGGGATACCCCTCTCCCACCCTCTCCTCCCTCTCGTAACTGGTCTTACACAATATTTGTCCTTTTGCAACTAATTTCACTCAGCATAATGCCTTCCAGGTTTCTCCATGTTATGAAATGTTTCACAGATTCCTCACTGTTCTTTATCGATGCGTAGTATTCCATTGTGTGAGTATAACATAATTTATCCATTCTTCCGTTGATGGGCACCTTGGTTGCGTCCATCTTTTTGCTATTGTAAACAGTGCTGCAATAAACCCAGGGCTTTTTTTGAGGGGGGAGTTTTTTGATTACCTTTTCACTCTTTTCTTTTGTTATGGGTCTATTTAGTTGTTCTACCTCTGTTTGTGTTAGTTTAGGTAGGTAGTTCATTTCTAGGAACTCATCCATTTCTTCTAGGTTTTCAAATTTGTTAGAGTACAATTTTTCGTAGTAATCTGATATGATTCTTTTAATTTCAGTTGGGTCTGTTTTACCCATCTCATTTCTTATTTAGGTTATTTGCTTCCTCACCTGTTTTTCTTTTATCAGTTTGGCCAGTGGCTTATGAATTTTGTTAATTTTTTCAAAGAACCAGCTTTTGGTCTTGTTAATAACTCTTTGAATTGTTTTTCTGTTTTCTATTTAATTCTGCTGTAATTTTTATTATTTGCTTTCTTCTGGTACCTGACAGTTTGTTTTGTTGCTCTCTTTCATTTGTTCATGTTGTAGGGATAATTCTTTGATTTTGGCTCTTTCTTTTTTTTGTATGTGTGCATTTACTATAAATTGACCTCTTAGCACTGCTTTTCCTGTGTCCCAAAGGTTCTAATAGGGAGTGTTTTCATTTCCATAGCATTCTATGGATTTCTTTATTCCATCCTTAATGTCTTGTATGACCAAGTCATTTTTGAGCAGGGTATTGTTCAGTTTCCAAGTGTTTGATTTCTTTTCCCCTGCTTTTCCTGCTATTGATTTCTCCTTTTATGGCCTATGGTCAGAGAAGATGCTTTGTAATATTTCAGTGTTTCGGATTCTGCTAAGGGTTGCTTTATGACCTAATACGTCTATTCTAGAGAATGTTCCGTGTGCACTAGAAAAGAAAGTATACTTGGCTGTTGTTGGGTGGAGTGTTCTATATATGTTTATGAGGTCCAGTTGGTTGATTATGGCATTTAGATCTTCCATTTCTTTATTGAGCTTCTTTCTGGATGTCCTGTACTTCACTGTAAGTGGTGTGTTGAAGTCTCCTACTATTATTATGGAGCTGTCTATCTCACTTTTCACTGCTGTGTTTGTTTTATGTATCTTGCCGCCCTGTCATTGTGTGCATAAATATTTAATATGGTTACATACTCCTGGTATATTGTCTCTGTAATCATTATATAGTGTCCTTCCTTGTCCTTTGTGGTGGATTTAACTCTAAAGCCTGTTTTGTCGGAAATTAATACTGCCACTCCTGCTCTTTTTTGATTGTTATTTGCTTGGTATATTTTTTTCCATCCTTTGAGTTTTAGTTTGTGTCTCTTGTAGGCAGCATGTAGACATATCTTGTTTTTTTAATCCATTCTTCCACTCTCTGTCTCTTTATTGGTGCATTTAGTTCGTTTATGTTTAGCGTAATTATAGATAGGTGTGAGTTTAGTGCTGTTATTTTGATGCCTTTTTTGTGTGTTGTTGACAGTTTCTTTTTCCCACTTAATTTTTTGTGCTGAGTTGTTTATATATTGGCTTTTCCTCTTATTCATTGTTGATTTTGTTTCTGCTGAGTCTCTTTTTTTTCCTTGTATTTTGATGAGTTAAGATAGTCTCCTTTGTGGTTACCTTAGTATTTACCCCTATTTTTCTAAGTTTAAACCTAACTTTTATTTCTTTAAGTCTCCTTGTCATCCTCTTCCTATGAAAGATCTATGACTACATTTCTTAGTCCCTCTTTCTTGTTTTAATGTTGTCTTCTTTTTTGTAATAACATCGTTGTTTCCCTGTTTTGAGCGTGTTTTTATCTTGATTTTTTTTGTGATTTCCCTGTCTGGGTTGACATCTGATTGCTTTGTCCATTGTTCTAGTCTTGGGTTGATACCTGATATTATTGATCTTCTAACCAAAGAACTCCATTTAGTATTTCTTGTAGTTTTGGTTAGGTTTTTACGAATTCCCTAAACTTCTGTTTATCTGGAATGTCCTAATTTCATCTTCATATTTGAGAGACAGTTTTACTAGATATATGATTCTTGGCTGGCAATTTTTTTCCTTCAATGCTTTATATAAGTCATCGCATTGCCTTCTTGCCTGCATGGTTTCTGTCGAGTAGTCCGAGCTTATTCTTGTTGACTCTCCGTTGTAGGTGACTTTTCGTTTGTCCCTAGTTGCTCTTAAAATTCTCTCTTTATCTTTGGTTTTGGCAAGTTTGATTATAATATATCTTGGTGACTTTCTTTTAGAATCTACCTTATGTGGAGTTCAATGAGCATCTTGGATAGATATCTTCTTACCTTTCATGATATCAGGGACGTTTTCTGCCAACAAATCTCTCTGTATTTTCTGTTATCTGTCCCTGTTCTGGTACTCCAATCACTTGTAGGTTATTTCTCTTGATAGAGTATCACATGATTCTTATGATTTCTTCATTTTTTAAATTCTTTTATCTGATTTTTCTTCAGATATATTGGTGCCAAGTGCTTTATCTTCAAGGTCGCCAGTTCTGCCTTCCACTTGCTCAATTCTGCTCTTCTGATTTTCTATTGAGTTTTCTAATTCTGTAATTTTATTGTTAATCTTCTGAATTTCTGTTTGCCGTCTCTCTGTGGATTTTTGCTGCTTATTAAATTTTTCATTATGTTCTTGAATAACCATTTTAATTTTTTGAACCACGTGTGTGTTCCTTGGCTTGTTCTGTATATTGCCTGATCTCCTTTCGAATTTCGTTCCTGATGTCTTAAAGAGTTCTGTATATTAATCTTTTGAATTCTGCATCTGGTAATTCCAGGAAGGCACCTTCGTCCAGAAGAGCCATCGATTCTTTGTTTTGAGAGCTTGTTGAGGTGATCATGGTCTGTTTCTTTATGTGACTTGATATTGACTGTTGTCTCCGAGCCATGTGTAAGTTTTTGTATTAGTTTATTTTATGTTTGCTTACTGTATCCCAGCTTCTTGCTTTGTTTTTGCTTTGATATACCCAGATGGGTTGCCTGAGTGAGCTAGCTTGATTATTTTTACCTTTAAAGCTCTGATGTCCAGTTACCAGATGGCTTGAGCTGTTATCAGGTATTTCAGTCTAACAGTCCATTTGCTTTTCTTGTATGAATTCAGCTCAGGTGTCCAGGTAGCTGGTAATCAAGTGTGTGGTACAGACTCTGTCCAGCAGCCTTAGAGGGGCAGGGGTAATTGGTGTAGGTACCGGTGTCTGGTTGCAGTAGGGGATCACACTCTGAACAAGGCCGGGGGCTGAGAACCGTCCCCTGAATGTGAGGAAAGTGCTTCCCTCTTCCCTAAAGCGTACAGGTGGGTGCCTTCTGCAGACGGACCATGGGCACGTAATGCTTTTGTTTGTAATGACTGGGAGGTACCAGTTATTCTTGGACCCCTGTTGCAGGTGGCTGGGTGACCTGAGTGGAGCCACTAGTCCTTATGCCCCTGATGTGGGTAGGTGAGGACCGTTTTTAATAGGCAAAGCGGTACATATCAAACACCCACCTCTTTACCGTGCAGCTGAAATGGTTACAACCTGCCAACAAGGCCCCTAGTTAGTGGAGCTGACAAATTATCTTTTCCCCTAGTTGTGAATTTATTCCTACTCCAAGGCCAGGAAGATGGCTCCAGACACTCAACATAGCCTATCTCAGGCCCAGGGAAATCAACAGCCACCGAAGCCATCTTGGGGGCTGTGGGGGCGTGGTAAAATATATGCATGTACTTAGCTTTTGCCGAGAGCACCATTCTGCTCTGGTTCCAGAGGTGTGAGTAGGCTGTGTGGCTGGCTGCTTATCCCTGAGGAAACTGTGGTGGAACGCTACCACCAGCCCGCCACAGCCACTCCCAGGAATGGTGTCTGAGGGATCCCAGTGATTCAGGTCTGGAAACTCCTCTCCACTTCTGAACCGTCTCTTCCTGCCCCTTCCACTTAGTCCGTTTTCTACCTCTGCCATTGATGTTCAGGGCTCCTAGCTTATCATAAATATAATCATTTCACTTGTTTTTTCTGGTCTTTGTTATAAAAGGGATCACAGGAAGTATTTGGCTATTCTGCCATCTTGGCCCCACCCCGAGTTTGGATTTTTTTTAAATGTCTTCATCCTGCTTATTTTAAGTGAGCCCTGCCCTGTGTGGTTGTAATTGTCCTGATCAATATAAAACCTAAAACCCAGGATTCCTTATGCCAAGGGACAATGAGGTATAGGGGAGAAAACACTGAAGTAGAACCTAAGAAACTTGAATCTACTGTTTGTTCTTCCACTCATTAGCTCTGTGACCATCATTAGATCTCTTGACCTCTTTGGGGGCCTCAGTTTCTTCTTTTGTAAACTGGGGAGGAAATAAAGCCCATGTCATCTATACAAATGTAAGTAAGTCGTAATTTCTTCCTTTTGCATCTATAGGCTGGATGAGATGTGGCTGATGATATGTCCTGGGAAGGACTTGGAAGCCACTTGGCCACAGAAATTTTTTTTCATCTTTAAATTTTCATCCTGGAGACAGGTGTGATGAGAGACCCATTAGCCTTCTCTGTGAGAGATTATCTTTGGTATTTTATGACTTTAAAAAAAAGAAAAAAAAATTTTTTTTTTTTCTTTACCTGCCACAAAAAGGGGATTTATCATTTTGAACCAGCTTCTTCAATGGCAAAGCTTTGCATTAATTTTGTCCTCTTTTCTCAGTATCCAGCGAGCAGCTTTGGTGGTTCTGGAAAATTACTACAAAGATTTCACCATCTATAACCCCAACCTCCTCACAGCCTCCAAATTCCGAGCAGGCAAGAACATGGCGGGGCTGAAAGTCTACAATGTAGACGGTAGGTGCCTTGAAACAGTCCTGTGGTGGAAGTAGGGGGCGCGGTTCAGATGGTCACTTAGCTTAACTTTGTGGTCTGTTTGGTTCTGCCTCGTCTCAGTGTTTGTCTTCATGGTACATTCTCATTTCAGAACAATTTCTGTTTTGTTGCAGCCAGGCAGATTTTCAAAGGAATGTTGATTTACAATCTGCATATGTGGGAGGGTCCTTCATTTGGGGAGTATGTGGTTGAAAACAATAGTGGTGTGTGTCTCTCGCCTCCTACTAGGAACATCTTATTGAAAGCTATTAGGAAAGGGCTGCTTTTCAAAATTTGGATAAACTGCCCAAAGATTCAGAAAGCTATCCAAATTAGTTAAGACTAGAAATCTCTGTAGCTCTGGCATCTGGTGAGATACTTACAGGCGTTTCTCAATCCTGGCTAGGAGCTGGGTTTGAGTGGGTGACAGAAGGCCGGAGGCCAGGCGGGGAAGTCAGAGCGTTGTTTCAGGGTATCAGATGGTTTAGTGCAAGAAACAGGACACGGTATCATTTCTTCCTGGACTGTTTGGGTCAGGGCAAGAGCTTTGCAAACCGTAGAAGAGGATCATGTTGTCAGCAAGGCAAGTGATTTATAGCCAGTGTCAGTTCTGGAGGTGATAACTTCACCATTGTGTTTTTGTCTCTTTGCGGTGCGTGCTCCTCCTGAATCCTGAAGGGTTGGTAAATTTCACCAGTCACCAGAAACCTCAGTGAAAATTTCCACTAGCAAAACCAAGTCACTAGGTAGACGAAACATAAGAATGCATAAAATGTGCCTTGTCCTTCCGAAAAGTTTAGATGATGAGTATTCAGGGAATGAGAGCAGGAGTTACGAGTGTGGATTAATATATGGGCCCCTTGGCATGTTCTCAAGTATTGGTGCTTTCTGTTAACGCTGTGGCTGCCGTGATGTTCCAGCATAGCTTGTTGTCCTGTGTGTGAGCTGTGTCTCCACCTCCCTTGACATTCTTTTTTTCTCTGTCCTTGTCCTCCCCACCCCTCTCATTCTTGCTCATTGTCTTATTGCTGAAATGTAATGTTTCAGCTTGTCTTTATGGCCAAACTGAAACTTTATGTAACAGATGGTAAGTAACATCTTCAGGTCACTCTCTGTTATTTTTGGCCCATATTTTAATTGTCGAGCATTCTCCCTCCCCTTCGGGGTCCTGTTTCCGTTTCTGCAGGTCACATTGGGGCTTAGGAAGATTTACTTCCTCTCCTTGGGCATAGCGAATGTGGAGCCAGGCTATGGCTCTCCTTCCTAGGAAGTTACTTTGAGGATTTGTTGTGTGTGCTAAATGGAGATAGGTGGATGATATTGACAGACGCTGGTACTAGTTGGCACTCAAACTGTTCTTCCTTCACCATCCTTCCCAAAGGCCCCAGTAACAACGCCACTGGTCAGTCCAGGGCCATGATTGCCGCAGCAGCTCGGCGCAGGGACTCAAGCCACAACGAGTTGTATTACGAAGAAGCGGAGCATGAACGTCGGGTAAAAAAGCGGAGAGCAAGGTATGTCCCATTGCCCCCCTGCCTCCTGGACATTAACACCCTCATGGATTATACTTTTTTTTTTTTTAATGCCAGAGTGAACTATCAGTTTATAAACGTGACCTGCTAGAGTCTTTGGACTGTGTCCTGCTCCCGTGTTGCTGAAACTTCAGTATGCGTAAGCTCTGCCTGGAAGGCTTTTTAAAATACAGATCACAGGCCTCAGGCCCCACCTCCAAGATTAGTATTCAGTACGTCTGGAATGGAGCCCTAGTGGCGAAGTGGTTAAGAGCTCAGACTGCTAACCAAAAGGTCAGCAGTTCAAATCCACCAGCTGCTCCTTGGAAACCCTATGGGGCAGTTCTACTGTGTCATATAAGGTTGCTATGAGTCAGAACCGACACAACAGCCCACAACAACAACAGTGTCTGGAGCTGGGCCAAAGACATGGTTCTAACAAATCCCCTGGCGATGCTGAAGCTGCTGGTCCCTGGTCTGCACCGCCAGGCCTTGCTGGTTTTCAGGATCTGAGCATATTAGTTGAAGTGGACATGGTGGCTTTCACCATGTGTGCTGTGTCTCTTTCTTCCCCTCCTCGTTCCAGGGACTGGTGGGTGAGGGGTTGCTTGGATCAAGGGGGTTACAGCTCTAGTCCTTTTTTTTTATTTTCAGCTCTGGTTCTTTATAAGCCTGCTTCTGCACCACTGGAGGAGCCCTGGTGGCACAGTGGCTAAAGCTCTTGGCTGCCAACCAAAAGGTTGGTGGTTCAAACCCACCAGCCACTCTGTAGGAGAAAGTTTTAGCAATCTGCTTCCGTAAAGATTTACAGCCTTGGAAACCCTGTGGGGCAGTACTACTCTGTCCTGTAGGGTCGCCATGAGTTGGAATCGACTCCATGGCAGTGAGTTTTTGGGATCTGCATCACCGACCCTCTCTCAGTGGGTGCAGAGCCTTTTTTAGCAGAGTTTGAGGGCACTTAGAACACTTTTTATCTAACCACTTTATTGTAGAGATGAAAAAAAGGGTTGATGTAAGCTACCCAAGCTCATTAGCAGCAGAAATGAGACTTTATCACCCAAAGTCTAGGGCTCCTTTCCTGCTACCCTGTAGCTCCCATCCCACAGGTTATTTTTGCTGTTACTTTTCTGTCTTAGTTACTTAGTTCTGCCGTAACAAAAACATGGGAGAGTGGCTTTAAAGAACAGAAATTTTTTGTCTCACAGTTTTAGATGCTAGGAGTCTGAATTCAGGGCATCAATAAGCCTCTGTTCTTTTCTCTCTTTCTGTCAGCTCTAGGGGAAGATCCTTATCTCTTTCAGGTTCTGTAGCCCTGAACATTTCTTGGCATTTCTGGGCCTATAGGTGGATCCTATGTGGTCTCATCCCCGAGTGAGTGAGTGAGTGAGTATGTGTGTGTGTTTTTCCAGGTCTATCTACCCTTTTTATAAGACCCATTCAGAAGTGATTAGGTTTGGAACCCACCCCACTCTGATATGGCCTCATTAACATAATAAAACAATTCTATTTCCCAGCCAGGGTCACCCTCATAGGTGCAGGGGTTAGGACTTCAACATATCTTTTGGAGGACACAATTTAACCCATAACACTTCCTTTGTCACTTCCCTTCCTCTCAACCAACTGGACTGACAACTAAGGAAGCGAGCACCATAACTGGGCCTTGTGTGAGGTGGTCAGGGACTAGAGGCAGCAAGTTGATCAGGAATCATGATAACTTGTTTTTCAAGCCTGTGGTAGGCACCATGCTGATGACTGGGTTGCCATTCACCTTCCCAGGCTGGTGGTTGCAGTGGAAGAGGCCTTCATCCACATCCAGCGTCTCCAGGCTGAGGAGCAGCAGAAAGCCCCAGGGGAGGTGATGGACCCCAGGGAGGCTGCCCAGGCCATCTTCCCCTCCATGGCCAGGGCTCTGCAGAAGTACCTGCGGACCACTCGGCAGCAGAACTACCACAGCATGGAGAGCATTCTGCAGCACCTGGCCTTTTGCATCACCAACAGCATGACCCCAAAGGTGAGCTTCTCTGGGGGGGCTCTGCCGACCCCCGCCAGGTTTGTCATAGAGCTTGACAAATCACATTTTTGAGTGTTTCCACAAATGATAAAATCTAAGGCTTCTCTAAAACACCAGTTAATAAGAATTCGTGGTTCTCACTTATTTTATATTATCTTGGTACATTTTTTTAAATATGTCTTTTGAAGGCCTCTAGATTCAAGCAGCGCCCTGGTGGCGTAGTGGTTAAGAGCTCCACAGCTAACCAAAAGGTTGGCAGTTCAAATCCACCAGCTGCTCCTTGGAAACCCTATGGGGGAGGTCTACTCTGTCCTGTAGGGTTGCTGAGTTGGAGTCGACTCAACGGCAATGGGTAAGATTGAAGCAAAGGAAAGACTTTCACTTAGAGACAGTATGAGTAGTGGTTCAGGCATTCTGGAGCCAGATTGACTTGTTCCAACCTGGCTCTGCACCAACTAGCTGTGTAAACTTGGGCAAATAGCTTAATGGCTCTGTGCCTTGGCTTTCTAATCTGTAAAATGGGGCTTATACTTAATGCCTACTTCATTGGGTTGCTGTGGGAACTAAAAGAGTTAATTTATGTGACATGTTTAAAAGAGCTCCTGACTCTGGTAAGGATTCAGTAAGTGGCTATTACTATTGGCAGTAGAAATAATGCTGTCACTTTGTTAGACATTTTGAATGTTATAAAATTAGTTTTATGGAATGGTCATTTGGCTTATGATGTTAGAGATATTACAAGAAATGGCCATATTGCTAATAGAGGCGTGTGGTCAAGGAGGCAAAATAGAGTAAGGGTTTAGCAAATAATCTCTCTTCATACAAAAACCTGTTGTCGTTGAGTCAATTCTGACTCATAATGACCCTACAGAACAGGGTAGAACTTCCCCATAGGGTTTCCAAGGAGCTGCTGGTGGATTCGAGCTGCCTACCTTTTGGTTAGCAGCTGTAGCTCTTAACCACTGTGACACCAGAGCATACAAAGGTGGGTTCAAATCTTGGCCCCACCACTTAATGGGTTTGTGAGTTTGAACAAGTTACTCTACGCTTGTTTCCTCGTTTGTAAAATGGAAATAATGATAGCAGTACCCGACAAGGTCATTGTGTAAGAATCATATTAAATATGGCAACATGGCACATAAATCACCTGGTGGGGACTAAATGAACTTGACATAAGTAAATACGTAACCATTCATACATAACACCATGCTGGTGAGGTTGAAGGAGTATACTTGCGCACTGCTGGTTGCGTTGTCAATCATAACAACAACTTAGGAATATTCAGGAAGAAACCATAAAGAGTTCCATTTTCTTTGATTCAGCAGAATCTGACTCCTAGGACTCATCCTAAGAAAAGTATTCAGCATAAGCAGGTAATATCCATGAATATACATGAAGGTGGTTTTTGCAAAAAAACTGGTAATAACGCCAAACTGGAAATAACAGAGCAGTGGCTTAAAAATTGTATGGTATCTCACCTGTTGAAATGTGAGAAAATATCTGTTAAAATATTAAATTCAAGAGCAGCAGAATACAAAATAGTATGAATAGTATGGTTGCAAGTAGGCAAAATGTGTCTGAATATGCAGAAGATAGTATGTTCCATATAGAACTATACTTTAGACTGTTTCTCTGCATCCTTGACAGCATTGCGTGTTATCGTTCTTTTCTAATCATTGCCCATTTGGCAGGAGGAAAATAGAGATTTTTAAAATTTTAATTCATATTTCTCTAATTTTTATTTTTTTAATTTCCATTAATATTATTAGTCTAAAGTTTATCTTATTAATTTATTTCTCTATATTTGGAGTTTTTTTCTTACCGATCCCTAAAAATTATTTTTACATTTGACATGTTTATATGACAGATACAGCTCTCCTTTCTGCCTTAGAATCTGCCCCACAGATCAGAAATAATGTAAGTGGAAGTAGCAGTGAGGTGTGCACTGAAGGCGATACCACTAAAAAAATTATCCTTGGCCTGTGCCTAGGACAAGATTGATATAGCCCAGTATTTTTCTGTCTGTGTTAGTGGTTCATTCTTTTTCCCTCACCCCATGCTAAATCTGTGTATTTATTGATTTAATGCACATGCTCTTGAATGCCTACTATATGCAAGGAAGGCACACTGGAAATTCAAATTAAAAACAAAAACAAAAGCATGGTTCCTACGCTCAATGCTAATAAGAACTAGTGTCAGGGACGGACAGGCAAATCAGTAGTAAATGTTCAGGAAGTAAGATCTCCCACTAGAGTCATGCCCAGGGATCACAGGAGCTTAGAGGAGGCCATGGTAATCGGTCTGAGAGACTCAGGGAGGTGATGTGAGCGAAGACTTAATGGTAAGTAGCAAGAAGAGCAGCATACGTGAAGGCACAGGGCTGACAGAACTCCAAGGAGCTCGGTGCTGTTGGAGAAGAGAACTCATGAGAAGGCAGGTGGATGTTGTCTGCTCATCCCTTGGACTTGCTATGTACACACTCAGTTCAACCTGTAATAACCATCATGCAGGTTGATTGCACAGTTACTGGGTGCCAGGCATGACTGTACATGTTTTATAAGAGTTCTCCCATTTTATCCTCACAGTGGCCCTCTGAGTTTGGTACTGTTAGTATCTCCACTTCCTGCTGAGGAAACCAAGGTACACAGAGGTTAAATACCTTGTCCAAAGTCACACAGCCAGGAAATGATAGAGCATGCATTTTGAGGTGTGCAAGTATATTTGTGTATTTGTGCTCGAAGGAACTTTCAGTTTAGTAGGAGGAGACAGACCTACAAGCATGTAAAAGCAGTGATAGGCGCCCATATGACTTGAGCGTAGGTGCCAAAAAACCCATTGCCATCAAGTTGATTCCAATTCATAGCAACCCTATAGGACAGAATCCTGCCCTCAAAGAGATTCGAACTACCAATCTTTTGGTTAGCAGTCTGAGCTCTTAACCACTGCACCACCAGGGTACAGTGGGGTTCATACTGTTGGAGTGGGCTGGTGGATCAGGGAAGGCTTCTGGGCAAACATTGATCCCTGCCGTCCTACCTTCCCATTCCTCTGTGGTTACCACCACCTTCAGCCTTTAACTTGGAAAATGGCAAAGGAGACTGAGGAAACCTAAAAAGTCTTCGCTCCGCAATAATGACTCCACTGAGAGAATCCATTGGGAATTTAGTGTGATAAGCTGGGCTCTGGTATAAAGTCTCGATTTGTTTGAAAGTCATTTGTTGTCAGCATAAGAATGGATAGCTCTCTGGAAGAGATTGAGGCAGGGCTCTGCTTGGAACTGGGTGCTTATTCCTTAACCATCTTTCTCCTCTGTTTTCAGGCCTTCCTAGAACGTTACCTCAGCGCTGGTCCCACCCTGCAGTATGACAAGGATCGGTGGCTCTCTACACAGTGGAGACTTGTCAGTGATGAGGCAGTGACTAACGGGCTAAAGGATGGAATCACTTTCGTCCTTAAGTGCCTGGACTTCAGCCTCGTTGTCAATGTGAAGAAAATTCCTTTTATTATACTCTCGGAAGAGTTCATAGACCCCAAGTCTCACAAATTCGTCCTTCGCTTACAGTCTGAGACGTCGGTTTAAAAGTTCTATATTTGTGGCTTTATAAAAAAAAAAGAATATATATAGAAATATATATGTATATCAGAGGGGTGTCTTTTTTTTGGATTCTTGATTGCTGACTGAAACTGGCAGATGATAGACCAGTACCCTTTGACCATCTGCACTTTATCTGGAAGGAAGCAGGGGACATCTGCCCTGGAAAAAATGACTGACATCGTCTGACTGTTGTCAATGGGACTTCTCAAGAAGCTGTTCCCTGCAGTTTCTCTGCAGCTGTAAACCAAATTAGAGCTGGTGCATTCTTGGGAACCTTGCCTTACAACTAGTCCCTGTCTTTGCTCCATGGCCACGTCTTCCCATTGCTTCTTTTGGACCCACCCGTAGACGCCTAGGGCACACGTCTTTACTCTTTCAAGAAACCAGACACTACATGTCCACGTATATCGGTGTGCAAATGTCCAGTTCCACAGCACCTTTATGGAGCCATGGGCAGTTCAGAAAATGCCTTCCTTTATCTTTGTTCTTTGTTGCCTTAGGTTCTTCAGAGAAATATCACAAAAAAAATGTGCACTATCAGTTTATTTTTTTCCCAAAGAGAAAACCTACGTGCCCTGTTTCTTACCCCATTTCCCTACTGACAAAACAAGTAGCCCCTCCCTGTGCCTGTGACTGTCTACCACGTCTGTGCTCCATCCCACCGTCCCTAACACACGCCCCACACAGCCCCACCTGGCTAGAAGGTCTGACCAGGAGGGGTCGGTCTTTCAGGGCCTGTTGGGACCTGCCTCTTTGTGCTCTCAGGCCCTTTGCACAGGTCAGTCCTCCATATGAGAAGTGTGGAGTGCCTGCCAGGAGGACAGTGAGAGCAAGCCAGCAGGAACCCCAACCAACCCAGTTCCCCTCCCCACAGCCTACACCAATCAGGGGGAGACTAACACTGTGACCTTGGGATTGCCTGGTACAGCTTGGTGCTATCTAATTTTCCAGGGAGATAAGCTCTCACCAAGTTTAATACCAAGCCACCCTGTCAAGAGAGACCAAACATTGCCTACCACAATGGCAACTGCTGATGTCTAGTCCCTGCATTTTCTGACCACCATCATTGTGCGACCCGTCACCCCTGCTGGTTACTACCAGTGAAGGAGCTGGTTCAGCCTCTGACATTTAAATTACTTTGAGGAGCTGGTAGAGTGGGGAGAAGGAAAATGTATAGGCCGTCGAGTTTAGAGAAGGGGAAGTAGGGAACAAAGGTTTGGGTCCAGAATGATTTATACATGGTCTGTTTCTGTAATGCAGCTGGTTTCATTATGCTCTCCCCTGGCCCTGGGGGACAGAGGCTGCCCGGGGCCGGAGCCGTCCCAGAGTCCAGCAGCCACCTTGCGGGGGGCTGTCTTTGCCTCCCGCCTCCACAGCAGACCTTGAGAAAGTATGCAGTCTCGCTTTTGCTAGGTATTTAGGGAAATCAGTTACCTTGCTTTAGCGAAGGAGGGCACTGTCAAAATGCTCTGTATGTGTGCATACTCTCACTGTTCTGTGTTTTGGACGTGGTACAGTATTTATCATTTTTAAAATCAAAATTGGCTTTGGATATTTGTAATACACCTGTACCTGAAAAAGTAAACACCCTTCTTGAATAGACAGCCTACAGCTCACAAAGATATGTTGGGAAAGAAGGAAGAGGAAGTGAGTGGCTGTGGCAGGGAGCCAAGGTGTACATTAACTGCATGTTTCCGTTGATGAAAAATACATGCCATCTAACTGTGGTGCTTTTCTTCTTAGTTTTTGCCTGAGGTCCCTTCATACTGGAAGTTCCTTATGATGATGCTTTCTCAGGAAATATATTTTGGAAGATAGGGTGAATGATGGTGGAGGATGGTGAATGTGTATGAGACTTTGGCTGCATAAAGATGATAATGTCCAGACGAGAGAAGGCGTTGATGGCTGCTGCATCATGAACACAGTGCAGTTGGAAATGCCATACATGTATCTTTGTTGTTGTTGTGTGCAGTTGCGTCAGTAGCGACCCTATGTGACAAAGTAGAACTGCCCCATAGCATTTTCTTGGCTGTAATCTTTATAGAAGCAGATCGCCAGGTCGTCCCCCCACAGAGCCACTCACTGGGTGGGTTTGAACCACCAACCTTTCAGTTGGCAGCTGAGTGCTTAACCATCGCATCACCAGTTAACTACTTACAGTTAATTGTGCCACCAACTAACTACATATAGTTACTTGAGCGCAAGCATATCAAAGATCGTGACGATGGCTCAGGACCAACCAGCATTTCGTTCTGTTAGACCTAAAAGCGTCTTGAATTTGAGTGGCCTTGACAGCAGCTAACAACAGCAGCATAGTTACTGACACTGTTCATCAGTGTTTTAAAATTCTGTGCTTCAGACCCTATCTTAAATTACCAGTCCAGAAGGGGTTGAGTTGGAGCCATCTGCATTCCCGGCCTGGTGGAGAAAGGTTAAATTAAGGAATTTATTTTCTCTCTCCCCCCTCCCATCCTTTGCGTAGGAGATTGTCAGACTTTCTAAAGTTATTGTTCTGCTTTTAAATTGAATATCGATTTTTTTTTTTTTTACACTGACAATGTATTGAGTCCTTTTTGAAAGAATAACAAAATAAAATACAGGATCTTTGTAAAGCCTTTGCGCTTTCAACCTCTTAATAGCTTGAGTTACTGGTGCGCTGGGAACAGTGTAAATGGCGTTTAAAAATTTCAGGTTTCAGAAAGCTGCATCACACAGTTCAACACAATGCATTTTTATTTTAGTTCTTGAGACCAATAGGCTGTTCTTTTTAAAAGGGGGTAAACTGCCCCGAGGCTAGTAGAATATACGATCACTTTAGAGGATACAGGATTGCGTTTGCCTTAAATGTTTATAGATTTTTCCATAACTTTCAGCCGAAGTTATTAAAATCTGAGCATGAAGTGTTAGCGTAGGTGAGCTTTATGAAGAGTGTATGTCTGCAGTTGCTCTCTTCCCTGGCGATGTTCTAACCAAGAGTTTACTTTTTGTTCCTAAGCATATAGTTTAGTGAAGGTGTGAGTTTTTAATAAGCCATAAGCTGAATGTTAAAAAAAAAAAAAAAAAAAAGTCTGTGTTCCTAGAGTTGGAAAGAGTTTTAAGATTATTCGGTTCATATGCCCTTTGCATTATCAGTTAAGTCAAAATGCAGAACACTTTTGCTCAAGTTTATAAAGTAAGCCCCCTGAGAAAAACTCAACAGCTATTGTGATTGCTTGACCTCCAATTTTTTATTTTTGTTTTGCCCAACTATTGTCTCCCTTTCTCCCTCTCTGCCCTCCCCTTCTCAATCTATGTAGAAGGCAAATTTTGTACAGCAAATGGTATGAGGTAGGTGGCCCTGTTGTGTTGCGGCTCACTGGAAGTCCTTGTCAAGGGGGAGATTGCAGCTGTGCTGGTGTGTTGGATGGGAACGGGGTGCTCGCCCTTCCCCTCTGCCGTGGTTGGTGGTAGTTGAGTATTCGCATTGTTACATCTCATCTTCACCCTTGGGTGCCGCATGTATTTAGATATGGCTGTACCTCTGTGGGATGCTGTGAGCCTATTGGCTGACCAAAATTGATTGCCCTCTCCCTCCTAACCCCCAACCACAAATCCTGCTATGTAAGGCTCCCTACATGGGGACATGTATTTGTTTCCATACATGTGAACATTCTGAGTGTATGTTACCAGATAGCACATTTATACGTTAGACATCCTGACATCCTAGTTATCTGTAGCAGGTGGGCGTGTATGCCAGCAGATATTTGTGTATGTGTTTATATAGGTGAGTGTGAGGGTGTATAATTGTGTTTCTATGTATGCGCTATGTTTTAGAGACTTCTCAATAGTGCCTGTCTTTTGGGAGGTTACTCTAAAGCCAGAGCCAGTTACTTCTCCCTCCCCTCCTTTATTCTTCAGTTCCATTGGTTCTCAGGAGTAAATGGCTTTAGCACAGAAATACTTTCTGGTGAGCCAGCTACCCTGCAAGCAAAATCCATTTATAATCTATCTTTCTCCAAGACCCTACCCCCAAACAGCAAGTAACAGAAAGAAAGGTGAAGCTCTGTGATAATTACTGCTCAAGCTTGGCTACCCTGAAAGCCTTACTATATAAAATCTCACAGTATGACTTAGAAATTGTAAAAAAGCAATGATCGCTTACTCAAAGCACGGAAATGTTAACATATTTATTTAAAGTCCTGCGGTTGTAAAGTGATGTAAGTATTTCTCTGCAGAGTTTGGGCTTTTTAGGTCTTATTATAAAAAATAAATCACTACTGTGAATACTATGTAACCTCATAGTCATATTCTATTATAAATAGAAAATATCCTTAAGCCCATAGCACAGTTCTTGAATGGTGTTCAGTGCAATAGTATTTGAGATAGCTTAGACACGTCACTGAAGTTCATTGTATTGAGCTTTAACCAACTGGATGTGAAGAAAATTAGGTTTTTGAGTCATGTTTTTGACAAAGCATATTTTGGTCAAAGAGGGGATGGCTACTCACATCAGGCATTGTATGCTAGGCACTGTTGTAGGCAGCCATATTACCCTCCCAGTCCCTTCAGATAGGGGTTAACTCTTTTATGGGTAATAAAAAAAGAAACATCAAAGAGGGAGAGACTTGTCCAATGCCTCCTGGCTAGTAAATGAAATTAAAAAATCAAGGTGTTTGATTCTGAACCCTCTTCCCTCGGTACCTAGAGGTATGAACCAAAGGATATAAACGAGTTGGCATTTCGGGATGAAGTAGAGGGACCTAGCGACACTTACCATTGAGCCAGAACCTTGAGTGGGATGTTTGATGAGGGTAGAATCACTCTGGTCTTATACTTTGGGTTTGTGTGAGAGCTGTGGCCTTACTTCATAGTGCTGGCTGATTCCTAGGAGATTTCAGTTGAAAGAATTCAGAATCGCCTACTCCCCCAGGCGAACCCAGCCCTGCCAGGGTTGCACCTGATGTAGAACACAGGTGCATTGTTCCTGGCAGCTCCCCTTTGGTTTTGCCTCTACTTTTTTTACCCTGGCGTGGAAACCCTGGTGGCATAGTGGTTAAGTGCTACAGCTGCTAACCAAGAGGTCAGCAGTTCAAATCCGCCAGGCATTTCTTGGAAACTCTATGGGGCAGTTCTACTCTGTCCTATGGGGTAGCTATGAGTCAGAATCTACTCAGAGGCAGTGGGTTTTTTTTATCCTGGGCGCAGTGCACAGCAGGACTACCCCGCTGGAGTCTTGGCCACAGTGAGGTGTGCAGAGGCTTGCCCTGGCCTTCCTGGTACTGTGATAAAATCACGTCCAGCCTCTTAACTGCTAGGGGTGGGAGAGGGTCTGTGTGCAGGCCCAGCTCTAGGGAAGTTTGGAACTAGAGTCCTCTCCTCAAAATCGATGTTCTCAGCAGGAGGCTCACATTTTCACTGCTTTTCCCTACACTTGGAGTTGTGATAGAAAAAAAAAAAAAAGACGAGACATAAAATAGGACTGTAAAATGCGGTGTTTTTCTCTACTTCAGTGCCTTTGAGTTTTGATCCATGTGCATAAACTCATTTTCTCTCCCACTGTTTGCTTTCATTGGAGGACAGGAAGGGAAGGTGGCATTCACATCCCTGTGTTGCCACTCTAGGAACTAAGATAGACTTCCAAAGGGTGGATAAAAAATATCAAACTACTGAATAATATTAGATTTCAGGACACGGGTGGTCCCTTCTGCCAGGCCCTGCCCATTTTTACATGTGTGCTGTTTAGTCCAGTCCAACTCAGTGACCCCGTAGGACAGAGCGGAACTGCCCCATAGGGCTTCCAAGGCCAAAATCTTTATGGGAGCAGATCTCCAGGTCTTCTGAGGAGCCTCTGGGTGGGTTTGAATCTCCAACCTTTAGATTAGCAGCTGAGTGCTTAACCATTGTGCCACCAGGGGTCCTTTATTTCTACTTAGATAACCCAGTTGGTTTTGTTTCATTTGTAAAATAAATCTCATCAGTGGGTTGTTTTAGAATTTCTCCAACACAACAACAGATTATTAAAACCTGAAGCAGCACATTGAGGGGTAACTTCCAGTATGGCGCCAAGAGTTTACCAATTTGAAGGTCTCTCTCAGACTAGGAACATCAATATTTTATCCTGCGCCTTAGTGAAATAAAACACTTTAGTCCTAAGCCTTGAGGGCAAATGTGATAAACCCTCAGCCTTTTCTCTTAAGAGTGTCTTTGGCACTGAAATAATATTTGGATAAGAAATATTTGATTATGCAATTGTCTGGTTTTGTATGTCCCTTAGCATATCAAAGCTTCATCTCTGAGGACCAGAGACCTGCTCAGGGAATTAGTAATGGGACTCGGGGCATCTGATCTGCAGGCGACAAGTTTAGTTCAAATCATGATGATGGGGAACTTTAGAACAGTCGCACATGCCATTCCAGGGACCAGGTGGAAAGAGGCAGCAGTTGCTTTTCATTTGCCAGTGCCTCTCAGTTACAGAAGTAATGGACTATTCACTTAGTGTTGATCATAATTTTGCGTTTTTTTAAGGAACATAAGAAGACCCAAACTTTGATGATTTCTTATTTTTATAATGGATTTACTATAGGGTTTCATTAAATGACAAATTTCTTCTGGGACCCCTAAATTATGATGAACCAAATTTGATTTCCAAGCAATTGTTCATGAGTATATTGCTTAGAGCGAAGGACATTTGTCCTGGTCCTAAACCAGCAAGGATAGGAGTTAGAGACGGATGGATACTGGCTCACTGAGATGGTGAACTCAACTTGCCATGAGGACGGACCACTTCCTCAAAAAAGATGCTAGGGAGTGGGCCAGAGAGGCCTGGGCCAGGTCTTATTTGAGAGAAGTTTATTTGACAATTGCTTGAGTTGAAAGGACTTTATAGCTTTGTATTTAGAATCCAGCATTAACCTAGACAAGTTCAGTAATGAAGTTGTTTGTCTGATGGAGTCATAACTTTTTGTGCAAATACGTGACCAGGGACTTTTGTGTTCTCTCTGATTAGTTAATACTGTACTTGGTAACCAGGAGGGACAATTTTGCTAACCAGCCTCTACTCATGGCCACTGTGTGTGTATGGCAAAGCCTGAGCATGATGTCCTGCATTAAGTGGGTGATGGGCTCCATGGAGATGTTTTAAAACATGTAAATGAATGAATTATACAACCAGCAACCATCTGCACATGTATGTTCACTTACCATCCTAAGATTTATGCTATGAACCTCTTCACTGTAACTTAATAGCAATGTTAACCTCTATGACGGACATACAGCAGACCTGCATCCAAGTTATTTTGTTCTCTTTTCGGTCTTCCAGTTATAGCCCTCCTCCGTCCCAATTGACTGTAAAACATTTCACACTTTACATTTTTTATACTGTAAAACTTGGAAAATAAACTGAAATCCCAAATCATATATTGTGTCTTTTTTTCGTATGATTATTTCAATCTAAAAAATTATTTACTTTTTAGGGAACATTTTTACTCTTGCATAATTTTGAAACCCTCTTCAAGGTAACTGGTCAACTGTCTATGAGAACCATGACAATGGTTACGATAGTTGAAAGGGAAAGTTTAATTGCCATTGTAACAAAGACTACTAGGTTGTCAATCATTTTGTGGTCAAGAAACATGATTTAAATGAGTAGATTACTAAAAATTAAACTCTTAGGCTATGAAACTTGGAAATGGAGCAGGCTTTCTGAGAAAACCAGCAAGCAAAAGATCTTATGAGTTAAGTAGGGTGGGAGAAACATACCTGACACCTGGATTTGGAAGGATATTGGATCATTTTTGTGGAAGGTTTGGTAATTAAGTTATTGATTTATTTTAGATGTTTAGATATTTTTGATGCATCTATTTTAGATAAATTTATTTAAAGGGATTTTTTTTTTTTTTTTTAATGCCCTATAGGGTCACTGTGAGTTGGAATCGACTCGTTGGCACTGGTTTTCTGGGATGCTCCATAGAGGAAACCCTGGTGGCGTAGTGGTTAAGTGCTAGGGCTGTTAACCAAAGGGTTGGCAGTTTGAATCCACCAGGTGCTCCTTGGAAACTCTGTGTTCTCCTCTGTCCTATAGGGTTGCTATGAGTCGGAATCAACTTGACGGCAGCGGGTTTGGTTTTTTTGGGGGTAGGTTCCATAGGGCTTTCAATGGCTGATTTTTTGGATGTAGATTGCCAGGCCTTTCTTCTGAGGTGCCTCTGGGTGGACTCAAACCTCCAACCATTCAGTTAGCAGCCAAACATTCAACACCACCCAGGAACTACTTACCCATGATGGGGCTATAGAAATTTGGAAGAGTTTTTAATACCTCAGATGATAAGCTATCAGATTATGGAAGTGGAGTAAGGGATATTGACATGGTACCAGTGTCGGAGATGGGGCCACCCAGCAGTAGTGTGGGCATGGGTGATATCCCTGCTTCAGGAGAGACTTGGCGATTTCATATTGGTGTCAGTGTGACATACAAGCATCTTCTAGTTATAGAGGCTAATGTTGGCATGGATAACCCCAAACTGTATTTGACTTTTGGCTGTGTTCTCTGTGTTTACTCTGGACATGTTTTTGTGGTTCAAGCAGTAAAGAGGATTATGGGAAACTCACTTGAGTCCATCTCCGGACTTTCTGAGGGAAAAAAAAAAAAATCCTTTGGTTTAAGTGTAAAAATGGGGCTACATTTACATCCTTTAAAAGTGTTTGTGTGACCCTGGGAAAATTACTTGATCCTTCTCTGTCTCATTCATTTTCCTCATCTGTAAAATGGGGATAATAATAAGACCCACCTCATTAGATCTTTGTGAGGATTAAATGAGATAATATATATAAAGCATTTAGCTCAGGCATATAAAAAGTGTTCCATAAATATCAGCTTAAAATGTTTTAGATCAATAACTAACATCACTACTACTTACAGATAGTCCCAGCTTAACATCCAGTCCTTTTAATATAGAAGCACGATGTGTGATTTAGACTTAATGCATATCACTGAGGCCCCTGAGAATGAGTGAATGCTCTCACTTTCCTGATGGGCTACAGTCCTTGGCTATTTGTAAGATTAGCTTCAAGATGGCTTTGAAAATTTACTTTCCCAAGATCTTATTTAAGGTGCAGCTGGGCCTGGCTGGCTGGCAACACAGCCCAGCTTGGGAAGCATCTGCCTTGTTTTGTAAAAAAAAAAAAAAATTTTTTTTTTTTTTAATAAGGAGACACTGTAAGCTCTGATACCTGGCAGTGCAGGTGAATTATGGATATTCTGATTAATCGAATATCCACCCACCTATATCCATCCATACTCAATAAAAGAGTAATTTGTGCTGGGCAAAGTACTAGGTGCTGGGGATACAAAGATATATGTCTTGCCAGCAGGGAGCCTACAGTTTAGTGAAAGGACAGGCATACAAATGTATGTTACAGTTCAAATGATAAATGCCACAATTCAGGATATGCACAAAATGCCATGGGAGCAGAGGTGAAAGGCACACCTTCAGATAACCTAGGCAACTGGATAGATAATGATATGACTCATTCAAACTGGGACTCCGTGAAGAGGAAAAGCATGAGTTTAGCAGAAAAGATAACAAGTTTGGGTTTTGTTGTATTGAGTTTGAATAGCTTGTGCAATATGCAAGCCAAGATGTCCTGAGGCAGTTCAATGACTGGGTCTAAAACCAAGGAGAGATGTCAAGATCAGAGACCCAGATTTGAAGGTCATTAACACATAGGTGATAATTGATGCCCCATGGATGATATTGCCATGGAAGTGAGTATAGAGTTGAAAGAGACATGGAAATGGAAATGCCGAGATGCCCTGAGGTAGTTGAAAGATGGTCTAAAACCAAGGAGGGATATCAAAATTAGAGACCCAGATTTGGAGGTCATTAGCGCATAGGTGGTAGTTGATGGCCATGGAAGATATTGCCTTGCAAATGCATTGAAAGAGAAACTGGAACACTAACATTTCAAGGACAGTTGAAGGAAGTGGGGTCAGAAGGGAAACCAGAGAAGGAACAATCAGAGGTAGAAGAGGAGCCAGGATCTCTCTGAATGAGCAGGATCAGAAAAACTGAGAGAAGAGCTTCAAGAGTCTCAATGTTTTCAAAATATGAGTTTAATGGTGGAGTTAGCTACTATTCTATAAAAGGATTGCCCTATTTTCAAAGAATTTGTGCAGTGCCCTACACATGTGTTAAAAGAAAGAGAATAAATTAGAACATTATCTCAGACTACGGAGCATAATATAACTTTTATGGCAATTTAGAAGGCACTTAGGGATTTTTTTCAGCACCTCAGGGCATTATTATGAACTCCGATTATTGTTGTACTAGTCAACAGTGGGAGTGTTGGTAAATGGCGAGTGAATCGACCTCGGGGTAAAACCAACATTTACTTGAAATGGACTGGCTCACTAGCAAGGACAGAAGGGAAATCCAGATCCCAGCTCAGGCTAGTAACCCAACTGACCAAGTCAAAGACAAAAACTCATCAGCAAAATTAAAAGCCTTTAATCCTTCCAGCTCCCACCCCCTCATGTGTATATGTGAAACTTGTCATCTAGAGAGAAATTCAGAGAGCAAATCAACCCCCCCATCCCAGTATCCTAATTTGCTAGAAATGATGGTTACACCTGTACACAGGTGTTTCAAAGCCCTTCAAAAGCCATCCAAAGGCTTGGATCTGAGCTCATAATGGCCTGGCCTACATTATAAGTAATATGTTTAATAAAGCTAGAGAAGTTGATTTATAAACTTGTTTCCAAGGTTGAGCCTCCCTAAGAAGGATCTTCTTAGCTTGAGGTGGGATCCTAACTGATGTTCCAGGTGCAGGTGCTAAATGGATTAATCGTGTTTCTTTCCTGGGCTCTGATTATAAGGTCATGGCTACTTGTGAGTTAGTAAGATGTCAGTTCTGTTACTGTCATAGTCAGAAAAAAATAAATTTGAGTAGAGGTATCACGGGACTCTTCTCAAACTGCCAGACCTGGGGACTGCCATGACTCCTGATGGTCTGGCAAAGAACAAGAGCTGTTTCATGGCAGTCAAGACAGTCAACATGGGAGTAATTCCCTTCTGGCCCCTGCTGGGTGGGATTGCCGGATTTAGCAAGGCATTATTTGTTGAACTGTACTGCTCCTGATGACAGGGGGGTGGGAAAGGAGATGTTAGAGGAAAGAAAGGAGCTGGCTGAGCGTGGGGCATGGCCACCTGCTGCCACCCTTTGCTTTCTGCATGATAGTGGGTAGATGTGATTGTGTTTTCATCAGAATCATTTAAAGTCGGGGCTATTCATCATCATCACTGTCATCCTCTTCATCAGAATTATCATTGTCATCATCATCATCATTGTCATCATCTTCGTCTTCATTGTCATCATCTTCAGTGTTTATCTTTCCAGAAAGCACATCCTCAATCCAGTCTTCCAGCTCCTCGGCTGTGGGCAGGTCGTCATCATCTGGAATATCCATCCAGACACTGTCGGCCTGCAGTGAGGGACAGAATGAGAGAGCGAGTGAGTGCGTGCGTGAAGGACGAGCCAGAGTAGCGTGTTGAGTGGGCCCTGAGGTCACTTCATTTTATCAGGAATGTGTGCACATTGTTAAATGGAAATGTCAAGTTGAAAAATGGTATGTGTAGTATCCTGTTTGTATAATACGAAAGGAAATATGCATTCCGTTTTAAATATGTGAAATTTCTGGTAAGACACCCATGAAACTCCCACAATGGTTCCCTTAGGGATGGAGTTAGGGCAGCGGGAAAACTTTTCCTTTTCATTTTATATCCTAGAGTCTTGTTTTAAAATGTTCTATCTTGAGCAAATTTTGTTGTTGTTGTTATTGTCATTCTTATTAATTGAAAAAGTAGTTTACAAAATAAATGAATGGAGAGTTCTCCAGGTGATGAAGCACTGCTAAGAGCGAAAAAAGATAATGCTAACCGGCCCCCACTCACAAGAGATTCCATCACAATTTATTATGGCTCTAGCAGATCCCCTGTGACCATCACTTTCTGTCCCTCATTTGCCTGGTTGTATCTGTCATGCTCCTGTTTTGTTATCATGGACCTGCATCAGGTGTGGGGACTGAGGTCTACAATTCCTCATACTCTGCCAGCCCACCTCACTAGCCTTACCCACCCTCAGTTCAATGGTGCCTGAATGGTGGGGAAAATGCCCTTACCCTGACTCCCACATTGTTTTCTTCCTCCTTTTCTGTAGGCCTACTCTCCTGCCTGGTGTTCTGGCTGGGGGGTAGTTGTCTGTGTGGGCTTCTGAGCCACAGCTGACCCAGTACCCACTGTGTAATGACAGCTCCAGGAGCATTTACTTGGGTAGAAAGTCCCAAGTAGTCAGTGAGTTGGGTTTAGCTGGCCACATAAGTATGGAATGGTGCCCACGGAAGAGAGTCATGGAATCAGATGGGGACTGGCAAAGAGACCAGGCATGGGCCACACTAGCAATTTGCCTGAGCCTCAGGCAGGGCCAAGGGTCCTGCTGGTGTCATAAGGGGCTGAACTCTTCCACATGATCTCACAGTCTAGGCCACATGGCAGAAAACAGGGCAGGCTGACGGTGCCTAAGCAACCTTTCATGGGGGATACTCACATCTGTCACATTCACCACCCCAATCTGTGGCCTGAACAGGTCAATCTTGAAAGTCTTTTCCCAATAGGCAACGAGCTGCAACAATAGAGAATAAGGTTACATAGCAGGCCAAGAGCATTTCCAGTTAAAACCACTTTTTGTGGCTGGACCCACCTGCCATCCCATCACAGTGACTAGGTCATCACTGGGCAAAAGTTTGCAATACAGCTGTAGGCACTTAGGAAATTGAAGACTTGGACTCAGCCCTCAAGCACTTTAAACAAGTATTAAAAAAAAAAAGATGTCAGAACACAAACTCTGAAAACATGTAACATAAATACTTCTACAACTGCAATGTAAGTAAGACCATTACAGAGATAGTCCAAAGTTGTTTCTCAAATTACTAGTGGCCCTTTTATAGTTTATATATTGTGAAGGAGACATTCCTCTCTGCCTCTTTTTCAGTATCCTATTTGAAATCCTTTACTTGAATCACTCTGCTACATGAGATTGCTGGAAAAGCAATTTTGTGCCAGAAGTTGGCATACGAGTAAATAAGGTTTGTTCCCTTAGTCAGGTTTGGGTTCCACGTGGATAAATTTCTGACTGGGGCAGGACTAAAGGAGCAAGGGGCCCAGGGGCTAAGAGAACGGGAATGTTGAGTGGTAGAAAGCCTCCCAAGAACATATATGGCCTGATGAGGACTAGTGTTATTTAGGAATTTGTAAATCAGAATAATTTGAGAATTTCTTTCTTGCAAACTAAGGCAAATATGTAGGACAGGAAAACTGCAGCTTACTTAATAGTTCAGATGCACTAGAAACACAACCAAGCATAATTGTACTGTATGTGGTTTTTATGGCCGAGGCTTTGTTATGATTACCTAGAATTACAACATTGGTTTCAAGTGTGATGGAAGTCTCTGCCTTTGATTCACCACCCTTTACAGAGGATTGGGTAGTAGGACCCCTGAGATCACTTACCAGTTGCTGCTGAGTCGAGTCCAACTCATGGTGACTCCATGTGTATCAGAGTAGAACTGTGCTCCATAGGGTTTTCAATGCCTGATTTTTTGGAAGTAGATCACCAAATCTTTCTTCTGAGGCTCCTCTGGGTGGACTTGAACCGTCAATCTTTCGGTTAGCATGTTAACCGTTTGCATCTCCCAGGGACTCAAAGGAAGTAACCACAATGGGATCACTGTTAGGTACTGTCGAGCCCACTTCAACTCATAGTTTGTACAACAGAATGAAACAGTGTCTGGTTCTGCACCATCCTCACAATCGTTGTTACGCTTGAGCCCATTGTTGCAATCGCTGTGTCAGTCCACCGCACTGAGGGTCTTGCACTTTTTCCCTGACACCCTACTTTACCAAGCATGATGTCCTTCTCCAGGGACTGTTCCTCCTAATAACATGACCAAAGTTATGTGA
The DNA here is from genome assembly GCF_030014295.1 of Loxodonta africana. Classification (NCBI taxonomy): domain Eukaryota; kingdom Metazoa; phylum Chordata; class Mammalia; order Proboscidea; family Elephantidae; genus Loxodonta; species Loxodonta africana. The sequence goes on along the minus strand of NC_087344.1, from coordinate 159,943,633 downwards.
GACAAAGTCTCACAATCCTCACTTCCAAGGAGCATTCTGGCTGTACTTCCTCCAAGACAGATTTGTTCATTCTTCTAGCAGTCTATGGAATACTCGATATTCTTTGACAACAGCATAATTCAAAGGCATCAATTCTTCTCTGGTTTTACTTATTCATTGTCCAGCTTTCACATGCATATAAGGCTACTGAAAGTACCAGGACTTCGGTCAGGTGCATCTTAGTCCTCAAAGTGACATCTTTGTTTTTTAACACTTTAAAGAGGTCTTTTGCAGCAGATTTGACCAATGCAATACATTGTTTGTTATCTTCACTGTTGCTTCTATGGGCATTGATTATGGATTCAAATAAAATGAAATCCTTGACAACTTCAATCTTTTCTCCGTTTATCATGACGTTGCTTCTTGGTCCAGTTGTGAGAATTTTTCTTTTCTTTATGTTGAGGTGTAATCCGTACTGAAGACTGTAGTTTTTGATTTTCATCAGTAAGTGCTTCAAGTTCTCTTTGATTTCAGTAAGTAAGGTTGTGTCATCTGCATATCAGGGTTGTTAATAAGTCCTCCTTCAACCCTGGTGCTGCATTTTTCTTGATACAGTCTGGCTTCTTGGATTATTTGCTCAGTGTCTTAGTTATCTAGTGCTGCTCTAACAGAGGAAAACCTAGTGGCATAGTGGTTAAGAGTTTGGATGCTAAGCAAAAAAGTTGGCAGTTTGAATCCGTCAGGCATTCCATGGAAACCCTATGGGGCAATTCTACTCTGTCCTACAGGATTGCTATGAGTTGGAATTGACTGGACGGCAACAGATTTGGGTTTTGGTTTTGCCTGTAACAGAAATACCACAAGTGGAGGGCTTTAACAAACAGATTTATTCTCTCACAGTCTAGTAGGCTAGAAGTCTGAATTCAGGGTGCCAGCTCCAGGGGAAGGCTTTCTCTCTCTGTTCGTTCTGTGGGAAAGTCCTTGTCATCAATCTTTCCCTGGTCAAGGAGCTTCTCAGTGCAGGAAATCCAGGTCCAAAGGACGAGCTCTGCTCCCCGTGCTGCTTTCTTAGTGTATGCAGTCCCACTCCTCTCTGCTTGCCTCTCTCTTTTATATCTCAAAAGTGATTAACTCAAGATATCCTGTAGATTTAGTCCTGTCTCTTTAACATAACAGCCTCTAATCCTGCCTCATTAACATCATAGAGGTTAGGATTTAAGATACATAGGATAAATACATCAGATCACAAAATGCAGGACAACCACACAATACTGGGAATTATGGCCTAGCCAAGTTCACACACATTTTGGGGGGACACAATTCAAACCATAACACTCAGCATACAGACTGAATGAGTATGATGAAAGGACACAACCCTGATGCACAACTTCCCTGATTTTAAATCATGCAGTATCTCCTTGTTCTGCTTGAATGACTGCCTCTTGGTCTATGTATGGGTTCTGCATGAGCACAGTTAAGTGTTCCAGAATTCTCATTCTCTGGTCTTGTTCTAATGGGACCACTAAACCCCCTCAATTCTGTTTAATCACAGTATGACAAGTCATGATTAGTACAACTAGTGATCATTCCTGGCAGAAGATGAAGTTATCATGTATAACCTAATGATAACTGTCTTAGGCTGAGTTGTGTAGAGAAGCAAAACCAGTGAAGCTTATATATACGAGAGAGAGAGAGATTTATCCCAAGGAAATGGCTGACATAGTTGTAGAGGCTGGCAAGTCCCAAGTTCATGGATCAGGCATCAGGCTGGAGGCTTCTCCTGACAGCTGACAAACTCAAGATCAGCAAGTCAGATGGCAGGCTGCTGTCTCAGCCTGTGGAGGCTGCTGAATCCAAGATTGGCAGATAAGACAGCAGGCTGCTGGCTCACAGACTGCAAAGGCTGATGAATCCCAAGATCAGCAGGCAATATGGCAGGCGACTAGCTCAAGTCCCAAGAACCAGGGGTCAGATGATGACAAGCTGGATGCAGGATCCAGAGCAAACAAGTGAGCTTTGCTAGAAAGTCCATGTATATATTGGATGCAGATGACACCTCTGAAGAAACTGCCCTTATAACTGATTGACTGATCACATCAGATCACATTATGGAAGATGACTACATCATGACATAACTGCCATATTATATCATTACATAGTTGTCAAACTACATCATTACATAACTGCCAAACCACTGAGAATCATGGCCCAGCCAAGTTGACAGACAACCTTAACCATCAAAATAATTAAACTTGTACTGGCTACCAGCTGTTAACGCTTACCTAAAGCAGTCAATTGATTAAGCTTTGGCTTCATACAGACCAGGGCTGGAATATTACATCCACTACTTACTAGCTTTAACCTCTCCAGCAATTAGGGTTTTCTTCATCTGTAAAATGAGGACTGTAATTGTACCTACTTCATAGGTTGGTTGTGAGGATTAAATGAGACAATGCATGTAAAGTGCCTACACTAGTTCCAGACATAAAGTATATACAGCAAGGCGTATTAGTTTGTTCATTATTATTACCACTGGGCTCATGTATTATACAAACTCTGTTTTTTCATTTTTAAAACAAAGTATAATCAAAATTTTCTGGCCATTGATGGTGGACATGAGCAAGAGTTTGGACTTTAAGTTTCTTGCACATTCAACATGTGCTAGATGCTATGCTAGGTCCAGGGAACAACATGATGAACAAGACAGACATAATGTCTGCCCTTAAAGAGCTTACTCCTTCTCTCCGTGAAGTTCTCTTAACTCTAGGCAAAATGTTCATCTTTGGTTTTGAGTGCTTAGTAACTCAGGTTGCCTCAGAATTATAGTTTCTACCCAGAAAAGGAGGGGGCAGTGGTGGTTCAGAGGTAGAATTCTCTTCTTCCATGCAGGAGACCCAGGTTCAATTCCTGGCCAATGCATCTGATGTGCAGCCAACACCTGTCCATCAGTGGGTGTTGAACAGGTTTCAGTGGAGCTTCCCAACTAAGATGGACTAGGAAGAAAGGCCTAGTGATCTGCTCCTGAAGATCAGCCAATGAAAGTCCTGTGGGCCACAATAGTCCAATCTGCGACTGACCATGGGGATGGTGTTACACTTGGTAGTATTTTATTCCTTTGTACATAGGGTTTCTCTGAGTTGGGGCCAACTCAAAGATGGCTAATAACAACCCAGAAAACAAAGAAGGTTATAGGAAGGGGTTGTGGTGGAGGGAGGGGTAGTTATGGAGCTGTTGGCAGAAGAAATTCACCCAGCTTACTTGGCTGGGCCCTTCGGAGAGTCCACACCTTCTGGTCTCCAGGGAATGAGAACTGTGACAAGGCCTTAAGTTCAAGGCTGTCCCTATGGCCAAGATTTCGATCCACAGTGGGTGAGGGTGCCCACCGGGTTTCTGCCAGCGCCCCTACCTATTTCACCTCCTCTTCCATGCTTCAGGGTCTCACATGAAACACAAACATGGGGCTGTGGAAAGAACCAAGGATGGGGCCCTGGCCTGAACCACTCACCAGAGGAAAGTCATCCGGGTCGATCCACACGATGCTCAGGTCAGGATTGTCAGTATTGTCTCGGGCAACCTGTTTCAGGATCTCCAGAAACTCGTAGCCATCTGCAAGAGGGTTTAAGAAGGTCAAGTAACCCCTGTACCCACACAGCTCCTAACGTGGAGAGCAGAGAGTACTGTTGTCTCTTGGAGGCTTCTGAGGCATACATGCCCTCAGTTATAGGATTATTTTATAAAAGGAGTCAGATGAGAACCCCAGCCACAAAACAGCTTATGCCAAGGAAATAATAACATTTTCAGTAAGAAGATTAAAAGCCCACAGAAACAGGCTGGTTCTAACTTGAAGGCATGTGAAAGCTGACCAGCCTTGGGTCAGGAAGCTCAACCCCAGAGCAGAAGAGTCCTGCCTGGGCCTCATTGCTTCTGTGCCATCTCTTGAGACAGTTAAATTACTGTTCCCTTGAATTCCCCATAACATTCACTCTATGGACCAATGGTTATGTGAGCATGTAAACTGGACCTTTAGTTTTCTGCGACCTGGAATTCTAAGACCTTCAAGCCAAGCGAGCTTCTGATTTAGTTGGTTTCATGGTAATCCCTTCCTTTGCAAGAGTGGTTAGAAAAGGCTTTGAGATAGTAACTGAGGTTTCTACCCTCTCTCACCAGTTCTTTGTATACTCTAAACCGAAACCAAACTTGTTGCTGTTGCATTGATTCTGACTCATAGCAACCCTTATAGGCCAGAGTAGAATTGCCCCATAGGGTTTCCTAGACTGTAATCTTTACAGAAACAGACGGCTGCATCTTTCTCCAGTGGAGTGGCTGGTGGGTTGGAACCTCTGACCTTTCAGTTAGCAGCTGAGCGCTTAACCATTGTGACACCAGGTCCCCTATTCAGTCAGCAATATTCATTGCCCCCAGGGGAGGAATGATTCATAGGAAAAACAGAGACAAGCCTTGTAAGCTTCAAGGACACAGACTTTTTGCTTTCAAAAGCCTAAATCTTGAATAACTGGGAACATAAAATTTATGCCAGAAAGAAATATTTTTGAACAATGTTTAGTAAGAGAAAGCATACTGTAAACCCTCAGCACTGCCCCCATCTCCCAACTAGAAACAGAGAAAAGAGATTAGATTCTGAAAGGTACCAGAGAATAAGTTCTGTGCCTGTGTGTGTGTGAGTGCATGAACCCCAGCCACGTGTGCACGTGTGTCCATATGCAGAAACTCCATAGTTTCAGGGAATCCCTGAGTAGAGGGGACTGATACTTTCAGAATCAAACTCGGGAAAATTGAAAGGCCCCAGGATACCTTAAAGAACCCCCGCAGTGCAGGAGCATGATGGCAGAAATGTCTGCCAGAAGATTTTGGCAATAGGTCCAAGAGAACTTCATAGAGGCCCTTTGCCCCTGAACACAGCACGGAGGAGGTGAAGAGTCTTAGCTCCCCCCGCCCCCACCGTGTTCTCTTGTTCTGAGAAACATGGAAGAAGCTGGGTGGGGGGAGGGCAGATCTGAAGAAGCCCTGAAGTTGGGATGGAGAAAACCAGGACATCTACTCAGGACCAGGGTTAGAGGTCAGACAGAATGACAGACTTCTTTACAGATGCCAGTGTGGATAAGTGACAGTGACTCCTACCAGATACACACACCCCACCCCTATCTATGGGCCCTGGGGATGGAAAAGCATCAATTGTCAGATGCAATTCCCACCATCCAGTGGTATACAGCTCAAACTAGAAATTAAGATTTAGTTCTAAATAATAAAGAAAGTAACATTTTGTGCACTGTTGAATTTGTGGCCTGAAATTTATACCTTCTATTATTAAGTAGTTTAAAGCGCCTGGGTGGCACAAATGATTTGTGCTTGACTACTAACCTAAAATGGAAACCCTGGTGACATAGTGGTTAAGTGCTACACCTGCTAACCAAAAGGTTGGCAGTTCAAATCCACCAAGTGTTCCTTGGAAACCCAAAAGCATCATGTAAAGAAAGGCCTGGTGATCTACTTCCATAAAGATTATAGTCAAGAAAATGCTATGAAACAGTTCTACTTCGTAACACAAGGGGCTGCCATGAGTCTGAATTGGCTCAACCGCAATTTTTTTTAAATCTATTTTTGAGAATGCAGTATGACAATTGCTCTTTCTTTGCAAAGTTTACTTCTTTTACATTTTGATCAAAGATTCCATAGAAGAATCCTGATCAAAAGCGGGAACATGTAGAACGGAATTTTAAATTCTCGTGCACTTGACTTTCTGGAGCCATGGAGACTGGATGAACCACTGACATTATTACCCTGAAATAATATTTCAATCTTAAACCGAAAATATCACCTGAAGTCATCTTAAAACCAAACAATAGTTTAGCTTAACCGGTAAAAAAGTTCTGCCTTTAGCATTTTGCTTTTTTAAGAGCTATCTAAGTGGGATCAAATCAACAACAGAAACTCAAAAGATTAGATAGGAACCTTAGGGGGCAGTGAGTTTATGTCGATGAGGAGGAAGAACGCAGAAAATGACAGTGAGAATGGCCGCACAACTCAAAGAATGTAATCAATGTCACTAAAGTGTACGTGTAGAAACTGTTGAATTGATGTACGTTTTGCTGTATATATTCTCAACAACAAAATAAATAAAATTTAGAAGGAAAAAAAAAAAGAACTCATGTGACAACCAGAATGGAATTAATAAGAATGTTGACACATTGTGAAAATTATAATTAATATCACTGAATAACTTGTGTAGAAATTGTTACATGGGAACCGAATTTGCTGTGTAAACTCTGGCCAAAAACACAATAAAATATTATTTAAAAAAGTTTCCTTCTTTAGCTGGGGTCTCAGAAAACTTGAGCTTCTTCCTGTGGCCTCTGTTTAACAATCCCCTCCATTCTCCTAGTGCAACAGCCAAAACTTTCGGCATGCTTGTCTTTGTTTGGCCTCTGGGTCAAGGTTTGTCTCTGTACTTCCTCATCTCTAATGTATCCCACACAATGTGCGTGCTACTTTTAACAGCTCATTTTTGAGTCAATGAAGTCGCCACTTCAGTTGTTGCTCATTTTTACAACATATTGTTACAATACCCGCCCCCCGCCCCCACCCCAGGTATTATAACCTGGAAAGCAGAGTAACCTCCAGTGGAGAAGGTCTTCATAGCCTGTGGCCCCTTCCTGCAGAGATGCTGGGCCTGCCTGCGTGATTTTTCAATCTATGCTCTGAGTCGTATTGCAAATTAGATTGTGTGACAGACACCGGAGATTGAGAGAGACCTGTGCCTTGGAGATCATTAATCTGTCACTGAGGGTGGAGGCCACTCCTGCTGCCACTAGGTGTGGCTGAGAGGTCCAAGCCCCTCCAGAGTGTCACCAGTTGCTGCTCTGTGGATATATGGCTCCTTTTCTGGGCACGCTGCTGAGCTAAATCCGACAAAAACCAAACCTGTTGCCGTCCGGAGGGAAATATGGCTCCACCTTTGTAACCTGCGCTCTTGTGTATCATAATAGGCCACAGGGAGCTTTCCTCTAAAACATGTATAGTTACTGCTTTCAACAGAGAAAAAAGCGATGATATTAAGTGAGGCAAATGTCAACAGTACTCTGGAGGATGAGAATCAAATCTGAAAGTGACCTCGACAAATCAGAAATTCATGAAGAGAATGACATTCAACAACACAGACACAAATTCAAGTAGAAAGTAGACTTAAGGTGCGAAAGACCAATTCACCTAAAGAAAAGGGAGAAAGGCACATATGTACAGGGGTAAGATCTGCGATCAGAATTATAAGCTGAATGTGAGGTAGCATTGCAGGTCTCTGATGGGACACACACACACACACACGCACACACACATGCAAAAAAACCCCAAATAAGTAATTAAAACACATAATGTTGGGATGTTACATACTGTACAAGAATCTTTTCTATTCTACATCCAGCAGCAGATTTAAAGATCGAAAAAGAAAAGATTGAAGGAATAAAAGGTGGGTTCCACAAGGAACAGAAGGAGCCACTGAGTGGTGCGAACAGTTAAGCACTCGACTACTAACTGAAAGGTCGAGGTTTGAATCCACCTAGAAGTACCTTGGAAGAAAAACCTTTGGAGAAGCGTAGTTCTACTCTGCACACATGGGGTCACCATGAGTCAGCATTAACTCGACGGCAACTGGTTGTTGTTGTTAATTTTCCTGCAAGAAGATTGAATGGATTCAAATTTTTATGAAAATAAGAGAAGTCAAGAGTGGAGCTTAATGCCTATTTTTAAGAATACGAAAGGTTTGCATGAGGAGAATATCCCTTGTGTCTACTGAGTAACAAGGAAAGCTCAAGAAACATTCATAGAATAACTTGATAAATGAGGTTTACATTAAAGCTGGAGAATTTTCTCCAGATCCTGGGGAAGCTTTTTGACTCTTAAGATGATGAATTCTGTAACGGGCAACTGCCTGAATCTGCAGGTAGTTTCAGGAACCCCATTCAAGCGCTCCGTTCTCCAGAGAGGCAGCACAGCAATGACTGTTAGGCACATGGACTCTGGGGCCACATGGCCTTGGTCCAAATCCTGATTCTGCCACTTATGGCGTGACTTAGGGCAAGTTGTGTACCATCTTTTTTCCTAGTCTGTAAAATGGGGATGATGATAATAATAGTACCTACCTCATTGGGTTGTTGTATTAAGTGTTTTAATATCTTTAAATTGCCTAGACAGCACCTGGGATATAGTAATTGCACATAGTGAGGGTTAGACATTATTCTCCCTAAATGATCTGACATTCTTATGCCTGAATGCAAGGAGCTGCGTGAAACCCTCTGAAACCGACCGTTTACCTGCTCATTCATCTCATATAAATTAGGTCCAGTGTTCTGGGCACAGGGGGTGGGTTAGATACAGCAGTCCTAGACCCATGAGGTAGAGAAGATACAGTCATCGAAAATCACAAGATAGTCCCTCATTGGGCGGTTCCTACTGGCTCCTGTTTCTGATTTATAGCTGAAGGCTTCAGGGATGGTGTGCCAGCTGGTGTGACTATGAGAACCTTGCTTCAATATATGGATTAGACCCAGGTTTAATTCCGTTGGTTTTAAATCATTACGCTGACTTGGATATTCCTGATTCAAGCCTCATAGGCTCTCCCCTCTCCAGTCCCCAGGTCTTGAATGAAGACCTGTTTGAATAGAATCTCATTCATCTGGGAAAGCTGAGTTAAGGCAGCTAAACAGGTCTCATGTGCATTCCGTTGCTAAAATTGAAAGTTCCAAGTTCATTTTCTCCTAGAGAGAGCTTCTGTTCCTTTTTAAAACTGGCAGCTGTGCTTGACAAGGGAAACATTCACTGTGCATCCTCCCTTTTTGACCAGGAAGGACATGTGCAGGAAATTGTATTTCACTCTGGTAATACAACGTTAAATACAGGACTAGTCCACAGTTGAAATTACATGAATGAATGGATGAAATGAATGAGTTTGAAATGAATAAACATTTTCTTTATCTGTGATATACTGAGGTTAGAGACCTTTGAAGATTGTGACCATGTGTCTTTCAGAAGAAATACCCCATAATTCAAAAAGTAGGTAGGGAGAAAGAGGGAATATTATTCAGAGATTTGTAGGCTAGATGTTTAGTCATAGCAACTAAAGGACCGTTTTCTACAATTATTAGTCAGAAAAGCATCAGTCCCCAAAGGCAGACATAACTCCCAAACATTCCAAATATCCAGGCAGGCGACTAGCTCTCCATCCAGGAAACATGCCTACCTTGGCCCTTGAATATTTCCAGGGCTGAGACCCTTCAATCTCCCTAAAGGCCCATTGTTGTTGTTGTTAGTTGCCGTTGAGTTCATACAACAGAAGGAAATGTTGCCCAGTCCCGTGCCATCTTATGATGATTGGTATATTCTAGTCCATTGTTGAGGCCACTGTATATGTGAGTACCTTCCAACTTAAGGGGCTCATCTTTCAGTAACATATCAGAGAATATTCTGTTGAGATCCATTGGGTTTTCATTGGAAGTAGATACCAGCCTTTTCTTCCTAGTCTGTCTTAGTATGGAAGCTCTGCTGAAACCCGTCCACTACGGGTGACCCTGCTGGTGTTTGAAATACTGGTGGCATAGCCTCCAACATTGTAGCAACATATAAGCCACCACCCAAAAACCCAAACCAAAGCCATTGCTGTCGAGTTGAATTCCGACTCATAAGCAACCCTATAGGACAGAGTAGAAATGCTACATAGGGTTTCCTAGGCTGTAAATTTTTAAGGAAGCAGACTGTCACATCTTTCTCCCATGGGAGCAGCTAGTGGGTTCGAACCGCTGACCTTTTGGTTAGCAGGCAAGCGCTTAACCACTGCATCACCAGGACTTTTTTACAAGCTACCACAGTATGATAAACTTACAGACAGGTGGTGGCAAGGCCGCTTAAAGTGTTAATAACCCTACCAGTCAAGAATCTTCTTATTGTATCTGACTCTTTCTTCTTTTTCACAAGAAGTTCACTTTCCAGACTTTTTCCTTTATGGACACAGGACATTGTCCGTTTTGTGCAGCCTGTAGTCATGCCTCCCCAGCCTTTATTTTATGACTATTTATTGAGAACTTACTGGGTGCCAAGTACTTTGGCTTTAAGTCTTCACATCTAGTGTTGATGGAAGTAAGAAAGATTTCATTATCTCCATTTTAAAGAGGATGGGATTGAGACCCAGAAAGAGTAAGTGACTCGCCCAGCATCACGTGATAGCAAATGGTAGAACCAGGGTGACAACTCAGGTCTTCTACCTACTCATCTAGAGCCATTTCCACCATCCTTCCTCCCTCCCCACTCCTACTAATGTTGGTTCCGTCTTCCATCTTCAAGTTTATGCATGGAATCCCCAAGCCCAGTGTGAAAACTTTGCCATCAGGGAAGCTGAGGTGGGGCACCAAGGAATAGGGGGTGCAGCTCCGTGCTGGGTGGGCTAGGCTGCTGCCTTTCCCATGGAGCAGTTGGGGTAGAACCATGTTGCTGGGCCCTGTCCTCCCACAGCCACAGTGGGATCGTTGGTTAACTCAGCAATGGTCTGAATAGAGCCTCAGAGACTCAGAGACCAACCTAAATAAGAAGAGGGACACAGAGTTGTGAGAATTGAGATTCCTTCACTGCCCCACAGGCTTTGAATCTGGAGACTCCATTACCAGGGTGGAGGGATGCACACTGAGCCAAAAGGTTTCCCACAGCAAGAGAGAGGCCTCTGGGAATTGCATCTCTGTGGGAGGGTAAACCGGTGATTATGCTGTCCTCATTCCCACCAGCTCCTGCCTGGGAACAAGACTGCACCAAGCCCTAGGGCACCAGTTCCACGCCAGTCCCAGTCATTCCAGGAGCCAAGGGCTTGCTTGGCAAAGGCACATATGTCTTAGACCAAGCAGTAGCCCAGGAGCAAACGGGGCGCTGCCTGCCCTGCCCTTGCCTCGCCTCCTTGTGACCTAATCCTGAGGGAGCTGGGTGTGCTCATTCCATTAAGGCACTGGAGGGAGCCCTCCCTGACTCCACCCCACACTGTGTTATGAGACTCAGTGACTCTTGCTCTGGGAAGAGAGGCTTGGGTTTGGGGGAGCCAAGCTCTTAGAGTGTGGTCCTGCTGTTGCTTGTGTGGTCAGCCTAGGCAGTGGGGGGCACCATTCAGTTTGGGGGTTGTGTGTGGAAAGAACACCAGGTTTGGAGTTTGAAGACCTTGCACAGGCTGCTTAACCTCACAGGCACTTCCTTTTCCTTTTCTGAAAATGGAGCTCTTGTTTACTTCTCAGACCCACTGACAATAATGAGATACTATTATTATTATTATTAATATTAAGGAGCCCTGGTGGTGCAGTGGTAAAGCACTTGGCTGGTAACCAAAAGGTCAGCGGTTCAAACCCACCAGCTGCTCCTCGGAAGAAAGATGTGGCTGTCTGCTCCCGTAAAGATTACAGCCTTGGAAAGCCTACTGGGCAGTTCTACTCTGTCCTATAGGGTTGCTATGTGTTGGAATTGACTTGATGGCAACGGGTTTTTTTTTTTGCTTGTCTATTATTATTATTATTATTAAAGACAGTGAGACACACGCAAAAAAGTCTGTAAAGGTTTCCTCTGTTGTCTTCTTTTCCCTCCTCTACCCCTAAAAAACAAAACAAACAAACAAAAAAACCAGTTGCTGTCGAATCAATTCTGACTCATAGCGACCCTATAGGACAGAGTAGAACTGCTCTACAGGGTTTCCGAGGAGCAGCTGGTGGATTCGAACTGCTGACCTTTTGGTTAGCAGTTGAGCTTTCAACCACTGCGCCACAAGGGCTCCCCTCTATCCCTATCAACCTTTTATTCATTTTAAATGTTTTTCATGACTTATATCATTCGTTGATGGGAATGATTTATTTTTTCATCAGGCAGGTGTATTTTGAGTGCCCACAATTTATCAGCCTAGGGCTAGGTGCTGGGACACAAAAGAGTGTAGGACAGGTGACTGCCTTCAGGCCTCCTCTCGGAAAGGTCCAGTTGGTCCTCAGGCCAGAGTCCACCCAGCAAGTGTGGAATTCTCAAAAAGCAGCATCATAACATCTGAATTTGAGCCCCTGGGGGAGCCTCAGGGAAGACAAGGCCAGAGGCTGTCCCTGACACTGCAGAATATCTCAGAAGCCACCTGTAAGAGTGAGACAGCTGTTTAAAACAAGGGGACATTGTGTGGGCTCCATGTCTTGTGATGGCACTTGAGACATCTGAACACTCTACCACTGCTTGTCACAATCCTCTTTCTCTGTCACCTTTCTTCTAGTCTTAGGATCCCAGGATGAGTGAAAAGGCAAATTATATGGTGTTGTGATGGAGAGGAACACAAGATAGTAGCTAGAGAGCCTGGACTTGGAGCTGGACTGCCTGGGTTTGATCCTGGTTCTACCACTTATTATCCATGAGACCTTGGGAAGTCATTTAACTTCTCTGTGCCTTTGCTTCCTCAGCTGTACAATGGAGATGATGATAATAGCAGTACCTACTGCATGGGACTGTTGTGAAGATTAAATGCTTTGATATTTGTTAAGTCTTTGGAACAGCATTTAGCACTTTGTAAGTAACGAGTGTTAAAATGGATAAATCAAATTTAAATTTGAAAGCTCAGATACACAGCGCTCCTTTCTGAGGCAAACGAAGGAAACAAGACAAAACTTCTGCCGTGTAGTCTAACTTATAGTGACCTGAGAGGACAGAGTAGAACTGCCCAAAGGGTTTCCAAGGAGCGGCTGGTGGATTTGAACTGCTGACCTTCATGGTTAGCAGCTGAGTTCTTAACCACTGCGCCACCAGGAATCATATTTGAGACAATTGGTCTCTAAAACACTCACAAGAACCTGGGGCAGCTGAAGCTCGGGCAGAACAGGGCTGGGAGCCGTTCATCCCAGGGCCTGTCACCGAATTCTGTTGCTCACGCACACACTGCAGCCCAGCCCTGCATCTCCAGCTTGTTAGCGCTAATATTCTCAGTGCCCTTGGAGGATAGCCATCTAGCGTGCGCTCATGTAGAAACACCACTTTGCAAACCTTTCATCAAGCCTTATAAAGAAGATGTCAGCTTACTGCAGGCACATCTGGAGGCGGCAGGGAAGAGAGTTGTTCATTTTCAAACCTGTCAACCAAGCAGTTCCTCCAGCCGACATCCTGGGTACAGGAGCGGAGAAGACCAGGAAGCACGACCAGGCAATGACAGGAGCAGATAGTGGGGGACACGGCCTTCCCAGCCAGGCCTACCTGCCAGGCAGCTGGGATGAGCGCTCACAGCAGAAGAGACTGACGAGTATGGATCTGGGGTCAAGGCAGGCCTCTCTGGGAGAGCAGACACTGCCCGCTCCCAGCTTTCTGCAGTCAGTAATTACCAGCTCCTGGCTGCAAATGTCAGAACCCCTAAGAACCCAGGTCACTAAGACTTAGATTCCAAATCTAGGAACATCAGTGGACAGTGGGGAGGAAGCTTGACTTTTCTCCATTAATTGTGCTCACACCCTTCCAGGTGGCTTCTCTCTCCTCTCACTTCCCTCCTCCTTCCTCCTGCCTTCCCTGCTCCTCCCTGCCTTTCATTGCAGGAGCACTGTACATGCTCAGACCCTGCAGCTGGCTGGGCCATCAGAGAAGTCATGTGATATGATGGAGGGTGTCCAGAAGGAGCAGTCAGGAAATCTAAGCTTGTGTTTCTGCTGTGCCTTTAACCAACCAAGTGATGACTAATGCATCATTGAACTTCTCTGCGTCTTAGTTTTCTGTTCTCACTGGAGGTGGAGGGGTGGTGAAGGACAGCAGAGAGGAGGGAGGGCAGACTGAGAGGTCACTGGGATATAGTCACAGGTAGTATCTCTGAGCAGCTATACAGCAGGGCCTTGCAGGTAAGGCCAGCCCTCAACTTAATTCCAGCTTCACCTCTTCCAAGCAAGTTAATCTTTCTGAGCCTCAGCTTCCTCAGTTGTAAAATAGAAATAAACAGGACCTACCTCGTGTGGTTGTTATGTCACATAAGCATGTAATAAGTGACGATCATATTCATCATAGTCATGGTGAGTTTAGAAGTCAAGAGAGCCTGCTTCAATCTGAGTCTTGATTTAACTGTAGTGAGTGATTTGGGCATGTTATTTAACCTCTAAGACTCACGTTTCTTATCTGATATTATGATAATAAGTTATTTGCTGCTGTCTAGTCGGCCCCTACTCAATGATGACCCCACGCACAGCAGAGTGAAACACTGCCTGGTCCTGCACCATCCCCAGGATTGGTTGTGGATTGGGCCACTGTGACCCATAGGATTTTCATTGGCTGATTTTCAGAAGTAAATAGCCAGGCCTTTCTTCCTAGCCTGTCTTAGTCTAGAAGCTCCCCTGAAACCTGTTCAGCATCATAGCAACACCCAAGCCTCCACTGACAGATGGGTGGTGGCTGCATATGAGGTGCACTGGCTGGGAATTGAATCAGGTCTCCCACACGGAAGGTGAGGATTCCACCCCTGAATCACCAGTGCCCCATGGGATGGTAATAATCATGCATCTATCAGAGTGGCTTTAGAGACCAAATGAGATAATCTATGTAAAGCTCCATAAAGTACAGTTCTCAGTAATGTTCTCCCTCTAAGCGGAGCTGAATTACTTTCCTGGATGTAGGGGGGCCTTCTTGGTTTGGTGGCTGAGTAGGAGTATGGTTGGAGCAATAGGCAGTTTATAATGAGTCAGCAAGGGCAAACGTATAGGAGGAACTGTTGCCTGTGCAGGAATGCAGGAATGCAATTCCTCCTCCCGCAGGCAGCTGGTGGTCTCCTCCACCCCAGGTTACCCACCAGTGACCGGCTGGTAAATGACTGACTAACCACAGAATCCGGGACTTCCACAGATAAGTCTGTCCCTTTCCCAGCCCTGTGCTGGCAAGGTCCTCCCTCGCTGAAAAAAAAGATGCTTCAAGATCCTACCTCCCCCCACCCCCATCTCAGAGCCTTTCTTACAGCTTCCATGTGACAAGCCCTAGCTTGGACTCTTGGGAAAAGGTACAGCTTCGGGCCCAGGGATATTTGTACAGGGAGGAGGTGGAAAGAGTTTCAGGAGCTGGATTCGTTCTAGCAGCAATCTCGGTCAAACAGGTTCCTGCAACTTCAGGGAGGCCTCTTTGTTCTATTGTTCCAGAGAGCCAGACAAGCCTCCCCACAATCCTGGAAGAGGGCAGCTGGGGTGGGGAGGAAGTCGCCTGGAGTCTGGCCAGCAGGCAGTTGTGATGGCAATTTTATCTCTGTTCACACAACACTAGGGACAGATTCTGTTTGATTACAGCTTGTAAGCCTTGGGCAACTGGCTTCCTTTGCCATTTTCTCCCCTAGTTAAGGCAGAGGGGTGGCCAGAGTTGGTAGGAAGAAGCTGGAACTGCACTAGCATTTTGGACAAAGATGAGATATCCTTAAAGGGTTTCTCCGAATCTGGAATATCAGTGGATATTTGAAAAAGTGAGTAAAAAACAGGAAAAAAGGCTTTCATAACTTGGAGCACAAATTTGGGTTCATACAATGGAATATTACTCGACTATTAAAAGGACTGAAGTACTGACTCGCTACAACATGGATGGACCTTGAAAACATGCTAAGTGAAGGAAGTCAGACACCAAAGGCCACATATTGTATGAATTCGTTGATATGAAAAGTCTAGAATATGCAAATCTGTAGACACAGAAAATAGATGAATGGTTGTGAGGGGCAGCAGGAATGGGGCGAGACCGATAATGGTTTGGGGATTCTTCTGGGGTGATAAAAATGTTCTGGAATTAGATAGTGGGGATGGCCGTCCAACTTTATAAATATACTAAACCACTGAGTTATATACTTTAAAAAGGTGGCTTTTATGGTATCAAATTATATCTCAATAAAATTATATGAGAAAAAAATTTGGGTTTGTGTCTGTAAGGAACTATGGAGGCTGTATAATTCATTATTAAAAAAATAAATAAATAAAAAGGCTGATCTGATAGTAAAAAGTTTGGCTCAGACTTGAGCCCATCAATCATCTGATATCTAAAATAATCTGTCCATCTAATCATCCAGCAAATATTTATTGAGTATCCGCTATGTGTTAAAGCACTGTGTGAGAACCAGGTATATCATGATGAACAAGACATTTTTTCCCTGTTGACGGCCTTCCACTAGCTCACTGTGTCCTCTTGGAGTTTGTTTAACTTCTCTGAGCCTGGGTTTCCTCACCTGTCCAGTAGAGGTCATCTCTAGATTCCTCCCTTCTAGCCTGAGTGCCCAAGAGGAAGAGGCCCTAGGCGAATACTCTATGGTTCTGCGGTGCTTGGAGAAGGGGTTCTCAGACCTAATGATGAATCAGAATTTGCCTCACAGTTCTGTGAAATCACAGGCTCACAGGATTCGCTCCCAATGGTTCTGGGTTCTGATTCAGTCAGCCTGCAGTGGCTGTGGTGCTTGTAGGTCTGGGCACTGTCAGGTTTTGGAACTAATGCCCCAGGCACCGCATGGCCCAGAGCCTGGCTGCTAACCCATCCTAAATGAAGTACCATGCCTTCTCTGGTTCATTCTGGAATGTCTCAGCCCTCCCCACATGCTTTAGCATCTTTGCTTACACTTTCTCCTGGGGACAATACATATTGGCTGCAAAAGGAGCCAATGTTTTCCACCTACAAAATTCATTTTTCCTGTGCTTCACTCCCACTGGTGTTAAAAAAGAGTGAAAGGAGAAAAAAAAGTTATCCAAGTTCCAAAAATAAAACAAAATTGCTCATCCATTTATAGAATCATCTTGCACTTTAGAAATAAGCTGCTTTTTTTTGCTTCATTATTTTGACGGATACTTTTCTATTCAGGTTCCTAAGCGCTGACACTGCTTTACAGATCAAAGCGTCTTGTTGTTAGCTCCTGTAGAGCTGGCCCTGACTCGTGGCAACCCCCCGTGTGTCAGAGTAGAACTGTACACCACAGGGTTTTCAATGGCTGATTTTTTGGAAGTAGTTTTCCAGGCCTTTCTTTTGAGGTGCCTCTGAGTGGACTCAAACTACCAACCTTTCAGTTAAGCCTATCGCTTAACTGTTTTTACCACCTAGGTACTCCAGATCAAAGGGTACACTTGCTATTTTACGATAAGGACTGCGGTTTATTTGGCAAGATCACAAAATTGGCAAATAAACTTTTAATGTGAAAGGAAGTTCACACACACACACACACACACACATTCTGTAAAGCTAAGATGTTTTAATACTCTTCCCAGTGCTCAGTGCTTCTCCTTGTTTTGGCAGCTAAGCTGAATATTTTGAAGTTCTGACATTTCTCTGGTGGCACAGTGGTTAAAGCACTCGGCTGTGAACCAAGAAGTCGATAGCTTGAACCCACCAGTTGCTCCACAGGAGAAAGATGTGGCAGTTTGCTTCCGTAAAGATTTACAGCCTTGGAAACACTATGGGGCAGTTCTACTCTGTCCTGCACGGTCCCTATAAGTTGGGATCCACTCAATGGCAGTGGGTTTTGTTTGTTCTTAGTTCTTCCCTTAGCTGTTGTGCACAATTGAAAGCTGACAAGATACCTAACAGGTGACCACCAGGGGGTGCCCAGTATCTTACAGTTACATTGTGAATGGGCAGTGAGGAAAGAGAAAGGGTGAGGGATGACAAAGGTGAGAAGTCAGTTCTTGCTTAAGGTATAAAAGAGCAGATCAGGGATTCCTACCTGGATCGCTCTTCTCTGCAAAGGCCACAATGTGGATCCCGTTCAAATCATCTTCCTGTGGAAGAAACGAATCAGAAGTTACACTCCCAGGTGGAGCGCTTCAGAGGGACACGGACAGAGAAGGTGGAAGGGCAATAGGAAAGGGGGAGGCGTGGAAGGGGCAGTGGACACAGGCACAGAGAAACAGAGCCGGTGTGGGCACACGCTTAGGACGGGGATGCTGATGAACGTCACTGGGGTGGTGGAGGCGGAGGGACACGTGGAGCGTTGATTAAAAAAAAAAAAAGATGTGGATAAATGGGTTTGCAAGACAGGAACAACTACACACAAGACATTAGCACTAAATGGATCTCACTCCCGTGCTCTGGAGGGTCCAGGAAAGCTTCAGGAAAAGACAAAATGAGGAAAAACGTTGAGTCCGGTTTCTCAGCGTCTCTTAAAGGCAACAAGCACTCTGAACAGAGCTCAGCGATTGCAGTTGTCCATTTCTGTTTCAAGAATTCATCAGCAGCAAATATAATCAGGGATGTACCAGCTTATGGAAACTTCTGAGTGCTACTGGCAGATCTTGAAACTATCCCCAAACAGGCACCAGATAGGAATTTTTGAGGTAAATTAGAATGTAAAGGCTGTTTTGTTCATACTAGAATCATGTACAAGTATAGTGCTTCTTTGTTAAGACTCCATCAATACATCTTATTGAATAAACAGAACCTATGGGGGCATTTAAAAAAAATTTTTTTTTTATGGGGGCATTATGGGGCATTTGTTGTTCAGTGGTTGAATTCTCACCTTCCATGCAGGAGACCAGGGTTCAATTCCCAGCCAATGCACAGCCACTACCCTTCTATTGGAGGCTTGCAAGTTGCTATGATGCAGAATAGGTTTCACTGGAGCTTCCAGACCAAGACTGACTACGATGAGAGGCCTGACAATCTATTTCCAAAAATCAGTCCATGAAAACCCTATGGATCACAACTGTCTGATCTCCAGCCCATGGTGGGGATGGTGCAGGACTGGGCAGTGTTTTGTTCTGTTGTACATGGGGTCACCATGAGTTGGGGCTGACTCTATGGCAGTTAACAACTGACAACATGTAGTAAGTAGGGGACACCTTGTGATTGGGATCTCCAGGTTGTTTTCTTGGTGTCCTTTCTGCCTCTGGACCCAAAGCTTGCCAAAGCAGTGTGGGCCTCAGAAGCATTTCTGTGAGTGTGGGAGCTCCTGGAAGAGTCTCAAATTTGGGCCTGGAGAAGGTTGAGGGTATGGGACAGGGATAAGTGGGTACAGCTGTGGGTGATGAGGGAGGAGAGGGCCAGACAAAGAAGCCAGAGAGAGTATTTCAAAGCCATGGGGCAAGCAGGAATCATTTCATGTTCCTACATCCTGGGCAGAGAGAGCCACATGCTTTGTGTCTTCTTTGCAGTGATTATTCGTGGAGAACCAGGGAGAAAGCTTGGAGGGGGCTCTGTCATAAAGAATGCAGTCCTCAGGAGACTTGGAAAGGAAGAGGTGTGAGAAAGAGGCACCAGAGACAAAGCTGAGTGAACACTGATTATGGCTGACGTGGGGAGAGGGATCCATTGGGCACACTGAATGTCACAGCAGAGTCATTCCATGGAAAAAACTCCAGGCGTCTCAACCCTCCCATGATCCCCGTTTCCATTTCAATTGATTTTAATGCTGGTGCAATCCTATCTAAATGCTAATTTTTTTTCCCTTTGAGTTTGGAAAGGACAAAACCTCCAAAAACTCAGAGAGAGATTAAATGGAAAATATTATTATTGAAAACAAGAGAGTGGGCACTGTCTGTCAGATTCTCTGGGAAATTGAATTTTACATATGTGTATGTGTGTGTGTGCCAGTTTATTATACAAATCAGACAGCAAACAGAAGGGGAGTCTGAGGTTTCACTGTTTTACATTTGCTATTATCGCCAGACAGAATCTCCTGAGCAGTCCTCATTAGGCTGCCCAGTGTCTGTCTCCTGCCATCAGTGGAAAGTGAGCCTTGCTAACTCTGCGAAGTAGGCTTCATTTCTGTGTGCCTTTCCAGAACCCATTTGAAAATTGGCTTCAGAATGAAGAATCCATATTTGTTTTCTAAGAGGCTGTCACTTCCCAGGCCTGAGATGGCCCCAGTGTGGAGAGGTGTAACCAAAGGAAAGAGGCTCTCTCTTTGTATGTCTGGAAGATTCAATACACCAACCTTTACCGGACACCTGCTAAGAAACAGACACTTGCTAGGTGCCAGGTATTTTCATGTAATAAACTCAAGGAGTAAGGGCCCATGGGCAAGCTGGTGAGTTGAGGTTACTCAGTGAGAATGCAAGGTGCAGGAGTAAGGAAGAGCGGGGCTGACAGCCACAGACTGAGCACAGCCCACGGGGAGCTCTCTGAACCCCATGACCTTTGCTGCCCAAATCACCCATTTGGTCTTTACAACATATTACCTCAGAAATTACCTTTTTAAATTGCATGATTCTTGCCATCTCAACTAGATGGTAAGCTCTCTGAGGGAAGGGATTATGCCTTAAAATTATAACGATAATTTAATTCCATTCATGGTATAAGTACTTCGTAAGTACGTTATCTCTAAATCCCAAATGAAAGCCTAATTTCTATTTAATGCTGAAAGAATTGAAGGAACTTACCTAAGGGCACACAGCTAGTAAGGGACATTCAAGGAACTGGGAGTCAGGCCAATTCTTTCTGGTCCCAAAGCCCACATTCTTTCTTTCCCACCAACAGCAGCACCCTGGGCCCCTTGCACCAACTGTCAATCTGCAGGTTTGCGGAAGATATTGACACTCAGCACAATGGCTCTTACTTACGTTGAAAGAGGCTGAGAAGGGGTCTGTATGTAAAGTGAAAAAGCATCAAGCTCCCCAAAGAACTGGTGATTTGGGAGTTACTTTGGTGAGTATCTTCTGGGTTCCCCAGCACTTCGTACAACTCTCTGTCATAGCAATGGGCATGCTAGACTGGCGATGTATGTTTTGAAACTGTTTCATTTACTCCACCCCTAACTGCTAAGGACAGGACAGCAACATTCCTTTTCATAACCTCAGCCCTTAGCCCAATGTGATAGGCTCTTATTGATACTTGTTGACTTAAACATAAAAAAAAAAAAAAAAAATACGATGATAAAAATCTTACATACTTACTGAAGAAAATTAGAAATATTGGAAAGACCAAGAAGAAACTAAACATCTCAATTACCCATATATAACCACAGCTTAACATTTTCCTCTATGTCCTTCCAGTCTCTGTTGAATGTTTGCTGCTGAATGGAGAGACACAAAGAAAAGAGGCGGTCAGAACAAGCAGGCTCCCTGATTAGGGTGCAGTAAACGGAGTGACCCCAGGGCTCATCTGGGTGTCTCCGGCCGGTCCTATGAAATACTTTGCTGTTGTAACAGAGGGAGGGTTCCTTTAGAGGAACCACTGACTGCCACCCTCTGTGGGATTTGCCCAGGATGGTGACTGACTGCTTGCTGGGACGGAGAGTGGTCTGTAGGGTGCAGCCCCAAGGGGAAGGAAAGGTCAGTACTAGGTCAGCATTGCCTGCCTCACCTTCACATTCTTTGAATATTCTAGAAAAAGAAAATTAAAAGCGAATCAATTTTCACACAGCAAATATGACTAGGCACGGCTTTCTCTAGTAATAATAAATAATGTATTTTCTATGCTTTGGTGCTTTAAAAAAACTGCACGACTGGGCAGGAAAAGGGTAAATAGTTCTTTTAGCCCTAGCTTACTTTCCTATCTTATTTAAATATTTTGCAATGTCTGGGAAGTAGATGTTGAAGATAAAGGTTTGTAAGTGCATTCGCTGATGACTTCCCGACGTCTGTGCTCTGTTGTGGCCACATGGCCCATGGAGATTCTGCTTAGGAGCAGAGCCCTTCTGGGTGGGCTGGGCAATGGGGAGGAGGTTGGGGAGTAGCTCCCAGAGGTCCTCCTGATAGACTGATTTCTGTTTCTTCTTAAGGATGTGAAGATGACCCAGAGGCCCTGTCCTGCCTTCCCTCCCATGTTGGAGACTTAGATGAGGGAGCTCACCAGGACTGGTTCCGGCTTCTGGGAGTCATGCGGTTATTCCAGAATGGGGTGTTGGAAAAGTGTAACCCATTCCAGTTGCTCTTTTCTCTACCTGGTTAAATTCAATACAAAGCCCTTCCCCAATTAGAAAACAAAAATTGAATGTATAATAAGGTGGAAAATATGAGCCCTCACAGTTATTTTATATTGCAGCAAAAGGCTATAACTTATTCATTAAGTGAAAAGAAAGCAGAATGAGTTCCAATGAGGCCAGACATCTGTTCTCAGTGCAATTGGCAATGCTCCCTCTGAGATGACGAGTGGGAACATGTCTGTAGGGCAAAGTGGGGTGCCGGGGGTGTCCTGGGGGAGGGGAAGGAGGCTGGATGTATGCTTTGCGGCTATGGAATCTGTTGTGTCAGTGAGGAAAGCCCTGGGTGAATAGGTGCACAATTTTGTATTTCTCTGCCTTCCAGATATCCAGATGATTGAGTGTTGTCTCTTAGGGAGAAAAAAACAAAAAAAGAACCAAGGATCAAGGCATAGCAGAGGAGGACAGCAATAATCATTCTCAATTTAAAATGTTATTTAAGAAAAGTGTCATGAAAGACCAAGAAAGACCAAGAACTTGTTCCAGATTAAAGGAGACTAGAGAAACATAACAATGAAATGCAACTGTGAGATCCTGGACTGAATCCAGGGCCAGGGGGAAAAAAAATTTATCTCTTGCTTTAAAGGACATTAGTGTGACAACTAGCAAATGTAAATAAGATCTATAGATTAAACCCACTGCCGTTGAGTCGATTTTGACTCATAGCTGCCCTATAGGACAGAGTAGAACTGCCCCACAGAGTTTCCAAGGATTGCCTGGTGGATTCGAACTGGCGACCCTTTGGTTAGCAGCCGTAGCACTTAACCACTACGCCACCGGGTTTCCGATCTATAGGTTCGGTAACCAAATTGTGTTGGTATTAATTTCCTGATTTTGATACTAGTACTGTGGTTATGTAAGAGAAAGGCCTTCTTTTTAGGAAATACACTGAAGTATTTAGGGGGAAAGGAGAATTATATCTGCTACGTAGTCGTACAACAGTTGAGAAAAAATATATACACGTAGAGAGAGAGAGTGTGATAAAGCTAAGGTGGTACAATGGTAACATGTGTGGCATTTGGGTGAAGATATAAGAGAATTCTTTGTACTGTTTTTCCAAGTCTGAAATTATTTCAAAGTAGAAAGGAATATTCTGTTTAAAGCACCATTATAACAATTCGTTATTATTTAAAGTCTAAGACGAGATCTTTTAAAGATTAATTTTTTGAATGGTTTAAATGTTAAGAAGATATGTTTCTATTGTGCTGGGTTGTTCTTAAATAGTCCACTCTTCTAGGCGGGATTATTTGCCCTTCGGTGCCTTGAGAAATGTTTGTTCCATCTTCAGACATCCAACTAAGTTACATGCCAGGAATGTCAAGTTACTCCATGGCTCTGTGCATCCCTCACTTCAGGCTCTGAATTAAAGAATTAACAAATAAATGCTTCTGTGTCAATCCCTTTCCTTCCTTCCTCCCAAATGGTGCCTTGTGGGGTCATGGCCCACTCTAGGCAGGCACACTGTAAAGAACATGAGATTTGGCACCAGGTGACCTGAATTTAAGTCCCAAGAAGAAATGCTTACTAGCAATGTGTCCTTGAGTAATTAACTGAATCCATATGATATTGGTAAAATGGGGCTAAAATACTTGTTCTAGACCACTTGCTAGAGACATTCAAAGGTCCAAGGAGAAGGATCTATGAAATGCTTTGAAAAATGCTCCACAGACTTTGATTGTTATTGATTATGGAAATTTATATAAAGCTTGTGTATGTGTGGGGGGAGGTTAGTTATCTCTAAGGCCCTCTTTCTAATAGGAATTGATCCAACTGACATACGGTTCTGACACAGACCTAGAGGACAAGAAATGTAGCTGCCTTCCAGTGCCTTGAGTTGATATTTTTTAAAAAACAGTTACCATTCATTGAGCAGCTTCATGTCCTGGGCTCTTTACAAAAGCACCAATTTTAAATGGGGAAACTAAAGCTCAGAAAGACCATGTGACTTAATATGGGACACAAAGCTAACAAGGTGGCAGATTTCAGATTTGAGCCCAAGTCTCCATAGCCTGAACTATGTGACCCTGGGTCTCTGGCGGCCAGTGAACAGAAGCCAGTAGTCACTTTGGGAAATGAACTCAGAGATGGAATAATTTTGCTTATAGATAGTACCAAAGAGACTTAAGTTGGATCCATGGATAATTGAAATTTAACTGAGTGTGATATTGTTCGCGTTTCAATTACCGTACCATCCAGACATTTACCCCAGCAGAATAAGGCTTAGTTTGAATTTAAGGAATTATTCAAATCGGCATCCCTCTTGGGGAATATATTCATCTCCACAAGGCAGAAAGGGTTTGCCACCTTCTTACCCATGTTTCAAACATATCTTCTGGGCGCAGGCGCCGTAGCGTAGGTCTGGAAAAAAAAAAAGAGGAGTTTCTTTACCAGGCCTTACATTGCAGACATTGCAGCCTTAGTCCAATGATATGGAAAATGAGAGGCTAGTTCCTTTTCAGGAACATGAATTGCTCTAGAACCTGATTCGCCCCCAAGGAGATGGAGCTACTCTACCCTCTTTATCACACAGAGACCTGGGTCTACAACCACACCATCCTATGGACTTCCTTTTTCTCAGCATTTTCATAGACCTATTTGATCCAAGGATTATAACGTCTATTGTAAATAACAGGCTGGAGGGCATAGCATTAGCTCATTCCCAGGGCAAGAAGCCATTTCCTTCCTCACAGACAAATATCCCTCCCAAAAGTCTGGAGTAGGCTCAGAGTAAGGAGACCTGAGAGAGAAAACAGGATGTCTTGGCAACCCCAGCCCAGAACTGCAAGAATTTATCATCAGGGTCATCCATCAAAGGCCCGTTAAAGATGTTTAGGGGAGCAGATAGGATCTATATTTTGCTCATAGTTTCATTTTGTTCTGAATGTTGGTAAAGGTGCCAGACATTCAGAAGACTAAAACCCATAATTCAAAGAAGAATTGACATTTGTTCCCCGACGTGTTGCCTCCTTGCAGGGCTAGGACTGTGGTGGTGATGGGATCATGTGCTCCAAGCTCAATGAACTTTAGTGTGCATGTGTGTGGGAGGGTAGATGGGTGAGGCAGTGATTGCACTCCCATGTTCTATGTTCCAATATTGTCCCTCTAGGACAGGGATTGGCAAACTACAGCTCATGGGCCAGATCTGGCCAGTATCTCCTGTTTTTGTAAATAAAATTTTATTAGGAGACATCCACATCCATTTGTTTACATATTGTCTATTGCTGCTTCCATTCTACAACAGTAGAGCTGAGTAGTTGCAACAGGAACCATCTGGCCCACAAAGCATGAAATACTCATTATCTGGTCCTTTACAGAAAAAGTTTGTTGATCATGCTGATCATACCACTCTAAGTGGTATCAAATATTCCTTCCCTTCCCAGAAGTTCTGTGCGTAGAATGTTTATCCTGGCTAAGTGACTTAACTTCTCTGAGACCAATTCCTTTATCTGTATAATTGAGATAGTGATAATTACCCACACAAAGCTGAAGATTAGATAAAATACCTTCCATAAAGCACTTAGCATGGTACTTGGCATATGGGAGACTGTCACTAAATGGTTAACATTATTATTGCAGAATTTTACCTGAATGCAGCTCTGACTTTGAGGGGATTTGCTGATTGGGGTGAAGTGTTCTAACCATGGCTGTAAACATAAGCCCATGTTCAGAAAATTGTAGCAATATTCATGGTCAATTTATCATTGACCAAGAAAGTCATACTATTGAGCCCAGCTCTGCTGGGATACTAACAGTAGACTGTTGCTCTTGGCGAGTCTGAAGTGTTAGGACTGAGAGGCTCTCTCCATTCCCCAGACCCTGGACCACCCTAGCCCCTGCATGCCATCTAGGGCACCTTTGATGTTCCTTCACAAACTCCACGAGTTCCTCTTCTGTATAAGGTTTGTTGGGGATGGCAACGGGCTCGTCCATAAATGGCTCATAGAAATCAACTTCATTCATCTTCAAAGATAGTTTCTTTGCAACCTATAATAATTAGAAATCAAACAATAGTTTCCTTGAATGGTAGTCTAGAGTAGCAGTGGGCTATCCAACTCCGACAAGTGTGTGTGTTTTCTGGCAAGTGCATGGGCGGCTTTAACTTAAATGCTGAGGTGATAGACACTCATCACCTAAGGCCTGGGCTGGATTGATCTTTTGCGATCAAAGAAGGGCAGAAGGGAGAAAAAGACCTATCTGGCAAATGAGGGCCAAGCAGGGGCAGGGAGCAGTTGACATGGAAACTGGGACATTTAATCCTATCATCACCATTGTTCCATTGCATTTGGCAGGGCTGAAGGATGAAGCAAATGTCAATGGAACACGCTCAGTGTCCTGGGATGTGTGGATTTGAACCAATTTTCATGGAACAGGTACTCAAAATCAGAGGCTAAGCCATTATCTATCCTCAATCAGCTCATAAACCCTAATCCTTATTTAGGTTGAAGCTCTGGCCCTGGGGTTAGGTATTCTAAGGCTGGGCTTACTTGGTGGTTTGTCAGCTGCAGGGAACTGACCCATTTGCAGCTGAACAACTCGGATTACAACTCGGATTACTAGTCATAAAGTGACCAACAGCCCCGGTTTGCCCAGAACTAAGGGGTTTCCTGGAACACCGGACTTTTCAGTGCTAAAACCAGGCAAGTCCCAGGCAAACCAGGACGAGTTGGTCACCCTATCACTGATAAAAGGCTTGAGGAACGAGCCATAGTTTGAAAACATTCTTCTCTTGAATAAAGCGGACACGTGATCTGTTGTCAGGCCAGAGTTACTGCTGTTTGCCTGAAGGGTGGCTGAACCCAGGACCTTTCTTTGTGAAATGATGTGAGAGGCCTGGAATGTGCAAAGCTCTATAGAAAACCGAATGGCATTCTTTTCTAGTTCAGAGCTGTGGTCCAAGAAAGCACAGGCATGAACAGTGGTTCCCTTGAAACTAAAGAGGGATTGCCTAAGCACTGACGCTTTGTGGTGGTAACCAAGGAAGCAGTAGCCCAGGGCTGCCGTGACTAATTGGGAAGGAGAGGAGCTGGGTGTTGCACAAGCAGTTACACAAGGAGGTCCATCATAAGGAAACTGGTGTTCATGGGAGATTGTTATCAATTGTTTTTAATTTCAAGTCACTGTCTTCCAAAAAAGGAGCCCTGGTGGTACAGTGGTCAAGCACTGGGCTGCTAACCTAAAGGTTGGTGATTCAAATCCACCAGCCACTCTATGTGAGGCCGATGTGGCTATCTGCTTCCATAAAGATTTACAGCCTTGGAAACCCTATGGGCCAGTTCTATCCTGTCCTATAGTGTCACTACAACATTTCTTACGGTACTTTAAGGGAAAGAAACCTCAGCATCCCAACTCACAGCTAAAGAAAAGAGGCCAGGTTAAGAGCTATAGTTGGGCAAAAGAGACTTAATCATCATATTGTTTTGAGAGACAGGGAGGTATAATTTTTTTCGCTTACATTTTCCCCACTTATACGGGGGCAAGGGGAAGGGATAATGGATGGTGGAGTGGGAGCAAGGAGGTGAGAAACAACAAACCTACCAGCAGGGTCTGAGTTTACACACAGTTCTTTACAAAACAGGCCTATCACAGAATGGGCTTCAAAAATGACATTGGATTCTAGTGTTTTGAGTTCACTTACTACGTGTTCTAGGAACTAGGATTATTGTATGAAGTGGGAATAAGGGGGACTGGTTGACCAAAAACAGTCATAACAACAAGACATGGAGTGCTTACTAGGCCAGGCACTGTTGCAAAGTGTTTTATGTTTACTCCTTTTTTCAGTCTTCACTTTTATTACATAGGAGCCTTAGTAGCACAGTGGCTAAAAGCTCGGCTGCTACCCAAGAGGTTGGCAGGTCAAATCCACCAGCTGCTTCTTGGAAATGCTGTGGGGCAATTCTACTCTGTCCCATAGTGTCGCTATGAGTCAGAATCGACTTGATGGCAATGAGTTTGGTTTTTGGTTTTGGTTCATTACATAAGGCAAGAAGTATTATTATGCTTACTTTACAAATGATGAACCTGAGACACAATGTGGGTAATTTGTAAATACCTTGAGGGGGTAGGGCCAGAATTCAAACCCAGGCGGTGAAGTGTTGTAAACTAACAATTTGCCTGAATTCTAATTTTCCTATCATCTGAGAATTACCTTCTCCTTGACATTGTAAAGAAAGGAATGGATCTCTCAATAAATGTTACATTGGCACACACCATGTTTTAGTGCGACGTGTCCTTGGCTCTTATAATGTGCTCTCATCAGTTCTTCCTCCATCACAGTTGGCTATAATTGAGGCTTCCTGAAGGTGAGAATGAGCTCATCAGACCCACATGTCAAGGTAAGCAGTGTGTATGGGAGAGGTGTGGGTCTGGGAGTGGGGGTAGTCTCTGGTGTCTGAACACCTGTGTCTGAGTCCACACTGTTAAATCCACCAGTGTGAAGTTGGCTTGTCATGTCCTTGAGTTTCAGTCTTGGGAACTCTAAGTTTCCCAGAAGCTCTTCACAAGACTCTACCACCATTACTCTGAGTGCCCTTTCTTTCATTCTTTTAATTGTGTCTTGGATGATAGGCAACTGAAGTTAATGACTGAAGGAGATTTGATTGATTGAGGAACTTTGTTAATTCATTTATTCAGTAAATATTTCCTGGGCCCACTATATCCAAGGCACTGTTCTAGAAGCAGACCTGGCTCGTCAGCTTTATAATTATATTACAATTATGCAGGGATGGATTATACAATTGAAAAGTAAATAACCAGGTGCCATAGAGACAACTGCAACTCATGGTGACCTCATGTGTTGCAGAGTAGAACTGCACTCCATAGAGATTTCACGGCTGTGACCTTTTGGAAGCAGATGGCCAGACCACCGTGTGTGTGTGTGTCTGTGTCTGTGTCTGTGTGTGTCTGTGTGTCTGTATGGGACTCCCTGGGTGGTCCACATGGCTAAGTGCTACTAACTGAAAGGTTGGCGGTTCAAATCCACCCAGAGTTGTCTTAGAAGCTTTTATTAGCTTTACAGTCTTTGCTATAAAGTTATTTTCAGATCTTTTCTTTCTCTTTCAACTCATCAGTGGTCAGGTCCTCTCACCAGCTCATCCTTTGCCAGTTATTTTTTCCATCTTTTGGACTGTAGCTAGTGCTTCCTTGGCCCTTGCTCACCAGGTCTGAAACATCTACAGAGTACTTCCCCTCCCCTAGGTCACTCTGGGATTCCCTAGGGAGTGTCTCACAAGTCATCTTTGACTTTTTAGCCACCACATGACTGACACCCATTACTTTTCCCCGCTCTTCTCTAGCACTTCACGATGGAACCACTGAGGCTTCTCCTGGGTGCAGCCACGCCTTCTGGACCCCACATCTCCCGCTGAGCATTGTTGACCCCCCTCAAATGGGTGCAAGCTTTTAAGTGCCAAATGGCACTGGGGTCCCCTCAGTGCAACAGCCCCTCCCTTTGGGTTCCATGCAGTGGTAGAGAGAGGGTCTCTTTCTCTTCTTAAGTGTTATGAAATCCCACGAGGCTACATGAACAGTGGTGGCACTTATGACTCAGTGTCTTACGGAGTTTTAAGTGAAGCAGCTTTTTGAATTTTTAATTATAGCCTGACTTTACCTTCTTCTAGGAGCCCTGGTGGCACAGTGTTAAGAGCTTGGCTGCTAACCAAAAGGTTGGCATTTTGAATCCACCAGCTGCTCCCCGGAAACCCTGTGGGGCAGTTCTACTGTGTCCTATACAGTGGCTATGAGTCGGAATGAACTCAATGGTAACGGTTTTTTTTGTTGTTGTTTATTTAACCTTCTTCATGAGCTACAGACACGAAGCCATGCGGTTGGGCTGGGAGGCACTTCTGAAAACAGTCACTACCCTGAATTTAGAACTAGACCATCCCTCTGAGAACTAAGGCTTTGCTGATTGACCAAGCTTGTCCGCCTGACCCTCTTCCCTTTAGAAGAGTTCTTACCAGGGAGCCATGTTAGTCACACCTGACCAGGAGCGGGTGACCTAATAAACAATGTATGCACGGGCTTATTTGTGCTTACTTACTAATCTGTAGTGCACAATTTCATCTATTCTTCATCACATGAAAGATGTGGTGAAACCCATGTGAAATTGTGCACTACAGATTAATAAGTAAACACAACTACGTCTGTGTGTACCTTGCTTACTGTGAGCTGGTGCGCACCTTGCTTACTGGTTGATCTGCCCTTCTCCTGACCCATCATGAGTAAACTTCAGTGATGGATTCAGTTTAGGCTTCTCCTTACTTCCCCTTTTCTAGTGATATACCAACCTCCTTCCTTGGAGGCCTAGAAGACTCCCTCCTTTGTCTTTTTAAATTAAATTAAACAGAATAACAGTTGCCATCAAGTTGATTCTGACTCATGGCAACCCAGTGTATATCAGGGTAGAAATGTGCTCCGTAGGGCTTTCTTTCTTTTTCTGAAAATTTTATTGTGGTTTAGGTGAAAGTTTATAGAGAATATTAATTTCCCAATCGGCAATTTATACACAGCTTGTTTCATGACATTGGTTGCAAACCCCTGAATGTGTCAGCATTCTCTTCCCTGCCTCCTTGGATCCCCTGTGTCAATTTGTCCAGCTTTGCTGCACCTACCTTCCTTCTGAACTTTGCTTTTGGGCAACTACTGCCCTTTAGGTCTCCTATAGTTGATTGCTCTGGGGTGTACATTCCTCACTGGTGTTACTGTTCATTTTATAGGCTTGTCTATTGTATAGGGTTGTTATGAGTCAGAACCGACTCGACGGTAACGGGTTATTTTTTGGATCTATGGTATGACTACAATGTGATCACCAGAAGTGATTTCAGTTCCAAGTTTGAAGGATGTCTAAAGGCCATAGTCTCAGGGATTCCACCAGTCTCTATCAGACCAATAAGTCTGGTCTTATTTATGAGTTTGAATTTTGTTCTACATTTCTCTCCCACTACATCCATGACCTACTATTGTTGTCCTGGTCAGAGTGGTCAGTTTGATCTTTGGTTTTCTTCACCCTTCTTTGTTCCAGATGGGAAGAGACCAATTGTTGTATCTTATATGGCTGCTCGAAGGCTTTTAAGACCCCAGTCACCACTCACCAAGGCAGGATGTAGAACATTATCTATATGGATTATGATATGCCAAAGACTCCCTTCTTATTAACAAGTTTAATAACTAGCCAACATTTACTGGATGCTTACTGTGTGCCAAACATCAGACGAGCATTTTATATATACATATCCTTTCTCTGGAGCGTAGTAGCACAGAGCATTGACTTAGGAGTCAGGCTGACCTGTGATTAAACCAAGCTTCATTACTAACTAGCTGGGTGATCATGAAGCAAATCACTTAACCTCTTGGTGCCTCAGCTTCATTCTCTGTAGAATGAGAATACAAATCCTTTTCTAATAGGAATGTTGAGAGGATTCAATGAGAAAACCTATAGAATGCTCTTAGCATAGAGTCTGGCATATAATGTGTACTTAATAAATGATAGTTGTTATTCTTTTGTCAACTATAACCAATTAGAGTATATTTTGGCAAATATAACCAATTAGAGTAAATTTTCTCCAGCATTACTGGTATTATAGATCTCCCCTCTGAGTTATAGGCTTGAAGACAGGAGCCATATCCACAGAGGATGTTCAATATATATATGAATTAAATGTGAACTCTTTTCATCATGCCATTTCCCCCCTCCAGCACCTAGAGGCTTCCTCTCATTTTGCAGGGAAGTCCTGAACTCTTCTTAGTATAAAGGGCCTTGAGCACTACCTGTCACTGTCTTACTCCTTAGTAGGCCACTCTCTGACGAGCCTTTACGTGACTTTGATCAAAGACTTATTTTGTCCTAGATTTATTTGTTCTAACAAATCTGGTAATTTAATTTGGGGTGTGTGTGTGTGTTTGTGTGTCTTGAATCTCAATGGCAGGTATAGGGTCTTCTATTTAATAGTGTGGTACAGAATAAAGGGCACAGGTTTTGGACCCAGATTGTCCTAAGTCAGGATTTCAACTCTACCATTAATTCTCTGGAAACTTTGAATGCTACTTAACCTCTCTAAGTCTGTTTTCTCATCTGAGAACTGGGGATAATGATTCACCTTCAGAGTTGTTTAAAGGATTGGAAATAATATAGATGTAATGCACGGAACTGTGCCCAACACACAGAAAGCACTCAGTAAATAGTTGTCATTTTAATAGTAACCGGAACCAGAGTAGAATATTCTATCCAGAGTAGCCTCAGACAAATTAGCCATTGGTTCAAGGTCCCTCTATCTCTGCTGTTCTTTAGTTTGTAAAAGTATTTTCCATGTCCAGAATATAACGAAACATTGAATTATAGGAGAGTTTTACCTGAAGAGGTAGGAAATTTCCAGAGCACCCAATGCTTCAGGTGCTCAATGCTTTTCCCCATCCCATTATTCATCCTAACCCAGAGGTGGAAGTATGCAAGCCCAGGAGTGGAGAGGTTGCTTCCTAAAGAACTAAGAAGCAGTGACTCAGTGGCTGGGCACAGCTTGGGCTCACGTATTTCTCATTCATAGTGTATGAGAAGATAAGAAAAAAAAAAAAAAAACCACTGCAGTCTATTCGATGCCAACTCATAGTGACCCTATAGGACAGAGTAGAACTGCCCCATAGAGTTTCCAAGGAGTGCCTGGCGGGTTCAAACTGCTGACCTCTTAGTTAGTAGCTATAGCGCTTAACCACTACACTAGCAGGGTTTCCTGAGAAGATAACGGGCACGCCAATACTTTTCATTGGGCATTTTAAGAAATATCTTTAGATTCTCTGAATTAACCATCTTTGTACTCATCTCTTATTCAACAGTGATTTATTGCCATATCTCTAATGCTTCTGGAGAAAGATGCGAAGGAAGAGATGATTAAAAGAAAAGGAAAATTGGAAAGTTCTCCAAAATTTATTCCTTTCTGCCTACAAAAGTGTTCAAATTGGACTTTTATAGGTACTTACTCCTTTGTCGAAGGTGGCAAAAAATTTAATGTAAGGCTGGAAGTGTTCAGCTGCCTCTTCAAAAGCCTTGTAATCTAACAGGGAATAGATGAAAGGGTGAAATAGTTTTTGAAGATGCACAATCAAGAAATATTTCTTTTTAAATTATGTAGAGAGAGTAGCAAGCCAATTAATCCTGAGCAATTATTTAGTACAATTGAAACCCAGCATTGCCCCACCCTGCAAGCAGTTTGACTCAACTGACATTTAGTAACCCAAGAGAAGACCTCTTTATCACACTTTTATGAAGTTCATAGGTGGAAAGGAGAAAAAGACAAAAACTGAGAGAGAACAAAGGAGAGAAAAGAAAATGAAAAACTCCAAACTCACTGCTGGTTATAATTGTGCCCTGTAGAGAAAGTGTAGCTTGCTGTGTAATGGGGCCCTAAGTAAGAAGAAAATCCACTTAGTCAAAAATGACATCATATAAATATCATATAAGTATTTTGCAGTTCTTAGCATCAGTATTCCTGTTGGTGAATTCTAGTTTTTCTCATTTTTTTTCTTCTTTTAAAGTGTTTTTTTTTTTTAATTCTAATTCTTTGAGAGAATGATTCAAAGTTAATCAAGCCTGAACCTGACTCTGTTCCCACACTTGAGTCCAAATTGGCCAAGGTGAACACAAGACCTTGTGAGTATGACAATGTTATGTGCTGGTAGATCTAGACAGGTACTTGGTAAGAGATTGCTACTTAAACCTTAGATGTGAGGGTGATGGCAATGGTGATAGTTGTGAGTGGAGGTGTGGGAATTTGTTCTTCTGAATAAATTATATAATCCCGAGAGTCAATAATCCTATGATTCATTCATAACAAGATTTTTTTTTTCCATTTCATAGAATTCTGTCTCTCTTAATCATAATTGGGGCAAGCTTTTAATAGAATCCTCTTTTCCCTGACTCTGATATCCCCGATGAATCTCTTCCCACCACCACGAACTCCTACCCTGATGGGAACAATGATCTGAACTGTGTCAGGAGCTTCTCTTTGTCTCTTGAGGAACTAGTTTACATGCCTTTTAGGGTGAGGAAGGTTGGAGCAAGCTGGTTCCCTAGTTGGTGCGTCAAAATGTGACTGTACCTTTAGCTTCACTCCAACAGTGAAAGTAATATTTATATTTTGTCACTTTTGAATCAAATGAAATTTAACATTTAAATGCTTCCTCTATGCTTGTTTTTTTTTTTAATTTACCAGTCTTAAAATGCAGAAAATACAAATTATTTAAAAAGTCAATTTCTGAAGTAAAAAATATTTATAATTTCCTTAAGTATTTTCATTTAAATAGATTTCATTTTTAAAGTTCTTTTATTTTTCCACAATAATGGACTTACTGGAAAGTCATAGTCACAAGTAAAATAGTCCAAAAACACCTGGGACTAATTATGCCTCATTATGAGTACTCATTTTAAGTACTATATCAAATTAGCATTGCAGCATCTTTCTTTTCCTTGGCCTAAACATCTCATTTGTGTGGAAGCATTAGAATAAGAAATTGTGCCATGATGTAACCCATGCTCGCCCCTTAACACAAAATATTTATCTCAAGGAGAAAAAAGATTTCAATGTATTAAAGCCTGTTGTTGTTGCCGTTGTTAGTTGTTGTCGAGCCTATTGTAACTCATGGCGACCCCATGTGTGCAGAATAGAACTACTCCATAGAGTTTTCAAGGCTGTGACCTTTCAAAAGCAGGTCACCGGGCCTGTCTTTCAAAGTACCTCTGGGTGAGTTTGAACCACCTACCTTTTGGCTAGCAGTTGAGCATTTAACCATTTGTGCTACCCAGGGACTCCTGTATTAAAGCTTAGACAAGTACAAAAAGAACTAGAAATTAAATTTTTTAAAAAATGAATTTGATTAGAAGAGAACCAGATCAGGTATAAGAAACTGGTTAAAACATAGGGCATCTAAACACTAACCGGTAAAAATGCCTCCCACAATTGTGGAGTCACTTATTACGTATACTTCCACGGAAACTGTCAATACAATGTTTGGGATAAATGAAACAAAGAAAACAGAAAAGGGGCTATTTTGAATGATACTGTTAGATAATGTTCCCATGATATGTTAGGTATCACAGAGATGGTGCTGACCCAGAAGATGACCACATCAAAACCATCCCCACTGCAGATCGGTGAGTCTACCGATATTAGTAATGGGTGTGTTTGATAGCATTAGCGAAAGCAGTGAAAAGAAACTCAGGGAATAACAACGTCATTTGTCTTGCAAAGAAGAACCAGACAAAGCTGTTGGGGATAAAATATTCCAAGAAATAGATGAGCATGTTGAAACAGATTATGGAAATACTCCTCAAACTTGTATACGGGTGGTACAGCTGCCATGACAAGAGGGTGGGAAGACTTCACATTGAGTTTGTTCTGAGAATTCTGAGATGCAAGTAATATTTACTCACAGAGACGCTCTGGTTTATAAAGGTTTGCCTGTGGATCTGAATTCCACATAAAAGGTTGTTATAAAAAAAGGCGATTTCAGTAGCATCTAAACCTTCATAGCCCTGTCTCTTTAGCTTTAGGTGAAGAAAATAATTCAGAATACCAGTCTCCACTGTTTCACATTAAAGTAGGCTAACCATCCAATGCTGAGTTTATTGAGTTTATTAAGTGCTTATGAATTTATTTTTTTAATGAATAATTGTGGATTATCCCCACTTTGAAAAATTTTTTGAAAGATAATTACTGACTTCAAAAAATGCTGGATCTTGCTGAGCACTGAATGAACTTAATTGAACATTGCAAGGACCATACAATGTACTGGCCAATTTATGAATTTAAAGCAAAAATTGAACTTTAAAAAGGAGATTATAATGACTTAGTAGCAATTCTATCATTTAAATCTTAAGAATAGTTTTTAAGGCCAGTACAGCAATATCAAAAAAATGATAACCATAAGTTTTTCACAGGCTGATATTTTTCAGAAATAGTTAACTAGGTCTTTCTTGGTAGTCTGTCTTAGACTGGAAGCTCCGCTGAAGCCTGTCAACCATGGATGACCCTGTTGGTATTTGAAATACTGGTGGCATAGCTTCTGGCATCAAAGCAACACACAAGCCACCAGAGTATGACAAGCTGACAGACAAGTGGTGGCCAGTTTGAATGGGACAATCATATGGTCTACTATGCCAAGAATGACAAATTTAAGAGGAACAGTGTCACATTCATTGTCACAAAGAACATTTCAAGGTCTATTCTGAAGCATAGTGCTGTCAGTGATACGATAATATCCATACTCTTCTAAGGAATATCAGTTAATATGACTATTACTTGAATTTATGCACCAACAACTAATGCCAAAGGTGAAGAAATTGAAGATTTTTACCAACTTCTGCATTCTGATTAAACATGTAATCAGGGCACATTGATAATTATTGGTGATTGGAATTTGAAAGTTGAAAACAAAGAAGGATCAGTAGCTAGAAAATATGGCCTTGGTGATAGAAATGATGCTAGAGATCATGTGATAGAACTTTGTAAGACTAATGACTTATTCATTGCAAATACCTTTTCTCAACAACATAAAGGGTGACTACCCACGTGGACCTTGCTGGATGAAATACACAGGAATCAAATTGAATACCTCTGTGTGGAAAGAAATGATGGAGAAGCTCAATATCATTAGCTAGAACAAGGCCAGGGGCCGACTGAGGAACAGATCATCAATTGCTCATATGAACGTTCAAGCTGAAGCTGAAGAAAATTAAAACAAGTCCATGAGAGTCAAAGTACGACCTTGAGTATATCCCACCTGAATTCAGAGACCATCTTAAGAATAGATTTGACGCATTGAACACTAATGACCAAAGACTAGACGAATTGTGGGATGACATCAAGGACAGTGAAGAAAGGAAAAAGACAGGAGAGAGAAAAGACCAAAATGGATGTCAGAAGAGATTCTGAAACTTGATCTTGAACTTAGAGTAGCTAAAGCGAATGGGAGAAATGATGAAGTAAAATAGCTGAACAGAAGATTTCAAAGGGCGGCTTGAGAAGACAAAGTAAAGTATTATAATGAAATGTTCAAAGACCTGGAGTTAGAAAACCAAAAGGGAAGAACATGCTCGGAATTTCTCAAGCTGAAAGAACTGAAGAAAAATTCAAGCCTCGAGTTGTAATACTGAAGGATTCTATGGCAAAAAATTGAAAGATGTAGGAAGCATCAAAGAAAATAGAAGGAATACACAGAGTCACTGTGCCAAAAAGAATTGATCGACATTCAAACATTTGAGGGGGGTAGCATATGATCAAGAACCAATGGTATTGAAGGAAGAAGTCCAAGCTGCACTGAGGGCATTGGCAAAAAAACTAAGGCTCTAGGAAATGACAGAATACCAACTGAGATGTTTCAACAAACAGATGCAGTGTTGGAAGCGCTTATCTGACTATGCCAAGAAATTTGGAAGACAGCTATCTGGCCAACTGACTAGAAGAAATCCATAAACACACCCATTCCAAAGAAAGGTGATCCAATGGAATTTGGAAATTATCAATCAATATCATTAATATCACATGCAAGTAAAATTATGCTGAAGATAATTCAAAAACAGTTGTAGCAGTACATCGAAAGGAAACTGCCAGAAATTCAAGCCGGATTTCAGAAAGGACATGGAATAAAGGATATCATTGCTGATGCCCAATGGATCTTGGCTGAAAGCAGAGAATACCAGAAAGATGTTTACTTGTGTTTTATTGACTATGCAAAAGCATTTGACTGTGTGGATCATATCAAATTATGAATAATATTGTGAAAAATAGGAATTCCAGAATACTTAACTGTGCTCATGAGGAGCCGTATATAGACTGAGAGGCAGTCGTTTGAACAGAACAAGGGGATGCTGCGTGGTTTAAAGTCAGCAAAGGTGCGCATCAGGGTTGTATCCTTTCACCATTCTTATTCAATCCGTATACTGAGCAAATAATTTGAGAGGCTGGACTATATGAAGAAGAATGTGGCATCAGGATTGGAGGAAGACTCATTAAGAACCTGTGACAAGCAGATGATACAACCTTGCTTGCTGAAGTGAAGAGGATTTGAAGCATTTACTGATGAAGACCTAAGACTACACACTTCACTATGGATAACACCTGAAAACACACACGCACACACACACACAGCCTCACAACTGGATTGATAATCAACATCATGATAAATGGAGAAAAGATTGAAGTGGTCAAGAATTTTGTTTTACTTGGATCCACAATCAACATTCATGGAAACATCAGTCAAGAAATCAAACAGCATATTGCACCAGGCCAATCTGATGCAAAAGACACCTTTTAAGTGTTAAAAAGCAAAGATGTCACTTTGAGGACTAAGGTGCGCCTGACCCAAGCCATGGTGTTTTCAATCGCCTCATATGCATGCGAGAGCTGGACAATGAATAAGGAAGATGGAAAAAGAATTGATGCCTTTGAAGTATGGTGTTGAAGAATATTGAATATATTGTGGACTGCCAGAACCAAAAAAAAAACCCAAACCCATTGCCATTGACTCAATTCCAACTCATAGCAACCCTATAGGACAGAGTAGAACTTCCCCATAGGATTTCCAAGGAGTGGCTGGTGGATTCAAACTGCCGACCTTTTGGTTAGCAGACAAGCTCTTAACCACTGCACCACCCAGGCTCCAGACTGACAGAAGAAGGATCAAATTTGTCTTGGAAGAAGTACAGCCAGAATGCTCCTTAGAAGCAGGAATGGTGAGACTTCATCTCACATACTTTGGACGTGTTATCGGGGGGACAAGTCCCTACAGAAGGACATCATGTTTGGTAAAGGTTCATCAAAAAAAGCAGGAGACCCTCAACAAAATGGATTGACACAGTGGCTCCAACAACGGGCTCGAGCATAACAATTGTGAGGATGGCACAGGACCGTGCACTGTTTTGTTCTGTTGTACATAGGGGTCGCTGTGACTCAGAACCAGCTCAATGGCTCCAAACCAACAGAGCATTATCTGTATATTCCTCAAGAAGAATCTTCATTATTTTGAAATACATAATATGAGAAAGTTCAACTGGATTTGAAATCCATCCAAATTAGTATAAAAAGTGTCAATATTACACTTGTCAATGAAAAGTAATAGCTGTTAGGTGGAAAGAACACTCACGTCCTTGAAAGATAATTTATAGATTGAATTATCTGAGCTCTGTTTGATAGCAAGGAAGGAAAGTTCATTAATTAAAGCAAAAGCATAGAATGTTGTCCTGCCCTTTGCCACTGTCCGCGTGTGCAAGCAAAGCTTCTTGTCAATGGTGTATCAAGAATTTGAAGAGGTCATCATTTAAAACTTTGATCAATAATTGCATGTTGCTATTTCAAGCATAGGAGTCCTGCTACCAAAGCAATTTAAAAAATGTACTCAAGTAGTTACCCTTCCTGGTCTTTTTTCCCTGCTGTCCTGATGCCTACCCACCATCTCCTCATCCCTCTACGGACTGTGGTGACCCAATGATATGTCCTGGTGGCCACCCAAAACCTCACCACAAAGCTTTCAAAGGGAACATGCCCAAGGGCGTGGCTGGGGCACAGCAGACAGCCTCAGTGGTCAGCTGTTGGCTTGGCCGGCAATTTTTGACATTGTACAGCAGCTGCGGAGCCCATCCTTACCCCAATTTTCCTGTAGTGCTTTCCAAGTGACTGAGAAGCTCTCCAACTGGTGACCATGGAAGCTGCCAATGTCAGGGAGAGGGCCCACTGTTCACTCCATTTTAGGGGAGAATCTGACTGGGAGGTGGGCCAGTAGGAAAAGTCGAGGGAGTACTTTTCTCTCTCTATAAAACACCGCCTCTCTACTCTGTCACCCTCAAGGTCAAAGAACATGGCTCAACCTTGAAGTTCTTTACACTCCCTGGCAGGTTTTACATAATTTTTGTATGCTTGTTTCACTGCTCAGGGTGTAGGCGATGCTGATGATGCATCCCCTTTGGGGATACTCTAACATCCCTTATTTGGAATCTAGCCTTCAGATTCACAGGCTGGAACTGAGACACAACTTACATTCTGAGTCCTCGCTCTTGAAATAGCCAATGAGTTTGATCTGGTCCTCAATGCGTTCAAAGGCTTGGACTTCTAATTTGCTATTGATGATCTCCACTGGGTCTTCAATTAGCTGAAAAGCCAGACACACACACGCACACACAAATATCCAAATAAGAGAGCTATTCTTTTTCCAGCCAGGAAATCGGACACGTATATAGAATGCTTCAGATGGACATTATAGTGAGTTTTGTGGTTGGCGCCTCAGCATCCATCCCACCCCTCCCCCAATGAGCAGCATCAGCAGTGCCTTTTGAGGAATTGGCCTGAACTCAAGAGGGGGGCTGGCTGATCCGTAGGCAATTCTATTTCTTTTGCCAGTTATTGATTCAAGAATGGGCATGTGATCTGATTTTGACCAATGAGACTTCAGGACAGATTTGCTGAAGGGCTTTGGAAAATTGTTTATTCTTGAGAGAGCACGGGAAGCCACTACATATAAATGAGGGAATACGATGTACCTGCTGCTGGCCACCTTGTAACTAGCTTGAGGGCAAAGCCAACCTACTGAAAACAGCATTTTCTTGGATTTACAGAGAAAAATGGAGGTGGAGCCCTGATCAAGTCTAAAATCTGACCGAAGTCTGATCTTCAGCCTATGTAGGTCAACCACATTGCTTATTGTTTAAGGTAGTTAGTGTCTGGTTTCTGTTACTTGCATCTAAAAGCCTCTGAGTTGACAGAATTGGGACAGCACCGTGTTGTCCCAGAGCTGCTCTGGTGCCCCCTCGGTTTTATTAGGACTTGAGTATGGGTCAATGAAATAACAAAGCAGGGTCTATGGGCACTTTTACACAAGAGATGGCCTTCAACTCACTTCTAATCTTCTCACTGGGTTTTGGAGGCTCTGAAGAAAAGCAATAGGCCACTGGGTACCAGCTGGTCAATAGGAATAACCAGTATGGATGTTCAACAGCAGTTTCTTTGTCTGTGCAGGGACCTGTATTCACAAACATTTAGCTTCACAGTTGCTATTAAAAGTGTGAGTTTATCTATGGGGAAAGTATTTTTATTGTGTTTGTTTCTCTGTTTGAGCATATAGATCCGAGGGTGTGTATACCTCCATGGCTGAGAGTGAGTGAGATATTGGGGGGCTCTTTAGTCCTGTCTTTTCTTTATTCTGCTCTGAGGGTAACTCAGAGTAACTTAGCCGATTGTTACTCCTCTCCCTATTCTATCTTCAAATCTCTTTCCCACACTCTCCTTAGTAGTGCTGGAATAAAGCCAAGGGAATTTTGGTGGATGTCATTGTATAACTGGTAAGAAAATTAGCATGTTACTACCACACAGTCCTGATTTGTGACCCTCTGGTCACTAATAAAAGGTGACTTAAGGGTCAGCTTCCTAGTAGAAGGAAATAGCACAGCGATGTAGGAACTCTGATTGTTCTGTGAAGCCTGAGAAATCTGTCTCAGACCAGGTCAGGGTCTCCAGTTTCCCTGCTCTTACATTGGGGTTTTACCTTCCACCTATATTTGAGCCTGAATAGCTCTATGCAGGCCATTGTGCATATATACTCACATCCAAGAGAAATTCCACCAAGACATCGGCTGCAAACTCGCCATCAAACTCAATTGTGCGATCACCCTTAAGAATATACAGGCTTCCTTCTTCATCGAAACCTGGAAGAAACAAAAAGATTCCAGGACAAGGTTGTCCTGATGTAGGAGTAGCCATCGTGTTGTCTGAGGCCTGGCTCTGGGTCTTCGATGACAGTGGATCAGGATCAGAGGAACTAGCATTAACCTAAGGACCAGTTCCCTGGAAACACCACCACTGAAGAGCTCCCAGACTGGGAATTGAGTTTGAAATAGTCAAGAACCAACCTGAATTTGAACTTCAAAGAAAAATCTCTTCTCCATACCACCACTACTTTGCTTTTCCAAAAACACTGGTGACCCCATGTCACTCTCCTTATTAAAAAGGTTTAATGATTCTACTGCCCACCTGACTCCTAAATCTGACAGTCAAGCCCCTCCACATTCTAGTGCCAACCATATCTCCTGCATCCTCCCTTGGGTAGGCCTGCTTTCCTTTGAAAAACACTCCCTTAATCCTTTGTGCCACTCCTTATGCTTCTTGTACACGTGCTGAGATGTAAGGGCAATAAAAGGAAACATGACAGAGCAGAATTCTCTGTACTTACATTCTCTCTGTTCCCAAACCTGGAGAAGCCTCCACCCCTCCACAACTGAAGGAGCTCAGTTGGCTCCTTCAGACCTCAGCTAGGACTCATCTTACTAATGAGGCCACTCCAATAACACTGGGGTCTTTATTGATAGTCCCCAGCTCCATTTACAGGTGTCCACTATAACAGAAAGGGGGCAGTGGTGGTTCAGTGGTAGCATTCTTGCCTTCCATGTAGGAAACCCAGGTTCAATTCCCAGTCAGTGCAACTCAAGCATAGCCACCACCCTTCTATCAGTAGAGAATTGGGTGTTTCTATGATGCGAACAGGTTTCAACGGGGCTTCCAGACTAAGATGGACTAGGAAGAAAGACCTGGTGATTTATTTCTGAAAAACCTACCAAAGAAAACCCTATGGATCTGATTCTGTTGTGCATGGGGCTGCCATCAGTCAAAGTTGATGTGATGGTAGTTAACTGTAACAGAAGGCTCTCTGAGAGTGGGACCACAGTCTTCTTGGTATCCTAGTTCCTTGCCCAGAGCCTGGACATAACGAATGAGTGGACAGAATGAATTCCTTGTTTTCCTGTTCTAGCAGAATCCTGTATATCTGCTTTTCCACTTAGCCTGTAAACACTGCAAGGGCATCTTCTCCTTTCCTACCCTCCACTGCCCTTGGTGTAAGTCTGTGTACTTAACAAATGC
This sequence comes from Loxodonta africana, assembly GCF_030014295.1. Lineage (NCBI taxonomy): Eukaryota > Metazoa > Chordata > Mammalia > Proboscidea > Elephantidae > Loxodonta > Loxodonta africana. The sequence continues at coordinate 159,900,877 of NC_087344.1, read as the reverse complement.
TTTCTGGAAAACCACATTTTCCCCCAGGAATGCTAAATAGCTGAGGTTGGCATTTAGTCCAACTGCCTGGCATCCTAACTCCTTAGATTGATTGTTTTCAAACTCTCTATTGCTGGAGAATGCTTTCTCCAAACGAATTCTTCTGCAGAACCTCCAGGGAAAAGGCAGCTGGACTGCTGCCTGCTATGCCTCAAGGCAACTCTGAGGATCCCCTGGCACACTGGGGATCATTGGTTATAAATCTAAAGGAGCATCGTGCCCGCACTGCTTGAAGTCAGCAATGGCCAATCTCAATAGACACGTCACTCAGTGCCCACTGTTAGATTTTTTCTGAGTGAGACCAGTTAGGAGGCTGTTGCACTAGTTCAGGCAGAGCCTGATGGGAGCCAAACTAAGGCAAATGGAGAAGAGATAAACATGAAAAGAGCAAGTTCACAAAATACAACCACTGTCCAGTAAACTCCAAGGGTCAAATAGCCAGAAAGACGCTACTCCAATTCCTCTAGGCTGAGCTTGGAGAAAAGTTCCTGAAGACGTACCAAGCCCCATCATGTCTTTGCTGGAAGAATACCCACTGGTCCATTCTTATGAGTGCTTTCCCCAGCTTGTTCTACCCAAACTTTTAAATCACTGGAACACCACTGTTTCCCTGCAGCTAAGTTTACTGGAAATTCTCCCAAACTGAATTTCTCACTAAAACAATGGGAAGGGGGACTACTAAGGAATCAATAGGCTGCTAGGGGAGAAGGCAGAACTCACTAAGCTGCTTTTGACTCTACGGAAAGAGTTTAACATACTTTGCTTCCCTGCTCAAGGGAAAGAACACTCCTTAATTTATCTCCAGGGAAGGAGATACCGCAGACATTCGTATTAATAATTCATTACCATTTTACAGTCATGAGTTCTTCCTCTTGTCTAACCTAAATATTGACTCCTGTAGTTTAAATCTTTTTGAAAAAATCTGGACTTCTTGAAAATAAAATAGAAAACAGTTGTCTGTAATTCTCCAGGATAATGAACTTTCACGGGCCTGAAAATATTTATTGAATCACCACTAATAATGTTTTTTTTCCCTATGCTTACTACTCCGAATCCAATCAACCTTTCTTCAAAGGTCCTGTTTTATAATCTGCTGCTATTTTTTTAAAGAGCCTCTCTTCACTGACCATGCAGAAAAAGGCAAATGCGCAGAACATGTGTGTGGGTGTTTGAAAACTGGAGGAGTTACCTGTACTCTCTGTGCTTGGGATTACAGGTACAAGAATCTTAAAGAGCACTGGCATTTAAGTATGACCTAAGGACACAAGAGATTACAACTTCCACTGCGTAGTCACTTACCCGTTCCTCTCCTCAATGCTCCCTGTCATCCTTTGTGATAATGCCCGGCTGGGTTTTAGCCTTAAATTTAGAAGCCACTTGGGACCCCAGAGTCACTACTATTAAAGCTATCTTTTGTTGCTTGCTTCAGCCAAGAGACAAGGAGATAATAGGTGATGGAAGAAGAGATCCGACATCTCTCAGAGAGATCACCATGGTGGAGAAACAGAGAATCTAGCCTTTGAGCTTGCTCTAGTTGCTGAAGAATAAAGGCTTAGTTCTTTAGTGTTATTTTCTCTAGGAAGGAACTGCTCATTGTACAGAAACAAAAATATTATCAGATGATTAATGTGAAACTATTCAGATCAGGCTGGGACTTATATTTATGAACTCTTTCCAACCCAAACTAAGCTATGCACCATCATTTTATATTTATCTTAAAAATAGTCCAACTATCATTGGAGAATAAATGCAACTGTCCTTTTTTGGCAAGAGATATTTGTTTTTTCCTTGTATATCCCAAAAGTCACACTTACCTAGTTTCTTGGCAAGCTTGGCTTCTTTCTTGGAATCCACCATCACAAAGCCTATATCTTTATGCTCTAGGACCTGGGCCACAAGCTGAAGGGAAAGACAAATAGGAGGGTAAGTGGGCTGAGGGAGAAAGACGGTAGAAAATATCACAAAACAATATTTTGATGTATTGACAGGATGGTTCTCCTCCATACTTCCTGTTAGTCTGGCCAATTGAAGCAGCAGCTAAGGAATTCTGTGCTTATTATCTCAGGTGAAGGATGACTCAGCAGAATGCTGAGAACCAAGGAGATCAAATCTGAAGACCAGGCCTAAGATAAAAGAGCTGAAAGAATATATCCAATGTGACACCCTCCTCTGCCTTTGCCATAGGTAAAATTGAACTGGGAGAAGGGAGAATCAGAAAGGAAGCAAAAGTACCTGAGAAGTGGCTCTGAGCCTTGCCCCTGCTGTCAGGTCAACCTGGAATAGGGTGGGGACGCAAGAGGACCACAGATAGTTTGAGGGATCTTAGAATAAAGGAGGCCCAAATCCCCTATATCCTAGCATAATCCTCCAGTCCCCCCACCCAGTGCTTGTGGCATAGAAATGCTCATTTGGTGTATCTGGCAAATAGGCCTGAGAGGGCCTCTCCAGATTTCCTGAAGCCCATTGACAGGAAGGAGTGGTAGAGTGTCTCCTGTGTGGCCAAGAGTGACACAGTAGGAAGTATAGTTGGGGAGGGAGGAAAGCACAGAGAGACTTCAGCTCCAAAGGTAAGGTGGATGCAGCAGTGTCCTCAGTGGGCAGATGGCTGAAAACTACTCTGGGCTGATACCAGTTTTGAGGATGCCACAGAGCACGAGATTGGCACCATGCTAAGCTCCCTGAAACTTAGATATGAGGAGATAGGGAGACCCTCAGTTGCCTGAGATCTAATCCCTGCCATATGGCTGAATGGAGGCTTGAAATAGAAATAGAGTGGAGATGCTACTGGAGAGATCATGAGACACTAATCTTACTTTTTTAAAATTAAACTTTTGAAAAGACAATTGGAGATTAGAATGCAGTTGTAAGAAAGAATACAGACAGTACACTTTACCTTATTTCCTACAATGGTAGCATATTGCAAAACTACAGTATGCTATCACAGCTGGGATATTGACATCAACACAGTCAAGACATAGAACTTTTCCATGACCTTAAAGACCCTTTGTATTGCCTTTTTACAGCCACCTTCACTTACTCCAGTTCCCACCTCCACCGATCTCTTCTCCATTTTTATAATTTTTTCATTTCAAGAGTGTTTTATAAACAGGATCATACAGCATGTAACTTTTAGGACTAACTTTTTTCATCAGCATAATTCTCTCCCTGGAGGTCCATCCAGGTTGTTATGTGTATCAATAGATCATTCCTTTTTATTGCTGAGTAGTAGCTCATGATATGAGGTACCACAGCTGGTTTAGTCTTCACCTGTTGAAAGACATCTGGGCTATTTATATTTTCGGGCTATGATGAATATACCCAAAACCCATTGCCAGTGAGTCAATTCCGACTCATGGCAACCCTATAGGACAGAGTAGAACTGCCCCATAGAGTTTCCAAGGAGCGCCTGGTGGATTCGAACTGCCCACCTCTTGGTTAGCAGCCGTAGCACTTAACCACTACGCCACCAGGGTTTCCATGATGAATATAGCTGTTATAAACATTCATGTACAGGTTTTTGTGTGAATGTTGATCTTAACTTCTCTGAGATAAATGCCCAGGCGGGCAATTGCTGGGTCACATACTAGCCACATATTTAGTGTTTAAAGAAAGTAACGAGCTTTTCCAGACTGGCAGTAGCATTTTACATCCCCACCAACAATGTATGAGTGATCCAGCTTGTCTGCAAACCTGCCAGAATGTGGTGGTGTCACTATTTTTATTTCAGCCATTCTGACAAGCATGTGGTGGGATCTCACTGTGGTTTGGGTTTGCATTTCCCTAATGGCTAATGATGTTAAAGATATTTTTCATGTGCTTGTTTGCCATGGATTGTGCTTTTGGTGTGAAGTCTATGAACTCTGCCTAGCTCTAGATCTCAACGTTTTCTCTTATTTTTTCCCTAAAAGTTTTATATTTTACGTTCAAACTCATGGTTCATCTTCAGGTAAATCTTGCTTCAGATGTGAGATTTAGATTGAGGTTTGATTTTTTTTTGCCGGCGGATATCTGATTGCTTCAGCACTATTTGTTTCCTCCATTGAATTGCTTTTGCACCTTCGTCAAAAATCAGTTGGCATATTTGTGCGCATTTATTTCTGGTTTTTCAATTCTGTTCCATTGATCTATGTGCCTATCCCTCCACCAATACCTCGTAGTCTTGGTTACAGTAGCTATATGATAAGTCTTGAAGTTGAATAGACTGATTTCTACCACTACATTCTTTTTTTTTCAAAATTGCTTTAGCTATTCTAGATCCTTTGCCTGTTCCTATAAATTTAAGAATAATCTTGTGTAAAACCTGTTGCTGTAAGTCAATTCCAACTTACAGTGACTCTATAGGACGGAGTAGAACTGCCCCATAGGGCTTCCAAGTTGCTGCTGGTGGATTTGAACTGTTGACCTTTCGGTTAGCAGCCGAACACTTAACCACTGTGCCACCAATCTTGTCTAGAAGTATAAAACTTCTTGCTGAGGCTTTGATAGGAATCGTGTTAAATCTGTGTGTTAATTTAGGGAGAATTGAAATCTATTTTATGTTGGTCTCCCAATCCATGAACATGTTATGTCTCTCCATTTATTTAGATATCATTTGATGTCTTTCATCAGCATTGTATAGTTTTCAGCACACAAGTCCTATACATGTTTTGTTAAAGTTACACCTAACTAATTTTAAAAAAAAATTTAAATTGGCATCATATTTTAAATTTTGGTGTCCACATGTTCATTGCTAGTACATAGAAGTACAAGTGATTTTTGTATGTTTATCTAGTATTCTGTTACCCCGCTGAGCTCACTAATTCCAGTTTTTTTTTATTGTTTGTTTTCTTTCTTATTTTTATTTATTTTGCTGTTGTTGAGAATATACACAGCAAGTCATGCACCAATTCAACAGTTTCTACATGTACAATTTAGTGACATTGATTACATTCTTTGAGTTGTGTAACCATTCTCACCCCGCTTTTCTGAGTTTTTCCTCCTCCATTAACATAAACTCACTGTCCCCTAAGGTTCCTATCTAATCTTTAGAGTTGCTGTTGTCAATTTGATCCCCATATAGGTAGTTCTTAAAAGAGCATAATACTCAAGGCAGACTTTGTTACTAGTTAAGCTAAATTATTGTTCAGTTTTAAGATGACTTCAGGGGATATTTTTGGTTTAAGGTTTAAAGATTATCTCAGAGCAATAGTTTCAGGGGTTTACCTAAACTTCATGGCTCCAGGAAGTCCGGAGTGCATGAGAATTTGAGATTCTGTTCTGCATATTCCCCCGTTTGATCAAGATTCTTTTGTGGAATCTTTTATCAAAATGTTCAGTAATGTAGCCGGGCACCTGATCCAGTCCTTCTGGTCTCGTGGCAAAGGAGGTGATTGTTCATGCAGGCAATTAGCCACACCTTCCATGTGCTCCTCTTATTTCTGACTCTCCTTCTTTCTCTGTTGCTCCAGGTGAATAAAGACCAATTGTTGTGCCAGAAGGTTTTTTTTTTTTTGTAAATTCCTTGGGATTTTTTACATAGATAATCATGTCATCTGCATATAGGGACAGTTTTGTTTCTTTCTTTCCAACCTGTATGCTTTTTATTTCTTTGTGTTGCCTTATTGCATTTGCTAGAATGTCCGGCATTATAGTAATATGAGTGTGAGAAAGGACGTCCTTGCCTTGTTCTCAACCTTAGGGGGAAAGCATTCAATCTTTCACTGTTAAGTATAGTGTTAGCTGTGGGTTTTATGTAGCTGCTCCTTATCAAGTTGAGGAAGCTCCTCTTACTCCTTGTTTGCTGAGAGTTTTATTTTCTGGAAGAGATTGTGTAGGATTGGTATTATTTAAAAAAAAAAAAAATTGTTAGAGTTTTCCAGTGAGACCATGTGGGCCCAGATATTTCTTTTTTGAGAACTTTAAAATTACAAATTCAAATTCCTTGAGAAATTAAAATGATTTGTTTCATATTGGATGAGTTGAGGTAGTTTGTGTTTTTCTAGGAACTGGTCCTTTAGAGCCAATTCATCTGAATTCAGTTTTTTTTTTTTTTCCTTCAGTTTACAAAGGCAATATGGTACAAATATCAAATACTACATAACCCTGATCACAGTCTGGGCAGGAAGTGTCAAACACACTAATATTTCTATAGCATATTTGTACTAAGCAGGATAAATAAAGACTGTAAATATCCTCATATCACTTCAGTTAGGTTTTGTCACCAAATAAGCTTCCAGTAAACTGACAAAAGAGCTTTTGGTTTCCAGCTTTTGGTTTGGCATTTTGGATTTTGGAATTGTGGATAAGGGATTGTGAACCTGAAGTAAGTAGTAGAAGATTGATTAGAGTCTAGGTCTATTTGGCTCTACAAGGTATGTTGAAAAACCCTCTACTTTCTCTTTTATGTTTGCTTCTTTCTTCTCACTCCCACATCTTTCTTCATTTTTCCCAGCATCTGTGGCCTCTCTCCTTGGATTTATTCTCTTGTTGTTAATGTCTCTGAGGTCTTCCTTTGGCTATTTATTCTTTCCTCTCTAACATTCTCACCTGGTCCTCAGTCTCTTTCTCTCTACCTCCCCAAAACCCCTTCTTTGAAGGCTAAGGGTATTGGGCAGAAACACAGAAAGCTGCTCTGTGTAGTGTCTTGGTGGCTCGGGGGGAGGGGGATGTACAAATGATACCCTCCCCTCTACAGCTTTTCTTTTTCTTGGATTTTGGCTGGGATTAGGGAAGGCTTAGAATGAAAGGCATTATCATTAATATTTATGCTGTGACTCATCTTGAGCTTCCCTACAATGCCTGCACATGTCAGTTGTTATGAAACTCACTTGGTTTTAGAGTATTGCATTAAATTTGTTAGAAAAGATCACTTCTGAATGAACTTCCTGGATTTCAGTGTAAGTCATTCTGTCCTATCTAGTGCTGTCAAAATTTTACCTTAAATGTCTCCTTGTCTATCATTCAAAGCCAATGATGTTGAGACCTAATGGCTTGGTGATTATCTTAGTTATCTAGTGCTGTTACGACAGAAATACCACAGGTGGTTGGCTTTCACAAACAGAAATTTATTCTCTCACAGTCTAGAAGGCTAGAAGCCTGAAATCAGGGTGCCAGATAGAGGGGGAGTCTTTCTCTCTCTGTTGGCTCTGGGGGAAGGTCCTTGTCATCAATCTTCCCTTGGTCTAGGAGCTTCTCAATACAGGGACCCCAGGTCCAAAAAATGCACTATTCTCCTGGCTTTTCTTCCTTTGCAATTTGAGGTCCCTCTCCTTTCTGCGTACTTCTTTCTTTTATATCTCAAAAGAGATTGAATCAATATACAACCTAATCCTATAGATTGAGTCCTACCTTATTTAACATAACTGCCTCTAGTCCTGCTTCACTAACATCATTGTCATTGTTGTTAGGTGCCCTTAAGTCAGTTTCAATTTATAGGTTAGGATTTACAACACGTACGATAATTCTATCAGATCACAAAATAGAGGACAATCATACAGCACTGGGAATCGTGGCCTAGCCAAGTTGACACAAGTTTTTGTGGACGCAGTTCAATCCGTAACAGTAATATTATAAACAGTGCTGCAATAAACATGGGTGTGCATGTATCTGTTTGTATAAAGGCTCTTATTTCTCTAGGATATATTCCGAGGAGTGGGATTGCTGAGTCATATGGTAGTTCTATTTCTAGCTTTTTAAAAAAGTGCCAAATCGATTTCCAAAGTGGTTGTACTGTTTTACATTCCCACCAGCAGTGTATAAGTGTGCCAATCTCTCCACAGTCTCTCCAACATTTATTATTTTGTGTTTTTTGGATTAATGCCAGCCTTGTTGGAGTTAGATGGAATCTCATTGTAGTTTTGATTTGCATTTCTCTAATGGCTAATGATCGAGAGCATTTCCTTGTGTTAGCTGCCTGAATGTCTTCTTTAGTGAAGTGTCTGTTCATATCCTTTGCCCATTTTTTAATTGGGTTGTTTGTCTTTTGTGGTTGAGTTTTAGCAGAATCATTTAGATTTTAGAGATCAGGCACTGGTCGGAGATGTCGTAGAGGAAAATATTTTCCCAGTCTGTAGGTGGTCTTTTTTTTACTCTTTTGGTGAAGTCTTTAGATGAGCATACGTGTTTGATTTTTAGGAGCTCCCAGTTATCTGGTTTCTCTTCGTCATCGTTAGTAATGTTTTGTATTCTGTTTATGTCTTGTATTAGGGCTCCTAACGTTGTGCCTATTTTTTCTTCCATGCTTTTTATCGTTTTAGACTTTATGTTCAGGTTTTTGATCCATTTGGAGTTAGTTTTTGTGCATGGTGTGAGGTATGGGTCCTGTTTCATTTTTTTGTAGATGGATATCCAGTTATGCCAGCACCATTTGTTAAAAAAGCCTATCTTTTCCCCAATTAATTGACACTGGGCCTTTGTCAAATATCAGCTGCTCATATGTGGATGGGTTAATGTTTGGATTCTCAACTCTGTTCCATTGGTCTATGTGTCTATTGTTGTACTAGTACCAGGCTGTTTTGACTACTCTTAACAGTGATATTAGAAAGTTTCTGTACACTAGGGTAGGAGCTTCTAATAGTGGTTCTTAAACTTCCAGTGTGCAGGAGAATCACTGGGGCTCTGAAAGTGAAGTAGAGGTGGGGTGGGGCTCAGGAATCTGTATTTTTATAAACCACACAACCGCACCCCATGATTCTGACACAGCACATCTCATACCACACGCTGGAAAACACTGCTATAAATGGTTGTCAATTCATCCAAAAGTAATCTGGCCTAGTGTTCTTCCAACTGTGACCCATGGGGCCATGCTTGGCTCTCTCATCCCCTCTGCCTTTCGTGTAGGTAAAAAGAATTAGTAACAGTGAGAATATAAGAAATGAAAGAGCAAATAAAAAATTTAATCTGAGAATTAAACAGAGAATTTAACTGTCATCTCTCCTTGCATACACAGACATGTTTTGATTTTTTCAGGTAGATGCAAGTGGTGTGCCTCTCCTAGTCATGTTAAGCATGGCCTTCTAGTTACCTAACTGGTATTCAGGTGACTTTTGAAGATATGGAGCCTTGGTGGCATAGTGGTTAAGAGCTCAGCTGCTACCAAAAAGTCAGCAGTTGAAATCCACCACTCGCTCCTTGGAAACTCTATGGGGCAGTTCTACTCTGTCCTATAGGGTCACTATGGGTCGGAATCGACTCAACAGGGTTTTTTTTTTTTTTTTTTTTAGGATATATGAGTGGAAGGTAATATCTCAGACTAACTAAATTCTGTTTTCCTTTTTAACTAAGTACAACCAGTCACTGTCCTCTCCCACGAATGGATAAAACAGCCAGCAATCAGAGATGTACCAGGAACTGGAACTAGCTGAGACCTGCCCCGCCTCCTCCTTGGCACCCTGCCTCACAATTCCTGCAGCACCCTGTCATTCTCGCCTCCCACACTGACTAGGCCCAAAGTCTGCCCACTTGAGCCCCGTCATCACTTTCAGCAGCCCAGCAAGCATGCCGATGGGTATATGCCAGGAGTGGCCTGGGCTACTAGTGACCAGTGGCATCACAGTGAGACTGCGTGGGAAGAAAATGACCGTAGCGAAAGCCTAGAGCCTTCTGGGCTGACTCCTGGCATTATCTAGCCCCCTCAGGACCAGTGACCCCTGCTGAGCCAGTGAGGCTGGCATGACATTGTCTGCCTCTCACATTTGACTAAGTCTTGCTTCTACCTCTGCTCAATCTCTAACTCCCTAGCTCAAATGTCACCTTCTCACCTCTTTTCAATCCAAACTGTGCAAAGCCCAGCTTCAGTCTTATGTTATACCCTAGTCCCCATAGATTTCTCCTTTCTGTTAATCCCCACACCCTATCACAAGGACGCAGTATTCTAGCACGTATTTTGGTGCAACCCAAAGCTTGGAGGTTTGAGTCTGCCCAGAGATATCTCGGAAGAAAGGCCTCATGATCTGCTTCTGAAAATTGAACCAATGAAAACCCTATGGAGCACAGTTCTGCCCTGACACACATGGGGTTGCCATGAGTTGGAATCAACTGGACAGCAACTGATATAAACAACAACAACAACAAAAAACCAAACCCAACCCAGTGCCGTTGAGTTGATTCCGACTCATAGTGACCATATAGGACAGAATAGAATTGCCCCATAGAGTTTCCGAGGAGTGCCTGGCAGATTCGAACTGCCAACCCTTTGTAGCACTTAACCATTATGCCACCAGAGTTTCCAATGGATATAAATCTCTTCTGTGTTGTGAATCTTTCCTCCTTTAAGGAGAAGGACCCCGTTTTCTGCTTCTTTTGTATCTTGCACAGTTCCTTGGAAACACTCAACATTCTTGTGGATGAATAAAAGCACTGACCCATGTACTTCACAAGTTCTAGGTTCTTGTGAGCCAGTGGGAAAGGTGGCAATTTTATCAATATATAGTGACCGGAAGTTGTAGATACGAGAAGAAAAGGTAGAGTCACATCAGCTTCCTAAGTTCCCAGAAAACAGGAATACTCTTACTAATTCAGATTACAATTTTCTCCTTTTGAATTTTAATCTCCCCCCTGCTGATTTTGTTTGTTTGGTTTCTTCCCAGATGGTCACGCCTGTTGTCAGTCTCTCCTAGGGAATAGGGGTTATCTCTTATTGGTTGGTCATGTGGCATCCCCTGAGCACTGGTGCAATGCTCATCCTTTCCAGAAACAGTAGAATTTGCTTTCACTATTGCAGGTTCCATTGAGTGTAAAAAGAACTTAAAAAAAAAAAAAGTTCTAGGTAAATAATATGCATAATTCAAAATTCAAGAAGTGGCTATTTATAGCATATTGTTACTCTTTCTCCTTTTATATTGTATTGTGCATATACTTATTGTACTTTTACTAGCATTTTACTTCTGTAATGATGGGATCCAAGTATACCTCATTGTTAAGGGAGTAAATGACCCAGGGGTGCTGTGTCCCAGTGGTTAAGAGCACAGGTCTTAGAATCGGAGATCTGGACTCCTGGCTGGATCATAAGCCTGTGCTGTGGCTCAGTTTAAAATGTGGACAATAACAATATCTACTTCATAAAGCTGTTTGAAGATTAAATGATATAATGCGTGTAAAGTACATAGCACAGTTCTTGGCTTATAAAAAGTGCTTAATAAATATTAGATTTTCTCTTAATATTATGACAGCTGGATAGAGTTCAGGGACTTAACGTCAATTCAGAAACACCAAAGCCTAACTTACTAGAATGGAAATAGAACAATAATTACTAATAGAGGACCTACTATGTTCAAGATACTGTGCTAAACAAAAATGTGCAAGACATGTCTCAGCTCCGAGGACCCTATGACTTAGTTAGGGAGGCATGGCATGCACACCTGAGGAAGCTAATGAAAACTTATAACAATACACAGAGATTCTGGTATGTGTGCAAGGACTAGGATAGGACACAAGTGCTATGGGAGAGAGCGGGAGCTCCGTAGGCAGGGAGGTCAGGTCATGCAGAGCCCAGTGGGCTGTGTTAAGTACTGTGGATTTTATTTCCATTGCACTCAGAATGGAGTCTCAGATCCCTAACATGGCCTACAAGAACCTACATGATTTGCCCTCCTTGCCTCTTCAGCTTCATTTGGTGCCACTCTCCCCCTCACTTAATATACTATTTTTCGGTTCCTCAAAACATCAAGCCCTTTCCTCCTTAGGCCTTTGCACAGGATCACCTTGTTCAATTGTGCAGGTTGTTTATCACACAGGTGTGATGTAAGACCTGAAACTAAGGTCCAATGTTATGTGTTACATTGACATCTGTTAAAATCAGGAAGGTTTCAAATAGCTTAACAGCAAGGCCACCTAACCACTTTACTCCCATAGATAAAATCCCCAAGCCAAACAACCCTCCTTATCATGGGGTCCAGGCACAGCGTCTGCTAATCCTAGAGTAGTGGGCTTTAGTTCCCTGACAGCTCACAGAATTATTCAAACAAGTCAATCTTATCCTCTCACAAAACCCAGGGGTCACCTCACCCTCTTGTTACTAAAAACCTACCTCCCACAGCCCCTGATTGTTCACTCTGTTTCCAAGTGCAACTGCCATGTGACTCTGTGTGGTGTGGTTTCCCTTTCCTGACTGTGAGCATGTGTGAGTAATAAACTACAGTCAATTTCATCCCTTCAGTGTTAGATGTTGTGTATTGACCATCCCTATAATCTTAAGCTCCCTCACCAAAGGGGTAAAGAGGAGGTGATCAAAACAACTGGGTACCTAACAAAGAGGGAGGTGAAAGTCAGTCATGCTCTGCTCTCAAGACCCAGGCCTGGCACAGGCTGCAGCTGCCTGAAGGGTACACTGTGTTCTAACTCACACAAAGGCACAAAAACATGGCTCTGTTTCCATATACATATACACTTTCCTTTTTTTTTTTCCTCTGTCTAGAAGACCCTTTCCACTATTCTTCACAAACTCTTATGTATCCTTGAAATCTTCACATCAATGTCAGTTCCTCAACAGGCATTCCCCTGCCACCCAATCTAAATTGGGGTCCCTTCTTCATAGCTGTCTTAGTCATCTAGTGCTGCCATAACAGAAATACCACAAGTGGATGGCTTTAACAAAGAGAAATTTATTTCCTCACAGTAAAGTAGGCTAAACGTCCAAATTCAAGTCTTCAGCTCCAGTGGAAGGCTTTCTCTCTATCAGCCCTGGAAGAAGGTCCTTGTCCTCAATCTCCCCTGGTCAAGGAGCTTCTCAGGCACAGGGACCCTGGGCCCAAGCGATGCACTCTGCTCCTGGTGCTGCTTTCTTGGTGGTATCAGACCCCTAACTCTCTGCTTGCTTCCCTTTCCTTTTATCTCTTGAGAGAGAAAAGGTGGTGCAGGCCACACCCCAGGGAAACTCCCTTTACCTTGGATCAGGGAGGTGACCTGAGTAAAGGTCGTATTACAATCCCACCCTAATCCTCTTTAACATAAAATTACAATCTCAAAATAGAGGATAACCACACAATACTGGGAATCATGGCCTAACCAAGTTGATACACAAATTTGGTGGGGGGAGGGGACATAATTCAATCCATGACAATAGCCCTCTGTGCTTTTCCTTCACAACCCTTTCTCAACTTGTAATTGCATACTAACTTATGTGATCATTTGTCTACCAACTATCCATTTGATAGTCTGTAAGCTCTAAGAGGGCAGGGTTCATGTCTGTGTTTCTCCCCATGCTATCTCTAGCAAGTAGTATAGTACCTGGGTAGAGTAGAGCTCAAAAAATATTAGATGAATGAAAGGTAAGACTGAATAGAAGAAAGGAGGCCAGCTAGATCTTAAAAGCAGAGTATGTGGATAGGCAAAGGGGAGCAGCAAGGTGAGCCCAGGAAGGGGAGATGGCTTAAGCAAAGGTTTGGAGGTACAGATGTTCAGGATGGGTATAGGAGAATGGGCTAGCTTATTTGAGCTGAGAACTTATTTTAGGGAGCTGAAAGCAGTAGTGATTTTAAGTCATATTAGAAAAAGAATGTGAAGGACCTTGACTATTAGGACTAGAAGTTCTGATTTGGCAGATTTTTGAGAAGAGGAACAATAGGATTGATTTGAGTTCAGGGAGGGTTAATCTAATGGCATACGTCAGACAGAGAGAAAGAGAGTGGAGAGGAAAGAAGGCCAGTTTGGAGGCTGATGCCATGGTCTAGGTGGGGCATGACCCTAAGACTAAGGCATTGGCAGTGGGTAGAAAACAAGTAACTCACGCAGGTAATGTTATGTGAAAGGAATCAGTCAGAACTGCTAGCTCTCCCTGCTTTTGGACAGAGAATGGAGGGAGAACAAGGTAGAGGAGGAGGCAAGATGATCTGAGGGTCTCCAGCCAGGGAACAGAGGGAAGGACAGAACAGTGGCACCAGGTGGGCATGCCAAAACTTGGGACAAGGTTCTCAGGTTCAATTTAGGTGTCCTGAGTTCATGGTCATGGGAGTCTAGCCAAGAGCTGGAGGTGCTGCTCTGGAGCTCAGGGAAAGGTACTGAACAGAGCTATGAAAGTGAGAGGTGAAGGACTGAGAGAGGTGACATCTTCAGGGAAGACTGTGTACAAAGAACACCACAGGGTCAAAGACTGGTTGTCTAGTAGAAGCAAGAGCAAGAAGAGGGGCCCGCCTGAAGCCATTCCCGGAGACTACCTTTCAGCCAAACAATAGACAGGCCCATAAAATAAACAACAACACCTCAGAGGAATGTGTTCCTTGGAACAATCAATTATACAAGATCAAAAGAACATTTGCCCCAAAACAAAGACGAGAAGGCAGGAATGGGTAGAAAACCCTGTTGAAAGGAATCGGGCACCCAGGACAGAAATGGGGAGAGTGGTAACACATTGAGGGGAATCTAACCACCGTCGTGGAACAGTTTATGTACAAACTATCAAATGGGAAACTAATTTGCTCTGTAAACTTTCACCTAAAGCACAATAAAAGGTTTTAAAAAATACAATTGTTTTTAAAGTGTATCTTTTTATAAGCAGGCAATAGTTGTTGAAGCTGGGAGAACATGGGGATTCATTGCACTCTTTCCTCTACTTTTTGTGTTTGAGATTTTCTGTAACAAAGTTTTTTGTTTTTGAACACTCTCACAGACTGACACACACACTCCCACGCACACACACACACACACACACACACACACACACACGAAGAGGGGCCTGCACAGGAGGCAGAGAAGTTGCCTTTGGAGAAGTAGGAGGATGAAAACGATCATAGTATTTTGACTCCAAAGTCGTGGGAGAAGAGAACCTTATGAAGGAGAGGGTGGTTATGTCAAATGTTCCAGGGAGCCAAGGAGGGGTGGGATCACCAGAAGGGCTCTCATTTCAGGACCGGTAAGTCATGGCTGACCTTTCACGGAAGTGCTGGAGAAGAAGCCAAAGCGCTGGGAGTTGAGCAGTTGAGTGGGTGGCAAGGACATGTCAGAGCAGGTGTGGATCACTTGTTCAAGAAGTGTGCCCCTGAAAGGAGGGAGTCAACTAGCACAGCAGTGAGAGGAGCATGCTCCCTGTGCTGCGTGACTGCCCCTGGGCAGAGAGGACAGTACATCAGTGATGCTAAACCAGTTGCCGTCTAGTTGATTCTGACTCATGGCGAACTCATGTGTGTCAAGATAGAACTGTGCTCCACAGGCTTTCTTTTCTTTTCCTTTTTTTATGGTACTTTAAGTGAAAGTTTGCAGCTCAAGTTAGTTTCTCATTCAAAATTTATACACATATTGTTTTGAGACATTGGTTGCAATCTCCCTGGGTTCCCTGTGCCCATTGGTCTAGTTTCCATCCCTTTCTGCCTTCTCATCTTGCCTTTGATTGGGAGTTGCACATTTGATCTCCTATATATCTGATTGAAGTAAGAAGCACGTTCCTCACACGTGTTAATCTTTGTTTTATTGGCATGTCTAATCTTTGGCTGAAAAGTAGGCTATGGAAATGGTTTCCGTTCTGGATTAGCAGAATGTCCGGAAGTCAGCCACAGGGTTTCAATGGCTCATTTTTCAGAAGCAGATCACCAGGCCTTTCTTCTGAGGTACCTCTGCGTGAACTTGAACCTCCAACCTTTTGGCTAATAGCCAAGTGCGTTAACCATTTGCACCACCCAGGGACTCCTTGGGGCCCTCTATGTCTATGTCTGTCCTCCAAGTCTAGTCTTTTCATCAGGGTTTTATCAGCTCTTATTCAGGGAAGTATAGGAAGAAAGTTACATTTGTTCCAGTCCCTGAGAGCCACCTTTTTAGAGAAAGACACTTCCTGGCCAGAGGGAAGGTGGAGGAGAAGTGGGGTAGTGGAGGAAAAAGGAATGGTTACTTGTTGAAGGGCGTGAGTAACCCCCAACACAGACATGCTTAGGGCGCAGAACCCAACCCCTCTCTGAGGAAGGAGTCTTACACAATATTTACTGCAGGGTTCAGAACCTGAAAAACAAAACAAAACAAACAAAAAACTGAGAACTGAGGACCCTGGGGGAAAATGTCACAAATCTTTGCTCCAAGCGAGTGTCTCTCAGGCCAGCCATTAAAAATGCTCTGGCTGTACTCCTGCTCCCTCCGTGTAAGCCAAGAGTCAAACGCGGCTGTTTTTCTTACCCACTGTCCCTGATACAATTGGGCAACACGCCAAGCAATTCAACAACTGTATGTCCTCCCCTGAAATCAGAGAGCTGGCGTTTATCTCCGGTAATCTCCTGTCACTTTCCACTGCCCTCAAATGAGGCCTGGGCTATGTATAGCTGGGAGGTAGCATGTGATGTGTCCATGGAGGAGGAGGCCAAGGGGATGGAACAGCTCTTTTATGATACTAAAGAGAATATTGGGGGTCATGAAGATGGTTAATATGCCTGGCTACTAACCAAAAGGTTGGTAGTTTGAGTCCACCATAAGTGCCCTAGAAGAAAGGCCTGGTGACCTACTTCTGAAAAATCCATTGAAAACCCTCTGGAATACAGTTCTACTCTCACACATGGTGTCACCAGGAGTTGGAACTGACTTGATGTCAGTTGGCTCTGGAGGCTGGATTGGGTGGCCTCTGAAAGAGCTGTGTGGGAGAGGGAGGTTGTTTATATTGGTGCTTTTGGGGAGAATGATTTGACTTCAGTGTTGGTCAATGCCAAGGAAGAGACCCCAACAACCAATGTTCCTTCCACTCCACCAGGCTGAGAGACAGTATAACAACAACAACAAAACCAGCATTTGTTGGGTGTTTTCTAAATGACTGGTACTGCTCCAACTACCTCACACGGATTACCTTATTGAATCTTCACAAAAACCTCATCAGATGGATGTTTACAGATGAGGAAATGGAGGCACAGCGAGGTTCACCAACTTGTTCAGGGCCACACAGCTCTTTAGTAATAATGCTGGGGTCCAATAAGGCACTCTGGCTACAAGCTCTCATCCATTACATTCTACTCCCAGCACCTGGACCTTAGAGGGACAGGGTCCAAATCCTGGCTCTGAAACTTATCAGCTGTGATAATCTGATCAGGTCACAGTTTTTTCAATCTCAATTTTCTAATCTAAAAAATGAGGTCTAATTTTTGTAGGAGTAACAGTTATGAGGAAGACCCTCAATGAGATGGATTGACACAGTGGCTGCAACAATGGGCTCAAACATAGCAGTGATTGTGAGGATGGCACAAGACTAGGCAGTGTTTCATTCTGTTGTACCTAGGGTCACTATGAATCAGAACCAACTTGACAGTACCTAACAATCACAAAAACAGTAACTATGTGAGTTCTGCTAATGGAAAGATCCACAGCAGGGCTTTGAATTGGTTTGGTCTGGTTAGAAATGCAAATTCTCAGCAGGGGTCTGGTTTGAAGCCCTGGTTGAAAGTTTGAGTCCACCCACAAGTGCCTTGGAAGAAAGGCTTGGCAATCTACTACTCAAAGATAGCCATCGACAATCCTACAGAGCACAGTTGTACTCTGACACTTGATGTCGCCATGAATCAGAATTGGCTCCATGGCAACTGGTTTTGTTTTGAATATTTATGCAAGTACTTAGTGAATGCTCCCTATAAATCCTCTATGGGGCAAACTCTATTACTGTAAGCCAGAAACTCTCAAACCTGAGCATGAACCAACATTCCCGGGAGGGAAGGTTTATGAAAACACAGGTTACGGGGCCTACCCCAGAGTTTCTGATTCAGAATTTGTGACAAAATCCCAGGTGATGCTGATGCAGATGCTGCTGGTCCCAGGACCACAGGTAGACAACCACGGATCTACAGCAAGCTCTGACATATAACCCATAATCTTTGTGTAGCATTTTGAGATGTCTAAATTGACTTCACAAGGGAGATTGCTCCTTGAGGCCAGATTTTTTTAAATCCTGAAACTAACATTGCAATTGAAGTTTTTAAAAGTAGATTTGACTGACAAGGGGTTAGGCCATACCTTTTTCTAAGTTTTCTCAAAAGTAGTCTGTGCCTGAGAACTGGTGAAAATGCAGTCTGGTAGCCCAAGCCCTGATAAATATCTTCTGGTAACCCTCACAAGAGGTATGCTCAAGGGCAGAGCCAAAGCCTTCTCTGAGGAAGGAATCCTATCTGGTATTCACTGGCTTCCTGAACCCAGACAGAGATCTCTCCCTTTCTAACTAAGCCCTCCTTAGGCTGGTGCTTTTTATTTAAAAAAACAGGGGGAGGGCTTCAGCTCGTGTTGTTGTTGTTAGGTGCCATTGAGTCCATTTTGACTTAGCGACCCTATGTGACAGAGTAGAACTGCCCCATAGAGTTTTCTAGGCTATTTGTAATCTTTACAGGAGCAGATGGCCAAGCCTTTCTCCCTTGGAGCTGCTGAGTGTCTTTGAATGGCCAACCTTTCATTTAGCATCTGAGTGCTTAACCATTATATCATCAGGGCTTCTTTCAGCTCCTGAGAACTCCTAACTGTAAGACAATGACAATGCGTGGAAGAAGAGATCTTTGACTTGTCCCTCCCACCCTGCACATTAAAAATCAGAAGAGGGACCTGTTTCCGCTTGGCTGAACTTTATGAAATGTCTGACTAATGTTTATCAAAACTAGTTATCAAGGCCCCAGATAAGTAAAGCACTATTGAAGAAGAAGAATAGAGTAGGAGGACTTGCGCTACCTGACCTCAGAACCTACTATACAGCTACAGTCGTCAAAATAGCCTGGTACTGGTACAATGACAGATACATTGACCAAGAGAACAGAATTGAGAACCCAGGTGTAAATCCATCCACCTACGGTCATCTGAATTTCGACAAAGGCCCAAAGTCCATTAAATGGGGAAAAGACAGTCTTTTTAACAAATGGTGCTGGCAAAACTTGCTGTCCACCTGCAAAAAAAAAAAAGAGACAGGACCCATATGTCACACCATACATAAAAAATAACTCAAAGTGGATCAAAGACTTAACTATAAAATCAAAAACTCTAAAGATCATAGAAGAAAAAACAAGGTCAATGCTAGAGGCCCTAATACATGGCATAAACAGAATACAAACTATAACTAACAACAAAAAAATACCAGAAGATAAGCTAGATAACTGGGATCTTCTAAAAATTAAACATACATGCTCATCAAAATATTTCACCAAAAGAGTAAAAAGACAACTTACAGATTGGGAAGAAATTTTTGGCTACGACAAATCTGACAAAGGTCTAACCTCTAAAATCTATAGGAAAATCTTACACCTCTACAACAAAAAGACAAACAATCCGGTTAAAACATGGGCAAAGGATATGAACAGACACTTCACCCAAGAAGACATTCAGGCAGCTAACAGATACATGAGAAAATGCTCATGATCACTAGCCTTTAGAGAAATGCAAATCAAAACTACAATGCGATACCATCTCACCCCAACATTACTGGCACTAATCGAAAAACAGAAAATAACAAATGTTGTAGAGGCTGTAGGGAGATTGGAACTCTTTTGCACTGCCGGTGGGAATGCAAGATGGTACAACCGTTTTGGAAAATGATATGGTGCTTCCTTAAAAAGCTAGAAATGAAATTACACTATGATCCAGCAATCCCACTCCTAGGAACATATCCTAGAGAAATAAGAGCCATCACAACACCAGACATATGCACACTCATGTTCACTGCAGCATTATTCACAATAGCAAAAAGATGGAAACAACCTAAGTGCTCATCAATAGATGAATGGATAAACAAACTATAGTGCGTACACACAATGGAATACTACTCAATGATAATGAACAGTGAAGAATCTGAGAAACATCTCACAACATAGATGAATCTGGAGGGCATTACACTGAGTGAAATAAGTCAATCACAAAAGGACAAATATTGTATAAGACCACTACTATAAAAACTCATGAAAAGGTTTACGTACAAAAAGAAACAATCTTTTTTTAAAATAATTTTTATTTTGCTCTAAGTGAAAGTTTACAAATTAAGTCAGTCTCTCACACAAAAACCCATATACACCTTGCTAAACTTGCTACACACTCCCAGTTACTCTCCCCCTAATGAGACAGCCCACTCTCTCCCTCCACTCTCTCTTTTCGTGTCCATTTTGCCAGCTTCTAACCCCCTCCAGCCTCTCATCTCCCCTCCAGGCAGGAGATGCCAACATAGTCTCAAGTGTCCACCTGATCCAAGAAGCTCACTCCTCACAAGCATCCCTCTCCAACCCATTGTCCAGTCCAATCCAAGTCTGAAGAATTGGCTTCGGGAACGGTTCCTGTCCTGGGCTAACAGCAGGTCTGGGGGCATGACCACAGGGTCCTTCTAGTCTCAGTCAGACCATTAAGTCTGGTCTTATGAGAATTTGGGGTCTGCATCCCACTGCTCTCCTGCTCCCTCGGGGGTTCTCTGTTGTATTCCCAGTCAGGGCAGTCATCGGTTGTAGCTGGGCACCATCTAGTTCTTCTGGTCTCAGGATGATGGAGTCTCTGGTTCATGTGGCCCTTTCTGTCTCTTGGGCTCGTAATCGCCTTATGTCCTTGGTGTTCTTCATTCTCCTTTGATCCAGGTGGGTTGAGACCACTTGAGGCATCTTAGATGGCTGCTTGCTAGCGTTTAAGAGCCCAGACACCACTCTTCAAAGTGGGATGCAGAATGTTTTCTTGATAGGTTTTATTATGCCAATTGGCTTAGATGTCCCGTGAAACCATGGTTCCCAGACCCTGCCCCTGCTAGGCTGGCCTCCGAAGCATTCAGTTTATTCAGGAAACTTCTTTGCTTTTGGTTTAGTCCAATTGTGCTGACCTCCCCTGTATTGTGTGCTGTCTTTCCCTTCACCTAAAGTAGTTCTTATCTACTATCTAATTAATGAATGCCCCTTTCCCACCCTCCCTCCCTCCCTCCTTTCGTAACCACAAAAGAATGTTTTCTTCTCAGTTTAAACTTTTCTCAAGTTCTTATAATAGTGGTCTCCTACAATATTTGTCCTTTTGCAACTGACTAATTTTACTCAGCATAATGCTTTCCAGGTTCCTCCATGTTATGAAATGTTTCACAGATTCCTCACTGTTCTTTATCGATGCGTAGTATTCTATTGTGTGAATATGCCATAATTTATTTATCCATTCATGTGTTGATGGGCACCTTGGTTGCTTCCATCTTTCTGCTATTGTAAATAGTGCTGCAATAAACATGGGCGTGCATATATCTGTTCATGTAAAGGCTCTTATTTCTCTAGGATATATTTGAAGGAGTGGGATTGCTGGATCGTATGGTAGTTCTATTTCTAGCTTTTTTAGGGAGCGCCAAATCGATTTCCAAAGTGGTTGTACCATTTTACATTCCCACCAGCAGTGTATAAGTGTTTCAATCTCTCCACAACCTCTGTAACATTTATTATTTTGTGTTTTTTGGATTAATGCCAGCCTTGTTGGAGTGAGATGAAATCTCATTGTAGTTTTGATCTGCATTTCTCTAATGGCTAATGATCGTGAACATTTCCTCATATATCTGCTAGCTACCTGAATGCCTTCTTTAATGAAGTGTCTATTCATGTTTTTTGCCCATTTTTTAATTGGGTTATTTATCAAAAAGAAACAAGCTTTGATAGTTACAAGGGAGGGGTGAGGTAGGCGGGGAAAAACACTAACTAGACAATAGATAAATGCTAACTTTGGTGAAGGGTAAAAGAGTACGCAATGCTGGGGAAGTCAGCGCAACTTGACCAAGGCAAGTTCCTGGAAGCTCCGTAGATACATCTAAAATCCCTGAGGGACCAAATTACTGGACTGAGGGCTGGGGACCATGGTCTCGTGGGACATCCAGCTCAATTGACATAACAATCTTTATATAAAAAAAAAATGTTCTACACCCTATGTGGTGAGTAGTATCTAGGTCTTAAAAGCTTGTGAGTGGCCATCTAAGATACTCCACTGGTTCTACCCCATCTGGAGCAAGGGAGAATGAAGAAAACCACAGACACAAGGAAAAGATTAGCCCAGGGGACTAGTGGATGACAAGTACCACAGCCTCCACCAGACTGAATCCAGCACAACTAGATGGTGCTCAGCTACCACCACTGACTGGTCTGACAGGGATCACAATAAAGGGTCCTGGACAGAGCTGAAGAAAAAATGTAGAACAAAATTCTGATTCACAAAGAAAGACCAGACTTACTGGTTTGACCAGAGACTAGAGAAACTCTGAGAGTATGGCCCCCCGGACACCCTTTTAACTCAGTACTGAAGTCACTCCTGAGGTTCACCCTTCAGCCAAAGATTAGACAGGCCCATAAAACAAACAATAATACATGTGTAGTTCAACCATGTGTATGAGACTAAATAATCACACCAGCCCAGGGGCAAGGACAAGAAGGCAGGAGGGGACAGCAAAGCTGATAACGGAGAACCCATAGTTGAGAAGGGGAGAGTGTTGACACTTCATGGAGATGGCAACCAATCTCACAAAACAATAAGTGTATTAATTGTTGAATGAGAAACTAATTTGCTCTGTAAACCTTCATCTAAAGCAAACATAAAAAAAATAGTTACCAAAATAATTTATGTCGTCATTACTGACGACAACAAATCTACTGATGACAACAAATACTATGGGTAACTAATTTGAGTGGAGATCTGAAGTAGCCTGCAGGAATTAAGTCATTGGCCTGAGCTCAGACAGCTAGGATAGTGCTAGGACTCAGACTGAGGTGGGTCTAACGGCACAGCCTGAGCTCCTTACACTGCTATGTGATATTGTGGGCTAACAAGTGTATTGTAGCCACTTTTTCCTTTGTGTCCTGGGGATGCTTTCATTTCCTTCATAAATAAACCAGGTATGTGTGGTCAGGATGGGAGTCCCTGGGGGGTGCAAATGGTTTGTGCGCTTGGCTACTAACTGAAAGGTTGGAGGTTGGAGTCCACCCAGAGGCACCTTGGAACAAAGGCCTGGCAATCTACTTCTGAAAAATCAGCCATTGAAAATCCTGTGGCACACAGTTCCACTCAGACACACATGGGGTCCCCATGAATTGGAATCAACTCCCTGGCAACTGATTATTGTGTGGTCAGTCTACTAAAAGATTTGAGCCAGGGTGGCTGTGTGTGTCGGTGTAAGGTAGAGGCAGGTGAGCATGGGAGGGAGTACCTGTTGGTCGGCCTTGCTTGTCTTTCTGCCCAGCATGCAGCAGATGGTGAGGAGAGGCCTGCCTGGCATAGGGCACCCAGGCAGAAGGTGGGAGCCCCTGGAACAGGCATTCGGGCACTCAGAAGTGGCTCTGGCCTGCCCAGCCCATCACACTGCAAGATGGTGTGCTGGCTCTTTTCCTTCATGGCTGTCCAAATAGAAACAGCTTATCTGGGTAATTCTGGCCTACCACATCCAATTTGTAGAAGAGGGAGGCCTCAAAGCGTCTTTGAACAGGCTCAGTACTTTGCGGGGAGGGGCAGGAGGGAGTGGTGCTGGCTTTCTTGGTGGGACAAGGCATTTTAGATGTGTGCTCAGACTAACTTGATAATTATACGAAAGTACCCTGCACCATCCTGCACCATCCAGTAAGTTCAAACTGCAAAAGAGCAGGGCTGTTGCTTTTAAAGAGAATTACTGTGATTCTGAGACAAATTTTATTTCATACTTTTTATCTTACTGCTTAACATTATAATAGTCCTTATAATAGTTCTATAATGATGACTTTCATGGTATTTCATGTTCCCACTTAAAAATGTATAGCTTTGGGAGAGGGTCAGTGGCTCAGGGCAACAATGACTTGATATTCCATTTGAGCTAGAGTATTATTGAGGACTTTTGGGGGTGAATAGTGAGAGCAGAAAGTTCAAAATGTCTAAAAACCTCTGAATCAACAGCGCACTTTCCATTTTTTAAAATCTCTATTTTCCTATTTATTATATAAGTGGAAGGAAGAATTTAACTACAATGAACTCAATCCATGCTCTTAAAATAGACCTTCTTGTCCTTTCACCAAGGTCAGTCTTATTACTGAACAGTACACAGCAAACTCATCAAATAGTCCACTGGCACTCGGGCGTTAGGGTGAACTACAATAGTGAGTACGGGTATGTAAAGGAGCCCTGGTGACACAGTGGTTAAGTGCTCAGCTGCTAGCCGGAAGATCGGTGGTTAAAATCCACCAGCCACTCTGTGGGAGAAAGATGTGGCTGTCTGCTTCTGTAAGGACACCATATGGGGAAGTTCTACTCTGCCCTATAGGGTTGCTATGAATCGGAATCAATTTGATGGCAACAGGTATGATATACTCTTAAATTGTAGTTCTCCTTAGGGTGCAAAAGTGGATGTACTATTTGATGAGTTTGCTACAATTTAAGAGTACTTGTATGGGTATACAGGAGCCCTGGTGATACAACAGTTAAGTGCTTGGCTACTAACAGCAAGGTTGGTGGTTCAAAGTCGCATAGCAGCTCCATGTGAGAAAGACCTGGCCATCAGCTCCTGTAGAGATTACAGCCTAGAAAACTCTATAGGGCACTTGTATTCTGTCACATGGGTCGCTATGAGTTAAAAATTGACTTGACAGCACCTGACAACAACAACAACAATATGGGTATTCAAAAGAGCCCTGGTGGTACAATGGTTATTAAGCTGTTGGCTACTAACTGAAAAATCGGTGGTTTAAACCTGCAAGTCACTCTGCAGGAGAAAAGGCCTGGTGATCTGCTCCCATAAAGATTACAGCCTAGGAAACCCTATGGGGCAGCTCTACTGGGTCATATAGGGTTGCTATGAGTCGGAATCGACTTGACGGACACAACAGCCGCATGGGTGTATAGGAGTCCCTGGATGCTGCAAACAGCTAATGTACTCAGCTACTAACTGGTTGGTCGCTTGAGTCTTCCCAGAGGTTTGGAAGAAAAGCCAGGCAATCTACTTCCAAAAAATCACCCATTGAAAACCCTATCGTGCGCAGTTCTACTGACACACATGGAATTGCCATGAGTTGTAACCGACTCACGGGTATGGTATGGGTATGTCCTTCTGAGATAATGCTGGTCATATGCGAGCATTGATAATGCTGGTCATATGCGAGCATTATTCCCAAAGCCAAACCAAAATAAGCCTGACCTCATCTGATTTTTCAGAGGGAAGCAGGTGTGAGTTTGGAGAGTGCCATCTTTGGCAGTGAACAGTTGGAAAAAATACCTGGAATCCTGTTTGTGTTGCTATTCTCTGTTCAGTGTTCCCACATCACTCCATCTGCAGATTTACTTTGGTCCAGAAACTTGATTTTGGCTTCCTCTCTTAGGGTTTAGAAAGGCAACCACTGGGACATTTGCCAGGGCTAAAAAGGTTTGGAATGTGGATCAACCTTAGAGAGTCCAGAGGTTTCTATTCAGGCAGTGTAGATATTTCAAACTGAGAGACCCGTGGTAAAAAAGAAAATGTCAGTTTTTAGCTACATTTCAGGACACTAAGGAGCCCTGGTAGCACAACCCTTAAGCGCTCGGATGCTAACTGAAAGGTCAGTGGTTTAAACCCACCAGCGGCTCCGTGGGGGAAAGATATGGCAATTTGCTCCTGTAAAGATTACAGCTTAGAAAACCCCATGGGGCAGTTCTACTTTGTATCACATAGGATCACTGTAAGTCAGAATAGACTTGACAGCATCTAACAGTAACAACAAGAAGCAAGGGTGACAAACAACAGCTCCCTGAATCTGAGACTCAATCTAACTCTTCGTTAAAAAACAAACAAAAAAACGTTGCCATGGAGTTGATTCTGACTCATAGCGATCCTATAGGGCAAAGTAGAACTGCCCCATAGGGTTTCCAAGGAGCAGCTGTTGGATTTGAACTGGCGACCTTTTGGTTAGCAGCCGAGCTCTTAACCACTGCGCCACCAGGGCTCCAACTCTTTATTTACTCCACCCAATATTAAAAGTAGTAATAATAATATTAATTAAAAAGGAGATCTATTTCTTCAGTTAGGCAGTGTTTATAACTCCTTGGCTTCTCCTCTCTCCATCCATCCTTTCATTCAGCCATCTGTCTAGCAAACATTTAGTAAATACTAGTAGGTGCTAAGCATGAGCCTATTTACTCACCCTGGTGATTTCAATTCAACACATGCCCCAGCTGTACAACTCAGCTTTGCTCCAGTGTAAGTGAAAATCCAGAATACAAACTAGACACTTGTCCCTTAGTAAATTGGCACTGTTTGCAAACATGAAACAATCCCTTCCAGCTCTTCCTTGTTGTAGTGGAAAGAACATGGCATTTGGAATCAAATAGACATGGGCTCAAATCCTGCCTCATGCTCTGCCATTTTATAGCTTCATGACTTGGGGGCATTTTACTTAAATCTCTGGGATAATTTCTTTGAAATGTGAATGTATGTTATAGGATTTCTATAATATATGTAAAGTGCCTATGATGGGTATGGTTTATGGTAAATTTGTGATAAGTGATGTTTCCTTTCTCCTTCTTCCTCTTCTGTTCATTCAACATTCATTCAGCAAATACTGTTTGTTATTGAATTGTGTCCCCCTAAAATGGGTGTCAATTTATCTTGTCCATGATTCCCAGTATTATGTGATTGTCCACCATTTTGTCACCTGATGTGATTTTCCTACGTGTTGTAAATCCTATCTCTATGATGTTAATGCAATGGGATTAACAGCAGTTATGTTAATGAGGCAGGGCTCAATCTACAAGATTAGCTTGTGTCTTAAGTCAATTTCTTCTGAGGTATAGAAAAGAAGCAAGCAGAGAGACAGGTGGACCTCATTTCACCAAGATAGCAGCACCGGGAGAAGTGTGTATACTTTGGACCTGGAGTTCCTGTGCAGAGAAGATCTTAGGCTCAGGAAAGATTGACAACAAAGACCTTCCCCTAGAATGACAGAAAGAGAAAGCCTTTCCCTGGAGCTGGTGCCCTGAATTTGGACTTGTAGCCTCCTAAACTGTGAGAGAATAAATTTCTCTTTGTTAAAGCCATCCACTTGTGGTATTTCTGTTATAGTAGCACTGGATGACTAAGATACTGTTGAGTGCCCACTATGAGTAAGGCACTGATATACATGCAATGAATAAAACAAAGTCCTTGCCTTTCTGAAATTTACGTTCTGTAGGGGGATAGGGTCACTATGAGTTGGACTTGAAGGCAATGGTTTGGTTTTTTTTATTTTAGGGGGATGTCAGACAACATGCAATATGACAGTTAAGTGCTATGGATAAAAATAAAGCAGGGTAGGAGGATAAAAGAAGTGCTTGGACAGTGTGATTTATATAGGTGGCTGAGGAGATAACTTCTTTGAAAAGGTGACATTTAAGCATAGACCTGGAGGAAGTGAGTTCTCATCATGCCTAAAAGGACATCTCCTTCAATATCAGGAGGCATGTCATCTGAATCTTTGTAAGAATGCAGTGATTGAATATTTGGTGAATAAATGAAATAGTGAATACTTCTATTCAGATATTTATAAAACTTAGGTTCACGTTATAAAACACTCACCAGCTTGCTCAAACAAACTTTCGCAGTTTTCTTTTAAACACAATAACATCTTAGTATTCTACATTCATACTCCTCTAAGGTTCTCAGATTTACCATCGCTTTGGAGGAAAGGGATAATGTGACACAACAACCAAATAGGCACCCTCCCTTTCTTTCTGAAAGTAAACCCTATACCCTGGCCTAAGAGTGGAGTCCCTGGAAGGTACAAAAAGGTTAACATGCTTGGTTGCTTACTGAAAAGTTGGCAGTTTGAGTCCACTCAAAGGCACCTCAGAAGAAAGGCCTGGCCATGGAGCACAGTTCTACTCTGCACATATGTGTTGCCATGAGTTGAAATTAACTCCACAGCAACTGGCAGTGTGGTGGACCTAATGGTACGTAGAAGGGCACCTTCTGATTTGGCCTTAGGAATCTGGGCCATTCAACTGGAAATCTCTCAAGTAGGGTAAGCCTTCTCAAGGACCCAGATCGCACTCTTCCAAGGATGCCCAGAGTGTTCATCAGTGACTGTGTGAGTGAGGGTTCAGTGGGAAGGACCCTGGGAAGATGGCTAAGTCCCAGAGCATACCCGAATGAATCCCTGCAGCTCCAGAACCATCTTAACATTTCAGCAGTTCTCCAAATCAGAGGTTTGCTAAGAAGTCCAAAATCATTCGGTTGATTTAACAGACCAAAGATCAAACAGGTACAACATGATTCTGGTCATCCGGAAAATTTATCCAACCCAGTAGGCTGGAACACTGCTTCTTAAACCTTAACTTTCCTGAATCACCCGGGTCTTCTTTTTAAATGTACATTCTGATTCTGTTCTGGGGCCTGAGATTCTTCACTTCCGTTAAGCTCCCAGGTGATACAGTTGCTGATGGTTTCGGGCATGCATTTTGAGTGTGAAGGCTCTAGTTGTACTCAAACTTGACTGCACATTAGAAGCACCTCAAACCAAATCAAACCCATTGCCATCAAGTTGATTCTGACTCATGGCAACCCCATAAGTTACAGAGTAGAGCTGAACTCCATAGGATTTTCTTGGTTGTAATCTTTAAGGAAGCAGGTCACCAGGTCTTTCTTGTGTGGCATTAGTTGGAGCAAGTACAAAACATTTGCACCACCCAGAGACCTAGAAACACCCCAGGGACTCTTAAAAATTGTAGTACCTGACAAGAAAGTAAGAGGAACAAAGAAAACATCAGCACCACAAAAAAAAGCAAAACAATATGACAACAATAAATTCACACATGTCGATAATCACACTGAATGTAAATGGCTTAAATGCACCCGTAAAAAAACAGACAGTGGCAGAATGGATAAATAAACATGACTCATCAATATGCTGTCTACAAGAGGCACACCTTAGACATAAATACATAAATATATTAAAAATCAAAAGATGGAACAAAATATATCAAGCAAGCAGTAACCAAAAAAGAGTAGGAGTGGCAATACTAATCTTAGATAAAATGGACTTTTAGGCAAAATGACCATAAAAGACAAGGAAGAACATTATATGATGATTAAAGGTACAATCCACCAAGAAGATATAGTCCTAAGAAATATCTATGCACCCAATGACCGGGTTCCAAAATACATAAAGCAAACTCTAACAGCACTGAAAAGAGAAATAGTTCCACAATAATAGTAAGAGACATCGACACATCACTCTCAGTAAAGGACAGAACATCTAGAAAGAAAACACAGATACAGAAGATCTAAAGGTCGCAGTCAACCAACCTGACCTCATAGATACATATAGAACACTCCACCCAACAAGCAGCAAAGTATGTATTCTTTTCCAAAGCACATGGAACATTTTCCACAATGTACCACCTTTTAGGCCACAAAGCAATACTCAATAAAATTCAAAGCATTGAAAGAATACAAAGCTGTCTTTGTGATCACAATACCATAAAAACAACAGGAAGAGCAAGGAAAAAAAATCAAATACATGGAAACTGAATAACACCTTGCTTAAAAACAAACTAGGTAATACAAGAAATTAAAGAGGGAATAACAAATTCCCAGAAACAAATGAGAATGAAAACACATCACCTGAGAAACTAGAGGAAGTGGACAAATTTCTAGAAACACACTACATACCTAAACTAACAAAAACTGAGATAGAAAATCTCAACAGATCCATAACAAGAGAAGAGATTGAAGAGGTAATAAAAAAATCTTTCAACAGTTTGGTACTGAAGGAAGAAGTCCAAGCTACATTGAAGGCATTGGCAAAAAAACAAGCCTCTAGGAATTGGTGGAATACCAGTTGGGATGATTCAACAAATGGATGCAGTGCTAGAGGTGCTCACTTGCTTATGTCAGGAAATTTGGAGACAGCTCCTGGCTAATGAACTGGAAGAGAACCATATAGCTGCCCATTCCAAACACAGAAGATCTGTCTTAGTCATCTAGTGCTGCTATAAAAGAAATACCACAAGTGGATAGCTTTAAAAAAGAGAAATTTATTTCTTCACAGTAAAGTAGGCTAAAAGTCCAAATTCAGGGTGTCAGCTCTAGGGGAAAGCTTTCTCTCTCTGTTAGCCTTCTCATCAATTTTCCTCTGGACTAAGGGCTTCTTTGAGCAGGAACCCCTGGTTCAAAGGATGCTCTCTGCTCCTGGCACTGCTTTCGTGGTGGTATGAGGTCCTCCTGTCTCTCTGCTTCCTTCTATCTTTCATATCTCAAGAGATTGCCTCAAGACACAATCCAATCCTGTAGGTTGAGTCCTGCCTCACTAACACAACTGCCATCCATCTTCCCTCATTAACATCATAGAGGCAGGACTTACAATATATAGGAAAATCACACAATACTGGGAATCATGGCCCAGCTGAATTGGTACACACATTTTGGGGGGACATAATTCAATCCATGACATTCCACCCGTTGGCACTCCCAAAATTACACCCTTGCAACGTGCAAAACATATTTACCCCATCGTATCATAGCAAAAGCCTTTACTCCAAGTCCAAAATCCAAAAATTCCTCTTCATCTGTGAAATTTAGAATACAAGTTATCTGCTTCCAAGGGTACAATGGAATAACGGGCACAAGCTAGACATTTCCATTACAGATGGGAGAAACTGGAGGAAAAGAAGGCATACAGGCACCAAACAAGTCAGCAGAACACGTTACATTAGCCCTCAAAGCTTTAAAAATAATCCTCTGTTCTCTGAGACAATTTACACAATGGCCCTGCCCTCTAGACTCTAGGTATTGGCCACACTCTTCAGATTCTGACTGGAATCTGGGCTTCTGAGTGAATATCTGGGCTTCAGCTCTGCCTTCCAGGCCCACCGGGACAGCAGCTCTGCTCCCTCGGCTTTAGGCACACCACTCTCCTCATCCATCTCAGTGGCAACCCCATGCTTAGAAACACCAGAGGCCATGGCTCCATGCTTTGAAACCCCTGAGGTCACAGCCATACCTTTTGAGAATGAGGTAGCTCTACTTCTTCTGTTGTATCTGTGGCTTCTTCTTCCTGGTTTCTTGGCCTCTCAGCTCCTCGGGCCTCATGCCCACATCTGCCTGCTGGGGCAAGCGTTCCAAAGCTCTGTAGTTCCACTGATAAGTTCCTGGAGGCACCCACTCCACCAGGAAGCCTTCTGCACACAGGCACTCAGCTATCTTTTTCTGTGGGTAGGCTCCAACACTGTCTTATGCTGGTCTCCTGGTTCTGCTACTGCTGTTTCTCTGCTGTTGCTGGTTCTCTGCTGCACTGGTCCTCTGCAGCTGTTGCAACTCTATCCATTCACAGTTTCAAAACTGCTTCCACATTTTAGGTATCTGTTAGAGCAGTACCCCACTCCTGGTACCAAATTCTGTCTTAGTCATCTAGTGCTGCTATGGCTTTAAAAAAGAAATTTATTTCTTCATAATAAAGTAGGCTAAAAGTCCAAATTCAGGGTGCCAGCTCCAGGGGAAGGCTTTCTCTGTCTGTCAGCCTTCTCATCAATCTTCCCCCAGACTAGGAGCCTCTTTGCACAGGAACACCTGGTCCAAAGGATGCTCTCTATTCCTGGCACTGCTTTCTTGGTGGTATGAGGTCCTCCTGTCTCTCTGCTTGCTTCTATCATTTATATCTCAAAAGATTGCCTAGAGACACAATCCAATCCTGTAGTTTGAGTTCTGCCTCACTAACACAACTGCCATCCATCCTCCCTCATTAACATCATAGAGGCAGGATTTACGACATAAAAGAAAATCACACAATACCGGGCATCATGGCCCAGTTGAATTGATACACACATTTTGGGGGGATATAATTCAAACTATGACACGATCCAACAGAATGTGGACATAATCAAACAATATCATTTGTATCACACACAAAATTTTGCTGAAGATCGTTCAAAAGCGGTTGCAGCAATACATTGACAGGGAACTGCCAGAAGTTCAAGCCGGATTCAGAGGAGGACATAGAACAAAGGATATCATTGCTGATGTCAGATGGATCTTGGCTGAAAGCAGAGAATACCAAAAAGATGTTTACCTGGGTTTTATTGACTATGCAAAGGCATTCAATTATGTGGATCATAAAAAATTATGGATAACCTTGTGAAAAATGAGAATTCCAGAACACTTAATTGTGCTCATGCAGAACCTGTATCTAGACCAAGAGGCAGTCGTTTGAACACAGCAAGGGGATACTGCCTGATTTAAAGTCAGGAAATGTGTGCATCAGGTTGTATTCTTTCACCATACTTATTCAATTTGTATGCTGAGCAAATAGTCTGAGAAGCTGAACTATATGAAGAAGGAGGCGGCATCAGGATTGGAGGAAGGCTCTTTAACAATGTATTGCATTGGGTAAATCTGCTTTGAAAGACCTCTTTCAAGTGTTAAAAAGCAAAGATGTCACTTTTAGGACTAAGGTGTGCCTCACTCAAGGCATGGAATTTTCAATTGCCTCATATGCATGTGAAACCTGGACAATGAATAAGGAAGACTGAAGAAGAATTGATGCCTTTGAATTATGGTGTTGGTGAAGAATATTGAATACACAGTGGACTGCTAGAAAAAAGAACACATCAGTCTTGGAAGAAGTACAGCCAGAATGTTCCTTACAAGCAAGGATGGTGAGACTTCATCTCACATACTTTGGACATGTTATAAGGAGTGACTAGTCCCTGGAGAAGGACATCATGCTTGGTAAAGTAGAGGGTTAGCTAAAAAGAGGAAGACCCTCAACGAGATGGATTGACACAGTGACTGCAACAATGGGCTCAAGGATAACAATTGCGAGGATGGCACAGGACTGGACAGTGTTTCATTCAGCTGTACACGTGGTCACTATGAGTTGATACCTAACAACAACATCTCTCATGAATATAGATGTAAAAATTCTCAACAAATTGTAGCTGTAGAATTCAGCATTATGTTAAAAAAAATACACTGCGACCCTGTGGGATTCATAGCATGTATGCTAGGATGGTTCAACATTAGAAAATCAGCCAATGTAATCCACCACATAAACAGAACAAAACAAAATAATCACGTGATCATCTCAATCAACAGAGGAAAAACATTTGATAAAGTCCAATACCCATTCCTGATATAAAATCTCAATAAAATAGGAATACAAGGGAAATTCATCATCTACAAATTCAACATCCAACATCATTCTCAATGCAGAGAGGCTGAAAACATTCGCCCTGAGAACAGGAACAAGACAAGGGCGCTTTTAGGGTTTTCTGTGTATAAGATCATGTCATCTGCAAATAGAGATACTTTTGGACCTTTATTTCTTTATCCATCCTAATTGCTCTGGCTAGGACTTCCAGCACAATGTTGAATAAGAGTGGCGATAAAGGGCATCCCTGTCTGGTTCCCGATCTCAAGGGGAATGCTTTCAGGCTCTCTCCATTTAGGATGATGTTGGCTATTGGCTTGGTGTGAATGCCCTTTATTATGCTGAGGAATTTTCCTTCTGTTGCTATTTTGCTGAGAGTTTTTTTTTTTTAATCATGAATGGGTGTTCAACTTTGTCAAATGCCTTTTCTGCATCAATTGATAAAATCATGCAATTTTTGTCATTTGTTTTATTTATATGATGGATTGCATTGTTTTTCTAATGTTGAACAATCCCTGCATACCTGGTATGAATCCCACTTGTCCCACTTGGTCATGGTGAATGATTTTTTCAATATGTTGTTGAATTCTATTGGCTAGAATTTCTTGAGTATTTTTGCATCTAAGTTCATGAAGGATATAGGTCTGTAATTTTCTCTCTCTTTTTTTTTTTTTGTGGTGTCTTTACCTGGTTTTGGTATCAGGGAGATGGTGGCTTCATAGAATGAGTTTGAGAGTATTCTGTCCTTTTCTATGCTCTGAAATACCTTTAGTAGTAGTGGTGTTAACTCTTCTCTGAAAGTTTGGTAGAACTCTGCAGTGAAGCCATCCGGACCAGGGCTTTTATTTGTTGGGAGTTTTTTGATTACCTTTTCAATCTGTTCTTTTGTTATGGGTCTATTTAGTTGTTCTACCTCTGTTTGTGTTACTTTAGGTAGGTAGTGTGTTTCTAGAAATTCATCCATTTCTTCTAGGTTTCAAATTTGTTAGAGTACATTTTTTTATAGTAATCTGATACGATTCTTTTAATTTCAGTTGGGTCTGTTGTAATATTGCCCACCTCATTTCTTATTCAGGTTATTTGCTTCCTTTCCTGTTTTTCTTTTGTCAGTTTGGACAATGGTTTATCAATTTTGTTAATTTTTTCAAAGAAGCAGCTTTTGGTCTTGTTAACTCTTTCAATTTTGTTTCTGTTTTCTATTTCATTTAATTCTGCTCTAATTTTTATTGTTTGCTTTCTTCTGGTGCCTGACAGTTTTCTTTTGTTGCTCTCTTTATTTGTTCAAGTTGTAGGGGTAATTCTTTGATTTTGACATTTTCTTCATTTTGAATGTCTGCATTTATTGATATAAGCTGACCTGTGAATATGGCTTTCGCTTTGTCCCAAAGGTTCTGATAGGAAGTGTTTTCATTCTCACTGGATTCCATGAATTTCTTTATTCCGTCCTTAATGTCTTCTATAACCCAGTCTTTTTTGAGCAGGGTATTGTTCAGTTTCCAAGTGTTTGATTTCTTTTCCCTGCTTTTTTGTTACTGATTTCTATTTTTATGGCCTTATGGTCAGAGAAGATGCTTTGTAATATTTCAGTGTTTTGGATTCTGCTAAGGCTTGCTTTATGACCTAATATGTGGTCTATTCTAGAGAATATTCCATGTGCACTAGGAAAGAAAGTACACTTGTCTGCTGTTGGGTGGAGTGTTCTGTATATGTCTATGAGGTCAAGTTGATTGATTGTGGCATTTAGATCTCCTGTGTGTTTATTGAGCTTCTTTCTGGATGTCCTCCCCTTCACTGAAAGTGGTGTGTTGAAGTCTACTATAATTGTGGAGCTGTCTATCTCACTTTTCAATGCAGTTACAGTTTATTTTATGTATCTTGCAGCCCTGTCATTGGGTGCATAAATATTTAACATGGTTATATCCTCCTGGTATACTGTCCTTTTAATCATTATATAGTGTCCTTCATTATCCTTTGTGGTGGATTTAACTTTAAAGTCTATTTTGTCAGAAATTAATACTGTTACTCCTGCTCTTTTTTGTTTGTTGTTTGCTGGATATATTTTTTTCCATCCTTTGAATTTTAGTTTGTTTGTGTCCCTAAGTCTAAGATGTGTCTTTTGTAGGCAGCATATAGATGGATCATGTGTTTTAATGCATTCTGCCACTCTCTGTCTCTTTATTGGTGCATTTAGTCCATTTACATTCAGCATAATTATAGATAGGTATGAGTTTAGTGCTGTCATTTTGACGTCTTTTTTTTTGTATTGTTGACAGTTCCTTTTTCCCACTTAATTTTATGTGCTGTGTCGTTTATCTTTATATATTGTCTTTTCCTCTTATTCATTTTTGTTGATTTTGTTTCTGCTGAGTCTCCATTTTTTCTTGTATTTTATTTTGATGAGCAGGATAGTTAGTCTCCTTTGTGGTTACCTTAATATTTACCCCTATTTTTCTAAGTTTTAACCTAACTTTTATTTCTTTATATCACCTTGTCTTCCTCTCTATATGAAAGATCTATGACTACATTTCTTAGTCCCTGTTTATTGTTTTAATGTTGTCTTCTTTTATATAATAACATCACTATTTCCCTGCTTGTGTATTTTTTTATCTTGATTTATTTTTGTGATTTCCCTGTCTGGGTTGACATCTGATTGCTCTGTCCAGTGTTCTGGTCTTGGGTTGATACCTGATATTATTGATTTTATAACCAAATTACTCCATTTAGTATTTCTTGTAGATTTAGTTTGGTTTTTATGGATTCCCTAAACTTCTGTTTATCTGAAATGTCCTAATTTCACCTTCATATTTGAAAGACAGTTTTACTAGATATATGATTCTTGGCTGGCAATTTTTTTCCTTCAACGCTTTACATAAGTTATCCCATTGCCTTCTTGCCTGCATGGTTTCTGCTGAGTAGCCTGGGCTTGTTCTTACTGACTCTCCTTTGTAGGTGACTTTTGTTTATCCCCGGCTGCTCTTAAAATTCTCTCTTTATCTTTGGTTTTGGCAAGTTTGATTATAATATGTCTTGGTGACTTTCTTTTAACATTTATCTTATATGGAGTTTGATGAGCATCTTGGATAGATATCTTCTCATCTTTCATGATATCAGAGAAGTTTTCTGCCAACAAATCTTCAACAATTTTCTCTGTATTTTCTGTTATCCCTCCCTGTTCTGGAACTCCAATCACTTGTATGTTATTTCTCTTGATAGAGTCCCACATGATTCTTAAGTTTTCTTCATTTTTAAAAATTCTTTTATCTGATTTTTCTTCAAATGTATTGGTGCCAAGTGCTTTACCTTTAAGCTCACCAATACGGCCTTCCACTTGCTCAATTCTGCTCTTCTGACTTTCTATTGAGTTGTCTAATTCTGTAATTTTATTGTTAATCTTCTGATTTCCTGATTGCTGTCTCTCTATGGATTCTTGCAGCTTATTAAATTTTTTATTATGTTCTTGAATAACCTTTTTAATTTCTTCAACTGCTTTTTCTGTGTGTTCCTTGGCTTGTTCTGCATATTGCCTGATTGCCGTCCTGATGTCTTGAAGGGTTCTGTATATTAATCATTTGTATTCTGCATCCAGTAATTCCAGGAACGTGCCTTCATCTAGAAGATCCCTTCATTTTTTGTTTTGAGAGCTTGATGAAGTGATCATGGTCTGTTTCTTTACGTCATTTGATATTGACTGTTGCCTCAAAGACATCTATAAGTTATTGTATTAGTTTATGTTTTCTTACTGTATCCTAGCTTCTTGCTTTGTTTTGTTTTGATATGCCTAAATGGGTTGCTTGAGTGAGCTACCTTGATTATTTTCACCTTTGAAGCTCTGACGTACTGTCCCCAGATGGCTAGAGCTACTATCAGGTACATCAGTCTAGGAGTCCATTTGCTTTTCTTGTATGGATTCAGACCAGGTGTGCAGGTAGCTGGTCAACAAGTGTGTGGTACAGGCTCTGTCCTACAGTCTTAGAGGGACAGGCATCATTGGTGTAGGTATCAGTATCTGGTTGCAGCAGAGAGACACACTTTGAACAAGGCAGGGGGCTGAGAATCATCCCCCAAGTGTCTCTGAGGAAAATGCATCCCTCTTTCCTAGAGCGTATAGGTGGGTGGGTTCTGCAGATGGACCACGGGCACCCAATGCTTTTGGTCATAAGGTCTGGGAGGTACCAGTTATCCTTGGACCCCTGTTGCAGGTGGCTAGCTAACTTGAGTGGAGCTACCATTCCTTAGGCGCCTGATGTGGGTAGGTAAGGACCCTGTTTAATAGGCAAAGTGGTGTCAAACATCAAACACCCACCTCTCCACTGCAGAGCTGAAACAGTTTGCAGTCTGCCAACAAGGGCCTATTCTCCTGAAATAGGCCCACACAGGTCCATGCAGGGGGAAAGTTATTCAAAGTCCATGAACCGTTTATGCCTGGACAAGAGCCACTTCCGTTCTGAGCTCCCCAGTTTAGTGGAGGTGGCAGATTATCTTTTCCTCCAGTTTTGAATTTACTCCTTCTCTAATGCTGGGGGAATGGCTCAGAACATTCAGTAGAACGTATCTCAGGCCCAGGGAAATCAACAGCCACTGAAGCTGGCCTGGGGGCTTGGGGCACAGTAAAATATATGCAAGAACTTAGCTTTTGCCGAGAGCGCCATTCTTCTCTGGTTCCATGGTGTGAGTAGGCTGTGAGGCTGGCTGATTTTCCCTGAGGTAACTGCGGCAGAACGCTACTACCAGCACACCGCAGCCACTCCTGGGAATGGTGCTGATGGATCCCAGTGATTCAGGTCCGGCAACTCCTCTCCGCTTCTGAACTGTCTCTCCCTCCCCCTTCCACTCAGTCCATTTTCTAACTTTGCCTTTGATGTTCAGGGCTCCTAACTTGTCATAAATATAATCACTTCCCCTGTTTTTTCAGGTCTTTGTTGTAAAAGGGCTCACCGGAAGTGTCTGGCTATTCTGCCATCTCGGCCCCACCTCTAAGATAAGGATACTTTTATCACCACTCCTATTCAACATTGTGCTAGAAGTCCTAGCTAAAGCAAAAAGGTAAGAAAAAGAAATAAAGGGCATTGCAATTTGGAGATGATATGACCTTGTACATAGAGAACCTGAACAACTGCACAGAAAAAGCTACCGGAATGGTTAGAATGATTCAGCAGAGTAGTAGGATACAAGATTACCATATAAAAATCAGTTTGATTTCCATACACCAAGATAGAGAACTTTGAAAAGTATCTCAGGAAAACAATGCCATTTATAATGGACCCTAAAAAGATAAAATACTTAGGAATAAATCTAACCAGGAATGTAAAAGACCTATACAAAGAAAACTATAAAACGTTATTGCAAGAAACTAAAAGAGACCTGAAAATCATGGTGGTGTAGTGGTTAAGTGCTATCGCTGCTAACCAAAAGGTTAGCAGTTCAAATCCACCAAGCAATCCTTGGAAACTCTATGGGCAGTTTTGCTGTGTCCTATTGGGTCACTATGAGTTGGAATTGACTCAATGCCAACAGGTTTAAAAGAGACCTGCATAAATAGAAACACATACCATGCTCATGTTTAGGAAGACTCACATTGTGAAAATGTCAGTTCTACCCAAAGCAATCTACAGATAAAATGCAATAACTATCCAAATACCAACAGAATTCTTAAACAAGATGGAAAACTAATCACCAACTTTATATGGAAAGGAAAGAGGACGCAGATAAGTAAAGCCTTATTGAAGAAAAAGAACAAAGTAGGAGGTCTCACGCTACCTATCTCAGAACCTACTATACAGCCACCATAGTAAAAACAGCCTGGTACTGGTACAATGACAGACACATAGACCAATGGGACAGAATCAAGAACCCAGACCTAAATCCTATCCTCCAGTGGTCAGTTGATCTTTGACAGGGGCCAAAGTCCATTTATGAGTGCGGGAGGAGAGTCTTTTCATTTTTTTACATAGATAGATAGATGATGGAGACGGAGACGGAGACGGAGACGGAGACGGAGACGGAGACGGAGACGGAGACGGAGACGGAGACGGAGACGGAGACGGAGACGGAGACGGAGACGGAGACGGAGACGGAGACGGAGACGGATATATAGGGCTTTAGGTGAAAGCTTACAGCTCAAGTTCTCATAAAAAACTTATACACATATTGTTATGTGACACTAGTTGCAATTCCCACAATGTGGCAGCACACTCCCCCTTTCCACCCCGGGTTTCCCATATCCCTCCAACCAGCTCCTGTCCCTTCCTGCCTTCTAATCCTGCTTCCAGACAGGACCAGCCCGTTCGTTCTTGTGTATTTCCTTGAACTAAAAAGCACACTCTTCACGAGTATTATTTTATGTTTAATAGTCTAGTCTAATCTTTTAAGAGTGGGCTTTGGGAATGGTTTTTGTTCTGGCTTAGCAGAGTCCCAGGCGCCATGGTTTCAAGGATTCCTCCAGTCTCAGACAGGCCATTAAGTCTGTCTTTTTACATGAATTTGAGTTCTGCTCCACACTTTTGTCCTGTTCCGTCAGGGACTCTTTGTTTTTTTCTCTGTCAAGGGTGTCATTGGTGGTAGCCAGGCACCATCTAGTTCTGATCTCAGGCTGAAGGAGTCTCTGGGTTATATTAGCTTTTTGTCTCTTGGGCTAATATTTTCCTTGTGTCTTTGGTGTTTTTCATTCTACTTTGCTCCAAGTGGGTTGGGACCAATTGATGGCCACTCACAAGCTTTTAAGACCCCAGATGCCACTCACCAATGCGGGATGCAGAATATTTTTTAAATAAACTTTGTTATGCCAATTTGACCTAGAAGTTCCCCAAAACCATGGTCCCCAGACTCCAGACCCAGCTACTCTGTCCTTCAAAGTATTTGGTTGTGTTCAGGGAACTTCTTAGCTTTTGGTTTAGTTCAGTTGTGCTGACTTCCCCTGTATCGTGTGTTGTCCTTCCCTTCACCTAAGATAATTCTTGTCTACTATTTAGTTAGTGACTTCCCCTGTCCCTCCGTCCCCACCCTTATAATCATCGAAGAATGTTTTCTTCTGTGTTTCTTCTTATAATAGTGGTCTCATACAATATTTGTCCTTTTGCTATTAACTAATTTCACTCAGCATAATGCCTTCCAGATTCATCCATGTTGTGAGATGTTTCTCGGATTCATCATTGCTCTTTAACATTGTGTAGTATTCTATTGTGTGTCTGTACCATAATTTATTTATCTATTGATGAGCAATTAGGCTGTTTCCATCTTTTTGCTATTGTGAACAGTGCTGCAATGAACATGGGTGTGCATATATCTATTTGTGTAATGGCTCTTATTTCTCTAGGATATATTCCAAGGAGTGGGATTGGTAGATTGTATGATACTTCTATTTCTGGTATAATGACCCTTTAATCATTATATAGTGTCCTTCCTTATCCTTGGTGGTGGATTTTGTTGAGATTAACTTTGTCAGAGATTAATATTGGAACTCCTGCTCATATTTTATTGTTGTTTGCTTGATATATTTTTTTCCATCCTTTGAGTTTTAGTTTGTGTCTTTGAGTCTAATGTGTGCTTCTTGTAGGCAGAATATAGACAGATTGTGTTTTTCTTTAAATGTATTCTGCCACTCTCTGTCTCTTTATTGGTGCATTTAGTCCATTTATATTCAGTGTAATTATTGATAGGTTTTTTTTTTTTTAATGAGTTTAGCACTGTCATTTTGATTTTTTTTTTTTTTGTGGTGTTAACAGTTTCTTTGTTCCACTTAATTTTCTGTGCTGAGTTCTTTTTCTTTTTTTTTAATTTGTTTTCTTTTCTTATTGATTTTGTATTTGCTAAGTCTTTATATTCTTTTTTATTTTAATGTGTAGGTTTGTTAGTTTCCTTTTGGTTACCTTAAACTTTATGTCTGTTTTTCTAAGTTTAAACCAGTCTTTTTTTTTTTTATATTGCCTTAACTTCCTCTCCATATGAAAGTTTTATGATTACACTATCTAGTCCCTCCTTTTTGCTCTAACGTTGTCATCTTTTACATATTGATGTCTCTGTTTCTCTATTTTCAGTGCTTTAACTTTGATTTATTTTTGTGACTTCCCTATTTAGGTTGATATGTGGTTGTTCCGTCCTGTGTTCTAGTCTCAGTTTGTTATCTGGTATTGAGTCTCTAACCAGAGGACTCCTTTTAGTATTTCTTATAATTTTGGTTTGGTTTTTGTAAATTCCCATAACTTCTGCTTATCTGAAATGCCCTAATTTCACCATCATATTTGAGAGACAGTTTTGTTGGGTATATAATTCTTGGCTGGCAATTTTTTCCTTCAATGCTTTATGTATGTTATCCCATTGCCTTCTTGCCTGCATGGTTTCTGCTGAGTAGTCTGGGCTTGGTCTTATTGACTGTCCTTTGTAGATGACTTTTTGTTTATCCCTAGCCACTCTTAAAATTCTCTCTTTATCTTTGGTCTTGGCAAGTTTGATTATAATATGTCTTTGTGACTTTCTTTTGGGATCTACCCTGTGTGAGGTTTGATGAGCTTCTTGGATAGATACCTTCTCATCTTTCACTATATAGGGAAGTTTTCTGCCAACAAATCTTCTACAATTCTATTTCCTGTTATCCATCACCCACCCCCCATTCTGGTACTCCAGTCATTCATAGGTTATTCCTCTTGGTAGAGTCCCACATAATTCTTAGGGTTTCTTCATTTTTTAAATTCTTCTATCTGATTTTTACTCAGATAAATTGGTGTCAAGTGCTTTATCTTCAATCTCACTCATTCTGACTTCCATTGCCTCAATTCTGCTCCTATGACTTTCTGTTGCATTGTCTAATTCCGAAATTTCATTGTTAATCTTTTGGATTTCTATTTGCAGTCTCCCTATGGATTCTAGCAGCTGGTTGAATTTGTAGTTTTGCTCTTGTATCGCCTTCCTACATTCCTCTATTGCTTTATCTGTGTATTCCTTGGCTTGGTCCATGTTTTGCCTGATCTCCTTCCTGGTCTCTTGAAGAGCTCTGTATATTAGTCTTTTGAATTCTACTTCCAGTAATTCCAAGGCCTTCTCTTCCTCTGGGAGGTTTCCTGGTTCTTGTTTTGTTAGCTTGCTGGAACCATCATGGTCTGCCTTTTCATGCAATTTGATATTGACTGTTGTCTCCAAGCCATCAAAAAGTTATTATATTGATTTATTTTATGTTTGCTTACTGTGTCCTAGCTTCTTGTTTTGTTTTGTTTTGATATGCCTAAATAGACTGGTTGTGTGAGCTACTTAGATTATTGGTGGCTTTGAAGCTCTCATGTCCTGTCACCAGGTGATTACAGCTGCTATAAGTGTGTGTGCCCAGGAGTCCATTTACTTTTCTTGAGTGGATTCAGCTCAGATGTCCAGGTCATTGGTCACTAAGTGTGTAGTGCAGGCTCTCACCTACAGGGGTAATTGGAGCAGGCACAGGCATCTGGCTGCAGTAGGGGCTTGTGTGCTGAGCAAGTTAGGGGCCTGATGGGTGCTCCTGAGTGCCTAGGTGGAAGGCATGTCCCTTTCCCTAGAGTGCATAGGGGGGTGGGTTTTGCATCCAGATTTTGAGCACCCAATGCTGTTGGATGTAAGGACTGGGAGGCACCGCTTGTTCTCAGACCTTTGCTGTGGGTGTCTGGGTGGAGTGCATACAGCCACCAGTCCTCAGGCCCTTGATGTGGGTAGATGAGGACCCTGCTTAATGGGCAGGGTGGTGTCAAATATCACAAATCTGTCACTCGCCCTTAGCCATTGCAGTTGAAAATAGGCTCCAGGTATATACCCTGTTGTACTATACTAATGAGGGCCTATGCTGCTGAAATGGGCCCAAGCAGGTCTAAACAGGATTGAAAGGCTTTTGAAGTCAGTAGATCCCTCCTGCCTGTACCTAGGAAAAGAGTTAATGCCTGTCCTGAGTTCTCAGCTTAGGGGAGCTGGAAGTTTCTTTTTTCCTGTTTGTTTGTTTGTTTCTTCCCCAAAGCCAAGAGGCTGGCATGGGCATGACAGGTCCCACTTCTGGCCTACAGGTCACAGGAACTGCTGAACGCTGATGGACCTAGACCAGAGCAGAGTGGGGCAGGGGCAGGTGATGGAGAGAGAGGCACTTCCCAGAGAGGGAAGGGTTATTTTGATCCTCCACAGTAGGCTAGATGCTTGCACTTAGCTTTTGCAGATACGGCGCCACTTTCGCCTGGCTCCAGAGGCTTGGGCAGACTCTCTGCCTCTCAGTTTCTCCCACTGTAGAAAACCCATCCTGACCACTACTGCTTGCCTTAACTCGAATAAGCCAGCTGATTCAACCTGCAAGGTGCCAGCCAGGTCAAGTCTGGCACTTCCTTGTTGCTTCTGAACTGTCTCTCCCTCCCCTGTTGCTCAGTCCAGCTTCTTGATTTTGTCTTTGATGTTCAGGGCTCCTAGATTGTCATATATAGTTGATTCATTTGTTTTTTTTTCAGGTCTTTTTTGCAAGAGGGACCACAGAAAGTGTCTGACTATTCTGCCATCCTAGCCCTGCCTCTCACAACAGTCTTTTAACAAATGGTACTGGCAAAACTAGATGCCCATCTGTAAAAAAAAAAAAAATGAAACAGGGCTCATACCTCACACCATACACAAAAATTAATTCAAAATGAGTCAAAGACCTAAATAGAAAACCTAAAATGACAAAGATCATTGAAGAAAAATAGGGCATGCTAGATGCCCTAATATATAGCATAAAGAGAATATAAACCATAACTAACAATGCGTGAACCCCAGAAGATAAATTAAACAACTGGAATCTTCTAAAAATCAAACTCTTATGCTCATCAAAGGACTTCACCAAAAGAGTAAAAAGAAAGTACAGATTGGGAAAAAATTTTTGGCTATGACATATCTGACAAGAGTCTAATCTGTAAAATCTATAGAATACTTCAACACCTCAACAACAAAAAGAAAAAAAATCCAGTTAAAAAATGGGCAAAGGATATGAACAGGTACTTAATTAAGGAAGATATTCAGGGGTCTAACAGACACATGAGGAAATGCTCAAAATCATTAGTCATAGAGAAATGCAAACTACAATGTAATACCATCTGTCTTAGTTATCTAGTGCTGCTATACCAGAAATACCACAGATGGATGGCTTTAACAAAGAGAAATTTATTCTTTCACAGTCTAGGAGGCTAGTAGTCTGAATTAAGGGCACCAGCTCCAGGGGAAGGCTTTCTTTCTCTGTTGGTTCTGGGGGAAGGTCCTTGTCATCAATCTTCTCATGGTCTAGGAGGTTCTCACCACAGGCACCCAGTTCCAAAGGATGCAGTCTGCTCTCAGAGCTTCTTTCTTGGTGGCAAGAAGTCCCTCTTTTCTTTGTTTCTCTCTTTTATATTTTAAAAGAGATTGACTCAATATACAACCTAAATCCTGTAGATTGAGTCTTGCCTCATTAACATAACTGCCTCTAATTCTGCCTCATTAACTTTATAGAGGTTAAGATTTACAACACACAGGGTAATCACATCAGATCACAAAATGGAGGACAACTACAGGATATTGGGAATCATGGCCTAGCCAAGTTGGCACATATTTTGGGGGGATACAATTCAGTTCATGACACCATCTCTCACTCCAACATTACTGGCACTAATCAGAAAAAAAAAAAAATATTGGAGATGTTGTGGGGAGATTGGAACTCTTCAATACATTTCTGGTGATAATATGAAATGGTATAACCACTATGGAAAATGATATGGTGCC
Organism: Loxodonta africana; assembly: GCF_030014295.1. NCBI lineage: Eukaryota > Metazoa > Chordata > Mammalia > Proboscidea > Elephantidae > Loxodonta > Loxodonta africana. The sequence continues at coordinate 159,856,175 of NC_087344.1, read as the reverse complement.
TCTTTAAAAAGTTAGAAATGGAAATACCCTATGATCCAGTGATCCCACTCCTAAGAATATATCATAGAGAAATAAGAGCTGTCACAGGAATAGAATATGCACACCCATGTTCATTGCAGCATTATTCACAATAGCAAAAAGATGGAAACAACTGAAGTGACCATGAAAAAATGAATAGATAGACAAATCGTACATACACACCATGGAATACTACATAATGATAAAGAACTATGATGGATTTTTGAAATATCTTACAACATGGATGAATCTGGAGGGCATCATGCTGAGTGAAATAAGTCAATCACAAAATGACAAATATTGTAGGAGACCACTATCATAAAAACTCAGGAAAAAATTTACACATAGAAGAAAAATCTTTGATAGTTATGAGGGAGGGGAGGGGAAATCACTATATAGTAGACAAGCGTTGACTTTGGTGAAGGGAGACAACACAGAATATAGGGAAAGTCAGTACTACTTGACCAAGGCAAAGTCAAAGACGCTTCCTAAGCACATCTTATTACCTTGTGGGACCGAGTTACTGGGGCTGAGGACTGGGGACCATGGTCTCTGGGGACATCTAGGTCAATTGGCATAAGATAGTTCATTAAGAAAACCTTCTACATTTTACTTTGTTGAGTAGCATTTGGGATCTTTAAAGCTTACAGCAGCCATCTAAAATACATCTATTGGTCCCATCCTGTCTGGAGCAAAGGAGAAGGAAGAAAACTAAGGACACAAGGAAAATATTATTCTAAAGGACTAATGAACCACAGCTTCTACCAGCCTGAGCCCGGAAGAACTAGATGGTGCCTGGCACCACCACTGACCGCTTTGACAGGGATCACACTAAAAGGTCCTGGAGAGTGTGGGAGAAAAATGTAGAACAAAATTCAAATTTATAAAAAAAAAATACCAGGCTTACAGGTCTGACAGAGTCTGGAGGAACCCTGAAACCATGGCCCCCAGGTACCCTGCAAACCCAGAACTGAAGCCACCCCCCAAGTCCACCTTTCAGCCAAAGATTAGACAGTCCTATAAAATAAACAATAACACAAGTGAGGAACGTGCCTCCTAGTTCAAACAAGTACAAGAGACAAAATGGGTAATACCTTGCCCAAAAGCAATGAAGAAAAGGTAGGAAGTGACAGCAGAACTGGACTAATGGACATGAGGAACCCAGGGTGGAAAGAGAAAGGGGGAGAGTGCTGACACAATGCAGGGATTGCAACCAATGTCACAAAACAATTTGTGTATAAATTTATGAATGAGAAAAAAAAAGAAGAGAGAAACCCCTGTGGAGTATAGTTCTATTCTGGTACTCATGGTTTTGCCTGAATTGGAGTTGACTCCACAGCAATTGTTTTTTGTTTGTTTGTTTTAGTCCCCTCTCATCGCTTGTCTTCTCTTAAGGGTTTCCTGGCTATTCTTGATTTGGGACTCATTCATTGATTCATTGAGCCCTGGTGGTACAGTGGTTAAAGCACTTGGCTGTTAACTGAAATGTCGGCTGTTCGAAACCACTAGTGGCCCCTCTGGAGAGGATGTGGCAGTCTGCTTCAGTAAAAATTTATAGCGTTGGAAGCCCTATGTGGCAGTTCTGCTGTGTCCTACAGGGTCACCATGAGTCAGAATCGACTCAGTGGCAGTGCGTTTGTTTTTTTGTTTTGTATCCAATCACTGGTTATGCATCATCATTTATTTGCATATAACATCATTTACTTAACCATTCCTTTTCCTGAATATTCTGATTGTAGTTTTTCTCTATTGTAAATATGGCTGTGGTGAACATACTTGTATATACATCTTTGTTATAAATCTCTGATTATTTCCTCAAGATAAATTCTTGTAATGTGGGATTTCTGGGTAAAGAGGTAGAGACCCTTTTAAGACTTTTGGTACATTTTTCCAAATTGCTTTCTTCCCCTGCTTCTACCACTAAAAATTGTTAGCTCTTTGATCTAATTCTTTATTTAACATCATCTGCACATTTCTAGTTTGAACTTCCTTCTTTTGCATATTAATATTTGGATTATTAAGGAATTGACTTGATGGCAACAAGTTTGGTTTGGGTGGTAAATCCAATATGGCTGATGTCCTCATAAGAAGAGGAAAATTTGGGCACACAGGCACACAGGAAGAGCACCATGTGACAACAGAGGCAGAGATTGGAGTATTGCAGCTGTAAACCAAGGAAACCTAAGGGTTATGGGCAACCACCAGAAACTAGGAGACAGGCATGGAACAGAGGTCTCCTTCAAAACCTCCAGAAGAAACCAACCTTGCTGACACCTCGATTGTGGACTTCCAGCCTCCAGAACTATAAGAGACAATATTGTTGTTTATTTAAGTAAAAAAAAAAAAAAAAAAACAGAGAGAGAGAGAGAAATAATTGTAGTACTTGGATCTCATCTCTCACCCCAAGACCAATTAAATCAGAATCTCTGGAGATGGACCCCGGCATCAGTATTTTTTAATAACTCCCTAAGTGATCCCAATATGTAGCCAAGGTTGAGAATGACCACAATTGGCTAAAAACATGTTTTTAAATTTCAAGTGGCAGGTGAAGGGAAAGAGCATTTGATAATACTAGCTATATTTCGAGCCCTAGTGGTGCAGTGGTTAAGAGTTTGGCTGCTAACCAAAACGTCCACAATTCGAAACCCTATGGGGCAGCTCTACCCTGTCCTGTAGGGTCCCTATGAGTGGTGGAATCAACTCGATGGCAATGAGCTTTTTGGGTTAGCTATATTTCAGTCACTGGAATAGGCATTTTATATACATTAATTTCTTAAGTCCACCTCCTGTCTGTCAGTTTGTTATACTGTGCCGGCTTGCATGTTGCTATGAGGCTGGAAGCTCTGCCACCAGTATTACAAATACAGGCAGTTCCTGGGTTATGAACATCTGACTTACAGACACTCATACTTGGCCTTTAACATCATGTAAATTTGCCTTCACTTTGAAAATGATTGATCCAACCCCTAAAAAAAAAAACCCTACTCGCTACAAATTCTTTATCATAATCACCTTCACTTGCTGCATATGCAGCTTTTAAATCATTGAAAAGACTTTGAGCCTTTTCTTGCACTAAGTAAGGCTAAATAAGAATCGTGTGCACCTGTTCCAACTTACCTACAAATTCGACTTAAAGACACAGTTAGGAGCAGATCTCGTTCATAACCCGGGACTACCTGTAACAGCAGGGTCAGCCAGGTGGACAGGTTTCAGTGGAGAATTCCAGACTCGGAAGAAAGGCCTGGTGATCTACTGCCGAAAATTAGACAATGAAAACCTTATGACTTATAAAGAATATTGTTCAAAATAGTGCTGGAGGGATGAGTCCCATCGATTGGAAGGCACTCAAAATACACAGTGGCTGCAAAAATGGGCTGAAATATACTAATGATCATGAAGATGGCACAGGACCAGGCAATATTTTGTTCTCCTTGGGGTCGCCATGAGTCAGAACCAGCTTAATGGCAACCAACAACAGCAATTTCCTAAGTAGTAACTGACAGAACCAGAATAATAATACCTGATACTTGTACAGTGCCTTAATTCTTATTCACTTCCACCCTTTTAATTCCCTTAATTCATTGAGGTAGTTGATTTTATAGATAAGTCAAATGAGATGAATCTCTATGAATTCCCAGGATCAAATCTAGAGCAAGTAGAAGAGAAGCACCTCAAGTTCAGGTGCTCTGACTTTCTAGTCCTCTGCTATTCCCCAGCACTGCTACTTCATCTGAGGTCAGATGTATGAGGATTGTGATCTCGAAGTGCACACAAGAGCCAAGCTGATGATGATGGGTGTATCACAGAGCCTGAAGAGGCTGCAATCAGTCCCAGCAAAAGACTACTTTTCGCTGATATCAACTTCGCTCTGATCAATTCAGAGACTGAAATGGTAAAAAAAAAAAAAGGGAGCTCAGTTCTTTAGGGATCTTGGCAGATGAGAGCAGTGATAATAAGACATTTACCAAGCAGAGGCAGAACCCAGAGACCTACATTGCAAAGCGTTCTGATTCCTGATTCTGCATAGACGATGGAACCAGTACCCCCCATCCCCCGCCCCATAGGTCTAATGGGTAATCCAAGCTAGGATCACCACCTAAAAGTTATTGGAAAATAACCTGTCTACTGGCACTGGAAAGTTGGCTGTAACAACAAGCCTTCCTGCTGGCGGACAGGCTATTTTCCAATCATTTGTAGGTGGTGATCCTGTCATTTAATATCTAAGAGGCCTTGGGAGAGAGTGCCTGGGCAGGTTGTGAGTGAATGGCAGCAGAGTATTCCCACATCTTTTATGTGGTGAGCTGAAGTGAGACCTCCTTAAGCAAGAATTGCAGAAGGCAACTTTTGAGGGAATGCCAAGGAGCAGTCTCAGACCTTGAGCCCCGACTGATGCCTGTTGAAAAAGAACAGTCAGCCAGGAGTGCAACTATCAGGGACGATGGGGCTATTTTTGTGCCAAGGACCCAGACTGCTTGCCAGTCCAAGGGACTTGGCTTACCTTAAACAAACTAACCAATTTTTATCATTTATGATGTGGAAGATATTGCTCATTCACCATTCATCCATCCATTCATTCATTTCTTCATGCTAAGATTTCTGAGTGTCTGCTGACTGAAATAAATATTTAATGAATGGATATTTCTAATAAGGAATTCACATACTTACTTTCATGTTATAAAACACTCACCCACGTGTTCCTTAAAAGCGAGGTTGGTGAGACTTTGTCTCACGTATTTTGGACATGTTATCAAGAGGGACCAGTCCCTGGAGAAGGACATTATGCTTAGCAAAGTAGAAGGTCATTGAAAAAGAAGAAGACCCTCAACAAGATGGATTGACACAGTGGCTGCAACAATGGGCTTGAGCATAACAACGATTGTGAGGATGGCGCAGGACCAGGCAGTGTTTTGTTTTGTTGTACATGGGGTTGCTATGAGTCAGAACAAACTCATTGGCACCTAACAACAGTGACAACATGCCCTGAGAAAATCTTCTGTAGCTTTCCTTACTCCAATAAATGTATATTGGTAGCAGATGGCCTATTTAGTTGCTCTACCCCTTCATCCTCCAAAACACACATACAAAGGTAACAAATAGCATCCACTCTGAAAACAGAATGTGACATACAATGCCCAGAAATCGTAAAACTGAGCCCTGAGGGCCACGCATGTCTCTTTTCCCCTTTCCTTCTAGAGATGGCTTAAGCTGCCATGAACTTGAGCCTATGTAAGTGTGAAGCTGACTGTGAAGAAGATTTTGTCCTTCTCCTTCCTTCTTTTTCAGGTTGGAATGCTGCTTCCCTAGAGGTGGAGTTGTGTAGAGGAAAAGATATGGGCATTGGAGTCAGGGATAAGATCTGTGTGAAGACAGGAGGGGGAGGAGGAAGGAGTAAATATTCTCCATCCCTGGCTTAGGTGTTTAGGAGAAGGGTGATACTGTTCCCAGACACCTCAGGAACTGGTAATGTGGATGCCATAGAACTTATGCACAGTCAGCCCCAGCACCTTCTAACATCAAGGTACCTTCCTGCTACATTTTTATATCAGTATCACCAGTTCATTCATTCAGTTGTATTTTGACCCATAAGCAATTACTTAATCCTTGCCCAGTGTGAACTTGATTCAGTTTTTTTTTTTTCCCCTACTCCCTATTACTAGTTTTACAGAGTCTCTGGGTGGCACAAACAGTTATGTGCTCAAGGCTAATCAAAAGGTTGGTGGTTTGAATCCACCGAGAGGTGCTTCAGAAGAAAGGCCTAGTGATCTGCTTCCAAAACATCACAGCCACTGAAAACCCTAGGGAGCACAGTTCTACTTTGAAACACATGGGAACACCATGAGTTGAAATTGACTTGTTGGCAACCAGCTTTTTGGTTACTACTAATTTGCTTTAAATTTAGGTTGGCCTCAGGATACTTCCAGTTTAGAGGGGAATATCCAGCACATGTCTCCATTGGAAGAAAGAATAAGTTAAAAGGAGCCTGAAGGAAACTGGAAACACTTCTCAAAGTGAGTGAGACTGAACTGTGACTTAAAATGTGAAGGGAGCATAATATAACAAATGGTATTGATGAGATTGTTGAATATTTCAGACACAGGCTGAACAAAGCCTCAGAGACCAGAGGGAGAGTTGAACATGGGGGAAATCAAGAAGCTGTGATCATGGGCAAGTCACTCCTCCTCTCTGGGACTCATCTGACCATGGGAAAGCAATATGGCATCAATATCCCAAGTCCCTGAGCTCGCTGAAAGTGGCCTGGTTTCCTCAGTGTGTAAAATGATGGGTTCGGGCTGGGTCGTGTCAAAAGTCCTGACTGAAATGGAAGGTGTGGGGGTCAAAGCAGCCTCCACTTGTTTGAGTACACTCCCTGTGCCAGAAGCCATGTCATTTACCCTTGACAGCAACACTGTTATCTCCACTTTACTCATAAGAAAACCAGACGCAGAGAGGCTTTTTCATTTGGGAATTGAACCCAAGTCTATCTGAGGAAGCCCATGTTGGAGCACACCATCTCTCAAGCACTTCAACTCAAGACAAGATTGGTGATGTTGGAGGACTTTCTCTGCTAATATTCATAGAACATGATATGAACAGTGGCTTGCCCAGCAGGTTCCAGGGGAACGAGGAAGCAGGAAACAAAGGAGTCGAGAGGAATTGAATTCATTGCCCAGATCCCCCTCTTGTGTCTCTGAGGCCTCCAATGCTAATAGGATTTGGCCACTGTGGTATGACTAAATTTGCTATATGAGCTGAAGCTGAAGGAGACAACATGCAAAATTACAATTCCTTTTATAGTTTGTGTTGGCATCTGTCATGGATTGAATTGTGTCCCCCTAAAGTATCTGTCAACTTGGCTCGGTCATGATTCCCAGTATTGTATGACTGTCTACCATTTTGTCATCTGATGGGATTTCCTGTGTTTTGTAAATCCTATCACTACGATGTAATGAGATGGATTAGTGGCGGTTACATTGATGAGGTCTGCAGGATTAGTGTCTTAAGCCAATCTCTTTTGAAATATAAAAGGGAGAAGTGAGCAGAGAGCATGGGGACCTCATACCAGCAAGAAAGCAGTGCCAGAAGCAGAGTGTGTCCTTTGGATCTAAGATTCCTGCACTGAGATGCTCCCAGGCCAAGGGAAGACTGATGAAAAGGACCTTCCTCCAGAGCTGACAGAGAAATAAAACCTTCCCCTGGAGCCGGTACCCTGAGTTTGGACTTCTAGCCTACTGGACTGTGAGAAAATAAACTTCTCTTTGTTAAAGCCATACACTTGTGGTATTTCTGTTACAGCAGCACTAGATGACTAAGACAACATCCCAATAGAAAAATGGGGAAAAGGTATGGAAAATAATTCAAGGAAGAAAATAAAGTAAATGACAACTAATTTTATGAAAAAAAAATCCAATCTAGCTAGTAATCAAAGAAATGGCCATTAAAACAACAACGCAAATCTAAATACACAAAGATTTCAAAAACCATGAAAATTGTGTCAGTATCTAAAAATAAGGAAATTATTTTGAAAATATGTATGGTTATATAGTGAAATGCTATGCTGGCATTAAAATTATTTTTTAGCTAGTTTAAACAGAGAAGAAAATATTCTTTGATGGTTATGAGAGTGGGGAAGGATGGAGGGAAAGGGGTTTTCACTAATTAGATACTAGATAAGAACTATTTTAGGTGAAAGGAAAGACAACACACAGTACAGGGGAGGTCAGCACAAATGGACTAAACCAAAAGCAAAGAAGCTTCCGGGGGTTTGGGGACCACGGTTTCAGGGGACATCTAGGTCAATTGGCATAATAAAATCTATCAAGAAAACATTCTGCATCCCATTTTGCAGAGTGGTGTCTGGGGTCTTAAACTCTAGGAAGCAACCATCTAAGATGTGTCAATTGGTAACAACCTACCTGGAGCAAAGGAGAATGAAGAACACCAAAGACACAAGGTTATTATGAGCCCAAGAGAGAGAAAGGACCACATAAACCAAAATCTACATCGGCCTCAGACCAGAAGAACTAGACAGTGCCAGTCTATAACTAATGGCTGCCCTGACAGGGAGCACAACAGAGAACCCCTGAAGGAGCAGGAGAGCAGTGGGATGCAGACCTCAAATTCTCTTAAAAAGACCAGACTTAATGGTCTGAGTGAGACTAGAAGGACCCCGGAGGTCATGGTTCCCAGACCTTCTGTTAGCCCAAGACAAGAACCATTCCCAAGGCCAACTCTTCAGACAGGGATTGGACTATGGGTTAGAAAATGATACTGGTAAAGAGAGAGCTTCTTGGCTCAAGTAGACACATGAGACTATGTTGGCATCTCCTGTCTGGAGAGGAGATGAGAGGGCAGAGGGGGTCAGAAGCTGGTGGAATGGACACAAAAAGGGAGAGTGGAGGGAAGGAGTGTGCTGTCTCATTAGGGGAAGAGCAACTAGGAGTATATAGCAAGATGTATATAAATTTTTATATGAGAGACTGACTTGATTTGTAAACTTTCACTTAAAGCACAATAAAAATTAAAAAAAAAAGTAAGGAAGCTTTGTTGCCATTGAATCAATTCTGACTCATGGCGACCCCATGTGTGTCGTAGGGGATTCAATGGTTGATGTTTTGGAAGCGGATTGCCAGGACTTTCTTCCAAGGTGATGCTAGGTGGACTCGAACCTCCAACCTTTTGGTTAGCAGCTGAGTGCTAACTGTTTGCACCACCCAGGGACTCTTTATTGCCAGAAGCCCACAGGAAATCTCTCCTTGTGTTTCATTGGCCCAAACTGGCTTGGGCCTTTCTAGCTCTGATGCAGTCATCATAGGGAGGCATGGCGAGGGGGGTGATTTTGGCCCCTCAGGGACATTTGGCAATGTTTGGAGACTTTTTTTTTGTATTTAGATGAAGGTTTATAGAGCAAACTAGCTTCTCATTAAACAATTCATACACATAAAAATTTTTTTTTTGCAAAAAAAAGACTAATGACACAGGAACACTCACAATACAAAGAAAATTTTTAAAAAGCAGGAAACAAAACTGTATAAATGAAAAACTGAAAAATATAATGCTTATGCATAGGAAAAAATACTGAAAAGACATCTATCAGAAAATTAGCCATGTTAATTTCTCAGTGGTTATTTTTATTGCCTTCTTTATTCTTTTCCACATATTCTAGCATTTCTACGTTAGTATACACTGTGTTGTGGATTAGGATCACCAGTCATGTAATCTTAGGCAAATCACGCCTCTACAGGGCCACATCTATGAAACGAGGGGTCAGAACAAACTAGATGATTCAGAAGATTCTTTTGAGCTCTAACATTTTATTCATTCATTCAACAAACATTCATAGAACATCTGTATTGAACTTTGTACCATGCACTGACCCTAGGGCCCTCTGGAGCTAGTGCGAGACCAAACTGGGATGCAAGGTTGGAGCACGGGGTTTCTTAGAGTCATTTTACTTGCTCCTTTTCTGCTTAAGTTTTAGTGGCCTTACATCCTCTTCCCCTTATCAAACCCTGTTCTCACGACAGATTTAAAACTTGGCCACATGGAGGCGTAAATGACTGGTAACATCTTAAAGTACTATCTCTCCCAGACAGACTTGTTTATGTGGGGATCAAAATTTGATACTATAGGAATGAGGCTCATATGGTCAAATTTGAAGAAAAAGCTGGTGGGTGGGAAAATACTTGAAACACTGGGTGGTGTAAATGGCTAATGCTTTGGCTGCCAACCAAAGGGTTGGAGATTCAACTCCAACCAGAGGTGCCCCAGAAGAAAGGGCTGGTGACCTACTTCTGAAAAACCAGCCATTGAAAACCCTGTGGAGCACAGTTGTTCTCTGACACACATGGGGTCGCCGTAAGTCCGAGTTGACTTGATGGCAACTGGTTTATCAGAACTTTGCTCTTGTGGTTCCCTCCCCTCCCCTTGCTTATTTACCTGGTAAATTCCTACCCATTTTCACAGACCAGTTCTTCCCTGTCACACCTTCCACGTCACTCCCAGAGTCAGCTCTTCCTCTGTTGTCTGCATTCCCAGAGAACCTTATAAACAGCTCTACTAATGCAGTGACCCCATTGCGCTGTAGCTTTGTGCTTGTATACCTTCTTCCGTATTAGGCTGTGAGCCACCTGAGGTCTCATTCTCCCTGTATCCACGGCATCTACCCAAGGCCCAGCACAGAGTCAGTACCTGACACGTGTACAACTACTTGAACTGAATTTCCAGGGCCCCTAGCAGACAATAAGGAGCCCTGGTGGTACAGTGGTTAAGAGCTTGGCTGCTAAAGGAAAGGTTGGTGGTTCAAATCCACCAGCTGGTCCTTGGGAGAAAGATGAGGCAGTCTGCTTCCATAAAGATTACAGCCTTGGAAACCCTATGGGACTGTTCTACCCTGTCCTACAGGATCGCTATGAGTCAGAATCAACTCCACAGCAACGAGTTTTGGTTGGGTTTAGCAGGCAGTGAACTCCTCTCCCTGTGGATGGGGCTGTTTCTGGGCCCTTTCACTGCCGTCCGTTAAAGCAGACAGAATGTTCATGACCCACCACAGTTGCCTTTGGGTTTTTATCAGAGTGGGTTAGCCCTGCATGATGATTAATGAACTTTTAATCCCTAAACCAGTGTTTTTCAGACTGAGGGGAGCAGCTCACCATTGGAAACTGAAATTGATTTAATGGATCAGGACCAATATTTTTTCTAAAGTGAAACAGAATAGAATAGAACAGGAGGAAATAGAAAAGAAAATAATAATAATAAGCCCAAGTGTTCTATAAGTAATAAAGCTAAGTATTGTTCCATGAAATTTTGTTTCAGTTGTGTCTGTGTGTATATGCGTATGCCCATGTGCTTGTGTGCCCTGGGTCACGGTGGGTTATGATAAAAAAAAAATGTTGAAAGCCACCTTCCTAAACTACCAGGAGGGAAAGGAGCCCTGCCTCTCCCTGTAGCTGCTTGGCCCATGGCAGAGAGCACGTTGCTATGTGGATGTACAGTTCCGGGAACTGCTTCTTCTCCATCCACTCCTGCAACACAACCGTAGCCCCTGGAACTGGTAGAGTACTTTTGTTAGAGTAGGTTTGGGACCCAGGGGAGTAAGAGGGCAAAAATACTTGTTTTGACAATGAAGAAAATTTTGAAGTTCACGCTTGCCTTCTCTTTCCACCCATGGGATTCCTGGAGCCATTTTTGTCGTGGATTCTGAGAAACACAGCTTGCACCTGTATCTTGACAAATGCTCCCCCACCCCCAACCCTCACTAAGGGGCCCATGCCCCCTTTTGAGTTTGGACATATGCATGAGCAGTGCCTCCAGGGCTATGTGTTTCAGCCCGAGGGCTCAGTAAAACCAAACAAAACTAAACCCATTGCCGTCGGGTCGGTTCCGACTCACAACAACCCTATAGGACAGAGTAGAACTGCCCCATAGAGTTTCTAAGGAGAGCCTGGCAGATTCGAACTGCCAACTCTTTGGTTAGCAGCTGTAGCTCTTAACCACTACACCACCAGGGTTTCCGAGGGCTCAGTAGCTCTATTTAATCACGACTCTTGCAACCCTTCTGGACAGGGTATCCAGCAACTCCATGCACATGGGTTCATTTGATTCCAGGAGTGGTGCAGTGTAGGGGCGAAGGCTACCTTCACCAGCACTAGTGAGACCTTCAGCAACTTAGCCTCTTTGTGCCTCAGTTTCTCCATCTGGAAAATGGGGAATGTAACTGTGCCTACTTCATAGAATTATTGTAAGGATCAAATCAGCTAACATGTATAAAGTACTCAGAACAGTCCTTGCACATAGCAAACATTCAACAAATGTTAGTTGTCATTATTTAATCATATTTAAACCTTATAGTTATTGTTTTTTCCATATTTGTAGGTAAGAGAGAAATCAAGCAACCTGCCCTAAGCCATCTGTCTAGGAAAGGCAGAGCTATAACTTAAATCAGGATCTCCTCGCTCCGAGGGTGGTATTCTTTTCCCTTAATGATGGCTCGTTCCAGCTTTAGGAACCTGTGGGGCAGCAGACTACCTGCTGTGCTAATCAGTCTGCCCAGCCAGGTGGCCACCTGCAAAAGGGGCACTCTTAGAGGTGTCTGGAGGAATGGCGAGGCCCAGGGCAAGCCCCTTCTTGTCATTTTGCTTGGTCTTTGGGGGAGATATGTTTTTAGAGGATACACACACACACACACATACATACGAACATGTGTATGTCGTTGTTAGTTGCTGTCGAGTTGATTCTGACTCATGGAGATCCCACGTGTGCAGAGTGGAACTGTGCTCCACAGGGTCTTCAAGGCTGTGATCTTCTGGAAGCAGACTGTCCGGCCTTTCTTCCAAGGTCTCTGGGTGGGTCAAACCACCAACACTTCGTCTAGCAGTCAAAAGCTTAACCGTTTTAGCCACCCAAGGGCCTGTGTATGTATGTACATACATACATATATATATGTATGTATATATAGCCCTGGTGGCACAGTGGTTAAGAGCTTGGCTGCTAACAAAAAGGTCAGCAGTTCAAATCCAGCAGTTGCTCCTTGGAAAGCCTATGGGATAGTTCTACTCTGTCCTATAGTGTCACTATGAGTTGGAATCGACTGGATGGCAACAGGTATACGTATTTTTTTAATATGAGAGAGAATCAGAAATGGGAGTCATTGCACTGGGCACCCGAAGGCATTCTTTTTGAGTTCTAGGCTAACTGAGCAGTGATGAACAGGTAGTCCTTATGCCCTCAATTAACTTTTCTATAAAAATCTCTCTCAGTAGCTGAGTCCTGCAGTTTGAGACAGGTATGGTAAGGTAACTGACGATTCCACAGGCTAAGCAGCTGTTATATGTCCTATTTTTTTCCAGCTTAAGATTTTTCCCATTTGCATAGTGCAAAGACCTAATAGCTGTCCCTGCTTTGTTTCCCATTTGCAACTCGCAGAGGGAACTGAACTGTCACAGTCAGCCCTCAGGCTGGAGTCTGGGGCGGTGGGGGGAGGGGGGATGGGGGGAATATAACCTTGTAGTGGTGATATTTTTAAAACTTTTAGCATTATGTCAGTTAGAGCTCCCTCTAGTTAGCACACAACCATGTATAAATCCTGTAAAAATAGATGTTTGTACGATGATCAGGAGACACTTACGATTCCGAAGTGCTTTTAGAATCATCAAAGACATGTTTATATGTTTGGTATGGTTTTTCCGGATTTTATTACAGTCAAAAAAAAAAAGATTTTTTTTTTTCAGAATTCAAATCCACATGAGTTTTATATAGTAATTCTGGCAATCTAAGTATTTGGCTAACCTGAGTTCTCTGGTTGGGCTGGTCAATAAATTGCTGTGATTTTCAAATAACCCCTTTTTATAGGCTTGCCCTGAGCTGGGCTGGATGTAGGGGCTGCTGAGGAATCCTTGGCCCCCATAGAACTCCTAAGTGTAAACGATCTTAAGCTGTCCAGGAGGAGATATGAGAATCATTCCTGGAGCATGCACACAGAATGAGGTGACAGGCCCCAGTACCAGGTTATAAACGGACCATTCAAACAGATAAAATAAGAACTGACTTCAGCATTTGCCCTAAACCCACACCAAGAACTTTCTGAGAAAAAAAAAAAAAAGTCCCATTAATGAAGGTGCAGTAAAGACCTTCACACATTTGTACTGCGTAATGTGTGATGCTCCCCACCCGACCCAGAAAGAGATGCAAGGTCAAATGACTTTTGTTTCTCCAGGATCATGGGGGATTTAAGGGGTTGAGGCGTGGGGGATTAGTACCCTGTGTGAAATCCATAAATGATCCCTGAGTTTTATTTCAGCCAACAGTTTTAACATTCAGAAAAACAAGTGACTGGGACAATAACCAAAACAACCTATTGCCATCAAGTTGATTTTGGCTCATAGTGACCCTATAGGGCAGAGTAGAACTGCCTCACAGGGTTTCAAGGAACAGTTGGTGGATTCGAGCTCCCGACCTTTTGGTTAGCAGCAGAGTTCTTAACCACTGCACCATCAAGGCTCCTGGGATGATAGCCCTTGGAAAATCAAGAGATTGTAATGTGAAAGACTTTAAATGACATTCATGCATTGTACAAAGTCCAGTTATCTCCATTTTAAGAGTACAGATCCACCTTGCATTGCTTGTTTGTCCCAGCTTTGCAGCAAGAATACCTTCAGATATATGTGAGACTAAAATGCAGACAGACTTTGGTACATATTCCCGCTGCTGCACCCCATATCCCAAGCCTTGGCCAAAGACGCAACTAGGCCCCGTGCTCACTTAGACAACTCAGTCAGCATGCCCCCTGCTTACCTCAAGGACAATCTCTTTCAGTTGGAACTGTTTTTGCACCACCTTATCTGAAGACACAGGCTCATGGTAGTAGAGGCAGAGCATGTTGTATTTCTTCAGAACCTGCTTGAAGTTCTTCTCAGTGAGACTTACCACGCGGTCCTTCCCGTCGTAGGTGGGGAAGTTCAGCCCCTCTTCTGCCCTGCAGGAGGACAACAAGTAGACCCCCAGAAGAAACAGGTGAGTTCTCTTCATTTGGGAAAAGTTTTGTTTTTGTTTCCCAGGAGAGAGGAAAGAAGACTGTTGGAGGCCTTGCTGAGTTGTAGGGGGAACAGAGAGAGGCTGATTTTGTCTCTCTTCTTTGCCCTTCCAGACTCTTCACCTCCGTGGGTCCAGCTCGCTTTGTAATCACGGGCTCAGGACAAAGAGCCCAGAGGCTCACACACACACATGCGTGTGCGGAATCAGAGCCAGGCAGGGGAGGCTGGGAGGCCAAGCCCTAGATAACTTACATAGTTCTGCCCAGCCCCTGTCTCATTAGGAGCTCCATTTTTAGGAGGCAGTTGTTTCAGGCTAAAAATAAATCATGCAATGAATAAAAAAGATAGATATGACACTGTTGAGGGATTCGCTGATACAGTCTGTCAGCGTGGTGGAGAAGAACGAGGCCGGAGGGAAAAGAACGGCATGTGTGCACAGGGACTAAAGAGGCTGGAAAGGTCAGAGAATAGAAATACACTCACGAGGGGGAAGAGAAAATGAGAGGAGAGAGATTAGGGAGCCTGACACCAACGAGCAAACGGAGAGGTTAGAACATACAGAATGCCACGCCTATATTATTGAACTGTTAAATTATTCTAGGGAAGTAATTCAGCCCGTGCCCCTCTGGCAGGCTGCTCATTCTCTGCCTGCTCCCTGCTGGCATGAGAACAAAGCTCAGCCCCGAGGTGGACTTCTGCTCACTAGATACGTGCCATTCCCATCTCCCATCCTCTCCTCTTAGAGACTGAGCTCTGATGGTGCTGCTGTGCCAGGCACATGGGGCTCTGCCAGTCACTGGGTGAGGGATGTGAGGACATCTCTCCCACCAGGTTCAAGTCCTTGCACATATAGGGCTCCACAGACCCAGTCCGCCCTGGGCCATCGCTGAACTCTGCTGCGTCCGGTCCCACTTGAAAAGAAAAATTCTATAGGCCCCCTGAGAAACCCTTAGGTTTTTCCCTATTGTCCCTGTCATATTTCTTTTTTACACTAATTCCTAATGTGATCATTTTTAAAAAGCCCTAGTGGTGCAGTGGTTAAGCGCTTGACTGCTAATAGAAAGGTGAGCAGTTTGAACCCACTAGCCGCTCCTCTGGAGAATGACGTGGCAGTCTGCTTCCATAAAGATTTACAGCCTTGGAAACCCTGTGGGGCAGCTCTACTCAGTCCTACAGAGTTGCTGTGAGTCGGAATCGACAGCAACGAGTTTGGCTCTTTAGCGGTCGTTTTTGCCCCTTTCCTCTTCATTCGAGACAGGTTGGTGTAGAGTCAAAGCCAGGCAGACCAGAGTTCAAATCCTTCCTCTGCATTTTAATAGCAGAATAAACATTGAAGAGTTACGTACCCTCTCTGATCCTTGGTTCCCTCCCATGTAAAATGTGGATAATTACAAATGTAATTGTAAGGTTTGGGAAATAGGGATTGAAAGCACGACACAAAGAGGTGCTCAAAAACAGTAACCTAAAACCAGCTGCCGTGGAGTCAGTTCTGGCTCACAGTGACCCCACATGTGTCAGAGTAGCACTGCACTACACAGGATTTTCAATGGTTGATTTTTTGGAAGTAGATTGCCAGGCTTATCTTCTGAGGTGCCTCAGGTTGGACTCAACCTCCAACCTTTCAGTTAGTAGACAAGGGGGCTAACCATTTACACCACCCAGGGACTCTTCAAAAACAGTAGCTATTTTAATTATTTCGATGACAGAACTTTTGTTATTATAATAATTAGGTGCCCTTTTCTATCCATTTGCCATGGGCCATCCATTGTTATGAATCAGAATCAACTCCATGGCACCCAACAGCAACAACAATGGCTCTCTTAAAGATACCATGATGATGCAAATGTCTAAGCACTCAGGTACTAACTGAAAGGTTGGAGGTTTGCGTCCACCCAGAGGTACCTTGAAAGAAAGGCCTGGTGATCTACTTCCGAAAAAGCAGTCATTGAAAACCCTGTGGAGCACAGTTCAACTTTGCCACGTACAGGGTTGTGATGACTTGGGATCGACTCCACTGCACGCGTTTTTTTTTTTTTTTTCTTATGGCTCTTTTATGATTTGAAATCAATTCAATGGCAATGAGTTTGGGTTTTTTCTCTTCTTATGATCCTGGCCAAGTTTTTACCTTCCTTCAGTTGGAAAATCAGCTTTGGAGATAAAGACGATTCCATCACTCACAACTTTTGCAGGGGACAGAAGAAGAAGAGGAGCTCAGAGGCCTACATGAGTGAGGTGAGGGTGTTCTATCGCAGCCAGAGTGCTTTACACTGAGATTCAGACTGAAGAGAAGTTGTTTGGACTGGAAAGCTCTCAGGACAGCAGAGAACCCATCACTGAAACCCTTGACAGCATTCGAATCTTTCCAATGGTGTAATCTCTCTGTTTTTTTAAAGATATAGCCAAGAAAAACAGCTCTCAGGTGCGGTTGGCTTTCTTGGTCATTGGTAAGCATTTGAGACCTCTGCTTTCTTTAGAACATCTGGGGGGAGGAAGAAGAGATTTCTGAGTGAAACAATGTATGTCTTTTCTTTTCCAGGTCAGCCTCCCAAAACCGTTGCCAATTGTCTCAATCTCATTGAATTGCCTTTATTTAGAATTTGCTCCACTTTTCTTAATATACAAATTTCTTTCTTTCTTTTTCTTTTTTTACTATTAGTGAAAAACTGGGAGACTTTTAAAGACAGAGTCTTTGTACTTCCCACTGATTTACAACTGAGGAAAACTACCAGGACAAAGGGATCATTCTTGAAAATTTAGTTTAGTCCTCAAGCCTAGCTTACAACCAAAAGGAATTAATAGAAAAAAGCCCCCATTGTGCAAATCCTGCGTCCCAATGCTGGCCTCTATTTGGGGACTTGTGGCCCCACCCTGAGGACAGCACACCCCTGACATATGCTGCAGTAGTCTGGCTTCTCTCCGTGTCCACAGGCAGACGTGAGAATCCAAATGTAAGTCCCACTCTTAGTAAGACCAAGGTTTTCATGGTCTACTTTTTATGTACCAGCTTTTTATTTCTTCCTTTTTTTTTTTTTCCCCTTTTACCGCTCATCAACTTTTATTTATTTACAGTAAAACCTGTTTAAGCCAGAACCTGTGTAAGGCAGAAACCTGTCAGGGAAGGAAAATTCAAACATTTTCCACTAATAGAGAGTAATAGAAAAGTGCACCCTGTCCATGGTGGAAAACTCCCAAGACCTGGAAAAACAAGGCAGCCCCGTTGAGTTCTGGCTCTCACAGGTTTCGCTGTATCTTGTCTTTGCATCTTTTGAGTTGGCTGTCTCCTCTCAGTTTTAGCTGCTGCGCAAGCCAGTGTGGCAGCTCCTTCTAATTTATGTGATCTTGTTGAAGCGTTATGTATGTTTACGGGCCGCTATTAGAGTTTTTCAGTTTTGTTTTTTTGAACAAGAAGAAGGATAAAACAAAATAAACAAGTCAATACAAATAAGAGTTAATTTTTTTCACAATATATGAGGTAGGTCTCTTATTCTGCTAACAATTTCCAGTCCTTTGTTCTGTGAATGGACACCACCTAGAATCCCTTAATCTCATCTAAAAAAAAAACCCAATTGCCATCAAGTTGATGCCAATAAATGGCTCCCAGTGTGTGTTATAATAGAACTCTGTTTCCTAGAGTTTTTAATGACTGATTGTTCAGAAGTAGATTACCAGGACTTTCTTCCAAGGCATCTCTAGGTAGACTCAAACCTCTAACTTTCAGTTAGTAGCTGAGCACAAACACCGCTTGCGCATCCTAGGGACCCCTAATTTCACCTAGCCCTTTTCATTTGTCTACTCTCGAAAAGTGGCAGAATGATTTTTCATATATTATTTCATTTTACTTCACAATTACTCATTTTAGAGCCAGGATTTGAAGCCATGGTCTCTCATTTATTTGTTAACTAAGCAGATTTTTATTGAGCATCTTCTATGTACCAGATGCTCTTGTAAGCACAAGGGATAGATGCTAAACCTGAACTCACTGAGCTTTTATCCTAGAAGGGAGGCAGACAACAAACAAACAAAATGCATATATGCATGGTGTGTGTATGTGTGTGAAATATGGTGTCAAGTAGAGGAACCCACTCTACTTGAGCAGGGCGAGGGGGAGCGAGAGACAACGGGTAGCGGTGGCTCTACAGATGGGGCGGTCAAGGAAAGCATCTCTGAGCAGGAAACTTTGGAGCAGAGACCCACAGGAGATGGGGGAGTGAGGCCGAGAGCAAAATACTGAGGAACTGAGTCCCAGGGAGAAGAGCTCAGTGCCTCTGTTCTCAAGCCCTCAGGGGATCTCACAGCCCTGCCAGGGAGACAAAGCCTGAGGAGGTTTTATCCACCTCTTGCCTCCTCAGGTGTCAAGATTAGTTTTCTCTCTCAGGCTTTCTTATTTTTAAATGAAGGAATGTTTATACTTGCATTCTAAGGTTTACAGGGCAAGAAGCCTATCTGAGCAACTCTGAGGTAATTGTGTGAGAGAATGATGACCAGGAAGCCAGGAGAGCTGGGTGGGTTCTGGTCTAATTCTGACACTACCTACATCTGTGGTCCTAGTCATGCCTCCTTACCTCTTGGGTCCTCATTTCTAATTTGTGAAAAAGGGTGTCAGGCTCACTGATCTCCTGAGGCCCCCTTTCTGGCTCTAAATTTTTTAAATGTATTGCTGCCATAGAGGATTTTCTTTTACCAGGACGGACCTTGGTGCAGCCCTCGAGCTTGAGGAAGTTTGATGAATGTTACTGCGGAGGAGGGTTTGACAGTTGGGCACTCTGGACAAGTCGAAGCTTGCCCCTTCAAGCTAAATAGCTCTTCCTAGGACTTTTCTGCCTCCAAAGAGGTCCCTTCTTTGGCTAGAATACTCCACCCAGTGGACAAAGCACAATATGGCATCTTTCTTTCTTTGATAGATGGCTCTCCCTGGTGGCTCATGAAGTCATTTCAGACAAGCCAGTAATTGCTTCAGAATAATAATGGCTGCCCACCACGTGAGAATGCCCAGGACAGGCCCTGGTTTTTGGCCCTCCACTGAATCACCTGATACCATACGTATGGGCTTTCTGTATGCATAGGAGGGAAGCAAGGAAAGGAACTAATGTTTTTGATGCTTACTAGTTGGAAATTCTGCTGAGTTAAGAACTATGGCTGCTAACCAAAAGGTTGGCAGTTCAAATCCACCAGGCGCTCCTTGGGAACTCTGTAGGGCAGTTCTACCCTGTCCTATGAAATCGGAATCTACTCAATGGCAATGGGTTTGGTTTTTTGGTTTATGAACTAGTCACTGGGCTCATTACGTTTACACATCACCTCATTTAAAGCCCATCAAGCTAAGTATTATTTCTACATTTCACAGATGAGGAAATTGGGGTTCGGCGTGGTCGAGTAACCTGCCGCAAGTCACACAGCTAGTAAGTAACACAGAACTCTGGTCTGACTGGCTTGTCATGCCCCCAGGCTGCTCTGCTTAAGGAACAGGAGTCTCCTCTGTCTCTTTAAGGGAAAAACAAAAATGGACAAATTTAGATTAGCAGAATTTACAGGACAAGAAAATAAAGGGAAACCAGGTGTTTTGACAGGAGGGAACATATAAAAGAGAAGGAAAAAGAAATGTAGCTCAGAAGAAAATTTTAACAAGAGCAGATAAGTGGAAGATTAGGGTTTATTTGTCCTGGAATTAGTGGGAGAACATAGACTTCTCAGGGAAAGCAGCAAAAGAATAGAAAAAGGCCTGGATATAGAGGCCATATCAAGGTGTCCAGATAGAGGGTGTGGTTAGCAGAATAATGGCCCTGCAAAGATACCCAGCGGCTAATCCCCAGAAGCTGTGACTATGTTATCTTCTATAGCAAAAGGGACTTGGGAAATGTGATTAAATTAAGCATCCTGAGGTGGGGAGATTATCCTGGATTATCCCAGTGGGCCCGATGTAATCAGGAAGGTCCTTAGAAGAGGGAGGTAGGAGTCAGAGTGAGAGGAGATGTGATTATGCAAGCAGAGGTTGGAATGATAAGGGCCCACAAGCCAAGGAATGTAGGGAGCCTCTAGAAGCTGGAAACATCAAGGCAATGAATTCTCCTCTACGATTTGCAGAAGGCACACAGCCCTGCTAACCCATTTTAGACTTCTGACATCTATAACCGTAAAATAATAAATTTATATTGTTTTAAGACACTAAATTTGTGGCAATTTGTTACAGCAGCAATAAGACACTAATACAGAGGGAAATCAATGAAAATTGACCCCTGGAATAAATAAACCCTGCTTATCCTATGACCTTAGCTGTTTTACCTGTAAGAATAATTTGCATCTTTATCTAGTCCCATGGCCTGTAACAAAAAGTTATGAGAGAACGCTTTAGCACAAGTACCATTGACCAGGTCTTTTTATATTTATGTTTCTTTTTGATCTCTATGGAGTCCCTGGGTGGTACAAATGGTTAACACACTCAGCTGTTAACCAAAAGGTTGATGGTTTGAATCTATCCAGAGGTAGCTTGGAAGAAAGGCCTGGAGATCTATTTCCAAAAACTCAGCCATTGAAAATGCTGTGGAACACAGTTCTACTCTGATACACGTGGGGTCAGCATGAATCAGAGTCAACTGTATTTTTTTTTTTATCCACATTCCATGAGGAAGCAGGACATGTGTTTGTTCAGGAAAGTCACTTCCCTCTAAAGAATTCTAAAATAAGAGAGATAAACTGGATCAGCATTCACCTACCTTTTTGATTTACCTTCTTACCATGATACACAATCTCTCAATACCTTTCAATACAAATTAAAAAAATGTCACTGTGGAATAATATATTAAAAAGAAATGGTTTTCAAGCATTTTAGATTGGTCTATTTTGTAGACTGTATTAAAAAGTTCATTTAATATCATTCCTAGTAATAATCATTACATATACAAAACATAAATCTTAATTTCTCTATTTATAAATTATCTATTCTGTTTAATTGAAATAATTATGCAAGAAAAAGATTGATTTGTCAACAATTTTTTAAATAATAAATTGGTTTGGGAGACACATGTATACAAGAAAAGAAGGTTGAAATTTTTAATTTATTTTTTTAACTGAGGTATAATTGACATGCTTGTTTCGCGCTTGGCTGGTGACAGAAAGGTTGGTGGTTTGAACCCACTCAGTGACTCTGCAGGAGAAAAGAAGTGGCAATCTGCTTCCGTAAACATTAGAGCCAAGAAAACCCTATGGGCAGTTCTACTCTGTAAAATGTGTAGTCTCCATGAGTCAGAACCAATTCAATGGCATACAACAAAAAAAGATTGTGCATATTTAAAGTATAAAATTGGATAAGTTTTGACAGGTTTATATATCCATGAAACCATTACCACAGTCAAGATAATGAATATATCCATCCCCCACAGAAGTTTCCTCCTGTCCTTTTGTAATTCCTCCCTTCCACCGTTCCTTCCCACTCCCCACACTCCACCCCCAGCCCCTAGGCAACCACTGATCTGCTTTCTAGCACTCTTGGTTAGTTTTCATTCTCTAGAATTCTATGTAAATGGAATCATTCATTATGTACTCTCTTTTTGATCTGGCTTCTTTCACTTGGCATAATTATTTTGAGATTTATTAATGTTGTTGCATGCATTAACAGTTCATTTTTTATTGCTAACTAGAATGACATTGTATAAAAAAACCCATAAATATGCATAATTTTTTATTCATTCCCCATTGGTAGATATTTAGGTTGTTTCCACGTACAGGCTATAGAATAAAACTGTGCTTGGTTGCTAACAGAAAAATTGGCAGTTCAGACCCACCCCGGCAATCCACTCCCGTAAAGATTACAGCCTAGAAAACCCTATGGGACAGTTCTCCTCTGTTGCATGGGGTCGCTATATGTCAAAATTGACTTGACAGTACACAACAACAACAACAGACATTAAATTTATGCATCTTAACAGCAAAGAGACAAATAACCCAATCATAAAATGGGTAAAGGACTTGAATAGATATTTCACCAAAGAGGACACTCAAATAGCCACCAAACACATGAAAAGATCCTCAACATCATTAGCCATTAGGGATATGCAAATCAAAACCACAACGAAATACCATTTCACTCCCACAAGGACGGCTAAGATTAAAAAAAAAGAAAACAACAAATGTTGGCGAGAATGTGAGGAAATCGGAACCCTTATCCATTGCTGGTGTAAGTGCAAAATGGTACAGTGATTGTGGAAAACAGTGTGGCTGTTCCTCAAAAACCTAAAAATAGAATTACTATATGATCCAGCAATTCCAGTCCTAGGCATATACCCAAAAGACTTGAAAGCAGAGACTCAGAGACTTGTACACCAATGTTCATTGTAGCACTATTCACAATAGCCAAAAGGTGGAAACAGTCTAAATGTCTATCAGCAGATGAATGGGTACATAAAGTGTGTACATACACACAACGGAATACTACTCAGCCAGTAGAAGAAATGAAGTCTTGATACATGCTACAATATGGATGGAGCTTGAAGGCATTATGCTGAGTGAAATAAGTCAATCACAAAAAGTCAAATATTGTATGACCTAAATTATATAAAAACACAAGAACAGGCAAATGTATAGAGATCAAAGTTTATATAGTGGTTGTTGGGATGAGGGATGGGGGGTGAGGGAGAGAAGAAGGGGAGTTAATGGTGATGCAAAAATCACATTGATTAAAGGTAGGGTTGCAAAGCTGATTATTGTAAGTGCTGTCAGGAAGTTGTAACCTATAAAAAATTGAACTTGGAAAAGTTGTGTGACAGATATATTTACAGAGAGGTGGGGCCAAGATGGCAGAGTAGTCAGACACTTCCGGTGATCCCTCTTACAACAAAGACCTGAAAAAACAAGTGAAACGATTATATTTATGACAAGCTTGGAGCCCTGAACATCAACAGCAAAGTTAGAAAATGGACTGAGCAGCAGGGAGACGGAGAGATGGTTCAAAAGTGGAGAGGACTTGCTGGACCTAAATTGCCAGGAACCCTCAGGCACCATTCCCGGGAGCGACTACTGTGGGTTGGTGGTAGTGTTCAGCCACAGTTTTGTCAGGGAGAAAAAGCCAGCCACACAGCCTACTGTGGAAGCAGAGGATAATGATGCTTTCATTAAAAGCAAAGCACTTGTGTATATTTTACCATGCCCCTAGCCCCCAAGCCAGCTTCAGTGGCCGTTGATTTCCGCGGGCCTGAGATAGGTCCTGCTGTGCACTCTGAGCCATCTTCCCAGCTTTGGAGAAGGAATAAACTCACAATTGGGAGAAAAGATAATCTGTCAGCTCCACTAACCTGGGGAGCTCAGGACAGAAGTGGTTCCTGTCCAGGCATAAACTGTCTGTGGACTTAGAATACCTTTCCCTCCAGCATGGACCTGTGTGGGCCTATTTCAGGAGAATAGGCTCTTGTTGGCAGACTGCAACTGTTTCAGTTGTGCAGTGGAGAGGTGGGCGTTTTACTTTTTGACTCCACTATGCCTATTAAACAGGTTCCTCACCTACCCATATCAGGGGCCTAAGGACTAGTGGCTTCACTTGGGTCACCTAGCCACCCACGACAAGGGTTCAAGGATAAGTGGTACTTCCCAGTCCTTACAACCAAAAGCACTGAGTGCTTATGGTCCATCTGCAGAACCCACCCGCCTGTGTGCGCTCTAGGGAACAGGGATGTGCTTTACTCACAGACACTCGGGGGATGGTTTCCAGCCCCCTGCTTTGTTCAGAGCATGACCCCCTGTGGCAACCAGATGCTGGTACCCACACCAATCACCCCTAACCCTCTAAGACTGTAGGACAGAGCCTGTACCACACACTTGATGACCAACTACCTGGACACCTGAGCTGAATTCATACAAGAAAAGTAAATGGACTCAGGCTCGTATACCTGATAACAACTCTAGCCATCTGGTGACAGGACGTTAGAGCTTCAAAGGTGAAAATAACCAAGCTAGCTCACTCAAGCAACCTATTTGGGCATATCAAAAGAAAACAAAGCAAGAAGCTAGGATACAGTAAGCAAACATAAACTAATACAATAACTTACAGATGTCTCAGAGACAACAGTCAATATCAAATCACATAAAGAAGCAGACCATGATCACTTCAAACAAGCTCTCAAAACAATCAAGGGGTCTTCTGGATGAAGGTGCTTTCCTGGAATTACCAGATGCAGAATACAAAAGATTAATACACAGAACTCTCCAAGACATCGGAACAAGATCAGGAAGGAGATCAGGCAACACACAGAATAAGCCAAGGAACACACAGATAAAGCAGTTAAAGAAATTAAAAAGGTTATTTAAGAACATAATGAAAAATTTAATAAGCTACAAGAATCCATAGAGAGACAGTAATCAGAAATTCAGAAGATTAACAATAAAATTACAGAATTAGACAACTCAATATAAAGTCAGAGGAACAGTACTGAGCAAGTGGAAGGCAGAATTGGTGAGATTGAAGATAAAGCACTTGGCACCAATATATTTGAAGAAAAATCAGATAAAAGAATTTTTAAAAATGAAGAAACCTTAAGAATCATGTGGGACTCTATCAACAGAAATAACCTACAAGTGATTGGAATACCAGAATAGGGAGGGATAACAGAAAATACAGAGAGAATTGTTGAAGATTTGTTGGCAGAAAATTTCCGTGATATCGTGAAAGATATCTATTCGAGATGCTCATCGAACTCCACATAAGGTAGATGTTAAAAGAAAGTGACCAAGATATATTATAACCAAACTTGCCAAAACCAAAGATAAAGAGAGAATTTTCAGAGGAGCTACCAAAAAAACCACTGCTGTTGAGTCAATTCCAACTCATGGCCACCCTATAGGACAGAGTAGAACTGCCCCACAGAGTTTCAAAGGAGCACCTGGTAAATTCGAACTGCCAACCTTTTGGTTAGCAGCCTTAGTACTTAACTACTATGCCACCAGGGTTTCCAAGAGTAGCTAGGGGTAAACAAAAAGTCACCTACAAAGGAAAGTCAATAAGAATAAGCTCAGACTACTCAGCAGAAACCACAGAGCAAGAAGGCAATGGGATGACTTACATAAAGCATTGAAGGAAAAATAATTGCCAGCCAAGAATCATATATCCAGCAAAACTCTCAAATATGAAGGGAAAATTAGGATATTTCCAGATAAACAGAAGTTTAAATAAAAAAAATAATAAAAATGTTTTTTTAATTTAGGGAATTCATAAAAACCAAACCAAAACTATAAGAAATAGTAAAGGGAGTTCTCTGGTTAGAAAATCAATAATATCAGACATCAACCCAAGACTAGGACACTGGACGGAGCAATCAGATGTCAACCCAGATAGACAAGTCACAAAAATAAATCAAGATTAAAAAAAAAGCTCAAAACAGGGAAACAGTGATGTCATTATGGAAAAGAAACGTAGCCATAGATCTTTCATATGGAGAAGAAGACAAGGTGATATAAAAGAAATAAAAGTTAGGTTTAAACTTAGAAAAATAGGGGTAAAGTGTAAGGTAACCACAAAGAAGACTAACTATCCTACTCATCAAAACAAAATACAAGAAAAAAATTGAGACTCGGCAGAAACAAAATCAACAACAAATAAGAGGAAAAGGCAATATATAAACTATTCAACACAAAAACTTAAGTGGGAAAAAGAAATTGTCAACAACACACGAAAAAAAGACACCAAAATGACAGCACTAAACTCATAAAAAACTCATACCTACCTATAATTACGCTGAATGTAAATGGACTAAATGCACCAATAGAGACAGAGAGTGGCAGAATGGATTAGAATGGATTAGAGACACAAACAACTAAAACTCAAAGGATGGAAAAAAATGCATCAAGCAAACAACAATCAAAAAAGAGCAGGAGTGGCAATATTAATTTCTGATAAAATAGACTTTAAAGTTAAATCCACCACAAAGGATAAGGAAGGACACCATATAATGACTGAAGGGACAATATACCAGGAGGATATAACCATATTAAATATTTATGCACCCAATGACAGGGCTGCAAGATACATAAAACAAACTCTATCAGCATTGAAAAGTCAGATAGACAGCTCCACAATTATTGTAGGAACTTCAGCACAGATACATTTACAAAAACGACAAAAAAAAAAAAAAAAGGGTAGCTTCTGAGACTGCTTATGTACAACCAAAAACCTCATTGGATTTGGTGCCTTGGTTTTGAGGTTTAGGGTCATGGTTTCATGGTACATCCCAGTTAACTGGCCAAATAACTTCTTTAGGGCTTCTATTTTACCTCCTAGTTTGTTGTGTAGCGCCTGGGGTCTGAAAAGCTTGCAAGCGGCCATCCAAGGCATGATAATTGGTCTCTACTCGAATTGGTCTCTACTCGCCTGGAGCAACAGCGGAAGAAGGAGAACCAGGAATAGGAGCAAGCTATGAAATCTGTGGCTAACTGCCTCCATGAACAATTGCCTCCTTGGCCGTGAGACCAGAAGAACTGGATGGTGCCTGGCTACCATTGCTGAATATTTTGATCAAAAATTTTATTGACGAATCCTTATTAAAAGAGAGAAAATGCAGAACAGAATTTCAAATCCTTATGGATTTCAGACTTCCTGGAGCCATGGAGGCTGGATGAATCCCTGAAACTATTGCCCCAAGATAATCTTTAAACTTTAAACCAAAAATATCCCTTGAAGTCTTAAAACCAAACAATAGCTTAGCTTAACTAGTAAAAAATATTTGCCTTGACCATTATGCTCTTTTAAGAACCATCTGAATGGGATGAAAGTGACAACAGCAACTTGAAAGATTAGATAGGAACCTTAGGGAGCAGTGAGTTTATATTAACGGGAGAGGAGCAACTCAGAAATGAAGGGTGAGAATGGTTGCACAACTCGGAGAATGTAATCAGTGTCACTGAACTGTACATGTAGAAACGGTTGAATTTATGTGTGTTTTGCTGTGTATATTCTCAAAAGCAACAAAATAAATTTTAGGAGATTTATACATTTGTGATCCATTTTGAGTTAATTTTTTAATATGGTGTAAGTATGGATCAAAGTTTTTTTATTTTCGCATATGGATATTCAACTGTTACTGCATCATTTCTTAAAGAGGTTATTCTTTCTCCACTGAACTGCCTTTGTACTTTTGTAAAAAATCAGTTATCCGTATCTGTAGGTCAGTTTCTGGGCTCTCCATTTTCTTTCTTTGATTTATTTATCTTTCTTTATGCCAGTATCACACTGTATTAGTTACTGTAACTTTAAAAGTCTGGAACTCAGGTAGCGTTAATCTTCTAACTTTGTTCTTTTTTAAAAAGTTTGGGCTGTTCACATTTCCATGTGAATTTTAGAACCAGCCTGTCAATTTCTACCAAAAAAAAAAAAAAAATTGCCTGTTGGGATTGTGTTGCATTTATAAATCAATCTGGGGAGAATTTACAACTTTTCATGTTCTGTGACATGAACAAGGCATATCTCTCCATATATTTAAGTCTTCTTTAATTTCCCTCAGCAATGTTTTATAGTTTTCAGTATATAGGTGGGTCTCATACTTCTTCTGTCAGATTTATCCATTTTTCAGATTTTTGGTGCTATCAAAATGATAAATTTTTAAATTTTCAACTTTTGTTTGTTCCCAGTATGTAGAAATTAAATTGATTTTTGTATATTGATTTTGTATCTTGTAAATTTGCTGAAATCACCTATTACTTCTAGATGTTTTATTGGAGATTCCACTGGGTTTTCTACATAGTCATGTTGTCTGCAAATTAAGGTGTTTTATTTCTTCCTTTAAAATTTGGAAGTCTTTTTTTTGTTTTTGCTTGCCTTATTGCACTGACTAGAACATCCAGTATAATGTTGAATAGATATGGTGAAAGGGAATATCCTTGGCTTGTCCCTGATCTTAGCAGAAAAGAATGAAATCTTCCACTACTAAGTATGACGATAGCTGCGGATTTTTGCAGATGCCCTTTATCAGGTTGAGGAAGCTCACTTCTTTTCCTAGTTTGCTAAGAGTTTTTATCAGAAATGGGTGCCGAACCTTGTCGAATGTTTTTTCTACATATACTGAGGTGGCCGTGTGGTTTTTCTTTGTTTACCTTGTTAATTTGGTGCATCACCAAATTCATTGACTGGTTTTTGAAAGTTAAACCAAGTAGGATAAACCTCACTTGGTCATGACATATTACCCTTTTTATATATTTTAAGACGTGATTTGTTAAAACATTGTTTAAAATTTTGCTCCTATGTTCATGAGGTATATCGTTTTGTAGCTCTTTGTGTCCGTTCTCGTTGCCATCTGATATCATTTTCTTGCTGCCTGAAGGCCTGCCTTTAGCATTTCTTTCGGTGCAGCTCTGCTGCTGATGATTTTGTTGTTGTTGTTTGTTGCCATGGAGTTTATTCTGTTATATGTAAACTCATGGTGACATTATGTGTAACAGAAGGAAATGTTGCCTGGTCCTGCGTCACCTTTATGATTGTTGGTGTGTTCGAGGCCTTATTATGGCTATTGTATCAGTCCATCTCATTGAGGGTTTCCCTCATTTTCATTGGCCTTCTATTTTACCAAACATGATGTCCCTTTCTAGTGATTGGTCTTTCCTGATAATGTGTTCAAGATAAGCAAGTTGAAGTCTCACTTCTTCCTTTTAAGGAGCATTCTGGTGGTAGATCTTTGAAGGCTGATTTGTTTGTTCTTTTGGCAGTCCAGGGGATAGTCAATATTCTTTGCCAACACCAAAATTCTAATGCATCAATTCTTCTTCTGTCTTCCTTTTTTCATTGTCCAATTTTTAAATGGATATGAGTTGATCGAAAAGACCATGGTTTGGGTTAGATGTACCTTTTTAGTCATCAAAGTGACGTCTTCATTTTTTAAGATTTTACAGAGGTCTTTTTGTGGCAGATTTGTCTAATGCAATATGTCTTTGGATTTCTTGTCTGAAGCTTCTATGGTGTTGAATGTTGATCCAAGTAGAATGAAATCATCGACAACTTCAATTTTTTCTCCACATATCATGTTGTTGCTTATTGTTCCAGTTGTGAGGATTTTCATTTTCTTCACGTTCAGGTGTAATCTATATTGAAGGCTGTAGTGTTTGGCCTTCATCAGTAAGTGCTTCAGTGATTCTTTTAGCTTGTGTTTATCTAAAAGGTCTTTGTTTTGTTTTTGAAAGATTTTTTTTCTGGGTAACAGTTTTATGCTGACAGTTTTCTTTTTCTTTTAGTACCTTTAGGATGTTGCCTCACTATTGTCTTGATTGCATCGCTTCTTACAGCAATTGCGTCATACTTATTTTAGTTCTCTGTACATATCTTTTTCTCCCCTCTGGCTATTCATGAGATTTTTTTTTTTTAAATCAATAGTTTTAAGCAATTTGATTATGACACGTCTTTCTTTAGTGGCCATTATTTTTTCAAAAAATATTTTTATGTCTCCTCTCATCCTTAAGAACTCCAGTTACACATATGTAAAGCCCTTTGAAGTCGTTTCACAGCTCACTGCCACTTTTTTCTAAAATTCTTCTTTTCTGTTTCATTTTGGGTAGTTTCTATCACTGTCTTCAAGTTCACTAATCTTTTCTTCTTCAAAATGTAATCTTTTGCTAATCTCAGTCAGAGTATTTTTCAGCTCAGACTTTATAGTTTTCATCTCTGAAAGTCTGATTTAGTTCTTTTTTGTGTCTTCCATGTCTCAATTTAATTTTTTGAACATATGGAATACAGTTATAATAACTGTTTTCATGTCCTTGTCTGCTAATTCTAATATCTGAATCAGTTCTGGAAACCCTGGTGGCGTAGTGGTTAAGTGCTACGGTTGCTAACCAAAGGGTCAGCAGTTCGAATCTGCCAGGCACTCCTTGGAAACTCTATGGGGGCAGTTCTACTCTGTCCTATAGGGTCACTATGAGTTGGAATCGACTCGACGGCACTGGGTTTGGTATTTTTGGTTTTGAGTCAGTTCTGGGTTAGTTTCAATTATTAGTATTCTCATTATGGGTCATATTTTCCTACTTTGAGTGGCTGATAATATTTCATTGGGTGAGAGACCTTACGAGTTTTACCTTATTGGGTGCTGGATTTTTAAAAAAATGTTTATTCATCTTCTTGAACTTTGTTCTGAGATGAGTTATTTGAAAAGATTTTTATGCCTTCAGTTCTTAATTTTATTTTTTGCAGTACTAGAGCATCAGTTGGCATATATCTCATTATTCTCCACTATTGAGGCAAGGGAGCCATGGTGGTATAGTGGTTAAGAACCCGACTTCCAACCAAATGTCAGCAGTTCAAATCTACCAGCGGCTCCTTAGAAACCCTATAGGGCAGTTCTACTCTCGTATAGGGTCTCTCTGGGTTGGAATTGACTCGATGGCAATAGGTATTAAGGTAAGACTCTTCTAAGTATTCTACCCAATGCCGTGTGAATTATGAAGTTTTTCCATCTGGCTGGTGGAAACAGGCACCATCACTGGCTTTATGTGAGCCCTGGGTACTGTTCCCTCTAGTCTAATAATTTTCAATTGTTCTTTTCCCCATCCTTGTGTAGTTTCCTTACAAGATGCACTATGCAATCAGTACTCTCCTGAATCCTTGAGGGAAGCCCTTTGCAGATCTTCATCTTTATCTCTCTGTGTAGCTCTCTTCTCTGGTACTTTGGGCTGTGAACTTTAGTCTCCTTGGTTTTCCCCAACTCTCAGTTTCATCTCCTCAACACAGGGACTCCGCTGGGCTCCACTTGGCAACCCCTCCCTGTTCTGCCGTCTTGAAACTCCAGGTAGTAAGTTGGGGTAATTTCAGGACTCACCTCACTTGTTTCCTATCTCTCAGGGATCATTCTCTTTTGTTGCCTAATGTGAGGTGTCTTAAAAACTAGTTTCATGGATCTTTCTGGCTTTTTGGTTGTTTCAGGTTTGAGAGTAAATCGGTCCCTGTTGCTCTATCTTGGCTGAAAGCAGAAGTCTCAAAAATTAAAATTTAACTATGGATTATATCACCAAAAATAGACTAAAACTACTTTTTTGATCTGGCATTTGTCATTTTTGCAGATTTCATTTATTTCAACTAGTTCATATAATTTTTTAGTTTATTTCTGGATAATTATAAAAGCTAAAAATATGTCAGTGAGATTATGTTAGATGTAAATAACAAAAACCCAAAGCAAGGTGGCTTAAGCAGTAAAAGGGAATTACTGGCTTGTATAACTAGAGATGGAAAGGAATGATACAGTGTCAGTATGATTCAGCTGCTCAAAAATGTCCTCAGGGTCTTTTCTGTTTTTATTTCTGTGTTGTGCCTTCTTTTGTCTTAAACTCTCATTGTATCACGGGCTCTGCCTGGTTGTTGAAAGATGCCTGCAAACAGCTCCTGGGCTTCATGCTTTCTCTTCCACTTCCAGAAAGACAGCATGAAAATAATTTTTTCCTGGAAACAATCAGAAACCATCTTTTCCAATCTCATAAGCCCAAATGGGGTCACCTACCCAAGTCTGGAAAACAGAGTCCAGGAGATGCACATGGAGTGAATCACTCAGGCTCTGATAGACTCAGCCTCCTCCATAGCCCTGGGCTGCCAGGAGGAGGTGGGACGCTCAAACAACACTCAGATCGTGGTTACTGTTAGGGGTGTGTGGGGAAGCAAACACAAAGACCACTTGGGTGGATGTCAGACTATTTGTAAGTATTTTGGTAGAAATAACACAACACAGTGTAAATAGTCTCTTTATTCCTAATAAATGAAAAGCCAAATTCATTCTAATTATAATAATTTTTATATACGGAGTTTAGAAATTTTGTTGAAATCTGGATGTGTATATTAGTGTATGGGTCAGATAAATAATATGGATCGTGATGATTACCTCCAGCTGAATTTGCGGAGTTAATATTTATGCTTCCCCTTAACTTGGGGTTCAGCTCCAATGTTACTTGTATTTCTTGCCTTTATACAATTGTGTATTAAAGGCACAAATTATTGCTAAGAGGATATCATTCCTGCTCATGAAAACCCATAGGCCTCATGATGACTAAGAACGAAGATAATTGAAAGCTCTGCAATAGTTAAAACCACCATGGCAGCTGAGTGATAATCTGAGTTTCTGAGTTAGGAGCTGGCTCATTCGATCTCACTAATGGCCATATGTTGTAATATTTGATTAGAGGCTCTCAAACAGTTTCATTTTAAGAGGCAAGATATTTAAGTAAACATGTTAGTGATTTATAAAAAATATATAATTGCAAAAGAAGCCTTAGTGTCATTAATGTTGTGAACACTTGGGAGACTGTCACCAGCCTTCAGCTGAGAAATGCTGAAATAGATCATCTGCTGGGCTCACCATGTGCCAAGTGCTGGCCTGAGCACTTTACATGTGTCAACTAATGTATATCCTGTGAGGTAGGCACTGTGATTACCTACAGCTTGCAGATAAGAAATCCAAGGCACAAAGAGATGAAATTGCCTTGCCCAAATTCACCAAATTAATAAGCAATGACACTGGGATTCAAGAATTGCCAGCCTGTCTGGCTCCAGAATATGTGTTCTTCTTCTTTTTTTTTTTTTAATGTTGTTGAAAATATATATAGCAAAACATACAACAATTCTACAATTTCTACATGTAGCATTCAGTGACATCGATTATATTCTTCAAGTGGAACAATCATTATCAGCCTCTTTTTCTGAATTGTTCCTCCCCTATTAACATAAGCTCACTGGCCCCTAAGCTTCCCATCTAACCTTTCAAGCTCTAGTCTCAGAAAATATTATTAAAAAGACCGTCAGTTCCTCTGAGGCTTAGGACTGGAATGCTAAATCAGTGGTCCTCTTTTTGGCCCCCAGGAGATGATTTCGCAGTCCCAGGAGACATTTGGCGATGTCTGCAGACACTTTTGATTGTCACAACTCAGGGGAGGGGGAGATGTCACTGGCCTCTAGTGGATAAAGTCCAGGGATACTGCTAAATATTCTGTAATGTACAAGACAGCCTCCCACCCCATCACAGCAAGGAATTGTCCAAAACGTCCAAAACTGTCAGTAGTGCTGAGATCGAGAAACCTTGGGATAGACTGAAACAGAGTTCTCAGTGTGCTAACTGAGATTCCCTCTCTGTGGACATTGGGGTTACCTCATATGAAATCGACCCTGTTCATATAACCCAAAGAATATGTGACAAGAATATGTGACATACTTTCGTTCCTTGTGTGGTACATGAGCAGTGCTTTTGGCCTATGGCTCTAGCTCTGGCTATATAATTCGTTGATTTTTATACCTCTGTCTCCTTGCCTCCTAGGCTATGGGTAAGTTCAGATTGGGAAGGCTGCCCTACCCCTAACTGGTCCAGGACAAATGTCTGTGGCATGCCTGCTTCCTTTAGATTTCCTGGAGTTATGCTATAATATGGTCCTTTGACAACTCTTTTTTTTTTTTTTTTAATACAGTCTGTCTTGTTGGCTGGAGCTTCATGGTAGGAGCTCATTCTCTGAAATTCCCTGGTTATCCACCCTCTGCACACATCCAGCCTGATGGGGCTAAGGTACTCAATCCTCAAACACCAAGGAGGGCATGGACATATGACCAAAGTGAAACATGGGGCAGGTATTTCTGGCGTTGATACAGTGGGATCTCAGGAGCAGGGACGTTATCCTCTAGATCATCACCTCAACACTACTCCATAAATAGCCACTATATCTTGCAATGTGTGGTACGCGTTTGTAACATCTAGAAACATTCCTTTGCCACTCCCCTGAGGGCAAAGGGACTGCTAATCCCCCCTCTGACTCATAACCAAAGCCAGTTTCTAAAGCGGTGTGGTTATAGAGCTTGAGGGAGGGGTCTGAGGGCCCCAAAACTCCTCCACCTATTTGCTACTCCAACCAATTCCTGCACATTCGGTTGATATTATTATAACTCCAATTTTTACAGGTAGAAAATCTAAGACTCAGAGAGGTTAAGTGACTTTCCTGAGGTGACATAACCAATAAGCCAGTGATCCATGTGTGTAGATTTTGAATTCTCTAGTCTTTGCTGGGCTATTTCTAAGAGATTTCATGGTCTTATTAGACAGTAGGCAGAATTGGTCAAATTATCTAAGTGACAAGAGTAGATCTCAAATGAAAGAAACCCAAATGAAATTTTTAGAAATGAAAAATAAAATAACTCAAATAAAAATACACTAGATGAGATTAAAAGCAGGTTAGACATTGGAGAAGAATACATCAAAAGCCGGAAGATATGGCAATAAAAATGATCTAAAATGAAGTGCTGACAAAAAAAATTTAAACAAATAAATAAACCCAAAAAACCACAGAGCTCTATTGACCTGTGGGGAAATATTTAGTGGATAACAGTAGGGTCACTATGAGCTGGAATCAATTCAATGGCAATGGGTTTGGTTTTTACCACTGAAGCAGCAGTCAAGAAATCAAATGATGTATTGCATTGGGCAAATCTGCTGCAAAAGACCTCTTTAAAGTGCTGAAAAGCAAAGATGTTACTTTGAGGAATAAGCACACCTGAGTCAAACCATGGTGTTTTCAATAGCCTCATATGCATACCAAAGCTGGGCAAAGAATAAGGAAGGCTGAAGAAGAATTGATGCCTTTGAATTATGGAGTTGGCAAAGACTGTTGAATATATCATGGACTGCAAGAAGAGAGAACAAATCTGTCTTAGAAGGAATGCAGCCAGAGTGCTCCCTAGAAGCGAGGATGGTGAGAATTCAATCTCACATATTTTGGACATGTTATCAGGAAGGTCCAGCCCCTGGAGAAGGACAGCATCCTTGGTAAGTTAGAAGGTCAGTGAAAAAGAGGAAGACCCTCTATGAGATGGATTGACACAGTGGCTGGAACAACGGGCTCAAGAATAACAATAGTGAGGATGGCGTAGAACAAGGCAGTTTTTTGTTCTGTTGTACACAGGGTTGCTATGAGTTGGAACTGACTTGATGGCACCTAACAACGACAACACCACCATACATGTAAGAGTCCCTGGGTGGTGTAATAAGTTAAGTGCATGACTATTAATGGAAAGTTAGTAGTTTGAACTCGCCTATAAAAAATTATTAATGAGTTCATTGAGATCACAAGATACAATGTCAATACACAAAAAACACATATTTCTACATAACAGAACTGACTCGACAGCACATAACAACTACAATGAAAACTTAAAAATCGATATTAAAATACTACGTATAATAAATCAAAAAAGAACCAAACCTGCTGCCATCAAGTCGATTCTGACCCGTAACAACCCTATAGGACAGAGTAGAGCTGCGCCATAGGGGTTTCCAAGGAAGGGCTGGTGGATTCCAACTGCCAACCTTTTGGTTAGCAGCCAAGTTCTTTAGCCACTGTGCCACCAGGACTCCACTATATACAATAGCATAAAAATATGAAGTATCACGGATAAATTTAACAAGAGATGTACAAAACCTTTACACTAAAAACTACAAAATACTGCCAAGAGGAATTAAAGAAGACCTAAACAAATAAAGAGGTATACCAGGCTTATAGATTGGAAGACTCAATATTGTTAAGACCTCAACTGAACTATAGATGCGATGAAACCCTAATAAAAATCTCAGTGGTCTTTTTTGTAGAAATTGACAAGATGATTTTAAAATTTATATGAGAATATAAACAATCTTGAATAGTCAGAACAATTTTGAAGAAGAAAGTTGGAGAACTTATCCTACTTGATTTCAAGACTTACTATAAAGCTACGTTAATGAAGATAGTGTTAGATTGGCATAAGCCTAGACATATAGATCAGTGTAACAGAATAGAGAGTTGAGAAATAAACTCATATGAGTGATCAATATGATCAATGATCAATATGATCAATTGGTTTTCAACAATGTTATCAAGTTAATTCAATGGAGAAAGGGCGTTTGAGTCTCTATTTCCAGTTGTCTTTAGACCAGCTCCCCCATCCTTCCTGAAGTTTGGATGTGTAAGCCAATAAATTCTCTCTCTCCCTCTTTTGCTTAATCTGGGTCAAGTTTGGTTTCTGCCCTTGCAACCAAAAGGGCAGAACAGTGTGAACAGTACACCATTTTAACTTAAATTCTGAATCCCATAAAACCTGAGTTTGTGTGTAGAAGAGGAAAGGAAGGGACCACAAACCTTTTATAGTTGGATGCCCTACTGTTGGGAGGGGTTTAGCTCCAGTCTTTTATCCAGTCTCAGGGGACACTCTTGCACATGAGATGATCCCTGGGCCTTGGAACAGGAGGGACCTTTGAGGTTATTTAGGCCAGTGGCTTGCCGTGGTTTGCAAACTGTGTTCCAGGAGCTGCTGGCTTCCACGTATGTATCCCATGGAGGGTCAAGGGGGCTTACAGGGAGGTTCTAGGCCCCCCTGCTCCACTGAGTGCAGCTTTGCTTCTTATATTGGGTTTCACTGCTTAAAAAAAAAGAGAAAGAAAAAAAAAAAAAACAAAGCAAATGGATCTAGTCTAATTCCCTCATTCCCACATGGAGAAAGGGAGAGTCAGGTGGGTTCAGTAGCTTATCCAAGGCACCCAGTTAGGACTGGCACACAGCACTCGGGCCCACAGGCTCTGGCTCCCAGGTTGGTGCTCTCTCCTTTGACTTACTGAGTCCCCTTGTGCTTTGGCTTCACCTTTGTTTCTCATGGACTCTTCCAAAGCTAGTATCTTGAAGTCTATGTGCAAAGCACCAAGTCTCTCTTCTGCCCTTTATTTCCAAAAAAACAGAAGAGTATCTAGGAATAAAAATCCTATGGGGGCAGGGTGGGGGGATAGAAATGTTTTCCTTCAACCATATTGCTTTATAGTATCTATCGTTTCTAAGCATTTCACAACAAAAATAAAAAATCACATATTAGAAAGAATTGTATCTGAATTAGAAACCACACGTACAATCTAACTCTAGGCCAACAGCTTGAAGGCACACTAATGGTCCTCCAGTCCCAGTCCACACCTAGGCTCTTCATACCCTCAGATCAGTGGTTCCTTAGCCCGCTCTCCATGCCTTCAGTAGCAGGGAATTCAGTACATCTGAAAAAACCCATGTTTTTGCCAGACAGGAGTCCCTGGTGGTACAAACAGTTAAAGCACTCAGCTGCTAACTGAAAGGTTGACAGTTCAAGTTCACTGAGAAGTACCTTGAAAAAAAGGCCTGACAATCTACTTCTGAAAATCAGCCATTGAAAACCCTGTGAAGCACAGTTCTACCCTGACAAACTTGGAGTCACCACGAGTTGGAATCAACTCGACGGCAACTGGTTTGGTTTTTGGTTTATTGCCAGACAACTCTGGTTAGAAAGCTTTTGTTTTGGATTGAGCATAAATCACCTTCAGTAACTTTTCCCTTCTGTCCGCAGTTTCGTTCCTGAAACTATATGCATCCAGTCTTGATCTCCACCAAAGCCTGACAAACAACCCCATACCTTCCTTAACATTTTGATGTGCCTAAGATGACAGGCAGGAGCTCTGGTGGCACAGTGATTAAGAGTTACGGTTGCTTAACCAAAAGGTTGGCGGTTTGAATCCACCAGCCGTTCCTTAGAAACCCTATGAGTCGGAATTGACTTGATGGCAACAGGTTTGGCTTGGTTTTTGGGTAAGATGACAGTTTCATTCCCTCTGTAGTTTAGTTCCTAGAAGGAAAAGAACTTGATTTCCAAATTGCCTTGCTACTCAAAGGGTGATTGACAAACCAGCAGTATCAGCATTACGTGGTAACTTATCAAATATGCAGACGTCAGGCCCAGTCCAGGCCCACTGAATCTGCATTTTAACAAGATCCCCAACTGATTTCTACACCCATTAAAGTCTGGAAAGTTCCCTGGCAAGTAGAAACCGCTGGCTATAAGAAGAGGGGTGAGAGTCTGGATCCCCTCTGTAACACAGAGGTTGACGAAGCTTTTCATTTTTAGTGGTAAAGGCTGGGCTCCTCCAGCAGTCTCTCTCAGGAACAGGATAAGTATGCTTCTAACTTTCTAACATCTCATTTCTAAAATCAGAGCATCTGTGGACTTCACTTCCCTTGGCAGGACGTGAAGGCATGCCTAAAACCGGGGTTGTAGAGTTCTGCCAGGATGGTGGAAGCAACCGCAAATACTTAACGGAGGCTTATCTCCATGGTAGAGTCCCCGCATAGCACAAACGGTAAAGTGCTAGGCTACTAACCTAAAGGTTGACAGTTTGAACCTACCTAGAGGTGTCTCAGAAGAAAAGCCTGGCAATCTTCCAAGACCTGATGACAGCTTTTTTTTTTTTTTTTTTTTAATCTCGTTGGCAAGTCAGCTGGCAACATCTTGGTATAGATTGGACAGCACTTTGCATTTATTTATGCTGTAACTGGGCACATCGTGCACAGTGCAACGAAACCATGTCCTTATGAAAACAAACCCCAAAACCCTCCCAGGAGCGAGCAGAGAAGAATGCTGAAGGAGAACCCACTCCAGCGGAAGGGGCTGCTGAACAAGAATTCTTAGAAACTGTGCCCTTGGGTTTCATCACACACTTGGGATTCTCACCCCAGGGTATGCCAGTTTCTACTTAAAACTTGGGCTCCAGGGTGGATGAAATTGTTTTCCTTTGGTTCTCCGTAGCACAGCTGAGACAGCCTGACATTTTCAAAAAGAATTTAACTAAACACAAAGGGAGAACAAAAAGGAAATAATAGCAGACAGTACAAATAGTGAGTTTCTGATCCTCAGATAACCACATACCAGTCTTCAGGATGGTGCGATAATTTGAATTATTGTTCAGTAGATATTCATTGCCCTCCCATTTCTACCGTGAGTGGAATATACATCCCTGTCCCACTGATGCTGAGGATGGCCATGAGACTTTGGCCACTGGAATGTTAGTGGACAAGAAGTGAATGGAAGCCCTAAATGTGCTTGCATGGTTTGGCTAGCCTAAAGGGTCCAGTGACCCACCATGAGAGAACATGCCTTGGGTAGCACTGCCCCATCAGCCTGGCCTCATAGATGAGATACATGGAACAGACCTGAACCCCATGTGCAGCCAGGAGCCCAGCCTAGCTGACCTGCAGCTTGAGGAAGCACCTCCCAGGCAGCCCACCCTAGACCAGCTCAACTACAGAAAACCTGCAGACACAGGAGCATGAGCATACAGCTGCTTGTGGTGGGCCTCTGAGCTGGGCTGGCTGGCTTCTCGGCATTACTGAGGCACTAGCTGACTAATACAGGTGATGGAACATCATGAGACCTGTCTAAAGCCTATTTATTGGTCCGAATCCTGTCCACCTTCCTCTCTGCTGCCCAGGAGCTGTATCAAGACATCTTGACCCTTTTCCTACTGGCCAGACAGCTGAGTGAGACACAGGACCTGACTCCGGCCTCCTGATGAGGGGAAAGTTTACAATTCATACCCAGGAAAAGCCCTCGCTTCCTCGCCCACCCCCACAGTGGAAAACAAGCTTGCTTTCCAGTATTCTGTAGACTTACAGTCTACCACCCATCTGTCACTTTGTCATACTGTGGTGGCTTGAGTGTTGCTATGATGCTGGAAGCAATGCTTCTGGTATTTGAAATACTAGCAGGGCCATCCATGGTGGACAGGTTTCAGCGGAGCTTCCAGACTAGGAAAGACTAAGAAGAAAGGCCTGATGAAAGACTTCTGAAGATTAGCCAATGAAAACCCTATAGATGACAACAAAATCCTGTCCAATATGGTGCTGGAAGATGAACCCCCTAGGTTGGAAAGCACACAAAATACACAACGGTTGCAACGATGGCCTCGAGCATATGGCACAGAACTGGGCAACATTTTGGTTTTTTTTGTACATGGGTCGCCATGAGTTGGAGTTGACACAATGGCAAGCAAGAACAATAGGCTTGTTAGTATACAATGTCAGAACCAGACAATAATTGATGCCGTGCGTAAGACGTAGCACACCTGTAATGGCATAAGTCTTTCTTCGCACCTGCTGTTCCAGCAACTTGGAATGCCCATCCTTCCCTTCTTCACAGACTTAGCTCCACTTATGCTTTAGCTGTCAGCTCAGTTCTCACTTTCCCAGGGAAGCCTTCCCTGACCGAATCAAGTCCCC
Source organism: Loxodonta africana (assembly GCF_030014295.1). Lineage (NCBI taxonomy): Eukaryota > Metazoa > Chordata > Mammalia > Proboscidea > Elephantidae > Loxodonta > Loxodonta africana. The sequence continues at coordinate 159,815,616 of NC_087344.1, read as the reverse complement.
ACTAGGCCTTCATATAATTCTTTGCTTTTTCACAATACTTATCAGAGGTACAATTTTACATTTAATGTCTACTTGCCATACAGTCTGTAAAATTCAGGTGGCAAGAGCAAGCTTCAGGTTGTTCTTTTGCTCATGGCTGCATATACAGTGCCCATCACAGTGCTGAGAAGTCAATTCTGTCTCATGATGACCCTGTGTATATCAGAGTAGAACTGTGCTCCACAGAGTTTTCAATGACTGATTTTTGGAAGCAGATCACTAGGCCTTTCTTTCAAGGTACCTCTGGGTGGACTTGAACCTCTAATCTCTTGATTAACAGCTGAGTGTGTCAACTGCTTACACCAGTCAGGAGCTCCACCTGGCACATAAACTGTCTAATAAATATCTACCCAATAGACCTGGCTCTCGTCTCTCTTCAAACTGCAGACCTGTCTCTTTCCTAGGCAATCCTTTGGTTTCCTGGGTTTTCCATTCTTTCTCTGGCACTTTGTATCCCACAGCTCATGAATTCATACAGTTTTGACCACGACTGCAAGGCCCCTTCCAGCCCCCCAAGTTCACAAATGCAGGCACAGAGAGGAATCTTCCCTCACAAAAAGGTCTTATCACCTGCATCTAGGATGTGAGGGCACATCCCCTTCAGTCAACAAAGGGGGAAACTGAGGCACAATGTCTGATCCGAGTTTACTCAGTCAGGCAGTGGCAAGTGTTAGAGCTATTGGCAGGAAATTGGTTCTGCCCCCTTTCATTATCCCTGTGGGTATCAATTCTTTTCCTCCTCAGATGATGACTTTGGCACCAAATACCTTTGGTCTGACTTACCCATCTCTTGTTAAGCAACCCTGGCGTTAGAGGGTCTGCAGTGAATAAGGATGGATTGGGAGTCGTCCACTGGCCAGGTGTTGGGTAGCAGCTGCCGCTTTCCTTCCTTTTGTTTTTTCCACCATCACTGGTTTTAACCCTCATCTAGAAGGCCACTCTATCTGGGATAGGGAGATAATTTAGTCTCCTATCTGTTTGGCAGCTCCCTGATCACCAGCTGAGCCTGATTACACAGTCTGTGTGCCTGTCCCAGGACAGACGCCGCTGCTGCTGCTGCCGCCATGCCGGAAAACGAAAACAGCTCCAACTGTGAAATTGCTTCCAACACCTCTCTGTGGCTAACCCAGGCCCAGATCCGCCAGGCAGTGGGGCTCCCTGGCCCATGGTTAATTTCAAAGCTACTTGTGCTCACTTTTTCCTTCCAGCAGGGGGTCCTAGTGGACAGACCAGGCTCTCTTCTCTCCCCAGACCTCAGATTTGCCCCTTTCTATGCAATCCTTGGATTCCCTGGGCTTTTTTTCTTTTCTCTAGCAAGAACAAGATCAAGTTCAACTAAAACACTTGGGTAAGCGTTTATTGAGGCACTTCTGTGCCGGGAACATGAGACCTAGGTTGAGTCAGGCACCGTTCGGACCCCAGGAACTCTCACATGAGAGATGGAGACAGGTTAGGAATTATCATAGTGGGAGCCAAGGAGAAGAGATTTGTTCTCTCAGAGAAGGCGTGGAGGGGAGTAGTTCTGAGAGACTGCACAAAATGGGTATGTATTAGTTTCCCAGGGTTGCTACACAACCTGGGTGGCTTAAAACAATAGAAATGTATTGTCTTACAATCCTGGAGGCTAGGAGCTCAAATTCAGGACATCAGTAGGGCCATACTGCCTCTGAAGCCTGTAGCAGAGGCCCCTTCTTTGCCTCTTCCTAGTTTCTGGCAGTTATCACAATCCTTGGCCTTCCTTGGCTTGTAGATGCATTGCTTCAGTTTCCGCCTCTGTCTTCACATGGCATTCTCTTCTGTGTGTCTCTCTGAGTCTCATCTAAGGACATCAGTCATATTGGACTAGGGCCCATCTTTATCTAGTATGACCTTATCTTGACTACATCTGCAAAGGCCCTATTTCCAAACAGTCAACTGAGGGTTAGGACTTTAACACACCTTCTTTTGGTGGGGGTGGCACAATTCAACTCATAACATGGTGCCATCTTGGTTTGGCCTTTACGAGAATAACTGATTTTTCCAAATTAGGGAGTGATGGAACGACAGAAAGAACAGTGTGAGTAACATAAAAAAAAACAAAAAAAACCAAACCCAGTGCTGTGGAGTTGATTCTGATTCACAGCAACCCTATAGGACAGAGTAGAACTGCCCCATAGAGTTTCCAAGGAGTACCTGGCGTATTCGAACCGCCTACCCTTTGGTTAGCAGCCATAGCACTTAACTACTACTCCACCAGGGTTTCCGTGAGTAACATAGAGGCATGAAAATCCATGGTGGGTATGGAGAAGGAACAGCAGGAGCAATTGCATTCATGTTCATGGTGGGCTGAACCATGGTGAGTGGTCTGATGTGTCTGGAAGACATGCTGTGAGAGGGCCCAGGGAAGGGGAGGGGTAAAAGATGAGACTGGAAAGTTGGGTTGCGATTAGAGGGTGAAGGTGTTATATGACAAGCTAGTGAGATAGGAAGGCAGAGTTGCAAACTTCGGCACCTGCTCTGAACACGGAACAGGTTGTCATAGATTGGATTTTGTCCCCCCGAAAGTTATTTTAAAGTCTTAACATCTGGTACCTGTGAACATGACCTTGTTTGGAAATAGGTCTTTGAAGGTACTATCAGTGAAGTAATATGAGGTGATACCAGAGTAGGGTGAGTCCTAATCCCATCTGAGTGGTGTTCTTATTAAAGAGAAGAGACACAGGAGGAAAACAGCCATATGAACACTTAGAAATGCCTGGATCTACCAGAAACTGTAAGAGACAAGGAAAAATTTTCCCCTAAAGTGAACAGAGAGAATGGCTCTGCCATTGCCCTGAATTCAGACTCCTGGCCTCCGGAGCTGTAAGATAATAATTTCTGTTCTCATGAGCCACTCATGTGTGGCACTTGGTTGCAGCAGCCTTAAGAAACTAACACACATGCCATGTAACTTCTGTGGGAAAATGCCTCTTTTGTATGACAGATGCAAATGCTTTTCCTGGCAACACCTTTTTCTGGAAGATAAAACATATGGTATAAATATGTCAAGAGTGATTATAAAGTGATTTTATAAAGCATATTTTATATTTCATAAAGCATATAATTACAAAGAGTAGAAAGTATTTTACAAAATACATTTTATAAGGTGATATCTTTAGGGGTAAGGTATAAGTAATTGTAAAATGATAAGCAGTGGCTGGGTTCCACTGAGTACTTACTGTGTGTCAGATACTGTGTAAACACTTTACATTTTGAAGCCAGTCTCACCAATTCCCGGGCCTATATGCTCTTTGGGAGACGAACCAAAATCCTAGACTAAGGAATGTTGATGTATCTATGGACAGTGGGTAGCCACAGAGGAGCAAAGGGGAGATCTAATCAGTCGATGATGACCCCTCTTTGTCAGGTAATATGTACAGTAATCTCAGGGGCGGGGCTTCAAATAATGAGACAGAGACAATGGGCCTTTGGGAAACTTCAGTCCTGGGAGAACAGGCTGGTGGATAGGGGCTGTTCCTAAAGAAGAGCTTTGTGCTAAGTGTGCACCTAAAGTGCCAAGCTACATAGAGTGAGAGGCTCCGAGAACAGGGCTGCTGTGCACATCAAGGAATGTCCTTCCATAGACCCCCACGGCAGGACCCTGGTTGCACACTGGCCTTCCAGTCATCCGTGGTACTTAAATCACCCTCAGCAATAACGCCTGCAGTGATGAAGTCAGGAGCTCTAACTTAATGTCCTTGTTTCTTCTCATAACTAAATTCTGTAGTCCAAGGACAATCTCATAAGGTTAGATGGAGAAGACATTTGTCTCATCAGTGCAAACACCCAAAATGGCGTGTGCGCCCCTCAACAAGCAGAGGTACAAGCTGCCTGTGTGCAAGGCCACTGCCAGGGCACTTTCGGAATTCCTGCAGCATGAGATTCCTTTCACCCACCACATCTGACTTCTTACCCTCGATGTCACTACTTTACGGCTTTCCAGCGTGTGTCTTCTTTGTTCTCTTCTGGCCAAGCGCACCTCTGAATTTCATTTCTGCTCTTCCTGGGGACTGCAAATCCTCTGTAATGAGTCGCCATCTGCAGGTTTCATTTTTATGTGGTTCCCCTCCCCCTTCAGATGGGTAATAAAAATATTAAACAGGACTAAACCCAGCACTGACCTCTGCTGCACCCTGCTAGACAATCCCTCTGGGGACTGGCTGCCTTTTATCAGTGGCCTTTTTTTCTTCCAGTTGTTTGGCCGATTTACTGTCATCTTCCCCTGTTCGGAGCCGAGTCAATCTGAACTGATTTTGAAAGTAAAAATGTTGAGAGATAGCCCAGGCTTTTCCAGTTAAAGTCTAAAATGAAATCTGTAGAAAAATCTAAAGCCTTTTTCTAGACAGTAGGAAACAATTTTGATAAAAAACTGAACAACAGAGCCAATTCCCCCTCTTCCCACAAGAAGCTGTTAAATATCAGCATATTATGATGTTATCCGGGTAGTTGACTAAATGTTTTATTTTCAAAAGGCTCTAACAAAGAATAAACATGCTAATAAAGAATAAACATTTCACTCCGTTTCTCCTTTTTGATCACAAACTCAGGCTTGGCGCATTTTGTGCCTCAGTTTCTCCAGGTGTAAATAAAGTAAGCTGGCTAATTTGTATTTATCACAAACGCCAAGGAAATATTTGCTACAGCTACAGAGACTGTTTATCACCTAGACATGCTTTTGTCTTTTGACACATAATTCCCTCGTTTGGGGATCCTGCCAAGAGAGATGCTGGGAAGATCCTTTTCATTTTTATATTTGATTTTATTCTGCATATTCTATATTTCTAGATGAAAAAGAATGGTGCCTCATTCCTCTGGAGTTTGCATTCTGAATGCATGGATCTACTATGGAATATAAATATGACTGCTCTTTGCCCTCCTGAGACTCAGGGCTCATGGAGTCAAAAGCTTACGTGGTAGCATCTGGCCATGAGAAGACACCTTTTCTGGCTCTGTTTATCTTTTCCTTGGTACCCTCATCAGAGCCATGAGGATGGCTGGAGATTTAAAAGCAAACATTATGTAACAAATTGGCCAGACCAGTTTTTAATCCAGCATCCAGAACAAAAGATAACCACATCCAGAATTTGCTCATCAGGAGTGTAACCCGCTCATCTAGTTCTGAAAAAGTTTCCCCTTTGTCTCACAAAAGTCTTAAACTTTTAGAAGGTCCCCTAAAAGAAAAGCCTTCAGTATTTGGACCTCTTTTAAAAATTTTGTGGCCTTTTTCTTGGTCAGGAATTCTTTCACACACAGCAACATCATCCAAGTGGGGGAACTTTAATAGTAATTTTTTCATCACAACTGAACAAAAGAGCATGAAATAATAGGAACCCCATGCTTCTGTCTATATTCTAGCTATTATATAGAGAGAAGATATGATAAAAGTGAAAAGAATTGCATAGTTCACAGAATATATTATCTCTATCTTTCATTACAAATACATTACACTCTTTACCATGCGTAGTTGAGATATCACTATACATGGTAAGGGCATTTCTGAAAATATTCCATAGGTTCACACATATATATATAATAATTGATTTATTCTATACATGTAAGATGGCATGTGTTGTATTACATAAGCACATATTTTTGTAGGTCTATTTATGAAACCATATATAAACGTAATTTCAAAATGAGACTCATAGAGCCCCACTGGTTAGGGATCTCATTGATATGGTGATGTAGGTCCTCAGCCAGCTTTCTTCGCATCTCCTTACATCAGATCTCAATGGCAATGGAGTGGGAGCTGTCCCTTGTCGGAGTCCCCAAAGCCCAGGTTTGTGTTTGTGTATGGGGAGAGTTAATGAGAACAGAATGGCTTTCTTTCCCTTGCTTCCCCAATCCCATCTGTTCAAACAAAGGCTGAAAGGGAAAGAGAACCGAGACCCTGCTGGTCAAGGGGGGAGGAATAATAACACATATCCTTGGGCAACATTTCAGCACATGCAACCCTTTTACACTGTGCTGAAGCTTTTGTTCAGACAAAAGGAAGTCAGGCCAATGTAGACTCCATTTAAAAGAAATAATCGTTATTTTTTAAAAAATGCATTAGGCCCAAAGGTTAGTTTTTTTTTTTTTTTCCAATGATTGCATTTGTAAGTCTAGATTAAAAAACGGAAAATATGAAAGGGAAGAAAAGTAATTTGGCTGTAGTAAAATCGGCTGAGTAACCCACCTGTGCAGTGTGAGTTATAGAAGACCAATTTTTCCCTTTGCATGAATTCAAGGTCCTGGTAATTAACACTATAACAAAAGGAATAAAAGAAGTCACTTCCCTCTCTTTCTAAGAAGAGTCCATGAAAATACTGTAATTTTTTTTTAGTGGTAGACAAGAAAACCCATTGCCCTCCTTCCCTCGGGTCAATGGCTTGTCCACAAAAGCGTGGCAAGCAACTATCTGGAAGGTCAAGACAACTTCCCCCCGCCCCCGCCCCCACCCGGCTGTTCACAGAGGTTGTCTGGAGAGACATGACTCCTAAATCCCAAAGGGACTCCCTCAAGGGATTATTTTACAAGGTTTGCAGACACTCTCATACATGCTGCTGCTCCTCAAGGCAGGAGTAAAGATTTCCTGAATATTATTCCGCCAAATTCAGGCTGGACATTTACCCTAGATGGGAAATTGAATTTGCCATCAGATTATTAATTTTTCTTTTGTCCATATTATAAACCTTATGTTTTAATAAATCAGTTATTCCAATAGGTGTGTTGCCATCATATACAGCAAACAAACGAACAAACAAGCCCATTGCCATCCGGTTGATTCTGACGCATAGCGACCATATAGGACAGAGTGGAACTGCCCCATAGAGTTTCCAGGGAGCGCCTGGTGGATTCGAACTGCCGACCTTTTGGTGAGCAGCGGTAGCTCTTAACCACTATGCCACCAGGGTTTCACATAGGTACATCCTGATTATTCTTTCAAAAGGGCATAAAATGAATTCCACCCACTCCTCTTGAGTTAATTCTGACATTATCAGTCCTGTGGAAAGGAAGATAAGAAAGGGATGAAGGGATTCGCAAACAGACTGCCAAGGAGTTACTATGTTTAGGTCACTGTGTATGTGGGGAAGGAAGGAGACTACGTCTTCAAATATTTTCCATAGAATAAAAAAGAGAAAGGAAGAGGAAAACAAAGCAAATGTGAGCTTTAAGAAAGGCATCTTAGGTGCTCTAAGAATTGTGAAAGCCCGAGAATAGTTGGTAATGAAATGTCGTTAGTGTTCACTAATGGAAGTGCCGAGAGCCTCACATCCCTTCCCTAGAAAGTGAATCCCCCCACCAAAAAAACCCAAAACCAAACCTGTTGCCTATGAGTCAATTCCGACTCATAGTGACCCTATTAGACAGAGTAGAACTGCCCCGCGGGTTTCCACGGCTGTAATCTTTAGGGAAGTGAACTGCCACATCTTCCTCTTTCATTTTACTGAACCTGGAAAGGTGGGTCCTTCTCTGGGCTCTCAGACTTGCCAATTATCTTGACGCCAATCTCTGAGAATGAGAAATTAATTTTATTGCAACGCGTAGAGCAAGAAGCTGGGAGGAAGTTCCTCAGATCAGGCTCCCCAAGCTACCGGTAAGCCGGGCTTATATGTGATTTGGGAAACAAGATGGTGGCCACACAGGCATATGAGGGAGGAAAAATTCTAGAAGGCAGCCAGGAAACAGGAGATGACATAGTTCTTGTCTCACGTTGGAATAGGGTCTGGGTGATGATTTTCCTTCTGATTTGTTCCTCCTGTTTCTGCGTCCTCTGTTGAGGTCAATTAGCAGTCACAGCTGGCCCTTCTGTGCACACCAGGCAGGCCAAGTCTGGCTTGATCTAGTTTAAGGACTAAAGGGAATTTACTGGTATTTGTAGGATCAGGTTAAACTCAGAGCGGTTAGTGTGTTCAAACCAATGATCTTTTTAGTTAGCAGTAGAGCACTCAGCCACTGTGCCACCAGGGCTTCTTGAAGGTCCATCAACTCCCCGAAAGAGACAAACCAGGCCTAAAATCTAAGGATGCATAGTATCTGAAAAAGGGAGAAATTTTCTGAAGGGGGCTTTGAAGTTTAACAGATCTTGATCATCTTGGTAGCTATACTTTCTCATAAATGTTGATTTTCATTGTGTAGTCAACACTCAATTATGCATGCAAATGAAGGGAAAGCAGGGATAAGACAGTCCCAAGCAGTGATTGATCAAAGCAGTATTTATATTGGGCTTTCACCTGCATCATATTATTCTTTTCTGCAATGGATTTTCTCTCCTCATTATTTATTTTTGCTTGGGATAATTTTAAAATGAGTTTGTATTCCCCAGGTAGACTGGCCAGTGTCGGCCCAGAATGAAAAACATGCCCCTGATAATCCACAGAGAATGTAATCCACAACATTAATAACTGGTGAGCTGAATGCCTTTGCCTACTCCGTTTCCCTTTTTTATCCCTAAAGGAAAATAGAAACATAAATATACCTACTTTACAAAAGAGATGAGTTCTTAAGAGGATGGCTTCAAGAAAATTTTTGGTTAACAGGATTATATTTTTTCCATGAGCGGACCTCTCAAAACTAAAGTTGTGTTACCATGTGAAAAATCTTGCTCTGGTTTATAATAGGAACCACATTTAAAAGATAATAAGGCTTTGAAGATCATACATTTAAAGGAAGGGTGGCCAAGGCTAACTGTTGGATGACCTTCATTAAACTGTCTACACTAAGTCACAAAACACAAATATGCCATGGCAGGGATGGACTTGTTAGGTATGACAAGGGCTCCCCCACTCGCACCCCCAACCCTATAGTTTTAGGCAACTTTTTTTTTTTTTTAATTAACTTTTATTAAGCTTCAAGTGAACATTTACAATTCCAATCAGTCTGTCACATGTAAGTTTACATACATCTTACTCCCTTCTCCCACTTGCTCTCCCCCTATTGAGTCAGCCCTTTCAGTCTCTCGTTTCGTGCCAATTTTGCCATCTTCCCTCTCTCTCTATCTTCCCATCCCCCCTCCAGTCAAGAGTTGCCAACACACTCTCCAGTGTCCACCTGATTTAATTAGCTCACTCTTCATCAGCATCTCTCTCCCCCCCAACTGACCAGTCCCTTTCATGTCTGATGAGTTGTCTTCGGAGATGGTTCCTGTCCTGTGCCAACAGAAGGTCTGGGGAGCATTGCCACCGGGATTCCTCTAGTCGCAGTCAGACCATTAAGTATGGTCTTTTTATGAGAATTTGGCGTCTGTATCCCACTGATCTCCTGCTCCCTCAGGAGTTCTCTGTTGTGCTCCCTGACAGGGCAGTCATCGATTGTGGCCGGGCACCAACTAGTTCTTCTGGTCTCAGGATGATGTAGGTCTCTGGTTCATGTGGCCCTTTCTATCTCTTGGGTTCTTAGTTGTTGTGTGACCTTGGTGTTCTTCATTTTCCTTTGCTCCAGGTGGGTTGAGACCAATTGATGTATCTTAGATGGCCGCTTGTTAGCATTTAGGACCCCAGACGCCACATTTCAAAGGGGGATGCAGAATGTTTTCATAATAGAATTATTTTGCCAATTGACTTAGAAGTCCCCTCAAACCATGTTCCCCAGACCCCAGCCCCTGCTCCGCTGACCTTTGAAGCATTCGTTTTATCCCGGAAACCTCTTTGCTTTTAGTCCAGTCCAATTGGGCTGACCTTCCTTGTATTGAGTGTTGTCTTTCCCTTCACCCAAAGCAGTTCTTATCTACTGATTGATCAATAAAAAACCCTCTCCCTCCCTCCCTCCCTCCCCCCTTCGTAACCACAAAAGTATGTGTTCTTCTCAGTTTTTTGTATTTCTCAAGATCTTATAATAGTGGTCTTATACAATATTTGTCCTTTTGCCTCTGACTCATTTCGCTCAGCATAATGCCCTCCAGGTTCCTCTATGTTATGAAATGTTTCACAGATTCGTCACTGTTCTTTATCGATACGTAGTATTCCATTGTGTGAATATACCACAATTTATTTACCCATTCATCCGTTGACGGACACCTTGGTTGCTTCCAGCTTTTTGCTATTGTAAACAGAGCTGCAATAAACATGGCTGTGCATATATCTGTTTGTGTGAAGGCTCTTGTATCTCTAGGGTATATTCCGAGGAGTGAGATTTCTGGGTTGTATGGTAGTTCTATTTCTAACTGTTTAAGATAACGCCAGATGGATTTCCAAAGTGGTTGTACCATTTTACATTCCCACCAGCAGTGTATGAGAGTTCCAATCTCTCCGCAGCCTCTTCAACATTTATTATTTTGTGTTTTTTGGATTAATGCCAGTCTAGCTGGTGTGAGATGGAATCTCATCGTAGTTTTAATTTGCATTTCTCTAATGGCTAATGATCGGGAGCATTTTCTCATGTATCTGTTGGCTGCCTGAATATCTTCTTTAGTGAAATGTGTGTTCATATCCTTTGCCCACTTCTTGATTGGGTTGTTTGTCTTTTTGTGGTTGAGTTTTGACAGAATCATGTAGATTTTAGAGATCAGGAGCTGGTCGGAGATGTCATAGCTGAATATTCTTTCCCAATCTGTAGGTGGTCTTTTTACTCTTTTGGTGAAGTCTTTAGATGAGCATAGGTGTTTGATTTTTAGGAGCTCCCAGTTATCTGGTTTCTCTTCATCATTTTTGGTAATGTTTTGTATTCTGTTTATGCCCTGTATTAGGGCTCCTAGGGTTGTCCCAATTTTTTCTTCCATGATCTTTATCGTTTTAGTCTTTATGTTTAGGTCTTTGATCCACTTGGAGTTAGTTTTTGTGCATGGTGTGAGGTACGGGTCCTGTTTCATTCTTTTGCAAATGGATATCCAGTTATGCCAGCACCATTTGTTAAAAAGACTATCTTTTCCCCAATTAACTGACACTGGTCCTTTGTCAAATATCAGCTGCTCATACATGGATGGATTTATATCTGGGTTCTCAATTCTGTTCCATTGGTCTATGTGCCTGTTGTTGTACCAGTACCAGGCTGTTTTGACTACTGTAGCTGTATAGTAGGTTCTGAAATCAGGTAGAGTGAGGCCTCCCACTTTCTTCTTCTTTTTCAGTAATGCTTTGCTTATCCGGGGTTTCTTTCCCTTCCATATGAAATTGGTGATTTGTTTCTCTATCCCCTTAAAATATGACATTGGAATTTGGATCGGAAGTGCGTTATATGTATAAATGGCTTTTGGTAGAATAGACATTTTTACTATGTTGTCTTCCTATCCATGAGCAGGGTATGTTTTTCCACTTAAGTATGTCCTTTTGAATTTCTTGTAGTAGAGCTTTGTAGTTTTCTTTGTATAGGTCTTTTACATCCTTGGTAAGATTTATTCCTAAGTATCTTATCTTCTTGGGGGCTACTGTGAATGGTATTGATTTGGTTATTTCCTCTTTGGTGTTCTTTTTGTTGATGTAGAGGAATCCAAGCGATTTTTGTATGTTTATTTTATAACCTGAGACTCTGCCAAACTCTTCTATTAGTTTCAGTAGTTTTTTGGAGGATTCCTTAGGGTTTTCCGTGTATAAGATCATGTCATCTGCAAATAGTGATAGCTTTACTTCCTCCTTGCAAATCCAGATACGCTTTATTTCTTTGTCTAGCCTAATTGCCCTGGCTAGAACTTCAAGTACGATGTTGAATAAGAGCGGTGATAAAGGGCATCCTTGTCTGGTTCCCGTTCTCAAGGGAAATGCTTTCAGGTTCTCTCCATTTAGAGTGATATTGGCTGTTGGCTTTGCATAGATGCCCTTTATTATGTTGAGGAATTTTCCTTCAATTCCTATTTTGGTAAGAGTTTTTATCATAAATGGGTGTTGAACTTTGTCAAATGCCTTTTCTGCATCTATTGATAAGATCATGTGGTTTTTATTTTTTGTTTTATTTATGTGATGGATTACATTAATGGTTTTTCTGATATTAAATCAGCCTTGCAAACCTGGTATAAATCCCACTTGATCAGGGTGAATTATTTTTTTTGATGTGTTGTTGGATTCTATTGGCTAGAATTTTGTTGAGGATTTTTGCATCTATGTTCATGAGGGATGTAGGTCTATAATTTTCTTTTTTTGTAATGTCTTTACCTGGTTTTGGTATCAGGGAGATGGTAGCTTCATAGAATGAGTTGGGTAGTATTCCGTCTTTTTCTATGCTTTGAAATACCTTCAGTAGTAGTGGTGTTAAGTCTTCTCTGAAGGTTTGGTAGAACTCTGCAGTGAATCCGTCCGGGCCAGGACTTTTTTTTGTTGGAAGTTTTTTGATTACCGTTTCAATCTCTTTTTTTGTTATGGGTCTACTTAGTTGTTCTACTTCTGAATGTGTTAGTTTAGGTAGGTAGTGTTTTTCCAAGAATTTATCCATTTCTTCTAGGTTTTCAAATTTGTTAGAGTACAATTTTTCGTAGTAATCTGAAATGATTCTTTTAATTTCATTTGGTTCTGTTGTGATATGGTCCTTCTCATTTCTTATTCGGGTTATTTGTTTCCTTTCCTGTTTTTCTTTAGTCAGTCTAGCCAATGGTTTATCAATTTTGTTAATTTTTTCAAAGAACCAGTTTTGGCTTTGTTAATTCTTTCAATTGTTTATCTGTTCTCTAATTCATTTAGTTCAGCTCTAATTTTTATTATTTGTTTTCTTCTGGTGCCTGATGGGTTCTTTTGTTGCTCACTTTCTATTTGTTCAAGTTGTAGGGACAGTTCTCTGATTTTGGCTCTTTCTTCTTTTTGTATGTGTGCATTTATCGATATAAATTGGCCTCTGAGCACTGCTTTTGCTGTGTCCCAGAGGTTTTGATAGGAAGTATTTTCATTCTCGTTGCTTTCCAAGAATTTCCTTATTCCCTCCTTGATGTCTTCTATAACCCAGTCTTTTTTCAGGAGGGTATTGTTCATTTTCCAAGTATTTGATTTCTTTTCCCTAGTTTTTCTGTTATTGATTTCTAGTTTCATTGCCTTGTGGTCTGAGAAGATGCTTTGTAATATTTCGATGTTTTGGACTCTGCAAAGGTTTGTTTTATGACCTAATATGTGGTCTATTCTGGAGAATGTTCCGTGTGCACTAGAAAAAAAAGCATATTTTGCAGCAGTTGGGTGGAGAGTTCTGTATAAGTCAATGAGGTCAAGTTGGTTGATTGTTGTAAGCAGGTGTTCCGTGTCTCTATTGAGCTTCTTACTGGATGTCCTGTCCTTCTCCGAAAGTGGTGTGTTGAAGTCTCCTACTATAAATCTGGAGGTGTCTATCTCACTTTTCAATTCTGTTAAAATTTGATTTATGTATCTTGCAGCCCTGTCATTGGGTGCATAAATATTTAATATGGTTATGTCTTCCTGATCAATTGTCCCTTTTATCATTATATAGTGTCCTTCTTTATCCTTTGTGGCGGATTTAAGTCTAAAGTCTATTTTGTCAGAAATTAATATTGCTACTCCTCTTCTTTTTTGCTTATTGTTTGCTTGATATATTTTTTTCCGTCCTTTGAGTTTTAGTTTGTTTGTGTCTCTAAGTCTAAGGTGTGTCTCTTGTAGGCAGCATATAGATGGATCGTGTTTCTTTATCCAGTCCGTGACTCTTTGTCTCTTTATTGGTGCATTTAGTCCATTTACATTCAGCGTAATTATAGATAAATAAGTTTTTAGTGCTGTCATTTTGATGCCTTTTCATGTGTGTTGTTGGCCATTTCATTTTTCCACATACTTTTTTGTGCTGAGGCGTTTTTCTTAGTAGATTGTGAGATCCTCATTTTCATAGTGTTTGATTTTATGTTAGTTGAGTCGTTACGTTTTTCTTGGCTTTTATCCTGAGTTATGGAGTTGATATTCCTTTTTGTGGTTACCTTATTATTTACCCCTATTTTTCTAAGTAAAAAGCTAACTTGTATCGTTCTATATCGCCTTATATCACTCTCCATCTGGCAGTTCAATGCCTCCTATATTTAGTCCCTCTTTTTGATTATTGTGATCTTTTACCTATTGATTTCCATGATTCCCTGTTATGTGTATTATTTTATTTATTTATTTATTTTTTAGAATTAATCTTAATTTGTTTGTTTTTGTGCTTTCCCTATTTGAGTTGATATCAGGACGGTCTGTTTGGTGACCTTGTATTGTGCTGGTACCTGATATTATTGGTCATCTGACCAAACAATCTCCTTTAGCATTTCTTGTAGCCTTGGTTTGGTTTTTGCAAATTCTCTAAACTTGTGTTTATCTGTAAATATCTTAATTTCTCCTTCATATTTCAGAGAGAGTTTTGCTGGATATATGATCCTTGGCTGGCAGTTTTTCTCCTTCAGTGCTCTGTATACGTCGTCCCATTCCCTTCTTGCCTGCATGGTTTCTGCTGAGTAGTCTGAACTTATTCTTATTGATTCTCCCTTGAAGGAAACCTTTCTTTTCTCCCTGGCTGCTTTTAAAATTTTCTGTTTATCTTTGGTTTTGGCAAGTTTGATGATAATATGTCTTGGTGTTTTTCTTTTTGGATCAATCTTAAATGGGGTTCGATGAGCATCTTGGATAGATATCCTTTCGTCTTTCATGATGTCAGGGAAGTTTTGTGTCAGGAGTTCTTCAACTATTTTCTCTGTGTTTTCTGTCCCCGCTCCCTGTTCTGGGACTCCAATCACTCGCAAGTTATCCTTCTTGATAGAGTCCCACATGATTCTTAGGGTTTCTTCATTTTTTTTAATTCTTTTATCTGATTTTTTTTCAGCTATGTTGGTGTTGATTCCCTGGTCCTCCAGATGTCCCAGTCTACATTCTAATTGCTCGAGTCTGCTCCTCTGACTTCCTATCGCGTTGTCTAATTCTGTAATTTTATTAATGGAGCCGCCGGGGGGGGGGAGGGATCAGAGAGCTAGGAGTGTAGCATCTCAGAATATAGCCAGAGTTGTTTGTCTTACTTGGAATGACTCTTAAATCTGAGATTTCCGCAGGGCGCGTCGCCTATATGTACTGGCTGTGTGGAGATTGCCCCTCGGGGGGTCTGGCCCCCTGGCGTCACGGTCAGATCCTCTGCTGTCAGCCCCACCCCCAAGGTTAAGGCTCCCCTACTGAGACGGTGCACTCCCGACTCCAAAATCAGTCGCTGCCTCCCGGGGACTCCCCGTCCCGCCAGCCGTGTCGCGCGCCACTCCTGCGAACCGGGTGGGCTCCCCCCCCGGGGTCAGCTCAGGAGAGCGGAGCAGCTCCCCGCGCCTGAGCTGTGACTGCATGTCCCGGCTGGGACTCCGCTCTCCCCGCTCCAAGACCAGCCACTGCCTCCCGGGGACTTCTTCCATCGGCTGCTCCGCCACGCTGCCCGCGCGAACCGGCTGGGCCCGCGCGAACCGGTTGGGACCGCCCCGGGGTCAATTCAGGGGAATGTAGCTGAT
Source organism: Loxodonta africana (assembly GCF_030014295.1). Lineage (NCBI taxonomy): Eukaryota > Metazoa > Chordata > Mammalia > Proboscidea > Elephantidae > Loxodonta > Loxodonta africana. The sequence goes on along the minus strand of NC_087344.1, from coordinate 159,800,210 downwards.
CCCCGCGCTCACGCCCCGCCCGCGCCCGCCAAAATCCCAGCGGGACGGCTCCCCTGCTGGGACGCTGCTCTCCCCGCTCCAAGACCAGTCACTTCCTCCAAGGTACTTCTCCCTCCAGCGCGCCGAGCGGCTCACAAGAACTGGGTGGGCGCCGCCCACACGAACGGCTGGGCCCCCCCCCGGGTCAATTCAGGGGAATGTAGCTGGTCCCCGCACTCGTGCCACACCCACTCCCTGCCAAACTCCCGGCGGGACGGCTCCCCGGCTGGGATGCTGCTCTCCCCGCTCCAAGACCAGTCACTGCCTCCGGGGGACTTCTCCCACCAGCTGCACCGCCACGCCGCCCGCACCAACTGGCTGGGCTCCTTTCCAGGATGAGTTCGGGGGCTAGGGCTGGGCCCCTTGTCTGTGCCGTCTGCCCCCCTGGGCTCTGCCCCAAATCGGGCTCCGAAGGTCACCTGCCTGGTACGCTGGCTCCTGGCTCTGAAAACAATCGCTGTCTCCCCGTATTTGTTCGTTCTCCGTCTTTAAATCTGTGTTTGTTGTTCAGAGTTTGTAGATTGTTATGTATGTGATCGATTCACTTGTTTTTCCGAGTCTTTGTTGCAAGAGGGATCCGTGGTAGCATCCACCTAGCCTGCCATCTTGGCCCTGCCTCCCCTTTAGGCAACTTTTGAGAACGTTTTTCTGTTCATTGTTGCCACCATTCTGTGTAAGGTCATTATGCAGGTAAGTTGGACTCCTTTTCTCTGCCACCACTGACAAGGTGTATATACATTTGAGTGGAGGCAGTGGTGGTTCAGTGGTGAAATTCTCCTGGCCAATGCACCTCAAGTGGAGCCACTACTTGTCTGTCAGTGGAGGCCTGCGTGTTGCCATGATGCTGAACAGGTTTCAGCTATGCTTCCAGGCCAGGATGAACTAGAAGAAAGGCCTGGTGATCTCCTTATGAAAATCAGCCTTTGAAAACCGTGTGGATAACAAAGGTCTGCTCCACAATCAATCATGGAGATAATGTTGGACTCGGCAGCATATCATTCTGTTGTGCACAGGGCTGCCATGAGTTGAGGGTTGACTTGGCAGCAGCTAACAACAACATACAGGTAGTAAGTCTCAGTTATCTAGTGCTGCTATAACAAAAATACCACAGGTGGATGGCTTTAACAAATTGAAATTAATTTTCTCACAGCCTAGGAAACCGGAAGTCTGAAGTCAGGGCACCAGCTCCTGGGGAAGACTTTCTTTCTGTGTCAGGTCTGGGGGGAGGTCCTTGTCATCAATCTTCCCCATGCCTCCATTCAGGGACCCTGGGCGCAGAGGACAAGCTCCACTCCCTGTGCTTCTTTCTTGGTGGTATGAGGTCCTCCTCTCTGCTTGCTTCTCTCTCCTTTTATCTCGTGTAAAAGTTGATGCAGGCCACACCCCAGGGAAGTTCCACCTTACATTGGATCAGGGCTGTGACTTGAGTAAGAGTGTTGCATTCCACCCTAATCATCTTTAACATAACCTGATCTTGCCTCATAGAGACTCACAGCGACCCTACAGGAATTGACTTGACAGCAAAGCATTCTTTTTTCAGTGGGTTTAATCTTGCTTCGTTAACATCCTAGAGGTTAGGATTTACAACACATAGGATAATCACATCACATTACAAAATGGTGGACAATCATACAATACTGGGAATCATTGCCTAGCCAAGTTGATACACATTTTTGGGGGGCAGAATTCAATCCATAACATTCCACCCCTTGCCCCCTCAATTCATGTCTTTGTCATATGTAAAACACATTCATCCCATCGTATCATCCCAAAGGTCTTACATCAACTCCAAGTCCAAAATCTCACCTTCTGTAAAATTTCTCTTCATTTGTGAAGTCTGGAATACAAGTTATCTGCTTCCAAAGTACAATGGTGGAACATGTACAAGGTAGATATTTCCATTACAAATGGGAGAAATTGGAGGAGAAGGAATAACAGGCACCAAGCAAGTCAATAGAACACATTACATTAGCTCTCAAGGTCTGAAAATAATCCTCCGTTCTCTGAGACCATTTAGGTAGTTGTCCTGCCCTGCAGACTCTGGGTATTGGCCATACCCTCTGGATTCTGGGTGGAGGCCCCTCTGTCTTGGGCTTCAGCTCTGTCTTTCAGGCCCACTGAAATGGCAACTCTGCTCCCTTGCATTTGGGTAGCCCTATTCTCCTAGTCCATCTCAGTGGTGAGTCCACCCCCTTGACACATGCAGGTCCCATTCTTCTGCCCCTTGGGCATGGCAGCCCTGCCCCCTCATCTTTGGGCAGCAGATCTGGCCCCATCCTGCTGACACTCTTGAAAAGCATCCCTATACTCCAAAACTGAGTTGGTGAAGATCCGACTCTTTGAAACCTAGGAGGCTGTGGCCCCACCCTTTGAAACCCCAGAGGCCATAGTTCTATGCTTTAAGACCCCAGAGGTCGTGGCTCTACCCTTTGAGATGAAACAGCTCTGTCCTGTGTTCTTTGTCTCTTAAGTTTCTGCTTCCTGGTTCCTTGGCCTCTTGGTGTCTCCACTGCTTGGACAAGTGTTCCAAAGCTATTTAGCTCTACCAGTAAGTGCCTGAAGGCATCCAATTCTGCCAGGAAGCCTCCTGTGCAAAGGCTCTCAGCTCTTTTGATCCATGGGTTGGCTCCAGCACTGTCTCCTGGTTCTATTGCCACCATTCCTCTGTTTTTTTTTTGTCTGCACCATCTCCAGCATTACAGCTCTCCTCACCTTCTGAGTCTTCACCAGAATTGTCTTTGATGTGCATAATTCCACCAATGGCCTCTTCAAGGTAATCTAGGCTTTTACTATTAGGCAATTTAAAACTCTTCCAACCTCTACTCAATCACAGTTCCAAAACCACTTCCACATTTTAGGTATCTGTTAGACAACACCCCACCCCTTGTACCAAATTCTGTCTGTATTATCTAAGTGCTGCTATAACAGAAATGCCCCCAAGTGGTTGGCTTTAACAAACAGATATTTATTGTCTCACAATTTAGGAGTCTCGAAGTGCAAATGCAGCATGCCAGCTCCAGGGGGAGGCCTTTTCTGTCTTTTGGCTCTGGGGGAAGGCCCTTGTCATCAATCTCCCCTTGCTCTAGGAGTTTCTCAGCACAGGAATTCCAGGGCCAAAGGATGTGCTCCACTCCTGGTGCTTATTTCTTGGTAATATGAGATATTCAAGTTACAATGAACCACAGTTACCACCATCAGCATACCTGGAACATTGCATCTTCCTGGGAGGAAGTTACAGGGAAATGTATGCAGGGGATATGGAAAAAATTGCTGAGTTATGTGAACAGTATCCAAGCATTTGAGCAGGATTTTTTTAATATGATGGGAGAGACTCGTGGAAAAAATCATCCATATGGAAGAATGCTGAATTTAGAACTTGATATTGCCAATATGGAACAGCTTATAGGTCATGAAGAAGGGGAATTGATAGATCAGGACTTAATTGATTTTGAAGAGGAAAGAAATGCCGGAGAAGAAAGAAATAATGAAGAAGAGGAAAGAAAGACATCATCAAAAAAATTTTACAGTGAAGGGGTTAACTGGAGTTTTCTCTAACCTAAATCAGAAGCTTCAGTTGCTTGAAAACATGGACCCAAACTCTGATCACTTTGCTAAGTTGATAGGCAGATTCAGGAAGCACTGAGGTGTTACCACAAAATATATGAAGAAAAAAAAGAAAAGGACCTTACAGACTACTCTCACTAATTTTCTGACTAGAAATGCCATCCATATTCCAAGGGATAATTCAGATGATCCAGAACCTTCCACAGTGAAGTTACTACAACTGATAAAATGTTGACATTGTCCAACTCTTCATCATCTGAGTAAATGCTTTATGATTCGTGTATTTTTTTTATGTATGTATGCATAATGGATTGAATTTTGTCCTCAAAAAATATTTGTTGTAAATTCTAGCCTCTATGCCCGTGGTTATAATCCCATTTGGGAATGGGTTGTCTTTGTTATGTTATTGAGACAGGATTAATGTAGGGCGAGTCAATCTCTTTGGAGATATAACAGAGGTAAAACAAGCAAGCTAGCGAGCATAGATGGGGGAAGATTGATGTCCTGCCACATGGAGATCTCCAAGGAATCAGGAAACAGAAGTTGAAGAGACAAGGGCCTTCCCCCAGAGATGACAGAGAAAGACTTCCCCTAGAGCCAAAACCCTGAATTCAGACTTCTAGCCTTCTAAACTGTGAGAAAATAAATTTCTGTTTGTTAAAGCCACCCATTTGTATTTCTGTTATAGCAGCACTAGATAACTAAGACTGTATGTATGTATTAAAATATACTTGTAAGTTTATATGTAATGTTTCCAGCCCCCAAAGACAAATAAAGATAAGTTTATAAAGACACTGATAATAAAAGGCAATAATAACGAAAACTAAAAAAAAAAAAAAAGATATATTTTACTGACATCAGAACTGACATACGACAGAGCCATCAGAATGGAGCCCCATCATAAATCGGGGGCTAAGCCAAAACCAAACCAAACCCAGTGCCATCGAGTCAATTCCTACCCATAGTGACCCTATAGGATAGAGTACAACTGCCCCACAGAATTTCCAAGGAGCGCCTGGCAGATTCGAACTGCCAACCCTTCGGTTAGCAGCCATAGCACTTAATCACTACGCCACCAGGGTTTCCAAATAGGGGACTACGTGTATACAATTCAAGCCTCAAGTTGCAATAGTGAAGGATTCTATGGGGAAAATATTAAACGACACAGGAAGCATCAAAAGAAGATGGAAGGAATATACAGAGTCATTATACCAAAAAGAATTAGTCGATGTTCAACCATTTCAAGAGGTGGCATATGATCAGGAACCTGTGGTACTGAAGGAAGAAGTCCAAGCTGCTCTGAAGGCATTGGCAAAAAACAAGGCTCCAGGAATTGATGGACTATCAATTGCGATGTTTCAACAAACAGATGCAGTGCTGGAGGTGCTCACTTGTCTATGCTAAGAAATATGGAAGACAGCTTCCTGGCCAACTGACTGGAAGAGATCCATATTTATGCCTATTCCCAAGAAAGGAGATCCAACTGAATGTGGAAATTATAGAAAAATATCATTAATATCACATGCAAGCAAAATTTTGCTGAAGATCATTCAAAACTGGCTGCAGCAGTATATCGACAGGGAACTGCCAGAAATCCAGGCCGGTTTCAGAAGAGGACGTGGAACCAGGGATACCATTGCTGATGTCAGATGGATCCTGGCTGAAAGCAGAGAAAGCAGAAGGATGTTTACCTGTGTTTTATTGACTATGCAGAGGAATTCGACTGTGTGGATCATAACAAATTGTGGATAACATTGCGAAGAATGGGAATTCTAGAACACTTAATTGTGCTCATGAGGAAACTTTAGATAGATCAAGAGGCAGTTGTTCGGATAGAACAATGGCATACTATGATTAGTTTAAAGTCAGGAAAGGTGTGTGTCAGGGTTGTATTCTTTCACCACACTTAGTCTGTATGCTGAGCAGATAATACGAGAAGCTGGGCTACGTGAAGAAGAACAGGGCATTAGGATTGGAGGAAGACTCATTAAAACCTGCATTGTGCAGATGATACAACCTTGCTTGCTGAAAGTGAAGAGGACTTGAAGCACTTACTAATGAAGATCAAAGACCACAGCCTTCAGTATGGCTTGCACCTCAACATAAAGAAAACAAAAATTCTCACAACTGGACCAATGAGCAACATCATGATAAACGGAGAAAAGAATGAAATTGTCAAGGATTTCATTTTGCTTGGATCCACAATCAACAGCCATGGAAGCAGCAGTCAAGAAATCAAAAGACGCATTGCAGTGGGTGAATCTGCTGCAAAGGACCTCTTTAAAGTGTTGAAGAGCAAAGATGTCACCTTGAAGACTAAGGTGCACCTGACCCAAGCCATGGTATTTTCAACCGCATCATATGCATGTGAAAGCTGGACAATGAATAAGGAAGACCAAAGAAGAATTGACGCCTTTGAATTGTGGTGTTGGTGAGGAATATTGACTATACCATGGACTGCCAAAAGAATGAACATATACTGTCTTAGAAGTACAACCAGAATGCTCCTTAGAGGCAAGGATGGCGAGACTGTGTCTTATATACTTTGGACATGTTGTCAGGAGGGATCAGTCTCTGGAGAAGGACATCATGCTTGGCAGAGTACAGGATCAGCAGAAAAGAGGAAGACCCTCAACGAGGTGGTTTGACACAGTGAGCTCCACAAGCTCAAGCATAACAATGAGCTCAAGCATAACAATTGTAAGGATGGCACAGGACCAGGCAGTGTTTCATTCTGTTGTGCATATGGCCGCTATGAGTCGATGGCACCTAACAACAACAGATGTAAACATTTGAAAGAGCCAACATCTTCTGTGCATTTGACTTAAATTCAGATGTATCCATTTATTCCATAACCATTCATTTTGAGAGAGTGAACAGAGGCTGCAAGTGGTTTGGAAAGGCTGCATGTGATAGAGTGGAAGGCATGGTCTGCCATGCTCTGACATGGATATCTATCCTGTTTAGGATGCACTGGAAGTGGTAAACAGAGGCAGTGTGGGCAGATCACTGCAGTAGTAGTGATTATACTCTTTGTCTGATTTAACTAAGCCCTTCCTCACAAAATGAGTCAGCGGCATTAACGGATTCCTGCAAAGAAACAGCAGACTGAAGCCGACAACCACAGAATGGCTGAGTTCTTTGTCAGCCTCATTATATAGTAAAAACGAAAATGATATAATCAGCTGTGACAAAAAGTCAGCCAAAAAAATTCAAAATTGATTAAGACTTCTCAGAATATGGATTTGTGTCATGAACTATAAAGTATGGTCTATGTAGTATACACCGTGTCTTCTTATTTTTTTTATTTTTTGCCATGTCTGCCATCAAAACCTAGAGTGGAAATAAGCTGGGCTTAAAGCCAAGTCCTTGAATTAGGGCAGTTAACATGTTCAGCTGCTAACCGAAAAGTTGGTGGTTCTAGTCCATCCAGAGGCACCTTGGAAGAAAGGCTTGGCAATTGATTTCTTAAAAATCAGCCATTGAAAACCCTATGGAGTACAGTTCTACTGATACACACAAAGCTGCCATTTGTCAGAAGTGACTCGAGGGCAACTGGTGGTTTGGTTAAAATGTGAAACCAAGTTTTGCTCTTTTTTATAAGATAAAGTATATCTAAACTAAGGAACCCTGGTGGCACAGTGGTTAAGCACTTGGCTGCTAAGTGGAAAGTTGGTGATTTGAACCCACCAGTTGCTCCATGGGAGGAAGATATAGCAGTCTGCTTCCGTAAAGATTTTAGTCTTGGAAACCATATGGGGAAGTGTTACTCTGTCCTATAGGATCGCTATGAGTCAGAATCAACTCCATGGCAATGGGTTTTTATACCCAGCTACACTGATCTCTCTAAAAATATTATTACTGAACAATATTAAATGAGAGTATAAAGGTTTTTTATACCATCAATAAGATAAAATGTTTTTAAAATATTATTTACTTCATCTTTTTCATTTTTCCAGATGCTATGACCCAAAAAAAAAAAAAAACTCCAAACCTTGGTGGCTTACAACAACAATATTTATTTTGTCACAATTTTCCATTTGGGCATAGCTGACTGGGGACAGTTTGTCTTTGCTCCACATGGTATCACCTGGGCCAGCTGGATGGCTGAGACCTGGGATCATCTGAAGTCCAGTTCACTCACATGTCAAGAGGTTGATGCTGTCAGCTCCGCTCCACCTGGGCCATCTATTCTTATTTTGGTTCAGGGCACTCGTCCCAAGAGAAAAAAAGCCAGATGGAAGCAGTATTGCCTTTTTTGACTTAATCTCGGAAGTCATGCAGCACTCCTTCCACTGCATTCTATTGGCCGGTGCAGCTCCAAAGTTCTGCCCAGGTTCAAGGGGACAGAACACAGATCCCACCTCCCAATGGAAGAGTGTCAACATCAGATTACTAAAGTGTGTGGGATCAGATATATGTTGGTATGGCCATCTTTGGAAAATACAATCTCCCATGGTTATTCTTTCTTTACATTTTTTGATCTATGTTTTAGATTAAATGCAATTTATCAATACATATACACATTTTTTACCTAAATAAATATATACAAAGGGCCTCCAGTTTCCAGCCTGACATGTAAATAAATATGTATATAGTGATGACATGGTTAAGATGTTTTATAATAAGGATGATGAGGAAAAATGTTTGGAAGCCTCTAATTTAGGGAATTGAAGTAAAATAGAATAAAAAATGTGCACTGCCCAAATATTTATACATTGACACGGGAGACACTAGATATATTTTAGCTTCTTTGTACTTCCCCATTGGCTTTTAAACTAGAAGAGGGGTCATTACTTCGTAAAAGTAGTGCTACAGTAGAACCCCCCACCTTAATTAATTCCTCCTTTACCTGTATTCTGAGAGTGTATTATGGCTTTGGTTCCATATTTCTCACCTTTTGCTTTGCATTCAAGGTATTTACGTAGATGTCTTTCTCCTTCATTTTTGTGAGTTTATGAAGGACCAGACCAAGTTTTACTCATCTTTGTACCTTTAGCACCTAATAGGATGTTTTATACATGGAGGGTGCACCCCCAAAAAATATTGACTAGAATGTTTTAGGACCTTTCCTCCAGGGTGGAAGGTGGTGGTAGAAGGGCTGACTGACTGAGGCAGAGACCAGCAGCTCTCCCTAGCATGGTCTCCCTGGTTGACCTTCCAAGTCAATCAGGGGGCCATAATAGTGAGTAAGGAGAGGAAGATGCCTGGGCTCTTAATCCAAAGAACAGTAAGTATCTACTACCTATCTTCAGCCCAAGTGCCAAGGTCTCCGATCCCGTGGCTTGTGGTCAAGTGGAAACAGTTCATGACGTACGTCACTGACTGGGCGTAATCCTTGGCCAATTGACTTTCAGCTTCCTCATCTGTAAAGGGATGCAGTTGTATTACTAAACTCTCAAATTCCCTGCAGCTCAAAAAGGTTGTGATTCTCAAAACCCCTGAGATGTGGCTCTCTATATTGGTGGTCAGGACGATGAAGCAAGAATGATGATCTTGATTCATGGTCTGGATACAGCAATCTGCCAGGCTTTTGGTTTAAAGAAAGCAGCTGAACATATAAATTATTCTTCTTATATTCCCAATGCCTAACATAGTACCTGGCACAAAATAAGTGCTCAGAATGTTTACTGAGTAATATTCGCATGCTGCTGTTTTGTTGTTGGTTTCATTGAGTAGACTCCAACTCATGCTGACGTTATGTATAACAGAACAAAATGTTGCCCAGTTTTGCACCATCTTCAAGATCATTGGCATGTTTGAGCCCATTGTTGTGGCTATTGTGTCAGTCCACCTCATTGAAGGCTTCCCTTGTTTTTGATAACCCTCTGCTTTACCAAACAACACTCTTTTCTAGCGAAAAATGAAAATATTTGCATAGGTAATAATAAATCCCATTAATGAGCACCTGTTCTGTGCCAGGTACTGTTCTGAGGGTTTTACATGTATTACCCCCTTACATCTTCACAATAAAGCTATGAGGTAGATATTGTTATCCCGATTTTATATATAGAAAGCTGAGGCACAGGGAAACCTGTTGCCGTTGTGTTGATTCTGATTGCTGGCAGCCCCAAGTGTTACAGAGTAGAACTGCTCCACAGGGTTTTCTTGGCTGTGACCTTTATGTAGTAGATTACCAGGACTTCCTTTTGTGGCACATTTGGGTAAGTTTGAACTGCCAACTTTTAGGTTGGTAGTCAAGTGCAAACCATTGTGCCACCCAGAGCGGGTAAGAAATTTCAACGTCACACACCTGGTCAGTGGCAAACCTGGAATTAAAGCCCAAGCATTTTGGCTTCAGAGCCCATATACATACCACTACCCACACAGTCCTACTGTACACCTCCATCTACTCGATCTTGAGGTAGCTGGAGAAAAACTAAAAGAGTCTGACTTGAAGATGTTTGGCGGACCACAGGCCAAATATTCAGAAATATGGAAAACATTTCTTTTGCGACACTCCATAAAAGAGGCTGTGATGTGGTTCCCAGTTCCCTGAGAAATGAAATGATGCCACATGCCTCATCTCAGCTCAGATATTAAGTGTGAAATTCCTCAGACCCTATTAATCAAAGCAATCACCAGAATCAATATTCATTAAACAGCCATGTGTGTGAACAAAAGTTAATCACAAAGAAGACATCGATGCTGCTCCCAAGTTGGCTCTGCCCACTTATGGAGACAAACCTTCCTTCTGTCTTGGGAGAAAAGAGGGTAGAAGTATGCCCCATTTATCCGAATGGATTTGAAGCATTCCACAGCTGTCCCCTATACCCTCCTCATATCTCTTCATATGTAAAGTGTTTTCTATTTGGAGGACAGAGCAAGACTAGATTAATGGCAGGGCTGGTGAACCCTATCTGTAAAGGGCCGTGGCCTCTCATAAAAATACTTAATAGAGTTCCTTCCCTTTAATTGCGTGCCACAATCTTTGGGGGCCCATTCATCTCTATGGATGCTCCAGGCAATAGCCTCCCTTTGTAATGTGGTCTGCCTGAGTGCGGAATCAGCTGATGAGGCCAGGGGTCCCAAGGCGGAACACCATCTGGTCAAGGTCATGGGTGGCAGATTACCAATTAGGAAGCATGGCAGGGAAGATGTTGCGTGGCTGGGGGCCAGGAATAGATGGTAGATCAGACATCACTAAGGGAACTGGTGTAGGTGTTGCAACAGACTAATATATAAATCTTTGCTCTCTGGGGATCCTGCCTGAAATCGTAGATTTGGTCATTGAGAACTTCCAGAGGTGGGTAATAAAGCAGCTTTATTAGAAGATGGGCATGCACTCAGAGCAATATTTCTCAAACCTTTATATGCCTAAGAATCACCTAGGGATCTTGTTAAAATGCCCATTTTTAATTCAGTGGGTCTGGGGTGGGGCCTGAGATTTTGCATCTATAATAACCCGGGAGATTCCAATGCTGTTGGGCCCTGGACCACATTTTGAGTAGCGATGTCTTTCAAGCACATTCTGCCAGGTTCTCTGCTCCCTTCTAGAAGGTCTTCACTGAAATAATCTACATGCCTTCTATAGACATGCTTTCTACCCCATTTCCTTAGATTAAATGGGGTCTCTCTTCTATGTTAAAGGTGAATAAAGAAAACCTGGTCCCTATATATTTTTATCTTTATCTTCTTTCACTTATGTTTTAATTGCACAAGTAACACATAAGTACAACTGGAGTATTTTAGTCAATCCAAACTTAACATCATTTCACTGTAAATTCTCCCTTATGTATGTCTAACATAAGGACTCTTAAAAACAAAAACATAACACCATTATTATTCTCAACAAAGTTAATAATAATTCTGTAATACCATCTAATTCCTAGACCATGTTCAATTTCAGATAATTGTCCCCAAAATGTCTTTTTATAGTTGGTTTTTTCTTAATGAAGACCTAAATCAGGTCTACACATTTGCATTTGGTTGGTTGGCCTGTTAAGTCTCTTTTAATCTCTAACAGCACCTTTTCATTTTAAAATTTTTCTAAATTCAGTTTGTTCTGTTTATTTGTTGAAGAACCTAGGTTATTTGCTCTGTAGAACCTGTCTGACTGCATTCTCATGGTGTCACTTAACATATTCCTTTATCTCTTGTGTTTCTTCCAAGTGGGTAGTTAGATTCAGAAGTTTAATCAGATTCATTTTATATGCATATTATATATATATATATATGTCTGTGTGTGTGACTATATGTATATATTTTATATATGTGTATATAGCAATAAAATTGTTAGTGGTGCTGTTTGCTCCTGTCACATCAGGAGGAATGTAATGTAATAACTGCTTGTTTTGCTTTTAAAACCCATTGCCATCGAGTTAATCCCAACTCGTAGCAATGCTGTAGGACAGAGTAGAACTGCCCCATAGGGTTTCCAAGACTTATAATCTTCACAGAAGCAGACTGCCACATCTTTCTCCCCCAGAGTAGCTGATGTGTTCGAATCGCTGGCCTTTCGGTTAGCAGCTGAGCACTTAACCGTTGCACCACCAAGGCTCTTCTGTTTTGCTTTTAAGGGTGTTAAAATTTATCAGAGAGATCAGGTAATGTTAACCTAAACCATCCATTACAAAGCCCTCCCTCAACCTTCCCTTTACACTTTTCACAGTCACTGATAACCATTGTTCGCTCTCTTGAAAGTGTTCCTTTAGCACCCTGTTCTTCCTTTTACAACACTCTATCAGTTTTCTCCCCCACTTGTCTGTCAGTTTGGCATACTGTGGGGGCTTGCGTGTTGCTGTGATGCTGGAAACTACGCCATCGGTAATCAGATACCAGCAGGGTCACCCATGGAGGACAGGTTTCAGCTGAGCTTCCAGACTAAGACAGACTAGGAAGAAGGACCTGGCAGTCTACTTCTGAAAACCATTAGCCAGTGAAAACCTTATGAAAAATAGCAGCGGAACATTGTCTGATATAGTGCTGGAAGATGAGCCCCCCTCAGGTTGGAAGGCACTCAAAAGATGACTGGGGAAGAGCTGCCTCCTCAAAGTAGAGTAGGCCTTAATGATGTGGATGGAGTAAAGCTTTCGGGACCTTCATTCGCTGATGTGGCACGGCTCAAAATGAGAAGGAGCTGGAAACATCCATTAATAATTGGAACCTGGAATGTATGAAGTATGAATCTAGGAAAATTGGAAATCGTCAAAAATGAAATGGAATGCATAAAAATCAATATCCTAGGCATTAGTGAGCTGAAATGGACTGGTATTGGCCATTTTGAATCAGACAATCATATAGTCTACTATGCTGGGAATGACAACTTGAAGAGGAATGGTGTTGCTTTCATCGTCAAAAAGAACGTTTGAAGATCTACCCTGAAGTACAACCCTGTCAGTGATAGGATAATATCCGTATGCCTACAAGGAAGACCAGTTAATACGACTATTATTCAAATTTACACACCAACCACTAGGGCCAAAGATGAAGAAATAGAAGATTTTTATCAGCTGCTGCAGTCCGAAATTGATCGAACATGCAATCAAGATGCATTGATAATTACTGGTGATTGGAATGCAAAAGTTGGAAACAAAGAAGAAAGACCAGTAGTTGGAAAATATGGCCTTGGGGATAGAAACAATGCCAGAGATCCAATGATAGAATTTTGCAAGACCAACGACTTCTTCACTGCAAATACCTTCTTTCACCAACATAAACGGTGACTGTACACATCGGCCTCACCAGATGTGACACACAGAAATCAAATTGACTACATCTGTGGAAAGACACGATGGAAAAGCTCAATACCATCAGTCAGAACAAGGCCAGGGGCCAACTGTGGGACAGACCATCAATTGCTCATACGCAAGTTCAAGCTGAAACTGAAGAAAATCAGAGCAAGTCCACTAGAGCCAAAATATGACCTTGAGTATATCCTACCTGAATTTAGAGACCATCTGAAGAATAGGTTTGATGCATTGAACACTAGTGAATGAAGGTTGTGGAATGACATCAAGGGCATCACACATGAAGAATGCAAGAGGTCATTGAAAAGCGAGGAAAGAAAGAAAAGACCAAGACGGATGTCAGAGGAGACTCTGAAACTTGCTCTTGAAAGTCAAGCAGCTAAAGCAAAAGGAAGAATTGATGAAGTCAAAGAACTGAACAGAAGATTTCAAAGGGTGGCTCAAGAAGAAAAAGTAAAGTATTATAATGACATGTGCAAAGAGCTGGAGATGGAAAACCAAAGGGGAAGAACATGATCAGCGTTGCTCAATCTGAAAGAACTGAAGAAAAAATTCAAGCCTTGGGTTGCAATAGTGAAGGATTCTAGGGAAAATATTAAACGACACAGGAAGCATCAAAAGAAGATGGAAGGAATACACAGAGTCATTATACCAAAAAGAATTAGTTGATGTTCAACCATTTCAAGAGGTGGCATATGACCAGGAACCGGTGGTACTGAAGGAAGAAGTCCAAGCTGCTCTGAAGGCATTGGCAAAAAACAAGGCTCCAGGAATTGATGGAATATCAGTTGAGATGTTTCAACAAACAGATGCAGCGCTGGAGGTGCTCACTTGTCTATGCCAAGAAATATGGAAGACAGCTTCCTGGCCAACTGACTGGAAAAGATCCATATTTATGCCTATTCCCAAGGAAAGGTGATAAAATCAAACAGGGAAATTATAGAAGAACATCGTTAATATCACACACATGCAAAATTTTGCAAAGATCCTTCAAAACCAGCTGCCGCAGTATATCGACAGGGAACTGCCAGAAATTCAGGCTGATTTCAGAAGAGGACGTGAAACCAGGGATATCATTGCTGATGTCAGATAGATCCTGGCTGAAAGCAGAGAAGACCAGAAGGGTGTTTACCTGTGTTTTATTGACTACGCAACGGCATTTGACTGTGTGGATCTTAACAAATTATGGATAACATTGCGAAGAATGGGAATTCTAGAACACTTAATTGTGCTCATGAGGAACCTTTACATAGATCAAGAGGCAGTTGTTCAGATAGAACAAGGGGATACCGATTGCCCTAAAGTCAGGAAAGGTGTGCGTCAGAGTTGTATTCTCTCACCATACCTATTTAATCTGTATGCTGAGGAAATAATCCGAGAAGCTGGACCACATGAAGAAGAACGGGGCATCAGGATTGGAGGAAGACTCATTAACAACCTGCATTATGCAGATGACACAACCTTACTTGCTAAAAGTGAAAAGAACTTGAAGCACTTACTAATGAAGATCAAAGACCACAGCCTTCAGTATTGATTGCACTTCAACATAAAGAAAACAATCCTCACAACTGGACCAATGAGCAACATAATGATAAATGGAGAAAAGATTGAAGTTGTCCAGGATTTCATTTTGCTTGGATCCACAATCAACAGCCATGGAAGCAGCAGTCGAGAAAACAAATGATACATTGCATTGAGTAAATCTGCTGCAAAGGACCTCTTTAAAGTGTTGAAGAGCAAAGATGTCACCTTGAAGACTAAGGTGCACCTGACCCAAGCCATCGTATTTTCAATTGCATCATATGCTTGTGAAAGCTGAACAATGAATAAGGAAGACTGAAGAAGAATTGACACCTTTGAATTGTGGTGTTGGCGAGGAATATTGAATATACCGTGGACTGCCAAAAGAATGAACAAATCTGTCTTAGAAGAAGTACAACCAGAATCCTCCTTAGAAGCAAGGATGGCGAGACTGCATCTTACATACTTTGGACATGTTGTCAGGAGGGATCAGTCCCAGGAGAAGGACATCATGCTTGGCAGAGTGCAGGGTCAGCGGAAAAGAGGAAGACCGTCAATGAGGTGGATTGACAAGGTGGCTGCAACGATGAGCTCAAGCATAACAACAATTGTAAGGATGGCTCAGGACCGGACAGTGTTTCATTCTGTTGTGCGTAGGGTCGCTATGAGTCAGAACCCACTCGACAGCGCCTAACGACAACAACAATCAGTTTTCTCTGCTTGACTGTGAATTCCCTGAAGGCAGGATTCTGTTTCTCTCTGTCTTTGGCACCTAACTCAGTAGAGCTAGTACTCAATAAATAGTTATTGAACAAGTGAGTTCTTCCCTTAACAGCTCCTGAGATCAGTGGATGCCTGCTACAGATTAGTTCTTAGATGACATTTTTTTAGAGGTGCCAGGGACTTTAAGGTCCTAATAAAATCATCATTGACATTCCTTCTAGTAATTTCTGCCCTGTATTGAGCTCAAAGTGTGCCTCATAAACAAGGTATTTCAGCTATGATTGGCATCCCCAAGCCCTTGGTGTCACAGAGGAGACAAAGAGAAAAGAGTGAGAGAATTGTGTACAGGCCTTCCCAGTCTTTAAATCAAGAGGACAAATCTCAGAATCAGACATATGACCACAGGCAGACTTACTGAGCTGCGCAGACCAGTGCCTGCCTTGAGAGGGAAGCAGGTAGGCCCTCGGCAATAATTTGCCATATGGCTTGTTTGCTCATTTGAACCCTGATAACGGGTTTTCAGAGTGGAAGGGGTTGCTGACACCTGCACTGAACTCTTTTTTCCTCTTCCAGGAAGTCTTTGAATTTAACCAGTAGTCCTGGAGAGAACCTTATGGAACAGCTCTTCCAAACTGGTAGATATCTTAGGAATTCTTCACTGTATTTGTGATAGAGAAAGTGGGGAGGTTGGTGCTGATAGAATTCTAGCCGAACAGACAAGATTTTAGCTTTTGGAGACTGAAGGGTTAATAACAGCATGCCCAGCAGGGGGAGCCCTTACCAATGAAGATGTCTGAGGTATTTTGGAATGAAGAGAAAATACTAAAAGGAGGTATTTGCTGGGTCCTGAAGCCACCCCTTATGAGAAATACGTAAGATTTAAAGGGAACAGCTAACTTTCCAGGTTTCATATGTTGGCAACCTTATTCCTCTCCCTGTTACTTCTTTTGTCAATGTTAGTCTACACACTGATACTCAAAGCCTGTACAGGTACAAACGAGTTCCGTTCCTAAACCTGTCTTTAAATTGAATTTGTATGTAAGAACAGTTAGGTATGATTTGTATCTAACAATAGTCAAATGTTTGTCTTAATACATAGTATATAGTGTGCCTTTCTACGCGTTAAAAAATTAAAAAAAAACCTTTCAAATATACTAAAACATATTTAACAATACAGTAATAATGATGATAGTGTTCTCATGCGCATCACAAAGTAGCGCCCGTTTTGTTATTATGAACCATTGTATGTACCTCGAATTTCTAATATAATATTCTTTATAGGGGTTGGTTTGCAACTACAGGTTGTACATAGTCGAATGTTCTTAACCCAGGGACTGCCTGTACCTTAAAACGGTGGTTCTCTACTGGAAGTGATTTTGCCCTCTAGGAGACATTTATCAATGTCTGGAGACATTTTCCGGTTGTCATGACTCAGGGGTGAAGAGGAAGTGCTGCTGGCATCTAACGGGAGGAGGTCAGGGATGCTGCTAAATATTCTGCAATAATCCACAGGACAGCTTCCAACAACAAAGAATTATCTGGTCTAAAATGCCTTCAAAAAACCATTCGTCCTTGTACCAGTTATAGTCATGCTTATTTGTACAAACTTTTAAACTCAGGTTTCCTTAAGTCTCATGGCTTCCATATGAACTCCTTAAATCCCATTCTCGAGTTTCTTGGGTTCTTCCTTCAGAGTGATCTAAGGACAAATAGTTCTATTATTATCCTTAAAAATCAGATGTCCCTAATTCCACCTGTAAATTCTTCCTTATGTATCTCTAACATAACAGCTCTTTTAAAAAAACAAAACAAAACAATCAGACAAAAAAAGAAACAAGGAAGAAATGCATTCCTTTTTTGCGGGACAAGTCTTCTTCACTCCAACCCTACCCAAATACTCTATTTGATTTTCTTCATTTGTTTCTTTAAATTTTGCTTTTCATACCCCATATCGTTTTAGGAAATAGAGATCAGAAATATACAGATCAACTAAAGAAATGAATGAAAACACCTGTTGGCTAAAATATTTATTTTCTATGAATATTCCCCATATTTCCTATTTCAGAGTTAGAGGTGGCTCCCAAAGGTTCAGTAGAAACAGTAACGTTAAGCTCTCTGGGGAATCAACCAGAGCACTTTGGGGGCTACTTGCATTAAAAATTCAGAGATTTGTATTTGACAGAAGGACTAAGAGGTTTTAACCTTTGCTGAATTTGAAAACAGGAAGCTGTGTTATTCCTGTCATCACTGAGTGCCCCCTAAATATTCCACATAAAGTGATAGAAAACCCAAGGGATAGAGTCGGCGAGCTACTGAAACTCTCAGGTACTAACTAGCACTTTCACTGTAAAACAAAGAGATGTCTCCAGGATCCCTTCCAGTTTCAGACCCAGAGTCAGTGCCCACTTGTAGTGACAACAATTGGCTACATTGAAAGTCTTTTTGGAACTAGTTAGAAGAGCTGGCAAATTAAGCAGCCAGGACAAGTTGGGTTGTAGATAGGAAGATGTTTCAGTAGAGTTGTCTTATCCCCTCTCCTCTTTTCCTAGTAGTATTATGATCTTCTTAAATCATCATCATTAGCATCACTCGCATCAGCCAAGTGTTAATGCGTTACCTCCTAATCCTCAATCTTCAGAATAATTTTTGGAGGATCACAGAATTGAAATCATTTCCTCAAGTTTAAACAGAAGAAAGAATGAGATGTCTAGGTATCGGAGGAAGGGGGCTGAGAAGGGAGAAAAATGAAAAGGGGAGGATTTCTGAAATAGCAAAATCTGGTCTCAGGTTCTTGAGTGCTCAAGGAGACAGACCAGCTGAGGGCAGACAAGCTGAGTCACCTCACTGCCTGATGAGCCACACAGTAGCACATGCCACATGGTGGGTTCCCTACCTTTCATATTTCTTCCCTGTCACCACTTAGAACTACATACCTGTTGCTGTCAAGCTGATTCCAACTCATAGTGACCATACAGGACAGAGTAGAACTGCCACATAGGGTTTCCAAGGAGCAGCTGTTGGATTTGAACTGTTGACCTTTTTGGATAGCAGCTGAACTCTTAACCATTAAGCCAAATTTCCAGCTTCCTCAGTCTGTGAATATAAGTATAAATAAAATTATATTACTATCAATCATCCAAAGTTTCTATTTTTGCCTTACCTGTACCCATAGGTGCCACCTCTTCAAAATTCTTCCCTTCCCCAGTATTTTGAATAGTACGCAAAGAAGCAACTTACATGTGCTCACAAACCAGTCTGTCCCCTACCATCACTACATGTGTCTGTCCTCTTTTTCCTCTTGTACTGCCCCAAGGTTGATGTCTGCTAATCATAAAGCTTCTAGAAGGAGGAACAATATTACTACCTTAGATGGTGTACCCTCTTCCCCCTGCCCCGACAGTAAAGATCTATTCCAGGACACCTCTAGTCACCACCAGTCCTTCAAGTGCCAGAGCCGGTCCTCAAAGCTTTGCCCAGAGTCATGCACAACTTTCAGAAAAACAGCTTCTGCCTCTGGTATAACTAATTGACCAAGTAAACACACACATAGAGCAAAACATGTGCATACACACATACACAGAGAAAGATTCACAGAAACAAGCAAGAGCAGAGCTCAAATAACTCTATAAAAAAGAAACATTTTTATAAAATAAGCAGTCTACAGAGATGCAACTCTGCCTAAAACCTAGAAAACTTTGGTACATTTCTTCACATTTATCTCCTTAAGCAGCTCATTTTCCAAGTACGGCCTCTGCTTTTTATTTACACACCTAAATGTCTGTTCTAGGGTTTTCCCAGATTAAAAGAACAGCGTTTTTATGTATTCCATTGCCACCTCTTACAAAACAGAAACTCTCTTACTACTTTGAAATCATAGATTTAAAGGCTACATACCTTTCTGTCTTAGGCTGGGTTCTCTAGAGAAGCAACACCGGTAAAGCATATATATATATATTTATATCAAGGAAAGTGCTCACACATTGTAGAGGCTGGAACGTCCCAAGTCTGTGCGTCAACACAGAGGCCTCTCCTGATTCACATAGGGGCTGGAGAACTCAAGATCGGCAGGTCAGAGAGCAGAGCTCTTGCTCACAGGCTGTGAAGATTAACAAATCCCAAGATCATCAGGCAAGATGGCAGGTAAGCTGCTAGCACAAGGCCCAAGAACTGGAGGTCAGATGAACAGGAGCCAGCTGCAGGATCCAGAGTCAGCAAAAGCCTGAGAGCCAAGCCAGAAAGTACACTTGTATTCTATGCAGGCCACACCCCCAAGGACACTCCCTTCAACTGATTGGCTACTAACAGCAGATCCCATCATGGAGGTGATCGCATTATATCAAATCTCATCACAGAAGTGATCACATCATCATACAACTGACAAATTACACCGTAATTGCCAAGCCACAGAGAATTACGGCCCAGCCAAGTTGACACACAACCTTAATAATCACACCTTCTTATGAAGGCCTCCAGATGATTACGGCCAAGTTTCAGGCAGGGCTCAGGTTTCTTTGGGAGAGTGGGACATAGGAAAAAGGTAGCTATGCCAGGAGGTGACAAGGCCACAGGTGGGAGTGTACTGTTAGACATGGTTGTAAGGAGACCCTGGAGAGGTGTTACAAATATGTACAAGGATATTTCATTAAAAATCAGTAGTTAAATTGAAAATGTCACAGAAAGCTCCAAGTACCTCAGCCTGGAATTGAGAATGAGGATAGGCCTAGACTGTGTGGTGAGCAGAAACATCTGTTCTCTTGCTCCTTTTTCTGGAAAAATGTGAATGGGAAGTGAGCACCACTCATTAAGTAGATCTCTTGTTCTGTAAAAAAACGAACACTGTCTAAAGACAGCTTCAGCTTCTCTTCCTAAAGAAAGTGATAAAAGAAGCAGATTTGTACATGAAAAGGTTACATTCATATAAAATCAAACCTCAGGCTTTCTGGCTGTGGATTATACCCATTGCTGAGAAGATTAATTTCTCTTTTGTATCACGGTATGTGATTTGAATAACCTATAAATTCACAGCACGATGATGTATTGCATTCTGGGGCATATTGTAGATTCTCACATCTGTTGCTCAGGGTTAATTCTGTTTCAGCCTCTGGAAATTGTCTACACTTGTGGGCCTGATTTTGACACAAATATCTGGCAAAAGAAACAAACTGAAGGGGTGAAAGGAGGGCAATTATACTTTTTGAAAAAGCTGAAAATTAAAAGGTAAAGTGCTCTGTTGAATGATGGAAGAAATCAAAGCAAGATCCCAGAGGCTGCTGGGAAAACAGTAGTGAGGCCTTGCACTCTTTGGATAAGCCAGAAAATGTCCTTACCCAGTGTCAACCATCAAACTGGTACCAAGTGGCCCAAGGCACCTTTTCCTTGCAGGTACACACCATGCTACATTTCTGTTGTGTGCACTGGGCCTGACTCTCAAGTTGACTACCCCGGGGTGAAACACCAAGTTCCGCCTACTTGCTTTCCTAGCAGTGCATTCTACTGTTGCCCTGGGGAGAGATGTGTGTCAGTGCTACCGAAGTTCACCCTTATGCTCAGTGATTCACTAGAAGAATGCACAGGACTCAGAAAAGCTGTTATACTCATGGGTATGGTTGATTACAATAAAATGATACAGATTAAGATCAGCAAAGGGAAAGGTACATGGGTAACACCAAGGAGAAACCACGTGCAAGGTTCCAAGTGTCTCCTCCCAGTGGCGTTGCAAGGGGACGTATTCAATCCTCCCAGCAACAATGTCTGACTACACATGTGAAGTGTTGCCAACCAGCCACAAAGGCGTGCAGGGCCCTTGTGACTGCGCTCAGCTACTGGGACTCCAGTCCCTAAAGCAAAAGCAAGCATTTACCACAAATCACATTGTTAGCATAAACCACCTGATCAAACTGGTACAGGCCCGAGATCTCAGGCATACAAAAATATTCTTTCAGGGATAATATTCCAAGGGCTCAGTGGTTATCTTCCAGTAGATAGCCAAAGACCATTGGTGAAAACAGGTCTTTCTTGGTAACATGCAACGTTTGAGCAACACAGGACTACTGAGTTAACACTTCTCGCACAAGGGTACACCCTTCTTGGCCACTGGCCCCAGAACTGAAGCCTAGAGACTCAGCACCCTGCAGTAGCAGTGGCTTGGTAACCAAAGGCATTCAGTAATACCATCTGTACTGTGCATGAGGATTGATCAGAGCCCAAACTACCTGTGGAGAGCTGTTGAGAGTGGAAAACGTGTTGGAGGATGCAGCTGAGGCCATGAGCCTTCTTCAAGGAGGTCTCGGTCCTTTGCTCCCAACCAGGAACATCCACCAAGTGCTGCCAATTTTAATCCTAAACACTTCTCAAATCTGCTCCTTCCTCTGCATCTCCATCACCATTTCCCAGTCTAGATCAATGTCCCCCCTCAACTGGACCATTTCAACAGTCTCCTCCCTCACCCCCTGGCCTTCCATTTCTTTCTCACAGCAGCCATAGTGAGCGTCATAGAGTGTAAGTCGCCTGCAGGATGAAGTCTAAGCTCCATGACTCTAGGTGTAACAGAGTCTGCCCTACTCCAGCCTCTTGCCTCCTCTCAATCTCATCTGTGGCTTTAGCAATCCAGGCTGCTTGTAGTTCTTAGTGCAGAGCTTGTTGTCTCAGTCTGGCCTGTGCCTTTGTACTGTCCTCCTGTCTGGAACATTGCTCTCTTCTCAATTCTCTGCCTTAGATTAGCCATCCTCTACTCAACCTTTGGGACTGAGCACAGGTATCAACTCAGAAAATCTCCCTCAACTTCCTCCTCATTCCAACAGACTAGATTACCTGTCCTTCCCTGTGCATCATAATTATCTATTCACTGGTCTGCTTCTATCAAGCCCCGGGTAGTGCAAATGGTTTGTGCTTGGCTACTAACTGATAGGTTGGCAGTTAGAGCCCACCTAGTGGCACCACAGAAGAAACCTGGCAATCTGCTTCCCCAAAAATTATAGCCAAGAAAAACCCTATAGTCACTGCTGGTGAGGCTGTAAAATGGTACAACCACTATAGAAAATATGATGCTTCCTCAAAAAGCTGGAAATAGAAATACTTTATGATCCAGCAATCCCACTCCTAGGTATATATCTTAGAGCTAAAAGAGCAGTTAAACTAAGAGACATATGCACAACCATGTTAACTGCAGCATTTTTCACAATACCAAAAAGATGGAAACAACTTAAGTGCCCATCAGTGGATGAATGGATAAGCAAATTGTGGTACATACATGCAGTGGGATACTATGCAACCATAGGGAATAATGAGGAGTCCGTGAAATAGCTTACAACACGGATGAATCTGGAGGACATTATGCTGAGTGAAATAAGTCAATCACAAAAGAACAAATAGTGTATGGTCTCACTTTTATAAAAAGTCAAGAGTAGATATATACACAGAAAGCAATGCTTTTTGATGGTTACCAGGGATGGGAGGAGGAGGGAGGGAGAATCACTTTCTAAATAGTAGACGCTTGTCATTTCTGGTGATGTAAAAGGCAATACACAATACGGGGAAGTCAGCACAACTTGACCAAGATAAATGAAGACACTGAGAGGCATGCAAGAATAAACGATAATTATGGTAAATGTTATAACATATATAATTTTGCAACAACAATAAAAACAAACAAAAAATAGGTGTGTGGGTAAGGTATATATGAATGAGTATATGATCATTCATATATAGGAACTTTTGTAGGCATAAGTATATACATGTTTGAATGTTATGCATATATATCTATATAGATAATAAAACACATAGGGGACACAGTTATAGAGATGTCCTAGGCATATCCAAACACCTCACAGAATTGGTTAACTGGGTTGAAGGGCTTGGGACCATAGTCTTGTGGGACAACTCAGTAAATTAGCATAACATAGTTCATAAAGATAATTTTCTACACCCTAGTTTAGTAAGTAGCAACAGCAAGCAGCTATCTAAGATGGACCAATTGGTCTCTTCCCTTCTGGAGCAAACGAGAATGAAGGAAACCAAAGACTCAAAGAAGAATCTAGTCCATGGGGCTAATGGCCCACACAAACCACAGCCTCATGTAGTCTGAGATCAGAAGAACTAGAAGGTGCCTGGCTACCACTACTGACCATTCTGACCAGAGTCACAATAGAAGGTCCTGAATAGAACAGGAGAAAAATGTAGAACAAAACTCAAATTCCTAAAAAAGGCCAGACCTACTGGACTGAAAGAGACTAGAGGAACCTCTGAGACTATCACCCTAAGATACCATTTTAGCTTGGAACTAAAGCTACTCCTGGAGGTTGCCTTTCAGCCAAATAACAGGTTGACTTATAAAATAAATAATATCATCTGTGAGGAATGTGCTCCTTTAAACAATCAACTATATGAGACCAAATGGTCAACACTTACCCAAAAGCAAAGATGAGAAGGCAAGAAGAAAACTAGATAAATGGAAACACAACAAACATAATGGAAATCATGAGAATGCTGACACATTGCAAAAATTGTAACAGATGTCATGGAACAATTTGTATAAAAGTTGTTAAATGGGAATCTAATTTCTTATGTAAACTTTCACCTAAAACACAGTAAAATATTAAAAAAAAGAAAACCCTATGGAGCTCATTCTACTGTGTAACACATGGGGTTGCCATGAGTTGGAACTGACTTAACAGTAATAGGTTTGTTTTTCAGGTTTTTTTTTTTTTTTTTTGGTCTACCTCCACCTCTAGACCGTACTTCTTCAGGGAAGGGTTGGTGTCTTATTAAGTTTTGTATCCCAAATACCTCTACTATAGAGCCTGCTACATAGTAAATTCTACACAGATAAATTAAGATTGCATGAATAGATGAATGAATGAACTCAGCTTGAGCCAGACTTCTCTTGCCTGCTTTTTTGAGAAGCCTGTCTTCCTCTTGGGCAGCTGAGTCCACCAGTTAGAAGCATAGGCCCTGGGTTTGCATTAAGCTCTACCGCTCAGTGGCTGTGTGAGCTCAGACCAATTACTTAATCTCTGAGTCTGTTTCCTTATAGTAAAGTGAGGACCATAGTGGTAGGTTTATTGTTGATATTAAATGTGATGAGGTCTATAAAGCGCTCCAACTCTATCTAGATAAGTACCTGACACATAGTGTTTCACATAGGAAACTGTTCTTATTAATCTTAATCAATTTGCCTCTGCATAATACCTGCTTTCCCTTCCAGACCTGGTTAAAAAACCCCCATCGCTATAGCTCTCCTAAATCTCCAAGTCTCGTGTGCAGCTGATGGCAAAATGCTGCATTCTCCTGAGATTGGGATTTTGGTGATGGGGAAGAGGGTTGGGGTCATTTTAGGACATGGACCCCAAGAATGGAATCTGCTGGCATTGATTACTTGAGGCCTTTTCTTCCAGATCTCCTAGTCACTTGCTCCCCTTGACTCCATGAGCTAATTGGTCACAAAGCTGTCAGATTCTACCACCTCAGAGTTGTAATTCCAGTACTCATTGCAACTGCTAGTGGATTCTGGAGTTTAAGTTCTTATTTCCAAACCCTAAACCATTGAAATCATGTCCTCTCCTACTGTCGTGCCCCCAACCATTCCACCTCTGGCTCATCCTCATACTACTGTCCGTGTTCATCATCCTCATGAGGCCATTACGACGGTTAAGTTAAGTGAGTGCCTGTGAAGTGTTTAGTACGATACCTGAATCACAGTGGGAAATCCATAAAAGTTCACTCTTGTCAGATCTAATGATACCATTTCTGTTTATACACTTTCACTGATACTGCACTGTCTCCAGAATGAAGTCCAACCTCCTGAGCACAGCACTCAAGGACCTCAATGATCAGAACACTACCTTCCCTAAACTTTTCCAGCTTTGTCTTTGTCTTACACCATTCCTCTCACTTGGAATTCATTTTCTCAATTTTGCCTTTGAAATCTGCTCATTGAGGCCAATGCTAATACAATTTCTATGAAGCATTTACTGAATCTAATCACAATATCTGTAGGGGTCCCCTAGGGTTAATTTGTATTTCCATCCTACTCCTTTTGCCCTATTTATGTAGTTAGTTCTGTGTTTGACTTTTTAGCTCCCTCTAATTAGAGAATAAACCCACAGTGCAAACAAGTGTTGGCTGAACTGTTGAATACAGGAGATGTTGGTAGAGAATTATCAATAGAAAATATGTAGGTAGGGCAGACCAAGCTTACAAAAGAGAGATGCAAGAAAGGCAGTTGGAGAATTAGAGTGTATGAGGGCAATATGCCAAAGGGAAGTATGTTAGAGCCAGTACAATTGAGCTAGACTTCCAGGGGCCAGAGAAATCCATTGGTACTGGAAAGACGTCTGTTCTTTAGAGGGGGGAAGGTGAACTTTAAGCCTAGACTGATCTAAGATTAGCTGGCTCCACAGCTTTATGGAGCAGCATAGACTGCGTTGCCTCAGAGACACAAGAAAATAGAAGTAGTTTATAGCTCCTCCTGTCACCACTAGTTAATAGAGCTGAGCGTAGTCTCCAACTCTACGAATTATCTCAAGTCAGGGAAGGAGAGGGGTAGGGAGAGAGGAGATCCCTAACTAAAGTTTATAGCTCCTCCTGTCACCACTAGTTAATAGAGCTGAGCGTAGTCTCCAACTCTACGAATTATCTCAAGTCAGGGAAGGAGAGGGGTAGGGAGAGAGGAGATCCCTAACTACATACCCGTAAACCCAGTGTGGAAGAGAATGGGATTCCTCTAGCAGTTGGCTCTGAGGGAAGTCCCATCCCTTGGCAGTTCAAATCCTCCAGGCGCTCCTTGGAAACTCTAAGGGGCAGTTCTACTCTGTCCTATAGGGTCACTATGAGTTGGAATCGACTCGATGGCACTGGGTTTGGTTTTTGGTTTTTAATATGCCTGAATGATCAAATTAATTAACTTCTGAAATTTTATAAAAAGAAAAAAAGTCCTTCTTGGGGTACAGAAATAAGATGGACCCTGGTTCCCTAGGATTGAGGATTATCACACATGATTTGGTGTGCTATTTCCCATCTTTCATGTTCAGGGGAAAGGTTGGGTCCTGATGAAAATATACCAAGGTAAGGAGGCTGTAGCTCAAGTCTGAGAACAGAGCTCTAACCTTTCAGGGTGTCCTGTTTTCCACACTGCCCATTAAACAACCAGATTGTCATGGTCTAGCTGCTTCCAGGCCTTTGCATCAGAAGTGGGAGGCTTATCTCCAATTGGCTTACTGTCCCCTAATATCCAGGCAGAAGTGATGTCTAATCACTGTTGATTTACCTACTCTCTTCTACTAAGGGAAATAAATTAATAAATAAAAAATATTCTTCTTGTTGGATTTGGTAGACCAATATAAAGTTATATTTGTATTTAGCATACATTAAAATTATTTAAAAACTTTTTACCAAGGTGATATATGCAAATGGTTAAGAACTCAAATAGCAAAAAAGTTGCTTATAATGAAATATTCCAAGACCTTGCCCCTCCACCCAAGTCTGCTATCCAAAGACAACCACTTTTGTTTCTGTTTTTAGTTCTTACGGTGATTACTTCCACACCTCTAAATCGCAGGATTTTCACCATTAGTCATTTCCTGTTAACTCCTGTTAAGACAGACAATTCTTCAGCTCTATATACTTTCCTATTCTGTCTTCTTTCCCATGACATGGTAACAAGGCTTTTTTTTTTTTTTTAATTTCTTTATTAGTTTTCAAAATAATTTTGGTAAAAAACACTTAAGCCCCTCTTTCTTGTTTTGTCAACTCTGATTTTTTTCTTTGTAAGATGAGGGTGTTACAAGCCCTACCCATCTTCCCACCTCTCCTCTTTTCTCCCTCCTGACCACAGTCAACTACACTGATTCTTTTACATTTTCAAGCTGGATAGTGTTCTGTTGTGTAACCATTATCAAGTTAACAGTACTTTGTCTATAGCTTTATTCTAAAAGTTAAAAACCAATAAACATATGCCTAAAGATTGTTGAATTGCAAATGCAGTATTTTATATATATATAACAACAACAGAAAAAAAATAAACAAAATAGACTTGAATACATGGAAAAATATGTTCTTGAATATGAAAACTCAATCAACATTATAAAGATCATATCTTCCTAACTTAATTTATACATTTAATGTAATACAGCTAGATGTTGGTTATAAAGTCCACCTGAAGGAAAAAGACAAGCAAGAACTGCCAGAAAAACCTAGGAAAAGAAGAGCAGTGGGGCCAGGGTTGAGGATCTAGACCTAGCAGATACTAAAGCATATTACAAAATCTCTCTAAGCCATGATGAAAGCTGTATGGCTTCTGTCCAGGAATAGACTGATGTAACAGAAGTTCTAAACATTCAGCAACACTCAATTGCAGGTGGAAATGTACTATATGATTAGGGGAAAGTTCTGTTATTAAATGTGAGCATACTTAGGATTATTATGTCTTCTTGGTGAATTGATTCTCTTATCGTTATGAAATATTTCTCTTTATCTCTGATTCTACCTTGTCTGATACTAATATAACCACAACAGATTTCTTAGCATTAGCATTTGCATTAAAAAAAAAAAAAAAAAAACCCGTTGCCATTGAGTTGATTCTAACTCATAGCGACCCTACAGGACAGAGTAGAACTGCCCCATGCGGTTTTCAAGGAGCACCTGGTGGAATCGAACTGCCAATCTTTTGGTTAGCAGCTGTAGCTCTTAACTGCTATGCCACCAGGGTTTCCAGTGTTTGTGTAGTATATCTTTTTCCATCCTTTTATTTTAACCTATAAGGTCTGTGAACTTAAATTGCACCTTTAATTGATTTTGTCATCATTTGGGCTAGGAGGGGGTTGACTGCAATTTCAGATATTTTTGGTTGACCTTTGGATTCAGCTCTGGTAAGTCTCCAAAATCCAATCACCACGGAATGCACAAAGCTAAAAGATTTCACTCTGTTGACCAGCCTCTCCTATACCACTGTTCTCTCAGGAAATCTTGGGTGAAATATTCTGCTTCTAGGAATTTCTCCTAAATACACACTGGTAAAAACGCCAAAAGACATATTCACAAGAGTGTTTATTGCAGCAGTGTTTGTAATAGTAAAAGACAAAAAACTATTTTATAATTTATTTTAGTTTTTAGTTGTTATTAAGAATATACATAGCAAAAACATGCACCAATTCAAGTTTCTTCGTGTAGAATTCAACGACGTTGCATTCTTTGAGCTGTGCAGACTAAAAACAATTGAAATGTCCATCAATAGAGAACTTACTGTATAAACTATGGTGCATTTATATAGCAGGATATTGCACAGCTATAAAAAAGGAATAAATAATTATCAAGGAGCGAAATGATTGGGTTATATGGTTGTAACTTTTTAAGAAACTGCCAGAATATGTCTACACAAATACTTGCAGATGAATATTCACGGCAGCTTTACATTTAATAACCTAAAACTGGAAACAACCCAAATGTCCATCGGTAGGTGGCTGGATAAAAAATTGTGGTATATCCATTCAGTGGAATACCACTCAGCAATGAAAAGGAACAAACCACTGATACATGCAACAACATGTATGAGCCTTAAAATCATTGTGTTCAGAGGGAGAAGCCAGAGAGAAAAGAGAACACATTGTGTAAATCCATTTATATAAAATTCTCGGAAATACAAACTAATCTATAGCCACAGAAAGCAGACTAGAGGTTGTCTGGGAACAGGGATAGATGGAGGAATGGATTACAAAGAGGAGTAAGAACACTTTCAGTAGTACAGTTAAAAAAAACCTATGAAAGCCAGAACCCATATAAGGCAGAAACCTGTCAGAGAAGGAAAATGCAAATATTTTCCACTAAAATGAGCAATAGAAAAGTGGAAAGACTGCACCCTGTCAAAGGCAGAAAACTTGGTAGACACAGGAAAGCAAGGCAGTCTCTTCGAGTTCCAGCTCTCACAGGTTTCACTGTAATAGAAATATTTGTTATCTTAGTTGTGGTGATGATTGCGTGGGTGTATTTAAAAAAACAAACAAACTAGGTGCCACTGAGGCGATTCCAACTCTTGGCAGCCCCGTGTATGTGAGAGTAGAACTGTGCTCCATAGGGTTTTCACTGGCTGAGTTTTCAGATGTAGATCACCAGGTCTTTCTCCCAAAGAGCCTCTGGGTGGACTCGAACCACCAACCATTCTGTTAGCCAAGTGCTTAACCATTTGTGCCACTCCACATGGGTGTATATATATACAAAAACCAAACCCAGTGCCGTCAAGTCGATTCTGACTCATAACGACCCTGTAGGACAGAGTAGAACTGCCCCATAGAGTTTCCAAGAAGCACCCAGCGGATTCAAACTGCCAACCATTTGGTTAGCAGCCACAGCACTTAACCACTATGCCACCAGGGTTTCCATGTATGTGTATGTCTGTATATATATAGATATGTCAAAATGGATCAAAATATACTCTTTAAATATTTGCAGTCTATTGTTTATTTCAGACACACCTTGTTAAAGTTGGCTAAAAGTACTTTAAAAAGGAATGGGAATATTTCTGTATGTTACTATGGAGTGATTTCCAAAAATGCAGCATGGAGAGAAGTGTATCTAATATTCCACCATTTATCTAAGAAAGTAGTACACACGCATGCACAAGGTACTTGCTTACATACTTACTTATATCTACAGTGAAACCTGTGAGAGCCGGAACACGACGGGACTGACTTGCTTTTCTGGGTCTTGAGAGTCTTTTGCCTTTGACAGGGCGCATCTTATCACTTTTCTACACCTTTCTATTAGGTTTTGGCTTTTGAAGGTTTTACTATATGAAAGAAAGGACAAACCATAAAAACAGGTTTTACATACGAGATGGCAGAAATAGACTGGAGATGACAGGGACAAAAAGCCAATTCTCTAAATATACTTCATGCTATAGGCATGGCTTTTGAGCAATGTAAATAGTCTATATACTTCTAAGACAAAATTAGAAAGGAAATTCATAAAAGTTCTAAGCAAAATGAAATAAATGAGCTTAACTCTGAATTCAGTTGAAGGCATTACCACAAACAGGGAAGCTATTTCATGTAACTTTAAAATACATTAAATATGACTACATATCTCTGATGGTATATACCTTAAGACAAAAAGAACTGCCAAAAAGCAAACAAATAAAAAAACTTAAATAGTTTTCAGTAATCATGCTGGTCATGTTATTCTAAAGATTGTGTTGTGTTTTTATGCAGAATAAGGCAAATAAATGAGTAATTATATTAGTGTCATAGAGAACCAGTATTTTCAGCATAGAAGAAAGGATCCCATTAAAACCCATTGCTATTGAGTCAATTTTGACTCATAGTGACCCTATAGGACAAAGTAGAACTGCCTCATAGAGTTTCCTAGGAGCAACTGGTGGATTTGAACTGCCGAGTTTTTGGTTAGCAGCCAAACACTTAACTACTCCACCACCAGGGTCCCAGAAGAAAGGATCAAGAAAGGATAGAGATGTAAAATCAAAAAGGGCAAGTAAAAACTCTATAATCTTGAATTCGAATTTGAAATAATGATTTACTCTAAAACAAGACAAACAAAAATATTTCCTAACTTTTTACAAGGGAAGTATTTAATAACAATGTTTTTTTTTTTTTTTTTTTTTAATCCAGTAGCTATGAGCACCCCTAAACCCAGATTGTGGTCTATAAACCCACAGCCCACTAAAAAGAACTAGAGTACCTTGGAGAAATGATTGAATGAGGACCTGGGGAATGAAATGTAGAAGGTGACCCTGGAACATCTTGTCGTATCAGAAAGGAAGCAGGTTATGAATCTACTAGTGGTATCATTTCAAAAGGTCCTGGAAGCCAACCTGAAAAGACCCTCATCACCCAAGGATAGGACAATTTGAGCATCAATAAGGATAGTAACTGCAATGGATTGACAAACACCAACTACTGTAAATCCATGATTTTATAAACACATAAAAAACATGTTTAAAAAAAAAAACTGATAATGTCACCATTGGAGGATATTAGGGAATCAATGCATTAATGAAAACTGATAAATAATGGAAACAAGCAACAATTTATTCTGTCTTTCCTACGTAAGCTGCATCCCAGGTTAACCAAATAACTGATGACAGGTTTATCCTTATTGAATTATTCCAGATAATAAAGGAAAAAGGAATGACAGAATTAAGTTAGCCAAAATTGCAGTTGCTAATGAACTAAGGGACCTAGGCCATAATCAGAAACCCTGGTGGTTTAGTGGTTAAGTGCTACGGCTGCTAACAAAAAGGCTAGCAGTTTGAATCCACCAGGCACTCCTTGGAAACCCTATGGGGCAGTTCTACTCTGTCCTATAGGGTCACTATGAGTTGGCCATAGTCAGCAACGCCTGCTAATATTACAAAGAGAAAACAACTAGATGTTATGAGCCTTCCAATGGAAGTACCCGATGGAGCCTGTGAAGCAAGATGGCCAAAAAATCAAACCTGAATCTGGTCAAGCTTTTAGATCTACTTACAAATTTATAGAAAATACAGTGAGAAAGGACCACAATAAGGATTTAATCAGAAAAACCCAGACCGTGAGAAACTCAATAGGACAAATAATTTGGCTTCTACAAAAATAAAAATAAAATAAAATAAATGCAAAGATGGAGGGCAATCCTACAGACTAAAATAGACTGAAGGGATATATTGATCAATGTGTAGCGCTAATTTGAAAGAGCCTTTAACATTTACAGCTAAATACTGAACTATTTATGGACATAATGATGTAATGACTGGTATATATTTCCAACATCAATTGAGATGTTTAAACAAATGGATGCAGCGCTGGAGGTGCTCACTTGTCTATGCCAAGAAATGGGGAAGGCAGCTTCCTGGCCAATTGACAGGAAGAGATCCATATTTATGCCTATTCCCAAGAAAGGTGATCCAACCAAATGCAGAAATTATAGAACGATATCATTAATATCACACGCAAGCAAAATTTTGCTGAAGAAAATTAAAAAATGGCTGCAGCAGTATATAGACAGGGAACTGCCAGAAATTCAGGCTAGTTTCAGAAGAGGACCTGGAACCAGGGATATCATTGCTGATGTCAGATGGATCCTGGCTGAAAGCAGAGAACACCGAAAGGATGTTACCTGTGTTTGATTGACTACGCAAAGGCATTTGACAGTGTGGGTCATGGCAAATTATGGATAACATTGCGAAGAATGGGATTTCCAAAACAATTAATTGTGCTTATGAGGAACCTTTACATAGACCAAGAGACAGTTGCTCAGACAGAACAAGGGGATACCGATTGGTTCAAAGTCAGGAAAGGTGTGCGTCAGGGTTGTATTCTTTCACCATACCTATTCAATCTGTATAATGACCAAACAATCTGAGAAGCTGGACTATACGAAGAATAATGTGGCATCAGGATTGGAGGAAGACTCAATAACAACCTGCATTATGCAGATGACACAACCTTGCTTGCTGAAAGTGAAGAGGGCTTGAAGCACTTACTAATGAAGATCAAAGACCACAACTTTCAGTATGGCTTGCACCTAAACATGAAGAAAACAAAAATCCTCACAACTGGACCAATGAGCAACATCGTGATAAACAGAGAAAAGATTGAAGTTTTGAAGGATTTCGTTTTACTTGGATCCACAATCAACAGCCATGGAAGCAGCAGTCAAGAAATCACACACTGCATTGCACTGGGTAAATCTGCTGCAAAGGAACTCTTTAAAGTATTAAAAAGCAAAGATGTCACCTTGAAGACTAAGGTGCATGTGACTCAGTTGCATCATATGCATGTGAAAGCTGGACAATGCATAAGGAAGACCAAAGAAGAATTGATGCCTTTGAATTGTGGTGTTGGCAAAGAGTATTGAATATACTATGGACTGCCAAAAGAACGAACAAATCTGTCTTGCCGGAAGTGCAAACAGAATACTCCTTAGAAACAAAGATGGCGAAACTACATCTTACATACTTTGGACATGTTGTCAGGAAGGATCGGTTCCTGGAGAAGGAAGAGTACAGGGTCAGTGGAAAAGAGGTGGATTGACACAGTGGCTGCAACAATGAGCTCAAGCATAACAATGATTGTAAGGATGGCACAGGACCGGACGGTGTTTCATTCTGTTGTGCATAGGGTCACTATGAGTTGGAACTGACTCAACAGCACCTAACGACAACGACAACAATATTTCCAAACAATACAGGTGGGGGAGAAGGGAAGTAAAGAGAAAATACAAACAAAACAAGGTTGGCCAAGGTGGTATTGGCCATGTTGGGGCTGGATAATGGGTACATAGGGGTTCATTGTGCTCTACGTTCCACTTTTGTATGTGTTCCAACTTTTTCATAATAAAATTGAAAAACAAACTATAAGCAACATTTACATTCTATGACTAAGTAAGTATTATTTACACCAAGACTGAGTAGTGTGCCATCATTCCAACTCTATGTTCCAATAGCTGTGCTCCTCAAAGGAAATGTTCATCAAGGCTAAACAGATACTCCTTTCCTGCAATATGGAGTCCCTGGGTGGTGCAAATGATTGCTGTGCTGGGCTGCTAACTGAAAGGTTGAATGTTTGGGTACATCCAGAGGTACCTTGGAAGAAACCTGGCAACCTACTTCTGGAAAAAAAAAGTCAGCCACTGAAAACCCTATGGGGCACAGTTCTACTCTAACACACATGAGGTTGCCATGAGTCTGAATCGACTTGATGGAAATTAGAATTTTTCTTATAGTATACTAATTGCTAATACTTTGTTACATTTCAGAGTTTTACATCTGGACCATGCCTTTCTTAAACATTTCACCTTTCAGAATATATTCCATTTTTCTTCTTTTTTTTATTTAAATTTTTACTTTATAAAAATTGAATTTCTATTGCAGAAGTAGAGTTTAGATATAGCAACTATCGACATTTTAAACATTTAAAGGCCCTTTGGATACGAACAGGAAACCCTGGTAGCATAGTGATTAAGTGCTATGGCTACTAACCAAAAGGTCGGCAGTTCAAATCCACCAGGCGCTCCTTGGAAACTCTAAGGGGCAGTTCTACTCTATCCTATAGAGTCTTTATGAGTCGGAATCGACTCGACGGCAGTGGGTTTGGTTTGGTTTGGGTTTGATATGAGCAATATGAAGATACAGGAATTGGTTCATTTGACACTATAATATCTTAATAGATAAATGTTGACATTTTATGAGGAAGCTAAATTTTACTTAAGTGAATTTGAAAGTGCTGCTGTTTCAAAAATAGTTGGTTCAATGCAGTGCTCTTCAATGTTAATTACTGTTTTAACAATATCATCCTTTCTTAAAATTTAAAGGAAATGATCATATTGTCTTTTTAAATTAAAAGTCTTACACTTTGGAAAAGAAATCCTGAAAGGTAGTCCACAAATAGAGGTTCACTTGTATTATTATTTTAGTTTTTTCATTGAAAAATCTATACACTAATTGTTTTGTGACATCGGTTGCAATTCCCGCGATATGCCAGCACTCTCTCCCTTTCCCCTGCTACCCTGGGTTCTCCGTGTCCTTTCATCCACTCTTCCTGTCCCTTCTTGCCTTCTTGTCTTTGCTTTTGGGTGGGTGTTGCCCATTTGGATTTTTATGTATGATTGAACTAAGAAGCACATCCTTCACGTGTGTTATTGCTTGTTTTATCGGTCTGTCTAATCTTTGGCTGAAAGGTGGGCTGCAGGAGTGGCTTCGGTTCTGAGTTAGCAAGGTGAGTGAGGGCCATAGTCTCGGGGGTTCCTCCAGCCTCTGTCAGACCATTAAGTCTGGTCTTTTTTTGTGAATGTGAATTTTGTTCCACATTTTCTTCTGTTCTTTCTGAGACCCTCTCTATTGTGAATCCTGTGAGAGTGGTTGTGGTAGCCAGGCTCCACCTAGCTCCTCTGGGCTCGGACTGGTGGAGCCTGTGGTTCATGTGGTTCATTAGTCCTTTGGTTAATATTTTCCTTGTGTCTTTGGTCTTTTTCATTTTCCTTTGCTCCAGACAGGATGGGACCAATAGGTGTATCTTAGATGGCCACTTGAGGGCTTTTAAGACCCCAGGTGCTACTCACCAAAATAGGATGTAGAACATTTTCTCTATGAACTATGTTATGCCAATTGACCTAGATGTCCCCTGAGACCATGGTTCCCAGCGCCCAGCCTTGATAACTCAGTCCCTCGAGGCATTTGGATGTGTCCAAGGGAACTTCTATGACTTTGCTTTCTTCGAGTTGTGCTGACTTCCCCTATATTTTGTGTTTTCTTCCCTTTCACCAAAGTTAACACTTGTCTACCATCTAGTTTGTGATTTCCCCTTCTCACCCCTACCCTCCCTCAGAACCATCAAACATTGTTTTTTTCTCTGTGTAAACCGTTTTTGGGTTTTTATAATAGTGGTCTCATACAATATTTGTTATTCCGTGATTGACTTATGTCACTCAGCATAACGCCCTCCAGATTCATCTATGTTGTAAGAGGTTTCATGGATTCATCATTGTTCTTTGTCATTGGTTAGTATTCCATTGCATGTGTGTACCACAATTTGCTTATCCATTCATCTGTTAACAGGCATTTAGGCTGTTCCATTTTTTCACTATTGTGAATAACGCTGCAATGAATATGGGTGTGCATATGTCTATTCTTGTGATGGCTCTTATTTCTCTGGGATATATTCCTAGGAGTGGGATTGCAGGGTCTGCATTTACCTTGATCAACAGTTGGTAATATAATAGTAACAATGAACTAAAATTTATCCAACACTTATGTGTCAGGGATTGTTCTAAGTACTTTATATGTATTATTATACACAACAACTCTCTGAGGTATATATGATTATTTCCTCCACTTTATAGATGAGGAAACTGAAGTAGAGAGATGTTATGTAAAAAGGCCCTTTCTATTTAAATAATGATGTATACTTTTGTGTATTGGAAATTTTATTGTATTCCTTCTTTATAATTTTATCTCTTTCATTTATTTGATTTTCTCTTTCTAGAATTACTATTTTAGATCTTCTGAATTGATAGTATAAAAGAATTTTGCGAGAACAACAACTTCTTCATTGCAAATAACTTTTTTCAACAACATAAATGGCGACTATATAATGAACTTCATTGGATGGAATATACTATACAGGAATCAAATTGACTACATCTGTTGAAAGAGACAATAGGGAAGCTCAATATCATCAGTCAGAACAAGGCCAGGGGCTGACTGCGGAACAGATCATCAATTACTCACATGCAAGTTTCATTTGAAGCTGAAGAAAATTAAAACAAGTTCATGAAAGCCAAAGAAGTACTACCTTGAATATATCTCACCTGAATTCAGAGACCATCTTAAAAATAGATTTGAAGCATTGAACACTAATGGCCACGCAATAGACAAGCTGTGGAATGACATCAAGGACAGCATACATGAAGAAAGCAAAAGGTCATTAAAAAAGACAGGAAACAAAGAAAAGACCAAAATGGATGTCAGAAGACACTCTGAAACTTACTCTTGAATGTAGAGTAGCTAAAGTGAATGGAAGAAATGATGAAATAAAAGAGCTGAATGGAAGATTTCAAAGGGTGGCTCGAGGAGACAAAGTAAGGGATTCTAATGAAATGTCCAAAGACCTGGAGTTAGAAAACCAAAAACAAAGAACACACTTGGCATTTCTCAAGCTGAAATAACTAAAGAGAAAATTCAACCCTCAACTTGCAATAGTGAAGGATTCTATGGGCAAAATATTGAAAGACACAGGAAGCATCAAAAGAAGGTTAATACACAGAGTCACTGTACCAAAAACAATTGGTCAACATTCAACCATTTCAGGAGGTAGCATATAATCAAGAACCAATGGAATCGAAGGAAGAAGTTCAAGCTGCACTGAAGGCACTGGCAATAAACAAGGCTCCAGGAAATGACAGAATACTAATTGAAATGTTTCAACAAATGAGTGCAGTATTAGAAGTACTCACTCGTCTATGCCCAGAAATTTGGAAGACAGGTACCGGGTCAACTGGCTGGAAGAGAACCATATTTGTGCCCATTTCAAAGAAAGGTGACCCAACAGAATGTGGAAATTATCTAACAATATCATTAATATCACATGCAAGTAAAATTTTGCTGAAGATCATTCAAAAGTGGTGGCAGCAGTACATAGACAGGAAACTGTCAGAATTCCAAGCCAGATACAGAAGAGAATGTGGAATATCCTCTTTCCAGCAAGGTGATATCTTTGCTGATGTCAGATGAATCTTGGCTGAAAGCAGAGAAAATCAAAAATATATTTACCTGTGTTTAGTGACTATACAAAAGAATTTGACTCTGTGGATCATAAGAAATTATGGAAAACATTGTAAAGAATAGGAATTCCAGGACACACTTAATTGTGCTCATGAAGAACGTGTACATAGACCAAGAGGCAGTGGTTCAAACAGAACAAGGGTTACCACATGGTTTAAGTCAGGAAAGGTGTGTGTCAGGGTTGTATCCTTTCACCATACTTTTTCAATCTGTATGTTGAGCCAATAATCTGAGACGCTGGACTGTATGAAGAAGAATGTGGCATCAGGATTGGTGAAAGACTCATTAACAACCTGCCATACGCGGAAGACACAATCTTGCTTGAAAGTGAAGAGTGCTTGAAGTACTTACTGATGAAGATCAAAGACCACAGCCTTCAGTATGGATTATACCTCAACATAAAGAAAACAAAAACCCTCACAACTGGGCCAATAAGCAACATCAGGATAAATGGAGAAAAGTTTGAACTTGTTAAGGATTTCATTTTATTTGGAGCCACAATCAACACCCATGGAAGCAGCAGTCAAGAAATCAAACAACATATTGCATTTGGCAAATCTTCTGCAAAAGACCTCTTTGAAGTGTTCAATCACCTTGTATGAACATGAAACCTGGATAATGGATAAGGAAGACCAAGAAAGAATTGATGCCTTTGAATTATTGTGTTGGTGAAGAATATTGAATATACCAAGGGTTCCAGAAGAATGAACGAATCTGTCTTGGAAGAAGTACAGCCAGAACGTTCCTTAAAAGCAAGGATGGCAAGACTTCATCTCATGAACTTTGGACATGTTATCAGAAGGGACCAGGTCCTGGAGAAGGACATCATGCTTGGTAAAGTAGAGAGTCAGTGAAAGAGAAGAAGACCCTCAATGAGATGTATTGGTACAGTGGCTGCAACAATGGGCTCAAGTATAGCAATGATTATAAGGATGGTGCAGGACTGGGAAATATTATGTTCTGATGTATACAGGGTCGCTATGAGTTGGAACCAACTTGACAGCACCTAACAACAATGATAAAGTCTTGGAAGGGAGAGGAAATAAGATGTGGGATCAGCCTACCCTCTTGAAGTGGTTGTTTCCGTGATTCATTCTGAGCTGAAATATATCAGTATGTATACTTTGAACATCGTTTTATTAGTGTATTTTATTAAACAAGGTTGCGGGGATTCTATAAAGAAAAATATCATCTTACAGCCTAAAGCCTCCCTTACTTTTAAAAATACTAGCCTCCAAGTTCAAATCACTATTAAAATACGAAGAAATATCTTCTACCTTTATTAAAAGTATGAGACTCTTCAAAGTATAGGACCTGTGATTCCCATTCATTGTACATACATTGGGTGTTTGGCTCAGTTAATACATCTGTCTCCCCAGTTGTGACTAGAACCTGAAGCCGTGGTTCCTCCGTCTCCCTGGAACTCCATCAAGCATCTCAGGGCTCAGTCACACTTGGATTTGAAACTATTATTGCCCATTTGAAAATCAACTTAGCTTACCCGTAATTTGAAGGTAAAGGTTTAAGAAAGATGTTGATTTTTTTTTCTGACATAAATCTATTACAGAGGTGGATGAAGCAATAGCCCAGTCCAGAAGATGATGTTTTTATAAATGGAACATCTGAACATAAGTTAAGTTTATGAGAAAGGAAATTAAAGTTAATTTTAATTTATTTATTTATTAAAGTTATTATTGAATCTGGGCTAGCTTTTGTGAATGCCACTTTCTTTCCTCCGCTCTCTCAGATCGTGTATTACAAACTAAACTGTGAAATTTTTATTAGGACTTCATAGCACTCAGTTCATTCTACAATTCAAGAATTCTCTTATTAAAAATTTGCCCAGTGCCTATGTTGTGCTGTGTCTTCATCCCTTCATGATTGTGGAAAACATAATTACACCAAATATTCAATTTTCTGGAAGTTCTTCCACAGTGCCAAGTTTTTAAAGTTGGATTTAGAGATGTAATTTACATTCAGAAACAAAAAAAATTTCCCTTTTGGATGTATAATTTGTTGAGTTTTGACAAACATATACAATCATGTAACCACCACAATCGGGATAGAGAATATTTTCATCACCCCAAAAAGTACCCTCATACTCCTTTGTGGTCAATTCCCACTTCCACTCCCAAACCCTAGCAGCCACTGGTCTGATTTTTGTCCCTATATTTTTGCCTTTTCTAGAATATCGTGTATATGGAACAATACAGTATAAAGCCTTTTGTGTTTGACTTCTTTCACCTAGCATAATACTTTTCAAATTCATTCATATTATTATGCGTATCAGCATTTCATTCCTTTTTATTACTAAGTGGTATTCCATTCTGTGAATGAACTACAGTTTGTTTATCTATTCATCAGCTAATGGACATTTGGGTCCTTTCTACTTTAGGACTATCAGGAATAAAGCTGCTAGAAACATTTGTGTATATGTCTTTGTGTGGTCATATGTTTTCCTTCCTTTTGAATGAATACCTAGAGGTAGGATTGCTGGGTTTCATGGTAAATGTGGGAAACCATGGTGGCATAATGGTTAAGAGCTACGGATGCTAACCAAAAAGTCAGCAGTTTGAATCCACCAGGCACTTCTTGGAAATCCTAGAGGGCAGTTCTACTCTGTCCTGTAGGGTCGCTAGGAGTTGGAATCCACTCAGTGGCAATTTTTTTGTTTTGTTTTTAATGGTAAATGTGCAGAGGGCAGTGGTAGTTCAGTGGTAGAATTCTCACCTTTTTTTTTTTTTTTATGTGGGAGACCCAGGTTCGGTGCCTGGCCAATGCCCCTCAAGAACAGCTACCACCTGTCTGTCAATGGAGGCATGTGTTGCTATAATGTTGAGCAGCTTTTAGCATAGCTTACAGACTAAGACAGACAAGAGTGAAAGGTTTGACAACCTACTTCTGAAAATCAGCCAATGAAAACCCTGTGGATCACAATGGTCAGATCTCATTGTGCATGAGGCCACCATGAGTCAGGGCC
The DNA here is from genome assembly GCF_030014295.1 of Loxodonta africana. Lineage (NCBI taxonomy): Eukaryota > Metazoa > Chordata > Mammalia > Proboscidea > Elephantidae > Loxodonta > Loxodonta africana. The sequence goes on along the minus strand of NC_087344.1, from coordinate 159,759,430 downwards.
TACTCAATGGCAGCTAATAACAATAACATGCTAAGTACCTGTTTAGCTCTGTAAGAGACTGACCAACTGTTCCAAAGTGGCTGTGCCTTTGTGCGTCCCCACCGGCAATGTATGAGATCGCCGATTGCTCAGCATCCCTGACAGCACTTAGTATTGTCAGGTTTGTTTGTTTTTTAAAGTATTCTAGTATTTGTGTAGTGATGTCTCATTCCAGTGTAAATTTGCATTTGCTTAATAACTAATAATATTGAGCATTTTTGCATGTGCTTATTTGCCATCATAACTCTTTTTTGATGAAGTGGCTGTTTAAATCTTTTGCCCATTTTTAAAATTGAGTTATTTGTAAGCTCCTAAGATTTTTAACCTTTGTGGAGGCTAATAATCCCATAGTCTATTTCCTGATCCGATTTCTCCATTGAAGGTCAGGGTTGACTTCTGACTCTGTGTAAATGGACAGGTCTTGTCTAAGGCCAGGGGCAGTTATCCTTGTGGGGGTACATAGGCATGAAGTAAGCAGAAGGCTGGTGGGACAGAAGGAGGTGTGGGTGGGGGCCTTTGCAGATGCCCAAATTAAGAGGAGTTCATACTCTGGGTGCAGGGTTCTTCCTAGCATGCTCTATTTTACTAATTTCCTGTAGCTGCTGTAGCAAATTACCGTAAACTAAGTGTCTGAAAACAACAGAAATTCATTCTCTCAAAATTCTGGAGGCCAGAGACCAAAATCAAGGTGTCAAGGGGGCCAAGTGTCTCCTCCTGAAGGCTCTAGGAGAAAATTCATTCCTTGCCTCTTCTAGCTGCTGGTGGCTCCAGGCATTCCTTGGTTTGTGGCGGCACAACTCCAGTCTTTGCCTCTATGCTCACAGCCCCCCTGCTCTTCTCTCTTCTCCTCTGTGTGCCTGTCCCAAAACTCCCCCTGCCTGTCTCTTATAAGGATACATATGATCACCTTGAGGGCCCACCTGGATAATCTAGGCTAAATCCCTCCTTTCAAGATCCTTAACTGAATCTCATCTTCTCCCATATAAGGCAATATTCACGGGTTCCAAGGATTAGAACATTGACATATCTTTTGGGGGACCACCGTTTGGCCCACTGCATCTGTTTTCCTGAGGGTAGAAGTCACTGCTTGCAGCTGCGCGTAGACCTTATATAGGAGGGAGAGGGAGGGGGAGGGGCTGGACTGCCTCAGCTGTTTCTAGTGCAGTTCTTTAATTAATTACCCTGATAACAGCTTCAGAGGTCACACCACCCTTTTGTTTTTGAGTCCGAGACTAAACTTCTACAGGTTTCCCCGGGAAGGGGAAAGACACTCTTATTACTTCTGCTGTTTAAGGCCGCACTCCATCTACTGTCTGTAGGTCAGGATTTCTAATTTTTTTTTATATGTATTATTGAATCCTTGCAACTTTCTGGCCTGATGGTGGTTAGTCTCCATACTGAATAGAAAGTCAAGATGATTCATTTGAGTAGTGGTAACCAACAACTAACTCTTATTGGGCACGTATTATGGCCAGCCACCATTCTAAATACTTTGTATGTGCTGTTTAATTCTTTCAACAGCCCTTTGAAGAAGGTACTATTATTATACCCATTTTATAGATGGTAAAACCAAAGTACAGAGAAATTAAGTACTTTACCCAAAGTCATACAGCTAGCAAGTAGTAGTGGTACTGGAATTTGAAACCAGGCGTTGTGACTCTAGAGCTCTTGTTCTAAGACAGGGGTTGGCAAACTTTCTGTAAAGGACAAGAGAGTAGATCTTTTAGGTATTGTGGGCCATACAGTTTCTGTTGTAACTACTCAGTTCTACTCATGTAGCTCAAGAGCAACCATAGACAATATGTAAATGATGGGTGTGACTGTGTCTAATAAAACTTTGCTTATGCAATTTCCTATAATTTTCAGATGTTGTAAAATATTGCCAATTCTTGACTGAAACCATGATACTGTACTGTTTTCAGTTTGAACTACTGTCACTTTCCATTCATGTGTCCCAAACACCAAAGAATTACGTAAACCTGTTGCCATCTAGTCAGTTCTGGCTCAGAGTGACTGTTATATGGATTGAATCATGTACCCCCAAAATGTGTGTCAACTTGGCTAGTCCCCGACTTCCAGTATTGTGCAGTTGTCTACCATTTTCTCATCTAATGTGATTTTTCTATGTGTTGTATATCCTACCTCTATGATGTTAATGAGGCAGAATTAGAGGCAGTTTTTTTATGTTATATGTTAACGAGGCAGGACTCAATCTACAAGATTAGGTTGTGTCTTAAATTAATCTCTTCAGAGATATAAAAAACAGAAGTGAGCAGAGAGACATTGGGACCTCATACCACCAAGAAAGTAGTGCCAGGAGCAGAGTGTGTTCTTTGGACCCCAGGGTCCTGAGAAGCTCCGAGCCCAGGGGAAGATTGAGGACACAGACCTTCCTCCAGAGTCAACAGAGAGAAAAAAGACTTCCCCTGGAGCTAATGCCCTGAATTTGGATATCTAGCCTACTAGGCTGTGAGAGAATAAACTTATGTTTGTTGAAGCCATCCACTTGTGGCATGTCTGTTATGGCAGCACTAGATGACTAAGACGGTGACTCTATAGGACAGAGTAGAACTGTCCCATAGGGTTTCCAAGGAGTGGCTGGTGGATTCAAACTGCTGACCTTTTGGTTAACAGATGAGCTACTCCCTATAAAATATTTATCTTTTTATCTTAATATTATATATTCTTTTTACAAATACTCATTCTGTATATGATGCACAACAGGGCATATGTTGTTGTTGTTAGGTGCCGTCGAGTTGGTTCTGACTCATAGCGACCCTATGCACAACAGAACGAAGCACTGCCCTGTCCTGTGCCATCCTCACAATCGTTGTTATGCTTGAGGTCATTGTTGCAGCCACTGTTTCAATCCACCTCATTGAGGGTCTTCCTCTTTTCCACTGACCCTGTACACTGCCAAGCATGATGTCCTTCTTCAGGGACTGATCCATCCTGTCATGTCCAAAGTATGTAAGACGCAATCTCGCCATCCTTGCTTCTAAAGAGCATTCTGGTTGTACTTCTTCCAAGACAGATTTGTTCGTTCTTTTGGCAGTCCATGGTATATTCAATATTCTTCACCAACGCCACAATTCAAAGGCGTCAGTTCTTCTTTGGTCTTCCTTATTCATTGTCCAGCTTTGACATACATATGATGTGATTGAAAATACCATGGCTTGAGTCAGGCACACCTTAGTCTCCAAGGTGACATCTTGCTTTTCAACACTTTAAAGCAGAAGATTTACCCAATGCAATGTGTCATTTGATTTCTTGACTGCAGCTTCCATGGCTATTGATTGTGGATCCAAGTAAAATGAAATCCTTGACAATTTCAATCTTTTCTCCATTTATCATGATGTTGCTTATAGGTCCAGTTGTGAGAATTTTTGTTTTCTTTATGTTGAGGTGCAAGCCATACTGACGGCTGTGGTCTTTGATCTTCATTAGTGAGTGCTTCAAGTCCTCTTCACTTTCAGCAAGCAAGGTTGTGTCATCTGCATAACACAGGTTGTTAATGAGTCTACTTCCAATCCTGATGCCACCTTCTTCTTCAGATAGTCTAGCTTCTCAGATTATTTGCTCATCATACAGATTGAACAGGTATGGTGAAAGTGTCACTTTGTCATACTGTGGGGGCTTGCATGTGGCTGTGATTCTGGAAGCTATGCCACCAGTATTCAGATACTAGCAGGGTCACCCATAGAGGACAGGTTTCAGCTCAGCTTCCAGACTGAGACAGACTAGGAAGAAGGACCCGGAAGTCTACTTCTGAAAAGCATTAGCCAGTGAAAACCTTATGAATAGCAGGGAACATTGTCTGATATAGTGCTGGAGGATGAGTCCCCCAGGTTAGAAGGCACTCAGAAGATGACTGGGGAAGAGCTGCCTCCTCAAGGTAGAGTTGACCTTAATTATGTGGATGGAGTAAAGCTTTCGGAGCCTTCATTTGCTGATATGGCATGACTAAAAATGAGAAGAAACAGCTGCAAATATCCTTTAATAATCGGAACCTGGAATTTACAAAGTATGAATCTAGGAAAATTGGAAATCATCAAAAATGATATGGAACACATAAACATGGATATCCTAGGTATTAAAGTGAGCTGAAATGGACTGGTACTGGCCATTTTGAATCAAACGATCATATAGTTTACTATGCTGGGAATGACAACTTGAAGAGGTATTGCATTCATCATCAGAAAGAACATTTCAAGATCTATCCTGAAGTACAACGCTGTCAGTGATAGGATGATATGCATACGCCTTCAAGGAAGACCAAGGAAGACCAGTTAAATACGACTATTATTCAAAGGGGCGTAAATATCTGAATTGAATTCAAATAATTGAATTGGCATATGGACAACACATTAAGAAGTGGTAAGAATCACTGGGTACACTCTTCACTGTTCTTTATAAGCCATAGTTATTATCCTCCATAATAATAGATTTAATGGTTTCATAAATATTTTTCCTTCTCCCCATCAGATTTCCTTGTTAAGCTCTTGAACAGTTTGAAAAGTCTGCTAGAAAGTTCTTCCAGTTCATGATCCAGATATTTATTGAGGGCCCATAATATACCTGGCACAAATGGTTTGTGCTTGGCTACTAACCGAAAGGTTGGTGGTTCACATCTACCCAGTGGTACTGTGGAAGAAAAGCTGGCCTCTTTTCAGTGTCTATTCCTAGGTTCCTTGGTGATCATGTGGCGTGTGTGTATCTTCCCCTCCATTTGTGATTGCTTGCTTGCTTGCTTAATCTGTTCTTTTACATCTCAAAAGAGATTTAAGACACACCCTACACTAATACTGCCTCATTAATATAACAAAGGAAGCCCATTCCCAAATGAGATTATAACCACAGGTATAAAAAACCCAAACCCAAACCCCCTGCCTGATGTCCATTCCTGGTTGTTTCCAACGCACACCCACACTATAGGACAGAGTAGAACTGCCCTATCGGATTTCCAAGGAGCAGCTGGTGGATTCCAGCTGGGGGCCTTTGGGGTAGCAGCTAAATGCTTAACGACTGTGCCATCAGGGCAATAGGGATTAGGATTTACAACACATATTTCTGGGAGATGCAATTCAATCCATAACACCTACCATGCATTATTGCCTGTGGGCCTTTCCCAATTTAGATCCTAGGATGTGGCTTCCTCTTTTGTAGGGAAAACAAATGTTCACACTGTGGTCTCAGCCAGGTTCATTCTTCCCGATGTAGACCACGGTATCCAAGGCTGAGCAGGCCATTACCTGGGCTTCTGCAGCCAAAACCAGTATTAAGGGTCAAGATGTCTGTATTAGCGTTGTACTGTGAGAGTGGGAATGGGAAGGAGAGGGTGCCCTGAAGAGCCACAAGTTGCTACATGCTGCTGGGTTTGGTTAAGAAAGCAGAATGGGATGGGGGGTGAGGGGGTGGGGAAGACTGTTGGCAGAGAAGGGTTTCCAATCACCAGCTTGTCACATGCACCATCCTTAGATAATTTCCTCTTTTTATCGTCATAATTACTTTGTGAATGTTTTGCATATTGATTGTGCCTTTCCTCCGCGGAGCTGGAGAATTCAGTTCCTTCTGCAAACCCCAGTGCGCTTTGATTCCAGAGGCCACCTCTCAGTGCCACCATCTTTTTGAGGGGCAAAACTCCAAGAGATGCAGACTATCCAAGAGATCGTAAGTAAACCTGATAAAAATTCCCTTGTTCTTTGTACCAGAAAATAATTTTAGCATCACACTCTGTCCATCTGGACATCATTAATATTGTCAGCCACTCCCTTCAATAGCCTTTAATGTCTAAATAATTACTCCCTGTGGCCATAATCCGACATGATGTCACTCCCCTCCTGATTTGCATTTCATAGATAACAGACAGCTTGGGAATTACAGAAGGCTTTGTGAGCTGTTCTGAAAGCCTAACACTTACTCCCACCACCACCTCAATCTCATCATGTCCCCTCCTCTAAATCTGTCACTGAACTCTATGCCCTTCCCCCACTCAGTTACCCTTTTCCTTCTGTCACCTCTTCTCTGGCTCTGTCTACATCCAGCTCAGCATCCTGATTGATAACTGGAAACAAAGTTGACTAACCCAGACATTTCAGCCCTTTGCTTCACGTCCTTGACTGGAATTTTTAGTTTTCTTTCCTGTATATGATAACTGCTTCCTCCCCTGCCTCCAACATATCAATCGCTTTCCTACTTTGTAGTCTCACCTCCTTAGAGACGCACAGCCGCCCGCCCTCCCTGAGTAAGCTGAATGCCTGGGCTAAGAATGCTTCTATAGGTTTCCTGGTGGGTTTCTCTTTCTGAGCATTCTCTTACCTCCTCTTCCCTGTCACCCAGACGGAAAACAGCAGAAACACTTTCAATGGAGCCAGGTAAGAGTGTAGCCAATGGGTGAGCTATTACGAAGTAGAAAGTTGTCCTCTTTTCAAAAATGTATTTGACTTTTTTTTCTTTAATTTCCTGATTCTCTCCTTTTTTTCCTCCCATCACCACTCAGTTCCCCTTCTTGCTGCCCTCTTAATCAAATTCTGGCTCCCTTCTTTCCAGTCAGTTATGTTTCTTTTCCATGGGTATGTTGGGTCTTTGTCTACGCAGTAACAAGCATCTGGAAATATAGTAAAAACAGGCTGCCAAATACCCAGATGTTTTGAAACATCTGGATGTTTTGGCAACCAGCAGCAACAACAGCTGAATAATGGAATTAATTTTTCACTTTTCAGTTATCACTTGACATCACATGGACAGAGTCTTATCAGCCACAATATAAGCATGGCCCATTATCAGCTAGCAATTCTCTCTCCCTCTCACACGAGGAATTATCTCTGTCAATCATTTTATTGTCGAAGGAAAGGGGAAGAAATTTTTCTCTTCTTGGACCTGCAGTACATCATCGGTCTATGCCTCAGTTCTTTTCTTATTGAAAGAGCTAGTGGGAACTGACAATTTCTTTAACCTTTCCCACCCCAGAGGAAGGAAGAACAAGGCATGTGCAACACTGTTTTCTCTATACAGGTCTGAAGGATTTGACAAAAACTTGTTTCTTATTAGAACCACTCTCTGTCTGCTTTGAGACACCCCCCCCAACCTCTTGTATGTCCTTTGCACCACTTTATTTACAAGAGAAAGCAAAACGATGACAATTTATTATTCCCGTCTGCTGTTTTTCAAAAAAGGCCCACATTCTCTGTATTTTTCTCGGTTAGCTTAGAATAACATCGCTCTGCCCCACCGGGGCCTTCAGCAGAAGGATGATCTCTGGGGACCGCCCCAGACGGCAAAGCGTTCATCGTTATCTCCGGTGATATCCGGCAGCGTCAAAGTAACTTGCAAACGTTAATGAAGCTGCTGAACATCATGGCTGGATTATCAACGTTAACGCTCTCTCGCTGAAGGACAAATCGTGGCCGAGGCGCAGTGGCTGTGTCCACCCCGGGCTAAAATCACGGAGGTGCCTTCTGTGTCTACACATGCAATTGGTGGGGCTTAATTAAAATATCAGTTCAGTGTGTGTGTGTGTGTGTGTGTGCGTGTGTGTGTGCGTGTGTGTGTGCGCGCGCGCGCACTTCACTCAGTGCGCAAGCCGTTATTCTAGACTAAAATCTTAAGGTAATGGATCGTGTTGGATGTTTCTGTTTTCAGCAGACTTAGTGGAATAAAGATACAGCCCCCAAGACAGTACAGTCAGAAAATATATACGTCAATTTAGTGAAAAACAATTCCAGTCTGACGTGCTCCCTGGCGCCACGTAGACGCTGCCTAAGTGGCTGCGGATCACTGCCGGGTCATTAGAAGGGCCCTGAGGGTCGCTGGCTCACGCCACTTCTCCCCCTGCTGGCTCAGCCCACTCCCCGTTCACTCGACCACGGCCCGAATGTCGCTGGCTGACGTTGACAGTCTTCTTCAGGCAAAGGAGGAGGGCGAGGAGTTGTCATTCGTGCACCCCTACTCCTCCGGATTCCACACGAAGCTGGGCTTTCTGTTCTTCGTCCTGGTGGCCTCTCCCCTCCCCCTCCTTTCCCCCTCTTTTCCTTTCCGTTCCCCCTCCCTCCCTCCACCTTCTCCCAGAGGAGGTGACAGACGGGCCTGTAATTTGGTTCCATTCGCTCGACTGGAGCAACACCTGCCCCCCTCCCCTGGGACGCGTGGGTCTCATCCCAAACCATACAAGAAGCCAAAGACAAATCCGGGCCCCACATGGAAATACAACGTCTGGGAGAGAAACATCGGGCCTTCAGCACACTGCCGGCTGGCCTGCACTTGGCGGGACTGCCCACAAACCAAGAAAACAAAATAACTCTTGAAGTTGAAACTACTAAACATCACCCAAAACTTTAATTAGATTTTCAGGGTTTAAAAAAAATAATAATAATTAGCTATGATTGTACTACATAATATTTCCTCCCACCCACACCACATCATAATAAAACCAAGTGTCTAGCGTTAGGCAGTATTGGTAGCAAAGTCCAGAAGCAGAGCTAGGGATAAAGACCAAGGTGATGTGAGCTATGCAGGTGTGTGTGTGACAGCTGTGGGCTGTCCAACGACACAATAGATGTGTGTTTCCTGGATGGGATCATTCTCTTTGTGGGAGGCCTTGAGTGCTCACACACAGCTTCTCTATTGAGAACCACACTCTCTTTTTCCATTTTCTTAGAATTGTACAAGGGACACTGACCACTAAGCCTTTCTGAACAATTCCCAAAGTCACAGTGTTGTCAAGATCATCTTGTAAGTGGGACTCCTTCTAGATCCTCTGGAGACTTGATACAAAGCAATAAGGCATGTTGCTGTCAGGAGGGGACATTTCAAATCAGGCTCAGAACCACGCCCTACAATTATGTGTTAGTCACCTGTTCTGCGTCGTGGGGATGTTGAGGCCTCGTCTTTTGACAGGAGAGGACAAGTCCAAGGGGCCAGGCCAGTGTCTAGTCCAGGGCCCAGGCTGCTTCAAAGTGAAAATTTGTCCACACTTCCAGTTGCTGTAGCTTCCCCCTCCCCAGCCCCAACCTTTTGACAAAGTGTAAGCTTTTGAACTGGATTGCCCTTGTTCATTCCCTGGCCACTTACGAATAGTGTGACCTTGGGCATGTCACTTAACTTCTCTGGGTCTTGGTGTCTTCATCTATAAATTGGGAATAACAATAGCACCGACTCACTGTGTTTTTGGAGAATTAAATGAGTTAATACATGGCAAGGGCCTGGATCAGGGTGAGTGCTTTCTATGTCGGTGCAGTTGTTGTCTTTGCAGATGGTGTTATTAGTCCCCAGGCTACACCCAGGGTAGACAGCGTGGGGTCTACACATGGAAAGGGCGCAGGATTAGCGTCTAAGGCTTTTGTGTGCTCTGTCACTGGCAGGGTGTGTGGCTGTGGGTGAGTCACTTAACTGCATAGAATGTCAGTCTTACCCCCTGTATTCAGGGCCTGAAGGACTCACCCAAACTAAAAGCCAAACCAGTTGCCATCAAGTGATTCTGACTCATTGGGTTTACAAGGCTGTGATCTTTTGAAGCAGATCTCCAGGCTTTTCTTCCCAGCCACCTCTGGTTCGTAGTTGCACACTTAATCATTTATGCCATCCACGGACTCCAAGGGACTCACAGAAAGAGCATATGTGGCAGAGCTTTGGGAACTGAGAGGACCGCGTAAGGGGCACTTGTTACTGCCATTAATAATTATTCAGGGCTCCGTAGGCTGCTGCTGTCAGGCAAGCCTGGCAAATCCTTACTCCTACATCCCCGGGGAACTTTCTATCCAGTTACTGACCCTGCTTCCCAACCAACAGCTCAGAGAATCTGCCAGAATTTTTTTTAGTCTTTAAAATCTCTCTAAATTGAGCCTTGAAAGTTTGTGCACTCTGAAGTGTTCTGGTGGTTCCCTCTAGGTTCTCCTCTGCCCTTGGCTGTAGTTAGCCAGCTGCCTGTTGCCATCTACCCCAGCACACCCTGCAGGGCAGCTTTGGACAATGGAATGGGCTCTGTGCTAAAACAGCCAGTTCTCAGGCATGCTCATCCAAGGCAGGGTTGGGGGCCAGGCATGTGTGAGAGAAGGCAAAAGTTAAGAAGCACATGGGGTGAATTTTTAAAATAGAAGGGGTGCCACCAGAGAGAGAATCCAACTGGCCAGAGGGTAATCAGGAAAATCAAAAGTAATCAGGAAAGGTGGAGTAGACCAGCTGTGAAATTTTCCTCAAAAATGTAGGTGTTCATTGATGATATTAAAAAAAATACTGGCAATTTGTTTCACTGTGATAATGTACTTTGTGGTTGTCAGCTGACGTCAAGTTGCCCCCAATACATGGTGACCCCATGCGCAACTGAACAAAATGCTACCCAGTTCTAAGCCATCCTATGATTGCTTGTGGACTGGACTGTTGTGATCCGTCAGGTTTTCATTGGCTGGTTTTTGGAAGTAGATCTCCAGGCCTTTCTTCCTAATCCATCTTAGTCTGAAAGCTCTGTTGTAACGTGCTCAGCATCATAGCAACAGGCAAACCTCCCCTGACAGACAGATGGTGGCTGCATATAAGGTGCCTTGGCTGGGAATTAAACCCAGGTTTTTTCTCCAGCATGGAAGGAGAATTCTGCCACAGAATCACCAATGTCCCTGTTGTTGTTGTGTGCCATTGGGTTGACTCCATAGCGACCCCATGTGACAGAGTGGAACTGCCCCACAGGGTTTTCTTGGCTATAACCTTTACAGAAGCAGATCAGCCGGTCTTTCTCCTGCAGAGCTGCTGGGTGGGTTCCAGCTGCCAACCTTTTTGGTGAGCAGCCCAGTGCTTAACCATTTGCGACATAAGGGTTCCTGCCAATGTCCCTAGTGGTACTTCAGTTATGTTAAAAAAAAGTTCAGAATCTTTTAGAGATACTTACTGATGTTTTTAATGGATGAAATGATGTGATGTTTGGGATTTGCTTCAAATAGTCCAATGAGGTAGTGGGGAGAGCAGATAAGAGTATAAATAAAATGTACTTATTGAAGGTGGGTGTTGGGTATATCAGAATCCATTTTACTCTTCTCTTGACTTTTGTAGATGTTTAAAAATTTCCCATAAGACCGTTTCTTCTTCTTTTTTAGTGTAGTTGCTCCGAAAATTTCTGCTGATTGATTTTGACTCACCAGGCTCCAAGAGACTGTCACCTGAACTATGACACCTGTCCCTCATCACAGACGTCTGCCTTCCAGCACGTCTCACTTCCTGCTGCCCATGGAAAAATCTTCAGCCCCCATTATTTCCGATTCATGCACCAGGTATTCCTCCACAGAGTCGCCTCTAGAGGGTGTTTCCCCATCGGAGGCAAGGCCGCTTCCTTTCTTTCACCTCCGTCTCTTCAGTCAGTATGACCCTCTCATCCGCTCTGGCAGACCACCCCCAATGTTCTTTTTCTTCCACCTATTCCATTCTAACCCCAGGACCTTGCCTCCTTCTATCTCTGCCATTTGTACCACCTTCCTGGTAATACAAGAAGCTCCTGAAATCTCCTCCTTTCCAGATATCTTTCTGGAGTGATCAGCAAGGAGATGAGAGACTTCCTTCCTGACCTGGAAATAATTAGTAAGATTGAACAGATTATTCCAACAGTTTCTCTCAACAGTATCCCACCTCAAGAATATTGTTTAGTCTCATTTTTACTAAAGCCTTCCTGTCCTAAGAGCTAATGCCATGTGTGCTATTAACACTTAACACTCACCAGGCACGTTCTAAATGCTTTACGGGAATTAACTCAATCTTCCTAACAATGCTGCGGTAGGTACTACTGTTACCTCCATTTTACAGATGCAAAAACTGAGGTGCAGAGTTAAGCAACTTGTTCAAGATCACAGTGAGTTAGTAGGAGAGCTGGAATTTGTGCACCGGTGTGTGTTTTCAAAGTCCATGCTCCAGACTGCTCTGCTATAGTGCCTGTCACAGCATTCAGAGCTCTGGGGAAAACTAAGATGAGAAATGAAAAGTCATAGCCCAGGCCTCTAACATAGAGTTAAGTGGGATTTTTAGATATATACATATATACATAAATTTAGCCCTGGTGGCACAGTGGTTAAGTGCTCAGCTGCTAACCAAATGGTTCAGTGGTTCGAACCCACCAGCTGCTCTGTGGGAGAAAGATGTGGCAGTCTGCTTCTGTGAAGACTGACAGTCTTGGAAACCCTATGGGCAGTTCTCCTCCATCCTTTAGGGTTGCTATGAGTCGGAGTGGACTCCCCGGCATTGGGTTTGTTTGATTTACATAAATTTAAGTGTAGTAATTTTTCATTTGTTCCATGGTTTACTATTTACTAACTGTGTTAGTTTCCTAGGTCTGCTGTAATGAAGTATAACAAACTAGGTGGTTAAAAACAACAGAAATTCATTCATTCTCTCACAGTTCTGAAGGCTAGAAGTCCAAAATGGAGCTGTTGGCAGGGTCACGCCTCTCCAAAGCCTCTAGGGGAGGCTCCGTCTTTGCCTTTCCCAGCTTCTGGTAGCCCCAGGTGTTCCTTGGCTTCTGGCAGTGTAACTCCTATCTCTGCCTCTGTCTTCACAAGCTGCCATCTTCCTACGTCTGTGTCTCTTCATATAAGGGCCCCAGTCATTTTAGATTAGGTCTCGCCCTAATGACCTCATCTTAACTTGATTACATCTGCAAAGAACCCATTTCCAAATAAGGTCACATTCACAGGTAAGGGTGTTAGGACTCGAATTTACCTTTTTTGGGGACCCAATTAAACCCATAACAGCTATAGTATTTTCAGGGTTTCATTTTTGCTTTTGTTTTTGTGTTAGGACAGGGACTATTTCTGCCAAACATTTTGTAGAACTTGTAATGTGTCATATGCAGATGGATAGGATTGGTGGAGACCACAAATCGTTCATTCATTCATGAATTAAAACTGTTTTGGGCTTCTCCTGTACAACCTCCTATATGTACTATAAATACAAGGGTTATAATAATTATTGACCACTTATTATGTTCCTCCCTGTCTGATAAGCACTCTACAACATCCCAGGAAAGTCTCATAACAAGCATATGAGATAGGTACTGTATTGTCTCCATCCTACACTTTTGAAAATGGAGGCTTAGGAAGATATAGTAACATACTCGACGTCACATTTAGACTAAGCTGGAGCCAGGTCTGAATCTGGCTTCAGAGTCTTGGGTCTTAAGCTCAGGGGTGGTAGGAGAGACACACAAATTCTAGTAGAATGAGGAGTAAAGTTAGGGAATAAAGTTAGGGCTCAGAACGCAGCAGCTCACTCTGCTGAAAGAAACTGAGGAAGACTTGGCAAAATGGTTACACTTGAGTTGGGTCAAATGGAGTAATTGGAATTTATTTTCTGGGCAAAATGGAATGTTGGAGGACAGCATCATAGGCAGAGAGGAGGCATACGTAAAGGCATGTGTTATTTCACCAGGGAAATGAGGAAGTCTGAATCTGGCAGGAACATTTAACCTCAGGGAGAATGGTTGAAGATAATGCTAGAGAGCGCCTAGAACAAGATGTGAAAGCATTCTATGCTCAGATAAAGAATTGAATAATATATATGTTTTTATCCCTGGCCCAAGCTATGCTATCTTCAATTGCCTCATATGTATGCAAAAGCAGGGCAGTGAATAAGGAAGACCAAATAAGAACCGATACCTTTGAATTACAGCATTGGCAAAGAATACTGAATATACCATGAACTACCAGAAAGAACAAATCTGTCTTGGAAGAAGCACAGCCAGAATGCTCCTTAGAAGCAAGGATGGTACGATTTCATCTCACATACTTTGAACATGTTATCAGGAGGGATCAGTCCCTGTGATGGATTGACACAGTGGCTGGAACAATGGGCTCAAACACAGTAATGACTGTGAGAGTGGTGCAGGACCGGGCAATGTTTCACTCTGTTGTACATAAGTTCACCCTGAATCGGAACCAACTTGATGGCACGTAACAACAGTAACTATTTTTTTTTTTAATAGGTAATGAGGAGCCAAGAGGAGTATTTAGTCTGAGAAATGGTATGCTCATTCTAGAAAGATTCCATAGGGCACTGTAAGGATGGGCAATGATGTGCTGAAGAGTGTGGATGGGGGAGACTGAGGAGCCAGACTCATTAATGCTGTGGTAATACTGACATGGACAGTGCCAGGTCAGCTCCAGTCTCTCCTTCAGGAAGGGCTGGTCCAGGGCCATCACTAGCATACACTGTCCTCCTACAAAGTACAGAAGGCTCCCCTTCTTCCAGGCAGTTCAGCCCCATGCTAGGGTGCACTCTTCACTTGGCAAACAGAGCACAGGCTCAGTTTTAGCTTCCTCTCGTCTGCCTGGTTGGGCAGCCTTGTCCACTGAAGGTCCTGTACGACCCCAGAGTAGAGGCCACGTTCCTCAGGCTTCCACTAAGGTTCCCCTAAGCACATGGAAGGAGAGATGGTTGCAGGGGCTGAGGGTAGAGCTCGTGCATAGCATGCCTGCACCTCTCTCAAAGGAAAAATTGGAGAATCTGATGAGTAAAGGCAGGCACTTTAACAGACAAACATGGGCTCATGACTCTGGCAAAGTAATTTAATTTCTCTCGGCCTCAATGTCCTCATCTGTTAAATGGAGGCAATAAAAGTACCTACCTCATTGGGTTATTTTGAGAATTAAATGATAATACATGCAAAGCATCTGACTCAGTAAGCATATAGTAAACGCTCAATGTGTGATAATATAAACTATTAATATTTATATTACTACTACTACTTGTAATAATAATAATAATGAGCCCTTCCAAGCCTGGAAAAGGGTATTGACTGTACGTGCATTTAAGCTAGCCCCTTCCTTCCTCGCCATCTCTGTGGAAGGAAGAGCAACACTCGAAGACAGACAACAGTGATGAAAACACAGTATTACAGAGGTTTGTTCTGTCTACTTATCTTAGCAGTCTGGTGACATGTGTTCATTGGGTCAAGGCCATTGGAGGAAGCACCAAGAACCGGGGTCATATGAGAAGCAAGCATTCTCTCCCTGAGCACTCCAGGGTGGCCCAGGACTGGGCAGTGTTTCGTTCTATTGTATACAGGGTCGCTACGAGTTGGAACTAACAAGATTTTCTCCTGGGCTTACATGGGCTGTGGAGCTCAGAAGTGATGCTGCTCTTTGACCCTGTCTGCCCTTTGTCCAGCTCCAAGGGCAAGGGCCTGTCTTCTAGGAAAATGAATTGATACATCCCTCCTAGATATGAATGGGAGGAATGTGCTTATTTGTATCAGTGATGTGGTTGGTTAGTTGGAAGTTGGGCTCATAAGCCAGGAGAGGGAGACTCTTAAAAGGCTCCAGAGGATGGAATTTGACTTCACTTTCTTGACACAGGAGAAGTGATATGAGGAGGACTGGGGGTCTTCTTTTCTCCCTATGGCCTAGAGGTGAGATGACCTACAAACATTCAATGCCATAGACAGCACGTCTCTTTTCAGAGAGTTCCCAGCCATTGCTACAGTGTTCAGAACATCGTCCAAATACAAGGCAAAGGAAGGGACCATCCTTTTTCACATCCTGGGAAGCACTTTCCTAATACACACCCCCATACGAAGAGAATGGAGTCCCACTTACTAGGTATCTGTGAACCCGATTTCAAGATACCTGGGTGAAAAGTGAAAAATGCTCAATCCTACAGATACTTTATATGCATAAAACCAAGCATCCACATAATTTCATGTTTTACTATGCAGCCAGAGACTTGGTGTTATATAGATTCAGTATGTTAACGTCCTAGTTCAAAATATCTATATTATGTAGAACACATAGAAGTTAGTAACGTCTTCTACCTATATATAGACAGAATATTTCACATTTATAAACTAGCTGTGTGATTTTATAAGTGATAGTCTTCATATCTTAAGGTTGGTCCTCTTTGCAGGTGTCACACCCTGAATCTGTGTCCTGATTAAATGTTTGAGTCTTACACTAGTAATATATGGCTTGTTCTTAATACATGCCAGGTGCGCTGGGAGTCATCTGCATCCAGGGTCGTCCTCTCACTGCCACTAAGTAGCTATGTGCCTAATGCAAGACACCTAAACTCCCTGGACCTCAGTTTCCCAACTCCAATTTGAAGAGGTTAGTTTCTCAGGTTCCTTTTAAAGCAAAAGAAACTATGATTCAGGTACTATTCTTATATAAACACTGTGATTTTTTTTCTTTATTGAGAGTAGCGTGCTCTATGTCTCCATCAGATGTGAGGCATCCATTTACAGACTATCCTTGTCCAAGTTTAGAAAGAGCACCTAATATCCTAACAGTATGTTAACGATTTTTTTTTTTTAACAAGTTTCTTTCTGAGGACTTGAGCCCATTAAGACATTTCATGCTCAGTCAGTATGGTGACTATTTTTAGACAGTATGGTTAAAATAAAGGAAAGAATTTTGTTTGATACTTTTATTTATATGCAAAACAGCGCACCATTCATGAGATATGAAAAACTCGTCCAATAGAAACCAGATTATATCTATTTTCACTACAAAATATTGCATTATATAAAGCAATAGAGACACAAAAAAACCCTGAAAAGGACTAAAATCTTTGGATAGCAGATGTGGTTTTTTTCCCCCCCGCTTCTTGTCTCTAAAATACACTCCTGTTTTAAGAGTTTCACAGCTGAGAACATGAAACATTTTCAGGTTAGATTTTTCTTTTTGGTTGTCACAGAAGAAAGTAGTTCTGAATTCTTTTTTTTTTTTTTTTAGGAAAATAACTTAATTTCCTAAAATTATCCCACACACAAACATCACACACACACAAAGAAGCTACACTTCTTATAAACAGTTTGTACTTTTCCAGCTGAACTACAGATAAGAATAACAACACTTACTTTTTTAAAAAACTATAATAGTGAAGTGCTAGTGTTGCTGATCTCACAACAAAAGGACCTTTCAAGAACAAACATCTTAATATATAAAATATGTTTAGAAACAGGGAGAAGTGGGAAATCTGTTAGACAAGTGCAATATAATTAGAGCAAAAAGAAAGACCACAGTATAATCTCAGCAAACACTTAGAAAGTTAGACATAATTATTCCACAGGACAAAGTGTAAACACTTGACTATAAATAAATTGGCACAGAGTATCCAAAGTAAAATTATCACCACTCTGAAAAATAAACGTCTGGAAAAAAATACTCTACTTCTTCTAACATAAATAAAAATAGGTTGTCTTTTTCTAACTGCACCTACGGGTCCACGTGTTTAAGGTCACAAATACATTTTTTTTTTGGATATATAAAGGGGCACTTTGCCTGAAAAAACAATCAGATATTAAGTTTTCCATTAAATAT
The DNA here is from genome assembly GCF_030014295.1 of Loxodonta africana. NCBI lineage: Eukaryota > Metazoa > Chordata > Mammalia > Proboscidea > Elephantidae > Loxodonta > Loxodonta africana. The sequence goes on along the minus strand of NC_087344.1, from coordinate 159,742,106 downwards.
GGATATTCCTGTCTACATGAGTGTCATATCTTGGGGTTCAAATCTTACCAAGTTCAGATCTTCTCACAGTGTGTCTCTTTGTTCTCAATGTATCTTTTTGACCTTACCAAATACTCAGGGTTTGTCTGTCCTAGTTGCATTGTAGTATTTTTCTTTTCACATCAGAACGGAAAATTTCACGTTCCGCTTTTCTGTGCCTTAATTCTCTACACTGGAAGAGATCTCGCCCCCCAGAATGTTTGGTGACTTGTCATTTAGAAAAATTCTGGATACCCTAAAGTTATGAGCCTGTACTCTGAGCTTTCGCCTCATTCTTTCGTAACATGACGATTTGTGGGAGATTAACGTAGGAGAACTCGAAGTCTCCAGCAAGCTAAAGCAACAACCCTGGAAGGGACCCTAACTCACGGAGGGGAGGCCCAGAGGTGGCTCACCTCCGGTGCTTCCAGGAGGATGGCTGGGCCTGGAAAATGCCCCCTGCAAGCCCCAAGGCTCCCCAGACATCCCCTCCTCCCGGGGTCGGAAACCTTCCCTCCTCGCCCTGCTGACCAGAGAGAACATTTGGCGAGCTTCTTTCCTCGTCCAAGTCTCTAGCAGCGGCCTTCTCACTGGGCCACCGCCTCCTCTGTGGTCCCCGCGGCGCCCGCCCCCGTCGGTCCGGTTCGCGCTCCGCAGCCGCGGACCCGACGGCCTCCTGCAGCGCCCCCTGCCCTACACGTCCAGGACGTGGTTGAGATAGGAGATGTAGCAGATGGCCAGGCGCAGGATCTCGATCTTGGAGAGCTTCTTGTCCGGGGGCAGCGTGGGCAGCAGTTTGCGGAGCTCGGCGAAGGCCAGGTTGAAGGCTTCCACGCGGATGCGCTCGCGGGTGGCGTGGGCCGAGCGGTACTTGGCGGTGGCGCGCCGGCGGCGGCGCTTCTCCTCGCGGCTCAGCTGCTGCGGGTGCGGGTAGAGCGCGGCCCGGCTGCCGCCCTTGCCGTCTCCCTCGGCCTCCTCCACCGGCTCCACGTCCGACACGTTGCCCAGCACCTTTGGGTCCGCGCCGCCCAGCGACTCCGGGTCCGAGTGTGCCGAGCTGGGGTGGTCCGAGTCGGCGGCTTGGTCCGGACTCAGCATCATTTTGGAGGCTGAGGGGGAGTCAGAAGATCAATCAATAAAAGGAACCAGCCTTTCTTTCTCAGAGCGGGCAGGGGCCTACCACGCCCGCCCTGCCCGCGGGCTCGAGGAGGGACTTTCTCGGTGCCGCGTCCGCGCGTCCCGGTCCGCTCCCCACACCGAGCTGCTGCGCGTGGCCGAGCAGGCCGCGGCCTTAGGGAGGGCACCCCGAGGGCAGGCCCGAAGGCCGGAGCCCCGCGCCTCCCCACAGCGCCGGCTCCGAGGCCGCATCCTGGGCTCAACGGCTCGGCTTGCAGGAGACGGAGACCGGCCTGTGGGCCTGGTCCGGGACGGCCGCCGGGCCGAGACTGGGTTTTTGTGCCTTCTCCGGCCAAATACCAACTCTGCGATTCCGCCTCCCTACTCTCTTCCTCTTTCCTGACAAACGAATGATTCCTAAGGACGATACATCTGGTGTTACCAGGGGCGGGGAGACGAGGCGTGCGTGGCCTAGCCGCCCCGAGGGCCCCCGGCACAGCAGCGGGAGAGCCGCGGCGCCCGACGGCCTCACGCGGGTCTGGGGCGGCTCGGGTGCTCGCGGGTGCCGGGACTGAGGAGGGCACGCCGGACCCCTGCGCTGGGGTGGGGGCCTAGAGGAACCCCAGGCCCGAGAGCAAGCGGCCGGGAGCGAGAAGACTTCCTCGCCCCACTCGCGCCTCTCCATGAAAATAGAGAAATGACTAAACAAACGTGGAGGCTACTTTCAACTGCAAATTGCCTCGTATGCCCTTGCAGGCTTCTGGGGCACCATCTGTCACGCGGACAACCACACACATCGGGGACCTGGAGACGCGGCGGCGTGGGAGAAAACAATGCGCCCGGCAGTGGGCCGGCCACCTCGGGGAAAAATACCGGCGGCCGGGTCGCTGCGGAAGGAGAGGCCGGGGAGGAACCGGGAGGGCCCGGTGCGGGAGCAGGCGGCTCCACGCGTCTTGCCCGGGGCCGAGCTGCTTCTTCTCCCGCAAAGTTCTGGCCTTCCCGGGGCCTGAGCTCGGGAGCCCGGAGCTGCCCCCGGGCGGCCTGGCAAAGGCCCAGCGAGTCTGTCCTTAGCTTTCCTCTAACGATGCCCTCCTGGAAAGGCCACCTCTCCAGGCTCCTCCCGGGCGCATGGAAGACGGAACCCGATTGCGCGCCTTCTTGGAGGGACTCGCTCAGAATCTCTGGACTTCGGGGGAATTCGGGCTTCCAGAAAGGGGTCGGCAGGAGAGAAAAGGCGCCTGCGGGTGCTGCGCGCCCCGACCGCGGGCACAGGGTGGGAGGACCAGGCTGCGAAGCCCGGGCCCCAGGGTGTGTCGCCCGAGCCACTCTTGTCGCGGGAGAAATCCGCGTCGGTGACGTGTAGGAGGGTTTGCTGCTAGAGAAACAAAAGCAAGGGGGTGTGTGATCGGTTCCCAACGCTGCACTTGCTTTTGAGTGAATCTGGCTCCAAAACAGCTTTCATTTCCTTGCGAGAACAGGTCCTCTGAAGCAAAATAAAAACAAATGCTCCAAGTGAACTGTACGTGACTCCCTACGGGCTTTTCGCCGATAAATTTATAAGTAGGACAACTTACACCTACACATTTAGCTTGAAAGGGCATAAACAAATATGCGAGTAATGGCAAATCACAATAAGCCTCCATATAGTTGTAGTTTGGATCAAAAGTTCCTGGGTTGCCCCCAAAGCATGTTAAATTCTCCACCACGTATCTTTCTAAAATAGTCGTAAGTAGCTTGCCGTGTATGCATTTTATTTATTTAATAATTAACCGAAATGCATCTATAAATGCAATATGAACAACCTAACTTAGTTTCAAGCTGTTAAAAAAAAAAAAGATTTAAAGGAGACTTACCTTGTAAAAGCCTTTTCAATAACCTTCTCTCCAATCTTTTAGAGTTAAAATTCCAGGAAGTATCAGGAGGGAAATTCCGGGAAATATTAAAAGCAGCCAATATTTATTACATTCAACAATGAAAAAGCAGCTGTCATCTCTCTGGTGTCCACAGCGAGGGATGATAATATCTCAGGATGTGAGCGGCATGAATGATTGTTCACTTAGTGGATAGATCAAAAACGCCTTTTTCTTTTAAATGTTTTCGAACATTTCGAGAAATTCGTTGTTGGTTTTTTTTTTTTTTTTTTAAACGATGTGTTGACAAGTCCGGTGCCTTTTTTCCTCTTCTAGGTCTCTATAAATAACAAAAGAGATGCAGAGATAAACACCGTCACAGCGAAGGGCTGGTTCCTCCACTTTCTAACAGCGGAAGAATCAATAAGAAAGATGGTTAAGATAAGACTCTGCTCAGGTCGGACTCCTCTCCTTTCCTTATTACGGCTGAGAGAAACCGGGAAGCGCGGGGCAGAGATGCGATCTTGGTTAGAAGTGATTTTTTTTTTTTTTTTTTGGAGATAGGCTTTGTTCAGCTGTTGTCTCCCTAATTCCCAGGAACACAATCCTGTAACTCAGAGTTAAGGTTGCCTCTTTTTCTTCCCTCAATTACTTGAATGTTGTATAAACAGAAATCTATTTTCCGTTTCAAAGTCTTTCAAGCCTTGCTTACATCCCCCGCCCTCACCCCCTCCTTTCTTTACCTTGTAGCAAAATAATATAGTCAGTGGCTTAGAGATGCCTGGAGAAAGGCTGGTGAAAAGTGAACGTCCCCCGGAGTAACAGTGACAGCGAAGCGGAGAAAGACGGGAGAGAGTGGAAGAGCCAGAGCAAAGAGGCAGAGATGCGTGTGTGGCTTCTTGACTCTCCTGGTACCAATTGATTCAGCCTAGAGATGGTGGAAGAGATAAAGGCTTAAGAAGGGGGATGGAATTTTTTTCCCCTAAATTGATATTTAATGGGAAATCCTATTGGACAGAAACCTGGACATGAGTCACTTAATTGGACTTGACATCTGTCACAGTGTGGGAGTTTTCACAGCCCAAATATTTTAGCAGATCAGATTCCCACTGAATCTGTGCCATAAAATATAACAGTTGAAAGCAGTCCATGATGGAAACCTTAGCCTCCAAAAAGCCTCTAGCCATAATCAGACTACTTCTGTTTTTCAGATTATTGATGCAGTATTTAAGTGCAAATAAACACCGTATTGACTGTGGAAAAATTTCCCTGGCATATCAAAAAATCATCATCTTTCTTTAATGTTTAGGAAAATATTTGTGTCCAAACATGGAAATATATACTATACAAGACACTACATTGAATATAAAGTATTCATATATACAGCAGCTAATGTTTATTAGTGATTATTTATACATTTCAAAATACACCTCAGTGAGGCTTGATTAAGTGTATTAATATTTTTGAGAGGTATTCTGCCATTGGGTTAATTTACCAATAGATAAGCAGATCATAGAAACCTTTCAATAGATTAAATCATTGATTGAACTGGGAATAGAATCAAGATATCATAATTTCAGGAACTACGATGTGAGACCATCCTACTCTTCCAAGTGTGTTTGTTTTTCTCTTCACCCACTCATCTGTTCAGGTTAAAATATGGCACACTACATGTGTGGATTACCGTGCTTCCTTCTGGCCTCTCTTAACATGCGAATACATTCAGCTGCGCACCAGTGCACTAGGCTGGGATGTAAACACACGCAAATCACCAGTGTATTCCAGCCTTTGCCTTACACAACCTCGTGGCCCTAAATTTATTTGCCTTATAACAAAAGGGAAAATCCAGTTCAATTTTTTTTTTCATTTTGTGGAGATACCGTTAGTCCCCAACCATTACATACCAATTGCAATCATTTTAGCTTTTTTGATTGGACAAACTTAAAAAATGAGAGCATTGTAGCCTGACTCCCTACCTCCCCAATCCCTGGAGAAATATTTGTGAGGAGAGGGGTCCTCACTTTCCCTTCTTTATCAATTTTGCCCTAAAATAGAGGTCCTGTCAGGGGGGTTGAGCAGCCCACCCCTGGGAGTGCCCCTCAGGGTTCTTCATGGCGGACACAACTACTGTTTGATTTTGTACATATTTTTCAACCTCTGGGAGATTCCTGGACCAGAATGGGATGGGGATGTGGACAGTGGGAGTGCCTCCACAGAGTAGGGGGCACCAACACTTCCCAGTCCTGTCTCTGCCAGCACCAGCACAGAAGTACATTTTAAATGTCCCCAGGACACTTAAGTGGAGGCAGAAGCCAGCCACATACAGGTGGTAATGGAAACAGGCGAGTGGATGAACTCCCCAAAGTAGTAAACAAGAAGGCAGAAGGAAAGAGCCAACACTAAGCATTCACACACTGGAAGTGTACACAAAGATGCACACCCACAGATACCTACCTGTGCCTCTTCCTCCCCCATTACCCACACAAGCCGGCTGGCTCTACCAGACCCCCACGTACTCAGACCGACAGACTGAAAAATCTGGTGGGCTCTAATCACCATAGTCCCGGAGGCAGATGCTAGAGTGGAAACAGACTGGTATCTCTGGTTACCCTGATGTTGTATGTGTGTGTGTTTGCGCACCCACCTGCGTGTGTGTGTACATATCAGGGCAGGTTAGATTCAGCTATGGAGTGTGTGGATCCAGGACACATTCTATTTATGTTTAGGCTTACTCATGCCACACTTACAGCCTGCATGTATGTAAGTTAATACTTACATTAGTAAGCATGTGTAAACAGGTGCACACTCAGAACCACACACAGTCATGCCTACACATATGGTTATCATCATGAACACGGATGGACTCACACACATACCATACTCTGCTCCGGGAACAACCCCCCTCCCCCTCCTTTGCCTTTTCCAAGACCTCCCTGGCACAGATGGTCCCTCCTTCTGTGCTCCATAGCACTCTTTTTGTATTTCCCTTAGAGACCACATGTTGTGTACCATGATTCTTGGTCTACCTCTCTCTCCCACTGGACTGTGATGCTTTCAGGGAAGGTCTGTAGCTTGTATTTCTAGCACCAACCATCCTATGGTTGGATGTCTGTGCTTAACAGATTATAAACACTCATTACATTTACGTGAATGACCCTCTATGTATGGAGGCACCCAGTATATTTGTAACATAGAAACACTTTCACAAAAAGACACCCATGGTTTCAGCTCTACCAGTTTTCTCTCCTTTAAAGCGAGGTTAATAATCCTATCCTACTCACTTCACAGGGTTGTTATATGGAAGTATTAAAAAATATATTAAACACCATACAAATTAAGATATTATGGAATACAGGAGTAATATTAAATAATATTAAATGCAGTTGGGAGAGAGCATAGCAGTAACTATAAGAGCCAGACTTCCTGGCTCTATCATATCCTAGCTGTGTGAACTTAGGTGAGTTGCTTAGCATTTCTGGATTTCAGTTTTCTAATCTGTAAAATGGGAATAACAAATGTATGTTATGTTATATCGTGTCATTTTTTTCCCCAAGGATGAACAAGATAATCTATATAAAGTGCTTAAACTAATGGGTAGAACACATGCTTACTAAATGTTGGCTATTAATATTGTTAGTAATATTATTCTTATTATTCAATATAAATACATATTGAAAGCCAGATCTATATTTACATAGAAATATAACTATTCAGGTATACTCACCCAGATGATGTGTGTGTGTGTTTGCATTTGTGTGTGTGAGTACTTTCCATGTGTGAGACATAGGTCTAGGAATTGTGCACATGTTAACTTATTTAATATTCACCACACACTTACGAGGTAGGTCTTCTTTTCCCAATTTTGCATACAAGGAAACTGGGACATGGAGAAGTTGGTAATCTTATTCAATGTCATCACATAGCTAGGTTATCACAAAGCTAGTGAGTTATGGCCCCAAGATTTAGATTTAAATTCAGAAAGTGCACCCTCAACCACTAAGGGTTCCTGCCTCTGTGGTCCTTGTACAAATACACGCATGTAGAAGAATCTTTCACCAAATGAAATGCACATGCTGAAGGAGAAATATATATACACAACGAATCGTTATACTGTCACTGCACCTGGAGGTGGGCAGTGAGCCAACTCAGTTTTAAATACCTACTAGTGAATCGAATTGAAAGCAACAGGTTTGGGTTTTTTTGTTTGTTTTTTAAGTGCATCTAGGGAAACCCTGGTGGCGTAGTGGTTAAGTGCTATGGCCAACCAAAACGTTGGCATTTCGAATCCACCGGGTGCTCCTTGGAAACTCTACGGGGGCAGTTCTACTCTGTTCTATAGGGTCGCTATGAGTTGGAATCAACTCAACGGCAACAGGTTTGTTCTGTTTTTTTTTAGTGCAATCTAGAATTGTGCTAGACACTTTTGGACAACAAACACATTAGGATTATTTAACTCCACTAGGCAGCTGTTTGTTTCCAATCTACATTCTTAAATTTTGCATCCCATTAGTACAAATGTTTAGCATACATATCCAACACGTGTATACAAACAAAAAACCAAACCCATTGCCTTAGAGTCAATTCGGCCTCATAGCGACCCTATAGGGCAGGGTAGAACTGTCCCATAGGGTTTCCAAGGAGCGGCTGGTGGATTCAAACTGTCAACCTTTTGGCTAGCAGACCTAGCACACCGCAGTTCTTAACCACTGCACCACTAGGGTTCCAATACATGTATATTTATTATTAATAGACTTCATACATATACTACTACACTATAAAGTATATACAAAAAAAGACATTTGAAAAACATGATAAATATAAACTTACTAATATTTATGAAATATTTTTCTTTATCAACAGTAAAAAACCTATTAGCAGCACATTGTTAATATTATACACATATTTTTTTCTTTAGAGCAGTAAGGCTCATTTGTTAAAATCATTGTCTAACACGTGGTAAAGTGGCTTGTTGGTCTGGTTTTAAGCTCCATTTGTTTAGATCTCTGGTTTTTACGGCTGACATCGCAGAAAAAGATGTAATACAAAATTTCAAACGTCCAAATAGAAGTCCATCATTAACTGTATTAACTAAATTATGATTTTCATTTCATTATGTTATCCATTAAATATGCCAAAGGTTTGCTGATACTTGGCTAATAAGTTTCCTTTTACTGTGAATTATTTACGCCTGTAAAATAATCAGTGAAACAATCAGTATTTTTAACAAATATGTGCAAAACCCTCTGAAACTCATTATTTGGAAGATTTTAAAAGTTTAGAAATTTCTGCTTCTGTCTGTTTTAAATCTTCAGTTTTAAGAGATTCGAATATATGGCAAGGAGCCCTGGTGCTACAGTGGTTAAGCGTTTGTCTGCTAACCAAGAGGTTGGCAGTTCAAATCCACCAGCCACTCCCTGGTAAACTCTATAGGGCAATTCTGCTCTCTCCTATAGGGTTGCTATGAGTCACGCGCTTTTATTGTTTTTGGTAGCAAAAAACAAAACAAAACACATAACTCTATAAATGTTTCTAAAGATGTTTTCAAAAATGCTTTGTCTGGTGCAAATTCTTTTTTTTGTTGTTGTTAGCACTGAACTTTGAAAAATATATACTTTGTTTTTTTAAAAAACACATTGAGTGTTTATTTTTTCAAAAACTCTGCTGGTAGCATGCTATTGACAGCTGTTTGTTGTATATAAATATTAAAAAAAAAAAAGACAATGCGTTCAGAACACTAGTCTTAAACTTGAACAACTCTTAAGTTCTTTCCTACTTGTTAGCCAGTATATTCTTTGAGGGAAGGGGGATTTTTACAGCCTCTCCATTTCATTTATAGCAAAAATTCTCATATATTTTAAAGAGCTCCTATTTCTAAAATTAACTACATAGGTGACATTCCGTACACTTCTGCTTCAACTTCCCTGTGGCAAATTCTTCCCTAGAATTATTTAGTGAATGAGTTTTATTTGAGGTGGTATCGCTGCCTCCTTATATTTATTTGAGCTAAAGCAGCCATTTCCTCAGTAGCTTCACCTCCACAGTTTTTTCAATAAAACGTGCTTTTTATTAAGGATCATTTCAGTTTTGAATCTATCTTCTCCCATATATCTTTCCTTTAATGGCCTCCTAGAAAAAGAATTTCTTGATGTATTTCATTACTAAAACAGAATCTCTAAAATACCATGAGCTGAAACATGGTAGAAATAGCTGTTCTTTCATCCAACTAAATAGCAAATCTTCGACACTGCATAAATTGGTCTAATACTTGTTTCTTCAGGTCTTCAGCAGTATTTCCCAGTTGTCTATCAGCAGAATTTGCCAGCACAGAAAAGCGTTTTGGTTTGTCACTTCATCGGTTTCTGTGTACTACGGCATTTTTTTTTTTTTTTTTTTTTTACCATACCTGGAAGAACGTATTTCTCTAAGAGTTTGGCCTTTGCTATCAAGTAAGAAGCCTCAAAAGAGGCTTCTACATAATTATCATTTCTTTCTGCGAAACATTTAAAAGTACTGGATTGAATACAGCATGACTTCAAACATCGCTGAAAAAATTAAGGGATTTCTTTTCCTGCTTTGAGTACTTAAGTTTTTAAAGCAGGTTATTGAAGTATAGGAGTCCCTGGGTGGTGCAAACAGTTAAGCACTCGGCTACTAACCAAAAGGTTGGAGGTTCAAGTCCAACCAGCAGTACCTCAGAAAAAAGGCCTAGTAATCTACCTCTGAAAAATCAGTCATCGAAAGCCCACTGGAGCACAGTTTTTCTGTAACACACATGGAGTTGCCATGAGTCAGAACTGACTTGATGGCAATTGGTTTGGTGTGGTTTTAATGAATTATAATTTACATACAGCACAATTCGCCTTCTAGAGGTGTTCAGTTCTATGAATTTGACAAATGTATACACTCACGTAAGCAACACAATGAAAATATAGAACATTTCCATCACCCTAAAAAGGTCTTTGGTGTTCCTTTGTAGTCAATTCCTTCAGCGACACCCAACCTCAGATAACCACTGATCTGATTTCTGTTCCTATAGTTTTGCCTCTTCCAGAATGTCATCAAAGTGGAATCATACAGTATGTAGACTCTTTTGCTCAGCATAAAGCTTTTGAGACTAATCCACATACACAGCCATTCATTCCCTTTTGTTACTGAATGGTATTTCACCATATGGATGTACCACAATTTGTTCATCCACTCACCGATTAATTCACCAAGCAACCATTTGAGTTGCTTCCAGTTTTTGGATATTAAGAATACAGCTTCTATAACTGCGCATGTACAAGTATTTATGAGTCTATATATACCCAAGAGTGAGAATATTGGGTTATCTGGCGAGTGTGTCTTTACCTTTATAAGACACTGCCAAACTGCTTTACAAAGCAACTGTACCATTTTGCGTTCTCACCAGCAATGTTTGATTTGTTCCACTTCTTCACCAGCATTTGTTATTGTCAGCTTTCACAAATTATTATTTTTAGCCATTCTATTGGGTATCTGGAAACCCTGGTGACGCACTAGTTAAGAGCTAAGGTTGCTAACCAAAAAGTCAGCAGTTCGAATCCACCAAGCTCTCCTTGGAAACCCTATGGGGCAGCTCTCCCGTCCTGTAGGGTCGCTATGAGTTGCAATCGACTTGACAGCAGTGGGTCTGGTTGTTTTATTGAATATCCAGTGTATCTCATTTTTATTTTATCTTTCATTTGCCCCTTTTTCAGCTTTATAGAGATATAGTTTATATACAATAAACTGCATGTATTTGAAGAACACAATTTAATGAGTTTTGACATCTCTATACAACCCTGAAACCATCACTGTAATCAAGATAGTGAACTATCCGTCGTACTCTATAATTCATCTCTCCTCCTGCCCCCTGTTCTCTCCTTCCCATCCCACAGCAAACTACTGCTCTACTTTCTGTCACTAGAGGTTATTTTTGTTTTTAAAATTTTATATAGTCTCATTTGGGGGAGAGCAGCTAGGAGTACATAGCAAGGTGTGTATAAGTTTTTGTATCAGAGACTGACTTGATTTGTAAACTTATACTTAAAGCACAATAAAAAATATATATAAATGGAAAGAAACTATATGTTCTTTTTTTGTCTGCCTTCTTTCATCAGAATAATTACTCTGAGATTCATTCATGTTGTTGTGTCTATCAATAGTTCAGTCCTGTTTATTGCTGAGTAGTTTTTTTAGTACTTGTAGTTGCATTTCCAGAGCTCTTCCTTTTATTATGTAGATCCAAGCTTCTGTCTGATAACATATTCTTTTTACCTGAAGAGGTTCCTTAAATACACATTGCAGAACAGGTTGACTGGCATTGAATTCTTTCACTGACTGCTTTCCTGATGATATCTTTATTTTGCTTTCATTTTTGGAAGGTTTTCTCTAATTATAGGATTCTAAGTTGACAGTTTTGTTTCATTCTTTTTTCAGTACTTTAAATATATTGCTCCATTTCTTTTTGGCTTGCATGACTTCTAATGAAAAGTATGCTGTAATTTTTTTTTAATTGTGCTTTAGGTGAAAGTTTACAGAGCGAATTAATTTCTCATTAAGCAATTAATACACAAATTGTTTTGTGACTTTGGTTGCCAACCCCACAATGTGTCAGCACTCTCCCATTCTCTACCCCAGGGTTCCCTGTTTCCATCAGCCCAGTTTTCCTGTCCCATCCTGCCTTCTCATCTTTGCTTTTGGGCTGGTGTGCCCTTTTAGTTTCGTATACATGATTGAACTATGAAGCATGTTCCTCATGTGTGTTATTGTTTGCCCTATAGACCTGTCTAATGTTCTGCTCAATAGTGAACCTTGGAAGTGACTTCAGTACTGAGTTAAAAGGGTGTCTGGAATAGATAAGCAGTAACTTTGGTGAAGGGAAAGAAAGTACACAATACTGGCGAAGCCAGAACAACTTGACCAAGACAAGGTCATGGAAGCTTCATAAAACCCACCAAACCAAACCTGCTGCTGTCGAGTCGATTCTGACTCATAGTGACCCTGTAGGGCAGAGTAGAACTGCCCCATAGAGTTTTCAAGGAGCTCCTTTTGGTTAGCAGCGGTAGCAATTAACCACTGCGCCACCAGGATTTCTGGAAGCTTCATAGACATATTCAAACTCCCTGAGGGATAGAATTACTGGCCCCAGGGCTGGGGACCACGGTCTCAGGGAACATCTAGCTCAATTGGCATAACATGGTTTATACTTTGGTGAGTAGTGTTTGGGGCCTTAAAAACTTGTGAGCTGCCTTCTAAGGTTCTCCACTGGTCTCACCCCATCTGGAGCAAGGGAGAATGAAGAACACCAAAGACACAAGGGAAAGATTAGTCCAAAGGACTAATGGACCACAACTACCATGGCCTCCATCAGACTGAGTCCAGTACCACTAGATGGTGCCTGGCTACCACCACTGACTGCTCTGACAGGGATCACAACAGAGAGTCCCGGACAGAACTGGAGAAAAATGTAGAACAAAACTCTAACTCATATACACACAAAAAAGACCAGATGTACTGGTTTGATAGAGACTGGAGAAACCCCGAGAGTATGGCCCCCAAACACTCTTTTAACTCAGTACTGAAGTCACTCCTGAAGTTCATTCTTCAGCCAAAGATTAGACAGGCCCGTAAAACAAAAGGAGACTAAATGGGCACACCAGCCCAGGGGCAAGGTCAAGAAGACAGGAGGGGATAGGAAAGCTGGTAATGGGGAACCTAGGGTTGAGAAGGAGGAGTGTTGTGGGGATGGCAACCAACGTCACAAAACAATATGTGCATTAATTGTTTAATGAGAAATCAATTTGCTCTGTACACTTTCATCTAACGTACAATTGAAAAAAAAAATGTCTGGGGCCATACTTTTGGGGTTTCTCCAGGCACTGTCAGACGAGCAATTCTGGTCCTTTTTTTGCGAATTGGAATTTTGTTGTACATTCTTCTCCCACTCTGTCCAGGGCCTTCTGTTGTGACCCTTGTCAAAGCAGTTCGTGGTGGTAGCCAGGCACCATCTAGTAGTGCTGGACTCAGTCTGGTGGAGGTTTTAGTAGTTGTGGTCCATTAGTCTTTTGGACTAATATTTCCCTTGTGTCTTTGGTTTTCTTCATTCTCTTTTCTCCATACAGGATGGGATCAGTAGATGACCAGCTGCAGGATTTTAAGACCCCAGATGCAACTCACCACAGTCCGATGTCAAACATTTTCGTTATAACTTATGCTATACCAATTGCATAGCGTAGATGTCCCTTGAGACCAGGGTCCCCAGCCCTTAGCCCAGTAACTCAGTCGCTCAGGGAGTTTGGATGTGTTCGTGAAGCTGCTATGATTTTGCCTTGGTCAGGTTGTGCCGACTTCCCCAGTGTTGTGTACTGTCTTACATTTCACCAGGGTTCCCACTATCTACTATTTGTTTAGTGTTTTTCCTTCCCCACCTCTCCCCTTACTCATAATCATCAAAGATTGTTTCTTTCTGTGTGTAAACCTTGTTTTTATAATAGTAGTTTCATACAATATTTGGCCTTTCGTGTTTAACTTATTTCATTCAGCATCTCTCCGTCCAAATTCATCCATGTTGTGAGGTGTTTCACAGATTCGCCATTGTTTTTTATCGTTGCATAGTGTTCCATTGTGTGTACACTCCATAGTTTTTAACCCATTCATCTATTGATGAGCACTTAGGTTTTTCCATCTTTTGGCTATTGTGGATAATGCTGCAATGAACACGGGCGTGCATAAGTCAACTCTTATTTGTCTAGGATATATTCCTAGGAGTGAGACTGCTGAATCAGATGGTATTTCTATTTCTAGCTTTTTAAGAAAGCACCGTATCATTTTCCAAAATATTTGTACCATTTTACATTCCCACCAGCAGTGCATAAGAGCTTCAAGCTCCCTGTAGCCTCTGCAACATTCATTATTTTGTTTTTTTTTTTTTTTTGATTCATGCCAGTAACGTCAGAGTGAGATGGTTTCTCATCGTAGTTTTGATTCCTATTTCTCTAATGGCTAGTAATTGTGAGCATTTCCTAATGTGTCTGTTAGCCTCCTGAATGTCTTCTTTGATGAATCGTCTGTTCATATCCTTTGCTCATTTTTTAGTTGAATTGTCTTTTTGTTGTAGAGGTGTTGGATTTTCCTATAGATTTTAGAGATTAGAACTTTGTCAGGTATACTATAGCCAAAATTTTTTCCCAGTCTGTAGGTTCTCTTTTTACTTTTTTGGTGAGATCTTTTCATGAGCATAAGTGTTTAATTTTTAGAAGATTCTATTTATCTAGCTTATCTCCTGGACTTTGTTAGTTATGGTTTGTGATCTATTTATGCTGTATATTAGGGTCCCTACCATTGACTGGAATCGACTCAACTGCATTGGGTTTGGGTTAGCACTGACCCTCTTTTTACTTCCATGATCTTTACAGTTTTTCATTTTATGTTTAGGTCTTTGACTCACTGTGATTAGTATTTGGGTATGGTGTGAGGTATGAGTCCCGTTTCATTTTTTTACAGGTGGGCATCCAGTATTGCCAGCACCATTTGTTAAAAAGACTGTCTTTTTCCCATTTAATGGACTCTGGGCCTTTGTAAAAGATGAAGTGCTTGTAGGTAGATGGATTTACATTTTGGCTCTCCATTCTGTTCCATTGGGCATCGTGTCTGTTGTTATACCAAAACCAAAACCAAAACTCACTGCTGTTGAGCTGATTCCGACTTACAGCGACCCTATGTACCAGGCTATTTTGACTACCATAGCTGTATAGCAGGTTCTGAGGCCAGGTTGTGCAAGGCCTCTTACTTTGTTCTTCTTCTTCAGTAATACTTATGCTTTACTTTATCTTTCCTTTCCATATAAAGTTAATAATTAGATTTTTCATCTCATTAAGAAATGCTATTGGTATTTGGATCAGGATTGCATTGTATTTATAAATTGCTTTGGTTAGAATTGACATTTTCACAATATTTAGTCTTCCTATCTGTGAGCATATGTTTTTCCATTTTTGTAGATCTTTTTTCGTTTCTTGCAGTAGTGTTTTGTAGTTTTTCTTTGTATAAATCTTTTACGTCCCTGGTTAGATTTATTCCTAAGTATTTTAATTTTTTAGGGGCTATTATAAATGGTATTGTTTTCATGGTTTCCTTTTCAGGGTTCTCTTTATTGGTGTGTAGGAATACAACTGCTTTTTGTATGTTTATCTTGTATCCTGCTACTCTGCTGAATCTTTCTATTATTAGTTACAGTAGTTTTCTTGTGGAATCTTTAGAGTTCTCTATGTACGGTATCATATCATCCATGAATAGGGATAGTTTTACTTCTTCCTTAACAATTTCAATGTCCTCTTTCTTTTTATTGGCTTGTTGCTCTAGCTAGCACTTCTAGCACACTGTTAAATAGGAGTGGTGATAAAGGGCATCCTTGTCTTGTTCTCATTCTCAGGGGGAATGTTTTTAGCCTCTCTCCATTGAAAATGATGTTGCCTGTTGGTTTTGTATAGATGCCCTTCATTATGTTGAGGAATTTCTCTTCTATTCCTAGTTCATTGAGAGTTTTTATTAGGAATGGGTGTTGGACTGTATCAAATGCCTTTTTGGTGTCGATTGAGATGATCATGTGATTATTTTCTTTTGTTTTATTTATGTGGTGGGTTACGTTGATTGGTTTTCAAATGTTGAGCCATCCTTGCATACCTGGTATGAATCCCACTTGGTTGTGGTGTATTATTTTTTTGATATGACACTAAATTCTTTTGGCTAGAATTTTGTTGAGAATTTTTGCATCTATATTCATGTCAGATATTAGTCTAATTTTTTGTGGTGTTGCTGCCTGGTTTTGGTATCAGGGTTATGCAGGCTTCACAGAACGAATTTGGAAGTATCCCTTCAATTTCTATATTCTGAAACAGTTTGAGTAGTACTTGTGTGATCTCCCTCTGAATGTTTGGTAGAATTCTCCAGTGAAGCCATCTGGGCCAGGACTTTTTTTTGTTGGGAGTTTTTTTTTAGATTACTTTTTCAGTTTATTCTCTTTTTATAGGTGTGTTCAGATTTTCTACCTCAGTTTGTGTTAGTTTAAGTAGGTAGTGTCTTTCTAGAAATTTGTCCATTTCCTCTAGGTTTTCATATTTGTTGGAGTACATTTTTTTCATACTACTCTGTTGTTATGAGTGGAATTGCACCCCAAAATGTGCATGTTATGGATTGAATTGTGTTCCCCCAAAATATGTGTCAATTTGGTTAGGCCATGATTCCCAGTATTGTGTGGTTGTCCTCCATTTTGTGGTTGTAATTTTATGTTAAAGAGGATTAGGGTGGGATTGTAACACCCTTACTAAGGTCACATCTCTGATTCAATGTAAAGGGAGTTTCCCTGGAGTGTGGCCTGCATTACCTTTTATTATACAAGAGATAAAAGGAAAGGGAAGCAAGTATACCACCAAGAAAGCAGCACTGGGAACAGAGTGTGTCCTCTGGACCTGGGGTCCCTGCGTGGAGAAACTCCAGGAGAAGAGTGATGACAAGGACCTTCTTCTATAGTCTACAGAGAGAGAAAGCTTTCCCCTGGACCTGATGCCCTGAATTTTGACTTCTAGCCTACTAGACTGTGAGAAAATAAATTTCTCTTTGTTAAAGCCATCCACTTGTGGAATTTCTGTTATAGTAGCACTAGATGACTAAGACAGTGTGTCAACCAACTTGACTAGTCCATGATTCCCAGTATTGTGTGACTGTCTAGATTTTATCATCTGATGTGATTTTCCTATGTGTTATAAATCCTATTTCTATGAAGTTAATGAGGCAGGATTAGAGATAGTTATGTTAATGAGGCAGGATTCGCTGTTCAAGATTAGGTTGTGTCTTATGTCAAACTCTTTTGAAATATAAAAGAGAGAAGTGAGCAGAGAGACAGGGGGACCTCATACCACCAAGAAACAAGAGCCAGCACAATAATGCGTCCTTTGGACCTGGGGTCCCTGAGCTGAAAACTCCTAGACCAGGGAAGGATTGATGACAAGGACCTTCCCCCAGAGCCAACAAAGAGAGATAGACTTCCCCTGGAGCTGGCATCCAGAATTGGGACTTCTAGCTTACTAGACTGTGAAAGAATAAATTTCTCTTTGTTAAAGCCAACCACTTGTGGTATTTCTGTTATAGAAGCTCTGAATGACTAAGACATCTATTATGATCCTTTTTATTTCATTTGGGTCTGTTGTAATGTCCCTCATTTCGTTTCTTATTTGGATTATTTGCTCCCTCTCCTGTTTTTCTTTCGTCAATATGCCCAGCGGTTTGTTGATTTTGTTGATCCTTTCAAAGAACCAACTTTTCATTTTGTTGATTCTATTATTTTTCTATTCTCTATTTCATTTATTTCTGCTCTGATCTTTATTATTTTCTTTCTTCTGGTGGCTGTGGGCTTCTTTTGCTGTTCTCTATTTGTTTGAATGGTAGGGCTAATGCTGTGATTTTGTCCCTTTCTTCTTTTTGATGTGTGCGTCTATTGCTATAAATTGACCTATGAGCACTGCTTTTGCTGTGTCCCAGAGGTTTTGGTATAGTGTGTTTTCATTCTTATTTGATTCTAGAAATTTGTTTATTCCATATTTGATTTCTTCTATCACCCATTGGTTTTTAAGGAAGGTGTTATTCAGTTTCCATGTTTTTTATTTTTCATTGCTCTTCCTGTTATTAATTTCTATTTTTATGGCATTGTGATCAGAGAAGATGTTTTGTATTATCTCAACATATCAGATTTTGTTGAGGCTTGCTTTATGGCCTAAGATATGTTCTATTCTAGAGAATATTCCATGTGCATTGGAAAAGAATGTATCATTTTGCTGCTTTTGGGTGGAGTGTTCTATATATGTCTATGAGGTCAAGAGGGTTGATTGTGTCCTCTAGATCTTCCGTATCTTTGCAGAGTTTCTTTCTAGATGTTCTGTCTTTTACTGAGAGTGGTGTGTTGAAGTCTCCTACTAGTATTGTGGAAGTGTCAGTTTCTCTCTTCAGTGCTGTTAAGAGTTTGTTTTGTGTATTTTGGAGCCCTATTATTGGGCGCATAGATATTTATTAAGGTCATCATGGTGGATTGTCTCTTTAATCATTATGTAAAGCCCTTCCTTGTCGTTTATGGTGGATTTTGTTTTAAAACCGATATTATCTGAGATTAGTATTGACACTCCTGCTCTTTTTTGGTTACTGTTTGCTTGATATATTTTTTCCATCCCTGGATTTTTAATATATTTATGTCTTTGTTCTAAGGTGTATCTCTTGTAGACAGCATATTGATGAGTCATTTTTAAAAAATCCATTCTGTCATTTTCTGTCTCTTTACAGGTGCATTTAAGCCATTTACAATCAATGCGATTATCAATAGGTGTGAGTTTATTGCTGTCATTTTGTAGTGCTTTTGTGTGTGTGTGTGTGTGTGTGTGTGTGAGTGTGTGGTGCTGAGGTTTTCTTTGTTCCTCTTACTCTTCTGTGCTGAGCTCCTTTTGTTTGTGGAATTTATTTTTGTTTCTTTCATTATTGTAGATTTTGTGTTTACTGAGACTTTGTTTTTCATCTTTATTTTGATGAGTAAGTTTGTTAACTTTCTTTGTGGTTACCTTGAAATTTTTCCTTATCTTCCTAAGTTTGAACCAGTCTTTTATTACTTGATATCACCTTGACTTCCTCTCCATTTGAAAGTTCCATACCTACACCATGTATTCCCCCATTGTTGTTCTGTCATTGTCATCATTTATAGATTGACAGCCCTATTTCTATTTTAAATCTTTTAGTTTTGTTTTATCCTTAAGAGCTTATTACCTATGTCAGTATCTGGCTGATACTGGCTTGTGTCCTAGATTCAGGTTGTCTGAACTAGTTTATTCTAATCAAAGTACTCCTTTTAATAATTCTTGTAAGTTTGGTTTGGTTTTTACAAATTCCCTTAATTTCTGTTTTTCTGGAAGTGTCCTAATTTCACCGTCATATTGAAGAGAGAGTTTTGTGGGATATGTTATTCTTGGTTGGCAATTTTTTTCTTTCAAGGTTATATATGTCATCTCATTGCCTTCTTGCCTGCATGGTTACTGCTGATTAATCAGAGTTTAGTCTTATTGTTTCCTCTTTTTATGTGACTTTTTATTTTTCTTGAGCTGCTCAGGGTTCTTCCTTTGTCTTTGATTTTGGCCAATGTGATTATGATATGTCCTGATGACTTTCTTTTGGGGTCTGTCCTATTGGGTTCATTGAGTTTCTTGGATGGTCAGCTTTTCATCTTTCATGATATTAGGGAAGTTTTTTGTCAGCAAATCTTCAACTATCCTCTCTGTTTTCCATTTTCTCACCCTATTCTGGAACTTCGATCACGTGCAAATTTTTGCTCTTGGTTGCTTTCCACATAGTTCTTAGATTTTCTTCATTCTTTTCTCTGATTTTTCCTCAAAGCGGTATCCATGGACTTGGCTTCAATTTCATTGATTCTTTCATTGTTTCAAATTTGCTCCTAAAACCTTTCATTGTGTTATCTATTGCTGAAATTTTGTTTATCTTTTGGATTCCTAATTGCTGTTTTTGTATGATTTCTAATTTTTTATTTATTTTGACATTTTGTTCTTGTATTGTTTTCCTGAATTCTTCTATTGCTTTGTCTGTGCTTTCTTTAATTTTGGCTATGTTTCAGTTAGTTTTGTCTGTTTTCTCCATGGTTTTGTCTGTATTTTCCTTGCTTTCTTTCCTAATCTCTTGGACAGCCCTGAATATTAGACTTTTGAATTTCTCATCAGATAGTTCACTGACTTTTCTTCTGCTGGGACTCATCTGGTGCTTTATTTTGGTCATTTACTGGAGCCGTCATTTTTTTAAAATACGTTTTGACATTGTCTGCTGTGTATGAGATATTCAGGTATTATTTTCCTTATTTATTGATTATAAGTTTGTTTGTTTCATCCTGAATTTTTGTTTTGCTTGGTTATGTCTGGGTGGGCAGGCTGGGTGGACTTTGTTGCTTGCTTGTCTGTGGACACAATAGTTCTCATCACTTTGGATGTGCAGGGCTGATAGCTCAGTTATGGTGCAGCAGGGGGGAAGAGGTAGAGATGGGTCATATGTCCGTGGTGTGAACTGGGCCAGGGCTGGGGGCTGAAGCGGAGCCCATGGTGGGGCGGGCTGGCTCCCCTCAGGATCACAGAGTGCAGCTATACAGGGGCTGAACTTGCAGGGAGAGGTCTGGGGGTCCTGGCTTGTTCCCCTCAGGGCCATGGAGAGCAGCAATGTAGAGGCTGAGCCAGCAGGAAGGGGTCGGGGGGTCTAGGCCAGGCCCCCTTGGGCTGCAGAGTATGGCGATGCAGGGGCTGAGCTGGCCAGGAGGAGTCTGGGGGTCTGGACTGGTTCCCCTTGGGCCATGGAGCACGGAGACACGGGTGCCAAGCCTGTCAAGAGGGGCCTGGGTATCTGGCTGGAGGAATTGAGGAGAGAAGCAGGAGGGGAGCAAGGTAGGGGCAGAGGAGGTTACATGGAGGAGGGCAATAGGGTGTGATAGTACTGTGGTTCCCAGCAGCCAGGGCTGCTGGGATGGGGCAGTTCTTGCTGTTATTCACCAGAGGGGAGGGGGTTGTTGGAGCACACCCCTGTGGTTACTAGGTGAGAGAGTCTGGGTTCCTCTTTGAGTTGCAGCCAGCAAACATAGTCTTACTTAACCCTGAGTGTGTCTGCATCATATATCCATCTTCTTTTGGGAATTCTGTGGAGCTGCCTTTCTGCATGCGGGGTTGTTGGCTTTATTCCAAGATGGCCACACTGAGTCATACCATTTGACCAGAAACCTCCTCTCCACATCTCTACTCCTTTTGCCATTTTCTATCGGTTTCTTTTTGTCAGTGGTTTCTGATCTAATACTTTATCCCTTCATTTAAGGTTCAGGGTTCTAGGATTGATGCCTGTATCTGTTTTATTTGGTTTCTTGAGTCTTTGTTGCAGCAGGATGGATTTGTGTATCTGATTAATCTGCCATCTTGACTCCACCTCCAGTATGCTGTAATTCTTATTTTTGTTATGTATATAATGTGTTCTCTATCCTCTTTTTTTATACTCTAGCTGATTTCAAATTTTTCTCTTTATCTTAGGTTTTCAGTAGGTTGACTATGATGTATCTAGGTGTGTGTAAAGTTGTTTTGTTTGATTGGTTGGTTTTGGTGTGTATCCTCTTTGTGGTTATCTTAGCTGTGGTATGCTGTCATTCATTATATCTTGAAACATTCTTAGTCATTATTTCTTCAGATGTTTCTTCTTCTCCATTCTCTTATCTTTATGGAACTTCCATTACATGTGTGTTAAAATGTTTGATACTGTCTCACATCTCTTGGATGTTCTGTTCTGTTTTTTGTTTGTTTTACTCTTTTCTGTCTTTTTGTGTTTTGTTTTCCAATCTTCAAATTTTGTATTGACCAGTCTTCAAGTTTATTGATTCTTTCCTCAGCTGGGTTCAGGC
Organism: Loxodonta africana; assembly: GCF_030014295.1. Lineage (NCBI taxonomy): Eukaryota > Metazoa > Chordata > Mammalia > Proboscidea > Elephantidae > Loxodonta > Loxodonta africana. The sequence continues at coordinate 159,720,656 of NC_087344.1, read as the reverse complement.
TACTGATGCGCATGTTGAAGGCACTTTTCATTTCTGATATTGGGTTGGGTTTTATTATTTCTAGCATTTCCATCTCTCTTCTCAAATCCCCTATCTGTTTATGCATGTTGTCTATCATTTCTACTATATCCTTTACACATTAATCATAGTTTTTTTAAAATCCCCACCTGCTAGTTCCAACATCTGGCTATTCCCTGTTTATTTCTGTTGAATACTCTGTGTCTTAACAATCGTATGTGTTTGTGTGTGATGTAATTTTTGAGTAAATGCCAGACATTTGATGTAGAACAGTAGAGAGAAGGTAAATATTATTTACGCCTGGAAGTAAGCACTACTCTTCTTCTGTTAGGCCATCAGTATGGACTATTGAGTTAATCTAGTCAGGAGTTAAGCTGGGTTTGGGTTTCATTGTCGCTTTCGTTACTGTCAGTACATCACAGGCTTCAAATTTTTCTAGTAGTGGTCTGCCTTTGCCTTGTGCTTAGGGTGCCAGAGGTTTTTCTCAGAATTATTGCTTCATCATTAACTTTCAGCTTTCTTGCATGCCTATACCACAGAGAAGGTCTTTCACCATCTGCTTGTCCCATTCCCAGCTGTAGGCTGCTATTGCCAGTTACTTCACGTTAGCCTTGTGCTGGAGGTAAGAGCGTTTCTGTGCTGTTCTGCTTCAGCCTTAGGGAGGGCCGACGTACTTGGGGCTCAGGTCTGAGTCGTTCTCTGCATTTCTGTTCCTCCTTGTAGAAGAAAAATTCTACCCTGTATTTGTGGTTGCTCTTGGGCAGGAGTTTTCTTCCCATCCCCCAGTGGTAAGAAACCTCTGTCTGATATTAATTTAGGATCTCAGGCCAAAGATAGTTTTGTGCTTCTCCCCCAGAGATAGTCTTTTTTTATAACCTTTCCTTCTCTCCATAATACATCTTTTCCTGTGCATTGGACAATAAGCAGTCTTTGCTGCCCCTCCCCCAGCAGCTTAAAGCTTTTGCTTCATATGACAGAAGTCAGGGGAAGTGCATATGGTTTTGTGCATGACCACAAACAACTGCCAGTTACCTCCCGTACCCCCGCTCTGCCTCTATCTTTTTCATGAGCACTCAGTAGACGTCTAAGGATAGGACCTTGTGAATGAGCTTGAACTCCCCTTGGTTGGAGCCCTCACTATTCTGGACTGATACACCAGCCTACACTTGACCTTTGGCTGTACCTTAAAATCATAGCTGATTTCTTCTTCCTCATCTGTGATGGCTCAGTGGGTAAGAGCTCAGCAGTAAAATGTTAGCAGTTCAGATCCACCAGCTACTCCTTAGAAACCCTCCGGGGCAGTTCTACCCTGCCTTAAAGGGTCACTAAGAGTTGGGATCAACTCAATGGCAATGGGTTTGGTTTTTTCGTTGTTGTTGTGTACTTGTATCAAGACATGTACCTCCTTCTTATGTGCTCTGCCACAGGTGAGAGAGTTTGTGTCTCCTGTCTCCTTGGAAGGGCTTGCCCTTCTTTGGAATTCAAGTTATTCAGTTGTCTTTTGACTTCAGCTCTTTGACAAGTTCAGGAAAAGTTAAGATTTTTCTGCTAATGAAAAGGTTGGCAGTTTGAATCCACCAGGTGCTCCCTGGAAACTCTATGGGCCAGTTCTACTCTGTCCTATAGGGTTCCTATGAGTAGGAATCGACTCAACAGCAGTGGGTGTGGTTTGATTTTGGTTTATATGTGTCTGCATGTGTATATACATAATATATAGAGAGTGAATACATACATACACACATATTTTTATATATGTATACATATTTTGTGTATGTATACATGCACATGGAAACCCTGGTGGCTTAGTGGTTAACAGCTACAGCTGCTAACCAAAAAGTCAGCAGTTCAAATCCACCAGGTGCTCCTTGGAAACTCTATGACGCAGTTCTACTCTGTCTTATAGGGTCGCTATGAGTTGGAATGATCGAAGAAGAATTGATGCCTTTGAACTGTGTTGGCAAAGAACATTGACTATACCATAGACTGCCAGAAGAACAAACAATCTGTCTTGGAAGAAGTATAGCCAGAATCCTCCTTAGAAGCAAGGATGGTAAGACTTTGGGACCAGTCCCTGGAGAAGGACATCATATTTGGTAAAGTAGTGGGTCAGCAAGAAAGAGGAAGACCCTTAATGAGATGACTTGACACAGTGGCTGCAACAATGGGCTCAAGTACAACAATGATTGTGAGGATGGTGCAGAATCGGGCAGAATTCAGTTCTTTTGTACGTAAGGTCACCATGAGTTGGAACCGACTCGAAGGCGCAGCACGACAACAAATGTAACCTTAATATGCCTACCGCAGAGCAGGATTTTCTGAGCACACAGTGAAATGCTCTGAGAGGGAAGAGAGCACTGTGAGGTCAAATCAAAGAAGAGGAAGCAAAAAGCAGTTTGGATTTTGAATAGGAAGGCTGGAACACAAAGATAGCTTGTAGTTGGAGCAGAGAACAAGGTTGTCTAGATTGAGGACATGGGTGCTTGACTGGACAAAGAGCTCCTTTTGTGAAGAGGGGATCTGAGGCCCCTGAGGGGAGGCCAGAGGCCTAAGTGAGCTGGGGAGAGTGGTCTGTGGGCTGGGGAAGCTCTGCACCCCCAGGTGCTGAGGCTTGAACTGTAGCCCCAGAGGACTTCACGGGCTGAGGGGATAGAGAGAGGCCAGGAAGTCAGTTCCTCTCAGATGTCCTAGCTCGCAATCCTTTTCAGCCACCACACTGCCACATTGATTTTCCCTTTTACCTGCTTTCCCTAGATCCCTGGTACCTTATTTTCCCTTCCTTGCCCCACTTCCCCCTCCCCCACCCCACTTTCTCCTCCCACAGAGGGCATGACACCTTGTAATTGTGGCACTACCAAGGGGAAAAAAGAGCCTCCACAGAAGTCCATTTTCCAGATGACAGAAACTTAGTCCTTAGAGTGCCAAACTTATATTTAATTTTTTTAAAAAGAAATTGACCAATTTTTAAAATGTTATCCATTTTGATAAAACTTTCTGATGGAAGTTGCTTGATTAAATGACCATATGAAATATGATTTAAGTTTTTCTTAATGACAGGGGGCCTTGTGTCTGTTTTAAAAGGAGGCAGCATATAAATAATAAATAAGTGAATGATGGTGACTAGGGTCATCATTATCGACATTAATTACACATCAGGTTATAATATGCTGATGCTCAAGGGACTCCTGATAGGCCAGTATCAGCCTATGTGTTGCCTTACTAAGTAGTCCCTAACAGCCCTGCTCTAAAAGTCCTATGGTCAGCTTCGTTGTTGTTGTCGTTGTTTTGTCTCTTCCTTTTCCCCCCTTTATTACTTCTCGGTATTCTTGGTATGACCTCCTTCTTCTAATCAGTTGCTTTATTTTTCACCTTATGATTTAGATTAAATCACAAAGGCAATTCTACATCCCTAATGAGATCATTCACTTGGACTTTGTGACTGCTATTTGCTGTTCCGAGACCTTGGTGCCTTCTTCCAGAATTAGAATTGTGTTCTGATTGGTAGATATTGCCTATAGTCTGATTTTATTTATTTAAAAATATTTATTGACTACTCACTACACACAGCCTCTGAGCTAGGGACTGAGGCAAACCAGAAAACAGGAAGGTCTCTGTCACCATGAAGCTTATAGTTAGAGGCAGAGACGATGATAAAAAAAAAAAGGCACAGACAAAAATTACAAGTTGAGAAAAAAATAAATGAAGGAAGCAAATGGAATGATGAACTAGAGAATATTAGTGTCTTCCTTTGGTGTATGTGTGGCAGGGGTGGGGGCTAATTGAGACTGGGTGATCATAGGAGGCCTCTTTCTGAAAGTTGGAAGAACTGTGATCTCAGAGAGAGCACTGCATGTTCAAAGTTGGCAAAGAGGGGAAGACCTTGGTGCTTATGAGAAACTGAAAAAAAACTAGTCTGGCTGGAGTGTGGAAAGTGTGAGGGGAAGAGAGGCACAAGATGTGGATGACAAGGGGCCAAGGCCAGATGATGTCGGTGATGTGGGCCATGGCATATACTACCAGAGGTTTGGATTTTACTCTCAGCTTAGTTAGAATTCATTGAAGGGGTGTAAGCATAGAAATAGTGTAATCTGATTTCTTCTGTAAAGTTCCCTCAGCTACTGTGTGGTGAATAGCTTAGAAATGGGAGAGTGAATGTAAGGAGATCAGGTAAAGGCTATTACAATACCCTAAGTAATAGCTGGCAGTGGATAATGAAAGCATTATGCATTACTAAGCAATCATTGTTTATGCCTATATCTGTTTTTAATTTTTAAAAATCTTTTTACTTTTCATTTTGAAATAATTTCAGACTCATAAAAAATAGAAAAATAGCAAACGAAAAATTTCTTTATACCCTTTACACAGCATCTCCAAATATTATCATCTTCCATATTCCAGGAATTTATTATTGATACAGTTCTTGTGGCGCAATGGTTAAGTGCTTGGTTGCTAACCAAAAGGTTGGTGGTTCAAAACCACCCAGCAACTCTTCAGGAGAAAGTCCTGGCAATCTTCTCCCATAAAGATTTCAGCCTAGAAAACCCTACAGGGAAGTTCTACTCTGTCATATGGGGTCTCTATGAGTTGAAATTGACTCGATGACACCTAATAACAACAACAACACAGTAGTATCAACTAAGCTGCATTTCTTATTTCGGTCGCCAATGTTCTTCCCCCCATTCCTACCCCCATACAAGATCTGATTCAGGATTATACACTGCACTTAGTTGTTATGGAACCTAAAAAAAAGAAAAAAACCTATTGCTATCAAGTCTATTCCAACTCCTAGCTACCCTATAGGACAGAGCAGAACTGCCCCATAGGGTTTCTAAGGAGTGGCTGGTGGATTTGAACCATTGACCTTTGGGCTAGCAGCCTAGCGGTTAACCACTGCACCACTTATGTCACCTAAGTCTCTCCAGTCTAGGACAGTTTCTCACTCTTTCTTTGTTTTTCATGATCTGGACACTTTGGAAGAATGTGGCCAGTTATTTCGTTCACTGACTCTCAATTTGGATTCATCTGCTGTTTCTCGATGATTAAATTCAAGTTATACCACAAAATGATACTAGGCCATTCTCAGTGCATCGTATCAGGAGACCCATGAGGACTGTTTGTCATTTACAGGTGATGTTAACTTAGTCACTTGGGTGAAGTGGTATCTGCCATTTATAGTAGGTCTCCCCACTGTATAAACCAAAACCAAACCCAGTGCTGTCGAGTAGATTCCAACTCACAGTGACCCTATAGGAAAGAGTAGAACTGCCCCATAGAGTTTCCAAGGAGCGCCTGGCGGGTTCAAACTGCAGACACTTTGGTTAGCAGCCATAGCATTTAACCACTACGCCACCAAGGTCTCCACTGTATAGCAACTATTTTTCCCTTTGTAAATAATTTATAAGTATTGTGTGGGAAGATACATTGAGACTATGTCAATGTCCTGTTTCTCCTTGGACTTTCCCACTCTAATTTTCATATGTATTGATGATTCTTGCCTACAACAATATTGTGGTGTTTGTCTAGTGGTGATTTTCTATATCATGATTCCTTGTGGTTGTTGTTAGGTGCTGTTGAGTCGACTCCAACCCATAGTGACCCTATGTACAACACAACAAAACACTGCAAAGTCCTGCGCTATCCTCACAATCATTGTTATGCTTGAGCCCATTCTTGCAGTCACTATGTCACTCCATCTTGTTGAGGGTCTTCCTCTTTTTCACTGACCCTCTACCAAGTATGACGTCCTCCTCCAAGGACTGATCCCTCCTAATAGCATGTTCAAAGTAAGTGAGACATAGTCTTGCCATCCTCGCTACTAAGGAGCATTCTGGTTGTGCTTCTTCCAAGACAGATTTGTTCATTCTTTTGGCAGTCCATGGTATATTCAGTATTCTTTGCCAACACCACAATTCAAAGGCGTTAATTCTTCTTCGGTCTTCCTTATTCGTTGTCCAGCTTTCGCATGCATATGAGGTGATCGAAAACATCGTGGCTTGGGTCAGGTGCACCTTAGTCTTGAAGGTGACATCTTTGCTTCCCAACACTTTAAAGTGGTCTTTTGCAGCAGATTTGCCCAATGCAAATTCCTTACATTTTATTAATTGGAATGCTACTGTAAGAAAGAGTTTTCCCTGTCTCCTTATTGATTCATTCATTAATTCATGCAATTATTTATTCATTTCAGTATGGGCTCATGGATATTTATTTTATTTTATGGATTTTAATCCCTTGTATCATTACTGATTTTGTTGCTCAAATTGTTGCACATTTGGCCATTGTGAGCAGCTTCAAGTTGTCTCCTGTGTCCTTTCAACATGTCCTTATTATTTTTTGACCATTTCTTTACTTTCTTCAACCACAAGATGTTTCAGGCCCATCCTATACTTTTTCTGCCCAGCATTGCAATCAGTCATTTATTCAAAGAATCCCTGGTTATTTTTTTTGGAGAATGGGATTTAGAAAACATGACCTGGGCTCTAAGTGTGCTCATTAGCACTGGGGTATCATTGCTTCTTGGCTCTCTTGGTGAACATACCTAGGAAATGCAAGTATGTATACACACGCACACGCACATTTTCACACACATGTATATCTACTTCTGCATTCATGTACACAACACCCAGTGCCATTCATGTACATATATTAAAAATCATAGTTCAATCTAATACCTCCTATTCCAATCCAAGATCACAGTGTACATTCCAATCTTATCCCTTTCCTTACTTGTAACTCCTTGAGCCAGTGAGAAGCCTGGCTCACACTTTGAGTAAACTTACTTATTTGCTAAACCCTAGAATATACATAAATTAGTTTCAAAATTGTTAAGCCATACCCTTGTAAAAAAAAAAAAATTCACTAACTATATTTGTGTAGAGTTTTCTTTTTTTTTTGTCTTTAACTTACAGTACCTGTGATGGTCAGTTTTATGCATCTACTTGGCTAGGCCATAAAAGACAAAAACAAACAAACAAAAAAATCCATTGCAATCAAATTGATTCAGACTCATGATGAGCCCATGTACTACAGAGTAGAACTGTTTCATAGGGTTTTCTTGGCTGTAATCTTTATGGAAGCAGTTTGCCAGGCCTTTCTTCTGCAGAGCTGCTGGGTAGGTTCAAACCACAAAACTTTAGGTTAGCATTTAATTTCAAACCACTTATGCCACCCAGGGACCACTGGCTAGCCTATCAACCTATTGCTATCCAGGTGATTCTGATTCGTAATGACTCTATAGGATGGAGTAGAACTGCTCAGTAGGGTTCCAAGACTGTAATCTGTATGGAAACAGATTGCCACATCTTTCTCCCACAGAACAGCTGGTGGGCTTGAACTGCCAACCTTTCAGTTAGAAGCCCTGGTAGTGTAATGGTTAAGCGCTTGACTGCTAACTGAAAGGTCAGTGGTTTGAACCCATCAGCCACTTTGTGGAGAAAGATGTGGTAATCTACTTCTGTAAAGATCAGAGCCAAGGAAACCCTATGGGGGAAGTTCTACTATGCTATATAGGGTCGCTATGAGTCAGAATCAACAGGCTAGGCTATAATCCCCAGTTTTTCAAACAATCCAACCTATGGATGTATTTTGTCAATGTAATTAAAGTTCATAATCTTTAATCTTTGGTATAAGATCAAAGTCTCTTGACTTTAAGCATGGGAGGTTATCCTAGATTCTTTGGGTCGACCTGATTCAATCAGTTGAAAGGCTTTAAGAATAGAGCTGAGGTTCCCTAAAGAAGACGAAATTCTACTTGTTGACAGCAACTCTAGCCTGTGCCTGGGGGTTCCAGCCTTCCTTTCCTAACAGCCTGCCCTATGGATTTCAGACTTACCTAGCCACCCCTCACAATCACGTACGCTAATTCCTTGCAATAAATCTCTTACTATATCTTTAGTGGGTTTGGGGTGGGTATATCTTTCCTACTGGCTCTCTTTCTCTGGTTGAACTCTAATACACTATCCAATCATTTTGAAAGACAGAAAAGTTCGAGGAATGAATAAATCATTTTGTTGCCAGGAAAAAATATGTTTGTCACCTATAAAGAACTCTTATGTCTGTATTCTTCAAAACAGTTTAGAAATAATTTTCTACCCCACTTACAACTCTCCCAAAGCAAGAGCTTTTAATGAGGTTTAAACCCAGCTTTTTTTTTTTTGTAAATATTAAAATTCAATACCTTCTTATTAGTTTGCAAGAACAAGGGACTTACAGCAAAGGAAAATGGAACTCCATTAGCCAGAGTTCAATGAAAACTGATATGCACAAGCAATGATACAGTCTTCCATTTAGACCTACACATCTTGTGAGATACCTTTCTCATGCATACAGTCTTCCATTTAGACCTACACATCTTGTGAGATACCAAAAAAAAAAAAAACCAAGAATCAGAATAGACGAAACTTGGAACCAGACATTTGAATTACTGAACCACAAAGTGTTAAGCTAAGATTAAAAAAAAAAAAAAAATCTAAGCGTATTCAATCACGTTGCTCTCTCTATGTACCATTTGTTAATATTTATTTTAGTGAAATGAAAATAGAGTTTTTCTATTAAATAAAATAAACATTAGTTTAAAATGTAATTTATTTACTATTCAGGTATTCCCTTTTTAAGGATGGCTTATAATGCATATAACATATCAGAACATTAGCACTTCTGGGTCATTTATAAATAAAGAAGCAAACATATACTGGGGAAGTATGTTCAAAAGTTTTACTGATTGTGATCAAAATGCCTGTAGAACACTTTCTAAATAATATATTTAGTAAATGATCTTTCAACATTAAAAAAAAAACAACAGTTGAAATAAGTGATGTTTCCATCATTAGTTATGTGACCAGCAGATTTTTTAAACAATGTTATTTTCCCTTATTTCCCAATTTTCAGAATAATGGGGTTTGGTGCCCTAGCAACCTCCAGAGGGGACCAATGAAATTTTTTAAATAACTTTTTATTTTTACATAATTTTCAAATGACAGGAAAGTTGAAAAAATAGTACAAACATCTTCCCATAACCCCTTAACCAGATTCACAAATGGTTCACACTTTGCCCTGTTTGCTTTATCATTCTCTTTCCCTCTGTCTTAGTTATCTAGTGCTGCCATAACAGAAATATCACAAGTGGCTGGCTTTAACAAACAGAAATCTATGCTCTCACAGTCCAGGAGGCTAGAAGTCCAAATTCAGGGCGCCAGCTCCAAGGGGAGGCTTTCTCTCTCTATTGGCTCTGGGGGAAGATCCTTGTCATCAATCCTCCCTGGTCAAGGAGCTTCTCAGCCAGGACCCCTGGGTCCAAAGTATGCACTCTGCTCCTGGTGCTGCTTCCTTGGTGGCATGAGGTCCCCTGTCTCTCTGCTTGCTTCTCTCTTTTATATCTCAAAAGAGATTGACTCAAGATATAACCTAATCTTGTAGATTGAGCCCTGCCTTGTTAACATAACTGCCTCTAATCCTGCCTTATTAACATCATAAAACCCAGTGATAGAGGGAGGATTTACAACATACAGAAAAATCATATCAGATGACAAAATGGTGAACAATCACACAATACTGGGAATCATGGCCTAGCCAAGGTGACATACATTTTCAGGGGACACATTTCAATCCATAACATTCCACCCTTTGGCTCCCAAAATTAATGTCCTTGCCACATGTAAAACACATTCACTCCATCATATCATAGAAAAAGCTTTAAATCAACTCCAAGTCCAAAATCCAAAAATTCTTCTCCATCTGTGAAATCTAGAATACAAGTTATGTTCTTACAAAGTACAATGGTGGAATAGACACAAGCTAGCCATTTCCATTACACATGGTAGAATCTGGAGGGAAAGAAGGAACAACCGGGACCAAACAAGTCAGCAGAACACATTATATTAGTTCTCAAGGCTTGAAAATAATCCTCTGTTCTCTGAGATTGTTTAGGCAATGGCCCTCTCCTCCAAACTCTGTTAGCTGCACTCTTCAGATTCTGAGTGGCAGCCCACCCCCTCAGCTTTGGGCAGTGGATCCAGTCCCATCTTGCTGGCACTCGTGAATAGCAGCCCCACAGTCCAGAACTGAGTTAGAGAAGACCTGACTCTTTGAAATCTAGGAGGCCGTGGCCCCACCCTCAGAAACTCCAGAGGCCATGACTCCACCTTTTAAGACTCCAGAGGTTATGGCTCCTCCCTTTGAAACTGAGGCAGCTCTGCTTCCTGTGTTCCTTGTCTCTTCACCTTCTGCTTCGTGCATGGTTCTTCAGCCTCTCACCCCCTCGGGCCTCACTGTCTGTCATGGATTGAACTGTGTCCCCCCAAAATATCCGTCCACTTGGCTGGGCCATGGTTCCCAGTATTATGTGATTGTCCACCATTTTGTCATCTGATGTGATTTTCCTATGTGTTGTAAATCCTATCTCTATGATGTTAATGATTTGAGATTAGTGGCAGTTATGTAGGCTCAATCTACAAGATTAGTCTACAGTTTAAGCCAGTCTCTTTGGAGATATAAAAGAGAGAAGCAAGCAGAGAGATAAGGGACCCTCATACCACCAGGAAAGTAGTGCAGAAGAGCACACCCTTCAGACCTGGGGTGCCTGCATTGAGAAGCTACTTGACCAGGGGAAGATTGATGACAAGGATCTTCCTCCAAAGCCGACAGAGAAAGCCTTCTCCTGGAGCTGAAATCCTGAATTTGTAATTCTAGTCTACCAGACTGTGAAAAAATGTTTTTATCAAAGCCATCCACCTGTGGTATTTCTGTTACAGCAGCACTAGACGACTAAGACACTGCCTGCTTCTGCCTTGCTGGGGCAAGTGTTTCAAAGCTCTTTAGCTCTGCCAAATAAGTGCCTGAAGTACCCTACTCCACCAGTAAACTTTGGCTGGGAAGCACTCAGCTCTCTTGCTGCACAGGTTGGCAAGGCTTGTTCCACTAATAAGTGCCTGGGGGGCACCCTGCTCTGCCAGGAAGCCTCTGTTGCAGAGGCACTCAGCTCTCTCACTCCATGGGTCAGCTCCAGTGCTGTCTTGTGCTGGTCTCCTGGTTCTGCTGCTGCCATTTCTCTGCTGCTGCTTCTCACCATCTACCCTGTCTCCAGTGCAACAGCTCTCCTCACTTCCTTCTGAGTCCTCTCCAGAATTGTCTTTGATGTCCTTAATTCCACAAAGAGTCTCTTCAAGATAATCTAGGCTTTTACTATTAGGCGCTTGAAAACTCTTCCAGCTTCTACCCATTCAGTTTCAAAACTGCTTCCACATTTTAGGTATCTGAGCAGCATCCTACTCCTGGTACCAAACTGTGTCTTGGTTATCTAATGCTGCAATACAGAAATACCACAAGTGTATGGCTTTAACAAACAGAAATCTATTCTCTCACAGACCAGGAGGCTAAAGTCTGAATTCAGGATGCCAGATCCAGGGAGAGGCTTTCTCTCTTTGTCAGCTCTAGGGGGAGGTCCTTGTCATCAATCTTCCCTGATTGAGGAGCTTCTCAGAGCAGGAACCCTGGGTCCAAAGGGTGCACTCTGCTCCCAGTGCTGCTTCCTTGGTGGCATGAATTTCCCCATCTCTCTGCTCACTTCTTTCTTTTATATTTCAAAAGAGATTGACTCAAGATACAACTTAATCTTGTAGATCAAATCCTGCCTCATTAACATAACTGCCTGTAATCCTGCCTCATTAACATCATAGAGACGGGGTCTACAACGCACGGGAAAATCTCATCAGTTGACAAAATTGTGGATAATCATGCAATACTGGTAATCATGGCCTAGCCAAGGTGACACACATTTTGGGAGGACACTATTAATCCATGACACCCTCCCTCCCTCTATCCCATTCTCTCTATGTATATAAATATATATTCATTTGAGAACAAATAACAGATTGTGATCCTTTATTCCTAAATACTTTACCGTACATGTTCTAAGAATAAGGATATAACCACAGTAACCAGTTGTTGAGGCGCTTCTGACTCACGGTAACCTCGTATGTGTCAGAGTAGAACTGTATTCCATAGGGTTTTCAATGGCCTATTTTTTTGGAATATATCACCAGGATTTTCTTCCAAGGCACCTCTGGGTAGATGAACCAGCAAACTTTTGGTTAGCAGCCTGGCATGTTAATGGTTTCGCACCATCCAGGGACTCCTATAACCACAATAGAGTTATCAAAATCTAGAAATATTGTTGATATTGACCAGCAGAATTTAAAGATGTTGACTAAAATTGATCAGATAATAAACGTAAAACTGACAAAGTCGAAAGTTAAGAATAAGTCAAACGTTTTTGCCTCAGTTCTCATCTGTAATGTGAAAACTAGTAGAGCCTTACATATCTTGCAATAATGCTATAAACATTAAAAAAAAAAAAAGTTGAAAGAACTTTGAGACATAGAAAATGTCACATAAATTGGAGAGTGTTAATCATTTTGTACCAATTTTATTGTTAGTGTGTGTGTGTGTATGTTGTTCTTAAGTCCAATTATTTTAAGCTCTGTTTTGAAGTACTAGGCTATCTTAACTAAAAGGAAAAAATAATAGCCACTAGTTAAACTTACTACTAGATTGAGAAGGAAAGTCTTAACATAAAAAAAAAAAAAAACATTGGTATAATATAATTTATAATTGCAATGAAGTGCTAAGCAGCAAAATAACATGCATGGCAAGAGGTGGGAAGACATGCAGGACGCATTGCCATCCTGGGTCTGTGTGGGCAGAGAGCTGTATTTCTGCCTTACCACAGGTACTGAAAGGGACTGGACTTGATTCATAGCTAGTGCAATTTACTGCTAATTACCAACATCTTGAAGATTTTCAGAGGTTTAGGTGAGAGGAGGAGGAAAACAGCCATGTCAACCTAATGGCATGTTACCCAGAGCCCCCAAGAGACCAGGAACTTGCAAAAAAACAGGAGCACAAATTTATAGGAGGAATTAGAGAAGGTTCTTTTTTTTTTCTTTTCAACTCGACTCTCAAGTGCTAAGAACATCAAAGGTACAAAGGCTTGAGAAAGGCTTTCCTGCTGTCCTTAACAGAAAGGGCAAAGGATCCCTAGGCTGGGTGGAAGAAACAATCCAGAGTGTAGTAAAACTGGGGGTGGGGTTGAAGAAGGCAGAGGGGCATCCCAGCAAGGGTATGGCTCAGTCAAAAAAGAATAGAAGCTGTTCAGCAGTGAAGCTCTCTCTCTCTCAACCCTAAAAACCTTCCCAGTCTTGATAAATCTGGATCTTTTGAAGATCTTGTGTGTCCTCAAGAATAATTAAGAAAATACCCAGGCACTGACACATTTGAAAAATCCTGCTGTGGACATCAGGACTAAAAGGCAGCTTACTTCTTCCTGAAGCTGATGGAGAAGCCCACCCATATCTCACAAGGGAAATAGTATCTTCTTGTTTTTACTTCCCATTGAGGATTGTAATTTTGGAAGAGACAGGAGGAGAGATGATATGAATAGCTGACTGTATAGATGGTGTCCAAAAACAGGATTTGGTTTTCTAAACCATGGCTGATGACGTTGTGTTGTTGTTATTAGGTGCCATTGAATCAATTCTGACTCATAGTGACCCTATAAGACAGAGTAGAATTGCCCCATAGGGTTTTCAAGAAGCAGCTGGTGGATTCGAACTGCTGACCTTTTGGTTAGCAACCAAGCTCTTAACCACTGCTCTGCCAGGCTGGTGATACTAGAATGGTAAGCTCCTGGCCAGGAAGAGAAGGCATTTCTCCAAAACTATGTGAATATGTTTTAGAAAGAAGCTCGATGATCTCACCAAGAGAACTTTAAAACACAGTTTAGGAAAGGGAGCAGGGAAGTGAGCTCAGGTAAAACTGTAGGGTGATTGTGTTACACATCTTTCCCTTGCCCCTCCAGATCCACTCTCTGCCCTTCTCTCCCCTGGTGTGCCTAGGGAGCTGACCACACAGATGGCATCACTGGGCTCCCTTACCTTCTATTTGGCTTGTACCAATGAGAGCCACCTCTCTGGACTGAAGTAACCACAACTTCTTCTTGCCCCTCCAGACCTAGGAGTAGTGACAGCTTTGTGTAGCTGCCCCACTAGGGTACTATGTTATTTCTCCTCAGTTTCCGCAAATCATGCCTTCATGTTTGTAATACCTTTATTAACTACTTCTCAAATTGTGTTTTTTTTTTTAGTGTGCCGGCTTTTTCCTTTCTGACTCTTACAGACTCAGCTACATATATGGAGAATGATAAGTGCAAGACAGAAAAAGGAACCATATAGGAGGCAGTGACAAGTGATTTTTCTCCAGAAAGGTAAAAGGAAAACGATACAGGAGTTGTGACAGTTGTGGCAGGAGCAGTGATAGTGGAGGTGTCGGAAGACTGAAATGACAATAAATGTGTTTGGATGATAAAATGAAGTTGCACTAATAATTCAAATTGTTAAACACAACCCAAGGCACTAAGGTTTGGGACTGCAGGACAGTAGTTCAAAAGAAACCGATATATCACCAGGGTTTAGAACAGCACTGTGTATCAGGAAGGTATACACCTGTGTTAACATCTGTGTATCTGAGGATGGACTCATAGTAGAGACCAAATGAGTGAGGAGAGATAGGGGAGACACGCAAGTATGGGATTATCTACAGCAGTGCTTCTCAACAAGGAATAATTTTACCCCCAACCCCCAAGGGAATATTTGGCAATGTCTGGAGACATTTTTTATTATATGTCTAAGGTGGAGTGGTGCTTCTTGTAGAGGCCAGGAAAAGCCCCTGAACAGCCTACAATGCATAAGACAACCCCCTAGAACAAAGAATTATCTATCCCAAAATGTCAATAGCACCAAGACTGAGAAACCCTGATCTATAGCTAGCTGGTCAGATGAAAGCTATGGATCATGTGTGTTATGTAATGATTAAAAATGCAGTCTCTAGAATTAGCTAGGTCTGCATTTGAATCCCAGCTCCACTTCTTATTAGCTAGGTGATCTTAAGCAAGTACCCTAACCTCTGTAAGCTTCAATATCTTAACCGAAAAATGATAATAATATAGGACTAATAATATGTTGTCATTATTATTAGGTGCTGTCAAGTCAGTTCTGACTCACAGTGACCCTGTGTACAGCAGAACAAAACACTTCCCGGTTCTGTACCATCCTCACAATCGTTGCTATATTGAGTCCATTGTTGCAGCCACTGTGTCAATCCATTTCACTGAGGGTCTTGCTCTTTTTTACTGACCCTCTACTTAACCAAGCATGACGTCCTTCTCCAGGGGTTGGTCCTTCTTGAAAACATGTCCAAAGCACATGAGACGAAGTCTCACCATCCTCGTTTCGAAGGAGCATTCTGGCTGTACTTCTTCCAAGACAGATTTGTTTGTTTTTCTGGCAGTCCATGGTATATCCAATATTATTGAAAAAACCCATTGCTATTGAGTTGATTCTGACTTATAGCGATGTTATAGGACAGTGTAGAACTGCCCCACTGGGTTTCCAAAGAGTGGCTGGCGGATTTGAAGTGCCGACCTCTTGGTTAGCAGCTGAGCTCTTAACTGCTGTGCCACCAGGGCTCCAATATTGTAGATAAAACCTCATTGCCGTCAAGTCAATTCTGACCTATAGCAACTGTGTAGGACACAGTAGAACTGCCCCATAGGGTTTCCAAGGAGCAGCTGGTGGATTCAAACTGCTTGCTTTTTGGTTAGCAACCTCAGCTCTTAACCACTGCGCCACCAGAGCTCCATAGTATAGATACCAAAAAAACACAAACCCGCTGCCATCAAGTTGATTCTGACTCATAGCGACCCTATAGGACAGAATAGAACTGCCCCATAGAGTTTCCAAGGAGTGCCTGGCGGATTCGAACTGCTGACCTCTTGGTTAGCAGCTGTAGCACTTAACCACTACACCACCAGGGTTTCCATATTATAGATAGGTCTATATTATTAGGTAATAATAAGATGCACCTCCTAAAGCTGTTATGAGAAGTAAAATAGGCAATACATATAAGGCACAGTGCCTGGCACATAGTTCAAGGTCTCAACAAACATTAGCTCCTATTACACTAATTACCATTTTCCCAGTGCAGATTATAACTCCATTAAAACAATTTATAAGGCAAGATGAAAGTTTCAGTATGGCTGATAGGGTTCTTGATTACGTAGTTATATGGGTGTGTTTACTTTGTGAAAATTCATTAAACTCTATACTTATGATATACAGTCTTTTGAACATATTCTGCTGTCCTCCAAAAAAAAAACAAAACAACAAAAAAAAACCCATTGCCATCGAGTCGATTCCAACTCACAGTGACCCTATAGGACAGAGTAGTACTGCCCCCATACGGTTTCCAAGGAGCACCCAGTGGATTCAAACCACTGACCTTTTGGCTAGCAGCCATAGTAGCTCTTAACCACTACAGCACCAGGGTCCCCCCTCTCCCCAAAAAGACACAACACCTGGTAAATTCTTGATTTTCCTTGCTAGCAATTCAATCTCTCAGAAGGTGTAAGATGCAATGAAAGTAATAGTGATTTTCTGCTCTTCAACAACGAGGAACTGGAAGGAAAGAAGTAGAAGGGACCATCACATAATAGCGTAGGAAAAAATGTTTGTCAAAGTCCCGATAAATACCCTTGATTTTATAAAAGCAGAGCTCGTGAAGTTTGGAAAAAAACAACTGTTATCCCACAGTCTAAGAAAGGAAGGTGACTTCAGAAGAATGGTGGATTCTAAACAGACATTCTCTTGGTCGTAAATTATCATGATGTGGAAGAAATGTGAGTGGCATGTAAATGAACAGGTCAGCACGTCGACAGGGATCCCCCTGATGAGCTCAGGGCTTTAAAGACCTGCATGTGGTGAATGGAGGACACCCAGTCTGGAAGGCACAAAGAATGATATGTTGTTGTTGTTAGGTGCCATCAAGTTGGTTCCAACTCATAGCTACCCTATGCACAACAGAACGAAACACTGCCCGGTCCTGTGCCATCCTTACGATCATTGTTATGCTTGAGCTCATTGTTGCAACCACTGTGTCAATCCATCTTGTTGAGGGTCTTCCTCTTTTTCGCTGACCCTGTGCGTTGCCAGACATAATGTCCTTCTCCAGGAACTGATCCCTCCTGACAACATGTCCAAAGTATGTAAGACACCGTCTCACCATCCTTGCTTCTAAGGAGCATTCTGGTTGTACTTCTTCCAAGACAGATTTGTTCGTTCTTTTAGCAGTCCATGGTATATTCAATATTCCTCACCAACACCACAATTCAAAGGTGTCAATTCTTCTTTGGTCTTCCTTATTCATTGTCCAGCTTCCACATGCATATGATGCGATTGAAAATACCATGGCTTGGATCAGGCGCACTGTAGTCTTCAAGGTGACATCTTTGCTTTTCAAGATGACATCTTTGCTTTTCAAGATGACATCTTTGTCAAGAATGGGTATGATATACCAGGTTCATTTAAGCACAGATGACGGAGGCTTGTGGAACATGCTAAACACAACTGAAAAGCACTTTAGGTCTGCTCAGAGCTAGAAGAAGGACAAGAAAGTGTATGGCCACAGCTCAACTTTAATGTTAACAACACAAAGAAGGCAGAACAGTTCATTTCATACTTTCCTTCAAGTTTCCCTATCAAGGAAAATGATCTTCAAATGACGATGGGTAGTATGCTACTGGCTAGGAAAGGACTTGAACATAACTAGCTGAGTACATGGTAAGAGCCTCCTTGCCCACTTCAAATAGGCTCGAGCCTGCTGGCTGGGTAGAAAGTGTACAGATGAGACTGCAAAACCCTTACAGGTAAACTTTGAGGCAAACGGCATGCTGAAAGACTTAAGAAGGACAAAAGTTGTGCTTATTTTTAAAAGGAGAATATATTTTGAAAACTACCACCCCCTGGGCTCAATGCTGATCCCTGGAAAAACTCTGGGCTTTTTAAATTCACAGTTAATAGGTACTTGGTGCAGTAAAGAGTAGAAAGCTCTGAATTTAACATGGTTTTCCAAGGAAGGGTGTTATACAAGTAATTGTCAACATTATTAGTTGTGTGTCAAGCACACTCCAAGCACTCTACTCATTCAGGCTTCACAATAGTCCTATGAGGCAAGTACTACCGTTATCTCCACTTTCCAGATGAAGAAGAAGGGTTAATTTACTTGTCAGAGGTCACACAGCTAATTTGTGACAGAGCTGGAGCTCAACAAGGTAGGCTGACTCTGGAGTCTCTGCTCTTCTCCTTACTCTGTGAGGTTTTTAACAAAGCCATTGATAATGAGTTCCAACATATTCTTCAGGACAAAATGAGAGAACACAGGCTACGTGGTACTACATTTAGACAGAGCAGCACTTAGTTAAGCAGTTGTATCCAGGTCTTCCAACTAGTTCTTTCGGGTTTGAACCCTTGCTGAGAATTTGCGTTTCCACCCCAGATATACTGAATTAGAATCTACTTTTGAACAAGTTCCCAGGTGATTCTTATGTATAATAAATTTTGAAAACCGCTGCACTACTAGTGGTTCTCAGAATTGGTCCCTAACCAGCAGTATTAGCATTACCTGAGAACTTGTTAGAAATGCAAATTCTCACCAGGGGTTTGAACTGGAGCCAGTTCGAAGCCCTCGTTGTAGCAAAGGAGGTTTGACTGAAGCCCTATTGCCGTCCTGGAAGTCCCTGGGGGCAATGCGTTAGATTGCACCGTTAAATACTGGTGATATTCAAGTCCTTTTTGGAAACACTATGGGGCCAGTTCTCCTCTGTCCTATAGGGTCGCTAAGAGTCGGAATCGACTTGACGGCACTGGGCGTTTGTGTTTTTTTTGACCTATAAAAATGGCAGTTTCATATGGTTCAGCCTAACACTTGCTACTGTCTTGATCAGGACTTTTTCAAAAACCTATGTGGATGTGTATAGTGCTCGTGGAACCATTCTTCAGAGGACACAAAGCTGGGATTGAAAACTAATAAGGTAGGTAACAGAACTGCGTTTCAAAAGGATTTTTATAGCTTGAAGAGAAGTGGGCTGAAATCAAAGAAGAGGATTTTAACCGAAATAAATGTGAAGCTCTGGGTTTTGTTTCAAACGTTGAATTTATGCAAATATAGGATGAAGGAGGAATCCCTGGGTGGTGTAAATGGTTAATGAGCTTGCTGGTAACCAAAATGTTAACCAACAGGTTGGAGGTTCAAGTCTACCGAGAGGTGCCTTTGAAGAAAGGCCTGGTGATCTATTTCTAAAACAGCAACCATTGAAAACCCAATGGAACACAGTTCTACTCTGACAGACAGGGTTTCGCCATGAGTTGGAATAGACTCAGCAAATGGTTGGTAGGGTGAGAGAGACATGACTTTAGTGAAGTTCCTGAGCATTTTAGATTCCCCACCAGCTTACGTGAGTCCTCAAATACTGAGGCAACCAGGGAAGCCAACACATTCCCAGCCTGTATTAAATAAGCTCACCCCAGCATTACATTCTACCTGGGGTGGGGAACAATGTACAGAAGAAGAGGGGGCACTCTGACTTGTGAAAGATGTTCAAAGAAGGGCAGCCTGGATAGAAAATATTCGTGGTACACAGAAACGTTGAGAGAACTCAGGACTTTTAGCTTGAGGAAGCTTGGGGAAACCTGTTAACAGCCTTCAGATATTTAAAGGGCTGCCATTTCTACTATCACAGACACTGACTGAGTAGCTGCCACGTGTAAGGAATTAAGCTATGTGCTACAAAAAATTGATAAATGAGAAAGAAAGCTCCCTGACCTCAACAAGTTTATTAACAGGGATTGTCTGACATACAAATGACAAAAGTAGGGGGTAAATAAACAGTTGTGCTAGAGATGGAAATAAACCATAATAATTGTGCTTTTTACAGATATGTGTTTCAGATGTCTAAAACAACTAGGAAATGGAGAGAAAGAAATGAGTAATTGATTTGTAAGAGGTGTTCAGAAACTCGAAGGGAAACAGAATATGTTGAATTTTAAGGAAAACATATCTGGACAAAGATAACAACAATGGAATGGAGTCCCTGGGTGGTGAAAGCATTAATGGGCTCACTGCTAACCAAAAGCTGGTGATTTTCATCTACCCAGGGGTGCCTCAGAAGAAAGGCCTGGTGAGCTGCTTCTGAAAAACCAGCCACCAGAAACCCTGTGGAGCACAGTTCTACTCTGACACACGTGGGTAATCACGAGTCGGAATCCACTCAGCAGCAACCATTCTGGTTCTTGGTTAACAAGGGAATTGATGGCTTGGTGAGAGAGTAAGTTCCCTCTTAGGAATCCTGAGCTTTCAAACAAAGACGATGAAGAACTCTTGTCAGGATGTCTCTGCTCTGGTTGGATGAGTTGGCCAAATAGATGACCTCCAAGACCCCTCCCAAATCTTAACAGTTTCCAGCTCTCTGAAAATAAACCATCAGGTTGAGAAAAGAAATGTCGATAAAAACATAGTCAAATCCTCCCATGTGTTGATTGTCCATGTTAGCCAGCCTACTGCCTGGCACATAGTTGGTGCTGAGTTGATAGAAACCAGTTTACTACTATTTCATGTAGTTATAAAGTAGATCCCACTTTTAAGAAACCTTGAACTTCTGGAACAGTTAATTCAGAATTTTAGAGCTGGAAACACCTTTGAACTAGTTGGCTTCAGCATCTGTTTTACAGATGAGGAGGCTGAAGTGGAGAGGGGCTCACCTCCTTGTCCACCTTTACACAGAGACTTCCCGTCAAAGCTGCAGCAAAATGCCTGCTCTCTCCAACCCAGGGCATTTTCCACTATATCACTCTGCTGTCTTCCTCAGCTTGGCAAAACAAAAACAGACTAATAAAACAACCCTCTTTTTCAAATTTTTTTATTGTACTTTAGATGAAGATTTACAGAACAAACTAGCTTCTCGTCAAAGACTTAGTACACATGTTGTTCTATGACATTGGTTAACAACCCTACGACATGTCAGCACTCTCCGTTCTCAACCCTGGGCTCCCTATTACCACCTTTTCTGTTCCTTCCTGGCTTCCTGGCCCTGCCCCAGGGCTGGTGTGTCCCTTTAGTCTTATTTTGTTCCATAGTCCTGTTCAATCTTTGGCTGAAGGGCGTACCTCAGGAATGACCTCATTACTGAGCTCAAAGGGTGTCTGAGGGCCATACTCTCAGGGTTTCTCCAGTCTCTGTCAGGCCAGCAAGTCTGGTCTTTCTTTTTGAGTTAGAATTTTGTTCTACATTTTTCTCCAGCTCTGTCCAGGACCTTCTATTGTGATCCCTGTTAGAGCAGTCAGTGGCGGTAGCTGGGCACCATCTCATTGTTCTGGACTCAGTCTGGTGGAGGCCGTGTTAGATGTGGTCCATTAGTCCTTTGGACTAATCTTTCCCTCGTATCTTTAGTTTTCTTCATTATTTCTTGCTCCTGAAGAGGTGACACCAGTGGCGTATCCTAGATGGCTGCTCACAGGCTTTTAAGACCCCAGATGCTACTCACCAAAGTAGAATGTAGAACATATTCTTTATAAACTATGTTATGCCAATTGAGCTAGATATTCCCAGAGATCATGGTCCCCACAGCCCTCAGCCCACCAGTTCAGTCCCTCAGGGAGCCTGGGTGTGCCTATGGAGCTACCACCTCGAACAGGTTGTGCTGGCTTCCCCAGTATCGTGTGTTGTCTTACCCTTCACCAAAGTTACCACTTACCTATTGTCTATCAAGTGTTTTCCATCCCCACCCCCGCCCCCGCCTTGTAACCATCAAAGATTGTTTCTTTTTGAATGTAAACCTTTTCATGAGTGTTTACAGTAGTGGTCTCATACAATATTTGTCCTTTTCTGATTGACTTATTTCACTCAGCATAATGTCCTCCAAATTCCTCCATGTTATGTTTCACAGATTCATCATTGTTCTTTATTGTTGTGTAATACTCTATTGTGTGTATGTATCACAGTTTATCCATTCATCTGTTGATGGGCATCTAGGTTGTTTTCATCTTTTTGCTATTGTGAACAATGCTGCGATGAACATGTGTGTGCATATGTCTGTCCATGTGTGACGACTCTTATTTCTCTAGGATGTATTCCTAGGAGTGGGATTGCTGGATCATATGGTATTTCTATTACTAGCTTTCTAAGGAAGTGCCATATCATTTTCCAAAATGTTTGTATCATTTTGCATTTGTATCATTTCCTGTTTTAGTGATTCATGCCAGTAATGCTGAAGTGAGATGGTATCTCATCGTGGTTTTGATTTGCATTTCTCTAATGGCTAGTGATCACAAGCATTTATTCATGTGTCACTTGAATGTCTTCTTTGATGAAGTGTCTGTTCATTTCCTTTGCCCATTTTTAAATTGGGTTATTTGTCCTTTTGTAGTAGAGGTATTGCATTTTCCTGTAGATTTTAGAGATTAGACCTTTGTCAGATTTGTAATAGCCAAAATTTTCTTCCTAGTCTGTATGTTCTCTTTTTACTCTTTTGGTGAAGTCTTTTGATGAGCATAAGTGTTTAATTTTTAGAAGATCCCAGTTATCTAGCTTATCCTCTGGAGCTTGTGTGCCGTTGATTGTGATTTGTATCCTATTAATGACATGTATTAGGGCCTCTAGTGTTGATCCTATTTTCTTTTATATGAGGTTCATAGTTTTTGGCTTTATTTTTAGGTCTTCGATCCATTTTGAGTTAGTTTTTGTATATGGTATGAGCTATGGGTCCTATTTCATTTTTTTGCAGACGGACATCCGGTTTTTCCAGCACCGTTTTTTAAAAAGACGGTCTTTTTCCCATTTGATGGACTTTGGGCCCTTGTCGAAGCTCAGGTGACCATAGGTGGATGGATTTACATCTGGGTTCTCAATTCTCTTCCATTGGTCAACGTATCTGTCATTGCACCAGTACCAGGCTGTTTTGACTACCATAGCTGTATAGTAGGTTCTGAGGTCAGGTAGTGTAAGTTCTCCTATTTTATTCTTCTTCAATAGTGCTTTCCTTATCTGGGGCTTCTTCCCTTTCCATAGAAAGTTAATGATAAGTTTTTCCATCTCTTTAAAGAATGTTGTTGGTATTTGGATAAGGGATTGTGTTATATTTGTAAATCACTTTGGGCAGAATTGTCATTTTCACAATGTTGAGTCTATCTATCCATGAGCATGGTATGAAAAACAATCCTCTTTTAATTGTTTGTATTACAAGATGAATTTGATAGTGATTTCCTGCAATGCAATTATTGGTGGTTTTACTTATGGTCTACAATTCAGCCTCTCTTTTTGCAGGGACATAAGCATGTGTGCACACACATATACAGATTTCAATAAGCTCTGTCTTTTACTTAAGCAAAGGAAGGAGCCACCCCTTCAGTGCGATTCAAGGGTTGAGGCGTTCTGGAAAAGCCACCACTACCACTCTCACCTGAGAAAATCTCTTCCTTCACCTGTCACAGGGTCTGCTGCCACCATTAGAGATTTATTCCTTGGGCGTCCCCCGTCCAGGCTCCCAGAGAATCCTGGAAGGGGTTCTGTATTGACATCTTCAAAAGTTAGATTGAATGAGGGGCCATCAGTTTGCTCTTCTTTGTGACAGCAAAGTGTACCACGAAAGCATCATAGGAGCGTGTGTCGAAGGTGCATTTCAGGGGGTAAAATATGGGGTCAGCAAAGCAGATTTCACCAACCTTAGCATTTTTCCCTGCAATTAACTCATAATTATGTTCATTTGTGTTCTCGTAACAGTTCTCAATAAATTGTTAAATGATCATTTGGATTTTAGCTGCATTGCACGTATTATTATTTTCCCCAGCCAGACCTGTTTCCCTACCGCTCCCCAGTAATCCTAAAAGTAAGTGCACATTCCCTGGCCTCAACAGATGGTGGGAAGAGGCAATCTGAGTGCTGGTGAGAAACAGAGAGCATTTTGCACTGGAAAATCCAAAACTTCTTTGAGGATTGGATCTGACTCCTTATGGCAAAGTCCTAGCACTGACCCCCCCAATAAACCACATGGTGATAATTTATAGTGACTAGGATTTTACCAGCCCATTGCCCACTTATTCTATCATATCTGCTTACACTTTCAGGTGTAAGACTGTTGCCAGGGTACCTAAGTGCCTTAATTAATTCATGGAATAACACTGTGCCTCACAGCTGAAAAGCAAACATTTTCCTGTTTCTCTTTCACGTACAGCCTCAAGCTGTTGCTTTGAGGGGCTCCACAATGCTCAGTGAAGTCAGAATACCCTCCTCTCTCCTGAAAACCTTTGTAAGCTAGGTTGGTGGGATTATGGGTGTTTTTTTTTTTTTTTTTTCTCCTTTCAAAAATGTTCTTTAAGGTTGACAAAATTCTTTGAAAAAAATCAACATTTTTCAAAAGGTTACCAAAAAGGTCTTTTCCGGGGGAAAAAAAAAAAGAATATCTTGAAGAGTTCTCAGCAGTAGTGAAGAAGTTGGGGACGTGAGGATAACAAACAAATGGATTAAGAAATGCCAGTTTGATAAACAATTTAAACTTCTAAGAGGAAGACTGGGTAGCTAACTTCTGTGAATAATTGAGCATATCAAGGTTGGTATGTAGATAAAACTTATGCATAATTGATTAAATATTGCATTTTTTCATCTAGATATCCTGATGCCCAGTAGATTAGGTCTCAAAAAGAAAAAAAAGCTGGCTCAAGGGCCATTTCAAAAGCCTTTTCTTTTATACCAGCATAAAGTTGTACCTTAAGTACCAAAAGCCCACATTGGCCATCAGAGGTTACCTGGTTTGTATCTCATTTCTGTAGGATTGTGAATGACTAGGATTAATCTGATAAACTGATCTGTATTAAGGTGATTAAAAAAAACAAAACAAAAAACTGACTCATAGCAACCCTATAGGACAGAATAGAGCTGCCCCATAGGGTTTCCAAGGAGTGCCTGGTGGATACGAACTGCCAACCTTTTGGTTAGCTGTCAAACTCTTAACCACCAGGGTCTCCGTATTAAGATGATAGTAGCTATTAATGCCTCGTTACTCTTTCTGGATATCTAGTTTTATTCACGGTGTTTTCATGCTTAAAACAAAAGGAATCTGAATTTTATGTCCCTGGAAATTTCCTGTAATGGAAGTTAGCTAAGGAGTTCCTTGTCTCACATATTGACAGGGCATGACAGAGAATCAGTCGGTAAGAAACTGTGGGAGGTCAATGAAGGGATCACAAGGTGCTTGTATGATTATAAAGCAGATGGATGAAGGTTCTTAGAATTTAATGGGAAAATTCCCTGGCTTCTTCTTGAAGGGTTTAGTTTTTTATATTCACATCCATATTTTAAACCTCATAACTGCAATCTAAATACACTCTTCATTTGTAGCTTGTCAGCTGAGAGAAAATTACAGAAAGGGTCACAGCAGCAGGGAGATTATGGGTTACATCTGATAAATGGCTATTTATATGTACCGAGCCAGCTCTGGGGTATTCTCAGCGTATATTTTCATAGCAGAGTTAACATCATCACATAAAATATGACAACAGGTTTTACACAGCTGATCTGAAATGAAATTACAGCCTTCTATAATGAGCAAGTGAGGCCCAGGAGGCAGAATGGATTGAGCTTCACCAATACCTGCCTGTCACCTTCCATCACAGGCTCTTGAAGTAGAGAGCAGACAGATGGACAAAGGTGACAGGACCTCCCTGATTTCTCTCATGGCACCCAGAGCCCTCTCAGAGAAGAGCAGCTTCCCACCTCTACGTTACAGAAGCCACTCCTAGATGCATTTCCTGAAACATTGGGTGTAAATCCCAACCACATCTCCTCCATTGACTCCCATCATCATTTCAGACCTGTTTACTTCTACTGATCATCAATTGACAAGGACCCTGATCCTCTCACTGCATGCCCTCAGCTCGGTGCTGAATGATTTATGAAAGAAATCTAAATGCCCCAGAGGTGATCCACACTGGAAGGAACTGCCAGATTAAACATGTTACGTGGATTCTTTTTGAAATGAAAATAATGCAGCTGTGTTCATCTCTTCAGTCAGATGGGACTTGACTTGTCCTAATTGTGGGAGGGAGGGGATTGTTTATGTGTTGTTTCAGGGGCACACCTGTACTTTCCAAGCTTAATTTTTCTCAGCGATTGAGTTGGTCTCACTCTAAGTGAGGGTAAAATTTGTTCTGTTTATAGCCTGGAGCCATCTGGATTTCTAGGTGGTAAACACCATTGCTTTAAGGAGTTCCTCCCTGGAGTCTGAACCCACTTGAAAGACACGAATGTCTACTAGGGTATTACATTTGATAATGACGTTATTACACAGCTCTCTTACATCTCCTGTCTCATTCTCATATCTGATCATCACCACCCACTTTCCGCCTTCGGGTGGCTTTAGACGTGAAGAGCCCTTATCATTTTTACTTAACGTATTGGAATACAAATTTTCATTCTCACCATTCCCACCCTCCTTTCATCCCCAAATAAAAGGCCAGCTGGACCGCACACAGGGAAGGTAGGCAACCACAGGATCAAACTGCCTCTATTGCTCTGGGGCAGGGTGGTGCTTGGACCCCCAGCTGTTGGCAGTCGTCTGCTCTGTGGTTTCAGGTTACTTCTCTGCACCAACCATGAGTGGAAAGATAATTTTGATTTTTTTCTAATGAAGTGCTTTCTCTCTGAGTCCTCACCTTTCTCATACTCTCATTAGCATCCCAAGTAATTACGAGTAATTGAGTCACCCTTCTAGAGTTAAAGATTTTGGTACATAATAAGAACTTATAATTTTACAATATTTTTAAATTTACATAGAGTAAGATTCACTTTTTTGGTGTACAAATCCATAAATTTTTACATATGCATAGATTCTTGTTACCAGTATTAAGTCAGGATACAGAAAAATACACCAAAGAGACCCTCCTGCTGCTGCTTCTTATTCAGATGCTTTCCCCCACCCCCAGGGACAGATAAACCAGTAAGCAAGGAACACTTGGACTTAGTTGTATTTACTTACTAATCTGGAGTGCACAATTTCATATAGGTTTCACCACATTTTTGATGTGGTGAAAAACAGGTGAAATTGCGCACTCCTAATTAGTAAGTAAGCACAAGTAAGCCTGTGCATACCTTGCTTATTGTGTAATCCAACCCTGCCCACCACTAATGCCTGGAAGCCACTGATCTGTTCCGATACTTTTGCCTTTTCAAAAATGTCATATAAATGGAATCGTAAAGCATGTAACCTTTTGAGACAGAGATCTTTAACTTAGCGTAATGCATTTGAGATCCACCTATGTTATTGCATATCAATAGTTCATTCATTTTTATTGCTGAGTAGTATTATGCGCAAAGTCCTGGAGATAGAAAATCGAAAGGGAAGAACGTGCTCGGCATTTCTCAAGGAGAAAGAACTGAAGAAAAAATTCAAGCCTCAAATTTCAGTATTAAAGGATTCTATGGGGAAAATATTAAACGGTGCAGGAAGTATCAAAAGAAGATGGAAGGAATAAACAGAGTCACTATACCAGAAAGAATTGGTTAACATTCAACCATTTCAAGAGGTAACATATAATCAGGAACCGATGGTACTGAAGGAAGAAGTCCAAGCTGCTCTGAAGGCATTGGGGAAAAACAAGGCTCCAGGAACTGACGGAATACCGATTGAGATGTTTCAACAAATGGATGCAACACTGGAGGTTCTCGCTTGTCATGCCAAGAAACTTGGAAGACAGCTACCTGGCCAGCTGGCTGGAAGAGACCCATATTTATGCCTATTCCCAAGAAAGGTAATCCAACTGAATGCAGAAATTACTGAACAATATCATCAATATAACATACAAGTAAAATTCTGCTGAAAAGCAGCTGCAGCAGTACATCAACAGGGAACTACCAGAAATTCAGGCTGGATCCGGAAAAGGAGATGGAATCGGGGATATCATTGCTGATGTCAGATAGGTCATGGCTGAAAGCAGGGAATACCAGAAATATCTTTACCTGTGTTTTATTGACTATGAGAAGGCATTGGACTATTTGGATCATAACAAATTATGGATAACATTGCGAAGAATGGGAATGCCAGAACGCTTAATTGTGCTCATGAGGAACCTGTACAAAGATCAAGAGGCAGTTGTTCCAACAGAACAAGCAGATACTGTGTGGTTTAAAGTCAAGAAAAGTGTGCATCAGGGTTGTATGATTTCCCTATACTTATTCAATCTTTATGCTGAGCAAATAGTCCAAGAAGCTGGACTACATGAAGAAGAACAGGGCATCATGATTGGAGGAAGACTCATTAGCAACCTGCCTTATGCAGATGACACAACCTTGCTTGCTGAAAGTGAAGAGGACTTGAAACATTTTGCATTCCGACTAGCAAGGTCTGAGAGTTCCTGCTGATTTGCATCCTCACCACCACTTAGAATGATCATTTCATTTACATTTCCCTAGTAAATTATATTTAAGCATCTTTTTATGTGATTATTTGTGGCCCATATATCTTCTTTGGTGTAGTTTCTGTCTAAATCTTTTCCCCGTTTTTAAGTGGGTTGTTTGTTTCTTATTGTTGAATCTTGAGTTCTCTATGTATTCTGGATACAAGTTCTTCCTCTTATATATGATTGCAAATGTGTTCTCCCAGACTATGGACTGCCTTTGCAGAGTAAAAACTTTTAAATTTTGGTGAAGTCCAATTTAACAATTTTTTTCTTTAATGGATATCTTTTTGTCTTTTTCCTAAGAACTCTGCCTAACCCAAAGTCACAAAGTGCTTTTTCTGTGTTTTCTTCTAAGAGTTTTATAGTTTAACATTTTGCATTTGTGTCTATGATCCATTCTGAGCTAATTTTTGTATAGGATGTAAGATGTTTCAACAAATGGATGCAACACTGGAGGTGCTCACTTGTCTATGCCAAGAAACTTGGAAGACAGCTACCTGGCCAGCCAACTGGAAGAGACCCATATTTATGCCTATTCCCAAGAAAGGTAATCCAACTGATTGGTCATGTCCAATCTCATCAGTAAATTTTTTATTTTTGATAGTGTATTTTTTTAGTCCTAAAATTTCCATTTTGTTCTTTTTTATTGCTGTGGTGAGAGTACCTAACTTTCATTTCAAGGATGTTCATCTGGGAGGTGGAACCAACAAAGCACCCTAGACAGAGTCATCGTGTTATCCCTCTGTGGCAAAGACCCAAAAATCTAAGTAGAACAGATACAAATGTCAATCTTATAACCCTAAGCATCAAATGAAGTGATGAAGAACTGGGTCAAACACTGAATGGAAGAAGAAACTGAAGGAAAACAGAGAATAAGGAGCCATACAGAGTGGAGGTCCCCTGCCAACTAACATGGCACAACATCACCATCTTGCAGCACAGCCAGCAATGACCCCGAACAGGGAGTAGGGGAAGACAACTTCAAAGAGCTCCCAATAGGAAACAAAGCACCTGGTAAACAGAGAAACACGCTTTCCCACCTTCACCGTTCTGCCCAGTATGCCCCCTCTATACCTTCCCAACAGGCCATGCCATACCACCTTGGCTAGAGAGCTACTGGCCCAATGCCAGCCCAGGTCCCACCCAACCCCACCAACCCCTAACTGCCTCATGTGCCCCCACCTACGTTCTTCTACCATGCCATTTTTCCTCTTTCTTCTTTTTCTTTCTCCTTCCCACCTAGTCCCATATGCCACCTCCACCCGTTCCTGATGGGTCATGCCATACCCCCTTGGCTAGAGAGATGTTGGTCTGCTGCCAGCCCGTCTGCCCCTGTCCTGCCATTTTTTTTTCTTTCCTCCTTTTCTTTCTCCCTCCCACCTAGCCCCATACCCTACCTCTACCCCTTTCTACCAGGCCATGCTGCACCACCTTGACTAGAGAGCTACCAACCCAGCATCACCCCAGGTCTGGCCTGCACTCACCCACCATCTCCTGCCACACCATTCTTTTTTTTTAATTTCTTTCTTCCTTTTCTTTATCCCTCCCACCTAGCTGTATACACCACTTCTACCCCATCCAGCCAGCCCACACGGTGCCACCTTGGCTAGAGAGCCACTGGCCCACTGCTGCCCCAGGTCTCCCCTGCCCCACCCATAGGCTCCTGATGGACCATTTTCTTTGTCCTTTTCTTCCTTTTCTCTCTTCCTCCCACCTAGCCCTGTATGCCACCTCTACCGCTTCCTACTGGGCCACACTGCACCACTGTGGCTAGAAAGCCACTAGCCAGCTACTTTCTACCTCCCATCTAGCCACATACACCATCTCTCCTCCTTCTTGACAGCTCTGCTTCACCCCACCTACCAGCTGCCCCTTTTTTAAAATTTCTCTTTTCTGTGTTCCCCCCACTTAGCTCCCTCTACCATTCCCACCTTCCTGCCGGCCCTCACCATGCTGCCATGGCTAAAGCATTCTGGCTCAGGTTTACCACTGTACTGGACATGCATTTTCCCTCCTTGCCCATCGCTTGACCAGTCGCTGAATGGAGGAAAGTGAGCCTGTACCACTCCCCATCTAATACCCCCACCTATCTGGAGAGGGATTGTGAATTCTCCCACACCACTGGACCAACATTAGGAGACAGACAGTGCCCACCCAGTCCGCCCTCAGCCACCTTGCCAAACTAGTTGTCTTAGTTAGCTAGTGCTGCTATAACAGAAATACCACAAGTGGATGGCTTTAACAAAGAGAAATTTATTCTCTCAACAGTCTAGGAGCCCAGAAGTCTGGATTCAAGGTGCCAACTCCAGGGGAAGTCTTTCTTTCTCTGTCAGCTCTGGGGGAAGGTCCTTGTCATCAATTTCCCCTGGTTGAGGAGCTTCTCAGTGCAGGGACCCAGGAGCCAAAGGATACACTATTCTCTTGGCTCTTGTTTCTTGGTGGTATAAGGACCCCATGTCTCTCTCCTCACTTCTCTCTTTAACATCTCAAAAGAGATTGACTTAAGACACAACCTAAACTTGTAGACTGAGTCCTGCCTCATTAACATAACTGCTGCTAATCCCACCTCATTAATATCAGACAGGTACAATTTACAACCCATAGGAAAATCAAATCAGATGACTAAATGGTTGACAATCACACAATATTGGGAATCATGGACTAGTCAAGTTGACACACTTTTTGGGGGACACAATTCAATCCATAATACCAATGTACAGCAAAGTGGGTACACACTGCTTGCTGCTGCCCTTCTAACCAGTACAAGCTGGTGAGAGTTATCACGCCCGCAGATGAGCAAGGAGCAAAGCTCACCTGGCCTACCCGCCCTGACATAAAAAAACAAAACAAAGAAGCAGGATGAACAAACAAACGTGCAATCAATAAATAAAGAAAATAGTACCTTAATGTCTTGGAGACAGCAGACAATATCAAAACATATTTTTTAAAAAAGCAGAAAAAGATGGCTTCACAGAATGGATAAAAAAAACATGATCTGTCTCTATGCTGCCTACAAGAGACACACCTTAGACTTAGAGACACGAACAAACTAAAACTCAAAGGATGGAAGTAATAAACATTAGAACAGAAATAAATGAAATAGAGAACAGAAAAAAGATAATAAGAATTAACAAAACCAAAAGTTGGTTCTGTGAAAAGATCAATGAATTAACAGACCATTGTCCAAACTGACAAAAGAAAAACAAGAGAGGAAGCAGATAACCCAAATAAGAAATGAGATGGTGGCCATTACAACAAACCCAAGTGAAATAAAAAGGATCAAAACAGAATACTATGAAAAATTGTACTCCAACAAATTTGAGAACTTAGAAGGAATTGACAAATTTCTAGAAACACACTATCTACCTAAACTAACACAAGCTGAGGTAGAAAATCTGAAGAAACTCATAACATGTGAAAAGATCAAAGAGAAAAAAAAAAAACTCCCAGTGACAACAACCAAAAAAAAATCCCTGGCCCAGACGGCTTCACTAAAGAATTCTATCAAACATTAAGAGTTCACACCAAACTTGTTGCAAAAACCAAACCCGTTGCCATCAAGTAGATTCCGACTCATAGAGACCCTATAGGACAGAGTAGAGCTGCCCCATAGAGTTTCTAAGGAGCGCCTGGCAGATTTGAACTGCTGATCTTTTGGTTAGTAGCCATTGCACTTAAGCAGTACGCCACCAGGGTTTCCAAAGAATTCTGTCAAACATTAAGAGTTCACACCAGTACTACTCAAACTATTTCAGAGCATAGAAAAGGAAGAAAATCTCCCAAATTCATTCTAGGAAGCCATCATTAACCTGATACCAAACCAGGCAAAGACACCACAAAAAAAGAAAATTACACAACAATATCTCTCATGAATATAGATGCAAAAATTATCAACAAATTCTAGCCAATAGAAGTCAGCATCATATAAAAGAAATAAAACACCACAACCAAGTGGGATTCATACCAGGTATGCAAAGATTTTTCAACATTAGAAAATCAAACAACATAATCCACCACACAAATAGAATGAAAGAAAAGAATCACATGATCATCTCAATCAATGCAGAAAAGGTATTTGATACAGTCAAACATCCATTCCTGATAAAATTTCTCACTGAAATTTAAATAGAAGGGAAATTCCTCAACACAATGAAGGACATCTATATGAAACCAACAGCCAACACCATTCTCAACAGAGATAGGCTGAAAATATTCCCCTTGAGAACAGGAAAAAGACAAGGATGCCCTTTATTAGCACTCCTATTTAACATTGTGCTGGAAGTCCTAACTAGAGCAATAAGGAAATAAAAAGAAAAAAAGGCATCAAAATTGGAAAGGAAGAAGTAAAACTGTCCCTATTCATAAATGATATGATCCTATAAGTACAGAACCCCAAAGATTCCACAAGAAAACTGCTGGAACTAATAGAAAGATTCAGCAGATTGGCTGGATACAAGATAAACGTACAAAAGTCAGTTGGATTCCTATACACCAACAAACAGAACTTTGACAAGGAAATCAGAAAAACAATACCATTTATAGTAGCCCCTAAAAGTTAAACTACTTAGGAATAAATCTAACCAGGGACATAAAAGACTTACACAAAGAAAGTTATAAAACACTATTGCAAGAAATCAAGAGACCTACAGAAATGGAAAATATACCATGCTCATGGATAGGAAGACTCAACATTGTGAAAATGTCATTCCTACCCAAAACATTCTACAGATACAATGCAATCCCGATTCAAATACCAACAGCATTCCTTAACAAGAGGATAAAATGAATCACCAACTTTATATGGAAAGGAAAGAGGCCCTGGATAAGCAAAGCATTATTGAAAAAAAAGAACAAAGTAGGAGGCCCCACGCTACCTGACCTCAGAACCTACTATACAGCCACAGTAGTCAAAACAGCCTGATACTGATACAACAACATACACATAGACCAATGGAACAGAATCAAGAACTCAGATGTAAACCCATCCACCTATGGTGAGCTAATCTCTGTCAAAGGATCAAAGTCCATTAAATAGGGAAAAGACAGTTTTTTTTAACAAATGGTGCTGGAAAAACTGGATGACCATTTGCAAAAAATGAAACAAGACCCATACCTCACACTGTACATAAAAATTAAAAATTGTTAAAAGACCCAAGTATAAAACCTAAAACAATAAAGATCATGGAAGAAAAAATATGGACAAAATTAGGGGCCCTAAGGGCATAAATTGAATACAATGCACAAACACCAGAAAATAAACTAGATAACTGGGAGCTCCTAAAAATTAAACACTTATGCTTATCAAAAGAGTAAAAAGGGAGCCTACGGACTGGGAAAAAAATTTTGGCTATGACATATCTGACAGGGGTCTAATCTCTAAAATCTATGGAATACTTCTACACCTCAACAGCAAAAAGACAAACAATCCAATTAAAAAATGGGCAAAGGATAGGAATAGACCCTTCACCAAAGAAGGCATTCAGGGGGCTTACAGACACATGAGGAAATGCTCACGATCGTTAGCCATTAGAGAAATACAAATAAAAACTACAATGACATAGTATCTCACCCCAACATTACAGGCACTAATAAAAATAAAATAAAAACCAAAATAACAAATATTGGAGAGGTTGCAGGGAAATTGAAAGTCTTATGCACTGCTGGTGGAAATGTAAAATGGTACAACTGTGGAAAACAATATGGAGTCTCCTTAAAAAGCTAGAAATAGAAATACCATATGATCCAGCAATCCTACTCCTAGTAACATATCTCAGGCAAATAAGAGGCATCACAGGAATAGGCATATGTTCATTGCAGCTTTATTCACAATACCAAAAAGACAGAAACAACCTAAGTGCCCATCAAGAGATGAATGGATAAACAAATTACAGTAGATAACACACAGTGCAATGATAAAGAACAATGATGAATCTGAGAAACATCTCACAACATGGATTGATCCGAAGGGCATTATGCTGTGTGAAATAAGTGTATCACAAAAGGACAAATGTTGTATGAGACCATTGTTATAAAAACCCAAGAAAAGGTTTACACACAGAAAAAAAAAAATCTTTGATGGTTATGAGGGAGGAGAGATGTGGGGAGGGGAAATCACTAACTAGGCAATAGACAGGTGTTAACTTTGGTAAAGGGAAAGACAACACACAATATAGGGGAAGTCAGCATGCCTTGACCAAGGCAAAGCCATAGAAGCTTCCTAGACACGTCCAAACACCTTGAGGAACCAAGTTATTGGGGCTGAGGGCTGGGAACCATAATCTCATGGGACATCTAGGTCAATTGGCATATCATACCTCATAAAGAAAATGTTCTACGTCCTACTTAGGTGAGTAGCGTCTGGGGTCTTAACAGCTTGCGAACAGCCATCTAATATATATCTGTTGGTCCCATCCCATCCAGAACAAAGGAGAATGAAGAAAACCAAAGACATAAGGGAAATATTAGTCCAAAAGACTAATGGACCACATGAACCCACGGCCTCCACCAGAGCCCAAAAGAAGCAGGTGGTGTCCAGTTACCACCACGAACCGCTCTGACAGGGATCCCAGTAGAGGCACCTGGACAGAGCTGGAAAAAAAATGTAGGACAAAATTCAAATTCACAGACAAAAAAAAAAAAAGACCAGACTTCCTGATCTGACAGAGACTGGAGGAACCCCTAAGACTATGACTCTCGGACACACTGCTAACTCAGAACTGAAGCCACTCTAGAAATCTACCTTTCAGCCAAAGATTAGATAGCCCTATAAAACAAACAATAACGCAAGTAAAGTGCTTGTTAGTTCAATCAAGTATATGAGACCAAATGGGCAACAACTGCCCAAAATCAAAGACAAGAAGGCAGGAAGGAAGGGAAAACCAGATGAATGGACTTGGAGTACCCAGGATGGAAACGATAAATGAGGAGAATACTGACACATAGCAGGGATTGCAACTAATGTCACAAAACAATTTGTGTATAAAATTTTTGAATGAAAAACTAATTTGTGCCTTAAACTTTCACCTAAAACACAATAAATTAAAAAAAAAAAAAAAAGAATGTTCATCTTTACTTCTGGGAGCACGTAATTACGATAAAGCCCCAAAACCAAACCTGTTGCCGTCAAGTAGATTCCGACTCATAGCAAACCTATAGGACAGAGTTGAAGTGCCCCAGAGGGTTTCCAAGGCTGTAAATCGTTATGGAAGCAGATTGCCACATCTTCCTCCCACACAGCAGCTGGTGGGTTCAAACTGCCAACCTTTTGATTAGGCACTGCGTGCTTTACCCATTGTGCCACCAGGGCATACCTTGTAATTATAATAGCTACTTTGAAGTCTTTGTCTAATAATTTCGACATTGGAGTCAACTCAGTGTTGGCTTCTGTTGATTGCCTTTTCCTCTGAGAATTGTTTATATTTTCCTGGTTCTTTGTATGTTGAGAAATTTTAGTTTGCATCTTGGACATTTAAGATATTATGACTGTTGTTATATGTTATCGTAAGGTGCTGTTGAGTTGGTTCCAAGTCGTAGCAACCCTGTGTACAACAGACCAAAACGCTGCCTGGTCCTGTGTACCGTCACAATCACTGCTATGTTTGAGCCCATTGTTGTAGCCACTGTGTCAATTCATCTCGTTGAGGGTCTTTCTCTTCTTCACCGATCCTCTGCTTTACTAAGCCTGATGTCCTTCTCCAGGGACAGGGCCCCACTGATAATATGCCCAAAGTACTGATTTTTTTTTTTAAACCGAGAATGTGACCTAGTTAGATTCAGACTACACAACTGGTCTGTTTTCTGTGGACTGTGGTTTCAATGTCGATTTAGTTTTCACAGTATTAACAGTGCTCTTCTGGTCTACACTGCCTGCACCCCACGCAGCTGCCAATCTAACACTTGGGCAATGGTCTTGCATAGTTCAGTGTTCAAAGAATTTACCATGCTGATTCTAGTCGGTTTTACACACGCTCAACTTGGAGGTGAGCCCAGAACTTCTACACAGTTTTAAAGGATCCCTATCTCCAGCTTCCTCCTTTTCATGATCCTCCATCCCTTCCGTGCAGTCTCTGGTTCTCAGGGTTTACCCCTCTTGGTATTCTAGCTAGAAAGCCAAAGGTTTAGCATACTCATAGCATCTGCTGCATCGCTGAGGGTGGGGAAGAAGCTCTGCCTCTTTGCCAGCACTTGCCTGGTGTTGGGAAGACAGAGTCAACAGGGCTATGCTCCTCCTGGGCCAGTTCAGTTACCAGGGAAGGGTATCAATTCTTTGCTGGCATTTGCCTGGAATAAGGTGAATAAAATCGAAATGGCTCTCCTTTTCCAAAATCTCTGGCTAGAGAGGTCAGGCTTTACTAGAAGTTTTAGATTTCAGGTGTCTCTAGTACGCAGGTCAGAATGTATAAAAATAGGAGGCAAAAAAGAAAAAACATAACAAAAACTTCAGGGAACTCACCTCCAGGTTCTCACTTGGGCCCAGTGATCCTTACTCACTCTGCCTGCTCTCATCCACCTTTCAGAGCCTTCTGATAGTTGAATTATGTCTTTTCATCCAGGGTTTGTAGTTGTACTTATTCAGAGAGATAAGGTTAACTATGCTTACTCCACCTTATCCAGAATAGGAAGTCCATATAAATTCTTGTGAATGAGGGGGCAAAAGGAAAATCCTCAATACTTCATTTTGGGAACTGACTATTTTCAATTCCCAAGCCTATGTAGACATGAAATTTTTAGACTTTCTTCTTGTTTCTTAAAGAATAAGAAAATTCTTCCTAATTTAGGCTCCAGGTGTATTAATATCGCACTACCAGATTTGCCACTTCAGTCACCACTTGGGGAAACCCTGGTCGTGTAGTGGTTAAGTGCTATGGCTGTGAACCAAAGGGTTGGCAGTTCAAATCCACCAGACACTCCTTGGAAACTCTATGGGGCAGTTCTACTCTGTCCTATAGGATCGCTATGAGTCGGAATTGACTTGACGGCACTGGGTTTGGTTTTTTGGTTTTTTTTTTTGGTACCACCACTTGGCTCATATAAAACTAGAATAAGGGGCAACAACATGGCATTCTCGTTTTGGCTCACCTACTCACTGGCTGTGTGACTTTGAAAAAGTTTGTTAATAATTCTTTTTTTTTTTTTTACCACCTGAAAACAAGTGATTAAGGCAAGATGACCTTTAAGTTCATGTGATGGCTGAGATTTTTGTGTCGACTTGGCTGGGCCATGATTCTCAGTGTTTATATGTGATCACCCTGCTAATAGGG
This sequence comes from Loxodonta africana, assembly GCF_030014295.1. Lineage (NCBI taxonomy): Eukaryota > Metazoa > Chordata > Mammalia > Proboscidea > Elephantidae > Loxodonta > Loxodonta africana. The sequence goes on along the minus strand of NC_087344.1, from coordinate 159,683,056 downwards.
TCTGCTGTGAGTAGATAATCAGTTGAAAGGGAGTTTCCTTGGGCATGTGGCCTGCATCCGAATATAAGAGATTTTCTGGCTTTAGCCTGCTCTGAATCCTGTAGCTGACTCTTGTTCTTCAGATCTCTGGTTCTGGGGACTTGAGCTAGCAGCTTACCTGCCGATTTTAGGATTCATCTGTCTTCACAGCCTATGAGCAAGAGCCCTGATCTCCAACCTGCTGAACTTGGGTTCAGCATCTCCTGCAGCTACATGAATTGAGAGAAGCCTGTATCCTGATCCACGGACTTGGGACGTTCTAGCCTTTACAATCACATGAGCCATTTCTTTGATATAAATCTTTCTCCATACATATATTTACATACTTTACTGGTTTTGCTTCTCTAGAGAACCCAACCTAAGACAGTTCTTCAGTTTCTTATTCTACCACTCAAATCCTTGGTCAGTGTGATGTTACCACCACCTCCTGTCTCCAGCCTGAAACATATTCTGCTCATTTCTCCTGTGTATAATTTACCCCCAAACCTGTGAGATTTGCTTCTACTCCAGCTCTCTGTATCTACAATCATGAGTCTACTACGCAATCCTTGATCTGCTCTTCTTTGAACTACAAGCTCCAGCCGTTTCTGGGAAGAATCTTGATTTTCATTTTCTTTGTGGACTGGATAATGACAAAGAATAGCTTAGTCTAAGCAATGTTGTGCAATCATACCATTATTCATGAGTGAAGGCCATGAGGTTGACTATCAGAATACAGTTTGCAGAAATTTATCAAACACTTTGAATGATTTCTTGTGATACATTGAGAATAGCCTGGAATCAACACTGAACACCTACATCGGTTTCCTGGGTTTGATAAGCTGTTACTTGCCCAGAATTCCTCAACACCATCCTTTTGGCATCTTGTCCAGTGGTTCTCAACTCTGAGATTTTAACAAATTGGTGTTCTGGAGCCAGTTATGGCTTTTCTGGCTGGTCATTTTTTAACTGTCCATATTAAAAAACTCATGTTTGTGAAAGGTTTGCCTTTTTCTTTTTTAAACTTTTATTTATTATCATGTATGAATCCAGATAGTCTACACCGGCCTGAAAGAGTATTCCACTGAACATAAACCCCAGAAGTTGGAAATAAGATTTATTTGAAAATAAAATGCCTCCATGATCACACAAGTTTTGGAAATATTGGGCTAAGCCATGTTTATCTTTCTTATAGTACTCAACCTTTAATATGTTGTTGTTAGGTGCCATCAAGTTGGTTCCAACTCATAGCGACCCTAAGTACAACACTGCCTGATCCTGCACCATTTTCACAATCATTGTTATGCTTGAGCCCATTGTTGCAGCCACTGTGTCAATCTATCTTATTCAGGGTCTTCCTCTTTTTCTCTGACCCTCGACTTTACCAAGCATGATGTCCTTCTCCAGGGACTGATCCCTCCTGATAACACGTCCAAAGTCAGTGAATCCAAATCTTCCCACCCTTGTTTCCAAGGAGCACTCTGGCTGTACTCCCAAGACAAATTTGTTCATTTTTCTGGTACTCCATGGTATATTCAATATTCTTTACCAACACCATAATTCAAAGGTGTCAATTCTTCTTTGGTCTTCCTTATTCATTGTCCAGCTTTCACATGCATATGAGGTGATTAAAAATACCATGGTTTGCGTCAGGCACACTTTAGTCCTCAAAGTGACATCTTTGCTTTTTAACACTTTAAAGAGATCTTTTGCAGCAGATTTCCCAATGCAATAGGTCTTTTGATTTCTTGACTGTTCCTTCTATGGGTGTTGATTGTGGATCAAAGTAAAATGAAATCCTTGACAACTTCAATCTTTTCTCTGTTTATCATGATGTTGCTTATTGGTCCAGTTGTGAGGATTTTTGTTTTCTTGGAGGTTCAACCCATACTGAAGACTGTAGTCTTTGTCCTTCATCAGTCAGCACTTCAAGTCCTCTTCACTTTCAGCAAGGAACCTTGTGTCATCTGCATGTCACAGGTTGTTAATGAGTCTCCCTCCAATCCTGATGCTACATTCTTCTTCATATAGTCCAGTTTCTCAGATTATTTGCTCAGCATACAGATTGAATAAGTATGGTGAAAGGATACAACCCCAATGCACACCTTTCCTGATCTTAAACCACACAGTATCCTCAAACCCAACCCAGTATCTAGTTCTGTTCAAATGACTTGACTCTTGGTCTATGTACATGTTCCTCATGAGCACACTTAAGTGTTCTGGAATTACCATTCTTTGCAATGTTATCCATAATTTGTTATGATTCACACAGTCAAATGCCTTTGCATAGTCAATAAAACACAGGTCAATATCTTTCTGGTTTTCTCAGCTTTCAGCCAAGACCCATCTGAATTCAACTTGAGCTTCTGGCAGTTCCCTGTTGATATACTGCTGCAACTGCTTTTCAATGATCTTCAGCAAAATTTGTGTGTGATATTAATGATATTATTCAATAATCTCCTCTTTCTGTTGGATCACCTCTAATATAATTCATGTGTTTTATGATTCTCCAAGGGGGCTAGATATTATACAACTGTTTAATTTTGAAAGGGACATCTTGAAGAACTCTCTTTAAGAAACATTGGTCTCCCAAATTCTTGTAAAAAGACCAGACTTAATGGTCTGACTGAGACTAGAAGGATCCCAGAGGTCATGGTCCCCAGACCTTTTGTTAGCCCAAGAGAGGAAACGTTCCCAAAGCCAACTCTTCAGATAGGGATTGGACTGGACTATGAGATAGAAAATGATACTGGTGATGAGTGAGCATCTTGGATCAAGTAGAGACACGAGTCTATGTGGGCAGCTCCTGTCTGGAGGGGAGATGAGAGGAAAGAGGGGGTCAGAAGCTGACTGAATGGACATGAAAACAGAGAGTGGAGGGAAGGAGTGTGCTGTCTCGTTAGAGCAGGAGTAACTAGGAGTATATAAAAAAAGGTGTGTATAAGTTTTTGTATGAGAGACTGACTTCGTTTGTAAACTTTCACTTAAAGCACAATAAAAAAAATTAGAGCAGAATCAATAAACAAGAAAATTAGAGAAATGAAAAAGAAAGAAAGAAACATTGGTCTCAATGGTTCCTCCTTCCCCTAAGCAGATATAACACTTGGGGAGCTGGGAATCCTCTCCTGCAGAGCTATGTCACTGAACCTCATTGCTTTCCTTTCATATAAGCCCTCTCTCTCCCTGGACCCCTTCCAAAGATTCACACAATGTTAGGGAACACTCTTTTTGTCGAATGTTTCCTGTTGCTCTTCAGATAAAGACTAGCATTCTTAATATGAACTACAACACAGCTTTGTCTTGTACCACTCTCACCTTCTATGTCCACTCCAGACAAACATTTTTTTTTTTTTTTTTTTTACTTTTTAAACCTCATCATACACTCTTATGTCTCAGGCCCTTTGCGTCTGTGTTTCTCTCTGCCTAAAAATACTCTTCTTCTTTCTCCAGACTTGATTTGCTTAATACTTAAATGCTTAATTACTCTTCAGATATCAGTTCCAATGTTACTTCTAGAAAGCCTCCCAGCCATCTCAGGCTCCTTTCCCATTTTCTCTCACAACCTTTAGTTAATCCCACCTTGGTATCTTCTTCCCCAAGGATTTTGGTCAACACAACATTCATACTGTTGTTACCCATTGCTGTCAAGTAGATTCCAACTGTTACAGATTGAGTTGTGTCCCCCAAAATTGTGTATCTATTAAGCTAGGCCATGATTCCCAGTATTGGGTGATTGTCCACCATTTTGTCATCTGATGTGATTTTCCTATATGTTGTAAATCCTGCCTCTATGATGTTAATGAGGTGGGATTAGCAGCAGTTATGTTAACAAGGCAGGACTCAATCTACAAGATTAGGTTGTGTCTTAAACCAATCTCTTTTGAGACGTAAAAGAGAGAAGTGAGAAGAGAGAGGGGCGGGACCACATATCAAAGAAAACAGCACTGAAAGCAGGTGTGACCTTTGGACCTGGGGTCTCTGAGTGGAGAATCTCCTAGACAAGGGGAAGATTGATGGCAAGGGCATTCCCCCAGAGCCAACAGAGAGAGAAAGCCTTACCCTACAGCTGGCACCCCAAATTTGGACTTGTAGCCTCCTAAACAATAAGAGAATAAATTTCTCTTTGTTAAAGACACCCAATTGTGGTATTTCTGTTATGGCAGCACTAAATAACTAAGACACCAACTCATAGTGACCATATAGTACAGGGTAGAAATTTTCCAAAAAGCTTGCAAGGCTGTAATTTTTATGGAAGCGAACTTCCACATCATTCTCTCATAGAGTGGGTAGTGGATTCAAACTGTTGACCTATTGGTTAGCAGGCGGACATTTAACCACTGCTTCTTCATACTGTTGCAGATAACTAAAATTCAGTGTTTTGACTGTTGTATAATATTCAAATATATGAATATATCACAATGTCTTTATCCATTCTCTTGTTAATAGACATTTGGGTTGCTTCCAGATTATACTATTATAAAGAGTACTGCTGTAAGCATCCTGTAAAAAAAAACTTTTTTTTTTTTTGTACGTGTCTAATATTTCTTAGATATAGATCTAGAAGCAAAATTTCTGCATCAGGGGGTAGGTGAGTGGCTAACATTTAAAATAACGCTGAGCTGCTTTCCAATGAGTTTGTACAGATTGACGCTCCTACTAGCAAAGATTAGAAGATCCTGTGGAGCCACATCCTCTCCAATACTTGGTATAGGAGGATCCTTAATTTTTGAAATTGAAAGGCTACAAAATATCTCTCATTGTGGTCTTGACTTACTTTTCCCTCAGGTCAAATATCTCCTCATGTTTGTTGACAATATTATTCATTCTTCTATAGAATGACTATGTGTTTTACCATTTTTTCTTTTGAGGTGTTTGTTCTTTTCTGACTGATTTGAGTGAGTTCTTTTTACGTTTCTTATTGTAATCTATCATCAGTTATATATATTGAAAATATCGTTTCCTGGTCAAATTTTTAACTTGCCTTCCACTTTTATTAAGTTGTCTGTTGATGGATGGAAGTTCTTAATTTTAATACAACAAAATGTATCCATTTTTAATTTTATGGTGAACATTTTTGTTGTTTTTGTCCCTACCCCCAGATTAGAAAAATAGTCACCACAAATTTTTTTTAAAGTAGAAATTTTGCTTTTGTTACTTAAGTCCTTGAGTTATCCGAAATTATCTTTGTGTATATTATGAACTTAAGAACTAATTTTAATTTTTCCCCCTCCGTTTTTTTTTTCTGGCCGATTTATTAAGTTGTCCATTTTTCCCTGCTCATCTTCCATACCACCTCTCCCAAATATCAAAATTTCATTTATTCAAGGGACTGTTTCTGAATTTCTATTCTATCCCACTAGACAGTTTGCCTCTACACTAGTAACACACTGTCTGAATACAGCTTCTTAGAGGTCTTGGTATCTGCTAGCACACATCTCTCTTCCATATTCTTATTCTTTGAAACATCTTGGCCTAGTCTTCATACTTTTATTCTTCCATATAACTTTTATAATCAGCTTTTCAAACTCTGTAAAATCTGTTGGAATTTTTATTGAAATGTCAAGGAATCTATAGATCTATTTCAGGAGAACTGACAGTTCGCATCATTGAGACTTCTAACCCATGATCATGATATACCTCTACATTTATTTAACAAAACCAAAACCAAGCCCATCACTGTCGAGTTGATTATGACTCATAGTGACCCTATGGGTCTTCCTTATTGTCTCTACGTTTTATCATTTTTCTCACAGAGGTATTGCACACATTTTGTTCAATTTATTGTTAGGTACCTGATTGTGTGTGTAAGAGAGAGAGATTGTAAATGGTATTTTCTTTCAGATTGCATTTTCTGGTTCTTAATGACTACTATATAGGAATGCAACTGACTTTTGTATTAGAAAAAAGTATTCTGGTGGAAATAAGGATCAGGATAACAATTATTTATTCAGTATTTTTAGGTATCATTTACTGAGCATATACTGTGTACTGGCCACGTTTACATACATCTTCCTCCTTTGTTTTCAACCAGCCCTAAGAGTTTGAAACTAGATCTAATTGACAGATTAGAAGTATAGTGAGATTGAGACACTTATTTAATGTCACACAGCTAGACAATTGAGGAATTAGGATTCAGTCCCAAGTCAGTTATTCTTACTCTAAAGCAGTTCTCCCCAACAATAATGCCAGTCATTGCAGTTTTCTTAGTTTTTAGGGGGAAACAATAGCAATGACAAAACAAACATCAACCAAACAAATTTGGTTGACAATATTGCATCATTTTTCTGCATTTTCTGCTTCCCTAATTAAGGCTCTCGTACACAAATAGCATCTTAGCGCTGTTTAAACTGCCTTTCTACAGAAGATGCAGAAAATTAGTTCTCCAGGCGTATGGCTGCCAATGTCTGTTTACTAGATCAGCTCTTACAGTCTTTCCTGGCGACAACCTCCACATACCTTAGTCTGTCAGACTGTTGTAATCAAGATCCCATGATTTAAGAGGGGTTCAGGAGAGGCTATGACTCCCAGAATCTGATTTCTTCTCAGAGAGAAAGAGTTGTTCTGCTTTGTTTATTTTTATGTGACTTTACTGATCAGATGTTAAATATGGCACACACTCTGCGACTACGTTCGTGATGAGCAAGGAAATGCTTTCATTTGTGAGTATGAGATGCCCTGCACCTCAAAACCACACCGCAGCAGAAACCACCTAATTTAAATCCTCACATAATAACATGTCAACATATAGTGACACATACTCATCCCTTTGTTGTTCATAGCTCTGGTTTCCTGCACAAAGCGATTTCACCGTGCCTTTCTGGCTAACTTAATCCTCCCCAACCTTGGGAAGTAAACTGGATAGGTGCCACTCTGCCCATTTTGTAAATGAAGAAGCTGAAACTTAGAAACAGTGATGCACCTAAGGCCACACTGCAGTTGAGAAATAAGAGCTTGAATTAGACCCATGGGGACTGATTTTTCCATCTGATGCTCTCTTCACCTCTCCACATGTCCTCCCTGTAGGTTCTACCTTCTAGAGCCCCCAGAGAAAAGGTACTTTCTTGTCACAACTTCTCAGATTTTCTGTTGTAAAGAAGGGTTCATTTTCCACTGAAGCGGGAAAGCACTGAGTAGGTGAAAGCCCCACTTGGCAGTCCTGATAGCCACTGGCTTTAACCCTTTCTGGTGCAGCTTAAATTCACATCCCTATTTCATTAACAAGCATTGCTTGAACTTAAGAATTCTCAGTCGATAGAGGCAGAATTCAACCTGGCTCTTCTCTAAGTCCGGGCCTGTTTTTACCCTATGTTGAAAGATGAGAGTCATGGATGAATGTCTTTAGGACCCTCAGTTCTTGGAAAAGGCGCTCCTGGGGTGGCATAAACTGTTTATGCTCGACTACTAATCTAAAAGTCAGCAGTTCTAACCCATCCAGCAGTGCTGTGGAAGAAGGGCCTGGCAATCTGTTTCCTTAAAAATTATAGCCAAGAAAACCCTATGGAACAGTTCTACAATGAGTTGGAATCTACTCGATGGCAACAGTTTGGTTGTTTTTTTGATTCTTTGGGAAATTCTGGAAGAGTACTTGTTCCTGAGTGGTCCTGAGAACTTATGGATATGCGAGTGGAGGGCTCCCCTTTCCTCCCTCATTAGATTTCTGTACCTCACAGTGGGAAACAGTCATCCCTTCTACATAAAGCCATGGCAAAGCTAACAGGGTCTGGCCTGATGGCATACCAAGGGCAGTGTAGAACCAGATGGGTGAGAATCTTAAACCAGGGATTCTAACTTTCTCTTGAGGCAGGACTCAGTAAATGCATCTATTTTCTTCTAGTATTTTTCTGTGTGTGGGGTTTGTTTTATCACATAATGAAATCATAGAGTATACAGGTATGTATCCTTTTTTCAACTAACATATTTTGAGACCTTCAAAGTCTTCAATTTTTTTTCAAAAATATGACTTTTAAAAGTTGCAAAATATTCCATCATTTTGATAGACAACAATTTGTTCAATCAATTACATATTGTTGGTCACTTGGATAGTTTTCCTTTTAGTGCTAAGGTGAGTGTGCTATTAATCATTTCTGTGCATAAAAATGTGTCTATCCTTCTGATTGTCTTAGCATAGATTCCCACATATGGAATCCTTCCATCAAATGATAACATGTTTAAGATTTTTTTGTTTTTTTTTGTTTTGTTTAATTCTATTGTGCCCTAGGTGAAAGTTTGCAGCGCAAATTAGTTTCTCATTCAAAAAATTACACACAAATTGTTTTGTGGCATTGGTTGTAATCCCCGCAATGTGTCAGTACTCTCCCTCTTTCCCTTTCCACCCTGGGTTTTCCTTGCCCATTCATCCAGTTTTCCTGTCCCTTCTGGCTTTGCTTTTGGGCAGGTGTTGCCTATTTAGTCTCATATGCTTCACTGAACTGAGAAGCACGTTCCTTATATGTGTTATTGTTTGTTTTATAGGCCTGACTAATCTTTGGCTGAAAGGTTGACTTCTGGAGTGGCTTTAGTTCTGAGGTAGCAGGGTGTCCGGGGGCCATAGTCTCGGGGGTTCCTCCAGTCTCTGTCAGACCAGTGAGTCTGGTCTTTTTTTGTGAATTAGAATTTTGTTCTAAGTTTTTCTCCTCTCTGTCCAAGACTCTCTATTGTGATCAATGTCAGAGAAGTCTTTGGTGGTAGCCGGGCACCATCTAGTTCCTCTGGGCTCAGGCTGGTGAAAGCTGTGATTCATGTGGTCCATTAGTCCTTTGGGCTAATACTTCCCTTGCATCTCTGATTTTCTTCATTCTCCTTTCCTCTGGACAGGATGGGATCAATAGATGTATCTTAGCTTTTAAGGCCCCAGATGCTACTCACCGAAATAGGATGTAGAACATTTTCTGTATGAACTATGTTATGCCAGTTGACCTAGATGTCCCTCAAGATTATAGTCCCCAGCCCTCAGCCCCAGTAACTCAGTCCCTCAAGGTTTTGGATATGTCTTGGAAGTTTCTATGAATTCCTTGGTCAAGTTGTGCTGATTTCCCCTATATAGTGAGCTGTCTTTCCTTTCACCAAAGTTAACACTTGTCTGGTATATCGTCAGTGATTTCTCTTCTTCACCCATCCCCTTTCTCAGAACCATCAAAGGTTTTTTTTTTTTTTTTTCTGTGAGTAAACCTATTCTTATGTTTTTATAATAGTGGTCTCATACAATATTTGTCCTTTTGTGATTGACTTATTATACTAAGTATAATACCCTCCACATTTATCCATGTCGTGAGATGTTTCACAAATTCATCATTGTGTAGTATTCTATTGTGTGTATGTACCATAATTTGTTTATCCATTCATCTGTTGATGGGCACTTGGGTTGTTCCCATCTTTTTACTATTGTGAATAATGCTGCAATGAACTTAGCTGTGCATATGTCAATTCGTTGATGGCTCTTATTTCTGTAGGGTATATTCCCAGGAGTGGGATTGCTGGATGATATGGTATTTCTATTTCTAGCTTTCTAAGGAGTCTCCATATTGTTTTCCATAGTGGTTGTACCATTTTACATTCCCACCAGCAGTGCAAAAGAGTTCCAGTTTCCCTGCAACCTCTCACACATTTGTTATTTTCTGTTTTTTTTGTTTTTTTTTTAATTAGTGTCAGTAATGTTGGGGTGAGATAGTATCTCATTGTAGTTTTGATTTGCATTTCTTTTTTTATATAAATTTTATTGTGCTTTAAGTGAAAGTTTACAAATCAAGTCAGACTCTCACACAAAACTTATATACACCTTGCTAACCCAAGCTCCCAATTACTCTCCCCCTAATTTTTTTAATGAGACAGCCTGCCCTCTCCCTCCACTCTCTCTTTTCGTGTCCATTTCGCCAGCTTCTAACCCCCTCGGCCCTCTAATCTCCCCTCCAGGAAGGAGATGCCAACATAGTCTCAAGTGTCCACCTGATCCAAGAAGCTCACTCCTCACCAGCATCCCTCTTCAACCCATTGTCCAGGCCAATCCATTGACTTGCATTTCTTTATGGCTAATGACCACGAACATTTTCTCACGTATCTGTTAGCCCCCTGAATGTCTTCTTCGGTGAAGTGTCTGTTCCCATCCTTTGGCCATTTTTTAATTGGATTATGTGTCTTTTCATTGTTGAAGTGTTGATGTATTCTATAGATTTTAGAGATTAGACTCTTGTAAGATATATCACAACCAAAAATATTTTCCCATTCTGTACATCCTCTTTTTACTTATTTGGTGAAGTCTTTTGATGAGCATAAGTCTTTAATTTTTAGGAGCTCCCAGTTATCTGGTTTATCTTCTGGTGTTTGGCCATTGTTAATTACGATTTGTATCCTTTTTATGCCGTGTATTAGGGCTCCTAGTATTGGTTAAGAGATCGGCTGCTAACCTAAAGTTCAGCAGTTGGAATCCACCAGCTCCTCCTTGGAAACCCTATGAGGCAGTTCTACTCTGTCCTCTAGGTTCACTGTGAGTCGGAATCAACTCGACAGCAATGAGTTTTGGGTTTTGGGGGGGTTAGCATTGTTCCTATTTTTTCTTCTGTGATTATTATCATTTTATGTTTTATATTTAAGTCTTTGATTCATTTTAAGTTAGTTTTTGTGTATGGTGTGAGGTATGGGTCTTGTTTCATTTTTTTTACTGATGGGCATCCAGTTTTGCCAGTACCTTTTATTAAAAAGAGTGCCTTTTCCCTGTTAAATAGACTTTGATCCTTTGTCAAAGATCAGCTGACCATAGGTGGATGGGTTTACATTTGGGTTCTTGATTCTGTTTCATCGGTCTATATGTCTGTCATCGTACCAGGCTTTTTCAATTACCTTAGCTGTGTAGCAGGTTCTGAGATCAGGTAGTGTGAATCCTCCTACTTTGTTCTTTTTCTTCAATAATGCTTTGCTTATTCAGGTCCTCTTTCCCTCCCATATAAACTTGGTGATTAGTGTTTCCATCTCATTAAAGAATGCTGTTGGTATTTGGATCAGGATTGCATTATGTCTGTAGACCACTTTGGGTAGAATTGACAATTTCATAATACTGATTCTTCACATCCAGGATCATGTTATGTTTTTCTATTTATGTAGGTCTCTCGTGGTTTCTTGCAGTAATGTTTTGTAGTTTTCTTTGAGTAGATTTTTTACATCCCTGGTTAGATTTATTTTCAAGTATTTTCGGAATCGACTTGACGGCACTGGGTTTTTGGGTATTTTATCTTTTTAGGGGCTATTATAAATGCTATTCTTTTCCTGATTTCCTTTTCAAAGTTCTCTTTGTTGGTGTATAGGAATCCAACTAATTTTTGTATGTTTATCTTGTATCTTGCTTCTCTGCTGAATCTATTAGTTCCAGCAGTTTTCTTGTTTAATCTTTGGGGTTCTCTATGTACAGGATCATATCATCTGCAAATAGTGATGGTTTTACTTCTTCCTTTCCAATTTGGATGCCCTTTATTTCTTTTTTTTTTTTTCCATTATTGATCTAGTTAGGACTTCCAGCTTAATGTTAAATAGGAGTGGTGATAAAGGACATCCTTATCTTATTCCCATTCTAAGGGGAAATGCTTTCATGATCTCTACATTGAGAATGATGTTGGCCGTTGGTTTTGTATAGATATGCTTTATTATGCTAATGAATTTCCCTTCTATTCTCATTTTATTGTGAGTTTTTATCAGGAATGGTGTTGATTTTTAAAGTTGTTGATACCAGATTGCATAACAACAGAAAGATTTTACCAATTTATGCTCCCACCATAGTGAATAAAAATGCTGGTCCTGCCACATTTTAAGTGTTGTAATTTTTCAAGCTATGTTACATAGAGTGAAGTTCACATTTCTTTAAGTTTGTCAGTCATTTATATTGTTCTTTGCCACATTTTTTATCCTGATCTTAGCATTCTTAAATTCTTATTGAGCATATAAAAACCTTTTTCAGGATTATTTGTAGCAAATACTTTCTGCTGAATTGTTTTAAATATTGTAATGATTTTTTGATGTATTCAAGTTTTGTATTTTTATTAGGGAATCTATTGCTCTTTTCTTTTCTGACTCCCTCTGTTGGTTATTTGTTCCAAAAATCCTTACCCACCCAGAACTCTCATAAATGGTCATATTAACTTTTTTCTTTGTGCTTCTTTTTTTTTTTTTTAATTGTGCTTTAGGAGAAAGTTTACAGCCCAAATTAGTTTCTCGTTCAACAATTTACATACAATTTGTTTTGCGACATTAGTTGTAGTCCCCTTGATGTGTCAACACTCTCCACTTTCTCACCCTTGGTTCTCTATTTCCATTTGTCCCATTTTCCTGTCCCTTCTTGCCCTCTCTTTGTTTTGAGGCAGGTGTTGTCCGTTTGGTCGTATTTACATGATTGAGCTAACAAGCACATTATTCGTGTGTGTTATTGTTTGTTTTATAGACCTGTGTAATCTTTAGCTGAAAGGTGAACTTTGGGAATGACTCCTTTTCTGAGTTAAAAGGGTATCTGGAGGCCATAGTCTCGGAGTTCCTTCAGTCTCTGTCAGACCAGTAAGTCTTGTCTTTTTCTGTGAATTTGAATTTTGTTCTACATTTTTCTCCCTCTCTGTCCTGGACTCTGTGTTTCGATCTCTGTCAGAGTGGTCAGTAGTGGTAGCCAGGCACCATCTAATTCTTCTGAGCTCAGGCTGGTGGAGACTGTGGTACTTGAGGTCCATTAGTTCTTTGGACTAATATTTCCGAATGCGTCTTTGGTTTTCTTTTCTTTCTTTTTACATATTTATTTTTTTAATTTTTATTGTGCTTTAGGTGAAAGTTTACAGCTGAAGTTAATTCCTCATTCAAAAATTTATACACACATTGTTTCATGACATTGGTTGCAATCCCCACAATGTGACAGCACGCTCCTCTTTACATTCTGTTGCTCCAGATGGGATGGGATGAGTAGATGTATTAATTTTTTTTTTTAAGTTTTTGTTTCTTTTATCCTTCTGGATTTATTTCAGTATACAGTGTGTGAGGACATACATATTTTATTTGTTTGCAAATAGCCATATTTTCCAACACATTTGGATAGACTGAATCTTGACATTAAATTGAACCAAAGTGGGGTGGGAAGCAATAAGAGAATTTGGTGCTGAAGGGATTCAGATACAATACTGGGGCGTTTAGAACGCTGATGGATTATTAAGTGAGCACTGAGATAGTTGTCAGGAAAAACAAGTACTTAAGTAACCGGGTGGGTTCTAGACTGTCTCTTCTTTTCCCCTTCCCCTCAATTAAGAGTTCTTCCTTTGCCACGATGAATTGTCCTAGGTTCAAGTAGTCAAGAATTGGGGCATATCTAGAGTTATTTCAAGGTGTGAAGGCCTCACAAAACCACTGGAAGATGAGATACTATGGGAACAAATTGGCAAGGAATTCCAGAAGGGGTAGAGAAGTACAGTTCTCATGTAGCTAGATCTAGACTAGAAAACTTGTCAACAACCCAAGCTTAGCTATGTGCTCCTTCCATGTTCTCCCATAATACTCCATGCATGTCTCTAGTGTTGTACTTACAGCATCATGTTATAAGTACTTTTTATGTGTTTTTTCTCCCCTCTTCTCCTAGCTTCTTTTTTTTAGATGTGTATTTATAGAGGTAAAATAACATTCTGTGAGGAGGCTGTAAGTGTATCATTCTACAAGTTTTGATAAATGCAAAAACCCATATAACTAACACCTCAAACAAGACATAAATCATTACCATCATACGAGAAAATTCTTTTGTGTCCCTTTCTAGTTCTCTCTCCTGCATCCTGAGGCGACCACTATTCTGATTTCTTTCCCCACAGACTACTTGTGCCTGTTCTTGGACTTCGTATTAATTGGATTTTTAAACATGTATTCACTTTGTGCCTGGCTTCTTTCAGTCTAATACATAATGTTTCTGAGTTTCACCCATGTTGTTTCAAATAACAATAATATATTCCTTTCTGCTGCTTAGTATATTCCAGCACCTTTTCTTGAAAAGCCTCGGCACCTTTGTCAAAAATCATTTGATTGTAATTGTGGGTCTATTCCTGTTCCATTGATCTATTCGTCTATTCTTACACCAATATAACATTAAGAAATTGACAAGTTAATACTTAAATTTATATGGAAATGTAAAAGACCTAAATAGTCTTTTAAAAAAATATTATCAAACTTTAAAGTAAGACTTAAAATCAGGTCACAGATGTCCTCTGATTACTTCCTTTTGTACCAACTTGTCAGTTTCAAAAAAAAATAAAACCTACCAGGAATTTGAATTGAATTGCATTTAATCTCTATATCATTTTTCAAGAGTCAACACCTTTATAGTTGATTCTCCAACTCTTAAGTATAGTATGTCTCTCACCATTTATTTAGGTCTTTCTTAAATTTTTTCAGCAATATTTTATAGTTTTAAGTATGGAGGCCTTATACATTTAAAAACTTATTCGTGTTTTATGATATTGATCCTACTGTAAACGGTATTAATTTTTCATTTCTTTTCCCAATTGCTTGTTGATTATATGTAGAAATATAATTAAGTTTTATTGTATTTATTTTACATCCTTAAACCTTGCTAAATTCACTGATTAGAGTTAATAGGATTTGGAGGGCTAGATTTTTTTGAAATTTCTACATGCAAAATCATGTCATTGAAAATAGTTTTACTTCTTCTTTCCCAGTCTTTTATTTCTTTTTCTGCCTAATTGCAAGACCTCCAGTACAATATGGAGTAGAAGTTGTGAGAGTAGACATCCTTGTTTCAGGCTGTAAAGGGAAAGTGTCATATATTTTATCATTAATTATGACTCTAACTGTAGGTTTTTCATGGATATCTTTTATCAGATTGAGGAAGTTCTGTTCTATTTCTAGTTTTTGCTTAGAGGTTTTATCATGAAATGGTATTGAATTTTTGTTAAATTCTTTGCCTGAATATACTGAGATATTCATATGATTTTTCTCCCTTACTCTGTTAATGAAATGAATTATATTGACTGATTTTTCTCGTATTTTAACCAAGCTTGCATTTGTGTGTGTGTGTGTGTGGTTAAACTCCTCATATCCTTCTTTAAGTATTGACGAATTCAATTTTACTAATGTTTTGTTAAGAATTTTTGTGTCTCTGTTTATGAGGTATACTTGTCTATAATTTTCTCTTCTAATGTATTTGTCTGGTTTTGGTGTTATGATTATGTCAGCCTCCTAGAAAGGGTTGAGAAGTGGCCCTTCCTCTTCTGTTTCTGTAAGAGATTATGTAAGATTGGCATTACAGTGAAACTTGTGAGAGCTTAACTTGCCAGGACTGCCTTGTTTTTCTGAGTCTCATGATTTTTCCACCTTTACCACTTTTCTATATCTTATTTTAGTGGAAAATAGTTGAGTTTTCCTTCTCTGACAGGTTTTCATCCTACACAGATTCTGGATTTCCCAGGTTTTACCGTATTTCCTCCTTATGTGTTTGATAGAATTCACCCTGGATGCTATCTGTGCTAGAAATGTTCTTTGTAAAAATAATTTAATTCTGAATTCAGTGTCCTTAGCAGACACTCAGGTCATTTATTTACTTAGAAGTCAGTTTTAAAAATCCTATTTTTCAGAGGTTTTGTCCAATTAATTTACATTTTCAAATTCGTTAGCATGAAGTTGTTTATAATATCCCCTATTGTCTTTTTAATGTTTGTAGGATTTGTGGGATATCCTTTCATTCTTCATATTGGTAATTTGTGTTTTCTCTTTATTTTTCACGTGTTCAGTCTAACTAAGGGCTTATCAATTTTCTTGATCTTTTCAAAAATCCATTTTTTGGCTGATTTTCTCTGTTGTTTGTCTGTATTCTGTATCATTGATTTCTGCTTACTTCAGGTTTACTTTTTTCTAGCCTCTTAATATGGAATCTTAGGTCGTTGATTTTAGACCTTAATTTGTAATATAAAATGAGCATTTAAAACTCGAAATCCGGCAGGGCCAATATGGCTGAGTAGTCAGATGCTTCCAGTGAATCCTCTTACACCAAAGACCCGAAAAAACAAGCAAAATGATTATACTTATGACAAGCTAGGAGCTCTGAACATCACAGGCAAAGTTACAAAAATGGACTGAGTGGCAGGGGTAGGGAGAGATGGTTCAGAAGAGGATAGGAGTTGCCAAACCTGAATCGCCAGGAACCCTCAGGCAGCGGTGGGCTGGTGGTAGTGTTCAGCCACAGATTCCTCAGGGAGAAACAGCCAGAAGCATGGCCTACTCACACATCCAGAACCAGAGAAGAAAGGCGCTCTCTGTAAAAGCTAAGTACTTGCGTATATTTTACCATGCCCCCAGGCCCCAAGCCGGCTTCAGCGGCTGCTGATTTCCCTGGGCCTGAGAAAGGTCCTGTTGCATGCTCTGAGCCATTATCCCAGCCTTGCAGAAGGAATAAATTCACAATTGTGGAAAACATAATCTGCCAGCTCCACTAAACTGAAGGGCTCAGGACAGAGGTGGCTCCTATTCAGGCGTAAATGGTCCATGGACTTTGAATAACTTTCCCCCCTGCATGAACTTGTGTGGGCCTATTTCAGGAGACTAGGCCCTTGTTGGCAGACTACAACTGTTTCAGCTGTGTGGTGGAGAGGTGGGTGTTTGATGTTTGACACTGCTTTGCCTATTAAACAGTGTCCTCACCTACCACTCAGGCTCCACTCGGGTCACCCAGCCACCCACAGTGGGGGTCCAAGGATAACTGCTACCTCCCAGTCCTTAAGACCAAAAGCATTGGGTGTCCATGATCTGTCTGAAGAACTCACCCACCTGTGTGCTCTAGGGAACAGGGATGTACTTTCCTCACAGACACTCAGTGGATGGTTGTCAGCCCCCTGACTTGTTCTGAGTGTGATCCCCTGCTGCAACCAGACACGGATACCTACACCAATAAGCCCTGCCCCTCTAAGACCATAGGACAGAGCCTTCACCACACACTTGATGACCAACTACCTGGACACCTGAGTTGAATTCATACAAGAAAAGTGAATGGACTCCTACACTCCTATACCTGACAAAAGCTCTAGCCATCTGGGGACAGGACTTTAGAGCCTCAAAGGTGAAAATAATCAAACTAGCTCACTCAAGCAACCTATTTGGACATATCAAAACAAAACAAAGCAGGTAGCTAGGATACAGTAAGCAAACATAAACTAATACAATAACTTATAGATGGCTCAGAGAAAACAGTCAATACCAAATCACATAAAGAAGCAGACCATGATTGCTTCAACAAGCTCTCAAAACAAAGAATCAAGGGATCTTCTAGATGAAGATGGCTTCCTGGAGTTACCAGATGCAGAATACAAAAGATTAATATACAGAACTCTACAAGACATCAGGAACGAGATTAGGAAGGAGATCAGGCAATACAAAGAACAAGCCAAGGAAATACAGATAAAGCAGTTGAAGAAATTAAAAAGGTTATTCAAGAACATAATGAAAAATTTAATAAGCTGCAAGAATGCATGGAGAGACAGCAATCAGAAATTCAGAAGATTAACATTAAAATTACAGGCTTAGACAACTTAACAGAAAGTCAGAGGAGCAGAATTGAGCAAGTGGAAGGCAGAATTGGTGACCTTGAAGATAAAGCACTTGGCACCAATATATTTGAAGAAAAATCAGATAAAAGAATTTTTAAAAATGAAGAAACCCTAAGAATCATGTGGGACTCTGACAACAGAAATAATCTATGAGTGACTGGAGTACCAGAACAGGGAGGAATAACAGAAAATACAGAGGGAATTGTTGAAGATTTGTTGGCAGAAAACTTCCCGATATTGTGAGAGATGAGAAGATATCTATCCAAGATGCTCATCAAACTCCACATAAGGTAAATCTTAAAAGAAAATCACCAAGACATATTATAATCAAACTTGCCAAAACCAAAGATAAAGAGAGAATTTTAAGAGCACCTAGGGATAAGCAAAAAGTCACCAACAAAGGAGAATCAATAACAATAAGCTCGGACTACTTGGCAGAAACCATGCAGGCAAGAAAGCAATGGGATGACTTATATAAAGCATTGAAGGGAAAAAATTGCCAGCCAAGAATCATATCCAGCAAAGCTCTCTCTCAAATATGAAGGTGAAACTAGGACATTTCCAGATAAACAGAAGTTTAGGGAATTCATAAAAATGAAATCAAAACTGCAAGAAATACTAAAGGGAGTTCCCTGGTTAGAAAAGCAATAATATCAGATATCAACTGAAGACTAGAGCACTGGACAGAGCAATCCGATGTCAAACCAGATAGGGAAATCACAAAAATAAATCAAGATAAAAAAAAATCCCAAACAGGGAAACAGTAATGTCATTATGTAAAAGAAGACAACATTAAAACAATAAAGAGGGACTAATAAATGTCCTAGATCTTTCAAGTGGAGAGGAAGACAAGGTGATATAAAGAAATAACAGTTAGGTTTAAACATAGAAAAATAGGGATAAATATTAAGGTAACCAAAAAGGAGACTAACAATCCTACACATCAAAATAAAATACAAGAAAAAAATAGAGACTCAGCAGAAACAAAATCAACAACAATGAATAAGAGACAATATGTAAACTACTCAGCACAAAAAACTAAGTGGGAAGAAGAAACTATCAACAACACACAAAAAAGACATCAAAATGACAGCACCAAACTCATACCTATCCATAATTACTCTGAATGTAAATGAACTAAATGCACCAATAAAGAGAAAGTGGCAGAATGGATAAAGAAAAAAAAACACAATCTGTCTATATGCTGCCTACAAGAGACACACCTTAGACTTAGAGACACAAACAAACTAAAATTCAAAGGATGGAAAAAATATATCAAGCAAACATCAATCAAAAAAGAGCAGGAGTGGCAATATTAATTTCTGACAAAATAGACTTTAAAGTTAAATCCACCACAAAGGATAAAGAAGGACACAATATAATGATTAAAGGGACAATTTAACAGGAGGATATAACCGTATTAAATATTTATGCATCCAAGGACAGGGCTGCAAGATACATAAAACAAACTCTAACAACATCGAAAAGCGAAATAGACAGCTCCACAATTATAGTAGGAGATTTCAACACACCACTTTCGGTGAAGGATAGAACATCCAGAAAGAAGCTCAATAAAGACACGGAAGATCTAAATGCCACAATCAACCAACTCGACCTCATAGACTTATAGAGAACACTCCATCCAACAGCAGCCAAGTATCCTTTCTTCTCTAGTGCACATGGAACTTTCTCTAGAATAGAGCACATATTAGGTCATAAAGCTAGTCTTGGCAGAATCCAAAACATGAAAATATTACAAAGCATCTTCTCCGATCATAAGGCCATAAAAGTAGAAATCAATAACAGAAAAGGCAGGGAAAAAAAATCAAACACTTGGAAACTGAACAATACTCTGCTCAGAAATGACGGGGTTATAGAAGACATCAAGGATGGAACAAAGAAATTCATAGGATCCAATGGGAATGAAAACACTTCCTATCTGGACCTTTGGGCCACAGCTAAAGCAGTGCTCAGAGGTCAATATATATCAATAAAGGCACACATACTAAAAAGCAGAAAGGGCCAAAATCAAAGAATTATCCCTACAGCTTGAACAAATAGAAAGAGAGCAACAAAAGAAACCCTCATGCAAGAGAAGAAAGCAAATAATAAAAATTAGAGCAGAATTAAATGAAATAGAAAACAGAAAAACCAAAAGCTGGTT
This sequence comes from Loxodonta africana, assembly GCF_030014295.1. Classification (NCBI taxonomy): domain Eukaryota; kingdom Metazoa; phylum Chordata; class Mammalia; order Proboscidea; family Elephantidae; genus Loxodonta; species Loxodonta africana. The sequence goes on along the minus strand of NC_087344.1, from coordinate 159,663,319 downwards.
CTTTGAAAAAATTAACAAAATTGATAAACCATTGGCCAAACTGACAAAAGAAAAACAGGAGAGGAAGCAAATAACCAGAATAAGAAATGAAATGGGCGATATTATTGAAATGAAAAGAATCATTATCAGATTACTACGAAAAATTGTACTTTAACAAATTTGAAAACCTAGAAGAAATGGATAAATTCCTAGAAACACACTACTTACCTAAACTAACACAAACAGAGGTAGAACAACTAAATAAACCCCCCCAAAAAGAAGAGATTGAAAAGGTAATTAAAAAGCTCCTAACAAAAAAAAGCTCTGGCCTGGACAGCTTCACTGCAGAGTTCTACCAAACTTTCAGAGAAGAGTTAACACCACTACTACTAAAGGTATTTCAGAAAATAGAAAAGGATGGAATACTCCCAAACTCATTCTATGAAGCAAGCATATCTCTGATACAAAAACCAGGTAAAGACACCACAAAAAAGGAAAATTACGGACCTATATCCCTCGTGTATGTAGATGCAAAAATCCCTAACAAAATTCTAGCCAATAGAATTCAAAACATATCAAAAAATAATTCACCATGACCAAGCGGGATTCATACCAGGTATGCAGGGATGGTTGAACATTAAAACAATCAATGAAATCCATCACATAAATAAAACGAAAGACAAGAATGACATGATCTTGTCAATTGATGCAGAAAAGGCATTTGACAAAGTCCAATACCATTCATGATAAAAACTCCCAGGAAAAGAGGAATAGAAGGAAAATTGCTAAACAGTATAAAGGGCATTTATACAAAGCCAACAGCCAACATCATCCTTAACGGAGAGAGATTGAAACCATTCCTACTGAGAACAGGAACCAGACAAGGATGCCCTTTATCACCACTCTTATTCAACATTGTGCTGGAGTTCCTAGCCAGAGGTATAAGGCTAGACAGAGAAATACAGGGCAACCAGATTGGCAAAGAAGAAGTAAAAGTATCTCTGTTTGCAGTTGACATGATCTTAGACACAGAAAAACCTAAAGAATCCTTAACAAAACTACTAAAACTAATAGAAGAGTTCAGCAGAGTTTCAGGATATAAGATAAACATACAAATATCAGTTGGATTCTTCTACATCAACAAAGAGAGCAATGAAGGGAAATCACCAGATCAAAGCCATTTACGATAGCCCTTACGAAGATAAAGTGCTTAGAAATAAATCTTACCAGAGACGTAAAAGACTTATACAAAGAATACTACAAGACACTACTGCAAGAAACCAAAAGAGACTTATGTAAGTGGAAAAACATACCTTGCTCATGGATAGGAAGACTTAATATTGTAAAAAATGTCTATTCTACCAAAAACTATCTGTAGATACAATGCAATTCCGATCCAAATTCCAATGACATTTTTTAATGATATGGAGAAACAAATCAACTTCATATGGAAGGGAAAGAGGCTCTGGATAAGTAAAGTATTACTGAAAAAGGAGAATGAAGTGGGAGACCTCACTCTACCTGATTTTAGAACCTATTATACCGCCACAGTAGTCAAAACAGCCTGGTACTGGTACAACAACAGATACATAGACCAGTGGCACAGAATTGAGAATCCAGACATAAACCCATCCACATACAAGCAGCTGAAGTTTGACAAAGGCCCAAAGTCAGTTAAATGGGGAAAAGACAGTCTTTTTAACAAATGGTACTGGCATAACTGGATATCCATCTGCAAAAAAATGAAACAGGACCCATACCTCAGCCCATGCACAAAAAAAAAACTCAAAATGGATCAAAGACCTAAATATAAAATCTAAAATGATAAAGATCATGGAAGAGAAAATAGGGACAATGCTAGGAGCCCTAATACATAGCATAAACAGTATACAAAACATTACTAACAATGCAGAAGAGAAACTAGATAATTATGCTCATCCAAAGACTTCACAAAAGGAGTAAAAAGACTACCTACAGACTGGGAAAAAGTTTTTAGCTATGACATTTCCGATCAGCGCCTGATCTCTAAAATCTACATGATACTGCAAAAACTCAACTACAAAAAGACAAATAACCCAATTAAAAAAATGGGCAAAAACTGTGAACAGGCACGTCACCAAAGAAGACATTCAAGTGGCTAACAGATACATGAGGAAATGCTCCTGATCATTAGCCATTAGAGAAATACAAATCAAAACTACAATAAGATTCCATCACACTCCAGCAAGGCTGGTATTCATGCAAAACACACAAAATAATAAATGTTGGTGAGGTTGTAGAGAGACTGGAACACTTATACACTGCTGGTGGGATTGTAAAATGTACAACCACTTTGGAAATCGATTTGGTGCTTCTTCAAAAGCTAGAAATAGAACTACCATATGATCCAGCAATCCCACTCCTTGGAATATATCCTAGAGAAATAAGAGCCTTTACGCAAACAGATATATGCACACCCATGTTCATTGCATTGTTTACAATAGCAAAAAGATGGAAGGAACCAAGGTGCTTATCAATGGGTGAATGAGTAAATAAATTATGGTATATTAACACAATGGAATACTATGCATCGATAAAGAACAATGATGAATCCTGAAACATTTCATAACATGGAGGAATCTGGAAGGCATTATGCTGAGTGAAATTAGTCAGTTGCAAAAGGACAAATGATGTATGAGACCACTATTATAAGAACTCGAAAAATAGTCTAAACAGAGAAGAAAATATTCTTTGATGGTTAGGGGAGCAAGAAGGGAGAGAGGGAGAGAGATTTTCGCTAATTAGCTAGTAGCTAAGAACTATTTTATGTGAAGGGAAAGACAACACCCAATACAGGAGAGGTCAGCACAACTGGACTAAACCAAAAGCAAAGAAGTTTCCTGAATAAACTGAAAACTTTGGGGGACATCTAAGTCAACTGGCATAATAAAATCTACTAAGAAAACTTTCTGCATCCCACTTTGGAGAGTGGTGTCTGGGGTCTTAAACACTGGCATGCAGCCATCTAAGGTGCATCAATTGGTCTCAACCCACCCGGAGCAAACAAGACTGAAGAACACCAAAAACACAAGGTAATTATGAGCCTAAGAGACAGTAAGGGCCACATGAGCCAGAGACTACATCAGCCTGAGACCAGAAGAAGTAGATGGTGCCTGGCTACAACCAATGACTGCCCTGACAAGGAACACAACAGAGAACCCCTGAGGGAATGGGAAAGCAGCGGGATGCAGACCCCATATTCTCATAAAAAGACCAGACTTAATGGTCTCACTGAGACTAGAAGGAACCCAGAGGTCATGGTCCCCAGACCTTCTGTTAGCCCAAGACAGGAACCATTCCAAAAGCCAACTCTTCAGACAGGGATTGGACTGGACAATGGGGTAGAAAACGAGACTGGTGAGGAGTGAGTTTCTTGGATCAAGTAGACACATAAGACTCTGTGGGCAGCTCCTGTCTGGAGAGGAGATGAGAGGGCAGAGGGGGTCAGAAGCTGGCCAAATGGATGCAAAAATAGAGTGGAAGGAAGGAGTGTGCTATCTTATTAGAGGGAGAGCAACTAAGAGTATACAGCAAGGTGTATATAAGGTTTTGTTTTTTTTTTTATGAGAGACTGACTTCATTTGTAAACTTTCACTTAAAGCACAATAAAAATTTTTAAAACTCCAAATTTTACTCATCGTTCCACTTTGATTATATCTCCAAAATTTGGAAATCATGAGTTTTATTGCTGTTCAATTCAAAATATTATCTAATTTCCTTTGAGATTTTTTATTTAAAAGTGTATTGTTTAATTTTGAAATATTTTTATATTCCCTGAATATCTTCTTATTACTGGTTAATAATTCAATTCCACTGTGGTCAGAAAATATATTCTGTATGATCTCAATCCTTTGAAATTTATTGAGAGTTGTTTAATAGGCTAGGATATGGTTTATCTGGTTAAGTGTTTCATGTGCACTGGTAAAGAATCTGTATCCTGCTGTAGTTGGGTAAAATGTTTTATAAATGTCAATTCAGCTGGTAGTGTTCTTCATGTCTTCTCTATCCTTACTGATTTTACGTCTACTTGTTTTATCAATTAGTGAAAGAAGAGCGTTTAAATTCTCACCTGTAATAGTTGATTTACCAGTTATTCTTTTAATTCTATCATTGTTTGCTTTGATATTAGAGATATACATAGTTAGGATTACTGTGGCTTCTTGGTTAATTGACACTTTTATCATTGTAAGTGTTGTTTTTCTCTGATAATCCTTGTTTTGAAGCCTAGTTGTCTGATATTAATATAGACATACTGCTTTCTTATGATTTGTGTTAGCATGGTATATATTTTTCCATCCTTTTAGTTTGACCTTAACTGTGTCTCTATATAAAGTATGTCTCTTGTAAATTTCATATAGTTGGATTTTGAGTTTGTATGCATTCTGATAATCTCTGCCTTTTAATAGAACCGTTTATCCAATTTACATTTAATGTAATTATTTGCATTGTTAGATTTGTTTACCATCTTGCTACTTGTTTCCTATTTTTGCCCCTCTGTTCCTTCTTTCTTTCATCTTCCTTTCCATCCTTCTTTTTAATCAAGTATTTTTTGGTATTCAATTTTATTTTCTTACTGTATGTTAACTATACATCTCTGTATGATATTTTAGAGGTTTTTCTAGGTAAGACAGCATGTATCATTAATTATCACAATCTATGTTGAATTAATGTCATACTACTAATAGGAATTTATTAATTGATAATGAAGACTGAAAAGAGGGGGATATGACTAAAACATGACTTGCCCTCAAGTAATGAATAAATTAGGAATCTTACAAAAGTATAATTCCATTGCTTTTGAACTTGTTGTTATTGTTGTCTTACATTTTATTCATAATGTGCTATAAACCCTATGATAAAATGTTATTTTTTTAAATAGTCAAATGTCTTTCAAAGAAATTAGGAATTTAAGAATATAGGATCACATATATCATAATATATACCTTTTCTGGTGCTTCTCAGTCTTTTCTGTGAATTTGAGTTTCCAGTTGGTACAATTTTTCTTGAAGAACTTCCTTTAGCATCTGTTAAGGCAGATACGCTGGCAAAAAAATGTGTTGAATTTTATCAGAAAATGTCTTTATTTGACTTTTTAAATAACTTTTCCTCACTAGATATAAAATTTTAGTAGACAAGTTTTTTTTTCTCCCATCATATTAAAAACACCATTACATTGTACTCTGGTTTTTATTGTTTCATGAGTAGTCAGCTGTACTTTATGCAATGTGTCTTTTTTCCTTCTAGCTGCTGTTTTTTCTTTAGTTTTCAGCAGTTTGACTATGGCATGCTTAACTAAGGTTTTCTATGTATTTACCCTGCTGTTAATGTGCTAATCTACTTGTAGTTGTGGATTCATATTTGCCTCAAATTTGTAAAATTTTTTTCCCATTGCTTTTACTAAAGAATTTTGCCCCATTTTCTTTCTTCTCTCCTTTTAGGACTCTAGTTACACATATGTTAGACTGTTTGCTATTATCCCATTAGCATCTTCACTGAGGCTCTGTTGTATTTTTTTTTTCAGCTTTTTTCCTCTGTGTGTTTAATTTTGAAGAATTTCTAGCGACTGATCGGTATGATTACTGATCCTTTTGTCTGCTGTTTCATTTTGCTGCTAGCATCAAAGTATTTCATATACTGTATTTTTTAGTTCTATAATATTAATTTGATTCTTTTATTACAGTTTCTATTTCTCTGCTGAGATTCCCCATCTGTTTCCTTATTCTCTCCATCTTTTGCTGTCAATTCTTGAACATATTTATAAATAGCTGTTTTACAGTGCTTGTCTGCTAGTCCCAATATCTAGATCAGCAGTGGACTGGCTTTGGATTTTTTTCCTTGATTTTGTGTTCTGTTTTCTTGCTTCTTTATATGTCCTGTAATTTTTCATTGTATACCAGACATTGTATATAGGAGAACTGTTCATGTTGAGGTTTACTACTGTTGTTTTGCTTTTCCCAGACAGTGTGTGTGTCTGGCAGCTAAGCTGAGGAGATAATCATTTAGATTCCACAAAGTGTTAATTGATCTGGGACTAAGTCCTGTTTTAAGAACACTGAGCTCATCTCTGTTTAGGTCAACCATTAACTTCTGGTATTCATGTTGCTGTGCTTGCCTAGGGGCTGATTTGTGTTCCTTTTAGCATTTTTTGAGACTATATTTGTGAAGAGTTTAGGCTGCAGAGTCACTTTGATTCAGAAACTCTAAATATCAGAGTTCTCACTGCTCTGAATCCCGCCTTCACTGTCCTTTCCTCGGCAAACTTTGGGAGGAGTGGTGGTGAGAATTATTATGTCAAGCAATTTATTGCTGCATTTGAGCATATTGCAGACTCTTCCACTTAGCCTGGCCCTCCCATCACCAATAGTTCAGCTGACCTCTTTTCCACCTAGTAAAGCCAGTCTCTCACAGGACTTCTCCTTCACTGCTCACACTCAGATTTAGTGTTTGCCTACAGAAACTGCCCTATTACAGTTTGCTCCTCTGCTATGAAAGGTCACTTTCCCTAGAATTTGCTTAAGGTGTCTACCACTCTTTGGTGGCCCAATAGATTTGTATGATTTTTATGTCATCCAGATTTTTCTTGGTGTTACCATGGGAATGAAGGTCTTCTACAGTCTTTCATGTTCTAACTAGGATAAGAACTCCTCTTTACTCTAGCCTCTTGAAAGCAGGAATTGTATCACACTGGTTTCTGCTTGTAGCAGTAACTAAAAAAAAAAAAAAAACCCTTTGCCATCGAGTAGATTCCAACTCATAGCAACCCTACAGGACAGAGTAGGACTGCCCTATAGAGTTTCCAAGGAGCTCCTGGTGGATATGAACTGCTGACTCTTTGGTTAGCAGCCATAGCACTTAACTAGTACTCCACCAGGGTTTCTGCTTATAGCAGTACTTGCTTCAAAAGACAAACTCAAAAATAAATATAAGAATTTATTTATTATTGCAGAAGATCAAAACAAAGGAGAGGCCTGACTAAAACATGAACTTGCCCTCAAAGTAACTCACTGTGTAATGTGGAAGACAAAATATAAATACATGACTATATATTTTAAGGAGCCCTGGTGGTGCAATGGTAAAGAGCTCAGCTGCTAACAGCAAGGTGGGCACATTCAACCTGCCCAGAGGGTTCATGGGAAGACAACCTAGTGATCTGCTCCCATAAAGATTGTTGTTGCTGTTAGGTGCCATTGGAGTAGATTTCCACTCATAGTGACCCCATGTGGCAGAGTAGAAACAGGCAACTGGACTTTTAAGACAAAGAAAACAAAAAGGAGTTTTTAAGTTATGTTTGGCACATCAGAACAAAGAATAAATATGACCATTGCTTGAAATCAATGTTTTTATTGTCATAACATTAACAGATGGCAGAATGAAAACAAATCCTTTCAGCATTCATATTCCTTCTGTATTCTCTTCCAAGGAGAGAAACCTTGAAGTTGAAATGGGTAAGGCTTCCATAGATATTGGTAGCAGAAAATGGAGCCAAGGCAAGAGACAAAATTCAGGAGGAGTGCTCGAGGTCCGGGGTAAAAGCCAAGTTAGTTCTATTTTAACAGACTCACTGCCTGCTTTGAGGGGCTGAAGCTTTGAGGAAATGTGCTAGAAGTTCAGGAATGGGAAACCTTTGACATTATAAACGAAGAACAGGTAATTTGGATCACACTTTGCCTGGATGTTTCTCCAAGGTGAGAGGCAAGAAGTCAATGCATTTTTCAGACTTACTACACTTTTTTCTGAGAGAGTTGCTAGACTGGTTTATCTAGGTATTGTGTAGATGAAATGCATTTGGGTTACAGTCATGTATTTAACAGATTAAGTCTCTAGCCTCAAAGACAAGATACGCCTATTGAAAGGTCTGATGATTGCCAGGTGTCTTAATTATCTAGTGCTGCTATAACAGAAATACCACAAGGGGATGGCTTTACCAAAGAGGAATTTATTCTCTCTCAATCTAGGAGGCTAGAAGTCCAAATTCAGGGTGCCAGCTCCAGGGGAAGGCTTTCTCTCTCTGTCAGCTCTAGGGTCCTTGTCATCAATCTTTCCCTGGTCTAGGAAATTCTCAGTGCAGGGACCCCAGGTCCAAAGGACACACTGCCCTCCTGGTTCTTCATTCTTGGTGGTATTTTCTTCTCTCTTTTATATCTCAAAAGAGATAGACTCAAGATTCAACCTAATCTTGTAGATTGAGTCCTGCCTCATTAACGTAACTGCCTCTAATCCTGCCTCATCAACATCATAGAGGTTAGGGTTTACAACACATAGGATAATCACATCAGATCACAAAATTGTGGACAAACACACAATACAGGGAATCGTGTCCTAGCCAAGTTGACACATATTTTGGGGGGACACAATTCAATCCTTAACAACAGGTGAAGTAGATGGGTAATTGATTGAATACAGACTACTAATTCATGTACTGACGTCAACCTAGAGAAAGGATCTCTACTTTCACACAGCAGGATTCTGGCCTCTGTCCTACCTTGTTAGGCATTTTTATTAATGACCTGGATAAAGACATTGATGGCATGATGATAAAATTTGTGGGTGACACAAAGCTGGAAGGGATAGCTAATACATTGGACAGCAGAATAGTGAAGCAGAAAAGATATGACAGGCTGAAACAGTGGACCAGATCTAACAAGATTATGTTTAATGGAGATAAATGTAAAGTCCCACACTTAGTTAAAATAAACAAGCAAATGAGATAGAACAAGCAGCAGATGGGAGAGATGTGATTTGAGAGTAGCCTATGTAAAAATAATAGAGATATTCTAGTTGACTATAAACTCAAAAAGAATCCCTAGTGCACTGTGACCTGAGATTGTAATGGAAGCACAGAGTTGCATATAAAAGAGGTGACGATCCTTTCCTCCAAAATGAGAGCTCATATTTACAGAGTGCTTACTGTATGACAAATATTTTTACATGGATTCACACATTTATTCTCACTACTAGCCATAGAGGTGCTACTGTGACCCCATTTTACAGATAAGAAAACTGAAGCTCAGAGAGAGATTAAGTAGCTAGTCCAAAGTCACATAACTAGAGCCAGGCTATAGACTCAGGTGTTCTGAATCCATACAGTGTGCCAAGCTAATCCTCCATTCTGCCTTTTGGACTTTTTGTCTCATACCTAGAGAGTTGTAATAGATTTTGGTGTATTAGACTTTCAAAATGAATACTTATAAGCTAAAGGAGTTGAGGGCTTGAAATCATGTCACATATGAAATGGGAAAAGACTGTGGGTGGGCCATGGTGGAGGGATGAAGGGTAGAAAGTGGGTTATTAAGATCCCTGTCCTCGTATTTCTAACCTGCTTAGATTGCACCTCCCTGTGGTCCTGGAAAGCAGAACCACTGAAAATGGGGAGAAGATACAGAGAGACTTATTCGGGTTCAAACAAGCATGAACTTTCTAATAATTACAACACCCTGACAGTGAGCTGATATCTCCTGAGGGAGTGAGGCCCCATTACTAGATGGCCTCTGTGATGGTTAAGGTTATGTATCAAATTGGCTGAGCCATAATTCTCAATGGTTTGCCAGTTATGTAATGATGTAGTAGCTTGGCAGTTGAGTAATGATGTAGTCATCCTTCATGATGCTATCTGATATGATCATCCAATCAGTTGTAAGGGGAGTTTTCCTGAGGGTGTGGCCTGCATCCAATATGTATATAGATGTTCTGGCAAAGTTTGCTTGCTTGTTCTGGATGCTGCATCTGGCTCATCATCATCTGACCTTCAGTTCTTGGGGTTTGTGCCATCAGCCTGTTGCCTTACCTGGCAACCTTGGGATTTGTCAGCCTCTGAATCCTGTGAACCAGCAGCCTGCCATCTGACCTGCTGATCTCAGATTCATCAGCCTCCCAACCCATGAGCCAGCAGCCTGGTGTCTGACCTGCCGATCTTGGGTTCATCAGCCCCTGCAGCTACATGAGCCAGGAGAAGCTTCCAACCTGATGCCCTACCCAAGGACTTGGGAATTGCCAGCCTCTACAACTGCATTACCCATTTCCTTCATATAAATCTCTCTCTCTCTCTCTCTGTATATATATATATAGACACTTCACTGGTTTTGCTTCTTTAGAGGACCCAGCCTAAGACATTTGAAACCGAGAGTAGTTCTAGAGAAACAAAATCTTAAGGAGGAGTTTTCTAAATTAGCTCTCAAGTCTGACTAGTCTTAAAGTTGCCGATGGCTCTGTCTCCAGTAGTAAAGAGGGCACTGCTAACTCATGGAGTGAGGTGGCAATATTAATACACAAAATATCACCACCAATAGATCAAGTATTGGTGAGAAGCAAGGCTATAGGTGATCACAGTTTTGATACTTTTCTACAATTTTGTCAGAATGAGAAGTATAGGGAAGCTGACTGGTTGGTCCTACTTTTGCTAGATAAAGTGGTGAAAGAACGAGATGAACTCAGCGCTTCAGAGTCACAGCTCAAGCACCACATAAAAGACCTCAAAGTTGACTAGAGGAATCCCGGCAGTCATGGTCCCCAAACCTTCTGTTGGCACAGGACAGGAACCATCCCCGAAGACAACTCATCAGACATGAAAGGGACTGGACAGTGGGTAGGAGAGAGATGCTGATGAAGAGTGAGCTAATTATATCAGGTGGACACTTGAGACTTTGTTGGCATCTCCTGTTTGGAGGGGGGATGGGAGGATAGAGAGAGTTGGAAGCTGGCAAAATTGTCACGAAAGGATAGACTGGAAGGGCTGACTCATTAGGGGGAGAGCAAGTGGGAGTACGGAGTAAGATGTATATAAACTTATATGTGACAGACTGACTTGATTTGTAAATGTTCACTTGAAGCTCAATAAAAGTTAAAAAAAAAAAAAAAAAGACCTCAAAGTTGCCACTTGTGCCCTGAAAGAAAGCTTTATTTCTTTGCTTTTTTTTAGGAAAGCTTTTTTTTTTTTTATATCTTTTAGTAACATTTGATATTGCCAAAAACCAAACTCAGAGTCTTACAACACAGATTGAATTCCAAGCCTCAAATGGTGTCTGAAGTGGAAGTAAGGGCATTGATTGGGAAGAAACTGGATCCTGAAACTTGGGATGGGGCATATGGGCAGATAATCAGGAAGCTGGGAACACTAAGCCCCTAAATTCTATTGAATCACTCCTGCCAACAGAACCAGCCCTCTCACTCCCATCTGAAGGGATCACTCCACCTTTGTCTGCTAAATCATCTTTTCCAGTAAAACTATTATTCTTTCCACCTCCAACTGATAGGATTAACTCAGCTGTGCCTGAAGAGTCTTTGTCTGAGATATTGCCCGAGGCCAGGCCAGGTAGATGCCTTACAAAACACTGCTGAAAGTTCTCAGGACCCACCCACACCACCCATTCTTGCTTCTAGACCTATAGCTAGACTTAAGTCCTTTATCTGAGTCATCCCCTGGGGAGGCATCTGAGTCATTGCCAGGGACATTGCCTGAAGCAGATGCCTTACAAAACATTGATAAATGTTCTCAGAACACATCCCCCCCGCCCAATTTTTGCTTCTAAATGAACAACTACACTTAAGTCCCAGCAAACCCCAAAAGGTAAAGTACAAACCAGGACCCAGGAGAAGGTACATTGCGCTCCAAAAGAACTACTTAAGTTTTCTAATATTTACAAACAGAAACCTGGGCAATATGTGTGGTAATAGCTGTTAAGAGTGTGGAATAATGGTGCAAGGAACATAAAGTTGGATCAATCTGAGTTTAGTAATATGGGCCCACTAAGCACAGGTGCTTTATTCAATGTTTCAAGTAGACAGGTTAGGAAAGGATCTAATAGTTTATTTGGTATGTTCACCGAAGCATGGATTATGCAGCGGCCTATACCAAATCAAGTTGAAGTACCAGACCTGCCATGGCATACTATAGAAGAAGGTATCCAAAGGCTTAGGGAAATTGGCATGTTAGAGTGGATTTTATCAGGTTAGAATCACAGACTCACACATGGAGTGCCCAGAGAATACACCTTTTATCACAATGGTGAGGAACAAATTTGTGATGGGAGCCCCAACATCCTTGAAGACTGCTGAGATTGCTATTTTATGTAAGTCAGATTTTACAGTGGGAACTGCCCTAACTGAATTAAGACATCTAACTACAATGGAATTGATTGGACCCCATGATGGTAGGGGCCAAGTGACAGCACTCAATGGACAAAGATAAAGTGGCATGGTTACCATAATGGACAGCCGAGTCAAAGCAGTAATCAGAATAGTCTGACTTGCATGGACTTATGGCATTGGCTACTTAGTCGTGGTGACCCTAGAAGTGAAAAGGACAGTAAATCTACATAATATTTACTTGATCTGTACAAGTGGAAGAATTCTAGGTCAAGTGAATTGCCAGGATAGAGAGTCTCAGCCACTCTATCAATTCCCAGATTTGAGCTAGTTTATAGACCCACAACCCATTGAATGAATGGGATGCTAGATCTCCATGAGGAAGGACCCCACTATGCTTCCAAAACCTTATACTGTTAATCTTTTTCCCAGCCTTCCCCAAAGGAATCTAAGGCCTTTTACGAGTGACTGTTCATTGGGGAGGATGAAATACTCAGACTTCTCAGGGATTACTGAATACTGGCTCTGAAATGACACTAATTCCAGAAGATCCAAAATATCACTGCCACCCAACAGTAGGAGTAGGGTGTATGGGGTTCAGGTTATTAATGAAGTCTTAGCTCAGGTTCACCTCACATTGGGCCAGTGGCCCAAACCTATCCTGTAGTGATTTCCCCAGTTCCAGAATGTGTAATTAGAATAGATACACTCAGCAACTGGTAGAACCCCCACATTGGATCACTGACAAATGAAGTAAGGGCTATTTTGGTAGGAAAAGCCAAGTGGAAGCCATTAGAACTGCCCCTACCTAGGAAAATAGTAAATCAAAAACAATACCGTATTTCTAGAGGGATTTAGAGGGATTGTAGAGATTAGTGCCACCAGGAAGGACTTGAAGGATTCAGGGGTGTTGATTCCCACCATATCCTCATTCAACTCGCCTATTTGGCCTGTGCAAAAAACAGATGGATCTTGCAGAAAGACAGTAAATTATCCTAAGCTTAACCAGGTGGTGACTCCAATTGTAGCTGCTGTTCCAGGTGTGATTTCATTGGTTGAGCAAATTAGTACATCTTCTGGTACCTTGTATGCAGCTGTTAATCTGGCCAATGCCTTTTTCTTCATACCCATTTTGAAGGACCACCAGAAGCCGTTTGCCTTCAGCTGGCAAGACAAGCAATACACCTTCACTCTTCTACCTCAGAGGTATATGAAGTCTCCAACCCTATGTCAAAATTTAGTCTGCAGGGACCATGATCGCCTTTCCCTCCCACAAGATGTCTTGCTGGTCCATTACACTGTTGACATTACGCTGATTGGACCTAGTAAAGAAGAAGTGTCAATGACTCTGAACTTATTGGTAAAACATTTGCATGCTAGAGGGTGGGAAATTAATCCCACAAAAATTCAGGTGCCTTCCACCTCAGTGAAGTTTCTAGTAGTCCAGTGGTGTGAGACATGTTGAGATATTTCTTCTAAAGTGAAGGATAGGTTGTTACATCTGGCCTCTCTGACAACTAAAAAGGAGACACGATGCCTGCTGGGCCTCTTTGGTTTTTGGAGGCATTTGAGTGTGCTGCTCTGGCGTATTTATCAAACGACTCAAAAAGTTGCTAGTTTTTGAGTGGGGCCCAAAAGAAGAGAAGGCTCTGCAACAGGTTCAGGCTGCCGTGCAAGCTGCTCTGCCTCTTTGGCCATATGATCCAGCTGATTCAGTGGTGCTTTAAGTGTCAGTGACAGATAGAGATGCTCTGTGGAGTCTTTGGCAGGCCCATATTTGTGAATCACAACACAGACCCTTAGGATTTTAGAGTAATGTCCTACCATCCTCTGTAGATAGCTACTCTCCTTTTGAGAAACAGCTTTGGCTTATTACTCGGACTTAGTAGAGACTGAACATTTAACCATGGACCACCAAGTCATCATGCAGCCTGAGCTTCCCATCATGGACTAGGTGTTGTCTGACCCACAGAGTCATAAAGTCAGATGTGTGTGGCAGCACTCCATCACTAATGGAAGCGAAAATATTTGTGTCTTCTGTGAGTGCTCAAAAGGGTGACCATAGCAGAGGAGGATTTTAACAATCAAGTTGATAGGATGACATATTCTTTGGAAACCAGTCATCCTCTTTCTCCAGTCACACCTGTCATTGCCCAATTGTCTCGTGAACAAAGTGGCCATGGTGGCAGGGATGGAGGGCATGCACAGGCTCAGCAACATGGACTTCCACTTACCAAGGATGACTTGGCTACAGCCACTGCTGTGTGCCCAATCTGCCAGCAGCAGAGACCAACACTGAGTTCCCAATATGGCACCAGTCCTTGAGGCGATCAGCCAGCAACCTGGTAGCAGGTTGATTACATTAGACCGTTTCCATCATGGAAAATGCAGCATTCCTTTCTTACTGGGATAGACACACTGGATACAGATTTGCCTTCCTTGCACAAAATGCCTCTGCCAAAACTACCATCAGTGGACTCACAGAATGCCTTATCCACCATCATGGTATTCCACACAGCGTTACCTCAGATGAAGGGACTCACTTCACAGCAAATAAAGTATGGTAATGGGCCCATGCTCATGGAATTCACTGGTCTTACCATGTTCCCCATCATCCTGAAGCAGCTGGCTTGATAGAACAATGGAATCACCTTTTAAAGTCACAGCTACCACACCAATTTGGTGGCAACGCTTTGCAGGGTTGGGGCAATGTTCTCCAGGACGCTGTGTATACTCTAAGCCAGCATCTAATATATGGTGCTGTTTGCCCCAAAGACAGGATTCATGGTTCCAGGAATCAAAGGGTAGAGATGGGAGTGGCACCATTCACTATTCCACCTAGTGACCCACTCACAAAGTTTTTGCTTCCTGTACCCGTCACCCTATGCTCTGTGGGTCTAGAGGTCTTAGTTCCAAATGGAGGAATGCTCCCATCTGGAGAAAAAACACAAACTCCATTGAAGTGGAAATTAATAATGCCACTTTGGGCTCCTCATGCTACTAGATCAAAAGGCAAAGAACCACAATCAGCTGAGGTGCTTCCTGGGAGTAAAAGGACTACGGAATTGGTGGTGGAAGAATGTAGTTAGAAATACCGGTTATGACCACATGACCAGTTCCAGAAGAGGACTGTAATTACTGTGGGTATTTCTTCCTTCCATGTGTGCATCAAATAGTTCTGTTTTCTTCACTTACAAAATATAAGATGTAAACGGGGCTAGTGTGTTTTCGGTTATAGACATGTTAGCTGTATCATGTCAGGTGCAAGTATGACTTTGTAATTGTCTTTATTTAGAGATTATGTAAGGTTTAAGGAGATGTGTACAGGTGCCAAGGCGACAAAGAGTGGACTGTGATGGTTAAGGTTGTGTGTCACCTTGGCTGGACCATGATTCTCAGTGGCTTGGTAGTTATGCAATGATGTAGTTTCACAGTTATATAATGATGTAATTTCGAGGTTATGTAATGATGTTTTGATCAGGATGTGATCTGATATGATCAGCCAGTTGGTTGTGAGGGAAGTTTCCTAAGGGATATGGCCCGCATACAATATGTATATGGACATTTTGGCAAAGCTCGTTTGCTTGGTTTGGATCCTGTATTTGGCTCATCATTATCTGATCTGTGGTTCTTGTGACTTAAGCCAGCAGCCTGCCGTCTTACCTGATGATATTGGATCTGTCAGCCCCTGCAGCTACATGAGTCAGGAGAAGCCTCCAGCCTGATGCCTTACCCATGGACTTGGGACTTTCCAGCTTCTATGACCACATGAACGGTTTCCTTGAGATAAATTTATACATGCATAGAGAGAGAGAGTTTCACTGGTTTTGCGTCTCTAAAGAGCCCAGCTAATGGATTATGTGTCAGGAGTACTGGACCAGTGACTTTGAAGTTCTTTATCCCACTGAGAGGTTCTGTGCTTCTATATAGGTACTAACCTGTAGATTTTACAGTCTCAGCATTTATGGGTAAAGGGGAAATTGCTGGAGTATTCAATTTGATGCATTTCAGCAATGAACTTTGATAACCTGCACCCCTCCAGGGAGATTTTGTTTGCTTGTTTTGTTTTATTTCTCAGGGATTTTTGAAATATCTGCTGCCCTCTCCCTGTACAGTAAAAGCTCTAGATAACTGCCTAAGATTCACTATAGAAGGATTTAAGGAACAAATAAGCAAACAAACAAATATATATAATGCTCTCTACTTCGTTGTAGTATTTCTGTCCTCTCATTTACTGTCTACTTATCAGATTCCACTTTTTGATAATGTCAGAATCTCAAATGTCTTTAACAACCTTTCCCCATTGCCCCTATCCCAAAGCTAGCCTTTCTAGATTGTTTCCTCTGTTCTGCTATGGGCATCCCTGGGTAGTACAAACAATTAAACACTTGGCTACTAACTGAAAGGTTGGCAGTTCAAGTCCACCGAAAGGCACCATGAAAGAAAGGCCTGGTGATCTTTTAAAAAAATCGCCCATTGAAAACTCTATGGAGCACAGTTCTACTCTGACACACTTGGGGTCTCCAGGAGTTGAAATCAACTTGACAACAACTGATTTTGTTTTTATTCTGTTGTGGATCGGTAAAAGAGAGAACTATTATTTTAATAGAATTTTAAGTAGAAGATGAGTAAACAGGTTCAGAGCAAGGAGCTGAAGGCATATTCAATCAGTAAACAACTTTATATGATTCATAACGTGCGCACTTTGGCGCATCCATTTTAGTTCCTCAGAGACCTTAGGGACCTCCCCACCTTTCATAATCCTAGAGTATTTTTTTTCTTTGTTCTGGATAACTGAGATTTGTGGATTCGTGGCCCCATAAATAAGATGTTTTCAAAATTCTAGCTTCCCCTATTAATGGAGAAAACAATGACCCCGCAGCGAGGCTGACATTCTGTTATGCACCTAGCCAGCTAATCCATCAGAACAGCTCCTATCATTCACCCAGTGGCGGGGAAAGCAGCCGCTGCCCAGTGTAAGGAGATGATGTCAGGCCCGGTAGGTAAATACGCTCGGCCCGCCCTCATCAGCTCAGGCTGCAGCCGCATTTTCCAAAGGAACCTGCACCATCTTAATCATGCCTGCCAGGAAAGAAATTATTTTCTCTTTTATTTCCCCCAGACTTATTTCCTCTGTATCATTTAAACATATTAAATCACTGTTAGTACGCAGGGTGGGCATCATGTTAGCATAAGATCTAATCAGAGCGAGCCTGCTGGTCTCCAAAGGCTTGATTCTTTTTGTCTCTTCCCTCTGTTTTCTTGTTAGACTGAAGAGCCTTTTTTGACATCCTCATTTGTTTTGCTGTGTAATAGCATGGGATCTTTCAGAGCTGTCGACATCTGCTCCACTCTAGAGAGCTGCAGAACCGAGCAAGCAAAGCAATAATAATTATGTCCAAATGGACTGAAAAGGATGCAAGAAATGAGAAGGAAGACAGGAAAAAACACACCCAGTACAATGGTGGTCTAACCTGTGAGTGTGCGTGTGTGCGTGTGTGTGCGCTGAGGCCATGCACATATGTGTGCATTGTAGGCACAAATCATTTTTCTGAGAGTAGTGCACTGGGAACCGACTAAGCTCAGCATTCTGCAGATTCTCCAGTCCTTGCTCTTTCCCCCAGGAGACCATCTTCAGTGTGGGTGCTGCTTTCTACGCTTGCTATAGTGGCTTGTGGGACACTGGGGAAAAGACCTTTCTCTTCCTGCCCCCTGTTCTTATATACAGCTGGTAAGAAAGATTGCAGACATGTCTACTGCCCTGGGTATTACTCTCTGGGGGATAAATTAGATTCATTGCGAAGATGCTGTAAGTCTTGCTAATTGTCAAGATAGTAGTCATTGAATAACTGGTCTACCAGCCTTACGTTAAGATTAAAAATAGCAACTAGCATCTATTGAATACTTATTGTTTGCCTTGCACTGTAAACCCTTCACGTGTATTACCATTCATCCTTAAACAGCCCTAAAGGTAGTGACTACTAGTATCCCCATTTGGAGATGAAAAAATTAGGACATGAAGTGGTCCCACAGTTAACAAAAGATGGCTTCAGAATTGACCCCAGGCTTCTGCGAATCCAGTGACAGCATTCTTAGCCAGTGGGCCATATTCCCAGGGGCCCTGCTTATACATTCAGAGAGCCTGGTTTGTCAAGGCCACGGTTCCAAGAACAAAAGAACTGATCATGTCGGTCATTTGTGATTCTTCAGTAAAGCAGCCAGGCTGCTCAGTGAAGCACTTGGTCGGTTCTAAGAAACAACCGATCAGTTCAACCAAGAGAATTGAAATAAACAAACCCTCAACAAGAGAGCCCAGTTTTTGTCATTGGAGTAACTGATGATTTTGCAGAATCCAGAAATCCTACAGAGGCTGCATGTCTTGAGGTCAGGCAGGGGCCCAGGGTGGGCTGTGCCTCTAAGTCTCAGGGCCCTGCTTAGTCCTGGAAGACAACTTATTGAGGGTAGGCTGGCCCTCAGCAAAGATGGGGAGCAGATGAGGCTTGTCAACAGAGATTACATCCTTCCCTCCTCTGCCCCCTACATTTCTCAACTTCTTTCCACACTGTACCCCCTTCAGATCTTAAACCATGATGTTCTCCCATAATCTTTTACTTCTGCAGAAGCTTCTCCTTAGAAGGCCCAGGTGACCTCATTTATACTAAAGTGCAAATGATCGATAAATGTTTACTGTATGTCTCCTTCTCAGAGAGAGCTCCATTTTAACTACAAAATACACCTTAATTAGGTCAAAGGAATACATCTCTAGTGGTGAAGTTTCCACATGCTAATATGGGGAGGTGGGGAGGGAAAGCCTCCATGGAGTTTTTATCATCACACTCCACGGGAAGAGGGAGGAGCCTTTTTGCATCTATTTATATGACTGAATTGTGGGGCAGGGGTACGGGGTAGACAGAGACAAGGGACAAATTTTTGCACAGGGGTTTGGCTCAAGGCTTGAGAGTCATGAGATTTTGCATGGGAAAGCACTTCATAAAGATAACACTGTAAAGTGTAAAACACAACCCTTGGAAGTTTTAAGGCAGAAAGGAGATTAAAAAGTCTGACGTAAACACTGAAAAGCCTGGGCAGAATTAAAAAGCAAATAGGGATTACTCTTGGGAGAAAAACAAACAAAAAAAAAGCCGAGGGCTAGAGAAAAAAAACCTAACATCATGTGAGACACAGTGTCTGCAGGCAGCTGTGCCGCTCGCTGAAAGCCACCCAGCAGGAAGAGTGGGCAGCCAGTGAGATGGAAACAGCCAGGGCAGTAAAGCATCCAGGAGAGGCAGCACTGATGTGGGCAGAGGATAAATCTGGAACATATCTGAGACCAAGAAATATCATGGCCCCGCTCTGCATGACCTGAGCATCAGTGCACATATTGTCAGGCCCAGCTCCGCCCAGAATTAGCATTAAAACCAAACTGAACCCACTGCTGTTGAGTCGATTCTGTTGCATTAAAGACCCAATAATAGTAGTGATCATACATAGTTATATATGGTGGCTCGTATGATCACAAAACATTGGTGGGTGAAACGTATCCTGCCAACCAAGACTTAGCTTATAGGATACCACACAATCTTTTGGTTTTTAAAGGATATCTTAGAGATCTAGGGCTGCTATAACAGAAGTACTACAAGTGGATGGCTTTAACAAACACAAATTTATCCTCTCACATTTTAGGAGGCTAGTAGTTTGAATTCAGTGCACCAGTTCTAGGGGAAGGTTTTCTCTCTGTTGGCTTCAGAGGAATGTCCTTCTTTCCTTTCAATGACTGTGGGCCTGATATTCCTTGGAGATCTACATGTGTCTTGGCATCAATTTTCCCCTGGGTCTAGGAGCTTCTCGGGACAGGGATCCTGGGCCCAAAGGATGCGCTTCACTCCCAGCTCTTCTTTCTTGATGGTAGTTAGGTCCTCCTCCTCTCTGTTCACTACTTTTATGTCTCAAAAGAGATTGATTCAAGATACAACCTTATCTTGTAGATTGTGTTCTGCCTTACTAACGTAACTGCTTCTAATCTTGCCTCATCAACATCATAGAGGTTAGGATTTACAACACGCAGGACAATTACATCAGATCACAAAATGGACAACAACACAATACTGGGGATCATGGCCTAGCCAAGTTGATACACATTTTGGGGGGACACAATTAAACCTATAACAATGAAATAAACTTCTGTAGGATAAACCCCTGTAGAGAGTTGTAAGTCATATGGGAACACTAATGACAATTTAGGGTGTGCGGAGTCCCTGGGTGGTGCAAATGGTCAATGTGTTAGGCTGCTAACTGAAAGGTTGGTGGTTTGAGTCTGCCTAGAGGCACTTTAAATCGAAGAAGACTTGACACCTTTGAATTGTGGCACTGGCGAAGAATGTTGACTATACCATAGACTGCCAAAAGAAAGAACAGATCTGTATTGGAAGAAGTACAACTAGAAGCAAGGATCGCAAGACTACGTCTCACATATTTTAGACATGTTATCGGGAGGGATCAGTCCCTGGAGAAGGACATCCTGCTTGGTACATTAGAAGGTCAGTGAAAAAGAGGAAGACCCTCAACGAGATGGATTGACACAGTGGCTGCAACAATGGGCTCAAACATAGCAATAATTGTGAGGATGGCACAGGACTGGGCAATGTTTTGTTCTGTTGTACCTAGGGTCACCATGAATCGGAACCAGCTCAATGGCACCTAACAACAGAGGCACTTCAGAAGAAAAGCCTGGAGATTACTTCTGAAAAAGCAGCCATTGAAAACCCTGTGGAGCATAGTTCTACTCTGCTATGCATGGGATTGCCATGAGTTGCAATTGACTCAATGGCAACTAGTTTTCAGAAAGTTTTATATTGCCTTCCTGAGTCCCCCATGTTCAGTCGTCTGGATCTGCAGGTGATCGGCCCAGGTGAGTTGGACCAATGTATCCAGAGCCACTGGTAGGAAGGAGCTCTCTGAGTTCACTGAGTGGTGAGTGGACACAAGGCTTAGGTAGCCCTTAGAGGGAGGTGTGTACACGTGGGCAGAGAGCTAGCCCTTGGTAGCATCCCTTACAGCTAAAGACCACTGCTCCAGTCCATCCTGATCAGCAAATCTGCATATTTCGGTTCTGTGGCGACTGCGGCTCTCGATTTAATTAATTGTTTGTTTGCATAATTTTTCTCAGGAAGGACTATTAGCACATCATAAGGTTGTTAAAAGTATCCTTGGGAATAATAGAATAAATACAAACCTAGTTTATCACTTTGTCAGTTTCTACAAACACCACTCTGATGCATTAACCTTTCCCGAGGAGGCTCCCTATTTAAGTCAAAGATCAGCAAAGTGGGAAAAGTTAATGCAGACCCCGTCTGTGAGCTAGTTGAAGGTGAAGAGCCAAAATAATTTTTGTCGTGATATTTTCAAAAACACTCCACCAAATCTGGAAAATGCCAGAGGCATGTGTGTTACTTTTCCTTCTTCCCTCCTTCCACTTCAAAACATTTATAGAGAACCTGCTGGGCTGATAGCACTATTCTTCCTATCTCGAGAGAGCACTTTGTAAAAAATGTTTTTAGATCACTAATTTTCATAACACCCCAGGGAAAGAAGGAAAGGTGGGTCATTTACATAAAGGAAAGGATTTCTGTGCACCTTACTCCTAACCCACCTCTCAAAGAAAAGAGAGGGAGAATGGCAAATCTCCTTGAAACTTTAGGGGCCACTTGAGGTTTGACTCAAGAAAGAAAATGCCTCTGAAGGCAGAAAGCAGGCAATCAGAGAATATGCCCAAGGCCCTAAATAAATCCTCAGTTTCCTGATACACTACAAGATGCAGGTTAACCAAGCAACCACAGACCACATCCTGTATACCTTGGGGTGAGGTGAGAGAAGGTTCTCCCTGAATCACAAGTATATGCAATAAAGTCTCTCCAGCCTTTCCATGCACAGCTTGGCAACTAAGGCAGTGCTATGCTTGTGGATTATTTCCAATAACTAAA
Organism: Loxodonta africana; assembly: GCF_030014295.1. NCBI lineage: Eukaryota > Metazoa > Chordata > Mammalia > Proboscidea > Elephantidae > Loxodonta > Loxodonta africana. Next base: position 159,641,240 of record NC_087344.1, on the reverse strand, counting down.
ATTTAACTCTTAAAAAAAAAAACATTTACTTTAACTGTGTATGTACTACTTTCAGCCTTGTTTTCCTAGGTAGAAGATACTTATCTTCTACCTGGGCACTAATTACTATTACTTGGCACTAATATATTTGAAGAAAAATCAGATAAAAGAATTTTTAAAAATGAAGAAACCTTAAGAATCATGTGGGTCTCTGTCAAGAGAAATAACCTTCGAGTGATTGGAGTACCCGAATAGGGAGGGATAACAGAAAATATGAGAGAATTTTTGAAGATTTGTTGGCAGAAAGCTTGCCTGATATTGTGAAAGATGAGAAGATATCTATCCAACATGCTCATCAAACTCCACGTAAGGTAGACTTTAAAAGAAAGTCACCAAGACATATTTTATAACATAATTTTTAACTTCTTTTTTATGGTCATCAATTTGTAACCCAAAGCAGGTCCTGCTCGGTGCTGTTTCTCGTCCATAAAGACACACTGAGGGGGCAGAGCCAAGACAGCGGAACAGACAGACACTTCCGGAGAGCCCTCTTACAACAAAGACCTGAAAAAACAAGTGAAACGAGTATATTTATGACAAGCTAGGAGCCCCAAACATCACAGGCAAGCTTAGAAAACGAACTGAGGGGCAGGGGGAGGAAGAGACAGTTCAGAAGTGGAGAGGAGTTACCAGACCTGAATCGCCAGGACCCCTCAGGCACCATTCCTGGGAGTGGCTGTAGTGGGCTGGTTCTAGCATTCAGCTGCAGTTTCCTCAAGGATAAGCAGCCACCACACAGCCTACTCACACCTCCGGAGCCAGAGAAGGACAGCACTCTCGGCAAAAGCTAAGTACTTGTCTATATTTTACTGCGCCCCCCTCCCCCCCACAAGCCAGCATCAGTGCCTGATTTCCCTGGGCCTGAGATAGGCCCTGTTGAGCATCTAGAGCCATCCTCTCAGCCTTGGAGAGTGAATAAATTTGCAACTGGGGGAAAAGATAATTTACCAGCTCTACTAACCAGGGGAGCTCAGGACAGAAGCAGCTCCTGCCCAGGCATAAACAGTCCATGGACTTTGAGTACCTTTCTCCTCTGCATGGACCTGTGTGGGCCTATTTCAGAAGAATAGGTCTTTGTTGGCAGAGTCCAACCATTTCAGCTGTGCAGCAGAGAGGTGGGTGTTTGATGTTCAACATTGCTTTGCCTATTAAACAGGGTCCTCACCTACCCACACATCAGGGACCTAAGGACTGGTGGCTCCACTCAGGTCCCCCAGTCACCCATGACAGGGGTCCAAGGATAACTGGTACCTCCTAGTCCTTACAACCTAAAACATTGGGTGCCCATGGTCCGTCTGGAGAACCCACCCACCTGTATGCTGTAGGGAACAGGGACACACTTTCCTCAGAGACTTGTGGGGCATGATTCTCAGCCCCCTGCCTGGCTCAGAGTGTGACTCCTGCTGCAACCAGATACTGGTACATACACCAATCACCCCTGCCCCTCTAAGACTGTAGGACAGAGCCTGTACCACACACTTAATGACCAGCTACCTGGACACCTGAGCTGAATTCATACAAGAAAACTGAATGGACTCCTAGACTAATATACACGAAAACAGCTCTAGCCATCTGGGGACAGAACGCCAGAGCTCCAAAGGTGAAAATAATCAAGCTAGCTCACTCAAGCAACCCATTTGGGCATATCAAAAGCAAGAAGCTATGATACAGTAAGCAAACATAAAATAAACTAGTACAATAACTTATAGATGGTTTGGAGACAACAGTCAATATCAAGCCACTTAAAGAAACAGACCATGATTGCCTCAACAAGCTCTCAAAACAAAGAATCAAGGGATCTTCTAGATGAAAGTGCATTCCTGGAATTACGAGAGGCAGAATACAATAGATTAATGTACAGAATCATTCAAGACATCAGGAAGGAAATGAGGCAATAAGCAGAACAAGCGAAGGAAGACACAGAGAAAGCACTTGAAGAAATTAAAAAGATTATTCAGGAACATAACGAAAAATTTAATAAGCTGGAAAAATCCATAGTCAGACGGCAATCAGAAATTCAGAAGATTAACAATAAAATTACAGAAGCAGACAACTCGATAGAAAGTCAGAGAAGCAGAATTGAGCAAGTGGAAGGCAGAATTTCTGAGCTTGAAGATAAAGCACTTGGCACTAATATATCTGAAGAAAAATCAGATAAAAGAATTAAAAAAAATGAAGAAACCTTAGGAATCATGTGGGTCTCTATCAAAAGAAATAACCTTCGAGTGATTGGAGTACCAGAACAGGGAGGGATAACAGAAAACACAGAGAGAATTGTTGAAGATTTGTTGGCAGAAAGCTTGCCTGATATTGTGAAAGATGAGAAGATATCTATCGAAGATGCTCATCAAAGTCCACATAAGGTAGACTTTAAAAGTCACCAAGACATATTATAATAAAACTTACCAAAACCAAAGAAAAAGAGAGAATTTTAAGAGCAGCTAGAGATAAATGAAAAGTCACCTACAAAGGAGAATCAATAAGAATAAGCTCGGACTATTCAGCAGAAGCCATGCAGGCAAGAAAGCAATGGGATGACTTATATATAAAATTGAAGGAAAAAAATTGCCAGCCAAGAATCACATATCCAGCAAATCTGTCTCTCAAAGATGAAGGTGAAATTAGGACATTTCCAGATAAACAGAAGTTTGGGAAATTCATAAAAACCAAACCAAAACTACAAGAAATACTAAAGGGATTTCTTTGGTTAGAAAATCAAGAATATCAGGTATCAACCCAAGACTAGAACACTGGGCAGAGCAATCAGAAGTCAACCCAGACTGAAAAATCACAAAAATAAATCAAGATAAAAAACCCCTCAAAACAGGGAAACAGTGATGTTATTATGTAAAAGAAGACAACATTAAAAGAATAAAAAGAGACTGAGAAATGTAGTCATAGATCTTCCACATGGAGAGGAAGATAAGGCGATACAAAGAAATGAAAGTAAGGTTTAAATTTAGAAAAATAAGGGTAAATAATAAGGTAATTACAAAGGAGACAAACTATCCTACACATCAAAATAAAATACAAGAAAAAAATGGAAACTCAGCAGAAACGAAATCAACAACAACAAATATGAAGAAAGGGCAATATATAAAGATATCTACTCAGCACATAAAATTAAGTGGGAAAAAGGAACTGTCAACAACACACAAAAAAAGACATCAAAATGATGGCACTAAATTCATACCTATCCATAATTGCACTGAATGTAAATGGACTAAATGCACCAATAAAGAGACAGAGAGTGGCAGAATGGATTAAAAAACAAGATCCATCTATATGCTGTCTACAAGAGACATACCTTAGACTTAGAGATACAAACAAACTAAAACTCAAAGGATGGAAAAAAATATAACAAGCAAATTTCTGACAAAATAGACTTTAAAGTTAAATCCATCATAAAGGATAAGAAAGGACACCAAATAATGATTAAAGGGACAATATACCAAGAAGATATAACCATATTAAGTATTTATCCACCCAATGACAGGGCTGCAAGACACATAAACTCTACCAGCATTGAAAAGTGAGACAGACAGCTCCACATTTATAGTAGGAGACTTCAGCACACCACTTTCGGTGAAGGACAGGACATCCAGAAAGAAGCTCAATAAAGACATGGAAGATCTAAATACATCTAAGATGCATCGATTGGTCTCAAACCACCTGGACCAAAGGAGAATGAAGAACACCAAAGGCACAAGGTAATTATGAGCCCAAGAGACAGAAATGGTCACATAAACCAGAGACTACATCAGCCTGAGACCAGAAGAACTAGATGGTGCCCAGCTACAACCGATGACTGCCCTGACAGGGAACACAACAGAGAGCCCCTGAGGGAGCAGGAGAGCAGTGGGATGCAGACCCCAAATTTTCATAGAAAGACCAGACTTTCTAATGGTCTGACTGAGACTAGAAGGACCTCGGTGGTCATGGTCCCCAGACCTTCTGTTGGCCCAGGACAGGAACCATTCCCAAAGCCAACTCTTCAGACAGTGATTGGACTGGACAATGGGTTGGAGAGGGATGCTGGTGAGGAGTGAGCTTCTTGGATCAGGTGGACACTTGAGACTATGTTGGCATCCCCTGTCTGGAGGGGAGATGAGAGGGTAGAGGGGGTTAGAAGCTGGCAAAATGGACACAAAAAGAGAGAGTGGAAGGAGGGAGTGGGCTGTCCCAGTAGGGGGAGAGCAATTGGAAGTATGTAGCAACGTGTATATAAGTTTTGTGTGAGAGACTGACTTGATTTGTAAACTTTCACTTAAAGCACAATAAAAATAACAATAATAAAAAAAGACACACCAACGTGAGGAGGGCAGAAGAGCACTTATCATAAACTTACAGGCAAGCAAGGAGGTGTATACCTCAAATCAAGCTCCCCAAACAAAGGGAGGTAGAACTTTTTATACCGTCTCTCAGGAGGAAGTACACAGAAACATCATGGACTACATAACTTATCATGGCACGAACGCGCAGTAAGGCAAATTGCATTTTTTCTTTGGCATGTAGGCTAGTAAACTGAGTTTGACTGGCTTGAGCCACAGGCAGCACTTTGAGGGCAATGGACAGGAGGGGGCAGGTTCAGCTTTGTCTGAGCAGCTCTCAATTGAGCCACACCCATCGTCATCATCTAAGCTTTCGTTTGCTAATGGATAGGAGGAACAGGTAAGGAAATTGACATGAACAGCACTGATCTTACTACCTGGGAAATGGAGACATAAATTCAGGAATGAAGAAAATATCATTGGAGTTTCTAGAATGACTGCCAAAGTAGGATGATATTGCCCTTTGCCTACCTAGCATCCATTTCCATTTCCTCCTTCGTATCAACATCCTGACTTTATTTGAAATTTCCCCCTCCTCCAGGAAGCCTGTGTGCCTCGAGGAAGCTGACCCAAACCCTCCTTCTCAGCCATACACACTCCACTCCAGGGAGGGCCTGATTGGACCAACAGTAATCTCAGTCCTTTGCCAGTGTTTGGTTCAGAAATGGTCATATGACAGTTTGGGCCAATGAGGCAAAAGGAGAGGTTTTATGGGAGCTTCTGGGAAAATTTTCCTTGTTCTTCAGAGATGTCCATAGGAAGTCTCTCTGGGCATGCTATTCTTAGAGTGACGCCATCTTGCTATTAGGCTAAGGGTGAAGCTGTGAATGGAAAGAGAACAGAGCCGAGAGAACTACCAAGAAATGAAGTTGGAGCCATTGAATCTGTCAACCTTGAAGCCTGGCCTACCTTGGGACTTCAGTTTTGTTTTGTTTTGTTTTTTTAATAATTTTTATTGAGCTTTAAGTGAACTTTTACAAATCAAGTCAGTCTGTCACATATAAGCTTATATACACCTTACTCCATACTCCCACTTACTCTCCCCCTAATGAGTCAGCCCTTCCAGTCTCTCCTTTCATGACAATTTTGCCAGTTTCTAACCCTCTCTACCCTCCTATCTCCCCTCCAGACAGGAGGTGCCAACACAGTCTCAAGCGTCCACCTGATACAAGTAGCTCACTCTTCATCAGCATCTCTCTCCAACCCATTGTCCAGTCCCTTCCATGTCTGATGAGTTGTCTTCGGGAATGGTTCCTGTCCTGGGCCAACAGAAGGTTTGGGGACCATGACCGCCGGGATTCCTCTAGTCTCAGTCAGACCATGAAGTATGGTCTTTTTATGAGAATTTGGGGTCTGCTTCCCACTGATCTCCTGCTCCCTCAGGGGTTCTCTGTTGTGCTCCCTGTCAGGGCAGTCATCAGTTGTGGCCGGGCACCAACTAGTTTTTCTGGTCTCAGGATGATGTAGGTCTCTGGTTCCTGTGGCCTTTTCTGTCTCTTGGGCTCATAGTTGTCGTGTGACCTTGGTGTTCTTCATTCTCCTTTGATCCAGGTGGGTTGAGACCAATTGATGCATCTAGATGGCCGCTTGTTAGCATTTAAGACCCTAGATGCCACAGGGACTTCAGTTTTATGAGCCATAAATTCTTATTTTTTAAGCCAGTTTGAGTTTTCTGTGACTTGTTTATACATAAAGGAAACTTAACTAATACAAGTTATTAAATTAAAAACATAAATAGTATAAATAAAAACTTATAAATAGTATAAATAACAAAGATGAAAACATTTGGTTTATAAAAAAAGAATGTAATATTGACTAATGTGTAAAAAGAAGGGAAATTGCACTGTAGCTGAGATGATTTCCTCTACAGAGGAAATTATTAAGTTATAAAATAACTTAACACTAAAATTAAGGCATTGTCATCACTCAGGATAGTTTGAACTTGACCAGGTAAAATGTTCTGAAGTGTTAGAAACGGGTATCTACCATGGCCATACCCAACCCTAACATAGACTTTTTAGGGAGAATAAAGTCAATACAACTTAGAATGCAGTTTAAAATGGTCCTCAAGAGGTCAGAGACTCTTCTAGACGCTCCAACAATAATCATACAGTTCCCAAGGGAGGGGTGTGGGCTGGAGAAGGGTCAATTAAATCTGTGGAATCCAAGACCAGTTTTGTGCAAAAATAAAAATGGAAGGCTTCAAAGAATTGGGAAAGTGTTCTCTTATCATCTAAAATACGTCTTCCAACATCCTGATGTTTGAAATTTTGTAAACTGAGGAATGAGGAGAGTCCTTTAACAACAAGAGATAAATGAAAATTTCCATGAAGGCATTAATGTGGTCCTAAAAACTTGGCCACTCTAAAAAGAACATTAGTTTACTTTCTGTCTCACTATTAGTTGCCATCAGTCAGCTTTGACTCATGGTGACCCCATGTGTGTCAGAATAGAACTTCGCTCCATAAGGTTTTCGATGGCTGATTTTTTGGAAGTAGATTGTCAGGGCGTTCTTCCTAGGCACCTCTGAGCGGACTCGCACTGCCAACCATTTGGTTAGCAGCCGAACGCATTAACTGTTTGTACTACCCAGGGCCTCCTGTGTCTCACTAGCTCTAGAATATGAGCTTTGTGAGGCCAGAGGTGTTATTTCCTTGTTCACTGCTTTATCTTTAATAACTAAAATGGTGCCTAACCCATATTACATACAAAATAAACATTTGTGAATAAATGGATGAATGAATAATATTCAGTCCTTATCAAAAGCAAACTTTTATAAGAGAGGAGAAGAAAATCTTTAGAGAGCACAATGGTGGTACAGTGGTTAAGTAAGTACTCAGCTGCTACCAGAAAGGTCGGCGGTTTGGACCCATCAGCCACTTCCTCAGGAGTGAGATGTGGCAGTCTGCTTCTGTAAGGTTTTATAGCCTTGGAAACCCTATGGGGGCAGTTCTACCCTGTCCTGTAGAGTTGCCAGGAGTTGGAATTGACTCAATGGCAATGGATTTTTAAAATTTTTGCCGCAGAGTCCCTGGGTGACGGAAACGGTTAAGCACTTGACTACTACCTGAAAGGTTGGGAGTTCAAACCCATCTAGAGGTGTCTGGCGATCTGCTCGACAGCAACTAACAACAAAAACATATGGCTGAAAGAGAAAGGAAAAATGGACCATGAAGAAGTTAAATGGGAAGTAAACAGAGGAAAGATAAAATCACAGACAGTATTTGAACCAAGTAGCTGAACCACACGCACCTACACTTTCCACAGGCCCGTCCTTATCTTTGTTCTCTAAATGCCTGTCTCCCAACCTCTCTCCCAAATCTCCAGCAGTGGGTTTAGCATGAAGCTAATGAGCTTAAGCTTTGGGTCTCCACACTTCCTTAGCTCTAGCAATGCATTTACATGCAAAATTTGCCAAAGTCAAATATTTTGGTCAGAACAGGTTAAGCGTGCTGTCTCTACTTCAACTTACCCTCATATTGAGTTGCATCAGAGTGGCTACAGGCATTCTGAGGTTCTAACTAAGGCAAGTAGAATTGAAGATATATTAATTCGGGCTTCGTGGAATATATTTATGTGATTCCCAGTCACTTGTATGTATAAATCACTTTTAGCCATTCTGTTGTAGGAATAGCTTTCAGGAATACCCACTGTGGAAACACACCTGGTGTCCTAACGCAGAGTTGAAGATGTAAAGGTTATATCATAATATGAATGTGTTATATGGTTCCTGGAGGAGGAGAAGCAAGGTTTGGAATGTGTGAAGCTCAAAGCTAGTCTGTGGAAAATTCTTTCCAATCAATTGTAAATAGTGGATTCAATTCTCGCTGACATCTAGTCAAAATGGAGTTCTCTCCTATTGAGAATATACATAAAATGCAGTGTAATACTATTATGCTTTTGCATCATACAATAAAAATATTTTATATATATTTATATATCAAAACCCTGTGGGGCAGTTCTACTCTGTCCTATAGGGTCACTATGAGTTGGAATCAACTCAGTGGCAATGGTTGTTTTTTTTTTTTAAATATGAAATCAATAAAAATTATTCTGACATCTGAAAGTGAATTGTAACAAAAAAGTAGATCATTTCAACCAGTAGTAAATCACTAAGAAGAGATAAATTGATAATTTAATGATCCAATTAATGAAGAAGGGTGAGTTATATGAACACATATGAGAAATACCTAAATTTCTTTAGGGTTTGACAGGAATTCTCATATTGACAAAAATAAGAACTTATAATACACCACTTTGATGAGGACATTGACAATAAATTACATAATAGTGAACACCATCAATTCAAAGCATATTTGAGATTAAGTACAGAACAACAACAACAAAACAACTGGAAGTACTCTGAAATCTTACAGCTCATACATGACAAAAACTTGGCAGTTTCTTATAATTGACTATAAATTGACTAACAATTTATGCAATGGTACCAATAATGATTTGTGAAACTCACAGAAATTTTTCTAAACTGTTAATAAAAAACAAATTTTGATCAACCATTGCTACTCTCTCAATAGAAAATATAACAAAATCTTGGTCAGATGAAAAGCTGATTCAAGAGTATATAGCAAAAAAAGGGGGAGGGGGGAAGAACTATCAGGCAGAAAAGTATTGTGTTGCTTTTTGTATTTTACAAGGCATGTGGCATGAATAATTTTTTAAATTATTTATTGTGATCTCTTTTATCATTCTAAATAACCACTCACTCTTGAACTTAATTTTATATTGGCAATCTTGGAATTCTTTTTTTTTAAAAAACCATCTAAAATTATGTAAGCTTCAGATCCCAAAGGCAGTAATTTATAGAGAGGAAGAGATCCTGGATCTACCCTTGCTTCTACCTCATTCCAACCTTGGATTGATTAATTTAGAACTCAGCTTTTAAAACACACACACAACAAAACAAACCAAAAAAGGAGACAGTTTCTAAAAGGGATGAAATGAACTAAAATAGATTTTTTCATATTTTTAACCTTTCCTCAGTAAGGCAGAGATCCTGACGCTTCTTTGAATTTTGATGGCGGAGTAGTATATGTGTGTTAGGGATGGAAAAACAAAAAACAAACCAAACTTATTGCCATTGATTCCAACTCCTGGCGGACCCATGTGTTACAGAGCAGAACTGAGCTCCAGGGATTTTGGGGAGGTAATCTTTATGTCAGCAGGTCACCAGGGCTTTCTTCCATGGTGGTGGTGGGGGGGGGGGTTCGAACTGCCAACTTTTTGGTTAGTAGTTGAGCACAAACTATCTGTGCCCCTCAGGAACCATGAGGATGGAAGGGAGTGTGAAAAATAGAGTTCTGGAATTAAGAAGCCTTCTTAAGTTTCATAAAGTGAAAAAAATAAAAAATAAGGATCATAGCCATAGGCAATAGTATATAGAAAACAGAGAAAAGAAATCTTACTTTGGACATGGAGTGTCTGGGGTTTAAAACCCAGTCCTACTGCTTAACTAGTTGTGTGAATGAGAGCCACGTGAAACTCAATTTCTACATTTATAAAAGTTGGCAGAATATTACGCGGGTACCTTTTAAGCTTCTGAGAAAATGCTACTACAGGAATTAAATGAAGCTATTTTTTTTTTTTTATAAGAACTGAATAGGGCTGTTCCAAAGTAACTCGGGAAGAGTTGTTCTGTAAATGATATCCTGCTCTGAAGTAGAGCAGGATATCAACTTATACAAGAATGTAAATTTGTTCTGGTCATAAATGCCAATGCATTTTTCTTACAATGCCACTGAATCTGTACAGACCATGTGGATTATGTTTCAACTTTTTACTTCATTCTAAAGCTAAAACTAAATAAGGCAGTGACTCACATGGGCAATTTATGAAAGAAGAAATAAGGTCTGGTAATAGAGTGGAGGCCTGGCGGTGCAATGGGTAAGTGCTTGGCTGCTAATGGAAAGGTGGGCATTTTGAACCCACTAGCTGCTCCAGGAGACAGATGTGGTGGTCTCCTTCTGTGAAGATTTACAGCCTTGGAAACCCTACGAGGCAGTTCTACTCTGTCCTATAGGGTCACTACGAGTTGGCATTGACTCGACGGCAAAAGGATGGGTAACATAGCAAGAACAGTTTAACATACTTGGTAAACAAACATGATGTAAACAATCAGATACCATTTCATCTCTCAGATTTGGCAAAGGTAAAAAAGAAATGGGAACACACACTGTTGGTAAGGGTGGGACGGGAGGGGTACTCTCATATGTTGATGGTTGGAGTTCAAATTGATACAACTGTTCAGAAGGTTAATTTAAAAGTAGATTAAAAACAATAAAAAAAATATTTGCCCTGTATTTAAAGCTAACCATATGCCTACTCTGTTGTGATTGTTGTTAGCTGCCATTGAGCCGCTCTGACTCAAGGCGATTCTGTGTACATCAAAGCAAAACATTGCCTGGTCCTGTGTCATCCTCACTATTGCCTATGTATTTGAGGCCATAGTTGCGGCCATTTTGCCAATCCATCTCACCAAGGGTTTTCCACACCCTCGCTGACTTTTATTTCACCAAAAATGACATTCTTCTCTAGAGACAAATCCTTCCTGATGACCTGTGTGGTACATAGGATTTTCACGGCTAATTTTCAGAAGTAGATCACCAGGCTTTCTTCCTAGCTGTCTTAGCTTGGAAGTGCCACTGAAACCTGTCCACGATGGGTGACCGTGCTGGTGAAATACTGGCGGCATAGCTTTCAGCATCACAGCAACATGCAAGCCACCACAGTACAAAAAATTGACTGACGGGTGGTGGATACCTACTCTAAAAAACCTAGTGCCTTCGAGTCGATTCTGACTCATAGCGACCCTATAAGACCTACTCTATGACCTAGTAATTTGGCTCCTAGTTTACATAAAAAAAAATGTGTACAAATGTCTTCTACAAGATACATACAAGCATATTCATAGCTACTTTATTCCTAATAACCCTACTGTCTATCAACAGTAGAATGGATCAATAAATCATAGCATATTCAAATAATAGACTACATAACAACAAAAAGAATGAACTATACACAAGAGCATATACACTCTACGATTCCACTTCAATAAATTTCAAGAACATGGGATGGATATGGACATTCTGGTGACATAGTGGTTAAGTGCTACGGCTGCTAACCAAGAGGTCTGCAGTTCCAATCTGCCAGGTGCTTCTTGGAAACTCTATCGGGCAGTTGTACTCTGTCCTGTAGGGTTGCTATGAGTTGGAATTGACTCACGGCAGTGGGTTTGGGTTTTGGGGTGGACATTGCCTAGGAAGGGGCACAAAGGAGCACTCAGGGGTGCTACAAATGTTTAATATCTTGATCTGTGCGGTGGCTATACAGTTGTATATCTACATTTGCAAAATTCAACTAGCTGCACACTTCAGATTTCTTCATTTTACTGTATATATGTTAACAGCTCAATAAAAAAAAGTTTTCTTTAATGCCCTTTAGCAATTATGCTGTAATCTTAAAGAAAAAAAAAATCAAAGTGGTAGAAAAAAGATTTATATCCAAGAATAACCACCATAGCACTATTCATAGTAGCAAAAATCTGGGCATAAATCCAGTGAGTCCAATAGTAAGGAAGAATTCAAGTAATAAAATACTGTAGAGTTGTTAAATAAGATGAAATAGAGGACTAGTTAAAAACACGGAATATATTATAAAAAAAGGCAAGGTAATCAAATTATATTTAAGGTTTAGTACTATATATGGTTAAACTGTGTGTGTGTGTTTGTGTGTGAAATGCTGGATAGTATACAACCCACATCCTTACCATGTTTATCTCTGACTAATGGAACAATAGGTAATTTTTTTAATTTCTCTTTTTCTAAACAACATGTCTTATTTTTGTAATCACCAATATTTTTAAATAAAATTTAAAAAAAGAAAGGAAAAAAGAGCAAGAGCAAGCAAGCAAACTGTTACCTCTTCCTACACAAGTAAGCTATTACTTGCATTCTGCGTTCTAGATGTGCCCTTAATGGAGGTAGTTAACCTCTCCGAGCCTCAGTTTGTATCTGTAAAATGGAATAATAACAGCATAATACCACCTATTTTGTGGCATTGCTATCTGGATTAACTGAAATAATTTATATATAGTGCTTAGCACAGTGTCTGACACACAGTAAACACTTTTTAAATGTTGACCATTTCATTACTCTATAGGACACTGGCTAAACCAAAGAAAAACCAAACCTGTTGCCGTCAAGTTGATTCTGACTCTTAGCAACCCTATAGGATAGAGTAGAACTGCCCCACAGGGTTTCCAAGGAGCACGTGATGGATTTGAACTGTCAACCTTTTGGTTAGCAGCCATAGCTCTTGATTACTATGCCACTAGGGTTTCCAGGACATTGGCAAAGACTCCTAGATTACCTACACTGATCTTATTGTTCTTGTATTCTTTTCACCATATCTACTGACCTTGTCAGCACCTCTCCCTTTAAGGGGTGACTAGAACACTGCTGAGGGCATTGGTGATTCAGTAGAATTCTCACCTCGCATGAGGGAGACTAGGATTCATTCCTGTCCAGTGGACCTCTGTGCAGCCACCACCTGTCTGTTGGTGGAGGCTTACATATTACTATGATATTGAATCGGTTTCAGTGGAGCTTCCAGGCTAAGAAGAACTAGGAAGAAAGACCTAGAGATCTACTTCTGAAAATGAGCCAATGAAAACCCTATGGATGACAACAGCCCAATATACAACCAGTCATGGGTATGGCACAGTACTGGGCAGCATTTCATTTCATTGTGCATGGGGTCTCCATGAGTTCGACTCAAATGCTGCCAACAACCAAAGAACACTGCTGGAGATGGGGTGACAGGCCCATCAGGTACGGACCTATCTGGGTGTCTGAAAGGCCATGGGAAGACCACCTAACCAGGCAAGTTCATTCTGAGAACCAAGTCTCAGAATTCTTTTGCAGACGCATCCAATTTCAACTGACACCCAGAGCCTCACAGCAGCCCTGTGAATGCCCCTCAGAAAAACCCTGGTGCCCAGGTTCCATAGTATTCTCTGTGTAACCGTTTGAGACCTGTGACTGCAAGCAGAAAGTTCGGAAATAGCCGATTCCCTTCCTTATTCCCATTTTCTTTCTCCCACTCACTACAGCAGTCTACTGCTCCGCCTGGTTTTAGTTTTATTTCATTATGTCTCTTCTTTCCCTTATTCCAGCTTTCCTTGTTTACTGTATCTGTTTCCATTCTTTCCTAAAATTTTCATTTCCAGGGCTGCTCTGTGGTCTCTTCTCCCTGCCCCCGCCCACACCCACCTTTGGTTCCTTCTCCCCTCCTTCCTTCCCTTTCTCTCCCTTCCTCTCCGTCTCTCTTGAGACAGGTCTAGTGGCCTGGTTGCCATCTGCTGCCTTTTTTTTTTTTTTTTATGAGGTTGAGATCAGATGGCATCTAATCGATCGTCATGGTCTCCATGGTTACCAGGGTGACAGAGTACTTGGGAGAGACACACTCTCTAGCCTGAGGCTGTCAGGCCGTTCCTGAGAGGGGAAAAAGAAAATAAAACCTCTTCCATCATATTTACACATTTACGTCTTTCTCAAAGGCAGCAAAACACAGACCGTTTATGTTTTACATAGCTACCGAGTGGCTTGAGGCCAGGGAAGGCAGAGGGACTTTTTTCTACTACAAAAAAAAAAAAGGACAAGGACAAACATAAAGATGTTTTTAGGAACCTCAGAATCTCGCCACTTTCCCACCACCACCCCCCCGCCCCCGCTCACATCCTCACCTTTTTTTCCTTTCCCCTTTTAATGTTTGGGCATTAATTTAATAATTCTAATGGGTTGTTGCTGTTCTCATAAATCACAGAAGGGTTCTAAAACCGACAATTGACAACTATTTGCTTCAGAGAAAGAAAGTCTTAAAAAAATCACTGACACCTTAGCCTTTGATTAGTATCAGTGGGAACACTAGTCGTGACCCGTTCTTTGGCCAGGATTATCTGTCCTCAGGAAAGCTGTGTTCCCCATGAAAAGCAGCCACGTATGATGAAACGTAAACAAAATGCCCTTCCTAATGCAAAAAGGTGCTGGGGCCGGGCTATGGGCTGAAACGCGTTAATGGGCCCAGGCCGGCCAATCGGCAGAAGCTCACCCAGGTCTTATTATAATAGAATATGATGGTGTTGACAGCCCACGTCTGGTGAAAGAGACACGTGAAAAATCTTGGTAATAAGGATGTATGACTAAGGGAACAAAGGCTAGGTTTTTGGAGACACTCACTCAGAGAAAACAAAAACATAGCCGATCATCGTACGTTCAAAAATGTTAAAACGGCAAACTGAATACTGTCTTTGATTTATTAGAAAGTCTACTCTTTTTTCCTTTATCAGAAAAAAAAAAAAAAAAACTTAAAATCTGTGTGTGTTCTAAGTAATTTTTTTTTCATTCAAAGTAAAATTGTAACATGAAAGGATGGGCAGGGTTTCCTTCTTTCCTTCCTTTGTCTCTGATTTCAACTTAGCCTTCCTGCATCTAGTTCTGTACAGTATCTTAGTAAGATTCAGATATATTAATCTGCGGTGCCTTTGGCTGTTAAGCAAATATCACACTGATATTTGAAATAGAAATAATGCCATCAATTGGAGGAGAGACTTTAATATAAAGAGAAAATAATTTATCACGAACATGGAGCCCTGTTATTTATTTTCGCCTCTGCATCTTGGCTAATGCTTGCCTCTCTTTTACTAGCTGCAATTCCTCCCACCTAGCCTATCGACTGGACGGCACTGGGTTTTACTGGGAGCCTATTTGTTGGTGAGCTCCAGAGATGGCCAGGGGAACAGTTTTTATTTCAAGACCTGATTCAAGTTCCTCCTTCTCAGGAAAGCTTTCCCTAAACTCCCCATTACACAGAGATCTGAACTCTTCATGTTGTTAGGGTCTACGCCTCTCCTTCGGGACTTAGCCCACGCCGCTATATACCTTTGGTTGTATATTCGTTAGAGGTCCTGGTGGCACAATGGTTAAGCATTCAGCTGCTAACCGAAAGGTCATTGGTTTGAACCCGCCCAGTGGCTCTGCAGGAGAAGAGACCGGGGTTACCTGGCAATCTGCTTCAGTAAACATCACAGCCAGGGAAATCCTATGGGGGCAGTTCTACTCTGTCCTAGAAGGTCGCTGTGAATTGGAATACATTCTAGGGCACACAACAAGAACAACATATATTTGTTATGGGTAGCTCTTGACTCATTTCAAATGTAAACTCCGGAGGGAAGAAAGAGATTATATACCCTGCTTCCGGGCTCCTCCCTTGCTTTGTATCACACTTAGATGTTTGATGACGATAATAGCAGCCTGTTGTGCCTACAACGCAATAGCTAGTTTCCCTTTTTAAGACCAGGAGCCATATTTGGTTCTTAGCACTTCTTCAACTGTAGTGAATTTACTTTGTGTCACCCAGGAGGCTTCTCCTACCTCCTTGTCTTTGATACTCTTGTACACATGCGTGCTTCTTGGAGAAGGTGAGTTCCACCTTGGAATGAAATGAGTTGTTCGTTCCCATCAGGATAACTGCCACAGCATGGTGTCAACTCACTCTTGCCTTTCGTAAATTGAGTTTGTCAGTGCTCAGCCACACAACTGAGTGAAATGTTGTGTGATGCGGGCTGTCTCCTGGGAGAGAAAAACTGGCATAAACCACATCCAAACGGGATCCAGAAACAAAGAAGCGTGAATGAAGTGTTAATTGCATTCATAAAGACGTTAACAAAGGAATTAAAATGGCAGAAGCTTCAGTCCCCCATTCAAGATTCCCAGAAAAGCATCTCACCCCAAAGAAAATTGTAACAATAATTGTCAAAAGTCTATTCCTTGCCCACTGCAGAGATAACGCTCAATAAATATTAATTTTCCAAGAACAATTTTTTGTCCATTATCTGGAGCTTATTAACTAGCAGCTTCATTCATCCCGCCTCCAGTTCTATCTTGCTCCTTACTGCCTTGTATGAAATTTGTTTCCCAAGATCAAGAGGCATTTTCAATGCTGCTTCATTAACCATAAGGATGTCTGTTAACAGGTTGAACCTAATCAATCCTACAGTTCTTAGTAGAACACAATGCTCATTATCTAAGAGCTTTTTTTTTTTTGCTTTTTGAAGTAAAATGACAAGACAGGAGGTTCATTTTACAGTCCCTCTTGAATACTCCCGAGATAATCTGCGATGTGGGCAACTGGGGCCGCCTCCCCTGCCCTGTGGCTGGGCCCCCAGCTGCCGCCAGCAGGGCTAAGCTGGCAAAAGGTCAGGAGGCTGCGTTTGACTGAAGATGGATCACGTAGATGAATACTGCACAGGCTTAATGAAGCCAGGGCCACAGGATTGGGGCCTTTTACGGTTCTTCTCATTTCACTCAATTTCACCTTCACAGACCACACCACTAATCCCAGCTAATCAGGATGGATATATGTGCAACTGGTGACTGAGGGAATAGATAAAAGTAAATGAATCTCATCTAGAAAACTGTGACCAGAAATCTCTGTGCCTGTAACAGAATTGGATCTGAAAAATGTGTTCACACATTATTTTGTGTAATCCTCAAAGTAACTCTGTGAGTTATATAGAGCAGATACGCCCATTGTCATTCTACAGGTAGAAAAACTCAAATAAATTAAGTCCCAGAATTACCAGGTTATCAGTGTGCCAATTCCGAGTCATAGAGACCCCATGTGTGTCAGAGTAGAACTGTGCTCCATGGGGTATTTCATGGCTGATTTTTCAGAAATAGATTGCCAGGCCTTTCTTCTCAGACCCCTCTGGGTGGATTTGAACCAGCAACCCTTCAGATAGCAGCCAAGAACATTAACTGTTTGTACCACCCAGGAACTCCAAGTCCCAGGATTTGAATTCAGGCCTTTTGATCCATCTGACTGCTCTTTCTATCACAGAAGTCAAACTCTCTCAGGATCATTTGATTCCCACAAGAAGTAGGGCGGGCTTGCACAAAAAAGTAGGTCCATTTGTCAGGAGCGGTATTAATGCAATCAGAGGAAAAAGTGCACTCAAGCCTACCCCTACATCTTGGCTGAACTTCCTGGCTACCTAAAAACTGTATTTTTCAGTCTAGTCTAAATCAGCCATATTCAGGGATGTGACATCAACCCAGTGGTGGCAGATTCTAAAGTGACAAAATTCCAGTCCATCATGTGTGTCAGGGCTGATCAACATGGATCAGTCAATGGGAGGGGACTCAGAAGCGCGCATTCAGCATCTCAGCAGTGCTGATTTGTCCGGCAGTCAGAATCTAATTGAGTTTTTAGTTGCTTCTAACTTTGTGGCAGAAACCCTGGTGGTGTAGTGGTTAAGTGCTACGGCTGCTAACCAAAGGGTCGTCAGTTTGAATCTGCCAGGCGCTCCTTGGAAACTCCACGGGGCAGTTCTACTCTGTCCTATAGAGTCACTATGAGTCGGAATCGACTCGACGGCACTGGGTTTGGTTTTGGTTTGGTAACTCTGTGGCAGACGGGAGGATTTCCTCCCAGATATGGTATGTACACTAAAGTGCAGGAAATCACAAAACCTAAAAACAGAAATATTTAGATTATATGCTGGCTTGTATTAAACCAAAAAAAAACCAAACAAACTCAGTGCTGCTGAGTCAATTCCAATTCATAGCGACCCTATAGGACAGAGTAGAACTGCCCCATAGGGTTTCCAAGGAGCGCCTGGTGGATTTGAACTGCCGACCCTTTGGTTAGCAGCCGTAGCACTTAACCACTATGCTGCCAGAATTTCCCTGGCTTGTATTACTTGTACTTAATATCATATACGGTACCATGCACTCAAGAGAAGATTGTTTTCCTGTTAGAACATATCATCGATAGTATTTGATTCCATAATTTTCAAAAACAGAAAATTTAGCTCTGGTGTAGACATGCTACCAAGTTGTTCAAGAGATGGATCCAAATTGCATTTTGAGTTAATTATATAAAAATTATTAATATTATTATTTGTACTTACTTTGTATTTTTATAATTTTTTTCCTGGTAAGAGGGTCCTCTTAAACCTTTATGTTGCTCCTAAGATGGAAGACAAATTCACTGCAATCCTACCTGTCTAAGGCTAGGCGTAGGATGTAAAGACGTACGATAATCGGAAAAAAAAAGCCAGAAGGGTAGTGGGTCAGTTAACTATATCAGTTTAGATATTCAATCTAGACAATTGAGGTTAAAGTCTTTTTCTTCAAGAGCAGAAGGGCTGAATATTTTCCCCTTGAATTTCTTGAGTCATTATCTGAATGCACCACTTCCCATTTCCTAAAACTACTGACTGAAGACTCGGAGAAGGCTAAGGCTACAGTTATCTACTTGATAGTCAAATCACCTAGGTAATCCAGTAGTAAGGGGGTGTTGGTGGTTCAGTGGTAGGCTTCTCACCTTCCACGTAGGAGACTTGGGTTCTGTTCCCAGCCAATGACCTCATCATGTACAGCCATTACCTGCCTGTCAGTGGAGGTTTGCACGTTGCTGTGACGCTGAACAGGTTTTAGTGGTGTTTCCACATTCAGTTGGACTAGGAAGAAAGGACCACTGGTCTACTCCTGCAAAATTAGTCCACGAAAACCCTACAGGTCACAGCAGTCTGATCTGCAACCGTTGTGGAGATGGCACAGGACTGGGCAGCATTTCATTCTGCTGTGCGTGCGGTCCCTGCGAGTCAAGGGCAGACTCTACCATAGCTAACAACAGCAAATCGTCTGGTAAGACATTTAGTCCTTTTAAGTGGTTTTCCTTTCATCCTGATATTGGATATTAAGGAGACAGCCTGAGATGCCTTCTGTAATACTGGGGACAAGAAAGTTTTGAACTATTATTCATTCAATTTATGTCAAAATTAAGAAAGTCAGTTCATTCTCCTAAGTCAGAACTGTGTCGCTGTCACTGAGTGATCATTTATTCATTCCTGTGCATGGAAATCCAAACAGAAGTTATTTTCCAGAGCTGTACTGCCCATTTGCGAGCTACTAATTATATGTAGCTAAATTAAAATTAATTAAAATTAAAAATTCAGTTCCACATTTTAAGTGGTCAATCGCCATATGTGGTTACTGATAGCTGTATTGGACAGTGCGGATTTACATACTTCTGTCACCACTGAAGGTTCCATTGGACAACATTTTTCTAGAACAAAAGATTGGAACTCACACATGCTGGAGAAATACATCCTAGAACCAATCACATAGTTATATAAAACCCCTGGTTCGGTTTCAAGCAGCCTTGCTGGCACAACTGTTAAATGCTTGGCCGCAAATCAAAAGGTTGGTGGTTCTAACCTACCCAGCGACTCCTTGGGAGAAAGACCTGGCAATCTGCTTCCGTAAAGATTAAAACCCACTGTCATCGAGTCGATTCCAACTCATAGCAATGCTATAGGACTGAGAAGAACTGCCCTATACTGTTTCCAAGGCTGTAATCTTTACGGAAGCAGACTGCCACATCTTTCACTGCAGAGCTGCCGGTGGGTTCAAACCACTGATCTTTTGATTAGCAGCTGAGTGCTTTAACCACTATGCCACCAGGGCTCCTTTTCTGTAAAGATTACAGCCTAGGGACCCCATGCGGCAATTCTACTCCTTCACATGGGGTCGCTGTGAGTCAGAATCAACTGGAAGGCAGCAAACAACAGTACAGTTTCAATGACTGTGACTTGTGGGACCAGACTACTGAGGCCCGGCATCAAGGAGGGGGTGGCCTGCAGCCTTTCTCAGAGTATGAAATGGCTGTGTGTGGTCACGGGAGAGGATGAGCCAAGTCTCTGGAGAAATGGCAGGTGCAGATGAGCCATTTCCATTTTCCACTCCTGCAACTCCCGGAACCTGGAGCCCAGACCTGCCGCCAAGCCGCTCTTGTACAGAAGCCCAAACCAAAGCGCATTTTGGATTAATTTTCTGGCCGTTATTTCTTTGCAAGATCTATCTTGTGCCTTTGATTAAGGACTTTCTTTCTTTTTGCCATGAATTTCAATGAATCTGAACCTAGCAATGTTTTCCACTGGCCATGACATTTAGCATAGGCATTGACCAAAAGAAATGTCTTCAGACGAGCGAAGCTTATAACAAAGACTGGAAAATACAGTCCGGAGCTCCAGTACTGGACATCTTTAAGAGAATGCCATTGGCATCATTGCCGGTCAGCAAGTAAGCACATTCATAGACTGATGAAAGTTCTCTCTCTAAGATGGAACATTCTCCAGTGTTTGCTCATTAGCCACTTCAAGCTTATAAAAACTAAAAAAAATAAAAACTAGAGAGTAATAAATCTTCAATCATATCCTTTTCTCTGCTGTATGTCCCTAGAACTACCAATTACTGTGGAGTTTATTCCAACTCACGGCGGCTCCGTGTGAGTCAGAGTGGAACAGCACTGCACGGAGTTTCCAATGGCTGATTTTTTGGAAATATATAGATAGCCAGGTCTTTTTTCCGAGGCACCTCTAGGCGGACTCCAACCTTTTATTTAGCAGCCAAGTGTGTTAACCATTTCTACCACCCAGAGACTCCTTAAGCTATATTAAGACAGACAGTGAGGCAAGAATGTTTTCCCAGGTTACTTAATCATTGGCAGTGAGCATAATCCCCATTGCTTTTATCTCATATTTCTTCAAATGGGCTTATTGGGCACATACCTTATTTTCTTGGTAGGCAGTAAGTCCTTTGAGGCTGCTACTTACACATCTTTGCATCTCACAAGTACCTGATACAGTGGAGGTCCTTAGCACCTTGCTTCGAACTCCGTCAATAAATATTATGGATGGAAACCCTGGTGGCGTAGTGGTTAAGAGCTACTGCTGCTAACCAAAAGATCGGAAGTTCAAATCCACCAGGCACTCCTTGGAAACTCTATGGAGCAGTTCTACTCTGCCCTATAGGGTTGCTATGAGTTGGAATCAACTCAACAGCAATGGGTTGGTTTGCTGGTTAATGAATGAATAAGGAGTTTGCCAGTACCAAGTTTGTCTAGCCCAATTTATTATCACCGACAGCTGAAGCAATACAAAAGGTGGGGAAAAGGCACAGAAGTTGAGAAGAAACATGGATTGTAAGCTGATTGAAAAGGGTATGATTTCAAGCCTCCCTTTGTATCTCCATAGGGATGTGATGGGAGGAAAAGCATATTTTAAAGGCAACTATGTATTTCAGTTGGTGAGGCAGAAGTCGAGGGAAGATGTGCATCTAGTCCATTACGTCTCCTCAGCAAAATTTCCTTTCTGACATTCTTCCTGCAAGCAGGAAACCCAAAGGTGGTAGGTTTGTGCTAATGGCTGAACAGCACAATAATGGGACTAATTGGTATTAAAAGCAATTAATACAACTGGGCTCAAGCCCATATGCTTTTTCTCTAAATGAGTGAAAACAAATCCTAAAACTAAAGTGATCACAGGGAAATCTTGTGATCCATCCCCATGCTTCAAATCATCCCTGATAAGTCAGTGTTCAACCCAGTCTTTAACATTTCCAAAAAAAGAGAACCCTAAAGGTATGGTAAAGTCCATAAAGGGAGTTAGAAAAAAAAAATGCTTGTAACTTCTTTTAGTTTTTTACAGTGCTGATCCCCAATTTAAGTAAACTGGTTTTGCAGTGTAACTTTGTAGATCATATGTCTTTAAATCACCATAGCTCTAGATCCAAGAGATATAAGAGCAGCAACATGAATAGACATATGCACACCTATGTTTATTGTAGCATTATTCACAATAGCAAAAAGATGTAAACAACCTAAGCGCCCTGCAGTGGATGAGTGGATAAACAAGTTGTGGTACATACATACAATGGAATACTGCACAACTATAAAGAATAGCAAGGAGTCTGTGAAACGTAACATGAATGAACCTGGAGGACATTATACTGAGTGAAGTAAGTCGATCACAAAAGGGCAAATTATATGGTCCCACTATTTTAAAAAGTCAAGAATAGCTATACACATAGAAAGCAACATCCTTCGATGGTTACTAGGGATGGGAGGGAGAAGGAGGGGGAATCACATTCTAGATAGTAGACGCTTGCCATCTTTGGTGATGGGAAAGGCAATACCAAATATGGGTGAAGTCTGCACAATCTGACCAAGGTAAATGAAGACACTAAGAAGTACACAAGAAAAAGGGACAACTTTGGTAAATGCTATAACATATACAATTTTGCAACAACAGTAATAACAACAACAAAAAAATGTGTGGTTACGTAGGTAGATACGCATATGTGTGCATATAGGAAGTCATATGTGACTGCATGCATGTGCATGTGGGTGTATCTGTAGACATGTTTGGGTGTGCTGCATATATATCTATATATATAATAAAACACATAGGGGCACAGTTACAGAGACTTCCTAGACGCATCCAAACAACTCACTGGACTGGTTTACTGGGTTAAAAGGCTTGGGACCATAGTCGGGTGGGATAACTTAGTCAACTGGCATAACATAGTTCATAAAGTTAATGTTCTACACCTTAGTTTGGTGAGTAGCATCTGAGGTCTTAAAAGCTTTTGAGTAGCCGTCTAAGATACAACTATTGGTCTTTATTCATCTGGACCAAAAGAGAAGGAGGACAACCAAAGACTCAAAGAAGAAACTATCCACAGGACTAATAGCCTACACAAACCACAGTCTCTTCTAACCTGAGACCAGAAGAACTAGATGGTGCCCAACTACCACTACTGACCATTTTGGCCAGGGACACAATAGAAGGCCCCAGATAGAATGGAAGAAGAATGTAGAACAGAACTCAAATTCCTAAAAAAGCCAGCCTACTAGACTGATAGAGACCAGAGGAACCCCTGAGGCTATCGCCCTAAGATACCCTTTGAACTTGGAACTGAAACTACTTCTAGAGATCACCTTTCAGCCAAATAAAAGATTGGCTTATAAAATAAACAATAATACCTGTGAGTAATGTGTTCCCTTAAACAATCAAGTATATGAGACCAAATGGCCAATATTTACTCAAAAGCAAAGATAAGAAGGCAAGGACGGGAAGGGAAGCTAGAGCAATGGAAACAGAACAAATAGAATGGAAAAATGAAAATGCTGACACATTGCAAAAATTTTAACAAACATCATGGAACAATCTGTACAAAAATTGTTAGATGGGAACCTAATTTGCTGTGTGAACTTTCACCTAAAACACACACACAAAAATTTTTTTTTTAATAAAATAAGTGTAAAAGAAAAAAAATCACCATGGTTCATATTTGTCTCTTGTTCCAACTGTTTTCTGGTGTCTCTCTTGTCAAAATGGTTTCAATTAGAGCCTGGAAAGGATCTTTACAGAACTCTTGCACAGTGCTTGCCAACATGTGAATTGGTTTTAAACTTTGATGTTTTTCATCCAAAAAAGAACTCCCCCTTCCCACTCTTGAGTTAGAAGAGATTATTCTCAGGCAGGCGGTTAGTTGATTTTTAATGTCAAAGAAACTTAATTTGCAAACTCGTTAGAAACTCTTTAGTAAAAGCCGCCTAGTAAAACAGATGATTAATATTGGTAAGCTCCTCATTTGCATATTAATTAGTCTCCATACTCAACTAATTAAAACTGCACTGCCTATTTGAGGACTTTCTGCTAGACTGCTGGCCTTGTTTCTATGTACAAGACTGTATTTCAACTAAAATGAGGCTTCATGATTTTCTCTGCTTTTCTTAATGCACTAATTTTTCCTTTTTTGACTCTAGGACAACTTGAGGTCCTAGAACCATCTCTTTTTTTTTTTCGAATCCAAAGTTCTCACATATTTATTAGTGAGTCAATCTCTTAATGCAGAAGCATAAAAACTAAGGAAGAAACCAGAATTTTCCCAATACATGTCCTGTTCAGTTGTACAGATCGTGGTGAAATTTTCAACTTGATATGGTAGAATGCTAGTGAACCTGATGGAGGACAAATCTGTGCGCCATCACCTGCGCCACTCCTTAAAGAGCCAACTTGGTTGCTCCAATGAGTTGTACCTGATTTTATTACCAGTTTTCATCCGAATCCATCGGGGAAATGGAGCAATTCTGGTTTTGTTTCTTGGCCAGGAATCTCTTGATCCTGAAAGTCTTAGAGAAGACACGGCGAGGATGGAAGGTGGCTACAGTCACCGTGGAGACGGAGAAAGGGAGAGAGAGCTAGAATAATCTGTAAATAGCCACAGTTCATTGATCCAAAGCTCACTTTCATTCCATTATTAGTGTTTTGATGGGAAGAGAACAGTTGGATTACTCAGTGGCTGAAAATAATTACGGATAAGAGAGGTACCAAATGGTATCTCAATATTTGTTTTCCTTGAGTATCACTCTCTAAGTGGATCTTTCCAGTATATATATATATATGTCTATATATATATGTATATAAAATATGTATGCATATATTTTATATTTAACCTCAACTAGGGGGCGCCAAGGGTGAAGTGCTTGGCTACTAACCAAAAGGTTGGCAGTTTGAATGCACCCAGAGGTGCCTCAGAAGATCTACTTCCAAAAGATCACAGCCATTGAAAACCCTATGACATGTAGTTCTAGTCTGAAACACACAAGTTCTCCAAGAGTCAGAATTGACTCGACAGCAACTGGTTTAGTCTAATTTGGTTTATTTTACTTTTAAATAAAGAATTATTGGTTGGGAAATTGGGCATTTCTGTTCCAGAAAATCATGCCTGCAGAAAGGCTAGCTGTTCGGAGCGCAAGCCCCTAGCTCTTATTGGTGAGAATGAATGTATTCTCATTGTATGCAAAACCAACCAAACAAAAATACCTATGGAAATAAGCAAACTTTGAGTACTAAGCCCTCATTTGAGATTTAGGAAAAATTATATTAGTCCCAATAAATGAGTGAATTGACCAAACTGCTGAACTTCTTTCTTATCCACAACAATGGAAAATAAATATGTTTGAGTGCTTGCATCTGGTATTCTGTTGACACCCTCTCCCCAAGTTAAGTGTCACTGCTAGGTTTTTCCATAGCACCCAGGGTTTGCCCTTCCAACAGCCCAGGTCTCACAGTGCTATAATTACATACCCCTACTGAAGGCTTCTCCATAGCAAGGACTCTGTCTTGTTCATTATTATATCTCCCAGTGCTTAACACAGTGCCTATGATATTTGTTGTTGGTACTAGCCATGGAGTCAGCTCTGACTCATGTACAAAAAACAAACTGTCACCCAGTCCCATACCACCCCCATGATCGCTGGTATCTCTGAGTACACTATAGCGGCCATTTTACACGGCCTTTCAACCTTTTTTTTTTTTTAACCTAGAGGGCTCATCTTCTGGCGCTATCTCAGACAATATTCTCTTGTGATCTGTAAGATTTTCATTTTTTAATCTTTGGAAGTAGATTGCCAGGCCTTTCTTCATAGTCTGTCTTAGTCCGGAAGCTTCTCTAAAACCTGTCAACTACTGGTGACCCTGCTGGTATTTGAAATACCAGTGATGTAGCTTTCAGCATTGTAGCAATATGCAAGCCACCACAGTATAACAAACTGACAGATGGGTATGTTGTGGAGTGAAAACCCTAGGTTTTGCTCCATGTGACTTGTTACAGCCAATAAACAAGAGGCTGAGGTGGGAGATCAGAAAGACACCTTGACTTCGTTGTACAAGGAAAAAAGCAATCAAGGCTGCTGCCTCCAAGACTGCTCTCGGGCAGCTTGGGGAGGTGGGCTTTTACAGAGAGCAGACAAGGAAATGTAAATTCATCATGAATATTTAGGAGTGACCTCCACGCAAGTGCACAGAGCTTGGGGATGACTATGCATTTTCTTTAGACAAAGATTGAATTCCCAGGTTGGAGGAAGAGGTTGATTTTCTTTCATTAGGATGTTAAGTCCCTACCCAGAGGCAGACTGAGGCCATCTAGGGCGTGTTCTGTGGTTATCTTGTCGAGGACAATTTTAGAAGAATGTGCAGCTTATTCTGTTCAGTGTAGGAGGATAAGCCAGAAAGGTGTTTCTCAGAAGTGTTGGGCTCTAAGGCTGCCTGCCTCAGGTAGAGAGCCTGTTGATATGTAACCTATTGCCGTCAATTTGATTCCGACCCTGTAGAACAGAGTAGGACTGCCCCACTGGGTTTCCAAGGCTAAAATCTTTATGGAAGCAGATTGCCACATCTTTCCCCCATGGAGTGACTGGTGGGTTCAAACCACTGACCTTTCGGTTAGCAGCTGAGCACTTTAATGACTGCACCACCAGGGTTTCTCCTGTGATATACAAAACAAAAAACCCACTGCTATCAAGTCGAATCTGACTCATAGTGACCTTATAGGACAGAGTAGAACTGCCACATAGGGTTTCCAAGGCTGTAAATCTTTAGGCTGGTGGGTTTGAACCACTGACTTTTAAGTTAGCAGCCAAGCACTTTAACCACTGCACCACCAGGGTTCCTCCTCTGATATACCAAGCCCATTGCCGTTGAGCCGATTCCGACTCTTAGTGACCCGATAGGACAGAGTATAACTGCTCCGTACGGTTTCAAAGGAGCTGGTGGATTCGAACTGCCGACCTTTCGGTTAGCAACAAAGCTTTTAGCCACTGAACCACCAGGGCTCCTCCTGTGATATGGTAGTTGTTAATTAAATATTTTCTGAAAAAATAAATAAATGAATGCATGGATATAACAATAAATAAGATGTGCTTCAATTATTTATTACCATTAAACAAATAGGTCCAGTGTTGTTCTATACATAGTTTCAGCTTGTCTCACCATTCTAGACTTCTCTAATGGTTTGGAATTGTATGAGAAGAATTGAGCTTTACGTCTTTTTCAAATCAGCTGGGACAATCACGCCAGCTTACAAAGTATATTTGAGTTCAGAGACTAAAAACAATAATTTATTATTTCTCGTGATTCTTTGAGTAGGCTGGGCAATTCTGCTATTTCGCCTGGGCTCACTCACAGTGCTGCATTCAGTTGGAGGGTCTCCAGGGGGCTGGGCTCAGCTGGGACAGCTGGGAGTCTGGGTCTGTATTTCTCCATATGTCTTTCACTCTCAAGTTGGCTAACTTGGGTTTCCTCACACAGTAGTAGCAGTGTTCCAATGAGAAAACACTTTTCAAACTTGCATCATATTTCCTGAAATCTTATTGACGAAAGCAAATCACATGGCCAAGCCCAGAATCCCTTGGGAGGGGACTACATAAGGGTACGAATAGTTGGAAGGCCCTTGTTGTTGGTGTTGTGTACCATTCAGTTGATTCTGAGTCATAGCAACTCTATAGGACAGAGTAAAGCTGCCCATTAGGGTTTCCTAGGCTGAAATCTTTACGAGAACAGATCACCAGGTCTTTTCTCCTATGGAGTGGCTGGAGGGTTCAAACCTCTGACCCTTCAGTTAGCAGCCAAGCACTTAACCATTTTGCTCCCAGGGCTCCCTTGGGAGGTCCTTAGTGTAATTATCAACCATAACATGTCCCTGTCTTAAAGGAGCTCCTAATCAAGGCAATGAGTATACAACTATGTGTGATAAATGCTATACCAAATATACCAACTAACTATTAAGGACATAAGCATATATGGCATTCGAGTCAAGAGATCTTAATTTGAATTTCTTCCCTTTTATTAACTGGTGTGTGACCTTGGCTAAGTTATTTAATCTCTTGAATTACTGGCTTTATAAAAATAAAATTAGGTATAGTATCTACCCTTGGTAGATACAGAAAACCCTTGTGGTGCAGTGGTTAAGGGCTAGGGTTCTTAACCAAAAGGTTGGAAATTTGAATCCAGCAGGTGCTCCTGTCCTGTAGGGTTACTATGAGTTGGAATCGACTCGACCACAATGGATTTGGTTTTTTTTATTTTTGGTTTATAGTAGATATGGTAATTTGGCCTGCTCATTATTTGTTACAACCTCCTTCTAATATGACTTCCTGTTCTGCAGAGGCTTAAAAAGCTAAAAACTCTATTTATCAGACTCCCTTGCAGCTGAGGTCCTTGATGTGACTTAGCTTTAGCCAATCAAATGTTCACTATGAGAACTAAATTTGAAACTGAATCAAGTAGGGAAACAGGCAGTGGCCTGAAGGGCATCGACTTTTGTTGATATGAATCTAGCAGCTATAGCATAGCTCTGAGGCCAACAGCCCTAGCGGTGGAGTTGTTCCCAGATGCATGGCTTTGATGGCATGATCTCAGTAGGCACAGCTCTTCTGGATTCCTGGCTTCCCAATTGCTGCAGAGGGAACAGTTCCCTTGCCAGTCTAGCTCTGTGATGGCATTTTGGGAGCCATTAGTAGAGGTCTTGTCTAAAGTCTGTTCATTTAACTTTTTAAATGCTTTTGTAGGAACCAAATTCCTTTTCTGCTTAATCTAGCCAGAGTATTTTCTGTTCTCTGCACTGAACCCTGATGAAGAGATTCCCTTCCAAGAAGATTATAGGGTTTACATGAGACACTTTATGTAAAAGCGATTGGCATTTAGTGTTTATTGTTGTTGTTAGCTGCCTTGCGTTGACCCCCAACTCATGGCGAACCATGCACAATGGGATCAGACTGTTGTGTTTCATTGGCTGGTTTTTATAAGTAGATCACCAGGCCTTTCTTCCTAGTTCATTTTAGTCTGGAAGCTCCACTGAAGCACGTTCAGCATCACGGCAACACACAAGCCTGCACTGAGAGATGGGTGATGGCTCTGCTTGAAGTACATTGGCCAGGAATCAAACCTGGGTCTCCCACATGGAAGGTGAGAATTCTACCACTGAACCACCACTGTCCTCAGTAAGTTCTTAGTAAGTATTAATTTTTCCTTTCTTATGATTTGGAAATAATAGATGAAATATTATATAGATGAATTATAGATGACTATTGTATAAAACATCCAGACGTTTTGAAAGATCCTGACCTGATAACCGGCTCTCTCTCTTTCCAGTTCTCAGCTGGCTTGTAAACACAACCTTAAACAAAAACCTAGAGTCATATCAATACACTAACATAGAGATAAGAATAGAGAAGGCAAAAAAAAAATCACCACATTTATTCACTTTTTTAATCAAGACCTACTCACCGTGTATTAAGTACCTGATCCTAACACTGAGCAAATCATTTTACTTCCTTGGGCCTCAGTTTTCTCATTTATAAGCTAAAAGAGCTAGACTACATAATTTCTAAGATTTTTTTTCCTGCTTCTAAATTTTGTGTTCTTTGTACCATTAAACAGATAGGTCCAGTGTTGTTCTATACATAGTTTCAGCTTGTCTCACCATTCTAGACTTCTCTAATGGTTTGCAATTGTAGGAGAATTGAGCTTTCTGTCTTTTTCAAGTCAGCTGGGACAGTCACACCCTCTTACAAAGCATGTTTGAGTTCCATTATCAATAATACTTTCCTGCCCAAATGGATTATGGATCCAACACTTCTAAACACAAATTCCCCTTCCCTTTCACATTTAAGAAAACACTATCAGTGTCATCATCAACATTTATAGAACAATTACTATCTATCAGGTATTATTTTCTTACATGCATGACTTATTGCCCATTTCACTTCCACAACAACCCTACATACATTTTTGATGTGATGATAGTAAGGCTGAGAGAAGTTACCTTGTCTGAGGTCACAGAACTAGTAAATGGTAGAACTAGATTTTGATGAGGTTTATCATAGCTGAAAACTTCTTAACTCCTACATTAGACTGCCTCTCCATAATAATAATCATAATAATTAATAATAATAATAAATGCTGGTAGTAGTAGTTTTGAAAATAGCATTATTTTAGACAGCCTCTATTGAGTATTCACTATATGCCAAACACTGTGCTCTTTTATTCATATTCTGAATTAATTCTCATAATTCATCACCTAAATCCTATTAGAACTCCCATTCGGTAGATTCAGAAATAGAGGTTTATTAGGTTTAAGTGTCCAACTAAAGTTCTTCAGCTTGTCATGGGTGGAGGTGGGGTATGAACCTAGGCAATAGGAAACCTGAGCACTCTTCCAAAACTAAATCCATTGTCATCAAGTTGATTCTAACTCATAAAAAAAACTCATAGTGACCCTGTATATAGATAGGACAGAGCGTAACTGGCCCATATGGTTTCCAAGGAGCAGCTGGTGGATTCAAACCTGCCGACCTTTTGAATAGCAGCCAAGCTCTTAACCGCTGAGCCACCGGGGCTACTGAGCACTCTTCTCATAGCAACCCTATACCCAAACCAAACCAAACCTACTACCATCGAATTGATTCTGACTCATAGCGATCCTATAGGACAGAGTAGAACTGATCCATAGCGTTTCCAAGGAGCGTCTGGTGGATTTGAACTGCAGACCTTTTGGTTAGCAGCCGTAGCCCTTAACCACTATGCCACCGGGGTTTCCAGCAACCCTATAGGACTGAGTAGAACTGCCCCACACAGTTTCCAAGGAGCGCCTGGTGGATTCGAACTGCTGATCTTTTGGTTAGCAGCCGTAGCACTTAACCACTACACCACAAGGGTTTCCTGAGCACTCTTAGCCCTGGCTTATTGCCTCCTGTCTCCTAATAGTGATGGTATTGAGGGAAGACCTGGAATTTGCTTTAGATTAGGGAAAAACTAAGTAATTTGCATACTTAAGAGCTAGATCAGTAACAATGTACTTGTGGCACTCCCAGTTATGCCCAGAAGTGTGCCTCAGCTGCATGACCGAGAACCCCTAGTATAGAGACTTGTAAGCAGAAACAGAAAGAGTGAATGTGTGGGTGTGAGGAAAGCTGAGTGTGTGTAGGCTTGGACAACATGCTCTCTTTTTCCTTAAATTGTTTTGTGAGGACAGTAACAATCCTTTTTATTTTCTCCCCAGATATCATGGATTGAATTGTGTCCCCTGAAAATATCTGTCAACTTAGTTGGGCGAAGAGTCCCAGTATTGTGTGATTGTTCACCATTTTATGTGATTTCCCTACGTGTTGCAAATCCTACCACTATGATGAAATGAGATGGATCAGTGGCGGTTACACACTGATGAGATATACAAGATTAGATAGTGTCTTATGCCAATCTATTTAGATATAAAAGAGAGACGTGAGCAGAGAGACAGGGGGACCTCATACCACCAAGAAAGCAGCTCCAGGATCAGAGCGCATCCTTTGGACCTGAGGTTCCTGTGCTGAGATGCTCCCTGACCAAGGGAAGACTAATGCGTCACAAGGACCTTCCTTCAGGACCAACAGGGAGAAAAAGTCTTCCCCTGGAGCCAGCACACTGAATTTGGACTTCTAGCCTACCGGACTATGAAAGAATAAATTCCTCTTTGTTAAAGCCATCTGCTTGTGGTATTTTTGTTATAGCGGCACTAGATGACGAAGACACCAGAGCTACAGTCTCTGGCCCTGTTTTCCTCCAAGGGTGCAAGTGATAATGGAAAACCATGACTTTTAGTGGTATGTTGACATGTGTTTAAAATATATTTTGGGGGAAAAAGTGTGTTTGTTTTAAAGTCTGAATCAATCTTATAAGCGAACTAGATGCCTGTTAGAATTAATAAGAAGGAAAAAAATTGTAAATCCATCAATTAATTATTAAATGTCCAACAGTCAAATATAGTACCTGTGGGCAAAGAGGCCCTCTCCTTTGAGGAAGTAAAAACTAATTGCAAAAGCACAGCTGCTGAGAAGTCACACTGGGAAGCACGGGGTGCACGTAGCTGCCATTTTCCTTGTGCCAAGCCACATTAAAAGGAAAGGTAGAGATCTAAGGGAAAAAAATATTTAAAACCCTTTGGGAAATGTATTTAATAGTTAAGCTTGGGGAAAAAAAAACACCCAGTGATAATGACAGCCAGTGGGAAAGGAGAAGTTTACCCTGGGTTTCAGGGAGCTCTGTGAGTTTTAAATGAGCAAATCCCTAAATTAGCAAAGGTCTGGTACATAGTACGTGCTCAAAAATATAAATTAACCAGCTAATGAATTAATGAATGGATGGCTTTTTTTTTTTTTTTTTCAAGTTTGAGAAAAGAGAAAATTTGGTATTTGTAAATAGTGCCTGTATCCAAGTCCTTAAGCCACCAGTTGCCATCCAGTTGACCCCGGCTCATGACAACCCCATGTGTATCAGAGTAGAGCGGTGCTTCGTAGGATTTTCAATGGCTGGCTTTTTCGAAAGTAGATCACCAGACCTTCTTCCAAGTCACCCGAATGGACTACAGCCTCCAGCCTTTCGGTTAGCAGCCAAGTGTGTTAACTCTTTGCACCATAGAGGGACTCCACCCAAGTCTTTATATGTATTTAAATCTTGTTAAACCTGGATACATATGTAACTGTACAGTAGTATGTAGATTATGGGGCCTTGGTGGCACAGTGAGTATGAGCTCAGGTCTCCACAGTTTGAATTCACCAGCCGCTCCTTGGAAACCCCATGGGGGCAGTTCTACTCTGTCCTTTAAGATCACTGTGAGTTGGAATCAACTTGATGACAATGGGTTTGATTTTGGTTTTATATAGATTATAAAAGGAGCCCTGGTGGTGCAGTGGTTAAGCACTTGGTTGCTAACTAAAAGGTTGGTGGTTCAAACCCACTAGCCACTCCACAGGAGAAAGATGTGGCAGTCTGCTTCCATAAAGATTACAGCCTCAGAAATCCTATAGGGCAGTTCTTTGTCCTATAAGGTAGCTCTAAGTCAGAATCAACTCGATGGCAACAGGTTTGGTTAACGGGTTTTATATAGATTATACATTATATATAAATTTATATATAAATATTACTTTTCAATAAATTAACTTTAAATGGAAAATAACTTCTAATTGTATGAAAAATTATACTATTTTCTATGATTTGGCAGACTACATCTGAGAAGTTGGTGTTCAAATCATGGGGTCATAACCCAGACCCCATCATCAATGCTGTGCCGTGTTACCCACCCTGTCGGCATCAGACCTTGAGAGAAGTTCAGGATTCTACAACATAGATGAGGCACAAACCCACACTTTGCAGTTCATTTTCTCTTGCTCTGTCTTTTTTCTTTATTCTTTGTAATGGGGCTTTGGGACACATAATAGATAGAAAAGTAAAGAAAGGCCAGGTGGCCAGGATCTGGGTTGTGCTGGATGCATGATGGAGCTGACCTAATAAGGGCCTTCAGAGAGATTCAAAGCCCTGGGGGCCTGTTATGGATTGAACTGTGTCCCCCCAGAAATGTGTGTCACCATGGCTAGTCCATGATTTCCAGTATTGTGTGATCGTCCACCATTCTGTCATCTGATGTGATTTTCCTATGTGTTGTAAATCCTACCTCTATGATGTTAATGAGATGGGATTAGTGGCAGTTATGTTAATGAGGTGGCTCATAGGGTCACTATTAGTCCGAACTGGTTTGGTTTTTTTTTTTTATGTTAATGAGGCAAGACTCAATCTACAAGATTAGGTTGTATCTTAAGTCAATCTCTTTTGAGATATGGAAAAGAGAAGTAAGCAGAGAGACATGGGGACCTCATGCCACCAAGAACAAGGAACCAGGAGGGAAGCTTGCTCCTTGGACCCAGGGTCCCTGCACTGAGAAACTCCTAGACCAGGGATGAGAAGGACCTTCCTCCAGAGCCAACAGAGAGAAAAAGTCTTCGCCTGGAGCTGGCACCCTGAAATCGGACTTCTAACCTCTCAACTGTGAGAGAATAAATTTCTCTTTGTTAAAGCCATCCACTTGTGGTATTTCTGTTACAGTAGCGCTAGACAACTAAGACAGGGCCTGTTTCCTAAAGTTCACTTTCTGGTGCCAGGGCCTTTCCAGGAGTTTCAGAGTTGGTTTCTCACTATCACAGCCCTCCTCACAGTAAATCCAAAACACTCCTGAGTGTCTGGTAAAGCTAGTGAAAATGCTAATAAATCCCTGGTTAGAAGAGTGCTTGCTTTACTAGTGGAAGCACCACCTCCCATGGGCATGTATAGTCAAGAACTGATAGCTTTTCTAAAATCTGTTGTAAAGGTGAGTGTCTCTCTGGGAGCATGATATAGTAAAAAAGTGGCAGAATTCTGGAGACTAGGATGAGATCTAACCTCTACTTCCTATTAACTATGACCCTTAGTAAGTTGCTTAATGCTTCTGAGATTTTTTTCCTTCTTTGCAAAATGGGGTTAATAATTCCTGCCCTACCTACCTCAGTGGGTTGATGTCAGAAACAAGTGAGGCACACTTGAGTATATGAAACATTTTGTAAAATATAATATTCTACACCAGGGGTTGGCAAACACTGGCCCACAGCTAAGCACAGTTACTGCCTGTATGGCCCACAAACTAGGAATGGATCATAGCTAAGAGTGGTTTTTATATTTTTTAATGGTTGAAAAGAAGTATAATATTTCATGTCATGTGAATATTATATGAAATTCAAATTTCAGTGTCCATAAGCAAAGTTTTATTGGAACACAGCCATGTTGATTTGTCTATGTGTTGTCTACAGCTGCTTTCACACTACAGTGTCAAAGTTGAGCACGGTCTGCAAAGCCCAAAATATTTATTAACTGGCCCTTTACAGAAAAGTTGGCCAACCCTTGCCCTGCATAACTTAATGCATTATTATTCTTCTATCAAATGGATAGACTTTTATTTACATGGGTTTCACCAAGGAACCTGCCTATTCTGGAAGGGTGAGAGATGACCCTCTCTTAGGCATAAAGTTGGGCATGCCCAGCAGCTCCATGTCATCAGGTAGAAGTGGTGTAAAACTGTACAGCAGACTGAACAGACCATAAAGATATAATAAATCTCATGAGCAGATTTTTCTCCACTTCCCAATCTTCCACAACCCACCTTTATAGACTAGACTGAGGGAGAAAACAAAGCAAGCCTTGTTTGGGGATGGCTTTGCACAATTTGGTGACACCAGTGGAAGTGGATGGCTGTAACATTACAGCCCCAGTCAGACTGGCCCTGAAGGACAGTGGGGAAAGACAATCACCCCAGAGGGCAGAACTTTGAGAGAACACCAGGGTTCTTTTCTTATACAGAGAGGTGGCCCGAGGTCACGATTTACCGTGCTTCATAAGCACTGGTCTATGGTTTGGTTGGATGATCAGGGACTACAAAGATGCAAGATGGAAGGATTGATAGAAAGAAGATTTGGAGGAGAAGTAAACGGTGGATCCTTGAAAGTGGTCCAGGAATGTGAGACTACCTGCATCTTTGCCAATGTTTACCATAAAGCCTCCTTGGAAGAGAAGGATTTTAATAACCAGGTGGACAAGATTGCCTGCTCTGCGGCTTCTAGTTGTCCTCCTTCCCCAGATATCCAAGGGCTTGTTCAATAAATAGGCTTATGAGCAACCATCACTGGTCGTGATGTAGAGACAGAAGTGTTCATAGGCTCAGCGTCATGGATTTTCTTTTGTCCTTGGGGAAAAGGGGCAATTGGTCCTGGCTATTACCATTTCTGAATACCCAACTTGCTCTCAGTGTTAACTACGCTGAGGATCCCAATATGGTACAATATCCCTGGGGTCCCAGCAAGCACCCAGTAATATCGGACTCCTGCCTTCAAGCAGGAAGGCAGAAATTTGTCCTCCCTGGAATAGACCTATGTTCTGGATTCAGAATTGCTTTCCCTGCCCAGCATCCTCCTGCCCCCTCATCATCTGTAGAAGTAACAGATGTCTAACACACTACCATAGTATCCCACATAGTATTAGTTCCAACCAAGGAAGTCACCGTTCTCTGAAAGGGGCAATAGAATTCATGGGACTTATTCCCCAGCACCCAGATGCAGCAGGCCTTATAGAATAGTAATGACAACTAACATCCTTTTAGAATAGTAATGACAACTAATGTTTACACACCAAGCACTATTCTAAGCACTCATATGTGTCAACTCATTTAACACTTAGAATAGCCTTTGTCTTAGGTGGATTCTCTAGAGAAGCAAAACCAGTAAAATGAATAAGTATATATAGATAGAGAGAGAGATTTATACCAAGGAAATGGCTCACACAGTTGTAGAGGCTGGAACATCCCAAGCCCATGGGTCAGGATAGAGGCTTATCCTGATTCATGTAGCTGCAGAGGCTGCCGAACGAAAGATCAACAGTTCAGAGAGTAGGGCTCTTGTTCACAGGCTGCAAAGATCGATGAATCCCAAGACTGGCAGATAAGACCACAGGTAAGCAGATAGCTGAAGTCCCAAGAGCCAGAAGTCAGATGAACAGGAGCCAGCTGCAGGATCCAGCATGAGCAAAATGCCCCTGAGCCTTGCAAGAATGTCCACTTATGTTCAATTCAGGCCACAAGGCCAAGGCAACTCCCTTTCAACTGATTGGCTACTCACAGCAGAGTCTATCATGAGGGTGATCACACATCAAATCTCAGCAGGGAAGTGATCACAACATTATATGACTGCCAAAACACTGAAATTAAGGCTCAGCCAAGTTGACACACAATGGTAACCATCACAGCCTTTTAAGATAATTACCATAATTATACCAATTTCCAAGGAGAGGAAAGTGAGGATAGAATGGTTAGTAAACTGTCTTTGGTCACTCAGTAAGTAAGAGGAGGACTGGGACTTGAATCCCATCCATCTAGCTCCAGAGCCCATGATTGTGACAACTACTGTATACTGTCTACAACAGAAGAGTGGAATGGTCCATTGAAGGCTCAATTACAGAGGCTCATGAGAAGCAAAACCAGGCGAGGTTACCATGCACTCCTAGAGGGCAAACGTTATACTCTGAACCAGTGATCAATATATGGTTCCATTTCTTCCTTAGTAAGAAAATATCATCTGGGACTTAAGAGGGTAGAAGCTGGTCACTATTACACCTATTGGTCCACTTGTAAAATGTTGCCTCTGTTCCCTGTAACTTACAGCTCCACTGATACAGATGGTTTAGAATCTGAAGGGGCGTATTTCAGGGGGATAAGGCAATTGGAAGCAGAGGCTGCCACCTGGCCATTTTAGGCTCATCATGCCAATGATGAACAGGGAAAAAGGGGAGCTCTGGTATAGGTTGGGGTGCTTGAGCCCAACTACTTAAGGGAAATATTTCAGTTACTGTATATTATGGATTGAATTGTGTACCAAAATATGTGTCAACTTGGCTAGGCCATGAAACCCAGTTTGTGTAGTTGTCTACCATTTTGTGATATAATGTGATTATTCTGTGTGTTGTAAATACTAACCTCTGTGATGTTAATGAGGCAGGACTTAATCTATAGGATCAGATTATATCTTGGGTCAGTTTCTTTTGAGATACAAAAGAGAGAAGGGACTTCAGACCACCAAGAAAGAAGCATCAAGAGCAGAGCACATCCTTTGGACTCAGGGTCCCTATGCTGAGAAGTTCCTAGACCAGGGGAAGATTGATGACAAGGACCTTTCCCCAGAGCCAACAGAGAGAGAAAGCCTTCTCCTGGAGCTGGCACCCTGAATTTAGACTTCTAGCCTCCTAGGCTGTGAGAGAATAAATTTCTGTTTGTTAAAGTAGCACTAGATAGCTAAGACAGAATTTGGTATCAGAAGAGTAGGGTGCTACTGTAGCAGATCCCTACAATACAGAAGTGGTTGTGGGATTGAGTCATGGATAGAGGCTGGAAGAGTTTTAAAATGCCTAAAAGAAAAGCTTAGATTGCCTTGAATAGACTGTTGGCGGAATTATGGACCTCAAAGATGATTTTGGTAAGGGCTCAGAAGGAAGCGAGAAGAGCTGTAACACCAAAGACTATAGAAATGGTGAGCAGCAACAGCAAAAAACTGCAGCAGCAGAACCAGGAGACATGAGAGACAGCACGGCAGATGACCCACAGAGAAAGAAAGCTGAGTGCCATTGGGCTGGAGGCTTCCTGGTGGAGTGTGGTGCCTCTGGTCACTCATTGGTGTAGCTAGGCTTGCCGACCCACAGAGCAAGAGAGCTGAGTGCCTCCTAGCAGAGTTCTACTGGTAGAGTTGGGTGCCTCCAGGCACTTACCTGTAGAGGTAAAGAGCTTTGGAGCACTTGCCAGAGAAGGGCAGACGCTGGGCTGGCCCAAGAGATACAAGGGGCTGAGGAACCAGGAAGCAGAAGCTGAAGAGACAAGAAGCACAAGAAAAAGAGCTGCCTTGGTCTCAAGGAATAGGGCCACAACCTCTGGGATCTCAAAGGGAGGAGCTACAGTTTGCTGGGTCTCAAAGGGTGGGCCTACGGCTTTGTAAGTTTCAAAGAGATAGATCTTCACCAGCTAGATCCAGGAGTGTGGGTCTGCCTTTCACAAGTAACAGCAGGATGAGGCCAGATCCTCTGCCCAAAGCTGAGGGGGCATGGCTGCCATGCCCAAGGGGTAGAAGAATGGAGACTGCCGGGACCGAGGGGGTAGGGTCATCACTCAAATAGCCGAAATCCAAGAGAGCAGTGTTGTCATCCCAGTGGATCTGGGAGGCAGAACTGAAGCCCTGGGCCAAGGGGCCTCCACCCGGAATCTGGAGAGTGTGGCCAGCACCCAGAATCTGGAGGGTAGGCAATTGCCTAAATGGTCTCAGAGAACAGAAGTTTATTTTCAAAACTTGAGAACTAATGTAATGTGTTCTGCTGACTTGCCTGGTGCTTGTTATCCCTTCTTTTCCTCCAATTTCTCTCATTTGTAATGGAAACGTCTACCTTGTGCCTGTTCCAGCATTTTACTTTAGAAGCAGATGAGTTTTATTCTAGATTTCACAAATAAAGAGGAATTTTGTCCCAGGATGAAATTCAACTTGGAGTTGATTTAGGACTTTTACTATGATTTGGCCGGGTAAATGCGTTTTACATGGGCAAGGACATGAATTTTGGGTGGCCGAAGTGTGGAATGTTATGCATTAAATTGTGTCCCTCCCAAAATATGTGTCAACTTGGATAGGCCATGATTCTCAGTATTGTGTAGTTGTCCACCATTTTGTGATCTGATGTGATTATCCTGTGTGTTGTAAATCCTAACCTCTATGATAGAAACCCTGGTTGCATAGTGGTTAAGAGCTACAGCTGCTAATCAAAAGGTCAGCAGATCGAATCCATCAGGAGCTCCTTGGAAACTGTATGGGGCAGTTCTACTCTGTCCTGTGGGGTCACTATGAGTTGGAAGGTGTATGATGTTAATTAGGGAGAACTCAACCTACAGGATTAGATTTTATCTCGAGTCAATTTCTTTTTAGACATACAAGAGAGAAGCAAGCAGAGAGGAGAAGGGACATCCTACCACCAAGAAAGAAGCACCAGGGGTCCCTGAGCTGAGAAGCTCCTCTACCAGGGAAAGATTGATGACAAGGACTTTCCCCAAAAGCCAATAGAGAGAGAAAGGCTTCTACTGGAGCTGGAGCCTTGAATTTAGACTTCTAGCCTCCTAGACTGTGAGAGAATAAATTTCTCTTTGTTAAAGCCATTCACTTGTGGTATTTTTGTTACAGCGGCACTAGATAACTAATGCAGGGTGCATTTGGCTTTAAGTAATACAAGCCATTTAAAAGTGACTATTTTTTTTTATAGTCTTTTTTTTATAATCATGGACAGTCTGGAGGAAGACAGCCCAAGGGTGGATTAAGAGTCTCAACAATTCCATCAAAGAATCAGGCTCTGTCCAGCTTCCAACTCCTCCTTCTTCAGCTGCTTGGCAATGTCTTTCCTCATGGTGACAGGATGGCTGCCACAGAGCTTGGAGGAAGGGAGGGAGGGAGGGACGGAGCAAGGGAGGGAGCAAGGGAGGGAGCGAGGGAGTGATGCAAAGAATCAGAGACAGCAAAGAACCTATTTCTGTGGCCAGTACCAGCAGTTTCCAGGCCCAGTAATGCTTCATAGAGTGTCCAGTGCTGCTGGTAGTAGTGGTGATAGTGGTGCTGGGGCTGGTGCTGCCCTGGATGTCCACCATTCAGCTGTAAGCAGAAGTTTTCTTTTTCTTTCTTTTTTTGCTAAAAACATACACAGCAGAATATAAACCCATTCATCAGTTTCTACATGTACAATTCAATAACATTGGTTACATTTTTCATGTTGTATCACCATTCTCCCTATCTCTACTGTTATTATTTTACCACCATTAACTAAGACTCAGTACCCTCTAAGCTTCTCACCTGTGCTTTAGCGTTATTGCTGACAATCTGATGTCATATGTTGTCATTAGGTGCCATCGAGTCAGCTCTGACTCATAGCAACACTATGTACAACAGAATGAAAAGCTGCTCAGTCCTACACTATCCTCACAATCGTTGTTATGCTTGAGCCCATTGTTGGAGCCACTGTGTCAATCCATCTCGTTGAGGGTCTTCCTCTTTTCCGCCAAGCCTGTGCTTTACCAAGCACGATGTCCTTCTCTAGGGATCTCACATGGCTAATTCTTAAAAGAATGCAATGCTAATTCGAACATTCTTTACTAATTTAACTTAACATTTGTCTAGTTTAAAGATGACTTCAGGAGATAAATTTGGTCCAAAGTTTTAAGATTTTCTCGGAGCAATATATTCTGGGGTTCTTTTAGTCTTGATAAGTCCAGTAGGTCTAGATTCTACAGTGGCAACTTTCTTGCCAGACAGTCCCATTGGTGTGATTTGCTTGTGGCCCTCACTCACCTCTTTAGTTCCTGGTGATTCTCTGACCCTGATTCTCGAGCTTTCCCAGGGAGTCAATGAGCTACCCATTATCTCTTCAGTATATCACATTTCTACTTAAATAGGCCAGAATTGTTTTCTGATATTTGTAACTAACAAATCTGATAACATGGCTGTTTGATTGTTTCACTGAAAATGAAGTTTCTCTTTTTCTTTTTTTGCTCTTTTTGGTGATTTCAATAGATGGGCAAAGAGTAAAAAATATCTTTACTAGAATGTAGATTATTTTTACCAAGTCTCCACATAGTTATTTTAATGGCCTCCTCTCAGTAAAATTCAGGTCACACAAGTCCTGAAGGATGCCCCAGGAAGAAGGTTATAGCTACTCACAAATATCATTTATTGGGCCTTGATATGTGCCAGGTGCTGTGAGAAGTACTTTACATATGGATTCAATTCTCACAATAGCCTCGTGAAGTAGATATTACTCTATTATCTACGTTTTACGGCTGGTTCGGGGCTAGGTCACACATAGTGCCAATGGGATATGACTCAGCTCTGCCAGACTGCAAAGACCTGTCATCTTCCCAGTACGTCATTGCCGTTAGTTGCTAAGGAGTCACCTCTGACTCATGGCAACATTATGCATGACAGAAGAAACACTGCCTGGTCTTCTAGTTCTTTAGTATGTTTGAGTCCATTGTTTCAGTTATTGCTTTAATCCACCCCACTGAGGATTTCCAGTATACCTAGTCATTATTTTCATTTCCTTGTGGTATCAGGAATTAAATCAATAGACTGTAGCCTACAAAGTCTCCCTATTAATATCCAGGCAAACTTGAATTTGATATCAAAATCATCTATTTTACAGTCCAAAAGCAATAGATTGTGCACTGCAAAGTCTCTATGCTACTCCTCAGCCAAAGTTGAATTTAATAACAAAAACATCTATCTTGGAGCCCATCCAAAGAATTTTGTTCCAGAAGGACCATAAAGATATTTATCACTTTTTAATATAGAGTAAGATCAGTGGTACAAACCCTGAGGTTACCTTTAAAGTACGGCTCCAGGCAATGTACTCATTTTAACTGATCTTCATCTTCCTTGACTTGTTTATGGTGCTTATCCACCCACGCCCTCTTCAAAGAAAGCTTCTCACCTCCAGTCCCTGTTGCTGAAGCAGACCCTTTCTGTACTAATTGCCACAGCTGACAAGCAGTGGACAACTTGTCCAAAAGGTGCCAATTTACAGACAAGTCTGTGGTCTATGCAGCCTGTCTTGAAAAGGTGGGCCATTCAGACAATTCTTCCAGAAATTGTTGTTGTGTTCCATCGAGTCGGCTCCAACTCACAACCACCCTATAGGATAGAGTAGAACTGCTCCATAGGGTTTCCAAGGAGCAGCTGGTGGATTCAAACTGCTGACCTTTTGGTTAGCAGCTGAGCTCTTAGCCACTGCACCATTAAGAATTGGGGAACTAAGAGGCTGAGTGGGTTAGCAGTACAGCTGAAAGAGATATCAAACTGACTCAAAAACCACATGAAAGCTAATGTTATGAAGAGGTAAATTGTGTGTTCTATAAAACAGAGGATGCGGAAGGAAGTTGGTGGAGAGAGGCAGCTGGAGCAGGTGGTCAGAGAGAAATAGGAATGCTCTAAAAGAGAGAGGAAAGAGGAGGAGAGAAGGGAAGGAGAGATGCTAAGAGAGAGATCCAGCCCTGGAATGTGCTGTATTTCCTGAATTTCCCAGAAACTTTGGGTGAATGTCTGATCCTTGCAACCACACCAACCTGTGTGAAACTTTCTTATCAACCTTTAGAAAGGGAACCTGTGAACTAATCTTTCTTCTTTTGTGTTTTCCCCCATTCTTCTTCCTGTGACCTAACTCATCCCAAGGCTGGAACCAAGAGAAAAATGAAGTAGAAAGCAGGAAGTCTGGATAAGCTACAAACATAAAAACCGGACTCTGAAAGGTAGAACCTGATTGTATTGTGCTCAGACCTGGGCATTTATAACCCCCCTGCTCCCCTCTGTGGATAAAGGCAGAATTGAGAGTATTTTTCATTCCATAAACTCTAAAAACAGAAGCAAAATGCAATTCTTTACTGTCTTCCCATTTCAGGATGACGAACTAAGCATACCTGTGCACTTCCTTATAATTTTTTTTTTTTCTGACTCAAAAACCTACTAAGGTATTCTAAACACACACACCTGGATCCTACCTCTAAAATGCCAGCAGGTGGTTTGAGTGGAAAAGCCAGAGCAAGCAGTCATTGTGTTGCAGGTTATCGAAAGTCTAACACATGCATTCCTCCTCCACAAGAGTCTGTTTCAGACCAAAACAGTCCCTGCTGACAAAGATGGAGGGCCTCTCTCCCTTCCTGACCCCTCGATAATGATCTCCTATAACAGCTCCAGTTAACAGGCACTGAGGATAGGTTCTTTGTAGGCTGCTTGGCTTTCAAAATTCCTTTTACCTGCAGAGAATGGTCTCCTCAGCTCCTCACCGTTTTTATCCTCCGTTGTATGCAATTGGGAATCCCTAGATGGCACAGTTAAGCAGCTGGGCTACTAATCAAAAGACTGATAGTTCCAACCCACCCAGAGGTGCCTGGGAAGAAGGGTCACAGTCATGGAAAACTACACGGGGTGTTGTTCTACTCTGTAAACACATGTGATCGCTGTGAGTTGGAATCGACTCGATGGCAACTGTTTTGGTTATTTTGGTTTGATTTGGAATAGTCCTTTATTCTGTCTGTTGTTGTAGTTAGGTGCCTTCGAGTTGGTTCTGACTCATAGTGGCCCTATGCACAACAGAACCAAACACTGCCCAGTCCTGCGTCATCTTCATGGATGGTTGTTACACTTAAGCCCACTGTTGCAGCCACTGTGTCAATCCATCTCATTGAGGGGCTTCCTCTTTTTCAGTGACCCTCTACTTTACCATGCA
Organism: Loxodonta africana; assembly: GCF_030014295.1. Classification (NCBI taxonomy): domain Eukaryota; kingdom Metazoa; phylum Chordata; class Mammalia; order Proboscidea; family Elephantidae; genus Loxodonta; species Loxodonta africana. The sequence goes on along the minus strand of NC_087344.1, from coordinate 159,597,482 downwards.
TGATGCCCTTCTCCAGGGACTGGTCCCTCCTGATAACTTGTCCAAAGTATGTGAGATGAAGTTTCACCATCCTCGCTTCTAAGGAGCACTCTGGCTGTATTTGTTCCAAGACAGATTTGTTCGTTCTTTTAGCGCTCCCCAGTATATTCAATATTCTTTGCAAACACCATTATTCAAAGGCATCAATTCTTTTTTGGTCTTCCTTATTCATTGCCCAGCTTTCACATGCATGTGAGGCAATTGAAAACACTATGGTTTTGGTCAGGTGCACCTTAGTCCTTAAAGTGACATCTTTGCTTTTTAAAGAGGTCTTTTGCTCAGATTTGCCCAATGCAATGTGTGATTTGATTTCTTGACTCCTGCTTCCATGGGTGTTGATTGTGGATCCAAGTAAAATGCAATCCTTGACAACGTCAGTAGTTGCTCCATTTACCCTGATGTTTCTTATTGGTCCAGCTGTGAGGATTTTTGTTTTCTTTTTGATGAGGTGTAATCCATAAGCAGTGGGTTTTTTAGTGGGTTAATCCATACTGAAGGCTGTAGTCTTTGATCTTTATCAGTAAGCGCTTCAAGTCCCCTTCACTTTCAGCAAGGAAGGTTGTATCATGTGCATATCGCAGATGTTAATGGGTTGCCCTGTTCTTCATGTAGTCCAGCTTCTCAGATTATTTGCTCAGCATACAGATTGAATAAGTATGGTGAAAGAATGCACGCCTTTCCTGATTTTAATCCACATATACAGGTTCCACATGAGTACAATTTCAATTCTTCACAGTGTTATCCATAATTTGTTATGATCCACACAGTCGAATGTCTTTGCATAGTCAAGAAAATACAGGTAAACACCTTTCTGATGTTCTCTGCTTTCAGCCAGGACCCATCCGACATCAGCAATAATATCTCATGCACCATGTCCTCTTCTGAATCTGGCTTGACTTTCTGGCAGTTCCCTGTCAATATACTGCTCCAACTGCTTTTGAATGATCTTCAGCAAAATTTTACTTGTGTGTGATATTAATGATATTGTTAGATAATTTCCACATTTGGTTGAATTACTTTTCTTTAAAATAGGTGTAAATATGGGTCTCTTCCAGTCACCTGGCCAGGTAGTTGTCTTCCAAATCTCTTGGCATATATGAGTGAGCGTTTCCAGTGCTGCATCCATTTGTTGAAACGCCTCAATTGGTATTCCCTCAATTCCTGGAGCGTCGTTTTCACCAATGTCTTCAGTGCAGCCTGGACTTCTTCCTTCAGTAGCGTTGGTTCTTGATCACATGCTACCCCCTGAAATGATTGAACACTGACCAATTATTTTTGGTACAGTGGCCCTATGTATTCCTTCCATCTTCTTTTGATGCTTTCTACAGTATTTGGTATTTTGCCCACACGTCTGTCAGTTTGTCATACTGTGGGGGCTTGTGTGTTGCTGTGATGCTGGAAGCTATGCCGCTGGTATTCCAATACCAGCAGGGTTACCCGTGGTGGACAGGCTTCAGCTGAGCTTCCAGGGCAGGACAGACTAGGAGAAGGACCTGGTGGTCTACTTCTGGAAAAAATTAGCCAGTGAAAACCTTATGAATAGCAGCTGAACATTGTCTGATATAGTGCCAGAAGATGAGCCCCTCAAGTTGAAGGCACTCAAAAGAGGACTGGGGAAGAGCTGTCTCCTCAAGGTAGAGTCAGCCTTAATGATGTGGATGGAGTAAAGCTTTTGGGACCTTCGTTTGCTGATGTGGCATGATTCAAAATGAGAAGAAACAGCTGTAAACATCCATTAATAATAGGAACATGGAATGTATGAAGTATGAATCTAGGAAAATTGGAAATCATCAAAAATGAAATGGAACGCATAAACCTTGATATCCTAGGCATTAGTAAGCTGAAGTAGACTGGTATTGGCCATTTTGAATCAGACAATCATATGATCTACTATGCTGGAATGACAAATTGAAGAGGAATGGCATTGCGTGTGTTGACAGAAAGAACATTTCAAGATCTATCCTGAAGTACAGCCCTATCAGTGATAGGGTAATGTCTTTGTTATCTAGTGTTGCTGTAACAGAAATACCACAAGTGAATGGCTTTAACAAAGAGAAATTTATTTTCTCACAGCCTACCCAGTGTGTCGAGTTGATTCCGACTCATAGCGACCCTACAGGATGGAGTAGAACTTCCCCATAGAGTTTCCAAGGAGTGCCTGGCAGATTTGAACTGCCGACCCTTTGGTTAGCAGCCTTAGCACTTAACCACTACGCCACCAGGGTTTCCTCTCACAGCCTAGGAGGCTAGAAGTCCCAAATCAGGACATCAGTTCCAGGGGAAGGCTTTCTCTCTCTCTGCTGGCTGTGGAGGAAGATCCTCATCCTTAATCTTTCTCTGGTTAAGGAGCTTCTCAATGCAGGGACCCTGGGTCCAAAGGATGTGCTGTTCTCCTGGCACTACTTTCTGGGTAGTTTGAGGTTCTCCTGTCTCTCTGCTCACTTCTGTGCTTTAAATCTCAAAAGAGATTGGCTTAAATTGTAGATTAATCCTGTAGATTGAGTTTACAAAACTGCTGATAATCACAGCTCATTAACATGGTAGAGCAGATTTACAACACATAGGAAAATCACATGAGTTGACAAAATGGTGGACAATCACACAATACTGGGAATCATGACCTAGCCAGTTCGACAGATATTTTGGGGGGACACAGTTCAATCCGACAGACAATGTCCATAAGCTTACAGGGAAAACCAGTTAATCTGATTATTATTCAAATTTACACACCAACCACTAAAGCTGAAGGTGAAGAAATTGAAAATTTGTACCAACTTCTGCCATCTGAAATTGACTGAACATGCAATCAGGATGCATTGCTAATTACTGGTGATTGGAAAGCAAAAGTTGGAAACAAAGAAAAAGGATCAGTAGTTGGAAAATATGCCCTTGGTGATAGAAATGATACCGGAGATCACATGATACAATTTCGCAAGACCAATAACTTCTTCATTGCAAACACCTTTTTTAACAACATTAATGGTGACTTTTTTTTTTTTTTTTTTATACAAGTGGACCTCACCAGATGGAATACATGAGAATCAAATCGACTGCGTCTGTGGAAAGAGACAATGGAGAAGCTCAATACCATCAGTCAGAACAAGGCCAGGGGCCGACAGTGAAGCAGACCATCAATTGCTCGCATGCAAGTTCAAGCTGAAACTGAAGAAAATTAGAACAAGTCCATGAGAGCTAAAGTACAACCTTGAGCATATCCCATCTGAGTTTAGAGACCATCTCAAGAATGAGGCACTGAACACTAATGACCGAAGGCCAGACAAGTTGTGGAATGACATCAAGGACATGAAGAAAGAGGTCATTAAATAGACAGGAAATAAAGAAAAGACCAAAGTGCATGTCAGAAGAGTCTCTGAAACTTGCTGTTGAACATTGAGTAGCTAAAGTGAACGGAAGAAATGATGAAGTAAAAGAGCTGACGGAAGACTTCAAAGGGCAGCTCGAGAAGACAAAGTAGGGTATTATAAAAAATGTGCAAAGAAAAAAAAACGAAAGAAAGTTAGAAAAAAAAAGGAAGAACATGCTCGATATTTCTCAAGCTGAAAGAACTGAAGAAAAAATTCAAATCTCGAGTTGCAATAGTGACAGATTATTCTGCCTAGTATATCACAAAACATGGGTTAGCAAAGACAGCACTGTGGTGGAGTACTCAAGCCCTTGGACTCCAGAGGCAAGTTTCAGGGGTTCAAATCTTGCTTCTGCCTCTTACAAATAGATTGATATCTCTGAACATCAGTTTCCTCATCTGTAAAATGGGGATGATATTATTAGTTCCTACCTGTAGGACAAAGTGAGTTAATATTTGCAAAGGATCTAGCATAGCGTCTAGTACTTAGTGCACCATGTGTTTGCTAAATCAATGAACAAACCTACTCCAAGTAGGAGAGACTTTTCCTCCCTGAGAACTGCCAGGCTGGTGGAAAAAGAGCTTTCTTCTGGAAGAAGCGAATTGTGTTTCTTGTTATAAAGTGATTTTTTTTCCCTGTAGGAAATTTCCCTTTGCTAATTAATCTCTATTAGACAGCTGAATAGTCTAAGTACAGAATTGATGGCTTTGAAGTAGTTGTTCCCAAGACCTGAACAGATCCCAGTTCTGCAACCTTTTAACTGTGTCACCTTTGCCAAGGTCCCTACCCTTCCTGAGCTTTGGTGTCTGCAAAATGGAAACACTTACACCTACTTCATAGGGTGGTCCTGACAATGCAGGTAACACAGGACAGTGGAGGGCATAGTGTGGCACTTAAGCACTTCTCAACAAGTGTTTGAATCTGAATTTGAAAATGGTTTTCGCCAGGTTCATACACGGAGTCCTTCAGCATTTGGCTTAGGACCCCACGACTTCTTCCTTAGGTACAATTCTACCAAGCTGGACTCTATGATTTCATGGCCACAACCAACTGGGGTGGTGGGAAGTTCAAGAAAGTTGTAAGGGGGAAGATATGCTGGTGAGTGCTAAAAGAGATAACAGATACACAGAAGGAGAAGAAAGAAAATTTTATAAAAAACAGACAAAACAATTCCAAAAGTTTAGTAGTCTTGGGCACTTATTGTAGGAAAACTTAGCCCTATAGACATAAGTATCTGAGGGCCTCATGACATCACAGCTCAGTGCAAAGACTGGCATTCCTGTAGTTTAAAGAGGCACAGTATCTCCAAAAGGTCTTGGTAGGGCTGAGTGTCTACAATTCAGGGGAACGGGACTTGGAGGAGTTATTAGAGGTTTGAGAGCGAACCTCAAAACAATAGGAAAGAGAGAGGTGCTTGAGGTCCCAGCTCCTCACTGCAGGGCCTTAAATGTTTGAGGGCCTGGGAAAATACCCTTTCACTAACTGTAAACCAACCCGTTCCTGTCGAGTCAATTCTGACACGTAGTGACCCTACAAGACAGACGAGAACTGCCCCACAGGGTTTCCAAGAAGCAGGTGGTGGATTCAAACTGCTGCACTTTTGGTTAGCAGCCAAGCTCTTAAACACTGTGCCACCAGGGTCCTTCACTAACTAGAGGAGGAAAGAATCATTTGAGATGTCTTTTACTGGCAGGAGAGGTCAAGTTAAAACTGTTTCCCCTTGAAGAGGAGAAGGAGGCCTGTCACGCAAAGAATTGCTTGGGAAGTGGGAGTGGTTAGACCACAGGGCAGGCCCCTGGTAGAGAAAGCATAGTACAGAGGGTAGGCAGCACCTTATCACAGGTGGCTCAGTGCTTGACTTCTGGAGCCAGATGCCCAGGTTCAAACCTAGCTCTACCTCTTACTGTTACATGACCTCCAGTTTAATCTAACTTAATCTCTCCTGTGTAACACAAGAAATAATGGAAGTACCTACCTATAGAGTTGTTGTGAGGATAATTGTGTTAATACCTGTGAGGGCCTTAGAAGACTACCTAGCACATTGGAAAAATTTCACAAATGTTAGCTATTGTCAAATGTATCCCTCACGTACCTTACTTTCCTTATCTCCCAGTAATGAATAATTGGGTTGCCCTCAACTCCCTGCACCACAAACTATACTGTCATGAACACCTTCACTTAGTAAGAATTTATTGAGTACCTACTACATACTGAGTAATGTTTCTTTTTGGTCCTGTGAAAGTTTCCCAGAGGCACATACCCAGGAGTGGCATTTCTTACCTAATTTCACCAAATGTTAGCCAATCTGCTCACAAGTTTACCCATGCTCCAACAGCACATGAGGGCTCTGGTTTCCCCACATCTTTGTCAACACTGAGTATTATCTGAGTTTTTAATTTAATTTTTGTCAGTCTGGTGGGTGTGACATGGTATCTTGTTTTAATTTGTATTTCTGTTGACAGCAAGATGCAGCATCTCTTCATATGCTTGTTAGGTATTCTAATAAGATAATTGCCTGTACACATATTTTGCCCATTTTTAACTGGATTTCCTGTCTGTTGTTGACTCGAATTTCCTCTGTGCATTTTTCAAATATGTAGCACTTGCTAGTGTCAGATAATGGAAAATATCATCTCTCAGTTTATCACATTATCTATCACCTTTGTTTGAGAGTCTCCAGGTGGTGCAAACAGTTAATGTGCTTGGGTGCTAACTGAAAGGTTGGTGGTTCAAGTCCACCCAGAGGTAACTCGGCAGAAAGGCCTGGCAATCCACTTCCACAAAATCAGTCATTGAAAACCCTATGGATCACAAGTTCTACTCTGACACACATAGGATTGCCATGAATCAGAATTGATTTGACTGCAACTAGGATCTTTGTTTAGAGTTTCTTATTTGAACAGAAATTTGGTGGTGCACTGAAGACACCAAACCCAGCTCAACTCCTGACTAGCTTGGCTCAATCTTCTGCATCAATGGGCTGACAGAACAAAAAGCATGTCTGTTTCTAGATAGAAATGCTATTTATCCTGGCATCTACTGTTCTGCTAAAAACAATGTCTATCATTCAGTAAAAATTAGGAAACAAAAAATCAAGAGAGAAAAACTTTAAACAGTCAAAGATCCTGATTCAGAGATGACCCAGATATTTGAACTATCAGAAAGGGGCTTTGAATAACAGTGATTAATATGACTACCTATGATTAAAGGATCTAGTGGCAAAAAACAAGAAGTATGGGGCATTTCAGTAGAGAACTGAAAATCATAAAGGAGAGTCAATTTTTAGGACTGTTCAGTAGAAAGTTATACATACTATTTTTATTCTGGTGTTTCCCTAAATTATTAATCTTTGCTTATGTTTAGCTTTTTTTTTTTCTTTTGGTTTTTGTTTGTTTTAATAACTTGGCAAGTTCATCAACTTCTTTTTCACTTCTGTGGCATACATAGGGCTGAGATTGAGGGAATGAGTAAAGTTTGCCATTTGTCAGGAATGGGAAAACTCCTCCCATGGTTCAGCTGTGATCTTCAAGCAGTGAAGGCTTTGAGGAAAATGGCCTTCAGTGGAAATGTCAAGAAATCACCACAGGGGAGGTGGAGCCAATGTGGTACTATAGACAGAAGCACCACACTGTCCCTCCACAGCAAGGACCTGAAAAACTAAGTAAAACAGGGACAAAAACCAATCCTGGAACCCTAAGTATCAAATGAAGAGATAAAGAATTCAACTAAGCACTGAATAGAATAAGAAACTGAGAGAGAACAGAGATCGAGCAGAGATATGGAGTGGAGGTCCCCTATCAGCTAACGCAGCACAGATTCGCCAACTTGGACTCCTAAGCCACTGAGATCGGTGAACAGGGAGTATGGAAAGGCAGCTCCATGGAGCTCCCAGCAGGATACAGAGCACCTGGTAACCACCAATACACACTTTCCCACCCCCCACCCCCCCTTACCCCTGCTTGGCCTCTGCTGCTTTCTGGTGGACCACAGTCACTCGGCCAGGGAGGTGCCAGCTGCCTGCTGCTTGGATTCACCCTGCCCATAACAGCCAGCTCCTCGAATGCCATTTCTTTGTTGCTGTTTTTGCTTTTTACGGCTTCTTTTGGTTTCTTCTTTCTCTTCCCCCCTTCCTTTCCTTTCTCTCGCACACCTGGCTCCATATGCCATCTCTGCTTCTTCTTGACAGGCTGTGAAGCACCGCTTGGCTGAGGAACCGCTTCCCCAGTCCTCACTGCCATGCCAGTGGGATCCCTGGGGGCATTTTTTTTTTTTTCATTTTTGTTTTTCTTTATTTCTTGGGTTCTTGTCTCTCTCTACTTTCCTTCTTTTCCTATCTCCTGAATACCTGGAGCTGTGTGTCATCTCTGCCCCTTCTAGACGGGCTGTGCAGTACCTAGCAGGTTGGGAGCCACATCCCCAGGCCACAACACCACACCAGTGGGCTCCCTCAGGGCATCTTTTTTTTTTTTTTTCCTTTCTTCTTTTCTCTATTTTTTGCCTCCCTCTATCTTCCTTCCTTACCTTCTCCTAAGCACCTGGCCTGTGTGCCATCTCTGCTTCTTCTTGAAGGGCTGTGCTGTGCCACTCAGCTGGGAACCCACTTCTGGTGGACACCCTTGGAGCACTTTTTTGGAGCACTTTTTTTCTTTCTTCTTTTTTATTCTTGGTTCCTTGTCTATCACTACCTCCCTTCCTTTCCTTCCTCTCAACCACCTGGCATCTTTATTTTTTCCCTCAGTTTCTTGTCTGTCTCTACATTCCTTCCATTCGTTTCTCCACCACCTTGCCACTTGTGCCTCTCTCCTTTTTTTTTTAATCTTTTTTTTATACCTCTTTCCCTTCCTTCCATTCCTTTCTCCCACTCATCTAGCTACATATGCTGTACCTATCCCTACTTGACAGCCTGTGCCTCACCACAAGGCTAGAAAGCCACTGGCACATTGTTTCACCAGGTCTGTGTCACTCCAATGCAGTCTCCCTCAGAACTTATTTTTTGTTTTGTTTGGCTCCTGTTTCTCTCTCCTCTCTCCTTTCCCACACCCACATAGCCCCACACATCACAACCTCTCCCCTCTCTCCTGCCTATCTGCACTGTGCACTGAACATCACACCCACAAGCAGCACAGGCACGGCCTACTGGAACCTGTTCTGCACTGACCACTGGTCTTGCCCTGTCAGCCCCAGTATATGCCAAAAACAACCCAACCCAACACTTTCCCTTCCATTGGACCTGCCCTGCTGCACCATAGCTGAGCCACTGGCCCTGCTCATTGGACAAGGTGGTGAGAAGTATCGTGCCCACAGATAAGCAAACAACAAAGAATGCCCAGCCCACCTGCTCAGACATAACCAAATAAAACAAAAAAGTAGGATGAAACAAGCAAATCTACAATCAATAAATGAAGAAAATAAGTACTGAATGTACCAAAGACAGCAAACAATATAAAAAAAAAATTAAAAAAAAAAAAGGACAGGATAGTTCCAGTAGGCATCCAAAATAAAACACCAGATGACCTTCCAGTAGAAGAAAAGGCAGTGGAACTACCTGGTAGGAAATTCAAATATCTAATATTCAGAGCTATCCAAAAGCTGAAAAAGCAAATAAAAATGAGGAAAAAATAGACAAAGTCATGGAAAAGGCAGACAAAATCATGGAAAAGACAGACAAAACAACAGAAGAGTTCAGGAAAATAATACAGGAACAAAATGTCAAAATAAATTCACAACTAGAAATCAAACAAAAACAACAATTAGAAATCCAAAAGATAAACAACAAGATTTCAGAAATGGACAGTGTCACAGAAGGTCTGAGAAGTACCTTTGAAACAATGGGAGACAGGATCAGTGAAATTGAAGACAAAAATTTGGATACCACCTTGCTTGAGGAAAAATCAGAAAAAAAGAAGGAAGAAAAATGAAGAAGCCCTGAGAATGATGTGGGATACGAAGAAAAGCAAAAATTTGCACGTGATTGGAGTTCCAGAAAAGGGGAAGAAAACGGAAAACACAGAGAGGATCATTGAAGAACTGCTGGCAGAAATCTTCCCTAATACCATGAAAGATGAAAAGGTGACCATCCGAGAAGCTCAACAAACTCCATATAGGATAGATCCCAAAAGAAAATCATCAAGGCATATCATAATCACACTCACCAAAACCAATGACAAGGAAAGAATCCTGAGAGCAGCTCGAGAAAGTAAAAGTCACATACAGAGGGAAAACAATAAGATTAAGCTCTGATTGCTCAATGGAAACCATGCAGGCAAGAAGACAAAGGGATGACATATATAAAAGGTTAAAAGAAAAAACTGCCAACCAAGAATATTATATCCTGCAAAACTCTTGCTCAAATATGATGGTGAAATTAGGACATTTCCAGAGAAACAGAAATTAAGGGAATATATAAAAACCAAACTTACAAGAATTATTAAATAGAGTCTTTCAGTCTGAGAACAAACATCAGATGACAGCCTGAGTCTAGGACACAAGACTGCACCAGCAAGATACCAACCTAGGTAAGGAACTTTAAAAAATGTATCAAAACTAAAAGATTTACAACAGAGAACCAGAGGGGTTAATCTGTAAATGATAACAATGTCAGAATAATAAAGGAGGGAAAAAACAGCATAGGTATAGGACTTTCAAATGCAGAGGAAGGCCAGGTGGCACCAAGTAAAGAAAAACTGGTTCAAACTTAGGAAGATAAGGGTAAATTTCACGGTAACCACAGAGAAAGTTAAAAAACCTACTCATCAAAATAAAGAAAAAAGAATAATAAAGTCTCAGTAAACGCAAAATCTACAAAAACAAAAGAAACGAAAAAAAATCCACTTGCAAAAAGAATTCAGCACAGGAGAGTAAGAGGAACAAAGAAATCGTCAGCACTACCAAAAAAAGGCATTACAAAATAAGAGCAATCAACTCACACCTATCAATAATTACACTGAATGTAAATGGCCTAAATGCACTCATAAAGAGACACAGAGTGACAGAACGGATAAAAAAAAAAAAAAGAGGATCCATCAATATGGTATTCACAAGAGACATACCATAGAAACAAAGACATAAATTTATTAAAAATGATAAAGGATGGAAAAAATATATCAAGCAAACAGCTACCAAAAAAGAGCAGGAGTGGCAATACTAATCTCATATAAAACAAAATCCACCATAAAAGAAAAAGAAGGGTATTATATAATGATTAAAGGGACAATCCATCCTGAAGACATAACCATAATAAATATCTATGCACCCAATGACAAGGCTCCAAAATCTATAAAACAACCCCTAACAGCACTGAAAAGACAAACTGACAGTTCCGCAATAATAGTAGGAGACTTCAACATACCACTCTTGGTAAAGGACAGAACATCTAGAAAGAACTCAGCAAAGATACAGAAGACCTAAAGGGCACAATCAGCCAACTTGACCTATAGACAAATTTAGAACACTCCACCCAACAGCTGCAAAGTACACATTTTTTTCCAATGCATGTGAAATGTTCTTCAGAATAGACCACATCTTAGGCCACAAAGCAACCCTCAACAAAATCCAAAACATTAAGATAATACAAAGTATCTTCTCTGACTACAACACCATCAAAGTAGAAATTAACTACAGGAAGAGCAAAGAAAAAAAAAATCGATTACATGGAAAGTGAATAATACTCTGCTTAAAAACCACAGAGTAATAGAAGAAATCAAAGATGGAATAAAAAAATTTCTAGAATCAAACAAGAATGAAAACACATCATACCAAAACCTTTGGGACACAGCAAAGGTAGTACTCCGAGGTCAATTTATAGCAACAGATGCACACATAAAAGAAGAAGAAAGGGACAAAATCAAAACATTAGCTACATAACTCGAACGAATAAAAAGAAAACAACAAAAGAAGCCCAGAGCCACCAGAAGAGAGGAAATAAGAAAAATAAGAGCAGAAATAAATGAAATAAAGAATAGAAAAACGATAGAAAGAATCAACAAAACCAAAAGTTGGTCTTTGAGAAGATCAACAAAATTGACAAGAATCCTGGTCAAATTGATGAAAGAAAAACAGGAGAGGATGCAAACAACCCAAATAAGAAATGAAATGGGGAACATTACAATAGGCACAACTGAAATTAAAAGGATCATAACAGAGTACTATGAAAATCTGTACTCCAACTAATTTGAAAATGTAGAGGAAATGGACAAATTTCTAGAAACACACTACCTACCCAAACTAACAGAAAATGATGTTGAAAATCTGAACAGACACATAACAAGAGAAAAGATTGAGCAGGAGAAAAGTGTGGTGCAGAACTAAATTCTAGTAAAAAGACCAGACTTAATGGTTTGACTGAGACTGGAGGAACCCCAGAAGACATGACCTCTGGACTCTCTGTTAACTCAGAACTAAAACCATTCCCAAAGCCAACTCCTCAGACAAAGGTTAGACTGGACTATAAGACATAAAATAATACTCATGAAGAGTGTGCTTCTTAGTTCAGGTAGGTAACATGAAACAAAATGGGCAGCTCCTGTCCAGAGGTGAGATGAGAGGGTGAAAAGGGATGGGAGCTGGTTGAATGGACATGGGAAATCTGGGGTGGAACCAAGGAATATGCTGTTACATTATAAGGATAGCAACTAGGGTCACATAACAATGTGTGTACACATTTTTGTATGAGAAACTAACTTGAGCTGTAAACTTTCACCTATAGCACAATAAAAAAAAGAGAGAGAGAGAAGGGATTGAAAAGGTAATAATAAATGAAAAAATTCCCCCCCCCCCAAAAAAGCTCTGGCCCAGATGGCTTTATTGGAGAATTTTATCAAACATTCAGAGAAGAGCGCACACCAGTATTGCTCAAACTATTTCAGAACATAGAAGAAGAAGGGATACTTTCAAATTCATTCTATGAAGCCAGCATAACCCTGATACCAAAACCAGGCAAAGACACCATAAAAAAAGAAAATTACAAACCAATAACTCTCATGAATATAGATGCAAAAATTCTAGCCAATAGAATTCAGCATCATATCAAAAATAATATGCCATGACCAAATGGAATTCACACCAGGTATGCAAGGATGGTTCAACATTAGAAAATCGATCAGTGCAATCCATCACATAAATAAAATAAAACAATCACAGGATCTTTTCAATCAATGAAGAAAAGGCTTTTGACAAACTATAATAGCCATTGCTGATAAAAACTCTCAATAAAATAGGTATAGAAGGGAAATTCCTCAACATACTAAAGGGCATCTATACAAAACCAACAGGTAATATCATTTTTAATGGAGAGAGGCTGAAAACCTTCCCCTTGAGAAGTCCTAGCTACAGCAATAAGGCAAGAAAAAGAAAAAAAAGGCATCCCAATTGATAATGAAGAGTTTAAACTGTCCCCATGTCTAGGTGATATGATACTATACATGGAAAACCCAAAGACTCTACAAGAAAACTACTGGAACTAATGGAAAGATTCAGCAGAGCAGTAACCAAAAAAACCAAACCCGTTGCCATCAAGTTGATTCCAACTCACAGCGACCCTATAGGACAGAGTAGAACTGCCCCATAGAGTTTCCAAGGAGTGCCTGGTGGATTCGAACTGCCAACCTTTTGGTTAGCAGCACGCAGAGCAGTAGGATACAAAATAAACATACAAAAATCAGTTGGATTCCTATACCCCAAAAAAGAGAACAATGAAAAGGAAATCAGGAAAACAATACTATTTATAATAGCCCCTAAAAAAAAAAAAACCTTAGGAATAAATCTAACCAGGGTTGTAAAAGGCCTATACAAAGAAAACTACAAAATGCTACTGCAAGAAACCAAAAGAGATCTACATAAATGGAAAAACATACCATGCTCATGGATAGGTAGAATCAACACTGTGAAAATGTCAATTCTACCCAAAGCAATCTACAAACGCAATGCAATCCTGATCCAAATACCAATCACATTGTTTAAAGAGATGGAAAAACTAATCATTAGTTTTACATGGAAAGGGAAGAGGCCCTGGACAAGTAAAGCACTATTGAAGAAAAAGAATAAAGTAGGAGGACCCCCACTACCTGACTTCAGGAACTACTCTACAACTGTGGTAGTCAAAACAGCCCGGTACTGGTACAACAACAATACATTGACCGATGGAACAGAATTGAGAAGCCAGATGTAAATCCGTCCACCTATGGTCAACCGATCTTTGACAAGGGCCCAAGGTTCATCAAATGAGGAAAAGACAGTCTTTTCAACAAATAGTGCTGGCAAACTGGATGTCCATCTGCAAAAAATGAAACGGAACCCATACCTCACACCATACACAAAAACTAAATCAAAATGCATCAAAGATTTAAATATAAAACCAAAAACTATAAAGATCATAAAAAAAAATAAGATCAACGCTAGAGGCCCTAATACACAGCATTAACAGGATACAACCGTAAATATAACTCCAGCAGATAAGCTAGATAACTGGAATCTTCTAAAAATTAAACACGCTCATCAAAAGAGTTCAGCAAAAGATTAAAAAGAGAACTTACAGACTGGGAAAAAAATTTTGGCTATGACAAATCTGACAAAGGTCTAATCTCTAAAATCTACAGGAAAATACAACACCTCTACAATAAAACGACAAATCATCCAATTAAAAAATGAGCAAAGGAAATGAAAAGACACTTCATCAAAGAAGACATTCAAGTGACACATGAGTAAATGCTTGTGATCACTAGCCATTGTTAGGTGCCGTCGAGTCGGTTCCGACTCATAGCGACCCCATGCACAACAGAACAAAACACTGCCCAGTCCTGAGCCATCCTTACAATCCTTGTTATGCTTGAGCTTATTGTTGCAGCCACTGTGTCAATCCACCTTGTTGAGAGTCTTCCTCTTTTCCACTGACCCTGTACTCTGCCAAGTATGATGTCCTTCTCCAGGGACTGATCCCTCCTGACAACATGTCCAAAGTGTGTAAGACACAGCCTCACCGTTCTTGCTTCTAAGGAGCATTCTGGCTGCACTTCCTCTAACACAGATTTGTTTGTTCTTTTGGCAGTCCGTGGTACATTCAATATTCTTCGCCAACACCACAATTCAAAGGCATCAATTCTTCTTCAGTGTTCCTTATTCATTGTCCAGCTTTCAAATGCATATGATGCCATTGAAAATACCATGGCTTGGGTCAGGCGCACCTTAGTCTTCAGAGTGACATCTTTGCTCTTCAACACTTTAAAGAGGTCCTTTGCAGCAGATTTACCCAGTGCAATGTGTCTTTTGATTTCCTGACTGCTGCTTCCATGGCTGTTGATTGTGAATCCAAGTAAAAGGAAATCCTTGACAACTTCAATCTTTTCTCTGTTTATCATAATGCTGCTCATTGGTCCAGTTGTGAAGATTTTTGTTTTCTTTATGTTGAGGTGCAATCCATACTGAAGGCTATAGTCTTTGATCTTCACTAGTAAGGGCGTCAAGTCCTCTTCACTTTCAGCAAGCAAGGTTGTGTCATCTGCATAACACAGGTTGTTAATGAGTCTTCCTCCAATCCTAATGCCCCCTTCTTCTTCATATAGTGCAGCTTCTTGTATTATTTGATCAGCATACAGATTGAATAGGTATGGTGAAAGAATACTACCCCAATGCACACCTTTCCTGACTTTAAACCAATCAGTATCCCCTTGTTCTGTCTGAACAACTGCCTTTTGATCTATGTAAAGGTTCCTCATGAGCACAATAAAGTGTTCTGGAATTCTCATTCTTCGCAATGTTATACATAATTTGTTATGATCCACACAGTCGAATGCCTTTGCACAGTCAATAAAACACTAGTATTCTCTGCTTTCAGCCAGGATCCACCTGACATCAGCAATGATATCCCTGGTTCCACGTCCTCTTCTGAAACCGGCCTGAATTTCTGGCAGTTCCCTGTCGATATTCTGCTGCAGCCGTTTTTGAATGAGCTTCAGCAGAATTTTGCTTGCGTGTGATATTAGTGATATTGTTCTATAATTTCCATATTTGGTTGGATCACCTTTCTTGGGAATAGGCATAAATATGGATCTCTTCCAGTCAGTTGGCCAGGAAGCTGTCTTCCATATTTCTTGGCATAGATGAGTGAGCACCTCCAGTGCTGCATCAGTTTGTTGAAACATCTCAATTGATATTCCATCAATTCCTGGAGTCTTGTTTTTCACCAATCCCTTCAGAGCAGCTTGGACTTCTTCCTTCAGTACCATCGGTTCCTGATCATATGCTATCTCTTGAAATGGTTGAACATCAACTAATTCTTTTTGGTATAATGACTCTATGTGTTCCTTCCATCTTCTTTTGATGCCTCCTGTGTCATTTAATATTTTCCCCACAGAATCCTTCACTTTTGGAACTTGAGGCTTGAAGTTTTTCTTCAGTCCTTTCAGCTTGAGAAATGCTGAGCGTGTTCTTCCCTTTTGGTTTTCCATCTCCAGCTCTTTGCACATGTCATTATAATACTTTGTCTTCTTGAGCTATCCTTTGAAACCTTCTGTTGTTCTTTTACTTCATCAATTCTTCCTTTTGCTTTAGCTGCTTGACATCCGAGAGCAAGTTTCAGAGTCTCCTCTGACATCCATCTCAGTCTTTTCTTTCTTTCCTGTCTTTTTAATGACCTCTTGCTTTCTCCGTGGATGAGGTCCTTGATGTCATTCCAAAACTTGTCTGGCCTTCCGTCACTAGTGTTTAATATGTCGAATCTATTCTTCAGGTGGTCTCTAAATTCAGGTGGAATATACTTAAGGTCATATTTTGGCTCTTGTGGACTTGCTCTGATTGTCTTCAGTTTCAGCTTGAACTTGCATATGTGCAATTGATGGTCTGTTCCACAGTTGGCCCCTGGCCTTGTTCCGACTGATGATATTGAGCTTTTCCATCGTCTGTTTCCATACGTGTAGTCAGTTTGATTTCTGCGCGTTCCATCTGGTGAGGTCCATATGTATGGTTGCCGTTTATGTTGGTGAAAGAAGGTATTTGCAATGAAGAAGTCATTGGTCTTGCAAAATTCTATCATTTGATCTCCAGCATTGTTTCTATCACCAAGACCATATTTTCCAACTACTTATCCTTCTTTGTTTCCAGCTTTCACATTCCAATTGCCAGCAATTATCAGTGCATCTTGATTGCATGTTTGATCAATTTCAGACTGCAGCAGCTGATAAAAATCTTCTATTTCTTCATCTTTGGCCCTACTGGTTGGTGCATAAATTTGAATAATAGTCATATTAACTGGTCTTCCTTGTAGGCGTATGGATATTATCCTATCACTGACAGCGTTGTACTTCAGGATAGATCTTGAAACGTTCTTTTTGACGATGAATGCAACACCATTCCTCTTCATGTTGTCATTCCCAGCATAGTAGACTATATGATTGTCTGATTCGAAATGGCCAATACCAGTCCATTTCAGCTCACTAATGCCTAGCATATCGATGTTTATGTACTCCATTTCATTTTTGATGATTTCCAATTTTCCTAGATTCATACTTCATACATTCCAGGCTCTGATTATTAATGGATGTTTGCAGCTATTTCTTCTCATTTTGAGTCGTGCCACGTCAGCAAATGAAGGTCCCGAAAGCTTTACTCCATCCACATCATTGAGGTTGACTCTGCTTTGAGGAGGCAGCTCTTCCCCATCTTTTGAGTGCCTTCCGACCTGAGGGGCTCATCTTCCAGCACTGTATCAGACAATGTCCCACCGCTATTCATAAGGTTTTCACTGGCTAATGCTTTTCAGAAGTAGGCTGCTGGGTCCTTCTTCCTAGCCTGTCTTAGTCTGGAAGCTCAGCTGAAATCTGTCCTTCATGGGTGACCCTTGCTGATATCTGAACGCCGGTGAGATAGCTTCAGCATCACAGCAACACACAAGCCCCCACAGTATGACAAACTGCCAGACACGTGCCATTAGAGAAATACAAATCAAAACCACGATGAGATACCGTCTCACCCTGTCATTACCGGCACGAATCAAAAAAACATAAAATAACAAATGTTGGTATGCTATGGGGCCATTAGAACTCTTATGCACTGCTCGTGGGAATGAAAATGAAAGTGATGCAACCATTTTGGAAAACAATATGGTGCTTCCTTAGAAAGTTAGAAATAGAAATACCATATGATCTAGCAATCCCACTCCTAGGAATATATTCTAGAGAAATAAGAGCCATCACAAATAGACATATGCACACCCATGTTCACTGCAGCATTGTTCACAATAGCAAAAAGATGGAAACAACTCAGATGTCCATCAACAGATGAATGGATAGACAAACTATGGTACGTAAACACAATGGAGTATTACGCAACGATAAAGAACAATGACGAATCCGCAAAGCGCCTCACAACATGGATGAATCTGGAAGGCATTATACTGAGTGAAATAAGTCAATCACAAAAGGACAAATATTGTATGAGACCAATACTATAAAAATCCATGAAAAGATTTACACACAAAAAGAAACAATCTTTGATGGTTTCTTTGAGGGGTGGGGATGGAAAAACACTAAACAGAAAATAGATAAGTGGTAACTTTGGTGAACTTTGGTGAAGGGTAAGACAGTACACAAAACACTGGGGAAGTCAGCACAACTTGTACAAGGCAAGGTCATGGAAACTCTATAGGCACATCCAACTCCCTGAGGGACTGAATTGCTAGGCCGAGCATTGTGGGGAACATGGTCTCGGGGAACATCTAGCTCAACTGGCACGACATAGTTTATAAAGAAAATGTTCTACACTCTACTTTGCTGAGCAGCATCTGGGATTTTAAAAGCTTGTGAGCAGCCATCTAAGAATGAAGAAAACCAAAGACACAATGGAAAGATTAGTCCAAAGGACTAATGGAACACAACTACCACAGCCTCCACCAGATTAAGTCCAATACAACTAGATGGTGCCAGGCTGCCACCACTGACTACCCTGACAGGGATCAAAATAGAGGGCCCCAGATAGGGCTGGAGAAAAATGTAGTACAAAATTCTAACACAAAAAAAGAGCAGACTGACTGGCCTGACGGAGATTGGAGAAGCCCCAAAAGTATGGCCCCCTAAACACCCTTTTAGCTCAGTAATGAAGTCACTCCTAAGGTTCAACCTTCAGCCAAAGATTAGGCAGGCCATAAAACAAAATGGGACAAAAGGGGTACACCAACCCAGGAGCAAGGATGAGAAGGCAGGAGAGGACAGGAAAGTTGGTAGTAGGGAACCCAAGGTTGAGAACTGAGAGTGTTGACATGTCATAGGGTTGGTAAAAAATGTCACAAAATAATACGTGTACTAATTGTTTAATGGGAAGCTGGTTTGTTCTGTAAACTTTCATCTAAAGTATATTAACTAAATAAATAAATAAATAATAAGAAAAAAATAAAGTGAAAGAAATTAAAAAAAAAAAAGAATGAAATCACCACAGGGTTCAGTTAAATGGAGGATCTCTGTGGTTGTATGAAAATGGTTAATTTGAGTTTTATTCAAGTAGAATACCCCATTCTCAGTGCTGTAAAATGAAATATATTACAAAATTTATAATAATATTATCAGGCACTCAGATTAGAAAAACAAACCAAAAAAATGAAACTTCATCACTCAATGATTATGCTACTTGTTCTACAATTAATTATATTATTTTTTGCTGTCATTAGTACTATCAGAGTCAAACATTATTTATTATGTCAACAGCCACATACCCTGAAATACCCAGGTTCAGGTCAGATATTTTAATATTTACGGGGCTTTGGTTCCCCTGCAATTTTTACATAATTCATATTTCCCTTCAGTCATTCCCTCATGATTTTGATATCATAGACTAGCTCTTTTATATTCTAGCCACAGACAGAAATTATCTGGGGTTAAAGAAGAGACGGGGGAGGGTAATGGAGGATTTTTTCCCATTGGTCAGTTCTGTTCCATCGTGTTTCATCACTGGGTATACAGAGACTTTACATGGAGATATCATCTCAGAGCTGTTTCTCCAGCAGTCACTGTAGGTACAGGACCAACAGCCTCCAGGCTTTTCAAGGGCTTCCAAAAATGTTTCAGACCTGAAAAAATAGTCTTTCAAGTACTAACAGAAAATTGTATGTTTGATTTGGCATGAGGTAGGGTCCCAAGGTCCTTAGGTGTTTCAAATGGTTTGCACTAGGCTCATAACCTTAAAGTTGACAGTTCTTTTTTTTTTTTTTTTTGTACTTCAGATGAAGGCTTACAGAACAAACTAGTTTCTTATCAAATGGTACACACATTGTTCCATGACACTGGCCAACAACCCCAATGCATGTCAATGCTCTCCCTTCTCAACCCTGGGTTCCCCAACACCAGCTTCCCTGTTCCCTCCTGCCCTCCAGTCCCTGCCCCAGGGCACCCCTTTAGTCTTATTCTGTTCTATGGGCCTATTCAATCTTTGGCTGAAGGGTGAATAAAGGTCGACAGTTCTAACCTACCCAGTTGTACCATGAAAAAAAGTCCTGGCAGTCTACTTTTGTTAAGATTAGAGCCAAGAAAACTCCATGGAACAGTTCTACTTTGTAACTCATGCGGTTGCCATGAGTTGGAATCAACTCTGGCAACTAACAAGAAGAAAGGGTAGCATACAAAGGAAAAAATGCTTAAACTCGAAACCCGCTGCCATTGAGTTGCCCTATAGGACAGAGTAGGATTTCCCCTTTAGGATTTTCAAGGCTGTAATCTTTACAGAAGCAGACTGCCACATCCTTCTCCCATGGACTGGCTGATGGGTTAGAACCATTGATTGTTATCAGCCAAGTGTTTAACCACTGTACTGCCAGGGCTCCTGGGGAAATTCTTAGAGCCTATGAAAGTCTCAAGCCAACTTTAAATTTCCTTAGGAATTTTATTTTGTTCTCAGTTCACAGCTTGAGTTAATTCGGAGCTTTGGCTGACTGACGAGTGACAGAGAATTAGACTGTTTAATGCTAAAAGCTGCAGCAGAGATCATCTACCCAGGTTTTCAAACTGTGTCTCAGAGACACAAAGGAAGGTGGCAGCAGTGGGAGTCAGCTCCTGCTTATGCCCTCATTCCTACGACTCTCTGCCCCTAGTGCTACCAGAGTAGCTCCACTTGGGTATGTTTTGTGTATAGGAATTCTCTGTAAAAATTTGTTGGACCATGGCGTTTGCTGCTTAGTGTAAGAAAAGCACCGATTTCTTCTGACTTCATCGTTTTTCCAAGGAGTGCTGTGAGGCTCAGAGAGTTTATGTAAGTTACACAAGGTCTCCCAATGAGCTAAGAAAGTTAAGTTTCCCCAATTCCAGTTCAGGACCAGTTCCCTGGTAGAGTCTGAGGAGTCTTAGATATAAAAAAAGCAAGCCTGTTCCAGAAGCTGCCCAGACGTTGTATTGGAAGGTATTATGATTGCCATCTTGGGAGGCATGTAGGTTTTACACTGTGGTGTGGTTCTGTCACCCTTCTCTGCAGGCAGTGTGTCAGGCCAATGTCATGCCCAAGGACTTAAAGAATATTTTTGGAAGGGTTCAGAAACATCTGTGTAGATAGCCAGGGGGATAAAAATTATTTTATCTTGTTTTTAGTACATGGGTTATCCTCCTATTGGTACCACTTAAGAGAAAGTGTTATCCATTGAAGAAAATAAAAACAAAGATTAACAGCTAAATAAAATGTTAATAAACAAAGTCTAATAAGCAAAACATGTAACAAAGCCAAGAAGTATATAAAGTGGTAAAAGAATACATTTACAAGGACAAAAGAATCGCTATTGATCAAGTAAAGTTTTGTTAGTAACCTAAAAAGGCTATAACTGCATTGTCCAATATGGTAGTTAGTAGCCAGAGATAGCTACCAGGCAATTGAAATGTGGCTCATCTGAATTGAGATCTACGAGAGATGTGAAGGAGCCCTGGTGGTGCAGTGGTTAAGAGATCGGCTGCTAACCAAAAGGTCGGTAGTTTGAATCCACCAGCCACTTCTTGGAAACCCTCTGGGGCGGTTCTAATCTGTCCTATAGGGTCGCTGAGATCTGGAATTGACTTGATGGCAATGGGTTTTTTATTTTTTGTTTCAGAGGTGTGAAAAACACCAGGATTCCAAGACTTAATATTAAAAATAAATAAATAAAATGTATTTTATCAATGTATGTTGAAGTGATAATATTTTAGACATACAAAATTAATTTTACTTTTTTTTTTTTAATGTGGCTATTAGAACTAGGTTTTACTAGAACATTAAATAACATATATGGCTCACATTTTATTTCTTCTGGTCTGCACTGGTCCATTGCAACTGAGCTGAGAAGGCTGGGTGGTTCTTTCCAGGAATAGCTTCCTGCCTACAGGGTCACAGACTCAGATCTCCTTCTAAGAGTAGCTCCAGGTCCTGGCTTTTTAGATTCTCAACGCCAGCCAGGCTCTTGTAAATTATGTACCTTCAGCGAGTGGTCGTTAAAGTCCTTTCCTTAAGAGTAACTTGACTTTAACCCTGAGGATCTGTACTTTTGTGGGTATTCAGGGCTATAGGATAACAACATAAAAGTTGAGCTCCTTTTACATTGATTTTCAGGCTCCAGTTCTGTCCTTAAGTTAAAGCAGAAAAACAAAAACTACCTGCAGTGAATTTCTACTTCCTCTAGATTAAAAAAAAAAAAAAAATTTTTTTTTTTTCTAGGTAAAAGGGACTAGATCAGGTAAGATCAGAAACATAGAAAAACATGTTTTGCTCAGCACTTTGCCAAACAGAAATCTCTGGAAGTTTTATTGTCTAACATCTCTAAAACAGATCTTTAATCAAATTTAAAAAATTTTAAGTTTAGTTTCATTGGAAACACCTTTTAAAGAGATGCCTGACAGAAAACACAAAGTTAAGTTACTTCCTTGGCTTACAATAAATTTTCCCTCTCCTGTAAAAACAGAAAATTTGGGGCGTAAGAGAAATGCGAGTTACTGTATTCAGAGGAAAACTCTGGTGGCATAGTGGTTAAGAGCTATAGCTGTTAAACAAAAGGTTGGCAGTTCAAATCCACCAGCCACTCTTTGGAAACTGTATGGGACAGTTCTACTCTGTCCCATAGGGTCGCTATGAGTCGGAATCGACTTGACGGCAGTGGGTTTGGTTTTATATTTAGAGGTGACGTTTGATTAGCATTGAAAATTGCTACAGCCCTGAAGAGGAAAATAATTATAAAGGACTTACTAGAGTTCCATAAAGAGAAAAAACAAACACACCTGTTTGTTTAAAGCAGCAGTATGATAGAAATTTAAATTTGGAATGGACCCACAGTCAGCTAAATAATAGCCCCCAACAGATTAGAGCTGCCCCATAGTGTTTCCAAGGTGCACCTGGTAGATTTGAACTGCTGACTTTTTGGTTAGCAGCTGAACTCTTAACCACTGCATCACCAGGGTTTTCCTCTAAATATAGTAACCAGTATATATTTTTTTATATCCAAAGATATTCTGGTCCTAATCCCTGGAACCTGTGAATGTTACCTTACATGGCAAAAGGAACTTTACAAATATGATTAAGAATCATGATTATGGTGAGATTATCCCGTATTATCTGGGTAGGCCCTAAAGGTAATCACAGGTGTCTGTATAAGAGGGAGACAGAGGAAGCTTAGACTACAAAGGAGAAGATGATATGACTACAGAGGCAGAGATTGGAGTGATGTGGCCATAAGCTAAGGAATGCCGTCAGCTACCAGAAACTGGGAGAAACAAGGAACACATTATCCCCTGAAGCCTTCAGAAGGAACCAGACCTGCTGATACCTTGATTTTCACCCCAAAAGGACTCATTTTGGACTTCTGCCCTCCAGAACTGGAAGAGAATAAATTTCTGTTTGTTTCTAAGTTTGTGGCAATTTGTTAATGGCAGCAATAGAAAACTAATGCAGGACCCCAGTGACTTAACTTGGCAAAATTAACTTACCCATTGCCATCGAGTTGATTCCAACTCATAGCAACCCAATGAGTGAAAATTAACTTAAAGGCTGAATATTTTCACAGGCTTAAGCAGAGAAGTGAAGGATGAACAGGAGTTGGCCAGTTGGTGTGTATGTGGACAGAGACTGAAGAGACAGAGGGAGACTTATGGGCTTGGCACACTGGAGTAGCTGAAAGAAGTCCAGCACATTCTACAGTACCCAGAGTGAAAGTGAGAATGAGGAAGAGAAGACCGGAGTGTAACTGGCCCGATGGTGCTGGGCCTTGAAAAAAGCCCTGGTAAATGAGTTGGGACTCCACTCTAAGAGCAAAGAGAAGCTGTTAATGGGTTATGAGCAGAGGTGTGACAGGATCAAGTGTGCATTTCAAAAAGTTCACTCACGTTTTGGTGTGGAGAATGCAATGGGGGTAAACAAGAGTGAAAGTGGGAGGCATTTAGGAGGCAATCATTGGTGTCCAGGAATGACATGATGGCAACTTGGATGAGGATGGCAGCAATGGAGATTCCTAATTGCAGAAGAAGCTTAAACTTTGCATCTATACTTGCTCCCAATTCAGGTTAAAAATCAAACATTTATCAGTGGTAGGGTTGCTATGAGTTGGAATTGACTCAACGGCAATGGGAATGTTCACATATTAGGTATGATTTGTATTCTTTTGTAAGTAGTAGGATTTTTTTTTTTTTTAATATATAAATGAATTTAATTTCAGTTCCAAGCGCCCATTCTTCTAGGAGTTGGAAATTTCATTTCAGTCAATTTGAGATCTGTGTATCCCTTCCTTGGTACTACACCTGATTTCGGGGAGGCTATAAAAAAAAACTTTTTTTTTTTAATGTGTGTTGAGGTCTTGAACAAGGTGGGGGTGGAATAGACAACTGGTCTCCTTGATCATGTGTCTATTCTGGCGTTCACTGATACATCCTTGGTCCCATCTGACTTATGGTC
Source organism: Loxodonta africana (assembly GCF_030014295.1). Classification (NCBI taxonomy): domain Eukaryota; kingdom Metazoa; phylum Chordata; class Mammalia; order Proboscidea; family Elephantidae; genus Loxodonta; species Loxodonta africana. The sequence continues at coordinate 159,573,210 of NC_087344.1, read as the reverse complement.
AGAGGTTTACTCAGGTTTCTACTGAACCCTCTTTTCCTATTTTAATACTTCCTCATGCCCACTGATCCCTATACCATGTCAAACACTTTCCAAGTGCATAGAAAATGTTCTGCTTCAAAAGAAAACTGAAAAGTACCCTTTGGATTTGGAGGTAATTGGTGGTCTCAGAAAGAACAGTTTCAGGGAATGGAGGAGGCAAAAGCCAGGTTGGAGTGAAGAGAGTACAACGAAAATTACAGGCATTGGTATTGTCCAACAGAAACTTCAAAAGATTCACAACTAAATGAATAATTTCTTTTATAAGGATCAGCACAAAGCTGGTTCCTATGAGGCAGAGGTTAAAGATGTCCCAAAGGTCCAACTTTTCCAAACCACTGTCCACTGTATCATCTCTAACATTAACTACTCTGCCTCCATTCAGTACTCTCCCTCCTGTCTTTGGGATTGGTAATTTGATGCAATGTCTCACAGAACTCACGAACTGTACTTACAGTTAAGTGGTTTATTAGGGAAGCAACAGGGTATAAAACTCAAGATCAGGATCAACTTGGAAGTAACAGCAACAACTCAGGATACAGTTTTTTGATCAGGACAGCTTCTTCCCGCCCTCTGCCACCGGGCTCTGCTAGGGACCATCTCAGGCAAGTGTTACAGCTCTTAGCTCCAGCTCTTAGCTCCATGGATTGGCAAGCCCCACCACAACCGTCTTGTGCCAGTCCCCTGATGCCTGCCGTCTAATGCCACTATTGCTCCTGCTGTTGTGGTGCCATCTCTCATTGTCTTCAGTGTTACAACTCTTTCTCTTTCTCCATGTCTCCCTCTAAAACCTCTGTCAGGGAAGCTGGTTATATAGCAAGCTCCTTACCAATTTCAAGGCTGTCCCGCCCACCCCTCCAGCAAGACCACAACTAACTAATCCACTACAAGGGTTCCACGTACTTTATTTCCGTTAGCCACTTCCACAAGGGTTCCACGCAACTTATTTGCGTTAGCAGACTATTCAATCCCAACACACACCTTATTTGCATGGTCCCACTCAATCACTGAATGGGAGTTACAAGACCAAGCATGGCTAGAAAACGGCCATATTAAGTAATTCACTGCACCTCAACACTTTCGTAGAAGGACTAGAACTAGCCCTACAATAAAGGTTACTCTAAACCCACTCCAACAAAGCTTCAATAGGATCAAGGTGATCTACAAGTAACTTAACTGCCTGCTAGAACAAAGTCTAAAACTCTCTAACTAAGACAACAAAATTCAACACTCAATTTTTTAAAAAATCCAAATTTCCAGCATCTAATAAAAAATTACTATACATGAGAAGAAACTGGAAAATGGGGCTTATAAAAAATGAAAACATAAGCGATCATATCAAAGTTCTTTTTCAGTAAACCCCACACAAAATGCTGTAACCAGCCCTGTGACCTCTTTTCTGTAAGAGAAGTTTTGTTTCATCTAACTTTGTACTTTTGTCTCTCTGTGTGAAAGTATTTTTAAAATTGTCTTGGGGAACATACCACACAGAATCCTAAAGAAAGTTTCAAGTGACTTTGACAGGTGCTGGGAAGTGGGGAGTTGGGTATGATTGTGATAGAATTTCAGATGAATGTCTGCAGTGAATCTACCTAGTTTGTAGAAAGTATATGACTTCTCGGTCTCTGACACAGAGCAGCTGGCTGGGGTTGAAGAGACGCACCAGGTTGCATGTTGTCCAGAACAGGTTTATCGCTCAGGTCTATCTGCCCAATTAGACAACCTGAATTGAGGTCTCACAGTCTTCAGGCTCATTGGGGCAGAACTCTCATAACTGCTGGCCATATTTTCTTATAGTTTTCCTCCCTTTAACCATTCCTTGGGAGCTTTAAGGGTATTTTTTAAAACTACCCTTAAAATGAAAAGGGAAAATATTAGTAAAAATGAAAACATTAATGTCTAAGAGCTCATTTGAAGTATTTGGGAGAGCTTTTTTTTTTTTTTATCACAGCTATTTATGTTGGGTCAAGGTCAAATTAAGCAATTTAGGATTCAAGGCAGGGTTGGATCTTCTCATTTAGCTCTGTATTCCCACCAAGGAGGTATGGGTCTCCCCTAAAGGTTTTTATCCCTTAAACATTGACCTTAAAGCTGAATTTTCAAATTTGAAATCTCTCATATTATCAGCTTTTCCATGTTTGCTCATATGATGGAGCGCTCATGGGGTCCACATTACTTTAGTCCATAGATTACTTCAGCTCTTAAAACGCTATTGGTGGTGGTGGTAGTTGCCATTGAGTCAATTCTGACTCATGGTGACCCCGTGTGTGCAGAGTACAACTGTTCCATAGAGTTTTCAAAGTTGTGACCTTTCAGGAGCAGATCGCCAGGCCTGTCTTCCAAGGCACCTCTGGGTACGTTTGAACTGCCAGCCTTCTGGGTAGTAGTCCAGAGCTTAACTGTTTGCACCACTCACGGACTCCACAAAACACTGCTACCAAGCTTAAAACTTTAAAATTCTAGATTACTGGGCATATTTTTTATTTAGAGTCTTTAACTATACTCATTTACCTCTACAGTGCCCCATGCCAGTAAGAGAGTTAGAGATAATTTTTTTTGCTTTTCTCTGGATGAAGGAAAATAGAAACATGGTTCTCAGTTGAGTGCACCAAGCTGTCATGCTTATATTTGGTGCCAGCTGGTCACTTGTTGGCAGGGCCAGCAGAGCGCTCTGGGACCAAATCCATCCTGGCCTTCTACATCCGCTTCAAAAAGACCATCTCCATCAGAATGTCTACTCCCTGTGCAAGCCACTTCATTAAATAGAAAACTTCTCTGTTTAAGTGATGTCTAGTTATCAGCTTGCATTTTAATATCCAACAAATTAAAAATGAAATTAACTTTGAGTCGGTATCTCTCCATTATATGCTGTTTTAAGAGACACCCATCTCCTTGTAACAAAGCTTCTTTTTATCTCCCAAACACATGCAGCTGAAAAGAACAATTAAAAAAAAATTGCTGTCGAGTCAATTCCAGCTCACAGCGACAATATCTTTATTAATCATCATTGGTATTAAATCACTTTATGCCATAGGCATCTCCTTCCTAAAATCTCATCTTCCTTCTTTTTCCTTTACTTACCTTAGTTCTTCATTTTACCTTCAATGGAAAAAGAAGGAATGGGAGGAAGATGGACAGGAAGAGGAAAGCTGATGACCAGGACACTGTACATGGCAAATGAGACATCATTAAGGACACAGTCATTTAACAGACCAAGCTGAGAATACATCGTTAACAACCCAGACAGGTCATCATCTTCCATCATCGTTTGAAATTAAAAAGTACCTCCAAAGAAATTTAGTGCTTTGTCTGCAAAAAGTGCTACCAACAGTAAACCAAGAGACAAAACAGCCTTTAGGGGATTGTTACAACACTTATGGAGGTGTACGTTGTAATTAGCCATACGCTAGACTTTCACAGCCCGATACGAAATATACCTGATGGTGCAGGATCTCTGTGGCCCCTTTTTTCAGGTCAAAAGCACAATGGCTGTTGAGTAAGGAATAAGCCACAAAGGAAAGCTACAACACTGCTCTGGCTTCAAACACTACAGATGAGGACTCTTTCTGCACGTGTTTGTGAACACAAAGAAAAAAACATTTTTTTTTTCCATTTTTCTTTGTGATGCAGTCACGCTGCAGAGTTATCATATATGCCCAATGGGAGTTTCTGACATGGGAGCCAGAGAGGGAAGGGCTCACTCAGCTAAAGCTCCATCTCTAAAATCATTGTGGACCTGGGGACACATTTAGTCTGTTTACAAAGGAATCACAGTACAAATGCATCACAAAGATAATGTTGTTCTATACTAATATTTCCGGATAAGAAAAAATGGGCCTGAGATGGAGCCTATACCTCAGAGCGGCCTTGAGTAGTAAAAAGAACACAATTTTTTTTTTATTATTGTCTTAAAATGTGTATACAAAACACATGCCAATGCAACAACTTTTGCGTATATAATTCAGTGACATTGAGTACGTTCATGATGTTGTACAACCATCGCCACCATCCTTTTCCAAATTATTCCGCCACCATTAACAGGAACTCAGTGCCCCCTATGCAATGACTCCTCCTTAGCCCCACGCCACACACACCCACGGTAACCACTAATAAGCTTTTGTCTTTATGTCCATGTTATCGTGTGCCATCAAATCAATTCTGACTTGTAGCAACCCTATAGGGCAGAGTAGAGCAGCCCCCATAGGTTTTCCTAGGCAGTAAATCTTTATGGGCGCAGACTGTCACATGTTTTCCCCCCGCAGAGCAGCTGTTACTTTCGAACCACCAACCTTATGGTTATCAGCTGAGTGCTAACCACTGCACAACCAGGGCTCTTTTTGGTCTCTGTACCTTAGCTTATTTCACGTAAGTGGGATCACACAGTATTTGTCCTTTCGTGATTGACGTATTTCACTCAGTGTAATGTTTTCAAGGTTCATCCGTGTTGTAACATGTATCAGGACTTCATTTCTCCAAGGCTGAGTGGTATCCCATTGTATGTATGTACCATATTTTGTTTATCCGTTCATCTGTTGATGGGCATTCAGGTTGTTTCCACTTTTTGCTATTGTGAACAGTGCCGCAATAAACATTGGTGTGCAGGGAGAACAAACTTTTGAGAACTTGGTTGCACGTACTGCTCTGTTGACTAATGTGTGACTTTTGATATGCCTCAACCATCTAAGCATATTATTTAACCTTCCATAGCCATATTTTGTTATTTTTATAATGTGCGGGATGGGCTCAGTGACAGCAAGAAAAATGGTATCAAAATGTGTGTATGCATGCACCCACTCCTGTATCCTCATTTTTCTGAGAAAAGCCCTAACTTTCATTAGATCTGTAAAGGGTCCTGGGACTAAAATAAGGTGGAGAATCTCGGCCTTGAGGATTAACTGCACCAGTGGAAAATGAAACTCAGAATATTCAAAACCTTGTGCTGGAACAGATAATTTACAGGAGGATTTGGTTTGCTCTGCTTGGCTGAGAATAAGACCCTCTTCTCATGCAAATGAAGACTGATAAAGAAGCTGAGTTCCTATTGTTTAAAATGCAATGTGATCTTTTGGCTCCAATAGTTGAATGCCGGTAAATTAGGGATTCATTTGATACTGAAAATCATGCAGATTCTGTGGATTTGCGCTTTAATGTAACTTTTTGCTCAGTGACTTTTACTTTAGGGAGATAAAATATTTGGCTCCTTTCTTCGTAAGGGAGATGAACATAGGAACAAGAACCGTTGAACTGAAGACTTGATGAACACCATCCTACTTTATAATCCACTTGGTTCACATTGTTATGTTTTGATTGTAGGTTGATTTCATGATTGAAAGAGCAAGGGTGTAATTTCCATAGTCGGCAACTCCCTCCTCCTCCTTGCTCTCACCTTACCTACCCCATCTAGGATTGTGGCCAAGAAGAAAAAGTATTCACTGAAATGCAAGCACCACAAGGCAGGAACTTCCGTTTAATGCTGTGTTCTCAGAACCTAGAACAGTGCCCAGTACAGAGTAGGTGCTCAGCAAGCATTTGTATGATTTTCATGTATTTGTGGTTTTTACAATGCTGTAGGATTACTGATCCCTACTTTGTTGTTGTTAGGTGCCATTGAGTCAATTCCGGCTCATGGCCAGCCCATGTGGCAGAGTAGAACTGTCTTATAGGGTTTTCTAGGCTGTAATCTTTTTTTTTTAATCTTTAGGGGGCCAGATCACCAGGACCTTCTCCTGTTTTGACTTCCTATTTTCAGAAAGCAATGTAAATTGCTGGTTCTAATTTATAAAGCCCAGTTTGAGTTGAAGATCTTGATGTGCGGACTGTCATCATCCTTGGGCAACAGTCCACCAACTAACGTGATTCAGGCAGTACCAACATCATCCAGATTCTAATCCTGGGAAACTTGGAGGCATTTATCCCCGTAAGGGGAAAACTTTCATCCATCCTGATGTAATCATAGCCTCAGTTGGTTGACCCCCAGAGTGTAGGTGACTCATCATTTCAGTCTTGCATTCCTAGTTGTGTAACTCTTCCATGTATGAAATAGCAGCAGCTGCAGCAACAACACATTTTCATTAAAGATAGGCACTCGGGAATGAACTTACTGAATTAAACGAATGTCCTACTATCTAAGCTCAGTGACTCTTGGGACAACATGTAAAACTGGACTCTTCGCAAGCCAAACAGTCCTCTATACAAATTCAAACAAAATAGTGGCTAGTCTCCCTCCTATTTCTACCTCAGCCTCCTGGATTTTTGGCCTAACTCTATTCAGACTGGAGCGCTGGTGGCGCAGTGGTTATGAGCTTGGCTGCTGGCCGAGAGGTTGGTGGTTCGAATCCACCAGCAGCTTCTTGGAAACCCTATGGGACAATTCTACACTGTCCTGTAGGGTCACTACGAGTTGGAATCGATTTGACCGCCACAGGTTTCGTTTTGGGTTTCTATTCAGACTCCTTTGTTCTTTTCCTAAATCTGAGACATAAAAATAGAAAATTTCTGCATATTGAATTTAGATGTATTTTAATATCATTTTTTTCACCCACTTAACCAAATGGTTAAGCACTTGGCTACTAACCTAAAAGTCGGTGGCTTGAACCCACCTGGATGAGCCGCGAAAGACAGGCCTGGTGATCTGCTTCCAAAAGGTCACAACCTTAAAAACCCAGTGGAGTAGTTCTACTCTGTCCACACAAGATGGCTAGGAATCAGAATCAGAATCAATGGCAATGGCAACTGACAACAACATCCACTCTACGGCGTTTTTTGAATGACAGTTGTTAGTTTGGGAGGCTAGATGATAGAGACATGCCCATCTCACTGCTAATTCCATTTTCTTTTTGCTGCTCCTGTCTTTGTCTTCTTGCCCCTTCCCAGTCACCTACCTGCAAAGCCTACCAGCTCTCTCATGATCTGCTTATTCCCATCATGCTTGTTATGTTTGTATCAGTTTAATGCTGATATAGATATCTGCACGTGGGCTGTCTTTATTAAAGTACGTCTCTGTGACACAATAATGATAAAGTGTTACCTCAGCATGACGGTGCAGAGGAAAACATATTCTTCAGATTTTTTAAAAAGGCATTTAATTTGGGTACATAAATGTATCTGTATACAACACTATATTCCATAGGTTTGAAACACAAAGTCTATAATCTCACACACCAAATTTCGGTGGCCACCTAGGATGCCAAATTACTAAAGAAGCAAAATACATGACACAGTGATTAGGTTCACAGGTTTGGTTAAAAAAAAAAAAAAAAGATGATAATGATGGAATGGATTATATTTGCTCCCAGGATTTACGTAATTTGCAATAAAAAGTTAACCTTTTTTGCAAAAAGTGTATATTCTAAAGACACCCTAAACACTATTTTTATTTTTGATTATTTCAAAAAAGATGTAAAAAGAAAGATATATGTACTATAAAATTACGGTAGAAAAGGAAGAAAAGCAAGCAGAAAGAAGATGGTCAGATGGGGGAAAATATGCTCTCAGCATGGACCGCTTTGCTGAAAGCCACAGATGCAATACCTTGAACCTCTGCAGAGCTTTAATTAGTCCAGCTCTCCCTTTGGAGCATGCTCAGAAGCTCTCTGGTCCTGGCTAAATTCGGGCAAGGAAATCCATAAGGGGCCTGGGTTGGTTACCCGGGAAGGGCGGGATCTTAAAGGGGCAATGACCGTTTAAACCAGCAACGCCTGTCGGCTCCACAATTCCTCTCAGCCGATCTACACTACAAACCTCCACCGTCTGTGCTCCTTATCTCGGTTAATAGTACCTCTGTCCCCCAGTCATTGAAGCCAGAAACATGGAGTCATTCTTGATTTCTCCCTCTTTTGCGTTTGCAAAATGCAATCACTATCAAATTTGCAGATTTTATCTACTAAAATGGTTCTTAAATTTGACTTCACTTTCTTATACTTATTATCATTGTCCTGGTTCAAACCCTCAGGTTCTTATTGAGTCCTGCCTGGGCCATTACAATAGTTTCTCAACTGCTGTTATATACATCTTCCATTGCTGCCAAATTACCTTTTAAAAATCGTTATCACTCCAGGTTAAAACACTTCGGGACAACCTGGTGGCACAATGGTTAGGAGCTATGGCTGCTAATCATAAGGTTGGCAGTTCAAATCCACCAGGCGCTCCTTGGAAACCCTATGGGGCAGATCTACCCTGTCCTATAAGGTCACTATGAGTCGGAATCAACTTGACTGCAATCAGTTTGGTTTGGGTTTAAAACACTTCAGTGGTCCCCCATCACCTGTAGAAAAAGTTCAAGCTCCTTAGCACTGTACACATGGCCTTTACCAAGCCATCCAACCTCCATTCTCATTCTCCCCAAGTTGCACTTTCTGTTCTCACAATAACCAACAGCTCCTAGCAAAGATGTCCTGTTATAAGGTGAATTAACACTGCATATGCAGAAGAGTTTTTGGTCCACTTAAAACATATAAGCTTTTAGGGGGTAAGATGAAATAATCTGATTTCTACTCAATATTTATTAATGGAGCTATGTATCATATAAAAATTAATTTATAAATTTTTTTCACTTTCACACATCATTATGTCAAAGGAAAAATTTCAAAAGTTATAAACATGATTCTCTTACCAATATGGAATGAACCCATGTCAAAGACTTTATTTAACTGAATAATTGATTAAGGGAGCAGAAAGACGGTAAAGCTGGTTCAAAGAACATTTTAAGAACTGGCAATTGACAGGAAAAAAAATGCTAGAAAAGGATTGCAAGATTAGATACAAAATGACTTAATGTCCTATGTTGTGTTGTTGTCAGGTGCCCTGGTATTGGTTCCGACTCACAACAAACCCATATATAATAGCTCATTGTTGTAGCCATTGTGTCAATCCATCTCGCTGAGGGTCTTCTTCTTTTTCACTGACCTTTTTTCTCCTTTACCAAGGATGATATCCTTCTCCAGGGATTGGTCTCTCCCGATAACGCATCTAAAGTAAGTGAGAAGAAATCTCATCATCATCCTCCTTTCTAAGGAGCATTCTGGCTGTGCTTCTTCCAAGATAGATTTGTTCATTTTTCTGGCAGTCCATGGTATATTCAATATTCGTCAGTAACACCATAGTTCAAACGCATCGATTCTTCTTCGGTCTTCCTTATTCATTGTCAAGCTTTTGCATGCATATGAGGCAACTGAAAATAACATGGCTTGGGTCAGGTGCACCTTAGTCATCAAAGTGACATCTTTACTTTTTTTTTTAAACACTTTAAAGAGGTCTTTTGCAGCAGATTTGCCCAATGTAATATGTCATTTGATTTCTTGACTGCTTCTTTCATGGGAGCTGACTGTGGATCCAAGTAAGATGAAATCCTCGACAACTTCAATAGTTTCTCCATTTATCATGATGTTGCTTTTTGGCCCAGTTGTGAGGGTTTTTGTTTTCTTTATGTTGAAGTGTAATCCATACTGAAGGCTGTGGTCTTTGATCTTCATCAGTAAATGTTTCAAGTCCTCTTCACTTTGAGCAAGCGAGATTGTGTCATCTGCATATCACAGGTTGTTAATGAGTCTTCCTTGAATCTTGATGTCATGTTCTTCTTCACATAGTCCAGCTTCTTGTATTGTTTGCTCAACATACAGATTGAATAAGTATGGTGGAAGGATAAAACCCTGGTGTACACCTTTTCCAATTTTAAACCACGTAATACCCCCTTGTTCTATTGAAACAACTGCCTCTTGGTCTATGTACAGGTTCCGCATTAGTACAATTAAGCATTCTGGAATTCCCATTCTTCACAGTGTTATCCATAATTTGTTATGATCCACACAGTCGAATGTCTTTGCATAGTCAATAAAACACAGAGAAACATCTTTCAGGTGTTCTCTGTTTATAGTCAAGATCCAGCTAACATCAGCAATGATGTCCACCCCTTGTCTGTCAGTTTGTCTTACTTTGGTGGCTTAGATGTTGAAATGAAGCTGGAAGCTATGCCACTGGTATTTCACATACGAGCTGGGTCACCCATGGTAAACAGGTTTCAGTGGAGCTTTCAGAGTAAGACAGACTAGGAAGAAGGACCTGATGATCTACTTCTTAAAAAAAAAAAAAAATTGCCAGTGAAAACCTGATGGATAACTTCCTATAAGGCAATATAATCATGCACGCTTTTTTCCTATTGAGCGCGATTATTGGCATCCCTACCAGACAAATATCTACAAGTTGACATGTAACTTCACAGTGTTGGGACTCTAATTAATACAAACAGTGAAGCCAAACACAGGTAAATTCTCCTATAGAATTAAATAATTCTGGGATGGGCCTGTTAAATAATGCTTCATTACTATATTGAAAGAACCCCTTGATTTACTATTTCCAAGTTTAGATATTTTCTTCTTACAACAGAAGTTTTTTCAATTAAAGCTCTTCACATAAATCTCCTACATCAGTTTATCTGGCATCCACTTAAGTCACCTAACTTAGCTTCCCAGAACATAACACGTTCATGTCCTTCTAAGTTCTCTGAGATAAAGTGCTTTTCGAATCTTGTGTAGGTGCTTCTCATACTTGAAAACTAGGTAGCTACAATGAATAACTATAAACACTGTAGAAAAGTGTATAGTGATGTAGATGTTAAAACTGTAGGAGTGACTACCAAAATAATAATGGAATCTTGTTTCTTCCCAAAATAGCAAAAAGGGAGAAACTTCACTGCTGTTGAGTTAATTCCAACTTATAGCAACCCCATGTGTTACAGAGTAGAACTGCTCCACAGGGTTTTCTTGGCTGTAATCTTTACAGGAGCAGGTTGTCAGGCCTTTCTTCCATGGTGTGGCTGGGTGGGTTTACACCAACCAAAACCAAAAACCAAACCTGTTGCTGTTGAGTTGATTCTGACTCACAGCGATCCTACTGGACAGAGCAGAACTGCTCTATAGGGTTTCCAAGAAGTGGCTGGTGGATTAGAACTGCCAACCTTTTTGTTAGTGGCTGAGCTCTTAACCACTGCACCACGCAGTTACCTAAAATGGGAGAAGAGCAGTATAAAAGTAACTTTTAGAATCGAACAGATGTCCAGAAAGGAAAAAGATGATAAACAAAAAACACAAAATGAGACAGAAATAATTCTTCATATGTCACTTACTAAATATAAATGGGTTTAGGTCACCTATTAAAGACAGAGACTATCAAATTGAATGGAAAAAACATTCTCCTTTCATAACATCCCTAAATGAGAACCAAACTGAAAGAATAAAAACACAAAGATGACATGAAAATAAAAAGATTACAAGAAAAAAACCAACAACAAGAATAAAAAAGGTAATGCAGCAATATTAATATTAAACAAAATAAAAAATAAGACAAAAATCAATAATAGATTAAAAAGAGAGAGCTATTTCATCACAATAAAAGGAACGATTCAATCCTTACATTTAAGTACCCACAGAAATAAAAAGAACTTGATAAAAACTCAAAAACAATAACCATTTTGGGAGATTTTGACATGTTTATTATAAAATGATATATCAAGCAGAGAACAATTCAGTAGTAATACAGACAACTTGAATAAAATTAACAAACGTGATTTAATGGTTGGTACTCAACAAAACGGAGAATATATATTATTTTCAACACATATTACTTTCAATACTTTTTTTTTAAACAACCAAGTACTAAGTCACAAGAAAACTCAAATAATTCCCAAAATTTATATCATTTAGACTGTATTCTCTATACCCAAAGTATTTAAATTACTTAATAATACAAAAAAAAAATAATACAAAGACGGTTAAAAAAATAGCAATAACATTTAATTGGGAACAAAAAAAAAAGTACTAAAAAATAGCTCATTGGTTAAAGACGAAACTACAATATCATGAAATAGTTAAAACTAAAGATAATGAAGTACCACCTGACAAAACCTGTGGAATAGACCAAAGTAGAAAGGCTATTAAGCTATTCAGAAAGAAACCTATAGCCTTAATTATAATTATTTTTCTAGCACCTGTCTGTCAGTTTGTGTCATACTGTGGTAACTCGTGTGTTGGTATGATGCTGGAAGCTATGCCATCAGTATTTCAAATATCAGCAGGGTCACCCTTTGTGGACAGGTTTCAGTGGAGCTTCCAACCTATGACAGACTAGGAAGAAAGGCCTAGTGATCTACTTCTAAAAATTGGCCAAAGAAAGCCATATGGATCATAATAAAACACTGCCAAACTCACTTGCTTTGACATATCTTCGGGAGGGATCAATAGAAGAGGAGGCCATTGTGTTTGGTGAAATAGAGAGCCAACGGGGGTGAGTGGGACTCTCAGTGAGATGGACTGGCACAGTAGCCACAACCATGGTCTTGAACATGCCGGAGATTATACAGATAACACAGAACCAGGCGACATTTCACTCCGTTGTACGTATGGTTGCCACGAGTCAGAGTCGATTTGATGTTAGCTATTTCTTATCTATGATTATTTTTTAAAAAGGAAACTTGAAGTAAATAAGCTAAACTTTCAAGGTACATACTTTCAAGGTACATAGGTAGTAAAAAAAAAAAAAAATTACAAAGTATTGAAAATAACTACAAGAAAGAATCCACATAACCCATGACATCAGAAGCAAAGAAATATAGAAAAAAATCACACACCCAAAAAACTAGTTCTTTTAAAAAATAATAAAATAGACAACCCTCTATGGAATGATAAAAATGAACAATATTGTTATGGGTTGTATTGTGTCACACAAAAAGATATGTTGAAGTCATAACCCCTGGTACTTATGAATGTGGCCTTGTTTGGTCATAACGTAAGGTCTTTGCAGTTGTAATCAAGTTAAAATGAGGTCTTTAGAGTGGGCCCTGATCAAAGCTGACTGGTGTCCACATAAGAAAAAGAAACATAAAGAGACACACAAGGAGAACACCATGTGACATCTGAGGCAGAGACTGGAGTAACACATCTATCTATAAGCCGAGGAATACCAAGGATTGCTGGCAACATCAGATGCTAAGAGAAAGACATGGAACAGATTCTCCCCTTAGAGCCTTCAGAGAGAACTTGGCCCTGGTGTTTACTTTGATTTCTGACTTCTAGCCTCCAGACCTGTGAGACAATAAATTTCTGTTATTTTAAGCTACCTAGTTTGTGGTGATTTGTTACAGCAGCCCTAATAAATGAATACAAATATTAAGAATAAAAAATGGGACACAAATACAGCTAAAGCATGATTTTTAAAAACACTAAGAGAACGATATGGACAACTTCATTTCAAAAACAACTAAAAAACTAGGTAAAATAGAAACATTTTTAGAAAAATGAAAGTGATCCAAGAAGGCACACAAAGCCGGAAAAAAAAAAATCTAAAATATTGTAATAAAGAGGCTTACCTCTGCAAAACAAACTTATGTCCAGATGGTTTAAAGAGTTTTACCAAATGCTCCCAACTCATTTTAAGACGCCACTATTATCTTGCGACTAAATCTAGACAAGGACAGTAGGAAGAAAAATAAAATTATAGACCTATCTCACTAATCATAGATGTAAAGTTCCTAGAAAAAATGTTGTTGTTAGTAGCCATCAAGTCAGCTCTGACTTATGAAGATGCCCCTGTGTGCAGAATAGAACTGCTCCATAGTGTTTTCAGGGCTATGACCTTTAGGAAGATCACCAGGCCTGTCTTCTGAGGCACCTCTGGGTGGATTTGAACCACCAACTTTTTGGCTGCTAGTCCAGTGCTTAATCATTAGCACCACCCAGGGACTTAGATAATACATGTAATACATGGGATTACCATGACTGGGAATCCACCCCATGGCAATGGTCTTTTTTTTTTTTTTTTTTAAGGGTTACCCCCCCTTGTTGTCCAGTCTATTCCGACTCAGGGCAACCCCACGTGTTACATAGTAGAACTATTGCAGAAGACTTTCTTGGTTGTAATCTTTATGGAAGCAGATTGCTGGGCCTTTCTTCTAGGGTGCCAATAGGTGGGTTTGAACTGCCAATATTTAGATTTGTAGTAGTTTGTTCCATCCAAGGACCTATGGGCTACAAGTGACATCATAATTATTAATGAGTTTTTCGAAGCATAACAATGGCGCTGACAAGACAAAGATACCAGTTGTCACCACTTCTATTCAATATTGTACTGAGGATCATGGCCTGGACAATGGAATACTGTGCAGCTGTTAAAACAAAACAAAACCCACCTCAGAAGGTGGCGAAATCAGGAGACTAAGGAAGGCAACTAGCGTGTCCCTCGGTCCTGCCACGTCTTTTTTTCACCTTTCCTTCCTGGCAAACCGCCATTTATTTATCCTTCAAATTCCCTGGCAGCCATCGCCTCCTGCCCCATAAAATTAATCGTTTCCTCCTTTGTATTTCCTTCATATATCGTACATGCTTCTGTAAGTATATGTGTCTCACTGTTTTGCAATAATTTACCTATTTGTGGACTTAACACATCGCTGGCCCAGAAAAGGACTGGAAAAAAAAAAAACATTGAACAGAAGGGTCTAGACGCCCCTCCCCAATCCCCGGGCGCTTTAAACTGATTGGTACAAAAGGACAAATAGTGCTGAGAAACCAACAGGCCACCCAATAATTTCCGCGCGTCACATAACGCAGGGGTCACGGATTATGGATTACACGCGGAAATTGTTCCTGTATTTCTCCAAAGGAAGGGATACCTCACGCCCGAGCCCACTTCCTCTTTCCTCTCACTTTCAGCGCCGCAGCCACCAACCAACTTCCCCCTACCCCCTACAACGTTTTATTAAGCAGGAAACCCAGAGGCCGGGCGCTGGGCAGCCAGCCCCTTACCTCTAACGCCCTCCCCGCCCGCCCCCGTCCCCGACCCCACCCCCGCCCCATCCCCGCGCCCGCGCCCCGGCGCCGCCCCGCCCCTCCCCGCCGGCCCCACCCACCCCGCGCAGACGCGCAACCACACCCGTCGCCCCCTGCTCTTCTGCCGCCGCCCCGGCTGGTTCGAGCGGTCCCGGGCGCCGAGGGGCTCGCCGCGGGCCGGGCCGGGCTCCGGTCCCCCGCAGGGCCCGGGGCCATCGAGCGCGGCCCGCCATGGAGATGGAGGAGGCGTTCAAGGCGGTGGGGGAGATGGGCATCTACCAGATGTACTTGTGCTTCCTGCTGGCCGTGCTGCTGCAGGTGAGTGCCCCCTGCTCCCCGCTTCCGCTCCCTCGGCCCCTCGGCCGCTCCTCCTCTCCCGGGGCGCCGGGCCCCGCAGGCCGAGGCTCTGCAGACACCGAGCTGTGGCGAGCCTTCCCTGCGCCGACTCCGCGCGCGGAGGGCGAGGCGCCTCGCTGTGGCCTGCGCTGGGGGAATGCCAGGGTCGTCGGCGGAATGACCGGGCTTTCTGCCGGCCCAAGCCGCCCATCCCCTCCCTGTGGTCGGGTTAAGCCGGGCCCGGCGTTCGCTCTCCCCCGCCCCTGCTGAAGGAAGGAGTGTATCCAGAAGGGTACTTCAGCCGATGAGCTCGTTAATTAGCGGTGCAGAATTGCGTTGTTACCTGCACTACGCTGCGTACACGAAAGGGAATTGTTATCCTCATCGGTGATATTGTCACCTTGGAATCTAGGACGCAGAGGCAGCCCTGCAACCCCCAGGCAAAAGGTGGATCTGGGGCGGCCTCCTTCAGGTCTGGATATTTACCCTCTTTTTCCAGGGTGTGAGGGCGTTTCCAAATCCTGCAGCTCCAATGCGTGGGATTTATTTCTCTTCGGTTTAAGTTCTGCTGGGTCATTCTGCTCTAAGGCCAGCCTCAGGCTGAGACTTTTATAAGCCCAGTAGTGCCATCTATAATGTGTGCTTATAAAATGGAATCATTTCTTCTTTCTGTAAAATTCTCTGAACCTACTTGCACATCCCAGTCTACCACAGTCTCTCTCTCCTTCTCTGAATAGCCCACCCGCTTGACATCAGTTACTATTTCCAGTATTCTAAAGGCATTTCATTACAAATCCTTTTTTAGTACCTACTGTGAGCCAGCTCTTTACTCATTCTTTCATTCAATACATATTTAATGAGTGATTACTGTATGCTGGGCTCTGGAATGACATGGTGGGCATATCAAAGTTCCTGCCCTCATGATGCTTGCTTTCCAGTGGAGTTGGCGTGGGGCAGGCAGATAGTTAAACAAGTCGTTACAGTTAACGTGAGATGATAGTTATTCTGAGGAAAGTACAGAGTGGGCATGGATACAACCAGCAGTCCTCTAATTGCTTAAATCTTGCATAGTCAGTGCTGCAACAGGAAGATGGTGATGGTGGTGGGGTTAATGTCATGATTCTCTTTCCATTGAGATGTTTGAAATTTCAGCTGATTTCATTATCGGCCAGAAGAACTGGTCAAATAGATGGACAGATCCATGGAATCTGTTCCTTCTCTAGCAGAACAAGTTCTCAGCTCACAGTCAGCAGTATTCTGAAGTTCTTTTAAGCTCGCCGTTTTAGCTTTAAATGCAATTCCCTAAGGGGAAAAGTCTTCGTGGTAAATCACAAAAGAGTATTTAACCGTATGATATACCCGCAATACAGAGAAAAAAGAATTGTAACTATGATGCCTGATCTTCGTTTATAACACTGCTTGAGAAAATTCTTTTTTTCCTTCTAACCAGGAATTCCAGGAACATAATCCACTGTTGGAGCAATTCCACTTCTCCTTCCCTACTTTCCACCCCCTATGTTATCATCGTCTCACCAGCCTAGCCAGGTATCCACTGACTTAGAGTAAGTTTGTCTTGAATGAAGTGTGGCACTGAAATGGCCTGTGTTCTTGGTTCAGGACTCGTTAAGATTCCCCCCTTTCTTTCATTTATGGTCACTCTAGTTGGTTAGAGTTTGGTGCTGAAGAGTCTTAATCTTTGGCTGACATACGGCTAGTATTTGCCATAGAAGGGTCGGGTCTGAGAGTGTAGGAATGAGTGACTGTTTACCTTGTAGGTGTGGGCTGGGGAGGTGCTCTGAAGCTGTGCCTGTATGAACGAAGGAGGCACCCCTGTCCAAACAGAAGTGAATCCTTCACAGCTGCCACACGTGTATGAGAACTCAACCACCCCATTGAGATACACGATTCAAGTGGTCGTAGGCCGCTCAAAACTAGCCTGGATATGAGAGCAGAGTCCTACAAAGAAATTTACCAGGTCTGTTGTTGGAGGTGGTTTGGGCTAGGAGAGCTGGCCTGGGGACATGGGGGAGTACTAGGGAATCCCATTCATTGCACAGCTGTATCACAGATGTTTTCATCATTCTTGGGGGGTTGGAAGGAAAAGTAAGAAACCCTTCTCGGGGAGCAATAGGCTTAAGTGGAAGGAGCTTGATGTTTACTTTTAAAACCAAAGTATTTGTCTACCGTTGCCCAAGGATTGCACAGTCCAAACTGCACACAGGCACTGCCAGAGAGAGGGAGTCTCTGTTTTAGCAGGACTCTTTTCTCCATCTGCCATTTGAGAATGACCAACCCCAGCTAAGAGACACGAAACTAGAGGGACAGAGATGGACACTTCAGAGATCTTTTTGCATTTTCCCTCTTTTGGGACTATTGTCTTTTGTTTAAAATGGTTTTATTTTCCTTACTTCAAATACATCTTGTTCAAACTGAGAGGACAGAATCATATTCCAAAGCCAGTTCTAAAGGTCTTTAGGTTAACTGTTTTCTTCAACTACTGGTACTTTCATATAGATCATCAAAAGTTACTGAGTATCCAGTTTCCTTTGGCTAGGAGACTTACCTTCACATTCATTGCAAACACCATCTGTGGGATCTGCCGTAGCAGCCACCTTTCAGATACGTGACAAATACGTGCAGATTTTTGTAGACATCCCTTCAGTATTCACCATGATAAGATGCAAACACCTTGGTGATACTGATACGTGGTTTTAAAGTACACAAGCAAGAAGCCAAAGAAAAAGCCTTGTCTGTATAAAAGTGATTGTCTTAAAAATAAGCAGTACCGCAACAAAATAAAAATAAAAAACTAGTTGTTGCTCAGTTGATTCCAACATTAGATGACCCCATGTGTGCCAGGGTAAAACTGTGCTCAACAGGGTTTTCAGTGGCTGATTTTTCATAAGTAAGTAGATTGCCAGGCCTTTCTTTCAAGGCACCTCTGGGCGGACTAGAACCACCTACCTTTTGATTAGCATCCGACTGCTTATCCTTTTGTGTCACCCAAAGACCCAAACAAGCAATAAAATTTATAATTTTACGGTTAGAAAAATTCCTACCGTAAAATACACATGCCCTCTGTAGGGTAAAAGTTCTTCATGGTATTTAAATGCAGATGATCCCGTTTACCTTAGTGCTGTTTCTGGTTGCCAGTGGTGATTCAGAGTTGGTACCATCACCGCTATTTTGTGTTTGTGTGTGCGTGTGATTGTTTTTCAGGCTGTCTGGAAGAGAAAGATTAGAACACAGTTCTTTGTTTTGTTAGACATCAAATGAAAATGGACCCTACTTCTTTGTTCTAAGCCCAGAGGCTCCATCTCCTTCATTTTCCCCAAGATCGTGAGTTGTAGGTTGGAGTATTATTTGCACCGGATTTAAAAAATCCATTAATCAACAGAAGCTTGTAACCTGTAACAAGCATTAGTTTCACCAATAAAATTGTGATACTGCTGTCAACCTCAGCTTGAGTGCGGTAGTCCGGTGTTCTGGGAGACATTATTTTTATGTAAACTCTTAATAACTCCAACGTTATTTTTTAGACCTGGAGCCACCAGTGCATTCCTATCATGCATGCAATCAATATCTTTTCACAGTGTTTTAGAAAGTGGAATGATTGAACAGGTACTTTGCAGAAAAGGAAGCTCTAATAGTCAACACATGAAAAGATGTTTAACTTCAGCGGTCATCTGGGACAAGCATATTAAAATGACTATGAAATACCATTTCACACTTGTTAGATTAGCAAACATTAAAAAGTCTAACAGTACAAGTGTCATTAAAAATGAGGAGAAAAAAGAACTACCCCATTTAGAGAGCAATTTGGCACCATCTAGTAAAATTAAAACCTGGCATTAGACTCCTGCATATACATCTACAGCATCTCTCACACCTGTGGATAAGAAAACATGTAGAGGAAGTTTATTGTAGCGTTGTTCATAATAATAACAAAATTATAAATCACCTGAATGACTGAAAAGGGGACCGGATAATTAAATTGAGGTATAAATTCAGGAGTATATAACAGTTAAAATGAATGAACTAGATCTGTATATATGCACATTGGTAAATCTGTAAAGTCAATGTTAAAAAGAAAACCAGTGATACATACAGTGTGGCACATATGTAATACACATTTTAAAAACACATGGAGCGATACATGTTTGGTTTTTGAATGTAGAGGAAAAATGTAGTAGAAGTATAACATGGAAAAGGGAAGATCCACACCCAGTAAATGAGATTGCCTGCCCCTTGGGAAGGAAGAGGAAGTGGGTTTGGGGATAGGTGCACAGTGGATTTTGTTTCTGTTTGTAACACTGTATTTTAAAAATCTGAAGCAAATAGACAAGATGTCACCATTTGTTATTTTTCATCCTTGCTCAGGGGCCATGCTAATCTCTGTATTGTTCCACTTTTAGTGTATGTGCTGCCTAAGTGAGTACCCATTTATAAATTTTGATGGTTGGCTCATGTATTTTATCTTGTTTTTGCTCTTCTGTGTTAAATTTTTTTTATTAAAAAAAAAAGAAAAAAACAGTAAAGAAACGGTTTGCTCACCTAGGAAAGAATGCTGCAGTTTACTGTTTGAAAATAATGACTCATTCTTTTTAAATTGATGCTCCTTTCATTGATTATGGTCGTGAATTGTAGTCACTTAATACTTAGGAGGGTGGAGTGGAGTGAGTTTTGTTCGGGGTGCCGTATACAACTTTGTAGAGAATTCTAAGCTGTCACAGCTTACCTCGCCTACCTGCTTGTATTTGTCACCCTGCCCTGCTCCTTCATAGGAAGACTACCTTTTGATGAGGTATCTATCACAGGAGTGATAGCTGGCTCTCTTATCCTTTCTATCATAAGCAAATTAAAAAAAAATTTTTTTTCTGTTGTGCTTTAAGTGAAAGTTGACAAATCAAGTTGGACTCTCATACAAAAATTTATGAACACTTTGCTATATACTCCTAATTGCTCTCCCCCTAATGAGACAGCACACTCCTTCCCTCTACTCTCTCTTTTCATGTCTACTTGGCCAGCTTCTGACTCCTTCTACCCTCTCATCTCCCCTTCAGACAGGAGATGCCAACGTAGTCTCATGTGTCTATTTGATCCAAGAAGCTCATTCTTCCCCAGTATCATTTTCTATCCCATAATCCAGTCCAATCCTTGTCTGAAGAGTTGCTTTTGGAAATGGTTCCTGTCTTAGGCTAACAGAAGCTCTGGGGACCATGACCTCCGGGGTCCATCTAGTCTCAGTCAGACCATTAAGTCTGGTTTTTTATGAGACTTTGGGGTCTGCATCCCACTGCCTTCCCATTCCCTCAGGGCTTCTCTGTTGTGTTCCTTGTCAAGGCAGTCTTCGGTTGTAGCAGGCACCATCTAGTTCTTTTGGTCTCAGGCTAATGTAATCTCTGTCATAAGCAAAATTTGAAGTTCATTTCACCCCATCAATGTTAGTGTAGACCTTACAGTACTACAGTCAGTATTAACAATGCTTATGCACCAGGGGATGCTCACCACCACCAGGGAATTCTCACCACCACCAGGGGGTTCCCATCTCCACCAGGAATTCTCACCACCCCCAGGGGGTTCTCATCACCATCAGAGAATTCTCATCACTGCGAAGGGGTTGCAGTCTCTCCCAGGGAATTCTCACCACCACCAAGAGGTACTCACCACCAGGGGGTTCTTACCACCACCCGGGAATTCTCATCACTGCCAAAGGGTTCCCACCTCTACCGGGGATTCTCACTACCACCACCAAGGGGTTCTCATCCACCACGAGAGAATTCTTACACCACCAAGGGGTTCTCACCACCAGGGGATTCTCATCACCACCAGGGGCTCAGTGATGCCGAGAACCTATGGCATTAGGAAGAGCTGCAGTACCACATCTCTAAAACATGACCATCTGCCATGACGATCTCTGATGGTTAGAGCAAGCTTTAGGGCTGCCCCTACCCTCACATTAGCTCTGCCTTCTCACTGAGGTCTAGAACTTGGATCTCCTGAGAGGTTTTTGATGATCTGAGGGAAACCACTGCCCAGTATTCCTTGTACCAGTTTAGGTGGGTGGGGTAACACATGTGGAAGAGACCAACACCATATTGCCCCTAGGATGCCCTAGAAGAGCTGGTTTTGTCCATAGACAGATACTGCCACCTGGCTTAAAGCAGATGAAGATGCAAATCTATCAGAAATTTAGATTTCCATCCAGGGAGGTTGTGGAATTACAGAGGTCTCTGGAAAGTGCCAGGAGCGCTTTTAGGCTTGGACCATCTTGCGAATTGGAAAGCAGCTAGCCTTATGCCAATGCAGCACACTAATCCCCAGCAGTATGCCTAACAAAGGACCACCCACTGCTGCTGGACATGTGCAGTGACAGAGAATGTATTAGCTTCCAGGACAGCACTAATGAAGTCATTAAAAATATGAAGTCAGGCGATATGAATATGGCAGAAAAACACTGCACTTGAGTGCCCTGCACCTCTTCTGCGCGATGGCTAAGGGACCTTATGCAAATGACCCCTTTGTCCTTACCCTCCTTTTTGGAAATGACTGGATCGTGAAAGCTGTAATTGCTTTCTTTTGCAAGTTCATGATTTCTTAAAGTTGCCCAGTGCCCAGCAATTAATTGGTATTGTGTCAGTGTTGACCCTGAGGTTTTCAGAACACTGGCAGTGCTCATCACTGTAGTTACAGGGTGCCTTAGAAGGAAGAGGCCATCAAATCCAGAGACACACACAGCACAGGAATCTCTGATTTCTTTGAACAAAATGCTTAAACAAAAACTAACATCTGCATTCACGGGACCCTTATAGGGCTCATCCAATAGTACGTAGTAAGTAATCATAGAAAAACAGAAAATACAGGGGAAAAAAACACATGAGAATGTCTACCATCCAGAAATAAAACACGGTCACATTTTGGAGTGTAACTGTTCAGACTTTATATTATGCAAACATGTACGTTTATATTTTTTGCATGGATGTCTTTCATAACCTGATTTTGTCTCTCACCAGTATTGTGAATGCCTTGCTGTGCTCATAAATGAATACGTATCTTTAATGGCTATCTCATGTATTCCATCGTGTAACTAGATCATAATTTGCTTATTCAGTTCTCTTTTGTTGGCAATGTAGTTTGTTTCCTCTTTTTCACTGTCCCAAAGCCTTCACGGCCCATGCTATTGGGGCATTCTTTTGCTCTGGCCTTCACTTCTCCTTGGTTGATTGTCACTTTTCTCAAACTCAGACTTCTGACGCCACTCCTCTCGCTTTCTCCAGGTGTTCTTTATCCAAACACTGTGGATAAAATAGAGGTTACTAGGTGTAAACTTCTTGAACATCCTTTTCTTTTCCTTGAGAGTTTATTTTTATTCTCACCTGTCAGTATATTTCCCCATAGCGTCCAAGAGGAAGACATCATGCTCCCCTCTTTCTGAGGATCTCCTGTCACCTTTGTTCTTGATTCAATATTATTCTATCAGTTATTTCTAATCTTATCTTTTTGTGTGTTCTGACAGCCCAAAGAATGTCCTGCATGGTAGATAGCATTAACTCATAGAGAGGGTATTCTTTTTCAATTCTTTTTTAACCCTTCAATTTATCTAAGGAGAAAATTTCATTTGGTGCCAGCACTTCTCAAAACATTTGTAAATGTTTCTGTTTTAGCAAAGGGAATGAGCTAAAATTAAAGTAGGTTCAGACTTTGGCAGAAAATATTTTCATTGTATTTATTAGTCATTTTCTTGCAAAACTTATTTAAATTATGAAGCATTTCAAACAGAAAAGTACAGAGAATAATATCACACATACATCCTTCTTCCATATTCCATCGCAAAAAATGCTTGTGTTTTGCCACATTTGTTTAAGATTCTATCTGTCATAGTTCAGCCAGAGAAGCAGGAAACAGAACAGACAGGATGGAGCTGTATGCATGTATATATGCATGTATGCATATGTACACACAAACCGTGTGTATATGCCTGTATTTAAGTATGTATGTAAGTAATGAATGATTTATTATGAAGATTTGACCATATGAAATTGTGGGAGCCGGTTCAGAAGTCCCAGTCTGATGCCGGATCTTGAAGTCTGCAGGCCAGGCAGCCGGGAAGGGAACATACAAGCTGGACCCATCAGAATTGCCTGGAATCTGTGTCAGTTTTCACTGCCTTCAGCCTTGACGAAGCAGGTGCCCTTCATCATGACACCGAACATACACCTGGCTGAGGGGTCAGAGAAGCCGAAGGCGGACCTTGGGGAAGGTAGAGCAGTTGTGGGCCCAGCTGCTGTGCCACACCAGTGAGGTGAACCAGCAAGTAAATGACAACATATTTAAGGTGCTAAAGCACCTGCCCCAACCTTCCAGGCATAAAATAAAAAAAGGCTGTTCCTTCACTTTTGCCCCTACCCCGGCCCCCAAATCTTGCCCATCTTAAAAACATACTAGCTAACACCTGGTATTGTCACATTGTGTTTATTTTTATCATTCCATCTGGTGAGTGATAAACTTACTGATATAAAATTTTACTTGTCTGTAATTAAAAAATTTGAATTGATTTAACAGAAGACTTAAATAGCAGACAGAAAATAGGTATGGAAAACTCTTGAAAGGGCTGTTCAGATGACTGAAGTTTGGGGAAAGCTGTGCTAGAATCCTAAAAAAATCTTCACTTGCATGATTCTGATTGGGCTATTTCTTTTTACCTAAAAATTCCTTCCCCTGATTTTTAAAAAATTAAACCTCTAGCAACTTCTCAATATTTGCTGTCAAGTGTCACGCCCTCCACAACTTTTTCCTGATACCTCTAATTGGAATTCCCATCTGCTTTCCTTGTGCTCCCAGGAACTTCATTTCTGCTATAGCTAATGTAGCTCTGGTCACAATCTGCCTTGTGTTTATAGCTTGAGATATATTTGTTGTCCTCACATGAACGTAAGTGCCTTGAAGGAAAGGACTGTTTCTTATACATTTGTATTATTTTAAAAATTAAAATGAGTTGAAATCACAGAAGGAAGAGTGGTTAGATGTTGGTATTACCAATTTATGAGAGAAAGAGAGTGAGAAAAAAACAGAAACAAATGTAGGGTAATAATTTGTCCAAAGTCTTAATTAGTGGTTGGAACAAAGGGTAAGTCCCAAAATTACTTGAAATTAATTAAAAATTATTTTTGCTACACCACTCTCCAAGTAGTTAGTTAACAAAGTGTATGATAGGCTCTTATGTACACAGTGGTGGATTGGGTTTCATGGAGGTTGGGTTCTCTAGAGAAGCAAAACCAGTGAAGCGTCTGTGTATAAATATACATAAATATATATAGAGAGGGAGATCTCAAGGAAATGACTCACACAGTAGTGGAAACTGGCAAGTTCCAAGTTTGTGGGACAGGCATCAGGCTGGGCTTATGTAGC
This sequence comes from Loxodonta africana, assembly GCF_030014295.1. Taxonomy (NCBI): domain Eukaryota; kingdom Metazoa; phylum Chordata; class Mammalia; order Proboscidea; family Elephantidae; genus Loxodonta; species Loxodonta africana. The sequence goes on along the minus strand of NC_087344.1, from coordinate 159,548,617 downwards.
TGCAAGTGTTGATGAACTCATGTTTGGCAGGTCAGATGGCAGGCCACTGGCTCACAGGCTGTGGAGGCCAGCGAATCCCAAGATCGGCAAGTGAGCTGCTAGCTCAAGTCTCAGGAACTGGAGGTCAGATGATGACGAGCCTGATGCAGAATCCAGAATGAGAGCCTTGCTGGAACGTGCATTTATATACTGGAAGTAGGCCACACCTCTAAGGAAATTCACTTTCAACTGATTGGCTGCTCATAGCAGGTCTCATGGTGGAGTTGATTACATCATAACTGCCAAACCACTGAGAATCATGGCCCAGCTAAGTTGACATACAACCTTAACTATCAAAGAGGGATATAGAAGCATAAGATAAGTTTTCTTTTCTATAAGAGATGAAACACTGTTAGAAAATTATAGTTGTATCTACACAGTTAAATAATGATACAAAGCGGTATTTTCCCCAGTAAACAACACAGCCAGTGAATACTTTGGAAATTTAGGAAAGAGAGCAATCAGTGTGGTCTAGACTGTTGGTTGAAGTGTTCAGAAGGAGGGCTGGGTTTGAACTGAACTTTGAAGCTTAGATTTAGGGAAAAATGGGGAGGTCATGTCAGGTGGAAAAACATGAAATTGGAAAAAGTGTAAAAGGGAGTAGCATGTATTCTTGCTATCACATGTGGCCTGGACCAGCAGCATTGGCTTTAATGGGGAGCTTCCTAGAAATGCAGGATCTCAGGCCTCTCTCTAGTCTTGCTGAGACACACTCTGTACATTACAGTTTGGGAAACACTGATGTATACTATTTGCGTAGTGCTTTATAATTTGCTGTTGGCTATAAAAACCTTACATTTGACCATCAGAACAACTCTATAAGCTAGATAGGTTAAGATGTACTACTAGCATCCAGTCTTTCTAGAGAAAACATGAAATTTAGAGAGGGTTTGATTTGCCCATTGTTAACTAGAGCTGAGGTTCACACACAGGTGTACAGATATCATATGCTTTTCACACCACATAAATTGTCTCCTTAACAAATGAGTAAGTCGTGTTTGGGGATATGAATAGCCTAGCACAGAAGGTTTGAGTTGCAAATTAGTTAGCAATTGGGCTATGTGGTAGGGGAGCTGGAATGCTAGGAAATTTATAATTTATCTGTTAATATGTTTTGATCAGAAGAGTTTCATGACAAGTGTCTCATGGAGACTGACCTGGTAGTATGGTGTGAATGAACTTGAGTAGGGAAGAAACCGGACTTAGAGACCTCACTTACTCAGGGTAGATAAGTGTGTCCCAAATTTTAAACACAAAAAATAGGTAATATCAGTAAAAAGCCACCCAAAAAATACCCTTCAAATACCCACTTTGTGCTGAGCCTAGGCATGTAATCCTTGCGTTCATGATTCTGGCTTGCCCGTGTAGTACTTTGGACTGAGTTAGATAACTGAGCGCTAACACATAAGAGACTAATAGTAATGACAACAATAAAATCATCTTTGTCCTCTGAAAAAAGCTCTGGCACCAAAGTTAGGTGGCTTCCACTCTCATCCTAGTTTTGCTATTAACGTTATACGTAACCTACCACAATTCACTTTAATTGCTGTCTCGTTCTTCCTGTTTGCAGAGTAAACATAATACTGGCCATGACTTCACAGCCCACGCAGAGTAAACATTATACTGGCCATGACTTCACAGCCCACGGTATTGTGATGAGATAATTTATGGGAGACTTTCTTGGCTTCCTGAGAAGTATTATAAAAGCGCATAATGGTGTTAATATAAAATTAGTTCAAAAACCCTTACTTTTGGAAACTTTGTGTTTTAATCCTCTAGTGAATTTTAGTCATTTTTCTAATTGTAATTACTTTGAAAGGGGGAAAATAATTCAGCCATCTGTGGCACTTATTCTTCTTCCCCCCTGGGGTAGAGCTAGAGAAGATAATGATTTATTTGAGATGTTGTTAGTCCTCCTCCAGGGGAGAATGGATGGTGGTTTCTTGTTGTGGCTTTAAGGCCCATCTGCTGATGAGTGTGATTTCATTAGACAAAAATACGTGGGTGAGTGTGTGCATGGTAGTTATAGAATAACACTAGAAGAACAAGAGGATATTTGTACCCACTGTGGAAAAGGGGTGGGATGTGAAAAAAAAAATATGGGAAATTGTCACAAAGATGGTAAATAGAGGAAAACCACTCCAATATTTCATGTGTAGGTGGCAACCATCTTGTCACTTCATATGACCGTGTTGTTGATGAGTGCTGTCAAGTCAATTCCAACTCATAGCTACCCCATGTTACAGAGAGAACTGCCCTATAGTGTTTTCTCGGCAATAATCTGTAGAATCGGATTGCCAGGTCTTTATCCTACAGAGCTGCTGGTAGAGTCAAACCACCAACCTTTTGGTTAGCAGCTGAATGCTTAACCATTTCATATGACTGTGTGACCTGTATAAATGTGCTGTGGTTAAAGAGAACTGAATATTAATGCATATGCAGGTTAGGCATGACCTCTCATCTCTAATCTCTCACGGTGGGTTAGGTTCTTCCCCATGGCCTGGTGTGAATTCCCCTTTCAGCAGTTGTCATGCAGCACCATACCTGCCTGTCTACTTTGTCTCCCTTACTGGTTAGTAAGGCTGGTCATGGGTGTCAGAGGAGTCAGGACCTCCCAGGTGCTCAACTGAACAGATGTCCTGAACACATGAGGTCACAGCTTTATGTCACTGGAAGGGTCAGAAACCCACAGCCAGCTAGCTCTTCTCATTTAGAGAGAAAACATGACTAATTCATTTTACCTGGATCGAAGGCTCTGCAGTCATTAGCACATGTGATTTGAACCATCTCCTTCTGAGTTCCTTTGCCCCGTTCATATCTTTATATCCATCAATTAAATCTCAGCGGGTTGTAATCTGGAGGGGCAGTCACTAAAACAGGTGAAAGGGGCTTTGTAATTGTGCTGGTGTTAGGTGCCATTGAGTCAGCTGCAACCCAGCGATCTTATGTACGCCAGAAGGAAGTGCTGCCCAGCCCCGCGCTGTCCTCACAGTCGTTGCTGTGTTTGAGCCCATTGTTGCAGCCACTGTGTCGGCCCACCTCGTTGAGGGTCTTCCTCTTTTTCACTGACCCTCTACTTTACCAAGTATGATGTCCTTCTCTAGGGACTCATTCCTCCTGATAACATCTCCAAAGTACATGAGATGAAGTCTCGCCATTCTCACTTATGAGGAGCATTCTGGCTGTTCTTCTTCCAAGACAGGTTTGTTTATTCTTCTGGCAGTCCGGGGTATATTCATTATTCTTCACCAACACTGCAATTCAGATGCATCGATTCCTCTTCAGTCTTCCTTATTCATTGTCTAGCTTTCGCATGCATATAAGACGATTAAAAACACCATGGCTTAGGTCAGGTGCACCTTAGTCCTCAAGGTGACATTTAATTGCTTTTTATCACTTTAAAGAGATCTTTTGCAGCAGATTTGCCCAATGTAATGTGTTGTTTGATTTCTTGACTGCTGCTTCAATGGGTGTTGATTAGGGATCCAGGTAAAATGAAATCCTTGGCAACTTCAATCTTTTCTCCATTTATCATGATGTTGCATATTGGTCCTGTTATGAGGGTTTTTGTTTTCTTTATGTTGAGGTATAATCCATACTGAAGGCTGTAATCTGATCCTCATCAGTAAGTGCTTCAAGACCTCTCCATTTTCAGCAAGCAAGGTTGTGTCATCTGTATAACGCAGGTTGTTAATGAGTCTTCCTCCAGTCCTGATGCCATGTTCTTCACATCGTCCAGCTTCTTAGATTATTTGCTCAGTATACAGATTATTCAAAGTATGATGAAAGAATACAACCCTGCTACATACTTTTTCTGGTTTTAAACCATGCCGTATCCTTTTGTTCTTTTCAAACAGCTGCCTCTTGGTCTATGTACAGGTTCTACATGAGCACAATTAAGTATTCTGGAATTCCCATTCTTCGTGATGTTATCTGTAATTTAAGACCAACACAGTTGAATGCCTTTGCACAGTCCATAAAACATAGGTAAACATCTTTCTGGTATTCTGTGCTTTCAGTTAAGGTTGATCTGACATCAGTAATGATGTTGCTGGTTCTATGTCCTCTTCTAAATCCAGCTTGAATTTTTGGCACTTGCCTGTTCATACACTGCTGCAACCGTTTTTGAATTATCTTCAGCAAAATTTTACTGCGTGTGGTATTAATGATATTGTTCAATAATTTCCGCATTTCTATGGATCACCTTTTTTTGTATATGTATCTCTTCCAGTCAGTTGGCATAGAGTGAGCACTTCCAGCATTGCACCTGTTTGTTGAAACATCTCAGTTGGTACTCTGTTAGTTCCTGGGGCCTTGTTTTTCACCATTGCCTTCAGTGCATCTGGGACTTCTTCCTTCGGTACCATTGGTTCTTGATCACGTGCTGTCTCCCAAAGTGGCTGAATTTTGATGAATTCTTTTTGATACAGTGACTCTGTACATTCCTCCATCTTATGTATGTATGTATGTATTTTTGTGCTTTAAGTGAAAGTGTATAATTCAAGTCAGTTTCTCATACAAAAACTTATACACATATTGTTATGTGACCCTACTTGCTCTCCCTGCAATGTGACAGCACACTCCTTCTCTCCACGCAATATTTCCCGTGTCCATTCAACCAGCTCCTGTCCCCCTCTGCATTCTCATCCTGCCTCCAGACGGGAGCTACCCACATCGTCTCTTGTGTCTACTTGAGCTAAGAAGCACATTCCTCACTAGTATCATTTTATGTCTTATAGTCCAGTCTGATCTTTCTCTGAAGAGTTAGCTTTGGGAATGGTTTTATTTTTGGGCTAACAGAGAGTCTGGGGGCCATGACCTCTGGGGTTCCACCAGTCTCAGTCAGACCATTAAGTCTGGTCTTTTTACTAGAATTTGAGGTCTGCATCCCAATTTTCTCCTGCTCTGTCAGGGATTCCCTTTTGTGTTCCCTGTCAGGGCAGTCATTGGTGGTAGGTGGGCACCATCTAGTTCTTCTAGTCTCAAGCTGATGGAGTCTCTGGTTTATGTGGGCCTTTTGTCTCTTAGGCTAATATTTTCCTTGTGTCTTTGGTGTTTCTCATTCTCCTTTGCTCCAAGTGAGCTGGAATGTGAGTCTCTTAATCAGAGTCATTGTGACCCCCAGCATTGCACCATCTACATGCAAAGCCCTCGGTATCAGACAGATCTCAAATGTAGAAGAAAACCCTTTGAAAAAGTATAAAGGGCTTTGCAAGGGGAATTTTTTGTTTTTTTTTTTTGTGTTAGCAGTAGATCCTGAAACTTCCTTTTGACGTTCTTCTTCTTTGTTGGAATGTTCTAATTTTTGAAGTTCATAGAAATGTGAAAATAAGAAACTGATCATTCAAGATTTGCAAGCCAGCTGAGTAAGCTTTCAACACAGATAAGGAATGACTGCAGTGCTTGGCTTTGTGGTTTGCTCTTTCAGCTCTACGTGGCCACGGAGGCGATCCTCATTGCACTGATTGGGGCCACGCCATCGTACCACTGGGACCTGGCAGAGCGCCTGCTGAACCAGAGCCACAGCAACCAGTCAGCCGGTGAAGACCGAGCCTTTGGGAATTGGCTCTTGACAGCCAATGGCAGCGAGATCCATAAGCACGTGCATTTCAGTAGCAGCTTCACCTCCATCGCCTCCGAGGTAACTAACATTAGGAATGATGAAAAATGAAATGAAAAGCAGGTCATTCTGATCACTGAATGAGTATTTTTCCTTGTCTAGGTTGAACCATTGTGTTTCATCTTGTCGATTTAGATTGCAGCCACATCTTCAAAGAACTTTCTAGTAAATTTGAGAGTTAAAGGTTTTAACGTATCAAAAGAAAATATCCTACGAAAACACATTCTTTTCCCTTTTAACTGTAAACGGGAGAAAGGAAAGCATGAATCTTATCAAACTAGTTCCGTGAAATAAGATACAAGCATCAAAAGAGTTGCGTTTTGACCATGTTGTTGTCGTGTGCCATCAAATCCATTCTGACTTACAGCAACCTGATATGACAGAGTAGAACCCAGGAGGGTTTCCTAAGCTGAAATCTTCACAGAGCCAGACTGCCAGATCTTTGCTCCCACTGAGTGGCTGGTGGGTTCAAACCACCAACCTTTAGGTTGGCAGCTGAGCAATTAACGGTTGCACCACCAGCATAGTATCCTTTTAAAAAATGAGTCAGAACTTTCATCTCTCTTTATTATGTACACAAAAATTAAAGAGAGAGAAATGGAATAACTCATAACATCCAAAGTTCATGTGTAGGTGTAGACCACAAAGGGAACCTTGACTGTACAATATAAAATACAAATGGTACCACCTGGTGTGATCAGGAAGCTTTGCTGGCCAAGGAGAAGGTTCTGGCAAGGACAGCACTTTATGAGATTAAAAAAAAAAAAAAAAAATGAGATTAGCCCGAGGTAAATAAGCTGAGGATAGACAGTCTGGTGAAGAGAAGTCATGGGTGTGAGGGGCAAGGCTCACACTTGGCCAGAAAGCACCTGTACTGGTTGTTAAAATACTTCTGTGTCCTTTGTCCACTCACCCCAAGCTACCCATGTGCCCCCAGCTGCCCTGGCCCTGCCCCTGCCCCTGGCCCTATGACCCAGCAAATACAGAGTCAATGCCTAGTGCAGCAGAGGGCCTCCAGGACTCTGTTTCAGTTCTTAGTTCTGATTGCTGTGCCAGTTAGCTTCCCCAAAGACTCTTTGTCAACTTCCCTGCGGGAACATGAATGTGCCCGCCGGATTCCCTGCTTGCATCTCTAGTTGAGGCCTGGAAACTGCGCTCCTTTGTGTGTGTGTACATACGTACCATGGCAGCAGCCACCGTTCTCCATTGTCGGATATTTTGATCATCACCATTTGGGTGGGGCATACCAAAAAACGAAAGAGACATACCTAAGGTGGTATTTATTTGGCCTTTCCTTAGGAGTTCCCCATTTGAAGGGATAATGACTAGATTATCTTCTTGAGCTGCTGCCAAGGTGGCATTTCTCTGACAACAATCTAGGTGTGTATCCCCTACTCAAAAACTTTCAGTGCTCCCCCCCCCCCCCGCCAGAATACAGTAGAAGTCCTAGGTGCTCCATTCAGGGCCCTTCATACTTCACAGCTTGGTCTCAGGTATACTTTACCTCCCCCCAAATGCACAACAGTGTTTGCTGTTTCCCAGATGTGCCCTGAGCTCTTGGGCTCAACCTGTTACCTGGGTCAGGATTGCCTTCACCACTCACTCAGATCTACCTGGTGAAATCCCACCTACCCCATCAGGCTCACATTGAATGTCACCTTCCCTCTGAAATCTTCCTCAGCCCACTCCGCAGAAGAAATATACTTTTGTTTCTCTTCTAGTAACATTGTATTTGCACTCGTTACAGCCTGTTTGTGGTTCAACTCTATTGTTCAGAAGTCTTTTGTCTTAGGCCTGGTGCCACATAACATTAATATCACATCCTTTGAGGTTGAAAACTATATTTTGGTCATCTTCATGTCTCCAAGGTCTAGTAGTAACAACAACGATAACTACCACCACCACCACTAAGGAGGCCTGGTAGCGTAGCGATTAAAGTGCTTGGCTGCTAGCTGAAAGGTTGATAGTTCGAATCTATCAGCTGCTCCATGGGAGAAAGACGTAGCAGTCTGCTTCCGTAAAGATTAAAGCCTTGGAAACCGTACGGAGGCAATTCTACTGTGTCCTGTAGGGTGGCTGTGAGTTGGAATCCACTCAATAGCAATGGGTACCCCCACCACTTCTACTTAACTACTGAAATAACAAGTATTATTTTTGAATGCAGTATGCCAGTGTGATGTTTTACAGACTCTATCTCATTGAATCCTTAAAACAACTATGAGGTAGGCATTGTTTTGTCATTTTACAGATGAAGAGATTGAGAATCCATGAGGTCAGAGCCAGCTAATGAGGCCAGAGGTGAGATTTGAACCCAAATGTGTCTTAACTTAGAAGCCTGTGCTTTTCTTAATTGTTAAACTTTTTTTTTTAATAATTTTTATTGTGCTTTAAGTGAAAGTTTACAAATCAAGTCAGTCTCTCACATAAAAACTTACGTATACCTTGCTACATACTCCCGATTACTCTCCCCCCAATGAGACAGCCTGCTTCCTCCTTCCACTCTCTCTTTTCGTGTCCATATTGCCAGCTTCTAAGCCCCTCTACCCTCCCATCTCCCCTCAAGGCAGGAGGTGCCAACATAGTCTCAAGTGTCCACCGGATCCAAGCAGCTCACTCCTCACCAGCATCCCTCTACCACTCATTGTCCAGTCTAATCCGTGTCCAATGAGCTGGCTTCTGGAATGGTTCCTGTCCTGGGCCAACAGAAGGTGTGGGGGCCATGACCACCGGGGTCCTTCTAGTCCCAGTCAGACCATTAAGTCTGGTCTTTTTATGAGAATTTGGGGTCTACATCCTACTGTTCCCCTGCTCCCTCAGGGGTCCTCTGCATTGTTCCCTGTCAGGGCAGTCATCGGTTATAGCCGGGCACCATCTACATCTTCTGCTCTCAGGATAATGTAGTCTCTGGTTCATGTAGCTCTTTTTGTCTTTTGGCCTCTTTATTACCTTGTGTCCTTCATTTTCCTTTGACCCAGCTGGGTTGAGACTTATTGATGTATCTTCGATGGCCGCTTGCTAGCATTTAAGACTGCAGATGCCAGTCTTCAAAGTGGGATCCAGAATGTTTTCTTCATAGATTTTATTATGCCAATTGACTTAGATGTCCCCTGAAACCATGGTCCCCAAACCCCTGCCCCTGCTTCGCTAACCTTCGAAGCATTCGGTTTATTGAGGAAACTCCTTTGCTTTTGGTTTAGTCCAGTTGTGCTGACCTCCCCTGTATTGAGTGTTGCCCTTCCCTTCACCTGAAGTAGTTCTTATCTACTATCTAATTAGTAAATATCCCTCTCCCACCCTCCTTCCCTCCCCCCTCTCATAACCACAAAAGAATGCATTCTTCTCAGTTTAAACTATTTCTCAAGACCTTGTAATAGTGGTCTTATGCAATATTTGTCCTTTTGCAACTGACTAATTTCACTCAGCATAATGTCTTCCAGGTTCCTCCATGTTACAAAATGTTTCACAGGTTCCTCACTGTTCTTTATCGATGCATTGTATTCCATTGTGTGAATATACCATAATTTATTTATTCATTCATCCATTGATGGGCACCTTGGTTGCTTCCATGTTTTTGGTATTGTAAACAGTGCTGCAGTGAACATGTGTGTGCATATATCTGTTCGTGTAAAGGCCCTTATTTCTCTTGGATATATTCCAAGGAGTGTGATTGCTGGGTCGTATGGTAGTTTATTTCTAGCTTTTTAAGGAAGCGCCAAATCGATTTCCAAAGTGGTTGTACCGTTTGACATTCCCACCAGCAGTGTTTAAGTGTTCCAATCTCTCCACAGTCTCTCCAACATTTATCATCTTGTGTTTTTTGGATTAATGCCAGCCTCGTTGGAGTGAGATGGAATCTCATTGTAGTTTTGATTTGTATTTCTGTAATGGTTAATGATCAAGAGCATTTCCTCATGTTTCTGTTAGCTACCTGAATGTCTTCTTTAGTGAAGTGTCTTCATATCCCTTGCCCATTTTTTAATTGGGTTGTTTGTCTTTTTGTGGTTGAGTTTTAGCAGCATCATGTAGATTTTTGAGATCAGGCACTGGCTGGAGATGTCGTAGCTGAAAATTTTTTCCCAGTCTGTAGGTGATCTTCTTACTCTTTTGGTGAAGTCTTTAGATGAGCATAGGTGTTTTTTATTAGCTCCCAGTTATCTGTTTCTCTTTGGCATTTTTAATAATGTTTTGTATTGTGTTTATGCTATGTATTAGAGCTTCTAATGTTGTCCGTATTTTTTCTTCCATGATCTTTATCGTTTTAGACTTTATGTTTAGGTCTTCGATCCATTTGGAGTTAGTTTTTGTGCATGGTGTGAGGTATGGGTCCTGTTTCATTTTTTTTGCAGATGGATGTCCAGTTACACCAGCACCATTTGTTAAAGAGACTATCTTTTCCCCAATTAGCTGACACTGGGCCTTTGTCAAATATCAGCTGCTCATATGTAGATGGGTTTATATCTGGATTCTCAATTCTGTTCCATTGGTCTATATGTCTGTTGTTGTACCAGTACCAGGCTGTTTTAACTACTGTGGCGATATAATAGGTTCTAAAATCAGGAAGAGTGAGGCCTCCCACTTTGTTCTTCTTTTTCAGTAATGCTTTACTTATCTGGGGCTTCTTTCCCTTCCATATGAAGTTGGTGATTTGTTTCTCCATATCATTAAAGAATGTCTTTGGGATTTGGATCGGAATTGCGTTGTATATATAGGTGGCTTTTGATAGAACAGACATTTTTACAACGTTAAGTCTTCCTAGCCATGAGCAAGGTTATGTTTTTCCACTTATGTAGGTCCCTTTTGGTTTCTTGCAGTAGTACCTTGTAGTCTTCTGTGTATAGGTCTTTAACATCTCTGGTTAGATTTATTCCTAAATATCTTCTTCCGGGCTACTGTGAATGGTATTGATTTGGTGATTTCCTCTTCGACGTTCTTTTTGTTGGTGTACAGGAATCCAACTGATTTTTGTATGTTTATCGTGTAACCTGAGGATACTCTGCTGAACTCCTCTTCTATTAGTTTCAGTAGTTTTTTTGAGGATTCTTTAGGGTTTTCTGTGTATAAGATCATGTCATCTGCAAACAGATACTTTTACTTCTTCCTTACCAATCTGGGTGCCCTTTATTTCTTTATCCAGCCTAATTGCTCTGGCTAGGACCTCCAGCACAATGTTGAATAAGAGTGGTGATAAGGGGCATCCTTGTCTGGTTTCTGTTCTGAAGAGGAATGTTTTTAGAATCTCTCCATTAAGGATGATGTCGGCTGTTGGTTTTGTATAAAAGCCCTTTATTATGTTGAAGAATTTTCCTTCTATTCCTATTTTGTTGGGAGTTTTTATCATGAATGGGTTTTGGACTTTGTCAAATGCCTTTTCTGCATCAATTGATAAAATCATGTGTTTCTTGTCTTTTATTTATATGGTATATTACATTAATTGTTTTTCTAATATTGAACCATTCTTGCATTCTTGCATACCTGGTATAAATCCCACTTGATCATGGTGGATTATTTTTTTAATATGTTGTTGAATTCTATTGGCTAGAATTTTGTTGAGGATTTTTACGTCTATGTTCATGAGGTATATGGGTCTGGAAATTTCCTTTTTTTTGTTGTCTTTACCTGGTTTTGGTATCAGGGATATGCTGGCTTCATAGAATGAGTTAGGGAGCATTCTGTCCTTTTCTGTACTTTGAAATACCTTTAGTAGTAGTGGTGTTAAGTCTTCTCTGAAAGTTTGGTAGAATTCTGCAGTGAAGCCATCAGGACCAGGGCTTTTTTTGGGCGGAGTTTTTTGAAATTGTTTCACTTTTGAAGAGCTGATCCAATCCTAACTGGTATGCATATTTCTTAGGTTCTTGGTGACAATAGCCAAAGAATCATTTTTTAATTTTTAATTTGGAAATAATTTCAAACTGACAAAAGCTTAAAGAGTAGTGTAAGGAATACTGTTATAGCCTTTAGGTTCCATATTGTTAATGTTTTGCCTCTTTGGCATTATCATTTGCACATTCTCTCTGTTTTTTCTAAGCCATTTGAAGGTTGCATGTATCAGTGTTCCTTTATACCCAAATACGTCAGTGTGTATTTCCTAAAAGTGAAGATATTTCTCTTGCATAATATGTTACCAACGTCAAGAAATTTAACATTGATACCATAGCTTAATCTATGGTCCATACCCAGTTTTATCACTTGACCCAATCATGTCCTTAATAGTATTATTTTTTCCCCTCTTGTGTTAGATCCCATCTGTTGTTACTTACCATTGAGTCAGCTCTGACTCATGGCAACCTTATGTATAACAGAACAAAATGTCCGTTTCTGTGCCATCTTCATGATTGGGGTGGGCGGGGGGGACTCATCCAGCCTCAGTGACTCTAGAAAGTCTGGATTCCATGAGAATTGGAATTCTGTTCTATATTCCCTCCTTCGCCCCTTTTGATTAGGATTCATCTATAGAATCTTTGAGTATTTTTTATTTTAATGTGGAGCCCTGGTGGTGCAGTGGTTGAGAGCCTGGTTGCTAACCAAAAAGCTGGCGGTTCAAATCTACCAACTGCTCCTTGGAAACCCTGTGGGGCAGCTCTACCCTGTCTTACAGGGTCGCTATGAGTGAGAATCTACTTGACGGCAGTGGGTTTGGTTTGGTTTGGTTTAGTGTTAACAGGTGTATAGTGATATCTAACTGTGGTTTTAATTTGCATTTCCTATTGGCTAATGATGTTGAATGTTTTTTTCATGTGCTATTTACCATCTGTATATCCTCTTTGCTGAAATGTCTCTTAATGTCTCCTGCTGATCTTTTAATTCATTTATTTTTTGTTGTTATTGTTGAGTTTTGAGAGTTGTTTATATATTTTGAATATTAGTCCATCGTCAGGTAATGTGATCTGCAGATATTTCCCTCATTCTGTAGCTTGTCTTTTCATCCACTTAACAGGATCTTTCACAGAACAAAAGGTTTTAGGTTTAATGAAATTCAGCTTATCATTTTTTTTTTTTTTTACTTTTGAAGATCATGCTTTTGGTATGAAGACTAAGAACTCTTTGCCTAGCCCTTAGCCCCAAATATTTTCTCCTAAATATTTTATAGTGTTTCATTTTACATTTAAGTCTGGGATCCAGTTTTCAGTTGATTTTTAATTTTTTTTTTCAGTGTTGCTCTAGCGTATTTGTTGAAAAGGCTATCCTTCCTCCATTGAGTGACTTTGGAACCTTTGTCCAAAATCAGTTGGGTATATCTGTGTGGGTCTATTTCTGGACTCCGTGTTGTGATCGTTGATCTAATGTCTATCCCACTCTTACCAATACCACAGTCTTGATTACTATAGTTAATAACAGACTGATTCCTCCCACTTTATTCTTCTTTTCAAAATTGTTTTAGCTATTCTAGTTCCTTCGCTTTTCTATATAAATTTTAGAATAATTTTGTCTATATCCACAAAAAAATCTTTTTGGGATTTTGATAGGAGTTATGTTTAACCTGTATATCAATTTGAGGAAAGTTGACATCTTTGCTGTATTAAATCTTCTAATACGTGAACGTTATATGTGTTATTTAGATCTTCTTTGATTTTTTTCATTAGTGTTTTGTGGCATTTACTATACAAATCCTGTACATATTTTGTTAGATTTACATTTAAGTTTTTCATAATTTGAAGCAATTATAAATGGTATTATTTTTTTAATCTCATTGTCCATGTGTTTTTCATTGCTAGTATATAGAAATACAACTACTTTTTGTGTATTTTTCTTATACCCTGTGACTTTGCTGAACTCACCTATTAATTCTAGGGTTGCTTTGTTGTTTTTTTTTTTTTTTTGAAGATTTGTTGAGATTTTTCTAGGGAATCATGTAAAAAATAGGGACTCCCCAGCCACCATCAGGCAGGTAGAATCTTCTAGAATCCATGATTGGCTCAGGACTAGGGAGAGACTTCAGCCTAAGAATCTTATCCCTGATATTCATCACTGCTGGTCAGTAAGCCACTATTTTAATTAAGATTAAACAACACACCCGTTGTTGATAGGCATACTGACTAAAGAAGCCCTTATAATCATTTCTGCCAGAGAATGGGCTTTCCAAAGAGAAGGCCGGCTGACTACCACTGGACAATGCAACCTGAGCAGTGTTTGTAGCACCATGATGAAAGCTTGACCCAAGTAACATTTATGCTCAGTATCCCACTGTATGTGCTTAATAAGTTAATTAGACACTCTAGCAACACTGCTTCAGCACAGCAGGCACTGGGATAATGGAATTGAATTAATACTAATGCAAGCTATAATTATAGCTCTTTTAGATATTATCATAGCTACACCCATTACTAACAAATGTTCATTGAGCAGCTGCTACTTGCCTGATGCTAGAGACCAAAACCAAACCAAACTCACTGCTGTCGAGTCAATTCCAACCCATAGTGACCCTATAGAACAGGGTAGAACTGCCCCATAGGGTTTCCAAGACTGTAATCTATATGGAATCAGACTACCTCATCTTTCTCCTGCAGAGCAGCAGGTGAGTTCGAACTGCTGACCTTTGGATTAGGGGCCAAGCGCTTAACCACTGCACCGCCAGGGCTCCTTGATGCTGGGGAAGACCTTGATAAAAAGAGAGTGAGTGCTGTGAGACCATGTGCTCCAGGAACTTAGGGACTGTGATGCCCTGGTCACCACAGCATCTCCTCTGCTGATTCATAGGGGCTCACACTAAATAATGTTTGGCTAAAGCTGAAAATGAAAGAAGGAAGGATTGGCCAAAGGGCCAGAGAGCTTCTACTTAAAGAGTTGGTAGATGCAGGAGAAATAGAATTAAACCGCTTTCCTGGCAAATGCAGGAGATCTTAAATCAGCTCTAAGAAAAAAATGATAAAGGGCTAAGATGGCCCTCACCTTACCTGCAGATTATAGCCACACATTGCTCATCTTACTGCTGGTATCTTATCCCTCTGAACCGTATCTGTGTCACTGCCTCTCTCTTTGCCTGTCCCCGCCCCCCCCCATAGCTTCCAGTTTAACAATTTCTACACAAATTATTCAGTGATATTGGTTACCTTTTTCACAGTGTGTCATCATTCTCATTCATTCCATTCTGGTTGTACCATTTCCAGTACTCTAGTTTCCCTGCCCGCTTACCTTCTCCTCTTTGCTTTAGAGTAATTTTTGACCATTTGGTCTCCTATAGTTGATTTTTTTTTTTTTTTAAAAAGAAGCTCTTTACTCATGGGCGATATTCTTTATTTTATAATCCAATCTGTTATTTAGCTAACAGATGACCTCAAGGGATAATTTTGGTTTACGGTTTGAAGTGTATCTCAGGGCAGTGGTCTTGGGGAGTCCTCTGGTCTCAACCAGTCCAGTAAATCTAGACTTTTTATCTCCAGCTGTTTTTGTCTGTCTGTATGTCTGTTTCTTTCTAACACCAACAACTCCTGTGTTCTTCGCTTGTGTGCTCAGAGCCCCAGCAGCCACCCGCCCTCAGTGGCCATGGCGTCACCCACATTTTTCCTCTCAGAATGTATTTGGGTAGACCTAATAAGGGGCTGGCTCTGCTTCACTTTTTAGTTCAGAATCTCTTGTTTTTCCCAAAGTCCTCTTTTTTTATTTCGAGGTGCAAATAAAGTGTCTACCCCACGTGCCAGTCTCACCTTTCAGAGCTGGTGAGTTATATGTGAGTTCATATAGTCTACTTCTGTCTTGGCCATTGGAGGCCTGTTGGGTGGTGTTCCAAGACCTGGGTGGTTTGGAGCGGATTGTAAGGGTGACTTCCAAGTTTCCTGCTGCTGCTGCTACCAAAATGATAAGCATCAACAGAGGAACTGCAGCCGAGGGAATTTAATAATGAGAGTGGTAATCAAGTAGCAGCCAGGACCAGCAGCTCCAAACAAGATGGCGACATCCGCCACCCTTCAGCTAGTGTCTTTCAGGGGCAGCTAGGCTCCGCACTGTGAACTGAGCTAGTCTGTATTAAGGCGGAGCGCAGTCCCAAACCAAACCCTCCGTTTAATTTCTTAGCATAAATTCAATTTTGATTGCCTCTCCAGTTTCTCTGTTGCTCCTCAAAATCTCCAAAGTGGGAATATTGAAACTGGAACCTGAGCTTTTCAATAGGTTGGTGAATATCCTTAATATATAATCTATGGAAAATAGATATTTGGTTCACAGTGACTCTTACTGAAATTATTTGCTGTAAGATCAAAGTTAAAAAACAAGTATGAAGTCCTGTTGACCTCTCATGTGAAAGCCCTGGAACTAAATATCGAGGTAGAGTCTGTAGGACTCTGTAGTTTAAGGGGATTATGTTCAAATACACATTTAAAAAATAAATCTCGCCCTGCACCTTACTGCACTCAGGCCAGGCCTTAAATAAGTTTTTTATGGAGGATTTTGGGAAGGGTGAATAAAAGGTTATGTATATGTGATTAACTTGATATTTAATGGAAAAGAAAAAAAAAAAACCTTTAATCTTGACTATTCTGCAGTGAAGTAATAGCCACTGGGGTGAATTTATGTAGCAAATTGCTGTCTGCTGTATTCAGATTATTCCCTGAGCTCTGACGCGTTCAGAAAGCACCAAATATCACGGAGACGCACAATTATCATGCTTAATTAATGTTTGCAACCAAAAAGAGGAAGGTTGGAATCTTTAATATCATTGTGGATATTGAAGAACTGAAATTGACTGATTATTATCTTGAGATTAATATATTCTTCCCCAAGCCAGACCCTGGGGTCAAAAGACAGAGTATTAAAACTATTTGAAAAATTAACTGCAATAATTGCTTTAGGGGCTAATTTTTTTTTTTTTAATGTCTTGCTTCCTTACGCCTGTACTACTGATTGTTATAGCTTGCACACTTCACCCATTAAGTGGTAATTCAGAGTGACAACTACATTGAAATGAAGCAAGTTAGTTAATCACCATGAAACTGTTCCTGAAATACCCTGTCCAAGTACTCCCTGGTCACAGGAGGCCTCTGATTACCTGGTTTTCTCCCAGAGTGAGATTTTCCTATAGAAACCTGTAAATATTATTATGGGATCTACGGGAGAGGGGCAGGCCAAAGTTTGGCTGGAATTGTACTTGAAAGTATTCAGAATTTTGCACAGCAGGATAGCTACTGGCTCACTGGTTGTGCAGCACCCCCAAGGGTGTGTGCGCCGTGTTAGGCTAGGGACGCAGCTGCTCATCCCAGCACTGTAGCCTCGCAACACCGACGAGCTGGCGTCAGAGTGAGGCAATGGCTGTTGCCATAGGGCTTGGTTTCCATCAAAGCAGGATCTTGTGGAGCAAGGGTTCTGATGTGATGACCAGTAGGCACGTGCCCAGTCTCCACGTGGACAGCCAGGAGAGGCTACCCCTTGTCTTCCCTTTTCTTGGCCATTCAGTGGACTGTGTCCCCTGAAGAGCTAGCAATCTACACTGGACTCGTGAACAAGTCCACCTTTTAGAAGAGACCCAGCAGCCAGGTGGGGGTCTTAGATGCCACTCTCCAACCTGCCAGAGCCCCTGCCTGGCTTGTGGGCTCACTGATGTACTGTGTATTGCCCATAGCAGATTCCTGCTCCCCACAAAATCCTATGTGCTTCTCTCAGTAGGGATATTTGTGTACCAGTTAAAAGGCTTTCAGTGGCCATGCTGCTTCAGTTACTCAGGCTTCAGGAAGTGTATGTTCAGGGCACAGATTTTGACCGTATAGCTTTTTCAGCCAGGGTTCCAGAAAACTGCCATTGATTTCTTTCTTTTTAGCCTTGTCTTTTTTCTCGGTGTATGGGCTCAATATAAAACCAAAGTACTCTATATGTCAGATTGGCTGTAGGAAGAATGAAAACTCCTCACATCCCAAATCTTCCTCATACCCCTTTTCGCGAGAATGCCGTTTAGTGGGTTCCAAGGAAAAGATGATCAGTTAGGCAGCAACCTGCGTGCCCATGAACACAGCACTTGATGTTTGACATAGTGACATTAAGATAATGTATATGAAGATATGCATAAAACAATAACATTCACTCTTGTAGAAATAATTCAGCAAATATTTAATTAGTGCTGGCAGACACTATAAGGTAAGCTTGGGATATAAACTTGGGATACAGAGATGCCTTTTGGAAGGTCATAGCACAGTATGAGAGAGACAGGTAAACACATAATTCACCATACATCGTGTTAGAGGCAAGAACAGGGAGAGATGAAAGGAGAAAGTGGTCAGCTCTGCTTGAGTGAATCAGGGAAGACTTCATGTGGGAGAAGGTGCTTAAGGGACGTTGATGAAGGATGAATAGGAGTTCACCAGGGGATGATATGGGGCTGGGAGCGTGGGGGGAAAACAAGGGCACAGCATGTACAAACAGTAGTCAATTCCTGTAAGGTGTTAGGCTTCGTGGCAAAAGTGGAATGAACAATCTGTTTGCTGTCCTTTGGGTAATCATGCCCTCACCTGGCCTGTTGCAAGGCAGTTACCCTGTATTACTCATGTGGCAGAGCCAGCCACCCAGTGCCTGCACAAGCCTAGTGTAATGATTTTTTACTTACCATGCACTGCCCCCTCCGTTAGCTTGGTGTGTGATTATACCGCTCAACTGTTATTCCATGAAATGTCACCATAAATTACAAGAAAAAGAAAAGAATGGGCAGTTACGTCACAGGGAAACTGATGGATTTGTGACATTACCCATTGCTGTTGAGTTGATTCTGCCTCATAGCGACCATATAGGACAGAGGAGAACTGCCCCATAGAGTTTCCAAGGAGCACTTGGTGGATTTGAACTGCCGACCTTTTGGTTAGCAGCTGAACTCTTAACCACTACGCCACCAGGGTTTCCTTTGTTACATGAACAAAGCCAATCAGAAGTAGCTCAGAGTAGAGGCTGGATATGTATCTAAGTTCTTGGAGTTAGTTCTAGAGAGTTCCTTCTTTCTCTTTAGTCTTCCTAATTAGTACTGGCACTATTCACAACCAACTTAAACATCTTTTATAATCTGTGTGTTAGTATAATCAGGAAGGACAGGCAGCACAATGCCATGCTGCAGAGGAAGGAAAAGAAAGAAACCTGGGGTATCAGGTAGGTGCACCACAATGTCAAATAGACAGTACATAAATTATAACAGTTCAGTTAAAAATACGTAGCAAATTTATTAGGTATTTGTCTTTAAAACACGCACTGTGAAATGAGATAAACCCCAAGGCAGAGGTTACCAGCTAAATATGGAAAAGAAACCAACAAAAAATACTTTGGAAGGTGAGTTTAAAATACCTTATTCTCTTCTCCCTTACTCCTTGCTTTCTCCCTATTTCCCGAGGCCATGTAACCTTAACCTCACATTTCACATTTCTTTCCTCCTTTTTCCCCTCTTCTTACCAGTCCCTGGTTCTAATACTCTAAGTTCGAAAGACTTACTTGTATTCCTTCTAATATTCAGCTAATTCTTTTCGTAGCTTCCTAAGTGGAGCACATGCTGAGAGTTAAAGAATAGCAGTTCTTTAGCCAGTATATTGTCATTTATGTGCTTTTAGCTTAACACACTGAGCTAATAATGTTAAATCACTATTTTACTCCAGAATTATAAGACTTAACTAATTTGAGCATGAAGTACTCAAAGAATGAGATTTTGGGACAGGTGGCTTAGCGTCAGATCCAGGCTCGCTGCTTACTCTAGTGTGATGGTGGGGAGGTACCTGAGCTCCAGCTACATGATCTATAAAATGGGAATAATGATAGCAAATACCTATTCTAAAAGATGGTCGTTGGGATTAGAGGAGAGTATTATGTGAAAGTTGATTGACATCTATCTTTTTTCATCACTCAATGTTAGTTTTGTCTTTAGGGTTATATATGCATCTAGTCCACTTTAAACAAGAGGTAATTTTTTTTTTAGATTATTGTATTTCTGCAGTGTCATAAACATTCATTTGATTTGTGCCATTTCTATAAAGCTTAAATTTTGATCATTTCAAGGTAAATACTAAAGACATTTTGTTATTTCCCTTAAAATTTATCTTGAAGTTTCAGTCAATCTATGGTTGATCTGTCAGTCCCAGTGGGTTTAAATAGTACCCATTCATGGGTGGGAAACCCTGGTGGCATAGTGGTTAAGTGCTACAGCTGCTAACCAAAAGGTCGGCAGTTCAGATCTGCCAGGTGCTCCTTGGAAACTCTATGGGGCAGTTCTACCCTGTCCTATAGGGTCACTATGAGTCAGAACCAACTTGACTGCAGTGGGGTCTTTTTTTGGTATTCATGGATGACTCAGCCCAGACTTCACCTCTGAACTTCAGGTCTCTGTCCAGCTTGAATCCATTCTCTTCTCTGAAGCCCCACCTTGTCCGGCACCAGCCTGCGTCACTGTAATGGTCTCTGGCAGGTCTTCTACCCACACTCTCTGCATCGCAGGTAGAGGAACTTTTTTGACATACACCAGTATTTTACCTTTTGTGGTACATGCTGTTTACTCTCTGCCACTAAGCAATATGAATCCAGACTATTAAGCGAAAACCTCAAATATGCCATTAAATTGTCAGTAGTAACTCTGTCTCAACTCTCTTCCTTTCTGTTTGCCTACATTTTTCCCTCTCTAAGAGCTGGAAGGCTCTGTGTGGCACCTGGCTTGGGCTCACACTGGTGTTTGGCACATTTATGTTCCTTTCATCTTTTATGTTAGAGGAACCTGCTGTTGGTGTCTGCCCTCATTTTTGTTTGATTTTCTCTTTGGTCTGCTTTCTTTAGATGAGTGAATGATTGTACCAGGGTTCTTACTGTTAGGCCCCTCAGATTCCTTTTGAAAATGGAGTATAAATAAATGCCCAGCTTATGAACTCAACCTGATAATTGCAATGAAGCTTATCAGCCAAAATACAGATGTTGGTTATAAAACAAAAACAGACCTAGATAGGTCAACTTGAGAGACTGAAAATATTTTGGCTTAGAATCTTCCTTTTCCGTTAATGTATGGGAGAAGAAGAGTGGATTTCCTGGAGTGGCCACTTGCAAGTGATTTTTCAATTTGAAACCAATTAGTATAAAAAGAATATTCATTCTCTATCTTTAGAATTTGGCTTGTCATTTAAAAAAATAATTGGAGATTGATTAATAATCTCTAGCCAATGAAATGCTTGGGTGACTTAGAAATTTTTTATTTTTTTTCTTTCCCATTGCCGTTGAGTTGATTCTGATTCATAGCAACCGTATAGGACAGAGTAGAACTGTCTCATAGGGTTTTCAAGGCAGTAATCTTTACAGAAGCAGATTGCCACATCTTTCTTCTCCAGAAAGGGTGGTGGGTTTGAACCAGTGACCTTTTGATTAGCAGCTGAGCACTTAACCACTGCACCACCAGGGCTTCTTATGTTTTTTTTCTTTAAAACTTCATAGAAACACATTTCTTGAGAATGCCATGTTCATCGTATTTAAGTTTATTATAGTTTAATTTCTGATGTCCCAGTGATATCCTGGTTGGTACTAAATATTGATAAAAAATATTGATGAAAGGGTTAAAAAAATAAGCTAGCAATTGAGTCTAGTCTAATGGGTGACCTCTTTCCAAAACTTTAAAAAACTTAACCAATATGTTTCTCAAATACTGTAGGGATCACTGTTGTGGTATACCTTGACAAAGTATAACTCTTTAGATCACATAGTAGATAGTGATAAATATTTAAAGTATATTTGAAAAGTTTTTAAAATTGAACATAAAACAGAATGTTTCAACTAAAATCTCACCTGCTGGGGGAGGGAGTGTGTGGAAAGCCAATTGTGAACACACTGTTCTAAGTCCTTGAGTTGGCACTCCTGAGTTGGTCAACAGCAGTTTTCCTGGATGTAGCGGAGAGATATCCTGGTTCCAGCTTCACATTCTCTGATTGCCATTTTAAAATCTGGCAATACCTTTCTACTTTTTCAAACCAGTTCTTGAATATATTTCAGGAAAAATAGATGCATTAGCTTGACATGAAGAAAAATAACTAGAAATTACTTTGGCACTTAGAACTGGCAGCCTAAGGATCAGAATTTGAAGTTTGCTGCTCAGACATCTCTTGGGCTACTTCTTCCTAAAACTACCACTGACATTAACAGATACACAGTTGTTGGAAGGACAGTGTTAGAGCCTTTTTGGTGGATTTGAGAAGTTCTGTAAATGTGGTCAATAGGGTAGTTGGTTATACAGTAGCCATGTGTCTTAGACTGTGTTCTCTAGAGAAGCAAAATCAGTAAAGAAGCAAAATCAGTAAAACGTATAAATGTATATATAGAGAGGTTTATATCAAGGAAATGGCTCACGTGGTTTTAGAGGCTGGAATGTCCCAAGTTCATGGGTCAGAATAGAGGCTTCTCCTGATTTACATAGCTGCTGCAAACCCAAGATTGGCAGGTCAGAGAGTAGGGCTCTTGCTTACAGGCTTCAAAGATCAATGAATGCCAAGATTGGCAGGCAAGACCGCAGGTAAGCTGCTAGCTCAATTCCCAAAACCAGAGGTCAGACTAACGGGAGCCAGCTGCAGGATCCAGAGCAACCAGAAGCACACGAGCCTTGCCAGAACGTCCCTTATTTTTGATGCAGGCCACATGCCAAAGGAAGCTCCCTTTCAACTGATTGGCTACTCAGTTCAGAGCCCATCGTGGAGGCGATCACATTATATCAAATCTCATCATGGAAGTGATCACAACATCATATGACTGCCAGACTTCATCGTAACTGCCAAACCACTGAGAATCATGACCCAGCCAAGTTGACATACAACCTTAACCATCACACCAGGATTAGCCCTTTTTTAATGATTAAGCACCAGACGTATCAGTATAAAGCTAAACGTCTTGACCATATAAGCAAACTAGCAGAAATTGAGGTGCAGGATAATCAAGGCCAAAGTTGCAGGCCATATTTTAAAGCATGAAAACCCCAAAGCAAACACTAAGAACATAAAAAACAAAAAAAGTTTGAACTTCAAAGCATCAAAAACGAGTACAGTTGGCCTTGTTTATTGGCCGTTGTAGAGAAGGAATAATATCTCTGTGGCAAATACATCCCCATCTTTTCTAGGAAAAACTTGATCTCAGATATTTAATTTATTTTTGTATCTGGAAAAGTGTCGCCACAGGCATTCCTTATGAGTGTGAAATTCCACCACAGAACTATCCATGTATTCAAAATAAATTAATTTTTTACAAAACAAAAATTTGTCCTTTGAATACCAGAACATTTAATATCTTTTATGTGAAACTTTAAAATATACTCTTTGCTTTCCTGTGGAGAACTTAGCATGATTTAATCTTCTTTGATGACACAGGCCATACTTTATAATAGGGTTTGGTAATTGAAGGCCTTGAAGAGGTTGAATAATGTTTGGAGGAGGTAATACTAGAGGAAGTGAGGTAAAAGACTAAGGAGTGCTGATCTGAGTAAGTGGGATGCTCATAATTGAGGTTTTAGAGGTGATACATTTATTGAGGACAACAAGGTCTAGGATAGAGGCTCTCAACCTGGGTACCTAAGAGAATCACTGGAGAACTTAACAATATACCAATGCCTGGGCCCTACCCCAGTATTCTCAGAGATGTAGGATCCTTACAGCTTTTGACTTCACCATCCCTCATTTGTGGCCCTCTTCGTTATGGTCCAAAATGGAGCTCCATCATTTACATTGACATTCTAAGCAGTGGCATAGTGGAAAGGAAGAAGGAACAAAGGGCAAATCAGCTGTCTCTTGTAGTAAGTTCCTGGAAGCTGCCACATGATACTTCTGCTTACATCCCATTGCCCAGAACCTGGCTGTAAGGGAGATTGGGATATTTAGTCTTCATTCTGCATAGTCGTATGCCCAGCTAAAATTCTATTATTATGGAAGAAGGGATATTTTAAAACAAGCTAGCTTCTCTACCACAGAAGGGTAGTGGGTTATATAGTCTGATAATACGACCTTTGGAGAAGCTGGTGGTTTTGAAGATTGAAAGTGCTAGTGGGGAACAAGAAAGGTATCTCTTCCACACCAGCTTCTCAGGTCCATGGGTGGAAAAGGGGAAGCAGCCTCCAGTTGAGAAGGATGCAGTTCACTGAGTGATTTCTTTGGGGGACAACCACGTATCAGGGCAAGAAGGGAAAATACAGAGAAGTTAAGAATATACTTGAGGCTAATGAGTGGGGGCTAGCCAGACCGAGAGAGACCACCTGGGTGCCGAGTGCTAACTAAGCCTCATGAGGTATGATGTAATCTATCAGTGGTGCAGCTGATAAGAGCCCTGAACATGGAGGCTCAGAGGAGCTTCCTGGTTAGTGACCATGCATAGGAGAGGGTAGCACATCCTTTTTTGGGACATGGAACCCTCTGTACTGTGACCCCTCCCAGACCTCACCCTACATATTTCTTTGTATTCTTTTTTAATATATATTAAAGCAATTTTTGCAGGTATGGTATTTCCCTTGAACTCTAAGCCATTCCAGCTAATTATAGGACCCAAAGGAATAGCAGGGGCTGGCTAGTGTGAAGTGGGGGGAGTCATATGGACTCCTGAGCTTGTGGCTGGTACCCTGAGGGGGGTAGAGAAAAACCTCAAATTTAGTACTGACCGGTCTGAAGTGGAGGGAGTCATGTGGACTCCCAAGTTTGTGGTTGGTATCTGCTGATCTAGCCCCAGGTAGCTAGGGTCAGAGCAAGGGACTGCGTGTGGGCAACTGGGGTCTGAACTGAACAGGGAAGGGAAGCCGAGATTTCCATAGGACTCAGTCGGCATGTGGAATGGGATTTGTTATCTGCCACACAGTCTGGTGTCAGGAGTGGTGATCTAAGTCTACCCGGACTGATATACATAACTTGGCATCTCCTCATGGATGTTTTATAGGCATCTCAACCTACCTCCACATTCCCAAAACAGAACTATTGGTTTCCCACCGCATGCCTGACATCCCTCGCAGCCTTCTTCATCTCAGTAAATATCACCACCATCCACTAAGTTGCTGAAGTTAAAAACCTAAGTGAAGTCCTTGGTTCTCCTTTTCCCTCTTCCTTCCACCACATCCAATCAGCAAGTCGTTCAGTCCTGCCTCCAAAGTACATCCCAAGCCCACATAATTCTCTCCATCACCACTGCTTCCATCCTTGCCCAAGCCACCATTATCTCCCACCTGCACTATTGCAGTAACCTCCCTACTCCCACTTTTTCTTGTCATAATTCAATCTCTAGGAGTGGCAGAGTAGTCTTTAAAAATATAAATCTAGTAATTCAGTGCCTTCCCTTCGCACTAGAATGAAATCCCAACTCCTTACCATGGCCCAGGTATGTGATCTGATGCCTGCCCGCCTCTCTGACCTTATTTTGTACCCCCTGCTAGAGACACACTGCGTGTCTTCACTTGGGACCTTTGCACTTATTCTCCTGTTCCCTGGACAGCATTTCATCATTGGTTACTTCTCATCACCCAGGTTGCACATGTCACCTCCCCAGAGATGCTTGCTTTAATGTAGTTCCCTCCTATCTCCCTGTGTGTTTACTTGTCTGTTGTCTGCCCTATTCCACTGGAACTAATATACTCCATGAGAGCAGGGACCACGTCTACCTTGCTCATCTCTGTAGTCCCAGTGCTTAGAATAGTTAACAACCTCTAGTAGAAACAAAACAAATAGTTGTTGACTGCCTGAATAAAAAATGTTTGGAACCTAGTTTAGTTTTTTGTCATATCATTTCCATTGTTATCTCGTTGTAATTATGACTGCCACCAAGAGTAATGACTTCCTGATTACTATTTCTAAGAGCAGTAACTTTCTAGTTTACTACTTCTAATCCATGAGGGGCTAGGAAAACCTGTTAACTAGCCTTGTTAAAGAATTGCATGTGAAGAATGGGAGAATTCAGAAGTAAAGCACAACATTAGCAAGGGGGCATTGTGCTTGCCACCTCCTGATCTCTGAGTCTTTTCTTTGCTAAGAGATGTCCAGTAGCTGTCTTGCCCAGGTCTTTATCAATCTAGTCTTGCAGGAAATACAAGGGAAGAAGAGAAGTTGGATGATCTTTAACCAACAATGACTGGTTGTCAAAATATGGGAGAAGGAGTGGTCTGAAAGGTAGAGAAGGGGCAACTGAGAAGGGTACCTTCTTGCAAGTTCTCGATGAAAAGTGGCTCCTGATAAATGTGTCTTCACTGGCTCTAGGGAAAGGGGCTGGGAAGGGTGAAGATGAGTGTTCTCTTGGTCTGCGAGGTTACTTCTGTAAGATCACCTTAATACATTTCCAGACAAGATTTTAGATAATGGTGTTTTAAGCAGAGGATTATTGCTTTCCTTTTAAGTTAATAAGTTGCCCTAAAGTAGAAGATAATTACACTCAAAGATTTTAAACCCATTAATTCATTGCCTCATATGTCAGGGAAATGGAAATGGATGGGAAACGACCCCTCCTCTCAAGAAACACAGGGGCTTAGGATGAAGGCTATAGTCAACAGATTTGTAAACAATTAGCTATTATATACTGTTTCCAGGACTGTTAAAAAATATGTGTAGGATACTAAGGAAGTACATTGTAATAATGATTTCTCATGCTTCTGAAGAGAAAATCTCCGTGGATGTTGCCCAAGGTGGATGCTACACTGAATTTTGGTCATTAGTGGGTCATGAGGTAAAGAAGTTCCTGTGTACAAGCTTTTGTTGTACATTTGGTTTTTTAAAAGCTATGTCAATACATCCATCTTTTCTGTGACCTAAATGTCTCCTATTTTTTCTTCCTCTAGTGGTTTCTAATTGCCAACAGATCTTACAAAGTCAGTGCAGCGAGCTCATTTTTCTTCAGTGGTGTATTTGTTGGCGTTATCTCGTTTGGTCAACTTTCAGATCGCTTCGGAAGGAAAAAAGTCTATCTTGCAGGTAATCTCCTATAGTGTTCATGAACTGAGTAAGAGGCCTTACTTCCTTAAGGTTCTCAGGGAACTAAATAAGGAGGACTCTTAGCTCTACTCTGACAACCATGAGGTCACCGTGAGCTGGAGTCGACTTCACAGCTACTGGCTTAGTGGTTAAGAGCTCGTTTGCTAACCAAAAGGTCAGCAGTTCAAATCTACCAGCTCCTCCTTAGAAATCCTGTGGGACAGTTCTTCTTTGTCCTAGAGGGTCACAGTGAGTCAGAATCGACAGCAATGGGTTTTTTGGGTTTTTTTTTGGTATTTGTTTAAGGTTCTCAGGAAATTGCCACTTGGACACAGAGCTGATTTTTATCACATTGAGAAGAGCCCAAACTGCAACAGAGTTCCTCCTGGCCAAGCATATGTTAGTGGCCAGCACACCTGGTCAAGGCCAGATATTTGCATTGTATACTTTTCATAAATGGTGGTGCTTCCTGCAACCTCCAAACTCCAATTTATGTCTTGTTTCTAAGGAGAAAAGTCAAAGATAGAGACAGTCTACTAGATCCATTTCCTTATATCCCTCTGTGTGGATTCATTGCAAATGAGCTCTGCAGGGCTCGGCATAGTTTTCTCAACAAGCTAAGTGTGAGCTAGGATTTTTCAAGTTCTGGCATTATAATGAATAACTGAAAACGGTGATGGGCGGAAATCGACTTGTAACAAAGAAAGAACATCTCAATTTTTCTTTATAGTTTTTAAGAGAAACTTTAAAATAAAAAACTAGCTCAGAAAATTTAAATTTGCAAAGGTTCATCTTTCCAAAGTAATGAATATTATTTATTACTTTCATCAAATGCTGTTTTGCCTCTGGATAATGAATACTGTTCTTTTCTTGCTAGGTTTTGCTCTTGACATCTTATTTGCTATTGCAAATGGATTTTCCCCATCATACGAATTCTTCGCAATAACTCGCTTTCTGGTGGGCGTGATGAATGGAGGAATGTCGCTGGTGGCTTTTGTCTTGC
Source organism: Loxodonta africana (assembly GCF_030014295.1). Taxonomy (NCBI): domain Eukaryota; kingdom Metazoa; phylum Chordata; class Mammalia; order Proboscidea; family Elephantidae; genus Loxodonta; species Loxodonta africana. The sequence goes on along the minus strand of NC_087344.1, from coordinate 159,521,118 downwards.
TAAACGAGTGTGTGGGCACCGCCTACTGGGCACTGGCAGGTACTGCATTCGTAAATCCACGCAGATCTGGAGATGGTGAGCAGCTTCAGAAAACCTCGTAGGGAGCCTTTTTAACCCTAGAGTCTGAAAATGCATTTGGATCCGAGTGGCTCTATGCAACAGTTAGACTTGTTTTTCTGAGTTTGTTTTATATGACTGTGAATGAGTCATGTTATTCACACTCTTCTGTTAAAAGTCTCCCCTGGTGTCTACCTCAGAGATGGTGGGCTTATGACCTCAGGGGTTGCCTGTAGATAATTGTGGAGAATGATTTTCCCAGGAGGGCATTGACTGCCTTTTACCTTAACCTGAAAGAGAGTCCTGGTATAGGAAATAAGGAGAAACTCCTTTTTTGTAGCCTTCTTATTATATTTTATTAAATCCTTGTTTCATTGCCCTTTCTGGTTTTTTATAGTTTTCTTTACGACAGGAGATAGTATTTTTGTAGCATTTCTTTACTGGTTCTTACATTCCCAAGTTGAACCCATATTTTATATTATTTTTAGCTATCCTGTAGTGTTGTCGAGAACTGCGTATGTAGTTCATTAATTTTATTATGTATGCAGTTCTTGAGAAGATTGAGAAATGATAGGGCCGATGATGGGCCAAGTGAAGGATTGGTTTATTCCAAGTGCAATGGGGAGCCAGAGGGGAGTATTAAATAGAGGTGTGATGTGATCTTATATACAGACCCTGGTAGGTGAACAGAGAACAGATTATAGAGGAGTGAGTATAGAAATAGAGGGATCATTCTGGAGACTGTTGTGGTTGGCCACATGAAACCTGATGGTGGCTTACACAAGGTAGAAATCAGTAGAGAGAGAGGAAAGAGGGTGCACTGGAGCTGGAATTTAATGGGACCATGACTTAGTAAAGGATCAACAATGACAAGAAGCCCTAATCTTAGAGGCCAGGTGTATTTGATGCACAGTAATGCATCCATGGACACCCTCGTGGCATAGTGGTTAAGTGCTATGGCTGCTAACCAAAAGGTCGGCAGTTTGAGTCCACCAGGTGCTGTTTGGAAACTCAATGGGGCAGTTCTGCTCTGTCCTATAGGGTTGCAATGAGTCGGAATTGACTCATCGGTAATGGGTTTGGCTTGGTTTTGTTTAATGCAACCATGATAGCATTGATTATCTTAGATTTGCAGGAAAACCCCACTGTCCCCATTCCCTTACTTATCAAACCACGTGTTCTGATTTGGAGTTCTGAAAAGAGGGTCCCTGAAGCTGTCACTTCAGCTCTCCTTTTTGGTTCCCCCTTTTCCTTGCTAGGGCCAGCAGTATGCAAGTCCTCATTTTTTGTTAGTGATAATCTATGGACAGGAATCAAAACATTTGTTTTACAGGATTGCTTGTTATAGACAGTTTTTGTTAAAAAATGAACAAAGTCCTATTGCTGTGGGAGACCCACAACAATGGTTCTTCCATAGAAGAAAGATGTGACAGAGAAACGGTACAGGATGCTGGCTTTCCAATCAGTCAGACCTAGGGCCAAGTCTCGGCCCTGCTGTAGGCACCCCTCTATCCTTAGCTTCACTTCGCCTCCCTGAGCTATTTCCTCACTTCGGTGTAAGGCTGATAACAGCACATGCTTTCAGGGACGATGTAAAACACTTAATGCTCACTAAACAGTAGCTGTTATTCCTGGGTGGTACAGGTGGTTGATGTGCTTGGCTGCTAACCAAAAGGTTGGAGATTCTAGCCCACTAAGGGATACCTTGGAAGAAAGCCCAGTTGATCTACTTCCAAAAAACCAGCCATTGAAAACCCTACGGAGCACAGTTCCACTCTGACACACATGGGGTCTCCGTGGGTCAGAATCAACTCGACAGCAAGCGGTTTTATTATTACTGCTAGTGGCGATAGTAGCAGTTATAGAAAGAACTTCAGAGGTATAGAATTTGCAGATACATTGGACAAGCCAGTGGAGTTTAGTACACATCTAAGTTTTTATTTAAAAAAATACAGGATTTTTTTTTGCAATCCCAAGATTGATATTTTTCCCATCAGTGTGCTGACAAAAATCTGTACTTCATGGAGCTTGTATTCTATTTGAGAAAGACAGACAAGAAACAAGTGCTTATAAATATATGTCTGATGGTGATAAATAGAGAATGACGATAGGGAGAACTGCTGAGTGAACTGTGATTAAAAATAGAGATTTTAGGGACAACCTCTGTGATAAACTCCTTGTATTGCAATAACCTCATGACCCAACAACCCTGTCCCCCACATATGGCAAAAAAAACTTCCAAGACTCGGCCAGAGGTTCAGGCAGATATTTGTACAATGTCCAATGCAGAAAGCATTTGAGTGGGCCCTTAAAATTCATTGTGTCCACACGTGATTTCCATTTTTCATCTGTTGTTCCTCTATTTTTGACTCATTTGCTGACTGTCTTCTAGTTTTATCATCTGCTGTGTGATATTTGTGTAGATCTTTCTTTTCTGCTCTGCCCCTTACACTTGCCAGGGTAGGGCTGACATCTTACAAGGAAGGAATTGGCTCTATGACTTGGGTCGGAAATGGTGCTACAGATGGTGCTTTCCCCAGTAACAGGTCTCTTTTTTCTTGAATTAGGATCCATTGGTGGCCTGTTCTTTGCAGTTGGCATTGCCCAGTATGCCCTGTTAGGATACTTCATCCGCTCCTGGAGGACCCTTGCCGTTCTGGTTAACCTGCAGGGAACAGTGGTCTTCCTCTTGTCTTTGTAAGTAGCTTTTCCTTTTAGAGTTTTTTCATGTACTAAGTGGAAGGAATGTCTTAAGAGGATGTAGGTCAATGAGCAGCGTTATTCCCTTTCAGGAGCTTGCCTGAACTGACTTTGGTGAAGAACTAAATTCTGCAAGTGCTCCAATGCTTGGCAGCTCCTGGGAAGAGGAGATGCTTAATTAATTCAAAATGCAGGTATCCCTTGTTTAAAGTAACCTCTCAGTAGACTGCATTTTAACCTCCAGATTGTTGGTGTAGGGGACTAATTTCTTTTTTAACCCAAATCCTCAAGCTTAAAGAGCTTTAGGCTGCATCAGGTCACACGCTAGGCGTGATATTAATAGAACAATATATTCATATTCGATGTGTGGCAGTTATTCATCCTGTAGAAAAGTATCATTTCTGGAACTCTAAAGGTAGGCACAGGAAGATTCTCAGATGTGGGGGAAGTCCTAGTAGAGATTAGACTCAGAGTTACAACAGGACGAATCCCTGGTCAGAGCAGGGCTCTACAGAGGGCTCACCTAAGATGTTCCACCGTGGGGCTATAAAACACCCAGGGTTACAACGTGAGCCACCAACCTAGGCCCATCTCACCAGACGTTTTTAACGTGGCTCATGAAGGGTTTTTCTCCTCTGAGGTATCAGACCTCTTATTTTAATCATTAAAATCTTTGGGATAAAGAAAATGTTCAGCCAATGGTGTCTACTTTTTTACTCTGCTGTATAGTGAGGGATACCTGTAGTAGTGCTTTGATTCAGATAATTCTTAAATTTATTAGCTCTTTAGTTCAGATTCTGCTCATTGAGATTTGGTGGTGGGCTGAACTGAAGTTTGTTTTCATGCTGTCTTTGAAAGCAAGGGCATTGCTAGGTGAGAAAGTGAATATAGCAGAAATAGTTAACCTGTATTAAAAAAAATTTATTAAATGCCTATAGGTATATGAATTGGAGTGAGGTAGTTTTATTAGAAAGGACAACTGACAATATTTTGTTAGTTTATGTATTATAAATATTTGGAAGTAATATATGGGTACCTAGTATTTTATTTTTTTAGTATACTACTTTGAGTTAATGAGCATTCCTTTAAGTAGCTGTTGAATAAATGAATTTTCAAGTATTTAGTACATCTCATGCTTCTCAATGCCATCTGAATCTCATTTCTCCTTCAGTAGCAGTGTGGTTTTAGTGGATAATCCAAGCCATTCTGCTTTTCTCTTTCCAAATTGTAGTCTGAGTTTATTACAGCTCAGTGCTAGGAAATGCCATGAAAAACAGAAAATGGAAAAGACACCATAAATGTTAAATAGGTACATACTCCATAATTCCATTAGTGAAAGGCTCCCCATTTTATCTTTCCTGATTTTCTACTGCCCCCTTTTACTTACCCTGTGTTCTAGGCAAACTAAGCTGCTTGTTGTTCACAGTGGGCACCTTATGCTTTTCTGCTTCCAGGCCCCCTCCTCATGCTGTGTCTGCCCTTTTAACACCCTTTTCCCCATTTCCTCTTAGTTAGTACTCAGCCTTCTCAGTTAGCTCAATGCTGCCCCCTCCATAAAGCCTTTCCTGATCATACCGCCAGCTACAGATTATTCTCTTTCTTTCCTGAAATTCCATAGCACTTAACCCAGACCCTTCGAGTGGTGCTCCTATTTCTGCCTCAGACTGAAGCCATCTCTCTTTCTAAACAGAGAACTCTGCCGCAGCAGGCTGTGTTTTCCCTTTGTGACACTTCCCCTAACACCAAAGCCCAGGGTCTTCCACAGTAGATGCTTTGTGCCCACTGGATGAATGTTGGCCCCAAAACATTTTGAAATACCGTTAGAATAAGCCTATCAGTAACACAAGAAAAAGTCACATGATTTTAGAGTCAACCCTTGTTTTTTCCTACCAGGAATATTCTTTCATAGCTGTAAAATTCTTCATTTTCACCTTACTTGATTTGAGTAGTTTTATTTTCTAAAATTCGGTACCTCCTTAACTGACAAAGATTTACCACATTAAAGATATTCAGAGACCATTTTTAAGCAGGGCAGATTGTTAAGTGAGCCTTGTGGCTTCTGAAGGTGACCGTGGAGTTTTATGGAGGGCGGCATGTCTTAGAAAGTTCAGAGGCCTGCTTTTTCCTTTAAAAATGTGTTTTGTTTGCATAATAAGCACAGGCTAGAACTTGTAGCACCAAATCGGTCCGTTGGCAGGCAGGTGAGCCTTTGTATCAGTAGGCTTATTGGCCTTGTCAAAATGAGGAGAAATATGAAGTTCAAAGTTTGCACAATCAAGACAGCTCTTTCCCAAGTGGAAATCGTTTTATCAACTCATCAGAGCCACATTTCCAAAACCTGGATAGCTCTCAAATATCACCTTTAAAAAAATTTACCTCAAAAATTTTAAGGTAATTTTGGTCACTTATAGTTTTGAAAACACAGGGTAGCTTAAAAGGAGGGGAAATGGCTGACATTACCCAAAAATACTGACTGTTGATATCTCGGTATATTTTCTTCTTGGCTGTCTTCTACTGCTCCTAATCCTCCTCAGTTTTAATTTTTATGGTCATATACTTTCTAGAGTGTTTTCTTCACTTATTTTTCTGTCCAAAGTGTATCTTTAGTTGCCACGAGTCAGCAACTAACAGCAACAACAGTATAGCTGCCTATTGTATTAATGGAAACACTGGTGGCATAGTGGTCAAGAGCTATGGCTTCTAACTAAAAGATCGGCAGTTCGAATCCACCAGGCGCTCCTTGGAAACCCTATGGGACAGTTCTACCCTGTCCTGTAGGGTTACCATGAATCATAATCAACTCAATGGCAATGGGTTTTGTTTTTTGTTGTATTAATGTAATATACTTTCTTACTAAAAGTCATTTTTTTTGTATTGTTAGACCCTGGTTACTTTATACTCCTTCATTTTTGTAAAGTATCTCTTCAGTGAATATCCTTGAAATAAAAAAATAAAAATAAATTGTATATATATTCATCACCGGTAGTCTTCTTTTAATTTTTTTTTTTCAAATTTGTATTTAGACTTAATCAGATAATTTTACATAGTCCTCCTGTGACCCACAGTGATTTGAGCCTCTTGATCCAATTGACAATGGGCAGACCTAACTTTCAACACGATAACTCTTTTACTTGATTCTTCCCTTCAGTGGCAGTAATGGTCATCAGATGACAATCAAGAGTAATAAAGGGATTTTTCAGGATGTCATAGATGGCCTTTGTTCCTGGGTTTGTTGTCGAACAAATGTGCATGAGTATTTCCTCCTTACTAGCAAAACTCCTGGGAAAAATCCTGCCTTTTTGTTTCCATTGTCTTCCCACTCGGCTATCACAGTGCTTTGTACAAAATGTATAAGCGCTCTGTAAGTGGTCATTGGTGGACTGGCTGTACATTAAGGTTCCAAATTGTATAGAGTTTATTGCCATTTCAGTATGCTACTTAAAGGCACAGCGAATTCTAAAAGACATGTTAAATAGCCAATATTATTTATCCAGGTTTTGATTTAAGAGCCCTGGTGGCACAGCGGTTAAGTGCTGGGTTGCTAACAGAAAGGTCAGTGGTTCAAACCCACCGGCAGCTTTTCAGGAGAAGGATGTATCAGTCTGCTTCTGTAAAGATTTTCAGCTTTGGAAACCCTATGGGGGCAGTTCTGCTCTGTCCTATAGGGGTCGCTATGAGTTAGAATCGACTCAACCTCAGTGGGTTTGGATTTTTTGGGAAGTTTTATGCAGATGAGGTCATACTAGATCAAAAGATACTTCATGTGTTTAGTAAATAAAGTTTCCATGTTCCTGTCATAGTTTGTCTTCAAAAGCCCTCTAAAACTGCATGCAGAACTGTGAAGAAATGAAAGGATAGATAACATCTAAGTCTTGACGCTTTGAAGATAGCAGTGGCAATATAAATGCTTGACACTTTGTAGTTATATTAGAAAATAACCTTTATTGTAACTAGAAGTTAACCAGAAGATACCTGTCTTAGTTATCTACTGCTGCTATAACAGAAATACCACAATACAACAGAAATTTATTTTCTCACAGTTGGGAGGCTAGAAGTCCGAATTCAGGGTGCTGGCTCCAGGGGAAGGCTTTTTCCCTGTGTCGGCTCTGGGGGAAGGTCCCTCTTCCTGGGTGATCCTCATGTGGCTTGGCACCTGTCTTCCCCTATCTCTGCCTGCTTCTCTATGCCTAATCTGCTCTTTTATATCTGAAAAGAGATTGACTTAAGACACACCGTATGCTATTACTGTCTAATTTTCATAATAAAATCCATTCCCAAATGGAATTATAACCACTGGTATAAACCAAAACAAACAAGCAAACAAACCCATTGCTGTTGAGTCAACTCTGACTTGTAGCAACCCTGTAGGACAGTAGAGCTGCCCCATAGGGTTTCTAAGGATCAGCTGGTGGATTCGAACTGCTGAGCTCTTAACCATTGGGCTACCAGGGCTCCATCACTGGTATGGGGGTTAGGATTTATAATACATATTTTTTGGGGGGGGAGTGGGGGGCATAGTTCAATGCATAACAATACCTTTTATTCTTCACGGTCTTTGGGGATTGGGAAGTATCCTCAGAGTATAATAAAGCTGGTATGTCAAGGTGATTTGAGTATTTTGATACTCAGAAGTAAACATTCAAAAGTGATGATTCAGTGGTAGAATTATCGCCTTCCATGTGGGGGACCTGGGTTCAGTTCCCAGCCAGTGCAACTCAAAACAGCCACCACTTGTCTGTCCGCAGAGGCTTGCTTGTTGCTGTGATGCTAAACAGGTTTCAGTGGAGCTTCCAGACTATGGCAGACGAGGAGTAAAGGCCTGGCAATCTGCTTGTGAAAATCAGCCACAACAGTCCAGTCCTGTTGTATGTGGGGTCACCATGAGTCGGGGCCAACTTGATGGCACCTAAGAACGTGGTAACACTCAAAAGTACCCAAGATGTGATAAACGCTGTTTAATTTTTTTGTGTAATCTTGATATACTCCCTGTTGTTGTTGTGTGTTGCTGAGTCAATTCTGACTCATAGCAGCCCTACAGGACAGAGTAGAACTGCCCCATAGAGATTCCAACGCTGTAAATCTTTATGGAAGCAAACTGTCAAATCTTCTTCCCACAGAGCAGCTGGTGGGTTTGAACCGCCAACTTTTCGGTTAGAGCCAAGCACTTTAACTACTGTGCCACCAGAGCGCCTATATAATCCCTACCTCCTGAATCACCACTATTTTTTAAAATTTATTTTTTATGATAATGAAGATTTGTATTTTCTTTGTGAGACTTTTTTGGAACTTAAAACCAGTGTGTTTAAGGTGTGATTCTGACGACACTCAGCTAGGATTTACAGCCATATCTTTAACCTGTGAATTTATGAGGAACTCATTTACTCAGTATTATAGACTTAGTAACTTGCCATTCAGATACCAAATTTTTAAACTTTAAACTTCAAGAAATAAATTTTTTTTTTGGCCACTATTGAAAACATATTCTTGGTTTTTTATGCATAAAGCTGGCCACTGTTTAATGTTGACACATGGTTGAAAGTAGCCCTCTCTGTCTGACACACATCATTGAGAAAGTCAAGCTGCAGCCTAACTGGGATCCACTTGTGGTGAGAGAATCCTCATACTGAGTAGGTGTTTTTTTCTCCTTCCTCTGAATATACAGCCTTTAATGACATCTCTTTCAGATTCATTCCTGAATCACCTCGTTGGTTATACTCCCAGGGTCGACTGAGTGAGGCTGAAGAGGCTCTGTACCTCATTGCCAGGAGGAACCGCAAGCTCAAGTGCACCTTCTCCTTAACACACCCGGCTGACAGGAGCTACAAGGAGACTGGAAGTTTCCTGGACCTGTTTCGTTATCGTATCCTCTTGGGGCACACTCTGATCCTGATGTTCACCTGGTAATTATGTATACGGGGTACTTTACTGATCTTCAACAGCCCAGGTTGCTAGAGGTATTGATGGCCTGTTCCTTCGTCAGAGTTACGGGAAAATTTACCTCTTTTGTGATCATGAGGTGGTTTTCCCAGAAACAAAGCCCTCCTTTAGTACCTGGTGTTGTGCGTGCCTGAGGCCAGAGTTGATGGTCCCTGTTCAGTAGGTTTCCTGATGTCAGTAGACTTTGGAAGCACATATTTGCACGTATATATTTAAGCCAAAAAAGAAGACAAGAAGCATACAAGAAACAGAGGAGTTTTTAAATAGGACTTCAGAGATACGTACCTTTGGTTTTGGCACTAAGCAGTCTGATAGTACGTTCTAATGGCAGTGCTCTGTGGTGCATTTTATGTGGTGTTCCCACTCACTAATTCACCGGGATGGCTATATGTTGTCCTTTGTATAGGCGGGATCTGGGAGTCAGAAGTGATGGACTCAAAGCCACTTACACAAATCAGCGAACCAACTGATGAGCACTTTCAGAACCTGATTTTCTAGTTGTTTAGCTTATTCCAACCTGCCTTTCCCAATATTCTCAGCATTAATGTACATTGCGTTGAATGGTTCAAGTTGGCTCTACTTAACAAATGAAGTTGCAAAAACAGGGGAAATGGATGGGCAGTATGTGTATAATTTATGGAGTTCTCGTGTGTTTCAATATCAGATGTTCTGCTACAGTGCAGTCAGTGTTATTTGGTCCAGTATTGAGCACGCCCATCATAGCTACTGGCCTGAAAGCCTGTTGTGCTGTGGTTTATATAGATTTGCCATAAAGGCTGATGGAAACCTACATTTTCATGTGGGAATAAAGGAAAGTGATTTTACATGAAAGCGATCTTACGTATAAAGTTAAAGAGGACAGTAGGTGGAGAATCAGGAGCTGCAAAGATATTTTCCTATATCATGACTGTCTTTTCTTACCCGGCTCTGGCTGCCACCTGTGTGGTCAGAACCATGTCATACGACTCATGCTTTCCTCACAGAACCAACACAGGACTGGGAATATCACAGATGCATAATAAATGTTGAATAAAGGATGGAAGCTTGGAAGCATGGAGATTAACAGAGCCTGTGAAAGGCTTGGTGGCACAGCAGTTAAGCGCTCCGCTGCTAAGTGCAAGGTCGGCGGTTTGAACCCACCAGTTGCTCTGCAGGAGAAAAGATGTGGCAGTCTGCTTTCATAAAGATTTACAGCATTGGGAACCTTATGGGGCACCTTTATGACCTACAGGGTCGTTACGAGTTGGAATCAATTCGACAGCAGTGGATTTGGTTTTTTTGTTTATGAAAGCCAAACCTGATAACACAGCAAAAAGAAAAAAAACCAAACCCATTGCCATTGAGTGGATTCCGACTAATAGCAACCTTATAGGACAGAGTAAAACCACTCCATAGGGTTTCCAAGGAGTGCTTGGTGGTAGATGCGAACTGCTGACCTTTTGGTTAGCAGCTGAGCTCTTAACCATTGCACCACCAGGGCTCCGATAATACAGCATAACCCAAAATCCGTTGCCATTATGTCGATTCCGACTTAACCATTGCACCCCCAGGGCTCCGATAATACAGCATAACCCAAAATCCATAGCCATTATGTCGACTCCGACTCATAGCAACCCTATAAAACAGTAGAACTGCCCCATTGAGTTTTAAGGAGCGCCTGGTAGATTTGAACTACTGACCTTTAGGTAGCAGCTGTAGCACTTAACCACTACGCCACCAGGGTTTCCTAGCACAGCGTAGGAGCTACTATTCTGAGGTTCTATCTATCCAAAAGCAAATATTTACAAAGTATGTTCAGGTACTTAACCCGTTGCCTTCGAGTCAATTCCAAACTCACAGTGACCCTATAGGACAGAATAGAAATGCCCCATAAGGTTTCCAAGGAGTGCTTGGTGGTGGATTCGAACTGCTGACCTTTTGGTTAGCAGCTGAGCTCTTAACTACTATGTCGCCAGGGTTTCGGGTGCTTAGGGCTCCATAAAACTCTGCATTTGCATATCATGAGGACATTCGGTCAAACCCTCTGCTTTGGAGAAAGACCTGCTTGTTGAAGATTATTTACTCTTTTTTATTTCATTTTTTCTAGGCATAATAACTTTGGGGTTCTGGCCTTCATGGGATTAAAACAAACAAAACTAGATTTAGAGCCGGGGAGATAGCTCCTGTTTATCTTATCACTCAGGCAACCAAAGGAGCTCTTCTCAAACAAACTTCCTCCCCTCTGGGCTCAGAATGATGGTGGAGACAGTGTCCTTCCACATTGCGCTATTCCTTTTGAAGAGGCTATAAAATCCTAAAACCTTTCCTGTGCATCTGTCATTGAAGAAAAAGCCTTAACTGGGGAATAAAATTACACCTCTGTGTTTAACATCTGTTCCTTCGGTTGTTTTCCACAATCGTGCCTCCTTAAATAGTGCTTTCACGCCTTAACTGTACTGTTAAGTATTATGCAAGCATTTTACATTTTGTTGGGGGCACATAAAGAGGATTGAAATGCCTTTAATGGCTGTAATTACGGGTCCCAATGACTAACTGCCACCAAGGAGATTTTCAGAGTAGAGGCCCAGAATAGGGCCACCTTGCCCCGTGCTCTGCCGGTTCTCCCTTAGCAGCTGGTAACTTAGCTCCTTTATTTGTCCTGAACTGACTTTGTGCATTCTTGCCTGACTTAGACTATCACAACTTGGCTTAAATAACTATGTGCATTTTCATGGCCGGAATTAATTCACTGGAAATCTGTTTTAAATAGAGTTGTTATTATTGTTTCAACTTATTTGAACTATAGTGACCACTTTTCAACTTATAGTGACCACATGTGACAGAGTAGAACTGCCTCATAGGGTTTTCTAGGCTTTAATCTTTACCGGAGCAGATCGCTAGGTCCCTCTCCTTTGGAGCTGCTGGGTGTGTTTGAACTGCCAACCTTTTGGGTAGCAGCTCAGTGTTTAACTGTTACACCACCAAAAAACCAAACCAAACCCATTGCCTTTGAGTCAATTCTGACTCATGGTGACCCTATAGGACAGAGTAGAACTGCCCTGTGGGGTTTCCAAGGAGTGCCTGGTGGTGGCACCAGTGGTTAAATGTTTGGCTGCTAAACAAAAGGTTTGAATCCACCAGCCGCTCCTTGTTTGTTTGGTGGTGTAACCCCTTGCCGTGAGTCGACTCCAACTCATAGCGACCCTATAGGACAGAGTAGAACTGCCCCCATAGGATTTCCAAGGAGCACCTGGTGGATTCAAACTACCGACGTTTTGGTTAGCAACCGTAGCTCTTAACCACTGTAACAGCAGGGTTTCCGGTTACACCGCCAAAACCAAAAAAGCCAAACCCACTGCCCTCGAGTCAATTCCGACCCCTAGCAACCCTATAGGACAGAGTAGAACTGCCCCATAGAGTTTCCAAGGAGCGCCTGGCGGATTCAAACTGCTGACTTCTTGGTTGGCAGCCATAGCACCGAACCGCTACGCCACCAGGGTTGCCCGGTTACACTGCCAGGTCTCCTTAAAGGTAGAGTAAAAAAAAAAAAAAGTAGACTAGTACTAGTATGTACAACACATTAGGAGACAGCATTATGTTAAGAGGAGAGTCTCTACCTTAAAAAGCAAAGATTTTAAAAATATGTTAGAAAACTGTGGTTTTAAATTTGTTTAGTCTGCTGCTTACATGCAAGGTGCCGAGGGACAGGGCACACATATAACTCAGTGTCACCTTGCATCCGTGCACACGATGTCCTGGCTACAGCACTGCTCATTGTCCTTAGACAAGTGATGGCTCCACCCCATTAGAAGTGATGGGCAGTATGCTGCCTCTGAAGCGTTTGCTAGAGAAGGGTGAACCACTAACCAGCGCAGCCCCTGGGGTGTCTTCTTTCCTCACCGTGTCCCTCTCCAGACATCACCACAGCCCTGCTCAGCTGCCGATGCCGACCGGGGGTGAGCCCACGTGTGGCAGCACGGAAGTGTGTGGCAGCACGGAAGTGTGTGGCAGCACGGAAGTGTGTGTCAGCATAGAAGTGTGTGGCAGCACGGAAGTGTGTGGCAGCACGGAAGTGTGTGGCAGCACGGAAGTGTGTGGCAGCACGGAAGTGTGTGGCAGCACGGAAGTGTGTGTCAGCGTAGAAGTGTGTGGCAGCACGGAAGTGTGTGGCAGCACGGAAGTGTGTGGCAGCACGGAAGTGTGTGGCAGCACGGAAGTGTACGTCATAGGGTTTTTAGTGGCTGACTTTTCTAAAGGAGATCAATCGCCAGGTCTTTCTTCCAGAGCACCTCTGGGTGAACTTGAATCTCTAATCTTCTAGGCATTTGGCCCACTTTACCATTTTGTCAGAGATGGAAATAAAAGTTTCCCTTTCTGGTTTGATCCCATCATAGCTACAACTCTGGACTTTTTCAAAGAAAAAAACTACAAGGAAGCAATTGAGAACCTCCCCTTTATATACAACTTGTCAAACTGAATTTACAAAAGCATAAAAACTGGTGAACGTATAAAGTCCAGGTGTTTACTCTGTATGGGAGTTTATGTTTTCCAAAATGTATTCATATACTAGTAATGCCGAGCTTCAGGGTTTTGTTTCTAATAATGCCGTTTAGGCACAGACGTTCCTATCGCTCTCTTCACTCTGAGGAAGCCCCAACTTGGAGCTCTAGGTTGGCTCGTTGACTTAGCTCCACAGCCGCTTAGTTCCCAGACTCCAGGAGAGGTTCAGTGCCTGCCTTCTCCAGCGCCAGGGCCAGTGCCTGTCCCGAAGCTGGCCTCACAGGAGCTGCTCCCTGAGTGTTTGCTTTATGAAAGATATGCTTAAGCAAATGAACGGCTTTTTCAGTGGGCTTCTCCCCGTTCGGCCCCTACAGGTCTCCTCTGTACCTCCTAGACATTACCTCTCAGGGAAGCCACTTTGGCTTGAGCCTGTGGGATCCTGCCTCTGCCATGAGCCTAGTCTTTTGTTTCCTGTTCTGGATGTCTACAGCACATGCACCTGCTGAAGGCTGGATGGGGTTGGGAATGTGACCTGCAAGTGACTGGATCGTCAGTGGGTTGGAGTGCCAGCTGTTCCTGGCCTACAGGTGACCCTCTGATGGCCCAGTCCCCTCTCAGCGTACTTCTCAACACTACCCTCTGTTGGCCTTGCTTTGGGAGCTTTGTTCTAGAATCGTTCTGATAATATCACAGCAACTGTCTAAGGCAGGTGCTCCATAAATTGCTAAATAAACTAAGAAGCGAGTCATTGTCTTCTATTAAATGCAGAAATGCTTTACTAAAGCTCATTCAAACAATGGCCTTGCTCTTTCAGGGGCTGGTCCGCCATTTGCTTTATGTTGCATATAGACGTTGCACAAAGCATTTCCAAGGCCTCCTTTTATTTTTTTGTTTTTCGCTAGTGTAGGAATTTAGACTGAGATAAAAAGGTTAGTAGAAGAGTCAAGCTTATTGCTTGAGACAGATCACCTTATATCAAACCAGTATTTCTATCTTCTCTGGCAAATTCTTATGTGTTTTTTCAGTTGTCCTTCTTGTTCTTTGACTTTTCATTACAGGTTTGTGTGCAGCTTGGTGTATTATGGCCTAACTCTGAGTGCAGGTGATCTAGGTGGAAATATTTATGCCAACCTGGCCCTGTCTGGCCTCATAGAGATTCCGTCTTACCCTATCTGCATCTACTTGATTAACCAAAAATGGTAAGTATAGATGACTGTACAGTGCACCATACAGAATTCTGTCTGTCTCTTTTACCCGCTCACTGTTAAGTACATGCATACCTAAATATTATTGTCTGTGTCCGCATGGAGTATCTGCTAGTTGCTCCGTGCTGATTAGAGTTGCTTTAAGGCCAATTGCGGTTGGAATTCAGTTTTTAGTTCAGTATTTCTTGGGTTTCATGTTTATTACTTTATATATATATATATATATGTGTATATATTTAATCAAGTATTGGCAGAGATTACCATTTAATGGTTTTTAAGTAATTTGTTAGTCGTAATAGAATTAGTAGTTATATGCAGCTAGAAATCCATCAACCTGGTTAATATTATTTAGAAGTTCTTACAGGAAGACAAAAGACTGAGGACTTAGACTTTTCTTACCTCCCAAGATCTAGTTTATTTTGTCAAGGGAAGGAACATATCCTGCTTTTGCTACTCGATGTCAGTGGGCATGGTTTTAAAATACTTTTAAAAAGTTATTTTACAGAGCCCCTTTCCTCACTTTTCTCAGATAGCTTCCCAGGGCAGCTAAAAATCCCAGCCTATGTGAGCTAGCAATCAATTGGACTGTACCATTTCTCATTCTCCAGAAATCATCATTTTAACCCAAGACAAGCTTTGTTTAGCATTGGTACTTGGTGCTGTTGTCATGGATATTTAGTTTAGAGCATTTTGAAGAGCTGGTTTGGATTCTGTTAAATTGAAGGCATTTCTACCAGGGAGAATTCCCAGTTGCCTCTGCTGACCCCTCTGTTAGTGACTGCAACTTTTCTCGTCATGTCCCAAGAGCTGGCTCAGACTTCATGTTAAGAAATCTTCTCCCAACATCCCAATTTGTACCAAATGCCCTTCCTTTCCAATGCTATAGTTCCTGTGCATGCTTCTGACAGTCACTTCAAGTGTTATGAAGACGCTGTGAATGTGGGTATCTTAATATATCTTTGCATCACTAGTGCCTGCCTAGCATGGTACCTGACATTTGAGAGACATTTGATCGTGACTGTCAAATTAAGCAAAATGACGTGGAAAAGGAGACTCAAGACCTTCAGTGTCTCCTAGCAGTTACTTCCTGTTATGGATTGAATTGTGTTCCCCAAAAATTTGTGTGTCAACTTGGCTAGGCCAGGATTCCCATTATTGTGTGATTGTTCACCATTTTATCATCTGATGTGGTTTTCCTGTGTGTTGTAAATCCTACCTCTATGATGTTAATGCGATGGGATTAGTGGCAGTTATGTTAATGAGACAGGACCCAATATACAAGATTAGGTTCTGTTTTCAGTCAGTCTCTTTTGAGATATAAAAGAGAAGTGGGCAGAGAAAGAGGGAAACCTCTACACCAAGAAACAAGAGCCCGGAGAATAAAATGTCTTTGGGCCCGAGGTCCCTGCACTGAGAAGCTCCTTGACCAGGGAATAACTGATGACAAGGACCATCCTCCAGAGCTAACAGAGAGAGAAAGGCTTTCCCTGGAGCTGACACCCTGAATTTGTACTTTTAGCCTCTAAACTGTGAGAGAATAAATTTCTCTTTGTTAAAGCCATCCACTGTGGTATTTCTGTTATAGCAGTACTAGATAACTAAGACACCACCAGAGTTGGGATTAAAACTTAAAACAGTGAGAAGGAACTCTGGCTTTGGAGTCAGGGAGACCTGAATTCATATCTGGTCTTACCCCTGTATGAGTCTGACTACCTTATTTTTACACAAATAACACTTGCCCTGTATATGCCGGCCACTCCCTACCCCCCCACCGCAGAGGCACCCTCACAAGTGCTGCCTTGCCAACCCTCTTCCACACGTTGCTGTAAAAAAAAGTTAGCATGCTTACAAAAATAACTCGCAGGGTGGAAGGCATGCTGACACACAAACACAGAAGTCTCTAGTTATTTGCGTGAAAATACAGGTAAGTCTCAAGGGTACTCATCCATAAGCTAGGGATTTTAAAATCTATCCGGCAAAATTGTTATAAAAATTAAAGTATTGAAGTTTCTAACAGGCCTTCCGTTAAGGGTGGCTTATTAAATGTTAATGTCTTTCTTCAAAGCTAAAGCACTTATTTGAAAATTACTTCTCTTAGTAAAGTGTACAATAAATTCCACTTAGTTCTGACCTATTAACAGGAAAGTTTTTTCTGCTTGTACTTTTAAGAGAGAGAGGCTTGTTTTAATAGTGTTTGAAATGTAGCTGTTTAAGCTTCAGGCAACCAGAAAATGTAATGAACTAGAAGAATCCATACTTCAGTTTCATTTTCTAGAAAATAAAGAATATAACAGTATGTGCCTTACAGGTTTGTTAGTAGATTAAATAGGATAATAGATGGAAAGCATTTGAAACAGCCTGAAATGTAGTAAACACTCAAGGAAATAGATAGTATTTCTTGATATTCTTACCCTCACGCATCGTTTTATCCTGCCATCACGCCAGTTTTCCTTTGTCTTAGGATGGTTATTTTATATCCTTGTCAGTCTCCTGGTCAGTCACATTTGTCAACCACTCTTTTAAAAAAGATATATAATGAGACTAAGAACATTTAAAAAGGCAACTTAGACGGAAGCAGATGAATTTATGTGATTCCTAATAGAAATGTGTCATTTCTTTGGATTACTCAGGTTTGGTCGGAAGCGGACATTAGCGGCGTTTCTGTGCCTAGGAGGACTGGCCTGTCTCATTGTAATGTTCCTTCCAGAAAAGAAAGGTATGCCTTTCACATTTCTACAAGAGTTTTGAACAGCAGTTTTATCACAATGAATCTCAATATAGTAGAGAGATCACCATATGCCCTGCTTCATTTCTATGATTGCATATTATTTAGCAATTGTGCAGCGTATAATGAGCCAGATTCTTTCCATTGCCTGAACTATTCTCTGGGTGAATAATGTGCTTAGAGGTGCACTATTCATTCTTGCAGGCTATTAAGCTACCATCTGGGGTGGCTGGGATGCAGTATAGTGAGGGTAGACTTGTTAATTGCTGATGATGTGGACCAGTTAGTTCTGCACAGAATGCAGCTCTGTCCAGGACTTCAGATCATACCTCCCAGCCAATTGCAGGATCAGAGATCACTGGTTCTAAATGGTGGCCTTGGCACCCCTCAGCATCTCCTTCAGTACCCCCAAACCACCCCAATATCAACAACAATAAGAATATTTACTGTTGGTGACAATCAGTATTCTCTCAGTCTTATATAAAGTGTGACTACAACATCTTCAGAAAAGCTTGCTGTTTTTACTTATTTATAGCTTTGCTATGCAAATGCAGCTTCAGAAAAGGTCCCTTTGGCACCTTTGTCTAAGCTGATTGCTGCTCCTCTGTGGAAACTGCGTAGATGCTGCCGGTTCTCAGCCTCGTTTCTGTGCCAGCACACCTGAGGCATGTCATGGCCCGGAAGAGCTCAGTGCCCAGTTCTTGTCTGGGGCAAGACAATAAGAGGCTTCGAATCACTGTGGCTTTATGTTCAGCAGATTTTGTACTTCATGGGCCTCTTAGGAATTCAGGTGTTTCCCACACCTAACAATCCGTGGTTCTGTTTACCACTTTGTGTAGAAAAACTTTTCAGTGTTACTGTGAACACACCTGTAACTTATCATATCTCCATTAAAAAAAAAAAAAAACTCAATGCCTTTGAGTTGATCCTGACTCATAGTGAACCTATAGGACAAAGTAGAACTGCCCTGGAGGGTTTCCATGGAGCGGCTGGTGGATCCGAACTGCTGACCTTTTGGTTAGCAGCCAATTCAACCATTGCACCAGCAGGGCTCTGTAAACCAGGCCAGTTTATGTCTTTCCTCCCTTCTGCGCGTTTGCACGTGCCAGCCAACTCACCTCTAAGACTGCACATGATTGTTTCCTGAAATCATTTCTTACTATAAAGAGCAAAGTAAAAACCGAAAGTGAGTGCAGATTTGTGGTCTCTCATCTAGACCAGTCACCTCCCCCCTCCCTTCCAGTCGGTTTTAAGAGAACAGTGTGAACCCTTTTATGATGGTGCTCCTCCTGGGTGGACACTGGGTGAGAAACAGCATAACCGAGTACTTTGCACACTCCACGAATGTGCCTGAGGAATATGATGGTCTCTTAGACAGCAGTTAAGAGCTCAGCTGCTAACCATAAGGTCGGCAGTTCAAATCCACCAGCCACTCCTTGGAAACCCTATGGGGCAGCTCTGCTCTGTCCTGTAGGGTCGCTATGATTTGGAATTGACTTGATGGCAATGGATTTGGTTTTTCACTATTGGAATAGACATCTAGTCTATTTTTAAAGATTTCCAGGGGAAGACGTTCCATAATGACCCTTAGTAAATTATTTCTATTTTTAATAACCATTACTGTGGTCCTCTCCTACTACAGTTGCATCCATTTCCTTTCATTTTATTCATTAATAGAGATAAAAAACAGATGGTCACCCCCCGCCCCCGTTTTGCGTAATTCTCTCTGTACTTGCAGAGCCCTGGTGATGCAGTGATTAAGACCTTGGCTGCTAATCAAAAGGTCAGCAGTTCAGATCCGCCAGCCACTCCTTGGACACCCTATGGGGTAGTTCTTCTCTGTCCTGTAGGGTCGCCATGAGTCAGAATCGACTCAGTGGCAATAGGTTTGGTTGGTCAGGTTCTGTACTTGTGGGAGCATCTTGTAACCAGTCTTGAACCTTATCTTCTTTGACCTTTAAAATATGTGTAATTTGATTTTTTTTTTTGAATCTCTAAAATTTACTCTATTTCAATGGCTATATTTTAAATCTCTTGAGTTTTTTTTTTTTTTTTTTTGCTTTCAAAGTTCTGAGCTCTAAACTGCATGTTGTCAGAAACTAAAACCCACTGCTGTCGAGTTGCTTCCAACTCATGGCGACCCTATCGGACAGAGTAGAACTGCTCCATAGAGTTTCCAAGGAACACCTGGCAGATTCAAACTGCCGACCTCTTGGTTAGCAGCCGTAGCACTTAACCACTATGCCACCAGGGTTTCCCATGTTGTCAGAGTACTGCTAAATACATGTTAAGAGAAATACCTAGACGTTTGAAAAGTTTTACTAGCATCTCGCGTTCATTGGAGACCACTCATTTTCACACTGCTTTTTGTGCTCATTTGCCCTCACTTTTCCCACTAAACAAGGATTCATTCTCTCCTTTATGCCAATTCATGCGCCCCTCCATTCACCAACTATTTGTAGTATCTATATATGATTGTAGTTGTCTGTATCTTTAACTATGACAGTATACCTCTAGGAAAGACAGCCAGTGAGCTAGAAAATAGATCGCTTGCCATTCTTCAGCCTGTGGTTCGTAATTATTCAGCAGAGGCGCCCTGCCCAGTACATATTTGCATGCTGGGTGGCTTCCAAATAAGTATTCTCCTCCAGGGAAAATGTTACCAGGCGGCTATTACAGGTAGTCCCCAACTTACGATGTATTTGAGTAATGATGAACCCCATTTACAATTGTCCATATTCCTTTTTTTGTACTTCTTATTGTTAGTAATATGTACTAATACATTGTTGCAGCACATATATTGAACAACAGTTTAATGATAACAGAGATGTTACCATTCTCGTGCCAACCCTGAAAGAAAAATAAAAGATCAGATTTGTAAAGGTACTGATAATAAAAGGCAATAATAATGAAAACTAAAAAAAAAAAAAATGAGGTAGTCAACTAATGTCAGAACCAACTTGCAAAAGAGCTGTCAGAACGGAACTCTGTCATAAGTTGGGGACTGCCTGTAATTTATTCCACAGGTTGGTCATCATAAATTTCATCTGATGCCTGTCCTTGCTTCGGGGATCATAATTAAGCTTACAATACTGGTGACCATCCATTAAATGTTGACTGTATGCTAGATTCTCTTCATATGCAAAAAGTACTAGATATTATCCCCATTTTAAGTTTACACAGCAAGTAAGTAGCATACCTGGAATTCAGATTTCATTCTTTCTGACTGTAAAGTCAGTGCCTTTTTGGGAATGCAGTTTTTCTGTCCCACAGTTTTAGAACAAAAGTGTTGTTGTTCTTGGGTGCCACTGAGTTGACTTTAGCTCACAGAAACCCCATGTGACAGAGTAGAAGCATGCTCCATAGGGTTTTCTTGGCTGTAATCTTCACGGAAGCATATCACCAGTTCTTTTTCCCACAGAGCCGCTGGGTGGGCTCAAACCACCAACCTTTTGGTTAGCAGCTGAGTGCTTAACCGTTTGTGCTACCAGGGCCCCTTAGAACCAAAGTATTCATTGCAGATGGTGAAGCTGTAGTCTTAGGAGATCCATGCTGCCTGATGAGGCCCGGTTTTTATTTTTCAGTGGGCAGGTGTGATGGGAATTGGCCAGGGTCCAAGAATCTGGATTGTCAGACTGCCTCTGGGTTCTTGTTGACAAGAGTTGTGGTCCTGCCAGAACCTGAATACTAGGAAGTCAGGGCACATGACTACATAAGGAAGTTTCATAGTTGAAGGAAGTGTCTTACTGGAACCTTTATACCTCATTTCTTTTCTCAACCTTGACTAGCCCATTCTTTATCCATTTGACTTCTCTACTGCCTGCTGTATATGAAATACTATTCATAAACCAGACCCAGTTCCTGGCCTTAAAGAGCTTACAGTCTACTGAGGGAAATGAGTGATTTAAATATAACGATAAAAGAAGATACTGTTATGGATTGAATTATGTCCCCCCCCAAAAAAAAAAAAAATGTGTCAACTTGGCTAGTATGCGATTCCAAATATTGTGTGATTTCTACCATTTTGTCATCTGATGTGGTTTTCCTATGTGTTGTAAATCCTATCTCTATGATGTTAATGAGGTAGGATTAGTGGCAGTTATGTTAGTGAGCCAGGACTCAATTTACAAGACTAGGCTGTGTCTTAACTCAGTCTCCCTTGAGATATTAAAGAGAGGAGTGAGCAGAGAGACAGGGGGACCTCATGTCACCAAGAAACAAGAGCCAGGAGAGTAGTGTGTCCTTTGTACCCAGGGTTCCTATGCTGAGAAGCTCCTCGACCAGGGAAGATTGATGACAAGGAGCTTCCCCCAGAGCTGACAGAGAGAGAAAGCCTTCCCCTGGATCTGGCACCCTGAATTCGGGCTTCCAGCCTCCTACACTGTGAGAAAATAAATTTCTCTTTGTTAAAGCTATCCACTTGTCATATTTCTGTTATAGCAGCACTAGATGACTAAGATAGACCCCATATGAGAATTGACAACAAAATACTATGAAGACTTTCATTTATGGCCATGATAGTAATGGGGACCAGCTGTCCTCTTGCTTTAAACAAGTTCAAAACCAGACAAATATAAA
Organism: Loxodonta africana; assembly: GCF_030014295.1. Classification (NCBI taxonomy): domain Eukaryota; kingdom Metazoa; phylum Chordata; class Mammalia; order Proboscidea; family Elephantidae; genus Loxodonta; species Loxodonta africana. Next base: position 159,499,437 of record NC_087344.1, on the reverse strand, counting down.
CAGTGTTGTTTTCAGACATCGGACAACAGTCTATACAAAACAATCGTCCTGAGAGAAACAAAGTGAGCCCTAGAAGAACCCCAGCTCAGAGTTTTCAGGCCACAGTACAGAGAGGGGGAGCCTGGCAAAGCCTGGTATTCTTGCTGAATTGAGAAGATAGAATTGGAAGCTTGGGAGGCCAAGGTGGCTAGAAATTGCTGGGTAAAATACTGGAGATGAGTAAGCTGCACCCAGGAAGAGCTCCAGGGATCTGCAGAAGGGAACTCCAGGTCTTTGGCTACTTTCTGATCTGTGCATGCAGCTAAGGAAACTACTGAAGCTAGGGAAAGGAGCAGGCAGAATAATTATTGGAACACAGGGCCATAAATACTTAATATTCTCATTGGCCAGATTCTGTGCTTTGAGTAGAGAACTTCTGGTCACATTAGCCCTAGAGTAAAGACTGTTCTGAATTTACCCCCTCAAAAAAATTATGGAAAAAGAAACCTCAAGAGACTGAAATGATTCCAAGTAACTTAACTGCATCCTGAAACAAAGACCGATAATATTTAAAAGAATACAGTAAAATTCAGAATATAATAGTGTAACATTCACAATATAGCATTCACTCAAAAATTACAAAGCAGGAAAATAGGACCCACAACCAAGAGAAATATCAATAGAAACAAAACCAGAGACACCATAAGTGATAGAATTAGTAGACAAGAATGTTAAAACACCTAATCTTAAATGATTTTATATGGCCGAGAAAGTAGAGGAAAGCAAGATCATAATGAGTAGAGAAATGGAAGCTAATACAAAAGACACAAACGTGACATGTAGAGATGAAACATTCAGTATATGGGGGAAAATATATGACATTAACAGCAGATTAGACACTGCAGAAGAAAAGATCTATGAATTTGAAGACATACCAAAATTATCCAAAATGAAACAGAGAGAAAAAAGATTGAATAAAGAATTAACAAAGCATGAGTGAGTTGTGGGACAATATCAAGTGACCTAACATATGTGTAATTGGAGTGTCAGAAGGTGTGGGTAAAGAAAATACATTTGCAAAAATAATAGCCAGGTATTTTCCAAATTTAAGGAAAATTATAAACATAATAAGAAATGGATCCATTCATCAAGAGGATATAACAGTCTTAAATGTGTATGCATCTAGTACAGAACGTCAAATTACATGAAGCAGAAACGGGTAGAACTGAAGGAAGAAATAGACAAATCTAAAATTATAGTTGGATGTTTCAGTACATCTCTCTTGATGATAGAAAAAGCAGACAGAAAATAACTAAGGATATGAAGTCTTGAAGAACCAGCATGATATAACGGACATTTGTGGAGCACTCAAGCCAACAAGAGCAGGATATACATTCTTTTTGAAGTGCACATAGAATATTTACCAAGATAGGTGATATCATAGGCCATAAAATAATTTTCAATAAATTCACAAGGATTGAAATCATATATGTTCTTTGACGAAAACAGAATTAAGCTAGAAATCAATAACAGGTATCTGGAAAATGCTGAAGTATTTGATTATTAAACAACATCCTTCTAAAAACCAGTGGGCCAAAGAAGTCACAAAGGAAATAGAAAATATTTTTAATTGAATGAGAATTAAAGTGTAACATCGAAGTTTGTAAGCTGCAGCAAAAGTACTTAGAGGGAAATGTATATCATTAAAACTTACATTAGAAAAAAAGTTCAAGTTCATGATCTAACCTTCGACTTTAAGGAAGTAGAAAAATAAGGACAAATGTACAAAGCAAGCAGAAGGAAGGAAATAATAACTATAAGATCAGAAGTCAATGAAATGAAAACAGTACAGAGAATATCAGTAAAATCACCAGCAGATTATTTTAGATCAATAAAATCAATAGGCCCCTAGCCGATCTAATCAGGAAGAAAAAAAAATTACGTAAATTACTAATATCAGAAATGAAAGAGGGCACATACTATAGAACCTATAGACATTAATAAAAATATGAACGTTTTTATGCCAATAAACTTGACAACTTACGTGAAATGGACAAATTCCTCGAAAGATATAGACTTCCAAAGCTTACTTAAGAAATAGGTAACCTGAATAACAATATGTAAAGAAATTTAATTTGTAGTTATAAACATTCCCACGGAGAACTCCTAGCCCAGATGGAGTCACTGGTAGATTCTATTAAATATTTAAGGAAGAAATAGTACCAACTCTATACAAACTCTTCGAGAAAATAAAAGTGAAGGGAACACCCCAACTTAGCCTAGGAGCCCACAAAGTTACCCGAGAAACCTTCCCGAAAACTCATTCCAAAAATGATGTTCTTCAATAGCTGCATCATTGGAATAGACTTACAACCAACCTCTTAAATTCATTACTTTGAAAGATACAACTATTTTGAGTCTTTTTTTTCCCAGATAATTTTTCCTTTTAAATCATTCTTTTACTAAACAGTCACTTTGAACGCTCATTGGTAATAACCAATAATACCTGATTTCATTTGTCATTAAAGAACCATAATAGGAATCCAGTGGCTGCCAAGCCTTCCACACCATTAGCTCAGGTTGACCAAGTCCAGCAGCTTCAGAGGCAGGAATCCCAAAGAGCTTAAGAATAAATAAATAAATAGCTGCCTAAAATTGACATGGGCAACTGAAGACTTAGTTGACAGGAATATAGGAGAGAAGTTTCAAGCATCCAGTGAGGTGTTAGACTGATGTGAACACTTCCTGAGCGTGTGGCTGGAGGCAGGATCCCCAGATGTGCCACAGCTGGCTGTGTCCTGAGCCTCACATGAGACTCCTCCTAGCCTTGGATCTTGTTGTGGAAATTTAGATCATCGTCTTTCTGTGAAGCACCAGTGGAATCCCAGGATGGCAGCCCCCTAACATACTGTTGAAGATTTTGTAGAATGCCTCCACACTTCAGCTGTTCTGAAGGATGCCATCTTGGGTTGAAAACAGTACCAGAGACCATTTGCAGTTAAGCAAATGTATACATTTCTGTTTGCTTCATTGCCACCCAGTACAATTTCCTGACTCACTCAGTGTTCTGGAAAATAATTGATGAATTTAATTTGCCCTCATTTTTGGTTTAAGTGAAGAACTTATTAAATCTCAAAAGCCTGGACGCATATCTCAGGGTAAATTCAGAAGGGTGTGATTCTCTCTTTTTTTTTTCTTCCCAGAAGCGCCTTATGGCTTAAAAATACGGTCAGGATTTAGAAGAGCTAGCATCTTGTTCCAAATAGGCTGGCAGAAGAGGAGAGAGCAGCCCCAGGTGGTCAGGTTGGGCAGTGCCTCAGCTGCTGTGTTCAGGACACCGTCCTTAAAATAGATGAAGATTTATTTCACAGTTGAGCAGGGAAGATGGCACTTGTTTTTTGGAATGAGGTGTATTGTGTGCCTCCCTCATTAGAGGTTGAGAGAGCATGAACACAGATTTTTTTTTTCCACTAAATTAGTTTATTTCATAACCAAAAACCAAACCTGTTGCTGTGGAGTCGATTCTGACTCATAGCTACACTAAAGGACAGAGTAGAACTGTGCCATGGGGTTTCAAGGAGCACCTGGTGGATTCGAACTGCCGACCTTTTGGTTAGCAGCCGAACTCTTAACTACTACCCCACCAGGGTTTTCAGTTTCTGTCATAGCCCATCCAAATATTTAGTCAACACCAATGTGCATAGTACAGTGAGATGTGCTGTGAGGAATGCAAACAAGATAATAGCCCTAGGCCAAAGGAACTCAAAATATATTTTGGGCAGATAAGATAGAAAAGTAACTATGACGGAGTGTCTGAAGCAGGTTAGGTGAATGGATTGGAAAATAAGGGCAGCGGAGGTCAGAGGAAGGAGAGGATGTTTCATTTGAGTTATTCAGGGGAAGAGTGGTTTATATGCACAGTGGAGTCCCAAAGAAGAGGACAGGACTGTTCTATCTGGCAGAAATGCCAAGGAGAATGAGGAGCAGTTACACTTGATCATTAGGACATCACTGTTAACCTTCAAGAGCAGGGGTTTCCGGAGAGAGCGATACCAGAAGCTGATTGTAGCAGTTATGGGGCAGGTGCATTTAAGGAAATGTAGTGGTGGTCACTCACTGGAGATGTTCAATAGTCAAGGGGGAAGTTACAACAGAGTCACTGGGATTTTTTTTTTCCTTGGGAGGACAAAATGTAGTGGTGGTCACTCACTGGAGATGTTTAATAGTCAAGGGGGAAGTTACAACAGAGTCACTGGGATTTTTTTTTCCTTGGGAGGACAAAATGTAGTGGTGGTCACTCACTGGAGATGTTCAATAGTCAAGGGGGAAGTTACAACAGAGTCACTGGGATTTTTTTTTTCCTTGGGAGGACAAAATTATGTTGAAGGTAGAGGCAAATAAGTTACTGAAAGGGGAAGGTTAAACATGTTTGAAAGACAATAATTAAATTGTAGGGTCATGGAGAGGATAATGTTAATAAAGGAAAGAACCACAGAATAATCAATAGTATTTTTGATAAGGAAATGAACTGACATAAAACATAATTTTTGCACTTTATGCAAAAATATTACATGAAGAAACTCAGATATTACTTACCCTTAGTTACGCAAGTGAGAAGTCAGGAAGAAAAATTGAAGCTACTTCTATGCTTAGAGTCGCATTCTTTAAAGAACATTGATGTCTTATATCTGCTGGTGGTAATTTAAAGGGATTATTCCTTGTGTAGGTGTCCCTGAGTGGTACAGATGGTGCAGTGAAAGGTTTGGTGGTTCCAACCCACCCAGAAGCACCTCAGAAGATAGGCTTGGCAGTCTGCTCCTGAAAGGTCACAGCCTTGAAAACCCCGTGGAGCTGTTCAGAATTGACTCAATGGCATCTAACAACAACATTCCTTATCTAAGGTCCCTAGGTGGCACAGATGGTTTGGGCTCAACTATGTGGTTAAGAGCTTAGCTGCATAACATCCTTTATAAAGAAAATGTTCTACATTCTACTTTGGTGAGTAGCATCTGGGGTCTTAAAAGCCTGTGAGCAGCAGCCATCCAAGATACCCCACAGGTCTCACCTCTTCGGGAGCAAAGAAGAATTAAGAAAACAAACATGCAAGGGAAAGATTAGTCCAAAGGACTAACATACCAGATCTACCACAGCCTTCACCAGGCTCAGTCCAGTACAGCTAGACGGTGCCTGGCTACCACCACTGACTGCTCTGACAGGGATCACAATAGAGGGTCCCAGACACATGGAGAAAAATGTAGAACAAAATTCTAACTCACAGAAAAAGACCAGGCTTACTGGCCTGACAGAGACTGGAGAAACCCCGAGGGTACGGCCCCCAGACACCCTTTTAGCTCAGGAATGAAGTCACTCCTGAGGTTCACCCTTCAGCAAAAGGTTAGATAGGCCCATAAAACAAAATGAGATTAAAGGGGAACAGCAGCCCAGGGGCAAGAACTGGAAGGCAGGAGGGGACTGAAAGCTGGTAATAGGGAACCCAAGGCCGAGAAGAGAGAGTATTGACATGTCATTAACCAGTGTCATAAAACAGTTTGTGTACTAACTGTTTAATGAGAAACTAGTTTGTTTTGTAAACCTTCATCTAAAGTACAATAAAAAAAAAAAAAGTTATACACCAAAATAAAAGAGAGAGAGCTTGGCTGCTAACTGAAAAGTGGGCAGTTCAGATCCACCCGCTGCTCCTTGGAAGCCCTATGGGGGCAGTTTTACTCTGCCCTATAGGGTCGCTATAAGTTGGAATCAACTCTTGAGCAACAGATTTATTTTTTAACTAAAAGGTTGATGATTCTACCCAGTGGTGCCATAGAAAAAAGGCCTGGCAATCTGCTTCCAAAAAGCAGTTCTAGTCTGTAATCCATGGGGTTGGCCTGAGTTGGAATTAGCCCTACAGCAAAGGCTTGGTTTGGTTTTGTTGTTCCTTATCTTCTAAGGAGTGCAAATTAAAGGTAGGAGTTTTCTAGACCTGCCTTTGCCTCTTACAGCAATCTGGCTTTTTCCGCTCATGTGCCACCAATTTACATTGATTAGTAAACAAGATTGGGAAGAAAGGAATGTATCAGCCCATAGTAGATAACACTTAGGATATCATTAAGCTAACTTTGCTACCAAAAATAAAAACCAAACCCTTCGCTGTGGAGTCGTTTCCAACTCCAAACGACCTTATAGGACAGAGTAGAACTGCCCCATAGGGTTTCCAAGGAGCGCCTGGTGGATTTGAACTGCCGACCTTTTAGTTAGCAGTCGTAGCTCCTAACCACTACCAGAGTTTCTTACTTTGCTACAATACAGAAGTTTTCAGGATGGTCTTTCATCCTGGAGCGAGTGCAAGCTTAATCACATGCAAGATTTCATGGGTATAACCAAAACAATGAGAAAATATGTGTGTGAGTGTGTGGAATTACTAAACCTTCTGAATGTGTGTTCAGTAACACTATCTCTTTGTTGTTTGAGATCAGCATTAATGACTCCCACTCAGTCAACACTTAATGTGCCCTCTGAAAGAATTTTTCTCAGCCGAAGACATCACAGGTGTGCACTTGCCTCCTCAGGCACAGGTGTGTTTGCAGTGGTCAACAGCCGTTCCTTGTCCTTGCTGGGAAAGCTGACCATCAGTGCTGCCTTTAACATTGTTTATATCTACACCTCCGAGCTTTACCCTACAGTTATCAGGTATGTGCCACACTGCATTTTGTTGTAGATGCTTCCCTCAAGACACGGTATGGTTCTCATTTCATCTGGAGCCTAGTCCACAGCAACTCAGCCATCAGTTGTAAGCACGCAGCTGTCTCTGTAGACTGCTCTTGCCTGCTTGGCTGAGGAAAACGTAGCTTTGTCTGAATGTCCGTGTGTAAAGTATAAAAACTCTATGCTAAATGTAGCCCATCACCCAGATAGTGCTCTGATGCTTTCATTTCTGTGAATTTCATTGATGTGATCACCTGTCCTTTGTCAGGCACATGACAGACAGGGGGACAAGGTCCCTATTCTTGCAGAGCCTACACTTTAGCAGGGAGGATGAACGAACAAGTATGCAAAATTATTAAAAAGATAATTCCATGTGGTAATACGTGAATGTTAGATGTAAATATCAGATGTTAAATGTGGTTTTTAGTGAGTAGAACATGCTTAGTCAGAAAGAGTATATTCCATCCTGAATTTTCCCTCTTAGAATAAGTCTGACAATAAACAAAAAAACCCAAATTTGAAGGGTGAGGGTTCTGCTAGCTTTATAAAACCACCTCTGTGGGCCAGGCCCTTATTCCCTCAGTCAGCCTGTTCAGTCTTTTTAAGGATCCTTCTGAATGAATCCTTGTTTTTCTTTTACCCCTGCAAGAAACCTAGTGGTTCTTTCTGCCTGTTAATTTAAAATCATTTTTCCCAGTACCGAAATCAGATTGTCTGTGACTGGCTGGTCATTTCCTACTTGCTCCTGCAACCTTTCTTTTGGTTACTGGCTATAAAACGAGGGTGACCATTTTGTCCATACTGGGATAGTTTCGTCCAAACTGGGACATAGTACGGGCGTTATTGATAATCAGGCTCGGATAACAAGGTCACTCCATGACTGATACTGTTCTTTCCCACTCTGTCCCACCTCTTTCAAACCCACACTCCCCAGAAAGGTAATGTTCTTGGTTTCCTGAGAATACATGCTCAGTCAACTCCTTTTTATATCCCTGACCTTTTCATAGTCAATTAGTTGAGTTTAATTAACTGGACAGACTTAGATCATAAAGCCCTGGCTCTCTATGGCTATAGTAACTGATAGGAAACCTAAGAGGCAAAAAGCCACAAAAATGCTTGGCAAAAAATATTCAGATGTTTAAATCTGCAACATTGTGCCCAGTAAGGTAGCTTCCAGTCTCACGTGGCTGTTTAAATTTAAATTAAGTTAAAAATTCAGTTCCTCAGTGTCACTGCCACAGTTGAAGTGCTCAGTGGCCACATGTCTCTAGTGGCTACCATATTGGACAGTGCAATTAGAGAACATTACTATCATCACAGAAAGTTCTGTTAGACAGCACTGCTGTGTAGGATCTGAACTTCTGCTTTGGGATATATGTTACTCTTCAGATTTTTTAAACTGCCCCCCTGGAACTTACTGATTTTTTTTTTTTTTTTTTCCTACTCTTGCCTTCCAGGAATGTAGGGCTTGGAACTTGTTCCATGTTCTCCCGAGTTGGTGGGATTCTTGCTCCCTTCGTCCCCTCACTGGTTGGTTTGTACCTCCTAGTTTTTCTTGATTCTCTGCTTTGGAAATGTTTGTGCTTTGAGTAGAAAGAGGTAATGAACAGATGCCATATAAGATTACAGCACCAATGAGAACCTTGTGCCTTTTAGACTAAGAATCCAGTGGCAGATGGACTCTTTCCAAGGATGGTTTTACCCCTGATGGGTCTGATTTTTGCTCAAGCCTGTAGACCTTGGAGGGCCTGCTAGTAGCAGCTTCCTCCTTCCTGTCACCATTCACAAGTTAGTCAATCGTCAAGTATTTATTGATCTGCTGTGTGCTGGGCTCTGTGCTAAGCACTGTATATATTATCTCATGTAATCTTCGTAACAACTATATGAGGTAGGCATTGTTGTTACCTCTGTATTAAATATGAAAAATGCAGCAGAAAAAAGGTAAATACTTTCCCAAACACACACCACTTGGAAAAGAACAGAGGAGTAATATACTTGGTGGTAGGACTATTAATGTTTTTGGACATTTTCTAAATGTCATAGTTAAAAGGAAGGGAAATGGACCTAAAAACCTTCCAGTCTTCAAATTCTCAGATTCTGTGGAAGACCCCATGGGGTTCCTTGGCATGTTAGTCCATTGTCTGATCTGTAACTGCTTCTCAGCCAAGATTTACCCACAGGGTGACTAGACCCTCTTCCCCAGGTCTATTTCCTCTTGTTGTGGGGCCTGTGAACCTACTCTGTAGCAGCTCTAACTCACCCAGCTGCATAGTACGGGGATGTCTCTGAAAGGCCACTACACCCTTTTCATGCTTTGAGTTGCAGTGCGCTTCCTTTTTCTGCATATATCCCCTCCGTGTTTCATATTTAAGACTCCTTCTTATGCAGGATAAGGAGTCTTATTCAATTCCATATTTCATTCTGTGAGTGTGTCCAACATTAGGGGTTTATTGCTAAGATATCCCACTTTGGATGACGATCCCGGAACAATATAATACCCAGTGTGGCCTTGTGGAGGGAGCCCTGGTGGCACAGTGGGTCAGTGCTCGGCTGCTAACGGAAAGGTCCTTTTCCCTCCTCTCTCTCTTCCTCTCCCCTCTGCCTTCTCTTCTCTCACCCTTCCTCCTCCTCCTTTTTCTCTTCAGTTCTGAAAAATCAGGAAGAATTTATCTGAAGGGCAGTCCTAAACTAGCAGTGGTCCCACCCACAGAATTAACATGGTCCCACCCATGTGGACACTGGAAGCCCATACCAGGGCTTAAAGCAGAGCTGCATCTGTGCTGGACTCAGGAATGTTAATCAGTTCTCAGAAAGGCCCCAAAGCAACATCCCACAAGGAGTGTTCTCTGTGTTAGCGTTGAATCTAATTGTATTTAAAGAAGATATTCCTAAGATTATATTTTTTGATCTCTGAAGCAATTGTTTATAGTATGGTTGCTTACCATATTTATTTCAAGCAGTTTACAAGCTCTGTGTGTGTGGTGGGTTTTTTTCTTCTGCTCAGAGTATCTTTTTTTTTTTATAAGTAGTATATTATTGTTTTTGGTATAAGTTCACATGGCAAATTAGGTTCCCATTTGACAATTTCTACACAAATTGTTCAGTGCCATTGATCACATTTTTCACAAGGTGTCAGCGTTCTCTTTAATTAAGCTCTGGTTGTTCCATTTCTTGTACCCTAGTTTCCCTGTCTCTGCGCAGAGTTTTTATTCCTTTAATCTCTGTGCCTCTAAGCTATAGTGTTGAGTGAATCAATGAGGGAGGGTATGTAGGATTGAGATTATTTGGCTGATTCCAGGTTGAGAACTTTAAAGTTTGTCATTAGCAAATATTTTGGGGGTGTCGCCTATGTGATGAGCATATGCAAATCACTGTATTATAAGTTATTACGTGGAATCGATGCTAAGCACCAGGTTTCTTGCGATCTCAGACCCTGTAGGCCTGCTCTGCCGACACACAGCCCATGCCCCCATCTCCCACAGTAGCCACCCCGTGCGTGCGTAAGACAGTCTGCTGCTTCCAATTCACGTACCAGTGCTACTTTTTCATTTACTCACTCCCATCTCTCTGTGCCTGATGAGTCATTGGGTCATTTCCCAGGGCAGTTCTCTGTGAGGAAAGAGAATTGATCTGTAGTGAATTCCAGTGGGAAGATTGCCAAAACCAAAAAACCCATTGCCGTCAAGTTGATTCTGACTCATAGCAACCCTGTAGAACAGAGTAGAACTGCCCCATAGGGTTTCCAAGGCTGTAAATCTTTATGAAAGCAGATTGCCACATCTTTCTCCCTAGGAGCAGCTAGTGGGTTCAAACCACCGACCTTTCCGTTAGCCGCTTAACCACTGCCACCAGGGCTGCTTGTGGGAAGATTAAATGGGATAGTAAATAATGTTAGTTTTTTAGTCATGAGACTGCTGATGACCTCTGCTAGGGAAACCAACACTGACTTTTTGTTTGCGTTCTTCCTACTCCTGTCCCCACAGAAATACGTGCAGTGGTCTTTACCCTTCATTGTCTTTGGAGCCACCGGCCTAGCCTCAGGCCTCCTGAGTTTATTATTGCCTGAAACCCTTAATAGCCCATTGCTAGAGACCTTCTCTGACCTTCAGGTGTATTCCTATCGGAGGTTGGGAGAGGAAGCTCTGTCATTACAGACTTTGGATCCCCCACAGGTATGATGGGGTTTTTTTGTTGTTGTTTTTTTTTTAACCATTCATTCATATCCAGCACTTGAATAAGGTACAGCTTTTGAAAACAAGAATGCTGTGGTCAGATTGAATAGAACTGCGTAAAACTGCTGGAAAACAAAGGTGTAGAATGCAATAGCTGCTCACTTTAAGAGAAATAAAGACAATAGGTGTGGTTTATTAACATTATCGGAGTACTTGTAGGGGCTAATTCGTAGGAGAATAGATGTCATAGAAATACATTTGTCCATTGAATAGGTAGATGGTAATTTTCATTTTAGAAAGGTGACATCATTTTACTGCCCTTTCCTCTTTTCCTGTTTCAGTCTACAGACAAAGACAGCATGTTAGAGAACGAGAGTGAGGAAGAGGAGTTTTATGATGCGGACGAAGAGACTCAGATGCTTAAGTGAAGAGCCCCAGATATCTCCTCAGAAGCATTGGATCATCTTTTACGCCTCTGGCTAAGGCAGGTTCTCCCTTGACATCTTAGAGAACTGTAGACAGACAGACGTGAACTTATGTAGGTGGTCCTCAGTGTGGCATGATTTTTTGAGGCACAGGAAGAGCCGGAGAAGAGATTTCATGAGAGAGAACTCACTGCATTGAAGGAACAATTTCCTTCAATTTGTCCAAAATTTGTCCAAAAATTCAGGTTTAAGTTGGGATCATGACCTCCGGCCCAGTAACTCAAACACACATTCCAGAATGGTAGGCAGAATCATTTCTAGAAGTTTGATCACGCTGCTTTTCCTTCATCATGACCTAAAGGCAGATACGTACAATTTTTCACCCTTTCAGTAGGATAAGACATTCTTAAGATTGAATCTTTATACGATTTTTGATACCTATCTCTACCAGTTGTACTTCACCAGGAATCTTCAGAGGCTGATTGGTATTAGGATTTCAGCTCTGTTTTGGAGGAAAAGCACTGAGAGGTGTTTGTGTGGCCCGAGGCCCTCCAGCTTTACCGGAACTGATGACGTTTGAGTTTTCAGCTTGCTTCCCAGCCTCGTGGTTGTCTTGAGTACCTGTGCCTTTTGGTCCCACAGATGATTGACGAGTACAAGCCAAATGTACCAAAGCAATTTTCTTCTGACTCACAGCCCTGCTAGCTCCCTTCGATGCTCAGATTGTGTAATCTCTTTAGTTCCCACTTGTACATACCTCCAGAAAAATTTCCATCTGAGATTCCGCCACCAGCAATAAGCTCAAAAGCATACACAGTAAATGATAAAGCTTTATAAAGATGGAAGGCAGTTAAAAAGTGGCATGTTGATCATTTGCCTCTAAAGCAATGAAAAGATCCAGTTTTTAATAAGAAAGAAAATTGTCTTTCATGAATTTTGGGGTTGTTTTGCTTTCAGTGTTGTGTAATTAGAGACTTGGATAACATTTAAGAACTCTAACTCTTCTTGTCTGCAATCAGCCCCTGCCTTTAGTTAGAATAGAAGGCACAATAATTTCATAGGAAATGGAGGTTTTTTATTAAGTACGACCAACTTTCTGCATTGTCAAGGATTTCATTTTACTTGGATCCACAACCAACACCCATGGAAGCAGCAGTAAAGAAATCAAAAGACACATTGCGTTGGACAAACCTGCTGCAAGTGTTGAAAAGCAAAGAGATCACCTTGAAAACTAACATGCGCCTGACCCAAGCCGTGGTATTCTCAGTCACATCACAGGGGTGGGAAAACTGAACAATGAATAAGGAAGACCTAAGAAGAGTTGATGCCTTTGAATTGTGGTGTTGGTGAAGAATATTGGATATACCATGGACTGCCAAAAGAATGAACAAATCTGTCTTGGAAGAAGTACAACCAGAGTGTTCCTTAGAAACAAGGATGGCAAGACCGCTTCTTACATTGGACATGCTGTCAGGAGGGATCAGTCCCTGGAGAGGGACATCATGCTTAGTAAAGTACAGGGTCAGCAGAAAAGAGGAAGACCCTCAAAAAGGTGGATTGACACAGTGGCTGCAACAATCGGCCCAAGCATAACAATGGTTGTGGGCATGGCGAAGGATAAGGCAACGTTTCATTCTGTGGTACACAGGGTTGCTGTGATTCCGAACCAACTCAATGACACCTAACAACAATAGCCAACTTTCATGTAAATCAGAATTGTACGTAATTTCCTAAAACCATGTGCTGAAAACGTCAGTTTCCCCAGGAAACTTGAATGATATCTCAAATAGGAATATTAACGTGGAACCAACCAACTTGGGCAGCATTGCTTTAGTCACTTTCCCAGCTAGGAAAATGTCTTTGTTTTCAGAATTGTCATTTCTGGTAATGTCTTAGAGGAAAAAATGCATTAGAGGTAGAGAAGATGTTACCGTGACTGTTTCTGGAAACCTGGGAGTCATCACCCCCAATTGGCTCCGAATACACTCCTGTTCTCTTCCACATTAACTTTTTGGTTTGCACTATGTCAATGGGTACCTTTGTATTTGTTAAAGTATTTTTATGTCTTTTAATGGTGGTCTGTATGCACTTGTTTATGTATTGGTATTAGGCTCTTCACAAACAGGAGCCATTTCTATCTACTACTATTTATTTCTCCCTGCTGTTCCCAGCACACTGCCGTAGACACAGTAAACCAGTTGCATCGAGTCGTTGGCAGGGTAGAATTGCGCTCCAAAGGGTTTTCATAGCTGAGACCTTTTGGAAACAGATCACCAGCCTGTCCTCCAAAGCACCTCTGGATGCGTTCAAACCACCAACCTTTCGGTTGGTAGTTGAGCATTTGACCATTTGTGCCACCCGGGGACTCCTAGACACAGTAAGGACCTGATCAATATTACTGTTTCTAGCCTTCACGGAGGTCATGGGAACCGCCCCCCCAATAGCATTCTTACCAACTTCCACTGTTGGTAAATCTGACCCAAACCCCTAAATGGTAGAGTCCTGCCTGGCCTTTCTTTGAAAATGGAAACCCACCACCCACCATTAGGAGAGGAAGAGAGGAAAAACTGAGAAGGACACTTAGGAGCTCCTCTTCAGTGGTTGGGTATTAAAAATAAAACTATATATAAATTTTTGGTTAGAACTTTATCCTCATTATAAGAGCAATACATCCCATTATAGAAAACAGAAGGAGAAAAACCATCACCCGTAGGCTCAACACCCAGACACGACCAGTGTTACGGATGTGTTCCATTTGAAGATCAATTGGGAGTCCATCTCTCTATTGGCATCAGGGTTGCCTGTGCCTCTGGCTGTATAAATGAAGTGCCTATCAATTGTGTTCCTGGGTCTCCTTTCCTAGCTATGGGATGGAGAATGGGAGGGAGGGATAGGCTGGGCTATCAACTGCTCATGTCAGAAATATCACTAAATTTTGTCTCATTTTAGGTGGTCAGTCCTTTAGTAAACTTAAGGAGCCCTGGTGGCACAGTGGTTAAGCACTTGGCTGCTAACAGGTTGGCAGTTTGAACCCACCAGCCGTCCTGTGGGAGAAAGATGTGGCAGCCGGCTTCCATAAAAGATTACAGTCTTGGAAACCCTATAGGGCAGTGCTCTTCTGTCCTATAGGGTCACTATGAGTTGGAATCGACTCAATGGCAGTAGGTTGGGTTTGGATTTTAGCAAACTTTAATAATTAACTGTTTTTTCTTTCTACTGTTTCATAGTAACTGTTGAAGAATATTGACTGTAGGGAATGCATGTGTGTATATCTGCGTTGATTAAATTATTCAGAACATTGATAGGTACCTTTTTTTTTTTTGTGGAGATGATTTGTAAAAAGTTCCCTTTTTTTTTTGCTGTGCCCCAAACTATATTTCTTTTCTCCTAAAAAGCAGCAGGAAAAATGTAAGACACATAAACTCCAAGGTTTCCAGGGTCAAAGGTCTTATTAACAGCATGTCCAGAACCTTGGAACCACACCAGTACGTTGGAAGAAGCTGTGTTGCAGTTTCCTGATTATATGACTTAAAACCACTGCCCAGTGGGAAATCTAATACTTGTCAGTTTGACTGCTTTCAAGTACTATAGACATTCTTTAGTATTAAAAAACAAATAAAACAATCAGATGAAAATTGTGGGGCACTGTAATCTGGAGAGGTTTTTTTATGGAAGTGAAATTGATGAAGTAGATTTATATTCTTAACAAATACATAGAAAAATTAAAATATGGCTTTCCATTAGAACTCACTCCTCTATTACAAGTTCCTATTTGATTATTGGTTCTTAAATTGAAAAGGTGTTTATAAAAGGTTAGATTTTTTTTTTTTTTTAACTAAATAAAATACAGTTATTTTGGCTTCTTGTGAGTTTAATAAAGGATCACAAAACATAGGCCTTTTGTTCTTACAGAGTGTGTCAGGATATATAGCAGTATCTTTGGCAAATTGGGCAATAGAGAACCTGCTAGAAATTATAGGCAATGTGTGTGACAGACACTTTAGCAAAGTTGGGGAGTCATAGGCATGAAAGATAATTATAAAAATATTTTTAGAAAAAGAAAAATGCAAAGATGATACATTGTTGAAAAAATCTGCCATTAAAAGAAAAAGACCTTATGATTATCTCAATGGATGCATAAAGATTATTTGACAAAATTCAATGCCCATTCAAAAATTAAAAGTATTAGCAGATTAGGAATAAAAGACACCTTCCTTAGCAGAGGTGTTGTAGTAGGTATGGTGGACTGGCTCGCAGCATCTATTCACCCTCCAGGCACCTTGGCCTTCATACTTTTTTGATCATTACTATAGTAGGAAACACTTTCCATATATTTTTATTCTCTCTTTCTCTACCCCTCTCACCGTCCTCCCCCTTTTTCCCCACCCACGTATACATAACTTTAATGAAACAATACTTACTCTTCTTGCTAGGCACAGTGATAACTTCTATTCTGTTTTATTTTTCAGAAATGCTGTTTGTGGCCCACCTAATCGATTTCATGACCAACTTTTTAGTTTACATGAGTAATAGGGTGCTGTGTTAGTTTCCAAAGGGACCCTGGTGGTGTAGCAGTTAAATGCTCACCTGCTAACTGAAAGGTTGGTGTTTCAAACCCACCAGCTGCTCTACAGGAGAAGGATTTGGCAGTCTGCTTCCTTAAAGATTACAGCCTTGAAAACCCTATGGGGCAGCTCTGCTGTGTCCTATAGGGTCACTATGAGTTGGAATCAACTCGACAACAATGGATTTAGTTTCCAGTTGCTGCTACAACAGATTAACATAAACGAGTGGCTTTGGACAACAGAAATTTATTCTCTTAGAGTTCTGGAGGTCAGACTCCAAAATGAGTCTTAAGGGGCTAAAATGAAAATGTCAACAGGGCTGGTTCTTTCTGGTGGCTTTGGTGGAGCATTTATTTCATGCCTCTTCCAGCTTCTAGAGGCAATTCCTTGGTTCCTGGCCTCGTCACTCCATACTTTGCTTCTGTTGTCACATATACCTACCACAGGTATCTTAAAGTGTGCCGTTAAAGGATCCTAAGTGGACTGGATCTGGTGGAGGCATTAGAGTATATTGTAAATTGAAGTGGATAACTTAGTCATCACTTGGAAAAGCCAGACCATGGGTAACAGCCCCAAATCTGCATTTACCAGTGATCTTGTTGACCTAGTTGGCTAAGTCTGCAGTCTCCCACAGAGACATATTGTCACTTATTGTTTGAAAGAATAAACTGCTTACAAAAGAATTTGAGCCTAACAGGTCTTTGTATCTGAGTTTAATTCGTTGCTGTATCTTAATAATGATTATCTTTTTCCCCATGTTCCAGAAGTTGTCTTATTAAAATTATTGATGTCTTTCGTTTATCTCCTGTAGTGCTACCTCAGCCTCTCTCTGTTATGTGCTCTTCAAGCATCCTGTACTTTTCCATATAGTACTTGTTGTGTAGTTTCATAATAATGGTGTCTTCCTTTTAAACCATAAAAAAAAAAAAAAATAGATCTGTGAAAATAGGTTCCATGTCTTGTTTCCTAGTACATTCCATACTATAGCCCTGGACCCCATGTGTTGTAGCCTTCTGCCACAATTCCATGTCAGCTCTATTGCTACACTGAACTCCAGAGCAAGCTGTGTGTTATTCATCTTAGTGGCCTTAAGAACTAGCATGATGTCTGGGACACAGTAGGCATTCATTAAATTTCTAATGAGTCAATGTCCAGACACCAGGCAGTCAAGGTTGGTTTATCTGGTCTATCTGTAGTTATGTACTTTAAAAAAGGGATGCTCCTCCCCAAAATCAGTTTGAGAAGAAGTCAGTGGATTATTTCACTTTGGAAAGCTACTTCTAGGTCACTAGAGAGGCCCTCATTCCACCTGAACCTTCTCATTGCTTAATCTTGTCATTTTGTATGAGGTTAGGGTTAGGGTTAGAATATGTTCCTTTTAATAAGATCTAAGATGTCTGCCTTGAGAATAGAAGTAAGTAAAGAAGGATTATTGAATAATCTTGTTCATGTACTTATAAACTTATTGCCAAAGTTGCATTCAGCCTTCTGAATTATAAACTGAGTTAATTTGATTACTTTTTTTTTTTTTTTAAATCTCCCTGCACCCACAGAGAGGCAGTCTACCCTAAGAAAATATTTTTATGAAGAATTTTTGGCATAACCATCAATGTGACATTCAGGTCTCTTAAAATTTACCTATGGAAACTTAATATATAAAACATCCAGGAAAGCTGTCAGTTTGATTCCAGGCATTTGAGGGATCAGCACATTAAGGGTGAAAAAAAAAAAAATCATTCATACTAGAATATTAGATTAATGTATAGATTTTTGTATCTGCCCAGTAACTCAGAAGCTGAGTCTTATATGTTGATTAAAATACAGGGCACCTTTGACCAAAAATTGCTTTGTCAAAGGAATAAATGAATGAAAAAAATGAGAATAAAGGAAAAGTTGGTTTTATTTATTTTCTCCATCCATAGAATTCCATAGTTACTGAGCCACCAATATCATAGCAAATACATAGCATAGAAGACTTTTTTTAGAGTGAAAAAAGTTAATTTTCCTATCAGCCCATCAGGAGAGGGGCAAGGCTTGATAAGGTTTCTGCTAATAAAGGGGAGAAGCATGAACATAAGGTTGAAGGCCTGGGGCAGCACCAGAGAATTCTGAGGCAAAAAAAATCCAATGTCTTAGTTTCCTAGTGCTGCTGTAACACAAATACACAAGTGGGGGGTTTTAAAGAACCAGAAATTTATTTTCTCAGAGTTCTGGAGGCTAAAATCAGGGCCTGAGCTGTGGGCTTCCAGTTTCTGGTGTCTGTAAGCAATCCTTGGTGTTCCTTTGGTTGTAGGCAGTTTCTCATGTGTTATTTGTCATCCCTTGAGTCTGTGTGCCTCTGTGTGTGAGTGTGTGTGTGTTTGAATTCTGTTTTTATAACTCAGAAGTGATTAGGTTTAGGATCCACCCTATATTGGTGTGGCCTCATTAACATGTCAAATAAAAACCCTATTTCCAAACAGGATCCTATCCACAGTTACACATACACACACCTGTTGCCATTCAGTCAATTCCGACTCAGCGACTATATAGGCCAGAGTAGAACTGCCCCAAAGGGTTTCCAAGGAGCAGCTGGTGAATTTGAACTGCTGACCTTTTGGTTAGCCGCCTAGCTCATAACCACTAAGCCACCAGGGCTCTATCCACAGGTACAAAGACTAGGAATTCAACACATACATATTTTTTTTGGAGGGGAGGGCACAGGGGAGAGGACACAATTCATAACATCAAAACACAAAGTTCTGTTTTGGTCATGTGGAACAACGTATTAGAGTGAATTAAGCAGAGAAATTGAATCATTAAGAAGCTTAGTGACGTCCGAATAAGAAATGGAACAAGAGCATAGGCTTTGTATGTCTTTCAGTTTCCTTTCCAGCCTTTCAAACCACCCTAGATAGCTTTAAGTTTATAATTTGGTACAACCACTTTGGAAATTGATTTGGCACTTCCTTCAAAAGCTAGAAATAGAAGTGCCGTATGATCCAGCAATCCTAGTCCTTGGGATATATCCTGGAGAAATAAGAGCTGTCTCACAAATAGATATATGCACACCCATGTGCATTGCAGCACTGTTCACAATAGCAAAAAATGGAAACAATGTAGGTGCCCATCAACAGATGAATGGATAAACAAATTATGGTTCATATAATGGAATACTACGCAACGATGATGAATCTGGGAAATATCTCACAACATGAATGAATCTGGAAGGCATGCTGAGTGAAATTAGTATCAAAAGGACAAATATGTATGGGACCACTATTATAAGAACCCAAGAAAAGGTTTAAACACAGAAGAAAACATTTGTTGACGGTTACTAGGGTGGGGAGAGAGGGAGACGGGAATTCACTAGCTAGTAGGCAATCATCTTGGAAGGGAAGGACAACACACTACGGGGGAAGTCAGCACAACTGGACTAAACCAAATGCTTCAAGGGACAGAGTAGCAGGCGCGGGGGTCTGGGAACCATGGTTTCAGGGGACATCTAAGTCAATTGCATAACAAAGTTTATTAAAATGTTCTGCATCGTGGCATCTGGGTCTTAGAAGTTTGTGGGCGGCCATCTGAAATGTACCAATTGGTCCCAAACCACTTGGAGCAAAGAAGAATGAAGAACACCAGAGACATAAGGAAAATATTAGCCCAAGAGACAAAAGGGCCACATAAACCAGAGAGACTCCATCAGCCTGAGACCAGAAGAACTAGATGGTGCCCAGCTACCACCAATGACAACCCCGACAGGGAATGCAACAGAGTCCCTGATGGAGCAGGAGAAAAGTGTGGCGCAATATTCAAATTCATCTAAAAAGACCAGGCTTAATGGTCTCACTGAGACTGGAGGAACCCCTGAAGCCATGGCCCCCAGACTGTTAACCGAGAACTAAAACCATTGCCAAAGATTAGACAACTATAAAACAATACTCGTGAAGAGTGCGCTTCTTGGTTTAAGCGAATACACGAAGCCAAAGGGGCAGCTCCTGTCTGGAGGCAAGACTAAAAGGTAAGAAAGGACAGGAGCTGGTTGGAGGGACATGGGAAACCTGGGGTGGAAAGGGGGAGCGTGCTGTCACATTGTGGGGATTGCATCTAGTGTCATGTAGCAATATGTATATAAATGTTTGTATGAGAAATTGACTTGAGGTGTAAACTCACCTAAAGCACAATTAAAACAAAAAGAAGTTTATAATTTGGGAAATGTACGTAAAAGATAAAAGATTTCTTCAACTAGTTGCTAGTATTCAAGAGATTATTTCACTATAGGTGAAAATCACGTTTATTTATTCATCAAGTCTTCAAGGAACTCCTATGTTTCAGGTCCTATTTAGGTGCTGGATTAAAAGAGCTAACATGTATTAGCATTGTTCCAAGAATTTTATATGCCTTGGAGCCCTGTTGGTGCAGTGGTTAAGAGCTTGGCTGCTAACTGAAAGGTTGGCAGGGCAAATCCACCTTTTAGTCCTTGGAAACCGTATGTGGCAGTCCTACTCTATCCTATAGGGTGGCTATGAGTTGGAATCGATTCCACAGCAAAGTGATTGGTTTTGGTTTAGGTTCCAAAACATCTTTAAGACCAGAAAATGTCCTTAGGTGCAGTTGGACTATAGAATTCCGTAGTTACTGAGTCACCAATACCATAGCAAACAGGTAGCGTTTGTATATGTAGAAGACTTTTTACAGTGAAACACTTATGATCTCCCCAGTTTATCAGCGGAGGGACAAGGCTTGATAAGGATTCCACTGATAAAGGGGAGAAGCATGAATATAAGGCTGAAGGCCTGGGGCAGCACCAGAGAATTCTGAGGAAAAAAATCCAATGACTTAGTTTCATAGTGCTGCTGTAACACAAATTCCACAAGTGGGGGACTTTAAAGAACAGAAATTTATTTTCTGACAGTTTTGGAGGCTGAAATCCAAATCAGGGTCTCAGCCATGTCAGTTCCTTCTGTGGGCTTCTTTCCTAAACTTCTGATGTCTGTCAGCGATTCTTGGTGTTCCTTTACTTGTAGACAGTTCCTCACATGTCGTTTGTCATCGCCTATGTGTGTGTGCGTGTGTGACTATGTCTATTCTGCCCTTTTTATAACTCAGAAGTGATTAGGTCTAGGATCCAGTCTATACTGGTATGGCCTCATTAACATATCAAGAAAAACCCTATTTCCAATCAGGATCCTATCCACAGCCACGCGTGCATGCGCGCGCACACACACACACACACTTGTTGCCATCAGTCAATTCTAACTCATAGCAACCCTGTAGGAGAGAGTAGAACTGCTCCATTGGGTTTCCTAGGAGCAGCTGGTGGTTTTGAACTGCCAACCTTTTGGTTAGCAGCTGAGCTCTTAACTGCTGCACTACCAGGGCTCCACTCACTGGTACAAGGACCAGGAATTCAACATATATGTAAATATTTTGACAGGGGAGAGGGAACACAGTTCAATCCATAACATCGGAGAACAAAGTTAATGTTATTTTGCTCATGTGGAACAATGTATTAGAGTGAATTAAGCAGAGAAATTGAATGATTAATATCCTTAGTGATGCCAAATGAGAAATGGAATGACAGCATAGGCTTTGTGTGTCTTTCAGTTTCCTCCTCAGCCTTTGAAACCACCCCAGATAGTTTCAAGTTTATAATTTGGGAAAAGTACATGAAAGATAAAAGATTTCTTCAACTAGTTTCTAGAATTCAAGAGATTATTTCACTATAGGTGAAAATCACATTTATTCATTAAATTTTCAAGGAACTCCTATGTTTCAGGTCCATTTAGGTGCTGGATTAAAAGTGCTAAACTTTGCTGAGCATTGTTCTAAGAATTTTATGTATCTCGGATCCCTGGTTGTGCAGGGGATAAGAGCTTGGCTGCTAACCAAAAGGTCGGCAGTTCGAATCCACCATAGGCTCCTTGGAAACCCTATGGGGCAGTCCTACTCTATCCTATAGGGTCGCTATGAGTAAGAACTGACTCGATGGCAACAGGTGACACATCTAATCCTCAGAAGAAAATGATGAAATTTATATTGTTGGTTTCATTGTATGGAAGAGAAAACAGGCTCAGATTCAGTTAATTGCCCAAATCACACAACTAACACTTGGCAAACCTAGCTTCAAGCCCAGGCCATTGGACTTCACAGGTCACGTCTTAAGAGACTATCCTATACTGCCCTGATTCTTCAGTGGTTCTTGAATTTTGTTGTCAGGTGTCTTTCAGTCACCCCTGACCCGTGGTGACTTCATGCACAAAGGAACAAAAGGCTGCCTAGTCCTGTGCCAGCCCCATGATTGGTTGTGGATCAGACTGTTGTAATCAGTAGGATTTTCAGCGGCTGGTTTTTGGAAATCAGGCCTCTCTCTTTAGTTCGTCTTAGTCTGGAAGCTCCACTGAAACCACTCAGCCTCCACTGACAGACAGATGGTGGCTGCACATGAGTTGCATTAGCTGGGAGTCGAACCTGGGTCTCTTACATGGAAGGTGAGTATTGTACTACTGAACAACCAATGCCCTTTTGAGTTTTAACCAGGTCTTATTGGAAACCCTGGTAGCGTAGTGGTTAAGTGCTACGGCTGCTAACCAAAGGGTTGGCAGTTCAAATCCGCCAGGCGCCCCTTGGAAACTCTATGGGGCAGTTCTACTCTATCCTGTAGGGTCGCTATGAGTCGGAAGCGACTGGACGGCATTGGGTTTGGTTTGGTTTTTTTGTATTCTACTATGGGTTCTATCTGAAGATGATGGTGATTATAACTACCATGCATTGAGTACCAGGCACCATGTTACCATGTTAAGTACATTCCATATGTTTTGGCATATAATTCACACAACAGCTCTGTTAGGTAAGGGTTAATAATCCCTGCGTTGCTGATGAAAACAATGAAGGTTAGAGATATGAAGTAACTTTCTCAAGATCACAGCTAGTAAGTGGCCGTGCTGGTCTAAATCCCGTTTTGTCTTTGGCCAAGGCCCATGCATTTAATTACCCGCTCTGAACTGCCTCCTGTGAAGGATAGTTAATTCAAGAGAAAAGAGGATATTTCTTTCTCAAAGACAAAGAAATTGCTCCAACTTTTCCCTGGTTTTCAGGGGGGAAACCTGTTGCCGTCAAGACGATTCCAACTCTTAGTGACCCTATAGGACAAAGTAGAACTGCCCCATAGGGTTTCCAAGGAGCACCTGGTAGATTAGAACTACTAGACCTTTTGGTTAGCAGCCTCAGCTCTTAACCGCTACACCACCAAGGTTTCTCGGCTTTCAGGACAAAAAAAGCAAATTGAGAAGAACAGATGCTGGTGGAATCCTTACAAAGTTAAGGCTCAGACATTTTGATTAGGCACCTTCTGGATGCAGACCATTTTAAGAAAAATTCTAATAAATTCCTTGGAGATCCTACCTTTTTTTTTAGTATTATTGAGATTTTTTTTTTTTTTCTCCAGAATTAAGTCAATGGAGGAATACATTTGTCAGTCTGGAATATGGATTGCTTGGGAAGGTTGTCAAGATTCAGACACCACTTTAGTGGGCTGAATCTCATCATAATCTTATAAAGAAGATGGCAAAATTCTTTGCCATATTTTTGGGGTGCCCTTTGAAGTTACTCTCATTATGCACTTTACCCAACCTTTTGCCTTTGAGTCAATTCCAACTCATAGAGACCCTATAGGACAGAGTAGAACTGCTCCGTAGGGTTTCCAAGGAGCGGCTGGTGGATTTGAGCTGCCGACATTTTGGTTAGCAGCCAAGTGCTTAACTACTGTGCCACCATGGCTCCATGTTCATGTTAGGGGGTACTATTAATCTGTCATTCCATCAAGTTCATTCAAGAAAAATTCACTGAGAGCCTACTGTGTATCAGGCATTGTAATAGACCCGGAGTTGTCAAAGATCAGTGAGACAGGTTTCTTCTCAAGCTGTGAGTCTTCCCAGAGTCTGTGACCTGAGCAGGAAATGGGGGTTAAGTACTGCACAGGTAAAAAGGCCTTGGTGCAATTACAAAGAACATTTGGTCTCCATATTTGGGAAACTGGCTAGCAACAGAAATGGATTTTTGGTTTTTTTTCAAGGAAGAATTTCTTGAGAAGTGACTTCTCAGGCTGAGATTTCTGCTATCGGTTTCAAGGAAGTCTAGGTCACATAACTTCTCAGCTACCCCTCTTAAGTCTTTTCATTATAACCAGTACCAGTTGCTGTCAAATCGATCCTGACTCATGGCAACTCCATGTGTGTCAGAGTAGAACTGTGCCTCATAGGGTTTTCTGTAGCTTATTTTTTAAATGTAGATCACCAGGCCTTTCTTTCCAGGCACCTCGGGGTGAACTCAAACATCCAGCCTTTCAGTTACCAGCTAAGCGCTTTTACTGAGTGCATCACCCAGGGATTCTCTTTTAATTACATCACTGGCTGAAACCTTTTATTTAAGGAGAGGAAGCTCTCTGCTATCAGCAAAGGGGACGTGTAAGTATTTCCTTACATGGTCTTGTCAGATCAGTTACATTTCAAAGCCCAGAACGGATAACCAGGATTCCCGAGCTGCCACCGGTTTTTCTCCTTCCTCATTAAACTTCTTCACTTGATGCTTAATAACTTTTAGGTTTGAAACCTCTCCAAAAGACATTTTAAGTTCCCTCAGAAATCCTAATGAATACAGCTTAAATAATGGTTTTAGAATCAGGGAGACTTGTTTCTCATTCTCATTTTCCTCAGCTATAAAGTGAAAAGTTAATAATACCACCATTATTGTCAGTCTGGTGTGATGATGGTTAAATGATATGTAGGTTAAATTCCACCTACCATATAGTAGGACTTCAATAAAGTAGGAACCCCCAAAGATTTTAAAACAAAGATGAAATACATGCATAAAAAGAAATGTGACCCTCATGGTGCCGTGCATTTTCAAAAATGAAATCGATATGGAATGTTTCAGGAAAACATTTTCACCTGATCCACCTCATTTGCTAGCTAAAAATACAACTGAAGAAATCATGATTCTGTAACCATTTTCCTCTTCCTTGTCCGTGAAGACCTTTCTTGAATGCCATTTCCTCCTACAGGAATGCCTTTCTGCTGTCTTCCCCCTGGGGAAAAGCAGGCTTTCACTCCCATTTTTCCGAGGAATTCCTGGGATGGGGAGGAGACTGTAGCCTCTGGTGGGAGGAATGCAAGGAATATAAGAGACTGTTTCCTCCAGCCCTAGACAGCAGATCTTTACTCTTTTTCTTTTGGAACCAGGTTGGAGGGGTAAGTGTGGGAAAGAAGTAACTGGGGAGGTTGTGTGTGTGTGCCTGCGTATGTGCACACGTGTGTGTTTTCTAGAACGCTGTTTGAGAACTGAGGAGAGGAAGACCAGTGCGGGCTGCACCATCCTCTGGGCCTTAAGGGAGAAAGAATGATCCCTGATGTTTCCGTTTTGGCTCTAAATCTATACTCAAGAAAAGAAGGTGATCTGGCCAGAGTGTAGTGTCCTCTATGTTCCAGTTGTGAAAACCCAGGGAGGCTTTGGTGGATGAACAAGAAGAAAATTCAGTTGCAGGTTATGTAAGAGGACAAAGGATAGAGAACCCATGTGAACAACTAGATATAACCAAGTCTGATAACATATATACATATATTTTGTATATATGTATGTATGTGTGTGTGTGTATATATATATATGGAGCCCTGGTGGTGCAGTGGTTAAGAGCTCAGCTACTAACCAGAAGGTCAGTAGTTTGAATCCACTAGCCACTCCTTGGAAACCCCATGGGGCGGTTCTATTCTGTCCTAAAGGGTCGCTATGAGTTGGAATTGACTCAATGGCAAAAGGTTTGGTTTTTTTTGTTTGTTTTAGCTTTATATACATATATACCAAAACCAAAACCCAAACCAAACCTGTTGCTGTTGAGTTGATTCTGACTCACAGCAACCCTATAGTACAGAGTAGAACTGCCTCCATAGAGTTTCCAAGGAGCGCCTGGTGAATTTGAACTGCTGACATTTTGGTTAGCAGCCATAGCATTTAACCACTATGCCACCAGGGTTTATATATATATATATATACAGACTTAGTTATATCTAATTGTTCCCATGGATTCTGCCCTTTGCCCTCTTTCCTTTCCACTTTGTATTACTTTCCCTTAGCAATTTTGACATCATCTGCTCTAAATATTGAGTTTTATTGTTTGTATATTAGTTATTTTTTCTGATTATAAAAGTAATAGTGTGTTAATTGTAAAAATGATGGACCATGCAGAAAAGGCTGAAATGGAAAATAAAAAGCAGATGCAATCCTGCTACCCAGAGACACCCATTCCTCACCTTTTTTCCATATATGGTAATGTTATTCCTGTTTATCGATCTGTCATTAACATTTTTCTGTTATTAAATATTCTCTTAGTAAATTACTTTTAGAGACTGCAAAGTCTTCTGTCATATGGATAGGTTATAATTTAGTCAATATCTGAATGTTAGATATTTAGCTTGTCCAATTTTTCCTATTAGAAATAAGATGTTCAGATATTTGGTGTACTTCCTGTGTTTACTTCAGACATATTTTCAGATGCAGACTCATTGGGTAAATGGGCATGGTTTAGAAAATCTGGGTAAAAATTATCATATCAGTTTACATTGTTATTATTAGTATATGAGGGCCAGATTCCTCTCAGTCTCCTGAACACCATTATCTTTTTCTGATTTTTGCCAAAGTATCAAGTTATAGGGGTAGGGTAAGCACCTCATTGTTGGGACTTAATTTGCATGCCTTTGGTAACTGAGAGATGTCATCGTTTTTATGTTTATTAATTATTTGTATTCCTTCTTCTGTGGCTTGCCTCTTCAGGTCCTCTGCCATTCTATGTTGTGAATTTATGTTTCCTACTTTGGAAGTTTTAAATTTTTATTTCGTTCAAGTTTTCAGTGTCTTCAGTGTATGTTCCTCATACAAGTTCAGATAAATGTTCATCTCCTTTTTCTTCTGGTTCTGTTGATGATGTACTTTTCTATTTATCTCCTTAAGTCACTTGAAATTGATTTTGGTGTATGGAGGGATATAGGGGCCTGGCTTTATTATTATTTTTTTTTTTTTTTGCTGAATGGCTGACTATTTTCGCTTCCACCATTTGCTCAACCATCCATGCTTCCCCCACTGATGAAAAATACCACCTTTCCCTCAGGACCTGTAAGGATCCAGAGCTCATACATGGTTTTGGTTGTTTATGCAGAAGAAGGAGGTGGATGGAAGGGAATGGGGCTTGGGAGAGGCACTAAAGAGATTTCAACTTCTGAGTAATATCTTGTCCATTATGTTTTTAAAAAATGGTTGATGACAAATGTTCTCACTTGTAAAATCTGGCCTGTGAGCTTATGAGTATTTTCTCTGGTACTCTATAACAAACATATGGCTGGTATTCTATTACAAATGTATGGAAACTGATTCCCTGAAGTCCGTAGGAGCTCACCAGTAAACAGCCCCGCATCTTCTAAAGAGGCAATACTTTAACAATTTGTCATTTCTTTTATAGTGGTTTCCCTTCAAATGTTCTTCTTTTAAGTCCATTTTCCTAGTTTATATTTTTCTAATGCATTTTCCACTTTATTCAAATTTTAAATTGGTTGCCCTAGGGTTTTGCAGAGTAATCTCTCCATATCTGTGACCACATCTTTCTCATTCTTATTTTGTGTATTGTTATTTTCTTATTTTGTCTTAATTAGACCATCTAAAGTGTCTTTGTTTTGTTTTAATTATTCTTTT
The DNA here is from genome assembly GCF_030014295.1 of Loxodonta africana. Classification (NCBI taxonomy): domain Eukaryota; kingdom Metazoa; phylum Chordata; class Mammalia; order Proboscidea; family Elephantidae; genus Loxodonta; species Loxodonta africana. Next base: position 159,471,879 of record NC_087344.1, on the reverse strand, counting down.
AAATTGCCAAGTAGCTGGAAAAATTTATCATCATTATTTATTATTTTTTATTGTTTTTCACTGTGGTCAAAGGATATAGTCAGTACAGTATCTTTTTACAATGTTTAAGATTCTCTCTGCCATGATTTTTCTGTTTTTTTTTTTTTAAATGAGCACTTGGTAAGGTTATCCATGTCTCCATTTCATTTTTGTCTACTTGATCTATCAATACAAGTGTGTTAAAACCTCCTACTGCCGTAGTGTTTTTTCCAACTTCTTTTTATATTTCTAGCAGTTTATGTTTTATATGAATGTTAATAATTACATAAGGATTCTTGCTTAACTGTTCCATCTTCATAATGTCCCTGTAGACAGCACAAAACTGAAATCACTTTGTCTCATCTTGGAGTCTATTTTAATAGTCTATTTTGTGTTAAACTAGTGTTTTCTTTGTAGTTTCTTTTTCTGTAGTTATTTTAGAGGTATACATTCTGTTTTTAGTTCTATTAGTAGTTACTGTTATGTTAAAAATAAAAATATTTGAAGCTCTCTTTACCAGCATTAAGAATAAAATAAAAAGACAAATAACCCAATCATAAAATGGGCAAAGGACTTGAATAGACATTTCACCAAAGAGGACATTCGGATGGCCACCAGACACATAAAAAGATGCTCGGTGTCATTAATCATCAGAAAAATGCACATCGAACCCTCAATGAGATACCATTTCAACTCCCACTAGCATGGCTAAGATAAAAAAAAAAAAACAGAAAATAGCAAATGTTGGTGAGGATGTGGGGAAATTAGAAGCCCTTATTATCCATTGCTGGTGGGAATATAAAATGGTACAACCATTGTGGAAAACACTGTCGTGTTTCCTCAAAAAACTGAAAATAGAACTACCATATGACCCAGCAATTCCACTCCTAGGTATATACCCAAAAGACTTGGAAGCAAAGACTCAAAAAGAGACTTGGACACCAATGTTCATTGCTGTACTATTCACAATAGTAAGAAGGTGGAAACAACCTAAACGTCCATCAGCAGGTGAATGGATAAACGAATGTATTTCATGCATACAATGGAATATTACACAGCCAGTAGGAGCAATGAAGTCTCGATATATGCTACAGTATGGGTGGAGCTTGAAGACATTATGCTGAGCGAAATAAGCCAATCACAAAAGAGCAAATATTATATGACCTCACTTATATAAAAAGACAAGAAAAGGCAAATGTGCAGAGGCCAAAGTTTGTTAGTGGGGAAAAGGGTGGTTAATGGTGATGGGGAAACCACACAGATTAAGAGTAGGGTTGCCTAGCTGATTATTGTAATTGCTGTCAATGAGTTGTACACCTGTAAAAAGTTGAATTGGCAAAGTTGTGTGATAGATATGTTTACAACAATGACAAAAAAGTAGCTGCTGAGGCTGCTTATGTACAACCGAATACCTCATGGGTTTGGAGATTTAGGGTCATAGTTTCATGGGACATCCCAGTGAATTGGCCTAATAATGTGTTTAGTGCTTTTGTTCTATGTCTTGGTGGCACAGTGGTTAATAGCTTGGCTGCTAATCAAAAGTCTGGCAGTTCGAATCCACCAGCCACTCCTTGGAAACCCTGTGGGGCAGTTCTCCTCTTTCCTATAGGGTCACTATGAGTTGGAATCCGGTTTTTTTTTTTTTTTTTTTTTGTTCTCCTAGTTCATTGTGTAGTGCCTGGGGCCTTAAAAGCTTACAAGTGGCCATCCAAGGGACAGCAATTTGTCTCTATTCACCTGGAGCAACAGAGGAAAAAGGAGAGTCAAGACTAGGAGAGGCTATGGAATGCGTGGCTAATTGCCTCTATGAACAACTGCCTCCTTTGCCATGAGACCAGAAGAACTGGATGGTGCCCGGCTACCATTACTGAACATTTTGCTCAGAGATTCTGTAGAAGAATCCTGATCAAAAGGGGGGGAAATGCAAAATAGAATTTGAAACTCTCATGGACTCCAGACTTTCTGGAGCCATGGAGGGTGGGTGAACCCCTGAAACTTACCCTGAGATAATCTTTAAGCCTTAAATCAAATATATCCCTTCAAATCTTAAAACTGAACAGTAGTTTAACTGAACTAGTGAAAAGGCCTGTCTTGAGCATTATGCTCTATTAAGAACTATCTACACAGGATCAAACTGACAATATTGACTTGAAGGATTAGATACTAACCTTGCAGGGCAGTTTATGTTAATGGGGGAGGAACACCTTAGAAAAGGAGGGTGAGAATGGTTGCACAACTTGAAGAATGTAATCAATGTCAGTGAATTGTACATGTAGAAACAGTTGAATTGGTGTATGTTTTGCTGTGTATATCCTCAACAACAACAAAATAAAACTATTATTAAAAAAAGATTAAAATAGAAAAACAAATGGCATATGAAAGCAAATAAACTAGTATGCCTTTATTTAGCACAGTGCTTTTCATACCCTTTTCTTGCATTGTCTGATATTACATGCACATATTTGGCAAATGTTTTGTATATGTATGTGCGTACACATACACAATATTATATATATACCCATTAACCTGTTGCCATCAAGCTGATGCCGACTCACAGTGACCCTATAGGACAGAGTAGAACTGCCCCATACAGTTTGCAAGAAGCACCTGGGGGATTCAAACTGATGACCTTTTGGTTAGAAGCTGTAACTCTTAACCACTACGGCATCAGGGGTTTAAAAAATTAGATTTAATCAGCATTTAAATTATTTCAATACTCTCCTCCTCTTCTTTTATATCATGACTTCCATCCATAAATTTGTTTTGATTCACCTCTCGGTTGGATGCAGTGTGAATTTGAGTAAATTATTTAGGGTGTGTATGTATTTTATGTAGTTATATGCTTTCTAAATTCATATATCTGAGATTATTTTTGCTGTCTTTTTTTTCACACGTGAATAAAAACCTTTTCCCCAAAAACTTTGTCAACTTGCGTTATTGTAGTCTGTCACTTATTACTATGGAGGTGTCTGAAGCCAGGCCAAGTTTTGTTCCTTTATTGGTTATTTATTTTTCTCTAGCCTGGGTGTTTATAGAATTCTTTGATTATCATTTAAATGTTTTAAGATTTTCTGGATATGTCTAATATTGTCTCTTCATTTATGTTGTATTGAACACGTGAGTCCCTCAATCTGTGTATTCAGGTCTATTTTCACCTCAGAAAAGAGGTTTTCTATTTATGTAATTATTGATTCTGCTCTACTTGCTCTGATCTCTTCTTGAAATGCACTAATTTTGTATATGTTGAGTCTCCATTTTCTAATCTTCATATCCATCATCTTCTCATCATTTTAATGTTTGTCCTTTCCTTTGTATTAAAGGAGGTTTCTCAAGTTTGTCCTGCACATGTTTGATTTGGCTTTTTAGTAATGAGTAGTCTTCTCTTTCTGTTTTTAATTCTATTATATTTTTTTCTTTAAGGCAAAGTTCACATAACATAAAATTCACCATTTTAACATGTATGATGTTGTACACTCACTCCTGCTAATTTCAGTGTCATTTTTATTACTCCCAAAAGAAACCCCATACCAATTAATTATTCCCTTTCTATTCCTCCCTTCTCAGCCCCTAGCAATTACACATCTGCTTTCTGTCTCTATGGATTTGCCTATTCTGGTATCTTTAATTTAGGATAATGTTATTTAAGGTTCATCCATGTTGTAGCATGTATCAGAACTTCATTCCTTTTTATGGCTAAATAATATTTCATTGTATGGATATACCATATTTATCTATCCATTTACCAGCTATTGGACATTTGGCTTATTTCTACTTTTTAGCTATTATGAATAATGCTGATAGAAACATTTATGTACAAGTTTTTGTTTGAATGTATATGTTTTTAAGTCTCTGGGGTATATACCTAGGAATGAAACTGCTAGCTCATATGGTAATTCTATGTTTAACTTTTAAAGATCCACCAAACTGATTTGCACAGCTGCTTTACCGTTTTACATTCCCACCAGCAACATATAAGGGTTCCAATTTCTCTACATCTTTGCCAACACTTGTTTTCCCTTCTTTTGATTATGGCCATTCTAGTGGGTGTGAAGTGGTATCTCATTGTGGTTTTGATTTTCATTTTTATAATGTCTAATGGGGAAACCCTGGTGGTGTAGTGGTTAAGTGCTACGGCTGCTAACCAAGAGGTCGGCAGTTTGAATCCGCCAAGCGCTCCTTGGAAATATGGGGCAGTTCTACTCTGTCCTGTAGGGTCACTATGAGTCGAAATCAACTCCGTGGCACTGGGTTTGTTTTTTTGGTTTTAATGTCTAATGATGTTGAACATCTTTATGTACTTATTGGCCATTTGTATATCTTTTTTTTTTTTTAGAAATATCTATTCAAGTCATTTGCCCATTTTTGAATTGGATTGTTTATCTTTTTGTTGTTGTGAGAGTTTTTTTTTTTTTAATCTATTCTGGATACTAGACTTTTACAGATATATGATTTGTAAATATTTTCTCCCATTCTATAAATTGTCTTCCTATGTTATTAGTAGTGTCCAAAGGATTTTAATTTTGATGAAATCCAGTTTATTTTATCTTTGGTTCTGTGTGCTTTTGGTTGCTTGTGCATACAAAATAAAATAATTGTGTAATCCAAGGTCACAAAGATTTGTACCTATGTCTCCCTCTAAGAGTTTTATAGTTTTAGCTCTTCATTTAGGTCATTGATCCATTTTTAGATAATTTTAATGTGAGGTAGAGATCCAAATTCTTTCTTTTGCTTATGGCTATCCAGTTATACCAGCGTCATTTGTTGAAAAGACTACTCATTCCCACTGAATTGTCTCGGCACCCTTGTCAAAAATCAACTGACCATAGTTATATGAGTTTACCCATTTTTCTACATGCCGATTCCTACAGTAGGCTCAGGCCCATTTTAGAGGTTATGAGGATGGTGTAGGACGGACCAGGCAATGTTACGTTCTGTTACATATGAGGCCACTGTGAGTTGGAGCTGACTTGATGGCACCTAACATATAAGAGTACCACACGGTCTTAATTACTGTAGCTTTGTAGTAAGTTTTGAAATCGGAAAGTGTAAGTCCTACTTTGTTCTGTTTCAAGATCTTTTTTGCTTTCCTAGGCCTCATGCAATTCCATATGAATTTTAGGATCTTGTTGATTTCTGCACACACACAAAAAAAAAGGTAGCTGTAATTTTGATAGGAATTGTATCAGATCTGTAGATCAATTTGGGGAGTATTGCTATCCTAACAATAGTACATCTTCCATTCCATGAACATGGAATATCTTTTCATTTATTTAGGTTTTTTTTTTAAATTGCTGTCAATGATGTTTTGTGATTTTCAGTGTACAAGTCTTGCACTTCTTTTCTTAAAATTTTCCCTAAATATTTTATTTTTCTTGATGCTACTATAAATGGAATTGCTTTCTGCATTTCATTTTTGAACTATTCATTGCTGGTGTATAGAAATAAACTGATTTTGTATGCTGATTTTATATTCAGCAACCATGCTGTACTTGTTTATTAGCTCTAATAGTTTTTGTGCATGAGTACGTGGATTCCTGAGGATTTGCTTTATACAAGATATGCAATAATTTACTTCTTTATTTCCAATCTGGATGCTTTTTATTTCTTTTTTGTGTCTAATTGCCCTAGCTAGAACCTTAAGTACAATGTTAAATAGAAGTAGTGAGAGCAGACATCTCATCTTCTTCCTGATCTTAGGAAGAAACCTTTCGGTTTTCACATCAAGTATGATGTCAGCTATATAGATTTTTCCATAGATGACTCTAGCAGTTTGAGGAAATTCCCCTGTATTCCTAGTTTTTTGAGTGGTTTTAATCACAAAAAGGTGTTAGGTTTCATAAACTGCTTTTGCTGCGTCTATTGAGATGAATGTGTGGATTTTGCCCTTTTTTCTATTAAAATGGTATCGAATAGGTGAATTTTCAGATGTTAAAATACATTTGCAATCCTGGAATAAGTAAAATTTTAACATCCATGGTGTGTAATCATTTTTATATGTTAGTGAATTCAGTTTACTAGTATTTGTTGAAGATTTTTGTGTTTTTATTCATAAGGGATATTGGTCTGTAGTTTACTTGTGATGCCTCATCAGGTTTTGTTATCAGGATAATGTTAGCCTCATAGGATGAATTGGGAAGTATTTCCTCCTGTTTATTTGAAGAGTTTATGAAGAATTGGCAGTAATTATTTAAGCATTTGCTAGAATTTACTCATGAAGCAATCTGGTCCCAGACTTTCTTTGTGGTTTTTTTTTTTTTTTTTTTGATTATCTGTTCAATTTCTTTATTTGTTATAGGTCTATTCTGATTTTCTATTTCTTCTAGAGGCATTTTCAGTAGTTTCTGTCTTTCTAGGCATTTGCCCATTTAATCTAGGTTATCTATTTTGGCGGCATACGATTGTTCTTAATATTAACTTATAATTTGTTTTATTTATGTAAGGTTAGTAATGATGCCCCTCTTTCTTTCTTAAATTTTACTAATTTGGGTTTTTTCTCTTTTTTCTTTGCCAGTCTAGCAAAAGTTTTGTCAATTTGGTTGATTTTTTAAAAGAATCACTTTTTGTTTCATTCACTTTATTTTCTATTTTGTATTTCATTTATTCCCATTCTTCTGCTTATTTTGAGTTTAGTTTGCTCTTCTTTACTAGTTTCTTAAAGTGGAAGTTTAGGTTATTGATTTGAGCTTATTCTTTTTTTTTCGCATAGACATTACCAGCTGTACATGTTACTCTAAGCCCTGATTTAGCTGCATCGCATAAGTTTAGTACATTGTGTTTTATATGTATCTCAAAGTATTTTCTAATTTCCCTTGTCTTCTTTAGCTCATTGATTATTCAGGAATGTATTGTTTACTTTCCATGTATTTGTGAATTTTCTTCTGTTTTTGATTTTATTTCACTGTGATTAGAGAACATATTTTGTATGATTTCAATTCTTTTAAAAAATTTATTGAGTCTTGTTTTACAGCCTAATACATGTTTTGTACTGAAGAATGGTCTATGTGCACTTAAGAAGAATATGTATTATGCTGTTGTGAGGTGGGTTCGCTACATTTGTTAGTTCTAGTTGATTAGAAGTGTTGTTCAAGTCATCTATTACCTTGTTGCTCTGCTGTCTATTTCTATGCATTTTTGAAAGTGGGGTATTGAAATCTCCAACTATTGTTCATTTGTCTGTTTCTCCCTTCAATTCTGTCAGTTTTTGCTTTATGTATTTTGGGCTCTGTTATTAGGTGTGTCTATAATTGTTATGTCTTCCTGATGGATGCCCTTTTATCATTATAAAATATCCTTCTTCATCTCTAGTAAGAATTTTTGTCTTAAAGTTTGTTTTGTTTGATATATGTATAGACATTCCAGTTCTCTTTTGGCTATTGTGTGAAAGGTATAATTTTTCCTTACTTTTACTTTCAACCTATTTGTATCTTTGAATCTAAAGAGTGTCTCTTGTAGATGGTATGTAGCTGGATCACCTTTTTTTTTTTTTTTCCAAACCTGTTCTGCCATTTTCTGCCTTAATCCATTTACATTTAATATAATTACTGACAAGTAGGATTTACATCTGCCATTTTGATATTTGTTTTCTATATGTCTTATGTCTTTTTTATTTTTCTATTCCTCCATTACTGCCTTCTTTTGTGTTAAATAGATATTTTCAAGTATACCATTTTTATTCCTTTGTCATTTTTTTACTATATATTTTTTACTTATTTTCTTAATAGTTAAGATGTTAATTGCAATCCCCAGGGCAACCATTAAGAATGTAATTTAGATTAACACCAACTTAATTTCACTAGTAGAAAAGAACTTTGCTCCTACATAGCTCTGTTCCCTCCCCCTCCTTTGTACTGTTATTGTCATACAAATTATATATTTGTACCCTCTGGGCCCGTGAACACAGATTTGTAACTATTGTTTTCTACCGTTGTCTTTCAAATCAAATAGGAGAAAAAAGTTACAAATAAAATATATATTTATACTACTTTTAAAATATTTACCTATGTGGATAACTTTACCAATGTTCTTTATTTCCTCACATGGATTAAGTTCAAGTGTCATTTTATTTCAGCCTGAACAACTTCTTGTAGCATTTCTTATAAGGCAGGTTTGCTAGCAACAGTTTCTCTCAGTTTTCATTTATCTGGTAATGTCTTAATATCTCCTTCATATTTGAAGGATACTTTTACTCAATATAGAATTTTTGGCTAACTTTTTTTTTCTTTCAGCATTTTGAATATTTTATTCCTTTGTGTTCTGATCTCCATGGTTTCTGGTTAGAAAAAAAAAGTTAATCTTATTGAGAATCTCTTGTACCTGATGAGTCATTTCTATCTAGAGGCTTTCAAGAGTTTCTCTTTGTCCTTGTTTTTCAACAGGTTGATTATGATATGATTACATGTGGATCTCTGAGTTTATCCTGCATGAAATTTGTTGAGCGTCTTGGATGTGTAAATTAATGTTTCCTGTGAAACTTGACAAATTTTCAACCATTATACTCACTCCTCACTTATCGGCTATCTCATTATCCAACATTTTGCATTTAAGACAATAATAAGAGCTCTACTATCCAAATACCTTGCACATTAACAACATATGTCTGGCAGTAACGAATGCTGAGGTGTGAGGTGAGAGTAATACTGGCTGTGATGGCTAAGGTTATGGTCAGCTTGGCTGGGCCATGATTCTCAGTGTTTTGGCAGTTAAGTAATGATGTAATTTGGCAGTTATGTAATAATGTAATTTAGCAGCTATGTAATGATGTAGTCATCCTCCATTTTGTGATATGATGTGGCCATCTCCATGTTCACATAATGCTGGTTTTCATGTAACGATCTGGTCTTTGGAAGGTAACCATGTTAGTAAGTGAGGAATGAGTGTATTTCTTCAAATATTCTTTCTGCCTCTTTCTCTCTGTCCTCTCTTTATGGAACTCACATCACGCACTTGTTGATATGCTCGATGATGTCTGACAGCTCTCTGAGGCTCTGCTCATTTCTATTCATTCTTTATTCTTTCTGTTCCTCAAACTGGATATTCTCAATTGACACATTTTCAAGTTTACTGATTTTTCTTCTGTTCATTAAAATCTGTTGTTGAGCCCCTCTAGTGATGTTTTAAAAAATTTTTAGTTATACTGCTTTTCAACTTCAAAATTTCCACTTGGTTCTTCTTTATAATTTATATGTGTTAACTGATATTCTGTATTTGGTGAAACATTGTTCCCACACTTTCCTCTAGTTCTTTAGATATGGCTTCATTAAGTTCTTTGAACATATTTAAGATAGCTGATTTAAAGTCTTTGTTTATAAGCTCTACATCCACTTTCTCAGTATTTCTCAGAAATTATGTGCCATAATTTCTTGTTTCTTTGCATGACTCATAATATAATATAACATAATATAATATGGCAACTCTGGAAATAAATGTTTTCCCTCTCCACGGGGTTTTTTTTTTTTTCTTGCTGTTTCTTTTAGTTTGTTTAGTGACTTCTCTGAACTGTATTCTATTAAGTCTATATTCTTTGTTTTGTGTGGCCACTAAAGTCTCTATTCATTTAGGTTAGTGGTCAGCTAATGATTGTACAGAGCTCTTCTTAACTATCTGGATAAATAAGTCTCTTAACTTTTGCCACTCTGTTGTATGTTGGGACATGCTTGCAATACTCAGCCAAGCAGTTGACAATTCTCTTTAGTTATCACTTTCTGCTTAGACAAGGTTTCATGGTCACCCAGCCTTGAGAGCTCAGAGTCTTCTCAGGTCTTTCCTGAGTATGCCAACAACCCTGGGCTTGTACACGACCCTACATATAGACATGGCCTTCTAGATTCTCAGAAATATGTCAGAGCTTTTCAAAGCCCTATGGACATCTTATTCCCCAGCGTTTTCTTTTACATTATTTGATTAGTTTATTTCTTGTCCCAAATGTTATACACTGCTTCAGGCAGCCACAAAGTTAAACAGTCACCTGTAATTGTTTTCAACAAATGTCCTGGGGAAAGTCTTTTTGCACTGGAGGAACTCTGAATCAGGTGCAATACAGACCGCCTTGGAAGTGGAGTCTTCCAGGGAACCACCAGAATGAACAAATAATGAAAATTCTCTGGGAATAAAGTTTTGAAGGAGGTCCAGCCCTGTTCTGCTTCCTCTGTTTACTGCCAAGCTGCTGGTTTTCACTGCAAATGTAAACTGTTAATTTTCAATGCTACAGCAGAACTAGAGCATGAGAGATGGGGCTAGGGAAAATTAAAATGCTATTTTTGCTAAGATTCAGCTGATTTTCTTGAATGAATGCTCCTCAGATTGCTGAAAGTCTTTGGTTAATTTCTAGAGTTCTGAAAAAAGTTAACTCTGACAATTTTTGCCAGTGCTCTCATTACTTTTATGGAAAAGAAAATTTTGGGAGGTCTTTACTGTCCATTTTCACTGACATCACTTGCCTCCATGCTTTTCAACCTCATATTGTCTCTTCCTGGAATACCATTCCCTTCCTAAACTCCCTCGTGATTCCTTTTTACCTTTTAAGACTTAGTTTAAATGTTCCGTCTTCAGTGAAGCCATTCTTAACCTTCTAGGCAATATTGATTTTATTTATTTTAACGGTATTGCTTATGTTTCTGTTGTACTTATTATCACCCTGTATTACAATTTTCTGTCCATGTCCCTTTCATCATTAAATGGACACTTTTGGTTTCTCATCTATGAGTTTGCAACTCTTCAGTTTGGTGTCATGTTAAATGTAAAGAAAAATGTTATCAGTGTGCTAAAGCTTAATTTAAATGCACACAGCTTTCCTGAGAGATTTTGCTTAAGGCTTTAAAGCAGAAAGGGCGAAATCCACCTATCAAAGAATAAAATCAAGTTATTGATAGACTTCCAAATGGCAGGGATATTTGCAAATTGTGTGTTCTTGTGTCTACCTTACTTAACAGTCTTTATGGGAGCACTTAGATCTTCTTGTTTCAGGGTTAGAAGCTATATGAAGGAAAAGCTATTAAGTTTCCCTAGTAATTATAGCCATGGCTTGTCATATCTTTAACTGGGTCATTCCAATTAACGTGAAATATTTATAAACAAGCTTCTAGAGATGGTTAATTAAAAAGAGGGTGAGCTGTACTGGCTACCCAAGCTAAGGCACAGAGAACTGCAGATATAGTTGGCCTGTATGCCTTTTATTTCATTTTCTTTTTGATAGGACCTTTGTATGATTAATTTGCTGCTCAGTATCATTGAACATCCCCTTTTCAATCTTAAAAAAAAAAAAAAATCTTAGATCATTTAATCTTAGATCATTTTAGCCTCATTTAATGACTGGGCATAGTTAAAGGGAGCTGAGAAGCTGAGGATTTATGTAATCTTGATCTTAATTTTATGTTAAAGAGGAAAGCAGAACCTAAGCAGTCCTTGCTGCCAAGAACCAGGAGCTCCTGGGTCCATCCAGTGCTAATGACTGGCTACTTGATGTTTTAATATGGCAAAAACCCATTGAGAGACAAGATTACTATTTGAAATGAAGTCACATGAGCTGAGGATAAAGGCTTACTCTTTACCTCTTGGTGGATAATGTCCTCACTGGTCTTGGTTGATGGAGGTTGTCATAGTGATAGGAGGTAATGAACTGGGAAGTAGCTGTGGAAGGCATTGCAGTGTGGAAAAAGGGGGCTTCACCACATAGCTTCTGTTAATAGGACGTTGTTAACAGCCTTTCTTTGAAGGACTTGAGATGTTATGTTGGCCCTCATGATGCTGGAGTGCAGAATGAAGACGATAACATTATCCTACAGTTCTGAGATTCAGACTTGTCTGTCTCTTCACTACGTTATCCCATGACCCCAAGAAGGCTTAGATACTGAGGCAGAGTCCTGATAGCAAGAATAATTTTAATATTTATATGACAATTTCATACCAGTTTTTTGGTTTTGTGCCCCCCTCCCCTCACTCCTGGACTACCTTCTTGGTGACCCATCATTTGGTGACATATTCCACCAGTTTTTTTTTTTTTTTAATGAAATGTTCAGTAATAAATATGCATTGATGTTTAGATATCATACTTCATCCATTTCTTTTCTATTTTTTCCTGTCGTTATTGTTGTTTTGTCTGGATGGGCCAACCTTGATCACTTGTATTGAAGGGGCACCTGGCCAAAAGGTCAAATTTTATTTTCTAAACATTGCTTGCAGAATATAAACTCCCATAAACCTATGGTAAAAAGCCATGTTTTCCTTGCCATTTGGTTTTCTTAATCGTGTTGCAAGAACAAATATTGTGGTTTCTGAGTAGTGAAGCAGAGAAGTGGGGTCTGAATGTTCCAGTGGGTTTTGATACCTCCAGCATTTACTTTGAGAAGTTTTACCTTCCTCAGAGGAAGCACAGGATATTATCCCTACTGTAGCCTGAGGGAGAGAACAATAACTTTACATTTTGCTAAATGTAAAGTTATAGGTGGCTCTCTCTCTCTGGTATGCCTACATCAGGAACTCTATGTCATTAAAACTCATCATTAGGAGACTTACTTGAAAGGCACCTGCTAGGCTTCCTGGAGAAAAACAATAAAAGGAATTGGGGGAAGTGGTGGTAGTAGCTTCCTATGATCCTAGAATTTAATAATCCTGAGTAAATAGGAAAAATAGAGCTGTCCCCAATTTCTGGTGAAGGTGCGTAAAGTGGAAGAAACATGCCCCAGAAAAACGAAAAACTCACCCTTCAGTAGACACCAGTTGAAAGGTTATTATCCCTTTCTGGTGCAACTTGCTGACTGGTCACCGGGAGTGCAGCACAGGATGGCACCACTAAGACGTCTCTCTTCTAGCTCTGAGGAACTTCTTCAACAGAGGGACAGTAAACACCATTGTGGGTGGAGGTGGGAGAAAGCCGGAAAAAAAAAAAAAAAAAAGCTGTGATTTACTGGGCAACTACTGACCATCTAAGTGTAGTCAAAACAACTAAAATCTCTGGTGGAGTGGGCCTTTGCCCCAATTTGACTCTCTCCCAGAGTAGCAGTAGCAGGAGAAAGTGACAGTAGCAGTGGATGTATGATATAAGGGACAATGCTAATGGTAACTGGGAAAAACAAGGGTTATCAACATATCAGACCAGTCAGATATCTGTTGATCACCAAAGAGAACACCTAGAGGTGTAAGACACAGCCCCAGGCATCAGAGAGCCCAAAATCTTGTTGACTTCCAAGGTAGGAACATGTCCAAAGTTATCAAATACAGAGAATGGATCCAAGTAGTTAACAAAGGTAGGCTAGGCCTTCGGAATTCATTGGTGAGCCAAATAGGGTCCCTGACTGCTTGTGGCTTCCACTTTAGAGGAGAGACGGATACTGGTCTAACACAGATAATTCCAAACTGTGATAAGTGCTCTGAAAGCAAAGGACAGAGTGTCAGGAGAAAGTGTGACAGAGGGAACTAATTCTGACCTGGCTCAAAGGAACTCTGAGGAAGTGACATATAAACTGAGGCATCAAGGATAAGGCGGAATTAGCCAAGCAAAGACCCAAAGTTAAGACTGTTTCAGCAGATGGCATTGGGTGCCCTAAAGCCTTAAGCTTGTTCTAAGGTCTTAAGCAAAAGAGGGCTTTTTTAAAAATAATAGGGAATTACCAAGTTTTTTTTTCTGATCATATAAATGATACATCTTATATAAGATATTTTTACATAAGAAAGTAAAAAAACATTACCTAAAATCCCACCTCTTTGAGATACCTACCTTGAGTCTATATGCTGTTTCAGTGGCATCACTAAGGTTGGTGTCACTCAGTTCAGTAACTCACGATGTCACCCCCTGCCCCTGCTAACCCCTATGCTAATTACCACAATATTGTAGCTAAAACAGCTGAAAATTTGACAAAATCAGCAACAAAAACAACATGTGCTTGTAGTGAGTGCAGACAAAACCATATGATTCGAAGCATCATTGTAATTGACCAGAGTGTATTAGAAGGTTCAAAAGGCAAATTAGCATAGAGTTTTAGCCTTATAGGTATATTGATACATTTAAACTGGGCTTACGAAAAATTTTGTTGTTATAACTAACTACAGGGATATTTTTATAAAAAAATAATAAAATCCTGCTGAAACACTGCACAAAAATTTTGTAGACAGTCCTTTTGGTGTCACCTCCTCTGACAGTGTTACCCAGTACAGCCCACAACCCCCGAAGCCCTCTTGCGACGTTGCTGTACTGTTTTGATTGGTGAACAGCTTTAAGCCTCTCTTTCTATTTTTGATTTCTTCTAGTTCCCTCTCTGTCTCCACCCACTCATATCCTATTTCTTGACTAATATCAACAACCACATGTGTTTATTTCCAGACTTTCTCCATATTATTATAGCTACACACGTATATATAGATCCACACAGATTTTTTTTTTTAATATGTCATTGTTTTAAAAAGTGGGATTACCTCATGTACTTTTCTTGGAATCTTTAACAATATGTTAACTGTCAACAGTCTAACTCAATGACTCATGCCCTAACTGCCCCCAGAGACTGACTGATTTAATTGACTTGGGGTGGGGCCCAAGCATCTGTGTTTTTCAAAAAATCTCAGAGGCCCCTATGTGCAGCCAGGGTTGAAAATCACTAATCCAATTCATTCTTTTAAATAGCTACACCCTGTTCCATAATATGGATGGTAACCTTTTGTTCAACTGTTCCTCCATTGATGGGCAACCCCTTATAATCTCCATTATAAACACTGTTGTAATAAAATCCTTGCACATATACTTTCTAATTTGGGGAACTTCAGCAAGTAACTTAGCCTCTTTGAACCTAACTTTCTTATTTGTAAAATGGAAGTAGTAACAATACCTATCTGATTGGGTTGTCATGTAGCTAAAATGGGTTAATATTTGTAAAACATTTAAAACAGTCCCTGGCATATAAAAAGTGCTTAATATAGGGTCGCTATGAGTTGGAATCCACTCTGTGGCAACTGGTTTGGTTTGGTTTAATATATGTTAGTTGTTATTATTGACAATATCATCATTATTACTTATATCTGATATCCTTATATCTTATTATTTATTTCTTTGAGTTAGAACATATCATCTAAAATATGTTCAAGTAACACAAGAAGACAGGAAAAAGAAAACTGGAAAACAAAAAACAGAGCAGAGAGAAAAGAAAATCACAAACTTAACATTCCAGTAATTAAATGTAAAATTAAATGTAAATGGTCTAAATATACCAATTAAAAGACATAGATAGGCAAAGTGAATTTAAAAAATCACTTCAAATATAATAACATAAAAAAATAATAATATAGGTAGGTTAAAAGTAAAAGTACAGAGAAAGATATACCACATAAACATTGAGCAAAAGAAAACAGAAGTGGCTATATTAATAGCAGATAAAGTAGATCAGAGTAGAGAAAATGATCAGAGAAGGACATTACATGATGATAAAAGGATTTTTCCATAAGAAGATAGCCATTCTAAATGTACATGCACCAAACAACAGAGTTACAAAGTATGTGAAGCAAAAACTCATAGAGCTAAAAGGAGAAATAGATATATCCACAGTTATACTTGGAGACTTAAACACTCCTCTTTCGACAATAGTTAGAACAACTAGACAGCAAGGATATAGAAGAGCTCAGTATCACCATTTACCAACAGGATCTAATCAATATATATAGAACATTCCACCCAATAGCAACAGATTACACATATGTTTTAAGTACCTACAAAACATATACAAAAATAGACTGTATCCTGTTCCATAAAACAAGCATCAACAAATTTAAGACTTGAAATCATACAGAATATGTTCTCTGACCAAAATGGAATCAATCTAGAAATCAGTAACAGAAAGCTAACAGGAAATTTTCCAAACACTTGGAAATTAAACAACACACTCTTAAATAATCCACAGGACAAAGAGGAAGTCTCAAAGGGAAAAAAATTTAAAGAATACATTGAACTGAATAAAAATAAAAATACAACAAATCAAAATTTGTAGAGCACAGCTAAAGCAGTGCCAACAGGGAAATTTATAGCACCAAATGCTTGCATTAAAAAAGACAAAAAGTCTCAAATCAATAATCGAAGCTTGCACCTCAAGAACCTAGAAAAAGGAGAGCAAAATAAACTCAAAATGAGCAGAAGGAAGTAAATAATGAGACTAAATTCATTGACTAATGAACTTCAAAAATTGAAAAATGATAGAGAAAAATCCATGAAACAAAAGAACAAAAAACTGGTTCTAAAGAATTAGAAAAACCTCTAGCCACAGTGATAAAGTAAAAAAGAGAGAAGACAGAAATTACAATTATCAAGAAAAAAAAGAGATATCTTTTCGTACCCTCCAGACCTTGAATAATAAGGGAATACTACAAACAACTCTACACATAAAAATTTAAGAACTTAGATGAAATGCATGAAGTCCTCAGAAAGCACCAACTACCACAACCCACCCAATACAAAATAGACCATTTGAAAAGCTGTATAAATTAAAACACTGGCATGAGAGAATACATTTATGATGATGCATATTGCCACATTGTTTGTTTCCAGGCAGAAACTTTGAAACAAAGGGAATGCCCATCAAAAGTAGGGTAAATTGTGGCACACTTACACTGCGAAATATTACATAGCCATGAGTTGAAATCGACCTGATGCAACTAACAATAAAAACAACAATTTAAAGAATAGACTTCATGGTGGTACAAACAGTTAATGCACTCAGTTGCTAACCAAAAGGTTGGAGGCTCCAGCCAACCCAGAGGCACCTCTGGAGAAATGCCTGGCAATATACTTCTGAAATGCCTGGCAACATACTTCTGAAGAATTAGTTATTGAAACCCTATGGAGCACAGTTCTACTCTGGAATCAACTTGAGGGCAACTGGTATTTAAAGAATGGGTTATGTCTATAGCTGTAAAAGCGGCAGGGTGAGGGGGTAGGAATTTCCACACTCTATTTTTAACAACCCCCACGTGTCTGTTTTACAACCCCCACATGTCTGTCAGTTTGTCGTACTGTGGGGGCTTGTGTGTTGCTGTGATGCTGGAAGCTATGCCTCTGGTATTCAGATACCAGCAGGGTCACCCATGGAGGACAGGTTTCAGCTGAGCTTCCAGACTAAGACAGACTAGGAAGAAGGACATGGCAGTCTACTTCTGAAAAGCATTAGCCAATGAAAACCTTATGAATAGCAGCGGAGCATTGTCTGATACAGTGCTGGAAGATGAGCCCCCCAGGTTGGAAGTCACTCAAAAGATGACTGGGGAAGAGCTGCCTCCTCAAAGTAGAGTCAACCTTAATGACATGGGTGGAGTAAAGCTTTCGGGACCTTCATTTGCTGATGTGGCACAATTCAAAATGAGAAGAAACAGCTGCAAACATCCATTAATAATCGGAACCTGTAATGTATGAGGTATGAATCTAGGAAAATTGGAAATCGTCAAAAATGAAATGGAACGCATGAACATTGATATCTTAGGTATTAGTGAGCTGAAATGGATTGGTATTGGCCATTTTGAATCGGACAATCATATAGTCTACTATATTGGGAAAGACAACTCGAAGAGGAATGGTGTTGCATTTATTGTCAAAAAGAACGTTTCAAGATCTATCCTGAAGTACAACAGTGTCAGTGATAGGATAATATCCATACATGTACAAGGAAGACCAGTTAATATGACTATTATTCAAATTTACGCACCAACCACTAGGGCCAAAGATGAAGAAGTAGAAGATTTTTATCAGTTGCTGCAGTTTGAAATTGATCGAACATGCAAACAAGATGCATTGATAATTACTGGCGATTGGAATGCAAAAGTTGGAAACAAAGAAGAAGGATTAGTAGTTGGAAAATATGGCCTTGGTGTTAGAAACAATGCCAGAGGTCACATGATAGAATTTTGCAAGACCAACGACTTCTTCATTGCAGATACCTTCTTTCACCAGCATAAACGGTGACTATACACATGGACCTCTCCAGATAGAACACACAGAAATCAAATTGACTACATCTGTGGAAAGAGACGATGGAAAAGCTCAATATCAGTCAGAACAAGGCCAGGGGATGACTGTGGAACAATCAATTGCTCATATGCAAATTCAAGCTGAAACTGAAGAAAATCAGAGCAAGTCCACGAGAGCCAAAATATGACCTTGAGTATATCCTACCTGAATTTAGAGACCATCTCAAGAATAGGTTTGACGCATTGAACACTAGTGACCGAAGACCAGACGAGTTGTGGAATGACATCAAGGACATCATCCATGAAGAAAGCAAGAGGTCACTGAAAAAACAGGAAAGAAAGAAAAGACCAAGACGGATGTCAGAGGAGACTCTGAAACTTGCTCTTGAGCGTTGAGCAACTACAGCAAAAGGAAGAATTCATGAAGTAAAAGAACTGAACAGAAGATTTCAAAGGGCCTTTCAAGAAGACAAAATAAAGTATTATAATGACATGTGCAAGGAGCTGGAGATGGAAAACCAGAAGGGAAGAACACAGTCGGCATTTCTCAAGCTGAAAGAACTGAAGAAAAAATTCAAGCCTCAAGTTGCAATAGTGAACAATTCTATGGGGAAAATATTAAATGACACAGGAAACATCAAAAGAAGATGGAAGGAATACAGAGAGTCATTATACCAAAAAGAATTAGTCGATATTCAACCATTTCAAGAGGTGGCATATGATCAGGAACCAATGGTACTGAAGGAAGAAGTCCAAGCTGCTCTGAAAGGATTGGCGAAAAACAAGCCTCCAGGAATTGATGGAGTATCAATTGAGATGTTTCAACAAACAGATGCAGCACTGGAGGTGCTCACTTGTCTATGCCAAGAAATATGGAAGACAGCTTCCTGGCCAACTGACTGGAAGAGATCCATATTTATGCCTATTCCCAAGAAAGGTGATCCAACTGAATGTGGAAATTATAGAACAATATCATTAATATCACACACAAGCAAAATTTTGCTGAAGCTCATTCAAAAACGGCTGCAGCAGAATATCGACAGGGAACTGCCAGAAATTCAGGCCGGTTTCAGAAGAGGATATGGAACCAGGGATATCATTGCTGATGTCAGATGGATCCTGGCTGAAAGCAGAGAATACCAGAAGGATATTTACCTGTGTTTTATTGATTATGCAAAGGCATTTGACTGTGTGGATCATAACAAACTATGGATAACACTGCAAAGAATGGAAATTCCAGAACACTTAATTGTGCTCATGAGGAACCTTTACATAGATCAAGAGGCAGTTGTTCAGACAGATCAAGGGGATACTGAGTGGTTTAAAGTCAGGAAAGGTGTGCGTCAGGGTTGTAATCTTTCACCATACCTATTTAATCTGTATGCTGAACAAGTAATACGAGAAACTGGACTATATGAAGAAGAACGGGGCATCAGGATTGGAGGAAGACTCAGTAACAACCTGCGTTATGCAGATGACACAACCTTGCTTGCTGAAAGTGAAGAGGACTTGAAGCACTTACTAATGAAGATTGAAGACCACAGCCTTCAGTATGGATTGCACCTCAACATAAAGAAAACAAAAATGCTCACAACTGGACCAATGAGCAACATCATGATAAATGGAGAAAAGATTGAAGTTGTCAAGGATTTCATTTTACTTGGATCCACGATCAACAGCCATGGAAGCAGCAGTCAAGAAATCAAAAGGTGCGTTGCATTGGGTAAATCTGCTGCAAAGGACATCTTTAAAGTGTTGAAAAGCAAAGATGTCACCTTGAAGACTAAGGTGCGCCTGACCCAAGCCATGGTATTTTCAATCGCATCATATGCATGTGAAAGCTGGACAATGAATAAGCAAGACTGAAGAAGAGTTGACGGCTTTGAATTGTGTTGGTGAAGAATATTGAACGTACCATGGGCTGCCAAAAGAACAAACAAATCTGTCTTGGAAAAAGTGCGGCCCGAATGCTCCTTAGAGGCAAGGATGGTGAGACTGTATCTTACATACTTTGGACATGTTGTCAGGAGGGATGAGTCCCTGGAGAAGGACATCATGCTTGGCAGAGTACAGCGTCAGCGGAAAAGAGGAAGACTCTCAACGAGGTGGATTGACACAGTGGCTGCAACAATGAGCTCAAGCATAACAATGATTGTGAGGATGGCGCAGGACCAGGGAGTGTTTTGTTCTGTTGTGCATGGGGTCGCTATGAGTCGGAACCGACTCGACGGCACCTGACAACAACAACGACATTGTTAACAAAAAACAGAAAAGTGTATATAATATTATTCTAGTTTTGTAAAGAGAAGCCACAAAAACAAAACCAAAATGATATGTTCGTACGAATGTAGTGGTGGTGAGTTTTCTTTATATGGTTTTACTTCTTACTAGTAAGAAGTATCATATTTATATAACTTTTATGATAAAAATGAAAACTAATCAGTTGAGGTTTGGAGATATCGATGTTGAGACATCTTCAAGAGATCTACATAGAGGTGTTAAGTGTTCAGGATGCTGTAAAATCTGATGTATGGAAGCAAGGTGCAGGCTAACAGTGGCAGTCATTGCAGCTGTGGCATATGAAGTCATGGAAGTGGAAGGGACGGCTAGGTGGGGCATGTGTAGAGTTAGTGAAAATAGAACCCAAGACCTAGTGAGGAGGAGCTCCACCTGAGAGAAGCTGAGTGGAGGAGGAAGAGCCAATGAAGGATACAGAGAAGGAGTGACCAGAAAAGTGCCACAAGGAAAGCCGGCGTTTCTGGGATAGTAGACACTGAGTGGTGCGGAGGTTGAAATGAGCCTCACTTTGGTAGGCGTGGTCTTTCTGAGTATCTCAGAAACCTGTAGAAGAAACCAAAACTCTCACATTTCCTTTCCATTCTCTTCCACCGCCAAAAAAATTATTGCCAACTCAACATTCAGCACTCTGCACAGCTTCTTTCCAAGACAGCATGAGGGCAACTATTTATAAATACTCACAGCTCAGAAAAAAACAAAGCTTCCATGGATAAGCTCTCTGGCTTAACCACTGTCACTTGGGCACAGAGGACATGGGTCAATCTATGGAGACACCAATGCCTTGGGACAAGACTCTGAGAGCACACTTGTCTAACAGAGGCATCATCGAGGAGCTCAGAGGAGCAGATTTGTTAGAGAGGACCGTGCCTGAGGCAGACAATGCCCAGGATCCCTGAGAGCAGCCATTCCTTTTAGGGTACAGGAGAATGTGTTTCTTAGACCTCTCCTTACCAGTCTCACTGCCATCACTCCAGTTCAGTGCCTAATCCAATCACTTCTGAGCCAGCCCCCTAACTGGTTCCTCAGGGCTTCCACCTGATGTTGTACAGGTGGGGTTACTGCATAAGGATGCCTCGGTGAGAGGCGAGTGGGGCCTGAAACCTAGCATGCTCTGTTCATCAAGCCGTGAAGCCTGGTGTGGGCTGCTTCCTCCTGGAAGGAGTGGCACATCGTGTTCTTCCTCACGTAGCCTGCAAGGCTGGGTTCACCAGAGGGGCCACCCCTTTCAGAATTGCATAGTAATGTGGAAGAGGCTAGCAGCAGCTCTTGGTTCCATGACAACAAAGAACCGGACATAATCTCTGCCCTCAAGGCAGACAGGCTGGTGGAGATAAATTCATAGACAATTGGCTACAAAGTAAATCACTTTGAAGAACGATCTCTATCATATCAGTCTATTGTTTAAATCCTCTAAAGGCTCTCCATTGCCTGTAAAGGAGAAATCAAAATATTTTTGCCTTGAATTCAGGGCCTCTGCCATCCTTCCCCTTAATCTGATAAACCCTTTCCCGTCTCTACCTCCTGTCTTCCAGGTGGACTGCTCCAGCTACAGCCCCTGTGTGTTCCTAGGCCTGTGTATAGCTGTTACTCCTGGTTTAGGATGTCTCCACCTCTGTTAGCCATCACTGACTCAGTGGGCACTTAGCCTTCCCTCCCCTGCTTCCTTGTGGTGATTACTGTCTGGGCCAGTTGGGACATGACCCATCCATACAAGGCTGAGGAAATATGTGTTGGAATTCTAACCCCTATACCTGTGGATCTAATCCCATTTGAGAATAGATTTTCTTTGTTATGTTAATAAAACCAGAACAGTATCCTAAACTAATCACTTCTGAGTGTAAAAAGAGCAGATTAGACGTAGAAGGAAGCACAAGCGGGGAATATAGATACCACAAGATCTTCCTCCAAAGCTGACAGAGAGATTTCCCCTAGAATTGATGCTCTGAATTCCAGCTTTTAGCCTCCTGAACTGTGAGAAATTTCTCTTCTAGAAAGCTGCACACTTGTGGTATTTCTGTTACAGCAACGTAAGATAGCTTCCTAAGGAAGGAACCTGAGGAGTCCACAGGATTTTTGCATTTTTAGCACCTCACACTAGGGCTTCCAAACGGTTTGTTTTGGTGTGAGCCCTTGCTGAGAATTTGCATTTCCACCCAGATATACTGAATCAGAATCTTCATTTTAACTAGATCCCCAGGTGATTCTTATGTATAATAAATTTTGAGAACCAATGCTCTACTAGTGGTCCTCAGAGTTGGTCCTTAACCAGAAGCATTAGTATAGCCTGGGAACTTGTTAGAAATGCGCATTCTCTGCAGGGGTTCAAACCAGAAGGAACCGGTTCAAAGACCTGCTCAGCACCAAACTTGTACCAATCAGGAGTGCAATAGAAATGAGTTTGTTTGTATAACCCATCGCTGTCGAGTAGATTCTGACTCACAGCAACTCCATAGGACAGAGTAGAACTGCCCCATAGGGCTTCCAAGGAGTGCCTGGTGGATTCAAACTGCTGACATTTGGTTAGCAGCCGAATGCTTAACCATTGGGCCACCAGGGCTCCTTGTTTTTGTAATATAGTCAGAAGAATTTTTAAAAAATTATCAGTGTATTTTCAAACAGTTCTATTAAATGCTTGCCCTTGAAATTGTGTAGCTACCTTGAAAAGATAGCATGTTCTACAAAATGATTTATGAACTTTCTCTTGCTGACTCTGACCTATGTATATTTTTGCTTCTTTTTGTTTGTTTGTTTATGTCTTTCCTCCCTCAGCATGTTACCTCTTAATAAAGAAAACTACCACAGAATATATATATTATAATCTTGCTGAGATTTTTTTTTTCCTATTTTCAAACATTTATGTTATGAGATTGGGTCTATTTCCCAATTATGCAAAATAATGTTGGTAAAAGTGGAAGGCAAATAAAAAAGAAGCATCAAGAAATGAGTTTATTTTATTTTAAATTGCATTTGTAGCATTTACATCTTCTGATTATAAATAGTATACGCTCATTGCAGAAAATGTGTAACAAATTCACATAAAGAAAAAAAAATCCAAATTATTCCACCATTGGGAAAACAAACAAAAAAACCTGTTAACTTCTTTGTGTTCTCTCTCTCTCTTCCCCTATTTTCCTTGCTACTGTTGTTGTTGATCCTGACTCATAGCGACCCCGTGTGACAGAGCAGAACTGCTCCATACAATTTTCTTGGCCATCATCTTCACGGAAGCAGATCACCAGGTCAACCCACAGAGCCCCTGGGAGGATTTGAACCACCAACCTTTTGGTTAACAGCTGAGCACTCAACTGTTATACCACCAGGGCTCCTTTCTCTACATACTCTTAAAAATTTTCAGAATAATACCTGTTTATTAAGATGTATCATTCAGAAAGGTCACAAAAAAAGGAAACAAAGTATATATAGATCGGAGGCTATAACAGAATATTTACAAAGCCAGAATACCACTGGTGATCTTTCCCTAATGTTAGACTTGATTATTTAAACCTGGCTTGTTAGCTGTCTGGTGTTTAAAATTTTAAATCATCGTTGTTGTTAGGTGCCGTAAAGTTAGTTCCAATTCATAGCGACCCTATAGAACAGAATAGAACTGCCCCATAGGGTTTCCAAGGAGCGGCTGGTGGATTTGAGCTGCCAATCTTTTGGTTAGCAGCCAAGCTCTTAACCACTACACACCGGGCTCCAAATCATCGTTAGCATTTTAATAATTAGCAAATAGGAGAGTTTAAAACAGGCTCTATTTGATTACATAATATATTTTCCAATAAAATAACACAGAAAAGCTCCACCTGGTACGTTGATTGTATTTTCATTTTAACCAATATCCTTGTCGTTGTTGTTGTTAGGTGCCATCGAGTCGATTCTGATTCCTAGCAACCCTATGCACTTTTGAACAAAACACTGCCCGGTCCTGCACCATCCTTACATTCGTTGTTATGCTTGAGCTCATTGTTGCAGCCACTGTGTCAATCCATCTCATTGAGGGTCTTCCTCTTTTCCGCTGACCCTGCACTCTGCCAAGCATGATGTCCTTCTCCAGGGACTGATCCCTCCTGACAACATGTCCAAAGTATGTAAGATGCAGTCTCACCATCCTTGCTTCTAAGGAGCATTCTGGTTGTACTTCTTCCAAGACAGATTTGTTCGTTCTTCTGGCAGTCCATGGTATATTCAATATTTGTCACCAACACCACAATTCAAAGGGGTCAATTCTTCTTCGGTCTTGCTTATTCATTGTCCAGCTTTCACATGCATATGAGGCAATTGAAAATACATGGCTTGGGTCAGGCGCACCTTAGTCTTCAAGGTGACATCTTTGCTTTTCAACACTTTAAAGATGTCCTTTGCAGCAGATTTACCCGATGCAATGCACCTTTTGATTTCTTGACTGCTGCTTCCATGGCTGTTGATCATGGATCCAAGTAAAATGAAATCCTTGACAACTTCAATCTTTTCTCCATTTATCATGATGTTGCTCATTGGTCCAGTTGTGAGCATTTTTGTTTTCTTTACATTGAGGTGCAATCCATACTGAAGGCTGTGGTCTTCAATCTTCATTAGTAAGTGCTTCAAGTCCTCTTCACTTTCATCTGCATAACGCAGGTTGTTACTGAGTCTTCCTCCAATCCTGATGCCCCATTCTTCTTCATATAGTCGTTTCTTGTATTATTTGCTCAGCATACAGATTGAATAGGTATGGTGAAAGGATACAACCCTGACGCACACCTTTCCTGACTTTAAACCAATCAGTATCCCCTTGCTCTGTCCAAACAACTACCTCTTGATCTATATAAAGATTCCTCATGAGCACAATTAAGTGTTCTGGAATTCCCATTCTTTGCAATGTTATCCATAATTTGTTATGATCCACGCAGTCGAATGCCTTTGCATAGTAAATGAAACACAGATAAACATCCTTCTGGTATTCTCTGCTTTCAGCCAGGATCCATCTGACATCAGCAATGATATCCCTGGTTCCACATCCTCTTCTGAAACCAGCCTGAATTTCTGGCAGTTCCCTGTTGATATACTGCTACAGCCACTCTTAAATGATCTTCAGCAAAATTTTTCTTGCGTGTGATATTAATGATAGTGTTCTATAATTTCTGCATTCAGTTGGATCACCTTTCTTGGGAATAGGCATAAATATGGGTCTCTTCCTGTCACTTGGCCAGGAAGCTGTCTTCCATATTTCTTCACATAGATGAGTGAGTACCTCCATTGCTACATCTGTTTGTTGAAAC
Organism: Loxodonta africana; assembly: GCF_030014295.1. Lineage (NCBI taxonomy): Eukaryota > Metazoa > Chordata > Mammalia > Proboscidea > Elephantidae > Loxodonta > Loxodonta africana. The sequence continues at coordinate 159,446,371 of NC_087344.1, read as the reverse complement.
ATCTCAATTAATATTCTGTCAATTCCTGGAGTCTTGTTTTTCGCCAATGCCTTCAGAGCAGCTTGGACTTCTTCCCTCGGCACCATCAGTTCCTGATCATATGCTACCTCTTGAAATGGTTGAACATCGGCCAATTCTTTTTGGTATGATGACTCTGTGTATTCCTTCCATCTTCTTTTGATGATGCCTGCGCCGTTTAATATTTTCCCCATAGAATCCTTCACTATTGCAACTCAAGACTTCAATTTTTTCTTCAGTTCTTTCAGCTTGAGAAATGCAAAGCGTGTTCTTCCCTTTTGGTTTTCCATCTCCAGGTCTTTGCACATGTCATTCTAATACTTTACTTTGTCTTCTTGAGCCACCCTTTGAAATCCTCTGTTCAGTTCTTTCACTTCATCAATTCTTCCTTTTGCTTTAGCTGCTCAGCGTTCATGAGCAAGTTTCAGAGTCTCCTCTGACATCCACCTTGGTCTTTTCTTTTTCATGTTTTTTTCAATGACATCTTGCTTTCTTCACGTATTGTGTCCTTGATGTCATTCCACAACTTGTCTGGTCTTCGGTCATTAGTGTTCAGTGCCTCAAATCTATTCTTGAGATGGTCTCTAAATTCAGGTGGGATATACTCAATGTCATATTGTGGCTCTCGTGGACTTGCTCTGATTTTCATCAGTTTCAGCTTCAACTTGCATATGAGCAATTGATTGTCTGTTCCGCAGTCGGCCCCTGGCCTTGTTCTGACTGATAATATTGAGCTTTCCCATTGTCTCTTTTCACAGATGTAGTCGATTTGACGCCTCTGTGTTCCATCTGGCAAGGTCCATGTGTATAGTTGCTGTTGATGTTGGTGAAAGAAGGTATTTGCAATGAAGAAGTCGCTGGTCTTGTAAAATTCAATCACGTGATCTCTGGCATTGTTTCTATCGCCAAGGCCATATTTTCCAACTACCAATCCTTCTTTGTTTCCAACTTTCACATTCCAAGCACCAGTAATTATCAATGCATCCTGATTGCATGTTTGATCAATTTCAGGCCGCAGCAACTGATAAAAATCTATTTCTTCATCTTTGGCCTTAGTGGTTGGTGCCTAAATTTGAATAATAGTTGTATTAACTGGTCTTCCTTGTAGGCATATGGATATTATCCTATCACTGACAGCATTGTACTTCAGGATAGATCTTGACATGTTCTTTTTGACGATGAATGCAACACCATTCCTCTTCAAGTTGTCATTCCCAGCATAGTAGACTATGTGATTGTCAGGTTCAAAATGGCCAATACCAGTCTATTTCAGCTCACTAACACCTAGGATGTTGATGTTTATGTGTTCCATTTCATGTTTGATGATTTCCAATTTTTCTAGGTTTATAGTTTGTACATTCCAGGTTCCAATTATTAATGGATGTTTGCAGCTGTTTCTTCTCATTTTGGGTCATGCCACATAAGCAAATGAAGGTCCCAAAAGCTTTACTCCATCCATGCCATTAAGGTTGACTCTACTTTGAGGAGGCAGCTCTTCCCCAGTCTTCTTTGGATCCTTGGATCTCTTTATTTTCAAAATTATATGGTAAAATTGACTTTTTTCTCTCTTGGTGCAAAGGTCTATGAATTTTAACACATGTATAGATTCATGTAAACACCACCAAAACCTGGGTATAGAACAGTTCCATCATCCCAAAAAACTCCCTCATGTTGTGGCTTTATAGTCATACCCTCACCATATCCAAGAACCCCCAGCAACTACTGATCTGTTCTCTGTCTCCATAGCTTGGTCTTTTTGAGAATGTCAAGTCAATTAAATTATACATTACGTAACCTTTTGAAACTGAGTTCTTTCATTCATCCAAGTTGTTTATATCAATAGTCTGTTCCTTTTTATTGTTGAATACTATTCAGTGGTATGGGATGTACCACAGTTGGTTTATCCATTCACCTGTTGAAGATTATTGTGGTCGTGTCCAGCTCTTGGCTGTCACAAATAAAACTGCTATGAACATTTCACGGATGGGTTTGCAAACTCAGTATCTTCCACCTGTATCCGGAATGTATAAAGAACTCTTGTGTAAACCAAATGTTCGTTGCTTTAGTGTACATACCTAGGAGTGGAATTGTTAAGGGTCATATGGCAAATATATATTTAAATTTATAAGAAACTGCCAAGCCATTTTCCAGACTGACTGTAACTTTCCCACCAGAACTGTATTGCTCCACATCCTTGTCAGCACTTGATATTGTCAGTATTTATTTTAGCCATTTAAATAGGTATGTAAGTAATGTTTCTTGCTGTGGTTTTAATTTTCATTTCCCTAATGGCTAATCTCTAATGATGAACCCCTTTTCATGTGTTTATTTGTCTTCTTTGGTAAAGTGTCTATTCAAACTCATTACCCATTTTTAAATTGTGTTTGTTTTCTTTTTGTTGTGTTTGAGAGTTCTTTATACATTCCGGATACAAGTCCTTTGGAAGACACTGATTTTGCAAATATTTTCTCCTAATCTGTATCTTGTCTCTTTATTCTCATGACAGTGTCATTGGCAGGGAAAAAAAAAATTGAAATTTGGAGAAGTCCAACTTATCGATTTTTTTCTTTTATAGATTCTCTGTTTGGCATCATTTCTGAGGACTCTTTGCTTAGCCCGAGGTCGTAAAGATTTTATCCTGTTGTCTTCTAAAAGTTTTGTAGTTTTATGTTTTTCATTTAGATCTGTCTTAGCTATCTAGTGCTGCTAGAAATACCACACGTAGATGGTTTCAACAAATAGAAGTTTATTCTATCACAGTCCAGTAGGCTAGAAGTCCAAATTCAGGGTGTCAGCCCCTCAGGAAGGCTTTCTTTCTGCTGGTTCTGGAGGAAGGTCCTTGTCATCAATCTTTTCCTGGTCTAGGAGCTTCTCAGGCTCAGGGACCCCAGGTCCAAAGGATGCACTCTGCTCCCAGTGCTTCTTTCTTGCTGGTATCAAGTCCCCCTCTTTCTCTGTTCACTTCTCTGTTTTATATCTCAAAAGAGATTGGCTTAAGACACAATCTAATCTTGTAGCTCTCATCAACATAACTGCCGCTAATCCATCTCATTAACTGCATAGGGATAGGATTTACAGCACATAGGAAAATCATATGAGTTGACAAAATGGTGAACAATCATACAATACTGGGATTTATAGCCTAGCCAAATTGATACACATTTTGGGGGGGACAGAGCTCAATCCATAACAAGATCTATGATCCATTTTTAGTTACTCTTTGTATAAAGTGTGAGCTTTATGTCAAGATTCCTCACCCCCTGCCTCCTCCCCCCATTTTATGGATGACCAGTTGTTCCAACACTGTTTGTTGAGAAAACTATCTCTTCTGCATAGAATTGCTCTTACACTTTGTCAAAGATTAAATGGCCGTACTTGTGTGGCTCTATTATTGGACTGTCTGTTCTGTTATATTGATCTATGTCTCTATATCTTTGCTCTGGGTCTCTTTTAACTAAGAAAGAGACACAATTGCCATGTTTATGTTGTGAGCAATAGAGGTGGAGGAATAAAGGAGTCCTCTGGTGTACCCAAGAGCTTACAATAATTAGTTCCTTCCGCCACCTATTTCTTGCCACCCTTGAATTCAAACATCACAGAAGCTGAGGTGAACAGCTCATTAAAATTACCATTTAGCTTCCTGGTATAACAAGTTAATAAAACCAAATGTCTGCTTCCTTAAATGTCTTCCTCACTCTCTGGGTTTTTTTCCAGTGGTATCAACTAAAAAATGCATCAGCCTCATGGCCCAGGGCAGAGGGGAGGGAGTGGCACCCTGACTTCAGGAAAATTTTCAGCTGAAATATAACTCTTTTTGCCCTGTAGGGAGATATAAAAATAGTAGCACCATTTGATTTGAAAATAAAGTGTCGTGTAAGCCTACTATAGGAGTTTTATTACATTGGCAACTGGTCTCTGTTAAAAATAAGTTTCTCTCACCTAGACAACAATAAAATGTTACCATAAAAAAATGTTTCTGGGTTGCCTTCCAGCATGTGTCATTCAGAGCAGGTGGATCCAGAGTGGGATTCTAGTGGACACAAATACAGACAGAGGAACACACAAACAGATGGAAACAGATCTTGAGAGTCCCCTTCCCCCAGCCCAAACCGAGACCATGTTTTACATACCATTTTGTAATTAAAACAGATCATCTTTACTGCACAGAAAGCTGTAGCACCAATTATTTCTCAGCATTTTTTGTTGATCACAGGCCATACAAGGGGTAGAGCCATTGGTGTTTAGTGAAAATCTGTTTTCTTCCTTAAGGCTGCTGTTGGAGGATTACTACTCTTTCTAGATATATTAGGATAATATTAGAAACTGAGAAATAACGTACTTTTTATTGAAAAGGTCAGATGGGGCTGTGACTTTTACAAAGACGTGTAGGTTTTAGCTCCCAAGATCCACGTGGCATGTTCTAATTATTGGACAATTTGTCAGCAGTCCTGACAGTCATGAGTTCTGAATAATGGCTTCCTACAGGTGTAACCACATCTTAGCCTGTTGCTTTGCTCTTTCTGAGCTGAAATCAGCTTTTCCAAGGGATACTTCCCTTGCCACTTTTGTTAACAGTGCTCCCAAATAAACCGATGAGAGCTTGCTCATGATTTACCTTTCAGTTTTCCCACTTATGCCTGTAGGCAGGATGGAATCAGATTGTAAAATGAGAAAAAGGATTATCCTGATTCATTCATTTGTTCATTCATGCATTCATTCATTTATTCTACCAATATTTATTGAGCACCTACTATGTGCCAGGCACTATGACCAACAAGAGAAATCTTTGCCTTCAAGGGGCTTGCACTGTAACAGGGGATAACCAAAAAAAAAAAAAAAAACCAAAAACGAAACCCATTGCCAATGAGTCGATAACACCCCTATAGAACAAGGGTAGAACTGTCCAATAGGGTTTCCAAAGCTGTAAATCTTTACAGAAGCAGACTGCCCCATCTTTCTCCCATGGAGCAGCTGGTGGGTTCAAACTGCCAACATTCTGGTTTCATCACAGCACAGATAACAATCTCTGTCTGGTCTTCTGAGCCATCAGAGTTGAACCAGCCAGGATTGAAGGAAATTTTTGAAAGTATAAGTTAGTATTTGTAACCCTGGTGAACTTTAATATATATACATGTTTAAGATGAATTGGATCAAGCTAAACTTCCTTTCCTTCTTATAATGAAATTCTCAGTACTAGCTAAATCAGTAGAAACTCTGGTGGCATAGTGGTTGAGTGCTAACCATAAAGGTTGGCAGTTCAAATCCACCAGGCACTCCTTGGAAACTCAGTGCGGCAGCTCTACTCTGTCCTATAGGATAGCTATGAGGTAGAATCGACCCGATGGCGATGGGATTTTTTTTTTTTTTTTTTGAGTAAGTCAGTAACACCCGCTGGTGAAAATGAACAATTGTTACCTTCCCAGGACTACTCTATCGTTGGTTTAGGATTTTGAATACCTCATGAAGCTGCAAGCTTCAAACTGTTCATCCTGGTTTGAATCCCTGCTGGGAACTTGGGTTTCTTATAAGTTCCCTGCTGAGAATTTGCATTTCTGACAAGTTCCCAGGAAGTTATACGTAAGAGTCACCTGGTGATCTTGCTAAAATGTAGATTCTTATTCAGTATACTTGGGGTAGAAATGAAAATTCTCCAGCAGGGAACTTGTTAGAAGTACAAGCCCTGCAAAGCTGACTTTTGAAAATAAATTCTTGGTTCTCACAACTGGATAATATTTTCATACTTGCACTTGATGTCAGTCTTGAGATATGAGGATTCTTATTTCCTGAGGAAGAAAGGGAATGTGAGTTAACTTTGAATCCCCATCAGTGACCTAGCATAGTGCCTTAGGCATACCGTTGCTCAATAAATATTTGTTTATCTAAGAGTCAGTTAGTCAGGGATCTGTATCTACGGAAGATAGCTGGTCTTTGCCAATCTGTCAGACAGAAGCTGTCAGAGAGCCTGTATTTGTGGGACTGCACTATATTTCAGAACATTTCCCCATAAGGAACTGTATCACAGAGTTGTGCTCATATTTCCAGGATAAGGCCTTGGTGGCGCAATGGTTAAGTGCTCAGCTGCTAACCTAAAGGTCGGTGGTTTGAGCTCATTGGCAACTCTGCAGGAGAAGAGACCTGGAAATTCACTCCCGTGAGACTTTCAGCCTAGGAAACCCTATGGGGCAGGTTTACTCTGTCATATAATGTTGCTATGAGACTCGACAGCACACAACAGCATTTCCTGTATGTGGCAACCTCTTAAATCACACTGCAGTAAGCCTCCATGAGCATGTGCTTCTTCCTTCTCCTTCTCCCAGGCCCTGTTCATTGTTTTCCCTGCTCCCACCTGGCACGCGTCCCTGGGCCCTAGGCAGGAGAAGAATACTGCTTACAACGTTTTGATCAGCTGTACTACTGGAGCAATTGCAAGAGAGCAACCAGGGGTACAAAAATGATGCCAGTTTTCGCATCTGGTGACAGGCATCTGGGGCAACCTTAGAACATTTGGGAAGCCGGCTCAGCAGAGGAAAAGGCCTCTGGAGTTAATGATTACAGGGAAAACAGAGGTAAGAACAAAAACAGGGGGACATGGGAAAACAGGAGGACTTTAGGAAGCTGAAAACGAGGTGAAGAGAATCCTGAATGGCACAGAGTTCAGAGGGAGGGACTCTTTTTCTGTCTGTGAAAAGTTGATTATTTTGGAGGTCACCAAACAGTGGTAAGAGAAGCCGAGGGAATAAGATTCTGAAATATTCTGGAGCATTTGGTGTAAAAAGGGGGAGATTTAGAAGCAGATGGAAAACCAAGGCAGTTTTGAGGGGGCTTATTAGATGGCCGTTGGAGAGGCTGTAGCTTCATGATATTTACGTTGGCTATGGATTTGTATAAGGTGTCTGTAGAAGCTGGACTGAAAACTGGAATTAATCAGGTGGGTGGAGCAGAGAGCAGCCAGAGAAGTGTGATGTGGCTTTCAGACCGGGCAGAATCTAGGAAGATGTGCAAATCCAGGGGCCACAGAAAGCCGAGGGCTCCCAACAAGGTTGCCGAGTCATCAGAGGCAGCACATGGAGGCAGGTCTGAACGGATACCTGCCTCTGGAACGTTGCTGGGCTCGCAGAAGCTCTAATTTTTTTTTTTTTTTTTTAGGTCATCTGATAGCATACTCTGTGATGTTTACCAGGTTCAGGGAGATCAGGCCATTGTGAAATTTTTTTCTGTAGTAAAACTAGCCCTAGCCCGTCAGACTGGGAATTTACTGCCTGAGCTGTTTTCCAACATGGGTTTCGCTGGTAAATCCAGACATGGGTGTTTCCTTGACATTCAAGGGGCCTGTTTACACTGACTTTATTTTTACTGCCAGCTTTCAAGTAGGAAGAGGGAAATCATGCTTAAAGGTCAGCAAGTGAGCAGAAGGAGCCCTGTCCTGCCTTTCCTGTGGGTGTGTGCATGTGCGGATGTGTGCGTGTGCTTGTGTGTGCGCATGTGTGTGTACGTGCGCACTTTTCCAAACGCATGCTGTTGTGTCCTGATTCGGTTGACATGACCTGGTCACCTGCTTTTAGGCCTAATGATGGGTGCCAGGCAAGTTATTTGGCAGTTTCCTAGGTGTTTATTGTAAAGAAGGTAAATCAGCCTGTGGGATTTTCTGGATTGGAGGGCCAGGGTTGTTTACTGTCAACAGGATAAGGACAACGAGATGTAAGATATTGAGCTCAGGGGTGCTTCTAGTATGTATCAGGATAAGAGAGGAAAGAGGTGGGGTGCAGTCAACTACAGGGCATTTCTGTCTTGATGAAACTTTAAGTGTTTGGGTAGGAAACAACTTTCAAAATTGCTCTCAGGTCAAAGTACCAGTCAATAGAGCTAACAGGTAAAATTAGGTTGGACTCAGGTTCAATTTCACTAACTCTTTCTATTATTATTATTGTTGTTGTTTATTTTTTAGTCCCACAAAGGATGACAGATGGGTTCTCACAATTTGGAAATAAGAACTTGAGTAAAGAGTTAAAAAGGCAAGTCTCTGGTCCGTGTCTACATTTCAAGAAAAGCTTCACACACACAGACTGAACAGAGCTGGGGAAGGCTACCTACCAGCGTGGTTCTCCTACTAAGAAACAAATCAGGAATTTGTTGCTGTACTCAGAATTGAGTGAGAAACCATGAAATCCCTGACCGAGGGAAACTTAGAAGATTGCCTACTGAAAAAGGTAAGGATATATGCCTGTCTCTCCACACACACCCCTTCCTCACCGCCTCTGTGCCGCTTCCCACTCCCAAAGCCTGATCCAGAAAAGATTGAAGCCTCCTTCCAAAGATACGTAAAATTCTCCTCATACTTCAGTTTCTCGTGCCCTGAAGCATGTTAGGTATAGAGTGCAGAACAGAGAGCTAGAACTTGGGTAGGAACTCCAGCTCTGTCACTAATTCTGTGTGGTCATGAGCAAGTCACAGTCACGTGACCTCTCTGAGCTTCAGCTTTCTTCTCTGTAAAATGGAGGGATAATTAGGTCTTAGCTGGATCATTGAAAAAGAGTTAATGAAATTAAGACAAAGCTTTTTGAAAACTGTTAAATTGCAAGGTTTTAAAAAGATATCATTATACTGGTATATACCTATTAAGAACTAATTTATTTTCTTCTGTATAGAATCATAGGCTCTTGAAGGAACCTTCAATATTAACTAATTCAACCCTTTACATTTATAGATGAAGCTTGTAAGGCACATTTAAAACAATAACATTTGAAGTGAGCAAATGTTAAGGACAAGTCTATGGGTTTTCATGCCTTTGCAGGTAAACAAAGTGATAAGTAGATTCCTTTGACAAAATCATTAGGGGTGATAAATAGGGAAAGCCTATGATGATAAAGGAAACCCTGGTGGTGTAGTGGTTAAGAGAAGGCTGTTGACAAAAGATCAGAAGTTCAAATCCAACAGGTGCTTCTTAGAAACCCTATGGGGCAGTTCCACTCTGTCCTATAGGGTTTCTATGAGTCAGAATCGACTCGATGGCGATGGGTTTGAGTTTCAGGTTATGATGATAAAAATTACTATAAACAAAATGATTTCCTATTATTCCTCCTTTGGGGCATTCTAAATGGAAGGGTATTACTTGGCATCTTCTCATGGTCTTGTCTTTTCTGAAAGAAAAGAGTCCAGGTTCTTTAGCCTGGCATTCAGGTAACTTCAGCAACTTTGTCTTTTTACCCTCTTCTTCTCTTTCATTTCCAATGGCTTATGTTCTACAACACATTGAGTCTAGCCTGTGCTCATGTTTTTTGGGCAGTCTCTAACTTTTTTTTTTTTTCAAATTTGTATGAACATTTGAAAATGGCCTGATTTAGCATAAATATCCAGGTATCTACCTTCCCTGGAAATACCTGGCAAATATAGGGCCCAATATCTTGGCCAGCAAGGACTGACTGAAGCCAAGCACCTGTTAGAGCATGTTTCAGAATCTTCACAGCTGCCGTGCCTGATACCTGGCCTGCCCCTCCCTAGCCTGCCCCCGTAGGTCTTTGTGTCTTCTACTCCTGCCTCAAGGCTCGAGCTACCCCTCGCATCTATCTCAGATCTCCTTTCTCCTCCCCACTCTTCTGGCTCATACTCATCCCTCAAGCTTAGCTCAGAGTTCACTTTCTCAAGAAAGACTTCCCTGACACCCCAGCACAGAGTGTTTTTGCCCTCCTGTAAACGCCTACTATAATTATTACTGATAATGTTTATTTAAATGAGCTACCCCTCCCATCTATCTCAGATCTCCTTTCTCCTCCCCACCCTTCTGGCTCATACTCATCCCTCAAGCTTAGCTCAGAGTTCACTTTCTCAGGAAAGACTTCCCTGACACCCCAGCACAGAGCGTTTTTGCCCTCCTGTAAACGCCTACTATAATTATTACTGATAATGTTTATTTAAATAAGCAATTGCATCTTGACTCCTGCTCATCTTCCCTATTATCGTCTTGCTTGGTGATCTAATATTATTTTACTCTTTATAAATTTCTGGAGAGAGGAACAATGTCTTGGATATCTTTCTTTCCCTTAACATTCACCAAGTGTCTTGCACATATTTGGGCAGAAATGTCTTCAGAATTCATTGAAGAGAAACCAACAGTAGTGGAGGAGGTGTTGGTAGGTTGAGGCACACACAGTATCTCATTTAATCTAATCACCCACCTGGGATATGTGTGTATATCACCAGCATTATTACAGAGGAAGAAATAGACACTTCTGGAGATTAAATAACTTGACCAATGTCACCCCGCTACACAGTGAAGGCACAGTCTCTGTTACTCCAAAGGCAACATTTCCTCTGCTAAACCCATCTGTATCTCCAAAAATAAACACTGAGCACCTGCTTTGTGCAAAGCATTGTGCAATGGTTTGAAGATAGACCCAAGTTTGGGATGTGGCCTGCCAGATGAGAGAAATTCTGGGATTTGGGTAACTTTAAGGATGGCCCTATCCCAGTGGCTGACTTTGCATATAGCTCCAAAAAGTTAAGGGAAGAAGTTCCATGTGCAGACAGGCAACACTTAATATAAGTCAAGGCAACTATCAGGGCTACAAGAGAGATTTGAGCTGAGTGTTGGAGGACAGCAGAGGAGTGTTAGCTCTGAAGGGAGAGGAGTTTCACAGGAAGGGGAGTGGAAGCAAAGCCTTCTAGGGTTTTGCTAAGTAGAGAAGCACAGGAAAGACCTTCCAGGCTAAGTGAACCCCATCCAAGCAGCTGATGTGAGTTTTATTCCCATTCACCTTGTCTTTTGGGAAGGCAGAACAGGTTATAAATATGGGCTTTGGAATTATACTGCCTGGGTGTGAATCCCTGATCCATGACTTACTGATTCTGGGATGCCGGGAAAATTACTTAATCTTTCTGAACTTGAGTTTCCTCATCTGTAAAACAGGAATAATAATAGTATCCATTTTAAAGGGTTATTTGTAGGCTGAACTGAGCTAACTCTTATAAAGTGCCCTGCACACAGTAAAGACTCAATAATCTTAGCTCCATGGTGATGATGCCGCTACAGGTTCTGCTACATTTGGGAGCTGCAAATATCCTGTGTGGCCCAATCATTTGGCTCATGGAAGTCTTAGACTGAAAAGACAGGGATAGGATGGTGGAAAGTCTACTGCCTCATCTGTATCTGTCACTGAACTTAAGGTTCCATGCCTTTAAATTATTAGCTCCTAAAAAAAAAAAAAAAATTTTTTTTTTAGAAGACAGAGGTGATGGTGTCTGTTTTTTTTTCCCCTCAGTCAAAAATTTATACACAAATTGTTTCATGATATTGGTTGCAATCTTACATTGTGTCGGCACTCTCCCCCTGTCCTTTTCTGCCCCAGGTTCCCCGGTTCCATTTGTCCAGTTTTCCTGTCCCTTCCTGCCTTCTGTCTTTGCTTTTGGGCAGGTATTGCCCATTTGGTCTTGTCTATGTGATTGATCTAAGAAGCACGTTCTTCATGTGTGTTACTCTTTGTTTTATAGATCTGCGTAATCTTTGGCCGAAAGATGAACATTCGGAGTGCCTTCAGTTTTGAGTTAGAGGGGTATCTGTGGGCCAGAATCTTGGGGGTTCTTTCAGTCTCTGTCATATCAGAAAGTCTGGCCTTTTTTGTGACTGTGATCTTTTGTTCTGCATTTTTCTCCTGCTCTGTCCGGGACCTTCTGTTATAATCCCAGTCAGAGCAGATGGGCACCATCTAGTTCTTCTGGTCTCAGGATCATGTAGGCTGTGGTTCACGTGGTCCACCAGTCCTTTGGACTAATTGCTCCCTTGAGCCTTTAGCTTTTACCACTCTCCTTTAGATGGCCACTCTTTTTTTTTTTTTTTAAAGCTGATTACTGGATTTAATGCAATACTAGAATTAAAAGACTGGCTTCCTATTTTCTGGAAGGAAGTTCTCAGCTTTTTTCCCCAGTGCTACTTGTTGTGGATGACAGTCGCACAGGCCATGTGCTCAGAGTGTGACCAGGCTTGTGTGACATTCCTGGCATGCTGTTTAGTGCATCCTGTCTCTCTCCAGAGAGCATATTGGAGTACAAGTGAGTCAGAGTGATGTTATTATAGGAAATAACATTGAATCCCCAATAATTTATATTTGAAACAGTACATTATTCACAAACTTGAGCTATTAATAGTAACAAATGACTTTGGGGACAACAATGGGCCCTGGTGCTGTGGTCGGTGAGGAGGAGAGGAAAGCAGCCAAGCATGGGAATGTGTACATGTGTACAGGTACGTGGACATGCCCCAGAAAGGAGGCCCACACAAATGGAAGGCTATGAATGACACTCTAAAGGTTCTCTTTGATTACTATTTTTATGTAAGCTGTGATTAATCAGAAAAACTGAATCTGCATGCTAATAAGCATGGCATAACTCTTCTGAGGTCAGTGCATTAGAAGGGTTGGACAAGGTGATGATCTCACCACACCTGGCATCCGTCTACCTGATTAATACAATTCATTTCTGTGTTTGCTCTGTCACATCTACAAATGCAGCCTTTTAAAAAGAAAAACCTACCTTTGTTAATTAATTCAGTCAACAGTGGAGATACGTATAACATGAATAGGTAGGTACCAAAGGTCAAGTTTGGACTGAATGTGTCTGATTCCATCTTTTTAAATTATCATACTTCCCCCTTAAATTCGTTTTAAAGCTTTGCCATGAAAAAAAAAAAAAAAATGATGATAAGGCTGATTTAAGACTACTGCTAGTCTCTTGCTTGCTTCCCGAAGTTGGAGAGGTAATAAAGGGAGCCCCGGTGGCTTAGTGGTTAAGAGCTTGTCTGCTAACCAACAGGTCGGCAGTTGGAATCCACCAGCCGCTCCTTGGAAACCTTAGAGGGCAGTTCTAAAGTGTCCTGTAGGGTTGCTATGAGTCAGAATCGACTCCATGGCAAGGAGTTTTTTGGCTTTTAGGAGGTTGGGTTGTTATACTTTGCAACACATGGGATCACCATGAGTCAGAATCTACTCAATGATAACTTTTGTTTTCTTTCCCACATCTCCAGCTACACTTCCTCAGTATGTTCTTACTTATTCAGGGTCGCTCTACTATTCAGCAAGCCCAAAAATGGTTTGTGCTGTAGCTTTCCCAGGCTCCCATGTAACTCTTGTCACACCCATAGTGTAAACACCAATCCAGAAACCCCAGGCTGTTTTCCTTCACTTGTCCTGACCATGGCCTGGAATGGCAGAGCGAGAAGATTCCATTTCAGGGTATAGAAAAGCAGGGGGTGGGGCCTGAGGCAGTTTTACAGGGAATGATTTTTTTTTTTTTTAATTGTGCTTTAGGTGAAAGTTTACAGCTCACATTAGTTTCTCATATAAAAATTTACACACGTTATTGTTATGTGAGCCTAGTTGCTTGCCCTATAATGTGACTGCACATTCCTCCTTTCCACCCCGGATTTCCCGTGTGCATTCAACCAGCTCCAGTCCCTTTCTGCCTTCTCATCCCGCCTCAGGACAGGGGCTCGCCATTTAGTCTCATGTATCCACTTGAACTAAGAAGCACACTTTTCTGAGTATCATTTTATGTCTGATAGGCCAGTCTCTTCTTTGTCTGAAGAGTTGGCTTTGGGAATGGTTTTAGTCCTAAGTTAACAGAGAATCTGGGGCCCATGTCTTCTGGGGTCCCTGCAGTCTCAGTCAGATCATTAAGTCTGGTCTTTTTGCTAGAATTTGAGTTCTGCACCCCACTTTTCTCCTGCTCCATCAGGAACTCTGTTGTGTTCCTATAGGGAGTGATTCTGGTGGACGAAGGAGTCCTGCAAATCAGAAGGCTTTCCACAAGTAGAGACCCATCAGAAGCCCAACCGCAGAATGCCTTTATTACCTCTCAAAACTCAGGAAGAAAGTACCTCCTTGCAAAGAAGGGCAATTCCTACTATAACAGTTGCTATTGAGTTGATTCTGACTCATGGTGGCTCCATGTGTGTCAGAGTAGGGTTTTTAATGGCTGATTTTTCAGAAGTAGATTGCCAGGCCTTTCTTCTGAGGTGCTTCTGGGTGGACTCCAACCACCAACTTTTCAGTTAGCAGCAGAGCACAAAACCATTTGCACCACCCAGGGACTCCATGGGAAAGAAAAGGCTGTGCATTACCTAGCAGGAAAGATGCTCCCACTCAGCTCCAGCATCTCGGACACTGTGGGAACTGGCTTGTCCAAGGCAGGACTCTTTTTCTCCACTGCTCTGATCCAAACCCAGTGTCACCATCAGGCCCCTGCTGGACTACCTGTCTTAGTCATCTAGTGCTACCATAACAGAAATACCACAAGTGGGTGGATTTAACAAAGAGAAATTTATTTCCTCACAGTGAAGTAGGCTAAAAGTCCAAATTCAGGGCATCAGCTCCAGGGGAAGATATTCTGTCTATGTCGGCCCTCTCATCAATGTTCCCCTAGACTAGGAGCTTCTTCACACAGGGACCCTGAGTCCAAAGGATGCGCTCTGCTCCCAGTGCTTCTTTCTTGGGGGTATAAGGTCCCCAACTCCCTGCTTGTTTCCCTTTCCTCTTATCTTTTGAGAGATAAAAGGTGGTGCAGGCCATGCCCCAGGGAAACTCCCCTTACATTGGATCAGGGAGGTGACCTGAACAAGAGTGGTGTTACAGTCCCACCCTAATCCTCTTAACATAAAATTACAATTACAAAATGGAGGACAACCACAGAACACTGGGAATCACGGCCCAACCAAGTCGATACAAACATTTTTGGGAGGACATAATTCAATCCATGACACCACCCTTGGGTGTTCATGTGATGCCAGGAACGGTTGATGATGCCCTAAGGAATAGATATTAGACTCATTATTTCATGAGCCTTGACTCAAAACTGAGGCGGTGTTTAGGTTCAGGAAGAGGATAAAGGGTAGGTATTACTCGTAGTGCTTCCATATTTGGAAATGTGGCACAGTTTGATGGAAAGAAGAGTCAAGGAACCTAGCCATTAGGTCTAGTTCTACTGCTAGATACCATTAGCATGAGGTGAGCCATCTTGTCATGCTGGGCCTCTATAAAATGATAAAAGACAAGATGATTTTTGAGTCTTTTTCAGTTCTGAGATCCTGAGTCTAAATTGCAATTTCATTGATGGATAAAAAATCAAAGGTGGAATTTGAGGCTGTAGGCCCCATAAAGCATTTCCTTGTTCTGACTTTCACCTTTGGAAATCAAAACAGGCTATAAAGGTAAGCTAATAATAACCCTGTGTAATGAGCGAGAGGTTCTAGGTGTCTTCTAGGAAGTGTGTAATTTTGCTGTGCCCAGTAAGGAAACTCCACTATTAAATGAGGGAATGGTTTATATAAGAGATTCCCAATGGAAAACTCTTTTTCATGGGTGCATGTGTGTGTACATGCACTTTTTCTCTTTCTCTCTAGCTTTTATTAGTTAAAAATTTGATTTGATGGTGCCAATATAGCGGCAAACCTTTTATTAGTTTATTAACCCAGGAAAGAATACATGTTCCAGTATGTTACTAACACTCAAGTACTATGGAATAACACCAGTGGACTTGGAGGATTTGGGGGGTTAGCCTTAGTCTAAGGAGCCCTGGTGGCACAATGGTTAAGTGCTCAGTTGCTAATCGAATTGTAGGCGATATGAACCAACCATCTGCTCTGTGGGGGAAAAGACCTGACAATCTGCTCCCATAAAGATTACAGCGTAGGAAAATCTATGGGGCAGTTCTACTCTCTCACATGGAGTTGCTAAGTAGGAATTGTCTGGACCGCGCCTAACAACAGCCTTAGTTCTCAATACACTCTGAGAACTTAACTGTTTGAGAACACTATTTTCTAACACTCTGGCTACAAGGTCCTATCTAGTTAGCTCTTGTATTACTTTTCTCCCACTCTACCTAATCAGACTTCTAATCCCTGAACTTGTTCAATATGCCCTAATCAACCAAACTTGCTTCAGGCCTCTTCCCTTACTTTTCTTGGGTTCTCCCTACCCAGATTGGAAACCATGGCCCACCACCCAAACTCTCCCTTGCTGTTTTCTCCTCCAGCTCTTGCACAGCAAACTGCAATCTTAGCCTTTCAACTCTTCCCCTTGGAGGACTGACAGATGCTGGAGAATATCACACAACTGAGTCTACTGGTATTCTACAGCCCTGTGGGCCCCAACTTCAACTGAGTATTGGCACTGCCTGGCAACCTTTACACATGTACCTAAACAGCCTCTCATTCCTTATAGAAGAAGCTATTTCAAAAGTCTATCACACTTAAATCCCCTGCCCTCCCCTTCTCTATCTCACTCTTAGCAAATTGCCTTGTTTCCAATTCGATAAAGGAAATAGACCATCAGACAGGAAATCTCTGAGATTCCCACCATATGTTACCCTTTGACCTATATTTGCACCCATTTTTCTTATTTCTTTCCTTCTGACATAAAAGGCTAAATCCTCATGCACGTTTCCAGGTTCAGAGTAGCCCTTTTTACTGGGTTCTTACTCAGTGGTTTTGCTCTCTGCCACCTTGCCTTCACTGGCTCTTTCTCTCAGCATTTAAACATGTTCAAGCCTGTGTGTCCTTTTGAAAAAAAAAAAAACCTGTTGGTGTCTCTTGAAGGAGCTTCTTACATTTCTCTCTACTTGCTCATCTTTCATGCACTCTTAACCCCTGCCGTCTGGCTTAATGCCCACCAATCCTTAAATACACCCACCCTGTTTTTCCCCCGGGGGGGAATGAGAGACTGGAACCTCTCACCAACCCTGTTCTAGTTGCCAAACTATCTGGATGTTTTTCAAGCTCTTTCTCACTCAGCCACTTACCCTTGACACCGCCCTGTTGTGGCATCACCACACTTGTACTATGCACCTGTGTCTGTCTTCCCATTACTGTAAGTGTGGGGGCTGTGTCTCTTTTACTCATTATTGTGCCCCAGCATGTAACAAAGTGCCTGGCATGTACCAGTTACCGTTTGAGCCGATATGACTCATGGTGACCCTATATGTGTAAGAGTAGATTTGCATTCCACAGGGTTTTCAAAGACTGTGATCTTTCAGAAGTATATTGCCAGCCCTTTCATCTGAGGCACCTCTGGGTGGATTCAAACTGCAAACATTTTGGTTAGTAGCCAAGTACTTAACTGTGCCACCCAGGGATCCTGCCTAGCACTTAGCAGGTGCTAAGTGATCTTATGTGATGTAAAACATATGTGTAAATAGATGTCATTATTGTTAGTTGGCATCGAGTTGACTCCAATTCATGGTGACCTTATGTACAACAGAACAAATTGTTGCCTGGTCCTGAATCATCTTCACAATCACCAGCATGTTTTAGTCTGTCATTATGGCTACTGTGTCAATCCATCTCACCAAGGGTCTCTCAGAGAGCCCTTGTTGGCCCTTTACTTCGCCAAACGTGATGTTCTCACCTTGTGATTAACCCCTTGTGATGATGCATCCAAAGCAAGGAAGTCAGTGATCTGTTGTGATCTGTAAGGCTTTCATTGGCTAATTTCCAGAAGTAGATTGCCAGGCCTTTCTTCCAACTATGTCTGAGTCTTTTTTCTTTTTTGGGGGTGACCCTGCTGTTGTTTGAAGTACTGGCATAGCTTCCAGCATCACAACAACATGCAAGACACCACAGTATAGCAAACTGATAGACGACGGTGTGAATAGATACACACGTACTTCTTTTTTCTATGTTCATATATAGTTGGCTTGTTGGTTGGTAGGCGGTATGAGATCTGGGTATCTCAAAACTATTCTAGACTGTGCGTTGTTTTTGTTATTGTTGGGTGTTATCGAGTTGATTTAGTAGAACTGCTCCATAGGATTTCCTTGCCTGTAATCTTTACAGAAGCAGAGCGCCGGGTCTTTCTCCCACAGAGCCACTGGGTGGGTTTGAATCATCAACCTTTCAGTTCGCAGCCAAGTGCTTTACCTTTTGCATCACCAGGGCTCCTTCTAGAACGGATAGAAACAGCCATTATATCAAACTCTGAAGAAATATAAAGATTTATGAATGGAGCTCAAATTTAGATGTAGCAAATATTGCTTAAAATCAGCCCCTGGAGGCCACATCTCTCTGGAGACTCTCATTGTGATGGCACCACCCTATATATACTTCCTAAACCATGGAACAAAGACCTCCCTACATTTCAGGAAGAACTTGTAGAGTTTTCCCATTTCTCCTTTGATTTGGATTTTTCTGTCTTGCCTGGAGTTTACTAAAATTCCTTTGCATTTCCTACAAACATCTATTTTCCCTAAACCAAAGACTTAATTAAGTTTATGTCTCCTGAAGTTCTAGGAAGGGCAGGATTTTCTGAGCTGAATTGTTCTGGCCACACACCACGGTGCCCTTATTTCTTCACTTATTTGTCCCAGAGCCCCGTGGCCTGTACCTAAAATAACCGTCTTTGCCAATCCCTCCAAATCCAGGTGGACTTGAGGCGCCAGCTGATTTCCCAGATTATGGAGGAGATACAGAAAGTCGTCCATCGTTTGACCACAGAAATCAGCCACCAAGACGTTAGATTTCAAGCCATCCCTTACTCTGACACTTACAATGGGAACATTAAGGTAAGCAAGTGTCACCTGTCTGTCAATGCCTACAGAGAGGGCCTTGGAAGTGTTGGTGACTGACAAGCACTTGCACTGCTAAGACTATAATAATAATAACTTATGTTTCTGCAGACACTTTTACTATTTATCATGTACAAAACCATTTCATAGATGTTATCTCATTTAAGTTCCCACTGCCCTACTTTACAGATGATAAGAATGGAGCATACCAAACCAAAACCCGCTGCTGTGGAGTCGATTCTGACTATAGGGAGTCAAACAACTAGCTCATGTCATATTAGGCATGAAAGCCAGAACGCGAACTCACTCTTCTGATTCCAAAGCACTTCCCACACTAATGATTAAAGTTCATTTAAGCACAGATTTATTTATTAAGCACCTACCTTGTTCTGTGCTAGCTTGTGAAAGGCTTTGGAGAAATGACTCACATTAAATAAATGCCCAGAGATTGAGTTTATCTATTAATAGTGGGGACCTAATAAGGATACCTGGGAAACTACAGTTCTCCAGAAGTTTGATTGCTTGAGCAGAGAATCAGAGTAAGGAGAGGCACATCATTTTCTGAGACATTTTCTGAAGGCATAATAAAAGCCAAAAAATCAAAATAGTCGCCATTGAGTTGACTCTGACTCATGGTGACCCCATGTGTTGTAGAGTAGAACTGTGTTCCACAGGGTTTTCAATGGCTGTGACCTTTTGGAAGCACACCAGCCAGCTCTTTTTCAAGGCATGTCTGGGTGGATTTGAACTGCCAACGTTTCAGTTAGTAGCCAAGCACTTAACTGTGTGTACTACCAAGGATTCCTGAAGGCATAGTGGAATGTATATTCAACCAACAGTGACCTGCTCTGTATCTGACACTACTCTACAGGCTCAGCCACTAGGTTGAGCCAGGTTGGGGATGGGGAGGGGGGAGAAACAGAGGGCACTGGTGAGAAAACAGTTGAAAGTGAGAGTCTGTAGGTTGCAGGTGGGGGAAGAAAGTGAAAGAAGCAGTCCTTAGAAACTGAGGAGGAGCTTCTCAGTCCTCCCTGCTGAGGAACCCCCCAGAGCTGTCAGCCATAGGGCCAGTGCATGACAAGGAGCATTCCTGCAACACTGTAGCGTGGGCAACACCCTTTTCACATAAACCTGCAAATCACCACATGAAGACACATGATGGCTATCTCCATTTTAGAAATGAGAAAAGCTAGACTGAATCATTCTGAATTCCTCTAATTCCTTGCCTCGACTTTTCTTGTGCCACAAAAGAGCCCCTTTTACCTTGTATTAAGCATATGTGTATTCATACCCTATTTTTCACACCAGACTATATGTCCTTTAATTGTAGAATCATGTTTATTGTTTGCTTCAATTCTAGCACTCAGCATGGTCTGGGACACATAGCACATACTCGACTTATGCTGAATGAATGAATGAGCAAAAGAAATGGTACCTGAACAAAAGACTGTTGCTCGTCTCACGTGAGGGTGGTTGAACACAGGTTGGTGGGCACAAGTACCAAGCACAAGATTCTGGGACTTGTGGACTTGGGGACAGAGTCAGATCTTAGGAAATTCACTCCAGAATGAAAATTGTAAAACTAGACTGGACTCTGGAATGTCAGAACATCACCTGCCCACCCAAGGAAAACATAAACTGGACAAATATAGGCAAGTCACCAGGAGTACAATGATGACATCACTTTTCCTAGAACATACCCCAGGATATTTCTATGTTCCCATTCAGAATTCATAGCTTAAAATATATCTTGCATTCATATACATCGTGACTGACATACTAAGCTTTGAAAACAATTGCACTGTAGCATATACAAATTGCTCTTATTTTATCATGGACCAAATTCAACAAGTATTTAATAAACACCATTTACATAACTAACAGCATGATAGTTGTTGTTGTTAGGTGTCAACCAGTTGGTTCTGGCTCATAGTAATCCTACGTACAACCGAAACACTGCCTGGTCTGCATCATTGTCACAATCATTGCTATGCTTGAGCCCATCATTGCAGCCACCAGTCAATCCATCTCATTGAGGGTCTTCCTCTTTTCCTCTGACCCTCTGCTTTACCAAGTGTGACGTCCTTCTCCAGGGACTGGTCCCTCCTGAAAACATGTCCAAAATATGTGAGATGAAGTCTCCCTATCCTCGCTTCTAAGCAACAATCTGGCTGTACTTTTTCCAAGACAGATTTGATCATTCTTCTGGCAGTCCATGATATATTCAATATTCTTTCCCAACACTATAATTTAAAAGCATCAATTCTTATCCTGTCTTACTTATTCATTGTCCAACTATCACATGCAAATGAGGTGATTGAGAATACTATGGGTGGGGTCAGGTGCCCCTTATTCCTCAAGGTGACATCTTTGTTTTTCAACACCTTAAAGAGCTCTTTTGCAGCAGATTTGCCCAATGTAATACGTTGTTTGATTTCTTGACTGCTGCTTCCGTGGGTGTTGACTATGGATCCAAGTAAAATGAAATCCCTGACCACATCAGTATTTTCTCCATTATCATGATATTGCTTATTGGTCCAGTTGTGAGGATTTTTGTTTTCTTTATGTTGAGGTGTAATTCATACGACCCCTGGTGGCACAGCAGTCAAGCATTTGGCTGCTAAACAAAAGATTGGCAGTTAGAACACACCAGCCACTCTCGGGGAGAAAAATAAGGCAATCTGCTTCCATAAAGATTACAGCTTTGGAAACTTTATGGGACGGTTCTACTCTGTCCAATAGGGTAGCTATGAGTTGGAATCCACTCTATGGCAATGGGTTTGGATTTTTTTTTTTTTTTGGTTTGGGTAATTCATACTGAATGCTGTATTCTTTGATCTTCATCAGTAAGTGCTTCAAGTCTCCTTTGCTTTCAGCAAGCAAGGTTGTGTCATCCGCATACCACAGGTTGTTAATAAGCCTTCCTCCAATAACTGATGCCATGTTCTTCTTCATATAGTCCAGCTTCTCAGATTATTTGCTCAGCATACAGATTGAGTAGGTAGGGTGAAACGATGTAACCCTGACACACACCTTTTCTAATTCTAATAAACATAGTATCCCCTTTTTCTGTTCAAATGACTGCCTCTTTTTCCATGTACAGTTTCCACATGAGCACAATTAAGTGTTCTGGAATTCCTGTTCTTCACAATATTATCAATAATTTGATATGATCCACACAGTTGAATGCCTTTGCATAGTCAATAACACAGACAAACATCTTTCTGGTATTCTCTGCTTGCAGCCAAGATTTGTCTGACATTAACAATGATATCCCTTGTTCCACACCCTCTTCTGAATCTGGCCTGAATCTCTGGCAGTTCCCTGTTGAAGTACTGCTGCAACTGTTGTTATCTTCGGCATAGTTTTACTTGTGTGGGATATTAAAGATATTGTTTGATAATTTCTGCCTTCTCTTGAATCACCTTTCTTTGGAATGGGCACAAATATGGATCTCTTCTAGTCAGTTGGCCAAGTAGCTATCTTCCAAATTTCTTGACATAGATGAGTGAGCACCTCCAGTGCTGCGTCCCTTTGTTGAAACATCTCAACTGGTATTCCATCAACTCCCGGAGCCTTGTTTTCTGCCATTCCCTTCAGTGTAGCTTGGGCTTCTTCCTTCATTACCGTTTTTTCTTGCTCATATGCTACCTCATGAAATGGTTGAACGTCGACCAATTTTTCTTGGTCCCGTCACTTTGTGTATTCCTTCCATCTTCTTCTGATGCTTCCTGTGTTGTTCGATATTTTGCCCCAACCAAAAACCAAACTCGTTGCCACAGAGTAGATTCTGACTCATAGCCACCCTACAGAACAGAGTAGAACTGCCCCACAGGGTTTCCAGGGAGTAGCTGGTGGATTTGAACCGCCGATGTTTTGATTAGTAGCTAAGCTCTTAACCACTGCACCACCAGGGTTGCATTTTGCCCATAGAATCCTTCATATTGCAACTTGAAATTTTTTTTTTCTTCCCATTTCTTTCAGCTTGAGAAATGCTGAGCGTGATCTTCCCTTTTGCTTTTCTAACTCCCGATCTTTGCACATCTCCTTATAATACTTTGTCTTCTCCAGCCACCTTTTGAAATTTTCTGTTCAGCTCTTTTACTTCATCATTTCTCCCTTTTGCTTTAGTTACTCTACATTGAAAACCAAGTTTCAGAGTCTCTTCTTACATTCATTTTGGTCTTTTCTTTCTTTCCTGTCTTTTTAATGACCTTTTGCTTTTTTTATGTATGACATCCTTGGTATCATCCCACAACTCGTCTGATCTTGGGTCATTAGTGTTCAATGCATCAAATCTATGCTTGAGATGGTCTCTAAATTCAGGTGGAAGGTACTCAATGTAGTACTTCGGCTCTCGTGAACTTGTTTTAATTTTCTTCGGCTTGAACTTGAACTTGCATGTGAGCAATTCATGGTCACAGCTGGACCCTGGCCTTGTTCTGTCTGATGATATTGAGTTTCTCTATCATCTCTTGCTGCAAATGTAGTCAATTTGATTCCATCTGGCGAGGTCCATGTGCGTAGTCACTGTTGATATTGTTTGAAATAGATATTTCCAAAGAATAGGTCATTGGTCTTGCAAAATTTTGTCATGCCGTGTTATTTCTATCGCCAATGCAGTATTTTCCAACTACTCATCCTTTTTCTGTTTCTGACTTTCTCATTCCAATCACCAGTAATTATCAATACGTCTTGGTTGCATGTTTGATGGATTTCAGACTGCAGAAGTCAGTAAAAATCTTCAATTTCTTCATCGTTGTCATTAGTGGTTGTTGCATAAATTTCAGTAATAGTCGTAATAAGTGGTCTTCCTTTTAGGCGTATGGATATTATTCTATCACTGACAGCATTGTACTTCAGGATAGATCTTGAATTCACATGCAAGTGGATTCATATAATGTACAGATTGTGAATTCCGTAGTTGTTTTTTTTTTAATTTCAGCCACCTTTCTATGGACACCAGAAGGCATGTGGGCCTATCACCTAAAACATCTTATCATTGTTCTCTGAGAGTGAGGCAGGGTCGTTATAGTGGATTTTGGAGTTCATCTCCAGAACTAGTTAATTATTGGATCCTGGGCAAAGGTTAACCAAATTCCATTGTCAGAATTTTCCGTGAGGAGGAGGTGGTTCCTCTAGCATACAGCTGTCTTACAGGGGAAGATGCAGTGTGGAGTGGGCTGCCACATGATGTGGTCAAGTTCAAGTTCCGTTTAGTGGTACCTATACTGTTGACCTTACTTGTTATACCCTTGGACTATCGGCCTGTCCACATTCATCCTCACTCTTGCTTAACCGGTTCCTACAGAAAGGGAGCAGATGGATTCTGATTGGTTGCTTTTTCCCATTAAACTTAGAATCGTGTTAATAATAGCTCCATTGCCTCAACAAACAAGCTTTCATTTGACCTTCGATTTTGTAAAGATTAGAGGAACCTTGATTGCCCAGTGGTTAAACACTTGGCTGCTAAACAGAAGGTCAGTGGTTTGAACTTAGCAGCTTCTCCGTGGGAGAAAGATGTAACAGTCTGCTTCTGTAAAGACTGACAGCCTTGGAAACCCTATGAGGCAGTTCTGCTCTGTCCATAGGGTTTCTATGAGTTGGAATTAGCTTGATGGCAATGGGTTTGGTTTGGTTTTGGTTTTTATAAGGATTAGTCATTAATACTGGCCATGGGGTTATCAGTACAGGCAAAAAGAAAAGGAGGCATTTTGCAGAACTCTTTCCCTTTCTGTCTCATTCTCTCCCACCCTTTATTCATACCAGACCTTTCACCCACTCCAGGTTATTCATCCTTGGCTGAAATCAGCCCAGAGTAGAGAGAAGGATCATTGAACAAGCAATCAGAAAGCCGAGCTCACATTCTGACTCTACCACTTACTGGCTACATGTGGGAGAGACCTCCAAGCCCCTCTGAGCCTTAAGTTTTTCGTCTGGGAAATGGGAACAAAGCCCACTTCACTGTGTGATTGTCAGGATCCAATGGACCAATGCATGAGAATTATAACACAAGGCGTAGTATGTACAGGACTCAGTGAATACTAGTTCCATCCCCTTCCTTTTTGTCTCCTCCCAAACTTGGTCCCATATAGAGTTCCAAGCCTTATTCACGCTTTTACTTGTGGATTCATGAAACTAAGGTTCAGCAAGTTAATTCACCTGCCCAAAGTGTTACAGTGGGTTAATGGCAGAGCAAAGGTGGAACCCTTTTGTAACACACAGGTGCAGTTCTTTGCCCACCTCATCACATTGCTGAGGGCTAAGTGGTCCACTGAGCTGCTTGACCTCACAGGTTGACTCCCCAAGGACCTCTGTTGCCTCCCAAGTCTGTGCAGTCACACTCCTTCTCTCTCCTTTCCTGACCCCAGGTTTTGACCCCCAGCCACTTCCTTGTCACAGTACCGGTGAAAGGCCTGGCCGGGTACAGGGAGGCCAAGAAGCGGCACTGGCGGTACTACACCCTGCAGGGGGGCAGGCTCTGTGCCCCTGTGCGGAGCCCAGAGGACCATCAGCAGTGGCTGGAAGTGAAGCAGTTTATGAAGAGCCTGTGGCAGTGGCATGAGGCAGATGTGAACATCGAGGGTGACATCGTGCCTGGCAAGGTCCTCCAGGTGTTCCAGAAGCTGGTAGAAAATGCAATTAGAACCTGTCACGTCTCCGGTGAGCTATTCCAGAAAAGCACAAGGGAATTTTCTGGCATTTCTCCTTTGTTCTAAAAATCTTCTGCTGAATAGGCAATGCCCTGTTACTTGAAGCCCATGTTTTAGATAATAATTGATGTGCCCCTTACATTTGCATAATCTGCATAACTTCAATTTGCTATTTTTTCTGCTGTGACACACACAAGAATGGAATTCATTCCCACAACACACTTCCATGGATTTAACTGGATTACTGGCTGTGGCACAGATACGAGGGGCTGGGAGGTATGCACCCTTTCCAGGAAGTTAGCTTCAAAACTTCAATGCACTGTTTTTAGAAAGTAAATTATTCACCAGCCTTAGATCTTTGGTATCAGCACATGTCTAATGCAACACCCTCCACCTGGCAGCAGTTTCCACATTTAAAACCCACTGACTTTACCAAAACAGAAAATCCAAAAGCCAGAAGTCTGGCAATCCCCAAATTTTAAGCTGCTGTGCAGTGTGGCATACACACACACATGCACGCACGCACACACACACACGTCCTTTTTGTTCAACACAAAGTAAGAAGATGAATTGCAAACTGGGAAAAAAAAATGCTAATTTCCTTTGTTATCAAAGAGAATTTATCAACCAATAAGAGAAAAGATGAAGGGCCCAATAAAAATAATGATGAAAATGTGAATCACAGAAAAAGAATATAAATAGCCAGTAAAAAAAATTTTAAGTATTTAATGTATGTTTTCAGTGCATTTTAAAACACCTAGCAGGTTGACGGAGAGGAAAAAGCGTGATCGTGCTCAGCATTTTCAGACATTGTTTTTGGAGTATAAATTAGTGCCTCCAAATTGGACAATTTTTATTTTTATAATATGCTTACTTGGCAGTCCAGCAATTCCAGCCTAGAAATATATTCCTTCAGATACACAAATATACATGAGGATATCCACTGCAGTAGATTTTATCATTTCAGCAAACTAATGGCTAGGATATTGATGTTTACACAATCCGTTTCATTTTTTGACAACTTCTAATTTTCTTAGATTCATACTTCATACATTCCACATTCCTGTTATTAATGGATGATGGCAGCTGTTTCTTCTCATTTTGAGTCATGCCACATCAGCAAATGAAGGTCTCCAAAGCTCGACTCCATCCACGTCATTAAGGTTGACTCTACTTTGAGGAGGCAGCTCTTCCTCAATCGTATTTTGAGTGCCTTCTAACCTGAGGGGCTCATCTTCCAGCACTATATCAGACAACGTTCTGCTTCTATCCATAAGGTTTTCACTGGCTAATTTTTTCAGAAACAGACCGTCAGCTCCTTCTTCCTAGTCTGTCTTAGGCTGGAAGCTCAGCTGAAACCTCTCTGCCATGGTGAACCTGCTGGTATTTGAAATACCAATGGCATAGCTTCTAGCATCACAGCAATGTGAAAGCTGCCACAATACAAACAACTGACAGACAGGTGACAAATGAAGAGGAATGGTGTTGCATTCATCATTAAAATGAATATTTCAAGATCTATCCTAAAGTACAATGCTGTCAGTGATAGGATGATATTCATACATCTGCAAAGATCAGTTAATACCACTATTATTCAAATTTACCCACCAACCACTAATGTCAAAGATGAGGAAATTGAAAATTTTTACCAACTTCTGCAGTCTGAAATTGACCAAACATGCAATCAAGATACATTGATAATTACTGGTGATTGGAATGCGAAAACTGGAAACAAAGAAGAAGGAATAGTAGTTGGCAAATATGGCCTTGGTGATAGAAAGGATGCTGGAGATCACATGATAGAATTTTGCAAGACCGACGACTTCTTCACTGCAAATAACTTTTTTCACCAACATAAACAGTGACTATATGTGTAGACTTTGCTAGATGAAATACACAGGAATCAAATTTACTACATTTGTGGAAAGAAACAATGGAAAAGCTCAATATCATCAGTCAGAACAAGGCCAGGGGCTGACTGTGGAACAGATCATCAATTGCTCAAACGCAAGTTGAAGCTGAAGAAAATTAGAACAAGTCCACGAGAGCCAAAGTATGACCTTGAGTATGTTCCACCCGAATTTAAAATAGATTTGATGCATTGAACACTAATGACCAAAGATGGGTTGTGGAATGACATCAAAGACATCACACATGAAGAAAGCAAGAGGTCATTAAAAAGACAGGAAAGAAAAAAACAAAATGGAGAAGAGACTCTGAAACTTGCTGTTTAACGTAGAGTAGCTAAAGTGAAAGGAAGAATTGATGAAGTGAAAAAGCTGAATAGAAGATTTTAAAGGGCAGCTCGAGAAGAACAAGCATTAGTATTATAAAGAAATGTGCAAAGATCTAGCGTTAAGAACCAAAAGGGAAGAACATGCTCAGCATTTCTCAAGCTAAAAGAAATGGAAAAAAAAAAAAATTTAAGCTTTGAGTTGCAATATCAAATGATTCTTCAGGGAAAATATTAAATTACACAGGAAACAGCCAAAGAAGATAGAAGGAATACCCAGAGACACTGTACCAAAAAGAGTTGGTTGATGATGAAGAACCAATGGTACTGAAGGAAGAAGTCCAAGCTGCACTGAAGGCTTTGGAGAAAAACAAGACTCCAGGAATTGATAGAGTACCAATTGAGATGTTTCAACAAATGGAGGCAGCGCTGGAAGCACTCACTCATCTATGCCAATAAATTTGGACGATAGCTACCTGGCCAACTGGTTGGATGAGATCCATATTTGTGCCATTCCAAAGAAAGGTGATCCAACAGAATGTGGAAATTACCAAACAATATCATTAATGTCACACACAAGTAAAATGTTGCTGAAAGTCATTCAAAAGCAGTTGCAGCAGCACATCAACAGGGAACTGCCAGAAATTCAAGGCAGATTTAGAAGAGGCTGTGGAACGAGGGTTACCATTGCTGATGTCAGATGGGTCCTGGCTCAAAGCAGAGAACACCAGAAAGATGTTTACCTGTGTTTTATTGGCTATGCATTGGACTGTGTGGCTCTTAACATAATATGGCTAGCACTGCAAAGAATGGGAATTACAGAACACTTGACTGTGTTCATGCAGAACCTGTACGTAGACCAAGAAGTAGTTGTTTGAACAGAACAAGGGGATACTGTGTGGGTTAAAATCAGGAAAGGTGAAAGTATCCTTTCACCATACTTATTCAATCTGTATGCTGAGCAAATAATCCAAGAAGCTTGACTATATGAAGAGGAATGTGGTATCAAGATTGGAGGAAGACTCGTTAATGACCTGTGATATGCAAATGACACAACCTTGCTTGCTGAAAGTGAAGAGGACTTGAAGCACTTACTGATGGAGATCAAAGACTACACCCTTCTGTATAAAAAACAAAAATCCTCACAACTGGACCAGTAAGCAACATTATGATAAATGGAGAAAATATTGAAGTTGTCAAGAATTTCATTTTACTTGGATCCACAATCAACATCCATGGAAACAGTAGTCAAGAAATCAAACAACGCATCGCATTGGGCAAATCCGCTGCAAAAAAAAGACCACTTTAAAGTGTTAAAAAGCGAAGACGTAACTCTGAGGGCTAAGGTGCGCCTGACCCAAGCCACGGTGTTTGCAATCATCTCGTATGCATGTGAAAGCTGGACAATGAATAAGGAAGACCAAAGAAGAATTGATGCTTTTGAATTATGGTGTTGGTGAAGAATATTGAATATACCATGGACTGCCAAAAGAATGAACAAATCTGTCTTGGAAGAAGTATGGCCAGAATGCGCCTTAGAAGTGAGGATGGCAAGACTTCATCTCATGTACTTTGGATATGTTATCAGGAGGGACCAGTCCCTGGAGAAGGATATCATGCTTGGTAAAGTAGAGGGTCAGTGAAAAAAAGGAAGACCCTCAACGAGATGGATTGACACAGTGGCTGCAATAATGGACTCAAGCATAGCAACAATTGTGAGGATGGTGCAGGACTGGGCAGTGTTTGGTTCAGTTGTACATGGGGTCACTATGACTCAGAACCGACTGGACAGCACCTAACAACAACAACAAGGTTTTATAATAATAAATAGCTAGAGATAATCTAAATGGCTAACAAAGGGAAAATGGCCAAGTAAATTATGCTACCTCTTCAAGCGGGCTATTATGCCACCTTTAAAAAGAGCGAGGTACCCACGCATGCACACACAGACATACAGACATACGTACACGCACAATCACAGGCACACATCTGTCTATGCTAGATAATTAAGTCAAAAACCAAAGTGCTGAACAGTGTGTGATTCGGTTTGTGTGGAAAGAAGAGAATGAGTTTATATATTTGCTTGTCTAGACAGAAGGGTTCTGAAAGTTTCCATAATGGTATCTAATGGGTTTTTATTATGGATAAAACACTTTCATGAACTATTTAATGCATTCTTCGTATCAACCCTATAGAGTAAGAATTACTTTTCTACCTGTTTTATAGATGGAAAACCTGAGGCTTAGAGAGATTAAGAAACTTGCCGGGGGGTCACACACCTTTTAAGCAGAGCCAGTGGCAGAACCAGGCGTGGGCCAGGCAGGCCCACCTCCTGACTTTGCAACACTATTAGTAGTGAAAGTCCAAAAGAGAGATTAAAACCAGGCCAGGCTGGTGAGGAGCTCTCAGTGAATAATGCTCAAGTGCCAGGTGCCATATTGTTCCTGTCTGGCCAGCTCTGATGAAAGGCAGAGAGTAGCCCTTTATGACACCCTGGCCACAGAGAGAAATGTTTTCCTTTTGAAAACCTGATTGCAACTAATAAGATCCAATTTTCTTCTCTGAGGAAGAAAAAGCAAAATAATAGATCTTGGTTCAAGAGAGCTCATCTTTAGCAGTAATGAAAGCAAACAAACAAAAAAAGCCTGTGTATCTTTGGAAAGGCCCCAAAACCCACCCATTGCCTTTGAGTCGATTTCGACCATAGAGAACGTATAGGACAGAATAGAACTACTCCATAGGGTTTCCAAGGCTGAAATCTTTATAGAAGCAGAGTGCCACATTTTTCTCCTGTGGAGCAGCTGGTGGGTTTGAACCACTGACCTTCCAGTCAGCAGCTGAGTGCTTTAACCACTGCACCACCAGGGCTCCTGTATCTTTTGAGAGAGGGGGGAACAAATTAGAAATGAGGAAATGCTAGTGTGTGAGCTGGCAGACTTTGCCACACGCATTTATTTTCTCTCCCTCTCTTTCCCTGACTGGGAAACAAGGCAGTGAGAGTTTCCTTTAAGGTGGCAGTTATGATGGGCTTTGAAGTGTTTTATGATTACAAGGGCTTATGATGACAAAGACATCTGAGGGTAGGCTGGCTTATTGGGTAGTGGAAACAAATATCTTCTCAGAGACTTGGACACAGATAAAAGGCAGCTGAAGCTGAACCCCACCAAGGATATGAAAAAGTGAGGGGACTGAAGCTATGCCTAAAAAATGTCAGAACATCTAGACAAAGAGCAAAAAAAAAAAAAAAAAGCAAAATATACGGCATTAGCTATATGTTTGTCTTGTCTTACCCTGTCCCACTCTGAAAACCCACATCTAGATATTTGGGTGGAATGGAGCAAGATATAGAAGAATGGCTATATTTTATTTTATTTTATAGTGCAAATTCTATAAAAAGTTTGCTTCCTTTTTATTTTGTGGCTCTTTCCATTTAGCCTTCTTTTAAAAGAATCTCTTATTTAAAAGAAAACATACTATAAAAGCCTTAGGGGGAAGGGGGAAGAAGAGAAAAGCCATCAACAAAGATTTTCTAGTGATGCTTCTAGCAATATCTACCCAGCCAATTGGTTTTGACGTAGAAGCCTCACCCCTGAATGGACTGCTTGCATCGTGAAAGTTGACGCATCAGTTGCGAGGAGCTGGTCAGGGCAGCTGCTCACAAATCCCTTCTTTGAATGCTTGTATTGAGCCAGGCTCTCTCTTCTCATGTGTGTTTGGTCATTTCCCACCAGGTAAAGTCAGCATGTTAGAGAGTTACGGCTCTGTGGTTTGGGTTGCCGTGGAAACATCTGCATGTCAGGTGGAAGTAGAGCTGGTCCCCGCAGTGGAGATCCCCACCTCCTGGTCTGTGAAAGCCCGGTGGCCCCGATGTCTGAAGCGCTGGCCTGCCCCAGACAGAGTGGAGTGTGTCAAGGTATCAGTGGGTGGGCCCCAGCTCACCAGGGCAGTGGGTGGGCCCCAGCTCACCAGGGCAGTGGGTGGGCCCCAGCTCACCAGGGCAGTGGGTGGGCCCCAGCTCACCAGGGCAGTGGGTGGGCCCCAGCTCACCAGGGCAGTGACTGCCAGCACTACTGACTGCCAACCGGCTTCCAAAGGAAAGTTGAATTTACCCACAAGTTTCAATAGATCACTGGTTTTCACAGTGTTGTTCCCGGACAGCAGAGGCAGCAGCATCACCTGGGAACTTCATAGAAATGCATGTTCTTGGACCCCACTCTGAATCTACTGAAAAAGACTCTGTGAGGAGGACCCATCAGTCTATATTTTAATTAGCCTCCCAGGTGATTCCGATGCACATGCCAGTTTGGGAACCAGGGCAATACAGAACGTGGAGAACAGTCTTCTGTTAACTTTCCTTGTTAAAGATGGTTTGTGTTTTCCCTGAGGAGTCCCTGGATGGCACAAATAATTGCTTGGCTGCTAACAGAAAGGTTGGATGTTTGAGTCCACCCAGAGTTGCCTTGGAAGAAAGACCCGGCGATCTACTTCCAAAACTCAGCCATTGAAAACCCTATGGAGCACAGTTGTCCTCTGACACATATGGGGTCACTGTGAGTCGGAATCGACTCCACAGCAACTGGTTTTTCACCTCCTTGTCCCCAGGGAGAACGCACTGACTGCCAGTAATAGATCCCCCAGACCAGTGGACTGCTCCAGAGATGGCTTTCTACTTCAACACGCATTGTCCCTCTCATTTTCCCTTTTTCTCCCTTCTTCTTGCAGTCGTTTGGGTTTGACTTGTTGGCCCGTGCAAATTATCACTGGCAGCTGAGCTTCTGCAGGGCAGAGCAAGTGATGCTGGAGCTGCTGGATGAGGACGGGGGCTGCCGCAGGAAGTGCTTCCAGGTCATGCGGCAGATGAAGGAGGATGTCTGGTGTCCGGGGAAGAGGCCGGTTCTCACATCCCACCATCTGCAGGTGAGCAGGCCAGACCCATTTTTGAGGGCACATGAGCAGAGCAGCTTGGTCTGGAGGCACCCCCTCTACATCCAAAGCCACGCAGAGGCGGGTGTGTGTGTGAGTGCATGTGAAAGTACGTGTGAGTACGTGAGGAATGCGTTCAGGGTGGGGCGCTGGTGTCCATATTTGCCGTCCTGCCAATTTTTTTTTTTTTTTTTATGGAAATATACAAACCAGGCTGTATGGGTGTATCCACAACACCCCTGAGCCAGGGTGGCAAATACCCTCTGCTTCCCTCTCTTCCCTTCTCCCATTCCCTTCTTCCCCTTTTCTTTTCGTCTCTTCCCTTTCTCTCCCTTCTCCTTTTCCTTCCCCTTTTCCTCCTCCCCCTCCTCACTCCCCTCCTCTTCCTGTTCCTCTCCCCTTTCCTCCTCCTTTCCCTCCTTCCCCTCCTCTCTCCTCTTCCTCTGCCCTTCTCCTTCTCCTCCTGTCCCCCTTCCCCTTCCTTTCCCCCCTCCTCCCTTCTTCTTCTCCTCCCCTCTCCCTGTCCCCACACTTATTTCATTCATCAAACCACTGTGAGTCCCCACTGTGTGCCAGAAACCCTGCTGAGGTTCAGAAACGAATTATACAATGTGGCCTCCGCCCTTGAGAAATAGAGTTTGGTGAAGTCCTGTGAATTGTTCAAACCTTTGATGAATTCATGTTTTCCCTGGAGTTATGACTCACTCAGTCCCTACTCACGCACCAAGTGCAACTGCCCACACATGCACACGCACGCAGAGCCTGCAAGCAGTAGGGAGACCAGGAAACACAGAAGTTACCACATGGACATTGCCGTAAACATGTTTCCAGGCTTAAGGACTTCCAGGTTCCAAATCATCAGGGAGGGATTTTTCATCACTCTGCAAGCCCCGACTCCTTTTGCCCCCAACTCAACATTGGACATTCATTAATACACTCGCTCATTCATTCATTCAGCCTCAATGTATATTAAGGCTATTTTTTTTTATAGGCTTAACACCTCCCTTAGCACCTGCTAAGTGCTTGACACCCAGAGTTACAATGATGGAGTTGTGGTTCCTGCTTTCTTGAAGCTTACGTTCTATGGGGAAGACAGACATTGATCAGACAATCCCAACAGTACTTGTGGAATCACGCACAGTGGGGGTGCTAGGCAGGAGAGGAGTGTGGCTGGGTGAGGGCTCAGAGCAACAGGGCTAGACCTGGGTTGTTGGGTCAGGGGGCCTTTCCTGAGGAAGCGGTCTTTGATCACACTCCCACCTACCTCTTTCTCAAATTGTGGACCACATAGAGTGAGTGGGAGGCTCATGCAGCAGCTATGCAAAGCACACTGGAATTGGGAGGTGTCAGGCTCTTACGGGAGGTCTCAACCCCAGACAAGCTTGTATCCATCCAGGAGCTTCTGTGCCTCTCCCTCACCCCAAACAGGCCTAAGCGGAGAGGACCAGCTCTCTTTCTCTGCAGGTAAACCCAGGTCACTGGGACAGCCACCTGGTTGGTGACTTCCTTGCATTCTCCTACCTGTGCTTCCTCCCATTCAGTGGTCAGAACCATCTTCAAGGGTTCCATGTTCTTCCTTTTACACTAGTGTAGCCTATTTAAGGGCAAATACCTCTCCCATTAAAAGGAGCCCTGGTGGGACAACCAAGCTGCTAACCGAAAGACTGGCAGTTCAAACCCACCCAGTGGCTCTATGAGAGAATGACCTGGCAATCTGCTCTGATAAACTCTATGGGGCAGTTCTGCTCCATCCTAGAGGGTAGCTGTCAGAAGCCATTCTGTGTCACAAACAGCAACACATCACCCAATGCTTTATCCTTAGTAGTTGTTCAGTAAGTATTTGATTGAATGCAGGAATGACTTCACATATCATTCAACCTTTTTTTTTTTCTTCATAAAATCACTGGCCTTTGCTTTGCTTTCTTATCTTTCCCGATAACTTGTCCTCCCTCACTTGCCAGACAATCTGTGAGCATCTCATTTACACATCCCTGAGGCACTTCTCTGGAATTTCAACATTCTCCACATGCCCCCAGCACATAGAATTGTGTATTTTCAAGATTGGGCATAGGGGGTGGGGAGTTGCTTATGAAGAAGAATGGAATTAGAACTGCCTTTCCCTCTGGCCTTCCACCCTTGGTCCAAGGGCAAAATTCCCCCACAATTAGGCATTCGCTCCCTTGGGATGGATGTGGCTGTGGTATTAGACACTCATCCTGGATGATGGCTTGAGTGTGTTGAATCCTCGCCAAGGCTTCAGTCTGGGGAAAGTGGAGGAAGTCGGGTCACAAAACATCAGGAATCATGTGCCAACTGCCGTCCTTTCACCTTTTAAGTCTTATTAGGGCCTCACCTTCTTCCCGAAGAGGCTCTCCCCCAAAGTTATTTCATCTTAAGCAGGAGCTTATTTTTCCTTGGCTCATTTATTCCTAAAACCCACTCAGAGGCACACAGGCTTGACTGTAATTGGCTTAACAGCTTCAGTTTGTTTACAGAGATAAATGTTTTAACTAACAAGTGGGGTTTATTTTTTTTCCCTATCTAGATTATCTTGATGAGCATGAAAATATCTCTGACTCATTTACTCAAAACAATATAATCTAAATCAAAATATACTCAATATCTAAACCATGACATTAAATAATTAACATATTACTTATTCAATAAAATTCGACTGTCTCCCATGGCCACTCCCTCTTCTGGGGACTCGTGACCTAACAATGCATAAAAACACATTTCCCTGTTCTCATGTAATTTATACCCTAGTAGGAGTAATGAAAAAAATAAAATAATCACGTACATAAATAACCACAACGACAACAAAAAGCCTTACTAATGTGATCATTGCCTCTTATAAGAAGTACATGGCCAAGAGTATGTGTCATGGGTGTATTAGGGGAAATCTGACCTGGTGTTTAAGTTTCCTGGGCAAAGCAGAGATAGAAGAGTGCTCCAGAAAAAATAGGATGTGCAGAGGATCTGTGGTAGAAGAAAGCATGAAACGAACTCATTGTGGACCCAATGGAGAGAACAAGGGAGAATATGGGGCAAGATGAGGCTAGGAGGGAAAGTAGAGACCAAATCACCCCATGTTGAGGAATGTATTTTTAATTGACAAACAAGAGTCAGCCCTTAAGGTATTTTAAAGAAGAGGGAATAAAAATGAATATATTTTTATTTTTGAAATAGATCACTCTGTCTGCAAAGTAGACAAGTGTACGCAGATCGGTTAGACAACTGTTGTAGAGGTCAGGGTCAGATATGATGACACATGGAAGAGGATGAATGGAGATAAGGGATAGACTTGAGAAATACTTAGAAAGATTGGCAGGACTTGATAGGAGGTGGTGAGGGAGAGAGGTGACTCTGAGGTTTGTGTCTTGCAAAACTGACAGGGTAAACAACTCTGGAGGTAGACGAGGTTTGTGGTGGAAGACTTTGAGTTCAGTTTGGACATGTTGAGATTGAAGTAACTTTTAGATATCTAAGAGATATCCAGTAAGCAGGTCAGAGGAGAAAACTAGGCTGGAGAAAAAAGAAAAAAAAATTGCAAGTCACCTGCATTTAGCAGTAAGTAAAGCCACTGACACGGATTAGAGTGTCCAGGGAATGAACGCAGTGAGAGGAGAAGGGGGCCTAGGACTAACTCTTCAGAATGCCAACATTTAGAAGTAGATAAAGGAGGATCAAACTCTGGCGGTGCAGTGGCTAAGAAGTCAGCTGCCTACCAAAACGTTGGTAGTTTGAATCCACCAGCCAATCCTTGGAAACCCTAAGGGGCAGTCCTACTCTGTCCTGTAGGGTAGCTATGAGTCAGAATCGACCTGATGTCAGCGGGTTTGGTTTATTGAAAAGAATAAGTCTGCCAAAGAGTAGCTGTAATGTTGAGAGAAAACCAAGAGACTATGATAGCTTGGAAAGCAGGTGAGGAATGGCTCAAGAGGAAGGGTATGGACAAGAGAGTCAGATTCTGCTGAAAGGTAATCAGGGGAAAGTTAAAAAAGGCCTGTGGTGTTTTGCAACATGGAGATCATTGGATGTTAATTAGAGTAGCTTTTGAGGATTAACGGCAGAAGAATCCATATTGCAGTGGATTGAGGTAGGGAATGACAGAGAAATGACAAACTAGAGATGACTCTTTGGAGAAGTCTGGATTTACAGAGAGGTAAGAGTTAGGGTGAGGCACTGGTGGTTCAGTGGTAGAACTCTTGCCTTCCACGTGTGAGACCCAGGTTTGATTCCGGCCACTGTACCTCATACACAGCCACCACCCATCTGTCAGTGGAGGCTTGCGCGTTGCTATGATGCTGAACAGGTTGTAGCAGAGCTTCCAAATTAGGATGGATGACAGCTAAAAACAAGAGTTAAGTAGGAGGCAGATGTAGGGATGAAGGAGTAGGAGAGCTTTGAATGTTTTTTTTTTTTTTAAATAGTGAGGAGGAGGGTAATCAATCATATACAGTTCCAGCAAGACTGGACTCAGAGCTCAGCAGAAGGATTAGCCCCAGCAGGAAGATAGGAGGATGCAGATGGAGCAGGCTTGTCTGGTTGGGGAGGTTGAGAGTTTCTATTTTCCTGTAAAGTCTAAGGCAAAGGCATCTGACAGGGGTAGGGTATTGCCACTTTAAGGGGAATGGTGATCATTGGAAATGTCCATGTAGAATGAAAGAATAAATCAACAAAGAGGCGGAGGAGGCTAGGTGGGCAAGGCTGAGAGTCACCCCTGGTTGAGGATCATGAATTCATGGCAGAAACCATTTACCCTGGGGGACTCCTTGCTCCCTCTTTCCCTAGTGTAAACTCAATTATGCCTCTGAAGAGATTCCCTTCAATGGCTGAAACCAATGTCTGACACCGATCTCTTCCTTCCTCAGACAGTGCTCTTTTGGACTTGTGAGAAATACCCTCACTCCAAGGACTGGAAGGTTTTCAGCAAATCACTCCTGCGCCTGGTACAGAAACTGCACAAGTGTGTGAGCCAGCACTTTTTGAGACACTATTTCGTGCGAAAGAGCAACCTCCTTCGGTATGCCAACTCGGTTGAACTGGATGCTGTAGCTCAAAAACTGGCCACCTTCCTGAAGAACCCCCAGATCAACCTGCCCTGAGGGCAGCCCCTGCGCAGAAGGCTCTTGGACATTTCATATGGGCATGACCGCCCTCTCTATGGATCATTCCTCAGTCCAGTGCCAGGATCTTGCCCAGGAGATAGGCTAACTACCACAGAGGAAATTCTGTTGAGTCAGTCACACTTACAAGTGGACATCAGGGGAAAACTGTCCCATGATGTCTGATTCAGGTCTACCCAGAGCCAATCAAGCATTTCAGCTCTCACTACCTCTCTTGGGGACAGCTCTCATCAAGCTTCCCCAAGTCACAGATTATGAACTGATGACAGTTCTGAGTTTATTTTCCCTTGCTCAGGCTCTGATGATCTGCCAGGGAGGATGGGGACGAGAACCCCCGGAGGCAGGCATTAACCTGCTGCCCAGAAGTAGTTCTCCAGGTTACTGACCACAGGCTCATTATTTTTCCATTTGTAAAATGGGACTGTGAACATGCCTCCCTGCATACTCGTTCAGGGCTTTGAGCCTATGGGACTGTGCTGGTGCCCTTCCAAGGGAAAGGCAGCGGATCAACACAAAGTGTTACTACTTGGTTTAGTAGCCAGTGTTTGCATCCTAGAGTCCCTGGGTGGTGCAAACAGTTAATGAGCTGGGCTGCAAACCAAAGAATGGAGGTTCGAGGCCACCCAGAGGTACCTCAGAAGAAAAGTCTAGCATTCTACTTCTGGAAAATCAGCCATGGAAAACCCTGCGGAGCACAGTTCTACTCAGACATACATGGGGTCACCTTGAATGGGAATAGAAGCCATGGTAACTGTTTGTTTGGTTTGTATCCTGGATCATTATCTACACACCTGATTAAATGATAAGGCCTGTTGAGTTAGCATGCCTGCTACCTTAGTTTCCTAGGGCAGCCACAAGAAAATACCACAAAGTGGGTGGCTTTAAAGATAAGAAATTTACTTTTTTACAGTTCTGGAGGGTAGAAGTCAAAATTCACAGTATGGGTAGGGCTGTGCTCTGTCTTTCGCTGTGTTGGCTCCAAGGGGATGGTCCTTCCTTGTATCAGCTTCTGGTCATTTCTTGGTGTTCCTTGACACACAGATCTTCATGTGGTGTCTTCTTGGTGTGACTGTTTCCGTTCCTTTTATAAGACACCACTCAGAAGGGGTTAGGATTAGGGGCCACCATGCTCCAGTATGACCATGTTTAACTTAACTGGTAACATCTGCAAAAAACAAAACAAAACCCAAAGTCACATTCACAGGTACAGGGATTAAGACTCCAACATATCTTTTTGAGGGGACACGACTCAATCCATAAGACCTGTGTTTCATTTTCTGCCCTCCATGCTCTCCCAAGCAGTGGTTTGTGGCTGGCTCTGCTTCCCTGGTGTTCTCAAAGTAGGGAAACACGGAGACAGTGATTTAGACGGCTAGTGTAAGCCACAGATGAAAGCGTGACTCTGGCAGCCTGATCCAAGCCACCGCCCCCTCTGCTTCCTGTGCCATAAGACAAGGATGGAGCTTCCTTATAATTACGGAATGGGCTGTGTGCTGGGATCTGCATGGAATGGCTTTGATGTCACTCATCTCTCTCTCAATGCATTCCTTTGCTCACCTCACTCACTCGCTGATAAATGTGTGCCTGTTAGGCACTGCGAATACAGCAAGGGCAAGATGGACAAGGACTTACCCTGATGGGGATGATGCCTAAGGATGGAGACAGGAAATGAACAAACACAATTATTACAGATTTCCGGCCAACGCACCTCAAGTGCAGCCACCATCTGTCTGTCAGTGGAGGCTTGCGTGTTACTACGGTGCTGAACAGGTTTCTGTGGAGCTTCCAGACTAAGATGGACTAGGAAGAAAGGCCTGGTGATCTACTTCCAAAAATCGGCCAGTGAAAACCGTGTGGATCACAATGGCCCAATCCAAAACTGGTCACGGGAATGGTGCAGAATCCGGCAGCATTTTATCTGGTGATGCGTGGCGTTGCCATGAGTTGAGAGCCGACTCCATGGCAGCTAACAACAACAATAAGTGCTGTGAAGGAAGTAAACAAAATGTTGAAATAAACAGAATGTTGTGCCTCCTGAAATAAAACAAGAAGCTACCATGTAAGCTGAGATTTGAAGGATCCCTATAGGGTCACTATGAGTCAGAATCGACTCCATGGCACAGCGTTCGGTTTGTGTTTGGTTTAAAGAATGCAAGTGCAGACAGCTGGAGGGGAAGGGAAGGGGACCGACAAAAGGCCTGGAGGGCTTGGCATGGGTCACTCCACAGCAGCCTTGTAAAGCTGATAAGGGATCTCTATTTTAGTCTAATACCAGTGGTTTGGTATTTAGCCTCTGCCAAACTAGAGGGGGAGCCCTGGTGGTGCAGTGGTTAAGAGTATGGCTGCTAACCAAAAGGTTGGCAGTTCGAATCCACCATCCACTCGTTGGAAACCCTATGGGGTAGTTGTACTCTGTCCTGTGGGGCTGTGATGAGTCGGAATCAGATCAACTCGTTGCCAACAGGTAAACTAGAGGGGTATTATGATCTGAAATGCATTTTAAATGATCATGTGGCCACTCCTAAAGAGGGCCTGGGGCTCACCCAAAAGTCAGGGCACCGAAGGCCCTGGAGCGCACCTATTTTGAATTCACTGAGACACCTCAAAGCCACACATCCTGCCCAGCAGAGATGACTGGGAATTGGTAGAGTTCTCAATGAGAGTAATGTTTTTTTCCTAGAATTTATTTATGCTTTTTAACTCAAGGGAGTCCTATATTACTTTTGAACATTTTGTCCCAAATATATAACAAAGGAAATTTTCTAAAAGCGTGAACTACTGATTTGTTTAATAAGAAGTTACATTTGAAAATAAAAATAAATATTCTTGCAAAAGCACTGTAACCAGATGGTGGGGTCCTTGGGTTTTCAATAAGGAAATCATGGTTTTAAAATATTGGGGGGGAAGAGCCTTTCCAAGCATATAGTAAGTGTACAATTTTTGAAAACACTAAATGATGAACGAACCAGTGTTAAGTCATCAAAACTTGCTTTTTAATTCTCGTATTCCTGGATCTGGGGAAGCATCATTTTTGAGAAGGCGTCAGATGAAACACGGTTATTTAAAGGATGAAAACAACTGAAGCAAGTTTTGAAACACCTTTATAGTCCCAGAATGGCAAAGAATAAAGATGACTGTACCATTGATTCAAACTGTGTGTCTGTGTGGGAGAAGTGTGGGGTTGCCATACTCCCCCATCAGAGCCCAGTAGGTTCTTCCACCTCTCCCCAGTAGAACTGTTTGCATGGGAGCAGTGGTAGTTCAGTGGCAAGGACTTGGGGTTCAGTTTCCTGTCAATGCTTTATGATGCTGAAGAGGTTTCGGTGGGTTTTCCTAAGACAGACTAGGAAGAAAGACCTATAAATTTACTTCCGAAAATCAGTCAATGAAAATCGTATGGATCATAATCGTCCGATCTGCAACTGATCAAGAACCAGGCAGCATCTTGTTCCCTGCATCTCCAGAGTAGGGGCAGACTTGCTGGCAGCTAACAACAGAGCTGTTTGCAGATTCCTGAGTGTTCCCACTGATTGCCAGCAGAGGCCAGTGGGGGACAACATATGAAAAGGGCTAGATCCTGCCCAGACTCATTCCCAGAGCCCAGCAGGTGTCACCCCCACTCAGCCCACAACTTACACCTAGCTTCAACAAAAAAGGAAACAGGGAGAGTGGATTCCAGTCGATGTTTTAATTGTTGACCTTTGCTGCCACTCTGGCCAGTCACAGTCTTTTTGCCTAAAGCTCAAACAGATTTTATTTCTATGAGGAAAGTCTATCCTGGAGACTGTGGAGCACCCAGCTCCATTCTGCTTCCTGGGACAGATTGCACAGCTCGGAGAAGACTGATATTCTCACTCCTTTACTTTGGTCAGCTTTTTCTTTTATTCTCTAATACACTTTCCATCCGCGACCACCCTTCCAAGCACAGGACTACATTTCATGCCAACGGTTGAGTATGCAGGCACTGCAGTTGACCTGCTAGCATTTAAGTCCCAGCTCTGAGGCTGCCTAATAGCAAGTTGTTTAACCTTGAAAAATCTCCACTTCCTTACCTTGAAAATGGGCGTCCTGAGAGAATACATATCTCATAGCTTTGAGGAGAGGGACACATGAAAAAATGGATTGAAAGCTCTTACTTTAGTACCTGTCACAGTTGTCTCAGTTACCTACTGCTGCTGTAACACAAATACCACAAGTGGGTGGCTTTAAAGAACAAATTTATTTCCTCACAGTTCTGGAGGCTAAACATCCAAATCCGGGTCTCGGCCATGCCGACTTCTTCTTTGTCAGTAGGCCTGGGTATTCCTTGGTTCTTTGGCTTGTAGTCGTCCTCACACGGTGTCAGTCTTCCCCCGTGTGTGTGTATGTGTGTGTCTATTCTGCACTTTTTATAACTTGGAAGTGATAAGATTTAGAAGCCACTCTACTAAGGTATGACCTACTTAATGTAACAAAGAAAACCCTATTTCACAGCAGGATCATATTTATAGGTACGTTCTTATCAGATGCCATAAAGTCAGTTCCGACTTATAGTGACCCTGTGTACAACCGAATGGAACACTGTCTGGTCCTGTGCCATCTTCACAATAGTTATGCTTGGGCCTGTTGTTGCCGCAGCCACTGTGTCAATCCACCCCATTGAGGGGCTCCCTCTTTTTCACTGACCCTCTACTTTACCAAGCATGATGTCCTTCTCCAGGGACTGGTCCCTCCTGATAACATGTCCAAAGTATGTGAGACAAAGTCTTGCCATCCTCCCTTCTAAGGAGCACTCTGGCTGTACTTCCTTCAAGACAGATTGTTCCTTCTTCTGGCAGTCCACGGTATATTCAATACTCTTCTCCAACACCATAACTCAAAGGTGTCAGTTCTTCTTTGGTCCTCCTTATTCATTGTCCAGCTTTTCCTTATTCATTTTGCATGCATACGAGGCGATGGAAAACACTGTGGCTTGGGTCAGGTGCACCTTAGTCCTTAAAGTGACATCTTTGCTTTTTAACGCTTTGAAGAGGTCTTTTGCAGCAGACTTGCCCAATGCAATACATCATTTGATTTCTTGACTGCTGCTTGCATGGGCATTGATTGTGTGAAATCCTTGACAACTTCAATATTTTATCTATTTATCATGATGTTGCTAATTGGTCCAACTGTGAGGATTTTTGTTTTCTTTATGTTGAGGTGTAATCCATGCTGAAGACTGTATCTGTGATCTTCATCAATAGGAGCTTCAAATCCTCTTCATTTTCAGGAAGCAAAGTTGTGTCATCTGTATATCGTGGGTTGTCAGTGAATCTTCCTCCAATTCTGATGCTACATTCTTTTTCATACAGTCCAGCTTCTCAGATTATTTGCTTAGCATACAGACTGAATAAGTATGATAAATCATACAACCCTGATACACACCTTTCCTGATTTCAATCCATGTAGTATCCCCTTGTTCTGTTCGAATGACTGTCTCTTGGCCGATGTACAGATTCCGCATGAGCACAATTAAGTGTTCTGGAATTCCTACTGTTCATAATGTTATCCATAATTTGTTATGGTCCACACAGTCAAATGCCTTTGCATAGTCAATAAAACACAGGTAAACATCTTTCTGGTATTCACTGCTTTCAGCCAAGATCCATCTGACATCAGAAATAATATCACTCCTTCCATGTCCTCTTCTGACTCTGGGTGAAACTTCTGGCAGTTCCCTGTTAATGTGATGCAGCGACCACTTTTGAATGATCTTCAGCAAAATTTTAATTGTGTGTAATATTGTTCAATAATTTCTGCATTCTGTTGGATCACCTTTCCTTGGAGTGTGCATAAATATGGATCTCTTTCAGTCAGTAGACCAGGTAGCTGTCTTCCAAATTTCTTGGCATAGACAAGTGAGCACTTCCAGTGCTGCATCCATCAATTACTGGAACTTTGTTTTTTACCAATGCCTTCAGTGTAGCTTGGACTTCTTCCTTCAGTGCCATTGGTTCTTGATCATATGCTACCACTTGAAATGGTGGAACATCGACCAATTCTTTTTTTGTACACCGACTCTGTGTATTCTTTCCATCTTCTTTTGATGCTTCCTGCATCATTTAAAATTTCCCCTGTGGAATCGCTCAGTATCACAACTTGAAATTGCAGCTTGAATTTCTCCTCAGTTCTTTCAGCTTGAGAAACACTGAGTGTGTTCCTCTCTTTTGGTTTGCTAACTCTAGGTTTTTGTGTATTTCATTCTAATACTTTGTCTTCTTGAGCTGCCCTTTGAAATCTTCTGTTCAGCTCTTTTACTTCATCATTTCTTCCTTTTGCTTTAGCTACCCTGTGTTCAAGAGCAACTTTCAGAATCTCTTCTGACATCCATTTTGGTCTTTTCTTTCTTTCTTGCCTTTTTAATGTGGTTTTGCTTTCTTCATGTATGATGTCTTTGATGTCATTCCACAACTCTTCTGGTCTTCGATCATTAGTATTTAATGAGTCAAATCTATTCTTGAGATAGTCTCTAAATTCAGGTGGAATATACTCAAGGTCATACTTTGGCTCTTGTAGACTTGTTCTAATTTTCTTTAGCTTCAACTTGAACTTCCATGTAAGCAATTGATGGTCTATTCTAATGGCCCCTGGCCTTGTTCTGACAGATGATATCGAGCTTTTCCATCATCTCTTTCCACACATGTAGTCAATTTGATTCCTGTATATTTATAGGTATACAGGCCAGGATTTCAACACATGCTTCTGAGAAACACAAGTCAGCCCATAACACATGGGGTAACTGCTGAATAAATGTTTGTCACTTTAGATGCCACCCCCTTCAGGC
The DNA here is from genome assembly GCF_030014295.1 of Loxodonta africana. Taxonomy (NCBI): domain Eukaryota; kingdom Metazoa; phylum Chordata; class Mammalia; order Proboscidea; family Elephantidae; genus Loxodonta; species Loxodonta africana. The sequence continues at coordinate 159,402,070 of NC_087344.1, read as the reverse complement.
CATTCATTCACCTCAGCCATTCTCAATAACTTCCCCACCCCATATATAAATTCCTCCCAGAGGAAACAGAAACCATTATAAGGAAAACATGCACAAAATTCCACTGCAAATTCTTTAAGTTCATCTTTTCCTCTGAAAGTCCAGTTCTTCCAGCTGTGATGGAACTGATCCCTCCCAGCTTCCTGGTGACATCTTCCATTGCTTATTCCTAGCTACTGCCTGTCTCTCTTGCCCATTTCACTGTGCAGCTTCCTGAGTCATTTATACATGTTGTCGCCACTTTCTCACCTTCCTTTTACACTGTTTTTTTTCAATTGTGAAAAATACCATACATACAAGAGTCTAAACTGTTTAAAGAACAATAATAAAATAAAATGAATACCCATATACTCACAACCTAGGTGAAAAAATAGCACATTGCCAGTTCTTTAGAACCTCCCTACGTGTCCTCTCCTCCCTTACATAGGTAATCGTGATTCCAAATTTTGTGTCAATCGTTCTGCTGCTTTTCTTTTAAACTCTCTTGGCATAGTGGTTTAACGCTATGGCTGCTAACCAAAAGGTCAGCGGTTTAAATCCACCAGGCACTCCTTGGAAACCCTATGGGATGGTTCTACTCTGTCTTTTAGCGTTGCTATGAGCTGGGATCAGCTTGATAGCAATAGATTTTTTTTTTTTTTTTTTAAACCACAGAAAAAGAGATGGGTTGAAACAGTGGCTGCAACAATGGGCTCAAATACAGCAGCGATTGTGAGAATGGTGCAGGACCAGGTAATGTTTCCTTCTGTTGTACATAGGGTCACTGAGTCAGAATCGACTTGACGGCACCAAACAACAACAACCACATTTCATTAAGGCTAAGCCCCCAACAGTTGTAAGATGTGTCATTGTTTCACGCATGTTAAGAAAGGAAAAAGTGCTGCCAAATGTAATTGTAAAACACCACTGATTATAAGATGCATCCCAAACTTAAAGAGATTAAAATGTGAAAAAAAGATATGTTTTAGAATCAATGAAAAATGGCCTGCATGCCTCTTATTTTTGCCAGTTTTGGAGCTTTATATAAATGGAATCATACTGTATGAAATTGTCTGTACTTTGTTTCTGATGTCCACAGTGTGCTTTTGAAGCTCTCCTACATAGATGACTATGGCATTGGTGTGTTCTTTCTACTGTTCTATAATATTCCAGTGTGGGAATATGCCACACTTTATTTGTGTTACTGTTATTGGGCATTTGGGTTGTTTCTAGGTTTTTGTGATTTTGAACTATGTTTTCATGCACATTCTTTATATGTTTTCTGATGCACCCAAGTGTGCAAGAGTCTGTTAAGCATATATACATAAAATTTCAGGTTTATAAGATATATGCATGCTCAAATTTGGTAGGTAATGCCAAAATATTTTCCAAAGTGATTACAGTGATCTAAATTCTCTATTTTAATATAGTTGAATTTTCAGTGACTTTCTCCATTCAGAGCATATTTTACATCTTTTTAAGAAATTGCTCTCTATCTTAAGGTCACAGGGATATTCTCCTATATTATTCTCAAATTTTTATAGTTGCACCTTTCACCAGAGTTAGGGAGTGTCTTCTGCTTTTCTATCTTCCATAAGAGTTCATGCAATATTGGAATACTTTCTTTGCTTGACAGATTGATAGAACTTACCTAAGAAACTGTTTGGGCCTGGTGTTTTCTTTGTTGGAAAATTTAAAATTATTAATTCATTTTCTTTTAGGGATGAAGAATTTTCAGATGTTCTATTTCTTGTTGAGTGAGTGTTGTTAATTTGTATTTCACTAGGAATTTTTCCGTTTTATGTAAGTTTTCAAATTGACAAAGTTATTCATAATATTTGTTTAAATTCTGATGCATCTGTACCCATCTTTCTCGATAAATCTGTTAGAGACATCAATTTGATTAGTCTTTTCAAAGAATTAATTGTTGGTTTTGTTAATCTTATCTATTGTATATTTGTTTTCTGTTACATTAATTTCTGCTTATATTTTTGTTTCTACTTGCTTTGGGTTTATTCTGATGTTCTTTTTCATAACTTCTTAAGCTAGATGCTTAGCTCATAAATTCTCAGCTTTCCTCTTTTCTTGGTATATAAATTTTCTGTTAATACATTTTGGTGGAATTCCTCAAGTTTTGGTATATTGTATTTTCATTTTCTTTCAGTTCTATTTATTTTCTAATTTCTGTTATGATTTTCTCTTTGATGCAAGAGTTGCTTAGAAGGTTTTTTAAATTATTATTTCCAAACACATTGGGTTTCTTACTTATATCTTTGTTGTTGATTTTTTACTGAATTGCATTACAGTCAGAGAGAATAGTCTCTATGGCCTTGATCTTAGGGCTAACTTTTTGGCTAGCACTTCTTCATTGTTCTATATGCATACAAAGAAGATGTGCGAATTTGAGTGCAATGTTTTAAAAATGTCAGTTATATCATTTGCTGTTCAAATTTTCTGTATTTCCTGACCTCTTAACCATTACGCCACCAGGGCTCCTTCTATATTTTACTTATTTCTTTCATCTGCATTTTCCAATACTTATTGAGAGAGTTGTTTTAAATTTTTCCATTATTATCATGGATTTTGGAAACCCTCGTGGCGTAGTGATTAAGAATTTGGCAGCTAACCAAAAGGTCGGCAGTTCAAATCCACCAGGTGCTCCTTGGAAACCCTCTGGGGCAGTTCTGCTCTGTATTATAGGGCTGCTATGAGTTGGGATTGACTTGATGGCGATCGACTTGATGGCAATGGGTTTGGTTGTTTCGGTTTTATCATGGATTTTTCAATTTCTCCTTATAGTTGTGTCAAAATTTTGCTTGTTTGCTTTGCAAGTATGTTATTAGGGACATACAGGTTTAAAATTTTTATATTTTTCCAGTTAATTGCATCTTTTATCATTATGAGGTGATTTTTTTAACTCTTGTAAATAGTTTTGCTTAAATACTGTATTTTTATGCAAATACCATGTACCTTCTATGTTTGTTCGCCATCTGCTCTCTCACCACTTGAGGTACTCTCCTAAGTGTGCTACGCTAATTTTTTTTTACAGCAACATGATTGGCTGCTCATAGCAGATCTCATCATTGAGGTGATTACATTATATCAGATCTCATTATGGAGGTGATTACATCATTACATAGCTGCCAAGCTACATCATAACTGCCAAACCACTGAGAATCATAGCCAGCCAAGTTGACACACAACTTTAACCATCACATGGTCTTTTGACTCTGGAGTATAGTCCGTTTCCTTTTATTGTGGTTAATAATACATTTGAATTTATTGCTTCTACCTTATTATTTACTTTCCGATGGATCCATTTTTATTTCTTCCTCTGTGTACCCCACCATCACACCTTCTTGTCTTTTTTTTTAATTGTACTTTAGATGAAGGTTTACAGAGCAAATTAGTTTCTCATTAAGCAATTAATATGCATATTGTTTTGTGACATTGGTTGCCACCTCTACAACATGTCAACACTTCCCCTTCTCGACCTTGGGTTCCCCATTACCAGGTTTCCTGTTCCCTCCTGCCTTCTCGTCCTTGCCCCTGTGGCTGGTGTGCCCATTTAGTCTCATTTTATTTTATGGGCTTGTTTAATCTTTGGCTGGAGGGTGAGCCTCACTTCTTGTCTTTTTTAAAAATTAAGTTTTTTTTTCTTTTTCTCATTTCATTTATTTTTTCTTTCCTAGTTTGAAAGATCTGTACTCTACCTCTGTCATTTTAATGGTTACCAAGGCTATTTACACATATAGACTAAATTTTGCAGACTATAGAAAGTTAATATCTTTATTTTCCTTTCTAAGAAGTTCCATAGGAGGGTTTGGCTCCTATCACTTCACATCCCAGTTAATGTGCTATTATGATCTAGATTTTCATTTTAGCCTGTTTTTGCCATTTCCCTACACACATACACATATACAAAGTAGATATTTTTTTATTATAATTATTTTATAAAGTCCACATTTTCTTATTTCACTTACATATTTGTCACTATCTTTGTTCACCATTCTTTCTTGCATCTAACATTTTCTATCAGGGATCGTTTTCCTTCTGCCTGGACTATTTCTTCTAGATTTCTTATAGTGAGGGCATTGAGAGTAAACTCTGTATGTTTTTGTTTGCCTGAAATTGTCCTTATTTCACCTTCATTCTTGAAAGATCATTTCTCTGAGTATTCAATTTTAGGTTCACAATTTTCTAAGCATATTAAAGATATTTTCCCACTATCTTCTTGCTCCATTGTTGCTATTTAGAAGTCAATCATCAGGTTATTTGTTGTTTCTTTGTAGGGTATCTGCTTTTCTCTCTGGCTGCATTTAATATCTTCTCTCTCTCTCTCACCCATCCCTTTTATTTATTTATTTTTTTTACTTTTGGTATTTTTCAATTTTACTATAATAAAGGATGGTGGATTTATTTCTATATATTCTGCTGTGGATTTGTTAGGCTTCTTGAATCTGAGGAATCATTTTCAGCAATTGTAGGAAATTATCAGAATTTAACTCTTTGAATATTACCTTGTCCCCATTCTCTTTATCATTCCATTCTGGAAGGAAATCCAATTTAAATGTGTAGGTAGTTCACTCTCTCTCTCTATTCTCTATATCTCTTAACTTCCCTTTTGCTTGATATATTTTTTTCCATCCTTTGAGTTTTAATTTGTTTGTGTCTCTAAGTCTAAGGTGCGTCTTTTGTAGGCAGTGAAAAAAAAAAAATTTTTTTTTTTTATATAGACAGATCATTTTTTTTAATCTATTCTGCCACTCTCCGACTCTTTATCAGTGCATTTAGTCCATTAACATTCAGCATAATTACAGATACGTACGAGTTTAGTGCTGTCATGTTGATGTCTTTTTTTTGTGTGTTGTTGACAGATTCTATTTCCCACTTAATTTTTTGTGGTGAGTAGTTTATATACTATCTTTTCCTCTTCTTCATTGTTGTTGATTTTGTTTCTGCTGAGTCTCTATTTTTTCCTCGTATTTTATTTTGATAAGTAGGAGAGTTAGTCTCCTTTGTGGTTACCTTAATATTTACCCCTATGTTTCTAAGTTTAAACCTAACTTTTATTTCTTTGGAAACCCTGGTGGCATAGTGGTTAAGTGCTACAGCTGTGAACCAAAGGGTCGGCAGTTCAAATCCACCAGGCACTCCTTGGAAACTCTATGGGGCAGTTCTACTCTGCCCTATAGGGTCGCTATGAGTCGGAATCGACTTGACAGCAGTAGGTTTGGTTTTTTACCTCTTTATATTGCCTTGTCTTCCTCTCCATATGAAAGATCTATGACTACATTTCTTTGATCCTCTTTATTATTTTAATGTTGTCTTCTTTTCCATAATGACATCGCTGTTTCCCTGTTTTGGTTTTTTTTTTTTTTTATCTTGATTTATTTTTGCTGTTTCCCTATCTGGGTTGACATCTGATTGCTCTGTCCAGTGTTCTAGTCTTGGGTTGATATCTGATATTATTGATTCTCTAACCAAAGAACTCATTTTAGTATTTCTTATAATTTTGGTTCTGGTTTTTACAAATTCCCTAAACTTCTGTTTATCTGGAAATGTCTTAATTTCACCTTCATATTTGAGAGAGAGTTTTGCTGGATATATGATTCTTGGCTGGTAATTTTTTTTCATTTGATGCTTTATATAAGTCATTCCATTGCCTTCATGACTGTATGGTTTCTGCCAAGTTGTCCAAGCTTATTCTTATTGACGCTCCTTTATAGGTGACTTTTCGTTTATGCCTAGCTGCTCTTATAATTCTCTCTTTATCTTTGGTTTTAGCAAGTTTGATTATAATATGTCTTGGTGACTTTCTTTTAAAATCTTCCTTATGTGGAGTTCAATGAGCATCTTGGATTGATACCTTCTCATCTTTCACAATATCAGGGAAGTTTTCTGCCAACAAATCTTCAACAACTCTCTGTATTTTCTGTTTTCCCTCCCTGTTCTGATACTCCAATCACTCATAGGTTGTTTCTGTTGATAGAGTCCCACATGATTCTTAAGATTTCTTCATTGTTTTAAATTCTTTTATCTGATTTTTCTTCAAATATTTTGGTGCCAAGTGCTTTATCTTCAAGGTCACCAATTCTGCCTTCCACTTGCTTAATTCTGCTCTTCTGACTTTCTATTGAGTAGTCTAATTCTGTAATTTTGTTGTTAATCTTCTGAATTTCTGATTGCTGTCTGTCTATGGATTATTCCAGCTTATTAAATTTTTCATTATTTTCTTGAATAACATTTTTAATTTCTTCAGCTGTTTTATCTGTGTGTTCCTTGGCTTGTTCTGCATATTGCTTGATCTCTTTTCTGATGTCTTGAAGAACTCTGTATATTAATCTTTCGAATTCTATTTCCAGTAATTCCAGGAAGGCATCTTCATTCAGAAGATCCTTTGATTCTCTGTTTTGAGAGCTTGTTGAAGCGATCATGGTCTGTTTCTTTATGTGGTTTGATATTGACTGTTGTCTCCAAGTCATCTACAAGATATTGTATTAGTTTATTTTATGTTTGCTTACTGTATCCTAGTTTCTTGATTTGTTTAGTTTTGATATGCCCCAATGTATTGCTTGAGTGAGTTGCTTGATTATTTTCACCTTTGGAGCTCTGACATCCTGTCACCAGATGGCTAGAGCTGTTATCAGGTATATGAGCTTATGAGTCCATTTGCTTTTCTTGTGTGGATTCAGCTCAGGTGTCCAGGTAGCTGGTCATCAAGTATGTGGTACAGCCTCTGTCCTACAGTCTTAGAGGGGCAGGGGTGTTTGGTATTGGTACCGGTATCTGGTTGCAGCAGGGGATCACACTCTGAACAAGGCAGGGGGCTGAGATCCATCCCCTAAGTGTCTCTGAGGAAAGCACGTCCCTGTTCCCTAAAGCATGCAGGTGGGTGGGTTCTGCAGATGGACCATGGGCACCAAATGTTTTTGGTTGTAAGGACTGGGAGGTACCAGTTATCCTTGGACCCCTGTTGTGGGTGGCTGGGTGTTGAGCCACCAGTCCCTAGGCCCCTGATGTGGGTAGATGAGGACCCTGTTTAATAGGCAAAGTGGTGTCAAATATCAAACACCCATCTCTTCACTGCACAGCTTAAACAGTTGCAGTCTGCCAGCAAGGGCCTATTCTCCTGAAATAGGCCCACACAGGTCCATGCAGGGGGGAAAGGTATTCAAAGTTCATGGACCATTTATGCCTGGACAGGAGCTGCTTCTGCCTTGAGGTGCCCAGGTTAGTGGAGCTGGCAAATTATCTTTCCACCTGTTGTGAATTTATTCCTTCTCCAAGTCCGGGAGCATGGCACAGGATGCTCAAATGGGCCTATTTCAGGTCCAGGGAAATGAACAGGCACTGAAGCTAGCTTGGGGGCAGCAAGTGTGGTTAAATATACGCAAGTACTTAGCTTTTGCCAAGAGCGCCATTCTTCTCTGGTTCCAAAGGTGTGAGTAGGCTGTGAAGCTGGCTGTTTCTCCCTGAGGAAACTGCAGCTGAGCACTACTACCGCTACTACCAGCCCACCACAGCTGCTCCCAGGAATGGTGCCTGAGGGATCTCAGCAATTCAGGTCCGGCAACTCCTCTCCATTTCTGAACCATCTCTTTCTCCCCCTTCCACTCAGTCCATTTTCTGACTTTGCCTTTGATGTTCAGGGCTCCTAGCTTTTCATAAATATAATCGTTTCACTTGATTTCTTGGGTCTTTGTTGTAAGAGGGATCGCTGGAAGCATCTAGCTATTCTGCCATCTTGGCTCCCTTGTGGTCTTAGCTTCCCTTTTATAATTTACTCCTTTTTATCTCTCAGAACTGCATTATTAATAGTTTCTTCCAGTTGACAAATTCTCTCTTCAGTTGAATCTCATCTAACATTTAATCTATCTACTGAGTGTTAAATTTCAAGTGTTAGAATTCCCCTTTTTAAGGGTTCTATTTGGTTCTCTCTCAAATCTGCCCAGTTGTTCTTTAAGGTTTCCTGTTCTTGATCATGCTTTGCTTCTCTTTTATTTGCTTAGACATAATAAACAATTGTTTTACATTCAAGTCTTAAAATTACAATACCTGCAATCTTTCAGGGCTTGTTTCTGCTTTTTGTTTGTGCTGATTGTCAATCATCGTGCCTTACTTCTTTGTTTGCTTTCTAAATTTTAAATGTAACTGCTCATTTTGCCTTAAGACTTTATCTGCGAAGATTGTTTGAAGTCTGGTTGAAGTTGAAGTACCTAGAAAGAATTTGCTTTTGATTCTTTCAGCTATCTAAGAGCACTATCAACCCAAGACCACTTAAATTAAATTTGATGCTTGAGGTTTTTCAGGCCAACAGATAGAAGAATTCAGACAGAAACCATTTGAGATCAGCTTGTGGTTACAAATCATCAGGGAATTTTTTTCCCCTCTGTCCACTGCCAAGATCAAGATAAACAAGTTTCCTTTTGCATGGCAGGCCTTTTCCTTATTTACCCTTATTCTGAGTGTATAGCCTTTTGAGCTCCACATTTCTGCAGGAAAATCCTCTAGGTTTCCCACTGTAGGCAGGTCCTAGATGTTTTCATCTGTCCTCTAGACCTCAAAAATCTCTGGAAAAATCCCCCCCCCCCCAAAAAAAACCTTAAAATCTCTGCAGTTCAGCAAACCCCTCAGGGCAAAAGCCAGCTTTGGTGTTTACTCACCTCCCAGGTTTTCTGGTTTTACTTCATTTTTGGAGTCTGTATAATCCTTACTTCCATTCCACCTCAAGGATGCATTTATAAGAGTTTTTAAATATGTATATTTAACCAAGCACTTTAGCTCTTTCAGGTTGGGTGGGTCATCCAGCAGACCTAATTTGTCCTACTGTTAGGTCCATAGTCTGTCCTAAGACAGCTGCAAAATTCATTCAAACATAACTTCGAATGAAGCTTCTGTCCCACCACCTGACCCTAGAAGTCAAATCAAATGTCACGTCTCGGTTCCCATTTTATACAGCCTCTCAGAAGCATTCAGCACAGTAGACCTCTCCTCCTTGAATCACTCTTGCTCCTCTTAGTTCTCCTTCAGCTTCTCAGATTACTCCTTCCTACTCTCTGTTTTGATTCTTTCTCTGCTCACCTCTAAATGTTGTCATCCTTCTCTGCAAGGCTTGGCCCTGAGCCTGGCCACTCAGCCTAGACAATTTTACCCACTCCCATGGCTCAAAATACCATATATAAACCATGAATGCCCAAATGCATAGCTGCAGTCAGACCTTCCTTGTGTACTCCAGATAGTTCCTACAGAACACCTCTACCTTGATGTTTCACAGCCAGTTCCAACTTAACTTTTATAACCCCTACTGCCCTGATGGTGCTATGGTTAAGTGCTCAGCTGCTAACTGAAAGGTCGGCAGTTCAAACCAACCTAGCAGCTCTGTAGGAGAAAAAGCTAGCAATTTGCTCTGGTAAAGATTATAACCTAGAAAACCGTATAGAGCAGTTCTACTCTATCACATGGAGTTGCTATAAGTTAGAGTTGACTCAATGACACCTAGCAACAACAACCCCTACTGCCAAAGATGAACACCCCTGACTTTGCTCAGGCAGAATCATGTACTTCTTATAGAAGTTTTCTCAAGCTAATACTCTACTGGCCATCAGTAGTTTTCTATACAAAAGGCAGCATTTCTCAATTTTTTTCTGAATTGTACAAAGGGAACTGTCTTATTAGAACACGTGAGTATCGCCCTCTCCATTGCCACAAACTCCAAAAAGCAAAGACAAAAAGGAAAGAAGGAGATTTGGTCAAATGAGGGGAAAAAAGAAATAGAATGAGAGAGAAGTAAAGAAAACATTTTTAATGGGAAATATAGTAGGAAATAGAGCCTAAAGATAATTTTTAGAAAGTCAACTATAACATGTGATTCTATATTTCTGTAACCTAAAAAAGGCTTAGGGATGCCTGTTTCCCATTCCATGGTGCACTGAGAGACTATGTGAGACTCAGTTATGCCTCTTACTAGCTCTGTGATCTTGAGCAAGTCTCTTCCTTTCTCAGAAGGCTTTTGTTCATTTGAATATCCTGCAGGATTGCTGCGAGAATTAAATAAAATGATGTATGCAGAAGTATTTGGTAAAAATAAAAGCCAGCTAAATGTTGCTTTGCTTTTCTAGAGCAAGACATCCCTGGGTTGAAATTTCAGCTCTACTACTTGCTTGCTGGTAGCTTTAGTTACTAATAAACTTTGTGAAACCTCGACTCCCTTCTCTGTGGCATGGGTAGAGATTATGTCTTACCTTTATTGTATATCCAATATCTGGCACACAGCAACAACCAATAACCCTCCAGTGGATGAATAAATGATGTTTCTAGCAGGGGTGGAATTTTGGTTTAAGCATTTGTAGGAACAAATACGTGTGGTTTCTTTAGATCAGAAAGCATCTTGACATGGTATCTGATATCCCAGGGATTCCTTTGCCTCCATGTATCACTCAAAATTGGGTCCTCTTTCAGTTTTTCACATCATGTGATTCCTCTGCTGACAACCTTCTGACTGCTTGCAAACTCACTCAGATTAAAATACAAAGGCCTTACATGATTTGGGGCCTCACAATGTATCTGAACCTATCTTCACCTCCTTCCCCCCTTGCTCACTCATCTCTAGACATACTGGCTTCCTTGCTCTTCCTAGAACATGACAAGCATGATTCCGTCTTGGACTTTTTTACTTGCTACTCTCTCTGTTTGAAGGCCTTCCTTAACTTCCATATGTAAAATACATCACTGGTCCCATGACTTGCTGCCCCAGTCTTGATAAGCTCTACTCTCCTTCTCTATTTCTTTCCATAGCACTTAGGATTGTTGTTAGGTGCCTTGAGTTAGTTCCCACTAATAGTGACCCTATGTACAAGAACGAAACACTGCCTGGTTCTGCGCCATCCTCACAATCATTGCTATGCTTTAGGCCATTGTTGCAGCCACTGTGTCAATCCATGTCACTGAGGGTCTTCTTCTTTTCATCTGACCCTCCACTTTACCAAGCATGATGTCCTTCTCCAGGGACTGGTCCTTCCTAATAACATGTCCAGAGTACATAAAACAAAGTCTCACCCTTCTCTCTTCTAATAAACATTCTTGCTGTACTTCGTCCAAAACAGATTTGTTTGTTCTTCTGGCAGTCCATTCAGTATTCTTCGCCAACATCATAATTCCAAGACATCAGCTCTTTGGTCTTCCTTATTCATTGTCCAGCTTTCTTATGCATGTGAGGTGATTGAAAATACTATGCCTTGGGTCAGGTGTACCTTAGTTGCCAGAGTGACATCTTTGCTTTTAACACTTTAAAGAGGTCTTTTGCAGCAGATTTTCTCAATGCAGTATGTCCTTTGATTTCTTGACTGCTGCTTCCATGGGTGTTGATTGTGGATTCAAGGAAAATGAAATCCTTAACAACTTCAGTTTTTTCTCCATTTATCATGATGTTGCATATTGGTCCAGTTGTGAGGATTTCCATACTGAAGGCTGTGGTCTTTGATCTTTGTCAGTAAGTGCCTGAAGTCCTCTTCACTTTCAGCAAGCAAGTTTGTATCATCTGCATATCACAGTTTGTTAATAAGTCTTCCTCAAAACTTGATGCCATGTTCTTCTTCATATAGCCCAACTCCTCAAATTATTTTCTTAGCATATAGATTGAATAAGTATGGTGAAAGGATACAACCGTGACACACCTCTTTCCTGACTTTAAATCATGCAGTATCCCCTTGTTCTGTTTGAATGACTGCCTCTTAATCTATACAGGTTCTACAAGAGCACAATTAAAGTGTTTTGGAACTCCCATTCTTAACAACGTTATCCATAATTTGTTACGATCCACGCAGTTGAATGTCTTTGCATAGTCAATAAAACACAGGTAAACATCTTTCTAGTATTCTCTGCTTTTAGCCAAGGTACATCTGACATTAGCAGTGATATCCCTGGTTCCACCTCCTCTTTTGAATCTGGGTTGACTTTCTGACAATTGACTTTCTGTCAATGTACTACTGCAACCACTTTTGAATGACCTTCAGCAAATTTTACTTTTGTGTGATATTATGATATTGTTTAATAATTTCTGCATTCTGTTGAATCACCTTTCTTTAGAATGGGCACAAATACAGATCTCTCCCAGTCAGTTGGCCAGGTAGCTGTCTTGCAAATTTCTGGACATAGACGAGTGAGCACCTCCATTGCTGCCTTGGTTTGTTGAAATGTCTCACTGGTATTCCATCAATTCCTGGAGCCTTGTTTTTCTCCATTCCCTTCAGTGAGGTTTGGATTTCTTCCTTCAATACCATTGGCTCTTGATCATATACTACCTCCTGAAATGGTTGAACATCGACCAATTCTTTTTGGTACAGTGACTTTCTGTATTCCTTCCATCTTTTGACGCTTCCCGCATCGTTACAATATTTTCCCCATAGAAACCTTTAATATTGCAACTCATGGCTTGAATTTTTTCTTCAGTTCTTTCAGCTTGAGAAACGCCTGTTCTCCCCCTTTGTTTTTCTAACTCCAGGTCTTTGCACATTTCATTACAATACATTATAATGCATTATAATGTATTACATTGTCTTCTCGAGCTTCCCTTTGAAATATGTTGTTCAGCTCTTTTACTTCATTTCTTCTGTTTGCTTTATGTAGTCGACATTCAAGAGCAAGTTTCAGAGTCTCTCCTGCCATCCATTTTGGCCTTTTCTTTCTTTCTTGTCTGTTTAGTGACCTTTTGCTTTCTTCATGTATGATATCCTTCATGTTATTGCACAAGTCATCTGGTCTTCAGTCATTAGTGTTTAATGCGTCAAATCTATTCTTGAAATGGTCTCTAAATTCAGGTGGGATATATTCAAGGTGTAGCCCTGGTGGTGCAGTGGTTAAGCATTCAAAAGGTTGGAAGTTCATATCCACCAGCTGCTCATTGGAAACCCTGTGGGGCAGTTCTACTCTATCCTATAGGTTTGCTATGAGTCGGAGTCAATTCAATGGCAATGAGTTTGTTTTTTTATATACTCAAGGTTGTATTTTGGCTCTTGTGAACTTGTTCTAATTTTTTTCAGCTTCACCTTGTACTTGCATATGAGCAATTGATGGTCTTTTCCACAGTTGGCCCCTGGCCTTGTTATGACTGATGATATTGAGCTTCTCCATCGTCTCTTTCCACAGATGTAGTAGATTTGATTCCTGTGTATTCCACCTGGTGAGACCTGTGTGTATAGTCACAGTTTATGTTGTTGAGAAAAGGTATTTGCAATGAAGAAGTCATTGGTCTTGCAAAATTCTATCATGTGATCCCTGGCATTGTTTCTATCACCAAGGCCATATTTTCCAACTATTGATACTTCTTTTTTGTTTCCAACTTTAGCATTCCAATCAGCAGTGATTATCAAGGCTTCTTGATTGTGTGTGTGATCAATTTCAGACTGCAGAAGTTGTTAAAAATCTTCAATTTCCTCATCTTTGGCATTAGTGGTTAGTTTGTAAATTTGAATAATAGGCATAGTAACTGGTCTTCCTTGTAGGTGTATGGCTATTATCCTATCACTGACAGCATTTTACTTCAGGATAGATCTTGAGATGTTGTTTTTGACAATGAATGTGATGGCTTTCCTCTTCAATTTGTCATTCCTGGCATAGTAGGCCACATGATTGTCTGATTCAGAATGGCTGATACCAGTCTATTTCAGCTCATTAATGCCTAGGATATTGATCTTTATGCATCCCATATCATTTTTGATAGCTTCCAGTTTTCCTAGATTCATACTTCTTACATTCCACATTCTAATTATTAATGGATGTTTGCAGCTATTCCTTCTCATTTTGAGTAGTGCCATATCAGCAAATGAAGGGCCCGAAAGCTTGACTCCATCCACATCATTAAGGTCTACTCTACTTTGAGGAGGCAGCTCTTCCCCAGTCATATTTTGAGTGCCTTCCAACTTGAGGGGCCCATCTTCTGGCACTATACCAGACAATGTTCCACTGCTATGCATAAGGTTTTCACTGGCCAATTTTTTTAGAAGGAGACCACCGGATCCTTCATGATCTATCTTAGTCTGGAAGCTCTGCTGGAACCTGTCCACAATGGGTGACCCTGCTGGTATTTGAAATACTGATGGCATAGCATCTACCATCACAGCAACACGCAAGCTACCACCATACAACAAACTGACAGATGCGTGGGGCAATTAGCATTACTTGGGTATTTTATCCTCCTCCAGAGTGGAAGCTCCATGAGGAAGGGACTTTATCTCTGTGTTCACATTTATATCTTTAGAGTCTAAAACAGAGCCTGACCTATAGTAAGTACATAGTAAATATATGTTGAATGAAGTATTTCCAAAACTCCTTAGAAAACTATCATCATGGGTTGAATTGTGTCCCCCTAAAACAGTTGTCAACTTGGCTAGGCCTTGATTCCCAGTACTGTGTGGTTGTCCTCTATTTTGTGATTTAATGTAATTTTGCTATGTGTTGTAAATCCTAATCTCTGCCTGTGGTTAACAAGACAAGATTAGATTATATTAAAGAGGATTAGTGTGGGATGCAACATCCTTACTGGGTCACAGCCCTGATCTGATAGAAGGGGAGATTCCCTGGGATGACCTATTATCTTACAGGTAATAAAAGGAGAGAGAAGTGAGCAGAGAGATGGGGACCTCATACCACCAAGAAAGAAGCATCGAGAGCAGAGTGTGTCCTTTGGACCCAGAGTCCCTGCACTGAGAAGCTCCTAGACCATGGGAAGTTTGATGACAAGGACCTTCTCCCAGAACCAACAGAGAAAGAGAGCCTTCCCCTGGATCTAGCTTCCTGAATTTGGATTTTTAGCCTCCGAGGCTGTGAAAGAATACATTTCTGTTTGTTTAAGCCATCCACTTGTGGTATTTCTATTATAACTGCACTAGATAACTAGGACAACTATGACTTCAGATCTTAAGTTTCTTGGACTTTTATATGCATTTGTTTTTTCTTTCCTTAAAAAGCAATAGAATAAAACTGTACCTAGTCATATATTTTTGGTGATTCTTCTCCATCTGAGCCCTCTGCTTTGACTCACTCCCCTCAGCCTCTACTCACCAGTTTCTCTTCATGGGTATCAGGCTGTCAGCATCTGTGGGACCCCTTGGAGTACATGGGGACTTGTTTCTGTCTTCAATCAATCTCTCTTTCTTCAAAAGAGAATTAAAAGAGTCCTGTCACTTCTTTAAGGAGCCCTGGTAGTACAGTGGTTAAAACATTTGGCTGCTAACCAAAAGGTCAGTGGTTTGAACACACTAGCCCCTCCACAGGAAAAAGATGTGGCAGTCTGCTTCTGTAAATATTACAGCCTTGGAAACCCTATGGGGTAGTTCTACTCTGTCCTATAGGGTCACTATGCATTGGAATTCAACTCGATGGCAGTGGTTTTGATTTTGGTTGGTCATTTCTTTCCTGCAACTGCAGACTATATTTGTGGATTTAAAAGATACCAAAAGATGGAACAATTAGGACAAATAACTTTAATCACTACAGAAGAGATCCTAGTGATCAACGAGCCCAACTCTTCATTTTACAGGAGAGAAGGCAGACACCAATAGAGAAGAGGGAAATGAATTGCTCAAGTGTATTATATCCCAAACTGAACTCTTAATTTCCCCTCTCAAATCTGCCCCTCACCTCAGTAACCAGAATCATCATTCAGGCACTTGTTTAAGGAAGAAACTAGGGGTTATCTTTAAGACCTCTCTTTCCATCACTCACCATATCGATCCACAGCTAAACTCTTTTGACTCTACTTTTCCAAAAGTATTTCAAGTCTGATTCTTCACACCCTCAAACTAACCTCCCAGCACAAGTAATCACCCTCTCCCTTCCAGACTGCTGCATTGACTTCCCCACTGGGTTTCCTGTACCCACTCCTGCAACCCCCACCCCATCCCACGATGGTCTTCCCCATACAAGAGCTGCCTAGTCTTTTCAACATGTAAATCAGATTGTTATGGATTGAATTGTCTCCTCCCAAAAAATGTGTTGTAAATCCTAACGTTACAGTGCTTATAATTCCATTTGGGAATGGATTTTCTTTGTTGTATTAATAAGACAGTATTAGTGTAGGGTGTGTCTTAAGTCAATTTTTGTGTGTGTGTGTGCTTTAGGTGAAGGTTTAGAAAGCAAATTAATTTCTCATTAAACAATTAATATACATATTATTTTGTGGCAATGGCTGCCAACCCCCTGACGTGTCATACTCTCCCCATCTCGAACTTGGGCTCCCGATTTCCATTTGTCCAGCTTTCCTGTCCCCTCCTGCTTTCTCATCCTTGTGCCTCGGCTGGTGTGCCCATTTAGTCTCATATATTTGGTTGAGCTAGGTGTCTTATTATTTGTTTTATGGGCCTGTCTAATCTTTGGCTGAAGGGTGGACCTCAGGAATGACTTCTGTACTGAATTAAAAGGGTATCGGGCCGTGCTTTTGGGGTTTCTACCATCTCCATCAGACCAGTAAGTCTGCTCTTTTTATTTTCTGCGAGTTAGAATTTTGTTCTACATTTTTCTCCAGATCTGTTTGGGACCCTCTATTGTGATCCCTGTCAGAGTAGTCAGTGGTGGTAGCCAGGCACCATCTAGTTGTGCTGGATTCAGTCTGGTGGAATCTATGGTAGTTGTTGTCCATTAGTCCTTTGGACTAATCTTTCCCTTGTGTCTTTGGTTTCCTTCATTCTGGCCTGCTCCAGATGGGGTGGGACCAGTGGAGTATCTTAGATGGCCTTTCCTGAGCTTTTAAGACCCCAGGCAGTACTCACCAAAGTAGAATGTAGACCATTTTCCTTATAAACTATGTTATGCCAATGGAGCTAGATGTCCCCCAAGACCATGGTTTAAGTCAACCCCTTTTGAGATATAAAATAGCTGATTAAGCAAATGAGCAGAGCTGGACGAAGATAGATGCCATGCCATATGAAGATCACAGAGGAAGCCAAGGCTGAAAAGAGACAAGGACCTTCCTTCAGAAGTGATGAGAGAAAGTCTTCCCCTAAAAATGACATCCTGAATTTGGACTTACAGCCTCCTAAACTGTGAGAAAATAAATCTCCATTAAAGCCACCCCATCATGGGTTGAATTATGTCCCCCCAAAAATGTGTGTATCAGTTTGGCTTGGCCATGATTCCCAGTATTCTGTGATTTTCACGTATGTTGTAAATCCTGCCTCTGTGATGTTAATGAGAGAGAATGAGCAACAGTTGTATTAGTGAGGTAGGACTCAATCTACAAGATTGGATTGTGTCTTAAGGCAATTTCTTGAGATATTAAAGAGGGAAGGGAGCAGAGAGACAGGGGGACCTCATACCACCAAAAAAGCATTGCCAGGAGCAGAGCGTGTCCTTTGGGCCCAGGTTCCTTCGAGGAGAAGCTCCTAGTCTGGGGGAAGATTGATGAGAAGGCCTACAGAGAGAGAAAGTCTTACCCTGCAGCTGACACCCTGAATTTGGACTTTTAGCCTACTTTTAAAAAAAAAAAAACCCAGTGCCGTTGAGTCGATTCTGACTCACTGCGACCCTATAGGACAGAGTAGAACTGCCCCATAGAGTTTCCAAGGAGCGCCTGGCGGATTCAAGCTGCTAACCCTTTGGTTAGCAAGTCATAACACTTAGCCACTATGCCACTTACTGTGAGGAAATAAACTTCTCTTTGTTAAAGCCATCCATTTGTGGTATTTCTGTTATAGCAGCACTAGATGACTAAGACACAGATCGTGTTGTTTCCCTGCTCCAACCAGTCTACTAGCTTTCTACCACTCCTTGAAAAAAAATAAAACTCTTCACCATGGCCCACAAGGTAGAGCTCTTTCTCCCCTCACTGCCACTGCCCTTGACTCCATTCTAGCGACACCACACTTCTTTTTTGCTTTGTTTCAAACATACTAAGCTTATTGCTGCCCCAGGGCCTTTGGACCTCTTTGGCTCTCTGCTTGGCACTCTCTTGGCCTATGTGTTTACATGGCTTACTCTTCCCTGATCAGCCTAACAAGGATATCACCCCATCACCTATCCCCTTAAAAAAAAAAAATCCCCTTACCCTACTTTAATTTCTCCAGAGTGGTTTGCCTGTTACCCTCTTCAGATATAAATTCCATGAGGGCAGAGAGTTTGTCTGTCTTGTTCACTGTTGTATCTTCTGTACCTAGAACAATGCCTGGTACATAGTAGGTGCTCCATAAATGTTTGTGAAATGAATTGGATGAATGAATGAGTGAGTTTGCCCCAAGACATGCATCTGCTTCATGGTAGAGCTTGGGCTTGAACCCGTGTCTTCTGACTCTCAGGCTAGGCTCTTTCCCCTACGAAAGTATCATTTTGAGAAGTTAAAGTATCCCACCTTTAGTTTTAGGAAATGAAAAATTACCTTTGGCTCCGAAAGCCTCTTTTCCGGGCAGGGCTTGGCTCTTCTTGCAGTGCAGAGCCCAGTGTGCTGCAGCACAGCCTCAGGGTGCACACTCATGCTGCAGAGGGACTGCAGGCATCTCAGCCTCCTGGGCAACTGCCATGCTGACGCACGCTGGTCGTGGTAGGCATTTGCTGCGTGCAAACAAGTGGGGATCCAATATATGCATTTTGGGGACACACATATGCACTTTGCATTTAAACAAACACATCAGACAGAAGGTCAGGCCTTCACCCTCCCTTCCTGCCATGTATGCGAACAAACAGTAATGATCTTGGCAGAAGTTCTCTGCCCCATTTTCTTTGTCTCTGAGTCTAGACCATTCACTTCCTCTCATTCAATAAGCTTTATTTTTGGCTTTGTGACTTTCTTTTGTGAGCTTATATCTTATGTTCTCAGACTTTGTAACCTATGAATCTCCTGTCAGGACCCAACACTTGAGCCCCTGAATACAAAGACCAAGGGATCGAGTGCTGATGTGGGAGAGAATCCCATTGAAAATGAGTAAAACGCAGCTTAACTATCCAATGCAGAGCCCCTGATTCTAGTCAAAAATTAACTTCCCTCTTCAGGGCATGGAGCCCTTGTGTGGTATAAACGGTTTGTGCTTGTCTACTAACCTAAAGGTTGGCAGTTCAAACTCACCCAGCAGTGCCACAGAAGAAAAGTCTGGCAATCTGTTTCTGTGAAGAGTACACCAAGAAAACCCTATGGAGAAGCTCTACTCTGTGATAACACATGGGGTCACCGTGAGTCAGAATTGACTTGATGGCAACAGGTTTTTTTTCCCCCCTCCTGGGCATTTTTTTTGGGGGGCATTGAGTCCCTTGGTGGCACAAATGGTTAACGCATTACGCTGCTAACTGAAAGTTTGGAGATTCAAGTCCACCCAGAGGCATCTCGGATGAAAGGTTTGGTGATCTGCTTCCAAAAAATCAGCCCTAGAAAACCCTATGAGCACAGTTCTTCTCTGACACACATGGGGTCGCCATGAGTCAGAACTGACTTGATGGCAACTAGTTTGTTTTCTTTTTTTTTTTTTTTGGCTTTATTCAGGGCATAAAGGGGATTGGGATATTCGGCTGAGCAACCAACACATTGAGGGGGTCACAAAAGACACTAAAGCAAAGTCACTTCAGACCTGAAAGAGCAGATGAGTAGGCAAGGCTGCCGTGACTGAGAGAAAGGCAGAGTTTAGGACATTGGGTAGTCCAGGGGCACAAAACGATCTGGGCTCTTACTACCACTCCTTTCCCCTGCTCATCACAGCCCCTCATTCTGGGACCCGTCCTTCTCTCAGCTTGCTGGTTCTTTGAGTTTACCCCTTCCCAATATATTCTTTTCCCACTCTGTGAGATGTGACGAGCATCACGAAAGCTTCTTGTCCTTGACTCTCTCTGCTCAGGGACCACCATTCGTGATTTGTGCCCTTTGTGACCAGAATGTGGGCTCTTGAACTGAGGAGGAGCAAGAGGCCCCCTCCCCTCTTTGGATACTGGCTGAGGTTTGAGGGGAAAATTAAAAGGGACTCCGTGATCTGGCGGGGAGCGGCTGTCTCCGCGCTGCGCTGTTGTTTTAGGGCAGCAGGGGGCGCCCGTGGCTCCTCTCTGCACAGACCGCGCCGCCGCAGAGCTCGGATCCAAACGGCTGGGGAAATTCCGCCTGCTAAAAACAGAGCCAGACGTCAAAGAGCAGGCTGGGACACTGCGGACCTTCCCGAGTGCTGCATCCTGGTTTCCACATACCTGCGCTGCCCCAAGGCGCTCTGCCAGGCTGCCACCGCCCACGCTGGCTCTCAGGAAGGCCCAGGAAACGCTGACAGCGCCTTGCCCCCCAGCAGCGCCACCCGAGCTGGATGATGGGATGGTCTCTGCACCCTTGCGGTGACCCCTCAGCTCGACCAGTTCCCAGAAAGGCTGCTCTGATCAGCAGTGCTGACCGTGCTCCCTGGGGTCTCTCTTTTCTGTGGGGAGTATCTACTGCGTGCGGGAGGCGCAGTCTCCCCAGCACAGATACTGGCTTTTCCGGACATATCTGGCGCCTGCTGCAGGGAACTCAGGCCCCATGCCTGCTCCCCCTTCCCCAGGGGCCTGATTAGAGGGGCTGTGGACAGAGAAGAAAGCAGCCACATTCTTCCCAAATATTTTTCCTTCGATAATGCCCATGGGAAAGGAGGCAGAAAAGTAGAAGTGTTAGTTAGGAGGGTCAGAAAGAGGGAGGGATGCTCCAGGAAGTGAAAGGAAAGGAAGCCACGATTTGCTGATAGCTCCTCTGCACCAGGCACATTTTGGGGGCATTTTATATTTTATCTCATTTAATCCCCTCAACAACCCTTTGATGGTTGGTGGGCATCTAAGCCCATTGTGAAGATGAGCATTTGGAGGCTCAGAAAGAAAAAGGAACTCACTCAAGGTCACCCTACTGGAGGTGGGCAGAGTCATGTTCTTTGTGTATTTGCTGTAATGAATTTCTCACTGAGCAGGTGACAGGAGACACACATGGAGACAAAGCCTACCAGGACCAGGAAGTTAGCTCCAGGTGGAAGCCTCAGCCCTTCCTGCTCTACTCTGCAGCCAAATGAGCCTGGCAGAACCCCAGGGAGGGGGGCTGGACAGGGAGCGAACATATGACACCCTTCCGTGGGCACTGTTCCCTGCCCTTGGTACAGCCGGCACTCCCCACAGGCATGTGGGTCAAGGTCCCTGGGGAAGGGGGGAACAGGCGAGGCGCATGAGTGATTGATGGGAGAGGGAGCCGCTCTGAGAATTTGCCCTGGGCTAAAATTCTCTCGTTGCACCTTTGAACGCTGTAAAAAAATCCTCAAAACCGCTTGCACAGGAGTTAATCATTCACTCTCTCTCCATAGGCCAGATGACCTTTGTGATGTGAGTGGGACTTTGTTTGCTTTTCTTAAAAGTCTTGGGGTTTGTAATTGGACCAATATCCTTTAGGTGAGGAAGGAAAGAATTTGGAATAATCCGGTAAGAGATTTGGTTTGTTTTTTGCCTTCCGTCTCCCAGGAGTTTGGAAACGTTTCCTCAGCGAGGAGTTACGAATTCAGGACAAGGAACAAGTTGATCATCTATAACTGTGGCCTTCGTGGGGTTCCATGCGCAGGGACCCTAGGAGATCACCAGGGTACTCAAGCAAACAAACTCCCAAAACCCAAGCCCCCACCCATCCTGCACCCGGATTCCCTTAGGGCCTTGTGCTCCTCTGGGTGGCATCTAAGCTTACCAACAGGGATGATTATCTTCATTAGTACAGTACCCTAACCAACTTCCCACTTCAAGAAAGACGGCGGGTTGGGAGCTTTTCTTCTTTAATATTTCAATCCCCTAAAAGTTCACTGACCTCCTATAAGAATTCCCAGTTGCTGCTGAATACATTCCAACTGATGGCCATTCTGTATGTTGCAGAGTAGAACTGCTACATAGGGTTTTCTAAGTCTACTTTTGTGGATTCTTAAGGAAGAGAGAGTCCTGGGTTCCCAGGATAACCTCAGACAGCCTGAGAAGCAACTGAGTTTTTTCTTACCCTTCTCTAAAACCTGTCCTCTGTTAGGGTTTTTCCAACAGTTAGGGTTTTTTGCTTCAAGCACAGGAGCCATACAACTGCCTTTCCTAAAAAGCATTCCCTGGTGGCCTCATGGCCCCAGGAAAAAATGGTGGACGACAAAGCCACACCTTGTCCTTTGCTATGATTGGCAAGTGCCAGTATGTGGGATGTGGTTCATCCACACCTCCATTCAATGAATACAGATTGCAAAGACCCTGCAAACTTCCCCCTTAGCTCACTGCTGCCTTCCAACATACTCTCGAACTCAGTTTTACATCTTCTATGCCTTACAGAATTCACTCACCCCTGTAGCCCCTATGCCAGACCTATCCCCATGGGGTTGGGATGGAATGGAATGACTTAGCCTCAGGATGTTCAGACAGACAAGCCTCATGAAGCTCCCACAAGATGTGAGCCCAGCAGGGTAAGGTCTGTGCTGGTGGCCACTGGGAAATCAACTTGTCTCT
Organism: Loxodonta africana; assembly: GCF_030014295.1. Taxonomy (NCBI): domain Eukaryota; kingdom Metazoa; phylum Chordata; class Mammalia; order Proboscidea; family Elephantidae; genus Loxodonta; species Loxodonta africana. The sequence continues at coordinate 159,379,621 of NC_087344.1, read as the reverse complement.
TGCTTGTTCAAAGTTTCTTGATGGGTTCCAGAGTTTTGGCAAAAGTTCTTGTAGCATCTTGGACTGTTACTCAATTTTAAAATTAAGTCGCCTAAAAATGGCTCTTGGTCATCAAGATCTACTTCTCCGACAAAGACAGGTTATAAGCGGTTGCTTTGATGGCACCATATACCCTTCTGGGCATTAATTGGATTGAAAGAAGGGGAGATATACGCAAATACACAACAGCCTTCATCAGGGCGTCCCTTATTAGAGCATTCTTTTTTAGCATTATATCCCCTTTACCAGCCCCTCTTGAAGATCCCAGTTAATCCGGACTCCAGTGGGTGCATTTTCTTAATTTCTTGCTTTCTCCTCCTCCCTTAACACATACATGCCTGCTTTTGTGGGGAGGAGGACTGGCGGGCATCTCAAATAAACATTCTAATGAAGTGGCAGGGAATTGGAGAACACAGAATGGAATATTCCAGCAATCTTCTTTCTTGCCGGAGAGTTCACTTGTTCCTCCACTCCCACCCCCACTACTCACTTGGAACATGGCAGAGTACCTTATACTTAAGGCAGAGGAGACAATCAGAGAATGAAAAGAAACAGTCTGGTGAGCAGGCATTTGAAGAGTAGCTGAAGCCTTCTCTGGTGTTTGTGAGCCTAAACTTTCAGTGTTATGGATGTTACTGCTGGACCGGAGCTGTACTGCAGCCTTCCCCGTGTTGTGAGCTCCCACTGAAAACCTTCCCCAGAGGCCCAGTCCAGCCATGGCTGGCCTTGGGCCAAATTGCTCCTGGGCTCACCTTCTCTCCAGGAAACGTGGAGTTTCACTTCCATCACCATCTGGGTGTAAGTACAGTGTCAGTGGTGAGGTAGCCAGAACCTCTGCTGACAGAAACCCTCCAGTAAGGCCCTAGACCTGTGGCCTGGCCCTGCTCATTAATACCTGTGAAGGCATTTTACCTAAGACTCAGTTCCCCCAACTGTAAAAATGGGACCAAATAACACATACCTCATATGACTGTTGTTCAAAGAATTATGTGGAATGTATTTGAAGGCACTTTGTAATGAATGTATAGTACAAATGCTAGTTGCTGTCATCACAGAGATAACACATACACGCACCAAATCCCTGTGCCTTTTCTTAAACTTCATTTTTTTCAGATTAACATATCGACATGTGTATGTGCTTATACAGTTCTGTGAATCGTAATACATGTAAAGATTTGTGTAATCACCACCACAACAAAGATACACAAGACTTTCATCAACCCATTCACTCACTGAAGGACATTTAGTATTTTGCTGGATTCGATTTGCTAATATCTTGAGGATTTGCATCTATGTTCATGAGGGATAATAATCTCTAGGTTTTTTTTGTTTGTTTTCCTATACTGTCTTTCTCTGGCTTTGGTATCAAGGTAATGCTGGCCTCATAAAGTAGCTGGGAAGTTTTTCCCCCCTCTTCTATTTTCTGGAAGGACTGGTGTTATATCTTCTCTAAATCTTTGATAGTATTCACCAGGGAGACCATCTGGGCCTGGAGATTTCAGGAAGTTCTTAACTATGAATTCAACATCTATAGCCATTATAGGACTATCCAGATTATCTATTTCATCTTGGGTGAGTTTGGTAGTTTGTGGTTTTCAAGGAGCTGACCCACTTCATCTAAGCTGTCAGATTTGTTCTGTGTAGAGTTATTCATAAAAAACCAAAAACCAAACCCAGTGCCGTCGAGTCAAATCCGACTCACAGCAACCCTATAGGACAGAGTAGAACTGCCCCATAGAGTTTCCAAGGAGCGCCTGGCAGATTTGAACTGCTGACCCTTTGATGAGCAGCCGTAGCACTTTACCACTACACCACCAGGGTTTCCATGGTTATTCATAATATACTCTTATTATCTTTTTAATGTCTGTAGGCTGTATAGTGATAGCCCCTCATTCATTCCTGATTTGGTAGCTTGTGTCTTTTCTGCTTTTAATCTGTCAATCTTGTTAGATCTTCGTCAGTTTCATAGTTCTTTTCTTTAATTTTTCTTTTGGTTTCATTGACTTTATTTTCAGTTTTCAATTTCATTGATATCTGCTCTTATCTTATTATTTCTTTTCTTTTGTTTGCTTTGGATTTATTTTACTCTTCTTGTTCTAGTTTCTTTAAGATGGAAACTGAATGGTTGCTTTGACCCCTTTCTTCTTGTCTAGTCTAAGTATTCAATGCTATAAATTTCCCTCTAAGCACTGACTTAGCTATAGCCCATAAATTTTGGCATATTATGTTTTCATTTTCATTCAGTGTAAAATATTTTCGAATTTCCATTGAGACTTCCTCTTTGACTCATAGATTATTTAGAAGTGGCTTGATTAATTTCCAAGGGTTTAGAGATTTTCCCACGTACATGTTTACATCTATTAAATCTGGGAAAGCGGTAGAAATTTAAAAAGTATTATTGAGTCCTTCCTGTGTTCAAGGCACTTAGCTAGGTGCTATTTGGTCCAAGGCTTTATGAGACTTTGTTTCAGCCTTCGAGGAGCTGACCACCCGGAAGGAAACTGAGATGTCACACTGACAAAAGAGATGCATGGTGGTAGGTAATAAGTACTTTTAAGTGGTGTGTAGTGCATGGCAGTGCTGTAACAGATTTCTCTTCTATCTGGGGTGGCCAAGATGGTCAAGAGTGTGAGGTGGACCTTGAGAAAGGGTAGAATTTCCATAACGATGGTTTAGGGAGGGCCATTCCTAGTTAGCGGTAACACTGCCTGGCAGTGGTAGTTACCCCTGCCGTGTGGGCACCTCTCCCTGCCAGTACTCAGCAGCGCCAGCTGCCATGTGGTGCTTGACCTGATGAATTTGCACACATCTGAGGTGCCAACTAATCAAACTCACTAGATAGACTCTTCCAAAAGTTGAGGATAGCTCCTAAAACCTTTAGAGGAAACCAAAACATTGAGTCAGAATCATAGAGACACTACAGGACAGAGTAGAACTAGGATGGAGTAGAACTGCCCCATAGGGTTTCCAAGAAGAGTTTAGTGGATTAGAACTGCCAATCTTTTGGTCAGGAGCCATAACTCTTAACCACTACACCACCAGAACTCCCCTTTAGAGGAACTGGTGTTTTTTTGCAGTGTTTTCTGGGCCAGCAGAGGTGAAGATGGACAGAGTGACAAAAATAAAGCAAATATTCAAAGAATATTCTACTTCCCTCACATTCTGAAGCCTCACAGATATAGTCTGTTCTTCAGCTTTGTCAGGAATTGAACTATGAACCAAATGTCAAGGACCTAAGATAATAAAACAACTCATCAGCAAACCCTCAAGCATGCTGCCATTTTGTGAAAGTGAATTGAATTAGCTTTGAAATTGTAGCCTCTCTGGCCTATAGAAAGGAGCCCTGGTGGTGCAGTGGTTAAGCACCCAGGGGCTAACTGAAAGGTTGGTGGTTCGAACCAAACCCACCCAGTGTCTCCACGGAAAAAAAATGTCGCCTCTGATTCCGTAAAGATTACAGCCTTGAAAATCATATAGGGCAGTTTTACTCTGTCCTACAGGGTCTCTATGAGTTGGAATCAACTCGGTGGCAACAGGTTTGGTTTTCGGCCTGTAGAAGCCAAGGAAATGCAATAGTCAGTGAGGCCAAAGAAGAAAGGAATGGCAAGGGGTGGGGGAGAAAATGCCTCAGCTCTGAGGGCTAGGGTTCATTGCATGAGGCGACCAGGGGGGAAATATGAGGTAAAAATAGTTCCCATCCCTTTGAAACTCATGAGAGATCAACCAACAAGAAAGAATTCTGAGGCAAGTGAGAGTTAATGAGCCAAAAGTCCTTATAACCAAGTCTTTTTCATCCTTCCTAAAGTTTTCAGTCATATTTCACTGATGAGGTCCTTTCCCATTTGTCTTTAAAAACTGACTGACACGATCTGCTTCTAGCATGTAGGAAGAACAGATGAAAGACAATGTCTCTGAAACTCAGGATTTTGCTTTTTTTTTCCCCATCAATCAATTCTACACTCCCATATTCTTGTTTTTACTGAAGAATGATTGTTGTATGTGTTGGGGATTAAGCTTATCAAATTATTAGAAGGAAAATTTTTTTAAGTCAACTAGCAAAGATTAAAATGACTAGATTGCATTTTATGGAAAATTTGTATTTATTTTTTTCTTAAGAGAAAGGTTAATTTCTCATTGAATTTCCTGGGGCAATTTACTTGAACTCTCAAAGTCTCAGTTTTCTTATCTGTAAAACAAAGCTAATACCAACCTCATGTGGTTGCCATGACGTGGGGAAAATGAGATCCCAAGCTTAAGAGCACCTGGCCCAGCTGGGCAAATGTAACCCGTAATGTGGATGTGCACTGCGTGAATAAATCAGTGACAGAATAAATCCACCCATTGCTTTATGAAATCCTATTGTGGAACTTCCAAATAATGCTATGAAATCAGAGCTAATCTTGGTACCTTAGTTTCTGGCCCAAAAGTGAAAGGTCGATATGACCTGTCTTCTTAAGCAAATAACCGGTATGTTCTAGAAGAATAATTCTAAGGCAAAAGTAATTTTTATGAAGAATCAGACTCTGATTGAGGTACAAACAAGACATCCTGAGGGATTTTATACTTTTATGGCACTTTAGAGTTCATAAAAAGGAGCCCTGGTGGCGCAGTGGGTAAGCACTCTGCTGCTAACCGAAGGTCAGCAGTGTGAACTCACCAGCCGCTCCGCAGCAGAAAGATGTGGCGCTCTGCTTCCATAAAGATTAGCCTTGGAAACCCTGTAGGGAAGTTCTGTTCTGTCCTATAGGGTTGCTATTGAGCCAAAATTGTCTCGACAGTGACAGGTTTGGTTTGGGTTTTTTTTTTTTTTTTAAGAGTTCGTAAAGGATTTTAACATGCCTCCTCTCTTTTGGATTATCAAAATCACTCTGGGAAAAGAGGCTGGAAAGGAATCAATCACTTCCTTTTTACGGATGTGGAAATGAAGACTTCAAGAGAATAAAGAACTCACCCATGGTTAATAAAAGCGAAAACTAGTCTCCAACCCAGTCTCCTACATACAGTTCTAATGAAAGTCTCTATGGTCTAGGGCATGATAGATTATAGATAGATAGCTGCTGTCAAATGGACTCCAACTTAGGGTGACCTCATGTACAACAGAACGAAATATTGCCCAGTCCTGTGCCATCCTCACGATGGCCAGCATGTTTGAGTTCCCTGTTGTAGCAATGGTGCCCAGCCATCTCACCAGGGGTCTCCCTTGCCCTTCCTGGCTCTCTACTTCTCCAAACGTGATGTCCTCCTCCAGCAACTTATCCCTCCTGATGACGTGTCCAAGGCAAGGGAGTCAGATGGTGTTCTGTTTTGATCCATAAGATTTTTTATTATTATCGTTGTAAAAATATAGACAACACGACATTTGCAAATACAACATTTTTCACACGTATAAGTTAATAAAACTAGTTACGTCAATCATGTTGTGCAACCATCACCAATATCCATTTCCAAATTTTCCATCTCCATAAACAAAAACTCAGTGCTACCTAAACAATGATTTCTACCTTTCCTGGACACTCTTGCCCCTGGTAACCACCATTAAACTCTGATCTCTATACATTTGCTTATTCTACAGCAGGTCTCTCTTCCTAGTCTGTCTTAGTCTGGAAGCTCCATGGAAACCTGTCCACCATGGGTGGCCCTACTGGTCCTTGAAATATTGATAGCAGCTTCCAGCATCATAGCAAAAAACAAGCCGCCACAGTTCAATGGCTGACAGACAGGTGGTGGTAAAATTCCTGTGGACCTGTGCAGTCCTTCAGTGGGTTCCTGCTTCTTTGCAGAAAGAAGAAAATCCCTTTCCCTGCACGTTCACTCCAATCCCAGTGTAGAAGCTACCCCAGCAACGGCGTCCACAGTACTGGGGGGCTTGTGTTGATAGAAGAGGAGGAGAAGGTCATCCATCCCGCTCTCCCTCGTGAGTTCTCCCTCTAGCTGCTCTGACCCAGCTCATGGAACTTTCTTAGACACAGATGCAGACACAGCCTACAAAGGAGGCAGGGGAGTAAGTGCCAGCTCTGAGCAGGCAGGCCTCCACGTCTTTTCCCCCAGCCCCTTTTGCCCCTTGTTGACAGAGCAGTGAGCACTTCAAGGCTTCTAAGCTGGCCTTGACCTCCAAGGTAGACTGTCTTTCTGTGTGGGACAGCCAGGTGACTGCAGACATGCTGTGGTGGCCCTGAGGTTATGTGGGAGCTCTCCCTGGTGCCCTTGGCTTTGATTCTGCCTTCCCCGTCATGGTAGCAGCCCAGCGCTGGCAGCTGGCGGCCACGCCACTCAGCCCAGGGCTGGTGCAAGCTGGGTGCTGGACATGCAATCTCTAAGTGCTCCGGGCTCCTCTGAGAAGAGGGACATTAGCTTTGATATTATTATATAATAGTGACAAAATGTCCCTGTGTTCTGTGGCTTTCTGGCTGAGCACACTGTACTTTGGGAGGAAATCTGGTTACAGGAAGTATGCTCTTATTTATCTTCACTCCAGAATATCAGAGTCGACAGCACAGAGACACAGGTAAGCTGCCTGTGGCCATTCTGGCCGTTTCCAGCTCACTCGCCTGCTTCCCCGCCCCACGGTTCTCTCTCATCAGCTACTGTCTCCTGCGCACAGGTCCTCAGACCCTCTCACCTGCCTACCGGTTGCTATTGAGTTAATTCTGGCTCGTGGCGACCCCATGTGTGTCAGAGTAGAACTGTGCTCCATAGAGTTTCCAACGGCTGGGCTTTTGGGAGGAGGTTGCCAGGTCTTTCTTCTGAGGCACCTCTGAGTGGACTTGAACTTCCAACCTTTTGGTTAGCAGCTGGAGCATGTTGACCACTTGCATCGCCCAGGGACTCTCTTTCCTGTCTACCCCACCTCCTTATAGTGCTAACCACGTAGGAGATTGTTTAAGCATTTTATTCAAGTTTACTCATTGAATTCCTGCAATAACCCTCCGAGTTAGGTATTTTTATTGTTCCTGTTTTACAGTTGAGAAAAATGAGGCACAGTGAGTTAAATAACTTGTCAAGGGCCATATAACGTCACACAGCTAGTAAGTGGCAGAATACAGATTCAACCCAGGCCATCTGGCTCCGTAATTTGTACTTTTAACCCTGCTCTATTTAGCCTCCAGGCATAGGGTCGCTGTGAGTCAGAATCGACTCGACGGCACTAGGTTTGGTTCTAGGTATGTATAGAACAAACTCAGGTCACCATGATAACCAGTGTCCAGGGCAGTGGACCCTGGGGAGCAGAGGAGCACTGTCCATCAGCACTGACCACCCATCCATGCAAGAAGAGGAACTTGTATGGAAGCTTTAGGCCGTTCAAGGTGGGAAAAACTCTCCTCCCTCCACCCCTTCCTAGAATATTCCCAGGGCTTGTAGGGTGATTCTATGGTTTGAATATCTGAAATCCCTGTGGGTAGACCAGCACCTTCACAGAAATTCCTGGGACTCTCAGAGCTTCCCAGAACCATCTGCAGTTTGAGCAGCTGAGCTATGGGCAACCAGCTGCTGGACACCTGGGCTCTGGGTCCAGCTCTCTGGGCACAGACAGCAGTGGACCATGGGGGCCCTCCCAGGAAAGCCCAGTCAATACACCTTGGAATCTGGGGCTCGTATCTCTGGGTGTGGGTCTGTCCGTGGGTGTAAGTGGACCAATGTGTGTCTCACAAGGGCATGCCTCACTGTATCATCATGTTTGTGTCTTTATTTTTGCTCTCTTGAGTGTGTGTATGTTGGGGCATATGTCTAAATGCATGTACTCAATATCAGCATAAAGGTGTGTCAAAGTTTGTGTGTGCACAGGTGGCAGGCTGGACGTACACAGCTGCGTATTCACATGTGTGCGATGGAGAGTGAGTGTGAGCACACTCTCCCAGGGGGTCTCAACACAGTGGTGGCTCACAGCTGCCTTTTTAGGCACATTTCCCTTCACTGCTCAAGGTCCCTGGCAATGTTCCAAGGTAATATTGGTCCTGCCTCGCAGAGGAGAGCCATTTGGTTCTTCTGTTGGTTTGGTTTTTCTCCTGTGGAAACTGCCCCTCCCAGGCTCCCCTGACTCCCACTGGTGGCTGCTCTCCCCTGTCCTCTGCCCAGGCTTGCTGGCTGCCCCGGCCCCATCAGGAGGGAGCTGGCAAACTTTTGGGCTGGAAGCAGTGTCTGAGCCAAGGGGTAGGGATACATATGGCTGAGGGGCCATTAAAACCTGTGGCTGTTGGAGTCTGATTGGTGGGGAGCTCTGAAGCTGGTGGCAGCTCTCAGGAGGGGAGTAATACGCTCAGAGTCAGATGCGGGAGATGGTTTCTGCAGCCTGGCAGGAACAGTCAGCTTTTGGCGCCGACCCTGGCTCCTCCGTAGGGCTGAGGCAGAGTCACTCCCTCTGCAGCAGTTCTTCTCCCACTACCTCCTCCTTAGCACCTTCCCCACTGTCCCCTCGGTGCCCATGCCCAGGCCATCCCAGTTGTGACCACCACACTCAATACTGCTCTTTGGCCAGCAGGGCTTAGGCAAGGGGCCTCCAGATGGGGACTCTTTTGTGACGAGGAACACAATCAGAATGCTCTATGATCTTGACAAATTGCTCAGGCTCTGTGCCTCAGTTTTAAAAAAATCTGTAAAATGGGCATAGTAACAGCATAGACTTCACAGAGTTGTGGTGAGAACTAAACGAGTCACTTAGAACAGTATCTGGCATGTAGGAAGTTCTCAGTTGTTTGCTATTGTGAGACTATCCCCAGTGCAGCCTTTTCCCAGAGTCTGCTGGGGGGAGGGAGCCCTTGGGTGGTACAAATGGTTAAGCACTAACCCACCCAGAGACCCTCACAAGACAGGCCCGGTGATCTGCTTCTGAAAGGTTACAACATTGAAAATCCTGTAGAGTGCAGTTCTACTCTGCATATATGGGGTCAGCATGAGTGGAACGGCCTTGACAGCAACTAACAACAACAACTGTGGGAGACGAGTCCCTAGGTGGTACAGTTAATGTGCTCTGCTGTTAAACAAAAGGTCGGAGACTCAAGTCCACCTACAGGCAACTAGAGGCACCTCAGAAGAAAGGCCTGGCAATCTCCTTCTAAAAAATCAGCCATTGAAAACCCTATGGAGCACAGTTCTACTCTGACACATGGGATCACCAGGAGTCAGAGTTGACTTTTCGGCAATTGTGTCCTCTGTGGTGTCTAAGGTTGAGAAAAGGGAGCGGCAATGCCCTTTCACCCCTCCAAAGGATCCCACCATCCTGGCATTATTGGATGTCCCCCGAGGAGCCTCCCCGTCAAGGCAGGTTAGGGGGCAGATGGGCTGCAAACAGAGCACCTACCTCTCCCAGCTCTTCCTTCATCTCTGAATTCTTTTCTTAAAGGTCAGCAGTGCTGACAGACCCTCTAGAAATTGTCTCTGGTGGTAAGGCCAGCAGGCATGGGCTCTAAAAATAAACCTTAATAAGATTTTTAGGTAAACACTTTCCTTGACAATTCAGATCACGATTGTTTTTTCTTCCCTAGAGCAATGTGACCTATAGCAAAGCCCATTCCCCCAGAGAAGGAAACGTCAAAGGCTTCCAGAGCTAACCAGGTTTGGAAAAGGCTTTGCCCAAGCCCAATCTTGCCAGAGGATTTGCCACCTTAGTGTGAGAGCTCCCTCCCAGGGGCTCACCCTGCACCCCAGGGTCCCACAGCTGACGGTGCCAGTGAACACCCTGAGACTTGGGGAGTGTTCCTGTACTGGGGCCAAGCAGGGAAAAAGAAAGAGCTCTTTGCAGTCTGACAGTTGGCCTTTCCCCAGCATATGGCTCTCAGAGGTGGGGTCTGGAATTCACCTGAGCCTGTCTCCTTTATGGGGGTGAGGGCCAGCCTAGACTGCCCAGGGCAGGCAGGACAGCGCTCCCGGTTGTGCAACGCCCAGAAGGGTCCAGATTCCCAGCCTCCCAGCTTGCAGGCACAGGCGGGCCGGGGAGACAAGCCAGCCGGGGCACACCGCTGCGATGCTGTCCTTTCTCCTTCTCAGTGCAAAGCCAGCAGCGCTCAGCGGGCTGCTGGGAACGCTGTCAGGAACACCACCAGCTTTTTCCTGGGCATTCCGTAAAGGGATGTGTTGCAGGGGGGTGGAGGAGAAGAAAGAAGAGAGAGGAGGAAAAGGGGGTGGGGGAAAAGGACAAGAGAGAGAGAGAAAAGGAGGCAGACGGTGAGCTAAGGGGAGGCAGAGGGACAACAAAGGCTCCCAGTACTCCGGTTCCTCGGCACTCGGCGGTCAGTTCGGGGCAAGCTGCCACTTCAGCCAGTGTTCAAGTCCGCTTACCAGCCCCCGTCCCCCCCACCCTCGGGCACCCAGAGTGGCGCGAGGAGCACCGGGCGGAGCTTGGCTGAAAGAGGTGGTAGGCACAGAGGAGAAAAACAAAGGAGCAAGAACACATCGCCCGGGGGAACGGAAGGGGCCCGGGAACAGGGGCCGCCTGGTTTTAATGACGCCCCGGGGGGCGGGCGCCAGCGGACTCCCACTGGCTCCCTGAGCGCCCTGAGTGCGGGGCCGCCTGCCCACCCCAGTCTCTGCCTCACCCTCCCCGCCGGCCCCTCCTGGCCTGCTTAATTGCTTTCACTATTTCCTTCCTGGAGCTGTGGTTGAGCCTGACTGTTCCAGCTAGAATGAAATATTATTGTTGTCCTCTTGCCGCTGTCTCTGCTTGGAACTTGTAGACGGAGAAGATGCATTCTGCCTTAAATAATGCAGATGGCTGTCACTGAGGCCACAGCTGGCTCCAGGCAGAGCACAGCCTGAGCAACTGAGGTGAGGGAGGGGAGGTAGTAACAACAGCCTAGACAGGCCGCAGATAGGACCTTCCTTAACCTCCTGGCCCAATCGCCGCTTTTGGAGCCCTGGTAACGCAAGGTTTAAAAGCTACGTGAGCTACCGCTGCTAACCAAAAAGTCGGCGGTTGGAATCCACCAGCTACTCCTTGGAAACCCTATGGAGCAGTTCTACTCTGCCCTATAGGGTCGCTTATGAGTCAGAAATGACTGGACAGCAATGGGTTTGGTTTGGTACGGTTTTAACCTGCCTAAGTGATGGAGCCAGTGGGGCCCTACATAGTCCTGTTTCCATTGCCCTCTTGACTCCTGACGGTTAAGCACCAGCCGTTCACTCACCACTTTATATGTGTTACCTCACAGAATCCCCACAATTACCCCATACATTAGCTAGCATTAGTCCAGACTACAGGTCAGAAAACTCCAATTCAGAGAGGTTAAGTAACATTGTCAGTCACACTGCATTCAGGAGGAAGAGCGGGAGTTTGGACCAGGATCTATCTACCTGACTTTACAAAGTCGTCCTGTATACCAGGCAGCCTCTCGTTACACGCAGCCCTCGTGATTCCTTTCTATTCAGTCCCAGAATTCCTAATGTCTTCCTCACCCTCTGCCATCACCTCACCCCCAACCCTGCCTCGGGTACCCACTGGACCTTCTACCTCACTTCTCCAGTATAATGTGTTCTATGAGAAGCATCTGGAACTAGCTCACACTAAGGTTCCAGCGATTGCTAACAACTTGGAGAATTTCTCTTCTCCACCCTCACTCCCACTCCCCCCCCCCCAAGGTTTGCCTTTTAAGTGGAATCTGTCTCAAGTTAAAGGACGGAAGTACTAAGGAAATTGGTTAGGGTGATGGCCAGAAATGCCAGCAGTACTGTGGGCACAGCAAGCCCTGCAGGTGCCCCTGTAGCACCAGGCAAGACCCATCCTGCCAGTGGCCACGGCTTTAAGAGGTGGGGACTGGGAGAAAGGAGTGACCTAACCTTAGTTGAGAGCCTGCTCTGTGCTGGGTGCATACTGGCCACCCAACTTCACAAACATTACCCCTGTGTTCCTCACGGCTACCCACGAAGTAGTTGCTATTATGCCATGTCACGGGGGAGGAAACCAGGCTCTTCTTAAGAGTTAAAGAACTTGGCCAAGGTCACACTGCTAATAAGTGCCTGAGCTGGAATTCAAACCCATTCATTTTTTAAAATGCTTATTTTATTTATTTATTTTTGCAGCATGTGGGAATATGGAGATGAAATATAATCTTACGTTCCCAAGGGAGCAAAAAGGCATGTACTATAAACAAATCATTACAGGAAGTTGTTGCCATCTGTGACAGATGCTGTATGGGGTAACAGGAGTGGACCACAAACACTGAATACATAGCCAGTTCTACCTAGGGGAGGTTCCTGGGTGGCATGAACTTTTTGCTCTCAGCTACTAACCTAAAGGCTAGTGGTTCGAACCCACTCAGCAATGCCATGGAAGATAGCCCTGGTGATCCGCTTCCATAAAGATTTCAGCCACGAAAACCCTGCGGAGCAGTTCTACTCTGTCATACATGGCGTTACCACGAGTCTGAATTGACTTGGTGGAAACTGGTTTGGTTTTTCTGCTTGTTTGTTTTTTGCTAACTTAGGGGCAGGGGTTGGGGAAGAGGAAGGAGAGTCAGGAAAAAAGGAAACTTTCATTAAAGAAATCTATGGAGCCCCTTCCTATCCCTCTCCCCCCATGGTGGGGGTGGCGAGAGTCACAGCAGTTTCAGACGGGGCCTCTTTAAATGTCCCTTGACTCCCTTGCTCCAGGTCACCTGACTTCTTCACTGCAGCACTCTGAGGAATTATTGGATCATTATAAAGCACCTTGTATTTCTTGGTGTAGTCAGGCAGCCTAACTGTACAGGAATCATCATTTTTCTTTGCTTTTCCAGCTCAACCAAGGATGATTTTAAAATATGCCTACTTTGGAGAACAGAAATTAAAAAAAAAAAAAAGATAAAGAAAAGATTTGGGAGCCTGAGGTAAAAATGGAAAACAGATTAAACTCAAAGTATTTTCAAGGTGTCTTTCTCTGTGTTTCTATTTTGCAGGTTTTAAAAGCAGAATTAAAGTGTAAAGCAGAGGGACATTTCTCTGATGCAGCATTTACATAAGAAACACATTCAGAAAAAGAGGCTGTGATTCTGCAGTTGGCCTTTAAGACTGCACTAAAAATCTCCCTTGAGGGAGGGGGAGGTTTAAATTAGTTAGGGAGAGAAGGAAATAAAATCCTCCTTTTTAAAATGCAAATCTCTTCCAAACTTTAAAAGTTCCACCCCAGGAAATGGCCACACTGTGTTCATGAGCTGACAAAGCCCTCCTTGTTTAAGGGCACCACCTTCTCAAGCTTTCATTACAATTCCCTGGCCCCTCCTACATCCCCTTGAAAAGTCTCAGCATAGCTCTTGGTGCTACGTCATTGTCCTGGGCACAACGGGCAAGGGGGTCTTTGTTCTTAGTGGTTGTACATTTTGCTCAAGAAATTTAATTGATCTGAGAAATCTAAGTAAGTAGGAATAGCACAAAATATCATGCATTTCCACAAAACTTTTTTTTTTTTTTATATTATGTATGTGTGCATTGGTGTATATTTTCTCCTACATCTCTTAAATATTTATATGTCAAACTACATAGCATTTCACAAACAGGGATAATGCTATTGACAGTGTTCTGGTTATCTATTGCTGCAAGTGAACTACCCAAAACTGCGTGGCTTAGAACAAACATCCTATTTTGTATTCTCTGATTTTGTGGGTCAGGAATTTGGACGGGGCTCAGCTGGGTGATTCTCCTGCCTCAAGTGGCATTGACTAGGGTCACTGGGTGGTATTCAGCTGCTGATGGAGTTGGTCTGGAGGGTCCAAGACAGTTTTACTCACATGCCTGCTGCATTGGGGGGGATGGTTATAAGGTTGTTTATGTGTCTTTTTGCCCCCGCCTTGGGAACATAAACTGTCTGACCCTTTCAGCTGAGAGACTCTGTGGGTCCCTGTCCCTCTCCATGTACACTCAGGGCCTCCCTACATAGTCTTTCCAGAAAAGAGGTCAGACTTCTTACATGGTGGCTCTGGCCAAGACACATAAAGACAAAAGTGTCAGTCACTATTAAAGACATTTTTCTGGAGTCTCGACATTCCCAGTTTCCAACCCTCTCCCCCTCTGCCTCACTCTCAACCCTGACTCAGAAACTTATTTACTATACTCAGAAATGGCACAGTGTCACTTCTGATATAGTCAGTTGGCCAAAGCAAGTTACTGCCAACCCAGAATCAACAGGATGGGAAATAGGACCCATCCCTCTGTGAATTTGTGGTCATCTTTAATCTAAAAAAAAAAATAATAAATTTTTTTTTTTTTAATCTGCTATTAAAAAAGAAACCCTGGGGCCTTAAAATCTTGCAAGCAGCCATCCAAGGCACAACAATTGTCTCTATTCACCTGAAACAACAGAGGAAGAAGGAGAGCCAGGAATAGGAGGAGGAAATGAAAAGTGTGGCTAATTGCTTCCATGAACAACTGCCTCCTTTGCCATGAGATCAAAAACACTGGATGGTGCCCGGCTACCATTACTGAATATTTTGATTAAAGATTCCACAGAAGAATCTTGATCAACAGAGGGAAAATGCAGAACAGAGTTTCAAATTCTCACGGAATCCAGAATTTCTGGAGCCATGGAGGCTACGTGAACCCCTGAAACTATTGCCCTGAGATAATCTTTAAGCCTTAAACCAAAAATATCCCATGAAGTCTTAAAACCAAACAGTTAGCTAGCTTAACTAGTAAAGAATGTCTGCCTTGAGCATTTTGCTTTTTTAAGATCTATACGGGATCAAATTGACAACAGCAATTCGAAAGATTAGATCGGAACCCTAGGGGACAGCGAGTGTCTGCTAATGGGGGAGGAACTCACAAAAGGAGGGTGAGAATGGTTGCACAACTTGGAAAATGTAATCAATGTCACTGAGTTGTACGTGTGGAAACTGTTGAATTGGTATATGTTTTGCTGTGTATATCTCAACAACGGCAAAAATAAAATTTAATACAAAAACTACCAGTTGCTGTTGGTTCTGACTCATGGAGACCTCATGTGTGTCAGAGCAGAACCACGCTCCGTAGGATTTTCGATGACTGATTTTTCGGAAGTAGATCACCAAGCCTTTCTTCTGAGGCACCTCCGGGTATACTTGATCCTCCAGCCTTTCAGTTAGTAGCCGAGCACATTAAATGTGTGTGTACACCGAGTAGCTCCTTAATCCACTGTACCCAGTATCAATGTGGTTTATATTTAGACTTATTTTTCCAGGGATAAGAATAGACCTGACAGAATCATAAAATCTGAGGTTTGAAAGGAGCTTTAAAGATTATCTAGTTCAACATCCTAGTTTTACAGGTAAGGTAATTGAGTCTTGGGTCTGATAACCTGGGTCACACAGCCCACCAATTGCAAAGGGAGATCTCCTGACCCCAGATTCAATTAGATAGTTGCTGAATGTCTGCGTGGTCCACAGCCTGGCACTTATACTGAAGAGAAACAAAGTTGAGTAAGGTGCAATTCTTGTTGTCAAAGAGTTTACAACTCAGTAGAGGGGAAGAGTCATAAAATAACCTCAACGTAGGTAAAATAAAAATTATAAATAAAGTGCCTTGAAATTCCATGGATTGTTTCATCTAATCTGGCTAGGGAGTTCAGAAAGGGATTTCTGGAAGCCCTGGAATTTAATATGGGCCTGTCCTGAGGGATTTTTATCTTCAAAATAAATAAAAGAATGCTCAAGAGTGTCATGCATAAACTTCAGTTTATTGCAAGATAGTCACGGCAAGGCTCACAGGTAAGACCTCAAGGCATTCATTTAGCACTGGAGAATTGGAATTGACAGTGACAATGTTACTTCAATGATCAAAGTCCAAATCTTTCGACTTCAGGCTTTTACCTCTAACAGGTAGTCTCAGGAGAAAGGCTTTAACCACACCTGGAACTTAGCGGAGGTCCCCCTTAGCTAGGCTCCAAGGTCAGATGCAATGGGCAGTATCTCAGCAGAGTTTTAGTCTTCAGAGAAAGCAAGAGTCAGAGAGACCTTTTGCCACTGTCTTCTCGCACCACACCACATCTCTCAGCGAGTGAGCAGAAATTCAAGGTTTGTATGTAATTTGTTCACCTGGGCTTCACAAACTAAGGGCCAGATGATGTCATGCTTAACCTACATTCTTTCTAAAAGGTGACCAGATGGTACCATGTTGCATCTTTCTTCAGGGTTAGAAATTAAGGGGGTTGTTTATGGCGTGTTTAGGTTGTCTAGGGGTGGGACCTAGGTCCTGGGTTTGTTGGTGTAACTCCCCAGGTGTTTCTAATGTGCACCCAGGGTTGAAAACCAATGGGTTAGAACAGTGGTTCTCAAACTTTAGTGTGCATCAGGATTGGCTAGACGGTTTATCGAAATGCAGATTGCTGGACCCCACCCCGGTGTTTCTGGGACGGGCCCAAGAATTAGCATTTCTAACAAGTTCCCAGATGATGCTGAAGCTGCTGGTCCCTGGACCACATTTGGAGATCCACTGCTCTAGCCAATTGACTTAACCAGATATACATTTGAATCCACTTCTGGGGCAATTCCATCATTGGCAATTCCAACTGAGGTTGCAGACTGAAGCTTTGTTATTCAAAATTCAGTCCCTGGACCAGCAGCATTGGCATCACCTGGGAGCTTGTTAGAAAAGCAGAATCTCAGGCTGTACCCCAGGCCAGCTGAATCAGAATCTGCATTTTACCACAATTACCCAAGTGATTTCAAGGCACCTGACAGCTTGAGAAGCTCTGCTCTCTGGCTTGTTTAGTTTCTCCTGGATACCTGGTGAATCTTGATAGCACCCACAGATGAGCAGACGTCCCTAGGCGCAGTAGCTATAAGGACTTCCCCCCTTTCCTAAGACAAGGGGAATAAATGAAGAGTTTATGACTTATAAACTCACCTGAGCTTTTTAATATATAAATCATGAATTTGGATAATAACAGCAGCTAATTAACAAAACATAAGTTTTGGGCTGCTTTTTTTTTAACCTCTTGCTGTTTATGAAGTACTTTTCACCTATGAGTAGTGCTACATCAATTAAAAAAAAAAATTTTTTTTTTTTTTTTTTTTAAGAAACGTTAAAATACCCAAATAAAAAAAAAATAAAATAAAAAAGCACAAATAAAGGAAAACAAACTAATTTCTTAACTACCAGGAACATCTTTGTTGTCATTGTCAGCTGCTGTGGAGCCAGTTGCGACTCATGGTGACCCCACGTGTATAGTGTAGAACTGCTCCATAGGGCTTTCAAGGCCATGACCTTTCAGAAGCAGATCTCACCAGGCTGTCTTCTGAGGTGCCTCTGGGTAGGTTCAAACAGCCAACCTTTCAGCTCGTAGTCTAGCGCTTAACAGTTAACTGTTACCCGTTTATGCCACCTTGACTACCGCATCAGGGACACCTACTACTTTAAATTTCTTTACTCACTCTTACCAGTGGGTTGCCTTAAGCCATTTTCATAGCTTTTGGCCCAATTCCAGCTAAGGTGAAGCTGCTATTTTGAAGTCAGGTGTTGATTACCTCCTTCACACAGCTCTGCTACCCACTCAAAACTAAATGCCCCCAACTGGCTCTTAGTTTCCTGCCTCAGGGAATTTTTCTTCCTCTTTACAGTATGAAGAGTTAATGATCCATTCGGCTAAGGTTTTGCCCAGTGTGATTGAAATTTCCCTTATTTTCTTTTTTTTGCTCTAAGCCAGCTGCACCTATATATCACTTCCACCATCAGTGGTTTTGTTAGTTGCTGTCAAATTGTTTCCAGGCTCATGGCAAACCCATGTGGGAAGAGTGGAACTGCTCCATGGGGTTTTCAAGGCTGTGACCTTTTGGAAGCAGATTGCCAGGCCTTTCTTCCAAGGCACCTCTGGGTGGGTTTGAACCGCCAGCCTTTCAGTTAATAGTTGAGTGCTTCACTGTTTGTGCCATCCATTGAGGAGACAGGTGGAAGTCTTCTTAAACTCTTCCAATGTCCGAGGCTCCTTGCCTTAACTTTTTATCCAATTAGTTCAATTTAACCCCCTGATGAAATCTCTCCCTTCAGTGGACACATGCAGCAGGGGTCAGGTTGCTGCCCTGCCTCATTCTCCGGTTCGGTCCCTCTGTCTCCTTTGCCAATCATGTGATCTATTGGGTTATTCTTTAAAAAAAAAAAAAAAAGTGCGGTCTTATCACAGAAGAGAAAAATTCACCTGGGGTGGAGGTCACTTCAGGTCTCTTTGCTAGTGCAGGCATGTATTAAATGTCACATTGGCAAGGCTTCAAGAAAGAATTTCTCGTGGAAATTCTTGCCATTCTCACAGGATATGTCCTTTTTCTGCTGCAAAAGAACACCATTGTCAAGGAATAAGAAAAAGCTTGGGCTCACATGAAAAGAAGAAAGTCACATCAATGCCAATCAAAGAGTGAAGTCTCCTGATAGCATAATCAATTTTCTTGTTAAGGTACAGGTGATTATACTGTGACTAGACACAGCCATCAAGGTTGCCCCTGTCTGGCTGATGAGCTCGCTTTAACTGAGTGTACTCTCATAGCCAGAAATGAAAGGTTGGACTATGCTGGGTAGGTTTCTCTGTGGGTGTATACATGCATGGGCATCTTTAAGAAAAAGCAATATGCAAAAACGAGTGGCTATGAACTCGATTAATCAGGGAGGGGTTATTTGCATAACAAAAGAATTTGCCACGGGTCTCTTACACATAAAGGACCCCAGGTCTTGGAGAATCAGAGAGGCGTTAGAGATATTTCGAGGGAAGTCAGCTGGCCATGTCTTTCAGGATGGCATAACCTATGTGTGGGTAACCTAGTCTAGAATATGTTTCTTGGACTTGGATAAGCAGAAGCTCAATCTGGAAATACAGAGTTGACTGGGCTCTGTGGGACTGACTGCTATTAATTTAACTCTTAAAAGACTAAAGTGTAACCAGTTGTCAATTTGTTGGTTTACTATGGGAACTCCTCTTTCCATTAATTCAACAAGTATTTATTGAGTGCCTTCTATAGGCTTTAATTTCCTGTCCTCATGGTGCATACATTTTGGTGGGCTTGGGGAAATAGATAATAAACAAATAAGTATATAACATGTCAAGAGACCCTGAGTGATACAAATGATTAAATACTTGGCTACTAACCAAAAGGTTGATGGTTTGAGTGCACCCAGAGGTACCTTGGAAGAAAGACCTGGCCATCTACTTCTGAAAGGTCACAGCCACTGAAAACTCTATGGGATACAGTTGACCCTGACACACATGGGGTCACCATGAGTTGGATTTGACTTGATGGCAACCGGTTTGGTTTTTATATTTCAGGTGGTGATATGAGCTATGAGAAAAATAAGATAGGTTAAGGGGAAGAGGAACTTTGGGGTGGGGTGGGGATAGGGGGTTGTAGCTATTCTATTTATTGAGTCCTCTTATGCCCTGGCCAGAGTTCATGTCCCCAGTAGGGTCGCTTCATGGTGACCTACCTCTGTCCTTGACAATTACTGCCTTTGGGTCTTTTCCTGGACCATTTTATATCCCTACTCATTCAGCAGCAATAGGAATTTATTTTATTCCTTAGTTATCTTTAAGGCTCACTTTCAAAATCTAACTTACCCCATCCATCATCTTTGTGCTCAGGTCATAGATCCCATTATGTAAGTACAGTCTGTGCACTGGATATTGAAGAAGGCGGTGACCCTTGAGCTGAGTTTAGCCTGGCCGGTCACACTTAGCTGAAGGATCCTCTAGTCACGCACCAAAGAGGCTGACATTTTGCCTGTTGGCATTTTGACCATCATTTTGTCATTTCACTCCTTTGTTGTTACTGCTCATGCTTGGTGCTGAATGTTGCTGTCTGCCTGTACCCACTGTGAGAAGCCTTTGACGAAGGTGACATCAAGAGAGACAGAGAGTTCACCCCAGGAAGGAGACATTAAAAATCCATACAGGGCAGGGAGAGTGGTAAGAGGGAGAGAGCAGGCTGCGTGCAGTACCAGCCATAAAACAGTAGCAGTGAAACAATAAAACAAACCGCTACGGGAACAGGGGACACAGCTCTACACACAGGGCAGGTGACCCATGGACTGTTGGAGAGCCAGCCCGAGGGACTCCAGCCTATCCTCATGGGGCCTCTCCACACCTATTTGCAAAAGGCCAGTTGGAACAGGTTGGCACAGAGTGGCACCTGAATGTGAGAGCCACCCCCCCCCCCCCGGCACCTGCACGGACCACTGATATCTCTCAAGGAAACAGCTTTCCCTTCTACAGAATTGTCCCCTCATGGGAATCGGAAATGGCTAGGACGCCTTGCAGGGGCCATGATATTACCTCAAATTGAAATCTCTTGACATAAACTGGGGGTCCCAGAATTAGTGTGGCATCCCCAGGAACACTCTGGACTAAGTGTTTAGACGGTGGGCAGTTTGGAGATTGTGTGCTCTACTAACCCATTGCCATCAAGTCGATTCCAATTCATAGTGACACTAGAGGACAAAGTAGAACTGCTCCACAGGATTTCCAAGGCTGTAAATCTTTAGGAAAGCAGACTGCCACAGCTTTTGCCCTTGGAGTGATTGGCTTGTGGGTTTCAACTGCCGACCTGTTGGTTAGCTGCCGAGCACTTAACCATTGTCCCACCAGGGATCCCTCACGTGCCCTGCTAGAGCCTGGTTTTCACACACTTGAGCTCATTTATTCCTCACAACCCCACAAGGTCTTTTTCACCTCACTGAGGAAACTAAATTTCCCACAGCTCTGGTGGTTTGCTTACTGTCAAAGCATGGCCTGTAAGTGGCAAATCCAACATCCAAATCCAGGCATTTTTATGCAAAGTTTACTTGTTCCTATGTTCATTTACTCAGTAAGCGAGTGTTGAGTACACCATATGTCAAGCACTGTGGTGGGCAGGAGATGAGTAAGACGTTTTTCTTGTCCTCAGGGTATCCCTGTCTAGCACAGTGGTTCCCAAGCCTGCCTCGTCACTGAATTCCCCCAGGGAGATCTTTTTTTCTTTTTTTACTGTTGTTGAGAATATACACAGCAGAACACACACCAATTCAACAGTTTCTACATGTACAATTCAGTGAAGTTGATTATATTCTTTGCGTTGTGCAACCATTCTCACCCTCCTTTTCTGAGTTGTTCCAGGGAGATCTCTTTATTGGAAATCCTTAGTCTCAGGTCTGACGGACTAAATCTGGATCTCCAGGTTGGGGCAAATGCCATCGGCCAAGTACCTGCCTTCAACCTCTGCTTGATCTGACCCAGCATCAGGCTCAGGAAAGGCTAACTCCAGAGAATGAGAGAAGTCTCCTTTTGCGCAGGTGAGTCTTAGGGAGCAGGGATCAATTCTAGAATAGGATTTAGTGTCAGGGTCAGTTGGGGAATCACCAGACCCACTGAGCACATATGAATTTCTTTTATTCTGTTATGGATTGAATTCTGTTCCCCCTAAAACATATGTTGGAATCCTAACCCCTATACCTGCAAATGTAATGGGATGGGATGGGATGGGATGGGATGGGATGGGATGGGATGGGATGGGATGGGATGGGATGGGATGGGATGGGATGGGATGGGATGGGATGGGATGTAATGATGTAATGTAATGTAATGTAGTAATGTAATGTAATGTAATGTAATGTAATGTAATGTAATGTAATGTAATGTAATGTAATGTAATGTAATGTAAATACCTTCCATAATGCAATCTAATCAATCAATAGTTGAGGCCACACCAGTGTAGGGTGAACCCTAAACCTAATCATGTCTGGGTTATATAAAGAACAGCACAGACACAGAGACCTGGGGTGGGTGGGAAGGGGGAGCAGTGGGAGAAGACAGACACTATCTGACCACTGTGGAGACAGATGAACCTACAAGCCCAGCAGAGGAACTCTAAGGATTGCCGTCAGCTACAAGCTGAAATAGGCAAAGAGGAACCTCCCCCTAGAGTCATACCCTGAATTTGAACTTCTAGCCTCCTAAATTGTGTGAAAAAAAATTCCTGTTCTTCAAAGCCACCCACTTGTGGTATTTCTGTTATAGCAGCATTAAGAAACTAAGACATATTCCAAAGGTGGAATTCCCATCGAATTCTCTCACTGTGAAAGGGAATTTGGCAAGGTAGCATAGAAAAGTAAGAAATGCTTGAGGTTTGATGTAAGATGCCCCAAGTTTATATGACCTTGAGCAAGCCATCTAAACTCTCTGAACTTTCATTTCCTCATCTGACAAATGAGGGCAATAATATAGTCTTGCCCTGTCTACCTCCCAGTGGGGCCCTTATATGGCACAAATGGATTGTGCTCAACTACTAAGTAAAAGGTTAATGATTTTAACCCACCTGGCAATCCTATGGGAGAAAGACCTGGCAATCTGCGTCTGTAAAGATTATAGCCAAGAAAACCCTATAAAGCAGTTCGACACTGGAACATGTGGGTTGCCATGAGTCAGAATTCACTTGATGGCAATAGGCTTGGTTTGGGTTTTGTCTGCCTCCCTGGGTCACATGCGTCTTTCAGCTTGTCATACTGTGGTGGCTTGTGTGTTGCTGTGATACTGGAAGCTACGCCACTGGTATTTCAAATACCAGCAGAATCACCCACGGTGAACAGGTTTCAGTGGAGCTTCCAGGCTAAGACAGACTAGGAAGAAGGACCTGGGGGTGAACTTCTGAAAAAATTAGCCAGTGAAAGCCTTATGAAGAGCGGTGGAACATTAGTTTATATAGTGCAGAAGATGAGCCCCTCAGTTTGCAAGAACCAGGGAAAAGCTGCCTCCCCAAAGAAGAGTCAACCTTACAGATGTGGATGGAGTGAAGCTTTCAGGACCTTTCTTTGCTGATGTAGCAGGACTAAAAATGTGAAGAAACCCATGCTAACACCCACTAATAACCAGAATGTGGAATATATGAAGTATGAATCTATGAAAATAGGAAGTTGTCAAAAATGAAATGGAATGATTGAAAATAGATATCCTAGGCATTAAGGAGCTGAAGTGGACTGGTAGTAACCATTCTGAATCAGACAATCATATGGTCTACTGTGCCAGGTACTGTGATGGATCGTTTGATGTGGCTTTTCTCACCATGGTCTTGTAACTCCCTCCCAAGTGGCTGGGCAAGACTGTGCAAATAAGGTAATTGTGGCCCACCAGAGGGACTGGTCAGTTTTGCCACCCCACTAGGCTTAAAATGAGCCATCCCAGGGGTGGCAGGAAAGGATATCACCACCACCATGGAAGAAGAGCCAGAAGTAGAAAATGCCCTTAGGACCCAGTATCCCTGCTCTGAGAAACTCCTGGAACCAGCAGGCGGGGAGAGAAAGAAACAGAGAGAAAGAGCTATAACACTGAAGATGGTGAGAAGCTGTGCAGAGAAACTTCAGCGGGAAAGACATGTAGAAGATACAGCAGGAGACACTGACAGGATATGGCACAGTGATCTCCTTGGTCCATGGAGTGAGGAAGGAGTACTGTGTTAGTCATCTAGCGCTGCCATAACAGAAATACCATGAGTGCATGGCTTTAACAAAGAAAAATTTTTCTCAGAGTCTAGTAGGTTACAAGTCCAAATTCAGGGTGTGGGCTCCAGGGGAAGGCTTTCTCTCTCTGTTGGCTCTGGAGGAAGGTCCTTCTCCTCAGTCTTCCCCTGATTGAAGAGATTTTCAGGCGCAGGGACTCTGTGTCCAAAGGACGTGCTCTGTTCCTTGTGCTGCTTTCTTGGTGGTGTGAGGTCCCCAACTCTCTGCTTGGTTCTCTTTCTTTTGTCTCTTGAGAGATAAAAGGTGGTGCAAGGCCACACCCCAGGAAACTCCCTTTTCATTGGATCAGGAATGTGACCTGGTAAGGGTGTTACAATCCCACCCTAATCCTAACATAAAATTACAATCCCAAAATGGAGGACAACCACACAATACTGGGAATCATGGCCTAACCAAGTTGATATACATATTTTTGGGGGCCATAATTCAATCCATGACAAGTACCTTTGGGCAGGAGGCTTGCTGGTGGAGTACAGTGCCTCTGGGCACTTGGTGGAGCTAGGTTTGCTGACCCACGGAGCTAGAGCTGAACACCTTTGGGCTGAGGCTTACTGGCAAAGTTGGGTGCCTCTGGGCACTTACAGGCAGAGGTACAGGAGCTTTGTAACACTTGCCCTAGCAGGGCAGAGGCCGAGGGGCCAGAGAGAGGCATGCCTGCAGGTGCAGCAGAAAAGAAGCTATCCTGATGTAAGAACTGTATCCTGAACGTTCTTGAACCTGAGTTTTAACCTGTTATTCCATAATAAATGCCATAACTGTGAGTATGGTCTGTGAGTTCTCTGTGGGCATTGCAACAAATTATTGAACCCAGCAGAGAAGTAGAGAGTACTGTGGGAGGGACTGTTGGTGTCAGAATTGGTAAAGACGGAAGAGAGAGGAGGCATATCTGACCTCTGCCTCATAGGAATCAACCTTGGGCTGTTGATCTTGATTCTCCTTCCCCCCTGTGAAGTTAGAGGAGATAAGATACCCCCTCCACTCCATGTTTGCAGTTGAACGGAGTCAGAGGCGGAGATTGTTGCAATGGTGCCAAACTCATGAAAGGATGGGACTTTGTAAGAGAAAGAATGAAGAGGCTTGGGAAGTGAAACTTTTGATTCTTAGATGATTATATTGGTTGTTGTTACCTGTTATGGCTGAAAGGAAAGTTATACTGCAACTGAGGGGAGACAAGCTGCTGCTGAAGTGGCTCTGGGCAAGGGCCAGGTCAGTTAAATGGGATAATTGATATAGGGCCAAGGTGTTCCAGTTCCACCCAGCCAGAGGTCCAAGGCCATAGGCATATGAATGAGAAGATAGTCAAAGGGTGGAGAAGAGAAGATGAAATGTTTTAAAAAGGGCTATGTGTTTAGGATTATGTGTTTATTTGAAGGTACTATGTATATTGAATGTTTCTCTTACCTAGTGTTGTAAAGCAGACCTAAGTGTATGACAGAAATGAATATTGCGTATTATGAATTACAGAGAACATGTAACTCTGCCATCAGCCAATATTTGATTGAATTTGCTAAAAGGGGAACTAGGATTTGCCCGGAAGAAACACAGACTGTTGGTTCGAATGCAGTAGCTCTATGTATAGAGTGGGGTTCTTAGGTCTAAACCCTGAGCCCCACCCAGAATCCTTCAGAGTCAGGAAATTTGCATGTGAAAAGACATGCAGAACAACCCAGAACTGCTGAGAGAACAGAAGATTTGCATTTGAAGGAAGGACCTACAGAGAAAAAAAAAAATGGCTGTTTTTGCTTTTCGAATTTCAAGCAAGTGGTTTGCCTTTGGGTACACTGAACAGGAAAAGTCAGTGCTCATCAGAACCGCCTTCGTGGACTGAAAGTTAAAGGGAGCTGGTGAATAAACAGCCTGGTATACTCACCTTTTTTTTTTTTTATACTCACCTGTGGTGACCTCCTGGGGCCATGAAATGAGTGGAAGGAAGTAGGAGAGGTGTAGCAATGAAAAGATGGGCTGAGTTTAGACATGTTCCATTGGCACCCATTGACCTAGCCTGCAGGGGCTAGGAATGAGACAGAGAGAGGAAGTACAGGGAGTTGTATGGTCTCCTGAATTTATGGGTGGGGCCCATTGACCTAGCCTAAGGGGGCTAGGGACGAGAGAGGAAGAGAAGGGGGGCTGTCTGATCTGAAGTGGCAGGAGATGTGCATGGACTAACGCTGGTAACCATTATGACCTAGCTTGGATGGCTAGGGATGAGCAGACCGGAACCTGGCCAAATGAAGAGGAATGTGTTTGACACTGTGAGCCGGTATAGATTGCTGCAATTTGATGGCTAGCTCAGGAACGAACATTGCTTATGGAGGCAGATACTCAAAGTTCCAGCCAAAACAGAAGATTTAAGACCAAGGAACATGCTTGCCTCCTCTGAGCACTGGACCAGTGCCTCCTCTGAGCACTGGTTTGATAGGGATGGGCAATTTAAATATTGGCTCTCTAAAACAGGGGGAGATAAAGGCATGAAATGGCTGGCTTACACATTTTCATGGGTGTGTTCACACAAAAATGAGGGAGACAAGGTAGGATCCCCACTGAATAGATTTATCTTTTCCAGATAGGTCTGGGGAAGAGTGGGTTAGTGAAGACACTAGAAGGGTATATAATGATTCAGTCGTGAGTGTTGAATGGTAACAGGATTGTGATCGTAAAAACTATAATTGTAGGTGCAGTAACTATGAAAGAATGGACTAAGGGGGAGGCATTACTGGACTGGAGTACAGTAGCTGAACCTAAACTCCCTTAAAGATTTTATTATGCTGATACGTCGTGAGGCTCAGAAAAAGGGAATAATCTTCTTTCAATTAAATTTTGTCAGACACCAGGAAGGTTGAAACCAAGATAACTTTTGGAGAACCTGACCAGATCAGATGGACACCTGCAGCATACCTGAACGACTGGTACCTGAGTAACCTCACCCTTAGGACTCTTTGTCCTACAAAAGGACTAATTGTTAATGACTATTTTGGGCTGGTGAAATGATTGGGAGGGGAAAGTTATCCTCCAAGTATGAAAGAACCATAGCTGGAAAAGCCAGGGGGTGGCCAGTGGTGCAATGGATTGTTTTGTGTGGTCTTTCTTGCCATGGTCTTGTACCCCCCACCCAAGTGATTGGGCAGGACCACGCAAATAAGATGTTTATGGCCCACCAAAGGAATTGGTCAATTTTTCCATCCTACTAGGCTTAAAATGAGTCATCCTAGGAGTAAGAAGAGAGGATCTCACCACCTCCAAGGAAGAAAAACAAAACATCCTTTGAACATGGGATCCCTGTGCTAAGAAACTCCTGAGAACAGGAGATCAAGAGAGAGAAAAAGAAAGAGATAGAGAGAGACAGAGCTATAACACTGAAGTTGGTGAGAAGAGGCAGCAGAGAAATGGCAGCAGGAGAGACCAGCAGGAGACAGCACACTGTGATTCCCAGAGCAAGAAAGCTGAGTCCCTTTGACTAGGAGCCTTGCTGGTAGGGTAGGGTACCTTTATGACATGTGGTAGAATTAGTTTTGCTAACCCACAGAACTAGAGCTGAGCACCTTAGGGCTGAGGCTTACTGCAGAGTGTGGTGCCTCTGGGCACTTATATTAAAAAAAAAAAAAAGCAAAATATTAATTTCTGACAAAATAGACTTTAAAATTAAATACACCACTAAGGATAAGGAAGAACACTATATAATGATTAAAGTGACAATATGCCAGGAGAATATAAGCATATTAAATATTTATGCACCCAGTGACAGGGCTGCAAGATACATAATACAAACTCTAACAGCATTGGAAAGTAAGATAGACAGCTCCACAATTATAGTAGGAGACTTCAACACAACACTTTTGGTGAAGGACAGAACATCCAGAAAGAGTCCCAATAAAGACACGGAAGACCTAAATGTCACAATCAACCAACTTGATCTCACAGACATATAGAATACTCCACCCAACAGCAACCAAGTATACTTTCTTTTCTAGTGCACATGGAACATTCTGTAGAATAGACCACATATTAAGTCATAATGCAACCCTTAGCAGAATCCAAAACATCAAAATATTACAAAGCATATTCTGTGACCATAAGGCCATAAAAGTAGAAATCAATAACAGAAAAAGCAGTGAAAAGAAATCAAATACTTTGAAACTGAAAAATACCCTGCTCAAAAAAGACTGGATTATAGAAGACATCAAGGATGGAATAAAGAAATTCATAGAATCCAATAAGAATGAAAACACTTCCTATCAGAACCTTTGGGACCCAGCTAAAGCAGTGCTCAGAGGTCAATTTATATCAATAAAAGCACACGTACAAAAAGAAGAAAATGCCAAAATCAAAGAATTATCCCTACGACTTGAACAAATAGAAAAAGGACAACAGAAGAAACCCTCAGGCACCAGAAGAAAGCAAATAATAAAAATTAGAGCAGAATTAAATGCAATAAAGATCAGAAAAACAATTGAAAGAGTTTAAAAAAAAAAAAAAAAAAACCAAAAGCCGGTTCTTTGAAAAATTAACAGAATTGATAAACCATTGGCAAAACTGACAAAAGAAAAACAGGAGAGGAAATAAATAACCCAAATAAGAAATGAGATGAGAGATATCACAACAGAGCCAACTGAAATTAAAAGAATCACGCCAGATTACTACAAAAAATTGTGCTCTAAGAAATTTGAAAACCTAGAAGAAATGGATGAATTTCTAGAAACACACTACCTACCTAAACAAACACAAACAGAGTTAGAACAAGTAAATAAACACATAACAAAAGAAGAAATTGAAAAGGTAATCAAAAAACTCCCAACAAAAAAAAGCCCTGGCCAAGACAGCCTCACGGCAGAGTTCTACCAAACTTTCAGAGAAGAGTTAACACCACTGCTACTAAAGGTAGTTCAGAGCATAGAAAAGGACGGAATACTCCCAAACGCATCCTATGAAGCCAGTGTATCCTTAATACCAAAACCAGGTAAAGACACCATAAAAAAAAAAAAAAAAGGAAAATCACACATCTATATTCCTCATGAACTTAGATGCAAAAATCCTCAATGAAATTCTAACCCAGAAAAACTCGTCGAGTCGATTCCAACTCATAGCGACCCAATAAGACAGAGTAGAACTGCCCCATAGAGTTTCCAAGGAGCTAGCCAATAGAATTCAACAACATATCAAAAAAATAATTCACCATGACCATGTGGGATTCATACCAGGTATGCATTAGAAAAACAATCAATGTAATCCATCATATAAATAAAACAAAAGACAAGAGCCACAAGATCTTATCAATTGATGCAGAAAAGGCATTTGACAAAGTTCAACACTCATTCATGATAAAAACTCTCAGCAAAATAGGAATAGGCAGAAAATTCCTCAACATAATAAAGGGCATTTATACAAAGCCAATAGCCAACATCATCCTAAATGGAGAGAGCCTGAAAGCATTCTCCTTGAGGTCCAGAACCAGACAAGGATGCTCTTTATCACCACTCTTATTCAACATTGTTCTGGAGGTCCTAGCCAGAGCAATTAGGCTAGGTAAAGAAATAAAGGGCATCCAGATTGATAAGGAAGAAGTAAAAGTATCAGGATATAACGCAAACATACAAAAATCAGTTGGATTCCTCTACACCAACAAAAAGAACATCGAAGAGGAAATCACCAAATCAATGCCATTTACAGTAGCCCCCAAGAAGATAAAATACTTAGGAATAAATCTTACCAGAGATGTAAAAGACCTATACAAAGAAAACTACAAGACACTACTGCAAGAAGCTAAAAGAGTCCTACATAAGTGGAAAAGCATACCTTGCTCATGGATAGGATGACTTAACATTGTAAAAATGTCTATTCTACCCAAAGCGATCTATTGATACAATACAATTCCGATCCAAATTCCAACGACATTTTTTAATGAGATGGAGAAACAAATCACCAACTTCATATGAAAGCGAATGAAGCCCGGGATAAGTAAAGCATTACTGAAAACAGAAGAAGAAAGTGGGAGGCCTCACTCTACCTGATTTTCGAGCCTATTATATTGCCACAGTAGTCAAAACAGCCTGGTACTGGTATAACAACAGATATATACACCAATGGAACAGAATTGAGAATCCAGACGTAAATCCATCCTCATATGAGCAGCTGATATTTGACAAAGGCCCAAAGTCAGTTAAATGGGGAAAAGATAGTCTGTTTAACAAATGGTGCTGGCATAACTGGATATCCATGTGCCAAAAAATGAAACAAGACTCATACCTCACACCATGCACAAAAACTAACTCAAAATGGATCAAAGACCTAAATAGAAAATCTAAAACGATCAGGATCATGGAAGAAAAAATAGCAACAATGCTAGAAGCCCTAATACATGGCATAAACAGTATACAAAATATTACTAAGAAACACTAGAAGAGAAACTAGATAACTGGGAGCTTCTAAAAATCAAACACCTATGCTCATCCAAAGACTTCACCAAAAGAGTAAAAAGATTACCTTATGGAGTAAGAAAAAGTTTTTAGCTATGACATTTCCAATCAGGCTCTGATCTCTAAAATCTACATGTTACTGCAAAAACTCAACTACAAAAAGACAAATAACCCAATTAAAAAATGGGCAAAGGACATGAACAGACACTTCACTGAAGAAGACATTCAGGTAGCTAACAGATACATGAGGAAATGCTCACCATCATTAGCCATTAAAGAAATGCAAATCAAAACTACAAGGAAATTCCATCTCACTCCAACAAGGCTGGCATTCCTCCAAAAAAAAACACAAAATAATAAATGTTGGAGAGGTTGTGGAGAGACTGGAACACTTATACACTGCTGCTGGGAATATAAAATGGTACAACCACTTGGGAAATTGATTTGGCGCTTCCTTAAAAAGCTAGAAATAGAACTACCATATGATCCAGCAATCCCACTCCTTGGAATATATCCTAGAGAGATAAGAGCCTTTTAACTGGAATATAAGCTAGAGAGATAAGAGCCTTTAAACGAACACACATAGGCTCACCCATGTTCATTGCAGCACTGTTTACAATAGTAAAAAGATGGAAGCAACCAAGGTGCCCGTCAACAGATAACTGGATAAATAAATTGTGGTGTATTCACACAATGGAATACTATGCATGGATAAAGAACAATGATGCATCCATGAAACATTGCATAACATGGAGGAATCTGGAAGGCATTATGCTGAGTGAAATTAGTCAGTTGCAAAAGGTAAAATATTGTATGAGGCCACTATTATAAGAACTGAAGAAATAGTTTAAACAGAGAAGAAAATATTCTCTGATGATTACGAGGAGGGGGAGGGAGGGAGGGAGGAAGAAGGTGATTTACTAATTACATAGTAAAAAAAAAATTACATAGTAGACAAGAATTAATTTAGATGAAGGAAAGGACAACACAAAATACAGGAGAGATCAGCACGACTGGACTAAACAAAAAGCAAAGAAGTTTCCTGAATAAACTGAACACTTTGGAGGCCAGGGTAGCAGGTGTGGGGGTTTGGGGACCATGGTTTCAAGGGACATCTAGGTCAACTGACATAATAAAATCTATTAAGAAAACTTTCTACTTCCCCCTTTGGAGAGTGGCTTCTGGGGTCTTAAATGCTAGAAAGTGGCCATCTAAGATGCATAAATTGGTCTCAACCCACCTGGAGCAAAGGACAGTGAAGAACACTAAAGGCACAAGGTAATTATGAGCCCAAGAGACAGAAAGGGCCACATAAACCAGAGACTACATCAGCCTGAGACCAGAAATACAAGATGGTGCCCAGCTACAACCGAAGACTACCTTGACAGGAAACACAACAGACAACCCCTGAGGGAACAGGAGAGCAGTGCGATACAGACGTCAAATTCTCATAAAAAGACCAGACTTAGTGGTCTGACTGAGACTAGAAGGATCCTGGAGGTCACACTGCCAAGACCTTCTGTTAGCCCAAAAGAGGAACCATTCCCAAAGCCAACTCTTCAGACAAAGATTGGACTGGACTATGGGATAGAAAACGATACTGATGAGGAGTGAGCTTCTTGGATCAAGTAGACACATGAGACTATTCGTGCAGCTCCTGTCTGGAGGGGAGATCAGAGGGCAAAGGGGGTCAGAAGCCGGCCAAATGGACATGAAAATAGAGAGCAGAGAGAAGGAGTGTGCTGTCTCATTATGGGGAGAGCAACTAGGAGTATATAAAAAATATATAGCAATGCGTATATAAATTTTTGTATGAGAGACTGACTTGTAAACTTTCACTTAAAGCACAATGAAAATTAAAACAAAACAAAACAAAAAACCAAACCCATTGCCATCAAGTCAATTGTGACTCATAGTGACCCTATAGGACAGAGTAGAACTGCCCCCTAGGGTTCCCAAGAGTTGCTGGTGGATTTAAACTGCCAACCTTTTAGTCAGCAGTCGAGTTCTAAACCACTGTGCCACCAATGCTCCTTGGGCACTTACAGGCAGAGCTAAAACAGCTTTGTAACACTTGCCCAAGCAGGGCAAAGGCCAAGGGGCCAGAGAGAAGCATGCCTGCAGGCACAGCAGAAAATAGGCTATGCTGCTGGAAGAACTGCATTATGAGCATTCCTCAACCTGAATTGTAACCCTTTGCTTCCCAAATAAACCCATAACTGTGAGTATGGTCTGTGAGTTCTGTGTGGCCATTGGAAGGAATTATCGAACCCAGCAGAGAAGTGGAGAGCGCAGTGTGAGAGATGGTTGGTTTCAGAATTGGAAAAGACAGCAGAGAGGGGAGGCATGCCTGACCTCTGCCTCATAGGAATCAGCCTTGGGCTGTTGATCTTGATTCTCTTTCCCCCTATTGAAGTTAAAGGAGGCCAGACACCACCCCCACACCATTTTTACACTAGGAATGACAAATTGAAGAGGAATTACACCACGTTCATCATCAGAAAGAACATTTCAAGAGCTACCCTGAGGAACAATGCTGTCAGTGACAGGATAATATCCATACACCTACAAGGAAGACCAGTTAATATGACTATTATTCAAATTTATGCACAACTAATGACTAAGATGAAGAAACTGAAGATTTTTACCAACTTCTGCAGTCTGAAATTGATCAAACATGCAATCAAGGTGCATTGATAATTACTGGTGATTGGAATGCAAAAGTTGGAAACAAAGAAGGCTCAGTAGTTGGAAAATATAGCCTTGGTGATAGAAATGGCACGAGAGGTCACATGACAAAATTCTGCAAGACTAATGACCTATTCATTGGAAATACCTATTTTCGACAACATAAAAGGTGTCCTCACGTGGACCTCACCAGATGGAATATACAGGAATGAAAGTGACTACATCTGTGGAAAGACAGTGGAGAAGCTCTGTATCATCAGTCAGAAGAAGGCTAGGGGCCAATTGTGGAACAGAGCATCAATTGTTCATATGCAAGTTCAAGTTAAAGCTGAAGAAAATTAAAACAAGTCCATGAGAGCCAAAGCATGACCTTGAGTATATCCCACCTGAATTTGGAGACCATCTCAAGGTTAGATTTGAAGCATTGAACGCTAATGATCAAAGACCAGGTTAGTTGTGGAATGATATTAAGGGCATTATACATGAAGATAGCAAAAAGTCATTAAAAAGACAGGAAAGAAAGAAAAGACCAAAATGGATGTCAGAGGAGGCTCTGAAACTTGCTCCTTAATGTAGAGTAGCTGAAGCAAAAGGAAGGAAATGATGAGGTAAAAGAGCTGAACAGAAGATTTCAAAGGGTGGCTGGAGAAGACTAAGTAAAATATTATAATGAAATGTGCAAAGACCTGGAGTTAGAAAGCCAAAAGGGGAGAACACAGTCTACATTTATCAAGCTGAAAAAATTGAATAAAAATTCAAGCCCGGAGTTCCAATTCTGAGGGATTCTATGGGCAAAATATTGAATGATGCAGGAAGCATCAAAAGAAGATGGAAGAAATGCACAGAGTCACTATACCAAAAGGAATTGGTCAACATTCAACCATTTCAAGAGGTAACATATGATCAGGAATGAGCGTACTGAAGGAAGAAGTCCAAGCTGCACTAAAAGGAATGGTGAAAAACTAGGCTCCAGGAACTGATGGAATACCAACTGAGATGCTTCAACAAGTGGGTGTAGTGCTGGAAGTGCTCACTTGTCTATGCCAAGAAATTTGGGAAACCCTATGGTGGCGGGGGCCAAGATGGCTGACTAGGTAGATGCTACCTCAGATCCCTCTTGCAACAAAGACTCGGAAAAACAAGTGAATCGATCACATACATGACAATCTACGAACCCTGACCAACAAACACAGATTTAAAGAGTTGACCTGAGTGACAGAGGTGGAGAACGAACAACTACGGGGAAGCAGAGACTGTTTTCAGAACCTGGAGCCAGCGTCCCAGTCAGGTAATCTTGGCGCCAGGCTTAGGATTGGGCGCAGGGAAGCTGAAAACAACATCCTGTGACGGCGCAAACATGGGGCGCAGCCCTACACCCTGAACTGACCTCGGGAGGGGGTCCAGCCAGTCAGCGTGGGCGGCGCGGTGACACGGCTGGCGGGAGGAGAAGTTGCTGGGAGGCAGCGACTGGTTTTGGAGCCAGGAGTGCAGCGTCCCAGGCGGGGAACCTTGGCGCCGGGCTTTGGACTGGACGCAGGGGAGCTGAGCACCACATCCTGTGATGGCGCAAACACGGGGCGCAGCCCTACACCCCTGAACTGACCCCGGGAGGGGGCCCAGCCAGTCTGCGCAGGTGGAGCGGTAACGCGGCTGGCGGGAGGAGAAGTCCCTGGGAGGCAGCGACTGTTTTTGGAGCCGGGAGTGCAGCGTCCCAGCCGGGGAACCTTGGCACTGGGCTTTGGACTGGCAGAGGAGGAACTGACCGTGGCTTCTGCGGGCCTGACCCTCGGGCGCAATCTCTACCCAGCCAGCGCACACGAGTGATGCGCCCCTCGGGAATCTCAGGTAAAACAGTCATCTCAAGCAAGATAAGTAACTTTGTCTATATTCCGGGGTGCTACTCTCTCCTGTTTTTCTGAACCCTCCCCTCCCCTTCCCAGGCGGCTTCATTAACATTGGAATTTCCTGAGCCAGAGGGAGAACTGCTCCGCGGTTTTTCTTTTCCCTTTTTTTTGGTCTTTTCCTAACCCATTCTTCCGGCCTGAGAGAAGCAATCACAAAAAACCCAGGGACCAAAAACCCTTTCCTAATTGGACTAAAAACACAGAACCAGCTCCAGCCAAGCATATGTGATCCACAGTCTCCGGCTTTCATCCCTACAGGGAACAAGGTGGCTATTATAATGCAAAGGCATTTCTGATAGGGATCTGACTGCATTTTTTTTTTAGCGGATTTACTGGAAAGGCAAGTTTCCCAGGTCTGATATCTCTGCGTATTCAACAGAGCCCTAACTGACCCACAACAGGGAACAGAGGGCTGAAGCTCCCCCCAGACCACCTAGCCTCCTGCCTTAGGGGACTAAGGAGGGTGACACCTACCAATCAGTGGAGGTACTTGCATTGGGAGCCTAAGGTACAGCTGCAGAGCCCACCCACCAAGGTGCTTTAGGGATAGAGACACACCTACCTCACTGACACTTGGGGGAAGCCTGTCAGCATCCTGCCCCCCCGGAGTGTGAATCTCAGCTGCTACTAGAATCTGGTGCACACAACTATCACCACTACTTCTCAAGGTGTATAGGTGAAAGAGTGCATCACACACTTGAAAACCCAAAATCAGATTCTACTCAAGAATAGTGAATGGACTCAGGCGTATATATCTGGTAACAGCCCAAGCCAGCTGGTAATAGGTCATAAGTAAGTCAAGGGCTACAACAATCAAGACAGCACAATCTAGTAGCCCATCCACGTATATTGAAAGAAAACAAAACAAGATAAGACTCAGCGAGCAAATATAGAATAAATCACCACAGTATCTTAGCGATGGCTCGGAGACAGCAGTCGATATCAAACCACATAAAGAAGCAGACCATGACTGCTTCTACAACCCCCCAAACAAAAGAATCAAAATCTTTCCCAAATGAAGATACAATCCTGGAATTATCAGATACAGAATATAAAAAACTAATTTACAGAATGCTTCAAGACATCAGGGATGACCTCAGAAATGAAATAAGGCAAACTGCAGAAAAAGCCAAGGAACACACTGATAAAACAGTTGAAGAACTCAAAAAGATTATTCAAGAACATAGTGGAAAAATTAATAAGTTGCAAGAATCCATAGAGAGACAGCATTCAGAAATCCAAAAGATTAACAATAAAATTACAGAATTAGACAACGCAATAGGAAGTCAGAGGAGCAGACTCGAGCAATTAGAATGCAGAGTGGGACATCTGGAGGACCAGGGAATTAACACCAACATAGCTGAAAAAAAATCAGATAAAAGAATTAAAAAAAATGAAGAAACCCTAAGAATCATGTGGAACTCTATCAAGAAGGATAACTTGCATGTGATTGGAGTCCCAGAACAGGGAGGGAGGGCAGAAAACACAGAGAAAATAGTTGAAGATCTGCTGACAGAAAACTTCCCTGACGTCATGAAAGACGAAAGGATATCTATCCAGGATGCTCATCGAACCCCATTTAAGATTGACCCAAAAAGAAAATCACCAAGACATATTATCATCAAACTTGCCAAAACCAAAGATAAAGAGAAAAATTTAAAAGCAGCCAGGGATAAAAGAAAGGTCTCCTACAAAGGAGAATCAATAAGAATAAGTTCAGACTACTCAGCAGAAACCATGCAGGCAAGAAGGGAATGGGACGACGTATACAGAGCACTGAAGGAGAAAAACTGCCAGCCAAGGATCATATATCCAGCAAAACTCTCTCTGAAATATGAAGGCAAAATTAAGATATTTACAGATAAACACAAGCTTAGAGAATTTGCAAAAACCAAACCAAAGCTACAAGAAATACTAAGGGAAGTTGTTTGGTCAGAAAACCAATAATATCAGGTACCTGCACAACACAAGGTCACAGAACAGAACATCCTGATATCAACTCAAATAGGGAAATCACAAAAACAAATTAAGATTAATTTAAAAAAAAAAGCACTCAAAACAGGGAATCAGCGAAGTCAATATGTAAAAGATCACAATAATCAAAACGAGGGACTAAATACAGGTGGCATAGAACTGCCCTATGGAGAGGGATACAAGGCGATATAGGACAATACAAGTTAGGTTTTTACTTAGAAAAATAGGGGTAAATATTAAGGTAACCACAAAGAGGTATAACAACTCCATAACTCAAAATAAAAACCAAGAAAAACGTAACGACTCAGCAAACATAAAGTCAAACACTATGAAAATGAGGAACACACAAGTTACAAAGAAAAAAGTCTCAGCACAAAAAAGTAAGTGGAAAATTGAAATTGTCAACAACACACATAAAAAGGCATCAAAATGACAACACTAAACACATACTTATCTATAATTACGCTGAATGCAAATGGACTAAATGCACCAATAAAGAGACAGAGAGTCTCAGACTGGATAAAGAAACACGATCCGTCTATATGCTGCCTACAAGAGACACACCTTAGACTTAGAGACACAAACAAACTAAAACTCAAAGGATGGAAAAAAATATATCAAGCAAACAATAAGCAAAAAAGAGCAGGAGTAGCAATATTAATTTCTGACAAAATAGACTTAAAACTTAAATCCACCACAAAAGATAAAGAAGGACACTACATAATGATAAAAGGGACAATTGACCAGGAAGATATAACCATATTAAATATTTATGCACCCAATGACAGGGCTGCAAGATACATAAATCAAATTTTAACAGAATTGAAAAGTGAGATAGACACCTCCACAATTATAGTAGGAGACTTCAACACACCACTTTCGGAGAAAGACAGGACATCCAGTAAGAAGCTCAATAGAGACACGGAAGGCCTAATTACAACAATCAACCAACTTGATCTCATTGACTTATAAAGAACTCTCCACCCAACTGCTGCAAAATATACTTTTTTTTCTAGCACACATGGAACATTCTCTAGAATAGACCACATATTAGTTCATAAAACAAACCTTTGCAGAATCCAAAACATCGAAGTACTACAAAGCATCTTCTCAGACCACAAGGCCATAAAAGTGGAAATCAATAACAGAAAAATTAGGGAAAAGAAATCAAATACTTGGAAACTGAACAATACCCTCCTGAAAAAAGACTGGGTTATAGAAGACATTAAGGAGGGAATAAGGAAATTCATAGAATGCAATAAGAATGAAAACACTTCCTATCAAAACCTCTGGGACACAGCAAAAGCAGTGCTCAGAGGCCAATTTATATCGATAAATGCACACATACAAAAAGAAGAAAGAGCCAAAATCAGAGAACTGTCCCTACAACTTGAACAAATAGAAACTGAGCAACAAAAGAACCCATCAGGCACCAGAAGAAAACAAATAATAAAAATTAGAGCTGAACTAAATGAATTAGAGAACAGAAAAACAATTGAAAGAATTAACAAAGCCAAAAGATGGTTCTTTGAAAAAATTAACAAAATTGATAAACCACTGGCCAGACTGACTAAAGAAATACAGGAAAGGAAACAAATAACCCAAATAAGAAACGAGATGGGCCACATCACAACAGACCCAACTGAAATTAAAAGAATCATATCAGATTATTACGAAAAATTGTACTCTAACAAATTTGCAAACCTAGAAGAAATGGATGAATTCCTGGAAAAACACTACCTACCTAAACTAACACAATCAGAAGTAGAACAACTAAATAGACCCATAACAAAAAAAGAGATTGAAACGGTAATTAAAAAACTCCCCCAAAAAAAAGCCCTGGCCCGGATGGCTTCACTGCAGTTCTACCAAACTTTCAGAGAAGAGTTAACACCACTACTACTAAAGGTATTTCAAAGCATAGAAAATGACGGAATACTACCTAACTCATTCTATGAAGCCACCATTTCCCTGATACCAAAACCAGGTAAAGACATCACAAAAAAAGAAAATTACAGACCTATATCCCTCATGAACATAGATGCAAAAATCCTCAACAAAATTCTAGCCAATAGAATTCAACAATATATCAAAAAATTAATCCACCATGACCAAGTGGGATTTATACCAGGTATGCAAGGCTGCTTTAATATTAGAAAAACCATTAATGTAATCCACCATATAAATAAAACAAAAGACAGAAACCACATGATCTTATCAATTGATGCAGAAAAGGCATTTGACAAAGTCCAACACCCATTTATGATAAAAACTCTCACCGAAATAGGAATTGAAGGAAAATTCCTCAACATAATAAAGGGCATCTATACAAAGCCAACAGCCAACATCACTTTAAATGGAGAGAGCCTGAAAGCATTTCCCTTAAGAACGGGAACCAGACAAGGATGCCCTTTATCACCGCTCTTATTCAACACTGTGCTAGAGGTCCTAGCCAGAGCAATTAGGCTAGACAAAGAAATAAAAGGCATCCGGATTGGCAAGGAGGAAGTAAAATTATCTCTATTCGCAGATGACATGATCTTATACACAGAAAACCCTAAGGAATCCTCCAGAAAACTACTGAAACTAATAGAAGAGTTTGGCAGAGTCTCAAGTTATGAGATAAATGTACAAAAATCACTTGGATTCCTCTACATCAACAAAAAGAACATCGAAGAGGAAATCACCAAATCAACACCATTCATAGTAGCCCCCAAGAAGATAAAATACTTAGGAATAAATCTTACCAAAGATGTAAAAGATCTATATAAAGAAAACTACAAAGTACTACTACAAGAAACTAAAAAGGACCTACTTAAGTGGAAAAACATACCTTGCTCATGGATAGGAAGACTTAACATAGTAAAAATGTCTATTCTACCAAAAGCTATCTATACATACAATGCACTTCCGATCCAAATTCCAATGTCATTTTTTAATGTGATGGAGAAACAAATCACCAACTTCATATGGAAGGGAAAGAAGCCTCGGATAAGCAAAGCATTACTGAAAAAGAAGAAGAAAGTGGGAGGCCTCACTCTACCTGATTTTAGAACATATTATACAGCCACAGTAGTCAAAGCAACCTGGTACTGGTACAACAACAGGCACATAGACCAATGGAACAGAATTGAGAACCCAGATATAAATCCATCCACATATGAGCAGCTGATATTTGACAAAGGACCAGTGTCAGTTAATTGGGGAAAAGATAGTCTTTTTAACAAATGGTGCTGGCATAACTGGATATCCATTTGCAAAAAAATGAAACAGGACCCATACCTCACACCATGCGCAAAAACTAACTCCAAGTGGATCAAAGACCTAAACATAAAGACTAAAACGATAAAGATCATGGAAGATAAAATAGGGACAACCTTAGGAGCCCTAATACAAGGCATAAACAGAATACAAAACATTACCAAAAATGACGAAGAGAAACCAGATAACTGGGAGCTCCTAAAAATCAAACACCTATGCTCATCTAAAGACTTCACCAAAAGAGTAAAAAGACCACCTACAGACTGGGAAAGAATTTTCAGCTACGACATCTCCGACCAGCACCTGATCTCTAAAATCTATGTGATTCTGTCAAATCTCAACCACAAAAAGACAAACAAACCAATCAAGAAGTGGGCAAAGGATATGAACACGCACTTCACTAAAGAACATATTCAGTCAGCTAACAGATATATGAGAAAATGCTCTCGATCATTAGCCATTAGAGAAATGCAAATTAAAACTACGATGAGATTCCATCTCACTACAACAAGGCTGGCATTAATCCAAAAAGCACAAAATAATAAATGTTGGAGAGGCTGCAGAGAGATTGGAACTCTCATACACTGCTGGTGGGAATGTAAAATGGTACAACCACTTTGGAAATCTATCTGGCGTTATCTTAAACAGTTAGAAATAGAACTACCATACAACCCAGAAATCCCACTCCTCAGAATATACCCTAGAGAAATAAGAGCCTTCACACAAACAGATATATGCACACCCATGTTTATTGCAGCTCTGTTTACAATAGCAAAAAGCTGGAAGCAACCAAGGTGTCCATCATCGGATGAATGGGTAAATAAACTGTGGTATATTCACACAATGGAATACTACGCATCGATAAAGAACAATGACAAATCTGTGAACCATTTCATAACATGGAGGAACCTGGAAGGCATTATGCTGAGCAAAATTAGTCAGAGGCAAAAGGACAAATATTGTATAAGACCACTATTATAAGATCTTGAGAAATAGTACAAACTGAGAAGAACACATGCTTTTGTGGTTACGAGGCGGGGAGGGAAGGAGGGTGGGAGAGGGTTTTTTACTGATTAGTTAGTAGATAAGAACTGGTTTAGGTGAAGGGAAGGACAATACTCAATACATGGAAGCTCAGCTCAACTGGACTGGACCAAAAGCAAAGAAGTTTCCAGGATAAACTGAATGCTTCAAAGGTCAGCGGAGCAAGGGCAGGGGTTTGGGGACCACCGTTTAAGGGGACTTCTAAGTCAATTGGCAAAAGAATTCTATTATGAAAACATTCTGCATCCCACTTTGAAATGTGGCGTCTGGGGTCTTAAATGCTAACAAGCGGCCATCTAAGATGCATCAATTGGTCTCAACCCACCTGGAGCAAAGGAGAATGAAGAACACCAAGGTCACACGATAACTAAGAACCCAAGAGACAGAAAGGGCCACATGAACCAGAGACCTACATCATCCTGAGACCAGAAGAACTAGTTGGTGCCCGGCCACATCTGATGACTGCCCTGACAGGGAGCACAACAGAGAACCCCTGAGGGAGCAGGAGATCAGTGGGATGCAGACCCCAAATTCTCACAAAAAGACCATACTTAATGGTCTGACTGAGACTAGAGGAATCCCGGCGGTCATGGTCCCCAAACCTTCTGTTGGCACAGGACAGGAACCATTCCCAAAGACAACTCATCAGACATGAAAGGGACTGGACAGTGGGTAGGAGAGAGATGCTGATGAAGAGTGAGCTATTCGTATCAGGTGGACACATGAGACTGTGTTGGCATCTCCTGTCTGGAGGGGGGATGGGAGGATAGAGAGAGTTGGAAGCTAGCAAAATTGTCACGAGAGACTGGAAGGGCTGACTCATTAGGGGGAGAGCAAGTGGGAGTACGGAGTAAGGTGTATATAAACTTACATGTGACAGTTTGACTTGATTTGTAAACGTTCACTTGAAGCTCAATAAAAGTTCATAAAAAAAAAAAAAAGAAATTTGGAAGATAGCTACCTGGCCAATTGACTGGAAGTGATCCATAATTGTGTCCATTCCAAAGAAAGGTGATTCGATGGAATGTGGACATTATCAAAAAAATATCATTAATATCACATGTAAGTAAAGTTTTGCTGAAAATCATTCAAAAATGGTTGCAGCTATACATGGACAGGGAACTGCCAGAAATTCAAGGCAGATTCAAAAGAGGACATGGAATGAGGGATATCATTGCTGATGTCAGATGGATCTTGGCTGAATGCACAGAATACCAGAAAGATGTTTACCTGTGTTTTATTGACTATGCAAAGGCATTTGACTGTGTAGATTATAACAAATTAAGGATGACATTGTGAAGAACAGAAATTCCACAACAGTTAATTGTGCTCGTGAGGAACCTGTACATAGACCAAGAGACAGTCATTTGAATAGAACAAGGAGATACTATAGGTTTAAAATCAGGAACGGTGTGTGTTGGAGATGTATTCTTTCACCATGCTTATTCAATCTGTATGCTGAGAAAATAATCTGAGAAGCTGGACTATATGAAGAAGAATATGGCATCAGGATTGGAGGAAAACTCATTAAAAACCTGTGATATGGAGATGACACAACCTTGCTTGCTGAAAGTGAAGAG
Source organism: Loxodonta africana (assembly GCF_030014295.1). NCBI lineage: Eukaryota > Metazoa > Chordata > Mammalia > Proboscidea > Elephantidae > Loxodonta > Loxodonta africana. Next base: position 159,337,321 of record NC_087344.1, on the reverse strand, counting down.
GACTTGAAGGACTTACTGATGAAGATCAAAGACCACACACCGCCTTCAGTATGGATTATACCTCAACATAAAGAAAACAAAAATCCTCACAGCTGGATCAATAAGCAACAGCATGATAAACAGAGAAAAGAGTGAAGTTGCCAAGGATTTCATTTTACTTGGATTCATAATCAACACGCATGGCAGGAGCAGTCAAGAAATTAAAAGACACATTGCACTGGGCAAATCTGCTAAAGTGTTAAAAAGCAAAGATGTCACGTTGAAGACGATGGTGTGCCTGACCCAAGCCATAATATTTTCAATCACCTCATATCCGCGAGAAAAGTGGACGATGAATAAGGAAGATCAAAGAAGAGTTGATGAATTTGAATTATGGAGTTGGCAAAGAATGTTGAATATACCATGCAATTCCAGAAGATTTGAACATGCCTGCCTTGGAAGAAGTACAGCCTGAGTACTCCTTGGAAGTGAGGATGATGAGACTTCAAGTCACGTACTTTGGACATGTTACCAAGAGAGACCAGTCCCTAGAAAAAGACATTATGCTTGGTAAACTGGAGGGTCATGAAAAAAAGAGCAAGACCCTCAATGAGTTGGATTGACACAGTGGTTCCAACAATGGGCTCAAACAAAGAAATGATTGTGAGGATGGCGCAGGACTCACCAGCACCTAACAACATCAACAACCTTCCTGGGTGCAAAGATTCCAAAAGATTGGGCACATGAGCATGTGGAAGTATCTTAATGTAGGTTCTCCTGCAGTCTGCTCAAGGTGTTGGTCAACCATGGAGTGTCTTGAAGCATTCTAAGTCAAGTAGATCAAGTTTTTGCCTCTGGATGCTGGTATCGCCTCCAGAGAAGACCGAACGTGTTCCAAAGCATTAGTTGCCCTGACATCTTGCAAAATGAAGACAGAGTCTCCATTTGCTTCCTACACTCAGCCACTGTTTGAAGTGAATTCTCTGTGCCTGGCCCTTTACTTAAGGAATAAAAAAATAATAAAATTTTTGTTGAGTTATTGAAAATACTATAGAACTCAGTTTCCTGATGTATTTTGTTGACAAGTGAAATCTGGGGTACAGTTTCTAACCTTTGTTTAAGCTTGCAGTGTGCCCTTTTCTGTTTTCCAGGTGAACCCTGGCTGTCCTGACTTCAGAATTTTAGTGTTCTGAACCATCAGGTAAATTCTGTCAAGTGCGATCTGAAGTTGCTGCTTTCTCACATCTCTTTGGAAATCCTGGTGGCATAGTGGTTAAGTGCTACAGCTGCTAACCAAAGGGTCGGCAGTTCAAATCCACCAGGCGCTCCTTGGAAACTCTGTGCGGCAATTCTACTCTGTCCTATAGGGTTGCTATGAGTCGGAATCGACTTGACGGCACTGGGTTCTGTTCACTGGGTTTCCCCTCTCTATTGCCCCATGACACCGAAGGCTCCTGGGGGCAGGGGGGAGGAGCAGGGGAGGAAACAAACAAACCTCTTGGGAGTTAGAGGGAGGAAAGCCTGTCTGCTAGTCCTCCAATTCTGAGTGGAGGTTCAGCCTTTTCTTTCTAGATAGGGGCTTCTGCCTCGTTTCCATGGTTTCTTACCTTAGATGTGGATCTTATTTAATACTTAGTTTTTAATAGCTAATCCCTTCGAATGGGCTTTGGAATTATTTATTTTGCCTTTGATGAATCTGACTTCTGATCTGAAGTATTCAATCCCTCCCTGTTGGTGGATATACAGCCTGGCTGCTCTAGGTTCATAAAATTTTTCCATTAAAGGTTTCTCTCCTCTGCCAATATTTATTGCTAGAGTCGCTATTTGCCCAGAAGCTACTGTCTGTTGCATCTTCTGGGAAATGAAATTTATGTCTCCTGGCACCGGTGGGGTGACATCACTGAGGCACTGTTTACATCACCAAGTGGCATAAGCCTGGAGCCCAAGTCTCCCAGTGGATCATAAAAGCAAGGGAGATAAAGTGGGTTTGCATAAACAAACTCACTTTATATACCTCTTCTTTTCCCTCCTTGCCTGTGCTACCCCACCCCCTACTCATACTGACAGTATCATTATATAATTAGGAGAATCTTTTAAAATTTGTGTTGAGGTGCTGGATCCATATGGTGGAAGAGTGAGCAAGAAGGGGATGCCCAGGCTTCGTGTAGAGGATGTCTGCTCAAAGGGCAACAACCGTGCCTTCCCTTCGTAACACTATATAGTTTACAATTCACTCTAGTATGAACCCTGGGACACATGTTTTGCTACATTATGTGGACAGGTGATTTAACTGAGGCACTGAGACTCAGGGTTTTGCTAGTCCTTGGCAAAGCTGGGGTTCGAACCCAGCTCTTCTGACTCAAGGCTCCTCTGCCCTTCATGGCCTCCTGGTGCCTGGAGGAGGGATGCATGCAGCTCTCAGCTCCAGCCCCTCTCCCACCTGCCTTACAGGAAAGCAGCCCCTGAGATCCACAGTAAGCTGGCTGAGGAAAGAGACAGGAAATGCCTGGGCAGCAATTTGATGGGTATGTTTTGCCTCTGTCTACTCTCTTCTTTCTTTATCTAGTCAGCTTTCTCCTACTACCTCATCCTTTATTTCCTCAAAGGAGTGTTGGTGCTTTCTTGCCTCCTATCTACTCTTCAGCCTACTCCTTTTCTCCATCCCCCACCCTCCACCCCATCTCACCTCAATCAATCAATGATGATGTCAACAAGCTTGGAGGAGCACTAATCTGTTGCCATGGAGTTTCCAAGGCTGTAAATCTTTACAGAAGCAGACTGCCACATCTTTCTCCTGAGGAGCAGCTGGTGGGTTCAAACTGCCAACCTTTGGGTTAACAGCTGAGCGCTTAACCACTGCACCACCAGGGCTTCTTGGAGGAGCACTAGACAGACTAAATAAAGAAGTGGCACAGATAAGCTCTCTCTCTCTCTTTCCGGAATGACTGGCCTTAGGCTATCTGCTAGCCTCTCAGGGGGGGTCTGTGCTGTAGTGCTGTGTTTTTGTAAATGACAGCTACCATGAAATACATTGAGAGGTAGTTGAGGCCCAAGTCCTGCCCAGGGAAGGAGCCCTGGTTGCCTCTGAATCCCCAGATAATTCTTTACAAGACTTGTTCAGCGGGCTATCAGCTGGATGGAGTGTGTGGTTGCCCAGCTCAATGGACAGCTTCGGGTCCATGCCGGTCATGCATGCAGCACTGTGCAGTTGAACAGGATCCCACACACAGGAGGACCCCATGCTTGATTTAGTGTTCCATTGTTGCTGTCTTGAAATTCTTAAGAATTTCTGAACAAGGGATCTGCATTGTCATTTTGCACTGGGCCCAAGAATTATCCAGCCAATCCTGCTCAGGTCTTTTAAAATGTACCTTCTGTAACAAACACCATCCATTGTCAACCCAACATTCATTCTCCCTCCTTCCCTTAAAGAGAATCCCAGTTTTTTCAGTCACTATTAGAGATTCCTGATCTCAGGAGAGGCCCTTCCTTAGCCATAGAAAATGAATCTGATGGATTAGAACAGTGATGGAACCTAAAGGCTTTTGGTCAGTGTTTTAGTTATAGTTGCAGCTATAACTGCAATACCACAAATGCGTGGCTTTACTAAACAGGAATTTATTTTCTCATAGTTTAGGAGGTGTCATGGATTGAATTGTGTCCCCCCAAAATGTCTTCAGCTTGGCTAGGTCATGATTCCCTTGTATGATTGTCTACCATTTTATCTTCTCATGTTATTTCCGTATATGTTGTAAATCCTATCACTATGATGTAATAAGATGGATTAGCAGCAATTATATTGATGAGGCCTACAAGATTAGGTAGTGTCTTAAGCCAATCTGTCTTGAGATATAAAAGAGAGAAGCAAGCAGAGAGACATGGGAACCTCATACCACCAAGAAAGCAGCACTGGGAGCAGAGCGCATCCTTTAGACCTGAGGTTCCTGTGCTGAGATGCTCCCAGACCAAGGGAAGACTGATGACAAGGATATTCCTCCAGAGCCGACAGAGAGAGAAAGCCTTCCCCTGGAGCCAGCACCCTGATTTCAGACTTCTAGCCTACCAGACTGTGAGAGAATAAACTTCTCTTTGTTAAAGCTATCCACTTGTGGTATTTCTGTTATAGCAGCACTAGATGACTAAGACAGAATTTGGTAACGGGAGTGGGGTGCTGCTGTAACAGATACCTAAAATGTGGAAGTGGTTTTGAAACTGTGAATGGATAGAGGACTGGCAGTAGCAAGAGACTGGCAGCAGCAGAGAAGCAGCAGCAGCAGAACTAGGAGACCAGAGCCAGATACCTCTGGAGCCAACCCACAGAGCGAGAGAGTTGAGTGCCTGTGCGCAGGAGGCTTCCTTGTGGAGTGGGGTGCCTCCAGGCACTTATCAGTGGAGCTACAGAGCTTTGGAACACTTGCCGCAGCAGGGCAGATGCAGGGGTGAGGCTAAAGGAGCTGAGAGGTCAAGAAACTAGGAAGCAGAAACTGAAGAGACAAGGAACACAAGAAGCCGAGCTACCTCAGTCTCAAAAGGTTTGGCCAGGACCTCTGGGGTTTCAAAGGTGGAGCCATGGCTTCTGGTATTTCTAAAGGTGGAGTTGCCACTCAGATGGATTAGGGGAATGGTGCATCTAAAGCCTAGGGAGAGGAGTTGGTGGACAAGGACCTTCCTCCAGAGCCGGCAGGGACAGAAAGCCTTCCCCTGGAGCCAGCACCCTGAATTTGGACTTCTAGCCCATTGGAATGTGAAAGAACAAATTTCTTTTTTTTTAAAGCCATCCACTTGTGGTATTTCTGTTATAGTAGCACTAGATGACTAAGACAGGAGGGCTGTAAGTTTGAATTCAGGTGCCGGCTCTAGGGGAAGGCATTCTCTCTCTTTGGCTATAGAGGAGGGTCCTCTTCTCTTTGAGCTTCTGCTTTTGGGCAGTCTTCTCTTCCTCCATCTCTGCTACTAGCTTACTTGTTTAATCTCTTATATCTCAAAAGAGATTGACTTAGATGAGAAGGCAGAGAAGGACAGGAAAACTGGATGAGTGGACATGGGGATCCCTGGGATGGAAAGGGGGAGAGTGCCGTCACAGTGTGGGCATTGCAACCGATGTCATAAAACAATATGTGCGGAAACTTTCGAATGAGAAACTAACTTGAGCTGTAAACTTTCACCTAAAGCAAAATAAAATTAAAAAAAAAGAGATTGACTTAAAACACACCCTACACTAATACTGCCTCATTAACATAACAAAGACCACCCATCCCCAAATTGGATTATAACCAGAGGCACAGAGGTTAGGGTTTACAACACATATTTTGAAGGGACACAATTCAATCCATAACATTCAGCAGTTGACCATGTGACCTAGATCTCATCAAGGAGAAGAAAGTAAAAACTTCTTTTGGGGAAAACTTTTCCTTGCCTGAGATAAACAGGCCACTAGACTGCTCTTTCTTGTTTTGCCCCTTGCCCCTTCTGCTATGAAGCTGGGCACAATATCTGGAGGTGTAACAGCTGCCTTGTGATAAGAGGAGGAAATCCAACACACTCCAAGTGGCAAAGCAGAGAGAAAAGCTGGGTCTGTGACATGTTATTGAGCCTATGCCCCAATCTGTCTAATAGATTTCAACTCATGGTGACCTCACGTGACAGAGTAGAACTGCCTCATAGGGTTTTTTGGGGTGTAGTCTTTACGGGAGCAGATCTCCTAGTCTTTCTCCTATGGAGCCTCTGAGTGGGTTCAATCCACCAAACTTTTGGTTAGCAGCTGAGTGCTTAACTGTTGTGCCACCAAGACTCCTTAGTCTTAGACTAGCTCTTCCTAATTTCCTGTCATGCACCAAACAACCACCACCAATAACATCAAAATCCAATTTTTTTAAATCTTTGCTTTTTACTTATAATTAAATGTCTTTTAACTGCTAGGACTCCTTGACAACATTTAATACAGCATTGACCATTCCCGCCCCCTTAAAACATTCTTTCCTTGGCATTCATGACACCATCTCAACTGCATATTCTGATTGCTTGTCATATTCCCCTTCCTCAGCTCAGGCTGTGTCTGGCAGGATATTCTCGAGTGCTGGCAAGGAACCCTGGTGGTGCAATGGTTACAAGATCAGCTACTAACCAAACAGTCAGTGGTTCAAAGCCACCACTGGCTTTGTGGGAGAAACACCTGGTATCTGGTCCCATAAAGATCACAGTCTAGGAAACCCTATGGGGCAGTTTTACTCTGTCCTATAGGGTCGCTATGAGTCGGAGTGGACTCAACGGCACACAATAATAACCTGTGTGTCGGGCTCAATGCTAAGTGTAACAGATAGAACCACAATGAAGAAAGAGAAGACCTCTGCTCTCATGGAGCTCACACTCTCGTCCTTAGCCCATTTCTCCAACCACTGTCTGTACTCCCCCTGGGCTTTAACCATAGGCAACAGCTGCATTCTGATGCAGGACTTCACACTGCCTTACCTACTAAGCCAACAGTCAACAGATCCTCCTGGAAAGGAAAGAGAAGAGACCTAACTGCTCTTGACCAGTCAGACACGAAATAATCTTTACTCCACATTCCCAGCCAAGACAGGAACAGAAGAAATAAAAGAGCTAGCTTTCTTTTCTGACTCCTAAGCTCCTACTTTAGAAGGCTGGATGGCACAAGAGGTTTGTGATTGGCTGCTAACCTGAAAACTGACGATTCAAACCCACCCAGCGGCTCTGCGGAAGAAAGGCCTGGCAAACTGCTTCAGTAAAAAGTGTTATTGTTGTTGTTAGTTGCTGTGGAGTTGATTCCCACTCATGGCAACCCCATAAGTGCAGAATAGAACTGCTCCATAGGCTTTTCAAGGCTATGACCTTTTAGGAACAGATTGTCAGGCCTGTCTTCCAAGGCGCTTCTAGGTGGGTTCGAACTGCCAACCTTTTGGCTAGTAGTCCAACAATTAACAATTTGCACCACCCAGGGACTCCCCATAAAGATTACAGCCAAGAAAACCTTATGAAGCAGTTCTACTCTGTAACACATGCGGTGGCTGTGAGTCAGGGGGCGATTCAATGGAAACTAACAAGAATGACAATAAGCTCAAACTTTATTTTTCTGCACCTTTCAGACACATTACTGGATTCTACAGTAGTAAATTCCCCTTACAGAATTCTGCCATATGTGGGAATTTTCTTTCATTTCCCATAAAAGGTATTGAAAGATCCCGTCAGGTTTAGCAGTTATTACATTATCAGTACTGCTACCCCCTCACTCACACACGGTTACAGAAAATAGTAAGAAAGCCTCTGTCAAGTGAATGCTTGTCAAATTCTCCCAGACTGCTAGTGAAGAAAGATGACTACTGAATCCACTACTTATAATAGCATTTTTGAAAAAAAATATGCATTTGGGAAAAAGTTGAAAATGAAATGGCAAACTGTCCAGCCCACTAACTCAACTTATGAGAAACGGGTGTAGGAATACAATCCAAATGACAGGAAATAATTTATGCAGAAAGATACCTATTGTTTATGATATAAAGTTGTGAAAATCTTTACTGTTGTCACCCATGTAATTCACTACTTTTATAGGTTAAAGGAGAAAAACTATATGATCATCCTGATCAATGCTGAAAAAGCACTTGTTAAAATTCAAAGACCATCCCTACTCTATAGTATAGAGTAGAACTGCCCTATAAGGTTTCCAAGGTTGATTTGAACTACAGACCTTTTGGTTAGCAGCTGAGCTCCTAACCACTGCACCACCAGGGCTCCAAGCCAGAGATAAAGGAAAACCCTTAATTTATAAAAGGTATGTGGAGAGGAGGAACTACAACAAACATTACATCGAACAAGGAAACAGAAGAAGCATTCCCATCAGAATTTAGAAAAACACTACAGCTTCTTCAGGGCTAGGGCTACATTTAGGCACAAAATTTAAGGAGGTATCAAAAAACTCAGTAATCAAGATAAATAATACTTTAGTATATTTTTTAAAAAATTAAAATTAATGCGAATAAATCCTTGATGAGCAACATACAAAATTTTAAAATACAGACTCAGTATTATTGGCTTTTTGTTTTGCTTCTGGCTCTAATACAGCTCTAATACCCATTCAAACTTTGTCGTACTGTCGGGGCTTGCGTGTTGCTGTGATACTGGAAGCTATGCCACTGGTGTTCAGATACCAGCAGGGTCACCCACGAAGGACAGGTTTCAGCTGAGCTTCCAGACTAAGACAGACTAGAAAGAAGGACCTGGCAGTCTACTTCTGAAAAGCATTAGCCAGTGAAAACCTTATGAATGGCAGTGGAATGTTGTCAGATATAGTGCTGGAAGATGAGCCCCCCATGTTGGAAGGCACTCAAAAGATGACTGGGGAAGAGCTGCCTCCTCAAAGCAGAATCAAACTTAATGACATGGATGGTGTAAAGCTTTTGGGATCTTCATTTGCTGATGTGGCACGACTCAAAATAAGAAACAGCTACAAACATCCATTAATAATCAGAACCTGGAATGTATGAAGTATGAATTTAAGAAAGATGGAAATCATCAAAAAATGAAGTGGAACGCATAAACATCGATATCCTAGGCATTAGTGAGCTGAAATGGACTGGTATTGGCCATTTTGAATCAGACAATCATATAGTCTACTATGCTGGGAATGACAACTTGAAGAGGAATGGTGTTGCATTCATCGTCAAAAAGAATGTTTCAAGATCTATCCGGAAGTACAATGCTGTCAGTGATAGGATAATATCCACACAGCTACAAGGAAGACCAGTTAATACGACTATTATTCAAATTTACGCACCAACCACTAGGGCCAAAGATGAAGAAATAGAAGATTTTTATCAGCTGCTGCAGTCCGAAATTGATCGAACATGCAATCAAGATGCATTGATAATTACTGGTGATTGGAATGCAAAAGTTGGAAACAAAGAAGAAGGATCAGTAGCTGGAAAATATGGCCTTGGTGATAGAAACAATGCCGGAGATCATATGATAGAATTTTGCAAGACCAACGACTTCATTGCAAATACCTTTTTTCACCAACATAAACTGCGACTGTACACGTGGACCTTGCCAGATGGAACACACAGAAATCAAATTGACTACATCTGTGGAAAGAGATGATGGAAAAACTCAATATCATCAGTCAGAGCAAGGCCAGGGGCCAACTGTGGAATAGACCAATTGCTCATATGCAAGTTCAAGCTGAAACTGAAGAAAATCAGAGCAAGTCCGCAACAGCCAAAATATGACCTTGAGTATACCCCACCTGAATTTAGAGACCATCTGAAGAATAGATTTGACACATTGAACACTGGTGACTGAAGACCCAACGAGTTGTGGAATGGCATCAAGGACATCATCCATGAAGAAAGCAAGAGGTCACTGAAAAGAGAGGAAAGAAAGAAAAGACCAAGATGGATGTCAGAAGAGACTCTGAAACTTGCTCACGAACGCTGAGCAGCTACAGCAAAAGGAAGAATTGATGAAGTAAAAGAACTGAACAGAAGATTTCAAAGGGCCTCTCGAGAAGTCAAAGTAAAGTATTATAATGACATGTGCAAAGAGCTGGAGCTGGAAAACCAAAAGGGAAGAACAGGCTCGGCGTTTCTCAAGCTGAAAGAACTGAAGAAAAAAATTCAAGCCTCGAGTTGCAGTAATGAAGGATTCCATGGGGAAAATATTAAACGACGCAGGAAGCATCAAAAGAAGATGGAAGGAATACACTGAGTCATTATGCCAAAAAGAATTAGTCGCTATTCAACCATTTAAAGAGGTGGCATATGATCAGGAACTGATGGTACTGAAGGAAGAAGTCCAAGCTGCTCTGAAGGCACTGGCGAAAAACAAGGCTCCAGAAATTGATGGAATATCAATTGAGAATTTTCAACAAACAGATGCAGCACTGAAGGTGCTCACTTGTCTATGCCAAGAAATGTGGAAGACAGCTTCCTGGCCAACTGACTGGAAGAGATCCATATTTATGCATATTCCCAAGAAAGGTGATCCACTTGAATGTGGAAATTATAGGACAATATCATTAATATCACACACAAGCAAAATTTTGCTGAACATCATTCAAAAACAGCTGCAGCAGTGTATCAACAGGGAACTGCCAGAAATTCAGGCCAGTTTCAGAAGAGGTTGTGGAACCAGAGATATCATTGCTGATGTCAGGTGAATCCTGGCTGAAAGCAGAGAATACCAGAAGGATGTTTACTTGTGTTTTATTGACTATGCAAAGGCATTCGACTGTGTGGATCATAACAAATTATGGATAACATTGTGAAGAATGGGAATTCCAGAACACTTAATTGTGCTCATGAGGAACCTTTACTTAGATCAAGAGGCAGTTGTTCGAACAGAACAAGGGGATACTGATTGGCTTAAAGTCAGGAAAGGTGTGCGTCAGAGTTGTATTCTCTCACCATACCTATTTAATCTGTATGCTGAACAAATAATCCGAGAAGCTGGACTATGTGAAGAAGAACGGGGCATCAAGATTGGAGGAAGACTCATTAACAACCTGTGTTATGCAGAGGACACAACCTTGCTTGCTGAAAGTGAAGAGGACTTGAAGCCCTTACTAAAGAAGATCAAAGACCACAGGCTTCAGTATGGACTGCACCTCAACATAAAGAAAACAAAAATCCTCACAACTGGACCAATGAGCAACATCATGATAAAAGGAGAAAAGATTGAAGTTGTCAAGGATTTGATTTTACTTGGATCCACAATCAACAGCCGTGGAAGCAGCAGTCAAGAAATCAAAAGACGCATTGCAGTGGGTGGATCTGCTGCAAAGGACCTCTTCAAAGTGTTGAAGAGCAAAGATGTCACCCTGAAGACTAAGGTCACCTGACCCAAGCCATGGTATTTTCAGTTGCATCATATGCATGTGAAAGCTGGACAATGAATAAGGAAGACCGAAGAAGAGTTGACTCCTTTGAATTGTGGTGTTGGCGAAGAATATTGAATATACCATGGACTGCCAAAAGAACGAACAAATCTGTCTTGGAAGACGTGTGGCCAGAATGCTCCTTAGAGGCAAGGATGACGAGACTGTGTCTTACATACTTTGGACATGTTGTCAGGAGGGATCAGTCCCTGGAGAAGGACATCATGCTTGGCAGAGTACAGGGCCAGTGGAAAAGAGGAAGACGCTCAGCGAGGTGGATTGACACAGTGGCTGCCATGATGAGCTCAAGCATGACAATGATTGTAAGGATGACTCAGGACCAGGCAGTGTTTCGTTCTTTTGTGCATGGGATCCTGTGAATTGGAACCGACTTGACAGCACCTAACGACAAGAACAATCCATTAAAATATTATTTAATTGATAACGGTTTTTTTGGGCAGGGGCACCTTCTTAAATTTTGTGCCCAAGGCAGGTACCTCATTCATCTCACCCTAGCTCTGGCTCTTTGGTACTAGTCAATAATATTCTTGGAGTTTTGGTCAATGTAATACGACAAAAAGAGAAAAAAAAAAGGTAAAAATATTGTAGGTGAAGAGGCAAATCTGTTATTATTTGCAAATAAGATTGACTCTATGACCTTTGACAAGTCACTTAGCCTCTCATCTGTAAAATAGGAATAATAGTGACTACCTCATGAAATGATTGTGAGAATTAAGTGAGGTAATACGTGTAAAGTACTTAGAAGTCTGACAAATAGTAAGCACTATATAGTTTTATCTATTGTAAATGTCTACCTAGAAAGTCCAAAAAAATCTATTGAAAAAAATTCAGAACCATTCAAAAAAGCATAAAAAATTAACAGCTTCTCTAAACACCAGCAACATCCAATTGGCAAATGTCATATAGAAAAAAGATACCTTCACATATCAATTAAAATTATAACAAGGTATGTGCAAGACTTGTATGAAGAAACTATATTACTGAATACCATGAATAATAAAAAGGACCTGAATAAAAAGTGATACTTCATATTTTTGAATGGAGACAATCAATATTGTAAAAAAGATTGTAATTCTCCCCCAAATTAATCTATATTTAATATTATCCCAGCTGAAATTACAATGGAAGTTTCTAATCAATCTTGTTTGATTCTAAAATTCATCTATCACACTTGGATAGCCAAGAAAACTTTTTTTAAAAAAAAATTTTTGTTGTGCTTTAAGTGCAAGTTTACAAACCAAGTTACTCTCTCATACAAAAACTTATATATGCCTTGCTATATACTCCTAGTTGCTCTCAGTCTAATGAGACACCATACTCCTTCCCTCCACTCTCTATTTTCGTGTCCATTTGTCCAGCTTCTGACCCTCTCTTGCCCTCTCATCTCTTCCCTAGACAGGAGCTGCCCACATAGTCTCATGTGTCTATTTGATCCAAGAAGCTGACTGTTCACCAATATCATTTTCTATCCCATAGCCCAGTCCAATCCCTGTCTGAAGAGTTAGCTTTGGGAATGGTTCCTGTCTTGGGCTAACAGAAGGTCTGGGGACCATGACTCTGGGCCCCTTCTAGTCTCAATCAGACCATTAAGTCTGGCCTTTTTACAAGAATTGGAGATGTGCATCCCACTGCTTTCCTGCTCCCTCATGGATTCTCTGTTGTGTTCCCTGTTAGGGCAGTCATCGGTTGTAGCTGGGCACTGTCTAGTTCTTCTGGTCTTGGGCTGATGTAGTCTCTGGTTTATGTGGCCCTTTCTGTCTCTTGGGTTCATAATTACCTTGTGTCATTGGTGTTCTTCATTCTCCTTTGATCCAGGTGGGTTGAGACCAATTGATGCATCTTAGATGGCCACTTGCTAGAGTTTAAGACCCTAGATGCCACTCTCCAAAGTGGAATGCAGAATGTTTTCTTAACAGATTTTATGATGCCAATTGACTTAGATGTCCCCTGAAACCATGGTCCCCAAACCCCCATCCCTGCTACACTGGCCTTCGAAGCATTCGGTTTATTCAGGAAACTGCTTTTGGTTTAGTCCAGTTGTGCTGACCTCCCCTGTATTGTGTGTCTTTCCCTTCACCTAAAATAGTTCTTATCTACTATCTAATTAGTGAAAACCCTTCTCCCTCTCTCCCTCCCCACTCTTGTGACCATCAAAGAACATTTTCTTCTCTGTTTGAAGTATTTCTCGAGTTCTTACAATAGTGGTCTTATACAATATTTGACCTTTTGCAACTGACTAATTTAACTCAGCATAATGCCTTCCAAATTCCTCCATGTTATGAAATGTTTCACAGATGCATCACTGTTCTTTATCAATGCATAGTATTCCATTGTGTGAATATACCATAATTTATTTATCCATTCATCTGTTGATGGGCACTTTGGTTGCTTCCATCTTTTGGCTATTGTAAACAGTGCTGCAATGAACATGAGTGTGCATACATCTGTTTGTGTAAAGGCTCTTATTTCTCTAGGATATGTTCCAAGGAGTGGAATTGCTGGATCGTGTGGTAGTTCTATTTCTAGCTTTTTAAGGAAGCACCAAATCAATTTCCAAAGTGGTTGTACCATTTTACATTCCCACCAGGAGTGTATAAGTGCTCCAGTCTCTCCACAACCTCTCCAACATTTATTATTATTTTGTGTTTTTTGGATGAATGCCAGCCTTATTGGAGTGAGATGGAATCTCATTGTAGTTTCAATTTGCATTTCTCTAATGGCTAATGGTGGTGAGCATTTCCTCATGTCTCTTAGCTACCTGAATATCTTCTTTAGTGAAGTGCCTGTTCATATCCTTTGCCCATTTTTCAGTTGGGTTGTTTTTTTGTAGTTGAGTTTTTGCAGTATCATGTAGATTTTAGAGATCAGATGCTGATTTGAAATGTCATAGCTAAAAACTTTTCTGCAGTCTGTAGGTAATCTTTTTACTCTTTTGGTGAAGTCTTTGGGGGAACATAGGTGTTTGATTTTTAGGAGCTCTCAGTTACCTAGTTTCTCTTCTGCAATGTTAGTAATGTTGTGTATACTGTTTATGCCATGTATTAGGGCTCCTAACATTGTTGCATTTTTTCTTCCATGATCTTGATCGTTTTAGATTTTATGTTTAGGTCTTTGATCCAATTTGAGTTAGTTTTTGTTCATGGTGTGAGGTATGGGTCTTGTTTCATTTTTTCGCATATGGATATCCAGTTGTGCCAGCACCATTTGTTAAACAGACTGTCTTTTCCCCATTTAACTGACGTTGGGCCTTAGTCAAATATCAGCTGCTGATATGTGGATGAATTTATGTCTGGATTCTCAATTCTGTCCCATTGGTCTATGTATCTGTTGTTGTACCAGTACCAGGCTGTTTTGACTACTGTGGTGGTATAATAGGTTCTAAAATCAGGTAGAGTGAGGCCTCCCACTTTGTTCTTCTTTTTCAGTAATGCTTTTAGGGCCTCTTTTCCTACCATATGAAGTTCGTGATTTGTTTCTCCAACTCATTAAAAAAGTCATTGGAATTTGGATTGGAATTGTCTTATATCTATGAATGGCTTTTGGTAGAACAGATATTTTTACAATATTAAGTATTCTTATCCATGAGCAAGGTATATTTTTCCACTTATGTTCCACGTATGTCTTTTGGTTTCTTGCAGTAGTGTCTTGTAGCTTTCTATGTGTAAGCCTTTTACATCTCTGGTAAGAGTTATTCTGAAGTATTTTACCTTCTTGGGCGCTACTATAAATGGAATCCAACTAATTTTTGTATGTTTATCTGTGTCTTGATACTCTGCTGAACTCTTCTATTAGCTTCGGCAGTTTTCTTGAGGATTCTTTAGGGCTTTCTCAGTATAAGATAATGTCATCTGCAAACAGAGATACTTTCACTTCTTCCTTACCAATCTGGGTGCCCTTTATTTCTTTATCTAGCCTAATTGCTCTGGCTAGGACCTCTAGCACAATGTCGAATAAGAATGGTGATAAAGGGCACCCTTGTCTGGTTCCTGATCTCAGGGGGAACGCTTTCAGACTCTCTTCATTTAGAATGATGTTGGCTGTTGGCTTTATATAAATGCAGTTTATTATGTTGAGGAATTTTCCTTGTATTCCTATTTTTGGATAGCCAAGAAATCTTTAAAAGCAAAGAAGAGGGTGGCAAATCTTGTGCTATAAGAAATCAAATATACTACCAATCTATGGTAATTTAAGTGGTATGGTACTGGCGTAGGAGCAGTAGAGCTAAAAAGAAGCCTCGGAAACATTTATCTATGTGGGAATTATCATATATCTTTGGGAATTAGCATATGCTAGAAGCATCATTTCAATTTTAATGGGAAAAGGATGAACAAGTGAGTACATGGCACTGAGAGAATTTGCTCTCCTTTTGCAAAAGTAAATCTGATCCTCATCTCACACTATACATATACTCTGAAATAAATTCATAATGAATTACAGGCCTCTCATGTAAAAAATAAGGCACAAAAATACTAGAAAAAATATAGGAGAGTTTAGTTTTCACTGATGTCTGTTCCCGGCACCTAGAGTGTGGTTAGCACAGAGAATGAACTCAATAAATATATGTTGAATAATTTAAAAAATAAATTTATTTAGAAGAGAGTACCAAACCAAAACGCTTTGCTGTCAAGTCAATTTTGAATCCTAGTGACCCTATAGGACAGAATAGAGCTGTTCCATGGAGTTTCCAAGGAGCAGCTGGTAGATTTCAACTGCCGAGCTTTTGGTTCGCAGCCGTAGCTCTCAACCACTATGCCACCAGAGTAAGGCCTTTGTAAATAAAACACCAAACTCCAAAATCAATAAAGAAAATGATTGACTGGCTTTACTATGTAAACCTCAATAACTTTTAAATGTTAAAACAATCTATAAACAAAGTTGATTTTCAAGAAGCAGTGTGGAAAAGAACATTTTTGATATTATCTAATACTCAAAGAATTTACATGTAATCTTCTTTAAAGCCCTCCTAAGTGTTTTTTTTTTAAGTGTTAAGAGGAAACCCTGGTGGCGCAGTGGTTAAGTGCTACGGCTGCTAACCATAACGGTTGGCAGTTCGAATCCGCCAGGTGCTCCTTGGAAACTCTATGGGGCAGTTCTACTCTGTCCTATAGGGTCGCTATGAGTCGGAATCGACTCGATGGCACTGGCTAGGTTTAAGTGTTTAGAAAAAGATAAACAACAAAAGAAGAAAATAGTCTTCTCAGAGAAGAAGAAATGTAAATGTTTAATAAACATGAAAATCTGCTCAACCAAATTAGTAATCAAAGAAATGCAAATTAAAAGAAGATATAATTATCTCCCTGAAATAAATGCCTAAGATTGATAATGTTCATTGTCATTGACACATTATTGTTATTAGCTGCCATGGAGATGCCCTAGATCATGGCGGAGACCCCATGCACAAGAAAAGAGTGCCCAGTCCTGTGCCATTCCCATGAAGGCATACAAAAAAAAAAACAAACCCACTGCCTTTGAGTTGATTCTGACTCATAGCGACCCTATAGGACAGAGTAGAACTGCCCCATAGAGTTTCCAGGGAGCGCCTGGTGGATTTGAACTGCCAACCTCCTGGTTAGCAGCTGTAGCTCTTAACCACTATGCCACCAGCGTTCCCCATGAGGGCACAGCGGAATGGATATTCTCCTCCAGTGTTGATGGGAGTATCAATTGCTACATCCTTGGGGAAAATGTATAGGGAAAGTCATGCGGCAGTGTTGTTATGTACCGTTGAGTCGATTCTGACATAATGATCCTATATGACAGAGTACAACTGCCCAATAGGGTTTCGTAGGCTGTGACCTTTACAAGAGCAGATCACCAGGTCTTTTCTCCCACAGAGAGACTGGTGGGTTCAAACAGCTGACATTTTGGTGAGCAGCTGAGCACCTAATCATTGCGGCACCAGGGCTCCTTCATTTGACACAAAAGGCCGGTAGTTCGAATCTATCAGCTGCTCCTTGGAAAACTATGGGGCGGTTCTAGTCTGTCCCATTGGGTGGCTTTGAGTTGAAACCGACTTGGGAAAATTGGTTTTATATAGCCATTCTTCGAAGCAATTCTACTTTCAGAAATTTAATCTACAGAAACCTGACTTAACTGCACAAGTGATCATGTATACTGGGAAGTTCACTGCAGTATTACTTAAAATATTTAAATACCTAAGTGATCATCAGTAGGGGAGGAATTAAATAAATTACGTTATTTCTTGTCTACTAAATATAATTCAATGGTTAAAAAGAAAGAAGATGTATACTGACATGGAAAACTGTAAAAGATATCTTGAAAGTGAGTAAAAGAAGTCTGAAAAAATGTGTATCTTTGTCAGTTTTGCTATCTGTTGTATTCTCTGTGCCTAGGGCAACGTTGGAGCCCTGGTAGCATAGTGGTTAAGAGGGCAGGCTGCTAACCAAGAGGTTGGCAGTTGGAATCCACCAGCCACTCCTCAGAAACCCTGTGGGGTCAGTTCTACCTGTCCTATGGGGTTACTATGAGTGGGACTTGACTCGATGGCAATGGGTTTGGTTTGGTTTAGGGCAATGTTTGGCACATGGCACGGCTCAAAAGTATTTGTTGATTGTATGTTGTTGCTGTGTGCTGTTGGGTTGATTGTGACTCACAGCGACCCTGTAGGACAGAGTAGAACCGCTCCTTAGGGCGGTCTTTTCTCCAGAGGAGCTGCTGGTGGATTTGAATCACCGACCTTTCAGTCAGCAGCCAAGTTCTTAACCATTGCGCCGCCACCATGACTCATTGTTGGATGCATGTTTTTAGGTGCTGTCAAGTCAGTTCTGAGTCATAGAGATCCTATGGACAACAGAACAAAACCCTGCTGGGTCCTGCGCCATCCTCATAACCGTTGATTTGTTTGAGCCCGTTGTTGCAGCCACGATGTTAAACCACCTCATTGAGGGTCTTCTTCTTTTTTGCCGACCCTATAGTATGATCCAATTTATCTGAATGGAATCTTCCTCTCACATAAGTATAAAAAAAAAACAACCAAACCCAGTGCTGTCTTAAACTCAGGTTGTAGGGTAGTATACATTAAAAAAAAAAAAAAATCTCTGTGTTCAAATGTTGGTTCAATCACTTACTGATTCATGACTTTGAGCAAGTTATCTTCTTTAAGACTCATGTCTCTTATCAGCAACTAAGGATAACCACACATCCCGCCTCATAAGAATACTGTGATGATTCAATGTGCAAATCACACAGCATGTCCCTGACACGTGAGTTGTTCTTACTGTTCTCAATTTCCCTATTCTTTCCACTGTGCCACATGGACACTCTAAGCACTTCTTGGTGTGAACATAGAGATAACATTTTGGAGTTTCCTGAGATGTGGGGAAGTGTGGTCTTTTGTGGTGGTTTGTGCAGGACAATAATTTACTATTTTGAAAGACAAAACTGACAATATATATGTATTATTGTGTAGCACAGTGGTTAAGTGCTCAGCTGCTAACCAAAGTAGGCAGTTTGAACCCACCAACCGCTCCAAGGGAGAAAGATTTGGCAATTTGCTTCCGTAAAGATTTACAGCCCTGGGAACCCTATGGGGCAGTTCTACTCTGTCCTACAGGGTTGCTACAAGTTGGAATTGACTTGATGGCAATGGGTTTGGTTTTAGACTGGTTTGTAGAGCCTTAGCTGCCTTTGCCCTAGCCTGCCTTCTCTCCCTAGTCTATCACCCCTCACCCCAACATCTGAGAAGGGCCTAAAGTAGGGGTTTATATTCAGAAAATACATAATAAGCACCTACTATGAGTCAGCACTCAGGAATTCCTGCTTGGTACAAATGGTTAATTAAACACTGGTCTACTAATTGAAAGGTTGGCAGTTCAAATCTACCCAGAGGCATCTTGGAAGAAAGGTCTGGTGAACTGCTTCTCAAAGGCCACAGCCTTGAAAACTATGGAGATGTTCTACTCTGCACACAAGTGGTTCACCATTAGTTGATATTGACTCAACAGCAATTAGTTTGGTTTTTGATATGAGCCAGCACTAGAAATACAATGGTGCATATACCCCCAGCTTACAGTCTGCTGGTGGAGAATGACAATTAACAATCAATAACAATAAAGTGTGGTGAATGCTGTGATAGGGAAGGGGGTAGAGGGAGTTATGAAAGCACATAATAGGGCTCATGACCTAATTTAGGAGGTCAGAGGAAGTGAGGTCCAAACCAAAACCCAAAGGATGAATTAGGAGCTAAAAGGGCAAGGAGGAGCTGAGGAGAAGGGTGGGATGTTCCAGACTGGGATAACTGCTTATGAAAAGGGTTACTGGAGAATGTAGGAGCATTACAGTATGGCTGGAGCTCTCCAGTGGGAAGCGTGGGGTAGCAGGAAATAAAGTTACCAAGATACTCAAAGGGCAGATAGAGAAGGGCCTGGGAAACCATGTTTGGGAGTTTGGAATTATTCCAAAGAGCAATGGGGAGCTTTCAAAGCAGGCAGATGTCCAGAAAGACCACTGTATTTAAAACCAAACGGTTTCAGAAAGACCATTCCAGCTACACTATGAAAATGGAAGAAGGTAAAACTGCATTCAGGAAGATGAGTTAGGAGGTTATTATGGTAATCTAAAGGAGGAACCCACCACCCTTCTGTCAGTTTGTTGTACTGTGGTGGCTTGTGTGTTGCTCTGATACCGGAAGCTATGCCACCGGTTATTTCAAATACCAGCATGGTCACCCATGGTAGACAGGTTTCAATGGAGCTTCCAGACTAAGAAAGACTGGTAGGAAGGATCTGGCGATCTACTTCTGAAAAAATTGGCCAGTGATAACTTTTGGATAGCTGCTGAACATTGCCTGACATAAAAAAAAAAAAAACCAAATCCACTGCCATCGAGTCTATTCCGACTCATAGTGACCCTATAGGACAGAGTAGAACTGCCCCATGGAGCTTCCAAGGAGCAACCGGCAAATTTGAACTGCCGGCCTGTTGGTTAGCAGCTGTAGCACTTAACCACTACGCCACCAGGGTTTTCTTGTCTGACATAGTGACAGAAAATGAGCCCCTCGGGTTGAAGGCACTCAAAATACAACTGGGGAAGAGCTGCCTCCTCAAAGTAGAGTTGGCCTTAATGATATGGCTGGCGTCAAGCTTTTGGGACCTTCATATGCTGATGTGGCACAACTCAAAATGAGAAGAAGAAGCTATAAACAGCCATTAATAATTAGAACGTGGAATGTATGAAGTATGACTCTAGGAAAACTGGAAGTCGTCAAAGATGTAACAAAGCATTTGAAGACTGATATCCTAGGCCTTAGTGAGCTGAAATAGACTGATATTGCCCACTTTGAATCAGACAATCATATGGCCTACTATAACAGGAATGACAAATTGAAGGGGAATGGCATCGTGTTCATCGTCAAAAGAGCATTTTAAGATCTATCCTGAACCACAACACTGTCAGTGATAGGATAATACCCACATGACTACAAGGAAGACCAGTTAATACAACTATTAGTCAAATTTACACAGCAACTACTAATGCCGAAGATGAATAAATTGAAGGTTTTTTACCAACTTCTGCAGTCTGAAATTGATCAAACATACAATCAACACACATGGCTAATTACTGGTAATTGGAACGTGAAAGCTGGAAACAAACAAGAAGGATCAGAAGCTGGAAAATATAGTCTTGGTGGAAGAGAAGATGCCAGAGTTCACATGTAGAATTTGGAAGACCAATGACCGTTGTTTTTGTTGTTGTTAGCTGCCTTCAAGTCAGTTCCAACTCACAGCAACCCTATGCAAGTGACTCTATGCACAACAGAATGAAACACTGCCCAGTCCTGCACCATCCTCACAATTGTTGCAGCCACTGTGTCAATTCATCTCTTTAAGGGTCTTCCTGTTTTTTGCTGACTCTCTATCAAGGATGATGTCCTTCTCCAGGGATTGATCCCACTTGATAATGTGTCCAAAGTATGTGAAATGTAGTCTTGCCATCCTTGCTTCCAAGGAGCACCCTGGTTGTACTTCTTTCAGGAGAGATTTGTTTGTTCTTTTGGCAGGCCATATTCAATACTCTTTGCCAACACCACAACTCAAAGGTGCCAATTCTTCTCCAGTCTTTCTTATTCATTGTCCAGCTTTTGCATGGTTATGAAGTGATTGAAAACACCGTGGCTTGCGTCAGTCGCAGCTTAGTCCTCAAGGTGACATCTTTAATTTTCAACACTTTAAAGAGGTCTTTTGCAGCAGATTTTCCCAATGCAATGTGTCTTTTAATTTCTTGACTGTTGTTTCCATGGGTGTCGATTGTGGATCCAAGTAAAACAAAATCCTTGGCAACCTCAATCTTATCTCCATTTATTGTGATGTTGCTTATTGGTTCAGTTGTGAGGATTTTTGTTTTCTTTACGTTGAGGTGTAATCCATACTGAATGCTGTGGTCTTTCATCAGTAAGTGCCTCAGGTCCTCCTCGCTTTCAGCAAAAAGCAAGGTTGTGTCATCTGCATAACGCAGGTTGTTAATGAGCCTTCCTTCAATCCTGATGCCCTGTTTTTCATATAGTCCAGCTTCTTGATTATTTGCTCAGCATACAGATTGAATAGGTACAGTGAAAGAATACAATCCTGACGCACACCTTTCCTGACTTTAAACCATTCATTGGAAATACGTTTCTTCACAACTATACATGTGGAGCTCGCCAGATGGAATACACTGGAATCAAGTCAACTGCAACTGTGGAAAGAGACAATAGAGAAGCTCAAGACCAGGGGCCAACTGTGGAATAGATCATCAATTGCTTATATGCAAGTTCAAGTTGAAGCTGAAGAAAATTAAAACAAGTCCATGAGAGCTAAAATATGACCTTGAGTAAATCCCACTTGAATTTAGTGACCGTTTCAAGAATAGACTTGATGAATTGCACACTAATTGGGGACAAGGATTAGAAGGCAGGAGGGGGCAGAAAAGCTGGTAACAGGGAACCCAAAGTGGAGAAGGGAGAGTGTTGACATGTTGTGGGTTTATTAACCAATGTCATAAAACAATATGTGTACTAACTGTTTAATGAGAAACTAGTTTGTTCTGTAAACCTTTATCTAAAGTACAATAAAAAAAAATTACCGAAAAAAGAAAGAAATCAAATGACCTGTTGCATTGGGCAAATCTGCTGCAAAAGACCTCTTTAAAGTTTTGAAAAGCAAAGATATCACCTTGAGGACTAAGATGCACCTGACTCAAGCCATAGTATTTTCAATCTCCTCATATGCATGTGAAAGCTGGACAATGAATAAGGAAAACTAAAGAAGAATTGATGCCTTTGAATTATGGTGTTTGCAAAGAATATTGAATACCATGGACTGCCAGAAGAACAAACAAACCTGCTTTGGAAGCAGGACAGCCAGGATGCTCCTTAAAAGCGAGGAGGGTGAGACTTCATCTTACTTACTTTGGACCTGTTATTAGGAGGGACCAGTCCCTGTAGAAGGACATAATCCTTGGTAAAGTAGAAGGTCAGGGAAAAAGAGAAAGGCCCTCAACAAGATGAATTGACACAGTGGCTCTAATGATGGGCTCAAGCATAACAACAATTGTGAGGATGGCACAGGACGGGCAGTGTTTCATTCTGTTGTACATAATGCCACCATGAGTCAGAACTGACTCAACAGTACCTAAAAATAACAACAACAAAAGGAGGGATTTGAGCTTTGGTTGTGCAATGGTTATGTGCTTGGCTGCTACCCAAAAGGTGGGCAGTTTGAACCCACCAGCCATTCTGCAGAAGAAAAGACTTGGTGATCTGCCCCTGTAAAGATTTACAGACTTGGAAACCGTATGGGACAGTTCTAATCTGTCATGTAGAGTTGCTATGAGTCAGAATGGACTTGCTGGCACACGAAAAAAATGAGAGGAGGGATGACGGTGATCTGGTTTAGGATGGTGCATGGGGATGACAAGGCATTTTAGAAATAACGAGTAGATATAATCAACAGGACTTAGTGATTGATTAGATGGGAGAGCTGAGGGAGAAGAAAGAATTAAGGATGACATCCAGGTTTGTGACATGAACAACTGGTTTTTTAGCTGTTAGTCTTGCATCTAAGAATCTTGTTGAACTTTCTCTTTTGTTCTAATTGTTTGACTGTAGGTTCTTTTAGCTTTTCTATGTAGACAATTATATTGACCATAAATAAGGATGGTTTAGTCCCTTCTCTTCATTTTTATAGATGTTGTATCAAAGTTCATTCAGGAAAAGACAAACTGTTTTTGGTGTTTCCAGAAGAGAGATTTAATAGAGGGGATTAAGCACTTACAAAACTGTTAGGAGTAGTGAAAGTCAGGGGAAGCTGCTGCTAGCTTTGAGGTTCATCTTGGCAGATGTGGTCTTGCAAATCAGAAAGTTACTGTTACCACCCAGGTTAGGAAACTGCAGTAAACTGCCACTGATGATCTGGGGTAGGTGACAGAGGGTACTTTGGGAACATGGCTAATCCTTTTTTCTGCCCAAACCCAAGCATCTATAAGCCACTGCCAGAGAGAGGATAAGAAGGCTTGCTTCTAATTCCCTTCCGTCTTCAGCAATGGCTCCAGCCAGCAATGAGTGCATCTGGTTGGCTGAATGCTAACGGTATTCAGAACCCCAGAGGGAAGTAGGTCCCAGGCTTTCAGTCCCTGTAATAAAGAGCAGGGATAGTGGAAATAGAAGCTAGTTGCAAAACAAACCAGTGAAAATCAATATCCAGCACAGTTTTGCCTTGTTTACTAGGCCTATCCTTTTGTAGGAGACCTGGTGATGCAATGGTTAAAGTGGTCGATTGCTACCCTAAAGGTTGGTGGTTTGAAACCACCAGGGCTCTGCAGAAGAAAGATATAACAGTCTGCTTCCATAGAGGTTTACAGCCTTGGAAATCCTATGGAGTCTCTCTGAATCAACATCAACTCGACGGTAGTGGGTTTGGTTTTTTTTTTAAATACTTTTGTAGGAGCCCTGGTAGTGCAGTGGTTAAGAGGTTGGCTGCTGGCCAAAGGTCAGCAGTTCAAATCCACCAGCTGCTCCTTGGAAACCCTATGGGGCAGCTCTACTCTGTCCTATAGTGTTGCTATGAGTTGGAATGGACCTGACTGCAGTGGGTGTGGTTTTTGGTTATTCTTTTCTAAGGTGTCCCTGGGTGGAGCAAGGTTTAACATGACCAGCTGATAACTGAAAGGATGGTGGACTGAGTTCACCCAGATGTACCTTAAAAGAAAGACCTGGTGATTTACTCCCCAAAACCAGCCATTGTAACACCTATGGGACACAGTTCTACTCTGATACACGTGGAGTTGCCATGAGTCAGAATCAACTCAACAGCAAGTGTTCTGTTTTGTTTTGGTTTTGGTTTATCCTTTTGTATCCCATGCAATGTTCTGACTGCCCCCATCATATCAAATCAATACAAAGGCTACTTAAGCTGCTGGGAAAATGTGGGTTATTATATGCCTCTGGCAGTAACTGTGACAGTGACATTGAAGCAGGGACAGAGACTACCTTAATAACTTATGATTTACAAAGAATCAGAGAACTCTAGAGTTTGAAGTGCCCTTAGAGACCCAGTCCTTCCATTTACACAGATATGGAGACTGAGCAGTTCCCGCGATTCCCTACTTTGCTAAAAATTGGTCATCGAGCTCATCTTTTCCTTTTTCCAGTCAGGGGACCCTCTATAGACAGCCTTCAAGACTTTCTAATACCTAGTTTCTAGTACTGTGTTAGGTGCATAATAAGTAATTAATCAAGCATTTTTAAATCGTTGTAAAAATATATACCACACAACATTTGCCAATTCAATGTTTTTCCCATGTACAATTTAGTGACAGCAATTACACTCATCATGTTGTACCACCATCACCATTATCTGCTGCCACATTTTCCATCACCATAAACAGAAGCTCAGTGCTTCCTAGACAATGACTCCTCCTATCCCTCCCACCCCTGGTAACCACTAATAAACTTTGGTCTCATACATTTGCCTATTCTGGGTATTTCAAGTAAGTGAGCTCATACAATATTTATCCTTTTGTAATTGACTTCACTCAGCATAACATTTTCAAGCTTCATTTATGTCATAGTATGCATGGAGGTTTCATTTCTCTTTATAGCTAAGTAATATCGCATGGTATGAATATACTGCATTTTATTTGTCCATTCATCTGTTGATGGGCTCTTCGGCTGTTCACACCTTTTGGCTGTTGTGAATACTGCTGAGGCAAACATTACTGTACTTGTGCCTGTTGGTGCTGCTGCTTTAATCAAACTTTTTTAATACATGGGTGCATGGATGTCCTATTTATGAAATCGCTCAAAGTCACTCTTGTATGATTTCCTAAAGGGCAGCATGTTCCCAAGGGAACCAGGGAAATCTTGTTTTGTTTTTCTTTGTGGCAGACATCATATATTGACTGGCTCATATCCATCCCTAACTTCATTTTCTCTTGCCCACCTCGTTTTTAAAGCCCAGGAAAGCTAAAAACTCACTTTCCCAGGCTCCTTTTACCCAGTGTTTGAAGTGACCATGTGACAGTTTTGGCCGATGAAAGGTAAGCAGAAGTCTGCAGGAGTTTTCTGCTAAAGATTACTTTTCTGAGAAAAAAGGACAAAAGGAGGTAGGCTCTTTCCTTGCTCCTCTTTCTGCCTAGAGAGTGAGTATACTGGTTGCACCTATCTCAGCTTTCTTATGCCCATAAGAGAAAAGCTGAGAGAATCACAGAGACATCCCTGATGTTGATGCTGAGCTGCCAAACCATCACCAACAACCACCTACCTCCTGACCTCCTGTTATGTGAAAGAAACAAACCCCCCTTTGTTTAAGCCACTGAATTTCTATTCCTTGCTCCTATAATCTTTCTGTTCCAATGGAAATATGATTTTTCAATGTGTCTGATGAAGAAACACTACCAGAAAAAGCTGGGACAAAGCCCACTGCCATCGAGTCAATTCCAACTCACAGCAACCCTGTAGGACAGAGTAGTACTGCCCCATAGGGTTTTGAAGCCTGTAAACCTTTGTGGAAGCAGACTACCACATCTTTTCCCCACAGAGAGGCCAGTGGGTTCGAACTGCTGACCTTTCGGTTAACAGCTGAGCACTTAAATACTATGCCACCAGGGCTCCTCGTTCCAATAATACTTTTCCAATATTCTCTTTATATAAGCTGCAGGATCTTTCTAAGGTCATTGCCCAGAACAGGAAGGACAGGTATCCTGCTATTAAATATAACAGATCTAGACGTTACCATAATCTTTACAAGTTTAATTTTATAGCATTGACTTATCACCAAGTCCATCTATCAGAATAAAAAAGCTTGTTCAATGAATACCTAAAATTTGAAAGCAAGGGGGAACAATTACACCAGCCTCATCCTTCAACATATTTATTTTGTTTCAGTTGCATGGTAGGAGAATATCCTAATTCACAAGGATGAGTAGTTGCAAACATGAGAGTTTGTTCACCTTTCAATTTCAGGTGCAGAAGTTTGAAAGAGAAGAGTTAAAATTTCTCTTCAGAGTAGAGTCAATAGCAGCATATGACACCTGCTCTCATTCCGTAGCTGAAAAATGTGCAGTCTGGAGGAAGGGTGTCAATACACCAGTTCTTCAGCCAGTTAAATCTTCATGGTTGGAAGGAAAATACAACGTTGTGAATAAGAGCCCAGAGCCTGGAAGCAAATTTCATAGGTTCAGATCCTGGAAGTACCACTTACTGACTGATTGACAGTACCTACTTTTTAGGGCTGTAGTTCCTGGGTGAAAATTCTGGTGGCCTAATGGTTAAGTGCTAAGGCTGCTAACCAAAAGGTCAGCAGTTCAAATCCACCAGGTGCTCTTTGGAAACCCTATGGGGCAGTTCTACTCTGTCTTATAGGGTTGCTATGAGTCAGAACTGACTTGATGGCAACGGGTTTGTTTTTTTTTTTTTGGTTTTAGTCCCTGAGTGCGCAGATGGTTAAGCACTCAACTACTAACTGAAAGGTTTGGAGTTCGAACCTACCCAGAGGCACCTCAAAAGAAAAGCCTGGTTTTTAATTTTATAGGGTTGGCCGGTGGTTGAAATCAGTGAATACAGGTAAGGCCTTAGAACAGTGCCGTGCACATAGTAATGACAGCTGTTATCAATAAGATGTTTAATGATGTCTCAGGTCCCCCATTGCCTGTCTCTGACAGATATTTATTCAGATATTTAAAAATAGACAAATTTGTTTTGCTTGAAACATCAAGGTGCCCTGGTGGCATGGTGGTTAAGAGTTTAGCTGCTAACCAAAAGGTTGGCAGTTCGAATCCACCAGCCACTCCTTGGAAACCATATGGAGCAATTCTACTCTGTTCTATAAGTTTGCCATGAGTCAGAATCGACTTGACAGCAAAAGGTTGGAAACACTGAATGCATATTTTAGGTTTAATGTCTTTACTGATTAATTATGCAGCATTAACCTAGAAGCTTCACGTTGCAAAGGTGAACTTCTTCAGCCTTTTACCAGGAAGAAAGACACATTTCAATAAATGCTAAACTGACCCATAACGTGATACAATCGCTGCACCACAAAACTTGTCCAATTGCTGTTTTAAAACTGGTAGCACCAGAATGATAACAAGGTGCTGAGCAACTATGTATTTTGGCTTGCATTTAATTTCACAAGGCCCGGGTGTAGTATATTCAGTACTCATGTGTATGATTTTGTGTAAACAGATATGGGCAGGCTTGCATTAAAAAATAATAATAAATAAAAAAGGATCAGAACGGAGCTGCAATATTCTGCATCAGTGTCATATTTACAAAACAATTATGGAAGAGACCGCACTCACAAAAGCTTGTAAAACTGGCAGCATAATTTAATCCGCTGGTTGTCTCTAGCATGTAAACATATGATGTATACGGGGGGCTGGCAAGTCCAAAATCCATAGGTCAGGTGGCAGGCTGGAGACTTTTGCAGACTGGCATCCCAAGATCCATAGATCAGGCAATGGAAAGAGTGCAGAGTGAAAAGAGAGAGTGATTTCTGCCAAAATATCTATTTATAGTCTGGAGCTAGACCATACCCTACGGAAACACACTTTTCAACTGATTGATTGACTAGATTACATTTTATTACATTATGGAACAGCATCTAGACAAGAGTTTGGCTAAACCGCTGGGAATCATAACCTTGCCAAGTGGACACATAAAATGAGCCATCGCACCGTGGTACCCATCGCTTTCTCTTCACCTTCATACTCTTTCCCGTTCTTACTTTCT
Organism: Loxodonta africana; assembly: GCF_030014295.1. NCBI lineage: Eukaryota > Metazoa > Chordata > Mammalia > Proboscidea > Elephantidae > Loxodonta > Loxodonta africana. The sequence continues at coordinate 159,309,212 of NC_087344.1, read as the reverse complement.
GTTAGTATGAGAGTTCCTACTTCCTCTCTTATTTCTCAGACTTTTCATAACATTGCCTTCCCTCTCCGTGCCCAACCGCCCTGGCAGCATCCTTTCACCTCCAAATAGCAAAAGTCCATTAGCGTTTCCCCTTGTGATCAATCAACAGAGTTCCAGAGGGTGGCAGACTCTGTCCCAGGTACTGAGGTCCAACAGTAAACCAAACCAACTTGGCCCCAGGTTCAAAGGCAATGCAGTCAGTGCACCAAGTCCTTCCTGCCTCTCCCAGTGTAAGCAGAGAGCTGACTTGGTGGATCAGGAGATTTCCTTGGGGACAAATCTTAGGAGACTTTGTTGGGGGATGGAGAAAATCAAGGCTGCATCCATACACCAGTAATAAAACAACAAGTTATTATCAATGTGGCAAAAAAAATCTCCTCAGGTGTCAGAGTGGCAAAGCTATAATGGTATTCTCATAGTACAGCCACCCCTGAGGTTGGGGGGCTGTATTGTTCCCAGATACGACAGACCCATGCGGCCTGCTTCTTAGGTCTAACTGGTTAAATGAGCAGAACAACAGTCTATACCTGGGGGACTTAAAAGCGCTGCCAGGAAGGGGCAGCTTTGTCAGCATCCTACATTTCCATGCTTTTGTGGTTGTGTTAGATCACATTTACTGCCCCACGACTGAACTCTGCAGGTTACAGGGGAGTTGAGGTAGGTCTAGTTCCTAGTCTCTTACATGGTCACCAATACCCCAATCCCACACAGGTGAAAACAGATGCTGAGCAAGCAGTGCCTCCTGATTCAAGTGCTCTTCTCATTCCTTCAACTCCCAGGCTGCTGTCTCATGCAACAGAAGTTGGGGAAACTGATGCCTTGTGAGCTTTCAGGTTTCCCACCCATCCCGAGGGTGAGCAAAGTCTGGGGCAGGTTCTGGGGTGGCAGAGTGGGTAGACCAGCCAGGCCATGCAAGCTACAGGGGCAGGGCAGCTGGTAGGTGGGGTCCCTCCTGGTTTCAGAATCAACTCAGTGTTTCTGACAAAAATGGCTATCTCCTCAGCAGGCCTCTCTCTTTTTAAAATTTTTTTATTGTGGTAAAATATGCATAACAAAACTTGGCAGTTCAACAAATTTTACACGTACAATTCAGTAACATTATGTTCATTATGTTGTACAACAAACACCACTATCCTCTTCCAAATTATTCCACCACCATTAACAGAAACCCTGTGCCCCCTGAGCAATGATCCTCTTTCCCCTTCCCTTCTACCCCTGGTAACCACTAATAAGCTTTGATCGTTTTACATTTGCCTATTTCATATAAGTAGGATCATATACTATTTGTCCTTTCGTGACTGACTTATTTCACTCAGTATAATGTTTTCAAGGTTCATCCACGTTGTGGCATGTATCACAACTTCATTTCTCTTTATGGCTGAGTAAAATTCCATTGTTTGAATGTTGTTGTTGGCAGGTGCAGTCGAGTCACTTCCGACTCATAGTGACCCTATTCACAACAGAACGAAACACTGCCTGGTCCTGCGCTATCCTTACAACGCTGTCAGTGATAGGATAATATCCATACGTCTACAAGGAAGACCAGTTAATACGACTATTATTCAAATTACGCACCAACCACTAGGGCCAAAGATGAAGAAATAGAAGATTTTTATCAGCTGCTGCAGTCTGAAACTGATCAAACATGCAATCAAGATGTATTGATAATTACTGGTGATTGGAATGCAAAAGTTGGAAACGAAGAAGGATCAGTAGTTGGAAAATATGGCCTTGGTGATAGAAGCAATGCTGGAGATCAAATGATAGAATTTTGCAAGACCAACAACTTCTTCACTGCAAATACCTTCTTTCACCAATATAAAAGGCTACTATATGCACGGACCTTGCCAGATGGAACACATAGGAATTAAATTGACTACATCTGTGGAAAGAGACAACGGAAAAGCTCAATACTATCAGTCAGAACAAGGCCAGGGGCCCACTGTGGAACAGACCATCAATTGCCCATATGCAAGTTCAATTTGAAACTGAAGAAGATCAGAGCAAGTCTGCAAGACCCAAAATATGACCTTGAATATATCCCACCTGAATTTAGAGGCCATCTGAAGAATAGATTTGATGCATTGAACACTAGTGACTGAAGACCAGAAGAGTTGTGGAATGACATCAAGGACATCATCCATGAAGAAAGCAAGCAGTCATTGAAAAGACAGGAAAGAAAGAAAAGGCCAAGATGGATGTCAGAAGAGACTCTGAAACTTGCTCTTGAACGTTGAGCAGCACAGCAAAAGGAAGAATTGATGAAGTAAAAGAACTGAACAGAAGATTTCAAAGAGCAGCCCGAGAAGACAAAGTAAAGTATTACAATGACATGTGCAAAGAGCTGGAGATGGAACACCAAAAGGGAACAACATGCTCGGCGTTCCTCAAGCTGAAAGAACTGAAGAAAAAATTCAAGCCCCATGTTGCAATAGTGAAGGATTCCATGGGGAAAATATTAAACGACGCAGGAAGCATCAAAAGAAGATGGAAGGAATACACAGAGTCATTATACCAAAAAGAATTAGTTGATGTTCAACCATTTCAAGAGGTGGCATATGATCAGGAACCGATGGTACTGAAGGAAGAAGTCCAAGCTGCTCTGAAGGCATTGGTGAAAAACAAGGCTCCAGAAATTGATGGAATATCAATTGAGATGTTTCAATAAACAGATGTAGTGCTGGAGGTCCTCACTCGTCTATGCCAAGAAATATGGAAGACAGCTTCCTGGCCAACTGACTGGAAGAGATCCATATTTATGCATGTTCCCAAGAAAGGTGATCCAACTGAATGTGGAAATTATACAGCACTATCATTACTATCACACCCAAGCAAAATTTTGCTGAAGATCATTCAAGAGCACCTGTAGCAGTATATCAACTGCCAGAAATTCAGGATGGTTTCAGAAGAGGTTGTGGAACTAGGGTTATCATTACTAATGTCAGATGGATCCCGGCTGAAAGCAGAGAATACCGGAAGGACGTTTATCTGTGTTTTATTGACTATGCAAAGGCATTCGACTGTGTGGATCATAACAAATTGTGGATAACATTGCGAAGAATGGGAATTCCAGAACAGTGAATTGTACTCGTAAGGAAGCTTTACGTAGATCAAGAGGCAGCTATTCGGACAGAACAAGGGGATACTGATTGGTTTAAAGTCAGGAAAGGTGTGCGTCAGCATTGTATTCTTTCACCGCACTTATTCAACCTGTATGCTGAGCAAATAATCCGAGAAGCTGGACTACATGAAGAAGAACAGGGCGTCAGGGCTGGAGGAAGACTCATTAACAACCTCTCTTATACAGATGACACAACCTTGCTTGCTGAAAGTGAAGAGGACTTGAAGCACTTACTAAAGAAGATCAAAGACCACAAAGCCTTCAATACTGATTACACCTCAACATAAAGAAAACAAAAATCCTCACAACTGGACCAATGAGCAACATCATGATAAAAGGAGAAAAGATTGAAGTTGTCAAGGATTTGATTTTACTTGGATCCACAATCAACAGCTGTGGAAGCAGCAGTCGAGAAATCAAAAGACGCATTGCATTGGGTGAATCTGCTGCAAAGGACCTCTTCAAAGTGTTGAAGAGCAAAGATGTCACCTTGAAGACTAAGGTCACCTGACCCAAGCCATGGTACTTTCAGTCACATCATATGCATGTGAAAGCTGGACAATGAATAAGGAAGACCAAAGAAAAATTGACGCCTTTGAACTGGGGTGTTGGCGAGGAATATTGAATATACCATGGACTGCCAAAAGAACGAACAAATGCGTCTTAGAAGAAGTACAGCCAGAATGCTCCTTAGAAGCAAGGATGGCAAGACTGGGTCTTACATACTTTGGACATGTTGTCAGGAGGGATCAGTCCCTGAATAAGGACATCATGCTTGGCAAAGTACAGGGTCAGCAGAAAAGAGGAAGACCCTCAACAAGGTGGGTTGACACAGTGGCTGCAACAATGAGCTCAAGCATAACAACGATTGTAAGGATGTATTGAATGTTTTACCACACTTTATTTATCGCTTTATCTATTGATGGATATTTAGGCTGTTTCTACATTTTGGCTACTGTGAGTGGTGTTGCCATGAACACTGGTGTACTGGTTTATGTTTGCGTTCCTGTTCTCTCTTCTTTTGGATATCTACCTAGGATAGGGATTGCTGGGTCACATGTTAATTCTATGTTTAACTTTTTGAGGAACCACCAAACCATTTTCCTCAGTAGGTCCCCTCTTGAGACCCTTTTACATTCATAGTGCCTTCAGAAGAGAGGGAGAAGAAAGTTGTGTCCCAAATGGAGTGCCTTCACGGCCTCACTAGATTGCTTCCAGACTTAATGAACAGTTCCCAGGAAACACTCTGGCTCTCTGGTTTATGTTACATAAATACACAGATTATTATCTTAACAACCACATTCGTCTTCAGAATCATGTCCATGAGCCCTGCACAGTCTTTGTGAACTATAATCTGGGCCCTCACTCAGCTGCCCTCTGCTCATTTCTCTCCCTGAGTCTTTGGTTTCGCCCTAGATCTGGGAAAAACAGAAAGTGTCCAATTACCTGCATTATTTTCCTGGCTGTAACTTACAAGAGGGCATCTAATTGTTGGTTGGTTTGTTCTTCTCTACAGGGAGCCTGTATTCTTTATGCAGTGGTGAACTTCCTTTCTTCCATCTCTGCTTTGTGTGTGTGTGTTTCAATGTAATGTGTCCAACTTAAAAGCATCATTATAACTTTGACTTTATGATGACCCTACTTAATTTCCTGGAGCCCTGGTGGTGCAGTAATTGAGAGCTACAGCTGCTAACCAAAAGGTCGGCAGTTCAAATACACCAGCTCCTCCTTGGAAACCCTATGGGGCAGTTCTACTGTGTCCTAGAGGGCTGCTATGAGTCAGAATCAACTCGAAGGCAACAAGTTTAGGTTCTTTTTTCCTTGGTTTTACTCAATTTTCCAGTTCTTCTTCTGTATCTTCCCTCCTCCCCCAATTATCAGGATGTTTTTAGATTTCCTTCATTCCTGAGATAGAAATGTGTAGGAGAAAGTGTTGGTTTAGAAGGCACAAAACCTGCCTGTGTCTGGTCCTGCTGCTGACACTTGCTGGTTGTGTGACTCTCCAGGTCACCTCTCTAAATATCAGTTTCTTCATCGAGACAATAGGATTAAAAGTATCACTCCTGTCTCTCAAAAGGATGTCTTGAGGACAAAATGAGTTCATGGGTAAAAGAGAGCACTAAGAATCAGTATAAAAATAATACTGTTGTTATTGTTGGAAACCTTGGTGGCGTAGTGGTTAAGTGCTACGGCTGCTAACTAAAAGTTCAGCAGTTTGAATCTACCAGGTGCTCCTTGGAAATTGTAAGGGACAGTTGTACTCTGTCATATAGGGTCGCTATGAGTTGGAATCAACTCGATGGCAGTGGGTTTGGTTTTTTTTTTTTTTGGTTGTTATTGTTGTTAGCTGCTCTTAAGTTCACACCGGCTCATGGCAATGGAATGAAACATATTTCGGTGCTACACCATCTCCAGCACTGTATCAGACAATATTCTGTTGTGATCCATAAGGTTTTCTTTGGCTAATTTTTGGAAGTAGATAGCCAGGTCTCTCTTCCATCTTAGTCTAGAAGCTCTGCTAAAACCTGTCCACCATGAGTGACCCTGCTGGCATTTGAAATACTGGTGGCATAGCTTCCAACATCATAACAACATGCAAGCCACCACAGTACAACAAACTGACAAATGGGTGGTGTAAAAGCTGTACTAGTTTCCATGTTTAAATGTTACTCTGTGCCAGGTAGCAGGCTAAGCTCTTCATATATTATTTTGTTTCATCCTTATGACAATGCAATAAAGTATGATGTCTTAGTCATCTAATGCTACTATAACAGAAATACCACAAGTGGATGGCTTTAACAAAGAGAAATTTATTCTCTCACAGTCTAGTAGGTTACAAGTCCAAATTCAGGGTGTCAGCTCCAGGGGACAGCTTTCTCTGTTGGCTCCGGAGGAAGGTTCCTTGTCATCAATCTTCCCCTGGTGGAGGAACTTCTCAGGTGCAGGGACCCCAGGTCCAATGGACTTGCTCTTCTCCTGGTGCTGCTTTCTTGGTGGTATGAGGTCCTCCCCACTGCTTGCTTCCCTTTCCTTTTTATCTCTTGAGAGATAAAAGGTGGTGCAGGCCACAACCCAGGGAAACTCCCTTTATGTTGGATAAGGGATGTGACCTGGGTGAGGATGGTGTTACAATCCCACCGTAATCCTCTTTAATATAAAATTACAATCACAAAATGGAGGACAACCACACAATACTAGGAATAGTGGCCTAACCAAGTTGGCACACATTTCTGGGGGACACAATTCAATCCATTACAGATGGTGTCATTATTACCCTTATTTACTCTTGAGCAACTTGGGGCTAAGTGAGGTTAAGTCATTGGCCTGAGGTCACACAGCATGTAAAAGTTTAATCAAGATTTAAACCAAGTTTATCTGCCTCTAAAATGTGGACCTTTATGCCCCATATCACCCTGGCACTGTGCAAGCTAAAAGCACCGTTAATAATTAGATACTGACGATACCAGTATATCTACACTCATTGAAGTCCAGTGATTAGGATATAATAAAATTCCCAACATACTTGGCGAGGGATTATTCACTGGATGTTTAGGTAGAGAGGAATCCCTTGAAAAAATTTTGCTTGCGTTTCCAGAGTCAAAACTCATGCCATTGACCAAGTGGGCAAAAAAGCATAGAGGCAATTCGCATCCTTGACTGCCAAGAGAACAAACTGTGACTTTGGGCAAGTCAGCTCTCTGGCCTTCTGTATCCTCACCTGTGAAGGAAGATCTTGAACAAGAAAACCATCAAGGTCTTTGTAAGTCATAATATTTGTTAAGTGCTTACAGGGAAACCCTGGTGGCATAGTTGTTAAGAGCTACAGCTGCTAACCAAAAGTTCTGATGTTTGAAACCGTATGGGGCAGTTCTACTCTGTTCTATAGGGTTGCTATGAGTCAGAATCAACTCAACGGCAACAGGTTTTACTAAATACCAGGATTTTTCTAAGCACTTTATGTGCAATCATACGTAATTCTCACAACAACCCTAAGAGGTAGGTGCTATTGCCATTACTCCCATTTTACAGACAAGGAAACTGAGGCATAAGGAAGTTTGTCCAAAGTCACAGAGAGCAGTAGTCACATAGGGAGTAGGGGCAGAGCTGGGAACCCACACACTTAACCTCCCAGGTATCTTTCCTATCTAACTTACAGAATTATATTATTACTTGTCTTGGGTGGGTGGGTAACCACATTTGAACAGTTCTTTACTAGCCTGCCCCAGTTTTTGCCTACTCTAGAAAATAGACATCATTTGTTTTTAAGATCCCAGCACAATGGCTCTTTTTTTTCCCCCTTCATTAAAAAATGGCGTGTAAAAGACATGGAAACAAAGAAGAGTAAACCTAGAAGAAACAGAAAATAATGAGGCCACATAACTGAGAGAAATTTTCTGGATCACACCTTCTAATATGAGCTATCAACCAGACAATAATCCAAAGATAAAGTAAAACATGAGCCTATGCAATTTTCATCCACTCTAAAACAACAGCAAAAAAAAAAAAAAAAAATCAGTCTGGTTGCCGAAGCTTGAAGTATTGACTTTGGCAATGCTTTCTCCATCTCCTTGTGCCAATAAAGTTATTAGAATCAAATTGAGAGAGGCAGAGGCACAAAGGGGGCTGAGACAAAGATGCTGAGCAGTTCAAATCAATGATTCGAAGAGCTGATCCCCTGCCAAAGGCTACAACATCTCCCAGGAGGAATCAACCACTCTGGCCAGTGGCCCAGCACCCAGCGCTGCCTAAGCTGCTGGTCAGGTTTCTGGAGGAAACTCCCAGGTGACTGGGGACTGACATCTACTGAAGAAGGAAAAGGGCACTCTCCCATCATCAAGGACCAGACAGACCAGCACTGACAAGGGTTGAGAACAGTGAGGCTTTGCTAGTCTCAATGCCCTCCCCAGGCTGCGGAAAGGAAAGAGGAGGCAGAGAGGGAGGGTGGGAGAGAACACAGTGTTATTCACACTCTGTTTGTGACAGGAAGAAAAAGTGGCTTAATAATCCACAGCCAGATTAATGGAATATTCCTTTTCTCCCCTGGCAGAGTTGGTCTTCTGGTGCCATCACCCCAAAAATGGATGGCTGCTGGAGGAGTTGTGGAGCTAATTAACGAATCTGCCCCCAAGTGTGCCAAAACCCATTCCACTAGAAATGCAAAGATGGAGACTGTTTAGACACTGGACTAATAAGAAAACCACTAGAGTTCTCTGGAAGCCATCATGATCATTTGGCAGCTCTTCTAGCCAAAACCAAACCAGTTGCCAGCGAGTTAGCTCAGACTCATGCCACACTTGTATGTGTCAGAGTAGAACTGTGTTCCATATGGTTTCAATGGCTGATTTTTTGGAGTTAGATCACCAGACCCTTTTTCTGAGGTGCCCCTGGTTGGATTCAAGCTGCCAACCTTTCAATTAGCAGCCAAGAATATTAACTATCTACACCATCCAGGGATTCCTCTATCCACTTACTGTCTTTCAAACAGCTGCATCCCCACTTTCTTTTATTTCAGTCCCAAGCTTCTTCCTTCCATTCATTTTCCCTACTACCTGCCCACCAACCATGAAGCACCAAAACTGCCGTTTAACACCTGTGTCCAAATACCTGAGAATATTAGCAACTTTGTAAATCTGTGTGAAGATCCTAGCAAGGATATGGGCTTTGGGATTAGTCCTTTGGTATATATATATATATATATATATATATATATATATATATGTATACACACAAACACACACACACACACGTATATATATATCTTATTTGTAGATAATTTCTATAATAATAATAATAATAATAATAATACCTAACATGTATTGAGCACTTGCCATGTGCTAGGCACTCTTTCAAGCACTTACAGTGCCTAGAAAAGAACAGACTTAAGAATACTGACATGGGAGGTTCCCCAACAAATAGACAGGCCATTCTGCATTGCGGCACAAAGTCAAAGCTCCACTCACTTGCCCAGAGTTTCTAACCAACATAAGAGCTTCCAATCAGACAAAAGAAAAGATCCTGCATCCAAGAAAGGAGAACAGGGTGAAAGAAAAAAGGACCATACACAGGTCAAAATGGAATTCTTGGAAATTAAAAGTATGATAGCAGGAATGAAAAACTCAATAGCGAATCTCCCAGAAAGTAGAACAAAAAGACAAAGAGAGAGAGAAAAAAAATTAGACCAGCCCAACAAGTCCAGTATCTAAATAATATGAGTTTCAGAGAGAGAGAGAGAAAGAAGGCAATCATAAATGAGATTATTCCAGAAAGCTTCTCAGAAATGAAAGACAAATGTTTCCAGCTTCAAAGAGTTTACCCAAATACCCAACACAATGGGTAAAAATAGGTCCACATTAAGGCACTCATTGGAATTTTTTTTACAAATTGAGGAAAATAGAGTCTACAAGATTCCAGAGGTAGAAAAAAGTCACATACAAAGAATCAGAAATCAGAATGGCTTTAGGGCTTTTCAACAGCATCATTGGAAGCAAAAAGAAAATGGAGCAATATATTCAAAATTCTGAAAGAAAATGTTCTCCAACTAGAGTTCTATGCCCAAGCTATCAATCAAATATGAGAGTAGAATAAAAAATTTTCGGATATGTAAGTCTCAAAACTTTACTTCTCCTGCAAACTTTCATAAGGGAAAGCTATAATAGGAAAAGAAATTTCAACACAGGAGAAAAGTGAAAGGTATTCCCAAGAGAATGGTGAAAAAAGATTCCAGGATGATGCTGTACACCAACTATAGAGGGTAACAGCCCAGATGGGAAGAACACCAGGAAAGAGACAGACATACTGGGGGTTTTCATCTCTGAGATGTCCAGAGTCACTGCATTGTCTTTTTAAGCCATGGACAGAATGGCCAGGTGAGCTTGGCCCATATTTGTCACCATGTGCTGCTCTCTAGTTTTGCTTGCTGTCTAGATCAGCTTATTTCACCCCCGAGAAGTATACTGCTATCACCTATCACTAAAAGTTAAAGTAGACCAAGATGAAATTTGAAGCAGAATATACAGGGCAGTTCAGTTTTCTTGGCAATTTTCCCATAGGGAGACCAAAGGAGCAGGCATGCACAAAAAATAGTAAAAGGTCTGGGCGGAATATGGGATGAAAACTCACAGAATCTGCTATAATAACCAAGAACATCTGCTACAGCCTGCAAGTATAAAACTCTTCAGTAGCTTGAGGTGTGAATTAGAACTCAGCTTTAAAATGCTCACAGTAATAGCTCAAACCAACTTCTGTGTTTCCACCACCAATCTGTTTGTCCTGCTGTGGTGGCTTGCATGTTGATGTGATGCTGGAAGCTATGCCACTGGTATTTGAAATTCCAGCAGGGTCACCCACAGTGTACAGGTTTTAGCAGAGCTTCCGGATTAAGACAGACTAGAAAGGAAGGCCTGGCAATGTAGTTGCAAAAATTAGCCAATGAAAACCTATGAATCCCCCAGAAAACTATTGCCCTGAAATAATCTTTAAAACTTAAACCAGAAATATCCCTTGAAGTCTTCTTAAAACCAAACAATAGTTCAGCTCAACTAGTAAAGAATGTCTGCCCTGAGCAGTATGTTCTTTTAAGATCTAGCTATATGGGATCAAATTAACAACAACACTTGAATGACTAGATAGGAATCTTAGTGGCCAGTGAGTTTATGTTAATGGAGGAGAAGCAACTTAGAAGAGAAGGAAGAGAACGCTTGCACAACTCAAAAAATGTAATCAATCTCACTGAATTGTTCATGTAGAAACTGTTGAATTGGTGTATGTTTTGCTGCATATATTCTCAACAACAACAGCAACAAATAAAATAAATTATTTAAAAAAAAAAAAAACATACAAACCTAAGGATCACAACAGAATATTGTTCAATGCTGGAAGATGAGCAGGCTTGATTGGAAGACACTCAAAATACACAGTGGTTATACCAATGGACTCAAGTATAGCAATGATCATGAAGATGGTGCAGGACCTGGTAACATTTCATTCTGTTTGTTATATGTGAGGTCTCCATAAGTTGAAGCCTACTTGATGGCAACTAACAAGTCTGTCTGTATTAGAAGGAAACTCTTATCTTAAACCCTTAACCAAATTGTCCAAGAACTCCAGGAGCTTACTCCAGCCTCAGAGGCCAGTCCTACATCAAGAGAAAAGAGATCTGGATATCTGAGGAATTCACTAGCAGACGCCAGAGTTTGGCTTTTGTTGTTTCTGTCACTTCCGTATGGCATCGCTGTTCAAAACTGGCCCCCACTTAGCCTTTGGGACCATGAAAGGCCTCTTGGTTCAATGCTAGGAAGATCAGAAACCTGCCCAAGGTCCAGTGGCTTGTGAAGGGTCTAAAGTCCCACTCCCTCCAGAGTTATGTTCAGCAAGGGATGCTCTATGCTTAGACTGCAAGATCACACTCACAAAAGTAGCCACTGTCCCCAGAGAAGATCCTGTGTATTGGTGTGTTGGGTCCACAGAGGCTTCTGATCTCAGTCGCTCGCTGTGCCAGAATCAGCTTTCCCATATCAACCATCTGGGCCTAGCATTGACCTCAGTGAGTTCCTTTTGGGATCCTTGGGCTCTTTCCTACCAACCGACATCATACTGGACCATGTCAATAATCGGAAAGACTGTAAACACGTCAGAGTCCAGTTTTCAAGAGGCTCCTTGACTTTAGGCAATTTGGCCCAATTTACCCTATGGGTATTTGGAAGAGCAGTCTTGGTCAAGCCCAGAAAAGTTCCTGTCACTCCACTACCTCCCCCCAGGTAATGGGGTAGCTTACACTGAGGGAACAGGCAAGTCATTTGAGAAGAAGAGATCTGCCCTCAAGTGACCTGCTGCCTCTACCCAACAGAAAACAACTGACCATTTAAATGGCAGCTTCTTTGCTGAAGTTCTACCTAACCTGGTATCCAGCTGCCCTGCTACAAACACTTTCAATGAAGTGTGAGACTTGAAACTTTCTGCTCTATTTTATAGTTCTTTGTGTCCACATCTTCTCCTAGTCTAAGTTCTTTGGGGGCAGAATTCATGTCTGATTATTCTTTATATGGTAGTTCGAACCCACCAGTTGCTGTGTGGGAGAAAGATGTGGCAGTCTGCTTCCATAAAGATTACAGCCTTGGAAACACCATGGGGCAGTTCTATTCTGCTCCGTAGAGTGGCTATGAGTCAATATGGACTTGACGGCAATGGGGTACCTGCCCGGTGCCTAGTATGGTGCCTGGCACAGAGTGGCTGCTCAATACATATTTGTAGAGTGAGTGAATGAATAAATAATTGAATTAATGCTGATGCCTAGGACATCCAAAAGGCACACGTCATGTTGTTATGATAAGGCAATTCTGCCAGTTCCCAGGAAAAATCAGATCTAAAACTGAGTATTAAAATAAAATCTCACAAATCTGAAAGTAAGACCGGAAAGCCTTATTAAATTGGTGACACTCATAAGTTATGAAATTGTTTTTTAAGAAAATCAATATTTTATATACCAGAAAGTGCCTTTACTCATACTAAGCCAACAAGAGGTTATTTAACAGAGGTCTTAGTGGATAGAAGCATGACGTGTTATTTACACAGCAATTGTTAGTATATCAATAGATACTTCTGAAGTGCTGAGGGTTCTTGAAAGCAGTGGTTTTAAGCATTCCTCATAGAGTTGCATTTTATTAAAAAATACCATAAAGCCAGAGCACTTGAAAGTTGACACATTTTAACAGTGTCTATTAAAGTTGAGGTTGTCCCTAACCCACCAAACCAAACCCGGTGCTGTCAAGTCTGACTCAGAGCGACCCTGTAGGATAGAGTAGAACTGCCCCACAGAGTTTCCAAGGAGTGACTAGAGGATTTGAACTACCGACCTTTTGGCTAGCAGCCGTACCTCTTATCTACTGCTCCACAGGGGTTTCCAAGGTGGTCCCTGAGTGGTACAAATAGTCAACACGCTCCGCTGCTAACTGAAAGGTTGGAAGTTCGAGTCCACCTAGAGGCACCTTGGAAGAAAGATCTGATAATCTGCTTCTGAAAAATCAGCTGTTGAAAATCCTATGGAGCACAGTTCTACTCTGAAACAAATGGGGTTTCCATGGGTTGGAATTGACTCAACAGCAGTTGCTTTTTACTAAAGCTGAACAAATGTATACTCTATGATCCTGCAATAATGTTCATGAGTATGTTCCCAACAGAAAGGAGTACTATGTCCCCAAAGTACTCATACAAGAATATTAAGGGCTATTTGTGATAGCTCCGAACTGGAAAAATTCTGTTGTTGCTGTGTGTGGTCAAGTCAATTCTGACTCATAGCAACCCTATACGACCGAGAAGAACTGCCCCATAGGATTTTCTAGGATGTAATCTTTATGGGAGTAGGTTGCCAGGTCTTTTCTCCCTCAGAGCCACAGATGGGTTCAAATCACTGATGTTTTGGTTAGCAGCCAAACCCTTAACCACTGTACCACCAGAGCTCCTGGAAAAACTCTAGTACCTATCAATAGTGAAATGGATAGAAAAACTGTGATATATCTACTTCATAGAAATAAAAAGGAACTTACTAACCATTGCACACAACAAGAGACATAATGTTGAGTGAAAGAAGCCAGATAAAATCCCATTTATAAGAAGGCCAAGAACAGGCAAACCTAAGTGATAGAGGGTCAGAATGGTGGTTACTTTGGGGTGGGATAAGGACTGGGTGGGCCTTGAGAGAGCCTTTTAGTATGCTAGAAATATTTTCTGACATGGGGTAGTGGTTTCACAGGTGTATACAAAAAAAAAAAAATTCATCCAATTGTATACTTTTTGTGTCTTTTATTGCATGTAAGTTGTTCCTCAATTAAGAAAAAAATACTATGAAATACTAGGAAACTTGGTTCTATTAAAAAAAAAATAACCCTGGATCACAACAAAAATGTTTAAGATAGAGTTCCTACCTTAAAGGAGCTTAGAAATTGATTATAGGAGACAAGATATGCACTCAAACCACTGTAATGTAAAGCAGTGTGTGAAAAATGTTAGGTGAGTCGTCCAAGTCAGCAGGGATGCAGAGCAGGGAGGGAAGATGGAGCATGTGTGAGGGGTGATGGGTCACTTTTGTGTGGCCTTTCTAGCCATGGTCTTGTAACTCCCACTCAGGAGATTGGGTGGGACTATGCAAATGTGTAATTGTGGCACACCAGTGGGATTATTCAGTTTGCCATCCTGCAGGGCTTGAAATGAGCCAACCCAGAGGTGAGAAAGAGAGAATCCCACCACCACCAAGGAAGCAGAGTCAGAAGCTAGCATGCCCTTTGGACCTGGGATCCTTGCTCTGAGAAGCTCATGGACCCAGGAGACAGAGAGTGAGCTGTAACCATGAAGATGGTGAGACCCAGCAGCAGAGACCCAGCAGGAGGAGATGGCGTGGTGGGCTTCTTGGCCCATGGAGGGAGAAAGCTGAGTGCCTTTGGACAGAGGCCTAGGGCCAGGGAGAGGTATGCCTGTGAGCATGGCTGGGAAGAGGCTGTCCTGATGTAAGAACTGTATCCTTGAGTATTTACTATGGCTGCTAACCAAAAGGTCAGCAGTTCAAATCCTCCAGGCAGTTCTACCCTGTCCTATAAGGTCACTATAAGTATGAGTTATTTTCCTAGTAAACCCTATAATTGTGAATATTGTCTGTGAGATCTGTGTGGCCATGGCAATGAATTATCAAACCCAGCGGAGAAGTAGAGTGCTGTGGGAGAGATGGTTGGTATCAGAGTTGGTAAAGATGGTGGAGAGAGGAGGCATATCTGACCCCCACCTCATAGGAATCAGCCTTGGACAATTGATCTTGATTTTCCTTTTCCCTTGTGAAGTTAGAGGAGGTCAGACACTGCCCCCATGCTGTTTTTACAAGGTGACCTCTGAGCTGAGGCCTCAGGATTCTCTACATGCTTGCTCCATCAATTGCTTTCTCTGTCCTAAATCCTCTTTACAAACTCCTGGGCAAATAAATATGTTCGATTCTTCTCTACCTTAAATCCTCCCTAGGCACAGGCACTGAATTTTTCTCCTCTGCCCACCCACCAAGGTCCTTGGATGGCACAAGTGGTTTTGTTGTACTACTAAACTAAGGTTGGCAGTTCAAACACCCTTCCTCCCATGCCCAGCAGAAAGAGAGGCCTGGAAATGTGCTCTGTAAAGAATATTACAGCCAAGAAAACCCTGTGGAGCACAGTTTATCCTGTAACACATGGGGTCACCACGAGTAGTAATCAACTCAACAACAATGGGTTTAGTTTTCATTTGCCCACCCTCCAAGCTCTTCCCTTCCCTTCCTGGCTGAGTTTCTGGATGGAATAGTCTATGATCTGCCACCACTTCCTGCTTCGCACTCAGTCCTTGACCCAGTGCCTTCAGGCTTCTAACACATCTCCCCACAGAATCTTCTTTGACATGGTGAGCAGTAATTACCTAGGTGCCAGATCTAATGGCTTCTTTGACCTCTACATCATTTGACATTGTCTAACACTTCCTCTTTCTTATAAAGTCATTTTTCCTCTGTTTTCTGATAAGACTCTCATCTCCTACCTTCATGCTTGCTGTCCTTGATGGCCTCATTTTCCTTTGCCCATATCTGAAGCACTGGCATTGCAATTTATTTTTCTGTTCTTGTTTTAGGCTCTCCCTCTTCAAGCGTTCATCTTAATTTGCTGATGTCTCTGGGACCTGGGATTCCCAGCCTCAACTTGGACCTGAATATATGGCTGAATGGGTATCTGTGTTTGGCTTCCTCATACAAAACTCAAGTGAAACAGATCAAAAGACTAATCATTGTTTTCTCCATCACCTCAAAAGACTAATCATTGTTTTCTCCATCGCCTCAAAAGACTAATCATTGTTTTCTCCATCTCCTCTTTCTTTAACACTCAGTTATCATACAGCGAGTGGTCCCTCTGTCTACTTGAAGAAAACAGGAAGTCAAACCTTATCTCTCCCTCTCTTCTTCCTTTCTCATAGGCTTCTCTATTGGTCCTACCTTCTTATATGTCCTACCTCAAATCTCCTACCTTGAGGTCTTAACCTCAAGTCTGTACCATCATCTTCAACTCCAGTGCTTTGCTTTAGTCCTTAGTCGTTTCTCCCCTGAATATTTTAATAGTCACCTCACTCATTATCTTGTGTCTAGTCTCACCCTCATCGAGTCCATCACCATGAAGATCTCCCTAAAAGTTGAATCTGAGCATATCTTTTCTCAGCTTTCCCTACAGAATCAACACCCAGGTCCTTAGCCTAGACCACCTCCCTCAATGATTCACCCTTGTCTTTCCAGACTCCCCTCCTGTCTGTCTGAAGCCCTCCCTTTCCCCTCATCTCCACCTTGGAACGCCTGGCTGTCCTTCACATCCTGACTTCTGCTGGTGGAGGTGGACCCTCTGCTTTCCCTGTTTCCATAGCACCTACAATATTGGAACTGTTTGCCTTTTATCCCTGCTGGCTAGACTCTGGGAAGGCAGGTATTTTGGCTTTTTCATTCTTGAATCCTAAGCACATGGCTCAGAGTTGGTGCTCAAAAAAATTTGTTATATAAATAAATGTTTGGTCCTTAAGTACCTGGAGTTTTTTGCCTCAAAGATACATAGCTCAGCAACTGCATTTTTGGTGGGTCACTGTTTCCGTTTCTGAATCTAATTGCTATTGCATGAAACCATTCAGGGCAGAAGCTGCAGTAGATGGGATGGCCCAGCAACTCCCCCTCAATGCAAATACTCTCTGCTCTTGTAAGACTGCTGCTGTCTTAAAATTTGGAATTTTACACAGGTAAAAAAAAAATTGTTGTCCAGTATGTGCCTGGAGGTTCTTACCCCACTATTGAAAAGTCCTTTCTCAGTATTGCTTCCTGCCCCCCAATTCAGTTGTTATGTGCCATTGAGTCGATTTCGACTCATAGCAACCTCATGTGACAGAGTAGAACTGCCCCCACAGGATTTTCTGAGTTAAGAGCTTGGCTGCTAACCAAAAAGTCAGCAGTTCAAATCTACCAGCCACTCCTTGGAAACCCTATGGGGCAGTTCTACTCTGTCTTTATAGGGTTCCTATGAGTCAGAATTGACTTGATGGCAATAGGCTTTTTTGTTTTGGTTTAATCTTTACAGGAGGAGGTCACCAGGTCTTTTCTCCCATGGAGCCGCTGGGTGAGTTCAAACCGCCAACCTTTAGGTTAGCAGCTGAGTGGTTAACCATTGCACTACCAGGGCTCCTTCAATTCAGATTAGCAACATTGAAAAATCACAAATCTAAGAAATCCACAAGGGCAATCCCACAGGTACATGAATTGCTACATGGGCTAGAACATAAGGTCCGAGGGACTCGGAGTTCTTTGCTCAAGGTCATGCAAAATGCCAGGCGTTCTTCCTGGTGGCAAATTCAGAGTGTCACAGGGCACCACACGCAGAGATCAGCCAACCATGAATTTACCTGAAACTTCTTTTGAGGTAGTTTTTATGCTCACACTCACCCCCTCTCGGATAATGAGTTCTGTGCATTTATTACTTGCTGGAAACAAAATAGCATTTCCTTTCATTTATTAACCTAAAAGCCCTTTTCCACAAATCTTTCCAATCCCTCCCTAAACCAGTACAGCTGGAACTGTGCAAACAAGGACACGCTCCCCCCAGCCGTTGTCCCTGTTGGGATTTTCCTGACGGCTCATGCAGCCCCTCTCAGCCTTCATTTTTCCAGACTGAAGTAAATATATAGTGTCTGGGAGAAGGCACCAAACACAATAAATATTGAATGACGATCATGGAGCTGAATGATGACGAGGGCTGCTTCTAAAAGGGGGTTCGAATTCTTGCCACACGTCTGAAATGTGAGAATTAAAGAATATGTTGTTGCCAAACACAGTGTTCGAATCAAACAAATGAGCGTGGTGAGTTCCCCCTCGGTACGGGGACATGTGTTCGTTCGTCTCCAAATCTTCTCGTGATGGTTCCTGTTTCCAAGAGAAATATTTCCTTTTTGTGCATGGCAGCCTGCCTTGTGAGATGGCTGGACACTTTGCCAAGCCTGAGGATACTATCATCGTGTCCTGACTGTTGCTCTACTATTAGGAGGCAAAGAGAAGGAAGTTATGAGAGGGAAGAGGGAATTCTAATATATTACAAGCTCCTATTTTGGGCTAGACCCTGATTTAGGTGTTCATATACATTATGTCTTTGGTTGTTGCCTCATAGCTGCCCATGTGACAGAGTAGAACTGCCCCATAGTGTTTTCTAGGCTATAATCTTTATGGGAAAAGATCCCCAGGTTTTTCTGCCATGGAGCCACTGGGTGAGTTCAAACCTGTAACCCTTTGGTTAGCAGCCGAGCGCTTAAGGGCTCCTTTAGTCCTCAAGATAATGTATCAATTAGACTGGGATCCCCGTTATATAGAAAAGGAAACAAAGATTAAAAAGGGCTGCACAGGGTGCTAGGAACAGTGGTCTGGACTTCAAAGCTAAGACTGTTGGAGCCCAAAGCCCATGCCGTGTTAGTGACACCATCCTTGGAGAACACCTGGGGACTGTGCAGCCCCATATGTGTGACCACCTCAACCCTCTGGAGGCATGGCTTCTCTGCTCCATCTTCCCCACCCTCCTAAAAAATAAAATAAACAGAATGCTGTCAAGTTGGTTCTGACTCATGGTGACCTCATGTGTTACAGAGTAGAACTGCTCCATAGGGTTTTCTTGGCTGTAGTCTTCACAGAAGCAGATCACCAAGCCTTTCTTCCAGAGTGTCACCAGGTAGGTTAGAACTGCCAAACTTTCCCAATCAAACTCTTTGCTGTCAATTCCAATTCATAGCAATCCTATATGACAGAGCAGAGCTGCCCCATAGGGTTTCCAAGGAGGGGCTGGTGGATTGGAACTGCCAACCTTTTGGTTAACAGCCGAGCTCTTAACTACTGCACTACCAGGGCTCCTTCAGGTTAGCAAAAACAAAAAACAAAAGGAAACCGTCGAGTGCATATTGCACCAAGCAGGGATCCTTTTTTAAAAACGTATTTTTTAATTTTATTGTGGTAAAATATATACAACACAAAGCTTGCCATTCTACACATTTTTTTTTTAACCATTCTAATTCCTTTTTTAAGTGTGCAGTATAGGGACTTTAATTGCACTCACCATGTTGTACTACAATCACCACTATCCATTTTTGAGGTTCGAACAGAAACTCAGCACCTCTTATACAGTTAAGTCCCCATTTCCCTTCCCCTCAGGCCCTGGTAATCACCAGTAAACTTCAGTTTCTCTACATTTGCCTATTCCAGATATGTCGTGTAAGTGGGCTTATGCAATATTTGTCCTTTTGTGTCTGACTTATTTCACTCGGGATTATGTTTTCAAGGCTCATCCATGTTATGTCACCCACAGGCTCATGAACCAGGAGCCATCCACCCCTGTCAGGCCCTCCAGGAACCCATGAGCTGGCCTGGTGCCCCTCCTCTCCTTTTCCTTACCAGACTCTGCAGGAAGCCCAGGGACAAGGTGGCGATGGTGACTCATCGCTAGAAGAATAAAATCTTGAGTGGATGGCTCTGACAATGGAAGAATGTCCCCTGAGCTTTCAGAGGGCGTGGCAACTCACTGCATAAAACAAAGGCAAAGAAAGGACAGCAGCCTGGGAGCAGACAGGAAGAGAGCCCTTGCCAGTGTGAAAAAGGAGGAAAAAACATTGTGGAGACTTTTCTGCAGCTATAATTTGAGCTATTTGCAATGTTGGGCAAATCCCAAAGGTTTTTTATTCACTCCTATTTTTATTTAGCAGATTAAATTGGTCTTCACATATGATGAACAGCTCTGCCATTAACCCAGGACTTGTGACTTTAAAACCTCCTCCACACCTTAGGTCAGACATCCAGACGTACCCCGAGTCCCTCTGTGGTTTGGCCTGTGACGTGTATGAGGAAATCCACCCAAGCACAGGTGTGGTAAAGCCCCCATGTCCTGTCCCCTGGTGGGCTCCCTCTTCTACTAAGACAGAAAGTTGTTGCTCAGCTTGTTCTTGCCCTCCCCCAGGCTCTCCTCATTCCAGGGCCTGACCAGTGGCTAAGACGGGGAACAAAGACAAGTGAGGGTCAGTGGTTGCTGGTGGGATCACCAGACAGGTAGATGTCCAGAGGGCTCTGGCAGCCTGTGTTCCTGCACCCAGCACCAGGGTCTAGAATGCTGCACCCCTGGGTGGTGTGGGAGAAACACAGCCAGGTTCTAACATGCGGGTGAGGGGCTGCGAGTGGGGCCAGGCCAGAGGATGCAGCCTGGGACTCTGACTGGGGGGGCTACAAGCACCTCAAAAGGCACCATCTTCCCTGAGTGTCTCGCTGTTCGACCTTTAACGTGCCAATTGCTAACTGATCAAACCGACGACCCTAAGTCTCCCTTTGCTTCCCGTAGCGAATTTTCATCCTACTCTGAACAACCACCATGCCCCTGTGTCACCTTTTTAAAATGGTTGTGAAGGTGCCACTTGTGGAGAATTTGTTCAGGGGAAAGATTCCTTTGCCTCTTCTCCCCCTGACCACACCTCTGGGGAAGCCAGGAAGCCCAGTTCAGTCCTCAGCAACTTCTCGGAATCCAGTTTCAAGTCTTGCTGCCCAGTGGGGGAGGGGCGGTGCTCCGGGAAACTGTGGCCATTCCAGTCCTAACAGGGACACCTCAGGAACCGGGCAACTGCACCCCACCCCATTGTCCAGCCTGGTACCAGTGCCCCCCAGACAGCCAGATTCCCCGCCAGTGTTAATCCCAAACCCAAAGTCCCACTTTGTGCCTCCCTCTGCAAAAACCCTCAAAGGTAAAGTATCTCACAAGGAATCCAAAGTTTTGACCAGAAGTCCTTAGGAAAATACAGTTTTATCCAGGTTTTAAGGGACTCAACATATGAAAAAGCCGACTTTACAAACAAGGCGTGATTTACAAAAAAACAACAGAAATCCTTTAACTGGGCCTCTCCTTTCCGATCAAAAATAAGAGGCTTCGAAAATGTATATTTTCACTTGAATTCCTCAGAAACATTTGCACTTTCACTTCAGTAAATATTCCATTGGAATGGATTTAAAACCAGTATTGGAGCTGGCTTCAGGCATGGCTAGGTAGGGCTGATTCAGCTACCCAGAGAGAATGCTGGAAGGCAGGGTGGGGATGGAGTGGGGTGGAGGTGCACAGAAACTTAACATTCACTGTTTCATGACTCTAAGGAGGTGACCCCTCTGTAACCCCGTGACATCATTTGAGCCTGTTATGTCTCCAATTTCAGCAGCAACCACAGGCATTTCTCTGAGCACAGTGTGCAAGGAGACTCCATTCCATCTGTCTGGGCCTCGCCCCTACCTCTGCTTTGGCCACTAATTTACTAAAACACAATTCTGATGCTGGGCTTCGGTAACCTCCATAGCCCAGTGTGCCTTGAGGGACCCCCAAGGCTATGTTCTGCTCATCTTCTCAGCCCAGAAACACACTTGAGGAGATTCCCCCCTCCACCTCCATGAGATTGCTGTGTGAACTGGCACTCAGAACCCCCCATTTTCTCCTTGGATCCCAGACATAAATAAGAATAAAGCCCATTCCTAGTACATTTCTGAGCTCCGGTGCCCACAAAATTTCCTAGTACTGAGAACACCAGCCTGTCATTATGGCATTTGCAGAACCAAGGGCTGTATTTAAGGCTTCAGGATGGTGCTTATTATAACCCTTTCTTGGACTGTTGTGCCAGAAACACCACATGAACAGTCTTTTTTCAAGGAAATTTGCCAGGGAAGGCATAATGCATCTGATCACATAGGAATTGTCTTGGGTTGGTTCCAAGGTGTAGAGTCTGGTGGAGAAGGAAGTTTTTCGAAGGACTGTTCTGGGAAAGAGAATCCACACAGGATGTCTGAGACTCAAGGAGCTGCCATTCTCAGAGGTTCTGATGTGAATGTGTCCCTTGGAGTTGTGCAATGTGGCATCGCTGATTCTACCCATATGAAGTGGCCAACAGAAAATATGGAAGGCGGTGGGCAATATGGAAGACATTGAGCCTCAAATTAAAGATTAATGGAGGGGGGGAACTGGCTCCTCAGTGAGTGGACAAGGTTTCTGAACTGTTCTGGGGCAAAACAATGTGGGAAACTCAGGTAAGGGACATAGAACTCCAAAAGGAATCTTAAGGGAGATGGAAGGAAGGAGGGGAACAAAAGTGCTTTCACTCTAGTAAATTTCCTGTTTTCTGAAAACACCTTTAAACCTATTGTCACTACTCAATGGTCAAAAGTCATCTGCCATTTTGAATTTCTCCTTTTTCTTTTTTTAATGCAATGCAATTAGAGATTAGGTCCCACACTATTCATATCACTGTGATACATCGTTGTTGTAGCTAGGTACCCTCCAGTGGGTTTCTACTAATAGCAGCCCTATGTACAACAGAATGAAACACTGCCCTGCCCTGCACCATCCTCACAGCAGTTGTTATGCTTGAGCCCACTGTTGCAGCCACTGTGTCAATCCATCTCATTGATACATTACTACATTAAAAAAAAAAACAACAAAAACAAAAACCGTTATGTCTTTCTTTGATTATAAAAGCCAAGCCTGCTTTTTTTCTATAGGGGAGGAAAGGCAGTCACATGCACAAAGTCATGTTCTAGGGAGGCTCATCTGAAAGTGGTATAGAAATAGATTGGGGAGAAATAACTACAGTCAGAGAGACTGCTCACTCCTTCATGCATTCAGCAAACATTTATTGAATACTTGCTAGACCAGCTACTAAGTATCAGGTATATAAAAGATAGTTTCTTCCCTTATGTCATTTCAGGTCCACCCAGAAGCAGACACCCAAACAGGATTTGATGTGAAGGAAATTTATTGGGAG
The DNA here is from genome assembly GCF_030014295.1 of Loxodonta africana. Taxonomy (NCBI): domain Eukaryota; kingdom Metazoa; phylum Chordata; class Mammalia; order Proboscidea; family Elephantidae; genus Loxodonta; species Loxodonta africana. Next base: position 159,286,213 of record NC_087344.1, on the reverse strand, counting down.
AGATGACTATGAAAGATAAAGAAGGAAGAAGCAGGAAGACATGGAGAGAGCCTTCAGATCGTGATGTAAATCTGACCCCTGTGAAAGGAGAGGGGGAAGTAAGAGCCTTAGACCACGGAGCAGTTCTGAGAAAGTCTCAGCCAGGCCAACAGAGAGCCTCCCAAGTGAAGGTTGCCTGTTGGAGGTGTCCCACATGAGGCAGGAATGGACCAGCTCTAGTAACCCCGCCACCCCACCCCGGTGCTCATTGCCTGAGGAGAGACTGGGAGAAATGTGAACACGAAGGTGAATCCAAAAGGCAACAGCGGGGGCTGTCAGGCAGCTGTATTTCTTGCAGTGGGTTCTTGTGAAGGAGAACCCAGTGAAACCTTCCAGGGCCACCACAGCCCCCATGAGCTCTCAGTTTAGATATGTAAACATGTACATTGGGGCTGCATTCCAAGCCTATGGACTAGCCCTTTGGGATCCGGTGTCCATTCCATGTTCAATCAGCCACTGCCTAGTTTGGTAGGTAGGGCCCATGGACTACAGCACAGCTGCTTAGACAGCAAGGGCTGTGATGACTGGGCAGGCACCAGCCATATGCCCAGTATATGATGGAATTACAATAACGTACAAGATACAATCGCTGCTTATGAAAGAGTGGTCAAGGAAGTGCTCAGGGATGAAGGGATGCGGCAGTTGAGTTTTAGGGCATGGTGGGGTTTTTCATCAGGAGAGGATGCAATATTACCTATCTCATTGGAAACCTGGGTTCATATCCCAGGTTTGTGACCTTGGGTAAGTCTTTTAACTTTTTTAAGTCTCAGTTTCTTTATCTGTAAAATGGGGATAATGATATAACATTGATACCTATTTTATAGAATTGTTATGATAGCAAGTATAAATTCATTTACACAGTGCCTGTCTTAATTATGTAGTGCCGCTATAACAGAAATACCACAAGTGGGTGGCTTTAACAAACAGAAATTTATTCTCTCACAGTTAGGAGGCTCTGAGTCCGAATTCAGGGTGCCGGTATAAAGGGGAAGGTTTTTTCTCTGTGTCGGTTTTGGAGGAAGGTCCTTGTCTCTTTTGAGCTTCTGCTCCTGAGAGATCTTTACGTGGCTTGGCATTGCTCTTCCCCATCTCTGCTTGCTCACTTGTTTGTTTAATCTCTTTTATATCTCAAAAGAGATTGAATTAAAATACACCATACAAAAATACAGGAAACCCTGGTGCTACAGCTGCTAACCAAAGGGTCGGCAGTTCGAATCCACCAGGCCCTCCTTGGAAAATCTATGGGGCAGTTCTACTCTGTCCTATAGTGTCGCTATGAGTCGGAATTGACTTTACAGCACCGGGTTTGGTTTTGGTTTTTTGGTACACAAATACTGTCTCATTAACATAACAAAGAAAACCCATTTGCAAATGGAATTATAACCACAGGTATACAAAAAAACCAAACATACCCATAGCGGTCTAGTCAATCCTGACTCAGAGCAACCCTATAGGACAGAGTAGAAATGCCCCCTATGGTTTTCAAGGAGCACCTGGTGAATTCAAACTGCCGACCTCTTGGTTTGCAGCCATAGATAGCTCTTATCCACTGCTCCACCAGGGTTTCCAAACCACAGGTATAGGGGTTAGGATTTATGACACATATTTTTTTGGAAAACAATTCAATCCATAACAGTACCTTAGGTATGTGATCAATAAGTGGTAACAGTATCCTTGTTGTTACTATTTCTGACATGCCAGGCAGTGGAAACAGCCTGTACAAAGATATGGTGGAATGAAGGTCAGCCAGTCAAGAGAGCTGCTGGTGGTTCTCTACGGCTGGATGATAAAGTTCAAAGGAAGACACTATAGGAAGCAAGGTCGAAGAAACAGGCCCAGTGAGATTAAAAAAAAAAAGCCTTGCGTGCTGTACAAGGTATTTCAGACTTCGATCTGGTTATGCGAAGCTATTAAAGAATGTTACGTAGGGAGGACAAGGATCAAATTTTCATTTTTTAAATTTCCCTCTGGACATTCATGGATTAGAGGGAGAATAGACTGGAGATGGGGTGATTGGTTAGAAGGCTTTACCCTAATCCAAGCAAAAGATGAAAGGACCCAAGAGGCAGAGGAGAGGCAGGTGTGAAAGATATTTAGGAGGAAGAACTGACAACATACAGTAGCCAGTTGGAAGGGATATTGGTTGAGGATGACACCCAGCTGTCTGGCTTGAATGATTGGGTGGATGGTGGTGTAATGCACCCAGATATGAACCATAAGGTGGGAGCAAACGATCAAAGAATGGGTGCAGAGACAAAAGAGTTGGGTTTGAGTGTGCTGAATTTGAGGGAACTGTTAGACATCCCAAGAAGCTCCTGGGTGGTACAAATGATTCTACTTTGACATGCGTAAGGTCCCCATGAGTCAGAATCGACTCAGTGGCAGCTGGCCCTGGTTTTGGGTTGGACATGCCAGTGGACCTGTCTAGCAAAGAGTTGAATGAACAGAGCTGGAGCTCATATGAGTGGTCTGGAGGCACTTGGAGATTGCGGCAATAGTCCAAGTGAGACCCTGAACTAGAATGACAGCAGTCTGAGTAAAAAGAAAAGTGGCAGTACAAGAAGCCACACTGGGTCGTGTGATTCACACGGGCATCTCATCTGTAGCTACCTTGTAAGTGCATGACAGAATGTGGAGAATACCTCAATACCATCCCAGCCTCCTAGAGTCCTTTAAATTCACAAAGTCACTGAAAGAGTAAACATTTGTCCAGGACTGAAAGAATGAAACCCAACTGAAATTGAAAAAGAAAAAAATACAGTCTTACAATTAATCAGACTGGGAGGGCAAACACAGATAAAGCCAGCTGCAAAGTTAGCCAAAGGCATTTTTTCTCCCAAGGTCACTCAGCAGCTGTAAAATGAATGACTATTGCTTTCCTACTAACAACGCCTCCAGACCCGCTTGGCCAAACTCATCTATTACCAAGGATACCTGATTGCTAAACTGACAGTTTAGCATCACTCAGTCCCTCCCTGCTTCTCCTAATCCCACCACAGAAGCAGCAACCAGTCCAGAACTGGTCCCCGCTCCCCTTAGATCCTCCTCAGCATCCTTCAGTGGGAATCCAAAGCTTACAGAGGACGCATCCCTCCTCCCTCTGTTGCCTGAAGTGTCCTCCCTTGCGGCATCAAGTCAATAAATCTGGGCGTTTGTTTGTTTTGTTTTTTGTCAGACTATGGGTTTCCCCTGGTGGTCTTTGCCTGATTAAATTGTAACAATACGCTCACCCTGAAAACAGAAGAATTGCTGGTGACGTTGTGCTAACCAGTACCATCACCGGAGACCATGGAACCTCTGCTTTGAATAAAGTATAAGTCAAACAACTTAATCAGAAATCTGGAATGGAAGCTGGCCTAACCACACTCGACTGGGAACTTGTCAGTCCACACCGGGACAACTGCCGTCTCTTCTGGCGCTACCTCTTGAAAGGAACTCAGGCTAATGGGACCACGTTCAAGGGAGAATGATCAGGGTACTAAGATGACTCAAAAATAAGTCATATATAGGGAGCACAACAGAGAATCCCTGATGGAGCAGGAGAAAAGTGGGATGCAGAACTCAAATTCTAATAAAAAGACGAGAGTTAATGGTCTGACTGAGACTGGAGGGACCCCAGAGGACATGGCCCCCCAGGCTCTCTGTTAGCCCAAAACTAACGCCATTCCCAAAACCAACTCTTCAGACAAAGATTAGACTGGACTATAAGTCATAAAATGATACTGGTGAGGAGTGGTTTTCTTAGCTCAAGTAGACACATGAGACTATGTGGGCAGCGCTTGTCAGAAAGCAAGATGAGAAGGCAGAGAGGGGACAGGAGCTGGTTGAATGGACACGGGAAATACAGGGTAGAGAGGAGGAGTATGCTGTCACGTTATAGGGAGAGCAACCAGGGTCACATAACAAAGTGTGTGTAAGTTTTTGTATGAGAAACTACTTGAACTGTTAAACTCACTTAAAGCACAATAAAAAAAGAAGAAATCATATTGCTTGTAGGACCTGGGGATATTTAGTTCTTGAAGGGAAAATGCAAGAAATTGTCTTCTTTTACCTAAAAGCCAAAACCAAACCCATTGCCATCGAGTTGATTCCGACTCATGGTGACCCCATGTGTTACAGAGTAGAACTGTGCATCATAGGGTTTTCTTGGCTGTGATCTTTACAGGAGCAGATCACGAGGCATTTCTTCCATGGTAGCACTGGGTGGGCTCAAATCATCAACCTTTAGGTTAGTAGTTGAGTACAAAGGTTTGTGCCACCCAGGGACCTTCTACTTAAGAGGGCACAATATTTAAAAGGAAGGGCACTTGCCCTTTAGAACCTGGAAGATTAGAATAGGACTAATGGGTGAGGCTCCAGGGAGCCAGATTCAAGCTCAATAGGAGAGCTTCACTAACAGTCAGAGCTGACTAGAATGGAGAGGACAGCCTTAGGAGGCAGCAGGCTCCTTATTACAGGAGATATTTAAAAAGAAGCAGGATGATTCCTTGGCCAAGCTGTAGTACAAGGAACCTAAGCCTCCCAGGGACTTTGAACTTGGTGACTTTAAGGTCCTTCCTGTCTACCCTGAGAGTCTATGATTGTCCTGAAAGCAGGATTCCTACCTGGACAGGACAATCCTTCTAATGCCACCAATGCCTCCAGTTTTCTTCTCAAAGAGTTTAGGGGTAGGCAGATGGGAGGTAAGGGTGATGGAACCAACCCAAAGCCATCTACTATGGGATGTTCCTTCAGCAGGAGTAACTGTGCTGGGACTGTGAAGGAGAATGTGTGGCCATCTGGCTAGGGCTGCCTGAACCAGCAGTGGGCAAATGACATTGAGAGAAAACACTGGCCAAACAGGAATTTGAACTGGACATGATGGAGAGAGGGCTGGTGGGTTTGGAAGTGGAAAGAGAAGCTGAAAAAGAAAAAAAAAAAAAGGCCACAGGTAGTAGGCTGGCAAGCAGGCTGTGGAGGTTGCAGGGGTCCTGATGTTACAGAAGGCATGTGGCAGCATCAACCTACAGATATCTCTAGCAGCCCTGATGGTGCAAAGGTAAAGCAATTGGTTGCTAACTAAAGGGTTGGCAGTTCAAGCCCACCCAGCTGCTCTGTGGGATAAAGACCTGGCAACCTGCTTCTGTAAAGATTGCAGCTAAGAAAGCCCTATGGGGCAATTCTACTCTGTCACAGGGATAGCTATGAGTCGAAATCAACTTGACAGAACCTAACAGCAGCATTCCTATTAGTGATACAGGTAGGCGAGTCTTCATGTTGTTGTTGTTAGCTGCTGTGCAGCTAACTCACGGTGGCCTTACGTAACAGTGTTGCCCTGTCATGCGCCATATTGGAGTCCATTGTTGCAGCTATTGTGGCCAATCATCTCACTGAGGGGCTTCCCTGGTTTTCGCTGACCCTCTACTTTACCAAACAGGATGTCCTTCTCTAGCGATTGGTCTTTTCTGATGATGTGTCTTTACGGAGTCTCATACTGATGCTAAACGGAAGAGTTCCTGGGGCCAAAAGGATGGAGAGAGAGAGTAGACTTTAGAGCTGTCGTGAGTCCCTATGGAACTCTTAGCTCCCCTTCTGGCCTTGTGGAGCCCAAGTATACAGTCGTCCCTGGGTTCCCACGAAAGTTCGGTTGCCTTTCCAGCCAAACACACACATGCGAATAAGCCAGTTTCTTGAGGCAGCCTTAGTGAAATCTTGTTTCTTAAAACTCAAAGCATTTGAGAGAAGGCCAGAGAGGAAAGACGGTGAGTACTTGGACTTGAAGAGGGAATGCTTTATCAAAGAGGACATTCAAATGGTCACAGAACACTTGAAAAGATGCTTAATGTCATTAGCCATCAGAGAGATGCAAATCAAAACCACAATGAGATACAATTTCATGCCCATCAGAATGGCTAAGATTTAAAAAAAAAGAAAATAAATGTTGACGAAATTGGAACCCTTATTTACTGCTGGTGGGAATACAAAATTATACAACCATTGTGGAAAACTGCGGCAGTTCCTCAAAAAAAGTAAAAATAGAACTACCATAAGACCCAGCAATTCCACTTCTAGGTATATACCCAAAAGACTTGAAAGCAGAGATTCAAATAGATACTTGTATACCAGTGTTCATTTCAGCACTCTTCACAATAGCCAAAGAAGGGGAAACAACCTAAATGCCCCTCAATGGATGAATGGATAAACAAAATGTGGTACATACATACAAGCATACAATGGAACTACTCATCCAGTAAGAAAAATAAAGTCATGATACACACTACAATACAGATGGAGCTTGAAGACATTATGCTGAGTGAAATAAGTCAATCACAAAAGGACAAGAACAGGCAAATGCATAGAGACCAAAGTTTATTAGCGGTTACCAGGGGTAGCAGGTAAGGAGAAAAAAAGGGTTATTGCTTATGGGGAGCACTAAGTTTCAGTTTACTGTGATGAAAAAATTGCATTGATTAAGGGTAGTGTTGCACAACCAATTATTGTAAGTGCTGTCAATAAGTTGTATACCTGTAAAAACCTGCGTTGGCAGAAGTTGTGTGACAGATATATTTACAACATCAATAACAAAAAAGACTAGTTGCTGAGGCTGCTTATGTACAACCAAACACTGTCCGGGTAGACAGGATCCTGGATATTTTAGTAGGAGTTTGACCACAAATAGAATGTCTCTGCATTGAAATGAGAGGGCATCCTAGGTGAAAAAACAGCCTCAGAATCATCCAAGCAATCATGTTCTGCTTTCTAAATGCAGACAGGGAGAGCAGAGAGCCCAGGGAGCTTGAGGCTGCAGTGGTAGCCTGATGACCACTCACAAGGGCGCTTCTCCTCTAACCAAATCTTCTCTCTCTGTAGGATGACTGCAACGTCATTGGGGGTGGTGCAACCTTACATGAAAGTCTTATTTACAAAGCCTCTTTTGACCTCTGCCTTCAAGCAGGAGGGCTCACTCCATCCTGTGTTCCTGTGGAGCACAGCAATGAACACTACCTACAGATGGCTGCATAAGTTCACCCAGGTCATCGCACAAGCTGTTGTTTTATATTTTGAATATTGTTCTCTGAGGGACTGGAGTTGTGTCTTTCTTCTTTATCTCCAACATTCAGCCCAATGCCTCCCATAGAATACCCACACCCATTTACGCATTGCCATTGAGTCAATTTCAACTCATGGTGAACTTATGTGTACAGAGTAGAACTGCTTTGTAGGGTTTTCAAAGCTGTGAACTTTTGGAAGCAGATCTCTAGGCATTTCTTCGGAGGTGCCTCTGGGTGGGTACAAACCAACAACTTTTCCATTTGTAGTCAAGTACTTAACCATTCATGCCACCTAAGGAATCTCTGGCATAGAATGTTGTTGTTAGGTCCCTTTAAGTTGGTTACGACTTACAGCGACCCTACGTACGACAGAAGGAAACACTGCCCGGTCCTGCACCATCCTCACAATTGTTGTTATGCTTGAGCCCATTGTTGCAGCCACTGTGACAATTTATCTCATTGAGGGTCTTCCTCTTTTTTGCTGATCCTCTACTTTGCCAAGCATGATGTCCTTCTCCAGGGACTGGACCCTCCTAATGACATGTCCAAAGTATGTGAGACAAGGTCTCACCATCCTTGCTTCTAATGAGCGTTCTGGCTGTACTTCTTCCAAAACAGATTTGTTCTTCTGGCAGCCCATGGTATATTCAATATACTACGGCAACACCATAATTCAAAGGTGTCAATTATTCTTCGATCTTCCTTAATCATTGTCCAACTTCCACATTCACGTGAGGTGATTGAAAACACCATGGCTTGAGTCGGGCATACCTTAGTCCTTTTTTTTTATTTAGCGTTTTGCTTTTTAACACTTTAAAGAGGTCTTTCGCAGCAGACTTGCCCAATACAATGTGTTGTTTGAATTCTTGACTACTGCTTCCATGGGTGTTGATTGTGGATCCAAGTAAAATGAAATCGTTAACAACATCAGTATTTTGTTATGGTGTTGCTTATTGGCCCAGTTGTGAGGATTTTGTTTTCTTTATGTTGAGGTATAATCCATACTGAAGGCTGTGGTCTTTGATCTTCATCAGTAAGTGCTTCAAGTCCTCTTCACTTTCAGCAAACAAGGTTGTGTCATCTGCATATGCAGGTTGTTCATGAGTCTTCCTCCAAGCCTGATGCCACATTCTTCTTCATATAGTCCAGCTTTTCAGATTATTGTTCAGCATACAGATTGAATAGGTATGCTGAAAGGATACAACCCTGACGCACAGCTTTCCTGACTTCAAACCACACAGTATCCCCTTATTCTGTTCAAACGACTGCCTCTTGATCTATGTACGTGTTCCTCATGAGCACAATTAAGTGTTCTGGAATTCCTATTCTTAGTGTTATCCATAATTTGTTATGATCCACACAGTCAAATGCTTTTGCATAGTCCATAAAACACAGGTAAACATCTTCCTGGTATTCTCTGCTTTCAACCAGGATCTATCTGACTTTAGAAATGATATCCCTCATTTCACATCCTCTTCTGTATCTGGCTTGGATTTCTGGCATTTCCCTGTCAATATGCTGCTGTAGCCACTTTTGAATGATCTTCAGCAAAATTTTACTTGAGTGTGATATTAACAATGTTGTTTGATAATTTCCACATTCTGTTGGATCACCTTTTCTTTGGAATGGGTACAAATATGGATCTCTTCCAGTCAGTTGGCCAGGTAGCTATCTTCCAAATTTCTTGGCATAGACAGGCGAGCACCTCCAGGGCGGTATCTATTTGTTGAAATATCTCAATTGGTATTTCATCAATTCCTGGAGCCTTGTTTTTTGCCAATACCTTCAGCGTAGCTTGGACTTCTTCCTCCAGTACCATCAGTTCTTGATCATTTCCTATCTCCTAAAATGGTCGAACGCTGATAAACTCTTTTTGGCACAGTGACTCTGTATTCCTTCCATTTTCTTTTGATGCTTTTTGTGTCATTTAATATTTTCCCTGCAGAAACCTTCAATATTGCAACTGGAGGCTTGAATTTTTTCTTCAGTTTTTTCAGCTTGAGAAATGCCAAGTGTATTCTTACCTTTCGGTTTCCTAATGCCAGGTCTTTGTACATTTCATTATAATACTTTACTTTGTCTTCTTGTGTTTCCCTTTGAAGTCTTCCATTCAGCTCTTTTACTTCCTCATTTCTTCCTTTCACTTTAGCTACTCTAAGTTCAAGACCAAATTTCAGAGTCTTTTCTGACATTCGTTTTGGTCTTTTCTTTCTTTCCTAATTTTTTACTGACCTCTCGCTTTCCTCATGTATGATGTCCTTGATGTCATTACACAACTTGTCTGGTCTTTGGTGATAAGAGTTCAATGTGTCAAATCTATTCTTGAGATGGTCTCTAAATTCAGGTGGAATATACTAAAGGTCATATTTTGACTCTTATGAACTTGTTCTAATTTCTTCAACTTGAATTTGAACTTGCTTATTATGAGCAATTGATGGTCTGTTCTTCAGCCGGCCCCTGGCCTTGTTCTGACTGATGATATTGAGCTTTTCCATAGTGTCTTTCCACAGATGTCCATTTGTTTCCTATGTATTTTATCCGGCGAGGTCCATGTTAGCTGCCATTTATGTTGTTGAAAAAATGTATTTGCAATGAAGAAGTCATTGGTCTTACAAAATTCTGTCATGCAATCTCCAGTGTTGTTTCTATCACCAAGGTCATATTTTCCAAATACCAATCCTTATTCTTTGTTCCCAACTTTCACATTCCAATAGCTAGTAATTATCAACGCATCTTAACCACATGTTTGATCAATTTTAGACTGCAGAAGTTGGTAAAAATCCTCAGTTTCATCTTTGGCCTTAGTGGTTCATGTGTAAATCTGAATAATAGTCATATTAACTGGTCTTCCTTGTAGGCATATGGATATTATCCTATCACTGACAGCATTGTACTTCAAGATAGCTCTTGAAATGTTCTTTTTGACGATGAACGCAACGTCGTTCCTCTTCAATTTGTCATTCCTGTCATAGTAGACCGTATGATTCTCGGATTCAAAATGGTCAATACTAGTCCATTCAGGTCACTAACGTCTAGGATATCGATGTTAATGTGTTCCATTTCATTTTTGACTATTTCCAACTTTCCCTGATTCATACTTCATATGTTCTAGGCTCTGATTGTCAATGGATGTTTGCAGCTGTTTCTTTTCATTTTGAGTCGTGCCACATCAGCAAATGAAGGTCCCAAAAGCTTGACTCCATCTATGTCATTAAGGCCCACTCCACTTTGAGGAGGCAGCTCTTTCCCAGTCATCTTTTGAGTGCCTTCCAACCCGAGGGGTTCATCTGGCACTGTATCAGACAATGTTCCACTGCTATTTGTAAGGTTTTCACTGGCCAATTTTCTCAGAAGAAGGCTTCCAGGCCTTCTTCCTAGTCTGTCTTAGTCTGGAAGCTCCACTGAAAACTGTCTACAATCAGTAACCCCACTGGTACTTGAAATACTGGCAGAAAAGCTTCCAATATCAAAGCAACACACAAGCCACCACAGTACGACAACCTGAATGACAAGTGGTGGTGGCACAGAATAGGGCTTAATAAGTGACCGATGAATGAATGACCCTCAGAAAAAATAACCAAATCTAAGCTCTAAATTGTTCAGTTGGCTCTATATTCATCCCAAATATCTGATCCCAAATTTGTGATTGCAAAAGTGTATACTTTATATCTGGGAGACTGGAGCCAAGTCCTCGCTCCACCACTTACTTTGAGAATGACTTGGGCAAGTTACTTAAACCCCCTGAGCCTCAGTTTCCTCATCTGCAAAACCAGGCATTTAGCATAGGCCTGCCACTGAATAAACTCTGAATAAATGTCAGCAGCTATTATTGTGGTTCTCCATAAGCTTATAGACACTTAGAATTCAAAGGGGTTTTACAAGTAGCCAAGTTTCCAGACTGTGTACTTCAGGACCTGTGAACTGAGGTGGCCAAGGACCACTGAGAGAAGTTGGAGTAGAGGTGAGAAATCAAGAGGAAACACCCTCACTTCAACCAGAATCACTGCTTTCATCTGGTAGATTTTAGAGGAAAGCAATAGGAAGAGTTTTCTTTGCCCAAATCAGTCCAACCTGCAATCTATTGCCCGCGTCTCCTCTTCAACAACCTGGCCAAATGGTTGTCCAGCCTTTTCTTAAATGCTTAATTTCTACCTGTGAGGTCTCAAACTAATTTGCTAAGCAATTTTCTTATTCTTGAGAATATTCAGAAGCTCAAACTGATCAGTGACAAAGTTTTAAGAATTCTCACCAGAACTACTTTAATCAAAAGAGCATTGTTCAAAAGTAGTTGAAGTCCAATACTTCTACAATAGTGCTACAATTGTCACTGAAAACGCTTGTGCTCTGTAGGTTATAAATGTCTCCCAGCAATCTTGGCCACATTGCTAATTTGCTTAGCAAATCCTTTTAGTTATATTGAGCATAAAGATAATTTTTCAGCCTGGACCCTTGTGCAAATTACCACAGATTCTGAAGCAACGGTGATTGAAATAATAAGATTTTAGTGTTACAGTAATGATGTTTTCCATTCAACAGCACTCCTGATTTTTCAGAGCATTTCATATCTGATGTCTTATTTTGCCAGTCCCTCTGAATTGGGATTGAATACAATTCTATAGGTCATCATGCTCTGTAAGTGGCAAAGCTCTGAACAAGGCTGTGGATGAGGAGTTGTTAGACCCGAGGATACCCACTGTGACTCACAGCCTGGCCCGTGTCCCTGGTCTGTGCTGTCTCTCTCACTCTGAGGGGCGCAAGAATGACTCTAGAGAGAGCTGTTTAACCACAGTTAAAAAGCGTTCAGGACATCTGCATGCTTTTGTGTCTTCCAAGACCTAGGGGGATGCTGAGGCTTGGTGACTTTTGGATGCTAGTGCAGATGGGTACAGAAATGATGACAGATTTGGTGTGCATGGTGTTGTCAGGGCAGGAGTAGCAGAAGAATCCCTCACTTGACACCTGAAAATCTTCTCTTTGGTTTACAGATGTAACTGCTCTTTTCTCTGCTTGCCGTCCTAACCCCATTTCCATTTCCAGAATCATATTCATCTTCTAAGTCCAGGCCAACCAGCTCAAATACTACCTGTTCAGGAAGTCTACTCTGATCTTCCTAATTTCAAGTCATCCACCCTTCCTCTAAACTGTTAAAGCTTTTAGCCCCATTTGCCTGACACTTCTTCCATATTATATTATATCGTGGCAATGAAACAAGGCATTTCTTTCCTAGTAGTTTGCTAGGAACTTGAGAGCAGGACCCAGGCAATTTTCATCTTACCTAGTACACTGCTTTATGTATAGCAGATTGTGACAGAGATTGCTATTGTCCCCTATATTCTCACCTATTCTCCCCTTCTTCTTTTTAGTAAGCTTTGGCTGAGTACATAGTTGCCCAGCTCCAGCTATATTTCACAGTTTCCTCGAAAGCTAGACATGGCCCTGTGAGGCTCTAGTTGATTGAGTGAGAGCAGAAGCGAGGTGAAGCTCTCTGTGTAGCTTGTCAACTTTGCTCTTTCCCCCTTCCATTGACTGGAAAGCAACTGTAGTAGACAGAAACCATACCTGGGAATGGCAGAGCAACAAGGTGGAAGGAACCTGGGTTCTTAAGTAACCATTCATAGCAAAGCTCCCTGCTGTCCACACCCCAATTCCATCTTCAGAATCATATCCATCTCTTAAGCCCAGTCCAACCAACTCAAGAGTTGTCCTTCCAAGGACAATTTACGTGAGAGAGAAATAATTTTCTGTTTTTCTTAAACCACTCTATTTTGGGACCTCTTTGTTAAAGCTACTTTACCTAATCACTGGTGCTTGATACAATTTTGCTATGCAAATGAATGAATGCATGGATAAACGAAAGAATAAATAAAATGAATGTATGAATGAGTAAATGACCTGTTGCCAGTTGCACTTTTGCTTGAAATAACACCTGCCTAATTTTTCTAATAGTGTGCCTTACTTTATTGATAGAGAGGGGAGTCAGAAGATGGTTTGGGGAAGGGGGGCCTGTGTTTCAGATAGTGAGTCCCTCAGAGGGTCCAGTCACTGCTTTGCTACTGGGAGCTTCACCTCCTCACAAGGCCGTTGAGTCGGTTCTGACTCATGGAGACCCCATGTGTGTCAGAGTACAGCTGGGCTCCATAGGGTTTTCAATGGCTGATCTTTTGGAATAGATCACCAGGACATTCTTCTGAGGTAGCTCTCAGTGGACTCAAACCTCCAACCTTTCAGTTAGCAGCCAAGTGTGTTAACTCTTTGTACCATACCAGGTAGACCGACTTTTTTGTATGATGGTGGGCTGCTCCTCAGGGACCTGCTACTAGAAAACTCAGAAGGGAGCTTCCTGCTCTCAGTAGCTGAGTTGAAGTAGCAGGAGCTGACAGTGTGCAAGGGCGGTGGATCAGCTGACAATAAAAGAAAACTCTAATGAATATATAACAATCTTCCGATAACAATACTGTTTACAAAATTCTAGGTGTTCCGTCTAAGCACAACCAACTGCCTCTGTGATATGAAGCAGCATCATATAGGGGAGAAAAAGCATGTGTGCTCTACATTCCTCTTAGGGTTCTAGTGAGAATCAAATAGGATCATGTGTATGCTCCATAAACTGTTAAACACAGTAATGCATGGCTGTTTGATTTGCATGGAAACTTCCATCATGACCTATTTGTGTGATTTCAGTTTTGTGGCTAATCATAGTCCCCTCTGCTGAGTCAAAATGGTGAGAAAGTGACCCAGGTCTATCCAGCATAGTACCTGATCCGTTGGCCACAGTGATTAGACACATGACCCAGGCTGAGCCAATCAGAGCTCTTCCCTTAGAAGAGTTTTGGGCCCTCTCTTTTCTCTCTGGATTACCAGCTGGGATGAAGTTAGCCTAGCGCAGTTTGGGCCCTGGGTTCTGAATGGAAGAAGGGGAACGGAGAGATGGAGAGAGAGGCTGTGATTGATTGCGTTTGAGGCTACTTCTACCTCTGTCCTCCTGAGTAACACGGATTAATAACTCCTCTTTTTTCCTTAAGGTGATTTAGGTGTTTGTGACCTGAAACCAAAATAATCCTAATAAAATACTATATACAATTAAGGTATTATCTAAGAGACTCCCTTCAAATGGACTTGACAGCTTGTTTAGAGACTCAAGCCAGGGACAATGCCACTTGAGACATTTCTAAACCAAAGAATGGCCATCCTTTGTTTGGAAAAGTAATTCTTTTTGACCAGTCCTGTGGCTTATAAAGGAAGGCACAAACATGGTGAAGGTGGGAGAGGAGCACAATCAGCCAGTGAGTCCTGTCTAACCCACCCTGGGGATAACTGGGGTGGGATTTACTTGAATATTTCCAAGGATGGGAGCTGCATCTCCTCACAAGGCAGGCCACCCTATTACTGTACACCTCTTATTTTTAGAAATAAACTTAAATTTGATCCTTTTGGACTTTGTCTTAGTTTTTGTTTCACTTTCTGAAGATACACAGGATTTCAATGCCGGTCCCTACCCCGCTGTCTTCTAAGTGGAGGGTTCTTCAGTTATGTGAAGACAGATTACATGGTTCCTTTTCTTCTCTAGACAAAAAATCAACTTTGCTCTGGTGTCAAGGTTTTTAAACTTTTCATCAACCCTCTTCTCTATCTGGGTACCTTCCAAAGAGTCAATGTCTCTCTTCAATCATCATATTCAGGACCATACTCAAAATTGCAGAACTTACCAGAACTATCAGTGCAGATACAAAGTGACCCAGGCCTGGCCAATCTGAGTACTCAATCCCTTGGCTGCAGTGATTGGACACATGACTGTGCAGAACATTCCAGAACTATCACCACCCTTGATCTGGACTCTGTACATTCTATTCTAGAAATGCAACCTAAGTTTACATCTTTTTTGGTTTAATTATTTACAGACTGTTGATTTGTGTTGAGCTGAAAATAAACTAAAACCACTAATTCTTCCTTCTCATGAAATGCTACTAAACTATCTTACTTTTGTGGTTTATTTTCTGAAACTAAATGAAAGAAGTTACATTGATTCTGATTTATTTATTATGGTGCATTATTTCATGTTTTAAAAGACACTCAATATGTCAACAAATACATTTTCTACATTGCTCAGAGTTGGATCTTTTGCAAATCAGATAAGCTCTCCTTCCTTGTCTTTATTCAAATGATTGTTTAAAAATGTTGAATAGGATTGGGCCAAGGACAAGTAACCTCCTTTCAGAAGGCCAGGATTTTTTTTTGCTGGGTATTGGCTTTCAGCCAACTATGAATTCACCCAAGGGTACACTGTCCAACCCATATTTCTCCATGTGGTTTCCATCATGAGAAATTTGTCAAATTCCTGAGCTGGCCTAATTAACACATTACTTATCATTGTTTGTCAGCATTTTAGAAAGCTCTGGGACAACAGGGCAAAAAACAGGTTCATTTTGTGGGTGGGGTGAGAGGAGCAGCAGAATGGGTCCTGCAGAGAGAAGGGGATCATAGCAGGGGGAAGCTCAGAGCAGCACACAGGCCCTGGGTGCCTAGGGCTATGGGAGTTTTAGAAGGAGATGTGGAAGAAATCAGAAAACAGTTTCATCCCGTTCAGTTTTGCCCTGGTGGGTCTGTTAGAGGGTGTGTTGTTAGTTGCTATCAAGTAGGCTCCCACTCAGGGCAACTCTGTGTACAACAGAACAAAATGTTGTGCTGTCCTGTGCCATATTCACAATCATCGGTATGCTTGAGTCCATTGTTGTGGCCGCTGTGTATTTTGAGTGCCTTCCAACCTAGGGAGCTCATTTTCCAGTACTATATCAGACAATGTTCTATTACGAGCCATAGAGTTTTCACTGGCTAATTTTCAGAAGTAGATCACCAAATCTTTTTTCCTGGCCTTAGTCTGGAAGCCCCACCTAAACCAGTCCAACATGGATAACCCTGCCGGTATTTGAAATACTAGTGGCATAATTTCCAACATCATAGCAACATACAAGCCACTACAGTATGACAGACTGACAGATGGATGGTGGAGTGGGGATATACGCTAGATTTAATCATTTGGCATGCGATTGTCTGGCATGTAATAGTGGTGGAGCACTGTGTGACAAGCGCCATGTTACAAAGGCAGCAGCTAGCCTCCCAAAACTCCCAGCATATCCTCATTGCGAGGATCTTAGGCACATCTTAGGACTTTCCTGGAGCGCTAGAGCCCTTAAGCATGGGCAGATAAGACATTGTGCTGAACATCCTTAAGAGGTAGAGGAAGGATGGGGCACTCAGCTGAGTGTGTCTTCTGGGGAATATTTTCCAAGACTTGAAATAAAATGAAAGGGGCAAAAGCTCTTATAATGGAATCAAGGAGTCTGGGGGACCCTGGGCAAATATAAATGACACTAAAGAGAAGCTGGCTAAGGCTGCCATGGGAGGCTTTTCACTACTGGTATTTGGGTTTAGGTTTGGGGGTTTATGTGAAGGAGCCATGGTGGCGCAGTGGTTAAGAGCTCGGCTGCTAAACAAAAGGTCAGCAGTTTGAATCCACCAGCCGCTCCTTGGAAACCCTATTGGGCAGGTCCACTCTGTCTTACAGGGTCCCTATGAGTCTAAATCAACTGGACGGCAATGGGTTTCATTTTTTTTTTTTTAAATGGGGGTTTATGTGAAATTGTTCCCATTGAACATTTGAGCAAATATAGGGCTGCTACAACAAATCGCTACACATTTGGTGGCTTAAAACAAGAGAATTTATTCTCTCTAAGTTCTCGAGATCAAAAATCAAGGTGTCAGCAGGGCCAAACTCCCTCCTGAGACTCTAGGGGAGAATCCATTTCATGCCTCTCTTCTAGCTCTTGGTGGCTTTTGGCCACATCACTCTGATCTATGTTTGCCTTCACACCACCTTCTCCTCTGTGTGTCTGTCTCAACCCTCCTTGTACCTTTTTCTTTTAATGACACTTGGTGTCAGATTAAGGGCACAACCAAATAATTGAGGATAGTCTCTTCATCTCCAGATCCCGTAACTTAATTTCAGTCAAGCTGTGCAAAGACCCCTTTTCCAAATAAGGTAACATGAGCAGGTTCTGGGGATTAGGACGTGGACATATCATTTTGGGCCACCATTCAATCCAAGACAAGAATCCATCTCTCAAGTTTCTTCTGCTAGTACCAAATCACTCTCTTATTTTGACCCTGAGCAGTGCTTTTGCTGCCAAAAGTAATCGAGACCAGCAGCAGAAGGTGAGGCTACAGATGGAAACGGTAGCATCGTGTTTACTGGGAACTGGAGAAAGAACACAGTAACAAAACAGAAACTTTTTATTCTAAACTCCCAAACACCTGGTGGCATAGTGGTTAAGAGCTATGGCTGCTAACCACAGGTCAGCAGTTGAAACCCACCAGGGGCTCCTTGGAAACACTACGGGGCAGTTCTACTCTGTCCTATAACTTCGCTGTGAGTCAGAATGGACTCGACGTCGATGGGTTAAACACTAAATACAATCTTATGCTCCTTAAGCATGTCACCAACTAGAAGCGACTGGAGGTACAATTTGGGTGTGTGTGTGTGCGTCTGTGCATGCGTGTTTTTAAAAGAGTGATTTGATGAAGATCCATTATTTTTGTTTGTTGCTTTTGCTTTTGTCTGATAGCTTTACATTTCTTTTCATTTATGATCCAATCACCATACATGCTTCCCTAGGCTTAGCCTTACAGTTGATTATTCCCGCTCCAGCCCCAGGTCTTTGGTTCAGGGGCCCCCTTCCCCCTGCAGCTAAACTAGAGTCTCTTAGCCTAGTTTGCCCCATTCCTAATAGCTCCTCCCTACCTATTACAATGATCCTCAGCCGCTACTGCTGGGTGGGCTATGAGGGAGGCCTGGGAGGTGGGTCAGAGCACAGGTAGTAATAACTGGACAGAGTCATGGCTTGAGCAATGTCTTAGTTACCCAGTGCTGCTGTAACAGAAATATCACAAGTGGGTGGCTTTAACAAACAGAAATCTATTTTCTCACAGTTTAAGAGGCCAGAAGTCTGAATTCAGTATGTCAGCTCTAAGGGAAGGTGCTCTCTCTCTGTCCATTCTGGTGCAAGGCCCTTGTGCCTTTTCAGCTTCTATCCTGGGTTCCTTGGCAATTTTCATGTAGTAAGGCAACTATCTTCCCCCATCTCTGCTTGGTTCTTCTGCGCCTGATCTGCTGTTTTCATATTTCAAAAGTAATCTGCTAAAGACACACCTGACTCTATACTAATACTGCCACATTAACATAACAAAGAAAACCCATTCCCATATGGGATTATAACCACAGGTATAACCAAAACCCATTGCCGTCGAGTCGATTTCAACTCTTAGTGACCATATAGAACAGAGTAGAACTCTCCTGTAGAGTTTCCAAGGAGTGCCTAGTGGATTTCAACAGCCAACCTTTTGGTTAGCAGCCATGGCACTTAACCACTGCACCACCAGGGCTTCCAGACCACAGTACAGGGGTTAGAATTTACAACACATATTTTGGAGGGAGGGGACACAATTCAATCCATAACAAGTAGTTTTCAGCTAAATTCACTCATTCATTCATCATTCATCCAGCAGACATTCTCTGAGCACCTGTTTGTGTAAGGCACCATTCCAGGTCCTAGGAGAGGAGGGAAGGGGAAGATGTTTCCTGCCTCTAAAATATTTAAAGCAGTTTAGTAAAAGCCCATATTTCAGGCCAAGAATTTTGAATCCAAAGTAAAGAAGACAACATTATTTCAGTAGAGTGTCCATTTGGAAAGTTGTAAATACTTACTTGTCTAGTTCTTTACAAGTAGCATTCACATGCATTGTCTTATTAAAATTAATCTTACCACCCTAGTGAGGTTGGTAGAAGACCCTGGTGGTACAAATGGTTAGGTGAAAAGTTGTTGGTTCGAACCCACCCAGGGGCACCACAGAAGAAAGGTCCGGCGATCTGCTTCTGAAAGGTCACAGTCTTAAAAAACCCCTTGGAGCAGTTCTTCTTTGCTTCCATAGGGTCACCATGAGTCAGAACCAACTCGAGGGAAACTAACAACAACAATAACAGTGAGGTTAACAGCATTTTACAGTTTTCAGAGGAAGAACCACAGCGCAGGTGGTAAAACCAGTTTGTCCCAGCTTTCCTAGTGGGTGAATAGAAAGCTAGAGTCTAAATCCAGGTTTCCTGCATGAAGTCTGGGGCTCTTTCCACTCTGCTGTGAAAGAGCTGGAGTTCATCTTCGGCCTTCCACCTTGACTTTTGAGCCACTTTCTGCCCTCCTGCTCTACTGTTCCCAGGACCCCATACCTTTACTGGTACCTTCCTGCCACCCCCATCCATGAGACTGCCTGGTTTGGCTCCCCTTCGCTTCAGGAGCTTCTCAGTTCTCTAATTTGATAAATTATTCTAACGGGTGAAAATAGGTCAAACATAGCAGATTCCCAATCCTATTTTCAGCTTTGGGGAGAGGAAGCTTTAAAAGAAAATGAGCATGAAGACTATTTCACGGATAAATGGTTTTATCATTACCCAAACATTTATCCAGCATTTATCTTGGAGGAGCTTGCTAGCAAACACATGGGATGGTACGGTTCGGCCGCTCCCCCAGTGCCATCAAAGAAAGCGTGGAGCTGGGAGGCAGTCGGAGCACTATTGGAATTCTGTCTGTGAGAGAGACATCAGGCAGGTGACAATCTCCCTGCCTTAGTTTTCTGTAAAATGGAGATATAAATATCTGTTCACATGGTTCTTGTGAGGATTAGATGGGATAAATTATGTAGACATGCCTGCCATGTGTTAGAAGTTTAATTTCTGAATATGTTATTTCCTTGCCTCTTCAAAGAGCTTACATTGCAGTTGGGTGGGAGGCCAAGTCGCAAATATGAATTGACTTCAGGCAAACTGGAGCCCCAACAGCCTCACCCTTCCTGAATCTCAAGGAAGAACCATACACCTCAGTGAGGTGGTGAGAGGGCAGAGAGGGGCACAGGTAAGAGTGCAGAGACACAGGTGAGAGGGCAAGGACACAGGTGAGAGGGCAGGGGTGCAGGTGAGAGGAAAGAGTCTTAGGTGAGAGACCAGGGGCACAAATGAGAGGGAAGGAGCTTAGGTGAAAGGGCAGGAGCACTGGTGAAAGGACAGGGGCACAGGTGAGAGGGCAAGGACATATGTGAGAGGACAGAGGCATAGGCGAGAGGGCAAGGGCACAGACAGGGCAAGAGCACAGATGACAGGGCAGGGGTACAGATGGCAGGGCAGTGATACAGACCATAGGGCAGGGGCACAGGACTACAGCTGGGTGGGTAGAGTCAAGCACTTATGGGGCTTAAGGTCAGAAAAGGAGGGTGGTAGTGTGTGTCAGGGAATGTGCCTTTCCTCGTTGTCTTCCTTGCATTTTTAAAAACAGTTTTCAAATTACAAACATAATATGTACTTGTAAAAAGAAAAAAAATGCCAAAAATGCAGAATTGTATTAAGTAATAGGTGCAATTGTCTTCCCTTACTCACAGTCCCACTTGCAGCATTGTTAACAGTTTGGCATTGTCCCTCCACACCTTCGTCTGTGCCCAGATTTCATAAAATGGTTTATGCTAAGAATTGTTATGCAACTTGCTTTTCTTGTTATCATTTCTTACTCAGAATTCTATCATAGCCAACCTTCCACATGAGTAAATACAGTGCTCCCTCTTTCTTTTAAAGAGTTGCATGGTATTACATGGATGGGCAGACCATAATCTATTTAACTTGTTCCTGGTACGTTGTCTCCAGTTTTTCACTACGGTGAAGAGTGTCGCTATTTGCTCATTAATGCAGCAAATATGGGTCAAGTAGATGGGGCAGCCTGCTTCTGTAAAGATCACAGATTTGGAAACCCTGTGAGGCAGTTCTACTCTGTCCTTACAAGGTCAGTACAAGTTGAATCGACTCCACAGCAATGGATTTGGTTTTTGGTTTAGCTAGCTACTATGTCCCAGGCAAAAGACTGTGCTTTAAAGACACAAAAGTGAATAAAAATGGTCAGTCCCTGCACCCAAGAAGCTTACAGGCTAGTATAGGAAGCAGGCATTAATCCAATAACTACATCAATTGTCGTTGATAAGTTCAGTCAAGTCAGTTCTGACTCGTGGTGACCCTACGTATGATAGAACGAAACACTGCCTGGCCCTTAGCCATCCTCACAATAGTTGCTGTGTTTGAGCCCATTGTTGCAGCCACTGTATCAATCCATCTTGTTGAGGGTCTTCCTTTTTTTCACTGACCCTGTACCTTACCAAACATGATGTCCTTCTCCAGAGACTGGTCCTTCCTTATAACATGTCCAAAATAAATGAGACAAAGTCTTGCCATCCTAGCTTCTAAGGAGAATTCTAGCTGTAATTCTTCTGAGACATACTTGTTCATG
This sequence comes from Loxodonta africana, assembly GCF_030014295.1. NCBI lineage: Eukaryota > Metazoa > Chordata > Mammalia > Proboscidea > Elephantidae > Loxodonta > Loxodonta africana. The sequence continues at coordinate 159,264,774 of NC_087344.1, read as the reverse complement.
CCTCTGGCAGTCCATGGTATATTGAACGTTCTTCGCTAACACCATAATTCAAAGGCATCAATTCTACTTCAGTCTTCCCTATTCATTGCCCAGCTTTCATATGCACATGAGGTGACTGAAAAAATCATGGCTTCGGTCAGGCACACCTTAGTCCTCAAAGTGACATCTTTGCTTTCAACACTTTAAAGAGGTCTTTTGTAGCAGATTTGCCCGATGCAACAGTTTGTTTGATTTCTTGACTACTGCTTCCATGGGTGTAGATTGTGGATCCAAGTAAAATGAAATCCTTGACAACGTCAATATTTTCTCCATTTATCATGATGTTGCTTAATGGTCCAGTTGTGACTAGTTTTGTTTTATGTTGAGGTATAATCTATACTGAAGGCTATAGTCTTTGATCTTCATCAGTAAGTGCTTCAAGTCCTCTTCACTTTCAGCAAGGAAGGTTGTGTCATCTGCATAATGCAGGTTGTTAACGAGTCTTCCTCCAATCCTGATGACACATTCTTCTTCATATAGTCCAGCTTCTCAGATTATTTGCTTCACATATGGATTAAATAAGTATGGTGAAAGGATACAACTCTGACTCACATCTTCCTGATTTTGAACCATGTAGTATCCCCTCGTTCTATTTGAACCACTGTCTCTTGGTCTATACACAGATTCCACAAGAGCCCAATTAAGTGTCCTGGAATTCCCATTCTTCACAATGTTATCCATAATTTGTTTTGATTTACACAATCGAATGCCTTCACATAGTCAATAAGACACAGGTAAACATCTTTCTAGTATTTTCTGCTTTTAGCCAAAATCCGTCTGACATCAGCAATGATATCCCCTGTTCCACAATCTCTTCTGAATCTGGCTTGAATTTCTGGCAGTTTGCTGTCAGCGTACTGCTGCAACTGTTTTTGAATTATCTTCTGCAAAATTTTACTTGCAAGTTATATTAATAATATTGTTTGATAATTTCTGCATTCTGTTGGATCACCTTTCTTTGGAATGGACACAAATATGGATCTCTTCCAGTCGGTTGGCCAGGTAGCTATCTTCCAAATTTCTTGGCACAGATGCCTGAGCACCTCCAACATTGCATTCATTTGTTGAAACATCTCAGTTGGTATTCTGTTAGTTCCTGGAGGCTTGTTTTTCACCAATGCCTTCAGTGCACCTTGGACTTCTTCCTTCAATACCATCGGTTCTTCATCATATGCTACCTCCTAAAATACTTGAAAGTCAACCAATTCTTTTTGGTACAGTGAATCTGCATATTTCTTCCATCTTCTTTTGATACATCCTGTGCTGTTCAATGTTTGCCTATAGAGTCCTTCAAAATTGCAACTTGAGGCCTGAATTTTTTTCTTCAGTCCTTTCAGCTTGAGAAATGCTGAGCCAATTCTTCCCTTTTGGTTTTCTAACTCCAGGTCTTTTCATATTTCATTATAATACTTTACTTTGTCTTCTCAAGCTAGTCAATGCCAGTTCATTTTAGCTCACTAATGCCTAGAATATCGATCTTTATGCATTCCATTTCATTTTTGATAACTTCCAGTTTTCCTGGATTCATACTTTGTATATTCCACGTTCCAGTTATTAATGGAAATTTTCAACTGTTTCTTCTCATTTTGAGTTGAAACAGCAAATGAAAGTCCTGAAAGCTTTACTCCATATATATTATTAGGGCTGACTCTACTTTGAGGAGGCAGCTCTTCCCCAGTCGTATTTGGAGTGCCTTCCAACCTAAGCGGCTCATCTTCCAGCACTATATCAGACAATGTTCCACTGATATTCATAAGGTTTTCAGTGGTGAGTTTTTTCAGAAGTAGACTCCCAGGTCTTTTATCCTAGTCTGTCTGAATCTGGAAGCTTCGCTGAAACCTGTCTACCATAAAAAAAAAAAAACCATAGGCAGCCCTTATTTGAAATAACAGGAGGCATAGCTTTCAGCATCACAACTACGTACGAGCCACCACAGTACGACAAACTGAAAGCTGAGTGGTGGAAATTACACCAGTGCCAGTTGCCCTCAAGTCAACTCCAACTCATGGTGACCCCATGAGTGTCAGTGTCAGAGTGGAACTATGCTTCAACGGCTGATTTTTTGTAGTAGATCACCAGGTCTTTCTTCTTAGGTGCCCCTGGGTAGATTCAAACCTCCAGCCTTTTGGTTAGCAGCCAAGCACTTAACCATTTACACCACTCGGGGACTCTAATAACACAGGTGAATGTAAAAGTGTAATTGGGACTGAAGGGCTCACAATGCTTTCAGGCATTAAAATATAAGGTGTGAGCTGGGCCCGAAGTCAAAGTGGGCTCCGTAGGGAATGATGGCTGAGGCAGTAGGAGTGAAGGAGAGAGACAAAGTTATTTTATGCAGAAAGAATAGTTCCTGAAATGCCCAGTGGTCAAAGGAGTCAGGATTCCAAAGGAATGACATCAAACTGGTGTGGCTGGAGCACAGAGAACACAGGGAGTCTGACAGCCAGCAGAGGCTGGACATTTGGGCCTTTTAGGCCGGGTTGTGAAGTTTACCCTTTGTCCTAAGAGCCACACAAATCCATAGGAGGGTTTAATCAGTGGGGTAATGAGACCAAATTTCTGTTTTGGTTGGCTGATTCCCACTGCAGAGGGAAGAACAGATTGGAAGGGAAGCAGAGTGAATGTGGGTAGACCAGTTAGAAGTGAATTGCCCGGCCTAGAGACGATGGGAACTTGAACCTAGGTGGAGTCTGTGGAGGTAGAGAGAAGTGCAGATTTATTAGAAATATTAAGGAAATAAAATAAATCTGGTTTTGGTGACAGATTGGGTGGGAGAGGATGTAAGAGTGACTCCTAGCTTTCTGGCCTGTGCATTCTCGCAATGAGGATGGTGTTCAGTGAGATAGGGAACAGTGGAAAAGGAACCTCAGAAGAGAAGGGGATAGGAGGGGGAGAAAGGAGAGCACAGGGCAGGGCCTGCCTCCTTCAGGCAGGCTTTCGCAATCACTCTCTTTACTAAATACACCCAATTTTAGCAAAAATGTTTAATTTAATATAATTGTCCTCTGTAAGTCTATTTTTCAACTTGAGAGTGGAATTCACACGTTTTTAATCTCTGAATCCTCCATACCCAGCACAAAAATCTTTGCTGAGTGGATTCTGCTAGGGCTGCTATAACAAATCATCACATCCAGGTGGCTTAATCTTGGGTCGATACCTGATATTATTAATTTTCTAACCAAAGAACTCCCTTTAGTATTTCTTCTAGTTTTGGTTCGGTTTTTATAAATTCCCTAAACTTCTGTTTATCTGGAAATGTCCTAATTTCACCTTCATATTTGATAGACAGTTTTGCTGGATATATGATTCTTGGCTGGTAATTTTTTTCCTTTCATTTTTTATATAAGTCATCCCATTGCCTTCTTGCCTGCATGGTTTCTGCCGAGTAGTCCAAGCTTATTCTTATTGACTCTTGTAGGTGACTTCCCATTTATCCCTAGCTGCTCTTAAAATTCTCTCTTTTTCTTTGGTTTTGGCAAGTTTGATTATAATATGTCTTGGTGACTTTCTTTTAAAATCTACCTTATGTGGAGTTCGATGAGCATCTTGGATAGATACCTTCTCATCTTTCACGATATCAAGGAAGTTTTCTGCCAACAAATCTTCAACAATTCTCTCTGTATTTTCTGTTATCGCTCCCTATTCTGGTATTCCAATCACTTGTAGGTTATTTCTGTTGATAGAGTCCCACATGATTCTTAAGGTTTCTTCATTTTTTAAAATTCTTTTATCTGATTTTTCTTCAAATATATTGGTGCCAAGTGCTTTATCTTCAAGTTCACGAAGTCTGCCTTCCACTTGCTCAGTTCTGCTCCTCTGACTTTCTATTGAGTAGTCTAATTCTGTAATTTTATTGTTAATCTTCTGAATTTCTGATTGCTGTCTATGCATTTTTCTAGCTTATTAGATTTTTCATTACGTTCCTGAATAATCTTTTTAATTTCTTCAACTGCTTTATCTGTGTGTTCCTTGGCTCGTTCTGCATATTGCCTGATTTCCTTCCTGATGTCTTGAAGGGTTCTGTATATTAATCTTTTGTATTCTGCCTCTGGTAATTCCAGGAAGGCACTTTCACCTGGAAGGTCCCTTGATTCTTTGTTTTGAGAGCTTGTTGAGGCGATCATGATCTGTTCTTTTATGTGACTTGATATTGACTGTCGTCTCCGAGCCATCTAGAAGTTATTGTATTAGTTTATTTTATGTTTGCTTACTGTATTGTAGCTTCTCACTTTGTTTTGATATGCCCAAATGGGTTGCTTGAGTGAGCTAGCTTGATTATTTTCACCTTTGGAGCTCTGACATCCTGTCCCCACATGGCTAGATCTGTTATCAGGTATATCAGTCTAGGACTCCATTCACTTTTCTTGTATGAATTCACCTCAGGTGTCCAGGTAGCTGATCATCAAGTGTGTGGTACAGTCTCTATCCTACGGTCTTAGAGGGGCAGGAGTGATTGGTGTAGGTACTGGTATCTGGTTGCAGCAGGGGGTCACACGCTGAACAAGGCAGGGGGCTGAGAATCATCCCCCAAGTGTCTCTGAGGAAAGCATGTCTCTGTTCCCTAGATCATGCAGGTGGGTGGGTTTTGCAGATGGACCATGGCACCCAATGTTTTTGGTTGTAAGGACTGGGAGGTACCAGTTATCCTTGGACCCCTGTCGCGGGCGGCTGGGTGATCTGAGTGGAGTCACCAGTCCTTAGGCCCCTGATGTGGGTAGGTGAAGACCCTGTTTAATAGGCAAAGTGGTGTCAAACATCAAATACCCACCTCTCCACCACAGAGATAAAACAGTTGTATCCTGCCAACAAGGGCCTATTCTCCTGAAATAGGCCCACATAGGTCCATGCAGAGGGGAAAGGTACTCAAAGTCCACAGACTGTTTATGCCTGGACAGGAGCTGCTTCTGTCCTGAGCTCCCCACAACCAGGTGCCTTAAAGCAACAGACATTTATTCTCTCACTGTCCTGGAAGCCAGAAGTATGAAATCAAAGTGTTGGCAGGGCCATGCTCCCTGCAAAGGGTCTAGGGGAGAATCCTTCTTTGCATCTTCCAGCTTCTGATGGCTCCAGGTATTCCTTGGCTTATGGATGCATAACTCTAATCTCTGTCTCTGTCTTCACATGGCCTTCTCTGCTGTGTCTCTAACCCTGTCTCCCTCTAACTTTCTCTTACAAGGACACCAGTCACTGGACTGGAGCCCTGGTGGCACAGTTGTTAAGAACTCAGCAGCTAACCAAAAAGGTCAGCAGTTCAAATCTACCACCTTGGAAACACTATGGGGCAGTTCTATTCTGATATCTAAGGTTGCTATGAGTCGGAATCGACTTAATGGCAAAGGGTTCATTTTTTTGTTTATGTTGTTTTGTCATTGGATTTAGGGCCCACCCTAAATCCAGGATGACCTCATCTTGAGATCCTTAACTAATTACATCTGCAAATTACATCTGGGTGAATGAGAGACTGTAACAGACAAAGAACTGTGCATAGTTTAATAAGGCCGAAGCAGGAGATGGCTGGGGACTGAGACAGGAACAAAATCCTGACGGGCGCATAAACCTGGTTCTGTAAATAATTTATCTCCTAGAATTGTTTCACAACTCACCTGCTCTGGAAATCACCCATGTCACCTGTTACACACTCAGATTCCAGCCCCCACACCCCTGACCCTCTCAATCAGATTTTCCAGGGGAGTGGACTGAAAATCTGAATGGCTAACAAGTGCCATCCCCATCCTACCCCCCCAGATTATTACCATCTTATTCTTAAAACCCACTGAAGACTACTGCTAAGAATGTAAATGGTGTAACCACTTCGGCAATTTCTCAAAAAGTTCAACACACACCTACCATCTGATCCAGCCATCCCTCTTCTATGAATTTACCTGAAAGAAAAGAGGGCATATGTCCATACAAAGCCCCTGAGAGGTGCAAATGGTTAACCTGCTTGGAGGTTTGGTTGGAGGTTTGATTTCACCCAGAGGTGCCTAAGAAGAAAGGCCTATCTACTTCCAAAAAAAAAAGAGAGAGAAAAATCGGCCTTTGAAAACCCTATGGAACATAAAAAACATAAAATGGAGTTCTACTTAGCTTCCAGAAGCCACCTACATTCCTTGGTTTGTGGCTGCTTTCTCCATCTTCAAAGCCAGCAGCATAACATCTTCAATCTCTCTCTCATTCTGACATTTCTGCTTCCATCTTTCAAGGACTCTTGTGATTATATTTAGGTATCACCCAGATAATTCAGGATAACTTCCCCATCTCAAGATTCTTAATCACATTTGCAAAGTCCTTTTTTGCCATAAAAGGTAACATATTCACAGGTTTCTGGAATTGGGAAATGGATGATTTGGGGGGTCATTATTCTACCTACTAAATGTGTTGTTGTTATGTGCTGGCAAGTCTGCTCAGGCTCATAGGGATCCTATATACGACAGAACAAAACACTGCCGGTCCTGCACCATCCTCACAATTGTTGCTATGCTTGAGCCCATTGTTGGAGCCACTGTGTCAATCCATCTCTTGAGGGTCTTCCTCTTTTTTGCTGACTGTCTGTTTTACCAAGCATGATGTTCTTCTCCAGGGACTGATCCCTTATGATAACATGTCCAAAGTGTATAAGACAAAGTCTCACCATCCTCCCTTTTAAGGAGCATTCTGGCCGTACTTCTTCCGAGATAGATTTGTTTTTCTGGGAGTCCACGGTATATTCAATATTCTTTGCCAACACCGTAATTCAAAGGCATCGATTCTTCTTTGGTCTTCCTTATTCATTATCCAGCTTTCATATGCATATGAGGCAACTGAAAATACCATGGCTTGAGTCAGGTGCATCTTAGCCCTCCAGGTGTCATCTTTGCTTTTAAACACTTTAAAGAGGTCTTTTGCAGCAGATTTGTCCAGTGCAACAGGTAATTGATTTCTTTTCTTTAATTTTTTTTTACTGTAGTTTAGATGAAGGTTTATAGAACAAACTAATTTCTCATTAAACAGTTAGTACACATATCGTTTTATGACATTGGTTAACAACCCAACGACAGGTCAACACTCTCCCTTCTTGACCTTGGGTTCCCTATTACCAGGTTTCCTGTCCCCTCCTGCTTTCTAGTCCTTGTCCCTTGGCTGTTGTGCCCCTTTAGTCTTGTTTTGTTTTATGGGCCTGTCTAATCTTTGGCTGAAGGGTGAATCTCGGGAGTAACTTCATTACTGAGCTAAAAGGGTGTCCGAGGGCCATACTCTTGGGGTTTCTCCAGTCTCTCTCAGGCCAGTAAACCTGGTCTTTTTTGTGAGTTAGAATTTTGTTCAACATTTTTCTCCAGCTCTGTCCAGGGCCCTCTATTGTGATTCCTGTCAGAGCAGTCAGTGGTGGTAGCCAGGCACCATCTAGTTGAACTCAGTCTGGAGGAGGCCATGGTAGATGTGGTCCACTAGTCCTTTAAACTAATCTTTCCCTTGTATCTTTAGTTTTCTTCATTCTCCCTTGTTCCTGAAAGGGTGAGATCAGTGCAGTATATTAGATGGCTGCTCATAGGCTTTTAAGACCCCAGACGCTACTCCTTATAAACAATGTTATGCCAATTGAGCCAGATGTTCCTAGAGACCATGGCCCCGACAGCCCTCGGCCCAGCAATTAGGTATCTCAGGGAGTTAGGATGTGTCTATGGAGCTTCTGTGACCTTACCTTGTACAAGTTGTACTAGCTTCCCCCGTATTGTGTACTTCCTTATCCTTCACCAAAGTTACCACTTATCTGTTGTCTATTTAGTGTTTTTCCATCCCCACCCCTCTCCTCCCTTTTAACCATCCAAGATTGTTTCTTTTTGTGTGTAAACTTTCATGAGTTTTACATTAGTGGTCTCATACAATATTTGTCATTTCGTGATTGACTTATTTCACTCAGCATAATGCCCTCCAGATTCGTCCATGTTATGAGATGCTTTACAGATTCATCATTGTTTTTTATCATTTTGTAATACTCCATCATGTGTGTGTACCATAGTTTGCTTATCCATTCATTTGTTGATGGGTATATGGGTTGTTTCCATATTTTTGCTATTGTGAACAATGCTGTAATGAACATGGGTGTGCATATGTCTATTCACGTGATGACCCTTATTTGTCTAGGATATATTCCTAGGAGTAGGATTGCTGGATCGTATACGGTATTTCTATTTCTACCTTTTTAAGGAAGCATCATATCATTTTCCAAAATGGTTGTATCATTTTGCATTCCCACTAGCAGTGCATAAGATTTCCGATCTCCCCGCAGCCTCTCCAACATTTGTTATTTCCTGTTTTTTGATTCTTGCCAGTAATGCTAGGTGAGATGGTATCTCTCTGTAGTTTTGATCTGCATTTCTCTAATGGCTAGGTGTCGTGAACATTTCCTCATGTGTCTGTTGGCTGCTTGAATGCCTTCTTTGGTGAAGTGTCTGTTCATTTCCTTTGTCCATTTTCAAGTTGGATTATTTGTCTTTTTGTTATAGAGGCATTGCATTTTTTTGTAGATTTTAGAGATTAGAATTTTGCCTGATTTGTTGTGGCCAATTATTTTTTTCCAGTGTGTAGTCTGGTGAAGTCTTTTGATGAGGATAAGTGTTGAATTTTTAGAAGATCCCAGTTATCTAGCTTATCCTCTGGAGTTTGTGCGTTCTTGGTTATGGCTTGTTATCTTGTGAATGTCATTATTACAGCCTCTAGCACTGATCCTATTTTCTCTTCTATGAACTTCATGGTTTTGGGCTTCATATGTAGGTCTTCGATCCATTTTGAATTAGTTTTTGTATATGGCGTGAGGTATGGGCCCTGTTTCATTTTTTTGCAGATGGACTTGTTTTGCCACCACCATTTGTTAAAAAGATTGTCTTTTCTCCATTTGATGTACTTCGGGTCCTTGTTGGAGATCAGGTGACTGTAGGTGGATAGATTTACATCTGGGTTCTCAATTCTATTCCATTGATCAAAGTATCTGTACCAGAACCAGGCTGTTTTGACTACCCTAGCTGTATAGTAGGTACTGAGGTCAGGTAGTGTGAGTCCTACTTTATTCTTTTTATTCAGTACTACTTTATTTATTTAGGACTTTTTCCCTTTCATATAAAGTTAATGATTACTTTTTCCATCTCTTTAAAGAATGTTGTTGGTATTTGGATAGGAATTGCATTGTATTTGCAAATTGCTTTGGGTAGAATTGTCATTTTTACAATGTTGAGTCTGCCTACCCATGAGCATGGTGTATTTTTCCATTTATGTAGATCTCTTTTGGTTTCTTGCAGTAGTGTTTTGTAGTTTTCTTTGTATAGGTCTTTTACATCTCTTTCAAAGAACTAACTTTTGGTTTTGTTGATTCTTTTTATTGTTTTTCTATTATCTATTTCATTTATTTCTGCTCTGATCGTAATTATTTCCTTTCTTCCAGTGTCTGTGGGCTTTTTTTGCTGTTCCCTTTCTATTTGTTTGAGTTGTGTGGCTAATGCTTTGATTTTGTCCTTTTCTTCTTCTTTTTTAATTTTTATTGTGATTTAAAAGAAAGTTTACAAATCAGGTCAGTCTCTCATACAAAAATTTATATACACCTTGCTATATAGTCCTAGTTGCTCTCCCCCTAATGATACAGCACACTCCTCTCCACTCCCTATTTTCATGTCCATTTGGTCAGCTTCTGACTCCCTCTGTCCTCTCATCTCCCCTCCAGACAGGAGCTGCTGTCATAGTCTCATGTGTCTACTTGATCCAAGAAGCTCACTCCTCACCAGTAGCATTTTCTATCCCACAGTCCAGGCCAATCACTGTTTGAGGAGTTGGCTTTGGGAATGGTTCCTGTCTTAGGCGAACAGAAGGTCTGGGGACCATGACCTCTAGGGTCCTTCTAGTCTCAGTCAGACCATTAAATCCAGTCTTTTTATGAGAATTTGAGATCCGCATTCCACTGCTCCTCTGTTCCCTCAGGGGTTTTCTGTTGTGTTCCCTGTCAGGGCAGTCATCACTTGTAGCTGGGCACCATCTAGTTCTTCTGGTCTCAGGATGTTGTACTCCCTGGTTTATGTGCCCCTTTCTATCTCTAGGGCTCATAATTACCTTGTGTCTTTGGTGTTCTTCATTCTCCTTTGCTCCAGGTGGGTTAAGACCAATTGATGCATCTTAGATGGCTGCTCTTTAGTGTTTAAGACCCCAGACACAACTCTCTAAAGTGTGATGCAGAATGTTTTCTTAATAGATTTTATTATGCCAATTGACTTAGATGTCCCCTGAAACCATGGTCACCAAACCCTTGCCCCTGCTATACTGGCCTTTGAAGCTTTCAGCTTACTTAGGAAACTTCTTTGCTTTTGGTTTAGTCCAGTTGTGCTGACCTCTCTTGTATTGTGTGTTGTCTTTCCCTTCAACTAAACTAGTTCTTGTGTAATATCTAATTAGCAAATACCCCTCTCCCTCCTTACCTCCCCCCTCTTGTAAACATCAAAGAATATTTTCTTCTCTGTTTAAACTATTTCTTGAGTTCTTATAACAGTGGTCTCATACAATATTTGTCCTTTTGCAACTGATTAATTTCACTCAGCATAATGCCTTCCAGATTCCTCCATGTCATGAAATGTTTCACAAATTCATCACTGTTCTTTATTGATGTGTATTATTCTGTTGTATGAATACACCATAATCTATTTATACATTCATCTGTTGATGGGCGCCTTGGTTGCTTCCACCTTTTTGATATTGTAAACAGTGCTGCAATGAACATGGGTGTGGATATATCTGTTCATGTAAAGGCTCTTATTTATCTAGGATATATTCCAAGGAGTGAGATTGCTGGATCTTATGGTAGTACTATTTCTAGATTTTTGCAGAAGCCAAGTTGATTTCCAAAGTGGTTGTACCATTTTACATTCCTGCTAGCAGTGTATAAGTCTTCCAGTGTCTCCACAAACTCTCCAACATTTATTATTTCGTCTTTTTTGGATTAATGCCAGCCTTGTTGGAATCTCATTTTAGTTTTGATTTGCATTTCTGTAATGGCTGATGATTGTGAGCATTTCCTCCTGTCTTGAATGTCTTCTTCGGTGAAGTGCCTGTTCATATGCTTCACCCATTTTTTAATTGTGTTATCGTTGTTGAGTTTTTGCAGTATCATGTAGATTTTAGAGATCAGACACTGATTGGAAATGTCATAGCTAAAAATTTCTTCCCAGTCTATAGGTAACCTTTTTACTCTTTTGGTGAAGTCTTTGGTTCAGCAAAGGCATTCGATTTGTAGGAGCTCTCAGTTATCTAGTTTCTCTTCTGGTGTTTGTGCATTGTTAGTAGTTTCGTACGTTGTTTATGCCCTGTATTAGGGCTCCTCGCATTGTCTCTATTTTTTCTTCCATGATCTTTATCATTTTAGATTTTATGTTCAGGCCTTTGATCCATTTTGAGTTCGTTTTTGTGCATGGAATGAGGTATGGGTCTTGTTTCAGTTTTTTGCAGTTAGATATCCAGTTATGCCAGCACCATTTGTTAAACAGGCTTTCTTTTCCCCATTTAACTGACTTTGGGCCTTTATCAAATATCAGCTGCTCATATGTGGATGGATTCATGTCTGGATACTCAATTCTGTTGCATTGGTCTATGTATCTGTTGTTGTACCAGTACCAGGCTGTTTTGACTACTGTGGTGGTATAATAGGTTCTAAAATCAGGTAGAGTGAGGCCTCCCACTTTGTTCCTCTTTCTCAGTAATGCTTTACTTATCTGGGGCCTCTTTCCCTTCCATATGAAGTTGGTGATTTGTTTCTCCTTCTCATTAAAAAATGTCTTTGGAATTTGGATCGAATTGCATTGTATCTATAGATTGCTTTTGGTAAAATAGACATTTTTACAATGTTAAGTCTCCTATCCGTGAGCAAGGTATGTTTTTCCACTTATGTAGGTCTCGTTTGGTTTCTTCCAGTAGTGTCTTGTAGTTTCTCTGTGTAGGTCTTTTATATCTCCGGTAAGATTTATTCCTAAGTATTTTATCTTCTTGGGGGCTACTGTACATGGTATTGATCTGGTGATTTACTCTTCGCTGGTCTTTTTGTTGATATAGAGGAATCCAAATGATTTTTGTGTGTTTATCTTGTATCCTGATACTCTGCTGAACTCTTCTATTAGTTTCAGTAGTTTTCTTGAGGGTTCTTTAGGGTTTTCTGCGTATAAGATCATGTCATCTGCAAATAGAGATACTTTTACTTCTTCCTTACCAATCTGGATGCCCTTTATTTGTTTATCTAGCCTGATTGCTCTGGCTAGGACCTCCAGCGCAGTGTTGAATAAGAATGGTGGTAAAGGTTATACTTGTCTGGTTCCTGTTCTCATTGGGAATGGTTTCAACCTCTCTCCATTTAGGATGATGTTGGCTGTTGCCTTTGTATAAATGCCCTTTATTATGCTGAGGGATTTTCCTTCTATTTCTATTTTGCTGAGAGTTTTTATCATGAATGGGTTTTGAACTTTGTCAAATGCCTTTTCTGTATCAATTGATAAGATCATGTGATTTTTGTCTTTTGTTTTATTTATATGATGGATTACATTAATTGTTTTTCTAATGTTGAACCATCCCTGCATACCTGGTATGAATCCCACTTGGTAATGGTGAATTATTTTTTTGATACACTGTTGAATTCTGTTGGCTAGAATTTTGTTAAGATTGTTGCATCTGAGTTCATGAGGGATATAGGTCTGTAATTTTCTTTTTTTTGTGGTGTCTGTGTCTGGTTTTGGTATCAGGGATATGCTGGCTTCATAGAATGAGTTTGGGAGTATTCCATTCTTTTCTATGCTCTGAAATACCTTTAGTAGTAGTGGTGTTAACTCTTCTCTGAGAGTTTGGTGAAGCCTCCTGGGCCATGGCTTTTTTCTTTGGGAGTTTTTAAATTACCTTTTCAATCTCTTCTTTTGTTATGGATTTATTTAGTTGTTCTACCTCTGTTTGTGTTAGTTTAGGTAGGTAGTGTGTTTCTAGGAATTTATCCATTTCTTCTAGGTTTTCAAATTTGTTACAGTACAATTTTTTGTAGTAATCTGATATTATTCTTTTAATTTCAGTTGGGTCTGTTGTAACATTGCCCACCTCACTTCTTATTTGGGTTATTTGCTTCCTCTCCTGTTTTTCTTTTGTCAGTTTGGCCAATGGTTTATAAATTTTGTTAATTTTTTCTAAGAACCAGTTTTGGACTTGTTTCAATTGTGTTTTTTTTTTTTTTCTCTTTTTTTTTATTTCATTTATTTTAGCTCTAATTTTTATTATTTACTTTCTTCTGGTGCCTGATGGTTTCTTTTGTTGCTGTCTTTCTATTTGTTCAGGTTGTAGGGATGATTCTTTTATTTTGGCCCTTTCTTCTTTTTGTATGTGTGCATTTATTTATATAAATTGACCTCCGAGCACTGCTTCCGCTGTGTCCCAAAGGTTGATAAGAAGTGTTTTCATTCTCATTGGATTCTATGAATTTCTTTATTTCATCCTTGATATCTTCTATAACCCAGCCATTTTTGAGCGTGGTTTCCACAGACCATTTATGCCTGGACAGGAGCCACTTCTGTCCTGAGCTCCCCAGCTTAGTGGAGCTGGCAGATTATCTTTTCCCTCAGTTGCGAATTATTCCTTCTCCAAGGCTGGGAGAATGTCTCAGAATGCCCAGCAGGGCCTATCTCAGGCCCAGGGAAATTGACAGCCACTGAAGCTGGCTTGGGGGCTGGGCACATGGTAAAATATATGCAAGTACTTAGCTTTTGCTGAGAGTGCTGTTCTTCTCTGGTTCCGGAGGTGTGAGTAGGCTGTGCAACTGGCAGTTTCTTCCTGAGGAAACTGCACCCAAGCGCTGCTACTGGCCCACCACAGTGGCTCCCAGGAATGGTGCCTGAGTGTTCCTGGCATCTCAGGTCCGGCAACTCCTCTCTGCTTCTGAACCATCTCTCCCTCCTCCTGCTGCTCAGCCTGTTTTCTAACTTTGCCTTTGATGTTCAGGGCTCCTAGCTTGTCATAAATGTAATCGTTTCACTTGTTTTTTCAGGTCTTTGTTGTAAAAGGGATCACCAGAAGACTCTGACTTCTCCACCATCTTAGCCCTTCCTCCTTTTCTTCTTTTTTGATATGTGCATCTATTGCTATAAAAATTGACCACTGAGGTCTGCCTTTGCTATGTCCCAAAGGTTTTGGGATGATATGTTTTCACTCTCTTTTGATTCTAGGAATTTTTTTATTCCATCTCTGAATTCTTCTATTACCCAGTGGTTTTAAAGCAGGGTGCTGTTCAGTTTCCATGTAATTGATTTTTTTTTTTTTTTCCTTGCTTTTCCTGTTGTTAATTTCTACCTTGATGCCATAGTGGTCAGGAAAGATACTTTGTATTATCTTAGTGTTTTGGATTTTGTTGCTCTGTGGCCTAAGATGTGGTCTATTCTGGAGAATGTTCCATGTACATTGGAAAAGCATGTGTACTTACCAGATATTGGGTGGAGTGTTCTATATATGTCTGGGAGGTCAAGTTGGCCAATTGTGCCCTTTAGCTCTTCTGTATCTTTACTGAGTTTCTTTCTAGATGTTCTGTCCTTTATCGAGAGTGGTGTGTTAAAAGTCTCCTACTATTACTGTGGAACTGTCAAGTTCTCTTTTCAGTGCTGTTAGAGTTAGTTTTATATATTTTGGAGCCCTGTCATTGGGTGCATAGATGTTTATTATGGGTATGTCTTCCTGATGGATTGTCCCTTTAATCATTACATACTACCCTTCTTTGTCTTTTATGGTGGATTTTGCTTTAAAGTCTATTTTATCTGAGATTAGTATTGCCACTCCTACTCTTTTTTGGTAGCTGTTTGCTTGATACATTTTTTTCCATCCTTTGTTTTTAATAAATTTATGTCTTTGTTCCTAAGGTGTGTCTCTTTGTAGACAGCATACTGATGGATCTTGTTTTTTCAATCCATTCTGTCACTCTCTGTCTTTTTATGCCATTTACATTCAGTTTAATTATTGATAGATGTGAGTGTATTGCTGTCATTTTGTAGTGCTTTTTTTTTGTGGTGCTGACGTTTTCTTTGTTCCTTTTACTCTCCTGTGCTGAATTCTTTTTGCTTGTAGATTTCTTTTTCATTTCTTTTGTTTTTGTAGATTTCGTTTTTACTGAGACTTTATGTTTTTCTTCTTTATTTAGGTGAGTAGGTTTGTTAACTTTCTTTGTGGCTACCTTGAAATTTGCCCTTATTTTCCTAAGTTTGAACCAGTCTATTATGATTTGGTATTGCCTTGCCTTCCTCTCCATTAGAAAGTTCTAGACCTACACCATTTATTCCCTCTTTTATTAACCTCTCTGCTTTCCTGTTTTAATTCTTTTGGTTTTGGATAGTCCCTAAGAGTTCATTTCCTAGGTTGGTATATGGCTGGTACAATTTTGTATCCTAGATTCAGGCTGTCATCTGATGTTGTTTGTTCTCAGACTGAAGGACTCCCTTTAATAAGTTTGGTTTGGTTTTTACGTATTCCCTTAATTTCTGTTAATCTGGAAATGTCCTAATTTCATCATCATATTTGAACGAGAGTTTTGCAGCATATAATAGGGTTGCTATGAGTTGGAACTGACTCGACAGCACTGGGTTTTTTATTATTCTTGCTTGGCAATTTTTTTTCTTTTAAGGTTTTATATATGTAATTCCATTACCTTCTTGCCTGCATGGTTTCTGCCAAATAATCAGAGCCTAGTCTTATTGTTTCTCCTCTGTATGTTACTTTTCATTTTTCTCCAGCTGCTGTCAGGTTCTTTCTTTTTCTTTGGTTTTAGTGAATGATTATGATAAACCTTGGTGATTTCCTTCTGGGGTCTATCCTATATGGGGTTCATTGAGCTTCTTGGTTGGTCAGCTTTTCATCTTTCATGATATTAGAGAAGTTTTCTGTTAGCAATTCTTTAGTGATCCTCTTTGTGTTTCTGTTTTCTCCTCCTGTTCTGGAGTTCTAATTACGAATTTTTGCTTTTGATTGTATCCCACATAATTCTCAGGGTTCCTTCATTTTTATTCATTCTTTCTTATGCTTTTTCCTCAAACAGGGTTGTATCCAAGTGTTTTTGTCTTCAACTTCACTGATCCCGTCTTCCGTTGTTTCAAACCTGCTCCTCAGTCTTTCTATGACACTGTCGATTTCTGAAATCATGTTTATCTTTTGGATTTCTAATTGTTGTTTTTGTATGATTTCTAGTTGTTAATTTATTTTAACATTTTGTTCCCACATTATTTTTCTGAATTTTTTCATTTTTTTGGTCTGTATTTTCCATGAATTTGTCTGCCTTTTCCAGAAATTTGTCTGTTTTTTCCTCATTTTTGTTTCAACTTTTGGATAGCTCTGAATACTAGAGATTTGAATTCCCAATCAGGTAGTTCTACTGCCTTTTCTTCTACTGGAAAGTCATCTGGTGTTTTATTTTGGATGCCTACTGGAACCATCCTGTCCTGTTTTATTTAATATGTTTTGATATTGTCTGTTGTCTTTGGGACATTGATAATAATTTTCTTCATTTATTTTTTGCAGATTTATTTGTTTTGTCCTGCTTTTTTGTTTTATCTGGTTATGTCTGAGCAGGCAGGCTGTACATTCTTTGTTGTTTGCTCCTCTGTGGGCATGATAATTTTAATCTCCTCATCCAATGGGCAGGGCCAGTAGTTCAGCTATGGTGCATCAGGGCAGGTCCAGCTGAAGGGGAGAGGCTGGGATGAGTTGACTGTGGCACATACTAGGGCTGACAGGGAGGGCTGGGAATCAGTGCAGGGCAGGTTCTGGTATGCCGTGCCTGTGCTGCTGGGTAGTGTGATGTTCAGTGCATGGTGCAGGTAGGCAGTTTTAGGGGGAGGTTGTGATGTGTGGAGCTAAGATGGGTGTGGGAAAGAGGAGAGAGAAACAGGAGTCAAAAACAAACAAAAGTGCTAAGGAAGCAGGTGCTCTGTCTCCCGCTGGGCGCTCAGTAAAGCTGCTGTCCCACACTCCTTGTCCACCGATCTCCAATGTGGGGGAACACAAATCCAAGCTGCATGGACCCTGTACTTCCTGGCTGGCCAAGTGATTGCAGCCGGGTATGAAGCAGGGGTGAGAAGGATGGGGAGTGGGAAAGTGTATATCGCTGGTTACCAGGTGTTCCATCTCCTGCTGGGAGCTCCATGAAGCTGCTTTCCTGTACTCCCTGTCCACCTAACTCCGATGTGGGTGCAGTGAATTCAAGTGGCACGGACCCTGCTCTTCCTGGCCGGCTGAACTACCACAGCCAGCTAGGATGTGGCGGAGGTAGAGTAGGGGGAAGGATGGAGGGTGGGAACACATATATCACTGGTTACCGGGTGCTCTGTCTCCTGCTGGGAGCTCTGTGAATCTACATTCCCATACTCCCCATCTGCTGATCTCTGACAGGAGTCCAAGATGGTGAACCCTTGCTGTATTAGCTGATAGGGGACCTCCACATGTATCTCTCCTTGATCTCTGTTCTCTGTCAGTTTCTTATTCCATTTGCTGCTTGGATGAATTCTTTATCTCTTCATTTGATGCTTAGGGCTCCAGGATTGACGTTTGTCTCTGTTTTGCTTAGTTTTTCAGGTCTTTGCTATGGAGGATAGCATGGTGCTTCTGTCTATAGCACCATGTTGGCTCCACCTCCTTGTCTGATTTCTTGACTGCTGCTTCCATGGGTATTGATTGTGGATCCAAGTAAAACGAGATTCTTGACAACTTCAGTATTTCTCTATTCATCATGATGTTGCTTACCGGTCCTGCTGTATGAAAATTTTTGTTTTCTTTATGTTGAGATGTAATCTATACTGAAGGTTGTAGTGTTTGATCTTCGTCATTAAGTGCTTCAAGTCCTCTTCGCTTTCAGCAAGCAAGCTGTGTCACCTGCATGTTGCAGACTGTTAATGAGTCTTCCTTCAATCCTTACACTGCATTTTTCTTCACAGCCACCATAGTATGATAAACTGACAGATGAGTGGGGGCCTACCAAATATGGAAACTTTTAATTTGTCAGTTTATCAACCTTCATTTTTGTGATTACTGCTTTTTGTGTTTTATTAGAAGTCTTTCCTTACCCCAGGGTCAAAATCATATTCTCTATCAAAACCACACTGGGATACCATCTCACTCCCACTAAGATGGCCAAGATTAAAAAAAAAAAAAACAGAAATAACTAGTCTTGGAGGGAATATAGAGTAACTAGTCTTGGAGGGGATATAGAGTAATTTGTAACCCTTTATCCATTGCTGGTAGGAATGCAAAATGGTACAGAAGCTGTGGAAAGCAATCTGGCAGTTCCTCAAAAACCTAGAGGTAGAGCTGCCATGTTGTTGTTATTGTTAGGTGTCTTCAAGTCAGCTCCAACCCATAGTGATCCCTATGTACAGTAGAAAAAAACACTGCCTGGTCCTGTGCCATCCTCACAATCATTGCTATGCTTGAGCCCATTGTTGCAGCCATTGTGTCAATTCATTTCAATGAGGGTCTTTCTCTTTTTCACCGACCCTCTATGAAGCGTGATGTCCTTCTCTAGGGACCGATTCCTCCTGATATCTTGTCCAAAATATGTGAGACGTAGTCTTGCCACCCTTGCTTCAAGGAGATTCTGGTTGTACTTCTTTCAAGACAGATTTGTCCATTCTTTTGGCAATCCATGGTATATTCAGTGTTCTTCACCAGTACCACACTTCAAAGGCATCAATTCTTCTTCTGTCTTCCTTATGCATTGTCCAGCTTTCACATGCATATAAGGTGACTGAAAACACCATGGCTTGAGTCAGGAGCACCTTAGTCTTCAAGGTGACATCTTTCTTTTTAACACTTTAAAGAGGTCTTTTGCAGCTGCCATATGACTCATCAATTTCACTACTAGGTATATACCTTAGGGATCTAATAGAAGTGATATGAACAGATATATGTACACTGATGTTCATCACAGCACTGTTCACAATAGCAAAAATGTGAAAACAGCCTAAGTGCCCAGCAATGGATGAATGCATAAGTAAAATGTGGTACATACATGCAATGGAATATTACTCAACAATAAAGGGAAATGGGTTCTGAAAACATCTTGAAACAGAGATGAACTTGGAGGACATTATGTTGAGTGAAATAAGGCAATCAAAAAAACAAATATTGTATGTTCTCACTTGATGAAATGCCATGAACAAGTAAATACACAGAAACTAATGTTCACTAGTGATTACCAGGGCTCAGGGTGGAGGGGATTCACTCTTTATATAGTAGACATTTGTCATTTTTGGTGACGGAAAAGACAACATCAAATGAAGGTGAAGTGTACACAGCTTGAGGAAGATAATGTCACTAAAAAGTACACAAGAAAAAAAGGCCTGTTGGTAGTTGCTATGGCATATATAACTTCGAAACAATAGCAAAAACAACCAAAAAATATACGTGTGGGTATATATTTATGTATGTAGGCAAATATGGGTTTGTTAGGCAAATGCGTGAATCCATCTGTCCACCCTGTTGTTGTTGAGTCAATTTCAACTCATAGCAACCCTATAGGACAGAGTAGAACTGCCCCATAGGGTTTCCAAGGAGTGGTTAGTGGATCTGAACTGCTGACATTTTGGTTAGCAGCCAAGCTCTTCAACACTGCACCACCAGGGCTCCATATATGTGTATAGGTATGACATATGCATATATATAGGTTTTGCATATGTATATACATCTATGTAACTGTGTGCACATATATTCATATACACAATAAAGCACATGGGGGCACATTTATGGATACTTCTTAGACATAACCAAACACCTTGCAGGATTGGATTTTTTGGTTTGAAGGATTAGGACCATAGTTTTGTGGAACATCTTGGTCAATTGGCATAATATAGTTCATAAAGTTATGTCCTACATCCTATTTTGGTGAGTAGTGTCTGGGGTCTTAAAAGCTTGCAGGTGGCCATATAAGATACAACTATTGGTCTCTACTCATCCAGAGCAAAAGAGAAAGAAGAAAACTAAAGGCTCAAAGAAGAAACTAGTCTACAGGACAAATAGTTTTTGTGAATCACAGTCTCATTGACCCTGAGACCAGAAGAACTAGATGGTGCCCAGCTACAACTGCCAACTGTTCTAATCAGGGCCACAATAAATGGACCCTGATGGAATGGGAAAAAAATGTAGAACAGACCTCAAATTCCAAAAAAAAAGGTCTACTGGACTGGTTGAGACCAGAGGACTCCCTGAGATACTCTTCAAGCTTTGAACTGAAACTGATTCCTGAGGTCACCTTGTAGCTAAATAACAAATTGGCTCAAAAAATAATAAATATCACTTTTAAGTATTGTGCTCCTTTAAAAAAAATCACTTATGTGAGGTCAAACAGTTAACAATTACTTTAAAACAAAGACGAGAATGAACCAGGCAGGGAAACTAGATTAATGGAAACAGAACAAGCAGAATGAAAATAATGAGAATGTTCATGCATTGTGAAGAATATAATGAACATCACTGAACAACCTGTGCAAAAATTGTTGAATTGGAACCTAAACTGCTGTGTAAACCTTTACCAAAAACACAAAATATTATTTTAAAAAGATACTTTCTATATTTTCTTCTAGAATTTCTAAGCTTTTGCTTTTTGCATTTAGTTTTTTAATACACCTAAAATTAATCTTCGTATATAAGGTAAAATAGGAATCTTTTTTTTTTTTTTGTCATATGGATAACAAATTAGGTCAGCCCAATTTATTAAGTAGTCTACTTTCCCTACTAATCTGCTATGCCACCTTTATCACACAGCAAGTTTTTATAAATGCATGGGTTTGTTGCTGGACTCTCTATTCTGTTCCTTTAATTATTTACTTCCTTGCTTCTCAAAGTGTGCCCCATGGACCAGTAGTATCAGCATCATCTGGTAGTTTGTTACGTATGTATGATCTCAAGGGACAACTCAGAATTTCTGAATCAGAATCTGCATTTAACAGGATCCTTAGTGATTCTTATGCACATGAATGTTTGAGAAGAATTAGTCTACCCCATACTTCTAAAGTTTTAATTATTATAGCTTTATATCAAGTATTGACATCTGGTAAGTCAAGTTTCTTTGTTCTTCATGTTGAATCTGTAGTATAACTCGAGGAAATTGGAAATCTTATGATAATTTAGGTCAATTCATATGTTTGTCAATAAACTCTAGTAATTTTCTCCTTAAAGATCTTCTCAATAGAGATCTTTTTATGGGTTTTATTGCTCGAAACCTAATAGGGTTTGTTGTTATTGGAAATGGCATTTTTTACTACATTTTCTAATTGTTGCAGATATGTTGGAATGCAATTTGTATTTGTATATTGATCTTATATCTAGCAACTTTGAGAAACTTTTTTTTTTTTTTTTAATTAGTGCTAATAGCTTTTCTGTAGATTCTCTTGGCTTTTTCTTTTATTGTGAATATAATACCTTTTTTTCTTCCTTTCTTGTCTTTTCAACTTTTACATATTTTTTTTATCAATCCACTAGCTAGACTTTCCAGTATAATATTGAATAGAAGCAGTGACTCCGTGATGATCTTGATGATCTAGTGAATACACTTTATAAGTTTAAGGAAGTGTTCTTTTTCTAGTTTGCCAAGATAGTCTTAAAATTATGAATGACTATCACATTTTATCAAGTGCTTTTTATGCATCTACCAAGCTGTCTAGTATGCATATGAACTGCAAGGCAATTCTCAGGAACGGCAATTATTTTAGAATGGAGATGAGTTGAGGGATTATTTTTATCTACATTTCTATTAGTTTGTAATATCATTACATTGTTTCTATATTTTAAATACTTCCTTCTTCAGAGTACTCGACACAATTATTTTGTGGATCCAAATGGAATATATTTTTCTATTCCTTTTCAGGGGGTTCATTACCCAGAACATTGGTCTGTTCAGTAATATTAAGGGAAGAACATCTATAATTATTGAGATCACATAATCATTCACATATTCAAAAAAACATTTATTGGGCACCTATTATATTCTAGACACTATGCTAGAAGAAATCATAAAAATAATGAATAAGATTGGGTCCCATTCTCAGACAGTGAGCCATGTGTGGTCCTTAAAAATCCTGGAGCCAGATTAATCTTTTACAAGCAGTTGATTTTGGGTAAGTCTCCTTGAGCTTCAATTACCACATTTGTGAAAAAGAAATAATAATAGAATGTTCTAATGAATTTTGCAATGATTAGGATGCTTTTGGCTCCAAGTAATTTAACTTAAAACAAAAAGGGATATATATCTTCTCACATTAAAAAGTAGTCTTGAGACTTCTGGGTTGATTACCTCAGTAATTAATTACACAACCAAGGATTCAATTACTTTCCATTCTTGGTTCTGACATTTTCTTTACATCTCCTTGTTCTCAGGCTAGCTCCTCTCCTAGTTACAAAATGGACGCCAAAGTTCATGGCATCCAGAAACAACAACATTCAGAAGAGAGGAGTACCTCTCTTCTCCCTATCCATCAGAGTTATTTTCACATTTCTTGGTGAGAATTTTATTTCGTGTCCTTGCTGAAACCAATCACTCTTAGGGAAGTGAGAACACACAGTAATTTGTCTCATTGGGATATACCTTTTCTTGAGTTACTAGGAAGAATAGTAGACACACAACAAACACTGGGGCTCTGCCAGCTATGAAGAAAGATGCTGGTTGCTTGGTAGGCAACAATAGTGCCTACTACAGTGCAATTGTAAAAATTTAATGAGATAATTTCTATAAAGCTCTTCTATTGATAATAAACATTCAAATAAATATTAGGTAGAAATAACATCTCATGCACTTTACAATTAACTTAGGAAGCTAAGAAAGTTTTAAAAAATGTATTTTTCTTATGATATCAATGATAGATATAAACAAGGTGACTATGAGAGCCCTAATGAGGGGCCCAAAACCTGGAGCAGAGAGAGTAAAGAGTAAGGAGGGGTGGCAGAGTCAGTTAGGAAAGGCTTCTCAAAAAGAGGTGGATTTGAGCTGAGTCTTGAAAGACAAATAGGAGTTGTTGTTGTTAGCTGTTGAGTCGGCCCTGACTCATGGCAACGCCAAGCACAACAAGATCAGACAGTTGTGATCCACAGAGTGTTCACTGGTTGATCTTTGGAAGTAGATCACCAGGCCTTTCTTTCTAGTCCCTCTTAGTCTGGAAGCTCCATTGAAACTTGTTCAGCATTATAGCAACACGCAAGCCTCCACTGACAGACAGATGGTGGCTGAAATTAAGGTACATTGGCTGGGAGTTCAACTTGGGTCTCCTGCATGGAAGGCAAGAATTCTACCACTGCCCTAATTGGGAGTTCAAAAACCCAGTGCCGTCGAGTCGATTCCGACTCATAGTGACCCCAGAGGACAGAGTAGAACTGCCCCATAGAGTTTCCAAGGAGCGCGTGGTGGATTCAAACTGCAGACCATTTGGTTAGCAGCCGTAGCACTTAACCACTATGTCACCAGGGTTTCCTAATTAGGAGTTCCCACCAGTTAACCAGGTTAAAAAATAAAAACTTCGAAGCTGGGGTGGGGCGTGGGACTAAAGAAGTATCGGTAGTCCTCCATGCACTTGGAAATCCTGAGGGGAGAGGAACAGGAGAGGAGGAGGCCAAGAAAACCCTTGTAGCCCAGTGCCCAAAGAATAAGGTGATGTTAGAACCCTCAATTTCTTAGACAAATTGATCTTAAGCACAGGTCAAAATGTATTATCTTACTAGCAAAGAAACCAGCAAGGTGATAAAAGAGTATGCTGGTTCAGAGAGGGGTCATACAGTAAAGGAAAAAGACTCTTATGAAACTAGCCAGCTTTTAAAGTGAGAATGATTGCAAGGGCATTTCACAAGGTCATAACAAAATCAAGTCCACACCAGCTGTAACAAAGGACAGTTGTAGCAGGACAGTCTAAAATGCCAGATGTGCTGACCATCAGTCAAAAGAAAAAAAAAAAAAGCCTTGGTACATTTAAGAAGCAAACAGTAAGGATACATTTCTATTTACATTTGCGGAATACTTAGATTGCATCCTCAACAGCTGGAGTCCCTAGGTTGGTGCAAACGTTTAAGTGCTCATCTGCTAAACAAAATGTTGGAGGTTGGAGTCTACCCAGAGGTACCTTGTAAGAAAGGTCTGGTGATCTACTTTCAAAAAACCAGCCATTGAAAACCCCATGGATCGTAGTTCTACTCTGCCACACATGGGGTTGCCATGCGTCAGAGTTGACATAACGGCAGCTGGTACTGCTACTGGTATCCTCAATAGTAGCGT
The DNA here is from genome assembly GCF_030014295.1 of Loxodonta africana. Lineage (NCBI taxonomy): Eukaryota > Metazoa > Chordata > Mammalia > Proboscidea > Elephantidae > Loxodonta > Loxodonta africana. Next base: position 159,240,473 of record NC_087344.1, on the reverse strand, counting down.
TCTATGGGGCCAACCGCTGGGCAAGCAGGAATCAGAGTCAGCGGTGAGCAGAGGCATGAATGGAAGGGAAAGGCCAAAGCAGAGCTTCAAGCCACAAGTTCTCATTTTAAACAGGTAAACTCTGGTGATTTGTTTCATTCCATCCACAAAGGTGTGAAATAAACAGTTGGCCCATTGTTTATCCAAAAAAAGTTTTGGATAACTTTTTTTTTTTTTTTTCATTGAAAATGAAAAACAGGCAATAGGCAATGCCCAGGAGTTTGAACTTTATTCTGAATATTGGAGGGAGCCATGGCCAGGTGTTAAGGTACCCTTTCTGGGATCTAGTCCCCCATCCCTGGCATGCCTAGAAAGTTCTACCATAACACCCAGAAGGAAGACAAATTAAGACCAACAAGCCCAGTGGTGTGATTTCTTTCTTTTTAATCAGGCAACATATTTATGGTTTTAAACACCTGTGTGAAGAAATACGATGAGCTAAGATTTTTTTTTTTTTTAAGTAAGAACCTGCAAATAACAACTAAATCTTAAATAATCGGTTTTGTCAAGCCCAGGCAAGACTTTACCAGCCCTTCAGGATCAGTGATGGCTGATTCTCTCCATGTTTTCCAGCGATCCAGCCTCCCTCCAAAGGCAGTAGCAACCAGAAAGTACCCAGACTGAGACAACATCCCGCTTAGGTTCAGTTTGCTCCAGGCCAGAAAGTGCTGCTCTCTCTGAACTTCCTCCAAGAAAAGACTTCCTGCCAAGACAGAATGTTCCAACACTTTTACACCCAGAAGATAAAAAAACCAATGTTCTTGAGAGGAGCGGCAGTCAAGGGAGGGAAGGTAAATAGTTTTATACTTCCTTGGTAGGCCAGAAGTTCAGAAGGACATGAGAATGCCCTTCTGACCTTCTGTGGAGCCATGCGCCTCTTCTGTGCCTCAGTCAACCCTCCGTGCCCACTTCTCGATGGCGCCTATCACAGGGCTTCACATTCTGGTGCATGGTCAACCTGCTCCTCTGAGCTCCTGGAAGGTGCCGTCCTCTGTTCAAAAGGCCCTGCTGGACTGAAACTAGCAGGTCCCCAGAGGTCATGGTCCCCAGACCCTCTGTTAGCCCAAGACTGGAACCATTCCCGAAGCCAACTCTTCAGATGGGGATTGGACTGGACTATAAGACAAAAAATGATACATGTGAGGATTGAGTTTCTTGGCTTAAACAGACACATGAGACTATGTGGGCAGCTCCTGTGTGGAGGGGAGATGAGAAGGTAGAGGGGACAGGAGCTGACTGAACGGACACAGGGAATACAGGGTGGAGAGGAGGCGTGTGCTGTCTCATTAGGAGGAAAGCAGCTAGGAGTATATAGCAAGGTGTACATAAGTTTTGTATGAGAGACTGACTGGATTTGTAAACTTTCACTTAAAGCACACACACACACAAACACACACACAGAGAACACTGAGAGCCAAAGAAAAAACAAACAAAAGGCCCTGCTGTGGCAGTGACCGGGGACTCAGGTGGCAGGCCTGGGAAAGAACTCTTCCCTCCCCCTACACTCCGCCACCTTTCAAGCCCATATCTTTTAACAAAGAGGTTGCAATGGAAAAGGATAGCAAGAAAGTAACCTTGTGGCTAAGAAGTCAATAACATCCCTTTAGGATGCCCCGTCTCCTGCCATTCCCTTCTTGCCCCCCTTACCCTTGGGCAGCACCGAATTTCTTTTGGTAACTCACACATAGCATGTTGATTCTCTCCTCTGGATCTCTGTCCATGCTGAGTGGGTCCCCTTGGCCTGCAACATTCTGATCTGGAGCCTCTCTCTCTTTGTGTATTATATATATATATATATATAGAAATCCTGATGGCCCATTGGTTAAGAGCTACAGCTGCTAACCAAAAAGTCAGCAGTTCGAATCCACCAGGCGTTCCTTGGAAACCCTACGGGGACAGTTCTACTCTGTCCTATAGGGTCGCTATGAGTCAGAATCGACTGGGCAGCAATGGGTTTTGTTGTTTTATCTATATATATGCCTGAAATAGATGCTGCTCCCAGGTACTGTGCAATCCTGAGTTTACTTCACATGGAACACTTACCACTCTCTGCAGAGATTACTTATTATCTAGTTCTTCCACCTCTCTGGGATTTTCCCAAGGGCAACAACTGAGTCTTAATGCGTGCTTGCATTCTTGTACCTCGCACAGTGCCTGTATAAAGCAGGCCTTCAAAAACATGTTAGAGTAAGCTGAACATAAGCAGGAGAAGGCTTGACTCAGGCTGCCAGTGTTGTCCCCCAGTATCCCAGCATCACTTCTAGTGCCCCTTTGTCACCCCCAGTGCCCCACTGTCATTCCCAGTGCCCCACTGTCACCCCCAGTGCCCCAGGACCACTCCTCAGTGCCCCACAGTTGCCCCTCACACACTGTCCAACAGTTGCCCCCCACATGCACTGTCCTACAGCTGTCCCACACACACTATCCTACAGCTGCTTCACACACACACACTGCCCTACAGTTGCCCCCCCACTGTCCTACAGTTTTCTCCCCACCCCCAACACCATCCTACAGTTGCCCACCTTGATCCTCTTGCATGACAGAGGCAGGGGTTGAGTCAGACCAGGGAGAGACCAGAGGCCTGGATAAGCAGGGTAGAAGCTGCGCATTTTCCTTTCCCTCAACTGCTAAAAGATTGCCTAAAAGATTCTCTCTTTAGACCAGTTCTGACTGCAAAATCTTGGACAAACTCTGTCCTCCTCCTATTGGTGGGATGTTCCTGTTTCTGCCCCTTAAGATGCCACTTACAAGAAGTAGGGCTCTTTAGTGGGTAGATTCCTGAACATGAGGGAGTCTTTCCAGCCTTGGGCACAGCACTGCCCCAGGTGGTTTATTTATTTAAACTCCTGTAGCAAATTACCCTTCCAGAGGCTTCTCATAGCCAAGGCCAAGTCCTCTGGGAAAAGAAAGCACCTTACAGGGCAAAGAGGAAGGCTGTGTCCCCTAAGTAGAAGGACACTTTTGAGAACAGCTAATGCTTTAGTCTGTCAAGGCAAAAAGAGGCCCTGTATCCTAGAGGACCCAAAGTCAAGAAAGAAGTAACCCAGAACTCAAGAAAGCAAACTCTCAAGAGTTTACAGATGCTGGTTATCTTCCACGCCAGCTCTAACAGGTGGTAGTTAAAACCATGAGGACGGAGAAGGTGGTCCAAAGACAGTGAGCCAAGAGAGCAGAGCAGTGGGCCAGGCACAGGACACTGTGAAACAGTATGTTTGATGGATGGACTTGGGAAAGAGCCATAAGGAGTCAGAGAAGAAATGGTCAAAGAGATCAGCGGAGAGCCAAGGCAAGTGCCAAATCACAGAAGCCACAAAGGCAGAGAGCTTTAAGGGGAGAATGGACAAAAGTGTCAACGTAGCAGAGGAGTCCAAGAAAAGGCCTAAACATCCATTGGACCTTACAAATAGTAGTTCACTGAAGGAGTCCCTGGGCCGTGCAAATGGTTAATGTTCTTAGCTGCTAACCAAAAAATGGAGAATTGAGTCCACCCAGAGGTAGACAAAGAACAAGGACCTGGCAACCTACTTCAGAAAAATCAACCACTGAAAACCCTATGGAGCAGAGTTCTACTGCACAGCAACTTGTTACTGGTTAGTTCACTTGATAGCCCTGGTGAGAATGGTGTCAGAGGGTGGTGGGTCTGAAGTCCTGATTTCCAGGGCAAAATTCAGACCTGTAGAGGCCCTGAGCACTAAAAAAAATTGTTGTCCTCCCCATGTGTAATTCAAAATGAAATCAATGCTAAATGGTAACATAACTATAATAAGGCTCAACACAATTTTAATTATTTAAATTAATAAATTTAAACACATTTGAATACACATATATATTCATGTACATACATACATACCTACATACGCACATACATATACAAAACCAAAACCAAACCCAACCCATTGCCGTCGAGTCGATTCCGACTCATAGCGACCCTATAGAACAGAGTAGAACTGCCCCATAGAGTTTCCAAGGAGCGCCTGGTGGATTTGAACTGCTGACCTTTTGGTTAGCAGCTGTAGCTCTTAATCACGATGCCACCAGGGTTTCACACACACACAATCCTTATTTTTTTCTTCACAATATGTTTGTTCTTCTGGTGCGCGAAACATCTGCTTTCTCTACCTACTACTGGCAGCAGTGATTTGAGGAGTGAGACACGTAATGGTGGCAAGAGTCAGTGTAACTCAGAAGCTCGAGTAAAAGACTAAAGAGAGAGGAGGTTTTAGCAATGAGGGGAGATCTGTGCCTTGGAGAAGACACTTAGTTATGTTTATAGGCTGAGGGGGACAAGCAAGTAAAGAGGAAGAGATTGAGGATACAGGTGAGTGAGGAGGAATAATTCGTGGAGAGGCACCTAGAAAGCAGAAATTGGTGAGTTGAAGAGCCCAGGAGAGTGCTGGCATTACTAGCAGGAAGGATCCCTCAGTCTCAGAGGCTGGAGAAAATGGCGGTTCAGGTGTGGGTCAGTTCTGACTTCTAGCGACCCTATATACAACAGAATGAAACTCTGCCCAGTCCTGAGCCATCCTCACAATTGTTGCTATGCTTGAGCCCATTGTTGTAGCCACTGTGTCAATCCATTTCATTGAGGGTCTTCCTGTTTTTTGCTGACCATCTACTTTACCAAGCTCGATGTCCTTCTCCAGGGACTGGTCCTTCCTGACAACAGGTCCAAAGTATGTGAGATGTAGTCTTGCCATTCTTGCTCCTAAGGATCATTTCGACTGTACTTCTTCCAAGACAGACTTGTTTTTCTGGCAGTCCAGGGTATGTTCAATATTCCTCCCCAACACCACAATTCAAAAGCATCAATTCTTCTTCAGTCATCCTTATTCATTGTCCAGCTTTTGCATGCATATGAGGCGACTGAAAACACCATGACTTGGGTCAGGCATATCTTAGTCTTCAGCAGATTTGCCCAATGCAAAGCATCTTTTGATTTTTTGACTGCTGTTTCCATGGGTGTTGATTGTGGATCCAAGTAAAATGAAATCCTTGACAACGTCAATCTTTTTTCCATTTATCATGATGTCGCTTTTTGGTCCAGTTGTGAGGATTTTTGTTTTCTTTATGTTGAGGTGTGATCCATACTGAAGAGAGAGATTTATTCCCAGGAAGTGGCTCACACAGTTGTGGAGACTGACAAGTTCCAAATCCATGGGTCAGGTGGCAGATTGGAAGCTTCTCCTGACTCACGTGGTTGCAGGCGCTGATGAACCCGAAATCTGCAGGTCAGGCAGCAGGCTGAAGGCATCTCATGTCCCAAGAACCGGAGGTCAGAGGATAACAAGACAAATCCAAGATCCAGAGCGAGTGAGGTTTGCTGGAACATTCATTCTTATATCATGAATATAGGCCACACCCCCAGGAAACTCCTTTTCCAACTGAATGGCTGCTCACGTCAGACCACAAAATGGGAGATGATTACATAGTGTCTGCCAAACCACTAAGAATAACAGCCTAGCCAAGTTCACACATACCATTAACCATCACACCCCTTAATAGCAAATACCATTGACACTCCAGGAAGATGCCCATGTTTGTCCTGTGGCTCCTTGTACCCCTTGGGGCACTGCTGAGCACTCCCAGAGTTATCTGTACCTTGTTTGAGCAACACACATTAATGCTTTCTACTTTCTTTTTTGTAAACCCACCAATTCACTCTTAACAAAATAGGTGATGTGTTCATGTTTGGTTTACATGTTAATTGGCTAGGCTGATAGAGTGTTAGTGACTGTAGAGGACCATAATGTGGAGCTGGCCCATCTGAACCCAGAGAGAGTGAGTGGACTAAAGTCCCAGAGCAAGTTAGTGGTAGAGTTGGTACTCGTACCCAGGCTACTAAGGTGCCCTGACTCTCAGTCAGGATCCTTTCTTTCTACCATACCTTCCATGTTTTTGAAGATCTGTCTTGCTCTAAAATTACGTGTTTCTAAACACAGGTATAGCAGTTAACTCCCATGTACTCTTTAAGATATCTTCCCTTCTTGAACCCATTACCATTTACCATTAATCTTTTCCACCAGCTCCCAGCAGCTTTATATCGCCTCTTCAAAACTGCATTTTTGTCCTTGACAAATTGAATTAATTTAGTAAGCCAAACAAATCTATCCAGTTCTTTAAGTATGATTTTTTGGTGGGGTTTAAACCATTAGCTCAAACACCATTTTCAGTAAGATACACCCTTCCTTCAGTGCCTACAGTGGCTCCTCATTACCTCTGGCATGCTCTCCCTCCCCACCTCTTGCACAGCGGCCCTGGAATTAAGGGGCCCAGGTTGAGCATGCACTGTAGAGCATAGGCCTGGCGCTATTTGGCCCTTGACACATAATTTGAAGACTAGACAACTGGGGTGCTACTAACAGAGAAAAATGCCAAGTGCAGACTTGCTTTCTAGGAAAGCAGGAAAAGAAAAAGGAAAGGGCTAGGGGCAGTTGGTGGTCCTGGGAGAGGGTTTTTAACAATCTGGCTCAGCTTCCCTGTAACCTAAGTGCACCCCACCGACTTTCCCTTCTTATTTGGCTCCTTTTCTCCTTCACACTTGGTATAGGCAGCCACCAAAGCTCTTCCTGTGCATTCCCAAAGGACTCCCTGGGTGGTGCAAATGGTTAGCAAGCTTGGCGGCTAACTGAAAGACTGGAGGTTCAAGTCCATTGGAAGGCACACTGGAAGCACATTGGAAGAAAGTGATCAAGAAAGAAAAAGGAAAGATATTGTGCTTATTATTAATAGCCATCTGTGCTCAACTACTAACCTAAAGGTTAGTGGTTCAAACCCAGCCTGCAGTGCCACAGAAGAAAGGCCTGGCAATCTGCTTCTGAAAGGTCATAACCATGAAAACCCTATGAAGCACAGGTCTACTCTGCATCACATGGGGTTGCCATGAGTCAGGTGTTGCCTTGATGGCAATGGGTTTGATTTTTGTGTGTGTGGCGGGGGGGCGGTATCTGAAGATCATTCAAAATTGGTTGCAGCAGTACATCAACTGGAAACTGCCAGAAATTCAACCCAGATTTGGAAGAGGATGTGGAATGAGGGATATCATTGCTGATGTCAGATGGATCTTGGCTGGAAGCAGAGAATACCAGAAAGATGTTTTCCTGTGTTTTATTGACTATGAAAATCATCCGACTGTGTGGATTATAACAAATTATGGACAGCATTGCAAAGAATGGGTATTCCAGGACATTTAATTGTGCTCATGAGGAACCCGTACATAGACTAAGAGGCCATTGTTTGAACAGAGCAAGGGGGTACTGCATGGTTTAAAATCAAGAAAGGTGGATGTCAGGGTTGCATCCTTTCACCATACTTATTCAATCTGTATGTTGAGCAAATAAACCAAGAAGCTGGACTATACGAAGAAGAATGTGGCATCAGGATTGGAGGAAGACACATTAACAACCTGTGTTATGCAGATGACACAACCCTGCTTATTGAAAGTGGAGAGGACTTGAAGCACTTACTAATGAAGATCAAAGACCACAGCCTTCAGTAGGGATCACACCGCAACATAAAGAAAACAAAAATCCTCACAACTGGACCAATAAGCAACGTCATGATAAATGAAGAAAAGATTGAAGTTGTCAAGGATTTATTTCATTTTACTTGGATCCACAACCAATACCCAGGGAAGCAGCAGTCAAGAATTCGAAAGACACATTCCATTGGGCAAATCTGCTGCAAAGACCTCTTTAAAGTGTTAAAAAGCAAAGATGTCATTTTGAGGTCTAAGGTGTGCCCAACCCAGGCCATGATATTTTCAATCGCCTCATATGCACATGAAAGCTGGACAATGAATAAGGAAGATGAAAGAAGAATTGATGGCTTTGCATTATGATGTTGGCAAAGAATACTGAATATACCGTGGACTGCCAGCAAAACGAACAAATCTGTCTTGGAAGAAATACAGCCAGAGTGCTCCTGGGAAGCAATGGTGGCGAGCCTTCATCTCAGGTACTTTGGATATGTTATCAGGAGAGACCAGTCCCTGAAGAAGGACTTCATGCTTGGTAAAGTAGAGGGTCAGAGATAGAGAGGAAGACACTGAACGAGACGGACTGGCACAGTGGCTGCAACAATGGGCTCAAACATAACAACGATTGTGGGAATGGTGCGGGACCAGCCAGTATTTCGTTCTGTTGAACATAGGGTCACTATGTGTCAGAACTGACTCAATGGCACTTAACAACAACAACAATCTAACTACTTAAGTAACGAATTAACACCAAAAAATATTTTAGCTTAACTAGTAAAGTTTTTTTTTTTTTTTTAGTAAAGAATGTCTGCCTTGAGTATCATGCTCTTTTAAGAACCATCTATACGCAATCAAATTGACAATAGCAACTCGAAAGATTAGATCGTAACCTTAGTGGGCAACAAGTTTCTGCTAATGGGGGAGGAACTCACAAAAGGAGGGTAAGAATGGTTGCACAACTCAGAAAATGTAATCAATGTCACTGAATTGTACGTGTAGAAGCTGTTGAAATGGTGTATATTTTGCTGTGTATATTCTAAATAACAACAAAAATAAAATAAATTATTTTAAAAAATGAATTAACCTCACATTTGAATGAGGGAACTCCGTTTCCCACATGTTATCTCAAATGAACTTCACAGAAGCCCTGCGAGGCAACCAGGAAGGCCTCTTTCTCCTCTATTACCAGATGAAGCTCAAAGTGGTTAAATGGTTGGCTAATCTCATACAACTAATAAGTGACAGGAGTCCCTGGGTTGTGCAAACAGTTAACTCAGTTGCTAACCAAAAGGTTGGAGGTTTGAGTCCACCCAGAGGTACCTTAGAAGGAAGGCCTGGTGATCTACTTTTGAAAAATTAGCCACCGAAAACCTATGGAGCACAGTTCTACCCTGACACACATGGGGTCGTCATGAGTTAGAGTCGACTCCGTAGCAACTGGCTTCTTTGCTAAATGACACAGCCGCAATTCTAACCTGCTTTTCTGATTTCTTCTTTCTCTTTCAATACCATCATGCTGTCTAGAAATTTCAAATAATTTAAGATAAAAACCAAAATAAAAATAAAAAGCCAGATCAATGGGTTTTTTGTAACTCCAGATCTGAGCTTTCCTAGGGCCCCAGGCAAGATCCTCTGAAGTTCTTTCTTCTCACACTAAGGCTGCTTCCTTCTCCCTGGGGCTTCAAGTCTGACTCAGGGCAAGGAGGGAGCCTCTCTGGCTGTGGGAAAACAATACAAAGGGAGACTCAATGACTTCCAGGAATGCCTCACCAACAGCACCCTTCCCACAGGCCATGGCAGTAATGGCCCAGCCATTAGAGTCCCGGCCAGAATAAACAGCAGGAGAAGTGGGATGACGAAATGACGAGGTCCCTCCTAGTCCAAAAGGACAGTAATGGAAGTGGGTGTGAATGCTGAACATTTAAATGCTTCTTTGTCTTAATCTGTGAATCAGAAAGATTGCCCAAACCTTGCCAGTTCATGCCTGTCTCTTACCATAGCATAACAACCATTGACATTCTGTACTGCACTTGGAATGAAGGAAGTGTTTTTACTTGTGTTAGGTTATTTGGAAGGAGCCCTGGTGGCACAACAGTTAAGCGCTCAGCTGCTAACTGAAGGGTTGGTGGTTCAAACCTGCCCAGTGGCTCCTTGGGAGAAAGACCTAGGGATCTGCTGCCATAAAGATTATGACCTAGAAAACAGTATGAGGCAGTTTGACTCTGTGACATGGGGTCGGTGAGTCGAAAATGACTTGACAGGACCCAAAAATAACAAGGTTATTTGATTCTCACTACACACCAAACCCCTTGCCGTCAAGTCAATTCCAACTCATACTGACCCTATAGGACAGAGAAGAACTGCACCATAAGGTTTCCAAGGAGCGCCTGGTGGATTCCAACTGCTGACCTTTTGATTAGCAGCTGAGCTCTTAAGCAGTGCGCCTCCCACCTCCTTATCTGCAGGTGAGAAAATACACAAAGGCCCAGAGAGCTAAGGTAAACTATCAAGGACATCCAGCTAAGAGTTTGTGGGGCAGGACTTGAAAGCATCTTCTGCTTCCAAAATCTATATCCTTTTTTTTTAATTGACAGTCTTTTCCTTACAGCACTCTGCCTTTTATCCTTACATTCCAGCAGGCACAGGGCCTGCCCTCACTGAGCACAGCCTGGGAGAAGCATTATGAGCAGGCTGAGAGCCAGGATGCTGAATTGAATGGCTCAAGGCTGTGCTCCCCAACAGCTCCTCACTGGAGGATTCTAATAATGCATCTGTCCTTCAGGAATCTTTTAAACCAATATTTATTTGTTTATTTATACCGTTTGGGAGAAGTAAGCTCCTGGAGTAATAGCCTGCCTTCTACAAAAAATACTTTGTGTGTATGTGTGTGTGTGTGTGTGTGTGTCTTGACCCACCTTCTTTCACATTGCAATCATTGCTCTCTATTCTCACTATTCGAGGTTACATGAGCAAATCAATCTGGTCGTGGTTTTGTTGGCATGCTCTGCCCTGTCACAGTGTTTGGTCCGCCTTGGTCCCTGCCTAAAGAAGATAATTGGGTCCCCAGGGCATGGACCTCACAATGCTTTTAGAATTAGGCTCCCCAAGCGTTTTGTGAAAGGAGTCTTGGTGATGCAATGGTTAAGTGCTCCACAGCTCACGAAATGGCTGCCGGTTCCTACGCACTCAGCAGCTCTGCGGGAGAAAAGCCCTGGCGATCTGCTCCGGTAAAGATTACAGCCTAGAAAACCCTATGGGGCAGTCCTACTCTGTCTCATGGAATTGCTGTGAGTCAAAATCAACTCAATAGCGTCTAACAATAACAATAGCATTAGGTGAGGGAAAACGTTCAGAGGGTTTGCAGAGCAGAATAAAACGATATTGTTCCCCTTTTAATTAAAGATTTTACTTCCTCAAAGGAGAAGGAGTGTAAACTTGGACAACTGTTTTATTCTTTAAAACCTGTCTCCTGTCACACTGTGTTTTTGTGTTCACTGTTTTTCAACTTACCTCACCCCATATAACCTTATTGGGTTTACCCTCCAGAGGGCTGGAGGTAGGCTCCTCCTCTCCAGAGCCTCTAAGTGTCAGTGCCTCTGCTGCCTAATTACCTAGAGAAGCCGGGAGGAGACTGAGGTCCCAGCTTGATCCCAGCTGCTAGAGAGATGGAATATTAAGACATTTTCCTTTCTTCAGAGCTCTTGTTAATTCTTCCTGGTGGTGATTAGCCAGTTATTTTTAGCTCCGTCTAAGCTGCCAGTTAATATTCAGGGCTGGTTTAGATAGCACACTCACCATGTTAGTGCTCCAGTTCCATTCGGTGCCACTGAAGAGAATAGGATTCACTTGCAGGGTGAGCCCATCCCCCAGGCTCTGGGGGGCACCCTCTCCTGCTGCTTCATGAGGCCTTGGTTCCTGTCCAAAGAGCCTCAAGCTCTGGGGCCAAGACAATGCCTTACAGCAGGGGCCTGAAAAATGAGCTGTTTGGAAGCCATATTCTGAGGCAGAAATAACACTGCACTGAAAGTGACTTTGTCACTCACTCGCTGTGTAACACTGGGCAAGGCACCTTCCTTCTCCGAGCCATCAGTAAAATCATGTGCTACACTAATTGGTCAGGAGTCCCTGGATGGTGCAAATGGTTAATGGGCTTGGCTGCTAATGGAAAAATTGGGGGTTCAAGTCCACCCAGAAGCACTTCGGAAGAAAGGCCTGGCAATATACTTCCAAAAACTCATCCACTGAGAACCTTACGGAGCACAATTCCACTCTGACACACATGGGGTTGCCATGAGTTGGGGTCAACTCCACAACAACTGTTTTTTGTTTTGTGTTTTGGTTTTTAAGTCCCTTCCAAGACTAAGATGTCACATGGTCACCAAGTCCAAAATCAGGCCTAGACGTGAAGAAGCCTAAGCCTTTGTGAGGGCATCTTGCAAGCAGGATCCAGGTGCCTTTTTCTTTATTCCTGTGAAGTGGTTGTTCTCACTTCACATCCCAGTCCAGCCCATCCCATGTGCCATTAGTCCCTGCTACAAGCTGCCTCCCGCAGAACTCCCAGGAGGGTGGGTGTGCTTGGGAGCCCCGGGAAGTGCAGCAAGAAGCTCGTCTGGAGATTAGGGCACCCCAGTGTGGTCCTGTTAATGAGATGGAGGAAGCCCCAGAAATGAGAAACCAGTTCAATTCTACTCCATTTGATCCATCTGGGAGTACTCTTCTAAACTATGAATCCTGCTATACTTTCTAAGAAGGAGCACTGGTGGCACAACACTTAAGCACTTGGCGCTAACCAAAAGCCTGGCAATTCGAACCCACTCAGTGGTTCTGAGGGAGAAAGACCTGGCAATCTGCTTCTATAACACTGCCCAGGAAACCCTATGGGACAGTTCTACTCTGTCACATAGGGTCGCTATGAGTCAAAAATTGACTCAAAGGCAACTAACAACAACATATTTTCTAAAGCAAGTTGGTGTCAGACTCTAAGCCAGTTCCAAGGGACATGAACTTACCATTTTTTTGCAGTAGTTCACCTTCCTTTGGTGAAGTGGCAGGGCCAATCCTCCATCTGAAATGCCATTACTTTTTTCCTTGTTTGTATCATGAGGAGGATAGTAGCTGCCTGGCTAGCTGTCATAAGGAATATGTATATACGTATACATCTACCACCTGCCTGTCAGCTTGTTGTACTGTGGTTCCTTACGGATTGCTATGATGATGGGAGCTATGCCATTAGTATTTCAAATACCAGGGTCACCCATGGTGAACATGTTTCCAGACTGAGACAGACTAGAAAGAAAGGTCTGGTGATCTGCCTTCAAAAATTAACCAATGAAAACCCCATCGGTTATAGAATATTATCTGAGACTTCAACTTGCTTTGGACATGTCATAATGAGGGACCAATGGCTAGAGAAGGACATCATGTTTGGTAAAGTGAGGACCAGCAGAGGCAAGGGAAACCCTCAATTGAGATGGATTGACACAGTGTCCACATCAGTGTACTCAAACATATGAATGATTATGAGGATGGTGCAAGACTTGGCAACATTTCATTTTGTCATGGCCTCATAGGGTCGTTCTCTCATGGGTCGCCATGAGTCAAAGCCTACTTGACAGCAACTAATAACAATAACATATATATATATATATATATACACACACACATATATACTTATTTATATACATATTTATGTGTGTGTCTGTGTGTGTATGTAAAATTTAGCCTTACACACAGTGGGAGCCATTTGTTTTTTATCTGCCCTAGGTTGAAAGTCATTAATAATAGCTAACACTTATTGAATGCTGCCTCTAGGCCAAGTAGTGTGCAGTGCACAAGTATGTACAGTGCTTTACAACAAGAACTGCTATATTCCCTCTTTATAGATTAAACACTGAGAGCTACAGGAGGTAAGTGACACACACAAGCTCACATAGTAAGTGGTAAAGCTGAGACTCAAGCCCAAGCTGTCTGAGGCCAGAGTCTGTGCTTTCAACCACATACTAGATAATTTATTGATGAGTCAAAACTCTGGCCAATCCCTTCCTCACACCCCTTACACTTTCATAGCCAGCCACATAGTCCGTCCTGCCCTTCCTTGCTCTTGCAGAAGCCTACCATGAACACCTCTGCCTCCCCAATGCCCACAGAGCTTTCCATTTCCCCATCTTATCTTCAAGCTCATGGATTAGGATATTTGCACGATTTTGGTCCAAGTCAAATCAACTGTGGACCCCATCCATAAAGGTTCCTTCAGCACCAAGACCGGTTGCTCCTGGGCTCCCCTCCAGTCAGAGCCCAAGCTCTTCCTCCATGCTCACTCATTCTGCATGGTGGTTGTTGAAAGCTAGGCTGCCAGCCACTCCTGGTCCCTCTTCCAACCCTCCTCAGGGCACAGCTTTCACATGGCCAACCTCTGGACCCTTGGTACCAAGGTCACAACAGTGACACTCACTTTTGAAATAAGTTGAGAGGGGAACAGGCAGGGGAACAGTGGAGCACAGCTATTCTGTGACTGGGAGGCAAACACAGGCATAAACGTGTGTTCACCTTTAAAAGGTTCCCAGCACCTCTCTGTGAGGGCTGCATGTTGATTGGCTTCGATAATCCCTCAGGGTGCAGTTATGATACCCTGGTCTGGGAAAAAGACTCAAGTAGAACAGACTGGCTGGCTCTCCAGGGCCAGGGCAGATGGGACCAGTCCTCTCCGACTTCGATCCTGGCATCCTGGAAGCCCTCCCTACCTTGTCTCCCCATCTGGCCCTCTGCACCAAACAGAGTATACAAGTGACCCCGCCCAGCCACTGCAGGGGGGAGTTCTGTTACCCACTGCTGTTTGGACAACGATCAGGCAAAGCCAAGACAAATGCATCATTTTTATGGCCCTACCTGCAAGCAGGTCCTCCTTGAAGAGACATCAGCTGGCACATAGGAGTCCAAGGAAGCTCATAAACTCTCCCATGCTGAAACTACAAGTTTTATTGTAATCATAAACAGCACCCAATGCCACAAGAGGTGTACCTGAGTACTTCGTTAAATAATAAATGCAGTATGTTTTGTTTCTTACTCATCCAGCCCAGCAGGGCCCTGGCAGCGGGGCGGAGGTGGGGTTGACAGAGCCCAGGGTTGAATTGCTTTGAGAAAATCAGAGTGTTCCCACCTCGGACTCAGGTGGTAGGTGTGGATGTTGATACAGACAACAGCAGCTCTGCACACCTACATGGTGTAGGGACCAGCTCAAATCCCAGCTCGACAGCTGTGTGCCCTCGTGCGGACTGCTTAACCTTTCAGGTTCGCACCTGTGAAATTAAGGCACTAATAAACCCACTGCCGTCGAGTGACCCTATAGGACAGAGTAGAACTGCCTGATAGAGATTCCATGGAGCGCCTGGAAGATCTGAACTGCCGACCTCTTGGTCAGTAGCCGTAGCACTTAACCACCACACCACCAGGGTTTCCGCTAAGGCACTAATAGGGTAATTCTGATGAGTAAATGGGTTAAAGGATGGGGTACTGGGACTGTGTTCCCTCTGTCAAAACTCCACTCTCTTTCTTGGGGCTGCATTTGGAAACTTTGCCTCTGAAGCCTGTCTTTCATCAGAGAGGTGCCCCAGGGCCAGGGTTAAAAGAAAATTATGGGGAAATGTGGAGGGGGTTGGGGCAAACAAGAAAGCATTCTTCTAACCAGGGCAGGCACTAGAGAGACGTTCTCATCATCTCACACTAGGGCTGGTAGTCAGCTTCACTGGCTGAGTCCTGGCCTCACCTTCCAGAGTCTGGGATGAAACAAGGGGTGTGTGTGTCTGTGTGTGTGTGTGTGTGTGTGTGTGCATGCGTGCACGCGCACATGTGTGTATGCATGTGTGAGAGAGAAATTATAGACCTTTCATTCATTTTCTCTCCAGACATAGATAATAATGATAATTACAATAGTAAATGCTATTGAGCATTTAAGCTCGGCTTTGCACATATCATCACCTTCAATTTTCCTAGCCACCCAATTAAGTGGGTGTTATTATCCCCAGTTTACAAGTGAGGAAACCAAAGTTCAGGAGGTTGAGTAAGGCTTGAATGAGTTAGGTAAGTATCTTGGAGTCCCCAGGTGGTGAAAACTGCTAACGTGCTTGGCTGCTAACCGAAAGGTTGGAGGTTCAAGTCCATCCAGAGCTGCCTTGGAAGAAAGGCCTGGTGATCTACTTCCGAAAACTCAGCCAGTGAAAACGCTACAGAGCACAGTTCTCTTCTGACACACATGGATTACCATGAGTTGGAGTCTACTCAATGGTAACCGGAAGGAATGAAATCACTCCCAACTTACAAGTGAGGGAACCCAGGTTCAGGAGGTTGAGTAAGAATTGAATGAGTTGTATAATCATCTAGTTAGTGCCTGGCACATAGACACAGTGCTCATGATCGTGTGTGCTGGGCACTGGGGGGCACTGATGTGTCTGAAGTTTCTCTGTGGTTTTCAGGGACCCACAGTTTTGTGGGGAGCCATACACAATGAGAAAGGCTCAGACTGGTGATGTGAGAATATACAAAGGGGCTTCCCAGAGACTGAGGAGCAAATGAAAAAGAGAGGGCACTGAACTGGCAGAAATAGGGGATGTGTCAGGGAGGCCTCAGTTCTAGCAGAAGGGAGGTAGATAGATTAGTGGGAAAACAGTATTCATTAGCAGGGGACATGGCAAGTACAGTGACAAACAAGATTTCCTGACGTGGGTGTGTGGGTTAAAGGTGATTAGGCTGGGGAAATTCAAGGTAGAGACTGCTATGGAAAGCACATTTAAACCCACATAATAATAGCTAATATTTATCAGCTAGTGTTTATTGAGCCCCAAGTGTGTTGGGTACCGTTCTAAGCCTTTACATGTGTTAGTTCGTTGAATCCTCACAACGACCTGTGAAGAAAGTCTTGTTCACTCTCGTCATTTCTCAATAAGGAAGTTAAGGCACAGAGAAGCCAAGTAGTGAGTCTCATGTCACAGAGGCAGGCAGTTGCAGGGGCAGGATTCAAACCCAGATAGTTTAACTGCAGAGCCCAAACCCTAACCCCGACTCTATGCGGTTTAGTAATGACGGAGTAATTGCAAGTGTGAGCCTTTATTATCCAGCCAAAATTATTTGTATTGACGTGATTAACCATCCTGTTTCATGAGAAACGAATGTTTTGAAAATGGTTGCCGATGTGTGGGTTTTATGCATCATACGTGCCGCAGACACTAACAAAAATATGCAGATGAACGTGAAGGATGGGAAAGAGGAGAGGGCATTCGGTGTCCACTCTTAGAGCAGGTAATGTTGCCTAATGTTTCCACCAAAAACAAGTCATAATTCCACCCTCCTGCCCTCTTCTCCCAGATCCCGTGTTTACCAAACAGCCAGGAATGATGAAGAGAAGTGGTTGTAGGGACCTGTATTAGTCAGGATGTGATGGTTGTAAGTGACATAAACCTAACTCACAGTACAAAAACCCCAGTGCCGTCGAGTCGATTCCAACTCATAGCGACCCTGTAGGACAGAGTAGAACTGCCCCATAGAGTTTCCAAGGAGCACCTGGTGGATTTGAACTGCCAACCCTTTGGTTCGCTTAAGCAAAAAGGAAAATCTGTTGGCTCAGTGAAAAAACTAAAAGGAAGGCCTAAAGTGGAGGCCTTCAGGGGAAAACAAACCAGTCAACATAGACTTCGTATGTATCTACCTGTCTCTAATTAGGGCCAATTAAGATATGGAAGTCTGTCTCCATAAAGATTTACAGCCTTGGAAACACTGTGGGGAAGTTCTATTCTGTTCTATAGGGTCGCTATGAACAGGAATTGACTCGATGGCAATGGATTTGGTTTGGTTTTGGTTAATGATTCTTAGGAGCCCTGGTGGTTCAACAGTTAAGCTTGGCTGTTAACTGAAAGGTTGGCGGTTCAAACCCACCCAGTGGCTCCAAGGGAAAATGACCTCGTGATCTGCTGTCATAAAGATTAAACCAAACAAAACCAAACCCATTGCTGTTGAGTCGATTCCAACTCAGAGAGACCTTATAGGACAGAGTAGAACTGCCCTATAGAGTTTCCAATGAGCGCCTGGTGGATTCGAACTGCCGACCTTTTGGTTAGCAGCCATAGCTCTTAACCACTGTACCACCAGGATTTCCCTTATAAAGATTACAGTCTTAAAAAGCTGTGGGGCAATACTACTCTGACAGATGGGGTCACTACGAATCAGATTTGACTCAACGGCACTTAACAATAGCAACAAGTGTCATTATTTCATTAAAGCCGTTTTTTTCTCCCACCTAACTACAGGCTTTATGAGAGCAGGAACTACATTCGTTGGTACAATGCCTTCCATTGTATCCCCATCGCCTAACACAGTGCCTGGTACATAGCGAACCAGTTGCCATCAAGTCAATTCTGACTCACAGTGACCCCAATGTGTCAGAGTAGAACTATACTCCATAGAGTTTTCAATGGCTGGCTTTTTGGGAGTAGATAGCTAGGCTTTTCCTCCAAGGTGCTTCTGGGTGGACTTGAACCACCAGCCTTTCAGTTAGCCGCCAACCATGTTAACCATTTGCACCACTCAGCCATTCCTCAGCACATAGTGAGTGCTCAAGAAGTAATTATTGAATGAATGAATTAGTGAATGAATGAATGAATAGATACAGTGACTTGAGATCCCCAGAGTATTCTCATACTTTTCTCATTTAATCCACACAACAACCACCCATGAAGTAGGTAGGCTTCACATTATTATTTCCAATTTGCAGTCAGGAAAACTAATACTCAGAGAGATTGAGTTGCCCAAGTCATACATAGTAAGTGGTCTCTTGACTCTCATTCAAGGAGCTTCCAATAAACTCCTTCAGACAGGCTGTCGTAAGGGTCCAGTGGAGTTGCCAGGTCTTTAAGGATGTCTCCAGAGAACCAGAGGTGGCACATGTGTTCCCATTCCCCAGCTGATCCTTGGGTCTCTTTCCTGGACACTCCTTTAAGTTCTCTAATCTCGTCTTAGTTCAGCTCAACAGCTGTTTTATATTGAACTGACTCCCCTCTTCAGCAGTCAAGAGAGGAAATCAAAGGAAGAATGGGAAGAAGTGAGGCCAGTTATTCAGACATCTGCAAATAAAGTCTGATCTGCAGACCAGGGGCAATTGTCCTTGTATGACACCAAAATATGCCCAAACCCCATCTGCTGTCTGTGTACCTCGAGATTGGAACCACACACACATCTTGAACTAGAGGAAAGCTGGTGTTGTCATTATGATGATAGGAAATAGCGACAATCATTTGCAAAGACACATAGGAATTTCTAGGTTTCATCATTTGAAATATCAGTCCATACTTACTGACCACCTACAGTGGCCCTAACAGTCTGCTGGGCACAAGGGAGGGAAGGCAAAAAGAACATTAGACACAGACTCTTGCCCGGAGGCGCACATAGCTGCTTTGAGTCAGAAAGAAGGTGATTTTATGAAACCAGAGAAATGAAGAATATGTAGTTAGTTACATGCCAATGTTAATGCTGTGGAGTTTAAGAGCAGTTGTTTGGCCAGAGGACAAAGAGAATGTCATGGGAAAATGTGACTGAGTCTGGAAAGACAGTAACAATTTTAAAAGGTAGTAGAGAGGGAGAACATTCCTAAGGAAGGAATAAGCGTGGCACGAGAGTCCTTCGGCAGGAAGAGATCGGTGAGGTAAGTACATTGGCACACTCTGGACCAGACTGCCTCATTCCACCCTGGCTCTGCCACTTACGGGCTTGTCCCTTTATTTCCTCTCCTAGAAAATGAGATGGCTATGATGATTATAATAATAAATATCAAAAAGTAATAGATACAATAGTAATCTACTTCATAGGGTTGTTGTTTTAAGGATTAAATGGATTAATGCAAGTAAAACATTTTAAAAAGTGCTTGGTTTAAATAAATAGTAACTATTATCATTCAGAGGTCCCTGGGTGGCACAAATGGCTTGTGCTTGACTACCAATCGAAAGGTTGGGGGTTCAAACAGAGGCACAGTGGAAGAATGTCCTGACGATCTGCTTCTGTAAAGATTACAGCCAAGAAAACCTCATGAAGTGCAGTTCCGCTCTGTAACACGTGGGGTCTCCAGGAGTCAGAATTGACTCCACAGCAATGGGTTTGGGGTTGTTATCATTCAATAACATTTCTTGAGCTTCTACTATGTGGCAACAGACAGCACGCAAGGGGTGAAGGTAAGATCCCTGTTCTGATAGATCTCCCAGTAAAGAAAGGGAAAAAGTCAAGTTACACAAATACCTGACAATTACATGTGATGTAAGTAACAGAGGGAAGCTCTGAGGCTCAAGGGCAGGTCACCCCTAAGCCCACCTGGGGTCAACCCAGGAAGACTTCTCAGAAGAGGCAATGACTCTGGTGTTCCAAATGAGAAGAAGTTTCTCAAATGAGGAAGGGAAGAGGAGAAAGGGCAATAGAGGTGGATGAATCAAGTACTAAACCAAACCCGCTGCTATTGAGTCAGTTCTAGTTCATAGCCACCCCATAGGGTTTCCAAGGCTGTAAATCTCTATGGAGCCAGACTGCCACATCTTTCTCCTGAAGAGCCGCTGGTAGTTTCAAACCAGGAACCTTTTGGTTAGCAGTGGATCACTTTAACCACTGCACCACCAGAGGTCCTTCAACAAGCTCTAGAAGTACCAAAAATATTGGACAGAGGGAGAGGGCATTACGGTGTAGGGAGAATTGAGATGGGAGAGTTAGGTCAGGGAAGGGTATGGGGGGCCCTTAAGTACCAAACTAAGGAGTTAGGACTTCGTAGGCCATGGGGAGTAATTAAGGCTATTTAAGAGGGGGAGTGAGGAGGGCTTGTGGAGGATCTAAGGAATCCCATCATCTCCACAGGCCTGGTTTCCTCATCTGTAAGGTGAGGAAGGCTGTAAAAGCCCATCCATACCCAACACTCTAAGACTTTATGAGCATACAACCTATTTAGTAGATTCCCTGCTCCCACCCCTCCTCTATCGTCCATGCTTCCCAGACACCAGACCAGCCACAGCAGAGAGAGGCGGCTTTATAGACATACTTGAAAGGTTGCTAATTCATTTATTTGACCAATATTTATTGAGCATCTACTATATGCAGGCAGGAAACCCTGGTGGTAGAGTGGTTAGGAGCTATGACGGCTAACCAAAAAGGCTGGCAATTCAAATCTACCAGGCGCTCCTTGGAAACCCTATGGGGCAGTTCTACTCTGTCCTATAGGGTCGCTATGAGTCGGAATCATCTTGACAGCAACAGGTTTGATTTTTTACCGGTATGTCCAGGCATGAGTGAACAAGGCAGATACAGCACCTGCCCCTGGGAGGCTTCTTTCACTATACTCAGCAGAGGGGAGATGAGGCCCCAGGCGCTGAGCCCAGCCTCCTAAAAATGAGATAAGAAGGGACCTGTGTAGCCCAGTCTGGCTGCCCTTCTCTTGCAGCCCAAAGACACCACAAGTCTCTCTCTTCCAGGCAAAATGGGCAGCTGTGTGTGTGCTCAGGCATGCAGGCCGTGCTGGGCAGGGTGGGGCGGGGCTTGGGGTAAGGCACTGTCTTCTAGCTCCCTCCCACACCCACATGCTGTAGGAGTCTGTCTCACCTATCAGCCTCCCATGAAGAGAGTTTTTGAAGATCTGACACAGGAAGTAGGCATGCACTGGAGTCTTTGAACAGAGCCTGGCAGGATGGCCTGGTCTGGAAATTTTAGTCTCCCACAAGACCTGCAGACTAGCAGCTTGAATTGTTTGTAGAAGTTTAGGGTCAATATCAACTCTCTTGTTCCCAAGCTAAACAAGTCCCACTCTACAAATGCTACAAAAACCAACTTGCTGGTATTGTCCCACATTAAAGAATGCTTTCTTTGTTAAATCTTTAATCCTGCTGTCTCTTGTCTTGCCCACTCCCCAGAGTTCTTACAGACTTGAGGGCATGCTCTCTCTCTCTTCAGATGCAGATTTATCCCACTGGAACCAGCTCAGGTCCAGGAAAAACTGGAAAGAAATGGGCTGATGTGGTTGCTGTCAAAAGGCTTAGTCCGGGTGGATCCTGGTAGCACAACTAGGTCCAGGGTCTAGGGACAGGAACACCCTACGGGCCCATTCCTGGGGACTGCTGACTGAGACACCCAGTCCTAATTTTCAGTTGTTCCTAGAGCCCGGACCAGGTCTGTCTGATTCTAAAGCCTTGGTCTTCCCACCACATGACTACCTCTGGGTGTCCCCAAGGATGAGCCTTTATTGTCCGAGGCTAACACCCTTGTGCACCTGTGGCCCCTTCACCACACTGCCTCGTCATGCATAGAAGAAACCCTAGTTTCAACATTCATCAGCTGTGTGACCTTGGGCTATGTGTTAACCAGGGAAAACATCTACTTCACAGAGTTATTGCGAAGTTGAAATTAGGTATTATATGTAAAGTGTATAATAGATGCTCCATATATATTGGACCCATTCTTTCTTTCTTCCAGAATTTCTGACACCCAAACAATCAACAAAAATTTTATTGAGTAGCTACTATATGCCTGGTGCTGTGTTAAATTCCATGAGAGATATAATGTAAGTATCCTCCACATGGTTTCTACCCCTAAAGTCAATCAACTAAATAATCAGAAAACCGGTATTATGGGCTTACTATGTGCCCAGTGGAGCCCTGGTGGCTCAGTGGTTAAGAGCTATGGCTGCTAACCAAAAGATCAGCAGTTTGAATCCAACAGGAGCTCCTTGGAAACCCTATGGGGCAGTCTTACTCTGTCCTATAGGGTTGCTATGAGTCAGAATCTACTCAATGGCAATGGGTTTGGTTTTGTTTTTATGTGCCCAGTTGTCTCTGGGAGGTGCAAACTGTTACTGCACTTGGCTACTAACCAAAATGTTGGCAGTTCAAGTCCACTTAGAGTCACCTCAGAAGAAACCCTGGAGATCTATTTCTGAAAAATCAGACATTGAAAACTCTATGAAGCACCGTTCTACTCTAACACTACAGTGTAGCAATGAGTCGGAAGTGACTCAATGGCAACTTGTTTTAACTGGTTGGGTGCCCGGTATCATGCTGGGAACAGTTATGAATTAAAATATGTAAAGCATGACACAGTGCCTTCCCAAGAGAGTCTTGCTCCCTTTGGGGAGATAAGGCATTCCTTGAAAAGGTTAAATAACAATACAAGACCTAGCAACTGAAAGAACAAACGCAGGAGCCATGCATTATACACAACTCACTGCTAAGTAGAGTGGATGGCCTAGTGGAGAAGAAGAGCCCTCAGGCTAGAAATGTGGGAGTAAGGAGTAAGGATCCTGCATCCAGCTCATCATCATCTGAACTCTGGTTCCTGGGACTTGATCCAGGAGCCTACTGTCTGACCTGCCAATCTTGGGTTCATCAACCCCTCCAGCTATGTGAGTCAGGAGAAGCTGCCAGCCAGCCTGACTCGTGACCCATGGACTTGGGACTTTACAACCTCTACAACTGCAAGCCCCCACGTGTCTGTCAGTTTGTCGTACTGTGGGGGCTTGTGTGTTGCTGTGATGCTGGAAGCTATGCCACCGGTATTCAGATACCAGCAGGGTCACCCATGGAGGACAGGTTTCAGCTGAGCTTCCGGACTAAGACAGACTAGGAAGAAGGACCCGGCAGTCTACTTCTGAAAAGCATTAGCCAGTGAAAACCTTATGAATAGCAGTGGAACATTGTCTGATACAGTGCTGGAAGATGAGCCCCCCAGGTTGGAAGGTACTCAAAAGATGACTGGGGAAGAGCTACCTCCTCAGAGTAGAGTCGACCTTAATGACGTGGATGGAGTAAAGCTTTCGGGACCTTCATTTGCTTATGTGGCACAGTTCAAAATGAGAAGAAACAGCTGCAAACATCCATTAATAATCAGAACCTGGAATGTATGAAGTATGAATCTAGGAACATTGGAAATTGTCAAAAATGAAATGGAATGTATAAACATTGATATCCTAGGCATTAGTGAGCTGAAATGGACTGGTATTGGCCATTTTGAATTGGACAATCATATAGTGTACTATGCTGGGAATGACAACTCGAAGAGGAACGGTGTTGCATTCATCATCAAAAAGAACATTTCAAGATCTATCCTGAAGTACAACGCTATCAGTGATAGGATGATATCCATACGCCTACAAGGAAGTCCCCTTAATACGACTATTATTCAAATTTACGCACCAACCACTAGGGCCAGAGATGAAGAAACAGAAGATTTTTATCAGCTGCTGCAGTCTGAAACTGACCGAACATGCAATCAAGATGCATTGATAATTACTGGCGACTGGAATGCAAAAGTTGGAAACAAAGAAGGATCAGTAGTTGGAAAATATGGCCTTGGTGATAGAAAAAATGCCAGAGATCAAATGATAGAATTTTGCAAGACCAACGACTTCTTCGTTGCAAATACCTTCTTTCACCAACATAAATGGCGACTATACACATGGCCCTTACCAGATGGAACACACAGAAATCAAATTGACTACATCTGTGGAAAGAGACAATGGAAAAGCTCAATATCATCAGTCAGAACAAGGCCAGGGGCCAACTGTGGAACAGACAATCAATTGCTCATAAGCAAGTTCAAGCTGAAACTGAAGAAAATCAGAGCAAGTCCACGAGAGCCAAAATATGACCTTGAGTATATCCCACCTGAATTTAGAGACCATCTCAAGAATAGATTTGACGCATCGAACACTAGTGACCAAAGACCAGACGAGTTGTGGAATGACATCAAGGACATCATCCATGAAGAAAGCAAGAGGTCACTGAAAAGACAGGAGAGAAAGAAAAGACCAAGATGGATGTCAGAGGAGACTCTGAAACTTGCTCTTGAGCATCGAGCAGCTAAAGCAAAAGGAAGAATTGATGAAGTAAAAGAACTGAAGATTTCAAAGGGCCTCTCGAGAAGACAAAGTAAAGTATTATAATGACGTGTGCAAAGACCTGGAGGTGGAAAACAAAAAGGGAAGAACACACTCGGCGTTTCTCAAGCTGAAAGAACTGAAGAAAAAATTCAAGCCTTGAGTTGCAATAGTGAAGGATTCCATGGGGAAAATATTAAACGACGCAGGAAGCATCAAAAGAAGATGGAAGGAATACACAGAGTCATTATGCCAAAAAGAATTAGTCGATGTTCAACCATTTCAAGAGGTGGCATATGATCAGGAACCGATGGTACTGAAGAAAGAAGTCCAAGCTGCTCTGAAGGGATTGGCGAAAAACAAGGCTTCAGGAATTGA
Source organism: Loxodonta africana (assembly GCF_030014295.1). Lineage (NCBI taxonomy): Eukaryota > Metazoa > Chordata > Mammalia > Proboscidea > Elephantidae > Loxodonta > Loxodonta africana. The sequence goes on along the minus strand of NC_087344.1, from coordinate 159,215,703 downwards.
TGGAATATCAATTGAGATGTTTCAACAAACAGATGCAGTGCTGGAGGTGCTCACTCATCTATGCCAAGAAATGTGGAAGACAGCTTCCTGGCCAACTGACTGGAAGAGATCCATATTTATGCCTATTCCCAAGAAAGGTGATCCAACTGAATGTGGAAATTATAGAACAATATCATTAATATCACACGCAAGCAAAATTTTACTGAAGATCATTCAAAAACGGCTGAAGCAGTATATTGACAGGGAACTGCCAGAAATTCAGGCCGGTTTCAGAAGAGGATGTGGAACCAGGGATATCATTGCTGATGTCAGATGGATCCTGCCTGGAAGCAGAGAATACCAGAAGGATGTTTACCTGTGTTTTATTGACTATGCAAAGGCATTCGACTGTGTGGATCATAACAAACTATGGATAACACTGCGAAGAATGGGAATTCCAGAACACTTAATTGTGCTCATGAGGAACCTTTACTTAGATCAAGAGGCAGTTGTTCGGACAGATCAAGGGGATACTGATTGGTTTAAAGTCAGGAAAGGTTTGAGTCAGTGTTGTATCCTTTTACCATACCTGTTTAATCTGTATGCTGAACAAATAATCTGAGAAACTGGACTATATGAAGAAGAACGGGGCATCAGGATTGGAGGAAGACTCATTAACAACACAAGTTTGCTTGCTGAAGGTGAAGAGAACTTGAAGTGCTTACTAATAAAGATCAAAGACCACAGCCTTCAGTATGGATTGCACCTCAACATAAAGAAAACAAAAATCCTCACAACTGGACCAATAAGCAACATCATGATAAACGGAGAAAAAATTGAATTTGTCAAGGATTTGATTTTACTTGGATCCACAATCAACAGCCGTGGAAGCAGCAGTCAAGAAGTCAAAAGACACATTGCATTGGGCAAATCTGCTGCAAAGGACCTCTTCAAAGTGTTGAAGAGCAAAGATGTCACCCTGAAGACTAAGGTGCGCCTGACCCAAGCCATGGTATTTTCAATCGCATTATATGCATTTGAAAGCTGGGCAAGGAATAAGGAAGACGGAAGAAGAGTTGACTCCTTTGAATTGTGGTGTTGGCGAAGAATATTGAATATACCATGGACTGCCAAAAGAACGAACAAATCTGTCTTGGAAGAAGTGTGGCCAGAATGCTCCTTAGAGGCGAGGATGGCGAGACTGCGTCTTACATACTTTGGATATGTTGTCAGGAGGGATCAGTCCCCGGAGAAGGACATTGTGCTTGGCAGAGTACAGGGTCAGCGGAAAAGAGGAAGACCCTCAACGAGGTGGATTGACACAGTGGCTGCAACAATGAGCTCAAGCATAACAATAATTGTAAGGATGGCACAGGACCGGGCAGTGTTTCGTTCTGTTGTGCATAGGGTCGCTATGAGTCAGAATCGACTCGATGGCACATAACAACAACAGCAACAACAATTCACACGTATCAGTTAAAATAGCACCTGGCTATTTTATTTTTATTTTTTTTTAATGTATCCAGTTACCTATTAAGAGAAGTTAGCTTTAATACTATTAACGCAAAGGAGCCTTATGGTATCCTTTTTTACTCTTGAAGCTGGTAGTCAACCCACCTTAAGCCTTGAAAGTTTTCTTGTTTGCTAGGGAAGAGGTGACTGTTGCTGCAGTGTGAAAATTAGATTTTTAAAAATAAGTTTATCTATTTTATTCGCTAATTATTTGATTGGGGAGCATAAAGCTCCAACCATTCAAGAGAGGACTACTCTGAGTGTTTTATTTACCTCAAAACTCATTTTCTTCCATCAACCATAAGACCTGATCCTTTAAAGATTCCAGGTAAGTACACCACACATCTTAAGTCTGCAAGATAGGACTGTGTGGTGGTGTCTGACTTCTCAACTGAGCTCCTTTCAGCCTGGGACCCTGTGGGCTCTGCCTGTATGGGTGTCAGCATTTCTATTTCCTGTCCTAGGAGTCCCTGGATGGGGCAGAGTTAATACACTTGGCTACTGTGATGGTTGAGGTTGTGTGTCAACTTGGCTGGGCCATGATTCTCGGTCACATGGCAGTTATGGAATGATGTAGTTTGGCAGTTATGGAATGAGGTAGTTTGGCAGTTATGTAGTAATGTAATTATCCTCCATTTCGTGATATAATGTAATCATCAACATGACGTGATCTGATGTGATCAGCCAATCAGTTGTAAGAGGATTTTCTTCAGTGGTGTGGCCTGCATCCAATATGTATGGACGTCCTGGCTTTTGTCACACTGGATCCTGCATCTGGCTTCTCATCATCTGATCTCTGGTTCTTGGGACTTGAACCAGTGGCCTGCCATATTGCCTGATGTTCTTGGATTCATCAGCCCCTGTACTACATGAGACAGGAGAAGCCTCCAGCCTGATGCCTGACCCATGGACTTAGGACTTGCCAGCCTCTACAACCAGGTGAGCCATTTCCTTGAGATAAATCTCTATCTCTGTGCGTGTGTGTGTGTGTGTGTATATATATATATATTTTAAACTGGTTTTGCTTCTCTAGAGAACCCCGTGATGAATTACTTAATATAGCCCTTCTAGCCATAGTCTTTGTGATTCACACACAATGACTGAGTGGGACTATGCAAATAAAGTGTATGAAACCTGTGATGGTTGGGGTTATGTGTCCACTTGACTAGGCCATAATTGCAACTATTGTATGGTTGTCCTTCATTTTGTGATCTGATATAATTATCCTCTATTTTGTGATGTGTTGTAAATCCTAGCCTCTATGCCTGTGATTGTGTTAACAAGGCAGGATTAGGGATGTATCTTAAGCCACCACCTTATTAAAGGGTATGACTCAAGTCACCGTCTTCTCAAGTAGGGGGGATTTCCTTGAGTGTGTGGTCTGAATCAAATCCCTATGAATCCTCTGGGGAAGTTCTCTCTCTCTCTCTCTCACTCTTGTGCTAGTTCTTGCTTGTTCACTTTCTCTTGCTCTGGATCCTGCAGCCAGTTCATGGTAGTCTGATCTCTGGTTCTTGGAGCCTGAGCCATCAGCCTGCTGTCTGACCTGCCCATTCTGGGATTTGCCAGCTACTGCAGGCCCTTGAGCCAGCAGCCTATCATCTGACCTGATTTTCCAGTTTCCACAGCCTTGTGAGCCAGCAGCCTGTCTTCTGACCTGCTGGTTTAGGGTCAGCCCCCTGCAGCAATGTGGTTCAAGAGAAGCTTCCAGCCTGATGCCTCACCCATAGATTTGGCACTTGCCAGCCTCCACAACCACTTGAGCCATTTCACTGAGATATGGCTGATGAGTTCTGTGAGACCTTGCAGCAAATTATAGAACCCAAAGACATGAGGGAGAGTATTGAGGGGAAGAGGAGTAGGTGATGTTAGAGATGATGGAGTGGGACAGCAGTTCAGAAAAGTTGGACATTCAGGATGTCTTTAGCCTTTGCCTTGTAGGAACCAGGTTTATGCTGATCCTTATAAATTATTCAAGAAATCGTTCATTTACCAGCCTAAGACAGCTACTAACTGAAAGGCTGGAGGTGTGGGCCCACCCAGAGGGGCCTTAAAAAAAGGCATTAACTGTTTGCACCATCCAGTACCTCCTAGGAGAAGAAAGGCCTGGTGATCTAATTCTGAAGGATCACCAACCCAAACCAAATCTACTGCCACCGAATTGATGCCGACTGATAGCAACCCTATAGGACAGAATAGAACTGCCCCATAGGGTTTCCAAGGAGTGCCTGGTAGATTTGAACTTCCAACCTTTTGGTTAGCAGCCGAGCTCTTAAACACTGTGCCACTAGGGCTCCCCTGGAAGATCACATGCATTGAAAACCCTATGGAGCAGTTCTACTGTGACACACATGGGATTGCCATGAGTCAGAATCAGCTTCATGGCAACCAGTTTTCTGGTTTTAATTTCTTCTCCTGGCAAGATTTAGCAATCAGAGGGGCTCAGAGAATTCAAGGCAGTTGTCTATTGCCCATGGTAAGCAGGAACAAGATTAGCAAGATGGGGGAAATACATACTCTGCCCAGCCTTCTTCTACAATAAATCCTTTACCATAATTGCTAACAGGTCCTGACATCAACTGATCTCAAGTACTCTCCCTGTTCCTGCTCTGGTGGGTGTATTAATGGGAAGAGCCAAAAGACAGCTGGCAAAGAGAGGTAGAGAGAGAGGGAAAGGAGGAGGAAAAGAATCTAAATGGAACTATTAGTATATGAATAATTGAAAATTAATTCTCCTTCAAAATTGATTTTTATAATGGTTTGGCCAGAGCTGGGGCCCAGGAAGCTCCATTTTAGCCTTGTCATGGACTCCATGGGGCGAACAGCCAGGCTTGCAAAGTGCTTTTCTATATGCAACAGCTGCCTCGTCATGACCCAAAGGATAGGTGTTACAGGGAACTGTAGCCCCTGGGAAGCTCTTCAGTTACACTGTCGTGAGTAGGAAAAGGCTCTGAGACCAGGGACCCTGGTAGCCCTGAAGGATAGAGGTCTTCCATCAATTAAATCTGCCAAAATGGGAGCAGGGGAAGAGGGGGACCTGTGAGCAGAGCCTTTGGCTTAAGAACCCTGAATTTTGACGTCTTGGGAAGGGCTTTGCAGCTTCCTTCAATTTTCTTTTCAATCCTATTTGATAGCCTTTCACAGAAACGAGGATTGGAGAGGAAACGTATTTACTTGCTGTTGCCGTGTTTCTGCCACATTGGCACAAAGCCCCCACTGCGAGTGAACCACAAGGCTAGGGTGGCAGATTGGGTCTATCTGAGCATTCAGTCTGGCCAATACACTAACTTCGGAGTCGGTTACTCAACTTCTTTAGTCTGTGGTGTTAACCTCATTCACCCAGAAAGAGGCAGTGGAGGTTTCACAAGGAAAGAGACTGGAGCACTAAGCTGTGTGACCCTGGCAAGTTACCCAACTCCTCCAAGCTTCCAAATACCTTCCTCTGAAAAAAGGAACAAAAATGTTTACCACTCAGAATTGTTGGGAGAAACACATAAGATTCAATTTCTTCTAGTGCCTAGCACAGTGCCTGACAGACCTCAGTCAATAAAATTGTCTTCATCACATACCTGAGGGACTCACCTGCAGTCTCTTAACCAGGAGGACTGTTCTCTTCTAAAGTGGAGAGTTCCCAGACAGCAGCTGCTGTTGGTATAGAACCATCTGTTGAGTTGTAGTGTTCTTTATTGTTCTTCTCTTAAAGCCAAGGGAACTCTGGATGTTTGAAGTCTTTGGGACTTTCTCCCTTGAAGGACAATAAAAACACTTCGTTTCTGAAAAAGAGCAACTCCAATTCAAGGTAAGAGAAACCACAGAAAGAAATGAAATATCATGGAGGCCCTCAGGTCACTCAGAAGGCCAACCCATGACAACAGCGATAAGACAGCATTTTCCTTAGTCAACAGGAACAGCAAGCCAAACAGTGCACATGAGACACTGGAATGAAGAGTTCATTCCAATCGGTTCATCCATAGATTCATGAAGAGCCAGGAATGGAGAGTAAACTGGTCAGAAGACAAGTGATATTGTTGTTAGGTGCCATTGAGGTGATCCCGACTCACAGCAACCCCATGTGATGGAATAGAACTGCCCCATAGGGTTTTCAAGGCTATAACCTTTACAGAAGTAGGTTGCCAGATCTTTCTCCCCTGGAGCCACTAGGTGGGTTCAAACCGCCAACCTTTCACTTAGTAGCCGAACACTTAACCGTTTCACTACCAGGGCTCCTTAGAAGAGGTGATAAGAGCATTGAAGTGTGTGTACAAGGTTTGAGAGGTTGGAGTCTGTCTTAGTTATCTAATGCTGCTATAACAGTAATACCACAAGTGGATTGGCTTCAACAAACAGAAATTGATTTTCTCACAGTTTAGGGGGCTAGAAGTCCAAATCAGGGTACTAGCTCTAGAGGAAGGCTTTCTCTCTCTGTGGGCTCTGGGGGAAGATCCTTATTCCTTGGCTTCCTGGTGATCTTCATGTGGCATGGCATCTATCTTCTCTCATCTCTGCTCTCTTGCTTGCTTGTTTTGTCTCTTTGGCATAGTGGTTAAAAGCTCAGCTGCTAATCAAACAGCCAGCAGTTCGAATCCACCAGCTGCTGCTTGGAAACCCTATGGGGCAGTTCTACTCCATCCTAAAGGATCACTGTGAGTGGGAACTGACTTGGAAGCAATTTTTTTTTTTGGGGGGGGGTTATATCTCAAAAAAGATTGACTTAAGACACGCCCTACACTAATACCATCTCATTAATATAACAAAGAAAAAGCATTCCCAAGTGGGATTATCATTACAACACATATTTTTTTGTTGTAATGATAATCAGCTCATAGCAGCATCCTTCAGCTAGATCAACCATTAGGAAAAGATGCTGAAAAGAGATAGTGATTCTGGAATGGCAGGAAAGAAGTCTCCCACTTCACTAATTCACCTGAATTATTGTTTAATTCTTCTAGTCTTTTGGCTTTTGAGAGTTTGGGGCCCCAGCCAAGAACAGGCAGCGGAAAGAGAAAAGAGGGTGTTCCTGAAAAATATGAGGGAAGACATTATTGTCAACCAGGGATGGAGGGGACATAGCAGGAGCTACCCTTGGCTGTAAGCTGTGTCAGATAGGAGCATCGGGGCTCCTCAGGCTTTATCCCATGCACTCGCCACTACCCACAGTGCTGACAGGAAGCCCTTGGTTTAGAGTCTGCAAGCCCCTCCTGCAGCATAGCTCCCCCTTGGCCGGTCAGCCTGTCTCCCCAGGCAACCAAAGGGAACGAGTCCTTTTCTAGACCCAAGAGGTAGTTCTGACTCTACCTTCCCATTTATTACCAAAGCCGGGAGGTTGAAGCCAGGCAAAGCAGCAGGCTGGCACCAGGCAGATCTGCTGACTCATCTCCTTCTTATTCCAAACAAGCTCTCAGAACTGGCATGCAGTAGTCTGGTAGCCTGGGCCTCCTGCCCGGGACTGGCCAAGGGGGTGGGCGAGCAGTGGCTCTCTGCGGGAGCTGTTACCCACCTGCCACCCCAAACCCAGATTCCACTAACTGTGCTGGAAACAAAACCCTGCACGTGCCAGGTTTTCAGGGCCACAAGTAGAAACAAGTGTATAGCAGAAGGGAGTGTTGCAACATGAGAAATGTTATGCACTGCTTGAAAAAAAAGTGTGTAACTTGAATAATCTTCAGAAATTCTGCTGGGTGTGTGCTAAAGCTTAGTGGCTTCCTAAAAACAAAACAAAAAACTTTCACACATTAGGGTTTGAAAAATCACTACAGAGAAATGTAAAGAATATAAGAAACAGTGGCCCATAATCTCCGCTCCTTTGCCCCTAAGGCAATATCTGGGTTTTTGGTTTTTTAATATCTGTAGACATTTAATGAAGAAAAATGCTTAATTAGAAAATGTGTATCTACAAAGTGAAATGCCAAAGTCCTCACCTTCCTCCTCATCCTCTTCCCCAAGGCACCATTTTTTTTTTTTTTTTTTTTAAGCTTCAAGTGAACATTTACCATTCCAATCAGTCTGTCACATGTAGGTTTACATACATCTTACTCCCTTCTCCCACTTGCTCTCCCCCTATTGAGTCAGCCCTTACAGTCTCTCGTTTCGTGCCAATTTTACCTTCTTCCCTCTCTCTCTGTCTTCCCATCCCCCCTCCAGTCAAGAGTTGCCCAAGGCACCATTTTTAACTGTTTTTTGTTTGTTTGTTTCTTCCCCTGAGGAAAAATGTTTACACATATGCCCACATGTCCGTTTGTCCATAAATATTCTTAATATACCAAAACAGGCTCGGCATTGGCCAGCTCCATGGGACATTAACCGAGTTGTACTTTCTGGTGCCCTGAGGAGGGACAAGGTTCCCAAGCACACAGTGTGAACTCTACCTACTGGAGAGAGGCTACGTGGCTGCAGCCTTGTTTCCACTCCATAATATACCCCGGAGCTCTCTCCAGAGCCCCACATAGAGATTCACTCTCTCTCTTCTTTTTCTTTTAAAAAAACATCTGGCTTCATAGATCTCATCATTGGAAGTATCATGATTTACTCAACCAGTACCCTATTGATGCACAATTCGTTTCTTCCCCCTCCCTCCCATTACAAAAATGCTGCAGTTAACAACCTTGTACAGATACCTTAGCAAACTTGTGAGCGTCCATAGAGCGAATGCTTGTCTGTAGGATTTCTAAATCCGTGGGTACATACATTTTCATTTTATAGCTACTGCCTAATCAGTAACTTCATTATAAAGAGCAGCTGCTCCAAGGAACAAAAGAGCTTCCCTGGTTGAATTCCTCCCTTGAAGCAAGATGAAAAGGATTGATGCGACATTAGAACAGGATCCCCTTATTACTACAAACTGTATTGAATGTGTGTAGATACAGATTTGGTGAATAAGAGGGAGGCGAATTAGATGAGGGAGAATAAAGGAAATTCTTTGAAATTTAAGATGCTCTTTCATCTTAACTACTGATGAGGGAAAAAAAATGGGCAAGGAGGTTAGAAAGACATCTGCCTATGACTTGGTTGTTGACCCTGGACGGAATGTGTTGTTCAGGACTCGTATTATTCACATGGCTGTATTTATAGTCACTGTATCTCAGCTAGAGACACCGAGAAGCTCTGAAACAAAGTGGGCATTAACTCTGGGGGTGGAGGTGTTTACAATACTTGCTGGGATTTTCTCAGAGTTTCCATTGTTCAATGTGTTTTAGTAATCTATTGCAGCTAGCTATAATAAAACAAATTCATTATTATCTGTCATGAGTCTATGGGTTGACTGGGCTTGGCTGAGTAGCTCTCACTAGGTGTCTCCCATGTCATTGCAATTGGATGTTGGCTGGGACTGTAGTCACCTGAAGGTTTGACCAGGCTAGATATCCAAAATGGCTCACTCACACTGCTGGCATCTGATGCTGGCTGGGAACTCAGCTGGGGTTGTCAGATGGAGTGCCTACATGTATTCTCAAAGCATGGTGTCTGAGTTTCAAGACAGCACATTCTAAGAGTGACAGAGTTCAAGAGAACCAGGTGAAAGCTCTGAGGTACCTTATGAAATAATCTCAGAAGTCTCAGGATGTCACTTCTACTAAGTCCTATTTGTAAGCGAAGGGGAGACTCCATGTCTGGATGATGCAGAGGCAAGGTAACAAGGTTACATTGCAGAAGAACAAGTGTGATAGTAGACACTGTCGCACCCATCTTTGGAAAATACAATCTGCCACAAAATAATGATTTATTGTTTCTCATGACTCAGTGGGTCAGGAATTTAGAAATTCTTCTGTAGAAGACCTGGGCAGTTCTTCCATATGGCATTGGCTACAGTCACACATGAGCTGCATTCATCTGGCAACTAGGCTGAGCTGGAAGGTTCAAGAAAGCTTCATTTAATGCCAGTTCCTCTACATGGCTTCTCTCTGCATGGCTAGCTTGGGCTTCCTCACAGCATGTGGTCTTAGGGTAGTCAGGCTACTTATATGACAGCCAGTTTCCAAAGGAAGAATGTGAAAGGTGCCAGTCTTCTTTGAAGGCTAGGCTCAAAACTGGCCTAGCATCACTTCTGCTGCATTCTATTGGTCAAAGTAAGTCACAGGTCAGCAGGGGTTCCAGGGGAGAGGAAATAGACTTCAGCTCTTGACGGAAGGGGTAGCATGTATACTGGAGTTTGGGAAAGGGAGGGGGGAGGAATTGGTGGTATCCTTTGCCAGCATCCCAATGTGAATTCTTCTTTTTTTTCTTTTGTATTTCTATCACATTTATCCAGTCATTTCTCTCCTTCCCTTTTTTTAAAATAATCATAATAAGTATATATATATATATATATATATATACACATAACAAAAATTTGCCATTTCAACATTTTTTATGTGTACAATTCAGTAACATTAATTAAGTTCATTGTATTGTGCAACAATCGCCAAGGTGAATCTTGAGCCCTCAAACCAAAGTTCTAGAAAGCCTCTTCACTAACATCAACTGCAAAGCAAATAAGCTTTCAGCAAAATAAGAGTTTCTCTTTTCCTTTCCTTCATCCTCCCTTTTCCCAGCACAGGTCCAGTTTATGCTCTAAGACCTTGGTCCAGGAAGGAATGTTAAGAAAGACAGCAAAGAGCCAAAGGACAGGATCAAGCATGCCTTAGACTACAATACGAGTTTTGACTTTTCCTGTAATTTTAAATTTTTATTAGCTTTTTTTATTAGCGTCTCTCATCATCCAGCCCTCCTAAAACTCATATTCCTGAGATACTCCTCAGAAATGTCTGTAGCAGGAATCTGTAGGAAGCCCCATGTTGGATTTCTTTAGGTTTTGGTGGTTGTTTTCTTTTGTCTTTCACACCCTTACTTTCACCGTCTACCAGACAAATCCCCAGCCCTGTGTCGCCAGGCTCTCATGACACCCCAGCAGTCAAAAGACAGCCTCTGGGCTGATACGTTAAGGCTCTGACAAACTATAAGCACCCAGTTTCTGTGTTAAAGAGCTTCCTGCAGCCGAGAACCCTCAGTCCACGGAGACCTTTTGGTTTTCTTCCTCCTTCCTTCCATTTCTCCTTTCCTTCCTTCCTTCCTACCTTTAGAATTTATCGAACTTTGTCTATGAACTGACTGCCTTGCTAAACAGAGTCCTGGTGGCACAGTGGTTAAGAGTTCAGGTACTAAGCCAAAGGTTGGCAGTTCAAATCCACCAGCTGCTCCTTGGAAACCCTGTGGGGCAGTTCTACTCTGTCCTACAAGGTCGCTATGAGTGGAAATCAACTCGGCAGCACCTAACAACAACAACGCCATGCTAAACATTAGAGACATAAAGATGAATTAAACATAACCCTGCCCTCAAGGAGTTTATACTATATATAGATGTACAAAGAACTAGCAGTGCAATATATTGACTACCCTGGTGGCGCAGTGGTTAAGAGTTAGGCTGCTAACCAAAAGGTCAGCAGTTCAAATCCACCAGGCACTCCTTGGAAACTCTATTGGGCAGTTCTATTCTGTCCTATAGGGTTGCTATGAATCTGAATCGACTCGATGGCAATGAGTTTTTTTTTTTTTTAATGGTTTTTTTAGATTGATTTCAATGCAGAGCTAGGGCAGTTCTGAAAATGAAGCACTCAGGAAGGATATGTGGGCTATTGTTTCAACTGGAATTGCTCAAAGGAATTTGCAATTTTTTTCATCCTCCTAAAAAGAGAGAATGTTGGATGTTTGTTTGGTAATTAGTCTTTGGGTTATGAGGGACACGTACTCAGCTTAAACTGACTTGACCAAAAACAAAGAGAGGGAGAGAGAAACTTGTATGGTTAAGCTCTCAGCCACTAACTGAAAGGCTGGCAGTTCAAACCCACCCAGTGGCTCTGTGGGAGAAAGACTTGGCGATCTGCTCCCATAAATAATACAGTCTAAGAAACCCTATGGAACAGTTCTACCAGTCAAAAATCAACTTGAAGGCATGTAACAGCTTGAAAGTACACAAAAATTTCAGGAATAGTTGGATTTAGTTGTTAAAAGAATGCTGTTAGGAATGTGTTTTTCTCTCTCTCTCAAATCCACTTTTCCTCTTTTTTGGCTTCTTTCTCAAAGAAGGTCACCCAAAGCTCCAGGCTTACATTCTACCTGTAACATTAGCAACTTGAGGAGAAAGCAAACATCTCCTTCACAGTAGCTTCAGCATAACCTGAGACTTTTGTTGAGTTCACGTAGACTCATACACGTCCCTGAACATGACCAGAGAAAGGGAATACACTCTCCAAGCCTGGGTCCTGTGCCAGCCTCTGGATCTGGGAGGTGGAATCAGACTCACCCAAAGCATATGAACTGAGATGAAGGGTGAGGGTTCCTCGAAATGAAAGGGGAATGCTGCTACCGGGAGATGGGGGCTATAGGCAAAGACAGCAGGTTTCTACCTACAATGTCCTTAAATAAGATTGGTGTGCCAGTACCTGGGGAGACATTCCAGGGAAGTCTTCCTGGGAGATGCCATGGCTCCACTGGTTTTTGAATCCCTGGCAATGATTAGGAGAACATTGAGATGTCTTCATATTTGGCAATGGTAAGTGGATATGTAGAATTATAGAACCATTTAATAGCTGAGATATTGGAGGCCACGGCTCAACTCCCAACCCAGTGAAGGAATCTTCCCAACACCGTCTCTGTTTTACCCTTAGAAATTATCAGTGATAAGAAGCTTGCTCCCTGCTTTAGAAAGCAATCTCTTACACTTTTAAGCATCTCTGGAGTCGCTGGGTGGTGCAAATAGTTAGTGTGCTTGGCTGCTAATCAAAGGTTGGGAGTTCGAGTCCACCCAGGGGTGCCCCAGAAGAAAGGCCTGGTGATCTCCTTCTGGAACATCAGCCACTGAGAACCCTATGGAGCACAGTTCTACTCTGACACACATGGGGTCACTCAACAGCAATGGGTGGTTTATTAAGCATCTGAAAGTCATTATAAAGTAAAATAAATACTAACATATTAAGTCGTTCTTTTGTTTAAAAGCAAGGATGTCACTTTGAGGACTAAGGTGTGCCTGGCCCAAGCCGTGCCATTTACAATTGCCTCATATGAATGCAAAAGCTGGACAATGGATAAGGAAGACCTAAGAAGAATTTATGCCTTTAAATTATGGTGTTGCTGAGGAATATTGAATATACCATAGACCGCCAGAAGAACGACAACAAAAAAAAATCTCTTGGGCAAGGTCATGGAGGCTCCATAGACACATCCAAACTCCCTGAGGGACTGAATTACTGGGCTGAAGGCTGTGGGGACCATGTTCTCAGGAATATCTAGCTCAATTGGCATAACATAGTTTATAAAGAAAACGTTCTACATTCTACTTTGGTGAGTAGCGTCTAGGGTCTTAAAAGCTTGTGAGTGGTCACCTAAGACACTAGTGGTCTCACCCCATCAGGAGCAAAGGAGAATGAAGAAAACCAAAGACACAAAAGAAAGATTAATCCAAAGGACTAAAGGACCACAACTACCACAGCATCCACCTGATGAAGTCCAGCACAACTAGATGGTGCCCCATTTCCACCACTGACTGTTCTGACAGGAATCACAATAGAGGGTCCCAGACAGGTAGAGAAAAATGTAGAACAAAATTCTAACTCACAAAAAAAAAGACCAGACTTACTGGCCTGACAGAGACTGGAGAAACCTGGAGAGTACGGCCCCGCATATCCTTAGCTCTGTAATGAAGTCACTCCTGAGGTTCACCCTTCAGCCAAAGATTAGACAGGCCCATAAAACAAAACAAGACTAAAGAGGCATACTAGTCCAGGGGCAAGGACTAGAAGGCAGGAGGGGACTGGAAAGCTGGTAATAGGGAACTCAAGGTCGAGAACGGAGAGTGTTGACATGTCGTGGAGTTGGTAACTAGTGTCACAGAACAATATGTATACTAATTGTTTAATAAGAAGCTAGTTTGTTCTATAAACCTCCATCTAAAGTACAATGAAAAAAAAGGAGACTACCAAAAAAAAAAAAAATCTGTCTCAGAAGAAGTATAGCCAGAATGCTCTTTAGAAGCAAGAATGGAGAGATATCGCTTCACATACTTCCGACACGTTATCAGGAAAAATCAGTCCCTGGGAAGAACATCATGCTTGGTAAAGTAGAGGGTCAGTGAAAAACAAGAAGACCTTCTACAAGATGGATTGACACAGTGGCTGCAACAATGGGCCCAAGCATAGCAACGACTCTGAAGATGGTGCAGGACCGGGCAACGTTTCGTTCTGCTGTGCATAGGGTCGCTGGGAGTCAGAACCGACTCAACAACACCTACCTGCATGTGACAGGCACTGGGCTATGCATTTCTCCGGCATTATTTCAATGTCTTTTCATAACATTCATGTGAAAGGAGTTACTACTATTGCCCTACTCTACTGGGAAATCAAGGCTAAGAGAAATTAAAGAACTCATTCAAATTCAGATCTTTCGAGGACAAGATCCTTGTGGTAAACCTCTGCACTATGAAGATTTGCCACCCTATAATTTTTTTACCCCTGGATCTTACTTTGGCCTCTCAGAGTTGTTTGAATAAGTTCTTCAGATGTTTTTAGACAGCTATCACGTACCTCGTAAGGCTTTAGCTTCTAAGAAAAGCAACCCTAGCACCTTCTTATATTCTGAATGTGAAATGGGGTGCAGAGATTTTACTAAACGCCTTTCTCTGAGCATGCTGGGTGTCCCTCTCAAAATGCCCTTAAAACTCAACTGGCTCCAATAAGAAACACAATGGACCTTCTTGCTCTGGCCACTAAACGTATGTCAACACAACCTCAGACTACATTCAAGCCTTAACAAATCACATTCCACCAACAACTCAGGATGAACTAAGATCTTTATCCTGGCTTCTGTTGCTTCAATCCCCATGTTACAAGAGGGCAGTCAATTTTTAGAGTCTTGGGGGCAACACTTTACCTTTATCCTAGTTCAATTTCACCTGCACATTTTGGTTTACTGTTCCATCCATTCTTTGGGATTCTCACTTGTCATTCTAAACATCCTGATATTTGACAAGCATGTGTTTGTCCAAGTCAGAGATAAGAATGAAGGACAAAACAGGGGCTAGTTAACAAAATGTTACTGGAGGCCTTTTTATGGACTTACTAATTTGTTAACAAATCCCACCAACCATACTAACTCTCCACCTTCAGTTGTCCACTTTTTCTGTAAGGGTTTAGGAGAGATTTTGTCAAATTCTGTGCCAAACTACTAATCATGTCCATGGATCTATCAACTTCGTTAAATATCTCAAAAGGAAAGGAGAAAAGCTTGTCATTCTTTCATCTAATATTTGTTAAGCACTGGCTCTGTTATTTATTAGCTATTTATTAGTTGTTTAATTCACCTGGGCTTTAATTTCGTTATCGGTAATTACCTTACCTGCCTCACAGAACTGATAGAAATTAAAAAAAAAAAAAAAACCGAACCCATTGCCATCGAGACAATTCCAACTCATAGAGACCCTATAGGACAGAGTAGAACTGCCCCATAAAGTTTCCAAGAGCACCTGGCAGACTTGAACTGCCGACCATTTGGTTAGCAGCTGTAGCACTTAGCCACTACACCACCAGGGTTTCCACAGGAACTAAAGGAGATAATAAATGTAAACTACTTAGAATGGTTCCTGGTGCATCATAAGTGCTGAATAAATATAAAACACTTCAACAAAAAATCCCTGTTATGAAGCAGATGCTCAGTTAATGCTAGTTCCCCTCTCTTTCCTGGTTCCTGGGCCAAGTCCTCTTCCACGTCTGCGTTTTGTCCTCTTTGGTGTCTCCTGTCCACTGCCTGGACCAGCTCTCACCTCCAGCTCTGTGGGGCTCCCTCAGGAGCCTCACTGGCTCAGATGAGGACCTCGTGCATTCTCTTCTTCTCCCTCATTTTGGCTATTTGTGATTTTATCACCTTGGTGGCATTTTTTTAGAATGAATGACCATAGTCCTTCATGTCAGGTTGCCTGGGACTTTAACGTCCTTGCTGGCAGGTGCCTGCAGTTGGCCCCCTCTGAAGGCTTTGTGACGGCTGTCTGCAGCCAGCTTGCTACAGGGGAGAGCTATGGAATCTGCCTTCCTCCCCTGTTGTCAGCAGGTTCTTGAGGCCAAGGCCTTGCATTCAGAATCCATCATTGGGAAACCATAATTCTTGTTCCTTCTTTCTCTCTCGGTAACCCTTGGTACCACCACCCACCTGTCAGTTTGTCATACTGTGGTGGCTTGTGTATTGTGTATGGAAGCTAATGCTACTGGTATTTCATATACTAGCAGAGTCACTAGGTGGACAGGCTTCATCAGAGCTTCCAGACTAAGAAAGACTAGGAAGAAAGGCCTGGTGATCTAAAAATCAGCCAATAAAAACCTCATAGATCACAACGAAATATTGTCAGTGATAAACTGTGTCCACAACAATGGACTCACAAATACCAACAATCACAAAAATGGCATAGGACCTGGCAACGTTTTGTTCTATTATACTCAAGGTAGCCGTGAGTCACTGATTCTGCGGCAACTAACAAATAACTTACAAGCGTTGATACTAGGATGGAGTCGGGTACTCTTCCACCTCTTCCCCTGCAAAGGTTTTTCATAGAAACAGATTCAGGTTCTGAAAATCCCCTATGCCAGACTTTCTAGTCATCAACACACACACACACACGCACACACACACACACTCAATCCTTTTTCCAGCCATAAAAACTTGGGTAATTATATTATCAAATTATATTATCAAAGGAAGATGTTTTCTCTCCCTTCCTTCATGTCCCCGCTCCTCCACACTTTCCAGGCAACCCCAGGGCTACCATGATACCCAGCTTCAGAGGAATCTGTTTCTATAGAGTGCGTTGATATGGTGACCCTGCACTGCCCACCTCTATAGCTGCATCCTCCTGTCCTCCGACCCTTCTCCTGTCATGGGTTCTAGAGTGTTGCTAGCTTAGTGCAGGGCACTAGGATGCTAGATATGGGTGGGGCAGGGAGGAAGAGCACCTTGTTGACACGGACGTTAGAGTCTGAAGAAGACAACGCTCAATACTCAGTGTAATGCTCGGGTCAGCTAAGGGGAAGCCTGGGCACCTGGGAGGAAAGGTAGCTAGCATTTACCAAGGACCCACACCATGCCAGGTTCACACAAGAGGTTTACTGTGGTCCCTTATTTACTCTTAACAGGGCCCCAGGCAAAGATCCTGGGTGGTGCAAATGTTTAACATGCTTGGCTGCTAACCAAAACGCTGGAGATTTGAGCCCACCCAGAGGTGCCTTGGAAGGAAGGCCTGGCAAACTGCCTCCAAAGAATCAGCCATTGAAAACCCTATGGAGCATGGTTCTACTGACACACATGGGATCACCCTGAGTTGGAGGCCCATACAGATGGGGAAACAAAGGCTCAGGATGATGTGGCCAAGCCCACAGAGCTGGTGGGTTGCAAAGGTAGGATTCAAATCCAGTCTGGGTGGCTCTTACCCTCCACATCCCAATGCTTCCCAAGAGGTAAAAACAAAACAAAACAAAATCTGTTGCCATCGAGTCGATTCTGACTCATAGCGACACTACAGAACTGAGTAGAATTGCCCCATAGGATTTCCAAGTAGTGGGTGATGAATTCGAACTGCCAACTTTTTAGTTAGCAGCCAAATGCTTAACCACTGCACTGCCAGGGCTCCACCCCAAGAGGAAAGGCGTGGTAAAAATACAGAGATAACTATAAACGAGACTGATAACACAAAACAGTTTTTCCTTGGGTGTTGGGTACCTTGGGCTGCTAGAACAAATCACCATAGACTGGGTGGGTGAAAACAGCAGAAATTGATTCTCTCGCAGTTCTGGAGGCCAGAAGTCTGAAATCAAGACGTCAGTGGGGCCATGCTCCCTCTGAAGTTTCTAGGGGGGAATCCTTCCTTGCCTCTTCCTAATTTCTGGTTGTTGTTGGCAATCCTTGGCATTCCTTGGTTTATAGCTGTACCACACCAGTCTCTGCCTCTGTCTTCACGTGGCTGTCTTCCTCTATGTGTCTGAGTGTCCTCTTCTTTCAAGGCTACCAATCATTGGATTACTTTATCTTAATTTATCTGCAAAGACCCTAAATCTCACATTCTGAGGTTCCAGGTGGACTACAAAAACATTGGTCTGAATTTTTTTTTTAATTGTGCTTTAAGTGAATGTTCACAATTCAAGTAAGTTTCTCATACAAAATCTTCTAAACACATTATTATGTGACCCTAGTTGCTCTCCCTACAACATGACAGCACACTTCTCTCCACCCTGTTTTTCGTGCACCCATTCATCCAGCTTCTGTCCCCCTCTGCCTTCTCATCTCATCTCCAGACAGGACCTGCCCACATAGTCTCCTGTGTCTACCTGAGCTAAGAAGCACACTCCTCATCAGTATCATTTTCTGTCTTACAATCCAGTCTAATCTTTGTCTGAAGAGTTGGCTTCAGGAATGGTTTTATTCTGGGTCTAACAGAGAGTCCGGGTGCCATAACCTCTGGGGTCCCTCCAGTCTCAGTCAGACCAGTAAGTCTGGACTTTTTACATGAATTCGAGGTCTGTATCCCACTTTTCTCCTGCTCCATCAGGGATTCTCTGTTGTGTTCCCTGTCAGGGCAGTCATTGGTGGTAGCAAGGCACCATCTAGTTCTTTTGGTCTCAGGCTGATGGAGTCTCTGGTTTATATGTCCCTTTCTGTCTCCTGGGCTCATATTTTCCTTGCGCCTTTGGTGTGCTTCATTCTCCTTTGCTCCAGGTAGGTTGAGACCAATTAATGCACCTTAGATGGCTGCTTGCTAGCTTTTAAGACCCCAGACACCACTCACCAAGGTGGGATGCACAGTGTTTTCTTAATATACTTTGTTATGCCAATTGATATAGATGTCCCCTGAAGCCATGGTCTCCAATCCCCCGCCCCTGCCACTCTGTCCCTCGAAGTGTTTGGTTATATTTGGGAAACTTCTTAGCTTTGAGTTTAGTCCAGTTATGCTGACTTCCCCTGTACTGTGTCTTGTCCTTCCTTTCACATAGAATTTATCTAATTAGTGACTATCCATCTCCCTCCCTCCCCACCCTCGTAACCACCAAAGAATATTTTCTTCTGTGTTTAAACCTTTTCTTGAGTTCTTTTAATAATGGTTTCGTACAATATCTATCCTTTTGCGACTGACTAATTTTACTCAGCATAATGCCTTCCAGATTCCTCCATGTTATGAGATGTTTCACTGATTCATCCTTGTTCTATATCATTGCATAGTATTCCATTGTGTGAGTATACAATAATTTGTTTATCCATTCATCCATTGATGGGTGCCTTGGTTGTTTCTATCTTTTTGCTGTTGTAAACAGTGCTGCAATGAATATAGGCGTGCATAGATTATAGGTGTGCATATCTGTTTGTGTGAAGGCTCTTATTTCTCTAGGATATATTCCAAGGAGTGGGATTGCTGAATTGTATGGTAGTTCTATTTTTAGCTTTTTAAGGAAGCACCAAATTGATTTTCAAAGTGGTTGTACCATTTTACATTCCTACCAGCAGTGTATAAGTGTTCCAGTCTCTCCACAGCCTCTGCAACAATTACTATTTTGTGTTTTTTGCCTTAATGCCAGCCTCGTTGGGGTGAGATGGTATCTCATTTTAGTTTTGATTTGCATTTCTCTAATGGCTAATGATCGTGAGCATTTCCTCATGTATCCGTTAGCTACATGAATGTCTTCTCTGGTGAAGTGCCTGTTCATATCCTTTGCCCATTTTTTAACTGGGTTATTTGTCTTTTTATTGTTGAGGCTTTTTTCTAAAATCTTGCAGATTTTACAGATTAGACACTGATCAGATTTGTCAGAGTCAAAACTTTTTCCCAGTCTGTAGGTTGTCTTTTTACTCTTTTGGTGAAGTCTTTGGATGAGCATAAGTGTTTGATTTTTAGGAGCTCCCAGTTATCTAGTTTCTCTTCCGGTGTTTGTGCACTGTTAGTAATGTTTTGTATACTGTTTATGCCATGTATTACGGCTCCTAGCATTGTTGCTATATTTTCTTCCATGATCTTTATCATTTTAGATTTTATATTTAGGTCTTTGATCCATTTTACTTAGTTTTTGTGCATGGTGTGAGTTATGGGTCTTGTTTCAGTTTTTTTGCAGATGGATATCCCATTTCGCTAGCACTATTTGTTAAAGAGACTGTCTTTTCCCCATTTTACAGACTTTGGGCCTTTGTCAAATATCAGCTGCTCATATGTGGATGAATTTATGTCTGGATTCTCAATTCTGTTCCATTGGTCTGTGTATCTGTTGTTGTACCAATACCAGGCTGTTTTGCCTACTGTGGCGGCATAATAGGTTCTAAAATCAGGTAGTGTGAGACCTTCCACTTTGTTCTCCTTTTTCAGTAATGCTTTACTTTCCCGGGGCTTCTTCTCTTTCCATATGAAGTTGGTGATTTGTTTCACCATCTCCTTAAAAAATGTCTTTGGAATTTGGATCGGGATTGCATTGTATCTATAGATCGCTTTGGGTAGAATAGACATTGTCACAATGTTGAGTCTTCCTATCCATGTTCAAGGTATGTTTTCCATTTACGTAGGTCTCTTTTGGTTTCTTACAGTAGTGTCTTGTAGTTTTCTTTGTATAGGTCTTTTATGTCCCTGGTTAGATTTATTCCTAAGTATTTTATCTTCTTTGGGGCTATTGTAAATGGTATTGATTTAGTGATTTCCTCTTTGATGTTCTTTGTTGGGGTAGAGGTATCCAAATGATTTATGTTTATCTTGTATCCTGATACTTTGCTGAACTCTTCTATTAGTTCCAGTAGTTTTCTTGAGGCTTCTTCAGGGTTTTCTGCGTATAGGATCATATCATCTGCAAATAGAGGTACTTTTACTCTTCCTCACCAATCTGGTTGCACTTTATTTCTTTATCTAGCCTAATTGCTCTGGCTTGGACCTCCAGCACAATGTTGAATAAGAGTGGTGATAAAGGGCATCCTTGCCTGGTTCCCATTCTCAAGGGGAATGCTTTCAGACTCTCTCCATTTAGGATGATATTGGTTGGTGGCTTTGTATAAATGCCCTTTATTATGTTGAGGTATTTTCCTTCTATTGCTATTTTGCTGAGAGTTTTTATCATGAACGGGTGTTGGACTTTGTCAAACGCCTTTTCTGCATCAATTTATAAGATTATGTGGTTCTGTTCTTTTGTTTTATTCATGTGATGGGTTACTTTGATTGTTTTTCTAATGTTGAACCATTCCCGCATACCTGGTATAAATCCCACTTGGTTGTGGTGTATTATTTTACTGGTCTGGATTTTGAGGGGACACTATTCAATCCATTTCACCTTGCTTCCCAGTGCTTCCCAGGGCTAGCTGAGGCCAAAGACTGCAGCCTAGCAGACCTCACTTTCAGATTTGGTTCCTGCAGAAATGTCAGTTCACAGTAGCAGCCCATTGCAGCCTACGGATGTGTTTTATTAATCCAGGAGTCCCTGGATAGTGCAAATGGTTAACTCACTCGGCTACTAACTGAAAGGTTGGAGGTTCTGGTCCAACCAGAAGTGCCTCAAAAGAAAGGCATGGCAATCACCTTTCAAAAAATCAGCCACTGAAAACCCTATGGGGTGCAATTCTACTCTGACACAACTCGTGCCACCATGAGTCAGAATCAACTCAATAGCAACTGTTAAATTGAGTCATGTTTTGGGGTTAAAAAAAATTATTAAGGGGTTCGAGGTCACTTGAGGCTTGAATATCTGGAAGTACCTCCTGGTGCCAGTAGCTTTGATCCTTTCGACATCTAGAAGCAGCAGATGGTCTTTGTTACTCAGAAGCTGACTCTCCTGTGACCATGTCATGAATTTGGACATCCCTGTTATCAGTCCTGGACATGTCCTTGAGGTGTCTCTCAACATGACTGTGTAGAGGTCATGCTGAAGGAAGACGGTAGCCTGGGCTTCCTCATCCTGTTCTTCACCCAGATGGGACCTGCCTGAATGGTGACATTACAATGATGAGGTTTCTTGCCAGTGCAGGTGGTCTGGGTGGCAATTTGAGGCATGCTGACACAAAGACCAGTGCTTTTATAGCTCTTGCTGATCTGTCTTCCTGTCTTGGCTGCTTTAGGTCAGGGTCTGCATCTTGTCCAAGAGTAAACTCTCTGAGTTTGTTGAAAGTGAAAACAAAGAGTTTTACTGAGGGAACGATATTTGCAAATTGGGCAGCACTCGGTGAGGAACTCACAAGGTGCTCTGAAGTTCAGACGGCACAAGGTGTTTTTATACAGTAAAACGGGGAAGGGGCTCCTGACCACAGTCACAAGGCAGTCAGTCACCTGATCACTGGCTTTCTTAACATCAGTAATCTTATTCTAAACTTTCCTCCTGGAGCATACTGTACAAGCATTCTTGATAAACATCTTAATCACATTGTTTCAAATGTTAACTATTAGAACAGGTTGTGCAAGCATCTTCAACAAATACCTAATTTTAAATGGGCTTTCTTGCTTATCTTTCAACATTCAGCAAGCTAAAGAGGGAAAGAAAAAAAGTTGGACTCTTAAAATGGAGTTTAACTCAGTCCCAAGGCCAGCCATCTTTTTATGCCAAATGCCTGGAAATTTAGGTTGCTTTCTGACAATCTGAATGTCAGCCGACTTCTCAACCACCTGCAAAGACTGGGCGGTGCTGGGCCAGCATTCCTGCCTGGCAACAATCAGTTCCTCCACACGCCTTCCTCTCTACACAATGCAAAGTGTGCCCTCGCCCCGAGCCCTTGACCACTGCCGTTGTCTGCCTGTTCTCTCAGGCACTCCCACTTTACACTCCCCTCACCTCCACCCCTCCCTTCCTCCTCCTTTGATTTCCATGGCTAGGTTGCTTCAGAAAGGCTGCCTATCATGCATGACACCTGGCCCTCCTGCCAGAGGGGGATTCTGAGGACTGCATGGTAACCAACCACAGCCACATGCTGTAAATGCCAGGATCAAAGGGACAATGGAGCAGGCCCAGAGAGTCTCTGCTCTTTCCAAGTCCAGGAGCTGTTTCCTCTCAGCCTGCTGAGCAAGAGTCCCCAGGCTACAGGGGTGGAGGCCAGGTGGATCACCCCACCCATCCCACCCTGAAGAGCAACCTAGAGAGAGACTGTAAACCAAAGCCCCCAGGCCCAACCAGGGAAAGAATGCTGGACATATTTCTTCTGTGTGGCTATGGTCCAACCCTGAATTAACAGGGCTGCCCTGGGGCTCTTTCAGAACGAAAGAGCCCATTTCCCAGGAGATTGAGGGCAAGAAGAGTCGCAGTGGGAGCAATCTTCTTATAGTTGTTGGGATAGGGCAAAGGACTGACCTCCTGCTTCGACTCTCCACAGGGCCACTCTGCTCCCTTCTCACCTCAGAATCAGCAGCCTGATTCTGCCCTGGGCACTCTCTTTCCTTTCATCCCCTTTTATTTTTCTCCAGGGCACTTCCACCTCCTGACATTACATGATTTCTTTGTTGCCTATCTCCCTGCCAGAATGCAAGCTCTTAGAAGTCAGGGTCTTTGCTCCAGACCCTAGAACAGTGCTTGCCTGACCCAAAGTAAAACCCAGTGCCATAGAGTCGATTCTGACTCATAGCGACCCTGAAGGACAGTGTAGAACTGTCCCCATAGAGTTTCCAAGGAGCACCTGGTGGATTTGAGCTGCTGACCCTTTGGTTAGCAGCTGTAGCACTTAACCACTACGCCACCAGAGTTTCTAAAGTAGTTACTGGAAAAAAGTCATTGAATGGATAAGTGAATGGCGGGGGAGGGCAGAGAAATGCCCAGTTCCATTGAATGAGCTTGAAGGGACTTCAGAGATGGCCCAGTATTTCCACCTAATTTTCATACGAGGAGACTGGGAGTGGTCCAGAGACTCTAAGAGACTTCTCAGACTTGACCCTGGAGCTGGATTTTGTATCTTTCAAGGAGCTTTCAAGGCACCCTGACCCTATCTGACCTTTCCACACAGTCATGATGATGAAAACTGAGGCTTCAGGAGGCTGAGTAAAGTACTCGGGATTGCACAGCCAGAATTTCAACTCAGGTTTGCCTGATTCCAAAGCTGCTGCTTTTTTTTTATTATTATTATTTTTTATTGTGCTTTGAGTGAAAGTTTACAAATCTAGTCAGTATCTCATACAAAAATTTATATACACCTTGCTATATACTCCTAGTTGCTCTCCCCCTAATGAGACAGCACATTCCTTCTCTCCATCCTCTATTTCCATGTCCATTCAGCCAGCTTCTATCCCCCTCTGCCTTCTTATCTGCCCTCCAGACAGGAGCTGCCCACATAGCCTCATGTGTCTACTTGAGCCAAGAAGCTCACTCCTCACCAGTATCATCTTCTATTGTATAGTCCAGTCCAATCCCTATCTGAAGAGTTGGCTTTGGGAATGGTTCCTGCCTTAGGCTAACAGAAGGTCTGTGGATGACAAATACATTTCATCTCAAGAGCCAACTCCAATTACTTGAGGATGCTACCTAGGGCCACCATTTTGAGGAGGAATCTGAGGCTGCATCTAGGTTCAGTAGGCAAGAGTGCATGATTGATTGGTGATGTCTGCCACAGGTGCAGGAGGAGGGAATGGCAGGGTTCTGCCAACCCTAGGAGTAGGTGACATTGCAATATTAGGCTTCTCATCCTGGACTCTTTCTCTCTCACCACACTGCTTCCAAACTCTAGTAGTCCTAGAGTTCCTGCCTCAAGAATGAGAAGGCTTATGACAAAGTTGATAAGCACTGCCAAGTTGGAGGTAAGCAGAGCGCTGTTAGAAAGGAATTAAATGCACAATTGGTCATTCCAGAATCTTTCGTCAATCACACACTGCTCAGTATCACTTGCAAGTAGGAAGTATATCAGTATGTTAGTGACAGGGAGACAGATACTTCAAAATTAATGATCTGTTCTGAATGGCATGACATGATCTTTTGGCAGCAGACTCATCTTCGTAACCATGTATATACTGGGGTTATGTGACTTGGGTTATCCCAAGTACCTTGTACACATATCTTCCCAGAGTCCACACCTAAAGCAGATAAGAGTGGCCTGAAATATGTGCTATGTGATCGCAGAACTGGAGACAGCTACCTAGAGAAATATTTGATGCCAATTATCCACGAAGCTGAGCTTCCATCTGCACAGAATGGAACATGGCCTGTGTTTACAGGGCCTGGCCACACCATGGCTGGGACTCTTGGAGTCAAATCAGTGAGCCCACTAAGGATTATTGCATCATGAGCAAGGCCTGTAAACTGCCTCATATCACACGTGCTCCACACAGGAATAATACTAGGCATTTCCACTTTCTCCCTTTTGCCTGGACATGCTCTGCAGGGTGCTACATAATAGGGGCTTCATTGGTGGCCCAGTGGTAGAATTCTCTCCTTCCATATAGGAGACCTGGATATGATTCCCGCCCAAAGCACCTCATGCATAGCCACTATCCACCCGTCAGTGGAGGCTAACTTGTTGCTATGATGCCGAACAGGTTTCAATGGAGCTTCCAGACTAAGATGAACTAGGAATAAAGGCCTGGTGATCTACTACTAAAAATCAGTCAGTGAAAACCCTATGGATCACAACAATCTGCAACTGATCACGGGGATGGCAAAGGACTGGGCAGCATTCCATCCTGTTGCGCATGGGGTTGTCATGAATCAGGGGCTGAACCTACGGCAGCTGACAACAACAACTAAACATGGGCCCTGAGTTCAACTGAACTCCGGCCCAGTTTGGGAGACATGACTAACATACCTCTTACCAAGGCATGCAATGCCCACCACAATCTGCCCCAAAGAACATCTTTCTAGCTTCATCTTCCTTCTCTCCCCAGAAGCAGCCTATCTTTATGCCAAACATGCTGAAGTTTTATAATCCCCCTCATATTTTGTGTTGGTTCACATCCCCATGCCTTTGCTACCTCTCCCAGGCCACCTGGCAAACAGCTCTTCATGGCTTTGATTCCTGTCTGTGTCCCTCACCGGCTATGAGGCCCTGGGCAAGTGACCTAACTGTTCTGTACCAGCGTCTTCATCTTAAAAAGGGGGTAATAACAGTTTCACCTCCTGGGGTTGCTGTGAAAATGAAATGAGTTAATACATACGAAGCACTTAGAAGCGTGCCCAGCATTTAGGAAGTGCGAGACAAAAGTTAGTAATTACTATTATTACTTATTCTTCAAGACTCGACTTAAACATTATCTCCACCAGGAAGCATTGCAAAAAAGACCATGAACAAAATCAAAAGACAAAAATTACCCAGAAAAGATACCTGTGGCACGTATGACAAAGGACCAATTTCCTTAATTTATGGAGAACAAATACAAATCTATAAGAAGACAACAAGTCAACAGAAAAACACCCAGGGGATATGAACAGGTAGTTCACAGAAAAAGTAATACAAGTGCCTGATAAGCAAGAAAAGACACCTAATTTCACGCATAATTATGCAAGTAAAAGCAGCGAGAAGAGCTCATATTTTTTGCCTATCAGATTGGGCAAAAAGTTTAATAACACCTGGGGCTATTAAATCCGCAGTTGGGAAAACTAACCATTTATATATTCCTATGATGGGAGTAAAGATGTCTGCAGGCATTTCAGCAGATATTCTGTAAAAAATTTTGTCGGAACTAAAAATGTGCATTTCTTTGATCCAGCAATTTCCCTCCTGTTTACAGCTGTCCTCACAAAACAAAAGCCATGTATTTCATGACTGTGTTCCCAGTTTCTAGAACTGTGCCTGGCACTCAGCAGGTGCTCAAAAACTATTTGTCCACTGAACACGTGAACCAAAACCTTCATCGCAGCAATGTTTGTAATAGACCAAAACTGCAAACAACCCACATGTCCAGCAACAGGGGAGAATTTAAACAAATTACTGTACACCCTTTCAATAGAGAATTCTGCAATGTTAAAACCAATCAAGACAATTTCTAATACATAAGGTGAATAAAAACACCAACACAGAACAATAAGCATTGTATGTGATTACTGCTAGAAATAAAATACATGTATACATACATATTCAAATATTCTAGTATACACTTTTTTTTTTCCTGGAAGAGTACCTTAGAAGCTGTTGATAATTTCCTTGGGGAGAAAGACTGGGGCAGAGAAGGAGGCAAGGAGGGATAATTTTAGATTTCAGTACCTAGCTTTCTGTTTGATTTTCTTGTGTGCACGTATTGATTTTATTTCAGAGTATAAATAAGAGTGCATGTGTTTTGTAGTAGCTGCCCAGGATCTCCAAGGTCACCCTGTCTACCTCTCAGCCTCCTTCCCGGCTGCACCCTGCTTCTCACTTGATGCTCCAGCAACGCCAACAGTGAGCAGTTCCCCACACACCTGCCCCAGCTCCTGCCGTCTGGCCCCTCCACTCTCCCTGTTCGTAAGGCTAGGCGAGTGCCCGCAGCGGGGCTCTCACAGTGCCCTCTGCACGTATCTGCCCACGCACATCTGCGGTGTCCTGGGAGGGTTACATTTGTTTGGGAGGGCACAGATGTCAGAGTTCCTTAGGGCCGGATTGTGCTTCCCTCGTCTTTTTGGCCCCAGCCCTGAGCACAGTGCTTCTCATATGAAAAAAAAACAAAAAACCTGTTGTCACCAAGTCGATTCCGACTCATAGCGACTCTATCGGACAGAGTAGAACTGCCTTATAGGCTTTCCAAGGAACAACTGGTGGATTTGAACTGCAGACCTCTTGGTTAGCAGCCATGGGTCTTAACTACTGCACCACCAGGGCTCCCCTCTCACATGGGGGACTCTCAATAAATGTTGCATAGGTAGAGATTGGGGAAAAAGATAGCTTTGTCTGAAAAGTTATGATAAAACCTCTTTCTTAAATCCTTTGATGACGGCCACTTTATATTCTCACATAAGAAGAGAATAGTACTAATTGCAAAGCTGAATATTTGACTAAAGAGAGCTGCTCACCCACTAGCAACTGGTTCCAGCACCAAAAGAAAAGAAAAGAAAAAGAAAATCACTCCCAGATTGAGCAGCCCCTTTTTGAGTATCTCTTGCTCCCTCAGGCTGTTTTGGCTTCTGTCCCCAAGCCCATCCCAAAAGCCAGAGCAGCCCTAGCAAGGTGGCCAAGTCTTGGAAGAGAAAGGGATTTAGTAGTTTATTCATTCACGTACTGAGCACTTGCCGTGTGCCAGGCACTGAGCCAGCTGGAGGAGTCACATAAGCAAACAAAACTATGTCCTTGCCCTCAAGGACCTAGTCTCATTGGAGAAGAGGGAGTTGGAGAAAGAAGCAAAATTGGAGCAGAAGTAGAGAGGAAAAAAATCATTGCCCATTAGGGGTCCCAAAGCCTGGTGATGTCCAAATCAAGACACAGCTTCACCTATGATGAACTTTCTATCCCTTCCGAGGGAATGCCCAGGGGGAGCTGAGGGAGAGTTAGAAGATGCCAGGGGCACTAGAAGATGCTGCTGCAAAGAATCTGTGGGCACAAATGGGCTTCCTGGGAAGGGGACCACCCTGGAGGGGGAAAAGGAACAGCTGATCAGGATAGAGTCAAAAGTTTCAAGGCCAAAGAGGCAAAAGGCATAGAGTCAACGACAGCTTTGTGGCTGCCCTTGACGTGGTTTTCTGGCAATTATGTGGGGATTTAGTTCTCCCATAAAGGGAAGGCATACAGTACATGGATCGGACCAGTCGGAAGTCTGAGGTCCTGAGACATCTGTACCTTACAAACAGGTGCTATGGGCGGAGGCTGGGTCAGGGGTAAGGAATGGGGGGTGTGTGTGAGGTTGAGTTGGGAAAAGCTTCAGACCCGCTACTCTACTTTCTTGAGCTACTTCCTATTCTACCTCCACCCCTTACCCCTCTCTGCTCTCCCCTGGCCTCTGAAGCATGAAGGTCACTGTGACTTTGGCACCAACAGTCTGACTGGTTTCAACAACACGGCTCTGGCTCTGGAGATCAGCTGAGGCAGGGTGTGAAGCAACAGTGAAAACATGGGCACAAGAGGCAGCCACAGGGGGACGGGACAGCATCTAATCCCTGCTCTGCTATTCACCTGCTGTGTGACTTTGGGCAGGTAACTGCTCTCTCTGCAGGTCATGCTAAATATATAACACTGAGATGCCTTCTGCGTAAATATTTTCTATAGATTCTAAACTTCATGTGTGTTAAACACTTCTAGAAGCACTATAGGTTACCCAGAGAGAATAAAGGTTTGCTAATTTTTTAAAGGAAGGCAATTTAGCAAATACATCTTTCACATCTCATCAGGTATTTTGTAAGAAATAATTGGAACACCTCCCCTGTAGTTTCTAACTCGATCACACCACATTTCTCTATGACATGTTAGACAATCGCGTTAATGTTTTGGAACAACTTGTGTAAATAATATTAACACCAACACGTTAAACAACATTGGTGTATTTGCTCCCTTTACCCTCGGCTCTGAGGAGGTAGGTACTGTCATTTCCATTTGTTGTTGTTAGTTGCCATCGATTCGGCACTGACTCATGGGGTCTTAAGTATAACAGAATGAAACGTTGCCTGGTCCCGCAATCACAGCAACACGAAAGCTACTACAACATGACAAACAGACAGGTGGTGGCCATCCCATTTACAAAGAGAAAACAGACGCTGGGAGAGATTAAGAAACTTGGCCAAGGGCATACCATGAGTAAATGGCAGAGCTAAGATAAAACCCCATGGTAGTCTAACTCCAGAACTTGAATACTTGACTAAGAGTTACTGCCTTTTCTGGAAATAATTATGGGCGGTTTAGAAAGAGTAAATAATTGTTACGTGAACTGAGCATAACAAAATGGCTGCTGATCTAAGCAGTGCTTTCTCCTCTCTTACCAGTTTTATTTTCCAATGAAACGAGCTTCCTGCTGCCAGCTCCTGACTCAGTCACTCTATAGATTCTTGCTACACAAACTCGCAAGGACCAACACTTGTGCTGACCCACCTAACGGCCCTGTTTGCCCACACTCCTTATGCCAGATTCACTCTCTTTATGGAAACAGTCATGAGCAGCTTTTCACAGGAAGGGAAACGGACCCATGTGACAACATCGCCCAGAATTTGGATATCACGTTCCGCTGTGCTAAAGAAACCTTGCTAACAGCCCTCAGCGGTGTTTGTTTTGTGGTTGCTATTTAAACTCAGGGGCTGCTGAGCTGCTTGATCAGATAAAGGGATAGATGACAGGTATTGTCATTTCCATTTGTTGCCGTTAGTTGCCATTGAGTTGGCACCTTCCAGAGGTCCGTGTGCCACCAACCAGGGAGTTGTTTCTCTGTGGCTGAGACCTGGACTCCAGGGTGGAAGTAGGCTCTTAAGCCACCTGGGTGGCCCCAGCACTGCCTGCCACTGGTCCCACAGAAGTCCTGGAACCAGCAGTGTTACCTCCCAGGGCCAAGTGGCAGGAAGAGAAGGAGAGAGGTCTGGCTTAGCGTCGCGGGTTTACAAACCACTGATCTGAGGTCCCAAAGCAACGTTCTGCTCACTGACCTGGAGCAAAGGAAAGGAACTTGATTGATGCAAGCTGGTGGAGGTCACAGGTAACGCATCAGACTCTAGTACGAAGTCAATGATTGCAAACAACTTTTTAAAGAAAATAATAGAATTGAATGCATAGCTGACATAGGGGCAGATCTTATAGACTGCTCAAAGAGGAGAGAAATCTGGATTAAGTGTTCCCTAAAATAGAGTCACTATGAGTCGGAATTGCCTTAACAGCAGTGGGTTTGGTTTGGCTTTTGGAGGATAGCCCTGGAGTCCTAGTGGTATAGTGGTTAAGAGCTTGGCTGCTAACCACAAGGTTGGCAGTTTGAATCTACCAGCCAATCCTTGGAAACCCTTTGAGGCAGTTCCAATCTGTCCCGTAGGGTCATTGTGAGTCAGAATTAACTTGATGGCAACGAATTTGTTGTGACTTTTTAGGATATCCCTGGAAGGGATATCTGTTGAGACTTTCCTACCTGCTAAAGAAAATTAGAATTGCCACCGCCAGAAGAAAAGAGGCCTCAGCCAACTCTCATGTTGCTGATGAGAAAGCTGAGGCCCAGAGAGGGAAAAGACTTGCCCAAGGATACACAGCAGATGAGGGGATGGGATCCAGTCTTCCTGACTGCTGTTCCAATGCTTTTTTCCACTTCCTCTCATGGTCTCAGCAGTTCTCTCCCTTTGGCCCTGAGAACCCATTACACCATTTCTCAGTGTTTACACGTAAATGCAGAGGCTGTCTTGGTGGCTACCTGCATTGTTCCTAGTTATTCGGCCTGAGTGGTGGCGACAGAGCTTGCCATCTAAGCTATTTCTCGTACTAGACCAGCAGCATCAGCATCACCTGGGAACTTATTAGAGTTGGAAACTCAATCCAGACCCACTCAACCAGAAGCTCTCAGTGTGGGGCCAGCAAACTGCGTTTCAACAAGTTTCCCAGGAGATTCTGTTGTGCTAAAGTTTGAGGAGCATTGTCTAAGAGGACACACTTAGCATCAGTGGATCAAACTGACAGGAATAGAGATAAGGAAGGACAGTGTTACCAGGATTATTGTCCTGCCATAGAAAGTGTCCTCTGAGGGCTTGGTGAGTTCCCGTGACACTGGATCTGTTCACACAGAATGTATAGTTGATGTAAGGGGCAGAGACATAAGGGGCTAGTCAGGAGGCTGGGAAGGGGGACCTGCCCTGGCAGGAGATTATTCAGTTAGATCACCGCTAAGGTCTCAGCAACTCCAAGAGTCTATGACCATTTCTGCATGATAAACAGTCTAGGAAATATGATTGTTTTCTAGAATGTAAACTCTACAAGGCAGGGTTTTTTATTGTTTGTTTGTTTGTTGTTTTTTTCATTGTTGTTCACTGCTATATAAAAACTTATGGTTTTAAAAAAATAAAAAATCAACTCTAGGAGACCAAATGGTCAACAATTACTCTAAAGCAAAGGGAAGAATGTAAGGGGGCAGGGAAGCTAGAGTACCAGAAATGATACAACCAGAACAAAATGAATGAGAATGATGATACAGTGTGAAAAATGTAACCAGTATCACCAAATAAGTAGGACAGAAATTGTTAAAATGGGAACCTAATTTGCCATGTAAACTCTCACCTTAAACACAATAAAATATTAAAAAAAAAAAAACCTTTTTGGAGCACACTTCTACTCTGATACACATGGAGTCAACTCGGTGGCAACTGGTTAACTGGTTATAGACCCGTTGCCTAGAGCAGCCCACAGCCTGCTTTGGTAAATAAAGTTTTATTGGGACACAACTATGCTTGTTTATTTACATATTGTCTGTGGCTGCTACGACAGAGTTGAGTACTTGTGACTGACCATCTGGCCCACAAAGCCTAAGATGTTTACTGTCTGGCCCTTTACAGAACAACTTTGACAATCCCTGGCCTAGAACATGGCCTATATCCCAGCAGATGCTCAATAAATATTGGATGAATAAATGAACGACTTTCTCTGCTGGCGTCACAGAAGTACTGTATGCGTGGTTTGGAGGGAGAAGTTGTAGAGGTATAGAGGATGTGGGCATGGGATTCAGAATTGAGCAGACCTGGACTGGAGTCCTGGCTCCACCATCTACAAGTGTTGGGATCTTTGGCAAATTATTTGGCCTCGTTTGTAAAACAGAAATAATACTAGCTATTTATTGATTAGTCTATTTATGATGAAGAATCAAATCACGTACTCTACAGAAAGCACAGAGACTGGCATAAGTAACTGCTGAATAAACGCTACCTTGTTATTATTGCAGTGGTTAAATATTTGGCTGCTAACTAAAAGGTCAGCGTTTTGAATCCACCAGCTGCTCCTTGGAAACCCTTGTGGGCAGTTCTACTCTGTCTGTAGGATTGCTCTGAGTCGGAATTGACTCGATAGCAATAGGTGAGGTTTTTGACTTGTTATGAATGAGGTCCCTGGGTGATGCAAACAGTTTGTGCTCAACTACTAGCTTAAAGGTTGGCGGTTTGAATTCACCTAGTGGCACCACAGAAGAAAAGCATGGCAATCCACTTCCATTAAGATTGCAGCCAAGGAAACCCTATGGAGCAGTTCTATCCCGTAACACATGGAGTCGCCATGAGTCAGAATTGACTCTATGGCAACAGGTTAGTTATTAATGACTTTGAAGAGTCTTTGGTGAGAGAGGTTCATATAGACAGATTTGGACTCTATGGAAGTGGGATTTGGCAGTCAGAAGGCTCCACAAGGTTTACCACCACACCAAAGGTCTCCATACAAGGAGGGGAAAGGGCAAGTTCAGAGATGATCTACTAAGCAGCTCAACATTCAGACTTGTAGAAAGCTACTGGTCAGCAATTTACATAAGATGATCTTAAAGGTAGTGAATGAATAGGCAAGATTTAATCAGCTATAGGCCTTCTGGGTCTGGGTTTTTTAGACTTTCAGGTGTCGGGTTTTGATTTGTTTTTTCCCAATAGTTAAAAATACTGATCCATCTATATTCTCTCACCTCGCTCCCCCCATGACCAGCTGCATAAAACTGGCTGGGGTTAGGGATGTACATACAGCCTGAGGCCATGGGAGCCCTTGGGAACTCTTTCTTTAGGGCTTAGAACCCTAGAGAGACTCCCCTTGGCCCTATTTACCAGGTGACAGTTGAGTTCTTTAAGAAGGAAGTGTTTTCTTGAACAGTGCGAGAGTGGTCCCTTTATTTTGTGGGTGGTGGTAATTCACCCACACTTCTGTCCCATGCAGGAACCCTTAACATGCCCTAGGTGTTCTGGCAGAAGTCTCCAAGCCCTCCAATTCCCTAGGTTAAGCCAAAAACAAAAGGAAGATGCAAATCCACACTGGCAGGAGGCTGAGTCACAAACATGTTGTAACCAAGGACTGAAAAAGCCTGTGTTTATAGCTTCCCTGATTCTGAGGCTTTGCAAATTACCTCACAGGCCTGTTTCCAATATATCAGTACATCAGTTTTCCTCACTCATGGTGGAAAAAAATGCGACAATTACCAGAACTCTTAGAGACTGTGCTGGCAAGTGCAATTTTGTAGTGAGAAGGACACCTGGAAGTTGGTCCCTTTTTCTTATCTACATGTGTTGAATGAACCCCAATCTCTAGCCCTCAAACCACAGCACTTGTTAAGAACGGCTCATCTTTACCATGTAGAATTCAGTTATGGGTATCTCTGGGGTCTGAGAATCTGCTGTGTGTATTCCCAAGACTAGAGGTTTAATCAAAAGGAAAATTGAAGAGGCATAACGCATGCTTTCATGCCTTCATGTTTTTTTCCTGCTTATATACACACCAGGGTCCAGGACACTGTATGGTAATCCACCCTCCTGAGCAACCTATATGCAGAGAGAAATGCAGAGTTTTCTGTCTCTGAAGTTCTTCCCTTTAACCTCCAACCCATAAGCATCAGCTACCAGACTGCCACCCACCACCAACCACCTTCCAAGATAGCCACAAATTTTTGTGTCCCACTGGTAGCTCCAACATTTCGGTACAGCCTTCCGGAAAGCATAATGCATGCCCAAAGCGCTCCCATAAACATCCAAATTCCAAATCATATGAGGAATGATTCTTCGAGTGTAAGAGCTTGACAAGTGATGGAGTATGGTAGGAACTCTGAGTGAGAAGGTCTGGAGTAGTTCCCAGTTCCATTGTCATGCCTGAATTTATAATCTACCTCATCCTCCTCCTGTGTCTCTTCCCATCCGCATATTGGACTCACTCCTTTCTCTCAAACAGTTAAGCTTTGAGGTATCTTACATTCAGTATTACACAGTGACTTAGCCAAAAACATGGGCGATCCCCAATCTGGAAATTCCTTGTCATTGATTGAAAAAGAAACAAATCCTTGGTTTGCCTGCAGTGTAGTGACAACATAGGCAGTATTCATCTGGGTGAAGTGGGACAAGAAAGAGAGTTGGCAAACTCTCTGGATCCTTCCCTTTGACTCAACTGTTTCTTGGTCACCCTTTGAATTGTCTTAATGTAGATCAGGGTCAAGGGCATTATGAACCTTAACGAGAAGGTGGCTTTTCTTCAGGAGGTAGAAGGCTCCCATATAAGTCTAGAGGATTTAGTTAACAACAACAGTATATGAGACTGCTAAATTCTACAGAGACCTCCTGTAATCTTTTGTACAAAAGCCTCATGAAATTAACACAGCCTTTCTGTAGGTGACACTATGCCTAGAACAGGGCTGGCCTCTTCAGTACACAAGGCATGGAGTCTCTACTTGTTCTTGATGAATATCCACACCCATGAATCTGAATGCTTTGCTCTGCTTATCTTGACTAAAGTCATATTTGATCTAGATAAGATCAACTTCCCCTGCCACCGCCTCCACAAGGATTTGCCCTCATTTTTTGTGGTGCAAATGGTCAACACTCTCAGCTGCTAGCTGAAAGGCTGGAGGTTCAAGTCCACCCAGAGTTGCCCTGGAAGAAAGGCCTGTCGATCTACCTCCGAGAAATCAACCATTGAGAACCTTATGGAGCACAGTTCTACTCTGACACACACAGGGTTGCCATGAGTTGGAGCTGACTCCCTGGCAACTGGTTACTAGTCCTCTCTGAATAACCAAGCCCCTTCCTGCCCTTTTCTGGCATTCTCACCCTAAAACCAGTGATGGCACGTCAACCAGCAGCCCTCATTGTGCCAAGCCAGCCTCAGTCTCTCTACAACACTCCAGATTATGCCCTGGAGTTCTCCTCTGCTTCAAGGGTTTTTGTTTTTTTTTCAAGGGTTTCACCTGTTCCCCCATTGGCTTGGTGCTTTCTGTCCCTCGCTTACCTCTAACTCTTCTCCCAAGTCGCCTGACCAGTCTTCTGCTTTCCTGTTCTCTGCCATGTATGTTTCTTCTTCTACAGAGCCCTGGTGGTGCAGTGTGGTTAAGCTCTTGGCTGCTAACCAAAAGGTAGGTGGTTGAACCCACCAGCTTCTCTGCAGGAGAAAAGACCTGATAGTCTGCCTCCGTAAAGATTACAAGCTTAGAAACCCTATGGTTTCCTGCATAAACTTTCACCAAAAACACAATAAATGTGTCATCTCCTCAAAACCTTCTTTTCTCTGAGGCTTTCCTGGGCAAGTGAGAGGAGGCCTAGTGTCACCACTCCACTATGGCTGATCTTTCAGTCTCTGCTCCAAAAACACATTTAACTGGAAAGAAGCCAGACCAGCATTAGAGAAAAAAGGTGGGTGTGTGTGTGGGGAGAGTGAGGTGTGGAAGGAGACAAGATCACTAGGAAGGAGAGGGTGACATCTCTCCACCTTCATCTCCCACCCAAGCAAGACTATTGGGGACTGAGCCAGACAACTTAGTGAACCCTGGGAGGGCAAGAATCAGGGTCCAAGTATCTGGAATACCCCTAGGTTGAAATCCCCACCTTTATATTCACATACATTTATTTACTGAGTAAGTGAGAGGTCATTATAGAATGTGGCTTTTTTTTTTTTTGCCTGATTCCTACCCCACCTGGCCCACAACCTTTGATTTTCTTATTTATTTCTCCCCACTTATTAGGCCACCACCTGTCAGTCTGTCGTACTATGGTGGCCTGCATGTTGTTATGATGCTAGAAGCTATACCAACGGTATTTCAAATACCAGCAGAGTCACCCATGGTGGACAGGTTTCAGTGGAGCTTCTAGACTAAGGCAGACTAGGAAGAAAGGCCTGTGACCTGCTTCTAAAACTTAGCCAATGAAAAACCTGTAGATGATGACAGAACATTGTCTGGCTTTTGTTTTTGTCTTTTTTAAAAATATATATATATATTTTGTGTGTGTGTTTTTGGTGAAGTTTACACAGGAAATTAGGCTCTTATTTAATAATTTCTATACATACTGTTCAATGACATTGGTTACATTCTACAATACATCAGCATTCTCGTTATTTCCATCGTGGTTATTCTGTTTCCATTAATCTAGCTTCCACGTCCCCACTTGCGTTCTCATCTTTGGTCTAGGGTAAATGTTTGCCATTTGGTCTCATCTAGATGATTATTTTGAGGAGCACAGTACTCACAGGTGTATTATTTATTTTATGGGTCAATCTGTCATTTGGCTAAAAGGCAATCTCTGGGAGTGGTTTGAGTTCCAAGTTTAAAAAGTATCTCAGGGCAATAGTCTCAGGGGTTCATCTAGTCTCTACCAGTCCAATAAGTCTGAAATTTTTTTTGGAATTTCAGTTTTGTTCTACATTTTTCTTCCATTCTATCTGGGATCATCTATTGAGTCCCTGATTGGAATAGTCCGTAGTGGTAACTGTGCACCATCTAGTCCTTCTGGTCTCAAGATAGGTGACGCCATTGTTCGTGTAGACTATCGGCTCTGTAGACTAATTTCTTCTTTGAGTTTTTGGCTTCCTTCTTTCTCTTTTCCAACTCACTTGCTTCAGACACGTGCTCAGGAGGGATCAGTTGCTGGAGGAGGACCTCATACTTGGTAAAGTAGAGGGCCAATGAGGAAGGGGAGAACCTTGGCAGATACATTGACATGATAGCCACAACAATGGACTCAAATACGCCAGTGATTGTGAGGATGATGCAGAACCGGGCCTTCTTTGGTTTTGCTGTACATAAGGTCACCGTGAATCAGAGTCCACTTGATGGCAGCTA
Organism: Loxodonta africana; assembly: GCF_030014295.1. NCBI lineage: Eukaryota > Metazoa > Chordata > Mammalia > Proboscidea > Elephantidae > Loxodonta > Loxodonta africana. Next base: position 159,178,652 of record NC_087344.1, on the reverse strand, counting down.
ACAATAACAACTTTTAGCCCATACTAATTTATTTTTTTATTACCCTCCACCAGAGTCATTTCTGGAACAAGATGGGTGTTAATCACTACTACTTACCTATTCTCCTTCTTCTGCTCCCACTCATCCAAATAAAGGCAAATGTCCCCCAAACAACCAAGTACATACACCAATGAGCAGCTGGAGGCACAAAATATGGTCTGTGTCCACAAATAGCCTGAGGTGTTCATTCAGGGGAGTTGAGGATAAGCATACTGACACGTACATGTCCATTCAGAACACTGGGTGAGAGGGTTCCTAGAGCATGCTCTCCTGAAGGAGGGTGAGTGGGATAGAGGTGAGGGCTGAGTCAGAAAAAGAGGGAGGGAGGTGACTGGAGAGGTCTAGTAGGTATTAGAAAGTCTAACTTGCTCCATATGTTTCTATAATGATCTCAAATCCCACAAGGTATAAGACGCTATTGAAGACACTTTCAAAATACACGTGTATAAGCACTCATGATAAGAACTTAGAAATGTATCTACCTTCATGAGGTTCTCTAACATTAACTGTAAGCCAATAGAAATCTGTAAGTCATGAGAAAGCTGTTTAGAAAGTTTCTGAAATTAGACATAAAAACATAGAAGCTTGTGAAACATGTAAAGAACGTAAACAACCTTTAAGTTAAATTGACTTTGACCTGACACACTATGACAAAGAAAATGTAACATGGTTAATCTTTGTATCCAGGGCTTCTAACCAGTTCATTCGGGTTCTAACCCCTGCTGAGAATTTGCATTTCTCACAAGTTTCCAGGAGATGCTAATGCTGCTGGTTAGTGACCAACTCTGAGGACCATTAGTAGAGCAGTGATTCTCAAAATTTATTATACATATGATCACATAGGGATCTTGTTAAAACATAGATTCTGATTCAGCATATCTGGGGTAGAAATGAAATTCTTAGCAGGGGTTCATACTAGAATGAACCAATTTGAAGCCCTGTTGTAAACTAGCCTTGAGACATTACTCTAAACAACCTCCCCAATTTCTAATCTTGAAGAAAAGATGCCTCTTTCTGCTAATCTCTAACCTGGGAGAAAACTCATAACATACTGGTCTTTGACATCACACTGGCCCTTGACATATGGAGCCAAGACGCAGGAGCAGATTAACCAGTAAGCTAAGTATACACAGGATTACTTTCTAATCTGTAGTGTACAATTTCAAATGGGTACCCAAAATTACTCTTGGTGACACAGTGGTTAAGAAGCTTGGCTGCTAAGCAAAAGTTTGGCAGTTCGAATCCACCAGCTGCTCTTTGGAAACCCTATGGGGCAGTTCTACTCTGTCCTATTAGGTCACTATGAGTTGGAATTGACTCGATGGCAATGGGTTTGTTTGGGTTACCCATGTGAAATTGTGCACTACAGATTAGTAAGTAAGCACAAGTAAGCCTGTGTATACCTTGCTTATTGGGTAGTCTGTCCCTGCTAAGGTGACAAATTCACATATAAACCCTACATTCCTACTCAACCCTGAAGAAGGCAGCAGCAAACACCAAGAAACTGCTGAGACTGCCTGAGGCTGCTGACCTTGAACCCTAGCTACGAGAGACTTCTGCCAAGTTCGAGTTGTGGTAAAGCTTTCTTCCTGAGATCTCTCATTAAAAGTAAAAGGCTCAAGTCTAAAGATTTGAACTCTAACCATTGAACTACCATTGTAATTATTAATTCTGACTCTCAAGTTCTAAATGGATGTTGTGAGTTCTTCGTTGTGTGCCTTGCCGTGACTACCTTACGATAAACTAAACGAGTTTATGCATGACAAACCTGAGTATCTCCCAATTTTCTAAGATTAAACCCTCCATGACATAAGTGATCAGGGAAGAGACCCCAGAAGGATATTGTTTGGTCGATATTTTTATTCTGGTCGTTAGGTGTGTGTTCAGATAGATTTGTGTATCTTACACTACAAACCTTTCCAGGACAGGAGTGGGCCCATACCTGGTACTGCCCTGTGATCCATCAGACACATAAAGGCCTACTGATGGTAATGACAACTGTGGGCAATGATGTTGTGTTCATGGGTTTGTTCACTGGCTAAATGACCCGACTCTCAGACTATGAGTATCTTTAAATGCCCAATGAATTTCAGAGCAATATCATAAAATACACTTTCTCTTGGATTTTACTGAAACAGAGCTCCTCACCTGGCTGAAACGGTTTTGGTGTTGTCTTACTTAATGACAGAAGATGTGCTACTTGAGCTCCCAAATAGCCTCTTTGACCTTAGAATTGCTGAGATGAGATTTCTACAACTTGAAGATGCCATGATATGATGCTATGTCTTCACTGGTTGTTTCCATGTTTGTCTCCCTCAAGAGCAGAAAGGGCCTGAGCACTATTTGTCTTTACATCTCTTGAGTTTAGCATCATGCTAGATCATCATGGGTGCTCTAGAAACACAAAATGAATGAGTAAGTGAGTGATCATGGCCCAAAGAGTAGAGTCCAGCACAGCCTCCAACCCCCATAGTGTACCCCTCAGTGGCACCTTGGGAGAGTGCCAAGACTCTGCTTGACAGCAGTGTAGAGCTCCCTACACCTGGAACCTGCAGACATTTGAGTTTATAATCTCTGAGGTAGACACTATTATGATGAGTATTTTATGGGTGATAAGACTGAGGCCCAGAAATGTTATGACCTTTATCAGGTTCACACCGCTAGCAAGAAAAAGAGCCAAGCCTGCTTTTTCATACTCCAAAGCCCAGGGTTTTTTTTTTTTTTTACCATAGTTAAACTCTGCACACTTACCTACTTACTAGCTTTGTGACCATTGCTTCATCGCTGAGCGCTGAGGCTGAAGTTTCCCCATCTGTAAAATGGGGATAATAAAACCTACTTAAAATAAGATTCAAATTAGTGAAATTCAATGATGTACAGGAAGCAATGAGCAGAGAAAATGGTAGCCATGCTTTCCAAAGGGATTACCCTTAAAATTTGAAATAAAGAGACAGATGGAAAGTTTTTGTTTTTGTTTTTCTGGGTCTATATGTTTATTCAGCTCTTCTGAGTTTTTCAAGTGTGTAATTTCCTATGACCAATGACATTTTCTTACATGACCATAGTATTATATCAGAATTGGAAAATTTAACATGGATGCAATACTGTTATCTACTCTAGAATCCATTTTCAAATTTCAGCTATTGTCCAAATAACGTCCTTTTTAGCTATTTCCCCTAGTCCAAGATTCAATCACACTTTGCTTTCACTTGCCATGTCTCTTTAGACTCCTTAGTTTGTTGCAGCAACTCAGCCTTTCTTTCTGTTTCTTGACTTTGATGTTTTTGAAGTTATTGTTGTTAGTTGCCTTGGACAGAAGGAAAGTTTTCTTGCCTGAATCAACTCAGGGAAGTTTCAATCAACTCCTTGAAATGACTAAAGCAGTGATTGATTCTTTGATCCACTTGCTCATTCATTCATTCATTCGGCAAATACATATCAAGGACCCTCTACGTGCCAGTCAGTTCCAAGAGTTAGTAGAGCTTAGTTCTACTTTTAGTTCTACTCTGTCCTCCAGGGTCTCTGAGTTGGAATCAACTCTACCACAATGAGTTTAGTAGGAAAGTTCAGTGTGAGTTAGAAGGCTCGGATTTACATCCTCACTCTTATCTGCACTACCTGAGTGAATTTGGGCAAGTCACTTAACCTTCTTGGGCCTCGGTTTTCTCATCTTTAAAATGGGAACAATAATACCTAACCCACACAGATATTATCTTATTTAGATAAGATAATATACAAAAAAGGACCATGCCCAGTATCTGATACAATGAGCACAACTACTAAATCATATTGATTATTTCCATTATTGAACTACTCAGGGAGGGACAGTGGGAGCGGCCAAGCCCAGCTCAGTAGTAGCCTCAGCAATTGTTTAGAACTTAGATTGGCAGATTATTTACTAGGGGGGTGTGGGGTATAGAGGAAATATTTCATTCCCAACATCATTTAAAATTGCCAGTGCATGACAATAATGAAAAGCAAACCAACTTTTAGTTAATTATTTTTGTAAATTCCCTGCAGACAATGTATCCCCTTACTGCCGACACCTGGGACTGACTGCTCCTACCGCCCTGTCCTTGGTAAGAACGGAAGCACACATTTGTGCCAAAATATTCGGGCGGTAATCAGAATAAAAGGAGCCCTGATGGCACAGTGGTTAAAGTGATCGTCTGCTAACCAAAAGATCGGGATTTGAAACCACCAGCAGCTCCGCAGGAGAAAGACGTGGCAGTCAGCTTCCATAGAGATTTACAGCCTTGGAAACCCTATGAGGTTGCTATGAATCAGAATTTATGCCAGGGCAGTGGGTTTGGGTTCATCAGAATAAGTTGGCACTGTTCTAACTCCCTTTAGAGTCTGCCAATGAAATCAATACGCTTCATTAGATAACAGCAAACATCTTAGTCAACCTAATTTTTTAAAAATTAGAGGTTTTCCCAATTTTTAAAAATGTTTATTGAAGAATAATAAACATAAAGGAAAGCACACATATCATACAGCTTACTGAATTTTCACAAGCAGCACATACCCACGGTATCAGAGCCCAGACCAGAAGTAGAACATTGCCAACACCCAGAAGTTCCCTTCAGGATTCTTATGGTAAGAACCCTTCTGTGTCTGGTGTCTTTCACTGAACATTACGTGTGTGAAATGATTCCACCTTTTGTGTGTGTTTATAGGTGGTTCATTCTCATTGTTGCATAGCACTTCATTGTATGACGATTCCACCATCTATTTATCCATTCGACTGTCAATGGATATTTGGGTTATTATCAATAGTTGGCTATCTGGCCAACGACAGGAAGAGATCTAAATTTGTGCCTATTTTGAAGAAAGGTGATCCAACAGAATGTGGAAATTGTTGAACAATATCACTAATATCACACGCAAGTAAAATTTTGCTAAGATAATTTAAAAACAGTTGTAGCGGTACATTGACAGGGAACTGCCAGAAATTCAAGCTGGATTCAGAAGAGGATGTAGAACAAGGGATATCATTGCTGATGTCAGATGGATCTTGGCTGAAAGCAGAGAATACCAGAAAGATGTTTACCTGTGTTTTACTGATGTTGCAAAGGCATTCGACTGTGTGGATCATAACAAATTGTGGTTAACATTGCAAAGAACTGGAATTTCAAAACAATTAGCTGTGCTCATTTGGAGCCTAAACATAGACCAAGAGACAGTCTTTTGCACAGAACAAGGGGATAATGTGTGGTTTAAAATCAGAAAATGTGTGCATCAGGGATGTATCCTTTCACCGTACTTATTCAATCCGTATGTTAAGCAGATAATCCAAAACCTGATGAAGAAGAACGGGGAATTAGGATTAGAAGAAGACTCATTAACAACCTGCGTTATGCAGATGGCACAACCTTGCTTGCTGAAAATGAAGAGGACTTGAATTGCTTCATAATGAAGAGCAAAGACTATACAGCCTTCAGTATGGATTATACCTCAACATAAAGAAAATAAAATCCTCACAACCGGACCAATAAGCAACATCATGATAAATGGAGAAAATAATGAAGTTGTCAAGGATTTCATTTTACTTGAATCCACAATCAATGCCCATGGAAGCAGCAGTCAGGAAATCAAACGACATATTGCATTGGGCAAATCTGCTGTAAAAGGCCTCTTTAAAGTGTTAAAAAGCAAAAATATCACTTTGGGGACTAAGGTGCTCCTGATCCAAGCCTTTATATTTTCAATCACCTCATATGCGTGTGAAAGCTGAACAATGAATAAGGAAGACCAAAGAAGAATTGATGCCTTTGATTTTGGCGTTGGTGAAGAATATTGAATGTCCTATGGACTACCAGAAGAACGAACAAATCTGCCTTGGAAGTGGTACAGCCAGAATGCTCCTTAGAAGCTAGGATAGTGAGACTTCATCTCAAGTACTTTGGACATGTTATCAGGCAGCAGGGACCAGTCCCTGGAGAAGGACATCATGCTTCGTAAAGTAGAGGGTCAGTGAAAAGGAGGAAGACCTTCAATAAGATGGATTGACACAGTGGCTGCAGCAATCAGCTCGAACATAGCAACAATTGTGAAGATGGCGCAGGACCAGGAAGTGTTTTGTTCTGTTGTACCCAGGGTAGCTACGAGTAGGAACCACCTCTTTGGCACCTAACAACAACATCAATAGTAAAGCTATGGATATCCTAGCACGTGTCTTCTGGTGAATATATGTACACATTTCTGTTGGGTATATACCTAGGAGTGGAATTGCTGGCTCATGGGAAATGTGTTCAGCTTAGCAGATACTGCCAAACAGTTTCAAAAGTGCTTTTGAAAAGATTTATGTTAAGAATTGCACTATCAATTAGTCATGAAACTAAAAAAACCAAACCCACTGCTGTTGAGTCTGTTCTTACTCATAGTCATTCGGAAGACGCAAATCAAAACTACAATGAGGTACCACCGCACCCCCACTTAAATAGCTATAATTTAAAAACAAACAAGCAAAAAACAGAAAATAACAGGTGTTGGCAAGGATGTGGAGAAATTGGAGCCCTTGTTCATTGTTGGTGGGAATGCAAAATGGTACAACCACTGTGGAAAACAGTTTCCTGGGTCCTCAAAAAGTTACCTTATCTTCACGCATGTAACGTGCACATTATACATTTTTTGCCAACCATGCAACCCTCTTGTACATTATTTTCTTAGGCATAGTATGCGTGTTATGTATGTGGGCACATTATTTACATGGGTGTGTTATTTGCAAAAAATACAGTAAACATAAAACTACCATATGACCCAGAAATTCCATCCATAGGTATATACCCACAGGAATTGAAAGCAGGAAGAGAAATAGGAATCTGTACACCAGTGTTCATTGCAGCACTATTCACAATAGCCTAAAGGTGGAAACAACCTAAATGCCCATCAATGGATGAATGAATAAACAAAATACAGTATATATGAACAATGGAAAATTACTCAGCCACAAAGTGAAATTAAGTCCTGACATATGCTACAACATGGACGAACCTTGAAAACATTATGCTAAGTGAAATAAATCAGTCACAAAACAAAAAATACTGTATGATCCCACTTATATAAAACAGGCAAATGTATAGAGACCAAAGCTCATTAGTAGTAAATAGGGGTGGAGGGGAGGAGGAAAAGGGGAATCATTGCTTAGGCAGCAGTGAGTTTTCGTTAATAACTATGGAATAATTTGGAAAAGTCTAATAGTAATGGTTTACAGCATTATGAATGCAATGAATGCCATTGAATTATACATGTAAATATTGTTGAATTGATCAATATTTTATTATATATATTTTTACCACACACACACACACACACACAAAATGGCACTATCCATTCTAAATCTCAGTCCCTTAACACTGAGTGAAGTAACAGGCTCCTAGAGAAAGTCATGAAATGGATGTTTCTTTTTAAATGAACCATCATCAGTGAACCTGGAAGCATTTTGAGGAGTCACTTGAGTTGAGCACTCTAAGAACCTGCTGGGAAGAACATGGGGCTCAGTTTCCCAGGCTCTCCTCTCCAGATTAAATACTCATACACTTTCCCCATAAGAGGTTCTTAGCCATCTTCAGTGGTTGTTGAAAAAATGGAGAGAGATTCAAAGAAAACAAAGGAAATAAAGGGGAGGATTCAAAGGCTGGAAAGGAAGCAAGCCAAGTTCTAAAGAAAGGTCATGAAATTTGGAGCCAACACTTGAAAGGAAATCTGTAAATCACAAAAAGAGAATGACCAGCTAAGCCCTTATTTTCTCTTCTTTGTGACTACTCCTTCAACACCAAACTCCTCAAAGAACCATCTTGAGGGTGATAATATGGCCATCTTCAGATAGGAACATTTCCTGTCTCTGTTCCTTATTCGGCCCTTCCTCCAAAGCTCTGCTCTGTCTGTCAAGGAGTTAGCTCACTGCCAAGATCCTGGTTCTCTCTCTTCGTCTTTAGATCTGTGTTAACACTGCCAATTAGCCTACTTAGACTGCACCTGAAACTCAACACCTTCAACTACTCTTTCTTGCTAAAACTGAGCCTTTGTTCCCCTCATTCCCCTTATTCCCCGCAATAGTTCTACTTCCACTGTCACCACCTTGATCCCTCCCACCATCATCTCTTACCTGGACTCTTACAACATCCTCCAACACACCTCCAGGCTGGCTTTTCCCAGACCTGTCTTTCCCACATCCTTAGAGACCTTTTTAAACTGTGAATCTGAACATGTCATCCCTCTACGTAAAACCTTTTGATGACTTTCTCTAAACCCTCAGAATCAAACCAAAACTCCCTAGTATGCTTAGCAAAGTCCTTCAAGTTCTGAAGCTGCCTACCTCTCCAACTTCATTCATCTCTCAACAGCCTTTCCCTGATGTTCAATGCCCAATCATGCGAGACTTCCTTCAATTCCTTGAATAAGCTACATGTTATTATTTAACTCAAAAAAAAAAAAAAAAAAAAACAGCTTTATTGGTATATAGTTCATATGCCATACCCAAACCCATTGCCATCGAGTTGATTCCAACTCATAGCTACCCTATAGGACAGAGAAGAACTGCCATACAGGGTTTCCAAGGAGTGGCTGGTGGGTTCAAACTGCCTACATTTTGGTTAGTAGCTGAGCTCTTAACCACTTTGCCACCAGGGCTCCTATACCATAGAGTCCACCCATTTAAAGTGTATGATTGTGTGGTTTGTAGTGTAGTTGCAGAGTTCCACATCCATTAGCACATTCAATTTCAGAATGTTTTCATCACCTCCAAAGCAAACCTTATACCCTTTAGCATTCACTCCCCTTTCTTCAACCCTATGCAACCACTAAGCTATATTCTGTCTGTAAATTTGCCTAGCTTACATATTTAATTCCTGTGTCATGTAATATATAACATAATATATATCTTATATATAATATATAATTGCACTATATATTATATATTAAATGACACGAGAAGCATCAAAAGAATATGGAAGGAATACACAGTCACTATAACAAAAAGAATTCGTCGATGTTCAACCATTTCAGGAAGTAACTGCTGTACTTCATTTGGTCACAGGGATTTATGCTTTTATTTTCTTCTAGAGTTTTATAGTTTTAGCTCTCACATTTAGGTCTATGATCCCTTTTTAAAGGTAATTTTTTTTATGTGATCTGAGGTAGGGGTCCGCAATTTCATTTTTTTGCTTGTAGATATTCAGTTGTCCCAGAACTATTTGTTGAAAAGACTATTCCTTACACCATTGGATTGTCTTGACAGCCCTGTCAAAAATCAATTGACCACAAATGTAAAGGATGATTTCTGAACTCTCTATTCTATTCCATTTATCTATATTTTCATCCTTATGACAGCACCACACTGTCTTGATTACTGCATTTTTGTAGTAAGTTTGGAAATCAGGAAGCATGAGTCCTCCAACTTTGTTCTTCTCTTTCAAGATTGCATTTCCCTTGCATTTCTCTATGAATTTTAAGATAAGCTTGTCATTTTCTGCAAAAAAAAAAAAAAGGCATTTGGATTTTAAGTGAGATTGCTGCCTTTTGGGGGACATTGGGAACACTGCCAATATTAAATGTTTCCATCCATGAACCTGTGATGCCTTTCCACTTGTTTAGGTCTTTAATTTCTTTCAATGATATTTTGTAGTTTTCAGTGTACAAGTCTTGCACTTTTGTTAAATTTATTCCTAAGTATTGTATTCTTTTTGATGCTATTGTAAGTGGAATTGTTTTCTTAATTTCATATTTGGGTAATTCAATCCAATCCTAGTTATAGAAATACAGTTGATTTTTGTGTATTGATCTCATATCTATAACTTTGCTGAACTCATTTATTAGTTCTAAAAAAATGTCTTTGTGTGTGAATTCCTCAGGGTTCTCCACATAAAAGATCATGTCATATGCAAACAGATGCTTTTACCTCTTCCTTTCCAATCCAGATGCCTTTTATTTATTTCTTTTTTCTAATTGCTCTGGCTAGAACTTCCAGTACAATGTTGAATAGCAGTGGCAAGAGCAGACATCCTTATCTTGTTTTTTATCTTAGGGGGAAACAGTCTTTCACCGTTACAAATTATATTAGCTGCGGGTTTTCCATAGATGACTATTATGGATTGAATTGTGTCCCTCAGAAATATGTGTTGGAGTCCCAACCCCTGTACTTGTGGATGTAATCTTGTTTGGAAATAGGGTTTGGTTTTTTGTTATGCTAATTAGATCATACCCAGGTAGGATGGGTTCTAAATCCATTCACTTCTAAGTTATAAAAAGAGCAGATTAGAGAAAGAGAAATGAACACATGGGAGAAGACAGATGGCATGTGAAGATTGTCAAGGAACCAAGTAATGCCTAGGGCTACCAACGAGGAAGGAATCGACATGGCCGAAACCCTGGTTTGGCCTTCCAGTCTCCAGAAGTGTGAGAAAATAAATTTCTGTTCTTTAAAGCAACCCATTTGTGGCATTTGTGTTACAGTAGCATTAGGTAACTAAGACAAGGGCCTGTATCAGATTAAGAAAGTTTTCTGCTTTTCTTAGTTTATTAGCTTTTTTTATCATGAAGAGATGTCGTATTTGTGAAATAGTTTTTATGCATCTAATGAGATAATCATATGGTTTTGGCCCCTTATTGATATTAGATTACACTAATTACATTGTATTCTATTACATTAAATGATTTTTGATGTCAAACCAATCTTGTATTCCTGGGATAAAGCCCACTTACACATGATGTATAATCCCTTTTATATTATAAAGATTTTTTTGTCTATATTAATGAGATATTGGCCTGAAATTTTCCTGTATGTCTTTGTCTGGTTTTGTTAACAAGGTAAGGTTAGAATGAGTTGGGAAGTGATCCCTCATTTTCTATTTGTGAAAAACTTTTGAAGAATTGGTATTAATTATTCTTTAAATGTTTGTCAGAATCCATCCTTGGGCCTGGGACCTTTTACTTAATTTCACACATGCGGTTCCCTCAACCAGAAGCACTTCTATCCCACCTCTCTCCAAGCCACCAAATCCCTCATTTGACTAATTCTTATTCATCTTTCAAGCCCCAGATTAGACATGACTTACTCCTGGAAGTTTGTTCAGGCCCACCCACCCTCTCAAGACTAGATAAGTTATCCCTCTTATGTGTTACCATAGTGCTCTATACGCCATCTCCCATAACATTCCTCATATATGATGTAATTGCCTTTTGTCTGTCAGTATCTCCCACTGACCTCTGAGCTCCCTGAGGGTAAGACCCATATTTAACACAAAGTTTAACACATAGTAAGCACTCAGTGTGTGAATTATATGCTTGTTGCAACAATTTCAAATAATCCACAAATATGTTAAATAAAACTTCCTCATCCCCATAATCCTGCTGCTGTGAGGTGAATATAGTTTGGTGTATATATCATTGCATACATTTTCTTTATAATTATTAATTGAATGGACATACTTCCTACCCTGAGAGTCTATAAGCCATTCTCCATCTTCAAGCCTTTATAACAGAGTTAGGAAGAAAATAATTGTAAACATGGAATAAATTGGGAAGAGAATACTTTGGTTCTTAATTAAGTGCTAAAGTGAGTCCTAACATAGTGGGACTTACTCAGAAGAGAAAGCAATGGGGCCAGGAAAAGTCAGGAGTACCTTAAAGAGAGGCTGCTCTGTGATGCTCCTTGAAGGACATAGGCTGTAGATGTACAAGGAAATCCACTGCTGCAGTGCTGAACCTTTTGTCATTCAATAATAAAGTAAACCTTATCAGTCATTCACTATAGTTCCACAACCATTTACCAAGGACCTGCCCTATGCCAGGTACTCTGTTGGGCAACAAAGATAAATAAGACAATTCCTCGCCTTTAAGGTGTTCACAGTCTAGGCGATAAGAAAGACACATAAATATCAGTGTTTTTAATTCAGTGTAGCAAGTATAGCTACAAGCATTATGGAAGCACAAGGAAGGGAGAGAGGGTAGTCTTGATCACCTTAGACTTTCAGATGATTCATTAAATCCAGGATTCTCAACCTAGGGTCTTCAGACAGAATTCATGGGATGGGAATTTAGATAAGAAAAATATTATGTCTTTATTTTCAATAACTGAAAGTGAAATTTCACATTCCTTTCAATGAAGAGAGTAAGAAACAAACCACAGTAGTGTTCACAATAAATGTGAATTTGTCATCACAAAAATCACAGATATTTTAATACTATTATGTTTATTACATTAAAATTATGGATCTTATGGAGATTATTTCTGCTCATCATTACTTCAAAATCATGGCAGTCATTAGACCAACAACTAGATCTTGTTACTTAATATGTTAACACATAATCAATATACTATTATATCCAAATTTGTTTGTTTTTTATTAACTATGTATTTAAAAATGAGAAGGTCCCATGGGTTTAATCAAACTGTCAAATGGATATACGCATGAAAATGTTAAGAAGCTCTGAATTAAATAATTTTTAATTGAGTTGGAGATTCGGAGATGGGAAAGATATAAATACTGAGCTTGGAAGACAGACAGACAAACATATAATCTAAATATAATGGTAAGTACATAAGAGGTCAGGATGAGGTACTACGGGAGAACAAAGAAAAGAAGAACTAATTCTTTCTAGAGGATTTAGAGAAGGCTACAGGTGACCTTTGACCTGACTTCAAAAATGAATAAGGTAAGGGAGACCCTTGGTATTCCATCACATGGGGGTCCAGCTCTGCCTGAAGCAGTGGAAACTGGAGCCATGCATACACAGGCTGGCTGGAGTTGGAAGGGAGTGGAGGGGAGGAAAGGAACTTGACAGATGAAATCACTCGGCAAAGGGCAGACTTGTATATTTATGGGGACAATGGAAAGCAAGATGAAGAGAAGGAAAAGCAAGACCACCAGGGCCCATGGGCTGAGGCCGCACAAAATAAAAGAAGGGCCCTGGACTTGGGAATCATTCAGACCTAGGTATCACCCTCAAATGGAAAACAAATCACTTGAGTGACCTTAGACAAATTATTTTATCTCTCTGAGGCTCCATTTTTTCACATGCAATATGGATTAATACCTGCATTTGAGGTTTGTGACGATCAAGTGATAAAGCACATGGGAAAGTACTTGGCACTAAGTAAGCAATTCATAACTGTCAGCTCCCCTTCCTTTCGGTTTGCACAAAGCCAGCTCTGCCACCTCTTCCTTAAACCGTAAATCTAACTTTGATCACTCATTGTCCAGGTCCAGTAACAATAGCTAGATTTATTAACTTCTTACTATGTGCTGGGCCCTATGCTTAACATTTAAGATGCGTTGTCTCTTTTCATCCTCATAGCAACCCTACGAAAGTTGGAAATCTCTATTTTACAGATGGAGAAACTAAGGCTCAGAGAATTAATTAAAGTAATTTGCCTAAGGTCTCACAGCTAAGAAATAATAGAACTAGAATTTAAATCCAGGTCTTGGAAGAAGTACAGCTAGAATGCTTCTTAGAAGCAAGGATGGAGAGCCTACATCTCCATACTTTGGATGTGTTATCAGGAGGGACTAGTCCCTGGAGAAGGACATCATGCTTCGTAAATAGAGGGTCAGAGAAGAAGAGGAAGACCCTCAATGAGAAGGAATGACACAGTGGCTACAACAATGGGCCCAAACACAGCAAGGATTGTAAAGATGGTGCAGGACTGGGCAGTGCTTTTTCTGTTGTATATAGGGTCACTATGAGTAAGAAACTTGACTTGACACCACCTAACAACAATAAGGTGACTGACATCAATAGGTATGCTGTGCGCAGTGCTGCTTCTATGAAGACAGACATCACTGTTGGGTAAACCTTTAATCCATAAGTATCAACATTTCACCAAAACTCAAGAATGCCCTGCTATAATAAACAATGCCTTTAAACACCAAAATAAACAAAAACAAAAAGGCAGAACATAGGCTACCCATTAAAACTCATTGCTGTTCAGTCAATTCTGACTCATAGGACAGAGTAGAACTGCCCCCACAGAATTTCTAAGGAGCACCTGGTGGATTTGAACTGCCGACCTTTTAGTTGGCAGCCGTAGCACTTACCCACTACGCCTGCAGGGTTTCCAAACAGTAGGTCAGACAAGCGAAAATCCTTAAAAGGAAGATAATCTAAATAAACAATAATAACAGACAACTCTAGGGTACTGGAGAATATCACCATTGGCCCCAGGCAGCAGAAAGCAACATCTATAAGACTTAAAATCCAGCAGTTCTTCCATAAGATTTTGTGACTAAAGCCTTCTGGCATGCTGGGAATATCTCCCCTCACAACCCATACATCCTGACAGTAAGGTCTGGAGACCCCAGTCACAAAGACTAATATTTGTGTGGTGCTTATAATTTGGTAAATATTCTCTTTTGCAGGATATTATCCTCTGTCACTTGCATCGCTGTGAAGCATGTAGGGCCAGGGTCATGTGTAATTTCTGAACAGGATGGTGAGACTAGAGAAGTGAGATAAATTGTCCACAGTCCAAATTAGATGGGGCTGAGATTGAAGCTCCTTGAAAGCAAGCTTCTAGACTCCTATAAAGTATAGATTTTGATGCCAAGGCTGGAAGATAGCTTGAAGGGGCACAGAAGATGATATTTATGATATAAGCAACAACACCCTGCATTTAAAAACAGCTTTATTGGGATATGATTCACATTCCATAAAATTCACACTCTTAAAACATACAATTCATTAATGCTTAGTATATTCGCAAAGTTTTGTAACCATTAAAAATAACAAACCAAACCTGTTGCCAACGAGTTGATTCCAATTCATAGGGACCCTATGGACAGAGTAGACTGCCCATAGGGTTTCCAAGGCTGTAATCTCCATGAAAGCAGACTGCCACATCTTTCTCCCATGGAATAGCTGGTGGGTTCAAACCACCAACCTTTCCTTTAGCAGCTAAGCACTTAATCACTGCGCCACCAAGGCTCCTTTTTGCAACCATTACAACTATCTAATTTCAGAACATCTTCATCACCACAGAAAGAAACCCCATAGCATTAAAAATTACTCCCCATTCCAGATCCCCCAAGCCCTGACAATCACTAATCCAGTCTGCCTCTTTGGATTTGCCTCTTCTGGACATTTCATATAAGGGAAATCACACACTATGTGGACTTTTGTGTCTGGCTTCTTTCACTTTGTACGTTTTCAAGATTTATTTATGTTGTAGCATGTATTACTATTTCATTTGTTCTATGGCAAAATAATATTGCACTATATGGGGCAGTTCTACCTTGTCCTATAGAGTTGCTATGAGTTGGAATCGACTCGACAACGACGGGTTTGGTTGGGTTTATATGGATATATCACATTTCATTTACTCATTTATCAGTTAATGGATATTTGGCCTGTTACCATCTTTTGGCTATTATGAATAATGCTGATATGAACGTTTGGATGCAAATTTTTGTTTGGATACATGTTTTCATTTCTCTTGGGTATATACCTGTAAGTAGAATTGCTTAGTCACGTGGTGACTTAATGTTTAACTTTTTGAGGAACTGCCTGACTAGAACAGTTCTTTGTTCACTTTGTTACTTTATTCTTTATTCTATTTCGAAACTGGCTGCAACATTTTCCAATCCCATCAGCAGTGCATGAGAGTTCTAATTTCTCCATATCCTTGCCAACATTTGTTAATATCTTTTTGATTACAGCCATCCTAGTGGGTGTGAAGTAGTATCTCATTGTGGTTTTGATATGCATTTCCTTGATGGCTAATGATGCTGAGCATCTTTTGATGTGCTTATTGGGAAATTTTCTTTGGAGAAATATCTATTCAAGTCCTTTGCCCATTTTTAAATTTAGTTGACTTCTTATTGTTGAGCTGTTAGAGTTCTTTATATATTCTAGATACAAGTCCTTTATCAAACACATAAGTTGCAAATATTTTACACCATTCTGAGGGTTGTCTTTTCACTTTCTTGATGGTATCCTTTGAAGCATCATAGTTTTTAAATTTTTTTGTCTCCATATAGAAGTTTCTCCAGTGAGTTTGCAAAATCACAGCACCAAGAAGCGGGTGATAGTGAAGGGAGTGGAGCTCAAAAGAGTAAATTTTCCTATCTTACTCCTCTCAGGCTACTTTTCTTCATCAGTCTCTGCTGTTGAGTTCTGTGCACCTGCACGTTTTCTGCTATGTCTGCCTGCTGGAGATTTTTGTTGTTATTTGTTTTATTACTTGTGGGAAAGATCAAAGTCTTTGTCCTATTACATTGTCATTGGTGTCAAATATAAGAAACAATTGCCTAATCCAAGGTCAGACATGACATACACACGGAGGAGTCTGGAAGCTCAGCTGAAACCTGTCTGCCATTGGTGACCCTGCTGATATTTGAATACCAGTGGCATAGCTTCCAGCATCACATCAACACGAAAGCCTCCACGGTACGACAAACTGACAGACAACTTCTGCAGTCTGAAATTGATTTAACATACAATCAGGATGCGTTGATAATTACTGGTGATCGGAATGCAAAAGTTGGAAACAAAGAAGGATTGGTAGTTGGAATATATAGCCTTGGTGATAGAAACGATGCCAGAGATAGCATGAAAGAATTTTGCAAGATCAAGATTTCTTCATTGCAAATACCTTTTTTCAACAACATAAACAGCAACTACATACGTGGACCTCACCAGATGGAATACATAGGAATCAAATCAACTACATTTGTGGAAAGACAAAAACCTCAGTACCATCAGTCAGAACAAGGCCAGGGGCAGACTGTGGAACAGACCATGAATTGCTCATATGCAACTTCCAGTTGAAGCTGAAGAAAATTAGAACAAGTCCATGAGAGTCAAAGTATGACCTTGAGTACATCCCACCTGAATTCAGAGACCATCTCAAGAATAGATTTGACATGTTGAACACTAATGACCAAAGACCAGATGAGTTGTGGAATGACATCAAGGATATCATACATGAAGAAAGCAAGGGGTCATTAAAAAAAAAAAAAAAGACCAAAATTGATGTCAGAAGAGACTCTAAAACTTGCTCTTGAACATCAAGTAACTAAAGTGAATGGAAGAAATGATGAAACAAGTGAGCTGAATAGATTTCAAAGGGCAGATCGAGAAGACAAAGTAAAGTATTATAACGACATGTGCAAAGACCTGGAGATAGAAAACCAAAAAGGAAGAACACACTCAGCATTTCTCAAGGTGAAAGAACTAAAGAAAAAATTCAAGCCTGGAGTTACAACAGTGAAGGATTCTATGGGGAAAATATTAAACGACACAGGAAGCATCAAAAGAAGATGGAAAGAATACACAGAGTCATTATACCAAAAGAATTAGTCGACATTCAACAACTTCAGGAGGTAGCTTATGATCAGGAACCGATGGTGCTGAAGGAAGAAGTTCAAACGGCACTGTCGGCAGGTGAAAAACAAGGCTCCAGAAATTGACAGAATATCAATTGAGGTGGTTCAACAAACAGAAGCAGTGCTGGAAGTGCTCACTATTCTATACCAAGAAATCTAAAAGGCAGCTACCTGGCCAACCAACTGGAAGAGATCCATATTTATGCCTATTCCAAAGAAAGGTGATCCCACTAAATGCAGAAACTATAGCAATATCATTAATACCACACAAAAGTAAAATTTCACTGAAGATCATTCAAAAGTGATTGTAGCAGTACATTGACAGGGAGCTGCCAGAAATTTAAGCCAGATTCAGAAGAGGATGTGGAATCAGGGATATCATTTCTGATGTCAGATGAAATCTTGGCTGAAAGCAGAGAAGATCAGAAAGATGTTCACCTGTGTTTTATTGACTACGCAAAGGCATTCAACTGTGTGGATCACAACAAATTGTGGATAAAATTACGAAGAATGGGAATCCTAGAATACTTAATTGTGCTCACGAGGAACCTGTACATAGATCAAGAGGCAGTTGTTGGAACAGAACAGGGGATAGTCTGTGGTTTAAAGCCAGGAAAGGTATGAGTCAGGTTTGTATCCTTTCACCATACTTACTCAATCTGTATGCTGAGCAAATAATTTGAGAAGATGCTATATGAAGAATAACAGGACATCAGGGCTGGAGGAAGAGTCATTAGCAGCCTGCGTTATGCAGATGACACAACCTTGCTTGCAGAAAGTGAAGAAGGCTCGAAGCACTTACTGATGAAGATCAAAGACCACAGCCTGATTACACCTCAACATAAAGAAAATGAAAATCCTCACAACTGGACCAATAAGCAACATCATGATAAACGGAGAAAATATTGACGATGTCAAGGATTTCACTTTACTTGGATTCATAATCAACGCCCATGGAAGCAGCAGTCAAAAAATCAAACAATATATTGCATTGGGCAAATCTGCTGCAAAAGATGTCACCTTGAAGACTAAGATGCGCCTGACCCAAGCCATGTGTTTTCAATCACCTCATATGCATGCAAAAGCTAGACAATGAGTAAGGAAGACCAAAGAAAAATCGAGGACTTTGAACTATGGTGTTGGTGAAGAATGTTGACTATACCACCAACTGCCAAAAGAACAAACAAATCTGTCTTGGAAGAAATACAGCCAGAATGGTCCTTAGATGCAAGAATGGTGAGACATACTTTGGACAAGTTATCCGGAGGGACCAGTCCCTGGAGAAGGACTTCATGCTTGGTAAAGTACAGGGTCAGTGAAAAAGAGGAAGACCCTCAAAGAGATGGATTGACACAGTGACTGCAACCATGGGCTCAAGCATAACAATGATCGTGAGGATGGCACAGGACTGGGCAGTGTATGATCCTTTTTATATGTTGCTGGATTCAGTTTGCTACTATTCTGTTGATCATTTTTGCATGTATGTTGGTAAAAGGTATTGATCTGTAGTTGTCTTGTGATATCTTTGCCTGGTTTTGACATCAAGAACATATTAGCCTCATAGAATGAGTTGGGAAGCATTCCCTTCTTTTCTATTATTTAGAAAAGTTTTTGAGGGATTCGTATTTATTCTTTTTTAAACATTTAGTAGACTTCATCATTGAAGCCATCTAGGCCTGGACTTTTCCTTGTGGGAATTTTTTAGATTAATATTTCAATATTTTTACTTGTTGTAGTTCTACTGGGATTGTCTATTTTCTTCTTAAGTCAGTTTTAGTAGTTTGTAGTTTGTGTCTTTCTAGGAATATGTTCAGTTATCTAGTTATCTAATTTGTTGGCATTCAGTTGTTCATAGTATTTCCTTATAATTTTTTTCCTATAAGTTTCCGTTTCATGAAGTTCTAGTTATGATTTTAATAATTAGAGTCTTCTTTTTTTTTTTTTTTTTGGTCGGTCTAGCTAAAGGTTTCTCAGTTTGGTGATCTTTTCATAGACCCAACTTTTGGTCTCGTCGATTTTTCCCTGTTTTTCTGTTCTCTATTTCATTAATTTCCATCCTAAAAAAAAACAGTTTTTATTATTTCCTTCCTTCTTTTGGCTTAGTTTCTTAAGGTGGAAAGCTAAGTTATTGATATGAGACTTTCTTCTATCTTAATATAGGTACCATAGCTTTTCTAATTTCCCTTGTGATTTTTTCTTTGACTCACCAAATATTAAGAAGTGTGTTGTTTAATGCTTGCATATTGTGAACTTCTCAAATCTTCTTCTGTTCTTGATTTTTACTTTAATTCCACATGGTCAGAGAATACGCTTTGTTTGATTTCAATCCTTTTAAATGTATTGCAGCTTCTTTTCTGGTCAGCATACAGTCTATCACAGAGAATGTTCTGTGTGCACTTGAGAAGAATGTATATTCTGGTATTGTTGAGTGGAGTGTTCTATAGAGATCTATAAGGTCTCCTTGGTTTATAGTGTTGTTCAAATCTTCTATTTCCTTGTTGATCTTCTCCCTAGTTGTTTTATCCTTTATCGAAGATGGGGTTAGAGGTCTTCAAATATTATAGTCTACTTCTTCCTTCAATTCCATCAGTTTTGCTTTGTGTATTTTGGGGCTCTGGTGTTAGATCCATATATATTTATAATTGCTTTGTCTTCCTGATGGATTGGGCCTTTTATCATTATAAAACAAACTTGTTTGCCTTTTGTGACTATTTTTGTTTTAAACTATCTTGTCTGATATTAGTATAGCCACTCCAGCTCTCTTATGGTTTCTGTTTTCATAGTTTATCTTTTTCATCCTTTTACTTTCAACCTATTTGAGTCTTTGAATCTAAATTATGTCTCTGAGGACAGCATATAGTTTGATCATGTTTTTTATCCACCTGCCAAACTCTGCCTTTTTATTGGAGTGCTTTGTTCATTTACATTTACATAATTACTGATAAGGTAGGATTTAATCTTTTCTTTTGTTATTTGTTTTCTGTATGTCTTTTTTATTTCTCTATTCCTTTACTATTGCCTTCTTTTTTTTGTTAAACAGATACTTTTTAGTGTAAAAAAACCAAACCCATTGCCGTCAAGTCGATTCCAAATCATAGTGACCTATAGGACACGGTAGAACTGCTCCTTAGGGTTTTCAAGGAGCAGCTGGTGGATTTGAACTGCTGACCTTTTGGTTAGCAGCCATAACTTTTTAACCACTGGGCCAACAGAACTCCATTTTTTAGTATGCATTTTAATTTCCTTATTGTTTCTTTTACTATATGTATTTTTAGTTATTTTCTTTGTTGTTGCCCTGAGGATAAATCTTAACTTAAAACAATCCAGTTGAGATTAACACCCCACATTTTTATAGTAAACTCTTATTTTGGTTTTTCATTTAATTCCCAGGAAGGGGAAAGTAAGGAATCTGAGCTAGAAATCCTTTCTCTATCTCGGCTGGAGGACCCCTTTGGAGTAACGTTACTCATGCATAATGCTTCTCTTGGGGCAAACTGTAGTTTCTTAAGAGAGACCCTTTTCTGATTCAGAGTGATTATAACATCTTTTTATGTACTTTCTAACTTCCAAAATGCATTCACACACATCAGCAATTCTCAAAGTGTGGTCTGGGGAATTCTTAGGATTCCCAAGACACTTTCAGGAGTCCTCAATGACAAAACTATTTTCATAATAATACTAAGATGTTATTTTTCTTTTTTAGCTCTCATTCTTTCATGAGTATAAGGTGAAATTTTGTAGAGGTTACATGGCATGTGATATAATAACAGATTAGATGCAGAAGCAGATATGAGAATTTAGTCATCTCTATTAAGCCAGGCATTAAGGAGATTGGTGAAACTGTAAAACAATGCCATTCTTTCCACTAAACTGCTTTTGGAAATACAGTGATATTTTATGAAATATGTTAACATATAACTGATTTATTCTTGCCAATTTTAAATTAATAAGTAACCTTTAAATTTTATGCTTTATTTTATAGTAGGGTAAATATTGATAGATACAACTCATGTAAACAAATGCTCAGAGGACCTGAAACCAAAAGCTTCAGAGCTGCTAACATATATTATCTCATTCACCCCTGAAGTAGGACAGGTTCAATCACCTGCTGTTATGGCTCCTTGGATGAGAAAATTGAGACTGTGGGCCTGTTGCCTATACCTGGAAGGACTGGGTTTGGTAGGAAGGAAGTATGAGATTCTGAGGCCAGACCTGGAACTATTAACCAGAGTGACACTTTCTAGGAGTCATGACCTCTTGGTGGCTTTTGACACTATTGGCTTCTTTCATGTTCTGGATACTCTTTCTACGTTGGTTTCCATGACACGACTTTCCCAGTTCTACAACTGGTTCCTTTTCTTCCACCTGCCCCTTAAACATTGCTATTTTACAAGA
The DNA here is from genome assembly GCF_030014295.1 of Loxodonta africana. Taxonomy (NCBI): domain Eukaryota; kingdom Metazoa; phylum Chordata; class Mammalia; order Proboscidea; family Elephantidae; genus Loxodonta; species Loxodonta africana. The sequence continues at coordinate 159,156,894 of NC_087344.1, read as the reverse complement.
TCCCAATAACCTTCCTCTGCTTTCACACAATAATTTCCCTGGGTGAGCTCAGGAACCCTCAAGTGTTTCACTTTAGCTCAGATCTCTCTCATAAAGCTCAAAGCTAAGTATTGGATATTTCCACCTTGATATTACCCATATGTTTAAAACTCAACAAGCTCAAAACTTGCTAATCAATAACAGCCATCCCATGAATAGATATATGCATATTCATGTTCATTGCAACACTACTCACAATAGCAAAAAGATGGAAACAATGCCAATCAGCAGATGAATGGATAAACAAATTATGGTACACACACAGAATGGAATGATATGCAATGATAAAGAACACTGACGTGTCTGCAAAACATCCCACAACATGGATGAAGCTGGAGGGCATTATGCAGAGTGAAATAAGTCAGTCACAAAAGTCAAATATATGAGATTGCTATTATAAGAACTCAAGAAAAGGTTTACAAGCAGAACAAAAAATATTCTTTGATGGTTACGAGGGTGGGGAGGGAGGAGGAGAGAAAATCACTGACTAGATAGTAGACCAGTGACAACTTTGGTGAAGGGAAAGACAACAAACAATACAGGGGAAGTCAGCACAATTTGGCCAAAGAAAAGGTGTGGAAATTTCCTAGATACATCCAAATCTTGAGGGCCCAAGTTTCTGGGGCTAGGGTCTGGGGACCATAGTCTCAGGGGACATCTAGATCAATGAGCATAACATAGTTCATAAAGATAATGTTCTACATGCCACATTGCTGAGTAGCATCTGGAATCTTAAAAGCTTGTGAGTGGTCATCTAAGATACATCTATTGATCTTATCCCATCTGGAGCAAAGGAGAATGAAGAAAACCAAAGACGTAAGGAAAATGTTACCCCAAAGGACTAAATAATCACATGAACCAGACATCCCACCAGACTGACCCCAGTAAGAGCTACGTGGTACCCAGCTACCACCACCAACTTCTCCGATAGGGATCACAATAGAGAATCCCGGATAGAGCATGAGAAAAATGTAGAACAAAATTCAAATTCACAAAAAAGGACCAGACTGACTGTTCTGGCAGAGACTGGAGGAACCCCTGAGACTATAGCCCCCAGATACTCTACCAATCCACAACTGAAACTACTCCTGAAGCCCACTTTTTAGACAAAGATTAGACAGGCCTATAAAACAAACAATAACACACCTAAGGAATGTGCTTCTTCATTCGATCAAATATACAAGACCAAATGAGCAACTCCTGCCCCAAAACAAGATGAGAAGGCAGGAAGGGACAGGAACTGGACGAATGGACACAGAGAACCAGGGGTGGAAAGAGACGGCATGCTGTCACATGGTGGTGATTGCTACCAATGTTGGAAAACAATATGTGTATAAATTTTTGAGTAAGAAATTGAGCTGTAAACTTTCACCTAAAGTACAATAAAATTAAAAAAAAACTCTGTAATCACTGGACATTAATATATTATACTAAGCACAGGTAATGTGGAGGTAAATCAGACATAGTCCTTGCTCTCAAGGAAAGAGCAATTCAGTGAGGAAGAAAGGAAAATAAATTATTTTGTCTAAAACCAACCCTTCTATATTTTTGGATCTGCTTGTTTTATCACCATCTGCCCAATTACCCAAGATTTCTCCTTCTTCCCCGTCCCCTACTTTCAGTGAATCACCAAGCCCTATGCGTTCATTCTATTTCTGTAGTGTCTCTCCATCCTTTGCTTTTCTCCATCACTACTGCAGCTCCCTCAGATGAAGCTTTCATTCTCTTATTGTGAACTACCACAATCATCTTCTAGCCATTCTGTCTGTCTCCTATCTCATCTCTATCTAATTCATTCTTCACACTGCTACCTGGGTGACTATTTGACCACTGTGTATCTGCCTATCTTAACTACCTTGCTTAAAACTCTACAATGGCTCCCCATTCCCTGGAGAATAAAATCCAGACTCTAGTCTGCTTCGTAAGGTTTTCCAGGGTCTGACTTCTGCTTCATTTTCTATCACTTTTGTACATTATCCCAGGCCTTTCAAAAGGTGTTCCTGGTAGCAAGAATACCTTCCCCGGTTACCTGATTATCCTTCGTGGCCTTTCTCAAGTGTGTCCTCCTCATCTGTTAAATTTTCTATGACCTTCTAAGAAATCTTGATATTTTTCCCTTTCAGTCCATTACTATATCTTGTATATACCTTGGTTTATTATGATACATACCATGCTGTATTATAAATTTTTATTTCCACAACTATCTTTTTCTCTGGGCAGACACCTTGATGGCAGGGATTGTGTTTTATTCGTCTTGGCATCACCAGCCCAGCCCAATATCTGGCACAGTGCTGAATAAATATTTATTGACTTAATGTTGAAGATTTATAAAATATGGGTTACATTCACTCTTTCTCCCATTTTCTAAATTTAGAATTTCCTTTCCATTTTTCACTCAATCGCTCCAGCCAAAAATGTCAGGTCACTCTAATAATAGATTCCATCCTCTTCCTCATCCCCTATTGCTAATGAGTCACCAAGTCCAATTTATCCCATATCTGTAATCTCTCTCCTACATATCAACTGCCCTCCATCACCACCTTTAGAGAAGCTTCTCTATCCCTTATGCATACTGCAATCACATTTTCAACCTCAAAAATTGGGATAAGGAATTTTCTGTCACCTCCAGATTGAAGCATTCTGGGAAACAGAATGTAAACTCTGAAAAGTTTTTGAGATTTTTCAGTGATTTCCAGGAACAGAGGTAAAGAATACTTGAAATCATAATGCCACTGAGAATCCAGTCTAGATGGTCATTCAGCTTTGGTTTTAAAGTTCTCAGGCCTTGATCTTATGAGCCTCAGGCTTTAAGTCATTTATCATCTAAGTGGCAAAAGACAAATGCACAAACAAGGATAACTAAAGCACATTATTGTAAGCACCAAGGAAGTGAGGAAGTAATAGAGAATAGAAATACAGAGAAGATGTGACCTGAGTTGGGCTTTAAAGGACATTGTAGCATTGTAGCAGAGGTGTGCACAAAGCTCCCCATGTGGAAAAACTCCAACCCTAATAGTGGAACTGAACCCTTGTTCACCAGTCAAGGTTGACTGAGCAAAGCAGGGAGGTTTATCCTCAGGTAGCCTGAGATTCATGACTTGGACCAGCATAAAAACACATGATGTGCCAATCAGATTCCCCTCTGGAATCTAAAACTGGAAAGCAAGATGAGAGAGAGCTGGCATCAATGGCAGAAGCTAGAATATCTGCCTCAGGCATTACCTTGAGGCAAAGGTGGGGCTGGAGAGTCTAGGCCAAGCCGAAGCCACATGTGAGCCAAAGTCATAATGAAATAAAAACTGTGAGTAGAGAGAAGAACCTGGTCAGCAGAACAAACAGTTAATGTAAGAGACATCCACATAAGAAAAAGAGAGACATTCATATAGACAATGTTCTACATCCTACCTTGGTGAGCAGCGACTGGGATCTCAAAAGCTTACAAGCCAAGAAGAGTGAAGACAACCAAAGACTCAAGGAAACAATTAGTCCAAAGGACTAATGAATGAACCACAGCCTTCACTAGCCTGAGACAAGAAGAACTAGATAGTGCCCGTCTACCACTACCAATTGATCTGACTGGGAACACAATAGTAGGTCATGGACAGAGTAGGAAAGAAATGTAGAACAAAATTCAAACTCATAAATAAGACCAGATTTACTGGTCTGATAGAGACTGGTGAAACACCCGAGACTACGGCCCTTGGATACCCTTCAAACTTGAAACTAAAATCACTCCCGGAGATCACATTATAGCCATACAATAGACAGGCCTATAAAATGAACAATAACAACAGCGAGGAATGTACACCTCAGAACAGTCAACTATATGAGACCTTAAAGGCAGCATTTGCCCAAAAGTAAAGTTCAGAAGGAAAGTAGAGGCAGGAAAGCTAGGTGAATGGACACGGGGAACCCAGGGAAGAAGGAGGAAGAAGGCTGACACATTCAGGGGTCTGCAATCAATGTCAAGAAACAAGCTGTGTATAAATTGTTGATCAGTAAACTAATTTTCTCTGTAAACTTTTACCTAAACCACAATAAAATGTTAAAATAAGAATTCAGACAAGGATGCTAAAATCACTCGGTAAAAGGTTGTTGGAGAAGAGGTTATTGGCACAGCGCTGCTCCGAAAGTATCACCCCACAGATCACTTGCTTATTGCAAAGGAAAAAGATATCTTTACAATTGAGAGTCCTGGTGGGCTCACCTTAACCATGTGGTCAAACTTGATGTTATGTGCTTACTGATGGAAGCAATGTCCGATGCCCAGCATCAACTATGAGGCATTCTTGCCAAAAATGTTTAAGATGATTTTACCCAAGCCTTCATCTTCAGCGTCTAGTTTATGGACTACCCATGATAGAGGAATGAATTAAACAATCAGACAAATCCAGAATGTGGGCCATTCTACAAGACAACGGATCTGGTTTCTTCAAATTGACAATGTCAGAGGGAAAAGTGACAGAGCTGTTCTAGGTTAAAAAAAGAGTAAATGAAACTAGATTAACAAACACATGACTGACAAGTAGCAAGGCATTCGCAATAGGTACACATGGCTGTGCAACAACGCGCAATATTAAGCAATTCATTATTACCCTTAAATTTGTGTATAAATAGTTGTAGGAGTAACATGTGAAGTGTGTTACTGAGTCTTTACATTGGCAGCAAGATGCACATTGAACCCTAGAATTGCAAAAGGTTTTATTTATATAAACCCTGTAATAACATTTCATTAAATTTTCAAAAAATTAAAATTTTTTCTTTATTTAAATTGAGTCATTAATTACATTGGCACTTTGCCTTTTAATTTTAAATAAAATAATTTTAAGGATTTTTAAAAGGCAGTGTTTTGAAACCATAAAAATAATTTCTAAGATTTACTTTAATTTTCATTTTTGATGACATTTATTCAAATATTGTATAATTGGAGTACATTTTTTGTACTTTATATCATGGTCAACAAAATACGAGTTAGGAGAAAACCACTATTAGAAGAAAGCAATGAATGATTGGCTAAAATGAAGGCAAGGCACACTTAAGAAAATGACCCTAGAATAAAAAATCGAAAGGACTAAAAAAAAAAAAATCAAAAGGACTAGAGGAGATTAAAAGACAATGGGAAGGGAGCAAACAAATGGAGAGCAGAGAAAGGACTCCAGATAAGCAGTGTTCCTGAAGGGGCAGCTGAGCAAAAGACACAGGAGCACTCAGCAAAGATGTGCTTCTTCATTACTCACCCAAACATTGCTGTTAAACACTCAGATCTGCACTATAATTAAATTCTGTTATCTTTTAAAAAAAGGAAAAGTGATACCATGCAACTGAAAAAAGAGAGATAGCCTGAATGACCTGAATGCACCTTGGAATTGATATCTTCCTGGTTCTGGTCTAAATCCACAGGCAGCCTTACAGCCACAGGTCTTTAGCCTGGTTTCCTGGTGCTACTTGAAGCCTGCTCCTTGCAAAAAAAGAGCTAAACTGAAACAGAGTCAACTAGGTAGAGCGAGCGGAGAGGAAGGGGATTCCAGCAGCTAAGGTCAGCATGGATGGTGACACAAAGATGAAATTTTTTATGGACTACTGGGGCAACTAAGTGGTGTAAACAGTCAAGCGCTCAACTACTAGACGAAAAGTTGCCAGTTCGAACCTACCCAGAAGCACCTTGGAAGACAGGCCCGACATTCTGCTTCCAAAAGCTTACAGCCTTGAAAACCCCATGGAGCAGTTCTACTCTGCACACATGGGGTCACCATAAGTTGTAACTGACTTGTTGGCAACTAGCGACAATAGGGAAAAGTAGAAAAAGGGCTTTTTAAAGTAGAGGATAAAAGTGCCTGGCACCACACCGTAACTGGATTAGTATTTGGTGAACGAATGAATTAATGCGGTTTAAAGACAGAAAATAAACAAGTTTGAATAACAGGACCAAGGCTTTAGACTACATGCCATGTGGTTGTAGTTAGGTACTATCGAGTCGATTCCGATTCACAGCAACTCCATGTGACACAGTAGAATTTTCTTTTTTTAATCTTTTTAGAAGCAGATTGTCAGGTCTTTCTCAGAGTCACTGGATGGGTTCAAACTGCCAGTCTTCCGGTGAGCAGCCATTGTGCCACCAGGGCTCCTACTTGATACTACAGGCAGTTTGGGAACAGGAAAGAGATACCAGCAATAGAATATTTGAAAAATCACAAAGGTCGTGGAAGACATTCCATTTCCCAGTGTTGGAACATGCTTGTCCCGGTTCCACGAGGATGGGCTGAACATGTATGGGGAATGTGTGGCTGAGAGAAGAACATACAAGCCACCTCTGGTTGGGAAGCAGAACTACAAATGTGGATGGGCTGAGGGAGGCTTCCACCCAGACAATGTAGAACCTGGGGAGGACAAAGACTCAGCCAGGCTTGCAGCTGCAGGAAATGTTACAACTCTTTCTGACTGACGGCTGACAACAGTTTAAGCTCAGTGAATGTCCCCTCCATCTGCAAACCCAAGATCAGTTCTAAATGGGCCCCATGTGACAAGGCTGCGGGCCCCCTATAGACTTCAAGTAGAACTCACATGTCACATGTAGAACCCAGATGGCAACTGTCTCTGCATCCTGTTTCACCCTGGCATTGGCAACAGCTGTTTTTACACCATGTCAACAGGGACATAAATCTCGACAGTTCTTTAAACGGCCCCCCAAATCCACTCACATAATGTTCATAAGCAGTGAAGAACCTCCTGATGGTCTCCAGGGGGCGATGGAGGAGGCACAGCCAAATCCACTGCCCTCAAGTGGATTTCAACTCATAGTGACCCCAGAGGGTTCCCGAGGCTGTAAATCTCTGCAGAAACAGACTGCCACATCTTTCTCCCACAGACCCACTGGTAGTTTCGAGCCACAGACCTTTGGGCTAGCAGTCAGTTTCTTTAACCACTGCACCATCAGAGCTAGGATTACTTTTTCAGCCCATCCCCCTGCTCTAGTCTTCTGGCTCTAGTCTTTCCTCCTCCTGTTCTGATACGCAAAGTCATTCTGTTCTGTTCCAAATTTGCATACTCAACCAGGTAGCTGGGTTCAGATAAACAAGGAGCCACCCGTCCCCTTACACTTTATAGGACCCTATGAGTTGCAAACTCACTCCAGGGCACTTAACAACGACAATAAAACCCATTTCCATGAAGTCAATTCTGACTCATAGTGACCCTATAGGACAGAGTAGAACTACCCCATAGGGTTTCCAAGGCTGAAATCTTTATGGGAGCAGACTTTCACATCTTTCTGTCGAAGAGTGGCTGATGGCTTTGAACTGCAGCTGAGCGCTTAACCACTGTGCCACCAGAGCAACCGAGACTATAATTTTTTTTTTCTGTTGCACACACATGGCAATAGGCATACAGATTAGTATCTTCCAACATGGTATCGTCTGTTTCCTTGACTCCATCACTTTTCTCTCCGTGCTTCTGTTTCTTATTCGGTAATACAAGAGGCGTAAGGAGATTGATCTAAGTGCAGAAATGCTACTTCTGCACAGGGGTAATGATCCACAGCCGCTGGGGGACACGTCTTTGAACATCCCCTACACTCTCGCACAGAGCCGAAAGCATTGTTCACCTCCTCCCACACCTAGTACAGAATCCCTGGGTAGTGCGAATGGCTGAGCACTCAACTACTAACAGAAAGGTTGGCCATTTCAACCCACCCAGAGGCACGTCAGAAGAAAGACCTGGTGGTCTGCTTCCAAAAGGTCACATTTTTGAAAACCCTACTCTGCACCCAGGGGATCGCCATGAGTTGGAATTGTCTCCATGGCAACTGGTCTGGATTTTCCAGACCTAGTAACCGCATAAGGAGCCCTGGTGGCTTAGTGGTTAAAGAGCTCGGATGTTAACCAAAAGCCTGGCAGTTTGAATCCACCAGCTGCTCCTTGGAAACCCTATAGGGCAGTTCTACTCTGTCCTACAGGGTCACTATGAGTAGGAATCGACTCGATGGCAACGGGTTTAGTAACCACATAAAGTCCCTGGGTGGTGCAAACAGTTTGCACTCGTCTACCAACCTAAAGGTGGGTGGTTCAAACTCACCCACAGATGCCACAGAAGAAAATACTTCTGTAAAGACTACAACGGAGAAAACCCTATGGAACAGCTCTCCTTAGTCTATTGCACATAGGGTCAGCATGGTAAGAATCAACTAGATAACAAGAGGTTTGGGGTTTTTTGTTGTTGTTGTTTGTTTGTTTGGTAGCCACATCAACGAGTCAGCTTTTCCTGCAAGAGAGCACAAGTAATTTTTCTCTCACCAGGAAGCCCTGATCTATCACCCAGCCTCGTGTTTGGGTGTCTTGCATAAGAATAAAGTGGGGGGATAGCGGCAGGTAAAGAAGCCAGCTATTTAGTAAGCGCAGGCCTGGGGGGATGAAGCAGGGAAGGGAAGCTGGTGGGAGAGGGAGAGGGGGAGGCAGGGTGGGGTCTGGCTGGCGGGGTCTGGCAGCAGGGAGAGTGCAGTGTGGGGCTTTCCCTCCGCCGCACCCCGGGCAGCATTATGCCCGATGCAGCACGACGGAGGGGAAGGGCTTCTTCTCTGAGCTGCCCACGCTCTGACTGCGTTAAGGGTCATGCTGGGCCCGTGATGACTTTTTGATGAAGTGGATGCAGCATCCTGCAGGAGCCAACCATTTCCTGGAAGAGAGAGCTCAGCAGAAAGCACACCCAGTTTTCCAATAGTCTCTCCCCTAGCCTGTTTCCTTTTTAAAGTCTATCTTCTGCATGTCATTTTCCTTCTAAGCTATCTACAGCTTCTCAGTAAGGGAGAAGGGGGAGAAATACAACCACCAGCACAACAGACAAGTGGCCGGTTTCTGTGGGAACACCTATGGATGTATATTGTACTGGGCAAGAGCAGAACAAAGTCGCTTTTATCTCCTGCTTACCAAAAGCCTTTGTGTGCTTCAGAAGCTGGTTATTATTGCATTATTAAAGCCCCAGTGAGCCGGGCCAAGGCATGGATACACTAGAGCTGTCTCAGGCAGCTTCAGCTGGTTCAGACTCCTCATCCCGTGACCCAACCTGACTCCTGGCTGGCACTGCAGCCCCGGGAGAGGGGAGCTGGAGGGAGGAGGAGAGAGGCCAGGCCTTTATTGAAAGTGCCGTGGGCTTCTCACTGAACTGGTCCGTCCAGTTCCCAGGAACTATTCTGGCATAATTCATTTTGCCAATATTATGTTTCTTAATATATTCAATGTAAGAATACTCAATATACCATGGACTGTGAGAAAAATGAACAAATCTTTCTTGGAAGAAGTACAGCCAGAATACACCTTAGAAACAAGGATGGCGAGACTTCATCTCACATACTTTGGACATCTTAACAGGAGGGATCAGTCCTTGGAGAAGGACATCATGCTTGGTAGAGGGTCAGCAAAAGGGAGAAATACCCTCAACAAGATGGATTGACACAGTGGCTGCACAGTGGGCTCAAACATAGCAATGATTGTGAGTATGGCACAGGACCAGGCAGTGTTTCGTTCTGTTGTACGTAGGGTCACTGAGTCCGAACTGACTCAAGGGCACTTAACAAAAACAACGTTTCTTAAAGCACTAGCAGTGTGAAGTGGGGGAAAACTGTTGCATAAGGACACATGTAAAACCAGATTACCCTGAGTTTCAACAAGCAGGTTGCTCACGGGAAGTTGGGAGGGCCATGTGTCAAGGTTTGTCTATGTCACTAGGGGATAGATATTGGGGGTACAGTGGGGACAACCTGAGGCATGGTTTGCTGAGGGCAGATTTGCTCTGGGTTGTCACAGATTACTTGTTACAATAAAATGCTAGTCACCAACCCTTGTGGTGTAGTGGGTAAGAGCTACGGCTGCTAACTAAAAGGTGAGCACTTTGAATCCACCAGGTGCTCCTTGGAAACCATATGGGGCAGTTCTACTCTGTCCTATAAGGTCACTATGAGTCAGAATTGACTCGGTGGCAACAGGTTTGGTTTTTCTTTCCTTGTGTTTTATTGACTATGCAAAGGGATTCGACTGTGTGGACCATAACAACTTTATGGATAACGCTGCAAAGAAAGGGAATTATACAACATTTAACTGTGTTCGTGAGGAACCTGTACATAGACAGACCAAGAAGCAGTTGTTAGAACAGAACGAGGAGATATTGCATAGTTTAAAATCAGGGAAGATGTGCATCAGGGCTGTATCCTTTCACCATACTTATTGAATCTATATGCTGAGCAACTAATCCTAGAAGCTGCACTATATGAAGAAGAACAGAGCATCAGAATTGGAGGGAGACTCATTAACAACCTGTGATATGCAGATGGCACAACCTTGCTTGCTGAAAGTGAAGAGGACTTGAAGCACTTACTGATGAAGACCAACTAGAGCCTTCGGTATGGATTACACCTCAACATAAAGAAAACAAAAAATCCTCACAACTGGACAAATAAGCAATATCATGATAAACAGAGAAAAGATTGAAGTTGTCAAGAATTTCATTTTACTTGGATCTGCAATCAGCACTCACGGAAGCAGTAGTCAAGAAATCAAAAGATGCACTGCATTGGGCAAATCTGCTGCAAAGGACTTCTTTAAAGTGTTGAAAAGCAAAGATGTCATTTTGAAGACTAAGGTGTGCCTGACCCAAGTCGTGGTATTTTCAATTGTCTTATATGCGTTTGAAAGCTGAATAATGAATAAGGAAGACCGAAGAATTGATGTCTTTGAATTATGCTATCGGAAAGAATATTGAATATACAATAGACTGCTAGAAGAAAGAACAAGTCTATCTTGGAAGAAGTGCAGCCAGAGTGCTCCTTGGAAGCGAGGATAGTGAGACTTCGTCCCATGTACTTCGGACATGTTATTGGCAGGAACCAGTCCCTGGAGAAGGGCTCCATGCTCGGTAAGGTAGAGGGTCAGCAAAATAAAGGAAAACCCTCTACAAGATGGATCGACACAGTGGCTGCAACAAGGGGCTCAAACATAGCAGTGATTGTGAGGATGGCACAAGACTAGGCAGCGTTTCGTTCTGTTGTTCATAGTGTTGCTATGAGTCAGAACCGACTCAATGGCACCTAACGACAGTCTTTACAGAAGCAGACTTCCACATCTTTGGCTTGTTTGAACCGCTGACCTTTTGGTTGGTAGCTGAGTCCTTTAACCGCTGGGCCACTGGGGTGCCTTCTAGATATACTAAAAATTAAATTAAATATCGTTTAAAATCAATTTCATCTCCTTTTTTTTTAATGTGGATACTAGAAAATTTTTAAATTACATAAATGTCTCACACTATATTTCTGTTGAACACCACTGTTTAGATTGGCTCTTAGTGACCCCATGTGACAGAGTTAAACTGCCCCATAGTGTTTTCTTGGTTGTAATCTTTACAGGAGCAGATTTCCAGGTCTTTCTTCCATGGTGCTGCTGGATGGATTCAAACTGCCAACCTTTCATTTTCCAGCCAAACACTTAACCGTTCGTGCCACCAAGACTCCCTCTCTAGAAGTCAGGGACCATGTTATTCATCCTTATATCCACAGCACCTAGTACAAACACACATTTGGGTGCTGAGGAAGTATTTGTAACAATACAGGTGTCACCTTGTATTGTTACTCTGGCCACCTACCTGTCTGTTTTTCCCAGATGCCTTGCGTACCCTGAGCTCACAGACTGTGCCCCAGCTATCGCAGTGCTAAAGAATGGAGGTTAAAGTAGGTATTGTATCTAGGAATGTTGTTGTTGCTATGAGTTGATCCCAACTCATGGTGACCCTATAGGACAGAGCAGAGCAGTCCCATAGGGTTTCCTAGGCTGAAATCTTTACGGGATCTGATGGCCAGGTCTTTTCCCCTAAGAAGCCACATCTAGGTATGCAGGAGGAAGGATTTTGTTTTTCTTTTTTTTGACGTTGTTTTCAGTTTACCTGGGGACTATTGACGTGACATTGAATTCTTACAGATGGGAAAAGAAAGGAGTGGAGTGGCTGCCACACACTGGGATGGAGTCTTTCCAAGTTAAGACAAAGGAAGGGAGAGAAGGAGGGGTGGCAAAGCAGGAGACAGAGTGGCTGTGTTCCCAAGGCCAGCGGTCTGCTAGATGAGGGGCAAACTTCTTAAAAAGTCAATAATTAGAAAACCGATTCTGGGTTCTGCAAATAAACACAGGACAAAGTACATATAGTCTAGAGATTAATATTCACGGCAATGGCATTTACTAGCTTAGCCTGTCCTAACTAAAAAAAAAAAAAAACTTTTTTTTTTTTTAGCCTATCCTAGATGTGATAAATTTGATGTTAACTTTACCTTTTAAAAATATTTATTTATTTTTTTTAATGTAGAAATAAAACTGGCTTATTGCAAAAAAAAAAAAAAAAAAGGCCGTGGGAGGGAACCCTCTCAAATATACAACAATGCTTAAAGCGAAAAGTTCTCTGTGACCACAGCCTAAATAAAAACTCAATAACCACTGTTAATAAGTTGGTATTAAAAAATAAATAAATGAATTGGTATTTTTCCTTTTAGCCTTTTCTTTCATTTACTTTCTTAGCTTTTTGCTTCTTTATTTTTTAAACAAAGATTAGATTATAATCTCAATATCATTCTGCAACTTACTTTTTAAATGTATCAACATAATGTGAACATTTTTGTATGTTAGTATAAATAGATCTATCCTAAAGATGGAGCCCTGGTGGTGCAGTGGTTAAGAGCTCGGCTGCTGACCAAAGGGTCAGCAGTTTAAATCCACCAGCTGCTCCTTGGAAACCCTATGGGGCAATTCTATTCTGTCCTGTAGGGTTGCTTTGTCCTATAGGAATAGATTCCACCACAACAGGTTTATCCCAAAGACCTATCTTTTTAGCTACAGTATAATATTCTACTTACTTAAATAATCCCATTATTTCTGAGCAATCAGCAAGAAGGACAAGCATGTTTTGCTGTTGCAACAAGAACTATAGCAGATATCCTGATATATCTTTGTAACTTTTGTTTCCATAAGAACAAAAAATAGTCTCACTTACTCCCAATCAGAATAGGACCACCCATTTTTTTTTTTTTTAAAAGGCATATTGGGGGGTGGCGATGATAATGGTAAACATCTGGGTTTGGTTTGAGGGTTTCTGTTTTGATGAAAGAGAAGCCCATTTACCGTGAATCTCATTTTCTAGCTCCATTATCCTAAAAGCGCTACTTTACACATAAAAGATCAAATCTAAAGTCTAAATTTGGGGCTGGAGAATTTGGATGAGCCTGTGGGAAGTTCTGGAATGTCGGATTCTTACCTATATACCAGTAGGAACTGCAGCTGCATAGCTCCTCCTCACTGGGTCAGTTTCCACTTTTTCCTATAGAGGGAATTAAGGGTTCTTTAGTTACACGAGTTAAGTGCAGTCTGAAATTCAAAACAACAGTATGCCTTTCATAATTCTCCTGAGAAAGAAACAGTCCAATGGTAAGCAATGCTGCTAAGGCTTCTCCTCTGCCCCTTCCCCGGCAGTTGCATCTAAATGCCATCCTAAATGTGCTTTATACTAACAGAGTAGACGAGTCGCTGATCTCTCTGAGCCAGCGTCTCCTAACCTATAAAATGGTGCCACCTACTTTGAATCATTAATGTGAGGATTAAAGATAATGTATGTAAAGTAGTAGAACAGAGTACATGGTCCAAGAATGGCAGCTACTATTATTTTCAGTTGAAGTTCCTAGGATTAAATAGCAAGAGGAGGAGCTAAAGCTACAAGGTAGTTAGAAGGAAAAAAAAAATTCCGAGGAATATATTGATAAATTCGGACATTTTTATTGCAGCAGCTTTGAGACCTGTTTTCTATGGGGGCAGAAACTAGCATCTACTAAGAAGCATTATCTGCCAGACTCTGTGCTAGGAATTTTACGCGCATACATCGTCTTACTTAATTCTCGAAACAAACTTGTAAGGGAAGTATACTTCTCCCATTTTATAGATGGGAATCTATGTTCTGAGACCCAGAATGTTTAAGTGGCTTCCTCAGATTTATCAGTCTAGTAAGTGCATACAACCACCACTGGTTACCATCGAGACAATTCCAACTCATGGTGACCCTATGTGTTATCAGAGTAGAACTGTGCTCCATAACGTTTTCAAGACTGTGACTTTTCAGAAACAGATCACCAGGCCTTTTTCCCACAGGACCACTGGGTGGATTCAAACCATCAACCTTTCGGTTTATAGTTGAGAGCAAACTGTTTGTAACACCCACCCAAAGATCTCTTCTCTCTTTTTTTTTTTTATTATACTTTAGATGAAGTTTTAAAGAGCAAACTAGTTTCTCATTAAACAGTTAGTATACACGTTGTTTTGTGACTTTGGTTATCAATGCCATGACATGTCAACACTCTCCCCTTCTTGACCTTGGGTTCTCTACTACCAGCTTTCCTGTCCCCCATTGACTTCTAGTCTTTGCCCCTGGGCTGGTGTGCCCCTTTGGTCTTGTTTTGTTTTATAGGCCTGTCTAATCTTTGGCTGAAGGGTGAACCTTGGGAGTGGCTTCATTACTGAGCTAAAAGGGTATCCAAGGGCCATACTCTTGGGGGTTTCTATAGTCTCTGTCAGGCCAGTAAATCTGGTCTTTCTTTTTGAGTTAGAATTTTGTTCTACCTTTTTCTCCAGCTCTGTCCAGGACCTTCTATTGTTATCCCTGTCAGAGCAGTCAGTGGTGGTAGCCAGGCACCATCTAGTTGTACTGGACTCAATCTGGTAGAGACTGTGGTAAATGTAAGACCACTTCTCTTACACAACACAAGGGCCCTGGAATGAAAGGAAAGGCAAAAGAAATACGCAACAGACCAAAACCACAGACAGGCTCTGCAGAATTCTTGATTTCCTCTTCGCAAAAACTACCTCATAAACGTGACCTTAATCTTAGAAAAGCTCATACTTGAGATACATAGAGATTCCATAGCTATTTCTTCGGAATACATTTCTCTTGTATTACTATGTACAGTCTCTCCAACAGCGCATGGTATACCCAGCTCCCTCTTCCCATCTAATTTAGCATAATAGCATTGTAATTTTTGGATGTTTTTGGCTGCAATCTACAAAAAATACTCTAATCAAAATAGCTTAAACAATGAGGAAAATTTCCTTTTCCACGTATAAGAAGTCTCAGTGTAGAACAGCTCTAGGGTTGACTGATTCAATGACTCAGATTCCTTCCATTTTTCCTCTCAGCCATCCTCAGTGTGACAGCTTTGTCCTCAAGTTCCCCGCAAGGTTGCATGATGGTTGTCCAGTCCTGGGTACCATGCCCAGCCATGACAGCACCATGCAGAAGAAAAGACTCCAACTTCCCTGTATTTCATTTGCCGGAGCTCAGTCACATACTGTTACCTGATCTGCAGTGTCCAGAACATGTGACATAAATGGTTTACATTTTTATTCACCAAAATTCCATTTTAAAAAGTTTCTCTTCATGCCAGTCTCTGACAAGCAGAATACAATTACTACGATTTTCAAGTGAAAGTCGGTAAAACATCAAGAGTGGAGTCCATTATTGATAGTTACTAAGCATCTTTACTTTGCTGGGGGCTGGGAATGCAAAAATAGGACTTTGTCTTTTCCCTCAAGAAATTTATAATCCTGAGTTGCGATAGTGAAGGATTCCATGGGGAAACTACTAAATGACACAGGAAGCATCAAAAGAAGATGGAAAGAATACACAATCATTATACCGAAAAGAATTAGTCTATGTTCAACCATTTCAAGAGGTGGCATATGATCAGGAACAGATGGTACTGAAGAAAGAAGTCCAAGCTGCTCTGAAGGCATTGGTGAAAAACAAGGCTTCAGGAATTGATGGAATATCAATTGAGATGTTTCAAAGAACAGGTGCAGCGCTGGAGTTGCTCACTCATCTATGCTAAAAAATATGGAAGAGAGCTTCCTGGCCAACTGACTGGAAGAGATCCATATTTATGCCTATTCCCAAGAAAGGTGATCCAACCGAATGTGGAGATTATAGAACCATATCATTAATATCACACGCAAGCAAAATTTTACTGAAGATCATTCAAAAACTGCTGCAGCAGTATATTGACAGGGAACTGCCAGAAGTTCAGTCTGCTTTCAGAAGAGGACATGGAACCAGGGATATCATTGCTGATGTCAGATGGATCCTGGTTGAAAGCAGAGAATACCAGAAGGATGTTTACCTGTGTTTTATTGACTATGCAAAGGCATTTGACTGTGTGGATCATAACAGATTATGGATAACATTGTGAAGAATGGGAATTCCAGAACACTTAATTGTGCTCATGAGGAACCTTTGCATAGATCAAGAGGCAGTTGTTTGGACAGAACAAGGGGATACTGATTGGTTTAAAGTCAGGAAAGGTGTGCGTCAGGGTTGTATTCTTTCACCATGCCTATTCAATATGTATGCTGAGCAAATAATCCGAGAAGCTGCACTATATGAAGAAGAACGGGGCATCAGGATTGGAGGAAGACTCATTAACAGCCTGTGTTATGCAGATGACACAACCTTGCTTGCTGAAAGTGAAGAGGACTTGAAGCAGTTACTAATGAAGATCAAAGACCACAGCCTTCAGTATGGATTACAGCTCAACATAAAGAAAACAAAAATCCTCACAACTGGACCAATGAGCAACATCATGATAAACGGAGAAAAGATTGAAGTTGTCAAGGATTTCATTTTACTTGGATCCACAATCAACAGCCATGGAAGCAGCAGTCAAGAAATCAAAAGACGCATTGCAGTGGGTGAATCTGCTGCAAAGGACCTCTTCAAAGTGTTGAAGAGCAAAGATGTCACCCTGAAGACTAAGGTGTGCCTGACCCAAGCCATGGTGTTTTCAATCACATCACATGCATGTGAAAGCTGGACAATGAACAAGGAAGACTCAAGAAGAACTGATGCCTTTGAATTGTGGTGTTGGCGAAGAATATTGAATATACCACGGACTGCCAAAAGAATGAACAAATCTGTCTTAGAAGAAGTACAACCAGAATGCTCCTTAAAAGCAGGGATGGCGAAACTGCATCTTACATGTTGTCAGGAAGCATCAGTCCCTGAAGAAGGACATCATGCTTGGCAAAGTACAGGGTCAGCAGAAAAGAGGAAGACCCTCAACAAGGTGGATTGACAGTCGCTGCAACAATGAGCTGAAGCATAATGATTGTAAGGATGGCGCAGGACCGGGCAGTGTTTTGTTCTGTTGTGCATGGGGTCACTATGAGTCGGAACCAACTCAACTGCACCTTACAGCAACAACAACAGTATAGGAGATAGAAGAAGTCCCTGGGTCATGCAAACAGTTAAATACTCAGCTACTAGGTGAAAAGTTGGAGGTTCGAACCCACCCAAAGGTCAGAAGACAGGCCTGGCTATCTGCTTCTGAAAGGTCACAGCCTTGAAAACCCTACGGAGCAATTCTACTCTGCATAGGTGTGGTTGCCATGAGTCAAAATAGACTCAATGGCAACTAACAACAACAACAACAGAGGGGATAGACACTTATAGAGAAGACCACAGTGAAGGAAGACTTTCATAATTGTTGGAAGATAAGCACCAGTAACTCCACCTCCATTCTTGTCTGTGGACATGTGCCACACCACCTCCAGAATGTAGAGAAGAGTAACCCTTCCTCTTCAGTGGATTAGAGACTTCCCCTTCACCATGAAGTAAGTGAAATTTAAGCCTCAGGGCCTTTCACTTCCTCCCTCCAAGGCACTATTTTGGTAAAATTTGAAAATAATAATAATAATTTAACAGGAACTAGATAAGAATTTTGCCTCTTTCACTCAGATTTCTATTTCATCACCTATCTCTTCAAGCAGCCTGGCATTGGAGGGGCCCCCGGTATTTTTGGAATCCAGTTAAGGGGAAGGTGAATGACAGATAGGTTTGAGTTTATAAGACATATGTGTATGGTTTGCAGTCACTTCCATGTACAGTTACACTACCACAAGCCATTCCAGAGCAGGGGCAGCTTTCTGGGACACTCTTATCATCCACTGTGCCAGCTCAGCCCCCATCTTGCACTCAGCTACAGGGTCTGAGGTCATATGGGAGCGTGAACATGTTCTTCAGCCCCTGGCCCCAGATACATATGGGCAATGGAGGAGAAATAAAGTTCTCAATGTACAGACAGTCTATGGATAGACGAGTTTCTATAGACAGTCTATAGAAAATTCTTCCAAACATCAGATGAGACGAACTGTGAGTGGTTGATTCAGTTCTCACAACACCTAACCAGACTGAATGTTCTGTCTTATCAAGAACATGCCTGATAATGTAATGCACACAATTAGGAAAGATTAATCCTTTTTTGTTGCTATTTTTAATGGGAATTTTGAGAAATAGAATCTATGAGCATTCTTAGGTTTATAGAGCACGTACCTCTACCTGACCAACAAAAGCAAGTGTGTTTGTTCGTGACAGCTCATATGGGATAGAAACTTGACAGACGTTTTCTCACATTTGACAACAATCATATAAAGCTACATATTACCAACAAGTTGAGAAGCTAAGAGAAACTTTCTTAAACTAGCAATAATTAAAAAAAAAAAATCAATTTTAATCAACCATTCTAGAGAAAACCTGAAATGGCCTTTCGTTTCTTTCCTTAGATAATGATATCACAAAACTATAATAAAGGGAAGAGATGATCAGAGTTTGTAGCCAAAAGATGTTTTTTAGAAAAGATTTTAGAGCTATGCCAGTCAGTTAATAAAAATACTGTGTTGTTTTTCTGGATTTGTGACATTTGTGGCATCTGTCCACTTTAAAATTTAATTTGTTGTGATTTCTCCTCTCAATCTACATAAGTATTTACATTTATACCTAGTTTTTTATTCATAATTTTGCTTCTTTTTCTGACAGAGGATCCCCCAAATTTAAAATCTTTAAGTCCCCCACAAAACCTGGATCCACTGCTAGTCAAGGGAGAAAATGAGACAATATTAATGGCTACTTTATTTTAGAGTCCCTGGGTGGTGCTATCAGTGAAGCGCTCAGTTACTGTCATGGAATGAATTGTGTCCCCCCAAAAATATGTGTCAACTTGATTAGGCCATGATTCCCAGTATTGTGTGGTTGCCCTCCATTTTGTGATTGTAATTTTATGTTGAGAAGATTAGGGTGGGGTTGTAACACCACCCTTACTCAGGTCACCTCCCTGATCCAAGGTAAAGGGAGTTTCCCTGGGATGTGGTTTGCACCACCTTTTCTCTCTCAAGAGATAAAAGGAAAGCGAAGCAAGCAGAGAGTTGGGGACCTCACACCACCAAGTAAGCAGCACCAGGAGCAGAGTGCATCCTTTGGACACGGGGTCCCTGCGCCTGAGAAGCTCCTCGACCGGGGAAGATCGAAGACAAGGATTTTCCTCCAGAGCCGACAGACACTGTCTTTACCTGGAGCTGATGCCCTGAATTTAGACTTGTAACCTACTAGACTGTGAGAAAATAAATTTCTCTTTGTTAAAGCCATCCACTTGTGGTATTCTGCTATGGTAGCACTAAATGACTAAGACAGCTACTAACAAAAAAGTTTGGCAGTTTGAATCCACCCAGAGGCACCTCAAAAGAAAGACCTGGGCATCTACTTCTGAAAAACCACGCACTGAAAATCCTAAGGAGCACAATACTACTCGGACACAATGGGGTGACCATGAGTCGGAATCAACTCAAAGGCAACTGGTTTGGTTTTGGGGGGCGGGGGAGGGTAGGTCTGGTTTGTTTTACTCATAGTTGGTCTGTATTTTCTGTGTAAGATCCCACTCAAAGAAAACAGGATTTATCCCTTTGGAAGTAGATAATTATTCTTTTACCAGGTCATCACAGGTGGCAGCATGGAACGGTGCCAGACACTAGATTTTGGTGTTAATTTTTGGCTCACCAGCAGACTGAGAGAACCTGGGCTTGTTACTTATCCTTGGAAGTCAGCTGGTCATCTGTGAAATGATAACTTTGGGTCAGATGAACTCAAAGTTTTCTTCCCATGATTTTAACAGCTAAATGTTACCCCATGACTTACTGCAGAGAACACCCAAGCATGACCCATGAATTTTTAATTCATGAATGACTGCCGCTAGCTTTATGAAACCCGGTCATCCTCATAAGCAGGTTAAACATATCTCCTATCTTATTTTGCATTGTTCTATTGTTTAATAAGCCCTCTTTTCATACATAGGGCAGAGTTAAACTTTTGCACCACCCCTTCTAAATAGCCAGAGATCCTGTATATAGCCAGAGATCCTGTATACAGCCAGAGATCCTGTATAAGTGGGACCCAAAGTAATTAAACTTTACTGTTACCAGTATATTACCTTCTTTTCTATATGCTTCCTAATTTTTTAAGCTACCTTATATACGTGATCTTATTTTATCTCCACCAAATTCTTGGGAAGGTATGCGGAGCAGGAATAATTCTGCCCATTTAATAGGTTTGGAAACCGAGATGGAAAAAAGCTAAATTAAATTTACTTGACTAGAGACAGAAACAACCAGAATATAGGTTCTTGGATGCCCAGTCCCATTATGAAGGTCAATATATAAAAAAAATAATAATAAATGGGATGGCTCGGTAGATGCTCTGGTTATCACCAAAAGCCAAAAATACTAACTCATTGCCATTAAGTCGATTCCAACTCATGGCAACCCCATGTGGTACAAAGTAGAACTGCTCCATAGGGTTTACTTGGCTGTCATCTTTAAGGAAGCAGATCATCAGGCCTTTCTTCCTCAGTGTTGCTGGGTGGGTTTGAACCACCAGCCTTTAGGTTAGTAGTCAAGTACAAACCATTTGTGCCACCCAGAACCCACCTGGTTATCACCAGTTACTGGCCTATATTGGTCAAAAGCCCTAGGACATTCATGACAATGGGCACATGGGTGTCAGTGTAACAACTGTGCAAAGTGAGGACTGAGTTTATCCATTGTTAGGAACGGTCCTGGAATTCATCTTAAATATCAAAGGAAAGACAATGGAGAGTAGCCAGTTCCTGAAGATAATGGAACATTGCCCTACCACCTCCCGCCAGCCCCCAGAGCACAGCTAAATGTACTGGCTGAGTGACTAACAGCCACGGATAGCTCCTAGTCAGTAGAACACAGACAGCATGTCTGTGCAAGGGCCGGCAGGCTGGCCGGCTGGCCTCGGCTCGTTCTCTCTGACCTGTTCTCCAACGAATACCTGAGATTAGGCGGTTTATCCCTGGTGGAGTTGGACTGGACCCATGAAGACGACATGTACACATCGGGCACCAGTGAGTCTCTACACCTGCTTAGGAGCCTCTATTCAAATACTGAGGAACAGTAGCTTTGTGACAATAGTCACACATCTGGTGTCTCTCTGCTGCAGCCTCTCAGTGAAATGGGAGCTCCCTCTGAAATGCAGGCTCGCTTACCCGAGAAATGGAGAGTAATGTTCCTGAGAAGACGGAGCCCTGGTGGTGCAGTGGTTAAGAGTTCAGGCTGCTTACCAAAAGGTTGGCAGTTCGAACCTACCAGCGGTTCCTCTGAAACCCTAGGGGCAGTTCTACTCTGCCTTATCTGGTCGCTATGAGTCAGAATCAACTCGATGGCAGTGGGTTCCTAAGAAGTGTGGATCTAAGAATGCAGCTTGAAAAACAGGGCAATTATGAGTCCAAGTATGTGACCCCTGAGTATGATTTTGGTGAGTGGTTGTCTTGCAAGCATCTCTAGAGTCGCTATGAGTAAGGATCAACAAAACAGCGATGGTTTTTTGCTTTGTTTTGTTTTAGTTGGGGAGGGGTTGTCTTGCAATAGTTGCAGATTGTCCCCTTAAATATATACATATTTCTTTTAAAACAACACTGAGACAAACGTCTTGAACACATTTTGGACATGTAGGTGATATGGGACTCAGCTCTGGGCCCAAGTGTATAAGCTGAGGCCTGCTGGGATCAGGAATCATTTTTTGATAGGGTCTGTCTGGACAAGTTGTCCTATCACTGTTCTCCATGACTACTCCAGGCCACTTGAGTCACTTGATGGCACCAACACAATCAGACTTTCAGCCCCCATAGTGCAAATGAAATTCAAATGCAGGTGGTGTTCTGGTGTCTTAAGAATTTTTAATGGAGAAAAACACATCTTGGCTTTCTTACCTACACAAATACTGATTTACAAGGGCTATTCCTACCTCACGCTTAATAGCTTTGGTAAAATGATATACATTTTTATAATTTTTAATAAAAATTTTAGAGCACATCTATGCTATTGTCTACCTTTTGTCGAAGAGAATCTACAGCTCTCAGACTGTACCCCATGCTCATCTACCACCCATTCATCAGTGGAAGCTTGTGTGTTGCTGTGATGCTGAGCAGGGTTCAGCAAAGCTTCCAGACTAAGGTGTACTATGGAGAAAGGCCCAGTGATCTACTTCTGAAAGTCAGCTAATGAAAACCTAGGAATCACAACAGATCCAATCCACAACTGATTGTGGGGATGGCTCAGGACCGGGCAGTGTTTGGTTCCATTGTGCATGGGTCACCATGAGTTGGTGACTGACTGAACAGCAGCAACAACAACATAAGAAAGGAAGAAATGGATGAGGTAGAAAAAGATAACTCATGCTTAATGAAAAATCTCCTCTATGCCAGGGCCCATACATGTATATGGATTTTACACCTCCCTGCAACTCTTAAGATGTCAGTATTAGAATCTTCATTTTACAGATGAATAAACTGAGGCTCCTAAAGGTGAGGCAATTCACCCAAAGTCATAGTAGTGGATTCTGGCCTGTTCAACCCCTAAGACTCATCTCCGGTGCCCAAATTCATGAGCTGTGTTTATGACACCTAATGATTTGGCAAATGTTTGCATTTGCAAGTTGCTTAAACAATCACAAACCTGGCATTCCATCACTGGAAGGGAGACTCATAAAATATTATACGTGATTAAATACTGCTGATAAAAGCTAATCTTCTAGGCAGGACCCAAACAACAGATAATTCATTGTTTTTCTAATGGTTTCTTACTGTTAATGGGCTTCCCTCAGTGTTCCAGTAGCATCATAAAGAACCCAGGAATTTAAACTAAGAGCTTGGCTCTTCTTGATTGAAAGGTGCCCTTAGGTTCGCCACTCAATTTTGCCACATGCTACTTTCCTTACCTGTAAAATGGATGTAATAATTATACTGAGGGTGAAATAAGACTATATGCATGAAAGCTCTTTGAAAATATTGTCCAGGAGTCTTGGCTTTCTTCTAAGAAATACAAGCATGGTATAAAACAGACATACACTTGTGTAATAATAGCTGATATTTATTGACTGTTTATTAGACATGGGCACTGTGTTAAATGCATTACAGCCTACATTTCATGTAATCATCTCTACAGGATAAGTACTAGTATTATCCCCATTATACGGATGGGGAAAAGAAGGCACAGAGAAGTAAGAAACCTGGCAAGTCACATAGCTGGGAAGCGGCAGGGTCGGGTGGGATTCCAACACAAATGGTTTCCTTCCAGAGCCCATGGTATTAGCCATGACACTATACTGCCTCCCATATCTAAGTACAATAAAATGATACTTCAGGCAGAAGCTTTTACATAAACAAGTAGATTAATTACCAAAGGATAAACATTTGATCTACACACTCCTGCCAGAAGAGTCCAGTGCAAACATATACCTGACTATGCTGGTGCCCAGCAAGAGAGTCTTCATTAGCCACCAGTATCATGTTTCAGCTCCTTGGGTTCCCCAGCCAGGCTTTCCCTGTCTCTCCTCCTTCACCATAATCAGACTTCCCCTCTGTGGACCCTTAGCACCTTGCGGTGTCTACTCACACTCTTCCCCCTGCCTGACTCTTCACAGAAGTCTCCCCAGGCCCCGAGGTTGGGCTATCTGTCTGCCTTCCTTCGGCGCTTAGAGGGCCCTGAGTATCCCTCTGTCCTGGCAGAACCTCCTCTAGAGAAATCCTTTACTTCTCTGTCTGTTTCCCAAGAATAGGCACCTCAAGGGCTGACCTGCATCTTAGTCATCTTTGTGCCTTTAGGATTTCATCCTGCCAATATTCAAATCTGTCCCCAGGAAATGCTTTAAAATTGTGAGAGAGTAGTATCCTGGATTGAATTCTGGAATAGAAGAGGGACATTAATAGAAAACACAGGTGAAATCTGAATAAAGTCTGTAGTTAATAGTTTTATACCAATTTTAATTTCTGAGTTTTGATGAATGTACCATGGTTATGTCAGATGTTAACATTAGGGGAAGCTGGGTGAAGAGTATAGGGGAACTCTCTATACCATCTTTGCAACTCTTCCATTAATCTAAAATTATGTCAAAATAAAAAGTTGAAAAAATAATCACTAGATGGGTTAGTAGCATAGATGTTTAAGGCCACCCCTTTGGAGTTAGACCTAAAGTTGAAATCCTAACTGAACCCTTACTACATATACTGTGTGATCATGGGCAAATCAAAGCCACACAGTCTCTCTGAACCTCATTGTTAAATGGCCTGGCTCACTGGAAATGTTCAATAAATGGTAGTGGGTTTTGTTACAATGATACTATATTCATAATAATAAAGTAGTATTATTTTCTGAACTTTCCTTTGCAAATTTATCCCTCCCCTTGCATACCTCCTACTATGCCTATACACCTTATGTTCAAGTCGCATCCATTTGTCTACCCAGCAAATAGATTCTAGGTGTTCCAGGCACTGTTCCAGGCCCTGGAAATAGAGCAATGAATTAAACACACAAAAATTCCTGCCATTAACAGCTTCCATTTTAGTAGAGATAGACAGGCAATAAATAAGTCAATAAAATTTATGGTACAGCAACCAAGATGTCCCTCCATAGGTGAATGGATAGGCAAACTGTGGTAAATCCATACTATGGAGTATTATTCAGCAATAAAAAGAAAGAAGCTATCAAGCCAGGAAAAAACATGAAGGGACCTTAATTGCGTATTGCTAAGTGAAAGAAGCCAGTCTGAAAAAGCTGTATACTGTATGGTTCCAACTACAATGTGGCACTCTGGAAAAATGCAACATTATAAAGGTAGTAAACAGCTCTTTGGTTGCCGGGGGTTTAGGGCAAAAAAGGAAGGGAGGAATAGGTGAAGCACAGGGCATTCTTTGGGCAGTGAAACTCTTCTGCATGATGCTGTAATGGTGGACACATGACATTAAGGATTTGTTAAAAACCAATGGACTGAATGACACAGGGAGTAAACTCTAATGTAAACTATGGACTTAGTTAATAGCAATGTATCAGTTAACATTGGTTCATCAGTTGTAACAAATGTACCAAAGGAATACAAAATATTAATAATAGAAGAAACAGTGTGCAGAAGGTGAAGGGTATATGGGAACACCGTATTTCTTGCACAATTATTCTGTAAACCTAAAGCTGCTTTTAAAAAGTCTACTTAAAAATTAAATTTTGAAATGGCAAAGGCTTTGCCATCGAGTCAATTTTGACTCATAACAACCCTGTAGGCCAGAGTAGAATTGCCACATAGGGTTTCCAAGGAGTAGCTGGTGGATTTGAACAGGCGGCCTTTTGTTTAGCAGCCAAGCTCTTAACCGCTGTGCCGCCGGTGGTTAAGATTTATGTATATGTGTGTATGTACTTACCACAATAAACAACAAAACTTTGTACTGCATTGGTTCTCAAAAAGGAACCCTGGTAGCAAAGTGACTAAAGTGCTCAGCTGGTAATAGAAAGGTTGGGGGTTCAAACTCAACAGCTGATCTTCGGGAGAAAGATATGGCAACGTGCTTCTGTAAAGATGTACAGCTTTGGAAACCCTGTGGGGCAGTTCTACTCTGTGCTATAGAGTCGCTGTGAGTCAGAATTCAACTTGATGGCAGTAGGTGTTTTGGTTGGTTCTCAAAGTGTGGCTCCTAGACCAGCATTATCAGCATCTCCTAGAACTTGTTAGAAATGCAAATTATCACATCTGCTGATCCCACCACATTTGGAGCAAAGGAGAATGAAGAAAACCAAAGACACAAGGAAAATATTAGTCCAAAGGATTAATGGACCACATGAACCATAGCCTCCACCAGCCTGAGCCCAGAAGTACTAGACGGTGCCCTTCTTCCACCATGACCGCTCTGTCAGGGATCACAGTAGAGGGTCCCAAGCAGAGAAGGAAAAAAACGTAGAACAAAATTCAGATTCACAAATAAGACCAGACTTACTGGTCTGACAGAGATTGGAGAAACCCCCAACACTAGAACCCCTGGACACACTGCTAACTCAGAACTGAAGCCACTCCAGAAGTTCACCTTTCAGACAAGATTGTTGTTGTCAGGTGCTGTCAAGTTGGTTCTGACTCATAGCGACCCTATGCACAACAGAACGAAACACTGCCTGGTCTTGTTCCATCCTCACAATTGTTGCTATGTTGCGCCCATTGTTGCAGCTACTGTGTCAATCCATCTGGTTGAGGGTCTTCGTCTTTTTAAATTTTTTTTTTCTCTACTTTACCAAACGTGGTGTCTTTCTCCAGGAACCGATCCCTCCTGATAAGATGTCCAAAGTCTGTGAGACATAGTCTCACCATCTCTGCTTCTAAGGAGCATACTGGTTGTACTTCCTCCAAGACAGACTTGTTTGTTCTTCTGGCAGTCCATAGTATATTCGACATTCTTCTCCAACACTACAATTCAAAAGCATCAATTCTTCCGTCTTTCTTATTCATTGCTCAGCTTTCACATGCATATGAGGCAATTGAAAATGCCATGGCTTGGGAGAGGCACACCTTAGTCCTCAAGGTGACATCTTTATTTTTTAACATTTTAAAGAGGTCTTTTGCAGCCAATTTGCCCAAAGTGATGCATCTTTTGATTTCTTGATTGCTGCTTCCATGGGTGTTGATTGTAGATCCAAATAAAATAAAATTCTTGACAACCTCAAGTTTTTCTCCGTTTATCGTGATGTTGCTTATTGGTCCGGTTGTGAGGATTTTTGTTTCTTTCTGCTGAGGTGTAACCCATACTGAAGGCTGTGGTCTTTGATCTTCGTCAGTAAGTGCTTCACGCCCTCTTCACTTTCAGCTAGCAAGGTTGTGTCATCTGTATCAGGCAGGCTGTTAATGACTCTTCCTCCAATACTGATGCCCCATTCTTCCTATAGTCCAGCTTCTCTGATTATTTGCTCACCATACAGATTGAGCAGGTACGGTGAAAGGATAAACCCTAACACACAACTTTCCTGACTTTAAGCCATGCAATATCCCCTCGTTCTGTTTGAATGACTGCCTCTTGGTCTATGTGCAGATTCCTCATGAACACAATTAAGTGTTCTGGAATTCCATTTTCCACAATGTTATCCATAATTTGTTATGATCTACAGTTGAATGCCTTAGCATAGTCAATAAAACACAGGTAAACATCTTTCTGGTATGTAAAAGACTGGAAGAGATCCATATTTATGCCTCTTCCCAAGAAAGATGACCCAACTGAATGTGGAAATTATCAAACAATATTGTTAATATCACATGCAAGCAAAATTTTGCTGAAGATCATTCAAAAGCGACTGCAGCAGTATATCTACAGTGACCTGCCAGAAATTCAAGCCAGATTTATAAGAGGACATGGAACCAGGGATATCATTGCTGATGTCAGATGGATCCTGGCTGAAAGCAGCCAAAGATTAGATGGGCCTATAAAACAAACAGTAACACTGGTGAGGAATGTGCTTCTTAGTTCAATCAAGTATATGAGAACAAATGGGCAACACCTGCCAAAAAGCAAAGACAGGAAGGCAGGAAATGACAGCAAAACTAGGCTAATGGACACAGAGAACCTGGGTTGTAAAGGGAAAGGGGGAAAATGCTGACATATTGTGGGGATTGCTACTAAAGTCACAAAATAATTTGTGTATAAGCTTTTGAGTGAAAAACTAATTTGCGTTGCAACTTTCACCTAAAACACACACACAAATAAACGCAAATTATCAGCCCCACGCTAGGCCTGCTGAATCAGAACTCTGGGAGTTGGGACCTAGCACGCTAGTTTAACAAGCCCTCCAGATGGCCCTGATACAGGCGCAGGCTTAACCACTGATAGGGTATGTCCGTGATGATCAGTGCTCTACGAAAAACTAAAGCAGGAAATAAGGATAGATGTGTCAGAGTAAGGAAAACAAACAAACAAACAAAAAACCAAACTCTTTGCCGTCAAATGACTCGACTCATAGTGACCCTGTAGGACAGAGTAGAACCACCCCATAGAGTTTCCAAGGAGCACCTGGTGGATTTGAACTGCTAACCTTTAAGTTAGCAGCTGTAGCAATTAACCACTATGCCACCGGGGTTTCCAGGATGGGGAAGGAGTCCGCAATTTTAAGCAGAGTGGCTACAAAGGCTTCACTCTGAAGGTGACATCTGCTCAAAGAAAGAGTGGGTCTCAAGGATTCCAGGAGAAGAGCACTCAGGCAGGGGGAATGGCAAACGCAAAGGCACTGAGGCAGCAGCCGGCCCGGGATGCTCAAGGAACAGCAAGGAGGCCAGCGCAGCTGGATGGGGGACAAGCAAGAAGAGGAAAGCAGGAGACATGGGAGAGGTCATGGGACTCCAGACTGTCTAGGGACTTGTAATCCATTGTAAAGAGGTTGACATTTATGTATTAAACCACCTATGCTGTTATTGTTAGCTGTCCCAGCTCATGCAACTCCACGTACAACAGGACAAAATGCTGCAGGCTCTGTGCCATCCCAATGATGAGTTGCAGATCAAACCATTGTGATCCACAGGGTTTTCATTGGGTGGTTTTTGGATGTAGATCACCAGGCCTTTCTTCCTAGTCTGTTTAATCTGTAAACCCCCTTGAAACCTGTTCAGCATCATAACAACATATAAGCCTCTACTGACAGATGGGCGATGGCTGTGCATGAGGTGCATTGGCCAGGAATGAATCCCAAGTCTCCCTCGTGGAAGGTGAGAATTCTACCACTGAACCACCAATGCCGCTTTGAACCACCCATCATTCCTCCAGAAACAGCCTGTCTTTTCCTGTATAAGCAAGAACCCTTCCCCAGCCCCCAAATACACTTGCTCTGCGTTCAGGGTCCTAGCCAATTCCTTCTCTTCCTTAGGCTTCCCAGATCCACTGCTCTCAGAATGAGCCTCTCCCACAAGCACTTTGATTCATCCTAAGCTAGACAGGAGCCCTGGTGGGGCAGTGGTTAAAAGCTCGGCTGCTAAGCAAAAGGTAGGCAGTTTGAATGCACCAGCTGCTCCATGGAAACCCTATGGGTCAGTTCTACTCTATCGTATGGGTTCTCTCAGAATTGACTCAATGGCAACAGGTTTGGCTTTCTCTGATTTTAGCTAAAACATACCATTGCCTGAATGCAGGGGTTTGTGAGCCCTATTGGATTGTGTCCTCCTAAAGCAGAAACTCAGCCATTTTCCTCCTTGATCCCCTGTGCTTATCACAATGTTTGTGCATTGCAACTGCCCCATAAATATTGACTGAATTCGTTTTAAGTTTTCAGGATAGAAACCAACAGATTATTGGCAGTCAGTAAATATTACAAATTCCGCCAATGATTTTGCAATACTCTCTGTCAAAGGTAGGAGAAAAAGAACTCTTAGGTGTATTCTCAAACCACCAAGGCAACTTGAATTAGGTTGAAGGACTCACCCAGAGTTTGGCCAAAATCAGCACCAAAACCAAAAAAAACAAACCCCATTGCCTTCAAGTTGATTCTGACTTATAATGACCCTATAGGGCAGAGTAGAACTGCCACATGGAGTTTCCAAGCCCGTAATCTTTTGGAAGCAGACCACCACGTCTTTCTCCCATGGAGCAGCTGGTGGGTTGGAACCACTGACCTTTCAGTTGGCAGCAGAGCACTTAAACACTGCACCATCAGGGCTCCTTAAAACCAGCACAGTCACTCCTTATTCCTAGCTGCTTTCTCTTTGTACCTAATGGCTTGGGTAGCAAATCAAAAACCAAACCCATTGTCATCAGGTTAATTCCAACTTACCTGAGTATTGCCGTAGAGTATCATCAGTTTATTGCTAGCATTGAGCCAAAACAGACCAAGTTGGGAAGTGGCATGAAAAGACGATGGGCATTAGAATTAGAGCTGAGTTTGAATCCTAGCCCCATTGTGTACACAGAGACTCTTACCTTTTATTATATTATAAACCGCTTTAGCATCTGGTGAATCCTAAGGACCTCTTCTCAGTATGAGGCTTATAAATGCATAAAATAAAATTTGTAGGATTACAGAGGAAACAAGTTTTATTGAAGTTATGTTCAAAGTTATCAGAACATTTTTTAAAAATGTGTTTTATAATAGTATCTCTGAGTCTTTGCTAGTACATGAAGTAACAAAATCTAGAGGCAAATGTCTAATAAGTACCCAATTTATGATGTAATGATGAGCATAAATGTTATTTCCAGATCTCCATAACAACTGTAATATGATATATTATCTGTGATTTATATTACAACTGTAGATATAGGCACTGCTATTACTACCGTGGTTTGTGGCTTACATTCATGATTGAACGAAATGCCAAAATTCAGGTTGACTCTATTTGGTGGCAGGAAAAATACTTGTTTCCATCCTAGTTCACCCTGAATTCTATGCAAAGACCTTTTGACCCCAGCATACAACCAGGGGTGAATTACTTTACCTCTCTAAATTTCGATATGCATATCTGTAAAATGATGCATGATAGATGGCAGCTATTGGTGTTATTATTAGTAATAGTAAGTAATTATGGACTTTTCATAAATAGCCTGGAATGTACTCTGGGACAGCTCTTGGTTATAATCAGAGTCAGCTCTATAAATTGACCCAGTAGGCATTCAGCCTCTTAAGTCAAGAATTCCTACCACCAAAAAGTCCCTAATTGTCTGGAAATTTCACCTGTAGAGAAGCATGCATGATTTGGGCCTGAAAGGCTTTTGGCTTCAAGAGACTCCTAGTAGACAGTAAGTATTCCCAATGAACTATCACCTAAACTCCTCAGGAAAGGGGACATTTGCTAGCTCAGGAGGGAACATGAGTGGCTAAGAAAAGGTGACACATACTACCCCCAATTCCCTTTTTTCAGAAGATCCTTTGTGGAGACTGAGTTGTTTGTGGAACGAGATCATATTCAGTTATATTCTCAGTCTCAAACGGGGTTTTCCAAAAGCTCAGTGGTGTCCGATTATAATTTGTAGGCGCCTACTTATCCCAAGTATCTTAATCCATTCTCTAGTGGGTTTCCATCCTAAAATAGTATCTATACGTTGTTTGCATGACCTTAATTTGGTTTTCAAGCACCTGAGATAAAGGTGCTTTCCTCTGGGCCAACCCTCCAGGACTGATCCCTTCATGGACTTCGTGATTTCTTCTTCGAACTCTATAGTATAGTGCTTCCCAAACTTTAATATGCCTCAAAATCACGTGGAAAACCCATTAAAGCACAGATTGCTGGGCCCCAACCCCAGAGAATCTGATTCAATAGAGTCTGGAGTAGGGCCTGAGAATTTGTGTTTCTAACAAAAGCCCAAGTTTCTTTATCTCTATGAGCCTGGTTTATTCATACTTAAGCCAAGATAATAATACCTTCTTTAAGAGGTGTTGAGAGCATTAGGAAAAATAAGATATGTATATGTATTCAAAGCTCTAAACCCCTAATAGAAATTTAAGAGCTGTTAATTCCCATGATGGGGAGATTGTTATGGGAAGAAAGGAAAGATGTCAGAGAAAGCTTTCTGGAGATGACACTACAGCAGAGCCTTGAAGAACCAATAGAAATTAGCTGGGGGAGAAGGGAATGCAGGGTACTTCCAGCATAAACAGCAAAGCGTAAAGGCTGGGCCGCATGAAAACACATAGATAATTCAGAAAGCTGCCAGAAGTTCCACTTGGCCGAAGCAAGTACATATATCAAGTGTACATACGTAGGGTTTGATAACAAGGCCCTTTTGTGGCATACTAAAGGGCTTGAATTCTGTTCTGAAAGAGATGGAAAACCACTGAAGTTCTTCAAGCAGGCCAGTGACATGAAGTAGGGCTAGCAGGAAAGGAAGGGGTCTAGGTCGATAGCCTGTGTCTTGCTTGAGTTTGTGTGTAGGTGATGGTTGAATCCATCAGGGTGTACCACAGAAGGAAAGGCTGGTTAGAGAGAGAAGATAATGAGTTAAATTTTGGCTATATCAAATTCAAGGCACCTGTATGACACCCACATAGACATACCAACAGGTAGTTAGAAACGTGAATTTAAATGTGTTGGGAAAATTTAGAATTACAGATTTAGACAATGTCAACGTATAGGTGGAAGTTACATCCACGAGAATAGATGAAATAGCTCAGGGAGCATGCAGCCTGAGAGAAGACCCGGGGACAGAAATCTGGAGAACAC
The DNA here is from genome assembly GCF_030014295.1 of Loxodonta africana. Taxonomy (NCBI): domain Eukaryota; kingdom Metazoa; phylum Chordata; class Mammalia; order Proboscidea; family Elephantidae; genus Loxodonta; species Loxodonta africana. Next base: position 159,124,509 of record NC_087344.1, on the reverse strand, counting down.
CAACATTTAAGAACAACCTCCACAGAGCTCAAATCAAGGTTAAGTGGGCAGAGCCCCTATTTCCTATTCTCACCATATGTACGCAAACAAAAAAACAACTCTGGTTTAAATGAACATCAAGGTCACCCTTGGACAATGGTGCTCAAAACTTCTACCACTTGGATAGCAATACAAGGTAATATCAAGAACATGCTATAGGGGACTTGAAGGGCACTGGAAGGGAAAACAGGCACTGACAATAATTGGGAGGTGAATGTAATCTTGAGCACTGCCCTCTCCTCATTCCTCAGTTGCTACAGTCCCTAAAGATATAAGTCCAGGAACAGCTATCTCAGTTGGTCATCCTCTAGGGATGGCTCTGTTCTTCAAGAATTTTTGCATTATCTCTTGATTTGCATAGCTCAGAAAAACAATACCCAGGGAAAAAGATGTTGTGAACCATAAGTCATCATAAAAAAAAAAAAAAAAAAATGCCATTCACCTTTTGCTTCCTTAAGACAAAAAGACACCAACACTAATCCAATATCATCTTGCGAATGTTATCATCCTGGGCTTGGCCAAACCACCACAAACCAGTGGAATCCAGCTTCAGCCCAGCCCTGAGCAGAGCCAGGCCAGTCAACAAGGACAGCAGCTCCGAAAGTTCAACATTACTCTCTGCCAGAGGCTTCTGAGCAGTCTGGCCCACAGGTGAGCAAATTCAAAAGCACGCCCTGTGAGCCTGGGTAAGAGTAAAATCAGTGGATGGAGAAAACTGGAAGGGAGTTTGGGCTCTTTCAATGTGGGACAGAACAACAGAGGAGCAACTGGAGAAGCTCACAGGGAGAAGGAAATGTTCCACCTCACGTAGGACACACACAGTTAGGCCACAATCCAAGTGCATCTGCGTGCAACCTGGTCTCCCCTTACGGAAATCCAGTGTCGACAAAAATCCAAACCTACAGATAAATTAGGGGACAATTTCAAAGGTATTTGTTGCTGGTTTTTTCCCTAAATAGTTAGGCATGATTTCATGCATGAAAATTCTTTCTGCCCTTGTTTTGGGGAATACATTCTGCAAATGATGGGGAACACTTGTGTTATTTATTTATTAATAATTCATGAGCCTTAGTTATCTTCAAGCCCTGGTGGCATAGTGATTAAGAGTTCAGCTACTAACCAAAACGTCAGCAGTTTGAACCTACCAGCCGCTCCTTAGAAACCCTATGGGGCAGTTGTACTCTGTCCTATAGGGTCGCTTATGAGTCAGAATCGACTAGACAGCAACAGGTTTGGATTTTGGGCTCCAGTTATCTTCAGAGAGGTTTTCTTAGGAAGAGACCCTGGGGCCTAAGTCTTGAGAGAACATAAGCCTCATCCTGATTTCAGAGAGATTAGGGGCTGAGTTTATAGGTTCAGAAAGGGGACTGAAGGTGGAATAGGATTGTCACAGGCTAGGAAGACACAGGAAAAGTTTAATCAGAAGGAACGAAAACACAGTGTACGGATGGAAATCTGATCTCCTTAGGCCAATCTTTGTTATAGTTTGTGGAGGGGGCGGGAAAGAAGCAAATCTAAAATCACCAGGCTGTTGAAACACAACCGTAATGAAGCAAAAAGCCTTCCTGGAGACGGGAATGGATTGTCTGGCATCAGTAGACACCTGCGCGTGCCCAGGGACTGTGGTATTCAGGCTCTTAAGTGCCTTGGGCTGGAACATACTATTCTCACAGGTTGCATTCGTGAACTTTCTAGAAGAATTTGTTCCAGTTTGTTATTACCCCTTGGAATGTTAAGGCTTTAACTTTGAGTCTAAAGAGATCATCTCCCAAGGTTGTTGCTGCTGTTAGTCGCTGTCAAGTTGGCTCCGACTCACGGCAACCTTATGTATAACAAGAAGGAAATGTGGCCTAGTCCTGCACCTTCTTAATGATCCTCGGTGTACTCGAGTTCATTGTTGCAGTTATTGGATAGTGCCTTCCAATCTAGGGGGCTCATCTTCCAGCAGTATATCAGACAATATTTCGTTGTGATCCATAAAGTTTCACTGGCCAATTTTTGGAAGTAGGTCGCTAGGGTTTTCTTTCTAGTCTGTCTTAACTTGGAAGTTCCCCCTGAAACCTGTCCACCATGGGTGACCATGCTGGCATTTGAAATACCAGTGGCATAGCTTCCAGCAACATGCAAGCCACCACAGTATGACAAACTGACTTATGGGTGGTGACATTCCACAGTGTTCCATAAAAAAAGAGAAGGGAGAAAAGTCATAATGGGAGTTGGGATGGGAGCTTAAGCCGAATCTTGGCTCTGGTTCATTTTTGGCCTGAAGTTACCCAGGTGGGTGTGGCCACCCATTTGTCAATGAAAGCTTGGAATTCAAGGCCCAGAAAGACAAATGGTAAGAAAGTCCTTTACTTCGTGTTGTTTTAAAAAGTCAATATGTTTTTACAGAGGAGAGAAATTTTTCTCACAAGCCCCTCTACTACCAGCTATGGAGATGGATAAGAAACTCTTCTCCTCAGAAATAGATTTTGATTAAATACTTACCGGCCCGTTTAGGTAAAAATTCATTTTGGTGGAGTTGGAAAAGTTGCTTTGTTTGTTTGTCATGGGACATTTTCCTGAAGAAAACCTACACTGAATTGTGCCATATAAAAGCACAGTTATGCGTGTTACCTGGGAAGTAGGTTAGTCTAGCTCCCTTCCCTACACAGCTTCCCCTGCCCTTTCTGACACCTCCCTGGGACATCTCTGGGGACTCCAAACTCCTCAAAGCTCCTTTTGGAAACACTGAATGAATCAATATCACCAAGTGGCTGCCCCTGGCTTGGATTCCAGTGCACAATTAGGCTCAAAGGGTGGAGTGGCTCATTTTTCAGCAGAACCCAGTACTTTTCAGCTGATTTGGGAGCTAGAGTGCACATAGTGATTTGTGGTGCATGATGAGGCTAAAAATGGTCCCTTTAGTAACTGAATGGAGAAAATATTGAAATTGTCAAGGATTTCATTTTCCTTGGATCCATAATCTACACCAATGGAAGCAGTAGTCAAGAAGTCAGACGACTCATTGCATTGGGCAAATCTGCTGTAAAAGACTTCTTTAAAGCACCAAAAAGCCAAGATGTCACTTTGAGGACTGAGGTGCACCTGACCCAAGCCAAGGTGTTCTCAATCGCCTCGTATGCATGGCAAAGTTGGACAATGAATAAGGAAGACCGAAGAAGAATTGATGCCTTTGAATTATGATGTTGATGAAAAATACTGACTATACCATGGGTTGCCAGAAAAATGGACAAACCTTTCTTGGAAGAAGTACAGCCAGAATGCTCCTTAAAAACAATGGTGGTGAAATTTGGTCTCATATACTTTGGACATGTTATCAGGAAGGACAGTCCCTGGAGAAGGACATCATGCTTGATAAAGTGGAGAGTCAGTGGAAGAGCGGAGGACCCTCAAGGTGATGGACTGACACAGCGGCTGCAATGAGGGGCTCAAGCCTGGCAATGATTGTGAAGACGGTGCAGGACTAGGCAGTGTTTCGTTCTATTGTACGTGGCTTCTCCATGACTTGGAGCCGATTCAACAGCAACCAACAACAGTGACTAAGTAGCTCCTCCCTAAGATAGGAGCTACTGGTGGTCCTCTTGGTACCTATGGTGTACAAGTCCCAAACCAGTAAGGGCCTCCTCAGACTGTCTTCTTGGGGTCCCTCTATTATTCATTGTCAGCAAGTACAAATAATGCCTAAATTACAGAATTACACCTTTGGACTAAATTTGTCTTTTCTAGAATGAATATCTCCTTAATACTTACACCAAAAACTAATTAATGTGTTCTGATTTGGGAAAAAGAGAGAAGGGTTACCTTATTTCCAAGCATCTTGTGTCCAAGGGCCCATTTTATAATTGATGTTGCTTAACTACACACGTGAAGATTAATCAAAGGTCAAATATTTTGTTGCATATATATTTACCACAATTTTTAAAAATACTAAGAAAAAAAAGGAACCCATTTTAGGTTGTCTACTTGTCACTCCTGAATAATTAAAAGTCCAAGTCACATATGTCACTGAAAAAAAAAAATTTTTTTTTTTTTTGTCACTGAAGGGACCTATAATTACCATCCAAGCATAAGCATTAAAAAAAAAAAAAAGCATTAGAGTCTCTAAATTGACTCAGATTATTCTTGAAAGGATGGTAAGGCAGAGAGAGAGACCTTAGCCTAATTTTTAATTGGAAAAAATAAACTTTTGTGTTTTCATAGGTTTTTTTTTTTTTTTCTTATTAAGAGCTAAAAACACCTTTAAGGTAAACTCACAGGTTAAATGACACAGCCGTCTTGTAGATTGCTTGCCGGGTTTTGAGAAAGTAGAGATGGTGTGACCCACGTGGTAGACAATGGAAGACACTTCATGTGGTGTTGGAATCTTACACTGCATCCTGCCAATAAGGAAACTGAGGTGCAGGGGGGTAAAGACACTTTCTTCACGTCACCCAGCTAGTTAATTGTAGGACAGGAACTAGGACTCCCTTGTCATGGCTCCATATTCGGTGTTTTTCCTACTACATTGTATCATAATATCAAAACAATTAGCAAATGTCTTTCCAAACTGCCGATTTGGTGACAGTGTAATTCCGATAGTGCTCATCAGGCAGGTTTACATGCAGCTAACCAGGAGCTCCTGCGTCAGTTACGTCCTGAACACACGCATTATAAAAGGAATGATCCTTAGGCTTTAAAACGTCTTTCTCACTTGCTGGGCCTCTGTGGACATGATGGAAGGATTAGGGTAATCCTGAAAGGCCAGAGGGGGCAGAAGGCCAGAACGCAGGGGTCGTACTGCAGTGGAAGGAGGCAGGGTGGGGTAGCCAGCAGCTCTCACCTCTGGAACACATTAGAATCACTCAGAGGAATTTTTAAAAAGACCAGTGCCAGCCTCCACCTCCAAGGACTGTGACTTCTATGGCCTGGGGTGGGGCCCCGGCACTGGTGTCTGCCAATGTTTCTTTGGTACTTTATGTGTGCAGATAAGGTTGAGAACCACTGGGGAGTAAAGCTTTGGTGTCAGACAAAGCTGGGTTTAAAGCCCCTGTCTTAATTTCTCAGTGCTACTGTAACAGAAATACCACAAGTGGGAGGCTCTGGGGAACAGAAATTTATTTTCTGACAGTTTAGGAGAATAGAAGCAGGAATTTAGGGCACTGGCTCTAGGGGAAGGTTCTTTCTGTTGGCTTTGGGGGAAGATCTTAGTCACTTTCAGCTTCTTTTCCTCAATTCCTCGACGATTTTCATGTGGCATTCATTGTCTCCTCTTTGTCCTTACTTGCCTCTGTGTCTAGTCCACTCTTTTGACATCTCAAAAATGATTAGGTTTAAGACAAACTCTGCACTGATAGGGCCTCGTTAGCATAACAAAGAAAATCCTATTCTAAATGGGATTACATCTACAGGTATAAAAAATCCAAATCCGCTGCTGTCAAGTCAATTCCGACTCATAGTGATCCCATAGGACAGAGTAGAACTGCCCTTTAGAGTTTCCAAGGCTGTAATCTTTATGGAGACAAACTGCTACATCTTTCTCCTGCAGAGTGGCTGGTGTGTTCAAACCACCGACCTTTTGGTTAGCCACCAAGTGGTTTAACCACCGTGCGGCCAGGGCTTGGGGGTTAGGATTCCAACACATATTTTGGGGGACACATTTCAATTCTAACAGTCCCCAAGTCTGCCATACATACCATACTTATCCTTTCTCCACTTCCTTTATGTATTAAAAAATAAAATCTTACCCCATTGGGTTGCTGTAAGCATTAAATTAGATTAGTATACAAAGCACATAGTAGTTTCTCAATAAATTCGACCCCTCTTTTTTCCCTACAGTTAGGTGGTAATAGGAAATAAGAAGCCTGAAGTTATCCAGTGAAGAAGAAAAGGAATCAGGATCAGTATAGTGTAGGGCCTGCCATCGTTAAAGGTGCTTGGTACAGGATCCAAACTCAACTCCATAGCTTTCCGATTCCATCTCAGTGACCCTATAGGACAGAGTAGAACTGCTCCATAGGGTTTCCAAGATGTGGCTGGTAGATTTGAATTTTCGACCTTTTGGTTAGCAGCCATAGCTCACTATAGCTTTTAACCAGTGTGCCACCAGGGCTCCGGTACAGGATCAGTATATCTGAATTCTCCATTGCCCTCTGCTTTCTCTCTTTTTATCTGAATAAATATCCATGTAAACCAAAGGCTGGGCACATTTAATCCCCCAGGGTGTGGTACTATCCATTCCGTGATTTACATTGCATTGTTCAGGTTGGGCAGCTTCCTGTACCTTACAATTTTACAGGCTTTTTGTTTGTGACCATTAAGCCATCAGTAGAATCTCTTTAGGGGATAGAGTGAAGGCAGGAGGAGATCTGCTAGGGGCAGGGATATCTATCAAAAATGTACTTTGGGCCACTTCTACCTGCATGAGGTGACTCTATCAACCAGACCTTACACAATGTTCAGATGGGAGTACAGATAATTCAACATGGTCCTTCCCAGAGGCATCAAATACCATTTCCACTCCCGTCTTTGAACACACAGCATATGGAAAATTCTAGTGCCACAAAGGCAGGGCATGGAACCAGAGTAAGTAAATAGTAACCAGTTGATGTCTATTGTTCTTGGAGTCACCTCTGTAAAAAAAAAAAAAACCAAAAAACGAGAACTGTACTCCAGGCTTGGTTTCTCTCTGTTTCTCTTGTACTTCCTTCAGCTTGCACATCAGAATTAAATTCAAAGCTCTCACCATCTGGACACTTGATCCTCTACCGGCAATCTTGACCACTATTTGGCGTTGACCTTGTGTCTAGTGGCAACTTGTATGGTCCTTTCAGCAAGGAGGCTGCTTTTGCTCCACTGTGGGGTGTTTGCAGCCTTTTATTCTTGTGCCTGCCTTTGTATGTAGCTTCCACCCAGGCTCCTGGGCCAAGTCCCTGGTGTGGGGTTCTTTTCCATTACTGACACCATTTGATAGCCACAACTGGGATACCACAATGGGGACTGGATTCCCCATGTCTGGCTGCAGGCTCTACTTCATGCAGGAAGCTTTGTCCCACATCACAGTTCAGCTCAGGTGGGAGATGGGTGGAGCTTGGTGTGTGGAGGCAATGGTGGGCTTTGGTGCAGCACAATACTCCCAGTACACAGTTGCTCAGGGGCCTTCCAGTCCACCATTCAGCTGCCTACTGCTGCTTCTGCTGCTGTTTTTGTTGGGCAACTCTCTGCAGCTCTGTTTAGAATATTTAAACAGACAAGATGACCCCAGAAAACCCCGCTCAGGGACTCGTGGCCTTTGTCCCTTCCTCTCACCCAGCATCCCACCTCCCCGCCCTGTTCCCTGCAGTATCAAGCACATGCACCATTCAAGTGTGCAACTATTTTTACTAAAGGGTGAAGGGTTCTCAAGGTACAAACTATATTTAGAAGAGGTTAGAGTTCATCTTACACAATCAGTGAGGCACAGGTTTAAATCGTTTAAACAGCCTATCCTAGGCAATACCCATTTTCACTCCACTATGAATTAAATTTTCCAGTTCTAACCCTTCTTCTTTGAATTCAGCCAACATATTCCTCAAGGCTGCTGTTCTCTACAAGACAGAGAGTCCTTTTCTTTTGGGGCTTCAGTTCCCTCCCTTGGTCTCAGGTAGAGATTTTCTCTGATCATCTGAATTTTCGATTAGCAGAGATGTTTAAAGAAATGTCCGGCCAACTCTTTGGACAGGGATTGGACTGGATTGTAGGACAGAAAATTATACTGGTGAGGAGTGACCTTCTTGGCTCAAGTAGACACATGAGACTATGTGGGCAGCTCCTGTCTGGAGGGGAGATGAGAGGGCAGAGGGGGACAGAAGCTGGTTGAATGGACACAGGGAATACAGGGTGGAGAGAAGGAGTGTGCTGTCTCATTAGGGGGAGAGCAACTAGGAGTATATAGCAAGATGTGTATAAATTTTCGTGTGAGAGACTGACTTGACTGGTAAACTTTCATTTAAAGCACAATTAAAAAATAGAAATATCCAACGTAATCATTCCAGTGTTGAAAAAACTAGCCTAGAAATTCTTAAAAATGTAAATTATCCTCTTAGAGGCTTGACACTAGCTGACAACTGTGCTTGGCTTTTCAGGCCAATGTACTAAGAAAGAATTATGTTTGAGGGTGTTAAATTCTGCATAAAAATGAAGAGACTGGGCTCCGCAGTAGCACCTCAGCAGGAGCACGGTCAGAGACTAGGGTCCGTGACTGTGTGGGGGGCAATGGAATGCTTTTGCATGGCCTTTCTCCCTATGGTCTTGTGGTATCCACCAGGTGACTGGGTGGAACTATGCAAATAGGGTGCTTGTGGCCCACCAAGGGGATTGGACAGCTTGCTAATAATGCAAGTAAGGTGCATGGCATGCTTGTGAGGGTAAAGGACCATGCAAATGGGGTGTGTAGAATCCTGGTGAGGGGATTGGTCAGTTTTACCATCCTGCTGGGCTTAAGGTGAACAGCCCCAAAGGCAGAAATGGGAGGGGACCTCTCGGCCACCAAGAAGAAGAGATGAGAGCAGAGTGTGTCTTTTGGACCCAGGGTTCCTGTGCTGAGAACCTCTTACACCCAGGAGACAGAGAGAAAGAGCTGTAACACCAGAGGGGATGCAAGGCAGTGAGGAGCAGTGGCAGAGAAATAGTAACAGCAGACCCAGGAGACCAGCACCAGACAGTGCAGTGGGCTTCCCGGCCCAAAGAGTAAGTAGGTTGCAGTGGGTATGCCAATCCATGGGCAGGAGGCTTGCTGGCAGAGTGGGGTGCCCCTGAGCACTTATTAGTGGAGCTAACACTTATCCAAGGCCAAGGGCCAGAGAAAGCCCTGTCTGTAGGCACTGCTGAGAAGAGGCTGTCCTGATAGAAGAACCATATCCTGAGTCATCCCTGATCCTAAATTGTAACCTGTTATTTCCCTAATAAACCCCATAACTGTGAGTATGGTCTGTGAATTCTGGGTGGCCATTGCAATGAATTATCAAACCCAGCAGAGAAATAGAGAGTGCTGTGGGAGCAGAGGCGTAACTAAGGTATCACAGGTAGGGCGAATGCCCTGGGCGCCACTTGAGGAGGGGTGCCAATGAATAGTTTCTATCAGCTGTCACAGTTGGCATCGCCAGCTGTGAAAGACCATTCAGCAATTTAAAACTAATTGCCATAGGAGCTATTTTTCGTAGAAAGGCCTCTGCGTGGGAGGGATGGCGGAAGATTGGAGGGTGGCTGGTATGTCTGACCTCCGCCTCGCCTCGTAGGAATCAGCCTTGGGCTGTTTATACTCATAACGATTCTCTCTCCTTCCCCTTGTGAAGCTACATAAGGAGGTCACACGCCCCTGCCACACTGTTTTTATACTGTGTGACCATAATTCGCCCCCCAGATGGTCCTTCAGGAATGAGGGACTCATTCCCCCAGCTGCTGAGGGGCCTGCCTGCAAGTAGTCCTCAGCTGCCAGCCCTCTGTAAGAAGAGCCTCTGCTGAAGAGTCGTCTTGTCCAGGTCATGCTCCCTTCCTGGGTCAGCTGGCATCCAGCACCTTGTTGAAGTTGAGTTATAAAGTCTTGGTCCCCCTCAGCCAACTGAAGACAACTCTAAAGGAGCTTCCCAGCTTCACAGATCCCCTGGGAGGTTAGCCGAGGTCTTTGTTGAGATTACATCACAGCTTCCCCCTCTGCCTCATACAGGTGTAAATCTCAAGAGCACTTTCTACTACCTTTTCTGCATGCTGACCTTCATCTCAGAGATCCTGGGTGGTGAAAACAGCATACTTGGCTGCTAACATAAAGGTTGGAGTTCGCGCAGAGGTGCCCCGGAAGAAAGGCTGGGCAATGTACTTCTGAAAAATCAGCCATTGGAAACCCTATGGAGCACAGTTCTGCTCTGACACACTTGGGGTCACCATGAATCAGAACGGGCCCTACAGCAACTAGTACTGGTAATCTCTGTCTCAGAGTCTGCTCCCAGAAAAACCCAACCCAAGCCAAGGATCAGAAGGACTTAGTACCATTTCTTAAACTATGCAACATTCCCATGTCTGCTTGCTTGGTTACCACTGCGGCTAGCAGTAAAACTCTTAAAATGTAGCTTACACCCTTGCTGTCAAAAGTGCCCTCGGCAGAACAGGAAAACTGGTAATAGGGAACCCAGGGTTGAGAAGGGAGAGTGTTGACATGTCATGGGGTTGTTAACCAAGGTCATAGAACAATGTGTGTACTGTTTGGTGAGAAACTAGTCTGTTCTGTAAACCTTCATCTAAAGCACAATTTAAAAAAAAAGTGCCCTCGGCAGACCCAGCAGCATCAATATCTCAGTCCCCACCCCAAATTAACTAACCAGAATCCTGTATTTTAGCAAGATCCACCGATGATTCATATGCACAGTAACGTTTGCTAACACCGGCCTACATAATTAGGTGAGAAATGATTAAGGAAGAGCATTTGCTGCTAGTACAGATGAAGTATCACAGCCTCCTTTTTTTCTGCCCAAGAGGGCACTCTTTTTTAGTTCAGAAGTTACTTTTCCTACTAACAGGAGTTTTAAAACCCATTATTTTGCCAAGGCACAATCACAAACAAAAGGGCAGAAAACAGAGGCAGATGGTCAGATACCACATTGCTTGGGTTAGGGAACTGAGCTTTAATATTAAGCAAACAGAGGAAAAAACATGACTAGAGTAATAAATAAGAACCAGCGTTCCTCAGAGTCTAAGAGAAAGATGAGAACCCTGCCTTGCAATACAATAGATGAACTTTGAGCCTAAGCAGTGACTTAGAACTTTCCCAAATGATAATAAGGAACTTAATATAAGAAAACCTCCCGGAGTACAGGCACACACATAGGTGGGCGTGAGGATGAGTGCCTAACTGAACCAGCTCCACTCTCCTAGCCACACTGGCCAAAGATTCTCACCAGTTCTTCAGTGAGGAGGAACTAGTTTATATCAGATTGGCAAGAGTTTGTTGTAAGGAATGTGCTTAAGTGGTAAGGTGTTAATGAAATGCGTCCAGTGTTCTTGTTTCCTAGTGGGGATTCGGTCATTCTCAACAGATTCTTTTGTTGTTCTCATAAAGCATTGCACTAAACCATGTCTCTGGATTTCTTTATAGCTGAATATCTGGGCAGAGTTTGGCCTCCACCTGCCTCTTACAATACAAAGTCCTAGAACATAGAGTAGGTACAACCAGGTTAGTGACACTTGTAAAGAATGTTGCTTCGACATGATTTATTTATGTCTGGCTATAGCCTTTTCTTATTTAGGGGCAACAAGGAGAAAGGGAGGTGGGGAGACTCTTACCACAGCTAGCCCTGGTGGGACAGAAACCTTAAGGGAAAGTGTAAGTGTTAGCAGCTAACAAGACAGGAGATGTGTGAGGGGGGTCTAATTTCAGGTAAGATGGAGTAAATACACTCCATCCTGCTCTCCCATCGAATGCAGCTACAAACCCTGGACAGAATGCACCAAGTAGCTATCTGAGGATCCTGAAAAGGAAAAAGTAGCAGATGGGTTGCATAAAAAGACCAGAATTTAAAGAACCACTGAACCAGCAGTGAGTTTCCTATTTTTTTTTTTTATCCCCCAGTCTGGATTTGAGGCAGCCCCAAATTTGGAAGTGAGCACCAAGCATGGACAAGGCTCTCTCTAGTTCCAGCTCAAGGCAGAGTAAAGGAGACTAATGGCACTTACGGAGAGTGGAGAAAATCTCCTCTTCTTTTCTTTTTCTTTCTTTTCTCCATTCTCTAATGTCCCCGCAATTCTGTGGCACCGATGGCGGTGGCAGTGGTGGCAGTGGGGGCCCCTGGGGGAACTTTCTCTCTGACTGGAGGGGAGCTGTGGCCCCAAGACAACTGGAAAACTCCCCCTTACTTTTTTCTCTGAGCTCCCGCCACTTGGCCCCAGACATGGGCACATTCATAGAAATTGAGTAGTGTCTTAGTTATCTAGCTCTGCTGTAACAGAAATACCACAAGTGGATGGCTTTAGCAAAGAGAAATTTATTTCCTCACAGTCTAGTAGGATAAAAGTCCAAATTCAGGGCATCAGCTCCAGGGGAAGGCTCTCTCTGTCAGCTCTGGAAGAAGGTCCCCGCCATCCATCTTCCCTTGGTCTGGGAGCTTCTCAGGTGCAGGCACCACAGGTCTAAGGGACGTGCTCTGCTCCTGGCACTACTTTCTTGGTGGTATGAGGTCCCCAACTCTCTGCTTACTTCCCTTTCCTTTTATCTCTTGTAAGATAAAAGGTGGTGCAGGCCACATTCCAGGGAAACTCTCTTTATATTGGATCAGGGATGTGACCTGGTAAGGGTGTTACAATTCCACCCTAAATCTCTTTAACATAAAATTACAACCGCAGAACACTGGGAATCATGGCCTAACCAAGTTGATACACACATTTTGAGGAGGATGTAATTCAGTTCATGACATTCCACCCTTTGAGCACCAAAAAATCACATCCTTGCAACATGTAAAACATATTCACCCCATCATATCATAGCAAAAGTCTTAACTCCAAGTCCAAAATCCAAAAATTCCTCTTCATCTGTGAAATCTAGAATACAAGTTATCTGTTTCCAAAGTTACAATGGCAGAACAGGCACAAGCTAGACATTTCCATTACAAATGGAAGAAACTGCAGGGAAAGAAAGCATAACAGGTACCAAGCAAGTCAGCAGAACACGTTACATTATCCCTCAAGGCTTTGAAAATAATCGCCCGTTCTCTGAGACAATTTACACAATAGCCCTGCCCTCCAGCTTGTAGGTATTGGCCACACTCTCCAGATTCTGAGTGGAGACCCCTCGGCCCTGGGTTTCAGTTCCACTTTCCAGGCCCACCGGGACAGTAACTCTGCTCCCTTGGCTTTAGGCGTACAATTCTCCCAGTCCATTTGAGTGGCAACTCTACCCTTAGAAACACCAGAGGCCATGGCTCCATGCTTTGAAACCCTAGAGGTCCTGGCCATGCCTTTTGAGACTGAGACAGCTTGGCTTCTTGTGTTCCTTGTCTCTTCGGCTTCTGCTTCCTGGTTTCTTGGACTCTCAGCTCTCGGGCCTCAGGCCCACGCCTGCCCTGCTGGGGCAAGTATTCCAAAGCTTTGTAGCTCCACCAATAAGTGCCTACAGACACCCCACTCTGCCAGGAAGCTTCTTGCTCTGTGGGTCGGCTCCAGCACTGTCTGGTGCTAGTCTCCTGGTTCTGCTGCTGCCGGTTCACTGCTGCTGCTGCCAGTCCTCTGCTACTGTTTCTCACCATCTGTTCCTTCTCCAGTGTTAAGAGTTCTCCTCACTTCCTCCTGAATCTTCTATCCACTCAGTTTCAAAACCACTTCTACGTTTTAGGTATCTGTTAGAGTAGCACCCCACTCCCAGTACCAAATTTTGTCTTAGTTATCTAGTGCCATTAGAGAGACGCAAATCAAAACCACAATGAGACACCACCTCACCCCATTAGAATGGCAATGATCATAAAGGAAAATGATAGGTGTCTGTGAGGTTGTGAAGAAACTGGAACCCTCATCCATTGCTGGTAGGACAGTAAAATGGTACAATCACTGTGGGAAATACCTTGGCAGTTTCTTAGAAAGTTGAACATAGAACTACTGTATGACCCAGCTATTCCACTCTTTGGTATATACCCAAGAGACTTGAAAACAGAGTGGCTAATGGTCACATATAAAAAAAAAAAAAAGTTCAATGTTAATTGCAGCATTGTTCATGATAGCCCCAAGGTGGAAACAGCCAAAATGTCCAACAGATGAATGGATAAATAAAATGTGGTGCATACATATAATGAAATATTCAGCCATAAGAGAAATGAAGTCCTGATACATGCCACAACATGAATGAACCTTGAAACTATGCTGAGCAAAATCTGTCAATCACAAAAGGACACATGCTATATGATCTCACTTGTATGAAATAAGGGAATATATAGAAACCAGAAATTATTAGTGGCTTACCAGGGGTGAGAGAGAGGGGGAAAAGGGGAGTTTTTCTTAGGAAGCAGCGAGTTTATGTTAATGGTGGTGGAATAATTTGGAAAATCATAGTGAGAGTGGTTACACAACTTGAAGAATATAATCAATGTCACTGAATTGTACATGTGGAAATTGTTGAACTGATGTATGTTTTTTTGTGTATATTTTTACCACAATAAAAAAAAAGAAAATTTACTGAACAAATCAAGACAAATTATCTAACCTGAAAAACAGAAGAAAAAAAAGTTTTCAAAAAAAAGAGAAATGAATACAGCCTCAGGGAACAGTGGAATAATGCCCCAAAAAATGCAACATCCCTGTCATTAAAGTTCCAGAAGAAGAAGAGAAAGAGTGCAGAGCAGAAAAAAAATACTCGAAGCAATAAATAATGGATAAAATTTTCCCAAATTTGGCAAAAACCATGAACATACGGATTCAAAAACTCATCAAACTCCAAACAGGAAAAAATAATCCATGCCCAGGCACGTCATAATCCACTTGTTGACAACTAAGATAAAGAAAGCTCTTGAAAGAAGTCAGAGAAAAATGACATCTTACTTACAGGAGAGCAAAAATTGAAATGATTTTAGATTACTCATCAGAAATGACAAATCTGTAAAAGTAGGCAGAAAATTGCAAATTTTTACCCATCAAACTAACAGAAAGTTTTTGAATTGTTGCTGGCTGGTGTTAGGGTGTGAGCATATGCTAGTGGAAATAGGAATAAAAACAACCCTTGTAGAGAGCAATTAGGCATATCAATTGAGATGTTTCAACAAACAGATGCAGCGCCGGAGGTTGCATTAACTATCAAAATTTTAAATATGCATACCTTTTAACTCTGAATTCCACTTCTAGAAATTATCCTACAGAAATATTTGTACATGAGCTTACAGATGTTGTGACATTGTATATGGTAGCAAATAAATATATTAATTAATAAAGCATTAAAAATTATTAAAGATGAATGAATACTGAAATAAATTATAGAACAGCCACACTGTGGAATACAATGTATCTTTTAGAATAATTACATTGGAGCCAAATCTACTGAAGAAACTATAATAAATTGCTAAATGATAAAAAGAAATCTGCTGAATAGTACACACACCCAGAATCAGTTTCTACAATGGTGTGCGAGTATCTTTATAATTGACTAGAAAAAATATCTGTAAGAATAAAACCCAAACTGATACCACTGGTTGCTTCTCAGGAATAGAATAGGCTGGATATTTTCCACTTTATGTATCTGTGGTTTTTTTGTATTTTGTATGTATATGTTACACAAAGAATGGGTATTTTTTTTAAATAATTTTTACTGTGGTTTAAGTGAAAGTTTATAAATCAAGTCATTCTCTCACATATAAACTTATATACACCTTACTACCTACTCCCATTTACTCCCCCGCTAATGAGTCAGTCTGCTCCCTCCTTCCAGTCTCTCCTTTCGTGACCGTTTTGCCAGTTTCTAACCCTCTCTACCTTCCCATCTCCCCTCCAGACAGGAAATGCCAACATAATCTCAAGTGTCCACCTGATGCAAGTAGCTCGCTCCTCATCAGCATCTCTCTCCAACCCATTGTTCAGTCCAATCCATGTCTGACGAGTTGGCTTCGGGAATGGTTCCTGTCCTGGGCCAACAGAAGGTTTGGGGACCCTGACTGCCAGGGTCCTTCTAGTCTCAGTCAGACCATTAAGTCTGGTCTTTTTATGAGAATTTGGGGTCTGCATCCCACTGTTCTCCTGCTCCCTCAGGGGTTCTCTGTTCTGTTCCCGGTCAGGGCAGTCATTGTTGTGGCCGGGCACAATCTAGAGTATTATTTTTGACACTTAAAAAAAAATGATAAAAGGCCTATACCAGTTGTATAACAATATCCAGTGTTCTGACCTTAGAAATTCACAAAGTAGTCTCACTGGCTTCTGAAAATTTAGTATTACATTCACTTCCCTTAAGGAATCCCAGCTATCTCAACATCTGCTGGTGTATTAGTTATCTACTGCAGCATAACAAATTATCATAAAACTTATCAGCTCAAAACAACAAAAATTTATCATTTCCTAATGTCTTTACAGGGTTGCTGTGAGTCGTAATCAACTCGACAGCAATGGGTTTGGTTTTGTTTAATGCCTTTGAGGATCGAGACACCAGGAGCAACTTAACTGAGTACTTTTGGCTCAGGGTTTTTGATGCAGTCAAGATGTTGGCCAGGGATGTAGTAATCAGAAGGCTTGACCAAGAATGGAGGCTCCGCTTCAAAGCTTACTCATGTAGCTGTTGGCAAAAGCATCAGTTTTTCCCTGGCTTGTGAGCCCTGGTGGTGCAGTGGTTAAGCTCTCAGCTGCTAACCAAAAGGTCAGCTGTCAAATCAACCAGCTGCTGCACAGGAGAAAGATGTGGCAGTCTGCTTTGTTAAAGATTTACAGCCTTGGAAACGCCATCAGGCAGTTCTATTCTGTCCTACAACATCACTATGAGTCGGCATCAACTCAAAGGCAACAGGTTTTTTGTGAGTGATCTGAGGCCTCAGGCCTTCACCATGAGGACCTCTCTGTAGGCTGCTCACAACATGGCTGCTGGCTTTCTCCAGAGTAAGTGATCAAAGAAAGAGATAGAGCAACCAAGACAGCAACTGAAATGGTTTTTCATAGCTTAATCTCAAAAGTAACATACCACCGCTTCTGCTGTGGGCTATTGGTCATACAGACCGGCTTAGGTATAAAGGGCAGAGTGAGAACGACACAAGGATGTGAATACTAGAAGTCAGGGATCATTGAGGGCCATCTTGAAGATTGGCTACCACAACTCAGCTTTTCCTCACTCCCTTTTTCTCCTACCTGTCCAAGTTCATGTTGTTGTTGTTGTGTGCTACCAAGTCAATTCTGACTCAAAGTAACCCTATATGACAGAATAGAACTGCCCCATAGGGTTTCCTAGACTATAACCTCTATGGGAGTGGATCACCAGGTCTTTTCTTCTGGAGTGGCTGGTAGGTTTGAACACCAACCTTTCGGTTAGCAACCAAGAACTTAACCATTGTACTACCAGGGCTCCTTTCCAAGTTTATAGATCTTCTAAGAACTTATAAAATCCCAAATCTATCCTTACAGCATCACAGATCTATTTACGGTTCCTGGAACACCCAATCCTTCATGAAAAGAAGGGCTAACAGGAAACTCCAGTTCATAGGGCCCCGACATTTTCCTATAAACAAGGGAATTTTGTTTTCCCTAAAGTACAATGATTGAGGTAGTTTGCAGAAACTGCAAGTGTAAATAATTGATTAAGGAGAAAAACATGAGTAGTAACCAGGAGCCTCATCAAAAATTCCTTCAACAAGAGGTCATGTCATTTGCTCCTACCCTGCAGCTCAACCTTTAATCTTGGCAAGTCAGGACAGCCATCGCTTCTCCCAAGTGGAAATTTCCATAAGCCATGGAAACAAGGAAGTGGCAATGCTTGCCAGCTTATAGATCAACCAATAAAGGCTACTAGAATCATCTGTTACAAGAAAATATTAGAAGGCAACTGATAAAATCTGGGGGCTAAAGGACATCTTTGCAGAAGAACAATAAAAGGTGCTTCAATGCAGGGCATATCTGAGAATTTGAAAGAGAATTTTGACCTGTGGATGTACCTGTTTGCAAAAGAGTATACTATATACCTGGGAGTATAATTGAATGGTATTACACGGTGTAGTTTAGGCTCAGCCAAACATTGATTAAGTCTTTCATAACATGCTTGCAAATATGGTGGTGAAATGAAAGTAAGAGTTGATTCATCATAGGTTGAGCAATCTTAATGCAAAGAGCGTTGATTAAATCATTGATGTCAGCTTGGAAGAAGTTAACATGCCTCAGGGTTTTGAATTTGGCCTTGTCTCCTTCAGCAGTTTTGTGAACTACTTGGACAAAAATCAAAGAAAATATGCTTATTATTATTTTCAGGTATTATGTAGTTAGACAGGAGAGCCAAGAAGTTGAATAATGAAATCAGAATTCCCAAAGGTCTTCTGCGGGCTGGAATGATAGGCCTGAATTCCTGACATGAAAATGAGCAGGGAGCAGCATAAAATCCTACCCAAGTACAAAGTGGGAGAGACCTGGCTCAACACCAGTTTATGCAGAAAAGGTTTAAAGTAAACCACAAATTTAATATGAGTCAGCAGTTTGCCAGGTCTGTCAAAAACGCAAATGCAAAAAAAAAAAAAAAAAATTAGTCTGCGTTGTGAAGAATATAGAGCTCAGAACCAGGGAGATCTTGATCAGATAAACCCCACTCTGTACATGTGTGGATTCCTGAAACAGCTGAGAGATTCTTTGATGACCATGTGTACCATTCTCCTGAGTCACCAATCTAGTAATTCCATCAAAAAGAAAAAAGTAAATGTATTTATTAATTTCTTTACTCATTCAAGCAATATTTTTTAGAGTTGGAGGAAGGGAATGTGTCAGGTACTCTGCTAGAAGCCAGGAACACAAAGATGCTTGGAACACAGACCCTGAAACTTAGAGTCTGGGAACAGGGGTATGAGGGATGTGGTAGGCAGAATTCTAAGATGGTCCTCAAGATTCCCAGCCCTAGGATACATATACTTTCCCCCAGGTATTCAATCAAATACTAGTATAATCACGTCTATGAAGGGATTTTCCAGTGAAATGAAGGGTGCAAATAAACTAAAAAGCCAAACCCACTGCCATCGAGTTGATTGTGACACAAAGTAGAATTGCCCCATAGGGTTTCCAAGGCTATAAGTCTTTACATAAATTTGAATAATAGTGGTATTAACTAGTCTTCCTTGTAGGTATATGAATATTATCCTATCACTGACAGTGTTGTATTGCAGGATAAATCTTGAAATGTTCTTTTTGACAATGAATGCAACATCATTCCTCTTCAGTTTGTCATTCCTGGCATAGTTGACTGTATGACTGTCCCATTCAAAATGCCCAATACCAGTCCATTTCAGCTCACTAATGCCTAGGATACTGATCTTCAAGCATTCCATTTCATTTTTGATAACTTCGAATGTTCTTAGATTCATACTTCATATATGCTGAATATTAATGGCCTGTTTCTTCTCATTTTGAGTAGTGCCACGTCAGCCAATGAAGGTCCCGAAAGCTTAACTCCATCTACATCATTAAGGTCTACTGTACTTTGAGGAAGCAACTCTTCCCCCATCATATTTTGAGTGTCTTCCAACTTGAGGGGCTCATCTTCTGGCACTGTATAAGACAATGCTCCGCTCCTATTCATAATGTTTTCACTGACCAATTTTCTTTAAGAAATCTATTCTATTATGAGCAAATAACCCAAGAAGCTGGACTATCTGAAGAACTCATCATTGGGGTTGAAGGAAGACTCATTAACAACCTTCCATATGCAGATGATACAACCTTGCTTGCTGAAAGTGAAGAGGATTTGAAACACTGATGAAGATCAAAGATTACAGCCTTCGGTATGGATTACACTTCAGCATGAAGAAAACAAAAACCCTCACAACTAGTCCAATAAGCACCATCATGATAAACAGAGAAAAAAATGGTGTTATCAAGGATTTAATTTTCCTTGAATCCACAATCAACACTCAGTGGAAGCAGCAGTCAAGAAATCAAACGACATAGTGCATTGGGCAAATCTGCTGCAAAAGACCTCTTTGTTGCTGTTGTTGTTAGGTGCCATCGAGTCGGTTCGGACTCATAGCAACCCTATGCACAACAGAACAAAACACTGCCCGGTCCTGAGCCATCCTCACAATCGTTGTTATGCTTGAGCTCATTGTTGCAGCCACTGTGTCAATCCACCTCGTTGAGGGTCTTCCTCTTTTCTGCTGACCCTGTACTCTGCCAAGCATGATGTCCTTCTCCAGGGACTCATCCCTCCTGACAACATGTCCAAAGTATGTAAGACGCAGCCTCGCCATCCTTGCTTCTTAGGAGCATTCTGGTTGTACTTCTTCTAAGACAGATTTGTTCGTTCTTCTGGCAGACCATGGTATATTCAATATTCTTCGCCAACACCACAGTTCAAAGGCGTCAGCTCCTCTTCGATCTTCCTTATTCATTGTCCAGCTTTCACATGCATATAACGCGATTGAAAATACCATGGCTTGGGTCAGGCGCACCTTAGTCTTCAGAGTGATGTCTTTGCTCTTCAACACTTTGAAGAGGTCCTTTGCAGCAGATTTGCCCAATGCAATGAGTCTTTTGACTTCTTGACTGCTGCTTCCATGGCTGTTGATTGTGGATCCAAGTAAAATGGAAATCCTTGACAACTTCAATCTTTTCTCCGTTTATCATGATGTTGTTCATTGGTCCAGTTGTGAGGATTTTTGTTTTCTTTATGTTGAGCTGTAATCCATACTGAAGGCTGTGGTCTTTGATCTTCATTAGTAAGTGCTTCAAGTCCTCTTCACTTTCAGCAAGCAGGGTTGTGTCATCTGCATAACACAGGTTGCTAATGAGTCTTCTTCCAATCCTGATGCCCCATTCTTCTTCATATAGTCCAGCTTCTCATATTATTTGCTCAGCATACATATTGAATAGGTATGGTGAAAGAATACAATCCTGACGCACAACTTTCCTGACTTTAAACCAATCAGTATCCCCTTGTTCTGTCTGAACAACTGCCTCTTGATCCATGTAAAGGTTCCTCATGAGCACAATTAAGTGTTCTGGAATTTCCATTCCAAAGACCTCTTTAAAGTGTTGAAAAGTAAAGATGTCACTTTGAGGACTAAGGTGCACCTGATCCAAGCCACAGTATTTTCAGTCATCTCATAGACATGCAAAAGCTGGACAACGAATAAGGAAGACCAAAGAAGAATTGATGCCTTTGAATTATGGTGTTGGGAAGAATATTGAATATACCGTGGACTGCCACAAGAACAAACAAACCTTAGAAAAGAGGATGGCAAGACTTCATCTCACATAATTTGAACATGTTATCAGGAGGGACCAGTCCCTGGAAAAGGACATCATGCTTGGTAGAGAGTCAGCGAAAAAGACTCTTGACAAGATGGATTGACATGGCGGCAACAATGGGCTCAAACAACAGTGATTGTGAGGGTGGAGCAAGACCAGGGGGTGTTTTGTTCTATTGTACATATAGTCACTATGAGTTGGAACTGACTTGATGTTAGCTAAAAACAACAACAACAAATCTTTCCAGAAGCAGGCTGCCACATCTTTCTCCTGCAGAGTGGCTGGTGGGTTCAAATCCCTGATCTTTCAGTTAGCAACGGAGTTCTTAATCACTGTGCCACCAGGGCTGGTTCCAGATAAGTTGATCTTAATTTAAGGTAGGCAGACTATCTGGGTGAGTCTGATCTAATCAGATAAGCCCTTTAAAAGCCAAGCACCTTCTCTAGCTAGTGGCAGAGGAGAGAATCAGAGATTCAAAGCATGAGAAAAATTCAACACACCTTTGAAGGCTTAAAGGTGGAGGAGGCCATGTGGTAAAAAATGAGGGAGACTTCTAGAAGCTGAGAGTGACTGCCAGCTGACAGCCAACAAGGAAACGGGATCCTCAGTCCCACAACCACAAGGAAACGAATTTTGCCAACAACAAGGTTGGACAAGGACTCCAAGTCACAGGAGAGAACCGCAGCCTCACCCAACTCCTTGATTTCAGTCCTGTGAGACTCTGAGCAGAGAATCCAGCTACATGGAGCCAAACTTTTTATTTAGCCTTAAAAACCAAACCCATTGCCACTGAGTCGATTCTGACTCAGAGACCCTATAGGGCAGAGTAGAACTGCTCAATAATGTTTCCAAGACATAGGTCTTTATGGGAGCAGGCTGCCACATCTTTCTCCCATGGAGTGGCTGGTGAGTTCAAATCACTGACCTTTCAGTTAACAGCCAAGTGTTAACCACTGCACCACCAAGGCTCCAGGAAACGAATATGGGGGATAAGTGCTATGACAGAGAAAAGTTGCCATGAATTTTGTTGGTTGTTGTCATGGATTGAATTGTGTCCCCCCAAAACGTCTGTCAACTTGGCTAGGTCTTGATTCTCAGTATTGTATGATTGTCTACCATTTTGTCATCTGATGTGATTTTCTTATGTGTTGTAAATCCTGTAGCTATGATGTAATGAGATGGATTAGTGGCAGTTATATTGATGAGATCTACAAAATTAGATAGTGTCTTAAGCCAATGTCTTTTGAGATATATAACAGAGAAGCGAGCAGAGAGACACGGGGACCTTAAACCACCAAGAAGCAAGAGCCAGGAGAACAGCCTGTCCTTTGGACCCAGGGTCCCTGCTCTGAGAAGTTCCTAGTCCAGGGGAAGATTGATGACGAGGACCTTCCTCCAGAGCTGACAGAGAGAAAACCTTTCCTTGGAGTTGAACACCCTGAATTTTGATTTTTAGCCCACTAGACTGTGAGAGAATAAATTTCTCTTTGTTAAAACCATCCATTTGTGGTATTTTTGTTATAGCTGTACTAGATGACCAAGACAGTTTTCACCTTGGGATCCATTCCTCCTTCTCCCTCCTAAGTGAACTTCAATATTGTTTGCATAGCAGCTCCTCACCCATATATTCATGTCCCCTAACTATACTCCTGGCTCCAAGAATGGGGCTGATTAGTCTAAAATAGGGTTTCTCAACCTCAGCCCAATTGACGCTTTGGGCCAGATATTCTTTGCTGTGAGTGTTGTCCGGTGCACTGTAGAATGTTTAGCAGCATCCTTGGCCTCTATCTACTAGATGCCAGAAGCACCACTCCCTGTCCATGACAGTCAAAAATGTCTCCAAATATTGCAAAATGTCCCTGAAGCAGGGAGGCAAATTCATCCCCGGTTGAGAACCATTGATCTAACTCCCCCACCTTACTGATGATTGGTTCAAGAGTGGGCATGGACCCCTTTGAGTCAATGAACTGGAAAGAGAGATTTCATTGGGATAGCTAAGGACATCTTCCTCAGTCTTCAGAGAACACTACTCTAAGTAACCCCCTTTATTTTTCCCTGAAAGTCATTGTACCCAGAGGTGAGTAATGGAACTGCTGCAGCCATCTCAGACCCAGCTTGGGGATGAGGCCAACACACAGAAGAAAGCAGAGCCAAAAACACAAGAGGAAAATGGAGCTGGGCTCCTGGATGAAGCTAACCCTGAAATCCATCCTACCTCTTAACTTCTGGTTATACAAGCCATTAACATCCAAGGTTGTAGCCCTGGAAACTCTACGGGCAGTTCAATTCTGTCCTACAAGTCAGAATTGACTTGACCAGACATTACGCTATACACTTGGACAAGTTACCTCATTTAATGCACGTCGTCACCAGATAGGGTTGTTGCTGTTCAAGTCAGCTTCGAATCATGGCATCCTTACGTAATAACAGAACAAAATATTGCCTGGTCCTATATCACCTTCATGATCATCGGCATGCTTCAGATAGATAACCTAATTATACCCATTTCACAAAATGTTCTCTTGCAGCTTAAAGCACTTAAGTAACCTGATTAAGGCCACACAATTTATTGAAGAGTCTGAACTCACTGAAGTCCTTGTTCAATCAATACACATTCTACCTCCCAAGACACCAAACTACCAACTTTCTCCTTTCTCCTTACCAGCCCTAACCAAACCCAATGCCGTCAAGTCAATTCCAACTTACAGTGACCCTATAGGACAGAGTAGCCCCATAGGGTTTCCAAGGCTATAAATCTTTACAGAAGCAGGTTGCCATATCTTTCTCCAGCAGTGCAGCTGTTGAGTTCCAATCACCAACATTTTGGTTAGCACCAGCATTTTAACCACTGCACCAACAGGCAGGGCTCGCTTTAGCCAAAGCCAAAAGTCCTTTAAAAATGAGCTCATGCAAATCATCCTCTCTAGTGCCCGCTCACCGGTTCCGAAGATGTACTCAGCTATGCAACATGTGGTATTAGAGTCAGCAGTTAATCTGTATCGAGTGCTTGCTATAAACCAGAAACTTCTAAGCACTTGGAATTATTAATGCATTTAATCCTCAAAACAATTCTGGGAAAACACAACCAAACCCATTGCCGTTGAGTTGATTCCCACTCATAGCGACCCTATAGGACAAAGTAGAACTGCCCCTATAGGGTTTCCAAGGGGCAGCTGGTGGATTCGAATTGCCGACCTTTTGGGTTAGCGGCTGAGCTCTGGATGATTGCATCACCAGGGCTCCAACCCTGCGAGGTAACTCTTATTCCCCTATTTCTAGGATTAAAAAACAAAACAAAAAATCTAAGGCACAGGAAGGTTAAGAAACATGCCTGAGGTCACACAGTTATAAGTGGCGCAGCTGGGATAAAGACATATGCAGTCTGGTCCTAAACCCAGCATCTTACTACTCTGCTTCTGATTCTTGAGCATCTAGTATGTTTCAGGTACTGACCAGGCCCTCTGCATACGCTTTGCCTAATCTCCACAATAGTCCTCCCAGAGAGTTATGTCCCCGTATTTACAACCTGAATCACAGACAGACTAAATAAACTTGCCTAAGATGTTGGTTAGCAAGTGTAAAAGTTCAGGTTCCACCAGGTCTATGCTGTCTTCTAGGCCTGGTGACCTGCTTCTGAAAGGTCACAGCCTGGAAAACCCTATGGAGCAGTTCTGCTCTGCACACATGTGGTCATCATGAGTCAGAAGTGGCTTGAAGGCAACTAACCACAACATGCCGTTCTGTAAAGTTATTTACTTTTTATGTACAAGTTTTTTGTTTTGTTTTGTTTTGTTTTGTTTTGTTTTGTTTTGTTTTGTTTTGTTTTGTTTTTATGGCTCCAACCAGGTTCTCTGCTCCATCCTCCCAGGACCTCTCAGTGAGCCAGATAGCCCAGGTCTCTGTTCTGGGCATGGGTAGGGGACAAGGGAGATAAAAGAAGGTGGAGGCTGCCAGCTGCTACTTCAAACAAAATATATCCACATTCACAAAGGCACCGGAGGTGGTTGCCTAGCAACAACTTTCTGCCTTCTCCATCCTGCTCCACCCCAGCCTTACCCACCACACATTATACGCACCCCTTTCCCCCCCAGTGCCCTCTATGACATCCTGCTTCAGGGCTGCCTTTGTTCATTTAAACCTGATTCTCTGGGCAAAAGCTTGCAGCTTGCAACTTGCAAGGAGTCCAGGAAGTATACAATTTGTATTGCAGATTGCCCTGGGACCAGTAAAGCAGAGCCGTCTCCCCTGCCTAGCCCATGCCTTGGCACCTGCGGGGTATTTAATGCTGCAGGAAGGGGGGAAGGGAGAAGGCATGCCAAGCTCTTTGTCATATCCCTGAAGGTTTTAAAAAAGAGTTTTGTTTTTCACATATGTCAGGTCCTTTAAATAGTTGTTGGAAATAAATGGTTGCTTGGGATAGAATTAAAGTAGGCTGTCTGGATTTCTTCTTTCATCTTATCTCCAAGGCTTGAAGTTAGTCTCTTAAATTCAAAACTTATCTCCAGTCCAACCAATCCAAAAAGGCCTTGGGGCTATTTTTGTCCTAGTGTCTTAAGGGGAGGCAGGACAAGGCAGAATACACAGCTCTCTGAGTTCTTCTCTCCAGCCCAAATGCAAGACAAATAATGGTAGTGGAGCCACAGAAAAGTCCAAAAGCTTCTGACTTTGTGGTGAGGTGATGCTGATCTGACATTCAAGGCTACACTATAACTTCCAGGGGTGCATGAGTGGTACAAACAATTTGCACTTGACTACTAACTGAAACGTTGGTGGTTTGAATCCACCCAGCCGTGCCACAGAAGAAAGACCTGGCAATCTACATCCTTAAAGGCTACAAGCAAAAAAAAAAAAAAACACACCCATGAAGCTCAATTCTACTCTGTAACACATCAGGCCACCATGAGTCAGAAATGACTCAACAGCAACAGGGTTTTAGGAGTCCCTGGGTGGCCCAAATGGTTAAGCACTGAACTACTAACCAAAAGGTAAGGGGTTCAAACCCACCCAGAGGTGCCTCGAAAGTAAGACCTGGGGATCCACTTCTGAAAGGTCACAGCCTTGAAAACCTCATGAAGTGCAGTTCTACTTCACACATACGGAGTTGTCCTGAGTTGAAATCATGGCAACCAACAATGCGCACATTTGCCTTCCTGGGCCCATTCCTGTACAAAAAAGAAGAAAAAAATTATATTTTATGACTGCACTGGCATAATGATGAATATACCAGACTGGATTAATTATTATTTTTATTATTATATTCATTTTTTTAAATATTAAGATATTCTTGTGACCCCTGAAAAAAGCATGGGTCCAAGGCACTGTGCCTACTGTGCCTGAAGGCTAGGATGGCCCTGCTGAGAGCAAGCCTCCACACAGCAAGTTCCTGAGCCACTGGTGCCCAGGCCTGTGCTCAGAATCTTGAGGCTAGGAATAAATGTAAAGTGTGGTCCCTGCACTCAAGAGGCTTCCAGTTTAGTGGGAGAGAAAAATAAATACAATAACTACAACCTCTGAACCGTAGGACTCAGCTCGACAGCCACCAAGGAAGTCACCAAGGCCTCTTCTTTGATTAACTGTATTCCCATTTAAATAAGTAATAAGTTTTTAGAACACAGGAGACTGAGAAAAATGCAGAGAGGTGGGAGGTGACACCGGCAAACTTGGCGATGGATCGGATGTTGGAATTTTGATTTTGGGGTTGGGGATTTGGGTAACCATCTGCATAGACAGGAACAACTTGGAGGAGGAGGCAATTGGTTCAGTGTTGGGCAAGTTGAGTTTGAGATGACTTTGGAGAGTAACAACCTAAAAGACAGAGACTGGGTCTGTTTTACTTTCCACTAAAGTCTCATCTCACAGAACAGAGCCTGAAAGTTCATATGTACTAAAAAGATATTTGTGGGTACAAGTGGAGAAATCTAGTGACCAGTTGCCCTTATGTGCCTGATGCTCAGAACAGAGACCTGGGAGTTGTAGTGGGTGCTGGCCCCTCAGCATTCACTCTCTTTTCCAAAAGTTGCTTATGTGAACACCTGCAGCTCTCTGCCAACTTCTGGGTCAGGCACAGACTTGGCCATGCACAGGGCAAGTTGAAATTGCCAGAGAGTTAATGCCTCCAGAAATACCCCTCAATAAATGACATACAGGAAGTTTGTAAACAAGTATCTGTTATGGGTTGAATTCCGGCCCCCAAAAATATGTGTTATAAATCCT
Organism: Loxodonta africana; assembly: GCF_030014295.1. Taxonomy (NCBI): domain Eukaryota; kingdom Metazoa; phylum Chordata; class Mammalia; order Proboscidea; family Elephantidae; genus Loxodonta; species Loxodonta africana. The sequence goes on along the minus strand of NC_087344.1, from coordinate 159,097,362 downwards.
AACCTCCATGCCCGTGATTATAATCCCATTTGGGAATGAGTTTTCTATGTTATGTAAATAAGACAGGATTAGAGTGGAGTGTGTCTTAAATTAATCTCTTTTGAGATGGAAAAGAGATAAAACAAGCAAGCAAGAGAAGAGAGACAGGAAAAGAGCAATGCCAAGCCACATGAAGACAGCCCAGGAGCAGAAGCTCAGAAGACACAAAGACCTTCCTTCAGAGCTGACAGAGAAAGAAAGCCTTCCCCTAGAGACAGCACCCTGAATTTGGACTTCCAGCCTCCTAAACTGTGAGAAAATAAATTTCTGTTTGTTAAAGCTATCCCCTTGTAGTATTTCTGTTATAGCAACACTAGATAACTAGGAATTTGGTACCAGAAGAGCGAGGTGCTGCTCGAATAAAAACTTACAAAGTGGAAGTGGTTTTACATTTGGGTAACGGGTGAAGGCTAGAAGAGTTTTAAGGTGCCTAAAAGTAAAGAGACTGTTGGTAGAATTATTGACATCAAAGGTAATTCTGCTGAGGGCTCAGAAGGAACTGAGGAGAATTATAGAGAAAGTCTCTATCACCTTGTAGAGTACACATGGCACCAGCAATAGAATGGTGCTAGAAATGTGGATGTTAAATGTGCTTCTGGTGAGGCTTTAAAAGAAAATGATGCACTTGTGATTGGACAGCAGAGGAAGGGCAATGTGTTTTATGCAGTGACAAAAAACGATTGAATTATGTTCAAATGTTTGGTGGAAGATAGAGCTTGTAAGCGATGAACTTGGATATCCGGCTGATGAGATTTCTAAGCAACGTCTTAAAGCGGCCATGTGGTTTCTCCTTGCCACTTATAGTAAAATGTGAGAAGAAAGAGATGGACTCAAAAATGAACTGTGCAAAATGAAAACAAAACTTAAAGATTTGGAAAATCCTGTTGTGCAAACAAAGGACACATGTCCTAGAATGCTCACCAAGGATGTGGCTACTTTTGTAGACTGATGGATGTAACCAAGTACCACAGCATAGACTGAAGGGGAGAGAAAAAGAACAAAAGGAAAGAACATTCTCTGCCTCTTGGAATTCTGCAGGCAGAAAACAGGCCAAAGGAGCTACATCTGTTACCTCCAAGAAAAGAAAAAGATCATCCTGGAGCAGCTCGGAGATCAGCAGAACAGTTGGAAGGAGGGACTTCTAGGTTTCAAAGGGTGGGGCCATTGTCTCCTGGGTCTCAAAGGGTGGAGTCACAGCCTCCCAGGTTTCAAAGAGTTGGATCTTTGCCAACTCAGTTCTGGAGTGTGAAGCGGCCATTAACGTGTGTCATAGGGATTGGGTCACTACCCAAAGCTGAGGGGGTGGGGCTGTCATGCCCAAGGGGCAGAAGAACAGGGCCTGCTGAGGCCTGCTGGGGCTAAAGGGGTCAAGTCACCACTCATACGGACTAGGAGAATGAGCCCACCTAAAGCCAAGGGAGCAGAGCTGCCATCCCAGAAGACCTAGAAGAGAACAGAGGATTATTTCCAAGCCTTGAGAGCTAATATAATTTGTTCTAGCTGGGTTTTGGACTTGCTTGGTGACTGTTATCCCTTCTTTCCCTCCAATTTCTCCCATTTGTAATGGAAATCTCCCTTGTGCCCGTTCTACCACTGTACTTTGGAAGCAGATAACTTATAGTCTAGATTTCACAGGTTCACAGATGGAGAATTTTGCTCCAGCATGGAATATGCTTAAAGTCTCACCCATATTTGATTTAGATAATTCAGAAGATGAGATTTTTGACTTGGAGTTAATTTAAGATTTGGGGGATGATGTGATGGGGTGGGTGTGTTTCTCACGTGGCAAGCATTTGAATTTGGGGGACCAAAGTGTAGAATGTTACGGATTGAATTACGCCCACCAAAATATGTGTTGTAACCTCTATGCCTGTAGTTATAATTCCATCTGGGAGTCCGTTTTCTTTGTTATGTTAATAAGACAAGATTATTGTAATGTGTGTCTTAAGTCAATCTCTTTGAGATATAAAAGAGATAAAACAAGCAAACAAGAGAAGAAAAACAGGAAAAGAGCAATGCCAAGCTACATGGAGCAGAAGCTCGGAACAGACAAGTACCTTCCTCCAGAGCCAGCAGAGAAAGAAAGCCTTCCTCTGGAGACAGAGCCCTGAATTCATACTTCTAGCCTCCTAAACTGTGAGAAAATAAATTTCTGTTAAAGCCATCTACTTGTGGTATTTCTGTTACAGCAGTAATAGATAACTAAGACAATATCCCATGATCCTTGTCCTTCAATGGGGATAACTCTAAGGCACTATCTACAACACCTCCCAGAATTTCCCAGTGAGATTGAGCTTCTGGAGTGCTGGGCAAGGCTGAAGATATCCTGGCCATATCTTCTAACTGACTGAGTGAGAAGCTGGGTAGCCAGCCCCAGGCGAGTGTGCATCTGGAAAGGAAGGGCTGACATCTGTAACAGATGATCATCAATGTCTACTTGAGTACTTCCTTACATACAGAGCACTCACTGCATCAGAGGCAGCCCATTCTATTTTTAGGTAGGTTCTAGTTTTTAGTTACTAGAAAGTTCTTAAGTGAACTAAAGTAAGTTTATAATTTCTACCCTTCGATTCAACTTTCTTTTTAAATTAAAAGCCTTATTTTCAGTATAAAGTGTTGTTATTGTCTGGCGCCATCAAGTGAGTTCCGACTCACAGCAACCTTATGTGTACAACAGAACAAAACACTGCCTGGTTCCGTACCATCCTCACAATCATTGCTATGTTTGAGCCCATTGTTGCAGCCACTGTGTCAGTCCATCTTGTCTAGGGTCTTCCTCTTTTTCACTGACCCTCTGCTTTATCAAGCATGAAGTCATTCTCCAGGGCCTGGCCCCTACTGATAATACATCCAAAGTACATAAGACGAAGTCTCTCCATCCTTGCTTGTAAGGAACATTCTGGCTGTACTTCTTCCGAGACAGATTCGTTCATTCTTCTGGTTGTTGTTGTTAGGTGCCGTCGAGTCTGGTCCGACTCATAGTGGCCCTATGCACAACAGAACTAAACACTGCTCAATCCAGTGCCATCTGCACAATTGTTGCTATGTTCAAGCCCATTATTGCAGCCACTGTGTCAGTCCATCTCATTGTGTGTCGTCTTCTTTTTTGCTGACCCTCTACTTTACCAAGCATGATGTCCTTCTCCAGGGACTGCTCCCTCCTGATAACATATCCAAAGTATGTAAGGCACAGTCTCACAGTCTTTGGTTCCAAGGAGCATTCTGGTTATACCTCTGGTAGTCCACGGTATATTCAATATTCTTCACCAGTACAAAGTACATGTTTTTTTAAGCGTACAATTCAATGATTCACAGATTTGTGCAACCATCACTACAATCAATTTTAGAACATCTTCATCACCCCCGAAATGAACACTGTACCCATTAGCAGTCACTCACCGTTTCCCACCATAACCACCCAACCTCTCAACCCTCAGCATTAATCTATTTTCTGTTTCCAAACATTTCCCTGTACTGGATATTTCATATAAATGGAATAATACAATATGTGTTCCTTTTTTAGTAGATTCTTTCACTTAATGTTGTCAACATTTATCCACGTTGTAGCATGTATCAGTACTTCATTGCTTTTTACTACCTAATAGTTTTACTGTGTATGGATATACCACATTTTAGGTAACCATTCATCAGTTAATGGACATCTGGATTTCCAGTTTGGGGCTCTTATGAATATAGCTGATATGTACAAGTTTTTATGTAGACATATGTTTTCACTAGTCTTGAGTATATACCTAGTAGTAGAATTGCTAGCTCACATGGTAACCCAATGTTTATGTTTTTCAGGAACTTCCAGATTGTTTGCCAAGGTGCCTGCACCATTTTGCAAACCCAACAGCAGTGTATGAAGGTTCCAATTTCTCCACATCCTCACCAAAACTTGTTCTTATCTGTCTTTTATTAGTTCCATCCTAGTGGGTGTAACGTAGTATTTCAAAGTGATTTTCATTTGCATTTCCCTAATGAGTAATGATGTTGAACATTTGTACATATTCTTTGGAGAAATGTCTATTCAGTTCCTTTGCCCAGTTTTTAATTGGGTTATTTGTCTTGCTATTGTTGAGTTGTAATTGTTCTTTTTATTTCTGAGTATATATCCTTTATTAGATAAATGACTTGAAAATATTTTCTGCCATTCTATGGGTTGCCTTTTTACTTTCTTGATGGCATCCTTTGAGTTCTTCGTTGACTCGTGGTATATTTAGGAATGTGTTGTTTAATTCCCACATATTTGTTGATTTCTCAAATATCCTTTTGTTACCGAGATCTAGTTTCATCCAATGTCATTGGAGAACACACTTTGTATCATTTCAACCCTGTTCAATCAATTGAAATTTGTTTTGTGGCCCAGCCCGTAGGCTATCCTGGAGAATGTCCCATGTGCACTTGAGCAGAATGTGTGTTCTCCTGCGATTGGGTAGGGTGTTCTATAGATGTCTGTAAGGTTTAGTTGGTTTGCATTACTGCTCAAGTTTTCTATTTCCTTATTGATCTTTCCCCCAGTTGTTCTATCTTTCATTGAAAATGGAGTATTGAATTCTTCAGGTTTTATTGTTTGTCTGTTTCTCCCTTCAATTCTGACAGTTTTTGCTTCATGTATTCTGGGGCTCTGTTGTTAGGTGCATATATGTTTATAATTCTTATGTATTTCTGAATGGATTGACCTGTTATTTATTATAAAATATCTCTATCTCTAGTAATCTTTTTCTTTTAAAATCTATTTTGAGTGATATTAGTATAACCTTTTATATTAGTTTCTTATTGCCTCTATAACAAATTACCACAAATTTAGTGGCTTAAAGCAGTACGTACTTATTATCTTACAGTTCTGGAGCTCAGAAGTCCTAAAGTCAAGGTGTTGTCAGGTCTGTGTTTCTTTTGGAGGCTCTAGGGGAGAATTCGGAATTGACTTAACTCAACTAACAACAACAGGAACAGGGGAGAATTAACTCCCTTGCCTTTTCCAGGTTCTGGAGCACTGGTGGCTCAGTGGTAAAGAGCTTCAGCTGGTAAAAAAAAAAAAAAAAAAAGGCTTGTTCAAATCCACCAGCCTCTCCTTGGAAACCCTATGGGGCTGTTCTACTCTTTCCTATAGGGTCACTATGGGTCCGAATTGACTCAATGGCAGTGTGGTTTTTCCAGCTTCTGGAGGTCATCTGCATTCCTTGGCTCATGGCTCCTTCATCCATCTTCAAGTTCAACAGTATAGCATCATTAAACCTCTCTCTGTCTCTCCCTCTCTCTCTCTTTCTCTTTCTTCCTCTATCTCTCCCACTCCTCTGCTTCCATCATCATGTCTCCTTCTCTGTCTCCTGGCCCACCTAGATAATTCAGGATAATCTCTCCATCACAACATACTTAACTTAATCACCTTTGCAAAGTCCCTTTTGCCATATAGATAACATATTTCACAAGTTTCTGGGTTAGGACTTGGATAGCTAGGAGGAGAGGGTGGCATAATTCAGTCTACCATACCACTGCAGCTTCCTTATGGTTGCTGTCCTCATGATATATCATTTAGTTCTGCTTATAACATTCAAAGATAAACAGTCATGATATTCACGCTTATCATTCTCTCCAGGTGACCCATTTCACTAGCCATTAACCATTCTTCCAGTTATATGGCTTTGGATTCTTCTTCATCCTGGCTCTGTATGCACCTGAAGATGTCAGAATAGAAATCACTGTAATATCAGTAACCAACATTTATTAAATGTTTGTTCAGTGCCAAGGACTATGTTAAGATCTTTATGTGAATTGCTTCATTAATCCTTACAACAAAGTTGTGAGGTAGATGTTATTATCTGTATTAGCCAAAAATGAGGAGATGGAGTCAGAGAGAGGTTACAAATATTGCCAGGGTCTCATAGCTAGCAAGTGACAGAGCCAGAATATAGCCCAAATAGTCTGATTCAGGATCCTCCTCTCTTAATAATCTCTTTAAAATATGACACTAATTCTGTTAAATTCAAGTAAAATTTGATTTAATAGCTTAATAGAAAAAAATAGTACCCATGGTATGATACAATTTTGCAAAATTATTTCTGTGCATTTACCTATATATCTCTCCTGCTGGCTATCAATGACCATAAAGATATATCTGGAATGATATTCCCCCCGTGTTGTTCATAGTTACTTCCTTGTGGTAGGATTGGGGCATTTTTCTTTCCTTTGCTAATGTTTTTTTGTTTTGTTCTCTTGGTATTTTATGTTGCTTTAGTTTTTATGGAAACCCTGGTGGCGTAGTGGCTAAGTGCTATAGCTGCTAACCCAAGGGTTGGCAGTTCAAATCTGCCAGGCACTCCCTGGAAACTCTACGGGGCAGTTCTACTCTGTCCTATACGGTCAGTATGATCCGGAATCGACTCGACGGCACTGGGTTTGGTTTTTGGTTTTTTAGTTTCTATGATGAATATGTATCATATAAGTTTTTTAAATTTTTAATATTTTTTAGATGAAATATAATTTGTACACCATAAAATTCATTCAAATGTCCACGGCGGTGAATACTAGTGTATTTACAGAGGTGTAAAACCATCACCACAATCTCATTTTGGAACATTTCCATCGCCCTAAAAAGAAACCTCATGCCCATTTATAGTCACTCCCCATTTTTACCCCAAGCCCTAGACTAACACTAATCTACTTCCTCTCTCTTATATCCGCCCCCCCTTTTTTTTTGACTGTTCATGTAAGTGGAATCATACAATATGCAGTCTTTTGTATCTGGATTTATTTACTGAGCATAATGTCTCTGAGGTTTATCCTTATCCGTTTTATAGCATGTATCAGCTCTTCGGTCCTTTTTACTGCTAAATAGTATTCCATTATATGGAATTATACCACATTTTATTTATCCATTCATCAGATGATGAACATTCGAGATTTTTCTACTTTTGGGGTATTACGAATCATGCTATGTAAACATCTGTAAACAAGTTTTTGTATGAGCATATTTTCATTTCTCTCGGATAGATACCTAGTAATGGAATTGCTGAATCATACGGTAAGTCTATATTTAACATCTTAAGAAAACGCCAAACTTTTTTTTTCCAAGCAGCTGCCCCATTTTAGAATATCCAAATCATGTAAGTATCTCATTGTGCATTTCCCTAATGACTGATGCTGTTGACTATTTTTTCATGTGCTTATTGGCCATTTGTATATCTTTTTAATGTGTATTATTTTTACAACCATTATACTATTTTTTTTGTTTGTTTGTTTACTGGCATCTGACCAGCATAGAGTACATTGTTAGTGTGACTTCCTATAACTTACACTCTGTACTTCTACTAATGCAGTCAAAAGGTTGGGCTATTTTTTTGTTTGTTTATTTTTGCAGGCATATTACATCATAGGCTCAATTAAGCCTGCAGTCAACTAAAGCCCCAGCTCCTGTTCACATTGACTGTTGTGGTGCTGGGTTTCTCGCATTCTCTATTTGGGCAATTGATTTTATTGAACCTAGATGCTGGAACTAACATTTATCCCCACTGAATTTTATCTTGTCAGGCACCTAATATTACCACCTGTAAAAATAATATTTTATCTTAATTCTTTCATCTCAACCCCCTTCTGGGCACCAAAAAAATCCAAGGTGAATTTTTAACATTTATATTTTTTATCTTTTCTGAATAAAAATGAATTTCCAGAAGCAACACAAAGACTCAATTATAACACATCACAGTTTGTTAAAAAAATAAACATCCCAAACCCAAAACTAATATGGGAGAACGAAAAAGCTCTATATTTTTTAATGTTGGTAAAAGTAAGCACTGCCATTCAAGTTTACTTTATGGTAATAGCCACTTTTAATGAATTTATATTTTAAAAATGAGATTGATGAGAAAATATATACGATGTCACTGAAATGTAAATATTTTGTAGGATTGAAAATTTTTATTATATTTTGATTCTTTCTAATTTTACTTAGTGGGAATTTTTTTCTGGAAATTCTGAAAGTGAGTTACTGTCACCTTTTTGTATTAACTACTTTACCCATAACCCATTCCTGTGCTATCTGTTCCTTCTACAGTCTTTTGGGTCTTCCCAAATCACTCCAATTTCCCCCTTGTCATGGATTGAATTGTGTCCCCAAAAAATATGTGTCAACTTGGTTAAGCCATGATTCCCAGTATTGTGTGGTTGTCCTCCATTTTGTGATTGTAATTTTATGCTAAAGAGGATTAGGATGGGATGGTAATACCATCCTTACTCGGGTCACCTCACGGAGCCAATGTAAAGGGAGTTTCCCTGGGGTGAGGCCTGCACCACCTTTTATCTCTCAAGAGATAAAAGAAAAAGGAAGCAAGCAAAGAGAGAGGGGGACCTCATATCACCAAGAAAACAGTGCCAGGAGCAGAGCGTGTCCTTTGAACCTGGGATTCCCGAGCAGAGAGGCTCCTAGTCCAGGGGAAGATTGATGAAAAGGCCGACAGAGAGATAAAGCCTTCCAATGGAGCTGACACCCTGAATTTGGACTTTTAATCTACTTTACTGGGAAGAAATAAACTTCTCTTTGTTAAAGCCATCCATTTGTGGCATTTCTGTTATATCAGTACTAGATAACTAAGACACCCCTTTCCGAAGTTCTTATACAGAACTGAATCTCTCATTCTCCTCCATCCACGGCATACCCTCCCCACCTTGTGCAAGGCAGCTCTTTGTTTTATTTTCTCCCTTTCACCTTCCATCCATGATACCCATTTCCCTCTCTTCTCCAGCACCCACTCTGGGTTATCCAATGCATATCCTTCTAGTCCAAATTGTCTATGTCTTTTAGTTAAGGGTGTATCTATTAAAAGGTGTTTATATGTCCCCGTTTTTTTAATTCACATAAATAAAATCGTGCTATAAATCTTATTTAATTTCTTACTTTAGTCTTCCTACACCATGTTTTTGAGAACTCTCCACGTGCTGTATGTACAGCTAGTTTAGTACTCCTCCCTGCCGCATATGAGTCCATCCAACGAGCACACCAAACATACTCATCCATAGACTTCAGGATGGACCCTCAGATTACCTCCAAAAACACTCCTGTAAACATCCTTGTAAATTTACTGTACTCACACTGTACTCTATGTTGGTCAGAGAAACTTAAAGTTTATCCTTATGGAGAGTTTTTCTGAGATATGTACCCAAAAGAGAGATTGCTGATCATGGGATCATGCACATATAATTTCAATAAAAATCTCCAAATTTCTCCCTGAAATTTGGCTGAAGCAATTTACCTTCCCTTCAGCAGTGCAGAAGGTTTTGTTTCAACCCATTCTCAGTGGCACTTGGTATTATCTGACTTTAGAGTTTTTGCCAATCTGACAAGTATGAAGTAAACTCTCAAGGGTGTCCTATTGGGCTTTTCTCTGCTTGCTGATCAGGTCAAACGTAAGTGGTGGCATTTTGTTTCAAACCTTATTCCTCGTTTCTTTCTACCGTTTTTGTCATTTTTGCATATTTACCATGTTCTTTTCTAGCCTCTTTTCCTATATCTCTTCTTTCCTCCTCTAGGACTCCCACTTACCAATTGTCTCGATGAGCGACCTCTGTGTATTGCAGTTTCTTCATCTGTAAAATGGGGCTAATAGTACTTAGTTCATAGAGTTATTGTGAGGAAATGAATTAAAATATGTTAGTGCTTAGAACATTGGCACACAGTAGATAGATGGGTAGATGGGTGGAGGGGTGGAGGGGTAGAAGGGTGGAGGGGTAGAAGGGTGGAGGGGTGGGTGCGTTCATGGGTGGGTGGATGGGTGGAGGAGTGGGTGGGTAGATGGATGGGTGGATGGATGGGTGGATGGATGGATGGATGGATGGATGGATGGATGGATGGATGGATGGATGGATGGATGGATGGAAGGAAGGATGGATGGATGGAAAGATGGATGGAAAGATGGATGGATGTTGTTGGGTCAACTCCAACTCATGGCAACTTTATGTACAACAGAGCACAACATTGCCATGTCCTGCATCCTCTTTACAATTACTGGCATGTTTGAGCCCATCACTGGAGCCACTGTGCCAATCCATCTCACCAAGAGTCTCCCTCACCTTTCTGGCCTTCTACTTCACCAAACATCAGGTCCTCCTCCAACACTGATCCCTCCCTTCCTGATGTTGTGTCCAAACCAAGCGAGCTATATAATATTCTGTGATTCACAGGGTTCTCATTGACTAATTTTCAGAATTTGATTGTCAGGTCTTTCGTCTTAGCCTGCCTCAGTCTGGAAGCTCCACTGAAACCTCTTCACCCCAGGTGATCCTGCTGTATTTGAAATACCTGTGGCATAGCTTCCAGCATCCCAAGCCTCCACAGTATGACAAGCTGACAGGCGGTACTGGTAACACACAGTAAGTACTGTATAAATGTTTGCTGTTATTAGCCATGTGCCTTTTGCTTGAGCATACCCTCTAAGAGCTCTTTCAAAGACGGCCATTGTAGTATAAACTTCTCTTGACCTTGTAACCAAAAGAGTTTTATTTTGCCCTCACCTTTACACAGTTGTCTAGATGTGGGTATAAAAGTCTATGGTGAAAGAGAAAGCCTCTTGTTTTGCCCCTGGGTATAACCCCACCCTTTGTTTCTCCCCCAAGGAACGTCCTGGTGCCTCCAGTAACTGCCTGGTCCATGGGGTGGACCAGGAGAGGGGACATTCAGGGACCAGGTGGCTGCCTGCGCTCATTACTATGGATTGCAGCACTGTCCTGGAGCTGCATCCCCTGCCTCCTGTTGGCACAGCTGTCTTTCTGCTCAGTGGGGCACCAAGCTGTCAACAATCTGCCTAGGAAAAGTTGGGGCAAGATAAGCACATGGCTGGAAGCTCTTCCTCAGTCCATCCTGGGTCAGTGGTCCCTGGACCTCTCCCACTCATGGTTGCTTTACCCACATCCTAGGGCCCCATCACCATCAGCCTCCCCCATGGGTTCCTCAGAGTTCTTAGGAAGTGCAGAGCATGAATTTAAGATCCATCAACCTCCATATAGTCCTGTGGCCTCTCTAGGGCTATGTTTCAGGAGAGGGAGCCAACAACTGTGGGATTCATCCTCTTGTTTGTAACCATACTTGTTGTTTCAACATACTTTGCTGAAAAGTATAGTAGAAATAAGTAAGAATCACTCTAAATTCCAAACTCATCTCTCCTTTCTGTGATGGAGATACTGGGAGGAAAGATGAGCAGAGAGTGAATTTGTATTCGTAAGAGGTAGAATACATAAGGAATGCGGTGGGGGTCCCTGAAAACTCTTCCCAGTGTACCAAAGTAGAAAGAGTAAAACGAAGGTATTGAGACTAACCTATGAGAATCATGGTACACATAGCTGCTCAGTCAAGTGCCATCTAAAGGAGAACCTTGAACTGATCTGCCTGGAACTTTACCAATGAGAAGAATGGATGTACTTTGGCCCTGACCTGACCTAATCCCTCAATTCCAGCGAGTCCACACATTCTTGGGGTTATCTTTCAGATAATTAGCATGGAGTAATTTGAGATCTATACAGAACTTATGGCAACAGTCTTGAATGAATGAGTAATACAGTAAGTTACAAAGTTCTTAAAAGCAAGATTGCAGATGGTGGGTGGGGTTGGAGGGAGAATTTATAGAAAGTAGTAATCAATTGTTAATTTTTTCCTTTGTTCCCACTCCTCTCACTCTATTTTTTGAGAATGAAGAGAACAGAATGGAAAAGGAGTAGACATCTAATGAAATTGCAATTTTTTTTTTAAGAAAGTAATAACACTAAAACCCTAAGGTGAACCAGTAGGGGGTGTTAAAGATAAAATTACCACTCAGAAGTCAATGGAAATGTAGTTATAGGCAATTATTGTACGTTCTCTGTGTCCCTTGTAAGTGAATTGACCTTTAAAAATAAAATTGCTTGCCCTAAGACACCTTTCTAACATGGAACTGAAGCCATTCCCAGAGACAGCCTTTCAGTCAAACAATAGATAGGACCGCAAAATAAACAATAACACCTAAGAAGAATGAGCTCCTAAGAACAGTTAATTATGTGAGACTATAAAGGCAAAATCTTCCCAAAAGTAAAGACGAGAAGGTAGGAAGAGGTAGGAAAACTGGACGAAAGGTAACAGGGAACCCAGGGCAGAAATGGGAAGAGTGCTGACATATTGAGGGGGCAGCAACCAATGTCTTCAAACATTCTGTGTACAAATGGTTGAATGGGAAACTATTTTGCTCTGTCAACCTTCAGCTAAAGCACAATAACCCCCAGAGCCAGTGCTGTGGAGTCAATTTCGACTCATAGCGACCATATAGGACAGAGTAGAACTGCCCCATAGAGATTCCAAGGAGTGCCTGGCAGATATTAAACTGCCGACCCTTTGGCTGGCAGCCATAGGACTTAACCACTACGCCACCAGGGTTTCCAAAGCACAATAAAATATAAAAATAAATAAATAAAATTGCTCTTGATTTTTTTTATTCTCATTTTCTGTGCTTCTGAGATTGTTTCCAACTTTGTCTGCATATTTTTAAAAAATCTCCAAATGCACCATTATAAATAATAATAATAACTAAAATCTCTTGGATTTTTAGCTTTCTCTTATATTTTTTAAAATGTTCATATTGTGTATCTCCCTGTGGAAGCATGAATAAACAAATAATGGCATTGCTATAAAATGGGATATCACGCAGCCATTAAATTGTATGTTTTTAAAGGATATTTTAAGATATGTGGAAATGTTCCTTATATAATCTTATGTTAAAAAACAAACAAGAAACGCAGGAGACAAGACCACACACAGAGAATGCTATTCATTTGTGTTTTATTATATTTAAAATAACTATTGTGGGATTAGAAGTATGATTATGGGTGAGTTTTATTTTCTTCTTTATACTATAAAGCTATTTCTCTATAATTTCCAGATTTTCTTCAATAAATACGCCATTCTTACAATCAGAAAAAAAAAGTATCCAAATGCTCAGATATCTTATCAATAGAAATTAATTTACCTGTTGCTGTTGTTGTTGAGAATACCACAGTAAAACATTCACCGACTCAACTATTTCTACATACACAATTCAGTGGCATTGATTACATTCTTCAAGTTGTGCAACCATTCTTACCTTCCTTTTCTGAGTTGTTCCTCCCCTATTGATGCAAATTCACAGCCCCCTAAGGTTTCTATCTTTCAAATTGCTGTTGCCAATTTGATTCCATATAGGTAGTTCCTAAAAGAGTATAATGCTCAAGGCAGACCTTTTTCACTAATTAAGCTAAACAAACTATTGTTTGGTTTTAAGAAGATTTCAGGGAATATTTTCAGTTTAAGGTTTAAAGATTTTCTCAGGGCAATAGTTTCAATGGTTCATCCAACCTCTATGACTCCAGAAAGTCTAGAGTCCATTAGAATTTGAAATTCTGTTCTGCATTTTCCCCCTTTTGATCAGGATTCTCCTGTAGAATCTTTGATAGAAATGTTCAGTAATGGTAGCCGAGCACCATCCAGTTCTTTTGGCCTTAGGACAAAGGATGTTAAGATATCTTTTTAAGGTAGAAAATAGGTATTACTATTTTATTTAAAGTAGAAATTCTGAAGTATCATGAAATACCCTGCCTCCAATTCTATAATTCATGACAAAGAACTAGAATCTGAAAGAGAAAGCAGCCTTTTGGATTGGCAGGATTTGTCCCCTGCCCTCTCAATGCCCCATTCCAGTTGAACAAACACAGTGAGACATGCATAAGGCCCATCTCTTCTTGGTGCCTCTTGGTCACTTGCTCTCAGAGATTACCTTTCTCTAGCCACCGAATGGAGCCCTGGGTGGCACAAACTGTTAAGCACTCAGCTACTAGCTGAAAGTTTGGAGGTTCAAAGCCTCTCTGAGGTACCTTGGAAGATAGGCCTGGCAATCTGCTTCCAAAAGGTCACTGCCGTGAAAACCCTGTGGAGCAGTTCTACTTTGTACACACAGGGTATCCATGAATGGAATTGACTCGATGGCAACTAACAACAAGAACAAAGCCACTGAATGCACCCAGACAAGGCTCAGAGAGTGAGCCTAAGTCTTCCCGTTCCCTGGTTCAGCTCTCTAGCCTTTTTCCAAGAGAAGGGAAAAATCTGACCTATCATAATTTTCAAATAACTGAATCTATCTGGTTGAGATCACTTCAGATACAAATGCTCTTAGTGCATGGCTATCTTCATGTCTTTATATTCTCTCCTTGAACACTTTTTGAGAACAGGGACTGTGTCTATTCTTTTTCAAAGACTCCTAACCACATGCCCAATACAGAGACAGTATACTTGTTGTGGAATCTTCATAAACACTTATCAACTCACTAATCATTTGCTTTAGAACATTGTACCTTGAGGGCACTAGTTCAAGTTCAGACTTGATGGACAATGAATGCAACATGCACCATCTTCTTATCGTGTGAGAAGAACCATTCCTCAATGTGGAATCTTTAAATTTCCATTTGGAACATCAGTACATCCTGTCATTTACTTTCAAGCAGCTCTTTTAATTTTTTGAAGTGCCAAATGGCAGCTATTTCTTTCTTTTGGTCATGAGAATCGATAAACAAAAAAATTTGATGACTTGGGTTTACCTATAGAGATTTGGCTTCAACTGGTCCCAAAGGAGGGCCAGTCATTGGTATTTTTTAGAATTTCCTTTGACAATTCTAATGCTCAGCCTAAGTTGAGAACTACTGGTTTAAACTGTGAATCTTTGTCTTTATGATATATTTAGTATCTGTGATTTATTTGATGCCAAATCTTTGGTCAAGAATGTAACATGCAATTATAACACAGATCCCACGGGAAAAAAAGGATCAGTTGTAGGATTTTTCCATGTGGCTTCCAGAAATGTGCTGCAGTGAGAAGCAAGTATCGGTAGATTTTTTTTTTTTTCCCTAATACCCAGGGGTGGATTACCCAATAACCAAGGTGTGCTTACTTCCTAATCTGTAGTTGACAACTTCCCATCACTACAGATTAGTAAGTAAACACAAGAAAGCCCGTGCTTCCCTTGTTTTCTGGGTTCTTCATCCCTGTCAGGGATTGCAAATTTGAAACAAGGCTTTGATTCTGTAGGAAGGTTCTGTGGGATTGGGAGAGGGACAGATGCCAGCTATACCTAGAAGTAGCATATTTGATGTAGTGAAAGAATGTGAACTTGTTCACTACAGATTAGCAAGTAAGTACAAATAAGCCCATGTTTACCTTGCTTATTGGGTAACCTGCCCCTGCAGTGACACCCCGATACCTTCAAAAGCAGTACCTAGGAGAGACCTGTTTTCTTGATTTAAGTCAGACCCAGAGGTATCTCAAAAAAAACCAACATTTCATTATCAGTGAGATATGTTTAAGGTAAGAATAGTAGCCTGAAAAAGGAAAATGGGACTACCAAGGGAATCTCTAAAACCTGGCCTGAAAGAGGGAAGAGTTTTACTGCTAAACTAGCAGCCCTCACCCCCGGGGCCCTGAGGCTCATTCACCCCTCCATCCACCCTGCATTACTATCCAGCGACTGGACCCAGAATCAGTACCCTCCACCACCACCCTATTCCAAAGCCTGGGGGTCTGATTTTCTGCACATTAACCATGGATCCAGATGTGGGAGACTGAGCCTAATCTGATTAGAGTTTGTGGAGGAGCTGAGAGGAGAGCCTGTTCTGGTGTCTGTTCTGGGATAGATGGATACTGTGGCAGCAGAGAGAGAAACAAGAGTGGGAGAGGGAACAGATAGTTGGGAGACTGTCCATTTGGCAAAAAAGAAGAGAGTAAAAGAGACGGTAATTTCTCAGAGGCCTGGACAAATGCAGGCTATAAAATGTTAGTGACTCTAGTTCGATATCAAAAGAGCCTGTCAGACAGAAACTAGTTTGGAGGAGGAAATTGGTGAGGCTACTGCTTCAGGACAGGATATTATGGATGGAATAATTTTATGGAAACTCTTCAAATTTAGACAAGTGTTCCTTTACTGGATTAAGAAAAGAAGTCCTGAGGCCAAGGGAACATAGTGAGCCTGCTGGGAGCTGGAATAGGCTACTGAAGGCTGCTTTACCAATCTGGTTGCCATCAAGCCAATTTCAGCTCAGGGAGACCCCATGTGTGCCAGAGTAGAACTGTGTTCCACAGAGTTTTCAATGGTTGATTTTTCAGAAGCAGACCTCCAGGCCTTTCTTCCAAGGTGCCTCTGGGTGGACTCGAACCTCCAACATTATGGTTAGCAGCTGAGCACATTAAGCATTTATATCACTTAAGGAATTCCCCACTCTGTACCTCCATTATCTGCCCAAGGCTAACCCTAGCTCCACACCCAGGCCTGGGCCCCAAGCTGCCGCTCTCCATATTTTCTGTAGAATTCTTCTTCCCCATCTGCTGGCAGAGCAAGGAGAAAAGCCCCAGGGTGTAGGTGCCAACATGATCATGGTATGAGGCTGAACAGTCTCTTCCTGGGGACAGCCCATGCAGGTGTGATGGAGGCCCAGGGACTGCCATTAGAATGAGGTGAGGCTTCCCAGGAAAGAAGTAGGGGGGCTTCCCCTGAGCCTGGGAACCCTGCAAGAGATTTTCCATTGAATTTTTACGTTGACACCATTTTGGAAAAAAGGAAGATGCTTCCTTGAATTCTCTCAGATTCTAAGCTGTTGTGTATGTGTGTGTGTGTGTGTGTTCAGATACAGCTGTCTTGAGAAATAACTGAAGAGAGGTTGAGTGAGATTTTTAAGATGAGCCTATATGAGCATCCAGGGCATCGTAGAAAATTCTATTTTTAAGAAGCCCTCCCTTAAAGTATATGTTTTGTATCACACTCATCTTTGTTTCGAAGCAAAACATTTCTGTACTTTCCTAGTGGTCCTAAAGTGAAGGAAACAACATGGGGCAATGGAAAGAGAAGGGGCTGAGGGTCATGATCTGACATTAAGCAGCAGCTCTGTGACCTTGGAGAAATCCCATGTATCCTTTCAGCCTCATTTCCTGGTAAAAGGAGGAGGCTGGGCCAGGTTATTTCTGGTGTAGAATTCTCAGTCCATAAACTCAGTCCTCTGCAAAACCCCAACTGGCTGTGAACAAGATTTCTATCCAACGCACAGCTCCCCTCCCAACTCAACAGTCAAATGTTGCCTGAGGAAGTCTTCTAATTGTACTCAGTTCTGTTGTAGGCATTTCAGATGCATAGAAAATGGACTCAGAGAAAAAGACAGTGGCTTGTTGAAGACCACCCAAGTTCAGAACAGTTCTGTTTCTTCCCATATCAAGTCCTAGCCGACACTCCCTCTTGACGCCAGCTCAGTCCATGCATGTAAACGGGAGATGGACTTGGCCCAGACAGCCCTGCCTGGGGAGTGGCATGCAAAGCTTCTGGCTCCTGAGATCTTGACATGTGATGACCTGAGGAACAAGACTGTTGTGTGCCATGAGCTGATTCCAACTCATAGCGACCCCATATGACAGAGCAGAACCACCCCACAGGGTTTTTCTAGGCTGTAATCTTTACAGGAGCAGATTGCCAGGTCTTTTCATCCATGGAGCTGCTGGTGGATTTGAATCACCAACCTTTCTGTAAGCAGCCAAGGGCTTAACCACTGCGTCACCAGTAACAAGGCTACACGTCTACAAACCGTAGGTGCTGCCTGATGCTGCCTCCCTTCAGGGAAGACTAGAGGAGTGTCTGGCAACCTGAGAAAGCAGCTAAGAGGGGCAGGATGTAGCATCCAGCCCATTGCAGAGGCCCTTGACATTCCTCCCAGGCTGCCCACCCCTCTCTGCACTCTTTGAGGAGCCGGAAACACGAAGCCTCTTGAATCCTCTAGGAGAGCAAGGTGATTTAAGTCACATATTTCTGTGACATGAATGTCCAAACAGGAAGCCAAAGGGAATTGACTTTTCATTTTTTGTTTTTGTTTTTTTTTTAAGGGAGCATGTGGCTAGGAATAGACAAATCCAACCATCACTGATAGAATTCTAAACGTTTGCAGCCTAAGAAACCTACCATGCGTTGAGGTAACCTGATACAAAACACCCTTCACTGTTTAGAAATAAAGATTTCTGGACTGCTTGTGGAATGTAAGCCTGTGTTTAGAAGTCAATGCAGGGCCTTAGCTGACACTTCCATACCTGGCAAGAGCTGCTGATGTGAACCAGGTGGCCTGCTTCAAGCAGAATTCAATTACCCAGATGGCAACTGTTTCTTAATTCAAAACTTTAACAGCGCTTCCCCTCCTCCCCCCATTATGATAAATGAGAGGGGAAAGAGAATAGAATGAGTCTGAGCACTACTGGTTTATGAGATTAGAGACAGGAGAGGGAAATGAGCGCCTGGCCTCCGCCAGCACCCTGCAGCTCCAGCCCGCAGCCTGAGCCTGCAGCATACTGCTGGTCTGAGTGACTCGGTTGCTTATTCCCAGAACAGGAGGGAAGGTCCTGAAACTCAGCCTCCTTTTGGGTCTGTTCTTAGGAAGCTGCAATAACTCTCCCTAACTAATTAGCGATTACATTAGCAGACTGTATCTCTTTTTGTATATTGAAACAAAAAGGAAAAATAAGAAAAGGTTTGAAAGGTTGCAAATTACATTTGAAGATAATGCTTTCTTTCCCCTGGGGAAGTTGTGCTGCCTCAGCCCCTGCAGTCCAGATCACAGATATTCAGGCTTCTTATTCTGCAGGTGGAAATATCTAGGCTGGGCTGAAGTGCGATAATCTTAGTGGGCTTATTTCCCTGGTCCTCACCTGGGGTTTGTAGGTCCCTGGGTGGCTTAAATGGTTTGCACTTGAGTACTAACATAGACGTCGGCAGTTTGAACCCACCCGGTGATGTCACAGAAGAAAGGCCTGGAAGTCTGCTTCTGTCAAAATCGTTGTTGCTGTTAGGTGCCCTGAGTCGATTCCAACTCATAGAGACCCCATGCGACAGAGTAGAACTGCCCTATAGGGTTTTCTGGGCTCTAATCTTTTCAGGAGCAAATTGTCAGGACTGTCTCCCATGGAATCACTGGTAGGCTTGAACTGCCAACCTTTCATTTAGATTACAGCCAAGAAAACCCTATGGAGCAGCTCTGCTCTGAAACACATGGGGTTGCCATGAGTTGGAATTGACTTGATGGCAGTGGCTTTAGTTTTTCACCTGGGGTTTGGTAATAACCAGAGCAGCTTGGACAGGTAGAGTGTTGACTGGGCTTTCCTCACTCACCTCCATGCACTCAGCTAGCCCTGTGTCAGTAGATGAGACTTTGTTGGATAAAGGAGGTTGGTGGGGGAAGAGGAATGCCAGTAATAAAGCAGATTCTGTTCTCACTCCCTTCTCCTCTAGACAAATTTTGGTGGCTGCCTCGATCCCTCCTTGGGCCTTGTCTCTCTCCCAGGCTGAGCAAGAATTTCTCCTTACACTTTTTGGACAGTTACTTTGTGACAAGCAATATTCTGGCGCTTCAAAATACATTATGTTAATTGATCCTTATATATCCCCTTGATGCAATTACTAATAAAATATAGAAAATGCTTCCTGTGGGAAGTAAAAAATTGTTGCTTGAAGGAGTTATTTGTTTGGTACCCTGTTAACTGATCACTATCATCACTATCAGCCCTCACTACTACCTCCATACCACCACCACCCCCCACCCCCACCTCCAGCACCACCCCCACCCCCACCTTCTCCACCACCTCCTCCAACACCACCTCCATCATCACCTCCACCACCACCACCTCCCACCCCCACCTCCAGCACCACCACGTCCACCATCACCTCCACCACCACTGCCTCCACCATCAACTCCACCACCAGCGCCTCTACCACCTCCTCCACCACCACGACCTCTCCCACCACCTCTACAACCACCACCACCTCCGTCGTCACCTCCACCACCACCACCTCCACTACCACCACCACCTCCACCACCACCACCTCCACAGCCACCACCACCACCTCCATCATCACCTCCACCACTACCTCCATCATCACCTCCTCCACCACCACCACTACCACCTCCATCATCACCTCCACCACCACCTCCATCATCACCTCCACCACCACCTCCTCCACCACTACCACCTCCATTATCACCTCTACCACCACCACCTCCATCATCACCTCCTCCACCACCACTACCACCTCCATCATCACCTCCACCAAGACCTCCATCATCACCTCCACCACCACCTCCTCTACCACCACCACCTTCATCACTTCTACCACCAACACCACCACCACCTCCACCTCCACCACCACCACCATTCCACCACCACCACTTCCACCTCCACCACCACCACCATTCCACCACCACCACTTCCACCTCCACCACCACCACCATTCCACCACCACCTCCACCACCACTACCTCTACAACCTCCTCCACCACCACCACCTCCACCACCACCACTACCACCTCCATTATCACCTCCACCACCACCACCTCCATTATCACCTCCACCACCACCACCTCCTCCACTACCACCACCTCCTCCACTACCACCACCTCCATTATCACCTCCACCACCACCGCCTCCATCACCACCACCTCCACCACTACTAACTCTATCATCACCTCTGCCACCACCACTTCCACCACCATCACCTCTGCCATCATCACCTCTACCACCATCACTGCCAAAACCGAGAAAACCCATTGCCATCGAGTCAATTCTGGCTCAGAGTAACCCTTTAGAATGGTAGAACTTCCTCCATAGGGTTTCGAAGACTGTCTTCTTTATGGAAGCAGACTGCCACGTCTTTCTCCCATGGAGCAGCTGGTGGGTTTGAACTGCCAACCTTCTGGTTAACAGCCAAATGCTTAGCCACTGTGCCACCAGGGCTCCTACCACCTCCACTTTTTTTTTTTTTTCTAGTGCCATCGAGTCCAGGTGCCAAATGCCAAACTGACAAGTGCTTGTCAAAAAGCAAGGAGCTAAGATTTGTTGGTGCAGGGCCAACTTTTGTTTTCACTATCTGGACAATTGAAGCTAAACTATTCATTTAACTTGGCCTCTTCCTCCTTTATCTTATATAGTCTCAGTCTTTGTATGTGAGATTGGGAGACAGGTGGCTTAACATTTCTTTAGTCAGTGGAATTGCATCAAGAACTGGTCTCTAAGAGAAGTAGAGCCAAGAAAGTCTTTTGTCTATTAGAGATTTGATTCAGCAAAAAGCATGGGGAAAACTGAATAAAATATCCAAGCCTTCTCAGCAAACTGAACTACCTTTCAGGGCAGGGAGTTGTATGTCAACAAATTCTTAAAATTATGCCCAAATTCCAGTTCTTTTTAATCATATCCATCCATGTGAAATTCTCTTTTTGAGGTAAGCTGAGAATTAAGGCATGCTACATGTATTTGCATAAAAATGAAGAAAATTAGTATGCTATCTTAAGGACATACGGGGAACCACAGATGTTTTGGGGTTTTGAATTCAATAATATGATCAGAGGAGCTTTGATAAACGGACTGCCCGTGAAGGCTTATTTCAGGGCTCTGGCGCTGCCACCGAAATCTTTCCAAAGCACAAATCAGATCATGTCACTCCCTGGCTCCAAACCCTGCAGTGTGTCCCTATGGCCTACAGGATTAAGTCCAAGCCCTTAAAATGGCATCCAAGTCCGCCACAATCTGGACCCCGTTCACCAATTCAAGCTCTTCTCCTGCTGTTCTCCCTCTCACAACCCACACTCTGGCCCTTTTAAACCAGGACTTCAACCTTTTGTTTCCAGTTTGAACCCCTGCTGAGAATTTTCCTTTCCACCCCAGATATACTGAGTCAGAATCTACATTGTAACAAATCCCCAGGTGATTCTTACATCTAACTTCCTGGGAACTTGTTAGAAATGTAAATTCTCAGCAGGGGTTCAAACACAAAAGAAGGGTTACTCAAATCGGAAATGACAGGTTTCTGTGTTTTAAACTACTGGCCAGTCCTCCAACAGGCTGTTTGTTCTTGTTCTGAAGATTTTGCCCATGCTGATTCTTTTGTTTGTACCACCCCTCTGTACCCCCACACACATACTCACACAAACATGCCGCCCCACTTGATGAACTCACCCATCTTTCAAGATCCACCCAGGTAAGCCTCTCCAGGTCTACAGGCAGAGCTGCCCACTTCTTTATTCGTGCCCCCACGATGCTCTGCATAGAAGTAACATTTCTTACCGTTACTAATGTCTCTTTGCATATGTGTCTTTCACACCAGATAGTGAGCTTTTTCAGGGTAGAGAATGTGCCTTGTCATAAGTATATACTGGCACCAAGCACTGTGCTAGGCTCAGAGTAGAAGCCCAATAGTGGTTATTCTGCTTTTTGCATGAACTAAAAAGTGTATCAGAGTTAGGGGTTGGAGAGGGCTCTTTATGCGATGAGAAGAAAGACAGGGAACCTTTTTGAGGTCCTTATCTGTAAGAGCGCGCATGTGGAGGTCACCCATCAACCAAAATGGCAGCCTCCAGAGTAAAACCCAGCTGTTAAAAAATGAATTGAGTTGGTTACTATTTTTGTCCCTGACCTACTTTGGGGGTACTTTCTACTGCTACTACAAAAACATCCAGACTTTTGCAAATGAACCAAACCACTTTTTAATGGTTTTGTATTCTCTCCTCTTAACGTGACTGTTAACTCTACTGAAAGGAAAATCTCTCCGGTCCCTGAAGCTCAGTGCTAGTGCAGGGGCATCTGTATTCTTAACATGTATTGTTCTTAGTAAGACTGACTTCCACAGAGCTTTCTCAATTGTTTTTCCCTGGAAGATTTTAAGTCCAAGAATAGTAAATCTATCCATCCCAATGATGGCATTTATTTCCTTAGTGCTCAGGGCTGTACTCCCTGAGAACAGGAAGGGTTAGACAACAGTTACCTCCTGCAGCCTCTTCTCTGTGTTGTGCTGGCCCGCACTGGGTCATAAGCGCTCCTGAAGCCATGCCTGCTGTCTGGATGCAGGTAGGACTCTGGCATTATAATATTTTTCCATCCAAACCCCATCTTGCTTGCCACCTGATTTTTTGATTGTGATGGCCCAGTAGTTGTTGATTTGTAGAAAATAAACAGTAGAAATCATTTATTTAAGGGTTAAGCTGGCATATCCAAAATATTTTAGTGACTGATTGCAGAGATGGGAAGCCAATAATAACACAGTCATCCATTTGTTGACATTTATTTGATTCACATGATTTTCTAAAAGTTTGAAGTTAATTCAGATATCAATGACCAACGCAGAAGTTTATCAACAAAGATAAAATCTTCAATTTCTGATTGGGTGTGTTTTCCAAGGGTGAGTTCTTAAATGCCAGGATACTGTAACATTTATCAGTGTTTTGATTTGGGGTTGAGGGTAATAGAAGCTGGGGTGGGGAGAGAGCGCTAGAAGAGAAGACAGAACCCTGGTTCTTAATTTCAGGATTCAATGTGAAAATACATGGGAAACAACAAAAGAATCCTTTATTGTTGTCTTGTTTACAAAGATTGCTATTAAAAAGAGGAAATTATTTAAGTGGCAGTTGTGTTAGAGGGATGCTGAGTAAAAGGCCAAAGAGAAACTACTTGATTATGCTGTGGGTAATAACAGCCTATGACAGGCACCAAGTAAAATGCTGACTTTTTCAGATTTCCAGAGGCAAAATTTGCAGTCCCTGCCAGGCCTTTCTTCCGAGGCATCTCTGGGTGGACTCCAACCTCCAACTTTTTAGTCAGCATCTGAGTCTGTTAGCCATTTGTACCACCCAGGGATTCCTCAACAATTATTGTTGTTAGGTACAGTCGAGTTGATTTTTGACTCCCAGCAACCCCACGTGCCACAGAAAAACCACCTCGTAGGGTTTTCTAGGCTGTAATCTTTACCGATTGTCAGGTCTTTCTCCTGCAGAGCCGCTGGGTGGGTTTAAACCAACAACATTTTGGTTCGCAGCTCAGCGCTTAACCACTGCACAACGATCATTAACAAGACAAAATGGGCTTAGAAGAATATTACCTCAAACCAAACCAAACCTGTTGCCGTCAAGTCGATTCTGACTTACGACAACCCTACAGGGCACAGTAGAACTGCCCCACAGGGTTTATAAGGAGGGGCTGGTGGATGCGAACTGTCGACCTTTCGGTTAGCAGCAGAGCTCTTAACCACTACGCCCCCAGGGCTCCAGAAGAATATCAGAGAGCTTTAAAAGGAATTAAGAGATGAGTGGAAAATTGGGCTTGGGAGGAAAAGTTATCGGAGTCTGAATTAGTTAGCCCAAGAAAACAAAGACATGCTGTGTTCACACTTTCTTTATTCCAGTGTGATCTGGTAGAGGATTAAAGGGCTGGGAGGCAGAAGAACAAGGTTCGAGGCTGCATCTGACACTGCACAAATTTCATGCCCAGACCTCAGCTTTTCCATCTGTTTTTTTAAAAACATAATATTCAGGTATACTAGTTTTATTAAGAGTTGTTAGGAAATTCAAAAGAAACAAGGGGTACGAAAGTGTTTTAGAGCAAAACAAATTTTAATCCTGTTATCAGCTGACGGATTTCTGATGGTCAGTGATGTGTCTGGAACTGCGCTTTTTAAGCAGGAGGTAGTATATCTGCTGCTGGACAGGATTTAAAAAAAAAAAGGGCTTACCATGGCTGGACAGACATCAGCTAGGAAGAACTTCAGGGTGGTGAGCTGGCTTTCATTCAGAGAGAGCAGCAGCAAAGTACTTCCTGGGGAATAGATAACAGACAAAGATACACGCTTAATCAAGACCCAATTATTTTCTCCTTTCAATTTTTTGTTGCTATCATGCGTTTTCACTAATGGATGGCATGCTGATTAAAAGAACAATTCAGATTTTTATGGATTTTCATACTTATCTGGGATCACATATGTCCATGGGACCCTGGATGTCGAGTCAATGATAAAATCTTTTTTTTTAATAAGTATTTTATTTCTTGAAAATTGGTAAAACATGAAGGCACCTGGCAGTGACTGCACATACATTTTATTCTAGTCTCCTTCTTCTTAGCTTTTTTATTATTTTTCATCAAACTTTTCAAAACATGGTACGATGCATTCTTCCTTACTGCAAAAGCAGTACTTACAGCCCAAATAAATAAAGCCAAGGGATTTTTTTTTTTTTTTTTACCTGAGGAAGATTACTACTACACTGTATTCTTCATTACTGCAAAAGAAATACTGGTAGACCAAATAAATAAAACTAAAGGAATTTGTATCTGAAAATTCATTATAACAAAAGCAGTACTAAGAGCTAAGGAGCAGAATCAGCAGTCCTGAATACTGCCCAACTACTCACAGTGGTGCATTCCACCTGCTACACGTGGAGGCTATGACTGGGCCCTAAGATTGAATGCAGGGTAAGAATAACTTACAGGTATTCGAGTCTCTTGAAAAGTACCACTGCAATGCATTACGGCTTATTGCAAAAGGCATTATTTACTGTTCGGAAGCTAGAAAAACAGGGAGCCAGTGACACCTGGCAACAGCGAATGGCATAGGGAGAAAAGAGCTACTATGACTGAATGAAGACTGGGAATAGCTTATTCTTGCAATAAGTACGTTCTCACGAGAACATAGTAACTGGCAAACATAGTGAGGAGGCTTATCTCACAGAAATGAAGGCAAACCTGTCACAAGTTTAGAAAATTCACACATCCAAGAGACATCACCTAAGACAATGCTCAATCTACACGAAAATGAGCCTCCAATTTAGGGTTTTTGAGTTTCATACATTTCAAAAGGCTCCCGCCTTGAGGCTAAATGGGTTAAAATCCAGCTACCCCCTTCCCAAAGAACTCTATTATCCCAAAGAACTCTAGAGGCATCAAAAGTGGTTGGGATATCGTGTGTCCCAGGAGCCAAGAAAGAGTTAAAACTGTTTCCATGCTAACTCTAGTGCAAAAATAGGCCAAAAAAGTTTTCAGTCTTTCATATCCCTAAGCTCATTGATCTCTCAAAGGTTTGTTTCCTACGGAAAATGCTAACTTGGTGTAGGCTCCAACTCAGATTCTAAAGCTCTTAATTGCGATGGTGTGTTTATTCAACTCAGCAAGTACTTACTCCAAGTACTAGCATTCTTGGCTCAAAATACTGATTTGCATGATATTTTTCATACATCTGCTGACTGTTCACAATGACTGGGCCAACCCATAGTTCTGATCAAATCCTCCTAGAAGCCATCCACTCTTGGCAGCCTTAGGGGGTCTGTAAATGCTGAGTCTCTGGGCCAATCAGTTTAATTGTGCCCCAAGCTAGGAGCTTAAAAAAAGGGGTGATTTTTTTTTTTTTCTTTTTAAGAAAACAAGCAAATAGAATAGAGAGGAAAAACTTGTGCCATCCTCTTCTGGAAGCCCTGAAATCCCCTGCCAACCATTCCCTGGACCTCAGTTTATTCGTCATAAAATGAGGAGAGTGTTTGCTCTCTAAGGTTCCACTCAAACGTTTTTCCTTCGATGAGGGAAGAAATCTCTTCCAAGAAAAGGACTTTTTCCTCTTTGGTCACCTATGTTCCAAGGTGCCTCTCTTGCACTGGAGACTTCTGCATCTCAGTCCTGGCCATGCCTTCTCTTTTTCTTAATAATTCCACAGAATTATACAGAGGCTCCATCTTTCAAGCAGGCAGGGATTCTTTCCATTACTCTTTTTGCAACTCCTGCTTCTTTCTCATATTTTTACCCTTCACCTCACAAAATTAGTGCTCAACTCCTGGCAATAATCTCTACCCATGAAAACACTCCTGAAGACTTCCCAGAAGTGCCTAAGCCATGGTATTTGGGTGCAGTGTTTAGAGAAAGACCCAACTTCGGAGGAGCAATAGTGAGGCCCTTTCTGACATTCCAAAGTGTTTCTTTTGGTAGGGCTGAAATGGAAAATGGCATTATCAAGCACCCTGAAAATGGAATGGGATTCACCTCCACAGTGGGATCAGGTGGGTCAGAAGGGGCCACTGGAAGGGCACTTCTATAAGGTAGATGGCTCTCTACCTTAACACACTTCAGACTCATGAAGGGTGGGAATAAGGACAGGTCTTCTTGGTTATTAAAGAGGAGTGGCATGTGGAAACCTGTGTTTCGGAGGACGGCAACGTTGAAGACCATCATTATTCTCCCACCAGACCTTCCTTTATGCTCTTGTCAGAGACCACACTTTAGAAGTAGGAAGAAAGTTCCTGTTTTGAAATTGTGAGGCCAGTCTCCCCTGATCACTAGCTGAGTGGCTTTGTGAGAAGGTTGCTGATTGTTTCCCGCTTTGTAAAATGAAGTGCAAGCCCTTTACCTTGCAAACTTTGAGACGCCAAGGAGACTGCACATGTAAACATGCTCTGTGGAGACTAAGGTAAAACACAGATTTTAGTTAATGCTTCTTATATTAAAAAAAAAAAAATTTTTTTTTCTTATACTATTATGCCCTTTCCTCACCTTGGGACACGGCTAGAACTTCGGGGTCCTCCTGGAAGGAACGTCAGCAACTGTCAGCTGCCAAATAAACAGCTCCAGAGACAAAGAGAAATGCCTTGCTCTCTCAGGGTTATATCCTTGAACGAATTGAATTGACAATTTTACTTTGAAGGGAAAAAATGGAGATCAGTTGGCAGGAGAAATCCACATGGTTTAGACTTTTGCTTTATACTTTCATTGTTGCTATTGTTACTGTGGAAACCCTGGTGGCATAGTGGTTAAGTGCTATGGCTGCTAACCAAAAGGTCTGCAGTTAGAAGCCACCAGGTGCTTCCTGGAACCCCTATGGGGCAGTTCTACTCTGTCCTACAGGGTCGCTATGAATTGACTCGACAGCGACGGGATCGTTAGTGCAGTTTTCACATTCTGACCAGGGCCCAAGGAATAATTAATCCTAAGCAAGCGAACAGATCATTTAGCAATCAAGAATCTCTTCCTACAAGTCAGCAGTAACGGGGGCTGTGAAATAACAAAACCAAACAAACAAACCTGTTGTTGAGTCGATTTCAACTCGTGGTGACCCCGTGTGTTACAGAGTACAGCAGCTTCATAGGGTTGTCTTGGCTGTAATCTTCATGGAAGCAGATCACCAGGCCTTTCTTCTGTGGCACTTCTGGGTGTTTTGAACCACCAACCTTTAGGTTAGAAGCAGGGCTTCAAACAGGTTTATTTCAGTTCAACCCCCTGCTGAGAATTTGCTTTTCCACCCAGATATACTGAATCGGAATCTACATTTTAATAAGGTCCCCAGGTGATTCTTATAAAGTTCTTATGTATATGTAAGAATTACCTGGGGATCTTGTTGAAATGTAGATTCTGATTCAGTATAAACTGGGGTAAAATGCAAAGTATCTACAAGTGGGTTGAACTGGAATAAATCAGTTCAAAGCACTTTGTGCCACCCAGGGACCTTTAATGGGGGTTATAAAAAACCCACCCAGTGCCGTCTAGTCGATTCCGACTCATAGTCCCTACAGGACAGAGTAGAACTGCCCCATAGAGTTTCCAAGGAGCACCTGGTGGATTCGAACTGCTGACCCTTTAGTTAGTAGCCGTAGCACTTAACCACTATGCCACCAGGGTTTCCTATGGGTGGTATATAAAATAGGGCAGGTAAATGTTATATAAAATAGGGCAGGTAAATAAAGCATTTTCAGGAACTCTAAAGGCAGAGCCTTGATAACACTGGAAATACCTTCTGTTGAATGAACAGTGTTAGGACTCTGTTTTGAATTGGGGGCTCTTTTCCCTAGCAGTCATGATTTTGAATTCAATTCTGCTCTCCAAAGCCCGGACTGATTTAACCAAGCCTGTAGATTTTTTTTTTTTTTTTTGTAGATTACTGGAGGAGGTACCAGCCCTCAACAATGCATTCTTGGGCAAGAGGAAAAAGGTTCTTGTAAGAAAGAGTTTCTTCTAAAAAGGTTTGAGAATTACCCTAATGATCTAACTGATAATACAATTGCTAGTTTCTCCTCTTTTCCGTCCTTTCTTTCAAGTTTCACATCCTTCTTTGTTCATGTTAAATTATTACTTGAGGTTCATAGGGCTGACTTTAACTTGCTTAGGAAGTTAATATTTTCCTTGCTTCTCTTAGGAATTCTCAGAGACTTGGAGTGACTTTCTCCTGCGAATCTTGTGCTTTCCCAGAGTGTACTTCCTGAAAGCATTGTTATTAATAATAATTTTTCCTTAAATGTTGGAGAATTTTAGCCACTGCAGCCTCTGTTAAGAAGCAGAAGTTATAACGAAGAGAAGCCCTGCTGAGCAGCCGGCATGGGCTCTCTGAGCTATTCCTAGGCCCCTCAGGACACTCCAGCACAGGTCCTATCAGAGCACCCAACGCTGCGCTGGAGGAGGCGCTGCTGTGCCAGCTCGAGAGGCACCACGCAGGACCCCAAACATTTCCTTTTTGAGACAGCCTCTGTTGCTTTTTTCTGTTGCTTAAGAAACGCATTTCTTTGGGTTTCAAGCTTTCCACCCTAAAAATCCCCAAACTGTACTACCAGATTTCATTTGCACAGTAGCATGAACGGATTCATAGGGCACCCTTCAGATTGCCATGTGGAGACATGGATGGAAAGCAGGTGTGAGTGCGTGTGTGTGGAGGCGGTAGCAGGCAAGACGTGCTCGGGACCTCTGGTCAGGCCAGCGCAGACCACCTATTCGCCCTGGAACTGAGCGAGAGGTGGATAAAGGGGACCACGGGCCAGAGGAGGCAGCCAGGAGGGCACCAGGAGGCTGGGGAGGCCATGCGAAGGTGGGCGCCGGGGACCGAACTCCGGAGGCAGGCGGAGTCCTTCAGGCAGGCAGCGGCTGCAGTCACACCCTAGACCCCCGGTGTGTCCTTTAGGCCCTGAGGAGCTCCCCGACGCTCTGGAAAAGCCACTCCTCGCAAGGTTTCTGTCCTTGTCTCCAGAGATTCGGGGAGCCCAGTTCCAAGAACATCTTCGCACCACTGCGGACCTTGAGTATCCTGCAACGCAGGCTGGTCACGCAGGGCAGAGGGAGGAGGGGCGCGGGGGCGCCATGGCCTCCGAGTCCCGGCAGCCCAGTCAGTCTGCGCGCCCTGCACCCGCGCTACCGCGGCCTCCCGGGACGTGGCCACCTGCGCCCCGGGCCGGGCGCCCTGCTCCCAGGGGCCGGGACTGGCCGCAGCGGGCACGGCCCGGGCCGGGGACTGGGGCTTGGGGCGGGGGCGGAGCCAGGCCCGGGGCCGGTGTCAGGTTGCTCCGGTAACGGTGACGTGTCGCGGCGTGGGCGGGGCCAGCAAGCAGGTTCATATTTTAGGAAGTGGAGGCGGCGGCGCGGGCCGAGTTGCAGCGGGGTCTGGGGCGCAGCGCAGCGGCGGGAGGAGGCGGACACGTGGCAGTAGCCCCGGCAGAGCAGCAGCGGCGGCGGCGGCGGCGGCGGCGGCATCAGTCCGGGCCCCCGGCCGCTCTCCCTCCCTCCCCGCGGCAGCCCTAGCTCCCTCCTCTCCGCTCTCCAGGCCCCGCTCGCTTGGCCGGGAGCTGCTGCTTTCTTTTCTCTTTGATTCTCAAGCGACAGGACCCGGCGCCGGGCACAGACCACCGCCACCATGGGGAAGGGGGTGAGTGTCCGGGCGCCCGGGGAGGGGACGCGGGGAGCCCCGGAGGGGAGAAGGAGGAAGACGAGGAAGTCAGGAGGGCGCCCGCGGCCAGGACTTGGCGGGGGAGGAGGAAGCAGCGCGGCGCGGAATGGGTTGGCAGAGCAGGGAGGCTTAAAAGACGACGCACTTTGGAAATGGAGGGAGCGCAGTGAGGGGGGCAGGGCGGGGAGGGAGCGCAGAGGGGCCGTGTGTGGACCCCGACAGGGGCTCCGCGGCCCCGGAGAGGGGCTGCAGGCCACTGAGCTGGAGCGCATAGCGGGCCCGGGGCCCCGGCCGCTGGGCTTCCCGAGGAAGCCGCGGGGCCAGGAGGAGAGGAGCGAGCGGCAAACGGGCGGCCGGGGAAGGAGACTGCCGCCGGCGGCATCCCCGAGCCCTTATCCCCTCCCTCTGCCCGCCCTCACCTCCCATCTCTTCTCCTTCCTTTTTCCCTCCGCCCTCCCTGCCCAGAGGAAAGGCGCGCTCCTCCCCTTCCCCTGGGGCGCTCGGCCGCGCCGGTCGGGCCCCCTTCGGGGCTGCCGTTCCCGCCTCGGGCCGGGCGCCGGCGGGGCCCCCGAAGCGGGGGCAGCCGCGGGGTCGAGGTTCCTTCTCTTGGAGGCGCAGGGGTTTAGCCAGCCACCCGCAGAGGCATCCACCCTCCCCCAAAGAAAAAAACTGGCTTTCCCTTACTGCGGAGCCGGTCGAGCGGGCTGGTGCCAGAAAGGGTGTGTCTTCACCGCCCTAAAATGGCCTTTAAGGTATATTTTTGAGAGGTTTAATGAGGCACTTTCCATAAACACAGGATGCTTCCGGAACAACTGGAGTTGTCATCTGAAGCTTTGACAGTGGGGAGGGGCGTGTGGATTTTTTGGAGAGATGAGCCTCGGAGAACAGGCTGACCCACCATGGCCTCTGGGTACAATAAACCCAAAAGAGGACTGGAGGCTGCGGGAAGCCAGGGGCAGTTCCTCTGTACGTGATGGTGGGAATGCCCTTCTCCGTTTCCAGCGCCGACTAACCGAAGAGCCATCCCCAAAAGAAATGAGGGGTCTTGAGGGCAGGAGAGTGGCACGGAGCCCTGTGGGAATACCGTAACAACGCTTTCCTACAGTTGAATATCACGAGCCATGATATACCTGTAGCCACAGCAGAAGACTACTGGGGCACTAAAGGGGCCAACGTGTAGTTAAGAGAAAACTTACACACAAGATAACCCCCCCCCCCGAAGTATCAATTTATCAGATAAAGATGATCAGGTCATGAGAATACTGGTGGCACAGAATCCACGCTGTCATCTCTTGGGCTTAGTACAGTGCCTGGCACTCTATAGGTCTTATGAAGGTCGGTCCTTCAAGGTTCCTCTGTTGTAGATTGTGATGGAGGCAGAAAATGAGGGTGCATTCTTTGGGTGCTGTAATTGGATTTTGGAGGAGGCAGTGAAAAGGCTTGGACCTGATAGGGAGAAGCAGGAATGCACAACTTGTATTGCTTTTAAAAGCACAAGATGTTAAGGTCAGGTAGCTTTAGGGAAAAGACCTGAGTGTGGAGCCTCTCTGCTCCTCACAGTGGGAATCGGGTTAGTGGCCTGTGCCACACCATCAAGCCTTAGGTCAGTCCTGTAAACAGCTCTTTAAAGCTCTTCTCTCTCTCTCTCTCTCTCTCTCTTAACCTCTCAAAAAAAGCTTCATTTTTTACGAATCCGTAATTACTGATTGTGGGGGGACTGTAGAGATCATAGATACGTATGTGAGGCCTTGGAAGGTGAAGTGACTTGCTCAAGGTCAAATGACTGGTTAGTGACAGACCAGACATCCCTGATTGCTGAACAGCGGGTGTTCTCACAAACCTGAACATACATTTACTCCTTAACATTGCCTAATATGCGGGACTCTAAAGTTAGTCTTCAGATGAAAATGGGGTACTTGTGATATTGATTTAATGGGCCAGGGAGATGTTTGGGTAACTAAGTTGTGTCCATGTATCTGTCTCTTTCATAACCACACTCATGCACGGTACTGGTAAAGACAGCAAAACACCTGGGTCATAGTGGAGGTTCAACCCAGATTTAGTGGCTAGCAAACACTTAAAACTGAATTATGACTTGTTAACCTGCTATGTAGCTTGTCCAATGGGTTGTATTTAGTATTTGGGATACCTTTATACATTAAACAACTAAGTTGTGTTTGTGTGTGTGTCTGTCGGTCATGATTCTTTATGAAGTTGCCCCTTTTGTCCTCAGTGACTTATTGTGATAGTCCAAATGTTCAGAAGGATATTTTATGCTGAAATGTTGGGATTTTTCCACATGGGGATTAAAATGTGGGTGGAGTGGTGACTAAAGCTCTGCTGATAATTGGTTAACCAGGAAGCCTGTCCCAGCAGCTAATTTTTAAGGTCATTGTTAATGTTTTTTTCTCTTCCCACCTCAGTTTGGGGCCTAGATTTTGATGATATCTCAAATGATTTTTGTATCTCCTTAAAAATCTAGTCCCTAAGCTTTTGATAAGAAAATGAAAGAACAGCTCTTGCTGAATCATTCCTGGATGAAATAGGATTTTGTTGCCCCCCCCCTTTTTTTATTGGGTGTTTTTGCCAATGATTTGGCCTAAATCCTCAGTGAGGCCTACCACCCACAACTGTTTAGCTCACCAAAGGTACACACTATAACTGTTTAGAAATGCAAGAAACTTTCCGTTTTCTCAAGTTTACAAAAGGTGGGGGAGGGAGAAGTCACCAGATCTTTCATTGCAGGTCTTGATTCAGTGTGAACATTAACTGAGTTACCTAGAAAATAAATCTTAGCCTGTAGGTAGTGATGGGGGGAGGGAGCGGTGGCGTAAATGAGTTGATGACTCCAGGCAATAGGGTTGGGGGAGAAAAGCTTCAGGTGAAGGTTGTGCCAGGGATACACATGTCAGCAGAAATCGTGGTTGTATGGCAACATTATCAGCTGCCGTTTTGGAGCTCAACTTGAAAGTGTGACTAAATATCCCCTGGCTGCTGTAAAGCTAGTACTTTAGACTCAAGGCATTGTAAGGCAGAGTCCTAGGGTGGGTGGTTGCCCGGGGACTGGCCAAGAGCAAGTCGAATCTGACCCGGAAGAACTAGTGACTAGCACAGAGGGGTAAAGAATAGAGTTGGAGGTTACAACACACCCTTTGGCTGTTAATTGTTCAGTGTGTTAAAAGTGTAACAGTTCCCTGCCTCTCAGGTTCTTTTCGTGTTTTTTTTTTTTTTAGGAGGGTGTATCCCCTTTTGGTAACTTACTTTTGGTTAATTTATAGTGTTCTGTGCCAGTAAGTTTGTAACACTAGAGTGACTCACCTTTTGGTGGGAGGGTAGGAAAGGGGGAGGCCTGCATCATAAATATGAGTAAGATTGAGGGAGAGAGCTAAACTCAACAGGGGGAAAAAAAATTCCAGGGCTTTCAAAAATCCAGTAAACCGTTTATCCAGACTCCCGGAGTGTTATTCCTAAAATAAAAGGTGAGATTCAACATTATAAAGCATAATAGACTTGGCAACTATCCACACCCCACCCCAGAACTTTTGTAAATCATTCTTTTAGAATCCTGTTTTCCGATTATTTTAGCAACACATTAACAAGTAAGTAACTTTCCGTTAAACTAAGACTCTGTTTTTGAAGATACATTCAGATTCAAGGATGAGAGAGAAGCTTTAACTAAAGTAGTTTTTGAAGGCTTTTGAATGGAAAATAAAAATTTGTTTCTTCATTCAAAAACAAAAAGGAAACAAAACAAAAACCCCAAAGCTTCAGGTTCTCATCTAGCCCATGGATAGAATATTCACCCCGAAGATGAAATGCAGTAACTTATGTTCAGTTTAGACTGAGTACAACAGAAATACGAGTTGTTGCTATTGTGGGTGGGGCTTAGAAAGTAATTGGAACTAAAGAAAAGATGAGTCTTTATAAACCGTGAGTTTGCTGTTTCTCAGTTAGTCTTAAGCTCTTCCAAAACTAGACAGGTTTTTTTTTTTCCACCTGAAAACATATTAGGGACTGAAAATAATGAGAAATACTATTATTCTCCAAAGAAAAGCCATGTGAAAGTGTCAGTTGACATGGATGAGAGCTGTAATTTTTACTCAGCACACAGATTTGTTTGATTGCATCGTAGAGCTCATCTCCTTTCACTTTTCAAGTAGAGGACTTTATAATGATTGTTTTTACATTTTTGAAGTCTTTGCAAAAATCTTAAAAAAAATAAACGGGGTTTTTCAGCCTTACGTGATGGGAGGAGGCCTGGACAGTCAGGCTGTGGTGCCTCCTAGCTCCCCAGGGTTCTCTGCCAGCCAACAGGCCAGAAGAAGAAACATGAGTGTCAGATCAGATGGGCTCACAGTAATCAGAGTGGCTGTATTTGGACAGCAAAACACTGGGCAGAATGTTTCCCCGTCCCTGCCAGAGCTGTCCAGTTTTAGATGATGCTAAAAATATACGTCCACTAAATGATAATGGGAGGGAAAGAGAACTTCAGAATCCACTAACACCATTTTTATATGCTCTCCTTCATTTATGACTTCAGAATCCACTAACACCATTTTTATATGCTCTCCTTCATTTATGTATTTTTGGAAAAGGAGACGTAACCAAGCTGGGTTTGAACTTTCTCACGTTGCTATGAATTGAGTGGATGAGAGGAAGTGTGTTCTTTGGCTGAAGTCAGAGAGAGAATGTTCTTTGCATATGACTCACCTCATTAGCTGTGCTGAAATCTGTTGCCAGGAATCCACAAGAAATTCTTCACATTGATTTGAGTGATGTTTGGGATAGCAAATTCTGTCGGTGAGAAAAGAGGCCCACTACTGCCACTCCTGTTGGTGCAGTGGTTAAGTGCCGGGCTACTGACCCAGAGATTGGTGGTTTGAGCCTATCAACTGCTCCGCAGGAGAAAGATGTGGCATCCTGCTTCCATAAAGATTACAGCCTCGGAAACTATGGAGCAGTTCTACTCTGTCCTATAGAGTCACTATGAGTCGGAATCAACTCAACCCAATGGGTTTGGTTTTTTGTTTTACCATTTGGTTTCATTTGGATCCTGAGCCAATGTTTTTGGCCTATAGACCTCATTCCCTAGTTCCATTGTGCCTTTATATGAAATGGATCTGAACACTGTCTGCATCTTGTTCTTTTCCAACCCTGTTTAGTAACAACTCTTGAATATTTTCTGTTGTTGGTCCCAGAAAGTTGAATTTTGGTGGGCTGACTGTGCTTTATCTTTGTAACTTGTATTTTTTGGGGTCCCTATAAGCAATTTTAACTTGTGTGACTCAGCAGGCCTTGATGTTCATCTTTCCAGTTCGTTAACCATGGTGAAGGCGGGGCCCTGGTACGTCATTCGTCTTTCTTGTGTTTTCTCTTTTACCTTCCACATGATACTTCCATGGCATCATTTTGTTTTATTGTTTTTATTTGGTTTTGTTGGTTGGCTTTGTCTTTAGATCACATCCCATTTCTTTAGGGCCTTGTGCAGCCTGG
This sequence comes from Loxodonta africana, assembly GCF_030014295.1. NCBI lineage: Eukaryota > Metazoa > Chordata > Mammalia > Proboscidea > Elephantidae > Loxodonta > Loxodonta africana. The sequence continues at coordinate 159,061,331 of NC_087344.1, read as the reverse complement.
CAGTTTCACTTCCCCACTCCAGGCTCCATTCAGAGCACCAATTGAGGAGTGATGAGACTTTTTGATTCATTTCCTCTGTAAGGGAGCCTATGCCAGTTATTACCCTGTTGTCTCTCAAGCTGACATGCTCTTTTAAGTAGTGCTAGTCAAGGAGCGGTCAGGCAAAATGAAAACGGGCTAGGGGACAGCAAGTGTTAAGAGCAATAGGCAGAAATTTTTACTTCTTCATAACTCAGGTATCTAATGTAAAGGTTGAGTTACCCCATTGAAAAAACTAAGTCCCCCCCTCCCCCCATAACTGGGAAAACAAACCACATTCTTAAGATGTCGTAAATCTAAAGTATATATTTTAGACGTCTTTGGATGATCCTGGGTGTGTACTAACTAGCTGGTGGGGTGGGCTGGCTGGCCCCTTGAGATGAGAAAGGGAGGTTAATTAAGCCTTGTTCGTTTTGAGATGAGGGAAACCTGCTGGCTAGAGCCGAGGCTGTTTTCTTTGTCCCCTGCTGGCTGATGGGCTGCAGCCCAAGTTTGGAGATACTGAACTGGGCTGACAAAGGGACCTACTGCTTGACCTTGCTAGATTATGTTCTCCAGCATGCTGCGTGTTTGGGTGAGGGAAGGCAGATGAAGGCATCGCGGTCCCTGGGCCACTTCTCTGCAGAGGAAAGCTCTTCCTTCACTGTCCCCAAATGCTGTTCCTATAGTGAAGGTCTCACTGCTAGGGGGGCTGGAGAGCAGCTGCAGTATTATGACAGTGTGTCCCCCTTCAACCTGGCCATCTTTTAGCCTCAGATCTCTGACTTAGTAATTTAGGAGCAAATGGAGGTGTAATGAACCTGGGCATCATCAATTCTTGACTTATATTTTCTTTGTCTTAATTCATGAGATAAAATAAATACCCAAAAGGAGGTGGGTTTTTTTTTTTTTTTAAAGTTTAAATTGTTCAGAGTAAGGTATGGCAGTAATTAGTGTTTGTTAAAACCAAGTTATAACAATAACCTTTGTAACATTTTGCAGAGTACCTCTATATACATAATTGTTTTTGATAATTATTTATTAGATGATTCAGGAAAATTGGAAAGCACTCCCACCTCCGTTTTTTTTTTTTTTGAAGGAAATAAGAATAATGGACCCATGTTGCACAGACTAGGCAGTGCCCTAGGCAACCAACAAGTTCAGAGGACATCCCCCATCCTCCCTGCTAAGGCCAAATTGAGTTCAGAAGTGACATTTCTACAACTCTCTTGGGAAACTTTGAAATGGGCTACATTCAAGGCCACTTTTACCTTTATTCTAGCTCTTGTTCCTAGTCAAAGGGTTTTGTTCGTTCGTAGGTTTTGAAGCAGTGTAGTTTGGTTTTCATATTTGGTGGCATTCTATCAGAATTCCTTCTCTAGGTTCTTTAACAGTTGTACCAAGCATAATTCTCATTTTATGAATGAGGAGGCTGAGGTAACTTGTTCAAGGTCATGTAGCTGGCATGCAGCACAGCTAGAATGACTTGGGGCTGACGTAAAAGCAGTGTCAACAGCCCCAGTCTAAAGAGAGTGGGAGTCTCAGCAGAGGTCTTATGGGCTTTTAGGTGCAGTGGGAATTTGAGACGGCGAAGAACTGAGCTTTCTGCTGGCCACGGAAAACGTTGTGCCGATGTGTGGGAACCTGCCAGAAAACCCATAATGTACAATTTAGAAAGCCCTCTGAGCTGCCCTCGTGGACATGAAGGCCGAAGTGGTGTTATTGGTGGTGGGGGTGGTTTGTGCAGATATGAGGTGGCATACTTCTGGATGGAAACTTCTCTCCTAAGACTTTATCCCACGTGTGTGTGTGTGTGTGTGTGTGTGTGTGTGTTTTAACTGCTTATTTTGAGATAATTTTCCATACCTGTCCTGTCCCTGTCCCGTCCTCCCTTTAAAACTGTTTAGTTACTGAAGAAGAAGGAGCATCTTGGCCCTAATAGGTCTTGGGGATGCCTCACCCATCGTGAGGACTTAGTATATATTTATGAGTGCGTGAACCTTGTTACATGTTTTGATCTTGGCACCTTTTGTCAAGGGTTTTCCTATCTCCTGGGCACCGTTTTGTCTACTGCCCAAATCACATGGTAGCAAAACTCATGCATCTTTGAGGGGATGGAGTCCTTGGGAGGTTGTGTCACACTGGGCAAGCTCCTGCCCCTTACTGTGACTTCTCTGTTTCTAAATTAGAATGGGAAGGAAAAAAAAAACCAACTTCATTTTTACAAGTGGCCCTTTTGAGAAGGGCATAACAGTACTTTGGACTTTGATAGTACCTTTTTCCAGTAGAGCACCATGGGAATTAATCATTCCCAGTCCTCTGTAGGAGCCCTGGGGGTGCAGTGGTTAAGAGCTCAGCTGCTCACCAAAAGGTCTAATCAAAATGTCAGTGGTTTGAATCCACCAGCTGCTCCTTGGAAACCCTATGGGAGTTTTGCTGTGTCCTCTAGGGTCACTAGGAGCCAGAATCGACTTGACAGCAACAAGGTTTGTTTTGCTTCTTAATCCTCTGTAGGGGCGGCAGACATGATGGGAAACTTCAAATTGAGAAAGTAGGAATGGAGCACTCCATCATGGCATGGTCACTTCAGTCATTGAGGAAATGCCCTTTTCCCTTGCGGTGACTTACTGTTTCTCCTAAATGCTTTTAAAAGAAATAATAGAAGAAAATGTTCTTAACCTGCTTTTATGTCTTACCTCTTTTTATCATTGTTCCCCTGTCCCACCTTCCAACCCTCCCAAACACACTCATTGATTGGTACTTCAGGACCTGATAATTGGTTCCTACCAGGATAAACTAGTACTATTCCTTTCTTGTGGGGAAAGGACTGAATTATATAAGCTGCCTGGTTGTTCTTCTAAACAGGTGTTGCCTAGTAAAAAATAAACAACTTTGAAGAAAAAGAAATTTCATGTGTTAATACTTCCCGGGTGTCTTTCACAAATGGCCTCGCTTGAAACTATGCCTTATATAGCAGGAATTGATGAAGAAGGCGAAGAGTTATTAGTAAATCTAGATCCCCAGATAACTTTGCTGTTGATAAGTGTGAAACTGTAGGCAAGGCATTTATTTTGTAGATGGGGATAAAACTTTGGAAGTTGTCCCGAGGCTGAACTGCTTCAGTAATTCTCTCTCTACTGAAGTGGAAAATATTGGAAGTAGGAGAATAATCAGAGCATACAGATGATGAGGCAGAGCGAGTTTAACTCTGATTTTCATATATTTAAATATATTTTCATGATAACTTGCTTAAGGGTTATTTATGAACAATATTTTAAAAATCAGTACCAACTGGCCACATAAGTGTTTTAGCGACCCTTAACCAATGTCTTTAAAATGATTTTTGAGTATTGTGTTTTCCTATTAAATATCTGAGGGAAATACCACCTTGTAGGAGCCCTGTCTTTTTCTTTTGCCTGTTTCTTTCAGTGTGTGTGGTTATTTTCCACCTTCAGTCTGGCACCAAGCACCCTATGCAAAGAGGCACTTATGAATGTGGTTGCTCCATAGTGGAGAGAATGTGAAGAATGCTGACTATCTTTAGACCTGCTTCATTCTTCACAGATAAGATAGAAACTAAAGAACTTCTGTCTTTGTCAGGGGAAGTTAGTCAAGTAACACTGCAAACATGACCACAGAAGTTGAACAATGTGAATAATAGAACTGTCTCTACTTGTGGGCAATACCAACTGATTTAGAACAAGATTTTTCTTTGGAATCTTGAAGGTGTTTTCAAATTCAAATGGGTATTGTATTTACTTGACAACCATATCAGCTATGACTGAAAACACACCTACTCTTTGCTTTAATTTTATTTTCATTTCAGCGCAATAGGATTTTAACTTGGACACAAGAATTCCTTATTTTTGCTTTAGTAGCTGGTAATATACTTCTGACTGAAAGTTGGACGTGGGTAAGGGTGAGCCAAGAGATGATGCATCCCAAGAGATACACAAAATAACAGTAATAGTGTCATATGGGTCACCCATTTTAAGAAAGTCACTAATATTTACTTTTTTTGCCATTCTTAAGTTGTCATTGTTGTGAGAGGCATCTCATTGGTGCAGTGGGGGTAGTCTGCTGAGGGGCCTCTCTGTGTCACCGAGCTTTGGAGCACCAAGTTCAGGCTTTGTGTCGATTGGCTCAGGCATTTTAAATGGGATGGGGGAGCGGGATGATCTAAATTTGAACTATAGAATCAACATTTTCTTTAAAAATTGTTCCAGTTTTCAAGAAGCGTAGGTGGACCCTGTGAATCGTGTGATAATGCAGATGCTGTTCCTACATCCTGCTTATGTCAAAACATTTTCAGTGACTTTCATTTTGGGAGTTTTATTTTTCAGGCTGCGGATTGGAGTGGAGGCTCTTTTTTGTCTTATTTAAGAAATTTTTAAATAACCATTTTAAATGGTTCCTTTTTTTTTTTTTTTTAAGCAGATGAAAAGGTCAGTGTTCTTCGATGTGCACTAAAGATGTTTAGCTTTGATACTTCCTGACTTTTTTGCAAACAAAATATAAATATTAGTACCATACTGTCCCCTAAGTTAATAACATAAAGATAGTTTCATTTTTCCCCGTGGAGGGGTTTGGACAGCACAACTCAGCTAGCCCAATGGAAGCGGCTCTGGCAGGGCCCATTCTGAGGCCTGTCATGACTTTCCCGCTGGTCCTAACGCCTTTGGGTAGAGATAATAGTATTCTTAGTAGATTGCTTTGTTTACTATGCAGTATAGGCACATACATTTCCGTGAATTATCCCAATGACTGTTCCAAAGGGTGGTTATCTGAAAAACTACCAAAATCCCTTGCTCCAAAATCTTTGGTTTTGAGATGCTGTTCATAATTTACAATCAAACCTTTCCCACATTCACCCGTAGGTTGGACGTGATAAATATGAACCCGCAGCCGTTTCAGAGCATGGCGACAAAAAGAAGGCCAAGAAAGAGAGGGACATGGATGAGCTGAAGAAAGAAGTTACTATGGTAAGTACTAGGTGGAAGGCAGCTTTTTGTTCTCCTCAAAAAATTTTGTTTTTTAAATTACATCTTCGAGGACAAGATATTTCCCCCTCTGTCCTTTAGTCAGGGACTTGCTTTATTTTAAAAGTAAAGAAATGATAGCAAGTAAGAGATGAAGATGTCGAGGTTGAAAATTTTCACCTTAAATTAGCTGCTAAGGGGTTGGAAAAATTATTCAGCAACTCTGGCCAGAACCAAAACCCACGGAAGGAACTGTGGTCAATATCATGGACTTTTGGTTTTCCCACTGTGTGGATTATGCTGAATATTGAGAACTTCTGACCTCTCCAGGCTGTGGAGGCTTCCACAGGCTTAACCTCTCTAGAATCTGTTTGATGTTCAAAGATGGCATATGAGGTTTTACTAGATTTCAGAGAGTGCCTGGGTTTCTCTGTAGTGATGAGACAGGTAATGATGGACTTCTGTCACATGGGTCAGCCATCCACAGGGTAAGACTCAATGGTGAAAAGTATACCAGCTTCTGCATGAAGAAAAACTTTCTGAGATTAATGCTGGTATTAATAGTATTAACGAGAGTATTGAATGATGTTGATACTTTCCTATCGTTTTTTATGCTGTACTGTTTAATTCTTCTCTTGTTTTTGTTTTCACTTAGGATGACCATAAACTTAGCCTTGATGAACTTCATCGCAAATATGGAACAGACTTGAGCCGAGTATGTTCTAAGTTGAAACTTCTTTTATAGACTCCTAACGTTCCCCTGCTTTCCCTATCACAGGAGGGCTCTAGGAAGGGGTGATGACAGGCACCATCTGAGTACCTACTGTGTGACAGGCACAGAGCTTCTGCTTTTACATGCTGCCATTTAATTTTCCCTGAACCTGATCGAAGTAGACATTGTTCTCCCCATTTTATAATAGGCCAGAGTGCATAAGTGCAGTTGCCAGAGTTTGAATTTGAATGGCTCCATGACCTTTTGTTTACAGTTCTCTTTATTTTTCTACATCTGTTAAATTGAGTTGAATATTTCAGTTAGTTGAATCATTTGAAGCATTCACATTTTTGCACTTTCCCTAGCTAGATCACTACAGTATGTCAGACGTTGATTATTCTGTCCTTTTTTTTTTTTTGAAGCTTGTTTTATACAAAACTCAGAGAACTTTTGATAAGGTAATGTGTGTCATATACACTTATATGAGGAATTTTGGTATTGAATCTGCTACAAACAATATAAAGGTCAGCAGTGGGAAGGGTTCGTTATTTCTACACACTCAGTAAAGCTTGAACACCAAGCTAATACCTAACTGTCGCGTAAGGCATCAAGGGGCTCTGAGAAGGCGGGCTGGCACGAGTACCCTGCAGTCCGAGAGGAGGCTCTGACTCTGCTAAGAACAAGCTAACAGTTGCTCACCGAGTGCCAGGCAGCCGCTGAGCACCTAGTGTGCACCACCTCCCTGGGCTTTCATTAGAATCCTGTGAAGTAGGTTCTCTGTGACCCTAAGCCAGTTATTCAAACGCTATGAGTCTTTTTCCTTACTTGTAATAAAATGGAGTTAAAATACCCAAAAAGAATTGTCATGAGAACTAAACAAGTTAAAGCTCCTAATGCAGTGTCTGGCATGTAGATTGTGCTCAAATGTTTCATGGGTGGTTTTTATTTTACCTGGGGATACCAATGAGAACTTGAAGCGGCAGAGGGCCCTAAATAATTCCTTCCCAAAAAACCCATTTGCCATTGAGTTGATTCCGACTCTTAGTAATCCTATAGGACAGAATAAAAAACTGCCCCATAAGGTTTCAAAGGAGCGGCTGGTGGATTCAAACTGCCGACCTCTTGGTTAGCAGCCAAACTCTTAACTACTACGCCACTCTCTTACTGCTTGATTTTTCTTCTCTCTTACCCTATACTCCATAGTTCACTCCAATGTTAAAAATTACACAAACAAAATACCTAGAAGCAAACCTTTTAAGTAAAAAATAAGTCAGGTTTTTGCCCCCCTAGACTTGGTATTTTAGTAGTACGAAAATAAGCATATTTTCACCTTTTAATAGGAGCCGTATTTTCTTCAACTGTCTGCTGTCAGTGACTTTTTTAATTTTATTTTTTGTTGTTGAGAATATACACAGCAAAAGCAAATCATAAACCAATTCAACAGTTCCTGCATGTACAGTTCAGTGACACTGATTACATTCTTCGAGTTGTGCAACCATTCTCACCCTCCTTTTCTGAGTTGTTCCTTCCCTGTTAACGTAAACTCACTGCCCCAAAGGTTCCTATCTAATCTTTCAAGTTCCTGTTGTCAGTTTGATCCCATATAAATAGATCTTAAAACACTGTCTGCGACTCTTGATTTTAAGGCTCATTAGCAAACAGCAAATAGCAGGGCATTAGTCCAGTGGACTTTTCTGGTGACTCCTTTTCACACTTGACAGGTTTACTGGGGGTTAGCTAAAACATGTACATCTGTGAGCCGTTCCTTACCAGATAAGTGTTCTAATTGCCATCTAAAGTATAAAGCTCTATACTTAAAACTTGGCTGTTAACCCAATAAGAGGTTGGATTCCTGCAGAGATTTTTTTTTTCTCCTTTGATGTTTGTAGATTTTTCCCCCCTCCCTGCCGGATTTGATACACGGAAAACTCAAAGGTCTTAATTTGAAATACTGAATCAGTGAGTTAAAATATATATCTTTTTGGTAACAATGCAATTTGGTATGGGTTGAAACGAAATTGGAACCAAATTTTTCTGTGTATTGACTTAAAAAAAAATTGATCTGTGTGGGTTCCTCAGAAAACTTGGCGTATCGTTTGCTTCAGCTATGTGGAGGGAATCACGAGAATTGTTCATGAGGAATTTGCCAGGTTTTTACCTTGGCTGTCTAGCCTGGGAAATTTTGTTTCCTCCCTGAATCACCATATTGCAGGTTTCTAGCTATCGGGTACATATATTAGATTGTAAGTGCTGGTGTGCGATGTGTCCTGTTAATATTTGTCTACTTCTCAGGGCTTAACAACTGCCCGAGCTGCAGAGATCCTGGCCCGAGACGGTCCCAATGCCCTCACACCCCCTCCCACTACTCCTGAATGGGTCAAGTTCTGTCGGCAGCTGTTTGGAGGATTCTCTATGTTACTGTGGATTGGAGCGATTCTTTGTTTCCTGGCTTATGGCATCCTAGCTGCCACGGAAGAGGAACTCGAAAACGATAATGTGAGTTATGTAATTCCTAACTTGGACTCTCAGGTACCCATGAGGCAGCCTCTCAGTCTTTGCCTCCCACTGGTTTTCGACGACCAGTAGTTACTTGATGGATATAGACACTGGGAAAGTGTCAGCAACTGTTGTCTTCAAGACATCTTATGTGTCTGCTTCTCCCTGTGGATGCTTTTCCAAGCTGGGTCTCTGCAAGTAGCTCTGCTCAGCTCCTGGCCCAAGTCCTGGTGCCACTCACTGGATGGCAGAGCACAGCTTTTAATGCTGGCATGTTGCTCTGTCCAGAGACATTTGGTAGCTATTCCAAAGTCACACATTGGTTGGAAAATATCTTTGTTTTAATAAAGCAGGAAAAATGGGTCTATCTAGAACATTTCCAAAATCAAATCAAATTAGTGACCAAGTGTCTGTGTTACCGACTCTATCTGTGACCCTCCTGTGTATGGTCTCTAGAAAGAGAAATGTGAAGACATGAGTTCTTTATTTCTGAAGACTCAATCGCTGTTAGAAATCTGCCTTTTATTCAGTTAAAATGAACTGCATGTCTCCCAGATCCTCACTAAGACCCACCCAGTCCTAACATGTCTGTTCCCTTCCAGCTTTATCTTGGTGTGGTGCTATCAGCTGTTGTCATCATAACTGGTTGTTTCTCTTACTATCAAGAAGCTAAAAGCTCCAAGATCATGGAGTCCTTCAAAAACATGGTTCCTCAGGTATTGGATGCTTTGTCCTTGCCCTGTGTGTTCACTTGACTGCCCCAAGAACATGAGTTAGTGTGGTGTTAAGGTTTTCCAAGTATGGAATGACTTTGACAGAGAGATGGGCGGGTGCCCCCCCCCCTTTTTTTTAACCCACCTCCAATTCAGACCTGTATTTCTTATAGCCCAGAAAATGAGAGCCTTCATTTTGAGTAAAAACTCTGAAAAGAGGGAGTACAAAATGAGAGGACTTGTCTGTTAGACCACCGGAGCGCCCGTTACACATGCTTTGTAAACTTGGATAGCTCAAAAGATGAACAGTGTCTTTGCTGTGGTACTTAGGGTGATAGATCAGTTTGTAGTTTGAGTTTCTGGTTTTGACACTACCTTCTCCCTGTTGGACTGTGTTTATCCTGTTTAATGGTGAAAATGGTTTTCCCCTTCCAAAGCAAGCCCTTGTGGTTCGAAACGGTGAGAAAATGAGCATCAATGCCGAAGACGTTGTCGTCGGGGATCTGGTGGAAGTGAAAGGAGGAGACCGAATCCCTGCTGATTTGAGAATCATATCTGCAAATGGCTGCAAAGTAGGTGATTGTAAACAGAACCTCTCATAGCTAGCTCTGCCAGTGGAGCTGAGCAGTGCAGTACTCCATGACGAGTCTGATGTATTCACACACTTCTCTCGTGGACAGGTGGATAACTCCTCACTCACTGGAGAGTCAGAACCCCAGACCAGGTCTCCGGATTTCACAAATGAAAACCCCCTGGAGACAAGGAACATTGCCTTTTTTTCAACCAACTGCGTGGAAGGTAGACCATTTTAAGGCAGAATTTAGCATGGTATGGTGTTAGCACTAAAAAAAAAAAAAAGGAGGAAAACCATAGACGTGATTTTTTTGTTTTATTGACTCCAATTCTGACAACTGCAGTGAAGCCCAGAGAGGTGGCGGTTTGCTTGCTGGCAGGAAAAACCCAGGAAGCCTGGTGGCTGGTTTTCCTCTTTCTCCACCTCCAGTGTGCCTCTGCTGTGGACAGTGCCAGTCTAGTTTGGGTATTGGAGCTGCTGTCCTCTGGTGGTGGATAGAAATCACTTTGCCAAAGCCTGAAGCTTGAAACAACAGTATATTCAACCAAAGAGCGAGCCCTAAAAAACGTGTATCTTTTTTTAAACCACGCCATGTAATTATGCATATTGTATGGCTTTTTTACAGTTAAATTTGTATTATTCTCCCTCATTTTTCAAAGGCACTGCACGTGGCATTGTTATATACACTGGGGACCGCACCGTGATGGGGCGTATTGCCACACTTGCTTCTGGACTAGAAGGAGGTCAGACTCCGATTGCTGCAGAAATTGAGCATTTTATCCACATCATCACGGGGGTGGCTGTGTTCCTGGGTGTGTCGTTCTTCATCCTGTCTCTCATCTTGGAATACACCTGGCTTGAGGCTGTCATTTTCCTCATCGGTATCATCGTAGCCAATGTGCCAGAAGGTTTGCTGGCCACTGTCACGGTAAGAGGCTTGGGGAAGGGTGATGGTCACCCTTACTCATACCAGCTTCTGTTAGTGTAGGACTCATCCACTACCCTCTTCTAAAGGGCTGCTGAGTTATGTTTTATTCCATATGTTTGTATATGATTTTTCTACGGAGCAACATGGTAACCATTGACACTCCCTGGGCAGTGAGAAATCCATAACATAATTTTATAGAGAGTGGTAACTCAGAAGTATATATTTTGTTTTTAAATTTGCAGAGTTAATTCATGATTCAGACCATTGTAATGGAGAAAGGAGAAGAGCTTGGGGGTGCAGTGGTGATAGGGAAACAGAATGTGGTAAATCCTGGCTATTTTTCTTAATATATTGCTTTTGGGGGGAAGAGTAAAGCCCCATGTACATATTACCATTATTATTTCCTCAGACTTTGGAGGAAAGTTGGAGAGAATTTAGACAGATTTCTTCCATAGGAGAGTATAGTGGGGGTTTGTATAGAATTCCAGTCTAGTTGAGTTTGAAGTAACATTGACCCTGACGTTTTTAGGTGTGTCTGACGCTTACTGCCAAACGCATGGCAAGGAAAAACTGCCTAGTGAAGAACTTAGAAGCAGTGGAGACCTTGGGGTCTACATCCACCATTTGTTCTGATAAAACTGGAACTCTCACTCAGAACCGGATGACAGTTGCCCACATGTGGTTTGACAATCAAATCCATGAAGCTGATACCACAGAGAATCAGAGTGGTAAGACCAGGGGCTGCCTCACACCTGAGCCTCACCTGCTCATTTGCCTTTTTTTGTTTGTTTGATTGATTTTTAAAGAAATGATAAATGATCATTTAAGCTTATGGCAATTTTTTTTGTTTTTTGATTTTTTAAAACTTGTATCATTTGGTAAGAAGTAAAGGGTATTTGTTTTAGATTTTTTTGTATGTCAGTAGAAAATTAATTTATCCTGTTAAAAGTGATTGAAAATTTCCCTAAATTTGAGTAGTTTTCAGTAATCTAAAAATGAGATATTTCAGATTTTTTTTTATGATTTATTTTTTTGTCATTGAGAATATACCTGGCAAAACATACACCAATTCAATAGTTTCTACATGTACAATTTGGTGACATTTATCATACATTCTTCAAGTTGTGCAGCCATTCTCACCGTCCTTTTTCTGAGTTGTTCCTCCCTCATTAACATAAATCACTGCCCCTTAAGGTTTCCTGTAATCCATTGAGTTGCTGTTGTCAGTTTGATCTCGTATGGATAGTTCTTCAAAAGAGTATAATGTACAAGGCAAACATTCCTTCCTAGTTAAGCTAAACTCTATTGTTTGGTTTTAAGAAGCCTTCAGGGGATGTTCTTGGTTTAAAGTTTAAAGATTATCTGAGGGCAGTAGTTCAAGGTCTTTTCAGATTTTTTATGGAACTTTAATAGGAGAACTGAGAGCATAGCATTCAAAGTGGAATACTGGCATTTAAAGTTTCATGGTTATTTTCCTATCTCTCTTTGTCTCCTCCCTCAGGTGTCTCATTTGACAAGTCTTCAATCACCTGGCTTGCCCTGTCCAGAATTGCAGGCCTTTGTAACCGGGCAGTGTTTCAGGCTAACCAGGAAAACATACCTATCCTTAAGGTATGCTCAGGAGTTCCTGTTAACTCTCAGGTTGCCTTTGGGAATGTGTAGATGTTGCACAAGAAGGGCCACCTGAGTGTTCTTTTTGAATAGCACATTACTTTTGTAATCTGTAAAACAACTGTTTGTTGTAGAAGGTTGGAACGGTCTTGTGTGATGCTTTACCTACGTTTCACTTAAGTTTGTTTTGTCTGTAGGTCCTAAAGTGCTTAACACCTTGGGGCCTGTATAGGTTGGATAAAAGAGGAGATACAGTAAAAACTGGCCAAAGTGGGAGAAGGGAGTGGGAGGCAGTCTTTACTGGTGAAAACCTAATTAAATAAAATCTGTAAGACAGCCAGCACTCCGGGGTGGTGCAAATGATTTACCACTCAACTACTAACTGAAAAGTTGGAGGTTTGAGTCCACCCAGAGGCACCTGGGAGAAAGGCCTGGTGATCTATTTCAGAAAAATCAGCCACCTAACCTTATAGAACACAGTTCCACTCTGACTCATATGGGATCACCATAAAGGGAATTGACAGCAACTAGGTTTTTTTGTTGTTTTTTTTAGTTGAACTTTAGGTGAAGGTTTACAGAGCAAACTAGTTTCTCATCAGTTAGTACACACATTGTTTTATGACATTGGTTAACAACCCTACGACATGTTAGCACTCCCCTCTCTCAACCCTGGGTTCCTTATTATCAGCTTTCCTGTTCTCTCCTTCCTCCTAGACCCTGCCCCAGGGCTGGTGCATCCCTTTAGTCTTGTTTTGTTCCATAGGCCTGTTCAATCTTTGGCTGAAGGGTGAACCTCAGGAGTGACCTAATTACTGAGCTGAAGGGGTGTCCGGGGGCCATACTCTAAGGGTTTCTCCAGTCTTTGTCAGGCCAGCAAGTCTGATCTTTCTTTTTCAATTAGAATTTTGTTCTACATTTTTCTCCACCTCTGTCCAGGACCCTCTATTGTGATCCCTGTCAGAGCAGTCAGTGGTGGTAACCAGGCACCATCTAGTTGTATTGGACTCAGTCTGATGGAGGCTGTGGTAGATGTGGTCCATTAGTCCTCTGGACTAGTCTTTCCCTTGTGTCTTTAGTTTTCTTCATTATTTCTTGCTCCCAAAGGGTTGAGACCAGTGGAGTATTCTAGATGGCCTCTCAAAGGCTTTTAAAACTCCAGATGCTGCTCACCGAAGTGGAATGTAGAACATTTTTTTTATAAACTGTGTTGTGCCAATTGAGCTAGATGTTCCTCGAGACCATGGTGCCCACACCTCTCAGCCCAATAATTCAGTCTCACAGGGAGTCTGAATGTGTCTTTGGAGCTACCATGACCTTACCTTGTGCAGGTTGTGCTGGCTTCCCCAGTATTGTATACTTCCCTACCCTTCACCAAAGTTACCACTTACCTATCATCTACTAAGTGTTTTTCCATCCCTACCCCTCCTTTGTAACCATCAAAGATTGTTTCTTTTTGTACATAAACCTTTTCATGAGCTTATACAGTAGCGGACTCATACAATATTTGCCCTTTTGTGATTGACTTATTTCACTCAGCATAATGCCCTCCAGATTCATTCGTGTTATGAGATGCTTCACAGATTCATTGTTGTTCTTTATCATTGTGTAGTACACCATTGTGTGTATGTACCACAGTTTGTTTATGCATTCATTTGTTGATGGGCATCTAGGTTGTTTCCATGTTTTTGCTCTTATGAACAATGCTGCGGCGAACATGGGTATGCTTATGTCTATTCGCGTGATGCCTCTTATTTCTCTAGGATGTATTCCTAGGGGTGGGATTGCTGGATCATATGGTATTTCTATTTCTAGCTTTCTAAGGAAGCACCATATCATTTTCCAAAATGCTTATATCATTTTGCATTCCTAACAGCAGTGCACAAGAGTTCTGATCTCCCCGCAGCCTCTCCAACATTTATTATTTTCTGTTTTATTGATTCATGCCAGTGATGCCAGGGTGAGATGGTATCTCTTTGTGGTTTTGATTGGCGTTACTCTGGCTAGAGATCAGGAGCATTTCCTCATGTATCTGTTGGCTGCTTGAATGTCTTCTTTGGTGCAGTGTCTGTTTATTTCCTTTGCCCATTTTTTAACAAGATTATTTGTCTTTTTTTTTTTTTTTTTGTAGAAATGTTGAATTTTCTTATAGATTTTAGAGGTTAGACCTTTGTCTGATTTGTAATAGCCAAAAATTTTTTCCCAGTCTGTAGGTTCTCTTTTTACTCTTTGGGTGAAGTCTTTTGATGAGCAGCAACCGGTTTTAGAAGAGAGCTGGTATTATTACCTAGCTGATAGAGAGCTACTTTAGTGGCTTGATAATTGCATTTGCACATTAGGATACAGTAGATTCCAGTAAATCCCTTAAGCCATTTATTTTCTTAAAATAGCTCAGCTGTTTCTCTTATTTGTCCTTAGCTTGCTTACTAATGATGCAAAAATAAACTCAAGGCAAAAATAAGCTGAGCCTCATAGAAATCTTGTGAATTTTGAAACGGCAGAGGTTTTACCCCGTTGCTCAAGTGAAGACACAGTCAGAAGGGTCATGAGGTGTACAAAGTCCTTTAGAAGGAGGAAGAGCCACGTGAGGCTCTGGGCTCCCTTGTTCTGAGTGAAGCTGCGTGCAGTAGTTTGGGTATAGACTGAGTTATCAAGGAAAATCTGACTTCGATGTACCGAGCTGGCTTTTACTGTGAAGATAGGGTTCTTCTTTAAAGGAAATTTTCTTGTCATTGAATTGCTGTTGATTTGAGGATGATGTTTATCTTGATATAAAACTTGAGATGCCTGCTGCGTGTTTTTCCTTACCTCAGTGGAAATTTCCTAAGCTTTGAGAATAGGGACCCACAAGATGTTAGTATCACATTTTTTTTTCTGATTTAGAAGCCCCAGAAAGGTAGCAGAATGCTGTATTCTAAGTGTCTCGGGTTGGGCCATATCAGTGGCATTATTACAAATAAAATAGCCTGCAGCTCTGTTCTGCTTGAATAACTGGCTTTTATTAAAAAGTGATCTTACTTATTTCATGGTTCTTATCTAATCTTTTCACCTTTCTTATTTTACAGGGCTACTATATTTGTAAGTGAGCGCCTGTTTATGCAGCCTTGTAGGTCAAAGTTCTAAAATGGTTATCTGCACCAAAATTGTTTACAACTGGGGAGGTTTTTAGAATATGTGTGTCATAAAATATCATGCAGAATGTGTATACAGCCTGAGATTTGGGCTTTAACTGAAATGCTGCCTGTTATATTATTGTTGGGAACTGATAATAGCTTTCAGTTCTCGTCCTTGGGCCCAGATAATTTTACACAATTGAATTATGTTGGGAATATAAAGTCCCTTTACTTTGCCCGTGACACAGACAGTATGCCTCCAGTCCTGAGAATTTAAGGCATTTTCTTTTAAGTTTCAGGGCAGTGAAAGGCACCACAAATGTTTACTTTCTCACTTGGTATTTTCAAGTTCATAACCTGAAATACGGGGTTGGGAATAGCATTGGCTTTGAGAGACTTTGCAACAGGCCTAGGGGAAGAGAAAAAATAGGCTGAAGTAGGTTAGAAGGGTGTGTTATGATTCTGCCAGGGTAGGTGACCCCTTCACCCGCCCTTTTACGAGGAGCTGACTTGGGCTAGGGGAAGAGGGCTGGCAAAAAGATTGAAGTTGGAGTTGGGCATGCTGTGACCAGCAGTGACTCTGGGCTAGTGACTGCTGTCACCC
Organism: Loxodonta africana; assembly: GCF_030014295.1. Taxonomy (NCBI): domain Eukaryota; kingdom Metazoa; phylum Chordata; class Mammalia; order Proboscidea; family Elephantidae; genus Loxodonta; species Loxodonta africana. The sequence continues at coordinate 159,045,586 of NC_087344.1, read as the reverse complement.
CCAACGCTGCTTCCTCCTCCCCTATCCTTTCTCTTGCCTCTGACAAGACTGGAATACAGTCTGAGTTGCCTTTCTTGTTTTTTCAGCAGTGCCTGCTCAGTGAAGCTTTTTCAGGTTAATTAACAGATGATGTCTGTGTTCACAGCGGGCAGTTGCAGGAGATGCCTCTGAGTCAGCTCTCTTAAAATGCATTGAGTTGTGCTGTGGCTCTGTGAAGGAGATGAGGGAGCAGTACACCAAGATTGTGGAGATACCCTTCAACTCCACCAACAAGTACCAGGTCTGAAGGTTTGGGGGGGATTGTGAGGCGGGGAACAAAACGGGAAGGAATATAAGCTGTAAGAAAAAGAAATAGCCTCCCCTTTTGAATTTTACAAGCTTAAATGCTTTTAAAAAAATAAGACTATTCAAACTTTTATATAAGCTTTAACATATTTAACCCTTGACCTATGTATAAAAAAATCCTAATGTGTTTGAATGTCAGCAGGATAAATGTAACCTCTTCAGAAATATTGTTGGGGCCTTTCAAATGCTCGTTTGTGGTTCAGGTTGTGGGTGAGTGGGCACAAATGTGCGTGCCAGACCCTTTGTTCCCAGATTTTCTTCAGGAGAATTTAATATGTGACAAGTGTCATAAATTTATAAGTACATCATTATGATCATGATGCTTGTATCTTTTTTTTTTTATGTAGCATTCAAAGTATGTTACAAAGTATAAGACACTTCAAAGTTCATAAATAAGGAAGCTTGTTTTTCCTGTAACAAATCCTAGATATTAAGTCATGGTTTGTGTTCCTCCATGGCCTGCCACATCCAGCCATCGGTGTTTACATCTGCCCGATTCCTTACAGCTGTCTATCCATAAGAACCCGAACACGTCTGAACCCCGGCACCTGTTGGTGATGAAGGGAGCTCCAGAGAGGATCCTGGACCGCTGCAGCTCTATCCTTCTCCACGGGAAGGAGCAGCCACTGGATGAGGAGCTAAAAGATGCCTTTCAGAATGCCTACCTGGAGCTGGGGGGCCTTGGAGAACGAGTGCTAGGTACAGATGATGGGGTGACAGCACCCAGGGCATGCCCCATTTTTAAGTCATCTAGTCTGTTAGACAGTTACAAGTTAATCACATTAATCTCCATGTCCTGCTTACCTTCCTTCACATTAACGTCCATGTCCTGCTTACCTTTCTGTGAGTGCTTCTGGAAGGAGCCGTGGTGGCGCAGTGGTTAGGCACTCGGCTGCTAACTGCAAGGTCGGTGGTTCGAACCCACCAGCAGCTCTGCAGAAGAAAGATGTGGCAGGCCACATCTGTAAAGATTATAGCCTGAGAAGCCCGATGGGGCAGTTCTGCTCTGTCCTGTAGGGTCATTATGAGTTGGAATTGATTGGATGGCGACAGATTTTAAGCTTTTCTGGGGCAGGCTTCCTCCTCCTTTATCTGCCTCCTAGTGGTTTGAAAACAAGTATTGGAGAAATCTGTTAAGTCCTTGTGGTTTACTTCTGAGCTGTACTTAGACTTGGCCTCATGCTGGTCAGTTCTGTTTAAAAAGCACATGTGTGGGAGAAGGGGAGTTTTATTATCTAACGTCTGTTGCTGTGGCCATGATCTGTAAACTTACTTATAGTAAACTTATTTAATAAAAAGTTTTAAATGTTTTTCTTAGTATATCTAGAATTAAATCGTTTACTGGCTGCCATAGAAAGTTGTGAATTTACAGGGGAACTTTTGCAGTCAGCTCATAAATTAAAGACTAGCTTTCAGTCTAGGATACTGTTTTTTCTATCCCGCAAACCACTGAGGTTTTTAGAAATTCTACCCATTTTATAACATAATTGGGAAAGTAGCATTGATTTTATTTTGTAGAAAACTGATATAAATTCATTGTTTATGTAAATCTTCCTATTTTGCCTTAGTTTGTTTGACACAGAACTGATTGTCTGGTCCCTAACTCAGTTCACAACCCTTCCCTCTAACTCCAGGTGTTTTTCTTAGGTATCTAGGCACTTAAAGATGATGCCTGTCTTCATAAATGTTCTTGTTTCTCCCTTCTCCACCACCCTAAAGTAGAAGTGGTCTCTCTTCTTTGAACTTATAGGTACCTTATTCCACCTTTTTAGGGCCATTAGACTTGAAAAGGAGTGTCTTGAGTGTCTTGAATTAACTGCAGCGCTAGATGATAAGCTCCTCTGACAGACATGTCTGATTCCCATCTATCTTTGAAGTACTAACACATGCTGCACGTGAGAGCTCAGTGATTAGATTTTGGTTAAAATGAACCAATGAGCAGAGATACTGGCCTTGATTTTCCAGATAGGGATGCTGAGACACATGATGACATGACTGGCTCACTCTAAGTAACTTACTGTCAGTGGATAGGTCTAGAGCCCTGATGTGATACCTCAAAATTATCATTCAGTCTTCACATTAAACAATTTCTATTTCTTTGAGATTGGTGATGGGCTCTGTCTCCCCCCACCCCTTTTTCAGTGACTATCATTTATAAACATTAAAGCCTTAGCTGTGTTGTAAAACTAGACTTTAAAAAATTACTCCAGACAAACCATGCAGTGAAAAGTACACAGAAGGGACAGGCTTCCACCGCATACCCTGCCTACAGTACTGGAACCTCACAGACTCCCTGGCCTTCTTGCAGGTTTTTGCCACCTTTCTCTGCCAGATGAACAGTTTCCTGAAGGGTTTCAGTTTGACACCGATGATGTGAATTTCCCTGTCGATAACCTCTGCTTTGTCGGGCTCATCTCCATGATTGACCCTCCACGTGCTGCTGTTCCCGATGCCGTGGGCAAATGCCGAAGTGCTGGAATTAAGGTAGTGCCCTGTCCGCCGCTGCCTTGGTTTCAGCGCTCACTGTGTGGGGCCCTCTCACTAGCAAACATGGCCACCAACTGGAGCTCCAGAGACGCAGCTGCTGCTCTCACCTGGAATATTAACTTCTCATCTCCCAAGTCTTAGTTGTCACCAGAGAAGACCAGATAGTATTAAAATGTTGGTGTAAATAGTGGGTCAGGAATGTAAAACAAGACATAAGGAATGTAAAGCACATTTAAAAGCAGGAAAGCCTTGGTGCATTTTTAAGTTTTGAAACAGAGCATTCTACATTACTGTACTTCATGCAATGAATAGCATGTGTTTTGTTTTCAGGTAACATTTGTTGTGAAGTGTTTGGCATACTCCATGTACCTGTCTTTTAAGTAGCTGATTCTTACTCAGGTGGACTAGTACAATGTGGTTTGTTTAGTCTCACCTTTTGGTGGGGGTTTTATTTGGCTTCACTTTTCCATTCTCCTAAATAATACTGCCCTGAAAAGCTATGTACAAATTATTCCCCCGCTACTTTGGTTGTTTCTTTTTAGAGTGTATTATTCCAAGTAGACCAATGGTTCAAAAAGAGCAGTAACAGTTTTATAATTTTGTGTAACATAATAGCTCTCCCCAAAACTTGGGCCACTTTGATAGTGTTAACCAGCTGTTTAGGGCACCTGGACTCCCCAGTCCCACCAGCATCAGATTTTTTAAGTCATAGTAAATAGTGTTTTTATATGACTATATAAAAGGAAAAATAGATAGTGGTGGGTGTTGACTTTGTTTTCTTTTCACGAACATACAAGTGTATGTTTTGGCTAGTTAGTGTTTATCAGTTATATAGTTGTATCCATTTCAAGTGTTAAGACTTAGCTAAGTTCATTTTGCTTGGCACTTGCACATAGTAAATTGACCCGTATCTTGTTAACAGGTCATCATGGTCACAGGAGACCACCCAATCACAGCTAAAGCCATTGCCAAAGGTGTGGGCATCATCTCAGAGGGCAACGAGACAGTGGAAGACATCGCTGCTCGTCTCAACATCCCCGTGAGCCAGGTGAACCCCAGGTACAGCAGGAAGCCCAATACAGACTGCCTTGAGTGTGCCAAATACTGGTAGTTTGAAATCTTTAGCTTGGTTTTATCATCGGTTTGCTTCCTGGCTTGCTCTGAGCAGGGAACACAACTGTATTTCCAGAAAGCAACCGTGTAGCAATTAGGGAGGGTTTTAAGTGAGAATAAATTATATTAACCCACACTTAGATGGTCCTTGTTGTTCTAGCACTCAATAAATTGATTTGCTAAGGTAGATATTCTCCCTTTCCAGAGGGAGGGGCAGCTGAGGCTTAGAGAAGTTCGGAGTATTTTAGAAGTGGTGGGCTCATGTAATGGCTTCCAATTCACGCTGTTGATGACTGAACTATGCTGCCTAGCATGTAGCACCTTGTCAATTTCCAGGTCCAAAGAAAATGAGGAAACAACAGTTGCCCAGGTAGTTCAGGCTGTAATAGGAACCCTCCTTACCCTGCTTTGGTGAGAGAGGGAAGGTTTGGTCCTTCATCAGCTCTGCTATTTTCTGAAGCTTGCTGTATTATTTCAATGTGTTCTTTTATGAAGATGAAGATGGAAGATGACTGACAGGCCAGCCTTGAATGAGATAATATACCTAGAAAACTGCTTTAAACATGAACAATGCTACTCAGATAATAGCTTTGACATGAAGGGAAAATTCCTTCTGATTTTGTTTACAAAGTGTTGTGCAGCAAGTGACTCGCATCCCCTCTGGCAGTGATGAGCATCATGCTGAGAAGGTCACAGATGGCTCTTTTTTGTGTGTGTGTCCTCATTCTAGAGATGCCAAGGCCTGTGTGGTCCATGGAAGTGACCTGAAAGACATGACCCCTGAGCAGCTGGATGACATCCTGAAGTACCACACTGAGATTGTGTTTGCCAGAACCTCCCCTCAGCAGAAGCTCATCATTGTGGAAGGCTGCCAGAGACAGGTCAGGGACTGCCAGAGGGATGGGAGTTCCAGTGAAAACAGTAGCAGCAAGAGAAACAGCACCCAGCTTTTCTCAGGCTCAGTGAACATACGCCAATAAAAGCTAATTTCCTCCCTGGCGGGGTAGGTAGTGAGGATGACTTGTCGTGGTTTAGTAGAGAACAGAACACTTTACAATACAGGTCTCCACTGTAGCCCAGAGTTTGAACCCTCAAGACAATTGTCTGGAATAGCAATATGGGTTCCTAAATTCTACACTGGAGATGTGAACGGCCAGTGGAGACTCTTGTCCCCCACCATGAAAATACAAGGGAGTGTACATAAAGCAGTGAGGTTTTTCCAGAGGTCTCTTCACCAAATCAGTCATTACTTTGAGCAGTCCTTACGAATGATGGGAGAAAATGATTGGTGTCACTTCTCAATTCTTTTATTTATAGCAGCTCTGCAGGTTCTGAGACCACATATAGGCTCAGTGGGAAAGTGGCAGCGTCTGTGATGAGGAGACCAGTGCCCTCACTTCCGTCCCTGGACTAAGCGACTTACTAGCCCGCCTCCCTTTCTCTGGTAGGGTGCAATTGTGGCCGTAACTGGTGATGGCGTAAATGACTCTCCAGCTTTGAAGAAAGCAGACATCGGGGTTGCTATGGGGATTGCTGGCTCAGATGTGTCTAAGCAAGCTGCTGACATGATCCTTTTGGATGACAACTTTGCCTCAATTGTGACTGGAGTAGAGGAAGGTGAGAGCCGTGCATTTAAGGTGTTCACTAAAAACCCTCCCAGATACTGTTCCTCAGTACCTATTTGTGTTTACTCACTGGGTATGTTATTTGTGTTTACTTACTGGATATGTTAAGTTTCTAGACTGCCTATCTGTTTAGCTATACAGTAAGAAAAATCTTGCCTTCATAGGTCGTCTAATCTTTGATAACTTGAAGAAATCCATTGCTTACACCCTAACCAGTAACATTCCAGAGATCACCCCCTTCCTGATATTTATTATTGCAAACATTCCACTACCACTGGGGACCGTCACCATCCTCTGCATTGACTTGGGCACTGACATGGTAAGTGAACCTGTGAACTTCCACACCACAAAGATTGTGAAGGTATAGGCCCTGGTCCCAGCAGCTGGCGTTGGTGCTCACTGCTGTGTTACTGGGATATGTGTGGTCCACATTATGAAAAGAAATTCCCAGTGACAGTATCCGATATGTGTCCCGAATCCATCAAGGAGTTGATACTATTCTTCAAGGCATCAGTCAAAACCTATTTATCAGATGGGAATCTTCCCCCTTTTGTATAGTTTTGATTTTCTTTTTAAGGACTTGTAATACTGTTTTACGATATGAAAAAGATAGAGGTTTTTTAAAAAGGGAGGGCAAGGCATTTTATCACAGAAGTTCACTATATCAGCTTCCATGTTTTTGGTCACTTTTAAATCCCTTCTTGCTCCCCTCCCTCAGGTTCCCGCCATTTCTCTGGCTTATGAGCAAGCTGAGAGTGACATCATGAAGAGGCAGCCTAGAAACCCCCAGACAGACAAACTAGTTAATGAGCGGCTGATCAGTATGGCATACGGACAGATAGGTAAGCTGCAGCAGCTCCTGGCCTCGAGCAGAAAGCTGGCAGATGGCAGTGATCTGAGGTGATGGCGTCTGCTCAGACCGTCTGAGGTCGATCTGAGACTTCAGATCTAGAGTGAGCCAGAACGTCGGGTGAGGCTGGGCTTTTTATGCATCTCTTCCATGTGAGGAGAAATGTTCTGCTGTCTGTCCAGTTAAACTTTTGATAGAAATTGTAGTTCTTTAGACTCTGTACCCTGAGACTGGGCCCCTCCTCATGGAGCCTTCAGAACCACCTTTATGGAGCCTGTTCTCGTGAATTGCATGTATTAACTCAAAGTTGACGTTGCCCTGGTGGGGGATACGTAATATCTCACTAGTTTGGATAGAGAGTTCAGCTTTAAAGAAATTAATACAGCCTTGAAGGTTCGGCTAGTAGGTCACACCTACAAATGGTGACCCTGTAGCCCACCCCCCTGCTCAGTGCTTGATTCCTGCTCCACCAGTTGAGCATGAGGTCTAGGTGTGGGCAGTCAAGTCACACAACATGTTTTGTTCTGAGTCCGTGTCTCATCTGCTTTGAGAGAGCCTTGCGATCCCACCACAAGGAACTCGTTCTTCCAGATCGAGTGTTTGCATGGCTTCGAACCTTTGGGTAAAATGGAGCAATTTTTAACACATGGCGGTTACACTAAAGATTGATTTGATGTTGGCAGTCAACAAAGGAATTAACCAATTAGCCCACCCTGACCTCTGCCCAGGAAACCTAATTTTGAGAGGAAGACTCAGGTCCAGAGCATAGGATGAAATTTCTGCCCTGAGGAACGTAGGGTAGTGTGATTGGATTCGACTCCAGGGGAAAGAATTCCGAAAGTGAGGAAGGGTTGGGCTGGGAGGTGCCACACTTGTCATTTCCGTGAAGTCATCCCTTCCACTGATATCATCCCTAAAGTAATCAAGATTTCCACGATGGCTGGCAAAATGGCAATGTGTAAAAAAATTGAAAGATAGAAAGAAGTCATGCTTTTTCAGAGATTAAAAGTGGGGAAGCCGACCCCCACCCCCGCCAAGGCTATGCCCTGATAGCAGATGATCAAGGAGTAGAGGTGGGTGTTAAAGGGCAAGGCCAATACGTCTTCTCTTTTCCTGCTACAAAAACTAGAGAGGGTGCTGAGCTCTGAGCTGTCCCTGGGGGCTAGCTAAGTGACTGGGCAACTCTCTCCTGTGCCTTATCAATCAGGGATAAAGACCTCCTCCTTACCTACCCACAGGCCTGCTGGGGTGATCAGATAAAGTTGCTTCTCCAACTTCTTAGGTATGATCCAGGCACTGGGAGGCTTCTTCACTTACTTTGTGATTATGGCTGAGAATGGCTTCCTCCCTATTGACCTGCTGGGCCTCCGAGTGGACTGGGATGACCGTTGGATCAATGATGTAGAAGACAGCTACGGGCAGCAGTGGGTGAGTGAGGGCCTCTTGCCTGCCCGATGCTGGAGGTCCGAGAGCCCTGGAGGACTGTGGCCTTGCTGCCACCAGCCACATGGGCAGAGCCAAGGCTCATCTGTGTGCCTTTTGGCTTTCAGACCTATGAGCAGAGGAAAATCGTGGAGTTCACCTGCCACACTGCCTTCTTTGTCAGCATTGTGGTGGTGCAGTGGGCTGACTTGGTCATCTGCAAGACCAGGAGGAATTCAGTATTCCAGCAGGGGATGAAGTGAGTAACGGGGCACGTCACAAGTTCTGGCTCAACGAGGGGACCTGGTGGTTAAACCCTTTGCAGAAAACCTAGCACCTGACACAGACTACAAAGTGTTTGGAACCTCTAGTTTGGGAGCAATTTAGGAAGGAAAATGTAATTTTTTAGGTTTTCTCATCAGACCCCTAAGCACCTAAGTACAACTAACATATAAAGACATCGGCCTGCCATTTAATGTTCAGTATTTTTTTATTAGAAGATAAGCTTAGGATCTTGGGTGTCGCTGCTGTATTTGCATCTTGTAAGCTTTTTTTCCCCTCCCCCTCTTAATTGTAGGAACAAGATCTTAATTTTTGGCCTCTTTGAAGAGACAGCCCTTGCTGCTTTCCTTTCCTACTGCCCTGGCATGGGTGTGGCCCTGAGGATGTATCCCCTCAAGTAAGTCGATCTTATGGCTCCAAAAAGTGTGAAGTGCTCTATGGCTTTTCCCTCATGACATGCATTAGTAGTTATTAGTTTCAGAACTTTGGCTGGTGATGATGTACAAGAATTGCTTTGGATGGAAAAATTTACTGACAAGTTTGACTTGTCAGTAAATCAGACTAGCACATCCAGAGATGGCTATGATTCCAGCCTGTGCTTAGGATTTGGTCTAAGATGGGGCCAGACAGACTCTGGGGAGAGGGAGTTGCTCAGCTGCTTTAAGCCACCCAGGTCTCCACAGCCATAGCCAGGTTGTCACCATAGGTCCACCCAGGGATATCCTGGGGTTGGGGGACGACCTGGCTTCAATACTTGATTTGTTTAACTAATCACTGTGTGTCCTATGTCAAGCCTTTCTACTTTTCGGGGGCCTCTCAACTCTCTGTTCAAAGGAAGAATGTTGGAGAAGCACATCTGAGGTTAAAGGAAGCAGACCACTAATCTTTTGGTTAGAACCAGACTGGGCTTAAACACAGTGACTGGCTTTGCCATCTCAGCAGCCTGATGCCATCACCTCCTTCCACTGATGTCACCCCTAAAGTCATTTAAACCCATCGGCCTCTCATTGACGCCCTAGTGGATATGTGCAGAGGTAGCCTGATATCAGGGTCTTGCCCAGTGTTGTCCTGTCTTTATTGCTTTCTCTTGTACCCATCTAATTCAGTATTCTCTTCCTCTGCCAGTTTGGTTAGGATGCTTCCACCCACCAGCCCTGATAGCCTTTAAGCTGGTTTTCCTGGAGCTTGTCCCCATGTGTTCTTGCCCTCCCAGACCTGTGCAGCTACACCTCTTATTTGGCATGGCTTGTTGTCATTTCTGCTCCCCACAAGATTCTAATCTTTAAGTCTTTCTTTTTTTTTTTGGTCTTTGTAGCCCCAATACGCTGCAGAGAGCTGGCATGCAGCAGGGGCAGCCCAAGTCCAGGTTAAACTATATCAGCTTGGGCCATTGTTTATCAGGAGGAGGCCAGGATTGGTCACAGGCTTTCCAAAGGGCCGAAATGGAAAAATCACACTAAAATAGGGTAGTGCCTCAGATATTTCTGTTTCTGGGTCCTTTAATTTCTTGCTGTGACTAGGAAATTTGTTCCTGACAGGTTCCTCCCAACTTGAAAGGTGGTCTAATTACTCTGGTGGCTGAGTCAACTGAGGCCATCTTCTAGCTATTGCGCGTATACTGGTTATATGTAGGACAGGAAGAGGAGGAGGGGACTGCCACAGTCCACCCAGGGACAGCCTTCCTAGCGAGTTTACTGCAGGAAACTGGTCGTCAAGAAAGCACCCGTCCCTACAAGGAGGTTGCCCAGAGTCCCCAGGCCAGGGACTCTGAGGCAGCAGCCTCTGGGCTCCTGAAGGCCTTTGTGATCTCTGGGACTCAGCTTTTTTCATTTCCCAGCTCTAAAACTCCAAACACACAGCTGACTGTCCCAAATCCCACTGTCAGAGACCGAATTTCAGGATGAATAAACTGGTTTTGGCTCACACTGGTTGTTCTTTATCTTCAAATGCCAGGACATTAGACAAACGCACTCAAGAGCTTAAAAACTTTTAAAAAGGGAAGAAAATGTTCAGTCGCTCTGGGACTGTCAACAGAGAATGTACTCATGTCACCCTACAAACTGATTCTTAGGAAAACCAAGCTGAAGATGGGTAGGGATTACTTGATAAAGTCTGCTGTCTGATTTTCCTCTGCTTCTGTAGGCCCTGGGCACTCGAAGCAGCAGTCAGTTTCAGGGGCAGTTTACTTGCTGTAGTGAATGACTCTGGCGCAGTGGCTAAGCTTGTCTGCTAACTAAAAGGTTGGCAGTTCAAATCCACCAGCCACTCCTTGGAAGCCCTCTGGGTCAGTTCTGCTGTATCCTGTAGGGTTGCTATGAGTTGGAATTGACTCGACGGCAGTGGGTTTGGGTTTTTTTTTTTAGTGAATGACTCCGTAGTTAGCCATGACTGTACCTGGCTTCTTGCAGGCCGGTTATTTGTCACTGTGGTGATGTGCAGTTTCTCTTTTTTCCTTTGAATGGCATTCATGTGTACAATAAACTGGTACCTGATTCCATTTCCAGACCTACCTGGTGGTTCTGTGCCTTCCCCTACTCCCTTCTCATCTTTGTATATGACGAAGTCCGAAAACTCATCATCAGACGACGCCCCGGCGGTAAGTGTGGGCATTTTAACTTTGTGGGGGGACAGGCACTAGAGAATGGTGCTTTGGCTTTAGTCGTGTTTCCCTTAAGTGCCTGGCTCCCTCAGTGATCAGTCTGATCACCTAAGGCCACTGAACCAGTGGGCTGTAGACTAACTACAGTCACAGTCACATCTGAATGTAGGTCCCAGTTAAGGCTGAGGAGTCCATCGTATTTGTGACTTGTAAAATAAAAGCTAAATATGTAGTGAAAATGTCAGAAGTCTAAACCATCTTTCCAAATGATAACAGTATTCTTGAAAACATTTAAATAAATAAAAGTGAGGCCCCAAATTGAATTTGAGTATAAGCTCCCTCCCTCCCCCCTCAAGTTGTTGTTCTCCTCTGTCTTGCTGGAGTGGGGCAGCGGGGGGCCTCACGCCAGGGTGTCTTTGTCTCCTCAGGCTGGGTGGAGAAGGAAACCTACTACTAGCCGACCCCCGTCCTGCACGCCTTGGAGAGCCTCATGCCACACTCTGTGTCTATCACCCCCCACCCCCCTCGTGTACTTCAGTCTTGGAATTCGGAACTCTACCCCGGTAGGAAAGTGCCGAAGCATGTGGGGGAAGCGAGACATCCCGGAATGAAGCATGTAGCCATATGGGGGGAGGGGGGAGGGCTGCCTGAAAAACATCCACCTGTGGGAATGACAGCGGGGAAGGTTTTCATGTGCCTTTTTGTTTTTGTAAAAAAAAAAAAAGAAAAAGAAAAGGAAAACCCGGAAAGACTGAAAGAGAATACATTTTATATCTGGATTTTTACAAATAAAGATGGCTATTATAACGGAATTGTTCTTGTGCTCCCGTCACTTCTTCGGGACAGATGTCTGTGTGGGATTTAGAGCTGTGGTTCTCAGCATGTTGAGTCTCCAGACCAGCAGCAGCAGCAGCACCTGGGGACTTGTTAGGATGGCAACTCTCTGGCCCACCCTAGACCTACTGAATCAGAACTAATCAGCGGTCTGTTTTTCTGACTAAACTCTTCAGGTGGTTCTGATTCACCTTCAATTGTGAGACCCACAATTAAGGGGAAACGTTGTGAGTAGATGAGCTTACCTGACGATTTTCCTATGTGATGCCTCAGGGTGTGCAGCTGCTGCCTTAACATCTCAGCTTCTTGAAGGGAAAACAACTTACCACCTCACCTGAAGGACTTCCAGACCGCTGGAGTTTGGGGACATAGTAAACTCTAGATGGGGCTCTTCTCTTCTAACCACAGGCCCTCAGGCCTTCTCCTTTAGAAGATTACCACCGCGATACCCCGAAGTGGCTCCAGACCAGGGTTTGTCTGGGAAGCAGAAATATCTATAACGTACAGTCTGTGAGGACATGTTTGTGCAGCTGAAAGTGGTTCACCTTCCATGTAACTTGTTCCTAATTTAGCATCAGATAGCACCATTTCAGAAAGTGGCTGTGTGGCATAAGGCACTTAAGAAAAAGGTCAAAGAGATCTGTTTACTTAAGGGTCAAGCCTGAGAACACCTCCTGCTTTCACAGAGTTGATTTAAAAGGCTCCTCTCGGTCTCGGTGGTTCACTAATGCAGTGCTGAGTGTTCTTAACTCACCATGCTTCTCAGAGGCTGTTAACTGCCAAACGGCAGCTTCCAGCAAATAAAATACAAGGGGTTCTTACCTCTGGCACTAAACACTAACCATGATCTGGCAGATGGTTAGAGATGGGGTTCAGTTTTTTCTTTTTTCCTGGAAAGCTTTTTATTCCTCATGCCTCTTAAGGGTTGTTCCTTTCCAAGCTGTGCAGGTGGGAGGAGGAAAGCAAGAGCTAAAGAATCCACACGGTTCCACTACTGCCCCGACCCGACCCCTCCAGGGCAGGCTGGAGGACCCCTCCAGGGCAGGCTGGAGGACCCCTCCAGGGCAGGCTGGAGGATCTTGGATCGGCAGGGTGGCCTGCGACTTCTTAGTCTAACCTGCCAGTTCCTCCCTCCTGTCTTGGGACACTTTTCACTGGGGTGATCTCTGCACTCATAGGCAAGTCATCTTTAAAGAGAGCCATTTGTTCAGACCAGCATTCTAGGAAACCAGGGTGAAGTGAAGCTAACAGAATTAACAAAGATCTCAGGATTAAAGAGTTGTGAGACAGGTGGTAATACGGTTCTCCTCGTCTTGCATTTAACTGACTCAGCTGTGCCGACACAATGTGACCACCGACACAGTGTGGCCACCGTCATGTGCTTAGACTGCACAGCCTCCCCAAAGATTTGTCGAAAATGTTTTTGCTGTCCCCACCACGTCGTGTCTGCTTTCTGGTTACCCTGGAGAGTTGAATACTGAACGTGCTATTGTGATATACAGGTTATGGGTATTCCCTGACCCTGGACTCTAAAGGGGACCCCCAGATAGCTTCTAAGCCAAGGCTTCTCCAAAACATTGCTCTGTGAAGCCCTAGACTTGTGGGGAATGCCCCAGGAGGAGTTGGGGAGGAGGAGGAAAACAAAAGGGATGCTCTGAACCTCCCACACCCATTTCTGCCTTGTTTCTGACAGTCATTCGAATAAAAAATTTTACAGCCGAACATTTGATCTAGACAAAGCAAGTGAATGACCTGCTAGTAAGGGGAAAAGCTGGTACCAAGAGCAGTTCCCCTAATGGGCTGGAGCTGTCCAAACTTTTTAAAAAAGAAGCAAGTGTGTGTTAGGGTTCTCATTTATACCTCTTCTCAAAGATTGCCCCTTTAGCCCTGTCAGCTAAAAATCACTGCAGAACAATGACAGCTTCTGAATGACAATTCCCTCAGGTTCTGTGTCCTGCAAATCCCTGCATCTGAACCCGTCCTGATCACCCTTTTTAATACTCTTCTGAGGCCTTTGACTCCCTCAGTATCTGAGCTCTTACTGGTTCCTTGTTAACATTTAGTCTCATCCATCTCTGAAATGCCTTGCCCTCACCTCTTTCTCTAGCTTTGATCATCCTTCATTCCCCTCATGGATGAGCTTCTAAGAGGAGTTACTTCTTCCCTCTTCTTGCTCACCTCCCAAGTCATCCCTCAGCTTCCTTTAGTCTGGCTCCTATTAACACCATTCCACCAAAGTTACCCAGGCTGAGGTCTCCCCTGACCACCTGATGGTTAAATTCAGTGGACACTTCTTGTCCTTCTTCAGCCTCAGCAGCACTTATGCCATTGATCACACTCTGAAACCAGCCTCCTCCTTTCTGGCCCCTTATCTTTCAGTCTCCTCCACTTGCTGCTTGGCTGTCAGTTTCCCCGGGGAAGTCCTTACCCTCTTCTCTCCGCACCCACCATCATACATTACTTGAGGTTTCACAACGTAACATTCTTCAATCTTGTCCACTCTGCTTGTCCCAGACCTATAAATCCAGCTGTCTACTGGACATCTCTGTTCAGAAAGAACATAAAACTCATAAGAAGAATCAACAGTAATGATAAACTTAAGCGTGAGGTCCCTAAAATGAGCATACCCTAGACAATAGCATCTGTTGCCCTGTTGCCCAAGCCAGAAACCTGGAATTCAGGTGAGACTTCCCTCTGCCTTACCTGGCTGTGGCCCCCAGCACCACCCGGGCAACCACCAGTCACTGTTAATTCCAGTATGACGATGGCTGAGAACATGGGCTTTGTGTCTTTACCAGCCTAGAGGCAGATGTTAGCCCTGTCACTCTTAACCCATCACTCTTTGCACTTCATTTACTCAAGAGCAAGGATGATGCTTCAGAGTGGTTAAAAGGATTAAGTGAGATTATGTGTATGGAAATTAGCACAGTGGCTGGTGTTCAAGAAATCATTTTCTCTACCTCCACTGCCCTGACACTACCCTTCTCTTTAATTTGGATGTCTATAACAACCTCCTGGCTAGTCTCCTTTTTCCCTTCATCTAATCCAGTGGTTTTCAGTGGGATCCCTGGACCAGCAGCGTCAGCATCAACTAGGAGCATGTTAAAAATGCGAATTCTCAGGCACCACCCCAGGCCTACTGAATCAGAAACTCCGGGGTGGGATCCAGCAATTGGTTTTAATAAACCTTCCAGGTAATTCTTATGGAGCCAGAATTTGAGTGCCACTCCTTAAACCATTGTCCCAGCTCCACTTGGCTCCCTCTCTCCACCATCCATGTTGTTTTCCACCCTCTAACCCAGCACAGAACCCATCTCTGCTCTGCCATACCAGCTCCTGTGCAGCCTCCTAATGTGGGTACACCCTTTCCTCTGCCAGCCTGCATGTGCCCTTGGCATTCCCCATCCAACCCACCTACCTTGCCCACTTCCATTCACCTGGCTGATTGACTCCTTTCTAGGTACTATTCAAGCTTTTCCTCCTTGGGAAATACTCAGCGGGTCCTCATTTTTGCAGCCTTTACTGTAGTACTTATACCTCTATTTATGTGTGTTTGTTCCCTGATACACTATGAGTCTATCTCCCTAACATCTAACACAATGATTGTTGAATGAATGCATGTTTGTCAACAGACTTTTTTTTCCTGCTGCCCAAGCAACTGTATTTTGAATATTTCACCCTCACCTTGAGGCACTGTTTCTCGGATCTGGGCTGAGCACTTCCCTCAAAGGAACCCCTGCCCAGGCTTGCCAGCTATCTACGAGTAAGGCAATCTTTCTCACTTCCCCCGTCCTCAGACTTTGGAGCTGGGGATTAGGATGTTTAAGAGTGAGCCATGCATCGGTTTGGGTTGTCATGAAGTTGACTGGGACCTGGCAAGCAAATGTAGAGAGGGGTAAAGAAAATGGTCTACAGAGAGGGAAGAACAGAAGAGGTCTCAGAGGGGGGCAGAGATACCAAGGGGGAGACAGGTTCCCAGACCTGCCTGAGTCCCAGAGCATGTCAACCCATGTCCTGGACCTCAGATTACCTCACAAGAAACCCTCCCCACTCTGCCCCACCCCCACCAGGTTGAAATCCCTCATTAGATAGTCAGTTGTTACTCTTCACAGAACACAGTTCTAATGAATTGTATTAATTCTAATGAATCCTAATTCACAATTCTAATAAAGTAACTATATTAATTATGTAGTTATTTAAAATCCTTTTTTTTTTTTCCTGCTGACCTGTAAGCTTCTTAAGGGCAAGGAACCTGTCTTTTTTTTTTTTTTTTTTTACCCCTAGTGCCTAACTCAGTGCTTTACCAAGAGGATTTAGCATGTAGCATGGGATTCAATGCCCCCTGTTTAAAGGTGCAAGAGGCAAAGGGACTTCTCCATGAAGTCGTGTAGTTGAGAAGGCAGAGCTCATGGGTCCTCTGTTTCTAACAAGTTATCCTGTCTGCCGCCCTCTTCGCTGCAAACCCCTGCAATCTCCAGAGGTTCTCAGGATGCAGGTGCCTTCTGGTTGGGCTCAGGGTTGGTTGTGGGGCTGCATCGGCCCATAGAAAAGGTGCTGAGTTTCTTTTTCACTCCCCATCCTTCCTCTCACCTTTTATGCCTGGGGGTGGGGGGTGGCAGGCTGGGCACTGCTTTGTGAATCTGGTTACCTCAGCTTCTTAAGTGGGAAATTTGGGCAAGTTACTTCCTTCAAGCCTTTCTCTTTATGTTTGTAGAATGGAGGCAATTGCCATGCCTACCCCAGGAGGCAGTTGTGAAGATCAAATGAAGTAAAATACAGAAAGTGCCTGGCACGGGGGCTGCCCCTTGTAAGGTTCACTGAAAGGTACCTCATCTATACCTGCATACGTGCGCATCCCACCCTAGTTGGGTCCTAGGTGCCTGCCGAAGATAAACCTATGGGGGAATACTTGGTGTTCCCGTGTAATGGAAATAGCTACTTACTGTACAGCAATTGCCAATGCCAGGCAATGTCCTAAATGACAACCGTTTTACAAACGAGAACACCGGGGCCCAGAGAAGTGAAGTGGCTTGCCCAAAATCACACAGCTAATAAGTGGCAGAGGCAAGTGAGTTGGCCTCGAACCCAGACGTGTGGACTCAGAGCCCAGGCACATAAAAGCTCCGGGAAATGTTGGCTGTTGTGGTAGAAAGCTAGTGCAGGGGCCAAGACCAGGAGAAGGGCAATGTTTTTATGGAAAAACAAAGAGCAAGGCAAGTTAGAGTTGGTGTTAAAACATAAGATCATGGAAAGTTTCTTGAAAATTAAGCACATGCTGTTGAACAGTTACTCAAATGGATTTGCCCCCAGGAGCTGTTTGGTGATCAAGCTGCAGCTTGCATAACTGGGAAGCATGAAGGCAGGCCGCTCTAATCCTAGGCATGCTCTGGGCTGCCTCTCCCGTTAGGCTAATGGGCAGATCTGCTTCTCAAACTGTGGCCACCTGTGGACAGGGCTGCAGGTCCCGAGGGCTCTGGGAGCTGAAAGGTGGTGGGTCCCTCACCACTTGCAGGTCACAGACATGCCCTCTGCGTTAATGACGGCTCTTCAGGAGTCAGGTTTTAACGCTATCCTTCTCGGCCGTTCTCTGTAAAAACCAGGATCCTTCCCCTCCCACATTTAGGACTCTGACTCACAGTAGTTAATTTGTGTTTAGAAAGCAGAACTGTTTAAAGGTTGTTCAGTAATGTGAAGAATCTTTGTGGTATGAATAATTGTTCCATTTAAAACTGGTGGCAAGTTTTTACGTTTCTCTTAAAATGACAGACACATGCAGACGTTATTGCCAACTAAATATTGTCCCAGAAATGTCATTCCGTCCTTTACTACAGTGAGAGTCCTTGTGTGGGTTCTCTCCCAAAGAGCCGGAACAACACTCTCAGCCAGCTCTTCATCCATCACACATGCGTGTGTCAGGGGAGAGGCCCAGAGTCCTTGCAGATCACCCACACCAGTTCCAGCTCCCTTTCCTAGGGTGCCAACAGGGCAATGCTTCTAAAGGGAAAGGGCTGGCAGTCATCAAGCATGTACTGTGTGCCTACAGCACTGTCTTTGGGGCTTCATATTTGTTTCATCTAGTCATATGGGGTAGATATTATTCCCACTTTTCAGAGAGGGGAAACTGAGGCTCAGAGAGGTTAGAAACATATAAAAAGTGGTGAGTGACTGAGCAAGAGTTTGAACACATGTCTGCAAACTGTGGGTCTTTCCACCACATCAAGCTGCCTCCCTCCAAGGACATAAAAGCACCCCATGAAGTTATTGGTAGTTTTTACCACAACATACCTGTTCCAAAACCAGAGACCCACACACACTAACACAGGCATCCAGACAGCTGTGGGCCCACACACCTGGGATCAGTCAAGGTATATTCTTCCAACATAGCAGTAAGGCCCTGAGCAGTGGTCCTCACCTTGGCTGCATGTTGAAACTGGCTGGGAGCTTTAAAAAACCTCCATGCCCAGGCTACATTCTAGACCAATTAGATCAGAATCTCTGGAAGTGGAACCCAGGCATCAGAATTTGTTAAAGCTTCCCAGTTGATTTCAATGTGCAGTAAAAGTTAAGAACTTTTGCTCCAGAGCCAAACCAAAATATCAAACCCATTGCTGTCAAGTCAATTCCAACTCATAGTCCTATAGGACAGAGTAGAACTGCCCCATAGGGTTTCCAAGGAGTGGCTGGTGGACTTAATCTGTCGACTGGTTAGCAGCTGAGCTTTTAACCACTGCACCACCAGGGCTCCATTGCTTTAGAGCGGTGGTTCTAAAAATGTGTCCCCATCCAACAGCACCTAGGAACTTATTAGAGATACAAATTCTCAGGCCCCACCTAAGACCTACTGAATCAGGAACTCTGGGGAATCTTGTTTTAACAAGCTCTCCAAGTGACTGATGCACCCTGAGTAAGGGGAGCCACAAGACAAAGGAGCCTGGATCCTGAGCTACTGCTTGGAACAGGGCCATGTAGGAGAGTTGCTGTACCAGGAACATCCATGTTGAACTGTTGAATGTGCAAGAAAAAAATTTTATTGTGTTAAGCCATTGATTCAATAGGTAAGCATCTGTAATGGCTTAGGAAAGAATATGGAAGACTTGAATAGAAGCTGGGAACTAAGCAGTGGTGTGTGGGAGCTGGCTCGTACCAGCTCAAGAGAGCTGATAGTTATTTTCAGGAATTCTGCCAGCCAGTTGACGTCATGTTGATAGCTTGAAATTGGCCAAGGTGGGAATATTTACACCATGAAAATCGTCAAATGCTACAAACCAGGGCTTGTTTTCCCAGAGAGCCAGTTGTTAAATATTAACCAACTACCAGGACTAAGCATCAGGGAGTGGGGAGGCAGCAAGGGGCAATGTCCCTGGACTGTAATGAACATCAAACGAAATGCCACCTTGTGAGGCCATCTAAGCCCAGCCAGCGCCCAGGGTTCTCTTGACAATACCTTGTTCTTGCCAAGTCCTTGTCTTATGAGCTTCCAGAAGCTGAGGGAGGAGAGAGTGGGAAGCAGAGGGAGGGGAGTAGTCAGGAAGACTATCTTGCAGGCTAAAAATGGTTGATAGGTTTAGATCAGGGCTTCTCAACACTGGCACTACTGACATTTTGGGCCAGATGATTCTTAGTTGTGGGGGGCTGTCCAGGGCATTGTGGAATGTTTAGCCATATCCCTGGCTCTATTCACTAAAAGACAGTAACCCTCCCTGGCGGGTAGTGACAACCAAAAATGTCTGTTGTCGTTGGGTGCCACTGATTCAATTCTGACTCATAATGACCCTATATGACAAAGTAACACTGCTTCATAGGGTTTTCTTGGCTGTAATCTTTACTGAAGCAGATTACTGAGTCTTTTTCCCACAGAGCTGCTGGGTGGGTTTAAACCACCAACCTTTTGGTTAGCACACAAGCGCTTATCTGTTGTGCCACCAAACAAAAAAAAAAAACCAAGCCCAGTGCCATCAAGTCAATTCTGACTCATAGCGACCCTGTAGGACAGAGCAGAACTGCCCCGTAGAGTTTCCAAGGAGCGCCTGGCGGATCCAAACTGCTGACCCTTTGGTTAGCAGCCGTAGCACTTAACTGCTACGCCTCCAGGGTTTCCGTTGTGCCACCAGGGTTCCTTAAAATGTCTTAAAAAAAAAACAGAAAAACCTGTTGCCGATGAGTCGATTCTGACTCATAGCAACCCTATAGGACAGAGTAGAACTGCCCCATAGGCTTCCAAGGAGCGCCCGGTGGATTCCAACTGTCCACCTTTTGGTTAGCAGCCGTAGCTCTTAACCACTATGCCACATTGCCAAATGTCCCCTGGGGGACAAAATCACCCCAGTTGAAAACCACTGATTGAAAACTACCTAGAAGGGAAGACATCCCTATGAGGGAGGGCTAGGCCTCAGCCTGCCATGCTGGCCTCCTGCAGCTGTTTCTATCAGTCTCTTTTCCATGGTTCCCCATCTCCCTGATGACTCCATTCCCTTCTCAACCACACAGCCCCCAGAACCCGTGGCACCACATTTAGCTGTTGGGTTGGGCATGCCTGATGGTATTCCCAAAGTGTTTCAGGTGTGTTAGCTTCTCCCCTCAACCCCAATGGCCTCGATCCATTCCTCAAGGCACTATGGCACAGTGATTGAGTACTGATTCCAGTGGCAGATGACCTGACTGCATCCTGGCCTCGCCAACACTTCGGTTGTGTGACTTCAGGATAGTTAGTTATTTGACCTCTGGGCCTCTGCTTCCTTGTCAATCAACTGGGGAAAGTACTACTTCCTACTCCCTAGACTTATCGTGAGGATGAAATTAGATAATGCTCAGGAACCATTGGCTATTGTTTCTCATTAGATAGATTTAGAGAGTGTGCAGACCCTGCACCAAGTACTGGGGATACAGTACTGAGATGAATACAACACACAGCCCCAGTCCCCATGTCTCACAGTTGTGGGGTGTGGGGAGGTTGGGAACAGTCCAGTAAGCAGGTCATTAAGATGGCTGTGTGGAAAAAGCTCTGGGTGCTGTGGAAACTCATGGAGGGCACCATCCAAGCCTGGGGGCTGGGAGGAGGCTCCTGGGGATAATGAAGGTGGGGCACAATGGAGATCCAGCTGATTGACTGCCAAGCGTATGTGCCCCCACCCCATCCTTACCCACTCTGTGCTCCAGTGGGGGGTATCCTGATTCTTCTGGGCCTTCCTGATAGAACACTAAATCTTTTTCTATTTTCTTTTCGTTTTTTTTCATCATACCTTACTCCTTTTCCTGTCTTCCATCCACCTTATGGGCAGCCATTTTAAAGTGTTAATATGTGTCTTTTTTTTTTTTTTTAATTGTACTTCAAGTGAAAGTTTACAATTCAAGTCAATTTCTCATACAAAAACTTACACACACATTGTTATATGACCCTAGTGGCTCTCCCCCAAATGTGACAACACACTCCCCCTCTCTACCCTATATTTCCCATGTCTATTTTATTCAATAGCTCCTGTCCCCTTTTGCCTTCTTATCTTGCCTGTGGACAGGAGCTGCCCATTTAGTCTCATGTATCTACTTGAGCCAAGAAGCATGCTCTTTACCAGTATCATTTTTTGTCTTATAGTCCATCTAATCTTTGTCTGAAGAGTTGGCTTCAGGAATGGTTTTAGTTCTGGGCTAACAGAGAGTCCAGGGGCAATGTCTTCGGGGGGTCCCTCAAGTCTCAGTCAGACCATTAAGTCTGGTCTTTTTACTAGAATTTGAGTCTTGCACCCCATTTTTCTCCCGCTCCATCAGGGCCTCTCTGTTGTGTTCCCTGTCAAGGCAGTCATTGGTGGTAGCTGGGCACCATCTAGTTCTTCTGGTCTCAGGCTGATGGAGTCTCTGGTTTATGTGGCCCTTTCTGTATCTTTTTATTATGTATTCTTGTAAAATGTGTATTATTTTTTGTGCCTGTATTTTTAAAACTTTACTATGAAAAATTTCTAAGGTACACAAAAATAGAGATGATAATATAATGTACCTCCTTTTATGTACCCATCACCTAGTTTCAACAATTACCAATATTTTGTCACTTTTGTTTCATCTATCCCCCTGCCCCATTTCCCACATTTTTCCTTCAGTAGTGTTTTAAGATAAATCCCAGACATCACATCATTTCCACCATAAATACTTCAGTATGTATCTCCAACAGAAAAGGACCTTCTAAAAAAATCACAAGCACTGAGTGGATTCTTCTTTCTTCCTCCTTCCATTTTTACAAAACACTTTGCTTTTAAGATCCCACCGACCATGTGGCTATGCGAATATCTAACCCTTCGCTTCTAACTGCTGCCAAGCGCCTTGCTATGTGCCTCCATCACATTCTGACATCTCTCTCAGTGAGGGACCCCCAGGTTGTTGCCAACTCTCCTCCATCACAAGTAAAGCTGCAGCGAACATTGTCCCACATGCCTCCTCATGGCCTTTGTGAGGATGTCCCTGGGACCAGAATTGCTGGGCCACATGGTGTGCATTTACATAACTAGACCAAGAAGGCCAGGATGCCCTCCAGAATGGTGGCGCCAGTCCACGCTCCCACCACAGTTCCCCCCATCCTGACGACAACGGGCATTATCCAGCTTCCAACTGTTGCCAGTCTAATGGGTACAAAGCTGTGTCTTGTTCAAATTCACGGTTCTCTGGTGATTACCAGTGATTCTGAGTGTCTGGTCGTAAGTTGGCTTTTAGGGTTCACTATTTTGTAAATTGCATGTTTGAATCTTTGGCCCATTTTTTTATTGGGGCACTGTCTTTTTCTTGATCTGTGAGAAATTCCTTGTATATTCTATTAGTCCCTTGTCAATTGTAGACGTAAGCATCTTCTATTCTGTCATGCTGTCCATGGTCAGAACCCTACTTGTGATCAGGTATCTACCCTTCCCTCCCACTCAAAGCTCCAGGGGGATATCCTGCTCAGCCTAATCTATTCATGGAACTCATATTCCCCTTGCCAGTAACAGGTTTTTGAATGGGGTTTTGACCCAATTCTGGCTTTGGAGTTGGAGAGGTCAGCTGGTGGACTTCCAGGAAAATGTCCTCCCTCTTAAAAAAGAGGTACGAGAGGAGCCAGTCTCTTGTCCCTGTGAATGTTCTCTGCATGTGGCATGGAGTATGTGTAGCCATCTTGCTACCAGCCCAAGGACAAAGCCACCATGAAGTTTCAGCATCCTTAGTGGCATGATTGAGCCACCATCGACCCTGGGCCTCTCCTGCCTCTAGACTTCCTTTTGAGTGAGATAATTAAATGTCCTTCTTGTGTAAACTAGATGGAACTGTGGTTTCTGATGCTTACAGTGAGAAGGATATGGACAGATGTAGCCTCTAAGCCAGTGGCTTTCATAGTTTTTTGACCATAGTCACCAGTAGGAATTACTTTTGATATCATGATCCAACATACACATAACTAAAACAACACTTGGGATTGCAGCCAATGTCACAGAACAATTCATGTAAGAATCATTGATTGGAAAACTAATTTGCTATGTAAACTTTCACCTAAGCACGATAAAATGGTCAAAAAAAAAAAAAGAAAGAAAGAAAAAGGAGGAAGCATCTTTTCAACATAAAAAAATAACCTGATAAGAGTTGTTTGCATATTCAGTTGTCTATACAGCTATGACTCAATGATACTAATTGTCTCAAAAAATAAAAATAAAAACAACACCTTTACTACATCTGATGCACTCAGATAGTCTCTATACTATTTCTTTTTTTTTTTAATGTTGGGTGTGACCCACGAAATTGATTATACAAACTACTAACGGATCATGCATGACCTGCAGTTTGAAAACGAGGCCTGAAAAAATGATGGGGCATTAGTCCAGTGAGGTGGGGGAGAGGGATGTAAGGGTGGTGAGGAGAGTGTTTTCTCCCAGAGAACACTGTGCAGAGGCCCCCAACAGGTGTGTCCTGGGGAGGAGAGAGGGGGCATCTGATACCTCCCTCCCCCAAGAATGACCACACAGTGAGCCCCTGATAAGCCTTTCCTGATTGCTGGGTGCCCTCCCAGGCACATCTCCTCCTCCCAGGATGCCTTTCTTCAGCCTTGTTCTGTGAATCGAGCAGGCTAGAGCTCTTATCTCACCTCTGCCTGGCCTGCAGGACACTGTGGTCCCTGCAGCCTGCTAATTACAGATGGCTGGGAGGATTACTAGGGCCCTTGTCTGGCAGCAACTCGATGGCAATGGGTTTGTCTGGCAGCAACTCGATGGCAATGGGTTTGTCTGGCAGCTGGGCCCCAGCTCTAAATTCAATATCCAGTGCCCCACAGCATAAGGGCTCACCTTGATAAACCCCCGAGACAAAGCAGGGAGACAGAAACGGTTTGTTCTCAGCACAGCACTCACCCTCTGAATACAGTTTTTGTTTAAGCCCAAGGCTGGGAACATTCCATAGCCAGGCACACTTGCTGTCTCCTCAAGGTCAGTTTTTCCTCAGCACTCCTCTTTGGAAACCATCTCCCACAGCTGCCCCTACTCCTGCCCCCTGGCTTTGGGAGCAGTTATATAACTCTTAGAAAGACCTGGAAATGCAAGCGTATGGTGTCCTCAATTCCCAGCACAGACTGGCTGCTTCACATTCTTAGCTGGCGCTGAGAGACTGGCTTTCAAACACAAATGCACATACACGTACGCATCCCTGACTCATAACCACGTATCTGCTGCAGTGTTGCAGAAATGTCTTTTTTTTTTTTTAATTTAGCATCTGGAGCCACACAAAGGTGACAGCATAGGACATTTTGTCCCGGTAACTTCTGGGGAAGGGGAAATGCATTCGTTAGACCGGGTGGATGGAAAAGTTTCCAAGGGACGGAACCCAAGGAGGCCATAGCATAGTGCCAATCTAGAGCCAGAGGTCCCTGCAGCCCTGGCTTTGACTCTGAGGGTTTGGCAGGGCAGAGGGTAGCTCGCCTCTGAATTCCCTAACCAAAGCTTGCTAAGCATGGTGTCACGCTCACAAACTCAGCACCCATTTATGTGGTTGCAGTGAATAAAAGGTTAGAGAAGGATGCGTGATCTGGGG
Source organism: Loxodonta africana (assembly GCF_030014295.1). Classification (NCBI taxonomy): domain Eukaryota; kingdom Metazoa; phylum Chordata; class Mammalia; order Proboscidea; family Elephantidae; genus Loxodonta; species Loxodonta africana. The sequence continues at coordinate 159,021,000 of NC_087344.1, read as the reverse complement.
TGGGGATGGGCGGAGACCTAGAAGATGTGTACTGCAAAATGCTTTATTAGAAGGTCCTATAATTAAGATGCAAGAAGCACTGTATTTAAAGAAGAAAATATGGGTAAACGATAACAGGGGAGTGTAGTTGTGAAGAACACACTGTTTACAGTCAAGATCAACCCAGATCCACATTCTGGATTTGCTGCTTACTAGCTGTAATCTTTGGAAAGTTACTCTTAATCTCTGAGTCTTAGCTTCCCAATCATTAAAATGGATAAAACATTGTGAGGGTGATGGTGAGGGTTAAATTAGATTGCAGAGAATTTAGCACAATACCTGTAGAGAGAAAGGGCTCTATAAATTTAGCGGTATAGTACTACAATTCACTTTACATTCAAGTGAAACACCTTTCATTTGGACAATGGAATAAAGCCTTATGTGGATTTTCCTTTCTCTCTCACACTTTTTATAAAGTCTAATTGACTTCAGAGAATGGGGAGGGATTAACCTGGGCAGGTCTCTGAATTTGCTATTTTCAAGGCGCTAACTTCAAAAGGACCAGTCACCTTGGAGGCTGCAGGACATCCCTTGCCAGCAGGCTGGCTTTTGGGGATGCTGCTATTGGTGTGTGCTGCACTTGTTTGCTCAATCAGGACAAGCCATACTTGTGATCTTGGCTTCAGAGACCAGGTGTGGAAACTGATGGGTGAAGCAAATACAAGCAGCCAGCAGTGCAGGTCAGAAAGTAGTCATTGGTGAGAGCCCTGGAACAGTATCATCCTGGACCTGCTGCCTGCCTGGGCTTGGTTGGCCTTCTCTCTGCTCACCTGTACTCATAATAACCAGGTGCTAAGGGTGTGTGTCTCCAACCATGCAGCATTATTGCTGCCATTTCCCAAATCCTAACTATATGCCAGGGTCTCTACCTGTATTTTCTCACTTAGTCTTTGCCACAGTCCTAGCCCTGGTGCCATAGTGGTTAAGAGCTACAGCTGCTAACCGAGAAGGTTGGCAGTTCGAATCCACGAGGCCCTCCTTGGAAACCCTATGGGGCAGTTCCACTCTGTCCTATAGGGTCACTATGAGTCAGAATCAACTCGACGACAACGGTGTTGGGTTTTTTTGTTTACAGTCCTATAAGTTAAGTATTATTAACTCCAGTTTATAAATAAGGAGATCCACCAGAAGGCTGTTGCGGATAGATACCCAGTTGTGAAGGGCAATAGAAGTAGGGAAAATTATTTATTGAGCACCAGCCGGCATGCTAATCCCTTTACCTATTCCCAAAACCCAGTGCCTCATTTAATCCTTTTAGCGACTCTGAAGCCTCATCCTTCTACTAAAGTAAATGGACTTTGGATCTCTTTGTGGAGTCCACACTGTCCCTTGCCCAGTGCCAGGAATGCTGACTTCAAATATTCCTTGGACATAGTCTCCCAGACCGGGATTCATGTGGAAAGCCCTCTTTGGGTTGGAAAGGACACCTGAATTTGTGGGTTGGCTGCTCATATTGGAATTGGGCACTCGCAGACTGCCGGGAACTGTGATAAGCACTTTATTATCGCATATGCATTATTTCCTTTAATTCTCACACAAGCCCATGATGTAGGGACTGCTATACTCCCACTTCACAGGTGGTGAGGAAGCCAAGGTCATAAGACACTGAAGCTGCCTGCCAGTGCGCTCAGGCTGGTTCCAGGGCGCAGCCCGCGTAACCCTAGGAGACCTGGAGCTTAGTCCCCGCGCTACGGCGGCCGCCGAGAATCAGCCCGCACGGTGCCGAGCACTCGGCGCTGCTTTGGGCTGTGGTTGCCTGGAGCTGACCTTGACCTCCAAACCCGCCCTGGCCTCGGGCAGCCTCGGGCCAGCGGGCAGAGCATAGGCTCCTCCAGGCTGTGATCTCCGTCCCCGCGCGGGATGCTTGGGTCACCTCAGCAGCCGCCTGACCGTGGTCGCCTCTGAATTTCCCACCCGCGTCGGGAGTCGTCCTGTGAACGGGCTCATCTGGAGAGCTCTGTGCTCTTCACAACAGCATGCTTAAAACTATAACATGGTTCATTTCAGAAATACTACGGAATCATCACATGGCATTTAGAAAAAATTAAGAGAATAAAAAAATGATTTTAAGAGCACCTCTGATTCTATCACCAAGCAAACCGTTGTTAACATACGCATATTTTTCACTACTTTCTATTCTGTGTATGTACGTATGTTATTAGGTGGCGTTCAGTCAATTTCCAACTCATAGTGATCGCATGTGACAGAGGAAAACTGCCCCATAGGGTTTTCTAGGCTATAATCTTAAGGGAGCACATCACCAGGTCTTTCTACCACAGGGGCCCTGGGTGCGTTAAAACGCAACCTTTCATTAGCAGCTGTGTGCCTAAAGTAATTGTGCCTTACCGTGGCTATTATAAAATGCACATACTATGTGACTCCAGGGTTATTTCCACTTACCTTTTTAACATAAACATTTTCACCATATTATTAAAAAAAAAAATGTTATTGCAAACTCGGAAACCCTGGTGGCCTAGTGGTTAAGTGCTACGACTGTTAATCAAGAGGTAAAAAGCACTTCCAATCAGTCAGGCGCTCCTTAGAAACTATGGAGCAGTTCTACTCTGTCCAGTAGGGTCGCTATGAGTCGGAATTGACTCTACGGCAGCGAGTTTGGTTTTTTTTGGATGACAAACTCTTTCTAACTGTAATTTTTAATCACAGCATATTATTTTATTGAGTGGATGTGCTATCATTTACCTGAGCATTTTCCAAATGTTTAACATTCAAGTGGTCTCGAAAGTTTCACCATTAAAAATTATTCTGTGATAACATTCTTGTGTATAAAGTCCTCTTGGTATTTAGGCCAATTTCCGTAGGTTAATATCCACAGGAGTAAACTACTTGGTCAAAGGGCCTGAACTTTTAAAGATATTTGATGTTATTGCTGAATGGCTTTCCGGGAGAGCTCGTGATGAGTGATAATACTTAGAATACTGCCACTTATATTGTAGAATTTTCTTTCAGGAAAACATCTAAAATGTAGTTGCATTGACATGTAGTATGCCTTTCTGGGAGTGTCTGCATTTAAATCAGAATTAGAGCTTGAAAGTGAAATCTTTGTGTGCTGATGGTGGGCTTTCAGAGATGAGAATGCAGGTTAGGGAGCTTCTTTTGGGCTAGGAGGGTCTTTCTGGTGATCCTGAGTCCCTGCATAGAGCTCTGCCGGAGGCCAAGGATCAAAAATTGTGTGAGAGAGGGTTCACCTTGGGAGAAACGAAATAATCCACAAATTATTGATGATCATACTCTTTCTCTTCCAGATGAGAAGGTAACAAAGAGTAATGTGATATGATCATGAGATAACACCCCCAAACAGTGAACATGTCTGAAGGCACATCAATATTGCTGAATTGATTCAGCTGTCAGTGTATGGACTTCTGGGGTGAGAGACCAATCCAAAGCCCTGAACTGCTTCTTGCTTACTTTGTGTAAATCTACTCACTGTCCGGAATCTTCAGACCAATGTCATCACCACTTGCTCTCTGTGATTACCACTGATGAGCTGGAGGTGACCAGTAGTCTATCCTCCGATGGCCAAGGAGCCCAAGAGCCCTGCACGGAATAGAAATGAGAAACATACCTTCTGAATCAAGTCTCTGCCTGGCTGAGCAAATCCCTCCATCTCTTCTTAAACACACTTGCCCTGCTCTACAACCATCCCCTCTATCCAGTCTTGGAGAGTCCCTTCAGTTCACTGACAACCACCTCACACTAGACTTCTTAGTCCGATTATAGTGGGCTGTGGCTGGCAGACAGCTACATGTGCTGAAGAGAGTTGTCTCATTCAAGGTCACACCCCCTTCCTGGGACAGTCCACATCAGTGACTGATCGACATGAGAGGATGGAGCATGGAGTGTAAAGGCCTAGCACCCCTGACCCAGGTTCAGAGCTCTGCAGGAAGCCTTTTTTGAGACTGCATTGCAGTCCAAATTCTCTCACTGCCCAAACCTTCTTTCTCACCTCTTTTCCTTTCTAAAGGTGTTGACCCAAGAGTACTCCCTATTAAATGTCCGGCATGCAAATCTTCATCTCTGTGTATGCTTCCTGGGAAATCCAACCTGTGACACCAATCTCACAAGAAATACTTGCCTGCTAATCTCTGGGACCCTTGTTTAATAAATTGTTGTTGTTGTTAGGTGTCATTGAGTTGGCTCCCATTTAGAGTGACCCTATGTACAACAGAACAAAACATTGCCCAGTCCTGGACCATCCTCACAATCATTACTATGTTTGAACCCATTGTTGTGGCCACTCTATCAATCCATCTCATTGAGGATCTTCCTTTTTTTCTCTGACCCTCTACTTTACCAAGCATGATGTCCTTCTCCAGGGACTGGTCCCTCCTGATAACACATCCAAAGTACATGAGATGAAGTCTTGCCATTCTTGCTTCTAAGGAGCATTCTGGCTGTACTTTTTCCAAAAAAATTTCTTCATTCTTCTGGCAGTCCATGGTGTAATCAATATTCCTCACCAAGACCATAATTCAAAGGTATCAATTCTTCTCCAGTTTTCCTTATTCATTGTCCAGCTTTCCTGTGCGTATGAGGCTATTGAAAATACCATGGTTTGGGTCAGGCACAACTTACTCCTCAAAGTGACATCTTTGCTATTTAACACTTTAAAGAGGTCTTTTGCAACAGATTTTCCCAGCGCAATACATCTTTTGATTTCTTGATTACTGCTTCCAGGGCCATTGATTGTGGATCGAAGTAAAATGGAATCCTTGACAACTTCAGCCTTTTCTCTGTTTATCATGATGTTGCTGATTGGTCTAGCTGTGAAGATTTTTATTTTCTTCATATTGAAGTGCAATCCATACTGAAGGCTGTAGTCTTTGAACTTCATCATTAAGTGCTTCAAGTCATCTTCATTTTCAGCAAGCAAGGTTGTGTCGTCTGCATATTGCAGGTTGTTAAAGAGTCTTCCACCAATCCTGATGCCAAGTTCTTCTTCATATAGTCCAGCTTCTTGGGTTATTTGCTCAGCAAACAGAATGAATAAGTATGGTAAAAGAATACAACCCTGTTGCACACTTTTCTGACTAAACCAAGCAATATCCCCTTGTTCTGTTCTAACAACCGACTCTTGGTCTATGTACAGGTTCCTCATGAGCACAATTAAGTGATCTGAAGTCCATTCTTCACAACGTTATCCATAATTTGTTATGGTCCGCACAATCAAATGCTTTTGCATATGGTCAATAAAATACAGGTAAACATCTTTCTGATATTCTCTGCTTTCAGCCAAGATCCACCTGACATCAGCGATGATTTCCTTCCTTCCTTGTCCTCTTCTGAATCTGGCTTGAACTTCTGGCAGTTCCTTTTTGATGTACTGCTCCAACTGTTTTTGAATGATCTTCAGTAAAATTTTACTTGTGTGTGATATTAATGATATTGTTTGATAATTTCCACATTCTGTTGGGTCACCTTTCTTTGGAATGGGTGCATATGGATCTCTTATGCTCAGTAGGCCAGGAAACTGTCTTCTAAATTTCTTGGCATAGAAGAATGAGCACCTCCAGTGGTGAATCTGTTTGTTGAAACATCTCAATTTGTATTCTGTCAATTCCTGGAGCTTTGTTTATTACCATTCCCTTCAGTGCAGCTTGGACTTCTTTCAGTACCATCAGTTCTTGACCATATGCTACCTCCTGAAATGGTCGAACGGCGACCAGTTCATTTTGGTACAATTACTCTGTGTATTCTTTTCATGCTTTCTGCATCAGTCAAAATTTTTCCCATACAATCCTTCAATACTGCAACTCGGGTCATGAATTTTTTCTTCTATCCTTTCAGCTTGGGAAATGCTGAGTGGGTTCTTTGCTTTTGGTTTCCTAACTTCAGGTCTTTGCACATGTCATCATAATACTTTACGTCTTCTTGAGCCGCCCTTTGAAATCTTCTGTTCAGCTCTTTTACTTCATCATTTCTTTCTTTTACTTTAGCTACTCTATGTTCAGGAGCAAATTTCAGAGTCTCTTCTGACATCCATTTTGGTCTTTTCTTTCTTTCCTGTCTTTTTACTGATCTCTTGATTTCCTTGTCCTTGATGTCATTCCATAACTTGTCTGGTCATCAGTCATTAGTGTTCGATGCTTCAAATCTATTTTTGAGATAGTCTCCAAATTCAGGTGGGATATACTCAAGGTCATATTTTGGTTCTTGTGGACTTGCTCTAATTTTCTTCAGCTTCAACATGAACTTGATGTGAGCAATTGATGGTCTGTTACACAGTCCACCCCGGCCTTGTTCTGACTGATGATATTGAGCTTTTCCATCATCTCTTTCTACAGACATAGTTGATTTGATTACTGTGTATTCCATCTGGCAAGATCCACGTGTATAGTTGCCATTTATGTTGTTGAAAAAGGTTTTTGCAATGAAAAAGTTGTTGGTCTTGCAAAATTCTTTTATGTGATCTCCTACATCATTTCTATCACCAAAGCCATGTTTTCCAACTACCAATCCTTTTTCTTTGTTTCCAACTTTCACATTCTAATCATCAGAAATTATCAGTGCATCTTGATTGCATGTTTGATCAATTTCAGGCTGCAGAAGTTGGTAAAAACTTTGATTTCCTCATTTTTGGCATTAGTGGCTGGTGCATAACTTTGAATAATAGTCGTATTAACTGGTCTTCCTTGTAGGCATATAGATATTTTTCTATCACTGAGAGCGATATACTTCAAGATAGATCTTAATGTTCTTTCTGACAATGAATGTGACACCGCTCCTCTCATTACAGTTTTGATTTGCATCTCTAATGGCTAATGATCGTGAGCACCTCTTCATGTATTTGTTGGTTGCTTTTTGATGTCTTCCTTGGTGAGGTGTCTGCTCATGTCCTTTGCCCATTTTTTAGCTGGGTTGTTTGTCTTTTTGGTCTTGGATTATTGGAGTTTTCTATAAATTTTATAGGTGAGATCCTGGTCAGATATGCCATAGCCAAAAATTTTCCAAGTGTGTGGGTTGTCTTTTTACTCTTTTGTAAAAGTCTTTTGATGAGCAAAAGTATTTGATTTTCAGGAGGTCCCAATCATCTATTTTATTTTCTGCTGTTTGTGCTTGTTTAACTATGTTTGATACTATATCTATGTCATAAATTAGGGCTCCTAGGTTTACCCCTATTTTTTCTTCTATCATCTTTAAATTTTACATTTAGGTCTTTGATCCTTCTGAGTTAGTTTTTGTGTATTGATCCTGTTTCTTTTTTCAGCGAATGGATACCCATTTTTGCTAGCACCATTTGTTAAGGAGACTGTCTCTTTGCCATTTAATGGATTTTGACACTTCGACAAAGATTAACTGTCCATAGGTGGACAGATTTATTTCTGGGTTCTCAATTCTGTTCCACTGGTCTGCATGTCTGTTATTGTCTCAGTACCCGGCTGTTTTGACTGCCATGGCTGTATAGTAGGTTCTGAGATTCAATGAAATGTTCATTCATTTAACCAGAGCCCTCTGCCCTAATCAAAGCTAACAACCCAAAGGTACTTGCCAATCTTGGGATGACATTTAAGATTTTAAAAATGAAAATATACTTTTGAAATACAGGCATACTTTCGTTAGCTAATAATTATGATCAAGAAAGAGTTAGTTATTTAAACAATTTTGTTTGGAAACAGAAGGAGAAACCAAAATTGCAGTTTGGAGATTTGTTATTTAATTTTCCATCCTGCAAAAATTAGCTGTAACTTGGTCTCTGGCCAAGGCCGTGAAGCCCTGCTTTGCTTGCCTTTCATTATAAATTTGGAGATGTGCTCCTCTGGAAAATAAATTGGCACCAAGATAATAAAATTCTGTCCAAAAGGACAACAGACCTTTAAAAATCACACACAGGAAAAACAACAGTTTTCTGTTAAAGATCCATCATGTAACTCTTTGTAATTCACCGGTACGAATACAAATGGTTGGAATATGTTCACATATGGCAGAAAAGCATAAAGGTCTAGAGAAAAAATATCATCAATGGCTTAACTGAACAGAACATAATGAACTGAAAATCTTGGAGCTTTAGCAGCATCCTTTCCAGTCCATACAATACTGCCAATGGTGGCTCAAACCCTGTTCCCAGGGCGCTCTGCAGAAGCTCCTGGCATTTAGCAGTGTGCTAGCTGATCAGAGAAAAGGTACAGCAAGACACAGTGACGCAGAAGTGGCCATTCCACACAGCCTCCAATGAACAAATGGGCTGAAGGAGTTAAAATTTAGCAAACAGGTACTCTCTATGAGATCGGTTGCCTGACCTTCAAACTCTTTAATGGTGAATTCCTGCATGCTGAATTTCTGCAGAATGCAGCCCAGCCAGTTCGAAAAGTGTCCATACCACAATTCAGCAGACATTTCCTGCGGGCATACTATGTGCAAGGCATTTGGTAGGTATCAAAGAGAATATAAATTTGCATCACATAAGATCCCTGCCCTCAAGGAGCTCACTATCTAGAGAGGGACAGAAATGTCCACAGTAGGCTGTTGGGTTGGTGCTGTCACCCAGCTGCAAATGACAATGGGGGTAGAGGTGGGGTCACAGGAGAAGGAGACACTTGCTCTGACACTGGACCGTAGGAGGAAAGGTCAATATATGTTGAAAGAATGATGAAGAAGAAGCAGGAATGAATGTGTATGGGAGGTAATCTATGAGTCAAGCACTGTGTGAGTCACGTATACCTCAATCACCTTCACAGCAATTCTGTGAATTAGGAATGATCACTCCTGTTCCTATTCAAGGTGAGGAAACTGAGCCAGCTTGCCAAAGAACCAACCCAGACTCAAACTGTGAGTTGGAACTACTTAACGATTGATAAAAGCTCAATCTGTGAATTTGTGGCTTAAAATATGAGTTCATCTTGAACCTCGTTGCCATCAAGTCTACTCCAACTCACGGAGACCTCATGTGTTGCAGAGTAGAACTGAGCTCCACAGGGTTTCCAAGGCTGTGACCTTTCAGAAGCAGATCACCAGGCCTTTCTTTCAAGGCACCTCTGGGTGGGTCTGGTCCACCAACCTTTCGGTTAGTAGTACCAAAAATAGCAACAAGTTCGTAAGTGTTTTAAAATTTAAAAACAAAACAAAAACAAGTGGTGGGGATGATGGGTTTTAGCTTGATTATTATCCTAACCTACAGGAAGCTCTCTTGAGACTGTCAGGTTTTGCCCTGAGCTAACCAATGTCTTAAGTGAAGATTTAGCGTATATGTTATAGACTGGGTGGATTATCCAACAGGCAAGGTAAGCTCAGTGCTCACTTGCTTGCCAGATCATCTGTAGTGAACAATTTCAACACAGATTAGTAAGTAAGCACAAGTAAGCTTACTGGGTCATCTGTCCCTGTCAGGGGTTTTAAATTTGGAAAGAGGCTTTAGTTCTGTAGGAAGGTACTGTGGGGTTGAGAGAGAGACAGACGCCAGCCATATCTAGAAGCAGAAACTTTGAAGTTGTGAAAAAATGTGAAATTGTTTGCTACAGATAATCTGGTAAGCAAGGTAAGCACCATGCTTACCTTACTTGTTGGATAATCCACCCCTGGTTATGGGATTTGAGAGGGCTACTTTGTTAGCTAAATGAAAGGATTAGGGTCCAATAGATCTTGAACTCTTAAACAAGTAAACACATTGTCATCGAGTTGATACTGACTCATAGCGACTCTATAGGACAGAGTAGAACTGCCCCACAGGGTTTCCAAGGAGCTGCTGGTGGATTTGAACTGCCGACCTTTTGGGTAGCAGCTGTAGCTCTTAACCACTACGCCACCAAGGTAATCCTCACAGCCAACATTTTTTCAATTAAAAAAATTAAGCCAATTCATTAAAATCCTGTCAGACTCAAAAAAACAACTTTATAAGGAGGGAGGAGAACTTGTTCAGAAGTGGTTCTTTTAATTAATTGACTATGTTATAGCAGTTACTCAACTGTATTCCCATGGCTGGAGGGAAGGGAGGGGCAGAAAATGGTTCTGTTCAAGGTTAAGGGAACTAACCTAGTTGTAGGACCATGCCCAGGGCCAGCAGCCCACACTACAGAATACCTCCCACTTACTATATGGGAGGAAATTACAAAAGTCATACAGAGGTAATCCCAGTTCTGATCAGATAATAGTTGTTCCTGTCTCGTAGAGATGTGGTGAGGATTTTATGAAATAATACATATAATGGTGCCTGTACATCTTAAAAAAAAAACCTAATAAATAATAATCATAGTTATTATTTCCAATTTTCCACATTACAAATTTCTGTACATTTCCATCATATGAATTATTTTCCTTTTCGAATTTATTTTCTTTAGCTGAATTCCCAAAAACGAGGTGCCTGAATCAAAGAGTATAAACACCCTTACATCTCTTCATATTTCATTCATATTGCCAAATTACTTTCTTAAAGAGCTATAACAATAAACACCACAGCCAGCCACATGTGGACCAATTTTCAGCACCAATACCAGTACAGGGCATACTGGTGATTGGGTGATTTTGAGATCTTTCTAAAATTCCCATCCAGAGAAAGAGTAGGCAGGTTTAGATGGGTACAGGGCCAAGCACCCAGCTGGAATAAATCAGAGGCAGAAAAGTGCCTCTTGGCTGAAAGTAGAGTATCTTAGGCTGGGTTCTCTAGAGAAGTAAAACCAGTGAAGCATATAAATATATATAGAGAGAGAGATTTCTATCAAGGAAATGGCTCAAGCAGTTGTAGAGGCTGTAACGTCCCAAGTCCATGGGTCAGGAACGAGGCTTCTCCTGATTCATGTAGCCACAGGGGCTGGTGAACCCAAGATCAGCAGGCTAGAGGGCAAGGCTGTTGCTCACAGACTGTGAAGATCGTCAAATCCCAAGATCGGCAGGTGAGACCACATGTAAACTGCTAGCTGAAATCTCAAGAGCCAGAGGTCAGAGGAACAGGAGCCAGCTGCAGGATCCAGAGTGAGCAAGAGCACTCCCTGAACCCTGCCTGAACATCCCCCCACACTCGATGCAGACCACACGCCCAAGGAAACTGCCATTCAACTGATTGGCTATTCACAGCAGATCTTATCATGGAAGAGATATGTATCAAATCTCAATGGGGAAGTGATCACCACATTATACAACTGCCAAAACACTGAGGATCATGGCCCAGCCAAGCTGATACACAGTCTTAACCGTCACACAGAGAACACCGAAAAGATGTTTACTTGTGTTTTATTGGCTATGAGAAGACATTCAACTGGATAACATTGCACTGAATAGGAATTCCAGAAAACTTAGTAATTGTGCTCATATGGAACCTGTACATAGACCAGGAAGCAGCATTCCAAAAGAACAAGGGAATACTGTGTGGTTTAAAATCAGGAAAGGTGTGTGTCAGGGTTGTATCCTTTCACCATACTTAATCCAATCTGTATGCTGAGCAAATAATCCCAGAAGCTGGACTATATGAAGAACGGGGCATCAGGATTGGAGGAAGACTCATTAACAACCTGTATTATGCAGATGACAACCTTGCTTGCTGAAAGTGAAGAGGACTTGAAGCACTTACTGATGAAGATCAAAGACTACAGCCTTCAGTATGGATTACAACTCAGCATAAAGAAAACAAAAATCCTTACAACTGGACCAATAAGCAACATCATGATAAACGGAGAAAAAACTGAAGCTGTCAAGGATTTCATTTTACTTGGATCCACAATCAACAGCCATGGAAGCAGCAGTCAAGAAATCAAACAGCGTATTGCATCGGGCAAATCTGTTGCAAAAGACCTCTTTAAAGTGTCAAAAACCAAAGACGTCACTTTGAGGACTAAGGTGCACCTGACCCAAGCCATGGTGTTTTCAGTCACTTCATACGCATGCGAAAGCTGGGCAATGAATAAGGAAGACTGAAGAAGAATTGATGCCTTTGAATTATGGTGTTGGCGAAGAATATTAAATATACCACGGACTGCCAAAAGAACAAACAAACCTGTCTTGGAAGAAGTACAGACAGAATGCTCCTTAGAAGCAACAACGGTGAGACTACGTCTCATGTACTTTGAACATGTTATCAGGAAGGATCAGTTCCTGGAGAAGGACATATGTTTGGTAGGGAGTCAGTGAAAAAGAAAAAGATCCTCACTGAGATGTATTGACACAGTGGCAGCAAAAATGGGCTCCAGCATAACAACGATTGTGAGGATAGCACAGGGCCGGGCAGTGTTTCGTTCTGTTGTACATAGGCTCACTATGAGTCGGAACTGACTTGAGGGCACCTAACAACAGGAATCACGTGTATGTGTGTGGGTGTGTATGTGTGTTGTTGGTTAAATGCAGATTCCTAGGCCATCCCTCAGACATTCTGTTTGGGTAGGCTGAGGTGGGGTGCAGAGGTCTACATTTTAAGCAAACATTCCTGACAATTCTGCTGCAGGTGGACAGTGAGCTGCACTCTGTGAGAACTCTGAATGGCTGGTGAACCTAAAGCCTGAGTTTGCCACTCACAGAAACCTGGCATGGGTCTTTGGGGGATGCACCAGTTTCTAAAGAGAACAGAGCCATGGGGTGATATGAACAGACGATGTCTGTGGCTGTGGTGAACCCAAGAATGTACCTCACAGACATCCAACCTCTCGGACTTATGGCTGGGTTTGCAGCAAGTCCACTGTCTCCATGGGCTGCTCCAGGCAATGACTCAGCACAGAGGGACAGATACTAAGACAGGCTCATTCCCAGGAGACCCGAACTCCTCTGACGAGAGCTTTGAGGAACCCTCTGACAGCCTTGCTGAACCTTCCACTGAACTGAGTGCTTCCGCTCAATCTCTCTTCTTTCCCCTTCGCTTGGAACCAGACTTAAGAATCTAATAGCTCCCCCAGGCTTATCTGACCCATTTTATGTCACACAGGCATTTCCCCTAATACAATCCTTGCACATTTAATTCCATCTTGCCACTTTTTCAGAGGACTTGGGCTGACACAATGGCCTAAAACCCCGCCTCACCCCTTGATATACTCACCCATGGACACTCCCGTTGCCTTTGAGTTGCTTCCAGTTCATAGCAACCTCATAGGATAGAGTAAAACTGCTCCATAGGGTTTCCAAGGCTGTAAATCTTTACAGAAGCAGACTGCCACATCTTTCCTCTGTGGAGGGGCTAGTGGATTCAAATTGCAGACCTTTTGGTTAGCAGTGGAGTGCTTAACCACTGTGCCACCAGGGCTTCTTCCATGGTCACTACCAGGTCAGAAAACAAGCCATGTTTCCAGAAGGTCTGAATGCCTTGACCCTTATAAGGAAGCGTATGGATGTTTGCTATTTTATCACAGGACCCTGTGGACTTGAGCGGGGCTGGGGAAATGAGGAGGAGAGCTCTGGCAGTGGAGCCCTGGGAGTTCCATATTCCTGGACCAGCCCTCAGAATGACAGTAGGGGTTATACCTCCCAGGTGAATCACCTCTGGCCCTGGTGAAAAGATAAGCCCTTTCCCAACCTCTAAAAGGTGATCAGGGACAGTGAAGCATAAACTTTGGCCTGTTCCCCTATCTTCCCTTCTCCTGCCTTCCACCACTCAGGGAACTGAGCCCAAAGGAAGAGTGGGCATCAGGATGTCTCCTCCTGGCGCTCTTCTTCGCTCCCTGATGTGCTTTTGACACTGCCCGCTTCTGTGTGTTGGCTTTACTTTTGGGCTGGGAACAGACTGCCAGGCCTCACCTTCTCACTTGTCAATGTCAGAAGAAAGAAGAGACACTTGCACCCAGAAACTCACAGCGAAGAATAAGGAAGAACTCATCGTGTAGGCTCAAGTGGTGTAATTTGAAAGGTAGAGTAGGGAGAAAGGAGATGAACAAAAACAACATAAACAACCAAGAGTGATGGGAAAATAGGGAATGGTGATGGTTGAACAACATGATGAACATATTTAATGTCACTTGAAATGTACATGTAAATATTGCTGAAATGGCAAATGTTTTGCTATCTATATATTTTCCACACAAACACAAATTAGAGGACCTAAAAATCACGTGTGTGTGGGTATGTATGTGTGTTGTCTCTACTGTATACTGTCTAGTACTCTACTAGTGGCAGTAGAGACTTTGATCCCTGTTATGAAATGAATTGTGTCCCTCAAAAATGTGCGTCCACTTGGCTAGGCCATGATTCCCAGTATTGTGTGGCTGTCCTCCGTTTTGTGATCTGATGTGATTATCCTATGTGTTGTAAATCCTAGCCTCTATGGCTGTGGTTATGATCCTATTTGGGAGTGAGCTGTCCGTTACAACAAGGAGGCAGGACGCAATCTACAGAATTGGATTGTGTCTTGAGGCAATCTCTTTTGAGATATAAAAGAGAGAAGCGAACAGAGAGGAGACTTCATTATCACCAAGAAAAAAGAGCCAGGAGTGGAGCATGTCCTTTGGACCTTGGGTCCCTGTACTTAGAAGCTCCTAGACCAGAGGAAGGTTAATAACAAAGTCCTTCTCCCAGAGCCAACAGACAGAAAGCCTTCCCCTAGAGCTGGTGTCTTGAATTTGAACTTCTAGCCTCCTAGAGCTCCTAAAGTGTGACAGAATGAATAATTTCTCTTTGTTAAAGCCACCCACTTGTGGTATTTCTGTTATACCAGCACTAGATAACTAAGACAATCCCCCTGACACAATTTTTATCAAACAAAACAAAACAAAACAAAACCCATTTGCTATCAAGTGGACTCCAGTCATGGTGACCTCACTTGGGTCAGAGTAGCACTTTGCTCCATAGAGTTTTCAAAAGCTGACTCTTTTTTTTTGAAGGATCACCAGGCCTTTCTTCCAAGGCAACTGTTTAAGTTATAGTCATGGATCGAATTGGGTTCCCCCAAAATATCTGTCGACTAGGCTAGGTCATGATTCCCATATTGTATGATTGTCCACCATTTTGTCATCTGATGTGATTTCCCTAGGTGTTGTGAATCCCCTCACTCTGATGTAATGAGATGGATTAGTGGCAGTTATATTAATGAGATCTACAAGATTAGATAGTGTCTTAAGCCAATCTCTTTTGAGATATAAAAGAAGAAATTGAGAAAAGCAACATGGAGACCTCATACCACGAAGGAAGCAGCACCAGAAGCAGAGCAAGTCCCTTGGACCTGAGGTTCCTGTGCCAAGATGCTCCTAGACCAAGGGAAGACTGACATCAAGGACCTTCCTCTAGAGCTGACAGAGAGAGAAAGCCTTCCCCTGGAGCTGGCACCCTGAATTCGAACTTCTAGCCTACTGGATTGTGAGAGTATAAACTTCTCTTTGTTAAAGCCATTCATTTGTGGTATTTTTGTTATAGCAGCACTAGATGACTAAGACAGTTATCTAGTGTTGCTATAACAGAAATACCACAATACCATGACTTTAATAAAGTGACATTCTCTCACAGTCTAGGAGGCTAGAAGTCCAAATTCAGGGTGCCAGCTCCAGGGGAGGGCTTTCTATCTCTGTCATCTCTAGAGGAAAGTCCTTGTCATCAATCCTCACCTGGTCTAGGAGCTTCTTTATGCAGGGACCCTGGGTCCAAAGAACACACTCTACTCTTGGCACTACTTTCTTGATGGTATGAGGTCCCTCGGCTCTCTGCTGCCTTCTCTCTTTTACATCTCAAAAGAGATTGATTCAAGATACAACCTAATCCTGTACATTGAGCCCTGCCTCATTAACATAATTGCTTCTAATCCTGCCTTATTAACATAATAGAGGTAGGATTTACAACACACAGGAAAATCACACCAGATGACAAAATGGTAGACAATCACACAATACTGGGAATCATGGCCTAGCCAAGTTGACATACATTTTGTGGGGGACATAATTCAATCCATAACAGCAACTCTGGATGAACACAAACCTCCAGCCTTTCAGTTAGCAGCAAAGTGTGTTAACCATTGCACCACCCAGGGAGGGACTCCCAATCCCCATTCATTCCACCTAAATCGCTCCAAATAACAGCACAATTGATGCTTCCTCAACATATGTCAAATTTGACTATAGGCAGTCCCCAGATTCCTAATGTCTGATATACGTACAACCCATAGTTACAAACCAACCCCCATAAAGCATATTATATTAAAAATTTGAGGTACATGCAAGGGTTCATGATAACAAACAGGAGCTACTTTGTGAGGTGCATCAAAACATTATTGTTATTATTACTGTATTATTATGTTAAGAACGTTTTAATATATTTGGAGAGGAACCCTGGTGGCCTAGTGGTTAAAGCACTCAGTTGCTAACCAAAACCCACCAACTGTTCCGTGGGAGAAAGATGTGACAGTCCACTTCTGTAAATTACAGCCTTGCCTTGAAAACCCTTCGGGGGGGGGGTTCTAGTCTGTTCTATAGAGTCACTGTGAGTCAGAATCAAATCAACAGCGTTTCTTTAAAGTTTTTATGCATAGAAAAGTACACTATATATTAAGAAAAACATTTGACCAGCTGACATTAGATAGGAACCATACCTAACTGTTCTGACTTACATACAAATTCAACTTAAAGACAGACTTAGGAATGGAACTCCCTCGCAAACCGAGGACTGCCTGTGTAAGCAACTTTGGGAAATTCTATTCCTTTTCCTGATAAGTGGAATACAATCTACCTGCATTAGCATGTAAATGTCCCTGAATTTCCCTTCCAATCAGAGACAGGGATTCTCCCTGACACTGATTTATGTGATTATGTGAAGCTCTGACTCCTGTGTGGGCAATAATGGGCTTGAAAATTAGGAGGCAGATGGGAAAACTTACCTCTTCCTCCACGTGGGTTGAAGCTGTATTTTCTCTGAGGATTACTGTTTCTTCTAAGGAAATCAGTATGTAAGTGTGGGTTTGTGTGTGTGTTTTCTAACCAATACCCAGCTGCAGGCACAGCTGTAACTCCACTGTGGGCAGGTCTCAAAGGGAGTACCAAAACCCACTACCAGGGCATTGCTGAGATCAATAACCCAGTCTTGTGGAAATGGAGTGCTTGGAGGAGTGAGATGAATCCAGGGTCTTGGCTGACACCTAGAAGATGGGCTCCCTCAAAGGAGAGAGGGGACTACCTGGGGGAGGTAGAAGTGAGAAGGAGTTGCCCTCCTTACAGGTGTAGGCCTGAGGGGAGCATGGGAAGGAGCTGGGGACATGGGACACTTGTGAAGGATCTGCTTCTTGAGTGATCTCTTCTGCTCTGAGGAAGAAATCATACTTAGTGAATAGCTCAGAAATTTCCCCACTATACCACAGTTCCCTTGAGTTTTCTCAGCACTTCGGTATGACTGGCACTCTCCCAGAGCTATGAGTGACAGCATCATGGAGAATGGTGAGGTTGTGAGGGGATGCCTTCTCCTGTTTCTCATAAGGAGGAACCAGAACCCCTCCCAGGGCACCATGTTCAAGAGTCTCTCAGAGTGAGCAGAGGCAAGGAGGACTTTGGCCCATGACAGAGCTGGAAGCAGCAGCCAGGTATGCAACTCAGGAGGGACATGAGGCAGCCACTAGAGGAAAACAGCCTTTGGAGACCAACCATCTCTTTAAAATGTTAAGCCAGATCATGTCATGCCTTCTTGGCTCAAGACCCTCAGATGGCTCCCCTGTCACTCAGAGAAAAAGCTTCAGTCTTTACAAGGCTGACATGGTCTGACCCCCTTTATGTCCTTCCTCCCCATCCACCCTCCTCAGCAAGGCTGGCCTCCTTTTGTTCTGCAGATATGTCGGGTACACTTCCACCTCAGGGGTGTTGCTTGGCAGCACCCTCTATCTGGAGGATTCTTCCCCAGAAATCGTCCTGGCTACCTCCCTCACCTCCTTCAAGTCTTTACATAAATGCCACCTTCTCAGTAAGCCTTTTCCCGACCACCTGTTATGGATTGAACTGTGTTCTCCCAAAATATGTATTGTAAATCCTAGTCCTTATACCTGTGGTTATAACCTCATTTGGGAATGGGTTTTCTTTGTTATGTTAATGAGACAGTATTACTGTAGAGTATGTCTTAAGTCAGTCTGTTTTAAGATATAAAAGAGCAGATTAAGTAAACAAGCAAGCACGAAAGGAAGGGAAGATACACACCACATGAAGATCACCAAGGAACCAAGTAACAGAAGCTAAAAAGAGATAAGAACCTCCCCCCAGAGCCAACAGAGAGAAAGCCTCCCCATAGAGCCAGTGCCCAGAGTTCGGACTTCTAGCCTCCAAAACGACGAGAAAATACATTTCTGTTTGTAAAAGCCACCCACTTGTGGTATTCCTGTTGTAGCAGCACTAGATATCTAAGATACACCTTATTAAAAATTATAACCTTCCCCCAGTTCCTGATTCTTCTTACGCTGCTCTACTCTTTTCCCCCATCACACTTACCACCTTCTAACATGCAGTATGCAATATACTCTCCTTATTTATTACATTTGTTGTTTCTTGTCTGTCTGCTCCCATTAGAAGTTGCATTCTACGAGGGCTGGGATTTTTGTCTCTTATGTTTACTGATTTGTCCTGAGCACCTAGAAGACAACTGGAACATGGGAGACATTCGATAATTGCTGAACGAATGAATATTGGTGAGTGGCTGATGTGTAGCATGTGTCTGTGTGGGTCTATATGTGTGTCTGTGTTTCTATGCACGTGTATTGTGATCATTAAGGTTGTGTGTCAGCTTGGCTAGGCCATGATTCTCAGTGGTTTGGCAGCTATGATGTAGTTTGGCAGTAGTATGATGAGGTGATCACTTTTGTGATGAGATTTGTTATAATGTGACCACCTCCATGATGGGATAAGCTATGAGTAGCCAATCAATTGAAAGGAAGTTTCCTTGGGGATATGGCCTGCATCCAATACAGGTGGACTTTCTGGCAGGGCTCATGGGCTTTCACTCACTCTGGATCCTGCAGCTGGTCCTGTTTGTTTGACCTCCAGTTCTTGTGATTTGAGCTAACAGCTTACCTGCTGCCTTGCCTGCTGATCTAGGGATCCGTCCGTCTTCACAGCCTGTGAGCAAGAGCCCTGCTGTCTGACCTGCCTGTCTTGGGTTCGCCAGCCCCTGTGGCTACGTGAATCAGGAGGAGCCTGTATCCTGATCCACAGACTTGGGATGTTCGAGCTTCTACAACTGCATGAGCCTTTTCCTTGATATAAATCTCTCTCTATATGTTTATGTACTTACTGATTTTGCTTCTGTAAAGAACCCAGCCTAAGACATGTGTCTACATGTGTGTGTCTATGTGAGTATATGTGTGTGTCTCTATGTCTATATGTGTGTGTCTAGGTGTATGTGTGCATGTGTGAGCTTCAGTACTTACAAAATGTTGGAACCTTGTTAAGCACTGCTTGAATCCCCATGGAGAGTTCTCAGCAACCCTGTTGTTGTTAGGTGCCGTAGAGTCAGTTCTGACTCATAGCGACTCTTTGTACAACAGAACCAAACATTTCCTGGTCCTATGCCATCCTCAGTCGTTGCTATGTTTGAGCCCATTTTTGCAGGCACTGTGTCAATCCATTTTGTTGAGAGTTTTCCTTTTTTCTGCTGACCCTATGGGGTAGGAACTCTATCCTCATTTGCTTATATAAAGACCCACAGAAGTTAAGAACCTTGCCTGTGTTACTCCTATAACCAGGGAACGTCAGAGTTCATATTCAAGTCCCAGGCCTTCTGACTCCAATGTCACTCTGGTTCTTTGCTGGGCATTGGCAGGGGCTCCCTCCAAGAGAGAACTTTCCTTGCTTAGTTTCCTAGGGGATCAGGGTGGTGGGCCAGGGCAGCTGCCACTCCACCACCTGAGGAAAGTGTTTCTAGAGTGACTCTGTGCCATGGCTGGCCACCACCCAGCTGGTCATCTCTCAAGCTTCCAGGCTTGGCTCCTTAGTGACCAGCCGGGTCCAGATCACCCTGGATCTGCCCCTCACATGTGTGCCCTGGAGAGGGTGAGAGAAAGAGAAGACAAGAAAGGGCAGTAAATGAGGGCAGGGAGAAGCAGGCTATTGAAACTCGAGACTTGCCAGGACCAAGTGGGCCAGGAGGCTGGTATTGCTGGCTGTGCTCAGCAGGCACCCAGTGGGCACCAATCCCATTACCCAGCTCTCCTGGGGCGGGGGCAGAAGGGCAGACTGTAACTGTGTAGTTGCATTGTGATGGCAAAGGAGGAAACAAGAGCAGCTGATCTGACCCAGGCCGGGAGTGCCCACGTGCACACAGATGGGCCTTTGTGTCCTGGGCCCAGACAACAGGCCACATTCTTCCCCCACCTCAGTGACGTCCTTCACAGACATATCCCCAGAGTGTATTTCAAAGGATTAATCAGCTACTGATCAGATGACATGGCATTCCCTCTTCTACCCCCTCTTTGTAGGGGCTATGCCTTCTCTTTGTTGTCTCTCAGCACGGGGGTTGGGTGGCCAGCCCCAGCCCTGCCCTTGTGGTGCTTTCAGGGTCCCTGGACTTCTGTAGATCTCAGTTCTTGGAATCTCAGATCTCAGAGCTGGAAATGTCCCAAAGCAAGTCCAACGCCCATATTTTACTGGGAAGAAAATGGAGTTAGTGATGGAGTCACCACTATGTGAATACAAACTTAACTTTCCTAGATCGATTCCCAGTTCTGCCTGCTTTCCAAAGCAAATATGTTTACTAGCCCAAGCCAAATGCAGGAGACAGGAAGCACCCCAAGATGCCGCTTGCTATCCTGCTTAACCACACTGTGGAACTGCAGAGGGATGGGTGAAGGGTCCCTGTGAAGTGTCTCTCTCTGGATGGATAAATAACATCCCTTGAATACAAATCCCTTGGCCACCTTTGCTGCCATCTCTGGGCCATGCTTCTAGAGCTGGAAGACCTGGGTTCTACTCCCAGCTATGGCAGCATCAAACTGCAAGATCTTGGGAAAAGGAGGCAGCATCTCTAATCTCTCATGTTCTCACCATAAAATTGGGCTTATGATCTCTGCCCCCACCCCTCATAGGCCATTGCAAAGATCAAATAAAATAATGCATGGGAAATTCTATTATCGCTGCTACCACCACTACCACCAGGGAGCCTTGGCAATGCAGTGGTTAAGCATTTTCGGTGGTTTGAACCCGCCAGCTACGCTTCCATAAAGATTACGAACTATAGAGCAGTTCTACTCTGTCCTATAGGGTAACTCTATGGGACAGTTCTACTTTGTCCCATAGGGTCACAGTGATTTGAAATCAACTTGACATCAACTGGTTTTAACTACCACTACCATGGCTACTTCCAGCAACACTACAAAGTACTAAGCAGCTACTTAATGTGTCAGACATTATCTCAATTTTTTCCCATATTTTCAAGTAGAAAGATCCTTTATTAACATTTTGAAATTTTCGACTCTCCACATGAGAGTAATAGTATTTTTAGTTTCCACAGATTAAGAAAATACATAAAAGCATTAAGTTAATTTTAAAGTTTTTTTTTATTTTATTGATCACAGTAGCATTTAAATACATTTGAAAAAAGTATCATACCACTGTGTCCGAAATGTATAACTTATTTTCTTCAAAAATGTTTGGCCTCCTGAATAACTCAAAGGTCTCTCATTCAGTTTAAACCTCAAAGCAACCCTGTGAAGTAGATGATATCTCCATTCTGTACCAGGAAAAAAGGAGGTTGACAAGATCACGCTCCTAGTAAGGGGTGGAAACAGTGAGACCAGACTTTCTGACTCCCAATTCTATGTTCTTCCCATTGCATTAGACCAAACATCTTCCAAATCTATAGACTGAAGCAAATTTAAACTTTTGCTATCAACCGGGGAAACTTACCCAAACCTTGTAAAAATGAAATCAGCTGCATGTGTAATTAATGTTTTTTTCTTTTTAATAATTATACAATAAAATTGCCTCTCTTTTGGTATATAGGCCTATGAATTATAATGCATGTATAGGTGTATATAGCTATCTATACAAGCAGGATACAGAACAGTTTCATTGATTATTGATTTGATACTTTTCCTCTTTTCTAATGTCTGTGTCTAGTTACATAGATTTCCTTAGCACTTTTTTAACTGTGCTCCACAAGTTTTGATACGTTGTGTTGTTATTTTCATTCAGTACAATGGTTTTTTTTTTTTCCCCCTGAGACATCCTGTTTGACTTATGGATTATTTAGATGTATGTTGTTTAGCTCCAAGTGTTTGAACATTTTTCTGCTTGTTTGTTTCCCCTGTTATTGATTTCTAGTTTGATTCTACTTTGGCCAGAGAACACACTACGTATGATTTCAATTCTTTTGAAATTTGCTGAGGTTTGTTTTATGGGCCGGGATACGGCCTATCTTGGTACGCATTCCATGGTCTGAGTGGTATTCCACTGCATGGATGTATTACAGTTTGTTTATTCATTTCCTTGTCAAGTCAATTCTGGTAGTTTCCAGTTTGGGAGACTATACACATTCATTCATGTACAGGTTTTTGTGTGAATATATGTTATCATTTCTCTACCGTAAATACCCAGGAGTAGAACTGATGGACTATATGGTAAGTATATATTTAACTATATAAGAAACTACCAAACTGTTTTCCAGAATAGCTATGCCATTTTGCATTCCCATCAGCAGTATATGAGAATTCCTGTTGTTCCACATCCTCACCCGCACTTGGCATTTTTAGTATTTTTATTTTAGCCATTCTAATAGGTGCGTAGTGGCATCTTACTGTGGTTTAATTTGAATTTAATTTGATCGTAATGGCTAATGATCTTTAACAATTTTTCATGTACTTATTTATTGTCCATATGTCCACTTTGGTGAAGCTATATGTCTGTTCAAATCTTTTGACCATTTTTTAATTGGGCTTTTTGTTGTCTTCCTGTTGAGTTTTGAGTATTCTTTATATATTTGGGGTACATTAACTTTTAAAATGTCATATTGTAAATCTAAAGCAAAGAGAGAAAAGAACAAGAGGAGTAACACAATCTTATACAGTCAACTGTTTCTCCGTTAGCACTCTGCCTGTTAATATCTCTCATGAGGATCAAATATGTAACCTAGGCCACACGAGTACTGCACTCTCCTACAAATGGAAGTCATAGCTCACTTAACATTTAGGTTCCCCCTTCCCTCCTTGACTCTAATAGTTCAATAAAAGAGAGCAGTGGGCTTGGGCATTTGATAAATATTTGTTTTCAAATGTTACCTCTTAGATAACAGGAACTATGACTCTTTCATTTTGTTTTTTTCCAGGGTTTAGCATGTTTGCACATTCATTCAAAAATTAATTTAGTTCCTGACTTAGTTATCTAGTGCTGCTATAACAGAAATACCACCAGTGGATGGTTTTAACAAATTTATTCTCTCATAGTTTAGTAGGCTAGAAGTCAGAATTCAGGGCCCAAGTTCCAGGGGAAGGTTTTCTCACTCTGTTGGCACTGAGGGAAGGTCCTTGTCATCAGTCTTCCCCTCAGCCTAGGAGTTTCTCAGCACAGGGACCCCGGGTCCAGAGGATGTGCTCCACTCTTGGCTCTTCTTTCTTGGTGGTAGGAAGCCGCTTTCTCTCTCCTCTCTCCTCTCTCCCTTTATCTATTGTAAGATAAAAAGTGATTCAGACCACACCCCAGGCAAAACTCTGCTTCCATCAGATTAGGGCTATGACATGAGTAGGGTGTTTCATATGACTCTAATCCTAACCTAATCATTAACCACAGGCAGAGATTAGGATTTACAACACATAGAACAGTTATATCAGATCACAAAATGGAGGACAACCACACAATACTGGGAATTATGGCCTAACCAGGTTGACACACATTTTGGGGGTACACAATTCAACCCATGACATTCCACCCTTTGGCCTTGTGTAAGGGAATTAAAAAAAAAAAAATTGAAGTACCTGAGAAGATCTGAAATGGCCACTGTGAGGATTGGGTGCAATTCCTTGGTTGCTAGTTCTGTTTCGCCCTAGCAGCAGCCATCATACATGCTGTTTCTAAGAGAGGAATGTTCAGTAATAATGACATAACTACACTCTGACCCCCTATCCTATCACATACCTTTGTGATTACCACACTGTAACCAATCTAAGAAAGACATGTATTTCCTTTTAAAACAATCGTCTTATGAGCTTTCATTACAGGGAGTCTTTCTTGCCTTACAAGTTCCTGCCACAGAAATTAGTGCCTTATAATGATCTTCTACCAATCAAATAATGTCTTTCAATGATCTAAACCTGCAATTACCAATCAAGTAATGTCTTTCAATGATCTAAGTTTGTAAATACTAATCAAGTAATGCACTTAATATTATTTGCTCCCCTCCTATAAAATGTCATGGCTGAGTTGCCATTTCAGATTACTGGATTCCACAGCATGGATTTCAGTCAATCCTCTGCTTGAGCTGATTCTATATTTTCAAAAATCTCTCAATTTTACATTATTCAGAGTACAGATGGTTATTCTACAATGATCCCACTAAATTCATGTCCTTGGCACATGTAAAACACTTTCACACTATCGCATCATCCCCAAACCCATCCCATTGCTATCGAGTTGATTCCAACTCATACCGACCCTATAGGATAGAGTAGAACTGCCCTATAGGGTTTCCAAAGAGTGGCTGGTGGGTTCGAACTGCCAACCTTTTGGTTAGCAGCTGAATGCTTAACCACAGTGCCATCAGGGCTTCATCATATCATCCCAAAAGTCTTAAGTCAACTTCAAGTCCAAATTCCATCTTGGGGCAAAATTCCTCTTCATCTGTGAATCTATGAAATCTAGAATAAAAGTTATTTGTTTCCAAAGTACAATGGTGGGATAGGCACAAGGTAGACATTTCCACTACAAATGGGAGAACTAAGAGAAAAAGAAGGATTAACAGACATCAAGCAAGTCAAAAACCCAGGAGAACAAGTTACATTAGCTCTCAAGGCTTGAAAATAATCATCTGTTCTCTGAGACCATTTGGGCAATGGCCTTGCCCTTCAGACTCCGGGTGTTGGCCATGTTCTCTGGACTCTGGGTGGGTGCCTCTCAGCCCTGGGCTTCAGCTTTGCATTCCAGGCCCACTGGAGGGCAACTATGCTCCCTCGGCTTTGGGCAGCCACCCATTCTCCTAGTCCAACTGAGTGAAGAGCCCACACCCTTGGTCCCAACAGACCCTGCTTTTCTGTCCCTTGGGTATGGCAGCCCTGCCCCCTCAGCTTTGGGAAGCAGATCCAGCCTCATCTTCCTGGCACTTGTGAATGGCAGCCTCACACTCTGGAACCAAGTTGGTGAGGATTTGACTCTTTGAAATCTAGGAGATTGTGGCCCCACCCTTTGAAACTCCAGAGACCAAGGACCCACCCTTTGAGACCCTAGAGGTCATGGCCCTACCTTTGTCTCTTCAGCTTCTGCTTCCTGATTCTTTGGCCTCTCAGCCCCTTGGCCCCTCAAGCCCCTTCAGCTGGCCCAGCCTCTGCCCTGCTTGAGCAAGTGTTACAAAGCTCTTTTGCTCTTTCATTCTGAAGTCATATGCTTCAGTTATGGAAAATGTTCTTGTATTGCTTTACATAATTACCTCCCTTCTGGTTTAACTCTTCTCTCTTTTAGAAACTCTTATTAACCTGATGTTGGATCTTTGGGGATGATTCTCTAAATTTCTTTTTTTCTCCTATTTTCTATTTTTGTTCATTTGACTTTTTATGAGGTTTCTTTGATTTTATCTTCAAATCTTTCTACTTAATTTTTAAGTTTCTTCTGGTTTCTGTATTGTATTCATTTCCTCCAGGCCCCTTTTGTTTGTTTTGGTCTTTCATATCATGTCCTTTATTCATAAACACTTCTTTGTGTATTTCCTAAGAGCAGGACTTCCTATCATGTAATATATTTTATATTAATGTAATGTTGTTGTTGTTGGGTGCTATCCAGTTGGTTCTGACTCATAATGACCCTCTGTACAATAGAATGAAACATTGCTCAGTCCTGCACCATCCTCACAATCGTTGCTATGTTTGAGTCCATTGTTGCAGCCACTCGTTGAGGGTCTTCCTCTTTTTCATTGACCCTCTACTTCACCAAGCATGATGGTCTTCTCCAGTGGACTGGTCCCTTCTGATAACATTTCCAAAGTATGTAAGATGAAGTCTCACCATCCTCACTTCTAAGGAGCATTCTAGCTGTACTTCTTCCAAGACAGACTTATTCATTCTTCGGGCAGTCCATGGTATATTCAATATTCTCCAACATCATAATTCAAAGGCTTTAATTATTCTTCTGTCTTATGTACTACATAAAAAAAAAAATAATAATAAATACATCTACCAAAATCCATAGTCCATATGTTAAAATTTTGATGATTATTCCAATAATGTTTTTTATGGCCATTCATTTTTTTTGTTTTCTGGCCTAGGTACCAATCCAGGATCATATATTGTATTGAGTTATCATGTTTCTTTATTCTCCATTATTCTGGAATATTTCTCCAGCCACCCTTTGTTTTAATGCCTTACTTTTAAATATGAAAGAGTGACAAAGATCCTCAGATATTTGAGTAAATTCTACAATATGAAAGAAAAAGACCAAAACAAACAAGTAAACCAAAGGGACCTGGAGGAAATGAATAAAATACAGACGCCAGAAAAGACTTAAAAATTAACTAGAAAGATTTGAAGATAAAATCAAAGAAATCTCACAAAAAGACAAATCAACAAATTGACAAATAAATAGAAAATAGAGGAAAAAAGAAATTTAGAGAATCATGCCCAAAGGTCCAACATCAGATTAATAGGAGTTTCTAAAAGAGAAGAGTTAAATCAGAAGACAAAAAATTATGTAAAACAATACAAGAACATTTTCCATAACTGAAGCATGTGCCCTCAGAATGAAAGAGGCCATGCAATATCTGTTGCAATAAACAAACGAAACTCCATACCAAGGCACTTTAATGTTAAGTTTCAGAACACTGTGGATAAGAAGATCCTATAAGTTTCTGGCAACAAAAATAAGTCTTTACAAAGGATCAGGAATCAGGAAGTACTAGGCTTCTCAACAGCAACACTAGAAGCTAGACTAAATGAAGAAATGCATTATAAATTGTGATGGAAAATTATTTTCAAATTAGAACTCTGTACCCAACTAAATTTTTAATAAAATATGATAAGGGTATAATTCAATTATGAACAAGCCAGGGTGAAAAAAAAAAAAAGAAGAACTTCCTATATATGCTTTTTTAAGAAGCTGCTTAAGTATGCACTCCAGGAAAATGAGGAGTAAATCACAAAGAAAAAGACTTGGTATATAAGAACCTAGCATTAGAAAGGCAACCATGTCAGAATCCTTGAAACCACCTAGTCCAATCTGATAAAGGATAAAGAGGAATTTTGATACAACTGGCAGGTATCTGTGAAAAAAAAGGAACAAATATGTTAGAGCATATAAAAATATTGATAGGCATTTGGTATAACTGTTTAATCATTTAATTAAAAAAGTAATATGGAAATAGAAAAAAGGACCAAAAAATTAAAAGGCAATTGTTAACTCCAAGGGGAAATTTTTGGTCAAGACAGGAAATGTAAAAATAAGTATGGCTTGGCTTCCCACTCTATATTAGGCCCTGTTCTGTAAACTCCATTAGACCGTGGATAATTTTCATGTTGTTCAATACATGTATTCTCAGTACAGAATACAGTGCCTGGCACATAATAGGAACTGTAATGGATTGAATTGTGTCCCCCCCAAAATATGTGTCAACCTGGTTAGGCCACGATTCCCAGTATTGTATGGTTGTCCTCCATTTTGTGATCTGATGAAATTGTCCTATGTGTTGTAAATTCTAATCTCTGCCTGTGGTTAATGAGACAAGGTTAGGTATGTTAAAGGGGATTAAGTTATGTTTGTTATGTTAATGAGGCAGGATTAGGGTCATATGCAACACCCTTACTCAGGTCACAGCCCTGATTTGAGGTAAGTGGAGTTTCCCTGGCCTGTGGCCTGCATCACCTTTTACCTTACAAGAGATAAAAGGAGAGATAAGCAAGTTGAGAGAGAGGGACCTCCTACCACCAAGGAAGAAGAGACAGAGCAGACTGTATCTTTTGGACCTGGGGTCCTTGCACTGAGAGACTCCTGGGCTGAGGGGAAGATTGATGCTAAGGACATTACTCCAGAGCCAACAAAGAGAAAAAGGCTTCTTTTGGTGCCGGCGCCCTGAATTTGGACTTTTAGCCTATGAAAATGTGAGAGAATAAATTTCTGTTTGTTAAAGCCATATACTTGTGATATTTCTGTTACAGCAGCTCTAGATAACTAAGACAGAAATTTGGTACTGGGAGTAGGGTGCTGCTCTAACAGATAACTAAAATGTGGAAGTGGTTTTGGAATTGAGTAAAGGCTTAAAGAGTTTTAAGATGCTTAATAGTAAATGCCTGGAGAAATAGAAGATTTTTATCAGATGCTGCAGTCTGAAATTGATCGAACATGCAATCAAGATGCATTGATAATTACTGGTGATTTTGATGTGAAAGTTGGAAACAAAGAAGCAGGATCAGCAGTTGGAAAATATGGCCTTAGTGATAGAAACAACGATGGAGATCAAATGATAGAATTTTGCAAGACCAATGACTTCTTCATTGCAAATACCTTCTTTCACCAACATAAATGGCAACTATACACGTGGACCTCACCAGATGGAACACACAGAAATCAAACTGACTACATCTGTGGAAAGAGATGATGGGAAAACTCAATATCATCAGACAGAACAAGGCCAGGGGCTGACTGTGGAACAGACCATCAATTGC
Source organism: Loxodonta africana (assembly GCF_030014295.1). Taxonomy (NCBI): domain Eukaryota; kingdom Metazoa; phylum Chordata; class Mammalia; order Proboscidea; family Elephantidae; genus Loxodonta; species Loxodonta africana. Next base: position 158,992,298 of record NC_087344.1, on the reverse strand, counting down.
TCATATGCAAGTTCAAGCTGAAAATGAAGAAAATCAGGGCAAGTCCACGAGAGCCAAAATATGACCTTGAGTACATCACACCTGAATTTAGGGACCATCTCAAGAATAGATTTGGTGCATCGAACACTGGTGACTGAAGACCGGATGAGTTGTGGAATGACATCAAGGACATCATATATGAAGAAAGCAAGAGGTCACCGAAAAGACAGGAAAGAAAGAAAAGACGAAGATGGATGTCGGACGAGGCTCTGAAACTTGCTCTCAAATGTCGAGCAGCTAAAGGAAAAGGAAGAATTGATGAAGTAAAAGAACTGAACAGAAGATTTCAAAGGGCAGCCCAAGAAGACAAAGTATTATAATGACATGTGCAAATAGCTGGAAATGGAAAACCAAAAGGGAAGAACACACTTGGTGCTTCTCAAGCTGAAGGAACTGAAAAAAAAAAAAAAAAATTCAAGCCTCAAGTTGCAATAGTGAAGGATTCTATGGGGAAAATATTGAATGATGCAGGAAGCATCAAAAGAAGATGGAAGGAGTATACAGAGTCATTATACCAAAAAGAATTAGTCCATGTTCAACCATTTCAAGAGGTAGCATATGATCAGGAACCGATGGTACTGAAGAAAGAAGTCCAAGCTGCTCTGAAGGCATTGGTGAAAAACAAGGCTCCAGGAATTGATGGAATATCAATTGAGATGTTTCAACAAATGGATGCAGCACTGGAGGTGCTCACTCATCTATGCCAAGAAATGTGGAAGACAGCTTCCTGGCCAACTGACTGGAAGAGATCCATATTTACGCCTATTCCCGAGAAACATGATCCAACTGAATGTGGAAATTATAGAACAATATCATTAATATCACACGCAAGCAAAATTTTGCTGAAGATCATTCAAAAATGGCTGCAGCAGTATATTGACAGGGAACTGCCAGAAATTCAGGCCGGTTTCAGAAGAGGATGTGGAACCAGGGATATCATTGCTGATGTCAGATGGATCCTGACTGAAAGCAGAGAATACCAGAAGGATGTTTACCTGTGTTTTATTGACTATGCAAAGGCATTTGACTGTGTGGATCATAACAAATTATGGATAACATCGCAAAGAATTGGAATTCCAGAACACTTAATTGTGCTCATGAGGAACCTTTACATAGATCAAGAGGCAGTTGTTCGGACAGAACAAGGGGATACTGCATGGTTTAAAGTCAGGAAAGGTGTGTGCCAGGGTTGTATTCTTTCACTATACCTATTCAATCTGTATGCTGAGCAAATAATACGAGAACCTGGACTATATGAAGAAGAACAGGGCATCAGGATTGGAGGAAGACTCACTAACAACCTGTGTTATGCAGATGACACAATCTTGCTGGCTGAAAGTGAAGAGGACTTGAAGCACTTACTAATGAAGACCAAAGACCACAACCTTCAATATGGATTGCACCTCAACATAAATCAAACCAAAACCAAACCCAGTGCCGTCGAGTCAATTCCAACTCATAGCGGCCCTACAGGACACAGTAGAACTGCCCCATAGAGTTTCCACGGAGAGCCTGGTGGATTTGAACTGCTGACCCTTTGGTTAGCAGCTGTAGCATTTAACCACTACACCACCAGTGTTTCCCCTCAACATAAAGAAAATAAAAATCCTCTCAACTGGACCAATGAGCAACATCATGATAAGCAGAGAAAAGATTGAAGTTGTCAAGGATTTCATTTTACTTGGATCCACAATCAATGCCCATGGAAGCAGCAGTCAAGAAATCAAAAGATGCATTGCATTGGGTAAATCTGTTGCAACAGACCTCTTTAAAGTGTTGAAGAGCAAAGACGTCACCTTGAAGTCTAAGGTGCACCTGACCCAAGCCATAGTATTTTCAATCACATCATATGCATGTGAAAGGTGGACAGTGAATAAGGAAGACTGAAGAAGAGATGCCTTTGAATTGTGGTGTTGGTGAAGAATATTGAATGTACCGTGGACTGCCAGAAGAACGAACAAATCTGTCTTGGAAGAAGTACAACCAGAATGCTCCTTAGAAGCAAGGATGGCGAGACTACATCTTACATACTTTGGACATGTTGTCAGGAGGGATCAGTCCCTGGATAAGGACATCATGCTTGGCAGAGTACAGGGTCAGTGGAAAAGAGGAAGACCCTCAACAAGGTGGATTGACACAGTGGATGCAAAAATGAGCTCAAGCATAACAAGGATTGTAAGGGTGGCTCAGGACCGGGCCACACGTTCTGTTGTGCATAGGGTCACTATGAGTCACAACTGACTCGACGGCACCTAACAACAACAACAACAATAGTAAATGCCTAGATTGCCTTGAAGAGACTGTTGGTGGAATTACGGACGTCAAAGGCAATTCTGTTAAGGGCTCAGAAGGAAGTGAGGAGAGCTGTAACACCAGAGACAGCACAGACTTTGGGAAACAGTTGCAGAGAAACAGCAGCAACAGAACCAGGAGACTGGCACTGGATAGTGCAGGAGGTGACCTAGAGAAAAAGAGAGCTGAATGCCTTTGGGCAGGAGGCTTGCTGGCAGAGTGTGGCGCCCCAGGCAGACACTTGGCAGAGCTAGGCTTGTTGACTCACAGAGCAAGGCAGCTGAGTGCCTTCAGGCTGATGCTTACTGGCAGAGTAGGGTGACTCTGAGCACTTATTCTCAAATGGTTAATATATACAGTGAGCTCAAGTTTGTCAGGAACCCACCCGAACATGCAAGCTACATTGCCTCCTTATGTTGTTTCTACAAAGGTTGACCACAAAGCCCTTTTACCTTGTTTCCTAGGAATACATACCTGATTTTTTCTTAATTGTTCAGAGGAAGGGCTTACATAATGAGTAATATTTATACCCCTTAGGCTGATGTATGAGGAGGCAAGGAGATGTGGTATATAATTTAAATCATTCCCTATCTGCGGCTGAAATGTCACATTAGACATTCATTTCTTCAGCTCATGAAGGCTTTTCAGGAAATAGCTTAAGGAGAAGCAACTGCTCTTGAACTATGAGGAGGAGTAAATACATATTGATTAAGCACCCAAATATCAAAAATTAAGACATTTTCCCAAAGACCACATGGTAATAGCGGAGCTAGATTTAGAACCAGCCTTTCCCTAACCTCTCTACTTACAATTAGTTGAAGACCATGATCAGCTAACTCCTGAGGGTATTTGTCCCTTGGATTGATTTACAACCCTGAGAGGTAACCCACAAGAATGAAGTTCAACATGAATTTGGTCCAGGTTAGTTGCCTGGAGGAGCCATAAAACAGTGGCCAAGAGAGGGGACAGCTAAGGGAAGGGAAAATGCCCTGAAGGAAATTCACAAGCTTGGCAATACTCCTCAAGCACCACCGGCCTTCTCTGCTCCGGCTTCTGGGAAATCTTATGGGGTTTTCATTTTTCTTCTCAAATAAACATCACCTGCTAGTTCTAGGATAAACTGAGTGTCTAGGGCCTCCAACTCTACCACTGGAATACCAAGGACACAAGATATGTCATCTGTGCTCATGGACTTGGCTGTGTTTCAATGACATACTTTCTTGTCCCCAAAGAGTTTTTCTTCTGCACTATTGTTCCAACTGAAGTTCTTGTTTATGAGCCTCCTAGAACTGGATTTCCTGTCACCAACCACATTTCAGAGTTATTTACCACAGCAGGCTCACCATCTCATGCCCATTCTTCCAAACAAGAAAGCACAGAGCCATTCAGCACCTTCACACCTCAGTCCAACCATCCTTTTTCTCAACGATTTCACTTACTTTTCCATTGGTACTGGAAAATCCTCACCCATTATATCATTGATTTATCCTCTCCCTTCACTCCCATTCTTTTTCTTCTCTCCTTCTGAATTCTCATCACTGTCCAGCATTCTAGCATTTACAAAAACATTTAACATACATTATCTCACTTGATTTTCACAATCTTGTAGGACAGGTGAGGAAATTGCTATTTTCTCTATTTTATTATTGAGAAAACTGAGGCTCAGGAAGTGAAGTAACTTTCCCAAGTTCATATACGACCAGAACCCAGGATTCTCAAGTACCAGTCCAGTGCTCTTTCTACTAGATACATTACAGATCAGGCCCAAGATGTCTGCCCTTTTTCTCAAAGCCAGCCTTTGTGCTCTACTGGCTACTTCCTTCCCACCATTTCCTCCTATTCTCTGACATTCATTCCTGACAGACAAACTTGCTCAGTGCCTCTGCAAACCTTTCCTCAAATGTTTTGCAGCCCCTCTGAGCTTCATCTGGAACCAGGGTCCTAGACTATCCTCACTTCCCAGCTCCCCAAGGCCTTTCCCAGCTTTCTAGAGCAGCTTCTTGAATTCCTTTTCTTCTTGGAAAACTGCAGTGGCTCTGAAGGGTTACTCCACAGCCACCTCTATCTCCCCTATCCTGACTTATTCTTTTGGATCTCAGCATAAATGTCATTTAATTTGGGAAGCCCTCTGTCATGGATTGAATCGTGTCCCCCAGAAATATGTGTCAACTTGGTTGGGCCATGATTCCCACTATTGTGTGGTGGTCCTCCATTTTGTGATTGTAATTTTATGTTAAAGACGATTAGGTTGGGATTGTAACACCCTTACTAAGGTCGCATCCCTGATCCCATATAAAGGGAGTTTCCCTGGAGTGTGGCCTGCACTACCTTTTATCTTACAAGAGATAAAAGGAAAAGGAAGCAAGCAGAGAGTAGGGACCTCATACCATAAGAAAGAAGCACTGGGAGCAGAGCGCATCATTTGGACCCGGAGTTCCTGTACTGAGAAGCTCCTAGTCCAGGGGAAGATTGACCAGAAGGACCTTTCTCCAGAGCCTACAGAGAAAGAAAGCTTTCCCCTGGAGCTGACTCCCTGAATTTGGACTACTAGACTGTGAGAAAATAAATTTCTCTTTGTCAAAGCCATCCACTTGTGGTATTTCTGTTACAGCTGCACTAGATGACTAAGACACCCCCTTACCCCAACTTCCTACACTATATTAGGTTCCCTAGCATGCCACAGAGCCCTGGTGGTACAGTGTTTAAGAGTTTGGCTGCCAACAAAAAGGTCAGCAATTTGAATCCACCAGTTGCTCCTTGCAGACAGTGTGGGGCAGCTCTACTCTGTCCTATGGGGTCACTATGAGTCAGAATCAGAATTGACACGACGGCAACAGGTTTGGGTTTGTTTGTTTGTTTGTTTGGTAACTTGCCACACTCTTCCTTCATAGCTATTATCATGTTGTTGTTGTTGTTAGTAGTTGTCAAATCAGCTCCAATTCATAGTGACCTTATGTATAACAGAACAAAATGTCCCTCGATTCTGTGCCATTTCATGATCATTGATATGTTTGAGTTCATTGTTGTGGCTCCTATGTAGTGTCTTCCAACCTATATTGGGCAATGTTTTGTTGTGAACCATAAGGTTTTCATTGGCTAATTTTCAGAAGTAGATCACCAGGTTTTTCTTTTTAGTCTGGAAACTCTGCTGAAGCCTGTCCACTATAAGTGTCCCTGCGGTATTTGGAATAGCTTCTAGCATCACAGCAATATGCAAGCCACCACAGCAGGACATAGGAACAGATGGGTCATAGCTATTATCGTAACATTTAGCAAGTATTTGTTAGTCTCTTCCAATTATAATAACCACAGTTAATATTTATTGAGCCCCTCCTTGTGCTTACTGGAAACCCTGGTGGCGTAGTGATTAAGAGTTCAGCTGCTAACCAAAATGTCAGCAGTTCAAACCCACCAGAGGTTCCTCGGGAACCCTATGGGGCAGTCCTACTCTGTCCTATAGGGTCATTATGAGTCATAATCGACTCAACAGCAGTGGATTTGGTTTTTGGTTTTTGCAGTAAGTGTTCATCTGTTTTATTTAATCCTTATAACCCTATAGGGTAGAAGAACACATAATCAGATAGGACAATACTTCTTACCTACTAGTAATTCCTCAACTCCTAATATAGTGCCTGGCACACAATGGGTACTCATACCTGTTTGTTACATGAATAAACTCCTTTTGACCCCAAATCATTGAAACTTGCTACTCTCAAGACACATCTTCCTGGAGAGTACACAAAATTCTCCAGTTATGTTGATTGTGATCAACATCTGAGGGAAAGCCCATGTTAATATCTGCTGTTCATCTAGTCATTCAACAAATATTTGTTGAGCCCATACTAGGAGCCAGACACCTGCTAGGTACTGGGGCAACAATGGTGAATAAGATCGATGTCCCTGCCCCTCCCTCCCTTAAGAGCTACAGTGTAGCAAGCAAGAAACACAATTTAAGAGGCAATTATTTTAAAAAATAACAAATCTTACTGAAGAAGTGCGAAGTGCTAAGGGACTCCATTATAGGGACACCTAATCTAGTTCAGGAGCTCTAGTGGCGCAGTGGTTAAGTGCTACGGCTGCTAACCAAAAGGTCAGCAGTTTGAATCTACCGGCTGCTCCTTGGAAATCCTATGGAACAGTTCTACTCTGTCCTACAGGGTCACTATGAGTTGGAATTAACATGACAGCAATGCGTTTGGTTTTTAATCTAGTTCAGGGAGTCAGACAAGACTCTCTAGAAGAAATGATATCTGTGCTGGATATTCTAAAAATTTGTAAGGTATTAGTGGTTTCTTTTCTTCATGAGATATATGTTAAATTCAGTGCTTATTTGGTTATTTCTCCTTTTCTTGCATCTTTCTTGTTCAGTATAATACATTTCAGATTGCCAACTCCCACAAAGACTGATCCTTTTTATCCAATGACCAGATAGATATAGAGTATTGAAAGATTCCTTTTTATGATGGCGATGATAATGGTCACGATGATGGTGATAAAAAAAGAAGGGGAGAGATGGAAATCTTTCTTTTCTCCTGCCACCCAATTCCATATAAATAAAGGTGAAGTTAGGGTCATAGTTCTACTTTGGATTTCCTGGACGAGCCAGAAAATGTGGATGTCCAATATGAGATTCAGATTATGCTCTCCAACCCTCTTGCTCACACTTCAGTCCAGATAGAACTGAGCTAAAATGAACAGGGGCAGCCTTGGTCAGCAGAACTCAGAGGCTTCCACCAGAACATGTTGGGGGAGAAGTGATGGAGCCAGAGGATGCATGCAGCTCACATGGATGCATCCCACCTGGCCAATGGGCAGCCTGAGAACCTGAGTGGACAGCCATCCTCCAGTACTAGGAGGAGAGAGTCAGCCAGTCAGAGGCCCAGCTTAACCCCCATTGATACTAGCTTGGTACTGGATCTGTGCAGAGAAGGGACACAACATGCTAACAGACCAGCTCCTGGCTAGCTTATCTCTTTCTCCTTCTAGCCTCCATTACCTTCCACAATCACCACTCAGCAACAACTGCTTCAAAGTCGAAGCTGCAGCAGCCACAAACCCCATGGCCTGATGTCAGTTTTGCTCAGTTCAGACAATGTAGACATTTGTATTGCCACCTTTTCGTCTCCCAATCATTTTGTTAGACTTTCCTTCAGGAGGAGGACCCTTTAAGCATTCTAACTGTTCAGAGTGTGCTGAATGGAAGGATTTTTCCAGGAGCCAGTGGGATGGGGGTTGGACAGGGAGCAGGTCAGTGTGTCCTCAGTGGCCTGCTGTGGTAGTGACCAGCAGGAGACCTGGCCTGGAAGTGGGCAGAGGCAAGAAAGGTATCCTGGGAAGGGGCATGTGGGACCATCAACCCTCCTGCTTCTCTGCAGGGGTTCCATCTCAAGCTTCCCCTCCCAAGGTGGCCCCTGTCCTGTAAGTTTGGACCAAAGTCCCAGCCCTTTTGAAAGTAGGATGTCAGCACTATGATTATTAGAAATTGTTCTGTGTGCCTGTCATCCTGCCTGACCTCAATCTCCTTGCTTTGGATAATCCAGTCACTCATCCCTTCCTTAGTACGTATTCCAACAACCTCTTAGTAAGTTCCTTCAGGGGTCTTTGTGTTCCAGGTGCCCAAGGAATTTTTTCAGGGGAATGGGTCTGAGGATTGTACAACAGAGCAAACTGAGGGAGGGACAGACTAACTATTTCTCTGAGTGTAATGTGAATCTGAAGTTTTTATTTGATTTCCAATTCCTCCTCTCTCAAAACAGATCTCTTTTACCTTGCTGACTGCATGTAGCTAACGAAATTTGTGCTAATTAAACTCAATTTCTAAATTGGCCCAAGAATAACTAAAGCACAGGAGAGGGTTAATCTACCATCGGAGATCAAGGCTGTGCCCCAAACAGTCTGGGACCTATCTGGGCTAAAGTTCTAGAAAGGATAGCCAGTATTTCCCTGCCCTGCTATGGCCTGTTCTTGGCCTATAGAAGACTGTCCAGCAAAGAGATACCGTACAGTTCAGCCTAACCTTGAACCTGACACCCAGCCCAATCCTGACAATAAAATATTTAGAGGCAGTTTACTGGACCACAGGTCATGCTCAAGACGTGCTGAGTTTTTCTTAAGTGGCTGAGATGTTTGGGCTACAGAAGTGAGGGCTACAGAAGGTCACCTGGGCAAATTTTAAGGAATGCAGGTCCCAGAACTCACTATCAGACATTTGAGTTTTTAAAAAAAGTTCCTCCCAGATGATTCTCATAATTAGCAAAGTTTGGGAACCATTTTAAAGAGAGGATGGAGAGCCACAGAAGGCCTGTTTCTACCCATCTGGGCTTTGCCATTTATTTGCTGCTCAAGCTTGGGACAAAAATTAAAAACACTCACAGCCTCAGTTTCCTCATAAGAAGAAATCATAATACAGGGTTATGATGATTATTGCTCACTAGATGATTTTCCCCCCTTTTCCTTCTCCCCTCCGCATCACTAACTCATTATCTACTCCCCTGGGATCGAAGTAGCCATAAGACTGTTTCCATGCATATATTAGTGAACTGAAGAAAAAGAAAAGGCCAACATTTTTCTGAAATTGTTGACAATGAATTCTCAATATTTGGTATCCTTTTGATTCTCTTTCTTATATATGACTCAATGCTTAGAACTGTGTCAGATACATGTTATGCATTTTAAAAGCATTTGCTGAATCAATCAATGGTTTAACAAAGTTATGTAGAGAAATCAGGGTGAAGTTGTTATCGATGAGTGAATCAACCAAAAATATCATCTTACGTTTTCTGCCCATAATTTTTGCTCATGTCCTTTGAATCCTCCCATTCCACCACCTTCCATATTCAACCAGTCAACAGATCTGGTTAATTCTACTTCCTAACTATCTCTTCAGATTGTCTTCTCCCTGCCAAACCCTTTGCCTCTTCCTAGATCAGGCTGGGGGATATCTTGTCTACTGCTCCAGCCTCCTAATTAAACTCCCTACCTTCTAGCATTGCAGGGCACATTTGACAAACATCAGCCTTCAAAACCTAAATCAGACCCTGCTGCTCTCTGCTTAAAACTCTTCCGTGGCTCCCCATCTCTATAGAATGGTTCCCAAACTTGGCTAATTACAAGAATCACCTGGGAGGAATTTTTAAAAACTCAAGTATCTGACAGTGAATTCTGGGACCTGTATTCCTGAAAATTTTCCCAGATGACCTTGATGATCAACCAGATTTGGGACTCTCCAGTTTACAGGTTAAAACCCCAACTCTTTTGCACATTATTGAAGGCTGTCCATGATTTATCTATACTCTGCCTTCCTCTTCAATATCATTTCATGCTTTTCTCCAAATCTTGAATTTTATGCTCTAGCAATGCTGAATGCTGGTAGCTTTCACACCCATGATGTTATTCCATCTCTCCACTCCTTTGAACATACTACCCCTTCTGCCTACAATGCCCTTCTCTACCTTGCCCCATGATGAATTCCCATTTACCCTTTCAACTTCCAACATGAACTGATTCCATTTGTATAAAGTTCAAAACAGGCAAAACTAAGCTGAGCTGTTGGGAGTCACTGGGTGGCACAAATAGTTAAGTGCTCAACTACTAGGTGAGAGGTTGACAGCTCAAACCCACACAGAGGTGCCTTGGAAGACAGGCCTGGTGAACTCCTTCTGAAATATCACAGCCTTGAAAGTTCTAAGGAGTACAGTTGTCTTCTGCAATATACGGGGTGGCTATGAGTTGACTCAACAGTGGCTAAGAACAATGACAACAAGCTAGGCTGTTAAGAGTCAGGACAGTGGTTAGCCCTTGGTGACTGGGAGGGAACAGGAGTAGGGCTTCTGGGGTGCTAGCCATGTGTCTAGATCTGGGTGCTGGTTACAGAGGCTTATTCCAATTCATCAGACTATACACTAATGGCTTGTACATTTTTTGTGTATGTGTTGAACCAGCTCAGATGGTACTTCATCCAGAAAGCCTTCAGGGATATCTTCCCTCCTTAGTCTTAATTCTGCCCTTTTTCTTTTGCTGCTATGCCTATTCTAACCTTCTTTCTTGGTATTCAGCACTCTGAATTATAATTGATTGAAATATCTGCCTTCCCATCTAGACTGTGAGCACCTTGAGGACAGGATCTGAGAGTCCCCAGCACCTGCCTGGTGCTCTCACACAGGGCTCTGCAACTGTGTGTGGTTGGAGTGAATGAAAAAATGAATGGAGATGCAATGAGCTTCACCGTAATGCCATTTGCTCCTCTTTCTTTTCTTCCTATTGAGAATACACAAGGTTGTGCTATTAACCTGCTTTTAACCATCCGGGGAAGGCAATTAAAATGGTCTCCTTCCCTGTGCCTGAGAAGGACTGCCTGGGCTTCCCACAGCATGGTCTCCAGTCTCCACAGGCCCTGTGGCCCTCTGCTGAACTCTCAGTCCCGAGCCAGGACCTGCTTTTCTGCTCTCATCCCTTGTAAACACCACAGCCCAGCAGGGTTCCTGTGGGATCGCTGAGTTAGCATTGCTCACTATCTTCCATTATTACTTAGCAGGAGAAAACATTCTGCTGTTCCAGGCAAGTCATAACAACAACAACAACAACAAAAAGACTCTTAGGACTAGGAAGGGTTCCTGGAGCCACTTATGAGCTAAAAGCAGATTCATCATTTAGCATGGCTATAAAGTTGGCAGAGTTTTCCCAGGATATCCTCTACCCTTTCTGCATCTTTCTCCACCTTCACCCCTCTCTTCTCACCTCTGTTCCCTCAGGAGACCCACTTTCTGCAGACTCCCAGGTTCTTAGGCTGTTTTCACCTCTTCTTACTAGTCTTTGGTAGAGGATCAACAAAAATGAGGGAAATCCTCAATGAGACGGATTGACGCAATAACCACAACAATGGACTCAAACATACCAATGGTCATGAAGATGGCACAGGACAAGGCAAAGTTTTGTTTTGTTATACGTGAGATTGCCATGAGTTGGAGGCAACTCAACTGCAACTAACAACAGTAACAACATAGCTCAGCATGTGTGTACGGGGAAATCAGAAGGAGCTCGGGTGTAGTGAGAAGAGCTCTAGACCTGGAATCCTAAAGTCAGGGTCTCAGTTCTATCTCTGTCACCCACTGTCCTTAGACAAGCCACTCCATCTCTCCTGTCCTCAGCCTTCTTAGATATAAACTGAGACAGGAGCATGTCTACAACACAGGATTGTTGTGAGCACTCACAATGAGATGAGGTGGTGAAAATGACTTACAAACTGTAACGTTCCATGCAAATGTGAGAAATATTCATAGTAGTATGAGCAGAAGTTTCAGGGAACAGTTACGTATAAAATCTTATGTCTTAAAGAAGTTTCAAATGTCACTGACCAAGCTGGGGAGAAAATGTAGATCAGGTGGCTTCCCAGTAGGAGCGCTCCAGGACAAAAGGAAATAGTAATACAAGAAAGAACACTCTCATCTTCCAGGGAGCTCTATTTCCACATTTAGAACCTCTTTCCTCACTGGTTTGTAATAAGCCCATTCCTGAGGTCCAAGGTTCTTTCACTGCTTAGGAAGGGATATTCCTCAAAAGCTTAATTGAGGCTCCAGCCTCATTCAGTGGACACTGCTGATGGTCCATGCCTTCTGCTGTCATTCTAGGGGACTGATAAAATTCCACACAAACATTTATATCACAGGTGCTCCGGCAAGACTGAATGGGCAGGCAACATACTTCTGTCAATATGTCATCTCATTGGATTGCAACAGTCAAAGTGAACTTTGAGAAGCCTTAAGGTTATCAAAGAGAAGAAAAAGAAAAAGGAAAAAACCTCCTCTGAGTTAACCATGAGAGGGTGTGTATGCTCAAAGATTCCGGGTGAGATTGTGGGGTAATTGCAAAAGGCTCTCAGTTGCATACATTCCTATGATGTGGCCTGTGTGTCCCTTAAGCATCAAGGGGGAAGCAGATGATGTTCATTGCTGAATGCTCAAAGCAACTGATGCCGTGCCCAGTAGCGTTTGATGGATTTAGGATTGAGTCCTGTTTCTGCCATTTATTCACCGTGTGAGTGATCCTGGGAAAGTTATCAAGTCAGGTACCATATACTAAGTATTCTCATTTGTTACATAGAAATTAAAATACATGCTTCATAGTGGTGTTTTTTAATTAAAGGAAGATGATGCATGCAAAGTGTTTAGCAGTGTTTGGCACCCAAAAACTCAAGGAAGTTATTTTAATACTCTGTTTCAGAACTAATTTTCTAACAAGTGGTTATTTACATGAACCTAGATGTTGGTAAAACTCAAGTTGGTTAAATGCCACTACTGTTCTCCCATGATCCATCAGGAAAGAAACGGGGGGTCCTCCACCAGAAAAATGAATTAAAGATTATGATTTTTTCATCACTCCATTCCGAGCATGGTCTAAGCAGAAGGTGAAAAAGTCACCTACAAAAGACAGTCATAAGAATAAGCTTGGACCACTTGGCAGAAATCATGCAGGCAAGAAGGCAATGGGATGACTTATATAAAAAATTTAAGGAAAAAAATTGCCAGCCAAGAATCATATATCCAGCAAAACTGTCTCTGAAATATGAAGATGAAATTAGGATATTTCCAGTTAAACAAAAGTTTAGGGAATTCATAAAAACCAAGCCAAAACTACCAGAAACACTAAAGGGAGTCCTTTGGTTAGAAAAATCAATATCAGATATCAACCCAAGATTAGAACACTGCACAGAGCAATCAGATGTCATCCCATACAGGGAAATCAAAAAAATAAATAAAGATAAAAATGAGGCTCAAAACACAGCAAAGGGATATTATTATGTAAAAAAAGTTAACATTAAAATAGTAAAGAGGGACTAAGAAATGTAGTCATAGGTCTTTCATATGGAGAGGAAGACAAGCCAATACAAAGAAATGAAAGTTAGGTTTAAATTTAGAAAAATGGGGGTAAATAATAAGGTAACCACAAAGGAGACAAACTATCCTACACATCAAAATAAAATACAAGAAAAAAATAGAGACTCAGCAGAAACAATATCAACAACAAAGAATATGAGGAAAAGACAATATATAAAGATAATCTACTCAGCAAAAAAAATTAAGTGAGAAAAAGAAACTGTCAACAACACACAAAAAAAGACATCAAAATGATAGCACTAAATTCAAACCTATCCATAATTATGCTGAATGTAAATGGACTAAATGTACCAATAAAGAGACAGAGAGTGGCAGGATGGATTAAAAAACACAATCTGTCTATACGCCGCCTACAAGAGATACACCTTAGACTTAGAGACAAAAACAAACTAAAACTCAAAGGATGGAAAAAAATATATCAAGCAAACAACAAGCAAAAAAGAGCATGAGTGGCAATATTAATTTCTGACAAAATAGGCTTTAAAGTTAAATCCATCATAAAGGGTAAGGAAGGACACTATATAATGATTAAAGGTATAATATACCAAGAAGATATAACCATATTAAGTATTTATGCACCCAGTGACAGGGCTGCAAGATACATAAAACAAACTTTATCAGCACTGAAAAGTGAGATAGACAGCTCCACAATAATAGCAGGAGACTTCAACACACTACTTTTGGTGAAGGACAGGACATCCCGAAAGAAGCTCAATAAAGACATGGAAGATCTAAATGCCACAATCACCCAACTTGACTTCGTAGACATATACAGAACACTTCACCCAACAGCAGCCAAGTATACTTTCTTTTATACTGCGCGTGAAACATTCTCTAGAATAGACTATATATTAGGTCATAAAGCAAGCCTCAGCAGAATCCAAAACATTGACATATTACAAAGCATCTTCTCTGACCATAAGGCCATAAAAGTAGAAATCAATAACAGAAAAACCAAGGAAAAGAAATCAAACACTTGGAAACTGAATAATACCCTGCTCAGAAAAGACTGGATTATAGAAGACATTAAGGATGGAATCAAGAAATTCAGAGAATCCAATGAGAATGAAAACACTTCCTATCAGAACCTTTGGGACAGAGCAAAAGCAGTGCTCAGAGGTCTATTTATATCAATAAATGCACACATCCAAAAAGACGAAAGGGCCAAAATTAAAGAATTATCCCTACAACTTGAACAAATAGAAAGAGAGCAACAAAAGAAACCCTCAGGAGCCAGAAGAAAGCAAAGAATACAAATTAGAGCTGAACTAAATGAAATAGAAAACAGAAAAACAATTGAAAGAATTAACAAGACCAAAGGTGGTTCTTTGAAAAAATTAACGAAATTGATCAACCATTGGCCAAACTGACCAAAGAAAAACAGGAGAGGAAGTAAATAACCCAAATAACAAATGAGATGGGTGATATTACAACAGACCCAAGTGGAATTAAAAGAATCATATCAGATTACTATGAAAAATTGTACTCTATCAAATTTGAAAACTTAGAAGAAATGGGTGAATTCCTAGAAACACACTACCTACCTAAACTAACAAAAACAGAGGTAGAAAAATAGACCCATAACAAAAGAAGAGATTGAAAAGGTAATCAAAAAACTCCCACACACAAAAAAAAGCCCTGGCCCGGACAGCTTTACTGCAGAGTTCTACCAAACTTTCAGAGAAGAGTTAACATCACTACTACTAAAGGTATTTCAGAGCATAGAAAAGGATGGAATACTCCCAAACTCATTCTATGAAGTCAGCATGTCTCTGATACAAAAACCAGGTAAAGACACACAAAAAAAGAAAATTACAGACATAAATCACTCATGAACTTAGATGCAAAAATCCTCAACAAAAATCTAGCTAATAGAATTCAACAATATATCAAAAAAATAATTCACCATGACCAAGTGGGTTTCATACTAGGTATGCAGGGATGGTTCAACATTAGAAAAACAATCAATATAATCTGTCACATAAATAAAAGACAAGAACCACATGATCTTATCAATTGATGCAGAAAAGCATTTGACACCCATTCACGATAAACACTCTCAGCAAAATAGCAACAGAAGGAAAATTCCTAAACAGTATACCAGTGCCGTCGAAAAAGGGCATTTATACAAACCCAACAGCCAACATCATCCTAAGTGGAGAGAGATTTGAAACCATCTCCACTGAGAAAAGGAGTCAGACAAGGATGCCCTTTATCATCACTCTTATTCAACATTGTGCTGGAGGTCCTATCCAGAGCAATTAGGCTAGATAAAGAAATAAAGGGCATCCAGATTGGCAAGCAAGAAGTAACAGTATCTCTATTTGCAGATGACATGATCTTATACACAGAAAACTCTAAGGAATCCTCAAGAAAACTACTGAAACTAATAGAAGAGTTGAGAAGACTATCAGGATACAAGATAAACATACAAAAATCAGTTGGATTCCTCTACACGAACAAAAAGAACATCGAAGAGGAAATCACCAAATCAATGCCATTTACAGTAGCCCCCAAGAAGATAAAATACTTCGGAATAAATCTTACCAGAGATGTAAAAGACTTATACAAAGAAAACTACAGTACACTTCTGCAAGAAACCAAAAGAGACCTACGTGAGTAGAAAAACATACCTTGCTCATGGATAGGAGCACTTAACATTGTAAAAATGTCCATTTTGCCAAAAGCGATCTATAGATTTAATGCAATTCTGATCCAAATTCCAACATTTTTTAATGAGATAGAGAAGCAAATCACCAACTTCATATGGAAGGGAAAGAGGCCCTGGATAAGTAAAGCGTTAGTAATGAAGAACAAAGTGGGAGGCCTCACTCTACCTGATTTTAGAAAATATACCACCACAGTAGTCAAAACAGCCTGGTACTGGTACAACAACAGATATATAGACCAATGGAACAGAATTGAGAATCCAGACATAAATCTGTCTACATATGAGCAGTTGATATTTGACAAAGGCCCCAAATCGGTTAAGTGGGGGAAAGACAGTCTTTTTAACAAATGGTGCTGGCATAACTGGATATCCATCTGCAAAAAAATGAAACAAGACCCATACCTCACACCATGCACAAAAAAGAACTTAAAATGGATCAAAGACCTAAATATAAAATCTAAAACGATAAAGGTTATGGAAGTAAAAAGAAGTACAATGTTAGAAGCCTTAATACATGTCATAAACAGTATACAAAACATTACTAACAATGTAGAAGAAAAACTAGGTAACTGGGAGCTCCCAAAAATCAAACACTTATACTCATCCAAAGACTTCACTAAAACAGTAAAAAGACTACCTACAGACTTGGAAAAAGTTTTTAGCTATGACATTTCCAATCAGCCCCTGATCTCTAAAATCTACATGATACTGCAAAAACTCAACTGCAAAAAGACAAATAACCCAATTAAAAAAATGGGCAAAAGATATGAATAGACACTTCACTAAAGAAGACATTCAGGTAGCTAACAGATACATGAGGAAATGCTCATGATCATCGGTCATAAAAGAAATGCAAATCAAAACTACAATGAGATTCCATCTCACTCCAATGATGCTGGCATTAATCCAAAAAACACAAAATAATAAATGTTGGAGAGGTTGTGGAGAGACTGGAACACTTACACACTGCTGGTGGGAATATAAAATGGTACAACCACTTTGGAAATCGATTTGGCACTTCCTTAAAAAGCTAGAAATACGATCCAGCAAATCCCACTCCTTGGAATGTATCCTAGAGAATTAAGAGCCTTTACACGAACTGATACATGCACACCCATGTTCATTGCAGCACTGTTTACAATAGCAAAATGTTGGAAGCAATCAAGGTGCCCATCAACAGACGAGTGGATAAATAAATTATGGTGTATTCACACAATGGAATACTACCTATCGATAAAGAACAATGATGAATCCATGAAACATTTCATAACATGGAGGAATCTGGAAGACATTATGCTGAGTGAAATTAGTCAGTTGCAAAAGGACAAATATTATATGAGACCACTATTATAAGAACTCGAAAAATAGTTGAAACAGAGAAGATAATATTCTTTGATGGTTACGAGAGCAGGGAAGGGAGGGAGGGAGAGGGGTTTTCACTAATTAGGTAGTAGTTAAGAATTACTTTAGGTAAAGGGAAAGACAACACACAATACAGGAGAGGTCAGCATAACTGGACTAAAATAAAAGCAAAGAAGTTTTCTAAATAAACTGAATGCTTTGTAAGCCAGCGTAGCAGGAGCGGGGGTGTAGGGACCATGGTTTCAGGGGACAACTAAGTCAATTGGCATAATAAAATCTATTAAGAAAACATTCTGCACCCCACTTTGGAGAGTGGCGTCTGGGGTCTTAAACGCTAGCAAGCAGCCATCTAAGATGCATCAATTGGTCTCAACCCACCTGGACCAAAGGAGAATGAAGAACACCAAGGACACAAGGTAATTACAAGCCCAAGAGACAGAAAGGGCCACATAAACTAAAGACTACATCATCCTGAGACCAGAAGAACTAGATGGTGCCAGGCTATAATCGATGACTGCCCTGACAGGGAACACAACAGAGAACCCCTGAGGGAGCAGGAGAGCAGTGAGATACAGACTCAAATTCTTGTAAAAAGGCCAGACTTAATGGTCTGACTGAGACTAGAAGGACCCCAGTAGTCATAGTCCCCAGACCTTCTGTTGCCCCAAGACAGGAACCATTTCCAAAGCCAACTCTTCAGACAAGGATTGGACCGGACAATGGGATAGAAAAAGATGCTGATGAAGAGTGAGTTTCTTGGATCAAGTAGACACTTGAGACTTTGTTGGCATCTCCTTGCTGGAGGGGAGATGAGAGGGCAGAGGCGGTTAGAAGCTGGTGGAATGGACAAGAAAAGAGAGACCGGAGGGAAGGAGTGAGCTGTCTCATTAGGAGGAGAGAAATTAGGAGTAGATAGCAAGGTGTATATAAATATTTGTATGAGAGACTGACTTGATTTGTAAACTTTCACTTAAAGCACAATAAAAATTAAAAAAAAAAAACACATTCCCTGATCTCAAGAAACTTAAACTCTAGTGGGAGATTATAAAAAAAAGTTGACTATGACCCTAGGAAAAAAGAAGAAGTTAAGTGCTCCAAATGAGCTGCAAGTCAAGTGCTCTGGGAACTCTGAGGGAGGAGTTGTTGCCCAGCATAGAGGAAAGATTCAATGTTATGCTGGAAATGATGTCTAATGGACCCAGTGAGCAATGGGCAAAGGGGAAATGCTGCAGCCCCCAGCCACAAAGCAGTGCAAAGCAGCCTCCTGTTGGCCCCCTCCACATCTGCACCTCCCCTGCGCTCCCCAGAGGCTCTGTTATGAACCCTGCCTTTAGCCAAGCCAGGCCCAAGAATCAAATGTCCGGCTCCTCCCAGCATTCTCAGCCTTGCCTCTCTCCACTGAATTCAGGCCAAGCATTGATTTTCCTGCAGTGCCAACATGTCACACCACCTTGCAAAGCCAGCATCTTATGGGCTCAGCTAATCACCCCCAATGGATCTTAGGCAGGAGTCTCAGACTGCAGGAAAATTGGTTCAGTTCTGAGCTGTGTTGTGACTAATCTCTTCCACCATTTATTAGATAGGGATCTTGTCAGTAGGGAGGCTTCTTTTGCTCTGCCTGGGAAGTAGAAGAGGGAGACGGACAGGGAGGGCAAAAGATGAAGGGGTGAGATATATAATAGCATCAAAAATTTTATCAAGAGACGTAGAATGCCCAGCAGTTGATCGTAACATCTGGGACTTCTCAGTTTTAAGTTTCCTAACATGCTAGTATTTGTGGTCTGTCGCTAAAGTGGTTCAAGGCCTGTGGAAGATATGATCTCATCGGCCCTGGGGGCTGCTCTGGGTCAGGAGCACACGAGTGGCTCAGGGGTATGGCAGCCCCCTAAGGCCTAACCTGGTTACCTCAAGGCAGGGGAGCGCAGGCGTGATGCACCAGTCAGATGACATGCCGGAAGCACTGTGGTTTAGGATGGGAGGCCTGGATTTGGATCTTGGCTCTCTACACGATCAGACATAAAGCTGTGGATAAATCAGTTCATCTTTGTGAATCTGTTTCTCATCTTTAAAGTGGGAGTATTATTATCTATTCTGACAAGACTGTTCAGAGGACCTTGAGGAGGCCGCATAACCTCTCTGTGTCTTAGTTTTCTCATCCGCAAAATTGTCGTTGTTACGTGCTGATGAGTCAGTTCCAACTCATAGCGACTCTGTGTACAACAGAACGAAACACTGCCTGGTCCTGACCCATCCTCACAATCATCTTTATGCTTGAGCCCATCTTTGCAGCCACTGTGTCAGTCCATTTCCTTGAGGGTCTTCCTCTTTTCACTACTTTGCCAAGCATGATGTCCTTCTCCAGGGACTGGTCCCTCCTGATGACATGTCCAAAGTATGTGAGACGAAGTCTAGCCATCCTTGCTTCTAAGGAGCATTCTGGCTGTACTTCTGAAAAATAACACCTGCCAAATATGTTTTTCCGGGGTTCCTGGGTAGTACAAACAAATAACGTGCTCAGTAGCAAGCCAAAATGTTGGTAGTTCGTGTCCACCCAGAAGCACCTCAGACGAAACGCCCAGTGATCTACTTCCAAAAAATCACCATTGAAAACCCTATGGAGCACAGTTCTACACTAACACACATACATGGGGTCAAGCTGACTCGATAGGAAGTGGGTTTTTTTTTTTTTTTAATCTCATTTAACCTGTTTGTCCTGCTGTACAATTGCCCTCATTTTACAAGTGCAGGAACTGATTGAAGGAGGCCTGAAATTACAGACTCCAAGTCTTACCCTGTAAGGTGATATTTTAGTTGTTTTGTGCTGCTATTTTTTTTTTTTATATAAAGGAACTGGGTACTGCGTACAACGGAAATACCACAGTGGGTGGCTTTACCAAACAGAAATTTGTTTTCTCACAGTTTGGAGGCTAGAAGTTTGAATTCAGGGTGCTGGCTCTAGGGAAAGGCTTTCTCTCTGTCAGCTATGTAGGATGTCCTTGTCTCTTTGAGCTTCTGGTCCTGGGTGATCTTCATATGGCTTGGCATCTCTCTTTCCCCATCTCTGCTTCTTTTGCTTGCCTGTTAAGACACACCCTATGCTAATCCTGTCTCATTAACACAACAAAGACAACCAACTCCCAAATGGTATTACAACCACAGGCATAGAGGTTTGGATTAGCAACACATATTTTAGGGGGACACAATTCAATCCATAACAGGTGACTTGCCACTCTTGTTTCTGTGACATTCACTTGAGACCAGAACCCACCGAAGTACGTAAATGTTGTCTGTGTGGCCTACCCAGCATCAATGCTAATTTCCCAAATGGAAGAGAGCTGATATCTGGAGACACGCTAAGAGCAGCCTGCAGAGAACTCTGGAGCTTCCCTGGTGTGGTCGTGTCAGTGGGAAGGAGGGGAGAAGAAGAGAAGGAAAGAACCACAGTTTTCTCCCACGGAGGAGAACTGGAGGCTCCACAGCCCGCCTTCAGGCCAGAAAGGCATCTTTTCTCTCAGGACAGATGGGCTCAGCAGCAGATTCCTGAGATTCCACACAGGGCTTTCCTGCCAGGCACTACCCTCCTGATCATTCCAGGCCAGGCCGCCCCAGGGCAACCACTCACCACTTGCAGATGGAGCCCTGTCTCAGTCAGTCAAGGCTGCTGAGCTCATTTGATCTGGCTGCTTGCTTGGGCCCAGCCCTCAGGTGGGCAAACAAGTGTTGTAGAGGAAAAAATATTACATAGTAAAGCAAAAAGAAAGTTTTATTCGGCATAAATTCAAAAAGACAAAAGTGGGAAGCGGGCAAGCATGCTGCCAGAGCCATGTCTGCCCTACGAGGAAGGTTACAGGATTATCAGTATATATTATCACAAAAACGGGTAGAATCTTTGAAAGCTTCACCTTTTCACAAATTGGCTAGAAACTGTGATCTTACCTTTTGAATTGCCTTTCTTAACAATCATTGGTATAAAACCAAAAACCCAAACCCAGTGCCATTGAGTCGATTCCGACTCATAGCGACCCTATAAGGACAGAGTAGAACTGCCCCGTAGAGTTTCCACAGAGCGCCTGGCAGATTCGAACTGCTGACTCTTTGGTTAGCAGCTGTAGCACTTAGCCACTATGCCACCAGGGTTTCTGATCATTGGTGTAGGTTTCAGTAACTGACAGTCAGGAGGGTCTTCATTGGTACAACAAATTTCGCTTCACTAAATGTTAATAAAAAAAGATAAGAGTGGAAAGTCTTCTGCATTCTGTTTCATTGGCATTATGTGAAAAGTTCCCTAAAAGATATTTTTCTTCCCTAAAAGGTAGTTTCTAAGATTGTCCCATCTATTGTCTTTATTTCAGGGCCCAGTTGTTGTGTCCTTGTGAGTCCTTGTGGGCCCAACTTCAGCTGGGTCAAATTCTCTATGCTCAAGAACAGGAAATAATAATTCCGATATTATTTTCTAAATCACAGGGCAGGAGACATTGAGGTGGAAGTAAGGGCAGGGAAGGCTAAAGGAGGGTGGAGAGAGAGCAGAGGTAAGGGGAAGGGAGATCAGACAGCAAAAACAGAAGCTAAACGTAGGTGCCCAGACAGGGCCAGAGTCTAGGCCCTGCTGTATCTCTGGATGCGAGAATGGGTAGGCCGAGTTTTGGGGTGGAAATGAGAGTCCATTCCAGAGGAGGTAAGTCTTTAAAACAGCCAGAAACGAAATTGGCACACCTGCACCATGCATGAGGTCCAGACAGAGCAAGATGAGAGGCTCAGGCCAAGACTCAACGCTGAGTGTCTAGATCCCAAAAGCCTGCATATGGGAGGTGTGGAGGGGGTGGGAGGAGGCTGGGAGGGTGATTAGGAAGCAAGGCTAACACCTTCCCTGAGAATCCCTACCTGCAAAACTTGAACTGGGGCAGGGTTGTGCCTCCAAAGCAGAGTCTTGAAGTAAGTGCTGATCCCTTCCTCTTTGCCCTGAATGATGCGCACACTTCAGCCCTCCCCACCTATTCTTCAGGAATAGCCCACAAAGTCTGCTTCTTTGGGCTCAGGCTCCAATGTGGACTGTCACATTGCCGGAGCTTGTTTGTAGCCTCCCCTCAAAGGAATATCTAGATCCATGGTTATATAGCCATTCCATCGGCAACAGTGTAGATGATCTAGTATTTATCTCATAGCCATGCTCAATCAACAGAGAAAGAAAACAAACACTTGAAGTGATGCAAAAAAAAAGAAAAACAGAGACAGATACGCAAAGCACCAGAGGGTGGCTATTTTAGTCAAACCAAATAATCCTAGTTTGCTGCCAACAGAACAAGGCCTGGTCTTGAGCAAAATGGCAAAAGTTATCCTCAACCTAAACTACTTTCACCCAGTCTCAGCATACAGACACACCATTGTGGGCCTCACTCCCTGCCTCCATGCTGACAAGAGCCCAAAACTCACATGGGGCTCTTGCTGCACAACATGCTCTACCCCATACAGTTCCCAAGCTCCAGACTTTCCCAACCCAGGTGACCACTCCCACAAGAATGAACCCATTCCCCCCTTACCCCTTGTGATGATTAAGTTTGTGTATCAACTTGGCTGGGCTATCATTCTCAGAGGTCTGGCAATTCTGCAATGATGTAGGTTGACAGTTATGCTATGATTTAGTTATCCTCCATTTTGTGATATAATGTAATCACCTCCATGATGTAATTTGATGTGATCAGACAATCCGTTGTAAAAGGAGTTTCCTCAGGGATGTAGCCTGCATCCAATATATATGAAAGTCTGGCAAAGCTCACTGACCTTTGCTCATTCTGGATCCTGCATCCAGCTCATCATCATCTGACCTCCAGTTCTTGGGACTTGAGCCAGAAGCCTACCATACTGACTGCTGCTTTTGTGATTCATCAGCCCCTGCAGCTGCATGAATCAGGAGAAACCTCCAGCCTCATGCCTGACCCACAGACTTGGGGCTTGCAAGCCTTTACAACCTCTTGAGCCATTTCCTTGAGATAAATCCCTCTCTCTCTCTTTCTATACACATGCGCATTTCACTGGTTTTGCTCCTCTAGAAAACCCAGTCTGAGATATTTGGTACCAAGTGTGGTTCTGAGACAGATAGGGTTAACTGAACAAAAGAGCTTTTAAAAGATTATCATCTAAAAGTTGGGTAAACAGGAACCACACCCTATAGTGAGACAGATAGGGTTAACTGTGCTGGTGGAACAAAAGAGCTTTTAAAGAAGATTACCATCTAGAAGTTGGGTAAACAGGAACCCACCCTGTCAACATGAGATAGGACTGGGGCAGCCCGTGAGTTACTATCTCCTTCTTAATGTCTTTCTAGTCCCCTCCTCCTTTGCAGGCTCCATATATGCAGAGGAGCAGAGTGTGACTGCTGTTTGACCTTCCTTAGCCCTCCAAAGACGGTGATATAATGCCAAAGATCAAGTGCGCTTGCGCTATATCCCATAATAAGTGAAGCCAAGAGCTGCCGAGAGGACTCCATCTTGAATATCGGCAGGTTCCATCTTAGATTCCAGGTGCCCGTGCAACCTAATTAACGTATTGCCATTCTGAGAAGTACCCATCCCTTGAAAGAAGCCCACTGAATATTCATTACTCTATTGTCTCCACCGAACCCATATAAGCCCTAGCCTTGCTTCCGTTTTTGAGTCAGTCTTTTGGAGAGGCTTAGATCCCTGCCAACTCCTTTTTCTTGACTCAAGCAAATTAAAGCTTGCTGAAGGTAAAATTTGTATTTTGCATGTATCTTTACTATGGAAAAGACAAGGACCCTTTGTGTCAGATTGGCAACTGGTAACAGTTCTAGAAAAACAAAATTGTAAGGATGAATTTTCTAAATTGGTTTTCAAGTCTGGTTAGTCTTAAAGATATTAATGACTCTGCTTCCGGTAGTAAAGAGGGCACTGCTACTCCATGGTATAAGGTGGCAATAGAAATACAAAAAATACCACCACCAATAGATCAAGTATTGCTGAGACGAGGTTCTGGGTGATCATATGTTTGATACTTTTCTATAATTTTGTCAGAATGAGAAGTATAAGGAGGCTGATTGGTTGGTCCTACTTTTGCTAGAGAAAGTGGTGAAAGAAAGAAATGAGCTCAGGGCTTCAGAGTCATAGCTGAAGTGCTGCATAAACTAAGTTGCCACTTGTGCCCTGAAAGGAAGCCTTATTTCTTGTAGTAACAGAGCTGGTATCGCCAAAACTCAAACCTAGAGTGTTATTGTAAGAGTGGCTGAGTTACACCACCAAATGAATTTTGAACCTTGAATGGTGTATGAGGTTAAAATGAGGGCATTGACTGGGAAGAAATGGGTTCCTGAAACTTGATAGGGGGATATATGGACAGATAATTAGGAAGCTGGGGACATTGAGGCCCTAAATTCCCTTGAATCACTCCTGCCAACAGAAGCAGCCTTCTCACTCCCATCTGGAGAGGTTACTCCATGTTTGTCTGCTAAGGCACTCTTCCCAGTAAAACCATAAGCCCCTCTACCCCCATCTGACGAGATTAATGCACCTGTGTCTGAAGAAATTTTGTCTGAGATATCTCTTGAGGGCAGAGCCTGAGTCATTACCTGGGGAGGCATCCTAGTTCCCCTGAGGCATCACCTGAGGCAGATACCTTACAAAACATTGTTAAATGTTCTCAGAACACATCCCCTCCACCCGTTTTTGCCTCTAGACCTATAAATAGACTTAAGTCCCAGTGAACTCCAAAAGGTGAAGTACAAAGTGTGACCCAGGAGAAGGTATGCTACGCTGCAAAAGAACTGCTTGATTTTTCTAACATGTACAAACAGAAACCTAGGGAATATGTGTGGGAATGGCTATTAAGGTTGTGGGATAATGGTGCAAGGAACATAAAGATGGATCAGTTTGAGTTTATTGATATGAGCCCAGTAAGCACAGATTCTTTATTCAGTGTTTCAGCTCAAGAGGTTAGGAAAGGTTCTAATAGTTTATTTGGTGGTGCAGTGCAGTAAATTACTTAATATAGCCTTCTAGCCATAGTCCTTGTAACTCCCGCCAAAAGACTGGGTGGGACTATGCAGGCGAGGAGCTTGTGGCCCACCAAGTGGATTGGATAGCTTGCTAATAATGTAAATAAGGTGCATGGCACTTATGGGTGTGGGGTGCAAATAAGGTGTATGAAACCCTAATGAGGTGATTGGTCAGTTTTGCCACCCCACTAGGCTTAAAATGAACTATCCCAGAAATGGAAAGAAAGGATCTCACCACTACCAAGAAAGAAGAACCACGAGTGGAGTGCATCCTTTGGACCTGGAACTCCTGCACTGAGAAGCTTCTTGAACCAGGGGACTGAGAGAGAGAGAGCTGTAACAACGAAGAAGCGGTGGCAGAGAAATGGTGGCAGCAGAGACAGGAGAAGTCATGGTGGGCTTACCAGTCCATGGAATGACAAAGGTGCATGTCTTTGGATAGGAGGATTGTTGGTGGAGTAGGGCGCTTGGTGGAACTAGGTTTGTAGACCCACAGAGCTAGAGCTGAGTACCTTTGGGCCGAGACTTAATAGCCAAGTGGGGTGCCTCAGGGCACTTACTGGCAGAGTCAGAAGCTTTGTAACACTGGGGCCAGAGAGAGGCTTGCCTGTGGGCACAGCTGAGAAGAGGCTGTCCTGATGGAAGAACTGTACCCTGAGCATTCCTGAATCTGTATTTTAACCTGTTACTCCCCTAACAAACCCCATAATCATGATTATTGTCTGTGAGTTCTATGTGGCCATTGCAATGAATTACCAAACTCATCAGAGAAGTAGAGTGTTGTGGAAGGGACAGGTGGTGTCAGAATTGGTAGAAATGTTGGAGCCTGGAGGCATGCCTAACCTCCACCTCATATAAATCAGCCTTGAGCTAATGCTGGTGGTGATTCTCTCTCCTCCTTGTGAAGTTGGAGAGGTCAGATGCCGCTCCCAGGCCATTTTTACAGGTTGGTTTGCTGAAGCATGGATTACACAGTGGTGTATGCTAAATCAAGTTAAGTACAAGATCTGCATTGGTATATTGTAGGAGAAGGTATCCAGAGGCTCAGGGAAATTGGCACGTTAGAGTGAATTTATTAGGTTAGACCCACAGACCCGCACGTGGAATGCCAAGGTTACACACCATTTACCACAACAGTGAGGAAAAAATTTTGAAGGGAGTCCCAGCATTCTCGAAGACTGCTTTGATTACTATTTTATGTAAATCAGATTTGACAGTGGGAACTGCCCTGACTGAATTAAGATACCGAACTACGATGGGGTTGATTGGACCCCACAGTGGTAGGGATAAAGTGGCAGCGCTTAATCGACAAAGACAAGATGGGCATGGTTATCATAATGAACAGCAGAGTCAAAGTAATCAGAATGGTCTGACTCAGAGGGACTTATGGTGTTGGCTGCTTAGTCATGGTGTCCCTAGGAGTGAAATAGATGGGAAATCTACTAAACATTTACTTGATCTGTACAAGCAGAAGAATTCCAGCTCAAGTGAGCAGCAATGTAACTCAAATCACTAGAATTGAGAGTCATGGCCCCTCAATCAATTCCCAGACTTGAGCCAGTTTACAGGCCCACAACCCCTTGAATGAAGGTGAAGCCAGGCCCTGTGGAAGGATCCCACTAAACCGCCAAAAATGTATACTGTTAATCTTTGTCTCAGTCTTCCCCAAAGGGATCTATAGCCTTCTACAAGAGTAACTATTCATTGCGGAAAAGGAAATAATCAGACTTTTAGGGGATTACTGGATACTGGCTCTGAACTGACACTAATTTCAGGATGCACAAAACATCATTGTGGCCCACCAGTCAGAGTAGGGGCATATGGCGGTCAGTTTAGTAACTAAGCCTTAGCTTAGGTTGGTCTTACACTGGGTCCAGTGGGTCCCTGAACCCATCCTGTAGTGATTTCCGCAGTTCCAGAATGGATAGTTGGAATAGATATACCCAGCAACTAGCAGAACCCACACGTTGGATCCTTGACAAGTGGAGTAACAGCTATTAAGGTAGTAAAAGCTAAGTGGAAGCCATTTGAACTGCTCCTACCTAGGAAAATAGTAAACCAAAAGCAATACCGCATTCCTAGAGGGATTGCAGAGATTACTGTCACCATCAAGGACTTAAGGATGCAGGAGTGGTGATTACCACCACAACCCATTCAACTCACCTATTTGGTCTGCAGAAAACAGATCTTAGGCAATGACAGGGGATTGTCAAAAATTCAATCAGATGGTGACTCCAGTTGCAGTTGCTGTTTTAGATATGGTTTCATTACTTGAGCAAATTAACACATCTCTTGGTACCAGGTATGCACTTATTGATCTGCCCATTGCCTTTTTTCTCAATTCTGATTTCAAAACCACAAGCAGTTTGTTTTCAGCTGGCAAGTCCAGCAATACACCTTCACTATCCTACCTCAAGGATATATCAATTCTCCAGCACTATGTCTCAATTTAGTCCACTGGGAACTTCATCACATTTCCCTTCCACAAGACATCACACTGCTCTATTATATTGATGACATTATGCTGATTGCACCTATTAAGGAAGAAGTGTCACTGACTCTGGACTTATTGGTAAAATATTTGCATACTAAAAAAAAATATACTAGAGGGTGAAAAATTAATCTGACAAAAATTCAAGTGCCTTCCACCTCAGTGAAACTTCTAGGGGTTCAGTGGTGTGGGGTATATTGAGAGATTACTTCTAAAGTGAAGGATAAGGTGTTACATCTGGCCCCTCCAACAACTAAAAAGGAGGGACAATGCCTACAGGACCTCTTTGGGTTTTGAGGGCAGCATATTCCCTATTTGGATGGGCTACTCCAGCCTATTTATCACGTGATTTGAAAACCTGCTAGTTTCGTGTGGGGCCCAGACCAAGAAAAGGCCCTGCAACAGGTTCAGGTTGCCGCGGGAACCACTCTGCTAGTTGAGTCATATGATCCGGCTGATCCAATGGTGCTTGAAGAGTTAGTGACATATAAAGAGGCTGTTTAGAGTCTTTGGAGGGCCCCTATTAGTGAATCACAGTGCAGATCTTTAGGATTGGGGAGCAAAGCCCTGCCACACTCTGCAGCTAACTACTTTCCTTTTGAGAAACAGCTTTTGGTTTGTTCCTGAGCCTTAGGAAAGAGTGAACACTTAACCATGGGCCACCAGGTCACCATGCAACCTAAGCTGCCCATCATGAACTAGGTGTTGTTTGACCCACAGAGCCATGTAGTTGGACATGAAAAACAACAGTCCATCATTAAATGAAAGTGGTATATACGAGATAGGCCCCAAGCAGGACCAGAAGGCACAAGTAAGTCATCTGAAGAAGTGGCCCAAATGCCCATGGTATCCACTTCTGTCACATTACCTGCCCCCTCTCAGTCTGCACCTATGGCCTAATGTAGAGTTCCTTATGATCAGTTGACTGAGGAAGAGAAAACTCGTGTCTGGTTTTATAGATGTTTCTGCATGATATGCAGACGCCACTCGAAAGTGGACAGCAGCAGCACTACAGCCTCTTTCTGGGAACCCCTTGAAGGACAGTGGTGAAGGAAAATTTTCCCAGTGGGCAGAACTTCCAGCAGTGCACCTGGTTGTTCACTTTGCTTGGAAGGAGAAATGGCCAGATGTGCAATGATATACTGATTCATGGGCTGTGGCCAATGGTTTGGCTGTGTGGTCAGGGACTTGAAAGGAACATAATTTGAAAATTGGAGACAAGAAGATATGAGGAAGAGGTATGTGGACATAGCTCTCTGAATGGGCACAAGAAGTGAAGATATTTGTGTCTCATGTAAATGCTCACCAAAGCGTGACTTCATCAGAGTGGGATGTTAATAATCAAGTGGATAGGGTGACACATTCTATGGAAACCAATCATTCTCTTTCCCCAGCCACTCCCATCATTTTCCAGTGGGTTCATAAACAAAGTGGCCATGGGGGCAGAGATGGAGGTTATGTGTGAGCTCGGCAACATGGACTTCTACTCACCAAGGCCAACTTTGCTACAGCCACTGCTGAGTGCCCAATCTGCCAGCAGCTGAGACCAACACTGAGTCCCTAATATGGCACCATTCCTTTCAGTGATCAGCCAGCAACCTGGTGGCAGGTTGATTACACTGGACCTCTTCCATCAAAGGAAAGGCAGTGTTTTGTTCTTACTGGAATAGTCTCTTACTCTGGATACAGATTTGCCTTTCTTGCACGCAATGCTTCTGCTGAAACCACCATCCATGGACTCACAAAATGCCTTATCCACTGTTGTGGTATCCCACACAGAATTGCCTCTGATCAAGGGACTCACTTCACAGCAAACGAAGTGCAGCAATGGGCCCATGCTCATGGAATTCACTGGTCTTATCATGTTCCTATCATCCTGAAGCAGCTGGATTGATAAAACTATGCAATTGTCTCCTAAAGACACAAACACAGTGCCAGCTAGGTGGCAATACTTAGCAGGGTTTGGGGCAATGTTCTCCAGGAGGCTGTATATGCTCTAAACCAGCATCCAATACATGGTGCTGTTTCTCCCCTAGCCAAGACTCATGGTTCCAGGAATCAAGGGGTGAAAATGGGAGTGGCACCACTCATTATTACCCCTAGGAACCCATTCATAAAATTTTTGCTTCCTGCCCTCACAACCCTATGCTCTGTGAGTCTAGAGGTCTTAGTTTTAAAGGGAGGAATGCTCCCACCTGGAGATGCAACACAGATTACATGAAACTAGAGATTAAGAATGCCATCTGGCAACTTTGGGCTCCTCATGCCTCTGGGTCAACAGGCAAAGAAGGGATTTACTGTATTGGCTGCTGTGATTGAACCTGACTACCAATGGGAGATCAGATTGTTGTTACATAACGGAGATGAAGAAGATTATGTCTGGGTTACAGGAGATCCCTTAGGGCATTTCTTAGTACTACCATGCCCTGTGATTTAGGAAAACCACAGCAACCCAATTCTGATATGATTACTAATGGACCAGACCCTTCAGGAACGAAAGTTTGGGTTACCTCACCAGGCAAACAATCACGACCAGCTAAGGTGCTTGCTGAGGGCAAAGGGAATACAGAATGAGTGGTGGAAGAAGGTAGATTTAAATACCAGCTAGACCACATAACCAGTTATATAAATGAGGACTGTAATTGTTATGAGTATTTCTTCTTGTACATCAAATTTTTTTCTTCAGTTATAAAATATAAGATGTAAACCGGGCTAGTGCATTTTAGGTTGTACATATGTTACTTGTATCATGTTACTTTGTAGTTGTTTTTATTTAGAAATTGTGTATGGTTTTAGATGTGTACAGGTGCCAAGTTGATAAGGGGTAGACTGTGATGGTTAGGGTTGTGTGTCAGTTTGGCTGGGCAATGATTCTCAGTGATGTGGCACTTATGTAATGATGTAGTTAGGCAGTTATGCAATGATGTAGTTATCTTCCATTTTGTAATATAATGTAATCACCTCATCATGTGAGCTGGTGTGATCAGACAATCAGTTGTAAGGGGAATTTCTTTGGGGGTGTGGCCTGTGTCCATCTTGCTGGCTTTTACTAGTTCTGAATCCTGCATCTGGCTTGTCATCATCTGAACTCCAGTTCTTGGGACTTGAGCCAGTGGCCTGTCGTGTTGCCTGCCAATCTTTGGATACATTGGCCTCTGCAACCTGTGAGCCAACACCCTGCCATTTTACCTGCTGATCTTGGGTTTATCAGCACCTACAGCTATGTGAGTCTGGAAAAGCCTCCAGCCTGACACCTGACCCACCAATTTGGGACTTGCCACCCTCTACAACAATGTGAGCCATTTCCTTGAGATAAATCTCTCTCTCTCTGTATATATATATATATATATATATATATATATATATATATATATATATATATATATATGCATGTATGCTTCACTGGTTTTGGTTCTCTAGAGAATTCAGCCTAAGACACCCCTCTGCACACATATTCCAACAGCTAAACTGTGAATCTTTCAGGGAAGTGAAAGAATATTAACTACCTGAGCTCCCACTACAATCTGCATAGTGTTTTATAAGTGTTGTATCATCAACCCTTACAGCTACCCTTGGGGGTAGTTGTTGAATTCATTGTTTAAAAAAAACAACCTGAGTACAGCGAGGTTAAATAACTTGCCTAAGATTATACAGCAAAAAGCATCAGAACTAATTAATACCTAAACCCCCCCCCCCTTTTTTTTTTTAACTTGGCTACTCCTAATTTTTCAGTGTTTCTAAAAGCTACACTAAGTTAGATTGCTGTTGTTAGTTGTGGTGGCCTTATGTATAACAGAATGAAACGCTGCCTGGTCCTGTGCCATCTTCATGATTGTTGGTATGTTTGAGTCCATTGTTGCAGGTATTGTGTCAGTCTGTCTCATTGAGGGTTTCCCTTATTTTGCTACCCTCTATTTTACCAAATATGATGTCCTTTTCTAGTGATCGGTGGGGACAGGTTTTATTCAGTTGTGCATGCCCAAGAGCTGGCCTAGTGCCCAGTAGGTAACAGGTGCCAAATAAATGTTGTTGAATTAATAAATAAATGAATAAATGAATGGATGGATGAATGAAAAAATGGGTATGTTGAAATAAACTTTAATGATCATATATTAAGGTGTGAGTCTTCTCAATAACATCTTTATGTATTTATATTCTGAAGATAATTCTGAAACAATGGTCTCATGTTAGTTTGTGCCTTCCTTACCAGTTGTATAAAAACGGAAGCTTGCTCAAACGAAAATTCCAGGATTGAAAGGAGACCCACAAGGATTGAGCATGAGGAACAGTTGTTGAGATTTGCAGAAAAGAGAGCATTGTGTGTTCAAATATTTGAAGGCTGGGTAGGAGAGGATGTTGCTCCAGCCCGTTAGAACTAGGATCGAAAAAATGAAATGGTAGTGGCACTGATTTATCATGAGCGTGTTCTATTCTGTACATTCATTCATCATTTTGGGGGGCACCTCCAGCAAGTGAGGCAAAATCAGAACTGTCTAAAGAAGGAATCTTTTGTCAATTGTGATGTCTCTTTAAGAAAAAGAATATAAAATTGTTAGGGCTTCTCCTAGGACCTTGAAAAAGGTCTGTACACATGAGGGGCCCTGAAGCTTTACTACCTTCTCAGTAAATCCACCTCTGGTTCAAGGTCCCCTCCACCCTGTTCATGCCCTCCCCCATAAGTAATCTTTTTATTTATTTTATGACTTATGCTTCCATTAAAGATAAAAGGAGGAGCGTAAATATTTATACTCCACTCCTTTCTTAAAGTATCCCTGGTGGCACAGTGGGTTAAGCACTGGGCTATTAACCAAAAGGTCAGCGGTTCAAACCCACCAGACACTCCCCAGGCAAAGATGTGGCAGTGTGCTTCTGTAAAGATTTCAACCTTGGAAATCCTATGGGGAAGTTCTACTCTGTCCTATAGGGTTGCTATCAGTCGGAATCAACTAGATGACAACAGAGTTTTTTCTTTCTTAAAGTGGGGCATTGTTGTTGTTGTTGTTGTTGTTGTTAGGTGCCGTCGAGTCGGTTCTGACTCATAGAGACCCTATGCACAACAGAACGAAACACTGCCCGGTCCTGAGCCATCCTTACAATCGTTGTTATGCTTGAGCTCATTGTTGCAGCCACTGTGTCAATCCACCTCGTGGAGGGTCTTCCTCTTTTCCGCTGACCCTGTACTCTGCCAAGCATGATGTCCTTCTCCAGGGACTGATGCCTCCTGACAACATGTCCAAAATATGTAAGTCACTTTATTCCAACTTAAGTTAACATTATATCCTGGAGGTAAATGCACAGCGATATATAGAATTATTCATTCCTTTTTACAGCTGCATAATACTCCATTATGGGGATATACCATGATTTATTTAACCATTTCCTTGTTGATGGACATTTGATTCGTTTCTAGCCTTTTACTCTCTAAATAGTGATGCAACGAATGGCCTTAACATCATTTCGTTTCATATTTTTGCCAGTATATGTTTGGAATAGATTCCTAGAAGTGGAATTGCTGAATCAAAGGGTCAATGCATATGTAATATTTCTAAATTTGTCAAATTCCCACCTGTCGGTTTTGTAGCTTAAGCTTCTCTTACTGCTGGCCTGTCTCCCCTCCTGCTGCTTCCTCATGCACTGACTGGCCAGGAGTGCAGCCCCATGACCATCTCAGAGTTGCCAGTATCTAGGGACAACTCTAAGAGGAGGGGGCATCACAGAGTCACATAATGGCAGGCTGGGAAGGGTCCTGAGGCAAGATATCTGGAGCACAGGAGTGTTTCTAAACCATCACCTGTGCAAGGCTGCCTGGAGTTTGTAGGCTTTTGTGATACATCTCTAAGTTGGGAGATAGTTAATAACAATATTATTTTTAATAATAACTTGAGAGATAATATGTAACTGAGGAGAATGGGCTAGGTAGGTAGCAGTCTCAGATGTGCCTTTACACCCCCAAGGAGGAAGGTAATGGCCTGCAGACCCCAGGGCCAGAGGAAAGGGGCCTCAGTCCTTCTCTTCAGGGTGGTCCTGTCCATTCCTCTCAGGCAATACGTTCACGCTCAAAAACAAAGCCAGGGAATTGGAAAGTGGCTGCCCAGAACTTAGCTTATTTATAGCACAAACTATAAATATGCTTCCTTCCCGACAGGCCCCCACCCCTGTGAAAATTGTGTGAGGAGAATAACCAGCAGGATGAGCTGTGTTGCCATCTGCGACTCTGTTTCCACAACAAATGCTCTGCAGCTGCCAGGCATCTGTGGGTTCCTGTCAGTGCTGCTCGGTCACTTGAGTTGATGGTATTCAGGGTGCAGCTGGGGCAGGGCCAGTGGAATCCCAGCCCTCTACCACCTCATCCCTTCTCAAGAACAGCTTGATGACAGGACAGCCCTTGGAGGTCACCCTGCGTGCTCCTGAGAGGATAAAAACCAGGTCCATGACCACAAAGTCTGCAGTTCAGCAGGTGCAGAGGGCCCTGGGTATCCCCAGCAGGTGCTTCTGTCCCTTGTCCCACAGTTTGCCACAGCATGAGGTCTCTTTACCCACAGGAGCTTTCAGATCACCGGGGTACAGCAGGGAGCAGCAATTTTCCACTCCAGCACAGGAGGGTCTGCCCAGGTTAGACCCATCAGAAACTGAGGTTAAATACACTTCAAAATATGCCTTCCATCCCTGAAACTATTGCCCCAAGATCATCTTTAAATCTTTAATCAAAAAATATTCTCTGAAGGTCTTAAAAGCTTGTGAGCAGCTATCCAAGATACTCCACTGGTTTCACTCTGTCTGGAACAAGGGACAATGAAGAAAACCAAAGACACAGGGAAAGATTAGTCCAAATTACTGATGAACCACAAGTACCACAGTCTCCATCAGACTGAGTCCAGCACTACTAGATGGTGCCTGGCTACCACCACCGACTGCTCTGACAGGGATCACAGTACAGGGTCCTAGACAGAGCTGGAGAAAAATGTAGAACAAAATTCTAACTCACACACACACAAAAAAAACAGACTTACTGATCTGATAGAGACTGGAGAAACCCCAAGAGTATGGCCCCCGGACACCCTTTTAGCTCAGTAATGAAGTCACTCTTGAGGTTCGCCCCTAAGCAAAAGATTTAAAAAAAAAATGCCATAGATTCCAACTGATAGCAATCCTATAGGACAGAGTATAACTGCCCCAAAGGGTTTCCAAGGAGACTAGACAGGCCCATAAAACAAAACAAGACTAAAGGGGCACACCAGCCCATTGACAAGGACTAGAAGGCAGGAGGAGATAGGGAAGCTGGTAATGGGGAACCCAAGGTCGAGAAAGGGAGAGCGTTGACATGTCCTGGGGTTCGTAACAAGTGTAAAAAAACAATACGTGTACTAATTCTTTAATTAGAATCTAGTTTGTTCTGTAAACCTTCATCTAAAGTACAAAAAAAAAAAAAAAATCCCCTGAAGTCTTCTGAAATACCAAACAATAGCTTAGCTTAACTAATAAAGAATGTCTGCCTTGAGCATTATGCTCTTTTAAGAATTATCTATATGGGATCAAATTGACAACAGCAGTTTGAAAGATTAGGTAGGAACCTTAGGGGGCAACAAGTTTATGTCAACGGGGGAGGAATAACTCAGAAAAGAAGGGTGAGAATGGTTGTGCAACTTGGAGAATGTAATCAATGTCACCAAGTTGTTCGTGTAGAAACTGGTGAATTGGTGTATGTTCTGCTGTGTATATTCTCAACAACAACAAAAATAAAATAACTTATTTTTAAAGTTATAATCATGATTTTTATAGCAACATGGAAATACGGCTTAAATGAAATGAAAAAATAGAATGTGAAATTGTAGCCACATTATGGTTAACAGCAATATAAATATATGTGTATACACATGTTTGCAGACTGAAATAAATCATGCAAAAGTTTAACCAGTGCTCGGAACCAAAAAAAAAAAAATATATATATATATATATATGCCTCACTACTTAGAAAACTCTTAAGACAAATTTTATGCCCAAGCTGTGTCACTGATTCTATTATTTCCAGATCAAGGCTATTGTTTTTAAATTGTTAGGGTCATGCCCCATTAAAAAATATATATACACAGTCAGGTCCCTTATTCTTATTTGCTCAGCATAACTCAGGCAGTGAGCTGTCTGCTCCCTGCACTTCAGACACTTGTAGTCTGTCTACCCACCAACCTAGGAGCTGAAAAAAAAAGGTAGCCAATGGACCCCCACATTCCAGCTGGTCTTACCCTTCTTCTCTGATTCTGGCTCTTTTGCAAATGGGTTGATTTGCCCATAGTCCAAGGAAAATCACCTGGGTAGGGAGATTTTTAGCATGTCACAGACAAGAAAGGGTTTGAAGAAACTATTGCCATGTCTGGAACATGTGACCTTGGCTACTGACTATGAGGTTGGGGTGTTTTGTGTGTGAGTGGTAAAAATGTGTATAACTCAAGGTTTGCCAATTCAACATTTTTTTTACGTGTACAATTTAGTGGTATCAATTACTTAATCATGACGTACAACTATCACCTGTATCCATTGCCAAATTTCCTATCATCATTAACATGTATTCAATGCTTCCTAAACAAAGTCTCCCCTTTCCCACTCCCTCCCACCCCTGGTTACCACTAATAAACTTTGGTCTCTATACATTTACCTATTCTAGATGTTTCATATCAGTGGGATCATACGATATGTGTCATTTTGTGACTGACTTACTTCACTCAGCATAACATTTTCAAGACTCATCCGTGTTGTGGCATGCATCAGGACTTCATTTTTCTTCATGGCTGAGTGATATTCCATTGTTTCTATGTACCATATTTTATTTATCCATTCACCTGCTGATGGATGTTTAGGTTGTTTCAGGACGAGGTGTTTTTAAGACTCTCATTCCTTAAGGGGCAAGAGATATTGGAGATAGAGACCTGGCTTGGGGATTCTAGCAGCTACAATTGGGATCTAAAGCCCAAGTGACAACATTATTTCCTTCCAGTGGTGAGGTCATGTGGATAAAAGAGGAGTGAGAGCCGAAGCATGATCTCAGGAGCTTGCCATCCCCCTGGGTCTTTAGGCTCTTCACTGAGGACTCAGCCGACCCACCATCGTGCCACACCGGCCTAGACGAGCAAACCTTTTGACTCTCTGCCCATTTTGAGCTTGCTCTCACCTCCCAGTTCTCAGGCTCCTGATTCCAACCCCAGTATCCTTTATCTGCTTCTACCTCCTTTGAAATGGTAAATCCCCCAAATCGAGTCTTTTGGACTTCTTAAACAGATCTTAGCACAAAATGTCTTGCTCTAGTTCCTATCACTGAGGACAGTATCTCTATCCCTACAGCTCAACCCCTCCCAATGCTTTGGAAAAGCCATGGGGGGAGTCAGATCTCCAGGTCTTTTGGGGAAGAGACATGTGCATTGAAACACTAGGGCTTCACCCTCAGGGTAGGGGGAAAGGGGAGTGCAGGCCCTGCCGAGAACAAATGTGTGGAGCTGGGCTTCCCGGCTCGTCCTCAGAGCAGAATCCTGGACCTTCAGACCTCACAAGGCTCAAAGGTCAGGGGCTAATCTGAAATTTTAGCTCTGCAGTGAAAAATCCCATGGTGTCAGTGGTGGCAGCTGCACCCTGCGTGCATGCGTGCGTGCGTGCGTGCGTGCTCCTCACCCCTCCCCTCACAGTCCCCTCCCGGGGAAGTGGCTGCCTTTGTCCTCCTAGTCTTTCAGCAGCCACCTCAGCCCTGCCTGTGTCTCCCCCTGTTCCTCACTAGAAGTGGCTATATTTCAGGGTCTCAAGATCACCTTGCCCGAACAGGCGTGGGAAATCTGATTGGTTAACCTGAGGGTGACTACCCTGGCCCAAGTTCTACTTGTCATCCACAATGAATAAATAAACCTCAGGCAAGCCCTCTCCAGTTACTGAAGATCACTTGCTCCAGTGAATCTCTCAGTTGGTTTATTGGTCCCTAAACTTACACCACACCTAAATAGGCTGTGGTCCTTCGGGGAAAATGCAGAAAGCAATGCAGAGCTGCTGGAGTCCCCGTGAGAGGGGCACCCTGCTAGTTCCCTCCTACCTTTCCTCTATAAATATCCCATCCAGAGTACCCTTCCCGTGGCTGAACTGACCAGGACCCACGGGCTTAGAATTTGCTTTTCCAAATCAATCCTGTTGACCCTGGCCTACCAAGTTATTTCCTAACCAGGACCATTACGTCCTGTTAACTTCCCACTCGAATGCCCTGAAGTCCTGCAAAACCTTTCAAACAAGCGCAGCACTGGCCGGGCTGTCAATATTTAAGTGACACGCAAGAGAGTGGGGAGTGCTTCTGTTTATTTTTGGTCAAGCTACTTTGAGAGCCTCTGAATCAAAAAGAGTTGGGCCCGCATCACTATTGTCAATGGCAGAGTTCAGCCTGTCCTCCTGTCAGCTCAGTTATTGTTAGGTATCGAGGAGCCAGTTCTGACCCAGCAACCCCACGTGTAACAGAATGAAACATTACCCAGTCTTGCACCATCCTCACAATTATTGCCATGTTCGAGCCCATTGTGGCAGCCACTGTATCAATCTATTTCATTGAGGGTCTTCCTCTTTTTCTCTGACCCTCTACTTTCCCAAGCATGATGTCCTTCTCCAGGGACTGGTCCCTCCTGATAATATGTTCAAAGTACGTGAGACCAAGTCTCACCATCCTTGCTTCTAAGGAGTAATCTGGACATACTTCTTCCAAGATAGATTTGTTCATTCTTCTGGCAGTCCAGTAATCTCGAGTTATTGCCAGGGTTTCACTGCATAGGGAACTCTGGCCACATTGTGAAGGAGACAGAGAGACAAACATGTGCTCCAGAGCACGGAGTTCCTAGGTAGTAGATTTGAGACCAGAAAATGCGTTTAGAAATCGCACTTCAACAAAGAGAGTCACCACCATTGACAGCTTGGCCTTAGGGGATTGGCTTTCCAGAAAAGTGCCCGAGGTGACGAACTCCCTCCTAAGTCTCAGACAAACTGTGAAGTATCTGGCCTTTTTCACATAATTTTAAAAAATTTTAAATTTTATATACAAAAAACCCCAAACCCATTGCTGTTGAGTCGATTCCGACACATAGCGACCCTGTAGGACAGAGTAGAACTGCCCCATAGGGTTTCCAAGGAGTCCCTGGTGGATTTGAACTGCTGACCTTTTGGTTAGCAGCCCAACTCTTAACCACTACACCAACAGGGCTTCCAAATTTTATGTGTATATATATTCCATACATAAAACAAAAAAATACGTAGTAACACACGTATATATACACACGTGTATGTATATATTTGTAAATGTTGTACACACACACATTTCGTGCTTATAACGTTCCAGACTCTGTTCTAAACACTTGACAAATACTAGCTTATTTACTCCTCATAAAACCCTGTTAACAATCAGTTACAGAGGAGTCAACACTAACTCAATGACGACCTCATATGTGTCAGAGTAGAACTGAGTAGACTTCATGGGGTTTTTAGTGGCTGATTTTTGAAAAAGTAGATCAACAGGCCTTTTTTTCGAGGCGCCTCTGGGTGGACATGAACTGCCAATCTTTTGGTTAGCACCAAGTATGTTAAACATTTGCACTAACCAGGAATTCCAACAACCCTATTAAAATCCGTCACCATCGAGTTGATTCCGACTCATAGTGACCCTATAGGACAGAGTAGAACTACCCCATAGTGTTTCCAAGGCTGTAATCTTTACGGAAGCAGACTGTCACATCTTTCTCCCACGGAGCAGTTGGTGGTTCAAACTCTGATCCTTCAGTCAGCAGCCAAGTGCTTAAACACTGCGCCACCAGGGCCCCTATGAAATACTATTAGTATTCTTATCTTATAGATGAGGACATTGAGTCACAGAGAGATTAAGCAACTTGCCCAAAACTATTCAGCTGGTTAGTGGCAGAGCCAGGATTCAAACCCAGGCAATTTAGCCTGAGTTTGTGATTGTAACCACTGTGCGAAATCGAATGTAAAGTGCTTGGCATATAATAGGTGCTCGGGAAATGGAACGAGGATTAGTATTATCACCTTAGGATAGCCTCCTCTCTTCTGCTTTTTACTATGTTGTTGTTGTTGTTAGGTGTGTTGTTGGGTTGGTTTCTGACTCATAGCAACCCCATGTGACAGAGTAGAACTGCCCCATAGGATTTCTTTAAGCTGTAATCTTTACCAGGGCAGACTACCAGGTCTTTCTCCCCTGGAGTTGCTGAGTGGATTTGAACTTCCAACCTTTCGGTTAGCAGCCAAGTGCTTAACCATTGTGCCACCAGGGCACTGGAAGAATGTAAATAAGCAATCATTTGGTAAACAGCTCATTCTGGTGCAGTCAGGGACACAGAACTACACAAAGGAATTCCAAGTGCATGATCTTTGGCATTTCGGTGTTTACCATTAGCTGGTTTGTCTAAAGATCTACAACAGAGAGTGATTTCTAATTTTGCCAGGGCACAAATCAAAATCCCGTGGACTATTCGGGAGCTACTGTATAGGCGCTGGTCTCTTGGTTAGTGGGGGAGTGAGCCAGACACTTGGTATCTGTCTTACATCACGGGCTCATTACCCTTTACTTGCTGTTGTTCACAGAGAAACTGGTGAATGTAAAAAGCCCATGCTTCTTTGAGGCAAACGGCCCCCATGAGAAAGCCTGCAGGTGCTGATGATGTGAGCAAAGAGATCCAAAAAGTGATTATTCAGTAGAAGTCTTAAGCTAATCAACAAGTAGAACATCAAGTCGGCAGTGGCTCAGATCTGTGCCAGGAATGTGAGCTCCGTACCAAACCGGAGAAGCAGCAGCTTGTGAGTCTCTACAAAGATCCGCCTAGAAAACTGTGTGAAAGCTGAAAAGGTGTGACCTTGAGGTGTAGGATAATTTAAGGGAACAGGAGGCTTGGCCGAGATTATATGCTATAGATGTCTTTGCAATTCTGAGACCTTACAAAGATGTGGGGACGTAACCTTTGTGGATGCAAAGGATCTGCTCTATCTAAGTACTTGGTGGGGTGAGAGTTTGGAGGCAGGAAACTTTTTCTCTTTTTTTCTAGGTCAGAAAGCAAATGGGAGCATCCAGGACCAGAAGCACCACCATAATGGCACAACCTGGGCTAAGACTCTCCATAGTCCCTCCCTGGGCACAGCCACAAGACCAACCCAAACCTCCTCTCCAGCCTCCCACCACCCCAATGCCAATCCAGGCTCCTGCTCCAAGACTGGCAGGTTCCAGTATGGCCACTCTACACTTGGACCCAGATTTCCTGAATTCCCTGCCCTACTTTATCTGCTGCTGCCCCTCTTCAATGTTCCTATGGGAATTTTTCAATATAGAAGGGGACTCGTCAGAACAGCCTCTATTCAGAGCTGATATTTAACTTGTTTAGGGAGCCAGCATTCATGGCATTAGGAAGGAACAGTTAAGAGCAAAGGCATCACTGAAAACAAAAACAACCAGTAAGCTATTTTATGCACCAATGGTCCTCCGCCATTTCCATCAAGCTGCGAACAAATATCCTGAAACTGTTGACTAGCATCCAATTAAGTTAAATCTCTAATTAAAAGAGAACTGGAACTGGCTTAAAAC
Organism: Loxodonta africana; assembly: GCF_030014295.1. NCBI lineage: Eukaryota > Metazoa > Chordata > Mammalia > Proboscidea > Elephantidae > Loxodonta > Loxodonta africana. The sequence continues at coordinate 158,950,952 of NC_087344.1, read as the reverse complement.
CTATCGCATCTAACGTTTGCCAGTCAGAACTTGGTGAAATTGGGGGTTTTACCTGAGTAGCAGCAGCAAATAAAATATTTACAGATCTCAGTAGAAATAAATGTATAGATTATAATTTTCCAGGAAAATGTACATATAGCCATTTCTAATCCACTTGGGTGGATGCTTGATGTCTCAGAGACAGAGAATGTGGCAGGGGCACAGAATGTAGGGGAGGCATCGTTTGTCAGGAAAAGGGATATCACAGCCCAGTGTTTCCAGATGCAATCATTCCTATCTCAACAATAGGGTTGCCAGATGAAATACAGGACGGCAAATACATTTTTTAGTATATCTCAAATGTTACAGAGGTACTAAAAAGGTATTTGCTGTTTACATGATATTTAAATTTAACTGGGCATCCTGTATGTTTATTTGCTAAATCTTTTTCTAACTCATGGCAACCCTTTTTACAACAGAAAGAACACTGCTCCGTCTTGCACCATCCTTACGATTGTTGTTATGCTTGAGCCCATTGTTGGAGCCACTGTGTCAATACGTTTCATTGAGAGACTTCCTCTTTTTCGCTGACTCTATTTTACCAAGCATGATGTCCTTCTCCAGGGATTGATCCCTCCTGACAACATATCCAAAGTATGTGAGAAGAAGTCTCACCAGCCTCCCTTTTAAGGAGCATTCTGGCTGTCCTTCTTCCAAGACAGATTTGTTCATTCTTTTGGCAGTCCATGGTCTATTCAAAGTTCTTTGCCAACACCACAATTCAAAGGTGTCAATTCTTCTTCAGTCTTCTTTATTCATTGTCTAGCTTTCACGTGAATATGATGCGATTGAAAATACCACGGCTTGGGTCAAGCACACCTTAGTCTTCGAGGTGACAACTTTGCTTTTCAACACTTTAAAGAGGTCCTTTGCAGCAGATTTGCCCAATGCAATGCGGCCTTTGATTTCTTGACTGCTGTTTCCATGGGCATTAAGGATTCAAATAAAATGAAATCCTTGACAACTTCAATCTTGTCTTCCTTTATCATGATGTTGCTTATTGATCCAGGTGTGAGGATTTTTGTTTTCTTTATGTTGAGGTGTAATCCATACTGAAGGCTGTGGTCTTTGATCTTCATCAGTAAGTGCTTCAAGTCCTCTCCACTTTCAGCAAGCAAGGTTGTGTCATCTGCATAATGCAGGTTGTTAATGAGTCTTCCTCCAATCCTGATGCCACGTTCTTCTTCATGTAGTCCAATTTCTCTGATTATTTGCTCAGCACACAGACTGAATAAGTATGGTGAAAGGGTACAACCCTGATACACATGTTTTCTGACTTTAAACCACACAGTATCCCTTCGTTCTGTTCAAACGACTACCTCTTGACCTATATACACGTTCCTCATGAGCACTATTAAGTGTTCTGAAATTCCCATTCTTGGCAATGGAATATATAGTTTGTTATGATCCACACAGTTGAATGCCTTTGCATAGTCAATAGAACACAGGTAAACATCTTTCTGATATTCTATGCTTTCAGCCAGGATCTATCTGACATCACCAATGATATCTCTGGTTCCACGTCCTCTTCTGAATCTGACTTGAGTTTCGGGCAGTTCCCTGTCAATGTACTGCTACAACTCCTTTTGAATGATCTTCAGCAAGATTTTACTTGCATGTCATATTAGTGATATTGTTCTATATTTTCCGCCTTCTATTGGGTCACCTTTCTTGGGAATAGGCATAAATATGGATCTCTCCCAGTCAGTTGGCCAGGTAGCTATCTTCCAAATTTCTTGGCATAGATGAATGAGTACTTCCAGTGCTGCATCCATGTGTTGGAACATCTCAATTGGTATTCCATCAATTCCTGAAGCAGTTCTTGATCATATGCTACTTCCTGAAATGACTGAATGTTGACCAATTCTTTTTGGTACAGTGACTCTGTGTATTCCTTCCATCTTCTTTTGATGCTTCCTGTGTCATTCAGTATTTTGCCCATAAAAAAAAAAAACATAGAATCCTTCAAAATTGTAACTCGAGGCTTCAATTTTTTCTTCAGTTCTTTCAGCTTGAGAAATGCTGAGTGTTTTCCACCCTTTTAGTTTTCTAACTCCAGGCCTTTGCACATGTCATTATAATACTTTACTTTGTCTTCTCGAGCTGCTAAATATGCTAAATCTGGCAACCCTAAATTCAAGATATGTAAGTAATACCACAACCTGGGTATGTAGCTGAATGACCAGCAGGGAAAAGAGTCCTAGAGAGGTCCAAGTGCTACAACGCTGTTGTATGAAAATTTGAGCCTCTATTTCCTCATCTTTACAGTGGGAAGTTTTAAAGCACCTAACTGACTGTCACATTTATATACTCAGTAAATAATAGCCATTACTGATACGTTTTGTTTGTTTTTTGTAAAATGTCTATAGTCAGCGAGCAGCACACTGTAGGCCCTCAATATGAGTTAAGGAAAGACAGCTCTCAGATAAGAATAGTCACCATTTGTGAGTACCAGCTGCTAACCAAAAGGCTGGAGGTTCAAGTCCACCCAGAGGCACCATGGAAGACAGGCCTGGTGATCTACTTCCAAAAAAGTCAGCCATCGAAAACCCTATGGAGCACTGTTCTATTCTGACACACGTGGGTTGCCACTGAGTCAGAATCAACTCGACAGTAACCGGTTATTCTATACCAAGCACTTTACAAACATTATCTCACTTAAACCTTATCTCTATTGTTACTACATTTTTTCTCCTTAATTAATTAATTAATTTTGTTTTATTTTTTTGATGGCATGTGTTTTCAGTACTGGAATGCATGCTTACTAATTGAGTGTGTTTAAGTTTTGGATTAGTAATATGGATTTTGAGAAATATAACCTGGTGATACAAGCCACCAGTGAGGCGACTGACACTGTGGTGCCACCGATCTGTGGTATGACAATATACCAATAAGAGCTATATAAATAATTCATTATGGACGCCTATCCATTTTTTGGTTACATGGTGAACCTCTAGTTTTTCCAAACATGACACAGAAAAAACAAAACAAACCCAGCAGGTCTCATGGACTATCACATAGAAAAATCGTCACGCTTGCAAGCCTTATCTCACAGAAATAAAGTAAAAAGTTTACAAAACTAACACATCCAGGAACCATCACCTAATAGAACGCTCAACATACCCAGCAACAAGGCTCCGAGTCTGGCCTGCTGAGCTGGACATATTTCAAAAGGGACCCACCTTGATGCTAAATGCATTAGAACCAGAATAATGCCTTACCTCTGAGGTCCAGAGGCATAAAATGTGGCTGGTATACCATTAACCCAATAGTAATAAAAGCGTTTTAACAATCCTACAAAATAGGTATTTTGTAGATAATTGGAGCTCAGTGAGTTTAACTAGTTTATCTAAAGTTAACATTGCAGGCATACCTTGGAGATATTGTGGGTTCAGTTACAGACCACCACAATAAAGCAAGTCACATGAATTTTTTTGGTTTCCCAGTTTATATAAAAGTCATATTTACACCATACTGTAGACTATTAAGTGTGCAATAGTATTATGTCTAAAGAAATGTGCATACCTTAACTAAAAAATACTTTTTTGCTAAAAAATGCTAAGCATCATCTAATCCTTCAGCGAGTTGTAATCTTTTTGCTGGTGGGGGGTCTTGCCTCAATGTTGATGGCTGATGGCTAATCAGGGTGGTGGCTGCTGAAGGTTGGGGTGGCTGTGTCAATTTCTTAAAATAAGACATCAATGAAGTTTGCCACATGATCGACTCTTCCTTTCATGAAAGGCTTCTCTGTAGCATGTGATGCTGTTTGATAGCATTTTACCCACAGTACAGCTTCTTTCAAAGTTGGAATCAATCCTCTCAAACTCTGCTCCTGCTTTAACAACTAAGTTTATTTAATATTCTAAATCCCTTGTTGTCATTTCAACAATGTTCACAGCGTCTTCACCAGGAGTAGGTTCCATCTCAAGAAACCACTTTCTTTGCTCATCCATAAGAAGCAACTCCTCATCCGTTAAAGTTGTATCATGAGATCGCAGCAATTCAGTTACATCTTCAGGCTCTGCTTCTAATTCCAGTTCTCTTGCTCTTTCCACCACATCTGTAGTTACTTCCTCCACTGAAGTCTTAAACCCCTCAAAGTCATCTGTGAGAGTTGGAATCAGCTTTTTCCAAACTCCTACTAATGTTGATATTTTGACCTCATCCCATGAATCACAAATGTTCTTATTGACATCTAGAATGGTGAATCCTTTCCAGAATGTTTTCAATTTATTTCGCCCAGATCCATCAGAGGAATCACTATCTTTGGGAGCTGCAGTTTTATGAAATGTATTTCTCAAATCATGACACTTGAAAGTAGAAATTACTCCTTGATCCATAGGCTGCAGAATGGATGTTGTGTTAGCAGGCATGAAAACGACACTAATCTCCTTGTACATCTCCATCAGAGCTCTTAGATGGCCAGGTGCATTGTCAATGAGCAGTAATATTTCAAAAGGAATTTTTTTTTTCTGAGCACTAGTTCTCAACAGTGGGCTAAAATATTCAGTAAACTATGTTGTAGACAGATGTGCTGTTGTCCAGTCTTTGTTATTCCATTTGTATAGCACAGGCAGAGTAGATTTAGCATAATTCTTAAGGGCCCTAGGATTTTTGGATGGTAAATGAGCACTGGCTTCAACTTAAAGTCACCATTAGCCCCTTACAAGAGAGCCAGCCTGTTCTTTGAAGCTTTGAAGCCAGGCATTGGCTTTTCCACTCTAGCTATGAAAACCCTACAAGGCATCTTCTTCCAATATAAGACTGTTCGGTCAACATTGAAAATTTGTCGTTTAGTGTAGGCACCGTCATCCATTAGCTTGATCCTCTGGGTAACTTGTTGCTGCCTCTGCATCAACACTTGCTGCCTAGCCTTGCACTTCCATGTTGTGGAGACAGCTTCTTTCCTTAAACATCATGAACCAACCTCTGCTAGCATCAAACTTTTCTTCTGCAACTTCCTCACCTCTCTCAGCCTTCATAGCACTGAAGAGAGTTAGGACCATGTTCTGGATTAGGCTTTAGCTTAAGGGAATGTTGTGGTTGGCTTGATCTTCTATTCAGGCCACTCAAACTTTCTCAAATCAGCAATAAGGCTTTCACTTTCTTATCATTGGATTGTTCACTGGAGTAGCGCTTTTAATTTCCTTCAAGATCTTTTCCTTTGCATTCACAACTTAGCTAACTGCAAAAGGCCTAGATTTTGGCTTATCTCAGCTTCTGACATGCCTTCCTCACTAAGCTTAATCATTTCTAGCTTTTGATTTAAAGTGAGAGACATGAGACCCTCCTTTCACTTGAACACTTAGAGGCCATTGTAAGGTTATAAATTGGTGTGTCTCAGGGAATAGGGAGGCCCAAAGAGAGGGAGAGAGACAGGGAATGGCTGGTCTGTGGAGCAATGGGGACACACACAACATTTATTAAGTTTTCTGTCTTATATTGGTGTGGTTCGTGGCACCCCAAAACAATTACAATAGTAACATCAAAGATAACTCATCACGGACACCATAACAGATTTAATAATAACAAAAAAGCTTGAAATATTTCAAGAATTACCAAAATGTGATACAGAGACACAAAGTGAGCACAGGCTGTTGGAAAAATGGTGCCGATAGACTTGCTGGATGCAGAAGTGCCACAAACCTTCCATTTGTAAAAACCATAATATCTGTGAAGCGCAATAAAGCGAAGTACAATAAAACTGTAAAAGGCAGACCTGGGGTTCAAACTTACTTAACACCAAATCATGTGCTTTTTTCCTGTTATCATTCTCCCACCTAGAACTTGATTTCAGGCAAGTATAATCTTGCTAGAACAGCAGATAATCCTGTTTGCCACAGAACTGGCCTCTTCTTATCCTCTTCTCATAAACAGTTTTCTTCTCTGATTATTGGAATAGTTTCTTTTCCTGTGGGCACATGTCTGCCGTCTCATGATGAAGTCATTGGAAAAATGGGGTTTGCATTTTAGAAACTCACTTTACTGTCAGCTTCGCTGATATGTCTGCTTTGCATAAAATAAGAGATAACTGTAACATTTTAAAATAAAATATATATATATATATATATAGTTCCTTAGGGCAGCTGGCAGGAAGTTAAATGATAACTACAGATTCTTTGCAAGGTTCTATTTTGTCCCATTCTATCCTCACCTCTCCTTCCTTTCTAAAAATCTAATCAGAAAAACCTGTTGCTCTCTTAACCTTACTGGCTTAACTCGTGAGAAGTGAAAGTAAAATGGTGGGTGGGAAGGCTGCCGAACTGGAAAAAGAGAGATCTTTTGGAGGGCAACACTTAAAAGCCAATATCTCTTTAATCAGTGGCGTCACTCAGGTTGGTGTCACCCAGTGTAGTAACTCATAATGTCGCACCCCCCCCATGCTAATTACGATATTGTAGCTAAAACACCATAAAATTTGACAAAATCAGCAACTATAAAAACAACAGTAACAAAAACAACAGTGTGTTCAAACCACGTGATTTGAAGCATCACTGCACTTGGGTAAGGTCTTCGTCATCTAGTGCTGCTCTCACAGAAATACCACAAGTGGATGGCTTTAACAAAGAGAAGTTTATATTCTCACAGCCTAGGAGGCTAGAAGCCCTAATTCAGGGTATCAGCTCCAGGGGAAGGCTTTCTCTGTCAGCTCTGGAGGAAGGTCCTTCTCATCAATCTTCTCCTGGACTAGGAGCTTCTCTACACAGGAACCCTGAGTCCAAAGGATGCACTCTGCTCCCCGTGCTTCTTTCTTGGTGGTATGAGGTTCCCACTCTCTGCTTGTTTCCTTTTCCTTTTATCTCTTGTAAGGTAAAAGGTGGTGTAGGCCATGCTCCAGGGAAATTCCCTTTCCATTTCCATTGGATCAGGGATATGACCTTAGTAAGAGTGTTACAATCCCAACCTAATCCTCTTCAACATAAAATTACATTCACAAAATGGAAGACAACCACACAATACTGGGAATCTTGGCCTAAACAAGTTGACACATTTTGGGGGGACACAATTCGATTCATGACAGGTAATAATGACAGCTCTGACTGTAGTCCATTATAAGGCTCAAAAAGTAAATTAGCATAGAGTTTTAGCCTTGTAGGTATACTGATACATGTAAGCTGGGCTTACAAAATATGTTTTTTGTTGTTATAACTAACTACAGGAATATTTTTTTAAAAATAATAAATTTTTGCTGAAACACTGCACAAAAATTTTACAGACAGTCATTTTGGTGTCACCTCCTCTGATGGTGTCACCTGGTACAGCCCACATACCTCCCCCTCCCCCCAGTGACACCACTGTCTTTAAGCAACATAAGGGATTCTAGTTAGGGGTTCCACCCAGGAAGGAAGAATCGCTCCCTTGGAGGGCAACCACGATGCGTGGAGAATGTAATAAATGTTGTTTCTTACAGGATGTAGACATCAGGGAGACTTGGGGGTGACTTGAGAGCAAGTATCATGCCAACTGTGCCTGGAATGGGAAGTTATGACATAAAGCCAACACAATCTATAAAAAAGTGAAATTTTCATCAATCACATTTAAAATGCCCCCTCCCCACCACACACAATGATTTTGTTAGTTGTCAGAAATGTCAAAATGTGAAACAAGGCCTCAGTTCTGGCCAAGTGTTTTCACTAATCACTTTCCCAGTAGAAATTCACCTTCAACTTCTTTTATTTCTTCATTGAATAAAAATGCCCTAGTACTTTGGAGTCTTTTCCGAATCCTACTTAATTTTGTGTTGTGATGTAATTGTGGATAGAGCAGACGAGGAAGAAGTTTTATCCCTTGGCCCTTAAGACATGCTAGCTGCCATGGACAGTTGTGATCCATAAGGTTTTCATTGGCTGATTTTCGCAACTACAACTCCAGGCCTTTCTTCCTAGTCCTTCTTAGTCTGGACCTGTTCAGCAACATAGCAACACACAAGCCTCCACTGACACATGGGTGGTGGGTACACATAAGGTGCATTGACTGGGAATCAAACCCAGTCCTTCGTGGGAGGTGTGAATGCTACTACTGAACCACCAATGCCTCATCGTACAACAATAAACCCCAAAAAAACCAAACCCACTGCCGTCGAGTCGATTCCAACTCATAGCAACCCTATAGGACAGGGTAGAGCTGGCCAATAGGGTTTCCAAGGAGCGCCTGGTGGATTCAAACAGCCGATCTCTTGGTTAGCAGCCGTAGCACTTAACCACTACGGCACTAGGGTTTAACAATAGTTTGTTGAAAAATACTTGACTAACTCACTGGCTCTGTACTGAACCTTACTCATTTCCCTCTTTCCTTCTCTATGCCTCTCCAGTCTCTTTCACTTTTGCTCTTTTTATTTTGTCAGCAAAATTTATCTTCACTGATTGAACTTCCAGCCCTTATATTGATTATACATGCCCTTTCCAAGTCCTATCAAAGCCAGTTCCACACTCTGACCTTCTCTTGACTTCCTCTTTCATATCACTCATTCTTAGGGCCACTAATTAATAGCCAAACGTCCTGGGGACTCATCCCCTGGACCCATTCGTCAGGCACAAGTGTGGGCCCAGCCCCTGTCTTCTGGACTCATGGATCTGAAATTCGGTCTTTTTAATCACTCCTTTGACTGAATGTAAGCTGGAGAGCTGTTTACATGTCTGTAGGCCCAAGGGGGCTTATTTGCAGAGTACACTTACCTAAGCCGAGCTGGTTATAAGCCCCAGGGGCCCAAAGAGGGCTTCCCAGGCTCTGCAGCAAAGACGCAATTAGGGAGCTGTGGAGAACCATTGTTGCCCAAGTCAGTTTTCAGTTTCTAAAAACAAGCCTTCTGACTGGATACCAAGGTTTTCCCTTGTTTATGTTAGCAGGTTCCTGAGTCTGAGATTTCCCACCGGGGTCAAAGCCTTCACAGAGGAACTGTATTCCTCCTGTGTTTGTGTGTGAGGCAGATACTCAGGTGCCCTCTTGACAATGTCTCCAAGCTCCCTCTCCGGGCCACATGTGAAGAGAGATGCAAATCGGCACCGTGATGTCTGCGGTTTACCAGACATGCCTTTCTTTTAACCCAGTGATTCTACAGCTTCAGGGGCTGCCCTGAGGATTCATGAAGAAAACTGAGATCCCTTTATATCTGGTTTCATTTTAAAGGGATTCTGAAGTCTTAAAAGCTTGGTGCATCGTTGGATACATGGTTGTTTTTGCAAAGGTCAGAGCAAGGAATTATGGCTCTGTTTTTGTTTTTATATTGACATAATCTGTCTAATTCATGCTCCCTGAAATATGACTGGTATGACAGAGAAATATCTAGCACAGAACATTGCTTTGGGTCTTTAGGTTGGGAGTGGTGATGAGTAATACTGATGGAGAACATTAAATACATATATACAATTTTTCTTCATAAACAAGTGATGGTGATAGTGATGGTAGCAGTAGTGATGATGGCAGCAGTGGTAGTGGTAACAAGAGTGACGTGATTGTTACTGAATCCGGAAAGGTGGGTCCTTGTCTGGTGCACTCAAACTTGCCAATTATCTGGACACCAGCCTTTTGAGAAAGAGAAAGTAACTCTATGGCAATGAGCAGAGCAAGGAGCCAGGAGGAAGTTCCTCAGATTTGCCTCACCAAGCTGCAGGGAAGCAGGGTTACATGTGATTTGAGCAGCAAGATGGTGGCTATGTAGGTGTTCTGGGGAGGGAAAACTCTAGAAGGTGGCCAGGAAACAGAAGGTGATGTGGTTCTTGTTGGACCTCTGGCTTCGAAATAGGGTCCAGATGATGGTTTTTCTTCTGATTCGTTCCTCCTATCGCTGTGTCCTCTGTTGAGGTCAATTAGTAGTCAGAGTTGGCCCTTCTGTGCATGTGGGGTGGGCCATATCTGATTTAGGCTAGTTTAAGGACTAATGGAAATTCACTGGCATTAGTAAGGTCAGGTTGCAAAGTGGTGGTGACGGTGGTAAGAGTAATGATGGTGGTGGTGACAGAGGTGAGGTGGAGATGGAGGTGAGGTGGAGATGGAAGTGGTGGTAATGATAGTAGCGTTAATCGTGGTGGTAATGGTAGTAATAGTGATGCTGGTGATAACGGTGGTGGTGGTGGTGATGGTAGGAGTGGTGGCGACAGTGGCAGTACTAGTGAAGGTAGTGGCAGTGATGGTGATGATTGAGAAGATGAGGATGTTGGTGATAGTGGAAGAAGAGGAGGAAGTTGAGAAAGAAGAGGAAAAGGTTAGAAGGAGTGATAGAGGGAAAAAACACATTTCTATCATTATTGCTCCTGGTTCTGAGACTCCCCACCTTTGGCCCTCATAGGAGAACTCCTCTTGGCTTGAAGAATTGCCTAAATAGCATCCCCATCTGCTAGCTGCCCCATTAATCCTGCCTTTACTGACCATTCAAAAGCATCAAGTTTTTGTGGATAATGGCAGGATCTGAAAGGAGTAATACAGTAATTACGCACAGAGCTTCCCAGTATCAAGGTTGCTCACACAGAGTTTGATCATTTGTACAGATTATTACTCTTTAGCTCACCTTGGCAATCTTTAAGTACAGAAAAAAATACCACTGGTGATTATGGCGCTTCAACCCGTTACCTGCTTGAAGAAAATAAGCTTGGACCTTGGAGTCAGATAGACGAGGGGTCAAATTCCAGGTTTCCAACTTCCTGTAACTTATACTCTCTGAGCCTGGTCTTCCTCATCTGTAAAACGGAGTGAATAACACCTACCTGACAGGCTGTGCTGATTAAATGACATTGAGCATGTAATGCACCTAGGATAGGGCCTGACACACAGCAAGTTCTCAATAAATGTCAGTTCCTTTGTTGCTCACACCATTCCCAGGAGGGAGATCCAAGGCGAGGCAATGATGCTTGAGGCAGTTTTATGCTAACTTTTTGCTTCTCCTCATCCTAGACCTCAGCCAGAACTAGTAGCCAGTTCCTGTCTTAAACATTTTTCGTGAGCCACAATTTCACTTAAGAATGATCTTGATTTCTGTGACTTAGGATAACAAAGCTTCAGACATCAAAACAACAGTAAAAGAGAGAAAGAGAGAGAGGGAGGAAATTTAACCACACAATTGGTTGTTTTTTCAAATGCCGCCCAACTGTGTTTTTCCACTAAATGGACTGATATTTTGGTTGACTTAACCATGTGAAATGATTCTATCACTTTTTTTTTTTTTTTTACAGTGTCAGGATGTTTTCCTTGATATCTGGCCCAAGTACTTTCTGCTTATGTCATTCTATTACTCCTACTTATGCCGTCTGGTACCTGAATAAAACATCTTGGTTCCACTACTTGAGTTTGTTCCTTTCAAATATTTATAAACCATAGTCACGATTTCGTACGGTCCATCCTATACATATTTAATTTTTCTTTAAAAACAAGTCCTGTTTTCCTTAAATCATTTATTTCCTCCTCTGAAAGCTTTCCAAATTTGCTTTAGCCTTAAGATGAAGAGATTCCCCTAAGTGGATTGTTATCAGACAGATTCTGAAAGTGGGTGTTCTGGAACCTGGGGTACCAATTAAATGTGTAGAACCCCTGATCTAACCAGCAGTGATTCCGATTCAGGATTCTGGGGTATGGGACACTGGAATGTGCATTTTAATAACCCCTACCCCTTCCACCAGGAAAGCCAGTTGGTTCAGCTCATGGTAACCCCACACGTGTCAGAGGAGAACTGTGCTCCACAGGGTTTTCAGTAGCTGCTTTTTCAGAAGTCGATCATCAGGCCTTTCTTCTGAGGCGCTACTGGGTGGACTCGGAACGCCAGCATTTCAGTTAGCAGCAGAACACATTAGCCATTTGCACTACCCAGGGACTTCCGACCCCTCCCCTCTCCCAGCTCAGGTGATTTTGATGCAGGTTTCCTGCAGACCACACTTGGAGGGATGGTGTCACATCATGGTTGGCATGGTAAAGCAAAATATAAGCCATTGGGTTTCTGCTTCCTAATTTACAATCACATTCAGGACTGTCTTCCTGAGGTTATGCCAAGTTCACCTTGACCAGGGTCTTAGGTGTTCTGAAACCCTTCACTCAAATACTTACATTGTCTTGGTTTACGACTGCAGATGACTAAGCGTACCTATTAGATACAGATTTTGCCATTTTGACTCCTAGAAAGTAATCTCATTTCTCTCATCTCAGGTTCTGGGTCAAGTTGAGGAAGGGGGGCGATTTCACTGCCTCCCCCATGTACCCAAAAATCTAGCAACCTTGCATCCTATATGATTACTATTCACTTTTTTTTCTTAAGAATATGGCTTCATATAATAATAATGATAATATTAAAATTCTTTATATTCATACAGCACTTTGTGGTTTACAAAACACCTCCACTTCCATGATTTCTCTCGACAGCTGTAATGAGGTACCTGTTGTTAGGTGCCGTCGAATCGGTTCTGACTCATAGTGACCCTGTGCACAACAGAACGAAACACTGCTTGGTCCTGAGCCATCCTTACAATCGTTATGCTTGAGCTCAGTGTTGCAGCCACTGTGTCAATCCACCTCGTTCAGGGTCTTCCTCTTTTCCGCTGACCCTGTACTCTGCCAAGCATGATGTCCTTCTCCAGGGACTCATCCCTCCTGACAATATGCCCAAAGTATGTAAGACACAGTCTCGTCATCCTTGCTTCTAAGGAGCATTCTGGTTGTACTTCTAATAAGACAGATTTGTTCGTTCTTCTGGCAGTCCATGGTATATTCCATATTCTTCACCAACACCACAATTCAAAGGGGTCAATTCTTCTTCGGTCTTCCTTATTCATCGTGCAGCTTTCACATGCATATGATGTGATTGAAAATACCATGGCTTGGGTCAGGCGCACCTTAGTCTTCAAGGTGATATCTTTGCTCTTCAACACTTTAAAGAGGTACTTTGCAGCAGATTTATCCAAGGCAATGCATCTTTTGATTTCTTGACTGCTGCTTCCATGGCTGTTGATCGTAGATGCAAGTAAAATGAAATCCTTGACAACTTCAATCTTTTCTCCGTTTATCATGATGTTGTTCATTGGTCCAGTTGTGAGGATTTTTGTTTTCTTTATGTTGAGCTGTAATCCATGCTGAAGGCTGTGGTCTTTGATCTTCATTAGTAAGTGCTTCAAGTCCTCTTCACTTTCAGCAAGCAAGGTTGTGTCATCTGCATAACGCAGGTTGCTAATGAGTCTTCCTCCAATCCTGATGCCCCATTCTTCTTCATATAGTCCAGCTTCTCGTATTATTTGCTCAGCATACATATTGAATAGGTATGGTGAAAGAATATAACCCTGACACAACACCTTTCCTGACTTTAAACTAATCAGTACCCCCTTGTTCTATCCGAACAACTGCCTCTTGATCTATGTAAAGGTTCCTCATGAGCACAATTAAGTGTTCTGGAATTCCCATTCTTCACAATGTTATCTGTAATTTGTTATGATCCACACAGTCGAATGCCTTTGCATAGTCAATAAAACACAGGTAAACATCCTTCTGGTATTCTCTGCTTTCAGCCATGGTCCATCTGACATCAGTAATGATATCCCCGCTTCCACGTCCTCTTCTGAAACTGGCCTGAATTTCTGGCAGTTTCCTGTCAATATACTGCTGCAGCCGTTTTTGAATGATCTTCAGCAAGATTTTGCTTGCGGGTGATATTAATGATATTGTTCTATAATTTCCACATTCAGTTGGATCACCTTTCTTGGGAATAGACATAAATATGGATCTCTTCCAGTCAGTTGGCCGGGAAGCTGGCTTCCATATTTCTTGGCATAAGTGAGTGAGCACCTCCGGTGCTGCATCGGTTTGTTGAAATTTCTCAGTTGATGTTCTATCAATTCCTGCAGCCTTGTTTTTCACCAATGCCTTTAGAGCAGCTTGGACTTCTTCCTTCAGTACCATTGGTTCCTGATCATATGCCACCTCTTGAAATGGTTGAGCATCAATAATTCTTTTTGGTATAATGACTCTGTGTATTCCTTCCATCATCTTTTGATGTTTCCTGCGTTGTCTGATATTTTCCCCATAGAATCCTTCACTATTGCAACTCGAGGCTTGAATTTTTTTTTTTCAATTCTTTCAGCTTGAGAAACACCAAGCATGTTCTTCCCTTTTGGTTTTCCAACTCCAGCTCTTTGTACACGTCATTATAATACTTTACTTTGTCTTCTCAAGATGCCCTTTGAAATCTTCTGTTCAGTTCTTTTACTTCATCAATTCTTCCTTTTGCTTTAGCTGCTCGATGTTTGAGAGCAAGTTTCAGGGTCTCCTCTGACATCCATCCTGGTCCTTTCTTTCTTTCCTCTCTTTTCAATGACCTCTTGCTTTCTTCATGGATGAGGTCCTTGATGTCATTCCACAACTCATCTGGTCTTCGGTCACTAGTGTTCAATGTGTCAAATCTTTTCTTCAGAGGATCTCTAAATTCAGGTGGGATGAACTCAAAGTCATATTTTGGCTCTCGTGGACTTGCTCTGATTTTCTTCAGTTTCAGCTTGAACTTGCATATGAGCAATTGATGGTCTGTTCCACAGTCGGCCCCTGGCCTTGTTCTGACTGATAATATTGAGCTTTTCCATTGTCTGTTTCCACAGATATAGTCAATTTGATTTCTGTGTGTTCCATCTGGTGAGGTCCATGTGTATAGTCACCATTTATGTTGGTGAAAGAAGGTATTTGCAATGAAGAAGTCGCTGGTCTTGCAAAATTCTATCATTCAACCTCCGGCATTGTTTCTATCACCAAGGCCATATTTTCCAACTACTAATCCTTCTTTTTTGTTTCCAACTTTCGCGTTCCAATCGCCAGTAATTATCAATGCATCTTGATTGCATGTTCGATCAATTTCAGACTGTAGCATCTGATAAAAATCTTCTATTTCTTCATCTTTGGCCCTAGTGGTTGGTGCATAAATTTGAATATTAGTCGTATTAACTGGTCTTCCTTGTAGGCTTATGGATATTATCCTATCGCTGACAATGCTGTACTTCAGGATAGATCTCTTTTTTGATGATGAACGCAACACCATTCCTCTCCAAGTTGTCATTCCCAGCATAGTAGATTATATGATTGTCCAATTCAAAACAGCTAATACCAGTCCATTTCAGCTCACTAATGCGTAGGATACCGATGTTTATGCGTTCTATTTCATTTTTGATGATTTCCAATTTTCCTAGATTCATACTTCATATGTTCCAGGTTCTGATTATTAATGGATATTTGCAGCTCTTTCTTCTCATTTTGAGTCATGCCACATAAGCAAATGAAGGTCCCGAAAGCTTTTCTCCATCCACATTATTAAGGTCGACTCTACTTTGAGGAGGCAGCTCTTCCCCACTCATCTTTTGAGTGCCTTCCAACCTGGGGTCTCATCTTCGGGTACTCTATCCAACGATGTTCCACTGCCATTCATAAGATTTTCACTGGCTAATGCTTTTCAGAAGTAGACTGCTGGGTCCTTCTTCCTAGTCTGTCTTAGTCTGGAAACTCAGCTGAAACCTGTCCTCCATAGTAGACCCTGCTGGTATCTGAATACTGGTGGCATAGTTTCCAGCATCACAGCAACACGTAAGCCCCCAAAGTACGACAAACTGACAGACATATGGGGGAACGAGGTACCTCGGCCAAGTATTATAGTTTCCATCTTACAGATAAGAAAATGCTCAGAAAGAATACGTAACTTATTCAGGAATTCATAAAAAGGAAATGAAAGACCCAGACTTAAGGTGGAGGATTCTTCCACCATCTCTGACTTAAGGTTGCACTTTTCTGAACTGTTGTACCATCCAACCTGTAGTCTTTGAACATCACAGGTTAGTAAGTGATACTTTTGTTTCATTAAGGTGTCTGCTGTTTAGAGTGGATTAGGAAATATTCAAGTAGGGTATTTTTTTTTTTTTATCATACTTTAGATGAAGGTTTACAGAGCAAACTAGCTTCTCATCAAACAGTTAGTACACATATTGTATTATGACATTGGTTAACAACCCCACGACGTGTCAACTCTCTCCCGTCTCAACCTTGGGTTACGTATTACCAGCTTTCCTGTTCCCTCCTGCCTTCTAGTCCTTGCCCCTGGGCTGGTGTGCCCCTTTATTCTCGTTTTGTTTTATGGGCCTGCCCAATCTTTGGCTGAAGGGTGAACCTCAGGAGTGGCTTCATTACTGAGCTCAAAGGGTGTACGGGGGCCATACTCTCAGGGTTTCTCCAGTCTCTGTCAGCCCAGCAAGTCTGATCTTTCTTTCTGAGTTAAAATTTTGTTCTACGTTTTTCTCCAGCTCCGTCCAGGACCCTCTATTGTGATCTCTGTCAAAGCAGTCAGTGGTTGTAGCCAGGCACCATCTAGTTGTACTGGACTCAGTCTGGTGGAGGCCACGGCAGATATGGTCCATTAGTCCTTTGGACAAATCTTTCTCAAGTGTGGTATTCTTAAAAAAATCTTAAACTACGCTTTAATTGTCGCATTGATGCTGTCCACCATTGTAGAATAGTTCTTAATTTCTCTAAGTTTCATTTGGAAAGCTGAACAGAAAAGGGAGTACCAATTTATTATGCCATGGAGAATACATGTATTAATCTCAGGGGTCGATCCCAGGAGTAATGATTTGCTGTAGAGACCCTGTTGGCAGGAGAGAGGAGGAGAGGAGGAGGTTCCCAGTTCTTGGATAAGACCTAGACCATGGGTCTAGTTTTTCCAGGCTGTTATCAGTCAACAGATCATAATGAATTAAAAGTGTTTATTGGACATCGGCTATATCCAGAGTCCACACATTGGATGATATTAAAAGAATATAAAAGGAAGGTAAGAGAATGCAGGTGCTAAGTGACTTATGAATCCTTGAACTTGTGGCACTTACCTCCGTTTATTTATTTATGCTTTCATTAATAAATATTAATTGACCCCTTACTGTGAACCACACACTGGGCTGGGCTTTGAGGCGACAACAACAGGCAAGGCAGACTCACCCTGCATCACGAAGATAACAGCCTCCTGGGGGACACTGATAAGGTCTGTGGCAATTAGAGCCAGTGCGATAAACACTGTAAGAGGAAGGGGCAGGGTGGTAGGCTACGCTCGCCACAGGCATCCAGCCAGTTGGGATTGAGGGACCCTTGCCTGGAAGCTGCACTTGCATAGTAGGCTCACTGTTTTTGCATGGATTGGGTGTTTCTTGGGGCTGGCTTGCAGGGAGCATGTTGAGGGTCGTCACACCCCTTGACACAAAGAGGGCAGCAGGGAGTCATTGCTTTACACTTATAGTCCCCTCTACCTGAATTACCTTCCTTCCCTCCTTCCTTATCTACATTTTGGGACCCCCATGTCCCCAAAGGAGCCTTGGTGAAGCATTGAGCATTCAGTTGCGAACCGAGTGGTCGGCAGTTCAAACCCACCAGCAGCTCTACAGGAGAAAAGACCTCCCCATCTGCTCCCTTAAAGAATGCAGCCTTGGACACCTTATGGGACAGTTCTACTCTATACAATAGGGTCTCCGTGAGTCAGAATCAACTCGACAGCAAGGGGTTGTGGGTAGGGTCTCTTAGAAATGTGGGTTGAGTAGGAGAGTTTCCATCAAAAAGCTGCCCAGTTGCTGGGGTAGAATCCAAGGTGGCTGGGAGTAGGGTAAGGCGGATAAGGACAAGCGGTATGAATATAGATTCAGATTCTGTATTTATTCAAAATTTTGCTAGTCTATGTTTTTTTTATGCATCATGGATTTTTTTTACATTAATTTAGATTTTCTAAAATATTGCTCTAGAATATCATTTTTCTTAATTGCTGAATTTTTTGGCTCCTCCTTAAATTCTGTGCCTATCCCCATCCCTGGTGTCCCCATGTGGTCTGCCTTCCCAGCACACATGTTGTAGGGGCTACTCAAATTCGCTCTGTAGGAGGAGGACATGTGGCTCTCACCAGGGCTTGGCTGCTAATCCTTAAGACTCCCTGCTTCTCCTTCCTTCCCAGTTTTGTCTTCCCTCTTCCTCCAGCAATCTGAGCATTCCACACAGAGCTCTCACCGCCTTACTCCATAGCTGCTTCTCCCTGTGCTGGCTCTCTCACCTTAACACCGTATCAGCCTGACAGATACCCACACTGAAACTGTGTGCTCTCTATAGTCCATTGTATCTACCGCCTCCCCTCCCTCTACCCTCAACCTACTTACTTTATAAGGGAAGAAGCTTTTCAAATGCCTTTCAGGAAACCCTGTCATCAAGGACAGCCTCACTGGCTGAATCATCAAGAAGACAGTTACCCCATGGACAAGGGCTCCAAATCCTCTGCAAATTTCTTTTCTGTTTCCTTTCCTCAAAAGTTTCCCCAGGATTCCACAAAGAGGTTGTAGAATAAGGATTCAGCTGCCTGCCTCGGCTCACTGCGGGGATGAGGGGGGCAGTATACATTGTCCTGTCTCTCCTGGCTTCCCAGCCATGATGCACTGGGCACACACTCTGATAGTTTTCATACATCTTGGGCTGTTCCCATGTGACAGATAAAGAGATGCGGGCCCTGGTAGATTATTGTTTTTAGCTGCAATGGAGTTGCCCCCCCGCCACCGCCCGACTCTTGGCAACCCCATGCACAATGGAAGAAAATGCTGCCCGTCCTGCACCATCCCCATGATCAGTTGTAGATTGGACTATTGTGGTCCATAGCATTTTCATTGGCTGATTTTTGGCAGTAGGTTGCCAGGTCTTTCTTCTTTGTCTTAGTCTGGAAGCTTCACTGAAACCTATTCAACATCATACCTATTGCCCATTGCTGTTCAGTCAATTCTGACTTATAGCGACCCTATAGGAAAAAGTAGAACTGCCCCCTAGGGCTTCCAAGGAGCTGCTAGTAGATTCAAACTGGTGACCTTTTGGTCAGCAGATGAGTTCTTAACCACTACGCCACCAGGGCTCCTTTCAGCACCATAGCAACACTCAAGCCACCACTAACAGACGGGTGGTTGTTATGCATGAGGTGCGCTGACTAGGCACTGAACCTGGGTCTCCTCCATAACCAAAAAACGTCAAACCCATTGCCATCAAGTCGCTTCCAACTAAGCAACCCTACTGGACAGAGCCGAACTGCCCAATGGAGTTTCCAAGGAGTGCCTGGTGAATTTGAACTGCCAACCTTTTAGTTAGCAGCCATAGCTCTTAACCACTACGCCACTGGGGTCTCCTGCATGGAAGACGAGAATTCTTTTTGATTGCATAACCTATCAGGGACAAAACAGATTTAAACCCAGGTCTTTTGCTCCTCAGTTCTGTGTTCATTCCATTATGCCATGAACTCTCCCTCTCCCCCAAGCAGCTTTATCTCTTGGTCAATTAACTGGGACCAATATTGATGTTTTAAAGTAGCAAAGTTTTTTTTTGTTTTTTTTTTCTTAGATCACAATTGTAACATTTTTCATTGTGGTAAAAAATATATATAACAAAACTTTTGCCAATTCATCAATTTTTTCCTCACAATTCAAAGACATTGATCACAGTCATTATGTTGTGCAACCGCCACCACTATCCTTTCAAAGTTACTCCACACTGTTGGAAGCTCAATGGTCCCTAAACAATGACTCCCCCTTTCTTTCTCCCTCCCACCCCGGTAACCCACCAATAAACTTTGGTCTAGATCACACTTTATTTTTTTTTAATTTTTATTGTTTTTTTTTTTTTCCAGTGTCCACCTGATTTAATTAGCTCACTCTTCATCAGCATCTCCGCCCCCCCCACCCCCCCGCTGACCAGTCCTTTTCATGTCTGATGAGTTGTCTTCAGGGATGGTTCCTGTCCTGTGCCATCAGAAGGTCTGGGGAGCATTGCCTCCGGGATTCCTCTAGTCGCAGTCATACCATTAAGTATGGTCTTTTTATGAGAATTTGGGGTCTGTATCCCATTGGTCTCCTGCTCCCTCAGGAGTTCTCTGTTGTGCTCCTTGTCAGGGCAGACATCGATTGTGGCCGGGCACCAACTAGTTCTTCTGGTCTCAGGATAATGTAGGTCTCTGGTTCATGTGGCCCTTTCTGTCTCTTGGGTTCTTAGTTGTCGTGTGACCTTGGTGTTCTTCCTTTGCCTTTGCTCCAGGTGGGTTGAGACCAATTGATGTATCTTAGATGGCAGGTTGTTGGCATTTAGGACCCCAGACGCCACATTTCAAAGTGGGATGCAGAATGTTTTCATAATAAAATTGTTTTGCCCATTGACTTAGAAGTCCCCTCAAACCATGTTCCCCAGACCCCAGCCCCTGCTCCGCTGACCTTTGAAGCTTTCATTTTATCCCGGAAACCTCTTTGCTTTTAGTCCAGTCCAATTAGACTGACCTTCCTTGTATTGAGTGTTGTCTTTCCCTTCACCCAAAGCAGTTCTTATCTACTGATTGATCAATAAAAAACCCTCTCCCTCCCTCCCTCCCTCCCTCCCCCCTTCGTAACCACAAAAGTATGTGTTCTTCTCCGTTTTTTCTATTTCTCAAGATCTTATAATAGTGGTCTTATACAATATTTGTCCTTTTGCCTCTGACTCATTTCGCTCAGCATAACGCCTTCCAGATTCCTCCATGTTATGAAATGTTTCACAGGTTCGTCACTGTTCTTTATCGATGCGTAGTATTCCATTGTGTGAATATACCACAATTTATTTACCCATTCATCCGTTGATGGACACCTTGGTTGCTTCCAACTTTTTGCTATTGTAAACAGAGCTGCAATAAACATGGGTGTGCTTATATCTGTTTGTGTGAAGGCTCTTGTATCTCTAGGGTATATTCCGAGGAGTGGGATTTCTGGGTTGTATGGTAGTTCTATTTCTAACTGTTTAAGATAACGCCAGATGGATTTCCAAAGTGGTTGTACCATTTTACAATCCCACCAGCAGTGTATGAGAGTTCCAATCTCTCCGCAGCCTCTCCAACATTTATTATTTTGTGTTTTTTGGATTAATGCCAGTCTAGTTGGTGTGAGATGGAATCTCATCGTAGTTTTAATTTACATTTCTCTAATGGCTAATGATCGGGAGCATTTTCTCATGTGTCTGTTGGCTGCCTGAATATCTTCTTTAGTGAAATGTGTGTTGATATCCTTTGCCCACTTCTTGATTGGGTTGTTTGTCTTTTTGTGGTTGAGTTTTGAGAGAATCATGTAGATTTTAGAGATCAGGCGCTGGTCTGAGATGTCATAGCTGAATATTCTTTCCCAGTCTGTAGGTGGTCTTTTTACTCTTTTGGTGAAGTCTTTAGATGAGCATAGGTGTTTGATTTTAGGAGCTCCCAGTTATCTGGTTTCTCTTCGTCATTTTTGGTAATGTTTTGTAGTCTGTTTATGCCCTGTATTAGGGCTCCTAGGGTTGTCCTTATTTTTTCTTCCATTTTAGTCTTTATGTTTAGGTCTTTGATCCACTTGGAGTTAGTTTTTGTGCATGGCGTGAGGTATGGGTCCTGTTTCATTCTTTTGCAAATGGATATCCAGTTATGCCAGCACCATTTGTTAAAAAGACTATCATTTCCCCAATTGACTGACACTGGTCCTTTGTCAAATATCAGCTGCTCATATGTGGATGGCTTTATATCTGGGTTCTCAATTCTGTTCCATTGGTCTATGTGCCTGTTGTTGTACCAGTACCAGGCTGTTTTGACTACTGTAGCTGTATAATAGGTTCTGAAATCAGGTAGAGTGAGGCCTCCCACTTTCTTCTTCTTTTTCAGTAATGTTTTACTTATCCGGGGGTTCTTTCCCTTCCATATGAAATTAGTGATTTGTTTCTCTATCCCCTTAAAATATGACATTGGTATTTGGATCGGAAGTGCGTTATATGTATAGATGGCTTTTGGTAGAATAGACATTTTTACTATGTTAAGTCTTCCTATCCATGAGCAGGGTATGTTTTTCCACTTAAGTATGTCCTTTTGAATTTCTTGTAGTAGAGTTTTATAGTTTTCTTTGTATAGGTCTTTTGCATCTTTGGTAAGATTTATTCCTAAGTATTTTATCTTCTTGGGGGCTACTGTGAATGGTATTGATTTGGTTATTTCCTCTTCGATGTTCTTTTTGTTGATGTAGAGGAATCCAAGTGATTTTTGTATGTTTATTTTATAACCTGAGACTCTTCCAAACTCTTCTATTAGTTTCAGTAGTTTTCTGGAGGATTCCTTAGGGTTTTCCATGTATACGATCATGTCATCTGCAAATAGTGATAGCTTTACTTCCTCCTTGCCAATCTAGATACCCTTTATTTCTTTGTCTAGCCTAATTGCCCTGGCTAGGACTTCAAGTACGATGTTGAATAAGAGCGGTGATAAAGGGCATCCTTGTCTGGTTCCCGTTCTCAAGGGAAATGCTTTCAGTCTCTCTCCATTTAGAGTGATATTGGCTGTTGGCTTTGCATAGATGCCCTTTATTATGTTGAGGAATTTTCCTTCAATTCCTATTTTGGTAAGAGTTTTTATCATAAATGGGTGTTGAACTTTGTCAAATGCCTTTTCTGCATCTATTGTTAAGATCATGTGGTTTTTATCTTTTGTTTTATTTATGTGATGGATTACATTAATGGTTTTTCTGATATTAAACCAGCCTTGCATACCTGGTATAAATCCCACTTGATCAGGGTGAATTATTTTTTTGTTGTGTTGTTGGATTCTATTGGCTAGAATTTTGTTGAGGATTTTTGCATCTATGTTCATGAGGGATATAGGTCTATAATTTTCTTTTTTTATAATGTCTTTACCTGGTTTTGGTATCAGGGAGATGGTAGCTTCATAGAATGAGTTGGGTAGTATTCCGTCTTTTTCTATGCTTTGAAATACCTTCAGTAGTAGTGGTGTTAAGTCTTCTCTGAAGGTTTGGTAGAACTCTGCAGTGAAGCCATCTGGGCCAGGACTTTTTTTTGTTGGAAGTTTTTTGATTACCGTTTCAATCTCTTTTTTTGTTATGGGTCTATTTAGTTGTTCTACTTCTGAATGTGTTAGTTTAGGTAGGTAGTATTTTTCCAAGAATTTATCCATTTCTTCTAGGTTTTCAAATTTGTTAGAGTACAATTTTTCGTAGTAATCTGAAATGATTCTTTTAATTTCATTTGGTTCTGTTGTGATGTGGTCCTTCTCATTTCTTATTCGGGTTATTTGTTTCCTTTCCTGTATTTCTTTAGTCAGTCTAGCCAATGGTTTATCAATTTTGTTAATTTTTTCAAAGAACCAGCTTTTGGCTTTGTTAATTCTTTCAATTGTTTTTCTGTTCTCTAATTCATTTAGTTCAGCTCTAATTTTTATTATTTGTTTTCTTCTGGTGCCTGATAGGTTCTTTTGTTGCTCACTTTCTATTTGTTCAAGTTGTCAGGACAGTTCTCTGATTTTGACTCTTTCTTCTTTTCGTATGTGTGCATTTATCGATATAAATTGGCCTCTGAGCATTGCTTTTGCTGTGTCCCAGAGGTTTTGATAGGAAGTATTTTCATTCTCGTTGCTTTCTATGAATTTCCTTATTCCCTCCTTGATGTCTTCTATAACCCAGTCTTTTTTCAGGAGGGTATTGTTCAGTTTCCAAGTATTTGATTTTTTTTCCCTAGTTTTTCTGTTATTGATTCCTAGCTTCATTGCCTTGTGGTCTGAGAAGATGCTTTGTAATATTTCAATGTTTTGGACTCTGCAAAGATTTGTTTTATGACCTAATATGTGGTCTATTCTAGAGAATGTTCCATGTGCACTAGAAAAAAAAGTATATTTTGCAGCAGTTGGGTGGAGAGTTCTGTATAAGTCAATGAGGTCAAGTTGGTTGATTGTTGTAAGTAGGTCTTCCGTGTCTCTATTGAGCTTCTTACTGGATGTTCTGTCCTTCTCCGAAAGTGGTGTGTTGAAGTCTCCTACTATAAATGTGGAGGTGTCTATCTCACTTTTCAATTCTGTTAAAATTTGATTTATGTATCTTGCAGCCCTGTCATTGGGTTCATAAATATTTAATATGGTTATGTCTTCCTGATCAATTGTCCCTTTTATCATTATATAGTGTCCTTCTTTATCCTTTGTGGTGGATTTAAGTCTAAAGTCTATTTTGTCAGAAATTAATATTGCTACTCCTCTTCTTTTTTGCTTATTATTTGCTTGATATATTTTTTCCATCCTTTGAGTTTTAGTTTGTTTGTGTCTCTAAGTCTAAGGTGTGTCTCTTGTAGGCAGCATATAGATGGATCGTGTTTCTTTATCCAGTCTGTGACTCTCTGTCTCTTTATTGGTGCATTTAGTCCATTTACATTCAGCGTAATTATAGATAAATAAGTTTTTAGTGCTGTCATTTTGATGCCTTTTCATGTGAGTTGTTGGCCATTTCATTTTTCCACATACTTCTTTGTGCTGAGACGTTTTTCTTAGTAGATTGTGAGATCCTCATTTTCATAATGTTTAACTTTATGTTAGTTGAGTCGTTACGTTTTTCTTGGCTTTTTTCTTGAGTTATGGAATTGATATTCCTTTTTCTGGTTACCTTATTATTTCCCCCTATTTTTCTAAGTAAAAACCTAACTTGTATCATTCTATATAGCCTTGTATCACTCTCCATCTGGCAGTTCAATGCCCCCTATATTTAGTCCCTCTTTTTGATTATCGTGATCGTTTATCTACTGATTTCCATGATTCCCTGATATGTGTATTATTTTATTTATTTATTTATTTTTTAGAATTAATCTTAATTTGTTTGCTTTTGTGCTTTCCCTATTTGAGTTGCGTTGATATCAGGACGTTCTGTTTTGTGACCTTGTATTGTGCTTGTACCTGATATTATTGGTCATCAGGCCAAACAATCTCCTTTAGCATTTCTTGCAGTCTTGGTTTAGTTTTTGCAAATTCTCTAAACTTGTGTTTATCTGTAAATATCTTAATTTCTCCTTCATATTTCAGAGAGAGTTTTGCTGGATATATGATCCTTGGTTGGCAGTTTTTCTCCTTCAGTGCTCTGTATACGTCGTCCCATTCCCTTCTTGCCTGCATGGTTTCTGCTGAGTAGTCTGAACTTATTCTTATTGATTCTCCCTTGAAGGAAACCTTTCTTTTCTCCCTGGCTGCTTTTAAAATTTTCTGTTTGTCTTTGATTTTGGCAAGTTTGATGATAATATGTCTTGGTGTTTTTCTTTTTGGATCAATCTTAAATGGGGTTCGATGAGCATCTTGGATAGATATCCTTTCGTCTTTCATGATGTCAGGGAAGTTTTGTGTCAGGAGTTCTTCAACTATTTTCTCTGTGTTTTCTGTCCCCCCTCCCTGTTCTGGGACTCCAATCACATACAAGTTATCCTTCTTGATAGAGTCCCACATGATTCTTAGGGTTTCTTCATTTTTTTTAATTCTTTTATCTGATTTTTTTTCAGCTATGTTGGTGTTGATTCCCTGGTCCTCCAGAAGTCCCAGTCTACATTCTAATTGCTCGAGTCTGCTCCTCTGACTTCCTATTGCATTGTCTAATTCTGTAATTTTATTGTTAATCTTTTGGATTTCTACATGCTGTCTCTCTATGGATTCTTGCAACATTAATTTTTCCACTATGTTCTTGAATAATCTTTTTGAATTCTTCAACAGTTTTATCAGTGTGTTCCTTGGCTTTTTCTGCAGTTAGCCTAATTTCATCTGTGATGTCTTGAAGCATTCTGTAAATTAGTTTTTTATATTCTGTATCTGATAATCCCAGGACTGTATCTTCATTTGGGAAAGATTTTGATTCTTTTGTTTGGGGGGTTGGAGAAGCTGTCATGGTCTGTTTCTTTATGTGGTTTGATATGGACTGCTGTCTCCGAGCCATCACTGGGAAACTAGTTTTTCCAGGTAATCAGCTTAAAACAAATGCAGTCAGATCCCTATCTGAATTCTCCCTCTGGCTCAGGGTATTTGGATGTTAATGGAGCCACCTGGGGAGGGTGGGGGAGGGATCAGAGAGCTAGGAGTGTAGCACCTCAGAATATAGAGCTGATCCTTGCGTTCACGCTCCGCCCCCATCCGCCAAAATCTCGGCGGGACGGCTCTCCGGCTGGGACGCTGCTCTCCCCGCTCCAAGACCAGTCACTTCCTCCCGGGGACTTCTCCCTCCGGTGCTCCGCACCGCTCGCGCGAACTGGGTAGGCGTCGCCCTCACGAAGAGCTGGGCCAGCCCCTGGGGTCTATTCAGGGGAACACGCTCACGCCCCGCCCGCGCCCGTCAAAATCCCAGCGGGACGGCTCCCCGGCTGGGATGCTGCTCTCCCCGTTCCGAGACCAGTCACTTCCTCTGGGGGACTTCTCCCTCCAGTGCGCCGCACCACTCGTGCGAACTGGGTGGGCGTCGCCTGCACGAACGGCTGGGCCCGCCCCCGGGGTCGCTTTAGGGAAATATAGCTGATCCCCACGCTCGCGCCACGCCCGCTTCCCGCCAAACTCCTGGCGGGACGGCTCCCCGGCTGGAACGCTGCTCTCCCCTCTCCAAGATCAGTCACTGCCTCCCGGGTGCTTCTCCCACCGGCTGCGCCACTACGCCGCCCGCGCCAACCGGCTAGGCTCCCTCCCGGGATGAGTTCGGGGTGTAGGGCTGGACCCCTTGTCTGTGCCGTCTGCCCCCCTGGGCTCTGCCCCAGATCGGGCTCCGAAGGTCACCTGCCTGGTACGCTGGCTCTTGGTTCTGAAAACGATCGCTGTCTGCCCGTATTTGTTCGTTCTCCGTCTCTAAGTCTGTGTTTGTTGTTCAGAGCTCGTAGATTGTTATGTATGTGATCGATTCACTTGTTTTTCCGAGTCTTTGTTGCAAGAGGGATCCGCGGTAGCGTCCACCTAGTCCACCATCTTGGCCCCGCCTTTTTATTGTTCTTTAAGTGAAAGTTTACAAATCAAGTCAGTCTCTCATATAAAAACTTACATATATGTTGCTGTATATATGTCCTAGTTGCTCTCCCTCTAAAGAGACAGCACGCTTCTTCCCTCCACTCTCTATTTTCGTGTCCATTTGGCCAGTTTCTGACTCCCTCTGCCCTCTCATCTCCCCTCCAGACAGGAGATGCCCACATAGTCTCATGTGTCTACTTGATCCAAGAAGCTCACTTCTCACCAGTATCATTTTCTATCCCATAGGCCAGTCCAATCCCTGTCTGAAGAGTTAGCTTTTGGAATGATTCCTGTCTTGTGCTAACAGAAGGTCTGGGGACCATGACCTTCGGGGTCCTTCTAGTCTCAGTCAGACCATTAAGTCTGGTCTTTTTACGAGAACTTGAGGTCTGGATCCCACTGCTCTCCTGCTCCCTCAGGGCTAGATCACAGATTTTAAAAATTAGTTTATAGATAATGCATTTTGTTAAGGGAGATTTATAAAATAGCAAATTTTAGGCTTAAAATTATTCAAGTTACTCTTTAAGTCCCCACAGACATATATGCAACAACCAATAGAAAAATCTGCTCTCTCTTTTTCCCTCTGGTCTGAATTTCTTCAGCAACTTCTCTCCAGCGCCTCTGCAGAGCCTTTCACAAATTCCCACTTGCAACTCCACTGGAGGATGAAAGGGACTGACGTGCTCACTCAAACAGGGCTATGTGCTTTAAAAACACAAACCCAGCACCAGTGAATGTGAGCGCCTGTTATTGTCTCTCAGCTGAACATCCTCAGAAGCTGGGATGTGAGCTTTCCACTCCAGCACATCAGGTTTGTGGTCCTGGAGCCTGTGGGAGTGCAAAGTCCTGTAGAGAGGCCATTGTTTTCCTTGTCTTTGCTGATAGCATGAGATCAGCTAAACGATAATGGCAGGTCTCCAAGACAAAGCACAAGACCAAGGAGGGGTACTGCAATGAAGCAGTAAATTGGAGGCAAAGTGGAACAGTGGAGAGATTTGCAATCTAACCAATAGGAGTCATGGATTTCTGGGAAACTCAAATACTGAAGCCTTGAGTGCCTAATGGGTTTTGAGGCTCTAGTAAGTGTGTGGGGGTGGGTATCAGGAGGGAACAAATCATTGTGACCACAGGTTACCTCAGTCTATATTGGAGATCACCACTGAGAACGACTGGAAAGACTCTGTGATCTGATAACCCTAATGCTGATTTGGATTTGAGAAGATCTGGGAAATTCCCATCCTCACAGCATGCTCCAGGAGACCACAATTAAAACACAACCTTCTGTTAAACACTGACCTAGGTGCTTTACATATATCATCTCAGTGAATCATCACCACAACACTAACAGGGTAGGTTTTAGTCTACCCCAGTGTACCTCATGATGCAGCCACAACCAGTCCATCAGTGGAGTCTTGTGTGTTGCTATGCTGTTCAACAGGTTTCAGAGGCACTTTCAGGCCAAGACAGACTAAGAAGAAGGGCCTAGCAACCTACTTCCAAAATCAGGAGGTTTCGTTCTTTTGTGCATGGAGTGGCCATGAGTCGAAGGAGATGGAGAAAGTGAGACTCAGAGAATTCAAAACCCAGTTTTATCAGATTCCAAAGCACAGGCTCTTACCTACCATGCTCTATTAGTATCAGAGCCCCCGGACACCAATTATGCCTGGCGTCCCTAGCTAGAAGGCACTGTAATTCACTCATTCAACATTCAGCATTTACCGAGCATCTACATCATTCCAGGCCTTTTGCTAGACACTGGGCTTCATTGATGAAAGAGACAGGAACCCTGCCCTTGAGGAACTTGCGATCGAAGGTGCATGTGCCAGGATCTGGAACGGGTTTCGAGGTCTCCACTTAAAGTTAAGTAGGTTGTGTCCTACATGAGGGCTCCTGGCCAAGGGCGGGGTGGGGGAGGGGCAAATGGCTGCTGAAACCCAGCCCATGCTCAACTAAGCAATGTGCCTACAGAGCTGCACCCTCCTAGAGGAAGAAATTAAAAAAAAAAAAAAATGTGTTCAAGTCATAACATGGGGTATCTGGATGTCCCCACCTCCCTTAAACTTTTCAAGCCAATGTCACTCTAGAAGAATTCCCATGCACAACCTCCAGTGCTCAAGGAACACAAATTTATGATAGAGAAGGCTAAAAGCAAGTTCAAGGGGGTACTGTTGTTGTTAGTTGTTGTCAAGTTGGCTTCAGCTCACGGTTACCCTATGCACTACAGAATGACACACTGCCCAGTCTTGCTCCATCCTCATGATTCCCTGCATGCTTGAGTCCATTGATACCTTCCAACCTAGGTTGGGCTCATCTTTCTTGTTAAGAGGTGTAGCCTGGAGCATTTGACCCCAGTCAGTGAAGTCCACATCCACTTTCAAGGAATCCTGGTCAATCAGGCCACTACTGGAGTTAACACCTCCCCACCACCCCAGAAAACTGCCTAGATAAATAAAACTTCCAGCAATTCCCAGAGAGTACCCCCTTCTCAGCAGAGAGCTGAGCCCCTTGCTTGGCCCTAGGCCTGCAGATCTTCTGCCCACAATGGTCAGCCCCAGAGGAACTGAACGGAAACTTCCGGAGATACTTACTGCAGCAGACAAGAAAGAAGAAAAACCAAGGTGACATCAAGCCCAAAGCCTCACTAATTAGGACGATAGGGTCCCCACTGACAGGAAGAGAGACTAAAGGAGAAGAGCCTTGGGAAGAGGGATGAGCTCTTTGTGTGTCAGCTTTCCAGTTATAAACATGTAAACGCTTAGATTTACGTGAGGCATTGTGCCTGATTCTTACAAAGACCCTAATATTATTCACTTTTGATAGATGAGGAAATGGACTGCAGAGAAACCAAATAATTTGGCCAAGTTCACATTGCCAGGAAGTAGCAGAGCTAGAAGGTGGCAAACACAGGTCTGTTTGACCAAAAAAACTGCCATTAACCTGTGTTCTAGCTTAGAACGAGAAGTCCTCAGTCCTAAGTTAAACATCAGAAAATGAAGATAAGAAAGAGTGGGACAGATGAAGAGAAGGGAAAGAATGGAGAAGCAAAGGTAGTAGAGGGTGGACCCTAATAACTTCTCGTAGATAATAAATGCAGGTACTAGAACTAGTTATAAATGGAGTTCAGTGGCATCAGCATCCAAAGCAGAGAATGTCAGAACCAGAAAGGACCTTTGGACCCTAGCACTTTCCCCTCGCTTTACAGCTGAGGAGATAGAATAGAAGCCTCGAGACATCTAGTATGGCTTCCCCAAGATTCCTGAGGCTGTTGCCGGGGCAGAGCCATGGCCAGGCCCTGGGTCTCCTGACTCTCAGGCCATTTATTTCCACCACACCTGCACCCTTGAGATCATTTTGATCAGTGGCAATAGCATATTTACAGCTGTGGTCACCATCCAGTTGTTTAGCACATGCCACCCTGGCAGCCATCTTAGCTTTGTGACTTGAAAAAAACACTGTGCTGGTCATGTGAGCTTAAAAGGAATGGAAAATTCCACTCAGCGAACACCCCCTCCAGGTATCCTTCTTCGTGGGGCCTGCCTTCAGAGGTTCCCAGGCCCTTTTGTCCCACTAGCAGTTAATATTTCACTTTGGTGAGACTTTAGGGAACAAAGAACGCGAAGCTGGACTTGAGGGGCCAAAGGTAGGCAGCCAGTGGCTCCTGATCCAGCTAATAAATAAGAACAGTGCAAGTGTACTTTGGATAAGAAAGCGGCTCAGTCTCCTTCAGAACAGCTGGGGAAGCTATTCATAGAAAACTGTGCTATTTGTGCCTGCCTGGCATTTGAATTAGGCTCACCTAACTGCGGCTGCCTTCCCCACAGATGTGAGTCACGCTCCTCATTCATGAGGAAGGAGTGACAGGAGCAAAGGAGAATTTCTTTTCTGGGCCAGCTGAGTGAAATGTGTGGACAGGAATGACCTTTCTAAGGATATCTCCTTCCTCTGGCAGGAAGGGCTTAGCATTAAGAAAGCTTTTTTGTTAGTAATAGCACCATGTGGACAGGTGCTTCCTTGAACCCATCCTAATTTCCCCCTTCGTCCAGGCTCCTGGTCAAGCACAGGGGACTATCCACAGCCCCACCAAAGAGCGAAGCCCCCGCTGGTGGCTTGGCTGCCCTTTCACATCTCAGGTGCCAAGGAAAGCCAAGCAGACCATTGGGAGGGTAGCTCTTCAGATGTCACACGGTGGTCCCAGCTTGACCCTTTCCCAGGCCACCACATGAGAGAGTTTCAGTGCTGTGGACTTAAAGACTGAAGTTGTGTCTGAGATGAAGTGTGGGTGATTCTTCCCCCATGCTTAGCACTGGCCACCCTAATGAAATGTCACCCAATAATCCTCCTCCCTCCTATAGAGTCAAGCATAGTTCTTGCCCGGTCCTGAGATGCAGGCATGCCAGAAGCAGGGCCCACTCTGGTCCAATGCAGCTCCGTGTGGTCAGGTCCAGGACTGGGCTCCCCTCATCCATGGAACCCTGAAATAGTGCTCTCAGGATCTAGCTGGAGAGTCAGCTCCACTCCACAATGGCCCTGATGGTTCAGACCAGTCTGGGGCCCATGAGAAAACCCCAGCCCTGTACCAAAAACAAAGTGGCATTTAGAATCCATCAGACCTCAAGGGGTTAGGAAATCTTTCCCATTGGTCTCTCCTTCCCTACAATGTATTCCTGTCTCTTTTGCTCTCACAAACCCGTGGGCCCAGTCAGGGCTCCATACACCACAATGCTGGTGTCTGTGCTTGTCATGGATTAAATTATGTCCCCCCAAAAATGTATCACTTGGGCTGGGCCATGATTCCTGATATTGTGTGATTTTCCTATGAGTTGTAAATCCTGCCTCTATTATGTTAATGAGGGAGGATGGGCAGCAGTTGTGTTAGTGAGGCAGGACCCCGTCTACAAGATTGGATTGTCTTGAGGCAGTCTCTTGAGATATAAAAGATAGAAGCAAGCAGCGAAACAGGGACCTCACCACCAAGAAAGAAGCACTGGGAGCGGACACGTCCTTTAGACTTGGTGTTCCTGCGCAGAGAAGCTCCTAGTCCAGGAGAAGACTGACCGAAAGACTTTCCTCCAGAGCCTACGGAGAGAGACAGCCTTCCCCTGGAGTTGATGCCCTGAATTTGGACTTTTAGCCTACTTTACTGTGGGAAAATAAACTTCTCTTTGTTAAAGCTATCCACTTGTGGTATTTCTGTTATAGCAGCACGAGATGACTAAGAGAGTGGTCAAAGGGAATATCTGTACACCTAGTAAATTCTCACTTGTATTTTTGAGTTTTTCATTGAAGAGTGTCTCAGCTCCCAGCTAGACCATAAGCTTCTCAAGGGAACACACTGTGTCTTTATCATTGTATTCACATGTGTGGCACATGGCTGGCATACAAACAAGGACTTCATATACACTTAATACTTGACCACATCTCTTTGGTTCCTAGACTGTGCTGCCTGAGGGCAGGTACTTTTCATCTCTGCATCTCTGCAGGGCCTACTGTGGGTTCCCACACAGCACAGGTACACAATCAATGTTAATTTGAATTGTCCAATTTAAGGAAAGAACTTTCAAAAAGATTGAATGTTACAGCATAATGGACATGTATAAGAACCATCTGATGCATTCGAAATGTACACTAATGAACATATGAGAGCAGATGCTATGGATAAATGGACAGATCTTAATCCCATCTCCAAGAAACTAGTGCCCTAATTAGAAATTAAAGTTTGTACTATTCTCTACTGGCAAAGCTGATCCATGTGTGTGAAGGACATGGTGTTTAAGCTGTCTTTGAAGTGGAAGAGATGGGCTATGTTAAATCATTCCTTCATTCAACATTTATGGACACTTACAACAACAGCCGTGTGCCAGACACTCTGCTAGACTGTGCTGAGTGTTCAAAGAAAAACAAGACACACAGTCTGGAGCCCATGAGAAAACTCCAGCCCTGTACCAAAAACAAAGTGACATTTGGAGTCCGTCAGATCTCAAGGGGTTAGGAAAGGGCTAGATCTTCTTTCCTATTGGTTTCTCCTTCCCTACATTGTATTCCTGTCTGTTTTGCTCTCACATACCCATGGGCCCAGTCAGGGCTCCATACACAGGTGGACCCTGCAGTCTAGTGGGGCGGAAGGCATGTTCACCACGAACTCATTACCCTGAGACGGTGCTGCTTTAGAAGTAAGGCCTAGAGCTCCGTGGGAGTGAGGAGGGAGCTGAGGAATCCTTCCTGGGGGTCAGAAAGGGAGGTTGAAATGAGGGAGGGCTTCCCAGAGGAGGTGACACTTGAAGGATGGACAGGTAGGATGGACAATAGTCTAGGCAGAAGGGCATTAACAAAGGCATGGAAACCTGACAGCACTTTGGGAACGGAGCCCTCTCCCCTACTCCTACTATGGCTGAAGGCATGATGGCCGGCCGAGGTCAGGGTGACACCTGGGACTGGGGAACATGGCGTTTCCTTCTCTAATAAGCCAGCTTATCTCCAGGGCTCTCCCAGCTTGTTGGTCCCAGAGGCCTGGAACATGTGAGCAGGCTTTTTCCACGTGCAGCATGTAGAGTGGAAACCTGGGCCCAGAGCACAACAAGGACACCCTGGGGAGCCTGGCAAGTGGCCACACCTGACCACACCTCAAGGTCCAACCATTTGAATTTAGCAGACCCTCTCTAGTTCTTTCCCCTTCGTGAGACTAAGAATCTTATCATAATAAAAAGCTGTAAAAATGTGAAACTTTAACCTTATTAAAATCACATTGTTCAGGTCTTGGCAACCCTAATAAGATTTTACAACTCAAGTTTTAGATTGGCTTCTACCACCTGAGTCCTTGAGCAGCCCAAGGTCTGTCGGGGTCTCTGATGGGTGACTAATGCCTTCTGGGATTGAAGCTGGATTCCCAGCCTCCCCTGCATTCACCTCCTAGCTGGGCTTTCCACCGTGGCCTCCTGTTTTGTTAATAATGGAAACTGAGAAATTTCCACTATCCTGGACCCTGGGAAGAACGTATGAGTGTACCCTACAGCACTCACCAGCTGACATGGTATTTTCCTCTAGATTAATGAAGCGCAATGGAATTTTGAGCTGTTGTTGTAATGATTAATATGTCAAATCAATATCACAGGCAAGGCAAGCAGGAAAGGGATGTGGGAGCCTGGGAGGTGAGGAGAGAGAAGGTGGGAGGGGAGGAGAGAAGGTAAGGCCAGAGAAGAACAAGGAGGGGGGAGCACAGAGAAAGTTGAGGGGGTGGCCACCCATCCTTCCATGGGCTTTGTTAGGATTGAAAAGGCTCAAACACATTTGGGGTCTTCTCTTGCCCAGGGCCAGATAGGTGCAAAGTTGAGTCAAGTCAGTTCCCTGAGGAGAGGTCTCCGGGGAGGAGTTGTTAACATAAGGTTCTGTACATTTTGGAGTTATGGACCCTTGAAAATTTGAGGGAAGGTATGGGTTTCCTCCCCCAGAAAAGTATCTGCCAGGTGAAACGTTGCAACTAGTGTCCCATCCAGTCAGGGAGTTCACTAAGCCCCTGGATCTCCGTAAAAACAAAAATAAGAAAACCCTGTTTAGCTGACAGCGTTTCATTAGCTGGGACTGCGACGCCTCTGTCACCACCCAGTGCACTACGTGATGCCTACCAGAAACAAGTTTAGGAAGGTGACAGTGGCATCAGCTATGGTGTGCACGCTCTGGCTGAACCCCCACCTGGCCCTGAGAGGGTGCAATCCTTCTCTGCCCACCTTCAGACCCACCCCCAATGCAATTTCTAGCAGAAGGTCACTTGTACTCACTGGGCCCCCCTCACCCAGCTCCAGGCAGTCCAGCTGCCCAACATAAGTTGGCACCCACACCATCGGTGCATATGCTCCAGGCCCTTGAGACCAGCACACTAATTGCTCCTTTGCTCTTGTTGTTGGGTGCCCTAGAGTTTATTTTTGACTGATAGTGACCTCATGTGACAGGGCAGAACTGCCTCTTTGGGTTTTCTAGGCTGTAATCTTACAGAAGCAGATCACCAGGCATTGCTCCGAGGAGCCACTGATGGCTTCAAATCACCAGTCTTTTGGTTAGCAGCTGAGAACACTTAACCATTTCGCCACCAGGGCTCCTTCCTTTGCTCTTACCAGAAACTTTTCCTGGTGTTTTTTTTTTTTTTCCAACATCAATTTCACAGTTGCTCACCAAAAGGTCGGCAGTTTGAATGCATCAGGTGCTCCCCAGAAAACCTACTGAGTAGTTCTACTCTGTCCTATAGGATCGCTATGAGTTGGAATTAACTTGACGGCAGTGGGTTTGGTTTGGTTTTTTTTAGAGCCTTCATGATTTTCTTTCTGTGGCTTTGTTCTGGTTTGGAAAACCTTTGTTGACGTATCTGATTCTTCAAATTAAGTATGGTCAGATTTTTCTCTTTCCCCTGAATTTGATGCCTATAAAGTGCCAACAGACACAAGACCTGGACAATACTTAGATGAATTTCCATCCTAGGGCACTCTTTGTGCCTTGCATACCATGTCTGTGCTGAAAGCAAGACCTGTTCTCTCTGTTAAAGAGAGAAAGTCACCTAAAAATATTTTAAGAAGTGAGGAACGGCTCAGAACATGTTTTATCACGGGTGCACTTGGGGAGAAAGGGATGTGTGGCCACACTGCCAATGGGAAAGAAATTAGCAACACAAACAAGCCCTCCAAAGTCAAATATTAGCTTCTGCTAATTATTTTTTATCACGTTGTATTACAATGGTTTCATATCCTGTTTAATCAAGAACTGGCACTACGTAAATGTCATTTTACCAGTTACCCTCAAGTCGATTCTGACTCATGGCAACACCGCATGTTTTAGAGTAGAACTGTGCTCCAGAGAGACTTCAATGGCTGAGATCTTTTGGAAGTGGATTGGCAGGCCTTTCTTCCAAGGTACCTCTGGGTGAATTTGAACGACCAACCTTTCGGTTAGTAAATGAATCCTTTTTTTAAAAAAATATTTTATTGAGTTTTTGGTGAAAGTTTACACAGCAAATTAAGTTCTCATTTAACAATTTCCACATGTATTGTTCAGTGACATTGGTTACATTTTCCACATTGCATCAACATTTTCATTATTTTCCATTCTGGTTGTTTCGGTAGACGAACTCTTAATCATTTGCATAACGTAGAGACTCCTATGCAAACATCATAGTTTCTCTTGAAATCACTCTTCAGCCTTTCCTGTTTCTTGATCTAAACCTGTAAATAATGGCATGGGCCAAGGCGATTAAAGTTTACAGAACCCCCTGTGCAGTCCTGTGAGCCGTCACATATTGTTGCTTGCGTAAAAGCAGAGAGGAAAAATCAAGTTCTGAATGCCCTGAAAAAGTTACAGTGCTTCTGTGATTGGAACATAACCCAAAGTTCAGGAACAAATACCGGTTCACATACTCAGCAGAGGAAAGTATTCGCTAATTCTCACATCTCTTTTCTGATTTTTTTTTAACGCTTCTTTTTTCCTTTTTGGGAAATAAGTATAGATTCACAGAAAGTTGCAAAATTGTACACAAGGGGGTCCATGCACCCTTAGCCCAGCGTCCCTCAATGGTGACACCTTGCATGACAATAATCAAACCAGCAAATCGCCATGGGTTCAATCCACAGTTTTATAAGCACGTGTGTGTGTGTGTGTGTAGTTCTATGAGATTTTATCAGCTGTGTAGCATTGTGTCACTATGAGTCTGAATTGACTCGACGGCAATGGGTTTTTTGAGTATGGGTAGCATTGTGCATCCACCACCATATTCAAGATCCATAACTGTTTCATCACCACAGGGCTCCTCATACTGTCCCTTTATAGCTACACCCACCTCACCTCCTACTCCCTAACTCCTGACAATCACTAATCTGTTCTCCACCCCTATAATTTTATCATTTTAAGAATGTTATATAAATGGAATAATACAATGCGTAACTTGTGAGATCGGCTTTTTGTTTTTATAATTCCCTTGAGATCCATCCAAGTTGTTGTGTGTAGCAATAGTTCATTCTTTTTTGTTACCGAGTAGTATTCATGGAGGTCCCTGTAGTGCAAATGGTTTGAACTCTACTAATAACCTAAAGGGAAACTTTGGTAGCATAGTGGTTAAGAGCTATAGTTGCTAACCAAAAGGTCGGCAGTTCAAATCCACCAGGCACTCCTTGGAAACCCTATGGGGCAGTTCCACTCTGTCCTATAGGGTCACTATGAGTCAAAATCAATTCAGCGGCAATGGGTTTGGTTTGGTTTTAATAACCTAAAGTTTGGCAGTTTGAACCAACCAAGAGGCACCTTGAAAGAAAGGTCTGGTGATATGCTTCCATAGAGATTAAAGACAAGAAAACCCTATGGAGAGCAGTTCTACTCTGTAACACAAGGGGACACGGTGAGTAGGAATCAACTTGACAGCAATTGGTTTGGTTTGGTTTTTATTCTTTTTTTTTTTTTTTTAGTATTTCATGGTAAAAAAAAAAAAAATGGTGTAAATTTCTGATTCTATTTTTTCACATAAAAGCAACTATCTAATTTTCTGTCCACATGGAGACTATATGTCAATGGACTTGATGCCTATCTGGCCACTACACAAGTGGCAGTCCCTGGGGCTCACCAGTGGGTTCCCATCCCCTTCCTCACCTCCCAGTTCTCCTTGCCTCATGAAAACAGCCTCTCTGCCCCTAGGTGGCAGCACTCATGTGTGCAACAAACTGCCTGAGCAAAATGAGGAGGCTTTGTTCCGGGCTGTTTCCTTGCAAGCTGTCCACTGGCTGACTTGCACTTATGGGCACGTGAGTGGACAGGCCCCTGCAGGACAATGCTATAGGAACACCATTCAGTCAAAAGGGGTGCCATAATCCCAACACCCCTCCTAGAATCACCCAACTCCCTCACCTTCCTGCCCCCATCCCAGCCTTCCCCTTTAACCTCTTCTGTCGCTTGCTTTTCAGTAAGGAGTCATATCCTACCCCTAATATGGAGTTTTCTTCCTCCATGCCCATGGTAGGTGCTGAGGCTCAGCCTGGGCTGGCTCCGTGGAACCAGACACCTGGGGCTTCTTAAAGAAGGAAGGTAAATTCCAAGAACCATTGTCCAAAAAAATAATGTTGTTCCTGATTTCCAGCCCAAAGTGTTTGTTTCCAACACCCACTCTAGCCCAAGCTCCATTGTGCTGGGATTTAGCTGTTTCCTTGACTGTTGACCCCCAAACAGAGTGAACTCCCAGCCCAGTGCCCAGCATAGTGCCTGGCACACACTGGCATTCAGTTGATGGTGGTGGTGTTACTGAAGCCAAGGGAACAAGTCGGGGAGGTTACACAGAATGAGCAAATCTGGAGAGCAGGATTTCATTTCATTCCAAGAACCTACTATTTCAGCTCTTTGACAAGAAGTAGGAGCCAGGGTACGTGACCGGGAAACAAAACAGTCCCTCTCTCCTTCCTCCTCACTTTCCAACTTTGACTGCCCTCCTCCGCCTCTTCCATTCACACTCAAGCACATCTTCCTCCCAGACTCAGGAAGAGAACACCATGTTCTCTTAGGAGGTAGGTAAGGTAAGGCTTCTTACTGAAAATCAAGTGGCAGGAGAGGTGAAAAATGGTAGGCTGAGCTGGGGATGGAGAGATAAGGGACCACCAAGAAATGAAGGAGCAGATTTGTTCTTGTTGTTGTTAGGTGCCATCAAGTTGATTTGACTCATAGT
Source organism: Loxodonta africana (assembly GCF_030014295.1). Lineage (NCBI taxonomy): Eukaryota > Metazoa > Chordata > Mammalia > Proboscidea > Elephantidae > Loxodonta > Loxodonta africana. The sequence continues at coordinate 158,912,460 of NC_087344.1, read as the reverse complement.
GACCCCATATGAGAGTAGAATTGCTGCATAGGGTTTTCTAGGCTGTAATTTTTTTTTTTTTAATCTTTATGGGAGCAGATTGCCAGCTCTTTCTCCTAAGGAGCAGCTGGGTGGGTTCGTAGCACCAACCTTTTGGTTAGCAGCTGAATGCTTAACTGTTATGCTACCAGGGCTCCTTGGAAGAGGATTAGGGCTGCCCAAAAAAGAACTGAGATGTCTTGGGGCCCTTCCTTACCTCATCCCCTCCCCACATCCACACCCTCACTACCTAACCTTTAACTCTTTACCATGGGTGACCTGGAAAGCCTGCATGTCTAAGCAAATAAATGGAAGCAAAGAGAGGCCATGACCCAACAGCCCTGAGGCTCCGCCTTGAGGCCTCAGGCCCGAGGACTTTTCCGACACCTTGCCTTCCTCCTCAGAGAAGGATCACGGGAATGTGTCTGCAGATAATCTGAAAAGAAAGCTGTTGTAGACACAGGCTTTTGAAAAGAACGAGTTCTACTCACCACTCTCCATGGGAATGATGTCATGGCCCAATAAAAGGTCAGTGAGGAGCGGATACCCCCATCTCCTGTGCATGTGAACCCTTCCCTGTTCCTTCATGTGCGTTCTGGATGCTATGGCCTCCGGGGAAGTCTTAATGTCTTCCCTTAGCCTACGGATTGCGTAGGGGCCCTTCTTTAAGATCAATAAAGGCTCCTACCATCCCTTCAAAGTTCTGGAGATTTTTTACTTTGTCCTAACAACCAAAGTTGCCACTCAGTCTATCTAGGGTTTGACTTACCTGGCACACTCCAGGCCACAAACTTAGTATTTCTTTAATAAACTCCATGTTCATTTACCATTAGCTGGTGGTTGGAAAGAGCCAAAACTCCTGGCCTTTGTTCTTTGAGGTGAAAAGATTCTGCCAATTACTAAAATTCACCAAGTTCTACAAGTCTTTCTTGAGACCCTGGAGTTAATGAAGACTCCAGTGAGTCAGAATGTTGCCTGGAAGTTAGGAGTGAGCAGGATGTCTCCTGGATGGGTGATATTTATCTAGAACAGGGTCATGCATGCATTAATTTGTCACTAACCTCCCCCCGCAAAAAAAACCCCCAGTGCACTCAAGTGAAAATATGAGGGCTCTGAATATGACAGATTTTGATGTGAGGAGAGGTGGGTTGTACAGAAAATTTAAAACAAAAAGTTCATTAGAAGTCTGTATTTCACAGTCCCCAATCTAGGTATACACCCAGAAGAAGTGAAAGTAGGAATACAAACAGAAACCTGTACACCAATGTTCACTGCTGCACTTTTTACAATACCAAAAGCTGGGAACAACCCAAATGTCCATCAACAGACTAATGGACAAACAAATGTGTAGGTACATACAATGGAACATTACTTAGCCATAAAGAGAAATGAAGTCCTGACGCATCCCACAACACAGATAAGCCTTGAAAACATTATGCTGGGCAAAATAAGTCCATCACAAAAGGACAAATACTGTATGATCTCACTTATATAAAGTAAGTAAATTTATGGACACCAAAGGTGAAGTGAGGTGAAAGGGGAAGTTTTTGCTTAGGGGGCAGTGAGCTTATGTTGACGGTGCTGGGATAATAAAAAGATAGCCATAACAGCTGCACAACATGAGGAATGTAACTACTGAATAATCCATGTAGCACTTGCTGAATTAGCAAATGTTTTGTTGTATATATTTTCACCGCTATAAAAATAAAAAAAAAAGAAATCTGTGTCCTCAAACTCCAATTATCCGTTGCCGTCAAGTTGATTCCGACTCATCCCTCCTTCCAAATGGGGTGACGGCAGCAGCTCTGATACCTGCCTTGTGGGATGTGTTCTTGGGAATAACTGCTCCCCGATGGCTGTTGGATGATACGACCCCTTCTCATCCTTCACATCAAGGCTTAAATTTCACCATCTCCCAGTGGCTTCTTGGACGACTCTGTCTAAGCCAGATCCACCTGCTCTTCCTAACTAGGCAGAGGGGACAGCAGGAGCAAAGACTCAGAGGAAGCAAGAAAGAGCTTCACATTTCTAGGGTTGGCAGAAGGCCAGGGTGACTGGCCTCGGTGAGTGCTGCTGGGAAAAGTGACACAAAATAAGTTGGGAGAGTCGGAGAGTCGACAAGGACCCATCTGTACAGAAGCTGTGGGCCGTGGTAAGGAGTTTGCCCTTTATCCTAGTGTCCACAGCAGGGAAGAAGAACTTGCAAATTCCTTAAGCGTGCGTTGGTTCAATAGTTTCTGCCCTGATTCAAGCCGTGGTTCAGGGCAGCGCTCACCAAGCTGACTCCCCAAGCTCAACCATCTAGAGGGGTTAGTGGTCATTTAAGCAGATAAGCCCCTTCACAATGTGGCTCCAGCTACCAGGAGAGAGAGGGGAATAAGTAAGAGGGCTCCAGGGACCTCAGTCTTCTCAGGCAGCTTTAATCCTGCTCCTTCCTTTCTGGTGGCTGAAGAGACACCTGGTCTACCTTACCAGCTGTCCTGAGCTTTTAACCACCCCTGCTACCTTCCCCTTCTAAGATGCCCCACCCTCCTCCAGAACACAGAGTTCTCTGTGGACTCTGGGAGGGCCCCAGATCACGTGAGGGATGTGCTGAGGCAGGTGTGGGGGAAGAGAAGGAAAAGGGGAGGGTGTTCAAAGATGGAATGTAAGCAGAGAAAGAAATGGAACTCTTGTGGGATTTTCCCCTCACCCATGCTAACTTACTAAAAGCAAAGGAAGCAGGTTTTTAAAAGAAAATCAAATCAAATCGTGTTTGTTGGATCTGGCCAGGTTTTGTAATCCTACCTGACTTCTGCTTTGTCCATCTCTGCTTCAGTGCCACCACCTGTAGCAGCAACAACCACATAAAGTACCTAATGTGTGCCAGGCAGGTGGGACTAGGAGTTAGGATGGCCAACCATCCCTATTTGCCAGCTACTAAGGGACTTCCTGGGAAGCAAGGCTTTCAGTGCTAAAACTGGAACAGTTCTGGGTAAACGGGGGCCAGTTGGCCAGTTGGCCACCCTACTAGGACCATAGAGCAGATAAAAATATTTCTATTCTTAGAAAGTTATAAACAAGTTGGCATCACTTTCCATCGAATTTTGTTATATAGGGGTATCCATTAAGATTAGATTTGGTTGAATAAGACAGAAAACACAAAATGGAAGCTTAAACAAGATAGACATTTCTTTTTCTCTCATGTCAATGAAATCCAGATGTTGTTGGTCTGAGACAGGTCTGATGACTCCAAGCAGCAAAGTTAGTTGAGAGAAGGTAAGCCTCAGCACAATGTGATTTGTGGGGAGTGGCAGGAGAAATAAAGGAGCCTTGCGTGCCTGTCTCCAGGATGTCACCCGGGCCAAGCCACAGCACCTAGGATGGGCCAGGAGTGCTGTTGAGGCTGAGCTATCTTCGTTGTTTGCTTAAGGTTGTTCTCATTATATCAAGATGCCAGAGCCTGTCCACTAGGCTCCCCTAGGCGAAGGTCAGCTCAGGACAGGCTGGATAGCTTGCCCCTCAGGGCCTTTCTCTTGGTGACACGGACTCCGGCTTAGAACAAAGGCCCCTCGTTTTGCGTGGGTATGGTTTGTTGAACACGGGAGTGTTGCCACCTGCTGGCCACAGCAGCTGTTTTCGGTCGGAGAGCTGAAACCTTGGGTGGGAGGGTGGGCTGGTGAGCTCAGAGGCTCTGCTGCTGCCCAGGCCACAACGCTGCCTCCCAGAGTGTCCTGGGCCCGACCTCTAGGGAAAGAAGCTGGTGACCCCTAAAGAGTACACCTGAGGAGCACTGTAAGGCTCTCCAGTGCCAGAACTCTCTCAGGCTGGCCACGGAGTCCTAGGATTACCAGCTAGTGTGGGCACTCTTTTAAGATCTCTGGGTGGAACAAACAGTTTGCACTTGTACCCATGAAGCAGCACCACAGAAGAAAGGTCTGGCAATCTGCTTCCATAAAGATTATAGCCGAGAAAGCCCTATGGAGCAGTTCTACTCTGCAACGTATGGAGTCACCATGAGTCGGAATCTACTTGATGGCCATGGGCATGAGCACTCTTTTAGCTACAACTTTCTGGGGCTCGGTGGTTTGCTGGGACTGCCTGTGCTGGAGTTGATCATTAAATATTCAAAGATTTTACAAGCTGGTTCTTAGATGACTGGCAGCTTGGAGTTGGTCATGGTGGAAGTATTTACACCATGGAAATTGGCAAATGCTACAAATTAGCACCTCCCCACCCCCCCGCCCCCAGCTGGTTTGTCAGCACACCACTGCGGAGACCATCAAAATTCAATGCTATCCTCTGGGGGAGGTGTGAAAAATTCAGTCCATTAGCAGGGGTTTTCTTAGCTAAGCCACCAAGTATGGAACTGATCGTGGAGGACATACATTCTGATAAGAGGGAGGCCGTGGGGAAGGAATTTTTATTTTATTTTAAAAGAGCTGCAGGAATAACTAATGTAGTAGTGAAGGATCCTGGAATCAGAAACACTTAGATTTGAGCAACAGCTACTTGCTTACTGTGTGACATTGGGCAAATTGCTTCCTTTATAGCTACAGTTTCCCCATCTGCAAAAAGGGGATAATAGTAGTAGCTCCGTCATGGGGTAGTTGTGAGGTGATACATTTAAGTGCTTAGAATATGGCCAGGAACAAAGTCAGTGCTCAAAACACATTAGATATCATCAGCTATTGATTAGAACCTCAACCTCAGCATGTCTGAATCTGGTTTACCAACGCCCTACTAAGACCAGTTTCACCTTGAGATGTCTCTCACAGGATTGGGAGGTGGGGATTGGTCCATCCATCCTCCCCAGCAGCTGAAATTTGACATTAACCACACTTTTGGCTATTTGTTTGCATTTGTTCCCTGCAGTTAGTACATAGAGCTGAAGCAAGGTATCCCCCAGAACGTAGAAATAAGGGGACATGGTAATACCCTAAAAGTAATAGTATTAAGGATCTAAACAGTGGACGAGGGGTAGCCACCTGCAGAAGCAACCAGAAGATTTTCTGTCAATGTGTCACTGGCCAGTTAAGACGTCCAGCATGTAAGTTCAGAAAGGTCAGGACTCAAATCTGCTTGTAACTACAAGACCCAAATTCTCCTTAATTGTATGGCACCTGGTTTAAAGAAAGACTATGTTAACAAGAGGCAGGTTGTCTATATGGAATCTAGAAGAGGGAAAGTCAGAGAGCAGTGCCCTTCTAATGGAAGGAGACATAGGCTTAGAGGGCATGAGCTTTCTTATAACGAGAGAGAAGGCCTTGGTTGTACAGTAAGGAGGCCTTGTAAGGTTTCCATATAGCCTGATAAACTATGACTAGGGCCATGGCTATGGCCCTACAACTCTGTGCTCACCCCTCATTGTTGGATGAATAATTTGGCCTTTTGAGTGTTGAAATCCTTGAAGAAAGTGTCCCATAACAGATACAAATATTTCTATTCTTAGAACATTATAAATGAGTTGGCATCACTCTACTTTGAGTTTTGTTATATAGGGGTACCCATTAAGATTATTTTTGATTAAGATTAGATTTGTTTGTATAGGACAATCAATGAAATTCAGATATTGTTGGTCTTGGACAGATATGGTGACTCCACAAATCATCATGGTTTCTCATCTTTGGCTTCATCATTCTCAACATGTAGTTTTCACCTCATGGTTCAAGACGGCTACTCAAGCTCCAACCATCAAGTCTACCTTTTAGCCAGCAGGAAAAAAGTAAGTATTTTCCACAAGTCTGACACTTCTGCTTAAAGCCACTGGCCAAAACTTAGTCACGAGACCACACCTCCATGTAAGAAAGGTGGAAATGTCTTTATTGGGTGTGGGGATGAGAGGCATATGCGTGGCTAAAATTTAAGTGTTCTATTTTTAAGAAAGGAAGAGAAGATATTGAGGGACAACCCACAGTCTTTACCATAGTGGGTCAATTTCCCTAAGCTTCCTTGCTTCTTGACATCAAGGAACATCTGGACAACAAGCCCCTGGATAAGCTACATGTGAGCCCAGTCTGAGCAACATTCTCTCCTGCCTCCGTGTCACTTCAATCCCCACAGCCCATTGGTTGCAAAGCTCCACTTCAGTGCCTCAACAGCATCTTTCTAAAGTTTCCTCCTTTCCGATCCTGGCCTTACCACTCAAGTCCAGCCCTCCATGATGATGATAACCTCCCTCATTGTTCTTTCTGCCTTCACTCTTGCTGTCTTTCCAGCACCCCTGAAGACAGATTACCGTTCCTAAAATACAAATCCCACTATGAGCACTCTTCTGCTCAAAAATGTCCATGTTCTCCCAGCACCTGCCAAAAAGTCCAAATACCTTAGAATTCTGAAGACCTTCTATGAGTAGGACTCTGCCTTAACTTCTAGGCTCATCTCCCTTCTTCACACACTTGAAGCTTCAGCCACGAAGTGCTGCTGCCACTCCCGGAATATCACTAGTGTTTTCCTATTTCTTACCTTTGCTCCAGCTCTTCCCTCTGCCCGGCCTGCCCTTCCTTTCTCTCAGCATGTCTAAATCCTACCCACCTCACAAAGCTCAGTTCAAAGGCTTCCTCCTCCATGAGACCTTACCCATGCTAGAATTGATCTCGCCTCCCTAAGTGTTCTCACAGTACTTTGTTTCCACTAGGCCTCACTCTACAGGTATTTCTGCGTTCCCTACTGGAGTGTTGGCTTCTGTGGGGCTGGGGGCCATGCTTGCTTGCTCAGTTTTGTTTCCCCCACAGCAGATTCTAGCATTCCTGCCTGTCATGTCAGTGACATGCAATAGTTGTTTGTAGAAGTGAATTGCAGAATTCAGCTAGTGTTCCATGATAAAGGAACACTTGGGAACTAGACATGAATTTGAACAGCTCATGGAATGATGTGCCTAAGCCTACTGGGACTCAGAAAGCCAGGGTGACCATTTACACCCACTCTGGGAGCAAACATTTGGGCTGCATTTGAATATGCCAATGAAGAACCAAAAAACCAAAACCAAACACGTTGCCATAGAGTCAATTCTGACTTATAGAAACCCTATAGGACAGAGTAGAACTGCTCCATAGAGTTTCCAAGGAGCAGCTGATGGATTTGAACTGCTGACCTTTGGTTAGCAGCCACAGCTTTTGATCTCTGTGCCATCAGGGTTCCAATGTAGGTCCAAGTCCTCCTCAAAAGCGGGGCCCATTCTGGGCTTGTCTTTGAGGAGCTATGTAGGGGTTATGAGGTGGTACTTGTAAGGATTGCTCCCATTTCTCTCTTTTTTTTTTAATGCGCAAAGTCTAAGGGGCCAAGAAAATCAAAGCTTTTTTTTTTTTTAATATTTATTTCTATCGAAAGGAACATTTAAATTTTCTAGTTAACAATTCAATTTGCAGATGAGGAAGCTGAGACCCAGAGAAGCAAATTGGTTTGTCCAAAGTCACACAGAGTCCCAGTGTACTACTTTTTCTGCTCTATTTTTTTACCACACTAGCTACCCAGGGCAAAGACAACATCCATTCCCAAAGTCACATCTAATTTTGGAAAATAGGAGGTCATGAGGGTCAAATGTAGATTTCTGTGATGGTAATCTTTCTCATACTTGCCACTAGAGAGAGGTATGCAGTTAATTCTCAAAGTTTAAATTCCATTTTGCCATGTCTTTCCATCAGTTATTTAGATTTTTTTTCCTTTTCTGTTATCACCCTCTTGGGGAAGTTATCAAAATGGATTTTCCAATTATTTGTAGGGACTAGGAGGTCTGACTAGGCTGGCTCATTATCCCTCCAGTTTGTAACTGACTAGATTTGATTGTAGTAGATAAGACCTTGGACCCTCGACTGTTGAAAGGCCCTTTGTTTCTGGATTAGAAGCTGGTCACTCAGTTTATCCCATTTATTATTATTCATCCCTACTTTTATGGGTTGCAAGGTTAAGGCCTGGGGCAAAATGTTGGTGGAAGGAAAACATTAAGCACCAAGTTGTATGGTGTTTGTATTCATTCCAATCCACTTTCACCTCCCTTAGCCTGTGAAGGTTAGGACTACAGCCCAATTCTCTAGTGACTCACTCCAGGAAAAGACATGTGACAAGAACCAGGCTCTCATGGGACTGCTTGCCAGGGGTGCCAAGACAGAGATGGCATTGTTTGGGGAAGATGCAGGAAGTCAAACATCCGGAGACCAGTGTGCGTGGTCAACTCGCCCCACAGGCTAGAAGAAAACATATTCTTTATCCCTCTGATCAATCTGTGTATTTACCTCTGCAAGGGCACTCAGAGGACTTCTGGCATACCCATTCCCTTCAGTCTCAAATGCAGCACTCCCAGTGAGCCAGAGGGGGAGAGGGGACCAGCATGCCCTGAGGCCTAAGTGCTGAATGCCTTACCGGTTGTTGCATTTAATTCCATCCTCTCAATAGCTCTTTGAGATAAACACTTCTCCCATTTCCATTTTACAGATGAGGAAATATATGCACAGAGAAGTTAAGGAGTTTGCCCAGGCCTACCCAGCTACTCATAGCTCGAGTCGGAATCGACTCGACAGCACTGGGTTTGGTTTTTTTTGGTTACCCAGCTACTAAGTGGCAGACCCAGGATTCAATGACGACACTGACATTGAAGTGTGCTTCCAATGTCAGAGAAGGTTCTCATTTCCATGTTGCTGAATCAACTGGATGGCAGTGGGTTTGGGTTGTGGGTTTTTGCCTAGGCTTCCTCTGAGACAAGTGCCATTTGGTAGCAGCAACTGAGGAAGTTCTACTCTGCCCTATAGGGTCACTATGAGTTGCAATGGACTTGACGGCACTGGGTTTTTTTTTTTTTTTTTTTGGTACTGACGGAACGCTTCTGCTAATTTTGTCACTCTATTGTTTTTACTGCCTCCCAGACACGTCTTTGTTCTGATCTCTTTCTCTCCATAGATCTACCATTCAAGATTCAGTCAAATTCCACTTTTCCTCAGGAAGATTTCGTGATCAGCCAGTCCCAAGATATTGCTCTCTCTCTCTTTCATCCCTGTAATGCTCTCTGCTTGCACTCCTTGCTTAGCCCTTAAATAGATAAACTTTTCATGTGCATATGTAACTTCCAGGAGCCCTGGTGGCGTGGAGGTTAAGACCTACAGCTGCTAACCAAAAGGTCAGCAGTTTGAATCCACCAGCTGCTCTTTGGAAACCCTGTGGGACAGTTCTGCTCTGTCCTATAGGGTCACTATGGGTCAGAATCTACTCGATGGCAACGGGTTGGGTTCTTGGTTTTATTTAACTTTCAACTATACTCTAAACTCAAGGACAATGCCTCCAGTGATCCCTGAGAATGCTTAGTGTAGCAAATAATAGAGTAGTTACTGGTAAGGGAGTTCCTGGGTAGCTCAGTGTTGAGTGCTTGACTATCCAAAATGTTGGCAGTTCAAGCCCACCCAAAAGTGCCTCAGAAGACAGGCCTGAAAGGTACAAGGGAAAGATTAGTCCAAAGGACTAATGGGCCACATCTACCACGGCCTCCACCAGACTGAGTCGAGTACAACTAGATGGTGCCCAGCTACCACCACTGACTGCTCTGACAGGGATCGTAATAGAGGGTCCTAGACAGAGCTGGAGAAAAATGTAGAACAAAATTCTAACTCAAAAAGAAAGACCAGATTTGCTGGCCTGACAAAGACTGGAGAAACCCTGAGAGTACGGGCCCCAGACACCCTTTCAACTCAGTAATGAGGTCACTCCTGAGGTACACCCTCCAGCCAAAGATTGAACAGGCCTATGGAACAAAATAAGACTAAAAGGGCACACCAGCCCTGGGACAGGAGGGAACAGGAAAGCTGGTAATAGGGAACCCAGGGTTGAGAAGGGAGAGTGTTGACATGTTGTGGTGTTGTTAACCAATGTCATAGAACAATGTGTGTACTAACTTTTTGATGAGAAACTAGTTTGTTCTGTAAAACTTCATCTAAAGAATTAAAAAAAAAAAAAAAGAGAGACAGGCCTGGTGCTCTACTTCCGAAAGTTCACAGGCTCGAAAACTCTATGGAGCAGTTTCTAACTCTGCACACATGGCGTCACCATGAGTCAGAATCTACTCCAAGGCAGCTAACAACAACGACAACCATTGCTGATAAATATGTACTGGTTAACTGGTTCATTTTTAGAAGAAGCTATGGGAGTCCTGTAATTCTTTGAAGTAGGGAAACATGTAAGACAGGTGGTTGATATTTCTGTCTTCTCCTCTAGCCAAGGCTCTCCTTTGCACCACAGTGTATAATCCTTTTCCCAAATCTTTCTGGGTAGTTCAGAGGAGACTACAATTGCTCTACACTAACCAAGCCAAACCAAACCAAGCAAGTGCCTGTTGGGTAGATTCCAACTCCTGGTGACTCCAATTCCTACAGAGTAGAACTCCTCCACAGAGTTTTCAAGACGATGACCTTTCAAAAGCAGATCTTTCTTTCAAGGCACCTCTAAAAACAATACCTTAAACCCTCTTCCTGTTTTAGGGTAGACTGAAGCATCTTGCCCACTGTTCAGGAGGCTCAACTGAGCGTTTCAGGCTTTGCAGCAGCTTTTTCATTTCATGAGTTTTTTTCCGAAGTCCTCATCTGGGAGCCCACACCCAGCTCCTCCCCAGGCGGCCATTTCAGTCTTACCCCGGAGACTTAGTGACTATGGCCTAACCCCCTTGGCCACCAGCGCCACCTTAAATCTCCTCTAGTGACAAAACTGCCTGCATAAAACCCCAGATCTTGTCCTCTCCCCTCCTGGGATTTTGCCTAATTTCTTTCCCCTTAACTTATCGCCCCTCCTTCTCTGTGTGGCCTGTTTATCCCAGTTCTTTAAGAAGGAAAATTTCCAAGCATTGAATGGCAAATCTGCTCCTCCTGCAGATTCCTGGGCCATTTGGGGGCCTCCTCTGCGCCACTCCTCCACCCTCCTTGTACCATCCTCTCCAAGGCTGCCTTCTGCCTTTCCCGCCGGCTCTTCCCAGGTGTGGAGAGAGAGCTTTAACCACATTTAGAAACTGTCTTCTCCAGGCCCCGGTGCCCTCTACCCACACTTGGATATGAGCCTGTGTCTCAGGTGATCTGAGCATATGCCTACATGTCTCCCGTGCTTGGCTATGAGGGCCCCAAAGGCATCCTCACTTCTTTCTTCACCCCTGACACCGAGCCCTGTGATTGTCACATAGTAGGTGGTCAGTCAGTGTTGGTCAAATGCAGAAATGAATGGTGAATGAGTAAATTGTCTTGGTTCTGCTGTGCCTTGTGTTGCTAGTGAATGATCTGGGGGCTGGCCCCTTTATTGTCTGATTCTCAGATTCTTCAACAGACAGTTGAAGATGGTAATGCTTCCTTTATCTTCCAAAAAAATTATTTCAAGGATCAAATGGGAAAATGTACTTGTGTTTTATAAACTGTCAAGCCCCATACGAAATAACGTTGTATTATTATTTGTTCTTGATAAGCAAGCAAGCAACCAACCAGTTGCCATCAAGTAGATTCCAACTCATGGCGACCCCATGTGTGTCAGAGTAGAACTGTGCTTCACAGAGTTTTCAGTGGCTGATTTTCGGAAGTAGACCACTAGGCCTTTCTTCCAAGGTGCCTCTAGGTGGACTTGAAACTTCAACCTGTTGACTAGCAGCTGAGTACGTTAACCATTTGCACTACCCAGGGACTTCGTACTCATTGAATACTCAAATCAAACCCATTGTCACTGAGTTGATTCCTACTCAGCAACTCTGTAGAACAGAGTAGAACTGCCCCATAGGGTTTCCAAGGCTGTAAATCTTTACTGTGGAAGCAGACTGCCACATCTTTCTCCCATGGTGTGGCTAGTGGGTTCCAACCACTGACCATTCAGTTAGTAGCCAAGAGCCTTAACCACTGCACCAACAGAACACCATTTACTGATAGGTCGTGCTTATTTCTTTACCTGACACCTGCGTGTTTCCACCATCAGAAAGGGAACGCTCATAAATGTAAAACCACAATTTGAAATTTCTGGCCTAATCCTGTGTTCTTCAAGGTAAGACCTTCTGTCTCCATTTTCTTCTGTTTTTTCCTCTTACATCCTCCTCCAAGCTCTTCTCTGTCCTCTCCACATCCTCTTCCCCCTCACCCCCACACCAAGAAAGAAAGCAGAAGCAAATACGGTGGAAGGCAGGCCTTTCCCCCATGAGTATGGTAGCTACCTCACTGCTGGGAACCTTGGTGGAGTAGTGGTTAAGTGCTACAGCTGCTAACCAAAAGGTCAGCAGTTTGAATCCACCAGGCGCTCCCTGGAAACTCTATGGGGCAGTTCTACCCTGTCCAATAGGGTCGCTATGAGTCGGAATCGACTGGATGGCAATGGGTTTGGTTTTTTTTTAACCTGGCTGCTATCAGTCCTCACAAACCAATAGGGCTGCCCTCCTGTTATGTCTAACAGCTTTATTAAGATATAATTTACATACAGTAACATTTAATCACTTTGAATGTACAGCTTAAAGGAGCCCTGGTGGTGCAGTGGGTAAAGCGCTAACCGAAAGGTCAGAGGTTCAAGCCCACAAGCCACTCTGTGGGAGAAAGATGTGGCTTTCTGCTTCTGTGAAGAGGACAGCCTTGGAAACCCTATGGGGCAGTTCTACTCTGTTCTATAGGGTCGCTATGAGTCAGGATCAACTCGACAGCAATGGGTTTGGTGAGTTTGAAATGTACCCAGAAGTCCAGTGGCGTCGAGTCAATTCCAACTCATAGCAACCCTATAGGACACAGTAGAATTGCCCCATAGAGTTTCCATGGAGCACCTGGCGGATTCGAACTGCAGACCCTTTGGTTAGCAGCTGTAGCACTTAACCACTACGCCACCAGGGTTTCCTTGAAATGTACAGCTTAGGCAAATATCTACAGTCACACAACCATCACTATATTCAATATATAGAACATTCCCATCATCCGAAAAAGTTCTCTTATGCCCAAGGTGGGGGCGGTTTACAAACATCTTTGTCTCTGCTTTTTCCTCAACAGCCCCAACTATCTTTTTTTTTTTTAATTAACTTTTATTGAGCTTCAAGTGAATGTTTACAAATCAAGTCAGACTGTCACATATAAGTTTATATACACCTTACTCCCTACTCCCACTTGCTCTCCCCCTAATGAGTTAGCCCTTCCAGTCTCTCCTTTCGTGACAATTTTGCCAGCTTCCAACTCTCTCTATCCTCCCATCCCCCCTCCAGACAGGAGATGCTAACACAGTCTCAAGTATCCACCTGATATCATTAGCTCACTCTTCATCAGCATCCCTCTCCTACCCACTGTCCAGTCCCTTTCATGTCTGATGAGTTGTCTTTGGGAATGGTTCCTGTCCTGTGCCAACAGAAGGTTTGGGGACCATGATCGCCGGGATTCCTCTAGTCTCAGTCAGACCATTAAGTATGGTCTTTTTGTGAGAATTTGGGGTCTGCATCCCACTGATCTCCTCCTCCCTCAGGGGTTCTCTGTTGTGCTCCCTGTCAGGGCAGTCATCGGTTGTGGCCGGGCACAAACTAGTTCTTCTGGTCTCAGGATGATGTAGGTCTCTGGTTCATGTGGCCCTTTCTGTCTCTTGGGCTCATAGTTGTCGTGTGACCTTGGTGTTCTTCATTCTCCTTTGCTCCAGGTGGGTTGAGACCAATTGATGCATCTTAGATGGCCGCTTGTTAGCATTTAAGACCCCAGACGCCACATTTCAAAGTGGGATGCAGAATGTTTTCATAATAGAATTATTTTGCCAATTGACTTAGGTGTCCCCTTAAACCATGGTCCCCAAACCTCCGCCCTTGCTCCACTGACCTTTGAAGCATTCAGTTTATCCCAGAAACATCTTTGCTTTTGGTCCAGTCCAGTTGAGCTGAGCTTCCATGTATTGAGTATTGTCCTTCCCTTCACCTAAAGTAGTTCTTATCTACTAATTAATCAGTAAAAAACCCTCTCCCACTCTCCCCCCCTTGTAACCACAAAAGTATGTGTTCTTCTCAGTTTATATTATTTCTCAAGATCTTATAATAGTAGTCTTATACAGTATTTGTCCTTTTGCCTCTAATTTCGCTCATCATAATGCCTTCCAGGTTCCTCCATGTTATGAAATGTTTCACAGATTCATCACTGTTCTTTAACGATGCGTAGTATTCCATTGTGTGAATATACCACAATTTATTTAACCATTCATCCGTTGATGGACACCTTGGTTGCTTCCAGCTTTTTGCTATTGTAAACAGAGCTGCAATAAACATGGGTGTGCATATATCTGTTTGTGTAAAGGCTCTTATTTCTCTAGGGTATATTCCAAGGAGTGGGATTTCTGGGTTGTATGGTAGTTCTATTTCTAACTGTTTAAGATAACGCCAGATAGATTTCCAAAGTGGTTGTACCATTTTACATTCCCACCAGCAGTGTATAAGAGTTCCAATCTCTCCACAGCCTCTCCAACATTTATTATTTTGTGTTTTTTGGATTAATGCCAGCCTTGTTGGAGTGAGATGGAATCTCATTGTAGTTTTAATTTGCATTTCTCTAATGGCTAATGATCGAGAGCATTTTCTCATGTATCTGTTAGCTGCCTGAATATCTTCTTTAGTGAAGTGTGTGTTCATATCCTTTGCCCACTTCTTGATTGGGTTGTTTGTCTTTTTGTGGTTGAGTTTTGACAGAATCATATAGATTTTAGAGATCAGGTGCTGGTCGGAGATGTCATAGCTGAAAATTCTTTCCCAGTCTGTAGGTGGTCTTTTTACTCTTTTGGTGAAGTCTTTAGATGAGCATAGGTGTTCGATTTTCAGGAGCTCCCAGTTATCTGGTTTCTCTTCGTCATTTTTGGTAATGTTTTGTATTCTGTTTATGCCTTGTATTAGGGCTCCTAAGATTGTCCCTATTTTTTCTTCCACGATCTTTATCGTTTTAGTCTTTATGTTTAGGTCTTTGATCCACTTGGAGTTAGTTTTTGTGCATGGCGTGAGGTATGGGTCCTGTTTCATTTTTTTGCAAATAGATATCCAGTTATGCCAGCACCATTTGTTAAAAAGACTACCTTTTCCCCAATTAACTGACATTGGGCCTTTGTCTAATATCAGCTGCTCATATGTGGATGGATTTATATCTGGGTTCTCAATTCTGTTCCACTGGTCTATGTGTTTGTTGTTGTACCAGTACCAGGCCGTTTTGACTACGGTGGCTGTATAATAGGTTCTGAAGTCAGGTAGAGTGAGGCCTCCCAATTTCTTCTTCTTTTTCAGTAATGTTTTGCTTATCCGAGGCTTCTTTCCCTTCCGTATGAAGTTGGTGATTTGTTTCTCTATCACATTAAAAAATGACATTGGAATTTGGATCGGCAGTGCATTGTATGTATAGATGGCTTTTGGTAGAATAGACATTTTTACTATGTTAAGTCTTCCTATCCATGAGCAAGGTATGTTTTTCCACTTAAGTATGTCCTTTTGAATTTCTTGCAGTAGAGCTTTGTAGTTTTCTTTGTATAGGTCTTTTACATCCTTGGTAAGATTTATTCCTAAGTATTTTATCTTCTTGGGGGCTACTGTGAATGGTATTGATTTGGTTATTTCCTCTTCGATGTTCTTTTTGTTGATGTAGAGGAATCCAAGTGATTTTTGTATGTTTATCTTATAACCTGAGACTCTGCCAGACTCTTCTATTAGTTTCAGTAGTTTTCTGGAGGATTCCTTAGGGTTTTCTGTGTATAAGATCATGTCATCTGCAAATAGAGATAATTTTACTTCCTCTTTGCCAGTCCGGATGCCCTTTATTTCTTTGTCTAGCCTAATTGCTCTGGCTAGGACTTCTAGCACAACGTTGAATAAGAGCGGTGATAAAGGGCATTCTTGTCTGGTTCCCGTTCTCAAGGGAAATGCTTTCAGTCTCACTCCATTTAGAGTGATGTTGGCTGTTGGCTTTGCATAGATGCCCTTTATTATGCCCAACTATCTTTAACAGTGAAGATGTTTTGTAAAAGCTTCTACCTCCACTCCGAAAACATTCAAATATATTAATTGTCCAACATTGCTTATACTTAAAACTCGTAATTTCACTTTCTCTGCTTTGCATAATGCAACTCCTTTACTTCCTGGCTGACATAGTTTTTCATTTTCCCTGGTTAACGTTCATCTAAGTTTTATGACAGGTGGCTGTTAACCAACTGAACGAATCCCCTCAATGTGCACACAGCCAGCTCCCTTTGCCGCTGCCAGCTGGCCGGCCAAGAAACGGCTCTTGCAAAATGGTTTCCCTCCATACAGGCTCATGCCCCTTGGCTCAGCCATTAGTTCCAATCAGTTGTACAATCAGGGGCAGATTATCTAATAGTCATGGGCTTACTTGCGCTTACTTATGAATCTGTAGTGAATAATTTCACGTGACTTTTACCACGCCACATCAAAAAGTGAAACCCATGTGAAAGCGTTCACTACATATTAGTAAGTAAGCACAAGTAAGCCTGTGCTTGCCTTGCTTGTTGGATAATCCACCCCTGTGGTCAAATAACACCAAGCTGAATTTGGAGCCTCCTGATTTGCATTGCTAATTATTTAGACAAATACTGCTGATAAAGGGTTCCTTTTTACAATGTGTGAAAGGACACGCAAATGGCAGAAAAGCCAATGAAAAGAGGCATAATTACCTCTTATCGTCTGTACCTATCCCTCCTTCACCAACACATACACATGATTTACAAGTTTCATGATGACAGGTACCCTCTTAATTTTGTTGACGTTAGTGTCCCCAAACCCATGCATAAACCAGTTACCATCGAGTCAGTTCTGATTCATGACACCCCCATGGGTGTCTGAGTAGAACTGTGCTCCATAGGGCCTTCGTGGACTGATTTTTCAGAAGTAGATTGCCAGGCCTTTCTTCTTAAGAGCCTACAGCTGGACTCAAACCATCAACCTTCGACTACTGGCTGTGAGCGTTAATCGTTTACACTACCCAGGGACTCCCAGACCCCATGCATAGTTCTTAGATTAATAAATACCAGCTAAATGAGTTATGACTGCCAGAGTGTTATTTAACTGCTGAAGTGAACAGTTTTCAAGGACTGTGAAAACACTTGACGCTTTTAATGTTGTGAAGCCTACCTGTATGATGTTAATGAGGCAAGATTAGGGGCAGTTATGTTAACGAGGCAGGACTCAATCTGCACGATTAGGTTGTAGTTGAATCAATATCCTTTGAGATATAAAAGAGAAAATCAAGCAGAGAGGAATGAGATGTCCTACCACCAAGAATGAAGAACCAGGAGAGGAGTGTGTCTTATGGACCCAGGGTCCCTGTGCCGAGAAGCTCCTAAACCAGGGGAATATTGATGACAAGGAATTTCCCCCAGAGTTGACGGAGAAAGAAAGCCTTCCTCTGGAGCTGGCATCTTGAATTGGGACTTTTAGCCTCTTCGACTGTGAGAGAATAAACTTCTGTTTGTTAAAGCTATCGACTTGTGGTATTTCTGTTATGGCAGCATTAGATAACTAAGAAAAAAAAAAACACTGTCAAAAGCATTGCCTTATCCTGGCTTCAAAGCAATAGTGTGCTTTGCTCCTAAAATATCTTATAATTTAAACTTGCTTTTCTCCAAGCTATTTCTAATTAGTGAGGCTTGTACTTAGGCTACTAACCCCTATCTGGCATTGATGAGTCCTCCTTGAATACATGCATGCATGCATGAATGAAGAAATGAGTGAATGAAAGCTAGGATCCTGTCAGGTGGTGCTGGATTGGCAACTTCAGCAGTGTGACTTTTCCAATGACAGCATCAGGGGTGTGTGTGAGGTTGAGATGCTGCATTGAGGCCTGTCCTCCGCACATCACAAACCTGATATTGTACATCCCCGGCCTCCAACGTCCTTAATCTGACATAGACTCTTCCGGGCCCTCCTTGCTGGCATCATCTGTTGAATCTAGTAGGTTGTTATTGCTATTTTTAGCAAACGGCGGATGCCCGATGGAAAATTTAGCATTTGCTCATCCCTGTTCCATTTATGTCCTAGCTTGTACATCTTCTCTTCTTTATTAGCAGAGGCATTTACTGGAAAACTAGATGTCTGCTGTCACTGAGTGGTTTCATATGTTCCTTCTGTTTATAGCCCACCTGGAGTCAGAATCGTGACAGAACAATTGGTTGCTATGGAAATGGCTGTACCACCCCAGGCAGCAGCCTACTCCTGAGAGAAGGGGGGTTGCTGTATGTGGTTGGGGCAGGGTTAGGGGAGGTATTGCAGGCATCCTAAGCACGGCTTCTTATTGCTCCTCTAGTCCTCCTCTTACCCAAACTTTGTTAATGTATCTATATGTGTGTATATATGTGTGCGTGTGTGTGTGTATTGTTGTTGTTGTTGTTAGGTGCCGTCGAGTTGGTTCCGACACATAGCGACCCTATGCACAACAGAACAAAACACTGCCTGGTCCTGAGCCATCCCCACAATCATTGTTATGCTTGAGCTCATTGTTGCATCCACTGTGTCAATCCACCTCATTGAGGGCCTTCCTCTTTTCCGCTGACCCTGTATTCTGCCAAGCATGATGTCCTTCTCCAGGGACTGATCCCTCCTGACAACATGTCCAAAGTATGTAAGATGCAGTCTCACCATCCTTGCTTCTAAGGAGCATTCTGGTTGTACTTCTTCCAAGACAGATTTGTTTGTTCTTCTGGCAGTCCATGGTATATTCAATATTCTTCGCCAACACCACAATTCAAAGGTGTCAATTCTTCTTCGGTCTTCCTTATTCATTGTCCAACTTTCACATGCATATGATGTGATTGAAAATACCATGGCTTGGGCCAGGCACACCTTAGTCTTCAGACTGACATCTTTGCTCTTCATCACTTTAAAGCGGTCCTTTGCAGCAGATTTACCCAATGCAATGCATCTTTTGGTATGTATATATACGTGTGTGTGTGTGTATACATATATATATAATGTTTGAACATGTTATCAGGAGGGACCAGTCCCTGGAGAAGGACATTAGGCTTGGTAAAGTAGAGGGTCAGTGAAAAAGAGGAAGACCCTCAATGAGATGGATTGACACAGTGACTACAACAATGCGCTCAAGCATAGCAACCATTGTGGGGATGATGCAGGACCAGGCGGTGTTTTGTTCTGTTGTACATAGGGCTGCTATGAGTCAGGACTAATTTAACGGCACCTAACAACAACAACAACACACACACACACATCATTGCCATCGCCTCAGTTCTGACTCATAGTGACCCTAAAAGACAGAGCAGAACTGCACCGTATAGTTTCCAAGGAGTGGCTGGTGGATTTGAACTGCTGACCTTTTGGTTAACAGCCGAGCTCTTAACCACTGGGCTACCAGGGTTCTCTCCCTTTCTGTATACACACACACATATATATATATATATATATACACACACCTATATATACATGTATGTATATATATATATATATATTTGTTGTTATTGTTATATATATAAAGTGAAGTGCATATACAGTCCCTGGGTGGTGCAAATAGTTAAGTGTTTGGCTATTACCTGAAAGGTAGGTGGTTTGAACCCACACAGAGGTGCCTCAGAAGAAAGTCCTGGCAATCTGCTTCTGAAAGGTCAGGGCCATGAAAACCCTGTGGAGCGCAGTTCTACTCTGCAAAATATGGGGTCACCAAGAGGGTGATCGGCTCAATGACAACAGTATATGTGTATGTGTATATATATATATATATATATATTTCACTTACCCATATCCCCATATCACTGCTACTAACCACACCCGCCACATCTGCCCTATCTTCTCTCTGCTTCTAAACCCAACTTAGAGTTCACCTTCTCAGTCTTTGGTTAACCTGGCTCATCGCTCCTCCAGACAAAACCCTCCCACCTTCAGTGGCTTTGCATTTGATTTGTTTGAATGGAACTGCTTGCTTTGTTTCTCATGGTGCTGTTTTTCTCTTCTTAGCAAGCTCGACTACTTCATCATCCCAACAGCATCAGGGCCCCCTAGGGGCACATCTGGGCCAGGTGGTCTTTTCCTCTCACAGAGCCCGGCGTGGGCTTGCTTGATCACAGGGCTTGATGAGTGTCACTACCTGACTCACAGAGAGCTCTGCGGACGCAGGCCCCCGACCCAGCCAGTTAAACCTACTCGGTCCTATTTCTTGAGGGTCAATCAGTCTTGAGGAATAGGCAGCTCTGGATAGCATTTTGAACACTAACAGCCTAATGAAATGACAAAAACTCTAAAGCTTCTGTTGCCTAAAATACCCTCAAATGAAAAGTAAAAAATGAGAAAACATTGCTTTGTTATTTAGAAGGGTTTTATTTTTGTGGGTAGTAATTCATTTTTATGTTTCAAGTTTTTCTTTAGAACAATTGCCTGTCCCCTGGGACAAATGTGGAGAAACATTTTCTCCTGGGTCCATGAACCCCCTTAGGGTCAACGTGGCCGAGAGGCTCTTGAGCGTTTTTTACGCACAGCCCGGTGCCTATCTGCCCAGCCCGATGCAGCTGCCTCTTGGCTCAGAGAACCTGGACCTGCTCCATAGTGGTTTTTAAGCTTGCAAATGTGATGTGTATGGGTTTTGGGTCTCTCCTCACCAAATGGGCCCTGTCCCTCTCTCCTGAGCCTGGATGTGCTGGGTCAGTGAACACCCCTTTACCGCATGTATTGAAAGCAAATAGCTGTGCTGACCACATGGTGAAGGAGGCAAAGTTGATTTTGGTGTCCCCACTCTATTTCTGGAGCCTGGAGTCCCTGGGTGGTATAAATGGTAAATGTGCTCAGCTGCTAACCAAAAGGTTGGAGGGTCTGGTCCGCTCAGAGATACCTTGGAAGAAAGGCCTGGCAATCTACTCCTGAAAGATCAGCCATTGAAAACGCTATGGAGCACAGCTCTACTCTGGCACACACGGGGTCACCGTGAGTCAAAATCAACTTGCGGGCAACTGGTTTTTTGGGCCTTCATGTAGTCCCCCAAGGTGGGCGTATATTGAGAAGAGGTACCCCACTGAAGGAAGAATGAGGTGAAAGTTACAGAGCTGATTATTGTAATTGCTGTCAATAAGTCGTTCACCTGTAAAAAGTTGAACTGGCAAGAGTTGTGTGATAGATATATTTATAACAACAAAAAAGAGTAGATGCTAAGGCTGCTTTTGTACAACCAAAAACCTCATGGGATTTGGCTTCTTGGTTTGGAGGTTTAGGGCCATGGTTTCACGGGACATCCCAGTTAATTGGCCTAATAACATGCTTAGTGCTTCTGTTCTGCCTCCTAGTTCGGGACATCCCAGTTAATTGGCCTAATAACATGCTTAGTGCTTCTGTTCTGCCTCCTAGTTCGTTGCATAGTGCCTTGGGTCTTGAAAGCTTGCAAGAGGCCATCCAGGGCACAACAATTGGTCTGTATTCACCTGGAGCAACAGAGAAAGGAGAGTCAGGAATAAAAGGAGGATATGGAATATGGGGCTAATTTCCTCCATGAACAACTGCCTCCTTTGCCAGGAGACCAGAAGAACTGAATGGTGCCTGGCTACCATTACTGAACATTATAATCAAAGATCCTATAATAGAATCTTGATCAAAAGTGGGAAAATTTAGAACAGAATTTCAAATAGTCATAGACTCCAGACTTCCTGGAGCCATGAAAGTTAGATGAACTCCTGAAACTATTGTCCTGAGATGATCTTTAAACCTTCAATCAAAAATATCCCCTGAAGTCTTCTTAAAACCAAACAATAGTTTCTTAGTAAAATAAGGTCTGCCTTGAGCATTACCATACTTTTTGCAAATAATGTACCCCCACATATAACACACATAGCTTGCCTAGGAAAATAATACACAATTGTTGGCAAAATCATACAATGCAAGTGTTATTTGCATAAAATGAGGTATGCTGTTTTAAAAACTATATGGGATCAAATTAACAACAGGAGTTCGAAAGATTAGACTGGAAACTTAGGGAGCAGTGAGTTTATGTTAATGGGGGAGGAACAACCCAGAAAAGGAGGGTGAGGATGGTTGCACAACTCAAAGAATGTAATCAATGTCACTAAATGTTACATGTAGAAACTGTTGAATTGGTGTGTGTTTGGCTGTGTATATTCTCTCTCTACAACAACAGCAACAAAATAAATAAAATTTAAAAAGAAAAGAAAGAGGCAGCAGTCAGGGTACCTCTGGAGTGGAATCAATGCTAGAGCTGAACAACACATCACAGAGACCGTGAGGAAGAATCCCTCACCGTGCAGGCCAGCAAGGCTGCTCAGATGGAGCCAGCGTCAGAGAGAGCAAAATTCAGCTCTCCCCACACTAAGCCCATGGCTCCGTCCCCTCGTGAAGAGGGGCACCACGACTGGAAAGCACAATGAACCAGAGAAGTAATTCTGGTGTGGGGACAGGGCTGTGTGTGTAGGTAAGTATGGGCACGGGTGTGTGTGTGTCTGTGCACATGCCCAGTGGAGAGAGAAGACTTGGCTATGGTGGGTGCCTTTTTCCACTCTTGGGGCTGTTTCAGTGAAGAGGCGTCTCCCGGAGGCCTCAAGTGGTGTTGGGCAGGCCATTCTTACGAGGCAAAAGCTCAGAGCAAACCCTCAGCCTGTCAACCACTGTAGAACAGGTGGGCTGGCTCGCCTCCCCCCGCCCAGGTAGGAGGGCCCAGGAAGAGCTAGCTTTAGTCCAAGGTGGCTGAGAGAAGGACCTCTGGTAGGGAGACGTCATGAAGAAGCTATGACCTCCCCCATCTCATCCCAGCCTTGTCTCCCTTATGCCAGCAGGGAGACCATCGTGACTATACTTGTCCTTCCCAGCATAGGCCTGGTAAAGTGGGGAGAAGCCCTCTGACCCCCTTCTGCTCTGACTGAACTCTGTAGCCTGGCTTGAAGAGAGGGTTTGGATGGTCAATTTTAAGGTTCTTTCTAGCTCTACCCTGGCTGTAAAAGGGAAGAGGAACTGTCCCAGTGGCATTCCCCATGGAACAAAAGACCTGCCCGCTGCCCTCACTGGCTATATTTATTTAGCAGTTACTCACGGAGTCAAGTAGCCCTGGTGGCGTAGTGGTTAAAAGCCCAGCTGCTAACCAAAAGGGCGGCAGTTCAAATCTACCAGCCACTCTTTGGAAACCCTAGGGAGTGGTTCTGCTCTGTCCTACAGGATCTCGATGAGTTGGAATCAACTCGACACCAACAGGTTTGGTTTGGTTTTCAAGTTGTCAAGGGCCCTCTCCAAAATTGTCACTCACACCTAGAGGGCAAGGCTAGGCAGGTGGCAGTCGGGGCATTTCTGAGTTAGCCATTTTGGAAACAGAACCAGACTAGGGGTAGAGCTGAGTGGTTCTCACAGGGACTGACAAGCACTCAAGGCAGGCCTTCCTTCAGCATCTGGACAAGATGCATTGTCTTTGCCAAAGAAACAGTTTCAGTACGTTTTTCCCAGGTGAGAGGGAAAACAAAGCTCAAATACCAGAGTCGCAGAAATAGCCTGAGGCTGTTAGCTCTGATGGGCAGTGGTGCATCAGTCTCCAGTTGACAGCCCAGCCTCGGCCACAGACAGTGCAGGAAAGAAGGAGCCATCACAGCCAATGGGAGCTAGAAGCAAAATGTGCTTATTAGACTCTGGGGGCCCAAATCTAGGAGCTGAACACCACATCGCTGTGGTTCCTTAACAGCACATTCAGAAAGAAAGAAGAGGCAGGTTTAGAGGAGTCGAAAAGGGAGAAATGCAGCCAGGAAGAGGAAAAGGTCTGGAACCATGGGAGTACCTGCATCAGGTCTGGCTGGAGTTGGAGGTAACTACATTAAGGCAAAGACTGGAAGGTTAATATGAAACCAGCTGATACTGAAAGCGAACAATTAGGAAGGCTGAGGAGCTTAATATTAGATTAATGGCTGCTATTCTGGGTAGAGGATAAAGTCCGCAGCTTCCAGGAAAGAAGTCAGACTCAGAGAAATCTTCTTAGTTGATGGCTCTTGGTCCGTTTTCGTTGGGTTTTTTCCTTTCCTGTATTTAAGAGAAAATGACCATGCATTCACGTAAGATTCCTTCTCTTCTCTTCTCTTCTCTCTCCCCTCCCCTCCTTTCCTCTCCCTTTCTTTTACTTCTCTTTTTCTGTTTAGAGATGTCTCACTTTCTTCAGGTCCTAGAATGAATTTTGGGCCATCACTTGTTCAGTTTGCCTTACACCATATCATTTCGTCCTATAAGGGTTCTCTTCCTCGATGAGATTTGTGGCGCCCTATAAAAATATTTTTCTCCGTGCTCGTAGTATTTTTGAGATATTTTAGGCTAGTAAATGGATCAATAGTACAAGCCCAGGACAGGAGAGATTTTCTTTGACAATACGGGCTTAAACCAAGCACCGGGCAGCCAAGCTTATGGACTTCGGATGGGGTGGGAGTGGGGGTCCCAATGTTTCCAAACCTAGCAGCTCATCAATTTCCCCAGGCAGCTTTTTAACATAAAAATTCCCAGGCTAACAGAATTAGAATCTCCAAAGAGCCATCTGGGAATCTGCATATCCTCAAATTCCTCAGATGACCTAATGACTGGGAACGTATGGTTCAGGGGGTGCATGGAGAGAAGACAAAGCAAAGAGGGGCCATGAACTCCTTCATTGTTTGTACTTGGGTCATGTGTAGGATGTCGTATCTTCCATGACAGCTGGTGAGTTCCATGGGGCAACCACTTTATCTTACTCATCTTTATAACCCCTGCACAGAGTCAGTCGTATTCAACATGTGGGAACTGAATTAATTTTCAAAATTTCTCCTCTTCCCTGACCCTGAAACTTGGTTGTTTTCCAGTTGAGATCTTCAGAGGCCTGGCTGATGGAGACATGGAGACCAGGCCTGACCCCACAGAATTAGGTGCACGTCCCAAATAATCTAAGAGCACGGACGCCTGGAGCTGAATGGGCCCTTAGAGACCCTTCAGTCCAGTGGTTTCCAAACTATGTCCCTTGGAAATCTGGAGTTCCACAGAGGAGCCTCAGAGACCACTGAGTAGAAAGGGAGCAGGCCCAATGAGAGGGGCTTTGGGCCCTCCACTCACCTCCACCTTTTCAACCAGTGCAGCTCTGCTTTTGCAGCTTTGTATTAATATTACAATAACCTCGTAATTGGTTTCTCAGCTGCTCCCCTTGCCAAGGAGCTCTGGTGGTGCCGTGGTTAAGAACTACAGCAGCTAACCAAAAGGTCAGCAGTTCAAATCCACCAGCCACTCCTTGAAAACCTTATGGGGCAGTTCTACTCTGTCCTATAGGGCCACGATGAGTCGGGACTGACTCAATGGCAACGGGTTTACCCTTCCCAACCCCTATCCCCAACTCCTGCCTATTTTCCATTCAGTGTCCAGAATGATCATTTCAAAACATAAGGTTGGTCATGTCACTTTCCTGTTTAAGACCCCACTTTGGGTTTCCATTTCATTCAATAAAAACTCAAGGCCCTCACCACGGCCTACATGTCCCCACATAATCTCGCCTCACCTGCCCCTCTGCCTCATCTTCTTCCCCGCGCCCCTTACACGTCTCTTTCTGCCACACTGCCCTCTTTCAGTTCCTTGCACACTAAGCAAGCTCCTACCCCAACACCTGGACACTTCCTGTTCCTTTCACCTGAAACTCTTACCCAGATACCCACGTAGCTTGCTCCCTCTTTTCCTGACCACCCTGTGAAAAATGGTGCCCTGTTTCATCAGTCTCTAAATCCTTTATCCTGCTTTTTTGACTGTCTCCTGTTGTAGGGGAAAAAAACATCACAAAGTTTAGTAAAGCAAAAAGAAAGCTTTATTTGCCATATATTCAAAAAGGCAAAAGTGGGGAGCGGACAAGCATGTTGCTAGAGCCATGTCTGCCCAAGTCCAAGGAAATACTACAGAATAAGCAAGAATGGGAAAATGGACAAGCATGCTGCCACAGCCATGTCTGCCCAAACCCGAAGAATACTGCAGAGTCATCAGTGTGTATTAACACTACAAAATGGACAAAACCATGGAAAGCTTCATCTTTTCACAGATTGGCTAGAAACCGTGATCTTGTATTTTGAATTGCCTTTCTTAACAATCATCAGTACAGGTTTCAGTAACGACAGTCAGGAGGGTCTTCATTGGTCCAACAAATTTCTATTCACTAGATGCTAATAGAAAAAGATAAGAGTGGAAAGTCTTTTGTGTTCTGGCTTA
The DNA here is from genome assembly GCF_030014295.1 of Loxodonta africana. NCBI lineage: Eukaryota > Metazoa > Chordata > Mammalia > Proboscidea > Elephantidae > Loxodonta > Loxodonta africana. The sequence goes on along the minus strand of NC_087344.1, from coordinate 158,886,350 downwards.
TGTGAAATGTTCCCCAAAAGATACCTTCCAAGATTATTTTAGCTATTGTTTTATATCTCAGGGCCAGGTCGATGTGTCCTTGTGAGTCCTTGTGAGCCCTTGTGAGCCCAGCTCCAGCTGGGGCATAGCCTCTATGCTCAATGACAGGGAATAATGACTCCAATATTATTTCCTAAATCACTCTCATGTTAGAATATAAGCTCCATGAGGCCAGGGGCTTTGTTTTGTTCACTACTCTATCCTCAGTGCCGAGAACAGGGCCTGGCACATAGTAGGTGCTCAATAGATATTTGTTGCCTGAATGATTCGTACTGGTTTTAAGTCTAGACTTTCAGTTTAAAATCATTCTGCACGTTTTCTTCTTCACATATTTCTGTTTCCAAATGATCTGCAGGAAGTACATATTACTCTTAGCGTCACAAAAAGCAGTAATAACATAGTCTTTTCTCCAGGACTATTCTTTGCGAGACCCGAAGCTGCTATAGAATGGCTTCAGAGGATGAAGGGGAGGAGATATATTTGGCTTAAGGTTAAGACAGGGCTTTCTAAGCAGTTGAAGCTGCTCCCTAAACAGGGCGATCCGTGAAGCCTGGACTATCCTTGTTTGGCCCCATCATGGCAGGCAGCAGTAGGTCCCTGGGCTCCAGTGTCAGAAGACGACACTGGGCATGGAAAGCAGCCAGGCTGACCTTGTACAGAAAACCCAGTGTGCAGAGAATGTCTCCAAAGGCTTTATGTGCACAAGAAATACTCCTTTGACAGGCTTGCTGGCTAGTCGGAGGGCTGTCCCCTAAAATACAAGTTTGGCATCTGTAAGCATTTAACAGTCATGTCATGTAAAGAGCTGCAGCAGTGCTCCCACCAGGGCCCGACCTGGCCTTGTATCCCAGAATCCCAGGGCTGCCACTTCCTCTAGATCAGGGACAACAGTGCCATCACTTGTGTGAGAGAGGCCTCCAGTGGACATTGGTAGTATTGCCGTCCCTAAGAGCAGCTCCTGAAATACCCTCAGGCTCCTGGGAGCCCCACTTCCCGGGCTGGGATTGTACAAGGCCATTCTTGTCTTTCAGTAACTGCTCCAGTCTTGGAGCTAAAAGAGTTCCGACCTTTTCAAGATCCTCCCTGAGGAAGGTTGATGTATGCCTGTTCTGACAATGTTACCATTTCACAGAACATGTCTGGAGTGCTTCCTTTGGACCAGGGCTTCAAACTGGTTCATTCTGGTTCAAACCCCTGTTGAGAATTTACATTTCCATCCCAGATATACTGAATCAGAGTCTACATTTTAACAAGATTCCTAGGTGATTCTTCCACATAATAAATTTAGAGAACCACTGCTCTACTAGTGGTTCTAAGAATTCGCCCCTCACTAGCAGCGTTGGGCGTAGTCTGGAAACTTATTAGACATGCAAATTCTCAGCAGGGGTTTGAACGGGAACAAACTGGTTCAAAGCCCTGCTTTGGACTTCCCTTCATGGCCTTTAATGTTCTTTTAGGGTCTTTTCTGTGGGGCAGGTCTGACTTCCCAGAGCAACTTGGCCTTTGTGGAGCTTTGTTCTAGCAGTCTTCAGTTCAGCTTTGCTCCAGGACCTGTTTTGTGGGTCCCCTAGAGGTATTAGTTTTGATTGTTGTTATTGCTTATTGTTTTTTATTTAAATTAGATGTCAAAATTAACATAAATCAGGACTCCCAGCATCTCTGGAAAAGTCATATCAAACAACACTTGCCCTGAGTGCCTTACCCAGCAGCCAATGGCTAAAGCTGAGGAGCTGCTGCCCCCTTTGGGCAGACAAGGATTCTCCAGTTTGCCACAGTTCCCACCATCCCCTATTTCTCTATTGTCTTTTATTACTTGCTGTGCTATATAGTTACATTACCTTTCTGGTCCCTATAGAAGCTTTATAGTTACATCACACATACAGAATAATTGCAGTAATAATAGCTGCCGCCACAGTTACCGGACCCTATGCTAAGCACAGTACATACATTCTCTCATTTAATTTGGTGAGATAGGGATCATTAGTCCCAATTTATAGATGCAGAAACCGGGGCTCAGCAGCCCTCAGCAGCTTGTCCATGGTCAGACAACGAGTACCTGGCCCATGCTGTAGTGGCTGTGGTCACCACCAACCACAAATGTTCCGCAGGTACCCACTGAGGTTATGGCAATGTACTCAGCAAGCAGTTAGACCAGGATTTAACTCCATGAGATAGTGGAAAATCAGATTACATTGACAGAAAATGTCTTTATAAGTCACAAGGGCTGAATTAAATTTCAACTATGCATATATATGCATTTTACCTTGTCAGGCAAGGGGCTCCTCTCATTGGTTTTGATGAGGTGACAGGCTTCACTAAGGCCCCAAACAATCACTAGGTTTTCCCTTTTTTCTATCTGTGATATATCCAAGAAGGCGCTCTTGTGGTACAGTGGTGAAGTGCTTGGCGTTCAAACCCACCAGCCGCTCTTTGTGGGAGAAAGATGTGGTAGCCTGCTTCTGAAAAGACTACAGCCTTGGAAACCCTATGAGGCAGTTCTACTCTATCCTATAGGGTCACTACAAGTCAGAATTGACTCATTGGCAGTAGGTTTTTGGTTTTAATACATTCAAGAATGGCTAGCCCTGGTCCCAATTATGAAGTAGGCAACGTATCTTTGGTGTTAGAGACACTGGAATGTTCCCCCTTTCTTCCTCAGGACTCCCTCTTCGCTCCCCTTTGAGCCAGGTGCCCAATTCCCTGAACTCTCCTCAAATGACCCAGGGACCCCCCACTATGACACTGTGCCTGAGCTTAAATTTTAAGATAGCACTTCAACCTTCTAGATTCTTTCCCATCTCATTTGCCTATTGAACTGTTCTTTGCCATGCCTATTTTTTCGAGCTGTCATGGATTGAATTGTGTCCCCCCAAAACATGTGTATGAATTTGTCTAGACCATGATTCCCAATATTGTGTGATTGTCTGCCATTTTGTCATCTGATGTGATTTTCCTATGTGCTATAAATCCTACCTCTATGATGTTAATGAGGTGGGATAGGCGGCAGTTAATGAGGCAGGACTCAATCTACAAGACTGGATTGTGTCTTGAGCCAATCTCTTTTGAGATACAAAAAGGAGAAGTGAGCAAAGAGACAGAGGGACCTCATACCACCAAGAAAGCAGTGCGGGGAGCAAAGCACATCCTTTGGACCCAGGGGTCCTCCTCGGAGAATCTCCTAGCCCAGGAGAAGATTGATGAGAAGCACCTTCCTCCAGAGCCAACAGAGAGAGAAAGCCTTCCCCTGGAGCTGATGCCCTGAATTTGGACTTCTAGCCTACTAGACTGTGAGAAAATAAATTTTTCTTTGTTAGAGCCATCCACTTGTGGTATTTCTGTTATAGCAGCACTAGATGACTGAGATACAAGCTCTGATTATATGACTGACAACTTGGTCTGATAAATAAATTGAGAGTTAAGGTGTTGAGGACTCATTAGTTCTTCCAACAACTACCTATTGAGTGTCCTTCCTCTCCTTTTAAAAACCATTCAAGGGCTTTCCTGTCCCTGTAGGGAACTGAAAGCTAAAATTTTTAGCATGGCCTAAAAGGCCTTTAAGCCCTGTGTCCTCTGACCCCTGCAGCCATCCTTGCCACCCTGTTCTCCACTCAACTTTCCCTCAGGCCTTCTTCCAGTTCCTCAAGGCCCCTCGACCCCTCCTACTACTGGGTCTTTACACTGACCATGTCCTCTGCCTCTTTGTCCTCCAGATCTCTGTCAGTCACAGCTTCATCAAAAAGCATTTCTTGACCCCCCTGTCCAGGTCCACTCCCACCATTGGTCACTGTGATGGTTAAGGCTGTGTGTCAACTTGGCTGGTCCAAGATTCTCAGTGAATTGGCAGTTATGATGTTGTTTGGCAGTCATTTGATGTTATGATCACTTCCAGGAGGAGATTTGATATAATCTGATCACCTCCATGATGGGATCTGCCATGAATAGCCAATCAGTTGAAAGAGAGTTTCCTTGGGCATGTGGGCTGCATTGAATATAAGTGGACATTCTGGTAAGGCTTATGGGTTTTTGCTCACTCTGGGTCATGCAGCCGGCTCCTGTTCATCGGAACTCTGGTGTTTGGGACGTGAGGTAGCAGCTAACCTGTGGTCTTGCCTGCCAGTCTTGGGATTCATTGATCTTTGTAGCCTATGAGCAAGAGCCCTGCTCTCTGACCTGCCAATCTTGGGTTTGCAGCAGCTACATGGATCCGGAGAAGCCTCTATCCTGACTCATAGATTTGGGATGTTCCAGCCTCTAGAACTGTGTGAGCCATTTCCTTGACGTAAATCTGTCTATATATATTTGTACACTTTACTGGTTATTCTTCTCTAGAGAACCCAGCCTAAGACAGTCACCACCAGTGATCCAAGTTTCCAAGGCCCATTGCTTTTCCACTATAAGACATTTTCCATTCTGGCATCATGAACCTTTCCTGGAGAGTACTCCTCATAGTTGTCATTTTCAATTGATTTATCTGATTAACATGATGCCATCATGGAGAGATGTTATCTGTTTCCCTCACTTTGGTATCCTTAGTCCCTAGATGTTTAATTCGTATTTGCTGAAGGAAGCGGGAGGTAGGAAGGAAAGAAGGGGGGAATTTCTATTGCCTTTCTATAATTGAAATGGAGAGAATCCAAGGTCACGGAGCTAGTTAGTGACAGGGCAAAAAGTTGGACTCAAGATTCCAAGGCCCATTGTTTTTCCATTCGCTTATATCATTCTGCCCTTCTGGGGCCTTCAATGACCTCTTTGGGCTGTGAAGAATAATCACACCTTGAAAATTATTATAGCCTTGGAGGCAAGCCCATGCTGGCTGAAGACAGATAGCACAATATAATTGAGCTGCAGCAGAGCCACTTTGCCAGGCACATGTAGGGACAGAGACAGCAGTGCTGGGCAGACCGGGCCAGATCTCTGGGTCTTATAAAGATGACTTCAACTTGACAGTATCCAAATGGACTCCTGGGGGACTACGACTGGGCTTAGCAGGAGAGTAAGATCTGGGATCATTAAACCCACTGTCTTTGAGTTGATTCCGACTCATAGCGACCCTATAGGACAGAGTAGAACTGCTCCATAGAGTTTCCAAGGAGCGCCTGGCAGATTTGAACTGCTGCCCTCTTGGTCAGCAGCCATAGCACTTAACCACTATGCCACCAGGGTTTCCCTGGGATCATTAGCCTGCTAAAAGAAGAAAAGCCACCATCTGTTGTGCCCTTATTATGTGCAAAACACTTTAAAGACACTATTTGGTTAATTCTGACAAAAGACCTGCCCAAGAAATATTATTTTCCCCATTTTACAGATGAGGAAACTGAAGTCCAAAGACTAAATTTCCCAGAATCACACAGCTAGTCAGTGTTAGAATGAGTTTTTAAATCCAAGTGTGTCAGATTCCTAAGCAAAATTCTTATTCCACTATGCAGCACAGTCTTGAGATAGAACAGAATGGTCACAGTACTTTATTAAAGTATGGAATATTCAAAAACCAAGACAACACAAAGAGGAAAGAGAAAACTAGAGGGAGTTAAGAATGAACAAACACTGTTGACGGCTCAGTGGAAGGCTGTGGTTTCAGGGAGCAGGGCCCAAGGCCCAAGGAGGAAAGGTTGGTTGGGCAGTAAAAGGCACAGAATGCAGAAGCCATCTGTTGAATCAGGAGGATAGAGGGGAGCTGGGACCTGGGCAGAGAAGAGCCTAGCCTAGAAGCTTAGAAGGCTAACCAAATTCAACATACTGTCTTCATTCTCAAGACTGTGCCCTTCCTCCTGTCCCCAGTCTTTTTAGCAAAAGGATTTATTATTTCCATTTTTCTATGGAAACATTAATTTCTGAGCAATCAGGTGTCCTAGATTTGAAAGAAAAAACTGGTGGCATCTCATACCACCTGAACAGTTAATAGGAAAAGGCACTGATGCTATCTCTGTTTTCAACGTTGTGTCTCTGACACTGGCTTCTTAGGGAGGGCAGATCAACAGGAAAGAGAAGCCTTGTGCTTCCCAATGAGGCAGAAAGGCTGAGGGGAAAGGGCATGGGCTGCCACCAGGCCCTCAGGTTTCTAACGTAGGGCACCTGATGCTCTGGGCTTCCATTTTCTCACCTGTAGATGAAGGACTGGGATCAGATAATCTTTAAAGATCTTTCATACTTTATGGCTTTAAACTTTTCCAACCTAGACCTAGAGGTAGAGGAGGAATGAGGTAAGAATTGAACCGTAGGGACCAGGAGTCATCAAAGGGATGGTTTAGGTGGCAACAGAGTAATCGAATAACGTGAGGTTATGTTTGAAGAGTATCTGTTCTGCATGTATTGTGCATCTTGAGATTTTCTTGTATTATAAGCAAGAAAAAATCATTGGAGATTTGAATAGATTCTGGGTGTTGTATTATAGAAAGGGCATAGATTTTGGTGTCAAGCCTAAGTTCAAAAGATAAGACCTTTGGTAGATAGCTTACTCTCTGTCTTAGTTATCTAGTGCTGCTATAACAGAAATACAAGTGGATGGCTTTAACAAAGAGAAATTTATTCTCTCACAGTCTAGAAGGCCAGAAGTCCGAATTCAGGGTGCCAGCTCCAGGAGAAGGCTTTCTCTCTCTGTTGGTTCTGGGGAAAGGTCCTTGTCATCAATCTTTCCCTGGCCTAGGAACTTCTCAGCACAGGGGCCCCAGGTCCAAAGGATGCGCTCCCTTCCTGTTTCTTTATTCTTGGTGGTAGGAAGCCTCACTTCTCTCTGCTCGATTCTTTAATATCTCAAAAAAGATTGACTCCATATACAACCTAATCTTGTACACTGGGTCCTGCCAAACAATTCAATCCGTAACAACCTCTATGAGTACCTGGTACCCTGTTTGTAAATAAGGATAGCACACACTCCACAGGGTGTCTGAGGGAATTAAATGTGTTTTATATATAAAGTGCATGGCACAGTGCCTTTTATCTGGTAGGATTCTTATAAATGTAGTCCATCCTCTTCCTCCTTTTGTTCTCCACCCCTTCCATTGGGGAGGCGAACAACCAAAACAGAGAATGGAATCAAACTGTGAATTCAAACTCACCAAGTACTTGTCAAGCATCTAAATGTGCTGTGCTAAGCACTTCTTAATATATAATATTCACAGCAACTCTGTGGAATAGGTGTTGCTTACTCTTCCATTGTACAGATGAAGAAACTGAAGGTCACAGAAGATAAGTGACTTGCCCCATGTTGCATAACTCATTAATGGTAGAAATGAGGTTTGAACTCTGGACCAGTGAACCAGTCTTTTCACTGACTCACAAATACATATCAGACGCCGACACTCTAGAAGAGAGATCCACTGGGAGGAGCTTCTGCTTGAGGAAGGCTTTGGAAAGTTCTATCGTGACATACAGTCATACTTGATACAGCCCCATGCTCTCATGTGTGGGGACCCTTTATTCTGGCTGGAATAGAACTGTTCATCACCTACCAGGGGCAAGAGCACCCCTCAACTTCTTCCTGTGGTTAGTTGGTCAAGGCTTTTATATCACCACTGCTTCAATTCATCATAAATGTTAATACTGATGTAGTGCTTCAATGTTCTATTAAGATTTCACACTGCTGTGAGGTCAATGGGGTATTACTATCATTATTTTGCAGTTTAGGGCAGGCTTGTGGAGGTTCCATGACTTTCCCTAGGCCACGCAATAAGGGCAGTGACTCAAGCCCATGTGGGCAGCCCAGACCCCACTGTCATGGATTGAATTGTGTCCCCCAAAATTATGTGATGTAAATCCTAACCTCTATGCCTGTGGTTATAGCCCAGTTTGGGAATGTGTTGTTTTTGCTATGTTAATAAGACAGGATTCGTGTATGGTATTTCTGAGTCAATATCTTTTGAGATATAAAGGAGATTAAACAATCAAGTAGAGATGGGGAAGAGAGATACCAAGCTACTTGAAGATCTTCCAGGAGCAGAAGCTCAAAGTGAAAAGGGCCTTCCTCCAGAGCTGACAGAAAATCTTCCCCCAGAGCTAGCACCCTGAATTTGGACTTCCAGGGTCCTAAACTGTGAGAAAAAAAAAAATTGTTAAAGCCACCCATTTATGGTATTTCTATTATGACAGCACTAGATTAGTTAGACAGAATTTGGTACCGGAAGAGTGAGACACTGTTCTAACAGATACCTAAAATGTGGAAGTGGTTTTGGAATTGAGTAAGAGAGACTTGAAGAGTTTTAAAATGCCTAATAGTAAAAGCCTAGATTTTCTCGAAGAGACTGTTAGTAGAATTATAGATGTCAAAGGCAATTCTGATGAGGGTTCAAAAGGAAGTGAGGCAAGCTATAGAGAAAGTCTCTATCATCTTACAGAATACACACGGTGCCAGCAACAGAATGCTGCTAGAAAATGTGGATGTTAGATGTGCTTCCAGTGAAGCTTTAAAAGAAAATGACGAACATGTGATTGGACAATGGAGGAAGGGCAATGCCTTTTATGCAGTAGCAAAGAACTTGTCTGAATTATGTTCAAGTGTTGGTGGAAGGTAAACCTTGTAAGTGGTGAACTTGAATATCTTGTTGAGGAAATTTCTAAGCAAGATCTTGTAGGGGCCACATGGTTGCTCTTTGATACTTACAGTAAAATGCACAAGGAAGGATATAGACTTAAAAACAAATTGTGCAAAGCGAAAATAGAACTTAAAGACTTGGAAAATTCTGTTGTAAAAACTAAGGACACATGTCCTAGACTGTTCACCAAGGATGTGGCTAAGCAATATTTTGTTAAAGAGATTAAGCCTGTGACTGATGGTTCGAACAAACTACCACAGCAGAAAATCCATCAGCTTAGATTGAAGGGGACAGAGAAAGAATGAAGGGAGGGAACACTGTCTGACTCTTGAAATTCTACAGGCAGGAAACAGGCCAAAGGAGCTAGATCTGTTGTCCTACAAGAAAAGAAAAGGACCATCTCTGGAGCAGCTCGGAGATCAGCAGAACTGTTGGAAGGAGCACGGAAAGCAGGACCTTCTCAGTTTCAGGGTGGGGCCATGGTCTTCTGGATCTCAAAGAGTGGGGCCACAGCCTCCTAGGTTTCAAAACATCAGGTCTTCTCCAACTTGGTTCTGGAGTGTGGGGCTGCCAGTCAGATGGACTAGGAGAATGGGGCTGCCCAAAGCCGAGGGAGCAGAGTTGCCCTCCCAGCAGGCCTGAAACTTGAAGCCCAGGGCTGAGGGGCTTCCACCCAGAATCCAGAGACCATAACCAATATCCAGAGTCTGGAGGGTGGGGGCATTACCCAGAAGATCTCACAGAATAAGGCTTGAGAGCTGATGTGAATTGTTCTACTGGGTTTGCAGAGCTGGCACCCTAAATTCGGACTTCTAGCCTCCTAAATTGTGAGAAAATAAACTTCTGTTTGTTAAACCAACCCATTTGTGATATTTCTGTTATAGTAGCACTAGATAACTAAGACACCCACATTCACCCATCTGCTGCTGCAGAAATGTCTCTTCCACCATTGCTGGGGCTGAGCCTGTGAGTTTCCTTCCTCAGGCTCTCTGTGCTTTGTCCTAGGCGTTCTTGTCACCCCAAGGCTGACAGGGGCCCAAGAGTCAGAGCACATGTGAATTCAGTGATAACAAGGCTGTTCATTCTCTGTTTTCAGGGACTAAGCCAGTAAGAGTAACTGTTTTTTAAATACACACTTCCCTCAACTTGCTGTGACATTTCACCATGATTAACAGCTGAGGGTGTGGCATGACATGAGGGTGATGAGTCACTTCACCTAAGTGCTTACATGTTCAGGATGGTGAGTCATTTCACCCAACTGGGTACTTACATCTGGGATCATGTCCTGTGATATCTGCACCCCTCCTGCAGGTCTCAGAACCTGAACAGCCTTACAGAAGTTTCCAACAAGGACTTTTCTGACCACCCCTGTTCCTCAGGAAACTGCACAACACAGGCTTCAGCTCTTCTGACATCTTTTCACTTCCCTTTTAGCATCTTCCCAGGTCTGGCTTAGAGCCCCCGTCTAAGGCCAGAGCTCTTTCAATGGCAGCCTTATCCACGCTATTTGCTCCTGAATTGTTCTCAGAACCAGTCACCTACCAGCTAAGGGCTTGGAGTCAGGCAGGCCAAATGTTGGATCTGCCATTTATTAGCTATGCAATCTTAACCAAACTACTATATCTTTATGGACTGTTTTCCCATCTGTATAATGGGAATAGTAGTACTACCTACTATTGATGGTGAAGAGTAAGGCAGCAGGCAAGGCACTTAGCATAGTGCTTGGACATAGTAAACGCTCAATGAATGCTAGTGTGTGGATGTGTTTTCATATCCCTGCTGAGTGCTTATTTTTTACCATATTTTATCACCACACACCAATTCATACACCACATGGTTCACATCATTTCCGTCTTAAGCATCCTAGTTTTTTGGTTCATCCCTCCTTTTTTCCTTGGTTTTCTAATTTCTTCTTCCATACTGGTTTTTCCATAGCCCTTTGTAGCTTTCGCTTCCTCTGTTCACTTCAAAGGGTTTATAATACCAGTATCTCAACATTTATAAAATTATTCCATGTTATCTAGCACAATAGAAGTTGGAAGCTGATGGGTTAATGACAAAAACTAATTAAAGCGGAGGTGAAGCCAAGATGGCAGGATAGACAGATGCTTCCAGCGAACCCTGTTTACAACAAAGACCAGAAAAAACAAGTGAAACAAGTATAGTTGTGACAAGCTGGGAGCCCTGAGCATCAAAGGCAAGCTTAGACAATGAACTGAGGGGCAGGGGGAGGAAGGGACTGTTCAGAAGTGGAGAGGAGTTACCAGACCTGAATCGCGGGGAGCCCTCAGACACAATTCCCGGAGCAGCGGCGGTGGCGGTACTAGCATTCAGTCGCAGTTCCCTCAGGGAGAAGCAGCCAGCCACAAAGCCTACTCACACCTCTAGAACCTGAGGAGAAGGGCGCTCTCAGCAAAAGCTAAGTACTTGTGTATATTTTACCGTGCCCCCCCACCCCCAAGCCGGCTTCACCGGCTAAATCCTGGGCCTGAGATAGACCCTGGTGAGCACCTAGAGCCACCCTCCCATCCTTGGAGAAGGAAAAAATTTGCAACTGGGGGAAAAAGATAATTTGCTAGTTCCATTAACTGGGGGAGCTCAGGACAGAAGTGGCTCCTGTCAGGCAAAAACTGTCCATGGACCTTGAGCACCTTTCCCTTCTGCATGGACCTGTGTGGGGCTATTTTGGGAGAATAGGCCCTTGTTGGTAAACTCCAACGATTTCAGCTGTGCGGTGGAGAGGTGGATGTTTGACGTTTGAGATTGCTTTGCCTATTGAACAAGGTTCTCACCTACCCACATCAGGGACCTAAGGGACTGGTAGCTCCACTCAGGTCACCCAGCCACCCCCAACAGGGGTCCAAAGATAACTGGTACCTCCCAGTCCTTACAACTAAAAACTTTGGGTGCCCATGGTCCCTCTGCAGAACCCACCTACCACCACGCTGTAGGGAACAGAGACATGTTTTCCTCAGAGACACTTGGGGGTCGGTTCTCAGTCCCCTGCCTTGTTCAGAGCGTGACCCCATGCTGCAATCAGATACCTGTATATATGCCAATCACCCCTGCCCCTCTAAGACTGTAGGACAGAGCCTGTACCACACACTTGATGATCAGCTACCTGGAAACCACAGCTGAATTCATACAAGAAAACCGAATGGACTCCTAGACTGATATACTTGATAACAGTTCTAGCCAGCTGGGGACAGGACGCCAGAGCTCCAAAGGTGAAAATAATCAAGCTAGCTCACTCAAGCAACCCACAGGGGTATACCAAAACAAAACAAAGCAAGCAGCTACGACACAGTAAGCAAGCACAAACGAATACAATACCTTATAGGTGGCTTGGGGACAACAGTCAACGTCAAGTCACATAAAGAAACAGACCATGATGACCTCAACAGGCTCTCAAAACAAAGAACCCAGGGATCTTCTAGATGAAAGTGCATTCCTGGGATTATCAGATGCAGAGTACAAAAGTTTAATATACAGAACCCTTCAACACATCAGGAAGGAAATGAGGCAATACACAGAACAAGCCAAGGAACACACAGATAAGGCAACTGAAGAAATGAGAAAGATTTTTCAGGAACACAATGAAAAGTTTAATAAGCTGGAAAAATCCATAGACAGACAGCAATCAGAAATTCAGAAGATTAACAATAAAATTACAGAAGTAGACAATTCAATAGAAAGTCAGATGAGCAGAAGTGAGCTAGAATTTCTGAACTCGAAGATAAATCACTTGACACTAATATATTTGAAGAAAAATCAGATAAAAGAATTTAAAAAATGAAGAAACCTTAAGAATCATGTGGGACGCTATCAAGAGAAATAACCTACGAGTGATTGGAGTACCAGAACAGGGAGGGATAACAGAAAATACAGAGAGAATTGTTGAAGATTTGTTGGCAGAAAACTTCCCTGATATTGTGAAAGACAAGAAGATATCTATCCAAGATGGTCATCGAACTCCACATAAGGTAGATGTTAGAAGAAAGTCACCAAGACATATTATAATCAAACTTGCCAAAACCAAAGATAAACAATTATAAGAGCAGCAAGGGATAAACGAAAAGTCACCTACAAAGGAGAGCCCATAAGAATAAGCTTGGACTATTCAGCAGAAACCATGCAGGCAAGAAGGCAATGGGTTGACATATTTAAAAAATTGAAAGAAAAAAATTGCCAGCCAAGAATCATATATCCAGCAAAACTGTCTCTGAAATATGGAGGTGAAATTAAGACATTTCCAGATAAACACAAGTTTAGGGAATTCGTAAAACCAAACCAAAACTACAAGAAATACTAAAGGGAGTTCTTTGGTTAGAAAATCAATAATGTCAGGTATCAACCCAAGACTAGAACACTGGGCAGAGCAACCAGAAGTCAACCCAGACAGGGAAATCCAAAAAAACAAAGCAAGATTATGTTAAAAAAAAAAAAAAGCCCAAAACAGGGTAACAGTGATGTTATTATATAAAAGAAGACAACATTAAAATAATAAAGAGGGACTAAGAAATGTAATCATACACCTTCCATATGGAGAGGAAGATACAGCAATACAAAGAAATAGAAGTTAATTCTAAATTTAGAAAAATAGGGGTAAATAATTAGGTAACCACAAAGGAGACAAACTATCCTACTCATCAAAATAAAATACAAGGGAAAAATACAGACTCGGCAGAAACAAAATCAACAACAACAAATATGAGGAAAGGACAATATATAAAGAAAATCTGTTCAGCACATAAAATCAAGTGGGAAAAAGAAACTGTCAACAACACACAAAAAAAGACATCAAAATGATAGCACTAAATTCACAAAATTCATACCTATCCATAATTACCCTGAATGTAAATGGACTAAATGCACCAATAAAGAGACAGAGAGTGGTAGAATGGATTAAAGAACAAGATCCATCTAGATGCTGCCTACAAGAGACACACCTCAGACTTAGAGACACAAACAAACTAAAATTCAAAGGATGGAAAAAAATGTATCAAGCAAACAATCAAAAAAGAGCAGGAGTAGCAATATTAATTTCTGACAAAATAGACTTTAAAGTTAAATCCATCATAAAGGAAAAGGAAGAACACTATATAATGATTAAAGGGACAATGCACCAAGAAGATATAACCATATTAAATATTTATGCACCCAATGACAGGGCTGCAAGATACATAAACTCTATCAGCATTGAAAAGTGAGATAGACAGCTCCACAATAATAGTAGGAGACTTCAACACACCACTTTCAGTGAAGGACAGGACATCCAGAAAGAAGCTCAATAAAGACATGGAAGATCTAAATGCCACAATCAACCAACTTGACCTCGTAGGCATATACAGAACACTCCACCCAACAGCAACCAAGTACACTTTCTTTTCTAGTGCACATGGAACATTTTTAGAACAGACCACATATTAGGTCATAAAGCAAGCCTTAGCAGAATCCAAAACATTGAAATATTACAAAGCATCTTCTCTGACCATAAGGCCATAAAAGTGGAAATCAATAACAGGAAAAGCAGGGAAAAGAAATCAAACACTTGAAAACTGAACAATACCCTGCTCAAAAAAGACTGGATTATAGAAGACATTAAGGATGGAATCAAGAAATTCACAGAATCCAATGAGAATGAAAACACTTCCTATCAGAACCTTTGGGCACTGCAAAAGCGGTGCTCAGAGGTCAGTTTATATCAATAAATGCACACATACAAAAAGAAGAAAGGGCCAAAATTAAAGAATTATCCCTACAACTTAAAAAAATAGAAAGAGAGCAACAAAAGAAACCCACAGGCATCAGAAGAAAACAAATAATAAAAATTAGAACTGATCTAAATGAACTAGAAAACAGAAAAACAACTGAAAGAATTAACAAGACCAAAAGCTGGTTTTTTGAAAAAATCAACAAAATTGATAAACCACTGGCCAAACTGACAAAAGAAAAACAGGAGAGAAAGCAAATAACCCGAATAAGAAATGAGATGGGCGATATTACAACAGACCCAACTGAAATTACAAGAATCATATCAGATTACTATGAAAAACTATACTCAAATTTGAAAACCTAGAAGAAATGCATGAATTTCTAGAAACACACTACCTACCTAAACTAACACAAACAGAGGTAGAACAACTAAATAGACCCATAACAAAAGAAGAGATTGAAAAGGTAATCAAAAAACTCCCAACAAAAAAAAGCCTTGGTCTGGACAGCTTCACTGAAGAGTTCTACCAAGCCTTCAGAGATTTAACACCAATACTACTAAAGGTATTTCAGAGCATAGAAAAGGACGGAATACTCCCAAACTCATTCTATGAAGCCACCATATCCCTGATACCAAAACCAGGTAAAGACACCACAAGAAAAGAAAATTATAGACTTATATCCCTTATGAATGTAGATGCAAAAATCCTCAACAAAATTCTAGCCAATAGAATTCAACAACATATCAAAAAAATAATTCACCATGACCAAGTGGGATTCATACCAGGTATGCAGGAATGGTTCAACATTACAAAAACAATTAATGTAATCTACCACATAAATAAAACGAAAGGCAAGAATCACATGATTTTGTCAATTTATGCAGAAAAGGCATTTGACAAAGTTCAATACTCATTCATGACAAAGACTCTCAGGAAAATAGGAATAGAAGGAAAATTCCTCAACATAATAAAAGGCATTTATACAAAGCCAATAGCCAACATCAGCCTAAATGGAGAGAGCCTGAAAACATTCCTATTGAGATCAGGAACCAGACAAGGATGCCTTTTATCACCACTCTTATTCAACATAGTGCTGGAAGTCCTAGCCAGAGCAATTAGGCTAGATAAAGAAATAAAGGGCGTCCAGACTGGCGAAAAAAAAAAAACAAGGAAGAAGTAACAGTATCTCTATTTGCAGATGACATGACCTTATACACAGAAAACCCTAAGGAATCCTCCAGATAACTACTGAAACTAATAGAAGAGTTCAGCAGAGTATCGGGATACAAGATAAACATGCAAAAATCAGTTGGATCCCTCTACACCAACAAAAGGAACATCAAAGAGGAAATCACCAAATCAATGCCATTTACAGTAGCTCCCAAGAAGATAAAATACTTAGGAATAAATCTTACCAGAGATGTGAAAGACTTATACAAAGAAAACTACAGTACAATTCTGCAAGAAACCAAAAGAGGCTTACATAAGCGGAAGAACATACCTTGCTCGTCGATAGGAAGACTTAACATTGTGAAAATGTCTGTTCTACCAAAAGCAATCTATACATTTAATGCAATTCCGATCCAAATCCCAATGACATTCTTTAATGAGATGGTGAAATAAATCACCAACTTCACATGGAAGGGGAAGAGGCCCCGGATAAATAAGGCATTACTG
This sequence comes from Loxodonta africana, assembly GCF_030014295.1. NCBI lineage: Eukaryota > Metazoa > Chordata > Mammalia > Proboscidea > Elephantidae > Loxodonta > Loxodonta africana. Next base: position 158,870,389 of record NC_087344.1, on the reverse strand, counting down.
AAAAAGAAGAACAAAGTGGGACGCCTTACTTTACCTGATTTTAGAACCTATTATACTGCCACAGTAGTCAAAACAGCCTGGTACTGGTACAACAGCAGATACATGGACCAATGGAACAGAATTGAGAATCCAGACATAAATCCATCCACATATGAGCAGTTAATATTTGACAAAGCCCCCAAAACAGTTAAATGGGAAAAAGACAGTCTTTTTAACAAATGGTGCTGGCATAACTGGATATTCATCTGCAAAAAAATGAAACAAGACCCATACCTCACTCCATGCACAAAAACTAACTCAAAAAGGATCAAAGACCTAAACATAAAATCTAAAACGATAACGATCATGGAAGAAAAAAATAGGGACAATGTTAGGAGCCCTAATACATGGCATAAACAGCATACAAAACGTTATAAAGAATGCAGAAGAAAAACTAGATAACTGGGAGCTCCTAAAAATCAAACACCTATGCTCATCCAAAGACTTCACCAAAAGAGTAAAAAGACTACCTACAGACTAGGAAAAAGTTTTTAGCTATGACATTTCTGATCAGCACCTGATCTCTAAAATCTACCTGATACTGCAAAAACTCAACTACAAAAAGACAACCCAATTAAAAAATGGGCAAAAGATTTGAATAGACACTTCACTAAAGAAGATATTCAGGTAGCTAACAGATATATGAGGAAATGTTCACGATCATTAGCCATTAGAGAAATGCAGATCAAAACTACAATGAAATTCCATCTCACTCCAACAAGGCTGGCATTAATCCAAAAAACACAAAATAATAAATGTTGGAGAGGCTGTGGAGAGATTGGAACACTTATACACTGCTGGTGGGGATGTAAAATGGTACAACCACTTTGGAAATCGATTTGGCCTTTCCTTAAAAAGCTAGAAATAGAACTACCACACAATCCAGCAATCCCACTCCTTGGAATATATCCTAGAGAAATAAGAGCCTTTACACAAACAGATATATGCACACCCATGTTTATTGCAGCACTGTTTACAATAGCAAAAAGATGGAAGCAACCACGGTGCCCATCAATGGATGAATGGATAAATAAATTATGGTATATTCACACAATGGATAAATAAATTATGGTATATTCACACAATGGAATACTACGCATCGATTAAGAACAGTGAGGAATCTGTGAAACATTTCATAACATGGAGGAACCTGGAAGGCATTATGCCGAGTTAAATTAGTCGGTTGCAAAAGGATAAATATTGTATAAGACCACTATTATAAGAACTTGAGAAATAGTTTAAACTGAGAAGAAAACATTCTTTTGTGGTTACGGGAGGGGGGAGGGAGGGTGGGAGAGGGGCATTCACTAGATAGTAGATAAGAACTACTTTAGGTGAACGGACACAATACAGGGGAGGTCAGCACACAATACAGGGGAGGTCAGCACAATTGGACTAAACCAAAAGCAAAGTAGTTTCCTGAATAAACTGAATGCTTTGAAGGCCAGCATAGCAGGGGCAGGGGTCTGGGGACCATGGTTTCAGGGGACATCTAAGTCAATTGGCATAATAAAATCTATTAAGAAAACATCCGGCATCCCACTTTGAAGAGTGGCATCTGGTGTCTTAAACGCTAGCAAGCAGCCATCTAAGATGCATCAATTGGTCTCAACCCACCTGGATCAAAGGAGAATGAAGAACACCAAGGACACAAGGCGATTACGAGCCCAACAGACAGAAAGGGCCACATGAACCAGAGACTGCATCATCCTGAGACTAGAAGAACTAGATGGTGCCTGGCTACAACTGATGACTGCCCTGACAGGGAACACAACAGAGAACCCCTGAGGGAGCAGGAGAGCAGTGGGATGCAGACCCCAAATTCTCATAAGACCAGACTTAATGGTCTGATGGAGACTGAAAGGACCCCAGTGGTCACGGCCCCAGACCTTCTGTTGGCCCAGGGCAGGAACCATTCCCGAAGCCAACTCTTCAGACATGGATTGGACTGGACAATGGGTTGGAGAGGGATGCTGGTGAGGAGTGAGCTTCTTGGATCGGGTGGACACTTAAGACTATGTTGGCATCTCCTGCCTGGAGGGGAGATGAGAGGGTGGAGGGGGTTAGAAGCTGACGAAATGGCCACAAAAAGAGAGAGTGGAGGGAGAGAGCGGGCTGTCTCGTTAGGGGGAGAGTAATTGGGCATGTGTAGCAAGGTGTATATGGGTTTTTGTGTGAGAGACTGACTCGATTTGTAAACTTTCACTTAAAGCACAATAAAAATTTATGAAAAAAATTTAATTAAAGCAATGAATTTTTTTTTTTAAAAAAGAAAGTAAGAAAATGATCAAAGGATACATAGGCAATTCACAGGAAAACAAGTCCAGCTGGTCAAAAAGCATACTCAAAGATTTCAGACTCTGGTAATCTGGGAAATACAAATCTAAGTAGCAGGGAGCTATCTCTTCACCTCTATCAGAATGACCAAAACTAAAAAGACTTATAATACCTATTGCTGGCAGGGATGCAGAGAAAAGGTTACTTCAATAATTGCTCATGGATGTTATAGCCTTTTTGCAAAGCAATCGGGCAACATTTATTAAGTTTAAAATTAAAAATACATATACCTTTTCACCTATCAGTTCTACTGCTGGGAATCTACCCCACAGAAATAAAATACCAGAATATAAGGTCACATGCACAAGGCTGTATAACGAATTATTGTGTGTAGGGGAAAACAAACCTAGACACAAAGCATATGTCCTTCAAATAGACACTAGTTGAATATAGTATGACATACCATGGAAGAGTCTGCAGCTATTTTTTTTAATTGTGCTTTAGATGAAGGTTTACAGAACAAATTAGTTTCTCATTAAACAATTAATACACATATTGTTTTGTGACATTGGTTGCTAACCCCACAACGTGTCAATACTATCCCCTTCTCAGCCTTGGGTTCCCTAATATCAGTTTTCCTGTCCCCTCCTGCCTTCTCCTCCTTGCCCCTGGGCTGGTGTCCCCATTGAGTTTCATTTTGTTTTATGGGCCTGTCTAATCTTTGGCTGAAGGGTGACCCTCGAGAGTGACTTCAGTACTGAGTTAAAAGGGTGTCCGGGGGCCGTACTCTCAGGGTTTCTCTCGTCTTCGTCAGACCAATAAGTCTGGTCTCCTTGTGTGAATTAGAATTTTGTTCTACATTTTTTTCCAGCTCTGTCCAGGACCCTCTATGGTGATCCCTATCAGAGCAGTCTTTGGTTATAGCCAGGCGCCATCTAGTTGTGCTGGACTCAGTCTGGTGGAGGTTGTGGTAGTTGTGGTCCGTTAGTCCTTTGGACTAATCGTTCCCTTTAGTCTTTGGTTTATTCTCCCTTGCTCCAGATGAGGTGGGACCAGTGGAGTATCTTAGATGGCCGCTCACAAGCTTTTAAGACCCCAGACTCTACTCACCAAAGCAGAATGTAGAACATTTTCTTTATAAAATATGTTATGGCAATTGAACTGGATATCCCCCGACACAGTTTGCAGACTGAACACAAAAAAGTAGAGTTTTAGCAGGGGGCTCATAGAGATTCATGAATAATTGATGAGAAAAGCAAAATGTAGAAACGGGTATAAATTACCCATTTTTAAGAACAAATAATGTGGCCCCCTTACCTACATTTATGTATGTGAGCCAACATACATAAGCATGGAAGAAAAATGGGAGGATATAGACCAACCCATTAACATGAGCATGGGGGGTAGTCACTGCTGTGGTTGGATGGCAATGGAAGAAAATGAGATGCAGCGAAAGGCAGAAGGAAAAGAGGAAAAAGATTGCATTGAAATTAATCACATAAATACTCATATTTATGTATTAACATAAAATTATATATGTGTGTAAGTAGATATAATAAGAGAAGTTTAAATTATACGTAAAACCCATTGCCACTGAGTGGATTCCAATTCATAGAGACCCTATAGGAGAGAGAACTGCCCCACAGGGTTTCCAAGGAGCAGCTGGTGGATTCGAACTGCCAACCTTTTGGTTAGCAGCTGAACTCTTAACCACTGTGCCACCAGGGCTCCAAATTATATATACGTACCTTAAACTTATTTTTTTTTGTCAACCTAAAACAAGTAAATGTATATTCCTTCACCAATATTTTGACATAGAGCCAAGTTCTTTTCATTGAGAATGAGTCCATTTTTAGGACTTGGGCTCCACCCTGTCTTTCGTACAAAAATCACACACTTCATTCATCCTCTGCAGTTTCTAATTTCAATTTCTGAAGAGTGGAGTAAGAATGTAAAGACCCACACAAAGCAATTTTAGGGCAGGACCCTTCTAGATGTTCTGTTTTTAACCCTAATCTTTTCTGATGTCTTGCCTACACCCAATTCAACAGCAATCTTATTTTAGCATCTCCTCTTTATTAAGTCTTCCCAAAACTGTTCACTTGGGTTTTTTCTTAGATTAGGAAATATTTTTATTGAGATTAAGCAATTTGCCCATGTCAGTGAGTAAACAAGTTGGATTTTTAATTTCAGGGCCTGTGATTTCAAAGCCCAGTGTTTTTGTTTTGTTTTTATTGTGCATTAGGTGAAAGTTTACAGAGCAAATTAGAGTTCCATTCAATAGTTTGTACAAAAAGTGTTTCATGGAAATGGTTTCACTCCTCACAATGTGTCAGCACTCTCCCCATTTCCGCCCTGTGTTCCCTGTTTCCTTTTGTCTGGATTTTCTAACCCTTCTTGCCTTCTCATCTTTGCTTTTGAGCAAATACTGTCCTTTTGATCTTGTATAACTGATTGTTCTGAGCAGCATGTTCCTCTCGAGTGTTATTCTTTATTTTATGGGCCTGTCTATATTTGGCTGGAAGGTGGCCTATGGGAATGGCTTCATTTCCAGGTCAAAAGGGTGTCTTACAGCCATAGCCTCGGGGTTCCCCCAGTCTCTGTCAAGCCAGTAAGTCTGGTCTTTTTTGTGAATTGATTTTTTGTTCTATATTTTTCTCCCGCTCTGTCCAGCAACCTTCTGTTGTAGTCCAAGTCAGAGCAGTCAGCAGTGGTAGCCAGGCACCATCTAGTTCTTCTGGTCTTGAGGTCCTGTAGGCTGTGGTTCATGTGGTCCATTAGTCCTTTGTGCTAATCTCTGCCTTGAGTCTTTGGTTTTCTTCACTCTCCTTTGCTCTGGATGGGAAGAGACTGATAGCTGTATCTTAGATGGCCACTCGCAAGTTTTTAAGACTCCAGATGCTACTCACCAAAGTAGGATGCAGAATGTTGTCTTTATGAATTATGTTGTGCCAACTGATGTAGATGTACCCCCAGTCTACAGTCCTTTGCCTTTGAGCCAAGGAACTTCATCCTGCGAGGTGTTTGGTTATATCTAAGAGATTTCCCTGACTGAGCCCCCTTGTGTGCTCTATTGTCTATATTAATATATGAAGAGCACCTACAGTCATGTGTGTAGATATATCCACCACCAAACGTGTATCTTCTGGTAGGTGTGCTCTCTTAACATTCTCCCACGCCTCTTGGCATACACCCTCCCACACCTCTTGGCATATCTATCTACCTACGTATCCGTTCGTAAACTGGTGTTTGTTAAAACTATTGTTGCAGGATTGTCTAAGCTACAGTCATTACTGTAGTTTCTCTTTATTCTTGTGTTCCTCTCAGTGTCCTCTCTTGCCTTGGTCATGTTGTGCTGATATTGTGTATTGCCTTTCCCTTCACCAGTATTAACACGTGTCTTCTATTTGGTAATTTTTTCTCCCTCTCCCATCCCTGTTGTTGTTGTTAGGTGCCGAAGAGTTGGCTCTGACTCATAGTGACCCTATAGGACAGAGTAGAATTGCCCCGTAGAGTTTCCAATGAGCCGCTGGTGGATTTGAATTACCAACCTTTTGGTTAGCAGCCAAGCTCTTAACCACTACTCCACCAGGGCTCCCTCCCATCCCTGGTTTTTTTTTTTTCCTGTGTGTAAACCTTTTGTTGTTACCTTATAATAGCAGTTCCATACAATATTTTTTGTTTTGTGATTGACTTATTTCACTGAGCATAATGTCCTCCAAATTCATCCACACTGTGAGACATTTTGTGGATTCATCATTGTGTTTTATCACTGTGTAGTATTTCATTGCATGTATGTACCACAGTTTGTTAATCCATTCATCTGTTGATGGGCCCTTAGGTTGTTTCCATCTTTTCGCTATTGTGAATAATGCTGCAATGAACATGGGTGTGCATATGTCTATTCGTGTGACGGCTCTTATTTCTTTAGGGTATATGCATAGGAGTGGGATTGCTAGATCGTATGGTATTTCTATTCCTAGCTTCTTGAGGAAGCATCGTACCATTTTTCATACTGGTTGTACCATTTTACATTCCCACCAGCAGTGTATAAGAGTTCAATCTCACCAATATTTGTTAATTTCTGTTTTTTTGATTAGTGCCAGTAATGTTGGTGTGAGAGAGTGTCTCACTGTGGTTTTGATTTGCATCTAATTGCTAATGATGACTAGCATTTCTTCATGTGTTTGTTACCTGCCTGAATATCTTCTTTAGTGAAGTGTCTGTTCATATCCTTTGCCCATTTTTTAATTGGATTGTTTGTCTTTTTATTCTTGAAATGTTGAAGCTTTCTATAAATTTTAGAGATAGGTCTTATCCAAAAATTTTTTTCCAATCTGTAGATTCCCTTTTTATTATTTTGGAGAAGTCTTTTGTTGAGCATATTTGATTTTTAGGAACTCCCAGTTATCTAGTTTTCTTTTGTGTGTTCATTTTTAGTTATGTTTGGTATTCTATTTATGCCATATATTAGGGCCCCCTAGTGTTGTCTCTATTTTTTCCTCCATGACCTTTATAGTTTTAGATTTTATATTTAGGCCTTTGATCCATTTGGAGTTAGTTTTGGTGTACAGTGTGAGCTATGGGTCCTGTTTCATTTTTCTATAGATAGATAATCCAGTTTTGCCAGCACCATTTGTTGAAGAGACTGTCTCTTCCCCCATTTAATGAACTTTGGCCCTTTGTCAAAAATCAGCTGTCCATAAATGGTTGGATTTATGTCTGGGTTCCCAATTCTGTTCCATTGGTCTGTGTGTCTGTTGTTTTACCAGGCTGTTTTGACCACTGTGACTGTATAGTAGGTTCTTAGATCAGGTTGTGTGAGGCCTCCTACTTTGTTCTTCTTTCTTCAGTAATGCTTTACTTCTCCAGGGCCTCTTTCCTTTCCATATAAAGTTGGTGATTAGTTTTTCCATCTTGTTAAAGAATGCTGTTGGAACTTGGATTGGGATTGCTTTAAATCTGTAGATGCTGTGGGTAGTATTGACGTTTTCACAAAGTTGAGTCTTCCTGTCCATGAGCATGGTATGTTTTTCTGTTTATGTACATCTCTTTTGGTTTCTTACAGTAGCGTTTTGTAGTTTTCTTTGTATAGGTCCTTTACTTCATTGGTTAGACTTATTCTTAAGTATTTTATTTTGGGGGGAGCTATTGTAAATCACATTGTTTTCCTGGTTTCCTTTTCAAAGTTTTCTTTGTTGGTGTATAGGAATCCAACTGATTTTTGTATGTTGATCTTGTATCCTGCTGCTTTGCTGAATCCTTCCATTAGTTCCAGTAGCTTTCTTGTGGAATCTTTGGAATTTTCTATGATAGGATCATATTGTCTGCAAATAGGGATCGTTTTACTTCTTCCTTACTAATCTGTATGCCCTTTATTTCCTTGTCTTGCCTCATTGCTCTAGCTAGGACTTCCAGTGCGATATTGAATAAGAGTGATGATAAAAGACACCTTTGTCTACTTTCCGTTCTCAAAGGGAATGCTTTTAGGCTCTCTCTGTTGAGAATAATTTTGGCTGTTGGTTTTGTATAAATGCCGTTTATTATGTTGAGGAATTTTCCTTCTATTCTATTTTGCTGAGAGTTTTTATCAGGAATAGGTGTTAGATGTTATAAATGCCTTTTCTGCATCAGTTGAGATGATCATGTGATTCTTTTATTTATGTGGTGAATAATGCTGGTTGATTTTCTAATGTTGAACCATCCTTGCATGCCTGGTATGAATCCCACTTGGTCATGATGTATTACTTTTTTTTTTTTTTGATATGCTGTTGAATTCTATTGGCTAGAATTTTGTTGTGAATTTTTGTGTCTGTATTCACAAGGGCTATGTATCTGTAATTTTCTTTTTTTGTGTTGTCTTTGCCTGGCTTTAGTATCAGGGTTATGCTGGCTTTGTAGAATGAATTTGGGGGTATTCTTTCCTTTTCTTTGCTGTGAAATAATTTGAGTAGTATTGGTGTGAGCTCTTCTCTGAATGTTTGGTAAAATTCTCCACCAGGGCTCCCTCCTGGTTCTTGAATTGTAATTTTTTTTCTTCTGCATTAATACTTCATCAGTCTATATGACATTTATTAAAGTACAGCTGCATAAAAAAGGTTTGGGAACAAACACATCTCACAATAGGCAACACTCACATCAACAGGCAGAAGCAGGTGTATGAGGGCACCCTGGAAGGTCTGAGCACCCTCTTGGCCTCAGCATTTGGGGAGCCAGAAGTGACAGTATTTTCATAGAGAATGGACTGGGGGTAGGTAAAATAACTGATGAATCAGTTATTTTTCACCTAGCAATTCCACTCCTGGGAATGTACCCCATAGAAATAAAAATATCAGAACGTATGGCTATATGTACAAGGATGCATAATGAATTACTGTGTGTGCTGGACAACAAATAAAATCTAGAAACAAAGTAAATGTCCTTCAAAAGGGGAATGTTGAATATAGGTAGGACATACCGTGGAATACTCTGCAGCTATTGAAAAAAATAGAGACCTGGAACTTCATGGAAAACCCCCATGTGCTATGAGTTGATGAGTAGTTACCAGGCCTGTTGAGTTACATTCAGCTCTCTGATTATGTCACTCTGACAGTTATTCTGTGATTGAAATATCGAAGGATCTCAGTGGAGGTGGACATTGGGGGGCATGGAAGATTACATCTTTCTTTTTGTAACATATCATGTAGCTTTTTGCTGATACGTCAAAAAGTCTGGGGTAAGTGGCTTGGCTGGGGTGGGGTAGACCACCAGCTTACACTCCTTTCTCGGGACAGGTGATGCAGTGCCAGGACAGGACTCCGGCCCAGCTTCAAATCCCACCTTCTGCCCTTACCTGGCAGGTGACTTTGGACATGCCATCTTATGTCACTACGTCTATTTCCTTATCTGAAAAATGGGGTCACAGTACCTAATTCATGGAGTTGTTTCAAAACTCAAATGAGATGTTTATAAAAGTATTTGCCAAAATGACAGGACCATCTTGGGTTATATTCAGGCTAGTATATCTTGTACAACATCCATAGTCATGAGGTGAGGGACCCCATTCCTATCCCTACAACAAGCAGCAAGGTTCACAGGAATGAGCATATGTACTGGAGGCAAGGCAGACAGGGATCTGGGTACCACTTTCACCAGGAGTTCACTGTGCATCCTTGGGCAAGTCACTTAATCTTTCTGAGATTCAGTTTTGTCATCTGGAAAATGGTGAATAATAATAATGGACAACTAATATCTAACTTGAGAGTCCCTGGGTGGTACGAACAGTTAACATGCACAGTTGCTAACTGAAAGGTTGGAGGTTCAAGTCCACCCAGAGGCACCTACCTTGAAAGAAGCCCTGGCAATCTACTTCTGAAAAATCAGTCATAGAAAACCCTATGGAGCACAGCTCTACTCTGGCATACATGGGGTTGCCATGACTCAAAGTCAACTCGAAGGAAACTAGTTTAAGATCTGAAAGAAATGCAATGGCCTCATTTCTACAACTCGACATTACTCAGTTCTTATTTTGATTGGTTGGTGGAAAACTTAAACCCTAGCCATGATGGGGAGGACCCTGCCCTGGTGTTGTGAACCATGATTCCATACTGACAAAGAACTAGGGCTGGGGAGTGCTTGCCCTCCCACCCCTCATCCACACAGGTTGCTGCTGGGATGTCCATTGCCCTGTCCATCTGTCCTAGGGCTCTCTGTTGCTTCCAGGACATGCTTGGAACACACAATTATTTTCATGGCTGGAGGTGCAGAGCCAGGTAAACAAATAAGTGCAAGGCAATAGGGAGGAGAAGGGCCTGTGGTGAACTGAAGAGCAATGCCCATCCTAAAGCATCCAAATTCAAATTAAAACACCATGAGGACCAAATAAAATATCCCTGTGGGCTAGTTTAAAGGATCTCTGGTGGCACAGTGCTCTTCTGCTAACTGAAAAAGTCGGCTGTTTTAACCCACCAGCTGCTGCACAGGAGAAAGATGTGGTAGTCTGCTTCCATAAAGATTACTGCCTTGGAAACCCTATGGGCAGTTCTACTCTGTCTTATAGGGTCGCTATGAGTTGGAACCAACTTGATGGCAAAGGGTTTGGTGAGCTGGGCTGGACCTTTTCACTGCCTTGTGAATACGCCAGGCTTGCTCTCACCTTGGAACCTCTGCTGGGAATGCTCATTCCCAGATACCCCAGCTATCGCCCCTTCAGAGCTCTGCTCGTGGTCCCCTCAGTGACATGTTTCCTTGCTTGTTCTGACACTCCCCATTTCCTTCCCCATTTTATTCTCCTCTATAACCTTCCGTTCTCTACTTTTCTTATTCATCCTATTTAATGCTTATCTCTTCCCACTAGAATGCAAGTCCCATGAAGACATTTTTTTTCTTCATCTGTTCTGTTCACTGTTAGATGCCAAGGGTCCAGAATAGTGCCTAACACATAGTAGGCACTCAATAAGTATGAGCACAACGATGAAGACTCATTCATTTATCATGCAGCAGCATGATAAATGAATGAGTCTTCATCGTTGAATAAATTAACTGGTTTCCTTTCTTCCCTTCCTACAATATATGCAGTGCACTATCAGAAGATTCTCAGCAGCAGTGAGACAACAGTGAGATGAGTGAGGCATTCGCCTTGGACACAAAATTTAAGAGGAACAAAAAACTCAGTGATCAAGATAAATATTTTAAAGCAACATTTTTTTTTTTCTGTTTGCAAAAGCACGTTTTTGTAATTTTTTATTGTGCTTTCAGTGAAGGTTTACAAATCAAGTCAGTTTCTCATACAAAAATTTATATATACCTTGCTATAAAAAAAATTTTTCTTTTTTTATATACTCCTAATTGCTCTCCCCCTAATGAGACAGCACACTCCTTCCCTCCACTCTCTATTTTCGAGTCCTTTCGGTCAGCTTCTGACCCCCTCTGCCCTCTCATCTCCCCTCCAGACAGGAGATGCCCACATAGTCTCATGTGTCTACTTGATCCAAGAAGCTCACTCTTCACCAGTATCATTGTCCACTCCAATTCCTGTCTGAAGAGTTGGCTTTGGAAATGGTTCCTGTCTTGGGCTAACAGAAGGTCTGGGGATCTGGACCTCTGGGGTCCTTCTAGTCTCAGACCATTATGTCTGGTCTTTTTACATGAATTTGGGGTCTACATCCCACTGCTCTCCTGCTCCCTCAGGGGTTCTCTGTTATGTTCCCTGTCAGGGCAATCATCAGTTGTAGCCGGGCACTATCTAGTTCTTCTGGTCTCAGGCTGATGTAGTCTCGGTTTATGTGGTCCTTTCTGTCTCTTGTACTCCTAATTACCTTGTGTCTTTGGTGTTCTTCATTCTCCTTTGCTCCAGGTAGGTTGAAACTCATTGATGCATCTTAGATGGCTGCTTGCTAGCATTTAAGACCCCAGATGCCACTCTCCAAAGTGTGATGTAGAATGTTTTCTTAATAAACTTTATTATGCCAATTGACTTAGATGTCCCCTGAAACCATGGTCCCCAGACCCCTGCCACGCTGGCCTTCGAAGCATTCAATTTATTCAGGAAAATTCTTTGCTTTTAGTTTAGTCCAGTTGTGCCGACCTCTCCTGTATTGTGCGTTGTCTTTCCCTTCACCTAAAATAATTCTTTTCTACTATCTAATTAGTGAAAACCCCCTCCCTGGCTCCCTCTTTCCCTCCCTCTCTGGTAACCGTCAAAGAATATTTTCTTCTCTGTTTAAACTATTTCTCCAGTTCTTATAATAGTGGTCTTATACAATATTTGTCCTTTTGCAACTAATTTCACTCAGCATAATGCCTTCCGGATTCTTCCATGTTATGAAATGTTTCACAGATTCATCATTGTTCTTTATCAATGTGTAGTATTCCGTTATGTGAATATACCATAATTCATTTATCCATTCATCTGTTGATGGGCACCTTGGTTGCTTCCATCTTTTTGCTATTGTAAACAGTGCTGCAATGAACATGGGTGTGCATATATCTGTTTGTGTAAAGGCTCTTAATTCTCTAGGATATATCCCAAGGAGTGGGATTGCTGGATCGTACAGTAATTCTATTTCTAGTTTTTTAAGGAAGTGCCAAATCGATTTCCAAAGTGGTTGTACCATTTTACATTCCCACCAGCAGTGTATAAGGGTTACAGCCTCTCCGCAACCTCTCCAACATTTATTATTTTGTTTTTGGATTAATGCCAGCCTTGTTGAAGTGAGATGGAATCTCATTGTAGTTTTGATTTGCATTTCTTTTATGGCCAATGATCATGAGCATTTCCTCATCTATCTGTTAGCTACCTGAATATCTTCTTTAATGAAGTACCTGTTCATATCCTTTGCCCATTTTTTAATTGGGTTATTTGTCTTTTTGTAGTTGAGTTTTTATAGTATCTTGTAGATTTTAGAGATCAGACACCGACTGGAAATGTCATAGCTAAAAACTTTTTCCCAGTCTGTAGGTAGTCTTTTTACTCTTTTGGTGAAGTCTTTGGATGAGCATAGGTGTTTGATTTTTAGGAGCTCCCAGTTATCTAGTTTTTCTTCTGCATTGTTAGTAATGTTTTGTATACTGATTATGCCATGTATTAGGGTTCCTAGCATTGTCCCTATTTTTTCTTCCATGATCTTTATCATATTAGATTTTATACTTAGGTCTTTGATCTATTTTGAGTTCATTTTTGTGCATGGTGTGAGGTATGGGCCTTGGTTCATTTTTTGCAGATGGATATCCAGTCATGCCAGCACCATTTGTTAAACAGACTATCTTTTCCCCATTTTACTGACTTTGGGCCTTTGTCAAATATCAGCTGCTCATATGTGGATGGGTTTATGTCTGGATTCTCAAATCTGTTCCATTAGTCTATGTATCTGTTGTTAAAGCAACATTTTTTAAAAATCAAATAAATAATCAAAATTAACATGAAAAATTTGTGATGTACAAAATACTAAAATTTAAAATAAAAACAGAATCCCAAAGTAGTTTCAGTGAGCTTAAGTTCATTAAAAATTGTTTAAGATCTTCACTTGGTCAAGGAAAATTGTCAAACATGGCAATGTTCTCCATTAAAAATAAGATAAACAAAGAAGTATATTTAAAATTTTTTTATGAATGAGTTTTCTGCCATTAAAGCCAGTAATGTAAGATTATAATAAATTGTGTTTTTGGTATAAATAGAATATTTGAACTTAAAACAATGTTGTTTCAATATACACACTTTCTAATTTTTCAATATTTTTTCAGCTACAATAATTTTCTGTGGGAAAAAACCTTTAAAAAATACATAAAATATGTATATAGGGCGCCAAACCAAAAAAAAAAAAAAACCAAACCCAGTGTCGTCGAGTCCATTCTGACTCATAGCGACCCTACATAGGGCACAGCACACAGTTTTTCTTTTGCTTCAGGCCCCAGTACAGGTCAGCAGGGCACTAGGTTCTCAGTAAATACATGCTGATTAAGTGGCTTCAGGAGTCATCCCTTCTAAACAGGCTTTTGTGAGTTGTTGTTTTTTTTTTTTTCTCTTGTACTTTAAAGATTTCGAGAGCAAACTAATTTCTTACTAAACAATTAATACACATATTGTTCTGTGGCATTGGTTGCCAACCTCACAACATGTCAACACTTTCCCCTTCTCGACTTTGGGTTCCCCATTACCAGCTTTCCTATCCCCTCCTGGCTTCTCGTCCTTGCCCCTCAGCTGGTGTGCCCATTTAGTCTCATTTGGTTTTATGGGCCTGTCTAATCTTTGTTTGAAGGGTGAACCTCAGGAGTGACTTCAATACTGAGCTATAACGGTTTCCAGGGGCCATACTCTTAGGGTTTCTCCAGTCCCTGTCAGACCAGCAAGTTTGGCCTTTTTTTTCTTTTGGTGAGTCAGAGTTTTGTTCTGCATTTTTTCCAGCTCTGTCCAGGACCCTCTATCATGATACCTATCAGAGCAGTTGGTGGTGGTAGCCAGGCACCATCTAGTTGTGCTGGACTCAGTCTGGTGTAGGCTGTGGTACCTGCGGTTCATTAGTCTTTTAGACTAATCTTTCCCTTGTGTCTTTGGTTTTCTTCATTCTCCCTTGCGCTAGACAAGGTGAGACCAGTGGAGTATCTTAAGACGGCCACTTACAAGCTTTTAAGAGCCCAGGCGAAACTCACCAAAGTAGGATGTAGAACATTTTCTTTATAAACTGTTATACCAATTGAGCTAGATGTCCCCCAAGATCATGGTCCCCTGCCCTCAGCCCAGTAACTCGGGAGTAACATCAGGGAGTTTGGATGTGTCTATGAAGCATCCGTGACCTTGCCTTGGACAAGTTGTTCTGGCTTCCCCAGTATTGTGTACTCTCTTACCCTTCGCCAAAGTTACCACTTATCTATTGTCTATTTAGTGGTTTTCCCTCCCTTTCCTCCCCTCCCTCGTAATCATCAAAGATTGTTTCTTCTTGTATGTAAACCTTTTCATGAGTTTTTATAGTAGTAATCTCATATAGGCTTTTGTAACTTCAGCAGCCTGTCTAGCTTTCATCCAAAGAAGTGAGAGATGTGAAGATTTCAGGAGGCAGGTGAAGGAGATGGTCTCAACTGAGAGGCTTCTCTGTGATCAAGCCACATAGGCCTAGTCCACTTGGGAACTATTTATCCTTTGCATGGAAGGATCTTCAAACCGAGGGGAATATTTTGGATTGAACTGTCCTTCAAAAGATATGTTGAAGTCTTACTCCTGGTATCTGTGAACATGACCTGGTTTGGCAATAGAGTCTCTGAAGATGTTATCAGACAACACGAGGTCATGCCAGAGTAAGGTAGGTCCTGAGTGTTGTCCTTATAAAAGAGAAGAGACACAGAGAGAGACAGACAGGGGAAGACTTCCACATGAAGATGAAGATGCACCTACAAGTCTAGAAACGCTAAGAAATGCCTGGCACTACCGGAGGCTAGAAGAAATAAGAACCTTCCCCAAGAGCAGAAAGAGAGAGCATGGCTCTGCCCATGCCCTGATTTTGGAGTTCTAGCCCCCAGAACAGTGAGACAATAAATCTGTGTTCTTATAAGCCATCCGATTTGTGGTCCTTTGTTACAGCAGCCCTGGAGAAAGCAGGGAATGTTGAGATTGAGAAGAGCCTGGGGACAGAGAAAGGTCTCTTATTCCTCAGTAGTGAGATTTTATCACAGGAAGCCTGGGCAACCCACAGATTTGCTCGTTTGGTTTTCTTTTCTGTCGTCAACCACACCCATCCTGGACCTAGAGGAACTCATGCAGCCAACACTGGCAGTACCACAAACTGTAGCCAGGCCTTCTCTAAATGGCTCTAGTAGACAGTGCCATGTTTCCACAGGCTCATGCACCTGACACTTACCAGGTGGTTTTTAAAAACTAAGGGTGGTTGTTCAGAGGTACCCTCGTACTGTGGAAAGAGTGGTACAGTGGAGGTCAGAATATTGGGATTCCTCCTTTTGTCCTTCCTCTATGATACTTCAGTCCAGTTACCCTCTCTCTAAATGTAAGTTTTCTCATCCAAAGAAATCTCTGAAGATCAATCCTGCCTGAAGAGTCTAGAAGATGGCACAGCTCGATATAATATTTGGTGCTGAATGGGGTTCTGAGGTAGTGGAATCAAGAGTTTCTTGTTTTGTTTTTTAAAGACAGAAATGACACTATGTTTGTATGATCCAGTATAAAGGTAAAAACTGATGATGCAGGAGACAATGACAGGAGTAACGAGAGGAGGTGGGATCCTGTGCACAACGGAGAGAATGGCTTTAGGAAGAGCAAGGAGAATTTATCCATAGTATCAGTTGGAGGTCTGAGGGGAGGTGTGAAATAGTTTCACAGGACAGTGAGAAGGTGAATAGACCAGGGCAATTCAATGGGAAACAATAAGGATCCATTTAAGGTTTGTGATCACTGATGTGAAACCAAATCAGCCTGGTGGTGTATTTTCTCCAGGCATGTTTAGCAGCCCAGGTGCAGGGAGGGAACTGGTAGAACTGATTACAACTACAACTGGGATTTGGCCAAGCAAGAATGAACAATTGAGAGGGCAAGAGAGTGAAGGTGAGAGAGTAATGTTAATGATGACCCATGGAATCTAAACCAGGTAAGAAGGAAAAGTGAGAACTCAAAGGAGTTGAGGGCCACTGAAAAGTTCGTAGAATCGCTGGCTTCTAAGTTCTGGTGGGGTTGAAGAACTTTTGGAGTTGGGTCCCTCAAGGGAGCAATGGGAAGTTAGGAAGTGAAAGCTGGAGAAGAGAATGCTTGTAACTGAGGCTTTAGAGGGGCTGATGGAACCCGTAATGGAAAGGCCAGGAGTAGGATCACAGGAGCCCCGGTGGCCCTGTGGTAAGATGCTTGGCTGCTAACCAAAACATTGGCAGTTCTAATCCACCAGCCACTCCTTGGAAACCCTATGGGGCAATTCTGCTCTGTCCTATAGAGTCACTACGAGTCAGAATCGATTTGATGGCAACGGGTTTGGTTTTTAGGATCACAGGAGGGACTGGCTGAGAAAGGGTGAAGACAAGGTCCTTGGAGGAGACTGTATCTATTTCCTAGTGCTGCCATAACAAAATACCACAAATTGGACAGCTTATGAGAAAAGGAATTTATTGTTTCACAGCTCTAAAGACTACTAGTCTGGATTCAGGCTGTTGGCAGGGCCATGTTCTCTCTGAAGGCTCTAGGGGAAGAATCTTTTTCATCTCACCCAGCTTCTGGTAGCCCCAGGCATTCCTTTGCGTGTGGATGCAGCAAATCTCCATTGTCACATGGCCGGTTTCCCTGTCTGTGTCTGTTCTCGTTTATATGACACCACTCAGATTGGATTAGGACCCACCTACCCACATACTCCAGTATTGGAGCTCTGGTGGTGCAGTGGTTAAGAGCTACAGCTGCTAACCAAAAGGCTGGCAGTTCTGATCCACCAGCCACTCCTTGGAAACCCTATTAGGCAGCTCTACTCTGTCCTATTGGTCACTATGGGTTGGAATCTACTCAAAGGCAGCAGGTACTCTGGTATCACCTCATGTGATCATCTTCAAAGACCCTATTTGCAAAACAGGCTTCAACAAATATTTTGAAGGACACAATTCAATCCATAACAAAGACCATGCCAGAGTATTGGATTTGTAGATCTTGAAAGCAGTCAGGTATCTTGAAGGGAGTAGTGTGAGTGACTTTGAATCCTCTAAAACATTTAAGGGATGAGAAAAAACAGAGATAACCAGAAAAGGGGATGCCAGCGGTGATGTTCTGCTGGTGTAAGCATCGAAGCTGCAGGAGAAGCAACAGTCTGGAAGCAGGAAGGAGCAAGAACACCTCCCTTCCCTGTTGGCCCAGGATACAAAGACACGGGATAGAAAACAGCTACTCCTTTAGAGCGCTGCAGGAAGCAGCATCCTTGGAGACAGCTGGGTTTCAGTTACAGCAGAAAGGGGAAGGGGGCAATTGTGGAAGAGGCCGAGGATCTTGGTAATACTGCTGTTGGTGGATGGGGTCAGAAAGGAGGATACACAGAACTAAATAGGGACAAAAATCTAGAAGATGAAGGGTATTTGGGGAGTCCCTGGCTTCCTCTAGAGCCTGTATGGTTTGTTTCTAAGGCAATTTTGATAGGAAGCTACATCACCTGGAGGTAGGGGAGTGGGGAGATGTGCGGGTCTTCCGAGGAGCACTCAGAGCTCCAGGGACCCTTCCTCACTCTTGCTGAAGGCTGTAGGGAGGCTGGAGAGAGGTCATCTGATTGAGAACACATGTAGCCAGAGAGCCCCTTCTCACACACCAGCCTTGGAGTTAAGACACACATCCCTCCTTTTTCAGACTGAGACTCACGGGATGGAAATTCCAGAGGTCTTGCGGGCTGAGGAACTAAGGCCTTTGCATGTTGACTCTGCAGTTTATGTGATGGTGCCCGAGGCAACTGGGGCTATAAGCCTCCTTAATCAAGAGGAGCAGCTTTTCCATATTCATATATTACTTTATGATTGTGTCCTCTGCTCTTTACCTCCCAATGTGACAGCTAACAAATACAATAAACTTTTTTGTGTATGTGGGTTAAGAGATCTTAATGAGAGAAGTCTCAGTGCCGCACCCATGTGATACATCTGCATTTGGATGATGGTGATCTGATCTCTACGAAAGAAACAAGAAAAGGCCTACATGTTCACTTGCTGTCTGTCTGCCTGTCCCCTCCAGTTAAAGGGCATGGAACCAACAGGCAAACGCACTTGGTCCCTCTTCTCCCTCATTCCACTGCTGGTCCTAGAATGAATTCTTTTTCCTCTAAAATGAGGAGAAATGTAGTATAGATTCTAAAAAGCCTTCACTTTCCCTATTTTGTTTTTCTAACTTAACATGAAAAAGTCAAACCACTTAGTCACTTACATACAAAAACAGATTTATTTACAAAAATCTACACCAGTGCAATGAAAACAGTGACAATGCCATCGAGTTGATTCCTGTTACTTTCCAAATAGAAAAGTTAAATCCTTATTCATATATTCTCCTGGTGAGATAACAGAAGCTAATGCTTGTTAGTTAGTATTTCTGGACTTCCAAAACTCCTTCGAGGATGATGTAATGTTCAGGTCATAAATCGATGGCTTTTCAAAGTTATTTATGTCAAGAAAATCTGGTACTGTTAGGAGTTAAAGGAAAAGGAGTTTCACTGACAGACAATACTGTTCAAGAGGAGAGGGCATATATACATCTTTAGCTTAAAGTCCTTTGAAACGGGAAAGTCAGCCACTTGGCTAGGAAGAGTTACTATCTAGGTGACTGGAACCAGCTGGTTTGGTTCCTGACTACATTTTTTTTTTCCCAAGAACAAGTTGTTTACATCTTAACGCATCTGTCCCAAGTGGTTCACATTCTGACCTTTTGCTTCCTGAGAATCCATTTTGGTATTCTTATGTCGGTCACTCCGGCCTGAATCTTTCCCATTTCCATTTAATAATTTAGTTATAATACATTCTCCTTCATCTTCTATCAACTGGAGCTGTGAAAAATATTTTTGATATTAATAACTTGCAAAATGCAGTACATCTGTGCAGCAGACCAAGAGTATTACCCTCCTATTCTACTGGAGCCCTGGTGGCGCAGTGGTTAAGAACTCAGCTGCTAACCAAAAGGGCAGCACTTCGAATCCACCAGTGGCTCCTTGGAAATCCTACAGGGTAGTTCTACCCTGTCCTATAGGTCACCATGAGTTGGAATTGACTTGACGGCTATGGGTTTGGTTTTTTTTGGTTATTCTACTGTGAGTAGCCCTTTTGTCAAAGCCAAGGGAGACAGGGAGCAACCCTCATGGGAGCGTAGCTTGAGTTCCATTTGAAGCAAGACCTTTAGTATATAGCAATGTGACCCTGAGATGTTACCTGAATTCTCTGAGCCTCAAGTTTCTCACCTCTAAACATGAGGTAATAACACCCCCCACGCAAAACTCATTGGAAGGGTTCGATGAGATGATACGTGAGAAGTGGCTAGTGTGGTGCCAGGCACACGCTCAGTGCTTAATGAACCATGGTTGGTATATCTGCCATTGTTACTTCTTATTATGCTAAAGGAAAACAACAAATGAGTAGGATCTCGCTCTCCAAGTAATGAGCACTCTCCGTCAGGGCTGTTCTTGTTCTCCCACATGATACACAATTTACTCACTGCTCAGTCAATGGGGTCCTTGCTTGATTTCATGCGCTTTTCTGCGATTTCTCAGTATACCTACAAAAGAAGAAATTCCCAACTCAGTTAAAGAACTGAAAAGAGAAGTGGAAATCTGGGGCTACTGACTACCTATTAGTGAGAACTGAATTTAGAAAACTCAAAACCAGACCCCGGAGTTGGTATTTTCTAATATTCTAAATGCTCAAATCAAACTAGCTGCAGAGTTGGTACAAAGAGTTGTACAGAAATCTGCCAGGTGACAGAAAAACAATAACAACAACAAAACTGTTGACAAAATGGTCAATTTTTTAGTACTTTGTGCCTAAGGCTAAAGAAGAAAGGGAAGCTAGAATGGTTTGGACTAGCACTCCGCAACAGAAATATAATGTAGGCCACATAAAAAATTTAAAAATTTAATTGCCACCATAAAAAGTAAAAATAAGTGAAACTAATTTAATGACATATTTTATTTAACCCAATATAGTCTTATTGTTTCAACATGAATCAATATAAAAAAAATTCATGAGCTATTTTACATTCTTTTTTTTCATACTAAGTCTTAGAAATCCAAGTGCATATTTTACAGTTACAACACATCTCAACTTGGGCTTCCCACAGTTCCGTGTGGCTCGTGGCCACCATTTTAGAAGCTTAGGTTTGGACTTTAAGGCACTCATTCCTGCACACGTATTCCTCAATGTTCTCCCCATGAAGGCATCAGCCCCAGCCCAGAGCTATACTAGTGGTCCAGGCTTCTAGCCCACAGGGTTACCTGGGACTTCTGAGGCTGGTTGGCAGCTATGACTAGTCAGCTGGAGCTGTTCCCATCCAGCTCTTTCCCCTTCTGAGGGTTCCATGTCAAACACCTGATCATCTTCCAACATTTCTCAGTTAGTGACTTTAGGGCTGAGATGCTTCCTTAAGTAAGTATTTTTATGGGACAAAAATTTTCCAAGTTGTACAGGACTAACAGTACTGAACACTGGAGTAACTTTTCCTCTGCTGAATGAACTTTTTATTTTAAAAGCTAAATCAACTAATGCTTCTGAAGTTATATGGCACTCAGCTGTATCTCCTTTTCGCTTCAGGCGTCCTGGTGAGAGGCCCCCAACAACACGGAGGGAAAAATGATTTTAGTTTTTGGGACCAACCTGTTAAGGAGATGGTTAACTATAATAATGATATTTGGGGATTAAAAATGACTTTTTAAAAAACACTTGAACTCCCCAAATATTTTGGTCATTGGGTAATGATGCCTCAAAACTTTCCTCAGCTGATTTTTACAGCACTGTTCAGAGGAAAACCAGCTGACTAATAATCTATTACTTAGGGATTTTCATGGTATTTATAGCCTATAATATGGAAATGGCATCCTTGGAAAATTATATTCTAATGCCAATAGAATAGGCTAGGTCAGTACTGACCAAGAGAATTTTCTGGAATGATAGAATTGTTTTATATCTGGGCTGTCCATATATGCTTGGATAGCACTTCAAATGTGGCTAGTGGGACTGAAGAACTGAATTTTAAAGTTTATTTCACTGCAACTAATTAAAATATAAATTCAAATAGCCACATGTGGGAAGTGACACTGAAGAGTGCAGGTCTAGGGAAACTGGAATCTAGTTTGCGAACTTGATTCAAGGCACGAGTGTGAAATGAAACAGACCCTAGATGCCACCCACCTTGCAGAAAGTCTGTTCTTTCACATGCCTATGGCAGTGACAAATTAGTCTAGCAAATTTCCTTTTGGTGAAGGCTGATAGGAAACTGTTGGGACATCAAGAACATCTATTCTTCATATTCGCAGCCTGGTCAATGTCTGGGCACCTTCTCACCAGGAAAAAACAGGCTGGGAACACATCACCAGCTCTGTAAAGTGTATGGGTTGCTTTCTATGCTGGCCGGGTAATAACAGCATAGTAATTAAGCACTTCAAGTCATCCAACTCAACAAAAGCTCTTTTCCTACCTGGGAGCTCCACCTAAGCTAGAAGACATGGAAATTATGAAGATGGCAGGTAAGAGAAAGGAATCTTTGCAAACTCTGGTTTGAAGTAATTCATGGAACAGTTCCCAGGAACATTAGGTTGTATGTTCCCAAGCCTGTAAAGCTCTCTGTGGATTCATTTCATCTTAAGATAATGCAGAACCTTTGCAGGTACATGACACACTCGGCAATTCCAGGCAACAAATAGAATAAAAAATTTTGTTTCTTTTCAAAGGACTAAAATTTCAAACTTTGTCCTCATCTTTAAACTATTTATTTTCTGGCCTTTGAAAAACCAATTCAAGTTAGAAAACTTGTTTTTAAAAGTATACATAAGTTAACGGGGGAAGAACAACTCAGAAAAGGAGGGTGAGAATGGCTGCACAACTCAAAGAATGTAATCAGTGTCACTGAATTATATATGTAGAAACTGTTGAATTGGTGTATGTTTTGCTCTGTACATTCTCAACAACAACAAAATAAATGTTTTTTAGAAGTATACATACTTTTTCTAAACAGCATGAGTAGTAAAATTACTATTGATGTAACGACTGCTATTATAACCAACCACCTGTGCCTTGAGCGATCTGTAAAAAGAGAAAAGAAACACAATTAGCTAAACTGATCAAAATAGAGATTATTTCCAAACTCATACGCATAGAGTTGATACATATCAGGACCAGTGTTACTTATTAAGAGAAGTAAATATTCCACTAGAAGGTGGTTTCTGACCATTCCACGCTGCTGGGAAGCATAATTTGATATCCTGTCTTTGGCAGGGCAATTGAGCACTTGTATGTAAGAGCCTTAAAAATCGACATTAAAAAAAAAAAAATCAACATCATAAAGCAGCTAGGCACTGTGCTAAGTGACATACTTAAACTCTCACTGAATTATTACAATGGTGGGTAAGTGTCTTAACCACCTGGTACCTCAGTTTCCTCCTGGGATAACTGTAAATGGGACTAATAAATATACGTGCAGTTGTGAGCATTAAATGGGTTAATTCACTTAAGAAAAGCTGTGAGCTATTATCATTAATGTATAAGTACATACTACTGGTATCTCTGTTACTATCCTTTGGTTAAGCACTCGGCTGCTAACCAAAATGCTGGCAGTTCAAATCCACCTGCGGCTCTGCGGGCAAAAGGCCTAGCAGTCTGTTTCCATAAAGATTACAGCCAAGAAAATCCAATGGGGCAGTTCTACTCGGTAGCTATGAGTCAAAACCAACTTGATGACGCCCAACAACAACATTAATATCTCTTGACCCTGCAATTCCACTTTTGAGATATTAGGGAAAGCATCAGTAATGTGCCCCCCACCAAATAAAAAGGACCCAAAGATATTTATTGCAGGCCTTCTTACAATACCAAAAAGCTAAAACAACCTAAGTGTCCTCGAACAAAAAAATCTGGTATGTTCATGACGTGGACTTACCTAGCTAATAAAAATCCAAAGGCAGAATACTTAAAGATAAGGGAAAATGTTTACAAATGCAGTGCTAAGGGAAGGGCAAAACGGGTCAGTAACAGCAAGTGCTACATGGATGAGTGAGTGAGTGAGTGAGTGAGTGAGTGAGTGAGTGAGTGAGTGAGTGAGTGAGTGAGTGAGTGAGTGAGTGAGTGAGTGAGTGAGTGAGTAAGAGAGAGAATGGAAGGATGAGAATACAAACACGCTCTTTGCTCTTACAACACAGGTAGGCTGGAACAGACTGGCAGAGTCACCTACTGGTTTGATTTGAGAGGCCAGAAACTGCTAGCTGCCCCTCAACAGCCATTCTCCCCTCTTCAGGAACAGAATCCGGAATTTTAGCAGGGCATACTGCCAGCCACCCAAGTAAAGATGTAAGTCTCAGCCTTTCTTGCAGATTGGTTTGGCCACGTGACTAAGCACTAGGCAACGAGATGCAAGAAGGGTTGTGTGGTATTTCTGAAAAGTCTCCTTATAAGGCATGCCACTCTCCCCTTTCTGCATTCTGCTGCCTGAAATGGGATGTATGGGTGCATCTCTAGCAGTTACTGCCTCGGGAAGGCAGCAGGAGCTGGATTGCACCTGGCTCTGACAACTTCATAAAGCAGCAAGACACCTGGAGCTGCCTACCTCCAATTTTTTTTTTCTTTAAATGCAAGAGGAGCATTCTACACTTTTAAGCCACTGGGCTCTCCCCCCCACCCTACCCCCCCCCCTTTTTTTTTTCCAATTTTATGCAGCTGAACCTAACTGATACAGTCCCCTCGAAAACCTTCTCTCCCATGGGGTACTGCCCAATGCTATTATCCCTTAGATACAGCAGATATTTGAGGAAGATGACAACATTAAACCAAAAAACAAACCCACTGCCATTGAGTTGACTGACTTATTGTGACCTCACTGTAAGTTCTTAACTGTTCTTCCTTCTTGACCTGTCTATTGCATTGACAGTTGATCCCTCTCTTCACTTGGCTTCTGAGAAACCACATTCTCAGGGTTTTCTTCCCACCTCCCTAGCAACTCATTTCAATCTCCTTGATGGATCCTGTCCAGTACACTCCTCTCTGACATGTGTTCTAAGTGATCTCTGCTAGTTCTACGGCCTTAAATGCCCACTACACTCTAGTATGCCCAAACACATCTCTCTTGCTCTGGTCATACACCTGAGATTGACTCATAAATCTAAGTGCCTTACTTGACATCTCCATTTGAAGTCTAACTGGCATCTCAAACTCAATACAGTAAAATCTGTGAAACCCAGAACCTGTGTAAGGCAGAAACCTGTCAGAGAAGGAAAACTCAAGTATTTTCCTCTAATACCAAAAAAAAAAAAAACCCCAAACCCATTGCCATTGAGTCGATTCCAACTCATAGTGACCCTATAGGATAGAGTAAGAACTGCTCCATATGGTTTCCAAGGAGCGCCTGGTGGATTCGAACTGCCGACCTTTGGGTTAGCAGCTGTAGCTTTAATAGAAAGTGATTTAAAAAAAAAGTGGTAAGACTTCCTGTTAAAGGCAGAAAACTTGCAAGACGGGGAAAAACAAGGCAATCACATTCAGTTCCGGCTGTCACAGGTTTCACTGTTAGGTCCAACCTGGATTTTTTACTTCCTCCTCAAACCTGCTCTTCTCCAGTCTTCCCAGTTTTTGTACATGGTGACACTATTTATTCAGTTGCTTGGGCCAGAAATCTAGGAGTCATCTGAGTATTTCTTATTAGGCACCTCCCTGCACCACCCAAACCATTAAGAAATTCTCTTGGCTCCATTTTCAAAATATATCCTGAACTGAACCACTTCTCCCAACCTCCAATGCTACCACTCTAGTCCAAGACACCAAACTCTCTTGCTTAGACTAAGAGTTTCCAAATTGGGAGCATGAGCCCCAGGGAATACATAATATGATCCACTCAAAAAAATTAGAACCTCAACTTACGTTTATCTCTATCGTTCTTTGAAATTTTTTTTCCTATTCATATACGTTTTCAAATGGATGATTCAAATTATATTCATATAGTGGCACACTGTGGTAGAAGCTCCTATAGTACCCCAAGACCCAAACTTGCACCTTCTTCCTTTGGCAATAGAACCTCAGTGTTTTAACTGGACACATGACCAGCCAGCTGAAGAGTAAATTTCACAGCCTCATACCTCAGCCTAGGTGAGGCCATGAACTCAGCTGTGGCTATGGGAATATGCACGGAAGTCACGTGTGCGACAGGCGGTTGGCTCTTAATGGTAAGAGCTTTGCTCTACTCTTGTCTTTTCCCACTTGCTATGAAGCCCATAGAGACGTGAACCAAAAACCAGTAGATGTTCAGTTGACTCCAACTCATAGCAGCCCATGCGTGTCAGAGTGGAACTGTACTCCACAGGGTTTTTCGTGGCTGATTTTTTGAAGTGAAACTGCCAGGCCCTTCCTCTGAGGTACTTCTGGATGAACGCAAACTACCAACCTTTCGGTTAGCTGCTGAGCACGTTAACCGTTTGCACCGTTCAGGCATAGAGATGTGAACCCATCTATTTGACTCTGGGGAGCACAATTTTTAAGCCACAAATATTTCAGCATATATTTCAAAAGGTAAGGATTACTTTAAAGGCATGACCGTGCCATTATCATACCTAAGTGATTAATGTGTTTAATATAATCAAATACACACTCGCTGTTTAAATTCACCCAAGATTTTTTGTTTTGGGGGGGTGTTTTTATTTATTTATTTATGTTTGAATCACAATCAACGAAGGTCCACATTTTGCAATTAGTTGATATGATCCTTAAATCTCTTTATTCCACAGACCCCCAACTCTTTTTCTTCCCCTCAGAATTTATTTATTGAAGAAATCCGATCACTGGTCCTGCAGAATTCCCTACCGTCTGCAGTATCATTTAATATGTTCCCCTGACCACTGTATTTTGGCAATTTTTTGGCAATGATATTCCCAAAGAGGCTTTGTATCTTTCCACCAGATGGCATATAATGCCTGGTTGTGCTAACTGCCACTGCTGATCACTGTCTAAGTCCCTTATTTTACTAAGGGTTTACAAAAATGACAATAGTCTATCATTCCTCTTTATATATTAGCAAAAAATATTTTTATAATGAGAAACTTCCCCTCATCGACAATGTAGTTATTCTGAGGTACAGTTTGTATAAGACAGAATAAATGCTTGATCGCTTCTCTTTATTTACCAGTTTTCAAAACAATGAGTTGGCTCCTAGGCATCCTCTAAAGCTGACCAATGAGGAGTTTTATTTGATTTTATTTTTATTATGAACTCACAGACTGAACATAATTAATGTGTCTCAATATACTGTAGTTGGGATTCTTATCAATGTTCAAGCTGTCCCACTGGGCTGGTGGGAACTTCTTCACAGTGGCTCCTGAGTCCTGTTGATACGAGTCTTGGATGGCTTCTTGACTTGTGGTAAAATAAGAGATTCCAGGTTCATCTTAATAAGTTTCATGCCCCAGACATGGAATCAGCCATTTCTCAAACAAGCCTAGGTTTGTTTTGGTGGGAAATGATAATCAGAGATCATAAACTGGGCAAGGGTGACCAACCATCCTGGTTTTCCTGGGACTAAGGAATTTCCTGGGATGTAGGATTTCAGTGCTAAAACCAGGAAAGTCAGTTAATTGAGGATGAATTGAGTCATCCTAATCTGGGTGGAAGGGGCACACTAATTGCTATTGGATTGGTTCTTTTTTCTAGAACTTTTTAGGACAGAACTAGGAAATACGTAATTTTTTAGAAAGATAAAATACATCATGGGTTCATATTGGCATTAGGTTGAATCCTGTTCAATTGTCAAGATTTAACTGCTTTTGATCTCAGAAACAGAAATTTCATGATTCAATTTAATACTTCCAAATAAACCCAATCAATCTTACATCTAAAGCTTCTTTCTCCCATGACAAACCTCCCAGTTTTCAATAACACCAATATAACTATTCAGTTGCCTTTTCCTACGAGACACACTCAACAGTTGTCTCACAATATCAACATTACCATTAACTATATAATTACTGAAAACAGGTTATGATTTTTTCCTCTGAAGTTCTTTTTATCCTTAGAGTGTATCTCAATGGGGTGTGCAGTCAAATTACTATGTTTAAAAACACTTGGAATAGTTCCTCTCTTTGGGGTTATTCTACCAACTTAATTCACAGTTCAGTTCATTTGCTTCATTTGGGTTTATAATTTCAGGGATTATTTTTAATTCAATTTTGTTTTATAATTACATATTTACAAGGTCAAATCTAGCATAAATATTCAAAAGACGGCTAGCTTAAGTCTCTCTCCTCTCTATCGCAATCCCTACTCATACTATAAAAAACCAAATCTACTGCCATCGACTTGATTCCAACTCATTAGCAACCTTACAGGATAGAGGAGAACTGCTCCACAGGGTCTCCAAGCAGTGGCTGGTGAATCTGAACTGCTGAGCTTTTGGTAAGCGACCCAGATCGTAACCATGGCACCACCAGTGCACCACTCATACTAGAAATTAATTGCTGTTGAGGTGGTTCCAACTCATAGTGACCCAACACGACAGAGCAGAACTGCTCCATAAGGTTTCCAAGAAGCAGCTGGTGGATTAGAACTGCTGACCTTTTGGTTACCAGCTGTAGCATGCTGTAGCTCTCAACTACCGCACCAGCAAGGCCCCACTTACACTACAGGTGACCTTTTTAAAAAAAAGTTCTGGTTTATCCTTACATTTTTCTTTAATAGACTTTACTTTTTGAGCAGTTTTAGGATACAGAAAAGATGTACAGAAAGTACAGAGTTCCCATATACCCACCTCTGCCCTCTGCATACTGTTTATCCTATTATTAACACCTTGCATTTGTGTGGTCCATTTGTTACAACTGATGAACCAACACTGATACGTTACTATTAACTAAAGTCCCCAGTTCACATTTGGGTTCACTCTTTGTGTTGTACAGTCCCATGGATTTTGACAAATGCATACATAATGTCACATGTCCACAATTACAGTATCTCAGAGAATAGTTTCACTGTGCTAACAATGCCCTGTGCTTCACCTATTTCTCCCTCTTCTCCTCTCCTGGTAACCACTGATCTTTTTACTGTTTCTACAGTTTTACTTTTTCTAGAATGTCATATAATTGGAATCAAACAGTATATAGCTTTTTCAGACTTGGATTTTTTTAATATAAAGATATGCATTTTTATATACTACACACATACTAAGCACATATATACTTTTTTTTTTTCTTCCCTTTCTTAGATAAACTTTAACCTATGATACACAATTTTTCTCCAGCCTGCTTTGTCACGTAACATCATGCCTTGGTGATCATTCTACAGCAGTCTACAGAGATGTTCCTCATTTCTGTTTATAGCTGCATACATTCCATTGAGTGGATTTACTGTATCTTATTCAATCAGTGCCCTACTGATGGACGTTCAGGGAGTTTCCCTCGAGTCTTTTGCTATGACTAATGGTCATTCAATAAGAAGTCCTGTACATAGCCTTTTTGTATTTTTAGGATAGATTTCTGGAAACGGGACTGCTGATTGAAAAAGTACATGCATACGTAATTTCGTTCAATAATATTGATAAATTCCCTTCCATGGGGACTCCACTGTTCTGTATTCCTATCAGCACTGTATGAGAAGCCCTGTTTCCCCTATAGCCAGGCCAACCACGTGTGCTGAGTATAGTATCTCAGTGTATGTTAATTTGCGATTCTCATTATGAGCAAGGCTGAACTTCTTTTCATATGGTTAACAACCATTTGTATATGTATGTGTGTATATGTGATTGTCTATTCACACCTCTGATCCTTTTTCTTTTCCTACAGCATTGACGGTCCTTTCTTTCTGAATTTTTAAAAGCAGAGCCCACATTCTTAACCACTACCCTTCTCAGTGGAAAGTCAAAGAAGCCACAAGAGACCAACTCAACCACTTTAAAAACTTCCCTAGTACTGTTTCTGCCTTCTTCATGGTATTTGGTTCAAAAATTGTTCAGAAAACCTTTTTAACATTCTTCATATCAGTCTTCAAAATAGAATAT
This sequence comes from Loxodonta africana, assembly GCF_030014295.1. Taxonomy (NCBI): domain Eukaryota; kingdom Metazoa; phylum Chordata; class Mammalia; order Proboscidea; family Elephantidae; genus Loxodonta; species Loxodonta africana. The sequence continues at coordinate 158,840,931 of NC_087344.1, read as the reverse complement.
CCTACTCTGTATTTCTTTCCTTCTTCTCCTTTTTCCTATTCTCCACATTTTTGTGTTATAAAGATGAACTTTTCCTTATCGCTCACACTTATTTTACGGGTATGACCAGAATGTTGTTACTGAGACTTTACCATCAGGCCCTTCAGGGACTCCCCAGAGGTAACACAATGTCCTCCCTGGCTATGGCAGGAAGACCACCTAGCTGACCTCAGAATAATGTTTCCTCTGAATAACTTCAGGTAAGAGCTAAAAAATGCTTTCTTTACATTTTTGGTCCATGAATGTGGATAACTGATAAGAAAACTCATGCCCTAAAGAATATCCTCCTGCCTACCCCCTCAAAAAACGTGCACCAGTTCATTTCCCCACTCTGCACTTGTCCTGGAATCTCCTTAGAGTACTTGCTAAAGTGGAAGGACTTATGCCACCCCATCTCTTCCCTCTTCCTAACAACTACCCAAGACAAAAGGTCAAAGGCCCTTGGGAAGAACCCTTGACTTTTTAGGTCCTCATATTTCTACTCTCTTTCCATCCTTTCACAGTTAAGCATATCAAAGAGATAAGCTATATCAACTGGCTTATTTGACACCTCTCCCTGCTTAACCCAGAAATCTGGCCTCTACCCTCATCCACTCACAAGACTGGTCATCAGTGACCTCCTAAGTGCCAAATCCACAGGCTTCTCCTATGTTATTCTCCTTGAACCCTTTGTTGAACGTGATGCTACACTGAGCATGCTCTCTTCAAACTTTCCTCCTATGCTTCCTGTATCATGAATAATAAATATACTTCAGTGACCAGCCATCATCAACACCGTTTCCCATCCATTATTTCACTTTATTCCCCTTGCCCCTGTAAAGTATGTATTATTACCCTCATTGTCTGGGTAAAGAAGCTGAGGCTCAGAGTGGCTTATGTGGCATCATTGCCCACATTCACACTGCCAATAGCAGTGAAAGTGGGTCTAGGACACAGGTCTTCTTGTTCCAAACCCCAAGTTGTCTCTCCAGTGGTTTCTCCTGCCTTTGACATCTCCATTTTCTGAACTGCGTAGGCCTGTCCATATTCAGGTGCTGCCACAACCAGCCTTCTGACCTTGCAGAAGCCATTTTGCCTCTCTGAGGATCTGTAACACGGGCATAAACCTTCATGCTATCTACTCTCAAGGTAGAGAAGGAGGAAATTAGACAGCATGATACAAGGAATAATCACTCACAGGCTTTCCTACCAGCTCCGAACACATCAATCCTCTGCTCTGTGACTTGCAAATGTTTAACAATTCAAATAAATGCCCAGTTTTGGGTCACAATTGCACATCTCTTATTCATCTTCACACTTCCACTTTACCGATACCCACTGCTGTCGAGTTGATTCCAACTCACAGTGACCCTATAGGACACAGGGCTTCCAAGGTTGTAAATCTTTATGGCAGCAGACTGCTACATCTTTCTCCCACAGAGCCACTGGTAGGTTCGAACCACCAACCTTTTGGTTAACAGCCGAGTGCTTAATCACTGTGCCACCAGGGCTCCTTCCACTGATACACAAGGGAAGAAATGGGTACTTTGTATCAGGATAGAGCTGGATGTCAAATCCTGGCTTCGCCTATGAATAAACATGTACCCTTGGGCAAGTGATTAGCCTTTCTCTGCCTCAAATTTCTCATTTATAAAACAAGGGAAAGAACCCTACTTCTTGGGGTTTTTGTGTGGATTACATGTGGTATACAGATGTAGGACATTTGGGAGAGTTTGACATAGAGCAGGCCTTCAGTAAATATGGGTTTCTTTACCTTCCTTGATAGATCTGAGGTGGACAAGAACCCTGTCTTGGGTCTCAACTGTCTTTAGCTTGGAAATTTTTTAACAACTTAAGTTTCTAAAAAGGTAATGACTTACATCCATTTCTGGGATGTGGTGACTGTATGCCAAAAGACGGTCATTTACCATGACCAAAATGACTACAAACCACAAAAAGGCCTTATTAGACAAAAGGTTGCAAGAAACAAAACAATGGGGTTGAAAAATTAACTTTTATCTGACCCGTATCTACATATATCAACACAGTATAGTTTTTTTACTATCTGATGCCTATGAATAAGTCAATTTTTTTTTCCTTAATTTGATTTAGTTTGAGACATGCAAAGTCAGGATACTGTTATGAAAAAATCTCAAAGACTTTCTGGAATTCTACGAACTAAATTTTATCTCCATTACTTAAGTGACCTTGGGAAATCACCCCACCTGGCTGAGCCTGTTTCCCCACTGTTAAAAAGTAATTAACAACACCTGTCCAGTCAATCTCAAATGGTGGCGAGGAGGGGCAAATGAGTGACTTATTTGGAAGGGTATGCTAAAGGACAGCAGGTATGTCGATGTGAGTTGCCATTACTATGGTTCATTGATAAAGCATTAGAAACCCTGGATGAAAAATCAAAACCTGAAGAAGTAAGATCTAGTATTTTAACTGTTACACCTCTAGTATTTTAAGTGTTACACCTTCATGGATTTACATCTGCTATGATGAATGGAAAAAATTTTATTTATTTATTTATTTATTTTTTAATGATGAATGAAAGGGAGTCTTGGTGGTGCAGTGGTGAAGTACTCGGCTGCTAACCGAAAGGTTTGTGGTTCAAACCCACCAGCCACTCCTCGGGACAAAGATGTGGCAATCTGCCTTGGAAGCCATATGGGGCAGGTTTACTCTGTCTTATAGGGTCACTATGAGTCGGAGCTCACACGACAACAACAGGTTTTTTGTTTGTTTTTTATGATACATGAGGCTCCACACAAAAGCATTCAAAACTTATCACAGAGAATAAAAAGGTCGTAGGATTTTACTGTTGAAAAGAACCACGAAGATCATTAAGGTCAGTCCTCTAGCTTTACAGAAAAGGAAAAGGTTCTCCAACATTTGGTTAGTGGAGACCAAGGACGGATCCCAGATGTTCGTTTCACATGTTGACATTACTCCAGGTTTTAAAATGACTGGAAAACTATCAAGCAGTGTTTCTCAAGCATTTGAAGCCATCGATTTTGGGAACTTTTTTAAAAAAAGTAAATCGCAACTATCTAACAGCAAAAGCGTTTGTTTTCAAATTAATAACAATGATTTCATATCAATGATAGAAATGTTATTGTGACAATCTACTACTAAGGTAGCTACAGAGAAGGGCATCCTACTTGGGGATTCAGTTCTACTGACAAGTGCAAAGTGAAAATCGTGCAAGGTCAAAATCTTTGAAAAATCCCTTAAAATATACCACATAATAATCCCTTAGTAGTACTGTTACAGGTTGAATTGTGTCCCCCCAAAATGCATGTCAACTTAGCTAGGCCATGATTCCCAGTATTGTATGACTGTCCATCATTTTGTCATCTGACGTGATTTTCCTGCTTTGTAAATTCTACCTCTATGATGTTAAGGAGGTGGGATTCGCAGCAGTTACAATAATGAGGCAAGACTCAAACTACAAGATTAGGTTGTGTCTTAAATCAATCCCTTTAGAGATATAATAGAGAGAAGCGAGCAGAGAGACTTGGGGACCCCATACTACCAAGAAACAAGAGCCAGGAGAATAGTGTGTCCTTTGGACCTGGGGTCCCTGTGCTGAGAAGCTCTTAGTCCAGAGGAAGAGTGATGACAAAGACCTTCCTCCAGAGCCTACAGATAGGGAAAGCTGTACCCTGGAGCTGATACCCTGAATTTAGCCTTCTAGCCTACTAGACTGTGAGAGAATAAACTTCCGTTTGTTGAAGCCATTAACTTGTGGTATTTTTATTATAGCAGCACTAGATAACTAAGACAAATACCACGTTGTTGTTGTTGGGTGCCATTGAGTTGGTTCTGACTCATAGCAACCCTATGCACAATAGAATGAAACACTGCCCAGTCCTACACCATTCTCACAATTGTTACGATGCTCGAGTCCTTTGTTGTAGCCACTGTGTCAATCCATCTCGTTGAGGGTCCTTCTCTTTTTCACTGACCCTTTACTTTACCAAGCATGATGTCGTTCTCCAGGGACTGATCCCTCCCAATAACATGTCCAAAGTATGTGAGACGTGGTCTCACCATCCTTCCTTGTAAGGAGCATTCTGGTTGTACTTCCTCCAAGACAGATTCGTTTGTTCTTTTGGCAGACCGTGGTATATTCAATATTCTTCTCCAATACCACAATTCAAAGGCATTAATTCTTCAGTCTTCCTTATTCATTGTCCAGCTTTTGCATGCATATGAGGCGAATGAAAACACCACGGTTTGGGTCAGGCGCACCTTAGTCCTCAAGTTGACATCTTTGCTTTCTCACACTTTAAAGAGGTCTTTTGCAGCAGATTTGCCCAATGCAATGTGCCTTTTGATTTCTTGACTGCTGCTTCCATGGCTGTTGATTGTGGATCCAAGTAAAATGAAATCCTTGACAACTTCAATCTTTTCTCCGTTTATCATGATGTTGCTTATTGGTTCAGTTGTGAGGATTTTTGTTTTCTTCATGTTGAAGTGTAAGTCATACTGAAGGCTGTGATCTTTGATCTTCATCAGTAAGTGCTTCAAGTCCTCTTCACTTTCAGTAAGCAAGGTTGTGTCATTCACATAACACAGGTTGTTAATGGGTCTTCCTCCAAGCCTGATGCCCCGCTCTTCTTCACATAGTCCAGCTTCTCGGATTATTTCTCAGCATACAGACTGAATAGGTATGATGAAAGGACATAACCCTGAGGCACACATTTCCTGACATTAAACTATGCAGTATCCCCTTGTTCTGTTAGAATGACTGCCTCTTGGTCTGTGTACAGATTCCTCATGAGCACAATTAAGTGTTCTTGAATTCCCATTTTCCACAATGTTATCCATAATTTGTCATGATCCACACAGTTGAATGCCTTTGCATAGTCAATAAAACACAAAACACCTTTCTGATATTCTGCTTTCAGCCAGGATCCATCTGACATCAGCAATGATATCCTTGGTTCCATGCCCTGATCTAAATCTGGCTTAAATTTCTGGCAGTTCCCTGTCAATATACTGCTGCAGCCGCTCTTGAATGACCTTCAGCAAAATTTTACTTGCATGTGATATGGATGATACTGTTTGATAATTTCTGCATTCGGTGTGGATCACCACTTTTGGGCATAGGCATAAATATGGATCTCTTCCAGTCAGTTGGACAGGTAGTTGTCTCCCCAATTTCTTGGCAAATACAGGTGGGCACTTCCAGCACTGCATCCATTTGTTGAAACATCTCAGTTGGTATCCTGTCAATTCCCGGAGCCTTGTTTTTCCCCAATGCCTTCAGGGCAGCTTGGACTTCTTCCTTCAATACCATCTGTTCTTGATTATATGCTACCTTGTAAAATGGTTGAACGTGAACCAATTCTTTTTGGTATAATGACTGTGCATTCCTTCCATCTTCTTTTGATGCTTCCTGTGTTGTTTAATATTTTCCCCATAGACGCCTTCAGTATTGCAACTCAAGGCTTGAATTTTTTTCTTCAGTTCTTTAAGCCCAAGAAATGCTGAGCATATTCTTCCCTTTTGGTTTTCTATTTCCAGGTGTTTGCACATGTCATCATAATACTTTGTCCTTTCAAGATGCCCTTTGAAATCTTCTGTTCAGCTCTTTTATTTCATCATTTTTTCCTTTTGCTTTATCTACTCGACATTCAAGAGCAAGTTTCAGAGTCTCTTCTAACATCTATTTAGGTCTTTTCTTTCTTTCCTATCTTTTTAATGACCTCTTGCTTTCCTCATGTATGATGCCCTTGATGTCATTCCACAACTTGTCTGGTCTTCAGTCATTAATGTTCAATGCATCAAATCTATTCTTTTACCATATTGGGGTATATTATTCACAAGCTATTTCCTTCAAGTATTTTGTCTCTTGGAATATTTGAAGCTTTTCAAGACTCCACCTTGCTTGTTCTTTCTGTATGTGATCATCTAGTTTTCTTCCTTGTGGGTCATGGGCCACAACCACCACATACATACCAAAAGCCAAAAGCACACTGGCTTGGGTTTTTTTTTCTTTGTTTGTTTTCCCACTCTAAAGCAACTATCTGCTAGCACAACAAATTGCATTTCCTTGGGTATGCAACTGGGTATGACACAACCTTGGGTATTATGTAACATCCAGCAGGTGGCATTTGATAAAGGAACTTTTGTCCGTACCTTGTACTGGTTTATCTTCAAGTGTAACAGCCATCATTAACTGTGCAGCTGGTTTTTAAACCTTCCTGGCAAGTGTATGACTGGTGCAAATGGTATAACTCTGAGTGACGCCTCTGTGGATTTGGTCTTTTCTCTGTCTCTAGGGACCAACTCCATCAGTTACACATTGAAATTCATTTTGCACTTGTTCTGGAAAAATCTGTTTGCTTCATTCTGCTACGTTTGAAAATGACACGGTAACTTTAAGAACTTTATGCCATTATTTGAAAAGTTACAAAAAGAACAATACATTGGGGACTCGGAGAATGGCTCACCGGTCAAATAATATCCAAGCCTTTCCCACTAAAGCCACACTCTGAATTTGGAATTCCAGCCTCCTGAATGGTGAGAAAATAAATTTCAATTCTTCAAAGGCAAAAGACAAATCCAAGCTCTACGAACTGCTAACCATTTGGTTAGTAGCCATAACTCTTAACCACTGCGCCACCAGGGCTCCATAATAATTACTATATTTACTAATTTCCCTTTCCTGTTTCAGCTGCTTGTTTAGAAAAACTTCATTCACAGATTCACCCTCTCCCAGCCCAAAGAGACTCACATTTTATATTTGTCCTGGAATCGTGTTCATAATTTACAATCATGATGTTATTTGGAATTACAGTATTTACTTTTTTCATCTACTTTTATGTTTCAACGAACCACGTTCAACATGCTGATCCTTTTGTTTGTAAACAGAGGATATAATGTAAAACCAAAAAAAAAAAAAAAAACCTGTTGCCATCGAGTCAATTCCAACTCATAGTGATCCTACAGGACAGGGTAGAACTGCCCCTCATAGGATTTGCAAGGAACGGCTGGTGGATTCAAACTGCCAAACTTGTGGTTAGCAGCTGTGCGCTTAACCACTCCGCCACCAGGGCTCCACATAACGTAAAACAGATAATAAAAATGACAAATTACAAATGTAAATAATACTTAACATAGAAAGATTATAGCCAAGACAGAGTGTCACACTTATCAACGAAGTATTAGCCTAGACAAGCAGATCAAATGCACATTCTTGTAGCATGTGTGAAACCTTTAAGAACATGAGGATCATGGGCTCTGCAACCAGATGGCCTCATTCAACACCAGGATCTGCATGTACTAGCTATTGACCTTGGGCAAGTAACTTAACTCCTTGAGTTTGGTTTCTCACTATACAATAAGGATAATTACTAGTACACAGCTCACAGCATTGTTTAAGGATGGAATTAACTAACACATGTATTAGGATTGTGCTTGGCAGAGAATGCTCAAAACCGTCAGCCTTACGTATATAATGGGGTTTCTGTGAAAGCTGTAACTCACCTTACATTTCAAATACATTTATGAAAAGTATGTTGGTCACATCTGTTGTCTGAAACCCACAACCCACCACTTGTCCATGGGCCCCACTTGTATCTAGTATCTCTGCCATGACCCATTTAGTTATTTACTTACCATCTGGCACACAGGTTCTCAAAACAATTGATGATTTCATTTTGGATACTTGATTGCTCAAGGTACATTGTATTTCCTTTGAAAGATCATTATCCTTTTTAAACTCCAGTTCAGGGTTCGAGGAATTTTTACACTGTTCTAAGGGGCAATCCCAGGAGTACTTTATAAGGTCAACATGCCTGTTGTAATGTTCCGGTATCAAACACCAGACTATAACTTTTTCATCAGTCAGTGTACAATTTAGAATCGGAGATGGAAGCGGCTCTGGAAAAAAAAAAAAAAAAGTGTACTATTTAGTACGGAAAAGAGCAATATTTCTACTCATTCTCTGCAAATTTATGAAGAACCTCCAACTTCCTTCTGAACTTGAAAAGACAAGCAGACCACCTCCTTCATCACCAACAGGGGAGAATTCTCTCTTCTCTTGGGTTAGACTTACCTGCTCAAGTTCAGCAGAATAAACATAGACCTCAATTCCCTTATTCTTGATTCTGAAATCCAGAAAGCTTTTAAAGCGCAAAGAGTTTTCACCAGTTAGTAGCAAAGTCATTTAGCTGTAAATCTTGATCTGAACTGACATGAGGATTTGTTTTTGCTTTTTCACTTCAAATACTCATTATCATGTTTCACCACAAAATACTCATGTGCTATATTACAGAGTGCTCCCCGTAACTTAGTGGGGTACTTTTGAATACACACACAGAAAATAGTTCGTATAAAAATAGTTTGCATACCTTTCTAAAGTCTATACAAATAAAAATTAATTTCCAAACACATTGGACCCAAAGAGTTTTGTAAAAGGTACTATGGGGCAATATACAATTTGGCTGGACCCTGGAAACTGGTTGGGCTGTACCTGCTAATAGGCAAAGGGGGTGTGGCACCTAGAGGCCTAGCTCCCAGCCTTCCTCTAGGAAGCACCCCCTACTGGCTCAGGCAACCTGGACCTACAAGGATGGATTAAGATGCTCACACATTACAAAGAAGGGGGAGAGTCACATTGTGCCATTGTTGCTCTCTAAAACCTCAAAGCTAATTAACTTGTTCTATTCATCTTTTTTTATTCATCAGTCATTTCTTTCTTACTTCATATGCCTTCTTGCATTTATTTCAACCTTCCCCAAGCAACTAACCATAAGAGATTTGAGAAACATGCAAAAATATACATAATACAAAAAGTGATCATGCATCAATAATGAAATAATTGAACGAAATAAGTCAATCACAAAAGGACAAATACTGTACGACGTCACTTACATAAAAAGACAAGAACATGCAAATGTATGGCGATCAATGTTCATTAATGGTTACCAGAGGCAGGAGGAGGGGGGAAAGAGAGTGGTTATTGTTTACGGAGCACTGAGTTTGTTTACCGTGATAGAAAATTCTCATTAAGGGCAATGATTGCACAACCAATTAACATAATTGATGTCAATAAGTTGTACACCTGTGAAGAGTTGAATTGACAAATGTTGTGTGATACATACTCTTACAAAAGGAAAAAAGAGCAGCTGTCGAGGCTGTTTAGGTATAACCAAATACCTCCTGGGATTTGGTTTCTTGGTTAGGAGGTTTAAGGTCATGGTTTCATGGGACATTGCAGTTAATTGGCCTAATATCATGTTAAGTACTCCTAATCTACCTCCTAGTTCTTGGAATAGTGTGTGTGGTCTTAAAAGGTTGCAGGTGGCCAACCAAGGTACAGCAATTGGTCTTTATTCACCTGGAGCAACAGAAGGAGAGTCAGGAATAGGAGGAAGATATAGAATGCATGGCTAATAGCCTCCATGAACAACTACCTCCTTTGCCATGAGACCAGAAAAACCGGATGGTGCCCAGCTACCATTACTGAAAATTCTCATCAAAGATTCTATACAAGAATATTGACCAAAAGGTAGAAAAATGCAGACCAGAATTTCAAATTTTGATGGAAGACAGACTTGCTGGATTCATGGAGGCTAGATGAACCCCTGAAACTATTGCCCTGAGATAATCTTTAAGCCTTAAACCAAAAATATTCCCTGAACTTCTTTAATCAAATAATAGTGTAGCGTAATTAGTAAGGGATGTCTGCCTTGAGCATTGTGCTCTTTTAAAGGGCTATCTATATGGGATCAAACGGACAAGAGCAACTTGAACGGTTACATAGGAAGCTTAGGGGGCAGTGAGTTTATGTTAATGGTGAAGGAACAAGAAGGAAAATGAGGGTAAGAATGGTTGCACAACTTGAAGACTCTAGTCAATGTCACTGAATTGCACACGTAGAAATCGATGAAGTGCTAAATGCTCTGTTTTGTACATTTTCAACAACAGCAACAAAAATAAATTACTTTTATAAAGTGGTCATGGTAGCATCTGGATAATAACTAAACTTTCAACATATACTAAACATCTATTAAAAAGGGAATTAAAGTAAATTAAGGTTCAGACAGATGATGAAATACTATGCCGTCTTTTAAAATTACATTTTCAAAGACAAAGGAATGCTTAAGCTCCAACTTTACTAGCAATCTAAAAATTGAAAGTATTGAACTCACCTTTCCCCATCTTCTCTTCCTCCTGAATTCTTTCAGTTATACAATGTGCCGGGTTTGCCTTGTTAGAGACCCAAGTCACACACTAACTTCCCTTTCTACCTGGGATTTCCTCAGTTTTTAGGTGTAATCTAGCTCATATAACTTCTTAGGGAAACCAAACCAAACCTGATGCAGTCAAATTGATTCTGACTCATGGAGACTCCATGTGTGCTGCCTTAATGTTTTTCTCTAGCTAAAAGAACTTTCAATCCTTTTTTAAGCAGTGGGAACCTTTCTCCAAATTAAATCGTAAGCAGCAGACCAATACACAAATGGATGAAAGCAGAGTTGCTCCAGTTGATTCAAAATTGGGGAGCATAGAGCTCTGCCCTCTCAACCTCCTCTGGTCTTGTTTGCCCACCAAACCCTCATGGGCACCCCGGGTACTTCCAAGGAACCTCCTGAGGCCCCTGAACAGTTCAGAAATGACTCTATTATACACTGCAAGTAGTTATGCCAACCTCTAAAACTAGAGCGGACATTTCTCAAGGGCAGAAAACCAAGCTTTCTACTTCTTTCAAAATGTTCTGTAGTATGTCTCAAATAGTAATGTACGTGAGAATCACCTAGGATGCTTGTTAAAAATTCAGGCTCCAGAACCCTGATCAAAAGGGGGAAAATACAGAACAGATTTCAAATTCTCATGAACTCCAGGCTTCCTGGAGCTGTGGAAGGTAGACAAACCCCTGAAACCATTGCCCTGAGGTAATCTTTAAACCTTACACCAAAAGTACTCCCTGAAGCTTTCTTAAAACCAAACCATAGCTTAGCGTAACTAGTAAAAAAGGTCTGCCTTAAGCATTATGCTCTTTTAAGAACCATCCATATGGAATCAAACTGGACAACAACTCAAAAGATTAGATAAGAACTTTAGGGGGCAGTGAGTTTATGTTAATGGGTGGAATAACTCAGAAAAGAGGGTGAGAATGGTTGCAGAACTCGAAGAATGTAATTAATGTCACTAAACTGTACATGTAGAAACTGTTGAATTGGTGTATGTTTTGCTGTGTATATTCTCAAAAGAAAAAAAATAGGGTAACCTGAAAAAAAAAAAAGAGAGAGAGAGAGAAGGAAAGAGGACATGGTTGGCTGTGTTGAACGCTGCCAAGAAGACAAGTAAGGTGAGGACAGGATAGCGAGCTTTGGATTGGGCAAAATGGAGGTCACTGGGGACTTCATTAGGAACAGTGGGTTGAGCAGAGAATGAGAGGAATGTGGAGGATGACTGGAGTCGGTTTCTAGACATTTTTCCATGAAGGAGAGTAGAGAAACAAGGTGACAGCTGGAGTGTCATGAGATGTCAAGAGAGTGTTTTTCTCATGGGAGACCCTAGAGCATGCAGATGAGTTAAAGGGAATGACTAAATAGAAAGAGGTATAATGATTCAGGAGAGACAGTGAATTTTAGGAGCAAAGAGCTTGAGAAGGTGTCATTAGTTGCTGTTAATTCCGACTTCTGGTGGCCCCATGTGTGTCAGAGAAGAACTGCTCCATAGGGTTTTCAAGAATGTGACTTTTCAGAAGCAGACTGCCAAGCCTGCCTTCTGAGGCACCTCTGGATGGGCTCAAACTGCCAACCTTTCGGCTAGTAGTCAAGCCCATTAACTATGTGCACCACCTGGAGATCCTCTAAGAAAGTGAGGAGTGGTATATTAGTTATCTACTGCTGTGCTGAAATTTATCACAAAATTAGTGACTTAAAACAACACTCGTTTTGATCAAAAATTTTGGGAATGCATAAGGGTGATGGTTGAACACGATGAACATAATGTCACTGAACAGTATATGTGAAGATTCTTGAAATGTCAAATGTTTTGTCACATATGTATTTACCACAATAAAAAAATGCAGGGCAAAAAACTTCCAAATATTAAAAAAAAAAAAATCCAGACTCCAGGCATTCTGCTTCAGTAGTATCCCAGGTGATCACACTCTCTATTCATGTGTTCATTGATCTAGTTCAGCCAATGTCTAGCCTTCATGAAATACTTGCCAAACAGGCCAGAGATGCACTATGAGTCCCCTCAGGCTGTGAGAGTTTGGAGGTAAAGACTTGGTATTATTCACCTTTCAATCCTCAGCACCTGGCATAGTGTAATACAAAGCACAGAGATTGTTCCTTGTAAGTACTGTTGAACAGGTGGAGGGGTGGCTGGACAGAGAGAGAAATTAAGGGAAAACAGTCTTCAAATTACTCTCCATCCTGTAAAATGCAAACTCCTCAATCAGCTCACTTCCAAAAAGGATTGGTAAGGCGGACTCAGGAGCCCCACTGCCTGGGTTCACATCCCAGCTCCACTACTACTAACCATTTGACCTTAGGCAAGTTTGTGCCTGTTTCCTCATCTCTACAATAAGGAATCAAACAGCATCTGCCCCGTAGGACTGGAGTGAGGATTAAATGAGTTAATATATGTTATAATTAATACATAAATTAACACGCAATGCCTGGCACAGAGTAAGCATTTAACAAATGCCAGCGATGTAAGGCAGCCCTGGTGGTGCAGTGGTTAAACCAATTGACTGCTAACTGAAAGGTCAGGAGTTCAAAACCACCAGAGGCTCTGAGAAAGTAGGATGTGCCTAGTCTGCTTCCATAGAGATTTATAGCACTGGAAACCCTATGAGGTCACTATGAGTCAGAATTGACTTGACAGTACTGGGTTTTGGTAATACAGCATAAAGCCTTTGGCCATGAGTGATCACCTCCAGGAAGCTGAGGCTCCCCAGGTGATAAGAAAAGAGTTGCCAGCTTTAGGAGGTTTGAGCCTTAGCTCTAGCTCCAACACTACTTGCTGTGTGATCTTGAGCCACAGATCTCTTAGGAGCTGAAAAACTTTTAAGAAATCATCCAGCTCAAACTCCTTATGCTCCTTATGCTAAATCTGTGTCTCATTTTCACCTGTAAAATACAATACTATGCTTTATAAGGTCATTGCAGAGGTCAAATGGAATAGGAAAATAATTTGGAGGAAAACATATGGAAGTGCTAGTATTATTATTAATTTCTATGTTCTTAGAACCCCCTAACTACACAGAATATTTTTCTAGCTGCCTCATTACACCACTGTGGCCAGGTGTCAAACCTAGAAGCGCTTTTCCAGCTCAGTGATGCTCACCTAAAAATAGCAAATTTTCCTGTAGTATTTGGGTTAGAGTCTCCCCCAATCAGATTTTTTCCTTCTACAAATCCTTCATGTTCTCTCACCTTCTATGGGACTCACCACAGCTACATCCAACAAACATGTTACATCTATACCTTAAGCAGCAGTAAACTGGTAAGGAATGTGCCTACTTCATCCCTAAGAAAATTTATAACTAGTCAATTAGTCAATTTATAATTAATGAATTCAGATCACTGTTCTGTAAGATATGAGAATTTCTTATGTATATTAGAAAATATTTTACAGAAATACGTGTATATTTTCATTATCATCATTAAAAGGTAGATTCTGACTCACAGCAACCCCACAGGATGAAGCAGAACTGTTCCACAGGGCTTCCAAGAAGCAGCTGGTGGATTTGAACTGCCAACCTTTTAAGTTAGCAGTCAAGCTCTTAACTACCGCACCACCAGGGCTCCATTTGTAAGGTTAGTTAATTCTACTTACATGAACATCACCATCCTCAATGTGATAAAGGTTTGTATGGCATGGGAGAGAATGAATCAACAATAATGGTAGAAATCTTGAGGGGGAGGGAAGACCAATCTCAGTTTACACATAGAGGGAAGCAGATGCCCTAAATGTAAGAGGTATCAGGAAACCCCCCTGACCAAAATAGCCTTGTTGAAAGTCTCCCTTTAGGTCTGATCTCTGGAACATTAAAACCATTTGCTGTGGAGTCTTTCCAATTCATAGCGACCTCGTGTGTGTCAGAGTTCTGTTAAATGAGGGTGAACATACCCTCAACAGGCTCTCAAGGAAGTATGACTTCCTCATTTCTAAAAAAAAAAAATAAAAAGATGACCCATCATCTTGTCATTCAGGTGTAAGACCTTGTGTCATCTTTAACTCTTCCCTTTTATGTCTTCTGACATTCAAAACCTAAATTTTGCTGACTCTCAGAAGTATCTTTTGCTTCTTTCCTTCCCAAATATTCATTATTAACACTTCTCTCTAGCTGCATGATCACAGTAACTTCTAAGCATCCTACTGGAATGCTAAGCATTCTAAGCATCCTCTCTCCAAACCATCATAAATACTCAATGTCAGGTTAATCTTCTAAAAATATATTCATCAAGTCCCTTCCCTGCCCTAGTAACAGATCCAATGACTCCCCACTGCCACAGGCTAAAGTCCCGATTCCCAAACCAGGATTTTAAGTCCCACGTTCAATACTATTGATATCCCTGACTCCTGATCAAAACTTACCTTCCCTGTGCTTTATGCCTCTGCAGGTCATCACTAAGCTTCCCAAGTACTAGCCAGTTGGTCTGACTGCCAAAACCAAGCACTTTTATTGAGTTACCACAGAATTTTAAAAACTAAATTATTTACAAACATTGCATTAAGTTTAAAATGAAAAACTTATTCAATTGTTTTGAACTCAGTTTTTCAAATTCAGTAAAAGGGTTGCTATAATGCATTCCATTGTTATCTAAATCCTGAATCAATCTTTTTGTTTGCTTGTCCTATAAACTGCCAGATAACCCAACCTCCGGGTTTTAAAAATTCAGCTTCTTCAAAAGGATACATTGGTCCTTCCCATCGGATGCCTTAACATCTTAACAAGTTTCAGTTGTCTACATGGAATTCATCATTTTCTGGGCAAATCAGCCACCCAGTCTGAGCACCGCCCCTCCAGTTCTGTCAATTATGCCACCCACCTCCCAGTCACCCAGTTTGATTGCTTTCACTGATATAACAAATACTTATTGAGTGTTGATTACATATCAGTTCCTCTGCTGAGCTCTGAAACTACAATGGTGAACTGGTAGTAGGAAGAAACTCTCCCTACCTCCCAATGTCTCTACTGGACCAGGTGAGTAGCGGCTGTTCTCCATCGCTTCTCACCCAGTTAGCCACCACATCTAGTTCCACTGAAACTACCTCAGACAGGACTTTCTCATATAGGACTTCTTGCCTTTTCTCTAGCCCCTGGAATCCATCTTACATACTCTGGCACTAGAGGAACCTACTTATGACAGCCTTTGTCATATAATAGCTAGGTCTAGAATTAGATTCACTGCTGGGATAAAACAAGTGAACCCGTGAGACTAGCAGAGACAAAGATGAGTACAGTTTCAGTTAGAGGTGAGGGAGGAAGAATAACCTAGGCACATCAATGAGAACTAAGGAAGAACCTCAAGTTTCAGTTTAAAGTTGTACGGGGAAAAAAAAAAAATCCACCACTTGTGTGGGTTGCAGGGGGAAGCAGGAACTCTGATTTATAGAGCTGTTGTTGCTGTTAGTTGCCATCAAGTTGTTTATGACTCGTGACAACCCCAAGTGTGCAGAGTAGAATTGCTTCATAGGGTTTTCAAGGCTGTGGCCTTTCGGAAGAAGATCAAGGCCTGTCTTCCAAGGTGCCTCTGGGTGGATTTGAACCCAGAGTAGTAGTCAAGTATTTAACTGTTTGCACCACCCAGGGACTCCTAATTTATACAGCACTAGCTATCAATGGAGCTCAAAGAGTTCTGAGCTAATCAACACCACTGCATCCTTTTCCAGAACATTCCTAGGAAGGGAAGTGATACTATTGTTCTCCCACCTCAGTCGGGTTCTCTCCTCACCCAGAGGATGACAAGGGAATTGAAAAGTAGTTCCTTTGCACCGGAAAGATAGGAAAATGCGAGCACCAAAAAAAACAAAACAAAACCCACTGCCGTCAAGTCGATTCCAACTCATAACGACCCTATAGGACAGAGTAGAACTGCCCCAAAGAGTTTGCAAGCAGCGCCTGGCAGATTTGAACTGTTGACTCTTTGGTTAGCAGCCATAGCACTTAACCACTACGCCACCAGGGTTTCCAACCCTGGCACAAGCACTATCTAATTCTTTCTCGTAAACTATTCATTTCTTTTGGTTTCTTAATATAGTTGGACATTTGCCATTTTAAACAAACCAATTAATAGAATACTTACCTAACACATAAAGGAGAAATGTAATGCTATCTTTAAGATCTTGGGATTCGAGTTCATAGAGATCCTCATCAGACGATGTTAAATTGAAGATGGTGAGTTCACCCGACGTAACGTTTAAAAAAATCCTACCCTGATATGGTGGGAATTCTCTTAAACCAGACCCTCTATACCACTCTACAACTTTATCTTTTTGTTTTTTCCATGTGATCTCCTTAAAAACTGTATCATACGATGGATTTAGAGTTACATTCCCGTTCATAATCCCAAATGGCTTCACAGGATCACAGCCAATGAAATCTAGGACTGAAAAAAAAAAAAAATTGGTTAGGAAGAACAGCATGAGTTTATTGATGATTAAAAAAAACAACTTCCAAGATGCTCTTTAGAAAAAAAAATGTTAAATTTAGTAGTAAAAATTATTCATCAGCTACTTTTTGTACTAAGTTGATAAATCGCTGACAGAAAGTGTAAGAAGTAGAACATCCTTGACCATGTAGACTTTACTCTTTGATAGGGATTTGGGGCTCACAAAAAAATCATCAAATTGATTCAACATTTATGGAAAACCAACTATGTGCCAGGTACTGTGGGCAATGCAGAGAACATGGCTGCAAACAACACAAGTATATCTCCAGGCCCTCAAGGAGTTACATCTCATGGAAAAGACGCCGAACAGGCAATACGCAAGGGGAGCCATCTAGTCAAAGGGCAAGGAAGCTCCCCGAAAGAAGTAATTCTGAAACTGAAAGGAAATAATGCTGAAATGACACTGAAAGGATACAATCAAGAGGAGTCAGCCAGGTGAGGGTTGAGGGGAGGAGAATACAGGATGAACACACAGATCAAAGAAACAGCACCTCCAAAAGCCCTGAATCCAGAAAGATTGGTGTGTCTGGGGAAGTGAAAGCAATTTCAAGTGGCTAGAGTGGAAAGGGCAAGGGAGTAACTGGTGGGGAATGAGGACGGAGAGGCACCAGGGGCCAGATGGCAGCATGGGCAGGGGTAGAGGTATCAGGTAAGATAGGCTAAGGGCTTGAAGCAGTCTCTGGGTGGTGCAAACACTTAAGTGCTGGTTACTAACCAAAAGTTTGGAGGTTCAAGTCCACCTAGAGGCACCTCAGAAGACAGTCCTGGTGATCTACTTCCAAAAGATCACAGCCATTGAAACCCCTATGGGGCACAGCTCTACACTGAACCACACGGGGTTACCACGAGTCAGAGCCAACTGGTCAGCGATTCAGTTTATTTGTTTGTTCGTTTCTGGTTAAGGTCTATTTTATTTTATTTTGGTTAAGGGATTGAAACTTTATCCAAATAGCAAGAAGGAGCCATAGAAAGGTTTTAAGCAGAAGACTGACATGATATAATTTGAGTTTCAATATGCAGCTCTGTCTACAGGGTGGAGAGTGGTCAAGAGGGGAAAGCATGAAGGCAGAGAAACCAGAACACAGTCATTACTACGGCACAGAAGAGAATGGTGGATTGTACAGACTAGTCCAGGGTCTTGGTAGTGGGGACAGAAAAAAGTGGGCAGACTCAAGAGGCATTTGAGGGATAAAATCAACAGGATTTAGTGACCGGATACAGGGGATGAGGAAAGGAGGACTTCATAGTGACTACCAGGTTTCTGTCTTGGCTAACTCAGAGGTGTCATTCATTAAAATGAGGAACAAAGGCAGAGCCAACACGGTACCCTACATAGACACACCATGCCATCTCTCTGCAGCAAAGACCCAAAAACGTCAACGCTGGTACCCTGAACATCAAATGAAGGGATAAAGTACTAGATCAAAAAACACTGATTGGAAGAAGAAACTGATGGAAAACAGAATGAGGAGTGATACGGAGTGGAGGTTCCCTGCCAATAACACAGCACAGTGTGGCCATCTTCAAACACAGCCAGCAATGACCTCAGACAGGGAGTAGAGGAAGGCAGCTTCACAGACCTCCCTACAGGACACAGAGCACCAGGTAACCAGAAAACATGCTTTCCCACACCTCACCCTTCTGATGAGTAGAAGCAAGAAACCCCCATTCCAGCAGCCCCTACCGCTGGGGTACCAGATATGAGCCCCACACCCCAG
This sequence comes from Loxodonta africana, assembly GCF_030014295.1. Taxonomy (NCBI): domain Eukaryota; kingdom Metazoa; phylum Chordata; class Mammalia; order Proboscidea; family Elephantidae; genus Loxodonta; species Loxodonta africana. The sequence continues at coordinate 158,822,534 of NC_087344.1, read as the reverse complement.
GCTTGCACCGTCTCCTCCCACCACGTGGCTTTTTTTTTCCTTTCTTTTCTTTCTCTCTCTCACCTAGCCTTATTGCCACCTCCCCTTCCTTTCCACTGGCACAACACATTTGCCCCACCCCACCCACCGGCTCCCACTGTACCACCATTTCTTTTTCTTTCTTTTCATTCTCCTCCCACCTAGCCTGTAAGCCACTTCCCCTCTCTTCCCACTGGCCGGTGGGCCTGCCTCACTCCCACATGCTGGCCCCCACCATGTTGCCATTTTTTTTCTTTCCTTTCTTACTTTCCTTTCTCCTTCCCACCTAATGCCAAATGCCACCTCCTCCCTCTTCCCGCTGGCACCTAGGACCACCCTGCACCCATCCACTGGCTCCTGCCAAGCCAACCTTTTTTTCTTTTCTTTCTCTCTCTTCTCTTCCTTCTCCCTCCCACCTAGCCCCGGATGCTACCTCCCCACCGTTCCCACTAGCCCCCACCATGCTGCTTCAGCTAGAGTGCCTGTAGTGCACATACCTGCCACCACACTAGTCTGCAACACCCCTCCCCTCCCACCACTTGACCACCTGCCGAACAGCGGGAAGTGAGCCTGTACCACTTCCCATCCGACAACCCCACCCATCTGGTAAGGGACAGTGAACACTTCACACTGCTGAACCAACATCAGGTGGAAGACAGTGCTTGCCCAGGCTGCCCGCAGCCACCTTGACAAACCAGTGTACAGTGAAGCAGGTTCTCCCTGCCTGCTGCTGCCTGGCCCACCAGGGCAAGGTAGTGAGAACTATCATGCCCACAGACAAGCAAGCAACAAAGCATGCCTGCATACATGTCCTGACAAATCAAAACAAAACAAAAAAGCAAGATTAAAAAAAAAAAATCAATAAATAAAGAAAATAATACCTTAATGTCTCAGAGACAGTGGACAATATCAAATCATATAAAAAAGGAAGACAATATGGCTCCAGCAAGTGACCACAACAATTAGATAAACTTCCAGTAGAAGAAAAGTCACTGAAACTACTTGGAATGAAATTCAAAAGACTAATATTTAGGGGCCTCCAAGAGATTAGGAAAGAGACCAAGAAAAACACTGAAAAAAACAAGGAAAAATAGACAAAATTATGGAAAACACAGATCAATAGAAGAATTAGGGAAATTATACAAGAACAAAACATCAAAATAAACAATTAGAAATCATACAAAAACAGAAACTAGAAATACAAACGATAAACAACAAAATTTCAGAGATAGACAATTCAATAGAAGATTTTAGGAGTAAATTTGAAACAACAGAAGACAAAATCAGTGAAACTGAAGACAAATCCATGGATGCCACTTTGAGGAAAAATCAAATAAAAGAATGAAGAAAACATAAGAATTACGTGGGACGCAATAAAGAGTAAATAATTTGCATGTTATCAGAGTTTCAGAACCGGGGGGGGGGGGAATGGAAAACACGCAGAAGATTGTTGAAGATTTGCTGGCAGAAAACTTCCCAACTACCATGAAAGATGAAAAGCTGAAAATCCAAGAAGCTCAGTGAACCCCACATAAGACAGACCCCAAAGGAAGTCACTAAAACATATCATAATCACACTTGCCAAAATCAAAGACAAAGAAAGAATCCTGAGAGCAACTCGAGAAAAATGAAGAAAATCACTTACAAAGGGGAAACAATCAGACTGTCATGGACTGAACTGTGTCCCTCCAAAATATATGTCACCTTGGCTAGGTCATGATTCCCAGTATTGTTATGATTGTCTACCATTTTGTCATCTGATGTGATTTCCCTATGTGTTGTAAATCCTGTTATTATGACATAATGTGATGGATTAGTGGCAGTTATATTGATGAGATCTACAAGATTAGATAGCGTTTTAAGCCATTCTCTTCTGAGATGCAAAAGAGAGAAGCAAGCAGAGAGACTTGAGGACCTCATACCACCAAGAAAGCAGTGCCAGGAGCAGAGCGCATCCTTTGGACCTGACATTCCTACGTGGAGAAGCTCCTAGACCACAAGAAGACTGATGACATGGATCTTCCTCCAGAGCTGACAGAGAAAGCCTTCTCCTGGAGCTGATGCCCTGAATTTGAGCTTCTAGCCTACTAGACTGTGAGAGAATAAATTTCTCTTTGTTAAAGCCATCCACTTGTGGTATTTCTAAACTCTGATTACTCAACAGAAACTAAGCAGGCAATAAGACAATGGTATGACATAAATAAAACCTTCAAAGAAAAAAACTACCAACCAAGAATAATAAATCCTGCAAAACTCTGTCAAATACAATGGTAAAATTAGGACACTTGCAGATAAACAGAAATTAAGGAGGTTTATAAAAATCAAACTAAACTTAAAAATAAATATTAAAGGGAGGTCTTTGGCTAGAGAACCAACAACATCAGACAACAATCTGAGTGTAGGACACAGGACAACATGGCCAGATACCAACCTAGGTAAAGAACTTTCAATATTAAAACATAACATAGACCACTCCACCCAACAGCAGCAAAGTATACATTCTTTCCCAATGCACATGGAATGTTCTCCAGAATAGATCACAATGTAGGCCACAAAGCAACCTTCAATAAAATCCAAAACATCAAAATAATACAAAGCATAATCTCTGATCACAATACCATAAAAGTAGAAATCAGCAACCGGAAGGGCAGGGGAAAAAATCAAAAACATGGAAACTGAATAACACCTTGCTTAAAAACAACTGCATAATAGCAAATATCAAAGACGGAATTAAAAAATTTCTAAATCAAATGAGAATGAAAACACATCATACCAAAACCTTTGGGACACAGCAAAGGCGGAGCTCAGAGGTCATCTATATAATAAACACACGCATGAAAAAAGAACAAGCCAAAATCAAAAACATTAGCCCTGTAATTTGAACAAATAGAAAGAGAATAACAAAAGAAGCCCACAGTCACCAGAAGAAAGAAAATAATAAAGATCAGAACAGAAATAAAAGAAATAGAGGACAGAAAAACGATACAAAGAATCAATAAGACCAAAAGTTGGTTCTTTGAAAAGATCAACAAAATTGACAAATCACTGGCCAAACTGACAAAAGAAAAACAGGAGAGGAAGTAAATAACCCAAATAAGAAGTGAGATGGGAGACATTACAACAGACCCAACTGAAATGAAAAGGATCTATCTTAGTTATCTAGTGCTGCTATAACAGAATACCACAAGTGGATGGCTTTAACAAAGAGAAATTTATTCTCTCACAGTTCAGGAGGCTAGAAGTTGGAATTCAGGGCACCAGCTCCATGGAAAGGCTTTCTCTCTCTGTTGGCTCTGGGGGAAGTTCCCTGTCATCAATTTTCACCTGGTCTAGAAGCTTCTTAGCACAGAGGCCCTGGGTTCAAAGGATGCACTCCACTCCTGGCTATTTTGCTTGGTAGTAATGAGGTCCCATCTCTCTGCTCCCTTCTTTCTCCTTTTATCTCTTGTAAGAAAAAAGGTGATGCAGGCCACACCCCAGGGAAACTCCCCTTATATCCAATCAGGGCTGATTAAGGGTTTTACATCCCACCCAAATCTTCTTTAATATTAACTAATCTTGCCCCATTAACCACAGGAAGATGTTAGGATTTACAACACAGAGAAAAACTACATCAGATCAGAAAATGGAGGACAACCACACAATACTAGGAATCATGGCCTAGCCAAGTTGACAAACATTTTTGGTGGGCACAATTCAATCCAAAACAGGATCATAACAGAATACTATGAAAAACTGTACTGTAACAAATTTGAGAACCTGGATGAAATGGACAAATTTCTAGAAACACAGTACCTAGGTAAACTAACACAAACTGAGACAGAAAGCCTGAACAGACACATAACAAGAAAGGAGACTGAAGAGGTAAAAAAAAAAAAAAAAAAAAAACCTCCCAACAACAACAAAACATCCTGGCCCAGGCTGCTTCACCAAAAATTCAGAGAACAGATCACGCCAGTACTACTCAAGCTATTTCAGGACATAGAAAAGTAAGGAATGCTCCCAAATTCATTCTATGAAGCCCACACAACCCTAATACCAAAATCAGGCAAAGATACCACAGAAAAAGAAAATTACAGACCAGTATCTCTCATGAATACAAATGCAAAAAAATCTCAAAAAATTCTAGCCAATAAAATTCAGCATTATATCAAAAAATAATACACCAAAACTAAGTGGAATCCATACCAGGTATGAAAAGATGGTTCATCTTTAGAAAATCAATCAACATCGTCTACCACATAAATAAAACAAAAGGAAATAATCCTATGATCATCTCGATCAATGCAGGAAAGGCATCTGATAAAGTCCAACACCCATTTCTGATAAAAACTTTCCATAAAATAGGAACACAGGGATAATTCCTCAACATGATAAAGGGCATCTATACAAAACCAACAGCCAACATCATTCTCAATATAGCTGTTGCCATCAAATCAATTTCAACTCATTGCGACCCTACAGGACAGAGCAGAACTGCCCCATATGGTTTCCAAGGAGAGCCTGGTAGATTTGAACTGCCAATCTTTTGGTTAGCAGCTGTAGCTCTTAACCACTATGCCACCAGGGTTTCCATTCTTAACACAGAGAGCCTGAAAGCATTCCCCCCTGAGAATGGGAACACGACAATGATGTCCCTTATCACCACTCCTATTTAACATTGTGCTGGAAGTCCTAGTTAGAGCAATAAGGCAAGAAAAAGAAATAAAGGGCATCCAAATTTGAAAGGAAGAAGTAAAGCTATCTATATTTGCAGATGATATACATACAGAATCCCAAAGATTCCACAAGAAAACTACTGGAACTAATAGAAAGATTCAGCACAGTAGCAGGATACAAAATCAACATACAAAAATCAGTTGGATTCCTATACATTAACAAAGAGAACTTCAAAAAGGAAGTCAGGAAAACAATACCACTTATAATAGCCCCTAGAGAGACAAAATACTTAGAAATAAATCTAACTGGTGACATAAAAGACGTATACAAAGAAAACTACAAAACACTATTACAAGAAACCAAAAAAGATCTACATAAATGGAAAAACATACCATGCTCCTGAACAGGAAGACTCCACATTATGAAAACGTCAATTCTACCCAAGGCAATCTATAGATATAATGCAATCCCAATCCAAACACCAACATCATTCTTTAGCGAGATGGAAAAACTAATCACTACCTTTATATGGAAAGGAAAGAGGCCCCAGATAAGCAAAGCAATATTGAAGAAGAAGAAGAACAAAGTAGGCCTCACACTACCTGATCTCAGAACCTATTATACAGCCATGGTAGACAAAATAGCCTCGTAGTAGTACAAGGACAGACACTTAGGCCAATGGAACAGAATCAAGAACCTAGATGTAAATCCATCCATCTATGGTCAGGTGATCTTTGACAAAGGATGAAAGTCCATTAAATGGGGAAAAGACCGTCTCTTTAACAAATAATGCTGGCAAAGCTGGAGGTCCATCTATAAAAAGAAATCAAAAAGGACCCATACCTCACACCATACACAAAAAACTAATTAAAAATGGATCAAAGATCTAAATATAAAACCTAAAATTATAAAGATCATGGAAGAAAAAATAGGAAAAATGCTAGGGCCCCTAATATATGGCATAAAAAAGGATACAAACCATAACTAACAATGTACAAGAACCAGAAGATAAACTAAATAACCGGGAGCTCCCAAAAATTAAACACTTATGCTCATCAAAAGACTTCGCCAAAAGAGTAAAAAGACAACCTACAGACCAAGAAAAAATTTTCGATTATAACATATCTGACAACGGTCTAATCTCTAAAATCTACAAGAAACTTTAACACCTCACAAAAAGACAAATAATCCAATTAAAAAATGGGCAAATATGAGCAGACACTTCACCAAAGAAGACATTCAGGTGACTAACATGTAGGAAATGCTTGCGATCTTTAGCCGTTAAAGATCTGCAAAGCAAAACTACAATGAGATACAATTTCACCCCAACATTGCTGGCACTAATAAAAACAAAAACAAAACAAAACAGAAAATAACAAATGTTGGAAAGGTTGCAAGGAGACTGGAACTCTTATGCACTGCTGGTGGGAACGGAAAATGGTACAACCATTATAGAAAATAATATGGCACCTCCTCAAAAAGCCAGAAATAGGAAATACGATACGATCCAGCAATCCCACTCCTAGGGATACATCCTAGAGAAATAAGATCCATCACACAAATAGACATATGCACACTCATGTTTACTGCAATATTATTTAAAATAGCAAAAAGATGGAAAAAATCTAAAGGTGTCCATCAACAGATGAATGGATAAACAAATTATGGTACTAATACAATACCATGCAACGATAAAGAACAATGAAGAAACCGTGAAACACTTCATAACATGGATGAATTTGGAGGACATGACGCTGACTGAAATAGGTCAACCACGAAAAGACAAATATTGTATGAGACCACTATTATAAAAACTCAAGAAAAGGTTTACATGCAGAAAGAAACAACCTTTGATGGTTATGAGGGAGGTGAGGGATGGGGAGGGGAAATCACTAGCTAGATAGTAGACAGGTATTAACTTTAGTGAAGGGTAAGAAAAAAAAAAAGGTAAGACAACACATAATATACGGGAAGTCAGCATAACTTGAACAAGCAAAGTCATAGAAGCTTCCTAGAAATCCAAACACCTTGAGGGACCAAGCTACTGGGGCTAAGGGCTAGGGACCGTGGTCTCAGGGGACATCTAGGTCAATTGGCATAACATAGTTCGTAATGAAAATGTTCTACATCCTACTTTGGTTGAGTACTGCCTGGGGTCTTAAAAGCTTGTGAGGAGCCATCTCAGATACATCTATCGGTCCCATTCTACCCAGAGCAAAGGAGAATGAAGAAAAGCAAAGAGACATGGAAAACATTAGGCACAGAACTAACAGACCACATGAACCACAGCCTCCACCAGCCTGAGCCCAGAAGAGCTAGATGGTGCCCAGCTACCCCTAATAACAGCTCTGACAGGGATCACAATAGAGGGTCCTGGACAGCGTGGGAGAAACATGTAGAACAAAATTCAAATTCCCAAAAAAAGACCAGACTTACTGGTCTGACAGAGACTGGAGGAACCCCTGAGACTATGGCCCCAGGACACCCTGGTAACTCAGAACTGAAGCCATTCTCAACGCCCATCTTTCAGCCAAAGATTAGATGGGCCTATAAAACAAATAATACATGTGAGAAAGGTGCTTCTTAGATCAAGTATACAAGACCAAAAGGGTGACACCTGCCCACAAGCAAAGACAAGAAGGCAGGAAGGGACAGGAAAACTGGAAGAACGGACATGGAAAACCCAGGGTGGAAAGGGAAAGGGGGAGAGTGGTGATACATTGTGGGGATTGCAACCAATGTCACAAAACAATTTCCGTATACATTTTTGAATGAGGATCTAATTTGTGCTATAAACTTTCACCTAAAACACAAAATTTTTTGTAAAGCATGTGTTTATGTAATACATTAGTGAATATAAAAGCAGACAGCAGGAAAAGAAGGGAAGGGAGTTATCAGCTGCTTTGCTGATGACAGTGAGTGGTCAGAAAAGGTACCACAGGGACACAAGCTAACCATACCAGGCTATGGAATGGTTCACAGGTCTAAGGTGAGCTCGTAAAAGCCTCCCCACAGCAGGCTTCATCAGTTGTCAGAAAGAAGTCATAAATGCCCACCACAAAAGATGGTTTAGAGGTTTGAATCAGATGGAGAGTCTTTATGCACTTGCTGGCCCACAGTAGGCTCTCAAGGGTTTGCCCTCTTTTTCTTTCAGTGAGTCAGGGCATTCACTGTGGTGGCCCTGGCTGTGTGCTAAGTGGGCAGGGAATGAGTTTTTGCTGTTTAAAATCAGAGAGAGGAAGAAAATTTATCAATGATGGCCTAAACAAATCAATTCTTTTTTTAAACTATTGGAGCTTTGTTTTAAAGAATCTTGAAGGAGCCCTGGTGGCGCAGTGGTTGAGCACTCTACTGCTAACCAAAAGGTTGGCAGCTTGAACCCACCAGTGGCTCCGCAGGAGAAAAACGTGGCCATCTGCTTCTGTAAAAGATTACAGCCTTGGAAACCCTACAGGGCAGTTCTACTCTGTCCTGTAGGGTTGCTAGGAGTTAGAATTGACTCAATGGCAATGGGTGGGTAATACCAAATCGGAGACCCTGGGTAGTGCAAACAGTTAACGCACTTGGCTACTAATAAAGGTTGGAGGTTCAGATCTACCCAGAAGTGCCTCAGAAGAAAGGCCTGGTGATTGGCTTTTGAAAAATCAGCCACTGAAAACCCTGCGGAGCACAGTTCCACTCTGACATTCATGGAGTCGCCACAAGTCAGAATTGACTAGACAGCAACGGGTTTCATTTTTGGTAATACTTAATCAGTCCGATACCTAAAGTGATCATATATCTAAAAACAGTTCCAATTTTAAATATTCGGTTTCAGTATTCTTACAAAACATCGTTGCTGTTGTGTGCCATCAAGTTGACTCTAACTCATCATGACCCTACAGGACAGCGCAGAACTGCCCCCATAGAGTTTCCTAGGCTGCACTCTTTATAGAAGCAGATTGCCAGGTCTTTCTCCCAAGGAGCCACTGGTGGGTTTGAACCACCCACCTTCCAGTTAGCAGCCAAGCACTTTAACCATTGCACTACCAGGGCTCCTCCGGAACATCATAATTACTATTATCACTATAATTAATCGCATTTTTTTTTTGCAGATGAGGTATCTTGATTTTTGGTTTAGAAAATATGGTCACCATATCTGTGGGGTTAATAGGAAGGGGTCCTCATCCTGGCCATGAGTTCCTCTGCAAAGTTTTACTTGGATCCTGGGATTTCGATTGACTGTTATTTTTAGTTTATTTGGAAACATCTTTATAAACCAAAAACCAAACCAGTCGATTCCGACTCATAATGACCCTGTAGGACAGAGTAGAACTGCCCCACGGGGTTTTCAAGGCTATAATCTTTATAGAAGCAGATTGCCGCATCTTTCTCCCACAGAGTGACTGGTGGATTCAAACCGCTGACGTTTTGGTTCATAGCCAAGCACTTAACCACTGCACCACCAGGGCTCCTTAAACATCTTTATAGCACTTACTATGTGCCAAGCACTGCTAAAAGACCTGTACGAATATGTACTCATTGAATCCTCTTGAAAACTGTATGAGACAGGTGCTATTTTTAATCCTATTTTGCAGATGAAGAAACTGAGCCAAAGGGAAGGTAAGTGACCTGCTCAAGGTCATATAGCTAGGTAAGTGATGGAACTGGATTTAAACCCAGATGATCTGACTCCAAAATCAGGGCTGTTAATCACTGTTTCTTAGTTGGCATGTGGCTATTAAAGACATGTGAGGGTGAGTGTGATGTGGTGCAGGGCTTCTCAAGACAGAATTTATAGAATATATTGGAATAGCAGGATGTTGGGAATGAGAAAGTCAAACCACTCCAGCTGGTGATCGAGCACACCTCTGAAACCTACAGATGAGTCAGCTAAGGGCCCAGAATCACTCGATGCAAGGTCCTTAGAGAACAAGAGTGCAGCCCGCATTTACATGAGGAAGTTGAGCATGCCTGATTGAGCAAGGCAGTGACAAACTCAAATTTCCAAAGGTCAACCGGAAGCCCAAATTCAAATCCAAGGTTGGTGATGATGGCTTCAGAAAAAAAAATAGGTATTTAGATATAACAAAAGAAAAAAACAATTTCCTAATAGAAGACCATTGTTGTATGACATTCTAGAAAAAGACAAAACTACAGAGACAGTAAAAAGATCAGTGGTTGCCAGGCGAGAGGAGGGAAGGAATGAATAGGTGCATTTTAACAGTAGTAAAACTATTCTATAGGACACTGTAATGATGGACACATGCCCTTATGAATGTCAATGCCCATACGATTGTACTGTTGTTAAAAAAAAAAAAAAAGTTGCCATCAAGTAGATGACAACTCAGGGCAGAGTAGAACTGCTCCATAGGGTTTTCAAGGATGTGAGCTTTTGGAAGCAGATCACCAGGCCTGTCTTCCGAGGATCCTCTGGGTGGGTTCTAACCGCCAATCTTTCACCTGGTAGCTGAGCGCTTAACCGTCTACACCACCCAAAGACTCCAGGATTGCACTACATAGAACGAACCTTAATTTAAACTATCTTGTGGTTGTTGCTGGTTGCTGTCGAGCCTCTTCTGACCAACAGCAACCCCATGTGTGCAGAGTAGAACTGTTCCATGGGGTGTTCAAGGCTGTGACCTTTTGGAAGTAGATCACCAGATGTGTCTTCTGAGGTGCCTCTGTGTGGGTTCGAATCACCAAAACTTTCACTTAGTAGCCAAGTGCCTAACCATTTGCGCCACCTTAGTTAATAGTTATATATCAAAAATTGGCTCGACAATTAATAACAGAAGTGCCACAAGAATGCAGGGCATTAATAATAGAAGAAACAGGATGCAGGGGGACAGGGATAGGTGGGAGCTTTGCATTTGCGCTTCCTGCACAATTTTTCTGTTAACTTAAAACTGCTCTAAAAAAAAAAGTTCATTTAAAAACTGAAAAAAAAAAAAAAAGACCATGGTTAAGTTGAAAGGAAGGCTTAAGAGTTTGCACTTGTCATGCATAATGGCAACTGAAATGTGAGATCTGAAAAGTGAGGTGGGGGAAAGAGGACAAAGGGAGACCTCCAGTGAAGGGAGGAAGAAAAGCCACAACAAAACATAAAATAATAAAAGCACAGGAAGCAAACAAAGAAGTCTGAAAGGAACAAACCCACAGGAGCCACCGAAAAGCCTGTGAGAACTGCTGGGATGACAGTGACAGATACAGCAGAGAGATAAATGCCAGCGATTCAGCTAACAGAGGCACACACGGGCCAGGTGTGGATACAGGGAGTGCTGAGGACGCTGCAGAACCCGTGAGGCTGTGCCCCACCCAAAGGGAGCTGCTCCTCAGCACCCACCCATGTGAATGAACATGAGGAAATGGGAGCCTCGTGTTGTCACATCTTCTCATTTTTCAAGAAAAGCTGGATATTCAAATCTTACGTGAAAACTCTTGATTCTTGAAAGTTGGCAACTACTTCAAATCATAGCTGAGGGGTATCCCTGAACCAGGCTAGCCCCCTGCGGACAAGGGAAAGGTTGATTTTACTCCGTATCCCCATGATCTGGCACATGACGGAGAGTCAACAGATACTGGTGGAGTGAATTATCTATGTTGTGGTTGTTGCTGGTTGCCGTTGAGTCTATTCTGATCAACAGCGACCCCATGTGTGCAGAGTAGAACTGTTCCATACAGTTTTTAAGGGCTTCCTGAGAGAACAGTAAAAATTTGATAGTCATCCCAACCCCTGAGCTTGGCAAGACCCCAAATGGCTGGGGCACATGGCTGAAGATCCATGACTCAGTAAACAGAAGTGGAGAAGTTTATCTGGAGCTGAAGGATAACATGACCTGCATGCCCGTGTGCATAGTCAAAAGACATCCCTTTCAGCTCCACTGACTGCCTCTATCACCAAAGCAAGACTGCAGCATCTGCCGGCCCCCCTTCCCCAGCCCCCACCCACACCGTTCCGTTGAGACGTTCCCCTTTGTCCACTGCTTTCTCCTTTAAATCCAACGAGGTTTCACCCCACTACACGTTGTGTGGGATGAAGGGCACCACACCAGAAGAGCTGGTACCCACTCATGGATGTCAGCCCTAATAAAATTTAACGGCTCTTCTAAGGTTTGAGGAAATGCAACTTGTTCACTGATACCATTTTCTTAGAGACGAGCTAACCACTCTTCTGGTTTTAGAGGAAAAGTTTTTCTTAGAAACAATGTGATTTTAGAATACTTCTCTCTCTCTCTCTTTGAAATACTTGTAAGGCTCCACATTGCTTTCAGATTTTAGCAGTTAAGGTTAAAAATTCATTTAATGAAAAAGAAAAAAATCCCCTAAATGTTTCAGTACCCAAATATATAAATCTTGGTATTTCCCCCCTGAATGTATGACACAGTTAACAATGATTCAGTTAAAGCCTTGTTCTAGCCAGGAGATAGCAGGGTCCCGGGGCATTTTTATACCCAAGTGAGCTGATAGGTTTCTCCTCCAGACGGGGGCTGTGACCACTGCCTGGCTCCTCTCACTTCTCCTCTGCATTATGCATATGCTAGCTGATATCCGGTTGGAGTATTAGTGTGTGGCCATTGCAGACAAGATCTCTATCTGCACACACACACACATTTACAGTACAGAGGATGGCCACTCTGCTAAAACTCTTGGCCAATACTAATACCACCCCTATCCTATTAAGCCCATAAATATTCTTATATTAGACCATATGTCCCACTTTTGGGGGTAGGAAACACACTCACCAGGTATATGGACTTACCACACAAAGAAGAAGAGTGTCTTTTTACTCAAGTAAGTTCAATGCACTGGTTTCTTTAATCTAGCTCTTGGTAAATCCAATTCAAATGAGCTCTAGACCATCTCGGTCTCAGTAATAATATTTAACAATAGCGACAGTACCAGCACAAATATTTACTGAGGGCGTACTATGTGCTGAGAAGCCCTGGTGGTGCAACAGTTGAACACTCAGCTGCTGACTGAAAGGTTGGTGGCTGAAACCCACCAGGAGTTCCTGACAATCTGATCCTTAAAAGATTACAGCTTAGGAAACCCTATGGGGCAGTCCTGCTCTGTCACATTGGGCTGCTAAGAGTTGGAATCAACTCGACAGCTATGGGTTTGTTTTGGTTTTTGGTACTCTATGCCAGGCACTTGCTCCAGGGGCTTTATGTATATTAATGCATTTAATCTTCAACTTTACTCTGTGAGACAGGCCTTATGATTCGTTTATTTGTTCATCAAATACTTACTGATTCATTGAAGGAGCATCCAATTCATGCTATCAGTTTGATTCTGCAAAAAGCACCTACCCTACCTACTGCCGTCAAGTCGATTCCAACTCATAGCAACCCTACAGGACAGAGTAGAACTGCCCCATAGAGTTTCCAAGGAGCGCCTGGTGGATTCAAACTGCCGACCTTTTGGTTAGCAGCCGTAGCACTTAATCACTACGCCATCGTAAATAGCACAGCACCTAATATTTCTGTCACATGCTCTGTTTTGAAGACCAGTGCTCAAAGTGGATTTTGTTCTTGTAACAGTATCCCAGCAGATTTGATAATATTTGTTGGCTTGAGGTCTGATTTTTTTAAAATAGATTTAAGAATTCTAATGTCGAAAAAGTGTATCAATTTGTATGAGAAAAAAAGCCTGGCAAAATGACAACTACAGATTGGACAATACAGAGGAAGGGAAATCCTGGTGGTATAGTGGTTAAGCGTTATGGCTGCTAACCAAAAGGTCAGCAGTTCGAATCTACCAGATGCTCCTTGGAAACTCTATGGGGCAGTTCTACTTTGTCCTATAAGGTCGCTATGAGTCAGAATCGACTCAACAGCAGTGGGTCTGGTTTTTTTGGTTTGGATACAGGAAGCGACGCTTTGGTGCCATGTTTCTCTCTTCACAGTGTTGCGACAAATCAGTTGAAATGTATTTCTGTACCACAATTTATGCTTCAATAAAAGTTTACTTAATTCCTTAAAAAATATATATTTATTGAGTCCCTCCTATGTCCTAGGCACTGTGATAAGCATGGAGGATACAGCTGTGAACAAAAGAGAGCAATCCCCTGCCCTCTTAAGAGTTTATGTTATAGTGGGCAGAGGCACACAATTTTTGCGGGGTAAAAACATCACAAAGTTTAGTAAAGCAAAAAGAAAGGTTTATTCAGCGTATATTCAAAAAGGCAAAAGTGGGAAATCGGGACGAGTCTGTGGCTACAGCCATGTCTGCTAGAGTCCAAGGAAATATTACAGAATAGGCAAAAGTGGGAAAAAGGGCAAGCATGCTGCTAGAGCCATGTCTCTAGAACCTTACAGAATCATCAGTATATATTAACATCACAAACAGGTGAAACACTAAAAGCTTCACCTTTTCCCTGATATGCTAAAAACGGCTAGATCAACATTATTATACATTTTGAATCATCTTAATCATTTGTACTGGTTTCAATAGAGACAGTCAGGAAGATCTTCACTGGTCCAACGAATTTTCTATTCACTAAATGCTGATAGAAAAAGATAAGAGTAGAAAGTCTTCTGTTTGATTGGTTTATGTGAAAGGTTCCCTAACAGATATTTTCCAAGACTGTCCTAGCTATTACAGCAGTTAAGTGTTACAGCTGCTAACCAAAAGGTAGTCTGAATCCACTAGGCGCTCCTTGGGAACTCTATGGGGCAGTTCCACTCTGTTCTATATAGTTTGCTACGAGTTGGGTTGTTTTGTTTGTTTTTAATTGTCTTTATATCTCAGGGTCCAGTTGATGTGTCCTTGTGAGTCCTTGTGAGTTCAGCTCCAGCTGGGTCACATTCTCTATGCTCAAGGACAAGGAATAATGACTCCAACATTATTTTCTAAATCACAATAAACAAAACAGTAAATATCTTATATGTTTGATGGTGCTAAGTGCTCTTGAGAAAAATAAGCAGGGTATGAGGATGAGGAGTACTAATGACGAGGGGGGTTGTACTGTATATGAGGTGGTCATATGGTGACATTTCAGCAGAGCCCTCAAGAAGTGAGGGAGTGAGCCTGAGCATCTCTTGGGAAGAACATTCCAGAGAGTAAGAACCAGTAGGTTACAGATGAGACAATGGGTGCTCACAGAGGTTAAGAAGCTGGTGAGGTCGCTCAGCTAGTCAGGGGCACAGCTCGCATTCAGGCAGGCAGTTCCAGAGCTTGCAGTGTTAGCCACAACGTGAGATGCCAGGAGTGTGGCCATCCCTCCCTCTTTCTTTGTCAGTTTCACCCTTAGCCAGTCCCAGTCAATGATTTCCCTCAGTTTCCATTGAAAACTACTGGTTTCAGCTACACAACCACTACTTCCCTACTTCATCTATTTTAGACGGAAACTGCAGCCACCTACCACCCAACAGGCAATGAATCCCCTGGTCTCCCAGTCCAAAAAACTCCCGGGAACTCCCCTAACACTGTCCTCCAGCTGCATGATATTCCTTGCCACCTCAATGAGTTCACCCAGAATTAAGAGGTTGGCTCCCCAATCAACTTCCTTTTGAGATTTCCTGCCTTGTCATGCTAAAACACTCTCCTTTTATTCTCTGTTCTTGCACTTAAAGTTCTTCCCCTTTCCCAAGATGTTTCCCTCCAGACCTGTACAGTCCCACACTAGTCTAGAGTAGTGCTGTCGAATAGAAAGGTCAGTCTAGAGTAGTGGCTACCAGCCACGTGCAGCTAGTGAGCACTTGGTATGTGGCTAGTCCAAATCCTGATGTGCTGTATCAAAGGAGCCCTGGTGGTACGGTGGTTAAGAGCTCAGCTGCTAACCAAAAGGTCAGCAGTTCAAATCCGCCAGTCGCTCCCTGGAAACTCCATGGGGCAGTTCTATTCTGTCCTATAGGGTCACTGAGTCAGAACAGACTCAATGTCGATAAGTTTGTAACCTGGTGAGTAAAAATACACAACAGATTGTGAAGACTTAGATGAATAAAAGAATGTAAAATATCTCAATAATTTTTTATATTGGTTACATGTTAAAATGACAACACTGTGGATATACTAGGCTAAATAAAACGCATTATTAAAATTAATTTCACCTGTTCCTTTTTATTTTTTTTATGAATAACTGGAGCCCTGGTGGTACAGTGTTTAAGAGCTTGGCTTCTAATCATAAGATGAGCAGTTCAAACCCACCAGCTGCTCCTTGGAAACCCTATGGGGCAGTCCTACTCTGTCCTACAGGGCAGCTATGAGTTGGAATCGACTGATGGCAATGGGTTTGGGTTTTAGGGTTTAACAGAAAGTTTAAAATTACATATGTGACATATATTACATTTCTATTTGATGGCACTACTCTAAATTGACCTTTCCAGGCACCCACACCCCATCATGCTCAAAAGCCACATTTCCCTCTGACCATTCTTTTGAGCCCAGGTGGCACAGCAGTTAAGAGCTCAGCTGCTAATCAAAAAGGCTGGCAGTTCAAATCCACCAGTAATTCCTTGGAAATGCTATGGGGCAGTTCTATCCCTCCTATAGGGTCGCTATGAGTTGGAATCAACTCAACAGCAACAGGTTTGGTTTTTGGGGTTTTATTCTTGTCTTAGGATATATCTGAAATCCACAACGTATTTTAGAATATAAGTTTTTTTTTTTTACTAGAGCCATTTAAGACTCCATGAGTCTTTTTAAATCCATTTTCCAAGGTCTGATTCAAGGTATTTCAATACACTGTTGATAATGTCATTAATAATCCTTTATAACCGAGCCCAAGAGACAGAAAGGGCCACATAAACCAGAGACTACATCAGCCTGAGACCAGCTGAACTAGATGGTGCCTGGCTACAACCGATGACTGTCCTGACAGGAAACACAATAGAGAATCCCTGAGGGAGCAGGAGAGCAGTGGGACGCAGACCCCAAATTCTCTTAAAAAAGACCAGACTTAATGGTCTGACTGAGACTAGGACTCTGATGGTCATGGTCCCCAGACCTTCTGTTAGCCCAAGACAGAAACCATTCCCAAAGCCAACTCTTCAGACAGGGATTTGACTGGACAAAGGGATAGACAGTGATAATGGTGAAGAATGAGTTTCTTGGATCAAGTAGGCACATGAGACTATGCTGGCATCTCCTGTCTGGAGGGGGGATGGCAGGGCAGAGGGGGGTCAGAAGCTGGTGGAATGGACATGAAAATAGACAGTGGTGGGAAGGAGTGTGCTGTCTCATTAGGGGGAGAACAATTAGGAGTATATAGCAAGGTGTACATAAATATTTGTATGAGACACTGACTTGATTTGTAGACTTTCACTTAAAGCAAAATAAAAATAAAAAAAAAATTCTTTATAACACCTATTATTTTTCAGTTAGTCAATTCATACTTGAGAAATTCTACTGCAACTAATTTATGACATAGCCTTATTAGTTACTTATTAATCTGAATTTCTTATTTTTATGAATATGGATATTGTTGTTGTCAGGTTCCAACTCATAATCACCCTATGTACCACAGAATGAAACACTGCCCAGTCCTGCACCATTCTTATAATCCTTGTTATGCTTGAGCCCATTGTTGCAGCCACTGGGTCAATCCACCTCGTTGAGGGTCTTCCTCTTTTCCACTGACCCTGTACTTTACCAAGCGTGATGTCCTTCTCCAGGGACTGATCCCTTCTGACAACATGTCCAAAGTATGTAAGATGCACTCTCGCCATCCTTGCTTCTAAGGAGCATTCTGGTTGTACTTCTTCCAAGACAGATTTGTTCATTCTTTTGGCAGTACCTGGTATATTCAATATTCCTCGCCAACACAATTCAAAGGGGTCAATTCTTCTTCCCTCTTCCTTATTCACTGTCCAGCTTTCACATGCATATGATGTGACTAAAAATACCATACCTTGGGTCAGTCTTCAAGATGGCGTCTTTGCTTTTCAACACTTTAAAGAGGTCCTTTGGAGCAGATTTGCCCAATGCAATGCAACTTTTGATGTCCTGACTGCTGCTTCCATGGGTGTTGATTGTGGATCCAAGTAAAATGAAACCCTTGACAACTTCAATCTTTTCTCTGTTTATCATGATGTTGTTCACTGGACCCGTTGTGAGGATTTTTGTTTTCTTTATGTTGAGCTGTAATCTATACTGAAGGCTGGGGTCTTTGATCTTCATTAGTAAGTACTTCAAGTCCTCTTCACTTTCAGCAAGGAAGGTTGTGTCATCTGCATAACACAGGTTGTTAATGAGTCTTTGTCCAGTCCTGATGCCCCGTTCTTCTTCATATAGTCCAGCTTCTTGGATTATTTGCTCAGCATACAGATTGAATAGGTATGGTGAAAGAACACAGCCCTGACACACACCTTTCCTGACTTTAAACCACGAAGTATTCCCTTGTTCTGTTAGAATGACTGCCTCCTGAACTCTGTACAGGTTCCTCATGAGCACAGTTAAGTGTTCTCGAGTTCCCATTCTTCGCAACGTTATCCATAATTTGTTATGATCCACACAGTTGAATGCCTTTGCATAGTCAATAAAACCCAGGTAAACATCCTTCTGATATTCTCTGCTTTCAGCCAGGATCCATCTGACATCGACAATGATATCCTTGATTCCAAGTCCTCTTCTGAAACTGGCCTGAATATCTGGCAGTTCCCTGTCGATATATTGCTGCAGCCATTTTTGAATGATCTTCGGCAAAATTTTGCTTGCATGTGGTATTAATGATGTTGTTTGATAATTTCCGCATTCTTTTGGATCACCTTTCTTGGGAATAGGCATAAATACGGATCTCTTCCAGTCGGTTGGCCAGGTAGCTGTCTTCCTGATTTCTTGGCACAGGCGAGTGAGCACTTCCAGCACTGCATCTGTTTGTTGAAACATCTCAATTAATACCGTCAATTCCTGGAGCCTTGTTTTTCACCAATGCCTTCAGTGCAGCTTGGACTTCTTCCTTCAGTACCATCGGTGACTGATCACATGCTACTTCTTGAAATAGTTGAATGTCAACTAATTCTTTTTGGTACAAGGACTCTGTGTATTCCTTCCATCTTCTTTTGATGCTTCCTGCATCGTTTAATACTTTCCCCATAGAATCTTTCACTATTGCAACTCAAGGCTTGAATTTTTTCTTCAGTTCTTTCAGCATGAGAAACACTGAGCATGTTCTTCCCTTTTGGTTTTTTATCTCCAGCTCTTTGCATGTGTTATTATAATACTTTACTTTGTCTTCTTGAACCGCCCTTTGAAATCTTCTGTTCAGTAAACTTCATTTTTTTTCTTATAATTGTCATGGGAAAAACACTCAAAAACTAGACCACTAATCTCAACAGACATTTAGGGGAGCATTCTGAAGAGGAAATGAAGGTCACTAGGACCCAACAGGAGCCCTGATGGCATAGTGGTTAAGCGCTTGGCTGCTAACCAAAAGGTCAGCAGTTCAATCCACCAGCTGCTCCTTGGAAACCCTATGGGGCAGTTCTACTCTGTCCTATAGGGTCGTTATGAGTTGGAACCGACTCCACGGCACCTAACAACAACAGGACCCAAAGGGGGTTCATTCCCTGAGAATAAGCCTGTCAAAATAATTTGATTCCCTCCAATAGATACTTAGTTGAGAGATTAGATAAAGGTCACAAACAACAGACCTTTGAATAAATGGCCTCCAATTGCAGGCAGGGAGCAGACATGAATTTATTTCACTGATTCCTGGCATGAGCTTGCTGTCACTTCAACTGGCTTCCTTTGATCAGACTAACAGCTCACCAGCACAGGGTCCAGCAGCAGCTAAGAAGAAACCAAAGGGCACAAAGGGACACAATAAAAAAAGGAAAGTGTCTGGACAGCAACCGACAGTCATTTTCCTCCCAGGCTGGTGGGCAGGCACTGAAGGCAACCTCCAAAGAGTAGCTGCTAAAACGTTTTCCAGTACTTTTCTAGACTCATTATCTGATGGTCACAGTTCATATTCAAACTTAAACCTGTCTAAGAAAAGGGAAAAGGTTGAATCCTGGTTTCACTCACAAACCTGAGATGGTAGGTTTGATTTGTGACCACAGAAACTAAGGGGCTGTGCCCTCGAGTAAAAGCTTCTCATGGCTCCTTTGGTAAAAGCTTCAAAAAAAAACTTTTGCACTTGAAAAGAAACAACTTGAGAAGACCTCAAAAGACCCAAAACTCCTGCAAGTAAGAGCTGATTCATGTAGACAAACGTTATACTTTTTAAGTGTAGAGAAACCAATACCTACCCTCAAAGCCTATATAACGGATACACTAAGGTGTCAAAAAGAGGGCAATAAAAAAATGATTAGATCACATTCCTGAAAAGTTAAAATGTGGTTCTAAGTCTCCTTCAAAAGTTCTAGAAGATGACTGTCAAAATCAAACCAAAAACATAGCAAAAATATGAGTAAATTTTGATTTTTTTTAAATAAAAAGTCTTGTCACAATGGGAAAAATTTGAAAATGGGTGGAAGTTAGGTAATATTGTGGAAATAC
Organism: Loxodonta africana; assembly: GCF_030014295.1. Taxonomy (NCBI): domain Eukaryota; kingdom Metazoa; phylum Chordata; class Mammalia; order Proboscidea; family Elephantidae; genus Loxodonta; species Loxodonta africana. The sequence goes on along the minus strand of NC_087344.1, from coordinate 158,802,434 downwards.
TGTTAATTTTCTTAGATATTATAACACTATTGGAATTATGCAAAAGTGTATAACAGTGTTGCAGAGAAACAGTGTAAATAGGGAAAATGTTAAAATAATAAGAAACAAATATGTAAGTAAACCAAAGAAACCATTCTGAATTCTATGGGCAAAAAAGCCTCCCAAAAAGGTTTTCTTGTTTGTAATTTTTTAATGTTCTATTATAGACTATACGGAACCCTGGTGGTGTAGTGGTTAAAGTGCTTGGCTGCTAACTGAAAGGCCAGCAGTTTGAACCCACCAGCTGCTCCTCGGGAGACAGATGTGGTGGCAGTCTGCTTCCGTAAAGATGTCAGCCTTGGCAACCCCATGGGGCAGTTCTACTCTATCCTATAGGGTCACTATCAGTCAGAATCGACTCCATGGCACATGACAACAACATATAATTTCACGAGCTTTAACAAAATTATATTGTGCAATGTATACATTCATTTATAACAGATCAATTACAGTTGTACCAATTTCTACAAAAACCTGGCTCTCTATCTGATCTTGAGTTAGGAATATACCAGAGTGGTTAAGGTTAAGCTGGGAGTCAGCCGACCCAGGTTCAAACTCACTCTGCCACTATGTGCTGTGTGAACTTCGGCAAAATACTAATCTGTCTAAGCCCTATTTTCCTCTTTAATAGCCTCACTCTATTAAAGCTGTTGTAACAATTAGATGAAAAAAGAAAGTCTAAAAATATTAAGCACAGCAGCAGACACAGACCGAGTGCTTAGTTCATGTCTGCTATTATTATTCACACCCCATTATAACACACAGGGTCTGGTTTTTCCATAGGAATATGCAACACTATTTTGACCTAGATTCTCTTTTAGAAATAAAAACACACAGACCATCTGAACTTTGATTTCTGCAAAGCATACGAACCAGACTCAGATAAAATCCTTGTGTTAAAAATGGAGAAATGCTTGACACTATATTATCTAAAGCCTAGATCTAAAAATTTGTATTGTTAAAATTTTTAAAAAGCAATTTTTCTTAAGGATATGACTTAGTTCCTTTAGTTCTTGCATACAAGGAACTTAAACTCCAGCTGGGGAGATAGTGGGCAAGATAAAAGATCTATAAAAGGTAAACAGTCAAGTAGGGCAGGCTTTGCTAAAAAGGCCTAAATAAATAGTCAAACAGTTTGTATTTTTGAGCACTAGTTCCTTGCCCGGCACCACTCAGTCCCTGTCGCAATTCAGCACCAAATTCTGCCGGCTCCGTCTTCTAACCACATCCAGATCGCTCACTTCTCAGCCGGGCCCCTCCCTGCCCTGCCCCAGGGTACGTCATTTCTCACTCACATTGTTCCTGTGGCTTCCTAACTGGTCTCCCTACTTCTGCCTTCGCTCCCTTTGGAAACTATTCTCCACTTGGCAGCTAGTGTCATTCTTTTAAAAACTCAAGTCCTCATGTCTGAAACCCTCCGACGACTTCCCATTTCACTCAGGGTAAAAAAACCGAAGTCTTTTACAAAGGCCCTGATTACTTTTACAGCTTCATTTCCTATTACTCTCAGCCTTGTTTACTGGACTTTGGCCACAGTGATCTCCTCTGAAGTTCCTTAAGTGCTCGACACTGACCTCAGGTTTTTTATGCCCCAGCCAGCCCCCTGCCTGGAACACTGCTCCCCCAGCATGGCCTGTTCTCTTGCTTCCTCTAAGTCTATGCTCAGCTGTCACCCTGTTAAAGATGCCCTTCTGACAACACTATAAAACACTAGCCAGCAGACAGTGGTTGAATGAACCATCATATAGTCACCCGCATGGAGTACAATGCAGCTATATAAAAAAAAGAAACTCTATGATCTGCATGAACTCAACTGACACAGAATGATTTTCAAAATACATGGTTAAGTGAGAAAACCAAGGTGCAGAAGAGTACATATACTATGTTATCTGTTGTTTAAGAAGCAGAGTTAAAAATAAATATATGTATCTGCTTATAGTTGCAAAAAGAAACAAAGGAAGGAGAAAAAAGAAACAAATGATATCTGTTTCCTGAAGGGAAAAGGGAGAGGGTGGAATTAGGACTTCTCTGAGCTTATCTTTTTAGATAGTTTTGATTGAACCATGTCAATATCTTACATTTTAAAAAATTAAATCAAGAAAAGAAAATGCTAAAATTGAATAGAAACAGAAACAAATCTATGAAACTGTGTATCAAATTGATAGCATAACTACACAGAAGGGAAAAAGATTAATCAAGTAACTTTTAAATACAGTGTTCACTACATCTTCAGCGGAATATATTGAATAAAAATAACTGCAAAGAAATCTTGAACTGTATTTACTAAGTCTATAGTTGGTAGTGCTACTGGTACAGCAATTGTGAAACTATTTAGTATTTAAAGATTAGGAAAATGCATTGATGCTACTACAAATGTATTTTGATCCATGGCAAAAGAGATACAAATATGAATGGAGGTATCAGGACTTTGAGGTTTCAGGATGAACTCACAGCTTTATAAAAATTCTATTTCCTAGATCTAACAACTGACGGGGCCTAGAAGCAATGACGCCAGTAGCCTTGAGCACACCTAGCACCCAGATCTTAGTTTCTACATACCATCCTCCATTAAAAAGGACCAGAGAATTTAATGATTCCAAGACTAGGCAGGAAGCATACAAAACGAATCCCGACTATCTTTTTGTACCAGAAAGTACAGAAGTGCTCCAAAACTGACAGGAACATGTCAAAAATACATCAAAGCCCACCTGAAGGGGTTTCAACCTGAAAAATCCAGAATAATTGAGCATCAAAATGAACAATGACAGGAATGGATTATAACACTTTTGTTTGTTTTTAGAAAAAGTCATGAAGCCATACTAACACTAAAATAAAAGCAGCACATATGCAAATGCTCTTCTTTACTGAAGAATGCCGATTAATAAATGTGCACAGAAAAACAGAAATAGAAAATTGCTGTTTATAAATATTTTAGTAATACTGATTCTGGGAAGAATCACCATTGGATACTAAAACCATCGGGTGAAAGATTGTTGGGGAGCAGGAAAGTCACACAATCTCAAAGTATCACTTAATAAATCACATACTACTTAAAAAGGGGAAAACATGCCTCTACAATGGAGAAATCTGGTGGATATCACCTTAACCGAATGACGAAACTCAGCGTCGCTAATCACAGGACAAACTGCCTGCATCTGCCTCCTGGTGTCTGTGATGCACTGAGCAGGCATCACCTAGGAAATACTCCTGCCGGAATAGTTTCATCTAGAATCTAATCATGAGGAAACAACCAGACAATCCAAACTGGAGGACATTCTGTACAACAGCTGACCCAGGCTCTTCCAAAATGGCGATGTTATAAAGTACAAAAAAAAAGAGCATGCAACAGTTTTAGATTAAAGGAGACTAAAATGAGATGACTATAGCCTGCGATCTAGGACTGGCTTCCATACTCCATATTAGAAAACAGTATTGGAGCAATGCTAAATTTCATGAGTGTGATAATGATTTGGGGACTTGTTAGAGGACGCTCGTAGGAGATAAACGTTGGTTGGGGTCAAGTGTTATCAGGTCTGGAAGTCTCAAATGATTCAGAAAAAAGTGTGTGTGTGTAAACAAAGAGAAGTAAAACAAATGTGACAAAATGTTAATAACTGGTGATTTGAGAAGGTGTGCAAGTATTCATTGTACCATTTTTCCAACTTTCTCCAAAATTTAAAACAAATATATGCCACTTCCATTTCCCTTTCCTTTGCTTTACTAATCTTCACATTAGTACATGTTTACTTTGTCAACCTGCAACACTTATACACTTACCTATGTATTTACTGACTTTCTACCCCACTATGTGAGTTCCATATATTTTTTTTTTATGTGAGTTCCACATAGGCCTTGTAGGACAAGGGTTAAAGCGCTCAACCATGAACCAAAAAGTTGGCGGTCAGAAACCACCAGCAGCAGATGAAAGATGTGGCAGTCCACTTCTGTAAAGATTACAGCCTTGGAAACCCTATGGGGTCGCTATGAGTCAGAATGGACTCAGTGGCAGTGGGTTTGATTTTTGGTTTATGTGAGCTCACAACAGCTGGGGACTGTTTGTTCTTTGCTGTTTCCCCAGTCCCTCCTAAAGCTCCTAACACCTAGTAGGCACTCAATAAATATTTGGTGAACGACTGAATGTTTACAATAATTTGATGAAGTAGGTACTATTATTATCCTTTCTCTTGCATGAGTGTGTTCTCTCTCAAAAGGGAAAGATACTGAGGCATACAGAAGTTAGGTAATATATACAGGTTCATAACTCAGGTGTGTGGGTAGGGGGCAGGGTTTGAAGCAAGGTATCTGATTCTAAAGCTGAGGCTGTTCATCACACTGTGGTGTAGCTTCCCTAGTGAAGCTCCGCCCCTGAAGAGCTCACCTTCTACAGGGCTGTACCATTCAGTCTTGTCCTTAAGTTGATGCCCACTCAGGCTGGGTGATAAATACACACTTGATGAGTGAAATGACCTCTGAATAAATGTATGAGTTAGGCGGGAGAGACCACCACGGGAGTCTGTTCAGGGAATCTTCCTGGAGGAGGTAGAGCCTCCCTGGGGTGTGCACTTGCAAGAGAGAACACAGAGCCAAGCAGCGGTGGCCAGAGGTGCATCCTGGGACCAAGGAAGAAGACCAGCTCTTCCAGAAAAGAGTGACCCCATCCATTCAATCTCTGTATGTATCTTTTCTCCTCCTTTCCCACAGCCACCAGCGTATGGAGCCATCACAGCTCTTGAGCTCTGTAATGGTAGTGCACTCTGGCCTCTCTACCTCCAATTTCTCATGACTGCAATTGTTTTCTCTTTATTGCTGCCAGATTATTTTTCCCAAATGCATGCTTCTGATCCTATCAGCCCAGAAGCATCTCTCCTTTGTCTGCGGAAAAGAGTCCAAACTCCAAGGGGGTACTCCGGGGTCCACCACAGGGCCTCAAGCTCCCTTGGGCACATCTACTCTCCAGTTATGCTGAATGACTATTGCCCAAGGTCACCTTGAATGCTCTCACTCCTTGCTTATCTGGTCTCTCGGTAGTTTTCCGACATCATCCCATGTCCACATACTACCTGTCCTCAGACTCCTGGTTCAAATACCCCGCTTTCCATGAAGCCTTTGCAGGTCACAAAGATGTTTTCTTCTCTTCGCACTAGCACTTTAACCTCACAACACTTATTTCTTTATAGCATAATGTAGGTACTTTTGAGCATATCTCAATACCCCCCAAACGCCAGCTAAACCATACTCCATAGATATATCTACCCCACAGGCATTCAAAAGACGTGGAACAGATGAGTGAATGGAGATAGAAGATTGATCTGGAGCTCAGTACAAAAGGGCCCACAATGAGGAAACGGCAAGGAAAGAAGAGCTAGTCAGGGGGTCCTTCCCATAAACCAAGAGTCTAGTAATGAGTTGACTAGGGGCCAGTGTGTGGTGGAGATTATGAGGGTGGGGAAGTAAAAATGGGGTCAAAGGTTACATCTTTCACGGAGCTGTTATGACGACTTAACTAAAGCGTGGAAGGGATGAACAGGAGACTAACACTCCCACGTTAGTTCTTTTATGTTTTAAAGGGAAAAGTGCACCAGTCACACTACCTAAGGAATTCCGAAGCGAGGCCACCGTCTACCGAAAACGCTGCCCCCAGTCCCGTCCCCTGCCCGCTGCAGAGCAGTCCTGAAAAGCCTCCAGCAGACACCCAGAGCGCAAGCCGCCGCGGGGCGGGAGCGGAAATCGCCGGCTCTCTCTCGGAGTTCCGATGCCCCAGCCCGGAGGGCGGAGGAGGCGCGCGGGCTAGAAAAGCCTCCTCCGGGCAGGTGGGAACGGGCTGCCACACTCTGGGCGAGTTAACCGACTGGGGAAGCAGCGAAGTGCTCGGCTCTGATTTTGGGCGACGTTACGTGGAGGCCCAGGAAGCATAACTTTGGAGTCATTCGACTGTTCCAAGAGGCACGCTCTTCCGGAAAGCACACTGGGTGGGGAGGCGAGCGGAGCGAGGGTGGGGGACTTAGGACAGCTCCCTAAAGGAAAGAAAACGCCGCCGAATCGGGCCGGAGCGGCAAGCGGGCTAGGGCCCTGTCCGTTTTCGTGACAAATAGGATGGAAGAGCCTCGAGGCTAAAGCTTCTTCCCGACTATGTTGGGGAGACTCGATGAAATGACAACCTTCTCTCCCTGAAAGCCTCCCGCTGGCAGCGATTCTTTTCCCGGGCCTCCGCGTCCCGGCCCCACCCCGCCCACCCGGCCCCGGCACCCCGAGGGCGAAGGGTCCCCTGGGGCCACGGACACCCCTGGCGCTTGTCAATACTAGCGAGCCGGCGCGGCGCGAGGGGGCGCGGGGAAGACCTCCACTCACCTAACCCGAGGAGCAGGAACACGCTGAAAACCCTTAGGGCCCACCCAGGGTCACTCCCTCCGGCCATGGCGCGCCCAGCAGCCCGGGATGGAGCACCCTGGCTGGGCGCAACCACGGTTCGCTAAGTGCCGCCCCGCTCCCTGAGCTAAAGTACTGCCCCCTCCGCCCCGCCTCCCGTCCGGCCCCGGCCTCGCATCGGCCCACCCGGCTGCGCATCGGCCCACTCGGCTGCGCAAGCGCTCTCGTCTCGACGCAACTTCCGCTCTTACGTAGACGCTCTGGGGCCCCGCCTTCGCCCCGCGCGCGCCCCTGCTCTTTTCTGCGCATCCGCACCCCGCTTTCGGGCTCCCAGGCGCGCTCCCGGGGCCTGGCTCTGCCCGGCGTTTGCGCAGGTCTTTCCTCTTTCCACCGAAGTGCACCGTGCAGTTCTGCCTGGTTCACTCCCGCCCTTCCCGCTGCCGGCAGCGTCTGCTCTGTAAAACGCCCCTTTAAAACTGGCTCGCGTTTTTAAAAACCAGGTTTATCTTCGTTCCTCCCGCACCTCTAGCGTTTTTCCTTAGCATTTTCGATGTGATGGAGACAACTCCGTAGCTGGGGCGGAGCGGGGGCGAGTGGACAGGGGCTGTCGCTCTCCGAAAGCCGCGTCCCTCTGGGCTGGCTCTTGAGGTGGCTCGGCCAAGGGACAGGGAGGTTCCGAAGCAGTTCATTCCTTCAGAGCTTTCTGGCAGCCCCAGTAGCAGTGAGGGGCTTGCTTTTCCTGCCAGTTAACTAAGCTGGGGGACCTTGGGCAAGACACATGTCTTTGGACCGTTTGCCTCGCATATTAAAAAGAACAAAAGGAAAAGAGACATTTTAGATAGCTGTTAGCATGTTAGGGGTTACTTGGTGCAGCCCTTGCAGGGCTTGTTTTTGCTCATTTATGTAGTTACGTGAGATGCCACCTTTTCCTTAAGCCTAACCCGCCAACGCTCCCTCAACCCAGGAGCTGGAATTTCCAGCGTTGGTTTCTCCCTTCTCAGTTTCCTCTTTGTTTTCCTCTTTCTCCGTCTGGGCTGCGGACTTTCCCTCAGGCTCAGACGTCAGGAGCATTCACTCCCTCACTGTGTGGGCTCCCAGAAGTTTATCTGGCCTAAGCAGCAGCAGCAGGAACCTGGAACTGTCCATCTTAGTGGATAGCCCTCCCCTCAAGTTTATCAGATCCCAAATCAAATTACTCTGTTCCCAGAACGATCTCCTCACATCAGCCTCCGTGTTCCCTTTCTTTTGAGAGAAGCACCAAGATCCCCTGCACAGCCTAGGAGTTAAGAGAAAAAACTCTTGGTTGTCATGTGAGAATAAGTTACCTCTTCCCATGGAAAGTCCTCCTGGTGGCCCTTGCATATTGTGAAACTAAGTGGAAATGCTATTTATTGTTGCTTGTATCTCCATCATCGTAAAGTAAACCTGTTGCCCTGGAATCAACTCCAACTCATAGCGACCCTGTAAGACAGAGTAGAACTGCCCCATAGGGCTTCCAAGGGTGTAATCTTTGCAGAGGTGCCCTGATGCTGTACTGGTTAAGTGCTCAGATGCTAACTGAATGGTTGGTGGTTTGAACCCAGCAGATCCATGGAAGAAAGATAGGCAGTCTGCTTCCACAGAGATTACAGCCTTGGAAAATCTATGGGGCAGTTCTACTCTTTCCAATAGGGTGGCTATGAGTCGGAATCGACTCCATGACAAGTTTAATCTTTATGGATGTAGACTGCCACATCTTTCTCCCGCAGAGTGGGTGGTAGATTTGAACCTCTGATCTTTTGCTTAGCAGCCGAGCGCTTAACTACTGTGCTACCAGGGTTTCTCCATGCTGAGGTAGGGACACCCAAACCACTAACTTGAGCCACTTGAATCATATTGCAAACATTCATGAATTATTCTTAAATTAGCCATAAAATCCAAAAGATATCTTTATCAATGAATTTTCTGTGATCAACAGCCTGCATCATGAAGTCTAGTACCTTATGACATTCCCTTTCATCAATAGATAATTGGGAACACAAGAGCAGATGTAGTGTGTAGTAAAAATGTGAGAAAATCAAGTTTCTCCTCTGTCCTGGGCTGGCAGGAACTTAGGCCAACTTGGAAAGGTAGTATGGGGTCAGATTGTGACCTTCAGACACTAGGGAGACACTGAAAGTTCGTGAGCTGGGAAGTGATATAGTAACAGCAAACATTGGTTGAGCACTTATTACAGGCCAGGCGCAGTGTTAAGGGCATTGCCTGGATTAATTTAATTCTTATCCTGTGGAGAGGTACTATTGCTGTCCCTCTTTTTTACAGATGAGGAAACTGTGCCTCGAGGAAGAACATACAGTTAGGGGCAGAACTAGGATCCTGTCTTAGTCACCTAGTACTGCTATGACAGAAATACCACAAGTGGATGGCTTTAACAAAGAGAAATTTATTCTCTCACAGTCTAGTACGTTACAAGTCCAAATTCAGGGTGTCAGCTCCAGGGGAAGGATTTCTCTCTCTGATTTCCAGGGGAAGGATTTCCGTTCTGGAGGAAGATTCCTTGTCATCAATCTTCCCCTGGCCGAGGAGCTTCTCAGGCACAGGGACCCCAGGTCCAAAAGACACGCTCTGCTTCTGGCGCTGCTTTCTTGGTGGTATGAGGTACCCAACTCTCTGCTTGCTTCCCTTTCCTTTTTTTTTTTTTTTAATTTTTATTCTGCTTTAAGTGAAAGTTTACAAATCAAGTCAGTCTCTCACACAAAAACTTACATACACCTTGCTACATACTCCCATTTGCTCCCCCCCTCAATGAGATAGCCCGCTCCCTCCCTCCACTCTCTCTTTTGTGTCCATTTTGCAAGCTTCTAACCCCCTCTACCCTCCCATCTCCCCTCCAGACAGGAGATGCCAACATAGCCTCAAGTGTCCATCTGATGGAAGAAGCTCACACCTCACCAGCATCCCTCTCTGTCCCATTGTCCAGTCCGATCCCTGTCTGAAGAGTTGGCTTTGGGAATGGTTCTTATCCTGGGCTAACAGAAGGTCTGGGGGCCATGACCACCAGGGTCCTTCTAGTCTCTGTCAGACCATTAAGTCTGGTCTTTTTATGAGAATTTGGGGTCTGTATCCCACCTCTCTTCTGCTTCCTCAGGGGTTCTCTGTTGTGTTCCCTGTCAGGGCAGTCATCGGTTGTAGATGGGCTCCACCTAGCTCTTCTGGTCTCAGGCTGATGTAGCCTCTGGTTTATGTGGCCCTTTCTGTCTCTTGGGCACGTAATTACCTTGTGTCCTTGGTGTTCTTCATTCTCCTTTGATCCAGGTGGGTTGAGACCAATTGATACATCTAAAATAGCCGCTTGCTAGCATTTGAGACCCCAGATGCCACTCTCCAAAGTGGGATGCAGAATGTTTTCTTAATAGATTTTATTATGCCAATTGACTTAGATGTCCCCTGAAACCATGGCCCCCAAACACCCACCACTGCTACACTGGCCTTCGAAGCATTCAGTTTATTCAAGAAACTTCTTTGCTTTTGGTTTAGTCCAGTTGTGCTGACCTCACCTGTATTGCGTGTTGTTTCCCGTCACCTAAAGTAGTTCTTATCTACTATCTAATTGGTGAATAGCACTCTCCCACCCTCCCTCCCTCCCCCTTCTCATAACCAACAAAGAATATTTTCTCCTCTATTTAAACTACTTCTCGAGTTCTTATAATAGTGGTCTTATACAATATTTGTTTTAAAAGTGACTAATTTCACTCAGCATAATGCGTTCCAGATCCCTCCATGTTATGAAATGTTTTCACAGATACATCACTGTTCTTTATCGATGTGTAGTATTCCATTGTGTGAATATACCATAATTTATTTATCCATTCATCCATTGATGGGCACCTTGGTTGCTTTCTTCTTTTTGCTATTGTAAACGGTGCTGCAATAAACATGGGTGTGCATATATCTGTTCATGTGAAGGCTCTTATTTCTCTAGGGTATATTCCAAGGAGTGGGATTGCTGAATCGTATGGTAGTTCTATTTCTAGCTTTCTAAGGAAGTGCCAAATCGATTTCCAAAGTGGTTGTACCATTTTACATTCCCACCAGCAGTGTATAAGTGTTCCAATCTCTCCACAGCCTCTCCAACATTTATTATTTTGTGTTTTTTGGATTAATGCCAGCCTTGTTTTTTTTGGTTGGAGTGAGATGGTATCTCATTGTAGCTTTGATTTGCATTTCTCTAATGGCTAATAATCGTGAGCCTTTCCTCGTGTATTTGTTAGCTACCTGAATGTCTTCTTTAATGAAGTGCCTGTTCATATCTTTTGCCCATTTTTTAATTGGGTTATCTTTTTGTAGTTGAGTTTTTGCAGTATAATGTTTAGAGATTTTAGAGATCAGGTGCTGATCAGAAATGTCATAGCTAAAAACTTCTTCCCAGTCTGTAGCTAATCTTTTTACTCTTTTGGTGAAGACTTTGGTTGAGCATAGGTGTTTGATTTTTAGGAGCTCCCAGTTATCTAGTTTTTCTTCTGCATTGTTAGTAATGTTTTGTATACTGTTTATGCCATGTATTAGGGCTCCTAACATTGTCCCTCTTTTTTCTTCCATGATCTTTATCATTTTAGATTTTATATTTAGGTCTTTGATCCATTTTGAGCTCGTTTTTGTGTGTAGTGTGAGGTATGGGTCTTGTTTCATTTTTTTGCAGATGAATATCCAGTTATGCCAGCACCATTTGTTAAAAAGACTGTCTTTTCCCCATTTAACTGCTCTGGGGGCTTTATCAAATATCAACTGCTCGTATGTGGATGGATTTATGTCTGGATTCTCAATTCTGTTCTATTGGTCTATGTATCTGTTGTTGTACCAGTACCAGGCTATTTTGACTACTGTGGCAGTGTAATAGGTTCTAAAATCAGGCAGAGTAAGGCTTCCCACTTTGTTCTTCTTTTTCAGTAATGCTTTATTTATCTGGATCCTCTTTCTCTTCCATATGAAGTTGGTGATTTGTTTCTCCATCTCATTAAAAAATGTCATTGGAATTTGGATCGGAATTGCATTAAATCTATAGATTGCTTTTGGTAGAACAGACATTTTTATAATGTTAAGTCTTCCTATCCATGAGCAAGGTATGTTTTTCCACTTATGTAGGTCTCTTTTGGATTCTTGCAGAAGTGTTTTATAGTTTTCTTTGTATAAGTCTTTTACATCTCTGGTAAGATTTATTCCTAAGTATTGTAGATGGTATTGATTTGGTGGTTTCCTCTTTGATGTTGTTTTTGTTGGTGTAGAGGAATCCAACTGAGTTTTGCATGTTTATCTTGTATCCCGATACTCTGCTGAATTCTCCTATTAGTTTCAGTAGTTTTCTGGAGGATTCCTTAGGGTTTTCTGTGTATAAGATTATGTCATGTGCAAATAGAGATACTTTGCGAATCTGGATACCCTTTATTTCTTTTTCTAGCCTAATTGCTCTGGCTAGGACCTCTAGCAGAATGTTGAAAAAGAGGACATCAAGGGGAATGTTTTCAGGCTCTCTCCATTTAGGGTGATGTTGGCTATTGGCTTTGTATAAATGCCCTTTATTATGTTGAGGAATTTTCCTTCTATTCCTATTTTGCTGAGACTTTTTATCATGAATGGGGGTTGGACTTTGTCAAATGCCTTTTCTGCATCAATTGATAAAATCATGTGATTCTTGTCTTTTGTTTTATTTATATGATAGATTATATTATATTTATATGATTAAAAAAATTACATTAATTGTTTTCCTAATGTTGAGCCATCCCTGCATACCTGGTATGAATCCCACATGGTCATGGTGAATTATTTTTTTGATATGTTGTTGAATTCTATTGGCTAGAATTTTGTTGAGGATTTTTGCATCTAAGTTCATGAGGGATATAGGTCTGTAATTTTCTTTTTTTGTGGTGTCTTTATCTGGTTTAAAACCTAACCTACTGCTGTCAAGTCGATGGCACGGGTTTTTGGGTTATCTGGTTTTGGTATCAGGGATATGCTGGCTTCATAGAATGAGTTTGGGAGTATTCCATGCTTTTCTGTACTCTGAAATACCTTTAATAGTAGTGATGTTAACTTTTCTTGAAAGTTTGGTAGAACTCTGCAGTGAAGCATCCGGACCAGGGCTTTTTTTTTTTTGTTGGGAGTTTTTTGGTTACCTTTTCAATCTCTTCTTTTGTTATGGGTCTATTTAGTTGTTCTACCTCTGTTTGTGTTAGTTTAGGTAGGTAGTGTGTTTCTAGGAATTCATCCATTTCTTGTAGGTTTTCAAATTCGTTAGAGTATAATTTTTGATAGTAATCTGATATTATTCTTTTAATTTCTGTTGGGTCTGTTGTAATATCGCCCATCTCATTTCTTATTCGGGTTATTTGCTTCCTCTCCTGTTTTTCTTTTGTCGGTTTGGCCAATGGTTTATCGATTTTGTTGATTTTTTTCAAAGAACCAGCTTTTGGTCTTGTTAACTCTTTCAGTTGTTTTTTTGTTTTCTATTTCATTTAGGTCTGCTCTAATTTTTATTATTTGTTTTCTTCTGGTCCCTGAGGGTTTCTTTTGTTGCTCTCTTTCTACTTGTTCAAGTTGTAGCAATAATTCTTTGATTTTGGCCCTTTCTTCATTTTGGATGTGTGCATTTATTGACATAAATTGACCTCTGAGAACTGCTTTCATTGTGTCCCAAAGGTTCTGATAGGAAGTGTTTTCATTCTCATTGGATTCTCTGAATTTCTTTATTCCATCCTTAATGTCTTCTATAATCCAGTCTTTTCTGAGCAGGGCATTGTTCAGTTTCCAAGTGTTTGATTTCCTTTCCCTGCTTTTTCTGTTATTGATTTCCACTTTTATGCCCTTATGGTCAGGGAAGATTCTATGTAATATTTCAGTATTTTTGATTCTGCTAAGGCTTGCTTTATGACCTAATATGTAGTCTATTCTAGAGAATGTTCCATGGGCATTAGAAAAGAAAGGATACTTGACTGCTGTTGGGTGGAGTGTTCTATATATGTCTCTGAAGTCAAGTTGGTTGATTGTGGCATTTAGATCTTCCGTGTCTTTATTGAGCTTCTTTCTGGATGTCCTGTCCTTCACCAAAAGTAGTGTGTTGAAGTCTCCTACAATTATTGTGGAGCTGTCTATCTCACTTTTCAATGCTGATAGAGTTTGTTTTATGTATCTTGCAGCCCTGACATTGGGTGCATAAATATTTAATATGGTTATATCCTCTTGGTATAAAAAAAAAGTGCCCCTTTGATCAGTATATAGTGTCCTTCCTTATCCTTTGTAGTGCATTTACCTTTAAAGTCTATTTTGTCAGAAATTAATATTGCCATTCCTGCTCTTTTTTGATTGTTGTTTGCTTGATATATATTTTTCCATCCTTTGAATTTTAGTTTGTTTGTGTCTCTAAGTCTAAGGTGTGTCTCTTGCAGGCAGCATATAGACGGATCTTGTTTTTTAATCCATTCTGCCACTCTCTATCTCTTTATTGGTGCATTTAGTCCATTTACATTCAGTATAATTATGGATAGATATGAATTTAGTGCTATCATTTTGATGTCTTTTTTGTGTGTTGTTGACAGTTTCTTTTTCCCACTTAATTTTATGTGCGGAGTAGATTTTCTTTATATATTGTCCTTTCCTCATATTCGTTGTTGTTGATTTTGTTTCTGCTGAGTCTCTATTTTTCTCTTGTATTTGATTTTGATGTGTAGGATAGTTTGTCTCCTTTGTGGTTACCTTATTATTTACCCCTATTTTTCTAAATTTAAACCTAACTTTTATTTCTTTGTATTGCCTTGTCTTCCTCTCCATATGGAAGATCCATGACTACATTTCTTAGTCCCTCTTTATTCTTTAATGTTGTCTTCTTTTACATAATAACATCACTGTTACCCTGTTTTGAGCATTTTTTTTTTAATCCTGTTTTTTTTTTTTTTTTATTTCTGTCTGGGTTGACTTCTGATTACTCTGCCCAGTGTTCTAGTCTTGGGTTGATACCTGACATTATTGATTTTCTAACCAAATAACTCCCTTTAGTATTGAAGTTTTGGTTTGGTGTTTGCGAATTCCCTAAACTTCTGTTTATCTGGAAATGTCCTAATTTCACCTTCATATTTGAGAGACAGTTTTGCTGGATATATGACTCTTGGCTGGAATTTTTTTTTTCTTCAAATTTTTATACAAATCATCCCATTACCTTCCTACCTGCATCGTTTCTGCCAAGTAGTCTGAGCTTATTCTTATTGGCTCTCCTTTGTAGGTGACCTTTCATTCATCTCTAGCTGCTCTTAAAATTCATTACCTTTTGTTTTGGCAAGTTTGATTATAATATATCATGGTGACTTTCTTTTAAAATCTACCTTATGTGGAGTTCAATGAGCATCTTGGATAGATATCTTCTCATCTTTCACGATATCAGAGAAGTTTTCTGCCAACAAATCTTCAATAATTCTCTCTGTATTTTCTGTTATCCCTCCCTGTTCTGGTACTTCAATCACTCGTAGGTTATTTCTCCTGATAGAGTCCCACATGATTCTTAAGTTTTCTTCATTTTTTAAAATTCTTTTATCTGATTTTCCTTCAAATTATATTGGTGCCAAGTGCTTTATCTTCAAGTTCAGAAATTTTGCCTTCCACTTGCTCAATTCTGCTCCTGGGACTTTCTATTGAGTTGTCTACTTCTGTAATTTTATTGTTAATCTTCTGAATTTCTGATTGCTATCTGTTTATGGATTTTTCCAGCTTATGAAATTTTTCATTATGTTCCTGAATAATCTTTTTAAGTTCTTCTGTTGCTTTATCTGTGTGTTCCTTGGCTTGTTCTGCATATTGCCTCATTTCCTTCGTGATGTCTTGAAGGGTTCTGTATATTAATCTTTTGTATTCTGCCTCTGGTAATTCCAGGAATGCACTTTCATCTAGAAGATCCCTGGGTTCTTCGTTTTGAGAGCTCATTGAGCCAATCATGATCTGTTTCTTATGTGACAATATTGACTGCTGTCTCCGATCTGAGCCATCTATAATTTATTGTATTAGTTTATTTTATGTTTGCTTTACCATATCATAGCTTCTTCCTTTGTTTTATTTGATCTGCCCAAGTGGGTTGCTTGAGTTAGCTAGGTTGATTATTTTCACCTTTGCAGTTGTGATGTCCTGTCCCCAGATGGCTAGAGATGTTGTCAGGTATATCAGTCTAGGAGTCCATTCACTTTTCTTGTATGAATTCAGCTCAGGTGTCCAGATAACTGATCATCAAGTGCATGGTACAGGCTCTGTCCTACAGTCTTAGAGGGGCAGTGGTGATTGGTGTAGGTACCAGTATCTGGTTGCAGCAGGGAGTCACACTCTGAACAAGGCAGGGGGCTGAGAATTGTCCCCCATGTGTCTCTGTGGAAAGCATGTCCCTGTTCCCTAGAGTGTACAGGTGGGTGGGTTCTGCAGATGGACCATAGGCCCCAATGCTTTTGCTTGTAAGGACTGGGAGGTATCAGTTATCCTTGGACCCCTGTCCCAGGTGGCTGGGTGACCTGAGTGGAACCATCTGTCCTTATGCCCCTGATGTGGGTAGGTGAGGATCCTGTTTAATAGGCAAAGCAATGTCAAACATCAAACACCCGCCTCTCCACCGCACAGCTGAAACAGTTGGAGTCTGCCAGCAAGGGCCTATTCTTCTGAAATAGGCCCACACAGGTCCATGCAGAGGGGAAAGGTACTCAAAGTCCATGGACTATTTATGCCTGGACAAGACCCATTTCTATCTTGAGCTTCTCCCGGTTAGTAGAGCTGGTAAATTATCTTTTCGCCCAGTTGCAAATTTATTCCTTCTCCAAAGTCAGGAGGATGACCCTAGGCACTCAACAGGGCCTACCTATCTCAGGCCCAGGGAAGTCAGGCACTGAAGCCAGCTTGGGAGTGGCGGGGGTGGGGGGCTTGGTAAAAGTATACGCAAGTACTTAGCTTTTGCTGAGAGCTCCGTTCTTCTCTGGTCCTGGAGGTGTGAATAGGCTGTGTGTCTGGCTGCTTCTCCCTGAGAAAACTGTGGCTGAACGCTAGTTACCAGTACCAGCCCGCTGCAGCCACTCCTGGGAATGGTGCCTGAGGACCCCCGGCGATTCAAGTTCAGTAAGTCCTCTCCACTTGTAAACCATCTCTTCCTCCCCCTGCCCCTCAGTTCGTTTTCTAAGCTTGCCTTTGATGTTCAGGGCTCCTAGCTTGTCATAAATATACTCGTTTCACTTGTTTTGCCCTGTCTTTGTTGTAAGAGGGCTCACGGAAGAGACACATGGGGGACAATTCTCAGCCCCCTGCCTTGTTCAGAGTGTGACTCCCTGCTGCAACCAGATACTGGTACCTACACCAATCACCACTGCCCCTCTAAGACTGTAGGACAGAGCCTGTACCATGTCTATTCCGCCAAATTGGCTCCACCTCTGCTTCCCTTTCCTTTTATCTCTTGAGAGATAAAAGGTGGTGCAGGCCACACCCCAGGGAAACTCCCTTTACCTTGGATCAGGGAGGTGACCTGAGTAAGTGTGGTGTTACAATTCCACCCTAATCCTCTCAACGTAAAATTAGAAGCACAAAATGGAGGATAACCACACATGGCCTAACCACATTGATACACAGGTTTTGGGGGGAACATAATTCAACCCATGACCGATTGCAACCAAAGCCAAGTCCAAAGCCCCCACTCTTGCCCTTTCCTACAGGAGCAAGATGTATTAAAGAGGTTGCTTTCAGACTGACAAGGTCCCTGGGCGGTGTGAGCAATTTGTGATTGTCCACTAACCTAAAGGTTGGTGGTTTAAACCCACCCAGTGGTGCCACTGAAGAAAAGCTTGTTGATCTGCTTCTGTAAAAATTACAGCTAAGAAAACCCTGTGGAGCAGTTCTACTCTGTAACACGTGGAGTCGCCGTGAGTCAGAATCAACTCAACAGCAAGAAGTTTTTATTTTGTTGTTGTTCAGACTGGCAACCATGTTGCAGTTTGAACTGACCAGCAGGAGCTGTCAACCGTCCCAAGAGCAGGGCTGAGGAAAGGACTACCCACTCACCTGGGTCTGGGGAAGTACCACCCAGGTCATGATGTGCAGGCATTGGATGAGAAGTGATTCACTAGGCCTTCCTTGGAAGGACTTTCCTCTGACAAACAAGCAGTGCCAGCACGTGCAGTCACATGATACTGTGCTTCCATCAAGCATTTTTAGAAGTGCCTGTATGCCTGGTCTAGTCAACTTAATGAATCAAAAGTGGCTTAGAAAGGCTGGACCTACAGCACTAGGCAGATAGCCAAAAGGCTGCTTTCATCAAAAGGATATACTTCTCATCCTGTGACCAGCATTGAGAGGCCAGTTTTATCTTCTTTTCCCAGTAGATGTCACTCACTGTGATGGTTCAACTTGTGTGTCAACTTGGCTAGGCCGTGATTCTCAGCGGTTTGGCAGTTATATAATGATGCAGTTTGGCAGTTCTGTAACGATATATTTTGGCAGTTATGTAGTGATGTAATTTGGCAGTGATGTAATGATGTAGCTGGCAGTGATGTAATGATGGAATTTGGCAGTTATGTTATGATGTAGCCATTCTCCATGATTTGTGGTCAGCCAATCAGATATAAGGAGAGTTTCCTCAGGGTGTGGCCTGCATCCAAAATATATATGGATGTTCTGGCAAAACTTGCTTGCTTGCTCTGGATCTTGCCTCCAGCTCATCATAATTTACCTCCGGTCCTTGGGACTGGAGCCAGCTGCCTGCTGTATTGCCTGCTGATCTTGAAATTCATCAGCCTCTGCAGCCTGTGACCCACGAGCCTGCTGTCTGACCTGCCAATCTTGAGCTCGTCAGCCCCTGAAGCTACCTGAGTCAGAAGTCTCCAGCCTGACACCTGACCCATGGAATTGGGACTTGCCAGCCTGTACAACTACATGACCCATTTCCTTGAGATAAAGCTCTCTTTATATATATACGTATATACATATATATGGAGCCCTGATGGCACAGTAAGAGCTTGGCTGTTAACCAGAAAGCCAGCAGTTCAAATCTACCAGCCACTGCTTGGAAAGCCTATGGGGCAGTTCTTTTCTCTCCTGTAGGGTCGTTATGAGTTGGAATCAACTCAACTGCAACAGGTTATATATATCTCAGCTGCAACAGGTTATATATATATGTATATATGTGTGTGTATGGAAACCCTGGTAGCATAGTGGTTAAGTGCTACAGCTGTTAACCAAAAGGTCTGCAGTTCAAATCCACCAGGCACTCCTTAGAAACTCTATGGGGCAGTTCTACTCTGTCCTATAGGGTTGCTATGAGTCAGAATCGACTCAACCCCAACGGTTTTGCTTTTCGAGAGAACCCAGCCTAAGACATTTGTTACTGAGAGTGGTTCTAGAGAAACAAAATTGTAAGGATTAGTTTTCTAAATTGGTTCTCAAATCTGACTAGTCTTAGAAGCACTGATGACTCTACCTCCTGTAGTAAAGAGGGTGCTGCTAATCCATGGTGTGAGGTGGCAATATTAATACAGAATATATCACCACCAATAGATCAAGTGTTGGTGAGAAGCAAGGCTCTGGGTGATAGCATGTTTGATACTTTTTTACAATTTTGTCAGAATGAAAAATGTAGGGAAGCTGGTTGGTTGGTCCTACTTTCACTAGACAAAGTAGTGAAAGAAAAAGGTGAGCTCGGGTCTTCAGAGTCACAGCTGTGGTATTAAAGACCTCAAGTGTGGTATTAAAGACCTCAAAGTTCCACATGTGCCCTGAAAGAAAGCCTTATTTCTTGTAGTAACAGAGCTGATGTTGCCAAAAACCAAGCCCAGAGTCTTATTGTAAGAGTGACCAAGTTATAACACCAACTAATTCCCAACCTCAAATAGTGTCTGAAGTTCAAGTGAGGGTATTGATTGGGAAGAAATGGGACCCTGAAACTTGGGGTGGGGACATATGGGCAGATCATCAGGAAGTTGGGGACACTGAGCCCCTAAATTCTGTTGACTCACTCCTGCCAGCAGAAGCAGCCCTCTTACTCCTATCTGAAGAGGTTGCTCCATCTTTGCTAAGCTACCCTCCCCAGTAAAACCTGATCTGATGAGATTAATCCAGCTATGTCTGAAGAGGCTCTGTCTGAGACATTTCCTGAGGTGGTATCTGAGGCATTGCCTGGGGCATTGCCTGGGGTAGATACCTTAAAATACATTGCTGAATGTTCCCAGCACCCACCCACACCACCCATTTTTGCTTCTAGACCTATAACTAAATATAAATCCCAGCAAGTTCCAAAAGGTAAAGTACAAAGTGTGGCCCTGGAGGAGGTATGCTACACTCCAAAAGAACTTCTTGGCCTTTCTAATATGTACCAACAAGAACCTGGGGAATATATGTGGGAAGACCTATTAAGGTCGTGGGCTAATGGTGCAAGGAACATAAAGTTGGATCAGGCTGAGTTTATTGATATGGGCCCCCTAAGCACAGATTCTACATTCAGTGTTTCAGCTCAAGAGGTTAGGAAAGGATCTAATAGCTTATTTGGTTGATTCACTGAAGCATGGATTACAAGGTGACCTACACTAAATGAAGTTAATGTTCCAGACCTGCCTTGGCATACCGTAGAAGAAGGTACCCAAAGGCCTAGGGAAATTGGCATGTTACAGTGGATTTGTCAGGTTAGGCCCACAGACCCACACACAGAGTGCCCAGAGGACACACCTTTTACCACAGCGGTGAGAAGCAAACTTGTGATGGGAGTCCCAGCATCCTTGAAGACTGCTGTGATTGCTATTTTATGTAAGTCAGATTTGACAGCGGGAACTGCCCTAACTGAATTAGGATACCTAACGACAATGGGGCTGATTGGACCCTACCATGGTAGGGGCCAAGTGGTGGCACTCAATCGAAAAAGACAAGGTAGGTGTGGTTACCATAATGAACATCGGAGTCAAAGCAGTAATCAGAACAGTGACTTGTATGGACTTATGGCATTGGCTCCTTAGTCATGGTTTCTCCAGGAGTGAAGTAGATGGGAAATCTACTAAATATTTACTTGATCTGTACAAGCTGAAGAATTCTAGGTCAAGTGAATGGTAGTCTAACTCAAATTACCAGAATAGAGAATCACATCCTGTTATGGATTGAATTGTGTCCCCCCAAAATACGTGTCAAGATGGCTAGGCCATGACTCTTAAGTATCGTGTGGTTGTCCTCCATTCTGTGATCTCATGTAATTCTGCTATGTGTTGTAAATCCTAACCTCTATGATGTTAATGAGGCAAGATTAGAGCCGGATACGTTAATGACGCAGGACACAATCTACAGGATTAGGTTGTATCTTGAGTCAATCTCTCTCTTTTTTTAAATAATTTTTATTGAGCTTTAAGTGAACTTTTACAAATCAAGTCAGTCTGTCACATATAAGCTTATATACACCTTACTCCATACTCCCACTTACTCTCCCCCTAAAGAGTCAGCCCTACCAGTCTCTCCTTTCGTGACAATTTTGCCAATTCCTAACCCTCTCTACCCTCCTATCTCCCCTCCAGACAGGAGATGCCAACACAGTCTCGTGTCCACCTGATACAAGTAGCTCACTCTTCATCAGCATCTCTCTCCAACCTATTGTCCAGTCCCTTCCATGTCTGATGAGTTGTCTTCGGGAATGGTTCCTGTCCTGGGCCAACAGAAGGTTTGGGGACCATGACTGCCGGGATTCCTCTAGTCTCAGTCAGACCATTAAGTATGGTCTTTTTGGGAGAATTTGGGGTCTGCTTCCCACTGATCTCCTGCTCCCTCAGGGGTTCTCTGTTGTGCTCCCTGTCAGGGCAGTCATCGGTTGTGGCCGGACACCATCTAGTTCTTCTGGTCTCAGGATGATGTAGGTCGCTGGTTCATGTGGCCCTTTCTGTCTCTTGGGCTCATAGTTGTCGTGTGACCTTGGTGTTCTTGTTCTTCATTCTCCTTTGATCCAGGTGGGTTGAGACCCATCGATGCATCTAGATGGCCGCTTGTTAGCATTTAAGACCCCAGACGCCATATTTCAAAGTGGAATGCAGAATGTTTTCATAATAGTATTATTTTGCCAAGTGACTTAGAAGTTCCCTTAAGCCATAGTCCCCAAAACCCCGCCCTTGCTCCGCTGACCTTTGAAGCATTCAGTTTATCCCGGAAACTTCTTTGCTTTTGGTCCAGTCCAGTTGAGCTGACCTTCCGTGTACTGAGTATTCTCCTTCCCTTCACCTAAAATAGTTCTTATCTACTAACTAATCAGTAAATAACCCTCTCCCACCCTCCCTCCCTCCCCACCTTGTAACCACGAAAGTATATGTTCTTCTCAGTTTATACTATTTCTCAAGATCTTATAATAGTGGTCTTATACAATGTTTGTCCTTTTGCCTCTGACTAATTTCGCTCAGCATAATGCTGTCCAGGTTCCTCCATGTTATGAAATGTTTCACAGATTCATCACTGTTCTTTATCGATGCGTAGTATTCCATTGTGTGAATATACCACAATTTATTTAACCATTCATCCGTTGATGGACACCTTGGTTGCTTCCAGCTTTTTGCTATTGTAAACAGAGCTGCAATAAACATGGGTGTGCATATATCTGTTTGTGTGAAGGCTCTTATTTCTCTAGGGTATATTCCAAGGAGTGGGATTTCTGGGTTGTATGGTAGTTCTATTTCTAACTTTTTAAGAAAACGCCAGATAGGTTTCCAAAGTGGTTGTACCATTTTACATTCCCACCAGCAGTGTATAAGGGTTCCAATCTCTCCACAGCCTCTCCAACATTTATTATTTTGTGTTTTTTGGATTAATGCCAGCCTTGTTGGAGTGAGATGGAATCTCATCGTAGTTTTAATTTGCATTTCTCTAATGGCTAATGATCGAGAGCATTTTCTCATGTATCTGTTAGCTGCCTGAATATCTTCTTTAGTGAAGTGTGTGTTCATATCCTTTGCCCACTTCTTGATTGGGTTGTTTGTCTTTTTGTGGTTGAGTTTTGACAGAATCATATAGATTTTAGAGATCAGGCGCTGGTTGGAGATGTCGTAACTGAAAATTCTTTCCCAATCTGTAGGTGGTCTTTTTACTCTTTTGGTGAAGTCTTTAGATGGGCATAGGTGTTTGATTTTAGGAGCTCCCAGTTATCTGGTTTCTCTTCATCATTTTTGGTAGTATTTTGTATTCTGTTTATGCCTTGAATTAGGGCTCCTAAGGTTGTCCCTATTTTTTCTTCCATGATCTTTATCATTTTAGTCTTTATGTTTAGGTCTTTGATCCACTTGGAGTTAGTTTTTGTGCATGGTGTGAGGTATGGGTCCTGTTTCATTTTTTTGCAAATGGATATCCAGTTATGCCAGCACCATTTGTTAAAAAAACTGTCTTTTCCCCAGTTAACTGACACTGGGCCTTTGTCAAATATCAGCTGTTCATATGGGGATGGATTTATATCTGGGTTCTCAATTCTGTTCCATTGGTCTATTGTTGTACCAGTACCAGGCTGTTTTGACTACTGTGGCTGTATAATAGGTTCTAAAATCAGGTAGAGACCTCCCACTTTCTTCTTTTCAGTAATGCTTTACTTATCCGAGGCTTCTTTCCCTTCCATATGAAGTTGGTGATTTGTTTCTCCATCTCATTAAAAAATGTCATTGGAATTTGGATCGGAAGTGCATTGTATGTATAGATGGCTTTTGGTAGAATAGACATTTTTACTATGTTAAGTCTTTCTATCCATGAGCAAGGTATATTTTTCTACTTAAGTTGGTCCTTTTTAGTTTCTTGCAGTAGTACTTTGTAGTTTTCTTTGTATAGGTCTTTTACATCTTTGGTAAGATTTATTCCTAAGTATTTTATCTTCTTGGGAGCTACTGTGAATGGTACGGATTTGGTGATTTCCTCTTCGATGTTCTTTTTGTTGATGTAGAGGGATCCAAGTGATTTTTGTATGTTTATCTTATGACCTGAGACTCTGCCAAACTCTTCTATTAGTTTCAGTAGTTTTCTGGAGGATTCCTGAGGGTTTTCTGTGTATAAGATCATGTCATCTGCAAATAGAGATAATTTTACTTCCTCCTTGCCAATCCAGATGCCCTTTATTTCTTTGTCTAGCCTAATTGCTCTGGCTAGGACCTCTAGCACATTGTTGAATAAGAGCGGTGATAAAGGGCATCTTAGTCAATCTCTTTTGAGATATAAAAGAAAGAAGCAAGCAGAGAGGAGAGGAACCTCCTACCACTAAGAATGAAGAGCTGGGAGTGGAGCACATCTTTTGGACCTAGGGTCCCTGTGCTGAGAAGCTCCTAGACCAGGGGAAGATTGATGACAAGGACCTTACCCCAGAACCAACAGGGAGAGAAAGACTTCCCCTGGAGCTGGTGCCCTGAATTTGGACTCCCAGCCTCCTAAACTGTAAGAGAATAAATTTATGTTTGTTAAAGCCATCCACTTGTGGTATGCCTGTTATACCAGCACTAGGTAACTAAAACATGGCCCCTCAGTTAATTCCCAGAGCTGAGCAAGTTTACAGACCCACAATACCTTGAAGGAAGGGGAGGCCAGGTCCCCTTGAGGAAGGACCCACTGCACTGGCAAAAATCTTTCTCCCAGCACTCGCCAAAGGGATCTATGGCCTTTCACAAGAGTGAATATTCATTGGGAAAAGGAAATAATCAGACTTTTGAGGGATTACTGGATACTGGCTCTGAACTGAAACTAATTCTAGGAGACCCAAAAGATTACTGTGGCCCACCAATCAGAGTAGGGGTGTATGGAGGTCAGGTTATTAATGGACTGTTGCTCAGGTTCATCTCACAGGGAGTCCAGTGGGTCTCCCCGAACCCATCCTGTAGTGATTTCCCCAGTTCAGTTCTCTCACAAGTAAAGCAAGGGCTATTATGTTAGGAGAAGGCAAGTGGAAGCCATTAGAACTATCCCTACCTAGGAAAACAGTAAACTAAAAGCAATACCACATTCTTGGAGGAATTGCAGAGATTACTGCCAGCATTGAGGACTTGAAGGATGCAGGAGTGGTGATTTCCATCATAAAAAAAAAAAAAAAAAAATTTTTTTATCCCAACTCAAATTGCCTATTTGACCTGTGCAAAAAAAATAGATGTATCTTAGAGAATGACAGTGGATTATCATAAACTTAACCAAGTGGTGACTCCAATTGCAGTTGCTTTTCCAGATGTGGTTTCATTGCTTGAGTAAATTAATTCATCTCCTGGTACTTGGCGGAGCCCTGGTGGTGCCGTGGGTAAGAGCTTGGCTGCCAACCAAAAGGTCAGCAGTTCAAAACCACTAGCCACTCCTTGGAAACACTATGGGCAGTTCTACTCTGGTACCTGGTATGCAGCTATTGATCTGGCCATGCCTTTTTCTTAATTTCAGTTTTCAAAGAAATACCAGAAGCAGTTTGCCTTCAGCTGGCAAGGCCAGTGTCTTAGGCTGGGTTCTCTAGAGAAGCGAAACCAGCAAATCATATAAGTATATACAGAGAGAGATTTATGTCAAGGAAACATCTCACCCAATTGTAGAGGCTGGAACTTCCCAAGTCCATGGATCAGGATAGAAGCTTATCTTGATTCATGTAGTTGCAGGGACTGGTGAACCCAAGATCAGCAGGTCAGAGAGCAGGGTTCTTGCTTACAGGCTGTGAAGATAAACAAATCCCAAGATCGGCAGATAGACTGATAGCTCAAGTCCCAAGAACCAGAGGTCAGATGAACAGGAGACAGCCATAGGATCCAGAGTGAGCAAAAAAGCCAGAACGTCTGCTTATGTTTGGATGCAGTCTACACCCCCAAGAAAATGCCCTTTCAACTGATTGGCTACTTACAGCAGATTCAATCATGGGAGTGATCATATATAAACCCTGAGAATCATGGCCCAGCCAAGTTAACACACAATCTTAACCATCACAGCCAGCAATATACCTTCACTGTCCTACTTCAGCACTATATTATTTTTCCAGCCCTATGTCATATTTGGAGCCCTGGTGGCGTAATAGTTAAGAGTTTGGCTGCTAACTAAAAGGTCAGGAGTTCGAATCCACCAGCCCCTCCTTAGAAATCCTATGGTGCAGTTCTGCTGTGTCCTATTGGTTCGCTATGAGTTGGAATTGACTCGATGGCAATAGGTTTGGTTTGAATTATGTCATATTTATTCTGCAGGAAACTTGATCACCTTTCCTTCCCACAAGACATCACAGTGGTCCAATACATTTATGACATTATGTTGACTGGACCTAGTAAGGAAGAAGTATCGATGACTTTGGATATTGGTACATTTGTAGGGTGGGAAATTAATCTCACAAAAATTCAGGCACCTTTCATCTCAGTGAAATTTCTAGGAGTCTAGTGGTGTGGGGGCATATTAGAGATATTCCTTCTGAAGTGAAAGGATAAGTTGTTACATCTGGCCCCTCCTACAACTAAAAAGGAGGCACAATGCCTGGTGGGCCTCTTTAGATTTTGGAGGCAACATATCCCTCATTTCAGTGTGCTACTCTGGTCTATTTATCAAGTGGCTTGAAAAGCTGCTAGTTTTGAGTGAGGCCCAGAACAAGAGAAGACTCTGCAACTGGTTCAGCCTGCCATGCAAGCTGCTCTTCTACTTGGGCCATATGATCTGGCCGATCAAAGGATTCTTGAAGTGGCAGTGGCAGAGATGCAGCACTCCATCATTAAATGGAAGTCCTATATGTGAGATCAGGCAGGACCTGAAGGCACAAGTAAGTTGCATGAGGAAGTGGCCCAAATGCCCATGGTCTCCACTCCTGTCATATTACCTATCCTCTCCTAGTCTGCACATACGTCCTCATGGGGAGTTCCTTTTGATCAGTTGACTGAGGAAGAGAAAACTCGTGCCTGGTTTACAGATGGTTCTGCATGATATGCAGGCACCACTTGAAAGGGGACTTTGGCAACACTGCAACTCCTTTTTCCCTGAAGGACAGTGGTGAATGAAAATCCTCTCAATGGGCAGAACTTTGAGCAAGGTACCTCATTGTTCACTTTGCTTGGAAGGAGAAATGGCCAGATATGCAATTGTATACCGAGTCATGGATTGTAGCCAGTGGTTTGGCTGGATGGTCAGGGACTGGGAAGGAAAATGATTGGAAAATTGGTGACAGAGAGGTAACAAGGTGGTATGGGGAAGTGGTATGTGGATAGGCCTCTTTGACTGGGCCAAAGAAGTGAAGATGTTTATGTTTCATAGGAATACTTACCAAAGGGTGACATTGGCAGAGGAGGATTTCAACAATCAAGTGGATAGGATGACATGTTCTGTGGAAACTAGTCATCCTCTTTCCTCAGCCACTCCTGTCATTGAGCTCATGAACAAAGTGGCCGTGGTGGAAGAGATGGAGGCTATGCATGAGCTCAGCAACATGGACTTCTCCTCACCAAAGCTGACTTGGCTACAGCTACTGCTGAATGCCAAATCTTCCAGCAGCAGAGACCAACAGTGAGCCCCCGATATGGCACCGTGCCATGAGGTGATCAACCAGCAACATGGTGGCAGGTTGTTTACATTGGACCACTTTCATCATGGAAATGGCAGGATTTCATTCTTACTGGGATAGACACTAACTCTTGATATGGATTTGCTCTGCTTGCACGCAATATCTCTGCCAAAACTACCATCTGTGGACTCAGAATGCCTTATCTACCATTCTGGTATCCTACATACATTGTCTTGGATGAAGGGACTCACTTCACAGCAGAGGAAGTACAGCAATGGGCATGCTCATAGAATTCATTGGTCTTACCCCGTTCTCCATCATTCTGAAGTAGCTGGTTTGATAGAATGATAGAACGGCCTTTGAAAGGCACGTTTATGGTGCCAGCTACATGGCAACACTTTGCAGTGTCGGGGCAATGTTTTCAAGGAGGCTGCATATGCTCTAAACCAGCATCTAATATATGGTGCTGTTTCTCCCATAACCAGAATTCACAGTTTCAGGGATCAATGGGTGGAAATGGACTGGCACCACTATTACCCCTAGCAACCCACTCGAAAAATGTTTGTTTTCTATCCCTGTGATCCTATACTCTGCAGGCCTAGAGGTCTTAGTTCCAAAGGGAGGAATGCTACAAACTAGAAACACAAATGACTTCCATTGAACTGGAAGTTAAGCATGCCACCCGGCCACTTTGGCCTCCTCTGGATCAACGGGCAAAGAAGGGAGTTACCATATTGGCTAGTGTGACTGATCCTGATTACTCAGGGTAAATCAGATTGATGATGCATAATGGCGGAGTATGTCTGGAATACAGAAGATCCCTTAGGGCGCCTCTTATTACTACCATGTCCTGTGGTTAAAGTCAAGGGAAAACTATAGCAACCCAATTCTGACATAACTACTAATGGCCCAGAACCTTCAGGAATGAAGGTTTGGGTCACTCCACCAGGCAAAGAACCATGACTAGCTCAGGTGCTTGCTGAGGGTAAAAGGAATATGGAATAAGTGGTGGAAGAAGGTAGTTCTAAATACCACTTATGATCACGTGATCAGTTGCAGAAATGAAGACTGTTATTGTTGTATTTATTATATATATAGCAATTGTTTTTGTTTTCTCTCCTTATCCCATTGCTTATAAAATATAAGATGTGAACAAGGCTAGTGCGTTTTCAGTTGTATGTGTGTTAGTTGTATCATGTTAGGCAAAAGTATGACTTTGTAATTGTCTTTATTTATACATTGCATATGGTTTAAGGAGGCAAGTACAGTTGCCAAGTAGACAAGGCGTGGACTGTGATGGTTGAGGTTGTGTGTCAACTTGGCTGGGCCGTGATTCTCAGAGGTTCAGCAGTTATGTGATGATGTAGTTTGGCAGTGATGTAATGACGTAATTCGGCAGTTATGTAATGATGTAATCATTCTCTGTGATGTGATCAGTCAATCAGTTATAAGGAGAGTTTCCCTGGGGGTGTGGCCTTCATCCAATATATATATGGACATACTGGCAAGGCTCACTTGCTTGCTCTGGGTCCTGCATCCAACTCGTCATCATCTGACCTCTGGTCCTTGGGACCTGAGCCAGCAGCCTGCTGTCTTACCTGCTGATCTTGGATTCATCATCCTATTTTATTGACTATGCAAAGGTATTCGACTGTGTGGATCATAACAAATTATGGATAACATTGCAAAGAATGGGAATTCCAGAACACGTACTTGTGCTCATGCAGAACCTATACATAGACCAAGAGGCATTCGTTTGAAAAGAACAAGGAGATGGTACGTTGTTTAAAATCAAGAAAGATGTATGTCGGGGTTGTATCCTTTCACCATACTTATTGAATCCATATACTGAGGAAATAATCTGAGAAGCTGGCCTACATGAAGAAGAACACAGCATCAGGGTTGGAGGAAGACTCTACTAACAACTTGCGATATGCAGATGACACCACTTTGCTTGCTCAAAGTGAAGAGGACTTGAAGCATTTACTGATGAAGATCAAAGGCTACAACCATTGTTATGGATTATGCCTCAACGTAAAGAAAACAAAAATCCTCGCAACTAGACCAATAGACAACATCGTGATAAATGATGAAAAATATTGTAGTTGTCAAGGATTTCATTTTACTTGGATCCACAATCAACGCCCATGGAAGCAGCAGTCAAAAAAAATCAAATGACATACTGTATTGGGCAAATCTGCTGCAAAAGACTCTTTAAAGTGTTGAAAAGCAAAGATGTCATTTTGAGGACTAATGTGTGCCTGACCAAAGCTATAGTGTTTTCAATTGCCTCATATGCATGCGAAAGCTGGATAATGAATAAGAGTGAAGAATCGATGCCTCTGAATTATGGTGTTGGCAAAAAAATATTGACTATATCATGGACTATCAGAAGAACAAATAAATCTGTCTTGGAAGAAATACAGCCAGAATGCTCCTTAGAAGTGAGGATGGTTAGACTTTGTCTCACGTATCTTGGACATGTTATCGGAGGGACCAGTCCCTGGAGAAGGACATCATGCTTGGTAGTAGGTCAATGAAAAGAGGAAGACCCCTCAATGCGATGGATTGACACAGCGGCTGCAACAATAGGCTCAAGCACAACACCAATCGTGAGGATGGTGCGAGAGCAGGCAGTGTGTCGTTCTGTTGCACATAGGGTTGCAGTGAGTTGGGACCATCTTGACGGCACCTAACAACAACGATTTGCCTTCAACTCCAATTCATGGCAACCCCATGTGTGTAGGGTAGAACTAGGCTTCATAGAGTTTTCTTTTTTATTTATTATTTTTTATTGTGCTTTAAGTTAAAGTTTACAATAGTCTTTCATACAAAAATTTATATACATCTTGCTATGTACTCTTAGCTGCGCTCCCACTAATGAGACAGCACACTCCTCCTCTCCATCCTGTATTCCCGTGTCCATTCAACCAGCTCTTGTCCCCCTCTGCCTTCTCATCTCGCCTTCAGACAGGAGTTGTCCACATAGTCTCATGTGTCTACTTCAGCCAAGAAGCTCACTCCTCACCAGTATCATTTTCTGTCTTACAGGCCAGTCCAATCCCTGCCTGAGGGGTTGGCTTTGGAAATGGTTCTAGTCTTGGGCTAACAGAAGGTCCAGGCACCACGACCTCTGGGGTCTCCCTAATGTCAGTCAGACCATTAAGTCTGGTCTTCTTTACGAGAATCTGAGGTCTGTATCCTAGTGTTCTCCTGCTCCACCAGGGATTCTCTGTTCTGTTCCCTGTCAGGGCAGTCATCAGTTTGTAACCAGGCACCAGCTAGCTCTTTCATCTCAGGCTGATGTAGTCTCTGGTATATGTGGCCCTTTTTGCCTCTTGAGCTCATAATTACCTTGTGTCTTTGGTGTTCTTCATTCTCCGTGGCTCCAGGTGGACTGAGACCAATCGATGCATCTTCGATGGCTGCTTGCTAGCATTTAAAACCCTAGACACCGCTCACCAAAGTGGGATGCAGAATGTTTTCTTAACACATTTTGTTATGCCAGTTGACCTAGATGTCCCCTGAAACCATGGTCCCCAGGCCCCCATGCCTGCTACTCTGGCCTTCGAAGCATTCTGTTGTATTTAGGAAGCTGCTTTTGGTTAGTCTAGTTGTGCTGACCTCTCCTGTATTGTGTGTTGTCTTGCCCGTCACCTAATATAGTTCTTGACTACTATCTAATTAGTGAATATCCCTCTTCCTCCTTTCCCAACCTTGTAACTAATAATATTTTCTTCTGTTTAAACTATTTGAGTTCTTATAATAGTAGTCTCATACAATATTTGTCCTTTTGCACCTAATTTCCCTCAGCATAATGCTTTCCAGATTCTTCCATGTTATGATTCACAGATCCGTCATTGTTCTTAATCGTTGCGTAGTATTCCATTATGTGAATATATCATAACTTATTTATCCGTTCATCCATCGATGGGCACCTTGGTTGTGCCCTTCTTTTTGCTATTGTAAACAGTGCTGCAATAAACATGGGTGTGCATATATCTGTTCGTGCGAAGGCTCTTATTTCTCTAGGATATATTCCAAGGAGTGGGATTGCTGAATCGTATGGTAGTTCTATTTCTAGCTTTCTAAGGAAGTGCCAAATCGATTTCCAAAGTGGTTGTACCATTTTACATTCCCACCAGCAGTGTATAAGTGTTCCAATCTCTCCACAGCCTCTCCAACATTTATTATTTTGTGTTTTTTGGATTAATGCCAGCCTTGTTTGGGTGAGATGGTATCTCGCTGTAGTTTCGATTTGGATTTCTCTAATGGCCAATGATAGTGAGCATTTCCTCATGTATCTGTTAGCCACCTGAATGTCTTTGGTGAAGTGCCTGTTCACATTCTTTGCCCATTTTTTGTGTTATTTGTCTTCTTGTTGTTGAGTTTTTGCAGTATCATGTAGATTTTAGAAATCAGACAATGATCAGAATTGTCGTAGCCAAAAACTTTTTCCCAGTCTGTAGGTAATCTTTTTACTCTTTTGGTGAAGTCTTTGGATAAGCTTAGGTGTTCGATTTTTTAGGAGCTCCCAGTTATCTTGTTTCTCTTCTGGTGTTTGTGCACTCTTAGTAATGTTTTGTATACTGTTTATGCCATGTATTAGGGCTCCTAACATTGTCCCTATTTTTTCTTCCATCATCTTCATCGTTTTAGAGTTTCTATTTAGGTCTTTGATTCATTTTGAGTTAGTTTTTTTTGCACGGTGTGAGGTATGGGTCTTGTTTCAGTTTTTTGCAGATGGATATCCAGTTCTGCCAGCACCATTTGTTAAAGAGACTGTTTTCCCCATTTAACAGACTTTGGGACTTTGTCAAATTTATCAGCTGCTCATATGTGGATGGATTTATGTCTGGATTCTCAATTTTGTTCCATTGGTCTATGTGTCTGTTGTTGTACCAGTACCAGCCTGTTTTGGCTACTGTGGTGGTGTAATAGGCTCTAAAATCAGGTAGTGTGAGGGGCCTCCCACTTTGTTCTTCTTTTTCAGTAATGCTTTATTTATCTGGGGCCTCTTCCCTTTCCATATGAAGTTGGTGATTTGTTTCTCCATCTCATTAAAAAATGTCATTGGAATTTGGATCAGGATGGAATTGTATCTATAGAACACTTTGGGTAGAATAGACGTTTTTACAATGCTGAGTCTTCCCGTCCATTAGCAAGGTATGTTTTTCCATTTATGTAGGTATATTTTGGTTTCTTGCAGTAGTGTCTTGTAGTTTCTTTGTAAAGGTCTTTTATGTCTCTGGTTAGATTTATCCCTAAGTATTTTATCTCTTGGGGGCTGCTGTAAATGGTATTGATTTGGTGATTTCCTCTTCGATGTTCTTTTTGTTGGTGTAGAGGAACCCAACTGATTTTTGTATGTTTATCTTGTATCCTGATACTCTGCTGAACTCTTCTGTTAGTTCCAATAGTTTCTTTGAGGATTTTTTAGGGTTTTCTATGTATAAGATCATATCATCTGCAAATAGAGGTACTTTTACTTCTTCCTTACCAATTCAGATACCCTTTATTTATCTAGCCTAACTGCTCTGGCTAGGACCTCCAGCACAATGCTGAATGAGTGGTGATAAAGAGCATCCTTGTCTGGTTCCGGAAACCCTGGTGGCATAGTGGTTAAGTGGTACGACTGCTAACCAAAGGGTCGGCAGTTCGAATCCACCAGGTGGTCCTTGGAAACTCTCTGGGGCAGTTCTACTCTGTCCTATAGGGTCACTATGAGTCGGAATTGACTCGACGGTGCTGGGTTTTGCATGTCTGGTTCCCGTTCTCAAGAGGAATGCTTTCAGACTTTCTCCATCTCGGATGATTTTGGCTGTTGGCTTTGTATAAACGCCCTTTAGTAGCTTCATAGGGTTTTCAGTGGCTGATTTTTGGAAGTAGATCACTAGGACTTTCTTCCGAGGCATCTCTGAGAGGACTTGAACTCCAACCTTTTAGTTAGTGCTGAGCGTAACAGCCATTTGCACCAGCTAGAGGCTCCTATGATGGGCTGGAGGGTTACGAAAAAAGGGCCCACTCCGTCTGCTCGCATGGCTGGGGGCTGCCACTCTTCCTAGCATGCCGCTCTCTGGTAACTGAGCTGTAGTTTCTGCCAAACTCTTGGAACCACCCCCAGGAAGCTTGGGAATCCCAGATCATAGTAAGCAAAAACACTGCTTTTAATCCTGTATAAATGAAAATTGTCCTTGCCTCATCCATTCACTTCATTTATGTAAACAACGGGCAGATTTGTACAAGTGCATAAAGGGGTAATCTACTCCATAATACTCTATTTCCCTTTTAAAAATGTTCCCTGGCAGAAAGAGAGCACTTGGAAAAAAATTAGGCAAAAATAGCACATAAGACTTAACACGGAACCATTCTGGGTACTAGAGGGATAAACACATTTTCAACTCCTGGCCAAGCCAGCAGCAGCAAGAAGTTGATAAGGATGTGGCAAACAGGGCTGGGAGCAGAGGAATGCACACACTTAAGCTTTTGAAAGGCTTGAATTTAAAAAGAAGGAACACCTCCTTCCGCTTTTTCCACCCTCTAGTTCCTTTTGCATGTTCTTCTGTGAATTTTAGAGAATTACAGATGGTTTCTGACTAATCACATAGCATAGCTGTGACTTTAAGCATTCTGTTATTCTTTTGCACTCACGGACATGGTGAATGCCTCCTAACCATCCCAGCATTTGAGCCATGGAGGGACCAGGGACTGGTATGCTGTGCAGTCTCACAGGAGAGGAACACACAGCTCCTGCTCTGGCCCCCATCCTGGACAATGTTGCTGAATATGCCACAGTCAGGGCAGCCTTACACAGTTGGAGGAAGATGGTGTGGTCTTGCTGCAAAGGCCCTTGGTGGTCAAGGAGAAGGCTGTCCCATGTTCCTGCTCTCCTTCACCAGTCCTCTCCTCCACCTCCCCACACCCCCCAGAAAAACAAATAAACAAAAAACAACTGGTGATTACAAGGTCTACATTCTGAACCTGGCCATCACGCCTCCAGGTGTGTTGTGCACTGCGCAATGCTAGGGGCGGAATAGGGGGGTCCCTGGGTGGCACTAACAGTTAAGCGCGCAACTACTAGCCAAAAGAGTGGCAGTTTGAACCCTCCCAGAGGCACCTTGGAAGGGAAGACAGGCCTGGTGATCTACCTCTGAAAGGTCCCAGCCTTGAAAACCCTATGGAGCAGTTCTACTCTGCACACATGGGGTCACTATGAGTCACAACTGACCCGACAGCAACTGACTCCAACAACAAAGGGGCAGCAAGGCCTTCACAGTCAGCAGGGTGGTTGCTGTTAGCTGCCTTCCAGTCAGCTCCGAATCATGGAGACCGTACGTGTAACAGAACAAACGGTGCGTGGTTCTGCACCATGATCCTTGGTATGTTCCATCAGAACAACCATGCATATTCAGTATGATCCATTTTCAGCAGATGGCAGTACAGTGTCATGAGGACGGAGTGTTTTTTATAATTTGTACAAAGGCACCATTTAGGCTGGGGATGCATCAGGCGTGATCATAAAGGCTGTGATTCACGAACCTTAAGCTGAGCAGGCCAGTGCCAAGGACAGGACTCCAGGCTCCGGGGCACAGCTCCTAAGAGGGCAGTGCTGATTACTGAGGGAGGGGAAAGAAGGACAACACACTCCAGTAAATGTAAACAGCCGTATTTTCAACATAATTTACTACAGGTCTCTGAAGTGTATGTAAAACATTTTAGTGCAACTTCTTACAAATAGTTTTCCTTTAAAAAAACAAAAATGAACCAAATCAACAGCTCTCTACATCATGCATGTTTAACTTTCTTCTCCTATCTCCTTGTTTTTCTTCAACCCTTAACGCAGAGATACCATTGTTTGAAAAGAATATGAAAACTTTTTACAGAAACACCCTGGTGAAAGAGGATGTGGTCATATCCATGTCTTAGAATGGGCCTGGCACAGTGTAGTTTTTCTAAATGCAAAACATCGTAGACGTAGGTAAGTCAAGAGCGTGTTCAGCAGTTTTCCTCTCCTGGCTCCAGAGAACTAAAGCTCCGGTAGGCAACTGCGATGAAGTCGTGCAGCCACTGGAGGGCACCATTACTATCCATCTGACACTCCATTTCCATTCAAATGGCCAAAGAAAGAAGGTCCTGGGATTTTTCATAGAAAGCTGAAAAAGCTCAATTTTTGATGCAGTCTCCCCAGTCCAATAGAAAATACACAGAAAACAACAATTACTAAAATACTGGCTTCGGTTTCTTTTTTCCTTTCAAATTTTCTGCAACTGCTTCACGTAATTACGTGCGACAACTCCTTATCTACAACTGTGAACCAACACAAATGCAAATCTTATTTACGTTTCCCAGCTCCATCCAGCCCTCTGGCATCTTTCTATTCAGACAAAGGAACAGTACATCATCTTCTCTCCCTGACTCAGTCTGAAAACGAGGAGTCAGCTCTTTCTCACTGGAAGCCCACACCCCTGAAATGAAGAAATAGGGTAAAAACTGCTCTCTTCCCTCACGACTGAGCCGCTTCTGTACCTCAAACATGTTGATGCAGCATAATAAATGAGAACGAGCGTGGTAGGCACCAGCGGGATTAAGGTGGTGGTGCCCACTCCTTGTCTCACAGCAGAGTACTGGAGAAACTGGAAGAAAAAGAAACAGGGCTACATAAGCCTGTCGGAAAATGCTGGCTAAGCAATTCCCTGGTGCTCCCTCAGCTGTGGCTCACCCAAGCCTGCAGTGAGCACCCCAAGCACCTGCACGCCTTCAGACTCCTAATAAGGATCAGAGGAGTCCTGGTGGCACGCATGGTTAACGCTGGGCTGCTAAGTGAAAGGTTGGCGGTTCAAACCCACCCAGCAGCTGCATGAGACAAAGACCTGGTATCTCCTCTCGTAAAGATCTCACCATAGAAAACTCCATGGGACAGTTCTACTGTCACAGGGGGTTGCTTTGAGCCGGAATCGACTCAACAGCACCCAACAAAAACAAAAAGGATCAGGGCCCACATGGCTGGGGGAGTCCCACAGCTTCCCCTGGAGCCTGTTCAGTTCCAGAATCCCTGGTGGCTTTTTCCAAATTGGGAGCCATCATGGGATTCATGCACATTCACAAAGGAAGGGAGAGTGCACTGTTGGCCAGCAAAATGTGGGAAAATAAGAGCATAAAACATTGCAATGGGGTGAACAGTGGATATTGCTCCCAAGTAGCCAAGCACCTTGTCCAGTAGTGTAAGATAACAGGGTGGCACCTGGCCCCTGCTGGGCTTAAGGGGCACTGAAATTAAAAAGCCACCATAACAATGAACCACCAAGTAACCTAAAACCACACACAAGATCCAAGAAAGGGAAAGAAAAAAACCCACAGACAACGCCACGTGATCACTTTCTGTGAAGAGGCAGTAAGCCGAAATGATTACCGAGGGACTGAGTCTGGACCCTCCCCTACTCTGATATTCTTATGGCAGTAAGACATGGGAAGAGACAAGTGATGAATAAGGAAGATGTTAATATTTTTGAGGAAAACCTAACTGGAAGGAGGAAGCAAAACCTAGTCTTCGTACCTCCAGGGAGGTCGTTATTTCTCCCCACTCTCCAATGCCAGGCCCTGGATAGCCCCCTCCCAGCTCACCATCACGCTTTTCCCCAGACTGCGCTGTGGCCACCCCAGTGCCCTCCTTTGGGTGTATACGTGGCTGCTTCAGCCCCTTGTGCTCAGCTCAGCACTGTCCCACTTCCGGCTAACTGGATACTTCCCTTACGAGTTTGGCAAAGCACCTGAAGACAAAGCCCACCTTCCCAGTTATCCGTGAATGACTGCCCTTGCAGAACCACTCAAACCAACAGCAGCTTTCTTTTCTAATCACTGGCTTTGATCAATCTGAAAGTCAGTAGCTGCCAAAAACAGCCCTCAGCCCACTTTAGCTTGAAAGTGTGTGCTGTCTGGTACTTTTGACTTGTTCTCTGAGAAAGTTTTCTTATTTTCCTTGACAGATAGGCTGGCCGGCACCATCTACTCCTAATGGGGTTATGCAGGATTTCGCCTGTATACACACAGTTCTTTGAAGCAAAAATTCAATGGTTTCATCTTGACTACAAAGTGGTTCCAACAACTCTGGCTGAGGGAAAAGATAAAATACAAATTGGGCCCATGTGACACACAATTTCAAGTCTTGTTACGAAAAGTAAAAAATGTTTGGGTGTGTTTTGATCCATGGGTGGCATTTTCAAGTGTGCAAAAACAAAATGTCTTAGAAGCAATTCTTTGTCGCTATGAAGTTCATCCTTCCTTTTGCAATTGGTTGTATATAAGAGATTGTCCATAGCCTTACGAAATCCAAAAGGGGTAAACCAAAGGGCTTTAAAAAAAGAGTACATTACAAAGAATAAGAACCCCTGTAACATCTAGCTGAGAATACTATATAAATCCATGAGTAGACGTGGCACCTGGAGCTACTCACTACGTTACCAAAAACAAAAACAAGAAACCTATAACGGCAACACCACGGTATTTGCGCGCAAATAGCTAACCAACCAAGACTGCCGGCTGAAGGCAGCCTGTCTCTGTGACTGATCGGGAACTTTTAAAACTTCTCCAATCTGACCATTCTCTGCAAGGACACTCCAGAGTTTGGCTGCTGCCAACTGTCCAATCACAGAGAAAGAGGCAGCGAGGGAGAGCCCCAGCTCCTCTGTGGCCAACGTTCGTTGGGGCTTCCTCCTTAGTCTATGGCTCCTGGGTGGATACTGAGCACAGGCGGCTCCAGGCAGGTGGGGGAGTAGTTGAGGTGCGGTTCTTTAATCCACAGCAGGGGCACCCCATTCTTCCCATCAGAGTTCTTGCTGGAGTTCCGGCTCTTGAAGCGCACCAGCAGGATGGTGATGATAAGGATGCCGAAGATGGGGAAGGGGTAGAAGAAAATGAAGTAGAAGAGTGCATCATTGGAGCAGATCATGGACTGGAGGGTGGAACCTGAAAAGGACCATGAGGGAGACAAGACAATGAGGACTGAGACACTGGATGGTCAGCCTCTGTTCCTGAATAACTTGCCCAACCCAATGGAGGCCACTTGCAGAGTTCCTACACCTGCCCTCCCTGTCCTACTACCACTAATGGCAGGGAAGTTACACTTCTTATTCTCACACCATCCCCTCTTCTAGTTCAAACACAGTTGGGAGCTCAAACAAAAGCAATGCTTCCGTTTTCCATTGGGATCCATTACTACTGCTTGGAAAGCCATATAGTAACAACTAGCTCACTGATTGTGAACTCAACTGCATCTACGATGGTAAAGAAGCTGACTCCAGTTCAGTCTGTACCTCCTGCGTGGTTAGATTCTGTGTCCCCTCGAACTCAGCTCCGCTACAAACGTCCTTCTCTGAGAAAATTACACGTACCATCTCCCCCAGCTTCTGAGAGCCGCCTTACCGGAAATGATGCTTTCTTGATTAATGTTCTCAATTAAAATGTCACTATTGACCATTTTCATGTATCCACAGTGTGTCTGTGGCTGCACAGAGCATGGTGTTACTTATACCTAGATACGGAGGAGAAAGAAACGAGGTATCTAAAGACCAGACTTCGGCAGATGCCCAGCCTGGGGGAACCTATGTTTTTCTCTGTAAAATAAGGCTGATGATGGTCTCTATGCTCTGTTAAGCTTAATAAATATAGACAGCCACAATGGGCAGATAAAATGTGACCTAAACATCTTCCCTTTAATTTTTTTACAGTATGTTATTCAGTAGTTTGTTAGTTGCCCTGTGTGTATGGATTAGATTTTACTTGCTTTCCCTCTTACTATATAGCTATTGTTCATCAGAATTTTTAAGAAAACTTAACAGCCACTTACACTTAGTAGGTTTCTGATATATATGAAATTGCTAATAGTCAACCACATCTAACCTACAAAAACTCAACTTCTTCTAGTCGAATACAATGTAAACTGAAGGAGATCAAGGAAAAGAAACTTTGACAAAACTCAAACCATGATTATTGGGTAAAATGTTTGGAGCTCTTCTAAAAGAAGTTGAAAGTTGTAGCAAAAAAAAAAAAATTATTTAAAAGAAGCTGAAAATTCTAGCAAAAAAATTATTTCTACGTTATGGGCTAATTTTATTATAACAAGCACCATTTTTCAGTCCGATATATTCCACATTCTGACAGACGGCCAACTAAAAGCGTGCCTTGTTAGAAGAGATCAGTCAAGCCAGCAAGTGCTTCCTCCAGTCTCTGTTCACCATCAAAGTCCCTGAGTATGATGAAAACTCTGAGTTCTGGGTCATTCTGTAGCCACGGTGGATGGCGAGCTGGACTATAGCTACGCTCATTGCAGCTCTTCTGTAACATTACTGACCTTCTAGGATGATCTTGGAGCCACCAGGGCACAGTGGGTAAGAGCTCGGCTGCTAACCAAAAGGTCGGCAGTTTGAATCCACCACCCGCTCCTTGGAAACCCTATGGGGCAGTTCTACTCTGTCCTATAGGGTCGCTATGAGTCAGAACTCGACAGCAACAGGGTTTAGGATGGCCTTCCCAATGACCATGCAAAACCCATCGAAACCCCCGAGTCATGCTCTGAAACAAACAAACAAAAAAAAACATGGGGCAAAATGTCCTAGGAGTTTGAAAGAGTGACAGTGGGGTATTAGGGTTTCATTTCTTTCTTTTTATGAGTCTGAAACACTTGTTAATTTACTAAAGAGAAACAAGGTTCCATATCCTACAGAGTAACAAAGTACTATCTAACACTGTGCCTGTATGATGAAGTCGTACCAAAATGGAATCTGGAAGAACATCAAGTTTATTACAAAGATTACATGATATATTATAATTTTCACTCCTATCCCTATTTTTTGCATGGCTAATTAAGGGTCTATCATATGAACTGACCACTGGTATATCAAATCCTACCACAGTTCAAAT
This sequence comes from Loxodonta africana, assembly GCF_030014295.1. Classification (NCBI taxonomy): domain Eukaryota; kingdom Metazoa; phylum Chordata; class Mammalia; order Proboscidea; family Elephantidae; genus Loxodonta; species Loxodonta africana. The sequence goes on along the minus strand of NC_087344.1, from coordinate 158,762,656 downwards.
CCTACTAATAAATACCCACAATAGTTCAGAAAACTGCTTATTAACCCAGAGTCAAGCTCTGAATTTATCTCCCAGACGTACATAGAATCAACAATGACATCTCTTCTCCATAAATGGGGAAAACTCACTTGTGTCCAGGACACGGATGCCGATGGGGGCCGACTCCTCCTCTGTCAGCCGGTACCACTCTTTCTGCGGGCTGGGTAGCCACTCCTCCACGCGGCAGGAGTAGTTGCCTGTGTCGCGGGGGCTGGCCTGCAGCACCGTGAGCCGGTAGAGCAGGGGTGAGAGCCTCTGGAAGCGAAGCCTGCCCTCCCAGGGGCCGCCCTCTGGGCCAAAGACAGCATCTGGGCCCACGCTCAGCAGGGCCGTCCGCTCTGCTGGGTCCTCCTCTTCCTCCTCACCCTCTTCCTCCTCTTCTTGCAAACCAGGGCTACCCCTTTGCCCTGCAGCTTTAGTCCTCAGGGAATACCAGGCCACAGCAAAGTGCGAGTCCTGGCTTGAGCGAGAGACAATGCTGCAGTCCAGCTGGAAGGCTGCCTTCTCTGCCACTGTGGTGTTGGGGACCACTGTATCCACCTGCAGGGCGGCATCTGGGGAAGGAGGAGGGACACAGAAGGGTGAAGAGGCTGCTTAAGTTCTTTTCTCAACACAACCTAAATGTGAGTTGGAATCAAATCGACGGCACTGGGTTCTGGGTTATGCACCTATGGAAAAGAATATGGCTCAGTGGTGGTTTAGTGGTAGACTTCTCACCTTCCATGTGGGAGACCTGGGTTTGATTCTCGGCCAACGCACCTTATGCACAGCCACTGCCTGTCTGTCAGTGGAGGCTTGCATGTTGCTATGATGCTGAACAGGTTTCAAGCAGAGCTTCCAGACTTAGAAGGCCTGACAAACTACTTCTGAAAATCAGCTGATGAAAACCCGATGGAAGTGGTCTGATCTACAGCTGATCATGGCGATGGCAAAGGACAGGGAAGTGTTTCATTTCCTTGTCCCTGTCCCCATGAGCTGGGGGCCGATTCAATGACAGCGAACAACTACAGCAACATGGAAAAGAATGAGCCTGCACTATGTGCAGAGATGTGGAAGGAGACTCAAGAAAATTGGTTAAGGTATAGAACACTTCACTCTATGCTATCGCTGTATGCAGAAAAAAACATTATTTTATTCATGCACACATATCTGTCATATTTCCGTAGAGTATCTGTGGAAGAACATACAAGAAGCTGCTACAGTGGGATGGAGACCTCAAATTCTCATAAAAAGACCAGACTTAATGGTCTGAGACTAGAAGGACCCCAGAGATCATGGTCCCCAGACCTTCTCTTAGCCCAAGACAGGCACCATTCTCAAAGCCAACTCTTCAGACGGGGATTGGACTGGACTATAAGATAGAAAATAATACTGGTGAGGAGTGAGCCTCTTGGCTCAAGTAGACACATGAGGCTATGTGGGCAGCTCCTGTCTGGAGGTGGGATGAGAAGGTACAAGGGGACAGAAGCTGGCTGAATGGACACAGGAATACAGGGTGGAGAGGAGAGCGCTGTCTCATTAGGGGGAGAGCAAGTAGGAGTACATAGCAAGATGCATATAAATTTTTGTATGAGGGACTTGATTTCTAAACTTTCACTTAAAGTGCAATAAAAATTAGAAAGAAAGCTGGTAATGTGGCTGCTTATGGGGATCTGAGGAGGGAGGGACAGTTATTTTTACTGTAAGCCCTTTGACAGTATTTGAATAACTGTGTACACAGATCGCTGTGCAAGCCACAGTGAACGCCAAGGAGATGCATACTCTCTCCAGGGACCTAAGCCAAATGACAAGCAGTGAACCTGGACAGGGGCCTTACTCAGAGCATGTACCTCTCAGGTGGATGCATCATGGGCCTCATTTGACAGAGTCCTCCTGACATAGGTGGGAGAAAGAACAGCCACTGACAGGTAGTCATCCATCAGTCATCTCACACAGACACCAGATAGGCTACAATCTCTTCCTTTCTCTTTCTTTCCTGCTTACTCTCTCTCTCTCTCGTTCTTTTGCTCTCTCTCTCTTTTTTGCTCACTGATGTAGGTTATAAACAAATAATTCACTCCCTAGCTCCTAAAAGGCCTCCCTTTGGCTCTGTTCATAAAACCTTCCCAGAAGATGCCAACGTAACATCGACAAAAGTAGAGATACCAAGTCAAAGTCCACTTGGATGAAGACCAAATAGCATTTCCTAAGCACTGTCCTGGGTTTCTGGTGAATTGGCTTAATGTTGCTCCCAGGTGAACACAAGCTGGAGTTCCCACTGCTTTTGTGTGGCTCTGCCAAGCCCCTCCGTGTCTCCCACGGCCCATCTGGCATCTCAGTGTGCACCGGAATCTCGGTTTAGTAACCAGCTGCAGGCAGCGGGCAGAGCATCAGCCTGACTCTCACAGGGAGGAGAATACGCTAGAGGGCGAGGACAGCAGGATGGGGAATCAGTTCACAGGTGACCCAAACTCCCCCAGTCATGGCTGATCTTTCCACAGGGCATGGCTGATATGTCACCACCAAAGCCATGAGAGAGCTATATGAAGGACTGGGGGCGGTCTAGGGTGCTTTTTGTCCTCCAGAGTCTAAATCAGTGTCCCAGAGCTGTTGGCGACTGGCTAATGTGTCAGAGGAGTGGCTCTGGGTAATGTGATGAGATGGAACCTATCATGGTGAGGTGGCAAGATGGTCAGAGATCTCATCAGACACTTGGTTCCCCTAGAAGGGCCCCTCTCCCATCTACTCTCTCCCTTTGCCTTCTTCTTGTCTGCCTGCTTACAGTTTGTCCCTGACCCCTACAAGTGCCACATCTGTGTTCCTGACTCAATCCAAGTTTTTTGAATGAAATGAATTTCTACCTTCCCACAACCTCCCTCGCCCTCAACACACCTCTTTACCAACTTGCTTCCTGTTCCCTTCTTGAACAGGCAACCCTCCTACCTGTTCATCCTTTAACACCCTTTCCTTTCCCAAGAATGAGTCACAAGAAAGGAGTTTGTTTACCTCTCTCCTACACATTACTGAACAGTTCCCACAGTTATTTCCTTGACCACTGATTCCTGGTCTGGGTGTGATGAATGTGGTTTTCCCTCTTCCCCAGTTGTCTGAGTGAAACACAGCTACCAGTCTACTCAGTTACAACCTCACTGAAGGAAGGAGCCCTACATCTTATGTTTTATACCATAGTAAACGGCTGACCCTATTCAACAGAATGTGATTATCTTCTTAACGTAACTCTTGGAATTATATTATTTCAAGTCTTCCCTATATTCCTTGAAAGTACATCCTTGAAAGTACATCCAAAAAATGAGTATTATACAACCAAGAAAAAAAAATTCTCTGCCGTCGAGTCAATCCTAACTCATAGCGACCCTACAGGACAGAGGGGAACTGCCCCACAGGGTTTATAAGGCTGTAATCTTTACAGAATCAGACTGCTACATCTTTCTCCACCTAGTGGTTCAAGCTTCCAACCTTTCCGTTAGCAGCCGAGCGCTTAACCATTGCACCACCAGGGCTCCTTCCCTGGTAAAAATGGGGGTTATGAAATGCTTTTAATGACATGGGAAAATGCTCACAAAAGGCTGAATGGGAAAAAAAAATCACATAAAAGTGAGATTCTAACTTAGACAGACAAGCACAGAGACTATGAATACATAAGGCAAAGATCAAAGAATAGACATCAAATTATTAACAGTGGATATTTGTAGTTGGTGAGATTATAGATGATTTTTCTTTTCAATACTACACTTTCCAAACATTTTATAACTAGCACGATCAACTTATATAATCAGAAAATAAGGAAGGGAGGGAAGGAGAACAAAAGGGTGGGCTGACAGACAGACAGACAGATGGTTGGTCCAGACAAGCTCACCTGGCTGAACACGAGACAGTCAGACATTCAGGTTTAAGGGCTACAATGGGAGTTCATGGTGCAGCAGAAAGGAAATTTGGGTGACCACGCCCATCTGCTCTTATTAGCTTCGCTAGTAAAAGAGGACAGCAACGTCTACCACTCAGGTTGTTACAAGGGCTGAGCATGAAGCTCCCAAGTGTGGCTGGGAATCAGCTGGCACTCAGTGAATGTCTGTCTCCTCCCACTCCACCTGGGGCCCTCAGAATGGTGATCTGGAAAATGGGTGGGAGTTGGGTGAGGAGGCTGGGTTGCCGTATCTCTGTAATTTTACCTTTAGTGGGAGGAAGCAGCAGTTTCTAGGCAAGGAAGAAAGAAAGAAAAAAAAAGCCCTGGGTATGTTCTTTGTTCAGCCCATGGGAAATATGAGTAACTCAAGTAGAGGTGATTTCCCCTCCAATTCAGGTGAGACCCAGGCGAGGGAGAGTGCACGGTCTGAGCTGCACCAGCACGGCCCCTTTCCTGTAATAAAGGGCATATTCTCCTCACGGCAGTGTGTTCCCTGACATGGTACAACTGCAAAGCTCTAGTGCTCCACCAACAAAACGAGCTGCTCTACTCAAACGTGAAACATCACGAAAATTCTCACGGTACCAAAGACAACAAATTTGAACATCAGGATGCTCAGGAAAAACAGAGTTCATACTGATGTAGGTCACAAATTCATTTATGCTCAATGTCCTTCGAGAGACCGTTGACTTTTGACTGTTACGGATGAATGATGTTGTGATTCTCTGAAGGACGGACGCGGGACTCCTGCATATACACCTTGGCTTTTCACTGTGTCTTCACGTGCATAGCTGCGATTAGACACAGTAATTACGTGCAGTTAGGCGTGTTAGCAACAAACAATGAAGAAAAGCAAAGGGCCACAGAGAACAGTCATTAGCATCAGTAACAATTATTAGGACGTGAGAGTGAAGGCTTCAGATGATTCTTTTTCTTCTATTGAAAGCATGCGAATCAGTTCTTTTCCCCTGAAAATCCACAATTAATAAAGCTTAATTTTTTGAAGCACATGGCTATTGTTTCAGGATTCTTGTTATATCTACCACATGTCCAAATTGGGATGTATTGTTTAAAAATAAAATGTACTATGCTCTGGAATAATTCATTGCCAGATTTTTCTCTAGTTAAACAGTCACCTTAGGCCAAAACCAGATGTGCACTTTTCCATTCACAAGAAAATAAAATAGAGAGAGACCATTTTGAATACAAATGTATAACGTCAATGCTCATAGAATCAACTGCACATAACTTATTAACGCCACCACCAGGTGCTGTCAAGCTGATCCCGACTCGTGTTATCTTGCATGTGTTACAACAGAACTCTGCTCCACAGGGTTTTCAATGGCTGATTTTTTCAAATCGCCAGGGCCTTCTTCTGAGGTGCTTCTGGGTAGGCTTGAACCTCCAACCCTCTTGGTTAGCAGCCAAGTGCATTAATTGTGCTACCCAACCCATTAAAACCCATTGCCATCAAATCAATTCCGACTCATGGTGACCCTATAGGAGAGAGGAGAACTGCCCCACAGGGTTTCCAAGGCTGTAAATATTTACAGAAGCAGACTGCCACATCTTTCTCCCAAAGAGCTGCTGGTGGGTTGGAATCTCCAACCTATCAGTTAGCAGCCAAGCACTTAACCACTGCGCCACTAGGGCTCCTTCTGTACCACCCAGGGACTATTAACTAATAAACAGTCGTTTTATCCAGAGCATAAAATATTACACTTAAAGTGGAAACACTGCAGGGGACGGAGGCTTGGGGAACAGTAACCCTCACCTGGTCGCATTACTGTGACAGCTGTCTGCCCAGAAGTGTCCTCTGCTCGTTTATACCACATGCCGCTGGGGCTAGACAGCCACTCCTCCACGCGGCAGTTGTACGTCCCGCTGTCCTGCACTGCCACGTTCTGGATGAAGAGCCGGTACACGCCCAAGGAAGGGCTTTCCAAGTGCAGCCGCCCCTTCAGGTTGTTCTTGGCTGCCTGTTCTCCATAGTGGAAGGTGGCTTCACGGCTCAGGCGAGCGACTGTCTCCTGCTCTGGTTGGTTGGGTTTCCACACAAACCACTCCACCACGAGCTGGGAGGCTGTGCTGGTGCGGTTCAAGACTGTGCACTCTAGCTGCACCTGCTGGGTCTCCAGCACAGACAGGTTGCCCTGGGCTTGGCTGAGCTTCAGGCGGCTGTCTGGAAGAGCAAGGAAAGAGATGTCAGCGACAGGAAGACAGTAACCCATGCACACACATCCTTTCTAAGTGCAAGTAAACTGGTGCTACGGATAAGCAGGTACCTTCCAAATACAGAGGGACAGCAGCCTAGGCTCAACCAACAGAAACATTTCCCAGGTGCACCACCCTAAAACATTCTGAGTTGCTTGATCATGTGTCTGGAATGCTTAGGTTTCAAGGACTTAGATGTTATGGTGACAGCTGTCCCCATTTCACAAGCCGCCTCTGTTCAGATGCTGAGAGGACTACAAGCATGAGCTGTGTGTGACTGCACATCCAAATGACAGCAGGCCCTGAGGCGTGTGGCTGACTGGTGGGGGTGGCCCCGGTGGAGGGGAGGTGGACGTGAGGTGGTGGGGGCATGGTGAGAACTACTCTCAAGACTAAGAGTCAACTTTTCAAACTGACCAGATGACGGCTAGAATGTGCACAAAAGAACTGCAGAGGAAACCCAGTTTAACATGCTCAGAAGTAGGCCCTGAGAATTACAGTTCTTACTTTCCTTTAAAAACAAACAAACAAGCCATGCTGGCTCCCTCAGGGTGGGAACAAAACTGATGAAAGACTGACACTGAAGAAAGTGGATGGTCTGAAAACTCAGCCAAACAGATTCTCCTTCAGCTAAAAAATGCCATTGATGATGGCATATTGGTAATTTCGTAAAAGGCCCCTAATGAGACTATTTGGACCAGAAGGATGGAAAAGCTATGGAGTTGTAAATGCATAGAGGAGCCTCGGGAAAGACACAGCCCTGAGTGACATTTGAGGGGGCCGGGGGCACTCTCTTTCACTTTTTAACTTTCTACGCTTCAATACTGTCTGTATGTTTTACAATCCATATGATTACCTTTGTAATTAAAAGGTCTAAGAAAAAAAAAACAGAAAATACAGTTTAAATAACCAATTTCCCTCAAATGCATCATGTTGTTATTGTGTGCCGTGCCGTCACGTGGATTACAACTCATAGCGACCCTACAGGACAGAGTGCAACTGCCCTGGAGGGTTTCCAAGGAGTGGCTGGTGGATTTGAACTGCTGGTCTTTTTGTTAGTAGCTGAGCTCTTAACCACCATACCACCAGGGCTCCAAAATCAATCAGTCAATCAATCTCTCTCTCTCTCTCTATCTCTCTAATGTATATAGCTGGACTCAGAGAGGAGGTAAAGTGAGGGAGGTAGAGAGGGAGGTGGGGGGGAGGGAGAGGGGAGGGGGATGATGTTACCTCTGGTTATCTCTGGGGTAAAAAGTTACTTTCTTCTCTGTTTTTTTGTATTTTCCAAAAACTCTTATATAGGAAAAAAAAGAGGGGGGGGGGCTTAACGTATGGAAAAAAAAAACCCCAAAAATTCCAAAACAAAAAATACACAAACCGAAACTCTCAACTAAAAATGAGAAATGTGTTGTCTGAATCAGTGTCCTGTGAGTTTTCTGTTGAGAGTGTTAATACTTACCACAAACAGAGATTTCACTAAACGTGTTTTGACAAGCATCTTTTAACAGTCTTTTTGTGTTGTTCCGGTTAGCTTAATGTAAGACTATAGATGAAGAAATCCCCTTGATAAATTTAAGAATCCACCAAGGTCTCTGGGTGGTGCAAATGGTTTGCTCCGGGCTACTAACCTGAAAGTTGACAGTTTAAACCTACCCAGTGGCCCCATGGAAAAAAGCCCTGGAAATCTGCTAATTCTGTGAAAATTACAGCCAAGAAAGCCCTATGGAGCAGTTGTACTCTGTAACACACGGGGTTGCTAGGAGTCGGAATCGACTTCACAGCAATGGGTTTGGTTTTTCGTTTTTTTTTTTTTAGGAATCTATTCGTTTTGGCACAAATGAGGAAAGGGAAAGGACAAGAGATGACTAATGAGGAACAACAGGGGTGGAGGGCATCATTTTCTTCCGGGAGAGAAAATAATTGGAAACGAAAACAGAGAGGAAGAACAGGAACCAAAAAGAACACTTGTGGGTATAATGACAACCTTCAGTTTCTAAAAGCTCCAAGGACTTGCCGCAAGTCAGGATTGGCCACTGGAAATGGCCACAGGAACCACTGGAGACCAGAGCTTCCTTTGTGGTGCACCGGCAGAAGGCTTCGCACAAACGTCACCTGAGAACCCTTGCGCTGGGGTGGGTTTAGAAACATGGCATTCCCGGAAAAAGCAGGGGAGCAGGCCCACTGCACTCAGCATGGGCCAGGCCACACATGGAGGGCCGTGTCTGGCTTCATCTGATTTCTGAATGAATATTTATTGAGGCCTCCTGAGAGACAAGAAGTGAGGATACACGCGCGCGCACGCGCGCGCACACACACACAAAACCCAAACCCGTTGCCATCAGGTCAACTCCGACTCACAGCGGCCCTACAGAACAGAGTAGAACTGCCCTACAGGGTTTCCAAGGGCCGGCTTGTAGATTCGAACTGCTGACCTTTTGGTTAGCAGCTGAGCTCTTAACCACTGCGCCACCAGGGCTCCAGTGAGGATACAGTGGTGAAGACAACAAAGTCCCCGTACTCACTCATGGAGCTTAAATTCTAGTGGAAAAGACCAACAGGAAAAACGAATGAATAAATATACAAATCTAATACCAAGTAGTGATACGCAGATGGGAAAAGGGGATATAGGGTGCTGTTGGTGTCGGGTGCCATCGAGTTGATTCTGACTCACAGCGACCCTATATAATCCTGCCCCATAGAGTTTTCTAGGCTGTAATCTTCGCAGGAGCAGATCACCAGGTCTTTTCTCCCTTGGAGCTAACTACCAGTGCATTCATCTTTCTGTTAGTAGCCAAATTCTTAACTATTGCACCACTAGGACCCCTTACATGGTGACTAGTGAGTATTTCAGTTAAGATGATCAAGAAACACCTCTCAAAGGAAGAGCAAAATAAATGAGGACCTCTGATCAACATGTTCTAGAGTGAGGGAACAGCAAGTACAAAGGTCCTAGGGTGTTCAAGGTGTGGTGCAATGATTTACTTAATATGGTCCTTCTAGACATAGTCTTTGTGACTCAGTGAGAGGCACTATGCAAATAAGGTATATGGAACCTGTGATGGTTGGGTTTGTGTGTCGGTTTAGCTGGACCATGATTCCCAGTATTGTGTGGAGTACTGTGTGGCCATCCTCCATTTTGTGATCTGATGTAATTATCCTATTTATCTTCCATTTCATGTGTTATAAATCCTAACTTCTTTGTGTCAATGAGACAGAATTAGTATGGGGTGTTCTTGGAGCCTCGCAGGAGGACATGACTCAAGTCCCACCCTTACTCAAGTCAGGCCCTTTCCTGGGGTGTGGCCTGCATCCATTGCATATGTGTGGGTGCTCTGGTGGGGCTCTCTCTGCATCTGAGTCCCGTGTCTGGTTTGTCACTATTTGACCTCTGGTTCTGGGCCCTGAGCCAGCGGCCTGCCATCTGACCTGCTGATTCCAGGATTCACCAGCTTCCGCAGCCCCATGAGCCAGTAGCCTGTCACCTGGCCTGCCGATTTGGGTTCGTCAGTCCCTGGGGCCATATGAGTCAGGAAAAATTTGTACTTGACCCATGGATTTGGAACTTGCTAGCCTCCACAACCACGTGGAGCCATTTCCTTGATACGGTTCATGATTTCTGAGAGACAGTGCAGTGAATTACCAAACCTAAAGATGAGATGTAGACTACCGAGGGGAGGAGGAATAGTTGGTGTCAGAGATGAAGGAACGGGACAGCAATTTGGAAAAGTTGGACATCTGGGACATCTTTAACCTCTGCCTCGTAGGAACCACCTTTGTCCTGATCCTTATGAAAGAATTTATTCATTAGAAGGAAAGCAACCATTTATCCATTCATTCAACCATGATCTTTCAAGGATGCCATGCCAGCAGCTGAAGACTCAAGTGCTTGTGGTGTCACAGCACAGTGGAGAAAGAACACAAGCAGACAATTCTGCAACTGTGTTTTATAAGGACCCCTAGTGATATGGGGGAAGTCAGGAAGAGCTTCTTGGAGATGATGCTGGGGGACATCTAGTATATATGGGGAAGGGGTGAAGACAGGTGAGCCAGGTAGGGGAGAAGCAGCAGGAGAGGTACCTTCCAGGCAGAGTGGACAATGTAAGCAAAGGAGATGGGACTTGGATGGTCACACAGTGCCCCCACGGTCAACTGGAAGGGCAGGCAGTGACAACAACAAAGCATAGGGCCTGCAAGAGTGAAGACAGGACACTTAAGGCTGCGTTATGCAAGGAGATGCTAAAAGAACTGAGCTCTTTAAGAAGGAGAAAGGGCGAGAGACAGGCACATAGCACCCTTTACATATTAGAAAGGAGATGACCTAAACTTATCTTGGGATGGTCCGGGGCACATCTAAAACCTGAGAGGGAAATTACAGGGACGTGAGCACTTTTCACATAAGGGGTGTCTTAGGCTGGGTTCTCTAGAAAAGCAAAACCAGTAAAGTGTATAAATATATATATAGATAGATTTATATCAAGGAAATGGCTCATGCAGTTGTAGAAGCTAGAACATCCTAAATTCGTGGGTCAGGATACACGTCCTGATTCACGTAGCTGCAGGGGCTGGTGAACCCAAGATCGGCAGGTCAAAGAGCAGGGCTCTTTCTCACAGGCTGCAAAGATTGACGAATCCCAAGACTGGCAGGCAAGATGGCAGGTAAGCTGCTAGCTCAAGTCCCAAGAATCGGAGGTCAGACAAATAGGAGCCAGATGTAGGATCCAGAACAAGCAAAAAACCCCAGGCCTTGCCAGAAAGTCCATTTATATTCAATGCAGTCCACAGGCCCAAGAACACTCCCTTTCAACTGATTGACTACTCACAGCATATCCCATCATAGGGGTGATCACATACCAAATCTAAACAGGGAAGTGATCACAACAGTATATGACTACCAAAACACTGCAAATCATGGCCCAGCCAACACACAGTCTTCACCATCACAAGGGGGAGCTATCAACAATGAGGGCTTCACAAAAGTGGAACTAAGGCCTCTGGGGTTGTAAGTTCCTCCTTCCCTGGAATGTCCTGGCAAAGGATGGGTGCTATCTTTCAGACAGCAGAGTAAGGGCTGCACCCACGGGGATCTCAGAGGGCACTGGAGAGGTGATTCAGTTTGGGGAGACAGGAAGGGCTTGCCCTTACTGGGGATGGGAGATAAGGAAGAAGGCGGAAGCAGAGACAGAAAGCTCCTAGACAAGAATCATGGGTGTGGAGCTGAGCTGGTGCCAGCCTGAGGACCAGGGCGCAAACTGGAAACCCAGGAGACTCAAGAGCTGCTGCTGGTCCTGCTTTGCTGCATCTTGCTGACCACAGCTGCCCTCTCAGGCCTCCTTCTTGGAGAAGATGCTGGACATAGGAGCAGAGTCCAGGATGCTCGTGAGTTTGCCGCCAGCATCAGGACCAAGCCCAGGTAAAGTGGAAAGACCCATAGTGCGCTAGGATGATGGTGCATGTACCTGCATCCACATGCAGTGTAGACCTTACAAAGCCCGCCTGGCCCTTGGCAGTCTCTGCACCAAACCCCCTGGCCCATGATGGCTGCACCCTCAGTTCTTACCTGGCTGCTTCACCGTGACTTCTGTGCGCCCGGAAACCTCCTCCGCTAGCTTGTACCAGGCATAGTTGGGGCTCAGCAGCCACTCCTCCACGTGGCAGTAGTAGCTGCCGCTGTCACTAACCTCAGCTCTCTGGACAGTGAGACTGAACAGGCCCCCGGACACATGCCTCTCGAACTGGAGCCGCCCGCGCAGGCCCTCCTCCTCGGCGTAGGTGCCGTACTCAAAGGCAGAGTTGTGCGTGGTTTTCAGGATGAGCTTGCCGTCGGCGTCCGAGGGCTTGTGTACATACCAGAGCACGGCAAAGTGGGAGTTCTGGCTGGTCTGGGACTTGACGGAGCAGTTCAGCTGAATGGGCCTGTTCTCCACCAGGGTGAGGGTCCGCTTAGACTTGCTCACCTGCAGCTTTGTCACTAAGAAGTAAAGTGGGAAACTCAGCAGACGGACTGCACACTCCTGGACATGTGGCCCTTCCCAAGCCCCACCTCCAGACTCTTGAGCCTGGTTCTGCCCAGCACAATCTGAGAGGGCTTAACACTAACAGGTTTCCTCCGAAACATGCCTCGGGGTGAGGTGAGCAGCAGGGAGCTGTTTTTACTCCGAGCATCCCTCCTCTGTCTCCTGCTGCACCCCAGCTGAGGCCCTCACCTTTCCTCCCCTATTTCCTGCCCACTGTCTCTGCCACCACATGGCCTACAGGTAACACAGCTAAAACACAAACCTGACCCGCATCATTTTCCTGCTTAAAAATGTTTAATGGCTCCCAAAAGCCTAGAGAATATACAGAAAGATATTCCTTTTCATAGTACAAAGTCCCCCTAGGATCTGGACCTCAAACAACTCTCTACACTCATTTCCCATGACTCCCTTCTCTACCCACCCCCATGACGTTTCTCCTTCAGACCTTGGTCCTCGCCTTTGCTGTCCTCTCTGCCATCTCCCCTCACCGCCCTTTCCCTCTATTCACCCTTTAGTCCCCACACCTTGCTCCCACCCCACTGGGCTCAAAGCTCCTGCCCTGTGTTTTCCTCAGCAGCCTCTATGTATCTTCATCTGCTCGCCAGGCTGTGGTCCTTACCTTTCTCTTCCACCCTGGACTGTAAGCTCCCCAAGGGTGGAGACCAAGATTTTTTCTAATTCAATCAGCCAATATTTACGAAGTGCCTCTTCTGTGCCCGACATGATGCTACGTGCAGGGGATACCATAACGAGTAAGACACACACCAGCCCGGGGCAGGGACGAGAAGGCAGGAGGGGACAGGAAAGCTGGTAATGGGGAACCCAAGGTCAAGAGGGGGAGGGTGTTGACATGCTGTAGGGTTTGCAACCAATGTCACAAAACAGTGTGTACATTAATTGTTTAATGAGAAACTAATTTGCTCAGTAAACCTTTATTTAAATAATAATTTTAAAATTATTTAAATTAATATTACTTTAAAAATAATTAAAAAAAAAGAGAATAAGACAAAGCACCAGCCCCAACGGAGCGTATTTCCTAGTAAACGTACTCTTACCACACCCTCTGAGCCTAGCACAGTGTTAAGGTGCTCGATCAATGTTTGCTGAAACATGTGCGTGAGTAGGTAAGTGAATGAGAGGATGAGTGACTGACAGAGGATTGAAGAAATATGTGGTGGTTGTTAGCTGCTACCAAGTTGGCTCCCAACTCATGGCAACCCCATGCACAAGGAAACAAAATGCTATCTGGACCTGTGCCATCCCCACGATCAGTTGTGGATCGGACCGTTTAAACTCACAGGTTTTCATTGGCTGCTTTTTGGAAGTAGATCATCAGGCCTTTTTTCCTAGTCTCTCTTAGTCTAGAAGCCAATGAAATCTGTTTAGCATCACAACACACAAGCCTCCACTGATAGATGGGTGGTGGTTTCACATTACGGCATTGGCCTGGAATTGAACCCGGGTCTCCTGCACTGAAGGTGAGAATTCTACCACTGAACCACCAAAGCCCCACTGGAGAAATATAGTAGTAGGTAACTAGGGGATGCTGGGGTGGAGTCCTAGGGGAAGTGAGAGGAAGAAGGCTGAGAAGATGACAAGCGATGGGACAAAACAGAGCCAACTCCAAAAATCTCCTCTTCCCCTGGCCATCCTGCTCCAGAAACAGAAGAGACGGCCACCTCAGGAGTGCTACCCTACCTGCTAAATAATGACTGTTCACTGCTAAGGTGGCAAGAAGCCAAGGTCTCATGAAATCTATCTTATGAAGATAATTTGAGATCTCACCCACTCCATCATTATCATACTTGGCTTTGCTTTCCCCTACGCACTCTCCTCCTTGCTGGTGGGGGGGGTAAAAAAAACAATTATAAATTCCTTTCAGGGAACTGATAGTAAAACTATCATTCCGTCTCCACTCCTCTCTTTACGCTTAGCTTTTCAGGCATGGGGATCGAGTCACTAGCCTGGGGTGAAAGAAACTCAGGCCAAGGAGCAGACTACACAGGGAGAGTACATGGGCTCCCCCACCCACCAGGCTGGTGCCCAGAGGGGAGGGGCAGGGCAGCTTAGCCTCCAGCGCCTCCTGCCCGGCAAGTTTGTGTTCTTAAGGCCAGGGCAGGACTTCAGGACGAAGAACTGCTCCAGACACTGGGCTGACCCGAATGGCTGGGACCCTGGGCCTCTTCTACCAGCCTTGGCTGGCTCACTTGGTGAGCTTGGTGTAGAAAGACAACAGTCAGGATTGAGTCCCACGTACCAAGTCAATCGGAACTTTTGAAAGCCACAGACTGTCACTTGACCCCGCTGGAAACACATGACAAGTGTTTCGAATGGCTGAGAGGAGTTAGCAGACTAAAGTGTGGCAGGTCCAGATACTTAACACTGTTACAGCCAAAGCAGCTCGGAAGGACTCCTCTCCTGGTGGTAAATCAGGCAGTATTCTCTTACTCCAAGAATGCTGAGTTCACATGCCTACAAAACCCACTGCTGCCCAGTCGGTTCTTGCTCATAGCAACCTTATAGGCAGAGGAGAACTGCCCCATAGAGTTTCTAAGGCTGTAATCTTTACAGAAGCAGACTGCCACATCTTCTCCCATGGAGTGGCTGGTGGGTTTGAACTGCCAACCTTATGGTTAGCAGCTGAGCACTTAACCACTGCACGCACCAGGGCTCCTTCACATGCCTACGGACCTTCTCAAACCATCGAGAACACACCAAGCATCCATTTGTGAAGAATCCCATGTCCCAGGGCCCCACCCTCCTGGTCTCATCTCTTTTGTTCACAAGCCCAGTCTTCTGCCTTCCTCCCTCAAAAGCAGAAAGCCCTTCAGAGCACACTCAGAATCCAGGGCAGGGTTTAGCATGAGCCTCCTAAGCTCTGGAAACCAGATTCCCATTAGCTTGCCAGGCGACTTTTCCGATCAGATTCCTGTAATACTTGAAACAACCAGCTCCCTTTCATTCCTTTCCAACCCAATTCACCGGCATGCAAATGATATCTGTATCAGTGCAAACAACACCACCTGAATTATCTGGTTCTTGGCCAAAAAAAAATTGGGTTGTTCGGGGTAGAGTAGAAAGGGCTTTAAAATGTATTATTAATTGGGGCCAGATTATTTTTTGCAACTGTTACTAAGGAAACCTCAATTGCTATAGTAACTGCATATGTTAAACTGGAATCCTATGACTCAACTTCAATTCAGTCACATGGTCTGAGAGCAAAAATCCAAGGAAGAGGAATGTTTCAAAGCGCTTCCATTTTTTTTTTCTTTCCATGTCAAAATATTGTGAAGTGTTGAGTAGCTTGAAAAAGGCATTTTTGGAATTTAGAACATGTCTGATAGGTGGACAAGGGGTCAGTTCCTATTCTAGCTCTGAATTTTCTCCCACATCTCAAGGGCAGGGAGGACCTGTCGAGAAGCCCAAGGGAAACCAGAGCCTCCTCCTCTAATTAGGAAGCACTTAGAGGCTTCTGCCACAATACTGCTCTGGGCAGTGTCACCTTCCTCCTTAGAAAGAGGACAACCCAGCCCCCTTAGTGACCATAGATGTTTTCATCTGTAAAATGAGAACGCTAGTAGTGTCTATCTCATAGGAGTGTTGGAAAGATCAAAGGTCATAATCTACAGAAAATGTTTATAGCACAGAGTCTGGCATATAGTGAACGCTCAATACAGTCTAGCTATTCCCATTCCCTTTTGGTTTCTGTGTCCTGTCCCAAGTTCAAGGCTCACCATTAGATGGCGAACTGTACAGTAAGTAGCCATCTGGCTACTAAAAGTGCTGTCTATGGAAAAGCAGCAGGGCACCACCTGGGAGCTCGTTAGAAAGGCAGACTCTCACACCCCACCCCAGACCTAGAGAATGAGAATCTGCATTTCAACGAGATCCCCAGGTGATCTGTGTGCATTAAGGCCTGAGAAGTCCTGTGCTTGGCTGGGTGATTGAATGGATATCAACGGCAATAAACACAGAGTGAACGAAAAGACGCTAGGGACTGAGACTTGGCTAATCCCCAACAGTGAAATCACCAAGAGGAGGAAAGAATCCAAGGAGAGGCAGGAATAAAGGTGAAGAGAGGCTTCTGGGGGATGCCCTACCTTCAAGAGGAGGCTTGGGCTCAGGCCAGCGAGTGCCTTCTTGCACCTTGGGACACCTAGAGCTGAGGCTGCGCCCTGGCTGAGGGTGTGGCCCTTCCTCCCTGGGCCTCTGATCAAAACATGGAAGAGTTTTTCTAAAAATAATACATTGCTGTGTTTTCGGTGAAGTTTACACAGCAGTTTAGATTCGTATCCAACAATTTCTACACAAAGTTGTTCGCTGACACTGGTTACATTCTTCACAACATTCTCATGAACATTCTCATTATTTCCACTCTGGTTGTTCCATTTCTGTCAACGTAGTCTTCCTGCCCCCTTATATTCGCATCTTTGTTGTAAAGTAATTGCTGACTGTCTGGTATTTAGCCCTGGTGGGGTAGTGGTTAAGAGTTCAGCTGCTAACCAAAAAGGCTGGCATTTCAAATCCAGCAGCCACTCCTTGGAAACCCTATGGGGCAATTCTGCTCTGTCCTATAGGGTCACTATGAGTTGGAATTGACTCAATGGCAATGGCCCTTGGTCTTATATAGGTGATTTTTTTTTTTAATTGTGCTTTAGATGAAGGTTTACAGAGCAAATTAATTTCTCATTAAACAATTAATACACATATTATTTTGTGACGTTGGTTGCTAACCCCAGGACATATCAACACTCTCCCCTTCTCAAACTTTGGTTCCCTTTTACCAGCTTTCCTCTCCCCTCCTGCCTTCTTGTCCTTGCCCCTGGATAGGAGGAGAGTGAAATGGTACCCCAGGCAGAGGGGCAGGTGAGCAAAATCAAGGTTGTCTCTGTGTCATCTTTCAGGGAAAAGCAAGAGTTCAGGTGTGGTGAATGAAGTTAAGATGATTAGCTTTAGCCAGCTTGCGAAGGGCCTGGAGTTTGCACTTGATCCTGACCACCAGTGACTCTCAGGGTGTGATCCGTGGCTCGCAGCATCAGTGCCACCTGGGCATTTGTTAGGGGCTAGTGAAACAGAAATGCTGCAGGTGGGGCCCAGTAACCTACATTTCACAAGCCCTCCGGGTAAGCCTGAGGCACTTTGAAGCTTGGGAAACCACTGGCGTGAGGCCACTGGTAACTCTGGGGACAACAGTTCTGTTAGTGGTGAAAGCAGAAACCAGAGGGTAGAAGTGAGGAGGGGTAGTGGCAGTGAGAGAGTACAGAGAGGGAATCAAACCAAATCCACTGCCATGGAGTCCATTCCAACTCACGGCGACAACTGCAGGGTAGAGCAGAACTGCCCCATAAGGTTTTCAAAGCCCTAAATCTTTACGGAAGCATACTGCCACATCTTTCTCCCAAGGAGCAGCTGGTAGGTTTGAACTGCTGACCTTTTGGTTAGCAGCTGAGCACTTGACCACTACACCACCAGGGGTCCTTAGAGGGAGAGAAACAAGACATTATTCTTCATTTAAGATAAACCAGTTGTCATGAAGTCAATTTCAACTCATGGAGACTCCATGTGTGACAGAGTAGAACTGTGCTCTGTAGAGTTTTCAATGGCTGGGGTTTTGGAAATAGATTGTCAGGTCTTTCTTTCGAGATGCCTCTGAGTGGAGTCCAACTGCCAACCTCTGGTTAGCAGCTGAGTGCATTAATCATTTGCACCAATTAAAGATACAGTAAAACCTGCAAAACCCAGAACCTGTGTAAGGCAGAAACCTGTCAGAGAAGGAAAACGCAAATATTTTCCACTAAAACGAGCAACAGAAATGTGGTAAGACTGCACTCTGTCAAAGGCAGAAAAACAAGGCAGTCTTGTCGAGTTCTGGCTCTCACCAGATCCACTGTTTATGACAAAGATGTTGGGGGGGGGGGCGGCCTGTGGCTTGGACAGGAGAGATTTTTTAAATCGAAGGAAGCAGGTAAGGCAAGAGACTGCGAAAGGATGTAAGAAACTGCCGATGAAGGCCTCCCCATTCTCCGGGAGGAGGTGCAATGGCACCAGCCAGTCAGCCAGTTACTACACTGTGGAATCTCTGCAGCCTTAACATTCTTTGGCTCCCTGCTCGCCTCTCTCCCCACGGTCATGCCCTGTCTCAGCCCCGAATAATCTCTTTTTCAGGCTTTTATAATCAGTCTCCATATGAGTCCCACTACCTTCAGCTTCAGCCACAGCCAGCGAGAGCTTCCTGAACTGCAAACAGGAGCATGTTAGAAATTCGAGGGCAGAACTTTGGTTGTCACATTGAGGGGGGAATCCAGTAAAAGAGCTGCCTTGAAGCTGATTCCAACTCGTGGTGACCCCTTGTGTGTGAGAGTAGAACTGTGTTCCACAGGGTTTTCAATGACTGATTTTCTGGAAGTAGACTGCCAGGCCTTTCTTCCAAGGCACCTCTGGGTGGACTCGAACCTTCAACCTTTCCATTAGCAGCTGAGCGCATTAATTGCTTACACCACTAGGGATTCCTGAGTGAGGATAGAGGAGTGTATTTAATGGACTAGAGCTAAGCACAGATATAAAGCCATATCTGGGGCAGCTCCATGCAACAAAACTCTGCCTTGCATTCTGTATGACTTTCAAATGGCAGTCACTGGGCGGAAAGTCTTTATAATTATCCAAGCCCAGAAACCTAATTTCATATTCCTATATAAACAGATTTTTTAAAACATGGTTTTAATATATGCCATGTAAATTGGGCAAGACTTTGTTTTGTTCAGAATTGCAGCAAGATTTATTCTGGAATTTGGAAAATTCTCTTGGATGGCATTGCTGCTTGTGGCACCCAAGTTCCTGACACAGCAGTGTGCAGTTACGAGTCTGCATGGCCGTGGCAGCATCTGCAGCGTGTCCGCTAGCTGTCGCCTCAGACTCTGTTATTATACCTCTAGTGTAGCTGTTGCACAGCACTTACATGTTGAATACATGATTTTATTATGAACTACTTTCTAAAAATTCCTTTTATTCTACAATTAGGCCATTATATCAGTTTTTTTACAATTAAGTGTGGAGGTGTATTGTCTATGAATTTCATTTCAGAGTAGTTAAGGGAATATCACAATTGTTATAAAAAAGGAGTATATGATCTGAGAGGTCTGCAGGAAAAAAAAAAGTCCTACTTCCTCAGCTTAGGGAATTCTTATTTATACAACAAACTTTTATATAGCGCTTTCTATGTGCTAAGCCCTATTCTAAGCACTTTACAAATATTTACTATTTGGTCCTCACTAACTCTATGAAAGGAATAGATGCCATTATTACCCCCAATTTTATAGATAAAGACACTTGCCCAAGGTCACACAGCTAATAAGTATCTAATAAGTGTCACTGAGCTGGGTGGGATTCAGACCCAGACCGTCTGGCTCCGAGAGTCCCTGCTTTTAACCATTACTTACATGCATGTGAAAGCTGGACAATGAAAAACGAGGATCAGAAGAACTGATGCGTTGGAACTGTGGTGTCCACGAAAAAATACAACCAGAATGTTCCTTAGCAGTGAGGATGGCAAGAATTCAACTTACTTTGGAAACATCATCAGGAACGACCAATTGCTTAAAAAGGACATCACGTTTGGTAAAGCAGAGGATCAGTGAAAATGAGGGAAATCCTCCATGACATGGACTGACGCGATAGCCACAACCACGGACCCAAACACGCCAGTGGTCATGGAGACAGTACAGGACTGGGCAATGTCTCATTCTGTTACACACAAGGTCACCGTGAGTTGGCATCGGCTCAACAGCAACTAACAGCAACAACATGGTGACTCCCCAGGCTTCTGTGTACACAAGGGGCTCTGCTGGCTACTGCCCACCGCCCTGGGTGTGAACCCCTCCCAGACCCCATGCTTCCGTCACATCGAAATAAACACACTGCTTCTTCCCTTCCCGTCTTCCATTATTCACCCTCTTCTCGGTGCTGAAATGCCCTATTCCTCCTCCTCCCCCCACCCCAGCCCTATTCCCTCCTAATGCCTGTAGTCCATACCTCCTTGTGCTTGGCTCTGCCACCACACCTGTAACCCTTTACCACACTTCTCTGCTCCCAGCCCCACTTCCTCCTTCAGACAGCCCTCCAGGCAGGACCTGCAACACATCCATCTCTGCACCTTAGCGCCCAGCCCAGACACCTGCACAGAGGAGGTGTTAAAACATGTTTGCAGAAGGGACAGGGAGGTGGGACAAGGGAAAAAGGGCAACAGTTAGGATGAGGTGGGAACAGGTAATTCGGGGTAACCGAGACACACCCTGCCCTGTCTCACCTGTCTGCAGACAGGGCAGTAACCCTGCTCATTGACTCCAGTAACAGACATACCTGGTGTCACCATGACAACAAGGCTTCAGGAGAAGGGGGAGGGCTGGGGACTCCTATGAGGGCTCTTGTGCTCATAAGCCATCTTTGAGCAGAGAGCAGGCAGAAGCCACAGCGGATGGAGGAAAGGAGAACTCAAGGTTCTCCTGAAAGCCAGCAGAAGGGGTAAGGCAGCCAGTCCACCTGCTGGCCTGTGACAGGGAGAGTCAGCGTTCACATGCCCTGGATTCACAAATGTCAAAGAAAAAGCCCTACACTCTCCCAATCTGCCAGGTCAGCAATAAGAAATAGAAGAAAACTGATTTGGCCACATCTAGAGGGTATAAAATATTCATCCTGCCTACCTATCAGTGAAATCCCAGCAGAATACAACCTCTGACAAGTCGGCTTTCTACCACCGGAGGCTGTCCTTCTGGAAGCTTATTCATTGCTTTGTCAATTTTAATATGAGATATTTAATAGCCAGACCAAGTGATGGCTGTAAACATTTGGAAAAATGAGTGCTGACATTTTCCTTATTGCCTCTGTATTTAGGGAAATGTAATTGGAGGGTGGTCTGGGTGCTAAATAAAATCAGAGGGAAGCAACAACGCTTCAAAATTGAAAAAGCAAAAAAATAAAAATAAAAGGGGAACGAACTGATTAAGAACTAAAAATCGAATAGGTTGGACTGGCTTAAAGTCTGGCCAAAGTGCCCCTTGGGGGTCACACCACACAATCAATGGGAGTAAGACTAAGCTAAATCAACAACAAAATGCAAGTGACGACGTTCCTACAAGATTTCCTTAGGGAAGTGTGCAGAGAGAATGGGAAGCATGCACACAGAATGAACGGTCAATAACAGATCCACAGCAAGTCTGGTGTGCGAGCCAACCAGAGGTGTTTCTGATGAAGGCAATGTCCACTGAGTGGTCAGGGTCAGCAGGTAGCCCAGGCAGGGACTGGTCTGGGGCACAGAGCACAGATGACATCACAGCAGCGGAAGGCTGATGATAAATGGGCCAGTGTGGGCGAGTCAACAGTCCCTGGGTTTCTATTTGATTCTGTTAGAGTTAAAAACATTCGTTAAAAAAAAAAAAAAAGGGGGTGGATAGGGGCTATTCCTATGGAAAATAACAGTGAATCCACGTTTGGAGGGGCAAGGTGTACAAACAGAGGAGAAAGAAGCCGGCACTGGCTTTGTGCTCTGGTGTCCTCAAGACTTACAGCCATTTTGTGGGAGAAGTTACAAGAAAAAGGAGACAGAAGAGACACAAATTAAGCCCCAACACAATTAGCAAACTGTGTCTCAATGAACTTCCACTTGTGACCCTCTTCTTCCAAAACACAAATTTAAGATTTGCTAAAAGGGGTCCTGGTGGCATACTGGTTAAGAACTCGGCTGCTAACCAAAAGGTCGAGTTCAAATCCATCTTGAAAACCCTACAGGGCAGTTCTACTCTGTCCTACAGGGTCACTATAGTTGGAATGGATTCGACAGCAGTGGGTTTTGGGTTTTGGTTTTTTTAAAAGGGGTCAGGATACCAGAAAGATGACAGACTAAATAAAAGTGCGTGTACCAAAAAAGATTGCTGAGAAGAAAAACAAGTAATTATCTGGAGAACACTGTAATATAATAATTAAGAGCTTGGACTCTGGAGCCCAACTGCCTGCCTGGATTTGAATGCTGGCTCTGCCACTTGCCATGGATCCTTGAGCAATTTATTTAACTTCTGCCTCAGTGTCCTCACCTGTAAAGTAGGGTGAAACAGTGTCCCTCATGGTGTTGCATGGATTAAGAGTTAAGTAAATCAAAACCAAAACCAAACTGTCGCCCATTAAGCCAATTCCAACTCACAGAAACCCTATGGGCAGAGTAGAACTGACCCCTAGGGTTGCCAAGGTTGTAATTTTTAGGTGGCACATTGCTTAAAAGCTACAGCTGCTAACCAAAACGTCGGCAGTTTGAATTCACCAGCTGCTCCTTGAAAACCCTATGGGGCAGTTCTACTCTGTCCTATAGGATCGCTATGAGTCGAAATCAACTGGGCAGCAAAGGGTTTGGGTTTTTTTTTTTTTTTTTGGTTAATCTGTATGGAAGCAGACTGCCACATTTTTCTTCCATGGAGCAGCTGGTGGGCTCGAACTGCCAACCTTTCAGTTAGCAGCCAAGCTCTTAACCACTGCGCCATTGTATTAAAGCATTCAGGATGGGAATGGGCATGCAGAAAGTACTCAATAAATACTACTACTACTACCGACAAGATAAGACCATGCTGAGAGTCCTCTACATCAGCTGTCTACAAAGAGAAACCTCTTCCATAAGTGAGGCCACGAACTGCACACAGAAAGAATAATTTCTGATTACGTGGCCTTAAAAAAGGCCAACATCTCCCTTTTGCTCACTCTAATTGCTTTTTAATAAGGCAGACTTGGTTCAAATCCCAACCTCCCCACTCATTATTTATCTGACTTTAGCTAGTCAGACCCTCTCTGAGCCTGTTACTCCATTTATAAAATGGGAAGACCATACCTTCCTCCCCAGGCTGCAGTGAAGATTAGATGAGATAACCTACACCTAGTGTCTAGTACAGCCTCCAGCATGTAGTCAGCCCTCAAGAGATGTATTTTTCCACTTCTGCTTCCCCCAGATAAAAGCACCAGTACCAACCACAGTGTGTATGAAAAAGAGTAAAAACAGGCATGAAGCTCTTTGGAAAATATTAAGTGCTAAATACATAAATATTTAATAAAGGCGAGATAGTAACACTTAAGGGGATGCACTCTCACTGTGCCTCAGCCACTCCCTGGGAGCCACAGGGGCAGCCTCAAGCACCTACTTCACCCCAGAGGGCCCTGGATATGCATTACTGCCACACCTTTAAGAGAGGTCTCATAACAGCCCGCTGACAGTGTTTCTTGTAACTCTCCTGTGCCAACAACTGGAAGCTCCCACTTTACAGTGAAAATATAAACAGAAACGCCTCATTTTAGGCCACAGAGGACAGTCCTCATCACAACTACCACAGCTTTCACCAGACTGAGTCCAGCACAAGTAGATGGTGCCCGGCTACCACCACCGACTGCTCTGGCGGGGATCACAGTAGAGGGTTCCAGGCAGAGCTGGAGAAAAATGTAGAACAAAATTTAACTCTCATACACACACAGACACACACAAAAGACCAGATTTACTGGTCTGACAGAGACGGGAGAAACACCGAGAGTGTGGTCCCCGGACACCCTTTTAACTCAGTAGTGCAGTCATTCCTGAGATTCACCCTTCAGCCAAAGATTGGACAGACCCATAAAACAAAATGAGACTAAATGGGCACACCAGCCCCGAGGCAAAGATGAGACGGCAGGAGGGGACAGGGAAGCTGGTAACGGGAAACCCGAGGTTGAGAAGGGGAGAGTGTCAACATGTTGTGGGGTTGGCAACCGATGTCACAAAACAGTATGTGTATTAGCTGTTTAATGAGAAACTAATTTGCTCTGTAAACCTTCATCGAAAGCACAATTCAAAAAAAAAAAAAAAAAGACAGTCCTCAGAGCAGATCTTGGGTGTCCCAACTCTCCAGTTACTCTTTCTACCCACGAGGCAACAATATGGTATAACTGAAAATGTAGACATATGCACTTCGGAGAGACCTGGGCTCCAATCTCTTTTTCTACTTAACTAGCTGGTTTGCCTCAGTCAAGGCTCCTAACCACTCAGCCTGGTTTCCTCATTAGCAAAAAGGGGATATGAACTCTATACCATTAGATTACTGCATGAATTTAAAAAGAAATCGTAAGTAAACTATGAAGAATAAAGCCCAGCACCCAAGACGAACTGAATATATTTTGTCCCTTTCCCCTTTAGTAATACCATAAATTAACCAGAATCCAAATAACCAGAACCATCAATGAACTAATTCCTTATTCATCCACTAGACTCCCCCGTCTTGGATTCTAAATAGTAACAGAAACAAAGATCAGGGGTTTTCTGAAAAAGGCAACGTCAGGCAAGGTCTTGGGGTCAGTGCTTCTTCTGCCTTCTACAGTGGCAAACCCATGTGACTGGCACTGCGGCTCGGAATGCTGACCTTGTTGGTCAGAGGAAGCAACAAAAAGGTGCAATTACAACCATTATGTTCCACTCAATGAGGCAGGCAAGTGGGTACCCTCAGCATTTTTCACAACAAGGGTTCACACAAAATGGGGTCTCTGCTTACCCATCAATTAACCTGAAAATCCACTTAACCACACCAGTCTCTTCCCTGAGCATCCTGTCAGTTCAGGTTCGGGCTCTAACTGGCCAAGGGAACAGAGTCATTATTTACACTCACAGCTCACCTATTCCAAACTCTGGTCCAGAACAGGACTTCTGTTGTGGAGTTAGAAGAGGTGAAGGATAAACTCAGCAATTATCTTCATTTAACTCTACATTGCGGAAAACAACGTTGCAACCCTGAGATGGTCAAGACAAGGTTGGGCACTAACCATGGCTGTTAGAGGGCAGAAAGCTTTTTGGCAAGGCGGTCAAACCATCTTCGCAAAGTGGGTGGGTCAGAGAGTCAGAAAAGAGTCTGCAAAGTTACCTCCCACCCAACCCACACTATTCATTGTGTTGTACCTCCTCTCTTCTGTGTGTGGCCCGGGCTCCACCCTCCATCAGCTTCCAACCCAGCAGGAGACACAGAAGGCTGCAAGGGCAGCATGAACTTAACAGCTCACCTGTGTTAGGGGAAGAGCCTGATGAAGGTGAGTGTTGGCAGAAAACCCCAGTGACTTATGCTGACAAAATTAGTGCATCCTTATCTCCGTTTTTGTATTGAAGGCTAACAATGCATTATCAACTGCTCTGAGAGGGACTAAGCCTCAATGGGAAGAGGAAACTCAAGCTCAGAACACCTGGGCAGGGCCTGGGTCAAGAAAATAGCATTGGGAAAAGGCAGACAAGGGTTATCCCATTTATTAGCTATGTGACCTTGGGCAAGTCACTTAGCCTCTCCTAGGGCTACTGTGAAATTCCAATAAAGTACCCGACCCTAAGCACCTAGTGCAGAGCAGGTGTTTGCTAAGTGCCTATTACGTGCCCTCTCCTCTCTGAGTTTCCCTGTCTGTAAATAGGGAACAATAATGACTCTTTGGCATAATTGTTGTGAGGATTATAGTAGATGAGGTTAAGTAAAGAGAAACCGGCTGGGACACTTACAAATATCAATTCCATGTCTTAACATTAACGCACACACATGCACATGTACACACGATACACACGTAGGCTGCGGGATTACTCTAGGCTGAAGACGTCTCAAAGATATGACAACTAAATGTAATGTGTAATTCCTGATTGGATCCTGATTTGGGAGGGAAAAAAAAAAAGTATAAAGGACAATATTCCGGACAACTAGGAAAATACAGGTAATAGTACTACGTAGTTGTCAGTTGCCCTCCAGTCGATTCTGACTCATGGCGACCCCAGGTGTGCAGAGCAGAACTGCACTCCATAGAGTTCGAGGCTGTGACCTTTCGGAAGCAGATCGCTGGGGCTGTCTTCCAAGGCACCTCCGGGATGGTTCAAAACTGCCACTCTTTCAGCTAGTATCTGAGCACTTAATCATTTGCACCTCCGATGGTACTATAAAAAACCTGTTGCCATCGAATTGATTCCAACTCATAGCAACCCTGCAGGACAGAGCAGAACTGCTCCACAGGGTTTCCAAGGAGTGGCTGGTGGATTCGAACTGCCGACCTTTTGGTTAGCAGCCGAGCTCTTAACGACTGTGCCACCAGGGCTCCAATGGTACTGTAATAATGTTAACTTGCCAGAGTATGATGATAATATTGTAGTTAGTAAGAGAACATCCTTGTTCTTAGGAGCTACAGACTGCAGTGTTTAGGGGAAGCATCACTGATGTCATGGAGCCCGGGTGGTGCAGTGATTAAAGTGCTTGACTGCTAACTGAGAGGTCGGCAGTTCGAAATCACCAGCGGCTCCGCAGGAGAAAGATGTAGCAGTCTGCTTCCGTAGAGATTGACAGCCTTGGAAACCCTATGGGGTCACCATGAGTTGGAATCAACTCAACAGCACTGAGTTTTGGTTTTGGTCATTGATGTCTGCACCTTATTCTCGAAAGGTTCAACAACAACAACAAAAATACACACAAAGGGAGAAAACATATGTGATAAGATGTTAACCATTGGTCGTTAAGGACAGGGTTCACTGTACAACTAATTCTTGCAATTTCCTACAGACTTGAAATTTCTCAAAATAAAAAGCAACTCCGGAAGCTGGATACATGCACTTTCTTCTCTCCGCAGATTTTATCACCCAGCATAAGTGCACGGGCCTACAGATCCCAGAGCGACCCTGAGCCCACAGCACTCACCTGGCTGCAGCACCCTGATCTCTAGCAAGTTGGAGGTTCTTTCCGCCAGCCGTGTCCAGGTGTTGTTGTAGTTCTTCCGCCACAGTTCTGCCACACACTGGTACTTGCCCGCCTCCGTGTCACTGGCTCGGCTAATGCTCAGGCGCACGTTGTTGCTGGATTCAGCTTTCTCGATGGCAGTTCGGGTTCGGAAGCTGGAGGACCTGTCTCCCCACTGGACCCCTCCATCCCGAGTGAACGTCACCAGGTCATGGAACTCCACGGTGCCCACTGGCTGGAACCGCCACGTCACTGACACAGGGACCCGGGCCGGGTAATGAGGTTTGATGATGCACTGTAAGTCAAATGATTCGCTGTAGGTCACCCCCGGCGTACGTGAGATGGCTGTGACCGCAAAGCCCGTTTCTGGAGGGAGAAGAAAGAGGTTCAAACCAGAGGAGGCACTTGGCCTCCTCAGGGCAGTGTGATGACATCAGTGATGGGCTACAGAATAAAGCAGACCCAGCAGGACAAAGGCTAGCAGGTTTCTCTTTTTGGCTCTTTCTTTTGATACACAGAGTCCCATGGATGGTGCAAAAGGTTACAGGCTCGACTACTAATGAAAACGTTGGCAGTCTGAAGTCCGGGGACCATTATTCCCACTCTGACACACATGGGGTCTCCATGAGTCAGAATCAACTTGACTGGCAACTGATTATTCCCACCTCACCTGAGGGCACTACCTGCTAAAGATCAGTCCCTCCTGCTTAGGCCCCTCACTGCCTCTCCTCTGGATTTCCTGAGGAAAGTGGGAAAGGCAGGGGTGGACTGTCCAACAGGCAGGTAATCGTGGTGCTTAAACCTGTGAAATTGTTCACTATCGATTAGTAAGTAAGCTTGTGTTTACCTTGCTTACTGAGTCATCCACCCCTGTCAAGGACTGTAAATTTGAAAAAGAGGCTTTGATTTTGTAGGAAGGTGCTGTGGTGGGGGAGAGACAGGTGCCAGCTATACCTAGAAGCAGAATATTTGATGTGGTGAAAAAATGTGAAATGGTTCACTACAGATGATCTGGTAAGCAAGGTAAGCACCGTGCTTATCTTGCCTATTGGATAATCTGCTCCTGCTCAAAGCCAAGGTTCTGTAGTCTCAGCGGGCTGTGGGTCTCTCAATATTCCTCACTGAACTGGCAGCTTCACTAACCCCTAAAACTGAGTCCTCCGTATTAGTCTCTCAGAGTTCCTTCAGTCTTGAAATACTACTTAAAAATATTACTACACTGATTATAATCATAAAACAAATAGCCGGTATTTACTGAGTAATATCTATGTGCCAGGTATGGTGCCAACTGCTTGTTTTCACTACACTTTATTCAATCCTCAAAACGACCAACGACCTTGTAGGCAGGTATGTTTGGTATCCCCCCTCCCTTTTTTTAACAGATGAAGAAACTGAAGCACAGAGAAGTTAAATAAATTGCCTGATATCAAACTGCTAGTAAATAACAGAATCAGGCTTCGAACCCATGTGTAACTGATTCCAAAGCACACCTTTAACCATGGGCATTAACAGGCTGCTCCACCCATGAGGAGCATAACATAGTGGTTAAGAGCATAGACTCTGGAACCTGCCGCCTGACTTAAACACTTACTAGCTGTGTGACATTGAGCAAGCTACCTAACTTCTCTATGCCTCAGTTTTCCCATCTGTCCAATGGGTTCTTATGAAGATTAAATTAATTTGTAAAATAGAATAGCAGGCACATGATGTATACTACATTTTGTTAAATATACACTTTGTTAAAGACAATAGACATAGAGGAAAGTACTTTAAACTCTGTAGGTAAAGGACTATGCTTTATATGGGGAGGTATACCAGCAAAGAGTAGGCATGGTCTGCTGAAAACTCTGGATCGTCAACTTGGATTTTATAAGCTATCTTTATGTATCTAAAAATAATTTTCTTAAGACACAGAGGCCCATCCTTTACATTAAGTGGTTGTGATGGTCACTTGTGAGTCAAGGTGGTCGAAGTGGCACCATGAGGGTGCATCTGGGCATGGTTACTTGTTGTCATTAGAGTGGCGCAGCACAGAACCTTGGAGGACAGACCTGCACCCTGGCGTTCCTGGTCTCCACATCAAACAAGGGCCAGAGAGCTTCTCAGAGCTCGTGACCATGTCCAGGCCTGACACAGCCTTTACCAGGATGACATACCACAGGGCACACAGCAACAGAGCTGCCTGACTGAATAAGCACCATTGCCCTTGTGTACTGGAAGCACCTTCTCACCTATTATCTCAGCTGGTCACCTTGTCACTGCTACCTCCCTGCTAGCGGATCCATACCTAATTGGGTGTGTGGATACTTAGAAAGAAAAGGCAATCTTCCACTGGGTTGCCCTAATACCTTTTGCTCTCCCACCCCCATGAGGCTACCCTGATTTTGGCGTTAGCCTGAAGCATCCCAGAGGTGGAGAACAGGTGGGCAGAGCCAGGTGCCAAGGATCCCAAGACAGAGTTTCTTATGACCTCTGGCTGTGGAAATATCCAGACACATAAAACCAAAACCAAACCTGAACTCTTTGCTGTTGAGTCAATTCCGACTCAGAGCGACCCTACAGGACAGAGCAGAACTGCCCCACAGGGTTTCTGAGGAGTGGCCGGTGGATTTGAACTGCCAACCTTTTAGTTAGCAGCCGAGCTCTTAAGCACTGCGCCACCAGGGCTTCTCCAGACACACAGTGAGTATGAAAACAATCAGGGGATAACCGGACCCAGGAAAATTCCTTCTAGAGAAATAATCCTGACTAACTCTAACTGCTCCTGAGACATTCCTAACCTTACAGGGTGGAAAAAAACTACCACCACTGGACACCCAGAACATTCATCCTAAGTTCTGTTTCCACAGGTCCACACTGGTGCTGAGTATAGTTATACAGATTGAGCTATCAGGAAACCTAATCACCAGATGAAGTTTCTAGAGACAGAAATTGGAGCTGTATGATTACTGCAATCATTGGGATTAAGCCTTTAGGAAGTAAATGTAATTCTAATCTCATAGGGGGAAGAAAACAGAGGACTCTGTCTAGGGCAAAACCAGCCTGGGCTGCCATCTTTCCTATATCTGAGAGCACCACATCACCCCACCCATGAAGGAAGCAGGGTTACACACACCCCGGAAGCCACAGTTTCCTAATAAATACAAAGACCTAACATGAAGAGTTATTTTCTCAGCAAAGTAGCAGAACGGTCTTTTAAAACTTAATATACTGATTATATTAGACAGATAAATGTTGACAGAAGCTTCTTTAACCACCCCTGAGAAGCAAATCTAATGTTCTTTGGTTTTGGCAAATCGCAAGGTATCTTCTAATTTCATCCTAATGAGGAAATGACTTTCTTAAGTAGGGGCCCTCTAGATGAGTAGACTAAAAACAGAGGTTTTGGAAAGAAAAAAAAAAAAATTAAGACAAACTGCTGGTTTCCTGGGTTGAGACTATGGGTTTGTCATTTAAAAACTGCAGCCTCAGGCAAATTATTTAACCTCTTTCAGTTCCAGTTTCCTTGTCAAACAGGGGTATCTACTCCTTGGCTGCATGAGGATTCAATGGTAGTTACGTTTAAGAGCTTTGACTCAGCCAGAGTAACCAAAAACCCACTGCCGTTGAGTCGAGATTCCGACCCATAGCGACCCTACAGGACAGACTAGAACTGCCCCATAGAGTTTCCAGGGAGCGCCTGGAGGATTTGAACTGCCAACCTCTTGGTTAGCAGCCGTAGCACTTAACCACTACGTCACCAGGGTTTCCCAGCCAGAGTAAGCACTATCTAAACGGCAATTGTGGTTTTCCGCCCCTCTGCCCTGCTCTGAACTGCTTCAGGTGGGTTGGGCTTCCGGGCAGCACCGGCAAAGACCTGGGGACCAGAGAGAGAGAGCGAAGCTGCGATACTTGATCCCTTGGCTCCCTCCCTTCCAGACCACAGTTTTGGAGGTGACCACGCGCCTCTACTTGGGGCTACAGCTCCTGCTGGGCAGCCTTGCTCCTCTGCCCTTTTTTTTCTTCTTCCAGTTTTTGTCAAGTGGATCCTAATGCATGGTGACTCCATGTGTGTCAGAGCACAACAGTGCTCCATAGAGTTTTCAGTGGCTGATTTTTCAGGAGATCACCAGGCCTTTCTTGTGAGGCACTTCTGGGTAGACTTGACACTCTAACTTTTTGGTTAGCAGCCACACATTAACTGTTTGCCGCACCTAGGGACTCTGCTCCTCTGGCTACAGTTTTTTACCTTGACCCCCTACCCTACCCAGGCCTAGAAGTGGTAACAGCTTCCAGCTCTTGCTAGTCCCTGGTGCCCCACCATCCGCTGTTGGCTGCCTTAACCCCGCCCACACGTTCACAGAGTCCCTTCAATTAAACCTTTTTTAAGCTGCCACCTGTTTTCTACCAGGACTCTGACTAATAGAAGTCAGGGTGAAGTTCTTGACATGGAGCAGTCTCCATCATGGTCTCACCAACAGGCTGCCTGCCAGATGCTTACCGAGAGCCGTGATAGAGACGGGCGTGCTGGCCCGGCGCTCCCCGACGATCTGCCACTCGCCGTCCACCGCCCGCACCCATTCAGTCACGTGGCATTCATACTGGCCCTCGTCCTCCTTCCTGCTGTTGAAGATACCCAGAATGAACGAGTTGGGTTGCACCTGCTCCATCTGGACGCCCCCAAAGCTGCTGCGCTCCCAGTAGGACGCGCCTGGCTGCACAGTGCCATCCCGGTCCAGCCACATGATATTGCTGCGGCGGTTCTGCCTGTCCACGAGCTGCCAGATGACGGAGAAACGGCCCTGCTGCCTGCCCGCCGTGCGGATGCTGCAAGAGAAGTGCAGGTTCTCGCCCTCCAGGATGACGCTGGCATTGCTGGCCACCTCCATGGAGATGCTGCTCTCTGGGGAGAGGGAGAGAGTGGCAAGGTGGGGGCTTTATGGTCTTCACGGCACCCTCCCCACAGGTATAAAAGGAAGATGGGGCAAATTTAATCTCATTTAGGTACTATGAACCTCAGAGAGTAAAAAGCATTCTGATGCTTGATGTTGCAAGTCCTGGTGGTCCTGGGCACTGTTTCCTGGGATTTGGCTCTGGTAATCTAGGAACCTCTTTGCTGTGTGCAAGGATTGGGATATGACAAGGTTCTAAAACTTGAGGCTGAATCGGAATCAAAGAAAACGTAACACAGTGATATTACATTGAGGACATAAAACAATCTATCGGCTAAATCTATTTGGCTGGAGTTCAGGACTTTTCAACTTCCATTTTTAGTAAATTGAGTAATATCAAAATTCTACTTCATCTCCGCCTTCCCACCACTCAAAGCAATGGCAGTCAAATAAAAGCTGTATCCATAACAGGCCACTTGATTCCTTCAGGGCAATACTGGAAAGTAGGAACAAATGATGAAGTATTTAGAAGATAAAGTGTGCTTGAGTATGAGTTATAATGGAGCCCAGATGGTCGAGTTTTGCAGAGTACATGGGCAGAGAACGTTCATCCTTTCATTAACAGAGAGGAATAAACCAAGGCCGGTGCCTTGTCATCCCTCATTTGGCTGCCTGTCTGCAGTCAGCCCTGGGGCTGGCTCCCTTGTTTTCTACTGGAAACATTCTGCCAATCAAAGTATGGGGTAAGGGTTCCACTAACTTTACTGCCTCCATCTAGTCTTTGCCACTCATTAGCTAGAAGAACTCACTCAGTCAAATTATTTAACTCTACGTGTCTCAACTTCTTCTGTAAGGTAGGGAGAGTGCTGCTTATATTGTGAAGTTTTTAAAAGATTAAAATGTGAGACAATGTACATAGATCACATGCAGATTTTCAAAAACTGGTCGACATCATATTGAATTAATTTTACTATTCCCAGTAACTATTTTTACAAAATAGATACTCTGATCTATTTTAATTATGCATACAATATTCTGTACAGTTATTTATATTAAGTTCAAAAAGCCCCCAAGTCTTAACGCAAAGAACGATAAGTAATTTGACTCCAATCTTTAGGGGACCCCCCACATGAAACACATATGATCATTTTAAACCAATCAATTAAATCAAATCACAGATGAAGAGGCATACCCAGTTACCAAGGGGAAACACACACATATCGATGTGCCTGAATTAATCTTCTCTCCCCTGGATTTCCCCCACAAGCAGAAACAGACAAAGGGGAGGACTCAGCCTGAGCAGTTAGCTCTTTTGAGAGTGAGTATGCCCGCTACCTGTTCTGGATTTGCTTGTTTCAAGTGAAGAAAAAGTCTGGACAAGGTGGGGAATAGCCATTTCCCCAGGAAGGTAAGCTCCCCAGGAGTCACAGCAGGATGTTTTGGAGATGCTGGGCTCCTAACTGGTCACAGGTACAGCACTAGCGGTTAAATGTGGGGATTTGGAGATGGGCAGACCTGGGTTCTAGGCCCAGGTCTACTCTTTCCTAACTCGGTCATCTTGAGATTCTTACTTACCCTATACCCTATCTCTCGGGCAAAAGGAGACAGTAATAGTTCCTACATTAAGAGAATTAGATGGGGTAATTATTTTTTATCATCATCATTAATAATATTCCCCTTTCAGGTACAGACTCATCCCCCCTGCTATCAGTTCAGAGGATGGGGTTAAATGTGGCAACTTCGGCATCAACGGAAAAAAATCCCTTTGCTTGCCTTCAGCAGAGAACGACTTGTAGGACACCACTCCCGCTCCTTCCTGTCACCCCAAATGACTCTTCTATAAGCCCTGACTTGTTTATCATGAGGGCTGTTGCTTGGGGCTCTGTTGCTCAAACACGCCTGGAAAAACTGGGTAGTTAACAGTATGGACCTCTGAGAAGAAAAGTCCTTCCGGCAGTCCAGGCAGAAGCAAAAGCAGACCTGGTATTGTCTTGCCCATTGAAATTATTTATAAGAGCTCCCAGGCCTAAGAAGAGGCAGCTGACAATTTAAAACTGTCTGGATTAAGTAAAAACTAGGACAGAACTAATCAGAATCTGAGTGCATGCTCGCAAATGAAATTTCAAATCAGGAGGGTGACGGTGCAGCATAGGCCAGGCGCAGAGCAGTGGGTTTGGAGTTAGAAGCAAAGGGTGCTAAGGCAATGCAGGCTCGACCACTAACTGAATAAGTCACTCAATCACTTCCCTATACAGAGCTCTGGCTTCGTCATTCATAGAATGCATACAACGCTGGCCTCTACAGGGATCTGAGGGATGAGAGTGGAGGAGGAGATGATGTATGCAAAAGCACTTTGGGCTCTTTGGAGCAAAGGCACCATTAAAATCCAAGGCATAATCACCATTACCAATGTGATCATTGTTCTTTGGTAGACTTACCCAAGTGGCCTTGGGGCAGGATCTGGTGGTGCTGGGGGACTTTAACTACCCAGTTATCTGCTGGAAAAGCAATATAGCAGGCCACAGATCATCAAACAAGTTCTTGGAAGGGTTTGGGGGAAATCTCTTAATACAAAAGGTATAAGAAGTAAACAGCGTGGCTGCCCTTCCCTGTTCCTTACAAAACAATGAGGAATTAGTTGCAGATTTAAAAGTAGAGAGGTTGTGGTTAGGGCAAGCATGGACTGACAGGAGAAGTAGTCAGGAGAGTGAGCATTCAACTCAACAATTTCAATTCTACAAATACTCAGCAAGCACCTACTTTATGCAAAGCCCCATGCTAGGCAAGGCAGGGAAAGAGTCAAAGAAACAAAAAGATTGTAAGATAATTAGGAGTCTTTTTTTTTAAAGCCATGAAAGAACATAATCTTGTTCATGAGAAAAGAAGAAAGAGTGGCAAGGCCCCAATGTCTATTTTTTTCTTCGAGTTTGAAGAGAAGTATTTTTAAAATGTAAAAGTGTAAATAAAAATGTCAAGGAAATCATTAGGAGACTAAGAGAAAGAGCAGTCTGAGGAGTTGAGAAAAAGTTAAAGGTTAGTTCATCGTCTTGTTTAAAGTAAGGGCATTGTAAGTTGTTTTTTTTTTCCCTCTCTATTAAAAACAGAACTATGAGGTAAATCAGATATTAGAGGAACATTCTGTTACCATGGGTGATTAAACACAACATGAGCAAACAGGTAGTCTCTGGAGTTCCCGGCAATGGCAGTTACCCACCCAGACAGGCCAGCTTACATGGAGGCAGGGGGCCCCCTACGCAGCCCTGGAAGTCAGCTAAGCTTCAAAGTCCATGCTCCAGGAAGACTTGCCAGAGCCTAGTCACTGACTTTTAAAAACATTTCAATAGAGAAGAGATGATTAGGGATATGTCAAACTTTATACCCCAAAACACCAGACAGCAAATGCTTCTGAATAAGGCACTTTATGATTTAAAATCCTCCCATAAAAGACCAACTCTCCTTAAGTGAGATCTCTAGATAGGTGTCTACCCACTTCTTCTGGGACTGAATTGCCATCCAGGAGAAAACAATGTTCCTGGATTCCTGGTTTTCCTCCAAGCTGAGCTGGAGCAGGGATCAGCTGAGGTCCAACTCCAGCCTGCAAACACACCCCTGAAGCTCTGCTTATAAATGCGGGGTAGGGTGGGGTGGTTGCTGCTAAGTTGATTAAACCTTTGGGTTCCACCTGCACCCCACCCTCAACACCAGAGTTACTCTTCTCTATCCCCTACTGCACTCATAAGATGCTAGCTGTTGAACCAGGAAGCAGGAGCAGCAGAAGAAAGCAGCCCATCTCTCTACTTACTGAGCGGGAGGACTATGATGGGGATGTTCTTGGGACGCTTGCTCTCCTTGTCAATGAACTTCCCAGTGACCGTTTTCTCCTGCTCAGTCACACGGCAGTTGTATTTCCCACTATCTTCCTGGCGGAGGTGGTAGATCTTCAGCACAAAGACACTGTCGCTCTCTTTGGCCACTTTAAGCTGTCCCCTGGCTTCCCGGTGGGCGAATTCACTGTTGAGGACCGGCACAGCGTTGGGCCCCACACTGGCAATGAGTGAGCTGTTGAAGGCCCAGGAGATGGCAAAGTAACGGTCGGGAATGCTCTGAGCCTCCAGGATGCACCTGAACTCCGCCGGCTCCCCGACCGTGTACAGGCGCTTCTCCGTTTCCAGCCGCACAGCAAACTCTTTGTCTGGGAACACATGTAACAAAACAGATGCGCTCTGGGTGAATCGAACCGTGTCAGCAAATCCCCACAACCCGTGCTCTTCTTCACAAAGCTACCTACAGGTATCACAGCACTCGTCTTAGAGGGAAAAAAACCAACTCAGACCCAGTAATCTGAGGCCCCGAGAAAACTGCAAATACCACAGACAGAATTCCAAGGTTTATTCAGGTAGCTATAGATCCAGACAGTCTTAGGAGTTTATTACCCCTACCACAGCCAATGGGGCTCTGTTTTAAACTTTTAAGGCCCTAGACTGGACTACTGAAGGTCAGTAAGGAACTCTGTGTGTTGTTAGTTGCTGTTGAGTCAATTCCGACTCACACGACCCTGTGTGATAGAGTAGAATTGCCCCATAGGGTTTTCTAAGCTGTGATTTTTATGGGAGTAGATGGCCAGGTCTATCTCCTGCAGAGCCGTTGGGTGGGTTTGAACTGTCAGTCTTTCAGTTAGCTGCCAAGTGCTTAACCACTGTGCCACCAGGGCTCCTTATGGAATTCCTAACATCCCTTATATTGTAGATCACTAGCATCTAACCCTGGTATACACCCTCTCCCAGATCTCCATTTTTTGAAAGACAAAATCACAGAGAAGCCTGGGTGGTGACCCCAATCCTAATACTCAAATTTGAGTAATCCAAATACTCAGAGATGAATATATTCAAATACTCTCACTACCCCCATGTGAATACTAAAAATAAGGAACAGATAAGAAAATTTTGTCACCCTTTGCCTGGATGAAGGAAGTCCTTGGGTGGTGTAAACAGTTAACAAACTCAGCTGCTAACTGAAAGACTGGAAGACCGAGTCTACCCAGAGGCACTGTGGAAGAAAGGCCTCGTGATCTTCTACCAAAAAAAAAAAAATCAGCCATTGAAAACCTTTTGGGGCACAGTTCTACTCTGACACAAATGGGGCTGTCATGAGTCAGAATCGACTTTATGACAAACGGTTTGGACTAGATGAACAAACCTACTTGGGACTATGCACGTTACCTGCTAGATACTGGCTCTCTGGTCAACCAAATTACAGTAATTTATCACCCAACATGAGTAATGGAAAAGTACCTCTTCCATGTAAATTCTGCTGAAGACACGCAAGAGGCGCCCTAGACCTCAAACCTTCCCATTTCCTCACAGGCAGGCTGTGGCTTTCTTCTCCTGGCAGCTAAAGCCTCTTCTTATTTCATGAGAGTTCCTACCCATTCTCTCAGCTTGGTAAACCCTTCATGTTCCCAGGCTGAAGACAAAAGAATTACAATGTACGACCCCCTTTTCTGCACAGCAACTTGCTTCTTGGTCATACCCAGTCAATTAAATCTCTAGAAATTGATGCATGCTTTTTCCAATACCCCCTCACTCCTCGGCTCACTGAAATCTGGCTTCTGGCCCTTCTCCCACATGTCACTGAACTAGCAAATGTTACCAGCAATCCTTCCCCACCCCCTCACTCCCTTACTGTCACAACCACAGGCTTTTCTTAAACCCTGTCCTATGGGTTTCATCTGGCCCTGCTCTTTCCCTTGGGTTCCATAATACCCTCCCTCCTGCTTCGCCTCTTTCTTTCCTGACTATTGTCTCTCTCTCTCTCTCTGGAAGAACCTGGTCCTCCAACCACTTCTTACTGTTGCCGTTATCTTGGGCTCTTCTCTATTTTTACCCTATTGGTTTTTCCTGGGCCCTTCATCACTCCCCAGTTCAGCGCCTAACTGAGCTCCAGAGCCCTTTGTCCCATTCCCATGACACAATGGGTGTTTCACATATTGAGCTTCTTCCTCTACAAGAGTTTGCTTAAAGGATGGACTACCCGATGAAAAATTTAAAATATAAAAGTCAGTCAACGCTGCCACTACTTGGGGAGGCAGAGGCTTTCAAGCAGGGCTCTGCACTTCCTCATTTGCCTTTCTACATCTCCCTCTCCCCCAGTTCAAGGAGCCACTCATGGGCCCCACCCTCAGGGTTCAGGGCCAGAGGGACTCCTCCTTCCACATGCTCTCCATCTTCCGCTTCTAGTATCCATCGTCTGCTTTCCAGACCATTGCCACTGACCTAGTCCTGGCCTTATGGGTTCCTTCCTGTACTATAATGTCCTAGGAGCCCTGAGAGTGTAACATTTAAGCACTCGGCTCCTAATAGAAAGGTTGGCTGTTTGAACCCACCCAGAGGCTCCAAGGGAGAAAGACCTGGTGATCTGCTCCTATAAAGATTACAGCCTAGAAAACCCTGTGGGGCAATTCTACTCTGTCACACAGGGTCGCTATGATTCAGAATCGACTCGACAACACCTAACAGCAGCACAATGTCCTACCTTGTCTCTACTTCAGACGTGGTCTGTTGAATCAGCCTCCAGGTAACCTCCTTTTTCCTTCCCTTTTCAACTTCTGCTTAAAAATCTCTACACTCTACCCCAACTGTCTGCAGCAGTGGTTTTCAAACTTGCTTTGTCGTTAGAGGGAGGAACAGGGCTTTCTTTTTTCAGATAAAATCTTTTTTTTTTTTTTAATTTTGAAATGATTTATTTTACTCAGCACACAAGCTCAGTATTTAAAGCAAGATAGATCTGATTTTATAATCTTTTTGCCATTTTAACTTTCATTGATTCAACAAATACTTAAGTACCTACTCTATTTCAGATACCATTCTGGGTGCTGGGAAGCCAACACCGAGCAAAGCAGCCTTAAATCAATAATCCTTAGGGAGAACATGTTCTAACCAGGTTTATTTGGCCTTTTTACCATGTTAAGCAGTCTTTGAGACTGTTCCATAAATAATACCTAATTTAAATTGATAGTTATTAATAACTCATAATAAAAGCTCACGATAACAGTTCATCACATAGGCATTTTTTTATAGTTGAAGTTTACCTCGGATTTGTAGTTTTAAATACGTTTGATTTGTTATCTGTGTTAGTAAACAAATTTGTTTTGATTTTCTTTTAGCAGAATTTTTCGTAAATAGATTTTCATAACTAAAACTCTACAAGCTAAATTTGAAAGCGAATTTAAGCATGCTTTCAAATTTGTTACTTTAGGTGTTTAATTTTCATTTTTAAACAGGTTTTTAAATACAGTCTCTTTAGGTATACAGAAGAGAAGCAGAAGAAAATGGGATTGTTATGGATGCTTCAAAATGAAGGCATTACCCATGCAGTTAAAGGCATTATGGGACATGAGGTCTGCAATTACTTCTGGAAAGTCGACGTTCGCAATAACTGGGAAAGTAAGCTGTCGTTATTAATATATTTTAAACAGATAACATCTTTTGATGCCCAATATATAAAAGGTTTGGTTGAAGCAAGGGTGGAACCCTTAGGCCCTCATACACCTTCCCCACCACTCTATGGGGTGCATACACACCCCACATGAATCCTCCCATGCACTTTTAAGGGGCTCCTAAGGTTCCATGAAGAACAGTTTGAAAACTTTTGGTCCAAAAGAGTCAGAGGCAAGCTCCATGTCACAGCGTATGGGGCTCCAGGCTACCTTCCCTTTCTCTTCCCATCATGCATGCCCAGAACTCAACAACCTTCTCCATGCTGGCCAAACAACTGTATCCCTTTACATTTCTCCTCCCGATGTCTCATCAAGCTTGAAGCTTAGCTTAAGCCACCAAACTTGGTTGGTTTTCCTGGACTTGTCTTAACAACTATCCCACCTGGGTAAAACTTATTGTTGCCACGGCACTCCATTATTTACTGCGATCCCAGAGCACTTCATACACAATGCAATCATAGCACTTGGCATACTCCACTTAGTCACTGGCTTTCACATCCACATATTTCCCAGTGTAGGGACCAAATATTGGAGCTCCCCAATGCCCATCACCACGGCCACCGTGCTGTAGAGACTCACTATGTGTTTACTGAAATGAACTACGAGAAGCGCAGAATCTGGGATGCAAACACTGAGCCTGAAAAGCACAGGGACACGGAGTGAAGTCATCAACTTTTTTTCTTTTCTTTTGGTTTTAGCAGAAACTTTGCTGGCTTACTTCGGACACATTTAAATGAAAAATGTAAAAAGTCCTAATTTCAAATTATTAAGATTATAATAAAGAAGAGTAATTGATGTAACCTAATTCAAAAGCATTAGGACTCAATATTTGAAGCCGACCTTAAAACCATCCAGGATCGAGAAAGCTAAATACGAAATGAAGTCCCTTCCAGAGGTTTCCTAGTATTGGAAGATCCAGAAGCTTCTAAATTCTCTGGGCCCTGCAGAACAAAGTACCCATTCAGGAGCCCCACCCCTCTTGTAAAAGCCATTAGCTATCCAGAGAATCATATCTGCCTTATTCTCTCTAGAGCTGTGCGTGACAAATTACAGCAGCATAAGAATCACCTGAGAAGCATACTAGAAATTCAGCTTCCCAGGCCCCACCCCAGGAACCACTGCTCTAGAATAAATGATAGACCCACAAGAGGCAGAAGAACTATGCAATGACCAAGACAGCTGACTGCAGCAAGTGGGATAGAGGGTGGGTGGGTCAAGAAAGAGGTCCTGTAGGACAGAACCCACCTGTACCTCAGGCTTCCGCAGCTCATTGCCCATAAACCACAATACCACTTTCCTGGGCAACTGCAGCGCCTCACCAGGGACGAGTCTCAACACAAGCAAAGGCTCTCAGGCCACTTACTCACCCTGATGACGGCACCAACAACCACCCTCCAACCAAACAAGGGGACCAAAGCCCATGCAAGAAATCTGTTCCCCAGCCCAGCTAAGGCAGCCAGCTAGTTGTTAGTCCCAATCTGGAGCCTGGCTGGACTTGGAAGTCTAGAGCGTGGACTCTCAAGATCTTGGGAGAATAATACAAGAGAGTCAGGGAGATGCTGCTAATACTTTTCTCCAGCTCTAAACAAGTCACTCAGCCTGCTCAGAGAACTCCCTTTCCAGGTCTTTCACTTGACAAAACATTGACACTGAACCTGGTACTCTCTAGTCTGGCCTCATCAACACACCCTGTGACTCTCTCTGGGGACACCACGCAGCAATCTGAATTGAGGAGCCTCACCTGTAAAATGAGAATACTGCCATCTACATACCTCACAGAGCTTCTGAAGGGATCGGTGAAGTAACACGTGACAAAGCATTCTGGAAATTATGTTGTCAGGTGCTGCGAGCTGATTCCGACCCTATATAACAGAGTAGAACTGCCCCATATGGTTTCCTAGGCTTTTGTAATCTTTATAGGAGCAGATTGCCAGGTCTTTCTCCCACAGAGCTGGATGGGTTTGAACCACCAACCTTTTGGTTAGCAGCCAAGTGCTTAACTGTTGCACCACCAGGGCTCCTTTAGGAAATTATAAAGCACCACAAAAACTTATTACACATAGAAATAACATTAATTTGTGCTGAGAAGTTTTTCTTTGTAAATTGTGTGTTCCTCATTTTCATAGTAGTTGAATTTTTTTTTTTTGCTCAGTCGTTATGTTTATCTTGGTTTTTATTTTGAAGCATGGAATTGTTAAAGCTCTTTGTGGTTACCTTAATATTTACCCCTATTTTTTAAGTAAAAACCTAACTTATATCACCCTATATTCCCTTGGTTTCCTCTCCATATGGAAGATCTATGCCTCCTGTATTTAGTCAGAAATAATACTAATTTAACCCCAAATTTGTCTACTTCATAATTTTTTGTCTATGAGGGACGGCTCATAATCCCAAATGTCTTGTACAAATGGAGCAGGAATGGTACCTGAAGAATGCAGACCCCATCAAGGAAGGGGGGCCACTGTGTAAGTGGGAATGGGAACTCAGAGTCATCGATACAGATGGCTTTATGTAATATCTCCAATTTTTTAAAAAGATGGTTAACTAATTCAAGAAAATGTAAAATACCATGCAGGTCATAGAAAACATGTCTGTAGGCAGGATTCAGTCTGTGTGGCACTTCTCTGTGACTCACCAGACAGCTAGGTCTTAGGATACCTACCCCCTCTACGTCCCTTAGCTTCCTTTGGCCCTTGGGCAGGACCATCTTTAACTTCACGTGAAAGCCTATTGTACTGTAGACATCGCCAATGTCCACCCTTGCCACCCAGTACATAGGGACAAGAGGCTCAGAGAGACTGACCAGTAGGTTGGACGTTGACCACGGTTCCCTCGGAACGCTTTCGGGTCATGGCATACCACGATCCATCTGGATCCTGGATCCACTCGGTGGCCTCACAGTAGAACTCGCCCTGGTCAGAGGGCTGCAGGTGGAAGACGGTGAGGCGGAATGTGGTCCTCCCCAGCTTGTCCAGCCGCACCTCCCCGAGGCTCTGCCTCTGGGCATATTCACTGCTGGAGTGCAGCACAAAGTCTCGGCTTAGGGAAATGACCTCCACGGACTTCTCGCTGCCTCTCTGCCGGAGCCAAGACACAGATAGGTGGCTGTGCTGGAACGTCTCAGTGGCCACCTCACAACTCAGTTCCAGAGGGTCCTGCTCCACTTTGTGCAAAGTTTGGGGTATGGCGGTGGTCTGCAGAGTGTCGGGGATCACTGCAACAGCAACAAAGAAATGTCCCAAGAACGCACTGTCACAAAATCACAGAATCTTAGGACTTACAGGGGACAGAGCACTCATTCCAAGCAGATTCATGGGTACTGTGGCCTTAACAGGGTCAGCCTTTAACAATTAAAGCAAGGCCACAGACAACTCCACATGGTACATACACCAAAAGAATTTTCTGTTCAACTTTGGAATATATTTTTGGTACTTACCTGTTTGGTATTTTAGTAACACTCCCATAAAATGTGGGTTGTATTTCATTTTACATAATAAACAAATTTTCTGAAAATACTATACAAGGTAATTTTCTTTTAGGTCAAATAAGATTTTGTTGTTGATTTTGGTATAGCTTTGAACTATTTTAATTTCTCTTCTGTTATGGATTGAATTGTGTCCCCCCAAATATGTGTTGGAATCCTAACCCCTATGCCAGGATGTGATCCTGTGTGAGAATAAGGTTTTCTTTGTTACATTAATGGAGCCATATCAGTGTAGGGTGTATCCTAAACCTAATCACTTCTGAGTTATAAAAAGAGCAGATAAGACACAGAAGAAAGCAAAAACAGGGTGAAGAAGATGATTCCAGGTGAAGATCGCCAGGGAACCGAGGAATACAGGGGCTACAGGAGTTGAAAGAGACAAGAATCTTCCTCCAGAGCCGACGGACAGAGAGCTTTCCCTTACAGCCAGTGCCCTGACTTTGGACTAAAAACTTCAAGAACTGTGAGAAAATAAATTTCTAAAGTCACCCACTTGTGGTATTTCTGTTATAGCAGCACTAGGAAACTAAGAAAACTTCTGATTGATGTTCAGATGGAAATGGCTCCTGGAACTTATAGCTTTATGTTTCTATAACTTCCTTGTCTCCTCACTTTCCCTCCCCCATCCTCCAACTTACTTCAGCAATGCAACTCTAGGAAAGTTTTTTTTTTTTTTTTTTCAATGTATGGTAGAGGGAAGAATCATCATCCCCTATTTGTAAGTAAGTTTGAATTTCATACAATTCATCTGTCAAAGTGGTCCACACTGGAAGGAAGATGTAGTATGGAGACCTGATGAGGTAAGTGAAAGAGATTTCCCTGTGTTCTCTTGGTCAGAATTTTACTCTGATCCTTACATCTTTCTGGAGGTAAAACAGCAACACCTCTCTGACTGATGAGGGCAACTCAATTACGATTAGTGTGTGCTTGCTCACTGGATTCATATCTGGATTGGGTGAAATAATGAATTGTTTGGGCCTTAAAGGCCTCCTGTTGGGATGATCTTAAAAGCTTCCTATTGAGATGCCAATTTGTCAGGGAAAAGAAAATTAAACAAAGGACAGTGCTTGTGTTAATAAAAGAACTGTCAATACCCCTTCGTGGCCCTCAAGTTAATTGTGACAAGAAGAACTTGAAATTAAGACTTGGGCAGAAAAATAGAACAGCTTCGTTATTTTTAAATTTTCACTTCGGCGAGCACAGTGGCAAAGCTCCCCACTGCCTCTCCCTCATGCTTCCGCCTTCCTTAGGGAAGCACCAAGGTCAAGGGCAACAGCTAGCTCGCAATTCCTTATTCATGGTGCCAAAGGACCTACTAACGCAGTCGAGGTCTGGGCAAGGACCTGCAGCCACATTCCTGCCCCACCCACGTCAAAGCCTGTTCCAAGGATGTCGTCTATCTTCCACCTAATGTCATACACTTCATCTCTCTCGTCATTTCTTCAGTTCATCTACCACAAATGCCCTTGCCTTATACTTTCATAGACCCTTTCACCAGCCCGAGGGTTAGCCTTCCCTGAAATTCTTAACATCTACAGTTGGTCCTTTTTAAGTTTCGACCTCACTCTTCGATAATTTACAAGTTAACACACAAATGCTGCCCACTTTGTGCTGTGCTGTTGACCTCTAAAACATCTGGGAAGTTTTTGTGTTTTTTTTAAGTCAAGCACATGGTATAGAACCAAGTGACACAGAAAGAGCCCCGGCCATGTGACAACAGTGTCTCCTTACCCACTAGGTTCATCTTGGCACTGTAACTCCCAAAGAATTGGTCGTCTGGGCTGGGCGTGTGGCATTCATACTCCCCCACGTCCCGGGCCTGGAGAT
Source organism: Loxodonta africana (assembly GCF_030014295.1). Taxonomy (NCBI): domain Eukaryota; kingdom Metazoa; phylum Chordata; class Mammalia; order Proboscidea; family Elephantidae; genus Loxodonta; species Loxodonta africana. Next base: position 158,718,067 of record NC_087344.1, on the reverse strand, counting down.
CTGTGATATGCAGTAAGGCTGAGTTTTCCTGGACTCTCTCCACGTAGATCTTTCCACTGCGCACACGCTGGGTATAGATGGCATACGGGAAGGAAGAGTCCGTGGTGCTGACGATCTGTACCTCGCGCTCTGGGGCGGAGGGCAGGTAAATGGACCACTGGAAATTCTGCACGGAACGCCCCTGGTAGCCACTCACGTTGCACCAGATGGTGATGTGGGAGCCCTCTGTGCGGTACAAGGGTCCTTCCTGGACGGTGACCTGCCATTGTGCTGATACTACACCTGCAGGCAGAGAGGCACACACAACACACTCGCTTACTTCTCAGACCAAAATGCAAGATAGGCAGCAACCTTCAAGGGGTGTATTATTATTGTGACATGATAATAATACAAAGAGCTTACTGGCCCTTTCAGAGGTGCTCGGTGATTTACAAATACTAATTAAAACACTCGGTGGTAAAACACCATCCCTAATTTACATATATGGGAATTTGATAGTACAAGGGTGTGTTTTCCTTACTTGTTCAATGGCTGACCCTTGGGAAAATAATTTAGTCCCTCGGTTTGTCATTTATGTGGCAGTTTTATATCTATTAATGCTGTTTATATAGTTTTTAATAAAATGAACAGGAAAAGTAGAATCCTTGGCACGATTTCACAGGGAAACAAAAGCAACCGTCTTCCAGTCTGGCTGAAATGAAACCGTTCCTTCCTCCGCAGAGGGCTGGCGGAGACTGGGGCCCTGTTTCTGGTACTGCACCCTCCGTTTTCACATGTGGGCCCCCCCCCCGACTCCACACCATCCTGAGGACATTCCCAGGCTCCTCTTCCCTATCAGCAGAGGCAGAGCTAAGCTCCTGCAGGCTGAGCCCACACCACCTGACTGAGGGAACCGAAGCAGAGCCCTGGTGCTCGATCCCACACACTGACAACGGGCAAATCTGCCACAAGGACAGTCTGGCTGCCCTTGAGCTCACAGCTCTGATTCACCCACTGGCCCCCCGCCTTCTGACTGGGATGTGGTTCTCCAATGGTCACTCTGCTGCCTTCTCTGTGTCCTTCATAACATGGTGTCTATCCCCTTGCAGACCAAGGAGGGGGGTCTAAAATAGGATGAATTTCATTTCTCGTTCCAGGCCAGCACAACATGGATCATGCCTGACCCACTCAAAAGGTGGCAGGGGACACACTCCTTTGTCTTCCCCCTGGGTAGGAGCAGAGCACAGCAGAGAGAACAACTGTCTGATAGAAAGAGCAGGTGAACTCTAGCTGCAGCTCTGCCGTGAATTAGAATTGGCAGTGTCCTCTTCGGCAAAGAGCTTTTCATCTCTGGACCTTGACCTCACCCATAAAATGATTTAGAAAAAGGCTTTAAAATTCCTTGGTGGCACGAACAGGTAAGCTCTCAACTACTGAACGGTTGTTGGTTCAAGTCTACCCAAAAGCACTTCAGAAGAAAGGCCTAGCAATCTACTTCTGAAAGACCACAGACATTAAAAACCCTATGGAGGAACTTCTAAGTCACTTGGTAAAATAATTCTATTAAGAAAACATTCTGCATCCCACTTTGAAATGTGGCGTCTGGGGTCTTAAATGCTAATAAGCGGCCATCTAAGATGCATCAATTGGTCTCAACCCACCTGGATCGAAGGAGAATGAAGAACACCAAGGTCACACGATAACTATGAGCCCAAGAGACAGAAAGGGCCACGTGAACCAGAGACTTACATCATCCTGAGACCAGAAGAACTAGTTGGTGCCCGGCCACAATCGATGACTGCCCTGACAGGGAGCACAACAGAGAACTCCTGAGGGAGCAGGAGATCAGTGGGATGCAGACCCCAAATTCTCATAAAAAGACCAGACTTAATGGTCTGACTGAGACTAGAGGAATCCCAGTGGTCATGGTCCCCAAACCTTCTGTTGGCCCAGGACAGGAACCATTCCTGAAGCCAACTCTTCAGACATCGAAGGGACTGGACAGTGGGTGGGAGAGAGATGCTGACGAAGAGTGAGCTACTTGTATCAGGTGGACACTTGAGACTGTGTTGGCATCTCCTGTCTGGAGGGGAGATAGGAGGGTAGAGAGGGTTAGAAACTGGCAAAATCGTCAAGAAGGAGAGACTGGAAGGAGGGAGCAGGCTGACTCATTAGGGGGAGAGTAAGTGGGAGTATAGAGTAAGGTGTATATAAGCTTATATGTGACAGACTGACTTGATTTGTAAACTTTCACTTAAAGCACAATAAAAATTATTAAAAAAAAAAAACAAACCCTATGGAGTACAGTTCTACTCTGACACGCATGAGGAAGCCATGAATCCAAATTCACTCAATGGCAACTGGTTGTTTTTGTTTTTTTTTAAGAAGGCTTTGGAGTGGATTGGTTTGTGTTCCAATGCTGGCTTTGTCACTAGCTGTGCCTTTGGACAACTTACTTAACCTCTCCGAGCCTCAGCTTCCTTAACTGTAAGGTGAGGATGATAATGTGTGCCTCAAAGAGTTATTATAAAGATTGAATAATGTCTGTAAAGCCCCCAGTGCAGGGCCCCGCCCACAAGTAGTCCTCAATAAAGATCCCTTCTGGTTGGAACATTCTGTATCTCTGGATCCAGAGAAGACAGGTCTTGGCCCGTGATCACTCAAGGACATTTCAATGGCCTCTTGATAATGACACCATCTCTCAGCTCACAGCTGCAGCCCACCTCCCTGGAAGCTCCCTCTTCTCCCCAAAAAGGGGAATCGCAGCTGCCCCAGCATAAACCTATCTGAAGTGGAGCCAGCTGGTGAACAGCCGGGACTACTGAAACATCAGTGGCACACAGCTCTAAGCTCAGCTGGGTGGTGGTTGTGTCTCAAAGCCAGCTGATCTAATCTGCAAGATGAGGGACCTCAAAGAAGGCTGAAGGGAAGACAAGTGGAGCTGGGGTCTTCCTTTGAGGTACTACTGCTAACCCTTGGATGCACAGTGCAATCACCTGGAGGACTTTACAAGCTCACAGTGCCTGGGTCCCACCCCAGTGTAACTGGTCAGGGGTGCAGCCTGCACATTACCAGTTACTGCTGAGTGTCAAGTCAATTCTGACACATGGTGACCCCTTGTGTTGCAGAGTAAAACAGCATTCCATTGAGTTTTCAAGCCTGGACATGAGGGTATTTAAAAACTCCCTAGGTGATTCTAATACAGGCGTCTCTACCCACATGGTGCCAGTCAGGTGCCCAAATAAAACAACATACGGTCCAATGGTTAAGTGGTTGGTTGCTAACTGAAAGGTTGGCAATTCAAATGCACCCAGTGGCTCAACGGGAGAAAGACCTGGCGATCTGCTTCCATAAAGATTACAGCCAAGAAAACCTCATGGGCCAGTTCTACTCTGTCACATGGGGTCACTATGAGCTGAAATAGACTCGACGGCACCTAACAACAACAGTATCGTCCTAACTTCAGCTTTCAGATCCTCAATAGTGGAAGCCTCTCCCTTCTTCAAAGACTACACTGATTAGGTTCAAGAAAGTTTGATCCTCCTCTAGCCTTCTGATGGGCAGAAGAAAGCAGCTGAGATCCAGCAGATGCTGGCTGTTGTGACGCAATAATGAGCTTAACAAGAGAGCCTTCTATTTACACACCTTACAAAAGCACTTGATCAGTAGATAACACACATTTTACCTCTGGAAGGTAAACAGCGTCAAGTAGCTTGAGTGAGCCAGAGCCTGAACCAAGCAAACCTGTTACCTTCGAGACAATTCTGACTCATAACAACCCAACAGGACAGGGCAGAGCTGCCACATAGGGTTTCCAATGTTGTAAATCCTTGTGGAAGCTGACTGCCATATCTTTCTCCTGAGGGGCAGCTGATGGATTCAAACCACCGACCTTTCAGTTAGCAGCCGAGCTCTTGACCACTACACCACAGGACTCCTTTGAGAGGAGTCAGGGCATCAGGATCAGAAAAACTTGCCCAAACCTTAAGACAGTTATAAACAGTCCTGACAAATAAATACAGGTTTCCCCTGCTATCCAAAAATAGAGCATTCCTGTGAAAACGTTCGTAAGCTGAAATGTCGTAAAGCAAAGAAGCAATTATCATTAATTTATATATGGCAAAAATTTTTAAGAGTTCCCAGACCCAAAAAATAACCTACCAAATCATACCAAATACCATGCAAAACCTAAAATAACACTAACATATAGTAAAGGTACGGATGATACGATAAATACACAGCCTATATAAACTAGAAGTACATAGGTACAATGTAGTTTCACTCTTGATGCTCAGGGTGCACGATGGCTGTTTTAACAGCTGGCAGCAAAACAAATGCTAAACGCTATTTCTGCTTTTCATCTTTTTTCGTAAAAACAAAAATCCTCTTCATATTCCTTTCAGTTAGCGGTAACAGGCACTAAGGCAGGCCTTTCGTAAAAGTGAAGAGGCATAAAGGGAACTTTTGAAAAGTGAGGGATACCTGTACTTTTTGGACTTGAACCACACATATTCACACATTTCACTGCACCTGTTTATTAAATATCGCCATAATTTCCTACCCTCCTCCAAAGGGCCTTTGACCACTGAAAATAACGCTGCTCATAGGAAGTGGACCTGATCATAGAAATAAAAGTTAACTTTCTTCTCAGCTGTTTAATTCCCCCAGCCGCACCCACTCTCCTCATTTGGTTCTGAGTCACTGCTGCCTTCCCACAGGTCTCTCTCCCAACCCTGAGGAATCTGTCCCCCAACCCTGAGGAATCTGTCCCCCACCCCTTTCACCTTCTTCCACAGCCTAGAAAGGAAGGCTTCTCCCAGGCAAGGATAAAGTTTTTGTGAATTTTTTTTTCTTCCTTTGGGCATTCCTGTACTCTTTGAATTACTTTGCAGTAAGTATTGATCAGTAATTTAAGAAGAAAATATTTAAAATGTACATAATATAATGTTCCCAGGGTGGTACAAATGGTTAATGTGCTCAGCTGCTAACAGAAAGGTTTGAGGTTCAAGTCCACCCAGAGGTGTCATGGAAGGAAGGTGTGGAGACCTACTTCTGAAAAATGAGCCACGGAGCTATGGAGCACACTTCTACCCTGACACACACGAGGGCACCATGAGTCAGAATCAGCTGGACAGGGGCTGGTTACCTGTACCTATAGCTCTGAAAAAGGACTAGAAAGAAACACTGGTTACAGGGTTACAAGTGATTCTTATTTTCTCCTTTATATTTTACTCCACCCCTCCTCTCTCAGTCCTCTGCAATGAGTATGCACTACATTTCCTATTAGAAAAAAATTAACCCCAAATAAAAAGAATACGTCTGCTTTATAAAATTTAAATACTAGAGAAAGGCAAAAAAAAAAAAAGGAAACATACCAGCTACAATCTGATCACCCCGTGATAACTCTTACCATTTTGGTATCTATCTGGTCTTTTTTTTCCTAGGCATATATACCTTTTTAGTTGAAATTGAAAAAATGGGATTATACTGTATATACTGTCTCATAACTTGATTTTTTTCACTTAACATACCTTTAATATTATTTCATGTTATTAGGTATTCTCCTACAAAATCTTTCAATATATAACAGGGCTTGGTAAACTTTTTCTGTAAAGGACTATACCGTAAATATTTTAGGCTTTGCGGGCCGTGCAGTCTCTGTGGAAACTACCCGGCTCTGCCATTGTAGCACAAAAACAGCCATGGGCCATACATAAATGAGAAGCATGGCTATGTTCCAATAAAACACTACTAACAAACACTAAAATTTGAATTTCAAATAATTTTCACATGTCACAAAATATCCTTTCAATTTTTTTTTCAACCATTTGAAAATGTAAAAACCAAGCTTTGCTCTTGCTGTCCATACAAAAATAAGAGGCTGATGAGATTTGGTCCATGGGCTGTACCTTGCTGACCCCTGCCATAACCCGTTGCCGTCAAGTCGATTCCGATTCATAGCAACCCTATAGGATAGGGTAGAACTGCCTCATAGAGTTTCCAAGGACACCTGGTGGATTCGAACTGCCAACCTCTTGGTTAGCAGCAGCGGTAGCTCTTCACCACTACGCCACCAGGGTTTCCAACCCCCGCCATACAGTCCCATAATTTGTGTAACCAATTTTCCTAACTGGTCCTCTATCTTCTTCTCTCTGTCTCTCTTCACCCACTCTTTTTGCTGTTATAAACAACAATGCCCAGAATATCCTTGAAGCCAGAATTTTGTACGTTTCAATGAACATTTGCTTAGTGGCATTCCTAGCATTCTTCCAGCCACATTTCCACAAGGGGAATCAATGCCAGCCCCACCTCTCCTCCTGGAGGCACGTGCCTAACAGAGCATTTGTTCTCATTCCCAGCTCTGGGATCTCAAGGAAGATTCTGCCTGTGCTGCTCCACCTTCTCAACAGTCTTGCCCACTGTAGCTTCAGGTACATATTATTCCCTGAACTGAACTACCTCTCAACAGCTTTTTTCCTCCAAGCTGTCCGCATTTGACAGCCACTGTCTTCATCTGGAAGAGTGTTTCTAAACTCGTTGTGGAGATTCACAAACACGTCAGTACACTTAAGGCTCCAAGAAGTCAAATCTAGGAAAGAAGCCTACTGATTTTGTTTAAGGCTTAAACAAATTTATTTGTAGGCTAAACTTTTCCCTTAGACTTCTGCTCACATCCCTTAAATGGGTTTCTCTTGGCATCAGTCTGGGAAGTGCTGGTAGATTTTTTTTTTTTAATTGTTTTAGGTGAAACTTTATAGCGCAAATTTAGCATCTCATTCAAAATTTATACACAAATTGTTTTGTGACATTGGTTGTAATCCCTGCAATGAGTCAGCATTCTCCCTCTTTCCCTTATACCCCGGGTTCCCCATGTCCATTCGTCCCGTTTTCCTGTCCCTTCCTGCCTTCTCATCTTTGCTTTTGGGCAGGTATTGCCCATTAGGTCTCCTATACTTGACTGAACTAAGAAGCATGTTCCTCACATGTTTTATAGGCCTGTCTAATCTTTGGCTGAAAGGTGGACTTCAGCAGTGGCTTCAGTTCTGAGTTAGCAAGGTGTCCAGGAGCCATAGTTTCGGGAGTCTCTCCAGTCTCTGTCAGACCAGTAAGTCTGGTCTTTTTTTGTGAATTTGAATTTTGTCCTACATTTTTCTCTCACTCTGTACAGGACCCTCTATTGCGATCCCTGTCAGAGTGGTCAGTGGTGGTAACTGGGCACCATCTATCTCTTCTGGGCTCAGGCTGGTAGAGGTTGTGGTTCATGTAGTCTAGTCCATTGGTCCTTTAGACTGATATTTTCCTTGTGCCTTTGGCTTTCTTCGTTCTTCTTCGCTCTGAACTCGATGGGACCGATAGATGTATTTTACACGGCTGCTCACAAGCTTTTAAGACCCCAGATGCTACTCACCAAAGCAGGATGTAGAACATTTTCTTTATAAACCATGTTATGCCAATTGACCTGGATGTCCCCTGAGACCATGGTTCCCAGCCTTCAGCCCCTGTATCTCAGTCCCTCAGGTGTTTAGATATGTCTTGGAAGCTTCTATGACTTTGCCGTGGTTGAGTTGTGCTGACTTCCTCTAAACTGTGTGTTGTCTTTACCTTCACCAAAGTTACCACTTGTCTACTACCTAGTTAGTGATTTCCTCTGTTCACCTCTCCTCCCTTGTAACCATCAAAGATTTTTTTTTTCTCTGTGTAAACCTTTCCCTGAGTCTTTATAATAGTGGTCTCATACAATATTTGTCCTTTTGTGACTGACCTTTTTCACTCAGCAAAATGTCCTCTAAATTCATCCATGTTGTGAGATGTTTCACAGATTCATCACTGTTCTTCATTGTTGTGTAGTATCCCATTGTGCGTATGTACCATAATTTGTTTATCCACTCATCTATTTATGAGCACTTAGGTTGCTTCCATCTTTTTTGCTATTGTGAATAATGCTGCAATGAACACGAGTGTGGATGTCTCAGTCATCTAGTGCTGCTATAACAGAAGGACCGCAAGTGGATGGCTTTAACAAAGAGAAATTTATTTCTTCACAGTCAAACAGTCCATATTCAGGGCATCGGCTCCAGGGGAAGGTTTTCTCTTTCTGTCAGCCTTCTCATCAGTCTTTCCCCAAACTAGGAGCTACTCCACGCAGGGAGCCAGGTCCAAAGAACACGCTCTGCTCCTGGCACTGCTTTCTTGGTGGTATGAGGTACCCCCCTCTGCTCCCTTCCCTTTCCTTTTTATCTCTTGAGAGATAAAGGTGGTGCAGGCCACATCCCAGGGAAACTCCTTTTACATCGGATCAGGGATGTGACCCGGGTAAAAAAAAAAAAAAGGGTGTTATAATCCTACGCTAATCCTCTCTGACATAAAATTACAATCACAAAATGGAGGACAACCACGCAATACTGGGAATCACGGCCTAACCAAGTTGACACATATTTTGGGGGGACACAATTCAATCCATGACGGTGGATATGTCTATTTGTGTGATGGTGCTTATTTCTATAGAATATATCCCAAGGAATGGGACTACTGGATCATATGGTATTTCTATTTCTAGCTTTTTAAGGAGGCGACATATCGTTTTCCATAATGGCTGTACCATTTTGCATTCCCACCAGCCATGCATAAGAGTTCCAATCTCCCTGCAACCTCTCCAACACTTATTTTCTCTTTTTTTGACTTGTGTCAGTAATGCTGGTGTGAAACGGTATCTCATTGTAGTTTTGACTTGCATTTCTCTATTGACTAAAATGATCACAAGCATTTCCTCATGTGTCTGTTAGGTGTCTAAATGACTTCTTTGGTGAAGTATCTGTTCATATCTTTTGCTCATTTTTTAATTGGATTATTTGTCTTTTTGTTATTGAGGTGTTGAAGTATTCTATAGATTTTAAAGATTAGACACTTGTCAAATATGTTGTAGCCAAAAGTTTTTTTCCCAGTCTGTAGGTTTTACTCTTCTGGTGAAATCTTTTGATGAGCATACATGTTTAATTTTTAGGAGCTCCCAGTTATCTATCTTCTGGTGTTTGTACATTGTTAGTCATGGCTGGTATTGAATTTATGCCATGTATTTGGACCCCAAAGACCAAAGAAGAATTGACGCCTTTGAACTGTGGTGTTGGCGGAGAATATTGAGTATACCACGGACTGCCAAAAGAATGAACAAATCTGTCTTGGAAGAAGTATAGCCAGAATGCTCCTTAGAAGGATGGTGAGACTATGTCTCACATACTTGGACTTGTTATCAGGAGGAACCAGGCCCTGGAGAAGAACCGCATACTTGGTAGAGGGTCGGCAAAAATGAGGAAGACCCTCAACAAGATGGACTGACACAGTGGCTACAACAATGGGCTCAAGCATAAAAAGGAATGTATGGATGGCACAAGGCTGGACAGTGTTTCGTTCTGCTGTTCACAGGGTCGCTATGAGATGGGACCAACAATGGTACCTAACAACAGCAAAGTGTTGTCCCTAATTTTTCTTTAATGATCTTTATCATTTTAGGTTTTACATTTAGGTCTTCGTTTGATACATTTTGAATTAGTTTTTGTGTATGGTGTGAGGTATGGGTCCTGTTTCTTTTTTTACAGATGGACATCCAGTTTTGCCAGCACCATTTGTTAAAAGACTGTCTTTTCCCCATTTAATGGACTTTGGTCCTTTGTCAAAGATCAGCTGACCATAGGCAGATGGATTTACATCTGGGTTCTCGATTCCGTTCCATTGGTCTACGTGTCTGTCATTGGACCAGTACCAGGCTGTTTTGACTACCGTAGCTGTATAGCAGGTTCTGAGATCAGGTGGTATAAGGCCTCCTATTTTGTTCTTTTTCTTTCATAATGCTTTGCTTATCCGGGGCCTCTTTCCTTCCCATACAATGTTGGTAATTAGCTTTTCCAACTCAATAAAGAATGCTGTTGGTATTTGGATCAGGGCTATGTTGTAACCGTTTATTGCTTTGGGTAGGACTGACATTTTCACAATGTTGAGTCTTCCTATCCATAAGCATGGTATGTTTTTCCATTTATGTAGGCCTCTCTTGATTTCTTGCAATAGTGTTTTGTAGTTTTCTTTGTATAGGTTTTTTTAAGTCCGTTAAAATGTTAGATAGGAATGGTGATGAAGAGCATCCTTGTCTTGTTCCCGTTCTGAGGGGGAATGCTTTCAGTTTCTCTCCGTTGAGAATGACGCTGGCTGTTGGTTTTGTATAGGTGCCCTTTATTATGTTGAGGAATTTCCCTTCTATTCCTATTTAATTGAGATTTTTAATCAGAAATGGGTGTTGGACTTTTATCAAATGCCTTTTCTGTGTCATTGATTGAGATGATCATGTAATTCTTCTGTTCTATTTCTGTGCTGGATTACACTGATTTTCTAATGTTGAATGATATTTGCACACATGGTATGAATCCCACTTGGTCGTGGTGTATTATTATTTTTCTTATATGACACTGAATTGTATTGGCTAGAATTTTGTTGAGAATTTCTGCACCTATATTCATGAAAGCTATTGGTCTGTAATTTTGTTTTTTTGTGGTGTTTTTGACTATCTTTGGTATCAGGGTTATACTGGTTTCATAGAATGAATTCAGGAGTAATCCTTCCTTTTCTACCCTCTGAAACAGTTTGAGTAGTACTGGTGAGTGCTCTTCTCTGAATGTTCGGTAGAATTCTCCAGTGAAGCTGCCTGGGCCAAGGCATTTTTTTTACTGAGACTTTTTTTTTTTTTTAATTGCCTCTTCAATCTCTTTTTTTGTTACGGGTCTGTTCAGATTTTCTGTCTCAGTTTGTGTTAGTTTAGGTAGGTAGTATGTTTCTAGGCATTTGTCCCTAGGTTTTCAAATTTGCTGGGGTATAATTTTTCATAATATTCTGTTAAAATCTATTTTATTTCAGCTGGGCCTGTTGTAATGTCCCTCATCTCATTTCTTATTTGGGTTATTTGCTTCCTCTCCTGTTCATCTTTTGTCAATTTGGCCAATGGTTTGTCAGTACTGACAGATTTTTAACCCCTCCCTGCTAACTCCCTGAACCAGTAGATCTCCACCTTGACTCTGAAGAAGAATCACCGGAGGTACCTTTTGAAATACAGATCCTTGAGCCACATTTCACACCTTCTAATTCCAAAGGTCTCAGCTGGGACTCTGGAATCTACAGATAATTTTCCAGGCACATACCCTTAACTGTATTTTAAGAACAACTGCCTTAAATCTTAATCAGGATTCAAAATAAGGCCTGTGACTGGTGTGAAACACGGGTACCTGATTTGGGATTTTATCAGCTGATAATCACCTTCAGCCTCCTGTGTTCCCCCACACTGCCCCCAAAACCCTCTTCCCTTGGCCATCTTTTTTATATTCACCCAAGTCTGTAGCCTCTTAATTTCCCTTGCTCCCTTCCCAAAGCAAAAATGTGTTTCAATTTTTTCCCTTCCCCTGCGAGATATGATAAACTATGTCCCACTTTAACTGCCACTTCTATGAAGTCTCCTCAAATCCCCTACATCTCCTCTCCATGCACCCAGCCAAAGAAAGGAGTATCTCCTCCTGTTTTCCCAACTGGTTCACAGAGTTATAAGTACCCTTCTCATATTACATTGTAATTATTTACTTAAGGTATTTGTATTTCAAACTGGTTAAGAGATACAGATGTTAACCAAAAGGTCAGTAATTCGAATCCACCAGCCACTCCTTGGAAATCCCGTGGGGCAGTCCTACCCTGTCCTACAGGGTCAGTATGAGTCAGAATTCACTTGATGGCAATGGGTTTTTGGTTATCCCAAATTAGATGAGGGCTCCTCAAAGGGCAGGGGCTGTGTCTTATTTGATTCTGAATGTAGTCCTCAATACAATGCCTGACTTATAGTGGTAGAAGAATAAATATTTGTTGAAGGAATAAACATTATAAAGATTTCTTGTTCCTTAATTATTTGCTTGAGGTTTCTTTATACTAGAGAGGAATCTGGCAATGGGCGGCATGATTCAGAAGTTAGTGACCAGGGAGGGGTCACCGTGCCTGTGAAAGCCAGCTTCTCATGTGTTTTTGGGAACATGCCTGGGCCCAGTGACCTAAATCTCCAGGCACAGGACCCAATTTATATGCTCAAGATGCAGGACTGAGCATGTTCAAGGTGTCAGAAGGATCGACCTCACCGTTCCACAGCTCCTTTTCCAGGTGTGGCCTCCATGACTATCACAGCTCATTCAACGCACAGCTGTCACGATTCTGCACGTGACCTCCGCCCCACTAGTCAATCTCTTTATCTACAAAATGGGAATAATGTCACCCACCATGTATCAACCTCACAGGTGACTTTAGAGATCAAATAACACTGTGAAAGTCACCAAAAAAAGATTTTAAAATTCCTTCTCATTTCCACTGATGTGAGATACCAACCTATAAACAGGAAAAATCTTTGTAAGTTACAAGAATATTAACGTTCAACTTTAAGTTAAAATGGAAAACTGTATATGCAGTAAAATTATGCCAAAACAAAAGAAACAAAAAAAACCCTGTACCTAGAAAAATAACCAGAGACAACATGAATGATGCTGGGCTAGATCTTTGAGTGGTGAGATGGGTGAGTTCCTCCACTCTCTTTTCCTTTTCTCTAGTTTCCCACTGTTTACAAAAACAAGCCTGTGTTGCCTTTAAATGAAAAGATAAATGACCATAATGATTAGCCCTTTAGTGCACCAGGCGCTGGCCTAACTGTTCTGCACAAATCATCTCATTTAATCCTCGCAACAACTAAGTGAGGTCGGTTTCATTACAGCCACATTTATCAGAGGAGGAAATGGTCTTCGAGGTTAAGCAACTTTCTCCACAACACAGAACATGACTAATAGTGTCCGTAATCTGTGGCTCCTACTGAATATGCTTGGTGAATGAATACCAGTGACAAATAATGATTAATCACCAATTGGGTCTTCTTGCCCACCTGGTCTTATAAGGCTATGGGGGATCTGTACGGCCTCAGGTTTAAAATACCAGGCACCAAGGGGTTGGGATCTGCTAAGATGGAGACCAGGCCAGCCAAGTGCCTCATAAAACGTAAAGCCTCCCAAAAGAGAGCAGTCAGGAAAGCCACTTCAACTGCACATCAAGTGACAATGTCTGGGGACTGCCACCCTTTAGCCTTCGGCCAAGAGAGGACAAGAAGCGGTGAGAGCTATAAGATCCTCTGTCTGACCCCTTTCAGGCCCCAGCACAGGCAGACACAACAACAGCCGCCAGCACTTGCTGAGCCCTGACCAGGAACCCGGCACTGTTCCAAGAGCTTTACGCGCATCAACTGACTTTAACCCTCACGACAACCCTATGAGGTATATATATCCTTCACTCTACAGACGCAGAACCTGCAGCAAGGAGTAGATGAGTAAATGAAGCCGACACCTGCACTATGAGAAGCACTTAACAAAGATGGCTCACCTAGGTCAATGTCCCCACCCTCTGGGGACAGACTGACCAAAGTCCACGCGGCATGGACGGAGTCACAGAGCCAGGACGGTTCTCAGCTCAGCTTCCCAAGACTTCTCAGACACACAAGAACTTATACCTAGGGTCTTACCTCAATCACAAATGGCCCCTTTAACAGCCAACATGATGTGAAAGTGCCACAATTCAGCAGCAACCCTGAAGGCTGGAGCTAATTCCAGAATCTGCCACCTCGTTAGCCTCCCACAGCCTTGGCAGCAGCTGTGAAACCTTGGGCTGACTACTTTACCTCTCTGTGACTCAGTTTCCTCATTTCTAGTTGGGATGAGTTTAGACGTTGTTTTGACACTTTATAGAGTATAAAGTTCATAGGGTTGAAGGATCACACAAGGTATCACTTTAAAACACTTAGTACCTGGCACATAATGAGCGCTCAATAAATGTGAAGCCACCAACTGTAGCAGCAGTGGCTGTTGCTGGGTGCTACCAAATTGACTCTGACTCACAGCAACCCCAAGTGACAGAGTGAACTGCCCCACAGGGTATAATCTTTAGGGAGCTAATCACCAGGTCCTTCTCCTGTGGAGCCACTGGGTGGATTCCAACTGCCAACCTTCCAGTTAGCAGCTGAGCACTTAACCATTGTGACATCAGGACTCCTTAATAGTAGTAACCAAACCAAACCCACTGCTGTCGAGTCGATTCTGACTCATAGTGACCCTACAGGGCAGAGCAGACTGTCCCATAGGGTTTCCAAGGAGTGGCTGGTAGATTTGAACTGCCAACCTTTTGGGTGGCAGTAGTGAAGTTACATTTTCTAAACACAGCACTAACGAAATCTCCAGTCCCACGTGATCTTCTACGATGTGACTATGCCACACCCCATCAAGAGGTGGAGTTTACTTCCACTCTCTTTGAATCTGGGCAGGCTTATGACACTGAGTGACTTCTGAGGCTAGGTCATTAAAAAGTGATGTCCTATGCTGCCATGTAAGAAGTCCGACTGTCCTGAGGATGCTACGATAGGAGGAAGCCCTAGGTACCCGGGAGGCTGTGAGAGGCACTCTAGTCCAGAACCCAGCAGGGCTCCCAATCAACACGCAGCATCCGCTGCCAGCCGTGTGAGTGAGCCAGCCTTCGTAAGACTGCAGGCCTCAGCTGTGAGTCGCCTCCCAGTCTGGGAGTCTTCCCAGCTGAGGCCCCAGACACTGTGGTGTAGAGAGAAGCCAGCCCTGCTGTGCCCTGCCCATATTCCTGACCCACAGATTTCGTGAACGTAATAAAATGGTTTTGGAGCAATTTCTTACACAGGAAAGATAACCAGAGCATACACTAAACTTTCAACCAACTTTTTTTTGAGTACCTATTATAAGAAGGGGATCCCTGGTGGCGCAGTGGTTAAAAGCTTGGCTGCTAACCAAAAGGTTGGCAGTTCAAATCCACCAGCCACTACTCTGTCCTACTCAGCAATTCTACTCTGTCCTATAGGGTCGCTGTAAGTTGGAATAGACTCAATGGCAATGGGTTTTACTATACGAAGGGTACTAGGACAGAAACTGTAAAGGAGCAATGAACAAGACGTAGTTTTACCCTAATTGGACAATTTCAAGAGAAATATACATACCAAAGTCCCTACGTGGTGCAAATCATTTGCGCTTGACTGCGCACCTAAAGGCTGGCAGTTTGAACCCACCCAGCAGTACTGTGGAAGAAAAGGCCTAGCAATCTGTTAAGATTACAGCAAAAAAATCCTACGGAGCTCAGTTCTCCCCGGTAACACAGGGGGTCACTATGAGTTGGAATAGACTTGACGACAACTAACAACAACAACAAACTATTATTTTACAATAGGATACATGGCAGCGAGGTGCCAAGTACAAGGTTAAGAGAAGGAGAAATGAAGTCTAAACAAGCTTCACGAAAGCCTTTAGAGCTGGGTCTTGAAGGATGGGAGACGGGAAGTCCATGCCACCTGAAAACCCTGCAGTGTGTTCCAGGACTACCAAGAAGTTGCTGAGTCTGTTTTGGCACGTGACTGAAGGGTAAATCAGTGCCAGGAGGTAAAGGGCAATGAAAAGTCACACAGATAAAGCCAAGCACCTCCTCTGGGAAACAGCAAATTGAGAAAGGGATCAAATCTGTGTTTTTGTATCATCACTCTGGTGGCTGGTGGAAGACAGACCAGAGAGCAATACTGGAAGCCAGGAGACCAAATTAACACTCAAGTGAGACAAGATGTGAGCCTGGCCTCATCAAGGGCAAAAATATCACTCATTTTTTCTTTCTTTTTAAAATTCCATGTGATGTCAAAAATGAGCTGGTCTAGAGACAATGATTCATAAATGTGAAATTATTGATGCCACTTCTAAGAGGGTACGACTACCAGCAACCAAACCAGCAAAGAGGGCTTTAAACCCAAGGATTCACTTCACCCAACCCGACTTTGATCTCTCCGACATCGGCACTGCTGAGTCACCAGACTGCCTGATTGCTCTAGACCAAGACATTTAGCTACTGCGCCCCTGGGCTGGGTCCCCGCTTCCCAGCTACTGCGCCCCTGGGCTGGGTCCCCGCTTCCCAGCTGTTGCTTAATTTACTCATTACTAACTTTTGAAGCTGTCTTCTTTAGAGGACTGGTAAACCATGATGGCAAATTCTGACTTTAAAAAAATTTTAAAATTATAGTATTTACTTAAAATAGAATATTTAATTAAAAAAAAAAAAAAAAAACACTAAATCACAAACCGTCAATCTCTTCCTAACTACCACTCCCAATCTTCATTTCCCCAGAGGATGACATGGCTATGATTTAGGGATGTATCACGCCAGACTTTTCTTTTCTTTTTTTTTTTTAAATACTTTTACATGTAACCATTGAAAATAAACAGTATTATTCAGCTTTTTTTTTTTTTTTTTTTTAACGTAAATCCCACACACAGACTTAGGCTCCTTGGTTTTCCTCCTCAATGATTTGAGAGCAAATATAGTGCTTAGTTCTTTCCTTTTACACGACTTTATAGTAGAATCCTAACATATGGTTACACCACTGTCAGGTTAATTTTACCAAAAGAATTTGGTCTGTGTCCTTGGTTCCTGAGAGACATCTAAAACCTTGGAATCTTCTGGGTAATTCAAGTGAACTGTTATCTAAGAGGGCTCCAGGCCCTTAATGTTAATGAGGTGACTCACATGGAGGGTGACTGGGCCAGAAAGCCCCAACGCCTATTAGCTGACTGCATGAGAACTGGGCTGATTCAATCAATCATGACCATGAAAAAGCCAATAAGGGCTCTGAACTGGAAAGCTCCCTGGGCTTCCTGGCTGATGAAGACATCTTCGTATGGGGGAGGGGGTGGGGGATAGTGCATCCCTTTCTGGAACATGGAAGCTCGAAGTTGGGAACTCTATGTCTCTTCATTTGTATCTTTTTTCTTATAATAAAACTGTAATCACAAGTATAATGCTTTCCTGGGCTCTGTAAGTCATTCCAGCGAATTACCGAACCCAGGGGAGTAATGGGAGCCAGCAGGTAGAAGTTTGGGGACTGATGACCCCTGAGTGTACAGCTGGTACCCTGAGGGGTTAGAGGGAACTCCCAAGTTTGTAGCCAGAAGGTCAAAAGTGAGGGGATCCCTAGGAACCCCCAAGCTTATGGCTGGCATTCTAAAGGGGTAATGGGAACAAAAAGACCAGACTCACTGGCCTGACAGAGACTGGAGAAACCCCAAGAGTATGGCCCCCGGACAGCCTTTAAGTTCAGTAATGAAGTCACTCCTGAGGTTCACCCTTCAGCCAAAGATCAGACATAAAACAAAACGAGACTAAAGGGGCACACCAGCCTAGGGGCAAGGATAAGAAGGCAGGAGGGACAGGAAAGCTGGTAATAGGGAACCCAATGTCAAGAAGGGGAGAGTGTTGACATGTCGTGGGGTTGGTAACCAACGTCACAAAACAGTAGGTGTATTAATTGTTTAACGAGAAGCGAATTTGTTCTGTAGACCTTCATCTACAGTACAATAATATAATTAATAAATAAATAGAGACAATTGGAAAACCCCAAATTTTTGGCCAGCAGGTCATAAGGAAGGGTGTCATGGGGACTCTCAAGCTTGTGACTGACGTCTGAAGTCTTGTGCAGACTGCGCAGTCTGGAGGGCTGTCCCCCTTAACCTGTGAGTTCTGATCTAACTTTGAGAGCTTAGGGTCAGAGGAAGAAACGTGGCATGCACAGCTGCTGTCAGAACAGAAGCAAAACAGAGGGGCACTGAACTGATAATAAATTGATTTGGGCTGATCAACGTAGCTTAGTGTCAGAGAAGTGAAAAGTAAGCATTTGGTATTTCTTCCATTCAACCACGTTTTATTTATTCCCATGCTGATGGGTATTTAGGCTGTTTGTAATTATTTCCCCTATAACCAACAACCCTTTTCTTTTCACATAAATCTCCTACCTCTTGTCTTCTCCTTGCCTGAATTTATAGAAGTCTCCAGCTTCCTTCTCCATGACCTTGTTACTGCCAGGATATCAGGGCTCTTTCACCCTACAGCACTACCAGTTACCAGCTGCCATCCAGTCACAGTGGAAGTGTTTTTCAGTGGCTGATATTTTGCAAGTGGATCACTAGGCCTTTCTTCCAAGGTGCTGCTACATGGACTCAAACTTTCCATCTTTTGGTTACCAGTCCCATGAACTAGCCCAAAGACCATACCTCCCTGCTCTTCTATCTCTGCCCCTACTCGCTGCTCACTTACCTCTTACCACCACCCTCCACGCCTTTTCCTAAAAGATAGGGATAACGACCCAAAGTCTTACCCACCCTTTCACAGTCCTCGCCCACATCCCCAGCCCTCCAATCCTAAGGACAGCAAGGATGCAGCATCTGGAAGGCAAGGCAGCAAGGAGGAGCCCTGCATCCTGCCCTAAACCATGCCCACGCCCACGGTCACGGTAACAGATCTCCTCCCAGCTCCGCCTGGATTCAAGGCACCAATCCAACTGAGAAGGCTTATAATTGCATATAAGTACCCGTATTTGTCTTCTATTTTCTGGAACGGAAAATTAAAAGATGGCATCAGGTTATCTGCCTGTAAATGCTCTCCCTGTAATTACCCTAGATCAACTGACCACTGCTTCTTTCCATCCGGTTTCAAAGGTAATGGAAATGAGCTGAGTGTCAGACTGATTTGTTTTAAGGGGGCAGCCTCGCAGCACAGCTCTCTCTGCTAAGTCCTGTGACTGAGTGAATCACAAGCTCAGAGTGAGTTCCAGTAAAAGGACCATCACTCAGAACCAGAAATGCTTTGCTCCTTTTCACTAGTACACATTTCAGAACCGCTACCAGCTGCCATCGAGTCAGTTTTGACTCATGGCGACCCCATGTGTGACAGGGTAGAACTGTGCTCCACACAGTTTTCACTGGCTGGTTTTTTGGAAGTAAATCGCCAGGACTTTCTTCTGAGGTGTCTTTGGATGTCCTCAAACCTCCAACCTTTTGGTTAGCAGCTGAGCACATTAACTATCCGAGAGACTCCTACTGCTATGATTTTAGGCTCTGTTTCCCAGCTTAGGATACCCTGGTTTCTCCAGATTCTCAGTCTGGTAGAGAGGTCTCAGCAGGATTGCAAGCCAGTCTCTTTACTGGCCACCACCGTCCTCCTCCCCAAAAGAACCAGAATAACTCCTTCAATTAGCTGCTGTCACACTCAGTCCTTCCTGTTCTTCCTCCTGGAAGCTGGCAAGGTTCCATCTGTGTCCCCTCAATGTTCTTACGAATCCAGGATGAGGGCTACTAAGTCCAGGTCCTTCCTGAAAAATGCCAGAAGGGCTTCTTCAGGCAGCATCAGGATATTAGCTCACCTGGGCAAGCTGAGAGACGGAGAAGACCATGAGTGGTCCTCTCAGGTGGCATCAGGAACAAGACCTGGGAGATAAAGGGGTACCCAGCAAGGCTGCAGTGAGTTCATGAGAAGTTGGTCTTCCATGTGCTTTAACACAATACCCACCCCCCTACTCTGTCTCCTATCACCTAGGTCACGGAGATGCAAAGCTAGAAAATGGGGCCACCTAGCTGCCAAGCAATCCTAGGCTTTGAATCAGGTGGTCTTCAGAGGAGCCTCAGAGAATTTCCTACTCCAGGAGCCAGCTCCTCCAGCTTTCCCCCTCGGACAGCACAGCTCATGCAAAACACTACCTCTCCTCTTCTTCTGACTTCACTGAAGCTCCCTCCAGCCAGAGCTTCTTCATGATGCTCCTTTGGTCTCATGGAGGCAATGCCGTGTCACACTCATTGGTGGAATCACTAGACTATAAACAACTGTGTTTTCCTTTGTGTCTCCCCAGTGCCTAGCTCAGTGCCTGGTACTTCATAGATGTTTAAATAAATGTTACTGGATGAACAAGTGAATGAGCCAATGCATCACACAGGGAACTGGCTCTATGTGTCCACTTCTTAAAGATTAGGGAAAACCCTGAATTTTTGGTTCCAGATATCCCAAGCCAGCTTTCTGCAGAAAAAGGCAGGTGGCTCGGGAGCTGGGGCTGGCTGCGCTGGACAGTAATGGACGCAGCTGGGTTGGCAGTGGAGATGACCATCTTCCTCTGTCATGACCATCTCCACTCAAATGTGCGTTGTCCTTTTGGATGTCAGCTTAGACGATCACAAGAAGCAGAGGCCCACTGAAATAACTCTCATGAGTGTGTGATGGTGTTGGAAGTGAGTAATGGTGTAGAGAATGGGTGTGAAAAGACACAGCAGAATTTCAGAGCAATTCAGGAGTATGAATCATAGCACTGCTAAGCCTTGGAAAGAGGGGAACTGGAAAACCTTGACCGTGGCACCCTCCTCGGGACAGCTCAGCTCTGCTCTTCAGGGATGGTTGCCCTCTACTTGGCCAGTTTCCGCACTCCAAAAATTCAGCTCACATATGCCCGGTGTTGCTGCTGCACTTCCCCGCAGCTTTCTACCACGGCTCTCGGTGCAACTTCCAAACACAGCACTCTCACTGGCTGCACTTCTTTTTTTGTTTTTAACCAGGCCCCCAAATTTATTAATTTGGAAGCCTTTTATGATATGCATTCTCCCCGCATCCAGGTCCAGCCAGACTTGACCCGATGGGCACTGTTTTCCATCACGTAGCACGCAACCACTGTCTTAGTCATCTAGTGCTGCTACAACAGAAATATAAGTGGGTGAATTTAATGAACAGAAGTTTATTTACTCACAGTTTAGGAAGCTACAAGTCCGAATTCAGGGCACTGGCTCTAGGGGAAGGCTCTCTCTGTTCACTCTGAGGGAAGGTCCTTGTTTCTTTTCAGCTTCTATGCCTAGGTTCCCTGGTGAGCATATGGCATGTATCTCTTCCCTTCCAGTTGTTTCTGCTTGTTTGCTTGCTTAATCTGTGCTTTCATATCTCAAAAGAGATATAAAAGAGATTGATTTAAGACATACCCTATACTAATACTGCCTCACTAACATAACGAAGAAAACCTATTCCCAAATGGGATTATAACTACAGGTATAGGAGTTAAGATTCACAACACATATCACTGGGGGCACAATTCAATCCATAACAACCACTCAGGACACAGAGTCCATGGGTGAGCCTCTGCCTGCTGTGAGCATGGGTGGACCAAAAAAAAAAAAAAAACCAAACCCAGTGCCGTCGAGTCGATGCCAACTCATATGGGTGGACAAAAAAAAAGTGGACAGGCACCTTGAAATATGTCTAGCACACTTATAAAGCACCAACACCTCCACTTAACCAAAAATAAATAGTGCAGAGCATTGATACTGCTTCTGGAGATTTTCCCAAGCACCCGAATGGCTGTAATTTATAATAACGATCCATGGCTATCGCTTCTTTCCCAGCTTGGACTTTCATTTTTGGTGGCTCAGTCCTTTGCCCGTGGCCCTCACCTGTGGGTAGACCCTGAGTTGTACATTTTCCCAGTTCAAGGAACCTGCTTTGAGAATGACTTTGAACAGGTAGTGAGCAGTGGCTCCCTGTTCATTCATCCTGGGAGCCAAAGACAAAAAAGCATCACCGATGCACAAAACAGGACCCTGGAGGCAGAGGTTAATTCTACTAGAGCCCAGAGAACAGAACTAGGAAAGAGTAGCAATCTGAACAGGGCATTGCAGATGTATTGGACCGTGCTAGGTAGAGAGGGTAGACGCCTTTCAAAGGGAGGTAGAATGAGCAACATACCATGAGCCGGAGGCGGGGGCAGCACACAAAAGCAGGGAAAGCCTGGAGGTTTGAGTCTATCCAGAGGTGCCTCAGAAGAAAAGCCTGGCAATCAATGTCCAAAAAATCAGCTACTGAAAACCCTATGGAGCACAGTTCTACTCTAACATACACAGGGTCACCAGGAGTCGAAATCAACTTAATGGCAACTTAACAGCCGTCAGGATTACAGATTCTGAATCACGCCTTGGGAAGGTGGCTCTGAAAGGAGTGATGGGAAAGGGCCCAGGCAGATGGTTCCTGCAGTGATCCCGATGAGAGCTGCTGAGGGCCTCGACTAGAAAGGAGGGTTCATTAAGTAAACTCTAGTACTTACTTCCCCTTGTGGTGAAATATGACACAACCATTAAAAATTACAAAGAAAAACATTTATGAACACTTATAAATATTGAAAGTACATTACTAACTCAAAAAGGGATATAAAAGAGTTCAAAGGTTTTTTTTTTTTTTTTTCTAAGAAAAGCACCCACGCATTCACCAACACATACCTATAGATGTATGGAAAAAGTACTGGGCTATAGGGCACTGTTAAAGGGTGGTAGGGTAGTAAGTGTTTGTTTTTCCTTTGTACTTTGTGTTTTCTAAGGATTCTATCTCTGCATGGGTTACTTCTGGAATTAGGAAAACAAGGTTGTAAACAATTTCTCATGCGACCTTCCTCCTTACCCTCACAAAATGACTGCAAGGAGTCACAGGGGGTGAACATTTTGGTGCAGATGAATCCGAGGTTGTGTAAGTCAGAAAAGGGCGCTGGCCAAGGGAAGTGGGGCTGCAGCGGGGCGGGACAGGGGGTGCTGATGAGAAACAGGGAAGGCGAGGAGAGAGAAGGATGGTAAAAGCAAATGGGGGCCGACTGGCCAGGTGAACCTTGCAGGTGTGAGAAGTGTCAAGTGGTTAACCCCATTGCCATAGAGTAGATTCAGACTCATAGCGATCCCACAGGACAGAGTAGAACTGCCCCCATAGGGTTTCCAAGGCTATGATCTTTACGGAAGCAGACTGCCACATCTTTCTTCCTCAGAGCGGCTGGTGGGCTCGAACTGCCAACCTTTCAGCTGGCAGCTCAAGGCTTAACCACTGTGCCACCAGGGCTCCTAATGGTTAATCAGATGACCTCTATTTGAACTACTTACTGCTCAGGGACTTGGTGGAATATGTTGGAATTCATCTACTTTTTTAAAAAAACTATTTAGTGGCTTTCCTAAAAACTCGTTATTTTCCAAGTTATTAAACTTTCATTTCCATGTTGATCCCTTTCTAGTCCTCTAAAGCATCTATTCTCTTGCTTCTTCCAACTGGATACCTTTACACGGTATTACCAGATACCTTAAGCCCTAATGAAAATCACCCTCCCAGGCTACAAAGGAGGCACCTGAGTGACAGATGGCTTGAGGAATCCTGAGAAAGCAGAAGTTCCGGCATTAGCATGCAGGCTGCCTCGGACTTACACAAGGTCAAGGACACCGCACAGAGTAAAGAACTAATTCAAACTTCCTATTGAGAGAGAGGGGGGATGGCGCCATGCAGGGCAGTGGAGAAACCTTGAGGAACAGAGATTTCAGGATGTGGGCTTTGAACATTTGCTGTATGGTCTGACAAAGCAGTCAGGATTCATAGACCTCTGCCCCCTGGTGGCAAACCCGGCCCAGATGCTGTGAGATGCTCCCCAGGCACACCCTGCTAATTAGGGGCAAGGTGGGAAGCCCTCTACGGAAGGGGACAAAAGATAAAGGTAGTAATGAAATCCATTATCCTGAAATTGAGGTTTTCTCCCTGGTTATCACCAAAAAAGGGAAATAGGACTGAGCACCTACTAAATTCCAGGAACTTGCCAAAAAATGTACTGGCGTTTTCATAGGCCTGGCGATCTACTTCCAGAAAAATGAGCCGCTAAATACTGAGCACAGTTCAACTCTGACACTCACGGGGTCATCGTGAGGCAGAATCAAATCGACAGCAACTGATTGGTCTTCTCATTTTACCTTATACAACTATCTATGAAGGAAGTATGCCGTTGTTGTGAGGTGCTGTCGAGTCGTTTTCAACTCATAGCAACCCCCTGTGACAGCGCAGAACTGCCCCACTGGGTTTTCTTGGCTGTAATATGGAAGCAGATCTCCAGGTCCTTCTCTCACAGAGTTTCTGGGTGGGTGTGAACTACCAATCTTTCAGGTAGCTGTCGAGTGCTTAACTGTCTGCACCACCAGGGCTCCTTGAGGGAAGTAGACTGTCCCCATTTTAAGACGAGCAAATGAAGGTTCAGAAAAATTAAGTGTCACAGTGGGATGCAAAGTCAGCACCAGAATTTACAATCTCTGACTCCAAGCTCCTTTCTCATTTATTTCACAAATAAGTACACTGCCTCTTCTTTGCCAGGCCTGTGCTACTGACGAACTACAGAACCAGACCCTCAAGTCTAGGAGAGGAAGACAGGTGTGTAAACGCAGGATGCGAAGTGCTTGTGGTACGGAAAAGGACACACTGGCTACCATTGCAAGAGGCCCTTCTAGCCATGGGGAGTCAGGAGAGGCTTTAAAGAAAAGTTCCTTGAACCAGGTATTAATGAAAATGAGAAGTATTTCTGCTTGATGAGGGGTAGAGTAGGGGGTGTGGCGCAGGAGTATAGGCAGAGAGCATCCTGAGTATCTGTGGAGCTACATGAAAGAGCTGGAGGGTCCAGAGACCTGTAGCCCTTTGGCATTGATGGGTTGTGGGGTACACAGAGGGGTAAAGAAAGACAAAGGTTAAGCAGCAGAAAGGGGTCAGATCAGGGTGGAGCCTGGGTGCCAGGCTGGAGTATGGGCTTCAGGCCGAGGGCAGTAGACAGCCACTGAGGGGTGTAAGGGAGTACAGATTCTGAGTCATGTCTTGGGGAGGTGGGTCTGGAAAGAGTGATGGGAAAGGGCCCAGACTGAAGATTCCTGCAGTGATCCAGGTGAGAGCTGCTGAGGACCCAACTGTAGTAAATCACTGGGGGTGCGGAGGGGGGCGTCGTCTGGCACAAGAGATACTGAGGAAATGCAGTCAAGAGTACACAGAAGGTGGGAAAGGGAGCTGTTGGGGGGGCCTCCAGGACCTGGTTTGAGTGACTGTGTGGGCGTGGGTGAGTGGAAGGGGATAGTGGAGGGGCAGGTTTGGAGGAATTTGACGAGGTCATCTTTGGACAGAGAATCTATTCCCTCGGCCTATCCCACTCTCAAAGAAGCCCTGGTGGCGCAACGTTTAAGCACGCAGCTGCTAGCCAAAAGGTCAGTGGTTTGAACTCATCTAGTAGCTCCATGGGAAAAAGACGTGGCAATCTGTTCCAGTAAAGATTAAAGCCTAGAAAACCCTATAGGGCAGTTCTACTCCATCACATGGGCTTGCTATGACTTGAAATCAACTTGACAGCACACAACAACAATTCAACTTTCTAGACCACCCCGCCACATGCAGCTAGAAATCACGTCTCCCAGATACCCCCCTGCAGCACGGAGCGGGCAGTGAACAACAGTCACAGAGCTGGCGGATGGCAAGCATTCAGACAGAGGAACTCCACAGGCCTGATACCCCATCGATCAATTTGAGAAAGATGCCAAGAGACAGTTCATTTGGGGCCGCATTAAAACACCTGGCATTCATTCCTCCTAGAAGTCTCCATCCGCTGCAGACCCTACAGCTCCCCAATGGCTTCACTCGCCACAGAGGTCAAGGCAGAGCAAAAGTCAGCAAGGGCAGAGCCCGTTCCTGGAAGGCAGTCAACCCTTCAGCAACTCCACTGATGAAGGGCTTGGGCAGATGCAGAAAAGTTGACAGAGAAGGGAGGACACCACAGGCCACCAAATGGCCTGAAATAAAAGATAGTCCCATTAATGAGGGATCTGATGATATAGTCCTAAAGGTTATCACTTTGCTAGAGTTGCACACTGAAAATACTTTACAGGGTGATCAAAACCAGATCAAGCTGACCATGGCCAAAGGTCTCCCAACCCATCTACCGCTGCTATCTACAGTTATCAGCTGCCTTTGGTGTAGGGCCAGAGTAGATAAGGATCTGTGCGTGTGTAGTGGGGGAGGGGTGCCTCTCAGCAGTAGCCTGTCATCCCATGGTGACATATTCTCCAGGATTTCGGCAGTGTCTCAGAAACCACTATCAAGATAACGGCTAAATAACCAGCCACACAGCATACTGAATAAGGAGGCCTCTGTGTGGATCTGGTGCAGGGAAGAAAACAAACAGGCACGGTGAACTGAAGGATTAGTTTTTAATCCAGCCCACCAATCCTTTTCGACCATATATTTCTGTCTCCCCAAATTTAGGAAGGATATTGAAGGAAATCTGTGCTCAAGGGGGGAAAAGGGATTGCTCTCATTAACTCAGAGCTGACCCTGTCTGACAGGATTAACTCACCATACCTGTCTATCCAACAGAACACAGCCCCAGTGCATGCGGGCACTTTTTAGGGGCACAGAAGCTACTGCTTAAAACCACATCATAGAATCTCCAGTCAACTCCACAAAAATAAAGGGCTGTGGTGAGGGACAAGGGAGGGAGCTGACAGAAAGGGGCTGTGAAAAAGTTTTAAATCCTCACGGGTAAGGGCGGTGACATTTGTCTGTTTACAGAGCATTTTATTTACTTGCAAAGGCAAGGCTCCAGGTGTAAGACCCAGGGGCCTGAGTGGAGAGCTTCTTCACCGCAGCTAGCCCTGCCAGGCTCATTGTAAAGTAATGAATTTTGTGGACACTCAGAGAGAAGAAATAGCTCTAAATGCTATGGATCGATGCTGTGCACTGCAGAGACACAGCCTCTGATTTCCACAAGCTGTGTTTGGGTACTGCACCGAGCTCAGCTGCAATCTGTCCCTCTGAAGGCCAACTAAGGAGAAGTCGGCCCCAGGCCTGGGCAAAGAGCTAGTGTCCCCACATTTGAACCATTTGGGATACGCTGGATTAAAGCACTCACTCCTGCTCACGGGCTGGACCAGGTACTTCCCAACTCCTGCTCCAGGGAATCAGGGGGTCTTAGGAGGTAGCCATTTATTCCAGGAAGAACAGAAGAGATATTTTGGGGGAGAGTATAATCTGGAGACTTTAGACAATCTTTTAATCTCCTCTCTAGGGCTGAATTCCCTACATTCCAAAAAAAAAAAAAAGGGGGGTTTGGGGGAATAAATAAAAATTGAGAGAAAACACCTGTGTGTTAGCTGCTGTCAAGCTGGCCCCAACGCATGCTGACCTCATGCACAACAGAACTAAACGCTGCCTGGTCCTGCATCATTGCCATGATTGGTTGTGGATCTTACCATTGTGATCCATAGGGTTTTCACTGGCTGGTTTTCAGAAAAAAAGATTGCCAGGCCTTTCTTCCTAGTCCATATTAGTCTGGACACTACACTGAAACCTGTTCAGCATCATAGCAACATGAAAGCCTCCACTGTTAGACAGGTGGTGGCTGCATATGGGGTGCACCGGCCTGGATGAAATCAAACCCAGATCTCCCGCATGGCAGGCAAGAATTCTACCGCTGAACCACCACTGCCCCATTAGACAATCCTCGAAGTTCCTTTTCAGCTTCGAGATTGTGTGTACTGATCCCAGACAGAGCAGTGGGGGCGGGGGGGGCGGGAATGTAGAACTTCAGTTTCACAAAAAAAACCAGACTTACTGGTCTGACAAAGACTGGAGGAACTCCCAAGACTACGGCCAGCGGACACCCTTCTAACTCAGAATCGAAGCCACTCTAGAAGTCTGCCTTTCAGCCAAAGATCAGACAGTCCTATAAAACAAGCAATAATACATGTGAGGAACATGCTTCTTAGATCAGTCAAGTATACGAGACCAAATGGGCAACACCTGCCCAAAGACAAAGGCAAGGAGGCGGGAAGGGGCAGGAAAACTAGATGGAGACATGAGGAACCCAGGGTGGAAAGGGGAAGAGTGCTGACACATTATGGGGACTGCAACCTATATGAGAAAACAATTTGCATATACATTTCTGAATGAGAAACTAATCTGCACTGTGAACTTTCACCTAAGCACAATAAAATTAAAAAAATAATTTATAATTGATGGAACCAGTAGATGTATCTTAGGTGGCTGCTCACAAGCTTTTAATACCTCAGATGCTACTCGCCAAAGTAGGATGTAGAACATTTTCTTTATGAACTATATTATAACAATTGACCTAGATGTCCCCTAAGACCACTATCCCCAGCCATTGGCCCCAGTAACTTGGGTCCCTTAAGGTGCGTGGATGTGTCTTAGAAACTTCTATGATTTCGCCTTGGTCAAGTTGTGCTGACTTCCCCTATTATTGGGTGTTGTCTTTCCTTTCACCAAAGTTAACACCTGTTTGCTATCTAGTTAACGATTACCCCTCCTCAACCCTTCTTTGAATACCCTGGTGGCACAGTGGATAAGAGTTCAGCTGCTAACCAAAAGGTTGGCAGTTCGAATCCACCAGGCGCTCCTTAGAAACCCTATGGAACAGTTCTACTCTGTCCTATATGGTCACTGTGAGTTGGAATCGACTCAATGGCTAAGAGTTTGGTTTGGTTGGTTTTAACCCTCCCCTCCTTAGTAACCACCAAAGTTCCCCCGCCGCATGTAAACCTTTTCTTGAGTTTTTATAATAGTGGTCTTATAAAATATTTGTCCTTTCGTGATTGACTTATTTCACTCATCATAATGCCACCTAGATTCATCCATGTTGTGAGATGTTTCTCAGATTCATTTCTCAGATTCATTATTGTTCTTTATCACTGCATAGTATTCCATCCTGTGTGTTGCTGTTGTTACAAAAAAAAAAAAAAACCCTACCAAACTCGCTGCCAACTAGTCGATTCTGACTCATAGCGACACTACAGGACAGAGCAGAACTGCCCCATAGGGTTTCCAAGCAGTGCCTGGTGGATTCGAACGGCCGACCTTTTGGTTGGCAGCATAGGTCTTAACCACTATGTCACTAGGGTTTCCCTTGTTGTTAGGTACCGTCGAATTCGTTTTGACTCATAGCCACCCCATATACAACAGAATGAAACACTGCCTGGTCCTGCGCCATCCTCATAATCCTTCCTATGCTTGAACCCATTGCTGCAGCCACTGTGTCAATCCATCTCATTGAGGACCTTCCTCTTTTTCACTGACCCTCCACTTTACCAAGGAAGATGTCCTCCTCCAGGGACTGGTCCCTCCTGATAACACATCCAAAGTAGGAGATGAAATCTTGCCATCCTTGCTTCTAAGGAGCATTCTGGCTGTACCTCTTCCAAGACAGTTTTGTTTGTTATTCTGGCAGTCCATGGTATAGTCAATATTCTTCACCAACACCATAATTAAAACGTTATCAATTCTTCTTTGGTCTGCCTTATTCATTGTCCAGCTTTTGCATGCATACGAGGCAACTGAAAATACCATGGCTTGAGTCAAGCACACCTTAGCGCTGAAAGTGACATCCTTGCTTTTCAATACTTTAAAGAGGTCTTTTGCAGCAGATTTTCACAACAATACGTCATCTGATTTCTTGATTGCTGCTTCCATGGGCACTGATTGTGGATCCAAGTAAAATGAAATCCTGTACAACTTCAATATTTTCTCCATTTATTATGATGTTGCTTACTGGTCCAGTTGTGAGGATTTTTGTCTTCTTTATGATAAACGTAATCCACACCAAAGGCTGTAGTCTTTGATCTTCTTCAATAAGTGCTTCAAGTCTTCTTTGTTTTCTGCAAGAAAGGTTGTGTCACCTGTGTATCACAGTTTGTTAATGAGCCTTCCTCCAATCCTGATACCATATTCTTCTTCATATAGTCTAGCTTCTCACATTATTTGCTCAGTGTACAGATTGAATAAGTATGGTGAAAGGATATAACCCTGATGTACCCCTTTCCTGACTTTAAACCATACAGTAACCCCTTGTTCTATTCATACAACTGCCTATTGGTCTATGTACAGGTTCCTCATGAGCACAATTAACTGTTCTGGAATTCTCATTCTTGCAATGTTATCCATAATTTGTTATGACCCACACAGTTGAATGCCTTTGCATAGTCAATAAAACACAGGCAAACATCTTTCTGGTATTCTCCGCTTTCAGCCAAGATCCATCTGATACCAGCAATGATATCCCTTGTTTCACATCCTCTTCTGAATCCAGCTTGAACTTCTGGCAGTTCCCTGTTGATGCACTGCTGCAACTGCTTTTGAATGACCTTTAGCAAAATGATTTTGCTAAGGATCCACTGTGTGTACGTACCATAATTTGCTTATCCATTCATCTGTTCATGGGCACTAAGGTTGTTTCCATCTTTTTGCTATTGCGAAAAATTTTGCAATAAGCATAGGTGTGCATACGTCTATTCATGTGACAACTCTTATGAGAAATAAGATATATTGCTAGAAGTGGGACTGCAGCATTATATGGTATGCCCATTTCTGTTTTTAAGGAGGCACCATATCATTTTCCATAGTGATTATACCATTTTACACCCCCACCAGCAGTGCATAAGAGTTCCAATCTCCCCACAACCTCTCCAACATTTGTTATTTATGTTTTTATTAGTGCCAGTAATGTCAGAGTGAGATGGTATCCCATTAAGTTTTAATTTGATTTTCTCTAATGGCTAATGATCATGAGCACTTCCTCATGTGTTTGTTAGCTGCCTGTCTTCTTCAGTGATGTGTCTGTTCATATCCTTTGCCCATTTTTTAATTGGATGATTTGCCTTTTTGTCATTGAGGTGTTGAAATATTCTACAGATTTTAGAGATTAGATACTTGTCAGATATGTCATAGCCAAATTTTTTTTCCCAGTCTGTAGGTTCTCTTTTTATTCTTTTGGTGAAGTCTTTGATGAGCATAACTGTTTAATTTTTAGGAGCTCCCAGTTATCTAACTTATTTTCTGGTGTTTCTGCATTGTTAGTTACAGTCTGTATTCTATTTATGCTATATATTAGGGCCCTGAGCATTGTCTCTATTTTTTCTTCTATGATCTTTATCGTTTTAGGTTTTATATTTAGGTCTTTGATCCATTTTGAGTTAGTTTTTGTGTATGGTGTGAGGTATAGGTCCAGTTTCATTTCTTTACAGATGGACATCAAGTTTTGCCAGCACCATTTGTTAAAAAGACTCTCTTTTCCCCATAGGCCTTTGGACCTTTTTCAAAGATCAGCTGTCCATAGCTGGGTGGATTTACTTCTGGGTTCTTAATTCTGTTCTATCGGTCTATGTGTCTGTCATTGTATCAGTACCAGGCTGTTTTGGCTACCGTGGCTATATAGTAGGTTCTCAGATCAGATAGTGTGAGGTCTCCTACTTTGTCCCTTTTCTTCAATAATTCTTTGCTTATCCTAGGTCTCTTTCTTTTGCATACAAAGTTGGTGATGAGTTTTTCCATCTCGTTGAAGAACACTGTTGGTATCTGGATCGGGATTGCATTATATCTGGAGATTGTTTTGAGTAGAAGTGACATTTTTACAATGCTGAGTTTTCCTATTCATGAGCACAGTATCTTTTTCCATTTACGTAGGCACTGGGTTTGGTTTTTGGTTTTTTACAGTAGAGTTTTGCAGTTTTATTTGTATAGATCTTTTACGTCCCCGGTTACATTTGTCCCTAAGTATTTTATCCTTTAATGAGCTATTATAAATGGTATCATTTTCCTGATTTCTTTTTCAAAGTTCTCTTTGTGTATAGGAATCCAACTGATTTTTGTATGTTGATCTTGTATCCCACTACTCTGCTGCATCTTTCTTTTAGTTCCAGTAGTTTTCTTGTGGAATCCTTGAGGTTCTCTCTCTATAGGATATCACCTGTGAATAGGGACAGTTTTGCTTCTTCCTTTCCAATTTGGATGCCCGTTATGTCTTTTTCTTGCCTTACTGCTCTATCTAGGACTCCCAGCACGATGTTAAATAGGAGTGGATAAGGGGCATCCCTGTCTTGTTCTCAGTCTCAGGTGGAATGCTTTCAGCCCCTTTGAAAAGATGCTCATAGTTGGTTTTGTATAGACATCCTTTATTATGTTGAGGAATTCCTGTTTTATTGAGAATTTTTATTCTATTCCTATTTTGTTGAGAGTTTTTATCAGGAATGGGTGTTGGACTTTATCAAATGCCTTTTCTTTGTTGTTGATTGAGATGATTATGTGATTCTTTCCTTTTGTTCTATGGCTGTGGAATCAGTCTGGGGAGGAGGCGTTGGCTCTGGAAGGGCCTCCAGGCCATGGAGGCTAAATCACAAATCCAAAGTGCGGGAGAGGAGAGTGGGTGGGCCCTGCTGGTGTGTAGTTAGCGTCAAGAAAGCAATGATTACAGAGAGTATTTCCAGAAGGATACACATGAAATTGCTAAGAGTGGTGGTCTCTGGGGGTACAGGATGAAACGCGGACTTAATTTTCACTGTCTACATCCTTTTGAATCCTTTTTAATTAAACACACATGTATATTACACCTATTCAAAAGTAAATGAATAAAAACGTATGCTATGCAAGGTAAAATGTGGGGACAACAGAAGAAGACAAAGATAATTAAAATTCCCCCCAGTAAAATTTAGTTTAAAAACTCAAGGAGAAAAAAAGACAGAAACAGTGGGGTGGGAGTAGGGGCTCAAGTTAATAGAGAAAACAGCTAAAATCACAAGAGCCACGTGGTCCTGCCAAACCCACCTCTTTCCTGTTCTCACTTGTTCACATTTGCCTTTGAGCACCCACAGCAAGGCTAGCTTCATGCCCAGAACATCTCCTAGTTCTCCTCGTCCATCATTTGCTGCCTCTACTCCTGCCTTGGGTGGTGGAAATGGTTAAGCACTAACCGAAAGGTTGGCAGTTCAAACCTACCCAGAGATACGTCAGAAAAAAGGCCTGGTGATCTGCTTCCAAAAGGTCACAGCCTTGAAAACCCTATGAAGCACAGTTCTACACTGCACACATGAGGTCACCATGAGTCAGACTCCACTTAACAGCAACTGGTTTGATTTTAAGGAGCCCCAGTGGTGCAACAGTGGCGTAGTGATTAAGAGCTACAGCTGCTAACTAAAAGCTCAGCAGTTCAAATCTACCAGCCACTCCTTGGAAACCCTGCGGAGTAGTTCTTCTCTGTCCAACAGGGTCGCTATGGGTCAGAATCGACTTTACAGCAACAGGTCTGGTTTGGTTTTGGTGATGCAATGGTTAAGCACTCAGCTGCTAACTGAAAGCTCAGAGGTTTGAACCCACCAGTGGCTCCGCATGAGAAAAGACCTGGCAATCTGCTGCTGTAAAGATTTCAGCCTAAGAAACCCTATGGGTCAGTTCTACTCTGTCATACAGGGTCACTATGAATCAGAATCAATTCAACAGCACACAGCAACAACTCTTGCTTCTTGTCCATTACTTCTGATTATCCACTGATCTCAGGTGGTTCCACTGACTCTCATCTACCTAGAATCACATTATCAGGGAGTTCACCTGTTCATGCAATTTCTCCACCTGTGCCCAAGTGTGTGTCCCAGACTTGGCTGCAACAATACTTTTCTCATCCCACCTGTTCTTCTCACAATGTGACTTTGACACTCCTCCCATTAAGAGGTGGGATCCATGTTTCCCTTCCTTGGATCTGGGCAGACTTATGACTATGCCAGAAGCGACAGGTAAGGAGTTTGACTGCTCTGAGCCCCCCATACTACAAGGAAGCCCAAACTAGCCCACAGGAGTGACTACATGGAAGGGCCTGAGGTCACTGAAGAGAATGCCATGCCAAACCCTCTCTACCTCCTCCAGCTCCTGAATGTCCCCGTCCCCATACCAGCCACCACAGGACTACAATCTCCTGAAAGTGCCTGAGCCAGAACCACTCAGCCACATCCTTCCTGGATTCCTGACCTACAGAAATCATGGAAGAATAAAATGGTTTTTTGTTTTAGGCCACTAAGATTTGGGGTGATTTGTTATGCAGCACTAGATAAATGGAACAGCTGCCTCTCAACAGTAGAATCCCAAATACACAGGCCCTGTCTCAAACTCACTTCATTTTCCTATTTACCGAGTTTAAGCCACTTTTATGGATTGTCCTCCAAAGAGATATGTTGAAGTCTTGACTCCCTAACCTGTGAATGTGACTTTCGTTGGGGTCTTTGAAGATGTTATCAGTTAACATGAGGTCATACTGGACCTCTAGTCTCATCTGAGTTCTGTCCGTAACAAACACACACACATTTTGTGATATTTAACCCTGCTGGTACAGTGGTTAAGTACTACAGCTCCTAACCAAAGGCTGACAGTTCAAATCCACCAGGCACTCCTTGGAAACTTTACTGAGCAGTCCTACTCTGTCCTTTAGGGTCACTATGAGTCGTAATTGACTTGATGACAAAGGCTTTGGGTTTTTTAATGCAGTCTCCAGGTGGTGCAAAGGGTTAAAGTGCTTGGCTGCTAATCAAAAGGTTGGACTCTGTTTGAGCCCACCCAGAGGTTCCTTGGAAGAAAGGCCAGAAAATCCACTTCTGAAAAACCAGCCACTGAAAACCCTATGGAGTTACAGTTCTACTGTGATACACAGGGGGTCGCCATGAGTCAGAATCAACTGGATGGCAACTGGTTTGGTTTTAGGAAACTGATACAAGCACTGAGCTTGACCAAGCCCTCAAGTCACCAATTCCAGATAGTTATTTAAATAAACTCATCGTGTCTACCCATACTGCCTATTCGTCAAAAGCAATCCCCACTGTTGTCTACCTTCCCCAATTCTCTTCTGTCTTAATTTCACCCTAACTCACTGAACTGTCCCTCAGTTCTGCTTATTCCTAACAGCTCTCAGCCCCACCAGTGGCATCACCAGGGTTGCTGTCACCCAGTTCGGTAACTCAAGATATCATTCCCCCATGTTAATTACCACAATATTGTAGCTAAAACCCCAGAGAATTTGATAAAATCAGTGACTATAAAAAACACCAGAAACAATGGTGATTTGAAGCGTCAATGTAATTGGTAATAACGACAGCTCTGACCAGAGGGCATTAGAAGGTCCGAAAAGTGAGCAGAGAGTTTTAGCCTTGTAGGTATATTGATACATGAAAGCTGGGCTTATGAAAAATGTTTTTGTTGTTATAACTAACTACAGGGATATTTTTATAAAGAATAATAAATTTCTGCTGAAACACTGCACAAAAATTTTATAGACAGTCATTTCAGCATCACCCCCACCCCTACAGTGTCACGAAGGGTAGTCTGTACACCCCGGCCTCCAGCCCCACCAACTCCCCTAGTGATGCCACTAAGCCCACCCTTCCTCTCCCTTCCCCCATCTCGGCTCCATCCAGTTCTCCAGGCCTCTGCACCTGGGGCTGAACAGCTGCCTCCCAGCCCATCACCCTTTCCAAATTCCCCAACGCTGAGCAAAAAGGGCTGTTTTATGTTTTACGCCCACGTTGTTCCAGAAAAGACTTAAGGCAGCTGAAGCACAAAGAATTCTCATCCTCAGATACTGTAATGGCCACCCTCATTCTTAGATACTGAAGTATATCCCCCAGCATACCAAGAATAAAAGGAAAAACTCCTGGTTAGGAGGTCTCTGGCCTCCACTCACAATATGAAGGCAAAGTCATAAAGTATTCCAAATCTCTTTACCTGGAATGCTCTCCCCTCTACCCCACACCCAGCCAACTCCTATTCACACTTTAAGGCCCAGCCTATTTGTCATCTCTGCTGGGAAACCTTCCCCACCCCTTCACGCAGTTAGTCACTCTCTCTTTGTGTGCCTGCACCACAATGAAATTTATCTCCACACCAACCTCCCTCATGAGACTTAGGGTACTGAGGCCAGAGCCTTATCTTAACTCATCTTTGTATGCACTTCTGCATTTCAGACAGTAGAAAAAACCAAACCAGCTGCCGCTGAGTCTATTCTGACTCATGGCGACCCCATGTGTTTCAGAGCAGAACTTTGCTCCACAGAGTCTTCATGGCTGTGATCTGCTGGAAGGAGATCACCAGGTCTTTCTTCTGCGGTGCCTTTGGGTAGATCCGAACCACCAATCTTTTGGTTAGTAACTGAGAGCTTACTAACTGTGTCACCCAGATACTTCTCTTCAAACTACCAAAACACAAAAAACAAAACCACCACCAAACCTGCTGTCATTGAGTTGATTCCAACCCACACCTAAGAAATGTTTGTGGGATGAATAAACCGGTTATTCTCCTGGACCTCCCTTTATCAATGCACTTGCATTCCAAAGATCACTGCTTCTCCTCAGAGACACTTCACCTCACCCCTCACCCCAACTCTGAAGGCCTCCCTCAGCCTATCATCCAACTAAGCCTCTTGCACTCCTGCGAGCCCCACTCCACAATTATTCCCCTGGGAATAACTCCTTCCATCAGTTCTTACAATTCCCACAGTGATCAAAGGTGCTTTTATAAGGATCTGTCCAGCTATTTAGGTCTTCATGGCTTGGTTTCTCACACACTTCTGAGTTGGTCCTATGTCCCTTTTTAGACCTCAAGCACATCTAGAGGAAGGCTGGTGACTAACTACTTCCTCTGCGCTCACAACAATTTTCATGCACCCACTTCTGATGCCTGGAAGAAATGCTCCTCTGCAATAACATTAGAGATGGATGATGATGTTCTTAAGCGTCCTAGGTCTTAAAACTAGGAAAATGCATTGGTACCACTGGATCCCAGCTCCAGGAGCAGTGCCTGGTGCATAGTAGGAGCTCAAAACTGTTAGCTGAGTGAATGAAAGAATGGAAGGTCACCTGCCCTAGCCTCTTGTTTACCAGTTTACCAGTTGCCATCAACTCGATTCTGACTCATGGTAAACCCACATCTGCAGAGCAGAACTGTGCTCCATAGGGTTTTCAAGGCTATGACCTTTCAGAAGCAGATTGCCAGGCTTTTCTTCCAGTGCACCTATGGGTGGCTTTGAACTACCAACTTTTGTTTAGTAGTTGAACACTTAACCATTCGCACCCCCCTTTGTACCAGGCAACCAAGGCCTGTGTTGCTTGACTTACCCAAGGTGATTAGCAAGTTAGCCAGGGGAAACTGGAGCCCCCGTGTCTTGGCTCCCAGCACAGGGCCCTCCTCCCCAACACTGGCATTCTCGCTACCCATCCCTTCCACATTCCAAAGACAGCATCTCCACAAGAAGCTCTGGACAGCATCCAGGAGTATTTTTTTTTCCTGGCTTTAAAGCAAATTGTGACAAATGGCTCCACAGATCTACTGGGCCGTGGAACTGAGCAGATGGAACTGCAATTCACACTATTAACTTAAATTCTATCTGATGCTGCTTCAAATTAGTGCATTTTATCTAGAAATTATAAAAACCATTGCGTGTGTGGCGTGGGGGAATGCAACTAGTAAATAAGCTTGTCGGAAGATTCATTACAAACCTATATGCTCTGGCTGCCCTCACCCACCACAGATTTCTTATTTATTTATTTTTTCATCTGCTCTCCCATTTTCTCCCTCCACCAAAAAGTCCTGACTCATGCCCAGAATGAGAGGTTCTTGGGGACCATTGGTCTAACTGCCCACCTAAGCTTGAACCCCCTGGACCTACAGAGATTCTGCCTGTGGACGTGGTTTTCACTGACAGCAGCCCATATGGCAAAGCTCTATTAGAAAGTTCTTTACTTTGAACTGAAATTGGGCTCAGGGGTCCTGGATACAGAACAAGTCCAATCTCTTACTTATTTGCTCAGCAGACAATAATTGAGTACAGCCTAGATACCAGACGCTGAAGTAGGCACTAAATTTACGGAGAGACGCCTAAGAACAGTCTTTACCCTCAAGGAGCTTACAGTCTAGTAAGGAAAACAGAGAAGTTTACAAGTCTCTCCCTCTGAAGCATCTCCTCTCCAGGCTGAGCACCCTAGAGGCCTTTAATGGTCACACATAAGGCATGGATGCAGTTTCTGTCCCCATCTCTTACAAACAGGCTCCAGTTGTCTCTGTCCCTCAAAGTATGTCACCCAGAACGGAGTGCCATTCCTCACATGTGGTCTGACCATCATCTCCTTGGCTCTAGACACTAATTTCTGTCAGTGCAGACAAGACAGCTTTGTTCTTTGGTGGCCACATCAACTGGTTGACCCTGGCCAACTACAGCTCTAAACCCTTTCCTCAGCATCCTGTTCCTGTACAGCTGGATCCTGGACAGAAGAGCAAACTTGTTGCCGTTGAGTCGGTTCTGACTCATAGAGGCCCCACAGGGTTTCCAAGGCTATAAATCTTTATGGAAGCAGACTGCCACATCTGTCTCCTGCAGAACAGCTGGTGAGTTCAAACCCCCAACCCTTTGGTTAGCAGCCAGGTGCTTAACCACTGTGCCACCAGGGCTCCTTTTGGACAGAAGTGCAGGGCCTTGCATTTATCCTTATTCCATTTCACCTATTAGGATCCAGACCACCAGCCTACCTGTCAAGACCATTCTTTATCTTACCTGTGGTAAAAATGGTGTGGGACGCGGTGTCTGACATCCTCCAACTTCACAAGCGGGAAGGAGAACCAAGACTAACAGCGCAAGGCTGGCTCCCCTGAGGCA
This sequence comes from Loxodonta africana, assembly GCF_030014295.1. Classification (NCBI taxonomy): domain Eukaryota; kingdom Metazoa; phylum Chordata; class Mammalia; order Proboscidea; family Elephantidae; genus Loxodonta; species Loxodonta africana. The sequence continues at coordinate 158,679,894 of NC_087344.1, read as the reverse complement.
GAGGCCAGACAAACCTCCTCTCTCCGGCATCTGACACCAACCGTCCCTCGCACAGCACTCTCTACTTCTCTGCTGGGTTCGATAATTCATTGCAATGGCCACAGAGAACTCACAGACCATACTGACGATTATGGGGTTTTTAAGGGAATTAACAGTTACAATTCAGGCTCAGGAACACTCAGGATACAGTTATTCCATCAGGACAGCCTCTTCCCAGCCCTGCTCATAGACACCTCTCCCTGGCCCTAGGCCTCTGCCCAAAGACAATCAGCTTTCTCTTTCCGTTGGCGGGAAAGCCCACGGCTCCTGCTGCCAGATCCCCCAGGCCGGGTCTCTCCTGCCACACTGCCTTCTTGCTGTCTTTAGAGTTACAGCTTGCTCTCTCTTGGTCTCCTGCTTCCAGGAACTTCTCAGCACAAGGATCACAGAGCCAAAGTACGCGCTCTCCGCTCCTGGCTGTTCTTTCTCAGTGGTGGTAGGATCCTCCTCTCTGCTCCAGAATTGGCTCTCTTCTAAAGCAAAACTGACCAATCCCCTTGGTGGGCCACGATTACCCCATCACACAGTCCCGACCAATCACCTGCGTGGGAGTTCCAAGATCCTGACGCGGAAGTCCATGTTAAGTAGTCCATTACACCGCACCGTCAACCAACATACACTCTGTGGCTTCTTGCTTTGAAGTCACGTAGACAGCAGTGGTGGTTCAGTGGTAGAATTCTCGCCTTCCGTAAAGGAGGCCTGAGTTCTATTTTCTGCCAGTGCACCTATTCACAGCCTCCACCTGTCTGTCCGTGGAGGCTTCCGTGTTGCTATGACGCTGAACAGACTTCAGCAGAGCTTCCAGACTAAGGCAGACTAAGAAGAAAAGTCCCGGAGATCTACTTTCTAAAAAATCAGCCAATGAAAACCCTATGGATCACAAAGGTCCAATCCCTAATCAATCACGGGATGGCACAGGAATGGGCAGCATTTTGTTTTGTCATGTGTGGGGCTGCCATGAGTGTGGGGCCGACTTGACAGCTGCTAACATCAACATGACCTTAAATGGCATTGATGAGTATGATGTCTATATTCATCAAAGACACTATCATAATAGAGCAAGCTCAAGGACAGAACCCTATAACGACCTAGTCCAGCCAGAGAAACCTGAAAGCAATGCTTGGGCACATGATCTCCCTGCTGATGGACTTGGATTGGTCTTTCTCTGCTCTTGTTCTGCCTGTACATCTATCAGATCACAATGCCTCTTGGGGCATTCACAGCAGGTATACTCAATAAATACGCCAATCTGCTGCCAAATTCTAAGCCATCCCACACATAGTAAAAATAAAAATAAAAACGTGTTATCCCTGCCACCTTCACTCTTTTTGTCATTCTTCCAGTATCCTTGGCTAGAAATCTCAGAGTCCAAGATGGCGCCTCCTCCTCCTCTGTTGCTTCATCTAGCTGCCAAGTCCTGCTCTTTTCTCTCCTGTCCCACGCCTACTGACACCAGCCCAATCCAGGCATTCTTCTCCACAATCGTAAAGGTCTTTAGTATATTTTAAAACTGGCCTCCTTGCTGCTACCCTCTCCATCTCTGCACCCACCAATCTACCCAGTAAACTACTGCCAGACGAGTCTCCTATAGCACTTTCACCATATTCCGCTCCCCCTAAAAGCAACGCCCTTGTGGCTCCACTTTGCCACACTGGGCTTTGCAAGCTCAGGGTGGCAGGTCCATACTCCTCCTCTTGCTATTTGTTACTGTTGTTAGCTGTCGTCTGAGTTGGCCCTCTACTCATGAAGGCTCCCTGAACCATGGAAGGAAATGCTGCCCAGTCCTGTGTCATCCCCATGAGAGGCTGTGGATCTGACCGCTGTGATTCATAGGTTTTCACTGGCTGATTTCCTGGAAGTAGATCTCCAGGCCTTTTTTCTCGGTCTGTCTTAGTCTGGAAGCTCTACCGAAACCTGTTTAGCATCATAGCAGGACACAAGCCTCCCTTGACAAGACAGGTGGTGGCTGTCCATGAGGTGCACTGGCCGAGAACAGAACCCAGGCCTCCCACTTGGAAGGCAAGAATTCCACCACGGAGCCACCAGTGCCTCACTCAACCATACCACATACTGCCCAAATCGCTCTGCAAAGTTGATGCACTAATTTATATTCTCAAGAGCAATGTTAAGTGTTCCTGTTGTCCGTGTCTTTGTCAACTAGTATTGTCTGCCTGTTACAGTTTCACCAATCTGATGGGGAGAAATGTTACTCCTTGTTAGTATAAAAATTAATTTTAAATGGAACAAAATCACTAACAATTGCAGTTTAGAAGACAAATGTTTTCAAAAACACATGGAAAGGCAGTCATGCAGTGCATAATGTCCATTCAGGCAACATCCAACCATAAATACATCTGTAGTCCTATAAGGTTAGAATAGAGTTCAGAGATCTCAATCAGAGAACAGGACGTAGCGGGTGTATCCAGACGTAGGGAACACGACAGCTTACCGCACGCAACACACGTATCTCACATCTCTTATAGAGTGACTGCATAAAATGGTACAGTACATACATCACCTGTAACACACGTCTTACTAGTCATAATACACACCTATGTGACTTTTTTTTTTTATGTGACTGGCTTATATATACACTGCACTGTATTTTCTATTGTTCTTTTAGGGTGAACTTTCCCAACTTACAAATAAAAAATTGACCATGTAACAGTGTATGCTTCGACTCGTAGGCAGCTGCATCCGATCTTGTGTATCGCGAGTCTCTTGAGTATTGCAGCGTTACCGCTCTACTTTCTTTGGAAAATTTACCATGAAGTGCATCATAGCTCCCCAACACAACAAAACCAGTGCTAGTGACAGCAGCAGTAAGAAGCAAAGGAGAAGTAACGATTTGGAAGTGAAACAAAAGGTATCTCATATAGCTTTGCTAAGTACAAGCAGACATCATTTTATTGCGCTTCGCTGTATTGCACGTCACTGTACCGTGTTACGCAGATATTGCATTTTTTTTTTTTTTTTTTTACACAAATTGAAGGTTTGTGGCAACCCTGCATCAAGCAAGTCTATCGGTGGCATTTTTCCAATAGCATATGCTCATATGTTGGTAATTCTTGCAGTATTTCAAACTTTTTCATTACTGTTATATCTGTTGAGGTGATCGGTGATCAGTGATCTTTGATGTTATTATTTTAATTGTTTTAGAGTACCACAAACAGCGCCCATATAAGATGGCAAAACAAATCCATAAATGTTGTATGTGTTCTGACTGCTCACCGACTGGCTGTTCCCATCTCTTTCCCCCTCCTACTCCCTGGGATATGAAAATACTGAAATTAGGCCAATTAATAACCCTACTATGGTCTCCAAGTGTTCAAGTGAAAGGAACAGCTGCACGTCCCTTACTTTAAATCAAAAGCTAGAAATGATTAAGCTTTGTGACAAAGGTATATCAAAAGCCAAGACAGGCCAAAAGCCAGGCATCTTGCGTCAGTTAGCTCAGTTAGCCAAGTTGTGAGTGCAAAGGAAAAGTTCTTGAAGGAAATTAAAAGTGCAACTCCAGTGAGCAATCCAATGATAAGAAAGCAAAACAGTCTTACTGCTGATAAGGAGAAAGTTTCGTTGGTCTGGATAGAAGATCAAACCACAACATTCCCTTTAGCCAAAGCGTAACCCAGAGCAAGGTCCTAACTGTCTTCAATTCTGTGAAGGCTGAGAGAGGTGAGGAAACTGCAGAAGAAAAGTGTGAAGCTAGCAGAGGTTGGTTCACGAGGTTAAGGAAAGAACCCATCTCCATAACATAAATGTACAAGGTGAAGTACCAAGTGCTGATGTAGAAGCTACAGAAGTTCCCCAGAAGATCAAGCTAACTGAGGAAGGTGCCTACACTACACGACAGATTTTCAATGTAGACCAGATAGCCTTATGTTGGAAGAAGACACCATCTAGGACTTCCGTAGCTAGAGAGAAGTCAATGCCTGGCTTCAAAGCTTCAAAGGACAGGCTGGCTCTCTTATTTGGGGCGAATGCAGCTGGTGACTTTAAGTTGAAGCCAATGCTCATTTACCATCCAAAAATCCTAGGGCCTTTAAGAATTATGCTAAATCCACTCTGCCTGTGCTCTATAAATGGAACAACAAAGCCTGGACAACAGCACATTTGCTTTATGATATGGTTTACTGAATATTTTAAGCCCACCACTGAGACTTACTAGTCAGAAAAAAAAAATTCCTTTCAAAATATTACTGCTCGTTGACAATGCACCTGGTCACCCAATAGCTCTGATGGAGATGTACAAGGAGGTTAACGTTGTTTTCATGCCTGCTAACACAACTTCCATTCTGCAGCCCATGGATCAAGGAGTAAATTCAGCTTTCAAGTCATATGATTTAAGAAATACATTGTGTAAGGCTATAGCTCCCATAGACAGTGATTCCTCTGATGGATCCAAGAAAAGTAAATGGGAAACCTTCTGGAAAGGATTCACCATTCTAGGTGCCATTGAGAACAGTCATGATTCCTGGGACAAGGTCAAAATATCAACATGAGCAGGAGTTTGGAAGAAGCTGATTCCAACCCTTATGGATGACTTTGAGGGGTTCAAGACTTCAGTGGAGTAAGTACCTGCAGATGTGGTGGAAAGAGCAAGAGAACCAGAATTAGAAGTGAAGCCTGAAATGTAACTGAATTGCTGCAATCTCATGATAAAACTTTAATGAATGAGGAGTTGCTTGTTGTGAATGAGCAAAGAAAGTAGTTTCTCGAGATGGAGTCTACTCCTGGTAAAGATGTTATGAACATTGTCGAAATGACAACAAAGGATTTAGAATATTACATAAACTCAGTTAGTAAAGCAGCGGCAGGGTTTGAGAAGACTGACTTCAATATTGAAAGAAGTTCTACTGTGGGTAAAATGCTATCAAACAGCATCACATGCTATAGAGAAATCTTTCGTGAAAGGAAGAGTCAACTGATGCGGCAAATTTCACTGTTGTCTTATTTGAAGAAATTGCTACAGCCACCCCAACCTTCAGCAACCACCGCCCTGAGGAGTTATCAGCCGTAGGTAAGACCCTCCACCAGCAAAAAGATTATGACTCGCTGAAGGCTCAGATGATGGTTAGCGTTTTTCAGCAAGAGTACTTTTTAAATTATGGTACATACTTTTTTTTAGAGATAATGCTATTGCACACTTACTAGACTATAAAAAAAAAAAATAGTACAGTGTAAACATAATTTTTACACGTACTGGGAAACCAAAAAATTTGTGACTTGCTTTATTGCAATATTCGCTTTACTGAGGTGCTTTGAAACCAAACCTACAATATCTCCAAGGAATGCCTGTACACAATACGGTGTTCACACAATGTTCAAATCACATAACGTCCTATTTCACAGAACGTACTGTGGACATTAAGTGACATGTGACTGTGTAATAACAGCGTTCCTTGGGTTTTCTTCAAAAAAATACAGGAAGGACAGGCAAGTAAGGTTATCAGCAAAACAAGACTGGCCATGAGCTGATAATTGTTGAAACTGGGTGATAGGTGCATGGGGGTTCATTATGCTGTTCTCTCCACTTTAGTTTATGTGGAATTTTACAAAATAAGAAATTAAAAAAAGAAATACAGCAGCAACGGCAGCAGAATCTGAAATAAAGAATGTCCAAAAAAAGAGCACTGATAGCCATGAAAGGCCGAGTTAAGAATGGGCAGAGCAGCAGAGCTGGCAGGCAATGGAGAACAAAAGGAAAACAAGGAAAAGGAAGCAGGGAGGAAAGCTTTTGAACTGTGCCATGATATAAGTTAGAATAGTGGGGAAGGTTATTTATCAAATTAGTGGTTCTAAAGACCCTTTCCACCACCCGTCTGTCAGGTTGTTGTACTATGGTGGCTTGCGTGTTGCTGTGATGTTGGAAGCTATGCCTCCAGTATTTCAAATACCGACAGGGTCACCCGTGGTGGATAGGTTTCAGCGGAGCTTCCAGCCTAAAAAAGACTAAGAAGAAAGGCCTGATGATCTACTTTGGATATTTAGCCAATGAAAACCCTATGGGTCATGCCAGAACATTGACTCGCTTGCTTTGGTTGGAAACATCATCAGGAGGGATCAATTGCCGGAGAAGGACATCATGTTTGGTAAAGCAGAAGACCACAGAGGGAGACCCTCGGTGAGGCTGACTGGCACGACAGCCTCAATGATGGACTCAAACAGGCGTGCGATTTTGAGGATGACACAGGACCAGACAACATTTCATTCTGTTGTACATAAGGTCACCGTGAGCCAGAGTCAACTCAGTGGCAGCTAACGACAACAACACAGACTCTATTATAACATTAAGGCAACTAAAAACAGCAACAGCAGCACCTAATAAAGGTTATCAGATTTTAAAAGTACTATTGGTATTGGTACAATGAGCAACATTAAAAATTACTCAAGTTTTGTTCCATGAAGTTTTTCTTTGAAATATAGAACATGTCATTTGTTTTCATGCCCACAAAAATCTCTTTTGTAATATCTGCATGATTACAAAACACAAAAATTCTTCTTATTTAAAAAAAAAAAAATTGGTCTTTAATTCCTTTTTTGTTTGTTTGTTTTTTGAAGTCTGGATGGACTGCCTTAAGGATAAGAAGTCACACGTGCTTTCGAGCGAAACTGAAATCACGATTAACCACATAGGACTCTCCGGAACCCCTGAGCTGCTAAATCATGGAGGACCTGAGGTAGAGTCTCCACATTTAGAGGCAAGGATCCAGGCACTGGAGTTAGGGCTCCCAGGATGTGAATGATAAACCTGAGAGAAATAGGCACAAAATGTCATCTGGGACAGAGCAAAATTTGACAAAGGAAGGAGCTAAAAACTTGTCACACCGGTAGGGAGAAGCAGATTCGATTAACAGAATAGGAAAATGTGGAAAAAGAAAAGCCTCAACAAGGAGAAAAGTCAGTGGCTTGGAACTTGGGCCTCAGAGGCTGTCAGCTGAAGAAATGTCCTGGAACCAAAGGGCGGGGCCAGGTGGCATCACCGAGTGGCTCTGGGGCAGAGATGCAGGGCTGCAGCCTCATCAATCATTGCTCCACGCTGGGCCCTACCAGCTTAGGGTGGCAGGTATCAGTAGGGGACCACCAGGGCCACCTGCCAGTGAACGGATGACAAAAACTGCTCAGCAAAGTCATTTTCAGATTCCTTCACATATTATTGCGCAAAATCATCTCTCCACAGTGGAACCTATTTGTCCCACCCACCTTGACTTGCTGTCTTCACCACCCCTCTGCTTCTGCCCCTAAAGAAATTATTCATTGACCACGGGTTTACCACCCAGGAAGAAAAGAGGCTGAAAAGAGCATTCTGCACCTTGCCCTGGTCCAAAAAGCACCGTGCCCTGGTGAGAGGCACAGGCTCCGTCTGCGGGGTCTCACTCTCCACATGCAATACGAAAGCTGGCGCTGGCGCTGGCTCTGGAGTGGATTATCCGGTCCAGTCCCCTCATTTTACGGAAAAGGAAATCGAGGACCAGAAAGGTCATCCTGTCCAAGGTCACATGGCTAGTTCTTGATAACTGACTTAGACCCTAGGTCTCCGGACTCCCATCAATCCTCCTGTCCCTCCTACCTCTCCTCCCTCTTCAAAAGCTCTATCAGTGGAACCTCCTTGGTGTTGGGATCCTGGCCTTTTCTCTAGTCACACCTCTGAGTCAGAGTAATCCGAGTCCCATTTAGGATGGACACTCATCGAGTGAACTTCAGAGTCCCTGACTCACTCCCGACAGTCCTTTGTGTCCTGACTCCTGGCTGCTAGTCGCAGCTCAGTCCTCTTTTGTGCATTTATTACTGTCGCTTTGAGGGAGGCAGGCAGGAAGTTTCCCAATGTCCAGTGCTCGGAGGCCGCCCAGCTCTCAGCTAACAGTCACCTGGGGCTGTCAGCCTGCCTCGGTCACTCCCATCTGTACCTGGGTCCCCTGAGAATGAACACATAAGAAAAATCAAAAAGCGAACCCATCCCAGTCAAGTCAGTTCTAACACATGGCGACCCCGTGTGTTACAGATTAAAACTGCTCCATACGATTTTCTTGGCTGTAATCATGACGAAAGCAGACTGTCAGGCCTTTCTTCCGTGGTGCTGCTGGGTAGGTCTGAACCACCAAACTTTAGGTTAAACCAAAAAAAAAAAAAAACCAGCAAACTGTCAGGCCTTTCTTCTGTGGATGCTGCTGGGTAGGTCTGAACCACCAAACTTTAGGTTAAACCAAAAAAAAAAAACCAAACCCGCTGCCGTTGAGTCAATTCCGACTCATAGTGACCCTAAAGGACAGAGCAGAACTGCCCCATAGGGTTTCCAAGGAGCGCCTGGTGGATCTGAAATGCCGACCTTTTGGTTAGCAGCCCTAGCATTTAGCCACTACACCACCATAGTTTCCACCCATAGGTTAGTAAACTATAAAACCAAACCCAATGCCTTCAAGTCCATTCCGACTCACAGCGACCCTACAGGACAGAGTAGAACTGCCCCATAGGATTTCCAAGGAGTGCCTGGTGGATCCGAACTGCTGACCTTTTGGTTAGCAGCCATAGCTCTTAACTACTACACCAGCAGGGTTTCCTTTAGGTTAGTAATCCAGCGTAATCATTTGCACCTCCCAGGGACCTTAGACACATGAAAGGTCATGCAAAAAGGCTGGCAGGCACAGGAGAGGAAGAGAAGGTGGCTTCCTGGTGTTGGTGTTGTGTCCCCAGCCACTGCACTCTGGGGAGCAGGGGAAGGAAGCCATGTCTTTATGTGTAGAAGAAGGGCCCTATCGTTTACTGGAGGCTTTCCCATGTGCAGTGCAGCTGAACCCTCTCAATCCCCTGTGGAATGGGATCACTGTTTCTATTTTGCTGTGAGGAAGCTCCAGTCCAGAAAGGTCAGGTGATTATTCCAAGGTCATCAATTAAGTACGAATCAGAGAAAGGGGAAAACCCAAGGCTCCTGATTCCAAGTGCAGGACTCTCCTCAGCACAGCAGGCAAGTTCACCCACAGGTCTCTGCCCTGCCCCCCGAACATGTGGTACCAATTTGGTGAGGCCACTCCAACAGCATATATGCTACAGGATAATCTTTGTGCTCAAAGCTCTCACTCTGTGCCAATCCTTTAGGAAAAAAGGGACTCACGTTTTCCTCATTCATACCCCTAATGAAAAAACCAAGAACCAAACCCATTGCCATCAAGTCAATTCCAAATCATGGCAACCCCATGTGTTACAGAGTTGAATGGCTCCACAGGGTTTTTTCTTGGCTGTAACCTTTACAGAAACAGATTGCCAGGCCTTTCTTTCGAAGCACCATGGGGTGGGTTCAAATCACCAACTGTTTGATTAATAGCCAAGCGCAAACTGTCTGTGCCACCCAGGGACCTCTATCCCTAACCAAAGGATACGTAATGAGCAATCATTCCCTACTCAGAAAATGCCGCTGCAAATAGAGAAAAAAGTAAACCGAACTGCATGTTCCTCAAAGTCCTTCTCTTCATTACATGGATGCCACACAAGCACAGATTGGTAATCTGATAGCATCTTTGTTCGTTTTTGGCTCTTTAAAAACATTGGGGGACGTAACAGGAAAGCAATGCAGGAAATGGCAGTAGTGTGACTGCTCATTAAGGAGAGCCCCGAGCAGCAAGCTCCAGGCTTGTGCTAGACCATAAACCAGCAAGCCCCAGGCCACTTCAATGATGCCGAGGGGGTGTCTCCACCACTCCCGATGGCTTCTGCACTTGGCTTCATTTGGGAGAAGGCATCTAAACCAACTCTGGCCAGGAGCTAGCATCACTAGGCTTACGCAAGCTGGGGAAGTGAGCAGCACAGGCGTGGAATATTCCAGTGTCCGCAGGCTATAAGCAGGCTCCTGTTTCGGCAGCGGGTATTCTACGGATGAATTTTCATTATGAACCAAGGTGTCAGCAGAGAGAAAGCCAGCAAAGGAGAATATCTGTGTAGTGGTGGGCTGTAATCAGGAGATGTTGCCATATACAGGTGACTAAAAGGTCTCCTCAAGAGAATCTCTCCACCATCAAGAGGCCCCAAAGGTTGATGCTTTCCCAGAAATCCACTTTTAAAAGAGCAGGGTTGGGAGATATTTGTGTGATCAGCCATTAACACCTCAGCAGCTAGTAACACTGATACAACGGGAAAGGCCCTCAATTAGAAGTCAAAAATTCCGGGTTTCCTTCAAAATACAGCTGGCAGGAATGTGGGATGGTACAGCCACTCTGGAAAATAGTTTGGCAGTTTCTTACAGAGTTAAACATACCATAAAACCAAACACCAGTTGCCATCCAGTCAATTCCAACTCAGGACGACCCCACATGTGTCAGAGTAAAATTGTGTTACATGGGGTTTTCAATGGCTGATTTTTTTTAAAGTAGATCACCAGGCCTTTCTTCCAAGGTGCCTCTGGTTGGACTCAAACCGCAACCTTCAGTTAACAGCTGAGTGCTTAACGATTTGCACCACCCAGGGACTCCAAACATACCATAAAATCCCATAAAAATCTGTTGCCTTCAATTCCAACCCACAGCAACACTACTGGACAGAGCAGAACTGCCGCCCAGGGTTTGCAAAGAGTGGCTGATGGATTAGAACTGCCAACCTTTTGGTTAGCAGCTGAGCTCTTAACCACTATTCCACCAGAGCTCCAAACATACCATATGACCCATGAATCCCAAACCTATTTACCCAAGAAAAATGAAAGCCCACGTCCATGCAAAGATTTGTACGTGTAATAAGCAACCTTTTTCATAAAAGCCAAAAACCATAAACAGCCCATATGGCCAACAACCGGTAAAAGGAAAAATAAAATGTGGTATAGTCATATCATAGATCCCTGGGTGGCACAAACGGTTTGTGCTCAACTACTAGCCGAAAGGTTGGCAGTTCAAATCTACCCCTCAGCATTGCAGAAGAAAGACCACCTGGTGATCTACTGGAGTAAGATGACAACTGTTGTCATCAAGTCAGTTCCAACTGATGGTGATCCTACGTGTTAAGAGTAGAACTGCTCCACAGGGTTTTGTTGCTGTAGTCTTTACAGGAGCAGATCGCCAGACCTTTCTTCCACAGAGCAGCTGGGTGGGTTCAAAGCACCAATCTTTAGGTTCCGGAACAGAGCAGAATGGCCCCATAGGGTTTCCAAGGAGCAGCTGGTGGATTCGAACTGTCAACCTTTTGGTTAGCAGCCGAGCTCTTAACCACTGCACCACCAGGGCTCCTTTAGGTTCGCAGTCAAGTGCAAACCATTACGGAGCAGAGGTCTACTCTGAAATACACAGGGTCGCCAAGAGTCAGAACGGATTCCATGCCAATGATTATCCATACAATGGGATACTACTCAGTAATAAAAAGGAATGAACTAGATGCACACAACAACATAAATGAATCTCAAAAGCTTCATACTGAGTGAGAGAAACCAGATTCAAAAGGCTACATTCCGAATGATGACATGTGTACCACATTCTGGAAAATGCAATACTGCAGACAGAAATCAGATCTGTGGTTGCCAGAGATGGGGGGAGGAGGCTGCCTGCAAAGAGGCCCAAGGGGACCTCTTGGGTTGATGGACATGGTTTACGTTTGATCGTGATGGTCGTTACAGGACTGTTTACATTTGTTCAAACTCACCAAACAACACACTTATAGTTGATTAATTCTGCTGTAACTAAATTATACTGCAATCAAGCAGATGAAAAAACAACTACACTGGATTTCTTTCCCTTAACCAGAACTGGTGAGTGCTTCCTGCTTGCTGTAACTTGGAGGGACCATATAACCTGCCTGTGCCTCATCTGTAAAGGGGGGGCTGCATAACACTCCCCTCTCCAGGTAACTGTAAGAATGAAATCAGATGATGCTAGTGAACATACAAAGCCAGGAACGCTATGAGAATTCAATAAATGTCAGCTTCTGCCCTCCTTCCTTGGTGTAGGTAAGTGACCCGAAATGATCCATAAACCTTTCAACTGGCACAGGTCAGGAGATGAGTCGGAGAACTCAGAGAAGTACTAAAAACCTGGAGAAAACCAAGGGGCAGAGGCTGCACATGGCCAGACCTGGGGGGCAGCCTGGGTGGGGGTCAGGAGACTGGAGACAGAGGACAAAAGGGGAGCGTTGTGGCAGACTGCTGCCCAGCTGTGGCCTCCTGGCCTCTCATTTCCTCTACCTTAACTAGGGGTCAGCTGAGTGCCTTCCCATAACTGCAGCAGCTCCCTACACCCATCATCTTCAGCTTAAATACAGAGCTGAGCTTCAGTGGGACAAAGTCTCCTTTATAGCACGCTGTGATTTGTTCCCACTGTCATTTGAACCCTTGGGCTGCAACAGGAACACAAGTCTCAGCGTTCTCTGTCATTTCCCACAGCCGCCGGGATACACAGCATTCCTCTGCCTGGCTGCTGGTTAAATGCTATTATCATTATTTTTAGGAGAAAGATGGAGACTTTGGGGGGATGGGGTTGAAAAGAGAACGCATCTGAAAGACTTCTAGGAACTTTAAAAGGCTTGGAAGTGAATGGCGCCAGTTGTTTATCAGGTCTAATTTTACTCCAAGGTTCCTTTTAGCATAACACAGTTACTAGCCAAGGCAGCGTTAGTTTTTGGCTCAGAAATGGTGAAAGAGAGAGTTTCTTCAATTCACTGGACTAGAACTGGAAAGAGGCAGAAGGTGGGGTTGAAGAGTAATCACAGGCAACCAAGACTGCCAGAGGCAGAATCTAGGGAGTTGTCAGTGGTGAAATACACAGCCAGGCAGAGAGCAAAACAGACAACAAAGAAAGCTGAGGAGACAAACTCTGCGTCCTTCAGGTCCTTGGGCCACTGCCACCCATGAGGGAAGCTTGGTAGCTGACCAGCCTATTCTTGCCCATTAGATGCCTGTGTTTTTAAACCAAACCAGTTGCTGTCAACTCTTACTCATGGTGACCCCATGTGTGTCAGAGTAGAAACTGTGCACCACAGGGTTTTCAGTGGCTGATTTTTTTGTACATAGACATCGCTGGATGGACTTGAACCTCCAACCTTTTGGTTAGAAGCTGACCATGTTAACTGTCTGTGCTACCCAAGGGCTCCAAAAAACCTTATTAGACAGGTGTTATTTTTTAATCCTTATTTTTCAGATAAGGAAACTGAGGCACAGAGCGGTTAAGTGACCTCCCTAATGTCACACAGCCAGTTAAGCGGTGGAACTAGAGTCAGACCCAGACAATTTGATGCCACCCACAGACCTCAAGTGATACTAATTCAGGTAATACAGCTATCTCCCTCTCCGTGGTCTGCCCTCCTGTGATAAATTACTTCCTTTTCCCATGAAGCCTCTAATTCAATACTCTACCACTATCTTACACTCAAATGGCTAATGCAGGTTCTTTCCCTCACACAAAGCACGGCACACAAGGCAACTTCAAAATCAAAAGAAAGGAGGTCCTAAGGAATAGGCAAGAGAGCAGTAGTACTGACAGCAATAGGAGCTTGACAAGGTGGAGAAGAGTAGGACTGAAAATGTTTAAATGTTAACTCTCAGATGTTGGTGAGTCATTCAGAGGGAAAGGTGTGTCACGTGGCAAAACAGGTGAAACTGAAGGCAGGTGAGACTCAGGCAGAAATGCACAATCAGGTGAGGGATCCCCCTCGAAGCTGCCCGTGCTTTCAATGTCAACTTCAAGGCTGGGTCAGTGTATGTGGCCAGTGTATATGGCCATTGGCTCAGACATTTCTGGAGCCCAGCCACAACAGCTCTGCTAATACTGAAGCAAGAACGGCAAGATATCCCGAGGAAGGTGACAATATGGTCCAAAGTCCATGCCTTTATGGCTCAACAACTATGTACTGTGGCCTAAATCTAATCTCCTGATGGCCACACTGTACCTAAGGCCGCCTGTGGCCAGTCAGCTAACCAGGGTGGCAACCCCAGCCCTGGGCACCTACAGCAAGAACTACCATTTACTGAGCACTTACTGTGTGACAGGCACTAAGCTAGACGCTTTTTTCAGACGGTCCCATTTAATTCTCACAATAACCTGGATGAGTGGCTCCTATTATTTACAGACGAGTAAATGGGGGAAGCTTAGAGAAGTTATCTAACTTGCCCAAAATCATACTGCTAGCTTAATAATAAATGTTTCTGGAATGCTGGTTAGGTGGACAGATGTGGATGGATGACTGGATGGACAGACAGACAAATGAAAGTATGAGCTGACAGGTGGCTCCAGTATTCTCTTCCTGGGACTAGACTTAAACCTTCTAGGGCTGTGAGAAGCAGGTAGAACAATGGGGAAAATAAGAATGGCTGACTATAACAGAACGACATCAACAAATATTTACGGCACCCTTGTTTGCTGGAGAGGAAGTAGTGGTGGTTCAGCGGTAGAATCTTGCCTTCCACGCGGGAGACCCGGGTTGGATTCCTGGCCAGTGCAACTCATGAGCAGCCACTGGTTTCAGTGGAGCTTCCAGATTAGGACAGAGTAGGAAGAAAGGCCTGGTCATCGCCTTCTAAAATTCAGCCAACAAAAACTCTATGGATGACGACAGCAGGATCCCGTTGTGCATGGGGTGACCGTGAGTCGGTGCCAACTCAATGGCAGCTAACAGTAATATTTTGTAGAAAGTGGAGGAAAAAACAGAAAGCCAACTCTCTATTAGACACAGAAACAGTCCTATTACTGTCTTTACATTTTCAGATTCATAAAGGAAAGCCCTGAAGTGGCCAACGCTAGCTGTTTCTTCTGAACGGTTTTCTTTTGGGTATTTACGGAGTCAAGGGGTTCAGTTAGATGAGAAACAGGGCACACCAGAGATCACACATAAGCAGTGGAAGAGGCGCGCCTTTCACTGGTGTCCAACATTGTTTTGTTTAAAGTCAGATCAGATTCAGCATCTGCACTTTTACTTGCTGCCTGATGAAAACCAGATGCCAAATGCCTCCCTGCTCTGAACAGGGGCCCTCTGCCCTTAGGAAAATAACTTGAGTTAGCCAGGCAAAATGAATACAACACTACAACAAAGAGCCTGTATACTTGAACTGCCCAGCTCCTGACTCCCAGGCTTTTAAGAGTCTTTTGAAAATGGGACAGATTTTTTTTAAAAAAATGGACTTTGCACCTCATTTCCTAGTCTAGTCTAGAGATCTGAAACTTTACTCCTAAAGCTCCACTTTTAGCCAGGTAACTGAGATGCTCAACCTGGTCAGCAACAGAGACCAGCCACCAAAACATTCCCCTCTGCGAGCCACTTGACATTCTGGTGACGTGCGGAGGGAGCAGCCACCTCTCTTGCAGACCTCAGGACCCAGTATCCCTCCTCTGGAAAGGTAAAGGGCTTTGGGGCACTGTTATGGGCTGAACTGTGTCCTCTAATCGTATGTGCTGAAATCCTAACCCCTATGCCTGTAAATATGGCCCTGTTGGAAAATAGGGGCTTTCTTTTGCTATGTTAATGAGGTCATACCAGAGTAGGATAGGTCTTAAACCTAATCACTTCCAGGTGGTGTCTTATAAAAACAGCAGAATAGACACAAGACACAATAGGCGCGCACACACACACACACGGGGGAAAACAGACGCCACGTGAGGACCTGTCTACAAGTCAAGGAACACCAAGGACTGCCAGCAGACACCACAAACTAGATTGTGTGTCAACTTGGCTAAGCCATGATTCTCAGTGGTTTGGCAGTTATGATGTAGTTTGTCAGCTATGTAATGGTATAACCATTCCATAATAAGATCTGTATAATGTAATCGCCTCCATGATGTGATCTGCTATAAACAGCCAATCAGCTGAAAGGGAGTTTCCTTAGGGGTGTGGCCTGTATCCAATATAGGTGGACTTTTTGGCAAAGCTCACAGGCTTTTGCTCACTCTGGATTCTGCAGCTAGCTCCTGCTCATCTGACCTCTGATTCTTGGACTTGAGCTAGCAGCTTACCTGCCATCTTTCCTGCCAATCTTGGGATTCGTTGGCCTCCAGAGCCTGTGAGCCAGAAGCCTGCTGTCTAACCTGCCGATCTTGGGTTCACCAGCCCCTACAGCTATGTGAGTCAGGAAAAGCCTCCAGCCTGACCCAAAGACTTGGGCCTTTCCAGCCCCTACAACTGCATGAGCCATTTCCATGATCTAAATCTCTCTATATACATATACTGATACGCTTCACTGCCTTTGCTTCTCTAGAGAACCCAGCCTAAGACACCAGGAGAGAGGCCCCACAGAAGGAATCAACACAGCGGAGACCCTGATTTGGACTTTTAGCCTCCAGAACTGTGAGAAAATAAACGTCTGTTCTTTAAAGCCACCCACTTGTGGTATTTTTTGTTACGGCAGCACTAGCAAACTAAGACAGGCCCAGAGAAGTAAACCTGCCTTCTGAAAAGCTGAGCCCTAGAGGTCAAATGAAAGTCAGCCAGCAAGCTTCTAATCCTTCAATGCAGACCTCTGAGAAAATCAAATCAGGAGGAGGGGAAGACTTTAACCTGAGGACCATATACCACCTGGATCCAATGGCGAATAGCAGTTAGGAGTGCCATTCCTTTACAGCTTCAGATTCCACTTTCAGGAGGTTTTCGTGGCTGACGGTGGACCAGTCCAATCTGATGCTGGAATGGGGGCCTCCTTCCCTTGCAGCACCATCTGGAACCCTGGAACCCAGGTTGCTATGGCATGGGAAGGGAGAGATGGCAGAGGTACCCAGCTCTTAGCTGCCACAGGCAGGAAACAACACCGATCACTTCCTCTCCCATTTGATCACTAACACTCATCACATGGACCAACCAAACTGTGAAGGAGGCTGGAAAATTTAGGAGTGTGCACATATCTGGTAAGTTTTTGCCTCTGTCTCACCATCTTAAGCCCTGACCTCTCATTTCAAAGTCTAGCCCATTATTTTCAATTTAATTCATGGTTTTATTTCTCCCATGATCACCTCAAAACCCCAGTGACAACAGCCAAACAGCATCTTCCAAAAATCAACCCACTCTCCCAAATTTCCAGACTGTGTCATTTTCCAAAGTCACCAGGCTCAAAATCTGGGAGTCATTTTCCAGTCTTTCCTTTTCCTCAACATTCAACCCACCCTTCTTTCACTAAACTCCACCCCTTCATAACTGAATTATTCCAGTAGCTTAAGCTGGTCACTTGGCTTTTACATTCTTCCCATTCCAACCGACCTGATACATGGCTACCTAATCCTTCCTCCCAAGGTCTGCTTTCATTAGTTTCTCCACCGCTCCAGGACTCACAGTGATTCCCCACTCTATAAATCAGGGGTCAGTAGCTACGCCTGCAACTGGAGGTGCTGCAGACTCTGCCTCTGGAATTAGTCAGGACATAATCTGTTCTCTGGCAGTGCCACGTCCACTCCTACCTGCACAGGTTTGTTCATGCCATGCCCTCTTCTTGGAATGCCCTTCTGCTCTTCCGACGTAAACACTAATCTTACTGCAGGACCCACTCCAAATACAATCTCCTCACTCAAGTCTTTCCCACTAACATACTTACCTCCCTCCTTTCTGACTTACCACAGTGCTAAGCACTGGCTCGGAATACTATGCTTTTCGATGATATTTTGAATTGCGCAGCTTTCTAAGAATAAATCCTATTTTATGCTGTTTGAGCATATAATATATGAGGAATGTGTAAAGTAGGCTGCCTTCAGCTAGAAGTAGTAGAAAACACTAACTCAACTGGTTTTAACAATGAGGACAAAAAGTACTGAGGTAGAGAGCTGCTAGGTCTTCAGTGACTCAGTAGCCAAGGTCCCCGGTTCTTCACATCTTCTCCCCTCTAACAACCTCAACAGACTTGAGGTAAGACAGCTGCCTCATTTCCAAGAATACAGTGGAAGAAAGGAGCCCTGGTGGTAAAAGTGATTAACAGCTACGGCAAGCTACAGTTGCCAACCAAAAGGTCAGCAGTTCGAATCCACCAGCCACTTTCTGGAAACTCTATGGGGCAGTTTAGGGTTGCTACGAGTTGGAACTGACTTGACCTTTGCTATGAGGTGGAAGAAACAGCTGTTTTTTTCCTTCTGTTTCTATTTAAAGAGGATACATCTTTCCTGGAATCCCCCCACCCCAGGTGGACTTATCACATCTCCTTTGTCAAAACTGTGTTGTACACTCAACATCAAATCACTGGTGAGGGGTATGGACTTCCATTAGTTTAGATCAATCAGCATTTACCCTGGAGCTGGAAGCAAGGTCACCTTTCCTTAAGTCTCGTAGGGCAGGGGTGGGGCCCAAACTAAACTGTGGCTCTGCCTGCAGAAAGCAGAAAAGAATGGCTGTTGTGCAGGCAGGCAACCAGCCGTATCTGCCACAGGCAGGGACCAATGACATGTATCTTGTGTTTTCCCTCCCTGTCACCCCCATCCTGTGCTGGCACATAAGAATGCTCAACAAATAGCTGTGGAATTCAGCTTAACTAGAAATTATCCTGTGGGTGTGAGAAAAGAGTGAGCATTATAACTGGGTGGCACAATGGGACATTTATGCATAGAAGCTGCAAAGAAGGCTATAAAATCCGAACAGATGCACAAACATTTTTAGCAGAGGTCTGGGGAGCTCTGGTCCAAGCCCCAGCCTGGGCTCAGCTCCCAGTTCCACCGTGAGCTGGGCTGCTCCCAGTAGGACCTTCTCCTCGGTTCACCCTTGCCTCCCACAGGCCAGTGGTCTACAGTCCAGCCACAACCCGCCAGGCAGAAGTTCCGGTCCCAGAGGAGGCTCAAGGTCAGGAACATCAGAGCCTGCAGGTAAGTAACTGACCGTAGCATGAGCACACAGAATCTGCTGAATGAGTACATGAGCGTGTGAGCTCTGGGCTGGAAAAGTGTTCCCTTCACTCACCTCCTTCAGCTGTTTGGATGCTTCTCTTCCTCTCCAGGCCACCCTGCTCCTATCCATGCCCCGCCCCCACCTCAGCTTTCTACATACTCTCTCTGATCCTCTGGGCTACCGACAGGACCTCCGACTGAGGCTGGGAAACGTACCAACCATTGCGTAGAAAACATATTGAACACCAGGCTCTCAAGCCCCACTGATGCCAAATATCTATACTGCACGTCCACAAGTTTTAGCTCTTTGAAGTTTTGGAATTGTTTTTCAAATACCAAGGCTGGCATTTCCTTGGCTAGAGAAAATGGTGTTAAATGCAGCCTGCTGTAGGGCTTCATTGATTACGACATGCATTCGACATTCAATACATATTGACTGAGCAACTATTAGGTCGAACCACGCAACACTGCTGATACTCAATAGTTTCTAACTTACAAAAATGGCAACGTCATACAATTCAACCTAATGCTTACTCTATGCCAGGCAAAAGGCAAGGAGGGGCTTGGAGCACAATGACATACAACACAGACGTAATTCCTAGCCTGATGGAACTTACAGTCTAGTGCACTAAATCATCAATGACAAAAATAATGTCAAGTCTAGCTTCACTACTATACTTCATGTGCATATTTGCTTACTCTTGACTTCTTTGCTAGTCTGTAAGCTACACAAAGATGACAGCTGTGCCACCTCCATATAACACAATGCTGACCACACAGCAGACACACATTAAATATTTGTTACATTTATTAATTCACGTTACAACACACTAGTTAAGATGCCATAACCTACTAGGACATAGGACAGCATGCTCTAACCTACTCTTAGGAGGCCGGGGGATCAGGGGCTTCACTAACTTAAAATTTCTGATATTGCTGGTAAAGTTGTGTTATGTCTTCACAAAACAGGTCTTTATACAGCTTACAAATCACCGGCATACACAGGGTTTCACAGGGACTACTTAAAATACTTCAGAGAACAAACTGTTTTCCAGCACGAGGTAGTATTTCGGCAACCCCATTTACATAAATAATTGGTACAGATAATTGCAAATCATTCATATTTCTCTACGAAAGCGGGCTCCCCCAAGGGTCTTTATTAGGCACTCCATTAGCCTAGCCTGAGTGAGAGTATTTACTTAAAGCAGTAACAGTGAAATCTGTGAAAAATATTTGGTAATTCAGACATTTTACTAATTCAAACTAATCCTCATTAGTCCACGTTGTTAGGGATTTTACCATCGCATAAAGAAAAAGTATCAAAGGCTGCACATAGAATAATAATCTCCAAATTCTCTCACAGGACATTTTGATAGCCAAAATGGAACCCGAATTAACATCGGAAGGCGGGCGGAAACAGAAAATAAAGAAATAACTTGAAGGGTAACCGTAACCCAATTTAATTCAACAGACGACATATTACATGAATCACGTTCAAATTAAAAGCAATGTATATGAGAGTTTTAGATCATGTACCTCAATCTTTTGATAAATCTGATATAACTTAAAGTAAAATGCTGGTAAACGCCACTGACCAGCAGGCCTCTTATCTATTTTGCAGAATTTCCCTAGGAGCGAGCCCTAGGACACACAGCAGAGGCTTCAATGAGCTTGGGCAGGGTCCCCGTGCGTGTTTGGCCTGTCATTGTTCTCTGCACCAGCACAGAGGTTTAGTCACACACCGGTCACATTCATGGAGCATCCTGAGCTCTCTTGACACAGCAAAGGATCAGCAGGCCCTGTCCCCTTCCTTGCCAAAAGCAGACAAAAACCTGTCGCCAACAAGGAGGACACCCGGCCTCTATAAGGATGCCAAAGTCCTGTCCTGCGCCTTTACAGACCCTTGCAATCTCTGGGATGCAGGCAGGATGATCACTGGCTCGGGGAGATTACGTTCTGAATGTCTCAAGAGATTAGTTACTTAAAAATCCTCCACATGACTTCAGTCAGCCCCATTCCAGATCACAGAGTAAAAGCCTACTTGATGAAGGCGGAATGGCTATACATTTGTGAAAGGGAAAATATGCAGAAGAAAACAGGAGTCAGATTACTGATGGGCACAGCACCAGCTCCAGGATGTCAGGGGCTGCTGAATAAATTATGACAAGGAGGCACATAATCATATATTCACCATAAATACCATAGCCTTCCAGCTCTCATATTTACTGACTTTCCCCCAAAGCAGAGATTGAAGCTGGCCTTACCCTCAAATGAGGCCTGACTCTCCCTGAATTCCAAATATGGGAAATTACAGCTCTTCGGCGGTGGGGGTGAGAATGAGAAGGAAAATGTTTTTATTGCATAATGCTTTAATTAAAGCCAAGCCGACATAACACCCAAGTCTGTTGCTCATTTGCTGTTAAGGGCATTTTCTAGTCCTCCTTCCACTCTCCCTTCATCCCATCCATTAAATTCTTTTCCTCACCTGCAGAATAATTCATCTTTAAAATAAGAGGATTAAACATGCCACCCATAACAATTCTTCCAAAATAAATTCAAGTTTAACCAGAAAACCAGTTCCCACTGAGTCAACTCTGACTCATGGTGACCCCAGGTGTGTCAGACTAGAGCTGTGCTCCATTGGATTTTCAGTGGCTGATTTTCTGGAAGTAGATCACCAGGCCTTTCTTCCAAGGTGCCTCTGGGTAAACTAGAACCGCCAACCTTCTGCACTTGTTCTCGATCTACTTTTTCTTTTTTAGAAGTTCACTGCTGGGGTGAAATGCTCAGAAGAGCTGGATTCTTGGTAAAAATATGAGAAATGAGTTATGGATGCCATTCCTCTCAGCTAAAACCAAAACCAAACCCACTGCCATCGAGTTCAAGCCAACTCATAGCAACCCTATAGGACAGAACAGAACTGCCACATTGGGTTTCCAAGGCTGTAAATCTTTCTTTTTTAATTGCACTTTAGATTAAGATTTACAGAACAAACTAACTTCTCGTTAAACAATTAGTACACATATTGCTTTATGACAATGGGTACCAACCCCACCACATGTCAACACTCTCCCTTCTCAACCAGCTTTCCTGTCTCCTGCCTTCTAGTCCTTGCGCCTGGGCTGATGTGTCTCTTTAGTCTCATTTTGTTTTATGGCTGAAGGGTGAACCTCAGGAGTGACTTCTGTACTGAGCTAAAAGAGTGTCTGGTGGCCATACTCTTGGGGTTTCTCTAGTCTCTGTCAACCCAGTAAGTCTGATCTTTTTTTGTGAGTTATAATTTCGTTCTACATTTTTCTCCAGCTCTGTCCGGGGACCTCTATTGTGAACCCCGTCAGAGCAGTCAGTCATGGTAGCCAGGCACCATCTAGTCGTACCGGACTCAGTCTAGTGGAGGCCGTGGTAGATGCGATCCATTAGTCTTTGGACTAATCTTTCCCTTGTGTCTTTGGTTTTCTTCATTCTCCCTTGCTCCAGACAAGGTGAGACCGTGGAGTATCTTAGACAGCTGCTCATAAGCTTTTAAGACCCCAGATGCTACTCACCAAAGTAGAACGTAAAACATTTCTTTATAAACTATATTATGCCAACTAAGCTAAATGTTCCCCAAGACCACGGTCCCTACAGACTTCCAAGGCTGTAAATATTTACAGAACCAGACTGCCTCATCTTCCTCCTGAGGAGCAGCTGGTGGATTTGAACCAATGATCTTTCAGTTAGTAGCCAAGCACTTAATCACTGCGCCATCAGGGTTCCCTTTCAGCCAAAGAGGTGCAGAAACACCCAGCAAGCTGCAATCACCCATTCTGACCGAGGTAAGGTGGGAGACCTGTGCAGAAGTGCTCGGAATATGATCTTTGTAACGATATACCAAAAGACAGATTATAAAACTGTTCAGCAAATCACTTTTAAACAGTGTCACAAAAGTGTTGTCTAGTTTTGGGGTGAGCCTAGGATAGGCTAACAAATCCATCTATACAATCACTCCTCTAAAAACCTAACAATCATGTCCGTCTGAGAGGCAGAATTCCCAACAGAAAACCATCTCCAAATCAACACAAAACCACTGCCAAGCAAAACTGACTGGGAAAACCAGGAAGGCCTCTGGGAAGTGTTGCTTGTGGCACAAGCATGGCCCTGCACATAGGCTACTGGAAGCAGCAGCTGCCTGCTTCGGCGCTATGGAGATTTCCAATGGGCATGGTTTACAAGCCTGCCTTGGGCCTGTGGGCCTAGGGACTGCAGGGGCTGGGGTCGGGGGAAGTAGGGGGAGGAGCATCTGGTACTTGTGAGGTCACTTGAGAGTGACAAAAAAGTGAGAAAAGTGCCTATCAGTGCCTTCTACAGGGTAAACCCCAGGTTGGGGAAGGTACCTGATATGCTACAGACCCAGAGAGGCCTAGCCCCCTCTGAGCTGATACAACCACTTCTAGAAAACAGGCCCAACAATGGGGAGAACCCTGAGCTATGTCTACACAGCCCCCTCTTCCTTGGCTTCCTGAGCGGTCACGCTGTAGACTTTGTAGGGAGTTCATAGGAGTCCCTGAGTGGTGCCAACAGTTAACACTCACCGCTAACCAAAGGGCTGGCAGTTCAAATCCACCCAGAGGTGCCTCGAGAGAAAGGACTGGCAATCTACTTTCAAAAAATCAGCCACTGAAAATCCTGTGGAGCAGACTTCTATTATGACAAACATGGAGTCACCAAGAGTCCACAGCACACAGCTGGTTTGGTTTTTTAGGAAGGCAGAGTACCAGGTGAGGGGATGAATCAACCTTACTACCATCACAGCCAACTCCCACACACCCCGATATAAAGGTCCTCAGAAGAAAGTCTCCCATCTGATGCGAAATCTGTGATTTTTCTCTCTTTTGTTCTGGCTTCCCAGAAATTCAGAGCTAAATAAATTCCCGTAGACAGACAACGTCCCTAGCTGTTAATAAGGACATTCTACATACCCAGGACTTCAGATATGAAAACTGCCTATTTTCAAGAGAAAGGCTGGACCTCGTTTTACCACCATCTCCTCCGTCTCATTGGCCTTTATTGTCTTGCTCCTAACCATCCTATATCAGAGCAGTCCAGAGAATTTGTAACCAGCCCATGGCTACTAAGGTAGAGTTGAGAACAAAATAAGAAGGAAAGATGTTAATTAACAGCAAAAAAAAAAAAAAAAGACTCACTTGGATAAAATACAGTTCCCTAAAAAAAATTTTTTTAATTTTTTTTTTAATGTCAAAGTGTTTTCAATTCATCTATTTATTAAACATGAAAAAATATATACTGGATGGCTCTTTAAAATGTTCCTCATGATTTTAATTCTGTAGTACTCGGGATAATGGAAGAAAGAGTGCATGTAGTAAGCACCCCAATATTTCTCAAATAAATGAATGAAAACCTTTTTAGGAAGAGTTACAAGTAGACTGCAACAGAAAAAAAGCTACCTCCAGTGGTCTCAGAATGGGTAGTAAAGGTCAAACCCCGGGCTGACTATGGTATATGAATCTAACAACCATCCGTCCAAAATAGCAGCTATTTTAAAAATCAGGTCTAAAAGTGAACCATCCAAGAAACCTGCTTTTGCTCCTGGAGTTTTAAAGAAAGTCATACCAGTGACCTTGAGCAGTAACCAAACACTTTGAAATGATCATCTTTTTACAGCAAGAGTTGCTTCCACAGGGCTACTGGAAAAAAAAAATGCTCTTCCTTTGGGTTAAAGTCTTTCTTAAATGTCCAGCTGGTAGCAAGCAACCTTAGATGTTATTCCAGTCCAATTCGTTTTAAATGGAGGGATCATTTGTGAACTGAAAAGGCAGGAAACCTCTTTTTTTTTCCCTAGTCTACGAACAAATAGAACACTTGATTGAATGAGACACAAAACCCAAGACAGTCAATGGGTTTTAAATATGGCTCATTTTAAATCAATAATTTCAAAATAATAACTAAAATAGTGGATAAAATATATATGTACTTAATTTGTCAAACTTACATGTTTTTTGGAGAAAATGCCCAGAATAAACAAGTCAATTTTCCTCATTAAATGCCATTAACAGTGAAGGGTAGTGTTTTTATTATGACCCTTGCTCTCCTAATACAGCAAGACAAAATTACTCTGACCTGTTAAGTACTGAATGAGCCTCACTATTCCCAACGATTTCACAAATAATAGCTTCAGCTAGGTATAAAATAACCAAATCTGTTCTAACATGGCCATAAAATTAAGCCTGAAAAAGAAAAGTGAGGTAAATCACCCCTTTCAAACCAAGCTGTTGCAAAATATGTTCTATGTGATTCCATTTATGGCAGAAAACAATTTATATGTGTTTGGGCATATGCCTAGAAATTTATAGAAAAAGGTGTAGGAGAATATATATCTAACTGTAAAGAATATATATCAAATTTAGTAAGGGGTATGAGAGGGGAACTTCCACATTTTACTCTATATTTCTGTGCTGTGTGAATTTTTTACACTAGGACTACATTCACCTGTTACCTCTATCATAATATTGAAATTTAAAAAATAAAGCAAACAAATGCAGTTACCTTCTAAAACTGAAATCAGTATGTCATACCTTATCTGTATATAACACTTTATCCTAAAGCACTTTATTTGCTGATTTAAATAATTACTAATTCAAATCAAATCTTCAGTGAAAATCAAGATTTCCTGATGGACCTGTTGCTCCTAGAAGGTTGTGAAATTTCATTCCCTAAAAGTGTTAGAATAAAAAACGAATAGGTTGGACCTGGTTGCCAAAGGGTAGGTGTGGTCTGACCTGAGGCAAAAGAAGGTTGCTCAACTCCACTGTTCCTCTTCCTATTGAAAGTCTTTCCAGGCTAAGTCAATCAGTCAAGGTCACCAAGGCAACCAATTACATATTGGGTCATTAAGGAGGCCGTGGTGGTTCAGTGGCAAAATTCTCACCTTCCATGTGGAAAACCAGGGTTCAATTCCCTGCCAATGGCCCTCATGCACAGCCACCGCCTGTCTGTCAGTGGAGGTTTCTGTGTTGCTATGATGCTGAAGCCTTCAGAGGAGCTTCCAGACTAAGACCCACTAAGACAGACTAGGAAGCAAGGCTTGGCAATCTACTTCCAAAAATCAGCCAGTGAAAACCCTCAGAGTCACAAACGGACAAAATGTTGCCCAGCCCTGTGCCAT
Organism: Loxodonta africana; assembly: GCF_030014295.1. NCBI lineage: Eukaryota > Metazoa > Chordata > Mammalia > Proboscidea > Elephantidae > Loxodonta > Loxodonta africana. The sequence goes on along the minus strand of NC_087344.1, from coordinate 158,653,947 downwards.
CTCCACGATGGGTTGCCATGAGTTGGGGGCCCACTCGACAGCAGCTAACAACAACAACAATGGGCAAACACCACCTAGGGTACCCACGGTCCCTATGGCTCCCAAAGGGTAGCACTTGGGGTATGAAAGCAGGAGATTCTGAAGACATGCAACAAAGATGCCACTTTCCCTAAGCTCAAGGGGCAGGGCTAAGGTCTCTAAATTAAGTGTGTGCTTTGGTCAGAGGCAACCCAGAGTACAAAAGTAATTTCGCTTTGGGGTTGGATTATATTGAGTGTGAGTGGCCATACTGGTTATCCCATAGGAAAAACAGATTAATCACTATTTAATAAATGCTGTCTGTCTGGGAAACAAAAGATTTCAAAATATGGAACTCCTTGGGGGAAGAGGGTTTAATAAAATGGATCCTTCCAAAGCGGAAATAGAAAGCACGTCCTGGGCTGACAACATGGTGCCATAAACATCAATGCCACAGGCATGGGTCAGGGCCCTGCTGAGAGCGGAGGCTGTGTTCTCAGAGGTGGACTCAGGGCAGGAGGTGGCAGGCTGCATTCTGGAGTATAAGAAAACGGTGTTACGAATAAAAACAAAATTAAATACACAACAATAATACCATCTTAAAGGCAAACCTCAGAAACTCTACTACATCAAAGAATCATAATCAGAAAGAATACACAACTAGCATCAGATTCCCTCCCCCCCTCCCCCGCCTTTAAATAAAGGGAAGGCCTAGGGAACCGAAAGTTGGTGGGAAGAGGGCACCACTAAGGGGACCTCTAATTCTTGGAGTTGACGGTTTTGTTAGAATCTATCTGCCCTGATTACACTGATTGTTTCCATAACACACAAAAGCTCCTCCTTTGGTACAGGAACATGCCACCCTTCACTTTCTAGACTCCCCAACTTCAATAACATCTCCTGCCCTTTCTGGCCACTTCTCCCAGCAACACGACTAACAGTTCTTATATGTCTGGAATCCTGTCCACCAGTGGACCTCCAGGATACCTACCTACAGCTTTCTGGTATCTTCCATCTATCGCTGGCCCAAATCCACAGTCCTCACACCAACCCAACTGCTCCAATTTCTATCAACCAGCACCTTCAGGTCCCCGACTCAAGACCCACTGACACTCAGGCTTCTCCACCCCTTTAGAAGTCTTCTCAAAGCAGCCCCGTGTGCTGAGAATACCCTGGAATTCTACCAGGCCATCGCTCTCCTATTACTTAAAAAGTACCCAAAAGTCCAACTCTTCCAGGAATGCTTTCCAGACTGACTACTTGTGAGCTACCCTGCCTTATCCCTCTCTCCTGGACAAAATCAAATGTGCTTTGCCTCTCCCTCTGTAAGAGACACATCCTCTGAGAGAATATGTCAGTCTCTGTCCATTTGCAAATTGATTCACCGTTTGCCTTACCATTGGCCTTAGGTTACCATCTCTTAGAGGACAGGAACTGGGGTTGTGTTCAGCAAAGCCTGGGTCACCTCGATGACTGAGAATAGAATATCCAGTAAATTTAATTAGAGGGTTAATCGAGGGTGAGGCAGAAACTTTGCTTCAACTCTTCTTCTTATATAACCTATTATAAAGCTTTTTAAAATACATCTGACCACTTTCCAGCCCAGCTAGAGTTAATATAATTTAATCTTTCATTTGGGATCTTGCAGTGCCCCAGGCTCATCATTTTCTGCTGCTTCTATAATTATAGATGCGGAAGATGTAGAGACTGGGCTGACAATTGCTTGGAAGCTGCTAATTTCTAGAATAAATCCCTGCTACTACATCTTGTGATTTTTTTGCCCTTCTGAAAGTGGAGTTCAAAAATGAAAACAAAGTCCCACTTAATTGGGGATTCCAGTTAAGGGAGGTTCATTGCCATGGTCTTTGTCAAGTGTCTGACACTGTGGCCCACAATTAGTCACTTAATAAAGGGTTCTTGATGAGGGAATTTGGCAACATGTGATTTTCTACAAATACAAGCTTGATTTTGATGCAACCGCTCATTTCTTTGAAAATCAGGGGGGCATTCACACACAGGTGTCCTAAATTTCCTCGAAATAAAAAAATTTAAAAAAGAACCTTTTATAAGGAATAGTTGTGCTGACTTCGAAGCAGCAAAGAAACAGGTGGCCAACTACGGCAACTGAGGATACTCCCAAAGGAACCTAAAAATATTAATTAAGAGGCCGCAGCTCAGGATTCACAGGGCACCCAAGGCCAGGGACTATGGGAAGTCAACAGTTGGAGCTACTGCCTCCAGTTCCCAAGCCTGGGGTCAGTGCAAGTGGTCAGGATGGCTCTAGGGACCCAGTCTAAGCCCAGGTCCCGAACTCATTAGAAACTAAGCCAGTTCTCTGTGTGCAATATCATCCCACCTGAACTGGGCCTTAAGACTATTGAGAGTCGTTGTCTCCAATCTCTAAAAGGCTGCTCCACAGCCATTAGGGCTGTAAGTTCTCTGCATTACCAGGACCCTCCTGGGAAGAGAATGTCTTCCCACCCAGGCCCTGCCCATTTCTCAAAGTCCAGCCAAGTCCTTTCCCGCAGTGTGTTCTCCAACACCCACTGCCTACAGTGAACTTGACTTTGAATTCTGCAGGGACCTGTGAATAGAATTCAGGAGGTCTGTGCATTTGGACAGAAAAAAGAAATTACATCTTTATTTTCACTAACCTCTAACTGAATTTTAAACATTCCTTTGATGATGAATACAGGCAACCAACATAGTAGCATTTCCAGTACCTGTGACTTTGTCACAACAGAAATCACACAGGCTTTCATATCATATCACGGTTGATGAAAAAAAAAAAAAAAACAACTGTTGCCATCGAGTCAATTCCGACTCATAGCGACCCTACAGGACAGAGCAGAACTGCCCCATTGGGTTTCCAAGGATTCAAAGTCCCGACCTTTCAGTTAGCAGCCGTAGCTCTTAACCACTGCACTACCAGGGCACCAGTTGATGCAAGTACCTCAAAGTATCATTTACACTCGCCACTACTTCAAAATTACAAAAATTTTTAGACCTGTTGTTGTTGTTAGTTGCCACTGAGTTGATTCCAACACATGGCAACCTCATGCTCCACAGGGTTTTCAAGGCTGTGACCTTTCGGAAAGCAGATCGCCTGGCCTGCCTTCTAAGACGTCTCTGGGTGGGTTCAAACTGCCAGCATTTTCAGCCAGTAGTAGAGCACTTTCTTGTTATCTGTGTTATTAAGGAAGCAAATTGCTATACTGCGACTTTTTAAAAACATTTTAATAGCTATATTTCAATATGATTGGTTTCCTCTGTCATTTTATTATGTCATTTTATGTACAAATCTGTCTTGGAAGAAGGACAACCAGAATGCTCCTTAGCAGCAAGGATGGCAAGACTGCATCTTACATACTTTGGACATGTCAGGAGGGATCAGTCCCTGGAGAAGGACATCATGCTTGGTCCCTGGAGAAGGACATCATGCTTGGTAAAGCACAGAGTCAGCGGAAAAGTGGAAGACCCTCAACGAGATGGACTGACACAGTGGCTGCAACAACGGGCTCAAGCATAACAACAATTTTAAGGATGGTGCAGAACTGGGCAGTGATTTGTTCTGTGGTACACAGGGCTGTTATAAGTTGGAACCGACTGGACGGCACCTAACAACAACAACGAATGCTAAGAAGGGATCCAGAGGCTTCAGACTGTCAAAGGATCCATGGCACAAAAAAAGGTTAAGAACCCCTACTGGTGAAGTGAATAAGAGCTCAGACAAAGGTCTGACTGCTAGGCTCAGTCAATTTCTTGCTCTTTTCCTTTCAACAAAATTACTCAATCTCCCTGATCCTTCAATTTTCTCATCTTGATAAAGGAAAGCAATACATAAACAACACCTACGTCAGGAAATGATTCATTCATCAAAAAATGTACTGAACACCTACTGTGTGACAAGCACGAGACTGAGTTCTAGGGCTACAGGAATGAGCGTGACAAATACGGTCGCTAAGCACTTATACAGAAGATGATGCTATACAAAGTATTTAACACAGTGACTGGCACGTAGTAAACACTATAAACACTACAGTATTTACAGCTAAAACCACAACATTGAGTGCTTAACTATATGCTGATTTATGTTGCTTCCCACATAACAACTGTTGGTTTATCTAACTCATGCCTTCCCAACAAGGCTTCTTAGAGGCCAGGGGCTGGGCCTCATACTCACAGAGGGGGCAGCTTGTTAGATGAAAGAACACAAGATTTAGAACCGAATGGTCCTGACTTCCAAACCCTGCTGTGACACTGACTAGCTTTGTGACTACGGCAGAGACCAGTCGTTTTCCCTTAAAATCTGTTCTCTCTTTCCCCTACAATAACAGAACCCCCACAGCGAACAGAATAAGGATAACATTTCCCAGCCTTCCTTGCAGCTAAGTATGGTCACATGACCAAACTGTAGCCAATAGGGATGTAAGCAGAACTGATGTGCACAATTTATAGGGCATGGCCACCCCTTTCTCTCCTCCTTCCTGATGGCTGGGGCTGGTCCATCTTGGACCAGGAGAAGACCTTGGGAATGGAGGATATGCACACGGAACAACAAGATGGGAAGAGTCTGGGTCCCTGACACTATGGATCACCATATTGACCTGCCACAGTAATCTACCTTAGGCAAGTTACTTAACCTCCCTGGACCTCAATTTCCCCATCTATAAAAAAGTGATAACACAAGTATCTACTTTGAGGGTTGTTTTGAGGACTGAATCAGATGGGACTTGGTTCACAGTAAGGGTTAGAGTTAGGAGAACTGGTATTAAGATAGTTATTTTCTTGCTGCAATGAAAAATGTAGGAGATTGAGACATCTTAAAACAGCCCCGGATGCTCAGAGGTAGCTCAGTGGTTTGAGATGAAAGGCATGCTAGCTGGTTTAATCCTCCTGGCAGGAGTTCCTTTCTCCAGCACCCTTGTCAAATGGTCCCCAAGGAAGCCAAATGCACTACCTCTGGGTCAAATGTGGGGACAGTCAAGTTTGCGCATCTATGAATCATGAGCCTTATCCTCTTCCTTCAGAATCCTTCTCATGACTGCCCCAAAGCACTACACTTCTCTCCTCTGCCTGTTCCTCTATTCTGCCTTTGATCACCCTAGTCCTGCCTCTGAACTCTCTCCCATCAGTACATCAAAGTTTCTTTCAACCTCTTTTAGAAGCACCATCTCCCCCTCAGAAACCTTCCCTAACTAACTGGGAAGTCAGTAATCGCTTCTGCAGACCCATCCTAGTCAAACTCTACAAATGACCTTCTCTCCAGATGGAGAAGATTGCCAATGATCTCCAGCCACTTACAGGTCCTCCATCTCCTCTATTTTTCACTGCTAACACTTTTAAAGCTATTTCCTCTAGCTGCAACATCAGCACTGGTCTGCGAGGCATTAACTCTTCGTGGACTATTTAAAGTTGAAACTTGCTTTATGTGTCTAAAGCTTGTATGCATCCTTCTGAATTTGTCCCTTCCTGTTTGTGAAGATGCAAATCCTATCCTATTTTTCCCAGATTGTTATAATTTTTCCATGTCACCGTCACTCACACGAGCTTCTCCCAGGCACAGCCACAACCACTCTCTTCCTCTCTTCTCATTCCCTCTTTTTACAATCATTCCACATTCACACATGCCCCTGCTCTTTCTCTCCTATCTCCCAAGCCCCTGGTTCCACTACATTCTCACAGTGGAGACTTCACTATCTTTATGGCTCAGTTAGGCCCAGGGTAGGATGGCTTTAGAATTGGAACAAGGGTTGCGTGGGTAGCCAATGGCTCCTGCCTTGGGTGAGTCACCCAGGGCTGCAACACAAGGAAGTAAGACACAGTGGTCAAGAGGGCAGGTACGAAGCCATGGAGCTTCAGCAAGACAGAGACTGGAGCAAAGATCAGTATGCAGACAGGCAGAAAAAGAAATCTGATCCAAATCCTAGACACTGGCAAAGCAAGGAGCAAAAAAGCACAGCTCTAATGATGTCAACAGGGTTGCAGGCGTCTCGGAAATCTACCCCGCGTACCCCCGCACATAACTGTCACAGGGTTTTCTAACTCAAACTGTCAGTTTTACAGGCCACCACTTGTATCACTCTCAATTTGCAGAGCACTTAGCCTTATCCAACTTTTTACAAACAAAATTTTATTCCAGGGATGTGACTCACAGGGACATAAAACCTTGGGATTCTTTGCTATTGTAAATTTACTCATTAAATACACTGCCCTCAAGTCGATTCCAACTCACAGTGACCCTATTGGACCCACAGAGTTTCCAAGAAGCGCCTGGTAGATTCGAACTGCCTGCCTTTTGGTTAGCAGCGGTAGCACTTAACCACTATGACACCACATCACACATTAATTGACATTACACAGCAAGAATGCCAGCGCGTGAATCAGACCATGCCAAACTGCAAGCAGGGAACAAGACCGCAACTTGGGTGCCATTCCCTCCCCAAACACCTTCTGCTTCTCCGAGGTTAAGAAAGGAATAGCAGGCTCTCCCTCCCCCAAACCCATCCTAAGAGCCATCAGGTGATGAGAAAAAATGAGGTTCCAGGAGTAGGCCCTCAAATCAGGTGGAGATGAATACGCACATCCACAAGCCCAAACCTTCTCCCTTCACCCACATCTGGACTTCTGCCACTGTTTCCCTTCAAGGCCACTCTGACCCTCATTTTCCTCCATGACACCTGTTTATACATGAGGGGGGAGGGGAGGGTGACACCTGGTGCCAGACCTGAGCTCTTCGTCCTATAGTGGCTCAAAGGATGAACAGCAGGGGGACCGGCAGCCAGCCTTACATTTCTTGAGCAGCCAGAAGAAACAAAAGGCACAAATGTCACAATTTCCTTGCTCTCCTATTGGCGGTTCCTTCTCCTGCCCTCAGCCCCACCCTTTCACTCAACCCTCTTTCCCGCCTTAACCACACACTCCACCCCACATCCAAACCTCCCCAGGGCTTCCCTTGTTTGTGTCCTCTTATCCCACATGAATCACTAATGACTGATTCAAATCCAGACAGTAAGTGAGTAACATACACCGTATAACAAATACCAATACTGTAGTTATGGACTGGTGAATGGAGTGCTACCTGCCTTCTTGATGACTGTGTCTGAGCATACAGGAGACATGGAGACAACGGCCTACATCCCACCCACACCTGGGCAGAAGACTGAATACACTTACTGCCAGGCTGGTGTATGTGTGGGAGGGGGGTTGGCACTACTGACCCCACGCACAGGCTCTCAGACTCAACTACACATTGGAATTACCAGGGAGACCTAACAGACTGATCCTTGGGTCCCTCCTCCTGGAGAGTATGATTTAATTTAATTGTTGCTCAGAAACCAGGATTTTTAAAGGCTCTCCCAGTGATTTCAATGTGCACCCACATTTCAGAACCACTGAATTAACATATTTACTATGTTTCAGACATTATTCAAGGCAGTCGAAATGTTTACAACCTTATATCCCTTGTCACAACAGCCCCTGGAGGTATCATCCCATTTAATTGAGACTCTGACCTCAATCATGGTGAGGTTGAGATTTGAACCCAGGTCCTGTAAGTCCGAAGTGCATTCTCTTTCCATTCACCTGTTAACTCTTGCAAGGGGGTAGGCAATGCATAAAAGCAACCTCTGCTGCCCACAGATCACAAATAAACCCTGTAAAGGCAAGACACCTAGATTTGGAGATGCAAAAACCACTGGCAGCAGCGATGACACCTTCTTAATTCAGAGGACCAAGTCATATGGGGTGTGCTCACGTGTGAGGTTTGGGGAGACGGGGAGATAGAATTCATCTGATCCCAGGTGGGAAGTGTATCCAAGATGTGAGATGTGTTCTAAGATACCACACTTAAGTTGGCACTCAATGACACAAGACGTATTTTGGATTTTGAGAATGGATGAGTGTTGGAATGAGGGGCCTCTTTGATGGGGAGGGAATCCTTAAGAGAAGTGACAAGGGTTCACCTCTTGGGGCCACAGTTTCCTCTTCCCTCTCTAAGCATTCTGACCTTCTGTGGGGGCAAAAAACCCAATCCTAACAAATCTCCTAGCAGGCAGTCTCTCTTCTTTCCAGAATATGATCTAAGTTTGTTTTGTTTTGTGTGTGTGTGTGTGTGTGTGTGTGTGCATATGACTAGTACCTTCAAGCATATTTAGTCTACAGGCCACTTACACAGGGCAAGGCATTCCTTCAACTCACTATTCTACCCATTCCCACTTTCCTCTCAAAAAAAAGTCACCATTATAACCACCAAACCAGCTTTCCCAGCATAGTCGGAACAATGTTGGCACTTTCTATTAGGAATGAATGTGGGCCAATACACAAATGAAGACACTGGAGCATCCATGCTTGTAATACTACAAGACGAGCCCACAACCCACAGGGGGTCCCTAAATCAGGGACTTGTAGATGGGTGACCTCACACCCCAAGGCACCAGACAGAGACACTGTAAGAACAGCAAATGTTCCCTTTTAAAGACAACAAGCAACATGGCACCATTCCTCCTAGAGGACCCCTGGGTACTCTCTTCCAACACACACTGGCTGCCTCCTGGTGTCCCCTAAAGCCTGGTGTTGATGGGAAAGAACCACAAGGAATTACAGGAACTAACACAGGTTAAACTTCCACATCGATCGCACTGATAAGCTGATCCACTTACCCAGCACCGCCAGACAGCTCAGCACTGGGAAAAAGCACTTCATGTCAGCAGCTGAGAGAAGACACAACACAGGGCGCTTCCTCTTCTCCCAACACTTAATCTCTCATTTCTGGCAATCCACTTATAGCTCCAGAGGAAGGTTCTGGATACAGAATTGAACTCAGAAAAGGAGGGCAGGTTAAAGAGAAGAGATCAGCAGGAGGGGACTGGGGGTGGCATGTGTCTAACTCCCCTACGGTAAAAGGAGGGTCCACACCAATTCTGAAGGTGCTCCAGGCTTCTGCCACATCGTGCGCCTTGCTGGAATTGTAGATTTGTGAAGGATTAATCCTCAAGGAAAACGGAAAAAAGTCTGAGAAAATCCTTTCATCCCCTGATTATACAGAAACGTCCTTGGCTTCCCAATGAAGGTGTCTGTAATCTTCCTCACTCAGATTCCCCAAAGGGAACAGGGCAGGTTTTGTCAAAACCTATGAGAGCCAAATCAACCTAGTGGGCATCCACTGTTTGGGTTTCTTCATCAAAAAGTCCGCCTTCATTCATGGTGGTAGGTCACCGAGCTGCCACCTGCCCCACACCTGCCCAGGACACACGAAGCAAGTTGGTGCTTGGCAGCCTTGAAGAGGTCCCACAATGCCAGCAGATTTCTAAAACAAACACACAGAGATTTATCAAAGGCAAACACAACCGCTGCAAAACCTAGAGAGCAGAACGCTGGGCTGGTCCGGACACCTGGGTCCTGTACCTGGGCAAGGCCAGTCAACCTTCGCTTTCTGACCTTGGGTAAATCTTTACATTGCCCTGCGCCTCAGTTTCCCTTTCCAGAGCAGGACAACTGTGGGAAGCCCGATTGTTCCTGGAATACTTTCACGAAATGCTTCACTCCTGGGAACCCCCTTTGCCTCCTGCTGAGCCCCGGAGCCGCGGGTAGCCCCATCCTCTGCGGGGGCAAATTGAGAAAGGGCTCCGAGCTGGGGCCGGGACTCCCGGGTTCCACCCCGGCCCCCGCCCCAAACGTGGGCACTCTGCGCGCGCCGCGTCCCAGGTGGCCCCGCTATTGTTTTACCTTCCCGGGTGTTTATTTTTCGCTGACTGGAAAGAAAGGAGACCGGGTGAGAAAGAGAGCAGGGGCTCCGCTTTTCGCTGCCGCTGCGCATTCACCGCGCTCCCGACCGAGCAGAGGAGGGGTCTCGGGCCCGACCCCGAGCGTAGCCGGCGCCGGGCCCGCAGCCGTCGCCCCTCCCTACTTCCCCCCACAAGCTCCCGGATCCCCCTCGCCACCGCCCCCTCACCGGCACCGCCCGCGGCCGCCCAGCACACTGACCTCGCCCCCAGCCCTCTCCCTCCGCGCGTCCGTGCGTCCGTCCGTCCGTCTGGGCGCACGCCTCTGGGGACGCGCCGCTTCCTCCCTCGCCTCCCGTAACAGCACCAGCAGCCGCGCTCCGGCCCCTCCCGAGTCCCCGCCCCCTCCAGCTCCAACCCGGCCTGCTGCACCCAGGCGAGCCGAGCTCCGGGCGGGGGCGGCGGCCACGGCAAGCGGCCCCGCCCCCGGCCCCGCCCCTCCCCACCGCGCTCGGCCGCCGCGGGTCAGTCCGGGGCCTGGCCCGGCGCGCGGGGCAGCCGTCGTCGCGCTCCGCCCGCACCTGCCCGTGCCAAGGGGGACCCGAGGACCTGGGCAGCCCTGAAAGTTAATCAGAGGGCCTCAGACTCGGGGGCCGCCAGCGAGGTGTATCGGTTCTTCCCAAAGCCCCGCACAGGACACCCCCGCGCCCCAGCCTAGAAAAGGACTGCACGAGAGCGCGTCCTATCTCGGAAAACACACACTAAGCCCTTTGCAGGAGACTTGAATCTGTTCATGTAGTGGAACCCATATTGCCCTTCACTTTAGGATAGAATTCGCTAGAAGTCGAGAGCATGGACTCTGGAAACAGCCTGGGTTCTAACCCCCATTCCTCCTGTTACTAGCTGCGGACCTTGGCTGAGTTACTTAACCTCTCCGCGCCTCGGTTTCTCCATCTGTTCAATTGGGAAATCAATCTATTTAATAGGGTTATGGGAAACCCTGGTGGCATAGTGGTTAAGTGCTATGGCTGCTAACCAAAGGGTTGGCAGTTCGAATCCGCTAGGCCCTCCTTGGAAACTCTATGGGGCGGTTCTACCCTGTCTTATAGGGTCGCTATGAGTCGGAATCGACTCGGCAGCACTGGGCTTGGCTTTGGATTAATAGGGTTATGTGAGATGCCCATGACATACTTGTAAAGCGCTTAGAATGGTGCCTGACAGACACATTGTAAACAGTGAGTGTAAGCTATTAGTATTTTATGAGGACCCGTGCCATACAAGCTAACCCACTGCTGTCAAGTCGATTCCGACTCATAGCGACCCTAAAGGACAGAGTAGAACTGCCCCATAGGGCTTCCAAGGCTGTAATCTCCACGGAAGCAGAATGCCACATCTTTCTCCTGCACAGCGGCTGTGGGTTCAAACCTCTGACCATTAGGTTAACAACCAAGCGCTTCATCACTGCACCACCGGGGCTCCTTCCCATATAAGCTAGTGCATTTTAATTCATTCAGTGTTATTGAACGTGTAATGTACTAGGTAGACAACCTGCCAGGCCCTGGGGACGCAAGGGAACCGAGACAGAATGAGACAGTTCTGCTGCGGCAGAAGTTGCAGTCTAGTGGAAGGACAGACAACAACAGGCAGGACAGGAAAAGTACAGAGGTTGGAGGAAGTACACGCAAAAGGTCTAACCCCGTGCTATGGGGGTGGTGGGCACGGAAGGGTGGAAGGGGTTTTGGTCAGGACAGGTCCAGTCAGGGAAGGCTCCTTAGTGGAAATGAAAACTAGGTAGAATTCAAAGGAGAAGAAGGAGTCACAGGCCCTGGAGACAGCAAAGGTCCAGAGGGTAGAGAGAGGGTGGCCCAGTCTGAGGACTGGAAATCTCTGTTGGGCCAAAACTAGACTGTAAGAAATGAGTGGCAAGAAATGAGCCCAGAGAAGAAAGCAGGTACTAGAACCTGGACAGCTTCATATGGTGTATTAAATGGTTTGGACCGGAGCCCTGAAGGTTTTGAGTAAGGGAGTATGATTATCAGATGTACATTTTAGGAAAACTGTTCTGGCCTAAGTGTAGGGGATGGGTGGGAGGAAAGTTCTACAGGAGGCTGGAGGGTGCCTCTGAAAATCCAGAGGAGAAATGATGGTGGCCAGGACCACAGAAGTGGCAATGAGGAGGGAGAGGAGCTGGTAGGTCTTCCTGATGTCTGGAGCTGATGGTGAGGAATGGAGCAGAGAATCCAGTTGCAGCCTCAACAGCTGAGATCAGGGTACAGCGGATAAGGTTGGAGGAGTTGAGACACCCATGAACCACCCAAGTGAGGATGTCCGAATTGCAACTGGAGGGTTTGAGTTCAGAATTCAGAGAGGAGTTGTGGGTTTGTAAGGTGTTTTTCATCCCATTGGGTAGTATGACAGTGCAAACAAAATATTGGTAATTCACTTACTTAAAAAAAAAAAAAAAAAAAACCTCTCAGTGTGCAGAACAATGAAGAAATGCAAAGATAACTAGGGAGTCTTACTTGTCCTTGCCCCACCTGATAGACTAAGTTCCGTGAGGGCAGGGTCTGCACTTTAATTATCATTTATCCCAAACACCTCTTGGCATTGTGGCCTGTATATAGTAGTTGCACTATAAATACTTCCATTGAATTGAATTATATTAAATATTCAGCACATATTTAAATTAGTGTATTGAAATACCTCTTCTTATGCCTTAAATATTGCCTCTTTCCTCCCAGGACAACTCTGACTCTGGCATCTTTCACTTCTCCCTGTCTGCTTGATTCGTTCATTTAGTTATTGAACATTTACTGTGTGCCAATAAAAGTCTCTGCTCTTGTGGAGCTTATATTCTAGTGGGAAACAAAGACAATGAAACATATAAATGTATAGCATAATATGACACATGTTCTGAAGAAAACTAAACAGGCTAAGGGAATAGATCGTGTGTATGTGGTGGTGGTGAGAATTCTGTTCTAGGTCGAGTGGCCAGGGAAGATCTGTCAAAGGGAATGACATTTGAGGAAAGACCTGATTAAAGGGAGGGAGTTTTGGAGATTTCTGAAGGAAGAGCATTACAGGCTTAGGCGACAGCAAGTTCAAAGCCTGTTAATATTCTCAGAGAATAAAAAGCATGTTAGTCTGTTTGAAATAGCATGAGAGGTAAGAAGAGAGAGGAATGTGATCTAAAAGGTCACCAGAGATCAAAACCTGTTGGACCTTATAGGTCAGGCAAGCAGTTTGGATGGTGCTGACTACCAGGGGAGAATAGTTTGTTGGAGGTAGGAGTTGAGGAGGGACACTGATTAGGAAGCATTTGCAGATATCCAGGTAGGATGGTAGGGGTTGGACTAGGGTGGTAGATATGCAGTTGGGAGAAGTGAGTAGAGCCTGGAAGTATTTTGAATGTAAGTTCAATGGAATTTTCTCAAGAACTGGGTATACAGGGGGAGAAAAAGAAGAGAGTCAAGGAATCTTCCAGAAGATCCACTTCATTCCACTTGGGGATAAGCTCTCTGACCCGACTAAGCTGCCCAAGCACTTCTCCATGAGCACACGCTCAAGGGTTCACTCCCTAGACCTCTGCCTGCGTCGCGTCCTCTATCCTTGAACCCCTCCCACCAATTATTTCTTCTCAGTTCTTCCCTTGTGTCTTAGTTATCTAGGGCTGCTATAACAAAAATCCCACAAGTGGATGGCTTTAACAAAGAGAAATTTATTCTCTCATAATTTAGGAGGCTAGAAATCCAAATTCAGGGTGCCAGCTCTAAGAGCAGGCTTTCTTTTTCTGTCAGTTCTGGGGGAAGGTCCTTGTCATCAATCTTCTCTTGGTGAAGGAGCTTCTCAGCGAAGGAACCTTGGGTCCAAAGGATGTGCTCTGCTCCCAGTGTTGCTTTCTTGGTGGTATGAGGTCTCCTTGTCTCTCTGCTTACTTCTCTTTTTTATATCTCAAAAGAGATTGGTTTATGACACAGTCTAAACTTGTAGATTGAGTCCCGTCTCATTAACATAACTGCCTCTAATTCCACCTCATTAACATCACAAAGGTAGGATTTACAACACATAGGAAAATCACATCAGATGACAAAATGGTGGATAATCACACGATCCTGGGAATCATGGCCTAGCCAAGTTGACACACATTTGGCGGGGGGGGGGGGGGGGGGGACACACAATTCAATCCATAACACTTTCTCGGTTTATCTCACCTCCTACCACCTAGACTCCTTGAATCTTTCTGGATGATCTTTCAACCCTTGACTTCCAACACCACCCCCAGATATCTTACAGCTGATTCTCAGTTTAGTGCTCTTTATCATTTCCACATTTATAAAACATCTAAGATAGGCAAAGAACAGTGATAACTGTTGGGCGGGGAGAAAAAAAGCACAATTAAGAGAATGCCTCACCCTCCAGACATAGAAATGATTAAATGAAATAAGTGCTGAACACTGGCCATTATGGTGGCCCCTTAAGGAAATCAGCAGCAGACAGAGAACTGAATTGGAAAGAGGAATCATACGGGAAAGAGAGGCATCAAAGGAGAGGCAGGAACAGAAGCCCCCAATCAGCAAATATGCCTGGAGCCCTGGCTGAACATTAGCAACAGGCTTCAAAAATTTACATTTGAATTTCTAAGCTTCTCCTAGATTGACCTAGAACGAAGTAGACATTTTGGACATTTCGGAAGATTCCTCAATCTTCTCCATTCCCATTGAGTCAATTTTGACTCATAGCAATCCTAAAGGACAGAGTAGAATTGCCCTATGTGGTTTCCAAGGCTGTAACCTTTACAGAAGCAGAATGCCACATCTTTCGCCTGCAGAGTAGCTGGTGGGTTGGAACCAGTGACCTTTTGTTTAGCAGCCTAGCACTTAACTACTACATCATCAGGGCTCCTGAATCTTCTGCATGAGTAGGTTAAACTGAAAAACAAAAAAACCCATTGCCATTGAGTCAATTCCAACTCATAGTGACCCTACGAGGCAGAGTAAAACTACTTCATAGTGTTTCCAAGGAGCGGCTGGTGGATTCAAACTACCACCCTTTTGGTTAGTAGCCAAGCTCTTAACCACTGCACCAACTCAGAAGCCTACAAAGGCCAAGCTGAAGCACAGCAGTGGGGAATGCTGGAGCTTGGGGCGGGTGAGAGAGCACAGCTGACGAAGCTTCAGTCAACTATCACCTGATTTTCCTACTTTTCAAGAGAAGCAGGAAATCCAGATTTTTGTTTGAATTCTTCCAAATTTCACTCAATGGAAACTAGTGTTTGAAGATAAATTTAATAACATGTGAAAATAATATAATAAAATGTAATAAAAATATAAAAATAGATTTAGTAAAATTAAACTAACGCTTAAAATAGCTCATTTAATAATTTGATAAAATCTAAAAATAATTTAATAAAAGTAAAAATATAAAAATAAATTAAACTATTTAATTAAAAAAAGAACAACAACAAGAAAAAAACTGTGAGGTTCAACAAAAAAATTGTGAATAGGGTATATCCAAGTGATTCTATCAGTGTGACGTGTCTAATATAAAACCATGAGTGGCATAAAAGTCCATTTTTTTTAAAGAGGGAAAAGGGAGAGTGTTCGCCAAGTTCTCCATTGTCAACTGAAAGAAAGTTGAGGGCAAGTCATTTTGTCTAAAGATAGCCTGGCTCTCTGTGTTCACAAGCTGCCATTGTTAATTTCCCTTAATGCACTTGGAAGCCAAGTGAAAAGAGCAAAGTCTCCTTGCCTCACAAAACAGCCAAGTCAGAGCTAAAAGTGTGCCGCTGAACAATTCTCCTGATAGCAAGTTTTCTTCTTGGTGACTACCCTCCTAAATAGGCAAGGGTCCCCAGAGTTAGAGACCAGGAATAGCTTATACCAGATACCATCCGTTTTAACAACAACAAAAATGTTGACTATTGTATCTTGAGATCTGGGTGGTGTGCGGGTAGTTCCCAAAGGCTTTATCCACAGGTAGGCTCTCAGAACGCCATCTAGTGCTAAAGAAGGCTCTGGGCTAGGACCCTTCTGAATCAGAAATTCTCATCTTTAGTCAAGACTCTGCTGTTCACACCATGTTTTGATCTCTCTGGGCCTCTTCCTTCTTCTGTCAAAGGAGGTTGGTTAGACTAATCAGAAGGTCCCAAACTGGCTGTGCATCAGTGACTCCAGAAGCTTTTTTTAAAATACAGATTCCTAGGCCCCGTCCTGAGAGATTCTGGTTCACTACATTTGTGTGAGACTAGACTAGGTGATGTCTGAGGACTCTTCCAGCTATAACTTTTAAGATGTATTTTTCACAAATCTAGAGCCCTGGTGGTGTAGTGGTGGAGGGCTCAGCTGCTAGCTAAAAGGTCAGCAGCTGGAATCCACGAGCCACTCCTGAAACCCTATGGGGCAGTTCTACTCTGTCCTATACGGTCACTATGAGTCTGAATTGACTCGAAGGCAATGGGTTTGGTTTTTTTTGTTGTTGTTGTTATGATTCCATCTCATCTGTCCATTTCTGATTTTGATTATAAAGCCCCTCAACTACGTAGCTTATCATCTAGTTCAAAAAAAGCGGAATAGCTCAGCTTTTCCACCAATATTTCATTCTCAAATTAGTCTTTAGCATGGTCAAGAGGCTTCCATCCTGCCCAGTCCCAAACCTCGAGTATGTCATTACTCTCCATTCTCCTTTCCCAAGGTCTCATCAAATCCTGGCTTATTTTTTAATTGTTTTCATTATTATCATTTCCACCCAAACTTTTAACTTAGTTGGTGACTACCCTCCTAAATAGGCAAGGGTCCCCAGGGTTAGAGACCAGGACTTAGTTGGTGACTACCCTCCTAAATAGGCAGTTAAAAGTTTAACTTAGTTAAAAGTTTAACTCTTAACTTTTTTTCACTTAGCATCGACAGTGAACTGCCAGAAATTCAGGCCAGATTCAGAAGAGGATGTGGAATGAGGGATATCATTGCTGATGTGAGGTGGATCCTGGATGAAAACAGAGAATTCCAGAAAGACGCTTACCTGTGTTTTATTGACTATGCAAAGGCATTCGACTGTGTGGATCATAAGAAATTATAGATAACATTGCAAAGAATGGGAATTCTATAACACTTAATTGTGCTCATGAGGAACCTATACATAGACCAAGAGGCAGTCTTTAGAACAGAACAAGGGGATACTATGTAGTTTAAAATCAGAAAAGGTGTGCTTCAGGGCTGTATCCTTTCACCATTCTTATTCTATCCATATGCTGAGCAAATAATATGAGAAGCTGGATTATATGAAGAGGGACCTGGCATCAGGATTAGAGGAAGACTCATTAACGACATGTGTTATGCAGTTGAAACAACCTTGCTTGCTGAAAGTGGAGAGGACTTGAAGCACTTACTAATGAAGATCAAAGACTACAGCCTTCAGCATGGATTACACCTCAAGTTAAAGAAAACTAAAATCCTCACAACTGAATCAATAAGCAACATCATGATAAGCAGTGAAAAGATTGAAGTTGTCAAGGATTTCATTTTACTTGGATCCACAATCAATGCCCATGGAAGCAGCAGTTGAGAAATCAAATGACACATTGCTTTGGGCAAATCTGCTGCGAAAGACCTCTTTAAAGCATTAAAAAGCAAAGATGCCACATTGAGGACTAAGGTGCACCTGACCCAAGCCATGGTATTTTCAATTGCCTCATATGCATATGAAATCTGGACAATGAATAAGGAAGACTGAAGAAGAATTGATACCTTTGAATTATGGTGTTAGCACAGAATAATGAATATACCATGGAGTACCAGAAGAATGAACAAATCTGTCTTGGAAGAAGTACAGCCAGAATGCTCCTTAGAAGTGACTTAGTCTTAACATACTTTGGACATGTTATCAGGAGGGACCAGTCCCTGGAGAAGGACATGCTTGGTAAAGTAGAGGGTCAAAGAAAAAGAGGAAGACCCTCAACGAGATGGATTGACAAAATGGCTGCAACAATGGGTTCAAATATAGGACTGGGCAGTGTTTCATTCTGTTGTACATAGGGTCACTACGAGTCGGAATGACTCAGACAGCACCTAACAACATTGAAGTGAAATTAACACAGCATACAATTAACCATTATAAAGTATATAGTTCTGTGGCACTTAGGATACTCATAGGCTCTGCAACCACCACCTCTCCCTACTTTCAAAACTTTTTCATCGCCCCAGAAAAACCCTTGTCATGGATTGAATTATGTCCCCCCAAAAATGTGTGTATCAACTTCACTAGGCCATGACTCCCAGTACTCTGTGGTTGTCCTACATTTTGTGAATGTAAATTTATGTTAAAGAGGATGACCGTGGGATTGTAACACCTTTACCCAGGTCACATCCCTGAGCCAATGTAAAGAGAGTTTCCCTGGGGTGTGGCCTGCATCACCTTTTATCTCTCAAGAGATAAAACGAAAGGGAAGTGAGCAGACAGGGGGACCTCATATCACCAAGAAAGCAGGGCCAGGAGCAGAGTACGTCCTTTGGACCCAGAGTCCCTGTGCAGAGAAGCTCCTAGTCTGGGGGCAGATTGATGAGGAGGCCGACAGAGAAATAAAGCCTTCCCCTGGAGCTGACACCCCAAACTTGGACTTCTAGCCTACTTTACTGTGAAGAAATAAATTTCTCTTTGTTAAAGCCATCCACGTGTGGTATTTCTGTTATGAGGGCACTAGATAACTAAGACAACACTCAATACCTATTAAGCAATCACTTCCTTTTTTCCCCTTCCTCCGCTTCCTGGTAACCACTAATCTGCTTTCTATCTCTAGGGATTCACCTACTCTGGATATGTCCTATAAAAGGAATAGTATAACATGTGACCTTTTATATCTGGTTTCTTTCACTTAGCATAATGATTTCCAGATTCATCCAAGTCATGGCATTTGTCAGTTATTTTTTATGGCTGAATAATATTCCATTGTACACATATACCAAAATTTGTTTATCTATTCATTTGTTGTCGGGCATTTGGGTTATTTCCACCTTTTGGCTATGATGAACAATACTGCTGAATATGTAGAAACTAATGTACAAGTTTATGTGTGGGCATATGTTTTCATTTCTCTTGGGTAGATACCTAGGAGTGGAAGTCCTGGGTCATATGGTAAGTCTATGGTTAACTTTTTTGAGGAACTGCCAAACAGTTTTCCACTGTGCTTTTTGCTAACTGAATAGTAACAATTAATTCCTTTTTCCACTGTGGCTATGTCATTTTTTATTCCCACTAGTATTGTGCCAGAATTCATTCCTATTTCCCCACATCCTTTCCAATACTTGTAATTTTCTTTCTTTCTTTTTTTTTAGTTAAAGCATCCTACTTGGTATGAAGTTGTATCTCATTTCGGTTTTGATATGTACTTCCTTAACTCTTCCTTTCTTTTTTTTTTTTTCAACCTAACAGGCTTGGATCTGCTTCTTACACCCAGCTCTGGCCCATAGCCTATATTCTTTCCTCTATGGGCACTTTCTCTTTGCTAAAGAATTGAAATAATCCAGAGTCTGTGGGTACGTAATGATTTAGAGTCCTGGCTGAGTGCAATGGCACTGGTCACATTGGAGTGGTTTCTCCTAGTTCGGTTGGTTGATCCTTAATCTCTCTCTCTGTCTCAATGTTTCAGGGCAGCTGGTCTGTGTGCCCAGAGTGGCTGCCCCTTTCAACCATGTGTGGTTCATATGGAGGGCTCTTAAGAACTTGGTTTGGCTTCTTCGGTGAAAAAAATGTTAATTTGAACACAGAGCTCTGTCCTGCAAAAGGAAAGAGGTCAACAGAGATGTGGAGTCTAAGAATCAAAGCAATCATGAGCACAGTGCGGAGCAGAGTCGAGCAGGCTGCCTTCTGGATGTGAGGGTGCACTCCCTGAGACATCTGTTACCCCACTGATGGCAGAACTATCTGGCCTGATCTGGTTGGCGTTTTGCCTCTCTCTCTAGAAGAGTGCAAAAACTTTGGCAAATCTCACCCAAATATATACGAGCCTGGCTGACAGTTTCCAAAAGTTCACTTGGAAGTTAATTATTTGGAACTCAAAACATATTTTCCAATAACAGTAATAAAAAAAATGGTGATTATGTTTCCAGGCTGATATGCAAGCCTATTTAACCCTTCATATGCTTGAATTGCTATGTATTTAAGAGGAAAAAAAGCAGCAAACCCCTGCCCCCCAAAAACAAAACAATGCAGTTGATATACCAGTGATTAAACTAAACTAAAAATTAACATTAGGAGAAGAATTTCTTTTCCTTTTTAAAAAGAATTAATTTAATTACTATTCAGTTAGCAAAAAGCACAGTTCTATGCCCTGAAGTAGTGAATAGAGTAAGCAATTTTCCTATCCTTGGAGTCTCTGGGTGGTGCAAACAGTTAATATTCTCCACTGCTAGCCAAAAGGTTAGTAGTTCGAGTCCACCCAGAGGTGCCTGGGAAGAAAGGCCTGGCGATCCACTTCCGAGAAATCAGCCATTGAAAACCCTCTGGAGCACAGTTTTAGTCTGACACACATGGGGTTGCTGTGAGTCCAAGTCAATTGGTTCCTATCCTTGTGGAGTTTACATTCTGTATTTGCTTATCTGTTTATTTTCTGTGTTGCCCCTGAGAATTCAAGCTCTCTGTGGCCTGGAATCTTGTCTTTCTTACTCTCTAGTCTATCTCCAATGCCTAGAATAATGCCTGGTACGTAGGAAGTGATCAATAAATATTTGTTGAATGAATGAATAAATTCAACTTGGGGATGCAGACAATAAAAAAGTAAACAAATATGTAATTAAACGTCAAACAGTAATAACTGCTACAAAGAAAAATAGAGCAGGCTTGGTGGATACAGCATGCAGAAGTGGGGTGGCTGTTTTTGATGCAGTGGTCTGGAAAGGCTTCTCTGAAGAAATGATATTTGCACGGAGATCCAAATGAAGAATGAAGTCATAGAAAATTTGGGGGAAGAAGGACTGCTACTTTTGGTAATATCGGACCAGGGAATTTGGACCAGTGTTCCCATTGAGTTCAACTAAAATGCCTGGACAAAATTTAAACAGTGTTAAGGTGGTGAGGAATTGGTAGGTAAAACTTAGGAGAAGAGGAGAACCATCACTCGAAGTCACCGTTGCCCTGAGTATATCTATGGACGTGGAAGAAACAGCTACAAAATTGAGCTGAGTTTGTGGTGGCCTTATAAGGCAAGGGGACAAAGGTCACAGCCCAGGAATAAGATGAGGACTCTGAGAAACGACCCCTGACTCGAAGCTGGGATCCCTGAAGAGCTATGCCCTCAGGGTAACACTGAGCAGGAAGTAAACCTGCCTTTATTCAGACTTGCATCCTGGCTTCACACCATCTGGATGATACAGGAGACCTTGAGCCTGGAACTTGGAATAAAGTTGTTCCAGACTGGGAGTAGCACCAGGTGCCTTGCAGACACAAATGAAAATCCTTTCTGGAGGAAGACACTGTCATCCTGGGCCTCAAATTATTCCAAAATAATCTTTCAAAGGCAATTTCCTGCATACAGTCAGATATAACCAGGAAAATAAGACAGCATGAGTAAGTGCCTTAGGCTGGGTTCTCTAGAGAAGCAAAACCACCAAAGTGTATAAATATATAGACAGAGAGATCTATATCAAGGAAATGGCTCATGCATTTATAGAGGCTGGAACGTCCCAAGTCCGTGGGTCAGGATAGAGGCTTCTCCTGATTCCCATAGCCACAGTGGCTGGTAACCCAAGATCAGCAGGTCAGAGAGCAGGGCTCTTGCGCACAGACTGTGAAGATTGATGAATCCCAAGATTAGGAGGCAAGACCGCAGGTAAGCTGCTAGCTCAAGTTCCAAGAATCAGAGGTCAGATGAACAGGAGCCAGCTGCAGGATCCAGCATGAGCAAAAAGACCCCAAGCCTTGCCAGAATGTCTGCTTATATTCTGTTCAGGTCACACACCCAAGGAAACTCCCTTTCAACTGATTGGCTACTCACAGCAGAGCCTGTCATGGAGGTGATCACATTATATCAAATCTCATCATGGAAGTGAACACATCATACAACTGCCAACTCACTGAGAATCATGACCGAGCCAAGTTGACATACAATCTTTACTGCAGAACCAACAGGCAACTGAAACAGGCCCACAAAACCTTGAGATATTGGATTTATCTGACCCAGCCAATAGAACAACAATGCTTACTATGTTCAAACAAATAAAAGTCAAATAGGAACATTTTGGCATAGAACTCGAAAGTGTAGAAAGATTGGGGGGAAGAGCATTCCAGGCTGAGAGGACAAGTGCAAAGGCCCTGAGACATGAAAAAGCTTGACACGTTTGAGGGACAGAAAGTCAGTTTGGCTGGAGCAGAGTGAATAAGAGGGAGAGAGGTGGAAGGTGAGTGCAGAGAGGAAGGCAAGAGTCAGATCAGGTAGGTCTTATGGGACTTTGGGTTTTGTTCTATGCATCAGATGGTTTGGAGCAGCAGAGTGTATGACTTGACTTATATTTTTATAAGGTCTATGTGGCTGTTACGAAGGAAATAGACTATAGGGAAGCAAGGGAACCAGTTAGGAGATTGTCTTAGTCATCCAGTGCTGCTATAACAGAAATAACACAAGTGGCTGGCTTTAACAAAGAGAAATTTATTCTCTCACAGTCTAGTACGTTGCAAGTCCAAATTCAGGGTGCCAGCTCCAGGGGAAGGCTTTCTCTCTCTGTTAGTTCTAGAGGAAGGTCCTTGTCCTCAATCTTCCCCTGGTCTAGAAGTTTCTCAGCACAGGGACCTCAGGTTCAAAGGACTTGCTCTGCTCCTGGTACTACTTTCTTCGAGGTATGAGGTCCTGTCTTCTCTACTCACCTCCCTCTTTTATATCTCAAAAGACATTGACTCAAGATACAACCTAATCCTGTGGACTGAGTCCTGCCTCATTAATATATAATGCTACCTCTAATCCTGCCTCATTAATATCATAGAGGTAGGATTTACAACACATAGGAAAATCACATCAGATGACAAAATGTAGACAATCACACAATATGGATAATCATGGGCTACTGAGTTTGACACATATTTTTGGGGAACACAATTCAACCCATGACAGAGATTATCGCATGGTCCAGGTGAGAGGTGATGGAGGCTTAAACTAGGGTAGGGGAGATGGAGCCAGTAAGAAGAATATTCAAGATATAATTTGAAGGGATGATGACAACTCTTGCTTATAGACTAGATATAGAGTGTGAGAAAATGATCAGAACAGCCCCCTCCCCCAAAATGTGCTCTCTGGATGACCCCCTTTTCTCCCCACCCCCACATAGCTTCTACTTCTCTCTCTCAGTAGACAACTCCTTAATCTGTATTTTCGGCCCAGTCCTTTTTTCTGAGCTTTACATCTACAGAGCTAACTGCCTTCTGAAATGTTTTACCTGGAGGCCATCAGACTTTAGACTGAACACATCCAAGCCTCAGCTCATTATTTTTGCCTCTGAACTATCTCATCAATTTCCTATCACAGTTAATGATACCACTTTTCACTCAATCACATAAGCCGGAACCTTTGGGTTAATTTTAGACTTTTCATGTTCCACATCTCATTGGTAACTATGGACGGCCAATTCTATATCCTTAACATCTTTTGAAGCAGTCTGTTCCTTTCTATTTTGATGACTTCTGCCCTAGTTCAGGCCTTCATCATGTCTTTAAACTGTCATCATGGTCTCTTCTCCTGGTTTCCTGGGGAATGATCTCACTCCCTGCCCACCTACCCTTCTTAAGTGCGCATTCTTCTAAAGTCCAGATGTGACCCTTCTGGGGCTTCCAACTGCTTACAGAAGATTCCAACACTTTATAATGGCTTGCAAGTACCTCCCAACCTCCCTTGATCTTTCTTTAGCTTTTCTATGCTCTCAGTTGTTCCCATTCTTTCACTTGGCAACTGGTCTTATCAGTTACCCATTGTTTCCTTTATACATGCTGTTACTCTACTGGTTATGCCCCTCCTCTTTTTACTACCCATTGACTTGGCACACTCCCACCCTTCTTGTAGGAACAATTCAAGCTTCAGCTCCTCTGTGAAGACCTTGCTTCCATCTGCTTATAGGCTCCCAGAATAGAGTTGATCACCTGTGACAGCATTATGCTTAGTGTAGACCTCTAGGATAGTGCTTTTCCACAGATTTAGATTATTTGCTTACATGCGTAAATTCCTTGAGGTCGAGACTGCCTTATAGAACTGTGTCTTCTGCTCCTGGCACTGTGCCTGGCACATAGTAGGCACTGAACTAAAGATTTATGGAATGGATGACCAAAACTCAAACCCATTGCCGTTTAGTAGATTCTGACTCAGTGACCCTATAGGACAGAGTAGAACTGCCCCACAGGGTTTCCGAATCTGTGATCTTTACAGGAGAAAAATGCTTTTATCTTTCTCCTGCAGAGCAGTTTGTGGGTTCAAACTGCCGACCTTTCAGTTAGCAGCTGAGCGCTTTACTACTGTGCCACCAGGTCTCCTTATGGAACGGAAGAAGGGCTGTTTAAATGAATGAATACCTTGGACTATACACTAAAGCCCACAGAGTGGATCCCCAACCTGGGTGTCCAACACATAAAAAGTTGCTGAAGCCCAGGCTAAGGGCTGTGTGGACCATGGAGTCAGGGAATATCTAACTCAACTGGTATAATACAGTTTATAAAGAAAATGTTCTACATTCTACTTTGATGAGTAGAATCTGGGGTCTTAAAAGCTGGTGAGTGGCCATCTAAGATACTCCACTGGTAACCAAAGACACAAGGGAAAGATTAGTCCAAAGGACTAATGGACCACAAGTACCACAGGGTTCACTAGACTGAGTCCAGCACAACTGGATGATCCCTGGCTACCACCACTGACTACTCTGATAGGATCACAATAGAGGGTCCCAGACAGAGCTGGAGAAAATTCTAACTCACAAAAATAGACCAGACTTACTGGCCTTACAGGGACGGGAGAAACCCTGAGAACATGGCCCCCCGACACTTTTTTAGGTCAGTAATGAAGTCGCTCCTGAGGTTCGCCCTTCAGCCAAAGATCAGACAGGCCCATAAAACAAAACGAGACTAAAGGGGCACGCCAGCCCGGAGGCAAGGACTAGAAGGCAGGAGGAAACAGGAAAGCTGGTAAGAGGGAACCCAAGGTTGAGAAGGGGAGAGTGTTGACATGCTGTGGAGTTGGTAACCAATGTCACAAAACAGTATGTGTACAACTGCTTAATGAGAAGCTAGTTTTTCTGTAAACCTTCATCTAAAGTACAATTAAAAAAAAAAAAAAGTTGCTGCAGCCCAGGGCATTGCATGAGTTTTCATCGAGGTGAGTTTGTCCCCAGTGTCTGCCTCTGCATAGCTGCTTTGGATGGATGGTTCATACAAACTAGTATTGTTATTGTTAGCTGCTCTTGAGTCAGCCCCCAACTTATGGTGACCCCATGCACGGAGGAACAAAATATGCTTGGTCCTGTGCCATCCCCATAATCAGTTATACAGCAGACCATATGACAGCGGACCCTTGTGATCCATAGGAGTTTCATTATTGACTGATTTTTGGAAGTAGATATCCAGGCCTTTCTTCCTAGTCCATCAGCCTGGAAGCTGTGTTGACATCTGTTCATCATCACAGCAACACACAAGCCTCCACTGACAAATATGTGGTTGCTATGAGACAAGACGCATTGGCCAAGAATTGAACCCAGGACTCCAGCATGGAAGGCGAGAATTCTACCACCGGAATAGTAGATCAAACTTTTTGTTTCTACTTGGATCCAAGAGCTTTAATTTCTAATTACCCTCTTTAGTTCCAACCACAAAGGCCTTTGGCAATGAATATCTACCCTTTTCCAGGGTAGTTTGCCTGGGATCCCCAAATTCCATACCCCAACCTAGACCTCATGGCCTTTACCACTTAACCAGGGACAGCATCTCCACTGGGGCTTTAGGTGAAGCTGACAGTATTTAGGAGCCCTTAAGTTCATAGCACAAATTACTTTACATGGATGTTAACAAGCTTCTTTCATAATCATTGTAATATCTACAAAACTTCTATGACTCCCTCGTCTTTCCCTTTTCTTCCCCTCAGTTATAACTTCCTGTTTATGGAATAGGGAATGGAGAAGGCAGAAATGGAAGAGCTAGAAAAAGAGAGTGAAACAAAAAAAGGAAAATTGGGAAGTGGAAGTGCAGGACGGAGGAACAGAAGGGAAAGAAAATGAGAAATGGAGGGGAGGGGAGAGGGAAAGAAAGAGAAAGAAAAGAAAGAAAGAACCCTAAATTTAAAAACCACACATGGGTCTGTGAAATATATCTGAAGTATCTCTACTTAAACAGCAGGAACCTCATAGTAGATATTAAACATTTAATTGACTAGAGAAACCAATCATAGAACAAAGCCCCTTTTCTTTGTGGGCTGTCATATGATAATCCAAACACAGGAGTTGCTGTTTTTCTCCAGACGCTATCAACCACAGCCGTCTGTCTTGGTCCTAGACTGTTTAAAAAAAAAAAAATTTTTTTTTTTCTTTTAAAAATATGTGTGTGTGCCTCAGCCACAAGGCCAAAGCAGCTTCCACTGCAACAATGGATGACTTATGGAATCCAGCAGTGACCCCCAGGTCGCTCCTGGCAGCCAGATGTCAGACGGCGTGGTTCCTTTCATCCTCACCCACTGCAGAGCCCGGTTCTGCCTGTGGTCAGAGCTAAGTGAGGGAGGGAGAGCAGTTGGAAATGAGGTCAGAGAGGTAATGGTGCATTTGTGGGGGAGGGAAGGGTGGCAACACGGAGTGCAATCATGTAGGAACTTGTTGGCCATTGTAAAATCTTTGGTGAGTTTTTAAGGAGAAGAGTGATGTGATCTGATTAATATTTTAACAGGATCACTCTGGCTGCTGTGCTGAGAATAGATTGTAGGGGTCAAGAGTGGCGGTAGGGAAACCAGTTAAAAGGCTAGTGCAATGATCCAGGTAAGAGATGGTGGTGGCTTGGAGCAGGTAGTAGAAATGGGTGGAGGGGTTGAATTCAGTACATATTTTTTAAGAAGAGCTGACAGACTTTTGTTTGTTTGTTTGTACATTTTATTTTTGTTGTACTTTGGATGAAGGTTTATAGAACAAACTAGTTTCTCATTAAACAGTTAGCACACATATTGTTCTATAACGTTGATTAACAACCCCACAACACGCCAGCACTCTCCCTTCTCTACCTTGGGTTCCCTTTTACCAGCTTTCCTGTTCCCTCCTGCCTTCTAGTCCTTGCCCCTAGGCTGGTGTGCCCATTTAGTCTTGTTTTGTTTTATGGGTCTGAAGAAGAGCTGACTGAATTTGATGAGGTATTGGAAGTGGGGTATGAAAACAACAGAAGAGTTCAATAATGACTCTGAGGTTTTGGCCCGAGCACCTGAAATGATAATGTGGCCACGTGCTGAGGTGGGAAAGACTGTAGGTGGAGCAGAGTTGGGTATGTGTGTGTGTGGATGTTATGAATTCTGTTTTGGACATTATGGGAGAGTACAAACTTAATGGTCCCCAATGAATCATGCATTATAGCTTGCACATTGGGGCATGTCCAATGATGTGCTTAGAATGTTGCCTCGACCATGTAAGAAACCTAGGCTATTCTGCTGGAGAGAAATGTGCAGGACAACCAAGGCACCCTCTTCAACAGCCTCAGTTAATGGCCACGCATGTAAGTGAAGACATCTTAAACCATCCAGCCCCAATAAAGCCTCCAGAAGACTGCAGTTGCCTTTGTGACCCCAGGCAAGACCAGCAGAAAGAACCACCTAGCTGAGCTAAGCCCAAAATGCAGAATCGTGAGTGAATTAATACCTGTTTTAAGTCACTAAGTTTTAGGGTCGTATAGGGTCACTATGAGCCTGAATCAACTCAAAGGCAATGGTTTTGTTTTGTTTTGTTTTGTTTTGTTTTAATGCAGCAGTAGATAACTGGTACAATCAGACATCCTATGGACTTTCAAAGTAGGATATCAAGTAGGCAGTTGGATGTCTGAGTCTGGAATCCAGAGATGTCCAGGCTGAGAGTACATATTGGGAGTGACTAGCATATAGATGATAGTTCAAGCCATTAGCCTGATAAAAGCACCAAGGAAGTGAGTGTGGGTAGAGAAAATAAGTCCAAGAAGTGAGCCCTGGGGCATCACAACATTTAGAAGAAGAATTTGCAGAGAAGGGGCAGCCAGTGCAACAGGAAAAAAAAAAAAAAACAGGCATGTGTGGTGTCCTAGAAACCAGGTACGGGAAGTGTTTCTGGGAGATAAGAGGAATCGATTGTGTAAATTGCTGCTGATTGATCAAATGAAATGAGAACTGAAAAGCGATTACTGGATTTAGCCAATGGATGTCATTGGGACCTTGAGAAGAACAGTTTTAGCCAAGTGATATGTATGGAAGACAACTTGGAGGAAATTGAAGAGGGAGTAGGAAGAAAGGAATTGGAGCCACAGCTACAGATAACCCTTTCGAGGAATTCTGACATAAAGGGAAATAGAGAAATGGGGCAGTAGTGGGAAGAGTGTATGGAGTCCAGAGAGAGTGTTTGATAAGGTTGGGAGCATGTTGCTTATGGGTAGGTATGATCTAGAAGACAGAGGAAATTTGAATGAAGCAGAAGAGAGAGAGAGTTGCTGGATGATGCCCTCGAGTAGTGAGTGGAAATGGAATCTAGGGCACAGGTGGAGGCATTGGCCTTGATGGGTGCAAGGATGGATTACACACATGTAGGAGAAAAGGCAGAATAGGTGGCACTGATGTAAACAGGAGAATGTAGAATTTCCTTGCTTACATTTTCTCAGCAAAATCATTGGCTGAGCTTGAGGAGAAAGGGGTCATGAAATTCTTGTCTAGAAATGAATAGTAGTCATTGTTATTATCTCCTATTGGGGGTGACTGAGCCCTGGTAGCACAGTGGTTAATCACTCGGCTGCTAACAAAAATGTCGGCAGTTCAAACCCACCAGCCATTCTGCAAGAGACAGATGTGGCAGTCTGCTTCCAAAAGATTTACGGTTTTGGAAACCCTATGGGACAGTTCTACTCTGTACTATAGGGGTCGCTATGAGTCAGAATCGACTTGACGGCAATGGGTTTTATAGGAGGTGAGGGTTCCCATCCTATCCATTACTATCCAAGGGCTGAAGACTGCTATTCTGTTGGGCCCAGGCTTTACGTAATCTGTAACATAGGCAGAGTCTCTGAGCGGTGCCAACAGTCAATGTGCTAGCTGCTAACCAAAATGTTGGAGTTTCGAATCCATCCAGAGGTGCCTCAGAAGGAAGCCCAGGGGTGATATACTTCCCAAAAATCAGCCATTGAAAACCCTGTGGAGCATAGTTCTACTCTGACACACATGGGGTCGCCATGAGTTGGGGTCGACTTACTGGCAACTAGTAATATAGGCAGACATTGGCTGACACTATTGCACCTAAACAAAGTTACTTCTTCCTTCTTTCTTGACACAGAATCCAGTTTTGTTGAGATATATGATGGCCATGTGCTTCAGGGGAGTCTGGGTCTTTTCTCTGACCAGGGTGGTGAATCTTGATTAGTCTGAGTCAATCAAGGTAATTCTGTCCCGTCTGCCAATGATGGTTTTAGGCATGGACATGCATTGTGGTTCTGACCAATAATATGTGAGACAAGGTCTGCTGGATGCCTTTTAGGAAGGATGTTCCTTTATGATAAAAAGGGAATGATCAAAGGAAATGGTTTCTTGTCTTTGCTCCCCATTGTTGTGTCTGTATGTAGTAACTGCGGCAACCACCTTGTGACCAGGACTAAGGGCAGTCAAGGTGCTGAAGATGGCTGGATCACTGAATTCAATGTCAGAGGTTTCCTCCCTCCAAACTTCCTATTATGTGAGATAACATTATGTGTTTCCCTTATCAACTCTGTCTTTTTGTGTTGGGTCATCTGTGGTTTGCAATTAGAAAAATTCTGATGCACAGAACATCAGCAAAATAGATGCAGAATTCAGCTTGGCTTTATTGAGGACACAATTTCAATTCAATGCAGAATAGATAAAATGAGAGTAATGTGCCAGGCATGGTATTAGACACAGATGAACAAAACTCCCTTATCATGAATATCTTATAATAAATATGTGTGAGTCTGTATTGTGGGCTGGCAATAATAAAACAAAACATAGAAGATACTCTTCCAGAAAGCAGAACATGTTAATAGCTTTGATAAAGTTACATGAGGCAAGGAAGATAGTGGTAATATCCATTTGGGAAATTCTGATATTCTCCATTAAGGAAATAGAATGTAAGCTGGGTCTTGAAAAGTAGGTAGGCTTTTTGGAGATAGAGAGGAAGTGAAAAATGGCCCAAGGCTAGAAAATAGGGAACGTTAATAACAAAGGTAGAGGTAATAAAGTGGACTGGTCTGGAGCACCAGGTGATAAATTTCATCCAGCTGAATTATGGAGTGTGTGCAGAAGAGTAATGGAAATAATTGGAAAGTTACATCAGGTCAGGACTGGAGCGGCCTTAAATAGCAGGCCACAGAATTAAGGTTTGCTTAGGTTGGATGGGAGCCCTAGTGGTGCAGTGGTTAAGAGCTCGGCTGCTAACCAAAAGGTCAGCAGTTCAAATCCAGCAGCCGCTTCTTGGGAACCCTGTGGGGCAGGTCTACTCTGTCCTATAGGGTTGCTAGGAGTCAGAATTGATTCAACAGCAACAGGTTTTTTTGTTTTTTTTTTTAAAGGTTGGGTATGGAAGAATAACATGGTCAGAGCCGAACATGGGAAGATTCATATTTGCAGAGGAACCAGAGCATTTCTCTTTTATCCAATAATACCTAATTGTTTTAGTCATTTACCACACCCTGAATCTACACAGACATTTAATATAGATATACCTATAGCCTCAACAAGAATAAACGAGAAAGAATTACATTCTCAGACCCAACCAATGGGAGGGAGCAACAAAGAAAGATAATTTGCCTTGGCTTTGCACAGACCTCCCATATCCTTTTTTCCCTATCCCACACCCTTCTTTCAGCCTTCCTGTAGCCTTACAGAGCCCCCACTCCAATTAAAATCTGCCCCCAGAGCTCAAATTTGTCCAGGACAGTGGCGCCATAGCCTGTTGTCTCAAACATTTTCATACAGTGGAGCTCCTATCAATCACGGCACCGTTTGCAGAACACCATGAAATATTGATTTATTTAAGTCCCAAATACAGGCTATGATTTAGCACAAAATTACATATTTAGCTACTTTATGCTTAAATTGCTTAGAAATGTTAAATTTAATTAAAGTTGCAGACACTAAAACACAATATAAAAAACACAACCATAATCCCGAACACCTGTCTATTAAAAAAAAAAGAGAGAAAGAAAACAAGCTGTCAGACCAAGCATGGTTGGCTATGTCTGGGTCCATTAATATTCATTTGCTACTTGCTAATTCTTTCTGTCATCTGCTAGCACTGGCCAGTACACAAGCCATAGCAGGTGCCAAAGATTTAATAAAAATGTAGAGAGAGAGAAAGAATGAAAACGGGAAGAAATTTGATCCATTAACTTAATTTTTCTGGGAATTAGTTTATTTCTTTGTTCACTCAAAAAAGATTGATTGAGTCGCTACCATGTGCCAGGCGCTGCGCCAAGTGGAGGAGATATGAAAAAATGAGGTACAGTTCTGCCTTCCAGAAGCTGTCTAGTGAGGGAGAGAGATGAGGAAACCATAACAAGAAGACAATAAAAAGTGTTATGGCAGAAGCAGTGCATGAACCTACAAGGCCTAGAGTGAGGACCTCTGCCCAAGCCTGGGGTGGGAGAGGGCTTCACAGAGGGCCACCAGCCAGGAGAGGTCAGCCTTGAAAGACAAATGCACATTATGTAAGCCAGTGCATCTCATAGTGTGGGATTTCATAGCCCAGTAAAATGTTCCCCAAATGGGGCCAGGGTAAGAGGCAGGACCAACAAAGGTTTACCAACTGTTACACTCTGAAATAATGATTTTCAAAAATGGTCCTGCCTTTATGGAATTTTATAGAAGAAAAGATGTTTTAGGAGCTCCCCCCCAACAAAAAAATAAAGAAGGACATAATCCCAGAAAAAAAAACCTGTCCTTTAATTGGAATAAATACAGCTTTGTGAAAGATCCATGGCCCTGTCCTGATCTGTCTCATTTTGCTGCAGATTCATGAGGACATGAGCCACAGAGCAGCACCGGGGAGAGAAGTGGGGAAGGAGCACAGCAGAGAAAGGGAACATGGGCGAGAGTCCTGAGGGGTCTGGGACATGGTTTTTTCTGGGGCTGAGGTTCTCGGCACCCTGGATTCAGGGTTGGGTTGGAGGAGTAGAACCAGCCACTGCTCTCAGGGTCACACGATGATCTTCCAGGGCCCTAGGGACTTCTTTCGGGGGAGGGGGGTGTCTTCCTGCATTAAAAAAAGTATATACCCAGTGCCATCGAGTTGATTAAAGATTATATTTTATGATTGCAGTAATACAAAGATGAATATAACCTTCAACCTTAAATATTCATTATTTTTTCAATTAAATCTCTATAAAAGAAATTAAAACATTTTCATGGGCCCCTGTAAGTATTGTGGACCTAAGGCACTTTGCCTACTGTGCCTAGTGGTTAAGTCAGCCTTCATTATCCTAATATTTCAGCATCCAGTGAGGGGGAGCCCTGGTGTCTCAGTGGTTAAGAGCTCAGCTTCTAACCAAAAGGTTGGTAGTTTGAATTTACCAGCCGCCCCTTGGAAACCTTATGGGGCAGTTCTACTCTGTCCTATAGGGTTGCTAGGAGACGGAATTGACTTGACGGCAACGGGTTTTGGTTTGGTTTTATCCAATGCGGTGGGGTCCCAGAGGGCTTCCGTAGCACCATAGTCCCCCACCCATTCTGCCTATGAAAAAGTCTGGACCTGTCTGGGGAGCAAGGAGCATACTAGATGAAAACTGAGGAAGGGATTCACCAGACAGTCAAATACCACAGAGGTGTGTGCATCTGATAAGTAAGCACAGCCAACACTGGGTTCTCCAGAGGGCAAAGAGCCAATCTCCAATGGCTGGTAGAACATCCTGGCCTCTCCTGACCTCAGGGACAGGAAGCAGCAGGGACTTGCCCTTTCTAGAAATTCTGCCAGCTGGTCCAGCATCCTGGCTTGGCCTGATTTGCACTGAGCAGCCAGGGCCAGACCAAGCCTTTCACAGTTCAGAGCCCTTCCCCTGCCAGGGCCCTGTCCCAAATACTGCTTCTAATGTAGACCTGACAAAGTAAGGTGAAATTTTAGTCCGTCTGTCCTTTTTTTGTCTAAGCCGCAGGTGTGTGTCTGTGGGGTTGGTGGGAATTAGGGGCTGTGACAACTGGCACTCCTGTCCTTGCTTCTCCTCAAAGAAAGTCTTATTTAACATACACATGGCTAGAGGGTGGGGACCAAGGTCATTTAGATGCATGGGGTATTTGAGACCACTGGTAGGAAGACTGGAGTCCCTCGGTAGTGCAAATAGTTAACGTGCCTGGCTGCTAATTGAAAAGCCGGAGGTTTGAGTCCACACAGAGGTGCTCAGAAGAAATGCCTGATCTATTTCTGAAAAACCAGCACAGTTGAACACAAAACCAGGGCCCAGTTAAGGTTTTTGAAAGAATTATATGTCCGTGTGTGTTCTGATATGTTGCTCTGGTTTCCCTGGTTTAGCCAAGGTAAAAGAGATCCGAAGACAAAGGCATGGTAATAAAAATGGACAGAATGGAATCAACGTGGAATAGTGTCTAAATAAGCATATATGGTTTTGGTGCTCTCTGCTAAGGTCTTTTCTCCCCAACTTTTCATATTGAAAAAGTTCCAAGTTACAGAAAACTTGAAAGAATAGTGCAATGAATACGTATTTGCTAGTTAACATTTTCCAAATTTGCTTTTTCTCTGTGTATGTATGTGTGTGTGAGTGATGTGTGTGATGTGTGTGTACATATGAATGTATATGTGTCTTACATACACACACACGTATTTTTTTTTCTTGGTGAGCCATTTCAAGTAAGTTACAAACATCGTGACACTCTGTAACTTGTAAGAAAAAGGAAATTGTCCTATAATACCATGGTCACACCCAAGGAATGTAACATTAATACAATAGTACTATCTAATGTATGGTTAGAAAGTTCCAAAAATGTCTTTGTAAAAATGGCATGGCAGGGATGTATGACCTTCTCTAACTTCACAAGGGAGACAGAGAATCACCATCGGTACCAGCCCAAGGCTGATTCCTATGTGGTTAGACGTACCTCCTCTTTCCAACCTTTTCACCAATTCTGACACCAGCCTTCCCTCCCACGGCACTCTTTACTTCTCTGCCGTGTTTGATAATTCATTGCAATGGCCACACAGGACCCATAAACAATAGTCACGATTATGAGGTTTATTAGGGAAGTTTCAAGTTACAGTTCACGATCAGGGACAACTCAGGGTACAGTTCTTTGGTCGGGACGGCTTCTTGGCCATGCCCACAGGCAGGCTTCTTCCTGGCCCTTGGCTTCTCAGCCCCTTGAGTTTCTTGGGCCAGCCTGGTCTCTGCCCTGCTAAGATAAGTCTTACAAAGCTCTTTAGCCCCACCAATAAATGCCTGGAGCCATCTCACTGTGCCAGCAAGCTTCCTGCCCAAAGGAGCTCAGGTTTCTCACTCCACGGGCTGGGAAGCCCACCTTGGCGTCTCCGGCTGATCTCCTCATTCTGCTGCCTCTGCTGCTGCTGTTTAACTGCTGCTGCTTCTTACCCTCTCTCGCCATCTCCAGCATTACAGCTCTCTCTCTCTCTGTTTTCTGGGTCTAGGAGGTTCTCAGCACAGGGATCCCAGATCCAAAGGATGTGCTCCACTCCTAGGTCTTCTTTCTTGGTAGTAGTGATGTCCCCCCTTTCAAACTCTGGTATGGTCCATTTGAAGCTTAGCAGGATGGTAAAACTGACTAATCCCTTCATTAGGGTTCCATACACCTTCTTGCATGGCCTCACCCCCTCAAGGGTACCATGCACTTTATTTGCATTATTAGCAAGCTGTCCAATCCCCTTGATGGGTCACAAGCACCTTATTTGCATAGTTCCACCCAATCTTTTGGTGGGAGTTACGAGATCATGGCTAGAAAGGCCATATAAAAGTGACTCATTGCCCTGCAGTCTTTTATAATAATTTTTTAGAATCCGGTATCTAAGCAAGTTCCCACATTGCAATTCGGTTGTTATGTGTTTAATCTCCTTTAATCTAGAAGATTCCTCCTGCATCCCTCCCCCGACCCTTTTTTGTCTTACAAGACGCTGACATTTTTAGAGTTCAGCTAGTTATTTTGTCGAATGTCCCACAGTCTAGATTTTGCTGAGTGTTTCCTTATGATTAGATCCAGGTTGGATATTTGAGGCTAGAATACTACATAGGTGATATTGTGTGCTTCCCACTATGGATATCAGGAGACCCTTAAAGTAGGAGCCCTGGTGGTGTAACAGTTAAGCGCTTGGCTGATAAGTGAAAGGTTGGCAGTTTGAACCAACCCAGTGGCTCCACGTGAGAAAGACCTGGCGATCTGTATCTGTAAAGACTACAGCCTAGGAAACCCAATCGGGCAGTTCTACTCCATCTTATGGGGCTGCTAGGAGTCGAGAATCAATTCAACAGCACTTAACAACAACGTAAGGTAGGTCAGTTTCCCACATTTTTTGTGACACTAAGTTTAATTGTTTGGTTAAGGTGATGTCCATTAGCTCTCTCCATCATAAAAATATATTTTTCCCTTTGTAATTAATAGTTGGAAACCCTGGAGGCGTAGTGGATAAGTGCTACAGCTGCTAACCAAGAAGTTGGCAGTTCGAATCCACCAGGTGCTCCTTGGAAACTCTATGGGGCAGTTCTACTCTGTCCTATAGGGTTGCTATGAGTCGGAATCGACTCGATGGCACTGGATTTGGTTTGGTTTGGTAATTGATAGTTACACTATGAGTGTTAAGATCTTTTTGAGGGGGGAAAAGTCATCTAATTTTTCTGGGAAAACCATCTTTCTTCCATTGTCCCATGAAAAATCCCACTGCCAGTGTGCCTTAGAGCTCACTCTAGCATCCAAGAGGCTGTCGTATAGCGTGAGGCTTCATGATTGTGATAATTAATAGTCATAACATTTCCTAAGGTTTTTGTAACATCTTACAGTTTACAAAGCATTTTCACACATTTTACGGCTTTTGATTATCCCCAAATTTCCTGTTCATTCTAGAAGAAGTCAGACTGCTTAGAACCATTCACTCATTCATTCATCCTACACACACGCCAGGCACTGAGCTGGAGGCGGGGGCTTTCAGAGATGAACAAGAGGCGGCCTCAAGAGGATCAGATCTAGGTGAGGAGACATACACAGAAACAATTATGTCACAGTGCTGCAGTAGCGTGACCAGGTCTGGAACGGAGAACATGGGGATAAAATGAACCAACACACAAGAAAATCTCAGAGGAGTGGAAGCTGAGCCTGGTACCTGCCCTGTTGTCATGTGAGAAAATATATATATTTAAAAAAAAAAGTTGCAGTAGAGTCAATTCTGACTCATGGCAGCCCCACGTATGTCAGAGCCAGAGTAGAACTACGCTCCTTACGGTTTTTAATGACTGACTTTTCAGAAGCAAAAAGGAGCCCTGGTGGTGCAGTGGTTAAGAGCTTGGCTGCTAACCAACAGGTCAGCAGTTCAAATCCACCAGCCACTCCTGGGAAACCCTGTGGAGTAGTTCTACTCTGTCCTGTAGCGTTGCTATGAGTTGGAATCGACTCGATGGTAATGCAATGTCACCAGGCCTTTTTTCTGAGGCACCTCTGGGTTAGCAGTTGAGTGCTTAACTGCTTGCGTCACCCAGGGATAAGAAAATGTAGTGTCCCCTTTTTAAAGCATTGTGAGCTGTGTTTTTTGTTACCGCAGCCAAATGCATCCTAATGGATTCTCTGAATGTCCTCACAGTGCTGTTGTGATTGTTAGCTGCTCCTGAGCTGGTACCAATTCATGGGGATCCCACACAGCGATGGAATGAAACTCTGCCTAGTCCTGCACCATCCTCATGTTTGGGTGCTCTTTGCACCATTGTGATCCATAGGGTTTTCATTTTGGCTGATTTTTTGGATGTAGATCACCAGGCCTTTCTTCCTACTCTTTCTTAGTCTGGCAGCTCCTCTGAGACCTCGTCGGCATCACAACAACATGCAGGCCTCCACTGCCAGATGAGTGATGGCTACACAGGAGATGCGTTGGCTAGGAATTGCTTTCAGGTCTTCCACATGAAGGCAAGAATTCTACCACGGAACCACCACTGTCTCTTTGTCCTCACATTGCAGATGAGGGAACTAAGGCTCCAGAAACAAAATTATTTTTCCAAATGACTTTCAGGTAGGAAGTGCCTGAGGCAGTGCTTGAACCTGGTGCCTGATTTTAAGGCCTATGCTTATCTCTTACCCGATTCTGGACTCCTAGAGGAAGAGACAAAGAGAGGCTCTATAGTCTGAGCCTCCATGCATGCTCTGGTTCTCTTTTTCTAGAAACCAGGCAGAGATGACTAGACAGAGGAAGGTGCCCAGTGGCACTGATACACGTGGTATGCCTGTTGGTCACTTTCCCCAGGCACTGAGCGATGGGCACCTCAGAATACACAGCACATTCATTAAGTTTGGCGCCATTCACGTGGGCAAATAGTGGGTGTGCACCGTTAATCAGCCCAAACAGATGAACATGCTGTCTGAAGGCCACAGAGTGCCTGTGAATAATTCTCTATAAATATGGATCCAATGCCACATTTTGGGGAGACTGATTAAATGTGTAAAAGACTGAATGACTCAGGAAACAGGAGTTAATGGATAGGAGGAATCTATGGAAGTTGAGGCCAAAGAAAGAGTAGGCTCAGTGTAGCAAAGAGCAAAGCTCACCAGCCACCTGTGACTTTGAAGTATGGGGGCCATTAGGTATGAGCTATTTGTAGACAGAAGGGAAAAAGGTGAGCTAAGTGGCTTAGTTC
Source organism: Loxodonta africana (assembly GCF_030014295.1). Classification (NCBI taxonomy): domain Eukaryota; kingdom Metazoa; phylum Chordata; class Mammalia; order Proboscidea; family Elephantidae; genus Loxodonta; species Loxodonta africana. The sequence goes on along the minus strand of NC_087344.1, from coordinate 158,616,196 downwards.
CATGTGCAAGCTTGATGTCGTGGACTGTCATCCTCCATAAGGGCTGTGAACCGATGCAGAGGGTCACCCTTGTAGAGCTTTACAAGGCGCATCATTTATACAGACAAACACAAAGGGCAAGAATTCTAAAACCTTGGCTGCTAATTGTCCCACTTCACCTTAAGTAATTTTGCTAGGGAATGCTGATGCAGCCTGTATTTGTGTGTGTGTGTGCGTGTGTGTGTGTAGGGGTGTGTAGGGGTGTGTAGGGGTGTAGGGAGGGGAGTGAGAGGGGAAAAATGTGGCATTTTTGCCAGTATTTGCCTTTTTTTGTTTTGGTCTTTTTTTTTCCCCTGCTGTTCTCCACCCCTGCAATAAGCTGAGGCAGTGTAAATTACAATTTATTAGCTGGTTGCTATAGGTTACACCAGTGCGCCACAGATATTCCCTTCAGAAATAGTAACATTTAATGTAATGTAAAACAGAACTACTGTATCACCACTTGGTTGGCTTCTGCTGGCTTGCAATATTATATCCTTCCCTGCTGAGACTGAAGCCTCGGGAAATTAGCTGGTGCTGTTATTTTATTAGGATGATGGGTGCCTGCCATAGCGCTTGTTTCGTGAAAGAGAGAGCTTGCAAAGCGAGGGTGTCTGCAGAATCCAGGGGGCCAAGCTGCAGTGCTACGCCATGCCCAGAGACCGACTGCCTGTTTCATCTGCCTGTTCATTATTTAAGGCAGTCTTCTCATTTTTCTCAAAGCCGAGTCCCTGTGGGCCCGACGCCAGTCACCATTTTAGGGAGGCGGGTCGTAACTACTGATGGATTTTGTTTATTTTGCCAGCTGTATAACATTCGTGGCAGGATGGTTAACAAAAATTTGTGGGCTGATAAATTTTTAGTGTAACATTTAGCTATAGCGGAGAGGTAAGGAGCTCTAGTGGCTCAGTGGTTAAGCGCTCTGCTGTTAACTGAAAGGTCGGCTGTTCGAACCCATCAGCTGCTCCTCAGGAGGAAGATGTGGCAGTCTGCTTCTGTAAAGATTTACAGCCTTGGAAAGCTTATGGGACAGTTCTACTCTGTCCTATAGTGTCGCTATGAGTTGGATTTGACTCGAGGGCAGTGGGTTTTGTCTGGTTTGGTTAGGAAGGGTGATGTTAAATGTAAAGGGTTAGTAGATGGCCATCCTGAATGTAGTAATTCAATTTAAAATCAACACAGTAGAAGAAAGACTGGGATGTCCAGGCCACCTACATTTTCTCCTTTCTGCCCACTATCTCCCTCACCCATCCACCCTACCCCGCACCCCTCACAGAGCACACCTTCTCCTAACTGCCTGCTCACTCACCACTTCTCTCTCCTGCTCACCCAGGCATGCTCTTCTTCTCGTGTGAGTCACTGGGACAGTCTGCAGGTGTGTGCTTCCCAAACAGCGCCCCTCCTAGAGAGGAGTGCTGGGGTGGTAGGAGAAACGGGTGCTGGAGCCAGAAGGCCTGGGTTCAAAGCTGGATCTGCCACTTACCGGGCTGTATAACCTTGGATGTGTTACTTAACCATCTGGGGCCCCAGCTTCCATATTACAAAATGGGGATAACAGTGTTTACCTTATGCAGATGTAGTAAGGATTAGAGAAAAAGAATTTTGTTAAATCACTTTGCGCAGTGCCTGGCTTTTGGTAAATGCTTAAAAAGTGGTCCTCCTGTTGTTGTTAGGTGCCGTCGAGGCGATTCCAACTCATAGCAACCCCTATGTTCAACAGAAAACACTGCTTTGTCCTGTGCCATCCTCACAATTGTTACTATGCTTGAGCCCATTGTTGCAGCCGCTGTGTCAATCCATCTTGTTGAGGGGCTTCCTCTTTTTTGCTGACCCTGTACTTTACCAAGCATGATGTCCTTCTTCAGGGACTGATCCCTCCTGAAAACATGTCCAAAGTATGAGAGACATAGTCTCGCCATCCTTGTTTGTAAGGAGCATTCCGGTGTACTTCTTCCAAGACAGACTTGTTCATTCTTTTGGCACTTCAAGGTATATTCAGTATTCTTTGCCAGCACCGCAATTCAAAGGCATCAATTCTTCTTTGGTCTGCTTATTCATTGTCCAGCGTTTGCATGCATATGAGGCAATTGAAGACACCAGTGGCTTGGATCAGGAACAGCTTAGTCTTCAATGTGACTTCTTCGCTTTTCAACACTTTAAAGAGGTCTTTTGTAGCAGACTTGCCCAATGCAGCGTGTCTTTTGATTTCTTGACTGCTGCTTCCATGGGCATTGATTGTGGATCCAAGTAAAATGAAATCCTTGACAACTTCATTTTTTTCTGCATTTATCATAATGTTGTTTATTGGTTCAGTTGTAGGGATTTTTGTTTTCTTTAAGCTCAGGTGTAATCCAAAAATGGTCCTACTTACTTTTTTTTTTTTTTTTTATTGTAGTGAAATATATCCGGGGGAGAAAGATGTGGCAGTCAGCTTCCGTAAAGATTCATAGCCTTGGAAACCTTATGGGCCAGTTCTACTCTGTCCCATAAGGTAGCTGTGAGTCAGAATTGACTCAACCACAGTGGGTTTGGTTTTTTGGTTTGATGAAATATATATAACAAAAGTTATATTTACTATTCAATCATTTTTACTTGTAGAATTCAGTGACATTAACTACATTCAGAATCCCTGGGTGGCACATAAGATCAAGCACTGGGCTACTAACTGAGGTTGGAGGTTTGAGTCTACTCAGAGGTGCCTCAGAAGAGAGACCTGGCAATCTCCTTCCAAAAGGTCACAGCCATTGAAAATCCTATGGAACACAGTTCTACTTTGATGCATATGGGGTCACCATGAGTCAGAATTAACTGGACAGCCACTTGTTTTTGGTTTTATGTTGTGAAGCCATCACCATTAAATGTTTCTAAATTTTTTCATCACCCCTGCTTACCCTTTTACTTCTCAGGGGCATGGGATATCACTGTTTCTTCTGCCTGAGAGATGCACGGTCAGCTTGTCCACCTGGGCAATTCATGCTTTGCTTTCAAGACTCAGCTCAGACATAAGCTCCTTTGGGAAGCCAAATCAGTTATCCTCTCACCTACTCCTTCCCAAGCACTTGTCCTCCTTAGTTATCCCTCTCTGGTAGCGTGTCCATTCTGGACAGCAAATCTTCGTTTGTATGTTTTTCTCCCACAAGACTCTGGGCTCCTTCATCTTGGTACACATAGATGCTCAACGAAGTTTGTTGGATGAGTAGATGAAGTAACAAAGGGACCAGCCCATTTATTTATGCTTATCTGACCCTGTAACTAGTGGATCAATGTCAAAATCCCAGCCTATAGGCCACAGGCAGCCACTGGGACTGAGGGACAATATATGACACCATCTTTAAGGTTCGAATGCCTTTGGCTACTAGTAACAAAAGGCACAACTCACAGTGACTTAATAATAAGGAAATTTATCATGTCCTTTAACAAGAAGTCCAGAGGCAGGGAGGCTCCAGGGATGGCTAATTCAGCAATGTCAGAGAGAACCTGGTTTCTTCAAACTTTCTGCCTAGCTATGTTCACCATGTTAGATTTTTCCTAATAGAATTCTAGATGTTCTAAGCATCGTATCCAGATCAAATGGCAGTGCCTGCTTCTCTTTTTATGAATGGGAAAACGCCTTCTAGAATTCCCCACTCCCACCCGGCATACTTCTGCTCAGGGTTCCAACCAGAGTTCTGTTACCTGTCCTTTCAGCAACCAGTGGCAAAGGGAGTACCATGAATGGCTCAGTGAGACGCACAGCCGTGAGTAGAAGGACACACTGACAAACAAAATTGGGATTCTGCTAGGAAAGGGATGAGGTTATCTTGAATGAGCAACCACACAGCGTCCTTCAATTTGCATTTATTCATTCATTTATTCGACAAGTATTTATTCAGTATCTACCATGTACCAGGCTTTGTGCTTGAAGCTGTGGACAGTGGTGAACAAGAGAGACAAGGGCCCCTCCCACCCTTACAGGGGCTAATATTCCAATGAGGAAAGAGAGAGGAACATGTAAACAAATAAAGAAGATAAGTACAGATTGTTGTAAGTTTCAAAAAGGAAATACCTAAGGTGGCATAACAGAGAGTGAACAGGGCCTACGCTAGCCAGGATGGTCAGAGAAGGTGACATTTGATGGAGTGAGGGAGCAAGTCAGGTGAGGGTCAGGAGGAAGAGTATTTCAGGTGGAGGGAACAGCAAGTGCAAAGGAATGAGGTGGCCTTGTGGTTGGAGCAAAGTCTGTGCCTAATGACAGATTGAAGGTTGCTCCTGGCGTCTAGCCCAGCTCCTGCCACAGGCTGGAAACAGATCACCAGCAACAACTTTGGCTTCCCTGCAAACTCTAGCTTCCCGTAGCAGAGCCTCTCCTGCCCAGACTTGCAGCTCCACCCAGGTCAAAGGCACAGCTGCAGAGGCCACAGGGCATTGGGCTCAGATGTGGGTTCAGCCCTGGGAGGAGGGAAAAATTCACCATGGTTTTGAGGGAGTCAAAGACTTCTTTGGGTACTGTCCAATTTAGTAGCAGAGTTTTCCTTGGCTACATCTACCTGGAGGTATATATATAAAGATAGATTCAAGACAATGATGGAACTACTTCCTTTTTTTTTTTATTTATTTATTTTGCTGTTGTCGTTGAGAATATACACAGCAAAACATACACCACTTCAGCAGTTTCTACACGTACCATTTAGTGACACTGATTACATTCTTTGACTTTGGCAACCATTCTCATCCTCCTTTTTTGAGTTGTTCCTTCCCCATTAACATAAACTCACTGCTCCCTACTGTTCCTAGCTAATCTTTCAAGTTGCTGTTGTCAACTGAATTCCATAAAGATAGTTCTTAAAAGAACTTAATGCTCAAGAAAGACATTTTTACTAGTTAAGATAAACTACTGTTTGCTTTTAAGAAGACTTCAGAAGAGACTGTTTTAAGGTTTAAAGATTATCCCAGGGCAATAGTTTCAGGAGTTCATTCAGCCTCCATGGCTCCAGAAAGTCTGGAGTTCACGAAAATTTGAAACTCTGTTCTGCATTTTTCCCCCTTTTGATTAGGATTCTTTTATAGAACCTTTGATCAAAATATTCAGTAATGGCAGGTGGGCACCATCTGGTTCTTCTGGTCTAATGGCAAAGGAGGCAGTTGTTCATGGAGGCAATTAGCCACACATTCCATATCTTCCTTCTATTCCTGTCTCTCCTTCTTCCTCTATCGCTCCAGGTGAATAGAAACCAAATATTGTGCCTTGGATGGCTGCTTGGGAACTGCTTTCTTTAGGTACGTCTGCTAGACTCCTTTCTCCTTTAGGGTGAGTTCTCAATTAGGGGCTCCACATTTGGCTTTTGTCATCAATCTCTGTGTCTCCCTCTTCTCCCTGTCTCAAGTTCTGCAGGCATCAGGGATCCCAGTTGCGGACACATTAGGGCTCTTTCCCCTGAGTTCCTCAGTCTACATGAACCTGGAGATCCAGGTTGATGTCTGGAATGGAGGAAGAAGATATCACCACATTCTCCAGACATATCTAAATCTTGGCTCCTGCCCAGCCTGGTGTAAGATATTAGCATGCAAGGGAGCTTGGAGATCGTTAAGGTCAATTGCCTTATTGCAGGTAAGAAAACAGGCCCAGAGAGGTGGAGTGGTTGGACCAGGGACACACAGAACTTAGAGCAGAGCTGAACTATGTCTCCTGACCTTCAATCTTGTTCTCTTCCCTTCTGAGTTTTATAAAAGGTCATTTTAGATTGGAGCACCTGCTCCTGTAGCCCTCCCCCACCCTCATACCTTGTACGACTCCTGGTAAGGGGCCTGTATCATGAGTGGCATTCTTGGTTTGTCTTGAGAGCAAAGACCATCTTTGCCACTCCCTCTTCTAGCACATATAGGAAATCAACACATATTTATTGAATTAGATTAGTGCTTAATTTCCCATTTTCTGTTTATTCTATGATATCTTGATAGGACTACTGTGAAAAAAAGTGTGTATTTTTTTGCTCAAACAATTAGGTTTAAACAAACTTAAAAGCAGTTGTCATCAAGTTGCTTATGACTCATGGCGATCCCATGTGTGTCAGAGCAGAACTGTGCTCCATAGGATTTTCGATGGAAGATTTTTTGAGAAGTAGACCACCAGGCTTTTCTTCTGAGGTGTCTCTGATGGACTCCAACCTCCAACATTTTCGCTAGCGGCCAAGCATGTTAACTGCTTGCACCATCCAGGGACTCCCAAGCATGCTTAGACTGCTGTGTTTACTGCAGGATTTAAGGCATGTAACACTGGGTTGGAATAGACTAATGAGCATTGTGACTATGACCACCTCATATGAACCTATAACAGCTCCAGAGAGTGCTCTCCCTACCACACCTTGGGACATGCCACATTGAGGGTGGATGCATGGAAAAATCTGAGGCTTTCCTGCTCTGCCACCGAGAAACAGCCTCCTTGTTCTCTGGGGCAGCCAAGAGCTCTGATTAGTCTCTGGGAAAGGACAGTTCCTGCTTCCTGGAGAAGCTGCCTCTTTGGCCTCAGGGCTGCTGTGGGGCAGGGAAGAGCTCAGCTCACCCTATACGCCCGGGTGGGGCTCCTGGAGTGGCTGAGACATCTTCACTCCCTGCTTCCCACTTCCTGGAGCAGAACTTAAGGGAGACAGGCTGGCTTTTGGCCCAGGCGACCGGACATGAAAAGAAACCTGCCTTCCGAAGGGCATTCTGGCTTTTCCTTCAAGTGGGGTTTTGACTCTAGGACTGAGTATAAACGTTGAATTTCAATTTTGTATACACACACCAAGAGGCCTGGGACAATGGGAGTGTTTGAAATGAATACCAGCCCAAGTCTTCTACCTGCCAAGTGTTCGATTAAGCTGCTTAGGTCTGTTTCCACCATCCTGTCTTTCAAATATTTATGTGAGAGATTATAGGCAAGCTTCAAAGGCAAGGAAATGCAAATCTGTTCTATAAATCATAGGCTAACACAGCTGCTCTCTTCCTCAGAGTGACAGCTTACGAATGCCAGCATTTCTGTCTGCAGAAGGGGTGGGGAGATGTGGGCTCCTCGAAGCCAGGCAGGGCTTGGCTCTGTGTGTGTGTGTGTATGTGTGTGTGTGTATGCGTGCATGAGTATGTGTGTGTGCGTGTGCTCGAGGTGGGGGAGAGAGTGGAGAGTTCCAACAAAATTTGCATTTTTACAGAACAGCAGGTTTTTTATTTTGGTTTTTAAATGCATTTCTCAGCAGTTAAGGAGCTAACTTATTCCTGACTGGTCTTACAGACCTGACCAGACCTGACCATAAAGGAAGGGAGCCTCACTGGGATCTGAGGTTTCCTGGGAACTGGAGCTGGGTGTGGCATTCAGTTTTGGAGAACTGTACTTGAAACGTGGGAGCAAGGAGGGGGAGACGTCAAGAAGAAATCACTTTTGAGAGCTCCAAAATGAATTTAATTTTGTCTAAATGAGTAAAAAGGAAATCGTGCATTGCAAACAGTCATGCAAATTAACTTCTGCCCCCAGGGTCTTAACAATCTGCCAGTGGAGACCTCAGTGAGCCAAAGATTAGACTTTTGTGGGCTCTTTTCACCGGAGCCATGAACATGTTGATTTGGTTCACTGTTGTTCAGTGACACATTAACATCCACAAAGACCAACGCTGGGGTTTATGGTCCTTGCCCAGAAGCTTGTTTTGGCCTGGTGTCATCTCATGGAAGCACCTGGGGAAGAAGAAAGTCAACAGGGTGCAGAGGCCCGAGGAAAGGTGGGCCTTGGGTAAAGGCTTGCTGGGTATTAGTCAGGATTCCGTCGCAAGTGACGCAAATTCACTTAGGCAATAATGGGAATTTTCTGGGTCACAGAAGGGAGTGTTGAATAACCAAACCATGGGAAAGGAAAGGATGTAGTCGGACTTGGGAACAGCTGGAACAAAGACTGGAACATTGCCAGGGCTGTCTTCCATCACCTGTCTCTAGTATTTCTAACATGGCTGCCAAAAACTAGCAAATGTTGTACCAAAAATCTTTTGCCACTAGAGAGATTGTCTCCCGTTTTCAGTCTTAGCTGGAATAATACCAGGGAAGAATTATGACTGGCCTAGCCAGGGCAGGTGTCCTTGCCTGGACCAACCAACCAAATTTAGGGTGAGGGAGTGGGGCCATATAAAAACATGGCAGCTCTTATGGTAGTCATATCAATGAAGGGAGGGCTTCCCGGCAGAAGGGGTAGGGAAGCTTTGGACAGACAATTCAATAACCATCTACTATAGCCAAGAGATGGCTCAGAAAATAGAGCAAATAAAGTAGTGAAAAGGGGCCAAGGGTGATGCTGTGATAAATGAATTTCATGTTTAAATTCCATTGACTTCCTTGAAACTCAGTATTCCACAGGATTCCTCAATGCCACTAAAGTCTGCTGGTTCTTCTTTCTCTCTGACAGCATTTATTGTCTCTTAATTGCCCTGGATCCCCTCTTCTCTACACTGAGGCTCCCCTAGGGATTGCAGGCCTTTGCTAGACTGCCTTGTATTGTTGTTGTCAGCTCCCATCGAGTGCGCCCCTCATATATGGGCGCCCCATGCACAATGGAATGAAATGCCACCCATGGTAATGCCAGGAACAGAACCCAGGTCTCCCCTATGGAAGGCGGGAATTCTACCACTGAACCAGTGCTGCCCCCAAATCTTGCCTCTGTATAAGGCCAATAGACTCCTATCTTCCAAACGCATAGCATTTGGCTCCTTAGCTCATATGCCAGAAGAAATCTACCTTGGACTTCCATTAATCACTTTTAACATCTCGCCACTTCAAAGTGTAGTCCCTGAACTAGATGTATCTGAATCACTTGGGAGCTTGTTGGAAATGCAAAATCTTGGGCCCTGTTCCAGAACTACTGAACAGAATCTGCTTTTTAATAAAATGATGAACAATTTATAAGTTCATTAATTTGAAAAGCACTGCTTTAAGGAATTGCAAATTAAGCTTATAACCTTTTTTTTAACCTAAATAAATATTTCTTCACACTTTTCCCAGCAGATCAAAGACAACAACTCCTAGAAATCCAGACTCACAAAACCTTCAAAAAATTTTTAGAAGTTTTTTGCCTTTATTACCTACTTATAATCCTTCACCAATCTGTACCTATTTATCACACTCTTTCTTCAGTCTGCTTTTTCTAACCAGACCTCATCACCTATACCAGGATCTAATAGATACATCTGCCAGTCAGCCTCTTAATTTATAAAATGGATCTAATAATATTATACTATACCAGTTAATATACTGCCTTTACATATTTACATGTTATACAAATTTAACATGTAATTACTTTCATCCTAATAAAAGCAGTTTTCAACCATGGCATTGTGAGCAGTCATGAGATATATTGCAAATATATTATGAACTCATCTGTCAGTTTGTCATACTGCAGTGGCTTTTGTCATGCTGTGATGCTAGAAGCTATGCCACCGGTATTCCAAATACCAGCAGGGTCACCCATGGTGGACAGGATTCAGCAGAGTTCCAGACTAAGACAGACTAGGAAGAAGGACCTGGTGATCTACTTTTTAAAAAAATTGGCCAGTGAAAACCTTATGAAAGTAGAGGAACATTGTCTGAGACAGTGCCAGAAGATGATTGCCTTAGGTTGAAAGACACTCAAAATACGATGGGGGAAAAGCTGCCACCTCAAAGTAGAGCCTACCTTAATGACGTGGATGGAGTAAAGCTTTTAGGACCTTCATTTGCTGTTGTGGCACAACTCAAAATGAGAAGAAGCAAATGCAAACATCCATTAGTAACTGGAATAAGGAATGTGTGAAGTATGAATCTAGGAAAACTGGAAGTCGTCAAAAATGAAATTAAACATAAAGGTCAATATCTCGAGCATTAGTGAGTTGAAATGGGCTGGTATTGGCCCTTTTGAATTGGACAATCATATGGTCTACCGTGCCAGGATGAAATATGGCAGAGGAAGGGCATCATATTCATCATCAAAAAGAACGTTTCAAGATCTATCCTGAAATACAATGCTGTCAGTAATGGGATAATATCCATATGCCTCAAGGAAGGCTAGTTAATACAACTGCTATTCAAATTTATGCACCAACCACTAATGTCAAAGATGAAGAAACTGAATATTTTTACCAACTTCTACAGTCTGAAATTGATCAAATATACAATCAAGTTGCATTGATAATTACTCGTGATTGGAATGTGAAAGTCAGAAACAAAGAAGATGGGTAGTTGGAAAATATGGCCTTGGTGGTAGAAACAAACAACGCTAGAGATCGCATGATAGAATTTTGCAAGACCTACAACTTATTTATTGTAAGTATCTTTTTTCAACAACATAAACGGAGACATTACATGTGGACCTCGCCATATGGAATTCACAGGAATCAAATCGACTACATCTGTGGAAAGAGACAATGGAGTAGCTCAATATGATCAGCCAGAACAAGGTCAGGGGCTGACTGTGGAACAGATCATCAATTGCTCATATGTAAGAGCAAAAATACAACCTTGAGTAAATTCCATTTGAATTTAAAGGCCATCTCAATAATAGATTTAACCCGTTGAACACTAACGATCGAAGATCAGATGAGTTGTGGAATGATTCAAGGACATCATACCTGATAAAGCCAGAGGTCATTAAAAAGACAGGAAAGAAAGAGAAGACCAAAATAGATGTCAGAAGAGACTCTGAAACTTGCTCTTGTATGTAGAGTAGCTAAAGTAAATGGAAGAAATGAAGTAAAAGCTGAACAGAAGATTTCAAAGGATGGCTCGAGAAGAAAAAGTAAAGTATTATAATGAAATATGCAAAGATCTGGAGTTAGTAAACCAAAAGGGAAGAATACGCTCAGCATTCCCAAGCTGAAAGAGCTGAAGAAAAAATTCAAGCCTCGAGTTGCAATTTTGAAGGATTCTATGGGCAAAATGTTGAACGGAACAGGAAGCATCGAAAGTAGATGGAAGGAATATACAGAGTCACTGTACCAAAAAGACTTGGTTAATATTCAACTATTTTAGGAGGTGGCATATGATCAAGAATGGATGGTATTAAAGGTAGAAGTCCAAGCTGCACTGAAGGCATTGGCAAAATACAAGGCTCCAGGAACTGACAGAATACCAATTGAGATATTTCAATAAATGAATGCAACTTTGGAGGTGTTTACTCATCTATGCCAAGAAATTTGGAAGACAGCTACCTTGCCAACTGACTGGAAGAGATTCATATTTGTGCCTGTTCCAAAGAAAGGTGACCCAAAAGAAAGCAGAAATTTTCAGACAATATCATTAATATCATACACAAGTAAAATTTTGCTGAAGATCATTCAAAAGCCATTGCAGCAGTACATTGACAGGTAACTTCCAGAAATTCAAGCTAGATTCAGAAGAGGACATGGGACAAAGGATATCCTTGCTGATATCAGATGGATCATGGCTGAAAGTAGAGGATACCAGAAAGATGTTTACCTGTATTTTGTTGACTATGCAAAGGCATTTGACTGTGTGGATCATAACAAATTATGTATAACATTGCAAAGAACGGGAATTCCAGACCAGTTAATTGTGTTCATAAGGAACCTGTACATGGACCAAGAGACAGTCATTGGAACAGAACAAGGGGATACTGCGTGGTTTAAAATCAGGAAAGGTGTGCATCCAGATTGTATCCTTTCACTATATTTATTCAATCTGTATGCTGAGCAAATAATCCAAGAAGTTGGACTGTATGAAGAAGAACATGGCATCAGGGTTGGAGGAAGACTCATTAACAACCTGCAACATGCAGATGACACAACCTCACTTGCTCAAAGTGAAGAAGACTTGAAGCACTTACCGATGAAGATCAAAGACCACAGCCTTCGGTATGGATTACACCTCAACATAAAAAAAAACGAAAATCCTCAGAACTGCACCAGTAACATCACGATAAAGGAAGAAAATATTGAAGTTAAGAATTTCATTTTAATTGGATCCACAATCAATGCCCATGGGAGCAGCAGTCAAGAAATCAAACAACATACTCCATTGGGCAAATGTGCTGAAAAAGACCTCTTTAAAGTGTTAAAAAGCGATATCACTTTGAAGACTAAGATGTACCTGACCCAAGCCATGGTATTTTCAATTGCCTCATATGCATATGAAAGCTGGACAATGAATAAAGAAGACTGAAGAAGAACTGATACCTCTGAATTATCGTGTTGACAAAAAATATTGAGTATACCGTGGACTGCCAGAAGAACAAAGAAATCTGTCTTGGAAGAAATACAGCCAGAATGCTGCTTAAAAGTGAGGATGGCAAGACTTGTCTCATGTACTTTGGGCATGTTATCAGGAGGGACCAGTTCCAAAAGAAGAATATCATGCTTGGTAAAGTAGAAGTTAGCAAAAAAGAGGAAGACCCTCAACAAGATGGACTGACACACAGGCTGTAAAAATTGGCACAAACATAACAATAATTATGAGGATGGGTCAGGACCAGGCAGTTTCATTATGTTGTACATAGTGTCACTATGAGTCAGAACTGACTTGATGGCACCTAACAACAACTCTGCATTTCTTTTTCAAAATTGTTTGGGTTAACATAGGTTCTTTGCATTCTCATACATATTTTATGTTCTGCATGACATTATTACAAAAAAAAAAAAAAAATCCTGCTAGGACTGTGATTGGTATTGCATTGAATCTATAGATCAATTTGGAAATAATGGGTATTAAAAAAAAAAATTTTTTTTTCCAACAATATTGAGTCTTCCAATCCATGAACATAGTGTACCCGTCCATTTGTTTAGGTCTTTTTAAAAACTTATTTCAGCAGTATTTTGTAGTTTTCAGTGTACAGATCGGTACATATTTGGTTAAATTTATTTCTAAATATTTTGTTTTTTTTTATGCTATTGTAAATGGCATTATAGCAAACTTTGTTTTACTTGTTTATTGCTAGTGTATAGAAATATAATTGATTTTGCATATTGATTTTGTATGCTACAACCTTACTTTACTAACTTATTAATGCAGTTGGTTTTTTGTTGATTTGTTAATATTTTCTAGGTACACAATTATGTTTTCAGTGAATAAAGATAGTTTAGCTTGTGTTTTCTCAGTCTATAAGACTTTTGTCTTTTTCATATGTTATTTCACTGGCTGGAACCTCCAATACAATGTTGAATAGAAGCGAAGAAGCCAACATTCTTTCCTTGATCTCAGTCTTAGTGGGAAAGCATTGAGTCTTCGAGTTTAAATATATTGTTAGCTTAAGTTTCTCACAGATGCCCTTTGGTAGGCTGAGGTCATTTTCTTTTATTCCTAGTTTGCTGAGTTTTTGTCATGAACTGGGTGTTGAATTTTGTCAAATGATTTTGCTTCATTAATTTCAATGATCATATGATTTTTCTCCTTTATTCTGTTAATGTGGTGAATTACACTGATTGATTTTCAAATGTTAAATTAACCTTGCATTCCTGAGATAAACCCCATTTAGTCATACTGTATTATCATTTTAATGTATTTCTGGACTCTATTTGCTAATATTTTGTTAAATATTTTTGCATCTATATTCATGAGTGATGTTCATCTGCAATTTTCTTTTCTTTTAATGTCTTTATCTGGTTTTTATATCAGAGTACAATCATCCCTCAGTGTCCATGGGGCATTGAAATGTCTTTTATGACCTAGTATGTACTCTTCTGTATCCCCTCTGGCTACCAAATCTGTGGAAGCTCAAGTTCCTTATATAAAATGGTGCAGTATTTGCATATAACCTACACGCATCCTCATGAATACTTTAAATCATCTCTAGATTACTTATAATACTTAATACAATGCAAATGCTATGTAAATAGTCGTAATTCAGTACTGTATTGTTTAGAGAATAATGACAAGATACAAGGCAAATAATGCTCAAACAAGTGCTGGAGAGAGACTGAGGATCTGTGAAATGGCAGGAGCTACAGCAGGGTATGCGTACCCATTGTTTCATTCGTGTGAATTCAGCATAGTGCTCAGCACACTACAAATTCAAGTTTTGCTTTTTGAAACTTTTTTAAAAAATATTTTTGATTTGTGGTGGTTGAATCTGCAAATGCAGAACCCACAGATATGGAGGGCTGACTGTAATGGTAACCTCATAAAATAAGTTGAGAAATGTTTCCTTCGCCTCTATTTTCTGAAAGAATCATTTAAAATTGTATTATTTCTCCCTTTAATGCTTGATAGAATTAATTTATTAAAGCCATCTAGGCCTGTAGTTCTCTTTGGCAGAAGTTTTAAAATTATGAATCTAATTTCTTTAATAAATACAGGGATATTCAGATTTTCTGTTTCTTCTTGTGTCAGTCTTGGTTATTTGTATTTTGGAAGAGTTGTCCATTTCAACAAGGTTATTAAATGTATTGGCACAAAGTAATTCATAATTTTCCCGTATTATTCTTTTAACATCTTTAAGATCTCTAGTGATGTCCCCTCTTTCATCACTAATTCTCATTTTTCTTTTTGGCCAGAAGTTTATTTATTTCATTGACATTTTCCAAAGGATGAATCTTCGGGTTTATCAGTTTTCTTTATTGTTTGCCTGTGTTTTATTTCATTGATTTCTACTCTGATCTTTATTATCCTTCTCTTCAATTTACTTCAGGTTTAATTTGCTCTCTTTTTTCTGTTTCTTAAAGTAGAAGCTTAGATAATTGATTTTAAACATTTTGTCTTTTCTGATATAAGCATTTAAAGCTATAAATTTCCCTCTTGGCATTTCTTTAGCTTCGTCTTTGCTGATAAATATATACATACAAATTTGTTTTGTTTTTTTATCTCTTGATTTAAAGCACTTTACAAAATCCCAAAATATTTCTTAATTTGGCTATGGGTAATTTAGAAGTGTGTTTATTTTAAAATATTTGGGAATTTTACAGATTTTTTGTTATTGATTTCTAATTTAATTCCATTGTGGTCAGGGAAGGTACTCTATGATTTGTATCTTTTAAAAATTATTGAAATGTCTTTAATGACCTAGTATGTACTCTTCTGTATCCTCAAAGATAAATGTGGGATGTGCATGTGAAGTGCAGTGCCAGTTTTAAATGGTTTAACAGGGGTCAGCCATACTTTGCTTAGGTTCCTCCTACCTGCACCCTAGTCCAGAAAATGCACTGAAATAAAGACCAGGGCCATGAATGGTACACCTCACTTGTTTCTGTTCTCTCTGGGATTCCAGTCTTAAATTGCCTGTTGTTTAATATCTGAAAATAAACATTTCATATTTCTTATATAGTTCTAATTTTTTATACTTGGTGGACTAATCTCGTACCATTTACTCCAATATGGCCAGAAATAAGATGCCTATTAAAATGCAACTTTGATGCTCTCTTTCATGAACATTCTTTTCAAGCCAATTTTAGGCTTTTTCTTATATACAGTCTGAGGTTCTTCCATACATTTAGATCTTTTGTGCCTTCCTAGAATGCACCTTCCTCTTCCTATATTGTGGCATGTCCCACAAAAGCTATCTCAAAACTCATCTTTTCCCAGAAACTTTCTGTGGTTGATCTACCCACTCCTCTTTATTTACCAACTCTTTGTTGTAATTTTTACTTAATTTCATGTGATTTTGTAAAATTTCTTGGCAGCTATGTTATACGCTTCTGTTTTGCTGATATTTATAAACATACAGCCTGCAGGAGCCAAGCTTCCATTTCTTCCCTTTGTTTTTTTGCAAATCCATCTAAGCCAATTTGACTGTTCTCAATTAGATAAGTACTGGTGACTCTCAATTGTAAGAGCCTGGTGCAGAGGCAGCCTGACATGCAACAAATGGAGGTAAAGTATCAGAAACCTCATTTGCATGGGCCTATTCCAAGGCCCTGGGAAGAACTCTAGCAGTCTGTTCATGTGGTAGCTGTTTTTATAAATTTTGTAAAGGTCAACTATTTGAACCACAATCAGTAAAGGCACTCTCTCTTTCCACTCTAAATTTCTCAGTCAAAATCCCCTTATATCAGGTGGTGTTGGAGTGGCCAGAGGCATTTTGGGTATCTGGCTAAGGCTAAGTTGAGTTAGTGATACATTTAGTTTGGGTTAAGTGGGACAAATGTGATTTTCAGACATTTGCATCTACAGTTAACTTATTCCTAGCTGACCTGGTGTAGGAATACTCTTACTTCTTACTCAGAAAACTTACCCAGTGACATGATCGGAAGATGGAGGACCCAGAGGGCTGCTGTGATATGAACCTGTGCTGTGACACCTGGCACTAGATGTATAGGGAGAGAAGGAGAAACAGTTTAAGTGTACAAAGCCAAAAGCTCACCTGTGGAAAAATCTTCCAATCAAGACCTATGAAATTGTAAGTGGAAGATTCAGTTCTCATCAATTCCTAGGAAAAGAAGTTCTATCCTGTTAAGAATATACTCTATATGCAGTGAATACAATTATAAACACGTCGTCCTTTTTTTTTTTATTTTTTGAAGAGATTATGTAAAATAGAATTTATTAGAATTCCTCTGTAAGGCACACACTTGTGGGAGAACTACAACAGCAAACTCATCCGTGGAAGTTGCATATTTTATAAATTTGAAATATTAATACTACAAAAATTTTTGATCAACCAAGTTAAAAGAAGGACAGAAGTATCCTGCATTCTCTTTGTAGAAAATATTACAAAACAGTTGTCTCATGAAAAAGTTATCAAAGAGTATGTAGCCAAAAATATAGGAAAAATATTATAGAGCTATATCAATAATTAATTAACAAAAATATTATAGTATTTTATGGAATTTTTGGTATCTTTCAACTTTTAAATTTATTATGATTTGTTTTCTCATTCTACATGAGTAGTTGCTTTGGTACTTAATTTTATATTTGTAATTTTTAATTTTTTTCTCAAAGACCAAACCCTGCCCTGTTGTTATCAAGTCGATTTCAACTCATAATGACTCTACAGGACAGAGTAGAACTTGCCCCATAGGGTTTCCAAGGAGTGGCTGGTGGATTTGAACTGCCGATCTTTTGGTTAGCAGCTGAGCTCCTAACCACTGTGCCACCAGGGCTCTTTTCTCAAAGAAAAAAGCCCTCAAAATTGTGTAAATCTCATGCTCCACAAAATTTGGATCCAATCTTCTATAGGTAAGGATATTGATTCTTGCCCTTCATAACCTTGCTGCACAGTTACAGCAAAGGCAAGTATCAGATTAAACCCTGCCTGAAGTCAGCTTCATATAACAAACATTTATTTTTTTTTTTAATAATTTTTATTGAGCTTTAAGTGAACGTTTACAAATCAAGTCAGTCTCTCACATATAAGCTTATATACACCTTACTCCATACTCCCACTTACTCTCTCCCTAATGAGTCAGCCCTTCCAGTCTCTCCTTTCGTGACAATTTTGCCAATTTCTAACCCTCTCTACCCTCCTATCTCCCCTCCAGCCAGGAGATGCCAACACAGTCTCAAGTGTCCACCTGATACAAGTAGCTCACTCTTCAGCAGCATTTCTCTCCTACCCATTGTCCACTCCCTTCCATGTTTGATGAGTTGTCTTCGGGAATGGTTCCTGTCCTGAGCCAACAGAAGGTTTGGGGACCCTGACCGCCGGGATTCCTCTAGTCTCAGTCAGACCATTAAGTCTGGTCTTTTTATGAGAATTTGGGGTCTGCATCCCACTGATCTCCTGCTCCCTCAGGGGTTCTCTGTTGTGCTCCCTGTCAGGGCAGTCATCGATTGTGGCCAGGCACCATCTAGTTCTTCTGGTCTCAGGATGATGTAAATCTCTGGTTCATGTGGCAAACATGTATTCTTAAGCAGACAGAAGAATAATCACGCAAGCTGCTCTGTCATCTCAACAAAGACCCAGCTCTGTGTCCTTTTGGGTGCTCTGACAGGACTTTTCACAGAAGGTTTGTATGAAATAAATACAGTAATGGTCCAAAGGCAAAATTCTGCTAACCATCTAGTTGGAGTCAGGCTAGCAATAACCCTCTGAATCCGCATCTATGCATGACTATTTAGGAATCAGTTCAGACCAGGGGGAATGACTTACTGGATTCTGACATCCTATTCCTCTCAGGGTAGAGAGTATCTCTATAGTGCTTCACCTAATCCTGTTATCTTGACAACTAGTCATTTTACCAACAAAAAGCATTTCTAACATCCATTATGGCAATTAAAGTCTCTGATGATTACTGGAGATGATACTAGTTAAAGGACTCATAGTACCTGCCTCTGAAATACGATTTTTTTTGTAAATGTCAGCTAACAACCCGTGGAATGTGTATTCCCAGGTGGAGCAAGTGACCTTCCCTTAAATCTAACACACACATACAAATCACACTGTCCATGCAGACACATTTTAAAGTAGATTACAGAAAATGTAAGATTTCTCTTCTGTTACAACAATCATTTTTTTCATTGAGTTCTGTGGGACTCTGGGTTTCTATAGGGGGCGAGGGAAAGGAAGCTCTGCTCCCGCTGTTCTAGATATTGGGGTGGTGTATACTATTTCCTTTGTGAAAAATAAAGGGAATCCTATTGCTTTTTGGAACTTTGAAAACCATTGCTGTAGCACTGAACGCCTCACTCTAAGACCGGTGTCCACTCATTGTCGTAATGAAAGGCCAAGGTGAGCCTGAGTTAGTGTATGCCACTGAAAATGATGCTGGGGATTTGGTGGAAGTCCACGAGTGAAGACGGTGCTGAGCTGTGAAAACTATAATGTAACCCTATCCTCCCCTCCCGTCTCTACATCCACCACCACTTATCCCAACATATGTTCCCATCATATTTTACCCACAAAAGCTTCCTTCCTGACATCAAAATCTCCATAGCCAAGTTGCCAAGGTAGAAAGACTTCTGGTCTAGAAGACTTCTTCCAATCTTGGAAGGAGGGCTTAGAGGGGAACAGAAGCAAGATGGTCAGAGCCAGGATGCATTTCATATTGGTCTGTAGTGGACATTTATTGCTTGTGTGCCAATACCTCTTCTTTTTGGGGGAACCAGTCTGCCTTTTATTTAGGAACTGCCTCCCAATAATGAACTGCCTCCCAATGATGATGATAAGGGTTTCTTCAATCTTACCCTTGGTCTCACAGTGATCCAAATCACCCAGGGAACCAACCTCGTCTTTCCAAGGGTTTTTTGAACTGAGAAGCAAGGCTTTCCTGTCTGATGGCAACACTGGGAACAAGAACACTTGAAAATGCCTGGCACTGCTGGCATCCATGGCTCCAGCCTTGAGAGGAAAGCCAATTGGAGAGCACAAAGCTGCCCTGAAGCAAGCAGAAAAGAGGGCTGAGGAGAGAGTGTCCTGAGTGCCTCTGGGTTGCAGTGCTAGGCACCACTGATACCCAGCTTTGTTCCTGCCCATTTTGTTTTGGTTACGTGTGCCTGCACATTTTCTCCATTGCTTGAACTTGTTGGCATTGGATTTCTGTCATTTTTTAACAACAACGATGACAAAAATATCCTAAACAATATACCAGCAAAGGCAGCAAAATTATAGAGCTTGATAAAACAGAAGAAATGAAAATAACAGCAACAATGGAGAAAATGCCCCATAATTCATAGGAACAAAATAACTGGGGAGAATAAAACTTGTAGTCTTGGAAATCTATACCCCAGGGTACAGTACATAGGTAATGACAACAGTGACCTTGAGTTTTAGCTCAAGAAGACAAATGTGGCTGTGCCAGTTTCACTGATTCTTGGTGGATGGGATTCACACAGGGCTGGCAGTAATGGAAGAGTCTTCTGTTTTTCAAAGGAAAAGGACCACGTGTCAACACGAGAGCACCTGCATGGAAATCCACACCCCATGAGGATAGAGAGAGTAATGGAGCAGACAAGAGAAAGGGAAATGAGATGTGGCATGTACTCTAGGCTGTGCAACCAGATATAAGACACGGATGACACAATCCTCGTAGATGTCACGTGCTGGGCTGGGGCAGAGAGTGCATCCAGCTCACTGGGAGTGAGGAGTAGAGGCTAGAAAACACAGAAGGCCAGGAGCCAGGAAGAAGCAACTGGCTGACCTGGGGCAGCAGGCAGCCAGACACAGCATGTCTGGGAACAGATATAAGATGCAAAATGGATTGACTCCAGAGCAAATAGGAGTGCAGGGTCAATCTAAGGGCAGAAACCAGGTAACATGAATGAGACAAATCTAGAAAGAAGGTCCTAAGAACGGATAGACACAGGTTCAGGGATAAACTAGGAGTGGACACTAGAAACCAGAAGTGGGTCAGCTGGGGCGTGTGTGTAGATGACGCAGTTGGTCAAGAACATGCAGACACAAACGCTTTCATGAGATTTCACCAGATGGCTGTCTGTTGCTGAGCTGTTGCTTTTACTCCTGCTTGTCCACATGCTGGTGGCTCTGGCCTCAGGGCTCAACAGCACCGAGTGGGCCTTCTGATGGCGCATTTGACAATGCTGGGCGCGGCAGCAAGATAGAGTGCTGATAGCTAGAAATCTCATTCTATGAGACATGGGTGTCTGATAAATTATCCTCATGTTGACAGTTTCATCTTTCATAATTTAACGGAAGAAATGAGAAGAGTGGCTACCCTGAACCTATCTCTGGGCATCCTGCTCCAGAGAAGTAGAAGTGACAGGGTCCCTGGAAGGAGACAGCTTCGCAAAGTCAATGTTATCTAGGACATGGCCAGTGAAGGTCCTGAACCTTTTTGGAAAGCAGGTTTTCAGAGTGTTCAGAGAAGAGCTAGAAAGGAATCCTTTAAGAGACTCTCAATGGGAAGATAGCTCAAGAGGAGAGGGTGGCTAATTGGGGCTAATTGTATTTTGTTAACAAATGATAACAAGAAAGCACAGCTCCTCAAACTGTACTTTACTTCCAACTTCTTGGTCAAGAAGACTGATCTTCAGACTGGAAAGGGCAGAATTAATGTTGGTTAGAAGGAGTTGAGGAGTCCCTGGGTGGTGGCGCAAACATTTAATACACTGGGCTGCTAATGGAAAGGTTGGCAGTTCGAACCCAACCAGACTCTCTTTGGAAGAAAGACCTGGCAATCTACTTCCAGAAAACCAGCTCTTGAAAACCCTGTGGAGCACAGTTCTACTCTGACACACATGAGGTCACCATGACTTGAAAACTGATCGATGGTAATTGATTTTTTGTACAAATTACAGAAAAGCACACCTCTTGAGTAGGCATAAGGAGAACATTCCTTCATGGGAAGTAAAAAGTGCATTGAGTTAACAAAACATAAAAATGCCCCCCGGCCTGGGCAGGCAGACAAATTAGAAGGAGGACTCACTTGGTGGGCATGGCCACAAGGGCAGAGGATTTGGTTGTTGTTGTTGTTGTTGGGTGCCATTGAGTTGATTTCGACCATAATGACCCCATGTGACGGAGTAGAAGAGACCCACGGAGTTTCTTTCAGGTCATAATCCTGTGGAGCCACTGGGTGGGTTTGAACTGCCAACATTTGGTTAGCTGCTAAGCACTTAACCCTTGCACCATCAGGACTTAGATAACAGGTGAAGAAAAAGGAATCCCTTTCTCCTGGAGGGGGCAGCCCCACACCACAGTGGACATGGCCCTGCTCTTGGGCACACCGCTTGTTGCTACCCCCTTGGCCAGCCACAGTTGTTCTGCACACAAGCCACACTGTCTCTCTACAAGGCGCCCATCCTGCCTTGGCTTGACGTAGGTCAGCACATCTGCCCATGACATAAGCTTCAGTCAGGTCTACTGTACCTGGAATTCCAGTCCTAACCCACTCAAGGCCTGGAAAGGGAAAGAGATTCTCAGCCTGCTTCCCTGGTCTCATGCCTTGCCCAGCATCTGCTTCTCTCTGGTAATTGGCAATAGAAACATCCAATCTCCCTCGAGAGACCCAGCCTTACCCTTAGGCCTGTGCTCTTGTCCTGCGATGACCAGTACAACAATTCCATCTGAACATACTCAGCCTTCCATAATAAGACCCGAAGGACAGACACGGTCCAGTCTGAGTTATACTGCTCCGAGCATCCTTTGTTCTCTTTAATGGTTTCTCTTCCAGTGAGAGGTGAATACTCTCCCTACATGTCCTTCTCACAGTCCGCTGGGCTCTCAGCCTCTACAAACAATTGCTCAGGCAATAATACCCTCAACTCTGCAAGAATAAGCAAACACTGTAGCTCACTAAATTCATACAGAGTTAAAAAATAGTTCTCTTCTCTGAAAGCAAGAAAATCATAGAGACTTAGCTCTGGCTTATGATATACAAAATGTGCACTAACAAAATGAAACGTTTATCATCTGAACCTAAAATTACCATTCCAGTTAATGATAACTTTATGATTGCTCCGAATTGGATACTTGCTTCATACGTGTGTAACAAAATGACCCACTTCAGCTAAAGCTGTTCACGTGAATTCAAGTTATGGTCTTCTTTCTGAACAAAGCAGCTTTGAATGGCAGTTTCCTCAGAAAACCAGTTATTATTGAGTTGATTCCAACTCATGGAGACCTCACATGTGTCTCCATAATGTTTTCAATGGCTGATTTTTCTGAAGTGGATTGCCAGGCTTTTCTTCCAATGCACCTATGGGTGGACTCGAACCTCTAACTTTCTGATTAGGAGACGAGCAGGTAACCCATCAGGAGGCTCCAGTTTCCTTGAAGTCTACTCATTATGGCTTAAAAAAAAAAAAGGTAAAGTCCAGTTTCATCCAGGACACACCTATTGCAAAGAAATAACTACGGAAATAAAAAGAGCTTCTTCTATTTGAAGTGGTGTCAAGTTTACTCTTGGGCACTAAGAGATTTTGCAAGTGTAGTTGCTGAGTCCCTGTCAGTAATCTTTGACAGACTGTGGTGAACACAACTGGTGCCATAAGACTAGACCCAGGCATACGTTGTCCTGAATGTAAAAATGAGAAGGAGAATCGTGAAAACTATAGAAAACCAGACAACCTAGATTCTGGGTAATATTCATGAATGGATTGTTTCAAAGGGAATTTTTGGGCACTTGTAAAAGGAAGTAGTGGTTACTAGGAGACAGTATAGATTGTTAAGGCATAGTAACCAGTTCTCCGTTTTGAGAGGACTATTGAACACTGACACTCAGGGTAGCCCCAGCACAGGACAAATGGTTACTGTGCTTGGCTGCTAACCAAAAGGTTATAGGTTTGAGTCCATCCAGAGGTGCCTCTGAAGAAAGGCCTGGCAATCTACTTCCAAAATATCAGCCATTGAAAACCCTATGGAGCACAGTGCTACTCTGACACACATGGGGTCATCCTGAGTTGGAATCAACTCAACAGCAGCTGGTTTTACTGGTATTTAACTCAGGGAATACGGTGTGTGTATTTCAGGAAGAGAACAAAGTTGTTCACTCCATCTCTGACCCTTTAAATTAGAGGTTATAAGTTGGTGATCCATGGTCCTCTGTGTTTTGTTTGGCTCTGCCCAGCATTTATGACAAATTCAGTTGCCAAAATTTGAAAACAGGGAGTGTGGTAGATTGTATTCTTGTCCCCAATTACCCCTCGTCCTCCCTACCAGTGATCATGCGGATGGTAACGTCTCCCCACGGAAGCAGCGTTTATCTTCTTCCCACTCACTCAGACTCAGCCATGAGACCTGCTTTGGCTAATGGGATGTAAGCAGAAGTGATCTATGCCATGCTGGTGCAGTAGCTTAAAAGAGACATTACGTGGGCCATGAGACTGGCATGTCCAGAATAGGGTCTTCTCTTTGTCCTGGAGCCTGGAATGAGAACACATGCAGAGCACAGCCATAGCTGCAGATATGTGACATGAACAGAAATTAACCTATATTGCTGTAAGCCATTTTGGGGTTGTTACTACAGCCTAATCCAGCAAAATTGGCCCATATGAGGAGATAACACATACGAATCTGGATCTTCTACTTCTTTAAAAAGTCAGAAGCTACTACAACACTGGCCCCCTGGCACCATGGCAACAAGTAACTGGAGATGAGAGGTGGCCCTCCCTTTAGATGGGGTGTAGGCTCTCTGGTTCACCCATCTCCACCTGCCCACTTCACCTGTTTGCATGGTTAACTTTTTGTGTCAACTTAGCTAGTATCTAAGGCTGGCTTCTCTAGGGAAGCAAAACCAGTGAAGCATATATATATAGAGAAGGAGAGAGAGAGAGAGATTTATCTCAAGGAAATGGCTCATGTGATTGTGGATGCTGGTAAGTCCCAAATCTGTGGGTGAAAGTGAAGGCTGAAGGCTTCTCCTGACTCATGTGGCTCTAGGGGCTGACAAACCCACAATCAATAAATCAGATGGTAGGCTGTTGGCTCATGGGGTTGCAAAAGCTGGCAAATCCCAGAATTGGCACAGCAGATGACAGGCTCAAGTCCCAAGAGTTGGAGGTCAGATGATGATGAACCAGATGCAGGATCCAGAGCAAAGGAGAGCCTTGCCAGTGCATCCATATATATATATTGGATGCAGGTTATACCGCCAAAGGAAACTCCCTATGCATCACAGTAAGTGTGTGGCTTGAGTAAGGGTGTTACTCAGGATATACCCCACACTAATCCTGCCTTATTAACATAAGGAGGTTAGGATTTACAACACATAAAAATGAGGATAATTACATAATATCACAAAATGGAGGATAATTACATCCAATCACAAAATGAAGGACAGCCACACAATACTGGGAATTGTGGCCTACCCAAGTTGACATGTAACATTAACCATCACAGCTAGGCTATGGTTCCCAGTTGTTTGATCAAGCTCTAGTCTAGATGTTTCTGTGAAAGTATTTTGAAGGTCAGCAGTTTGAATCCACCAGCCACTCCTTGGAAACTCTATGGAGCAGTTCTACTCTGTTCTACAGGGTCGCTATGAGTCCGAATCAACTCAGTGGGAATGAGTTTGCTTTTATTTTGTTTGTTTTCTTTCTATATATATATATGTTAACATACGTATAGTTCTGTACTGGTTCTAGTTCTCCGGAGAACCCTGACAATATGATGCACATGTCTTCCCTGGCCCCTCTAAGCTTGAGTTCCAAGCACTTGCTTTAAATGTAGCCCTCCTGCCCATGTATAATGAGAGTCACAGAAAATTTATACAAGCTCCGTTATGGCCAATAAAACCTTCTGTCTCAGGCATTTGTCCATGTCCTTGACACGGTCTATGAGGCTCTGTATGACCTGGCCTTTGCCTTCTGCCTCATTCACATGCCCACCTCCTTGTACTCCTCACTCCAGCTGCTCTGAGCTCCCCTAGGCTACTTGAATGCAGAATGTTCTCTCATAGCACAACAGCTTTGCACAAACCATACAAGAAAATAAGAAAGTCCGTGTTGACCTTCCCCTGGCTTTCATGACTCATTCCTGGAAGCTTTACCTCTAGAATTCATTCATTGTTCAGCTCCAAGTATTATCTGCATGCCCTGAGGGACCCCACTCCACCCTACCTCCCATTTCTGGAATCTTCATTCAATGTTCCATGGGTAGATAGGCTTACCTCTGGTTTGAGGGAGATGAGGGAAATGGAAGTATTAATAATTTTGTTGTTAAATGGGCACTGCCTAGTGTCTGGGTGCAAACTAAGAGTCTTGAAAGATCTATGTGGGTACCTACAGCTATCCATTGTTAATATCTCCCCCATCTTCCTTGGCCTCTCCTAACTGGAGAAAGCCAACCCTACTCATACGGAATCCAGCTGCATTGTCTACATACCCTAAATGTCCCCACTCTGGCCACCCCACAGGTGCCAAGACCCTAATCACTCAAGATAACTACATGACAGAGCTGGTGCCTGAGCCTGTCAAATAAATATCCTCCCTCTCAGCTGGACCCCAAGGCCTTTGGCACTGGTTTGTGGCAGTAGTTCATCGCGGCTCCACCATTCCCCACTGGATGGCAAAGAACAGATGCCTCAGTCAGGATTGCAAGAAGTCACTACTTGAAACCACTGCCTTCTCCCGGAGCCCAAGGTCTTATAAAACTAGACCTAGAAAGCACCTGGCCCCTCACCTGGAGCAGGCAGGAAGAAAGTGGA
Organism: Loxodonta africana; assembly: GCF_030014295.1. NCBI lineage: Eukaryota > Metazoa > Chordata > Mammalia > Proboscidea > Elephantidae > Loxodonta > Loxodonta africana. The sequence continues at coordinate 158,590,229 of NC_087344.1, read as the reverse complement.
ACGGCTCCCCAGGATCACATTGATTAGGGGTTGGCAATGTGGCTTACATTATCTTCCAGCAGATAGTAGCTGGGATCTTGGAATACTCCCTTGGACATCTCAGTATACTCTCTAGACAGACAGACAGACATAGATAGGTATATATACAGATACATAGGTGTGCATCAGGGTTGTATCCTTTCACCATACCTATTCAATCTGTATGCTGAGCAAATAATCTGAGAAGTTCGACTATATGAAGAAAAATGGGGCATCAGGATTGGAGGAAGACTCATTAACAACCTGCAATATGCAGATGACACAACCTTGCTTGCTGAAAGTGAAGAGGACTTGAAGCACTCAGGAAGATCAAAGACTATAGCCTTCAGTATGGTAGGCTCACATAAAGAAAACAAAAATCCTCACAAATGGACCAATAAACAACATCATGATAAATGAAGAAAATATTGAAGTTGTCAAGAATTGCATTTTACATGGATCCACAGTCAATAGCCATGGAAGCAGCAGTCAAGAAATCAAACAACTAATATCTGCTGCCAAAGTCCTCTTTAAAGTGTTAAATAGCAAAGATGTCACCTTGAGGTCTAAGGTGTGCCTGACCCAAGCCATGTTATTTTCAATTGCTTCATATGCATGCAAAAGCTTGACAATGAATAAGGAAGGCCAAAGAGGAATTGATGCCTTTGAATTAAGGTATTAGCAAAGAATATTGAATATACAATGGACTGCCAGAAAAACAAACAACTCTGTCTTGGAAGAAGTACAGCCAGAGTGTTCCTTAGAAGCAAGGATGGCGAGACTTCGTCTTGCATACTTTGGACATGTTATCAGGAGGGGCCAATCCCTGGAGAAGAATATCATGCTTGGTAAAGACCCTCAATGAGATAGATTGACATGGTGGCTGCAACAGTGGGCTCAAACACAGCAAAAACTATGAGGATGGCACAGGACCAGGCAGTATTTCGTTCTCTTGTACATAGGGTTGCCATGAGTTAGAACCAACTCAATGGCACTTAACAACAACAACAACACACACACACATATATATCAGTATATTTGCTTCCTTTTTGCCTTGTGTCTCACCCTTATGCCAATCTCGTTTACAGGCTGCTGCCAGCAAAAGCCTCAAAAAACGCTTATCTGATTATACAGTTCTCCTGTTTAGACCTCTCTTGTCTGGTTTCCCATCATTTTCAGGATATAGTTCAAGCTTCTTAGCATAAATAAGCAAGCCTGTTCATGATCTGGGCCCTAAGGGACTTTCTGCCCCCAGCTCCCCCAACTCCCTGCCCACCCTTAGTTCAAGCTGTGTCAAAGTGCTCAGCATTCCTTAAACACATCAAGCTGCATTGAGTCTCATGCTCTTCCTTACTTTGGAAATGCATCTTCTGGCTTCTTCTTCCAGCCAACCCCTCCTGGCCAGAACACTCCAAAGATGATGCCTCCTTTAGGAAGCTTCCCCGGATCCTGCAGGTTAATTTTGATGCTCATCCCCTGAGCTCCTGAGCACCTGGGCTCCCTGTGACGGTGCAGTTCTCACCTTGTGCTGCCACCTGTGTCCATTGGACTAGGAGCACCTTGAGAGCAGGAGCCTCACGTGTCTGGTGTATTTATTGTTTCTGGCATCAAATAATACTTAATATTAATAATTGCAAAAAAGAATCATCTGTCTTCTGTCATTCTGCTTTCTTCTCCCTCCACCCCACCATCTACCCTAAACCTTGTTTTCTCCATGAATCCTTGTGTATATCATCAGGAATACAATCCTTGGGATTGCTTGTTCATCAGACATTTATTGAGCCTCTTCTTTGTGACAGGAACCATGCTAAATGATGGGGGACATGGCATATAAGCCTGACAAGATCGTGCCCCTCACAGAGCTTACATTCTATGCAGTGGGAAGGACAGTCATCAAGCCAGCCACTGAACAAGCTAGTGAATGAAGACAATGTGAGGTGATGGTGTGTGCAATGAGGAAAATAAAGCAGTGCAAGGCAGACAGGGAGTGCTGGGGGCAAGGGTGAGTTGCTATTTTATTTAGAGCCATCTGAAAGGTCTCCTGGAGATGGCATTGGCACAGGGATCTGGAGGAAGTGAAAAGTCATGCATGTATTTGGAGAAGAGCATACCAGACAGAGGGAACAGCAAGTGCAAAGACCCTGTACGAACTAGGGTTATACTAAATGTTGAAGCAAACAAATCTCAAAATGTCACAATAAAATTTTATCTCTTATACATGTCCCAGTCCAATGCTATGTTCAGGGTAGCATTCCTCCCCCGAATGACAGAGAGACCCAGATGCCCTCTATCTGTGGCTCTCCCATTTCCAAGGGCCTCCAAGTCCTCCCTATTAAGTGTGTAGATAAAGAGTGGAGAAGGCACAAAAGGTTCTTAAGAACACCACTCAGAAGCAACCAGTCCCATGGATGCCTTTTGGGTTCCACTGGGGAGAACCTGTCACACAGCCACACCTGAATGCCAGGGGGACTGGGACCACAACACCACACCGCGGTGGGCCATTTTTTTAGACAGCTCATCCCCTCTGCCTCAGTGAGAAGATAGCACTTGGTAGTTCAAGGCTCAGTAAGGAGGCTGGTGTGGCTGGGGCATGGGGAGCCAGGAGCAGCACATAGAGTCCGAAAGACAACACGGTGAGGGTGGCCAAGTGAGGTAGGGCCCTGCAGATCATTTTAAGGACTTTGGATTTTACTCTGTATGAAATGGGAAGCCCCCAGAGGGCTTTGAGCAAGGCAGTGACATGAAATGACTTATGATTCAAAGGGGCACTCTGGCTGTTGTGCAGACTAGCCTGTGGCAGGCCAAAGTGGACACAGGTAGGCAGGAAGGAAGCAGCCATACAGGGGAGAGATGATGCTGTCCTGGACCAGGTAGGAGAGGAGGGTGCCATACCAGCCCTTCCAAAGAGATACGCAAATGGGATAGGACTGAGGGCCACATATCTAGTCCAACTCCTGCCTTTCAAACCAGGGGCCAGCCAACCTTTTCTGTAAAGGGCCAGGTAGTAAATATTTTCAGCTTTACAGGCCATATGGTGTCTGCTGCCACTACTCAGCTCTGCTGTCGTAGCCTGAAAGCAGCCATAAACGATATGTAAATAAGTAACCCTGGCTGCATGCCAAAAAAACTTTATTTACAAACACAGGCAGACAGCCTGTAAGTATAGTTCCCTGACCCCTGTTGAACCATTCACAAATGGTGCTGGTCTTCTCTTGTCCCACATTTCTAGTTGAGGCATTGCTGGTGGTTGAGACTCTGGGCGCTGTCCCTGCTTAAAGTTTGTATGACAGCCCCTCCCATGGACAGTTTCTTGTAGTAACACTTGTGGCATAAGAATGAATCACAGCTTCCCTCTTTCTTTGAGCAAGTTCTCTCTTGACAAAGGAAATGGCTTTTGGCAAGACCTTTTTATTATAGTTCAGGCTCATCAGCTATTCTTCTATAACTAAATACCTTTATTATGTGTAATTAAGGCAGCAACTGAGAAAAGATGCAAATGTGTTCTTAAAAATCTGACTTGCAGCAGCTGGGAGCTTTTCGACCTTTTAAAAGAGCAGGTTTAAACTAAAACACATCTGGCATGTGTGAAAATGGGAAAAGGAGAGAATAAAAGCTGAAGAAAGGAATTCGAAGATGGGGGGGTGTGGTTTAGCATTCAGGAACTCATGCCAATCTAGTGCTCATCATGGGAGCCAAGCTGACTGCAAACACCAGGGAGCATCCTGCCGCCGAGCCAGCTCTGCCCTCCATGACGGCTCCCTGGTCCCAAGTTAAAGTTTTGTAGCAGCAGAAATATCACAATCTGCCGCTTTTTCAACTTTCACAGGTACTTTGCTTTTTCAGAATTTCCTCCATGTCTTTGTAGGGCTGGGCTATACAGTGTAGCAAGACAGGGTAACTAGAAAACAGGAAAGAAGCCTGGAGAAAGAAAGAGAGTATCTCATGCCCTCATTTAGGATAAGGAATGGAAGCCAGAAATGATCCCTTCCTTTAGCATAGCATCGTCCAACAGAACTTTCTGTAATGGTGAAAATGCTCCCTATCCTTGCCACCCAATATGGCAGCCATGCATGTGGTCACTGAACACTTGAAATGGGGCCAATGCTACTAATTTTTACTTATTTAAAGCTACATGTATGGAGCCACATGTGGCTAGTGACCACTGTATAGGAGAGTGTAGCTGAAGCACGTTAGTTAATAACATGGGCTCAGGAGCCAGACAGACATAGGTTTCAATCCTGCCTTCCCTACTTATAAACTGTGGCCTGTGCGAGTTACTTACTGCCACTAATTCCTGGTTCCTTCATCTGCAGGATGGGTTCACTCATGCCTGCCTCATGGAGTAGTTGTGAGAGTGAGATGAAAAAGTGGAGACAAAGCACTTCACACGGTGTCTGGCAGAAAACACTCAATAAATGTTCACTGCATTTGTTATTCTCTAGGAAGCCCCTTGAAGGATCCATAGCCACTGTCCTAGATGTTTCAGGAAGATGACTCATAGGGCATCTGTACTGGTCTCTCCCAGAGTGGTCCCTTGGTCCTAAACAATACTACATAAAGTTAACTGGGGATAGGTATGAGGAGAGAAGCAAAAAGAGAGCCAATGGCACCAGATTAGGCCTCTGAATGCCTGTGGTCACCTTTGAGGCTTCCTTGGGGAGGCAAAGACCACTAGGTGCCCACTCAGTATTTGGGCAGCAACACGCCCAGCTAAAAAGACCACATTTCCCAGGCTGTCTTGCAGTTAAACCAAAAAAACCAGAGCCACGGCCTTCAAGTCAGTTCTGACTTATAGCAACTCTATAAGACAGAGTAGAACTGCCCATAGGGTTTCCAAGGAGCAACTGGTGGATTTGAACTGCCAAACTTTTGGTTAGCAGCCAAGCTCTTAACCACTGTACCACCAGGGCTTTGTCTTGCAGCTAGGGGTGGCCAATGAGATATAAGCAGATATTGTTGATTGGGACTTTCAGAAAGTCTTACGAGGTATCAGATAGCTCACGTGTGCCCTTTTGCCTTTTTTCCTCAAGGGATGGAAGTCCTGTACTACCTAGGATGGCAGAGCAAAAAGTAAGAGGCCTGGGTTCCAGAGCACCATGAAACCACCATATCAGCCTGGGACTGCCGACCTTTAGATTTCTTTTACGTACAAGAAAATTCCTTACCATGTTTAAGCCATTATTCCTTTTGTCTTTTATTATATGCAGCAGAACTTAACAGCAGCTGTGGCTAATTATTCCTGAGCAGTGATTAATTATATATGTCTAGGTTAGCATGGCATATATTGGATGAAAGAAAGAACTTGAGAAAATCAGTTCCGTCTTTATTCCTCCATCCTGCCTACAGGGGGCACCTAAGCCTTGAACCAACCCAAACCCACTGCCATCCAGTTGACCCAGCCTCATAGCGACCCCATAGGGTTTCCAAGGCAGTAAATCTCTACAGAAGCAGACTGCCACATCTTTCTCCCAAGGAGCCACTGGTGGTTTTGAACCGCCAACCTTTCGGTTAGCAGTTGATCGCTTTAACCACTGCACCACCACGGGCTCCTTTGAGCCTTGAAAAGACATTTAAAAAAACCAAACCCAGTATGTAGTAAGGTGTATATAAATTTATATGTGAGAGACTGACTTGATTTGTAAACTTTCACTTAAAGCACAATAAAAATTATAATAAAAAAAAAACCCAAACCCATTGCCTTCAAGTGTGTTATGGACCAGATGAGAAGGCCCACCCAGAACAGGGTGTGGTACAGGTGGAAAGAACCCAAGCAAAGGTTTAGTAGAAAGCTATAGCGAGTCAGGGATTCAAATTAATTTACGCTGGGTCCTGCTTTCAGAACATGTGATGCAGAACTGTCTAAACTTGCAGAATCCATTTTTGAGAAGATTATTCATCGTAAGAAATGATTCTTCACTTTAAAGTCAGGAAGAAAACATACCAATTGCCCAGACTGTGGGAATTTTGCTTAGCTTATTTATTCTCTGCAACACATTTTGAGGTGGCATCATTACTCCCATTTCACGGATCAGAAACCAGGGCTTAGACGAAGTAACTCGTCAAGGTCACACGGTTTGTAAGAGGGAAAACCCAGATTTGGGCGTCGTTCTGTCTGGCTCCAAAACCTCTGTGCTTCCCGTCCTACCAAGCCGCCTCCCACAGAGCGCCTTTACAGAGTGAACACTCGAAATGCATTTGGAAGGCCCTTGTAATTGAAGAGCCTCAATTTACAAAGATTAGATTTGCACACAATTTTGAGAACACATCCTTCGCACAAAGCATTAGGCAACAATATAAGGATAAATAGCACGGCACCCATGCAAAAAACGAGGAAAATAATGGAGGAAGTGTGGTTAATTAATGCAGTAGGCGCTGAAACACTACAGCAGAAAAACATGCACTCCCAGAATATGGTACAATACGCGGCTTCATTAGGAAGACAATTGATGTGTTAGGAGAGATAATAGCAAAAGAAAGGAAAAAGTAAAAACAAATTCGCCTCCTAGAAAACACTGATTTGAAAATACTTTATAATGATTGATTTGCCAGCAATCTCTCTGCAATAAACAGCTTGCTTCTAGAGATCTTAAAAAATAGGTCAGCCTGTCTGGGTTGGACAGGTTTAGGTGTGATTTTCCTCTGTGGGAAGGCAGACCAGCTGAGTATCTTCAAAGACTTCCTTTAGTTTATGATTCTAAGATTCCATTTATGGGAGATTTCTGTGACTGTCATTTTTTAAAGCAGATCAACACAGTGGCTTCCTCCCGCACTTCTAAATTCCCCACAGGGCTTTAACTGAATCAGCCCACATTTGGAGTCTTGTGTGGCTTTCTGGGTACCACGTTGTAAAAGGTGGCCTGCTCTGCCTCAAGAATGGAACCAAGACAAATGGGTGGAAGTTGTGCACAGATAAAATTCTACTCAATACAAGAAAACGCAGTCTTGGACTATCAGAGCATTCTAACAGGACTGGCAGCTTTGGGAGACAGTGTGCTCCCAGGGATTGGAAAACCTGAAGCAGGGAGGGCTTAAACATCTGCCAAAGTTGCTCAAAAAAAAAAACCTGTTGCCGTTGAGTCGATTTAGACCCATAGCAACCCCATAGGACAGAGTAGAGCTGCCGCATACGGTTTCCAAAGAGCATCTGCTGAAATCAAACTGCCGACATTTTGGTTAGCAGCTGTAGCTCTTAACCACTACGCCACCACGGTTTCCCAAAGTTGTTCTAGAAGAGATTTTTTGGCTTTTGTTTCCACTAAGATTCCGTCCAATCTCAACACTGATTGATTGACCATTCCACTCTTCAGTATATTTTGCCAAGTCAATAGCTGCCATTTAGTTATTCTGTCTTGAGAATTAGTGTCACCTCTGCCCACCAAAGAGTCTCTGGGTAGGTAGTGCAAATGATTAACACTCAGCTGCTAACCCAAATGTTGGAGGTTTGAGGCCACCCAGAGGTGCCTTGAAAGAAAAGCCTACCATCTACTTCTGAAAGATCAGCCACTGAAAACCCCAGGGAGCACAGTTCTGTGCTGACACCCACGGGATCACCATGAGTCAGAGGCAACTCCGTGGCAACTGGTTTTCTTCCCATTTCAAAAAAAAAAAAAAAAAAGGTCTAAACAATTAAAACACCAAGGTCTTAGTGTTGTCTGACTTTGCCACACTCTCTCCTTTGGGAAAGCTGGACAGGATATGGACTTGTGATTCTCAAAGTAGATGTCCAAAGGCCATTAGGGTGATGGTGACATTGCTGGTATCTCCCAAATGCAGCCCAAGGACCACATGCAAAAACAAAGTGGGCTGAAGACTAAGCGAGCTCTCCCATTGGTCCTCTCCTAGGGTTTTCCATCTCAGTTAATGGCATCTCTTCCTCCATCCTGATTTGGAATCCAAAAACCTGAGTGTCCCTTTCTATGCCTTCTTCTCCCTACCCCTACCCTACACCACCAAGTTGAACCCATCACCACATCCTGTCCACCTCTTTTCCATTTCTACTGCCTCTGCACCAATCCGTGCCTTCATCAACATCTGTCATCTGGACTAGCCATTTGTTACAGGCTCTCTCCAATTTGTTACACTCTGAAGCCAGAGTGATTTTTTAAAAATCAGAAGCCATCCTGCCAGCCTGCTACTCATTCTTCTCAGTGGCTTCCCATTGCTGTTGGATCACGGACACCGCTTGGGGTTGGCCTGCCTGCTCCGGAATGTACATATTTCTCCAGCTCTCTCTCACTGCATCTCCTACCCAACGCCCTGCTCTCTCGGTTCCAACCACACCAATTGTTATGGGTTGAACTGTGCCTCCAAAAATATGCGTTGGAATCCTGACCCCTGTACCTGTTAAGAGCTCTGGCAGTGCAGTGGTTATGCATTGGGTTGCTAACCGAAAGGTCAGAGTTTTTAAACCCACCAGCTGCACTGTGGGAGAAAGACGAGGCAGTCTGGTTTCTGTAAAGATTACGGCCATGGAAATCCTATGGGGCAGCTCTACTCTGTCCTACAGGGTCACTATGAGTCAGAATCAAGTAGATGGCAATGGGTCTGGGTTTTGTTTTTTTTTTAAATACCTGTAGATGTAATCCCATTTGAGAACACGGTTCTCTTTGTAACGTTAATGAAGTCATATCAATATAGATTGTCTTAAACCTAATGACCTTTGAGATACAAACAGAACAGATTAGACACAGAGGCAAGCAAGCACAAATGGGGGAAAGATACATGCCACCTTCAGATCTCCAAGGAACGGAGGGACACTGAGAACACTAGAGGTGCCAAGACAAGGATTTTCCCCAGAGCAGACAGAGAGTCTTCCCCTAGAGCCAGTGCCCTGAATCCAGTCTTCTAGCCTCCCCACTGTGAGAAGGGGTCCCTGGGTAGCTCTAGTGGTTAAGTGCTGGACTATTAACCAATATGTTGGTGGTTCAAACCCACCTAGAGGCACCTCAAAAGTAAGGCTTGGCAATGTGCTTTTGGAAGACTACAGCCTTGAAAACCCTATGGAGCAGTTCTATTCTGTGCATAGGGGTCACCGTGAGTGGGAACTGACAGCAACCCACAACAAACTGAGAAAATAAATTTCTGTTCCTTAAAGCCACCCACTTGTGATATTTCTGTTACAGCAGCACTAAGAAACTGAGACAGAACCACCGACCTTTCCATCCACGCTTCCTCCCACTCTGCTTATGCTCTTTCCTCTGTTTGGTATGCTCCTCCCACTCCTCTTTGTCTGAAAAAAAAAAAAAGACCCATTGCTGTTAAGTCAATTCTGACTCATTAAAGGCTTATCCATCCTTCCAATCTCAGGTCAGTGGTGTTTTCTCATGGTGGGCTCCCCTGACTTTCCTGACCAGATCAAGCCCCCCTCGTGTCCCAGCACCCCATGCCTCTCCTTCCCAGCGCCTCTCCCACTTGCAGCTTTATATAAGCTTCTGTGATGACTTGACTCTCCTGCCAAACTGTAGGCTCCAAGAGAGCAGGAGTCATGTCTGATGAGCTTGGCATGGCATCACCCAAATGAATGAATGAGGAGGTGTGTGAGGTGCATATTCCAAGTAGCTTTTTATGCTCCCTAAGAGCCATCTAGACATAGTAGGTAGTCATCAGTATGGTGCTCTCAACTCTTGGCATTCCCCACCCCCTCCCCATCCCCCTAAAACCTCTGTAACCACTGAGGTCAGAAAGCCTACCAGCAACTACAGAGTGCTTCAGTTTAGCGTAAGCCTCACATTTTTCTCTTCTTTCGTAATGCAATTAAGGGAGGTGTGGGTGTCCCTAACAGTTGATTTTAGCCAACAATTTAATCTATTCCTAAAACTCTCTCTCTAGCAAAAAATACCTGAGTTACAAGAAAGTAAAGTCAGCCCTCCATGTCCACAGGTTTCACATCCACAAATTCAACCAACCACCAATTGAAAATTTTGGGGGAAAAAAAAAGTTCCAAGAAGCAAAATTTGAATTTGCTGTGCTGAGCAATACACTGAATCCACACAAATGAAGGGACGTGTATGTAGACATACCTTTCTGTAGCCTCCCGCCATTTCACGGATCTCAGTCTCCAGCACTTGTTGTTTGAGCATCGTTGGTCTCCTCTCGCCTCCGTTCCTACTTGTGTTGTGTGCACCCTTTGTTTCTGTGAAAAAATAGTTTCTAAAAAGCAATTAAGTGGTCAAAGCAATCCCTCAAAAGCTAACGGAGAATGTAAAGTGCGAGTTAGCACTTTATTCACACAGCACTTACATTGTACTAGGTATTATTAGTAATCTTGAGATGATTTAAAGTATACAGATGTGCTCTAGGTTATATGCAAATACTACGCCATTTTATTCTGGTATTGGTGCGGGTCCTAGAGCCCTGGTGGCATAGTGGTTAAGAGCTTGTCTACTAACCAAAAGGTTGGCAGTTTGAATCCAGCAGCCAATCCTTGAAAACCCTACGGGGCAGTTTTACTCTGCCCTGTAGGGTCTCTATGAGTCGGTCTTAACTGGACAGCAATGGGTTTTATCTGTGGGTGTCCTAGAACCAATCCCCCTCAGATACCAAGGGATGGCTGTATTATGCAACTGGAGGGTGGGGATTTTAGAAGGATTTAGAAAGAAAAGAGAATGACGGGTCTTGGATGCCATGCACTGTGCTCTCGGCCTTTATACCTGTGGTTCCTTCTATCTAGAAAGTGCTCCTTTCCCATTTGTCAAAACCTTAGTAATCCAAACCATCCACATGAGACCAAACAGTCAACAATTACTCTAAAGCAAAGATGAGAAGCTAAGGGGCAGGGAAACTAGTGCACTGGAAACAGAACAACCAGAACACAATTAAGGGAATGTTGACACATTGTGAAAAATGTAGGTAATGTCACTGAATAATTTGTGTAGAACTTGTGAAATGGATACCTAATTTGCTGTGAAAACACAATATGATATTATTTTTTTTTTTGATCTTATTTATCTATCGGAAGCAAGCACAAAAGTCCTTTTGATGCCTTCACTGGCCAAGTGAAGTGCTTACTCCTCCATTGAGCCATCAGGGCACCTTGTCCATACTTCTACCATTATCGCATTCATTGTTCCATACTGCTATCACCAGGCCTTTCTTCCTTGTCTGTCTTAGTCTAGGCCATCTACTGAAACTAGTCCATCATGGGTGACCTGGCTGGTATTTGAAATACTGGTGACTTAGGTTCCAGCATCCTAGCAATATGCAAGCCACCACAGTACATCAGACTGACAGATACGGGTAGTGAGGCCATCATGGTTGTTCCAAGCTCACCAGCACTTAGAAGTGCCTGGCCTGGGTCCTCCTATCAGTTTTCCCCTCCTCACTCCACTCTCTTTCCCCAGCACTGTCAGCTCATTAAGGTCAGAAAGCTGTGAGTGTAGTGCATCACGCTCACCAATCCAGGGGCCAGGAATGCATTATCCAATAGGCAAGGTAAGCACGGTGCTTACCTTGCTTACCAGATCACCTGGAGGGAGCAAGTTCACATTTTTTCAGCACATCAAAGCTTCTGTTTATATGTATGGCTGGCACCTGTCTCTCTCCCAACCCCACAATCCCTTCCTACAGGATCAAAGCCTCTTTTCAAATTTACAATCCCTTAACAAGGATGGATGATCCACTAAACAAGGTAAGCATGGGCTTACTTAGCCTTACTTACCCATCTGCAGTGAACAGTTTCACATGGGTTTCACCAATCAAGATTGATTGTTCACTACAGATGAGCTGGTAAGCAAGGCAAACACCATGCTTGCCTTGCCTATTGGATATTCTCCCGACAATGTCATTGAGGGGCTAGGGCTACTGACATGAGCCATTGGTGTCTTTGGGTCCCAGAAAAGGGACTGCTGCCTGCAAAGTTTGAGAACCACGGAGGTAGACACATCTTCCCTGCCAGGACCGACTCAGGTCTTTACTCAAGTTGCCCTTACTTTTTAATTGTTCGGATTTCTTTTGTTTTCCTAGTTAAAGGCTAACAAAGAATGAAATGGGTTATTTCAGCTGCTTTGTGGTCATCATTAATTTCATGGTCCTCTGCATTTATTAAGTCTGATTTCCTCTCCATAATCTCCTTTCCCCTTGGGAATTTGTAAAAGCACATCTTATTCTCCTTAATTGCTTTGACTGGCGTGATCTAATTCTGATTTTTTGCCATCCTTATCTTTTTCCCCGAGAAGCTTGAACTGTTGCAGCATATTCTTGTTTAATTCTCTCCCTTTTTCTCCACAGACATGAATGTATTTCTTTCTCCAAAGACGTTTCACCAGTCTTGGGGGAAGTTGCACTGATCATGTGTTGCTTTTCCTTCAGAAGAAGTCCTAGGTGGGGCTTTAATTGTGGGCGGACTCCTTCCTTCCCCAAACACTCCTCTCCTGAAAATCACCCACTTTCTCCAGTCCTCCGTTGGCAGCCAAGGCCGAGGAGGCACCAAGTACTCTTTGCCCCTCATCTGCAGGTAATTCCTCCCCTGGCTGTTTTCCTGCCAAGCCTGGGGCAATAAGGAGGAGGGAAACTGCGCAGTAGATGGGCTATCTATTAGCAGCTCTGGTGCACAAAGTGGTGGTGAAGCTAGTAGCTAACAGCTGAGAAGTTGGTTTCTGGAAGAGCCGACGACCATGGACAATTAAGCTCTCGTGGCCAAAGAGTGACTCCACTCCTGGGCCTGTTGGAGGCCAGATCCAAATATCCTCTTAAGTGTTGTCCATTTCTCCTGCAGGCACCACAATTAGAGCTTCCCACTGTGTATTCTGCTCATTTTTTTCACATAACTATTTCTTTGGCTCTGGCTTACAGTTAGTCATTTACATATCTGCTCTCTCACATGGCTAAAATCTCACTCCTTTGCAACCTAAACATTCTCTTTTTCACTGTTTAAGTCGTATGAGTTGTTTTCCTTCTATGTGCACGTAAAAATGACAGGGCGGAGGCATCTGACCTTCTCTAACTTCCTAAGAGGGAAGGAGAATCAAGATCAACAGCCCAAAGCTGATTCCTATGAGGCAGAGGTCAGACATGCTTTCTCTCAGACATCTTTTTTTTTTTGTAATAATTTTTATTGTGCTTTAAGTGAAAGTTTACAAATCAAGTCAGTCTCTCACATATAAACTTACATACACCTTACTACATACTCCCATTTACTCTCCCCCTAATGAGTCAGCCCGCTCCCTCTCTCAGCCATCTTTACCAATTCTGATACCAACCGTCCCTTCCACAGCACTCTCTACTTCTCTGCTGGGTTCGATAATTCACTGCAAAGGCCATATAGAACCCATAACAATACTCATGAGTATAGGGTTTATCAGGGAAGTAACAGGTTACAGTTAAGGTTTAAGAACACTCAGGATACAGTTCTTCCATCAGGACAGCCTCTTCTCATCTGTGCCCATAGGTACTCCTCTCTCTGGCCCTCTATCTCTGCCCTGCTTGGGGAAGTGTTACAAAGCTCTTGTAGTTCTGCCGATAAGTGCCCAACGTGCCCCATTCTGCCAGTAAGCTTTGGCCCAAAGGTGCTCAGCTCTAGCTCTGTGGGTCGGCAAACCTAGCTCCACCAAGTTCTGAAAGGTAACGTATTCTGCCAGCAAACCTCCTGACGGGAGGCACTCAGCTTTCTCGCTCTGTGGCCCAGGATGCCTCCTTCTGGTCTCCTGATTCTCCTGCCACCATTTCTCTTCCAAATGCTCCTTGCCATTTTCAGTGTTACAGCTCTCTCTGTTGGTCTCCTGATTCCAGGAGCTTCTCAGTGCAGGGATCCCCTGTCTAAAAGACACACTCCACTCCTGGCTCTTCTTTGTTGGTGGTGGTGAGATCCTCTCCTCCTGTCTCTGGGATGGCTCATTTTAAGACTTTCAGGTTGACAAAACTGACGAATCCCTTCATTAGGGTTCCATAGATCTCATTTGCATGGCCCTACCCCTACACTGGTGGCAGAAGCTTTATTTGCATTATTAGCAAGCTATCCAATCCCCTTGGTGGGCCACAATTATTTGTATACTCCCACCCAATCACTCAATATATTGAGTATACTATGGACTGCCAAAATAATGAGCAAACCTGTCTTGGAAGAGGTACAACCAGGATGCTCTTTAGAAGCAAGAATGGCGAGACTATGTCTCTCATACTTTGAATATGTTATCAGAAGGGGTCAGCCCCTGGAGGACATCATGCTTGGTATAGTAAAGGGCCAGCATAAAAGAAGAAGACCCTCAACAAGATGGACTGATACAATGGCTGCAACGATGGGCTCAAGCATAACAACAATTATGAGGATGGCACAGGACCGGGCAGGGTTCATTCTGTTGTATTTAGGATCTCTATGAGTTCGAATTGACCCCATTGCACCTAACAACAACACCCAATCACTTGAGTGGGAGTTACAAGACCATGGCGAGAAAGGCCATATAAAAGCGATCCATCATACCCAGTGCAACTGAATGCATCCTAACCAACACCCTGGTCTTGAGGCAATGAAAAACCCTATAGATTACAAAATATTGTCTGAGACTTTGACTTGCTTGCTTTGGACATGTCATCAGGATGGGCTAATTGCTAGAGAAAGACATCTGTTTGCTAAAGTGGAGGGCCATCAAAGGTGAGAGAAATTCTCAGTGAGATGGGTTGACACAACGGCCACAACAATGGACTCAAACCTACCAGTGACCATGAAGATGGTGCAGGACTGGGCCGCGTTTTATTGTGTTACACATGTGGACACCGTGAGTTGGAGCTTTTTGCATGGCAACCGGCAACAACAATAAGCTACTTGATAAAAGTTTGTCAAATTATTGATGGATCGAATAGTGAATGAGCCAATCATTTCCAGATTTTGAGTAAGGTATTTTGAGTTGAGTTTACACCATGTGCAGCCAACAGTTTCCTAATTCAGCGTTCAATTAATATTTGCTTAAAAAGTGGACAAATGAGTACCTCAGCTTTGGCATGGGTTCTAAGTTATAGCCTCATATGATAATAATGCTGGACATGTGACTGCCCCTTAGGAATCCCAGTTTACAGTCCAATACAATTCCCCCTTAGATACTCACATTGGCTTTGCAAGATAAACAGGGCAAATACTCCCCTTCCCCCACATTACTAGGAAAGTAAAAGTGGCTTGGAGGAGTTAGGCAACCAAGCAAGGCCCAGAGCCCACTCTCCTTGTTCCCAGCCTACAGCTCTTGCCACATCTCAGTTTTGCATTTCTACCCATAGGTCTGCAGCCTACATCATGGCACTCACCCACGGCCCCAGGGGGGTGGTATAAAATTCTGTTCCATGTGGTCTCTATGTAACATTTCCAACTCCCTCTTCTGTGAAAGCCAATAAAATTCTGAATTTTTCCCACATGAGCTCGTGGGCTCCCTGGGAAAAAGAAAAGCAAGCATATGGCTCTCAGGAAATCAAATCTGCCTCGTGAGATAAAAAAAAAATTTCCCCTGTAAGGCAGCCGGTAGTATAACACTCTTTGCGGCTGCCTTTGACATGTTGGGAATGGGGACGACAGCCGTGTGCTGCTGCCTTGAGTAGCCCTAATATATCGCCCCCAAATCCTTGTCAGCCCCCCTCTTCCAGAATGGTATTTCCTTCTCCAGCTATTCCCTACGGATGACATTAGCTCCCTTTTTAATTCCTTTCCCCTCGCTGCACACTCTGATGTTACTCACCAGCCCCCAGTGGACTTGCGGAGGCTGATTCGGTTTCACGTGTAATAGATAAAACAGCAGGGGCTTCTAATCGGAAAACGTTTTCCAGGCGGCAAAAGACAGCAGAAAACCACAAAGCTGCCAATATGGCTCAGGGTTTATTAATACATACTTGGCACAAGTTTGGCGGAGCTCTTCCCCATGGGGAGAGAGGAGAGCTTACCTACATGTTTACAGATGCAGCCCCCGGCGGGAGGAGGCGGAGGAAGCAGGGAGGCCCGCCCCTTCCAGGGACCTCCCAGACAGCTCGTTCATCTTTTATAGGAGAGCAGAGACCAAACCAAAAATACCAAACCCACTGCCTTCCAGTCAATTTCAACTCATGGCGACCCTATATGACAGCGTAGAACTGGCCCACAGGGTTTTCAAGGTAGATTCAAACTGCCAACCTTTATGGTTAGCAGCTGAGCTCTTAACTACTACACCACCAGGGCTCTCAATGCAGGTGCAGTGAACAAGTTTGCTTGGATCTTTTTTCCTAATTATAAAACTCAGGTAACCTGCTCTGCTTGCTGCAAGGCATATTGTGGGTTTCGTTTTGTTTTTTAATGCTACAAATTCTTTGACTCTTGGCACAAAGAACCCCTTGAATCTGGGCTCTGTAATAGAAGCGATGCTACGTGACTTCCCTGGCCAAGTCATAAACGGCTATGCAGCAACTGCCTGCTTCTTCTGGAGCCCTTGCTCTCTGGAGGCTTGTCTCTGGAGGCTCCTTCTCAGAAGAAAGCCACTGCACTGTGAAAAGTGAAGCTCCATGGGGAGAATCTGTGGGAGTGCTCAGGTCAACAGTCCCAGCTGAGCCTCCCCCTCAACCTTGCCAGCCCAGGCACCAGGCCTGAAAGTGAAGATGCCATCTTGCAGGTACACCCTCCAGCCCCAGCTCCTCCAGCTACCAGTCACTCAAGTCACCCCAGCCATCTGAGCCTTCCAGCAGGGGCTCCAGCCTTCACAGAGCAGGGAAGAGCCATCCCCCCAGGCTCTATCCGCATAAAAGATGGTGGTTAGAGATACAAACAGAAACCTGTATACCAATGTTCATTGTAATACTATTGTCTTAGAATAACCATCTATACTCTGATTAATGTAAAATTGAGAGATTTATTGAAAATATAGAATCAGCTCAAGCAGGAGAGAGACTGAAATCCAAGAGGTGGAATCCAACATGGCAACTCAGCAGTGACATTTTATAAGTGGGGAACAAAGGATACGAAGCACTTTACTTGATTGGTATTTACAAACTCAGATCACTGAAAGACTACTTGATTGGTAATTACAGGCTTAGATCATTGAAAGACATTACTTGATTCGTAGATCATTATAAGGCAGGAACTCATAAAGCAGGACTTCTATAATGCAAGCTCATAAACCGATTGGCTTAAAATGATATACCTATCTTTCTTAGATTGGTTACAGTGCGGTAATTGCAAGGGTATTTTCAATTGCCTTATATGCACGCTAAAGCTGGACATGAGTAAGGAAGACCAAAGAAGAATTTGCTTTTGAATTGTGGTATTCAAAACAATATTGAATGTACCATGGACTGCCGAAGAACGACCAAGTCTGTCTTGGAAGAAATACAGCCAGAGTGCTCCTTGGAATCGAGGATGGTGAGACTTCATCTCAAGTACTTTGGACGTGTTATCAGGAGGGATCAGTCCCTGGAGAAGGATATCATGCTTGGTAAAGTAGAGGGTTAGCGAAAAAGAGGAAGACCCTCAAAGAGAGGGATTGACACAGTGGCTGGAACAATGGGCTCATTTCTAACAACGATTGTGAGAGGATGGCGCAGGACCAGGCAGGGTTTTGTTCTGTCTACATGGGTTGCTATGACTCGGAACTAACTCAATGGCACCTAATGACAACCACAAAGAGAAATGAAGTCCTAATACATGCCACAACATGGATGAATCTTAAAAACATTATACTGAGCAAAATAAGGCAGTCACAAAAGGACAAATACTGTATGATCTCACTTATATGAAATAGGTAAATATATAGACAGGAAAGCTCATTAGTGGTTACCAGGGCTGGGAGGGAGGGGGAAGGGGAAGTGGCTGTTTACGGGCACTAACTTGATGTTAATGGTGATGGGATAAGTTAGGAAAAGATACTGACAATGGTTGTACAACGTGAAGATTGTAACCAATGTCACTGAATTATACACATAAAAATTGTTGATTTGGCAAATGTTTTGTTATGCATCTTTTTACCACACACACACAAAAAATCCTTGGAAATAAACAAATAAAGGATGGTGGGTGTTTTATGCCAGTAAATCTGTGCTGGTTTGTTGTGCAGCAACAGTAGCTGCGGCACACACATCAAGGTGAACATTGAGCATTGTAAGCTGAAGAATAACTCAGAGTTTCTGGGACCTGTGTGCATTCCAAGAGCTAGACCTCCCAAGGCCCTGCTGGCCTCACCTCTCCACACCTCATTCAAATCTATAAACTCAAACTGCAGGAAAGCCTCCTTTTCCATTCCTTTAAACTACAGAAACAATCAGACTTGGCAGCAATCAGCACTGAGTTGCTCCCACTCTGAACTAAGCCTCCCATGACCTCCTCTGCCTTGTACCTCCGGCTCACTCACTCCGTCCCAGCTTACCGGCCTCTTCTCTGTCCCCCAAACTCACCAGGTACAGTCCCACCTCAGAGCTTTTGCTCGTGCTGTTCCCCCTGCCTGGAATGCGCTTCCCCCAGATAGCTACCTGACTCTCTTCCTCAGTCCCTTTAGGTCTTTATCCAGAAGCCACTTTCTCAGTGAGGCTTTCTAGCATCCTCTCTAGAACCGCAAATTGCCCATCCCAGCTTGCACTCCCTTTTTCCTACTTTAGTTTTCTCCTCAATACTTGTCACTGTCATAAGGTTCCACTGGCCAATTTTTTAAGAAGTACATCACCAGGTCCTTCTTCCTGTCTTAGTTTGGAAGTCCGTTGAAACCTGTCCACCATGGGTGACCCTGTTGGTATTTGAAATATTAGTGGCAGAGCTTCCAGCATCAGAGCAACACACAAGCCACCACAGTACAAGCTGACAGATGAGTGGCAAACACGTCATCAGGAGGGACCAGTCCCTGGAGAACATCATGCTTGATCAAGTAGAGGGTCATCAAAAAAGAGGAAGTTCCTAAGCAAGATGAATCAACACAGTGGCTGCAACAATGGGCTCAAACCTAACAATTGTGAGAATGGTGCAGGACCAGGCAGTGTTTCGTTCTGTTGTACATAAGGTCACTAACAAAACAACAACAACCATCTAAATACTATATATTTTACTTGTTTATCTTGTTTATTATTTGTTTCTGCCACTAGAATGTAGGTTCAATGTAAAAAAAGTAGGCAGGGATATACTCCCAATGCATAGCAGACCACCTGGCATGAAGAAAGTAGGCAGCTGAATAAATAATTGAATACTACGTAACAAAGCTTTGGTTTTGCTACTACCCTGAAAAAAACAACAAAAACATACACCTGGCATACATAAAAAACATACTCTCAATAAATATTTGTTAAATGAATAAATGGAAGAGATGAAGAAAAGACAGCTTATCATTGCTTTCAGAAAAATGTGTGAATTTCTTCCTACCGTGATCTTTCCCCACAAGCCCCCTGGAGTACCTGGGTGGTGCAAAAAATTAATGCAGTCATCTGTTAACTGAATGGTTGAAGATTTGAGCCTACCCAGAGGCATCCTGGAAGAAAGGCCTGGCAATCTACTTGCTAAAAATCAGCATTGAAAACCCTGTGGAGTGCAGTTCTATATCTATTAAGTGACAACTGTGATCTCCCCCCAGCCTTCCTTTCTTGCTTTACCACCTGCCTCTCTCTTCTGCCGAACTGGAGCGCGTATTCCCTGAGTACACTGCAGCTTTCCTGTGTCTGTGCTTCACTTTGCCTCAGGTGTCTTTTATCTCTTTATGAACTTATATCCTGTTTGACTTTTAAGGGCCAGCTCAGGCTTCGCCTCTCACAAATGGGACCCCTCTGGCCTCCAGGTCATTGCCCCTGAACCTGTCTGTGTCACTTCTCACAGGCACCATGGCTCTGGGTGCCATTATCACCTCCCTCATCAGTCAGAGATCCCTGGGAGAGCAGGAGCCATGCGTGCCTTGTTCATATTTGTAGTCTCTACCCTTCTTGCCCATAGGCAGCCAATTACAGACAATGTGGGATATTTGGGGCCATGGTGGAAGGGTGGGTAAGCAAGGAGGCCAGGAGAACTCCATGTTCCAGTCAGATTCTGTCAGATTCTGAGAACTACTATGATAGTAATAGAAATAACTGACACACCCTAGTAATAGTGGAAAGAATACAGGTTTTGGATTGGAAGAACCTGGGTTCATATCCAGGAACTGTGGTGGTGCAGTGGTTAAAGCCCTCGGCTGCTAACCAAAATGTCTGGCAGTTTGAACCCACTAGCTGCTCTGTGGGTGAAAGATGTGGCAGTCTGCTTCCACAAGATTTACAGCCTTGGAAATCCTATGGAGCAGTACTACTCTGTCCTATAGGGTCACTATGAGTCACAATCAACTCAATGGCAGCGTGTTTGGTTTGGTTTGAGTTCATGTCCTGGCTAAGACTCTTCAATTTATTTAACTTCTCCGTGTCTTGATTTCTTCACCTAAAAAAAAAAAAAAGCTGATACCACAAGGATATAGTGTGGCTAAAAGAATATCATTTTTGAGAAATTTAAAAAAGTAAACTGAGAAATAGAATGCAAATATTATGCAGATACATACACTACGCAAACGTTAAGAGGTTTTAACCAAATTTTAGCAAAGGTGCAGTTCAGGTTGTGGCCAGAGGGTGGCAGCAGCAGGCAGAGACTTTGCCTCAAGGTCCTTTGCTATGAAGCAGTCTGGAAGCTGCTGGAACGGGGTAGATTTACTGGGCTGCCCTGAGATGACGGTTCTCTTTTCTGCCCAGCTCACCTGGCCCTGGAGAAGCTTCCCTCTCTCCTGGTATGGGATCTGGCCATGGCCGAACCAAAATCCAGAAATCTCCCTTTTCTGGTTTCCTGGTACATTTTTCATCGCCACTCGGACAGTTACAATACTGTTTGTGCTTTCTGGTGTACAGGGTAGTTCTCGCTCAGTGACTTCATATAGCCCTCACCACAACCTTCTGAGCTAAATAGGAAAACTATTACTTTTCCTTCCACCGTAGATATGACGAAACTGAGGCTCAAAGAGCAACTTTGCAGATCCCACAGCTGGCAAGGATGAGAACTGAAATTCACATTTTAAACCTGGGTCTGCTAGCTCAATTTCCATTACACCACCTCTTCTTTCACCTCTCTGTCCAGTTGCTCATGCACCCAGCATTTATTGGGCTCTTACTGTTTGTTGGAGAGCTATGTAGGCTTCCAGCCAACTAAGCTGCTGGACCCATGTCCTAGTCTAGGTCATTGATATTCCCACCCTGTTCTCCTAAGGCTCAGGGTCTCCATCTAGTTTCCTCGACTCTGTGCAGCTGGTCCCTCCTCATTTGTGCCCTGGGACTTGTGTTACCAAACCTAGCAGCAGTGTCCTCTACGTCACTGCCTTCCTAGATCACAGGCTTACAGCTTCCGGTGGTTTTTATAGCTAAGCAACTCTGAGAAACAAATAGGAAAAGGAGAGTTACACAAATAAAAGGCAGAGAAAAGTAACAAATGCCAAAGAAATCTCATAAAGTTTCCTAATCCTTGTCAGTCTCAGGTCCCGATGTCCTTACTAGAAAGTATTCAAGAAGCCCTGAAAGCCTTAAGCTTTCCCTGCTTATTTTTGGAGATGAAGCTTATCTATTTTGTTCCTTATTCTCTTAGGAGTCCCTGGGTGGTGCAGTTAACATCCTTGGCTCTTAACCAAAAGACAGGCAGTTCAAGTCCACCCAGAGGCACCTTGGAAGAAAGGTCTGGTAATCTCCTTCCCCAAAAGCAGCCATTAAAAACCCTTGGAGCACAGTTCTACTCTGACACACAAGGGGTCACCATGAGTCAGAGTCTACTTGATGGCAAAGCTAAAAAACAAACAAATCAACCTGTTGCTGTTGAGTCAATGGCAACTGGCTGGTTATTCTCTTAAGCAGGTTTCTCTATCAGGAACATAGCAGCAAACAGGGAAGAAAGCTGACGTTTGTTGAGGATCTCCTAGGAGGCCTGGACCCTGCTAGACCCTGGGAGACACATCATCTCATTGAACGCTCACCTGAACTAAGTATTCATCCTCTTGTACAAATGCGGAAACCAAGGCTCAAAGACATGAACAGACATGCCTCGGTTCGGTTCGTATATCTAGTAAGTGGTGGGGCCGAGTCCGTTGAGCTCAAAGCTCTTTTCTCTATAACCACGTGATTATATACCTGGTGACTGCTGATCACCCACCTCTTCTCTCATTTACCCTTTGGGGACTTCCAGGCTGGGTGACTGTCATCTCAGGAACCCAGGCTTCACACAGGAACTGTCATTGTGTATCGGTTCTGCCTACTGTGCTGTGTGGGTGGACAGCAGAAGAGGAAAACCCAGTTCTTACCCTGGAGGAGGTGGCACCCAGCAGGGGAATGGATTCTCAGAGATTGGCTCTTTAATTGGAAAAGAGTGCATCTTCCATTGAGGAATATGACTTGGTAGCTGATTACATGACATCACTTTTCTGGGAACACCCAGCTCACTGCCTGGGAAGAACCGGACCCAAGAAAATGGCTACAAAATCTGGTTCTGACATGACCACCCAGATGAACATCAAGGACACAGGGCGACAAATGGACACACCATGTGGCCTTTTGGATAATCGCAGAAGCCAAGACAAATGTCTGTTTTTAGTATAAAATGCTACGCATTTGGCTCCTTGTTCCTTTTTCTCACCTGGGTTTGTGAGAAGGCGTAATGAGGGCATGAATGGAGGAACCAGAGAGAGATGGATGTTACACAGGAAGGCGAGGCCAGACTTAATGATTGCCTAAATTTAAGGGGTGCAGGAGACAAAGACGGCACTGAGCTTTAAGTGGGAGACAGTGGGGGCCTGGGAACTAGGCACCTGACTCGGCCTGGGGGGATGGCACACCACAGGACCCTCCACTAAAACGTGGAGAGGAGGCCAGGTCCCTTCCTGAATTTCTCTCAGCTCTAAAATTCCAGGGCTGTAGAAATTCAGTTAGGTGAGAACTATAGCAACGATCGTTTTCTCTGCTTTTTCTGTTATTGTTTTCTACTTTTATGACCTTATGGTCAGAAGATGCTTTGTAATATTTCAATGTTTTGGATTCTGTTAAGGCTTGCTTTATGACCTAATATGTGGTTTATTCTGGAGAATGTTCCATGTCCGTTGGAAAAGAACGCATACTTGGCTGGTGTTGGGTGGAGTGTTCTGTGTATGTCTATGAGGTCAAGTTGGTTAATTGTGGCATTTAGATGTCCCCTGACTTTATTGAGTTTCTTTCTGGGTGTTCTGTCCTTCACCAAAAATGGTGTGTTGAAGTCTCTTGCTATTATTGTGGAGCTGTCTATCTCACTTTTCAATGATGTTAGAATTTGTTTTATATATCTCGCAGCCCTGTAGCAAGGGTCATTTTGACTACACTGCTAACTCGATCTGATTCTCAAAGAGTGCTTTGTATTGACTTATGCAGAGGGAATGAGACAGTGATGGCTCGGTGGTAGAATTCTCACTTTCTGTGCTGTAGGCCTGGGTTCAATTCCTGGACAATGCACATCATGTACACCACCACCTGTCTGTCATTGGAGGCTTGCTGAATAGGTTTCATCAGAGCTCCCAGACTAAGACAGACTAGGAAGAAAGGCCTACTGATCTACTTCTGAAAACCCTGTGGATCATAATAGTTCAATCCCCAAGCATTCATAGGGATGGCACAGGACTGGGCAGCGTTTCATCCCATTGTACATGGGGTTGGCCAACTCCACAGAAGCTAAGGAGACCAAGGAGAGAAAGGCAGGAGTTGGGATGACCTGTATTTTACTAGTCAGGAAATAGAACCTCTGAGAACATTTTCTTCTTCTCCCTCCTCTGCTTTTCACTCTCTTCCCTGCAACCTGTTTCCCCAGAAGTGTTAGTTTGGGTAAGGAAAAGGGTCAATGAAGATAGGACAAAGGTAACCAAAGGTGGCAAGGGAGATACTGGAATGAGTCATTGACCAAATTTTCCCCTGAAACACACATACGGGATGGTACCCAGCCTCAGAACTTGGAGGAGTTTTGTTTTTTTTTTTAAAAACTTAAGTGGGAGGACCACTTAGAATTAAAAAGAAATAGACTGAAAAGCAATACATGCTTAATTTGTAAATAGTAGAATAGCAACAATAACAAGAAAGTAGTAACTGTTTTCCCACCACTCAGGGATCAGCACCTTGGTGGGCATCTTTCCAAAAGACACACAGAGTTTTTGAGAAACAAACAAAAAAGGGGGGACTATATTGTTTTTGTAATCTGCTTTTTTTTTTCACATTCCACAATTTGTCTGTATCATGATTTACTTAACCAATTTCTGTGGATATTTCTGCATCACACTGACAAAATGCCCACCTGAAACTATGAACCTATTTGTGTTTCTATTGGCCATATACCAGAATGCCTGTTTTCACCACCATGAACACTGCGTGTGTTCATTTTTTAAATGAGAGATGAAAAACATACATTGCATGTATGTTGAAATTTACATTTTCTTGATTATTAATAAGTTGACTCTGTTTTCATAGGCTTATTGTATTTCTTCTTTGGTGACTTGGTTCTTTCCTGACCTTGACCCATTTTAGTATCAAAGTGCCCATCTTTTCTTTCTGTGTTTAAGAGAGAGTTTTAATTTTAAGGATATTAATTTTTATCTATATCTTGCAAATAATTTGCCCCTTTTATTTCTTTGTCTTTTAATTTTTTTTTTTATGGCTTTTTACGTGTAAGAGCTTTAAATTTTGCATAGTCAGATCAAGTCTTTTCTATGGTTCCTGCCCTCGAAGCCGTGCTCATCACTCAGAGCAGAATGAGTGTTTTGGAAAAATTATCAGGAAAATGAGAGGGAAGGGGGTGACTTCTTGCTGCCAAGTCCACTCTGATTCATAGTAATCCTATAGGACAGGGTAGAACCGCCCCACAGTTTCCAAGGAGCCCAAGGAGCACCTAGTGGATTCAAACTGCCGACCTTCTCGTTAGTAGCCATAGCACTTAACCACCAGGCCACCAAGGTTTCCCTTTAAAAGCTTAGGCAAATTAAATGATACTGGTAGCCATACAGTCTTAAAGGAGCCCTGGTGGCGCAGTGGTTGATCATTCGGCTGCTAACCCAAAGGTTGGTGGTTTGAATCCACTAGCTGCTCTTCAGGAGAAAAGACCTGGCAATGTGCTCCTGTAAAGACGACAGCCTAGGCAACCCTGTGGGGCAGTTCTACTCTGTCCTATAGTGTCACTCTGAGTTGGAATCAACTTGACAGCACACAACAACCACCAGAAAATCTAGACCAGACCTTGGAAGCTAGATGTTAACTGCTTCTCAGGATCTGTGTGCCATTTTGTAAAAACATGGGTGTCTTAAGTCTTCTTTATTTAGAAACAAAACTTTTCATTACAAGAATATGTGAGCACTACCAAAATTTCAAACGTCGTAGAGGCTGCTAAAGTAAAAAGTGGAAGTTTTCCTTCAGCCCCCTCACAATCCAAGTCCTGAGAAACAGGACTTTTTATTTGTAATTTGTCCAAAATATCTTCCCATTTCTTACTTACAAGTCTACTTCATTCTATTTGAACTGTTATACAATATTTCAGAATCTGGGTCTGTCACAATTTTAGTTACTTGCAATTTTTTATTACAGACTATGCTACAACAATCATTCCTAAACAGAAGTTTTGTACATTTATGCGAACGTTTGTGTAATAGATACCTTGAATTAAAATCATTGGATTAAAATATATATTTTAAAATTTGATGAAAATTGCCAAATTCTGGCCCCTCCCAGAGGCAATGATTCACATTCCCTTCAATATTATATAAAGATGCCTGTTTTTTGCCACATTCTTGTCACGAATGTAAATTATTATTATTTTTCTAATTTTGCCAAGGTGATGGTGAAAAAGGATATTTAATGGCTACGATAGCTACATGTTTTTGGTAAGGTTAAGGGTCGCCTATGGATTATTTGTATCTATTCAATAAACTGTTCATTAGTATCCTTTGCCCATTTTAAAAACTAGATTTTCTTTTTCTTATTGATTGATAGAAACTATTTACATATCATAGATAGTAATAATTTTTCACATATATTGCAAATACTTTCTATCGTGTCATTTCATTTTGGTTATCTCTTGGCTTATACATAAATTTTTATGTAGTCAATTGTATCCATATTTTCTTTTTTACTTCTAGATGGTATATTTTATGTAGGAAGGCCTTCTATGCTCAAAGGTATAAAAATATCTTTGTATATATTTTTAAGCCCTACTATAGTTTCTTTTAACATTTAAAATTTTAATCCATTAAACCTTGAACTGAAACTAGCCCCTGAGGTCACCTTTTAGCTAAATAACATATCGTTGTTGTTGTTAGGTGCCGTGGGGCTGGTTCCGACTCATAGCGACACTATGTACAACAGAGCGAAACACTGCCTGGTCCTGCGCCATCCTCACAATCATTGTGATGCCTAAGCCCATTGTTGCAGCCACTGTGTCAATCCGTCTCATTGAGGGTCTTCCTCTTCTTCGCTGACCCTCTACTTTACCGAGCATGATGTCCTTCTCCAGGGACTGATCCCTCCTGACAATAGGTCTAAAGCATGTGAGACACAGTCTCTCCATCTTTGCTTCAGAATGTTTCACAAAATAAAGAGTATCATCCATGAGTACTGTACTCCTTTAAAAAATCACCTATATGAGATCAAACAGTCGACAATTACTTTAAAACAAAGGTGAGAAGGTAAGGGTGCAGGGAAACTAGATTAATGGAAACCAAAGAATCAGAAATGGAATACCGAGAATGTTCACACAGTGTGAAGAATGTAACCAATGTCGCTGAACAACTTGTGTAGAAATTGCTGAATGGGAACTTAAACTGCTATGTAAATCTTTACCAAAAAAACTCAATAAAATATTATTAAAATTTTTTTAATTCAACTGGAATTTATTTCTGTGGATAATATGAGGTAGGGATCTGTCACACAATAATGAGGTAAATATTCTAGTTAAGCTTCATTTTACCTAGTGGTAGAGAGCTATTCCTTTGACTTAATTTCATTTCTTGGGGGAACTTCCTGAAAGATTTTATCCATATTTGTACCGAAAGTTGAAAAAAGAAAAAAAAAAAAAAGAACTTTGAAGATTTTAACTCATTGTATTCTATATATCTGGGTTTTTTTGTTTTTTTTTTTTTTTGAAATCTATCATCAGGTGTCCTGTTTTCTGTGACCGGGTGCCTCTGGCATATTTTTCTGGGCCCATCCATTTCAGAATCACCCTGTTCCCCTTGCTATGTTAGGAATTTCCTTTCTCTTTTTCCGAGTAACTCTTCGCTTCCCTTTTTTTTTTTAAACCTTTCTATCCCTTTTGTTTCACTATATGTAGTGTTATCTGCTATGAACTTCTTTTAAATCATTGGCTCTGGTTTTTTTGAACAGTATTTTACCATCTCTATGCTTTTTTGTGTTGGAACAAGTTTCTATTTATCTACCTGTTAAATTTCCATAGTGTTGTAAAATGTATGCTAAACCTTAGATGTGGAGATTTCAGGCATTAACAGCTGAGAATCAATTTATATTTGTTTCTTTTTATGACAAAAACAATTTTAGAACATTAAAACCAACTTTTGGAAGAAAGGAAAAAATCTGCTTTCATAATTAATTCATATGTATACATTTTACAATATTTATAGTTATAGGATAAATATTTGTATCCTGCTATTCACTTATAACATTTGCCCATATTTTTATGTGGTCTTGTTAGATGCAATATAGCAGAGTGGATAGGGTCAGCCTGTATGGTTACATTCAGCTCCTTACGTACGAAAGGGTGATCCTGGGTGGAAAGGAGCCCTGGTGGCATAGTAGTTAAAGCACTCAGCTGTTAACCTAAAGGTCAGTGGTTTGAACCCTCTAGCTGCTTCGTGAAAGAAAGATGTGGCAGTCTGCTCCCGTAAAGATTTACAGCCTTGGAAACCCCATGGGGTAGTTCTACTCTGTCCTATAGGGTGGCTGTAAGTTGGAATTGACTTGATGGCAGTGGGTTTTTGGATTCTGAGTGATTTACTTAGGCTCTCAGTTCTTCTTCTCTTCAGTGCGGATAATCTACCCAAGGCTGTTTTGAGATTAAAATATGAAAAGCAAGCACACACTGACAAAAAACACCTGTTTTGACAAAGAAGCTCCTCAGAAGAATCAGTTTGCTGAGTGTGTGTGTGATGTGTGTGCGTGTGCACTTTCTATGCTACTGCAAAAGAAGCAAAAAAAAGAGCGGCACGTGGTTAATCTCTCAGGGGGTGGATTCCACCAGCCCTGCTTTAGTTCCTTTTGCAAGAAGAGCTCGGAATCACAACAAGGAACTAACCCCAATGATGAAACTGCCATGTAAAATTTTCGCCAGCTTCCTTCTGATTTGCAACTTTTCCATGAAAGGTAAGTTGATATGTGGGTCTTCACCACCATAGTTGGTAGCTTCTTTGAAGATCCTGAAGTGAATATAAGAGTCAAAGAGGTCACAGCTCAGCCTTCCTCAGCAGTGAGTCTCAAGTCCTCAGTAACTGTCTCGCTTTTTATAGGTGCAAAGGCTATGGACGTGGTGGGTATCGTGGACCATGACATCAACCTGGCCATTCCTGATTTCCAGTTGGATGATTCTATAGATGATATACGATGGTACCTAGGACAAACCAGGATTGGGCAATTACGCAAAGGCAGGAATAAAAACCTGCAAAATGAAACATATCACATATTCTCAAATGGAACTCTGCAAATTAAAAATCTAACAAGATATAGTAGCAATAGCTACAGGGTCGAAGTATTTGATATATACGGAAAAAACGTGCTGGACAGAAAAATTGACTTGAGGATTCTAGGTAAGTCTTTGTTTCCTAAATTTCTGCATTTCAGCATGGGCGCTATTTAGCAAGTTGGTGAAGAGCATTTATGGAATGTCCCCACAGTGACCCTAGCCTCCTGGGGAGCTCTAAAGAAAATGTAACACATCCCTCCTGCCCCAGTGGAGACTCCAGTCATCTGGGGGAGATGGAAGCCACCCATGTGGAAATAAATAGCTGGTAGACTCTCAAACCTCTCTGGCTAAAACTCTCTCTCCAGTTGGTTACAGGCATGTGGGTGGGGTTGGCTGAAGAACCTGGATTATGGCGGCATTAATCAAGAGGAGGGAAACAGATGGGGAGAGGAAATCAGTGGCCATTTCAGGTGATGACCGGGCAAGCCAGGTGTGTGGGGCAGGGGAGGAGAGGCTGGCTGGAGAGGAGTGAGCCTTTCAGCTAATGGGACAATTCCAAGCCAAGGCCCTCTAACAACAACAAAAAAAAATTCACTGCCATCAAGTCGATTCTGACTCATAGCGACCCTATAGGACAGGGTAGAACTGCCCCATAGAGTTTCCAAGGAGCACCTGGTGGATTCGAACTGCTGACCTTTTGGCTAGCAGCCGTAGCACTTAACCACTGTACCACCAGGGTCCTCTGAAGGAATAGTTTTATGCCTGGAAAAGGCTGGAAAAGAATGAATTTGAGGATAAGAAGCCCTTGTTTCTGATCTGCTCAACACAGAGTGATTGAAGGTGGAAGACGATTTTTGCTGGTATGTGTAGAAAATGCACAGTGAGTGGGTTTGTATCTTTGTGGGTGTACTAGAAGAGCAGTAGTGGATACTGAAGATGGAGGCAAAAAGACCAGCCAGGAAGTTGCTGCTGTAACCTAAGTGAAGAAGGGCTGGTGGGTCATTCTGTACCTGCCTGCACAGGTAGAGTCAACTGAGAAGCCACTGAAAGTTATCAGTGCTCAGGCCTCATCAGAATTTCTCAACGTGGGGCCTGGGCATCATTAGGTTCATAAAGCTTCTGGGTCACACAGGATCTCCAGATGAGTTACCAGGGTTGGTAACCGCTGGCCCAAAGGGTGCCTAGTACATGGGATGAGCATCCTGAGGGTTTTTTATAGAGTAAGGATGGGCAAGATGTCTTGGATGAAGGAGTGATGGAAGAGAAATAGGAATGGAAGTGGCATTGAATTAAAGTCCAGGGGACACTAGACAAGGAGAGATAAGGGAAAATGAAAAGATGAAACTGCACTTGGCTTAGAGAAGACAAAACCCCAGCACAAGAATAGTTTAGTCACTCAGTGAGCAAATAAACATGTCTGAGCTTCACACAGGAAATGTCACCAGAGGCAGGGCCCCCTCCTCCTCGTACCTACCGTCACCCTCCCAGCTCTGGCCTCAGTACACAGACAAAGCAGCGGTCCCACTCCAACAACCTCAGACATTGTCAACCCCCCTGAAGATGATGATTTTCTATACCCTAGTCCTGGACCCTTAGATGGAGAACTTGTCCAGAAATGGGGTAGGGCTGAGAGTGGAGCAGAAGGGGGCACTGATTAAGGACTCTGGGAACCCCAGAGCTCATGACTGCAGCCTGCATAGGCCCAAGGGTCTGATTTGAACATCAGCCCCTGAAGGGCTCCATGCGAGCGTTTTCCCACTCATGTCTCAGTTGGTGTAGTGGCTACCGTTAGTCAGTTGCTGCCAGATGTCAGGTGCTTCACATACGTGATTTTATTTAAAGAACGACCATGAGAGGTAGTGGTTATTTTTCCCTTATTATCTATAAGGAAACTGAGACCCAAACAGAAGTGACTTGTCCAAGGTCTAGCAACTTGACAAGAGCAAAGCCAGGATTGAAACTCAGGGATCCTGTTAGCAAGACAGTGATCTTTATTTTTAAAATAGATTTATTGATATAACTCACCATACAATTCACTCATTTAAATTATACCAGTCAATGGCTTTTAGTATATTCACAGAGTTATGTAATCATCACCACAATCAATTTCATAATATTTTCATTACCCCCCAAAGAGAGTCTGCCCCCTTTAGCTGAAGAACCACAACCTGTCCACAAGACGACAGGTGCCTCACTGTTCCCTGTGTGTGTGTGTGTGTGTGTGTGTGAACACTGTTGTGTGTGTGCGCACATGTGTGCAGCCTCTTCATTTGTGGTCCTGTCACCATTCCTTGCCGTATGGTTTCAGGCAAATTTCCTATCTGCTCTGAGTCTGGTTTTCACAATGATAACAACTTCATGGGACACTGAGGGCTTCAGTGAGGCAACGTATGAAAACATGCTCTGCAGAGCCTGGGACATGTATGTGTTTGTTCAGTGTTAGTCCCCTCCCCCACTTCTTTGTTTCTCCATGCCTCTCTCTGCTTCCGTCATGGGGCCCATATCTTCTCAAGGAGGGGTCTGAGCAGCCACTGGCTGATGCGCCCTTAGAAGCAGGTGTTAGTGAAGAAGGAAATGATCCTAGCAAGAATTAAGTTCTTATCAATGAGAAGGTCTTAAAAATGTGCACCCACTTGACACCGGCCACGACACTCCCAGGAAGCAATCTTACAGAAAGGGGATCTACAAAGATAAGGCTACACAGGTTGCATATCACTGCACTGTTGACGTTAGTAAAATAATGAAAGGGATTTAAAAGTGCCCAATAGAAACTCACTAAGTTATGAATGCATTATTTTAAAATAGGGCAGAGATGTATATTTATGGATGTTCATTACCAAGAAAAAGCTTATAATAGATCAGTAAAGAACAAAAGGCAGGCTACAAAATCATATAATCCAGTTTTAATATTTTAGTATTGTTTGTATACGTATTAAAAAAACAAAAACCAAACCCATTGCCAACAAGTCAATTCTGACTCATGTATATATGCGTAGAAAATAACTGGTAAAGATATATATCAAAATATTAATAATTATTGATTCTGGGTAGTGGAATTACAGGTGATTTTTAGTCTTCTTTAAACATATTTTGGATGTTTTGTGAGTTTTTACAGTGCTTGTATGATGCTGTTGTACAGAGGAACCCGTGAGAGCCAGAACTCGATGGGACTGCCTCGTTTTCCCGGGTCTCAGAAGTTTTCTGCCTTTGACAGGGTGCAGTCTTACCACGTTTCTATTGCTCGTTTTAGTGGAAAATATTTGAGTTTTCCTTCTGCCTTACACAGGTTCCGGCTTTCGCAGGTTTTACTGTACATAGAAAAGGCAACCTCCATTTTGAAAAGACAGGCAAATGCTTGGACCCCAGCCCTAGACGACACACTGGCACTGGTTGTGTGTTGAAGTTTCACCATTTTCTGGGTGGAAATAAAACTTTATTTCTCCATGCTTGTATACCGTAACAGAAATGAAATTTGTCTGGAATGTTCATCCCGTAGATGAAGGAGCCAGTCCTGAGTTTCTTCTTCAGTGTGACCCAGACAGCAGCGTTCCAAGGGTGACCTTGATGCAGGTGGTTGAAATGGAAACTCCCACGGAGTTGGCACGAGTACTCCAAACCCACTTGAATTTCTGATCCAACCAGTGCCCATGGGTGTGGCACTGATGCTAGATTTTCACATTCGTTCATTCATTAACTCCTTTACTCCTCACCCTCCACAGTGGAGGAAGATAGGAGCACAGCCACTTGTAGATAAGGAAAATTGATGCCTTAACAGCTAGGAAATGGTGGAGCTAGGATTTGGACCTGGCCTATCTGAGGCCAAGGCCAGGGCTTCTTCCTTTTTGATGCAGCCTTTAAATTATTAGCATGTTGGAAAAAGAGAGGTAAGGAGTTTATGATTGTGAATATGAGAACTACCACCAATAATACCAAACAAAAAAAAAAAAACCTGTTGCTGTTGGGTCTATTCCAACACATAGCGACCCTATAGGACAGAGTAGAACTGCCCCGTAGGGTTTCCAAGGAGCATCTGGTGGATTTGAACTGCTGACCTTTTGGTTAGCAGCAAAGTTCTTAACCACTGAGCCACCAGGGCTCCCAATGATACTAAAAAAAAATGATACTAGTACCTAACAATTAGCCCAAAGCTTTGCTGCATGTTGCCCCTTTTGTGACTGGCAGGGAATGTTTTTCTTAACCTTCTCTTACAGATGAGGTCCAGATAGGTACAGAGCGTAGCTGTGAAGATTTGGGCCAAGAGAGGGCAGAACCAGGTCTTCTGATTCCCAGACTAGCGCCTTTCCTTTGACCTCCTTAGGGCACTAACCCACTAACATACCCCTCACACTCTGCTTTCAGGACCCTGGTGGGAGGTGGGGGCTCTACCCCCTTTTCATTTGTGGCTAAGGCCCCAGGCCCCCAGGTAATGATTTCTCCAGCATAGGGTTCTTAAAGCATTGTCTCTTGAGGCTGGTAGGGATGGGGACATGGAAGCCCTCTTATTCATACTATTGAACTTGGACTCAGGAGAGCAGGCTCCTGTCCTGATCAAACACTTATTAGTGGGTACTCTTAGATCACCAATTTACCCTGTCAGAGCCTTGGGCATTTCATCCCTAAAGTGGAAGAAAAGCGTCAGCTTCTCAGTTTGTTAGGATTAAATGATATATACATGAAAATGTTTTAAGCTATAAAACAGCATATAAACATAAGATACTATATACCTTTTACTGGTATGATGTATCTACCAATTTTATCAGAGACTTTTTTTTATCCTGAAAATGAAATAATTTTCTAAAATTCTAAAAGGGGACTTTGAAATTGTTCCTGGTCCCAAACTGGCCCCAACGCTCCCTCTATGAATAGGTATATCATAAGATCTGAAAATTGCCCAATGTGAACTGGATTTTTATTATCTTTTCAGAGATGGTCTCAAAACCAGTGATCTCCTGGAATTGTATCAATACAACTCTGACCTGTGAGGTAAAGAAAGGAAGTGATCCTGAATTAACACTGTCTCTAAATAAGAAAGCTGTCAATACAAGTCATCAGAAGGTCATTATATACAAGTGGTTCAACAACCTGAATCCGTCATTCTCCTGCAAGGCAGAAAACAAAGTCAGTGTGGAAACCAGTGTAGCCAACATCAGCTGTACAGGTGTGTGGCGGGCATCCGGTCAGAACGTTCCAAATTCATTTCACAAACACAGCCAGCCAGGCCCATGGCACGGGCATGATCCAGGGCACTGGGTGCCTGGCCTGGGCTGTGAGGCAGGCTTGGCTCAGGACGAGAAGTGAAAACATACCTTTTCCTCCTGCAAACCTTCAAGGCAAGCCTGAGAGGAGGTGGTATTCTATAGTTATCCAGCATGGGAGTCCTCCCACTGAGCACAATTTAACCTCAGGCAATGAAAAGATTCCCTTCCAGGGAAAGAATTGAAGAGGTAAAAGGGGCTATACAGGGTACCTCAGCCAAACCTCCATTTTCCAGAGAGAGGTAAGTTAACTTGCCCAAGATCTCTTCGCTGGTTTGTGACCACGAATCTGTTTCACAGGGTAATGATGGAAAAGAGAACAAGAGAGAAGATTCCCTTTTGGAGGTGATGGTCAGCACCTTCTATCAGGAGTTAAGGGCTAAGGCTGTAGAAACCTTGGCAGGGATGGATTACCCAATAACCAAGGTACGCACAGGCTTAATTGTGCTTACTTAATAATTTGTAGTGTACAATTTTGTTATTTTCACCACATCAAAGATTTGGTGAAACCCATGTGAAGTTGTTCACTGCAGATTAGTAAGTAAAGACAATTAAGCCCATGCGTACCTTGCTGACTGTAAGCCGGTGCATACTGCATTTACTGGTTAATCTGTCCCTGCTTGAAAGTTAGAGGCATGGGGGGAAGGGAAAACACCAGGCCAGGGAGGACTGCTGACACAGTAAGGCTGTGTTTCTCCCATCACAGAGCAGGACATTCTGTTATATGGACTAGCACCAGAAAGTCCTGAAATACCAAGAGTCTCAGTTCCTCTCCAGAATCCCAGTTTGACATGTTCCCCGGAAGTAATTTTTGAGAGGCAACTCAGTGTAGTGCTCAAACCCTGGCCTGGGAGCTGGCAACTGGATTCTAGCTTGGATTCCATCCAAATTTAGCTGGTGACTTTGACAGAGGTACTTCCCCTCTCTGGGCTTCAGCCTCCTGGGCCACAAAGAGGCTGAGTTCCATAATCCTTGAGAGCCTACTCATCTGATATTTTGTGATTGTTTTTCCAGTTCTGTTTAGTCTACCTCCTTGAAAGGAAACTGGACACAAAAATATAGTTATACAGCCAGAGGTCTTAAATTTCTACAGCGACCGGTGGCTTGTTAGTGACCCCAGAGGCAGTCCTGAGCTGGTGTGGAGTCAAAAGTAAGGCATTTTAACCTATGCTTTGTAAAGGGTGGTGGTTTGAGTCCACCTGGAGGTACCTTGAAGAAAAGACTGCCAATCTGCTTTCAAAAAATCAGCCATTGATAACCCTACAAAGTACAGTTCTACTCTCAAACCCATGGGGTCTCTCTCCACGCGTTAGAATCGACTCAATGGCAACTGATTTTTGTTTTTTGCTTTGTATTAGTTATCTGTTGATATGTAACAAATCACCCCAAACTTAGAGGTTTAAAACAATAAGCATTTATTATTTCACAGTTTCTGTGAGTCCGGAATCCAGGAATGACTTAGCTGGGTGGTTCTGGCTCAGAGTCTCTCAAGAGGCTGCAACCAAGTTATTGGCAGAGGACCACAGTGACGTCAAGGTCCTCTTGGGGGAGGACTCACTTCTAAGCACACTCACATGGCTAATGGCAGGCCTCAGAAGACCCACTTCTAAGCTTATTCATGTGAGCCTCTCCATTGGGCTGCCTCACAACATGGAAGCTAGCTTCCCTCAGAGAAATCCAAGAGAAAGTACCCTATAGAAGCCACAGTCTTTTTATAACCTAATATTGCAAGTGATATATCCTGTTAGTTATAAACAAGTCAGTAAGTCCAGTCCACACTGAATCAGAGGGGATTACAGAAAGGCATGAATAGCAGAAGGCGAGGATCACTGGGGCTTATCTTAGAGGCTGACAACCACACACTAGACCATCATCATTCATCCCCTATGGCCCTCCACCACTAAGGCCCAGTGAGTGAAGCTGTCCCTCTTTGACTTTATGACCTCTTTTCCCAAACTCCAGGAGACTCTTGTTTGGGGTTGCCAGGTTTAGCAAATAAAAATATAGGACACCCAGTTACATTTGAATTTCAGATAAACAATGAACACTTATTTAGTATAAGTATGTTCCAAATATTGCACAGGACATACTTATACTAAAAACCATTAGTAGTTTATCTAAAATTTGAAAGGAACTGGCTGCCTGTATTTTATTTGGCAACCCTACACTAATTCATTTTAACTAGATTCCACCAGTCTAACAATATGTATATTTAGGGAGGGATGGAGGGAAGGGGGAGCACCTTGGGTGGAGCCAGGCTGCCTAGCCTGGAACATTCTCATCCCCTTAGTCTATGGTGCAGGAAAGGACAGGTTCAGGGCGAGGCTACTAAAGAGATGGGCGAAATGCCTGGGTGAGGGTTGGGGACAGGATAGAGTTGCTCTGGAAGACCCTAAAGACCCTTGCTAAAAGAACGAGGCAGAGAGGAGCAATGAACGGACTCTAACAATTTGGCTCAAATAAGGTGTGTGCGTACTTAAAACCAAAACAGTAGAAGGCAGGAGCAGATTTGGATACTCAAGAAATATTCCTTATGGGCACATTACCTCTAACAGGAAGTGTAGTTGGACTGACAGAAGGCAAAGACATATTTTGGATTGCCTCTGAGACCAGCTGGAATGTCCCCCACTGGAGAGCACCACCAGGTGCCCCAGAGGGCTGCTCTGGACAAACCTGAGAACAGACTGTGGAAGGAGTTGCCTTCACCCTAAGTGTGCCCAAGATAAATGTGTGGCAGCTCTGCCAAAGGACACCAAGAGCCACGTGCTCCCCAACCTGTTCCCAGGCCTGCCCTGTCCCACCCTGGGCCAAATCCAGGGAGGCTGACCTCTGCATGAGATGGACTTGAGCAGTCCATGCCTCCTCTCCAAGCCAGCGGGGCCTAGAGGACCCCGCATCCTTTCTCGGCTCAGCTGCATGACAGCTTATGGTTATGCAGAGACAGTCTGTGTAACTGGCAGGCCAAGAATGGGTCACAGAGAGACCTGAGAAAAGAAAGCTAAGGCTTAACACATCACTGCAGTTTGCAAATTCACCAGGTTTGGTTTCCAACCCTCTGGCTTGCTCCTTTGGGATCCATCATGGTCTTCGTGTATGGCAGCACTTCCCAGGAATGTTCCTCCAAAGAGGTGGTTTCTTCTGTGATGCTGAGGCCAAACTCCAGCTTGTCCTCCAAATGTAACAGTTCTCTGATCCCAGCCCCAGCCACTGCTTCTCTAACTGTTGTTGACTCACAGAGGGCAGCCAGCCCTGCACTCCTCCTGGGAAATAGCTCACAGAAACGCCTGTACAAAGAGCACTAATAAGAGCAGGACCTCGCTTTTGTGTGTTATTTTACAGTTTACAAAGCACTTTCATATCCACTATCTGATTGACTCCTAACAGTTACCCTGTGATGCATGTTTCATTACCTCCATTTGACAAAGAAAGAAACAGGCTCAGAGAGGTGGAGAACTTGCCAAAGGTCACACAGCTCTTGCCTAGATGAGCCTAGACTCAAACAGATTTCTCTTAACACAGAAGCCATTGTTTTGCTCACTGCTGTACAGCAGCTGAAGCTCTGGGAGGTGAAATCCAAGTTCACGTGCTGTTGCTAACTCGCCATGTGTCTGCATTTCTCTCTTGAGGCCAGGGGAATTCTGGGAAGGGGTGCTGGCTCTGAGGTTACAGGGTTGGGCTGGACAAGTGAAATATTTACTGAGTGCCTAGAAACTGCCTAATCAAGAGGGTGAGAAAAAAAACACAGTGAAGGAGGGCAGCCAAAGACGAGAGCTGTATAAACAGTGCAGAACACAGAACAAGGTTTGCTTAAAGGGACCAGGCAGGCAGATTCTATGTGACCTTGGGCATCTCGGCCTCCCTCTCTGGGCCTTCTCTGGGAAACTAGAGGTTACTCGAGATTGTCTCTAAACTCCTTCTCAGATCTCTCCTTGATGAGAGGCAGCAGACGGCACACAAAGAATCCGGCATTTCTAGTTCCAAAGAACAGTTCCTGAAGGAGACTTCCAGGAGGGCTTACCCTGGAGGATGAGCCCTTTCAGGAATTAACACAATTCACGAGCCTCCATGAGCTTGGCCTTTATGGGGTTGAAAAGCCCCATCGAGCTCTTTTATCTGCTTGATACAGGAGAGATGGTCGTTTGCAAGAACAATCAACTGGCCCCACTGCCCAGGGCCCCTTCCCACCACTCCATTTCTCTCCTTCCAGGGAAAGGTCTGGATGTCTATCTCATCCTCAGCATCATCGGAGGAGGCACCATCCTTATCATCTTTGTGGCACTGCTCATTTTCTACATCAGCAAGAAGAAAAAACTGAGCAGCAGGAGAAACGGTAACACCCCCCCCCCTTTTGTCCACCATAAGCCCTGGCAAAATCCCCGTAGAAACAGCTCACGGTGATGACACCTTGAATCTGGAAAGAAAATAATGGAGCTGAGTAGTTTCAGAACAGTGGGGTTGTAGCCACCCTGTGACAAGGCAATTTCTGCTTTCACCAGGCTGAAATGGCAAATACAATTATCTGGTGTTGACAAAGCAGTCTCACATGCCAGGCACTGATCTCTGTGCTTTACATCCTTTATCTCAACCAATCTTAAGAGTGATCTCATGAGACAGATAATATTAATACAGACAAGGAAATCGATGCCCAATGAGGTTAAATCATTTACCCCAAATCCTATGGCCCATAGGTTAGGCTGAGCCAGGGCAGGAACCGGGGTGAGGAAGGAAAGAGCCAGGTAAGGAGGCTCACTCTTGGGGCCAATCTTGTACTTGCACAACCCTGAGAGTGAACACCTCCTTACGTTTTGTACCCTGGGTCCCTTGCTTGCCTCACCCTAATCCTGCCCAGGGTTAAGAGGCCAGGAGGTTCAGCTGAGGGAGAAGGACCACGAGCCTGGAGGAATTCCTTGGAGCAGTTGTTTCGGCTGCGGCTGAAGTTGCTGGTATGGGCTTGCTGGGCCCAGCTGTGAGGACCAAAACTGAAGGAGGGGGCCCTCAGTGTTCTTCTGAATGGGCAGATTGCACAGATTGTCTGTCCAACCCACCTTGAGATCTTGGCCACTGGGTCACACTACCTTCCTCTTCCTGAAACTCATGTGGTTTTTTGTCTGCACCTCTCTGGCAGCCCTGGGGCCTAACAGGAAGTTGATATGGTGATTTATAGTCATGCTTTTTCTCACTTACTTGATTTTAGGTTTCCTGGGAGAGTGTTGGAAACCCTGGTGACGTAGTGGTTGAGTGCTATGGCTGCTAACCAAAAGGTCGGCAGTTTGAATCCATCAGGTGTTCCTTGAAAACTCTGTGGAGCAGTTCTACTCTGTCCTGTAGGGTTGCTATGAGTCGGAATTGACTTGAATGGGGTTTTTTTTAGGGGGGAGAGTATTCATGCCTGAGTCATCATTGAACTTAGCACCCTACCTGACACCTAGAGGGTGGGGAATAAATGTTGGCAGAACAAGCGAACGAAAAGAGGGATGAACACACTCATCCATAAAGAGGAATGAAATTCTGATACACACTGTGACCCAGATGAGCCTTGCTCAGTGAAATTAAACACGAAAGAACAAATATTATATGATCCTAATTATAGGAAATATCTAGAATAGGCAAATGCATAGAGACCAAATTTATTAGTGGTTACATGGGTCAGGGCAAGGGAGAAATGGGGAGTTATTGCTTCAAGGGTATTGGGTTTCTTTTTAGGGTGATGGAAAACATTTGGAAATGGATAGTGCGGATGGTTGCACAAAATATCTCTGAATTGTACACTTAAAAACGGGTAAAATAGAAAACGTTTTGTTCGATATATTTTATCACAACTTATAAAACCCAAATCGAGGATGAACAGATAAGTAAACAAGTGGCCAGCCTAAACTTGTCACACAGGGTGAAGAAGGACTTCCCCTTACCCCACATTCGGGACTTGGAATCAGGGATCCAAGTCCTTCCCACAACCTCCTGGATAGGACCTCAAGTACCTTGGGATACCTTGATGTCACAGAGAATAAGTTTTTTCCTTTCTGTGCTCTTGTCTTTTTGTTTTTAGAGCATACCAGCCACTCATATGTCAAAACCACATGGTCTGTCTTTGAGTCTTAAGATTCAAAGCAGCCTGGTGCTTGAATTGTCAGTGGTCAGAGGAGGCGGTCCGCACTGGCATCATCGCCCCCAAGTCACCAGCTGATGCTCAGAGCGGGCCGAGCGTGCTAAGGTGCACGTCTCTATAAAGATGTACGCGATCACTAATTTGCCCCAGGGAGAATCTCATCTCCCTGCCTCCCTCTGGAGTCATGCTGCGAGGATGGCCTTGGGCTGAGGGACCATAATATCTAACTCGTAGCCTAAAGGAGGCCAGAGGGGGCCAGTGGGGCCCTCCAGGCCTATAGCAGCTGAGCATCCTCACAAATTTCCTGTGTGGTTTTAAGGCAGCAAAGAAAAAACTACATTACTATTATCATGGGCCTGTCTTCACGGACTAAAGACACATGCAGCAGAAAATCCTGGAGGGGCTGGGAAGAGGAGGAATTCAAGGCCAAAGGATG
The DNA here is from genome assembly GCF_030014295.1 of Loxodonta africana. NCBI lineage: Eukaryota > Metazoa > Chordata > Mammalia > Proboscidea > Elephantidae > Loxodonta > Loxodonta africana. Next base: position 158,549,820 of record NC_087344.1, on the reverse strand, counting down.
CGATTAGCCTATGAATTTCTGAGGAACCAGTAAACTCCTGAGGACTAAAACTCCTCGTGTATACTCCAAATCCTCACCAGAATGTGGATACTTTATAGCAGAATTTGGGGAAAAGCAGATCTAACACAGAAACCCATTTGAAGGAATTTAGTTACTAATGCAAGCAGTTAACGCACTTGGCTGTTAACTGAAAGGCTGAAGGTTTGAGTCCACACAAAGGTGCCTTGGAAAAAGGCCAAATGATCTACCTCCAAAAAATCAGCCACTGGAAACCCTTTGGAGTACAGTTCTACTCTGACACACATGGGGTCACCAAGAGTTGGACTCAACTTGAAGACAACTCGTTATCTTCTATTGTGGGGCAGCAGTGGTTCGATGGTAGAGCAGCCACCGCCCTGTCTGTCAGGGGAGGCTTGAGTGTAGCTATGATGCTGAACAGGTTTCAGTAAAGGTTCCAGACTTAGACTAGGAATAAAGGCCTGGTCATCTACTCTGCAAATCAGCTAAGGAAAACCCTATAGATCAAAACAGTCCGATGCCATTGTGCGTGGGGTTATCAGGAGTCTCGGACAAACTCAAGCAGGTAACGGTGATACCTTCTATTACTGCTAGTGTTTTATTACAAGTGGCTCTGAACATGAGGTGTTGGCTTTCTGGGCTTGGTCTCTAGGATGGTACAGAGGAAGGGCTCTGAGGTCCTAGGGCTTACTCTGCTCTCAGGAGACGCAGGCGCATAGCTCTCCGCTGAGGTCTTCTTGCCTCTGGTCCCCTTAGTTCTCTGAAGCTCTGGGTTCTCTCTCTACTTTGCTGGTGCTTGTTTTCCTCCCCTACAAGACCTGGAGCTCTCAGAGGGTAAGGGCAGCTTCTACTTCCTCACTGTATCCCTCAAAGCAGCTAACATGGCACCTTCTACACAGGAGGTGCTTAATCAGTATTTCCATTGATGGCATCTTACCACAATGAACTCCTCAGAGGCTTTTTTGTTGCAGATGAGGAGCTGGAGATAAGAGCTCACAGAGTAACCACTGAAGAAAGGGTCCGGAAGCCCTACCAAATTCCAGCCTCCATGTCTCAAAAGCCAGCAGTTTCCCAGCCTCCTCCACCACCTAGTCATCGTTCCCAGGCACCTGGTCATCGTCCCCTGCCTCCTGGCCACCGTGCCCAGCACCAGCAGCAGAAGAGACCTCCTCCTCATTCATCAGGCACCCACGTTCACCAGCAGAAAGGCCCACCCCTCCCCAGACCTCGAGTTCAACAGAAACCTCCCCCGGGGGCTGCAGGAAACTCATAATTCTGTCTCCTGAAATAGGTGACCCCTTCCTCTAATTGGAGCCCTGGTGGCACAGTGGTTAAGAGCTCAGCTGCTAACCAAAAGGTTGGCAGTTCAAATCCACTAGCCGCTCCTTGGAAACCCTATGGGACAGTTCTACTCTGTCCTATAGGGTCCTCTAATTATAAAAAGATTGTAGAAACCAGACCTCTCCAACAAAAAGCACTATGAAATATTTCCACTCAGGTATGTGCACCTGTCCTACCATCAAGTGTTTTCAACATGTAGAACGTTATTGCCTCCAAGGTCACGTCTGAGCCTTCTAACTCAGCCACGTGGTCTAATATCTCCAGTCTTTGGCTCTTCAGAGGGCACCATCACACCAGACAGTGATAAACAAGAAAACTATGCTCCTTAGGTGGATGGGTGAGTGAGCACAAAAATCCCAGAGCTCTTCGGTTTTCCTCTCAGATCATGTGGAGATTTGTGAAGTTCAGCGGTGGTTGTGCCTGTGTCTAACTAAAAGCAGCTTATCTGCTGAGGGACTCTCAGGTTTCCCATATGCTCTGGTAGGCACTTGCCCATGGTTTTGTAAGTAGATGTGAAATAAAAGCTTTGACATATCCCCAGCGTCTGCTCATTGTAGAGAGGAGCCCAGCATAAAGGAGAGGAAGATGTTGAATGAGAAGGAAGCTGTTTGGTACGACGAAGGGTGAGATTTGGTCATCCCAAGTCATGTGGACCACCTTAACCTCCATCAGAACAACCAGCATATGTTCCCTAGGTCTCAGCTGCAAAGCTGGGCCCAGTAGTCTGTTTGTATAATGAATTGAGAACCCTAGGCACAAACTTCAACAAGAGGCTGCAGAAAATGTAATTATTTGGTTCTCACTTCCTTGATTGCTCCAACAGAGCCACAGTGATCCACATGGTCATCCCTGAAAAAAGGGGAATCCACTAATGCTGGAGGACCCATGAGCCCAACAGACAGTATACAAAGGACAGGCTAAGGGAGAACCCAGTTGAATCAAATTCTAATCGTCTTAAAGGACCATTATTAAATGCTCAGACCCCATCCCCAGCTAGCAGTTCTGCTAGCTGTACTTTGGGGAAGCGGGGAGAAAAAAACAGTTTTCAGTTAAAGTTCTAAAACACTAGGCAGCGAGAAGGGCCCTGCTTTGAAATGCTGGTGCCATGTCTGTGGTCCCGTCAGCCCGCCTTCCCCCTGGCTTCTCAGACTTGTGAAGCCTTGTTAAGCTCTGGCAGGAAGCTCTGAGGTCTGAACCGCAAAGTCAAAGTACACTCAGGGCTTCCTGTGAGAACTCACTGAAGGTCGAACTGCTCTTTCCTCTGACTCGGAGCGTCTTTTGTTTTGGCATGCAGAGTTAACTATTAAGGGCACTGATCAACTCGACAGCGTTGGGTTTTTTGGGTTGATCAATAAAACTCCACAGCATCCTGCAATTCAAACACAAAATCCAGCCAGGTAACAGCCATCACATGATCTACCTGGTTGCAGAGATGAGGGTCCTAGAACTTCCCCTTTCTCATTCCTCATTGTATTGGGAGATTCTGTTGGCCATCCTACCACAGCAGCATATATCCTGTTCTCTTCATAAAGCCCTCTCTGATCTTTTCTAGCCCTGTGTTCAGCTTTTCTCTTGAAATCCTGTGTCATTACATTTGGTCCAGAACATGTATTCAATCTTTCATCATTAATTCATTCAATAAAAATGTATTGACCCTCTACTATATACCAGGAAACCATGGTGGCATAGTGGTTAAGAACTAGGCTGCCTACCAAAAGGTTGGCAGTTCAAATCCACCAGGCGCTACTTAGAAACCCTATGGGGAAGTTCTACTCTGTCTGATAGGGTCACTATGAGTCAGAATTGACCCAGGGATAACGGGTTTGGTTTTGGTTTTGGACTACATCACAGAGATGCAAGATTGTCATTGCTTTCAAGGAACTCACAACCTAGCTGGAGGGAGTCCAGACTAAATACAGGATGCATGTAACACAGCATAAGTGTGGGACAGAGGCAAGCACAGTATGCCAGAGGAAGGACCCTGAATCCAGATTCATTGGTGGGACTTGGATGATACAGAAGGCTTCCTGGAGGAGGTGACATTTGGTTTGTAATAGATTAGTAGCACTAGAGAGGCAGAAATGCAAAACTACCCATGCAGAGGGAACAGCAAGAGCAAGGCTCACATTAGCTACCTGCTTACGCAAGTATGCTGTTCCTTTGTCAACTGCCGTGTTTGATCTATTTGAAGATACAACTGATTTTAAGTGGCACTGGTATTTTACATACCAATAAAAAAGGAAAATACTGTCAACTGCATTATAAAAAATGCTAAGACATGTCAACTTTTAAACACAACCCCATTTCGGAGATGTTAAAATGCAAAGAAAAAAACGTGCGTTTTAGAATTAACTAAATGCATAGTTATTAAGCTCCTTGAGGGCAACCACCATTTCTCAGTATTGCTTTTTATTGAAAATATCACTAGCCAATTGGTTGAATGAGTGAAAACAGTGTGATGAAAGGAAAGGAACATACAAGGCATCCATGTACATAAGGCATACCCCATGCCCTGCTGGAATCTCCCCCATGAGATGGGAAGCTCACAAAAAAACATGGACTTCACTCGAGGTCTGTGCTGCTGTCACCCAGCCCACTGAACCTGTGTGTCCTCCCACTGATTCTGTACCAGAGGATGGACCCCAGAGAAATGGCCAGGCCAGCTCCATAAGAACAGCCTGCGAAACCTGTAAAACCAAAAAACAGATGGTTCAGTAGGATAGATAGAGACCACGCATCCATAGTTTAACACACTCTCCAGGTGATTCTGATGGGTATGCAAATTGTGGGACCACAGGTCCCCAAATTATCGGTCACGCGTGATTCGTCAAATATGAAGACTTTCAGAAAAAGGCGCATTTTAAGAAAAACAAAGAGCGATAGCCCAGTTAACTAATCCTCAGCAGGGAAATCTCCTTTCCACACTGGAAAAAATATCCACGTAAGTTACAGGACAAGTGTAAGACAGTGTGATAAGTACAGGGCAGGTGCAAGCACAAGAAAGATTTAATTTAAGGGATTGGAACATACTAGAGGATTATATGAAGGTAGGAAATTCAGGTCTTTTTGATAGCCTACCTGCCCACCCCACACAGCAGATCAATTGTCACAGCTGGGCCAGCTGGGCCTCAGCTGTGAGTAGATCTCAGCTGTGAACTGGCGATTCCATCTCTGGCTTTCCAATCCTCCTCTTGCTCTACTCGACTGCTAATATTGAGTTCCTCCGGGCTCTTCTGTGCTGACTGGGCTGGAGCCACACAGGTCCTCAGGCTCATCGACATGTTCGCCACCTTGGAGCTGTCATAGTGCTGTTCCCACGGCTCACACATCTCAGCGAGCTACTGCTGACTTTCATTTCAGGACTCAGATGGAAGGTCATCTTCTCAGAGTGACTTGACTCCTGAACTCTACTGTCTAAGTTGAGTCTTGTGAGACCATCTATTCTATTGTCTAATTTTGTGGTCATCAAGTTGAGAGTAGCAGGAGACCCATGGGTACTGGACCCAGAAAGTTCTGACTCTCTCTCACTGACTTTTTAACTTTGGGTGATTTATTCAGCCTTTTTGAACACTGGTTTCCTCATCTGTAAAATGGGGTTAATACCTCACAGAATAGGAGTGAGGATTAAATAGAAATAATATATTTAAATATATCTGGTGGTACAGTGGTTAAGAGTTTGGCTGCTAATTAAAAAGCCGGCAGTTTCAAATCCACCAGCCATTCCTTGGAGCAGTTCTACTCTCTCCTATGGGGTTGCCATGAGTCAGAATCAACTCGTTTTTTTTAGTATTTCCTAAAGGAATCCCTGGGTGGCATAAACGATTAAGTGCTCAACTACTAACTGAAAGGTTGGCAGTTTGAACCCATCCAGAGGGGCTTCAGAATAAAGGCCTGGCCTTCAGAAAGGTTACAGTCATGAAAAAGCACGGTTCTGCTCTGCAACACATGGGGTCATGAGTTGGAATTGACTCAAGAGCAACGGGTTGTTTTTTGTTTTCTTAGTGTTTTTTTTTTTTTTTTCTAGCATATCTTGGTGTATAGAAGACACTTAAGAATTGTGAGTTTACTTTCTTTCTTGATTCTAAGAAGGAATATCGTGGAAAGATATGTATCAATTTGGTTAGGCCATGATTCCCAGTATTTTGTGATTGTCCACCACTTTATCATCTGATGTGATTTTCCCACATGCTGTAAATCCTACCTCTACGATGTCAATGAGATGGGACAGGTGGCAGTTATGTTAGTGAGGCAGGCCTCAATCTACAAGGTTGGATCATGTCTTGAGCCAATCTCTTTTGTGATATAAAACAGAGAAACAAGGTCTTGGGGGACCTCACACCCCCAAGAAAGCAGCGCCGGGAGCAGAGTGCGCCCTTTGGACCCGGGGTTCCTGCACGGAGAAGCTCCTAGTCCAGGGGAAGATTGATGACAAGGACTTTCCTCCACAGCTGACTGAGAAAGCCTTCCCCTGGGCTAAAACCCTGAATCTGGACTTCTAGCCTAGTAGACTGTCAGAGAATTCACTTCTGTTAAAGCCATCCACTTGTGGTATTTCTGTTAGAGTAGTACTAGGTGACTAAGACAAGAGCAGACAAAAATGTTGAAGTTATTGGAAAGGGACACAGACCATTGTGAATTAATAAGGGCTCTGTAGGGTAACTCCCTCAGCTATAACTTTGATTCACCTGAGTCAGTTTTCTACATCTAACCGCACTGGGGCAAATGGACAAAATCCTATACCAGATGCACTAAAAGCTGATGAACAGACCTGTGAGACTACCCAGCAAGGTGTGGACTGAGCCACCAGACTGCTGTAACTTCCCTGCCAGAGGTGTAACTAAGGTATGGCAGGTAGGGAGTGTGACCTGGGTGCCACTTGAGGAGGGGGCTAATGAGCAGTTTCTATTGGCCATCGCCGTTTCCATTGCCAGCTGTGAGAAACCATTCAGCAATTTAAAACTAACTGCCATAGGTGTTGGAAACCCTGGCTGCTAACCAAGAGGTCGGCAGTTCAAACCCACCAGGCGCTCCTTGGAAACTCTGTGGGGAAGTTCTACTCTGTTCTGCAGGGTTGCTGTGTGTCGGAATCGACTCTACGGCAGTGGGTTTGGTTTGGTTTTGGCCATAGGTATTACTTTTCATAACAGGTACCTAGCCATGGCCCCAACTTGTTTTCTCCATTTTCTCTCCACTCACCTCATTCTGCCTCCCACCAACACCACAATACAGGCACCGCACTCACTGACTTCACCAACGATCTCCATGTGGCTAAATTCAGTGAAGCCCTTTCTGTTCTCATCTTGATTGACTTCTCAGCAGCACTTGATCCTAAGAACCCACTCTCTTCTACTCTGAATGCACTCTTACTTTGATTTCTGTGATAAGCACATTCTTTTGGGCTTCCTCTACCCCTTATTTACTTAACCAGAGTCTTCTCTGCAGGTTTGTTTTTTGCGACCCATCACTTAAATGTTTGTGATACTCAGGGTTGGATCCCGGGCCTGTTATTCAGTACTGTCTCTGGAAAATCTCATCCCCTCGCATGTCTTCAGGACCAGCTATATGCTGATGACTCTCACATCTATGTCTCCAGCCCAGACTGCATCCTGAGTCACAGACATATATACCCAACACCAACCGGACATCTCCACTTGTGTGTTTTACTGGTATTCCTAACAAAGCACATCCCAAATTGTATAATACTCTTGGGCTTCCTGATGCCAGGAAATTGCTCATCTTACTTAGTGCTATACCCTCAGCACCTCTAATGATACCAGACACAAACCGGACTCCCAATAAGTACTTGTTGAATGGATGAATGGTCTTCCCCCTTCTCAGCGTTCTGTCTCACATTCCCACCATCTACCTATTAACCCTAACCAGGAAACCAGAGTTCATTCTTTGGTTTTAAACAGCTTTGTTGAGGTATAATTGACAACAATAAGCTGAATATATTTAACATGTACAATTTTATAAGTTTTGACATATGTGTACACTTAGGAAACTGTCGTCACTATCAGAATTATGAATGTATCTATCACTAGCAGTCATTTGTGAAATCCTCTCTCCTTCATTGACAACCTCCCTCCCCACACCAAATCTATTGGTTCTACCTCCTAAATATACTACAACCCATTCCCTTTCCTCCATGCCGTTGGCACTCGCCTTGTCCAGGTAGCCATAGTCTTTCTCCTAGACGACCCTGAGAGCCTCAGAACTTCCCTTTCTGCCTTCACGCATGCTGCACTGAGAGTGATCTTTCAAAAACTATATATAGTGTGTCTATTTTAAATTCTTGGTCTGTGGGTTCCTGTAACGCTCCTTCATGTGGTGTGTGTTGTTCAGTGCTTGCCTTGTATCATGGTCGCATTCCTCAGGTGTTCCATTATTTTAGCCTGGGAGCTCACGTTTCTCCCAAAGGAATCCACACCCTGTCCAGTAATGTATTTGGAGGATGAGCCTAATTTCAGGCTTGGGTTTGTGTTCCTTTAGATGAGTTGAAGGAGGGAAAGTGGATAGACCCCAGAACCCCTAGCACAGAAACACAGAATTCCTTTTGACCACCCCTATACCCCTATTTGCTGTTTGCTGCTATTCCATCAGGGAAATCCTCTGGTCAGAGATTCATGGATATATATTTATAAATATATATATATATATAATTTACAAACCTGTTGCCGTCAAGTCGATTCCAACTCATAGTGACCCTATAGGACAGAGTAGAACTGCCCCATAGGGTTTCCAAAGAGAAACTGGTGGATTCGAACTGCTGACATTTTGGTTAGCAGCCGAGCTCTTAAACACTGTGCCACCAGGGCTCCATATATAAAAAAAAAAAAAAAAAAAATTATATACACACACACACACACACACATATACCTGTTGCCACTGAGTCAACTCATGATGACCCACGTGTGTCAGAGTAGAACTGTGCTCCACAGGGTTTTCTTTAAAAAAAAAAAAAAAATTTATTGTGCTTTAAGTGAAAGTTTACAGGGCAAATTAGTTTCTCATTCAACAATTTATACACAAATTGTTTTATAACGTTGGTTGCAATCCCCACAACGTGTCAGGACTCTCTTCCTTTTCCTTATACCCCGGGTTCCCCGTGTCCATTCGTCCAGTTTTCCTGTCCCTTCCTGCCTTCTAATCTTTGCTTTTGGGCAGGTGTTGCCCATTTGGTCTTGTATACTTGATTGAACAAAGAAGCACGTGTATTAAATAGGCCTGTCTAATCTTTGGCTGAAAGGTGGACTTCAGGAGTGGCTTCAGTTCTAAGGTAGCAGAGTGTCCAGGGGACAAGGTCTCAGGGGTTTCCCCAGTCTCTGTCAGACCAGTAAGTCTGGTCTTTTTTGTGTGTGTGAATTTGAATTTTGTTCTACATTGTTCTCCTGCTCTGTCTGGGACCCTCTATTGTGGTCCTCGTCAGAATGATCAGTGGTGGTAGCTGGGCACTATCTAGTTCTTCTGGGCTCAGATTGGTGGAGGCTGTGGTTCGTGTGGTCCATTCATCTTTTGACTAATATTTTACTGGTGTCTTTGGTTTTCTCCTTTGCTCTGATCAGGATGAGAACAATAGCCATTCATAAGCTTTTAAGACCCCAAGTGCTACTCATCAAAACAGGGTGTAGAACACTTTGTTTACCAAGCATGTTAGGCCAAATGACCTAGATGTCTCCTGAGACCATGGTTCCCAGCCCTCAGCCCCAGTCACTCGGTCCCTCAGGTGTTTAGATTTGTCTAGGAAGCTTCTATGACTTTGCCTTGGTTGAGTTATACTGGCTTCCCCTATATTGTGTGTTGTCTTTCCCTTCACCAAAACGAAAACTTTTGTCTACTATCTAATTAGTCATTTCCTCTGCCTACCCCTCCCCTCCCTCGTAACCATCAAAGATTCCTTTTTCCTGTGTAAAAATTTTTTCTCGGGTTTTTATTTTAGTGGTCTTATACAATAGTTGTCCTTGTATGACTGACTTATTTCACTAAGTGAAATGTCCTCCAGATTCATTTATGTAGTGAGATGTTTTGCAGATTCATCATTGTTCTTGTTGCATAGTATTCCATTGTGTGTTTGTATGTTCATCCATTCACCTGTTGATGGGCATTTAGGTTGTTTCCATCTTTTTGCTATTGTGAATAATGCTGCAGTGAGCATGGGTTTGTGTATGTCTATTTGTGTCACAGCTCTTATTTCTCTAGGATATATTCCTAATAGTGGGATTGCTGGATCATATGGTATTTCTAGCTTTTTAAGGAGGACACATACTGTTTTCCATAATAGTTGTACTATTTTACATTCCCACCAGCAGTATGTAAGAGTTCTGATTTCCCTGCAGCCTCTCCAGCATTCGTTATTTTCTGTTTTTTTTTTATTAGTGCCAGTAATGTTGGGGTGAGATGGTATCTCATTGTAGTTTTGATTTGCATTTCTTTGATGGCTAGTGATTGAGCATTTCCTCATGTGTCTTTCGCCACCTGAATGTCCTCTTTGGTGAAGCATCTGTCCATCTCCTTTGCTCATTTTTTCATTGGATTATTTGTCTTTTGGGCATTAAGGTGTTGAAGTATTCTATAGATTTTAGAGATGAGATGCTTGTCGGATATGTCACAACCAAAATTTTTTTCCCAGTCCATAGGTTCTTTTTATTGTTTTGGTGAAATCTTTTGATGAGCACAAGTATTTAATTTTTAGGAGCTCCCAGTTATCTAGTTAATCTTCTGATGTTTGTGCATTGTTAGGTATGGTTTGTATTCGAGTCATGGCATGTATTAGGGCCCCTAGCATTTTCTCTATTTTTTCTTCCATGATCTTTATCGTTTTAGGTTTTATATTTAGGTTTCATAGGGTTTTGGAAGTAGACTACCAGGCCTTTCTTCTGAGGCATCTCTGGGTGGACGTACACCTCTAACCTTTTGATTAGCTGAGTGCATTAATCATTTGCACCACCCAGGGACTCCTGGATGTATATATGTGTGTGTGTGTGTATATATGTATATATACACACACACACATATATACATACACATATACATACATACATACAAGAATCGACTTGACAGCAATGGGCATATACATACATTCACCATCTGGAGGAAGCTTTTTTTTTTTTTGGAACACCAACCCTAGTCATTGGCAGTTGTTATTGTTAGTTGCTGTCAAGTTGCTTCTGACTCATGGCAACCCTATGAGTGCAGAGCAGAACTGCTTATAGGGTTTTCTTGGCTGTAATCTTACGGAAGCAGATTGTCAAACCTTTCTTCCAGGGTACTGCTGGGTGGGTTCAAACCACCAACCTTGAAGTTAGCAGTCTATGCTGGAAGTGGAGGAAATTAATGGGTAAGGGCCATGGTTTGTTAACTTGCACCAATTCCCAACAACTCTTGCACTGTCTGAGTTTATCCCCCCTCCCCCCTTCACTCGTGTCAGGCCAACAGGATTGTTGCTGCTGATTGCTGTGGTGATGTGGCAGACAGTGATAGCCCAAGGCAAGGAGGGGAAGGGGCAAGGATAAAGCTCACAAGCTCTCCCCTGACCTACTGTTCCAGGGCTCATCAGACTGCTCTCTTCCCCAGGTCTCCAACATGCCTCCCCTCCTGCCCCTCCCTCCACACTCCAGCTCAGAAGAGCCTTCAGTCTTCTCAGGTTTCTCAGTCTTTATGTTAGTTTCTCATATGAATGCTTTTTTTCTTTTCTATAGTTTCCTAAGAGTTAATTTTAGAGGAAGGGACCAGTGGCACAAGCTGGTTCACTGGTTTGTCAGGAACTTGATCAGGAAAGATTTTAGTAATATAATGCAAGAAAAGCCAAGTGGAAATATCAGGTATGAAAATATAATAGTTGAAACAAAAGATCCAATAAGTGCAGTAAGTAGCAGGAGAGATACAGCTGAAGAATGAATAGAGAGCTGCAAGGTTATCCTGAAAACTTCTCTCAGGAGGCAGGGGAAAGTATACAGAAATCATATATATATATAAAGAGCTAAGAGATATGAAGGATAAAAATGCCAACATTCAGATAATAGGAATCCCAGAGGAGGAAAAAAATCATAGAAAAGAAGAAAATGGAAACTATAATAAGAAGCCAAAGAGAAGAGGTAGAGAAAACCTCACAATTAGATGTGTTACTGTGAATTACAATCATTAAAGACTAAGAAAAAAATTCAAAAATGTTTTCAAGGAAAAAAAGGAGCACATATACAAAAGAACAAGCTTCAGATTGACATCAAACTCAATAGCCATCCCGGATGTAAGAAGACAAACAAGTAGTATTTTTAAAGTGTCGAAGGGTAAAAAAATTGTGCATAAAATTTTATATTCAGCCAAATTGACATAAATATGAAGATATAAAAACATTCTAGTTATAGTAATATTTTCTGGCATACAAAACCTTAGAAACTGTCCCATTTCTTAACAAGATGTTGTTAAGAAATGTGAAATTAGGATGATAAAATAACTTAGCAAAATTGACCGTTGTCTAAAAATGCAAAGGTCAAAGAAAACACAAAGGAAAAACTGTATTCATAATAACCCAAGAGTAACATTTTCTATCTAGACTATAACAGCCTAGTGTGTGCATATGTGTATGTGTATGTTTGTGAAATGTGTAACATGTATTGGGAGAGGGGAAGGAAAGGAGATTCCAAAGAGCTGACAGAACACACTAATTAATTGTCTTATTGGAGGAAGGAAATAAGTACTGATAAGTTTAATAAATCAGGATGATAAATAAACAATAAGTGTCTTAAGAAAATAATATCTATTCAGTGAAGAGCAAGAACGTTAATAAATAAATTATACATATGTACGGCACCGGGTTTTTTTGGGGTATATATAGTCATGGAAAATATAAAATAAGATGGCAGAAATAAGTCCTAATATAAAGCAATTATAATAAATATAAATAGATTACACCACCAATCAAAGGACAGAGCATCTCAAATTGGACATTTTACAAGACCTATTTTAAAAACATATTGTTTACTGAAGACCATTTACAAAAAAAAAATACAAAAACATTGAAAATGAAAGGATATCAAGCAAAATGTGATTGTAAATAAACCTGAGGAATCAGTCTTAATACCTGACCAAAAAAAAACCCATATCAAGGGGAAAATATTACTAGGGACTATGGAGGAAATCATATAGTGGTAAAATGAACAGTAGAGCAAATATATGTGTACCTAAAAGTATTGTTTCAAGACTGTATAAAATAACAATTGTTTGAACTTAGAAAGAAGTAGATAAATCAACAATTTTAGTTGGAGGTTTTAACACACTGCTTCAGAAATGAACATGTTAAGCGGCGGGGGGAGGGGGAGCAAGAATATTGAAGATCTGAATATTTCAATGAATAAGCTCAATTTATCTATACCCAGCAGAGCATACATATTCTTTTTTGAGCACACATGAATCAATTTTTAAAAATAACTAGGCTGCAAAGGAAGTTATGGTCAAGTCTGAAGAATTAGTATTATTCACACTACATTTTCCAATCACGAAGAGTTAAAATTAGAGATTATTTTTCGAGGGGTAATGAAAAAGATCTATGACAGAAAACTAAAAACATTGTTATTGAGTAACACTTGTGTTAACAAGGAAATCACAAAGGAAGTTCTTAAATATGCTTTCAGCAAAACTGGATGATAATGAAAGCATTACATGTCAACATTTGTAGAAAAAGAGCAACCAAAGAAACAGAACAAAAAATAAAAAAATAAAATGAAGGTAGAGCAGAAATCAATGAAATAGAGAACAAAATAATTAAAGAGGATTGATAAAGTCGTAAGCTCATGTTTTAGAAAAAGCAGTAAGATAGATCTGTGGCAAGACTGTTTCAGGAAAATGAGAACTAGAAAGCGCAAGTCAGAAACACAGAGAGAAAAAGAAATAACTACAGATACAGCAGAGATTTTAAAATGAAAAGAGTATTATGAACAACTAACTATACACTAAAGTAATTTTCATACTGGAAAATTGATACATTTCTTGAAAAAATGTGACGGGCAAAACGACACAAGAAGAAATACAAAATGGAAATAAACTATCAGGCATTAAAAAATTGATACGATTATTATCTGAGACCGCCCCTTTAAAAAGTCTCCAGGAAATTTTTGCAAGTGAATTCTATGAAATGTCCAAGGAATAGTAAATCCCGATCTCATTAAAGTTATTTCAGAAAATAGAATAAGAGTGAAAGCTGCCCAGCTCATTTTGTGAGGCTAATATAACCCTGATTTCAAAACTGGCTAAGACCTACCTAAAAAGCAAAAGATACAGACCCATTTTGCTTCTGAATATAGATACAAAAATCCTAAATAAAATATTAACAAAGAAATCTAACATTGTATTTTTTAAAAAATCATAACAATCAAGCAGACTTTATCCAAAAAATGCAAGGAAACTCAACATATAAAATTACAGCATTTATAGCCTAGAGAAGAAAAATTATGATTGTATTAATGTATGCAAAAAAAAAAGAGCTTTTGATCAAAACCCTTAGCCTACTAGGAACAGAAGATTTGGAAGTGATTGGTAATTGGTCTGCTCTAATGATAAACGTTTACCTGCACTCGGCAAAAGGCTATATTTCCCAGCCACCCTTGCTGCTAGGTATGTTCGTGTACTTAGGGATGTGTTCTGAACCATCTGGCAGATCTGAATCAAATCAAGAATTCATATAGCATTTAACCCAACAAATCTACTCCTAGGTGTATTTATATCTTAGAAAAATACCCACCCAGGTCCATAACGTCTTTTCTTATGGAGACATTATGGACCTTTTGCCGTCGAGTCAATTCCTACTCCTAGCAACCCTATAGGACAGAGTGGAAATGCCCCATAGAGTTTCCATGGAATGCCTGGTGGATTCAAACTGCTGACCTTTTGATTAGCAGCCATAGCACTTATCCGCTATGCCACCAGGGTTGCAATAAAGGGCTTGTCCGGTGACCAAGAGAACGAATAAGTAAAATGTGATAGTGGCATAGAGTTGTATGCAGCAGTTCAAAGCAACAAACAAAATGAGTACCCAGGAGCAAGGAGGCATCTTAAAAACAGGATTGCTAACCTGTTAGTGGTTGCCAGAAGAAAGCACCTCTAAACGGCTACACAAGGAAGCTCCTTTATGGTGATGCAACAGCTCTGTTTCTTGGTTGTGATGGTGGTAACATGAATCTACACATGGGATCAAACTGCACAAAACTACACAGACATACGCACTGAGTTCATGTGGAAACTGGTAAAAACTGAATAATATCCATAATCTAGTTAATAATATTGTGCTAATTTTTTTTAATGCCTATTTCATGGTTTTGATATTGTACTACTGTTATATAAGATATCGTCATGGGGGAAAGCTGAGTGAAGGGTTCACAGGACTCTATATACTATTTTTGCGATTTCAGCAAGTTTATAATTAATTTCAAACTAAGAAGTTTAAAAAAGAAGGAGAGAAATTCAGTGACTAATTCAGTACTGTCTATTCCAGAACAATGAGACATTTTTGCACACAATTAGAAGATTAAAACGGAAACCAAAAGCCAGTACATTCATACAGATACTGTAGAATTAGAGTCCAGGAACAGTTGCAGAACTAGGGACAAAAATGTCAGGGAACAATTAAGAACAATACTTAGATCTTTGTTCTCCTTGTTTCACTCTCTGACCAAAAAAATTCTGATATACTTGTGTGGCATGAAGTGGGTGTTTGGAATACAATAATGAGACTGTGGAAGCTTAGTGCTCAGAAATTTCTGTAACATCAGAGCAATGTATGGCCTCCTTGCTTTACTATAGCAATGAATGAAACCCAACTGTAAAAAGGACTCCCTGGGTGGTACAAACCGTTAACACTTGACTACCAACCAAAAGGTTGGAGGTTCAAGTTCAGGCAGAGGTACCTTAGAAGAAAGGCCTAGCAATTTACTTCTGAAAAATCAGCCATTGAAAACCCTATGGAACACAGTTCTGCTCTGACACACACAAGGTCACCATGAGTTGGAGTCGACTGCATGACATGTGATACAATCTTAAAAAAAAAAAAATTTTTAAAAAGACAACAGTGTTGCTTAAAATCCGTCTTATTTTCACTTCTAAGAGGAAGGCCCAACTCCTTACCGCCATTCTGGAAGCCTTCCCAACCTGGCCCCAGCTCGCCTTTCCAGCTTCACCTTGTCTCATGCCTCCCTCACAGCTCTAGTTTCCAAGCTTATTCAATTTTATTCAGTTCTTTAAATATGCCACTGTCATTGCTAGGCCTGGCACTGGGTTGTGTCTTCAGGTGAGGAGATGATTGGAATCAGCTGTGAGGTGCAGGGCAGGTGGCAGCCAGGGAAGAGCTCAGGGACCCAGGGACGTGAGGCAGGTTCTCATCCCTCACACTACATGATCCCTACGTGGAGTGATCTTGAGGAAACAGGAATAATTCTCAGAAAACAAAGACATCAGCGTAAATATTTTCATGTTTTCCTGCCCTCACAATCAGCAGAGTGAAGATCAATATTCAGAGGGCTTCTGGAGAAGGAGGGTAGTTGAAGAGGTGTGTTTCTTGTCAGAGAGTAGCTCAGAGAGATTCTAGCGGCTCCAGCCTTCTTCTGCCTCAAGGACAGATCACTGAGATTGACTTTCTAGGACGCTGTTGGGAAGAAGCTGGCAACGTTCGCCTAGAAAGTATCAACATTAGCAACAGCCTAATGACACCGGAATTACCTGCAATAAGATTGCTAGATAACCAAAGCTTTGAAGGAATGAATGGATTCCACCTCAGTATGTCCACCAGGGGAGGCAAACCTTGACAATACAAAACACGGTTTCTGTGACCTACATCGATCATTGTGTCAACACTGGCCCTGGCTGAGCTGATACAGGGATTCGAGTGTGATTACTGGTTACATCATAGAAACAATGCTCCCTCAGGAATGCAGGGGGAACAAAAGAACAGAAACTCCTGCTGCTCAGGGAGCAGGCCTGTCATCAGCCTGTGAGCAGAAGTCTTCTGTGAAGCTATAGTGAGGAAGGTGGAGGGATGTCCCCTTCTATGCTTCACAGAGTTCTGGACCATGTTATAGATTCATGGACAAAGGAGGGCCCACTGGTGTGAGTTCTGAGGGGCTGGGACACCCTGCTGCCACCCTAGATGGCTCCAGTACCCCTGACTGACAACTGAAATTAGACCTTTGTTTTTTCAGTGTAAAGCAATGATGAGCACCTGAGGACTGAGAACTATACACGAGAACTGCCAGACTGGTCTTTAGGGTGAATGCCCAGATACTACTTAGTGACTAAAAAGTCATACCAGTTTCCTTACTGGCATTCTTTTGTTCGGTAAAGTAATCTTCTAAATCTGGAGAATATATGTTGTTTTCCTTGCATTTTCATTTCAATGGAAAGCAAACAAGATTTGTATACATTTTCCTTATCCTGAATGCAGGGAAAGTACTCACCTCTGGCTTAAGGGTTTGAGTCCTATGAGAATACAAATCCTCCCAGAAGATTTCCGTGTTGGGGTGGGACAGGGGCGGGGAGGGGGGGCGGTACAGAGAAGAGCATATTGGCTTTGGGTGATCCTGGGGCAGACGTGGTAGAATGGGATAGAGGTAGTTTAGGGGCATGAGAGTAATGTGTGGCGGGTGTGGAGGGTGCAGGGGCTCTTCCCCTCCAGCCCTGAGTCCACCCCTGCTCAGAGCTTACAGAGCAGGACTGGGGTGAGCAGAGCAGGTGGCCTGGTGCTCTCCCAAGTGGCTTTCAGCCTCGTGGAGCCCTTCATGGGCAGCTTCAAAGAGTTGAAAAAGAAACCTGTTATCTTAAAGCCAGAAAGTCCCCCGTACCTGGAGACTTCTCTCAACCCAGAGCTCAAGGAAGAATGCGTGGAGAAGATAGCAGAGGAGGCTTCCTCAGTGGGAGCACCCCTCAGGGGAACAGTCCTCAGGAGGAGCACACCTCAAGGGAACACACTCAGGGAGAACATTACTCAGCAGGAGCTCTCCTCAGGAGAACTCTTTTCTTCAGGGGAACACTCCTCAGGGGAGCTCTCCTCAGGAAGCCATGCTGGCTCTAGAGGCAGAAGGGCAGGAGCTGGCTACATCCTTGTTTACTTGCAGATGGAACGAGAGCTGTGGTGACCACAGGGTCAGGTGTTGATTATGCCAGGGAGGCAGTATTGTGTGCATGCTAAGAGCTCAGGGCTCTGCCCTATGTGTGCGACCCTAGGTAAATTACTTAATTTTCTGAGCCTGTTTTCTGGGCTGTAAAATTAAGATAACAAGAGTAACACCTGTGTTATCAACCAGTTGCTACACAGTAGATTCTGACTCATGGTGGCCCCATGTGTGTCAGAGTAGAACTGTTCCATAGAGTTTTCAATGGCTGATTTTTCAGAAGTAGATCTCCAGGCCTTTTTTCCGAGGTACCTCTGAGTGGACTCCAACCTCCAAACTTTCCATTTGCAGCCGAGTGCATTAACCATTTGCACAACCCAGGGACTCCACCTATGTTATAGGCCTGGGAGAACTAAATGAATTATCTCAGATATTGTACAATGTCTAGCACATTGTAGGCACCCAATAAATGTTAATTTTAGTGTAAAGCCAATGCATAAGCAACTCACATCAAGGTGTTCGCGGTGCCCTCCACTCCCAAAGGGCAGCTTCTTTTTGTCTGCCTCCGAAGTGCCCACTACAGTATTAGACAGTGAAGTCGGGAAGTTTGGCTTAATTTCTCCTGTCCCCACTCTTGTACTCCTTTCCCTTCAGTGTGGGTTCTTATGGAGGGGCACAGCCAGGTGTTTTCCTGGGCAGGACTGGATACCATCATCTACATTCTCATTGAAAATGCAGTCACTCACATCCACACCAAGGCTTTACAGAAAGCCTCCCAGGTCATGGGCAATTTGTGGGAAAATCTGGTGTCCTCTAAAAATTTCAGTAAGTAGGTAAGGAACACGGCAAGGACTGGCTGAGAACCCATCACCTTGCACCTAAAACCAAACTATGCTTCTGGCTGGTCCTGGAGTGTAACATCCTTAGGGTTCCTGAAAGGGTTGGGGAGGAAAGCTAGACCCTGTCTTCTGCCCGCTGCCCTGGGATGTGGTGCTCCCGGCATGCAGCCCTGGACAATGGAGCTGTAATAACTTCAGCCCAGGGACCTGAGGCCCCTGTCCCTGAGCTGGTAGGAGCTCTCAGAAACATCCACAATGAACTGCAGGTGTGCTGTGTGCTGTTGACACTGGTGCTGCTATGAAACAAGCTCATGGAAACAGTCTGGGCAGAAACTGTTGAAAAGTCAGAACTCTCTTGTTGAATAATAAAAAACAAGTACAAGGTAAGTTCTTGTTTTCAATGGAAAATATCTTCTCATGTGACTTCTATATGTTCTCTTCTGTACCAGGTAGAGTGTTGGCAGGAAGCAGAATTCCACTCAGATGGTTCAACTGAAGAGACTTCAGTGAAGGGATCGCTTACAGATGTGTTGGCAAGGCCAGGGGAACCAACTGGGATATTGAGGCACCCGGAGGCTAGGAACTACAGGATGCTGTTACCACTCCTAGGCTACAAGTCACAAGAGGTTGGAGCTGTGGGGAGGAGTTAGCTAGGGAAGCACACAGCCACGGTCAGAGATACAGCTCAGAAGCAGGGAAGAAGTAAGGAACAAATACCCCAACCACTCTTCTGTTTGCTGTTGCCTCCCTTTGGCCAACCCCACCAGAAGCCAGTTGGTGAGGGAGCCGAGGTGATGCAGTCTACAAGGATCAATTTCACAGAAAGGCAGAGAAGGATGGAGAATGGGTTTAGGGGTAGAGGGGACAGGTGGAAAATAACTAGTACTTTCATTTTTAGGAAACCCTGGTGGTGTAGTGGTTAAGTGCTACAGCTGCTAAACAAAAGGTCAGCAGTTCGAATCCACCAGGTGCTCCCTGGAAACTCTATGGGGCAGTACTACCCTGTCCTCTAGGGTCGTTCGTTACGAGTCAGAATCGACTCGATGGCCACGGGTTTCGGTTTCGTTTCATTTTTAAGTTGAGTATATATATTCTTGGAGCCCTGGTGGCACAGTGGTTAAGAACTACAGCTGCTAACCAAAAGGTTGGCAGTTTGAATCCACCAGCTGCTCCTTGGAAACTCTGTGGGCAGTTCTACTCTGTCCTATAAGGTCACATATGAGTCAGAATGGACTCCATGGCAATGGGTTTATTTTTATTTTTTTATAGAGATATATATTCTTTAGATACAATACTGTTATGAATTGAATTATGCCCCCCCAAGGCATGTGTTGTAAATCCTAGCCTCTATGCCTGTGGTCATAATCCCATTTCGGAATGGGTTCTTTGTTATGTTAACGAGGCAGGATTAGTGTAGGGTGTATTTTGAGTCAATCTCTTGAGGTATAAAAGAGATTAAACAAGCGAGCAGAGTAGAGATGGGGGAAGAGAGATGCCAAGCCACATGAAGATCACCTAAGAGTAGAAGCTCGAAGAGACAAGGACATTCCTCCAGAGCTACCAGAGACAGAAAGCTTTCCTCTAGAGCTGCTACCCTGAATTTGGACTTCTAGCCTCCTAAGCTGTGAGAAAATAAATTTCTGTTTCTTAAAGCCATCTACTTGTGGTATTTCTGTTATAGCTGCATTAGATAACTAAGACAAACACTGTTATAAAATATATTACACAGAAGTCTTCCCACCCCTCTACTTTCACTCTGCCTGCCCTCCACCTTCCCTACCTCACAAATACTAACTAGGAATCGTACTTATCTGCATGAATCATGATGACTACTACCTCGGACCTGCCACATGTGTAAGAGACAGACTATTGGCTCTTGGAGGCACTCTTGTTTTATCTCTTCCCATAAAAGGTGACCAGTACATGTATAATGAAAGAAGAGCTGCAATGGTCCATCTTGCTCTAGGACCTGCTTCCAGTCCCATTCCACTGGATACAGCCTACTCATGAAATACTCAAAATTGGGGAGACAGCACTTTGACCACAGGAATACAGGAAGACCTTGAAATGGAAGGAAGGAGAGCAACAGGAGGCAGTTCTGAATTTTTATTGGCCTTAACCAAAAAAACCAAACCAGTTGCCATAGAGTGGATTCTGACTCATAGGGACCCCATGAGTTTCAGAGTAGGACTATACTCCACAGAGTTTTCAATGGTTGTGATATTTTAGGAATACATTGCCAGGCTTTTCTTCTGAGGTGTCTCTTCGTGTATTCAAACAGCCAGACTTTCAGTTAGTAGCCAAGCTCTTAACCATTCAGACCATCCAGGGATTCCTTTGTTGGCATTAATGAGTATATGAAATCACTTTGAAAGCTCAAGAAATTGCTCCGCCCTTCAGAAGCTCTCTTGCCACATTCTTTTTCGATTTTCTTTCTTTTTTTTAGTTCAGAGGACTAAGAAAAATGTAAGATGTGCTATTCATTCATTCATCCATACATTCCTTCAGTAATTTTTTTACTGTAATCATTTATCATGCCAGGTACTGTGTTAGGCACTGGGATTAGAAGGGTGAAAAATGTTATAGCTGGCTTAGAAAAGCTCACTTTCCAATTGAGGTATATACACACCATTTATTTCCCAAGTCACATCAGCCTGGGGGATAAACAAGGGCATGAGTGACAACTCCAATGCTATTTGACTCTGAGCACCCACAAGCAATTGTTAAACTCCAAGCCTCACTCTGAGTTCTGAAGGCAAACACTCCCTGGAGCTGTGGCAGTTGTCTACCATTTCCCAGCACCATTATTGCCATGTCCCAGGCAAAGGTCTGGCTCCTTGCTCCTGCTGCTGTACCATCCTCACAATTGTTGCTATGCTTGAGTCCATTGTTGCAGCCACTGTGTCAGTCCATCTCATTGAGGGTCTTTCTCTTTTTTGCTAATCCTCTACCAAGTGTAATGTCCTTCTCCAGGGACTGGTCCCCCCTGCAACGTGTCCAAAGTATGTGAGTTGAAGTCTTGCCATCCTTGCTTCTAAGGAGCATTCTGGCTATACTTCTAAGACAGACTTGTTCATTCTTCTGGCAGTCCATGGTATATTCAATATTCTTCACCAGCACCATAATTCAAAGGCATCAATTCTTTTTCGGTCTTTCTTATTCATTGTTCAACTTTTGCATGCGTATAAGGTGAATAAAAACACCATGGCTTGGGTCAGGCACACCTTAATCCTTAAAGTGACATCTTTGCTTTTTAATACTCTAAAGAGGCCTTTTGCAGAAGATTTGCCCGATGCAATACCAAATGAAAACCTTATAGATCACAACAGAACATTGTCTGACTCATTTGCTTTGGACACATCAATCAGGAGGGATCCATTGCTGAAGGAGGACATCATGTTTGGTGAAGTAGAGGGTCACTGAAGGAGAGGGAGACCCTTAGTGAGATGGATTGGTACAATAGCCACAGTGATGAATTGGAACATGCTGGCAAAATCATGAGGATGGTGCAGGACTGGGTGAAGTTTTGTTCTGTTGTACATAAGGTCACCATGAGTTGGAGTCCATTCAATGACAGTGATCTATCTAGGTGGGTATAAAACTCTTAATGATTTAAGTCATGCCCAGAACCTGCCTTGCTCTTAAATAAAAACAAACTCAAAATTTAAAGACATAATATTTACCATCGAACATCAGAACATGAAAACTTTTCTGCTGCATTAGCTCCATAGGCAATCCCTCCATTAACCATTTGCTGATCTACTATGTACAAGTACTGAGAAACGTGTGAGAAACATCTCATTCTCTCAAAATGCTTAATTTCTAGCCAGAGAGGTGACATATGGAAGGATGTTTTTTCTCTTCATTCTCACCACCCCCTGCCATCTCCTGAGAGTAAACCTCTTAAGACAACAATAATAGAGGAAAATTTTTTGTTATGAAACCTGAGTCTTGAAAGGAGACAGTCTTTTCATGTAATAAGATACAGGTTATATGTAAGTAGGAGGTTAACATTTACCTTGTGAGAGAGTTTATTAATTTTAAATATCCTAACCGCTGATCAGCCTCCTGTGAAAATTTTTTCCTCTCCTTTCTTCTACTTTAGTATCCAAAGTTCTCCCCCATCCCCCACCCCCACCATCCAAGAGCAGAAGATGAGCTGAGAAGCCTTCCAGAAGTTAGACACAAAAAAGGCAGAACTAGAGGGTAGGTGTTTTGGAGGGAAAGGGTTAAAATAACTGTGCGGGAAGAGGGGAGGGGGCAGCAGGAAGAAGATCCAGGGAATGGACTTTACCACCCAAAGTGGCTGCCTGTGGTGGACCCCAGGTTTAAGGATGAGGCCCTGTGCCCGTGAGCTGAAGCAGGAACAAATTAAGAGACCAGGTAAACTGTCACCAACTGGACCATTGAGGCTTTGGATTGTAATACTTAATCCAGAAATAAAGAGCTGGTTCTGCCTTCTTTGTGATTCCATGTGTGTGTTTGGCCAGATGAGACATGACTAGGTCACCTTTCCACCTCCCACCCCTTCCTTCCCCAGCTGACTCCTGGATTACAGAAGATAGAGCAGTGAAGATAACCACCCCTGGTACCAAGTGACCAACAACTAAAGGAGCATTTTTGTTTGACTTTACTACCTCCCACAAGAAGAGGTGAGTGCCTAAATTACAGGTGTACACACAAATACTAAGTAGAACTTACAAAATGCTTTACGAGTCCAGGGAAGGGAGATGGCAATTCCTTCTGCTTTGGTGAAAGGAAAGTTTGGTGAAGGAAGTGCATTAAAACGGAGCTTTAAAGGACAGATATAATCAAGGTCTGTGGAGACAGATGAGGAGGAAATTCCAAGCAGAGAGAGCAGAGGTGAAATGGGAGTGGAAATGAGATGCGTAGTCTTTATTTATCAGAGGTGCCATGGGATATCATGCGGAAAATCATTGTGATTATTTATCTCCATGATGCCGACCTCTTTGCAGCTTCCTAATAATAACCTTGGCAGGAGCTTACATAAAATCCCAACTGGAACCAAATATTCATTTCTTATTTTTAAGAAACCACAGACCAATCCAAACCTGAAACACACACATACACATGCACCCCCTCATACCCATGTACCCCTATGTTTTGAATGAGACAATAGAATCTTGTATATTTTTAAAAGCCATTGAATCAAAATTGCTGACAAGAAAGGCACATTATTTCGTTCTAAATTATTGTTCTCTTCTAAATAAAATAGCTACCTTATTCTGGCATCCTGAGTTTGTAAACCTCCTTACTAGCACATGGAACTCAATGAGGCAGGACAATAAGTAATGATGTTGATTTCTACACGTAGCTTGCAGGATTAGTCTTCATAATTAAACCCCTGTACATTGCTATATCCACAGGGTATCAGTCAGGATCCTTAATTGAAAACATTATCACCCGCTTAGCTAGTTTAAGCAAAAAGAGAATTTATTAGAGGCTATCAGGTATTTTATCAGGTATCACACAGATGCTCTGGGAAGACCAGGGCTAGGCTTCGGAGCCACACAGCCAAGCGTGACACCTATTACAGGACTGTGTCAGAGAAGACCACATAGCACAGCACTGTAGTACTCACAGGTGAGGCTGGCCCTGCACGTCAGCAGCTCTGCCACTGCAATGTGGAAAAACTAGATATATGGCTGCTCTTCTAATCAAAAGGTGAGTCCCATGTGTTCCTGTTCTTCACAGTGCTCCCTTCTGAATCCAAGTCTCACATAGTGCATCTGCTAGGCGGAATCTAGGCTGCAGGCCTGCAACCACATTTGCATGGGAATTTGGGGAAATGGGTTTTGGTTTCCACCTTGAGAAATACAAGGCCTAATGTGGGACGTTCCCCCAAACACAGGAAATCAAATAATTCTGAGTGGACACAAAGCTTGGCAAAAGTCCATACCATACAGTTAGGGTTCCATGTCTGTGTGTGGTGCCATGTTGTTAGTTGCTGTCAAGTTGATTTTGACTCACAGCAACTCCATGTGTTACAGAATTGAACTGCTCATAGGGTTTTCTTAGCTGTAATCTCAACGGAGGCAGATTGCTAGGGCTATCTTCGGCAGTATCACTGGGTGGGTGGAGACCGCCAACCTTTAGTTTAGCAGTCAAGTGCAAACAACTTGCACCACTGATGTCAACCAATTTTATTCTCTGTGTTCAAGTTGTTTGGCATTCAGGAGATTTCTTTTGCTGGGTTTATTGTGGATGAAATATTCTGAGAAAATATCCCACAAGACACCTATAAATGCTGGATAAAAGATATCAAATCTCCTTTGAAAGGCAAAAATGATCTTGCCAAAAATTAGTGAAATCCCTACCAAACAACCAGATTGCTCCTTAGAAGCAAGGATGGTGAGACTATGTCTCACATATTTTGGACATATTATCAGGAGGGATCAGTCCCTGGAGAAGGACATCATGCTTAGGAAAATTGAGGAAGACCCTCAACGAGATGGATTGACACAGTGGCTGCAACAATGTGCTCAAGCACAGTAACAATTGTGAGGAGGGTGCAGGACCAGGGGGTGTTTTTTCTGTTGTGCCACTGACTCAATGGTATCTAACAACCACAACAACTACCAGAATGATGCAGAAGCTGGAAAACTTAGTGATGATCTGACTCTGAAGATATAGCTGCTCACTGGGGAATTTTCTGAGCTCTCTAACCCAGTGTTTTGGGATTTAATGGTAGCCCAAGTAATGAAATTAAGGTCTTGGACACATACCAAGGTGGGAGGTGGAACCAAGACCCCCATATAATGCTGACATAGTCAAAGAACCTCAGTGAAGGGGTGGTCTAGAGAAAGCTGGTCCAAAGCAAAGGGAGACTTCAAGGGATTTTTTTTTTTTTAGGCTGGGCTCAGACTGGCTAGAGAAAAAGGTTCTCCTAAACCTTTAAGTTTGAAACTTGATTTTACATTACCTGTACAGTCCAAGAAACCACAGCTGAGAAATTTACACAAGTGCCTCCAGGTTGGTAATGTACATGTACCTGGTAGAAGCAAAAACTAATTGCCTCTAGAAGACATATCCTCAACTTGAGTCTCCTGGGATTCCCAGATATAAAGTTGAGCCAAACATAAGATCACATCGTGAAATTATAAAAGACATAAGGAAACAAGACACCCCAAGAAAGAGTCAGTAAAATAACAAAAAAGTACATGTGATCATCTAGGACTTCACATACTGCAATCACAGTACAGTTTAAAATCTTAAAACAAACAAAGAGTTGAGAACATGTGCAAGGAAAAAGATATTATCAAAAAAAGAAAGAAAGGATGGGTTACAAAGTAGATTAAACATAGCCCATGAGAGAATTAGTGAACTGAAGGAAGTTACTCAGAATGCAAAGGGTGCGGTCAAGGGGGCAAGTTGTGCCTTTAGGAATAAGGAGGCAATCAGGGGAATCTGAGAAGGCACACAAGGCCTGAGTCAGAGACTTCTAAAACTGTCTTTCTGTCTGTGAAATTAACAGATCTGCGTGGAGATTAAACCCATGTCCTTGGCCTTTTTAAAACTCTTCTCTAACCAATAAGCTAACTGAACCAGATTTAAATTTTGTTTTTTAATTGAAAATTAAAGGAAGAATCGAACACTGTACCAATCAGGATAAGACAGGCTATGCTGTGGTAAAAGGAATGCCCAGATCTCATGATTTAATACAACAAAGGTTTACTTTTCACTCACTCAACATTCACTGAGTTCCAGGTGTCTCTCCAGGACATCAGTCTGTGGTCCTCCAGGAGCCGCCTCAGCAATTCAAGCAGATGGAAGCTTAGCCATCCTCTATGGCCCCATCTGAGCCTGTGGTCTCCTGGGTCAGCGCAGCGGGAGGAAAGCATGGAAAATTACGCACCTGCCCCTCAAAGCTTCCTCCCAGGAGGGATCCACAACCCTGTGGCTCACAGCATGGGTCAAAGATAGTTATATGACCTTGCCTAACTTCACCTGTCTGTCGTTTTGTCATACTGTGGTGGTTCACATATGATGCTGGAAGCTGTGCCACCAGTATTTCAAATACCATCAAGGATACCCATTGTGGACGGGTTCTGGCAGAGCTTCTAGACTAAGACAGATTAGAAAGAAAGGTCTGGTGATCTCCTTCTGAAAATTAGCCAAAGAAAACCGTACGGATCATAACAGAATGTTGTCTGATACAGTGCTGAAAGATGAGCCCCCCTAGGTTGGAAGGCACTATACACTCACCCACCAAATCCAGTGTACTATACACTAAAAAAAAAAAAAAATGCTGGAAGCTGCAATAATAGGCTCAGACATGCCAGTAATCCTGAAGATGGCACAGGACTCAGCAACATTTTGTTCTGTTATACACAAGGTCATCATAAATCAGAGTTGAGCTCTTAGCAACTAACAAAAATAACAACAACAACAATTTTGAAGGAGTGGGAAAGCGCCATCTTCCCCGTGTCTGGAAAGGGAGGAGACCCAAATATATTGGTGAATACAAGTAATGCCTACCACAAACACTTCTTAAAAATAGCATTCATGTTGGGAAGATAATTTTAATCCCTAAAAGGTCATCTCCCTCGCTCTTCTTGTTCTCCCTCAGATTCCTATTCCGAACACATAACTGTATTCAGCTTAAGTACACATTTCAGGAAGACTTAAGTGCATTTTTCTGTGATAAACCCATCATTTCCAGAAATATCCTAATTAGAAGTCCCATGTTTGATTCTTCTTATGGAAAGTTTTAATAGCGTCAGTGAAGTTGAAACTGGTTCGGAGTAAATAGACTGCTTTAGAACAGAGAAGGATTTAGAATTCTGCAATAATATGTCTTTCTGAGGACCTGCAGGAATCTATATTGTTGAAATATGAGTTTGATTTAATATGTTAGTCAATATGGCCTCTGGCTGTTCCATCAGTATCACCATTCTGTCTGTTTCCACTGCTGTAGCCCTGGTGACAACCCATAGCATCACTTCCCGTACCAATTAATCGCCTCTTGAGGGTCTCCTCCCCTCCCCAGGCCCCATCCAACCCATCCCCCATGCTGAGGCCATAGGCCTAATCTTCATACTCATCTATATTCAATTTTAAATATTAGGCACTGTCTGTAGCATGGTCTCCTTGTTTCCTAAGTGTGTTTTGTCTCCCTATCAAGACTGAATCTTCTGGAGATTAGAGCCATGTTCTATATTGTTGCCCACTTTCTCTCACCCTGTCCCCTCCCTCCTCCAGCACCTGGTCCTGAACACTGTGTATTCACAGTGAACTCAATAAATACTTGTTGAATTGATTTCTCTAAACCACACTAATTATCCATTCCGCTCAAGTCCCCGCGTCTATGTAGAATGATGGATTTCCAGACACCAGGACTGAGGGTCAATTCAAATCTCTCGAGGGCCTATTGGAGGTACAGTTACACACCACCTTCCCCTTTCCACACTGGGAAATAGAGGCCACAGGAGCTCGCTGCCCAGGATTTCCAGGCAGCTGCCCTGCGTTTTATGCCACCCCTGGAACGAGTCTTCGTGGCAGCCATGAAAATAAGCCCACTTTTTTCTAAATTCTGTCAACAAAAGGGCCAATGAATGTCGAGTTAATGAGTCATTGAAAGTCCACTGCATCCTGTTTCTGACTTCTCGAAGGAAGTAGACCCCAACATTTCCGAGAACACGCTTAGCAATTTCTCCACTAGGCTCTCTTTTACAGAGGTTTACAAGAGTGACAGTGTCTCCAGGATCATAAGACTTAGATCCTCGAGCACATTCCGCTATGTGATATTTAAGTCTTGTCGTGGTGTGTTTCTAGCTGGGAGTGAAAATGGTGACTGTGCCGCAGTCACGTGGTTTTCTCCTTTTGCTTGTTCTAACGTAATGTGATCAGACAGATATATACGAGAGAGATTGATGACACAACAGGAGAAGACACTTTGACTTGTTCGGATCAATTTTAATACTCCATCAAGTAAATTGGCAAAAACGCAGTGCCATATGTCCTGAGAGCACAAAAGTGATAAGAAAAACGGCACAAGCCATAGCACATGCAATGCTGCTCCCGATAAGTGTTCCATGAATCATTGTGTGCTGCAGGGAGAAGCAGCAGCTTCTAAGAAGATACCAGAATCTATCTACTGTTGGGTAATTTCACACAAATCGTCCCACCTGATTAAGGCATATTCTTTACACTGGACTTTTCAGAATTACTTGTAATGCTACGGACTGGGAGTTCCAAATTCTCATTTTTTCACGGTAAAATTTGAGGCAGGATGTCATCTGAGTAATTTAAATGAGACAGGAAATTTTGGGGGGAGCTGATAAAGAGATTCCATTGGCTAAATATCTCTCAAACATAACCTGGTTGCACAAGCTTGCATATCTTACTGCTATTTTTAATAAAGTCACTAAAATCATGGCGATATACAGCAACAAGGTCACTGGGTTTATAACTGTAGAATGCATCAGAGATGAAGCTGAAATGAGGGTGGAATCAATATGAAAAACAAAATTATATTTGCTGGTTTGAAACTGAATACACCTCTACTGAACACAAGAACTAAGTTATACGAAATTTTGTTAAAGGACGTGATTAAAATACCCTAATATTAAAGGTTAGGAGTCCCTGGGTGGCACAGTTAACACGTTTAGCTGCTAACCAAAAGATTGGAGGCTCAAATCTACCCAGAGGCTCCTTGGAAGAAAGTTAACGCAGATTAACTTCTGAAAAACCAGCCATGAAAACCCTATGGAGCACAGTTCCGTCCTCACCGTGCATCTGGAGTCATCTCAATGGCAGCTGGTTAAAATTAAAAGTCACACACAATAGAAATGTATTTTCTTCCAAATAGTAGAGATTTATATTGTCTGACCATAAACCCAATTAGCTCTTTGTGGATTCTATTCACAATACTATGCCTTCAAAACAAAACCTAGAACTCGATTGGCTAACATAAGATTGAAACTACTACACATCACCTCTGATTTAAAGTTATTGTGTTCATCAAAACAACCTCACTTTTGACCTATACTTCATCATAAATAAAACCAGAAAAGAAACCCGTTCCCCTCGAATCGATTCCAACTCATAGCGACCCTATAGGACAGAATAGAACTGCCCATAGGGTTTCCAAGGAGCAGCCGGAAGATTTGAACTGTTGACTTTTTTTTAGCAGCTGTAGCTCTTAACCACTGCGCCACCAGGGCTTCTCATCATAAATAAGTGGTATACATTTGAAGTAAAATGCTTAAACAGTAGAATGTCAGGGGTTCTGAACACGATTTTAGATTTTATAAAAAGCATTTATGGTAGCAAATAATGTTTGGAAAGCCCTGAAATAGATTTGAGTTATGAAATCTTTGGAGTTTGGGTTCTCTATTTCACTACTGGGGCGCTGTTTTCTAGGTAAATAATTGTCGTTTAGCAATAGATCTTCAGATTTTAAAACTGCATGATAAAATGATATCTATGATTCACGTAACAGTTTACATTTTCTAGGACACTTTCAGGAGCCCTGGTGGCACAATGGTTGTTAAGTGCTCAGCTGCTATCTAAAAGGTTGCTGGTTCTCTCTGTGGGAGAAACAACCTGGCAATCTACTCCCATAAAGACTACAGCCTAGGAAACCCCACAGGGCAGTTCTATTCTTGTCCTCTGGGGTTGTTTTGAGTCAGAATAGACTCGATGGCACACAACAACAGGATATTTGCATATTTATTTTCTCCTATAACCCTCAGAACAATCCTATGGTACAGAAAGTATCTCCCAAATAGAAATCTCTCTCTCTTCTCTCTCATTCTTTTGGTCAGACAAGTGTCTGAACTCCCGCCACCACCCCTCCCTGGCCCAGTTTTGGGGGGGCACTCCTCATTTATTGGTCTCAGTAAGAAGCAGAGCCCACTTTCTGCTATATATGGGTGGAATACCAGATACTTGCTTGCCAGTCTTCCTTGCAGTTACAGCTTTGACACGGGAGCTAATGAAGCCAAGCGGCAGACACTGTAGCGAGTGCAGAGAGTCCTGCCTGGCAGGGCTAGTAGGTGCAGCAAGTCTGAGTTTCCAAGGCCACAGTGCCAGCAGGACTGTAGGCACTAGCATGGCATCTAGTGCTTGGTAAACCGGCAGCAGGATCCTAACCAGGCCAATCCTGCTACATCAACTGGGGGATTGTTCCTGACCCTGACCGTGTGGCCCCTCAGCCTGGTGGTCCAACTCCAGCTGTGAGCCTGTGAGCTACAGGATATCCTTTCAACAGATTTCGTTTCTGCTTCGCTAAGCCAGAGTCTATTTCTGTTGCTTGCACCTAAGATTCCTGATTGATACAAAAGTGGTGTTCCCGTTTTACTGCTGTTTTCAGTAGTAAACAGAAGAGAAGCCGGAGTTCTCCATCTAGCTCTTCCTACACCTCACTGCTGAAGTCTATATTCCATACCTTGCTCCCGCTTTAGCCACTGGATCAAGAGCATTTTACTTCAGTATGGGTAGTGATTCTGCCTGCATTAACACACTTACCAACAAGGAGAAATATGTGGCTGGACCGAGCAGACCAGAACTCTAAAATTCCCCCACAGTTAGGTTAGCTGTGGCCCCACAGATTTTCCCTAATCGACCTCTTACCACAATCCCATGGCATAACCCAGTTGCCATTGAGTTGATCCAACCCATGGTGAACCCATGTGTGTCAGAGTAGATTTGTGTTCCCTAAGTTGTTCAATGTCTCTTTTTTTTTGGAGGTAGATTGCCAGGCCTTTCTTCCAAGGTGCTTCTGGGGGACTTGAACCTCCAAACTTTCAGTTAGCATCTAAGCTCATTAACTATTTGTACCACCCAGGGCCTCTGTCCCATAGCAGACAATAAATGGTCAGAAGACTTACATGTTAGTCAAGGAGCTGTAGGCTCTGCCATAAAAGTTGTGTCTGGGCAGGGGCTTGAAGGTAAGCCTGCAAGGGTCAGACATGTACATTTGTTGTGTCCAGATCTGGCAGCCTTCTAGGGCCAGGTGAATAGTGGCAATGTACCATAAGGCCAAAGATTTGTGTTTATTTCAGAGCAGATGGTCAGAAACCAGTAGATTTGGGGAGGAAGAACAGGGACAAATGGAGGGTGGACGATGATAACTGAGTCAACGGGCTCCCTGACTTTTGTATGGAATCACTCACTGAGGGCTGCAGCCTGGGCATAGTGAGGAAAGGAGAAATGAGGAGCCTTGTTCTCTTTCCTTCAGCTCTGGAGTGTGTCCCCATGAATTAAAGCACGCAGAGATAAAGGAGGGAGACCACTGTGGAACCCACTCAATGCCAGTCACACTGTTGTGGTTTCTCTTGGTATGAGACCCATCAAAGGGTTTTTCTACCCAGAATCGGGGAAGCTACATGGCCTCTTGCACAAATAAACAGTGGCAGGAATTTCTAAATGGCTAATATGAGCATCGCCTGAGTGTGGCCAGAGTTGGTCAGTGAGGGTCACTGAGCTGAGCATCACTGACCTCTCACACTCAATCCACTGGCTTCCTCACTGAATAAAGTGGAAGGAAGACCAGAACCAGAAGGCAAGGATCTGCTGCTATCATCTTGCAGTGTCACATCAGCACCTGATGTGGGCAAGAAGCCCTGGTGGCATAGTGGTTAAGAGCTTGGCTGTTAACTAAAAGGTTGGCAGTTTGAATCTACCAGCTGCTCCCTGGAAACCCTGTGGAACATTTCTATTCTGTCCTATAAGGTCTCTGTGAGATGGAATCGACTGAACAGCAACAGATTTGGTTTGTAACATGGGCAAAGGAGAAACGGGTCCAGTTTTAGCATCACAAATCAAGGCCAAGAAGAGTGAACTTGTTGCTGAAGGACAATCAGTTGACAACTGGTACACCCACCCTTCATTGTCCTGGTATTTCTGAGTTTGAAGCCTCTTTACCAATTTCAAGAGTATGAATCTTTTGTTTCCTGGTGGGATGGGGGAAGGGAACGAGGGTCTGACTAGTTATACAGACTGTGAATTGATGCTTCTTTTTGAGCCCCACCCCTTGTTCCTGACTTCTGAGGTTTTTGGTACCTGTAATCCCTGAGCTTCTTTGGGGCTCACTTGAGCAAATTGGCTTCTCATTATTGTATCCCCCATTGCACACGGAGGTTTTGGCTTCCTTCATACTGCTACATCATTTACCACTTGCCTGTTCACCTTATGGCTTCTAAGGTCTTATTGACATCTCTCTTCTGGTGTCATCTTTTCTCCGGCATTCTTTGTTCTTGCGGGTCTATGCCTTTAAAAAAAAAACTCATTTATTCTTATTTTATTGCTGTTTCAAGGGCAGCAAAAGATAAATATGTACTTCAATTCCGCATGTTTAACCTACCCATCTTTTACTGAAAGTTTAAATATTTATTCATTAACTAAAATAAAGAAAACGAGTTAGATGAGGCAGCGATTAAAAACAAATAATGTTAGTTTGGAAGGTATTTAAATTGGGTCTATGGGTATATACTTGTTTAAAATTTGCTCTATAACTCTTTGGCAATTATTGGCCCCAGAAACACAAGCATCAAAATGAACTTATGGTATTTGTTGAAAACGCAGATTCTTAAACCCACCCTAGCTTTCCTGCATCAGACTCTGGGATTGGGCCAAGTAATCTGCATTTTAAACACATATCTCAGATGATTAAAAACTGCAAAGTTTGAGAATCACTGTTCCCTTGTGTATAATTAATGAATGGTAGAATATTTTGATTTGACATTTTGATGAAAAGCTACATTTTGCCAGGAAAAAAAAATAAAAATAAAAATGACTCTCAAATATGTAATATCTTGTTGTCTTTGTTGCTTTTGTTAACCCATATATAACTGGTTAAGCCTAGCTGGTTGACTTATACAGGCATGAATGAGAGTACCACCATTCACCTTTTGATTGCTACCTGATAAGGAAAAGAGCATAAGAATTCATAAAATTCTATGTATCAATTCTACAGATTCAGACACATGAAAGTGACACAGACGTCACTCCCGTCATTAGACTGTGGATAAGAATGAATGCGTGTTCCAAGGCCTTCATGAGTAAAACAATTATGCAAAGTGAAACCCTACATTTGTCTTTTGTTCCATTCCTAACCTCTCGCTGATTGTAAAGAGGGGAAACCAGCCTTTGGCAGTTCCAGGAAGGCCTGCTGCAGGTAACCAGCAACCTCCCAACTCTACCTGCCAGGCCTTAGCTGCACAGTGGGAGGTTTTCCTGTGTAGCAAGATATTTTGTACTCAAGGTTATTGCTTTTCATTAACTTAATTTCTTTGGAAATAGTAACAATATTTTTTGTTTACCAAAGTAATATATGCTAGTTGAAAAAAAAAATTAGAAAACCAAGAAAAATCGAGAAAAAAATAAAATTTACCCTAATCCCAGAGATAAAACTAAAATCAAACCCATTGCCGTCTAGTAGATTCTGACTCATAGCGATCCTATAGGACAGAGTAGAGCTGCCCATAGGGTTTCCAAGGCTGTAATCTTGACAGCTTCAATTTGCATTCGGTTGGATTACCTTTGGACTAGGCATAAATATGGATATCTTCCAGTTGGTTGGCCAGGTAACTGTCTTCCAAATTTCTTGGGAGTGAGCACTTCCAGTGCTGCATCTATTTATTGAAACATCTCAAGTGTTATTCCTTCAGTTCCTGGAGCCTTGTTTTTTTTTCCAATGTTTTCAGTGCAGCTTGGACTTCTTCCTTTGAATTACGGTGTTGGTAAAGAACACTGAATATACCATGGATTGCCAAGAGAATGAATAATCTGTCTTGGAAGAAGTACAGCCAGAATGCTCCTTAGAAGTGAGAATGGTGAGACTTCGTCTCACATGCTTTGGACATGTTATCAGGAGGGACCAGTCCCTGGAGAAGGATATCACGCTTGGTAAAGTAGAGGGTCAGGAAAAAAGAGGAAGACTCTTAATGAGATGGATTGACACAGTGGCTGCAAAAATGGGCACAAGCATAACAAGGAACGTGAGGATGGCACAGGACCAGGCAGTGTCTCACTCTGTTATACATAGGGTCGCTTTGAGTCGGGACCAACTTGACAGCATCCAACAACAACAATCTTTAAGGAAGCAGACTGTCACGCCTTTCTCCTGCAGAGTGGCTGGTGGGTTTGAACTGCAGACCTTTTGGTTAGCAGTTGTGTGCTTAGCCACTATGCCACCTGGGCTCCTAATTCCAGAGATAACTAGTGTCAGTGTGCTAGCATATTCCTTCCTAGCCTTTTTTCTGCACTTATTTATTTTATATAGTTGAGATAAGGCCTTTTAGCTAGTGAGGTACCCTGCTTTTTTTTTACTTTATCATTTTATTACCATGTCTCCACATAATTAAAATTCATTATAAACACTTCTCAAGGTTGTACTGTGTAACATCTTATTGAATAGCTCTACATCCATTTAAACATTGTCCAATTGTTGGACGCTTAAATGGTTTTGCAACTTTTTTTCTGTTACAAGTAACAGTATGATATACAGAGTTCTATATAAATTTTATATATATATATAAATTTGGCCCACATTTCTAGTTTTTTCTTAAGCATAGATTCCTAATGGCTGTGAATATATTAAACCTCTAGATGGAAGTTGTCACACTCTTTTCCAGAAAAGTTATCTCAGTATCTGAGAATGCTCATCTCACTACAGCTTCAACAGCCCTGAATATTATCAATGTTTCTTTCTTTTTTGATACAAATAATACATGCGTATTGTTTAGAAACAAATGGTATCCAAAGACTTGAAATAAAAAATACCAGTCCCCTGACCCACTGTGCTCTAACCTCTTGTCCACAGTCCCGAGGCAACCACTCTTAAATTTTTTAGCTATTGTTTTAGGTACTCATCCCTAATGATACTTTTATTCAACAACTTCGACATTTTAGACATTACCTATTTACTTACTGCTGCAACAAATTAGGATTTAGCTCCTACCAACTTCTCCCCAACACACACAAACTTTCCCTTACCAAACCCTCCCAATAAAGTTATATGGCTGTGTTTAGGTAAACCAGTAATGAATCAGTAACTCAGTACTAATTAATATAATATAATAATGTCTTACTATATCATAATTACCATTGGCATAATAAATTGTTAAAACTGCATAAATATGACTCAACACAGAACCAAGCTGTATATGAATATTACGTTTCCTTTCCCATCTCTTTTTGTTTTGGCTGGCATTTTGAGGTGTCTTTCTTTTCTCCTTGCATTTTCTTCTACCATTGTTCACTTTTTTAAAAATGCACCCTTATATCGAGTGTTCTATTGAGTCCCCCATTTTCTGGAAGATCTCCCTGCCAAAGCCCTTCATTTTCTTGCTTCAAGGCGGACTAGGAATCAGATTGTTCTCTAAACAGATTTTTAATTAATCCTCTGGTTCTTAGTGCTATGACTCTCCTTGTACTTTTTGGGGTCTGGAGTTTCTGAGTCCAGGGGTGCTGCAGAGCCACCCAGCTACCTTCCCTTCTGCTTCCTACAGTGGCTTTGTGGGCACATTAAGCTGTGACTTCTTCCCATCTGCTTCATCAGATACCACTCTTCAAGATAGCCCCTATCCCAGTGGCTCTCAACTGGGGGCAAATTTGGCAATATCTGCAAACATTTTCGGTGTTGCAATTGGGGAGTGCGGGCCGGTACTGGTGTCCAGTGGGTAGAGGTCAGGAATGCTGCTAAATATCTACAATGAACAGGACAGCCCCACACAAAGAATTATCTGCCCCAAAGTGTCAATAGTGCAGAGATTAAGAAATCTTGCCCTATTCCAGTCTCTTCATTGTAATGGATCTTTAAAAATGATTTTCTTCCTCTTTTTTTTTTTATTCTTTGAATAATTTATTTTGTTTATTTTGTTGTTGTTGAAAATGTACACAGCAAAACATACACCAATTCAACAATTTCTACATGTACAATTCAGTGACATTGATTTTGTTCTTCAAGTTGTGCAACCATCCTCATCCTCTTTTTCCGAGTTATTCTTCCACCAGTAACATGAATTCACAGCCTCCTGAGTTTCTCCTCTAACCTTTCGAGTGGTGGTCGATTTGATCCCATATAGATGGTTCTTTAAAAGAGCACAACGCTCAAGGCAGACATTCTTTACTAATTAAGCTAAATTATTCTTTGCTTTAAAGAAGATTTCAGGGGATATTTTTGGTTTAAGGTTTAAAGATTATTGCAGGGTGGTAGTTTCAGGGATTGATTCAGCCTCTATGGTTCCAGAAAATCTGGATCCACGAGAGTTTGAAATTGCTGTGTTTCCACCTCCCACCCCTCCCACCCCTCCCACCCCTCCCACCCTTCTCACCCCTGCATTTTGATCAGGATTTTTCTAGAAAATCTTTGACCAAAATGTTCAGTAATGGTAGCCAGGTGCCATCTAGTTCTTCTGGTCTCATGACAGAGAAGGCAATTGTTTATGGAGGCAATTAGCCACACATTCTACTTCCTTCTCCTACTCCTGACTCTCCTTCCTCTGATGCTCCAAGTGAATGGAGACCAATTGTTGTACCATGGATGGCTGCTCGCAAGCTTTTAAGACCCCAAACATTATGCAATAAACTGGGAGTTAGAACAGAATCACTTAAAACGATATTAGGCTGATTAACTGGGATGTCCCATGAAACCATGATGTAATGGACTTTTGTGGGCATTATTCCATTACTAATCCCTTTTATTTACCATTTTAGTGGTATCTCAAGAGGGAAGGGGGTTCAACATATATATTCAAACTGACACCTTTACATCATTCAACTCTTGAAAATTCAGTTTCTTCATTCGGAAAATAGGATTGATACTTAGGATTAAAGAAGATTATGTACGAACAGGGCTCAAAGCATAACAATTTTCAGAGCTAGTCAGAAGTCATAAACTATTATTTTTTTCTTATAATTCAGCAGATAAAAAAATACTATCTTGTTTAAATTTACATTTCTTTGTACTGGTAAAACCGAAGTTTATTTTCATATGTTTATCTTGCAATTTACATTCATTCTGCTATGATTTGTTTGCTTAAATCCTTTATTAAAATTCATTGATGTTATACGTTTATTATAACTCAAATCCTCTAGCCCCACTAGCTTGTGACAGCAAAATAAAGTTACTTTGCCTTAATACCCAAATTACCCCCTCTCCCTGCATCCAAATTAATAAGAAATTCACTGTATTCCCAGGTATTACCCATCCCAAGTATTGCCGTGATGCCCCTGAGTTATTTAAATACCTGTCCTCATCACCAGCTGCCCCCTGCTGGGAGAACAGGGATTTGCATTCATTCTACACTAGAGTCTACACTCTTGGGCCATTTGCTGGCCCCACCTATTGGTCTCACATGCCTCCTGTGCTGCCATTTCACCTCTGGTGGTGAACGCTGGTGAGGATAACCATGTGGAAGCCCTAGCAGACCTAGCGGAGCCAGCTGGGCAACCTCCTCTAACTCTCCCAGGACCTTTTTGTTTCTACTGCCTCTGGTGCTAGAATTGGCCAACTCTCCCAAATGGGAGAACAATCGATCCACAAGATAGGATGAAGGACAGCCCTTCTGTCACTATTCAGGTCAATTAGGATCGTCCGACAACAGAACTACCAACATTCCAGGTGATACAGCTCTTTAGTGATATATGTATGCTTTGTGGTTTTTATATACAGCATTTATCGAGCACTTACCATGTGCTTGCTGGAGCGGCACTACGAGGTGATAGCAGCAGAAAGGCACCTTTTTGAAAATAATTATTTAAGTAGTTTACTCTCTCTTTTTGTCTTGTCCACATGTAAATGTTAATGAGATCTTCAAGCATTGAGCAGAGGCATGGAGGAGGCCCTGACAGAAGCAGTTGAGAGAAGCCAGCTAGGCTGGCAGAAAGGCTGTGGCATCAGAACTGAAGGAAACTGCACCGTAGCCCCATGTGGTGTGGTGCCCTTCATAGAGATTGCTGAATCACCGTCTACGGTACAGCCACATATGTGTTAATTCTGTGCTCTAAAGAATGAGTTGACCTCTTGTCTTGCTCTTTAGACATTAAGGTTCTTAAGAGCTGAGATTGTTCTTTTAAGCCTCTTTTGGTCACCTGCTCCCATTCTACCCCTAGCAAACAGTAGGTGCTTAATAAAGCAATGTCCGTTGACTACCTTAAAGCCTGGATAAAAGAGCCATTGCCTTAAATGAAGGAGAAATGGGAACACACTGCCTCATCCCCTCTGCCTATGCCTTCCTCATCTCCTCACAGCTGGTGCACCCATATTGCCACCCACCAGCCCCGTTTTGTTTTGCCCTGGCTCCTCAGCCCAATTCCTGACTGAGATTTCTCTGTGTCAAAAAACTCAGTACTCTCTGTTTACCTCCTGAGCAAAGGGCCACAGACTTATTCACTTTCTCAGACCTCATCTCAGAAGCTGGAATTGGCTCCTGTGTTCTTCCCTACCTTCTCCCCTATGTTCTCCCCAAGAATTCTTGACTGCATGTCGGCAGCCCAGGGGTCCAGTTCTCCCTGCTCCATGCTGAGGCCAGGCCTGAGCTCTGACTGCTCATGAGGAGAAAGTGTCACCCCACACCTATCCACCTGTCCACCTCCTTACCCTATAAAAGCTCAGAGAACAGGACTACTCTATAGTCTTGGAACTTGGGTCTTAGATCTGATTGGCTATGTCTTCTGGTTCCCTGACTCCCGTCCAGAAGCAACGCATAGCCTGGGGATCCTTAGTGCCCTATTCTGCTGTTGCCCCCCTACTCCCTGGGCTTGGGTTCTTGTCTCGTTGTTCAAGCCTGTATTAATCTGGATGTCACCTACCTGCATTAGTTTCCTAGGGCTGCCATAATGAAGTACCATAAATTGGGTGGCTTATAAGAACAGACATTTATTGTCTCACAGTTCTAGAGACTAGGAGTCTGAAATCAGGGTGTCAGCTGTGTTGATACCTTCTGAGGGCTCTGAAGGAGTATCTGTTCTGTGTCTCTCTCCTAATGTCTCAGGCTGGGTTCTCTAGAAGTAAAACCACTAAAACATATAAACATATATAGAGAGAGAGATTTATATCAAGGAAATGGCTCATGCAGTTGTAGAGGGTGGAATGTCCCTAATCCGTGAGTCAGAATAGAGGTTTCTCCTGATTCACGTAGCCACAGGGGCTGGCAAACCCAAGATTAGCAGACCAGATAGCAGGGCTCTTGCTTACAGGCTGCAAAGATCTATGAATCCCAAGATCGGCAGGCAAGACCGCAGGTAAGCTGCTAGCTCAAGTCCCAAGAACTGGAAGTCAGATGATCAGGAGCCAGCTGCAGGATCCAGAGGGAGAAAAAGCCCATGAACCCTGCCAGAATGCCCACCCATATCTGATGCAGGCCACATGCTCAAGGAAACTCTCTTTCAACTGATTGGCTATTCACAGCAGATCCCAACATAGAGGTGATCATATATCAAATCTCCTCATGGAAGTGATCACAACACTATACGACTGCCAAACCACTGAGAATCATGGTCCAGCCAAGCTGACATACAACCTTAACCTTTACACCTAGTTTCCGGTGATGGCTAGAGATCCTTATAGTTCATGGCTTGTAGATGCTGAAGTCTCTGCCCTTGTCGTCACATGGCGGTCTTCCCCCTGTGTCTTTTCTCTTTTATAAAAATACTACTCAGATTGGATTAGGACCTGCCCAGTCTGACCTCACTGATAACACCTACAAACTCCTTATTTCCAACCAAGGTGATATTCACAGATAACAGGGGTTAGAACTTCAACGTATTTTTTCTGGGGGCACAACTTGATCTATAACACTGCTCATCAACCTGATCCATGAAGACTGACAACTGAAGTATCCTCTGGTCTAACTGTCCTTTCTTCCTGATTAGAGTCTAACTATCCTGAGTTTAACTATTTCTAGATTTTGCCTGAACGCAAGCATTCTTCAGGCACTGGGACTTACCCCTGCATCGTCCTCCTCTGCAGCCAGGTCACTCCCGCACCCTAGTTCCAGTCCTGACCTCTTTTCTGCTGTCCCGTCCTCCTCTAATCACCCCTCCTGACTGAGCCACAAGTTCAGACGTGGATGATAATTCACTAAAGGAGATTCTCAATGGCTGAATAACCAGGCCCAGAGTCTATTAATTATAGACTACTGTGTGAATTCCAGATTGGGACTGGAGGGACTGAGTCTCCTTCACCTTTGTATCCTGAGTCCTTCACTCATCCACTGAACAGATTAATATTTATTTGATGAATGGGTTTACAAACAAACAAACAAGAGAACACAGGGAAGCTCCTCAGCAGAAGTCCACTGGCCCTCTCTCTCCTTGGCCTGCTCAGTTCAATGTTGTCATCAGTGAGTGGCTGCATTGTCTGAACATCCAAAAAATGGTGCTACAGAAGATATGATTATCACATTGCAAAAACAGAATTAATTCATACCATATTTCACAAATTCTAAGACGCTTATTTTTACATTTCTGCAATCAGATAATCATACAATCAACTGCATGCCATAGTTTACTTGGCAGAGTTTCTTTCTTTTTCACGGTAAATTAAAAAAAAAAAAAAGTATATCTTACAATTGAAGGAGTTTTTTTTATATCTGATGAAATATGGTCTATTGGCTGATGTAATCCAAATCAAAGGCTATCAGTGGGACAGAACAAATGAGTGACTCTAACAAGATGGAATTTCATGGTGATAAACAGTATAGTCCAGCACTTAGGTTCAAAAAATCAATTGCACAAGTACAAGATGAAGACAATTTGGCTTAAATTCAGTTCCTGTCACAATGGCAGGAATGGGTTTGAGTAGACTGCTAACGAAGAGTCAATAGCAATGTCTCTACCCGAAAAACTAACGCAATTGTAGGCTGCAATAATAGAAATACAGTGTCTCAACATTGGCAGAAATATCTCATTGTAATTTTCTGTGGTCAGGTCAAGTCTGAAATATTGTATCTATCGTTATGTTTTAAGAGTCACATTAACAAACTGAAACATATGCTTTTATTGAAATTGTGCCTCTGAATTAATATCTAGCTCTATCTCGAGAAAGAAGCCCTGGTGATGCAGTGGTTAAGCACCCAGCTGCTAACTGAAAGGTTGGGGTTCAAACCTATCAGCCTGCTCCAGATGTGGCAACCTACTTCTGTAAAGATCTACAGCTTTGGAAACCTTGTGAGGAAGTCCTACTCTGTCCTATAGGGGTCACTGTGAGTCGGGATCAACTAGCCTGCAATGGGTTTGAGTTTGGGGATCTATATTGAGAGATGACTTTATAAAAAACAATTGGATAAAATGTGCTATTGAATTTATTGTACGTTGTTGGACACACTCGTCTTTAGGAGCACCTAGGGGGCATTTTCTGTCACTTCCAGATCCAGGAATATCTGTGCTTCCAGTTTGCTCTTGTAGACACCGAATCGTATAACTGCCCATGTTTCCCTTTTTGCTTTGGCCACTGTTAAGCTTAAAAGGCAAATGCAGGGCTTAAATTTAGCAAATTTTCGAGCTCTGTGTGGCTTGGGCTTATATACCATGCTTAGTTTGCATCAGTGTTTTCTACACCTATTTTCCCTTCACCAACATTTCCTTCATTACTTTGATAATCCTGCTGTATTATTTATGCCTTTGTAAGCTCCTTCCAATCTCTTTTGGAATGAAGTGGGGGTATGAATGAATAAAAACCAAAATAACCAAGTGAAAAATGGATACATATGCAGGGGAGTGCAACTGGGAAAGCAAGTGATCAGGAAAAAGTTCCCAGGAGATGTGGTTGCAAGAACTGGAAGTTTTGGGACAGCAGAAGGCATATTGGGAAATGAGAGCAATTCTAAAAATGTGTACAGGCCTATCATATTGGAAAGAGATTGCATTTATTCTGTGGAAGAGAGTAAAGGCAGTGGAAGTTAGAGGGAGAG
Source organism: Loxodonta africana (assembly GCF_030014295.1). Taxonomy (NCBI): domain Eukaryota; kingdom Metazoa; phylum Chordata; class Mammalia; order Proboscidea; family Elephantidae; genus Loxodonta; species Loxodonta africana. The sequence continues at coordinate 158,507,646 of NC_087344.1, read as the reverse complement.
AGATGTTTCTTCTTAATATAAAAGAAAACTTACTGTGAAAAAAAAATTTTTTTTTTTTTTTTGAAGCAGCCATCTAAAATACCCCACTGGTCTCACCCCTTCAGGAGCAAGGGAGAATGAAGAAAATTAAAGATACAAGGAAAACATAAGTCTAAAGGAGTAATGGACCACAACTATCATGGCCTCAACCAGACTGAGTTCAGCACAAATAGATGGTGCCCACTACCACCTCTGACTGCTCTGACAGGGATCACAATAGAAGGTCCCGGACAGAGATGGAGAAAAACGTAGAACAAAATTCTAACTCAAAAAGAAAGACCAGACTTACTGGCCTGACAGAGACTGGAGAAATCCCAAGAGTATGGCTCCCAGACACCCTTTTAGCTCAGTAATGAAGTCACTCCTGAGGTTCACCCTTCAGCCAAAGATTACACAGTCCAATAAAATGAAATGAGACTAAAGGGGCACACCAGCCCAAGGCCAAGGACTAGAAGGCAGAAGGGGACAAGGAAGCTGGTAATAGGGAACTCAAGGTAGAGAAGGGAGACTGTTGACATGTCATGGAGTTGGTAACCAATATCATAAAACAATATGTGTGCTAACTGTTTAATGAGAAACTAGTTTTTTTTTTTTTTCTGTAAACCTTCATCTAAACTACAATAAAAAAGAAAAAGAAAGAAAGAAAAGAAAACTTAATAACAATTAGAGCTGCCCAAAGTTAGAATGGATACATTGTGAAGTGATGTGTTTTGTTGTCGAGACCCTGTGGTTACCTGTCAAGGATGTGAAAGAAGGGGTTCTCCCATGATCTTAGAAACCCCTTTTACCTGTGACTCAACATTGTGTGAAATGGAAGTGGGGTGGGGGAAGGGGAAGGCACCTGCCAAGGTAAGGAAGGCTCAGCCAAGAAACCTGCCGTTGTGGATGGGATTCAGAGATCTAAGTGTCTGTAGGAAGAGAGAGGCCTCTTCCCAGGGAGGACTGTCTGCCTGCCCCTTCCCCCAAGGGGACCAGGACAGCCCAATGGAGTTATACTTCCAAGCACCACTACTCCTCCCTCCAAAATAGTACAGAGAGAAACCTGAAACACAAATACTGACTCTGAGACACATTAGCCTGCAACTGGCCTTCCTGCTCTCTTCTGTCTCACAAAGTCTCAAGCTGGGGACAAGAATGTGGCACCCTCAGCTCCCCAGGGGTCTTTTATATTCTCTTTTCTCTGCTCAAATTCCAACCTTCACTCTGATTGGCCAACAATTACCTCATTGTTTCCTCACTTGCTTAGAAAATCGCATCTGCCCTCTTCCCTCCTTTTCCAATTCCTCTTACTTCAAAATGACAGAGAATATTCCCTTTGCTGTGCCTTCCTCCCCTTGAGTTCACAGTTCCCCACTGTCCTCGACCCCTGTCCCAGGGCATTCAGACAAGTCTTTCCTGACTTCATTAGCCATGCAGATTTATGCAGCTTTGCCTGGCAGCAGTCTCCTACCATCTTCCCTGCTGCGGAAAAATTCAGTGCTTCCCTTTCCCTCAACTCTGGTGGGGGCAGTTGGGTGTGGTAACCCAGGGCACGCCTGTGGACAGATGGAATGGGTGGAAGGGACAGGAAAGCCTACAGCCCCAGGGACCCAACTGCTGAGTGATTTCTAGAATAGTAGGAGGGGGAAGAATGAGATAGCTCCACCAGCTGAGGCTAAAAAAAGACCTGGTCTCATCCAAATGTTCCATAGACGCGACTGCCTTTCTCCCTTCTCCATTCCTACCATCTCCGCAAAACAGCCAAACTGCAAATCATAGAGGCACTGTGAGGCTTCTTCCTCCATCAAGGCCACTCAGGATGTTCATTTTAATTTGATTTTGACAGACACAAAGGAGGGGAGGAGGAAGGAGCCCAAAGTGCGATCCGCCCTCCTCCCTTCACACATCTCTAAGGGTGGCCTCAGCCTGGCCAGCAGGATCTCAGAAGGCTGGAACGAATCCAAGGCCATAAACTTTGTTCCAAGTGCCGTTTGATAGTTTATGGTGAAGGGCAGACACGACTTCCTGGCCCTGGGCCTGCTTCTTCATTACAGAGCGTCCCTGCCTGTCACTCAGAACATTCATGGGCATGTAAAGCTGAATCACAAATGGTAAGCAGACATGGTTCATGTGCCCTGGGGTCTTTGCAAGCCCAGGTCCTTGCGTGCCCAGATCCTTGAGCACCCAAGTCCTTACACACCGAAGTCCTTATACGTCAAGGTCATTGTACACCAACGCCCTTGCTCACCGAGGTCCTTGCATACTCAGGTCCTTACATGCCATGGCCCATACAAGCTGGGTTTCTCACACACCAAGGTCCTTGCACACCAAACTGTCAGGCACAAAAAGAGAAGGCAAGGGTCACAGCACAGTCACATAAAGCCCCATCAGAGGTGGGCCATTAGTTTTGTCTATTGGGGAACAGCACTCAAATGAACTTTAAGAGCAGACTTGTAGGGAAAAAAAAAAAACACAAAATAAGCTGCTCAAAGAAGTCATATGGACTGCACTGTGAATCACTTGCCAGTTGTACTTTATGGAGCTTATTTTATGATTTAAAATACTGTACTATGCATAGGAGGTATGTTACCTTCTCCTTATTTGTATGTTTACCATATACTTTGATATTTGAAATGTTACGTACTGGAAAGGCCACTTATATTTCTAGAACAGATTGGATTTTATGCAACCTTTTTCCCTTGAATTAATAGCAATAAAAAAAAATGAGGCAGGTGTTTGTGGTTGTGAATGGATTAATTGTACGCAAATGTAACTCCAATGCATGAGCTTCGCCATCATTTATCCAAATAAAAATGTCACATTTCTATTTAAAAGCAAATTATAGAACCTATCGTAATCCGGTTTGACTATAGGAAACTTGCCCCGCTCCACCCAAGTTCTCATCCCCATGTACTCCTGAGAATCCCCTGGGAACTCTCACCTGGTTGACACTAGGCTGTCTTAGCCAGCCCCTGCCTCAGCCGCTGCTTGTTCTACTGCCAGACCCTCAACCAACCTCGGACAACTGCTTTCTCCTGACCCGTTCTTTCTAGAGTCGGCATAGGCCCTTCCCTCAATTCTCCACAGCGAAAGCAGAAACCGGACTGTAACATTTAACAAGACTTTCACCAAAAGCTTAAGTTAAGGTATTACAGCGCATACACAAAAAGAACATCACTTCCATGTTAGGTATGGGGGGTCCCAGAATCCACAGATTGGATGGCACACTGAGCACCTCCTAGCCTGCTTCACTCAAAAAGAAGCCAATCTTGCCTCCCATCTAAACTTGGAAATTATTTACAACCCACCGAAGTCCTGGTAGCCAAGCGGTTAAGTGTTCTGCTGCTAGCCAAAAGGTTGGCAGTTCAAATCTACCAGCTGCTCTTTGGAAGCCCCATGGGGCACTTCTACTTTGTCCTTTAGGGTTGCTATGAGTCGGAATCGACTCGACAGCAACAGATTTAGTTTTTGGTTTTGAAGCCCTTCACCACCATCCTTCACAAAGATTCGAGCTCTACTTCTTAAGGCCCAGAGAAAGAAAATTGCAACTCCCCTCATCCCATCTTCGTCCTCATTTCCTGTCTCAGGCATTACCGCTTCCCAGAATGATTGACAATGGATGGGTTCACTCCTCTCAAGACCATAAGGATGACTCACCCAGCATCCTGGCCTCTGAGCGCCTTGGTCTGCTCACCTCCAACTTGGCAATAAAAAGAACGAATTACTGTTGCATGCTACAATATGGATGAATTTTGAAATTATTATGCCAAGTAAAAGAAGCCAGTCACAAAAAACCATATATAGTATGATTCCACTTACAAGAAATGTTCAGAATAGGCAAATCTAAACAGACAGTTATATTGACTATGCAAAGACATTTGACTGTGTGGATCATAACAAATTATGGATAACATAGCAAAGAATAGGAGTTCCAGAACACTTCACTGTGCTCATGAGCAACCTGTACATAGACCAAGAGGCAGTTGTTCAAATAGGACAAGAGGATACTGCATGGTTTAAAATCAGGAAAGGCGTGAGTCAGGGGTGCATCCTTTCACCGTATCTATTCAATCTCTATGCTGAGTAAATAATCTGAGAAGCTGGACTATATACTATATAAAGAAGAGCAAGGCATCAGGATTGAAGGAAGGCTCATTAACGACCTTCAATACGCAGACGTCACAAGCTTCCTTGCTGAAAGTGAAGAGGACTTGAAGCACTTACTGCTGAAGATCAAAGACTACAGCCTTTAGTATGAAATACACCTCAACATAAAGAAAATAAAAATCCTCACAACTAGACCAATAAGCAACACCCTGCTAAATGGAGAAAATTGAAATCTTCAAGGATTTTACTTGGACCCACAATCAATGCCCATGGAAGCAGCAGTCAAGAAATCAAATGACAGATTGGACAAATTTGCTGCAAAGGGCCTCTTTAACCTGTTAAAAAGCAAAGTTGTCACTTTGAAGACTAAGGTGTGCCTGACCCAAGCCATGGTATTTTCAATACCCTAAAATGTGTGCAAAAGCTGGACAATGAATAAGGAAGACCAAAGAAGAATTGTGATGCCTTTGAATTATGGTGTTGGCGATGAACAGTGAATATACCATGGACTGCCAGAAGAACAAACAAACCTGTCTTGCAAGAAGTACAGCCAGAATGCTCCTTAGAAGGGAGATGGCAAGACTTCATCTTAGGTACCTTGGACATGTTATCAGGAGGGACCAGTCCCTGGAGAAGGACATCGTGCTTGGCAACGTAAAGGTCAGTGAAAAAGAGGAAGACACTCAATAAAATGGATTGATACAGTGGCTGCAACAATGGGCTCAAAGACTGCAACAATTGTGAGGATGGTGCAGGACTGGGCTGTGCCTTGTTCTGTCATACATAGGATCACTATGAGTCAGAGCTGACTCGGATGGCACCTTACAACAACAATAGAGACAGAAAGTAGATTAGCGAGTGCCTAGGATTGAGGGAGTTGGAGGAGAATGGGGAGTGGCTGCAAATGGGTATGGGCTTTTTTGGGGGAAGATGAAAATATTCTAAAATGGATTGTGGTGATGGTTGCACAACTCTCTGAATTTATGAAAACCACTGAACTGTACACTTTAAATGAGTGAATTATATGGTATATGAATTGTATCTCAATAAAGCTGTTATAAAAAAGAAAAAATACCTCCAAGCCCTCATTTCCTTGCAGTCTACTGCCCCATTCTTTGTTCGCCTTCATAGCAAAATTTTTTGGACTTTTACCCACTCTCTCTAACTCTACAAACAAACTCTACACCTTCCATTAATCAATTATATTGTTAAATTACTATTTCACGGCCCCGAGTGCAAGGAGTTGGGTTATTTATACTCCTTAACTTGGGACTATCGTCTTCAGGGTGAACAAGGCCCCTCTTGTTTTGTTTTGTTTCTTTCCCTTCGTTTCTAACCCCAACTCTCTTTCCCTCCCTCACCACATAGACGCATGCTCAAATATGTTCTACGGAAGTCCTTGAACGTGTATTGTTTTTGAAAAAACTATAGCGTTGCTTGGTGTTGGTGTGTTTTTAATGTGCAGAAGTGGTACAGTGCTCTATCATTTTCACCTAGGCTCAGTGAAGCACGGTGGTAAGTGCGTGGGCTAGAATCACATCTCTGGACCATTGGTGACTTTAAGCAAATTACTGAATCCTCTGTGTTCCAGTGCCATGTTTGTAAAATGAGGACTCATTCGACAAATATTCACAAATATTTATTGAGGGTCTTTCATGTGCCAGGCACTATTTCACACTTTAGAAATAGAGACAAAAATCCCTGTCTAGAAAATATTCTAGAATTTCTGAGGATAAAAGAAATTAGAATATGGAAAATCCTATTTTGTGATGTTTTCTTTTTGATTTTTACTCAACATCGTATTTGAAATATCTAAGAATATTGTTGTATGAATCTCCAACTTTCTTATAATTGCATGTTGTAGTGAAGGGTTTGCATACACCACATTTTAATGGCTTATTCTCTAGTGATAGAAACTTGGGTTGGGTCAGTCTTCAGACTCAGAGACAAAAGCATTTAGAAAACAAAAGCAGAAATTTACGTGAGAAGAGTTGCAAAGGAGTCAGCCTTTAGAAGGATTGGCTTTTAAAATAAAAAACACAATAGGTATTTTTTTTAAACAATGTACAAAATTACAAATGCTACCAAGCTTTCATTCATCTTTTCATGTTGGAAAAACAGCATTTGGTTTCTAATGATTATCCTATTCAGGAAGGTCATCAGCAGTCTTCAGTCACTGCCATTGCAAAATTGTTTCCTTTAGTCAATCGGCTTCCAGGGTAAGGAGCCCTGGTGGTGCAAGGGCTAAGTAAGCACTAGGCTGCCAACCAGAAGGTTGATGGTTTGAACCCACCAGCAGCTCCTCAGAAGACCTGGTGATCTGCTCTCATAGAGATTACAGCCTAGATAACTCTATGGGACAGTTTTACTCTGCCACACGAGGTCACTAGGAGTCGAGAGCAGCTTAACAAGTGCTCTACAACAACAGACAAGGTATTCTCAAGGCTTTCATTTATTTTAGGGAACAGAATTAGATAACCCTGTCATTTCTTATTGTTACTGCTGTTGTTTATCTCAGGGTGCAAAATGTCCTGTCCCCCAGCTGTGGGATCTGATGTGCACACTCATAATGACATCTGGACAAAGAAGCAGTTTTGCTTCAACCTCAAAACCCATTGCTATCAAGTCAATTCCAACCCTATAGGTCAGAGTAGAACAAACCCACAGGGCTTCCAAGGAGTGGCTGGTGGATTCGAACTACTGATCTTTGGTTAGCAGCCATAGCTCTTAACCACTATACCACCAGAGTTTCCTTTGCTTCAACACAGCCCTCCAAATTCTTGACTCAATACAATAATGTACCCCCTCATGCATGTCCCTTGTGGGCCTGTTAGTGAGTTTTTCTGCAAAATTACTCAGAGCAGGAATGCTGGAACACAGAGTAAATGATACAGTAAATGGTACCCATTAAATAGTAGCAAAACATATAAGTTATCTAATGATAAATTTAAAAGGAACATAGAGCTAGCAGGACCAATATATTAGAATATATTACATAATAAAACCAAAAAAAAAACAAACCCAGTGCCATCAAGTTGATTCCGACTCATACCGACCCTATAGGACAGAGTAGAGCTGCCCCATAGAGTTTCCAAGGAGCGCCTGGCGGATTCAAACTGACATCCCTTTGGTTAGCAGCCGTGACACTTAACCACTACGCCACCAGGGTTTCCATAATACATAACATTAAATGGAATAAATGTTCCAAATAAAAGACAAAGATCGTCAGGCTGATTTTAAAAAGTGTTTGCAATAGATCAGCTAAACGTAAGCCTACAGAAAGTTTGAAACTAGGTAAATGGAAAAAATATATGCTATGTAAAAACTAACTAAAAGAAAGTTGGCATAACTATATTAAAATCACACAAAGTAGATGTTAAGGCAAAAAGCATACTGGCTATAAAGAGGTGCACTTTGAAATGATAAAAGATTTGATTCACAAGGAAGATATAAAAATTTTAATTTGCATGTACCAATAAAATAGCCTCAGAATCTATACAGCAAAATATGACAAATATAAAAGAAAAACAGACAAACCTAAAATAATAGTTGGAGATTTTAACACACTCCATCTCAGTAAATGATAAAGTAAGCAGATAAAAAAATAGCAAGTGTTTAGAATATATGAAAAAATGCTATCAACAAAATTGACCTAATTAACATACATAAAACATTGCGTCCAACATCTGCAGAATACACATCCTTTTAAATTACACATGAAATATTAAGAAAATTTGACTATATGTTTGACCATAAGACAAGTCTCAACAAAGTTCAATAAACTGAAATCTTGTGAAGTGCATTCTTGAGCCACGATGAAAGTTAGCTAAAAGTCAATAACAAAAATATTGCTAGAAGAATCCCCCAAATGTTTGAAAATTAAGCAATTTGCTTCTAAATAACTCATGAGTAAAAGGAGAAACCACACTGTAAAATATAAAGTATTTAAAAATAAATAATGATAAAAATACTACACATCAAAATTTGTAGGATGCATATATTAAAAAAATTATTAGAAAAGAAAAAAAGGAAGCATTCATCACTAAAAAAGTAGATAAAGATCAGCAAATTGAGCCTAAAGAAAGTAAAGCAAATAAAATAATAAAGAACAGAAATTCATAAAATAGAAGGCAAACATACAATAGAGATAGCATAGTCAAAGGTCAGTTTAACAAAAGTTTAACAAAACTGAAAAATCTCTGGCAAGACTGATCAAGAAAAAAGAGAGACTATATAAATAAATACTGTCAGGAATGAAAAAGAGAACATCATTACAGATCTCTCCAATTTTAAAACAATGAGAAGATATTATGAACAACTTATGCCAATTAACTTGGAAATTTAGATGAAATAAATTCCTAGAATTCTAAAGCAAAGAAAGAAAAAAAAATCCTAATAATCATAAACTATTAAAAAATTGAATCCATTATTGAAAACTTTCCCTTAAAAACAGCTGCAGGCTCAGATGACCTCACCAGCAAGTTCTACCAAGCACTTAAAGAAAATAATAATAATAATAATGTCAGTATTACACAAACTCATTCAGAGAATAGGAAATGAGGGAACACTCCCCAGATTCATTTTATAAGGCCAATAAAACTTTGATCCAAGGTTGTTTGACTAGTTCATGAGAAGGAAGGAAAGTATTAGGCCATTCTCACTGGTGAACACAGATCTAAAATCCCAAACAAAATTTTAGCAAACCAAATACAGCAATATACACAAAGAATACCACCTCAAGACCAAGCTGGGTTTATTCTGGAATGTAAATTGGTTTCACATCCAAAAATCCACAAATGTAGTTTTCCATCTTAATAGAATAAAGGAGAAAAATCATGATTATGTCATTTGATTAAATTCCAAATACATTTGTAATTGTTCCCGATACATTTGTAATTAAAAAATTAAAATGAAAACTTTAGCAAACCAGGAGTAAGATGTAACTCCTTAACCTGAAAAATATTTTTAAAATTAACTACAGCATATCTACAGCAAGATTTGAATGTACACTATCAACACTTCTTTTCAATATTAAACTTGAAGTCCTACCCAGTGCAATAAAGCATGAAAAAATAAAGTTGTAAGGATCATAAAAAAAAACTGCCATTATTCACAGGTGGTATGATTTTGTCCTCATTGTGCCTGTCAGTTTGTCATACTGTGGGGCTTGCATGTTGCTGTGATGCTGGAAGCTATGCCACCAGTATTCAAATACCAGCAAGGCCACCCATGGTGGATGGGTTTCAGCTAAGCTTCCAGGCTAAGACAGACTAGGATGAAGGACCTAGCAGTCTACTTCTGAAAAAAATTAACCATCAAAAACCTTATGAATAATAGCAGAACATTGGCTGATATAGTGTTGGAAGATGAGCCCCTCAGCTTGGAAGACACGCAAAATATGACTGAAGAACGGCTTCCTCCTCGAAATCGTCTCCACCTTAATGACACGGATGGAATCAAGCTTTCAGAACCTTCATTTGCTGATGTGGCATGACTCAAAATGAGGAGAAATAGCTGTAAAAACCCATTAATAACAGGAACGTGGACTGTATGAAGTATGAATCTAGGAAACTGGAAATCACCAAAACTGAAATGGAACACATAAAGATTGATATCTTAGGCATTAGTGAGCAGAAATGGGCTGGTATTTGCCATTTTGAATCAGACGATCATATGGTATACTATGTTGGGAATGACAGATTGAAGAGAAATGGCATTGTATTCATTGTCAAAAAGAACATTTCAAGATCTATCCTGAAGTACAATAATGTTGGTGACAGAATAATATCCATATGCCTAAAGGATGGCCAGTTAATACGACTATCATTCAGATTTACACACCAACAACTAAGGCCAAAGAGGAAGAAACTGAAGATTTTTACCAACTTCTGCAGTGTGAAATTGATCAAATATGCAATCAAGGTGCATTGAAAATTACTGGTGATTGGAATGCAAAAGTTGGAAACAAAGAAGAAGGATCGATAGTCGGAAAATATGGCCTTGGTGATAGAAATGAAGCCAGAGATTGCATGACAGAATTTTGCAAGACCAACAACTTCTTCATTGCAAATAACTTTTTTCAACAACATAAATGGTGACTATGCACGTGGACCTCACCGGATGGAATACTCAGGAATCAAATTGACTACTTCTATGGAAAGAGACAATGAAAAAGTTCAATATCATCAGTCAGAACAAGGCCGGGGCTGACTGTGGAACAGACCATCAATTGCTCATACACAAGTTCAAGTTGAAGCTAAAGAAAATTAGAACAAAGTACGAACTTGAGTATATCTCACCCGAATTTAGAGACCATCTCAAGAATAGATCTGACGCATTGAATACTAGTGACCAAAGATCAGAAGAGCTGTGGGATGACATCAAGGACATCACACATGAAGAAAGCAAAAGGCCATTAAAAAGACATGAAAGAAAAGACCAAAATGGATGTCAGATGAGACTCTGAAACCTGCTCCTGAACGTTGAGTAGCTAAAGCTAATGGAAGAGATGATGAAGTAAAAGAGATGAATGGAAGATTTCAAAGGGCGGCTAGAGAAGACAAAGTATTATAATGGCATATGCAAACACCTGGAGTTAGAAAACCAATAGGGATGAACATGCTTGGCATTTCTTGAGCTGAAAGAACTGAATTAAAAATTCAAGACTTGAGTTGCAATATTGAAGGACTGTATGGGCAAAATATTCAATGGTGTAGGAACCATCAAAAGAAGATAGAAAGAATACACAGTGTCACTGTACCAAAAAGAATTGGCTGACAGTCAACCATTTCAGGAGGTAGCAAATGATCAACAACTAATGGTACTGAAGGAGGAAGTTCAAGCTGTACAGAAGGCATTGGTGAAAAACAAGGCTGCAGGAATTGATGAAATACCAATTGAGATGTTTCAACAAACAGGTGCTGCACTGGAAGTGCTCACTCATCTATGCCAAGGAATTTGGAAGACAGCTACCTGGCCAACTGACTGGATGAGATCCATATTTATGCCTATTCCCAAGAAAGGTGATCCAATTGACTGTGAAAATTATTGAATGATATCATTAATATCACACTCAAGTAAAATTTTACTGAAGATTATTCAAAAGCAGTTACAGCAGAATACGGACAAGGAACTGCCAGAAATTCAATCTGGATTCAGAAAAGGATGTGGAATGAGGTATATCATTGCAGATGTCAGATGGATCTTGGCTGAAAGCAGAAAATACCAGAAAGATGTTGACCTGTGTTTTATTGACAATGCAAGGGCATTCGATTATGTGGATCATAACAAATTATAGATAACATTGTGAAGAATAGGAATTCCAGAACACTTAATCGTGCTCATGAGGAATCTGTACATAAATTGAGAGGCAGTCATTAGAACAGAACAAGGGCATACTGCATGGTTTAAAGTCAGGAAAGGTATACATCAGGGTTGTATCCTTTCACTATATTTATTCAGTCCATACTCTGAACAAATAACCTGAGAAGCTGGACTATATGAGGAAGAATGGGGCATCGAGTTTGGCAGAAGACTCATTAACAACCTGCAGTATGGAGATGACACAACCTTGTTTGCTGGAAATGAAGAGAACTTGAAGCACTTACTGATGAAGATCAAAAACTGTGGCCTTCAGTATGGATTACACCTCAACATAAAGAAAACAAAAATCCTCACAACTGGACCAATAAGCAACATCATGGTAAATGAAGAAAATATTGAAGTTGTCAAGAATTTCATTTTAGTTGGATCCACAACCAATGCCCATGGTAGCAGCAATCAAGAAATCAAATGACTCATTGCATTGGGCAAATCTGCACCAAAAGACCTCTTTAAAGTGTTAAAAAGCAAAGATGTCACTTTGAGGACTAAGGTGTGCCTGACCCAAGCCATGGTATTTTCAATCACCTCATATGTATGGGAAAGCTGGACAGTGAATAACGGAGACTGAAGAAGAATTGACACCTTTGTGTTGTGGTGCTGGTGAAGAATATTGAATATATCATGGACTATAAGAAGAACGAACAAATCTATCTTGGAAGAAGTACAGCTAGAATGCTCCTTAGAAGCAAGGGTTACAAGACTTCATTCTCACATACTTTGGACAAGTTATCAGGAGGGATCAGTCCCTGGAGAAGGACATCATGCTTGGTAAAATAGAGGGTCATCGAAAAAGAGGAAGACCCTCAATGAAATGGATTGACACAGTGGTTGTAACAATGGGTTCAGGAGGCACAGGATGAGGATGGCACAGGACCAGGTAGTGTTTTGTTCTATTGTCTATAGGGTCACTATGAGGTAGAACTGACGTGATGGCACCTAACAACAACAACATAATTTTGTACAGATAGAATCCAAAAGAATTTAAGAGAAGTTACTAGAATTATTAGGAAAGCTTAGCAAGTTTGCTAAAAAGGTATCAACATACAAAAATCTTTTGCTTTTCTATATTTCAGCAACAAAATTAGAAAATGAAAATTTAAAGAAGATATTGTTAAAACAACATCAAAACATTTAAACTATCTACTTACGTATCTAAAAATATATGTAAGAATTAAATACAGAAAAAAAATTTTTTTCAGATAAATTAAACATCCAAGTAAATGGAGGGGATATACAATGTTCACGGATAGGAAGACTTGATAGTGTAAAAATGTGAATTTCCCTCAAACAGATCTATAATCCCAATAAAAATATTACAAGTGTTTGGTGGAATTTGACATACTCATTCTTAAATTTATATGCAAATGCAAAAGTTCAAGAATAGCTTAGTTTTTTTTTTTTTTAGTTACCAAGTGCTGCCATAACAGAAATACCACAAGTGGATGGCTTTAACAAAGGGAAATTTATTTTCTCACAGTCTAGTAGGTTACAGGTCCAAATTCAGGGCGTCGGCTCCAGGGGAACTCTTTCCCTCTCTGTAGGCTCTGGGGGAAGGTCTTGTCCTCAATCTTCTCTGGTTCTAGAAACTTCTCAGGTGCAAGGGCCCCATGTCCAAAGGATGTGCTTTGCTCCTGGTGCTGCTTTCTTGGTGGTATGAGGTCCCCAACTCTCTACTTGCTTCCCTTTCCTTTTATCTCCTGAGAGATAAAAGGCGGCGCAGGTCATACCCCAGGGAAGCTCCCTTTACCTTGGATCAGGGAGATGACCTCAGTAAGGGTGGTGTTACAATCCCACCCTAATCCTCTCAACATAAAATTACAATCACAAAACAGAGGACAACCACACAATACCACATAACTAACCAAGCTGATACACACATTTTTGGAGGGACATAATTCAATCCATGACAATAGCCTAGACCCAAACTCTCTTGAAAAAGAACAAAGTGTGAGGACTTGCTCTTCTTGAAATCAAATCTTATCATAATGCTACAGCAATCAAGGACTGTAATATTGATACAAGAGCAGACTAACGACAATGGAATGGAACAAATCCATACATATATGGGCATGTGATATATATGACAAAGATGGCAGTGCAGAGCAGTGGGGAAAGGACAGTCTTCTTAATACATGGGGCTGGGTCAATTAGACGGGCATATGGAAAAAAAAATATTAACTTAACATCATAGTATACAAAAAATCAACTTCAGATCTAAATGTGAAATGTAAATAATAAATCTTCTAGAAATTAATAAAGGAGAATATCATTATGACCTCAAGGTAGTAAAATATTTTTTTAAAGGGCACAAAAAGCACTAACCGCAAATGAAAAGATTGACAAATTAGACTACACTAAAATTAAAGATCTCTCATAGAAAGACATTATTAAGGAAGCAAAAGGCAAGCCACAGAGTGGGAAAAGTGCAAATAATTGACAAAGGGCACATGTTCAGAATAAAGAAAGCCTTCAAATTAATAAGAAAAAAGAAAACAGCACAGTAGAAAAAAAGCACTTATAAAAACAGGAAACCCAAATGGCTAACAACAGATGAAAAAGATGTTTGTACCAATCTAGATGTCTTCTATTTACTCCTCCAGGCTCATCAAACATCCCTTCTCGGTGGGAAGCCCCACAGGAGTTCAGAAAAAGGAGGACAAGTTCAGGGGATTTTTCCACTGGTTCCCTCGCTGAGAAGAGTTGCCTTGGACGAGCTATATTCTCCACAGAATCTGATTAATCCCCTGAAGAGGGCTTGCTCTATGGGGCTCTACCCCCTTCTTTCTGGCCTAAGGGTAGTAACAGATTGGCTGCCACTAGCCCTGACTTAGAAGCCTTGGTGGCACAGTTAATCCCTTGGCTGCTAACTGAAAGGTCTGCAGCTTGAACCTACCAGCGGCTCTGTGGGAGAAAAGACCTGGTGATCTGTTCCTGTAAAGATTGTTGTCGTTAGGTGTCACTGAGTTGGTTCCAACTCGTAGCGACTCTGTACAGTATAACAAAATGAAACATTGCTTGATCCTATGCCATTCTCACAATAGTAGGTATGTTTCAGCCCATAGTTGCAGCCACTGTGTCAATCCATCTCATTAAGGATCTTTCTCTTTTTCTCTGACCCTCTGCTTTGCCAAGCATGATGTCCTTCTCCAGCGATGTGTCTCTCTTGATAACATTTCTAATATAAGTGAGACAAAGTCTAGCCATCCTCCCTTCTAAGGAGCATTCTGACTGTACTTCCAAGACAGACTGGTTTGTTCTTCTCGCAGTCCATGGTATATTCAATATTCTTCTCCAACACCATAAAGATTATAGCCTGGAAAACCCAATGGGGAAGTTCTACTCTATCATATAGGGTCACTATGAGTTGGAATCAAAAGGAGTCCTGGTGGCGCAATGGTTAAAATGTTCAGTCGGCTGTTGGAACCCACCAGCCACTCCATGGGAGAAAGATGCCGCGGTTTGCTTCTGTAAAGATTACAGCCTTGGAAACTCTATGGGGGCAGTTCTACCCTGTCCTATAGAGTCGTTATGAGTCGGAATTGATTGAATGGTAATGGCTGACTTGGAATGGATACGATGGCACTTAACAATAACGGAAGTCCTGAATTTCTGCGTTATTTCCAATATTTCCCTATAACAGCCTATATCTATGTTAATAACCCTTCCCACTTCTCTCCACCTCCCACCTCCCCCCCAACATATGCACGCAATTATCCTAAATCGAGTATGCCATGGACCTCTGACTGATACAGTGCTCAAGCTCATTATTAAAAAGTGGAATGCAAATTAAAATCACCACAAAGTACCATGTCATACCCACCAGAACGTCATACCAGCCAGAATGGCTAAAATAAAAGACTGACAAAACTAAATGTTGGTAAAGGTGTGGAAAAACAGGACTCTCAAACACTGCTGGCAAAGTATGAATTGGCATAACCACCTTGGAAAACAGATTGATTTTATCTAGTAAAGTAGAATATGAGCACAGCAATTCTACTTCTAGATGTATACCCTACAGCAGAGGTTCTCAAACTTTAGCCTGCCATGGGCACATCTGACCAGCTTCTTAAAACGCAGATTGCGGAGTCCCCCCTCCGGAATTTTTGATGCAGTAGGAAAACCCCTGGTGGCACTATGGTTAAGTGTTCACCTACTAACCAAAAGGTTGGCAGTTTGAACAGTGGCTGTGAAGGGAGGAAGACCTGGCGATCTGCTCCTATAAAGATTACAGCCCAGAAAACTCTTTGGGGCTGTTCTACTCTGTCCTTTAGAGTCGCTATGAGTCGGGATCAACTCGGTGGCACACAACAACAGGACTGGAACGGGAGTCAAGAGTTTGCATTTCTAACAATTCCCAAGTGGCCTGATGCTGACAGCCACATTTTGAGAACCACCACCTTAGAGAAACTCTTGCGGGTGTATGTCAAGAGACATGTGCAAGAAAGGACGTGGCACCATTTTTCGTAATAAGAAAAATATTGGAAATAACCCAAAAGTCCACCAACTATAAGTTGGACAAAAAAAATTATGGGATATGGAATATTAATCAGTACTACAAAGGAATGAAAGAGGGCAACAGACATCATCATGGATGAATCATGAGTCAAAATAGCAAATCAAAGAAGGATACATACAATTTAAAGTTCAAAAACAGGCGAAATTAAGAAAATGAACTTTAGATGTTTTACCTGTTAAAACTATGAAGAGAAACAAGGGAATGATGGTCACAAAAATCATCATGGAGATGAACTCTATGGGGAAGGGAGGAGATATGACTGGAAGACAGACAAGTACTTGACCTTGCCATCAATGTTCTATTTCTAATCCAACTGGTGACTGATTATACAGAGGTCTGTTTTATAGTTATTTTTTAAAAGGAGTGCATCTCTCCTTGAACCAGCCTCTGAGAAATGCTGCCATAAGGCGTCCGAATGAATCCATCAAAAGCTAAAAATTCTATTTCAGTATTTTCTCCAAGTCTGGTTCCTCATTTCCAGAAAGTGGGTGGCACATAGTCTGATCTGTTCCTCCAGCTCGGCATGAAGGCCCTCTTGCCAGCCCCTGAGTCTCCGGTCAGCAAATGCTGGGGCAAGAACACACACTCACACCCCGACAAGGACGAGGCATAACATATAAATAGTGCATGGGGTCCAAATCCACGTTTAGGAAAGAAACGTTTTTCTGTCAGAAGCATAATTAGTAGAGCTGCTGCTTTCCCCACAAAAAAAAAAACAAAAAGAATATTTGCATTTACCGTATATGCCATGAAGTTTAGCTTCTCAGAGCCAGGCTCTCAAAGCTGTAATTCTAGAAAAGGGTCATTGTTCTACATTTGCATAACCAAAGGTCCTTTAGGGGTGTCTTTTTCCCAGAACAAAGAAACAGGCTGCCTCAAAGTTAACCCAAGGGCTCAAGGCTGCTTCCAACCTTCAAACGAAACCAAAGCTGTGTTGTTACTTTTGCCCAGAAACCTCTGTGCTCTCCTTTCTGCCTTCCTTCTTTCCCTTAAATCAGCAGTCACTTCCTTCTTCAGCTCAGACTCACTTCCATTTGTGCACACTCCTGCCTCTTAGGAAGTTTTTTCTTTACTGAACTATTTCTCCCCAGGAACTTTCAGTCAGTTAATTCTGTTTTTGCCCCTTGGGGCCAGAGTATAAACCTAATCCCCCTTCAACGTGACAGCCTTTCAAATAGGTTAAGACAGTTACCACATCTTCTCTGAGTTTTCTTTTTCTCTCAGTCCTCGGCCACCTCGCATCTGACAGTTTTGACCCCCATCCTGGTTGATGAGTTCTCAGGCTCTGCTTTGTCTTTCCCCAACTCAAGAAGAGAGCCAGGCCTGAGGGCCAGTTCCAGTCATAACGTGACGCGGTCTAGGGTGCAGCAGGATTATTAACACCCAAATGCCATGGTTTGGAAGCCCCAGGGGGCGCAAATGGTTAATACACTCAGCTCCTAACTGAAAAGATGGAGTTTCATGTCCTCTCAGAGGTGCCTTAGAAGAAAGGCCTGGCAATCTACTTCCAAATGATGACAGCCATTAAAAATCCTATGGTCCACAGTTCTTACCTGACACATACGGGGTGGCCATGGTTTGGAATATACTGCAGGGCAACTGGTTTACTGGTTTAATGACACGGTTTAAGTATGATAGTGTGCATAGTATCAAAAGCAATTATCGACTGACGCCAAGTTTAGGTGCTAGAGAGAAAAAGAGTGAGAAATTAGTTTGTCTTTAAAAAAGCGAGAGCCACTGCAGCCGTGTTTGTGAAGTGTTTATTATGGGTGCCTAGTTGTCATGGAGCATAGTAACAGCTGATGTGGAAACCTGAAGGGGCTCAGGCAAATGAGGGATTTGTCAGATTACATTTGCCATGCATTGCATTTGACAACAGCAGTTAACTCTAGATATGCGGCGCCAGTCTTCACACTGCGGTGCTCATCGTACTAAAACAGATAAATCCTGAAAGCTCCATGATTTAACACAATAAAAGTTTATTACTTGTCTCCTAACGCTCCAACATGGGTTGCTATACAGGTGGCCCTCTCTTCTGCACGAATTGGTGAATTCAGGCTCCTTCTTTGCCATCATCAACAGGTTACTCCCAAGGTTGCCCTGGGTGGGTAAGGATCATTCCATTCTAACCAGCCAGAAGGGAGAGAGAACATGGGAGTTCACTCATGGGAGGATTCGGCCAGATGTGGGAGTGCAGGGCACCACTTTTGCCTAGAACCTGTTGGCTAGAACTCAGTCACACGGCCACAGCTGGCCACAGGGAGGCTGGGAAGTGTAGTCCAGGTATTTGCCCTATTCCAGTTGCCATTGAGTTCATTCTGACTCACAGCAATCCTGTAGGACAGAAAGAACTGCCCCATAGGATTTTCTAGGCTATAATCTTTACCATGGCAGATCACCAGGTCTTTTCTCCTGTGGAGTGGCTGGTAAATTCAAACCGTTGACCTTTCAGTTAGTAGCTGAACATTTAACCACTGTATCACCAGGGCTCCTTGGCATGTGCCCAGGAAGAAGAATTTATTTCTTGTCTCTTAACAATTCAAAGTGGGGATTCCTGTATGGGTGGCAAATAATATCTTAATGCTATTGTGGAAGTAGTTTTGATCTCATGGGCCTTTGAAAGGGCCTCAGAGACTTCTGGGGGTCTCCAGGCCACACTTGGAGACCACTTCCTGAGAACATCAGATGACCCTTAAAAAAAACAAACTCGTTACCGTAGAGTCAATTCCAACCCCTGGTAACCCTATAGGACAAAGTAGAACTGCCCCATAGGGTTTCCAAGGAGCAGCTGGTGGATTCAAACTGTCAACCTTTTGATTAGCAGCAGTAGCTCTTAACTACTGAGCCACCAGAATTCCAGATGACTCCTAGTGGGGTTTATTACACAACACTCCAGTGAGATTAAAACGACATGCAGTAATCTTTTTGCCTTCTTGAATAATTCACACTCACGGTTAAATGGCTTCTTCAATTTTATTCCTTCCCCAGGCTCACTTCTAAGTTCTAAAGGACGTATATAGCTGTCCTTCCCACACTCAACTTTAGAGGCCCTGTACAGCTGACAGTGAAGACAGGCAGTTACACTTCTCAGTCTCTCCATTCGCCTTGGTCCTGTGCTTCCTCCCCCCCAGACAGGAAGCTCCCTAGCCTCCAGGGCAATTCTGTTTTGGACCTGGTCCCTCCAACTCCTATACTGCTGTTAGAACTTCCCAAACTCTCTCCCTCTCCTCCCAGGGCTTTTTTTCTAGATGTGTGTCTGGAACAAGGTGGAGGCTGTAGGATAAAACCTGTTTGCACTTCCTTTCAAGTCTTTTCAGTCTCACTAAAGGTAGTCTCTTCTGAACGCCGAGTCTGAAATCAGGCACCTTTTTAATAGGTCTGATCCTCGCCTAGAGCCCTGGTGGTGCAGTGGTTAAGAGCTCAGCTGCTAACCAAAAGGTCAGCAGTTCGAATCCACCAGCCGCTCTTTGGAAACCCTATGGGGCAGTTCTACTCTGTCCTATAGGGTCACTATGAGTCAGAATCAACTCCATGGCAACAGGTTTAGCCTTGCCTAAGATGTCCCCGGGTGGCGCAAACAGTTAAGCACTCAGCAGCTAAGTGAAAAGTTGGAGGCTTGAGTCGACCCATAGGTGCCTTGGAAGAAAGACCTGGGGAACTACTACCAAAAAATCAGCAATTGAAAACCCTAAAGGTCACAGTTCCACTCTGATACACATGCAGTCCCCATGAGTTGGCATCCACCTGACAGTAACTGGTACTGGTGTTTTGCTTTTAGTCCTTGCCTGACAACTCTCCCCTGGGCAAATGGCAGCCCTACACCCCAAAGCACAATGTGGGTGGTGGTGGAAGAGAAGAACAAAACATTCTGGTTAATGTCTCAAATTATTAGTCTGCTATTGGTGGCGTAGTGGTTAAGTGCTACGGCTGCTAACCAAAGGGTTGGCAGTTCGAATCCACCAGGAGTTCCTTGGAAACTCTATGGGGCAGTTGTACTCTGTCTTATCAGGTCGCTATGAGTCTGAATCGACTCGACGGCACTGGGTATGTACTAACATGAGTGCAAATGGGTCAAGTGGTTTCTGGACAACAGTTGTACTAAAAGGTATCTTTGAGAGATAAAAGGACTTGTTCCCAAGGCATGGCTCTAAAGTGGGTGTTTGGCGTTGTTTGTATCAGTCTGCTGGCAGCCCATGCTTTTCTTAACGTCACAGCTCCTCCTCGAAGCTCCCCATGTTGCTGAGGGCAAAGCTGGCCTTCCTCCTCCAGTGCTCCACCTACTTCCTTAACCTAGAGACGGACAGGGTTATTGGGTAGAAGAAACCCAGGTATCAGGAGTCACCGAGAATGAAAAAGGAGGTCTGCTTTACCCTTCACAAAACCAGTACCACTGTATCCTCAGACGGGGACTTAGGCCCAACGCTGGTTTTATCAAGGTATCAACTCAATGGTACCTGACAGCAACAATGCCATAGACACTGGGATACCAGACACCCTTCACAGCTGTACCACCAAATTCTGATCAACATGTAAAAGTTGTTTCTGATACAACTGAAGATACACTCTGTAATAGCAATCAAGTATCAGATGGAATGTTGAGCTGAGCAGGCAATGGGATGTGGAGTGGAGTTAAATACAATTTGCTGCAAAAATAGGGAAGGGGCAAGGTGGTTGTAGGGAGAGTTCTCTTTTCGACTGGAACAATAACGGATATTATCTCCTGAGGATATGAGTGTCCAACCAGAATGGTAAACAGTTCTGCTCAGACAGTGACCCAAAGTTAAAGGACATCAAAAGGCCAGGGGAAACCGAAGGTCAAAAATTACTCTAAAGCAAAGATGGACAAGGAAACTAGATGACTGGGGAATTAATAAGACCATTAACTAACATCGGAAAAATATAACCAATGTCAATGAACAATTTGTATAGAAACTGTTAAATGGGAACCTAATTTGCTGTGCAAGCTTTTACAGAAAACAAAATAAAACATTTTAAAAACAAAAAGAAAGAAAGGCCAGGGTCATGACAGTAGAATAGTTGAATTTCCTCACAGGTACCAATAAAAATTCTTTTATTAAGCAGTGTGCCAAGATGCTGGCTTGGCCATCACCGATACTGGAAGCTTGGAATGACACAGAGAGAATTTGCATGATCATTGCACCAGATGGCATGCACCTTCAGGAAGAATTCCATATTTTGTGGTACTTTTCTTCATGACTGAGTAATTTCTCATAAACAGAACATTTCTCATTTGTTTGAAAACAACAGTGTTTTTTATTAAATAAATAAATAAAAAGACTGGAAGTAAATAAATCAAGATGTTAATGGTGGTAATGCCCAGTCATGGGATTATGGATGCTTGTTCTTTTCTTTTTCTAAATTTATATATTTTTTAAATATTCTACAAATAAAATGAAAAGGTATAAAAGAAACTCAAAGTGGCTGAAATTCCTAAGATTTCATAGGTGTAATCTTATTTAATCCTCCCAACAACTCTGTATGACACAGATTATTTTCCCTCTTTTCAAAGGGGGAAACTGAGTATCTTAGGCTGAGTTCTCTAGAGAAGAAAAACCAGCAAAGTGTATAAATATATATATATATAGAGAGAGAGAGATTTATATCAAGGAAATGGTTCACAAGGTTGTAGAGGCTGTAAACATCCCAAGTCTGTGGGTCAGGAAAGAGGCTTCTCCTGATTCACATAGCCCCAGGGGCTGGCCACCCCAACATCGACAGGCCAGAGTGCAGGGCTGTTGCTCATAGGCTGCGAAGATCTGAGTCCCAACATTGTTAGGCAAGACTACAGGTAAGCTGCTAGCTCAAGTCCCAAGAACTGGCGGTCAGGTGAACATGAGCCAGCTGTAGGATCAGGAATGAGCAAAAGCCCCAGAACCCTGCCTGAACATCCACCCGCACTTGATGCAGGCCACACGCCCAAGGAAACTCCCTTCAACTGATTGCTTAAACCCTGCCTGAACGTCCACCCGCACTCGATGCAGGCCACACGCCCAAGGAAACTCTCTTCAACTGATTGGTTACTCGCAGCAGACTCCATCATGGGGATGATCACATATTAGATCTCAACGAGGAAGTGACCACAATATCACACAACTGCCAAAACACTGAGAATCATAGCCCAGCCAAGTTGACACACAGTCTTAACCATCACACTGAGGTTGATGCTGTTAAATAATTTCCTCAAGCTCACATAACTAGTAAATAAATGAATCTGGACTTGAACCCAGGTCTTTTGATTCTAGATTCCATGCTCCTTCTTCTACTCTCTGCTGCCTCTGCAAGAACAGCATATTCTTCTGACAGCTAGACCCACAGGATACATTGGAAGAAAAGCCACTAGCCCTCTCCTGCTATTAACCAGAATGAGTGAGAGAGCTGCAAACTCTGATGAAAGACCAGGAAAATATGGTAGGCCATACCAGGCTCAGGAGGTGGAGGGTTTGATAGACATGATGCCTTCTGAGGAATGACTAGGGCTTGCCCATCTGAAACCTCAGATCAGAGTTTAGAAGCAGGCCCCTGTTTTTTCAGTCTGCTCTGTGGAGTAACTATCTTTCATAGGCCTGCACATCTTGATTTGTCAACTGTGAAGGAAAGAGCTTAGAGGTTTTATTTCAGTTACTATTGGTGAGTTGTTTTTTTTTTTTTAACTTTTATTGAGCTTCAAGTGAACGTTTACAAATCAAGTCAAACTGTCACATATAAGTTTATATACACCTTACTCCGTACTCCCACTCGCTCTCCCCCTAATGAGTCAGCCCTTCCAGTCTCTCGTGACAATTTTGCCAGCTTCCAACTCTCTCTATCCTCCCACCCCCCCTCCAGACAGGAGATGCCAACACAGTCTCAAGTGTCCACCTGATACGAATAGCTCACTCTTCATCAGCATCTCTCTGCTACCCACTGTCCAGTCCCTTTCATGTCTGATGAGTTGTCTTCGGGAATGGTTCCTGTCCTGAGCCAACAGAAGGTTTGGGGACCATGACTGCCGGGATTCCTCTAGTCTCAGTCAGGCCATTAAGTATGGTCTTTTTATGAGAATTTGGAGTCTGCATCCCACTGATCTCCTGCTCCCTCAGGGGTTCTCTGATGTGCTCCCTGTCAGGGCAGTCATCGGTTGTGGCCGGGCACCAACTAGTTCTTCTGGTCTCAGGATGATGTAGGTCCCTGGTTCATGTGGCCCTTTCTGTCTCTTGGGCTTTTAGTTATCGTGTGACTTTGTTGTTCTTCATTCTCCTTTGATCCAGGTGGGTTGAGACCAATTGATGCATCTTAGATGGACCGCTTGTTAGCATTTAAGACCCCAGATGCCACATTTCAAAGTGGGATGCAGAATGTTTTCATAATAGAATTATTTTGCCAATTGACTTAGAAGTCCCCTTAAGCCATAGTCCCCAAACCCCTGCCCTTGCTCCACTGACCTTTGAAGCATTCATTTTATCCCGGAAACTTCTTTGCTTTTGGTCCAGTCCAGTTGAGCTGAGCTTCCATGTATTGAGTATTGTCCTTCTCTTCACCTAAAGCAGTTCCTATCTACTAACTAATCAGTAAAAAGCCCTCTCCCACCTTCCCTCCCTCTCCACCTCATAACCACAAAAGTATGTGTTCTTCTCAGTTTATACTGGTGAGTTTTTTTGTTGTTGTTGTTTTTTATTGGTGAGTTATAAATTACCCCAAAACTTAGCACCTTGAAACAACCATATTATTTCACTTGTGATTATGTGGGTCAAGAATTTGGATAGGGCTTGGCTGGGCAGTGCTCACTGGGGTTTCTTTTGTGTTTACAGCCAGCGTTAGCTGGGGCCGCGGTCATCTGAAGGCTCAACTGGGCTGGATGTGCAAAATGGCTCACTCACATGATTAGCAATTGGTACTGGTGAAATGGGCTTTTACCTGGAGAGCCTAACATGGCGTCTCCAGTAGAGTCAACTCAAGGTAGCTGGACTTCATACCTGGTGCCTGACTTCCCCCAGGACAAGCAACCCAAAAAAAACAGGCAGGCACACAAGGCCTTTTTTGAGCTAGCTTCCAAAGTCATATATCATTTCCACTGCATTCTGTTGGGTACAAGTCAATCACTTGACAGACTAGATTCAAGGGGGAAGGAACTAGACTTTACCTCTCGACGGAGAAATGGCAAGGTGACATTGTAGAAGAGCACATAGGGTGAGAAATATTATTTCAGTCAACTCTGGAAAATACTATCTGCCACAGTCATTTAATCCATTGCTCCCAAACTTTTTCACCTCATAGCACACGTAGGAAGCATTAATGGCTCACAACACACCAATTGGGAATCTCTGACAGTCTAGCTGTCCATGATTAACAAAGCTTCCCTTCTATACTTTATGGCTAGTGTGCATTCAAGGGCAAGATTTCCCCCATGTTTCAGGGCAATTCTTCAGCCAACAGAAATGAAACTCCCCAGCTTTGATCACTCCGTGCTATAGATAACTCTGCTATAAGAGTTTCTATGTCCAAATGCGTTGAGATAGTTATTCACCTTTATCTTTTATAAACATAGAAGATGATGAAACACATGTTCTTCATGCACTGGATTTGTTTAAAATATATGCTACCATCAAAAGATTAATGACTGCAATGGATTCAGCATTTCAAATATGTTAAAATTCATTCGCTCATAATGATATTAAAACAACAATGACAATATAAATCATTATAATAACCTTCGGAGGTGTCTAGGCCACTGACTAATTCACAGAAATGATAAAGGGAAAAAATCAAGCATTTATCCTACCTTTTGTATATGAACTCTATTATCATTATATTGCCTCTCAATTCTTTGCTTGGCTTTGTGGTACTGGTGCTGGACCCTGAAAACATTTTTCCTATTGCCAGCTGGCACTGTGTTAGGCTTTGTCAGTAGCGGATACTCAAGGAACATTGCAGAAGGAAGGGTTTCTCTTCCTAGTCCCAGTGTGCTTTTCCTGCTTGCTCCTGTAGGACACAGTGACCAAGAGTGTGGACATCCCAGTAAGTTTTAGCAGCACGCCATGGGCAGTTTTCTACTGAGCTTTGTCAGCACCCCACTGGGCAGTTTCCTACTTGCCAGCACTAACCTGCAGTACTTCAGCAAACTCCTCGGCCATCCAGCGGGCTACAGCCACCTCCTCTCCAGTGAGGTCTGAATCTCATCCTTGGAGTGGGGGTGGGGGTGGGGAGGGCTCTTCCAGGTTTGTCCCTTTCTTGGGTGCTCTGACTCAGCCCTAGAGGTAGCGGCTGTTCCCTATATCTGCTATTCCTACATTCTCTAGAGTTTTCTTTGCTGCTTGATGGTTAATGCTCTACTAGACCAACCAGTTGCCATCAAGCTGATTCCAACTCATGTTGACCCCATGTGTATCAGAGTAGAATTTTGTGTGGTTTTTAGTGGCTGATTTTTCAGAACTAGATTGCAAGGTCTTTCTTCTAAGGCACCTCTGGATAGACTCCAACCTCCAATCTTGGGGTTAGCAGCTGAGTGCGTTAACCATTTGCAGTACCCAGGGACACCTCATCCTCTATTGCTAGTTAATGATTTCTTATATTAAGTTTTCCCTGCTCAAATCACTGTGTGTTTACAGTCTCCTGACTGAACCCTGGCTGATTTACATGATAGCCAAATATTTGATGAGGAAAGTTTGTTTTCCTAGAAGACCAGCTGACAGATGCCGAAGGAATGATAGGATATTTTACAATCTCTAATGAAAAAAGAAGAGATCTGGGCAATGATCATCATGGATGCTAAAGTCATTAGTGAAAGACTGATGGGACCTAATAATGGAAGGATCAAGTTGATATCACCTGAATCCAGAGGTGGCTTCACTATGAGCTGATATAGTTTTTAAATTTCAGTGCCCTTCACTTGCATGGGCTCCTTCCAAGTCCTAGTACCTAATTTTACACTTGTAATTATGTATTATTTCTCTTTAAAAAGCCCCTTAAATTGTATAAACCTCAATCTTCATAAAACCTGAATCTACTCATTGTAAACCCACTGATCAATCTTAAAATCACAAAGAGAGACAACCAAATATTATGTGCCTCTTGATGTGATGCAGTAGGAAAGAACATCATGAAATATTTTGGACAAATTTAATATCAAACTGATTAATCCTGTAGCTATAGTCACGAGTTTATCTAAACAATGGAAATAGAGGCACACGTGAAAGACCCTATACGGATGCAATAGCTAAATCCAACATATGGGCAATTTTATGGTATAAACTACCCACTCGTTTTAGTTTCCTAAGGCAACTATAACGAAATACTACAAAGTGGGTGACTTTAAAGAACATATATTTATTTTCTTACAGTTCTGGAGGTTTTTTTTTTTTTTCTGGAGGTTAGAAATGTGAATTCAGGGCATTGGCAGGACTATGGTCTTTCTCTGTCAACTCTAGGGGGAAGGTCCTTCTGTATCTGTTTTAGTTTATGTAGCCCTGGGCGTTTCTTGGCATTCCTTGATTTGTAAATGGTTCCTCACATGCTCTCTTCCTCCTGTGTGTGTCTCTATTTCTTTGCCTGTCCCTCTATTTTATAAAATGCCACTCTGAAGGGGTTAGGATTAGGATGCACCCTACTTCAGTGTGACTTTGTCAAATTAACTAATAACATTTGCAAAGATAACCCCTATTTCCCCAAACAGGGTCACATTCACTGTGCAGGGGTTAGAACTTCAACACAGCTTTTGGGGGAACACAACTCAATTCATAACACCAGTTTTTTCAACAAATAAATAGCAAGTTAAAAGAAAGTGTTGAGAGGACTATTATAAAACAAACCCAGTGCCGTCGAGTCGATTTCGACTCATAGCGACCCTACAGGACAGAGTAGAACTGCCTCATAGAGTTTCCAAGGAGCGCCTGGCGGATATGAACTGCCGGCTCTTTGGTTAGCAGCCCTAGCAATTAACCACCACGCCAGCAGGGTTTCCAGGACTATTACAGATTTTTAAAAACTCGGGACATATCAACAAAAGCAATGTGTGGACCTTGTTTGGATCCTGATTCAGATAAAATAACCACTTATAAGATTAATTTGGGAGTTTTTATGCTGAATGGATATAAGATGTATTACAGAATTAATTTCTTTTAGATGTGATAATGGTATTGTGGATATATATTTTTTAAAGAGTTCTATCTCTTAGAAACATATATTTAACTATTTTTTAGTGAAACGATATAATGTCTGGGATTGTTTTTAAAATAATTTAGCAAAGGGCAGGAAAGTAGATAAAGTGAGATTGGCCTTATGTTGATAAATGATGAAGATGGGTGATGGGTACATGGGGATTTATTCTAAATATATTCATTGCTTTCAAACATACTGTGAGAGTTGGGGCCAACTATGAAATTTGAAGGTAAGTCCATACAAGACTGCCCTCACTTCTGACATCAATTGCAATTCCAAGTGTTCCCAAGACCACTCTCAAATTTCATAATTCACTAGGAAGACTCACGGAACTCACTGAAAGCTGTTATACTCACAGTTACAGGGGAAGGAAGATTAAAACCACTGAAAGAAGGGATGCATACAGCAGAGTCCAGGGGTGCCAAAAGCAAAGCTTCCCTTGTTCCCTCCCTGTGGAGTCATGGATGTGTCACTTTCTCAGAAAGTATTGCCAACCCAGGAAATTCACCCAAGCCTTGGTGTTCAGAGTTTTTATTGAGACTCCGTCTCTTAGTCATGATTGATTGATTATTTACCCATGTGATTAATCTCAGTCTCCAGGTGTACCCATTCTCAATCATTTAGTTAGACTATCAAGTGTGACCCAAGGCCTCCAGGCAAACAAGGACACTCTTATCAAGCAGGACATTCCACAGGTTTAGAGACTATCTCCCAGAAGCTGAGGGCAAAGGTCAGGCCTCTTTTTGGGCTAAAGGTTAAATCTTTACTATACACATACATTAGTGTATGTTTGAAAGTTTCATGAAAAAAAGTTTAATAAAATAAAATATATGCTAACAGAAGTGGCATATTATCTACATATTTTTTTTTATTGCAGTTTTCAGAATACTTTTCATACATAATTTAATGCAATCCTTTTTTTTTTTTTTTTTTTTACCTCAGGCCTACAAGGTAGGTTTTATTATCTTCATTTTATAGAGAACAGTTTCAGAGTGATTAAGTCAATGGCCCAGGGGCACAGAGCTAGTAAGAGGCAGAAATGGGATTCAATCCAAGTCCTTGATTTCCAAATCCCACGCTCTACCTGGAGAGGTGGAAGAAAGCTGACCGAACTCAGAAAACTGGTGTTCTAGTCCTGGTTACATTTACCAGCTGGATGATCCTAGATAAGTCACTTAACTTCTGAGACTTAGGAAAATGGGAATCAAGAACAGCCTGCCTTATTTTTTTTTTTAAAACTCAAGTCTGATAATTTCTGGAAAAGTGCTTTGTAAATTATAAAGTGTCTTACAAATTTATTGGCCTATATAGACAAGTCTTCTAGCAGGGATCTCTGTAAAATAGAAGAGGGTTTCTGGGGGTTGGTCTTGGACAATACAAAGTTTGCTCTTGGCAATCTTGGTATTCCTTTCTATAGACCTCCTCACATTCTAAAAGTCATCGCTCACATCAATTTTAACTGATGATGCTTAAGACGCTTTTCCTTGTGGTGTCTTTGAATGCCTACCATTGTCCCTGGTGTACTGTGCTGTTATGTAGCAGGTGGGAGCAGAGTCTCCACAGCAGCTGTTGATAACTGAAAGCTTTATGGCTTGTTTTTAGGCTAGTAAAATGAGTATGAAATTGGGTGGTATTCTCTGCTGTTGTCCAGAATTCTCTATTAGATTACTTACACTGTCTAAGTCAATTAGTACCCATGAATTTCCATCAAGCGACATTGGAAAATAGATGAGAAACTTTTGATTCTCCAGAGGAAAAAGTGAAAAGATACAGTCAAAATGGCTGACATTAAACAACAACAACAAAAGCTCCGTGGAGACTGGGTGTAAAAGCAGACATGTCAAAATGGCAACATCCAAGCCGCCACTTCCAAGGATCATGCTCAGAAACACACATTCGCCGACTGCAGAGTAAGGCCACTGTGTTATCTGAATACTAATGAGAGCACGTAAATTGAACTAGATATTTTATGTCTTAAACACAACTATATATTTTATGTTTCTATGAAACATCTTGTTTTCAATTATTTCTTTTTGTAGAATTAGTATTAACCACAACATTTCCAAGTCCCTTTACCTCTTACCCATAAATGAAGAATAAGTGAGGAATATTAATAATATCTATCTCATGGGGTAAGAATGAAATAAGATCATAATTGTAAAAGTGCCTTGCTCAGGTTCTGGCATAAAAAAACATAAAGCAGGTGCTAAATGTTAGTGTTTCTTTGAATATAAGTAATTATATATTGTCCCTTTAAATCTATAATTTCCATAGAAGCTCAGAGAAGGAAGAAATCAATGTGGGCTGAGGAAGGAAGGAGAGTGTTGTGAATACAGTAGGACAGGGGTGTGATGGCTGAGCCCCCGTGAAGAAACCCATTGCCATGGAGTTGATTCCAACCCTATAGGATAGAGTAGAACTGCCCCATAGGCTCTCCAAGGAGCAGCTGGTGGATTTGAACTGCTGACTTGTTGGTTAGCAACCAAACTCTTAACCACTGTGCCACCACGGCTCCAGCCCCAGTGGTACTGAAAAGCCCCAGTGGTACTGAAAACAGAAGGCCTAAAAGCTGGTGCTGGGACGTGGTATGGAGTCCCTGGGGGGTACAGTTAACAGAACCTCAGAAGAAAGCCCTGGCTATCTACTTCTGAAAAGTCAGTCGTTGAAAACCCTGTAGAGGGCAGTTTTACTCTGACACACAGGGGTCGCCAGGAGGCAGAATCGATTTGAGGGCAACTAGTTTGTTTGAATCGACTCGATGGCACTGGGTGTTTTTTGGGTTAGTTTGTTCTTGTTTTTTTCCGTTGGACATACTATAAAATAGAGTAAAATACCAATTTTCATAATCTTGGTGGTGAAATACATATGAGTGTTCACGGTACAATGTTTTCAGCTTTTCTAAATGTTTGCAAATTGTCATAATAAAATCTTGGGAAATGAAGTTATTAAAAACTGGTGACCGCTGGGAAGTTCCATGGCCATGATCATCATCAGTGGATTAAATGAAAATCAAATGAGCAGTTCTAGAAGCCCATTAAATGTGGGCAGTAGGGAGCAGAAAGAAGCCCTGGTTGTGCAGTGGTTAAAGCATTTGGCTGCTGACTGAAAGGTCAGCGGTTCAAACCCACCAGCTACTCCTCGGGAGGACGATGTGGCAATCTGCTCCGGTAAAGGTTTACAGCCTTGGAAACCCTATGGGGCAGCTATAGGACCCTGTCCTATAGGGTCGCTATGAGTCGGAATTGACTCTATGGCAATGAGTTTGGGTTTAGGGAGGCAGAAAATAAAGGAAGGTGTGAGGTGGGAGAGGCAGAGGAAGCAGCTCTTTCCTGGTGAGGTCGACGCAGTGAGGAACCCCTGCTCACAGAGAGCATGCTGGTGCAGCCAGGAAAGTTTGCATCACTGGGAACCTCTGTGCAGGCCTTCTCCCCAGCCAGACAAGCCGTGATCATTTCCAGTTCTGCTTCCAGGCAGACTAGGGGTGCAGCGTTACAAACAATTACACTGCTTTCAAAATGGAAAATTTCAGTCCCAGGATTTCAACAGGAACTTCTGGAGCCTGTGAAAGGCACCACCATCCTTGAGAGCCAAATTAATGGAAAAATTTCCTAACTGCTGTAAAAATGTGCCTTAAATGTCCTAAAAATAATGTGTATGTAACTACTCCGAACTGGGTGGGCGATTCCTTTTAACTCTAATTTCTTGTTTTGGCGCCAAACACAAAGTAGAAGGTTGCTATGCATAGTAGCAGGTCACATCTCATTGAGTCATGGTTCTCTAGTCGTATGACAGTATACATGTATATATTACATCTGGACAAAGCTTTAAATATTTTAAATATTATTGAAACCAATAAACCTTTGTGGAGCCCCTAATACGTACAATATGAAGATATACAAAATACAGCCAGTAGCAATTTTTCCATAATGTGTGAATTATGTACGTCCAGGGATGTATCATATTCCCACCTTGTGCAAGCACAATCTCTTCCCCTGGACCTCTCTTTGAGAATCACCGTAGACTTCATAGTCTTTTGAATATTGAATCAGTGGCAAAGTTGAGACACTGTATTCAAATTCCTTTGCCTGCTTAAGAGTCATCATCATTGTCCAATTATATCGTTGGACTGATATCTTCAAAAAGATAGTTTCTAAAGTAAAAAAATGCCAACGATTTGGAAGGGTATAAACTGAAAAATCAAAGCCCACCTCCACTTAACACTCCCAATCTCCCTCCCCAGAGGTAACGCTCGTAACAGATTTTTGCATACACTTCCAGAAATTTTTTTAAGCATACGCAAGTATGTATGTGACCCAGATGTTGGCTGTCCACCCATCTGCATGGCTGACTCTCTTTAGGACCCATGCCATCCTTGGCACAAAGCTCAGCCTCTTGAACAGCATTTACAAGAAACCCAATCACACCGAATATGTCCTGATTTTTAAATTATTATTAAAGATTGATGGGTTGGGGAGAAGCGCCACATGGCACAGCAACGCATTTCTCTTTCTCTAACAAAACAAAGCTGGGTTCAACGTGTGTCTCCTCCAAACTCTTGCCAGCCCACACCACAACAGGGGCTCTTCTCTGGCCTCTGTTCATCCCATCCTGCCAACACATGCACACGCGTGCACACACACACACACACACACACACACACAGAGGCACAGAGCTCCAGCCTCAGTAATCCCTGCCGTGACTGTCCCAATGCCTAAATATCCCTTCTCAACTTTTACCTTCTCTCAGTGGTAAGGATGCACTACATTTTATTTAACCAGTGCCTTTTGGTTAAACATTAAAATTGTTTCTAGTTTTCTTTTACTATTTTAAACAATATCATAATGAACATCTCTAAAGATGCATCTTTGCACCCTTGTGAATTTGCCATAGGGTGAATTCTTAGAAGTGCAATGTCTGGGTCAAGGGCCTATGCAGTCATAATTTGGATGTATTTCGACAAATTGCTCTCCCGAAAATGACATAAATGTACATACCAGGAGTGCACGGGGGCATCAGTCTCGCCACCCACCTCGCCAACACTGGGTAGTACTAAACTTTATCGTCTTTACCAATCTAACGGTGAAAAGCAGTACCTCGTTATTATTTTAATTTGCATTTCTTTAATGATGAGTGAGATTAAGCATCTTTTCAGAAGCTTGTTCGCCACTTGTATTTCATTTTCTGTGAACTCTCAGTTCTTCCTCTAGGTGTGGATACCAGCAAACACCATCTCCTTCTTGAAAAGACCTTTCTCCTTTGCTTCCAGGACAATACCATATCCTGATTGTCTCACTCTTTCTTTGTCCCTTGGCTGCAGCTTTTTCTCTCTGTGGCCCTGGAATGTTGCTGTTTCCCCAGGTTCCAGCCTCATCCTGTTTCCTTTCTACTGTACATGGTCTCACCTACGATCTCACCCACTGACCCAATGATACTTCCCTCTTATTGACCATTTATTATGTTCTAGAAATTTTACTAGGCATTCAAAAATACTATAATCCTACAATACACCAACAAACAAACCCAAACGCATTGCTGTCGCATCGATTCTGGCTCATAGCAACCCTATATATAGGACAAAGTAAAACGGCCCTATAGGGTTTCCAAGGCTGTAATCCTTACAGGGAGCTCTGGTGGCACAGTGGTTAAGAGCTACTGCTGCTAACCAAAGGGTCAACAGTTCGAATCCATCAGCAGTTTTACTCTGTCCTGTGGAATGGATGAATCTAGAGGGCATTATGCTGAGTAAAATAAGTCAATCAGAAAAGGACAAATATTGTATGAGACCACTATTATAAAAACTCATGAAAAAGTTTACACACAAAAAGAAACAAATCTTTGATAGCTATGAGGGAAGGGAGGGATGGGGATGGAAAAACACTAAATAGCCTTTGGTGAAGCGTAAAACAGTACACAATACTGGGGAAACCAGCACAACTTGGCCAAGACAAGGTCACAGAAGCTTCATAGACACATCCAAACTCCCTGAGGGACCAAATTACTGGGATGAGGGCTGGAGACCATGGTATTGGGAGACATCTAGCTCAACTGGCATAATATAGTTTATAAAGAAAATGTTCTATATCCTACTTTGGTGAGTAGTATCTGGGATCTTAAAAGCTTGTGAGCAGCCATCTAAGATACTCCATTGGTCCCACCCTGCCTGGAGCAAGGGAGAATGAAGAAAACCAAGACAAAAGAGAAAGATTAGTCCAAAGGACTAGTAGACCACAACTATCACAGCCTTCACCAGACTGAGTCCAGCACAACTAGATGGTACCCAGCTACCACCACTGACTGCTCTGACGAGGATCACAACAGATGGTCCCAGACAGAGCTGGAGAAAAATGTAGAACAAAATTCTAACTCACAAAAAAAGACCAGACTTACTGGTCTGACAGAGACTGAAGAAACCCGAAAGTATGGCTCCCAGACACCCTTTTAACTCTGTACTGAAGTCACTCCTGTGGTTCATCCTTCAGCCAAAGATTAGACAGGCCCATACAACAAAATGAGACTAAATGGGCACACCAGCTCAGGGGCAAGGGCGAGAAGGCAAGGTGGGACACAAAAGCTGATAATGGGGGACCCAAGGTTGGGAAGGGGAGACTGTGGACATGTCTTGAGATTGGCAACCGATGTCACAAAATGATATGTGTATTAACTGTTTAATGAGAAACTAATTTGCTCTGTAAACCTTCATTTAAAGCACAATTTTTTCAAAAAAAAAGTGTGTGGAATTCCCGTGCTCCATGTGTGAAGAAGCACCCCTCACTCCCACCCCTTTCAGTACTATAGTTATGGAGAAAGGGGATCAAAGTCATGCAGCACTTTGAAAGTTTACTGCAGTCAAGAGCTTCCCTGACCTGATGTGTAAAGTCAGCTGAGTCACTTAAGCTCTCTGAAACCTCACATTTCAGTCTGTAAAGTCTGCTTTGTCTGTCTCCTGGACAATTAGGAACGTCAAATGACATAATACAGGTGAGGAGCCAAAATGCAGTCAAAACACCAGAAGGTGTCAGAATTACTAGCCAGAACCAGGGGAGGAATACCATTATTAGGAGATGGAGTGACATCTGGAAAGAGTGGAGGCAGACAAATTTAAATCCAAACCCCCCTAGTCAGACAGAATGGAGCCCTGGTGGTGCAGTGGTTAAAAAGGTCATCAGTTCAAAGCCACCAGTCGCTCCTTGGAAACCCTATGGGGCAGTTTCACTCTGTCCTAGAGGGTCGCTGTGAGTTGGAATAGACTAGACAGCAACAGGTTTAGTTTATTTTTTGGTTGGTTTAGTGAGTCAGAATAGACTAATAATTGCTGTGGTAACAAGCTAACCCAGAATATCACTGACTTAATACAACAAAGGTTTTGTGTTCACTTACAGCAGCCGGTTCCTGCGGCACTGAGTCTCTCAGGGACCCATACTGACGAGTGTGGCAGTTCAGGTTCCCCAAGAAGCAGACTCTGAGAGGAAATAGCATGCAGGATGTTTATCAGAGAGTAGCCTTGGGATCAATACCTGTGAATAAAAGGGAAAGGAGACAGGATTATGCAGAGGGAGAAGCTGAGCTGCAATGCAGGCCAACAACAGCTTTGACCGAGTCACAGGGATCTCTGTAGCTTGAAGAGCCCGTTAGAGTTGTCCTGAGTTGGGTCAAGATGGTTGGCCCCTCATACCTCCATGTCAGTCAGGGGTGAATCTTGGGTGGGGTGGCTCTCTGAGAGACAATGTAGAACATACCTCAGTGCTGTCCCACTTAAGGGGCAAAGAGGGGGATATTTATCCATCAGATCCTGTGTGTCACTACTTGAGGCCACTCTGGGGGACAGTCACTCCTGGCTGTTCCGACCTGCCTTGCCCACTTGAGCAGAGTCACAGGTGACTACAGTGTTATTACAGAAGTTATCAATATGAACGGGAATGGTGAGGGCCAAGGGCACATGGGTCCAGCACTAAGGTTTCCTGGTATGCCTGGGAGCAGACAGCCTGGACAATTTCAGGACTGTTACATTGCCTCAGCCCAGAAGTGACACGCTGACATGTCCACGGTCAAAGCTAGTTACATAGCCCACCACATGTAATGGAAGTGGGACAAGAAGACTCCCTGGAAC
Organism: Loxodonta africana; assembly: GCF_030014295.1. Taxonomy (NCBI): domain Eukaryota; kingdom Metazoa; phylum Chordata; class Mammalia; order Proboscidea; family Elephantidae; genus Loxodonta; species Loxodonta africana. The sequence continues at coordinate 158,472,361 of NC_087344.1, read as the reverse complement.
CCAGGAAGGAAAGGAGAAATGGATATTGCTGAGTCCTAATAATGTCTACCACACCTTCTCTCCTACCAGCTGTGTGAAATTGAAAAATTGCTTTTTCTTTCTTATCCTCAGTTTACAAATCTATAACGTGGGGAGAATAACACCTATCTCATAAGAGTATAAGAAATGGAACGAATTCACATATAAAGACTATGACAATGCAACAGTGCTAGTGACATTCTAGTTCTAATCTTGAGTGATGTGCTAGGTTAATGAGTATTCATTTTATTATTATGCTTTGTAATACAAATGTTATCTATATTGTTTTTATGTCTCAAATATAATACCAAAATAAGGGACACTAATTTGATATTATATGTTGTTGAAATTCTAAGACTGATAACAAGTATATAAGCAAATCAGCACTAAGAAATATTTTTAAACGGTCTATCACAGTTCCTGGGTGTCCCTGGATGGTTAAGCTCATGACTATTAACCAAAAGTTTGGTGGTTTGAACCCACCCAGAGGTGGCTTAGAAAACAGGCTTGGTAATTTGCTTCTGCAGTTTGCCTTGAAAACCCTGTGGAGCAGTTCTACTCTGTACACATGGGATCACCATGAGTTGGAATCGACTTGATGGCAACTAACAACAACATAATTCCAAGAATATAGTGGGCACTCAATAAATGGTAACTATTACTATTACTGAAGCCCTGGTGGCACAGTGGTTAAGAGCTCAGCTGTTAACCAAAAGGTTGGCGGTTTGAATCCACCAGCCACTCCTTGGAAACCCTATGGGGCAGTCCTACTCTGTCCTATGGGGTTGCTATCAGTTGGAATCGGCTCTATGGCAGTGGGTTTTACTATTACATGGAAACCATCAACAATTCATTTCATTAATCATGCCCCCCCACCCAAAAAAAAGGATTTGGAATGTGAGTTACTCAGATAAATAATCAGCTCAAGGGTCTACTTGGAGGGAGGAAGAATTGACCTACACCTGTTGACTCACCATGTAAACACCAGTCACGGTAATTTACTAACTCTATGACCTACTTCCTGCTGGTACTTCCAGTCTGGCTCGACCTACTTCCTGCTGGTACTTCCAATCTGGCTCCAGAGCTCAAGGCCGGAAAGAGGTCAAATATGTTCACGTGAAACTAGTTTTCTTCTCATCAATTTCTAAGTGATTAGAGGCCTGCTTGTTGCAATGACATCAAAACGAGCCATGGAGATTCCTGATCTACCATAGCTAGACAGGGCTTTTGAGATGCAAACCATACACATTCTCAGAGAAGAGTGAAACAGGAGAAATCACTTTCAAAGGACCCTCCTCCCCCTGCCTCCTTCCTTCTATACACATGCTAAGCACACATAGCTTTTGCAATCTGCTACTGAAACAGAATTTTAAAATAAACCCTAGCCTACTCTCTCAAATTGGAAATGAGAAGAAAATGAATTTCTGTAAGGTGAATTTGTTCTCCCAAATTAGTTTCATACATGCATACACACACACACACACACACACACACAATGCATCCTTCATTAATAGGGCCAAATATGGCACAAGTAAGCTTCTTCTCAGCAAGAGAGAAACATTCGATAATTTTGAGGACAGGGCTCGAAGCGGCATAAAAATAAAACTCACAGAAGCCAGCAGATGGCACTTAATCATAATTTTTCCTAGGATTTCTATTAATTGTTAAATGTTCTTCATTCTGTCTTCCCCATAAGATGAATGTTATGCTAACATGGTATAATAAGTAATGTTTTACTTTGAGATGTTAAATGGGCTTGTTACATAAAACTTCCCCACCTACCTAACTAGCCCAAGTCCCATTTTTCTCATGCATGTATTTATCATATCACTGTATGCATATGCATGCCCATATATCTGCGTGCTCCCAAGCACGCAGCACGTTTGATAAATGTATAAACGCAAACATCTTCATTTATCTCTAGAAGCAAATCCAAATCAAGGAACTGTTGCTCCTGAAAAAAAAGTCACAGAAAACCATTTAAACCACATTGTCTGCCAGAAATAGAAACGCAGAAATACCTCAGGGAAGCCACTTTGGCAATTTCCTTCAAGGTTCTGATTACGAGCATTAACAAGTTGCACGACCCCTTCCGGGCTATTCTACCTCACCTGCCACTTTCTTACTTTCTCCCCTCCCCACCTCCCTCCGCCATGATTTCCCTTTCTTTCCTTTCCCCACACTGCTTCAACCTTTTCTGCTTTCTAATTCCCTTTCTTTATTTGACTTCTGTTTTATTTCATTTATTTCTCCTTCTGTCTTTTAAAGCCCTGGACTTGGTCTCCTGAGTCTCACAGGGACAGATGCTGTACCGGTCAGTGCTCTTGGTTTCTGACACCAGAAATTGACTCTGTTAACTAGAAAAATAATTTTTTTATTGGAAAGCGATCAAGTAGTTCACAGAATTGACAGGAAGCCTGGAGAATCTGGCTCAGAGAACAGGCAGAAGCCAAAGGAGACCGGCACCAGAGAAGACAGCCAAGGTCGCACCACTGCAAGCCCCTGGGCTGGGACGGTACCGCCAGGCACCCGCTGCTAAGGGCCCCTGCTGCCTCTTGCCTCTCCACTGCCACCGCTTGGAAAAAGAATCTTGAACTCTCTCCGAGGGCTTGCTTCATTCCTTCCAGATTCCCAGGCCAAGCTGGAGAGCCGGATGCCAAGGCTGGATGAGCAGGCATGGAGAGGAGTTCTCCAAGAGCAGAGCAGTTGTTCCGGGCCCGACCAAAGCGGGGTGTGGGGGGGGTTGGTGCAAAGCCAAGCCGCTGAGTAGGCCTTTCAGGAAAGCCAGGGAAAGGAGATCTGTTGACTCACGGGCACTCGAGATTAGGCAACTCCAGGTGTCAGAGACTGAGTCATTTTAAACCCGCCCTGTTCCTGGAGCAAAGATGGGGAGGTCTGTATGGTCACGCTAAGTAGGAATAACGCTGGGAAAAGGAAATATACCCGGAAGTATTCGAATCAATTTACCATCGCTCGAAATTCACATTATTAAGTGAAACGTGGCTGATGCTGTAGTCTTGTACAGTTAATTCAGAGCAAAGAGCCACAGTTGCTAATGTGAACACCCTTTATGTGCAAGTCCTATTTATCCAATTTAAATTCCAGCTCCTAAGCACTGTTCCTTTGACCTCCTGCATCTTAACCCTTCACGGAGAAAGACTAGCCTCCCTCCAGGGATAAAATTTGTAACATGAGTCCCAGCTCGGTGCAGGGCCCTTGTTTTCATCCTGCCAGCTGGTCCCAATTATGAGCTGGTTTGGGTAATTTGAGAGTGTGGAGGGTGTCTGTGTGGTAGGAGGGGTGTTTGCTAAGCACTTAGCTTCCCTTAGGATTCCAAGTCCAACTACAACTAATGGATCTTTTAATATTCTGAATTATGAGGTGATTTTTGCTGGTTTTCCAAAAAAGGAAATAAAATATATAAATAAAATCACTCTGTGGCGTGCCTGATAACCACTGCCAAAGCAGAGTGAAAAATGAAGGCAGCTGTCTGCATCCTTCCGGCCAGGCTCCAACTTCGCCTCCATTTCTTGGGTGAGTGCCTGAATTTTCCCATGTTTGCACAGTGTGGGCCTGCGTTGCCTTGAGGTTCCTTTGTGATAAGTGACATTCAGCCAAGTCTTCAGAGAGCTTCAGCCCTGATTTTTAAGGGCCATACAAATACCTGAGTTCAATTTTACCTCCATTCAGGTTCCTGTTTATTGAGCATCTATCATATTCAAGGGCACTGCAAATTCTGATGATTCAAAACTGGGTAAGACTCACAGTCTAGTAGGATGTGGAGTCCCTGGGCTGTGCGAACAGTTAATGTCCTCACTGCTAACAGAAAGGCTGGAGGTTCGAAATCACCCAGAGGCACTTCAGAAGAAGGGCCTGGTGACCTACTTCTGGAAAACCAGCCATTGAAGACTCTGCAGAGCACTGTTCCACTCTGAGGTACATGGGGTCGCCGTGAGCTGGAGTGGACTCCAAGGCAACCGGTAACTGGTAGTAGGATGTGTCTCTTCCAACCAGTGGCATTCCAAGGGGGTGGAGGGGTGGAAGAGTCAGCCCCTGGCTGGAAGGAGCATTTTGTCACTTGTATTGTTTAAGATTGCTGTGGGCCATGGTGATAATACAAACCAGATGGCTTTTAGTTGATTTTATTATTTTAAAATTTTTCTGCAGACAAATGCACTCCATTATTGCCTGCACCTGGACTGGCTTCTCCCACTGCCCCCCTCCCCTATGCCATTGGCTCCAATCACTCCTCCCAATTTATGACATTATAGGTACTTTGAGTAGGTGCCGGAGGGGAAAAAAAAGACATTTGAAGACGTAAAGTTCACCAGAAGCCAAGTGCCCATAGCTAAGTGGGCATCTGTTCCATTGTCAGGTTAATGTGATCTTAGTCACTTGGATTTGATCTTCTTGGGGGTCTGCTTGAGGCATCTCCCACCCTCAGGGAAGGTACAGTATTCCGGCAGCACACTAGTCCCCGAGTCACGTTATCTCCATTTATAACCCAGTTCTTTCCCACTAAGTTATTTAATGTCTTTGGGCCTAAGTTTCCTCATTGGTAAAGTATGGATAAGAATAGTCCTTCCTGGAAGAGTTGTTGTAAAAAATTGTTGTAGAAAATGTTATAACACTGTGCTTAATTCCAGAAACAATTTTAAAAATCTTTCTATAGGTCAGGACAACTGGACTAAAACAAAAGCAAAGAAGTTTCTTGAATACAACTGAATGCTTCTAAAGCCGGAGAAGCAGGGACGGGGGGTCTGAGGACCATGGTTTCAGGGGACATCTAGGTCAATTAGCATAACAAAATGTCTTAAGAAAATGTTCTGCATCCCACTTTGATAAGTGGCATTTGGGGTCTTAAATGCTAGCAAGCGGCCATCTAAGATGCATCAATTGGTCTTACCCCACCTGGAGCAAAGGAGAATGAAGAATACCAAAGACACAAGGTAAATTTGAGCCCAAGAGACAGAAAGGGCCATATAAACCAGAGGCTACATCAGCCTGAGACCAGAAGAACTAGATGGTGCCTGGCTACAACCGATGACTGTCCTGACAGGGAACACCACAGAGAATCCCTGAAGGAGCAGGAGAACAGTGGGATGAAGAATTCAAATTCTCATAAAAAGACCAGACTTAATGGTCTGACTGAGACTAGAGGAACCCCGGAGACCATAGTCTCTGGACCTTCTGTTAGCCCAAGACTGGAACCAATCCTGAAACCAACTCTTCAGACAGGAATTGGACTGGACTATAAGACAGAAAATGATACTGGTGAGGAGTGAGCTTTTAGCTCAAGTAGACTCATGAGACTATGTGGGCTGCTCGTGTCTGGAGGCGAGATGAGAAGGCAGAGGGGGACAAGAGCTGGCTGAATGGACAGGGGGAATACAGGGTGGAGAGGAGGAGTGTGCTGTTTCATTAGGGGGAGAACATAGCAAGGTGTGTATAAGTTTTTGTATGAGAGGCTGACTTGATTTGTAAACTTTCACTTAAAGCACAATAAATAAGTTTAAAAAAAAAATTTTAAATCTTCCTATAAAATTCTGTTCAAAGTTATGAATTAAAGAGATTGTAAGAGATAAGGGACAGAGCCAGGGAGACGGAAGTGTGCACCAGGTCAGCCACATCAATGCAAGTGCTGTTCTGAGGGACATCTGCCTGGATACTGCCACCCACACTAATCCAGGAATGCCTCAGGGAGGTGGGTGGGGGTGTGCTTGAATGTCTTTGGGTGACAGACAAGTAGGAATTGTGAAACTGGGCTGAGCAATCAGCAGTCAGCATCTAACAACCTGCATAACCCACACAAAACTGTCTCTGGGCCTTTGTTTTCTTCATACCTTTTGTCAGAATGAAAACCAGTTGTGCGGCGTCAACTCTGACTCATGGCGACTCCATGTGTGTCACAGTGGAACTTTGCTCCACAGGGTTTTCAATGGCTTTGATCTTTTGGAAGTAGATGACGAGGACTTTCGTCCGAGACACCTCTGAGTGGACTTCAGTTGTGAAACTTTCTGCCAGCAGCCAAGCTGATATTAACTGTTCTCATGTTAACCATTTGCACCACCCCGGGCTTCCTGAAATTCAAATATGATACGGTTATTCCCTACACAAAGGGAGTGCTGGCACCAGCTCCATCGAGAGCTTGTTAGAAATGCAGACTCTCAGCCCCTTCCCCCCACAGCTGAATCTTCATATGCATTTTAACCATCATTCTTGGTTTCGAAAGCACTGCAGTAGCTCACACTGTGTCTCTCAAAGTGTAGGCAAACCCTCCAGCATGGGATGAGGAGTACATATTTCCAGGCCCCACCTCAGACCTTCTGAACCAGAATCCCCCCAACCCCCCATCTCCCACCCCCACCATCTCTGAGTCCCCAGGGAAAGAAGCCAAACTCCTGTTTCATCACACCCTACATACCACTTCTGTCCTGGTCACGCCCAAATGCTTACAATTCTCCTAAAATGCCATGAATTTTCTATCCCCAGCTTCACCAGCTGTTCATGTCTTAAGTGCCTCAGCTTCCCTTCTTCCTTCTCCTCTGGGCCTCCATGGTAGCTTGATTTCATTGACATTATTTCCTGTTTTTAACACATTTTTCTTGAGAACTTACTTAGTGCTAAGTACTGGGGGAAACAACGGTGACTGAAGCAAAGCCCTCTGAGCTTACAGCCAAGTGGTGGTGTCAGGCATTAAACACAATTACACAATTAAATGTTAAGATACAACCACAATACATGCAATGAAGGAAACCCTGCGTAGTATGCGAGTATAACGAGGGAGTGTCTTAGTTATCTAGTGCTGCTATAACAAAAATGCCACTAATGAGTGGCTTTAACAAACAAATTTATTTTCTCACAGTTTAGGAAGTTCGAAGTCTGAGATTTAGGGTGCTGGCTCTAGGAGAAGACTTTCTCTCTCTGTCGGCTCTGGAGGAAGGTCCTTGTCTCTTTGAGCTTGTGCTCCTGGGTGATTGTCATGTGCCTTGGCATCTCTCATCCCCCATCTCTACTTCTGCTCATTTATTCAATCTCTTTTATATCTCAAAAGAGTTTGACTTAAAAATACACCCTACATTAATCATGTCTCATTAATATAACAAAGATAATGTGCCCCCCCCCCCAGTACCACCCGGCATGTTTTCTCCTTTTTCAAAATGGGCATCTGAGAGCTGAACATAGCTAAGGCCATGATAAACCTGTAAGTTGTTCTTCCTCAGCCTGCCTCCTCGCATACCTCTGTTAAAGACTTTGTTTTGACCAAATGTTAATGACTTTGTTCTTTGTTTCAAACTGATGCAAATAACCTTTTGTTCTGGTGGGACTACCTGTGGCATACAACCCCCTACAGGAAAGTTGGAGCCTAGGTATCAGATACGTATGTCTTTAGCCTAATAAAGAAATGTCTGGCAGGGGACTACAAAGACACTTGTAACCCTTGTAAGATTCTGTATAAGCTCTAATGTAAAACTGCTCTTTGGGACTCCACAGAGACAGCCTGTGCTGCTGCTGGGTCCCCGGTGATGCGCGCATCTCCTTAATATACTTTCTCACTCTTTCTGACTTGGCTCGACTGCTCCAGGGCACAATAATCCATTCCCAAATGGGATTATAATCAAAGGCATAGAGGTTAGAATTTACAACACATATTTTGGGGGGACCCAATTCAATTCATAACAAAGGGATAACAATAGCAACAAGCTAATTTTGGAGTCTCTGGGTGGTATAAATAGTTAACGTGCTTGCTGCTTACTGAAAGGCTAGAGGTTCAAGTCTACCCAGAGGCACCTCAGAAGAAAGGCCTGGCCATCTACTTCTGGAAAGTCAGCCGTTGAAAACCCTGTGGAGAATAGTGAGAGTGGTTGTGTAACTTAAGGAATGTAATCGATGTCACTGAATTGTCCATGTAGAAATTATTGAATTGGCGTATGTTTTGCTGTGTATATTTTCACTAAAATAAATTAAAAAAAAAAAAAGAAAACCCTGTGGAACACAGTTTTACCCTGACACACACAGGCTTGCCATGAGTCTGAATCGGCTCCACAGTGACCAGTTTTGATTAACTTAGTTTTGGAGTCCCTGGGTAGTGCAAACAGTTAACGGTGCTTAGCTGCTAACTGAAAGGTTGGTGGTTGGAGTCTACCAGGAAACACTTTGGAAGAAAGGCCTGGCAACCTACTTCCAAAACAATCAACTATTGAAAACTCTATGGAGCATAGTTCTATTCTGACACAAATAAGGTCACCATGAGTGGGAGTTGACTGGATGCAGCTGGTTCTAGTAACCTAGTTGTGGAGTTCATGGGAGGCCTTTCTGGCAAAGTGACATTTGGGTTGAAGCCTGAAGAAAGGATGGGGGTTGGCTAGGTGAAGAGTGGCCCACACAGAGGAGGGAAGGGCTTGAGTTGGGAGGAGCTCATTCCTTCATGTTCCATGTCCTATACAATACTCGTACTCCTCTTGGCATCCCTGGCACTTGGTAGCACGCTTTAAGGAAGGCACTGTATAAACCTTTAGCAAAGGAAGAAAGGGAGGGGGACCAGAGGAGTCCTAGACAGCTGCATCATAGAGATTAAACTTATGATTTTCTTTTCTATAGTAGGAGTTACTATTCTCTCTCGTCCAGGACAGAAAATCACATTAAAGTGTATCTTCCTTGTTCTGTGAAGAACTTAAGTGGCTTTCTGTAGCTGCTTACATAAATGTGGTAGCGTTTATCCCATTGTCCTGTAGGAGGGTAAGCAGAGACTCCTAATTCAGTGGCAAGCCACTTACTGTCTCTTTTAGTGATACGTGGGGCAAGAAGGCCCTTTGTCCTGGGAGAAGGTGTAACAGGATTTTTTTTTTTTCTTCCCTCTCTTTCATATTCTCTTCTCAGTAAAAAATCACCCCATTCTTTAATATGCAGAACTGGACCTTCAGGAAGTGGAAAAGCTGTTTGCATGAGATCCCACTACCTCCTGGGAGGGAATGGATTAAAGTTCAAGTCCCTGCTCCCTGAGGTTCAAAGTTAGGGCATCTGGCAAGGTGGTGTGACTCAGAGGCTGGGCAATAAAGTTCCCATGAGGCTAGAGAACTACTGGACCAGTGGGGTTGCTCCTCAGTAAGGCAGATGGATCCACCAGGTGGCAAATGCTGGCGCCAGTCCTGACCTATGACGTTAGGCCAACCAGAGGCCAGGGAAGGGCTGTGTGCCTGTGGAAAAGAGCTGGCTAGTAAGAGCTATAAACCAGTGATGTTCTGGAACTGGCTCCTACTGGTTTGCAAGAACTGATTGCCAGTCTCAGGAATTTTGCAAGCTGGTTGTTAAATATAAAAAAAATATAGCCAGTATTAAATATTACACCCAAATTAGATAAACTTCCAATGAAACAAATTATATTAAAAACAAAGGTAATAAATACATGAAACTCATCTCTCACTAATTATTTGACTACATTTTACTATTATTTATACTCTTGAAAAGATTCCCTAGGTGGCACAAACAGGTAAGTACTCAACTACTAGTTGAAAGCCTGGCAGTTCGAACCCACTCAGAGGTGACTTGGAAGATAGGCCTGGCTATCTGTTTCCGAAAAGTCACAGCCTTGAAAACTGTATGCAGCAGTTCTACTCTGTAAACATGGGGTTGCCATGAGCTGGAACTGACTCTACGGCATTTATAACAACAATGCTCTCGAGGTTACATGTATCATAGCTATATGGTAAAAATTATAGGTATAATGGTGAGCTACTGGACATTCCCAACTCCGCATTCAGGGATGTCATGGTGGCTTGAGATCAGCGATGGTGGGAGTGTTTACACCATAGAAATTGGTAAACACTACCAATCAGAGCTTTTTTCCCCTGGAGAGCTAGTTGTTAAACACTAAGCAACACATTACTGACTATAACCCTTGAGATGTATTCATTCATTCATTACTTGCTGGCTGAGACCAGTTAGGGAATGAGGTCCTCATGACCGAGCATACTAAGAGAGTACGATACTGGTACATTTCTTTTCCTCAAAGAAGCACCACAGAGGTACTTGGAGCAGGGGACTCAGTCACTGCCCCTACTCTCCAGGCTTGAATGATCCTGGAATTACTTCAACTTCCTGAAGCTCTTATCTTCTGCCAGAAAGTCTCAACTGCCAAGAAGTTTCTGAGCAGCCTTTGTTTTCCACCAAGTTTCTAAGTTACCTTGTGGCAATATTTATTGCTCCTCTGCCTAGATAGGAAACCCTGGTGGCATAGTGGTTAAGTGCTATGGCTGTTAATCAAAAGGTCGGCAATTCAAATCTTCCAGGTGCTCTTTGGAAACTCTATGGAGCAGTTCTACTCTGTCTTATAGGGTCGCTATGAGTCAGAATCGACTTGTCGGCAATGGGTTTGGGTTTTTTTTTCTGCCTAGATATCTGCTATCACATGTCCATGAGATGCCTAACATCCCTTGGGGAAGCCTACAGTCCAGAGAAGCAACAGAGTGAAGGAACCCAAGGAGCTTTCTCTTGAGCAGTCCTGGCAGTTTGGTTGGGAGTACCTGTCAATGAGCATAACTCTGGGTAGTGAACCAGGCCCCAGGAAGATGCAAGGCAAGGCACATCATCCTAGTACTAGTGGCTGTTATAAGAGAAGGGAACTTTGCCCAGCTTCCATGTTTTGAACATGACCCATGTTGGCAAAAGTCTGTTCAGCAGCCAACATCTCTCCACCCAATCAGTATACTGAGATAGGGCCAGCCTGGTTTGGACATTTGTTTGCATTCTGGACATAAAATGGGGAGATGCTTATAGATTTGGAGGGGGAAAGGCTGGACTGTCTGCCATTAGCAACATGTGGGGTCCTGAACGATGTGCTCTAGAGATCGACTGGGTATATTATTTGCATCTTGAACTGGGTAAAGAGACATCTCAGTAATGCCAGAAGGGAATAAAGAAGAAAGAAAAGAAGGAAAGAAAGAAATTAGGGAGGAGCATCAGATATTCTCCCTCAGACTGTTCCTTCTACCATATTCTCCATCTCAATTAAGGACACTTTCATTTTTCCAGTTGCTCAGATTGGAGTACCATCCTTGGCTCCTCTCTTTCTCTCTCATCTCAAATTTAGTCCATCGTTAACCACACTTTCAAAATAAACTCAGAGCTTAACCTCTTCTTCACACTATCACTGCCACCACTCAGATCCAAGCCCCCATAGTATCTCTCTCCATCTTGTTGTTGTTGTTGGGTGCTGTTGTGTCGATTTCAACTCATAGCAACCCCATGTGACAGAGTAGAACTTCCCCCCTAGTGTTTTCTAGGCTGTAATCTTTATGAGAGCAGATCACCAGGTCTTTCTCCCACAGAGCCACTGGGTGGGTTTGAACCACCAACCCTCTGGTTAGCATCCAAGCTCTTAACCGTTGCGCCACCACGGCTCCTACAGTACCACAGAAGCTCACAGGTCCTTGTTTCTGCCTTGCCTTCTCTTAGTCTATTCTCAACATAGCAATCAGAGTGACCTTGCTAAATCATAAGCCATAGGACATCATTCCTCTGCTCAAAGTCTTCTAGAGGATCCCATCTCACCCAGAACGAAGACCGAAGTCCTTCCTTTGACCCACACGGTCCTGCTGATATGCAGCCCCAACTTCTTTAGCCTCATCACCAGCTTCTTCCCCGTCCTTTACTCTCCCAGCTACACGGGGCTCTTTGCTCTTCCTTGAACATACCTGGCACACTCCCACCTGAAGGCCTTTGCAGTTACTGTTTGCTCTCCCAGAATACCCTTTTAGACATCCACTGGCTAACTAACTCTCTCACTTTTCTTAGGTCTTTACTCAAAATCCTCTTCTCACAAATGCATCTTCCCAGCAAGCCCTTCCCTGGCTACTTAACTAGAAGGTTAGCATTTCCTCCATACTTCATAGTTCCCTTTTTACTTTATTTTCTCTCCTTAGCTTTTATTGCTTTTTGTATAGTTATCTTTTCTTTATTGACTGTCTCTCCCACTGCTGAGTGAATTCACAAGGGCACAGAATTTTATTTGTTTTGTTCACTCTCCAGATTCTAGAACAGGGCCGAGCACATACTAAGTATTTGTTTCAGTTATCTATTGCTGCGTCATAAACCATACTAAAATGTAGTGACTTAAAATGACAATTTATTATAAGCTCTCACAATCCCACGGGTTTTCTGGGCTCAACTCCTTAGGATCTGTCACGTCCTTGGAGTCAAATGGCAGCTGGGGCTGGAGTCTTTTGAAGGACATGGCTGGCACAGGTTGGTGGCTGTTGGCTAGGAGCTCAGCAGGGGCTGTTGTCCGGAGCACCTAAACATGACCTTTGCATGATCAGTGGAGGCACCATCTTGAAGATTAGCTACCACAGTGCTCAATAAGTATTCGTGGGAAGAAGGCAAGCAGGGAGGTAGAGAGAATGGAGCTCAGCTTCCGTTTCTCAGTATGGTGGTAGCATGAGGGCATTGAATTAAAGTCCTTTTCCTGTCTGACCCTCCTTCCCAATCCCCTTCGAGTTGCATAATGACCTGGCTTGGAAGCAGAAATTCATCTAACACTGCCTATCAGAACTGAAGTACTCTTGGCAGAATCTTTTACAGTTTATACCCCTAACTCAAATTGGAGCCAAGGCATCCTTCCAAGAGAAGAACAACACAGCACTTTATCTTGATGTAGCTCTTTTCCCTTGGTATTCAAAGCAGTTTTATAAACTAAGCATTATCATCGTACAAGAAAGGAAATGGAAAGGAACTAGTAATATTTAGTTCGCCAATAACAAAATCCTTGAATCAATAGTATACTGAGGTGATTATGTAATTATGTAGAATCAGAGGTAAGCTGCAGTGGCAACAAATTAATAAAATATAATTTGGAAGAAATAGAATATAAGAATTTTTGCATAAAAACTGAAGTTAATGGGGTATAAGAAGCTAAAAAGTAATAATAGATTTAAAATGAACTAGGAGGAACAAAATTTAAACATTGTTGGGATATTAAGAATAAATTTACTTTGAAAATACTTTGGAATAGTTTAGTCATTTTCCAGAACCACAGATATCCTGTGCCAGTTAGGCAGTTTTTCCTAAACCAGCTTGGCAGACAGTTGTCTAGTATGGGGACTTTGCAGACAGGCTCCTTAGCTAAAACCCAGAAAGGCAAATGAAGAAGTTGGGCTTCTGTAGATCTAGCATCTCAATACATAGAGGGGTAGGTGTTATTGTTTCCTAGAGATATTAATGATGATATAAGTTGTGATGTAACAGGATGTGAATTCCCTGAGCATGGATGTCTCCTCTAACTGACGTATCTTAGGGACAAGCTGGCATGTTTATTTTAATTTGTGGCCTCTCTGAACCACTTTTAGTCTTCTGCCGCCAATATCATCTCATTTTAGGGAAATTGGGGTAACTCAAAAAAGTAACTTCATACACACTCACACACACACACATACATATATGTGTATATGAAATAGAATTAGATTTGGCAGTATGAAGTGCAATGGGTTTCTTTATATATGGCCTTTCTGGCCCTGGGTTTGAGGTTCTGCCAAGATGATTTGTCTGCTAGGCCATAGTCTTGCAAAGTGATTGGACAATTTACTATGCAAATAAGGTGTCTATGGCCTACTGAAAGGATTGGTCAGTTTGTGGCCTTGGTGGAAGGAGTAGACTTATAAAAGGACAAATCCCACAGTGGTTGGGGGAGCGGGGGAGTTACTACCACCAAGAAGAAGAGCCAGGAGCAGAGTGCATCTTTTGGACTCGGGATCCCCGTGCAGAGAGCTGTAATACTGGAGACGGCATAACATGGCATGAGTGGCAAGAACCTTGCATAATCTCCACTTCCCAAATCATCTCATGGCCCAAAATACTGCTTTAGCTTCAACATTCACATCCCCATTCCATCCAGAGGAAAGAAGAAAAAGGTAAAGAGAAGGGAACACTTCCTGCCTGTAAGACACTTGATAGAAATTGCTCCTACTACATCTACATATATCCAGTTGGCTAGATCTTAATCACATGACTGTACCTGGCTGAAAGAAGACTGGGAAATGAAGTCTTTTGAGCAGCATAAGCCTGGCTAAAAATTAAGGGTTGTAATACGGGAGCCCTGGTGGCGCAGTGGTTAAGAGCTCAGCTGCTAACCAAAAGGTTGGCAGTTCGAATCCACCAGCCACTCCTTGGAAGCCATATGGGGCAGTCACTATGAGTCAGAATCAACTTGACAGCAACACACTTGGTTTTGGTTTGGTAATTCTACATGGAGTCCCTGGGTGGCACAAACGGTTAAACACTTGGCTATTAATCAAAACGTTGGTGGTTCATCCGACTGAGTCCAGCGTAACTAGATGGTCCCCAGCTACCGTCACGGACTGGTCTGACAGGGATCACAACAGAGGGTCACAGGCAGAGCTGGAGAAAAATGTAGAACAAAATTCTAACTCACAAAAAAAAAAAAAACCAGACTTACTGGTCTGACAGACTGGAGGAACCCCGAGAGTATGGCCCCCGGACACCCTTTTAACTCAGAATTAAAGTCACTCCTGAGGTTCACCCTTCAGCCAAAGATTAGACAGGCCCATAAAACAAAATGAGACTAAATGGGCACACCAGCCCAGGGGCAAAGACAAGAAGGCAGGAGGGGACAGGAAAGCTGGTAACAGGGAACCCAAGATTGAAAAGGGGAGAGTATTGACATGTCATGGGCTTGGCAATCAATGTCATAAAACAATACACGTATTAATTGTTTAATGAGAAAATAATTTGCTCTGTAAACCTTCATCTAAAGTACATTAAAAAAAAAAAAGAAAGAAAGAAAGATTGGTGGTTTGAATCTACCCAGAGGTGCCTCAGAAGAAAGGGCTAGCAATCTACTTCCAAAAGGTCACAGCCATTAAAAACCCATTGAGCATAGTTCTACTCTGACACACAAGGGCTCACCGTAAGTCAGAATCAACTTGATGGCAACTAGTTAGGAGTCATTGGGTGTTGCACACAGTTAAGTGCTTGACTAACACCTGAAAGGTTGCCAATTTGAACCCACTCAGAAGTACCTCGTACCTCTGAAGACAGGCCTGGCAATCTGCTTCTAAAAGGTCACACCCTTGAAAACTCTGTGGAGCAGTTCTGGTCTGCACACCTGAGGTCACCGTGAGTCAGAATTGACTCGACGGCAACCAAGAAAAACAACACAATAGTCCCGGGGTTGTGCAATGCTTAACGTGTTCCGCTCCTAAACGAAAGCTTGAGTCCGCCCAGAGATGCCTCAGAAGAAATGCCTGGTGATTTACTTCCAAAAACTCGGCCACTGAAAACCTATGACGTAGTTCTTTTCTGATACACATGAGGTCACCATGAGTTGGAATTCACTTGACTACAACTAATTTTAATACTATACAATACAAGAAAACAAATGTTTGAGGACAATTAAACAGCCTCTGCTACAGTTTACCCCTCTGGCCTCTCAAGTATATATGTGTACCTTCCTTCCCTCACACTGGGCTCACTCCCTCGCCAAGGGAAATACCCCAAAGTTCAATCAAGGGACTGCAATCAATTCAAAATAAAGACCTCCGGGTGATGTGTAGTCTTCCCCTTTGAGTCCAGATACGGTGTTACACAGCCTTGCAAACCACAAACTAAGAGACTAGCTCTTTTCCCCAACGGTGGTACATACACAATGATGGAAGAACAGAAAACCACAATAAAAACTACTATACAAAAAATGGGAAACCCCAGAAGTCACAGTCTACTGGAATGATCAAATCCTGCTATGCAAGAATTAAAGAAGACCCCGTCTCAAACTTAAGGGGTCAGTCAACTGCCCTCTGGGAGATTCTTCTTTGTCCCCTGTCCTCCATGGCCACACCTGGGGTAGGAATCAGCGAGCATGTCCTTGTGGAGGCTGCACATTGTTCACGGTGGGCTTCCTGCTGATGCAGATTTGGAGGTACAATGCTTTAGGCATTGAATAGTCACGGGCTTGTAAGTTAAGGTTATGTTTTTTTTGGCAATGCGCTTGACTGCAACTGGTTTTCATACTGCTTTTATCCCTCAAAAACTCAGCGGTCATCTGTTTCATTTGCCTTCTCTCAGTTCCATGCATGAGTAACCACAGCCAAAGTTCTTGTCCAAAGATAGATTTTAAACTTGAAGACTCTAGTCTTATTTAAAGACCTTGGTCCTCTGCCCATCCATCTACCAATTTAATGGCAGCTAGTTTTTTGTTTTTAGTTGAGGCTATCTGAAACAATAAATTTTGGAGGGAAGCAACATCTTTAATTGGATATTAATGATTAAGCTGTCACCCATCGTCTAGCAGAGAGCTTTTAATGGCACTGACTTGAATGGAATTTACTGCAGCTAAAAAAAAAAAATTTTTTTTTTTTAGAGCCAGTGCCTATGACTGAATCTTTTGGGGGTCAGGATGTTTGTCTTTTAAGTTCCCAAATCACTAGACTACTAGTCAATTTAGATGGCAGGCCAAAGGCAGAAAGCATATCCTAACATTTTTTTTTAAAAATGGGGAGATTTAGCTTTAGTTTCCTGCTATCTTGCTGCTCATGGATTTTAGGATTTTGTGATAATCGTTCCCCATGTCTAATACTCATTTATGTTTGGTTAGGGTATGCTAAATGGCTACCAAAAATAAACCTAGGAAATCCTGGTGGCACAGTGGTCCAGAGCTATGGCTGCTAACCAAAGTAGTGGTTAAGAGCTATGGCTGCTAACCAAAAGGTCAGCAGTTCAAATCTACCGGGCACTCCTTGGAAACCTTATGGGATAGTTCTACTCTGTCCTATTGGGTCACTATGAGTTGGAACCCACTCAAACTGCAAAAAAAGAAAAAAAAAAAAATCCCTTGCATGTAACAGTTCAGGAAATGTATTCCAAGGATTCAGGGACTACCTGAGGCTATGTTTTCTTAAACACAGTACCCAGATCAGTGAATAGTCTAATAAGGTCCTCCTAGCATTTTTTTTTTTAGCTTAGACCTGTGCCTGTTAAGAGATGTTGATGGAGCCTATCTGCAGTCTACACAGCAGGAAAATGAGTTTTGCTGGAAGGTCAAAACTTGGAATTTTTCACTAGTAGAATTTTGTGTGTGAGGCAATAAGACGTCTGTATTAGAGAGTGCACTTTTGAGGCTTCTCTCAGTCCCCTAATCTGATTGGGGAGCTATTATGAGTTTTGCATTTAAACATTTCTCATTCCCATTATTTATTACCTATGTGACTTTGTGCAAATACTTAATTTTTCTGAACCTCAGTTTTCTAACTGTAGAATGCAGATTAAAAAGAAAAAGACCTACCTGTTGGAAGGATTGGATATCACATATGTAGTAAATATAGGAGTCCCTGGGTGGTGCAAATGGTTCAAGCACTTGGCTACTAATGCAAAGTTTGGAGGTTTGAGTCCACCCAGAGGTATCTCAAAAGAAAGGCCTGGCAATCGATTTCTGAAAAAATCAGCCACTGAAAACCCTATGGAGCACAGTTCTACTCTGACACACTTGGGTTATCCTGAGTTGGAATTGACTCCATAGCGACTGATTTATATATCACATACACATACACACACATACATATAGGAGCTCTGGTGGCACAGTGGTTTCAAGTGCCTGTCTGCTAGCTGAAATGTCAGTGGTTCGAACCCACCAGACGCTCTGTGGGAGAAAGATGTGGCAGTCTGCTTCCATGAAGGTTTACAGCCTCGGAAACCCTATGAGGCAGTTGTACTTTGTCTTATCGGTTGCTGTGAGTCAGAATTGACTCAACAGCAATGAGTTTTTTTTTTTTTTTTAAATACGTATAGGTGTATATATGTTTGAGGTACCCTGGTGGCGCAGTGGTTAAAGCGATTGACTGCTAACCAAAAGATCAGCAGTTTGAAACCACCAGTGGCTCTGAGGGAGAAAGACATGGCAGTCTGCTTCCAGAGAGATTGACAGCCTTGGAAGCTCTATGGGGTTGCTATGAGTCGGAATCGACTCTTAGAGCAGTGGGTTTGTTTTCTTTTTTATATGTTTGGCATTTAGTAGGTATTTAATAACGGGTAGCTGCAATTATTAAATACTGCAATTATTTGAGGAGCATGTGGTTAGGATGCTAGAACTTGGGTTTGAATTTGGACATGTGTTTTTGGATCCTTATTCTGTCCCCAGCTAGTTGTGTGACCTTGGACAAACTCTCTTCTTGTCAGTTTCCTCCTCCATTTGATGAAGACCTTAATAGCTATCTCAGAGTGCGGCTGTGAGGATTATACCTAAAAGGCTCCTAGCACTGCAGTTGGCATGTAACAGCCACTCAATACATTTTGTTTTGTTTTTTTATTTCTTTCTTTTCTAACCAAGTGTATGTACAGCTAAGTTTGGAAGGTACGAAAAGTTATGAAAGAGAAAATAAAGATCTACTGAGTTCCCACTACCTAGGATGATACCGCCAGTAGGATCTCTTGATGCATTTCATTTCAGTCTTTTATTGCTATTCGGCTATTATTTTTAAAAGCTGTGGACCACGGGGTGCCCTTTGGTTCTGCACACAGGCAGTTCCTCGCTCTGTTACAAAAGGCAAGCCAGAGTCTCTGCCAGTGTGAAAATAGCTCCTCCATTAGAACCAAAAGCATTTGGTTAATATCCACCGAGTTTCAAGGGAAGGGAGGGGAGCCCTTTCTAAATTAGTCTACATTTGCTGCCATCTTGGAAAGAGGAGCCAAACCCTGAGGGAATAGGAGGCGCTGGGAAGATCCTGGGGGGTGTGTTATGTCTAGGGCTACTGAAGACGTTGTCCAGTTTAGAGTCTCACCTTGGGCTGGTTCCGTTAAGGGAACATCTAGGGCTCATTCTAGTCAATGGGATATTCTAGTCACAGAGAGATTGTGAGATTTGGCAAAGGTCACCAAGCAAAAAATGCAGACAGAAACATTGAAAATTGGAGCTTGGGAAGACACTGAAATAAAACCCCAAACTCTGGGTTTATATATTCAGACATACTTAGTCCATCTAGAACAAACATCAGAATTTTAAATTGGACAGCTACCAGTCAGGACTTATTTCTTCCCCAAAGGTCTGTGTAGCACTGGCACTCAAGGCATATTTTTATAATGACCACTGATCATCTGATAACAGAATAACAGCCGGATTTGTCATTTTTAATTTCTATACCGCCCCCTCCCATTCCCGCTGCCTAGACATTTTGCATTAGTCCTTAAAATGTAAATTTACCTACAGCTATTCACTCTGCCTGTTCTCATGCCTGTCAAAAAGAGATGAAAGAAAGCTGTACCAAGGCAAGGCTGAGATCTTCCTCTGAATCAGTAAAATCCACGGCGGAACTTTGCTCTACTCAAGCAAGACAGATCTGAGCTCTTGATATGGTTCGAAAATGTGACCTACTTTAAAACCTAGCAATGTGTGTGTGTGAGGAAATGAAAGTGAATTGTTTTGCTGAAATCTGACACTAAAAATAGGGCACTGGATCCTTCCCCTGTTAGAAAAAAAAAAAAGGCATTAAAATGTGTGTGTCTGTATGTCTGGGAATATGTCTCCATAGCAACCATTGTCCCACCTCCCCTCTCAACAGCATTACCCTACTCTACAGAAAGAGGTCATAGGAACGCCTTTCCCAGCACCCTTCCCAATCCCTTAGTCCATGAAATCTAATTAAAGACTGAAATGAATTTTAGTGATGGTTCTAGAGGCTGGGAGAAGTCCAGGCTTGGGAAGTGGGGTAGATGGAGGAGCCCTGGGGGAGGGACAGGGAGACCGGCCTTTCCACAGTGGAACGGCCACACGCAACTCTGTTCTCATTTTTAAAAAAGAGCCTCAGCTCCCACGCTGAGGAGCTGCAAGGGAGTGATAAACCTGCCACGCAACAATGATATTACTTTAATGGATACAGGACTGGTTGAGCACTTTATTTCCACCAGGGCTTTTTACTTTGCCTCTTCTTCCCTCTGCACAACACCCAGTTCTGCAGACACCCCCCCTCCTTTGTTAATGAACATTGTCCGCATTTCCAGTCCCCCTCAGATGAGGCGGAAGAAGAACACATTACTTGAGATAATAGGTCTGCTGTTTCTTCTCCAGGGGAAGGTGCAGAGAGTCGATCACACATGTGAACACTGCCACCCTCCAACCTCAAACACCCTCTTTTTGTGGAGATTAGACGCCAGAAAAGAATAGGTTGGAAGGGCAGGTGGTAGGGGTAGAAGAAGACACTCTAGGGAGGTTGAAGCTGATTTGCACAAATGAGCTTCAGGTCTTTTTTTAGCATCTGCTAGGGACCTCCTTTCTTCCCTTACAACAGCTGCCTCACCTCCCTCCTCCTCTCCCCACCTTTAGTGTCCAGTGAGCAGTGGCCTCCACCCCTCCCTCCCTGTCCACTTTCCCCACCCCTGCCCTTGGCTTCTGAGCGTCTGTTCTCAGTCCTGTACCCAAATGCTGTTTTCTCCAGGTTGGATGCCAATCTGGGTTTTTGTTGCATGCAGTCCCACTAGACCAGAACTGTCCTCACAGGGGAATTCACTCAGGGCCACACTTGTCCATCTGAAGAGAGAGCGGTGGTGGCAGGAGGCCCACAGGGCCATCTGAGAAAGAGGGGAGAGGCAGCTGCTCTCCTCAACCAGTGCATTTCAGTGGTGGAAAGGAGAGGCAGTAGGAAGAGCACCCAGATTTGTCGTCTGTCCTGGTGGACTGCTGTCTGAGTGTGAATATAGATACAGGCTATGTGCACGCAAACAATGAATGACATGCTTTCACCAGGACGGGGTGGCAGGACCCAGAGAAGACTGGCACAAAGCAGCCAGACGCTGCCGTGGTGTGACTCTGAGCATCCTCGGGAGACCACACCAGCTGTGGCATCTACAGTAGTTGCCACCTCGACTGTCAGCCCTGCAGCTTCAGCAGCAGGGCCCTTGTGTCCTTGGATGGGAGATCCAGCCTTTCTTCTGTGGGCAGCAGGCCTGGGGCTAGTGCAGCAGGGCCTCACTTTATGTCAGACAGCTGAGGCAGCAAGGACCCCTCGGTTTTCAGATATTCCCGAAGCCTCCCAGAAAAAAAAACTAAGGAAGACCCACAAAAGGGGTCACAATCAAGCCAGAGGAATTCCTAAGACTTTAGCTTCCTGCCCAGGTAATGTGGCTAAAAAGGAACCCTGGGGGTCAATGGTTAAGCACTTGGCTGCTAACTGAAAAAGATCAGTGGTTCAAACCCACCAGCCGCTCCACAGGAGAAAGATGCAGCAGTTTGCCTCCATAATGATGAAAAACCCTTTGCCACCCAGTCGATCCCTATTCATAGCAACCCGAGCCTTGGAAACCCTGTGAGACAGTTCTACTCTGTCCTATACGGTCACTATAAGTCAGAATTGACTCAACAGCAATGGGTTTCATGTGGATTAAAGGAGCCCTGGTGTGCAAAGGAGCCCAGATACTAACTGAAAGGTTGGCGGTTTGAACCCATCCACTGGTTCCATGGGAGAAAGATCTGGCAATCTGCTCCTGTAAAGATTGTTGCTGTTATGTCGTTAGGTGCCATCGAGTCGGTTCCAACTCACAGCAACCCTATGGACAACAGAACGAAACACTGCCCGGTCCTGAGCCATCCTTACAATTGTTGTTATGCTTGAGCTCATCATTGCAGCCACTGTGTCAATCCACCTCATGGAGGGCCTTCCTCTTTTCCGCTGACCCTGTACTCTGCCAAGCATGATGTCCTTCTCCAGGGACTGATCCCTCCTGGCAATATGTCCAAAGTGTATAAGATGCAGTCTCGCCATCCTTGCCTCTAAGGAGCATTCTGGCTGTACTTCTTCTAAGACAGATTTGTTCGTTCTTTTGGCAGTCCATGGTATGTTCAACATTCTTCACCACCGCCACACTTCAAAGGCATCAATTCTTCTTCAGTCTTCCTTATTAATTGTCCAGCTTTCACATGCATATGATGCGATTGAAAATACCATGGCTTGGGTCAGGCGCACCTTACTCTTCAAGGTGACATCTTTGCTCTTCAACACTTTGAAGAGGTCCTTTGCAGCAGATTTACCCAATGCAATGCATCTTTTGATTTCTTGACTGCTGCTTCCATGGCTGGTGATTGTGGATCTAAGTAAAACGAAATCCTTGACAACTTCAATCTTTTCTCCGTTTATCATGATGTTGCTCATTGGTCCAGTTGTGAGGCTTTTTGTTTACTTTATGTTGAGGTGCAATCCATACTGAAGACTGTGTTCTTTGATCTTCATTAGTAAGTGCTTCAAGTCCTCTTCACTTTCAGCAAGCAAGGTTGTGTCATCTGCATAACACAGGTTGTTAATGAGTCTTCCTCCAATCCTGATGCCCCATTCTTCTTCATATAGTCCAGCTTCTTGTATTATTTACTCAGCATACAGATTGAATAGGTATGGTGAAAGAATACAACCCTGACCCACACCTTTCCTGACTTTAAACCAATCACTATTTCCTTGTTCTGTCCGAACAATTGCCTCTTGATCTATGCAAAGGTTCCTCGGAGCACAATTAAGTGTTCTGGAATTCCCATTCTTCGCAATGTTATCCATAATTTGTTATGATCCATACAGTCGAATGTCTTTGCATAATCAATAAAACACAGGTAAACATCCTTCTGGTATTCTCTGCTTTCAGCCAGAATCCGTCTGACATCAGCGATGATATCCCTGGTTCCACGTCCTCTTCTGAAACCAACCTGAATTTCTGGCAGTTTACTGTCGTTATACTGCTGCAGCCGTTTTTGAATGATCTTCAGCAAAATTTTGCTTGTGTGTGATATTCATGATATTGTTCTATAATTTCCACATTCAGTTGGATCACCTTTCTTGGGAATAGGCATAAATATGGATATCTTCCTGTCAGTTGGCCAGGAAGCTGTCTTCCATATTTCTTGGCATAGACCACTGAGCACCTCCAGTGCTGTGTCGGTTTGTTGAAACATCTCAATTGATATTCCATCAATTCCTGGAGTCTTGTTTTTCGCCAATGCCTTCAGAGCAGCTTGGACTTCATCCTTCAGTACCATTGGTTCCTGATCACATGCCACCTCTTGAAATGTTTGGATATCAACTAATTCTTTTTGGTATAATGACTCTGTGTATTCCTTCTATCTTCTTTTGATGCTTCCTGCGTCTTTTAATATTTTCCCCATAGACTCCTTCACTATTGCAACACAAGGCTTGAATTTTTTCTTCAGTTCTTTCAGGCTGAGAAATGCCGAGCTGGTTCTTCCCTTTAGGCTTTCCATCTTCAGCTTTTTGCACACATTATTACAATACTTTGTCTTCTCGAGACACCCTTTGAAATCTTCTATTCAGATCTTTTATTTCATCAATTCCTCCTTTTGCTTTAGCTGCTCAACATTCGACAACAAGTTTCAGAGTCTCCTCTGACATCCATCTTGGTCTTTTCTTTCTTTCCTGTCTTTTCAATGACCTCTTGCTTTCCTCATGGATGATGTCCTTGATGTCATTCCACAACTCATCTGGTCTTCAGTCACTAGTGTTCAATGCGTCAAATCTATTCTTGAGATGGTCTCTAAATTCAGGTGGGATATACTCAAGGTCATATTTTGGCTCTCGTGGACTTGCTCTGATTTTCTTCTGTTTCGGCTTGAACTTGCATATGAGCAATTGATGGTCTGTTCCACAGTCAGCCCCTGGCCTTGTTCTGACTGATGATATTGAGCTTTTCCATCGTCTCTTTCCACAGATGTGGTCAATTTGATTTCCGTGTGTTTCATCTGGCGAGGTCCATGTGTATAAAAAAAAAAAAATGTATATAGCCACCGTTTATGTTGGTGAAAGAAGGTATTTGCAATGAAGAAGTCGTTAGTCTTGCAAAACTCTACCATTAGATCTCCAGCATTGTTTCTATCACCAAGGTCATATTTTCCAACTACTGATCCTTCTTCTTTGTTTCCAACTTTCGCATCCCAATCTCCAGTAATTATCAATGCATCTTGATTGCATGTTCGATCAATTTCAGACTGCAGCAGCTGATAAAAATCTTCTATTTCTTCATCTTTGTAATCTTTATAAATCTTTGTAAAGATTACAGCCAAGAAAACTCTATGAGGCTCTGTCGCATAGGGTCACCATGAGTCAAAATCAATTCCATGGCACCTAACAACAACAGTGCAGCTTAGGACACATGGTATATCTACAATATAATCGCAAGAACTAATATTTATTGAGTGCTCACTCTGTGCCAGGAATTTTTCTAAGCACTATACCTTTACTAGGGGCAGTGGTGGTTCAACGGTAGACTGTTCACCTTCTTTGCGGGAGACCAAGTTTCGATTCCCGCCCAATGCACCTCATATGCAGCCACCATCTGTCTGTTAGTGGAGGCTTGGGTGGTGCAACACTGCTGAATAGGTTTCAGCAGAGCTTCTGAAGACAGACTAGGAAGAAAGGCCTGGCAATCTACTTCTGAAAATCATGAATGAAAACCCTCTGGATCACAACACACAATGGCAGCATTTTGTTTTATTGTGCATGGGGTCACCATGAGTCAGGGGCCAACTGAAAGGCAGCTAACAAGAGCAACACACCTATACTAACTCATTTAGACTTACAATAACTCATAAGATAGATACTATTTTTATTTCCATTTGCAAGTGAAGTAAGAACAAAGGCAAATTCATCCAGCTAGAAAGTGGCAAAGCTGGATGGGAACCTAGGCAGTTTGAACCCAAGCCCACCATCCAGCCTCTCAGAATGGGATCTGTCTATTCACTGGACAACACAAATCTCTAGTCCTTGTCTGATTATCTTTATTTTTTTCAAAGTGCTTCAGAATTTTTCAATCATCAGTATTATTATGCAAACAACACCATTCAAAGCATGTTTAAGTGAGAAAAAGAAGTAACTGCTAAACGCACCACCCCAACGTAACCATTTTATGTATGCATGTTTTTCAGTCCTTGTCTGTGCGCTTACATATTTCACATAGTGAACATATAATTCTCTAAATTCTGGACTTTTTCAGTGTAACATTATGTTATAAACATATTTTCATAACACTGGCTTCTTATTTTAATTGTTGCATAGCATTCCTTCAAGTTGCTGTACCGTAATTGACTTAGCCAGTCCCCTCTTTTGGACATTTAGATGGTTTCTAGCTTGTCATCATTTAAAAAGAAAAAAAAAATTTTTTTGCTCCCATTTTGTTTTTTCTGTGATTGAATGCCTTGACTCTGTCCAGATAGAGGGGAGCCACTTCACCTGTGCAACTGGAGCTGTGTTGATAACCTGTGGCCTCCACTCAAGGTTTATTCGAAGGTTAGAAGTGAAGTATGTGAGCTAGAAGGGCTTCATTAGGTGCTATTCTTTGCTGAATGGCACAGTTTGTGCTGAACTAGTCACAGAAAGATTGGTGGTTTGAATCCACCCAGCAGCACTGCAGAATCAAGGCCTGGTGGTCTGCTTCCATAAAGATTGTTGTTGATACCAGTGTTAATTTCTTGGTTTTGATCATTGTATTAGGAGTGTGTAAGACATTGCTATGGATCGAATCGTGTCCCCCTCAAAATATGCGTTGTACATTCTGCTCTACCTGTGGTTATAATCCCATTGAGGAGTAGGGCTATCTTTGTTACGTTAATAAGGAAGTTTTAATATAGGGTGTGTTTTAAATCAATCTCTTTTGAGATATAAATGAGCAGGTTAAGCAAGCAAGCAGAGACAGGGGAAGATAGATGCCATGCCACATGAAGGTCACCAAGAAGCCAAGGAACAGAAGCTGAAAACAGACAAGAAGTTACCCCAGAGACAACAGAAAGATAAAGCCTTCCCCTAGAACCGGTGCCCTGAATTTGGACATCTAGCCTCCTAAACCATGAGAAAATAAAAAGTCACCCATTTGTGGTATTTCTGTTATAGAAGCACTAGATAACTAAGATAGACATTAACATTAAGGAAAGCTGTAGAGAATTCTGCATTATTTTCACAACTTTTCTGTAATTCTAAAGTTATTTCAAAATAAAAAGTTTTTTAAATGTAAAAAAAAGAAAAGGAAAAAAGACTGTTGTTGAGTCCTGTCAAGTCGATTCTGACTCACAGCGACCCATGTGACAGATAAAAGTGCCCCATAGGTTTTCTAGAAGCTGTAATCTTTACGGGAATAGATCGCCAGGTCTTTCTCCAGCAGAGCCACTCAGTGTATTTGAACCACCAACTTTCTGGTTAGCAGCAGAGCTCTTAACGTTGTGCCGCCAGGGCTCCTTCCATAAAGATCACGGCCAAGAGAAGCCCTATGTTTTTTTTCTGTCACACATGAGGTCGCTGTGATTCAGAATTGACTCAATGGTTATAGGTTTGGTTTGTTTTCTTCCTTGCTGAAGGACTTGGCGGAAATGAAAGGATGAATGGAATTACACTCAAATACTGAGGCCAATGTGCTAGAAACGGGGTGTTTAACAGACTCAAACCAAGCAGGCTGAGCAGCAGACTTTTAACTTGGTAACAGATGGTTCACTGGTCAGAGCTCAAAAGGCCCGGGCTCCTTAGACCCAACAGTCTTGTGGGCATATGATTCAAATGGTCTTGAGGGCCAGAGGACCGGCCTCTGTCCACTTGCCAAGTCCAGACATGAATTATGTAACAGACATGAATTATTTCTCCTCCCCAGCCTGTGATAGAGACTTAAAACTCTGAATTACCACAGGCTGCATCCCCAACTCCATCTGAGCTCATCCTGTCTGGCCTAACGGGAAACCTCAGACTCTGGTGTTGCTTAAGCCAAACAGCACTCAGTTTAAACCCTGGTGAAAATGATCTATCTCCCCAAATCCTAGAAGCTCGATTCTGGACACCAAGTCAGTCTAGAGAGGTAAAGGGGTCCCTAGGGCCAAGACTAGGCTGAGGCAAGTGAGATGCCTAGGGTACAAAATTTAAGGGGGCACTTACCCTCAGGTGCTGAACCTGCACTTGTATGACCCAGACAGTGAGTGCCTCCTTACATTTTGCGCTCTAGGCACCTCGCTGGTCCCGCAGTAAAGTCACAAGCAAGGTCCTGGCTTGATCATTATCCTTTTTATCAAGCCCACTCTCCCCATCCCCCCACAATTAGGTGCTGAATAACTAGTTAAACCTGAGTCCCCAACATTGGCAGGTGAAAAAAATAGGCCACATGCCTTCTAAGAGGAAGCCTAAGGGAAAGGGCTAGGCAGACTTCTTCCCATGACCGGCCTGGGCTTCACTGACAAACAAAAGGGCAAGACAATCCAAGCCATGACTTAATCAACGGCTGGCACTTGTGTTTTAAAGCCCTGCTGAGAGAATTAACATTCAACAGCTGTGCGTATTCACACTGCCGAATGCGTATTACACAATATTATCAGACATTCTCCTACGCAGAGCAGAAGTATTGGCCCATTGGGTGATTCATGAGGTTCCAACACAAGCCGCCAGAGAAAGGGAGCTATCAAGATTTGGGTGATGAGAGAAACTGTAGCACATGGTAACAGAGGAAGATAGACCGGATATCTTTTCAGGCTGGATCAAGAGAAAGCTTTGACAGAATGAGACATGATTTTCTTTTATTTGAAGTGTTGCAGGTCTACAGCTCTTGGTGCAATTTGTTCCGTATACAGAACAACGCAATGAGTATTCCAAACCTGAACAGCTGGGAAAGGAGAGACATGTGAAAAACAAGGAGGGAGCCAGGTGAGTTCACACTTGAATAATAAATTCTGTTGGTAACAAAACCAGAGGAAGGGTTGGGGGCCTGCCCAGCTACCAAGGAACTCTTCACCAAGTCTCCACCAGCTTTGTTTCCTCTATGCTACTATGAGCGTGCCTCTCCCAGGAACAACAGCCTTCAAAGCTTCCCCGTTGTCTGAGCCAACAGCCTCCAATGATGAGATGTATGTACACTGAGCTTTGGGGTACAGGAAAATGCTAGAATTTTCTGTAATCTTCATGCGACCTTATCTGCTTTACTTTCTGTTCTTGAATATGTTTTATAATGTTCGTGCTAGTACAGCAGTGACTAATATTCATTCTGACAAGTTGTGCTCGAAAACTTCAAACGTTTGGAAGCCCCTGGCCCAAACAAGAAGACGAAACCCCTTAGCTTGATGTACAAGGTCCTTTGCAATTGACCTCTTTGACCTCCTTTCCCACTATTTGATTTCTTAGAGAACCAACTACAATAAAATGGATCTGGCCATCCAGTGACTCCCTTGCTCTTACGTCTTTGCTGGTAGAGCAAACAAGGTCGTATTTATCTGAATATGTGCAGCCTCTGACTACTTCACTAGCAGAAATTCCAGTCCTTTCCAGGAAACCCCTTCCTAAATAAGCTCTCCAGGGGTAACCGCCATGTTTGTATTTCTCACTGAAACATAGCCCATTGCTGTCTGCCAGGGAGAGGTGGTGACTCAGAAGCAATCAACTCTTGCTCACAAACATTATAACCACTCCCTCGTCCACTCCCAGCCCAGGATCAGCCGCTGCAGCTGCCCCCCGCCCCCACTACCCCCCTGCTTGGGAGATTAGAGACCATCAGCATCACTGCAATCATTACTCGCTGTGCACCCAGCCACACCAGCCTTGGCACTAAGACCTTGGCAAAGCAAGGTAAGTGAATCTGGGAGGTACAGTACGAGGATCCAGAAAAAAATTCCCTCCTCCTGGAATTCCCTCAGTCAGGGGTTTCCCAAACCAAAACTGCTGGGGCTGAGAGTGCTGTGTGTATTTTGCAGTTTAGTATCACACCTTGATGCCCAGGCAGCCAGGGAGTCAAGCCTTCCATCTACTGACGGTTCCCCAAGGTACCCAAGGCAGATCATATTTTCCAAGGATGGTATCCACAATATCTCCCACCCTGCATGATCTCTGATAACGAGACCTTGACCCTCCTCCCCTCAAGTGGTGAGGAGTCCCCTCCCCTTAAACTTTCAAAAGATAGGTTGAAGTCCCAACTCCCAGTAATTATGAATGTGACCCTGTTTGGAAACAGAATCTTTGAATATGTTGTCAGTTAACGTAAGGTCATACTGAAGTTGAATTGGGTGGGTCCCAATTCAATATGAGTGGTGTCCTTATGAAAGAGACAGGGAGAGAGACACATAGAGGGAAGACAGCCATGTGAAGATGGTGGCAGAGATTGGAGTGATGTATCTCTAAGCCAAAGAATTCCAAGGATAGCAGCCATCACCAGAAGCTTAGAGAGAGTCACGTAACAGAATCTCCCTAAGAGAATCAATATCCCTAAGAGAAGGAATCCACATGGCTGATACCCTGATTTGGACTCCTAGCCTTTAGAAGAGGAAGACAATAAATTTCTGTTCTTATAAGCCACCCAACTTGTGCTACTTTGTTACAGCAGTCCTAGGAAACAAATACACGAGGCCAGGTCATAAAAATGACATGTACTTCTACAAGGACCTCTCCAGGTATTACTTCATCATCCATGGCACCTAGCACAATAAAAAAAAAAAAAAAAAGCACAATAGGCAATAATATATACCAGCTGTGTGACTATGGGCACACTGCCTAAGCCCTTGGAGCCTCAATTTCCTCAAC
This sequence comes from Loxodonta africana, assembly GCF_030014295.1. Taxonomy (NCBI): domain Eukaryota; kingdom Metazoa; phylum Chordata; class Mammalia; order Proboscidea; family Elephantidae; genus Loxodonta; species Loxodonta africana. The sequence continues at coordinate 158,442,824 of NC_087344.1, read as the reverse complement.
CACAGAATGGGGATGATATTAATGCCTACTTCATGAGGATTAAATAAAGTAACCCATGTTCGTACTTAGAGTGATGCCTGGCACACAGTAAGTAGTCAATACATGTTAGATGGGGCAGTGGCGGTTCAGTGATAGTTTTCTCACCTTTCACATGGGAGACTGGCTTTGATTCCCTGCCAGTGCACGTCGTGCTTAGCCACCACCCACTGTCAGTGGAGGCTTGAGCGTTGCTATGATGCTGAACAGGTTTCAGCAGATCTTCCAGATTAAGACAGACTAGGAAGAAAGGCCTGGCAATCTGCTTCTGAAAATCAGCCAGTGAAAATGCTATGTACCACAACAACCTAATCCTATCAGTCAGGGACCGACTCGACCGCAACTAACAACATTATTATCACCACCTGGCATTTGGTAGGTGGCCAATAAATATTTGTCCATTGATAAGTCGAATTGTGCTATACACAGACTGAAAAGTAGATGAAGATCTAATTTGCATCAAATGGCACAGAAGGTTCTCTGTGTCCCAGCTCTGTGAATGTCTCCCCCCTCAAGTCTTATTTATGTCAGCTGCCCTGCGAGCACCACCAGGTGACATCCCCCTACCCTGCTCCTGAGCCCAGTCTTCTCTGCATCTTTGCTCTTGCAGTTTCCTCTGCCTGGACGTTTACCTTCACTTGTCATTCCTCTTTCAGCTAATTTTAATTACACTTCAGTTCTCAGCCTACAGGGCATGCCTTTGGAGGCCTTTCTTGATCTCAAGACCAGATAAGGTGCCTCTCTCAGTGTACCCCACCATGGCAGTAGCTCACCATACAGCAGTTTTTTGCCTCCTAACCTCTGTCTCCCCCATCATCTGGAAGCTCCTAGAGGGCAGGATTTATGCACTATTCACGAGGTGTTCCTAGGATTAGAAGTGTCCAACCAATAATAAAAACCAGTTGTCGCAGAATGGACTCTGACTCCTGGCGACCCCAGGTATGTCAGAGTAGAACTGTGCCCCATAAGGTTTTTAATAGCTGGTTTTCCAGAAGTAGACCATCAGGCCTTTCTTGCAAGGCAACTCTGGATGAACCCAAACCTCCAACCTTTTGATTAGCAGCCCAGCATATTGCCATGTGCACCACCTGGGGGCTGCCCAACCAGTAATCCTGCTGCTGTCAGGTCGATTCTGACTCGCAAAGACCCCATAGGGCTTCCAAGGCTGGAAATCTCTACAGAAGCAGACTGTCACATCTCTCTCCCGTGGAGCCACTGGTGGTTTCAAACAGCCGACATTTTGGATTACAGTTGATTGCTTTAACCACTGCCCCACCAGGGCTCCTTCAACCAATATTAAAAAAAAAACAAAAAACCCATTGCCATGGAGTCAACTCTGACTCATAGTGACGCTATAGGGCAGAGTAGAGCTGCCCATACAGTTTCTAAGGAGCGCCTGGTGGATTCAAACTGCCGAACTTTTGGTTATCAGCCATAGCTCTTAACCACTATACCATCAGGGTTTCCCAACCAATGTTAATCACTCAACAAATACTTGTTGAACAAATGATTGCTAATGAACAGAAGTCTTGAAACATAGAAAGTTTACAAACTGTTCAGTGCCATTAGTTTAAGAAAAAGGAGAACTGTGCAATACATTTGGAAAAGATTTCCATCAAATAAAGTCCTACACTTAATAGAGTAACCTTAATTTATCTGGAAAACTAATTGGCCTGAAATGCTTTACAGAAAATGTTAAATAAATGAGAATGCCGTTCTCTAGTTTTTTCATTAGTTTCTCAAATAGACAAGCTCTCGGGAGGACAGAGGATGGGAAGAAGAAACCATGTAACCTTCACAGTGGCAGGATAGTGCCTTGAATACTTAGTTACTCAAATCAATATTTGATGACAGACTCAGAAATTTAGAGCTGAAAGGGACCTTGATGACTGACTGAAACTTGCTTGGTTGAAAACTGAACCAGTTAGACCCTGGGGTGTGAACCACAAAGCAGCTGCCACTGGCAAACAGAAGAAGGGAATACCTCCTTGCTACTCCAAGGATCTGGCCCCAGACGTCTGCATCAGGGCTTCCAATGGTTCTTTCTGGTTCAAACCTCTGCTAAGAATTTGCATTTCCAACCCCAGATATACTGAATCAGAATTCACAGTTTAACAAGATCCCCAGGTGGTTCGTAAGTATAACTTCCTCAGAACTTGTTAGAAATACAAATTCTCAGCAGGGAACTTGCTAGAAAGGCCAATTCTCAGCAGGGGTTCGAACCTGAATGAACAGTTTAGAAGCCCTGGTCTGCGTTGAATGGCTTTCCAGGAACCCCTGAGCAGCCCCTGCCAAGACTGGATTTTCTAGTTTAACTACCCAGGATTTCTTTATGGAGCAAGGAAATACCTGCAATAGTTTTTGTCTAAATGTGATTAGCACAGCTTTCTCTAGTATTCCTTTCCAGGGAAAGCACACCCTACTTAAGCTGGGAAAACATCCAACATTTCCATTGTGACAGGATCCACCACAGTGAGGCTAATAGCAATTTCTAACATAACCAAGGCCACTGTAATTTCCCAGGGAAGACTTTCTGGTGCCCAAGGCTCCACCTTGGTTTGCATGGTCAGAACCTGTTGGACCATGGCATGCCATAACCTGTGCTTCTCCATGGGTTGCATGTCTATTATCGAAAAATCCAAGACCATGACATAATGGTGCTCACCTTCAGAAAGCTGAGTGTGTCTCCTCCCTGCCCTGGAAAGTCGTATTCTTGACAGGACATGAAACGCTGGTCTGGGAGATTTTGGGTTACATTTTTTTTTTGCCACCACTCAGGGTAACACCGAGGTAGGTATGTCCACTCATAGACTATGCCCATCGTCTCTGAATCCTCCTTAGTTTCTCTCCTGCCGGTAGGTACCCACTTCATAAACCAAAGAAAAAACAAACCCATTGCCATCAAGTTGATTCATAGCAACCCTATAGGATAGAGTAGAGCTGCTTCATAGGGTTTCCAAGGCTGTAAACCTTTATGGAAGCAGACTGCTGCATCTTTCTCCCACAGAGTAGCTGATGAGTTCAAACCACTGACCTTTTAGTTAGCAGGAGAGTGCTTAACCACTGCTCCACCAGGGCTCCTTATTTTAAAAAAAGAAAAATGTTGCCTTTGAGTTGATTCCGATTCATAGTGACCCTATAGGACAGTGTAGAACTGCTCCATAGGGTTTCCAAGGAGCAGCTGGTGAATTTGAACTGCTGCCCTATTGGTTAGCAGCCAAGCTCTTAACCACCGTACCACCAGGGCTCCGCTGGCTCTCCAATCAGCCTCAAAGCTCTTCTACTTATTTTTAGGACCCCATGAAGATTAGCATGTGCTCATGAACAAGTCCTTTTAGCTACCACGTGGCACCTTCCATTACCTTCCTTTCCTTGTCTGATTGGCATCAGTGAAGTCTCCAGCTAGGTCCGCAGCTGCTCTGCTGCTGGTGCCTGCTTTCAGGGGCAGTGGAGCTATATCTCAGTGCCATAGCTGCCATTTTGTCAAGCCACCAATTTAGTTTGAGGAGCGGGAGGGAAGGAAGCCTGGAAACATCCCAACTTCTACTGTTTTCCTAGGGCAAGTACAGGTACCACTAGAGAATAGGAGGTACTGGGACAAGTTTGTGTGTCTGACTCTTTCTTTAGAAAGACTTCTTTTCCAGTGGTCCCTTCTCCCATACCTCTCCATAGCCTTTCAAGCAAATAGTCTCCTGGTGGCCCTGCCCCTTTAATCCTCCAGATACACGTGTTGTTGTTGTGTGCCCTCCAGCCGATTCCAACTCCTATCGACCCTATAGGACAGAGTAGAACTGCCCCCTGGAATTTCCAAGGCTGTGATTTTTATAGGTGGTATAATGGTTAAGAGCTACGGCTGCTAACCAAAAGGTTGGCAGTTCGAATCTATCAGGTGTTCCTTGGAAACCCAGCAGGGCAGTTCTACTCTGAACTATAGGGCCACTATGAGTTGGAGTTGACTAGACAGCAACAGGTTTGGTTTGGTTTTAATATTTACAGGAGAAGATAGCCAAGTCTTTTCTCCCGCAGAGCTGCTGGTGGTTTCCAACCACCAACCTTTTGGTTCACAGCCAAGCACTTAACCATTGCGCCACCAGGGCACCTCCCAGATATGCCTAGATGCATCTAAATTTCAATCAGAGCTGGATTAAGAAGATCTAATCAAGCAACTGCCCAGGGTACCAACCTACTACGGCACCACAACTCCACTGGAATAAATTGGAACTATTGCTACTTAACTCAAGTCCCTCCCCAACCCATCATTGTGAATGTTGGTCTGTCTTCCAGAGCAGACAGCACCTTTGAGCGGTAAAATGCAAAACATCCTTTGCTAGGACTGTCCTATCTCTGTGGACTATTTTCTCTATGTACATACATGTGCAAGTGGCTCAATGCAACCACACCTGAAGTCACCAATCGTAAAGATGAAGTTCTGAGCCTGAATCGGGGAAACAGTGCCACTTACTGAGATCAAGCCTTCTAATTTAAAAAATTTACGTATTAAATCTTTTCATAGTCCAATTATGTGTCATCTCGTTCAGAAAATTGTAACAGACAGAACACTGAAGGGAGGACAAGAATATCAGAAAAGAGGACCATATTTTTCCAGCCTTTATCATTACTTGGACTCTGTTTTGACTAGTGGGCATAATCTTTTTCTATATACAATTTTTATTAATAGAAAGTCAGTTTATTGCTGGAGTCACTAAATACATGTTGAATGCATATTTCAAAACTATCATATGGAAGGGACACCAACTTATTACCTGCGGGGTACTCCTGATTTCTGGTCCAGCCTTGAACCTAGAAAGAAAATCACCTCAGGCCTGGCCCCACCTGGGCCTTGGTTTGCTGTTCTGTGCAATGAAGAAAATAAACTAGAAGCTTAGCAAATGTTAGTTAATTGAGTGCCTTTAAATATCATATGGATTTTTGCCGTTAAAAAAAAAAATTTTTTTTTTTTTTTCCTGAAAGAAGTGGACAGCTGGAATATAAAGAAATCTTTACTGTGGAAGGGGTTTTGCCTTGACAATTTTGCTGCGGTAGTAAGATTTGATCTGAGGAAGTAGCGACAATTCATTGCCCCACCCAGGCAGGCTGGAATCCTTTCTTACAGCTCATTTTTCTCTGCTGCTTATATAAGCCCGGTTCAGTCACCGTTCTGGAGAAAAGTTGTGGGCGAAACTAGAGCCAGAATGAATGATGAGAAAGGATGTTTCCAGAGGCTACCATTTAGGGCCTCCACTTGGCGGGGGGAGGGTCAGAACCTGTAAAATGTGCGTGTGAACACACACAAACACATACTCATCACTCACCTGTACTAGCCTCTCACCCAAACCAAAAAAACCCAAACTGGAGTCGATTCCAACTCATGGCGACCCCACGTGTGTCAGAGTAGAACTGGGCTCTGTAATGTTTCCAATGGCTAATTTTGGGGGAAAAGATTGCCAGGTCTTTCTTCCTTCTGCATCACCTTTGGGTGGACTCATACCTCCAATATTTCAGTTAGCAGCGATGCACTTTAACTGTTTGCACTACCCAGAGACTCCAGTCTCTGTCTAACCCAGGTCTTCTCAAATTTGAATATGCATACAAGCCACCTGAGAAAACCAAAAAACCAAACCCGTTAGGTCAAGTCTGACTCACAGCAACCCTATAGGACAGGGTAGAACTGCCCCATAGAGTTTCCAAGGAGCACCTGGTAGATTTAAGACAGGGAACAGAGGGGTCCCCAAATCTGCAATTCACAAACAAATTAAAGTAACAAAATAACAGGAAATGGGCCAGGGTGCAGAAACAAAGCCATTCCCCAGAGCAATGGGGGAGCATATCAGAAAACAGCCTGGAAACTTCCTTAAAGTTGTCTTTCAGAAGCAGCAGAATGAAAGCAGCCCCAGGGACATGCACAGAACATCCACCTGTGACCGCTGTATGACCTTCCACCAGGGGCAGCGAGGGACTGCAAACGCAGCCAGGGAATCAAACTTGGGGAGCAAGAGACTGCGCAAGAGCAATACCCCATAATAAGTCCTGCTATGAATCCCAGAGGCCTCTGGGACAGGAGCCATCTTAGAAAGCTACTGCATGTGCACCTTAGTTAACATATCCCCCTTAGTTAACACATCCCTGTCCAGATGGGCCGCTTGCCAGAAAACCCTGCTTATACCTATGAATAAACATGCATCTTTCCCCACAACTCTGCTCAAGAATTTTTAAAAACCCATGCAAGTACTTTGTTCTGTGAGACAAGGGTAAGTGTTGCTTAGGCCCTCCTCATCTCCGCTTGCAAGCCTCTTCAATAACCGTGCCTTATCTTCTCATTCTTGACCAGTAAGAGATAAGCACCTTATTAATTAAAGGCATAGAAGCACTGGTAAAAGATTTGAACTGCCGACCCTTTGGTTGGCAACCATAGCACTTAACCACTATGCCATCAGGGTTTATCCTGTTAAAAATGCAGATTTCAATTGAATATGTCTGGGATGGGGCCTGAGAATGCACATTGCTAATAAGCTTCCAGGTGATGCTGATCTCCTGGTCTTAAGGCCACACTTTGGCACACAAACTGCATTCACTGTGTTACCGGCTAGGGATCAGGGCGAATCAGGGAGGTCAGAATCCAAAAGAAGAGATAAATATATGGGCCAGTGGGGACATTCTAATGTAAGTGCTAGTAAGGGTATGTATAGATGTGCATAAGCATAGAGGAAAAGAGACTCAGTAGAGGGGTCCAAGACTTAAAAAAAAAAAAAAAGTCCGGCAGAAATCGATGGACTTCCATCTGTGGATTCTCTTGACGGGGTCTAGGAAAGAAATGAGATCAGTTTGGCAAGGCTGTATTTAATTCCTTAGATGGTCACTTCCCTGGGCACAGTAATATTTTTAACTTACCTTTGTAGGAGTCCCTGGGTAGTGGACATGGTTAACTCCTTTGGCTGCTAACCCAAAGGTTGGCAGGTAGAACCCACTCAGAGGCTCCTTGGAAGGAAGCCCTGGCAACCTGCTTCCACCAAGTTGTTGTGGTGGTGGTTTGGTGCCACCCAGTTGATTGTCAACTCATAGCAACCTCATGTGACAGAGTGCAATTGCCCCATAGGGTTCTTAGCCTGTAATCGTTACAGGAGTAGATTGCCAGGTCTTTCTCCTGTGGCGCTGTTGGGTGGGTTTGAACTGCCAAACTTTTTTTTTTAATAATATTTTATTGTGTTTTTGGTGACAGTTTACACAGCAAGTTAGGTTCCGCTTTGACAATTTCCACATAAATAGATCGATGATATTCGTTACATTTTTCACTTTCTGTCAACTTTCTCATTAACTGTGTTCTGGTTCTTCCATTTCCAGTTCCCTAGTTTCCCTGCTCTCTTATCTTCTTACCTTTGCTTTGGAATAAATGTTGACATTTTGGTCTCATACAGATGTTTTTTAGTAGAGCACCTATCTAACGGGTAATATCCTTTATTTTTTTTATTGTACTTTGGATGAAGGTTTACAGAGAAAATCAGTTTCTCATTAAACAACACACATCTTGTTTTGTGACATTGGTTGCCAACCCCATGGCATGTCAACACTCTCCCGTTCTCAACCTTGGGTTCCCTGTTACCAGTTTCCTGTCCCCTCCTGCCTTCTTGTCCTTGTCCCTGGGCTGATGTGCCCATTTAGTCTCATTTTGTTTTATGGGCCTGTCTAATCTTTGGCTGAAGGGTGAACCTCAGGAGTGACTTCATTACTGAGCGAAAAGGGTGTCCAGGGGCCATATTCTCAGGGTTTCTCCTGTCTCTGTCAGACCAGTAAGTCTGGTCTTTTTGTGAGTTTGAGAAATTCTCATTATTACTATTTTTTTCTTTCTTGTACATTAAATGAAGGTTTGCAGAGCAATTAGTTTCTCAATAAACAATTAATACACATTGTTTTGTGACATTGGTTGCCAAACCCACAACAAATGTTAACACTCCTCAATCTTGGGTTCCTTGTTACCAGCTTTCCCGTCCCTTCCTGCCTTCTCTTCCTTGCCCCTGGGCTAGTGTGCCCATTTTGTCTCATTTTGTTTTATGGGTCTGTCTACTAACCTTTGGCTGAAGGAAGTGACTTCAGTGCTGAGTTAAAAGGGTGCCTGGGGGCCATGCTTTTGGGGTTTCTCCAGTCTCTGTCAGACCAATGAGTCTGGTCTTTTTTTTTGTGAGTTAGAATTTTGTTCTACATTTTTTTCCAGCTCTGTTCTGGACCCCCTATTGTGATCCTTGTCAGAGTAGTCGGCAGTGGTAGCTAGGCATTACCTAGTTGTGCTGGACTGGCTAGCGGAGGCTGTGGTAGTTGTGGTCCATTAGTCCTCTGGATTAATCTTGCCCTTGTATCTTTGTGAACTGCCAACCTTTTGGTTGCAACCATGAAAATGCTATGGAGCACAGTTCTGCTCTGCAACACATAGGATTGCCATGAGTAGGATTTGATGACAGCTGTGTTTTTAGAGCCCTGGTGGCACAGTGGTTAAGAGCTCAGCTGCTAACCAAAAATGTGGGCAGTTCGAATCTACCAGGCACTCCCTGGAAGCCCTGTGTGGCAGTTCTACTCTGTCCTCTAGGGTCTCTATGAGTCAGAATCTACTCGACAGCAAAGGGTTTGGTTTTTCTTTTTGTTCTGTATTCTGCCTAGTACCAGTACCAGTTTCCAAGTTGATTCTGACTCATGGCAACCCCATGTGTGTCTGAGTAGAACTGTGCTCCATACGATTTTTCAATGGCTAATTTTTTGGAAGTAGATCACCAGCCCTTTCTTACGAGGAACCTCCGGGTGGACTCCAACTCCCAACCTTTTGATTAGTAGCCGGTGTATTACCTGTTTGCACCACCCAGGGACTCCCTGCCTAGCACAGTGCTAGCATATAAATTCTCCATGAATATTTGTTGGCTGAATGAATTAATGACTTACCATGTTCCACTTAATTTAAAATTTAAATTAATTAAGAAGTATAAAAGATAAGCCATTTAAGCATCTGGGTTCTCCTTGCTGCGTGTAACGGGTAACGACCTTCAACCAGGTGATTTATCAAACGGGTCATCCTTGCCTGTGCTGTCCTCCCCACCCACCCTGTGGAATGCTGTGAGGGTAAAGCTGGAGGGTGGGCTGTGTGTCTGTCATTTCATGCACGCTGGAAGGACCATTTGGCAAGGGGACTGTCAGGCCTTTGCAGTTCTTGACTGCCCAGCCCAGGTCTCTCAGCAAAGTCCCTGCTGACCCTGCAGCTGCAAAGGAGAGATGGCCCCACGTCAATCTGCATGGTCTCTCCCGCCCTGGTGAACCCAGGAAAGCAAAGCCAGCAGCGCTCCTCATGCCAAAGGGTTTCTGCTAACGGTAACACTGGCAATAAGATTTTCCAGAGGGCTGCTTTAACTCGAAGGAGCCAAACCTCGAGTAGCGTAGCAAGGGCTGCCCAAAAGCAGAGGGGTCTGAGGGTGCGGCTGGGGCCTGGGAAGGGCTGGCCCGGCAGCTGGATGCCATTAAACTGTGGCAAAGGCTCACTTCTTTGTTGTTAGGATCAATTTAAAGTGCTACCAGCCCCTAGGGCAGGGAGTTAAATTCCAGGAAGGGGAGGACTCAGGAATATCCAGACAAAATCCTAACTTTCAAAAATAGGATGTCGTTTTTAAAAAGCTATTTATTGAAATAACAGACTCTTTTTTAATATCCACAATCCCACACCCCACCCCAGCAAATTCCCTGTTTTCATTTTGCCATGTTCTCGTCCATATCAAATGCAATTTTTATTGCTCTTTTTACCAATGAGTCATGCCTAGATTGTCTCTTCTTGCCCCTCCCCACTTCTGAAGCTGCTTCTACCCATTAATTACTGCCATTTTTAGGTTTGTGGGATTAAAAGGGGGAGTCTCCTCCCTTCCCTATGTTTCTTCGCTCACCATTACCCCCAACACATGCCACTGCTCCCTCCAGATGCCCCCTTCTTGGTTGGGATGTGTTTCACTCACTCACTCAAAAAATAAGTTGCCACGAAGTCGATTCTGACGTTTGGTGACCCCATGTGTCAGAGTAGAGCTATGCTCCATAGGGCTTTCGGTAGCTGATTTTTTAAAAGTAGGTCACCAGGATTTTCTTCCGAGGTACATCCAGGTAGACTCGAACCTCCAATCTTTCAGGTAACAACCGAGCATGTTAATCATTTGTACCACCCAGGGACTACAGGTTTATTGTCCAACCTCTGTTGGAAAGGCACCAACTAGGAAGATAAATGTGGTTTTTTAGCCTTATGCCTCTTCCCATCTTGAGTTGAACTAGAGTTGATCATTATAAAAGGATGAATGTTGTTAGGTGCTGTCAAGCCGGTTCCAATTCATAGTGGCCCTATGTACAACAGAACGCAACACCGCCCAATCCTGCACCATCCACACAATTGTTGTTATGCTTGAGCCCATTGTTGCAGCCACTGTGTCAATCCATCTCGTTGAGGGTCTTCCTCTTTTTCTCTGGCCCCCTATGAATAGGTGATGTTTACCGCCTAGAGCCCCAGCTCTGTGTGTTTTGCCCAACCTCAGTGTCTTAGTTTCCAAGGGCTGCTGTAACAAAATACCACAAATTGAATGGCTTTAAGGAAAAGACATTTATTTTCTTACAGGTCTGGAGGCCAGAAGTTCAAACAGGGTCTCGACTGTGTCCATTCCTTCCGGGGGCTTTGAGAGAAGAAGCACCACTGTGATAGTGTCAGTTAGGTTTTTGCCCCTAGCAGGACTATAACATGGGGCTTTTCCCCAGCTCCTTTTGTTTCCCATCTCCTTTGTCCCTGGCACAGACTTGAAAAAGTCCTTCGGCTCAGGTGGTCCTGATGATACTTCCTGGCTGCTGTTTCAACCTTGCCCCACATCCAGATCTCTTGTTTCTGGAGACTTCACTCTAATTCCCTTTGCTCACTTGCTTAGGTTTTCTGTAGAAGTATTCTTTATTATGACTAGGCTAATCCTCATGACTTACTAAAAAGTGCACTAACCTTTTTCCTTAGAAAATGGTAGGCAGGGGAAGTTAGGATGCAGAACGGAAATTAGAACTTTCGCTCCCTACAAAGTCTGGGCTAACATTCAGGTCTCCTGGGTCCCCATTTTGTAAGGCATCATTAGTGGTTAAGTGCTATGGCTGCTAATCAAAAGGTCAGCATTCGAATCTACCAGGTGCTCCTTGGAAACTCTATGGAGCAGTTCTACTCTGTCCTATAGGGTTGCCATGAGTCGGAATTGACTTGATGGCAACGGATTTGGTTTGGTTTTGGTTTTTTATTTTCATTGATAAGTTTCTGCTTTTCAGTGAAAAATAACTATGGTTTAGATTAAATTGAGGGTCTTGAAAACTGGTATTATGAAGACTAAGTAATAGTATAACTTTGAAGTCAGATAAGCCTAGATTGAATCCTGGTTGTGCCATGGATTAAATTTTGTAAACTTGAGAAGTGTACTGTTCTCTCGGCCTCAAGTTCTACATCTGTAAAATGGGGCTACTACTACCTGTCATGGATTGAATTGTGTCCTCCAAAATATCTGTCAACTTGGCTAGGTCTTGATTCCCAGTATTGTATGATTGTCTACCGTTTTGTCATCTGATGTGATTTCCCTATGTTTTGTAAATCCTATCACTATGATGTAATGAAATGAATTAGTGGCAGTCATATTGATGAGATCTACAAGATTAGACAGTGTCTTAAACCAATCTCTCCTGAGATATAAAAGAGAGAAGTGAGCAGAGACACAAGGGGACCTCAAACAACCAAGAAAGTAGTTCCAGGAGCAGAGCGTGTCCTTTGGTCCTGAGGTTCCTGCGTGAAGAAGCTCCTATGCCAAGGAAGGATTGATGACATGGACCTTCCTCCAGAGCCAACAAAGAGAGAAAGGCTTCCCCTGGAGCTGATGTCTTGAATTTGGACTTGTAGCCTACTAAACTGTGGGAGAATAAATTTTCTTTGTTAAAGCCATCCACTTGTGGTATTTCTGTTATAGCACAGTAGATAACTAAGCTACTGCCTATCTCCTAGGTTTGCTATGACGTTAAATGAGAAAATGTATATAAGACTCAGCACACTATCTATGTCGTACACAGTGCTCTACAATTGTATTTAGAAGTTGCTTACTAACAATTCCTGGGCACTAACTTTTGCATTAGAATACTAGTTTGTATTAATTAGGAAGTTTTTGACTGCAAATAACAAAAACTCCAACTCAACCAGCTTAAAAAATACGAAAAAGATTTTTTTTTTTTTAATCTCACATAACAATAAGTCCTCAAGATAGGGTTCCCCCAGGGTTGGTTAACTTGCTCGATCAACAATGCCACTAAGGACCTGGGTTACTTCCGTCTTTGTTCACTGCCATTCTTGTCACATTGGCTTTGTCTGCAGGCCAGTTGCTCTCATGTCTATAACATGGCTTATACACAACCAGCATCACAAATAGTCATGACAGCATCTAAGCAAGAGGAGACCATGTTTATGTATCTTTTAAAGAAAAAAGACCTTCTATTTCAGGCCATGAAACAGTAGCTGGTATTGGACACATCCTCCTGCCATAAACAACTAGAAAACTGGACACAATACATGAAACAACTTTTTTCCAATGTTGTACACAGGTAGCACTGGGTAATCACTGAGAAAATGGAAACAAAAGAGGCAATCTCTAAGATTGCACAGGCTTTATTCCTGGAGGCACTTTCTGGAATCGCAGGGTAAGGGGGCACCCAAGCAGAGCAGCCTCTCTGAGTTTAGGAGACAGAGATCAGAGTTCAGTGAGGCAAAGGTTGGGATTTGTGGAGCAGGGTACCAAAGAAGGGAAAACTGCACAGAGAAAGAACCCCCAGAAATCTCCATAAGGGGAACTTTTGAACCTTTGGCTGAATACCAAGCTGTGTAGGCTCAGGTTAAAACTCCACAAGTTGGACAAGAAACTAACTCTTGAAGATCTGCAAGCTGAGCAATTCCCAGTGTTCACACAGGAATGAGAGCTGTTTGTATTCCAACCAGCCAGAGTGGATAGTCTTCGCGGAACACCTAGGCATTCAATAGAGACCTCAGAAGAATCATGCCTTAGTAGTAAGGGTAAACTAACCTCGGAATAAAGGCTACCCGCCTTCACAAAGCTTAAAAAATAATCCTGAAAAGAATCAAGCTGATCTGCAGGTAAGTTAACTGCTTGTCCATACAATGCCCACCACTTTTTAAAAGAAAACAAAAACCAGATACTCAGCAATGTAACATTCATAGCATCCATTAAAAAATTACCAAGCATGCAAAAAATAAAGAAAATGTCACCCCAGCAGAAAAATTTGTCAATAGGAAACAGACTTAAAATTGAGTCATGGGGGAATTATCAAATAAGGAATTTAACCAGCTGTTATAAATAATCTGTTCAAGAATTCAAAGTAAAGCATGAAGATCATGAAACAATAAATTGAAACTATAAAAAATGAAATAGAACTTCTAGAGATGAACAGTATAATATCTGAAATTAAAAATTCACTAGATGGGCTTAATGGCATATTCAGTACTGCAGATGAAAAGATCAACGAACTTGAAGACGCAGCAATAAAAATTGTCCAAATTAAAGCAAAGGGAGAAAAAAGTCTGAAAAACAATGGGTAGAGCCACAGTAACCTGTGGAATAATATCAAGTGGACTAACATACATGGAATTGGAGTCCCAGAATGAGAAAAAGGGAGCTAGGGGATGAAAAATATTTGAAGAAATAATGGCCAAAATTTGATGAAAACTGTAAGCCACAGATCTTAAAATCTTAACAAGCCCAAGACAAGATAAACACAAAGAAAACCAGAGCAAAACACATAATAAAATTGCTGAAAACCAGTGATAAAGAGGAAATCTTAAAAGTAACCAGAGAAAGAAACACATAGCATACAGGAGAACACAGACAGAGGCTGACAGCTTGTCAAAAACATTGTAAGTCAAAAGACAATAAAATGACATCTTTAAAGTGCTGAAAGGAAAAAAAAAATATTCACATTCTAGAATTCTATATCCAGGGAAAACATTATCCTTCAAAAATGAAGGCAAACAAAAGACATTTTCAGGCAAAGTAAAGTTGAGAGAATTTATCACCAGTAGAGGTACACTACAAGAAATGTTCAGGAAGTTCAATCGAGAAGAAAATAATACCAGATGGAAATTAGGAACTAAACGAAGATAAAAAAGACATCTTTTCTTATTTAAAATTTCTTCACAAGAGAATTGACTGTTTAAAGCAAAAATAAGATTAATGTAATCTAAGATTCATAACATATATAGAAGAAAAATATATGAAAACAATAGCACAAAGGAGGGAAAGAGTATTGTAAGGTTCTTATATTCACATTGTTGTTGTTGTTAGTTGTGGTCAAGTCCATTCCAACTCATGCATGTAGAGTGGATCTGCTCCATAGGGTTTTCAATGTTGTGATCTTTCAGAAGCGGATTGCCAGGCCTGTCTTCCCAGGCACCTCTGGGTGGATTTGAACTTGTTAACATTTCAGCCAGTAGTTGAGCGCTAATCATTTGTACCACCTGATATGATGTGAAGGTAGACCATGTCAAGTTAGAGATGCAGATTGCAAACGTAGAGAAACTACTTTTAAAAAAGAATAGCAAAGAGGTATAGCTAAAAGCCAAAAGAAGGGATAAAATGCAATATGAAAAAAAAAAGTAAAACAAAACTCAATCTTAAAAAAAAAAAAAGAAAATAACAGATGAGACAAACAGAAAACAGCAGGGTGATGGAATTAAATACAACCATATTGAAATGTCATTAAATGTAAATGTTTTGAATACCCCAATTACAGGGCAGAGATTGTCAGAATGGATAAAAAAGCAAAACCCAACTATATGCTGTCTACTAAAATCGCACTTTAAATATAAAGTCACAGATACAAAAAAGTAAAAGGATGTGAAAAGATATACTATACAAACACTAATCATAACACTGGGAAAAAGGTCTGCAAAATATGTATCTGATAGGCCTTGTATTCAAAATATATAATGAGCTTTAAAACTCATTAATAATAAGCAATTCAATTAAAAATGGGCAAAATATTTTAATAGACAGTTCACCAAAGAAGATATACAGAACATACAGATGGCAAATAAGCACATGAAAAGATGGCCTGTATCAGGGAAATGAAAATTAAAACCACAATGAGATACCATTACACATCCACTAGAATAGCTAAAATTAAGACGTGACATCACCAAATGTTGACAAGGATGTGGAGGAATCATAACTCTCATACGTTTCTGGTGGGAATGTAAAATAATATATTCCAATATATTACTTTGGAGAACCATTTGATAGATTCTTATAAATTTAAATATAAACCTACTATGTTGTTGTTAGGAGCCCTGACAGTGCAGTGGTTAAGAATTACGGCTGCTAACCAAAATGTTGGCATTTTGAATCCACCAGCCACTCCTTGGAAACTATGGGACAGTTCTACTCTGTCCTATAGGGTTGCTATGAGTCAAAATTGACTCGACGGCAATGGCTTTGGTTTTGATTTATGTTGTTAAGTTGCCATTCAATTGGTTCTGCTTCATGGCAACCCCATGAACAACAGAATGAAAACATCCAGTCCTGTGCCATCTTCACAATCATTGGTATGCTTGAGTTCGTTGTTGCATGCACTATATATTTTAAGTAACTTCCAACCTAGGAGGTTCATCTTCCAGCACTATATCAGACAATATACTGTTGTGATCCATAGGATTTTCATTGGCTAACTTTCAGAAGTATATCACTGGGCCTTTATTCCTAGTCTGTTTTAGTCTGGAAGCTATGCTGAAACCTGTCCACCATGGGTGTTCCGCTAGTATTTAAAATACTGGTGTCATAGCTTCCAGTATCATAACAACACGCAAGCCACCACAGTACATCAAACTAACAGAAACCTACCAAATGATTCAACAATTCCACTCCAGGTATTTTCCCAAGAAAAATAAAAACACATGTCCACACAAAAACTTGCTTGCAAGTGTTTGTAGTACCTTAATTTATAAAAATTTATAGTAGACAAAAAAGGGAAGAACCCAAATGTCCATCAACTGGTGAATGGTTAGACAAATTATGGTATATTTTGTTGTTGTTGGGTGCCATCAAGTCCATTTTAACTCATAACGACCGCATATGACAGAGTAAAACTTCCCCATAGGGTTTTCTAGGCTGTCATCTTTACGGGAGCGGGTCGCCAGATCGTTCTCCTGCAGAGCAGCTGGTTAGCAGCCTAGTGCTTAACTGTTGCACGATCAGGGCTCCTGGAATACTGCTCAGCAATAAAAAGGAATGGACTGCCGATACATGCAACAACATGGATTAATCTCAAAAGCATTGTGCCTAGTGAAAGAAGCCAGACAAAAGAAGTTTATTTGTATGAGTCCATTTATATAAAATCTAGAAAAGGCAAAACTATAGTGATAGAAAGCAGATCAGTGGTGGCCAGGTCTAGGTGTGGAGGGAAGGGATTGACAGCAAAGGGATATGAGGGAAGTTTTAGGGGAGATGGAAATTTTCTCAGTCATGATTGTGATAGTGGTCACGTAACTCTCTACATTTGTCAAAACTCATCAAACACAACACTTAAAATTGGTGAATTTTATTACATGTAAGTTGTACCTCAGACCTGGTGGTACAGTGGGTTAAGCGCTTGGCTCCTATCTGAAAGGTTGGCAGTTCGAACCCACCAGCAGCTCCACGAGAGAAAAACCTAATGATCTGCTCCTGTAAAGACTACAGCCAAGAAAACCCTAATGGGACAGCACTACTCTGTCAAACGGGGTCCTATGAGTTGACAGCACCCAGTAACAAGCTATACCTCAACAAAGCTTAAAAACTAGAAAGAAGGAAGGAAATAAAGAAGAAGAAGAAAAAAAAAACAAAGGTAAAAACACTAATCATAAAAAAGAAAGGCTATATTAAAAAAAAAGGAGCTTTGGTGCTGCAATGGTTAAGCATTTGACTGCTAACCAAAAGGTTTGTGGTTCGAGCCCACCAGCCACTCCACAGGAGGAAGATGTGGCAGTGTGCTTCTGTTGAGATTTATAGCCTTGGAAACCCTGTGGGGCAGTTCTACTCTGTCCTACAGGGTCACTATGAGTCAGAATAAACTCCACGGCAATAGGTTTGATTTTGGTATATTAAGAAAAAGGAAACATTTCCAAGAACTCCTCCCAGCAAACTTACCCTCACATCTCATTACCAGAATTTCCTCACATGTTCTTGCCTAAATCAATCACTGACAAGAAATTGAAATTTATGAGAATTAGAGTTGAAAGCTTTAGAGTGTTCATGCTTTAAGAAATCAGGGATCATCCACTGAGACTGGGGATATGACCGGCATCCCTTGAGATATATGGCCCAATAGAGGTGGGTGGACCTCTCGGTGACATTGAGGTTCTGCTAGAAAAGAGAACGGGAGGTGTATTATTCAAAGTAACTGTAGCAGCTCTAGCAAATGAGCCCCCAAATTTCAGTGACTTAACACCATCAAAGTTTACTTCTTCTCCCATAACAGAACAGTGTGGGTGTGCCTGGTTGGGGGCATCCTCTCCATCTTGTAGCTCTGTCATCACTACAACCTTAGGTCTTTTCTTCCAATAGACAGCTGGGGGAAGACAGTATGAACAAGCCACACAACTACTTCTTAACCTGCCCCCCTCTCTTGAAGTTATGCATATCATTTTTGCTCATACTCACTGACAAGAGCTAGTCATTTAGCTACATCTAGATGGAAAGGTCATAGGGTCACTGTGAATCAGGCTCAACTCAACGGCAATGGATAGAAGGATAGAGCTGGAATTCAGTGCCTAGCAGGTGAGCTGATTCCCAAGTGAAAACTCTGCGCTGTGGAATGAGACACACATTTTGGTAGACAGCTGACTGTCCGCCATGGGTCAGGGTGGAGGTGGGACCACTGAATGCTGGGTGACAAACCAACAGCTTCTATTATATAAATGCTTTATTTATCCTTTCTCAGATATCCCCAAAGCAATGCTTTGCCATAAATATTCTTATTGTCCCCATTTTAAAACCAGTTGCCATTGAGTTGATTCCAACTCATGGTGACCCCATGTGTGTCAGAGTAGTACTGTGCTCCACAGGGTTGTCAAAGGCTGATTTTTCAGAAGTAGATCCCAAGCCTTTCTTCTGCGGCATCTCTGGATGTACAAGAATCTCTAAGCTTTTGGTTAGCAGCTGAATGCATTAACCATTTGTACCACCTAGGGACTTCGGCCCATTTTACAGATGTGGAAACTAAGACCCAGAGAAGTTAAATAACTTGCCCAAAGTCAGGATAGCTTTTGTAAGTTGCAGAGCCAGGGTGCTCACCCAGACGTTTTGAGTCCATATCTGGTCCTCTCGACCATTATTCTATATTGCTTGAGGAAAAGCTTCTTTCTTCCTCATTTGATGTTTTGAGTTTCTGGCTTAGGTAACTGCCAGAAGGAGCACTTTTGAGAATGGGGCCATGCTGGTGAGGAACAGGTGCCCGCCTTACACACATCAAGTGCTTTTTGGCACAGAATCATGGACCGTGGAGATGCTCTCCCAGCCCCTCTCTTCAGGGTAATGTTGACCCATGTCTGGGCAAATAAGAAAAGTTAGTACGTCTGCTCAAATAAATCCTAACTCTCATTCAGCAGGAAAGACTGGTTCCCATGACTCACATGACCGCCCCGCAAAAAAATCAAGTGTTTCACTGTTTCTTCACACTAGCATGCTGTGAGAAGTCGTAAAGTTGTTATTTTCCTTGGTTTGTATTATCTGTCTTTGACCAGTCGTGGCATTCCAAATATCACACAGCACAGAAGGGTGTCTCGAAAGGATGGCATAGAGGTAGGAAGGGAAAGCAGGAAAAAGGGAGGGCTGGAAGAGGGCTTTTCCAATTTATTTAAGATAGTGGGACGATCCACACCTCACTTTTTATTAAAAATAAAACACCACTATCACCTATAGCTGCCATTGTTGGCATGGTAGGTTGGAGGAAGAGGAATCTAAAGGAATTCATTCTGATTCAAAGTCCTTGGTCTATTACCCAAAAACGTGTTTAATCAAAACCAGTTGCCGTCGAATCATTCCGACTCATGGAGACCCCATGTGTGTCAGAATAACTGTGCTCCCTCCGTAGGGTTTTCAGCAGCTGATTTTTTGGAATTAGATCACCAGGGCTTTGTTCCCAGGCACCAGGGTGGACTCGAACCTCCAATCTGTTGGTTAGCAGTTCAGTGCATTAACTGTTGGTACCACTCAGAGACTCTGAAAATGTGTTTACAGTGGGTGAACGTCTTCCTCTAGAAGAGAGAGCCTCACTCTGGCCATTCACCTCTTTAATCATAGCTCAGGAACTTTCCAAGTTAATTTATTTTAAGCTATTTCTTGCAGGAAATCCAGCTCAGGGTGGCCATACCCTCCAACTGAAGCGCTAATCATTCACATTGTTACTCCAGTCTGGTCCCTGATCTGCATTTGGCATGCTTTGTGGAATCATTTTAATATTCCATAATCATTTTAATATACTGTGTAATCATGAGCAAGTGACTTAGGCTCTCTGGGCCTCAGGTGTAAGATCAGGGGTTAGACTAGATTAATGGTTCTAGGCTCTTCTTTCCCAAATAAAATCTTATATGGCACTCTAATGTTCGAAAGAAAAAAAAAGGCAGAACTACTCTAGGTGTTCCTGAAGCACTTATTGAGCAGACGTACTATGCGCCAGGCACTGTGCTGGGCCTGGGGATATAAAGCTGAGTAGGATACAGCCTCTGCTCACATCCTAGCGGGGGAGAGACATGTAAATGCAGGACAGACACGTAACTGTAGGACGCATGCAGTAGATGAAGCACTGGAGACATGCTCAGGAAATGGTGGGGACACAGGCAAGGCTCCCAAAGGAGTGAAGAGTGCTGCAGCAGACACCCCCTTCACATGCCCAGGCCCTCCTCTGGTTTCTGGGCAGCCATGCTGGCAGTTCAGCTCCTGTTGCCAGTGGCCCTCGTCAGCACACCTGTGTCTCTCCACTTGTCTGTATCAGGGCTCTGGGATCCGGCAAGTGCAGACCAGAGGTGTGGGGATTTAATGCCCCCACGGCCAACCTCCTGTGGGAGAAAGATGCAGTCTACTTCAGTAAAGATCACAGTCTTGGAAACCCTTTGGGGCCATTCTATTCTGACCTACAGCGTCGCTATGAGTCAGAATCGATTCGATGGCAGTGGGTTAGGGTTTTTCGTTTGGGGGCCAACCTCAACGATTGAGGTAGGAGAAAAACTAGTTGCCATTGAGTGGACTCTTATTCCTGGCAATCCCGTGTGTGTCTGAGTAGACTCTGCTCCATAGGGTTTTCAAAGGCTGATTTTCTGGAAGTAGATTGCCAGGCCTTTCTTCTGAGGTACCTCTGGATGAATTTAAATGGTCAACCTTTCGGTTAGCAGCTGTGCACATTAACCTTAACTGTTTGCACCACCCAGGGCCTCCTGAGGTAGGAGAGTCAGAGAATAAATGTTTGAGCCTCCTGACCCCTGAGGGACAGCTCTAAGGTATATTCTACACAGTTTGCCCACAGCGGTACCCCCCTCAGTATACCCACCTCAATAACACACACTTTATTGGTTTTCTCTCGTTCTGTGACTTGCTCTGCCTGCTCCCTTCTCATCACTTTCTGAGATCACTTCCTGAATAAACTTCTCACACCCAAGTCTGCCTCTCAGGCTTTGCTTTCAAAGGAACCTAAACTAAAAAAGTGGCCACGTGCGCTTCTGCCAGGACTCCCTTGGAGCCATGGACCACCAGGTGAGAAGTCTATACTGCTTGCAAAAGAGGTCCAGCCAGCCCCCACCCACTCCAGCCACCCCAACTGAAGCGGCAGACTTAGGCAGACATATGTGTGAGGCCATCTTGGAAGTTCCAGCACAGCTGGAGGCAGGCACATGAGTGACTCCGGCCAACACCACGAGCAGCAGAACTGCCTAGCTGGGCCCGCAGAATTGTGAAAAAGAATAAGTAGTTTTTGCTTTAAGACAAAAAAGAAAGAAAGGAAGGGAGGAAGGAAAGGAGGGGAGGAGGAAGAAAGGAAGAGGCCATCTGAAGTGTGAAAGACGTTTCGGAGGGAGGGGATGGAGGGAGCAAAGGCTTAAAGGTGAGAGGCAGCACAGAGGGCATCAGAATGCTCACCAGTTCAGTGCTGGCTGGGCTGTGACATTTGAGCCTGTTGACTGCATAGGATCTGGGGTTGGTCACCAGGCATCTCAGATTTCCACACTGCCCAGGACTCTCCAGACCACTCTAACCCCTCCGCCACTGTGTGCTTAGAGAAAGTAAACTAATTCTAATATTTGCCGACCCAGTGCGGACTGATGAGCAGTGCGCTTTTCAAAGGGTAGTGGAGGAGAGACAGCTGCCTGCTCCTCTTGGAGACGACATCCTTTTGCGGGAGCTGCTGTGACTGGTGGGTGGCAGTGCCCTCTCTCATCACACTAGGCTCCGAATTCCAGGGCGGCTAACAGAGCCTCATCCCATTCCAGCCTTCCCCTGGAAGCAGATTAGAGCTCACTCTGATTATCGCTACCTCATTGTATCTAATCTGCAAATGAGGAGTGAGAATTTACAATGTCTCTTGAAGGGCAGGAGGTATGCAGGAGAATTTTACAGTAACGAGTATAAGAAAATGGTTCTAACATTGTAAAACCACATGAACATAGTAAAAGAAATGAAAAAAAAAAAATAGTGGCACAAGGTAAAGGAAAATAATGGTAGCAAGGCAAGGAGGAACTGCAAGCAAGGTTACACAGAACTCAGCCTATTAAGTCCGATTCATTTGCTAGGGGGAGGCCACGGGTTTGACTAGAAGCTTTCTAACTGCTAACATTGAAATGAAAACACCACCAGTTACAATATTTACAGAGTCCATAAGGTAATAACAAACCAGTTGCTAAGGAAAAGCACAACTATTCTCAGTACTGAGACCAGAGTGAAATTTCTCCCTGGGTCCTACATGGACAGGATGCTGCCTGATGTAATGAAGAGCACCTGTAAACCTGTCCTTCCAGGAAACCCAAAGACAAAATGCATGGAGCTGTTTCTTAGGCCGTCCCTCAGTGTAGGCTGATGGCGTCCTAATAAAATGGAATTGAGTAAAAGCAACTTTATGGAGCGACTGTTATGATATATTCAGGTATCCAGCTCACTGATGGGCCACTTAATTCAGAATCCAGGGGTCGATTTTAGGATGTCTAGAATGTACAGACTGCGTTTACGTCAGGTAATCTTCCATAAATATTATTTCCCTCAGCTGAGCTTTTAAAAAAGATTGAGGTGCAGTGAATTTGAAATTATTGTCTGGTGGGCGGCTGTTCTAGGTGGCTAGTTAAGCACAAAATCACCTGCTCTAGCGATCAATCAGCCCAACGGGGGCAGGTCTCAGAGCCTCTTGGGAAGATGCCGGAGCCACATCGACAGCCCACCGCTGCTCAGAAGTGGGGCTGTGGTGTTTTCACGGGCAAGGCACTGAAAATTCTCCTCAGAAAGTAATTTTGAATTCTCTCTAACTCAGAGGTAAATGGGAGCCCTGGTGGCACAGGACCACAAGGTTTATGTCATAAAACATGGACACAATCATTTTAGCCTGGAAAAAAAATTAAAGCAGATGTGGCAGACCTGCTTCTGACATAGGGGTAGAAAAACCATTCAGTATGGGACTCGTGAAGAGGGCAATAGTGGGTCAGTGGTAGAATTCTTTCCTTCCATGCCAGAGACCTGGGTTCAATTCCTGGCCAATGCACCTCATGTGCACTAGCACTCTCCTGTCAGTGGAGACTTGCTTGTTATGGTGCTGAATAGGTTTCAGCAGAACTTTCAGACGAATACAGGCCAGGAAGAAAGGCCTGGTGATCTACTTCTGAAAATCAGCCAATGAAAACCCTATGGACTGCAACAGTCAGATCTGCCACCATTTATGGGGATGGCACAGGACTGGGCAGCATTTCATTTCATTGTGCACGGGGTCCACATGAGTCCAGGGTTGACAGACAGCTGCTAACAGCAACAAAGTACCCATAAAGTGGATGACTGGGCAAAATAGCACCCCATGTACCCTGCAAGACATACAAAGCTGCAAAATGTATCCCTGGCTAAGTGACTTGCTGAGGGGGTTATGAGCTACAAAGCAGTTAAAAATTATCTGAAAATGATGACTTTGATTTTAGAATAATTCATCTGTGAGTCCTTCTCTCCAGCAGAGAGGAGGTAGGTAGCAGAAGTAGCTGTTCTCGTTTTCCCACAAACCATGCCATCTGCTCATGAGAGTGCTGTGTTTACCAATGGGGCACCTCCAGCCCAGCCCAACGGGATCTCAACTCACTGAACAGAAGCTAGACAAGAGGAAGGAGCAGAATGGACAAGACTTGACTTTGGAAAGGGACTAGTGAAGAGACTGGGTGGGATTTGGCTAAATCACACCTTCCTGAGGTTGGAATGGACTTCCCTCATGGGTCAGCTTGCTCAAGACCACACATAATACAGTAAACCTGTGTCTCAGTCATCTAGTGCTGCTATAACAGAAATACCACAAGTGGGTGGCTTCAACAAAGGCAAATTTATTCTCTCATAGTCTGGTAGGCTACAAGTCCAAATTCAGGGCATCGGCTCCAGGGGGAGGCTTTCTCTTGTTGGCTCATCAATTTTCCCCTGGTCTAGGAGCTTCTCAGTGCAGGAACCCGGGGTCCAAAGGATGCACACTCCTGCTCTTCATTCTTGGTGGTATGAGGTGCTCATGTCTCTCTGCTTGCTTTTCTCTTTTATATCTCAAAAGAGATTGGCTTAGGACATTATCTAATCTTATAGACCTCATCAATATAACTGCCACTAATCCATCTCATTACATCATAGCTACAGGATTTACAACACACAGGGAAATCACATCAGATGACAAAACGGTAGACAATCATACAATACTGGGAATCATGACCTAGCCAAGTTGACAGATATTTTGGGGGGACACAATTCAATCCATGACAACCTGCTACCGTCCCCCTTACAGGTAGACATCCAACCTCTGACTGAATGATTAGGGAGGAGAGGATACCATCATATAATGTATTATTGCACTAACGCCGCTTATCACCAACAAGGCCAATTCGAACTAGGTGAAGAATACTGAATAGACTACCAGGAGAATGAACAACTCTGTCTTGCAAGAAGTACAGCCAGAGTGCTTCTTAGAAGCAAGGATGGCTTATAAGGAAACTTTGTCTCACATACTTTGGACATGTTATCAGAGAGGACCAGTGCCTGGACAAGGATATTATACTTGGTAAAGTAGAAGGTTGGAGAAAAAGAGACCCTCAAAGAGATGGATTGACACAGTAGCTGCACCAATGGGCTCAAACAGAGCAATGATTGTGAGGATGGCACAAGACTGGGCAGTGTTTCGTTCTGTTGTACACAGGGTCACTATGAGTCGGAACTGACTCGACAGCACCTAACAACAACAACAGGCCTATTCTGCCACTGGCTTAATGTAAAAGCAAGCCTATTGTTCTTTTAAAACAAAAAATTTCAAAATTAGCTGAAAATAACTACTCATATCTTTCTGTTGTCTTCTCCAACTGTTCTAGAAGAACCTACTTCCATGTAAGGTAACGCCTCTCTGGATGAGAATTGCTAGATTTAGCAAATAAAAATACAGGATCCTCAGTTAAATCTGAATTTCAGATAAACAACAAATACGTTTCATGTAATAATATTTGGGACATATAATAAAATATTATTCATTATTTATTTGAAATTCAAATTCAGTTGGGTTTCCTGTATTTTAGCTAGCAACCCAATTCTGGATGCATTTTAGTTTGTAAATGTTCCTTTAACAACGTAGTGCATAGAAATTAAGATATTATTCCAGGTGGACTCAGAAGTAGAGCTCAAGTGAGCTGATTAAGTCTAGTGGGAAAATGGTAGGGGGAAGAGGAGGAGAAACCCCAGCAGGTATGTGTGGTTGTTGTTCGTTGGCGTGGAGCTGGCTCCAATTCATGGCAACCTTACCTAAAACAGAAGAGTTGCCTGGTCCTGCAGCATCTTTACTATCATTGGTATGTTTGAGCCCATTGTTACTGCTATCTTGTCAATCCATCTCATTGAGGGTTTCCTTGACCCTCTACTTTACCAAACATGATGTCCTTTTCTAGAGATTAGTCTTTCCTGATGACGTGTCCAAAGTAAGCAAGTTGAAGTCTCGCCATCTTCGATTTTATGGAACATTCTGGTTGTATTTCTTCTAAGATTGATTTGTTTGTTCTTTTGGCAGCCCATGTATATTCAATATTCTTTGCCAACACCATAGTTCAAATGCATCAAATCTATGTGTGGAGAGTGGGGTAAAGTTTCTTTCTGTAAGGAGACAAAGCCCTCTTCCCTGGCACACTTAGCTCTGTGCCAGAGCATAAGGCTTGGTGAGTGAAGGTTGGTGGGACTGGGTACCTCCTGGTACCACCACATCAGCAGCTCTGGCCCTAAGTAAAAAATTTCCTTCAATGTCTCAAAGCTCCCTCCGGCTATTTCCAATCCCCCTGATATGGAAGTACTTTTTTTTTTTTTAACAATTGAAGCTGCTGTCTCTACTCATTTTCTGAGACATTTTCAGCCCAGATGATAGCATATTTGCAGAACACTACACACAATGTCTTATGCCGCTCTCATCTACTTGCCTTCCTTTTCATTTCCTTTTGCTCTTTTGGCATCAGCCTTCTTCTCATCCTTTGGAGCATTTGGAGTCTTTTGATAAATTAAATTAAATTATAAACTTCTCTAGGGCAAGGGCCATGTATACCCTTAACATAATAATAATGCCTCACTCCTGTGGAGAGCTTTTTTTGCAGAAGCCTCGTCTCGTCCCATTTTCTTATTTTCTTCCACCCTACTGTCCCCGCAGGAGTAAACACTCCAAAGGGTGTGGACGAGAGGAGGCGGAAGTGGAACATGGGCAGTTCTACATCATCTGAGAACACTTTCTCCACTGTCTCCCGTTTTAGTCTTTTAGGGCTCAAGGATCAGAAGGAAGTCACAGAGCACGACCTGCCCCCAGGCAGAGCCATGCTTAACCCATTCCAAACAGATGAGGCTCATCTGTTTTTGATATCTGTCAAACAGGCATTCCAGAACTTCCACTTGGCCCACCAGTATTGAACGACCCTTACTCGTCAGGAAATGAACGAAGGCTTCCTTTTTCCGCTCCCCTCTTTTAAACTCTTAATTCCACTCTCTGATTCTATTATTAAATCATAAGTTTCTTTTTGATTAATAACGCTTTGTTTAACTTCAACGAGGGGATATATACCTGGAAACAAAATGGAGAATATTTTGAATGAAAACAATGAGCTGAATGAAAGATTGCCTTCAGATACACTCCTTTGCCTCTGCTGAAGTAGGAGCCCCGGGTGTTTCATGCCTTCGTGTCTATGTCTATGGGCTGCTGGAGGTGGCTTGACTAACACACCAAGTCTGAGTGAATATAAGAACAATCAGCAAATTCAGTCACTGGGAGCCTTTTAATATTTTCATTCTCAATGTTAAATAATAAGGTGTTTTTGCCTGACCTCAGCAGGAAAGCCTGTTTGGATTGAGAGTGTGAGGACTCTCACAGGGTTTTCAGCGACAACGCCTCCAGTCTGACACAAGAATCAAGAGACAATAAGGGCTGGTTGTTGTGACCAGAGCTGCTGAGGGTCACTGTGATTGGGCATAGGAAACTCATAGCAGATTCATTTTCTTGGAAGTGAAGGTGGGTATAGTTTAGAGCGGCGGGAAAGTGAGTCTTCCTGCCCTGGGCAAGCTCACAGATTAACCAAACTAAGAACAATTGGTTCCAAACAAAAGCCTTACCATACAGGAGGTTACTCACTCTGGCAAATATCTTTCATAATGAAAGCACCTTTAGAACTCATGACTAACATATTGTGCTGGTCTGCTGAGGGTGCTGTGTTTCTTTAGTTAGAAACATATTCTATCCTTTTGTAGTCAGGGCCATGCAAAGGGCGTGGTGGTGATGACCAACTATCTGGAGTTATTAATTTTTGTTTATTTTCTACCACATAAATGGCTGTCCTTGGTCAGCTCTAATGACAAAATGGACTGTCTCCCACCACCAAGCTATCTACTTCAGTCCTCAATCTACTTGTCCTATGTTTTAACTATCTAGTGCGGCTATAACAGAAATAGCATAAATGGATGGCTTTAACAAACGGAAATTTATTTTCTTACAGTTAGGAGGCTAGAAGGTGCCAGCTCTAGGGGAAGGCTTTGTCTCTCTGTCAGCTCTGGAGGAACGTCCTTGTCTCTTTGAGCTTCTGCTCCTGGGCATGTGTCTTTGCCCATCTCTGCTTCCTTTTACACTTTGTAAGAGTTTGACTCAAGGCACGCATTACACTAATTCTGTCTCTTTAACATAACAAAAGAGAACATATTCCCAAAAGGGATTATAATCACAGCCTTAGGGGTTAGGATTTACAACACATATTTTTGCGGGCCATAATTCAATCTATAACTTTCCACCCACCCTTTGGCCCTCCCCCAAATTCGTGTCCTTGCCATATGCAAAACACATTCATCCTGCTACATCATTGCAAAAGTCTTAAATCAACTCCAAATCCTAATTTCATCTTATAAATCATCTAAATCAAATATGGGCAAGACTTTAGGCATGTTCCAACCTTTTTATCTGTGAACCTGTGAAATCTAGACTACAAGTTATCTGTTTCCAAATTACAATGTTGGAATAGGCACAAGGTAGATATTTCCATTACAAATGGGAGAAATTGGAGGGAAAGAAGGGATAATGGGCACCAAAACCCAAAAGAACAATTTATGTTAGATCTCAAGGCTTGAAAATAATCCTCTCTTCTCTGAGACCATCTGGACAATGACCCCCTCCTCCAGACTCTGGGTGTTGGCCATGTCCTCTGGGTTCTGGGTGGAGGTCCCTCAGCCCTGGGCTTCAGCTCTACCTTCCAGGCCCACTGGGAGGGCAACTCTGCTTCCTCAGCTTTGGGTGGCCCTATTCTCCTAGTCCGTCTGAGTGCCAACTTCACACCTTTGGCCCTGGCAGGTCTCATTCTTCTGCCCCTTGGGCATGGCAGTCCTGCTGCCTCAGCTTTGAGTCGGGCCTCATCCACCCCGCCACCTTAATGGCAGCCCCATGCTCCAGAACTAAGCTGGCAAAGATATGACTCTTTGATACCTAGGATGCTATGGCCCCACCCTTAGAGATCTGGGAGATCACGGCCCCACCCTTTGAAACTGGGAAGTCCCTTCTTCCCATGCTCCCTCCAACAGTTCTGGTGATCTCTGAGCTGCTCCAGAGATGGTCCTTTTCTTTTCTTGGAGGGCAACAGATGTAGCTCCTTTGGTCTGTTTCCTGCCTATAGAATTTCAAGAGTCAGACAGTGTTCACTCCTTTCATTCTTTCTCTGTCCCCTTCAGTCTCAACTGATGGATTTTCTGCTGTAGTAGTTGGTTAGATCCATTAGTCACAGGCTTAATCTCTTTAACAAAAAATTGCATAGCCACGTCCTTGGTGAACATTCTAGGACACGTGCCCTTAGTTTGTACCACAGAATTTTCCAAATCTTTAAGTTCTATTTTTATTTTTCAGTCTGTTTCTTCTTGCATTTTACTGTAAGCACCAAGGAGAAACTACATGGCCCCTTTAAGATCTTACTTAGAAATCTCATCAGCTAGATATTCAAGTTCATCACTTACAAGTTCTACTTTCCACCAAACATTTGAACATAATTCAGACAAGTTCTTTGCCGCTGCCTAAAAAGCGTCACCCTTCCTCCATTGTTCAACCATATGTTCATGATTTTTTTTTAAAGCCTCACCGGAAGCACATTTAACATCCACATTTCTAGCGACATGCTCTTGCTGGTGCCATATGTTTTCTCTAAGACAACAGAGACTTTCTTTATAGCTCTTCTCACTTCCTTCTGAGCTCTCACCAGAACCGCCTTTGATATCCATAATTCTACCAATAGTCTCTTCAAGGCAATCTAGGCATTTACTATTAGGAACTTTAAACTTCCAGCCCCCACCCATTACCCAATTTCAAAACTGCTTCCACATTTTAGGTATGTGTTAGAGCAGCACCCCACTCTTGGCACCAAATTTTGTCTTAGTTATCTAGTGCTGTTATAACAGAAATACCACAAGTGGGTGGCTTTAACAAATAGAAATTTATTTTCTCACAGTTAAGAGGTCAGAAGTCCCAATTCATGGTGCTGGTTCTATGTTGGCTCTGGAGGAAGGTCCCTGTCTCTTCTGAACTTCTGCTCCTGGGCAATCTTCATGTGGCTTGGCATGTATCTTCACCCATATCTGCCACCTTAATCTACTCCTTTTATATTTTGTAAGAGATCAACTCAAGACACACCCTATACTAATTCTTTCCCATTAACATTACAAAGTCAATCTATTCCCAAATGGGATTATAACTACAGCCATAAAAGTTAGAATTCACAACACATAATTTTTGGGGAACATAATTCAATCCCAACACCCTCCCTGGACACTTTTATTTATTCTTACTACTTCAATTAATGCCAATTGCCAATGAGTTGATTCTGACTCATGGTGACCCCATATGTGTCCAGGAGAACTGTGCTCCATAGGTTTTATGTGTATGCGTGTGCACTTTAGGTGAAAGTTTACGGTTCAAATTAATTTCTCATACAAAAATTTATACATATATTGTTTTGTGACATTAGTTGCAAACCCCGCAATGTGACAGCATACTTCCCTTTCTACCCTGGGTTCACTGTGTCCATTTGACCAGTTCCTGTCCCTTCCTGCCTTCTCATCCTGCCTCTGGACAGGAGCTGCCCATTTGGTCTCGTGTATCTGATTGAACTAAGAAGCACATTCCTCACATGTATTATTTTTTGTTTTGCAGACTTGTCTAATGTTTTCCTGAAGAGTGGGCTTTTGGGAATAGTTTCAGTTCTGGGTTAACAGCGCATCCGGTGGCTATAGTTGTAGGGGTTCCTCCAGTCTCTGTCAGACCATTAAGCTGGCTTTTTTTATGTGAATTTGAGTTTTGCTCCACACTTCTCTCCCACTCCATCCAGGACTCTCGGTTGTGTTCCCTGTCAGGGCAGCCTTTGGTGGTAGCCAGTTCTTCTGGTCAGGGGCTGACAAAGTCTCTAGTTCATGTGGCCCTTTAGTCTCTGGGCTAATGTTTTCCTTGTGTCTTTGGTTGCTCCATAGGGTTTTCAATGGCTGATTTTTTGGAAGTAGACAGCCAGGATTTTCTTCTGAAGCACGTAAGGGTAGACTGGTGCCTCCAACCTTTTGGTTAGCAGCCAAGCATGTTAACTGTTTGCACAACCCAGGGACTCCCATTTCAACTATTAACTGCTGTTATTTCATGATTGTGAGACACACAATTAATTTTATAAAACTTGGAGGAGGAGGAAAAAGTCTGTCATATGAAATATATGCATCCACTGTAAGCTCCCACCACCCGTCTGTCAGTTGGTTGTACTGTGGTGGCTTGTGTGTTGTTGCTATGATGCTGGCAGCTATGCCACTGGTATTTCAAATACTATCAGGGTCACCCATGGTGGGCAGCTTTCAGTGGAGTTTCCAGGCTAAGACAGAGTAGAAAGGAAGGCCTGGCAATCAATCTCCTATAATTACCAATGAAAACCCTATGGCTCACAACAGAATATTATCTGATATAGTGCTGGAAGATGAGCCCACTAGGCTGAAAGGCAACAGTGAACTCGAGCATGCTGGCGATTATGAGGATGATGCGGGACCAGGCAGCACCTACTTCTGTTGTACGTGGGTTCACCATGAGTCAGAGCTGACTCCATGGCAACTAAGAACAACATTGCAAGCTCATCCCTCTACCTCACAGCAAAGACGTACTGATCTTTGAGGACTCATTTCAAAGTCATCCCCTCTTTGAAAGTTCTTCTGACAACCTTTCCCAGGACCGATCACTCCCTTGTGTCTCTGCTCTACCTTGTACATTCTATCACACTAAGTCATGATGCCCTTCTTTATTTACACATCTCCCCTCAGATTGTAAGCACATTAGTCATCTCTGCATCCCTAGGGTCTAGCCCAATGCCTGGCATTAATTCACTCTGTTAAAATTTGTTGGAGACCTACTGTGTGTCAGGCACATTCCCAGAGTTGCACTTGTTTGTTAAACAAGAATTTTAGCAAACATCTACTCTGCAGTAACAAGGTGAGAGTCTGACAGTCTCCAGGCCCTTCCGTTATTAGACAGAGATGGGAGTAGTGTGGAAACCCTGGTGGCTTAGTGGTTATGAGCTAGGGCTGCTAACCAAAAGGTAGGCAGTTTGAATCCGTAAGGTGCTCCTTGGAAACTCTATGGGGCAGTTCTACTCTGTCCTATAGTGTCACTATGAGTCGGAATCGACTCGATGGCAACGGATTAGGTTAGGCTAGGGAAACCCAAAAAGGGAGTAGTAGATTATATGCGGTGCTGCACTGAATGCAACCAAGTGCCAAAATGTGTGGCTCAGACATTGAGCACTGAGTGGTTAAGAACAGGAATGAGCCGGCACTTGAACTTCGGGAGGACCAGGTCTTACCCTTCTCTGTAGCTTCAGCATCTTCCAAGACCTAGCATTAGGTAGGTTTGAATCAATTAAATTTCAAAACTTTCCAGAGAAATTCTGGGAAAAGCTTGGGATAGAAAGGGGAAAGAAATTACAGGGTGGGTGGACAGCTTCAGCAAAGGTTCGGTAGCAGGAATGAGTTTCTAGGAGCTTCTTTCAGGAGGGTTCATACCCAGCTAACCCTGTACTTGTTAATGGCAATAACGATGCATCAGAATAAAAGCAGTGCCCTCCTCCCCCAAACTGGGCAGTTTTCCCATTAACATCTGTGCTTGGATTTGCATATATTAATGAAAGGCTGTGGGGGTGGGAGGGGGCATGGGTATAACTCCCTGTAAGTTTGAATCATCCTTGTGAAGTTTTAAACAATGCACATTAACTAATTTCCCAGTACTCTGGGGCTGTTTGTATTCAAATCAAAAGCACAAAACCCTACTGTAGGAGAAAAAGAAGTCTCTATTGGCAACCAACTTTGTTCATTTAAAGAAATAAATGTAAAGTCTTAAGAGTGCATTCCATATGAAGTACTGTGGCTATTAATATACTTGGGGTTTTGAAAAAAACGAGTGTATTTGTGGGAAGCTGCTCCAATGAGTGCCATAACTGTCCTGGAGAGGGAGGGAAGTAGGCAGCAAGGGCAGCAAGGCTCATCCAGACACAGGGTAGTGGTGAGTCGGTTCTGGTCTCGCCACTTTGCTGTGAATCCTTGTCTCCTAACCACTTTAGGCTTCTGTGCTTCCTTCTAAAATAAAGGGGGTTGGAATCCATGGCCATTAAAGTCCTTTCAGCTCTTTCAAGATCCTTTTTTTTTTTTTTTAGTTTTTATTGTACTTCAAGTGAAAGTTTACAGGTCAAGTCAGACTCTAGTACAAAAATTTATAAACACCTTGCTCCAAACCAACCCAGTGCCCTCAGGTCAATTCCGACTCACAGCGACCCTATAAGGATGTGGTAGAACTGCCCCGTAGAGTTTCCAAGGAGCGCCTGGCAGATTCGAACTGCCGACCCTTTGGTTAGCAGCGTAGCACTTAACCACTATTAACACCTTGCTATATACACTCCTAATTGCTCTCCCCCTAATGAGACAGCACACTCCTTCCCTCCACTCTCTCTTTTCTTGTCCATTCTGCCACCTTCTGACCCCCTCTGCCCTCTCATCTCCCCTCCAGACAGGAGATGCCGACACAGTCTCATGTGTCTAAGTGATCCGCGATGCTCACTCTTCACCAGTATCATTGTCTATCCCATAGTCCAGCCCAATCCCTGTCTGAAGAGTTAGCTTTAGGAATGATTCCTGTCTTGGGCTAACATAATCTCTGGGGTCAGTCTAGTCTCAGTCAGACCATAAAGTCTGGTCTTTTTACGAAATCTGGGGTCTGCATCCCACTGCTCTCCTGCTCCCTCAGGGGTTCTTTGTTGTGTTCCCTGTCAGGGCAGTCATCGGTGGTGTCAGGATCCTTTCTGAAAATTCTCAGTAAGGGCCATGCGGCTGGATAGTGGGGTGCTTAGCTTGGACGAGAGGGTTAGCCGGGTGAGGAGTTAGCCTAAGGGCTTTGTAGACTCCCGTGGCTTACTCCAGTGTGGTGCAACGACGGGGTGTCCCGGGATAGGGCAAAAGGGATGAGATTCCCAGACAAGTCTTGCCATGGCCAACTTTTAAAGGTCGGAGGAAAGTTTATCGTGGAGTGGGGACCCTGAGGGGAGAGCTGGGTGGGATCCGACGCTTCCTCCCCTTTAAGCTGGTGGCCCCGGAGCTTCCTCCGTTACCTGGAGCGGGGAGGGGCTTGGGAAAGTTTGTGTTTGTTGCTGGCAAAGCGCCGGATGGGAGGCGCGGGCGGGCGGGCGCTGCGGTTCTTCCCTTCTGCTTTCGGGAAGCGGTCGGGGCTGCACATTCGGATCGGCGGGGCCGGCTCGGGTGCCGCGATCCCGGTCCCCAGGCGGCCCGGGGAGAGAAGGAAGGAGGAGGGAGGGAGGGAGCGGAGAAAGGGGCGCACGTACGCCCCAGCGCTGGGATTTATCGGCTCGAGAGGCGAGCGGAGCAGGCGCGCGGCCCAGGCGGAGGAGCGCTGACTCTGGAGCAGTCGGAGCTGGAGGAGGACGAGGAGGAGAGGCGGCGGGGAAGGCGGAGGAGGGGGAGAGTAGCTCCCGCCCGGCGAGCATGGGGCGCCTGCCGCCGAGGCCGCTGCTGCTGGCGCTCCTGGCACTGGGTGAGTGCGCGCGGGGATCCGCGTGGCGCCGGGGGCTTGCCGGGCCCCGGGGGGAGGGGATCGGTGGGGCGCGGCTGCCACGCGCGGCCTGGGCCGCCGGGGGTCCCTGGGCCGCTCCCGGGAGGCCCGGCCGGCTTGCGGCGGGCGGGCGGCCGGGGGGTGGGGGCGGCAGCGGCCGCGGGGCTGCCCGGAGCCAAGCGCAGATCCGCCCGGCCCCGCGCTCGGTGGGCAGGTCGCCGCGCCTCCAGGCCGAGCCTCTCCCCAACATGTGCCGGGGTGGGGAGTGGCCGGTGGCTGGCTTCCCCCCCGGCCCTCCCTACCTGTTGGCCGCCGGGAGCCCGGCTCACCTTGAACTCCCGGCCCGGAAGGTGCCTGCGATCCGGCCCGCGTCCGCAGCTGGAGGGCGGAAATATGAATCTTTGATATGCCCCGCCATAGCCGCCACGGACAGAATTGCTTTTCACACAAACCCACGCCGAGGTATCTTTCTAGAGAAGAGAGAGAATCCACCAACTTCCTTCTCCAAAGGTCACAGGGCCCCAGAGTGTTACAATAAAAAGCGGGGTACGAGTCTTTCCATCGTTTCAGTGATGACTAAATCTGCTTCAGTCATTTCTTCTTAGCTTTTCTTGAAGCAGCATATTTATACACAAAGACCTAAGAGCCTTTCCCAACTTTTTTTTACCTGTTACTTTCCCTTTCTCTCTGTCCCTTGTCTTCCACCTTCCCGGAAACCCTTGGTGCCTCTTGACCATTTGACCTAGCGCCCTGTCACCAACCCAAGGGATCTTTCATGGTTCCCCCCCGCCCCATTTTACACTCCATACACACAAAAACCTCTTCATAATAGATACACATGGTTATCTTAACCTGCCACAGACATACATGCATTTATTAAGTGCCCACTATTTTTTTTTTTTATGAGGGCTGGTCCTCAACTGCTTGGATAATCCTGGATCCTTTTGGTCAATGAATCCTCCGAAGTGACCACAGGTTCTCTTCCAATCTCTAGGGGAGACAGATCTGAATCTTTCACAGACTGCATGGAGTATGGCGGCCGCCCCAGCCAGGCCCCAGCTGTACATAGGGTAAATGTTCTGCACTTATGGCCAGAGGGTCCCAGTGGAGGCCTCTCACAGCCACTCCCTCCTGCTGGCACCAGGGCCCATGTGTCCCAATCCCTGTGATCCCTGCCTGTCTAGCTGCTGCTGTGTTTTCTTCCTTCACCTCTGAGGGGATTTTTCAAGCTGACTCCCTAGGAGAGCTCATCTAGCCCCACTGCTTCAGCTGCAACCTGTGTGCAGAAAGCTCCCACATCTCTCGCTTAATTTTGTGACATGTCTGTGGTCTCTGATCCTAGTGCTTTTAGCCTTTCCCTTTCACCACGGACACATGTATATTCTCAGCATGGTGCACGTGGATTCCACACCCACCCATTTGGTTTCCGTGTCTAGGTCAAGTAGGCCATGGCCCGTGGTTGTGAGATTGTGCACTGCACAACTCTAGGAGCTGCCATTCATTCCATGGTTTATGTGACAACTCCCCCTAGAGCTGGGCAGTTTACAGCCTGTGCATCAGCTAAGAGGGTGGGGGGAGGTAGAAGTTTGAAAAGAATGCCCCTGAGTAACTGTGGGAAGGAAGAAAAAGGGAGAAGAGGCAAAGAGGGGTCGGCAAAAACAAAGTAAATGTGGGGAAGGCACAGCTTGGGATGTCTTGGTTGTACACAGTGAATTCCGCCCTGGCTGTGTGTCTCATGTTAGCTGCACGGAGAGAATTTCTGTGATGTCACCAGCCAACACCTTTTCCCCTAACAGTTCTCTGAACTTGATGTTCCACACAATAACTGCCCCACAGGAGCTCACTCGGTGTGCCCGGTGTGCCTGCAGCCTGACCTCTGGGAAAGACTCCCTGTTTTACACCACTCTAGCACTGTACTGATTCCTGAAACTTAATATGAGGATAAGCAATATCATCTTTCCTCCTGTATTGCAACCTGAGCGGAATCTTGGTATCACTGTTCTCTTTGGCCTTCACGGTCACATAGTCCCTCAGTACTATGGGTTTTCCTACCGGACAGACTCGACGTGCCCTCTTGACTTCCTGTTGCTGCAGTTACTGTCCTAGCCCAGATCCTGACAGATCCCGACACAGATAACTTCTGTTATCTTCCTGCTTGGCTTTTTCCTCCAGCCGTTTTTCTAAGTTCATCATTGTCCTTTAGGATCATGTTTGGGGAGTCCCACCTTTGCTCATTGGTTCCTTATGTTTTTCTTCCAAGGAAGTGTTGCCCCCCATGTTCGCCCCCTGGTCTTCCCTCTCGCTGAGAAACTTCATCCTAGGTTACCTTTTTCTGTCCTTTACACAGGACATATTTGAACCTTCTAGCTTTCCCCTTTCTTTTAATCTTGGAATGGGCCCTCCTGCTTTTCTCCTCTTGGCTCTGTATTTCCTTTTTTTCCCTGCAATTCATGTCCTCCATGAGTCTTTCCTAACCACTTCCACTACCACAGTCATGCCAGAACCTGCTCAGCTTCATAGAGCAGGTTTTAACTTCTGTTGCCTGTGTCTGACCTGCCTTGTCATTCATTCAATACAGTATTTCTTGAGTGCCCAAAACACACATTAGAGCATGTTTGGCATCTTACTGAGTGGACAGAGGGAAGGGTGGACAGATAACAAAATGGCTAACTACAAGACAGAATGAAATACCTGATGTGGAAACCAAGTTCTGGTGGGAAGCGGGGAAGAGGATGATTCATTTTGACTTGAGATCTGGAGTTGGTTTTGTTGAAGAGGTGACATTTGAGCTGGACCTTGAGGATAATTAGAATTTTGAAAGAAAGGGTAGAAGAACATTCCAGGCACTGGGGAAAAACATAAAGTCTGAATAAGTGAGAGTACATGACTCATTCAGACATGGTATGTAAGTTCCATGTAACAGGAGGTAGGAGAGGAGCCCTGGTGGAGCAGTGGTTAAAGCATTTGGCTGCTAACCAAAAGGTTGGTGGTTCGAACCCACCAGCTGCTCTGCAGGAGAAAGATGCGGTAGTCTGCTTCCTTAGAGATTTATAGCCTTGGAAACCCTCTGTGGCGGTTTACTCTGTACTATATAGGGTTGTTATGAATTGGAATCTACTCAATGGCAGTGAGTTTTTTTTTTTTTTTTTGGTTGGTGGTGGGAGGAGGAGGATATAATGGGAGAACAAACCGGGAAGGTGAGCTTGAAGTAGGTCCTGGAGGCTTTGCATGGTGTGCTGAGAAATCTGGACCGTGAGGGGTGGGTCTGACACCCTGCCTGGGTACTGCCGGACAGCTTAAGCATCTCGCATCATAGCACTTATTTATCTCAATGTATTAGAATTATCTCTTGTTTAAATCCTCATCTAGATAATATCTCCTAGGGGTAGGGGCCACGTTGGACTTATTGCCACATCCTCACTACTAACGGGATGCTTGGCACATAGCAGGTGTTTGATTAATATCGGCCGACTAAGTGAATAAATGTATATATCTTTTAGCCATTGGAAGTTTGCAGGGGAGATTAGTGTAACACAGTGGTTTGGGTCTGAGGAGGGTAACTCATGCTAGTGTATGGCATGAATTGAAGAATGGAAGGTGTGGAAAATGTGCAGTGGGATTAAGATGTTCTCTTAGTTCGTGTCTTTTTTGTTTTTGCAAGTCCATTGAAATAGTTTTTAAATAACAAAAATAATACATCTATATTTAAAAATTCAAATAATATAGAAGGATATTGTATTAATTAGGTAGGCGGAACTGCTCTAACAAATAGACTGAAAGCATAGTGGTTCAAACAATAGATGTGTCTTTCATAACAGTCCTGAGGGGATGCTTCAGAGAAAAGTTCGGGGTGGGAACCCTGCTCCACACAGACATTCAGGCACCCGGGCGATGGCAGCTCTGCTGTCTGCAATCGGTGGCTTCCCAGATCATCACATCCATGACTGGCATCATCATCACTCCAGCTCCAGGAAGGGAGAAAGAGCAGGAAGGAGAATATGTGGAGACTTGGGGGGCCAAGCTTGGAAGTGGCACACATCATTTCTATGCATACTCCTTTGGATGAAATTCAGTCAGGTGCTGCCACGTAAAGGAAGCTGGGTAATGTGGAGTAGCCAGGCAGTCAGGTGCCAGCTACTCTGGAAGAAGGGAGAAATGGACTTGAGTGGACAGATAGCAGCTTCTGTGTCAGTTATAAAGGATGTAACTGACTACATCCCAGGCAGAGCCACTCGTATAGAATGTATAATGTATGTGTAGCTGGATATTTTGTTTGTTCTTTTCTCATAGCTTCTACACAGGGCTTTGCACCTCAGAGGCACAGAGTAACAATAGCTACTATTTATAGAGTGCATGTCAAGCATCAGATTCTTACATACATTCTCTTATTTAATGCTCACAACGCCACTTTGCAAAAGGTACTGTTCTGCTCTCTGTATTACACATAAGAAAACTGATGCCCAGAAAAGTGTAATAACTTGTCCAGAGTCATACAATTACTCCATGCAGAGCTAGGACTTGATCCCAGAACTCCATTCTGCCTCTGTTGAGGAAAAGTTGGTCGATGTTTGCCATAACTTTATGCTATGTGTTGCTTGAGATTGTTGTTGTTAGCTGCCGTTAAGTCCGTCCCCAACTCATGATGTCCCCATGCACAATGGAATGAAATGCTGCCTAGTTCGTGCCTTTCTCGTGATTGGTTGCCAGTTGGACCATTGTGATCCATAGGGTTTTCACTGGCAGAGTTTCAGAAGTATATTGCCAGGCCCTTCTTCCTAGTCTGTCTTAGTCTGGAAGCTCTGCTGAAAATTGTTCAGCATCATAACAACAAGTAAGCCTCTGCTGACAGACGGGTGATAGCTGTGCTTGAGGTGCCAAAAAAGTGAAACCAAATCCGTTGCTGTCGAGTTGATTCATTGGCTGGGAATTGAACCCAGGTCCCCTGGATGGAAGGAGAGAATTCTACCACTGAACCACCGCTGCCCCTACAAACAATTGTCATCTAGTGGATTCTGACTCATGACGAACGACCTCATGTGTTTCAGAGTAGAACCATGCACCACAGGGTTTTCAATGGTTGTTTATCAGAAGTAGGTTGCCAGGCCTTTCTTCTGAGGTGCCTCTAGGTAGACTCAAACCTCAACGGTTAACAACCAGATGGGTTAACTGTTTGCACCACCAGCAACTCCTGCTTGAGATTAGCTCAGGAGAAAAGGGATGACAGTGGTTTGAAAGCGCAAGTGTGTTTGAAAAGAAGGGCCTGGGTTGAGCACAGCACAGGCACAGTTCCTAAAGGGAGGAGCTGGTGCCCAAAGCATCGCGGAGAGGCAACAGCTCTGCTACACCTGGCAGGTCCCCATGCCTGTTCTGAGGAAAGGGGCCAAAATGCAGCCTTCTCCAGAAAGCTGGAGCTCGTGAATCTCTCCAGCTTAACGGTCTTTGAAGTGCTGTGGCCTTCAGAGATTCCTTGGCACTCATTTTAGCCTTGTTAACAGAATTCCTGTATCTGCCAAGCTGATTAATGCCTGCCCTGGCTATAATTATTCTTATTAGCCTGCTGAATAGGAACTCTAGTTGTCAGTGATCATTCCTTACAAGGCAATAGGGCTAGTCAGCATTTATATGGCGACTTTGTTTTAGTGATGAACTGCAGAGCTGATTCCTTACCCCGCGGACTGACGTACATTTTCATACTGGGGCTATATCTGGTAGTTAAATAAGGTGTGTGCTTATCTGTCAGTGTGTGTCTGTGTCTCACTGCATCAAGTGAAGTTGGGGGGAAGCTGTCAGTGCAGTTCATAGCTATTCAGTTTTAATTGCATTGGTTCCTTAAAGGTAGGGTAACAAGGCCACTTGACTCTGCTTTGGGGGAAATAACTGGAACGGGCAAAAATTCTTTGTCATTTATCTTATGGAAAAGGCGAAGTGCTGCAGTTGGCACGGCTAGTGATTTTCAGATCTTGGAATTTGTTTTTTCTCCATCACCAACTGGAGTGTTTGGGAAGCAACAGAATTATACCTGGTAGTTAACTCTGTCGTGTATGGGCAATGTCATTTCCAGCAGACTAGCGATGATGGCACTGTGTGTACGTTTGTGTCCTTTGAATGCTGATTTTTCCACACTACTCCCTAAGTGTTTGTGCTAGATTATGGAGTCACTAAGCAGCATGATTCAAGCTGAAGTACGATGTTCTGGGGGTTTAATTGCATCCTGTTTCATACCTTTATAAGCAGCTGGAACGTGAAAGCATTTGCATCACTGAGAATATTTCAGGCAAGGGGAGAAGCACTGTGTGTGGCTAGTGTTGTCTGTTGGGAATGAAATTTGGCTTAGAACCGTGAAGAACAGAATTGTGCTTAAGGGTTCAGGGCACATTTCAGAGTGGGTGCTGCCTTTGAATCCTAATGAACTAGAAGTAGTGTGCAGGCAGATAGGTGACTTCTCGGATGTTAAAAGTGAAACCAAGCCAAATATGCCCTACTAATGGCTTTTCCTTGTTCTTATTTGGAAATGGACTAGGCCAGAACTTTCCAGCTGCTGGACCATGGCAAGGGACCCACATGGGTTTCAGGTGGCATTGTAGGTGTGTCATGATATTGGTGCCCTCAGCCCCCAGGCATCTATCTGGAGCCCGAAGGCCAGTGGCTGCCTCTCAACCTGAAGCCCTGTTCACCCAGAGAGCCGCACAGGTATTATCATTTCCTGTGTGTGCCCTGATTTGACAAGGGTTGGCAGTTATGTCTTTCACCTGGTGAACCACAGCCCTTTAGCCCCAGCTTGGGGATGCTGTTTGAAGACGGAAGCTGAGACGCTTGGTTGACAGGGCGAGCGGCTCATTTATTCATTCAGCAAATACTGAATGAGTGCCTACTACTACACAGCAGCCATTGTTCACAGCGCTAGGGATTCAACAGTGAACAAAGCAGGTGCAGGCCTACCCTCTAAGGGTCCGGCACAGTGCACTAGAAGCTGTGGTTGGTAGTCCCACCCAGGAAGTGCAGCGCCACCTGGATGACTGCGGGGAGGGTCAAGAGCTGGTCCTTGGGAATACCTGCATTAGGGGACAGGAATGGAAGGGACAGTTCTAGAAGGAGTAATCAGAGGGGCGAGAGAAGAACCAGGAGAGCGTCCTGTCAGCAAAGCCCAGGAGGATGGATGTAGTGGGCCTGTTAAAAAGATGGCTTGTCAAAAGCTGCTTAGAAAAACCAGAAAGATAAAGACTGAGAGGAGCCCTTGGATTTGCAGACTGTGAAATCTGACCAAGCAGTTAAGGGAAGCTGAAGCACAGGAGTACAGGGGTGGGTGGGGTGGGTAAGGAACACTGAGGCGGAGTAGAGTCTACTCTTGCAGGTGGTGCTGGGAGGAGGTCGGGGGAATGACCAGGCCAGACCAACTTGAACAGGATCCAGGAGAGACTCCAGCAAGCCTACAGGCCAGCTGGGAGGCTCCCGTGGAGGAGGACAGGCTGACGAGGGGCAAGCAAGTACAACTTCTGGACCTGGACTCCAGAGAGGCTGGGACAGTGGTGTTGGGGCTCAAATAGAGGCCCTGACCTTGGAGAGTAGCAGTGTTTAACTTTCTCTTGAGAGAGGAGAGGAGGGAGAGGGGAAAGAGGGTTATGGACTGAGCCCTGTGGAGGGGGAATGCCTTCTCTGCAGAGTTCTCCACTTTTTCCCTAAGACTGGCCACAAAGTCCTCACACATGCCAGGTAGAGGTTATCTCTATCTTCCCTTTCGTTCTCCGCACACATTTAAACTTTACCCCCCTGTCCCTCTGGGTATCTTCCTCCGTGTTGATTGGTGGAGTTAGCCGACACCCTGACAGCTGTTGGTAGGTCTTCAGCTGTTAGGTGGAATCTCCAGCATAGGGACTTTGTGGCCATTTTATAACCCACCTTTTTCCCATCCCCATTAGCTAAAAAGAGTTCAGTAGTTTGTATTGCAAATAAACTATTATGTATTTGTTTTTAAACTATCTGTGCTCTTCATGGAAACCCTGGTGGCGTAACGGTTAGAGCTATGGCTGCTAACCAAAAGGTCAGCAGTTCGAATCCACCAGGCGCTCCTTGGAAACTCTATGGGGCAGTTCTACTCTTTCCGATAGGGTTGCTATGAGTTGGAATCGACTCGACATCACTGGGTTGGGTTTGGTTTTGGTACTCTTCATGAGCCCTGGTGGCGAAGTGGTTAAACACTCGGTTGCTAACCCAAAGGTCGGCAGTTCAAACCCACCAGCTGCTCCGCAGGAGAAAGATATGGCAGTCTGCATCTGTAAAGATTTACAGCCTTGGAAACCCTATGGCAGGTTCCACTCTGTCCTGTATGGTTGCTATGGGTTGGAATCGACTCGATGGCTACGAGTTAGTTACAGGTTCAGGTGGTACAATGCAGGAAAAAGACGTGGCAGTCAGCTTCTGTAAATATTACAGCCCTGGAAACCCTATGGGGCAGTTCTGCTCAGTCCTCTACTCCACGGCGATGGGTTTCTTTTGGTGGCTCAGTGGCTGGCGGTTTTAACCCACCCAGCAGCTCTGTGGGAGAAAGACCTGGCAATCTGCTTTCGTAAAGATTACAGCCTAGAAAACACTATGGGGCAGTTCTGCTGTATCATATGGGGTCGCTATGAGTCAAAATCGACTCAAAGGCTAAGTTAATAACAACATACAGCACTTATTTTGTGCCAGGCGTTGCACTTTCTGTGTATTGACTCATTTATAGACCTCATAATACCATGATGTAGGTACTATTATTACCCCCATTACTCAGGAAACCAAATCACAGAGAAGCTAAGTAACTTGCTCAAGGACACGTAGTAAGTGGCAGAGCTGCTAAGTTTCAGACCGGGATGGTCTGGCTTCAGAGCCTGGGCTGATAAGATTAACGCACTGTTCTGCCTCACTGTGTTGGTCCAGATCATTCAGAAGCAAGGAATTGATATAGTTTGCTAAAATGTGATAATGTTGGTTTCGTTGCCTTTTAATAAGGCAGGAGGCTTGGATTCTAGCCCTAGTTCTTCCACTCACTGGTTTTATGACCTTGGACAAATTGCTGAATAGCTCTCTTAGCCCTGGTAAAATAAGGGGTTGGACTAGCTGATCCCAAAGGCCCCCCTTCCATCAGAAGTCTTTGAATCAGGGCTGACCCCTGCCATTGGCCATATGGGCTGCTTGGTCTAGTCCTGGCTTCCCTGGCTCCTCGCCCATCTTCCTGAACACTCCTCCTGTCTACAGCCCGTGCCTCTGTTAGCTCTCACCTGGCATCTCTCTTTCACAGCGTGGTTCATGCCTTAGAGGGCTCTGGGAATTGCTTGTTGTTCTGTCATTGTATCAGCAACAACTTCCTCACCTCACGCCTTTTCCTGTGCTGTGAAGCCTGCTGCCTCCTGGGCCTTCTTTCCATCGTTTCTCTAGGTTATGGAGGTGTCCCCACCACCAGGTTAGCTGGGCTTTCAGACTTCTGGGAAAAGCTGTAGCTCCAAGAACATAGTAAAACCGATAAGGCATTTCTAGATGACAGGCTATCTTTCATTCTTACTGTTTTGTTTTTTTTTTTTTTCCAGTTTTGATTGAGGATATCAGCTTTCAGTAAGTTGGGGTTGGGGTGGAATAATCAAGTCTCTACCTTCAGAAATGTGACTTGTGTTTTCTTCCACATTCAGGCTTCAAGTCCAGAGAAGAGCCTGGTAGATGGTTATGCTGCACAGATTCTCCTTTTCCTAATACTCCCCAGACCACAGCAAGCAGACATAGACCCAGTGCCATCGAGTCGATGCCAACTCATAGCGACCCTGTAGGACAGGGTAGAGCTGCCCCACAGAGTTTCCAAGCAGACATAGACATCTTTAAAACCAAAAACCAAACCCATTGCGTCGAGTCGATTCCAACTCATAGATGTGTGCAAATACTGACACTACTTTGGATTTTACGCCCTTCCTGAAGGGTCTTTCAGTTGCCAAGTCAGCCCTGACTCATGGCGACCCCATGTGTGTCAGAGAAGAACTGTGTTCCATAGGGTTTTCAGTGGCTCATATCCACCCCTCCCACCCCCCGTGGGTGGATTGCCAGGTCTTTTTTTCCAAGACACCTCTGGGTGGATGCAAACCACCAACCTTTCAGTTAGCAGCTGAGTGTGTTAACCATTTTTCCTGAAGGATAGGAGACTTGAAATTCAGACATCTCCAATCGGTAGCCTTAATACACTAAGATATGTGTTCCTAGTGTTTGAGGGCCTTATCATTTCCACTGGTCTGAAAGGGAAGGTTCTA
This sequence comes from Loxodonta africana, assembly GCF_030014295.1. Taxonomy (NCBI): domain Eukaryota; kingdom Metazoa; phylum Chordata; class Mammalia; order Proboscidea; family Elephantidae; genus Loxodonta; species Loxodonta africana. Next base: position 158,398,650 of record NC_087344.1, on the reverse strand, counting down.
AATGATGCTGGATACAATGCCAACTAAAAAGACACATCCTGGAAAACCCACATATTGTTGCAGGAACCTGTGTTTACGGCCTCTGTCCTCACTGCATGCTGGCTGCTGCCCAGCCCTCCCTGGCTTCCTTAAGGTGCTGCTATTGCTTCTACTGCTCAGCCCGGTGATGTTATCTCACTCATTTTGGATGCCGATATCTTTGAGGTTTACCGAGAATCCTCAAGGGTAATTCTGGGCTGTGTTTGAAATAGCCTGCTGTCTTGTGATATTCTGGAGGCTAAGGGGTGGGTAGTGCTTTATAAATGTATTGCCCTCTAGGATGTACAGAATCTTAGCTGACTTGGTGGCTGTCTAGTGTGCTGTCACTTTGCTTATGTTACAGTGAGAGTTAAAAAATTTTTTTGGCACAGATGTTCATTTTTCCATTTTCTGAAGGCTGACATATCTGAATGTTTTCTTATTTATTAGAAGACATTATAGTTCATCATCTTTGATTGAGAAATCCATACAGTCAGTTCCAAGAACACAGCACCTAGCACAGAGTCTGGCATGTGGTGGGAGCGTAGTGATATTAGTTAGAGGGGACGTGGTTGTGACCCCTGAAGGAGTAAACAGTTCTGCCCAACTATTACCCTATGGGGCAGTTCTACTCTGTCCTATAGGTTGCTATGAGTCGGAATTGACTCGAAGGCAATGGGTCTGTTTTTTTGGAGGGTGTTATTACCCTACCCTGCAAACAAGACATTACTACTTTTCCTTGTGGTTTTATTCTTTGGTATCATAGCATCCGCATTGAGGGAATCTTTACCATGTGCCTTGCACTCAGGGGCATTGGTGGTTCCGTGGTAGAATTCTTGCCTTCCACGTGGGAGACTCAGGTTTGATTCCAGGCCGATGCACCTCATGCAACATACTTCATCCTGCCTGTCAGCAGAAGTTTGCATGTTGCCATGATGCAGAACAGGTTTCCGCAGAGCTTCCAAACTAAGACAGTCTAGGAAGAAAGGCCTGGTGATCTACTTCCAAAAATCAGCCAGTGAAAACACTATGGATCACAGCAGTCTGATCTGCAACCAATCATGGGGATGACGCTAGACTGGGCAGTGTTCTGTTCTGTTGTGCATGCGGTCACCGTGAGTCAGGGGGCTGACTCGACTGCAGCGGACAAAGCCTGGCACTCTGAGAGGTTACAAAGGAATTAAGAAATGGAGTCCAAAGTGGAAACAGAACCAATTTTAAGTGAACAGCAGAATGGATTGTAGGTGCCTGAGTGGATGAATCATGAGATAGCTGGGCAGCTGGTGCCTACTGGAATTACGGGGATGAAGCTGAGGACAGGAGCTGTTATTATGGAAAAGCTCCATGGAGTAGACGGGACTGGAGAGTGGTTTGAGCAGGAAGGCATTTCCCAGAGGTAGGAGTAGATCAGTGTATGTGGGTTGGTGTCCCATTTGGGGATTAGCCGGTTTAAGCAGTAGAATAAAAGGCACCTCAGGAGTTATAGATACCAAGCTCTGAGGAGGGGAGGTTGCTGGAGAGGACGAATGTGAGCAAAGTCACCCTGAAAGGTGCTGGCAGCTTCTGTAGAGCCCACAGAGCTGCTAAGAGCCCACATGGATGGCTGGGGTGGTCTGCCGGGCTTACAGGAAGCCAGCCTGCTAAATTGAGGTGATAAGTCAAGCCATAATCCTATTTTTGCTCGTTTCTTACAAGGAAAACAGCTCACCACACAATTACTGATGTTTCCCTTAGGTAGTTTATCAGAGCATTTCTTAAAAGGACCATCACAGATCAGTTTTAGAGGAGGAATGGGGATTTTTAGTTGGCTTTCTATGGAAACAAGGTTTATGCAGTCATGTGGTCTGTTCATCAGAGTCCCACTTTAATAACAATTTATTCCACAAACAAGCACCATCTGAACCATAAGGAAGAGTCCTCGAAAGCTGAGTGTTATCCTGACTTACAGTAACAGGATGAAGGTACCTCTGTTATCTGCATCCTTGCAGGTAGAAAGGTGGAATGCACTGCCCCTTTCTTCCTTCAGGGAGCCCATGTGCTAACATTGAGTCAGTTTACACCACAAGCAAAAAGGTAGTTATCACTCAGCAGATGCGAGTTTGGTCCTAAAAAAACAACAATAATGAGGCAAGCTCTGTGTTCTGGTAAATGTGTTCATTTAAGGCATTCAGGCCTCAAAACAAAGACAGGTGGAAACTGAGCACAGAATCAAGTTTTGGTGACTCCGCTTTCATGAAGTTTTCCCCTTGTCCCTCACTCTATTCCCTTAGAAACAAGATAATCTACGCACATAAGACTCACTTTTATTTATATACTACTGTTTTAAGCTGGGTTCTTTAGAGAAGCAAAACTAGTAAGATGCATAAATATATATATATAAAGAGATTTCTATCAAGGAAATGGTTCACAAGGTTGTAGAGACTAGAACGTGGGTCAGGCTAGAGGCTTCTGCTGATTCACAAAGCTGCAGGGACTGGCAAACCCAGGATTGGCAAGTCAGGCAGCAGGGCTCTTGCTCACAGGCTGCAAAGATCAATGAATCCCAAGATCAGCAGGCAACATTGTAGGCAAGCTGCTAACTCAAGTCCCAAGAACCGGAAGTCAGATGAACAGGAGCCACCTACAGGATCCAGAGCTAGTAAAAGCCCACAAGCCTTGCCAGAAAATCCACTCATGTTGGATGTGGGCAACACCCCCAAGGAAACTCCCTTTCAACTGATTGGCTACTCACAGCAGATCCTGTCATAGAGGTGATCACATTATATCAGATCTCATCATGGAAGTGATCACATCATCACACGACTGCCAAACTGCCTCATAACTGCCAAACCACTGAGAATCATGGAGCAGCCAAGCTGGCAAACAACCTTAACGATCACAGTTCACCCTTTGTCAGCCTGGCACCCGTACACATCTCCTTAAACCGTACATAATCTCTGAATAAAGACAATTATAAACTCATAATTGTGCCTAACGTGATATAACGAACACACATACAACTGAATATGCACAAGCTCTGTTTACATCATATATTTTATAAGTGAAGAAACAAAAATATTTGATGCACACGTACAAAGCAGCAATACTTGTAACAATTACAGTCCTTGTTTCTGCAACTGGTCATGGAGTCATAACTGGTATTTAGAACTACCTTCTTTCACCACCCATTTTGTTCTCCCTTGCCCTCAGCAAGCACCTCAGCTGATCATGGTTCTTCGCCTGGTTGTGTGACCCAAACTGTCATTCCTAAAGGGCCTGGGCCATTTATTTGTCACATCGGAATTGGGTTGTTGTAGTTTTCCATTGACTTTAATCACAGGGCGTGGCAGTACTAAGAGATGCCCTAAGGGATGTCCTGCATTCCAGACATTCTCTTCTTTACCTCCTTTATGTAATATCAATCCCATTTCTTCTTGGTAATCAGGTGATGATTGGTGTGATCAGTCACACCAGCCAATATGCTAAATTCCTTCTTTGCCTGTTGATACAGAGGTATAAGGAGCCCAAAGAGGCCAGGTGGCATTCTTAGCTTTCAGTTCAATGGAGTTAGCTGTGTGTTCCCAGTGGGAGCATTTCTCCCTTTGGAACTAAGATCTCTAGATCCGGAAAGCATAAGGTCACAGGGACAGGAAGCACAAATTTTGTAAATGAGTCACTAGGGGTAATAGTGAGTGGTACCCCTCCCATTTCCACCCCTTGATTCCTGGATCCATGAATCCTGGCTGTGGGAGAAACGGCACCATATATTGGATGCTGGTTTAGAGCATGTACAGCCTACTGGAGAACACTGCCCCAACCCTGCCAGATATTGCTACCTATCTGGCACCATAATTATGTCTTCAGAGGCCATTCCATTGTTCTGTCAAGCCAGGTGTTTCAGGATGGTGGGGAACATGGTAAGACCAGTGAATTCCATGAGCATGGGCCCATTGCCATGCTCCATTTGCTGTGAAGTGAGTCCTTTGATCTGAAGTGATGCTTGTGTGGGACACCATGATGGAGGATAAGGCATTCTGTAAGTCCAAGGATGGTCATTTTGACAGAAGCATTGTAGGCAGGGAAGACAAATCTGTATTCAGAGGAAGCGTCTATTCCAGTAAGAACAAAACGCTGCCCTTTCCATGATGGAAGCTGTCCAGTGTAATCAACCTGCCACCAAGTTGCTGGTTGATCATCTCGAGGAATGGTGCCATATTGAGGGCTCAGTGTTGGTCTCTGCTGCTGGCAGATTGGGCACTCAGCAGTGGCTGTAGCCAAATCGGCCTTGCTGAGTGGAAGTCCATGTTGCTGAGACCATGCATAACCTCCATCTCTGCCACTGTGGCTACTTTGTTCATGAACCATTGGGTAGTGGCGGAAGTGTTTGACTGGTTTCCACAGAAAGCATCGTCCTATCCACCTGATTTTGTTAAAATCATCCTCTGCTGAGGTCACCCTTTGGTGAGCATTCATATGAGACACAAATATCTTCGCTTCTTTGGCCCATCCAGAGAGGTCTATCCGTATATCTCTTCCCCATACTTCCTTGTCTAGCAATTTTCCAGACATGCTCCTTTCAAGTCCCTGACCATGCAGCCGAACCATTGGCCACAGCCCATGAATCAGTATACAGTTGCACATCTGGCCGTTTCTCCTTCTAAGCAAAGTGAACAACCGGGTGCACTGCTCGAAGTTCTGCCCATTGGAACCGGGTGCACTGCTCGAAGTTCTGCCCATTGGGAGGATTTACCTTCACCACTGTCCAGAAAGGGGCTGTAGTGCTGCCACTGTCCACTTTCTAGTGGTGCCTGCATATCGCACAGAACCATCTGTAAACCTGCCTCTAGTTTTCTCTTCTTCAGTCAGCTGGTCATAAGGAACTCCCCATGAGGCCATAGGTGCAGACTGAGAGATGGGAGGTAATGTGACAGGAGTGGAGACCATGGGCGTTTGGGCCACTTCCTTATGCAACTTACTTGTGCCTTCAGGTCCTGCTCAGGTCTTATCTTGAATATACCATTTCCATTTAATGATAGAGTGCTGCTGTGCACATCCAACTTTATGAATATGGGTCAGACGACACCCAGTTCATGATGGGCAGCTCAGGCTGCATGGTGACTTGCTGGCTCACAGTTAAGCATTCAGTCTCTACTAAGGCTGTTTCTCAAAAGGAGAATAGTTATCTGCAGAGGATGGCAGGGCTTTGCTCCAAAATCCTAAGGATCTGAACCATGACTCACCCATAGGGGTCTGCTAAGACTCCAAACAGCATCTCTATCTGCCAAAGCCACTTCAAGCATCGTGGGATCAGCTGGATCATATGGCCCAGGTGGCAGAGTGGCTTGCATGGCAACCTGAATCTATTGCAGAACCTTCTCTTGTTCTGGGCCCCACTCAAAACTAGCAGCTTTTCCAGTCACTTGATAAATAGGCCAGAGTAGCACACCCAAATGAGGGATATATTGCCTCTAGAATCCAAAGAGGGTCACTGGGTGTGTGCCTCCTTTTTAATTGTGGGAGAGGCCAGATGTAACAACTTATCCTTTCACTTTAGAAGGAATATCTCTACATGCCTCACATCACTGGACTTCTAGAAATTTTACTGAGGTGGAAGACACCTGAATTTTTGTGGGATTAATTTCCTGCCGTTTAGCACGCAAGTGTTTTACCAGTATCCAAAACCAGTGGCATTTCTTCTTTACTAGGTTCGATCAGCATAATATCATCAATGTTAATGGACTAGTCTGACATCTTGTGGAAGGGTAAGGCAGTCAAGGTCCCTGTGGGCTAAACTATGACATAGGGCTGGAGTATGGATATAGGCCTCAGGTAGGACAACGAAGATGTATTGTTGGCCTTGTCAGCTGACGGCAAACTGCTTCTGGTGGTCCATTGAAACTGGTGTGGAGAAAAAGGCATTAGCCAGATTGACACCTGCGTACAGGTACCAGAAGGTGTATTAATTTGCACAAGCAATGAAATTACACCTGGAACAGTAGGTGCAGTTGGGATCACCACCTGGTTAAGTTTTCGATAATCCACTATCATTCTCCAAGATCCATCTGTTTTTGCACAGGCCAAATAGGCAAGTTGAATAGGGATGTGGTAAGAGTCACCACCCCTGCATCCTTCAAGTCCTTGATGGTGGCAGTAATCTCTGCAATCCCTCCAGGAATGTGGTATTGCTTTTGGTTTACTATCTTCTTAGGTAGGAGCAGTTCTAATGGCTTCCACTTGGTTTTTCCTACCATAATAGCCTTTACTCCATTTGGCAGGGATCCAGTGCGGGGTTCTGCCAGTTGGTGTATGTATCTATTCCAGTTATGCATTCTGGAACGGGAGAAATCACTACAGAATGGGTGCAGGGACCCACTGGACCTACTGTGAGACAGACAAGAGCTAAGACACCATTCATAACTTGACCTCCATATGCCCCCACTCTGATTTGTGGGCCACAGTGGTGTGTTGGGTTTCCTGGAATTAGTGTCAGTTTAGAGCCAGTATCCAGTAATCCTCCCAAAGTCTGATTATTTCCTTTTCCCCAATGAACAATCTCTTAAAAGGCTGTAGATCCTGTTGGGGGAAGGCTGGGAGAAAGAGTAATGCTATAAATTTTTAGCAGCATGGTAAGTTCCTTCCTCAAGGGGACCTGGCCTCCAGTTCATTCAGGGGGTTGTGGGTCTTTAAACTCTCTCAAGTCTGGAAATTGATTAAGGGGCCATGACCATCTGTTCTGGCAGTTCAAGTTAGACTGCTGTTCACTTGACCTAGAATTCTTCCTCTTGTACAGACCAGGTAAATACTTAGTAGATTTCCTATCTGTTTCACTCCTAGGGACACCATGACTAAGTAGCCAACACCGTTAAGTCCATACAAGTCAGACTATTCTGATTACTGGTTTCACTCCACTGTCCATTATGGTAACCACACCCACCTTGTCTTTTTCAACTGAGTGCCGCCACTTGGCCCCTACTACAGTGGGGTCCAGTCAATCCCATCTTAGTTAGGTGTCTTAATTCAGTTAGGGCAGTTCCCACTGTCAAATCTGACTTACATAAGATAGCAATCACAAGAGTCTTCAAGGATGCTCGGGCTTCCTTCACAAATTTGCCTCAACTTTGTGGTAAAAGGTATGTCCTCTGGGCACTCCGTGTGTTGATCTAACCTGATAAATCCTCTCCAACATGCCATTTTCCCTGAGCCTTTGGATTCCTTCTTCTATAGTACACCAAGACAGGTCTGGTACTTCAGCTTGATTTAGCACAGACCACCGCATAATCCATGCTTAGGTGACCCAGCCAAATAACCTATTAGATCCTTTCCTAACTTCTCGAACTGAAACATTGAATGAAGAATCTCTGCCCCAGTCAATGACTCAGACAAGGCCCTTCAGACACAGCTGTGTTAATCTCATCAGATGGGGGTGGAGGGGCTAACGGTTTTACTGGGGAGGGTGACTTAGCAGACAAACATGGAGTAATCTCTTCAGATGGGAGTGAGAGGGCTGGTTCTGTTGGCAGGAGTGATTGAATGGAATTTAGGGGCTCAGTATCCCTAGCTTCCTGATGATGTGCCCATATGTCCCTATCCCAGGTTTCAAGATCCTATTTCTTTCCAATCAGTGCCCTCACTTTAACTTCAAACACCACTCGAGGTTGGAAATTGAGTTGGTGGTGTAATTCAGCCACTCTTACAGTAATACTCTGGGTTTGGTTTTTGGCAATATCAGCTCTGTTACTACAAGAAATAAGGCTTTCTTTCAAGGCACAAGTGGAAAATTTTAGCTTGTTTACATGGCACATGAGCTTTGACTCTGAAGCCCTGAGCTCATCTCTTTCTTTCACCACTTTGTCTAGTGAAAGTAAGGCTAACCAACCAGCTTCCCTATGCTTCTCATTACGACAAAATTACAGAAAAGTATCAAATATGCAGTCACCCAGAGCTTCACCTTTCACCAATACCTGATCTATTGGTGGTGATATTTTGTGTATTTGTATTGCTACCTCATGCCATGGATTAACAGTGTCCTCTTTACTACTGGCAGAAGAGTCATCAACATCTTTAAGACTAACCAGACTCGAGAACCAATTTAGAAAACTCATCTTTACAATTTTGTTTCCCTAGAACCACTCTCGATACCAAACGTCTTAGGCTGGGTTCTCTAAAGAAGCAAAACCAGTGAAGCACATAAATATGTAAACAAACATAATAAACCCAGTGCCGTTGAGTCGGTTCCGACTCATAGCGACCCTATAGGACAGAGTAGAACTGCCCCCATAGAGTTTCCAAGGAGCGCCTGGCGGATTTGAACTGCCGACCTCTTGGTTAGCAGCTGTAGCACTTAACCACTATGCCACCAGGGTTTCCAATAAATATATAGAGAGGGATTTATATCAAGGAAATTGCTTATGAGGTTGTAGAGGCTGGGGCATGGGTTAGGCTGGAGGCTTCTGTTGATTCATGTAGCCACAGGGGCTGACGAACCCAAGACTGGCAAGTCAGAAAGCAGGGCTCTTGCTCACAGGCTGCAAAGACTAATGAATCCCAAGGTAGTCAGATAAGACAGCAGGTAAGCTGCTAAATCAAGTCCCAAGATCCGGAAGTCAGATGAACAGGAGCCAGCTGCAGGATCCAGAGCTAGCAAAAGCCCACAAACGTTGCCAGAAAGTCCGCTTATGTTCAATACAGTCAGCACCCCCAAGGAGACTACCTTTCAACTGATTGGCTACTCACAGCAGATCCTGTCATGGAAGTGATCATATCGTCATATGACTGCCAAACTACATCTAAACAGCCAAACCACTGAGAATCGTGGACCAGCAAAGTTGACACACAACCTTAATGATCACAGCTGCCTCGGAGTTTTTTCTACGTTTGATTTTTTCATTCTCAAGTCGAGCTTCACTTCCCCAGGGATATGAGGATGTATTCTGACCCAGGCTGCTGCTGTGCTGGGTCCATTCCTTCGTTGTCAGCTCTCATGGAGCCACATCCTTTTACCTGAGAGCACAGCTATCAGTTCATACTGCTCTGCTTATTAGGATCCACCATCCATCCATTTGTCGTACAGTGGTGGCTCACATGTTGCTAGGATGCTGGAAGATATGTCACTGATATTTCAAATACCAAGGTCACCCGTGGTGAACAGGGTTTCAGTCAAGCTTCCAGACTAAGACGAATTAGGAAGAAATGAGTGGCAATCTGCTTCTGAAAATTAGCCAATAAAAACCTTATTGATCCAGCAGAATGCTGTTTAATATAGTGCTGAAAGATGAGCCCCCTTGGTTGGAAGGACTCAAAATACACAGTGGCCACCAACAGAGGACTTGAGCTACCAACAGTTATGAAGATGGCACAGGACTGGGTAACATTTTATTCTGTTTTACATTGGGTCGCCATGGGTCAGAGCCAGCTTGACAGCAACTAACAACAAGCTTATGAGGATGATCGTTTGATTTCTGTTTGTCCCAGACTGTAAGCATCATGAAAGCAGAACCATGTCCATTTTTGGTTATTCCATTGTATAGGAACTCAAGTCTTTGAATGATTAAATTAGTTTACATGTTTAGAAAACACCACTTGTGAACCTATATACGTATGGTACATTGTACGAGACATATGTGTGTGTATGTATATATATAGTCTTAAATTTCATACGTATACAGTATATACAGGCAGTCTCCAGGTTACGAATGAGATCCATTCCTAAGTCTGTCTTTAAGTCAGATTTGTAGGTAAGTCAGAACAGGTGCATACAGTTCTTATTTAGCGTTAGGCAGTCAAATGTTTGTCTTGGCATATAGTATCTATATTTTACCTTTCTATGCATATAAACACTTAAACACTTCCAAACCATGCAGTGTTTTCATGAGTGTCACAAAGTAGTACCTGCGTTCGTTATTACAAACCATTGTATGTATGTAACTCAGAATTTTAATATAATAGGCTTTATCCGTTCTTAAGTACTAGTTATCCCTAAGTCGGCTGTTTGTAACCCAGGGACTGCCTGTAATATATGCAATGCTTATGTAAAATGTATATTATGGACCTTAAATCATAGAATGGGCAGAGGGCAGAGATTATTTTTGTGTCCTCCGACCCGTGAGAGTATGTGAGATTATTATCTTTTTTTTTGTTACCATCATAGTATGTCAGAAAGAACTGCTTGTGATTTCATTTCTAAGACAGATCCTTGTTAGGTAAGGTCAGAGAAAACGGAGTCAGTACATGAAAAAGAAGTGAGGAGAAAGTCTCCGTTCTTCCTCTTGTGAACTTTCTCATTTTTTTCTTGGTAAGTTGAGTGGAAGACAAACGACTTCTTGGTTCTCATGACTGTCTCTCAATTCCCTCTACCCCTTCCTCCCTCTGTGTGGTGGTCACAACCTCTCCCATCCCAAACTGGTGTCTGCTCCCTTCCTTAGATTCGTCTTGGTTGTTCACATTATAGAGAAGCAGACTTCTTAGTTCTAATGCATGTTTGAGCACCTGGTGACTGGTTTAGTCCAAACCACAGGCTGTCTGCTTGTCATCACTGTTCCAACAAGCAGCCAGCTTGACCCAGTCTGAGGGAAGGGGCAGTGGTGCTGTTGCCTGAGCACATGCCTCACCTCGCTCTCTGCCTAGTTCATAGCTACTATTTATGATCTACCTTGTGCCAGGCATTATGCTGGAGCCCTGGCCACATAAAGATGTACACACAGCCCTCATCTCCTGTGGCTGGCAGTCTAGATGTGGAGGCAGGACATATACACAGGAAGAGACATAGCAGAGGAGAAGTGCCCCAGAATTGTTAGAAGTAAAAATTGCTGAGAGTTTAGAGACAAAGGAGAGCATTCTGGTCTAGTTTATGCAGAGGTGCTTTTGCTGAAAAAGTAAGACAACTGACATGATCCCCTATTCCTGTTTGTGCCTCTGCCTATATGTTCTCTGTGCCTGTTTATGTTTTCCTAAAGGGCTTTAGTAGAGTCCCTGGGTGGCACAAACGGTAAATGCGCCGGATTGCTAACCAAAAGGTTGGCGGTTGAAGTCTACCCAGATCGCCTCAGAAGACAAGCGTGATGATTTACTTCTGAGAAATCAGCCATTGAAAACCCTGTGGAGCACAGTTCTACTCTGACATAAAGAGCATTAATAAAATTAATGTGGCAAAATTTGGGGTGTGGAATATTGAAATGGTATCACTTCCTGAAGTGCTGAGTACTGGTCTCTTGACTGATGCTGTATATTGTGGTTGCTTCAACCATACACTCTTCACTTTCTGTGGTGAACCTGGCAAAGGACTTTTTTGAAAATTCATTGATGACAGGGTGTTTCTGAAATACCAAAACTGGTTGCCATGGAGTCAATTCTGACTCATAGCAACCCTGTAGGACAGAGTATAACTGCCCCCTAGCATTTTCTAGGGTTTAATTTTTACAGAAGCAGACTGCCACATCCTTCTCCTGAAGAGCGGCTGGTGGCTTCGAACCACCGACCTTTCAGTTAGCAGCCGAACGCTTAACTATTGCCCCATCATAGCTCCTTGTTTCTGAAATACATGAGATTAAGTAGCTCCTAGATGATCATCTGAAAGCCAGTTCTGGCTCAAAAGTTCCAGTTCTCAAAAGCCTGTCGAGATAGTAGTGACCGTAGTCATTAAGTCAGCAGTCAAGGTCCAGAGCTGGGGTGTGGTGAGGAGCAGGAGCGGTCTGCCTTCCAGGGGCTCACAGTCCAGCAAGGGCGGTAGATAAACACTAAAGCGTGGCGTGATCATGGCAGGGGATGTGGACCCCCCAGCAGGCGCATGTTGTGAACTCTGCCTGGGAGTTGGGGGTTAAGACGGGTAGAATCAGGAAAGAAGACTCCTTTGACCAGGGCCATGATGATACGTACAACCAGGATGCTCCTTAGAAGCAAGAAGGACGAGACTATGTCTCACATACTTGCGACATGTTGTCAGGAGGGATCAGTCCCTGGAGAAGGACATCATGTTTGGTAAAGTAGAGAGAGGGTCAGCAAAAAAGAGGAAGATCCTCAATGAGATGGACTGACACAGTGGCTGCAACAGCGGGCTTAAGCATAACATCGATTGTGAGGGTGGTGCAGGACCAGGCAGTGTTTCTTCTGTTGTGCATAGGGTCCCTATGAGTCAGAACTGACTCGATGGCACCTAACAACAACAACGTGACGATAAAGGAGGCTTTTCTCTGGCGGAAAAGGAGGTCAGGGAATTTGTCTCAGTCGGAGAGAACAGCATGGATCAAATAATAAACCCAGTTATGAGAGAATAAAAAAAAAGAAAAACAGTTGCTGAGTTCATTCCAACTCATGGCAACCCCAGGTATGTCAGAGTAGAGCTATGCTCCATAGAGTTTTCAATGGCAGATTTTTTTTTGGAAGTAGATTGCCAAGCCTTTCTTCTGGGTGGATTTGAACCTCCAGCCTTTTGGTTAGTAGCTGAACACTTACCCATTTGCGTCACCACTGGAACACTTATAAGAGTATAGTGGTCTTTAATGAATGAGGAGATCTTTTTTCGTGGTTGGAGTGGAGGATTGAGTTGTATGGTCTTTAGAGGGAAAAGGTTGAGACTGGAGAGAAAGTTGTAAGACTGTGATGACCTTGCGTATTACCTGAAGGAGTGTAAGCTCAACATTGTAGGTCAATTTGTCTGGGGTTTTTTTTTTTTCTTTCTGTTCTGCTTTTCCTAAAATGCTCTAAGTCCCTCACTTCTTTATTTACGTGGTATTTTCGAAGATTCTTGTATCTTTGAAGGACTCATTTCCTCCCAGTTTTTCTATGAAGCTACCATGCTATTCCATTCTCATTGTTGGGTACTTGGCTAAGTGTTGGCTCATCACCTTCACCTGATGGTGTGCACACAGTAGGTGCTTAAGAAAGAGTTGCTGAATGAAGAAATGAAAGGTCAGGTTGATGTAATTAAAATCATTTACTTAAAGGGCGTGTGGACTCAGAGTCTTTTTTTATTCAATTCCTTGTGCGCTTTTGCCCCCATCAGGGAAGTTGGACACAAACCTACACCATGGCATATGGCAACCTATGTTAATGTCCAAGGTGTTGTTGGGAGGGAGGGATGACCAAGGAAAAGGAAGAGCAGAAAATGGGTATTAAAAAAACCAAACCCCTTGCTGTCGAGTCGATTCCAACTCATAGTGACCCTATAGGACAGAGTAGAACTGCCCCATAGGGTTTTCAAGGAGTGGCTGGTAGATTCCAGCTGGTGGCCCTTTGGTTAACAGCCTGAACTCTTAACCACTGTGCTACCAAGGCCCCAGAAACAGTAAAATAAGGGGAGAAAGCTGCCCAAGGTGGGAAGTGGGAGAGAATTTCACCAAAACTTATCTCAGGTGTCTTTTGCAAGTTTAAACCCAATTTGAAGCCCCCATTTCCCAAGTTTTACCCAAGCCCCATTCTGTTTAAACAGGAGGCTAAAAGGAAGACCAGGTGTTCACCCAAAACTTGGCAGACTGTGTTGGCCAATATGAGCAGGGAGAGGATCGAAAATGGCTGAGTAATGTGGGATGCTGGGCAGTACTCGGGCCTCTAGCAGCTGTTTAATTTTATAGAATGCTCTAAGTAATCCTTGTGGATAGACCTTGCCTCAGCTTTTTCTGCCTCTGGTCCTTGGACAGAGAACTGTTTAAATCATTTCATCCTTATTGAGTTATTTTGGTCACTCATCAGTACAGATTGTCTCAAAGTGGTTTTGCATCTTTTTTGTTGTTGTTTAGCCACATAACTTCTCGAAACCTCAGTTTCCTTATTTAATCCTCTTAAGGTTGAGTGTTAAATTATACGAACATGACTGTCAAATGGTAAAGCAGTGCTAGAAATGTAAGGTGGTTTTTGTCAATTAGTGAATCTTTAAGGGCACAGCTGTCTACTCGATACTTCGTTTACTGTATCAGTTAGGGTTCCACCAGGGAAGCAGAAGCACTATAAATATTATGGAATGAGGAATTAGACTTCACGCAGTTGTGGGAGGAGCTGGGGAAGGGAAGGTCTGAGAAGGGGAGTTAGAGATCAGGGAAAGATCATGAATCAGCCCTCCTGAAGCACCGGCGGAGTGGACAAGTTGAAGCTTGCAGAGTCTGGAAGTTAGACAGAGTTGAACTGTGAAGGAGGAGAGGGTGGTGTGAGAATCTTTGGAGAAGTAGTTGCCTCTTCCTAGTGACCACCCCTGAGTTTGCAGCCAAGCATCTGGTGGTCTTGGCATCACGTTGGTCAGTAAGGATAGCAGTTGGGAAGGAATCAGAGGAACAAAGAGTAAGGACAAACTGGTCCCCACCAGCCCTGTGTCCTGCCACCTTTAACCATGAAGACCTCCACAACATGATGGCTGCTGCTTTACTCCTGCCTTTCAAATCTCACGTGAATTTTTATTCTAATTCTAACCTGCAACTACACAGGGAACAGCATTCTGGGAATGTAGTTCCTGCTTAGCCAAGGATATCCACCCACTGCCTTCCAGTGACCCTATAGGACAGAGTAGAACTACAACATAGGGTTTCCAAGGCTATAAATCTTTATGGAAACAGACTGCCACATCTTTCTGCCAGCGAACGGCTGACACGTTCGAAGCACTGACCTTTCTCTTAGCCACCGAGTGCTTAACCACTGTGCCACCAGGGCTCCCTTTTGATACAGTACAAAACCCCACAATTTCAGAATCTGGGATTCATGATCTGGCATGTCTCTGGCCTCCCAGGATTTCTCCAGGGTCACAGAATTGGAAATGATGCCTTGGTTATACGATCTAATGAAACATTAGTAAGCAGGAGTTCAGTTAGACAATGATCAGGTCTTTAAGAAGTGACTTGACATTTTATTCTTTTGTTGCCGGTGGCACCACATCTCCTCCTGTCTTCCTTGCCCTTCCTAGCTGGAGTGCTGGAGGTGATGGTTATCATGGCAGCAAAATCCAAGTCAAGTTGCATTGACCACGAAGAGCCTGTCAATTCCCTTGAAACACAAAGACTCCTTTCTATCACCAAGTTCTCGTTTGACTTGGGGAACATAGATACTTACCCCTCCTTCTAACCCCGTATGACAGCCAAAAGAAGATTGCAAGATATAAATGTCTACAGATAACATTAGAGTCAGAAACTGTCATTTACATGTTCAATGAGAACAATGTTTAAATCACCGGACCGCCCTTCTTCAGCCTGCAGCCTGTTAGTCACATTGTCCCTTCCTTGTACTTCTGTAGCCAGCCTTGGGCCTGCAGAGATTCAGGGAGTGCTTTCTATGATAATCTTAGCCCCTGGGAGAAATAACAGACTATGTGAAATTTAAAGGCCACACCTTGGACACTGTCGTCACTCAGACCTCTTTCACCTCTTCGATTGTCAGTTCTGATATTTCCTTCTGTGACCATAACCTCTTCCCTTTACTTCTTTCAGATTCCCTTGTCTGTTTTGAACTCACTGTTCGCTCTCATTGGGATCCCCTTGATCTTGAACTTCCCTTTTTTCCAGTTCACCAACCCACTCTCATGATAAAAAAAAACAAAAAACAAGCCAAGCCAGTTGCTGCTGAGTTGATTCTGACTCATGGCGACCCCGTGTGTTTCCGAGTAGAATTGTGCTCCGTAGGGCTTTCAGTGGCTGTGACCTTCAGAAGTAGATCGCCAGGCTTTTCTTCTGAGGTACCTCTGGGTGGATTTGAACTGCCAACCTTTCGGTTAGTAGTTAAGCACTTAACCATTTGCATCACCCATGGACGCCCATTCTCACTTTATTTGGCTCTTAATCCGGTGCAGAGCATGGTGATCTGCGTTTCGGCAGTGAGTTTGTCGACATCATAGTAGCCTCTGCCACATTTGGTTTTCCAGTCCTTATACTGTACAAATCTGTCTAAAGACATACTGCCAGAATGCTCCTTAGAAGCAAGGATGGCAAGACTTTGTCTCGCATATTTTGAACATGTTATCGGGAGGGATCAGTCCCTGGAGAAGGACATCATGCTTGGTAAAGTAGACAGTCAGCAAAAAAGAGGAAAACTCTCAACGAGATAGATTGACACAGTGGCTGCAACAGTGGACTCACGCATAACGATTGTGAGGATGACACAGGACCGGGCCATGTCTCTTTGTGTTGTAAACAGGTTTGCTGTGAGTCAGAACCGAATTAATGGCACCTAACAACAACATAACAGGACCATATTGTATTTGAGTAGTCTGCACCACACAGTCTCTGGGCCTGAGTCTTACAGTCTTGGTGGAGAAAATCTCAAAACCTGCCCACCTGAGCTTCCAACAAAGTCATGGCATCTTTACCGCCAGTCGGCACTCATTTATGGTCGTTCTGTGATGGTTTCCTACATCCCCCTACTGCTTATTCTAAACCTTTTTGATGATCCTCAGGATCTGAAACCCTTTCCACTACTTTACTGAAACAAGGGAGACCAACTTTCATGAGGTCCTCAAGCTTTTCACGCAAAAACTTTTTTCTATTTTACCCATCTATTTCTCTGTCCAGCCACTGAAAAGAGTGAGGCATAGGGTTCTGACATTTCTCCTATGTATATTCTCTCCATGTGTGATCCCATGCAGCCTGTGGCTTTAAATACCATCTGCGTGCTGACAACTCTTTAGAGAATATCTCTAGCTTGGGCCTCTCTCCTGAGCTCCAGATTATATATCCAAATGCCTACTCTACTGTACCTCCACTCAGGTATTTAATAGGCATCTCAAACTGAAAAAGGCCAGAAGGGAACTCTAATTTTGCCTGATACAAATTGACTTACTTCCCCATCTCAGTAAATGGTATCATCATGCCCCGACATGCCCAAGCCAGAAGCTCAGGTCATCCGTCCTTCATTCCTCTCTTTCTCACCTGCCACATTCAAAATGGCAGGGAACCTTTTCATTTTATGTACAAGATATATCTTGAATCTGACTGCTTCTGAGAGTTGCCACCACTACAACCAGAGACCAAGGGTTTGTCATCTTTTGCATGGTCTACTATAACTTCCGTGCTGGTGTCCTTGAATCCAAGCTGGCTCCACTGTAGTCCATCATTCACACAGCAGCCAGGAGGGTCTTTCTAAAAATCATTCAGGTACCATCGCTCCCTAGTTATATGTGCTTCTCATTTCAGCCAAAACCCAAGGCCCCCGCCTCTCTGTCTAAATGCATTTCCTTCCCTTCTCCCTCATCATTCATCATGATAAAAAATGATACAACCACACAAATCTGTCTTGGAAGAAGTACAGCCAGAACGCTCCACAGAAACAAGGATGGTGACACTTACGTCTCACATACTTTGGACATGTTATCAGGGTGGATCAGTTCCTGGAGAAAGACATCGTGCTTGATAAAGAAGAGGATCAGCAAAAAACAGAAGATGCTCCACGAGGTGAATTGACACAGTGGCTGCAACAATGGGCTCAAGTGTAACAACGATTGTGAGAATGGTGTAGGGCCGGGCAGTGGTTCATTCTGTTGTATATAGGGTTGCTGTGAGTTGGAACCGATTTGGTGGCACCCAGCAACAACACTGACCTTTTTTCTGTTCCTTGAACACACTAAGCTTGTCTGTCTTAGAGTCTTTACATTTGTTTTTCTCTCTGCCTGGAGCAGTATTGCCCCAGAGCTTCACCCCACTGCCTCCTCATTTGGGTGTGAACTCAAACATGACTTTTCTCAGACAGGCCTTTTCTGACCATGCTGGCTAAAGAAGCCCTACTCCTATCCTCCTAGCTCAAAACGCATTGTCGTGGAGTTGATTCCAACTCATAGTAACCCTATAGGACAGAGTTAGAACTGCCCCCATAGGGTTTCCAAGGAGCAGCTGGTGGATTCACATTGCTGACCTTTTGGTTCGCAGTCAAGCTCTTTAACCACTGTACCACCAGGGCCCCTACCCTCTAGTCACTATCAAATTGTCCTGTTTTTTTCTTGATAGCACGTGTCAGGACTCGATTTGTTTACTCTGTCCTCTAGAACAGTGCCTAGAAGGTGCTCAGAGGGCCTGACTGGCTGACTTTCTAGGGTAAACCTTTCACTTTTTCCCTTCATCTCCTCTTGTCTGCTTTGGAGTTTTTTCCATGATCGTGCCCTCTCTTCCTCAGATGCTTGATTCCTCCATTTCTTTTAGCTCCTTCTCTTCAAATCCTACATCACTTGACTGAAAATGTACTTCTACAAAGGTTGCTGGAGCCCCTGGGTGGCATAAATGCATCATACTTGACTACTATCCAAAAGGTTGGTTGGCAATTCAAACTCACCCCAAGGTGCCTCAGAAAATAGGCCTGGCAATTTGCTCCTTTAGGAGCAGCCTTGAGAACCCTATGGAGCCGTTCTCTTTACACACGGAGTTGCCTTGAGTTGGAATCAGCGAAGTCGGAATCAATCAACAACAACAGTGAAGGTTACCAGCGATTACCTAGTTATCAATTCAGTAGTCTTTTCTCAGCACCTATTTCCTTGACTTTTCTGCATGGTTGGCATCATCGATTCATTTTTTCTAATCAGAAACAGATGATAAATGGGAGTGTTCTCTAATGTGCAGAGCATGGATCTGATTTGGAAACAGGCCCTGCCTCGAAGGACCTTACAGCCCAGGAGAGAGCAGATGTGTATGCCCATAGGTAAAACGGTAGGTGTTACTCCCCATTCACTCCTTCTTAAAATATTCTGACCCCTCGTTTCTTAGTGCTGCTGTAACAGAAACACAAGTGGGTGGCTTTAAAGAAGAGGAATTAATTTTCTCACAGTTCAGAAGGCTAGAAGTTCGAATTTAGGGTACCAGCTGTAGGGGGAAGGATCTCTCTGTCAGCTCTGAGGGAAGATCCTTGTCTCTTCAGTTTCTGTAGCCTGGGCTTTCCTCTGTTCCTTGGCAATACTCACGTGACATCTGCCTTCCTCCGTTTGTGCTTTCTTCTGCTCTAGTCTGCTCTTTTTGTAACTCAGAAGTGATTAGGTTTAAGATACGCCCTACAAGTGATGTGGCCTCATTAGCATAACAAAGAAAATCCTCTTCCCAAATGGGTTCGCATCCACAGGTATAGGGGTTAGGATTCCAATACATATTTTGGGGGATACAATTCCTTGACCTCTGGGTAGGACATAAACCGTTTCTGATTCTCTTTCTCACTGGCTACTCTTCCTTTTCTGTTTTCCTTGCTAACTCTTTTCTTTTCTCTTGTGTCTTAAATATAGGAGTTCCCTATGGTTTTGTCCCTACCCCTCTTCTCTATACTCTCTCCCTTGGTGATCTCAGCCTACGCCTTTAACTTATATCTCCTTTTCGCCTGCATTTCTCCATGTATGTGACTCCACAGTGATTTGGTGCTCAGATATCTTTTGGGCACTTCTGTTCTAACCACCTGGTGGACATTTCAACTTGTCTAAATCTTACTGTTGTTTCCCCACTGTGTTCCCTTGCCAGCCATTAGCCTCCCTTTGACTTCTCTCACCTCACAGGTCTGTCAGTTGATCCTGCCTCTAGCTCAGCTCTCAGAGCCGCCGCCTTTCCATTCCTGACGTTACCCTTGTTTTGATTCTGATTATCTCTCCCCATCATCTTTTAGAGGGCCCCCGATTGATCTCTGGGTCTCTTATGTCTCCACTCCAGCTTACTCTTGATACACTGCTTTGATCATCCTCCTCTTCACCACACCCCACATGTGTCCCCACATATCCCCTTCCATGGCTTTGCTTATGCTCCTCCCTTCATCTCTAATTACCTTTGACCTCAGAGTCTCCTGTCCAGCTCCCCACCCCACTGTCTTTCAAAGGCCCAATTCAGATGTTGACAGGGCATGAAGCTTTTCACTAATCCCTTTGGATGGAAACACCTTTGCTTTCTTTTGAACCCCGTGGCACTTATCGGTACCTCTATTTGGTTCCTATATCCTTCCTTATATTACAGGCATCATACATGCCTTCAAAGATGATCCAGAGGCTGTTTTAGCTTTCTGCCTCACATATCACCTAGCTCAGGGGCTTCTTGCTCAATACTTGTTTGTTGAATGAGTGATATTATCTTATATTTGTCTAGTGTATCTCAGTGAGGCCTTAAAACCAAACTAAACCCACTGCCATCAAGTTGATTCTGACTCATAGCGACCCTAAAGGACAGAGTAGAACTGTCCCAAGGGTTTCGAAGGCTGTAAATGTTTACATCTTTCTCCCTTGGAGCAGCCAGTGGATTCTAACCATGGACCTTTTGGTTAGCAGCCAAGCACTTCAACCACTGTGCCACCAGGGCTCCTCAGTGAGATCTTAGCTGAACTTTAAAAAAAAATTATAAGAGCTCCTCTGATAGAATCTTATTTGCTTTCAGATGGGATTTTGAAGTACTGCCACATGCGACATCATACACAGTCTCTGCTGGCTCTGACTTGTTTAATGTGTATATCGCTGCTTTTTTGTCACTAAGGTACTGACTAGATGAAAGCTAGCATGATCCCTTCCTGCCAGATCTCTCAGTGACAGACTTGAGGAGACAAATGCTTTTCATTTGTCGAGTCAGGTACTCCAGTAAAGATTCTATAAGGGTTTACAAGTTTGACCTCCTCTGTGTTGGTTTCATTCACTGTAGAGCAAGCTCCCATGTAGACTGGGAGCTCCATGTGGAAATCCATAGGCCTCCAGCCTCTCTTAAAGGCCTTGTGGGGAATCAAGAAGGGGGATTTGGTCATCGGTTTACAAGGCAAACCAAAATACCAGCAGCTCTTTAGTTTCAGTATTTCAATTCTACCTGTACCACCAGATTCAATAACTGCAGATACCCATCTTACAAATGGTTCAGATTGGAAAGTCAGGTTGTTTGCTTCTAGGGAGCTCAGTGATATGATAAAATTTGAGCAATAATAGAAACAATTGCAGAAATCCTTTCCAGATACACTGTACTCTGCAGGTCTTGATTTTGAATAATGGTGATGATAACCTGAGAAATAAAATCTGTTTCCCATGGATATCATGAGGGGGTGGAAGAGGGTAGATACATAAAGTTTAGTCTTCATTGGCTGATTTCTCTAGATGATTTCTCATGGTTGCCAATGGCACTTACTGTAGTAAACTTTGCATGAGTAGTTGTTTATTTTGAAAAACTTGCCTGACTTTCCTTGCCTACTAGTCCACCCATTCCACGAGAAAGAATAAAGTTGAAGGCATTTAATTACTTCAAGTACTCTGAAGGTGGGGGAAATGGGAACCTGGAAATAATTAACCCTTAGTTGTTAATTATCTGTACTACTGAGACATTGGGGTAGAGGTCTTCTAAAACTCCTCTGTGTATGACTTTGGAATAACGCTCTCCTCACCCTTTTGGGGTATAAGTGTGTGATGTTAGAGGTGGTATCACTTAAAATCATGAAGGTGGTATATCAGGAGAAAAAAATTTGGAGAAACTGGAAATCATTTCTAACAATCCTGTTTCTCTATTTCCCTCATTCCCAATTCATGTTGAGAATATATAGTATTTATTTTCTTAGTGACTGTTGTCTGTGTTACTTTGCTGTCTATCTGGTTCATGTTGCCCTGGCAGGATTTGGAATATTTTGTAGGAGATTTCAAGGTGTTTCATCTTCCTACTCAGAGCAAAGAAGAAATCAACAGGAGGTGGGAATATCGACAAAACATTTGAAGACAAACCAACCCAGCCCGTCTTTGGCTTGACAGTGCAGTGTGCAGGCCAGATAAACCTGGGTTTGAGTTCCTCATTTAATAGCTATTAGGATCTTCAGCAGGTTATTTAACTTATCTGTGACTTAGATTTTTCATATCTATGATAGGGGTAGGAGTCCTGGGATGCAATAGTTAAGCGCTCAGGTGCTAACCAAAAGGTGGGAGGTTCAAACTGACCAGTGGCTTCATGGGAGTCTGGTCCTGTAAAGATTACAGCCTTGGAAACCCTCTGGGGCAGTTCTACTCTGTCATATAAGATCTCTGTGAGTCGGAATTCACTTGATGGCACAAAAAGTGCTGTCGAGTCACTTCTGACTCATAACAACCCTGTGTACAACAGAACGGAACTCTGCCCAGTCCTGTGCCACCCTCACAATCATTATGCTTGAGCCCACTGTTGAAGCCACTGTGTCAGTCTGCCTTGTTGAGGGTCTTCTTCTTTTTCGCTGACCCTCTACCTTAACAAGCATGATGTCTTTCTCTAGGGACTGGTCTCTTCTGATAACATGCCCAAAGTACACGAGAGGAAGTCTCGCCATCCTTGTTTTGAAGGAGCATTCTGGCTGTACTTCTTCCAAGGCAGATTTTGAACCAACAGTTCTTCTGGCAGTCCATCTATGTTCAGTATTCTTTGCCAACACCGTAATTCAAATGCATCAATTCTTCAGTCTTCCTTATTCATTATCCAGCTGTCCCATACATATGCGGCAATTAAAAATACCATGGCTTGGCTCAGGTGCACCTTAGTCCTCAAGGTGACATCTTTTTTAACACTTCAAAAAGCTCTGCTGCAGCAGATTTCCCCAGTGCAATACGTGGTTTGATTTTTGGCTGCTGCTTTCATGGGCGTGGATTGTGGATCCAAGTAAAATGAAATCCTTGACAACTTCAATTTTTTCTCCATTTATCATGATGTTGCTTATTGGTCAAGTTGTGAGGATTTTTGTTTTCTTTACGTTGAGGTGTTTGAAGGCTGTAGTCTTCGATTTTCACAGTAAGTGCTTCAAGTCCTCTTCACTTTCAGCAACCAAGTTTGTGTCATCTGCATAACGCAGGTTGTTAATAAGTCTTCCTCCAAGCCTGATGCCACATTCTTCTTCATATAGTTCAGCTTCTCGGACAACACGATAGGGGTAGTAATACCTACCTTATGGTTCTATTTTGTGGACTAAATAATATGTTATGAATAGTACTTGGCTCATTGCCTGGCATATAGTAGACACACATTGTTATTATTCTTCCTCTTACTGTATCCAAGTCTTGTTGAGAGGAATTTGAAGATCTGATAATAAATCAAAGTGACTACATTGCAAAATAAATATCTGAAAATTGCTTATATAGTTTTAGTTGAAATTATGGATTCTTTGATTAATCAAGTATTTTTTTATTATTCCACCCTACCATTTGTTTCTTAGTTGTACGTTCTTTCATTTTTGTGGTTAATCTAAGATTAGAACAAGTATCCTTGACATATTAGTGTCTGCTATAAACTACGAGTCAGAATTGACTCGACGGCAGCGTGTTTGGTTTTCGGTTTTTATAAACTAGAAGGTCCCTACAGGTGGAATTTGTGCTCGACTGCTAATCTAAAGGTTTGTGGTTTGAACCCACACAGCAGTACCACAGAAGAAAAGGCCTGGTGATCTGCTTCCGTTAAGATCACAGCCAAGAAAACCCTATGGAGTAGTTCTACTTTGTAACACCTGGGGTTGCCATGAGTCAGAATTGACTCGACTAACAGCAAGAACAGCTATAAAGCCTTGTAAGGTAAAACTGGTACTTTTACCACTTCCAGGATAATTTAAGTTGCATCTATACCACCCCACCCTCACCTTTTGTGCTGTTGATATCATACATTTTAATTCTTTATATATTTTAACCCACGTGTCTGTCAGTTTGTCGTACTGTGGGCGCTTGTGTGTTGCTGTGATGCTGGAAGCTATGCCACCGGTATTCAGGTACCAGCAGGGTCACCCATAGACGACAGGTTTCAGCTGAGCTTCCAGACTAAGACAGACTAGGAAAAAGGACCTGGCAGTTTACATCTGAAAAGCATTAGCCAGTGAAAACCTTATGAATAGCAGTGGAACATTGTCTGATATAGTGCTGGAAGATGAATCCCCCAGGTTGGAAGGCACTCAAAAGATGACTGGGGGAGAGCTGCCTCCTCAAAGTGGAGTCAACCTTAATGACGTGGATGGAGTAAAGCTTCCGGGACCTTTATTTGCTGATGTGGCACGACTCAAAATGAGAAGAAACAGCTGCAAACATCCATTAATAATCGGAACCTGGAATGTACTAAGTATGAATCTAGGAAAACTACAAATCATCAAAAATGAAATGGAATGCATAAACATCGATATCCTAGGCATTAGTGAGCTGAAATGGACTGGTATTGGCCATTTTGAATCAGACAATCATATAGTCTACTATGCTGGGAATGACAGCTCGAAGAGGAATGGTATTGCACTCATCGTCAAAAAGAAGTTTTCAAGATCTATCCTGAAGTACAATGCTGTCAGTGATAGAATAATATCCATACGCCTACAAGGAAGACCAGTTAATACAACTATTATTCAAATTTACGCACCAACCACTAGAGCCAAAGATGAAGAAATAAAAGATTTTTATCAGCTGCTGCAGTCTGAAATTGATCAAACATGCAATCAAGACGCATTGATAATTACTGGCGATTGGAATGCAAAAGTTGGAAACAAAGAAGAAGGACCAGTAGTTGGAAAATATGGCCTTGGTGATAGAAACAATGCCGGAGATCGAATGATAGAATTTTTCAAGACCAACAACTTCTTCATTGCAAATACCTTCTTTCACCAACATAAACGGCGACTATACACATGGACCTCACCAGATGGAACACACAGAAATCAAATTGACTACATCTGTGGAAAGAGACGATAGAAAAGCTCAATATCATCAGTCAGAACAAGGCCAGGGGCCAACTGTGGAATAGACCGATTGCTCATATGCAAGTTCAAGCTGAAACTGAAGAAAATCAGAGCAAGTCCACGAGAGCCAAAATATGACCTTGAGTATATCCCACCTGAATTTAGAGACCATCTCAAGAATAGATTTGACGCATTGAACACTGGTGACTGAAGACCAGATGAGTTGTGGAATGACATCAAGGACCTCATCCATGAAGAAAGCAAGAGGTCATTGAAAAGTCAGGAAAGAAAGAAAAGACCACCGTGGATGTCAGAGGAGACTCTGAAACTTGCTCTTGAGCGTCGAGCAGCTAAAGCAAAAGGAAGAATTCAGGAAGTAAAAGAACTGAACAGAAAATTTCAAAGGGCCTCTCGAGAAGACAAAATAAAGTATTATAATGACATGTCCAAAGAGCTGGAGATGGAAAACCAAAAAGGAAGAACATGCTCGGCGTTTCTCAAGCTGAAAGAACTGAAGAAAAAATTCAAGCCTTGAGTTGCAATAGTGAAGGATTCCATGGGGAAAAATATTAAATGATGCAGGAAGCATCAAAAGAAGATGGAAGGAATACACAGAGTCATTATACCAAAAAGAATTAGTCGATATCCAAACATTCCAAGAGGTGGCACGTGATCAGGAACCGATGGTACTGAAGGAAGAAGTCCAAGCTGCTCTGAAGGCATTGGCGAAAAACAAGGTTCCAGGAATTGATGGAATATCAATTGAGATGTTTCAACAAACAGATGCAGCGCTGGAGGTGCTCACTGGTCTATGCCAAGAAATATGGAAGACAGCTTCCTGGCCAACTGACTGGAAGAGATCCATATTGATGCCTATTCCCAAGAAAGGTGATCCAACCGAATGTGGAAATTATAGAACAATATCATTAATATCACACACAAGCAAAATTTTGCAGAAGATCATTCAAAAATGGCTGCAGCAGTATATCGACAGTAAACTGCCAGAAATTCAGGCCGGTTTCAGAAGAGGACATGGAACCAGGGATATCATTGCTGATGTCAGATGGATCCTGGCTGAAAGCAGAGAATACCAGAAGGATGTTTACCTGTGTTTTATTGATTATGCAAAGGCATTTGACTGTGTGGATCATAACAAACTATGGATAACACTGAGAAGAATGGGAATTCCAGAACACTTACTTGTGCTCATGAGGAACCTTTACATAGATCAAGAGGCAGTTGTTCAGACAGAACAAGGGGACATTGATTGGTTTAAAGTCAGGAAAGGTGTTGTGTCAGAGTTATATTCTTTCACCATACCTATTTAATCTGTATGCTGAACAAATAATTGGAGAAGCTGGAGTATATGAAGAACGGGGCATCAGGATTGGAGGAAGACTCATTAACAACCTGCGTTATGCAGATGACACAGCCTTGCTTGCTGAAAGTGAAGAGGACTTGAAGCACTTACTAATGAAGATCAAAGACCACAGCTTTCAGTATGGATTACACCTCAACATAAAACAAAAATCCTCACAACTGGACCAATGAGCAGCATCATGATAAACGGAGAAAAGATTGAAGTCATCAAGGATTTCATTTTACTTGGATCCACAATCAACAGCCATGGAAGCAGCAGTGAAGAAATCAAAAGACGCATTGCATCAGGCAAATCTGCTGCAAAGGACCTCTTCAAAGTGTTGAAGAGCAAAGATGTCACCCTGAAGACTAAGGTGCGCCTGACCCAAGCCATGGTATTTTCAATCGCATCATATGCATGTGAAAGCTGGACAATGAATAAGGAAGACCGAAGAAGAGTTGACGCCTTTGAATTGTGGTGTTGGCGAAGAATATTGAATATACCATGGACTACCAAAAGAACGAACAAATCTGTCTTAGAAGTACAACCAGAATGCTCCTTAGAAGTAAGGATGGCGATACTGCGTCTTACATACTTTGGACATGTTGTCAGGAGGGATCAGTCCCTGGAGAAGGACATCATGCTTTGCAGAGTACAGGGTCAGCAGAAAAGAGGAAGACCCTCAACGAGGTAGATTGACACAGTGGCTGCAACAATGAGCTGAAGCATAGCAACGATTGTAAGGATGGTGCAGGACCGGGCAATGTTTCGTTCTGTTGTGCATAGGGTTGCTATGAGTCGGAACCGACTCAATGGCACCTAACAACAACATATATTTTAAACTCCAGAAGGCAATACTAATATTGTATTATATAGCCAATATCCAATTAGATTTACCCACATTTACCCTTTATTTTGTTTTTTTTGCCTTCGTACATTTCCATGATTCCCTCTGAGATCATTTTCCTTTTATCTGAATCATTACTTTTAGGACTTCTTTTTTCTGCAATGAATTCTGTTTCCCTTGCTGAGGTTGCTTGAAAGTGGATTTATTTTACCTTCCTTAAAAAAAAATTGTACTTTAGATGAAGGTTTACAGCAAACTAGCTTCTCATTAAATAATTAATATACATAGTATTTTGTGACATTGGTTGCCAACCCCATGACATGTCAACACTCTCCCCTTCTCATACTTAAGTTCCCCATTACCAGCTGTCTTGTCCCCACTGCCTTCTCATCCTTGTCCCTGGGCTGGTGTGTCCATTTAGTTTAGTTTTGTTTTATGGGTCTGTCTAATCTTTGGCTGAAGGGTGAATCTCAGGAGTGACTTCATCACTGAACTAAAATGGTGTCCAGGAGCTATACTCTTGGGGTTTCTCCAGTCTCTGTCAGACCAGTAAGTCTGGTCTTTAAAAAAAATTTTTTTTTTAGTTAGAATTTTATTCTACATTTTTCTCCAGCCTTGTCGGGGACCTTCTATTGTGATCCCTGTGAGAAGAGTTGTTGGTGGTAGCTGGGCACCATCTAGTTGTGCGAGACTCAGTCTAATGGAGGCTGTGGTACTTGGGGTCCATTAGTCCTTCGGACTAATCTTTCTCTTGTGTCTTTGGTTTCCTTCAATCTCACTTGCTCTAGGTGGGGTAATACCAGTGGAGTATCTTAGATGGCTGCTCACAAGCTTTAAGACCCCAGATACTACTCACCAAAGTAGAATGTAGAACATTTTTTTTATAAATGTGTTCTGCCAATTGAAACAGATGTTTCCTGAGACGATTTACCTTCCTTTTTAAGATTATTTTTTCTGTGTATAGAATTCTAGGTTGGCAGTTGTTTTCTTTCAGCACTTTAAAGATGTCATTTCATTGTCTTCTGATGAGCATTGTTTCTGTTAAAAGTCAGTCTTCAGTTGTATTGTTGCTCTTTTGAATGCAATGTGCCTTGATCCCTGTAGATCTATTTCTATTGTCTGTGTTTTCTCTTTGGTTTTCAGTCCTTTGAGTCCTGCCATCTGCAATGTCTGGTAATATTTGAATACTGAAAATTTGTAGAGGCTCTGTGTGATGATTTCTTCTTCCCAAGATTTACTTTTTTTTTTAATAGCAGGCCAATAGAATAGGAGAAAGTCACCTTAATCCAATGAGGAATTGAGTTGTTTTGGACTGGATTTCAGTCTTGATGAGGACTACTTTTTTTTTTTCAGTTTTGTCCTCACTCCAAAGCTATAGCCCTTCCAGGATTGTAACTTGAAATCTTGAATGTTTACTATCGTCCATTTTCTTCCTTGGATTCGGAAGTCCAGTTTCTGTTTTCCCAATACTGTGAGATGATCGAAAATTTTCTTAACCTTTTAGCCTCTAGTGTTTACTTTCTGGTTAGCTTCTCAGTCACACACCCACACACCATCATAAAGGCAGTTACCTTGAGAAGAAAAGCAATGCAGAACGCCAAGCTCACTTCTCTGCTGTTTCCTTTTTTTTCTTGGATCTTGGTTCCTCAAACCCTGGCTTTCCTGGTGGCTCTAAACTTCTCTTGTTGTTTTCTTGGCCTTATAAGCTTCTGGAAGCTCTGAGCCACTAATTTCTACTTGGTCTGTACTTCTTAAAAACTGGCAAATGTCTCAAGATAAAAAGCAGTGAACAATGTTCACTG
This sequence comes from Loxodonta africana, assembly GCF_030014295.1. Classification (NCBI taxonomy): domain Eukaryota; kingdom Metazoa; phylum Chordata; class Mammalia; order Proboscidea; family Elephantidae; genus Loxodonta; species Loxodonta africana. Next base: position 158,370,104 of record NC_087344.1, on the reverse strand, counting down.
TTCAATGTTCTCAAGATAAAAAGCTGTGAACATCTCTCAGTGTATTTCTGTGATCTTGGCCCCTAGAGTCTGGCTACCTTAATTCCTCACCGATGTCTTCAATTAGCTGTTTTTTTAAAAAATTTTGTCCATCTTTTGTAGTTGTTCTCAGAGGAAAAGTTGATCTGATACAAGCTACTCTATCATAACAGAAAGCAAAAATCTCCTGGGAGTGGAAATCTCAATTATTGGTCTTTAGAACTTTATATCCTACTCATCTCCCCTTCCAAAAAAATATTATTTGAGGCAATTTACAATGAAATACGTGTACACATGCAATAAAACATTAAAGTAAGGGTAAAAGATCAACAGGACAAAGGTAGTAGGGAAGGCAGAGAGAGGCGTAGACATAGAGGGAGGAGGTAGTTACTAGAAGCTTAAACTATGGATGGTTGCCACAATTGGCCGTCATATGGAGTACTGAACTTCCTCAAAGGCATGGCTCAAACATGAATTTTATATGTTTTGGGGAAAAGAGACTTGGACATTAGAATAAGAGAAAAGAGAAGTGGAGTTAATAACAGTTGACTAGATTTTCTTTTCTTTGTAGGCTTTTGCAAATTTTTAAAAAATTTGAGTCGGAAAGCAAAGGTTGAGGGCTCTGAAACTTACCTAAGAGTGTTTGATCTATCAGACATTGCAACATGTTGTTGGGCCAAATAGTAATTGGAATTACGAATGGTTTGGCATAGAAGCCTTAATACAGCATACAAAGGTGATGCTAAAGTGCCCTTACATTGTCTTGAGTGTTCAGGTACTCTTGGCCTGTGGTTTGACATGTAAGAGATAACTATGCATATAGTTCTTGTTTTTTGGGGAAAGATGACACAATCTCCATCAACAGGCATTTTTTTTTCCCTCCTGATACTAGATTTTAAGAAATTTTATCATGGATTCTAGTGTCATTGAACAACACAGTAGTGTCCTTAATAGTACTTTCAAGGCTAATAAAATTGTTTTTCATATGAAGATTTCTTATATTGACACTTGAAAACAAATGAAGCCATAACTTTAAATTGTAACTTAGTAAAGACTTTTTTTAATGGAGATATAAACTTATACAGTTCAGCCTCAGAAGTGTTTGGGATGCTAATTTGAAATGCTGGTAGAATTTGGAAAACCAGAGGAAAATTTGCTCTTTTTCCCTCAGTTATCAACTGTTGGAATGAGAGGTTTTGACAAAAATTGGCAATGTGTGGCTATGTAGATACTCTTTTTGATTTGAAAAGAGCCATATGTTTTAATTTTTACAAGTTACATTTATTTTTAAGTATCATTAGCTGTTATTTAACAATATTAAAGGAAATCTGCACTAAATACCAGATTGCTGGTGGCAAGTTGCAGTTCTGTTACCAAAATTTTTAAATCTTGATTTGCAAGGATGAGGGGACATCCCAGTTCTGCATGCAAGACAGTGCTTGGGTTTATATCTTTTCAGATTAAAATTTGATCTTTCAAGCATCTGTTCATATCTGCTTTACTTTTCCCGGTGGCACTATAACATAGCTGATATGGAAGGTACTTTTGCAGGTTGAGTTGGAACATGGAGAAAGGAGTGCCTAAGTGATCCTAGGGGAGATGGGGAGGCTTCCCTGAGGAGGTGGTGTTGGAGCTGCCCCTTGGAAGAGGATGAGGAGATTGCTGGGAAGGCATTCCAGGGGAAGGAAGCACGTAGCAGAGCACATAGCAGTGGAGCACAAGGAAGCGTGACATTTCCCAGAAACTAAGAATTGTTTTGTTGGAGTATAAATATTAGGGGTAGGATGGAAGAATGGCAGGAGATGAAGCTGAACTGGTAGCCATAGGCCAGATCATGAATGATCTTGTATGTCATTGATTCATTCATTCAGCAAATACTTATTGAACAACTACTATATACAAGGGAGTCCCTGGGTGGTGTAAGCAGTTAACGTGCTAAACTGCAAAACTGAAAGGCTGGAGGTTGGAGTCCATCGAAAGATGCCTTGGAAGAAAGGCTTGCTGATCTACTTCTGGAAAACTAGCCATTGAAAACCCTATGGAGCCCAGTTGTACTCTGACACACATGGGGTCGCCATGAGTCAGAACTGACTCCACAGCAACCGGCTTCACTGGTACCGTGTTCCAGATCCCATTCTAGACACTGGCGTTCAGCAGTGAACACATAGACAAAAATCACTTCTCAGATGGAACTTGCATTCTAGTGAGAAAAGACAGATAATAAATAATATTCAAAGTCTATAAGCACACACACATAAGCCTATTAATGATAAATCATAAAATTTGGCAGGGGTGAGGATGTCGGGTTTGTAATTTTAGGGTGGGGAGAGAGGCCTCACTGAGAAAGTGACGCTGGAATAAAGATCTGAGGCTGGCAAAGGAGCCAGCGGGGTCAGTATTCTGGACTGAGAACATGTGCAAAGGCCCAGAGGTTGGAGTGGGTCTGGCTTTTTCAAGGAAATATCTGGGAGAAGAGCATGGCCGGAGTAAAGTGGAGGAACCCAGTGAAAGAGGAGCAGGAGATGAGGTCTGAGGAATTAAGGGGCCTCTGACCCTGGGAGGCCTGGGAGCCCACTGTAAGTATTTTGGCTTTTAATCTGAGTGCGATGGGAGTGATAGGACAGTTTTGAGCAGAGAAACCTAAGGTTTTAAAAGATCACTGGTGTGTTTAGTATAGGGGACAAGAGTGGAAGCCAGGAGACCAGTTAGGAAGCTTTGGAATAATCTATGTGAGGGAATGGAGCTTGGACCAGGGTAATAACAGTGGGGGTGGTGAAGAATGCTCTCTGGAGGATAGATTTTATCTGGTACGTGATCAGGAGCCATTAAAGATTTTTGATCAATGCAGTGACATGATTTCTGTGTTAAAAATATCATTTTGGCAGCCATGTGTAAGAAGGATTGGAGAAACAGGATAGGGAGCTGGATTGCTCTAGTTACTAAGAACAAATGTAGGAGACCTTACAGCTGGGACAGTCTAATGCCCAGAGACCTCATGGGGCAGGTTGTCAACCCTGGCCAACTTCTCGACAAGGGACAGGAATTCAAAAGATTTACATATGAGGAAAATTCTTTGAAAACCTTGCCGAGGAAGCAAGGTGAGTGAGTATGGATCAGATTTATTCTAGAGGCGGCTTGCATAGTAGATAACAGCAGACCCTTAACACATGCTGGGCACTGCCTTGAACACTACACTTCTATTAGCTCCTTTGATCCTTACCACAGCCCTAAGGGGAGCCCGGTGACTATTGTCTGCATTTCATAGGTGAGGAAACTCAGACACAAAGAGGTTAACACGAGGTTTTAGCCTCCTAAGAGTCTCCACCAGAGTGAAAAACCCCACTGGGAGATTCAGAATTAATCTGGTTGTCTCTAAAATTAAATGTAAAAAAACAAAAAACAAAAAAAAACCCCACCTATTTCCTTTTCAAACTGTGGTGATAATGGCTTCAGAAAAATTGATCACTGCTTAGTGGTTAGGTATTACGTCGATGCCCTTTGAGCTGCCAGTGACAGAAAGTAGCTTAATAAGAAACTTGGGGGGCGGGGGGGTGAGTGTCATTGCAAGAAACACGCCCAGAGTAACAGGCGTGTCTCTCCAGCGCGCATGCGCGGAATGATTTACAAGGTGTGGCTGGATCCAGGTGCTCAGATGATGCCGTCAGCCCATGTTCTTTCCATGTCTCTGGTCCAGGTGATGACCACGTCGTCTCTTCCACAGCTGATGGCTTCCATACATGGTGCGGAGGGCTGTCCACATGCAGCTTCAGAGTAAATCGTCTTTAGCGTACCCTGATTCCAAAGGGAGAGAGTGTCCTCCCTAGAAGCTTCAATAAAAAAGATTGCCTCGTTTGGGTCCTGGTGCCCACCCTAGGACTTGGGGCACCCCCCCCCTTGGCGGGGGGGGGGTGGGGTGTGAAGGGTCAGCGACATGTGAGGCCAGTTACCGGGAAGGAAAGGAAGCTGGGTAGCAGCTGTTAGTCTGCTTCGTGTTTGCCGGAAGTGGTGGGTTTGAGGTCATGAACACCATTCTGTAAGCGCTGAGCTGCCTTAGAAACTAGGTAGCAGCATGGTGCATCGCTACTCAGCAGTATTTGGAGTTGGCTCTACTATTCTAAGAAGAAATGTGACTTAGTTCTTCTGAGTGACCAACACCAGCCACTTTATCTTAAGGAGAGTGATTTAGGGTTTGGAGGCTTTTCCCGGAACTGGAGATCAGCTCTGGAGCTGACCCCAGCTGGGCTGGGAATGAAGGCTCAGAACCGACATTGTCCCATCACTATTTCTCTAATATAGCTGCTGCTTTTTTTCCTTTTCAGAGGAAATGATAATGGGTGGGGAAAAAGTGTTTCTCAACTTTTTTTGGACACTGACCCAAATTAAGATCATAAGTTTTTCATCATAATCCGGTATACATGTAGTTTTGTTTACCTTGCAATATTCAATCCAAATAATGAAACAGTATTTGCCCCTTATTAAGTCCAATGTACTGTGGTATTTTCTATTCGGTTTAATTTCATTTAAAAAAAAAACGGGTAAAAACCTATAAATTTATTTCACAACCCACTGATGGGTGGCCACCCAGAGTTTGAAAAACATGACTTAAACCGGTGGAAAACAACCATGGTAAAAACACAAAATTGAAAATAAATAATGGAAGTTACCGTTTTATTGAGCCCTTACTACACAGCAGATGCTCAGCGAGGCATTTCATTGAATTAACACATTGAATCCTTCCTGCCCCATTCTATAAATAAAGAAGCCAAAGCTAAGATATAGCGCTCAGATTTAAACTTCGGTCTCCTTGGTTTCACGTTTTCCTGTGTATCGTATTGTTTCTGTTCATAGAACATCATGAAAGAGCTCATTTGATTTGAATTAAAATGCTAAACACGGCTAGTAAATGCACTACAAAATTATGTTGAAGTTCATTGCAATGAAGGCTTTTTTTTTTTTTTTAATTATGCTTTAGGTGAAAGTTTACAGAGCAGATTAGTTTCTCATTAAACAATACACAGATTGTTTTGTGACATTGGTTGCCAACCCCGTGATGTGTCAACACTCTCCCCTTCTCACCCTCGTGTTCCCCATTTCCATTCATCCAGTTTTCCTGCCCCAAGACTTCTTAAAGGGCAGAATTCACAGGTTTTTTAGTCCCTAAGCACCCTGTGACTTGTGTGCCCCTGGGGAAGGGAGTGCCAGGGAACTTTTGGCTCTTCCTCAGCAACAAGCCACTGCATTCCTAACAACACCCACCATCCTGCCAGACACTATGCTCACTCTCTTTGTGCTTCTCTATTCTCATTCTGAATTTAGATCAGGTTGAAGGGTAGAGAGAGAGAAGGAAATGAGCCAGAAAATAGAAAATTAATACTCGGTAGAGTCTTCATATTTTAAAATTAATTTGTAGGCAATGTCAGATAACTGGAGTTAAATCATTTTATCAGCAGGCTGCTTTAGGATTTAAAAATTGGCATCCATCACTGTAAATCAGGTCTCAGGAGCCCCAGGAAATGGTCTCTAGGGATGAGGCGTGATATAGGATGGGCGGAAATGTAAATACTTGATTAGCTGGGTCCTTCCCTTTCACACAAAATCTAAAATATTTCTACATCACATTGAATGAGATGGTATGTTAAATAGTAACAGAAGGGAAGAAGCTATGTAGGTTTTAGGGTTAGCCTACTTTTAATACTTTTCTTCCTCCCTGTCAATCCCCAGGAACTGGTTGTGTGAGAGGCATTCATTTCAGTGGGGCAGACCTGGTTCATAGTCTAAAAATAGTCTCCACCTCCTTCTTCATAGACTCAGGTGGTGTTGTTAGTTGCCATCCAGTTGGCTCTGACTCATGGCAACCCCATTAAAACAGAATGAAATATTGCCCAGTTTTGGACCATCTTTGAGATCATTGATAAGCTTGAGTCAATTTTTGTGGCCCTTGTGTATTCTGAATACCTTCCAACCTAGAAGGCTTATCTTTCAGCACTGTATCAGATGATATCCTGTCGTGAACCTTAGGGTTTTCACTGATGGCCAAGCATTTCTTCCTAGTCTTAGTCTGGAAGCTCTGCTGAAACCTGTTTACCATGGGTGGTATTTGAAATACCAGTGGCATAGCTTCCAGCTTCCTACTCAGGTAGGATGCCATTTCCCCCAGCAGTTCAGATGTCATTGTTTCTGCCATGTGCCCATGAGCAGGAGTATCCACGGGCTTACCACTTTGATACTGGGAAGTCCTTCTGTAACTAAACACCCACCTTTCATCTCTTCTTGTTGCAGCTCTTTGTCAAGGTCGTGTGGTGAGAGTCCCTGCAGGGCGCCTGGTCCGGGTGGTGGGCACTGAGCTGGTCATCCCCTGCAACGTCAGTGACTACGATGGCCCCAGCGAGCAGAACTTTGACTGGAGCTTCTCATCCTCGGGGAGCAGCTTCGTGGAGCTTGCGAGCACCTGGGAGGTGGGCTTTCCAGCCCAGTTGTACCGGGAGCGGCTTCAGAGGGGTGAGATCCTGTTGAGGCGGACGGCCAATGATGCCGTGGAGCTCCACATAAGGAACGTCCAGCCCTCAGACCAAGGCCACTATAAGTGTTCAACTCCCAGCACAGATGCCACCGTGCAGGGCAACTATGAGGACACAGTGCAGGTTAAAGGTACAGTCCTCACCTTGGGTTATTATGCCAGGAGGTCAGACCTTCCTCTGCCACTTGGCTATGGGTGACTTTATCAAGGACTCTGGGGCTCTGTTCCCTTATCTGTCCAATGGATTAACAGCATCTTACCTGATTAAAGGCGGAGGATGGGCCAGGTGGCTTCAGAGGGTTCTTTCTCTACTGCATGGCCAGCATGGTCTGAGCCATCCTGTGGCTAGTTAGTTGGAACCAGCAGGTGTGATGGTGGAGAGCCCAGCTCTGGAGCCAGGTTACCTGCACTCAATTAGTCCAATTCCTGAGTTCCACTTGTCAGCCATGTGCTCACGGGCCTGTTATATAACCCCGCTATGCCTCAACTTTCTTGTCTGCAAAATAGTACCTACCTTCAAGGCAGTGAGGAGTAAGTGAGTTAATATGTGGAAAGCCTTGTAACAGTGCCATAGTGAGGACTCAAAGAAGGTTGGCGACAAGAAGTCAATGATCATGATGATGATGTTCAGGGTTATTGGAATAATAGACACTTCATAGCTCATGTTTTTCTTTGTGCCCTTCATTTGTACAAGAAGTTGTTACGGGTTTTATGTAGAGAAAGAATGATGTGGTTGTTGCTAGCTTATGACGGAACACAGAATTGACTTGGCTGTGCAAATAATCACACCTTTTGTGGCACAAAAGCTTAAGTGCTGGGCTACTAACTAAAAGGTCGGAGGTTTGAATCCACCCAGAGGCACCTTGGAAGAAAGGCCTGGTAATCTACTTTTGAAAGATCATAGCCATTGAAAACACTGTGGACCACAGTTCTACTTTGACACCCGTGGGGTCACCGTGAGTTGGAATCAACTTGAGAACAACTGATTTGGTTTTTGGTTTCTTATATATCTGGAATGATTTTTCTTTTTATCATTTTCCAAGTCCTTTTAGATTTACTCAGACATTCAATTCTCTGAATCTAATGAAGAAGATAGGGCAGGATATTTCCTTAATTTACACATGAGAAAATGGAAGAGCGTAGGTTAATTACTTGCCTAAAATCATACAGCTAATTAGGAAGAGAGCCGGAACAAAAGATTTTAGTTTGGGGTTAACAAAATAGAAACATTATTGTTATTATTATTACTTAATTATACATTTATTTGTAACCTGCCTTGTTCCAAAGAGGATTTAAGTCAGAGTAAGAATGTATTTTAAGATCAGAAAAGTAGGTGTGTATGATGATGTAAAAAGAGGGGTTGACCCAGGCATTGATTCTATTCGTAATGATTTGTAGAGGTAGATACCCTATGTCAGATACTGGCCCTTCATTAGACTCATAGGTATATATTTTAAAGTCCCATAAGACATCCTTGCATTTAAGTTGAATAAAGTATTATAAAGTATTTATAAAAGAGGTGTTTCATCTTCACTGGAGTCCCTGGGTGGTACAAACAGTTAACACACCTGGTTGTTGACCAAAGGGTTGGAGGTTCAGGTTCACTTAGAGGCACCTTGGAAGAAAGGCCTAGTGATCTACTTCAGAAAAATCAGCCATTAAAAACCCTATGGTGTGCAGTTCTAGTCTGACACACAGAGGGTGGCCATGAGTTGGAATCGGCTCAATGGCAAGTGGTTGGTTTACATATCCATTAGGTCAGATTCACCCTTGTCTTCCCTTATAATTCTCATCTTGAAGAGTTGGAGGGCAGCAGGAAATTTTCCCCCAGTGTCTTTCTGTTTCTTCTGCAGCCTTTGGAAGGCAGAAGGAAGAGGTGGTCTCCTTGGGCCAAGAAAGCAAGTGGATGACCAAGAGAGACTGGCTGGCTGCTCAGGCAGTCTTTGGAGGGGGCCGTGTGTTGTCCAGGTTCTCCCTGGCCTGCAGCTTCACCAGTGTTGTAGCTGTTTATCCATGTCCTGAAGGATGAACTAGCCTTGGGAACTGAGCCATGTCAGACAAACTCACAACTGATATGTGTACTGGGATGTCATATTTATTTTGCAAGAGATGAGTCTTTGGTCCTTCTAAAGATGTAGACTCTTTTATGTTATCCAGACTCATCCCTAACTAACTCAAGAACACTGAGTTAGTTTCTGAGAGGAGAACTGGGGGAAAGTCCAAAGAGATGATGAATAGTGATGACCCATAGAACACCAAAAACCAAATCCGTTGCCTTAGAGTCGATTTCTGACTCATTGTGATCCTATAGGACAGAGTAGAACTGCCCCATAAGGTTTCCATGGAGCAGCTGGTGGATTCGAGTTGCCAACCTTTTGGTTAGCAGCCGAGCTCTTAACCACTGTGTCACCAGGGCTCTGACCCACAGAATAGCCTGATAGATTTTCCCTGCCCCTTGGCAGAGGCCTCTCTCTTGTTAGCAGAGTTCCAGTGCCCATTGCATATAGCTTCTGTTCCTAAACAGCACTCACCATTACTCCTTGGTCTCCGGCCCTCTTTTTCGAGGCTCTGCAGAAGCCCTGAGTCTTCTTCTAATAGGCCCTAAGACACTGACAAGCTCAAGTTTCAGCTTTTTCTGGTGCTTTCCTATCCCGCGGATCCTCTCTGGTCATCATCGTCATTCTTGGGCATTTCCCAGGCCTTAAGCCACAGGCAGCTCATGCCAGCCTTTCCCCACTGCAGATCTTGCTGGCTGAACTGAACATGTCCAGATTCTGTAGGCTCCCTACTCTAGCCCTGTGCCCTGACCAAAGGGGCATTTGATAATATTGCCAATTGTTTTACAGTGATTTCTAAGTGCCAGGCACTGTTCTAGGCATTTTCTGTTATTATTAACTTGCCTAGCCCTCACATCAACCCCATGAAGTAAGTTCAGTTGTCATCCCAATTTTAGAAGTGGGGAAACTGAGGCACAGAGGCACAAAGTAACTTGCCTAAGGATAGCAGACGTATATCCCCAAGCCATAGATAAGGGAGTTTTCACCATCTGGTTCTAAGCAATAATAAAGCGGTTGCCATGGAGTCACCTCTCACTCAGGGCGACCCCATGTGTGTCAGAGTAGAATTGTGCTCTGTAGGATTTTCAATGGCTGATTTTTCAGAAGTAGATCACCAGGCCCTTCTTTTGAGAGGTCTCTGGGTGGACTTGAACCTCCAGCCTTTCCGTTAGCAGCCATCATGGTAACTGTTTGCACCACAGGGGTTTTATTAGTGCCACCTCTTTTTTTATTATATGTTATTTTTGTTAAGTCAGAAAGTCATTTGCGATGATCTGTGAATCAAAATGGGAAAATACACCCATCTGGGCATTAGAAAAGGGAAAGAAAGGAGAAAATTCTTTGGTCACAGCTACAGTAATGACTCGGGCCAGGAAGTCATAGAAAGGGGCCGGTACTTGCGGCTGTGGGTCCGACCGTGGACAGTTGGGCTGAAGCAGCTCCATTTTCTCTCCACAGTGCTGGCTGACGCTCTGCACGTGAGCGCCAGCGCGCAGCCCTCCCCGGCCCTGAGCCTGCGGGAGGGCGAGCCCTTCGAGCTGCGCTGTTCAGCCTCCACCACCTCGCTGCTGCACACGCACCTGTCGGTGATGTGGGAGGTGCACCGCGCCTCCTCCAGGCGGAGCATCCTCGCCCTGACCCACGAGAGCAGGTTTCGCCCGGGCCCCGGGTATGAGCAGCGCTACAATAGCGGAGGCGTGCGCCTGGACACGGTGGGCAGCAACGTTTACCGCCTCTCTGTATCCCGGGCTTTGTCCGCGGACCAGGGTTTGTACAAGTGTGTCGTCAGTGAGTGGATCGGAGAGCAGGGTGCCTGGCAAGAAATTCAGGAAAAAACGGTGGATGTCGCCACCGTGGTGATCCAGCCAACAGGTAAGTTTCTGGAAAGTACTAATTTTAGACTCAGTGTTATTGTCAAAACCTTTTCTGACAAAAATTAGGAGGTGAAGGAGAGGGTGGTATTGGTAGTATAACAAGGGGTGCCTTTGTTTTGGGCTACATTATAGTTTTGTTTTTCAACTGGTGTTTATCTGAATTTGTTTCCGTGGGAGCTGCAGCATAACAGATATTAAGACAATTCTTTCACTAAAGGATTAAGCACTGTAGTCATGTGGCCAGAATTAGGTCTGGCCTGGTGGTCAGAGGGGCTTTGGGTGGAGCTGCCCACACCCTGTTCCAGAGTGTTCTCTTAGCTTTATCTGTTTGGAGTTTCCTGCATCTCTAGATCTGCCTTTTGCCACAGCTGTTGGGAATGTGTACCTTGCTCACTACAAAACCTCTTATGTAACTTGGATCCTGTAGGCCTGCCTTTCGGGGCCTCTCAGATGCACCTTTCCCATTTAGGTGAGGCCTTCTCTAGGGCTGGCCCTCTCTTGCTTTCCTATATGATATATACCCCAGGAGCATCCAGGCCTAGGTTTGATACTCAGGAAACCCTTTGTCTATCATCTGTGAATTAACCTTTTTTTTTTTTTTTTTTTAATTTTCCTACTTCAATTATAGAAACAATTAAGAAAATATAAATGCATTTTAGAAAGCCCATTAAAAAAAAAAAAAGAAAGAAACAAAAACAAGCCATTGTTGACTGACTGCTCAACAAGCACCAGTGGAGAACCTACTGTGTGCCCTGCTCTGTGCTGGGCCCTGGGGTCAGAGGTGCTTGAGGCTTGTTCCCAGGTCCTGGGAGCTTCCAGCTTTGGTGGAGACAGTGTAAAGAGACCATTTCGGGGTAATGTAATTGCTGGGGATGAAGAGATGTACTTGGGTTTATGGGAGTCTAACATCTTCAGCTCTCAGAGTACTTGCTGCCGTTGCTGCTACCTCTTGTTTTTTAAACTGGGAAGACCTTGGCTGGACTCATTTCCTGAGTGTAAATGTGAGTGTGTGGCCTCTCTGTTGCTCAGATTAGAAGGAAAGCAGAGAAGAAAACACATGGGGGGTATTTTGTCTTTATAAGCTGCATTGTCCCAAGTTCTTTGCTCTGCATTTACACCACTGCACAGGAGGTGGGTTTGGTGGATGTAGGTGGCAAAAAGCAGGGTGGAGGTTCCTGAGTGACTGTGGCCATCCATGAGGTGGGAGCTGCTTTTAGGGAGGAGAGGGCTGGCCCCTCAAGTCAGTCCTGGTTCCACTGGCCACAGAAATCGCTTCCCAGATGAACTCAGGCCACCTCTTTTATCACAAGTGATCTGCCTGGAATCTGTCTTGAGAAACCTCCAGATATTCAACTTGCATCAAACAATTGTTTTAATGGGGCAAAAGGGTTAAGTGTTTCAGATTTCTACCACGTTACCTTTTTCTGCAGGAATTTCAGTTATAAAGGTACTTTTTTATTTCAAAGAAACCTCGAAACCCATCATATCGAGTATAACTTGAACACTCTTGAACCTATTAGGCAGGTTATTATATCTGACTCTTGCCCAAGACTAGGGGTTGAAAATCTTTTTTTTTTTTTTTTTTTTGGTGCCGCAGGCCTTGTGAACAGTCTGGTGAAGCACACAGACCTTCTCAGAATTAATGTGTTTTAATGCATAAAGTACAATACATAGAATGGCAAAGAAAAACAGTTGTATTGAAATAGCTATCAAAAGATGTTTCAAGCAGGTTTATTATATAGCAATACAGTCATGCATTGCTTAAAGTCCACGGTATGTTCTGTGAAATAGGACATTATGTGATTTGGATGTTGTGCAGACACTGTGCTATATACAAACAGTCCTGGATTATGAACGAGTTCCATTCCTAAGTATGTCTTTAAGTTGAATTCATACATATGTCGGAAATTAGGTACAGTTTGTATCTAACATCAGTTAGTCAAATGTTTTAGTATGGAAAATATAGCGGTGGGGAGTCTTGGTGATACAGTGGTTAAGAGCTCAGCTGCTAACCAAAAGGTCGGCAGTTCAAATACACCAGCTGCTCCTTGGAAGCCCAATGGGGCAGTTCTACTCTGTCCTATGGGGTCGCTGTGAGTCAGAATAGACACAGCAGCAGTGGGGATATAGCAATGGTTAAGTGCTCAACTGCTAACAAAAAGGTCGGCAGTTCAAACCTACCAGCTGCCCTGCGGCTCTGCGGAAGAAAAATGTGGCAGCCTACTTCTGTAAAGATTTAAAGCCTTGAAAGCCCTATGGGGTAGTTCTACTCTGTCCGATAGAATGACAATGAGTCAGAATCGACTCCACGGTGGTGGGTGTGATTTGGGTTTGGTACCCTTCTGTGCATAAACAACAGTAAAGAAACACTTCCAGATACACTAAAACATCTTCAACGTAATACAGCAATAACAGTAATGATTTTTTTTTTGTGCATCGCAAAGTAGCGCCTTTTTGTTATTCGAACCATTGTATGTACCTTGAATTTTTAATATAATAGGCTTTATGGTGGTTGGTTCATAACTATGGGTTATTGGACGTTCTTAACCCAGGGACTGCCTGTACAGTCTTATGGGACCATGAGACATATATGTGGTCGGATGTTGACCGAACGGACGTTAATGCCGCGCATGACTGTACTGTGCTTCTTTATTAATGCATTAAACAATAAAGTCTAATAGCAGGCCTAACAACTACTGTAATTTCTAAATAAATGATATTTCAAGATATCTGCAACAACTCTAATGGGATATAAAAATGTCTGAATTCCTTTGGGGGCAAAGTCCTAGGAACAGGTAATACTACATTGGTTTGTGGTTTACGTTCATTGTGGAAGAAGATGCTAAATTTTAGGTAAAGGTTAGTAAAAGTAAAGAAGAATTTTTTTTTTCCTGTCCAAATTGACAGATTTCCTGAATTCTTTTTGTGGATCCCAGTTTAAGAACCACTAGGGTGATGTCTTTCTCTTCTTATCCACACCTGCAGTACCAGTAGCTGCCTTCTTATTTATTCTTATCACATTGTTATGATAAATGGCACAGGGCTCCTTCAACAACACAACTGTGTTACCTATGTGGCAGTATTCCTCCCTTACGATAGGAGTGGTCTGGTTACTGCAAATCTTGGTTGTGTAATTTGCAGATGCAGTTATATCCCGCAGGAGAAAGCGTACACCACCAAAGGCTTTGTCCGAGGTCCCCCCTTGCATAGCAAATCCTTAGAACTGGTTGATTTTTTCCCTTCATCCTGCTCCCAGTAGCTTTCCCTCTCCCAGCAATGACCCCTCCTAGTAACCCAGAATGGTAGCAGAAGGGAGGTTGGCCATGTGGGAAATGTGGTTAGTAATGTCACAAGATACTGAGCCATTTGCAGAGAGAAAATTACAAAATGAACTATACAGTCAAAGGAACATTCCTGACAATATTTCTAATACCTCGGAATTTGTTTTCTCCATACATACATACAATCCACAACTGTTTTGTGGATTGACCACCTCTTCACTTAGCTGAATCCTTCCTGAACCTTCTTTTATCTAATAGATGGCTGGCTAGAGAGGGCAGTGGTGGTTCGGTTGTGGAATTCTCACCTTTCACGTGGGAGACCCCAAGTTCGATTCCCGGCTGATGTATCTCATGTGCAGCTACCACCCATAAGTCAGTGGAGGCTTGCATGTTGCTGTGATGCTTAACAGGCTTCAGTGGCGATCCCTAAGACAGACTGGGAAGAAAGGCCTGGCAATCTACTTGTGAAAATCAGTCAGTATAAACCCTATGGAGTACAATGGTTCGATCCCATTGTACATGGGGTTGCCATGAATCAGGGCTGAGTCCACAGCAGTTAACAACAGAGGACTGGCTAGCAGAGGGCAGCTGGGGCAGTATTCCAGGAGCTCTGACCGAGAGCAGTGTGATGGGGTGGTGCAAACCGTAGAACCAGCAGAGGCAGGCAGTGTCCATACTGAATCCTTTCAAAAGATTACCCTCACATGACTTTTGGCCCCTCCAAAGGAGTGAGGGAAAGAGGGGGAGGAATTTGGAGGGTAGATGGAGGTGAGAAATTGGGCTTTTAAATTCATTTTTCTAGTACTATGCTCACCTCATTTTCTGTCTTTTGTCAAGGTGGATCTTGAACAAGGCTTGAAATGAATACTTGACAATTTGATGAGCTTTGAAAATATTCATGTGAAAGTAATTTACTCCAAAGGGCGTGGGCTTTTGGTGTTGGGTCTTTGTCAAACTAGTTACCAGCCTTTTGCGATCGAGCTTATTGGAGACAGTGGTTGATGCTGAATGGCTCTTGCTAGAAGACCAAGATATGCCTCCACGCGAATCCCCTGGGAAACGTTGGCTATTTGTCATCTAAGTAATTGTTCCCAGAGCATTACCACAAATTGAACGTCTTTCTGTTCTGATTACAGACGTTCAGGCTTTTGTGTTGTTTTTTGTTTTTTTAATTTCCTGAATAGAGCAAAATGTTTCTATGTAAAAAAAACTTTGGAAAGAGAAAACTGAAACTAGATCTGCCGAGCAACTGTGATGTCAGATTCTTCAATGTTGCATCTAAAGATAGTCGACTTTTAATTACCCACACTAACAAGGGAGGGCAGTGGCATGGGAAATGCCCAAATCATTGTATTTTGGTTTTAGAATATATGTTTTGTGCTGGATCATCAGGTGGGTCTGTCAGATGGAATAAATGGTAGTCTAAATACATTATATTTCTAAGACATGACTCATAAGGAATACCATCTGGGTTTACTTGCCTGGTCCGTCTGTTTAGGATTTTTCGTCTTCTACTCGGCAGACAGTTTACCTCTACCTCTTAACCTCCTGCCTCCAACCCCACACTGACAATATATATCAGTCCTTACTGAGCTGTGCTTTCTCTGTAAAATCACCAAACCATATCACACACTTGGAGAAGGATGTGGCGGTCTGCTTCCGTAAGCAGACTTCTTATCAAACAGTAGTGTAACAGTGAAGAGCAGAGGCCTTGGAGCAAACAACCTGTATTTGAATCCCACTCTGTCACGTATTAGCTGTGTGACCTTAGGAGAGTTACGTAACTTCCCTGTGCTCAGCTTCCTTATCAACAAAATGAAGATAATAATAGTACCTACCTCATAGGGTGTTTTGAAGATTAGTACTGTATTTTTACACGGATAACATGTGTCTTCTGTGTGTGTTGGCCGTACCCTCCCCCTGTGAAACACCCTCATAAGAGCAGCCATGCCAGTCATCTTCCAAGTGTTGCTATAAAAAAAAGCATAATGTGCTTAAGAAAATACCTTTGGGGTAGGGCAAGGCTGGCAAACAAATACAGAAGGTGCATGTTATTTGCATAAAAACACAGTATTTGTAAAGCACTTAGAACCCTGTCTGACATATAGTAAGTATGCATGTGTTTGCTGCTTTTCTTTAATATTAAATTATCGTTAAAATTTTTTTTTATTGTGTTAAAAGATATATATAACATAAAATTTGCCATTTTAACCATTTCTAAGTGTCCAGTTTAGTGGCATTAATTATATTCACAGTGTTGTGCAACCGTCACCACTGTCTGTTTCCAAAACCTTTTCGTCACCCCAAACAGAAACTCTGTAACCATTAAGCAATCACCCTCCATCCCTCTCTTCTCTCAATCCCTGGAAACCTCTGATCTCCTTTCTGTCTGTATTTGCTTATTCTAGATATTCCGTATAAGTGTAATCATGTAGTATTTGTCCCTTTGTGTCTGGCTTATTTCACTCAGCATAATGCTTTTAAGGATCTTCCATGTAGCATGTATGAGAACTGCATTTCTTTTTATGGCTGAGTAATATTCCACTGGGGGCATATACCACATTTTGTTTATCCAGGCATCTGTTGATAGATACCCAGAACCCAGTGCCGTCACATATATCTGTTGATGGATATGTATTATTATTATTATGAAATAAAAAGAATGTGGTATGTTTCATTAATATAGTCAATAAATGTTTTTCAAATGCTTACAACTGTTCAGACCCTTTTGACTTAATTCCGTAAATGAGAACTGACAAGTAGATGATTTAAAGGGAGGGGCGTGGAAGGGGCAAGCACAATCCAGATTATTTAGACGTATTTATTTTTAATTTTTAAGTTCTAAGAGCAGCCGTAGCCAGGAATGTGTCTGTGGCTGAAGGAAAGGAACTGGACCTGTCCTGCAACATCACGACGGACCGAATGGACGACATCCGGCCCGAGGTGACGTGGTACTTCAGCAGGACACCAGACAGCACTTTGCCTGGCTCCCATGTGTTGGCACGGATGGACCGTGATTCCCTGGTGCACAGCTCTCCTCACGTTGCTTTGAGTCACATGGATGCACGCTCCTACCACTTACTGGTCCGCGACGTTGGCAAAGAAAACTCCGGCTATTATTTCTGCCACGTGACGCTCTGGGTACCTGGACACAACAGGAGCTGGCACAAGGTGGCCGAGGCCATGTCTGCCCCCGCCGGTGTGGATGTGATCTGGCTAGGTGAGTGGTATGGAGAGTGGCTCTTTACCCCTCTGGCTTAATCCCTTTTTGCATTATTCTGACGTTCTTTATATCAGTACAGCATACGTTAGCCTGGATATATCCCAGGCTGGGGGTGAAGGCAAACTGGCTGAAGTAGAATCTGGCAGGCAAAGGAAATGTTTAGATAATGTGGCCTCAGTTGTTTCAATACCCTCATTTGAGAGGATATCGTTTTCTTTTGTTGCCAAGAGATGTACAGGGTAGGAGCCCTGCTACATGGCTCTGTGAAATGGATCTTTGTCGCAGCGTGAATGCTGCCACTCTTGCCTTCCTTTTCCTAGATGTCTAGGTGCTCTCGACCAGGAGCTGATGCTTTTCCAAAGCCTGATGCAGAAGGAGAATTCCTTCCGTTAACAGAAAGCAGTTTTTCCACTGAAATGCCCTGGAATGCAAAAGTGACTTTTTTTGCAGTTACTGGCTAAATGTGGGTGGCTTCCTGCTTTTCTGCTGGGCGCTCTCACCCCAGGGGCCGTTTCACAGGTAGAGAAGCAATATGACTCTCAGTGTTGACCACCTTGCCATCCGTTTTATAACAGCTTGCCCTCTGTGTGAAGATCATTGTCATGTCCTGCTCTGTTCTACCATTCTTATCTTCCCCATCTCTTTTTTTCCTAGGTGTTTGCTTCTTGGGCCAGAGTTACCCTAACTTTCCCTAATTTTGGTTACTATCTTGTAATTGCAAGTAAATTTAAGAAGGCTGGGGCTGAGGGGGTTGTGGAGTGCTTTGCTTCCCTCCTCCATTATTACAAAGCTGAGGACAGGCCTCCCAGTCAAATTCTTCCCTGATTTGAGCTAATCTCTTTCTTTTCCCATGAGGGTTTTGAGCCCTGATGAAGGCAGTTGGCACCGTTGTGGTGGTTGTTAGCTGCTGGAGTCGGTCCCTGACTCATGGCAACCCCACGTACAGCAGAAGAAAACACTGCCTGATCCTGTGCCATCCCCATGATCATTCACGGATTAGACTGTTGTACCCCATAGGGTTTTTACTGGCTGATATTTCGAAGCACTGGGTTATTTAGAAGTAGATCACCAGGCCTTTCTTCCTAGGGCATCTTAATCTGGAAGCTCTGCAGAAACCTATTCAGCATCATAGCAACATGGCAAGCCACTTCGGACAAGTGGATGGTGGCCGGGCATGAGGTACGCTGGCCGAGAATCAAACCCGGGTCTCCCATGTGGAAAGTGAAAATTCTACGCTGAACCACCACTGCCTCATATTGTTGTGATTATTAGGAGGTAAAACAACCTTAAGGAGCCGTGGTGGTGCAGTGGTTAAGTGCTTGTCTGCTAACCCAAACGTTGGTAGTTTGAACCCACCAGCCACTCTCGGGAGAAAGATGTGGCAGCCTGCTCCTGTAAAGACTACAGCCTTGGAAACCGTAGGGGGCTGTTCTGCCCTGTCCTGTAGGGTCCCTATGAGTCGCCATTGACTCAACAGCATACAACAACAAAACAGGTCTTTATAGGCCAGGAAATAATTTACTCCTTCATCTGATACTGAACAGCCTCCTGCCCTGACCCCCAGCTCATACTTAGTTTATCCTTATCTCTGCATGGAAACTTTCCCCTTAGCGGCATTCTCACTGTTTCTTTTGAATGCTTTAGTTACTATTGGGTTAATGGTATCCAGGCCACTTTTTATGCCTCTGGACCTCATAGATAATAAGTTATTCCAGTTACAATGCATTTAACATCAAGGTGGGTCCCTTTTGAAGTGTGTGAAGCTCAACAGACCAGACTTGGAGCCTCATTGTTGTGTAGGTTAAGCATTCTATTAGGTGGTGCTTCCTGGATGTGTTAGTTTTGTAAATTTTTGCCTTTTTTCTCCTTTATTTCTGTGAGAGAAGGCTTGCAAGCCTAATTATGGCTTTCCTGTGTGATAGAGAGCCCTGATGAGTTTGTTTTGGTTTTTCTATGTCATATTTGGAAAACCAGAGGTTCCCCATGTAACCTAATGGAAAGGCGCCTGAGTAAATTCTCTATTTAGTCCTCATTGGTATATTGTCACATCACAGATCAGTGGTAACAGAATGCCATTTGCCTTATTGGCGGCTTGTAATACCAGATCATACTTCTCAAAATCCATATTACCAACCAAAAATTTAAACACACTCAATTAGTAAGCATGCATTCCAATGCTGAAAACACATGCCATCAAAAAAAATTTTTTTTTTTAATAAAAATTTAGCAACGAAAGGGTTTTTTAATAAGCCTTTATTTGACAAGGATGGGGAGTTAGCAAGTGAGAAGAGAAGAGGACAGGGAGAAGAAGATAAACAAGAGAATAAGCAGAAAGTTTTTTTTTTTTTTTACAGTCCAATCACATTGAAACTAAGCAGGGTGTGAGTCAAGGAGCCCTGGTGACTCAGTGGTTAAGTGCTTGGCTGCTGACCTAAAGGTTGGTGGTTCAAACCCACCAGCCATTCTGCAGGAGAAAGATGTGGCAGTCTACTTCTGTAAAGATTACAGCCTTGGAAACCCTGTAGGACAGTTCTACCCTGTCCTATAGGGTCACTATGAGTCGGAATTGACTGGAAGGCACACAACAACAACAGGGTGTTAGTCATCCCCGTCAGCAAAGTCATTCTTTGCTATCTGAAAAGTGAAAGGAGCGGGATTTATCTGGCGAGCTTTTCTTTCTGCCGCCTGAACCCTGTGCAAAAGACTCACTGTGAAGTACTGAACTGGAACAATGTTGGCCCAGCTAGAACTCTCCTTAGCAACCTTCAAAATAAAACAGATGTTGTCAGCACCAAAAGAAGATTTTTCATCTCTGGAGCCGAATTTGTTTCGCAGCTCTGATCCTCAGTGCATTGTGCGGGGCTGTGAAGTCCCAGCGCAGGCTCTTTGTGTTCCCTCCCCCACAGCTTCTGAATCCGAGCTTGAGGATTTTTTTTTTTAGAAAGTCTGCCTGCACTCCAATTTGAGGGCCTCTTTGAAGTACTAATGCATTGATCCTGGCATATCCAGGGGGAGATGCAGGCCCTGTCAGAAAACAGGAGGGTTGCTCCTGGGAAGGAATGGACTCCTTTTAACTGGGAGGGATTTGTAGGTGGCTGTGCTCTCTAGAGAGTGAGAAGAAAGAAAGAGATGAAATTATGGGAAAGGTTCAGCTATTATCCCCAGGATCCTGTCGTTTGTTTTTCTGCGGAGTCGGGAGAGTTATCCCTGACTGATGTTAACATATACGTAGCCCCGACCTTGCACAGCGCTTTGCATGTAATAGGCACTCAATAAATACTGGTTGAATGGATAAATAAGCCAGTACCAAAACATGGTTTATGTTAAAATATGTGCAATCATGTTCCACTTATAGATTATTCGCAGATGCTCTCACATGACCAAACCTACTGGGAGTGGAAGTGGTATCAAAAACAACTGCATTCTTCTCCTTTCTTCCTCTCTTAAATCTTCCCGTCCTTCCCTGTGCCAGTGACTCAAAGCATTACAACTGCTTGGACAGTTGTCAGGAGGTGAGTTGGGCCACCAGTACAGCAGCAGATCTTTCTCAGGACCCCCCCAAGTAGATTGTCTGCCCAGAAACCTGTGGGCCTGGTCTGGACTATGTAGTTGTCTCTGCATATATGCTATGGGTGTATAGTCATATGTGAATGCCATTCCAAATACAGCTTGGGGCTGGACTTGTTTGAGGTAACTGAGAAGTCATCAAGACAGAGAGGAAGACAGGTGACATGCCAAATACTCCTTTTACGTAGGTCATCTTATTTTGTATGAGTGTGAAACGTTGTCACAGAAAAGTTTTTAAGAAAGCTGATTCCTTGTTCAGATATTACACAAAACTCTCAGTTTCGCCACTTTATGGATTAAAAACAATAATTACCACTTATTGAGTGCTTCACGTGTGCCAAGCACTGGGCTAAGGGCTTTACATGCGTTATCTCTTTTAATACCCACAATAACTTTGAGAGACAGGTACTGCCACTATCTCCATCTAAAAACAACTAATTTAAAAAAATAGTTTTGCTTATCATTTTCAGGGTCAGGAATTAGGGAAAGACTCAACTGGGGTTCATCTCTGATCCACGTGGCGCCAGCTAGGGCAGTTGGGGCTGGGGATCCACTTCTAAGATGGCTTCCTCGCACATGTAACTCAGTGCTTCTGGGCTTCTCTCTCCACAAGGTATCCTATCCTTCAGGGCCTCTCCACATGGCTTGGGGTTCTCACAGCATGGTCTTCTTGGGGTAATCACACTTCTAACATAGTGGCTGGCTTCTAAGAATAAGGAAGTAGGAGTTGCCAGGCTGGTTAAAAGCTATGCCTGGAACTGGGATCACAGTAGAAGGTCCCTGACAGAGTGGGAGAAAAATGTAGAACAAAATTCCAATTCTTAAAAAAGACAAGACTTACTGATCTCATAGAAACTAGTGGAACTCCTGAGACTATGGCCCTTAGGCCTTGGAACTGAACCCAGTCCTGGAGATCACCTTTCAGCCAGAAGATAGGCCTGTAAGAGCTGTAACACCCAGGAGGGATGCGCATCTCAGAACAATCAGCCATACAAAACCAAAAGGGCAACATTTGCCCAAAAGCAAAGTTGAGAAGGCAGGAAGGGGCAGGAAAGCTGGGCAAAAGGAAACAGAGAGTCCAAGGAGGAAAAGGGGTGGGGGATGGGGGGAGTGCTGACACATTGAGGAGATTACAACCAAAATCATGAAACAAGCTGTATATAAATTGAATGGGAAACTAATTTGCTCTGTAAACTTTCACCTAAACCACACTAAAATGTTCAAAAAAAAAGCTATGCCCCTGAAACCGTCACAGGTCATTTCCTCAGTTTTCTATTGGTCAAAGCCATCACAGAGGCCACCCAAATTCAAGGGACTGGAGAAATGGTCTCTTAATGGGAGAATAGAGAGGTCATATTGCAGAAAGGCTTGTGGGGTGGGATATATTGCTGTGGCCGTTTTTGGAAAATAGAATCTACCACAGTGGTTAATGCTGGTTTCTTTTATTTCACAAAAGATACTTAGGTTGGCT
Source organism: Loxodonta africana (assembly GCF_030014295.1). Taxonomy (NCBI): domain Eukaryota; kingdom Metazoa; phylum Chordata; class Mammalia; order Proboscidea; family Elephantidae; genus Loxodonta; species Loxodonta africana. The sequence continues at coordinate 158,348,096 of NC_087344.1, read as the reverse complement.
TGGAGAGAATTATGGCCCAGGGTCAGTGGTCCCAAGTATTGTCACCTCCTTATGTGGAAACAAGCTGGTCTTGGGAATGAGCTTCACTTTTTTTTTTTTCTTCCTTTTTTGTTAACATATATATATAATACAATATTTGCCAATTCAACATTTTTTAGATATACAGTTTAGTGATATCAGTTACTTTAATCATGTGCAGCCATCACGCATAATCATTGCCAAATTTCCGATTACCATGCACAGAAACTCACTACTTCCTAAACAATGATTCCTCCTTCCCCCCTCCCTCCTGCCCCGGTACCAGAGAAACCAAAACCAAACCCACTGCCATCAAGTTCATTCCGACTCATGGTGACCCTATAGGACAGGGTAGAACTGCCCCATAGGATTTCCAAGGAATGGCTGGCATATTGGAACTGCTGACCTTCTAGTTATTAACTGTGTCCTTAACCACAGTGCCACCTTCCCTGCCTCTGGTAACTGCTAAATAAACTTTGGTCTCTGTTATTTAAAAAAAAAAAAAAAAAAAAAAAAACCCGTTGCCATCAAGTTGATTTTGACTTGTAGCAACCCTATAGGACGCAGTAGAACTGCCCCATAGGGCTTCCAAGGAGCAGCTGGTAGATTCGAACTGTCAACCTTTTTTTGGTTAGCAGCCATAGCATGCTGTATAGCTCTGAACTACTGTGCCACCAGGGCTCCTTGGTCTCTATACATTTGCCTATTCTTGAATAAGCTTCACCTTTTTTTTTTTTTTAAAGCAACTCTTTTACTGTATTTCAAGATTTTGTGGGTCAAGAATTCGGGCAGGACTCAACTGGGCAATTCTTCTGTTCCATGTGGCAGTGACCAGGATGACTCGGTGGTATTCTGGTGGCTGAGCTGATCTTGAGCATCTAAGATGGTCTTGATGTTTGGCACCTTGGCAAGGATAACTGGGAGGCTGGGCTTAGCTAAGCCCCCTCTTATCTATGTAGTCTCTGGGCCTCCAGTGGGGTCTCTCCAGCAGTCTGACTCTCCAGAAGTCAGACTTCTTACATGGTACCTCAGGGCCCCAAGAGCTACGACTCCAAGAGACAGGAAATGGAAGCTGCTGGTAAGCTTCTCTTTTGAAACTCTAGAGCGTAAGAGTCCTAAAAGCTGGAGAGTTCTGTCCTCATATGCTCCGGGTTGGTGCACTGAGGTGGATGAGTGGGTTGAAGCTGACTGGGACCTTCGTGTGCTCTAGTGTATTAACTAGACAGAGATCAGGGCAACGTGTGAACGGGTCTGGAGAGTCCAAGAGCACTTGTAGCAGTCAGAAGGATCATGGTGATTGTTTTAAAGGGTGAGAAAAAGCCTCTTGTACTTAGAATTTATGTCCTACTTTGAAGGGAAAAAAGAAAAATATTTAAGTTGGCTTGCAAAAGGAAGCATGATTTAAATAAAGCAGGAGACATAAAAATAGAATCAAGCTCAAAAGGGACAAAAAAAAATCAATAGATATTGTAAGGTGGTTGGGATGAATTAGTTATTGCATCTGAGCACTGAACTTGCCTCTGAATTTTTGAAGAGTTGAGGCAGAGGCTTGATTATACAGTTTTCATCTGATGAAAGAAAAAATAAAGCCTTTTAGAGAGACAAACTTTGTCTTGGCACTGAATCCATCATGTATTTTTTTCATTTAAGGGGCATTGAGTAACATAATGGACAGTGCTTTCAACTGTTCTTTTACAAAAGACCTAAAGTGATTGTTTAAATGGATGTCTCTTATATCCACCCTGTATAAAAGCTGAGGGCATAAATCTTAAGCAATGTGAAGGAAGGAGTTTCTGTAAGAAACTGAATTACTAGAGGGGACAAATGGTGCTTTGTGTTGATCCAATTGAGTATATGGCTAAAACTTAGACAATCTAGAGAAAATGGCTAGTTAATCTGCACATTAAGCCTTTCTCTCCACTATCAGCTGTCTTAAATGAGCCTTTGGCAGGGTTTGGGTACTAATCAGTTCATGATTGAGCTCTCTGCCTGAAGTCCTAGCCTTCTGTGGTGTTAATTGGAGAGGGTTCCACAGGCTGCCATGCAAGGCTCTGGAGGAGGCAGAGCTGAGTTCCGCTATTAAGGCTTAAGAACCTGATTTGCATTCTACCTCACCAGAGGACCGTCCCCTCTTCCAGCAGTGTGCCAGCAAGTAAGGTAATTATTTTTCTTTAAAAGGAGCTGTTAATCTGCTAAGTACTTGGTAGAAACTTCAGAATTCTGTGCCATATATGGGAGATGATTTAGATCTGCCAAATTTTAAGGGCAGCTATTACCAGCTGTTGGTCTCAAATTATCTCTGCAGCCAAAAGAGCATGTGGTCGAGAGCACCAGCTTTGGAGACAGGGAGGCTAGTGTTCGAGTCCTGCTCCCCCACCTTCTATGTATACGATGTTGGATGTGTCACTTGGAGTTTCTGAGCTTTGGTTTTCTTGGTTTGAGCGGATCGTGCGTATGAGGGGCTCATTAGTGCAGTGCTTGGCGCTTAAGTGCTCAACACTAATGATGATTTATTAGTGTTTGAGGGACAGTCAATTTATAACATACTCTTCCCCACCAAGTTCCTAGCCAATTAAGATCTGGAGTCTGTTTTGGGCATGGAGGAACTAGGAATCTGTGTGTCCTGGAAGCAGCTGCTCCCAAAGGGAACTGACCACACCCAGTCCCTTTCCTAGTAATTCACTCTTTGTTCTTTAGGAGGGAGTGAGTGGGGATGACAAGAGAAATCATGAGTGTGACATTGGGTGTGGGTTATAGATGTTCCATTCTAATGGTATCATTTTATTTAATTTTGTTTTCGTGGTGCTTTAGGTGGAAGTTTACAGTTCAAATGAGTTTCTCATTCAAAAATGTATACACATATTGTTTTGTGATGTTGGTTACAATCCCCACAGTGTGACAGCATGTTCCCCTTTTCCACGCCAGGTTCCCCATGTCCATTTGTCTGTTCCTGCCTTCTTATCTTTCTTTTGGACAGGAGATGCCCATTTGGTCTCGTATACTTGATTGAACTAAGAAGCGCATTCCTCACGTGTGTTATTGTTTGTTTTATAGGCCTGACTAATCTTTGGCTGAAAGGTGGACTTCTGGAGTGGCTTCAGTTCTGAGTTAGCAGGGTGTCCAGGGGCCATAGTCTCGGGGGTTCCTCCAGTCTCTGTCAGACCAGTAAGTCTGGTGGGCTATGTGAATTTGAATTTTGTTCTACATTTTTCTGCTGCCCTGTCCTGGATTCTCTATTAAGATCCCTATCAGAGCAGTCTGTGGTGGTAACTGGGCACCATCTAGTTTTTCTGATCTCAGGCTGGTGGAGGCTGTAGTTAATATGGCCCTTTGGTCCTTTGGGCTAATATTTTCCTTCTATCTTTGGTTTTCTTCATTCTACATGGCTCCAGACAGGTTGGGACCAATAGATGTATCTTAAATGGCTGCTTGTAAGTTTTTAAGACCTCACACGGTATTCACCAAAGTAGGATGTAGAACTTTTTTTTTCAAATTTTATGGTGCTTTAGGTGATGAGTCAGAATCAACTCGACAGCACTAGATTTGGTTTTATTTGATTTAGGTCAAAGTTTACAGCTTAAGTTAGTTTCTCATTCAAAAATTTATACACATACTGTTTTGTGACACTGGTTGCAATCCCCTCAATAAGACAGCATGCTCCTCTTTTCCATCCTGGGTTCCCCGTGTCTGTTTGTCCAGTTCCTGTCCCTTCCTGCCGTCTCGTCTTGCTTTTGGGCAGGAGTTGCCCATTTAGTCTCCTATATTTGTTTGAACTGAGAAGCATGTTACTCACTTGTTTGTTTTATAGGCTTGTCTAATCTTTGGCTGAAAAGTGGGCTCCAGAAGTGGTTTCAGTTCTGGGTCAGCAGAGTGTCTGGGGGCCATAGTCTCGGGGGTTCCTCCAGTCTCTGTCAGACCAGTAACTGTCATCTTTTTTTGTGAACTTGAGTTTTGTTCTATGTTTTTCTCCCGCTCTGTCTGGGACTCTCTCTTGTGAGCCCTGTAAGAGCAGTTGGCGGTGGTAGCCAGGTACCATCTAGTGCTTCCGGTCTCAGGCTGGTGGAGGCTCTGATTCATGTGGTCCTTTAGTCCTTTGGACTAATATTTTCCTTCTGTCTTTGATTTTCTTCATTTTCGTTTCTTGTTGATGGGATGGGACCAATAGATATATCTTAGATGGCCACTTGCAAGTTTTTCAGATCTCAGACACTGCTCACCAAAGTAGGATGTAGAACATTTTATGAGCTATGTTGTACCAGTTGACCTAGATGTCTCCCAAGACTGTTCCCCAGCCCCCAGCCCCACCAACTCAGTCTCTCAAGGTGTTTGGCTGTGTCTAGGAAACTTCTATGCCTTTGTCTTGGTCAGGTTATGCTGACTTCCCCTATATTGTGTGTTGTTATCTGTCCCTTCATCAAAATTGACACTTGTGTATTATCTAGTTAGTGATTTCTCCTCCCCATTCCTCCCCACCCTCGTGACCATCAAAGAGTTAATGATATCATTTTAATTGCTCTGAAATGGCTAATGCTGAATACAGCTTCATGATGATGCTTGCATTGAGGTAGGTTAAGTGCCGCCTCCCCCCAAAAAAAATCCCAATAACAATTGCTTCTTATATAGCCTCGTCTATTTAAATGTTAGAGAATATGTAATTGCTATACAAATGATGAAGGAGCCCTGGTGGCACAGTGGTTAAGTGCTCGGCTGCTAACTGAAAGGTGGCGGTTAGAACCCACCAGCCGCTCCGTGGGAGAAAAGACCTAACGATCTGCTCTGGTAAAAATTACAGCCTGGGAAACCCTATGAGGCAGTTCTACTCTGTCACATGGGGTCACTGTCAGTCGAAATCGACTTGAACGCAGAACAACAACAACAACATGCAACTCTTTTTGACAATTGGTTAACATGATCAGCTGCCTCTAAAGTACATGCCCTGTCACTTGGGGTTAATAAAACCTCATCTTCAGTAGAGACAAGGGCATTCATTCTCCTGTTTCCTCTAACTCAAGCATGCAGCCTGTTCGTCTAACTAGCTGTACCAAGTTAGCTTGGTTTCAAAGGGGGCATTAGAACATGGCCTTGTTGTACACAGTTCAGGATTAGTGTCTCAGCTGTTGTCATCACTCTCGTCTTCTGGGAAGAAGAAGTCTTTGAGAAAGCGTTAATAATCTGGGTGTGTAATGAGGTTGCGCGGTTTGGTCCGTACTGGGAGCCAGGATGTGGAGCCAAAGACACTCATTTAATTCTGCTCACACGCAACAGGAGCTTAGTCTTCTAATTTTACTCCTCTGGGATTTGTTGGTTGGTTGGTTTGTTTTTCATTTAGGAAACGTACATGACAATAGTACCTATTTCATAAGGTTGTTAGGAAGATTAATTGAGAATGCAGGGTAAGTGTGTTGCATGGCATCTGGCATATAGAAAGCCCTCAATAAACTCCAGTTGTTATTATTACTGTTGGTAAAATGGGGGTAATAGACCTTATCTACTGGCCAGCAGTCAGTTTGTCATACGGTGGTGGCTTGCATGTTGCTGTGATGCTGGAAGCTATGCCATCCATAGTTCAAATACTAGCAGGGTCACCCATGGCAAACAGGTTTCAGTGGAGCTTCCAGACTTGGACTAGGAAGAAAGGCCTGGCAATCAACTTTCAAAAATTAGCCAGTGAAAACCCTGTGGATCACAACAGAATATTGTAATAGCGTACTGGAAGATGAGGCCCCTAGGATGGAAGGCAACAACGGACCCCAGCAGGCTGGTGATCATGAGGGTGGTACAGGGTGGGGCATCATTTCTTTCTCTTGTACATGGGATAGTCATAAGTTGAAGCTGATTCGACAGCACTTCATAACGATAACAACACACCTACCTTCCTTATAGAATTGTCATGAGAGTGAAGTGAGGTTGCCTGTGTGAAAACTTCAAGGTCAGGTCCCTGTACACAGTAGGCACACATATTTGTGTTTGCAAATTAGTCAGCGATTCTGAAAGCTTTTCATTGTTTTGGAACTTATAACGCAGGCGTCTAATGACCCGTATTCAAAGAACAAAGTATTCTGTTTGGAAGGGCCACCCTATTTGGAGCCTGTAGCTCAGGAGATAGTGCACACCATCCCATCACCACCCCAGGAGCCAGGTGAGTGAGTGGATCCCTGCTTGTCAAGAATGTGAACGATGCCCCATTCACACTGGCCTCAGCGTTTACACAGGGTTTAGCCTGTGAGTTGTTGGTCCGCATGTTTTCAACTGTTTGGAATGCAAATTTTCAAACAAACACACAAGTAGAAAGAACCACCCAGCTTCGACAGTGCTGATACTCTGCAATTCTTGTTTCTTTTCTTTTTCCTTCCCTGGATAAACACACACGCGCACACACATTTTTTTTCCATTTTTATTTTTTTCTTTCTGGAGCGGCTTAAAACACTTCTCAGACATGTCATTGCATCATTAAATACTTTAATAGGCATCTTTAACTGATCAGGATCTTTTTTTTTTTTTTTTAAACATAACCACCATTGCATTCTTAGCTGGTTTCTTGATGAGATCAAGTAGAATATAATGGTAATCAGTAGTGGGATGCGTATGCCAAATCTGAGCATTTTTTATGCAAAATGTTAAATTTAGTTCAATTCAGCAAGCATGTTAATACTTTTTATGTACAAGGCACTGTATGCATAGCACACATGGATGAGTAAGGGAGGTAGGCCCTGACTCTGGGAAGAGTCTTATGGAAGGGGCTATAAGACGTATTTACAGGCAGCCAACGTTCAAATAAAATCCTTAGAGAGCACGGAGCGTGGCAGGTGGGAAGGGCCCCATGAACGTTTGTTGAATGAGAAGTAGAGGTGTGGCATGCTGGGTGAGTTCAGAGGAGGGATGCTCTATTAAGGAGAGGCTACATGGGGAGGTATGTGTGGATAGGTTTTGAGGACCACGCATCATCTCTGTAAACAATTTTTTTTTTAATTTATCGTAAAACAACATTCAAGGAAAATTTCTGCACATGCACCAAAAGCAAAGAGGAAATAAGAACCCACCATTCCAGTGTAGTGGAATTGTACCTTCTCTAGGAAACCCTGGTGGCATAGTGGTTAAGAGCTATGGCTGCTAACCACAAGGTTGGCAGTTCGAATCCACCAGGTGCTCCTTGGAACTTGAGGGGACAGTTCTCCTCTGTCTTATAGGGTCACTATGAGTCGGAATCAACTCAATGGCAACGGGTTTCTTCTAGGAGTTCAGATCTAAAGTCAACCTACAATGCTGGTGTGTAGTTCAGATGCCCTCTGAACACCCTTTAAATCACTAGAACCTGCATCTTCTAACTCACCAGCCAAGAACCCAATTGTTTTTGTTTGTCTCTGCGTTTAGACAGAGGCTTCCTCTTCTGGGGCCTGAGGGTTAGTGTTAAGGGAGAATGAGGAGACCGAGCAGGTCAATGAAGGGATTTTTCTGTCCTGCCAAACTGGAATTCCTATAACGTAGATGCATGCATGCTATACCTGTCTTGTACTCTCACGTCTCTATATGTGAGGTGGGAGTGGAGTAGAACGGGAGGATCCGTTCAGTCATTTATTCAACAACTTACCGAGCAGGTGCTCCAGGTGCTGAGGCAGAGGGACCAGCGGGAAGAAAAGCAGATGAATCGGAAGCATATGGATGTTTAGGGAATCCTGAGAGCTGTTGTCTGAATAGAGTATAGAATATGTACAGGAAGGCAGTGGGTGGCGGGGCTGAACAAATGAGTTGGTCTCACATTTGGAGGAGCCAGGTAGAGGCAGGTGTTCAGTAGGTGAGAAGACAAACCATCAGAGGGTTTCCCTGGTAGTTAGTTGTTACCAGCCTGGACTGGGATTGAGAGATTATTTTAATAGTCTTGGCTGGAGGCAGTGAGGGCCAGAATGAGGGTATTGTTCATGAGAGTTGCGCTTTTATTCAACCACAAATATTTATGGAGAACCTACTAGGTGCGAGGCCTGGGAGTAGGGGAAATGGAGGAGACACTTAAGAGGGAGAATGTATGAGATTTAGGAACCCTCAGAGTGGAGAAGAGCCCTTGGGTGGTACAAACAGTTAACATGCTCAGCTCTTAACCAAAAGGTTGGGGGTTTGAACCCACCCAGAGGCACCTCAGAAGAAAGGTCTGGCAGTGTATGTTAAAAAAATCAACCACCGAAAACCAGTGGAGCATAGTCTTACTCTGACACGCATGAGGTCACCATGAGTCAGAGTCGGCTTCACGGCAGAGTGGAGAGGAGTAAGGGAGAGGAAGGGCAGGGGACAGCACACATTTTAAGCTGAGGTGACTGGGAGACTGAATGGTAGATGTGTGGTAACAGGAACAGTAACTGGAAAGTTAGTAACTGGAGTGGGGTTTGTAGCTGTGTGTGTGTATATATATGTATTGGCAGAGGGGGGTGGAGAGTGGGGTAAATTAGGTTAAGATACCCTGATGGAGACACCAAGTCGAGATGCCTACAACATAGCCCTCTGCCAGTGTTTGGGTCACAAACCTAAGGAAGACTTGGGGCCAGGGCAGGAGAGCAGCTGGGTTCTGATGCTCTGGTGAGTGGGGTTTGGCCTGGCCAAGAGGTAGGTAGAGGGGTAGAGAGCTGCTCTAACAGTTGGTGTTTGGCTAGTTTGACTGCCTTTTCCATGTGTTCAACAGTCTGACCATGAATAGTTCCATCAACTGACTGTGTCTCTTTTTCATAACTTTTTAAAATAATTTTTATTGTGCTTTAAGTGAAAGTTTACAAATCAAGTCAGTCTGTCACATACAAGCTTATATACACCTTACTCCATACTCCCACTTACTCTCCCCCTAATGAGTCATCCCGCTCCCTCCTTCCAGTCTCTCCTTTCGTGACAATTTTGTCAGTTTCTAACCCTCTCTACCCTCCTATCTCCCCTCCAGACAGGAGATGCCAACACAGTCTCAAGTGTCCACCTGATACAAGTAGCTCACTCTTCGTCAGCATCTCTGTCCATCCCATTGTCCAGTCCCTTCCATGTCTGATGAGTTGTCTTCGGGAATGGTTCCTGTCCTGGGCCAACAGAAGGTCTGGGGCCCATGACCGCCGGGATTCCTCTAGTTTCAGTCAGACCATTAAGTCTGGTCTTTTTATGAGAATTTGGGGTCTGCATCCCACTGTTCTCCTGCTCCCTCAGGGGTTCTCTGTTGTGCTCCCTGTCAGGGCAGTCATTGGTTGTGGCCAGGCACCATCTAGTTCTTCTGGTCTCAGGATGATGTAAGTCTCTGGTTCATGTGGCCCTTTCTGTCTCTTGGGCTCATAGTTACCGTGTGACCTTGGCGTTCTTCATTCTCCGTTGATCCAGGTGGGTTGAGACCAATTGATGCATCTTAGATGGCTGCTTGTTAGCATTTAAGACCCCAGACGCCGCATTTCAAAGTGGGATGCAGAATGTTTTCATAATAGAATTATTTTGCCAATTGACTTAGAAGTCCCCTTAAGCCGTAGTCCCCAAATCCCCGCCCTTGCTCCACTGACCTTTGAAGCGTTCAGTTTATCCCAGAAACTTCTTTGCTTTTGGTCTAGTCCAGTTGAGCTGACCTTCCATGTATTGAGTATTGTCCTTCCCTTCACCTAAAGTAGTTCTTATCTACTACGTAATCAGTAAATAACCCTTTCCCACCCTCCCTCCCTGCCTTGTAACCAGAAAAGTATGTGTTCTTCTCAGTTTATACTATTTCTCAACATCTTATAATTGTGGTCTTATACAATATTTGTCCTTTTGCCTCTGACTAATTTCACTCAGCATAATGCCTTCCAGGTTCCTCCATGTTATGAAATGTTTCACAGATTCGTCACTGTTCTTTATCGATGCATAATATTCCATTGTGTGAATTTACCACAATTTATTTAACCATTCATCCGTTGATGGACACCTTGGTTGCTTCCAGCTTTTTGCTATTGTAAACAGAGCTGCAATAAACATGGGTGTGCATATATCTGTTCTTGTAAAGGCTCTTATTTCTCTAGGATATATTACGAGGAGTGAGATTTCTGGGTTATATGGTAGTTCTATTTCTAACTTTTTAAGAAAACGCCAGATAGATTTCCAAAGTGGCTGTACCATTTCATGACCACTTTTAACAGCTTTTGGAAAAGTACCACTTTGGAAGAATTTGTTCAGAGGTTGGGAGTTGAGCTATGAAGGAATGAAGGATTAATAATAATTAAAGAGTTGATCATGGTTTAGGAGAGAAGAGAAACCACCACAGGAAGCCTCATAGTGCTTGAAGTTGCACTGGTCAGTCAGGTTGGTGTGATGGCCCATCAGGGAGCTGGCTTCTTGGGTCACATTCCCTGTGGCAGTAACTTAGCTATGGCATTCAATTTACCATCAGTGTTGTTAGGTGCTGTTGAGTCAATTTTGACTCATAGCAACCCCATGTGTTACAGAGTTAAACTTCCCCATAGAGTTTTCTAGGCTGTAATCTTTACAGGAGCAGGTCACGAGGTCTTTCTTCTGTGCAGCCATTGGATGGGTTTGAGCTGCCAACCTTTTCATCAGTATCAAAAACAAAAAACAAACCCATTGCTGTTGAGTCAATTCCAACTCATAGCAACCCTATAGGACAGAGTAGAACTGCCCCTTGGGATTTCCAAGAAGCAGCTGGTGGATTCGAACTGCTGATCTTTTGGTTAACAGCCTAGCTCTTAACCACTGCACCAGAGAATACAGAAAACAGTTACATTTGGTTCATTTGAGAGATGAGGATGTACATTGAAAGGTGGTAAAAAGAATATAGCCTTGGATTCAAATCTGCCACTTTTGAGCTGTGTGGGCAAGTTGCTAACCTCTCTAAACCTGTCTCCTCAGATGTCAGGTGGAATTGTAAATAATAGTTCATATGTATATATACATGCAGATACACATGTGTGTGTATCTCAGTCATGCAGGCACCAGTCTAAACGTTTTTACGTATACCTATTAATCCTCCTAGTAGCATTATGAAGTAGTTAGTATTATTATCGCCATTTTTACAGATGAGGCACTAGAGAGGTTAAGTAATCTTGCCATGGCTACGCAGTCAATGGCAGAGCCAGGATTTGCACACAGCCTGGCCCCAGAGTCCCAGCTCTTCCCCACTGCTTTTTCCTGCCACACAGTTTGTCGTTCAGGTTAATGTGGTAACACACATGAAGGATCCTACTCATTGCGCTGGAAATGGAGTGGGGGCTCTCAGCTGCTGCAGCTTGCAGATTGTCCATGTGGTGGTGGTCCAGATAAGTCTTGACAGGACTGGGAGCGGTGAGATCTTGCTGTAACCACAGCCAGTTCCAATCTGTCCTTTGCACATATAAGTGAATTTAGTTGTCCTTTTCTGCACCCAAGTTATACCAATAATCTGTGGATGTGGGGTAATTTGTGAATTTTTCTTAAGCATATTGTGGTATAAGTATATTTCAGTTGTATCTGTTCCTCATTCAGTTGTTGCTAGAGAAGCTGTGGATGTGTGAGCACTCTGGCCCAGGAGATGGGAATCTCCCAACTGTGTGACCTTTGCACGTGTCTGTACAACAAGGCTGGGTGGTCTCTCAGGCACTTCCCAGCTCTGATGCCAGTCTGTGGCATTTCTCTACAGAGTCCGCTTTACAGCCAGGTGTGCTCCATGACGCAGGTGAGGGCCACGGTGTTTTAACTTTACACAGCACAGAGTCCAACTTCACCGGCAATTATATGCTTGTGATGATGACATTTAAGGGAATTAGGATTTTGAGTTTTTTCCATTTCCTGGCCCACTGAATCATTCTTGGAGAAGCCGTGATGTTACAAATTTCATTAGAAGTAGAAATCACAAAAGCACAGTGCCTTGACCTCAGCAGTTTATAATCTGTATGAGTCATAAATAAAAGTAATGTTAAATAAGACTAAAGGTTTGATCAAGATGATAGGAATAAAGGCAGTGTTGGCAAATGAGAAGTTCTGTTTAAGTGGGGTTATTTTTCTCCTAGAATCCAAAGTTTTCTGCAGAAGAAAATGTAGCCATTTCTAAAAGTCCTAGTTTGCATTAATGTAGCACATATTTATTGAGTGCCTACTGAATAAAAGCAATGTGTTTGGAACAAAGATGAGACCCTCAAGCAAAGAGTAATAATGTAGTGTGATAACTGCTATATAAGAATACACACATGGCTTACAGGAACACAAAGAAAGAGTGTCACTCCAAGGATCCTGGAAGGCTGCATGAAGGAGGTGACATTAAAGAATGAGTGGGGGTTTGCAAGGCAATCAAGAAGAGAAGGGCCATTCCAAGCAGGTCTTCACAGAGCTGTGAGACTGGTGCCTGGAGAATGCAGGTAATTAGGTGTAACTTGTGTGCAGGGGTTATAAGGAGAGGAAACAAGGCTACCAAGGGGTTCTGATACCATTTCCTTGGCAAATATGGAGGAAGGCCTTGGGGCAGTAAGAACAGAAAAGTGGAGTTATGGAAATGCTTTAAACCTCAGAGGAAAGAGGGTGTTTTATACAAGCGGAAAATAACAGGAATGTCTCAGTGGCAGAGGAGACACTAGCTTTCCTTCCACCACTGTCAGATTTTGTGCAGGTGAGGAAGCAGGGTGCTCCTGGTGGGCAGGCCTTACTAGAGCCAGATTCTCAGAGAGAGGGCTTCAAGGTTAGCAGGATTGTATGGGTGAGTCACATTTCCTGGTGAAGAGTGTCCTCTGGAGAGTTTGAGGTTGGGGGTTGTTTATTGATCGCTAAACGCAGATTTGGAAAGCACCGCGGAAAAGTCAGAGGGACTATAAAGTGAGGATAAGAAAATGCAAGGGGAAGTGATGACCTGAGGACCTTTCATTTTGGGGCATGGCCAAGAATGACAGGAACCCAGGCCATGGTGGGATTAATTGGCTCAGATTCTGGAATGGGCTCTAAAACCAAAACCAGTTGCCAATGAGTCAGCCCCGATTCATGGTGACCCTACGTGTTTCCGGGTAGAACTGTGCTCCATAGGTTTTTTTTTTTTAATTAAATTTTATTAAGCTTCAAGTGAACGTTTACAAATCAAGTCAGTCTGTCACATATAAGTTTACATACATCTTACTCCCTACTCCCACTTGCTCTCCCCCTATTGAGTCAGCCCTTTCAGTCTCTCCTTTCGTGACAATTTTGCCAGCTTCCCTCTCTCTCTATCCTCCCATCCCCCCTCCAGACAAGAGTTGCCAACACACTCTCAAGTGTCCACCTGATATAATTAGCTCACTCTTCATCAGCATGTCTCTCCCACCTGCTGACCAGTCCCTTTCATGTCTGATGAGTTGTCTTCGGGGATGGTTCCTGTCCTGTGCCGACAGAAGGTCTGGGGAGCATGGCCGACGGGATTCCTCTAGTCTCAGTCAGACCATTAAGTAAAAACCTAACTTGTATCGTTCTATATAGCCTTGTATCACTCTCCATCTGGCAGTTCAATGCCTCCTGTATTTAGTCCCTCTTTTTGATTATTGTGATCTTTTACCTGTTGACTTCCATGATTCCCTGTTATGTGTATTATTTTATTTATTTATTTTAATTAATCTTAATTTGTTTGTTTTTGTGATTTCCCTATTTGAGTTGATATCAGGACGTTCTGTTTTGTGACCTTGTATTGTGCTGGTATCTGATATTATTGGTTTTCTAACCAAACAACATCCTTTAGTATTTCTTGTAGCTTTGGTTTGGTTTTTGCAAATTCTCTAAACTTGTGTTTATCTGTAAATATCTTAATTTCTCCTTCATATTTCAGAGAGAGTTTTGCTGGATATATGATCCTTGGCTGGCAGTTTTTCTCCTTCAGTGTTCTGTATACGTCGTCCCATTCCCTTCTTGCCTGCATGGTTTCTGCTGAGTAGTCCGAACTTATTCTTATTGATTCTCCCTTGAAGGAAACCTTTCTTTTCTCCCTGGCTGCTTTTAAAATTTTCTGTTTATGTTTGGTTTTGGCAAGTTTGATGATAATATGTCTTGGTGTTTTTCTTTTTGGATCAATCTTAAATGGGGTTCGATGAGCATCTTGGATAGATATCCTTTCGTCTTTCATGATGTCAGGGAAGTTTTGTGTCAGGAGTTCTTCAACTATTTTCTCTGTGTTTTCTGTCCCCCCTCCCTGTTCTGGGACTCCAATCACCTGCAAGTTATCCTTCTTGATAGAGTCCCACATGATTCTTAGGGTTTCTTCATTTTTTTAAATTCTTTTATCTGATTTTTTTTCAGCTATGTTGGTGTTGATTCCCTGGTCCTCCAGATGTCCCAGTCTACATTCTAATTGCTCGAGTCTGCTCCTCTGACTTCTATTGCGTTGTCAAATTCTGTAATTTTATTGTTAATCTTTTGGATTTCTACATGCTGTCTCTCTATGGATTCTTGCAACTTATTAATTTTTCCACTATGTTCTTGAATAATCTTTTTGAGTTCTTCAACAGTTTTATCAGTGTGTTCCTTGGCTTTTTCTGCAGTTTGCCTTATTTCGTTTGTGATGTCTTGAAGCATTCTGTAAATTAGTTTTTTATGTTCTGTATCTGATAACTCCAGGATTGTATCTTCATTTGGGAAAGATTTTGATTCTTTTTTTTGGGGGGTTGGAGAAGCTGTCATGGTCTGCTTCTTTATGTGGTTTGATATGGACTGCTGTCTCCGAGCCGTCACTGGGAAACTAGTTTTTCCAGAAAATCCGCTGACTGGTACGCTGGCTCCAGGCTCTGAAAACAATCGCTGCCTCCCCGTATTTGTTTGTTCTCTGTCTCTAAATCTGTGTTTGTTGTTCAGAGTTCGTAGATTGTTATGTATGTGATCGATTCACTTGTTTTTCCGAGTCTTTGTTGCAAGAGGGATCCGCGGTAGCGTCCACCTAGCACGCCATCTTGGCCCCACCTCCCAGTAAGGGCATTTGATGATGAGCCAAGTTGGAGCTCTATTAAGTTTGGCAGAGTACTACCGCGGCCGGTGTCCCGCTCCCGCCGCCAGCACAGCCAGGCGCGAGTGCCTCCATAGGGTTTTGAATGGGTGATTTTTCAGAAGTAGATTGTCAGGCCTTTCTTCTGAGGTACCTGTCAAATCTCCAACCCTTTGATTAGCAGCCGAGTGCATTAACTGCACCACCCAGTGCTGCCCCAGTGGGGTCTTTGGAGGCCTGTGGACACTGCTTGGCATTCCAGGGACAATCTCGGTAGAACATGGACCCTGAGCTCCTTAAGAAATCCTCAGAAGACTCACTTCCCGGGGAAACTGACAGCAGACCCCATCTCTATGGAAAGACCAAGGCCCTGAGACTCCTGATTGGGGATGTTTGGCATTTGGTCTTGGGAAGTTTTCTCGGGGGGTGGAGGGACTCGCGGGGAGAGTGTTTTAAAAGTTTTGCAAAAACAAATGTTACAGGATCCTTATAGGTTCCTTTGCATTCAATGCAAAGACTTTCATTTAACTGTCAGAATTTCATTTCATTTCATTTAACTGTCTTTCCTTTTGCTAACTCTTGGTTCGTTGCTCTGTTTGACTGTTTTCTTCTCACCTCTCTCCCTCGTTCAGAGCCAGACTATCAGGTGTATCTGAACGCTTCCAAGGTCCCCGAGTTTTCAGATGACCCCACAGAGCTGGAATGCCGGATCGTGGACGTGAAGCGCTCAGACGCAAACGTCCGTTTCACGGTTTCCTGGTACTTCAGGATAAACCCGCGCAGTGACAGTGTGGTCACCAGTGAGCTTCTCGCGGTAATGAATGGGGACTGGACGCTGAAGTACGGAGAGAGGAGCAAGCAACGGGCCCAGAACGGAGAGCTTATTTTTTCGAAGGAGCATATGGACACGTTCAGTTTCCGAATCCAAAGGACTACAGACGAAGACAGAGGCAGTTACTACTGTGTTGTGTCTGCCTGGACCAAACAGCGGAATAACAGCTGGGTAAAAAGCAAGGACGTTCTCTCCAGACCCGTCAACATTTTCTGGGCATCAGAAGGTAGGAGTGTCATTCTTGTTAATTACCCTTTTTTTTGGCTTAAGTCACCCCAGCATATGTTTTCAGATGCAGGTTATCACATTCACTAGGAGTCCAGGAAATACATTCTCAAAAGCAGGTATAATAACTATTGCTTTTATCTATAGTAAGCACTTGATAGGATTATAGAGTCAAGTTGATTCTGACTCATAGTGACCCTATAGGACAGAGTAGAACTGCCCCACAGGGTTTCCAAGAGCAGCTGGTAGATATGAACTGCTGACCTTTTGGTTAGTAGCCAAGCTCCTATCCACTGTGCCACCAGGGCTCTTCTGTAGTAAGAGTCTCTTTAAAATGGTGATGCTGGGAGAAAGGTCAGTGTGTGAGTTTCTTGCGTTCTAGAGAGTGAGCTAAGGACCTGATTGGTGGTGGAGGGTTGTTTTGTAGATGTTCTAAGGATCTGTGGCCGAGACTGCACAGGGCAAACTATTGATACTTTATTGCTCAGCTGGGTGTCTTAGGCAAAACCCACGGAGGCCTTTGGTGTGCCAGTGTCCATGAGTTCCCACTGGGGTGCAGACACTTTTGAGGTGCCGCATTGCCAGTGGGTATCCACAGAGCTGTTGTTCCTGCCCCTGAGGGACTAGGCATCCATTTGGAGAAATTGATTTCTAGGGTGAGGTAACAAGAACTTAAGGGATGGTAAACACTACGTTTGATGCATCTACTCCTGAATGCTCAGAGCGCTGTCTGCCTTGGGACGTTAGGCTGTCCTCATCGAGTCTTTTATCCTGTTCTTGTCCATCATCAAAGGAAGCCCAGGCCTCCTAGGTCCTTTTTCATGCCCCAAACATTCATCACCATATGGTCCTCTGTTTGCCTTCTTTGACGCACTACCATCCCTTCTACATCCCCAAGCCTCGAGCAAGACCCTCCAGAACTCTGTCATCAGCAAAACCCCGTTTCCTGAAGCTCATCGCTCCATGTTCTTTCTCTTACATTAAACTTCACTGACTTCACTCTCACCTGAGGGCATCGTTTCCTCTAGAGCCCTCCTAAATGAAGACATTTTTCCTCTCACACCCCTTATCCCTGGGTGGTGCAAACCATTAAGCTCAGCTGCTAACCGAAAGGTTGGGGGTTTGAGTCCCCCCAGAGGTACCTCAGAAGAAAGGCCTGGCGATCTACTTCTGAAAAATCCATCAGTGAAAACCCTATGGAGCACAGTTCTGCTGTGATACACATGGGGCCACCATAAATCAAAGTCAACTTGACAACATCTGGTTTTCTTCTCTCAGTATACCTTCTGTCTTTCGAGATCGCTCTAGTACTTTAACAACTCTTCAACCCTACTTGGGCCCACAATCCATTAATCCCACCACCTTACCTTGTCCTTTACTCCCGTTGTGTTGTGTCTTTACTTCACTCTTAACCTAGAGTGACCATTTGGCCAGGGTAGTCCAATTTACACCTGTTGCCCTGGTATAATTATTATTAGCACCTTCTTTCATTTTCAGATATGTCCAGAGAGGAACAGGGATAAGAAATCTAGCCACCCTGTAGTCATCTGGCCTAAATCCCAAGTCAGCCATAATCACTGCTTTGCTCACAGCCTTAACTTCCTTGTCCCTCTCGTGCGTTGTACTACCCAGCTCTGCCGTCTCCCTACCTGCATCTGCAGAGCTAAGTGTGGTTAGAGGAAAGCATTCAGACATGTTGAACTGTTCTCACTTTAAATCTATGACCATTACCTCACTCAGGTGGGCCCTCAATGCTACCTGGGAATCCCTCTGCATTTCCTTAATCTGTTTACTTCCCCACTTTCCGAAATAATGATTTCAGACCTTCTCTCCCTGCAAGTCTCAAACGCCTCCTCTCCCAGCCTCACACTCAGGTGTTGATCCTGCTTTCTCTTTTTCTGAGAAAATAGAAGCAGCCAGAAGAGAATTCCCATTCTACCCCATCCACGGCACCCATATTACTCAGCCTTATCTCTAGCAAAAGCCAGTCCCCACCACTGCTCAGACATATAGTTCCAGCAATTCTCTCCTCTCTCTTACATCATCGGTGTTTCTTTCTACTGGCTCTTCCCCATCAGTATGTAAACATGTTGTTAGATTGCCTATCTTAAAAAAAAAAAGCTAAACTGATTTTGATCTATCTCCATCTGTCTGTTCTCCACACTTATCTTACCACCCATTACTCTCTCCTTCCTTTTGTAGCCAAAGTATTTGACTTATCTGTACTTGATGTCTCCATTTTCTCTCCTTCCATCCTCTCTGATAACTCCTCTAATCAGGCTTTCACCCCACTGCGCCTATTAAGATTGCAAGTGATCAACGCATTGCTAAATCCAATTCTCAGTTATCTTACTTAACTCAGCAGGATTTAACAGAGTTGATCATTCCCTTCTCCTGGAAGCACTTTTGTCCCTTGGCTTCCTTGGCATTTGGGACATCACCCCCTTCCAGCTGTTCCTCCAGACCCACTAGCTGTTCCTTCTCAACCTCCTTTGCTGGTTCCGCTTCATTTTCCTGATCCTCAAACATTAAGCTGCCTCAAGACTCAATCTTTGGACTCCTTTTGGATCTCCTCTACATCACATGAATTTAAATACCATTTATACACTGGTTCTGACACCCCACAAGTGTCAGAATAGCACTGTGCTGCATAGGGTGTTCAGTGGCTGCATTTTTGGAAATAGATCACCAAGCCTTTCTTCTGAGGTGCCTCTCGGTGGATTCAAACTGCCAAGTTTTTGGTTAGTGACAGAACACTTAACTGTTGGCAGCACACAAAGAGTCTTGTCTATACCTCAGAGACTCCTAAATTTACATTTCCAGCTCACACCTCTTTCCTGAACTCCAGACTCAATATTCTCTTGCCTTCTTGGCACTTCTGCTTGCCTAATGGGCATCTCAAACTTCAGTTCCTTTCTGCCAAACCTCTTTTTTCTCAGCTTTCTCAAGCACCATTAATGGCTCCATAGTTGCTCAGACCAAAAACTTTAAAGTTACCCTTGACTCCTCACTTTTCACAATTTATTTGGAGTCTAACCACTTCTCACACTCTACTGTTCCAAACCACCATCATCACTTACCTGGATTGTATCGGTAGTCACCCTGCTTTTGCCCTTGCATACAGCAGTTAGAGCGGTCCTGCGAAAATGAAAGCCAGATCATGAAACTCCTCTACTTCAAGCCTTCGAAGGCTCCCCATCTTACTCAAAACAAAACCAAAGTCCTTGTATTGGTCTAAGATGCTTTATACCAACTGACCCCCATTACCTTTTGGACCTCATGTCTTAACTCTCCCCAGCCACTTCACTTCAACCACTCTGCCTGACACCTTTCCCCAAATACACCAGGTATGGACCAACCCTGGGGCTTTCCGCTTGCTCATCTCCTACCTAGAATGCTTTCCCTCCATATAGATACAGGATTGTGCCCTTATTTTTTTCAGGTCTTTATTCAGATGTTGTTTTGGGGGTGACATGAGGCTGTCCCTGGCTACCCTACTTAGAATTGTGATAACACCCCTCCACACACACACACTCACTCACACACACTCTCCATGCTTGCTCTGTTCCTTCCCTCCTTCATTTTCTTTTGAACATCTATCACTATCTAGCCATATCACATGTTTTCCTTATTTATTTTATTTGTTTTCTTCCACTAGCATTTAAATGTAGGAGTTTCTGTATGTTTTGTTCACCATTGTTTTCCCAGTGCCTGGCACATGGAAGGCTCTCAATAAATATTTGTTGACTTAATGAATGGACGAAGGAACCCTCAGGAGAATCAAGAAAGAATGTGGGTGGCTCAGTGAAACCTTAGAAATAGGAGAGAAAAAAATAATATACATGTTCTGCTAATAGATGTGGAACCAAGCGTTCAAGAAAACCCAACATAAAAATCTCATCACTGAACAGATTACAGGATTAATTGTTTTACTGAAGGATAAGAAGAACGTGCCTAATTCATTTATTCATCCATTCAACAAATATTCAAGTGCCTTCCGAGTGCCTGACATTGTGCTAGTATGATATAAATGAATTCTAATGTGCATATGCTTAGGGATTTTTTTTTTAAAGAGAAGTTGGGAGTAACACATTTAAACATCAAGTTAGTGGAGCCGTAGATACTTGCTTAAAATGTTAAAACAGCATCTCTGAAATTAAAGTGCAAGCTAAATGGAAATAATTGGATCTATGACTGCATATGCTCCAATCATCTTAGTAATAAATCTGTTCTGTAATGTTACCTTGGTATGATTAGCATAGCGAGCCTATTTCTCCCTCACTCTGCTCCTCCATGCAGGCTAGTGTAGCTAAGAGTACTTTCCCTGCACCCAACAGAACCTCAGAAGAGAAGAAGCAAATGGCATCACCAAGAACCTGACCTGACTGTTGCATTTAAGTATTATCTTCCCAATTCACCAAGAGTAGGCTTTAGCTCACGTCCTCGGGGGTACGAGTAGCTTCCCAAATCCTCTGAGTTCACTCTTGGTAAAAAACTCAAGGCTTTAAAAATCCTAAAAACCAAACTCTCGCCCATGGAGTCCCTCCTCCCTTTCATCATGAAGTCATTTCTGGCTACTCTGCTACGTCCAGGGGGTGGTTTTCAGCCTGTTTACAGATATACAAGATTCTCTTCTGAGTGTCCAGATTTTGGGAAGTGCTATTGTGTGCCAGTTTGCACATCAGTTACTGTCTCTTTGACATTTTGCTTTTAAATGTATATACATTTTAATTAATCCTGTTGGATATCATCTCCTTCTGGTCTTTCATTCCAGACTCCGTGCTTGTGGTGAAAGCAAGGCAGCCAAAGCCTTTCTTTGCTGCAGGAAATACATTTGAGATGACTTGCAAAGTGTCTTCCAAGAATATTAAGTCACCACGCTACTCTGTTCTCATCACTGCTGAGAAGCCTGTGGGAGACCTTTCCAGCCCCAATGAAACCAAATACATCATCTCCCTGGACCAGGATTCCGTGGTAAAGCTGGAGAATTGGACAGATGCCTCGCGAGTGGATGGTGTCGTGCTAGAGAAAGTGCAGGAAGACGAGTTTCGCTATCGAATGTACCAGACTCAGGTGTCAGATGCGGGGCTGTACCGCTGCATGGTGACAGCCTGGTCTCCTGTCGGGGGCAGCCTATGGCGAGAAGCGGCAACCAGTCTCTCCAATCCTATTGAAATAGACTTCCAAACCTCAGGTGAGCAGGGAGCCATATTGGATCATAGACCGAGCTGCAGGAGGCCTTAGGGCTTTGATCTAATGTCTTCTTTTGTTTTAACAGCCTTATTGAAATGTAACTCACATACGATACAATTTACCCATTTAAAGTGTTCAATTCAGTGGCTTTTAGTATATTCACAGAGTTGTGCAATGATCACAACAGTTTTTCACCATTCCTCAAAAGAATCCCCACACCGCTTAGTTGTTACCCGCCAATCTCCCATTTCCTCGCCCTACCCCCCAGCCCCTGACAACCACTCATCTACTTATTGTCTCTCTAGATTTACCTATTCTGGGCTTTTCATATAAATGGAATCACAATCTGTGGGCCTTTGAGTGTAGCTTCTTATCACTCATATGGAAACTCTGCGTTTAACTTTTCAAGGAACCACTAAACTCTTTTCTGAAATGAGAGCGCCATTGTACATTTCCACTAATAAAGAATGAGGGTCTGATTTCTCCACATGCTCACCAACACTAATGGTTATACTTACTTTTTGATTATAGCTGTCCTAGTAGGTGTGATGCTGTGTGATGTTCCCTGTCGTTTTGGTTTTGATTTGCATTTCCTTCATGTGTTATTTCTCTGATGATGTTGAGTATCTTCTCTTGTGGCTTATTGATCATTTGTATTATCTTCTTTGGAGCGATGTCCATTCAGATCCTTTGCCCATTTTTAAAATGAGTTATTTATCTTTTTATTGTTGAGTTGTAAGTTTCTTCATGTGGTCTGGATTTAAGTCCCTTATCAGATACATGATTTGAAAATGTTTTCTCCCATTCTGTGGGTTGTCTTTTCACTTTCTTGGTATCCTTTGAAGAAACAAAATTTAAAATCTTGATGAATGCAATTTATCTATTTTTTTGTGTGTGTGTCACTTGTGTTTTAATGTCAAATCTTGCTTAATCCAAGGTTACGAAGATTTGTGCCTATATTTTCTTCTAAGAGTTTTTAGCTCCTGTATTTAGGGCCATGTTCCATTTTGAGTTCATTTTTGTGTATAGGGTGAGGAAGGGATCCAAGTCATTCTTTTGCATGTGGATATGACTGGATATCCACATGCAAAAGAATGACATTACTATACGCAAAAATGAACTCAAAATATTAACTCAAAAAGCTGTCCCAGAGCCCTGGTGGCTCAGTGGTTAAGAGCTTGGCTGCTAACCAAAAAAGTTGACAGTTTGAATCTACCAGCTACTTCTTGGAAACCCTATGGGGCAGTTCTACTCTGTCCTGTAGGGTCGCTGTGAGTCAGAATTGATTTGATAGCAATAGATTTTTTTTTTTTTCATCCAGTTGTCCCAGAATGACTTATTGGAGAGCCTTTCTGCCATTGAATTGTATTGGCACCCTTGTCAAAAATCATTTGACCATAAATGTAAGGGTTTATTTCCAGACTCTCACCTTATGCCAATACCACATTGTCTTGATTACTGTAGCTTTGTAGTAAGTTTTGAAATTAGGAAGTGTGAGTCTTCCAATTTTGTATTTTGCTTTCCAGATTGTTTTGGCTACTCTAAATCCCTTGCATTTACATATGAATTTTAGGATCAGCCTATCAATTTCTGCAAAAAAGACACCTGAGACTTTGATAGGAATTGTGTTGATTCTGTAGATCGATTTGGAGAAGAGTCCGGGTGGTACTGTGTTTAAGCACTTGGCTGCTAACCGAAAAGGTTGGCAGTTGAAACCCACAGCCACTCTTTGGGAGAAAGATGTGACAGTCTGCTTCCCTAAAGATTACAGCCTTGGAAACCCTCTGGGGCAGTTCTGCTGTGTCCTATAGAGTGGCTATGAGTGAAAATTGACTCGACAGAAATGCCTTTTTTTTTTTTGGTCATCTTAATACTGTTGTCTTCCAATCCAGAAACTTGTGATATCTTTCCGTATATTTCAATCTTCTTTAATTTCTTTCAGAGGTATTTTGTAATTTTCACTGTACAAATCTTGAACTTCTCTTGTTAAATTTATCCTAAATATTTTACTCTTTTAATGTTATTCTATGTGGAATTGTTTTCTTAATTTCATTTTTTGGATTGTTCATTGGTAGTGAATAGAAATATACTTGATTTTTATTTATTGATCTTGTATTTTGCAACTTCGCTGAATTTGTTTATTACTTCTAATAGCTTTTTGTGGATTCCTTAGGTTTTTTTTTTATACAATTTATTTTTTGTTGTTGAGAATATACATAGAAAAACATATACCAATTGAATGATTTCTGCATGTACAATACATTTCAGTAACATTATATCCTTCAAGTTCTGCAACCATTCTCACCCTCCTTTTCCAAATTTTTCCTTCCACTTTAAGATAAGCTCACTGTCCCCTAAGTTTCCTATCTAATCTTTTGAGTTGCTATTGTCATTTTGATCCCATACAGTTCTTAAAAGAACGCAATGCTCAAGGCATCCCTAGAATTTTTTTAAATTAAAGATTATGTGATCTGCTTGCTAATAGGAATAGTTTTACTTGCCTAATTGCCCTAGCTAGAATCTCCAGTGGTGCAAGTGGACATCTTTGACTTGTTCCTGATCTTTGGGGGAAAACACTTAGTGTCTCACATTTAAATATGATATCAGCTTTGGGTTTTTCATTGATGTCCTTTATCTGGTTAAGGAAGGTTCCTTCCATTCCTAGTTTACTGTTTTTATCGGAAGGAGGTGCTGGGTTTTGTCAAATGCTTTTTCTGCTTGTTGAGATGGAGATGATCATATGGGTTTAGTCCTTTATTTGTGTATGTTTTGGTGTCTGTAGGAGTCAGTTCCATCTTGTTTTACATTTGTCGTTTGATGCCTCCTTTAAACTGTTATGTGGAAGAGGGACACATAAATTTTTTTGTATGTATTTCTCGGTGAGGAATGGGTATTGAATCTATTTCTCAGTTCTTTAAGGCTCAGCATAACAAATAAAATCACTGTAGCTTCCAGCTTGAATAGACTGCCTAAGGCTTTTACTTTATTTAATCCACAAAGTTGTTATGGCCAGTTCACATTGTAATTAATTAGGAGAACCAAACCCACTGCCGTTGAGTCAATTCTGACTCATAGCAACTCTACAGGACAGAGTAGAACTGCCCCATAGGATTTCCAAAAGTGGCTGGTGGATTCAAACTGCCTACCTTTTGGTTAGCAGCCGAGCTCTTCACCACCGTGCCACCAAGGCTCCTTAATTAGGTGACCCTGCTATCAAACCTAGTGGCCAGCACAATGTTATAGCCCTGAGTAGCCCCAGTAAACGCTGACTCAGAACTGGAGAGCCTTTGCTTCCTAAAAATCAACAGCACACCTTAAGGCAACACAAAACAAAAAGATCCTCCCAGGTGTCCGTCTTCCTGTCCCCTGACTTCAGGGCTCTTTCCTCTTGGTATTGAGGACCGTGTTCCCAAGGGGCCCCACTGAGTCATGGTTTATTGACTTAGTGTCAGGGAAGAAAGTACAGTGAATGTGATAAAATGTGATTTTAAAAGAATAACAATGAAGTTTTTTTCTCCTTAAAAAAGAAAAAATGAAAATATAGTCAAGTAGAAAGATGGAAAAGAGAACCCCCCATAATCTTACCATGCAGAGACTCTTAATTTGTGTTGTTCATCTTCCTAGGATTTTTCCCTTACATGTTTTCTCCATGACTTTGAGATCAGGCTGTATACATGATGCTATGACCTACTTTTCCTCCTTGAATGTTATAAGCGTTTTCCATGTTATAGCAAATTCTAGGTAAATACCAACTTTAATGACTCTATGTACTAGAATTTGGTGAAGCATTACCCTTTTGATGGATGTGTAGATGACCTGCAATTTTTGCTTTCACAAAACACTGCACTTAACAGTCTTTTTTAGCGGTTGGAGTTGGAACATGGTTTGTGTCCGTGTTTGTATTTAAAAGCTAAGTGGAACGTGGTGTACTCTCTGCAGACTAGGAATCAAGGGACCCCTAGTGACTGGCTGTTCGCTTAGATTCTACATGCCATCATCAGTCATCTGTGAAGCTAATCAGACAGATCCCCTTATAAAAGCATCATTACCCCCAAAATTGACTATAATGAAAATATTTCTAAGCCTGGGATACTGGCCCATATTAACAGTGAGCTGTTGATTTCATTAGCAGGAAATGTACCATTTTGAAGAGTTTGCCACAATGAAGGTCTTTCTCCCCAGACCTTGTCTTCATTGTGAGCCATAGCACAAATGCTCTGTTGATCTCCACAGCCGTGGCCAACAGGGGAAATGAGAACCAAAAGTTGTGACCTAGGAGGCATTTGGGGTTTTGTTTGGAAATACAAAGAAAAGAAAGCAAAATTTGTCCAAATTAGGTAAGTCTTTCTTTGCTATTTCAAAAATTAAGTGAATAGAAGCAAAAGTCCATTGTGAGGATTTCGTACTGTATTGTCATTTTGAGTTCTCTTAAAAGGGGCCTGAACAATTTAAGAAAGCCCTCTTAGTCTAGATCTATCTTTAACCATAAAATTCCTAGGCAGAGAAAAAAAAAGGGGGTGGGAGATCCCATTGCCTCACCATGGTTGCTGCTAACCTTTAAAAAAAACCTTTACTCACCCTAAAAACCCTTTGCCGTTGAGTCGATTCTGACTCATAGCAACCCTATAGGACAAAGTAGAACTGCCCCATAGGGTTTCCAAGGAGCGCCTGGTGGATTTGAACTGCTGACCTTTTGGTAAGTAAGCAGGCAAACTCTTTAACTACTATGGTACCAGGGTTTCCGACGTGTAATCACAGGTGGCTATATATGGCATAAAGCACCCCCAGTCATCATCACAGAGCCATCTCTGAGCAACTGGCATAATTACTGCTCTGTTGTTGTTGTTGTTAGGTGCCATTGAGTAGCTTCCAACTCTTAGCGACCCTATAGGACAGAGTAAAGCTGCCCCATAGGATTTCCAAGGAGCGGCTGGTAGATTTGAACTGCTGACCTTTTGGTTAGCAGCCGTAGCTCTTAACCACTACACCACCAGGGCTCCAATCACTGCTATAAAAACCACAACCAAACTCATTGCCATCGAATCAATTCCAACTCATAGCGACCATATAGGACAGAGTAGAACTGCCCCATAGGGTTTCCAAAGAGCACCTCATGGATTCAAACTCTACAGACCTCTTGATTAGCAGCCGTAGATCTTAGCCACTATGCCACCAGGGTTTCCATCACTGCTACAGGCAAAAGCAAATCTGAGCTGATAAGAACCTGAGGGGGCCGTGGTGGAGAGCTGAGTTAATTGAAGGGCATGATGTCCAGAAGTAGGTTAAGTTCCCTTGTCCTCTTTGCTTTCATCCTTTCCCCATTTCCTGGGACTGCCACTCTGTTATATTCTCTATCCTGCTAGAGTTAAGAACCCTCCTGCTGCTCTTTGGCTAATCAGAACTCACAGCAGCACCCACCCAGGCCTGCCTGATCCCTCTAGTGTCCCATATTCTACTGCTCTCCTTCACTTTTCTCCCAGAAAAATACCGATTATTCATATATCCTTGGTGTTAGGAAAGCAATCTGAGGAATCCGTCTTGTTACTAATCGTGTTGAAATGAAAATATAAACATTTCAGTTCTTTGCCTTGTTGTATTATAGGGCCTTTTACTCACTTTCTCCCAGACATTTCTTCGGGATGGTTAAAAAAAAAAAGTGCTTTGGGGTACTTCTTCTTTACTGGCAATCTGATTAAGGAGGTGGTAGTACCTGTATTCTCAGCATCTTATGAGTTTCAGAATCAGTATCTAAGACCATCTAACTTTTCTTCCCTGGAAACCCAAAGCAAATCCCATAGCACTGATATTCTGGAACCTTCTTTCAGGTCACCCCTTCCTAGCTAGTAGGGATTAGGCTAAGGTAAACACTGAGCTCTTAGGGATCAGCTTGGCTTAAAACTGTATAACATTCTCACCTAAAAGGGAATCATATTGTTACTGTTAGTTGCCATCGGATAGATTCTAACTCATGGTTAACCCCACGTGTGCAGAGTAGAACTGCTGCATGGAGCTTTCAAGGCTTTGACCTTCCAAAAACAGATCTCCAGGCCTGTCTTCTAAGGTTCCTTTGGGTGGGTTCCAACTGCCAACCTTTCATTTAGTAATCAAGTGCATAACTGCTAGAGCCAAGGAGCGGGAGGGAAAGGGGGGAAGAGGAGAATGCAGTACCTAGCCCCTTCCTCTGCCTAGAGGGGAGATGGGAGCTACGAATTCCTTCCATGGAAAGGATACTTCTTTTATTAAGTCACTCCTTTGTGCCTAGTAATCAAATAGCACAATAATACTTATGCCTGTAGTCAAATATATCAGATGGACACTATGGTAAATGCTCTTAAATTCTAGCACTAAGTTCTCTTTATGCATTCAGTCTTCATGTCTCGTGTTTTGTTGCTCACTTGTATGTTCATTATCTTACAACTCGAAAACTTAGAGGGGAGCACCTCTACCTTGCAGTGAGTAGAGGGTACTGAGAACTTAGCATGGCCTTCTGGCCTTTGGAAAAAGGAAAGGGGTCTTATGTAAAAGTAAACTGATTATTGGGGTGTGGGGTATTCTCAGGGCGTGCAGGACAAATCATGTCTGGGTAGTTTTTTAGAGGAATATCTAGGATGCCTGGATCTCTCTTGGCAGACAAGCTGTGCCTTCAGCGTTCCCACCATACTTTATATAAACAGTTGTCATCGTTAGCATGTCTGTGTCCTTACTGTACTTCAGCCTCTTAACAGCAGGGACCCTGTCCCCATTCTCTCCATCAGAACCAAAGGCATCCCTGGTTCATTCCCAACCCTTCTGAATTTCCAACCAACCCTGAACTAGAAGTGAACCACACTAAACCAGAAATAACCCACACGTACTGCGAAGTGGGAGGAGGGGGGAACTTCAAATGAGACTGTGGTCATCATCAGAGAAGAGGTAAAGGAAAAGCCAGAAGCAAAAATAACTTTAAAAAGTTATTATTTTGGTTATAATCTTAAGATGGAGCTCATTTGGGTGTGCCTAATATGTAAGTCCCTCTGAATATTAGAAAAAATAGAACACTTTCTATTCTGTGGGTTTCCAGACCTGTCCCAAGGAGAAGGAGCCACATTTAGATGCCTATTAGAGTGCCGAGAATGGAATATTGAACTAAAGTGTGAAAGAGAACAGTGAGGCCAGCATGGCTTTCTTTCAGGTCCTGTATTCAATGCCTCTGTGCATTCAGCCACACCATCAGTCATCCGGGGAGATCTGATCAAACTCTTCTGTATCATCAGCACCGAAGGAGCAGCTCTGGATCCAGGTACTTCTCTCCATCGCTTTTCTTTCCCCATGTTGCTTTTTGTCATCTCCACAGTGTTACACAAATGTAGAGGACAGGGATTGAATTGTCTGTTTATCTCCCAAATGGCCTGGTTCAGTGCTTTGTACTCAGCGGGGGTTTAATAAACACTTGTTCAATGGATGCACCTGTCTTTTGGATGATTTGGAAACACATCCAAACATTTGAGTCTGAGTTGTCAAGGTGATCAGTGGATCACCTTGGGGCTGATTCAAGCTGTTTGGAAACCCACTGGCAGAGCCCAGCCCCTTCGCTTGTGTCTTTCATTTATTTGAGCTCTTTCTATGTACAGATGCCATTCTAGATGCTGGGAAGAGAGGACTGAAAAGGTGGTTAAAGTCTGCCCTCATGGAGTTTGTAAGCTAGTTAGGGAAACAGACAAGAAATAAATTGCTATGTACTATAATATCAGAGGAAACCCTGGTGGCGTAGTGTTTAAGTGCTACGGCTGCCAAACAAAGGGTTGGCAGTTCGAATCCGCCAGGCGCTCCTTGGAAACTCTATGGGGCAGTTCTACTCTGTCCTATAGGGTCGCTATGAGTCGGAATCGACTCGACGGCACTGGGTTTGGTTTGGGTTTTATAATATTAGAGAGTGATAAACGCTATGAAGAAGTACAGAACAGAGTAAAGGAGTAGCAAGTGACCAGAGGGTGCTATTGTAGTTAGAATTCTTAGAAAATCTTTGTAAATCATTTCTTTGTAGAAAGTATTAGCACTGCCAACAGGATATGTAAGAGCTGTGGAGAGGGCATCAGTCTTACACCTTTCCTGCTCGGCCTCCTTCAGTGCCAGTTGATGTCTCTCTCTTTCATTCTTAAGAACATTAAGTGCACTTGGCATGCCTCTGTTAGGCAGGACTGGACTCTCTTCTGCACTTTCCTAAAGACCCCATAAAAAAAAAAAAACCTGTTGCCTTCCAGTCAATATAGTGACCTTGTAGGATAGTGTAGAACTGTCCCATAGAGTTTCCAAGGAGCAGCTGGTAGATTCAAACTGCTGACCTTTTGGTTAGCAGCCGAGCTCTTAACCACTGAGACATGGAGAACTCAACTCATCCTCTAGGGGCTGCCCTTCTCTCCTCTGAGTGCTTTGACCCCAGACTTTCCTCTTACTACCCCATCCCATTACAAGGGAAACAATGGCTTCTCGCGGATTTGCACCTTGAAATGCCCAAGTTGTGCAGGGTTAACAAAGTTCTGTGTGAAGACTACTGAAATATGGCCTTGGGGAAGAGACTTGAAACCAGTGTTCATTCTGTATTAAGAGGTAAGTTTTGAAGCAAAGTGGGGTGACCTGTAGTAAAACCAAGCAGTGTGAGAAGGGACCTGAGCATAGCTGGTGTCCTGCGACCAGAAGCCTGGATGGCCGCCCCCTGAGGTCTGGCTCCCATAGGACCTCTAACTGAAGGTCACAAGTATAGGGAAGTTCAGGTGGCAGCTAGTTCAGGGGTCAGCAAACCTTTTCTGTAAAGGTAATAAATATTTTTGGTTTTGTGGGCCATAAGGTCTTTGTGGCAGCGACTCAACTCTGCCATCGTGAGGAGAAAGCAGCTGTAGATAACATATAATTGAATAGTGGTGAGTATATTCCAATAAAACTTTATTTCCCAAAACAGGCGATGGGCATGACATGGCCTGCGGGCTGTAGTTTGCCAAGCCCTGAACTAGGTGATTCGTACCAACGTTGGCTTTCTTAGAGAGCTGAACATGGATGAGCTTTAGTTGCTGTTAGCTGCTGTTGAGTCGGCTTCAAATCATGACAACCCCACGTATGACAGATGGAATGTCGCCTGGTCCTGTGCCATCTTCACAACCCTTGGTGTGCTCCAGCCCATTGTTGCAGCCACTGTGTATTTTGGTGCCTTCCAACCTAGGGGACTTATCATCCAGCACTAGACCAGATAATATTTTGTTGTGATCCATAGGGTTTTTATTGGCTAATTTTTAGAAGTAGATTGCCAGGCCTTTCTTCCTAGCCTGTCAGTTTGTCTCACTGTGGTGGCTTGCATGTTACTGTGATGCTAGAAGCTATGCCACCAATATTTCTAATAGCAACCTGCAGGGTCACCCATGGTAGACAAGTTTCAGTGGAATTGCCAGACTAAGACAGACTAGGAAGAATAGGAAGAAAAAGGACGAGCTTTAAGGATAGGAAGAAGGAAAAAAGCGTGTGGGAAGATATAGGAAAAGGAAAAGAAAAAAAAATCCAAAAACTCTTAGTTGGTCAGCTCCATTCATGGGGGTAAGAAATGAGGACCCAGGTCTTGAACGAGCTGCCATTACTGTACCTGAGATGTGGAGGATTAAGGACACAAAGTTGGATTCAGGAGTAAAAATAAGGTAAATGTAAAGGAGACAGCCAGGGAGACGGGAAAGAAATCTCTTTCAAAAGTTGGGATGATATAATATCATTTTTATGCTTAAAGTTCATTTATGATATATATAAAAATAAATCCTTTAAATGCTCTTTCTCAGTAAATTAAGGGGTCACCAGTCGTGCCCTCGATATAAAAGTTTTTTCCTCCAGAGTATTTGGAGCAGCTATAGGTAGCTGTTAGCGTGTGGGTCACAATTTTCTAGAACTTTGCCCTCTAGGACTGTGTGGGTGGAAGATGCTGAATAATTAAACACAAATTGTAAATTCATTTTTCCTCATGCCTCCTGTGGGCTGTGAGGGAATTCTCTTTTTGAAAGGACATGTTGAATAAGTGGGCTGAGTACCAAAGCACTTCTGTGCCAAGGTGGGATGGGGGCGAGGCAGATCATGGCCCTTTTAAGGAGTGTCTTAGGTCAGGTTCTCCAAAAGCAAAGCCAAGAGACAGTGGGCACGTAATTAATTGAGTGAGTACTCTCAGGAGAAAACTGTGAGGCGTGAGGGAACCAGGAGAAGCCAAGGGAAGAAGCCAGGCAGAGATGTGAGTTCAGAGCAACTCTGACTCCTCACAGGGAGCTCAGGAGCATGAATTATACCACAGAGTATGTCCCACCTTCAGGCAGGGGGCCCGGGATTTCATATCCCCTCATTAGTCAATCATTGCCTGCAGGCTGAGTGTCTGGGGAGTGAGGGTATTTCAGACCCTCCAGGAGATGGCTTCTGTCGCTGAGGACAATCCTCTAGGGAAGGGTACAGGTGTGAGAGCCTTAGCAGCCAGCACCTGCAGCAGTGGGGGCTCTGTGCACCAGCTGTGAGAGCGGGGCACCAAACATTACTGCAAGAAGTGATGCCGTTCCTGCTACCAGGATTGCTCTTATAGAAGGCCTATATATTGAACTATGGCAATGATGATGTCTGGGGCAGCCAACATTTATTGAGCACTCACTACATCCCAGCTGCTATTCTAAGCATTTTATAAACGTGGTTAATTTAATCATGGGTACTGTTGTTATTTTCATTTTACAGGTGAAGAAACTAAGTCACAGTGGACTTCAGTGACTCACCCAGGCACCTGGCAAATAGGTGGTGGTGCCGGGATTCTAGCCCAGCA
Organism: Loxodonta africana; assembly: GCF_030014295.1. Lineage (NCBI taxonomy): Eukaryota > Metazoa > Chordata > Mammalia > Proboscidea > Elephantidae > Loxodonta > Loxodonta africana. The sequence goes on along the minus strand of NC_087344.1, from coordinate 158,316,125 downwards.
GTGTGGCTTTGGAACCTAGTGTAGTGAGTCTGAGGGAGTTTGGGACCGATCAGGGAAAAAGATAGGGCCGTGAAATAGTAGTGTCACACAACAGGCTATTAGAGCCGAAGCATCAACAGTTTGCATGCAGGGGACAGTCCCCAGCCGATTGAGGCCCTCCAGAGGCAAGCCATGCAGGGAGCCACCAGAAGGGAGCCCCCAGGGGAGAGGAAAGGAAGGAGGGGACTTGCCTGTTCCTGGGCGATGTTCCTCTGCAGCAAAGGGGGAGTCTCTGGGCCAGAGAACTCCAAAAGGCAGCACACCTTCGGGTCCTTCTAACTATCTTGGGCTAGCAGACATTGGGTACAATTTCTCGGAGTATGTAAAGAAGGCCAAACCCAATGCCATGTAAAGAAGGCAGGTGCTAAAAAATCTGCTTATTTGGGCTATTTTAAAAAACAACTGAATGTGTAAAAATTTGAGTTTGACTCTGGGAGGCTTCTTGGGCTAATGGACCCAGCCTGTTATGAAGAAGTAAACAACTTAGGGCTAATACCCCGAGGCCATCTTTGGCTCATTTACAGTAGACCTGGCCACCGTTCCTAGAGGTGCCTTGGAGGAAAGGCCTGGTGATCTACTTCTGAAACATCAGCCATTGAAAACCCTATGGGACAGGGCTGACACATATTGGGGCCCCATGAGTGGGGGATAGACTCGATGGCAGCAGGTTTTATGGCACCGAAGTCACAGCAGGGATCAGGGGTTAGTGTCTAGGCACAAGTGATGGAGAACAGTTGAGATTTTTCACTAACCACCTCTCACGCTTACAGGTGACAGCAGCACCAAGTTAGTTTTCACCGACTACATGAGAGTCATCTGGGTACCTCCTCTCACTCCCTCTGCCCTCAAGCAAGTTTGTTTTCTCAGCAAGAGTTGACTTACATGCTGGGAAGGATAAAATGTTATGGCCAAGTGCCACAGTGGTACAAATCAAATGCTGTATGCTGGGGGTTGATGGGGAGAAAACAAAGATGTTTTGAGCATCAGAGTAGAGAGCAGTCCTCTGGTAAAAAAAAAACAAAAAAACTAAACCCATCGCTGCTGAGTCGATTCCCGACTCATAGTGACTCTGTAGGACAAAGTAGAACTGCCCCATAGAGTTTCCACGGAGCGCCTGGTGGATTCAAACTGCTGACCTTTTGGTTAGCAGCCATAGCTGTTAACCTCTGCACCACCTGGTCCTCTTGTAGGTGGTGGTGAAATTTGCCTGTGGCCCTTACCGTTTTTACAAGGAGTTGAAAAAGGAGCTTTTGGGTAATTTTGCTAGAATAGAAACTTTTCCTTTTGAGTTTTGCTTACATTCTTTTTTAATGAATGTAAGCATCTGAAAATAATTTATTTGCCTTATAATGTGCTGTCTGGGGTTATTAGTGTACTTTTCCTAAATGAATAAATGTTAGTCTTTGTTGAATAAAAATCGTGTTATTTGATGTGTATATAAAAAGCTTTGTCAGGTGAATTGAGGATAAAACAATGCTTTGGGCCTTGTAGTACTCTCTTGACTGCTGGCTGTATCTCAGAGCTGACAAATCTGATATCAGCTGGTACTAGGGAAGAGGAGAGGTCAAGGGTTTGTGACCTGTGCTCTGTTTCCACATTCCAAGAGAATTGTACCACTCATGCCAAAGTCTTCTTTCTCTTAATGCCCATATTAATTTATCTGAGTCTGTTAGAACCTTAATTTTGCAGAGTACTTTACAATTTGGCAGCATTACTCTCTGGGACTGTTAAAAACAGTGTTCAATTTTCTCAGCTTGACATTTTTTTCCTCTTGTTTTGAACTTAAGCACTTCTGCAGGGGGGGAAAAATCATGGTGAACACTAAAATCTAAACTATTTACAGCTCCAAATTTTGTGCCATCCGTTTTATGTTCTTTGTGACTTTAGTGTCCTTCCAGTCTTGAGTTCTTCTGCCTGAAATGTCAAAGGACCCTGCTTTCTTTGAGAGACAGAATATGGAACGACACCACATACTAGCTTTGCATTTTGCATTATCTGTAATAATGGCAAACCAAAAGCAAACCCATTGCCATAGAGTCAATTCTGACTCATAGCATCATAGGACAGAGTAGAAGTGCCCCATAGAGTTTCCAAGGAGCACCTGGTGGATTTGAACTGCCAGCCTTTTAGTTAGCAGCTGTAGCACTTAAGCACTTTGCCACCAGAGTTGCCATAGGCAGGTAGCTGTAAGTTGGAATCAACTAGACAGCAGTGGGTTTGGTTTTTTATGTTTGTTTTAAGGGAGGTAGAGGAGTCCCTGGGTGGTGCAAATGGTTAAGTGCTTGGCTACTAACTGAAAGGTTGGGGGTTCGAATCCATCCAGAGATGCTGCAGAAGAAAGCTTGGCAATCTACTGAAAAATCAGCCATTGAAAACCTTATGGAACAAGGTTCTACTCTGACACACATGCGGTCACCATGAGTCAGAATGTTAACTAGTAACAGAATGGTGACTGGTAAGGCAGGCAGAACGGTGCCAGCCTGTGTTTTCGTTAGGTGCTGTCATGTCAGTTCTGACTCACAGCGACCCTGTGTACAGCAGAATGAGACACTGCCTGGTCCTGCACCATCCTCACAATTGTTGCAGCGTCCATCGTTGCAGCTACTTTGTCAACCTATCTTGTTGAGGGTCTTCCTCTGTTTCGCTGACCCTCTGCTTTACCAAGCATGATGTCCTTCTCCAGGGACTGGTCCCCCTTGATAACATGTCCAAAGTACATAAGATGAAGTCTCGCCATCGTCGCTTCTAAGGAGCATTCTGGCTGCACTTCTTCCAAGACAGATATGTACACGTTAGCCATTATTATGTCCGCCCATTACGCTGACACCGGGGTTTTGTGTTGGGTTGTTCACAGACGACATGGCCTTTGATGTGTCCTGGTTTGCGGTACACTCCTTTGGCCTGGACAAGGCTCCCGTCTTCCTGTCTTCCCTGGACCGGAAGGGGATTGTGAACACAGCTGAGAGGGACTGGAAGAGCAACCTCAGCCTAGAGCGTGTGGGTGTGCTGGAATTCCTGCTGCAAGTGCATGGCTCCGAGGACCAGGACTTTGGCAACTACTATTGTTCCGTGACTCCGTGGGTGAAGTCACCAACAGGTTCCTGGCAGAAGGAGGCAGAGATCCACTCCAAGCCCATCTTTATAACTGTGAAGATGGATGGTAAGAACGGCACACAAATATTTCTGTCGGTGTTTGCAGAATGTCTTCTCTCCATGCTGTGGTGCAGCTGATAGAACCCAGGTTTCCACCATTTGAGGAATGTGCCACAACATGTCCTGCTTTCTCTCTAGACCTGTCCTGGGCCTGCACCCAGGAAGAGCACAAGCAGCTCTTGCTGTTCTCACAGCTTTGGTGTTGTGTTCTCTTGGCTCCATTGGGAAATGATTGCCAAGACTTACTGGAAAGATTGTTGATGCCTCCTCACCTCTTCTGGGAATTTATTGCAGACACACTTTACTGTATCCTAGGGTTGATGTGGATTTGGCCAGGCAGAAGTGGAGGACAAACTTGAGAGAGGGGGTTCAGGTCTTCAGGTGAGGCTATAGAATGAGTGCCTACTTCTCTTACCCTCCTGTTGTTTTTTCTTCTTGGAAAAGGGAGGCTCATCCTTTAATGGAGTAGATATTTCATAGAACCCCAAATGGGAGGGTGAACCCCCTGCCTTATTGGCCCACACAGACCATCAAAGTCAACCTAACTAGAATCTGAGGGTACCCCTCCCACCCTTCTGCTCTGTGAGCATTTCAGAGAGTGGAGACAGAGGTTCCTTGGCTAATAAGAAACAACTCTTTGTTCAAAAAAAGCTTCAGAAAGTAAATGTTAACTAAAATAACTCCGTGGAAATAATAAACTCCGGATGCCTCCAAAGATTATTAGAAGCCTCTTCAGTTTGCTTCCCTCACGATAGGTCAGTTTTGGGGAGGCCTGGATTGGAACCCCAGCTCTTCTGCATCTTCACTGAGACTTTCTGAGTCTTAGTTTCCTTTCTTATCAAATGAGCATAATAATCTCTCATGGGGCTGTTGTGAAAATTAAACCATATTAAATGTAAAATACCTCGCACAATGCCGGACATGAACCCAAGAGACACTGGTACTAATGGAGGATGGGAGATGGGATTTTGGGCTTGTGGGATCTAAATGGTGTCAGTGAATTTCTAAAACTTCATCATTTACACCATCTTAGCATCTTAGAAATTCCTTGCTTGAAGCCACTCCTCATGAAAATCCAGATTTACCACACAAGTGAGGGAGTGATTATACACATTGCTCCATAATTTACTATAGTGTTACTTAAAATAGCTCCCCTAGTGCACTTCAGTTATTTGATGCCTATAATTGATTTATGCACAGGTTTTTTTTTTAAGGATGCATCTGCCGCTGAACGTGTGGTGCCCTTACCCTGACTTTTAAAAATCAATCTGCAGCCAAAACCCTAAAAAGCAAGTTGACATTCAGAAGCATCAAATGAGATCTCTTTTCTGTTTTTTTTTTTTTTTCTCCTCCAGAGAACTGGATAGGGAAACATTTGCTCATTTTTCAACAGATGTGGATGAGCCGCTCCTATCTCAAGCGCCATCCTAAGCACAGAAAAAGGGTGAATGAGACCCAGTCCCTGGGAAAATCCCATCCAGTGGGGCGGGAGGCTGTGGTCTCTACCCGGAGGCCATGTCCATAATGTCACTGACCTGGCTTCCCCTTTGATCTCCCCCTCCCAGTGTTGAATGCCTTCAAGTACCCCCTGCTGATCGGCATCGGTCTGTCCACTGTCATCGGGCTCCTGTCCTGCCTCATCGGCTACTGCAGCTCCCACTGGTGTTGTAAGAAGGAAGTCCAGGAGACGAGGCGTGAGCGCCGCCGTCTCATGTCGATGGAGATGGACTAGGCCGGTGCCTGCGAACCGGAATGAGTGAGGGACGTTCTAGGAGCAGTTTGGGCAAGAAGAGGACAGTGATCTTTTAAAGTGAAGTGTGTTACACTCAAAACCAGCCCTCTCTAATCTCAGGTGGGACCTGGCGCTCTCTCTTTTCTGCATGTCAAGCACTGAGCGCGGACATGTTTACCAGCACACAGCTCTTCTTCCCACGGCACTTTCTTATGTAACAATCGAGTGTGTGTTTTCCCAGCTGCGGCTTTTTAATGGTTAACCTTTGTCTAATTTTTTTCTCCTACTGGTTTATAGATCCTCTGACTTCTGAGTGTTTATATCTTTGTGTTGTGAGGGGTTGCGGTGAGGGAGGGGTGATGGTCTTCAGAGTTCTTGGTCTGGAGTGAGAATGGGGGGAGCCACATGCTCAGAGAGCTGCTAGATGCGACCCTCTACCCGGGCTTAGAAACAACCCAGACCTATGTTGAAAGCTAATTTGTGGCTTATGCTACCCTGCCCCACCCCTATTTTCAGGGGTTTAGACTATATTTGAAATCTAAACTCGCAGTATGTTTCTTCTTGAGCCCAAATGCATTTATTTTGCTCCTCTGCCCCCTTCCCATTTCTTTTGTGTTTGTTTACGTGAGAGTGCTGAAATGGCGGCCCTGGAATCTAGAATCTGGCTCTCCACCGAGCACCTTATTTTACCACCTTAGCCTTAAGAATGAATACGAAGAAAATACACGGCCACCTCTGTCCAGGGCAGTGACAAGGTCTGCAAGGAGGAGGCAGCGGGGGCCAGGAAAGGAACAGACATTGACTCTGATACTTCTGAGGCTCCTGTGCCTCAGGGACCCCCAGGGATCCTAGGAAGTTCGATTTTTGCAGCTCATGCCAGGAGGGGCACTGGTGTTGGGAGCATATTAGGGTGAAGAAGCCACCTCCATTCCCCTCTCTTTCCCTTTCTGGAGGGCAAAGGCATAGCTCATCAAGGGACTTCCGGGAGCTCCCATAGAAACCCCACATCCTTCCTCTGCTGCTTGGGCTCCTTAACTTGAAGGCAAATTGCTGCTTGCAAGACTGACTTCAAGGAATCAGAAATTGCATAGAAGAATCACTCATTTCCTATGACCTTTTCAGTCCTTCAAGTATTTTTAAGACACCCTGCAGGGGGTTAGTGAGAAAGGGTGTATTTTGTGATATGTTTGCTTTCCTATTAGGGACATGAATAAAACCTAGCAATTTATTGTCACGTGACCAGCCTGCAAAGTCGATTTGAGAGCGATCTGTTCTACCCAACTGCTCATATCAGGAGTAGGATGGTGGGCAGAAGGATCTCTTCCATGGCCCCAGCTTTAACAGTGGTCCCCCACTGCACAGCACTGGCCCGGGAAGCATCCCAGCGAGGTTTTCTGAGACTCGCTGGTGGCTCACGCCCTTGCATTTCAGTCCTCTGTGCTTTGGTCCTAGCTGTGAAGGATCTAACACTGCTCTGTCTTCCAAAGGGGAAAAAGATTAGTTTGTTTTGAGCAATAAAGTAATGCAAAATGATGGCCATTCATATGCAGCTCTTTGTCACATTGGCCAGAGGAGCCTCACGCCCCTGGTTCACCGTCCTCATCCCTGTTCCCCTCACTCTGCTGCCCACAGTCAGTTCTGCACATATCACCGAGTCACCCTCATAAGGCAGATGGCCGCCAGGTTTTCTCTTTTGGTGTTGCCCACTGTGGCGACCATCCACGTGGTAGAAATTCTAGATTCTGTGCTGACGATAGCAGTGCCAATGAATTCCAGGCCCAGAGTCTGTGATGGGGAGACGGGCAGCAGATGTGCCTCACCAGAAGGTGAGTCAATAGAGGCAGAGGAGGAAGTCCGAGGAGGACTGGATTTTGGTATTTTCCACACGTCATTTCCTGACTGTGCTATTTCAGAGGAGGTGGGTCACAGATTATTGCACAAATGGGAGTTAAAGGGAGAACACATGTAAGCAGGTGCTGGCTTAGCAACAACCAGTGCGTCTTATTAGAAGATTCAGGATTGTTGCGCTGCAGGTCCTTCACAGTAGAAGAAAAGGGTACTTAGCTTTGGACGGGACCAGGTGGCCCCAGCTGTAGGTAAAACCATGGACTGGGTTATGCCAGACATTTGATGGTGGCAAAGGTGACGTACTTACACAGTTTACCTTTTCCTTTCAAACTGATGTTGCGGTTCGAAGCTGGAATTAGGGAAATGACCTCCACCCCACCCCGCCATCCCTGGCCCCAGCAAACTGCCAGTCACCTGGAGGACGAGAGAGATGTCCCAGGGGGTTGCAACCAGGGTCTGGTTCTTTGCAGGGAAATCAACTTGCCTGGAATGTGTGTCTTTTTAAAGTGTAAGATACACCCTTTTATTGTACCAAATAGGGCTTCCCACAGAGCTCTTCTTGGAAGATGTTTGTGCCAGAAGCGCTGGTGGGAAGGAAAGAAGGGCCTGGACATGATTCACCTGGGTGAAATTATACTTCTCAGCAAAAAGAAACTAAACGTTTGGGGTTTTTTTTTTTTTTTTTTCTAATCATAAAAAACATCCCCAGAAAAAGCCTAAGCTACATAAAAAAAAAAAAAAAAAAAAATTTTTTTTTTTTTTTTATGTTCACATAGAAGCCTCAAAATTACTTTAAATTGTTTACTTTATGATGTTTACATACAATTTTCACTTTTCTAAAAAGAAAAATGCAAACTCTGCCTTTTTTTTTTTTTAATGACTTTTCAGATTTTTCATAGGACAGTGGGACTCTGACTCACCAACTGGATTTAAATCTTAATTTAGAAGCTTATGGAAATACGTGTGCTTTTCTCCCTCCTAGCCACACAGCTTTTGCTACAATCCTGGTAAAGGAGGTCTCCTGCCCAGAGCCCTGTCTGTTTTCCCTTGTGGCTCTTGCTTCTTGCTTTGCAGACTGCCTGCAGCCGTGATTTCTGTCACTGACATCTGTGAGCCAAAGACTGAGCCTTTTTGGCAAGAATACTAAGCAATACTCCACAACTTGCTACTTTCAGAAAACTTTTTTTTTTTTTTTAAGCTTCACCGATGACAACAGAGGAAGAAGGGAACTGGGATTTGGGTAAGTTCTCCTCCACTGTTTGACCAAATTCTCAGAGATGAATATGGCGTGCAGATCACTAGGAGAAAAAAAGTTGACTTTCTTCCTATTTTAGCGTGGCACATATGGGTCTGCAGAATTTTACGCAGACAAAGAAAGGGTCTTGTGTATTTTTGTCCATAGCCAATGTTATATGAACTAATTGTATTGTTTTATACTGTGACCACAAATATTATGCAATGCACCATTTGTTTTGTTGTTTTTTTTTTTTATTTCATTAAAGGAAGTTTAATTTAAATTGAAGTTGTGTGAGGAACGTGGTATTGGCCTCTCTTCTCTCATCTTTTCTGCACGAGGGTCTGTGGCTGAATTTTGGTTGCAGCATAAACACCTTCTGATCTTTCTGAATACAATAAAATCACTAAAGATAAAAGAAGAAATGAATTTAATGGGGACGGATGTTAGGATGCCCACCAAACAGAAAGGTGAGGTCTTAGGATCCCGTTGCTTCTGGAAGGTCTTGTGTTCTTTTGCTGAATTCTCATGACCTTTTAGGTCCCCTCTCAGGAAGGAGAGAAGCTAGATAGTGTTTCTCTCTGCAGATGAGGAAACAAACACCCAGCGCTGTGACCGGATTATGACTGGGACAGAACAGTTTTTCTGCTCATGACCCGGTCTGGAGCCAAACCAGCCGAAGAGGTGCCAACCCCTGTAATATCTAAACAAGTCTTCTTCCCCAGGCCGCTGTGTCAGCCGCTCTGAGCAGGAGGGAGCAGTGGGAGCCTGACTCTGCTGGCCGTTGGAGCAGCTGTAGGGCCTTGGTTGGCCTCCCCCTGACTCTCCTGTTGGTCCTGGGCAGGGACCACTTCATGTTGACGGTTCTTCAAGGGCTGGGACCTAGTCACTGATACCCTCCACTGATTGGCACTGTTCCTGGCACCCAGAAGGTACTTGGAGTTATGAATGCACAGTTAGTGCTCTACTGTTGGAAATGACCCATCCTTGCATACTTCTCAGTGAACCAGGAGGATTTTGCTCACGTAAAGCACGGATATTGTCAGAGTTGGTTTTTAGCAATGTCATACCGATCGCTGTCCCCTTCCCTGCCTCAATTTAAATTGAAAACAAAACAAAAACTTGTTTGCACGTTGACTGTGTATACCAGGCATCGGTGCCAAGCATGGGGGAAGCTGCCACTTACTCACTTGTGGGCCTTGGCACACACTCTTTGCCTAGAAACCTCTTTACACCCAGCCCTCTTTCCACCTACCATACTTATCTTTCAGGTCCCAGGAAGCCTTATCTGTCCTCTAGGCCAGGTAAGGCTCCTCTGAGAGATGCCCTGGTAGTCTGGAAGGGCCACAAAGGCAGGGACCACTCTCCACTGTGGCCCCCATGCCTGATAGTGACAATGACTAACATTGGGATTCTTGCAATGGGCCAGATGCTGAGTGAGCGCCTCATAGATGTTATCTCAAACTTCACGTCCTCCTGAGGTAGTCACAGCAGAACTTGTCTCAAACTGGGCCATCCAAATAACACCACTCCATTTCCTTGAACTCACAGACCAATGTGCGTGGCAGTCACTGCTTGGGGCTCATTGACTGCTCTGGTACACTGCGGTGGCTCTGTGCTACCCATGGAGGTGGTGCTCACCTGAGTCCTCTCTCTTCTGTTTATTTTTCACTCTGTTTATGCCAACAGTACTTGTTCCTAGGCTTACATAAATTAATTGAATAGTATGTAAACAAGTGAAATATGAATGCCAAAGAAAGAGGCGTTGATGAAAACTAACATGAATTCTCTAGAAAGACTCAGTGGGGGCAAATGGCCTTTTTTTTTTATGTTATCGATTTAGGTGCGGACAAGCCAACTGTAAAGATTAAGGGAGAAAAAAAAATTTAAAAAACATGGACAGATTCTGCACTCAGTTGACTTTACAAATGTTTTTAAGTTCTTGTACCTTTTTAAATAAACCTGGGAGCTGTAAAGAAGACATTATAGGTTTGGTGTTCATCAGAAAAGTGATAGGAGACTCCTGGCAGCAGACCCATGCACAAGGGAAGACCTGGGTCTAGGTGAGGAGATTGGTGAGTGAAGTTGCATATATACGGCTTAAGCGTAAATCAAATGTGTAAGATGCATGTGAGGCTTTTTATGATTCCCTACTTAACCTGACATTTTCTATTAAGTGATCAACTAACAGCCCTAATTATGTCAGATAAGAGGGTTTCTACTATTATTGTTCCCATTCTTGTAGAGGAAGATGTTGAGACATAAAGAAATTGCTCAAGATTTGAACCCAGATCTTTCTGACTTTGAAGCCTAGACAGGGTTTAAATCACTACATCAGCCACAGTGCTTGGATATTTTAGACATCAATAAACATTTGTTGCATAGATTCGTAAAAACTGGACCCTGCCCTTATGAAATGTATGATCTTATAGGAGAGGCAGGTAAATAATTCCTTTAAAAGTAAAACTTTAGTGGTCAGTTCAAGCGTACTGCCATGACACAGAGGAGGGGGTGATGAACTCAGTCTGGAAAGCTTTCACACAGGAGAGGCAAACCTGGGTCCTAAGGCTTTAAGATGGCAAGGCATTTACCAGGTGGGAAATGGGGCAAGATTCTAGTAGAGAGGCTAGCATTTGCAAAGTTAAAGAGGGAAGCAATAGTAAAAAAACCATCAGGAAATACAGTGGTTCTGTACTCCTGGAGGGTGAAAGTCAAGGGGCAGAGTGATGGGAGAGCCAGCTCACAAAGGTCATGTCATAGAGCTTAGACTCGATCCTCTAGAAATATTGGGTTACCGTTGAAGAACTTTAATCAGGACAGCAAATGGCTATATATTTGCATCTTAGATTGTTCTGGCAGGAGATTTGGGGGTAGGGGACAAGGCTGGAAGATGAATGGAACTGCATGAGTCCAGGTGAAAAATTGAGGCACCCAATTTTGACAGCAACAGATAGACTGAACTCACAAAAGATTTTAGGAAGAACTGACAGCACTTTATAAGTGGACTGGAGCACGGAGGCCAGTCGTGGGGCTAGGTGGATATTGGTGCATTCTACCTCAAGGGACAATACCAGTGAAAGAGAAAAAATGACCGGTTTTCAACTTGAATTTGAGTTTCCTGAGGGGCATTCAAGTGGAATTGGCCTGGAACTTCAGGGAGAAGTCGGGTTGGAGACCTGGCTGTGATTATCAGTATGTAGATGGGCAGTGAGAGGCAGCAGCGTGAAGAGAGAAGGGCTGAATGTCTAGATCCTAGAGAAAGATACATGTAGCTGAGGAAGAGGATTCTGTGAGAAGGGACTTCCGATGGGGTAACAGAAAATCCTGGAGTGGTGTCAGAGGAGGAAGAAAAGAATTCCAAACAAGTTCATCAAAGTCCAGCCATACCGGATGCCGCAGGCCAAGTCAAGTAAGGACTGAGCAGTGTCCTCTTTGTGACCTTGGAAGTCTGAGTAGATTGGAGCCAACCCAGATTTCAGTGGGCTGAAGTGTTTGTGAGCAGTTACGAAACCAAACAGAATACAGAGCACCAGGGAACTCTGTCTGTCAGGTGCTTAAGAAGCGGAGGGAAGGAAAGGTGGTTGGAAACTAGGGTAAAAAGAGGCTATTTAGTAGGATAGAGGTCCCTGGGTAGCACAGGTGGTTTGCCCTTGATTACTAATCTACACAGTGGTGGTTCAAACCTACCCAGCAGGGCAGCAGAAGAAAGGCCTGGTGATCTGCTTCTGTAAAGAGTACAGCCAAGAAAACGTTGTAGCATTTTCACTCTGTTTTTAACACATGGGCTCACCATGATTCAGAATCAACTTGGCAGCAGTGGGTTTGGTTTGGGTTTCCTTCAATAGGACACGAGACCTTTGAGCTTCTATGGGCTGAGCAAGCAGTGAATGGATACCTGTTTCTAAGGGGACGGCAGGGATCTAGAGCCCAGGTAAAGGAAGCTTCCTGTTCCCTCTTCTCCTTCCTCCCCCTCTTCAGGGCCTATCCTGTTGGTTGTCAGCTAATCCCTGATAAGGAAATTTAAGGGATAGCCCTTCCCGAGGGAGTACTCACGTAAAATAGGAGGTGGCCTAGGAACCCCCCTGGCCTTTGTCTCTGGCCATAGGAATCCATTCATGCTTTTCCCCACAAGTAAGAGGCACTGTCACCTACCTCGAAAACTTTCAGCCTTGGTTAACCAGTTGTCAGCTGGTGAAGCCAGGCAGTGGGAAGTGAGAGTGCAGACCATGAGTTTGAGACCTGGGTGGCATTCTCCATCAAAGGGGCCAAGTTGCTTCCCCACTCGGGCCTCGGTTTCTTCCTGTGTTATGTGAGGGAGTTGGCTGAGACTGCCATGATCCCCTTCTGCGGTGTGACTGCCTGGCGTTTTGTACCCCTGGATCTGAGTCTTAGCCCTGGGGCTTTCTACATGGTGACTAGTCTGGGAGCTATGGAGTAAGTATCAGGAGATCAATGAGTTTGACCCCTATTGTAAGGGAATGGCTGCAGGGGGGGACCCCAAAGAGGTCAGCAAGAAGCAGATCATTATTTTTAAATGAGGAAAGGGGCATCCCCTTTCCTCACCCTCCAGCTATTCACTATCCCCCACACCCTCTATCTTCTGAAAATCCTGAGTGGCAAACCAGAAGGTGTAGTGGAAATGGCACTGAACCAAAAATAAGAAGGCAGGCTCAGAATCCAGCTATTTTCTAGCCAACTGATCTTGGATAGATTAGTTGAGCCCCTGGCCTCAATGTTCTCATCAGTAAAATGGGATTAATAATACCTACTACATAACATTACGAGTAATTCCACAAAATTGTGTAAGTGAAAGTGCCTTGCACAGAGCCTGATATGTATAGGGTCCCTGTTTAAATCTTTTTGGAGCCTGAATACTTACGACAGGAGGCCACGATACCTGCAATTTCTATGATTCAAACCTGGGGAGGAAAAATGCATCTCTTTTCATCCATTTTCCAAGCACTGGAGCAGAATTTTTTCCTTTGGTACATATCTGTGTTGCTTTGTCCAGTACTGGCCCTCTCCTTGCATTTGAATCAGGAACTACATTTTTTGCATTCCTTTCAACTGATATAGTTGCAATGCAGTGATCCCCAAGGTGATAGGATAACTGTCTCTCTTGCTGGCTGTGTTTTTTTCTTTCTTTCTTTTTTTTTCCCTTGACAACAGAGAACTTCTTTTTTCCCTCCAGAAAAGAAGTGACTCACTCTGCCAATGCTAAATTCTGGCAGAAATGGCACCACTAAAATAGAAAGAGAAAAATATATATATTGGCCATAGTCAGGAATGAGAAGTTACATATCGTGTCCTTGGCTGTATGGATTTCATGAATACAGGGTGTCTTGGTTGTCTAGTGCTGCTTTAACAGAAATATTACAAGTAGATGGCTTTAACAAAGAGAAATTTATTCTCTCACAGTCTAGGAGGCTAGAAGTCTGAATTCAGGGTGCCTGCTCCAGAGGAAGGCCTTCTCTCTCTTTCAGCTCTGGAGAAAGGTCCTTGTCATTAACCTTCCCTGGTTGAGGAACTTCTCAACCCGCTATTCTCCTGGCTCTTGTTTCTTGGTGATATGAGGTCCCCATGTCTGTCTGCTTGCTCCTCTCTTATATCTCAAAAGAGATTGACTTAAGTCAAAACCTAATCTTATAGATTGAGTCCTGCCTCATTAATATAACTGCTGCTAATCCCATCTCATTTACATCATAGAGGTAGGATTTACAACACATAGGAAAATCACATCAGATGACAAAATGGTGGAGAATCATACAATACTGGGAATCATGGACTAGTCAAGTTGATACATATTTTTGGGGGCACACAATTCAATCCATAACACAGGGTACTCTGTATTACTAACAATGATTGTCTCTGCAGTCAATGCTTTCTCTAAAATAGTTTTCTTTTTGGTGCACAAGATAGACCAATTGCATTGATAGCCCCAGTTCTTTACCTCTCCCTTTTCTCTGACACTTTGCAGTTCCCCTCACTAAAGAAAACCAAAACCAAACCAAACTCATTGCCATTGAGTCCATTCTGACTCTAGTAACCCTGTAGGACAAAGTAGAACTACCCCATAGGGTTTCCAAGGAGTGGCTGGTGGATTCAAACTGCTGACCTTTTGCTTAACCACTGGGCCACCAGGGCTCCAAAATAGAACTGTGGTGAAGTTTATTTCCCCATCTCTTTAATTTGGACATGGCTATATGACTTTCTTTGGACTGTGGGATATTAGTAATCATGATGCAAGTAGAGGCTTTAAAAAGCACTGGTGTGTTCCCACTAGTTACTATGGACCCCTGACATCACCATGAAAATGTGCCCAGGCCAGTCTGCTAACGGGGTTGACAGACACATGGAGAAGAGCTGAGCTGTCCAAACCAAAGCCATCTTAGACCATCTATCTCTCACCAGATGACCACAGATAAACGAGCAAACCCACCCAGATGAATACAACTGGCCAGCTGACCCACAGATTTGTGAGCAGAGTGAAATGTTTACTGTAAGCCACTGAAGTTTTATGGTGGTTTGTTACACAGCAGTAGCTGTCTGATACAGTGCACTTGCCTAAAATGATACTTGGAAGGGACTCATGACTTCTGCAACTGAAAGTGGTGAACAAATTCTTGTACTTAAAGCCCCAGTGGTAGAGAAATAGTTTGAAGACTCCGTTTTAGGTAAACGACCCTTTCATTGTTCCCTAAATACAACCTACACATCTATGTCTCTCTCCTTTATACTTCCTTTCTTCCTATTGGAAGATCCTTCCCTCTCCTCCCTGCCTGTTTGAATCATACCAGATCTTCAAGAACCTACTTAAAACCAGCCTCTTCTGTATGATTTTCTGTGGCTGCCTGTCAGTTCTTAGGGTACATCCTGCTGGACCCATGAATTGGCTACCTGCCACATGCTGCCATATATGACTACAGGTAGTCCCCGTCTTACGACGGGGTTCTGTTCCAGACAACCTCTTTTTTTTTTAGTTTTTATTATTATTGCATTTTTTTATCAGTATCTTTATAAATCTGATCTTTGTTGGTGTCAGTGTTGTAACAGCGAAGTTGGGTTGTAACAGCTGTCAGGCATGCACACAGTTGAATTGTCATATGTTGTTAGAATTGAACATTCCCAACTTTCGTTATGGCTCCCTCTACTGAAACCAACATAGACTTCATTGTAGACCAGGCTGTATGGCAGCGTTTCCATCACTAAATCCTAACATTGAACAGCTGTGAGTGAACATCTGAGAATCATAACATCACCAAATTACATGCTGCAACACTATGTAGTACACATTACTAACAGTAAGATGTACAAAAAAAAAAAAAAAGGATGGTTGTAAGTGTAATTCATTGTCACTTGAATATGTCCTAAGTCGGAGACTAACTGTACTGTTTCTTATGTACTGTTGTTTATTAAACAAGATTCCAAGTTCCTAAGGGGCAGAACCCACTTCTTTTATCCCCTAAGCCTTGCATAGTATCTTGAAAAGGGAAGTAGAAACAAAATTCAAACTCACACACACACAAAAAGACCAGATTTATTGGTCTGACAGAAACTGGAGAAATCCCGAGAGTGTGGCCTCCGGACACTTTTTTTTTTTTAATTGTACTTTAAGTGAAAGTTTACAAGTCAAGTCAGTCTCTCATACAAAAACTTATACACACCTTCCTGTGTAACCCTGGCTGCTCTCCCCCTAATGTGACAGCACACTTCTCCTCTCCACCCTATATTCCCCTTGTCCATTCAGCCAGCTTCTGTCCCCCTCTGCCTTCTCATCTCCCCTGCAGACAGGAGCTGCCCACATAGTCTTATGTGTCTACTTGAACCAAGAAGCTCACTCCTCACCAGTATCATTTTCTGTCTTATAGTCCAATCCAATCCCTGTTTGAAAAGTTGGCTTCAGGAAGGGTTCCAATCTTGGGCTAACAGAGGGTCTGGGGACCATGACCCCTGGGATCCCTCCAGTCTCAGACCATTAAGTCTGGTCTTTTTATGAGGATTTGAGGTCTGCATTCCGCAGTTCTCCTGCTGCATCAGGGATCTCTGTTGTGTTCCCCCTCAGGGCAGTTATTGGTGGTAGTGGGGTACCGTCTAGTTCTTCGGTCTCAGGCTGATGGAGTCTCTGGTTTATGTGGCCCTTTCTGTCTCTTGGGCTCTTATTTTCCTTGAGTCTTTGGTGTTCTTCACTCTCCTTTGCTCCAGGTGCGTTGAGACCAATTGACGCATCTTAGATAGCCAATTGCTAGCATTTAAGACCCGAGAAGCCATTCAGCAAAGTGGGATGCAGAACGTTTTTTTAATACGTTTTGTTACGTCAACTGACCTAGATGCCCTGGACACTTTTTAACTCAGTACTGAAGTCACTTCTGAGGCTCATCCTTCAGCCAAAGATTAGACAGGCCTATAAAACAAACAATAACACACATAGTTCAACCATGTGTATGAGACTAAGTGGGCATACCAGCCCGGGGCAAGGACAAGAAGGCAGGAGGGGGCAGGAAAGCTCGATGAATGGAAATGGGGAACCCAAGTTCAAGAAGGGGAGAGTGTTGACCTATCGTGGGGCTGGCAACAAGTGTCACAAAACAATGCATGTATTAATTGTTTAATGAGAAACAAATTTGCTCTATAAACTTTCACATAAAGCACAATAAAAAAAAAAAAAAAGAAAAGGGAAGTGAAGCGGAGGACCCTTCACTAGGGGCGTTAGTATTTGTAGGTTGATTGACATTGGTGTGCTTATGATTAGTATTGTCTTAATTTGCTAGTGCTACTTTAACACAAACACCGCAGGTGGGTGGCTTTGAAGAACAGAAGTTCATTTTCTCACAGTCTGGAGGCTAAAAGCCCAAAGCAGGGTCACGGCCGGGTCAATTCCCTCCTTGTTAGTAGCACCGGCACTCATTAGTTGGTTGCTTGGTGACCTTCATGTGACACCCGTATTCCCCAGTATGTGCTTACTTGCTCTGTCTCTGGGCTTTTTATATAACTCACAAGTGATTGGGTTTACGATCCACCCTACACTGGTATGACCTCAGCAGGTGATTACATGAGATTGCATTGTGGACAGTGATTACATTTTGCTAGGTTAGAATACATTCAAATGTATAGGGGTTAGGATTCCAACACATATTTTTGGGAGGCACAATTCAATCCATAACAAGTATCATTGCTAATGGACAAAACCAGAGAAAAAGAAACAAAATAAAAAAGGATGCAAGTTAAGAGGCTTCCAGATCTGAGTTTATAGAATGTTACCCTAACCAAAAAAAAACCCATTGCTGTCGAGTTGATTCAACTCATAGACATCTAGTTGATTCTGACTCATAGCAACCCCATAGGACAGAGTAGAACTGCTCCATAGGGTTTCCAAGGCAGAAATCTTTACAGAAGCAGATTGCCACATCTTTCTCCCGTGGAGCAGCTGATGGGTTCAAACCGCTGACCTTTCAGTTAGCAGCCAAGCACGTAAAATCTCTGTGCCACCAGGGCTCCTTGTGAATGTTACCTTGCTCCACTACAGTTCTCACCAGGAAAATAAATCCAACTTTAAAATGCCACCTTTCCTCTGAAGATTTTCCTGGCCTCTCATTCTCCCCAAATTAGACTTGCTCTCTTTCTCCTTCAAACATCCATATCCCTTTGATGTATTTCTGTTCAGAGACCTCACCTACCTGGTGTGATAGCCAGTTGTTTCCTGGTTTCTTTCCTGTTCACCTCCATCACACTCCACCATCCCAAACAGAAACTCCTTAAAATCAGAGGCTATACTTTAATTACCTATGGATCTTCAGCACCTGCCAGCATGCCTATTGGTTAGAGGATACTCAGTAAATATTTGATTATTTTTTCATCTATCCCTTTCCCCATCTTTACTTTAAATGCCCTAATTCAAACCATCATCATTGTTCATACAGACAACCACAAAACTCTTATAACTGGCCTTGCTTCTAGCTTTGTTGTGTCTTTGCATGTGCAGAACCTACCAAACACCCAGAACATAGAAATACTAAAAGACGGATGGGTGGAGGGAGAGAGGGAGGGAGGGATGGGGCCTCTTCCTATAACTGTGGCCTGAAACAGTCCAATTTGTTACTGACCAATCTAGACCTGTGTTTGACCTAGAGAACTAATGTCCTCTGTGAGCTCACCCCTTGAATGGCCTTGCCTTCTAGGAATACAGTAGAATTAGTGTGGCCTGGGTTCAGTGGCAACTGTTGCATTTAAGCATCCTACTCCGCCCCCCTCATCCTTGGTGCCCTGTTTAAGTGACTGAAGATTCACTTAAATGTCCCATGATGGTGATGATGGTAGCTATTATTTATTGAGCATTTACTATGTACCAGGCAGTGTTCTAAATGCTTTAAATGAATTATTTCAACTCTCAAAGCACTTTTATGGGGTACATACTATCAGTATCCCCATTTTACAGATGAGGTTGTTGTTAGGTGCCGTTGAGTCGGTTCCGACTCATGGCGATCCTATGTGCAACAGAATGAAACACTGCCCAGTCCTGCGCCATCCTCACAATTATTGCTATGTTTAAGCCCATCGTTGCAGCCGCTGTGTCAGTCCATCTCGTCGAGGGTCTCCCTCTTTTTCACTAACCCTTTACTTTACCAAGCATGATGTCCTTCCTGATAATATGTCCAAAGTAAGTGAGATGACGTCTCTCCATCCTCAATTCTGAGAAGCACTCTGGCTGTATTTCTTCCAAGGCAGACTTTTTTGTTCTTCTGGCAGTCCAAGAACGTTCAATATTCTTTGCCAACACCATAATTCAAAGGCATCAATTCTTCTGTGGTCTTCCTTATTCATTGTCCAGCTTTCACATGCATATGAAAAAAAGGTGACTGAAAATACCATGGCTTGGGCTAGGTGCACCTTAGTCCTCAAAGTGACATCTTTGCTCTTTAACACTTTAAAGAGACAGACCATTCGCAGCAGATTTGCTCAATGCAGGGTTAACCAAAATGAGGAGTAAAAAAGGTTAATTAACTTTTCTAAGATTGCACAGCTACTAAAAGTAGGATCTGCATGCAAACTCAGGCAATCTGACTCCAGAGCCTGTGTCTTTCGCACTACCTGTCACCCCAAGTTCGTGTTTTCTGGGGGCCCATCTCTCACTACTCAGTTCTTCATCTCTCCCAAAATGGGAGGAGAGGTAAAGGTTAAGAAGGGAACATTTCTGGTTGCTTTTTTATTTATTCAGTTTACCTCAATTCCCTTGGGATTAGCCAGCAATACACATTTAGCCAGGATGGGGCCCATCCTTTCTTATTTTTATCTGTATATGTTTACTTAACCACAAAGGTAACTAACTTTTTCACACCCAAATTTGAGTGATTAGCAAAGAACCATATAATGCAACCAGTGTCGCTTTGTGCAAGCCATTCTGTTTCTCAGTAGGCTGGAAACCACATTACTGCTTCCTCTTTGTAGTTAGAGCACAATATTTGTCACCCAGCTTCCAAGCAACTTCATTGACGCCGCCCGGAGAGGCCTCAACTGGTCCAAATGGCACGCATCCCACACATGGCATCTTTCTTTCTCTTTCTGAGTAAGTTTCATAAATCTGCATGTTTCTTTTGTCCCTGGAGCTAGTCAACTGGTGGCTGTTGGGTGATGGAGCAGGACACTCTACAGGAGCAACTCTGCTATGTATCGCTGGTGTTGGCAATAATTTTTAATTTATTGGTTATGGTTCTAGGCTTACCTAGACATCCTTGAGTTCCAGGGAGATGCAATGCTTGGTTAAAGTCTTATGCACCTGATTGCATTGCTTTGTACATCTGTCTGTGTTGCCAGGTCTGCCACTTTTGCTTGGTCCTGCCTTTACCTCGTCTTCTGGGCTGACCAATCCCAAGGGAGAGTGAAAGGTTTTGCTCCCCAGACTGAGAGGAGACTTTAAGGTTTGCCTATGTTAGGACTTAATTGATGAGTATGCCTTGAGAATGTTGCTGGATAGAAGGAAAGATTATGGGAGAGGGCACTGGGTGGGTTTAATAGTTTTAGGTTAAGCTAAAAGAAGATTCTGGATTTGACCCATTAGCTGAAGTGGGAATTGACTACTGAGAGACTGAGAAGAGGCAGGAAGATTCATTTGGCTATGAAGGAGGTGGTTAATGGCTCAGTGGCTAACCAAGTCCACCCAGAGGTGGAAGAAAGGCCTAGTGATCTACTTCTGAAAAATCAGCCGTTGAAAATCCTGTGAACACAGTTCTCTGACGTATGTAGGGTCGTCATGAGTCAGAATTGACTCGACATCAACTCTTTTTTTTTTAGCTGGCCAGGGGCATTTACACATGTTAGAACAGGGTAAAAGAAGAAGAAATTAGGAAGTGGAAGAGAGGATCAAATAAATTGGGCAGGGAATGAAATAGTTTCCAGAGCAAGTAACAGATAATTTTTGTGTCATGGATTCCTTTAGCGTCTGGTGAAGGCTATGGACACTGTCTCAGTATAGGCTTTTAAATGCATGAAATAAAACACAGAGGATTATAGAGAAAATCAATCACATTGAAATACCCAAACCAAAACTGAACCCACTGCCGTCGAGTTCATTCTGACTCATAGCAACTCTATACGACAGAGTAGAACTGCCCCATAGGGTTTCCAAGGAGCACCTGGTGGATTCGAACTGCCGACATTTTGGTTAGCAGCCATAGCTCTTCACCACTATGCCACCAGGGTTTCTTATTAAAATTCAGTTACCAAATATTTTTAAATAAATTGTGATATAGTAATTTATGATGTGCTTCTTATACATTAGATAAAAAGATCTGGAAGTAATTTTATTAACTACCAAACTTCAAGATATCTGCAACTCTAATGTGATATGAAATAACTGTAATTCTTCTGGTGACAAAGTCACAGGTCTTGCTAATGATCGTGTGGTTTGCTGTCTACATTTATAACTGAAGGAAATGCTAACTTTTTGTTAGAGATTCATGAAAATAAAGATAATTTTTTAATACTCATTTATGGGCTCTTACTGCTATGTGTTGCCTCCAGGTTAAGAAGTTCTGCTTTAGAAAGACTGGACTTAAATGGCTGGGTCGATAGGGAAGCTAAACTAAGCTGTAATCCGTGTGACCAGGGCTGTGGCTAAAGAATTAAAAGGAACCAGTATAGCATTCGGTACACAGGGTTTGCTTAATAAGCATTGGCTGAGTTGAGCTGGGCTCAGGTCTCAAGGGACTTTGGAAAGTTTGAGGTAAGGATCAGATCCTGAAGGGGTCTGAGTGAGGAAGGGGTAGCCAGCAGGGAAGTTAATGGGACCAGTTGCTAGGTGATCGACGCTGTCCAGACTGCCTTGGCAGGATTGATGGATTGGCGGACTGGTAGAAATCCTTTGAGGCCTGGTGTGTTTCTGTTTGTCCTGTTCAGTTGTCTGAGTATGATTTTCACATGTGTGTGCTTTCTGTATTTGAGCTGTACGTTTGCCTTGTGTATAGGAGCAAACTGAACTAACCCTGTGCAGTAAGTCAGAGAATTACAAATTCTCTCTCTCTCTTTCTTTGTTTTTTTGGAAGGCCTAGGCAGAAGAAAAGTTAGTAACCAAGGTGCAAAAAGGGGAAGCTGGAAGCTTTTCCTTAACCCGTTGAAACAATTACTTAAACTGGGCTATCTGCTTATTTCTGCTAAATTCTGACTCATTCTGAGCACGAGTTTTGTACAGAACCGCAGTTATAATGTGGTGAATACATAAATCAGGAAGTAACTTGGAAAAGCTTTGGGAGGCTGCTATTTGTCATTACAAATACAGAGGAGAAACGAAGGAAATGAATTAAATGATGAATTGATCAATTTGTTTAGCAGACGTATGCTTTGTCCTACTGTAGTTTCATTTTTGTATTTTTTTAGAATAAATATTAAGACCGATTAATCCTGATAGAATCTGATGCTGATGAGCTCAGTATCGTGCATAAATGAGCTGTGGGACTTAGCAGTTAGCTTTGCCTGCTTGATATGTTAACCTCTCACGCTGACTAGCTGCCCCACAATCAAGGCTAACATAGGAGGGTCCTGGGGAGGGGGATTGTTTATCTTACTGAGATTGCATTCATGAAAAAACAAATAAAAGATTCCATTTAATTGTACATAGAAGTGAAGGCCCATCCTCCAAGTACACGAGGTGTTTGTATGTGTAGAAAAAGAAAAGCTGCATATTAGGTATGTTTGCTCTTTCCCAAGTAGATTTCGCATAAGGTGGAATCATTCGAAATTGCTGTTTTGTGTATCAAAAATCGGTCAAATATTGGCCATTTTTATATAGCTCAACCTAATATTTTCCAGTCCAATAATAATGAAATGGTAAGTTTGAACGATCCCAACAATATTTTTGAAGAAAGCCAATACTATCAAGGAGTTCTTACTGTTCGATAGATGTGGCTCCAATGTTAGCGTGTCAGCGCTGAGCTAAGTGTCACTCAGGCAACAAGAGTTTGAGTTGCCGGGCAAAGAGACCTAAGCTGCTATCCATTAAAAGAGAAAGCCATGGACAGCCCTTCCAGGTATTGTATTCTTTTAGAGAAGGAAAGATATGTACTCAAAATTATTAGTTGACCACAGAGAAGATATTTATACGATGTTTTTTTTTTTTTTCTTCAGTGTAGGATCTCAGTACATGGCCATTTCAATTGACCTCTGTCAATCATTCCTTTCCACCTCAAAAATACCTATGAACCCTCCACACCGTTTCTTTCACTCTTCTGAGAAAGCAGTGCCCTCCCAGCCATGCTCTCAACCACATGCCTCTACTAGGACCTCGCTCCTTTAAGCATCCTTTCTCTGTCTTCATTCACCTATACCCCTCTACTGCTATTCTTCATTCTGTGCATACATACGCAAAGGTGCCCATATCTACGTTGGCTCTCACTGCTTCCCCACTCCCAGCTACTTGTTCCAGCTGCCATATTATTATTCACTTTCCTTTCTCAGCGAAACTTCTTGAGGTAGTTTACACTTCCTATAGTCACTTCTTTTCCCTAGAAAGCTGCTGCTTCTGCTCTATTGAAATCTTTTACAAAGGTCTCCACTGATGTCCTTATCGTCATACTAAAAAGCCATTCCTCTGCTTTTTGAGCCCTCAACCTTCAGCAGCATTTGGCAGTGCTGACAAGCCCTTACTTCTTGGAACATTGGCCTCCCTTTGTTTCCAAGCCACTGTATCCTGGCTGCCCTCCCACCTCTCTTACTCACCCTTCTGTGAGTTTTCATCCTCATCCCATCTCCTAAATAGGGGATTCTCTAGTAATTTCTCCTTAGTACTTTTCCTTAGGAAACCCTGCTGGCATAGTGGTTAAGTGCTATGGCTGCCAGCCAAAAGGTCGGCAGTTTGAATCCACCAGACACTCCTTGGAAGCCCTATGGAGCAGTTCTACTCTGTCCTGTAGGGTCTCTATGAGTCAGAACCAACTCGACAGCACCTAACAACAACAGAGTTCTTGAGAGGAATAGATCACCAATATTTTCAAAGGGTCGAGCAAACTTTAAAGCACAAATATATATATTTAAATAATATTTCCAGTGGTTCACTGGACATCTCTTCCTGTTTATCCCATGGTAGTCAAATTTAATATTTCTGAAATTAAACGCATTATTTTCTCCCTCACTCCTGAACACACAACAGTGACTTCCTAATATCCTTATATCTGTTAAGAGTACCATGCTTCTCCCAGTCAACATCGCAAAAGCTGGGTATCATCTTTGATATCCTCCTACCTCTCATCCCTCCATCACTACTACCTCAAGCATCCAAGACACTGGAAAATGCTGTAGATTTTATGTCCAAGTGACTTTTAGAGTCCCTTCTTTCCATCCCTATTGCCTCTGTCACCTGTCTTCAGGGCTACTATAATTACCTCATTGTTTCCAACTTACATCATCCTACACACAACTGTAAGGTTAATTTGCTAAGACCCTTCGGACACTTTCATTGGATTCCCCATTGCTTAATGAAAAGTTCAAACTTTTAAACATGATATTCAGATCCTTTATGCTCTGAACCCAAAATTCCTATACGGTCTTCATCTCCTTCTATTAATTGTCATGCAACCATCCCTTACAATCCAACTTACGACCACCTATTTCCTAAACAAGTCTTTTGAATCCCTACTCACAGAGCCTTGTCATGAAGCCCCCTTAACCCCAAAGGCCCTGGCTCCTCACTTTCTCTGTCATATTTCCAGTCCTCCGAAGTCCATCTCAAATGTCATCTCTTCCATAAACTTCTATCTACTTCCCTCCCAAACACATTTAAGTTTTCCTTCCTTCAATTTCCTCAGAACACTTTTATTATATCTGTCTCACACAGAAATGACTACCATACTACTTGATTATGAAGTCTAAAAGTCAAAGATGATCCCAAACTCATCTTTGTGCTTTAGACAATCTCTCAAGCACTGGAAATAATGTACATGTTTGAATAAGTATTTATAATCTATTCTCATTATCCGTGGCAGTGTGCTACAAAGTCCAGCAAATACTGCCTCGTTCTCCTTCAGCTGGAAATTGGTTGATGCGCAGACCTTCGAATGTCCAGGAAAATTCCCAGAGTATTTTTAGCGAATAACCAACTTGCTAATCCATGAATAATGAAAATGGACTATATTTAATTGGCAAATAAAGCAGTAGAAAATGAAGTGCTAGCTTTCACAATAATTCATTCCGGTGAAATTTTTCAAATGTGGTATCCATCTCTCTGAAAAATGTTGAAAAATATTGGAGAAGTGTTGCCTAGTCACGAAAAAGAACATCGTTTGCAAAAACATGCCCTGATATAGACAGGTTAACGGTACCTCAGAAACCATATTTTTAAAAAACATTTCTATTGCAAAATATAGCACACACATAAGGAAATAAAACATAAATGTGCAGTTTAACAAATAAGTGAAAAGTAAAACCCATGTCATCACTACCAGGTCAAGAAATAGAACATTACCAGGACCCCAGAAGCTGACCCCACACCCTGTAGTGTGTCCCATCCCTTCCTCTCTCCCCAAACACTTACTTTCCTGACTTTTGTGGTAACCACTTCCTGACTCTTCTTTATGGCTTTACCCATTATGTATACATCACTGAACAATACAGCATGGTTTTGCCTGTTTTTAAAACTTTATGAAGAGTGGAATCATTCTGTGTGTAGTCAAAAGAATTCGTCAAACATCATTAAACATTCAGGTCGTTGAGAATAGTTGTAATTCACTCATTTTCATTTCTGTGTAGTATTCCATTTTATGAATGCACCACAGTGTGTCCGTTCTATTATTGATGGACGTTTGGGCTGTCTCTAGTTTGGGGCTATAATAAACAGTGCTACTGAGAATATTCTTTCATGTGTAGCCTCATGCACTGTGCACACATTTCTCTAAGACATATTTCTCTAAGATACTTTTTGACCTGTCAGTATTGCTGAAAAGTGTTTTAAGCTGCCTTTTTAGTAGGTAATAATTTAAAATTTTCTAAGGTGTTCTGACTTCTATTCCATGTACTTATTACAAAGAGAGCATGCTATAAATATATCACGTTAACTGGGATTTATGAATAAATTAGTATATTTTAAATTATTACTGGAAGTTTCTGTGGTAGGTTGAGTGGTTCAGTGTTTGAATTGAGCACCAAACCAAACCCATTGCCATTATGTCGATTTCGACTCATAGCGACGTTATAGGACAGAGTAGAACTGCCCCATAGATTTTCCAAGGAACAGCTGGTGGATTTGAACCGCTGACCTTTTGGTTAGCAGCGGAGCTTTTAACGACCGTGCCACCAGGGCTCCGAAGTGAGCACAACCATATGCAATTTTTAATTGACCCCATCAGGTGACCATTTATATGTTCTGCACTTGTTTTATTGGACTACTTCTATCCCTCAGCATTATTTTCGTTCCAGAATTTCTATACACAGCCTTTTCATGGTCTATATTACATCGTTTTCCTTTTCCCTTCCTCTTTTTTTTTTTTTACTGTATGGTCCCTGGGTGGCTCAAATGGTTTGTTTGCACTGAACTACTAACTTAAAGGTTAATGGTTTGAACCCACCCAGCAGTGCCATGGGAGAAAATCCTGGTGGTCAGCTTCCATAAGGATTACAGTCAAGAAAACCCTATGGGTTTAGAACTATAGAGCAGTTCTACTCTGTAACAATTGGGGTTGCCATGGAATTGACTCAACAGCAATGAATTTTTTGTTTTGTTTTTCACCCTAGTCTCCTTCGGAACTCTTGTGGTGAAGTGGTTAAGACCTCAGATGCTAACCAAAAAGTTGGCAGTTCAAGTCCACCAACCGCTCCTTGGAAACCCTATGGAGCAGTTCTACTTTGTCCTATAGGCTCTCTATGAGTTGGAACCAACTCGACACGCCTAACAGCAATGACAACAGTCTCCTTTACTCTTTGTCCTTGGGGATTAGAAAATTCAGCAGATGTTCTGCTTCTTCCATAGCTTCTTACGAACTCTTTTCTATTAACTCCATAATATCAGCAATCACTCCCTGTAGAACCCTTCTGGTGTCTTTCAACCCTGTCTTCCCCTTGCACTGAGCCCCAGGCCCCGAGTAAGAGTTCTAGCTCGCCCCATGGCACCTCTCTCACTTGTTCTTTGTTCTTTCTGTAACACAAAATAAACCAGCCTTTAATAGTAATCTTAAGTAACTATGATTTTTGATATCTGATTTTGAAGATTTGACAAATGAAATGTTTTCCTTTAATCATGTTTTTTTCCTGTAGACCTAATAAATTGAGATTTGTTCCAACAGGCAACCTTCCAACATGGTCCCAACTGAAAATTTTTGGTAAGAGGAAAACTAAAATAGATTCTAATCCCAGATTCTTTGGACTTTACAGCTTTACACTGAAGCCTTTTAGTAAAGCTGTAGTAGCTCTTTCAAAAATTGCAAAAAAAAACCCAACCAAATGTGTGCTGCCTCTTCAGATGCTAATTTTTAGCTGGTCTTGCATCAGGCTTGGCCAAGAGCTACAAACAGTTCCAATCAACCAGCAAGAAAATCATGGTACCATGGGCAGAGCCATCAACTGTCTCTCCAGCAAACATTTTGGAGGAAACAGCTAGGTAGTGGGTATCCTGGAATTTGAGGCTTGAGGAAGCACATGCTGAATCTTCCCATAATTTTAAAATCCTATAAAAGTTCAATTATCATATATTGAATTTACTTTAAAATAAGGATACTTATTTTAAGATAAGCAGGCAAATTTTATCTAAGTGGCCATGTTACCTTGATAAAGCTAAGTTTTTTCTTTTTTTTAAGAGACTACTATGCAAGTTGAAATTATAAAAGAATAATCAACTCATCAAGCCATTCCTCTGCTGCTCAGCCTGAAGACGGCTTCGAACATTTGAGTTGATTATAGCTAATAACCTGCTATCTAATTTACCAGAATTGTAATACAGGGAACTACATAATGTGGTATATTGGGAACTGGGGTACTGATCTATTTTTATTCCCCTTTCTTTCTCCTACATGCAAGCTAAGCTCAGCATTGGCCAGAGAGAAGTAACAGTTCAGAAAGGACCACTGTTTAGAGCTGAAGGTTACCCTGTCAGCATTGGCTGCAATGTAACTGGCCACCAGGGCCCTTCTGAGCAGCACTTCCAGTGGTCTATTTACCTGCCGACAGCCCCAGAACAGGAAATCCAGATTGTTAGCACCAAGGATGACAGCTTCTCCTATGCACGGTATGCACAGCGAGTGCGAAGTCGGGAAATCTATGTGGAGAGGGTCCAGGGCAACTCAGTCTTGTTATACATCTCAAAGCTCCAGATGGAGGATGCCGGCGAGTATGAGTGTCACACACCCAACACTGATGGAAAATACTTTGGGAGTTACAGTGCGAAGGCTAATCTAACTGGTAAGCCATTTGCCCTTTTCTGCTAACCAGCCCCTGAGAAGCCATAGTCTCCACCATCACAATGTCTTGCAATGTGACACAACTTTATATTGTTCCATTTGCTTTGGCAAAAGAGCCCATATATCCCCGTGGGCATTTTAGAGATTTGTCATAAACAACTATCTCATATCATCTAAAACTATCATGTCATTTTCGCCAGTCATCTTTGCCATGAAATTTTAGATAATGTGTAGCTTTCCAACACCTTGTCCACAGCCATCCATAGTTTAATAATAACAACAGCATTAGACAAAGCTTTGAGAGTTCTCCCCACGTTATGGGTCTCTTCTTGAGGACTCAACATTGACTTGATAAGAGACCTGGTATTGATATCACAGGTGATAAGTCGTTAACTTGGAACTGTTTATTCTCAAACAACCATGCTCCAGCATATTTACCTCTGGGGAGAGGGCCATGGTCCTTGCAAGTGTCATTCTGTCCCTTTACTTGGAATAGCTATCACTCTTTGTAGCCTAGCAAACTCCTACATGTACTTCAGGACCCAGCTCAGATATTACCTCTTCTGTGGGACCTGTCCTGACTGCCTTGGGCAGTATTCCCACCTTTGTTCCCTTTTAGTGCTCCATTAATATCACTATTATTATCATTCACCCAGTTATGTGGTGACTATTTATACCTCTCTCCTGAGGACCCTGAGTTCCCTGAGAAGAGAAAGCTTATCTCAGTTGCTAGCATGGTAGTTAACACTGAGTAGATGCTCGATAAAAGTCCATTGACTGATTTGAAGTGTTGCTTTAACATAAACATAGGCTCTGCGATTTCACTGGAGGAAGAAGGAGAGAATGGTAGGGTAGTAGGATGGTTTCCAAACCTTTGGTAAGGATTGCATTTTGGCTATGAATAACAGGTTATAGCAGATTATTTCAGAACTTTATTTTATAAAGGGGCAGGTTAAGGCCCAGGAATATTAAGTGACTTGCACAAGTTCACATAGTCCAATAGGGACAGATTTAGGATCAGAATCTAGGTCTTCTAGCTCCTAGTACTTTTCAGTTTTAAGTACTCTGTGTCTGATTAACTAAATTGGTTACAATATATGCTAATGAAGCATAGTCAGGGTCAATATTTCAGTGAGCCATTAGCTTTGCTGAGTTCCATAGACTATAGGTAGATGCCAGTGTTTCAATTGGATAGGGAAAGCATATGGCTAATGGGAAACCAACTTAAAGTATATGCTTTACAGATGGTAGTTCAAGGCACCATCTTCACCTAAGGGGGCTAGTCTTCATATTAATACTGTACAGATCAGATTATCATCTTCCCTTTGTTTCTAGTTATTCCAGATACTCTCTCGGCCACCATGAGTTCTCAGACTCTGAATAAGGAAGAAGGTGAGCCGTTAGAACTTACCTGTGAGGTATTCAAAGCCACAGCTCAACATACCCACCTCTCTGTCACCTGGTATGTGATGCAGGAGGGAGAAAGAAGCCAAGACACCAAGATTATTTCCCTCTCCAGAGATTTCATGCTGATCCCTGGGCCCTCATACACAGAGAGATTTGCAGCAGGTGATGTGCGGCTCGACAAGCTTGGGGCCACTACCTTCAGACTGTCCATAGGGAGACTCCAGCCCTCAGATCAAGGCCAGCTGTTCTGCGAGGCAATGGAATGGATTCAGGACCCAGATGAAACCTGGACTTTTATTACTAAAAAGCAGACAGATCAAACAACATTGAGGGTCCAGCCTGAAGGTAATTATCATCTCAGGAAATTCATTAATACACTGATACTGTGTATTTACAGGATATCATTTAATTTTTTCTAATCTCCAAAATACTTGTCCAGGAAGTTTGAGTAAGTTTTGTTTTTGCCATGTTGGAAGTATAACTAAGAAGAAGGACCTTCAGTTTGGGCTCTGTCCATGAGAGGTTTTATATGGAATGTTGTTGTTGTTATTTGCCCTTGAGTGGATCCAACTCATGGCCACTCCAGGCACAATGGAATGAAACATTGCCTGGTCCTGTGCATCTTCATGATTGTTGGTATGCTTGAATCCTTTGTTGGGGCCACTGTGTATTTTGAATGCCTTCCAACCTAGAGGGTTCATCTTCCAGCATTCTATCAACAATCTTCTGTTGAGCTCCATAGGGTTTTCGTTGACTGATTTTCAGAAGTAGGTTGTCAGGCCTTTCCTTCTAGTATATCTTAGTCTAGAAGCTCTGCTGAAACCTGTCCATCATGGGTGACCCTGCTGGTATTTGAAATATCGGTGGCATAGCTTCCAGCATCATAGCAACACAAAAACTACCTCAGTACGACAAACTGATAGATGGGTGGTGGTTATATGGGATAAGATCTACTAAACGGTTAGATTGATTCCACAAGCCAGTCATGGATATGAGTGTTGTTACCATTTGGGCCAGGCTCTGTGTGAGTGTTTTATCCATTTGTCTAATAGCCACCCTGTGAGGCAATTAGTCAACTCCCCTACTACTTGAACTGAGGAGCTTGAGCCTCAGACATGCTAGATTCCCTGCCTAAGCTCACCCAGCTGGTGAGAGAAGGAGCTGACATTCAGAGCCCAAACTCTCTCTCTCCAAAGCCCACTCACCACAGAGACACTTGGGCCTCAAAAGAGCTCAAGTTTCTAGCATGAAGTCTTGTCTTTGTCCACACTGGTATTTCCTTCCACCTGACACCTTTTTCAACTTGGAATGGTATCATTATTCACAACTGATTGCCATTTTCATCAACACGAGCAGAAAGGCCTTGGCTGTGAATCCTGGTGCCTCTACCTAGGCGTTGGTTTAATAGGAAGGGTTTGGTAAAAGCATACATTTGACGGATCATGGACATTTTCTTTGTTTTTTAAGAGTATTCCATTCCATTAAAAATTGTCCTGTTTTGGCCTCAAGTAGCCAAGTTATACTCAGTGAATCCTATTTAGGCATGTTAATGTTCTTTTAAAAAATTTCTTAAGTTATGTTTTATGAGTTCAGATTTTGGTATTCAGGTAGTCCCTGACTTAAGACGTGTTTGAGTTAGAACAGACCACACCCACAACTGTTCTCTTTGTTCTTTTTTGTTCATCTTATCATTAGCGATACATACTACAGGCAATGTTTCAGCACATAATTTGCTGATGTTATCATTCTCAGATGTTCACTCACAGATGTTCAACGTTAACCATTTACAGTAAATCATTTTTAGTTTTGAAATGAAAACTAAAAAAAAAATGAGGTATTCAACTTACATCAGAACCGATTTACAATGGCGTCATGGGAACAGAAACTTATCGTAAGCAGGGAACTCCCTGTATATCATTTTGGTAAAAAAGCTCACCTGTAGTTTCAAGATTTTGAAGAAAACAGCATATGAACTCATAATGAGAGAAAAATCGATCACTTAGATAGTAAAAACAACCTATTTATATACAGAGGAAAAAAACCCCACATTTTTGGTGATTTCTTTTGCTTCTTAACTAATTGATTTTTCGTCATATCACCAGCCCAACAGACTTTGGGTCTTTGACTACCATAACATTATGAAAATGTATATACCTTGGCTTCCCAGAGAGGGCTCAAATATCATTTACTTTGAGTAACATTACACTGTTATCCCAAGAAAAATTCAAAGGTATCAATCCACAGTAGAGGCACCATTATTATCCAACTATTCGGATGGAAATACTTAGTACCCATTGATGGCCACCCTATGCCTGGTCTTTGACTTCATACTGTGAGGATATGTGCTTTTAACTTAGGAAAATTCTACTGAATATTCTCAGCCAAAAAAGTGTAAGAAATCTCAGTTTAAGCAATTCAACATAGCGCAAAGCATTTTACATATTTTTAAATTAAAAATTGTGTTATTACTATATACTTTACACGTACTTAACTATCTTTTACACATGTATTTTGCTTATTAGGGTTGCATTCAGGAAACAACATATGCTGTTCTTTCTGGGTAATTTAAGGAATAACCAGGGGCATTTTTGACTCTGCATGTGTTCTGGCTTACCTGCCCCATCCGAACTGAATTCCACTCCCACATGAAATGTGATCCCCTGTGGTATCCTTACAGGAGGTATCATTTCTTTCTGTTCCTGAAAGGACAGATGAAGTGGCCCCTCTAAATGTCTTCCTTGCTTTTTTTTTCCCCAGTGAGAAATTTTCAAGTCAACATGACAGCTGAAAGCACGTTTGCTGAAGGGAAACCTTTGGAACTGGTCTGCGTGGTGGTGGGCAGCAGCCGGGATCCCCAGCTTCAGGGCGTTTGGTTCTTCAATGATATTGAAATTGCCAGCGTTAATGCTGGTGGAGTACTGGGCCTGGAGAAAGGCTACAAAGAAAGAGCAAGTCAAGGACAGCTGCAAGTTTCAAAGTTAAGCTCCAAGGCTTTTTCTCTCAAGATCTTCTCTGCGGGCCCAGAGGATGAAGGCGCCTACAGATGTGAGGTGGCAGAGATGGCGAGAGCTCGGATGGGCACCTGGCAGGTGCTGCAGAAGAAGCAGTCACCAGACAGCCATGTGCACCTAAGGAAGCCCACAGGTATTTGAAGTTGGGACCAGACACGCCTTGGGCTGCTTTCAGATCCCCTCCTCTGTCAGTACAGAATGCCTTCCTGGACACAGTGGAGGCCTTCCTGAATTGTTGATCACGTTTGAGGTGAAGTGCAATAAAAGGAAAACACCCAAACTCACTGTCTGGAGGCCTGAGTCCTATTCCTGAGCCATTAACTGGCTGTGACCACAGACACATTCGAAATCTCAGTTTCCTTATCTGCAAAATGGTGGGCACACAATTAGATGGTCCCTAAGTCTCTTCCTGCTGTCTTAAATTCTTTGATTTTATATATTTGTTGTTCTAGTTTTTATACATTGGGTTTTCCTTAAAGCAGAAAACAACTGTATTAATGAAACTGTCTTCTTGTGTGTGTGTGTGTGTGTGTGTGTGTGGGTAGGTTAAGAGAAAGAGCTATACTTTGCCCCACTTCCTGGGGAATCAACACCTACATTACTCCTTTGAGACTGGGCTGGCATCTCTCAAATGCCTTTTGTTAAACCCCTATTGTCTTAACCTAATATGGGGAATGATATTTATTCGTAATTCTGCACCAAAGTATGACTCAGAGTAAGAAATTAAGAGGTAAGTGATAATGGGTAGACTCTTTTCTCTGTGTTTTGCCCTGATGCCTGTCCAAAATGGTTCTGAGCTTCGATAGGCACGGAAGTGGGAAAGCCCCTTGGCTCTTCTTTAGTTGATTAAGGTTGGTTGACCTTAAATACATTTGAATAATAGTGCTTTTTGTGTGGGCAGAAAACAAACCCACAACTAATAATTAGGATTCTCTGGGCTGGGTGTTAAGTTCAAAGTCTATAGAGATTTTTTTGCCCAAAAGCAAAAAAAAAAAAACTAAAAATAAAGAATTCCTTGTTGTGGCTGCTTACTGGAGGCATCTCTGAAGATCAGTTTCCCTTTCGTGTTGTTCTTCGTCACCCCATTTGCCAGGAACGAAGATATACATACAACTCTTGGCCTAGAGTGGCAGGCCAGGAAGTGTGTTGGCGTTAGATTTCACACTAAACATTTGGTTCAACTTTCTAGGATTCAGGAAAAACTGTGTGGGTGGGTTTATATATTTACACAGAGCTACATCTCTGCTTCATGCATTTCAATCTTTCCTGGAACATATCTGCAAACTTTCTTAAACACAGTATGTGGGAATTTGTGCCAAAGGGATCCAATGGTGTTTCTCATGGTGCACAGGTCATAAGCCTATCACTATCAACAATCAAAGCTCAAAATAGATCTTTGTGTAGGCTCAAGTCCAAACCACGTCTAATAAGTAAAAACAGGAAAAGTTGCTAGTAAATTTATAACAGATCCCATCTGGAATTCTGTTCTGAAAGTCAAACCATTACTTGAAGTACAAGCAGAGTTTTATCATTCCGTTATTCGATGAATATTTTAACAGAAGGTGGCACTCACTACCATTGTGAATGTGTAATTTACGCACACTTGGTAATTTTATTACTTCTTACCAAGAGGCAATAATGACCACAATGAACTGAAAAAACCTTATCTAAAAAAAAGAAAATAAGTTGAGACTAAACATAATGGTTATGTTAACATGGTGAGAATGAGTAGTAATTTTTCCTCTAACGTCTAAATTTCAGGTGTGTGAGTCTATTTTTAACTTTCTTTTTTAAAGTATAATCATGCCGTCACCATCTAAAAATCGGAAGCAGATTTTGCTAACTTTTTTAACCTATTTGTGGGCATTGAACTCCATTCTGCCTTTGTAACTTATATATGTATGAAACAGTGGGGTCCTGGTGGCTCAGTGATTAAGCATTTGGCTGCTAA
Organism: Loxodonta africana; assembly: GCF_030014295.1. Taxonomy (NCBI): domain Eukaryota; kingdom Metazoa; phylum Chordata; class Mammalia; order Proboscidea; family Elephantidae; genus Loxodonta; species Loxodonta africana. The sequence goes on along the minus strand of NC_087344.1, from coordinate 158,281,882 downwards.
CCAAAGCCTTGGCACTTCGAATCCACCAGCCACTCCTTGGAAACTCTAGGGCAGTTTTACTCTATCCTGGTCTACAGTGTTGCTATGAGTGGGAATCAACTTGATGGCCATGGGTTTGGGTTTTTCTGCAATAGGGAAGAACAACTGGCAAATTCATTTAGATTCCGCTTAGATTCCTAATGCCAGTTCTATTTTGTTTTTCTTTTTTGGTGTTGAACTGCCTCTGCTTTTGCTACTGCCTATCACGCAATACTAATGCCCATAGCTAGCCTTTACTGACTCCTTTCCTGATGCAAACCTAGCCAAGCCCTTTCCACCTGTCATTTGTTCAGTCCTCTCAACAATATAATAAAAACCAGACCAGTTACCAGAGAGCCGACTCCCACTCGTGGCGACCCCACGCGTGTCAGAGCAGAACTGTGCTCCACGGGGTTTCCAGCGGCTGAGTTTTGGGACATAGATCTCCAGGGCTTTCTTCTGAGGCACCTCTGGTGAACTTGAACGTCTGGCCTTTCAGTTAGCAGCCGAGTACATTAATAACCTTTTCATGGCCGTGGGACATACAGTTGCCCACCAACATTTCCTGCCTCTCAGGTTCATTGGAAGGTACTTTCCCACTAACAGTGGCTGGTGCTGCAAGGCAGGGGCCTTTATGACTAAGTGAAAAAACGGGCTTGTGCCACAAATTACTTTATCTACAGGGTGTTGCATGAGGTGTGTGCATTTTTGGTAGGAAAAATAGAAATTTTGAAAAAAATTGGGGGACACATATCTCCCAATGGATTTGAGGGGGTAGACTCGTGGGGGGTGGCAGATAGAATTAGTGGGACAATGTATGTCCCTTGGGACACTAAGAATAGGCTTATGGGAAGGAGCAAGAAAAAAAAAATCCATACTAGCTACCCAAAATTCAACAATACTCAGTGATTCAGCATACTTCCATTAATGAAAACACATGGTATCAACAAAAAATTCAAAGCAGAAAAAATGGGGTATTGAAAGGGTTTAAACCATTTATACCACCCTGGAACTCCTAAACAATGCAGTGAGTTGGGTTCTGTTATGATCTCCATTTCTACAGGAACAAAAACTGAGGCTCAGAGAGGTCAAATATTATTGCCCAAGATGTTTCTGACTCCAGAGGCCTTGGACTTACACGTGGTGCCTGGAATATATGAGCTCCTGCTTTATCTTTGCATTGCTCAAGAAGCATCCTCGCACAATAAGTGTTTGTTGAATGAACGTTCACATTTGTGCTTGCCTTGAATTTCCCACCTGGGAGCCAGACTTACATTTACAGTTTTACACTGTAGTGCAGACAATAAGAAGGATCTCCCCTCAACCAACAAGCAAATATAGATATATATATGGAGCCCTGGTGGCAAAGTGGTTAAGAGCTCAGGCTGCTAACCGAAAGGTCAGCAGTTTGAATCCAACAGCCCTCCTTGGAAACCCTATGGGGCAGTTCTACTCTGTTCTATAGGGTCGCTATGAGTCAGAATCGACTCGATGACAACGGGTTTTGGAGCCCTGGTAGTGTAGTGGTTAAGAGCTTGGCTGTTAACCAAAAGGTCGGCAGTTCAGCTCCACCAGCCACTCCTTGGAAACCCTATGGGACAGTTCTACTCTGTCCCATGGTATCGCTATGAGTCAGAACCGACTCGATGGCACCTAACAACAACATATGTATATATGTATATATCTATCCAAGTAACTGTTTTTCATAATAGTATTGTGAACAGAGACCTAATAAACAAAGTTCCTCCCCTGTTCTAAATACATACTAATTAGGATTGACTGGGGAAGGGCAAGGAGGAAGAGGAAGTTCATTATGAATTGCGAAAATCTGACTTCTAAAGAACTAAAAATTTAAGTAAATTTTTAGTTATTTCCAAGTTCGTACGCCCACCCTAATGAATCTGACAAAATATTACCAAATGTTTTCCCAACTACATGTTCTTAGGGGTTGATTTTACAAATAGCTAAAAATAACTACAAACTACAAATTAAGTATAATTTGGCTCTTCTGATCTTGTTTTCTGCTGTCTTGTTTTCACTATTTAAGCGTTGAACGAATCGTTTTTTCTGGGGGTGGTGCATAGGTAAATGGCTTGATCTGGTTTGTCACCAACTAGTCAAGTCCTAATTAGTGAGATTTCACTGTATTTTAGAAAAAAATTTTTCATTTACTTGCAACTTTTTTCTTCTCACATCTGTAATCCGCAGCAAGGAGTGTGGGCGTATCTACCAAGAACCAGCAGCAGACAGTGTGGGAAGGAGAGGCGCTAACCCTCCTCTGCAAGGCAGATGGAGCTGAAAGTCCTCTGTCGGTGAGCTGGTGGCACTTCCCAGTGGACCAGACACAGCCAGAGCTCGTGGCTGGCCTGGGGCAGGATGGCACCATGCAGTTGGGTCCCTCCTATGGGGGACCCAGTAACCATGGCAACATAAGGCTGGAGAAGGTAGACTGGGCTACCTTCCAGCTGGACATCACCTCCACTGCCGTCACTGACAGTGGGATTTACGAGTGCAGAGTGTCTGAGAGGACCCGGAGTCAGGCCAGAGATCTGAGCTGGTCTCAGAAGATTTTGATCACTGTAAAATCTCTGGGTAAGTGTCGAAGAAATCCTTTTCTGAACTTGTACACCCGTCATCTCATTTTGCAGTGGGACTCTGATGTGGTTGTGTGTCATCCTGATTTCCCCAGTGGTATGTGTGCCCCAGGACACAAAGCATAGTCTCTGGCAACCATGTCTGCCAATTAATCTCCAAAGTTTATTCATCTTTAGAAAGCTCGTCTTTAGAATACAACTTGTACATTGTTGTTCAAGGCTGAAAACAAAATCCTTTGAACTGAAGTCCATTTATAGAAGGGATATGCCAGGTAGATTTGGTCGCTGAACCTTCCCCGTTCCGGCTTTTGACAGCTGCAGCGCTGGGATTGCAGAATCTCTTCTAGCATAGGCAAGAAAATCTGATCCTGAAGCCAGGGGTGGGCGTGAGGGAAGGAGGCCAGACCGTTGGGGCTGGGAAGTGCTCCGCCTACTCAGCAACAGCTGTCCAAGCAGCAGACTGCAGAAACACTGCCTATTTGTTGTCGCTGCTGAGAACAGTCTTGAGAGAGGGTCAGCTTTGGAAAACTGAGGTCAGAATTCGGGACAGGCTGTACTGTGAATCAACTTCTACCCCAAAATAAATGAAAATCCAAATGTACGAATGCATGGTTCACTGTGAAGAGGTTGTGAGTATGAAAACTCAAAAATACTGTACTTCATTTGGTAAATAGATTAGAAATTGTGTTTTGTATTTCTGCCTGCAGAATCAAGTTTACAAGTGACTCTGATGAGCCGTCAACCGCAAGTGAAATTAGCTGACACCTTTGACCTGTCCTGCATAGTGAGCGCTAATTACTCTGATCTCAAGGTACCACTCACCTTGACGTGGCAGTTTCAGCCGGCTGGGTCTCAAGACTTTCATCAGCTTATTCGAATCACCCATAATGGTGCCATTGAATGGGGGAACTTCCTATCCCAGTTTCAAAAGAAGACGAAGGTTTCACAGTCTCTGTTTCGTTCTCAACTACTCATCCATGATGCCACAGAGGAAGAGGCAGGCATGTACCAGTGTAAAGTAGAAGTTTATGACAGAAATTCCCTGCGCACGAACAGCCCTCCGAAGGCTACTGCTGTCTCTCATCCATTGAGAATAGCCATCACTTTACCAAGTAAGCTCCACTTGAAATCAATCCCTACTTTTTGTTGTGGTTGTTGCACCCTCTGGGTGGTGCAGACACTTAAAGCACTCGGCTGTTAGGCAAAAGGGTGGAGGTTCAAGTCCACCTACAGGCACCTTGGAAGAAAGACCTGGCAATCTACTTCCAAAAAAAAACCATTGAAAGCCCTATGGAGCACATAGTTTTACTCTGACAGACATGGGATTACCATGAGTCGAAATCAATTCAATGACAACTGGGTCTTTTTGGTTAACATCCTTCACTTTGGGGTAAGTTATAGAAATAAAACATAAAATACCTTCTCCCCATGTTTGTACTATGTAAGTAAGCACCATATGATGAGTGGTGGCCTGGCTCACAAACAACAAATCTATCTTGGAAGAAGTATAGCCAGAAAGCTCCTTAGAAGCGAGGATAGTGAGACTTTGACTTTGTCTCATGTATTTTGAACATGTTATCAGGAAGGACCAGTCCCTGGAGAAGGACATTATGCTTGGTAAAGTAGCAGGTCAGCAAAAACAGGAAGGCGCTCAATGAGATGGGTTGACACAGTGACTGCACCAATGGGCTCAAACATAGCAACAATTGTGAGGATGGTGCAGTACTGGGCACAGTTTTGTTCTGTTGTATATAAGGTTGCTATGAGTTGGAACCAACTCAACGGCACCTAACAACAACAACAACATCCTGGCTAACATTAAGTTAAAACACATGGGATGGCCATGTTGCTGAGTGCTGCCATGTCAATTTCAACTCATAGCTGCCCCACGGGGTTTTCTTCATTGTGATCTTTATGAAAGATGATCACCAGGACTTTCCCCAGCACGGCCTCTGGATGGGTTCAAACCACCAACCTTTTGGTTAGCAGCCGAGCGCTTGACTGCACCATAACTGTCTTAGTCATCTAGTGCTGCTATAACAGAAATACCACAAGTGGATGGCTTCAACAAAGAGAAATTTATTCTCTCACAGTCTAGTAGGCTACAAGTCCAAATACAGGGCATTGGCTCCAGGGGAGAGCTTTCTCTTCTAGGCTCTTGAGAAAGATCCTTGTCATCAATCTTCCCCTTGCTGACGAGCTTCTCAGCACGGAGACCCCAGGTCCAAAGGACGCGTACTCCTGCTCTTCATTCTTGGTGATATGAGGTCCCCCTAGCTCTCTGCTTGCTTCTCTCTTTTATATCTCAAAGAGATTGGCTTAAGACACTATCTAATCTTGTATATCTCATCAATATAACTGCCACTAATCCATCTCATTTCACCACAGTGATAGGATTTACAACATATAGGAAAATCACATAAAATGGTGGAGAATTACACAATACTGGGACACATGGCCCAGCTAAGTTGACAGATATTTTTGGGGGACACAATTCAATCCATGAGAACAACCATACTGGTTTTTAAAATATTTGAATACTTCCACACTGGTTAGTAATAACTGTTGCTCTGTGTCCCTTTCCTGTCTTCCCGTAAGTCCCCACAACCCAGCAACTAAAGTGTAATAGGTGGCACAGCAGGTGGTCTCTGGGACCCAGTTACAGTGGTAAGACATCCATTCTGATTGGCCATGGCCCATGCCTTACCAGTTATTAAACATTTGGAATGGTTCCCTTAGTGGTATGGATAATGTAAATGTCATTAGAACGCATTGTCTACTTATTTTTAATGTGTTAAAATGTACAAGAGTCAGAGAATTCACGATTGTAGTCAAAATGTAATCTACCTCTCAGTTGGTAAGAGATTAAAAGTAACACCACAACCTGACCAAACTTGTAATGTGTCTTTTTTTTCCCTCTCTCTTATAAGTTATTTTCTCTTAGGACAAGTAGAGTTTTCAAGGGATTTTGAAGTTATTTAGATCTACTAAGTACTTGAGAGTAGCATGGCTTTGTACAAGTTACTTAATTTCTCCAAGCCTTAGCTACCTCACATCTAAATTGCTAATGTGCAGTTTAAAGGCAGCCACATGTAGAATGTGCCTAGTACAGTGCCTGACACTGAGCAGGTGCATGAATATGGCACCATCATTATTCTCTCTGCTGCTGAACAATATTTTTGGGAACAGTAATGATCTCCTTGCTGATTAATGCCTTAACTTACTTCTCCTTTCTGTGGCATTATGCAATTGTTGACCCAATCCTTTCTTCCTGAAACTGCTTTTTCCCTTGGTCCCCATGACACAAGATTTTCTTTCTAACAATCTAATTGCTCCTTCTCATTCTCTTTTACAGAACTCTCCTTCTCCACTGATTCATTCTTCAAAGAAAACCGCTCCTTTGGATTTCATCCTCATCTTGTTCCCTTCTTGTTCTATCTCATATAATTTATATGCTAACAATTCCTAAATCCATTATCTCACAAAGACTTCTCTTCTGAAGTCCAGACTGATATATCCAACTGTTTCTGAGATATGTCTACAGACAACATGTCAAAACACAGACTCATCATTATGATCTGTGCAAAACTACTCCTCCTCCATTATGCCCTCTATGTTCCCATCATCCACCGGTGACCCAAGTTGGAAACCTGAGTCATGTACAACTCCTCCTTGTCTCTCAGCCTCCATGTCCACCTCATGCCCAAATTCCCACAGCATGGTATGCAAGGTCTTTTAAAATCTAGCACCTTTATGTCTTTCTACGGTATCATCTCTTCCACTTTCTGTCTTGAATTTGAGCTCTGGTCACACTGAGCTACTTGCAGTTCCTCAAACCCATGTTCTCTCTCACTTGCAAAGTCTTTGTTGTTTTTTCACCCAGGAATTTCTTAATCTCTTCTTTATCAGACTAATTCCTGTTAACCTTTAAGACTTAGCTCAGAGTTACCTCTTCCCAGAAGTCTCCCCTCACTTCCATATTTGGGTTATGTGCTCTGATAGCCACTTCTGCATACCTCTGTCCCACATGGGTGACTCTGTGCTGTCATCTCTAACATTTGTCCCTCTACTTGTCTCTCCCTCTTTTCTGTGAGCCTGTTGAGGGGAGGTATCCACAGAGCCTGGGGTAGTCTGCTCCATAGCATAGTAGGCGCTTAGTAATTGTCTGCTGAACGAAGAGTAAAGGGACCTACTGACATCATCAATACGCAGTTACAAAAATAGACCACTGATGTAAGCAAGAAGTTAGAATAAGATTTAGAAGCAAGTTTTATCACTCATCTTTCTGACAAAGCAGATGTTCCCACCACTGAGTAGTTACAAAGAGACATACACTCTTAATAGCCCACATACAACTTCCTTTTGCTTACCCATGTTTAAAGGCAGATATGACTAGACTTCAGCAAACTGTGAATCCAGAAATACTCTGGATGGTGAATAGACAGACCAAGCATTGATAGGGCCGCTGTCTCCCAATTTGAATCAGGAAATACTATAGAATGTCTGTGCTTAAATACTAAGGGATTATCATGTAGCAAAGGGACTGGGCTTTTCTGTATGCCCCTCCTCACATGCGCAAAGAGTAGAACTAAAACCAATGGATGGAAGTTATGGAAAGATCAAATTCAACTTGATATGAGAAAGAATTCTCTAGTGGCAGAACTGTCCAAAGATGGGATGGGCTGCTTGGTCAGACAGTGAGTTCCTCAAAGGCTGAATGAGAAGTTAGTGGGGCTGCTGTAGAGGGAATTTGTATATATGATAGATTTGGGAGGTATTATTCTATTTGACCTCTAATGTTTCTTCTACCTTAAAATTTTATTTTCTAGCAAGTAACAAGCATAACTGTTTCCATTCTTTCCATTCAGCGAGCAAGCTAAGAGTGAATCTAAGCAGTCAAGTCCAGGAGCTGTTCATCAACTCCAACGCTGAGATAGAATGTAGCATCTTGTCCCTGTCCACAGGAAACCTTCACTTAGCTATTATTTGGTACTTTTGCCCCATTTCCTCTAATGAATCCTGGCTGAAGATCCTGGAAATGAACCAAACCAATGTCGTAAAATACGGGGATGAATTTCATACCCCAAAGAGAAAACAAAAATTTCACACCGAGAAAGTTTCCCAGGGCTTGTTTCAGCTGCACATTCTGAATGTGGATGATGGAGACCAGGGCAGATATCACTGCACTGTGGAGGAATGGCTCTTGTTGACGAACGGCACTTGGCACAAGCTTGGAGGAGAGAAGTCAGGACCAACGGAATTGAAACTCAAGCCCACAGGTAAATATTATAAATGAATTCTCCCACATCTTTCTGCAGGATTGCCATCTTCTTGAACATCTGTTCAATGGAGTGATTATGTGGTGGTAAAAATATGACCTAGAGTCATAGGAATAGTGTCCACCTAAGCAATGACTGCAGGACCTGATAGCCTACCAGATATGAGGAGGTCACTTAAGGCGAATCAGTCTGAGGTTTGGGGGAACTTGGATGGAAACAAGGTCCCTCTGATTGATTTGCCTATCAGCCTTGGCAGCCTAGTCTCTGTAGTTACCCAGGGTATCGTATCTCCAGATCTCTATAATAACAAGCTGAGTCATTCCAGTGGGGCTGTACTGTAATTTGGCAGAGAAAGAGTAATAATGAAGCATATTTCTCCCACTGTGAACAGAAACTGTACAACCCTATAGGGATGTGTAGAGAAATTGCTTTTCAACATTTGGCTGCCTAAACATAAGGCAAATAAGAGTAGTTAACTGTTGGAATGGCTTACTGAGGGAGTCTCCCTTTCCTCAAGAGATCTTTAAAAATGTAATAGAAGTTCCACCCATTTGCGTTGAATGTGGGCAGGGTTGATAAGTCCTCTCAGCTTAGTCGAGTCACCCCCGATGTTGATTAAAATTAAATAAATGTCACAGCGAAGTTTCAGGAACTGGCCAAGATCCAACAGTACAATGCAAATAAGTTGGTCTGGTTTAGTACTTAAAATTCTATTTTCAAGGTAACATCAAAAACAAGATTATAATTGAACATTACTATCTATAGGGTCGCTATGAGTCGGAATCAACTCAAGGGCAATGGGTTTGCTTTTTAGGTTTATATATTAAAAAAAAAAAAAAAAGCACCAAGAATACAAACGTATATAAAGCACAGTCCCTGCCCTTAAAGAGCTCACAGTCTGTTGGGAGCAGCAGATGCAAAACAAGGAACTCAGGCTAAGGCTCTCTTTCTGCCCCTCTGGGCCCCTTCTCCATGTTCTTCAGGCCCCCTCTTCCTCTTCCTACTAAATGTGGGTGTTTCAAGGGGATAGATTCTGGGCCTATTTTTCTTCTTGTTTTCTGCTTTCCCCAGAACTTCTTAAACACTGCCCTGGTTTTTACTACCTCCTTCAAGATGCAACTCTTAAGTTTTCATGGTTATCCCCAGTCTCCCGAGCACCAGGCCTTTATATCCAACTGTCTACTGTCCCATTTCCATTTGGATGCTCCAGCGACCCTCAAACTCAGCACGTCCCAAATTGCACGTATCATCTCTGCCATGCCACATGACTTATTCATACCTCCGTATTCTCCATCTGTGTGACTAGCTTTTAATGTGATCCCCTACTTGTCCAAGACAAAATCTTGGCAGTATATGCATAACCCTTTTAGGGGGGCAGCCACTTCTTAGCTCAAGCCAGTGCTTCCCATGTAGAAATGTGAGCTCAGTGCTGTAAGCTCGTTTAGTATATCAAGAGATACATAGAATCCTTTTTGGTATTATCATCCAGTTTGAGAACATTTGCAACAAATTCTAATTCTTTTAAAATACCAAGTGAGTCAAGCCAAAGATATCTGTGGTTGCACAACCTGATGAAAGTAATTAATGTCGCTGGTTCGTACATGTAAAGTGTTGGCACGGCAATCATTTTGTTACATATATTTTTACCACAATTTTTTTAAAAAGTTATGAGTGGGCTGTGTTTGGCTCTGACTTAGGAATGAGTTAAGGAAGAGGTCCCAAAGAGGTACTGAGAAGAACTGGTTAGATTATAGGAAAGAAATTTTCTCTGAGGTCAAAAGAGGAGAGAATTTCAAGAAGAAAATGGATGTCAGTGATGAAAACCACAGAGAGGACAAATTAGACTGAAGGGTCCCTTGGGGTGGGAAATTGCTGGGGAACTTTGCCAGAGTATAGAGAGGGGCTTGAAAGCTGGATTGCCATAAAGCAGGGAGTAATTTGAGGTGAGGAAACCCAGGCAGTGTCATATAAACTAATATTTCACATGCTTCACTATGAAGGGAAGGAGAGAGTAAAGATGGTAACTAAAAAAGAACCCAGGATTAGAGAACGTTGTTCTTTTAAACATAGCTTAATAAATGGGTTTGTAATGGAGTTGAAAAGAACAATTAACACACACTGTAATTTCTTTATTTTGTTTATAACTACTCTGGCCTTCCTTCCAAGTCCTCACCTGCTGATTAGCAGGGAAACAACAACAACAACAAAGTAAATATCGGAATCTGTTTAGAAATTTGTCTGATCCAGTAACTAAATAGTTCCCTTACGTGGTATTCAAACACTTGTATAAAAATATTTAGTCTCCCACATAGCATCCTCTGTCCCTGTGTCTATACCTAGATGACATCTGGGTATATGGGAGGAGGCTGATTTGCTAAGAATGAGGAACAGGGGTAGAATAAACAACTTCAGGGAAAGGCTGAAAGTTTGAGTAGTCCCTTGGAAAGTAGGAGATGGGGGTGGCCAGGGAGAAGTGAAAATAGCAGGGCAGAGGATCCATCTAAATCTGGGTTGGAGCTCTGGTGGCATAGTGGTTAAGAGCTTGGCTACTAACCAAAAAGCTGGCAGTTCAAATTCACCAGCTGCTCCTTGGAAACCCTATGGGACAGTTCTACTCTGTTCTATAGGGTCAGTTATGAGTCAGAATCGACTCGACCACAAAGGGTTTGGTTTGGGTTTTTCAATGGCTGGGCACCACAGGTAAGAGGTAGGGTTAAAGAAGACAAGAGGCCAGATTGATTCACAGCAGAGAATTTTGGGGGCAAATATGAAAGAAAGCCAAGGGATCAAGGAAAAGTGTTAAAGATAAAGGACTTGATATCCAAAGAGCATAAGATAGGATCTCCCCAAAGAGAACTAGTAGATTTTTTAGAGGTATCCAGTCTGAAAGACTGGTCCTTCTCTAACTTACTGCCATCTTATTTCCTAGGAAGTAAGGTGCGAGTCTCCAAAGTGGGCTGGACAGAAAATGCTACTGAGCACAGGGAGGTAGCCATCCGCTGCAGCCTGGAGAGTTCAGGCAGCTCGGCCTCCCTCTTCTCAGTCATGTGGTACTGGTACGGAGAAAATTCTGAGAGTAAAATGCTGGTGCATCTGCAGCATGATGGCTTGCTGGAGTATGGTGAAGAGGGGCTCAGTAAGCACCTGCACTGTTACCGGTCCTCCCCTACGGACTTTGTCCTAAAGCTCCACCGGGTGGAGATGAAAGATGCTGGAACGTACTGGTGCAAGGTGGCAGAATGGCAGCTACATGGAAACCCAAGCAAGTGGGTCAGTCAAGCGTCGGATGAGTCACAGCCCATGGTGCTCAAGGTGCTGCGTTCAGGTAACTAGGGGCTAACCTGCCACCTGGCTCACTGGTCAGGAGACCCTTCGGCTCCCCTCATATGCTTTCCCTCTTAGCTATCTTCTAATCCTTCTGCAGGTTGAAGACAATTTCAAGACTCTCTAAGGAAGATGACTTTGCCATTGCTCTCAATAGTATCTCATTTGAATATTACATGAGGTTTTGGCATAGCTATTTCAATGTCAGGGTCATCTGGTTTGCTCCCGCCCTCTCCTTCCAAAGAAAAAAGCTGTCAACGTTGTATCCTTTCAGTTAACCAAATAATGTGTGAAGCAGACATCCTTATTTCTTGGCTGACCCTCTATTCTCAGAATGCTGACCTGAGGTGGGAGTTTGAATGAGGGATAAAGAGACTGCTGGGGCTACTTTACATTTTGATCTGATTGAACCAAAATCAGCTACATCTAAATGCTCCCTGAGTCCAAAAACCTTTTTCAATGAATAAGCGTCAAGCTCCTTGTCTCTGTATGTGCTAAACAAATTCCCAGGACTTTTGATGGTGATGATCATTTAGTGTACCTCCTGATTGCACCTTGAAAGGCATCAAGGAAGGAAGTGTTTCCAGATAGGACTTGTTAATAGACTTCCATTAGGAAGACAGCTACTTGTAGATCATTGGCCACAGGGTGATCCTTCTCTATATGGAAAGGTCATACTATTCGGCTGAGTGCACAACTTCAGGGGGACGTGGTACAGGAGGCTGTGAAGGAGGAGAAGGCACCCTTCCAGCCTAGCACAGTGCCAGGCATGTAATAGGCACTTATTAAGTATTTGTTAATGAAAGCAAAAATTGTTCCAGCCAAACCAGCTAAATTTTCCCTGGTGATCAATGAGTTGGTAGATGTCATAGCCAGATCATTCTCTTGGCCACTTACTTCTGGTGGGATTTAAGGAGAAGGTGAGAGATGAACTCTAAACTCAGACTTACTGTGGGAAATGACCTTTGGAGGTTCTGAGGGTACAAAAATGTATATGACAGAGTCTGCTCTATAGAGCTTAGAGTCCGGAGGGGGAGGTCAAGTCCAGTGTGATGTGGTGTTGGAAATGATTGATAAAGGTAACATAAGACACTGGCTAGCTTTAGTGAGACTCCTTAGGAAGGAAGAAAAGAGTACTGTCAAGAACTTATGGCAACTTGTCAGCTGTAGGGACAGCTTCATCTCAGGCCCAGCAATGCTTCTAGAGTGGAAGTCAAAGTTATCTGATTTGATCCCTGAGGCTTCATTGTCCTTTTCCCATGTCCATTCTTCAGCCTCCCAAGTGTCCAGGCGGAATATGTTTTTCCTCTATCAACCTTTCTTCCATTCCAACAATCATAGGAAGTCTCACACCCCTGAGCACATTCCACACGTTTTCCCACAGGAACTCATAGGCTCTGAATTGGCAGCTTTTGCAGTAGAGTAAATGGATAATAACTGTAAAAAGTATATATTCTGTATCTAAAAAGCACATCTCTGAGGCAGATGGGATACTTTGCAGCATATATATACTGTTCATCCTTATAGGATCCTTGTAAAACAGGTCAAAGATTTTAAAAAGTTGAACTCCAGAAAGAAACATTCAAAATGGAGGGTCTTTGTATTCTTCAGAATTGGAGAAGCTCATAAGCCCTGTGTTATGACCTAAGGTTGACAAATGGAGGTTTTTATTGTAACTAAAGTCAAGAATTCCCAAGTAAAGGCCTGCAGTATAGCATCTGGGTTCCCCAAACTTACTGTTCCTTTCTGGTAGTTTGGGAGGCAGTATGGAATGAAGAAAAATCCTAGGGTTTAGAGTCACACAAGCCTAGGCTCAAATTGTACCACCAACCTTGGTGGTGTAGTGGTTAAGAGCTACAGCTGCTAACCAAAAGGTTGGCAGTTCGAATCCACCAGGTGCTCTTTGGGAACAATATGGGGCAGTTCTACTCTGCTCTATAGGGTTGCTATGAGTAGGAATTGACTTAATGGCAACAGATTTATTTTTGTTTTTAACTAGCTATGAAATCATACCCTGGTTACTTAATCATAATACAAGTGCATACAATGTATCTACCAAAGCATAGTTCTTGACACATTTAAGTGTTCAACAAATGCTAACTCCTTTTCCCCTTATGCCTCCAACCGTGCTACATACACAGATACACGTATTCATCTAGGTAGCAAAGTGTTTTAACTTATTCAACAAATGACTTTTTTTTAGGTTCTGGGAATACGAAAATGCATATGGCAGAGTCTGTTCCCACAGAGCTCTGAGGCTGGAGGAGAAAGTCAACTCCAAAGCCATACATGCCATGAAAGAAGTAGTCCCAGGATGCTATGGGAACAACAAGGCAGAGCTAGTGTGAAGGGCAAGGTGGACAGGAGGTCTGAGAAGGTTCCCCAGAGGATGGGGCCTGTGAAAAGCAAGAAGTGTACTTTAGGAAAAGGAAAACCAAGCAGGACGACAGTAAGAAGTGAAACTTCGTGGTATATTCGGGGAACATCCAGTAGTTGGAAATGGCAGAAGCTGTGATCTGTGTGGTACAGTAGGAAGAGATGAGGTTAGTGAGGTGGGGAGGCTGTCTTGTGGCTTGTGTGCAAAGCTAAGGAAGGTGAACTTTAGCAGGAAAGTTATCAGGCTGCAAAAAACAAAGCAGGGAAGTGACATCCTCACATTTGCATTTTAGAAGGCTCCCACTGAGAGCAGTATTAAAGGTTTGTTGAAGGGAAGCCAGACCTGGGTGTGAAATTGATTGGGGGATCCAAATGAGACAAGATAAAATGTTGAATTAAGACAGCACCAGTGAGGGCTGAGAGAAGACTCAATTAAAAAAATCATACCATCGAATAGATCTTGATTCATAATGACCTACAGGACAGAGTAGAGCTGCTCCACAGGGTTTCCAAGGCTGTAATCCATGAAAGCAGACTGCCACATATTTCTCCAGTGGAGCAGCTGGTGGTTTCGAACTGCTGGCCTTTCGGTTAGCACCCAAACACTTAACCACTGCATCACCAGAGCTCCAGAGAGAAGAACAGGCACTAGATATTGGGAGGTGTAATCAATAGGATTTAGAGACTGTTTTTTTTTAGATGTATATGATGGAGAGTGAATGAACAAAGGAGAGAATCAAGGCTGGCTATCTAGTTTCAGGCTTAGGTGGGAAGTGAGATCATTTACCAAGCAAGGGAATGGAGAAGAAAGGCTTGGAGGGGAGATTAGTTAAATTTTGAATAAGTTGGGCTGGAAGTTGAGCTTGGGATGCCTGTCAGTTAACCAGAGGTATCTTTCCAGTAGACATCTGGATTTCCAAATGGTATATATCTGCCCCAGGGTTGTAGACTAGGAGTCATCAACATATAGCCAATAATTCAAAAGAGGTCATCCAGGAAATGTAGACTGAGAGGAACAGAGGCCCGAGGATGGACCCTGAGATACATTGCTATTTATCAGGAGAGTGGACAAGAAGAGCCTGGGCGGGAAACTGCAAAGAGTGGCCGAGAGGTAGTCAGAGAACCAGGGTTTGGTGGTATGGCAGAAACCAAAGACAGAGAGAGTATCAATAGTGAAGGGAGAATCAAAGACTCAAATATTGCAAAGCGGTCAAAGACGACAAGAACGAGAAAGTATTCGTTGGTTTGACAATTAGGGCAATTACAGGAATGCAATGAGAGAAGTCATATTGCAGTGGGTTGAGGAGTGAGAAAGTGATCATATCAAATATAGACTACTCTTTCAAGAGCTTCGATGTAAAGGGAAAGAGGAGAATAACTAGATGGCAGGAGGTATCAGGGAAGGTGCTTTGGTTTTGCCTTGTTCTATTTTGGTTTCAAGATGGTAGGGACTTTGAGCACATTCACATGGCAGAGGGGGAAAGAGCCATTGGAGAGGAAGAAGATGAAGTGCAGATGAGAACAGATATGACTGATAGACCAATATTTTGCCAGGAATGTGCTACCCCTTACTGGAATGCTCATCAATGCCATCTTTAACCGGTTAATACCTACAAATCCTTCACCTACCAACTTAACTGCTACTTCCTCAGTGACTGACCTTATTCCCTTAGTCATCACACCTACAATAACCTGTTTAACACTGATCACCACTGCTAGTCTAGACACTCTGAGAAGGCCAAGACTATGAGTGTCTTGTTCCCAGCGCTCGCATAGGGCCTGGCACACAGAAGATGCTCAAATATTTATTGAATTGCAGTGTAATTACATTCCCAGTGAGTAGCCGTTCTATATATTGACAAAAGCCAGTTGAAATATACAACAATTCTCACTTCTCAAATGGTTTTCCACCATGTCTATTTGGCTATCTCAGGTTGGGTTAATATTAGGACCACATAACAGTACTGAGGAGCACATGGTTCGTGTGAAGGCAGAAAAGTTAAGAGGCATTTCCTTGGGGGGAGGGGGGATTGGACCTTGCATTTCCTTCTCCATCTTACTTCCTTACCAATGTCTAAGCCAGAGCAGTGGCTACAGCTGCCTGAGTCTTTTTACCTCACTCTCAGACCCCCAATAATTCTCTATGAGTAATTAATAGGCCAGCTTATAAGGCTATAGGGTCACTATGGGTCGGAATTGACTCGACGGGTTTTTTTGTTTGTATAAGGCTTTCTGGTGACTGGATTAGTTATAGTAGTGTGGTATTCGTTACAATAGCCCAGTATTATCTGGGTAAGGATCTACTTAGAAAGTGGGTCATTAAAGGAGATGTGTGCCCCTACCACCCTGAAGTTTCTGGAGAGACCATGCTATTCATTGACGCCTCCTCAGTGCCTCAAACGAGGCATGGCATAAAAAAAAAAAAAAAAAAAAAGCACTCAACAAATATTTGATGAAAGAATGAGCAATGAGGTACACGTTTTTTGGGATGCACTTTTATCGGGCCGCCTGATCCTACTTCATCTTTTGGCAGGAGACAACTCTCCCACACGGCCATGTGTGGCATAGGTCGGTTGCCCAAATTTTGCATTTGGCAGGGGCTGGTGGGTAGCCTCCTTGTTATCCTGTACCTCTCTTCTGAAGTCTGCTGCTTATAAATATTTCCAAGGTAATATAATAATAAACGAGTGCTCCTCAAGATGTGTTTGGCTGTGAGTGGAAGCAAGTTATAAACCAAACCTCTTGATAAAGTGTTCTCATTACATTTTTGGCTCTATTTTGCAGGCCTTGTACTTTGAGCATTGGGCGCCTACTTGGATTGAATCAAAATGCCAAACTGTAATAGTTTTGAATGTCACTGATTCTAATCCAGATTTGGGTGAGAGGCAGATGGAGGGAAATGGCGATCGTGAGATCCAGAGCAAACACTGCCCTCCCAAGAGGGGTCATTTAGAAGCACTGGAGCTGACAGTTTGTGAGTTGTTGGCCAAATCAGCACTGTGAAGAGTGCATTTTGCCTTCCTTTGATAGCAGAGTGCTCTAGAGTGGAGCAGCCTCCCCCGCATTAAGATCATCAAGCTCTCTGGCAGTCCCTTCATGGGAAGGTTAGAGTCTCAGAGGCACAAAAGCTAAGCACTAGATTTCTTTCCACCGCCTATGTGCTGCTGTCATCTCCCCATCATCACACTACCATTCTACAAACTGTGAAATCTGGGTGCCATAGACTCTCACTTCATATTCCTCTGTCTCCCATGACTGGAAAATGATGCCAGAACCTTCTCATTTGACTAATTACTTAGCTGGCTGAAGGTCACCCAGTACTTGGTACAGAGCGATCAGAAATCTAGAGACTTGGTCTGTGAAGAAGATGGCCAAACCTGTGACCCCTGCATGAGGAATCAACAGCTTCTGACTCTGTTTTCTACCTGGTCTCTTGGGAGAAGGTTGCCTGTGATCTTCCTAGCTTTCTCAGCAATGTTCTAGCTAATATTTATTGCTTGCACACTCAACAAATGCACTGGGTACTACGCGAAATACTTTATTATGCATTATCTCATCATGACTCTAGAAATTATTATTCTCCCCATTTTGTCAATGAGAAAATTAAGCATTGCAGAGAATAAGTAACTTGTCCAATGCCAATAATAGTAAATTGAGGAGCCAGGATTTGAACCCAGCTCTCTGAGCTGTAGTAGGTGCTCATTCATTCCTTATTGCCTGAGTGACCCCAAGGCCATTGCTCTTGATTGTTGGTCTCTATGGATCCACTCTCTTTCAGCATTATAGTCTCCCTGGGTGGTGCAAATGGTTAACATGCTCGGCTGCTAACCAAAACGTTGGAGCTTTGAGTCCACAGAGAGATGCCTCAAAAGAAAGTCCTGGTGATTGACTTCCAAAAAATGAGCCATTGAAAATCCTGTGGAGCACAGTTCTCCTCTGACACACATGGGGCCGCCGTGAGTCAGAGCTGACTCGACCGCAACTGGTTGGTTCTAAAGTACATGCCTTCAAATGTATTCAGATAAGACCTGGGAGAACTGTGGTACTCAGGCAAGGCCGTTTGGGGGAGGATTCAGGCAGTATGTGGAGAGGGGATGATAAAGAATTCAGCAATCTAGCCTTTTCATTGTTCACCTTTTCAAAAACAAAAACCAACTTTAGGATGAAGGATACAAATGAGACCAGAGAACACCCAGACAACAAACCCCTGTCGTTTTTTGTCAGCCCCTTTCAGAGGTGCCAGCCTAATGTTCGGTGATGATCTTTATTTTGTGTAACATGACAGAAGCCACCCCTGGGTTCCAGTGTGGAATTCACTCCTTCAATTCATTCATTCATCAGTCTCCATTGAGGTTCTAGCCCACGCAGAGGGACCTCGGATGAAAGGCCTGGTGATCTACTTTGGAAAAATGAGTCATTGAAAACCCTATGGAGCACAGTTCTGCCCTGACACACATGAGGTTGCCATGAGTCGGAATTGATGTTAACGGGTTTTTATGTTAGCATCTGAGTTTTCAGAATAACTTGATTGCAAATATCCTGCCATCAATAAATGCAGTTGGAAGATTACATGTAATCGTTGGTGTCCCTTTATGTGCACATCTTTCTGCATCAAGAGATTTTAACCACAGTCCTGTAGCTCAGGACACTATTTCCTGGAACCTATGGTGCATGGAGTCTTCCACCTTTGCACTCTTCTGGGTGTGTGTGGCCAGGAACCATGTTGGGGTTGCTTGTGTGAGCTCCATGTGTCTGTCTGCTGATCGTACTTCCCAGCGGACTGCAGCTGCTGGAGGATCCTGGTCCTCAGCCGGCCTTTATATAGCATCTTCTGCCCATGTGGCTGCAGTCTGTCCAATTCAATTCAGATCAGCAAAAGTTATGAAGCACACGTGCTAGGCACTGTGGGAGACAGAGAAACAAACGGCCCTATCAAGCATAGGAAACCCTGGTGGCGTAGTGGTTAAGTACTATGGCTGTTAACCAAAAGGTCAGTAGTTCAAGTCTACCAGGAGCTCCTTGGGAACTCTATGGGGCAGTTCTACTCTGTCCTACAGGGTTGCTATGGGTTGGAATCGACTCGATGGCAACAATTTTTGGTTTTATCAGGCATAGGCAAGTAACTATAATGAAACAAAGGCAGTGGCTAAACGGAAGGCAAAGGTCTAAATAAAGGGCTGTGTGAGAAGGAAGTGGAAGAGAAGAACTGGGCCTGAGGTGAGGGAGGAAGACCTTGGGGAGGAAGTGTGATCTGAGCTAGGTCCGAAAGGCCCCGGAGGATTAGGGTGCTGGCAGCAGTAAGAACAGCACAGAAAAGGCACAGAGTGGAGGGTGCCTGGGGAATAGATCGATTTGGAGAGGCAGGCTTGGGTAGAGACAGGAAGGTGCCCCACTTTAGGTACAACTGTATTATCAGGGCAGTGCAGTGTGTTTTTTGGCTTTTCTTTTCATTCTTCCTTTTTAGAAATAGCAGTGGGAATCACTCAGTTAAAAATTCAGGACCAGCAACGTGGTTCAGAACGGGGGTTGAATTATAGATATCTTTTCTGAGGAAAGAAGATTAAAGGAGAGGGTTTTTTTTTTTTTTTTTTTTTTGGTTTGGTTTTCCTTCCTGGCTATTAGTTTTAAGTAGGTCATTGGAACCTCCAGTGGTTGGAAATTGCTGGGCACGAGGGAGGGCATGTTAGAAAGCACCATTGCTGGTACCAGAAAGTTCTTTTCTCCCAGCACTATTTCCTTTGCTCCCTTCATATGATCGAAGGGGCTTGCTGCTATTTGACCCCACTTTATTTTTTTAGTCTTTTACGTATATTTGCTTGTAGCAGTAAATCCCAGAATGTTTATAGTTGATCGTTACAAATAAATTGGAAGCTAATCCTTGTCAGTCTCTTTTATTTTTCTCTTTTTCGTTGCAGAGGCCACATTTCCTTCCAGGATCTGCTCTTCGGTACCTTTACTCTACTTCCTGTTCATCTACCCCTTCGTCATGTTCATTCTTCTGCTCCTTTGCCTCCTCTGCTTATACTCCAAGGCCAGGAAGTTAGCAACACTGAGTTCAAATGCACGGAAAGAAAAGGCTCTCTGGGTGGACTTGAAAGGGGCTGGAGACAGGACCAGGAACAACAGAAATGAAGAGGAAGATGGAGAGGAAGACAACTGAATCCTGGAAGAAACCCAAGGCCTGATGGAAAAGAGTGTAGACTTTTGGACTGAGTGACCAGGCCATGAATGAATCTAGTTCTTTTCTTTACTGTGTCTGCAGCTTTAGGCAAGTTACCTGAGTGTTAGAGGGAACATTTACTGAGCACTTATGGGTGCCAAAAAAAAAAACCCAAACCCGTTGCTGTCAAGTAGATTCCAACTCAAAGCGACCCTATAGGACGGAATAGAACTGCCCCATAGAGTTTCCAAGGAGTGCCTGGTGAATTTGAACTGCCAACCTTTTGGTTAGCACCTGTAGCACTTAACCACTCTACCACCAGGGTTTCCTTCTGGGTGCCAGACCCTCTTAATCGTGTCTTTGTGTATGATCTCATCTACCCCCTTTTTTTTTTTTTAACCCTTGCATCCCCCACCCCCCATCATGAGCTAGATAGTAACAGTATCTCGTATTACTTTGCCACACCTCGTGGAGGTTCACATTTCTCATCCGGAAGAGGTGAGGTACCTCTCTCACGTAGTGGTGTGAAGATTAAATGAGATCTTAGAGGTGAGGCCCTGGATGGGTTCCCTTCTTCTCTCCTCTCTTGTGCCCCTGTTTCCTCTGGAAACCCTGTGAGTGGTCCTGTCACACAGGCTCTAGGTAATCTTTTTCCTCTGGATAAGAGGCGTAGGAAAGGACCTGATGTCAGCAAGGCAAAAGGAATTGGGAATATGCTCCTATTTACATCAGTTCAGCTTCCCCAACACGAATGCACCTTCCTATGGGAAAATGGCAGAGCTGAGTAGTTGCCACAGAGATGGTACAGCTCACAAAGCCTAAAATATTTACGATGTGGCCCTTTGCAGAAAAGCTTTGTTATTCTCTGCTCTATTTTAATGGTTAACATTCTGTCTGTCTTAGCTTCCGGGCGGAGGGGGTTGGGGGACAGTGGGGAAGAAGGCAGAATTCCATTTTCTTCCCCCATCCCATCTACAAACGCTCACTCAAGATTGGGCTCTGCACAGTAGGTGCTTAATCAACATTGGTTCTTTGACAAAACAATAAAACATTTTGTAGCCTGAGTTTTTTGGTTCTATAAGACTTATTAAATCAGTGCTGAAGGAAACCTTTTTTTTTTTTTTTTCGTTTCATGCCATACTGTTCTAGCTGGCCCTCCAAGGTTGCATATCTTCCTTTTGTCCCCCCACCAAAAAGTCCATCCGCTTCCTGTTTCTTCTCAGTACTAATTGCCATCCAATCGATACTGACTCACGCTGACCCCGTGTGCGTCAGAGTAGAAGCGGTGCTTGATAGGGCTCTCGATGGCTGATTTTTCAGAAGTAACTCATCAGGACTTTCTTCCGAGGCATCTACGGGTTGACTCAAATCTCCAACTTTTCAGTTAGCAACTGAGCATGTTAACTGTTTGCACCATCCAGGGACTCCCTCCTGGTTCTTAGCCGATGCATTAGTTTCTTTGACCTGCCAACGCTGAGTAGCAGGAAAGGTAGTTACTGGGGAGAGGAGAAGTTAACAGTGCCAACACTTTCCTATTCCAGCAGGGGCTAGGGGTTCCAAGGGAGCCAATGGGTCAAGTCTGGTTCTTCAGCGTCCCCTCTTCTCAGCCAGGAAGTCCAAGAAGTCATCATCATCATGGCTTAAGGCTTTCAACAACTTGCCCCCCCAGGGGGATGATTGTCCCCATTGGGCTTAAGGCCCCCTCACTTTTGTTTCCAAAGCTGCTCAGGCCCTGTTGTAGCCAGAATTGTAAATCAATCGGTGCTACCTAACAGACTTGAGAAAACACATCTGTTTGTTGTCTATGTGACCAGCAGGATTGCTTTAACACTAGGTAATTTGCATTTCCAAAGAGAACAATTTATTTTTAATTATTTTATCAGGCACACACGTCCTCTCCAAACATAATTAGTTCCTTTGCAAGGGGATTATTGGTGGCTATAAGAACTCCCACTATAGACCTACTGGTTCCTTAAATTCATCTCCCTTTACAGCCTCATCTGAAACGCCAAATGTTTCTTAAACATGTCAACACATTTGTTTCTGCTCTCCCATGTAAAGGGGCAGACAACAAAGCTAAAATTAAGACTTCTTAAGAAAATATGATGGCCCTTCTTATCGCATTTTTTTTTTTTTTTTTTTTAGAAAACTCTATTTTAATTGGGATTTTGAAGAGGAAGGGAAACAGAACTGGCATCCTTGCCAAAGAATCATAGATTCTGGTGCTGCCCTCTGCCTGGAGTACCCTTTCCCCGAAGCCCTCACACCTCTTGTAACCTGGATCCCACGTTTCTGCTCTTAGCTCAAACACCACTTCTTTATGTTTGAATCCAGGAGAGATTGCACAGAGGAGACACTCAAATATGGAGATGCTCCAGTCAGAGCAAAGCACGGAAATTATTTCCCAGTGAGCTTCTCCTGAGGGCCAAGCACTGTGATAGGTGCGAGGACTCCAGTGGTGACTTGAGCAGACAGAACCCCAATCCCTTGGGATTATAACCTGGCTTGTTCTGGATGCTCTGCTTTCATTAATGGAATTTAGAGAACATTAGATTTTCTAAGCAGCCACATCACACTATTTGGCCCATAGTGAGTTTTCAGGCAACTAAAACCCCTAAAGTCTTATTTTTTCCTTTTTTGAACTTCCAGAATCAAATTTATTGCAATACAATTCAATGGACATTTTACATGAAACCACCCTTCTCTCCAATTACATACTTGTTCATTTCACATTTTGAACCTTAATGGAGAGTTGTACTTTCGTTGATTTCAGCTTTTCCATTCTATCTCGCCACCTAGTTTACTTTCAGCATCTTTTGTTATAAATCCACTTTGGCAACAGGATAAACCTCTATTTCAAGGTATCTAGGAAGCTTTTTTTTTTGCAAGCCAGAAGTCCAAATTCAAAGTGAAAATTTTTCTCTCTGTGTTGGCTCAGGGGGAAGATCCTTGTCATTAAGCTTCCCGGGTCAAGGAGCTTCTCAGCGCAAAGAATGGGTCCAAAGAATGCACTATCCTCCTGGCACTTGTTTCTTGGTGATATGAGGTCCCCATGTCTATCTGTTCATTTTCTCTTTTATAGCTCAAAAGAGATTGGTTTAAAACAACCTAATCTTGTAGACTGAGTCATGCCTCATTCATATAACTGCCACTAATCCCAACTCATTAACATCATAGAGGTAGGATTTATAACACAAAATCACATCAGATGACAAAATGGCGGACAATCACACAACACTGGGAATCATGGCCTAGCCAAGTTGACAGATATTTTGGGGAGACACAATTTAATCCATGACACAGGGATTGGCAAACTATGGTCTATGGGTGAAATCCAACCTACCACCTGTTTTTGTAGATAACAGTTTTATTGAAACATAGCGTGCCCACTGGCTTACATATTGTCTATGGCTGCTTTCTCAATAAAGGGGCAGAGTTGAGTAGTCACAGAGACTGTATGGCTCACAAAGCCTAAAACATTTACTATGTGACTCTTGACAGGAAAACTTTGCTACTCCCTGTTTTTTTTTTCTCTGTTTAAGTGGTTAAAGTTCTCTCTGTCTTAGCTATCTATTATGTTCCTGGAAAACATGATCTGATCTGACCTATCATATCTGAATCTGTTGTATCTGATTTAATAAACAGCCTTAGGCTCTCAAGATTGGTGTCTTGTCAAACAATTCTGATGTTTGAATCCTCTCAACCACAGTTCTACCAGAGATGGGAAACTAATCCCCTTTGGGGTAGTCCATTCCATTGTATTGAGTATCTGCTCTGTACAAGATGAGTTGACACAGAGTTGAATAAGGCGTGGTCTTTCATTATTTTTAGTTTGTGAAGACATGTACAGAGATAACTGATTTGTGGCAAAAGATGAATGCAGTGGTAGAAAGTGACGTGTCATAAAAACTCCCTATAATTGTACGGAATTTGTTCATCATCTCAGAGTATCATGGCATCACTGTGGAAAAGAGATTGTTATCCTTGTTTTACAGGTGGCAACCAAAGCTCAGAGAGTGAGGGATTTATCCAGGATCACCAGCCCATATGCAGAAGAGAAGCAGGTAGGTCCTCTGATAGCAAGTCCTGGGCTTTTTCCATAATAAACACTGTAATGGATTGAATTGTGTCCCCCAAAAATATGTGTTGGAAATCCTAAACTCTATGCCTGTGGCCATAATCCCATATGAATGGGCTGCCTTTGTTATGTTAATGAGGCAGAATTACTGTAAGGCGTATCTTGAGTTAATCTCTTTTGAGATATAAAAGAAATTAAACAAGTAAGCTAGGAAGCAGAGATGGGGGAAGCAAAATGCCAAGCCACATGAAGATCGCCCAGGATCATAAGCTCAAAGAGACAAGGACCTTCCTCTAATGATAAATAAAGCCTTCCACTAGAGCTGGTACCCTGAATTTGGACTTCTAGACTCCTAAACTGTGAGAAAATAAATTTCTGTTTGATTAAGCCACCCATTTGTGATATTTCTGCTATAGCAGCACTGGATAACTAAGAATTTTGTGCCAGAAGAGTATGATGCTGCTCTAACAGACACCCAAAATGTGGAAGTAGTTTTGGAATTGGGTTATAGGTAGAGGCTGAGTTTTAAGGTGTCTCATAGGAAAAGCCTAGATTACCTTGAAGAGACTGTTGGTAGAATTATAAACATCAAAGGCGATTCTAGTAAAGGATCAGAAGGAAGTGAAGAGAGCTATAGAGAAAGTCTCTGTCATCTTAGAGAATACATATGGTGCCAGCAACAGAATGTTGCTAGAAATGTGAATCTTAAATGTGCTTCTGATGAGACTTTAAAAGAAAATGATTAGACAATGGAGGAAGAGCAATGCTTTTTATGCAGTGGCAAAGAACTTGTCTGAATTATGTTCAGGTGTGGCCTCCTAGGTTTCAAAGAGTCAGATCTTCACCAACTCGGTTCTGGAGTGTGGGACTGCTATTAAGGTGTGCCAGGGGGGTGGGGCCGCTTCCCACAGCTGAGGAGGAGGGGCTGCCATCTTCAAAGGCCAAAAGAACCGGGATTGCGGGGGAGGGGGCAATAGGGTGGGATCGACACTTAGAAGGTCTAGGAGAATGGGGCCACCTAAAGCTGAGAGAGCAGAGTTACCATCCCAGAAGACCTGGAAGGCGGAGCTGAAGCCCGGGGCCACGGGCCTCTGACCAAAATCCAGAGGACATGGACAACTACCAGAGTCTGGAGGGTGAGGCCATTGCCCAGATCATCCCAAGGAACAGAGGATTATTTTCAAGACTTGGGAGCTAATGTAAATTTTTCTTCTGGGTTTTGTACTTGGTTGGAACCTGTTGTCCCTTCTTTCCCTCCAGTTTCTCCTATTTGTAATGGAAATGTCTACTTTATGCCTATTCCACCATTGTACTTTGGAAACAAGCAATTAACTTGTAGTCTAGATTTCACAGATGAAGAGGAATTTTGCCCCAGGGGGAAATATGCTTTGATTTAGATGACTCAGAAGATGAGATTTTGGTCTTGAAGCTGCTTTAAGACTTTTGGGATGATGTGATGGGGTGAATGTGTTTTACACGTGTGAAGGACATGGATTTTCGGGAGCTGAAGGGTAGAATATTATGGATTTAATTGTGTATCCCAAAAATTTGTGTTGTAAATTTCAACTTCTATGCCTGTGGCTATAATTCCAATTGAATGGGTTGTCTTTGTTATGTTAATGAGGCAGGATTATTGTAGGGTGTATCTTGGGTCAATGTCTTTTGAGATATAAAAGAAATTAAACAAGCAAGCTAGGAAGCAGTGATAGGGGAAGTGAAATGCCAAGCCACATGAAGATCGCCCAGAAGCATAAGCTCAAAGAGACAAGATCCTCCCTCTAGAGCTGACAGAGAAAGAAAGCCTTCCCCTACAGCTAGCACCCTGAGTTTGGACTTCTAGCCTCCTAAACTGTGAGAAAATAGATTTCTGTTTGTTTAAGCCACCCATTTGTGGTATTTCTGTTATAGCAGCACTAGATAACTAAGACAAATACTGTGATCAATTCCATTGCCATGGGGGAAATCTGGCCATAATAATACCTATGTCACGTGCTTGTTATGATATCAAATCAGATATTTATGTGGGAATAACTGAAACCATTCAAGTGGCAGCTGGATGCCAGTGTAATCTAAGTTTTTCCATGCCTTCCTGGTCTGTACATATACATGAAATTAAATTGACAGTAATAATCCAAATTTGACAGACAATTTTGCCCTAGGCTGCTTACACAGGATCTTGGCCATTTATAAATTGTCTTTCAAATATTTCTGGTGATTCCTCAGGATTCTGGGAATTCACATGAGCTCACTAACAAGCCCACTCCCTCTGCTGTGGTTCCTGGCTCTTCTGTTTGGCTCTGCAGGCTCACAGAGCAGCTGGGATGCCAGAGCACATAAGATGCCAAGCAGGACGGTGCCCAGTGGTAAGCAAGGAAAAGTGCCTCACTCTCATTTTGTCTTTGCATTACACTCTGTTATAGGGCTATGAATCCAAGATCGCTTGTGCATTTGTGTCTCTAAAGACTCCCTTGTGAAAACAGTCCCATCCTCTTTTTCTTCTGCCCAATATCTGTTTTCTCCACTGGGTTCAGATACCAGCCAGCCTGGGACCAGGCTGGGAGACCAACATCATCCCATCCTCTCCATTCCTCTTATCTGCTCCAGGTACCTCTACGCTAACCTGTTAACCACAGACCCCCTTTGCCTCCTGAGGGTAGGTCATGTACCTTGTGTTTATGGAGAGGCCCTACCACTTCTCAGACATGGCCCTGTAGGCTCAGCTGGGAATTCTGTTACATTGGTTTTTAATTTTTACCCCTAGTGCAGTAATGTGCTATGGGCATTTGGAAACCAGAGACAATGTCACAAAGGAAATGTCATTTGAACTGGGATTTGAAAGTTGGAAATATTTTGACAGGAAAGATGGAGAAAACAGCAGTCTAGACAGAGGACGCCCCATGAAAACCACAGTGCAGGGAACCAACTTTGGCTTGATTTAAGTGTCAGATCTATGGAGGGGAGCAATGGGAGTTAAGTCTGGAAAGGTAGTTAGAGCTAGTCTGCTTGAGGGGGGCAGGAGAACAGATCTTTTCACTTTGGTGGACAATGGTGAGTCATGGAACGTTACTTAATAAGGAAGGAACAGCTGTGGTTTGGGAGAATTGAAAAAGCAGCAGCGGAAATGATGGCTGGGGGTTGGGATGAGGGCTGTGGTGGTACTAAGGCAAGGCAGGGCAGCTGGCTGGCTGTGAAACTAACTTCCCTTCTTAATTTGGAGAGTGGAGATAATCCCAATTTTTTTTGAGGGTTTTGAGGATTGAGCAAGATTATCAGAAAGTTTTAAAGATTGTATCACACTCATTGTTGTTGTTAGTTGCTGTTGAGTCAATTCCAACTCATGACAACCCTAGGTGTGCAGAATAGAACTGCTCCATAGGGTTTTTAAGGCTGTGACCTTTTGGAAGCAGATTGCCAGGCCTTACTTCCAAGGTGCCGCTGAGTGAGTTTGAACTGCCAACCCTTCAGTCAGTAGTCCTGTGCTTAACCATTTGCACCGCCAAGGGACCTATCCAACTCAAAGAGGTAGCTAATGTATACCTGTTAAACGCAATGATACGGGTTATAAATTTCCTCTTTTGTGTTCAGTCGGTATTTGTTAACCTACTTTTCTACCCATGAATGTAGAGATAAGAGTTACATCCTTTCACTGTCTTAACTGACTGTCAAAGATTGAATTGTGTCCCCCAAAAGCATCTGTCAACTTGGCTAGACCGTGATTCCCAGTATTGTGTGATTGTCCACCATTTGTCATCTGATGTGATTTTCCTACTTTTTGTAAATCCCCTCTATGATGTTAATGAGATGGGATTAGTGGCAGTTATGTTGATGAGGCAGAACTCAATCTACAAGATTAAGTTGTGTCTTAATCCAGTCTCTTTTTGAGGTATAAAAGAAAGAAGCAAGCAAAGAGATGTGGGGACCTCATACCACCAAGAAAGTAGTGCAGAAGAGTACGTCCTTTGGACCAGGGATTCCTGCACTGAGAAACTCCTAGACCAGGGGAAAATTGATGACAAAGACTCTCCCCCAGAGCCAATGGAGAAAGCCTTCCCCTGGAGCTGGCATCCTGAATTCAGACTTCTAGCCTCCTAAACTTTGAAAGAATAATTTTCTCTTCGTTAAAGCCATCTACTTGTGGTATTTCTATTTTAGCAGCACTTTTAGATAACTAAGACACTGGCTTTCTGTTTACCTTATCTTTTTGATATTGCTTGTAAATTTAATTTACTTTTTAGAAATTTGAAGTCCCACCATGCTGCCTCTGAATCCAAGGCTCCTCCTGGACCAGCTCTGACAGCCAAATAAAGATGCTTTGACTAAACCCCAAACCAAACCCACTGCCACTGAGTTGATTCCTGCTCAAAGCGACCCTATAGGACACAGTAGAACTGCCCCATACAGTTTCCAAGGCATAAATCTTTACAGAAGCAGACTGCCACGTCTCTCTTCTGCAGAACAGCTGGTGGGTTTGAACTGCTGACCTTTGGCTAGAAGCTGAGTGCTTTAACCACTATGCCACCAAGGCTCGTGTTTTGACTAGTATAGTTTTTACACTGAACTATTTGCTAAGATGAAAGACATTAGTTAAAGACAGTGATTAATACATTCTTAAGTTATAAATAGCAAGTATATGAAAATCCCAATTTATTACTGCTTTAAGGGTGTTTTCATAGTGGTGGAGGGTTGAGAGTGTGTGTTTCAATTTTAAGTTGCCTTTTTCAATAATATGATCCTCAGATGGACTTATGCTGGTCCCTTTCCAGTAACCTGTGCTCCAAACCAACCAAACAAACAAAAAACTCACTGCTGTCAAGCTGATTCTGACTCATGTTGACCCTGTTGGATAGAGTAGAACCGCCCCATAAGGTTTCCAAGGTTGTAAATCTTTCCAGAAACAGACTGCCACGTTTCTCCTGCCAACCACATCAAACTACTTACCGGTTTCCAAATGTATCCCTGATTTTGTGCTTGATGTTTTGGAATATCTCCTCAGTTTTCTTCCTTCCTGTGATCCTGCCCATCCCCATTGAATCATCTTAAATATTTATTTATTGCCCAGGGTTCCACATAAAACACTTACTAGGAGAAAACAACACTGTTTACTCTTTAATTTGTGTGTTCTGGACTGGATCATGTTCATGTGGAGAGTTGGGATGCAAGCCAAAGTTTCAGAAAGCTCCCTACCCCCACCCCATGTGCTTTGGTAACTAACTACAGGATTATGAGCTCTCATAATCTTATCGTGTGTCCTGTCCTCCAAGAGCACACTCTGCTGGGAGATGCTTCTCTGTGGTCCATACACATGGGAGAGACAGTTACATGAAGCCTTCCCTATATCACTAGTGAAACGTTAAAGCCTATTACCGTACCTCTTACTATGTACAAAATAGTAGCTCTTCAACGTGAGGGCTCTTCAGCGGCATATTCATAGTTCTTATAGTAATCACTGAGAGCCCCAAACCAAACCAAACCCACTGCCGTTGAGTCAATTCTGACTCATAAAAAAATAGGGTCGCTATCTGACAGAGTAGAACTGACTGATAGGATTTCCAATGCTGCAAATCTTTACAGAAGCAAACTGTCACATGTCTCCCACATTAGCAGCTTGTGGGTTCAAACTGCTGACCTTCTGGTTAGCAGCCGAGTGCTTTTAACCACTGTACCACCAGGGCTTCTAGACACACAATTAGAAAAAAAACAAAAAACTGTTGCTGCCGAGTCAATTCTGACTTACAGCAGCCCTATAGGACAGAGTAGAACTGCCCCCACAGGGTTTCCAAGGAGCAGCCGGTGAATTCGAACTGCTGACCTTTTGGTTAGCAGTCAAGCTCTTAACCGCTACACCACCAGAGCTCCAGGCACACCATACCCACATAGTAATAGCAATTAATGTCCTTTGAAGACATGTAGATGCATATATGTAGTGAGTCTTCAAATCACAACAGTAAGAGTTCTTTTGGTACAATAATATATAGACTGAAACCTGTTGCCATCGAGTGGATTCTGACTCATAGCAACCCTAAAGGACAGAGTAGACAGCCCCATAGAGTTTCTAAAGGAGTGCCTGGTGGATTTGAACTGCAGGCCTTTTGGTTAGCAGCCACAGCTCTTAAGCACTACACCACCAAGGTTTCCAATATATAGACTAGGGATCATAAATTTAGATGTCTTCAGGGTCCAGGCAGGTAAAATAAGAGAAAATTAATCAGTCTAGGGAAAGTCCTTAGTGATGAAGACTAGAGCAACAGGAGAACGTGTATCTATGTAAAGGCACTCAAAGTCAACATTGATGACATTGCTCAAGGTAATTAAAACACATTGGTGTGGAATTCTGTCCTTTGTAATCCCTGCATCAGACCTTAAAGCCACCAACAGGTATAAACTCTGCCATCAAAACGGCATCTCGAGGTTATTCCTACTGCAAGGTCATGAAACTATTCACTTAGTTTTCTTCTAGTAGCTTCATTGTTTTACCAGTTAAAAGTGGGTCTATGATACATTTCAAATTTTTGGGGGGGTAAAATGTGTTGTAGCGGTCAACTTTCATTTTTCTCCATATGATTATCTAATTGCTTCAGCACCATTTGTTAAAAAGAGCATCATTTCCCTGCTGCAATGGCATCTCTAACATAAATTAGGCGAATTTATATACTTTAATGCCAAGTTTAAGAAATATTCACCTATCCTCAATAGAGTTAGGTGGTACACTAAATCACACCCGTGTGGAATTTATGATAAGAATCCAAGACTGGTTTAACATTTGAAATTCAATCTATGTAATTCACTATATTAATAAAGAAGAAAAAGTGTTTAATACTATCTGATATTTATTCTAGTAATACTTCTCAGTAAACTAGTAATAGAGGGAAACTTTCTAAATTTGATAAAGGATATCATACTCAATAATAGGATATTGAATGCTTCCCCACGGAAGTTAGGAATAAAATGAAGATGTCAACTATCACTATGCCTATTGGACATTATATGGCAGTACTAGGCAATGCGATAAGACAAGAAAAAGAAATAACAAGTAAAAAGATTAGAACCGAGTAAGTTAAACTGTCTTTATTTGCCAGTGACATGCTTGCCTTTACAGAAAAGCCAAAAGTATCTACAAACAAGATGAGTAAATACAAGATCTGTATACAAAAATTAGTTATATTTTTTATGTCAAAAAGAAACAATTGGAACATGAAATTTGAAAATTATCATTTTAATACCACAAAAGTATCAAATGACCTATACTAAATTTAACAAAAGATGTGCAAGAACTCTACACTGAAAGCTACAAGACATTGCTGAGATAAATGAAAGAAGACCTAACAAAATGGAGAGATACTCTATTTTCAAGGCTCCATATTGTAAAAGTGTCAATTTTCTCCAAATTGACCTATAGGCTTAAAGCAGTGGCTACCAATAGGTAGCAATTTTGCCGTCTAGGGGACATTTTTGGTTGTCACAGCTTGGGGATAAGCACTGCTGGCATCTAGTAGGTAGAGGCCAGGGGTGCTGCTAAACATCCTACAATGTATAGGGCAGCTCCCTTCCCCCACAACAAAGAATTGTCTGGCCCAAAATTTCAATAATGTTGAGGTTGAGAAATCCTGATTTAATGGAATCATAATATAAATTCCAGACAATTTTTAGAAATTGAGAAACTCATTCTAATATTAAACATAAATATAAAATATCTAGGACAGACAAGACAATATTTAAGAAGAAAAGGTGGGGGGAATTGTACTATCAGGTTCCAGGACATTCTATAAAGCTACATTAAGATAATATGGAGTAGGTGTGAGCATAAACAAAGAAGCCAGTAGAACAGGAAAGAGTCCAGACATACATCCACACATCTACATTCACCTAATTTATATTATAGAAGCCCTGCAGTGAGGAAAGGGTGCTCTTTTGAATAAATGGTGCTGGAGCAATTGGAAAATCACATTTCCAGAAATGAACTCTGACATCTACCTCATATTTTATATCGTAAAAGAAAAAAGTTGATAAATTAGACATCATTAAAATTAATTTCAGTTCATCAAAAGACATTAAGAAAATGATTACACAAACCATAGACTGAAAAAAAAGATATTTACATAACATACATAATATATCTGACAAAGAGTTATATCCAAAAAATATACAGAATTCCCATAAATAAATTTTTCAAACTCCCTCCTGGGGGAGGCACACAACCTGATTTTAAAATGAGCAAAATACTTAAACTGGGGTTTCACAAAAGAGGATAGTCAATAAGCTTGGCTATCTGTTTAGGTGCTTCAAGAAGCAAACACCAAGACGGGATTAGACATGCAAGGGATTGATTAGGAGAAATGCCTGTAAAGGCAAAAAAGGAGGGGGGATGGAGCAGGAGAAGGTGGGGAGAGTCCTTGACTG
The DNA here is from genome assembly GCF_030014295.1 of Loxodonta africana. Taxonomy (NCBI): domain Eukaryota; kingdom Metazoa; phylum Chordata; class Mammalia; order Proboscidea; family Elephantidae; genus Loxodonta; species Loxodonta africana. The sequence goes on along the minus strand of NC_087344.1, from coordinate 158,249,656 downwards.
GGATGCAGGGCAGACATTTGGGAAAAGATTCGGGAAGAAAAAGGGTTGTGTAGGAAGAGCTTCAGGCTGCAGTAGAGTTGTGAGATAGTGTGAGCCAGATTGATGGGGAGCCCCTGGGCAAAGCTTGCCTATTGGAGGAGTTCCCCACTGGTAAAAAATGGCTTAGCTCTAGCTCTCTGCCATGCTTAGTCTTTGGCTGGGAGCACCCAGGAAATGTGTGAACTCAGCATGAACATCGTGATAGATCTGAAGGTTTGGTTGCTAGAGGTTGTCAATCAACTATGCTCCCTGCAGCAGGTTACCTTGAAGAGAGATTTGAAAGGTGCAGCTCCATGTCCATAGCATATGAACTGATGTTCAACATAGCACTCAACAGAAATATGCAAGTTCAGACAGCAGTGAGATATCTTTATACACATACCAGGACAGCTAATTTTTTTTTTTTAATTGTACTTTAGATGAAGGTTTACAGAGCAAATTAGCTTCTCACAAAAAATTAATACACATTTTTTTTGTGACATTGGTAGCCAACCCCAGGACATGTCAACCTCTCTCCTTCTCGACCTTGGGTTCCCCATTACTAGCTTTCCTGTCCCCTCCTGCCTTCTCTTCTTTGCCCCTGGGCTGGTGTGCTCATTTAGTCTCATTTTGTTTTATGGGCCTGTCTAATCTTTGGCTGAAGTGTGAACCTCAGTGAAGTGCAGTCAGTGCTGAGTTAAAAGAGTATCCGGTGGCCACACTCTCGGGGTTTCTCCAGTCTCTTCAGACCAGTAAATCTGGCCTTTTTTTGTGAGTTATAATTTTGTCCTACATTTTTCTTCAGCTCTGTCTGAGACCCTCTATTGTGACCCCTGTCAGAGCAGTTGGTGATGTTAGCTGGGCAACATCTAGTTGTGCTGGACTCAGTCTGGTGGAGGCTGTGGTAGTTGTGGTCCATTAGTCTTTTGGACTAATCTTTCCCTTGCGTCTTTGGTTTTCTTCATTCTCCTTTGCTCCAGATGGGGTTGGGCCACTGGAATATCTTAGATGGCTACTCACAAACTTTTCAGACTCCAGATGCTACTCACGAAAGTAGGATGTAGAACATTTTCTTTATAAACTATGTTATGCCAATTGAGCTAAATGTCCCCCGAGACCATGAGGGTGGCTAATATTAAAAAGGTTGACAATATCAAATGCTGGTAAGAATTTGGAGTAACTGGAACTCTGAGGAAGCCCTGGTGGCACAGTGTTTAAGAGCTTGGCTGCTAACCAAAAGTTTGGCAGTTTGAATCTACTAGCCATTCCTTGGAAACCCTATCGGGCAGTTCTGGTCTGTCCTATAGGGTAGATATGAGTTAGAATCAACTTGACAGCAGTGGGTTTGGTTTGGAACTCTGAAACATTGCTGATGGGAGTGTAAATTTGTTTAATTGTTTTGTAAAATAATTTGGTAATTTCTAATAAAGTTAAACGTACACGTACCCTATGGCCCAGTAATTCTACCCCAGGTATTAACCCAAGAGAAATGAATGCCTGTGTTCACCAAAAGACAAGTACAAGAATAATCATAGCATCTTTATTCATCATTGCTAAAAATTGTAAACAGTAGTCCTTCAAGAGGTGAATGGAAAAATAAATTGTAGTTTATACACACCATGGAATACTGTATAGTAATACAACAAACCATTGACATACACTACAACCTCATTGTGTTAAGTGAAAGAAGTCAAACACAGAGGGGTATGTACTGTATGATTTTATTTATATGAAGTTCAGGAACCAGCAAAACTAATGCATGGTGACAGAAGTCAGAATAACGATTTCTTCTGGTAGGGAAAGTATTGATTGGGAAGGAGCATAAAAGAGCCTTCTGGGACAGTTGAAATGTTCTGTATCTTGATCTGAGTGGTAGTTTCGTGGGTGGTGGTGTTGTTATTAGTTGACGTTCAGTTGGCTCTAACTTATGGTGACCTTACGTGTACCAAATGAAATGTTGCCCAGTCCTGCGCCATCTTCACGAACGTTGGTGTGCTCAATCCATTGTTGTGAGCCATTGTGTTCATCAGTCTCACTGAGGGTGTCCTTCATTTTCGTTGACTGTCTGTCTTAGGCTGGATTCTGTTGTTGTTGTTGTTAGGTACCGTCCAGTTGGTTCCAACTCATAGTGACCCTATGCACAACAGGATGAAACAGTGCCCGGTCCTGCACCATCCTCACAATTTTTGCTATGCTTGAGCCCAACTGTTGCAGCCACTGTGTCAATTCATCTCACTGAGGGTCTTACTCTTTTTCACTGACCCTGTACTTTACCAAGCTCGATGGCCTTCTCCAGGGACTGATCCCTCCTGATAACATGTCCAAAGTACATGAGATGAAGTCTCACCATCCTTACTTCTAAGGAGCATTCTGGTTGTACTTAATTCCAAGACAAATTTGTTCTTTCTTTGGTGGTTCACGGTATATTCAATATTCTTTGCCAACACCACAATTCAAAGGCATCAACTCTTCTTCAGTCTTCTTTATTCACTGTCTAGCCTTCTCATGCATATGAGGCAATTGAAAACACCATGGCTTGGGTCAGGCACACCCTAGTCCTCAAGATGACATCTTTACTGTTTAACACTTTAAAGAGGTCTTTTGCAGCCCATCTGCCCAATGCAATGCGTCTTTTGATTTCTTGACTGCTGCTTCCATGGCTGTTCATTGTGGATCCAAATAAAATGAAATCCTTGACAACTTCAATCTTTTCTCCATTTATCATGATGTTGCTTATTGGTCTAGTTGCTAGGATTTTTGTTTTATGTTGATGTGTAACCCATGCTGAAGGCTGTGGCCTTTGATCTTTATCAGTAGGTGCTTCAAGTCCTCTTCACTGTCAGCAAGCAATATTGTGTCATCTGCATAACACAGGTTGTTAATGAGTCTTCCTCCAAACCTGATGCCCCATTCTTCTTCACATAGTCCAGCTTCTCAGATTATTAACTCAGCATACAGATTCAATAGGTATGGTGAAAGGAAACAAAAGTGACGCACACCTTTCCTGATTTTAAACCATAAAGTATCCTCTTGTTCTTTTTGAATGATTGCCTCTTGGTCCATGTACAGATTCCTCATGAGCACAATTAAGTGTTCTGGAATTCCCATTCTTTACAATGTTATCCATAATTTGTTATGATACACAGAATCGAATGTCTTTGCATAGTCAACAAAACACTGGGAAACATCTTTCTGGTATTCTCTACCTTCATCCAGGATCCACTGACATCACCAATGATATCCCTTGTTCCAAGTCATCTTCTGAATTTGTATTCAATTTCTGGCAGTTTCCTGTCAATGTACTGCTGCGATCGCTTTTGAATGGTCTGCAGCGAAATTTACTTGCATGTGATATTAATGCTCTTGTTCAATAATTTCCGCATTTGGTTGGATCATCTTTCTCTTTGGAATACGTATAAAAATGGATCTCTTCTGGGCAGTTGGCCAGGTAGCTGTCTTCTAAATTTCTGGGCATAGATGAGTGAGCTTTCAGCACCGCATCCGTTTGATAATTCATCTCAGCTGATATTCCATCAATTCCCAGAGCCTTGTTTTTTGCCAATGCCTTCACTGCAGCTTGGACTTCTTCCTTCAGTACCATTGGTTCCTAATCATATGTTACCTCCTGAAATCAACTCCAAGTCCAAAACCTCATCTTCCGCAAAATTCCTCTTCTGTGAAATTTAGAAAACAAGTTATCTACTTCCAAAGTACAATGGTAGAATAAGCATAAGGTAGACATTTCCATTACAAATGGAAGAAATTGGAGGGAAAGAAGAGATAACGGTCACCAAGCAAGTCAGCAGAACACATTACATTAGCTCTCAAGGCTTGAAAATAACCCTCTGTTCTCTGAGACCACTTACACAATAGCCCTACCCTCCAGACTCTGAGTGTTGGCCATACTCTTTGGATTCTGGATGGAGGACCCTCAGTCCTGGGCTTCAGCTCTGCCTTCCAGACCCACTGGAAGAGCAACTCTGCTGCCTCACATTTGGGCAATCCCATTCTTCTAGTCCACCTGAGTGGAAACTCCATCCCCTTGGTCCAAGCAGGCCCTGTTCTTCTGCCCCTTGGACATGGCAACCGCACCCCCTCAGCTTTGAGCATTGGATCTGACCCCACCCCACTGGCACTTGTGAAAGGCAGACCCACACTCCAGAACTGAGTTGGTGAAGATCTGAAGCTTTGAAACCTAGGAAGCTGCACCCCACCCTTTGAAATCCCAGAGGCCATGGCTCTATCCTCCTAGATCTCACAGGTCATGACTCTACATTTTAAGACTGAGGCAGCTCTGCTTCCTGTGTTTCTTGTCTCTTCAGCTTCTGCTTCCTGGTTCCTTGGCCTCTTGGTCCTTCAGGCCTTGCTGCCTGCATCTGCCCTGGTTGGGCAAGTGTTCCAAAGCTCTGTAGCTCCACTGATAAGTGCCTAGAGGAATTTCACTCTATCAGTAAACTTTGGGCAGAAGGCACTCAGCTGTCCTGTTCCATGGGTTGGGAAGCCTAGCCCTACCAATAAGTGCGCAGAAGCACCCCACTCTGCCAAGAAGCCTCCTGGGCAAAGGGAGTCAGCTCTCAGTTCATGGGTAGGATTCAGTGCTATCTTATGCTGGTCTCCTGGTCCTGCTGCTGCCATTTCTTTGCTACTGCTTCTCACCGTCTTTGCCATCGCCAATGTTACAGCTCTCCTCACTTCCTTCTGAACCCTCACCGGAGTTGTCTTTGATGTCCATAATTCCACCAATAGTATCTTCAAGTTAATCTAGGCTTTTACCATCAGGCACTTTAAAACTTTTCCAGCCTCTACCCATTACTCGATTCCAAAACTGCTTCTACATGGTAGGTATCTTTTAGAGCAGCACCCCACTCTCAAGATTAGGGTTTGTTAAAGAGAATTAGGGTGGGATAAAGCACCTTTACTCAGGTCACATCCCTGATCCGATGTAAGTGGAGTTTCCCTGGAGTGTGGCCTGCATCACCTTTTATCTTACAAGAGGTAAAAGGAGAGAGAAGCTAGTAGAGAGATAGGGACTTCATGCCACCAAGAAAGAAGCATCAGGAGTGGAGCATGTTATTTGGACCCAAGAAACTCCAAGACCAGAGGAAGATCGATGGCAAGGACCTTCCCCCAGAACTGACAGAGAAAGAAAGCCTTCTCCAGGAGCTGGAGTCCTGAATTTGGACTCCTAGCCTCCTAGACTGTATGAGAATACATTTTTGTTTGTTAAAGCCATCCACTTGTGGTATTTCTGTTACAGCAGCACTAGATAACCAAGACAGTGCCGTCCCTCAAAGAGGAAACGAGAAAGAAGTTAAGATTGATTTTATTGAGCAGCCATCATATGTTATAAGAATTGGATCCTTATGACAATCTTATAAAGAAGCTGAGATTAATCATAAACCAGGAAAAAGCAGTTAACTATTGTGCCTAAATTCACTGACTTTTAAGTGGCAGAGCTAGCACTTAAGGCCAGGTCTGAAGAGCCCAAAGGCAATGTTCTTTCTGTCACAGCTTGCTCAGCTTGCTCCCTCCAGTTGTAAAGGTTCTATAATGTCATTATGAGCAAAGATCTGTACTCACAAAGTAATGAGAGGATCATTGGGACAGAAAATGATCATAGGTGCTTGTTTTGTCACACGATCTCTAAGTGCCAGTTTGTGCTGTAAAGAGGAGATAAAGTTAGAGCGGAGGAATAGGGGACCCCTTTGCAGCCTTTCTCCCAGTTTTTACAGATTTCCATTCAGCCCAACACATGTTGATTGAATGGCTTCTCTGTGCTGCCTTGTGATGCTGTTCAAATAGATACATGAGAGTATATTTTATTACAAGTTCTTAAGTTTGTTACTAGGGAATCTTTATACTGTTTAATGGTTTGTCCAACAGCAGCTATTTGCACCATTCTGCTGGCAGCAGGAAATTGTTTTGAGGATTCTTCCATTCTCAATACCCAAGATATGACGAGCCCAATAAAAGGGTGCTGATGTCAGAATGGCCTTTATGCCTGAAGGATAGGCCAAATACCTGCTAGCCCCCAAATCAGCTATTGGGGATTGTCATGGATTGAATTGTGTCCTCCCAAAATATGTGTATCAATTTGGCTAGGCCATAATTCCCAATATTGTATGATTGCCCACCAGTTTGTCATCTGGTATGATTTTCCTATGTGTTGTAAATCCTACCTCTATGATGTTCATGAGGTGGAATAGGTGGCAGTTATGTTAATGAGGCAGGCCTCAATCTACAAGATAGAATTTTGTCTTGAGCCAATCTTTTTTGAGATATAAAAGAAAGAAGTGAGCAGAAAGACAGGGATCTCATACCACCAACAAAGCAGTGCTGGGAGCACAGTGTGACCTTTGAACCCAGGGTCCCTACACCGAGAAGCTCCTAGATCAGATGAAGGTTGAGGACAAGGACATTCCTCCAGAACTGACAGAGAAAGAAAGCCTTCTCCTGGAGCCGATGCCCTGAATTTGGACTTGTATCCTGGTGGCATAGTGGTTAAATGCTACAACTGCTAACCAAAGGGTCGGCAGTTCGAATCCGCCAGGCACTCCTTGGAAACTCAATGGGGCTGTTACTCAATGGGGCTGTTCAACCCTGTCCTATAGGGTCGCTATGAGTTGGAATCGACTCGACGGCACTGGATACTAGGTAGACTAAGAACAGACTTCTGTTTGTTAAAGACATCCACTTGTGGTATTTCAGGTCTAAATGCCTCCTTTGAAACTTCTTTCTTAATTGAGAAAAGATATTCGGCATAGTAAATAGATCACTCAAATGTAGTAAACCAGGAGACTTCCCATCTGGCAGCAGAAGGGTAAATGGCAACTGTCATATTTATTCATCCTTCCACACGAAAGAAATAATAAACATTTCAGCCCTTGTAAAAAGTAAGCTTCAGAGTCATGAAATTAAAGCAGCTAACTATTTACTCTTAGGGTCTTCCACTTCTTTGACTTTTTGCTCCTTTTCAATACTCTGCCTAATGAATACACCTGGCAACATAGTAGTTGGGAATATGGACTCTGGATTTAGACTGCTGCAGTTCAAATCCTGACTTCCCCACTTACCAGCCCTGTAATCTTTGGCATTTAATTACTTTATAGGGTTGTTGTTTGGATTAAAAGAGATAGCACACATAAAGCAGCTGGAACTCAGAAATGTTAAGTATCATCATAATCATCGACAAGCTTGTCATTTTAATTCTCCTTTCTATTCCTGAAAACAAAACCAGATGTCTGCTCTCACTTCCTTATTCTCAACATGCTAGAGGTGAGAACAGAGCCTGGGAATGGAATGCAAGCATGGGCTTTGCCACAAAATGGGATCTTTGAGGGGTGTGATATTCTCAGCCCAACAGGCTAATTTAGGGATAACTAATTTTTAAGTATAAAGTTTCAGGAAAGAGACAAGATAGCAAGGCCATGTGGACAGAGGAACATTTGGATAAAATTGCCTAAATACTTTACAGTTAAATGAGGAGCCAGGATAGTTTAATCCAAGAGTTCCAAGTGAAAATACATAAATACCTGGGAATAAATGTGAAATGGAGTCACCAGAGACTCCTATCTGGAGATACTCTATTACTCTATAGGTGCATTAATTAGCTAATTCAATTTACATGTAGATTTGAGAGTAAATGGAACATTTGGAAAACAAATGTTATGGCAGATAGCAAATAATTAGCTTGGAAATTGATAATATAATTAATGAATTGAATTGTGGTTTCCCCTGTATTGACTCAAGGTATGTTCTTCATGTCCATTAACATGGTTCAGGTGGAGTAAGTTATTTGAGTTTTATATGTTTGGTATTTGTATTGTGCACACACACACTTGGGTAGGGTGTACAACTTAAAAGTGAAAACGGTCAAGTGAACTGAGCAAAATTTCCCCACCTCCCACTTAGCCACGCTCCAGCTCTTCCATCAGAAATAAGCCAGTACTGAAGTGGCAGGGATGGTATCACCATGAAAAAAGTTTAAGGATGAAAAGAGATTGCTTAAACACGCATGCAGAGCTCTGGGTGAGAATACAAAAAACCTGGATGATTCCTTCTCCAGAGCCAATCATCAACAGTTTTTGTCTCCCCTGGACTGAGGAAGAAGAATTGAGGGTTGGAGAGAGAGGGCAGTGGGAAAAGCAAGAGTAAAAGAGAAATGGGAGAGAAGAAACACATGAGAGTGAGAAAGCAGGAGTAAGAGCCCACAAGCCACAGAAAGAACTCCACATCTCCCATCCCACCCCACTCTTCTCTTGGACTCAAGTGAGTCTCTCTGATCTCCTGTACAAGTGGTGTGGGTGGTGCCTGCTGGAACCCACTTACTGAGGAGGAAGAAACTGCATGCTTGCAGGAAGAAACCTTCAGGCAGCAGGAGAGGCAGCAAGCCCCACAGCACTGAGGCAAAGCCTCTCTGTTTCACTGGGGCAGCCGAACTGAGTAAGTTCTGTTGACTACATGTGCAAACAGGCCTGTCTTGCTTCTGCTCAGATTGAGGTGGAAGTTCAGTTCAGGAACGAGAGGTGAGAAAGTACTACAGAGGAAATGAAGAGCTGGAAGAGCCAGCTCCTTTGAAGACGATGTCCTGGGCTTCTGTACCATGCTACCCAGGGAGGCTGTCTTAGATCTTCATCAAAAGAGTCAACTTTTCCTCTCCTCATTGTTGGAGTGTATTGAATCCCTCACAACTTGGAACTCTCCTAGCTTCCATACAAATGGATATAAATCTAGAGAAAGAACCAAGAGGGAGAGGAAGGCAGTGACAGATTAGATAAGAAGTGACAGACATTGCAAGGTGAACCAATGAGACAGGAGGTGATGCAACTGAATGAATCATTAGCCCAGAGTGAGGCAAAAGCCTCTGTCCTGAAGAGCCACATTCCCCTGGGGCCCCTAGGCTGCTTCCTGTGCTGCTCACCAAGAACAAGCCACGTCAGATTAACCTCACTTCCTTTGCTGCTATGCTTTGCAGGCTGGTAAATCAAGGGACAGCTGTAGATGTAGCATGCATGAACTGCAACAAGGCATTTGAAAAAGAAGGAGCAAAGTCAATATATATGTGGCTCCATACCTGACAGAGATTATACCCAAAGCATCATGTTTACCTGGAGGACATATCTCCAGAATGTGCTAAAGTGCTTTGCCTTGTTCAGCATTTTCACTGGCAAATTCGATGAAGGCAAAGAGAGCAGACTTGTCAAGGGTTCACTTGACACAGAGGAGATATCACTAATAAGTCACTTGACAGGAACAAGATGCAAAAAGCTCCAGACAGACTAGAATGCTAGGTAAAACTAACAAGACAAAACATAGAATCCATAGTTAAGTTCAAGTAATTAGATGTCCAGGGTACAGGAGACTTGAGTTCATGCATGAAAAATGAAAGTAGTGGCTTTGGTTGATTTCACACTCAATATGAATTACTAGTATGACAAATTCGTTAAAAAAGAGAGAGAAATTTTTGCAGCTTTATATTGCATATTCAGGTGGGATATATTAAAGGTCATACATTGGCTCTCATGGACTTGTTTTAATTTTATTCAGCTTCAACTTGAACTTGCATAGGAGCGATTGATCTGCTCCCCAGTTGGCCCCTGGCCTGGTTCTCAGTGATGATATTAAGCTTTTCCATCATCTTTTTCCACTCATGTTATCAATTTGATTCCAGTGTATTCTGTCTGGTGAGGTCCATGTGTTTAGCTGCAGTTTATCTTGTTGAAAAAAGATGTTTCCAATGAATAAGTCGTTGGTCTTACAAAATTCTATCATGCCATCTCCAATGTCATTTCTACCACCAAGGCCAGATTTTCCAACTACTGGTCCTTCTTTGTTTCCAACTTTCACATTCCAATCACCAGCAAATATTAATGCATCTTGATTGCATATTGGATCAATTTCAGACTGTAGAAGTTGGTAGAAATCTTCAATTTCTTTAACTTTGGCATTAGTGGTTGGTGTGTAAATTTGAATAATAGTCGTATTAACTGGTCTTCCTTGTACGCATATGGATATCATCCTACCACTTACAGTGTTGTACTTCAGGATAAAGTCTTGAAATGTTCTTTTTGATGATGAACACGATGCCTTTTTCTTCAATTTGTTATTCCCAGCATAGTATACCATATATTGTCTGATTCAAAATAGCCAATACCAGTCCATTTCAGCTCACTAATGCCTAAGATATCTATCTTCAAGTGTTCCATTTCATTTTTGACAACTTCCAATTTTCCTAGATTCATAATTTGTACAGTCCACATTCTGATTATTAATGGATATTTGCAGTTGTTTCTTATCATTTTGAGTCGTGCCACATTGGCAAGTGAAGGTCTGAAAGCTTGACCCCATCCACGTCATTAAGGTTGACTTTACTTTGAGGAGGCAGGTCTTCCCCAGTCTTATTTTGAGTGTCTTCCACCCGAAGGGCTCATCTTCCAAGACTATATCAGACAATGTTCCACTGCTATTCGTAAGGTTTTTAATGGCCAATTTTTTCAGAAGTAGATCACCAGGTCCTTCTTCCTAGTCTGTCTTAGCCTGGAAGCTCCAATAAAATCTGTCCAACCATGGTATATCCCACCTGAATTTGGAGGCCATCTCAAGAATAGATATGACCCACTGAACACACTGAACACTAATGACCAAAGATCAGACGAGTCGTGGGATGACATCAGGGACATCATACATGAGGAAAGCAAACCTGCTGAGTCAAGCCAATTCAGACTCAAAAGTAACCCTGTAAGACAGGGTAGAACAGCCCCACAGAATTTCCAAGGAGCAGCTGGTAGATTTGAGCTGTTGACCTTTTGGTTAGCAGGTGAGTTCTTAACCACTGCACCATCAGGGCTCCAAAGAATGCAAAAGGTTGTTAAAAAGACAGGAAAGAAAGAAAAAAACAAAATGGGTGTCAGAAGAGATTCTGAAATTTGCTCTTGAATGTCAAGTAGCTACAGCTAATGGAAGAAATGATGAAGTAAAAGAACTGAACAGAAGATTTCAAAGGCCAGCTCAAGAAGGCAGAATAAAGTATTATAATAAAACGTGCAAAGACCTGGAGACAGAAAACCAAAAGGGAAAAACACGTTCTGCATCTCAAGCTGAAAGAACTGAAGAAAAAATTCAAGCCTCAAGTTGCAACATTGAGGGATTCTGTGGGGAAAATATTAAACGATGCAGGAAACATCAAAAGAAGAGGAAAGAAATACATAGAATAACTATAACAAAAAGAATTGGTTGGCTTTCAACCATTTCAGGAGGTAGTATATGATCAAGAACTGAAGCAAGAGGTCCAAGCTGCACTGAAGGCATTAGTGAAAAACAAGACTCCAGAAACTGACGGAATACCAGTTGAGATGTTTCAACAAATAGATGCAACACTGGAAGTGCTCACTTGTTTATGCCGAGAAATTTGGAAGACATCTACCTGGCCAACCGAGAGGAAGAGATCCATATTTGAGCCCATTCCAAAGAAACGTGATCCCACAGAATGTGGAAATTATCAAACACCATCATTAATATCACATGCAAGTAAAATTTTGCTGAGGACAATTCAGAAATGGTTGCAGCAGTACATGGACATGGAACTGCTAGATATTCAAGCTGGATTCAGAAGAAGACATGGAATGAGGGACATTATTGCTGATGTCAGATGGATCTTGACTAGAAGCAGAGAATTCCAGAAAAATGTTTACCTGTGTTTTATTGACTATGCAAAGGCATTCGATTGTGCAGATCACAACAAATTATGGACAACATTGCAAAAATTGAGAATTCCCGAACACTTAATTATGCTCATGCAAAACCTGTGCATAGATCAAGAGGCAGTTGTTTGAACAGAATAAGGGATATTGGGTGGTTTAAAATCAAGAAAAGTGCGTGTCAGCGTTGTATCCTTTCGCCATACTTATTCAATCTGTATGCTGAGCAAATACTCCGAGAATCTGGGCTATATGAAGAACAACATGACATCAGGTTTGGAGAAAGACTCATTAACAGCCTGCGATATGCAGATGACACAACCTTGCTTGCTGAAAGTGAAGAGGACTTAAAGCACTTACTGATGAAGATCAAAGACCACAGCCTTCAGTATGGATTACACCTCAACATAAAGAAAATAAAAATCTTCACAACTGGACCAATAAGCAAGATCATGATAAATGGAGAAAAGATTGATGTTATCAAGGATTTCATTTTAGCTGGATCCACAATCAACGCCTAGGGAAGCAGCAGTCAAGAAGTCAAAAGATGTATTGTATTGGGCAAATCTGCTGCAAAAGACCTCTTTAAAGTGTTAAAAAACAAAGATGTCATTTTGAAGGCTAGGGTATGCCTGACCCAAGCTATGGTGTTTTCAGTCACCTATTATGCATACGAAAGGTGGACAAGGAGACCAAAGAAGAATCGATACATTTAAATTATGGTGTTGGCAAAGAATGTTGAATATACTACGGACTGCCAGAAGAATGAACAAATCAGTCTTGGAAGAAGTACAGCCAGAGTGCTCCTTGGAAGCCAGGATGGCAAGAATTCATCTTACGTACTTTGGACATGTTTCCAGGAGCTACCAGTCCCTGGAGAAAGACATCATGCTTCATAAAGTGGAGGGTCACCGAAAAAGAAAGCTGTCAACGACATGAATTAACACAGTGGCTGCAACGATTATGAGGATGGTACAGGGCCAGGCAGGGTTTTCGTTTGTTGTACATAGGTCGGAACCAATTTGACAGCACCTAAGAACATACTGCATATATAAAGTGGTCATAACCAAATAAAACAGACAAGTATACCACTGTACTTTTCATATTGAATTCTATTTGGGATGCCTCAAATTAAGCAAAACATTCATTGAAAAGTGCTCATGAAGGGGTTTGGAGGGGAGAGACTTGATTGAAACAGCTGGAGTAGTTTCTCTGGGAAAAGACATGGAGTTAGGAGGATGAGATGGCCATATTCAAGTACTTAAAGTGACATTGAAAAGGATTCGGTATATTATATGTAACTCCAGATAACAAGTATATAGATGGTTCAGACAGAGTGATGGATTTCTACTCAACATACGTTTTAATTTACTGACATTTTGCTATAGTCAAATGGAGAATTTGTTGCAACCAGAAGTTTCTATGCTGAATCCATTAGGGATAAAGCGAAAGGGATTCCTTCACTCCTTGGGAGGGCACACTAGATGAGTTTAGGGTCCCTTCCACTCTATAGATTCATTCATTTCACTTCACAGATATACACTGCATTCCAATGTGTTGTGTATACAGTGAGTGGTGAGCCAAACAGAAACAAGTCCCTGCTCTCTTGGAACTCAAGTGTATAGTCTGTGGGGGAGACAGACTATAAACAAGTGAACAGACAACTTACTAGAAATTTAAATATTATAAGGAAAGCGAACAGTATTGAGATAGATAATAAACAGAAAGGACTCCCATAGATAAGTAGCCAGGGAAAGTCTCACTGAGGTGATACTGAAGCTGAGAGCTAAAGGAGGAGGGATGTAGGCTTTTGAAGAACTACAAAAAGCATTCCAGACAGAAAGTACAACATGAACAAAGGGCATAGGGTAAGACAAAGCTTGGCACATTGAAGAACTGAAAAAGATCAAAACAGCCGGAACGCTGTAAGGGAGGAGTAAGATGGCACAGGCGAAGGGGGAAGTAGGCAGAGCTGAATCACACCAGGCCCTGTACAACAATGACAACAACATGAACCAAGATGAAGATTTAAACTTTATTCTAAATTCAGTAGAAAGCCACTAAAGAGTGTTAAGTAGAGCAGTAACAAATGGAATTCATGTTTTTAAAAGATTGATGAGTTCTTTGAGATCATTTTAGTACTGAAAAAACTGGCACAAAACAGAGGTTGCTCTGATCCTGCTCCTAGACTAACTCAGACAGGAGATGTAAGAACTAGTTCAGCACCTGCGGGAGTTTGCTCAGCCTGTAGGATCCCAGCATCTAAGGGTGCTCTAAAACTTCCTACCAGATGTTTTCAGAACACTGGGCAGTGTATTCATTCTCAACCTTGAGAACCTGGACTCCACCCGAGGACCATTTGCTACCACCTTCCAGAAAAAGTGCTCCTCAGGGCGACTGCCAGAAACCAAGTACACAGCTGCAAGAGGCCTTGGGACTCTGGGTTACCTGGAATTTGTAAAGGGGCAAGAACATGTGAGAAGTGTCCTTGCTTTCTAGTAATATTTGGAATTAGGGTTGAGGATAAGGTAAGCATTAAGCAACACAATGAGGAAAGGGTTAAGTCAAATGAAGGAGGAAGATAGCTTGGTTATAAAATTTGAACTTAGATACCCAAAAAGATGGGGATAAAGAAAAGAAGGAAAAGACTAATTATAGGAAGAAGGTCAGTATAAAATAACTAGGTGGAGAACTAAGTGAGTCTAAGACATGTTGTGGTGGCGATGTGGAGATGTGGAGACGTGGAGCCTATGACCACACTACTGCTGACAGGAGAATACTGCATGCTATACAGAAAAATGGAAAAAAAGAGAAATCCTCGATAATCCTACCATCTTAAATTAGCATTTTGGTGTATCCCCTCTACTATTTCTTCCCTATGTATCTGCTTTTAATGCTTTTATTGGATTTTTTAAATCAGAAGAGTAATACATGCTAGTTGCAGAAAATAAAAACTGCCCCAATCTCGTATCCCAGCCTCCCAAAGGCCCAAACCAAATCCATTGCAGACAAGTTGATGCTGACTCATAGCGACCTACAGGACAGAGTAGAACTGCCCATAGGGCTTCCGGGGCTGTAATCTTTACGGAAAGCAGACTGCAACATCTTTATCCCATAGAGCGGCTGCTGGGTTTGAACTGCTGACATTTCAGTTAACAGTGAGAGCTTAACCACTGCGTCACCAGGGCTCCTCACCAACCTCGAGGGGTATATAAATGCATTCATACATATGTAGTCTTCATAGCTAATCCTTTGTTGTGGTTAAAAAAATAATTTTTTTTACATAACTGTAATGCTAGTGTATATACAATTTTGTTACTTAACATTATACAATATTAATATTTCTTTGATCTCCTTGGGTTAATAACAATTATTATTATTATTATTATTTTTTTGGAGCCCCAGTGGCACAGTGGTTAAGAGGAGCTCAGGCTGCTAACCGAAAGGTCGGCAGTTGCTCCTTGGAAACCCTATGAGGCAGTTCTACTCTGTTCTATAGGGTCTCCATGAGTCAGAATCTACGCGGGAGCAACAGGTTTTTTTTTTTTAAATGTCGTTTTTATTTAGGTTTTCATTTAAGTTTCATACAAACTTTTAAAGGAAAAAGACTTTAGAAGTCCATTTATAAAGAAGAGGACGGCTGGAAAAGGAACACAACATCGTCATTAAGGAAATCCAAATTAAAACCAAAATGAGATAACACTTCATACTCACTAGAATGACTGTAACAACGAAGACCAACAACAAGTGCTGGTGAGAATATGGAGAAATAGCAAACCTCATACATTGCTGGTACAAATGTAAAACAGTCTGGCCACTTTGGAAAACAGTTTGGCCATTTCTTAAAAAGTTAAACATAAATTCACCATACCCAGAACCAAGCCCATTGCTGTCGAGTTGATTCCGACTCATAACGGCTTTCTAGGACAGAGTAGAACTGCCCCACAGCGTTTCCAAGGAGCACCTGGTGGATTCGAACTGCTGATCTTTTGGTTAGCAGCTGTAGCTCTTAACCACTATGCCACCAGAACCAACAATTCCGCTCCTGGGTATCTATCTACCCAAGAGGAATGAAAACAAATGCTCATGTAGAGACTTGTACATTAATGTTCTTAGCAACATTATTCATAAAAACCCCAAAGCAGAAAAATCCCAAAGTCCATCGGCTGGTAAATGGATATAATGGAGTACTAGTCAGCAATAAAAAGGAGTGAAATATTGATATACATTACAGCATCGATGAATCTCAAAGGCATTATTCTAAGTGAAAGAAGCAGAGGCAAAAGGCTATAGTATACATATTGTATCATTGCATTTATATGAAATGCCCAGAAAAGGCAAATTTATAGTCAGCAGATCAGGAGTTGCCCGGGACAGGGGCTGATATTGGGGTTGACTACCCATACAAACCCAGAAAACAAACCCACCTCCGTTGAGTAGATTCCGACCTCATAGCGACCCTGTAGGACAGAGTAGAACTGCCCCATGGAGTTTCCAAGTAGAGCCTGGTGGATTTGAACTGCTGACCTCTTGGTTAACAGCTGTAGCACTTAACCACTCCATAGGCTTGAGGAAATTTTAGGGGGTGGTAGAAATGTTCTAAAACTGAATTGTGGCGATGGTTGTACAACTCTATAAATTTACTTAAAAATAATCAAAGTGTACACCTAAAAAAGACGAAGAAGAGCATGCTTTCAACCACTTTTGGAACATTTTAAGACCAGTGAAATTCAGAATTTAATACTACAAAATACTGGTACAACAAAAGAATTTGTAAAGTCTCTTGGCTTTTCAAATTATAACTAGATTTGTCTTCACTATAACATCATCCTGACTGTGCTTATGTCAAAGGACAAGTTTAAAATAGTCATATTTTTGAAAAGGCATTGAAAAGCATAAAGTGAAATGAAGTTGAATTACAATTACATATCTTTAGGCAAAAAGAATGAAGCAGGAGCAGAAGGCGGGCCTTCTGTTTGGGTTTTGTGATGATATGGCGCTACCTAGCGATCATTTACAAAATGGCAGGACTTGTTTTTAAAATTCTTTTCTTGGATTTGTTGAGCCACATCTGTATACCACAACAAATATCTGAATGTTTGGCTATGTGTAGGCTAAATATCTGAACGAATCACTGAGTGACGTACACTTCATGAAAATACTGTAGTGACAAGAACTGTATTGGGAGTCTGGAGAAATGGCTTCCGGTCCTTGACCTGCTGATGTCAGCTTTGCAACTTTGAGTCAGGGCTTAGCTAAATTTACGGGCAGTCTGGTTCCAAAGTTTGAGGAGAGCCTCTAAAAGGTAATGGTTAGGTGCATGGCCTGGAAGCAAACTCCTTAACTTCGGTATCTCCTAAACTTTAGTATCCCAGTCTTTAAAATAGGGATAATAGAGTACACGCTGCTAGGATAGTTGTACCGGGCAAATCTGCTGCAAAAGACCTCTTTAAAGTGTTAAAACGCTAAGATGTCACTTTGAGGACCAAGGTGTGCCTGACCCAAGCCATAGTATTTTCAGTCGCCTCAGATGCATGTGAAAGCTGGACGATGAAAAAGGAACACTGTCAAGAATTGACTCATTTTAATTACGGCACTAGTGAAAAATATTGACATACCATGAACTGCCAGAAGAATGAACAAATCTGTCTTGGAAGAAGTACAGCCGGGATGCTCCTTAGCATACTTTGGACACGGTATCAGGAGGGGCCAGTCCCTGGAGAAGGACATCACGTTTGGTACAGAGGGTCAGCGAAAAAGAGGAAGACCATCAATGAGATGATGGACTCACAACAGTGGTTGCAACCATGGGCTCA
The DNA here is from genome assembly GCF_030014295.1 of Loxodonta africana. Taxonomy (NCBI): domain Eukaryota; kingdom Metazoa; phylum Chordata; class Mammalia; order Proboscidea; family Elephantidae; genus Loxodonta; species Loxodonta africana. The sequence goes on along the minus strand of NC_087344.1, from coordinate 158,232,126 downwards.
AACGTATCTACTGTTGTGAGGATGGTGCGTGACCAGGGAACATTTTATTCTGTGGTGGATAGGGTCACTGTAAGTCAGAACTGACTCTACAGCACTTAACAACTGGATAGTGGTGGGAATTAAATGTAATATTAATGCATGTAAAAGCACTTATCTCAGAACACCTGTTGCTGTTGAGTTGATTCCGACTCATAGCGACCCTACAGGACAGAGAAGAACTGCTCTGGGTTTTCAGTGAGCTGCTGGTGGATTCGAACTGCTGATCTTTTGGTTAGCAGCTGAACTCTTAACCACTGCACCACCAGGGCCCCTGTCTAAGAACGGCCATTGAGAAAAAGTTAGGATATATGATTTTCCCCTCTGTAATAATGTTGCCTCATGGTTGAAAAATCCTTTGTCTGCCGTTTAAAATTAAGTTACACGTCCCTCCTCCAAAGCAACAAACAAAAAAAGCCCAGAAGGTTGTAAGCTCAAAGAGCTAAATATGATTCTTATAACTATCAGCTGATTGGAAAAACACATTTTTTAAAAAAAAAAATTTTTATTGTGCTTTATTGTGAAAGTTTACAAATCAAGTCAGTCTCTCACACAAAAACTTATATACACTTTGCTACATACGCCCAGTTGCTCTCCCCCTAATGAGACAGCCCGCTCCCTCCCTCCGCTCTCTCTTTTCCTGTCCATTTCGCCAGCTTCTAACCCCCTCTACCCTCTCATCACCCCTCCAGGCAGTAGATGCCAACACAGTCTTAAGTGTCCACCTGATCCAAGAAGCTCACTCCTCACCAGCATCCCTCTCCAAACCACTGTCCAGTCCAATCCATGCCTGAAGAGTTGGCTTTGGGAATTGTTCCTGTCCTGGGCCAACAAAAGGTCTGGGGGCCATGACCACTGGGGTCTTTCTGGTCTCAGTCAGACCATTAAGTCTGGTCTCTTTGTGAGAATTTGGGGCCTGCATCCTACTGCTCTCCTGCTCCCTCGGGGGTTCTCTGTTGTGTTCCCTGTCAGGGCAGTCATCGGTTGTAGCCGGGCACCATCTAGTTCTTCTTGTCTCAGGCTGATGTAGCCTCTGGTTTATGTGGCCCTTTCTGTCTCTTGGGCTTATAATTACCTTGTATCCTTGGTGTTCATTTTTCTTTGATCCAGGTGGGTTGAGACCAATTGATGCATCTTAGATGGCCATTTGCTAGCGTTTAAGACCCCAGATGCCACTCTCAAAAGTGGGATGCAGAATGTGGAAAAACACTTTTTAATGATTTAATTTTTAAAATAATGAGTAAAGATAGTGGTTGCACAGGAGCTGGAGGTTTACAAATAAGCTAAAACTTGCAAACAGGTTACTGTTGTAGATGGTCCACTCAGCACAGATACCCTGTGGATGTCTGATATGTTTTATACTTATCAGTACAATACTGACCAGAGAAACTATAATTCTCTCAATTTCTTCAGAATTAAAATGGGTGTTTGTACCAGTCTGGATTTTATTCCACTGGCCAGAGAACCAGTCTGCTTAAGGATCAATGCCATCTGAAACTAAAGGATTTCTACTATTTTACTTCTTCACCCGTTAGGCTCTCTCTAAGCCAAACCAAACCCATTGCTATGCAGTTGATTCTAACTCACAGCAACCTCATAGGACAGAGTCAGACTCCTCCACTGGATTTCCAAGGCTGTAATCTTTACAGAAGCAGACTGCCACATCTTTCTCCCATGAAGTGGCTAGTGGGTTTGAACTGCTGACCTGTAAGTTAGCGGCTGAGCATATAACCACTGTGCCATCAGGGCTCCCCAGGCTGTCTCTTTAGGATATCAAACTAGATGATTTAATTTTAGCTTTTATTTTCCGTGCAAATGTTTTGGCATTGCTTATACATTTTTAAGCAACTTCATTGTGGCATAATTTACATATGAACTCATCTATTTGAAATGTATAGTTCTATGAGTTTTAGTAATTTAAACAGTTGTGCAGTTTTTAGAACAATTCCACAATAAACTTTGCTTTTGACCAGTGAAATAATTTATTAGACCATTAACCTGTGAATTTAAACTACCTAGCTCTCTAGGTTTCCTGGTGGTGTGGTGGTTAAGAGCTACAACTGCTAACGAAAAGGTCAGCAGTTCTAATCTGCCAGGTGCCCCTTGGAAAGCCTAAGGGGCAGTTCTACTCTATCCTTTAGGGTCGCTATGAGTCAGAATCGACTCAATGGCAACAGGCTTGGATTGGGTTTTTTAGCTCTCTAGATGGAGGCCTGGTGGTGTGGTGGTTAAGAGCTCTTCTGCTAACCAAAAGGTTGACAGTTTGAATCTACCATCTGCTCCTTGGAAACCCTATGGGGCAGTTCTATTCTGTCCTACAGGGTCACTGTGGGTTGGAATCAACTCGACGGCAATGGGTTTGCTTTTGTTTGGTTTAGCTCTCGAGGACCTAGCCTAGGTATTTATTTTGAATAAATCAAGCTTTAAAGAAAAACAAACTCAAACTTTCAACTTTACTCAAAATAGAGGTGGGTAAAGCACATTTTAACTCAACAGCCGTAGGTTTGGTTTGGTTTGGTTTTAAAGCACATTTTCCAACTGTCTCTCCAGTGGTCTGTGGGCTAATTAAAAAATATAAATGAAAACAAATATTTGTATTTGGAAAAATACATATTGCATAATTCAGTAGAGTTTATGCCAATAGGCATAAACATTATTTAAAGAATATTTCCAACTATGGCCACCTTTCACCCAAGGAAAAGCAATGTCAAACTTTTTTTTTTACTATTATGAATATTAGGTGGGATGGACTGTCCAGGGCCTAAATATCTTGATCTAGTATAGCCCAAGCTTACTGAAGAAATACTCCCCTTTCTGTGATTTGGCTGTGCACCTTGGAAGGCTTGTACCTGAGATGCTGGCTTGGGAGCTTGCTGAGGAAGAGCGTCTTCTCTAATGGGATATCTAAGAGGCCTTGATTTTGTCTTGTTTCAGAAAGATTTTATTCGAGACAGAATTAAATTTCCATGCCTCTCATCTTGCAAATTCAGTATTTATGATTTACTTCTCCCAATTATAACCCCCTCCCCCGCCAAAAAAAACCCCGTTGCTGTCGAGTTTGATTCCTAGTGGCCCTACTGAAAAGAGTAGAACTGCCTCATAGGGTTTCCAAAGAGTGGCTGGTGGAACTGAACTGCCAGCTGAGCTCTTAGCAACTACACAATCAGGGCTTGTCTTAGTCATTTAGTGCTGACATAACAGAAATACTACAAGCTGATAGCTTTAACAAAGTGAAATTTATTTTCTCACAGTCTAGTAGGTTATAAGCCCAAATTCAGGGTGTCCCTGTCGGCTCTGGAGGAAGGTCCTTGTCCTCAACCTTCCCCTGGTTGAGGAGCTTTACATGCGCAGGGGTCCTATGTCCAAAGGACGTGCTCTGCTCCTGGTGCTGCTTTCTTGGTGGTAAGAGGTCCCCAACTCTCTTCTTGCTTCCCTTTCCTTTTACCTCTTGAGATATAAATGGTGTTGCAGGCCACACCCGAGGGAAACTCCCTTTACACTGCATCGGAGTAAGGGTGGTGTTACAATTCCACCCGAATCCTCTCAACATAAAATTACAGTCACAAAATGGAGGACAACCACATAATACTGAGAATCATAGCCTAACCAAGTTAATACACACATTTTTGGGGGGACATAATTCAATCCATGACATTCTACCCTTTGGCCCCCAAAAATCACATCTTCGCAACATGCAAAACATATTCATCCTATTAAAGCAAAAGTCTTATCTCTAAGTCCCAAATCCAAAAACTCCTCTTCATCTGTGAAATCTAGAATACAAGTTATCTGCTTCCAAGGGTACGATGGCAGAACAAGCACAAGCTAGACATTTCCATTACAAATGGAAGAAATTGGAGGGAAAGAAGGGATAACAGGCACCAAGCAAGACAGCAGAACACATTACATTAGCCCTCAAAGTTTTGAAAATAATCTCTTGTTCTCTGAGACAATTTACACAATGGCCTTGCCCTCTAGACTGTAGGTACTGGCTACACTCTCCAGATTCTGAGTGGAGGCCCTTTAGCCCTGGGCTTCAGCTCTGGTTTCTAGGCCCACAAGGACAGCAGCTCTGCTCCCTCGGCTTTAGACAAACCATTCTCCTAGTCTATCTGAGTGGCAACTCCACCCTTAGAAACACCAGAGGCCATGGCTCCACTCTTTGAAATCCCTGAGGTCATGGCCATAACTTTTGAGACTGAGGTAGTTTGGCTTCTTGTGTTGTCTCTTCAGCTTCTCCTTCCTGGTTTCTTGGCCTCTGGGCTCCTCGGAACTCATGCCCGCATCTGCCCTGCTGGGGCAAGTGTCCCAAAGCTTGTAGCTTCACCGATAAGTGCCCAGAGGCACCCTACTCCGCCAGGAAGCCTCCTGCACACAGGCACTCAGCTCTCTGGCTCTGTGGGTGGGCAAGCCTAGCTCCACCAATAAGTGTCTAGAGGCACCCCACTCCACAAGGAAGCCTCAGGCACACAGGCACTCTGCTCTTTTGGTCTGTGAGTCATCAGCTCCAGGAGAAGGCTTTCTCTCTCTGTCAGCTCTGGAGGAAGGTCCTTGTCGTCAATCTTCCCCTGGTTGAGGAGCTTCTTAGGTGCAGGGATCCTATGTCCAAAGACACACTCTGCTCCTGATGCTGCTTTCTTGGTGGTATGAGGTCCTCAACTCTCTCCTTGCTTCCTTTTCAGATGAAATGTGGTGCAGGTCACATCCCAGGGTAACTCCTTTACATAGGATCTGAGTAAGGGTGGTGTTAAAACCATACCCTAATCCTCTCAACATCAAATTGTTGTTGTTGTTGTTAGGTGCCGTCGAGTCGGTTCTGACTCATAGTGACCCTATGCACAATAGAACGAAACACTGCCCGGTCCTGAGGCATCCTTACAATTGTTCTAATGCTTGAGCTTACTGTTGAAGCCATTGTGTCAATCCATGTCGTTGAGGGTCTTCCTCTTTTCCGCTGACCCTGTACTCTACCAAGCATGATGTCCTTCTCCAGGGACTCATCCCTCCTGACAGCATGTCCAAAGTATGTAAGATGCAGTCTCGCCATCCTTGCTTCTAAGGAGCATTCTGGTTGTACTTCTTCTAAGACAGATTTGTTCATTCTTTTGGCAGTCCATGGTATATTCAATATTCTTCACCAACACCACACTTCAAAGGTGTCAATTCTTCTTCAGTCTTCCTTATTCATTGTCCAGCTTTAACATGCATGAGATTGAAAATACCATGGCTTGGGTCAGGTGCACCTTAGTCTTCAAGGTGACATCTTTGCTCTTCAACACTTTAAAGAGGTCCTTTGCAGCAGATTTACCCAATGAAATGGGTCATTTGATTTCTTGATTGCTGTTTCCATGGCTGTTGATTATGGATCCAAGTAAAATGAAATCCTTGACAAATTCAATCTTTTCTCCATTTATCATGATGTGGCTCACTGATCCAGTTGTGAGGATTTTTGTTTCCTTTATGCTGAGGTGTAACCCATACTGAAGGCTGTGGTCTTTGATCTTCATTAGTAAGTACTTCAAGTCCTTTTCACTTTCAGCAAGCAAGGTTGTGTCATTTGCATAATGCAGGTTGTTAATGAGTCTTCCTCCAATCCTGATGCCCTGTTCTTCTTCATATAGTCCAGCTTCTCGTATTTTTTGTTCAGCATACATATTGAATAGGTATGGCAAAAGAATACAACCCTGACGCACCCCTTTCCTGACTTTAAACCAATCAGTATCTCTTTGTTCTCTCCAAACAACTGTCTCTTGATCTATGTAAAGGTTCCTCAGGAGCACAATTAAGTGTTCTGGAATTCCCATTCTTCACAGTGTTATCCATAGTTTGTTATGATCCACACAGTCGAATGCCTTTGCATAGTCAATAAAACACAGCTAAACATCCTTCTGGCATTCTTTGCTTTCAGCCAGGATCCATCAGACATCAGCAATGATATCCCTGGTTCCACTTCCTCTTCTGAAACCGGCCTGAATTTCTGGCAGTTCCCTGTCGATACAGTGCTGCAGCCGTTTTCAAATGATCTTCAGCAAAATTTTACTTGTGTGTGATATTAATGATACTGTTCTATAATTTCCACATTCGGTTGGATCATCTTTCTTGGGAATAGGCATAAATATGGATCTCTTCCAGTCAGTTGGCCAGGAAGCTGTCTTCCATATTTCTTGGCATAGACGAGTGAGCACCTCCAGCACTGCATCTGTTTGTTGAAACATCTCAACTGATGTTCCATCCATTCCTGGAGCCTTGTTTTTCACCAATGCCTTCAGAGCAGCTTGGACTTCTTCCTTCAGTACCGTCGGTTCCTGATCATATGCCACCTCTTGAAATGGTTGAACACCGACTAATTCTTTTTGGTATAATGACTCTTCTTTTGATGCTTCCTGCATCGTTTAATATTTTCCCCATGGAATCCTTTACTATTGCAACTCAAGGCTTGAATTTGACCTTGCCAGATGGAACACACAGAAATCAAATTGACTACATCTGTGGAAAGAGACGATGGAAAAGCTCAATATTATCAGTCAGAACAAGGTCTGGGGCCGACTGTGGAACAGACCATCAATTGCTCATATGCAAGTTCAGGCTGAAACTGAAGAAAATCGGAGCGAGTCCGAGAGCCAAAATATGACCTTGAGTATATCCCACCTGAATTTAGGGACCATCTGAAGAATAGATTTGACACATTGAACATTAGTGACCAAAGATCAGACGAGTTGTGGAATGACATCAAGGACATTATCCATGATGAAATCAAGAGGTCATTGAAAAGACAGGAAAGAAAGAAAAGACCAAGATGGATATCAGAGGAGACTCTGAAGCTTGCTCTCAATGTCGAGGAGCTAAAGCAAAAGGAAGAATTGATTAAGTAATAGAACTGAACAGAAGTTTTCAAAGGGCGTCTCGAGAAGGCAAAGTAAAGTATTATAATGACATGTGGAAAGAGCTGGAAATGGAAACCAAAAGAACACGCTCAGTGATTCTCAAGCTGAAAGAACAACATAAAATTACAATCACAAAATGGAGGACAACCACACAATACCGGGAATCATAGCCTAACCAAGTTGACACACACATTTTTTGGGGGACATAATTCTGTCCCATGACAGGGCTCCAACCCAGATTTAGATGGGTCTCCTGCCCTGCTATTTTTACTTCTCGCCGTCCAACACCCTCTCCCAAGACAGCATCCATTAAAAATGTACATAAAGCCTTAGAGGGCAGAACAACTTGGAAAATAAGGATGAGAATGGTTTGCACAACTCAAAGAATGTAATTGATGTCACGGAATTGTAGGTGGAGAAACTGTTGAATTAGTGTATGTTTTGCTGTGTGTAATCTCAACAACAAAATAAGTAAATTAAATGTACATAAAAATCTTAATGCAAGAATTAGTCTTGCATTGAGAATATTGAAAATGACTCTCCCTGTTTATTTACTTATTTATTTTTTGTTCCTGTCTTATGTTTATCTATAGGTGCTTCAGAGGGGTGGGTGGTGATATATAAACTACCTCTACTTTGGAAATTCCAGACTTACCTTTCTCTAGTCCTACAGAATTTACTGCTAAAACTACTCATCTTGGCATTTAAATACTACTTTATGTTGTTATTTAAATGTTCAATGTGTGCTAGTTCAGTCTCCTCGAACTATTGTGGTTAGAATAACCAAAACCAAACCTGTTGCCGTTGAGTTGATTCCAATTCATAGTGACCCTATAGGACAGAGTAGAACTGCCCCATAGAGTTTCCAGGGAGCGCCTGGTGGATTCCAACTGCTGACCTCTTTTTGGTTAGCAGCTGTAACTCTTAACCACTATGCCAACAGGGTTTCCTGTGGTTAGAAGAGTTGTCTTAAATTGTGTGTGTGTGTGTGTGTGAATAAATGAATCTTATATTTCTCAAGCGCCTAGTTCTTAACCACACACAAAAAAAATTGCTGTCAAGTTGACTCCTAGCGACCCTGCAGGACAGAGTACCAACAACCAAAACCAAACCCAGTGCTGTGGAGTCGATTCCGACTCATAGTGACCCTATGAGTCGGAATCGAGTAGAACTGCCCTGGGTTTGGTTTTGGTTGTTGGTACTCTGTCCTGCAGGGTCGCTAGGAGAGTAGAACTGCCCCGTAGAGTTTCCAAGGAGCACCTGGTGGATTCCAACTGCCGACCCTTTGGTTAACAGCCGTGGTAGTTAACCACTATGCCACCAGGGTTTCCCAGAACAGAGTAGACAGAGTAAAACTGCCCCATAGGGTTTCCAAGGAGTGGCTTGTGGTTTTGAACTGCCAACCTTTTGGTTAGCATTTTAGCTCTTGACCACTGAGCCACCAGGGCTCCATCTAAATAACTTTTTATGTATTTAATAAATACTTGTTTAATTAATGGCTGATACCTCAGGTTCATTGCCTCTCCTCCTGCCCCCCATGACATTTACATTTATCGCACAGTCCAGATTTCCTAGGCATTTCAGATTTCAAATTTTGTCTTACTGTCCCCGTAAGGACAGTTGTGTGTGCCACACCATATGTCCTGACATATGGTCCTCAGTAGCTGTAATGTGAAGCCATCTCTATTGCAATAAATCTCGGATTTCTATTCCCTCTTGTTTGTTAACTAATAGATTTGATATGATTTTGAATGCAGTCCCCTTTTTTAATTTAAACTTATCCTTGATTTTTAAAATTACAAAAGTATACAATTAGAAAAAGTCTGACAGTACAAAATGTACAAAGTGAAGTTCCCTTTCACCAAAGGTGATTATTTTTCCTGTGTTGTTTCTGCCTTAACACATAACTCAAGGCTTGTATACAAAGAGTACCTAGAGAACATCTAACAGGTGCGTGGTCCAAATGGCACCGAGCCTGGAATTGAGACCTGTGCACCTGTCCATAGATCTGTCACTCAATAACTCTATAACCTTGGGCAAGTCACTCAAAACTTCTGAGTGCTGGAGTCTTCCATAAAATGCTACCCATTTCATAGGTTGTTGGGTCAAGTGAGACGTGTATGCATAAGCCCTCTGTGAAGTCTAAAGCTTTAGGCAAGTGGTCCCTGGGTGGTACAAATGGATAATTGCTCCACTTACCCTTCTAGCGTCTTGAACCCACCCAGAGGCGCCTGTCTCCTGAGACAGGCCTGGCGATCTGCTTCCCAAAGGTCACAGTCATGAAAACCCTATGGAGCAGATCTACCCCGCATACAAGGGTTGCCATGAGTGGAAATCGACTGGGAAGCAGCTAACAACAAAGCGCTATGCAAATTTAAAGGACAGTTGTGGGCTTCTGGATACGTTTTTACTTCTGCTCGATTACAGACTTTTTCCGTCCACCATCGCAGCTTTAAAGACTCCCCCACTCCACCCCCCCGGCTCTTGCCACTCCAGCACCGCAAATTCAGTGGCTCCTCCTGCAAGTGGCTGCTTCTCAAGGCTTCCACCTACCCCAGCGTCCGAGCACAAGGGCCGAGCGAGAGCCCACGAGCGCCAGGCCCCGCTCCTAGATGGCTGAGAAGCTAGAGACGGTCTGTCTCTGGGAGAATGGAGCCCACTCTCTGCAGCTTTAGCTCGTGCTCCCTTTAGGGGCCGCCTCTTGGCCTTAAATTCAAACTAGAGCGGATCTCAGCCTGAATCTCGCCAGGACTGCAAACCGCAGCCTTCCCTCCCCCGGAAACCCGACCAGCCTGGTCGCTTTGCCCCAGCCTCAGCCACGCCCCGCCGGGCAAAAGCCGGGTCCTCCACTCCCCGTCGCCTCTTTTTGATTTCGGCGTGCGCGAAACCTGACGGCTGCTTTGATTGGCTGTAGGTAAACGACTACAAGAGGTGAATGACGATTGGTTCCTGAGTGAGGAGGGCGGAGTAAAAGGCGGAAACAGGGCCGCGAACTGGGCTGGGAGGAAGAGAGGAGAGCAATGGAAGTAGTTAAGTGCCCGGAGCACGGTAAGGGGCCGGGGCCATGGGGGTCTCCTGGGTCTGCCGATCTATCAGCAGTGTAATCGTTGTTGACCGTCTCTCCTCAGGGACCTTTTGTTTTCTGAAGACTGGCGTCCGCGATGGTCCGAATAAAGGAAAGAGCTTCTACGTGTGCTCGGCGGGCCCATGCAATTTCGTGCAGGCTACGAAGTAGGTCTCGACTCTGGGCACAATGCCCCCAACCACCTGGGTCCTCCCAGAAGGTGCTCCCGGCGCCTCGCTGCCCGTCCCTCAGGGACTAGGAGTGGTGGGGCCCCAGGTTTGCAGAGCCAGGGCAGCCCTTTAAGCAGTGGCTAATCCCCAGGACGGTGTAGCGTGTTCGCAACAGCTCTGCTGGGCTTCAGGCCCCTGCTCCTCCACTGCTGGCTGAGTGACCGGAGGCTGGCCACTTTCCCTCTCTGGCCATCGATCCCCCACCTGTTAAATGAAGGATCTGGCAACATACGGATCCCTCCAGTTCTTTCCAGCTTTGGTATCCATTCACCTGTCAGGCCTTTTCCATTCACCCACTCCCTTTTCCTGTTTGGATTTGCCCTCCTATTTAAGAAAGAGGACACCCAAGGATAGTGGAAAATAACTTGTTCCTGTTTTGCACTGGTTTTAGGCTGAATCGGTTTTATGCGTTCGAGGTCAAAACACTTCCGTGGTCAGATTCTGAGACCCCCCCCCGCCACCACCCCTTTTCCTTTTCTTTTTTTTAATTACTGCGCATCTAAGGGAAACGCTAGTGGCGTAGTGGTTAAGTGCTACGAGTACTAACCAAAGGGTCGGCGGTTTGAATCCACCAGGCGCTCCTCGGAAACTCTATGGGGCAGTTCTACTCTGTCCTATAGGGTCTCTATGAGTCGGAATCGACTCGATGGCACTGGGTTTGGTTTGCTTTTGGGTGCATCTAAGTGATGAGAGTGATAATCCAAAAAAGCATGTTACTGTAGGGATTAGAACTGAAAGAAACATCAGAGAGCTGTATTTATTTCTACAGAATTGAAAGCTCAGGCCCAGAAATGACACTGTCTTCCCTAAAATGATAAAAGTTAATGCCATTCTCACCAGGTGTTAATATTTTCACGCTAACAGGTATCACACTTTACAGCATATGTGAATTTTAAGACTATCGCATTAAACATTTTTTCCTGTGCTCTATTCAGCTGAGCTTCATAGAGAGTTTTTTTTCCCTTCATATTGTATGTAAGGCACAAAATGGATACTGTCTTTGTCATCTAGTGCTGCTTATAGAAATACCACAAATGAATGGCCTTAACAAAGAGAAATTTATTCTCTCACAGTCTAGGAGGTTCAGGGTGCCAACTCCAGGGAAAGGCTTTCCCTCTCTGTTGGCTCTGGGGGAAGGCCCTTGTCATCAATCTTCCCCTGGCTGAGGAGTTTCTCAGCACAGGAACCCTGGGTCCAAAAGACGCACTATTCTTCTGGCTCTTGTTTCCTGGTGGTGGGAGGTCCCCATGTCTCTGTGCTCGCTTATCTCTTTTATATCTCAAAAGAGATTGACTTAAACCAAAACCTAATCTTGTAGATTGAGTCCTGCCTCATTAACATACCTCATTAACATAACTGCCACTAATCCCACCTTATTAACATCATAGAGGTAGGATATACAACACACAGGAAAATCACATCAGGTGACAAAATGGTAGATAGTCACACAATACTAGGAATCATGGCCTAGGCAAGTTGACACATATTTTGGGGGTACACGGTTCAATCCATGACAGATACCAATACTAGAAAATAAAGTTCTTTCAATATGTGTATTAACTTCTAATGTTTTCCTTAAAGGATTAGGCTAATTCCCATCTTTGTTATGTTTGGAAACTAAGTGAAAGACTTTGCATCCTTTGTCAGGTTTAGGAAATTTATACAGAAAATATTTTCTTAGCTCTCCGGTAAGTTGTTTTTCTTATCTGAAAGAAATCAGTGGGATCCAGTTTAATTAAATGTAAAATGGTTTTGAGTAAAAACAGTATCATATCTTTAAAAGTGACCAAGCAAAAATACTCAAGCTATCTGGATCAACATTTCCTATCAGGGTTTACCATTTATTTCTAATTTCTAAATATACTGAGCTTCATGCATTCAGTACCCAGCTCAGGTTTCATGAGACATGAAAGTATGGTTCGTGTTCGCAATAATTAAGCACTATTGATGGCATAAGACTCACTTTTACATTAAAAGAATATGCCCTTATATACAGAGTGCTATTTATACAAATGTACTGCTATACAAACTGTACAGTGATATTTGACTTGAAGACAGTTATTTGATAAACCTGACCCGTTTGGAATATGTGTGATAACCAAAGTATAAACCAAAAAGAAACAGAAAGTGTGACAGGTCATATGGGAGTACTTTAGACCTTCATTAAAACCTGTTTACTCTCAAATGTTATATATATTTAATTTTTTTCCCCTAATATAGAAAACCCTGGTGGCATAGTGGCTAAGTGCTACAGCTGTTAACCAAAGGGTCAGCAGTTCAAATCCGGCAGGCGCTCCTTGGAAACTCTATGGGACAGTTCTACTCTGTCCTGTAGGGTCGCTATGAGTTGGAATCGACTCGACGGCACTGGGTTTGGTTTGGTTTTGGTTTTAATATGATGAGAGGGAGGAGTTTAAAAAATTATATCTGCCAAGCCTGGAGCAAACTAGTGTGTTGTTAGAGGCATTTGAACAGCACTAAGTGACAGCTAACAGGTTATTAAAGGAAAAAGGGTGATGGGAGAATCTGGGGAAATTCATATAGGGCCTCACAGCCAGCCTTAGATACTTCAGTCATTCCTAGGTATCACAGTGTTGAGGTTGTATAGCACCATGTAGTTTTAAACTTTTGAGTCATCAGGAAAAGGTAGATATATTATTGTCATGCTGTGTTTGAGGGAGTGGAGAAGATAAAAGCTCTGGGCCCTTTTACCACAGGAATGCACATAGACATAAAAATGTGTGGGATTTACAAACTCAGCGGAAGTCATACATGGACTTAAGTTTAAAACCCCTAGTTTGCTTTTTGATTTTAGGATGTTGATCTCTATTCCTTGCCTCCTAAAATAAAGACTTTTTGATTTTCTTTCTCTAGCATTCCTGTGTCTTATTGTTTATTGCATGAGGACTCTGTAGTAGATCTTCAGGGTTTGCTTCTACCACAGGGCAAGAGTGAATACAGGTAAGTGTCCAAAAGGAAGCTCTAAAGGTATTTGATTTTTTTCCTGAAAGAAATATTATTAGTTATGTTAAATAGTCTATTTATGCCATAAATTAGGGTCCCTAGCTTTATCCCTATGTTTTTCTCCGTAAACTTTATAGTTTTAGGTTTAACATTTAGGTCTTTGATCCATTTTGAATTCGTTTTTGTGTATGGTGGAGGAATGGACCCTATTTCATTTTTCTGCAAATGGATATCCAGTTTTGCCAGTACCATTTATTAAAGAGACTATCTCTTTCCCATTGAATGGACTTCAACCCTTTATTGAAGATCAGCTGTCCATAGCTGGATGGATTTACTTCTGGGTTCTCAATTCTGTTCCATTGATCTATGTGTGTCATTGTGATAGTACCAGGCTGTTTTGACTATCGTGGCTGCGTAGTAGGTTCTGAGACTGCGAAGTGTGAGGACTCCATCTTAGGCTGGGTTCTCTAGAGAAGCAAAACCAGTAAGGCACATAAATATATATATAGAGAGAGATTTATATTCAAGAAAATGGCTCGCACGATTATAGAAGCTGGAATGTCCCAAGTTCTTGGGTCAGGATAGGGGCTTCTGATTCATGTAGCTGTAGGAGCTGGTGAGCCCAAGATAGGCAGGTCAGGAAGCAGGGCTCTTGCTCAAAGGTTGGGAAGATCAACAAATCCCAAGATCAGCAGGAAGGACAGTAGGTAAGCTGCTAGCTCAAGTCCCAAGAACTGGAGGGCAGATGAACAGGAGCCAGCTGCAGGATCCAGAGAAAGCAAAAGCCCACGAGCCTTGCCAGAAAGCCCACTTATGTTCGATGCAGGCCTTGCCCCTAAGGAAACTCCCTTCAACTAATTGGCTGCTCACAGCAGATTCTAGCATGGAGGTGATCACATTATATCAAATCTCATCATGGAAGTGATCACAGCATCATAGGACTGCCAAACTACATCATAACTGCCAAACAACTGAAAATCATGAAGCAGCCAAGTTGACACACAACCTTAACAATCATAGCCTCCTACTTTGTTCTTCTTCATTAATGCCTTAAATATCTGGGGCCTCCTTTCTTTCCATATAAAGTTAGAGATTAGTTTTTCCATTTTGTTAAAGAATGTTTTTGGAATTTGTATTGGGATTACATTGTATTTATAGATCACTTTTGGTAGTATTGACATTTTTACAATGTTCAGTCTTCCTGTCCATGAGCATGGTATGTTTTTCCGTTTGTGTCAGTCTCTTTTGGTTTCTTGGAGTAGTGTTTTGTAGTTTTCTTTGTATAAGTCTTTTATGTCTCTAATTAGATTTATTCCTAAATATTTTATCCTTTTAGGGGCTATTGTAAATAATATTGTTTTACTGATTTTCTTTCCAGAATTATCTTTGTCACTGTAGAGGAATCCACCTGATTATTGTATGTTGATCTTGTATCCTGCCACTTTGCTGAACCTTTCTATTAGTTCCAGTAACTTTTTTGTGGAATCTCTGGGATTTTCTACATATAGGATCGTGGCACCTGCAAATAGGAATAGTTTTACTTCTTTACCAATTTCGATGCCCTTTACTTCCCTTTCTTGCCTTATTGCTCTAGCTAGGACTTCCAATACAATATTGAATAAGAGTGGTGATAAAGGGCATCCTTGTCTAATTCCCACTCTCAAGGGGAATGCTTTCAGTCTCTCTTCATTGAAAGTAATGGCTGTTGGTTTTGTATGTATGGCCTTAATTATGTTGAGAATTTCCCTTCTGTTCCTATTTAGGTGAGAGTTTTTATCAGGAAAGGGTGTTGGATTTTATCAATTAATTGAGATAATCATGTGATTCCTTTACATTTTCATATAAAATGTATAATCAACTTGTTAATTTCAACAGAAAATCTTACTGGGATTGCATTCAATCTGTATAGATCAACTTGGGGAGAACTGAGATTTTATCAATATTGAATCTTCCAAAAATGAGCATAATTTATTTATTTATGACTTTTAAAATTTTCTCAATGTTGTTTAATGGTTTACATTATGGAGGTCTTATACACCTTTTATTAAATTTGTTCCTTAGTGTTTATGTTTTTAAATGCTGCTGTAAATGGAATTTTTAAAAATTTCATTTTCTGATTGATTTTTGCTGGTACAGCGGTGCTGGTAAGCCTCTAGTGCGTAAAGTCAAGATGTCCTCCTGACACCTAAAGTTATTTACATACTCCTAAGTGCCCTCTGAGTTGGAATTGACTCGCAGCGACATGTTTTTTTTTTTTTTCTACCATACAGAAACACTGTTTTTTAAAGCAATTTACATTCAAAGGAGAATAGTGGAGGACAGATTAGAATGTGAAGAGAATGGAGACGAGGAGACCACTGAAATAACAGCTACTGCTCAGTTAATCGGAAACCCTGGTGGCGTAGTGGCTAACAGCTACAGCTGCTAACCAAGAGTTCTGCAATTCACATCCGCCAGGCGTTCCTTGGAAACTCCATGGGGCAGTTCTACTCTGTCTTATAGGGTCGCTATGAGTCAGAATCGACCCGACGGCAGTGGGTTTGAGTTTGGTTCAGTTAATTGGAGCACTGGTAGTGCAGTGGTTAAGACTGACATCAACGGCTGCTAAATGAAAGGTTGGCAGTTTTAATCCACCAGCTGCTACATAGTAGAACCCTATGAGGCAGTTCTCTTCTGTCCTATAGGGTCGCTATGAGTCAGAATTGACTTGACGGCAATGAGTATGCAGTTAAGCATATGACTACTAACCGAAAGGTTGACAGTTTGAACCCACCCAGTAGCTCCTCAGAAGAAAGTCCTGGCAGTCTGCTCCTGCAAGGTTACAGCCTTGAAAACCCTATGGAGCAGCTCTACTCTGCAACGCGTGGGGTTACATGAGTCAGAATTGACTTGACAGCAACTGGTTTAGTTTCTGGTTTTTACTGAATGCCTAGGTCCCTGGGTCGCTCGGTGGTTTCCTCTGAGCTACCAGCCTAAAGGTTGGCGGTTCAAATTAACCCAGCAGCACCACGAAAGACCTGGTGATTTGCTCCTGTTAAAAAAACCCTATGGAGCAGTTCTACTCTGTAACACATGGGGTTGCCATGAGTTGGAGTCAACTTGATGACAACAGATTTATCTTTTTTTAAATGAATGCCTATTACATGGCATGTTTATCATCTCCTACCTTCATATAATTTTTTGTGGTAGTTTTCAGTGTCCCTGTTTTGCAGATGAGGAACCTAAGATTAAGAGAGATTAGAAAAGGAATTTGAGGTCCCGTGGTCATTTAAATGGCATAGTTGGGATTCAAACCTAGGCCTGACTGATTCCAGACACACCTACTTGTCTGGGCTTGAAGTGAGGCAGTGGCCATGGAGGTGAGTGTGATTATACTGGAGAAAAGATTAGACTTGTCCAAAGAGAACTGATAAGGCTTATGTCCAGGTAGCTGTGGTGGTGCAGTGGTTAAGCTTTTGGCTGCTAACCAAAAAGTTCATAGTTTGAATCCACCAGCTGCTCCTTGGAAACCCTATGGGGCAGTTCTACTCTGTCCTAAAGGGTCGCTGTGAGTCGGAATTAACTCAAAAGCAACGGGTTTATATCCATTGCCGGCTCCTGGCAGTTACTCAGTAAATGGTTGCTAAGTTAGGGTTTATGGCTAATGAGTTTACCATTAAGCAAGACAAGGAAAGAGAGGTAACGTCCACAGAGGATTGGAACATATGGCTAGCGCATCAGCTATGGATTAATCAGGCCTCGTGTATATGTGAAACCAGCTAGAAAAGTGAGTGTGTGGCCCTGGAGAAAGGTCGAGGCTAAAGATAGAATTTTGAGACCTTGCCATTAACATTCTTCCATCTGGGTAGATGAGGCAGAGAGGTGATATTATTTTAGAATGGGGGAAAAAAGCATGCTAAGTGTATTTCTTTTAGCCCAAATCTAGAACACTATAATTAAATGGTAATTACCGGAACTTAAAAGGGTTATTTTAGGACAAATAAAATATAGTTCTACAATATACAGTAAATTAAAAATAAGTTACCCTGATAGGTGGTACAGACTGGAAATTTAAACAGAAATAGATAAACCGATGAATGATAGCTTCCTTAGCAGACAGTAAAGGCATTTCGCTGAAATCTTTGTGGTCTGGAGAATGACTCCTTTCCTGCTCACTGGGTTTTCTTTTCAATAACTTAAAGTACTTTACATTCTCTAATTAACATAATTATGTTTAAAGCTTAGCATAGCTATGAGACAGGTGCAGCAGAGTAATGGGGGGGAGACATCAACTAAGGCCAAGGGGCCCATTTTTCATTCCGTGGAGTGTAGCTGCATCTGTGTGCAGTTCTGTAACTTTATCACCAGATGGTACCACTCTCCAACATTTGGCTGGCACTTCAGCCATGGCCCTCTGTGATCGGGTAATAAAGAAAACCAGCATAGTCACTTGATAGAACCAGAGTGAGGAAATCTTGTCTTGACATGAATGATGTCGCATACCCCAGCATACACATGTGGAGCATTGTTGTCTAGCTCCTGAGTTCATATTTATTCTCTCAGTCTCTCAACCGTTCTCTCTCTCTCTTTCTCTCTGAGTTTTTCTTGAGAATACGGGTCAAAGTAGAAGGAAATATTGATGTTTGAAATACTTAATTTTTTGTAACATTTCAATCTTCACTCATCTAGCCAACTCTTTGTGTAGTTGGTTACTGGGTAAAGTTGGCATGCAAATTTAGTCCCAGTATAATAGGCAGACTGGTGATAGAGAGCATTTGAGCATGAGCCCGACCCAGGCAGAAGGACCTCTGGCGACACCACTCAATAAAGCCAGTACTTACTGTGTGCTGTAGGGTATCATGCACTGTACTATAAAAAAAATACAGTGGAGATTATTCTTATGTGTCTGTGTATATGTACATATAGATATACATATATAGATATATATGTGTATGTGTGTGTGTATGTGGGTGGGTGTGTGGAAACCCTGGGGGCTTAGTAGTTAAGAACTACAGCTGCTAACCAAAAGGTCGGCAGTTCAAATCTACTAGGTGCTCCTTGGAAACTGTGTGGGGCAGTTTTACTCTGTCCTATAGGATTTTTTTTTTTTTTTATAGGATTGCTATGAGTTGGAATCAACTCGATGGCAACAGATTTAGATATGTATGTACCCGTTAAAACTCAAACCCATTGCCGTCCAGTTGATTCCAATTCATAGCAATCTTATAGGACAGAGTAGAACTGCCCCATGGGGTTTCCAAGGAGCACCTGGTGGCTTCCCGCTGCTGACCTTTTAGTTAGTAGCTGAACACTTAACCACTACACTACTAGAGTTTCCATGTATATACACACACACGCACACACACATATGTGCCTTTTGTAATAGGTGTAACAATTACTTTTTCCCAGTTTGCCTTTTGTCTTATAATTTTGCTTGTGGTATTTTTACCATATGGAATTAAAAAAAAAAACTTTTTATATAGTCAGAATTATTAAATCCTTTGTTTCTTAGCTTCAGGGTTTTCTGGCATGCTTAGAAAAGCTTTCTTCAATATAGAATTACAAAAACGTGTCTTTTTTTGTTTTCTTTTCCTGAAACATTTACAGTTTTGGTTTTTATATTTTAATCTTTGTTCCATCTGGAATTTAAGTTGTAGAAGAATAAGGTGGAAATCCAGCTTTATGTTTTCCAACACTCGAGAATATAAAGAAGTGAACTCCTACTCCTAATGGCTCAACAATACGACTGAGATAACAGTTAGATGTACTGAGATTGGTGAGCAGTCTAATCTACTTATGTTAGAGTGAGAGATTCCATGGGTTCAAATGCCAGATAGTTCTGTGACTATAAGGCGTACAGTAAGGGATTAAGGCTGACCAGGGTAACTGAGAAAATGAGGAATTGAGATTTGAACTTGGCCCTGAATAACCTTTAAAATTTGGATATAGGAAAAGACACAGAAGTGTTCTGGGTGGAACAAAATAAGCAGAAGTGTGGACATGTGAATAAACAAGGTGGGTGGCAAGAGTGAGCTAACGATTGCTGGTATTTATGAAGTCCTTAATATGGCCCATGCTCTGTTCTGATGCTTACATGTGTTAATGTGTTTACTTGTTACAATGTCCATATGGGGTAGATGCTCTTATTACCTTTACCATTTTACAGAAGAGAAAACTGACACAGGGGCAGTGAGGAGGTGCTTGATGTTTCAGAAGTAATCATCAGGTAGGGCTGGGGTTTGAACGAAGGGAGGATGGTTCTAGAGACTGAGAGGATCCCAGCCTGACTGAAGTGAATGTTCTTGACTATGTGATGCTGGGTTGGATGGTTGTTGTCGTTAGGTGCCATCGAGTCGGTTTTGACTCATAGGGACCCTGTGTACAACAAAACAAAACACTGCCCAGCCCTGCACCTTCCTCACAATTGTTGCCGTGCTTGAGCCCATTGTTGCAGCCGCTGTGTCGGTCCATCTTGTTAAGAGTCTTCCTCTTTTTTGCTGACCCTCCACTTTACCAAGCGTGATGTTCTCCAGGGACTGATCCGTCCTGATAACACGTCCGGAGTATGTGAGATGTAGTTTCGCCATCTTTGCTTTTAAGGAGCATTCTGGTTGTACTTCTTCTAAGACATATTTTTTCCTTCTTTTGGCGGTCCATGGTATAGGCAGTATTCTTCCCCAGCACCACAATTCACAGGCGTCAGTTCTTCTTCCGTCTTCCTTATTCACTGTCCAGCTTTCACATGGTTATATTTAGTGGAAAAGGCGGATTTATCTTCTGGTAAGGAAGACAGTATTGAAGAGGTATGTGGAAACCCTATGGGGCAGTTCTACTCTGTCCTATGGGATCACTATGACTTGGAATCGACTTGATGGCAGTGAGTTTGGTATGGGTTTAGGCTTCCTCTACCTGATGTCTTCATTATTATTTTTTATAACTTATATACTTGGAAAATAACTACTTAATACCCTGAAGATTATACTGTTCTTCATCACCCATAACCTGTTGCAGCCAAATTGATCCTGGCCTATGTGTTACAAAGCAGAACTGCTCTGTAGGGTCTACTTGGCTTTAAACTTTATAGAAGCAGATCGTCAGGCCTTTCTTCCGTGGTGCTGCTGGGTAGGTTCAAACCACTGACCTTTAGGTTAGCAGCTGATTGCAAAACACTTGCACCACCCGGGGACCTCGCGTCATCACAGTGCAATCAATATTTGCTTTCTCTGTGAGAATGTATTTCCACTGCCTTCTTCATTGATTTATAATTTAATAAACATAACAAACCTTTTTATCCTGAGAACAGAGAAGCTCAACCAGATTGATTATAATTAAAAATGTAAGTAAAAGCATTTAGTACTGTGGCTAGCACAGAAGATGGTACAGGACTAGGCAACATTTCATTCTGTTATACGTAAGGTCATCATGAGTTGGAGTCGACTCAACAGCATGTTAACAGCAACAGTTGCCAACAATCTAGTCAGACATATATTGTTGTTGTTGTTAGGTGCCGTCGAGTTGGTTCTGACTCATAGCAGCCCTATTTACAACAGAACAAAACTCTGCCCGGTCCTGCGCCATCCTCACAATCGTCGCTGTGTTTGAGCCCACTGTTGCAGCCGATTTCAATCCATTTCACTGAGGGTCTTCCTCTTTTTCACTCACCCTCTACTTTGCCAAGCATGAAGTCCTACTCCAGGGACTGGTCTCTTCTGACAACGTGTCCGAAGTATGTGAGATGAAGTCTCACCATCCTCGCTTCTAAGGAGCATTCTGGCTGTACTTCTTCCAAGACAGATTGGTTTGTTCTTCTGGCAGTCCCTGGTATATTCAGTATTCTTGCCAATACCATAATTCAAATGCATCAATTCTTTGGTGTTCCTTAGTCATTGTCCAGCTTTCGCATGCATCTGAGGTGATTGAAAACACCATGGCTTGGGTCAGGTGCACCTTAGTCCTCAAAGTGACATCTTCATTTTTTAACACTGTTTTTTTTAGCAGATTTGCCCAATGCAATATGTCATTTGATTTCTTGCCAGCTGCTTCCATGGGTGTTGATTGTGAATCCAAGTAAAATGAAATCTTTGACAACTTCAGTCTTTCTCTGTTTGTCATGATGTTGCTTATTAGTCCAGTTGCTAAGATTTTTGTTTTCCTTGTGTTGAGGTGTAATCCGTACTGAAGGCTGTGATCTTTGATGTTCATCAGTAAGAGCTTCAAGTCCTCTTCACTTTGAGCAAGCAACGTTGTGTCATCTGCATATTGCAGGTTGTTAGTGATTCTTCCTCCAATCCTAATACCATGTTCTTCATCGGATAGTTCAGTTTCTTGATTTGCTCAGCATGCAGATCGAATATGTATAGTGAAAGGATACAACCCTGATGCACATCTTTCCTGACTTTAAACCACGCAGTATCCCTTGTTCTGTTCGAATGACTGCTTCTTGGTCTATGTACAGGTTCCTCATGAGCACAATTAAGTTTTCTGGAATTCCCATTCTTCGCAATGTTATCCTAATATGTTATGATCCACACAGTTGAATGCCTTTGCATAGTCAGTAAAACACAGATAAACATCTTTCTGGTATTCTCTGCTTTCAGCCATGATCCATCTGACATCAGCAGTGATATCCTTGGTTCCATGTCCTCTTCTGAATTCGGCTTGAATTTCTGGCAGTTCCCTGTTGATTTATATCTATAGCCGCTTTTGAATTATCTTTAGCCAAGTTTTACTTCCATATGATATTAATATACTGTTTGATAATTTCCACACTCGGTGGGATCACCTTTCTTTGGAATGGGCACAAATATGGGTCTCTTCCAGTCAGCTGGCCAGGTAGCTGTCTTCCAGATTTCTTGGCATAGACAAGTGAGTGCTTCCAGCGTTGCATCCGTTTGTTGAATCATCTCAGCTGGTATTCCGTCAATTCCTGGGGCTTGTGTTTCTCCAGTGCTTCCAGTGCAGCTTGGACAAAGTTAGTTAGATAGGCATATGCAAGTGTAATACAACTAAAAAATGCAACAGAAATACAGAAACAGCACAATGGATGAATGGGGAAAGGGGATGTAGGAAAACTTGGCAAAGGAGGTATGACTTGAGCTGGGCCTTGAAGGACAGTGTATTAGAAGAATAGAAATTTATTGTCTTATAATTCTGGAGACTGGGAGTCCAAGATCAGGGTGTTGGTTGTGTTCATTCCTTCTAAGGCTTTGAGAGAGAATCGGTTTTGTGCTTCTCTATCTGCTCTAGGGGAAGATCCTTGACTTTTCCAGTTTCTGGTAACCCCAGGCTTCTTGGCGTTCCTTGGCTTGTATCTACGTCTTCACACGAACGTCTTCCTCGTGTTACTCTCTGTGTCTGTTCTCCTCTTTCATAAGGACGGCACTCAGATTGAGTTAGGGCCCAACCTACTCTGATATAACCTCATGTTAACTGATAACATCTTTAGAGAACATATTTCCAAACCAGGTCACATTCACAGATACCAGGGGTTATCTTGAGGGGACACATTTCAGTCCATATCAGACAGTAGGATTTAGTACCTGGAGATGGAGGTGATGGTAGACAAGTATGGATAAAGAGGAATGGAGGGAGGTACACATGCAAAGGCTGATAGGATGGAGAGTGTATGGCTTAATTAAGATATGGAACAGTGTACTCATCAGTGTACCTGGAGTGTGGGCAGCGCTTGCGTATGCAGGAACTGTCATACACTGGGGTATAAGTCTGTATTCAATCTAGTCAGTCTTTTTTTTTTTTTTTTTTTATGGAAGATTTCAAATATATACAAAAGTAGTCAGGATAGGATAATACACCCGTGAGCTTCAACAATTAACTTATGGCTAATCTTGTTTCCATATATACCATACCCACCATCTACCCCTTTTATGGATTGAATTGTTTTCCCCCAGAACATGTGTCAACTTGGCTGGGTCGTGTTTCCCAGTATTGTGTGGTTGTCCTCCATTTTGTGATCTGATGTGTTTATCGTATGTGTTGTAAATCCTGATCTCTATGGTGTTAATGACTGGAAACCCTGGTGGCATAGTGGTTAAGAGCTATGGCTGCTAACCAAAAGATCAGCAGTTTGAATCCATCAGGCACTCTTCGGAATCCCTATGGGGCAGTTCTGCTCTGTTCTGCAGGGTCGCTATGAGTCAGAACCTACTTGACGGCAGTGGGTTTTTTTGGTATGTTAATGAGGCAGGATTAGAGTCATTTGTGTTAATGAGACAGGACTCAATCTACGGGATTAGATTGTATCTTGAGTCAGTCTCTTTTGAGATATAAAAGAGAGACTGGATCAGAGAGGAGGGGGATCCTGTACCACCAAGAAAGAAGAGCCAGGGGAAGAATACATTCTTTGGACCTGGGGCCCCTGTGCTGAGAAACTCCTAGATCCAAGGGAAGATTGATGACAAGAACTTTCTCCCAGAGCTGACAGAGACAAAGCTTTCCCCTAGAGCTAGCACCTTGAATTTGGACTTCTAGCCTCCTAAACTGTGAGAGAATAAATTTCTGTTTGTTAAACCCATGCATTTATGGCATTTCTGTTACAGCAGCACTGGATAACTAAGTGGTGGCACAGTGGTTAAGAGCTCAGACTGCTAACCAAAATGTGAGCAGTTCAAATCCACCAACTGCTCCTTGGAAACTCTATGGAGCAGTTCTACTCTGTCCTGTAGGGTTGCTATAAGTCAGAATTGACTCGATGGCAACAGATTTGGTTTGGTTTTGGTTTAGGTAACTAAGACAACCCCCAACCCCTGCCATATTATTTTGAAGCAAATTCTAGATAACAATTAATCTATAAATATTTCAGTATGTGTCTCTGAAAGATAAAAACACTTTTTAAAGTATAATCACAGTACCAATGCCATCATTACACCTAAAAAACACCAATTCCTTACTGTCATCAGAAATAACAGCTTGTGTACAAATTTTCAGTGGATTCATAAATGTCTTATAGTTATTTATTTTTTAGTAGTTTTTATTTGCTTAAATCAGCATCCAAGTAAGGTCCACAAATTGCACTTGAATGATAAGTCTTTTAAATCTCTTAATTTTCCCCTCTATCTTTTTTCTGTCTTGTCACTTATTTGTTAAAGAAACCAGATTGTTTGTCCTATAGCTCTCCCCTCTATTGAAATTTTCCTGATTGCATCCCCATGGTCTGATTTTACATGTTTCTCTGTTGTTTGTATTTCCTGTAAATTGGTAATTGGATCTAGAGTATTAACCAGATTCAGGTTTGTTTTCTGTTTGTTACTGTTTTTCTTGTGTTTTGTTTTGCTTGGTTTGGTTTTGTTTGTTTGGGATCATCACTTTATAGGTGGCATTGTGGCTCCCATCTGGGACACATAATGTCTGGTTAGCTCTCTTTCTGATTTTAGTAGCCATTGAAGATCAGTATCTCTATCTCAGCCATGCTTTACAGACGAGGAATAAACCTGTGTGTGTGTCTGGTTACCATGCTGTCTCTACTTTTTCACTTCCTCACCATTTGATTATGATCCCCTTTTGTATCATAGTAAAATTATGCTCCACAGGGTTTTCAACAGCTGATTTTTCAAAGTAGATTGCCAGGCCTTTCTTCTGAGGTACCTCCAGATGGACTCCAACAGCCAACCTTTCAGTTAAGAGCTGAGCATGTTAATTAACCATTTGTAGCACCCAGTGGTTCCCTTTCACTTCCTAGCACTTATAAGTGTCCCGTGCGGCAAAGAATTGTTTAATGTATGTATAAGACTAATTGGTTTCAAGTGACCTTTCAAAGGCAGTGTCAAATAGTTGCAAGATGTTTTCTTGGATTGAAAACAAATTTACCTCATGTTTCAGTGGATTTCCACAGCCTTGATTACTTGTGTTTTATACTCCATTAGAGTGTTCTACCGATGCACTGCAAGTAAGGCAAAAGGGAAGCCCTGGTGTGGAAGTATTCCTTGTCAGGTATGAATTATTCATCTATTTTCAAACCTGCTGTGTTAAGACTATTTAACCTATGTCATAATCTGAAATGACCTTGAAGTCCCAGTATAAGCTGGTTGGTCTTCACCAAACTGCCTCTGAAAGACAGTCTTTTCTTTAAGCAAGTGTAAAAACAGCTTGGTGGCAGTGTCTGACCTCCTGGAACCCTGCAAGGGGGAAGGAGAACCAAGATCAACAGTGCAAGGCTGACACCAGTGAGGTGGAGGCCATTCAAGCCTGCTCTCTTCACCATCTTTACTAATTCTGACACCAACTGTCCCTGGCACGGCAGTCTCTACTTCTCTACTGGATTTGATAATTCATTGCAGTGGCTACATACAACTCACAGACCGTACTCACAATTATGGGGTTATTGGGAAGTAACAAATTACAATTCAGGCTCAGGAATACTCAAGGATACAGTTCTTTCATCAGGACAGCCTCTTCCCAGCTGTGTTTGCAAGTATGCCTCTCCCTGGCCCTAGGTTTCTGCCCAAAGGCACTCAGCTTTCACTCTCTTTTCACTCTCCATGGGCCGGGAAGCCTTCCAAACCATCTCCTGCTGCCAAGTCTCTTCCTGCTGCTTCTCACCTTCTTCAGAGTTACAGCTCACCTGCTCTCTCTGGGTTTCCTGCTTCCAGGAGCTTCTCGCTGCAGGGATCCTGGGTCCGAAGGGCACACATTCTGCTCCTGGCTATTCTTCCTTGGTGGTGGTAGGATCCTCCTCTCTGCTCTGGAATTGGCTCTCCTTTAAGGCAAAACTGACCAGTTCCCTTGGTGGGCCACAATTACCCTATTACACAGTCCTACCATTCACCTGGGTGGGAATTAGAAGACCATGGCTAGAAAGGCCACACGAAAAGTAGTCAATCACACAGCAGCAAGGTGGGCCCTATTGGAACTTTTAATTCCAAGTACTATTTGGTTATATTCAAGATTTAATTATTTGCCTGCTACATCACTTACTTATATAAGTATTTTTCACGGTCTTAAATGTAGTCAGTATTCTACTAAGGAAAAATTTTGACTAACTTCAGCATTTCTTTATAGACAGATAACTACTTGATATTGGTATAAACTGAGTATAAATCATAAGCTTCTAGAATGTTAGAGCTAGGAGAGGCCCTAGAGATACCCAGTACAAGGTTCTCATCTCATAGATTAGGACTCAGACCTGCAGAGGTGACCTGACTTCTTGTGCCAGAGGCCTGGCTTGAACTTATGATTCTAGATAACAACAGTGAAACCTTCCTAAAGCCAAAATCAAAGCAAGCATAGTAGGATTGTCTTTAGGCATGGTTCGTCTCCAAAGAGTAAATTTTTCCTGAAAAGTTTACAGTGTGACTATTGTGACTGTAAAAGTAATGCTACTGGGTCTAAAGGATTTTGATCAGTTATTTCATTGATTTAAGGCAGTGGTTGTAACTGGTGATAATACTACCCTCCAGAGGACAGCTAGCAAAGTCTAAAGATGTTTTTGGTTGTCACAACTCGGGGGGAGGGGATGCGCCTGGCATCTAGTGGGTAGTGCCAGGAATGCTGCTAACATCCCGTAATGCACAGGACAGCCCCACAACAAAGAATTATATAACCAGCCTAAAATGTCAATAGTGCTGAGGTTGAGAAACTGAATTACCAGGACAAGGGAAAGTATATCCCTATCCAACATTTTAATGATAACTCTAAAAGCTTTTCATCTTAACGATTCTTTTGTTTGTTTGGTGACTATTTGTCCTTAAGGCCTGCAAGAGCAATGATCATTGACAGAGAAGGAAGTAAGCACTGAAAGTATTGTTAAGAAACTATTACTTTGAGAGTTTGATACATAGTTTTCTCTAGAGGCAGATGTTATCCCGGGAATGTTCAGAAATATTGGGCTGCTTTTACTGTGTTTCCGTGTCCTTGGAAAAAGGCTTTCTAGATATAAAAGTTGCATTAATATTTTATATTAAGATTAATTATTTTCTTTACCCCTTAGGATCCTAATTCCAAAGAATATTCTGTAACCAATAAGGCTCAGGATGCCTCTGAGCCATTTCTTCATCTTTCCAGCCAGCAGAGAAACCCATTCAAGGTCCTTGACAAGAATCAAGAACCGTCTGTCTGGAAGCAGCTCATCAGAGGTGAAGGTGAGGAAAAGATGGCTGATAAGAAGCAAGGGGAAAAGGGAGATCAGCTCTTCAGTCAAAAGAAGGAACAGAAGCCTGAATCTAAATGCTGGGTGGAGAAAGATCTCTCATCCGACATGGTGGTAAAGAATAAAAAACCTGTAGTTCAAGAGAAGAAGCCAGGTGAGAGAAGAGAGTTACCGTGTGAAGCCAAGGAGACTGAAGGGGCACACAAAAGAAATCTTTCTGAAATTAAACCGAAACAGTTCCCTGGTAATGAACTGAGAAAACCATCTGCATCTTCTCGGGAGAAATCAAATGGAGAGAGTGGTGATGTCCAAAAACAATCAGAACCTCTGAGAGGAAAGGAAACCAGACTTTTGCCTCTAAATGTTCAGCATCAGAATTCAATAAGCAAGCCCCAGAAAGGGGGCCACCTCAGCAAGGACCACCCCAAGAACTGGGAGGCTGGAGAGACAAAAGCAGAGGGTGACACAAGCTCGCAGACTGTCCAGAAGAGGCTACCCCATGGGAATTTGCAGACACAGTTGGAGTGTCCTGATGTGCCTTCTGCGCAAGGACCAGCTGACCAGTTTGCACCACCAGCAGCGGGCCTTTCCCTGGGTGAGCGTCGGAGAGCTGACACAAGCGGCAATGACCGCAAGGAAGAGGATATTGTTTTTGTTTCTTCTAAGCCAGGGAACCCCCTGCTTGACTTGACTTTGAATTCACAGAAGAAGGAAAATCTGAAATTACCTCATCAAAGTGAACAAAAAAAAATCTCTCCAATCTCAGGCGTTTCCAAGAAGGTAGAGCCTTCAGACTCAGCAGCTCAACAAGTGCATCTCACAACTCAACTGAAGCAAAAGAAGGTAACCGTTGTTTTGTTCTTCAGGGCAGACCATGGCTTGCTGTGGCAGATATGGGACCCCACAAAAGATGAAATATGTTCATGTGTTAAGGATTTTATAAATGGATGTTTAGTTTCTGCCTTTTCTTAATGTTTATATTTTCAGAATTAGAAAATCAGTTGGGTTTTTTTTTTTTAATTTAAATGGTGGTTTTCACGTATGTGGTTAAAAGACCATCATTTTCGAGTTTTAGCATTTTAGGATATTTTAATCTGAGGCTATCCCTCTCCTAACAACTTCAGATGAGAGAAGTCAGTTTTACAGGATCTGTTTTTCAGAGCACACTGGCATCGGTGAACATCCAGGCTCTTCCAGACAAGGGTCAGAGGTTGCTTAATCAAATCCAGGCATTGGAGGATGCTCTCAGTGCTCTCACCCTCTCCCCAGAGCAAGGTAAAGGGGTTGTGTCCCAGAACCCGGGATTTGCACGAACTTTCAAAGAGACATGCAGGGAGCTATTTTGATAAAGAATGTGGGATCCCTTCACCTTTCCATTTTATTATCTGCTCCTGAGCTTTCTTGGAAATCACTCCATTTGATTTCTAAAAATGACTTCTCCTAATACATATGGGCCAACCTTTCTGACCCATTGTTTAAGCATCTGTTACAATCCCGCATTCTCTAGGAAGCCTTCTCAGGCTTACTGAGAAGTGACCCCACACTCTCTTGACCTCATCTCTACCCGTGCAATTCCTTCACTTAGTTTTCTAAACTTTCATTTGTTCTTCCTTTGTTTTTCCTGCAGGAACTAACGAGAAGAAAAACACTCAAGTACCACAACAGGGTAGCTGCACCAAAACTACCATTGACCCTCCCCACTTGGTGCCTCCCAAGCCCCTGCGGGGTCAGGATCTTCAGCCTCCCAGTTCTCTGGGACTAAATGCTGGAGGATCCAGTCAATACTTTGGAAGTAAGTCCCAAGGGCCTGGCCCTGGTGTGAATAATTAACACCTTCGAGTTAAATGCTGCCTAGTATATGACTTTGTGCCCAGGTAGAGGGAGAAGTCATTCTTTAGTTGTAAGTTGTCCATATAATAAAGATCCTGATGCTCAGTAGAGCTTTGCACCGTGTTGTTCATGTCTCTGTGATTGCAGAAACTGGCTGTCTTGTCCATCGGGGTCCCGATCAGCCAGCCTAGTGTCTGGCAAGTAGCAGTTGTCTAGTAAATATTTGTGAATGAAAACTGAGCTCATATTATTAGAAGGCAGGTAGAACAGAAGACAGTATTATTCCTTCTTGAGTGTGAGTGTTGTTAAGGCAGAGCAGATGAGTGACACGAGTGAAGACCTATGACTGATAGGCCCACAGGGAGCAGTAACACCTATTTAGCTAGGTGTTCTATCTGGAACCTTCTGGAAGAGCTTTGAATTCAGAAGTAATGGCAGAATGAAGATTCTAAATAAGGTCTTAAAAGTGTAAGACGATCAGCTGGTTTCCTGAGGAGAGGGTAGGAGCGCAGGTTGACAGGCAGAGACCATCAAAGGTAAGGCCATTTTTCTCCCAGTGGAGAACTGCTAGAGGTGTAGAAAGGAAAAAGGGGTGAAGACAGAAAACAGTGAGAACAGGAAGGTAGGAAAGAAAGTTGAAGAACAGTGTTTAACAAGGGAGTAAGAAATAGACTCAGTGCCAGTTGAAGCTAAGGTCATTCGAAAAGGGAAAAGAGAAAACATGCTTGTTAAAGCTGCCTAACAGTCTTGGCTGCTCAGAGGGCCTTTTGAGAACATTGCTATATTACAGCATCATCAAATAATCACAATGATGACTGAGCCAACGTGAAAAAAAAAAAAATCATATCAGATTATGAAGGTAAGAAATAAGTGGTGTCAGAAATTGTTTCAGAAAGAATTCCATCAAAATGTTTTTTTTTTTTATTTAAATATAATTTAACATTTAAATGGTTAATTTTTATTTGTTTAGAAACCTTTTGTGTGGGACATTTCATCCCTAAAATTGCAGACACCTGAGGTGCCTGTATTTACTAATTCTAGAAAGTCTCTGCATAGAATGAATGGGCTAAAAACGTTGTAGTATTTCCCAGTGCAATGTACAGTCACCTCACGACCTGCACTTTAGGAGTTGTCTCTCTCTGGCTGCCTGAGCTTCGACAGATTTCCTCTAGCTTGCCCTTTTTATTGCTGCATTTCTTCGCATCCAGCCCCAGGGATCTTTTCTTCCTAAAATATTGATAGGGCTATTTTTTTTCTCAGAAACTTATTCAAAGCTGAAGAAAAAAACTGTTAAAACTATTTGGGGCTATCTTATTTTTTTGTTATATTTTCTATTGCTTTGTCCTTTATTATAATAGTTGTTTATATGGTTTAAAACAAAAAAACAGAAGGGGATGGAGAAGCCCATGAGTCTAGGTGAATCTGGGAGCAAGGATTTTTGGTCGATGCATGGTTCTTTATATGGCAAATAATTAATTGCCCTTTTGTAGCTCTAGCCAGGACCTAATACTTGTGACACCTTTAGGTAACACCTATTTGTTTGCAGCCCATACAAGCCGAGATCGCCTTCATGCAGTGTGGAAAATCACAGGTGAAGCCATCGATGAGCTGCATCGATCACTTGCGTCGTGTCCTCGTGAGACAGCGGTGGTGGAAGATCCCCCTGGGTTGAAGGTGAGCCAGGGGAGACTCACAGTACAGAGTGTCCTAGAGCAGCTGACCACCACCCACAAAGAAAGAGACCACTGTGAAACTGCCCGGCAGAGTGCCATTCTGTTAGATCTTCTCTACCGACCGAAGTTTTAGTGGGTTCCCCTGCAGTGCTTTCTTTTTTTATGTGAAGCCATAGAGTTACGACTTAGAGCAGTGAAAGATTCATTTATTGAATTTTAGTAGGTGCCACAATGATACAAAGAAATTGCTGCTCTGAACAAACCAACTGAGGCAAAAATGTATGTGCAATATACATAAATCAATTAGAAAATGGCTTTAAGACAATAAAGGTAAAATGTGTATTGTAATGTAATATAAACTGTATGTTGTCAGTTGCCATCGAGTCAGCCCCAACTCCTAATGACCCCATACACTACAGGATCAGACTGTTGTGATCCATAGGGTTCTCATTGGCTTATTTTTGGAAGTAGATCACTAGGCCTTTCTTCCTAAGGCTGTATACAAGGTGCAAAAGGGATTTCAGAAAAAGGAAAGGTCACTCAAGGTCTGTATTTGTTCTCTGCTTGCTTTATGCCTTAAAAAAATTGCAGACCTATAGACAACAGAGAAGATAGCAATAAAACACTCCATTTAGGAGTGGTGGTGAGAAGGCAGGTACAGAGATTGATACATAAGTGATGATCTTGTGTCACCAACGCCTGAATTGGGGAGTGGCAGGCAGCATTACTGACTAGGTGGACTCATTTGCTATGGAACCTGGCGTTGGTGAAGGAGCTTAATAGCTCAAGAAATATGTAGAATTTTGAGAAGGTGTGTATTATTTCTTGTCACAGAGTACAAGGTAAACTAGAGTTAAGAAAAGACTAGAAAGGGGGACTTCAGCTGAAATTTATGACTAGCAATGTGGACTGGATGTTGACTACAGAAAAATTCATAATTTAGAGATAATGAGGAAAAGTCAGCTTAATGGCTAGTGAAAGCAGGGTGTCCAGTCAGAGATCTTGGTTGCAAGCAGTAGAAAATAACTTTGGCTGATTAAGCAGACAAACCAGAACACTTGAGAGCGAAAGATGGTGGTCTAAATAATAATGCTGGACAATAACATGAATTAGGATGTATGGTTACTCATGGAGATAGAGAAGGTGGGATCAAGAACTTTAGGGACAAATGAACAGCTTATATGATGACAACTAGGACATGGGGGGGGTCACTTGTAAAGAAAGAGTAGGAAATAAAAGGGTGGAGTATAAAGTTCATGTAGCTAGGATACAGCGTAGCCTCTCATCAGGTCATTTATACTTAACATTTGGGTATTACCTTTGTTAGGTTCCTTTGCTTCTGCACCAGAAGCAGGCATTAGCCTGGTTACTATGGCGGGAAAGTCAGAAGCCACAAGGAGGAATTCTGGGTAAGTCTGGCGTCATAACAAAAGCCAGCACTTATTGAATGCTTAAACATTATGCTAAACGTTTTACTTATATTGTCTTATCTAATTCTCACAACAACCCAAAGGGGTGGGTATTCTAATCCCCATTTTATGGATGAAGAAATTGAGGTATAGAAAGGTTAAGCAGCTTGTTCAAGAATACACAGCCAGAGGATCAGTCAGAGGTCTTGGTTGCAAGCAGTAGAAGCTAACTCTGGCTGATTAAGCAAAGAAGGAGTTTATTCTGTGGTGGCCCATAGAATCTCTAGGAGATGTGGAGAGCCAGGCCAGAGACCAAACTTCCAGAAGCGGTCACCACAGCCAAGTCAGAAATAGAGTGTGCTGTAGAAACCGTCACTGCTGCTTTGCTCCACCTAGCTCTAGAGAAAACCTCTGCCACCTCACAGCTAGAAACTTCTGTCCCCATCCCTAACTGAAGAAAGGATTCCACAGGGAGCCTCTTTTCTAGTTGTTTACATCTGAATTGAAGTGTCAGTACAGCTGGTCTGTAGAGCAAGGTCATGCTCCCAGTGCCTTAGCTGCAGAGGAGGCTAGAAGGTAAGTTTTCAATGCTTTGCCCTGGGGACTCAGCAAGCTAAAAATTTCCAAGGTGCTTAACTTCCAGAAAAAGTGACAGATGTCTACTATGGCTAGTAAGTAGCTATGTCGGGGGTCCCCAAGATTAGTCCCAGGTTTGATGATTCACTAGCAGCACTCCCAGCATATAGTTGTATTCATGGCTATGATTTACTATAATGAAAGGAAAGAAAGTGAAGCGAGCAAAGGGAAAAGACAGACGCAGTTCAGGGAAAACCACGTGCAAGCTTCCAGGGCTGTTTCCCACTGGAGTCACACAGGACACGCTTAATTTTCTCAGGAACCA
Organism: Loxodonta africana; assembly: GCF_030014295.1. Classification (NCBI taxonomy): domain Eukaryota; kingdom Metazoa; phylum Chordata; class Mammalia; order Proboscidea; family Elephantidae; genus Loxodonta; species Loxodonta africana. The sequence goes on along the minus strand of NC_087344.1, from coordinate 158,199,055 downwards.
GTTGTGACAGCACATGTGAAATGTTGCCAGTCAGGAAAGCTGGTTAGCAACTCAGCATCCTGAGTTTTTACTGGGAGCTGGTCACGTAGACAGCCTTAGTTTGACATGTACCAAAATTCTAGACTCCCAGAAGGAAAGCAGATGTTCAGCATATACCATATTGTTTGTACAAACAGTTTAGGCACAGTGAGTCACTATTTATTACCAGTTCTTGGAGTGGTGAGAACCTTCCCCAAATCCAAGTTTCCATATGCCAGCCAAAGGCCACCCTTATATTAGGCCTTTCAAAGCATAGCAGTCAGTTCGGCTATGTTAACTCATTTCTGCACAGTGGCAGAGCCAGAATTTGAACCTGAACCCATTGTCTGTCATTTTATTCTGGTATGTCAGAGTGATTAAATGATCACAGTAGCCAGACTTGAGCCTTGGTTTCTTAATCTACTGAAATGAGGATGTCATAGATTGAATTGTGGCCCCTAAAATTATGTGTCAACTTGGCTAGGCCATGATTCCCAGTATTGTGTGGTTGTCCTCCATTTTGTGATCTGGTGTGATTATCCTGTGTTGTAAATCCTAACCTCTAGGATGTTAATGAGGCAGGATTAGAGACAGTTATGTTAAAGAGGCAGGAGTCAATCTATAGGATTAGGTTATATTTTGAGTCAATCTCTTGAGATACAAAAGAATTGAGCAGAGAAGAGAGGGACCTCATACCACCAAGAAGTGCTGGAAGTGGAGCATGTCCTTTGGACCCAGGGTCCCTGTGCTAAGAACCTCCTAGAGCAGGGGGAGACTGATGATTAGGACAGAGAGAGAAAGCCTTCCTCTGGAGCTGGCACCCTGAATTGGGACTTCTAGCCTCCTAGACTATGAGAGAGTATATTACTGGTTGTTAAAGCCATCCACTTGTGGTATTTTTGTTATAGCAGCACTAGATGACTAAGACAGAGGATAATAGTACTTTATAGGGTTTGAATACAAAATGAGATAAGCTGAGCAGCTAGCACAATGACAGTACTCTTGTTCATCTGTGCCCTTCCTTGTGAATTGGTGCAAGGAATGTTTTTGACTGTTAAGGAAATGGAGGACTGTTTTGAGTTTCTCCAACTCCAGAAATGTGGTAGCACTAGTAAAGTAGGTAGTAGGATATATCTGCTGGACATTTTTGCTTTTGGGGATAACAGATAAAAAGACTAGGCAACGTCGTCAAACTGAGATAGGTATAAATGAATACATTAAATAGGTAACAACATAACATGGAGACTAGAGTAAGATCCAAATAAAAAAAAAGATCCAAATAGTATGCTTTAAATTTTACAAGAGTTGTAAATGCCTTTGACCTGGATCTCAAAATTAACACGAACAGCTAGGGTTTATTTTAATAAGGAAGATGAAAGATTCATTAGTTTAGGCGAAGGATAGTAACTGGAATGGCACTGACAGCGAAGAGAACAAAGGATCAATGTCTTTACCAGTGGTTTTTGTCTCTTAAAGCTGAGTTGATTTTTTTTTTTTTTTGCCCTAAATAATTAACTCTCCTCTTTTCCCCCCGCCAGCGGATGATATGGGCTTAGGAAAAACCCTGACAATGATTGCACTTATCCTGACCCAGAAGAACCAACAGAAAAACAAAGAGAAGGACAAAAACTCAATTACATCTAAAGGTGGTATACAAAAGCGCCTTCATAGCCTGCCATTTCCTAAACCATTTAAGGCAGCCAAGAGAGCTGTTTGTTAAACTAGAGGATATTTTTGGTTGTATTTAATTAATCTACTGGAAAACCAGTGTTAGACTACTTTCCTGTGGTATCATTTCTGATGCTGTGTGTGCTAATCGTAAGTGATAAGTTTTTTTCTCTTGTAACATAAACTTAACATGACCTGAGATTGGAAAAACATTTATGAAGAAAGCTAAAACTCTGGGAGCCTTAGTTTAAGCACAGTAATGATTATTTTTGTTAATGTTGAGAATATAACTACAGAGTAGATCCAAATTAAAGTATTATTTTTAAGGAAGATCACAAGTTCAGCTTTTAGCCACCATAGAGTGAGCTGTTTTCCACATCAGCCATGAAAGAAAATTACCAGGAAGATTATAGATAATTTCTATCTCATCGCAACCTATGCTTTTAAAATTTAATAACTGTATTTAAGTATCTTACAAAGATTTTGTAAAGATCTGATGTGTTAGGTATAGACACAGCACTTATAAATTGCAGTGTACACAAATACAATCTCACTTGGTTAGATAACTAAAAAACTCCGTGGCTGTCTACTCTCAGGGCCTTTAATGAACCCTGCTGCAGCTGGATCCTGTGTCCTTGTGCTGAATAGAGGCATGTGTACGCACGCACACACATACACACACACACACATCAGAAGATATTGCCGTCGGTTCTCAGCTGATTTAGTGGAGGCACAATGGTACTAGCGATCACTGTTTCCAAAATAATGTTTGTTTACTTTATAAAAGGGTTTTTGTACTTATATTCTAGTGTGGATGTACATTGTTATAATTTTCAGAAAAATTAGTCATGCTAGCCTGAATCAACTCTGGAAGCGTTAGCTAGGAAATGATCCAGCCTCTGTCTACTGGCCACTCAGTGAAAGCGCAGTGCCCTTTTAGACTGGGGCCATGTGTAAGACACTGTCCTCTCCCTCGGTAGCCTGCTGTCCCTTTGTCTGACACTCTTATGGGAGAAAATAAAGAATTAAGTGTTTTGGTTTAAAAGACCGTGTCTTCTGGTTGGAAGAGCAACAGTTGTTAAAAATGTTCATCGAAAGAATAATGTAGTCAGGTAATGCCTTTAAAAAGTTAAAGTTAATGAATGTAAGTAGGTGTTGATTGTTTTTTTTTTTTTCCCCTCTCAAGAGTCCTCTAACTTTACTTCCCAAGGAACACTAATTATCTGTCCTGCTTCCTTGATCCATCATTGGAAAAATGAGGTAGAGAAATGTGTGAGCCTCAACAAACTGAGAGTCTATCTCTATCATGGGCCAAACCGGGATCAACGTGCAAAAGTGTAAGTGTAGAAATACCGCAGTCTTTGAGGTGCTCGGCAGCTTGGCTTAAGGAACCATATTGACGTTCACTGGTAGAGACAGGTAGGAAAGAACACCACCTAGAACCTATCCACTCTCCCTGAGAATTTATTTAATCAGGGCTAATTTTAATGGTATTTGGAGCCCTGGTGGCACAGTGGTTAAAAGCTTGGCTGCTAACCAAAAGGTCGGCAGTTTGAATCTGCCAGCCGCTCCTTGGAAACCCTATGGGGCAGTTCTGCTATATCCTGTAGGGTTACTATGAGTCAGAATTGACTTGATGGCCATGGGTTTAATGGTATTTGTAAGGAGCACAGGTGGCACAGGAGTTAAGTGCTCAGCTGCTAACCAAAAGTTTGTTGGTTCAAACCCACCAGCGGTTCCATGGGAGAAAGGTGTGACAGCCTGCTTCCATAAAGATTACAGCCTTGGAAATCCTGTGGGGCAGTTCTACTCTGTCCTGTAGGGTTGCTGTGATGGCAGTGGGTTTCGGTTTCAGTGATACTTGTAGGGGACGGTGGTTCAGTGGTAGAATTCTCCCCTCCCATGCAGGAGAGCCGGGTTCCATTCCCAGCTAATGCATCTCGAATGCAGCCACCACCCATCCGTTAGTGGAGGCTTGTGTGTTGCTATGGTGCTGAACAGGTTTCAACAGAGCTTCTAGATTAAGACAAACTAGGAAGAAGGGCCTAGTGATCAACTTCTGAAAAATTAGCCAGTGAAAGTCCTGTGGATCACAATAGTCCAATCCTGTTGTGTATGGGGTCACCGTGAGTTGGGGGGCCAACATGACTGCTAATAACCACAGCAGTATTTGTGAAGACCAGAGGCAGATTTTCGTTCTCAAGACCAAACAGCTTTCACTCTGTACTAAGAGATACATCTTGAGAGAATGGTGTCTTTTTGGTGTGTCTTTGTCACTACATCCAACAAAAGCTACCATGTAAGGAGACCTTGGAAACCCGGGTGGCATAGTGGTTCAGAGTTCAGCTGCCAAAATGTTAGCAGTTCAAATCCACCAGGTGCTCCTTGGAAACACTGTGGGGCAGTTCTACTCTGTCCTGTAGGGTTGCTGTGAGTCATAATTGGCTTGTCAGTAGCAGGTTTGAGGGGACCTGAGGTACCCCAGTTGTCAGACAAGTAGCAGCAGAACTCCCCCTTTTCACATGTTTCTTTTGTTAGTATGAATGGAATCAGCCCAGTCTTTTAAAAGATCTTGATAGAATACCATTAATCAGTTGATATTTTTTTCCAGTTACGATCAAGTCAGTTCTGACTCACGGCGACTCCCCCGTGTCAGAGTAGAACTTGCTCCATAGGGGTTTCAATGGCTGTGGTCTTTCAGAAGTAGATAACCAGGCCCTTCTTCGGGGGCACCTCTGGATGGATTTGAACCACCAACTTTTTGGTTTGCCCCCACCCAGAGGAGCTTATTAGTTGCTAACCAAAACCTGTTCCCATTAAGTTGATTCTGACTCATAGGAACCCTATACAGAACAGAGTAAAACTGTCCCATAGGGTTTCCAAGGAGCGGCTGGTGGATTCCAGCTGCTGACGTTTTGCTTGGGAAGACAGGCTGTTCTAGCTATAGTGGGCAGGCTCAAAATGATCAGAGGTGAGAGATAAGGAAGCCAAGTGGATAAAATTTGCCTCTCCAAAATTGTGTGTGTGGATGAAGGACGTAAGCTAATAAATTCTGCCGTCTGTCCTTCCAGCCATATGCGTTGATACAGAAGGGTTAACTCTACATTATTGGAGTCCGTGGAGGAATCTTTTACCATTTTTTTCATGTTGTCTTTATGCAGCCTCTCCTCATATGACATCGTGATCACTACCTATAGCCTTCTGGCTAAGGAGGTCCCCACAAAGAAGCAAGAGGGCGAGGTCCCGGCTGCAAGCCTCAGTGGGGAGGTGAGGCTTGGGGGCTGCCACAGTTAGCAAAACTGCCTTCCTGTGAAGTCAGAAATGTCCTAAATGTTCCACCTGTAGAAATAAATAGGTCTCTTCTCTGTTCTCTCACTGTAAAAACAGTGTGGGGGCAGTGTCTGACCTCCACCAACCCCACAAGCGGAGAAGGAGAACCAGGATCAATAGCGCAAGGCTGACTCCCATGAGTTGGAGGCCAGACAAGCTTCCTCTCTCTGTCATCTTTACTAATTCTGATACCAGCTGTCCTTCCCACAGCACTTTCTACTTCTCTGCTGGGTTTGATAATTCATTGCAGTGGCCACACAGAACTCACAGACCATACTCACAATTAAGGGGTTTATTAGGGAAGTAACAGTTAGAATTCTGGCTCAGGAACACTCAAGGATACAGTTCTTCCATCAGGACAGCCTTTTCCCAACACTGCTCGCAGGCATGCCTCTCCTTGGCCCTCAGCCTGTGCCTAGAGGCACTTAGTTTTCTTGCTGTATCGTGGGTCTTTCTTACCACTACTTCTCACCATCTTCAGGGTTATAGCTTGCTCTCTCTCTTGGTCGCCTGCTTCCGGGAGCTTCTGAACACAGGGATCCTGGGTCCAAAAATGTGCTGGCTCCTGGCTGTTCTTCCTTGATGTTGGTGGGTTCCCCTCTTTCCCACCTCTGGGATGGCTTATTTCAAGCACCACGAGATACCAAAACTGATCAATCCCCTTGGTGGGCTACAATTAACCTATCTGCACAGTCCCACCCAATCACCTGGGTGGGAGTTACAAGACCATTGCAAGAAAGGCCACATTAAGTAATACATTGTACTGTACTTCCTCAGTGATAAAGGTGGAGATTTGGAACAATATTTAGTTGTTTTTGAAAAATGAAATTTCCACATGGCAGTTGTGGTAATAATCACATGAACATGGGAAAACCTCACTTGTTGAAATTTTTATTTTAGAATATTTGAGATATACTCTTTGATATTTTTTATATTTAGTATGTAGAGTAGTAGTGTAGGCTAGTAGCATTGGATGCTAATCAACGAAGACCAGGCAAGTTGTGGAATGACATCAGGGACATCATACATGAAGAAAGCAAGAGGTCATAGACAGGAAAGAAAGAAAAAACCAAACTGGATGTCGGAAGAGACCCTGAAACTTGCTCTTCAAGATGGAAGAGCTAAAGCAAAAGGAAGAAATGATGACGTAAAAGAACTGAACAGAAGATTTCAAAGGGCGGCTTGAGAAGACAGTAAAGTATTATAACGACATGTGCAAAGACCTGGAGAAAGAAAACCAAAAGGGAACAACATGATCAGCATTTCTTAAGCTGAAAGAACTGAAGAAAAAATTCAAGCCTGGAGTCGCAGTATTGAAGGATTCTACGGGGAAAATATTAAACGATGCAGGAAGTATCAAAAGAAGATAGAAAGGATACACAAAGCCTCTATATCAAAAAGAATTGGTGGACGTTCAGCCATTTAAGGTGGTAACATATGATCAGGAACCAATGGGACTGAAGGAAGAAGTCCAAACTGCACTGAAGGTATTGGCAAAAAACAGGTCTCTAGGAATTGTCAGAATACCAGCTGAGATGTTTCAGCACAGGGATGTAGCACTGGAAGTGCTCACTCATCTGTGCCAAGAAATTTGGAAGACAGCTACCTGGCCAAATGACTGGAAGAGATCCATGTTTATACCTGTTCCCAAGAAAGGTGATCCAACTGAATGCAGAAATTATAGGACAATATCATTAATATCACACACAAGTAAAATTTTGCTGAAGATCATTCAAAAGCAGCTACAGCAGTTTATCAACAGAGAACTGCCAGAAACTCAAGCTGGATTCAGAAGAGGACGTGGAACCAGGGATATCATTGCTGATGCCAGACGGATCCTGACTGAAAGCAGAGAGTACCAGACTATGCAAAGGCATTCGACTGTGTGGATCATGACAAATTATGGATAACATTGTGAAGAATAGGAATTCCAGGACACTTAATGTACTTGTGAGGAACCTGTACATAGATCAAGAGGCAGCTGTTCGAACAGAACAAGGGATAATGAGTGGTTTAAAGTCAGGAAAGGGGTGCGTCAGGGTTGTATCCTTTCACATACCTATTCAATCTGTATGCTGAGCAAATAATACGAGAAGCTGGACTATATGAAGAACGGGGCATCAGGATTGGAGGAAGACTCATTAACAACCTGTGTTATGCGGATGAATACAACCTTGCTTGCTGAAAGTGAAGAGGACTTGAAGCACTTACTAATGCAGATCAAAGACCACAGCCTTCAGTATAAAGAAAACAAAAATCCTCACAACTGGACCAATGAGCAACATCATGATAAATGGAGAAAAGATTGAAGTTGTCAAGGAGTTCATTTTACTTGGATCCACAATCAACAGCCATGGAAGCAGCAGTCGAGAAATCAAAAGACGCATTTCATTGGGTAAATCTGCTGCAAAGGACCTCTTTAAAGTGTTGAAGAGCAAAGATGTCACCCTGAAGACTAAGGCGCACCTGACGCATGCCACGGTGTTTTCAGTTGCCTCACATGCATGTGAAAGCTGGATGATGAATAGGGAAGACTGGAGAAGAATTTATGCCTTTGAATTGTGTTAGGGAAGAATATTGAATATACCATGGACTGCCAAAAGAAGGAACAAATCTCTCTTGGAAGAAGTACAACCAGAATGCTCCTTAGAAGCAAGAATGGTTAAGACTACGTCTCACATACTTTGGACATGTTATCATGTGGGATCAGTCCCTAGAGAAGGACATCATGATTGGTAAAGTAGAGGGCAGTGAAAAAGAGGAAGACCCTCAATGAGACAGATTGACACAGCGGCTGCAACAGTGGGCTCAAGTGTAACAATGATTGTGGGGATGGCGCAGGACTGGGCAGTGTTTCGTTCTGTTGTACGTAGGGTTGCTATGAGTCAGAACTGACTCGACAGCACCTAACAACAACAACAGCAGGCTAGTATTTTAATACTAAAATTTTGGTATTAATCCATCAATCCCAGCCTCCCCTTTTTACCCTTTACACCCCTCCACCCCCAGAAAAAGTTGCAAATAATAGGGCTACAAATGGGCCAGCAGCTAGATGATAACCACAGGAAAAGACCTGAATATTTGCTAGCAGATCCAGGGTATTCTCAGTTATATAGCATAGAGGCTTTGTTGCATAATTATTTTGGAGCCTTTTTCCCCTGAAAGTAGTGTTGTTCCAAGAACTAATCTTTTGCGTATGTTTTTATTGTTAGTGCAATAGAATGAATATTCACAGATTTCTGTGTTTGTGGGAGTCTCTAGAACATGTTTTTCACTTAAGAGTAATTCTGACTTCCTGCAGATAATAAACTTTTCAGGTTTCTCAATTCCCCATTGCTTTTGGGATAAAATCCACATCCCTTTATATGATACATTGGGATTTTTATCATCTTTCCCTTAGTCTGCATGCCCCTTTACTCCCCTGTGCCCGGCCCCCCCGTGGCACCTCATTCATGCTCGTTCTTACCAAGGAATTGTAGTTTTGCCATACCCTGTCACATTATTTTGTCTTTGTTCTCCCTTTGACTGAAATGCTTTCTGCCTGCTTCTCACAGTCTAATTTGTTTTTACCTGCTTCAAGAGTCCTTTCTGGACCACTCCCTTTCCACGGTCCTCTCATTTGGTTGAATGCCTTTCGTAGCACCCTGTGTTTAAGTGTGACAGAACACTCCATTTATTCAGCAAATATTGAGTTGTATCAACTAGGAGCCAAGGAGCCCTGGTGGTGCAGTGGTTAAGCACTTGGCTGCTAACCAAAAGGTTGACAGTTCAAACCACTCAGCAACTCCATGAGGAGAAAGACCTAGTGACCTGCTTCTATAAAGATTACAGCCAAGAAAACCCAATGGGGCTGTTCTACTCAATCACGTGGGGTCGCTGTAAGTCGAAAATCAACTCAAGAGCACCTAACAATACTACAAGCCAGGTGCTATTTCAGGTATTAGAGATACAGCAGTGAACAAGATTGACTACTGTCATGGATTAAATAATCCAGCTGAATTTATTATATACACACCATATTCTGATTATCTTTATACTTGTTTTTCTCCCCTACTAGATTGAACTCTTGAGAGTAGAAATTGTCCTTTACGTCTGGTTTAGCATCTTACATATAAAAGTAGACTTTTAGTAAATGTTGAGTGAATTTTAGTAAATTCAATAAAATTCAGTAAATAATTTGTTGAATGAATGAATTTGCAATCTTAACAACTAGTGTACTTCCAGCCCATAGATATTGCTCAAAAGGTATTGAGGGAGTAAGTGAAAATTCAAATTAGAAGACATTTTACTCTGAGGTACCTTAACCTCAAGGACTTGGACTCTCAAGTGACTTTTTTATTGGTACCTGTTAAGAGTTTCTTCTCCTAGTTTTTTAACTCTTACTCTGTTTACCTGATAGGAGCCCTCACATTTGAAGGTAAGAGAGAGTCCTCAATACTTGTTTTTCACCTGATCGATTTGAGCATGTGTACAGTTTTCCCGTGCTGTTGTTGAATTGATTTCACTCATCTTCCCTCCAGGGTATCTCAACACCTTTACTTCGCATAGTCTGGGCTCGAATCATATTGGATGAAGCTCACAATATTAAGAACCCCCGAGTGCAGGCTTCCGTTGCTGTGTGTAAGCTACAAGCCTGTGCCCGTTGGGCTGTCACTGGGACCCCCATTCAGAACAACCTGTTGGACATGTACTCCCTGCTGAAGTGAGTAAACTCTGTAGGATTATGTAAATGTGAACCTTGTCAGTAACCTAACCCTTCCTAATTATTTCATATCTCCTCATACAGCTCCAGTGTGTGCCAAATTTTCTTGTTTAGCAGATGACAAGCCAGTCAGCCTTTAAAGAACAAAAGTATTAATATCCATGAGAAAATATCTGTTGATTGACTGGCTGATACAGTACTTTGATTACATCTAGCTGCTTTATGTGCAAAAATATAGGACAGTTTGCATTAAAGGGAGCAAAATTTGTCTTCAGTCGAGTGAATGTTTTTGGGTGATTTCTGCTTTAAAACATATGGCCTGGGGTCAGGGCTACAATTTATTTGAAGCGAACAGAAAAGAGTGCTGATTTTGAAATACGTCCTTTTATTTTTATTCAGCCCGTGAGAGGATTTAGAATTTTTTTGCTACCCTTTGAAGCTTTTGGAATAAATTCTAACTATGGGTTATATGTCCTGTTGCGACGATGTGGATATTGTTAATGGAAAAACTCACGTTTTTATAATGTGGTTTTCATTACTGACTTGGATCCTTTTGATCTGCCTAACAGAGCTTTGCTATGAAATTAATTTTTAAAGATGATTGGATGACAGCTGTAACAGAAAATCTGATTGGTTTTTCATCTTATGTCTTACTTTTTCATCTTTCCATACCTCTCCTTCCCTACTCTCTGCCCTTTTTCCCCGACAAAAAAAAGATTTCTCCGTTGTTCTCCATTTGATGAATTTAATCTGTGGAAGAGTCAGGTTGACAATGGTTCAAAGAAAGGAGGAGAACGGTTAAGTATTTTAACCAAGAGCCTTTTGCTGAGGAGAACCAAGGACCAGCTGGACTCCACTGGCAAACCTTTGGTAATCTTATTTATACCTGTCCCTGGGGAGAGCAGGGAAGGAAGATGGCCATGTCCTTGTCTGGGGTTGAACAGCCATCTATCTGCTTTGCTTCGGGAGCCTCTGAATTTCCTGATGAAGAGGCCCTAGAGTTGCTGTCCTGTGCCGTGTGTTGTAGCAGTCTTGTATTTAGGGAAGGGTGGAAGCTGCTGTCTTAGGGTTGATGAGATTTCTAGTGTGAGATATGGGGAATTTGCTTCATAATGTTCAATTAATTTGTATAGCTTCATGCTGGCCCCTTTTTTTTTTTAAACTCTTCCAGGTGATGCTGCCCCTGCGTAAATTTCAGTTGCACAAGTTAAAGCTTTCAGAAGATGAAGAGACTGTTTACAATGTCCTTTTTGCACGATCAAGGTGTGTACAGTGCAGTGCAGAAGCACCTTTTCAGATGGTTTGTTGTTTTCTTCCTGTTTTTGCTTGGTGATGAGTTGAGGGTCAAGTTTCCTATAACTGTATTTGTGGTATTATTGATTCCTTGGGCATTGGTTTTCCTTTTTTACCCCCTTTTTTACTTCTTTCCTCCCTCCCTGGCCCAAATCTGTCTCATATACACATTGAAGGCTTTTGACCCTGTTCTCCCATTGGCTTCCTTGCATGGAAGTCCTAGGGTGTGGGCACCGTGCACCACATCTGTCTGGTCCTTGTGGGGCTGTCCTGGGAAATTACATCTCTTTATCTTGTCATTCATGGAGCCCTGGTGGCACAGTGGTTAAGAGCTCAGCTGCTAACCAAAAAGCTTGGCTGTTTGAATCCACCAGCTGCTCCTTGGAAAACGTATGGGGCAATTCTACTCTGTCCTATAGGGTGGCTATGAATCAGAACCAATCTAATGGCATCTAACAACATCTTGTCATTTAGCATCTCGCCGGAGCTTAAAAAAAACCTGCTCTGTAATCCTTCATGTCATTGGCTCTTTGCACTTGCTCTAGGACTCTTGCCTTTCCCAGACTTCAGAGTTACTCTCTTCCACTTGGTACTCTCACTCTCACTTCCAATGTGAATACCGTTTTTTCCTTCTCTTTTTATGCCTTATGTTTATTATTATGGAGCCCTGGTGGCACAGTGGTACACATTTGGCTGCTAAGTAAAAGGTTGACAGTTTGAAACTACCAGCCATTCCTTGGAAACCCTATGGGGCAGTTCTGCTCTGTCCTGTAGGATCACTGTGAGTTGGAATCGACTCGATAGCAATGGGTTTGGTTTTTTGGTTTATTATTAGCTCATTAAAAAAAAAAGATTTGGTGTTTTAAATAATGACTTCTTTTTCACAACCTTTGACGAATGCTTGCTGTTATTTTGGTATCATTTAACAAGCTCGTGTCTATACTTTGCCAAAGTCCTGCTCCATGCACAAACAGTAACATTTGTAAACTTATTTAATCCTGGAGACCATTATGCATGCATATTGTCTTTTGGTCTGAGGCAGGTCAGCTCTGCAGTCTTATCTAAAAAGACATGAAAACGGGGACCACCAGTATGGAAGAAGCCCTGATAATCCCTTCAGTAAAGGTAAGCAATGGGAGACTGACTGCTTATGAAAATGGGGATTCCGATTTAGTAAAATGACAGAAATATTAGATTGTGAATTCTTGGTATCAGAGACTTGACCTTAGCCAAGAACCTCGAATCAAAGTGAAATATACAGATTTGCTAGGCACCAGATCTGGTGATCTGAACTGTTTTTTAATTATTATCTATACTCGCTTTATTAAAACACAATTAGGTTTCTGAAGAGGGTCCTGGTAGTGCGGTGGTTAAGCTCTCAGCTGCTAACCGAAAGGTTGGCTGTTCAAACCCACGTAGCAGCTCTGTAGGAGAAAGACCTGGCAATCTGCTCCTTTAAAGACTACAGCCTAGAAAACCCTATGGGGCAGTTCTGCTCTGTCATATGGGGTCGCTGTGAGTCAGAAATTGACTTAATTGCACCTAACAACAACAAGTCTATAATGAAAACCAGTATTTCATTTGGCTTAATTCTTGGTTGATACAGAAAACCAAAAAACCAAAGCCGTTGCCGTCAAGTCGATTCCAACTCATAGTGACCTGATAGGACAAAGAAAAACTGCCCCATAGAGTTTCCAAGGAGCACCTGGTGGATTTGAACTACTGACCTTTATGGTTAACAGCTATAGCACTTAACCACCATACCACCAGGGTTAGTGGAGAAGTGAGTTATAACAATATTGTTGAATCTCAGATGAAACAAACAGCCTCATTCAGTTCTTCCACCTATTATTCTTTTATAAATCCTGTATTATTTCTCGTGGTCTGTTTTCCCTCATGGAAGTGGAACAAGAGTTTGGATACAGTGGGCCTGGAAACTCGGTAGCGGCAGACTCTCCGAGATCCAGCACCGTCCACATATTGTCGCAGTTGCTGAGACTCCGTCAGTGTTGCTGCCATCTGTCTTTACTGAAGTCGGTAAGAAAAGCACGTAGCATACTGTCGTACGGTCATCTGAGAAGGCCATTTCAGTCTCCTGCAACTGTGAGCCCGTCTTCTAGATCAAGGAAAATGGTGTTTGGGGATTTTTTTCTTGATGGGGTGGGGAAGAGGGGGGTTTGCTTATTTTACTTTATGTTAATCTTGATAATTCCCATAGTGTCTAGAACAGTGCTTTATGGTTATTTGTTTTATTTGTTTTGCTTATAAACTTATTTTAGAATGGAAAATGGCATTTTGTTAAAAAAGAAACCATTTATAAATGCTTTGGTATTTCAGAATGTCATAAAGCTAACTCAGTTATTAGTGTTTTCTGCTTTGGGCCAGTATTAGGACTTTTAAGTCTAGATATGAAAACACAGGTATTCATAAAAAATACACATTGAAAAGGTGCCTTTATATTGGAGAGAGACATGTCCATAATTCGGGGGAGTATGTTATGCTTTTGAGGCTCTGTAGTAATGTATAATAGCTTAATTGACTGTATTGTTCCAGGTGGGAATAATAGAATGATCATGTAGTCTGTCTGGCAAAGCTTTAAAACGTCTATCATTTGGTTTATCTTTAGTCTGGTAAAAAAGTAAACTTGCAAGATGACACTTGAATCAGGTTTCTCTGCAGAGTTTCTGATGCTAAATTACAAAGTGTTTTGTTGTATAAAGTGTTAAGCAAGCAGCACTTCATCAGCAGGTAATGTGACTTGCTCCCTTAACTTCCCATCTGCTCCCCTCTCCTGTCTTTGTTTTGCCCAGGCCTTGGATCCAACAGAACTGAGTAGAGAAGGCCTCGTCCTTTCCCTGGAAGAGCAGCTCAGTGCATTGACCCTGTCTGAACTCCACAGCTCAGAGTCATCTTCCATGGTTTGCATGAATGGCACATCCTTCAAGGTGGAGCTTTTCGAAGACACAAGGGAGAGCACTAAGGTATTGTCGTCACCTTTAGTCTAGTTAGAGAGACTTCGATTTCTTGCACGTGTTCCTGTTTGAGAGGGCCTCCTGTGTCCAAGCTGGTATGGCCATTTGATGGGAGAGTGAGAACTATTAGATTTTAGCTGATCAGATTCTCCCTGCAGTCTTAAAGCCTCGTTTTATTTCACAAATAATCCAAATCCTTATGATAAGTTGGGCCTTCAGAGACTGATTTGGTACAGCCTCAGCTTCAAGACAGATTTTCTGTGATGGGTTACTGGGAAAGGAGTATACCAGGCTTATGCTAAGGATGGGGCTAAGTGAGTGGGTGGTTTGTTTAGGGCGAGCCTTAAAGGAAAGCAACAGAGGCAGGAGACTAGTCATATATCTGAGTGAGGGTTTTTGTTAAATACCCGGAGAGCTTGTTTGGAAGCTTTAGCAAGTGTTCCTTAGTCTAGAAAGCTCCTCTTCAACAATATTTGGAGCAGACTTGAAAGTGGGCAAAGCTCTTTTACTTTCTCCTTATGTAAATATTAGGATAGGACCTTCTGTGTTCTAGCAGTGCGCTAGGTGCTAGGGGTACAGTCATCAACCAGAGATGGGCTGTTTCTGGCTCCTCGAAGCATCTCAAGTAGTGGAAGCAAGAGGTGACTCATAAGCAGTTAATGTTCAGTGTGATGAAGACCCTGACAGTAGAAACAGAAGATTCTATAGTAGCATGTAGGCAGTGAGGGCTCCTGCCTCACCCAGACTTTGGAAGTTGGGGGGGACCTCCAGGAAGAAGTGACATTAAGCTGCCATGTAATGGTGTTCTAGGCAAGAAGGAATAAGATGGGCAAAGATGAAAGAAAGCATGGCTTATTAGAGGAAGACTTTTGGTGTGATTAGAGCATCGAGCTTGAAGAGACTCACTGAGAGATGAGGCCAGAGAAGTAAGCAGAGACCAGAGCAGTAGGGAGCTGGTAGGTCATGTTAAGGAGTTTGGACATTATCCTTAGTAGGAAGCCACTGAAGGGACTTCAGCCAGGGGAACAAAAGGACAAACATGCATTTTAGAAATAGCCCTCTGGAATAGAGAGAGATAACACTAGGATCGGAGAGACCATCTAGCGGACTGTTGCAGTAATTCAGCGTAGAAAAGGTGGAGACAAATGAATTTGCTTAAACCTACATATGCTAATGTAACATTTTCCCAGATATCATCTCTGTTGGCAGAATTGGAGGCAATCCGAAGAAATTCAGGGTCCCAGAAGAGGTAAATACATTATTTCATTTTCCAAGTATTGGTTGTGATTAAGTAAGAAAATTTCATGCGGCTTGTTATGGACTGAATTGGTCCTCAAAAAAATATGTGTTGTAAATCCTGACCTCTCCCTGTGGTAGAGCCCTGGTGGTGCAGTGGTTAATAGCTTGCTTACTAACCAAAAGGTCAGCAGTTGGAATCTACTAGCCGCTCCTTGGAAACTCTGTGGAGCAGTTCTGTTCTGTCCTGTAGGGTCTTGGTGAGTCGGAATGGACTCAGTGGCAATGGTTGTTTTTAATCCTGTGGTTATAATCCTATTTGGAAATGGGTTATCTTTGTTGTGTTAATGAGGCAGGATTAGTGTAGGGTGTGTCTTGAGATTTATAAAAGAGATTAAATGAGCAAGCAAAGATGGGGGAAGATTGATGCCAAGCCACCATGGAGATCTTGAAGGAACCAGGAAATAAGCTGAAGAGCCAGAAAGCCTTCTGCTAAAGCTGGCACCCTGAATTCGAACTTCTAGCCTCCTAAACTGTGAAAAAATAAGTTTCTGTTTGTTAAATCCATCCATTTGTGGTATTTCTGGTTTAGCAGCACTAAATAACGAAAAAGAAGAAGACCATCCATGAGATGGATTGACACAGTGGCTGCAACAATGGACTCAAGCATAGCAATGATTTTGAGGATGGTGCAGGAGCGGGTGGTGTTTTGTTCTGTTGTTCATAGGATTGCTATGAGTTGGAACCAATTTGATGGCACCTAACAATAAGAAATAACTAAGATACTGCTGATAGTTATAAATCTCAGCTGTTTATATCAAGAACCTTGAGTCATGCTCAGCAGAAAACACTAAGGTTGTAACACAAATTCCCTCTGATTTCTAATTGAAATATTTGTGGCACAGATTGGAAGGAGATCTCTGGAGGTTCAGGATAAGCTAAGCATCTGAAGAAGCATTTAAAAGTAGAGGGGTGTGATCAGATAGGGGCCTCAGAAGTGCTGATAATGTTCTCAAGCTGGGTACATGGATGTGAGGAGGTTCGTTCTGTTATTTGTTACTTTACATATATTTTGTACATCTGCATTTGGATATATGAAATATTTCAGTCTAAAACAAACTTCAAAACATGGTTGGGCATGGGGTGAGTAGAGAAGCCAGCAGCTTGGAGTTCTGGCCACAAAGGGAGGGTGGTCTGTATCCCTTTTCTGCAGGGCCACAGATCTCTGGGTGAGTACAATGTCCCCAAATTACAGTTGGCTGCAGTCGTGGCTTTAGTCTGGCCCCCACTTTATTCTGACTTGATTTAGTCTGGTAAAAAAAAAAAAAATAGAAAAACTGTAGAATGGATCTAGAAAAAACTAGATGCAGTATAATCTTATAACGTGACCTAAGTGTGTACAGTTTTCCCTTAGGTAATAGAAGGCCTTTCCTCTATTACATTTGATGACTGAAAAGTCTTAAGAATAACAGGGGCGTTAAAGCCCTGCAGATGAATTAGTTTAATCTGTTCTTGGTGGGTTTGATTTTTTAATTTTTTCTCTTCCTCCCAGTGTCATTGTCTCTCAATGGACCAGCCTGCTGAAAGTTGTAGCTTTGCACCTTAAGAGGCATGGAGTGACTTACGCCACCATTGATGGCTCTGTCAACCCCAAAGAGAGAATAGACTTGACTGAGGCATTCAACAATCATTCTAGGGGTCCACAGGTATGTGTGGGTCACATCAGAGTTTTTTAATTAAGAGAAAATTGTTCTCAGTTTTCTGCATAGAGAGTCATAATGTAACAACTCAATTTAAAAATATTTACAGTCTTTGTAATTTTTGGAACACATATCAAAGTATACAGATTATCTAAAGAGAATAAAATATGAGGACGAAAAGGAGAATGAGATCAAAAGTGATTAGGATCAAGAGAATCTTTGTGGTGGAGGCAACGTTTGAGATGAGCCTGGAAGGATAGGTGGACTTTTGATAGGAGGAAATACGGAGAGAAATGGATGAACAAAGTCACACAATTGTGGATGATAAGAATTTGAAAGTCATTAGTTGAGGGAAGGCAGGAGAATCATTTTAGCAGTAGGAAAAGGGAGGACTGATGGTATAGACAATTTGGTTAATGGCAAAGTTACCGAGCTAACCACCCCAGTGCTCTAGATTGTAATATTCATATATTTCGGCAGGCACACAATTATTTTTTTGAGTTTGACTCACAAAAAAGTGAAGTGCGAATCGTCTCAAAGGTGACACGTGGGAGGCGGAATATTAAAATTTCAAAAAACAGTGTGTTACAATGACAGCAGAAGGAAACTTAATAGGAACTCACTGCTTATTTGCATTGATCTTGGGCTTGAACCTGAGACAGAAGAAGAGATGTTTTTATGAGATCAAGTTTATATAAAGTTAATGGTATTCTTCCTTTTGAAGGTTATGCTAATCTCTCTCTTGGCTGGAGGTGTTGGTCTGAACTTGACTGGAGGAAACCATCTCTTTCTTCTTGACATGCACTGGTAACTATTCTGGAGTTTTCTTGAGTTGTCATGACATAGGAGGGAGAGCAGGGGGGCCAGAGGAGCAGTAGGGACATACGTATGTTCAATGTGCTCTTTTTTTCGTTGTAGAAATGCCTCCATGCATATATGTATATATATGTATATAGCTACAGATTTAAACAGCTGACTTCCTTGAATCCCTAAGCAAGACTTTAAATGACTACTTAAAATAGTGCAATCATTTTAGTGTTAACCTAACATCTGTTTCCATAGAAACTGGAAGTAGAGCTTTTCCTCATGGCGAAGAGCTAATACCTCTCAGTTTACCTCTTCTCCAGAATACTACATTCCAGACATATTTGTTGAGATCCAAGAAAATGTCAGCCTTGGAGATCAAGGGGAAGCCTTATTCCTAAAGGCAAAGGCCAATCAGTTTTCTAATTATATTAAAAGTAAACTTAACATATATAGCCTCTGGTCTCACTGCACGCGGCATCAACTCCAGGAGCATAACAGCATCCTTCCTGGATATGAGAAGAATGAGTGAGTGTGGTGCTATGTGAAAATCTCATTAATCCCAATTTCTGGTTTTCCAGTTAAGCCAATCATAGATGGCACTGGTGCTGGGGATTGCCATTTGTCTAAGTCTCCAAGCAGCCCAGATTGGTTCAAACAGGCCAAACTGTCATTATCTTTGGAGAGAATGTGTTTAGGTCTTACTGTTCTTGGGACTCCCCCCGTACATGTGAGTGAGGAAAGCACACTGGGAATGTATGGTGAGAAATATGCTGTTTTCTGAAATGGAGAAACATTACCCAGGATCTCGAAGACGTAAAATGAGAAACTAGTTCGGAGCTGATCAAATGAGAATTTATGAAGAAGGGAACAGATTCAGACTACTTAGTTGAATCATAGAATATTAAAGTTGAAAAATGTATTTGAGATCCTTTAGCCAGCCCTCCCGTTTTCCAAGTAGAAATCTGAAGCCTAAAGAGTTGAGGTTAGATGACTTGCCCCAGGTCGTCTGGCTGGTTAGTGACTGGGCTCAAGGGGTAAGTGTCACCTCAGTTGCTTAGATGCAGCACGTGGTGATTGAGCAAAGAGTAACCCTTAGCAATCTGACCCAGTTCTTCTCATTAAAGGTCAAGAAGGTGTCTGACACTAACCTTTGCTAGGCACCTAGGACAGTGGTTGGCAAACTTTTTCTGTAAATGTTTTAGGCCAGCTGGTAAATCTTTTAGGCTTTGCAGACAATACAGGTTTCTGTCACATAATCTTCGTTTTTTGCATTTTTCGTTTACCATCCCTTAAAAACATAACAACTGTTTTTAGCTCACAAGTCATACAAAAACAGGATGCAGGCTAGATTTGGCCTATGGACTGTAGTTTGCCGATCCCTGGTCTAGGATGCCAGTACCTTTGAGCTTTACCCTCTTCTAATAGGAATCCATCACTTGAAGAGCAAGCTTGTGACCGAATTTACCGAGTAGGACAGCAGAAAGATGTTGTTATACACAAGTAAGTAAAGGTCTCCCAGGACCCTTCCCAACTTCCGCCTTCAGGAAAGCCTTTCTTCAGTTGTGTTTTAATAGAATGTAAAATATTTGTTGATCACTTTTCTAGTGATGCTCCTGAGGCATACTCTCCTTGGCCACAGGATGGAAATGAGAGCAGTTTGGGAGTAACTTCAGAGATGGTCCCTTCAAACAAAGAACAAGGTCTTATATAATAGTGAGCTCTGTCTTAGAGTAGCTTGAAAGAAACCATTTTCAAGATAGCTTAAAGAAGACAGTCATTCTCTTAGATAGCTGCAGAAATATTATCAAAATCAGGATGTTAATATAGGCACAATATTATTATCTGATCTATAGACTTTACTGAGATTTTGCCAATTACCCCAATGATGTCCTTCATAGCAAAAGAAAATTCCAAATTCTTTGTAGCATTCTGTTGTCATGACTCTTTTTAATTTCCTTTAATCTGGGACAGTGCCTCCTTTTTTCCTTTTGTTTTATATTGATATTTTTGAAGAGTAAAAAAGGCTAGTTATTCTGTAGAGTCTCCTTATACTTAGGACTCTCCTCTCTTCAAAAACAGTAAAACCTGCCTTAATGCTATACTTCACTCTAACTATGGCCCTGTTTTTCTCCTTCCTTTTCATGGCCAAGTTTCCTGAAGAATTAGACATTACTGTCTGTCTTTACTTGCTTACCTCCCGTTCTTTCCTCAGCCTCTGCAAACTGGCTTTCACCCCTGTTGCTGTACTGAAATTGCTCTTGTTAAGGGACACCAACAGCTTCCAAAATTTGCCAAGTTCAGTGATTATGTTAGTTGTCCTCTGTCTTCAGCCCTCTTCTTAGCTTACTCTGTGTTCCCCTTCCTTAATAATCCTGTTCCCTCCATTAAGTCCAAAATCTGTATCAGTTTCAAGGTCTCCTAAACTGCAGACCAAGGTCTCCAAATCCCTGCTAGACATCTGAATCTGGGTGTCTACATATTCTCCTACTACTGTTTATTCATCTCATTCAGCAAATAAATACCTATTGAGCAGCCACTATGTAGCAAGTGTTATTCTGTGCTCCAGGGACTCAAAATGTCACAAATAAATTTCTTTCATCACCTCAAATCTGTATTCTTTGAGTTTATTAGTATCACTGTTCATCTAATCACATAGCCAGAAACTAGACTCCTCCCTCTTTCTTCTCACTTTCCACATATCAGGACCTTTAGTTTTATTTACTAAACGTCTCTCACAACCATTGTTTCTTTTCTATCCCCATTGCCACTTAAGTCCTTGTTTTGCAGCTTGTCCCTTTAGGTAACAGCCTCCTCTTCACTGACTCCTGTCCTTCTCTGCATCACCACCAGAGGGCTCTTTCTCACTAATAAATCTGTCATCCCACTCCGCAGATTTCTCGGTAGTGCTCACTTCCTGTAGGATAAAATCTAAATTTCTTAGCACGACATGCAGAGGCGCTCGTGATCTGGCCTCTGCCAGCCTCTTGAGCTTCTGCCATTGCAGTATACAACGTGACTGAGTCCTCGTGACTTTTCCCTGGCTATTCTGGATGGCTGATCTTGCTCCAACACAGCACATGCCAAAACTCATCCACGGTTTACACACGTTGTTCCCATTTGCTGGAATGCCCTTTGTACTGTTCCATCTGGCAAACCCTTGCTTATCCTACAAGGCCACACTTGGAGAGTTAACTGGTGAGCTCTTCGGTGGAGCCTTCCCTGACTACTCCATACAGATTGCTCTCTTTTTTTCCCAAATATAAGGGAGCCTGGATCTGATTTTACTTTAGGTCCTTTATTAAAGCTAACTTTCATGGAACTTTATGTTCAGAAGGAAAAACACCTGCAAAGAGACTAACCAAAGCCAAACCAAACCCATTGCTGTCAAGTTGTTTCCAACTCATAGCGACCCTAAAGGACAGAGTAGAACTGCCCCATATGGTTTCTAAGGAGCGCCTGGTGGATTCGAACTGCTGACATTTTGGTTAGCAGCCATAGCTCTATAACTGCTATGGCACCAGGGTTTCCAAGAGACTAACAGGCCCCATAAAACCGAAAGTAGACATATTGAAACATCGAAACCAGTGTCACACATACACGTCCCAACAAAAAATTCCCAGTATTTCTACCATATGCAAAACTCAGTTCTAAGCAGTGTAGGAATAAATGATAAACCTGTCCTGCAACGGGCTTACGTTGCAGCTAGCTGTATCTACTGAAACTCAGGTCAGAGAGGGATGCATTTAGCTAAAAGCAATAGAATTAATGACTAACAGGATCTTAAACAGGTAGGGGTGCATTTTTTCTTTCTTGACAAATATTCTGAAAGCTGGAACAGACAAACTGCTTTTTAATCCTAATACACGCTGAACATGCTTCCATTATAGCACTTACCAGGTTGTATTATTATTGTTTTTTATCCCTATGTCTGTCTCTCCTGTTATGTCTTTGAGGGCAAGATCATGTTAATCTCTTCATCCCCGACACCAAAACTAAAACCAAACACATTGCCGTCGAGTGGATTCCAGCTCATAGTGAGCCCTATAGGACAGAGTAGAACTGCCCCTTAGGATTTCCAAGGAGCGCCTGGTGGATTGGAACTGTCGACCTTTTGGTTAGCAGCCGTAGCTTTTTTAACCACTACATCACCAGGGTTTCCACACCTAGCATAGCGCATGGCACATTGTGGTTGCTTAATTAACACATGCCGAATGAGTGAATAAATGACATGACCACAGTGGTATTTCCTCAGTTTGAAAAACTTGTTTTCACTGAATTAGCCAAGAAACAGAAACTCTGTGTTTCAGCCAGGACATTAAGGCCCAGCAGAGAGAGAAGGTTTCAGGCCTTCTAACCTTATCAAGATGGAACTTTCTGGGTGAAAGTTGGATCTCTATACTTTTTTGGATAGGGATATCTTTTGCTTATTTTGGCCTTTTTCTGTTAGCTTCGGAAAGAAATAAAGAGCCAATTTGAGTCACATCATTTTAAATGGATATATATTTATTCAAAATTGTTTGGGTCTCTTAAACATAGGGTTATCTGAACCTAAAAACCTAAATGAAGGAAGAAATCTCATTAAAGACTAGAACATAGTAGAAATTTGAATATGTTATTAGATATACTGCCTGGGGTTTTTTACTGTTTGCTTGTTTGTTTGTTATTTAGATTTGTTTGCGAGAGAACCGTGGAAGAGAAGATACTGCAGCTCCAAGAAAAAAAGAAAAATTTGGCCAAAGAGGTCCTTTCGGGTTTGGGAGAATCTGTCACCAAACTCACTCTGGCTGACCTCAAAGTCCTTTTTGGCATCTAACCACCTGTTTATAGGGCTCAGAATAGTGCCGCCATTGGTTTGTCTTAGGACCTGGGAATGACAACCTAACCAGGGTCCTGGAGCTCTTTTCTTGGCATTCTGTTTCACCATCAAGCCTTATGCCCTCCTCAGAGAGGCCTAAAGTTGCCCCTAGAATTGAAGGTCTGTCATCATGTTAATCAGTTGGTTATTTAATGAGTGGCAGATAAAAGAAAATGCTTTGGAGTTAGATGATTTTGGAAAACAAGTCTGGCAGAGTTGTACGTCAGTTTTAGTAAAAGCTCAAAAGACTGTGCGGGCCTTTCTCATCTCAGCTGATGGGGGACCAGCGTCATTACCTTTTCCAGCACAGTCTCCATTGCATCTCTTCTTGCCAGTGAGGCTACCCCTGTACGTACCTCTTAGGGCCGAGCAGAGTGGATCCCTGCAGCCATTCCTCTGCAGTTGTCTTATGCCAGGCAGTTCTTCCTCTCAGCCTTAAGATCAGAGAGCTGCTTTATATACATAAGCAGATGTTTGGTATCTGTATCATGTAGTATTCTATCACTCAGTACTTGCATCATTGTGTCATTTAGGATTTGTACCATCACAGCATTTGCTGTTTGTAGCATTTTGTATTATCACATCCTATAGTATTTGTGTTATCATTGGCAAAAAATATGTACTAAATATGTGTTTAACAACATAGCAGTGCTGTGTGTTCACCAAACCCCATTTCCTTTTCCTCCTGGGCACCCAGAGAGATTACATTTCCCAGTCTTCACTGAGTTTAGATGGGCCTTAGTTGTTACTTAGTTTGTAGTCAATGAGGTGTGGAGAAAAGTGATGTCAGTCATTTCTAAGCTGCCCTCTAAAACTTTCCAAGTGATTCGTCCTGCTATTTCTTCTTGCTGGATGTAGAGGACCTGATGGAGGACAACACGGCCCTCGGGAATGGTAAAGCCAGTGATCGGGGTCCTTCACTCCCCTCCCCACCACGGGTCTTTTGGCAATCTAGTAAAGCCTGGCTTCCTGAACGACTGTCTGGAACAAAGCCTTCTCCATGCATGCCTCCCTCCTCAGCCCAGCTCATCTGCACTCAGCTATGACGTGAGCAAGAAATAAGCTTTTTATTAAGCCACTGAGACTTTGGGGTTGTTTAGCAGTTAGTACAGTACCTTAATATAAACACTTGAGAGTTTTATACTTCCGTAAACTATTCTGGTTTCCTCCTAATTAGCATCCTTTCCCAAAATGCTACAGCTAATTTCTGCTAGAAAGGATCATAGTTCCTTCTGGATAGAAGTATTTTCATCTTTAGATTTAGGAGAACAAACCCAGTGTTGACCTTGTCACAATTTGGACTGAGACACTAGAGCCTGTTTGAGCAAAAGTGCTGTTTAAGGACAAGGTTTAAAGGCTTAAGGACAGTGTGGCCTGGAGGAAAGAATTCTGTTCTAGAACTTGGACTTAACTCTAGTACCAGGTTCACCCTAGCTGGGGGTGGAACCCTGAAAGAATCATTAATTATTTTTTGGTTTCCTCATCTGTAAGATGGGCATTGTTGCAGAAATCAGCAGCTGCAATAAGGTGCCTGACTAAAATCAAGAAATGAGGGAAATAAGATGATTTTTTGGGAGTTAAGGAAAGGAGGGAAATAAGATGACTTTTTGGGAGTTATACTATATGATCAACACATCAGAACAAAGATAAAGTCACCTGAGAAGCAGTGGTTCCTAGGCCATCAAGAATGTACAGACCTCTGGCATTTGCTGATTGCCTGTCACTAGACTAATTACAGATGCCCTGAGAATCCCAGTTCTCTCACCTGTAAAGTGTGTAGATGAGCATATATCTCATTATGCTCCACTGGGAACTTAATAACAAATATACTTGCTATAGCCTGTTTGACTAGATAGATAGGTGATAGATCATGAACTCAGTCATGTCAAGGAGAATGGTCTTAGCTGAACATTGTCAGTGTCCATTCCAAGCACTGTTAGGGGAGAAGGAGTCTTAACTTCTGGGCTTCAAAGCATTCTGGCTTTTACTTTGGTGATTATAACTTAGTCTTCTGATACTCAGAGCCCATGGGCTAATGTATTCTACTGTAAGATTCCTGGAGTTTTAAACAGTTAATCGAGTTTTTCTTGTTCTGATTCTAAGCTAGCAAAGGCATCTATGTCTTGGATTGTTCCTGTCACAGCAAGGTGCCATTGATGGGAATGTGGATGCAGAAAAAACTGGAACCACTGTCTTAATGGATGGATGTACTAAACATGCATCCCTAAAATATCCTCGTCCCAGGATGGAAATTTCTCATTATGAATTAATATCACTGGCAGCGTGGTGACTATCTCAGGCTCATGTACATTTTAATTAGTGTGAGTCAGTTTCTTAAGGTCTGGGCATGACGAGGTAGGTCTTTGGACCCTCTAACAATGGGAGGATCCCTCAATGTGGTGACCTAATTGCGGGGTGCCCTATAAGTGCTGCCAGTATCAGCTGCCTGCCTTCATGTGATACCGCTGCTCCTGCCAGATTTTCCTTCTCCATCTGCTGCATACCTCACCAGGCTTGGGCAAGGATGAAATGAGGTAATAAATGCTTTATAAACCATGAAGCGCTATACAAATGTTAGTTTTACTGCTGTTTGACCAGGTCTGGGAATATTAGAATAAAACATCATTATGGCTGCAGCTGAAAGAGCCAGGTGGGGAACATCTGACACCAAAGCTCAACATTTCTAAGCGCCAAATTCACAAGCTATTTCTTACATGACACAATGGCCTTCATGGAAGGTTTACAGTTTGACTTCTCTTTAGCAGTTCTGATCCAACAAATTACATGCATGCTGTCAATGGGTGGAATTCTGGGCTCTTTGAAAGCCTGGTCAAAGACTTATATTGCCATGCAATCATTATGAACAGCAATAAGTAGAGCTGTATCTTTATGGGACATGCCCTCTTTCTCTAGAAAGCACGTGTAGTGATTTAATATGGTTATTTACGAACACTGGGTTATTTCCTCTGTCTGATTTCCTCTGTTGCCCAAAGGGGGATTTCAGTAGGGCTGGAAGGTGAAGCCTGATTATCCTACATTAATAGGATAATACTGGGGATGCCAGTGCTAAGTGTGGCCTCTCTGGTTGTCAGGAGTAGAATCATGATGTCTACCATAATACCTCAGGGAATTAGGTTTACAAAGTGGGATATTGTGCTGTTTGTTCTATAGTGTCTTGTTGATAGTTGCCATCAAGTCGATTCCCACTCATGGCGACCCCAAGTGTGCAGAGTAGAACTGCTCCATAGAGTTTTGAAGGCTGTGACCTTTCAGAAGCAGATTGCCATGCCTGTCTTCTGAGGTGCCGCTGGGTAGTTTCGAACTGCCAGCCTCTCAGCTAGTAGTTAAGCGCTTAATGGTTTTCGCCACCCAGGGACTCCATATAGTGTCTAGTTTTAGTAAAAGGCAGGAAAAACTTTTAAAAAGCATATCTACAGGCACAAAAATAATTTTAATAGGAATTTAGAATACCTAGGTATGGTGCAGTGGTTAAGGGCTTGGCTGCTTGTTGGAGTTTGTTGGAATCTACCAGCTGCTCCTTGGAAACCCTATGGGGCAATTCTACCCTGTCCTATAGGGTCACTATGAGTCGGAACCAACTTGACGGCACCGAATAACAACATAAAGGTATATAACCTAGATTAAAAAATTTTTAATAATAAAAATGAAATCAGGGTAAATTGTAGTACGAGGTACCGTAGGAGTCAGTAGCTAGGAAATGGAGATGGAAATGAAAACAGCCGAACCCCTGAAAGGGAACAGGGGAGACAGACATGCAGTTACACAATGTTTTTTGTGTCTTAATTCCTTCTTACCCAGATTCTTTAGCTAAATCCGAGTCTGGGTACAGATTATATATGAAACGGAGGAGAGGAAGAATACTTTTATTGCTTAATTATTTATATATTAAAAATATATACTGAGTACCTATTACGTGCCAGGCACTGCTGGGCACTGAAATATAATGATAAGCAAAACCCAGAATGGCCCCTGACTTCCTGAGACTTACAGTCTCAGGGGAGACAGGCATTACTCAGAGGATCACACATGGATGTGAGGCGGTTAATGGTGATGAGCACTACAGTGATGTAGCTGGGAGGGTTTATAACTGGATTTGACCTTTTCAGGGAAGACTTTGGGACAAAGAATTTGCAATCAATCTGTAGGAGTTAACAAGGGAAATAGTTAAATACCAGTTGCCATAGAGTCAATTCTGACAGACAGCAACCTCATGTGTTTCAGAGTAGAACGGTGCTCCATAGGGCTTTCAATGGCAGATCTTTGTGGAAGTAGATTGCCAGGCCTTCTTCTGAGGAGCCTCTGAGTGGACTCAAACCTCAAACCTCAGTTAAGCCGAATGCTTAACTGTTTGCACCACCCAGGGACTCCAGGATTTAAGTGGTTCTTCCCCTACTGTTTTTAGTTAGCTAAAAAAAAAAAAAAAAAAAATCTCTTAATTGAAAAAAAAAAAAAAAAAAACCTAAGGTTTCTAAATATATCCTCTGGAATAAAGCTGAGTAACTACTCTATTTTAGAGATTAGAGAATGGATGGGCTGACAGGTATATGTGTATGTTTGTTATCCAAGACAGCCAAGGTGTTTATCCTGTTTCAACCTCCCAGAGGACTGAAGCTCTAATTTGTGACTCTTGATTACCTGTAACACCAGAGGTATAACTTACATCATAATGCTACATCTCCTGGATGCTTCAGTGCTCCCAACTCAAAGATAATTTCTGAAGCACTTTGTTACACTGGGGACAGTTCCTGAGCCCTCAAACTCTTTTTTTTTTCTCTAAATTTTGGAGTCTTGGGCTCTGCAGATCACTCTTACCTTCCTTGTTCTTCCAGCTGGAAGGGCAACTGAATTGAGTTTATATGCCATTGCAGCAGAGGTCAAAAAACAACCTACCTTCCCACAACCCCCTCCATGTATACTTTCCATATTTGTAACATAATTGTTACCATTAATGTTGCTTAAAACATTAATCTCTTACAGAGATTCTTTCTTGGAATATAGCTTCGTTTACAGTAAAGCTGTCCAATGACCATCACTCTTTTCAACTGAAATAAATGATAAACTTTTTTAGAGCTATAATCTGATTCATTAAAAGCCACGTGGGGAAAAGAAAATGATGTAATGCAGCAGGCTTCTTCATGGCAAGCAGTTCCCTAGATGTCTGAGGTAATTGGAAAATTCAAGGCTGGTCCCTAAGGTGTGTATGATTTATTCAACAGGCTTGAGGGAAGGCTGAGGATTTTTTTTTTCCAAGTGGTATTTGGTTAAATGAAAAATACTGGAGTCAGGGGGATGGGAAGTCTGGTTTGTAGAACTAGATACCAAGGAGATCCAAACTAAAAACTGTATCAATAAGATTGTTATTAATTTAATTCATGCAATGAAATACACTATTAACCCTCTACTATGTGCCAGGAACTGTTTGACACAGGGAGAACACAGTAGTTAAATCCCTGCCCTCACAGAGCATGATTCTAGCATGAGAGGACAGACAATAAAATAGAAGTTAGTGGTGATGAGAGCTATACAGGGAAAAGAAGCCAGGTCAAGGCGGAAAGAGTACTGGGCTGAGGAGTTGCTCTTTTATATGGGGTTGTTAGGGACCTCTGTAATAGGTGCTGTTTGACATGGGAGCCAAACCTGAAGAAGATGAGGAAGTGAATCGTGGAGGTATTCGTAAGAAAAGCATCCCAGGTGAGGGGTAGTGATTGTGAAGGCCCTGAGGCAGAGAGTCCTTGGAGAGTTGGAGGAGCAAGAGGTAGGCCAGTTGGCAGGAATAGAGTAATGGTGATGGGGTGGGTAGAACATGAGAGAAGAGCAAGGATCCAGATCACGCAGGATCTTAATATGCTGATGTAAAGACTGGCCTTTACTCCAAATAAGATGGGAAGCCAGTGGAGGAGGCTGAGCAAAAGAGTGACATGATCTGACATGTTTTACAAGGACCCCTCTGGCTGCTGGGTGGAGGACAGACTATAAGGGCATGATGGTAGAAGCAGAAAGACCAGTTAGAAGGCTACTGCAGACTTCTCGGTGAGAAATATGGTAGCTTAGACCAGGATGGTAGCCGTGGAGTGGAGTAGTGGCCAGCAGATGACTTTTGAAGGTATGGCTGATAGATTTGTCAGGGTGAGAAATAAGCCCAAGGTTATTGGGCTGAACAACAGTAAGAATAGTTTTGAACTTTCCACTGAAGAGATGGAGAAGACTGCGGGGAAAGCAGTTTGGTGGTGGTAGGTGTGTAGGAATTGAAAACTTAAGAGTTCTAGCTTAGACATCTTAAATTTGAGGTGCCTACCACACATCCAAGTGGAGATGTTATATAAGCTATTGGATGTAATCGTATGAGGTTTGGAGCTGGAGATCAGTTTGGGAATAATGAGTGTATAAATGGTGTCATGGATAGAATTATGCCCCCCCCCCCAAAATGTGTGTATCAATTTGACTGGGCCATGATTCCCAGTATTGTGTGATTCTCCGTTATATTATAAATCCTGCCTCTGTGATGTTAATGGCAGAGGATGGGCAGCAGTTGTGCTGGTGAAGCAGGACTCGGTCTACAAGACTGGATTGTGTCTTGAGGCAATCTCTTGAGATATAAAAGAGAGCAGAGAGACAGGGGGACCTCATACCACCAAGGAAGCAGTACCAGGAGCAGAGCGTGTCCTTTGGACCTAAGGTCCCTGTGCAAAGAAGCTCCCGGTCTGGGGGAAGATTGATGAGAAGGCCGACAGAGAGAGAAAGCCTTCCCCTGGAGCTGACAACCTGAATTTGGACTTTAAGCCTACTTTAAGGTGAAGAAATAAATTTCTCTTGTTAAAGCCATCTCTACTCTGGTATTTCTGTTATAGCAGCACTAGATGACTAAGACAAATGGTATTTAAAATCATGAGAGGATGTGCTTATCTAAGGAGTGGAGGAAGACAGAAATGCAAGAATTGATCCTAGAGGCTCTTCCGTGCTCAGAGATCAGGGGGGTAAGACGTGACTAGCACAGGGGACTGAGACTCTAACCATCAGAGTAAAATAAGGGCCATTACGTGCCCCTGTATGGCACAAATGGTTAAGTACTCAACTACTAGCCCAAAGGCTGGTGGTTCAAATCCACCAAGCGGCACTACAGAAGAAAGGTCTGGCAATCTACTGAAAGGTCACAGTTCAAAACCCTACGGAGCAGTTCTACTCTGCACATATGAAGTCGCTGTGAGTCAGAATCGATTTGATGGCAACTAAGAACAACAACAGTACTCCAATGACAGCAAGACAGATGTATTTCCTTGAGAGGAAAATGGCCATTTTTAGAACCACTAATCTAAAAGCAGCATTGATGAACTAAAAGGACACTGACCTGACCTCAGGACCCCGTGACACTGGGAGTGAAGAAGTGCAAATAGCTAATAATTTGGGAGGGTTACTGGGGCAACAGTGCCTTCTGGGAAGATCAGATTTGGTTAGAGAAAGAGGCTGAAGGAAATGTTTCTAGAAAAGGGTGAGAATATAGGAAGCCCTGGTGGCATTGTGATTAAGAGCTCGGCTGCTAACCAAAAGGCCTGCAGTTCAAATCCACCAGCTGCTCCTTGGAAACCCTATAGGGCAGTTCTACTCTGTCCTACAGGGTCACTATGAGTCGGAATCGACTCAACGGCACCTAACAATAACAACTAAGGTACAAGAATATCTTAGTATCTACTGCTACAATGCAGCCATCTCTTCACATCAAGTAGGAAGTATATATTCCATAATGACCTGACAGTCAGTGTGTTTCATCTAATCACTTCACTTCCTTTGCCTGACTCAAGTCACCACTCAGGTGAGTCACCTACTTCTTAAGGGATCTTACAGGCAGACTTCAATAACTGTATTGAATACATGCTGAGTTTGTTGCTACAGAAGACACAGAGTCCAGACAAATATACAAAATATAGTGAAGACTTCGGCAGGCTCAGACACAAGAGCTTTGTACTTTCTCTCCCAAAAATTCTCTTCAGCCTTTAACAGTTAAGAAGTCATGCCATAAGGGTCAAAGTTTCTAGTTAGTTCCTAGGTATAGCAGCAGCAGTGAAGACTATTCCCTAAAACACAGGGAGGACTGACAGAGCTGTGTGTAGGATGATGGCATCAACGTGGCATGTGTAGAACTGCTCAATTTATGAGGTTCTATTTCAATACTGGGGCCCTGGTGGCACAGTGGTTAAGTGTTAGGCTGCTAACCAAAAGGCTGGGAGTTTGAATCCATCACCTGCTCCTTGGAAATCCTATGGGGCAGTTCTACTCTGTCTTATAGGGTCGGTATGAGTTGGAATCGACTTGACAGCAATGGATTTGGTTTGCGTATTTCAATATTAACTTACTAGTTGTATGTCCTTGCCCAAACAGTAATTTTTCAGGCTCTGGGAGCAGGGGAGGAACGTGGTATAGAAGCATGAGGGGGATGCCCACCTAAATGGCAAGATCACATTGTAATGGTCACAAGAAACATATGGGTCAATCAGTTTAAAGCGTGCTAGCAAAAAGTGGCTAGGATGAAAGCAGGTTTTCGTTCTCTGAGGGAAGTATTTAAATAACCTGTGGCTCAGGGAAAAGGCTGTAATGTGTCAGAGAGTGGGTTCTAACTTCCAGTGGCATAGCTATCTCTGTACCGGTACAAAATAAAGAGCAGCTTTTCTCAGTACAGAAAAATGCCTACCCACCTTTAAGAGAAGGGTAGTGGTGGTCCCTGGTGCCAAACCATCCACACATACCATCAATGACTCACATAAAAAGCACTTGAGCTCTAAGGTAAGATAAGGCACTTTGTTTTTAATTCTATCAGTTTCTTCAGAATTAATCAAGGACTTGGTTCCTCTGGGAATCTGACACCATGCAGGCTGCAGCTTTAACAGGCTGATCTCTTCAGAGGGCCACAGTCCTGAGGAGACTCCTTGGTGTGTTCTGGCCGCCTGTCCCTGTGCATTCTGACTTCTCTGTCAGCTTCCCACAGCATGACCAGTGGGGACGCCCTGGGTGGCCTTTATGTCCATGGCCACAGCCTAGGTACCCGCCTGCATGGTCCAAAGAGGAGAGGAAAAAACAACCGTTAGAGTGGAGTCTAGCAGATATCGTGGACATTAATACATCTCCCGGCAGCATTCTGACTCAAAGAAATGAAAATACCTAAGAAAAACCCCGTGAGAGGAACAAGCCATATGACTCCTCTACAGTCAGAAGGACTCTCAAGACCATTCACAGGAAATCACTTAATGTTAGTGGAAGTTCTAAGAATAATGTTAACATTTGCTAACTAAAAAAAGATGAACTGGTTTGGATTTTAACTGTAAAATGACTGAAATAAAAAAGAAGAGTAGATTGTTGGCATGGTAACCAGAGAGAAGGTGGACCCAGAGAAAAATGGTACAAAAGCCCATTTTATGGCTCATCACTAAGGACCCAATAGAATTTTAATTTTTTAAAATGATTTGTTCTCTTGTCTGAGCTAACAACAACAACAACAAAAAGAGCCAGACCTGGCTCAAACAGCATAATCACCCACTCCCCTAGCCCTGCCTCATTTGGAATTTCTTGAGGTCTTAAAGAGGATGGGTTTACATTTTTCACAGCTCAGGTGGCCAGCCTGAAATCAAGAATCCCACAGAAAAGCACAGGGCTCATAGGATTAGTGAATTATGTTAAAGCTAAAAGAACACAGAACAGTTAAGCCTGTTATTTCAACTTTCAAAACAAAAGCTTTAAACGAAACTTTTAGAACAGTGTTATATACACAGATTGTTTTTCCTAGAAACAACACCTAAGTCCAAGTGTCCTAAACCCAGGGGCTGTGTGGTAGTAGAGGGGCTGTCCCTGGATTCCCCCTGCAGAGAGCCAGGCCCAGAGTGTGTGGTTTGCCATCCCTACCTGGCATTGTGCCTCCACAGGCACAACGAGCAGTTTTCTGGCCTCCACTGGAGCAGAACGTGCAGCAGTGAAACACCCCTTGGTGTGGGCGGCTCTTCTTCCTCACAGTCACCGTGAATGGTGAGCCCTTCAGTGTTCAAAAGAGCAAAGAACATCACCTTATAAGTCAACACAGATGTGCTGAGCATCACTGTGTGCTAAACAAAGTGTAAGTCACAGGGTCTGCTCTTAGAAGGACAAGGACAGCACTAGAGACAGAGAGACTAGGGGACCACAACTAACGCTGTGCTCAGGTGGGTGGGACAGACACAAATGCAGTGAAATAATCAAGGAGTCCGCTGCTGCCCTTTAGCATGCTTTTCACCACAGATGCTAAGTACTCAATGTAGGTCTGATCTTCCCCATGTGGCTGAACCGTCTGGGCACTGCCAGAGTCACACAGAGCAGCTCCACTGTCGTGACACTTGAATTAGCTGGGGCTTGTCCTGGCAAAGGGGAAGAAAAAGCAGAAGCCCAGACCACAACTGGTTTAAGCGTCTTCCTAATGGATTCTGTCTCATTCTAGCCTTTCACAGAGTGGAAGCATGTAGAGCACCTGATACACTGTTGTTGTGTGCTGTCCAGTCGATTCCAACTCACAGCGACCCTATGGACAGAGCAGAACTGCCCCATAGTGTTTCTAACGCTGCATTATTTATGGAAGCGGCTGGTGGGTTGATACACTAGTAATCCCAATTTGTGTTTGTATGTGACTAACTGCTATCTCTATCTTCTCCATTTTTAAGAAATCTCAGAGGTAATTAGTCATGTGCTATGACCACTAGGCTAGGACATCTTGTAGTCCTTTCTCTAATTTCTCGGCCACATGCCTCCTCCGCTCACATACCAAGCTAGCCCTTTTCTTTCCAGCCTTCGTCTTGGACACATCTGTTTATCCACCCACTGATTCTGAGGCTGTACAGACATATGGAAGGGAGGGAAAGTGTATGTGGTTAGTGATTCTCAAATTAGTAATTCCTGCCCACTTTCCTTCAAGGGTTACTTTCATTCTCCAATTTCTATCCTTGGTAAACAGTACTTATTTAATGAGCACTGCCATGTGCCTACCCATGTGAGAATGACATTACCTGAGAAAGCCATTTCCTTGCCTTTAAAGATTCTACAATCCATTTAAAAAACAACTTAGAGTTCAAAGAAATCGGTTCAAATTGCAGTCTGTGACCTGCGGCAAGTTTTGGTCTCTCGGTTTAAGCAATAAAACACAGATGACGACCCCCATGCTGCAGAGTGGCTAGAATGAAAAAGTGAAATAATGTCTGCAAAATTACCTAACCTGTTCCTGGAATAGTTAATTAGGTGAGCAACAAGTGGCTACTGGATTTGAATCTTCCTAGTGCACAGACCGCAAGCCTAACATATCATGGCGCTGTATGGGATTTCACTGCCCCCTCAGTGTTGATTTCTGGTTGAGGGAAACCTCTGACTACTGCAATGTCAGCAGGGAAATTCTGCTGAACATAACATGTATTACCCCATTTTTAAAAATCCACAATCTCTAAACCACGAAGTATTATACTTGTATAGTGGAGGTGGTACAGTAACCATAGTAACATGTAAGCATAGCTGTAAAACAGAGTAGGGAAATCACATAGGCAGATGGTTAGATGACTGGTCAGCTGTGAGGAGGGGGCAGGACCCTCCCAGTTGTGTTCCAAGTTTGGTTATAGTCTGAACGGAGCTGGGAAATCCTGAGCTAGATTATATTTCTTGATCGTGTTCCGTTTGTCTGCTGGTAGACCGCCTTCTGTGATCAAAGCATCTTCCTCAAATTAAGAATTCCAATAAAGTGATTGGGAGAGTGGTAAAAAAACAAGCATGACTGCCAGGAGGTAAAACAGGGATAAATCCCAAAAAAAACCAAACCCACTGCCATCGAGCCGATTCCAACTCATAGTGACCTTACAGGACAGAGTAGAACTGCCCTATAGGGTTTCCAAGGAGTGGCTGGTGGATTCGAACTGCCAACCTTTGCTTAACAGCTGAGCTCTTAGCCACCGCACCACCAGGGCTCCAAAACAGGGACAGAGAGTTCTTATAGGCACCAGCATTCTCTAGTAAGAATGAGGGTAGCAAAATGGGGACCACTTCTAAAGTGAAGAGAAATAAGGAAGGAGAAGAGACTCCTACTCAGTCTCTCCTTACAGTTGATTCTATGAGAAATGTCCACACATTCCGAGAAGACAGAATCTGGGGCAGGGGTGGGTGGGAGGGAGAGCAGTGTGAAAAGAAACTCAGGGAAGCACGGGCACAGATCTCACTCACCTGCACGTGCTGCTCTTTGACACAGACCCACACAGAATAAATCCCAGGTTCCTTAGGGGTATAGGAGACAGAGTATGTCCCATCCTTGTTATCTTGGACAACCGTTCTGACTGGACTGGGTGGAGATAAGAATTAAAAAAGCATTCACTCTCATAAGCCGGCTTCAGTTGCCTATTATTTTAGGACATAAGCTCTATACTATCCCATTCACTATTAATTTCAAATGTCCCCCCACGCAGGATGCCACTCCCACTTGGCCTCAGAAAGTTACCTTTACCTGGGGAGATAAGCAACATAAATCCTAATTTAATCTGACATTCAGAGGAATACCCTGAAAATATATTGTGTTCTCTTCAGGCAGCTTCTGTTGCATCCCAGGGTCTTTGTCTTCCCTCCTTCCTACTCCAGTTCCAGAGAAATATAAATATAAATATGTTCCCGTCCCCATCTAGTAGCTTTTAAGAAGGGCACCATTTGGTCTAACATAGACAATCTGAGGGGCAGATAATACTTTTGAGAGGGTAGTGAATATAGGCATAAAACCCACAAAACAAAACACATCTGATTCAGTTGGTTATGTCACGTTTTAACAGCATCACTGGCAAGTAGGAGGTAACTACTGCAAATATATCTCCAATGCTGCAAAGGACCTCAAGTTTCCAGTTTCATCACTGTTTATTAACCGTGACTTCTAATTGTATAATACGAACCAATCTTTCTTATCTTTAGGGACCACAGCAACTTGAATGTTCTCTCCGCCCCTGCCCATGCTCTCTCCTGCTGCATCCTTACAAAGCAGGGTGAACGAGGCTGGCTGTTTCTCCCGGGCTCTGTGGAGATCTGCAAAAGATAACCACTCAATATCCACCTCAAAGGCAAGTTGCAGTGCCTACATCTCAAAGTCAGACACTGTCTTTTTCTCTTCAGAACAAAAAGTACGTGCTTCCTGTTCACTGTAGCCCCTCCACCCCCTTTCTCTTCTCTTCCCCTTTGGTCTCCCAGAGTGCACCTCTTGGTGAGCCTGGTTATCTTCCAGCCGGTAGCTGCTCTTGGGTCACAGAGGATCCTGACCTTAATTTAAGGAAGTTTTGAAAATATTCAGGATTGACCTAATTATTCAGAGAAGAAAGGCTCTAGACCTCATGAAAGAGGCTGCTAACCCCAAAACTATTCTCTCTGAGTTCCAGATCCTGCTGGACTAGGCAGGGGGCACAGCTGATCAGCTTGGACCCTTCTTGTGAGATCTTCCACAACTAGGTAGCTCATGCCAAGGTGCTGGGGGGATATCCAATAGCCTCAGCCCCTAGGCCAACATTCAGATGAAACCTGTTTTCTTAACCTGGGGTTCAGGAACCACTAGGAGGTCTAATGTGAGGCTTCTGAAGGTACTAAGAATCTCCTGAAATTGTATGCCCCAGTTAGTATGTGTTTCGTGGGAAGGGATCATGCTTAATGAGATCTATGGCCTCCAAACAGTTCAGAATTCTGGTGCCAGAGTCAGAATGACTCTAGGATACAATCCTCCTGTCTGGACCTATCCATGAGATATGATCTATGAAATGTTTAACATGCTCCCTTTAGGAATAGAACACTGTGGTCAAGAGAAATCATCTTTCCCTCTACTCAATGAACTATCTATCATATCCCTTTTCCTAAATGGCAGTGGCATAAGTGGTTTATTCAGAACTTGATCCCAGCACTCTGGGGCCTGCCACACTCCTCTCTAAGCGGGCAGGATTTGGTCCTGCCCTGTGGGCACCATTTCTGTTCTGTCATCTGATGGAAACAAAGCATGATCCTTCAGTACCTTGGTAGATGCTACTTTTCTCAACTGGAAAAGGATCAAGCTTCACTCTGGTACTGGATATGAGCACTACCCCTCCAACTCCTGACAAGAACAAATTAGAAAAGTACAAGGGAGCACTCACTGTCCTTTGGCCAGTATGTCTCTCTTCCTTGGTAAAATGGTCAGTAGGGGAAGTCTGCCTAGCTGAATGAAGGTCCATAAGCCACAAATCTTTAAATACCATGTCCCTGTCCACCACCCTCTCAATGCCTTCCTACCTTCTCCTTGAAGGACACACTTGGCAGGATCGACCTCTTTGGTATTGATGGCCCCAAAAACTTCATAGCCACGGCACTGGCCTTTCTCCTGAGGAGAGAAGCATATCTTATCGTTTACTCCAGGACGGGCACTATATTCAACTTTGTTCAGCTTTGTGAGTCGTTCTACTACCACCCCCTTGGTGAGGAGGATCTCCAAGTCCGAGCCGCTGGTCAGCAAGTGCTCAGTGAACTCCACTCCAGTCCGCATGTCAGCCAGCAACTGCTCAAGCTGTGCCTTCTGCAGCTGCAGGGAGTTTTCTTTCTGGACCCGGATGTCATTCAGCTGCTTCAGCAGCTTGTCCCGATGTTCCTCAATGGCTTTGATGTAGCCCTCAGAGAAGGTTCGGACATCGGCTGCCACAGCCTCCACTCGCTCCTGGAGGGCACTGTCCAGGCCTTTGATCTGAGCCAGGGCTTCTTCCAGGGCCTCCACGTGGGGCTGGGTGCCTTTGAGGAGCTCCCGCAGGGAGTCCCCATGCTTGTGGATAACGTTGCTGGTGAAGTCACAGGGGTGCTCCCGGTGCTCACCCACCACACAGTCCCGGCACACAGGCTTGTCGCAGAGTTCACAGAACAGCTTCAGCTCCTCCGCAGGGTGAGCAGGACACAAAATGGGTTTCCCAATCCGGCTGTAGCCTTTCAAGTCTTTGAGGTCCACCACGGTATGGTAAGTCGTTTTCTTCTGCCGCCTAGGGGCAAAAAGAGTCAGGAATAGGGAATTGGGGACCAACAGCTGCTAACCAAAAGGTCGGCAGTTCAAATCCACCAGGTGCTCCTTGGAAACTCTACAGGGCAGTTCTACTTTGTCCTATAGGGTTGCTATAAGTCGGAATCAACTCGACAGCAGTGGGTTTCCAGTTGGGAAACAGTTTAGCAAAGAGGTTTTAAGAGCATGAGATCTGAAGCCAGACAAATTTGGTTCAAATCCTTGGTCTAACCTGTTACTAACTCATGATCTTCTCTAATTCTGGGTCTTTGTCTGTACAAAGGGGATAATACCTACCTGAAAGGGTTGTTGTACAGAATAACATGAGAGTAGACTA
The DNA here is from genome assembly GCF_030014295.1 of Loxodonta africana. Classification (NCBI taxonomy): domain Eukaryota; kingdom Metazoa; phylum Chordata; class Mammalia; order Proboscidea; family Elephantidae; genus Loxodonta; species Loxodonta africana. The sequence goes on along the minus strand of NC_087344.1, from coordinate 158,161,094 downwards.
GGGCTTGGGACATGACTTTGAAAAAGGTTGCAACGCTAATATTACATCCTGGAACTTTTCCCAAAGAGTTAATATGGCAGGTTTAGACAAGCACCACAGCCTGCTCCTACAGCAAGATAGAAGTGAGAGCACAGTGGAAACTCAGCACCAAGAGACAGAAACTGTGACAGATGGCACAGCAGTAAACACCAGGGAATTAAAATGCAGCTGGCCCTGACAAAAAGCCTCATCCAGTCTTCATCCTGACTTTGGTGAGGCATTTCCACTGACCAGTGCCTACATCATCCAAAGCAACAGGCTAGAAATTCCCTCAACAAAGTGCATCGGCATTATTACAAAGTGAGAACAATGGTCAGTAGAACCAAAGCTCTCCTTTAATTCTCCTTCTCTGTAGTCCTCTAGAGATTCCAGAAAATCCCTAGGAAATCCCGGTGACTGCTCAGTGTTCCCCCTTTAGCACTATATCAACTTGAAGCTTATATGTCTGCTGTGGCTGTAGAGAAAGTAGGGCCAGCTGTTTCGCTGGCAGCAAGAAAGCCATAGGGACTATGGCAAAATTACAAGTTAAAAATAGAAAACAAAGGCAGATGACTCCTAACTTGTTCTGTTGGTGGAGCCAGAAAACAAATGGAAAACAGAACTTAAACATGATTTTAGGCTAATCCTAAAACTTTGGCCATTTTACATCCTGATGTCAAGGGGTGGGCTGGGTGAAAAAGAACAGAAAATGAACCACGTGACAAACTGTTCACCAAATGCCACAAAAGAGATAACCCACACCCCGATCGATTAGCACCCACCAGGCACCTCACCAAGCTCCAGGGTGACTCTAGGATACAAAGCAAAGGCTGAGGTAGGGCCAAGCAAATCAGCACCTATACTGGAAAGGTAGCACGGATTAGTAGAAAAGAGCATGGAATTCAGTCAGGAGATCTGGATTTAAAACTCAGTTCTGTTACTTATTTACCAGCTGTGCGACGGCACTGGGTTTTTGGGTGGGACACTGGTAAATCAGCTATCATTGCTGAGCTTGTTTCCTCAATTAACAATTGGGGATGAAAACAATGCCTACTTTTCTGTAAGAGTTGCAATGTTCAAATGAGATTGAGGGAAGTGACTGATGATTCAAGGAAACTGTGGATGTGCTTTGTAGGATTATGCAAAACTCGATTGCTATGATTACTACAGGCATTCTATCTTTGGCTTCAGGGGTTAACTACTGTTCTAGAGTACTGAACACCCTATATTGCTCCTTGCCCTTAAGCACTACTGAGAAAGCTTTCCTTTCCATCTGCTCACCAAGGGATTTTTCTGTCTTGACACCTCTCTGTACTCCTCTCTTAGCCACACCAGCTGGGGTATCCCATCTTTACCTATGAGCCTGGCAGCAGAAGTGGCAGAGATTGGCTTTGCAGGTCTGACACCTCTTCTCCACCTCCCTGTCGCTGCACAGGTCACACACCAGGCCCTGGCCTTCCCCACGCAGACTCTCCAGCATTACATCATTCATGGCCAGGTGGTCTACGGTTAAAGCCTTCACTCCACCCACAGGCAGGTCCACCTGAGCATCACATACTGGACAGAGGATGCCGATCTGCGGCCGAGGACTGCGTGGCTTCAGTTCCTGGAATATTGACCCCTCAGAGCTTGTGTCAGAGTCTCCCCCTCGGACATCCACTACTGAGAAGGGTTCCAGCTGCTCCAGACACTTTGTGCAAACCGTGTGCAAACAAGGCAAGAGCCTGGGGGCTTTGAAAAGCCCCATGCACAAAGGGCAGTGAGTCTTGCCCGAGTTGCCAAGTGCAGTCCAACTGGGGAGTTTGCTCACGAAGCCCAGCAGCGGCTGCTTCCTGTTTTCTGACATATTCCCCACGTCTGTACCAAGTATCAGAAAAGGCCCTAGGCAGTTCTACAATGAAGTAGTGTGTGATTAAGCCCACCCAAAAAGAAAGTTTCCAGAACTTGAACAGAAACCATGGGAGCTCTCTTGTCGGCAAATAAAAGGGCAAAAGAGAAGATTCCTCGAAGGAACCATGCACAGATCTACTCAAGAGGGTCCCCTCCTTTCCATGGCATCCCATACCAGACAGGCCCACGCCCTCCTCTGCCCCCCAAGTCCTTCCCTGAAGCGCCTCCAGGACTATATCTGGAGCTTTTCCTGCTAGCAACTCCTTGACCCTGCACCTCCCACACCCTCCACTGCCACCCTTCCCAACCCCTGCCCCCACTGGACTCCCTCCCCGCGCCACCCTCGCCCCCCGCGCGATGAGGTAGGGGGCCTCCTTCCTTCCCTCCACGGGGCCTTCTGCGAAGGGCACGCGGCGTACGAGGTGGCTGCCAACCCCGCCGGCGCCTCGGCTGCAGCCTCCATCCCGTGCCACGGCCCAAAGTGCGCGAAGGTTCTTGTCCCTCTTCGCACCAATCCCATCCCCGGTCTACTCAGGCGAATCCAATCACCGTCTGAGAGGGGCGGCCCTCGCCGCTCCGGGCCACGCCTCCCTCCGGAGTGACACAAAGCGAAGCCAATAAGCTCTGGAAGTTCCACATCTTCGCCAGTCCGCTCCCGCGGAGAGGAGGGACCTAGCGAAGGGCCGGAGGCGGGGCGGCTGGAGGGCTCGGAGCCCGGGAGTAGGGAAAGAGCTAGGCTGGGTGTCAGCGGCATTGTATAGCCGGCGTCACCATTTTACGGGGATTGGGCCGCTCTCTATCTCTGCGGCCACCAGAGAGGCCTCAGGACCTCTCAAAAAGGCGGCATCCTCTACACCCTTGGATTGGTCCCCAGAGCCCAGAACTGGGCTCTCCCATTAGTGGGTGGTGCTGTCAGTTGGCCGGGAAGGCTCTTGGCGCAGAGCTTGCTGGGAGTTGTAGGATGTGGCCACTTCCTCGTTCCTGAGGAAGCGAGCAGCAGAGGTTTCTCCTCAGCGCCGGTTTGAGACTGCTGGCTTCGCTTCTTGGCGCCGCGAGCTTATTTTAGTTCAGGAATCCATCAGGTCTGGCATGCTGGTTGCAAGAATTCCCGCGGCTCGCTAACTGCCTGGCGTATTCCGGGGATAAAGTGTACCTCCGACTCTGGTTCTGGAAACCAGTTAACGGAAAATGTTGAGGCGAGGTCTAGAATTCAGGGCTTCATTCTGCCAGCGCCTAAGAACTCTACTCTCAGTTCCTTGGGGCTTGAGAAGCGGTTGTTTTACCCATAAGGAGGGTGAGGGAGAGGGAGGAATGTGGAGATGACCTGAGGGGTAGAAATGTTTGTCATCCGTAATTCTACAGTTATGCATAACAGAAACGGAGCAAGTCCGTCCCGCTGATTTTATCCATCAAGGAGGACTTACTATCTGTCCTTGACTGGTCACAATGGGACAGTGGAGGATGTCAAGGAGGAACAAGCCCCTTTGTGGGCTCACAGACTGGTTGGGAAGACCCTTAACTTCATAGTTTTTTGGTGCCCTTACCTGAAATGTCCTTACCAGGAGTCTACTGGTTGGACCATAAGGGAGCTTTGCTACACCTAGGATTCCAAGATTCCAAAACGTCCTAGATCCTTACCCTCCACCTGTTCTCATTATCTGCAGTCCTTCAAGCCTCTCGGGTATGTTAAAGGAGCCCTGGTGGTGCAGTGGTTAAGAGTTCTGTTGCTAACCAAAAGGTCAGCAGTTCGAATCCACCAGCTACTCCGAGGAAACCCTATGGGGCAGTTTTACTCTGTCCTATAGGGTCGCTATGAATCAGAATCGGCTAGACAGCAACAGGTTTGGTGGGTTTATCGTATGTTTAAAGTATCCCGTTGCTTTCTTTGTTCATGACCCACCCCTACTTGATTTGAACTCAAGAGTCAGCTGTTTAATTGATGTCCTCATTATCCAGTTCATGCTATAGGCACAGTGCCTTGAGCCTAAGCTTTTAAAAATCTGAAATCTGAAAAAATTTTGTTGACTCTAAGATATGAAAACTAAACAAAAAGATTGACCATTTCCAAACTATAACATGCCAACAAGTCAAAGGCCTTTTAACTTTGTATAAAAAATTACATTTAATTTCCAAAAGTAAGAATGCCTACAAAGGTTTTAAAATAGCCCTTACCTATATTTCGTCAGCCTCTTGTTCTTGTCCACACTTAGCCTGATTCAGAATCTGTTTTCTCCAGTCCAGAGTGCTAGAGAAAGTCACAAAACCAGTGTGGACTTGGGTTTGCTGTATATTCTTGCTATGAACTTCACCTCGACTGGCAAAGAAGCTTGGTGATACTTTGCTTAATGTCTTATTCATACGCTATCATATTTCTGGTGGTAGGTGTTCCAAGCTTCTCTTGTTTAAGAGGTGCTTTTTATAATCTACACGTGTACTACATCATTTAATTTTTAACAACTCTGAAGTAAGCGTCGTTTTTTACAGGTGAGGAAATTGAGTCTCCAAGAGGTCTGGTGGTCGGCCCAAGGTAATACATCTGAGCCTTGAACTCAGTCTAAGATTTTCCCCCAGTCATCTCTACCCTTTCCTTTCCCAGCTTCCTAAAATGAACAGTGGGGCATATAGCGCCTGTCTGCATTTTCTACCTCTCAGATTCTTTGAGAAGCTTCTTTCCCACTGACAATACAGGCTGTCAGCAGGCAGAGACCAGTATAACTGTTCGAAATGGAAGAAATGGGCATGTGCTGCAAATCACTGTTTTTAAAGGGCATTGTATGAGGTATTGCATCCTGGAAGTGTGATTCTGCAAAACCTTTGTCTCTTTTGGCTTTTATACAGTGAGATAAGCCTTGTAAGTATATTTCCGGGTTCCTTTGCATTATTTGGAAGTTGAATTTCTTGCAGTGATTCTATGTTTGTGTGAATACTGTATTTTCAGGTGTCATACGTTATATGCACCTGTCAAGGCACCTAGAAGGTGATGCAGAATCCAGAGGGACATATCTGTCCCACATAATCCTACCCCCAAAGTCCAAAGGAACATATGTGTCCCACATTGTTGTTTTTAGGTACCATCGAGTCAGTTCTGACTCTTAGTGACTCTATGTACAACAAAATGATACACCACTCAGCCCTCCACCAACCTCACAATCGTTATGCTTGAGCCCATTGTTGCAGCCACTGTGTCAGTCCATCTTATTGACGGTCTTCCTTTTTTTTTTTCTTGCTGTCTACCAGGCGTGGTGTACCTCTCCAGGGACTGATTCCTCCTGATAACATGTCCAAAGTATGTGAGACAAAGTCTCATCATCCTTGCTTGTAAGGAGCATTCTGGTTGTACTTCTTCCAACACAGATATGTTTGTTCTTCTGGTAGTTCGTGGTATATTCAATATTCTTCGCCAACACCATAATTCAAAGTCGTCAATTCTTCTTTGGTTTTCCATTGTCTAGCTTTTGCATGCATGTGAGGTGATTGAAAACACCATGGCTTGGGTCAGGAGCACCTTAGTCTTCAAGGAGATATCTTTGCTTTTCAGCACTTTAAAGGGGTCTTTTACAGCAGATTTGCCCAATGCAATGTGACTTTTGATTTCTTGACTGCGATTTCCATGGATGTTGATCTTGGATCCAAGTAAAATGAAATCTTGTCATTTCAATCTTTTATCCATTTATCATGATGTTGCTTATTGGTCCAGTTGTGAGGATTTTTGTTTTCTTTATGTTGAGGTGTAATCCATACTGAAGGCTGTGGTCTTTGATCTTCATCAGTAAGTGCTTCAAGTCCTCTTCACTTTGAGCAAGCAAGGTTATGTCATCTGCATTTTGCAGGTTGTTAATAAGTCTTTCTCTAATCCTGATGCCTCGTTCTTCGTCATATAGTCCAGCTTCTGGGATTATTTGCTCAGTATATAGATTGAATAAGTATGGTGAAAGACTACAACCCTGACACATACCTTTCCTGACTTAAAACCACACAGCATCCGCTTGTTCTGTTCAAATGACTGCCTCTTGATTTATGTACAGGTTCCTCATAAGCACAATTAAGTGTTCTGGAATTCCCATTCCTCGCAATGTTACCCATAATTTGTTACGATCCACACAGTCAAATACCTTTGCATAGTCAACAAAATACAGGTAAACATCTTTCTGGTATTTCGTGGTTTCAGCCAGGATCCATCTGACATCAGCAATGGTATTTAGGTTCCATGTTCTCTTCTGAATCTGGCTTGAATTTCTGGCAGTTCCCTGTTGATGTACTGCTACAGCTGCTTTTGAATGATCTTCAGCAAAATTTTACTTGTATGTGATATTAATGATATTGTTCCCTAGTTTCTGCATTTGATTGGATCACCTTTCTTTGGAGTAGGCATAAATATGAATCCCTTCCAGTCGGTGGGCCTGGTATCTGTCTCCCAAGTTTCTTGGCTTAGACAAATGAGCACTTCCAGGGCTGCATCCATTTGTTCAAACATCTCAATTGGTATTCCGTCAATTCCTGCAGCCTTGATTTTTGCCAATGCCTTCAGAGCAGTTTGAACATCTTCTTTCAGTACCATCAGTTCCTGATCATATACTGCCTCCTGAAATGGTTGAGCATTGACTAATTCTTTTTGGTACAGTGACTCTTTGTATTCCTTCCATCTTCTTTTGATGCTTCCTGCATGGTTTAATATTTTCTTTTTAGAATCCTTCACTATTGCAACTCGAGGCTTGAATTTTTCCTTCAGGTCTTTCAGCTTGAAAAAAGCTGAGTGTGTTCTTCCCTTTTGGTTTTCTAACTCCAGGGTTTTGCACATGTCATTATAATACTTTACTTTGTCTTCTGGAGCTGCCTGTTGAAATCTTCTGTTCAGGCTTTTTACTTCGTCATTTCTTCCATTGATTTTAACTACTCTACATTCAAGAACAAGTATCAGAGTCTCTTCTGACATCCATTTTGGCCTTTTATTTCTTTCCTGTCTCTTTAATGACCTTTTGCTTTCTTCATGTATGATGTCCTTGATGTCATTCCACAGCTTGTCTGGTCTTCAGTCATTAATGTTCAACACGTCAAATCTATTCTGAAGATGGTCTCTGAAGTCAGGTGGGGTATATTCAAGGTCATGCTTTGGCTCTTATGGACTTTTTAAAATTTTCTTCAGCTTTATCTTGAACTTGCATGTGAGCAATTGATGGTCTGTTCCACAGTCAGCCCCTGGCCTTGTTCTGACTGATGATATAGAGCTTTTCCATCATCTCTCTCCACAGATGTGGTGGATTTGGTTCCTCTGTGTTCCATCTGGAGGGTTCCACGTGCATAGTCATCATTTATGTTGTTGAAAAAAGGTATTTCCAATGAATAGGTCTTTGGTCTTGTAAAATTCTATAATGCTTTCTGCAGTGTTGTTTTTGTCACCAAGGCCAGATTTTCCAACTACAGATCCTTCTTCTTTGTTTCCAGCGTCTACATTCCAATCGCCAGTAATTATCAATGCATCAGGATTGCCTGTTTGACCAATTTCAGAGTACAGAAGTTGGCGAAAATCTTCAATTTCTTCATCTTTGGCATTAGTGGTTGGTACGTAAATTTGAATAATAGTTATATTAACTGGTCTTCCTTGTAGGTGTATGGATATTATGCTATTACTGACAGTTTTGTACTTTAGGATAGATCTTGAAATGTTCTTTTTGACAATGAATGCAACGCTGTTCCTCTTCAATTTGTCATTCCTGGCATGGTAGACCATATGATTGTCCAATTTAAAATGGCTTAATACCAGTCCATTTCAGCTTACTAATTCTTAGGATATCTATCTTCAAGTGTTCCATTTCATTTTTGACAACTTCTAATTTTTCTAGATTTATACTTCATACATTCCACGTTTGGATTATTAATGGATATGTACAGCTGTTTCTTCTCATTTGGAGTCATGCCACATCAGCAAATAAATGTTCTGAAAGCTTGCCTCCACCAATGTCATTAAGGTCAACTCTACTTTGGGGAGGCACGTCTTCCCCAGTTGTATTTTGAGTGTCTTCCAACCTGAGGGGTTCATCTTCCAGCACTATATCAGACAGTGTAACACTGCTATTCATAAGGTTTTCACTGGCCAATTTTTGTAGAAGTAGATTGTCAGTTCCTTCTTCCTGGTCTGTTTTAGTTTGGAAACTCCAATGGAATCTGTCCACTATGGGTGACCCTGCTTGTATTTTAAATACTGGAGACATAGCTTCTAGCATCAGAACAACACGGATGTTGCTTCCTCATTAACTTCTGAAATATTCTATTCTCCTGGCCTTCTAATTGCTTGGGTTGCTTCTCACACTCTTCGTCCTCACTTGTTCCTTTTCTTCTACTTTATTCCCTACCTTTTCTCTCTACTTTTCATCGTATGCAGATGATTCTGAAATCCACACTTTCAGAACTGACTTATTCCCTGAGCTTTAGTCATAACCATCTACTATGTCTCTGCTGACTTCTGGTGTTGTAGGGATTTCCAGTGAGAAACAAATTTTAACCCATTCTTTAACCATACCAATTTCTTTAGGACCAGTAGAAGATTTGCACCTATTTTTACCAAGCAATAGTACTCTCGTAAATTTGTTAGGGTGTGACTTTCTTTCCAAATGGAAATGCTGTATTCAGCTTACAGAGGCAGGGAATATATTACTCAATTTCTCTGATACTGAAAATGAAGATAAGACCCAAATGTGTGAGACAGAAGGAACCCTTTGTTTATTACAAGGTCTTTTGATATCAGAGGATGAGGATACCCTGCCCTTAGAAGAAGAGACTCAGATTCTTAATCAAATACCATCACAATTATGGGCTTCTTAATCAAATACCATCACAATTATGGGCTTCTTAATCAAATACCATCACAATTATGGGCTTCTTAATCAAATACCGTCACAATTATGTGGCCAGCATCAGAACTGATGTTGGCCACATTCTATTAGCTGAACCTATTAAAGTCCAGAGAGACCCTGTTAAGTTCTTACCTGAAGTAGCTCAATACCCTTTAAAACCTTAAACAAAGGAAGGACTGAAACCTATCATCCAAGATTTTTTAAGAAAAGGGATTAATTGTTCCATGTACTAGCCCTTGTAATACCCCAGTATTTTCTGTCAGAAACCCTAATAACCATGATTGGTGATTTGTAGAAGATCTTAGAGCTGTTAACTGCATTGCTACTCTTTGAACCCCTGTCGTTCCAAATTCACATTTGCTAATAGCCCAAATTCTACCAGACACTGCATAGTTTACAGTCATTGACCTCTGTAGTGCTTTTTTTGGTATTCCAGTTCATCCAGTCAGCCAATTTTTGTTTGCCTTTACTTGGGAAAATCAACAGTATCCTTGGACCCTTATGCCCCAAGGGTTCACTGAGAGCCCCACCTACTTTTCCCAGATTTTACATGCTGACTTACTGCGTTTACAGTTTGTACATAAATCTGTGTTACACCAGTATGTTGATGATCTTTTAGTCTGTTCAAACACCAAGCAAGCAAACATAGAGGATAGTCTTCTGTTGTTATATCATCTGGCTATTAGAGGGCATAAGGTGTCCAGAGAACTATTACAGAATGCTCTCCCATAAGTAAAATATCTTGGTCATTTAATAACAGCAGAAGGAATCTCAAGTGACCCAAAACAAAAAGAAGCTATCTTTTCCTACTCTACACCTACAACAAAGAAACAGTTAACGGGATTTTTAGGATTGTATGATTATTGTAGAGCTTGGATACCAAATTTCTCTTTATTAGCACAGCCTCGTTATGTGTATTTTAAGGGTAATATCTCTGAACCTAAATTGAAGGAATCTCTAACTCACACTCCAGCTCTTGGATTCCCTCACTATTCTTTAGATTTCTCCGTTTTCCTTTCTGAAAGACAAGGGAATGCCTTAGGAGTCTTAACTCAGAAGCATGGAAACAGACAGAGACCTGTAGGGCACTACAGTACACAATGAGATCTGGTAGCCAGAGCTCATTCTCCATGTCTCGAGTGGTTGTAGCCCTGCCCAATTAGTAGAAACAGCAGCTGATATAGTATTGGGAAATAATCTAGATGTTTATGTTCCATATGCAGTTTCTGCCATCTAAATTCTACTCTAACCCAACACCTTTCTGCTGACCAACTGTCATGAATTGAATTATATCCCCTCAAAAATGTGTGTAACTGGCCCAGGACAGGAACCATTCCCAAAGACAACTCATCAGACATGGAAGGGACTGGACAATGGGTAGGAGAGAGATGCTGATGAAGAGTGAGCTACTTGCATCAGGTGGACACTTGAGACTGTGTTGGCATCTCCTGTCTGGAGGGGAGATGGGAGGGTAGAGAGGGTTAGAAACTGGCAAAATTGTCACGAAAGGAGAGACTGGAAGGGCTGACTCATTAGGGGGAGAGTAAGTGGGAGTATGGAGTAAAGTGTATATAAGCTTATACGTGACAGACTGACTTGATTTGTAAACGTTCACTTAAAGCTCAATAAAAATTATTAAAAAAAAAAGTGTGTATCAGTTTGGCTGGGCTGTGATTCCCAGTATTGTGTAATTTTCCTGTATGTTGTAAGTCCTGCCTTTATGATGTTAATGAGGGAGAATGGGTGGCAGTTGTGTTAGTGAAGCAGGACTCAGTCTACAAGATTGGATTGTGTCTTGAGACAATCTTTTGAGATATAAAAGAGAGAACAAGCAGAGAGATGTGGGGACCTCATACTATCAAGAAAGCAGTGCTGGGAGCAGAGCACATCCTTTGAACCTGAGGTGTCCGTGTAGAAAAGCTCCTAGTCTGGGGAAGGATTGATGAACAGGCTGACAGAGAGAGAAAGCCTTCTCCTGGAGCCAATGCCCTGAATTTGGACTTTTAGCCTACTTTACTGTGAAGAAATAAATTTCTCTTTATTGAAGCCATCCACGTGTGATATTTCTGTTATAGCAGCACTAGATGACTAAGACACCAACTACCTTTATATGAAGCTCTTATAGCTGCCCCAACCTTGGAATATGCACACCATAGGGGCCTTAAATCTAGCTACCCTCATGCCTGATCCAGTGGTAATGACATTGATCATGACTGTTTTGATTTGACAGGTCAACTTTTGTCTCCTAGAATAGATCTTCAGGAAACTCCACGCTCCACTGTCACTACTGTGGTAGAGGTATTGGAAAATGGACCTTTGCCTGAGGTAGCCTTGGCCCAACAAGCCAAGCTTATAACTGTAACAAGAGCATGTATGTTGGCACAAGGCCTGTCAGTAAATATTTATATAGATTACTCTGTATAGGTATGGACTAATTTTTTATTTAAGAATGTTATGGAAACAGAGGGGATTTTTAATCTCCTTAGGACAGCCGGTAAAGAATGGTACTTCAGTGGCTGATTTGCTGGAGGCTCTCTTATTTTCTTCTGAAAAAGCAGTAACAAAAAATACATGCTCATCAACCGAAATGGGGCCCCCAAACAGAAGAAGTAAATGGAAATAGATTGCCTGACAAAGTTGCTAAACTGGCTTCTCAGACCTTCATTCAGGAATATTTAGTGTTAACAACTGAGAAAAATAGGAGCTCAACTCATTTTAAGGAAATTAGCCCAGGTTCTCCAAAAGTTCAGGATCGATGAATTAAAGGTATTTTCCCTCCTACTGTTAACTTACCCATGTTTTCAAATAATAAAACAACATCAGCAGTTAGCTCCAGAAGAAGAGGTACTTAGTTGGGTCTCAAGAGAGTGTTATCTAGACACCACTACCCAGTTATGGATGGGGCCCGGAAACAGACTAAAATACCTCAAGGTTTCCACATTACATTATTATTAACTTGTCTATTTGAAATAAAATCTATATGGGAGGAAGGTCTTATTGCCCTTTTAGATAAAAGTTTCTGGGTAAATTTTAAGGCAGCAGCTTGTTATCTAAATGAGATAAGAAGTAGACTAGCATCAGAACTTACACTAATGCTAATGGCTGGAGGAATTGAAAATAAAAGGTATCACCCCCTGCCCCACGTATATTTTTTGGATGGGACCAATGCCAGATTTGTTGTACTGGACAAAATACTCCCTTATCTGAACCTCGAATCAAAGATCTGGGGAAAGAGGGGGAGAAAAATGGAATAGCCTGTCATTACATCAAAAAGCTGCTCCTTCAAGGGCGGGGGTTTGGGGACTATGGCTTAAGGGGACTTCTAAGTCAATTGGCAAAATAATTCTGTTATGAAAACGTTCTGCATCCCACTTTGAAATGTGGCGCCTGGGGTCTTAAATGCTAATAAACGGCCATCTAAGATGCACCAATTGGTCTCAACCCACCTGGATCAAAGGAGAATGAAGAGCACCAAGGTCACACGATAACCATGAGCCCAAGAGACAGAAAGGGCCACATGAACCAGAGACTTACCTCATCCTGAGACAAGAAGAACTAGATGGTGCCTGGCCACAACTGATGATTGCCCTGACAGGGAGCACAACAGAGAACCCCTGAGGGAGCAGAACAGTGGGATGCAGACCCCAAATTCTCATAAAAAGACCAGATTTAATGGTCTGACTGAGACTAAAGGAATCCCGGCAGTCATGGTCCCCAAACCTTCTGTTGGCCCAGGACAGGAACCATTCCCGGAGACAACTCATCAGACATGGAAGGGACTGGACAATGGGTTGGAGAGAGATGCTGGTGAAGAGTGAGCTACTTGCATCAGGTGGACACTTAAGACTGTGTTGGCACCTCCTGTCTGGAGGGGAGATAGGAGGGTAGAGAGGGTTAGAAACTGGCAAAATCGTCAAGAAAGGAGAGACTGGAAGGAGGGAGTGGACTGACTCATTAGAGGGAGAGTAAGTGGGAGTATGGAGTAAGGTGTATATAAGCTTGTATGTGACAGACTGACTTGATTCGTAAACTTTCACTTAAAGCACAATAAAAATTATTTAAAAAAAAAAAAAGGTGCTTCTTCCTCCAAACAAGATCAATGGAAAGCTGAAAGATGTCAGATAAACCAGCAAAATAATGGCTCTAGGATTGTGGATAGAACCAAAAAAAATGGTTCTAGGATTGTGAATAGAACCAAATAATATGTACTCCCTAAGGATTTACACATCCCAGTAGCTACTAGTTTTCATTTAAGCAATCATTTAGGATGAGACAAGACAGTACAAAGAATGAAGAAATATTATTGGGTTTACTTTTGGAGGCCCGCAGATAAGGTAGTCAGACAGTGGCCAATCTGTGTTGAATTTAATCCAGTGAAAGCACTCCAACCCCCTGTTGGCAGGTTGCCTTTTCCTATCAGACCTATGTTCAAATGGCAAATGGATTTTATTCAGTTAGCTCCCTCACAGGGTTACAAATATATTTTGGTCATGATTTGTAGATAACTCTCATTGGGTAGAGGTTTTTCATTGTAGGATTGCCACTACCACCTTTGTGGCAAAGAAGCTTTTAGAAAATATAGTTCCTACTTGGGGTACTCCAGGAATTCTCTGTAGTGATCGAGGAACTCATTTTACTGGACAAGTAGTAACTGCTACGTGCAAAATTTTTCTCATCCTACAGTGCTTACACTGTCTATATCATCTCCAATCCTCGGGACTGATAGAAAGAACCAATGGTATTATAAAGACCCAATTAGCTAAGTTAACCTCTTCTTTAGGACTAGCTTGACCTCAATTTCTTCCCTTGTTGTTAATGAATTTAAGATCAACTCCCTTGGGTCCTCACAAGCTAACCCCTTTTGAAATTATAACTGGCTGCACTGTGGCTTTACCTTATGGGGTTAATAATATTGAGTCAAATCTTCTTTCGACTAATCAGTTAAAATATTGTCAAAGATTAGTTCAGTATGCCAAAGATAATGCTTATCAACTACAACATGCATATCAGACAAGCACACCTGTTTCCAATTCTTCAAATTATAAACCTGAACCAGGAGATTATGTGTACTGGAAGCATCAATAAGGACTCCCTCTAACCTTGATGGAAAGGATCTTATTTAGTGCTATGAATAATGATTGTGCTGCTAAATTACACGGAGTAAAGTAGTAGATACATCTATCCCAGCTGAAGAAAATCAAAGTTCCTAAATGGGTTATTGAACCAGCGGGAGGACTAAAACTGAAGTTTAAACATTGCCGACACACCACCACAAATCGTCCTCTACCAAAGGCCAAAACTTCCCTCTAGCCTATACCAGAAAATGAAGGAATAGAAAATCCAGTTAGCTGAATTAGTAAGACTTACACTAACTGTTTTTTTTTTATACCAACTTACCTTATTTTCTATTGTAATCATTGTATAGTGAAAACGGGAGTGTTAAATACATTAGGTTAAAGTTTGTGGTTTAGTCTGTTTAATCATAGCAGTAATCCTAATAGTTGCTTTGTTTTTCATGTATATTAATATGGTTTTAATTAAGATAAATCCAATCTTATCCATATGTATATTCACCTTAGCCTGGGGAGGAAATCCATTTGTAAGATTATCTCAATCAGTTGCTGGTGCAGGGAATTTAATTGATTGTTGGATATGTCATCATAATCTTAAATCTGTACAGGACAGTTCAGATCCTTTAGCTTCCTCAATATTAAACTATCATGTTATCCCTTCACCAACAACAAATTCTAGCTCTACCCTAAAATGAGCAATGAGGGTTAAATCGTGGTCTCCCCATAACGTGCTGTTTCATCCAAATATTGCTTGTTTCAGTCTCACAGGTATATGATGCCTGGTTATAGATTATAAGGAGTAAAAGCAGTTAACCCCCAAGTTTTCTGTGTATAGAACTATATTTTATTAAATACTATCCTGAATCACCTAAATATTATGATTATTGGTTTCAGGATTGTTTAACAACTTTAAATGAAGTATATCCTAAATATGACAAAATCCTATTTATGACAATTCCTGTTCTGACAATTATACCAAGTTGGAATTTAAGTTTGAAAGACTTCAAGTATGTAATAACAATCCACTTGAGACATGGCTAATGCATATAAATTTTTCCATTCATAGCCTCATACCAGTACTATTATTTGTGCCCCTTGTGCTTATGTGTTCCTATGTGGGGGATCTAATTAGAGTGGTTTAAGCAACCCCTTATGTATGGGCATATTCTGTGTATAGGTGGGTGTAGAATGCAGGGGCAATGTACCATAGGATCAATGGGTGTCCCCTTTGACATTTATTCCAAAAATGCCAGTCAGCATTGAATGAGTGATATCAAACTCATTTCAGTATCCAAAAGAGAGGTATATGAAAATTCCATAGCAGAATAGCCAGGGTGGGGATGGTCATTTTTAAGAGCATTAACCCCCTCATATGGTATAGTAGAACTAGAAAAATCTGTACAAAACCTGTCTGCCACAATGGCACAAATAGCTGATAATGTTGCTGACCAAATGTCAGCTCAACAAGAATCATTAACCTCTCTAGCAAAGGTGGTCTTGGACGATTGGCTGTATTAGACTTCTTACTGGCACAACAGTGAGGGGTATGTACAGTGGCCAATGCATTCTGTTGTTCTTGGAAAATACCTCTGAAATTGTAGACCAAGATATCCATAAAATTAGACAGCAGGCTGTTTGGATGCACTCTTCCTCCTTTACAAACCCCAGATTTATTTGAACGGCTACCCCAAGAGATAGGATCTTGGGCTCACTCATTCCTGCAAGGTATTTTAATGATAATAATATTAACTGGTTAAATCTATATTTTGTTCAAATGTGTGGTCGCTGAAATTAATAAATGCCAGCACCCTAGAGCACATCCAGTTCTTAAACCAATAATGGATATTGATTCTGCCAACTTCTGCAATACAATTGATGGAGCTGTAACCCTCACCTAATGACCCTGGTAAAGAACCAGATGATATCTGGTGAAAACCAGACCATGAGTTTAAAGTGCCTGCCATGGCTGCCATCTAGGAGCCCAGCAAAGTCCAAGCATCGTCTTGTGATCACTGATGTACTTAGAGTAATCAGCGATCAAAAGGAAGGAGTGATAAAGGGTTAACCTAACCATAGCAGCCCGTAACCGCAAAAGGCCAACTTTTTTGTCAGGATCTGAAAAGCTTGAAACAATAGGAAACTACATCAAAGGAGTGGGACGGAGTGCTCTAACTGATTCAATGAGCACTGGACATGTGTTTCAAAACTATATAAAGATTTACCCCAGGAATCTAGTTAAAGATCTACTCAATATCATACGTAGTCCACATAACAAAGAAAAACAACCATCACATGACAGACTTGGAACCTCTGAGCCAACAGACCAAATTGTTAGAAAAACAAGAAAAGGTCAACCAATTGTAATCTTAGTTCTTTGCCTTTAACCGATTATAGCCTCTAAGTAATTTACTCATAATTTGAATCAGCACCTGTCAAAATTGTATATAAAGCACCTATAGATTGTACTTTGGATTTTGGTCTGTTTATAGCCTGAGTGCTAGCAGCCAATTTACCATCTTTGTTTTCTTTAAAACAAAAAAAAACCCCACTACCATCAAGTCGTTTCCGACTCATAGCGACCCTACAGGACAGAGTAGAACGGCCCCATAGAGTTTCCAAGAAGTGCCTGGCAGATTTGAACTGCTGATCTCTTGGGTAGCAGCCGTAGCGCTTAACCACTACGCCACCAGGGTTTCCAGGTTTTTTTTTTTTTTTTTTGGTTTGGTTTCTTATCTGCCATAATAAAAATCTCTTTGTTGCGGAAGGCTCTGGTGAAAGTTGTTTCTCTACAACAATCTCAAGCCCCACATTCTTAAATTTCATTGAGCTTCTTTGCTCACTAAACTAATTATTCCTATTTGATTTTCTGAGAATATCATCATTCTCCCTTCCCTCCAACTTGAAACTTTATGGTACTCTTGGCCTCCTTTCTCTTTTTCTATTTCCAGGCAAGCATCTATTTCTTTCCATTCCCACTACCAGCACCTAACTGCATAGAATTTTTAGTGGCTCTTCAGGGCTTCCATTTATTCATCAGGTGTTCTTTGAGCACCTGGAATATGTATGTTTTCCTCCTATGTCTTCATGGCTTGCTCCCCACTAGAATAGCAAGTTCAGTTAGGGCGGAGACCTTTGACTATGTGCCAGGCACTGGAGATACATCATTGTGTAGTACAAACAAAAAATCCCTACTGTTATGAAACTTATCTTCTAGTAGGAAAAAAACAGTAAGCAATAAATGTAAAGATTACGTAAAATATATAGTGTATTAAAATATGAGAAGTACTATGGAGAAAAATAAAGCAGAGTGAAGAACAGTAGTGCAGCAGGAGGGTTATTGCCATTTAAGTGAAATGATCCGGATAACTATCATTGAGAAGGTGATATTTGAGCAAAGACTTGAAGGAGATGAAGGAGTAACCCATGCAGATGTTTGCAGAAAACGTAGTTCAGATGAGGGAACAGCCAGTGCTCGCTGAGACAGAAGCATGCCTATCATGTTTGAATAAGGGCTAGGAGGCCGGTATGGGTGGGGCAGCATGAGTGAGCGGGAGAGTAGTAGGCGTACCTTCAGGATAAAACGCTACACATCTTGGACTAATAAATGTAAGGTTTCCCATGACCGTATTTCTGCCAGCCCTCCCAACATCATTTTTTGCACTGTCCTACCCCACCCCAGCAAACTCCCTGCACTTCAGCCTTCTTTTATGATTGTACATGGTACTTGTTCAGCTTAGGACACCCTGCCCACTCTTATTTACCTAGTTCATACTCTTCGAAACTTAGTTCAGACATCAACTCCTCTAGGAAGCCTCTGTTGATCATTTCTTCATTGTTGTCATGTGCTACAGAGTGGATTCCAACTCACAGTGACTATGTGCTACCCATAGTACTCTGTGATAACCCCTATCAAATCTTTAACATTCTGTGTTTCAGTTTTCTATTTGCTAGTCTGATTCTGCCCTTTGCCCTTACTACCCCCTCCCTTCCCATACTGGCAGTTCTGAAGGACTAGGGACCATGTCTTATTTCTGCATCCCTAATATAAGACACAAGGAGCCCTGGTGGCACAATGGTTAAGTTCATGGCTGCTAACTGAAAGATCAGTGATTCAAACCAACCCAGCCGCTCTGTGGGAGAAAAGCCCTGGCAATTTTCTCCAGTAAAGATTACAGCCTGGGAAACCTTATGGGGCGGTTCTACTCTGTCCTCGAGGGTGACTATTAGTCGGAATCCTCTCAACGACACACAACAATACAGGGCACAGTGTCTGAAACAGTAGGGCTTAATAAATGTTGGATGAGTGAATAAATGGCTGAGATTCGTGTTTCATTTCTAAGAGACTGATCATAGTGACAGATGGCCCAAGAAATTGATTCTTATTTCAGATCTGTTTTGTATTTTGATTTCCTTTTTTAAGAGGGCCTGATCCGGAATCCACTCGAGGGCAGTGGGTTTGGTTTTGGTTTTGGATCCTAAAACTATGAGTCAGAATCGACTCCATGGCAACGGATTTGGTTTTGGGTTTTTGATTCCCAAAACACAGTCTTTAGTGCCATCTAGTGGACGCACTTTTTTTTTTTTTTTTTTAGTGGAGGCACTAAACTGAATAAAAAGCTATACTAACAAAGCCTGGACAGTGCACTCTTCTGTTTTATTTTGCTTAATTTGAACTGTGAAGGATAGAGAGGGAGGGCTTGGATGCAGAGGCTCCAGCACACACTGCATTATGGGTGCTTTGGCTTTGTCTAGAAATTCACCATGTCCTGTAATGATTCTAACTGTGAGATCTAACAAATTATAAATAGTCCCTCATAACTGATATTTTGTGATAAATGGGCAACTCTTCAACTTTGAAAAAGAGTATGATCTGAGCTTTGGCACTCTTCTTATGTAACTGCTTTCAGCTTACACTGGGAACTACATGACGCATCACTTACATTACACTTAACTAGCTGCCGTTTCAAAAAAGTTCGCCCTCTCTTATCCAAGATTCTCTAGCTCTTCTCGTTTGACTCCTAATTTTTCTGACCAAACGGTCTGCCATGACCCCAAACGTTTTATAGTTGATGTAGTCGGGAAACTGCACCCAATCCTAATTGGCTTGGTATAAACATAAGCAGTTCTTAGACTATTTACACTTTATTGCACACTTTATTCAACTCTTTCTGTGAATTACCTTTTCTGTGTGTATCAAATAATAGAACTCATTATTAACCTTTTTTGAAAGAAATGTTTTAAGCACCTTTTTTTTTGGTACATTATATTAATGTATTTTATAAAAATTGTGGATAAATGCTTTGCTATTGTGGTGTTATCTTTTACATAAATTTACTTCTGATATAAAACATATATAATTAAATGAGGCAATAATATAAAGAAAATGGCACGTTTAGAGTTTGAATTTTGTGATGCACATGGTGATAATGCTTGTGATAAAAGTTAGAGTAGCAGTTGTGGTGTGGTCATACTGTTACATTAGAAAATGTATCATAAAAGGCATGTTTTGTGCTCTTTATAATATTGCATTATAATTTAACATAAACTATTTTTTTCCCTTTCGGATTTTCTTGTTACTTATATTTAATGAACACATCAATTCTGAAGATTAATCATGCACATTTTGATTTAGGAAAGACCCTTTGGAATACATTTGCCCAGATAGCTTCATGGCTCACTGCCTGTCGTAGATTGAATTGTGTCCCCCGCAAAATGTGTGTCAGTTTGGCTAGGCCATGATTCCCAGTATTGTGTGATTGTCCACCATTTTGTCATCTGATGTGATTTTCCTATGTGTTATAAATCCTATCTCTATGATGTTAGTGAGATGGGATTAGTGGCAGTTACGTTAATGAGGCAGGCAGGAATCAATCTACGAGATTAGATTGTGTCTTAAGCCAGTTTCTTTTGAGATATAAAGGAGAGAAGCGAGCAGAAAGACGGGGACTGCATACCATCAAGAAAGTAGAGAGAGTAGAATAGTGCGGTCTTTGGACCCGGGGTCCCTGTGCTGAGAAGCTCCTTGACAGAGAAGATTGATGATAAGGACCTTCCCTCAGAGCTGACAGAGAGAAAAAGCTTTCCCCTGGAGCTGGCACTCTGAATTGAGACTTCTAACCTCCTAAAATGTGTGAGAATAAATTTCTCTTTGTTAAAATCTTCCACTTGTGGTATTTCTGTTATAGCAGCACTGGATAACCAAGACACTCCCTACCAGAATGGTAAGTCTGTAAGGGAAGGACTATTATATTCCTGTGAATCCTCAGTATTTAGATGCATGCCTGGCCCATAGTTGGAGCGTGAAAAGTATTTATTAAATAGATGTATGAGAAAACTGAGGCACAGTTATGTGACAACATTAGTTTAAGGTCCCACATGAAGTTATTGGCAAAATTGGGGCAAGAATCTCTGTCTGCTGACTCCTACTCCACTGAGTGGTTCATTATAACACCTTGCCTCTCTAATCAGTACTGCTTTTAGATTTAGGCACGTGGGAACCTTGCTCTGGACGCTTTGCTTTGAAAGGACCCATCCTGGCTTCTTCAGCCACACTCCTTCCTATTGGCCAAGGAGTTCCAAAGGCTAAAGGCAGGCTCCCATCAGAGTACACCTCCTCCAAACACACACTTTCTAGACTAGGTTCTAGCTACCTGGGGCCCCACAGTTTTCTGACAAATAACCAGAAGCCCACTTCCAGAACCTATGCAGGCCCCTTCCCCAAGTGTAAACTGCAGGATAAATGTATGCACACCTATTCCTCGGAAGTGGTCAAAGGGCAGCCTTTGGAGATGGTGGGGCTTGATCAAGCCAGGCAAGATATCCACATACGTCATGCAAGGTCTCTCAGCAAGGTGGGAAGAGAAGGAGAACAGGCCATGGGCTGGGGTGCCTCTATTTGTCTTCTTTCTTGTGGCCTCTCAAATGTTAGGGGTGGGATTACCTTCTATAATAAATCTAGTTCTCCCCACATATTTAACTTCATTTAAACCAACGCTGAGTGAACACCTATAAGGTACCAAGCACTGTGCTAGGTGTTTTCAAATGCATTGCCTTATTTAAATGTTATCCTTACATGAGAAGATCCAAAAATGACTTGCTCAAGGACACACAATAAGATAGAGAGCTAAATGCAGAACCAGTGTTCTCAGAAAGTGTTAAGTACTCTGCACTTACCAAAATCCAATACTAAACTATGTATGTGTGTCTGTTTCACTGAAAAAATAATGTGTTTGATAAAAATTCAAACAATTTAAAAGAGTATATATGTATGCATGTGAAAGCTGGATAATGATTAAGGATGACGGAAGAGTTGATGTATTTGAATTATGGCGTTAGTGAAGAATATTGAATACACCATGGACTGCCAGAAGAACGAACAAGCCTGACTTGGAAGAAGTATAGCCAGAATGCTCCTTAGAAGCAGGGATGGCAAGACTTTGTCTCACTCACTTTGGACGTGTTACCAGGATGAAACAGTCTGGGGAAAGGACATCATGCTTGTTAAAGTAGAGGGTAAGGAAAGAAGAATACCCTCAATGAGATGGATTGACACAGTGGATGCAACAATTGTGAGAATGGCGCAGGACCAGGAAGCATTTCATTCTGTTGTACATAGGGTCACTATGAGTTGGAATTGACTTGATGGCACCTAACAACAACAACAACAATATAAGTAAATGATAAGTCTCCCATGCCAGACCCCAAATAAGAGGTAACCAGTTAACAAGCTTTTGTTAAAAAAAAATCCATGTATTTTAATATCATCAATAATTTTAAAACTTTTTTTATTCGGAAAACTTTAAGTAAAAAATGTATATAAGTGGAGAGAAAAGTATAACAAACCCCCAAGTACCCTTCACTTAGCTTCATCAGTTACTAGTGTTCTGTCATTCTCGTTTAATATATTTTCCCAACTTTTATTATTATTTTTCTTTGCTGGAGTATTTTAAAGCAAATTCCAGGCATCAAGTTGTTTTACCTGTATATGGTTATTAAGATACTTGTTTGCAAAGCCTTAAGGCTAAAGATGGGAAATATTTTGACTTTTCAGTAATGACTGCTTAATTCAAAAAATGCTTCAACAACAAAAAGACAAACAACTCAATCAAAAAATGGGTGAAGGGCTTGAATAGACATTTTACCAAAGAAGACATACAAATACTAATAAGCATATAAAAAGATGTTCAATGTCCTTAGTCATTAGGAAAATGCAAATCAAAGCCACAATGATGTACCGCTTCATAGTCACTTGTGTGCGCAGTTGATTCGGACTTATAGCAACCCTGTATGACAGGCTCTATGTGACAGAGTAGAATTGCCCCATAGGGTTTCCTAAACTGTAATCTTTATGGGAGCAGATTGCCAAGTCTTTTCTCCTGCAGAGCGGGTGGTGGGTTCAAAAGTAGCCTGGTGGTACAGTGGTTAAGCACTTGGCTGTTAACCAAAAGGTTGACACTTCGAACCCACCAGCCACTCCGAGGTAGAAAGATGTGGCGGTCTGCTTCCATAAAGATTACAGCCTTGGAAACTTTATGTGGCTGTTCTACTCTGTCCTGTAGGGTCTGTCTTAGTCATCTAGTGCTGCTTAACAGAAATACCCCAAGTGGATGGCTTGAACAAACAGAAGTTAATTTTTTCACACTGAAGCGAGGCTACAAGTCCAAATTCACAGCGCCAGCTCCGGGGGAAGGCTTTCTGTCTCTGTCGGCTCTGGGGAAGGTCTTTGTTACTAATCTTCCCCTGTCCTAGGAGTTTCTCAGCACAGGGACCTTGGGTCCAAAGGACACGCTCCCGTTCTGGTTCTGCATTTTTGTGTGTGTGTGTGTGCTTTAGGTAAAAGTTTACACCTCAAGTAATTTCTCATACAAAAATTTATACACATACTGTTATGGGACACTATAATCCCTATAACGTGACAGCACGCTCCCCTTTCCATCCCAAGTTTCCCATGTCCATCCAACCAGCTCCTGTCCCTTTCTGCCTTCTCATCCTGCCTCCAGACAGAAGCCGCCCATTTAGTATTGTATATCTGCTTAAACTAAGAAGCACACTCTTCACAAGTATTATTTTATGTTTTACAGTTCAGTCTTACCTTTGTCTGAATAGTTGGCTAGGGGAATGGTTTTAGTTCTGGGTTAACAGAGCATTTGGGTGCCATGTCTTCCAGGGTTCCTCTAGTCTCAGTCCGACCATTAAGTCTGGTCTTTTTACGTGAATTTGGGTTCCGTACACCACTTTTCTCCTGCTCTGTCAAGGACCCTCTGTTGTGTTCCTTTTCAGGGCAGTCATTGGTGGTAGCTGGGCACCATCTAGTTCTTCTGGTCTCAGGCTGATGGAGTCTCTGGTTTATGTGGCCCTTTTTTTCTCTTGGGCTACTATTTTCCTTGTGTCTTTGGTGTTCTTCATTCTCCATTGCTTCAGGTGGGTTGGGACCAATTGATGCATCTTAGGTGGCCGCTCGCAAGCTTTTAAGACCCCAGACACCCCCCACCAAAGTGGAATGCAGAACATTTTCATAATAAGCTTTGTTATGCCGATTGACCTAGATGTCCCCCGAAACCATGGTCCCCAGACCCCAGCCCCTGCTACTCTGTCCCTCGAAGTGTTTAGTTGTGTTCAGGAGACTTCTTAGCTTTTGATTTAGTCCAGTTTTGCTGACTTCCCCTGTATTGTATGTTGTCCTTCCCTTCACCTAAGATAATTCTTGTCTCCTATCTAGTTTTTTTTTTTTTACCCTCTCCCTGCCTCCCTACCCTCGTAACCACCAAAGAATGTTTTCTTCTGTGTTTAAACCTTTTCTTAAGGTCTTATAATAGTGGTCTCATACAATATTTGTCCTTTTGTGACTAATTTCAGTCAGCATAATGGCTTCCAGATTCATCCATGTTGTGAGATGTTTCAAAGATTCATCATTGTTCTTTATCGTTATGTTCCATTATGTGTATGTACCATAACTTGTTTATCCATTCTTCTGTTGACGGGCACCTAGGTTGTTTCCATTTTTTTGCTATTGTGAACAATGCTGCAGTGAACATGGGTGTGCATATATCTATTCATCTTCCACTTCTGTAGGTCTCCTTTGGTTTCTTGCAGTAGTGTCTTGTAGTTTTCTTTGTATAGGTCTTTTATGTCTCTGGTTAGTTTTATTCCTAAGTATTTTATCTTTTTGGAGGGTATCTTAAATGGTAATGATTTGGTGATTTCCTCTTTGAAGTTCTCTTTGCTAGTGTAGAGGAATCCAACTGATTTTTGTATGTTTATCTTGTATCCTGATACTTTGTTGAAATCTTCTGTTGGTTCCAGTAGTTTTCTTGTGGATTCTTTGGGGTTTTCTGTATATAAGATCATGTCATCTGTAAATAAGGATACTTTTACTTCTTCCTTACCAATTTGGATGCCCTTTATTTCTTTTTCTTGCCTTATCACTCTGACTAGTACCTCCAGCACAATGTTGAATAAGAGTGATGACTAAGGGCATCCTTGTCTGGTTCCCGTTCTCGAGGGGAATGCTGTCAGATTCTCTCCGTTTAGGATGATGTTGGCTGTTGGCTTTGTATAAATGCCCTTTATTATGCTGAGGAATTTTCCTTCTACTCCTATTTTGCTGACAGTTTTTATCGTGAATGTGTATGGGACTTTGTCAAATGCCTTTTCTGCATCAATTGATAAGATCATGTGGTTCTTATGTTTTATTTTATTTATGGGATGGAGTACATTGATTTTTTTTCTAAGTTGAACCATCCCTGCATACCTGATATGAATCTCATTTTGTCATGGTGAATTATTTTTTTGGTATGTTATTGAATTCTATTGGCTAGAATTTTTTTTTTTGAGGATTTTTGCTTCTATGTTCATGAGGGATATCAGTCTGTGATTTTTTTTTTTTTGTAGTGTCTTTACCTGGTTTTGGTATCAGAGTTATGCTGACTTCATAGAATGAGTTTGGGGTATTCCATCCTTTTCTATGCTCTGAAATACCTTTAGTAGTAGTGTTGTTAACTCTTCTCTAAAAGTTTGGAAGAATTCTTCAGTGAAGCCAACAGGGCCAGAGCTTTTTTTTTGTTGGGAGTTTTTAAATTACTTCTTCAACCTCTTCTTTTGTTATAGGTTTATTTAGTTTTTCTACCTTGGTTTGTGGTTAGTTTAGGTAGGTAGTGTGTTTCTAGAAGTTCGTCCATTTCCTCTAGGTTTTCAAATTTGTTGGAGTACAGGTTTCATAGTATTCTGCTATGATTCTTTTAATTTCAGTTGTATCTGTTGTGATATTGCCCATCTCATTTCTTATTTGTGTTATTTGCTTCCTTTCCTGTTTTTCTTTGGTCACTTTGGCCAATGGTTTGTTGATTTTGTTGACCTTTTCAAAGAACCGGCTTTTGGTCATGTTAACTCTTTCAAATGTCTTTCTATTCTCTGTTTCATTTATTTTTGTCCTCATTTTTATTATATCCTTTTTTTTGGTGCCTGGGGACTCCTTTTGCTGCTCTCTTTCTATTTGTTTGAGTTGTAGGATTAATGTTTTGATTTTAGCCCTTTCTCCTTTTTGGATGTGTACATTTATCGATATAAATTGGCCTCTGAGCACTGCTTTTGCTGTGTCCCAAAGGTTCTGGTAGGGTATATTTTCATTCTCATTTGATCCTATGATTTCCTTTATTCCGTCCTTGATTTCTTCTATAACCCAGTAGTTTTGAGCAAGGTGTTGTTCAGTTTTCATGTATTTGATTTTTTTCCCTTTTTCTGTTATTGATTTCTATTTTTATGACTTTATGGTCAGAAAAGATGGTTTGTAATATTTTAATGTTTTGGATTCTGTTAAGGCTTGATTTGTGGTCTATATTGGAGAATGTTCCACGTGTGTTGGAAAAGAAAGTATACTTGGCTGCTGTTGGGCGGAGTGTTCTGTATATGTCTATGAGATCAAGTTGGTTGATTGTGGCATTTAGTTCTTCCTTGTCTTTACTGAGCTTCTTTCTGGATGTTCTGTCCTTCACCAAAGGTGGTGTGTTGTGTTGAAGTCTCCCACTATTATTGTGGAGCTGTTTCTCTTTTCAGTACTGTTAGAGTTTGTTTTATGTAATTTGGAGCCCTGTCATTGGGTATGTAAATATTTATTATGGTTATGTCCTCCTAGTGTATTGCCCTTTAATCATTATATAGTGTCCTTTCTTATCATTTTTAGTGGATTTTGCTTTAAAGTCTATTTTGTCAGAGGTTAATATTGCTATCCCTGTTCTTTTTTGATTGTTGTTTGCTTGATATATATATTTTTCCATCCTTCGAGTTTTAGTTTGTGTCTTTGAGTCTAAGGTGTGTCTCTTATAGACAGCATATAGACAGGTCATGTTTTTTTAATCCATCCTTTCACTCTGTCTCTTATTGGTCCGTTTAGCCCGTTTATATTTAGCATAATTATTGATAGGTATGAGTTTAGTGCTGTCATTTTGATGTACTGTTTTGTGTTGTTGACAGTGTCTTTGTTCTACTTGTCTATGCTGAGTCATTTTTCTTTATGTATTTTCATCTTTTTCATTATTGCTTTTGTATTTGCTGAGTCCTTGGTTTTTCTTCTTTTTTATTTTGATTGTAGGATTATTAGTTTCCTTTGTGTATACCTTAATATGTACCTCTAATTTTCTAAGTCTAAACCAATCTTTTATTTCTTTATATCACCTCAACTTCATCTCCATATGCAAGTTCTGTGACTACATTACCCTCTTTTTTGTTTTAATTTGTCATCTTTTACATATTGTTGTGTCCGTTTCCCTATTTTCAGTGTTTTAGCTTTGATTTGTTTTTGTGACTTCTCTATCTGGGTTAATATCTGGTTGTTCTGTCGTATGTCCTAGTCTTGGGTTGTTATCTGATGTTATTGATTTACTAACCGGAGGACTCCCTTTAGTATTTTTTGTAATTTTGGATTGGTTTTACAAATTCCCTAAATTTCTGTTTATCTGGAAATGCCCTAATTTCATCATCATATTTGACAGTTTTGCTGGATATATAATTGTTGGCTGGCAAACTTTTTCCTTCAAGGCTTTATGTATGTCATCCCATTGCCTTCTTGCCTGCATGCTTTCTGCTGAGTAGTCAGAGCTTAGTCTTACTGACTCTCCTTTGTAGCTGAGTTTTTGTTTATCCCTACCTGCCCTTAAAATTCTCTCTTTACCTTTGGTTTTAGCAAGTTTGATTATAATATGTCTTGGTGACTTTCTTTTGGGATCTACCCTGTGTGGGGTTAGATAAGCTTCTTGGCTCTTCTCGTCTTTCATGACATCAAGGAAGTTTTCTGCCAACAAATCTTCAACAATTCTCATAGTGTTTTCTGTTACCCTCCCCTGTTCTGGCACTCTAATCACTTGTAGGTTATTCCTCTTGATAGAGTCCTACATAATTCTTAAGGTTTCTTCATTTTTTGAAATTCTTTTATCTGATTTTTCCTCAAATAGATTGGTGTCAAGTGCTTCATCTTCAATCTCAGTAATTTTGATTTCCATTTCCTCGATTCTGCTCCTATGACTTTCTATTGAGTCTAATTCTCAAATTTAATTGTTAATCTTTTGGATTTCTGTTTGCCATCTCTCTATGGATTCTTGCAGCCTGTTAAATTTGTCATTTGGCTCTTGTATAACCTACTTAAATTCCTCTATTGCTTTGTCTCTGTGTTCCTTGGCTTGGTGTGTGTTTTGCATGATCTCCTTCCTGATTCCTTGAAAAGCTCAGTGTGTTTAATCTTTTGAATTCTACATCCAGTAATTCCAAGATCTTATCTTCCTCTGGGAGGTTCCCTAGTTCTTTGTTTTGGTTGCTTGCTGAAGCCATCATGGCCTGCCTCTTTATGTGATTTGGTATTGACTATTGTCTCTGAGCCATCAATAAGTTATTATATTTATTTATTTTATGTTTGCCTACGATTTTTTTTTTTTTTTTTAGTTTTTTTTTTACTGTGTCCTAGCTTCTTGTTTTGCTTTGTTTTAATATGCCCAGATAGGGTGGTCACGTGAGCTGCTTTGATTATTGGCATCTCTGAAGCTCTCACATCCTGTCACCCAGTAGTTAGAGCTGCTGCTAGGTATGTGAGCCCAGGAGTCTGTTTACTTTTCTTGTGTGGATTCAGCTCAAGTGTCTAGGTCATCAATCACAGAGTTTGTGGTATAGGTTCTCACCTACAGTTCTAGACAGGCAGGGCTACATAGGGGTGATTGGAGCAGGCACAAGTATCTGGCTGCAATAGGAGGTTAAGTGCTGAGTAAGCTAGGGGGTTGACACCTTTCCCTGAGTGCCTGAGTGGAAGGCATATCCCTGTTCCCTAGAGCATGT
Source organism: Loxodonta africana (assembly GCF_030014295.1). Classification (NCBI taxonomy): domain Eukaryota; kingdom Metazoa; phylum Chordata; class Mammalia; order Proboscidea; family Elephantidae; genus Loxodonta; species Loxodonta africana. The sequence goes on along the minus strand of NC_087344.1, from coordinate 158,132,947 downwards.
AGGTTGGTGGGTTTTGTAGCCAGATTTTGGGCACCCAATGCTGTTGGCTGTAAGGACTGTGAGGCACCATTTATTCTTGGATGCCTGTTGTGGGTGGCTACATGGAGTGGGTGAAGCCACTGGTCCTCAGGCCCCTAATGTGGGTAGGTGAAGACCCTGCTTAATGGGCAGGGTGGTGTCAAAAGTCATGAATCTGCCACTCCCCCTTAGCTGTTGCAGTTGAAAATAGGCTTCAGATATATACCCTATAGTACTATGCTAATGAGGGCATACACTGTTGAAATGGGCCCAGACAGATCTAGGCAAGGGTGAAACTCATTCAAACTATGTGGACCCCTTATACCTATGCCTCAGCATAGAAGCTGTGCCTGTCCTGAGGTCCTGGCTTAGGGGAGCTGTCAGATTATTTTTTCCTGTTATTTGCTTGTTAATTTGTCCCCTCTCCAAAGCCAAGAGACTGACTCAGGATACACCACGGGTTGCACTTCTGGCCCAGGGGTCGTGGCAATTACTGAAGCCAGATTGAGCCCAGAGCAGAGCGGAGAGGGGTTGGGTGAAGGGGAGAGAGGTACTTCCCAGAGGAGGAAGGGTTATTTTGATCCCTTGTTGGTTCGCAGATCCAATGCTGCTTCCCCCTGGCTCTGGAGGCTTGTATAGACTCTTGGCCGCTTGGTTTCTCCTGATGTGGAAAACGCGTCCCAAGTGATACTGCTTGCCTCAGCCTGTGTGTGCCAGCCAATCCAGCCTGAAGGGTGACAGGTCTGGCAAATCCTTGCTGTTTCTGAGCTGTCTCTCCCTCCCTCTGCCTCTCGGTCTGACTCCTCAACTTTGTCTTTGATGTTCAGGGCTCCTGGATTGTCATATATAATAAATTCACTTGTTTTTTGGGGTCTTTGTTGTAAGAGGACTACAGGAAGCATGTAACTATGCCACCACCTCGGCTGCACCTCTGGTTCTGCGTTCTTGGTGGTAGAAGTTTCCCCTGTTTTTCTGCTCACTTCTCTCTTTTATATTTCAAGAGAGATTGACTCAAGATACAACCTAATCTTGTAACTGAGTTCTGCGTCATTAACATAACTGCCCCTAATCCTGCCTATTTAGCATCATAAAGGGAGGATTTCAGCATAGGAAAATGACATCGGATGACAAAACGGTGGACAGTCACACACTATTGGGAATCATGGGCCTAGCCAATTTGACACATGTTTTGGGGGGACACAATTCAATCCATAACTGGGTCACTATGAGTTGGAATTGACTTGATGGCAGTGGGTTTTTGGTTAGCAGCCTAGCACTTAACTATTGTGCCACCATTGGGCACAGTGCAACCACTGGGCTCCTGTTACATCTACATGGATGGCTATTATCAGGTAATGACAATTTGGAACCCTCTTCCATTGGTGGTGGGAACATAAAATGGTACAGCCAATGTGAAAAACAGTTTGGTGGTTCTTCAGAAAGTTAAACATAGCATTACCATACCTGTTGCCATTGAGTCAATTCCAACTCATAGTTACCCCGTAGGACAGAGTGGAACTGGCCCATAAGGCTTCCAAGGCTCTAATCTTTATGACCGCCAATCTTTCTTTCAGTTGGCAGCAAAGCGTTTAACTACTGCACTACCAGGACTCTGGTGGAATTAACATAAAAACCAAAAAATCAAACCTGTTGCTGTCGAGTTGATTTCAACTCATGACCCAGCAATTTCACTTGTAGGCATATACTCAAAAGACGTAAAAGCATGGACTCAAGCAGATACTTTCACACCAGTGTTCATTGTGGCATTACTCAAAATAGCCGAAAGATGGAAACAACCCAAGTGAGTGTCCATCAACAGAAAAATAGAAAAACAGAGTAGTATATCCTTGCAACGGAATTATTCAGCCATAAAGAGAAATGTCACATGCTATGACAAGAAAAAAAAAAAAATTTTTTTTTTTTTTTTTATGACAAGGGTGAACCTTAAAAACATTATGCTGAGTGAAATAAGTCAGTCACAAAAGGACAAATATTTTATGATCTCACTTATATGAACTACCTAGAACAGGCAAATGCAAAGAAACTAAAGTTTATTAGTGGTTACCAAGGGCAGGTGGGAGGGGAAATGGGGAATTATTGCTTAAGGGGCACTGAGTTTCTGTTAAAGATGATTAAAAAAAAAAATGGAAATGCAGAGTGGTGATGGTTGTACAATATTGTGAGTGTAATTAATATCACTGAATTGTGCACATAAAAATGTTGCAGTGGCAAATGCTTTGTTATTACATTTTTTACCACAATAAAATTTTTATTTTTTTTTAAAAAGGAGGATGCTTTCTGGCCATTTAAATAAATCCAAAGTGACTTGTATGCCAAAAAAAAAAAAAAAAAAAAATAGCCGTATACAGCTAAATACCTTTTTTTTTTTTTTTTTTTTAATTTCCTTCATTTCATAGAGCACTTCAGTGGGAGTTAGGCATTTCATAATGATTTTTGTGACTATAAATAAAGCTTTTATGTATGCATTTAGTTTCATGTCATGCTGTTTTCTTTGCAGGATTCTGTGGGACTGCATATCTTTTTGTTTTGTGGTCAGTCCATTTTGTGGTTTTTCCATGTCCTTCTTTTAGAAGAGATGTTGAAACTGGTAAGCAAATAAATGCTTTTTTCTCTCTTCTCTGCGTGATAAAACATGAAAATGATGACTATAAAAGGGCAGAATATGATTTAATGTAGTGCCTTTTGTAATTCAAATGACAGCCGAGTTTTCTGAGGTAAAGTGTACCCACGCCCTGGTAATGGCATTTAAAGCATGAGTAGATTATAATATATCATGGCATACAGAGAAGTCAATGCATTAGTTCCAGGAATGGTGCTAGGAAATATAAGTAAATAATGTTCCTAGTTGCAAGGGAATATAAATAATCCCCACCAACTGAGGCACAGCCTAGTTATTTATTTCTATACTGACAGCAACTACTTTTTTTCTTAAGTACCTATTTTCTAGGTAGCATTTAAGTCTGCCCTGCGTTTTAATACATTTTTCATTTTTTTGCACAGTGTGCAGGACCTGAGGGCTTTTTCTCCTCTTATCGACAAGGGGTACTTGGTATTTTTTTGGAAATTCTGGTGAGAGAAATCCTTTCTATTCTTCAGTGTTCCATGCCCCTCTTGTAGACAGAGTTCCATCAGGAAAATTTTTGGAGTGACACTGGAGCTCTGGACTGGGGGAAGGGGATGGAATGATGCTGAAAGGAAGTAATCTGGATGGAAGGACAGTTAAGAGATTTGTTTGGAAACTGCTTTTGAGTCGCAAAAACGCTTTTTCCTTATATATGTGCATCTAGTGTGGCTTTGAGCGATGCTGATAGAGATTGTGAAGTAGGAAGGGGGAACACAATCCCTCCCAAGCCATCCTTTGGTACTTTCACTGCTCTAGACCAATAGAGGAGCCAATAGCCATGCATGGCTTTTAGGCACTTGAAATGTGGTTAGTCTGAACTGAGATGTGCTTTAAATGTAAAATACACACCAGTGTTTGAAGAATTACTAAAAAAAAAGGAATGTACAATATTTCGTTAATGTTTTATATTGATTACATGCTAAAGTAATAACATTTTAATAACAATTTATTAAATAGAATCCATTATTAAAATTAATTTCACTTGTTTTTACTTTTTTAATGTTGCTACTAGAAAATTTAATGTATAATTTGCTTATATGAAATTTCTGCTGTACAGCTCTGCTCCTCTGTTGTTTTTAGTTGCCATCCAGTTGATTCAGACTTATGGCGACCCCGTGTGTGCAGAGTAGAACTGCTCCTTAGGGTTTTCAAGGCTGTGACCTTTCAGAAGCAGACTGCCAGGCCTGTCTTCAAGGAGCCTCTGGGTGGGTTCCACCTGCCAACCTTTCAGCTAGTAGTCAACCACTTAACTGTTTGCGTCACTCTGGACCTCGGCAAAACAGTGTTATTGGTAGTTTATCTTCAGTACAACCTTTCCGTTCCAATGCCTGCCTAGTTTTTGTTGCCTCCTACAAAGGACATTCTCTTCCTCCAGGCTGGTCTGTCTTAATTTGCTCTTTCTCCTGCCTCCAAACTATTTGAGATTGCCTTGCTTCTCCCCACCAGGCTTCCCAACTGAAACTTGCGTCACTTAAGTAATTTTGTCAGGACCAGGTGACAAATGCCTAATTTAATTAGGTCCTTTACCACAGTACTAGGTTATCTAAGGCATATAAAAATGAACTTTGCACCCAGGTGATTTACAAGAAATAAGTTTTTCTTAGAAGAGATGAAACAAAGCACTAGTATTTAAAATTTTTTTTTTTTTAGAAATCTTAGAATTTATCGTACTTTCTGTAAGTGGTTAATATACTAATATTATTTCTAAAAACTAGTTGGAATAGGAGTTTGTTCTATTATAATCTGATTTATTCTTTTGTGTTAGATCTGTTTATCTTATGCATTCTCAGTAGAGGCAATATTACTACTAAAGATGGAAAAATTGTTCTTGGGGTGTAAAAAAAATCATACCCTTTTAATGTATAAGGCACAAGTACACATGGCATACAAGAACATATATAGTACATATAAAAGGAGGGGGTGATTAGGAAAAAAAGTCCAAAATGTTTCCTTCCAAAAACCAAAGCCATGGCCATTGAGCTGATTCCGACTCACAGTGACCCTATAGGACAGGGTAGAATTGCCCCTATAGGGTTTCCAAGGCTGTAATCTCTATGAAAGCAAACTGCTACATCTTTCTCCTGTGGTGTGGCTGGTGGGTTTGAACTGCTGGCCTTTTGGTTAACCGCTGAGTGCTTTAACCACTGCACTAGTAGGGCTCCCAAAAAAATCCTTTAGGAGGGTAGTAATGAAAAATAGGTTGAGAAACATTGGTTTATCTGGACTGGATATTCCTAGAGTGTGCACATAACAATAGAACTTTTTTATGACCAATTAATCTCTAGTTTTTTTTAAGTAGCCAAAAAACAAAAACAAACCCAAGCCCTTTGCTGCTGAGTTGATTCCAACTCATAGCAACCCTATAGGACAGAATAGAACTGCCCCATAGGGTTTCCAAGGAGCAGCTGGTGGATTTGAACTGTCGACATTATGGTGAGCCATCAAGCTCTTAACCACTGCAAAGGAGAGAGAAGAGGAAAACAAAAGGAAAGATACATGAGGTGTGATGGATCACTTTTATGTGGCCTTTCTCACCATGGTCTTGTAACTCCCATGAAGTGATTGAGTGGGATCATGTAAATAAGGTGCTTGTGGCTCACCAAGGGGATTAGGCAGCTTGCTAATAATACAAATAAGGTGCGTGGCACTGTCGTGGGGGTGGGGCCATGCAACTAAGGTATATGGAACCCTAATGAGGGGATTGGTCAGTTTTGCCATGCTGCTAGGCTTACAGGAAGACACAGAGAGAGACGAGCTGTAACACAGAAGACAGAGAAAGGCAAGCAGAGGCAGTAGAATCAGGACAGAGAGAGAATTGTAACGCTGGAGACGGTGAGAAGCAGCATCAGAGAAATGGTGACAGTACAATCAGGAGACAAGCAGGAGATGGCACCTTGGGCTTTCCAGCCCATGGAGTGAGAAAGCTGAGTGCCTTCAGGCAGGAGGCTTCCTGGCAGAGTGGGGTGCCCCTGGCACTTATTTATTGGTGTAGCAAAAGAGCTTTGTAACACTTTCCCAAGCAGGGCAGAGCCTGGTCCGAGGCACTGAGGGCCAGAGAGAGCCCTGCTGTGAGCACAGCTGAGAAGAGGCTGTCCTGATTGAAGAACTGTATCCTGAGTATTTCCTGATCCTGAATTGTAACCTGTTACTTTCCTAATAAACCCCATAATCATGAATATGGTCTGTGAGTGAGTTCTCTGGGGCCCTTGCAGTGAATTATCATGCCTAGCAGAGAAGTAGGGAGTGCCATGGGAGGGCCAGATAGTATCAGAATTGGCAAAAAGATTGAGGGTGGAGTCATGTCTGATATCAGCCTCATAGGAGTCAGTCCTGGGCTGTTGATTTTCACTCTCCCTCCCCCTTGTGAATTTAGAGGAGGTTAGATTCCCCAGCCATGCCATTTTTTTACCGTATATAAAGATTTACGTTTACAGATTGAGGAAGAAGGACCATTTGAATAGTTTTAGAAATCACTCTCACCCAGTAATCTAGAATAATCTACATCACCAATAGTTAACATTTTGCTAAATTTATTTATTTATTCATTCATTCTCTTTCTGTGTGTGTGTATAATCTAGGTGAAGAATGTATGGATGTTCATTGTACTATTTTTTCAAATGTTCTGTAAGTGTAGAAATTTTCAAAATAAAAGTTGTAAAATGCAGTCATCCTGCACATTCCGTCTGTACCCACTCCTGCCCCTAATTCTACACTGGGGTCCTATTGCAGCACAGTTTCTTGGTAATATGTTTTCTCTTACCTCTGGCCTTTTGCATATAGTGCTCCCTCTGCCTGGAACATATCCTCTGACCTCCCCCTCATTGCACACACAGCCTTTGCCTCAATAACACTCAGAAGTCTTTTAAGGTTTCAATTCCTTTAGGAAATCTTTCAGGATCACCCCCCACTCAAGAATAGGTTAAGAACCCTTCATATATTCTCTTTAGCATCCTGTGATTGTCCTTATTATTACATTTGTCATACAATTATTTGCTTTCACATTAAACATGTCCATCTTCACTGGACTGTGAAGCCCTTAAAGGCAAAGATTTCTATATCTTTCCTCTATTTCACACCATTTATTCCTCACAAAGATTTGGTGAAATAGCTATTATTAGCTCCATTTAAATGATGCTGCTAATATAAGCCAGAAAGTGCTATGAACATAAAAGATTCTTTTTTTGTTCTCTGGACTTGAGGAATTTTCCCTGTATCTGGGGTCTACCAAATTAAAGTCTTTAGCTCCCTACCAAATTCCACTCCTTTCCTTTTGTATAAACTTGTGTAGGTACAGCCCAGGCTGCTGCAACATCACCCTTCACCAGCAGGAACCACTGTCTAATGAATGATGTACTCTAGATTGAAAATTCCTCAAATGAGGTGCATCAATAACAGGTTTGTTTTGGACATGTTTAGAATGAGGTAATTTCAGATGGAGATGCCTGGTAGGTAGTTAGATATTTATCCGGATTAGAAGATATGATGTTGTTGTTTTTAGGTGCTGTCGAGTCACTTCTGACTCATAGTGATCATGTGTACAACAGAATGAAACACTGCCTGGTCCTACACCAGCCACCCTCACAATTGTTGCTATGTTTGAACCCATTGTTGCAGCCACTATGTCAATCCATCTTGTCGAGGGCCTTCTTCTTTTTCGCTGACCCTCTACAAAGCATGATGGTCCCTCCTAATAACATGTCCAAAGTATGTGAGACAAAGTCTCACCGTCCTCGCTTCCAAGGAGCACTCTGGCTGTACTTCTTCCAAGACAGATTTGTTTGCTCTTCTGGCAGTCCATGGTATATTTAGTGTTCTTTGCCAACACCATAATTCAAGGGCATCAATTTTTCTTTGGTCCTCCTTATCCACTGTCCAGCTTTTGCATGCATATGAGGTGATTAAAAATACCATTGCTTGGGTCAGGTGTACCTTAGTTCTCAAAGTGACATCTTTGCTTTTTAACACTTTAAAGAGGTCTTTTGCAGCAGACATGCCCAATACAATGTGTAGTCTGATTTCTTGACTGCTGCTTCATGGGGGTTGATTGTGGATCCAAGTAAAATTAAATCCTTGACAGCTTCAGTCTTTTCTGCATTTATCATGACATTGCTTATTGGTCCAGTTGTGAGGATTTTTGTTTTCTTTATGTCGAAATGTAATCCGTATGAAGGCTATAGTCTTTGATCTTCATCAGTAAGTGCTTCAAGTCTTCTTCGCTTTCAGCAAGCAAGGTTGTGTCGTCTGTATATCACAGGTTGTTAATGAGTCTTCCACCAATCCTGATGCCACATTCTTCATATAGTCCAGCTTCTCAGATTATTTGCCCAGCATAGACACTACATGTCTGTGTTTCCCCAACTCATGAATTGCATTACCCTCAATAAATCTCTGTGCTTTTACTTTAACAGAGTGAGCGTTCTTACTCTTTGACAGAGAGGGATGAAAGCTGAAAATAAAAATTTAAGGATCATCCACCACACATCTGTCAGTTTTTTGTACTGTGGTGGCTTGTGTGTTGCTGTGATGTTGGACCCTATCTTGGTTATCTAGTGCTGCTATAACAGAAATACCACAAGTGGATGGCTTCAAGAGTGAGAAATTTATTCTCTCACAGTCTAGTAGGCTGGAAGTCCAAATTCAGGGTGCTTGCTCCAGGGGAAGGCTTTCTCTCTGTTGGCTCTAGGGGAGGGTCCTTGTGGTGCATCAGTCTTCCCTTGATCTGGGAGCATCTCAGTGCAGAAACCTCAGGTCCAAAGGACATGCTCTGCACCCAGCACTGCTTTCTTGGTGGTATGAGGTCCCCATGTCTCTCTGCTTGCTTCTGTCTTTTATATCTCAAAACAGATTGGTTTAAGATAACCTAATCTCGAAAATTGAGTCTTGCCTCTTCAACATTATTGCCCCTAATTCCATCTCATTAACATCATAAAAATAGGATTTACAACACGTAGGAAAATCACATCAGATGACAAAATGGTGGACAATCACACAATACTGGGAATCATGACCTAGCTAAATTGACAGATATTTTTAGGGGACGCAATTCAATCCATGACAGAAGCTATGCCACCGGTATTTCACATACCAGTGGGTCACCCATGGTGGACAGGTTTCAGTGGAGCTTCCAGACTAAGGCAGACTAGCAAGAAAAAAATTGGCCAGTGAAAACCTGAAGGATAGGAGACTTGCTAGCGAACCGCTAAAGCTGAGGCACTTGGCATGATAAAATGGCTGACGTGAAGTCTGATTCGAAACTCCATTTTGTTACAAGTTCCTGCTTCTACATTCTTGAGAATGTAACCTTGGCTTCTTCCCATTCATATGCTTATAGCCTTGGGCCTCTGGCTGGGTGGGACCAGAAGACCCTCATCCCTGGCCCCTATCAATCATCTTGTTTAACCAGCCCGGCTCTTGCCCCAAACCACTATTAAGTAAATAGGAGTAGGGGTCAAGAATGTGATTGTAGGAGGATGAGTTTACTCAAGGTGTTCCAGGAAGAACATAGTTGAAAATAGAGCTGACTTACCCATCTTGTGACCATGTGGCCATCACACACTCACCTTTCCTGTCTTTATTATAAAAACACACCTCTCCTTCCATGCTGCAGAGCACTTGGTAGATTCCTCTCTGCCCTGTGTTTCCCCAATTTGTGAATTGTATTACCCTCAAAAATCTCTTCGTTTTTACTTTAACAGAGTGAGGGTTCTTACTCTTTGACAGAGAGAGAGAGAGAGATGAGAGCTGGAAATAAAAATTTGAGGATCATCAGATTTTTAAATTTGTTTGTAACTACCAGAAATGTGTGTGATCCTTATGTCAAAGGGACGCTCTTCCTTTGGTGTAAATTACATTTCCCCATGTATGTTTGAGGCATTTTTACTGTTTTTGTTAATGATAGCATTCTGGACAAAAATTTCCTTGGGAGACAATTAGTATCCAAAGCAGAGTGAAAGCCGAAGGAAAAGCCTTAATCATTTGGTGAATTCAGAAGCTATCGATGCTCTGTGAATGAACTGAAGGACAATGGGTTGCTTTCAAACTGTAAAAAGGTACTTAGAGATCCTCTTCAAGGAACTTCCTGACAGTATAACTATAGAGGGCCAAAGTTAAGAGAACCTCCTCCCTTTTTAAAAAAAAATTTTTGTTGTTTTGTTTGTTTGCTTTATCACAGTTTGGGTCCTAATGTAAATTAGAGCAGAGTCCTGTGGGCCTCTTCTTCCCACACCTGACAGAGGGCTGACTGACCCTGCACTTGTGGCTACATCCATATGAGAACCTTTAAAGAAAGCTGGTTACCCTTCATGCTGCCATTTCAGTGGACCACCAGTCCAATGACATTTATATGTAGTAAGGATTGCCTGACCTTCCCTATAATGGCTAGTAGATAGGTGGTCTGATTATTCATTTTTCTTGACTGAGCAGATGCACATCTGGAGTGACCCAGAAGCTGATTTCCTTAATACTAACTGCTGCCTTTGGGAGCTTTGTTATTAGTTGTGTTCCAATTGACTTTAACTCATTGCAACCTCATGTATAAAACCGAAAAACAAAACAGAACAAAAAAAATGAACCCACTGTCATCAAGTTGATTCTGACTCATATGACCCGATAGGACAGAGTAGAACTGCCCCATACGGTTTCCAAGGATCTCCTGGTGGGTTTGAACTGCTGAGCTTTTGGTTAGCAGCTGTAGCTCTTAACCACCATGCAACCAGGTTTTCCAATCTTATGTATATGAGAACAAAATATTGCCCGTGCCTATATACTTTTTTTATATACCATCTCACAGTTGTTGGTATGTTTGAGCCCATTGTTGCAACTATTGTGTCAATACATCTTACGGAGGGTTTCGCTCGTTTTGCTGATGACCCTTCACTTTACCAAACATGATTTCTAGTGATTGATTTTTCCTGATGTCATGTCCAAACTAAACAAGACAAGGTCTTGCCATACTCCATTCTAAGGAGCATTCTGGCTGTACGTTCTCCAAAATGGATTTGTTTGTTTTTCTGGCAGTTCATGGTATATTCAGTATTCTTTGCCTTTTCTAAAAAGGCCATTGCCTCAATTGGGGGCTTCCATAGTGTCATCGTTGCCTACTTTTCTTTCCTACAAATATGTAGAGAGTTACTGCAGATGGTAGTGGGGGGAGGGACCACTTGATACTGGAATGCTTGGCCCTAATGAATCTAGGGCAGCTAAACCCAGCCTAAGCATGCTGCTCTAACAAGAGCTCAGAGTATCCTGCTCTTTCAAATTTATTTGTAAGTTTTTCTCCAGATAAGCCCTCTTTTCATGTTTATACTATGTAGTGCTAGGGGTAAGTGTTTTTGTGCCCCTTTTACATGACTTTGACCAACGCATACCTCCAATGACTGCAAAAAAGGTAAGGGTTTAATGATAAGGAAAGAAAAATGGAAAAAAACAAAAAAGCGATTTCTATCCTGAGAGCCCCAGGGGACAGAAAATATTGTCATCTACCTCTAACCCAAAGACAGCCCTAGTATCCCACAATTTAGCTTAGTCACCTGGATCCAAACTGCCCCTACCACTCAATTCTCCTTCTTTGAAGATTGGCCCACACTGGTTTTATTTCTCATCTTCTCATGCTCAATGGTCCTTTGTAACATTTAAAATAGTAACCTGTGGTTTGGGGAGGCCATTAGCCAATTTAATTCCCTTAACAGCATCTACCTGCTGAGCTATTGTGCTCCAAGTCTCCAAGTTGCTCTGACCTGATTTGAATCAGTAGCTATTTGGACAAGGACTTCTGTTGTGTCCCAACTGTTCAAACATTAAACATCTATTCTTGGTCAAATGGAGCGGGGGAGGGAAGTAAAGTTGTTCATATCTTTCCTGTTATAGTTGCCTTGACATTCACTTATCATGCCTAATACAAAGACAATAATAGCTAAGGGGAAACTGCATGGTTTAAAATTAGGAACCGTGTGCATCAGGGTTGTATCTTTTCATCACACTTATTCACACTGTATGCTGAGCAAACAAGCCGAGAAGCTGGACTATATGAAGAAGAACAGGGCATCAGGATTAGAGAAGAATCATTAACAACCTGCAATATACAGAGGACACAACTTGGCTTGCTGAAAGTGAAGAGGGCTTGAAGCACTTACTGATGAAGATCAAAGACTACAGACTTTATTATGGATTACACCTCAACATAAAGAAAACAAAAATCCTCACAACTGGATCAATAAGCAGTTGGACAAAATGAAGATGTCAAGGATTTAATTTTACTTGGATCCAAAATCAATGCCTATGGAAGCAGCAGTCAAGACATCAAAAGACGTATTGCATTGGGCAAATCTGCTGCAAAAGACCTCTTTAAAGTGTTCAAAAGCAGAGATGTCACCTTGAGGACTAAGGTGTGCCTGGCTCAAGCCATGGTATTTTCAATTGCCTCATAAGGACAATGAATAAGGAAGACTAAAGAAAAATGGATGCCCTTAAATTACGGTGTTGGTGAAGAATATTGAATGTACCATAGACTGCCAAAAGAACGAACAAATCTGTCTTGGAAGAAGTACAGCAAGAATGATTCTTAGAAGCAAGGATGGCAAGACTGCGTCTCATGTACTTTGGACATGTTAGTAGAAAGGACCAGTCCCTGGAGAAGAACATCATGCTTGGTAGAGGGTCAGTGAAAAAAAGGAAGACCCTCAGCAATATGGACTGACACAGTGACTGCAACAATGGGCTCAAGCATAACAGTGATTATGAGGCTGGCACAGGACTGGGGCAGTGTTTCATTCTGTTGTACATAGGGTTGGTATGAGTTGGAACCAACTCCATAGCATCTAACAACAAGAAGAATTTTTATTAGTTCTTTCATATTACCAGGCACTGTATTAACTGCTTTTTATGGACTATCTTATTTGTCACAATAACCAACTGAGGCAAGTACTGTTCATGTAGGGACTCTCAATACAGCTTTTGCCCAGAGTGTGCCCAGGCCTGATTCTAAAAGTAGGTAAGTGGACTCTCAGGCTCATAAATGAGTGAAACAGGGAGAAGATTAAATGGAGCCAAACATTTACCTGACACATGTATATTTTTATCCAGATTGTCTACCTGTGTTTACTCCTTATTCATTACATTAAAAGACAATGGCAATACTCTAATTTACACCAGGGTAAATTCTTACAAGGGCTTATTTATTGAACTGATAAGTCCTCTCTGATCATTCATTATTAATTCCTAGTTTTTTCCACTATTTTGTCTCTTTCTTATCCATGTTCAGGAAATAGCTGGCAGAATATATTTGCATATAGCTATGCTAATTAAAACTGTAGCTCTCATAGATACAAAGACACAAATAGATTGGAAGTAAAGGATGGAAAAAAGATACGTCATGCAAACAACAATCACAGAAAATTGGAATGATTATATTAATATCAGACAAAATGGACTTTAAAACAAAAATGTCACTAGACATAAAGAGTGACATTTTATAATGATGAGGGTCAATCCATCAAGAAGATATAACAATTATAAACATACTTGCACTTAATAACAGAGATCTAAAATACATGAACCAAAAACTGACAGAAATGAAGAGATAGACACTTCAACAATAATATTTGGAGACTTCAATACTCCCACTTTCAATAATGGATCGAACAACTAGACAAAAGATCAACAAAGAAATAAAAGACTTGAACAACAGTATAAACCAACTATACCTAACAGACATTGGTAGAACACTCCACTGAACAACGACAGAAGAATATACATATGTGCATATAGAACATTCTTCAAGATAAGCTATATGCTAAGTCATAAAACCTCAATAAATTTAGGAAGATAGAAAAATAAAAGTATGTTCTCTGACCACAATGGAATGAAACTAAATATCGTAACAGGGAAAAATTTGGGGAGCTCAAAAATATGTGAAAATTAAACACCACATTCCTAAATAATGATGAGTCAAAGAAGAAATTAAAAGAGAAATCAGAAAATACTTTGAGATGAATGAAAACAAAGACACAACAGCAAAGTTACAGCATGGAGTTAAAGTAGTGCTTAGAGGGAAATTTATAGTTGTATAGCTATAAATACCTGTCATGGATTGAATTGTGTCCCCCCAAAATATGTGTTGACTTGGCTAAGCCATGATTCCCAGTATTGTGTGGTTGTCCTCCATTTTGCGGTTAATGAGGCAAGATTAGGCTATCTTAAAGAGGATTGGAGTGGGATGTAACACCCTTACTCAGGTCACAGCCCTGATCTGATGTAAGAAGAGTTTCCCTCAGATGTGGCCTGCATCACCTTTTATCTTACAAGAGATAAAAGGAGAGAGAAGTGAGCAGAGAGAGAGGGACCTCATACCACCCAGAAAGAAGCACTGGGAGCAGAGTGCATTTTTCGGACCCAGGGTCCCTGTGCTGAGAAGCTTTAAGACCAGGGGAAGATCCATGACAGGGACCTTCCCCCAGAACCGACAGAGACAGAAAGCCTTTTCCAGGAGCTAGCACCCTGAATTTGGACTTCTAGCCTCCTAAACTGTGAGAGAATAAATTTCTGTTTGTTAAACCCATCCACTTGTGGTGTTCTCTTATGGCAGCCCTAGACAACTAAGACAATACCTATGTTAAGAAAGAAGAATATCTGAAAAAATAACCTAACATTTCACCTGGTGGCACAACCGTTAAATGCTTTGCTGCTAACTGAAAGGTTGGTAGTTTGAACTCACCCAGCATCTCCACAGGAGAAAGACCTGGTGATCTGCTCCTGTAAGGATTACAGCCAAGAATGCTCTATGTGAAAGTTCTACTCTGTTACACGGGATCACTGTGAGTCAAAATCAACTCGACAGGACCCAGCAACAACAACTACCTTAAGACACTAGATAAAGAAGGGAAATCTAAGACTAATGCAACAAGAAGGAAGGAAATAATAAACCTTAAAATGGAAATTTATGAAATAGAGAATAGAAAAACTAAAAAGAAACTCAATGACACCAAAGCCGGTTCTTTGAAAAGATCAACAAAATTGACAAAACTTTAGCTAGTTTGACCAAGAAAAAAGGAGAAAAGACTCAAATTACTAGAATAAGAAATGAAAGAGGGGACATTACTACTGATCTTACAAAAACGAAAAGGATTATAAAGGAATGCTGTGAACAATTGTAAGCCAACAAATTAGATAACTTAGATGAAACGGACAAATTTCTAGAAAGACACAAACTACCTAAACTGACTCAAGAGGAAATAGACAATCTGAATAGAACTATAACAAGTGAAGAGATCAAACGAGCAATCAAAACACAAACCACAAAGAAAAGCCCATGCCTAGATAGCTTCACTGCTGAACTCTATCAAACATTCGAAGAATCAGCACTAATTCATCACAAACTTCCAAAAAAACAGAAGGGAAACAATTCCCAACTCATTTTATGAGGTCACTTTACCCTGATACAGAAGCCAAACAAAGCCATCACAAGCCAAATAACCCAATTAGAAATGGGAAAAAGATATGAATACACATTTCTCCAAAGAAGATACACAAATGTCCCCAAGCACATGAAAAGATGCTTGACATCATTAATAATCATCAGAGAAATGCAAATCAAATCCACAGCGGGATACCACTTCACACCCACTAGAATGGCTAAAATCCAAAAGTCAGACAAGTGTTGATGGGGATGTGGAGAAAATGGAACCCTGATACACTGTTAGTAGAAATGTAAAATTATCCAGCCACTTTGGAAAACAGTCTAGCAGTTCCTCAAATGATTAAGTACAGTTACCATATGGCCTAGCAATTCCACTTCTAGGTATATACTCAAGAGAAATGAAAACAAATGTCAACACAGAAACTTGTACATGAATATTTATAGCAGTGTTACTCATTATAGCCAAAAGGTGGAAACAACCCAAATGTTCATCAATGGGTAAATGCATAAATAAAATGTGGTGTATCTATACATGGAATATTATTCAGCCATAAAGAGGAATGAAGTTCTGATATGTATACAACACAGATGAACCTTGACAACATTATATTAAGTGGAAAGGCCACTCACAAAGACCACATACTATATGATTCCATTCATATGGAAGTCTATAATAGGGAAATCTATAGGGACAGAAAGTAGAATAATGATTATTTAGGGATGTTGGGGAAGGTGGGAATAAGGAATGATAGCTAAAGAATATGGGGCTTATTTTTGAGGTGATAAAAATGTTCTAAAATTTACTGTGGTGATGGTTGCACGTGTGTGTCTGTGAACATACTAAAAACCATTGAGTTGTACACTTTGAAAGAGTAAATTGTGTGGTATATGAGTTATATCTTAATGTTGTTGTTAGGTGCTGTTAAGTCAGTTTTGACTCATAGTGACCCCATGTGTCAGAGTAGAACTGCCTGTCATGGATTGAATCGTTTCCTCCCAAAATATCTTGTCAACTTGGCTAGGTCACGATTCCCAGTATTGTATGATTGTCTACCATTTTGTCTTCTGATGTGATTTCCCTAGTGTTGTAAATCCTACCACTATGATGTAACGAGATGGATTAGTGGCAGTTACAAGATCTTCAAGATTAGGTAGTGTCTTAAGCGAGCAGAGAGATACGGGGACTTCATACCACCAAGAAGGCAATGCCAGGAACAGAGTGCATCCTTTGGACCTGAGGTTCCTGTGCTGAGAAGCTCCTTGACCAGAGCAAGATTGATGACAAGGACCTTCCTCCAGAGCCTACAGAGAGAGAAAGCCTGTCCCCCACCTCCCACCCCTGCTCCCAGCTGGAGCCCTGAATTTGGACTTCTAGCCTACTAGACTGTGAGAAAATAAATTTGTCTTTGTTAAAGCCATCCACTTGTGGTATTTCTGTTATAGCAGCACTAGATGATCAAGACACTGCCCAATAGGGGTTTCTAGGCTGTAATCTTTATGGGAGCAGATTGCCAGGTCCTTCTCCTGTGGAGCTGCTGGGTTGGTTCGAACGGCCAACCTTTCGATTAGTAGCTGAGTACTTAACCATTGCACCACCAGGGCTCCTTCTAGCTTAACAAACCTGTTCAAAAATGTAGGCCTCAAAGGTTATCAAAAGTTCAGAAACAGTAGACTATACAATGTAATAAAATATTTTAAAAAGTCAGTGGGGGATTAGATGGGTTAATTAACAAAGAGTATTGGGGAACCACTTGATAAAACAACAGCTAACTCCTTTATAAAAAAAAAAAAAAATTTTTTTTAACTCCTTTACTTTGCAGAATATACCAAAAAATTAATTTTAGATGGTAAGTTGAAAAAAGTCAAATTCCATCTTTTTCTCACCAAACTGTAAGGATCAATCAAGTAAATTTGATTCTGTTCCACTTCTGATACCAGCTGCCCATGCAACACTTCTTCCCCTGACCACCCGGAACTAGGCCACATCTCACTAGTTAAAGGACATAATTCTCCAGGTTGCCAAATCTGCCCAAGACTGTGGATACCAGCTGCAGGCTTGGGAGTTCCCCCAACACCCTTACTTCTGACCTGCTGGCCACAAATTTGGTGGTTCCCCCTACCCACTCAGGATATCAGCCATTAGTTCAGGGGTTTCAGGCCCCCTCGCTTCTGACCTGCTGGCTCCCACTACTCCCTTGGGTTCAATAATTTGCTAGAACAACTCACAGAACTCACAAAATGTGCTATACTTAGATTAGTTTTATTACGGCAAAAAGGATACAAATGAAGAGATGCATAGGGTGAGGCCTGGAAGGGTTTCCAACATGGAGCTGCCATGTCCCAAAAAGAGATGTACTGTCCTCCCATTTCCATCAGTGTCTTTCACTGGCCAGGTGCCCACGGAGCTTCTGTGTACAGAGCCTTTACTGGGGCTTCATTAAGCAGTCATGATTGATTGAATCAGCCCTTTTTCCCCCCTAATATCCTATGGTGGTCTTTCTGGCCTGACCAACTCCCACTTCATTAGCATAAACTGTCAGGTGCTCTAAGGCCTCTAGATAAAAAAGGCACATCAATTACTCAATAAATTCTAAAGGTTTAGAGTTATCTCTCAGGAACCAAGGGCAAAGACCAAATTACTTGGGATAAAGTTAAATTCTTTACCCCACAGATAAATTAAATATTTAAATGTTAAAGAAGAAACATAAAAAAAAAAAAACCCTGTTGCCATTGAGTCTATTCCAACTCCTAGTGACCCTATAGAACAGAGTAGAACTGCCCCACAGTGTTTCCAAGGAGCGCCTGGTGGATTTGAATTGCCGACCTTTTGGTTAGCAGCCACAGCTGTTAAACCACTATGCCACCAGGGATGTAGAAGTATTAAGACACAAAGATAAAATTTTTATATAATCTAGGGGTACATAAGGCATGTCTAAACATAAGTAAATATTTAAGTTCTAAACAAGAAGCCAAAAAATGGGAAAAAATGATAAGTTTGACTACACAAAAATAGTGTGGTTAGTCATGGCAGAGTGGATGGGACCACATGTGACCCATTCTTCAGTATCAGTAGACTCATGGAGGATTTTATAATAGTTCAATCTGTTCTTTCCAGGTGTACTTGGGGCCAACCAAATAACAAGGAACGTATAAACTAATCTCAGGAGACATTTTGGATCTTTTGGTAAAGACTTCAAGAGATAACAAACATCTTCTGTAATCTTGGAGATAGGCCCTCAGGAACTACTGGGAACACAAGATGATGTCCTTTGAGTGAATTAGAAGATGGCTTGCAATTTCACCGCCAGCCCCTTTGTGAGTCAGGCACAGGCTGCAGTAGAAACTGCCTGGAAGCTTCCTCCAGGGAAGCTTTAGAGATAGCTGAAGATCTTCATGAGCAACAATGGTGAAAGCTACAAATTAAGCTTCACATTTCAAGACAAATAACTAATAGCCAATATTTATATAATGTTTGGAAGCTGAAATAGCACTTTCATACTTGCCCATACCCGTTCAGAGATAAGATGTGTTGTAATGATAGATTTGAATTTGAATTCTGGTTCAGCCTGTTAGCTGTGTGATCCTGGGTGAATTACTTCACCCCTCAGAACCTGTTTTCTCCCTGTAAGATAGTGATGGTGATGGTGTTAGGGTCAAGGTGATACCCACCTTACAGGATAAAGGTTGAATGAGACAAATACCTAGTAAGATGGTTGACTCATAGGAAGTACTTGACTTCCTTTCCTTTTTATAAAGGTGGTTATTTGCGTCACAGACCTTAAACTCCTGTTATGGTTACATATTTATGTAATTAATGTGTTCTTTTCAAACATTTTCGTATTACACAATGATTCTTAACCCCAGTGATGGGGGCGAAGCTAGTGGCTGCTGTATTCTTAAAGAGCTGCCAACACATGCTCACTGAAAATTACTGACCTACACTGTGATACTCCAAGTATCTCTCACTAGCTTGATATTTTTGTGATACCTTATCCTTTACTCTTAATAGCTTTATTTTACTGAAGTAGGGGTTTGCCTCCATGGGAGGGGAATGCATTAAACTGATGAAAAAGGTAACCAATAAACTAAGTTTTCATGTTTAGCTAGATGTTAGGGACCCTTTTTTTTTGAGGGAGGATGGGAGTTTTGATGGAAAGAATGCTGGAAAGATGGAGTTCTCAGGGCCTAGAGGAAGGTTTATTGGGCCATATGGCAGAAGAGGACCAAAAACGAAGGCAGAAGAACTGAAGACAAATGCCATTTTTCTCATACAGCCCCATTTAGCAGGCTGTGACTTGGCTTCTACGAGGGCACCTGCTGCTTCTCAGTAGAAACTGCTATCTTAATGCTGTAATTCTGTTACACATTTAGTCTCACTTGCCCTAGACATAATACCTGAACCTACCACTTGAGTCATCTATGGCAACCTGAACCATCTTATGAAAGTCATATTAAATACCATAAGCTCCTGGAATTTTACCTGTCAAAACCTAAATAATTCTCTTTGTAATGATATATGAATGATTATACATAGAGTTTGGTAACTGCAAATTTGGAAGATAAAAGAAAGGAAGTGGACATTGGCTAGATTAATTGAGCATCACTTTTGGCTTATTCAATGGAAGGGGTATAGGATCAAGATATCCATAAAGTTCTTATCTGAAGTAATGCTTAGAGTTTTGGGTGCCTAGCCTAAGGGACCATAAAATTGAAAATGCTAAGGATACTTATTAGGTCAAGCAATTAGATTTGAACTGAAGAGATAAGACAATGCTCAATATCAAAGTTATGACTTTGAGAAGAGCCATGCATACCACAATCTGGGGGAGCCATGCCTTCTAGTAGACAGGGGCTCCTGGAGTGATAACAACCGACCCTTCTTCTAAGCTGTGACATAACTGCTTTAGCCCAGCAGATACCCATCAGTAAACAAGGCTTCCTGACCCTCTTTCACAGAGAAAATCTCCAAGGGCTGCCTGGCCCCCATCCTTATTTTGTCATCATCTTCAGGGCAGTCCAAGTGATAGCAATGGAAAACAAACAAACAGACAAAAGAGCATGTAATTTTGTGCTAAATTACATGTATAGACTAAAGGAAAGAGTAAGATCATGGTGGGTTGACTACTCAGAGGCAGCTGTATGAGGAAAGAAGAATTTTTGCTGGGCCTGAAGGATGCATAGAATTTAAAGAAAGATGGGAGGGAGCAGAACTAAGCTTTTTCTCTGACTCTCTTAAATTTCACTGATGACTCCCTTGTTGAAACTCCTGGGGATGTGAAAGCGGAAATAGATCACTGCTAACAGGAGCAAGCAACTCAGGCACATAGTAAGACAATCTGAATTACAGCAGCCAGTTGGATATGTGGAGACTTCACTAGCTAGAGGGAGATTGAGAATTACAAGTTTCATAAACAAAACCAAGGCACGCAACATAATTCCATAGGGAAGGAGCCTTATTATGCAATAATGACTCTTGCATGCCTCACTCTCACATTTAACAATGCATAGTTTGAGGTCGTTGTGCACTTAAAGGAGCCCTGGTGGTGCGGTGGTTAAGCTTTTGATTGCTAACCAAAAGGTCTGCAATTTGAATCTATCAGCTGCTCCTTGGAAACACTACTGGGCACTTCTACTCTGTCCTTAGGGTCGCTATTCGGTCATTTTGAGTTGGAATTGACTCCATGGCAATGGGTTTGGTTTTTTAATTTTTGTTGTACTCACAGCAAGTCTTCATACAACCTGGGTATAGCTGGTAGCCCATAGTTCAGCTTGAAGTTTGACTTGTGTGTTCCCTCAAATGTTTTAATACTTCTGAAATGTTTTAGCCTTTAGTATCTAGGTTTGAGTTCCCTAGATATTCGCTAGATAGAAGAGGACGTGGAACCAGGGATATCATTGCTGATGTCAGGCGGATCCTGGCTGAAAGCAGAGAATACCAGAAGGATGTTTACCTGTGTTTTATTGACTACGCAAAGGCATTCAACTGTGTGGATCGTAACAAATTATGGATAACATTGCAAAGAATGGGAATTCCAGGACACTTAATTGTGCTCGTGAGGAACCTTCACATAGATCAAGAGGCAATTGTTCGACAGAACAAGGGGATACTGATTGGTTTAAAGTCAGGGAAGGTGTGCATCAGTGTTGTGTCCTTTCACTGTACCTATTCAATCTGCTTGCTGAGCAAATAATCTGAGAAGCCGGACTATATGAAAAAGAATGGGGCATCAGGATTGGAGGAAGACTTCTTAACAACCTGCTTATGCAGCTGACACAACCTGGCTTGCTCCAAGTGGAAAGACTTGAAGCACTTACTAATGAAGATCAAAAACCACAGCCTTCAGTGTGGATTGCACCTCAACATAAACAAAACAAAAATCTTCACAACTGAACCAATGAGCAACATCGTGATAAACAGAGAAAAGATTGAAGACAAGGATTTCATTTTACTTGGATCCACAATCAACAGCCATGGAAGCAGCAGCCAAGAAATCAAAGGATGCATTGCATTGGGTAAATCTGCTGCAAACGACCTCTTTAAAGTGTTGAAAAGCAAAGATGCCACCTGGAAGACTAAGGTGTTCCTGACCCAAGCAATGGTACTTTCAATCGTATCATATGCATGTGAAAGCTGGACAATGAATAAGGAAGACCAAAGAAGAATTGATGCCTTTGAATTGTGGTGTTGGCGGAGAATATTGAGTATACCGTGGACTACCAAAAGAACGAACAAATCTGTCTTGGAAGAAGTACAACCAGAATGCTCCTTTAAAAGCAAGGATGGTGAGACTGCGTCTTTCATACTTTGGACATGTTGTCAGGAAGGATCAGTCCCTGGAGAAGAACATCATGCTTGGCAAAGTACAGGGTCAGCGGAAAACAGGAAGACTGTCAATAAGGTGGATTGACACAGTGGCTGCAACGATGGGCTCAAGCATAACAACGATTGTAAGGATGGTGCAGGACCGGGCAGTGTTTCGTTCTGTTGTGCCTAGGGTCACTATGAGTCAGAACTGACTCGACAGCACCTAACAACTAACAACTGATATTTATAGTATATTTCATATTGTTTTGGTCCTTGTGCCTCACACTTGAGCTGATATGACACATGTGTTAGCTAATGCATCTGCTGTGTGCTCATGCCAAAGAATTAATGTGGATTGCGAGTGTTTATGCTTTCACAATTTGCTTTCTCAATGTGGTTCAGCATTGGTCTCCTCTTGTAGAGGGCTTACTGGGATCAAGCTGGCAGTGCAAACTGGGCAGAGTTGTTCTGAAAGTCCCCAGTGAACTTGCCTTTGGTAATTAAATTTTCTATAGATTTCATCCCTCCAGCAACTACCAGTGTGACCTTTGGCAATAAGAATAGCCAGTTACCCACACTTTGGTCTGGACCTTTGGGTGTTAATATGAAAAATGAAAGGGCTAGAAAAGATGATTTTGAGGTTCTTCCTGCTCTAAGATTTGAGAATTTGATAATTCCTCAGCAATGAAAGTCTGATTTTTGGGCACCAGTGTGATCATTTTGTCCACCTATATATATTCTCCCAGATTAATCTACCTCGAGCCTGCTGCCACCATCACTGTTTTCTCAGATGGAGACATGCCAAGCTGGTGTAAGCCTAGTGGAATTTTCTTAAGAAACTAGACTTAGCCACCTGACTCAAACTCACACACTTCCAACATTCATTTATCTGTTCATTCAACAAACATTTACTGAAGGCCTGGTATGTGGACCCTGGTGGCATAGTTGTTAAGTGCTACGACTGCTAACCAAAAGGTTGGCAGTTCAAATCCACCAGGTACTCCTTGGAAACTCTGTGGAGCAGTTCTACTCTGTCCTATAGGGTCGCTATGAGTTGGAATCGACTTGACAACAATGGGTTTTTTTTGTTGTTGTTATGTGCCAAATACTAAGCTTTAGAACCTGGCCTATGGCTTTTTATTCATCTTCCCTTTCACTGACTGTTTGATAAACCAAGCAGACAACAATGTAGGAAATGTATATTTAATCATTCTTGTGAATGGTCAGAGCTCTAAAATCAAGTTTTTTAATAACGAGATGTAATACATTCATGGTGGGTCCAAAGCAGGGCTTTGAACCAGTTCATTCAGGTTTGAACTCCTACTGAGAATTTGCATTTCTAACAAGTTCCCTGCTGAGAATTTGCATTTCCACTCCAGATATACTGAGTCAGAATCTACATTGTAACAAGATCCTCAAGTGGTTCTTATGTATAACTTCCTGAGAACTTGTTAGAAATACAAATTTTTAATGAACCGGTTTGAATCCTGGTCCAAAGTGCCAGGGAGGCAGTTGTCAACATGAGAAAACTGTGGGAAGGTGACTGAGAAAAAATATTCTTTTTTTTTTTTAATTGTGCTTTAGATGAAGATTTACAGAACAAATTAGTTTCTCATTAAAAATTAATACACATATCGTTTTGTGGCATTGGTTGCCAACCTCGCAATGTGTCAATACTCTCCCCTTCTCAACTTTGGGTTCCCCATTTCCGTTTATCCAGCTTTCTTGTCCCCTCCTCCCTTCTTGTCCTTGCCCCTGGGCTAAAAACATTCTTTTCTATCAAAGCTTCATCCCTCAGAGCCTTATTTTAAAGGGTCACTGCCCCTGGTTTCAGAAGTCTGAGTTTCAGGGAAGATACATCTTTGTTGCCTTAATTTGAATTTTGACCAGGCAGGTTCCTGAGACCTAAAGTCAAAATCAGGAAACAAGATAGAATATGTGCAGCTTTCTCACAAAACCTGGTTTATAGGATAGAATGAAGGGAAAGGAACCTAGTTCAACCAGCTGAAGATAATCCCATCGGGAATTTTCCACAAGCATTTTCAACACTGTTTGCTGCAAGACATTATCCTGGTTGCCCAACGTCAGAGTTCTGGCTCTCTGTGTTGATGTAGCACCAGAGAGATGGAGGCTAATGCCTATTTTAAGAAAGCAAACAGATTTCTTTGTGCTTGGTAATTATGCCCTCTATCTGCTCTAAATCGGGATTTCTTAACCTTGACATGATTGATATTGTGGTCTGGATAATTCTTTGTCATGGAGGGATGTCCTGTGCATTATAGGATGTTGAGCAGTATCCCTGGGCTTTATCCACCAAATGCCAGTGGCACCCATCCCCCCAGCTGTGACAGCTAAAATTGTCTCCAGACATTGCCAAATGTCCTCAGGGGGCCAAATAACCCCCAGTTGAGTCCCATTGCTCTAGAGGTTGTTGAAAGCTGAGGTCATAGCTGTCCATGCAAGATAAACAACAACAACAAAACCAAAACCTGTTGCCATCGAGCTGATTCTGACTCAAAGCGACCCTATGGACAGAGTAGAGCTGCCCCATAGAGTTTCCAAGGAGCACTGGTGGATTTGAACTGCCAACTTTTGGTTAGCAGATGTAGCTCTTAGCTACTGCGCCACCAGGGTTTCTCCATGCAGCAAAGAAAGTAGAAATCCCTGAAACCTTGTGGTGATATAATGCTGTAGTCAGCAAAGGTGAGAGAGACCCCTCTCTGGACCATTCAGGGATGAACATCACCTGAGATACAAAATTGCATTTGTTTTAAAAAGAAGATGCTTAGATTATTTAGAAGTCAGCATCACCCAATTACTACTACTTTTTTTTTTTTTTTAATGGTAAAATTATGATCATTCTTCACATTTCTTTGGCATTGGTCAAATGGAAGGAGAAGCCAGTGCACTTTTGGAAGCATCATCATAAAAAGTGAATCATCTGACCCATCACTAAAATATAGCCACCTCTGTGTTGTGAAGTAGCAGCTGACTAGTAGTGGTTTAATTTGTGGAATATAAAGCATGACTATATTGCCATAGACACTTTCTAGGAACTTTCTCAAAGCAACAGTGCAACACATATAACTAAGGGCTCAGAGAAAAGGAAGATGCAGTATCCCATCCTCTCATTCCCCAGGGCTTGATGGGTGAGGGGAGGCCCCTGAAATATGGAGATGCATTTGTTTCCACATTCATTTTACACAGAAGTCTTAATGCATTTCTCTAGCTCAGATGAATTATTTCCCCAAATTTTAACATATGTCTTTGAAGATAAATTTATCTTGTTCATATTAGAGTC
The DNA here is from genome assembly GCF_030014295.1 of Loxodonta africana. Taxonomy (NCBI): domain Eukaryota; kingdom Metazoa; phylum Chordata; class Mammalia; order Proboscidea; family Elephantidae; genus Loxodonta; species Loxodonta africana. The sequence continues at coordinate 158,107,767 of NC_087344.1, read as the reverse complement.
TTCTGTGAGTTGCTTTTGGCTTCTTGATCTAGTTTGTTTACTCCAGACTGCTAGACATGAATTCATTTCTCCCCAGAAAGCCAAACAAGGTCATATCTTATGATAAAATAATTCTGAAGATTTCTGGACTCCTGAAAAATAATAGCAATAAGATAACATGATATCCATTCAGCAAACATTTATTGAGAACTGAGTCTCCCTGCCACTGCATATGTGTACCTCTTGTTCAGAAATGGGGCTTATTTTTCTGTATTTTGATCTTGTTCTATCGAGGCCACATGATCCCATGGGTTGCTAGAGAAAGGAGATGCTAGTGACAGTCTCATCCTAGAGGCAGTCTCAGGGAAAAGATAGGTCCTTAGAGAACAAACAGGAATGAAGAGATGAATTCTGGGCAGGCATGAGAAGAAACACTTATCAACGCCCCACTCTCTGGAGTCTGGAAGTGCAGAGGTTTAGATGGGTTTGAGGTTGCTCCTGGGTAGAAGCAGAAATATGGCTTCTGCCTCAGTTTCCAACTAGGGAGCGTGTGTGACCTAAACTGTCATGATCAGCTATGAGGTATGTCTCAACGAATGAGCTCTTTGTTTACTTTCCAAAATCGATTTGATTTAAGGTTACCCGTATATGATTTCTAGGGAGAAGGAAGTGGAGCTGCAGCCAACTTGGTAACAGTATCTAACCTTTGGTGACCGTGTATAACCGTATGTATGCTAAACGTGACCGTCATCTGTTACATGCATATCAGGGCTTTAAAAAAAATAAAGACTCCGAATTACTGCCCTAGAGGGGTACGAAATAAAGATGGGTAAGCTATACTTCTGGAAGCTATACTTTATAGGTCATATTATCTAATTGCAAGTTATTAAAAACCCATTTACAGTATCAAGGGGAATTAAGGAAAGAAGAAGGAGTCTCTTCTTCTACCAGTAATATCCTTAGGGGACAGTTTCTTCAGGGAAACTGAGGATTGACAACCTCAGAGAATTGACAGTGATAGAAACTGGCAGGTTCCCTTACAAAGAACCTACTTTGTACCATAGTAAGCATTTGGAGAACAGGAGAAAGAATGAAAAGAAGCAAATGAACAGCTCTTTGCCTGCCCTTAATAATCTAGGCAGAGAATATATGTGACTTAGAGAGTGCAAGAAATCATAAATTATGTATGTGTAGAAAGGGGATGTGAACCACCAGGAAAGGGTACTATGATCTAGGAAGCACTCCCTTGAATTGGATGAAGAAAGTGGTGGATATGAATTGCTATAAAAAAACAAAAACAAAAAAACCTGTTACTGTCAAGTCAATTCCAACTCATAGTGACCCTATAAGATAGAGTAGAACTGCCCCGTAGGGCTTCCAAGGAGCGGCTGGTGGATTTAAACTGCCAACATTTTGGTTACCAGCCAAGGTCTTAACCACTGAGCAACCAGGGACTGCTATACCCCCCCCCCCAAAAAAAAACTGAAGGTGTTGCCGTTGAGTTGATTCCGACTCACAGTGACCCTACAGGACAGAGTAGAACTGCCCCATAGGGTTTCCAAGGAGCGTCTGTTGGATTTGAACTACCGACCTTTTGGTTAGCAGCCATAGCTCTTAATTACGCCACCAGGGCTTCCAAGGGATTGTTATAAACCAACCAACCAACCTGTGGCCAGATTGCTTATAGAGGAGAGGAAATTTCCAAGCAGAAGCTGTGAGAGATGGAGCAAGGCCAGAAAGTAGTAGGGCGAGAGGTGGGGGAAGGAGAGACACTGCTGGAGGGCCGCGAGCACACAGCTGAGAACTCTTTGGTATAATAGTGCCCAGACAGCCGCTTTAGGTTTCAGCAAAGGAATGCTGCGATGAAAATAGTGTTTGAATAATTTTATTCTGGAGCCTTGTTTCCTATCAACTGCAACAGGGAGAAGAAGGGGCCCAAGGACAAGTTTCTAGAGTGGTCTGGGTGTGAGACAATGAAGGCTGGATTAGGATCCATCTGGGCAAGGACACAGGGCAAAATGCTATAGGGCTTGGTAGTAAACTGACATGAAGGACAGAGGGGAGACAAAACTAGCTCTGAGGTTGTGAGCCTGGAGGCTTGGTGGTGATAGCATTGAGTCATGTGGGAGGTGTTGACTGGAACTTCATGAGCTCAGTTTTACATAAATTCTCCACGCTGAAGAATTTGCAGGAGGAAATGTCTTACAAGTAATTGGATCCAGAGGACCAAAGTGAAAATGAGAAGTCTCAGCAGGAGGTTTAGTGTGTGAGTCATTTGCCAAATTTCCCGTCAACAGGGGCCTTGTTAGGGTGGGTCACTTATGTGAGTGATTATGTGCCTGTCACAAGGCTTCCTAAATTAACAGTGAAATCCAGAGCGACTAGTCAGGGCCACACATCTCTTTCGCTTAAGATATTTTTTGCTTTCATTGACGACTCCGTAAATGAAAAGGTGTTTGAATTTACACAAATATCTGAATTGTATACAGTTGTTTTTCTTGTAAATCTATCAGTGAGACCTGTGCTCTTCCTTAAGCTAACAATTACCCACTACAGTCTCAGCAGAAATATAGTGTCCAATGTCCTGGCATTGTTAAATGTTTCTCTCTGAGGCTGATGCTGGAGGCTAGTTGACTCTTGTTGGCAACACAAGCACATACAGAATCTGCCTCTCACACCATTTGTGATTCATCTCACCTATGGTCCCAATGACTTGGCATGTTTCTTTGTGGCCAAGGCACATTATTTTAGCATCAGGTAAGGGGAAAGAGGCAGGAGTACCCAGCTGATGGCACAGAGAGAGGAGACACATAGGGAAGCCTTTGAGTTCAGCAGCTGTAAGTGACTCCGCCTTTTGATCTCAGAGTCTGCAAAGGGAGAGAGAAAAGGTTCAGAGTCATAGAGGAGAAGCTGGATGTCTTCTTCACATGGCTGTTAGCAAAGACAAAGTACCTGAAAAACAGAACAAGTTGTTCCTAATACAGACAATTTTGTACCCCATTCATCCTTTTACTGTAACTGGTTTAAAAGCAGAGCTTTCTCTTTCTTCAAAGCAAGTTCCACTCTGTGGTCCAGCCCAGTGAGCATTCAGCCAAATGAAAAATTATACCAATAAAGGGATTATTACTAGCCCAGTATTATTGGCTACCAAATAAAGAATAGGTTAAACAAACAGCCCTGGGCTGTCTTTGGGTTTGGATACATTTTTCCCCTAGGCAGTGACCTTTACAGGTTCTGTCACTAACTTTTATTACCTCACTACAAAGTGATGAGAAAGTATTGTTCTCATTTTGTATAGAAAGGTAGAAGGGAGGAAATGAAATTATTCTTCTTTTGTTCTATTTTCTTCCTAGAAAATCTCATTTAGCTCATTTCAGCTCTGATACTAACGATGACTTTAGGCAAGTTACTCAGTCTATATGTGCCTCAGTTTTTTAACCTATAAAAAAGGAAATAGTACGTATATAATAATAATAATAGCCTCCTTCATGGGGTTCTTATGAAGATTAATGACTTAATACCTGTAAAGCACTTAGAACAGTGCCTGGCACATGGTGAGTGAGTACTCGGTAAGTATTAGCTATAAAAGCAACAATAACGGTAACCACACTCTAGCCTATAAGCAGTCCTTCCATTCTGATCATTTCCAAATCCATTTCTTTAGCTTGAACTTTATTCTGAGTTCCACATCTGGATTTGTAGTTGCTACTAGTTATCTCATTTAAAGACATAACTAATATTTTTGATACCTACTGATGGGATTCAAATGAGTCCAGTAAGATCCCTTTTCCCCAGCTGAGTTCTGACTCAAGTAAGGAATAAGACAAAAGAGTAAGCCAAGGGGAAGGCCAAAGTATCACCTTTAATACTACAAATCTGATAATAAAGGATGAGGCTTTGTATGCAGGCAAGTGGGCTGCAGCAGGTGTAGTCATACTCAGCACCAGACTGGGGCAGCTTCTTCCTGCAAAGGCAGATTCTTGGAGGGCCAGAGCAGAATGTATACTTCCTGGGGGCAGCTACAGAGAAAGGGAAAAAAAGGAGCCAAACTACATATGTACAGCTTCTCCTAATAAGCTCACCAACCATGTAAATTAATTTCTTCTCCTCTGGGGAGGAGTGAAAAATAGGGGAGAGAGAGGGTAGAAGGGTTACACAGGTGAGACTCCCATTCCACAGAAGGAAATATGTGGGGTAGGAATGAAGCATCCTCCCAACACCTATCACATGCTGGGAAATGTGTTAAGCATTGGACATCCCCACGTTTGTATACCGTGGGTACTTCAAACTCAGTATCTCTAAAACCTTCATCTTCTATCCAAATATGCTGCTTGCTTCTGTTTTCATTTTTGTTGGTAGCATTACTAACCTCTTAAGTATTCTTGGTATAAATATCAGGCCGTTTTTTGACTTGTTCTTTCTCTTGTCCCTCACATTCATATCAATAAGACCTTAGATTATTTTCTTTAAGTAACTTTGGGCCTGTCCCAGTTAAGGCCCTTATATTTCTCCCCAGGAATTACCATAGGCTCCTGATATCATGCTTTCTTTTCTATCAACACCATTCTTCTCCTTCAAAACCCAGCTTGAAATCTGCCTCATCTACTAACCCACTATAATCATAATTAACAACTCTTTCCCCTAGATACCAAGTATACACTGTGACAAACTTGTTTTATGGCACTTGTGCTGTTTATCTCAGTATCTCACAGAGCTTAAAAGAGTGCTTTCTATATATTTGGCATATAATATGTGATCGTTGAATGAATGACCTAAATTAGCAGTATAGTTAGAGAACACAGTATATAATTCCCATAGCCTCATTCAACTGTTTAAAAACATATATGGAGTACCTACTTTGTGCATGACAAGAAGGAATTCTATTGTTTTCTTGATTTTGATCTATGCCGACCTACCAAAAGTTGCATTTAGTCTTAGTACTGACACTTGGAACATTTGATCTGATATATCAAATAATCAGGTATGGAAAAAAGGATCTGCTCACTGAATAAAAGGTGTGTATCCTACCTACAGCTTGTTCAGTTATTGCCCTTTCTATTAGAAAGATTGATTATGCAGTTTGGAGCTTTTTACTGAGATTTTAACTGAGATACTCTTGTCAACACCTATTGTTTCAAATGACCAATGCTTTGCTTCCTCCTCTCCTGGGAAATACCCTTTCTCTCATTAGATACTATCTCACTGGTTCAGGTGTGGACAGCTGACCCAAGTTAAGCCTGTCACAGCCCTTACTGGGAATGTAGAACGGAACTGAAGAATTGAAATTCAGTCTGGTTACTCTCTTGAGTGAAAATGATTTTTAAAACTATGAGCTCTTGGCAACCATATTCTTCCATATAGACTATGAAGCACAGAAAGCCAGTCAAGCAAGAGAGAATAAATTAGAAATGAGGAACAAAGAATCCCAATAGAATTTCAGTTCTTGGTTCTAGCTGTTACTGAGTCCAGATATTCTGGATACTTTCTGTTCTTGACTCTATGAGACATTACAGTACTTTTTAATAAATTACCCTTTTTTTTTTTTTTTAAGTAAAATATTTTTTTTTTTTTAATTTTTATTAAGCTTCAAGTGAACATTTACCATTCCAATCAGTCTGTCACATGTAGGTTTACATACATCTTACTCCCTTCTCCCACTTGCTCTCCCCCTATTGAGTCAGCCCTTACAGTCTCTCGTTTCGTGCCAATTTTACCTTCTTCCCTCTCTCTCTATCTTCCCATCCCCCCTCCAGTCAAGAGTTGCCAACACACTCTCCTGTGTCCACCTGATTTAATTAGCTCACTCTTCATCAGTATCTCTCTCCCCCCCACTGACCAGTCCTTTTCATGCCTGATGATTTGTCTTCGGGGATGGTTCCTGTCCTGTGCCATCAGAAGTTCTGGGGAGCATTGTCTCTGGGATTCCTCTAGTCGCAATCATACCATTAGGTGTGGTCTTTTAATGAGAATTTGGGGTCTGCATCCCATTGGTCTCCTGCTCCCTCAGGAGTTGTCTGTTGTGTTCCCTGACAGGGCAGACATCGATTGTGGCCGGGCACCAACTAGTTCTTCTGGTCTCAGGATATTGTAGGTCTCTGGTTCAAGTGGCCCTTTCTGTCTCTTGGGTTCTTAGTTGTCGTGTGACCTTGGTGTTCTTCCTTTGCCTTTGCTCCCGGTGGGTTGAGACCAATTAATGTATTTTAGATGGCTGCTTGTTGGCATTTAGGACCCCAGGTGCCACAATTCAAAGTGGGATGCAGAGTGTTTTCATAATAGAATTGTTTTGCCCATTGATTTAATAAATTACCCTTTTAGCTTTGACTTATTTGAGTTGGTTTTCTGTTATGGGCAACTAAGAGAGTCCTAGAATGGGAATTCCAGAACACTTATTTGCGCTCATGAGGAAACTTTACATAGATCATGAGGCGGTTGTTCGGACAGAACAAGGGGATACTGATTGGTTTAAAGTCAGGGAAGGTGTGCGTCAGGGTTGTATTCTTTCACCATACCTATTCAATCTGTATGCTGAGCAAATAATACGAGAAGCTCAACTGTATGAAGAAGAATGGGGCATCAGGACTGGAGGAAGATTCATTAACAACCTGCGTTATGCAGATGACACAACCTTGCTTGCCGAAAGAGAAGAGGGCTTGAAGCACTTACTAATGAAGATCAAAGACCACAGCCTTCAGTATGGATTACACCTCAACATAAAGAAAACGAAAATCCTCACAACTGGACCAATGAGCAACATCATGATAAATGGAGAAAAGATTGAAGTTGTCAAGGATTTCATTTCACTTGGATCCACAATCAACAGTCATGGAAGCAGCAGTCAAGAAATCAAAAGATACATTGCATTGGGTAAATTTGCTGCAAAGGACCTCTTCACAGTGTTGAAGAGCAAAGATGTCACCTTGAAGACTAAGGTGTGCCTGACCCAAGCCATGGTATTTTCAATCGCATCATATGCATGTGAAAGCTGGACAGTGAAGAAAGAAGACTGAAGAAGAGTTGATGCCTTTGAATTGTGGTGTTGGTGAAGAATATTGAATATAACATGGACTGCCAAAAGAACAAACAAATCTGTCTTAGAAAAAGTACAGCCAGGATGCTTCTTAGAGGCAAGGATGGCGAGACTGTGTCTTACATACTTTGGACATGTTGTCAGGAGGGATCAGTCCCTGGAGAAGGTCATCGTGCTTGGCAGAGTACAGGGTCAGCAGAAAAGAGGAAGACCCTTAAAGAGGTGGATCGACACAGTGGCTGCAACAATGAGCTCAAGCAAAAGAACGATTTTAAGGATGGCTCAGGACTGGGCAGTGTTTCATTCTGTTGTGCATAAGGTCGCTATGAGTCAAAACTGACTCGACGGCACCTAGCAACAAGAGAGTCCTAACCAGTATAATCACCAATTTGTTCCTCAAGTTCGTGAAAGAGTTCTCTCTCTTTCATATATATGAAATTTTAAATAAAAGTATATATAATCATCTAAGAATATAACTTATGCAGCTAAATTCAGCAAACATTTATAGGGCATCAACAATGTGCAAGGTTTCTGCCTGGCACTAGGCTTGATATATAGACAGACATTCTGACATACTCCTTCCATTGCTGTTTGAATTCAACTCAGCTTCAGGAGGATGGTCTTAAAGTCATAATTCAGTTCATGAAATTTCTTGGCACTAACTCAATGCCAGGCTTTGTATGTACTAAAGCATTGCAGGAAGACCAGGTTGCTGGGCCTCTTGGTCTTTGTCTTCTCAGCCTGGGAGGCCAGTTCAACCTAGAGCTTTCTGACAAATCCTGCTCATGCATCAGCCTCATAAGGACTTACTCATACTCCAAGACTTCCAGTCTTTAGATTCAAAATCTTCTCAAAGGCGGGCTAGAACCAAACCAGTTTTGGGGGCCATAGGATGTAGACCACGAGCTGAATATATAAAAAATGTCAAATAATCAACACTTTCTCACTGCTGTGCCAACACAGTTCTTCCTAAGTCAGATAGGGCCTCAGAATCCTAAACACTACCCTCTAGATAACCACTCTCAATCAATGAGTAGGCATACAAGATGAGCCCTAGTTGCTATCTTTGATCTAAATGCCAAAAATATTATTTTATGTTTGGTTTCCTCTTGTAATGCAGTCCCACCTGGAACTGTGATCAGGGTCTCAGTGAAAAGGATTCTAGAGATTTTTGTACCCTGGTACATAATATATCTGTGAAAGAAATTAGATTTTGATTTAGATTTGATTCTCTCCCCCAGTAAATCTACAGAATAAGTGTGGAGGAACCCACCTGTCACTTTGATATCCCCTGTGGCTTTGGCAATGTCATTCTCAATCATACAGGAATATGTGTTGTTGATGGTGACATTATAGAGCACGGACACCACCTTCATGGTCACATTCTCAGAGTTCAGCTCAAAGGTGGTATTGGAGACTTCTAAGAAGTTGGCTCCCTGGTCAACTTGGGATGCCCAGACCACCGTGGGCTGCGGGAACCATCTGGGAGCCTCACACCGCAAGCTCTCTGAACTGGCATTATAGTCCACATTCACCTCTGGGATGCTAAAGGCTGCAGGGTCAAAACGGAAAGATGTCAAGTTCAGACAGATAAGACAATATAGCCTTTAAAGTGTTAGATCTTGAAAACAAAAACAGTTATTTTCACCACTGAGGTGACTCAGTACTTCCCCAGGGGACTGGCTCTGTGTGATCCATTGTGTTGTGAACGCAAATAATGATTTGCTCATAGTATTGCCATACATCACCACCCTTTGGCCAAGAGCACACACTCAAGTACCTAAGTTCTAGGTATATTATTGTTACAGTAGATAATTTTCTAATATAAAAGAAGCTCTGGTAACGCAACAAAGTTTATCACTGAGGGAAATTGGGCATTTTCCCAGAGACTTGTGAAACCTCCTGAATTTTATGTAATTTTCTGCCAGAAGGATAAAGTTAGAGTGGGGAGGGAGAAGGAGAAGAACAAACAGCATTCAGTTGTCACCCACAGACATTCCCACACTGGCCTTGTCGTCACAGGGTTTTGGAGTTTTCTGGGGTGGAGACTGCCCAGCCCTGGCATCCAAAAATAGAAGCATTTGTTTTCTTCCACTAATTCTCACGGGGAAGGTAACCACATTTTGAAATTAAGACTAGCTTTCTCCTATGTCTAGGTAGAGAGAGACTTGTGGACTTTCAACTGTAAAATGCTTATTATGCCACAATGACAATTTATTAATTTATTTAGCATTTTCTTTTGCCCAGGACTGTGCTTAGGCCGTGTAAATGGTGAAAGAAAAGCCCTTGGCTTGGCCTTAATGAGCCTGAAGTCTAGCAGAAGAGGCAAGACTCATGCTTGGAGCAGGTAGAGAACAAGCTCCTGGGGGATGATATGGAAAATTAAGTATACATGACAATGAACTACCACTTCGGGAGGGTGCATTCTATGCCAGGTACTGGGTACTACTCCCAGACATTATTTTATTTGATCCGCACAACAGTCCTAGGGACATCTATTATCATCCTCATTTTTAAAAATAAACTTTTTATTTTGGAATAAATTTAGATTTACAGAAAAGTTGTAAAGACGATAAATACAAAGAGTTTCTCTATACCCCTCAATCAGCTTCCGCTAATGTTTAACCCCTTAAATAACCATGGTGCATTTGACAAAACTGAGAAACCATAATTGGTTCTTTACTATTACTAAACTCCAGATTTTATTTGGATTTTACTAGTTTTTCCACTAATGTCCTTTTTCTTTTTCAGGGCACCATCCAGGATACCACATTACATTTAGTTGTCATTTCTCCTTAGGCTCTTCTGCTCTGTGATACTTTCTCAGTCTTTGTGTATTTTTCATGACCTTGACAATTTTGAAAGGATTGGTCAGGACATTTTGTACACTGTTCCTCAATTTGCATTTGTCTGATGTTTTTCTTATGATTCAAGTGGGGTTAGGGTTTGGGGAGGAAGACAACAGGGGTGAAGAGCCCTTCCGATCACATCATATCAGAGGGTTCCTGCTGTCAACATGACGTAACACTGGTGACGTTAACCGTAATCACCTGGCCGGGATAGTGTGTGCCAAGTTTCTTTCTTTACTAAGCCTAGCTTACTCTCAGACAGTGGACAGATGGATACTGAGCTCTACCTCCTGGAATAGAAGTTACCTACATAAATTATTTGGAATTCTTCTGTAAGGAAGATTTGTCTCTCCTTCCACGTTTATTTATATCAGTATCAATTCATGTATATTAACTTTATACTTTGAGTTATAATTCAATATTATGTTACTTTGATGCTCAAATTGTTCCAGCTTTGCCATTGGAAGCTCTTTCAGTTGACACCTGTGTGCCTTTGACATGACCCCATTAATTCGTTAGCTGCCATCGAGTCAGCCCCTGACTCGATGGCAAACCCATGCACGATATAGAATGAAATGCTGCCTGGTCCTGCACCATCCCATGGTTGGTTATGGATTGGACCATTGTGATCCATAAAGTTTTCATTGGCTGATTTTCAGAAGTAGATTACTAGGCCTTTATTCCTAGTCTGTCTTAGTCTGGAAGCTCTACTGAAACCTGTTCAACATCATAGCAACATGCAAGCCTCCACTGACAGGTAGAGAGAGGTTGGCTTGCCCAAGCCACTGTACTTTCCCAGGACTGACTCTGGATCTGTGCTTCTAACCATTACACTACACATATTATGAGGAGCCAAGAAAGACCAGCTTACTCTAGCAGGGCTCAGGGTACTTTCTGCCTATCCTTCAAGACTCCTCCATAATGTTATTTACGGGAGCTTTCTTATCCCTTCCCTCTCTATGCATTTGGATGTGATCTTTCTTTTGCTCTGAATACTCAAATTACTCTGTTTATATTTCTCTCAAGGCTTTTGTAACATTTTACCCATTATTATAGGTATTTACATACTTTTCTTATCCCTATTTGATCTTCAACCCTATAAGCTCTATAATATAAGCTCTGCGAGGGGAGGAACAATCATCTTTGTTTTTTTAATCATCATTGTATTTCTCACAGTATCTATCTGAATCCTTTGTATATAAATTCAGAAAACATATGTTAAATTGGGTTGGTAAGGAAGAGCAGATTTCCTTGGGGGAAGATTAATGAGTTTATAGGACAATATTGTTTTGGCTGGTTCCTTTTGAGCTTCTATTTGAGTGGGTTCCACTGTCATTAGTCCCTGGAGGTACTGATTTAGACTTGGGCTAGGGCCTACTTAGCATAGCAAAGTCCTAAGCCAAATTATGGGCTTCTCTCATTAGCAATATCAGGGGCTAATATAAAGGAGACTACCTTTGTTTTGACAAAATATTTCAGGGAATATACCTGGAAAGTCAGAAGAGGCTAGAGTCCAGAACAAAAGATTTTAAGACCTAATATTATTGTTTGTTGTTAGTTGCTGTCAAGTAGACTCTGACTTATGGTGACACCATGTGTGCAGAGTAGAAGTGTTCCATAGGATTTTCAAGGCTGTGACCTTTCAGAGGCCCGTCTTCTGAGATGCCTCTGGGTGGGTTTGAACCACCAACTTTATGGCTGGTAATCAAGTGCTTAACTGTTTATGCCACCTGGGGACTCTTCCTAAAATTATAATGGGCTTCTTTGGGGACTAGTAGGATTTTGGACGTAGAATGTCAAGGATGGCTGCTATCACAATTGGGAGGGTCTTTATCTGATACATGAATGTAACCCAGTATTTCATCAGCAATTCCTACTCTTTAGCCTCAAATATCTATTGGTGCTTTTTTTTTCTTTCTCCAATAGTAACTCACCTCCAGTTTTATAATCCAAGTAAGCATTCCCCTTGCCCTTAGAAGTGATAATATAACATTTGTAGGTGCCAGCATCTGCGAGTTGCACATTTTTCAGCCTCAGAGAAGCATTGCCAACTATCACTTGATCGGTAAACACTGCTGTCCGGCCCCTGAACATTTCATCCTGGTCCGAAAGGTCATCTTTGCCTTCTTTGAACTCATGCACCAAGCCCATAACACCTTCCTTCAGCCACCGTATCACAATATCTGAAAGCTTGATGTCAGGTTCAAAAGTGCAGCTCAGGATTCCATCCTCCCCGATGTTCCCAGCTGAGGTAAGAGTAGTGACTGTGATGGAGTGTCTCCCTGCAATTCAGGAAATAAGGTTCAGTGCCATGGGAAGTCTTGGAACTTTTACAGCCAAACCCTTCATTAATAAAAGTCAAACAGAGACTTCTGTAATAAGTTAGAAATTTAGAAGACAAGGAGAGGGATTAAAAAAAAAAATTAAGAGCTAAGAAGAACAGAAAGAGCACAAAGACAATAATTTTAATATCTACAACATATCTGACATATACAATATCTTTTGTGAGACCAAGCAACCCAAACCTTGAGACATAGCAAGAAGAGAAACACATAGGACTGAGGTTGAAGACAAAAGTTCAAGTACTTAGCTTTGTCACTTAAGAGCTGTGTGACCTTGAATAAGCCAGGTAACCTCCCTGAATCTCATCAAAATAGAGGTAATAGTATCTGTCTTACCTGCCTTAAGGAGTTCTTATGAGGATCAAATCAAATGGGTATGCATTTGATTTGCAAACTGTAATTACACACATGAGGTATTGTTATTTTTAGTTAACCAGACGTGGTACAAAAGTGAAACTTCGTGTTAACTAAATGTGGTTAGTAATTTGAAGTGCTATTTTAAAGTGATGTTACTTATATTGCCACTGAATGATGAAAAAGTTAAGGCATAGAGATCAGTGCTAGCCATGGCATAATGAGGAATGGTACTTAATGCAATTGATTTTTGACCTAAGATAAAAACCACTGCCTCCTCTCCAAACATACCACCAGTAGAATTATTAATTATGGTACCAGCTTTATCCGATTGCCCTACCCACAGCCCACCATTCAAGGAAGGAGTGATCAGCTGTTTTTTCTGCAGAGGAGGCTGCTGACTGTGGACACCTATGTGTTGTTGGGTGCCATCAAGTCGATTTTTGGCTTATAGTGTCATGGGTTGAATTGTGTCCCCCCAAAATATGTGTTAACTTGGTTAGGCCAGGATTCCCAGTATTCTGTGGTTATCCTCTGTTTTGTGATTGTAATTTTTTGTTAAAGAGGATTAGGGTGGGATTGTAACAGTCTTACCCAGGTCACATCTCTGATCCAATGTAAAGAGAGTTTCCCTGGGGTGTGGCCTGCACTACCTTTTATCTCTCAAGAGATAAAAAGGAAATGGAATTGAGCAGAGGGGGGGACCTCATACCACAAAGAGAAAATAAATTTCTCTTTGTTAAAGCCATCCACGTGTGGTATTTCTGTTATAGCAGCACTAGATGACTAAGACGTGTAGCAACCCATGTCACAGAGTAGAACTGGCCCATGGAATTTTCTTGGCTGTAATCTTTACGGAAACAGATTGCCAAGTCTTTCTCTTGCAGAGTGGCTGCATGGGTTTGAACTGCCAACCTTTCCATTAGCAGCAGCCTAGTGCTTAACTGTTGTGCCACCAGAGCTCCTTGAGGATGGCTATGGGGTAATTTATTTAACTGAATCTTCTTGAGAGGGTCCCTCTGTGGTTTAGATGTGAAACTAAGGAGAGGGTGGGCCTTAGAGCCTAAGAGGAGAGTGGAGCAGGCGTAAAGAAGTACTGGGGAGAGACTATGACAGAGAAAGAGGGAGTCCTTCATCCCCAGAACTGTCTTGAATCCTGAGGGTGTTCAGGTCTAGTTCCTGTCCCAATCTCTACATTTTCTTTCAACAAACATTGTATATTAAAATGGCCTTTACAAGCCTCTCTTCCTTACAGCCAAAGAGCCCAGTATGATGGATCTTGAGCACTTCTTAACTAGACTTTTCAACTTCTTCATTGGTATCCCTGCTTCTCATCTTTGGCTCCATCTAATCCATTTTGGAAACCCTGGTGGCACAGCGGTTAAGAGCTACAGCTGCTAACCAAAAAGCCGGCAGTTCAAATCTACCAGGTGCTCCTTGGAAACTCTATGGGGCAGTTCTACTCTGTCCTATAGAGTTGCTCTGAATGGGAATAGACTGAACAGTAACTTTTTTTTTTTTTAATCCATTTTACATGCATTAATCTTACAGGTAGATTTAAAGTACAATGTAAATATGTCTTTTTATAATCACAAGTCTTCCAAGAGCCGTGGAATAAAGTTCATACTTCTCAGCATGGCCTTCAAAGGTGAATACTGCATGGCACATAGTAAATGCTCAATAGATATTAGCTCATATTGCTACCTTTCCAGTCTCATATCCTACTACATCCTTTCATAGTCCATATTGTCTATTTATATAAAATGATTTGTTGATTTTCTGCTTTTGGTAAAGAAATACATAAGCAAAGCATATTTGTTCTCTTTCAGGTGAAGGGGAAAACATTATGAACATAGATACATCTTTGGCATCTCTCCTCTTTCACCCTATTGGGGGAGCCAATTAGGCAAAAAAAGGGTAATGGATGAAGGACAGACTGGAGAGTCTAAGCTAGATGGAAAGAATAGAGAAGAAAAATTATACCTAGAAAGAGGCAGAGGAGGCAAAAACATGTGCATAGGCTGTGTTAGGAAGATGTTTTAAAGGCTTTAGAGCATGAGAGAAGAAAGACTTTGGGAGTAGTTGCCATGCATGGCCATTCATGTGGGAGATTCAGGAGAGAAATGAAGAAAAAGGATGGAATGAAAATTTGCTGTGCATTATGAATGCAACACACGCCCATGCCTGCCTTGGCGTTTTCTTGAAAACCACTTTAAAGATGACTTTTTAATTTTTTTTACTTGACAGACTGATATCCAAGGCATCCCAGGCTAGCACAGGCCATACAGTTAAACTCTGCATCTTAACCCTGACCTACAACTTAGGGTTCCCTCTTCTCCTTTATCACCAGTTATCCAAATTCTCCTTCCATTCAAGTCTGTTCAGATGCTTGCCCTTCCATGAAACCTTTTTTGGATCAAAATCTGCAGATTCTTTCCCTATTATCCCTTAACTTTTCTTTGCCTTTATTATAACAGCTGTCCCTGTCTGCCTTGTCTCTAGTCTATTTCTGGCACTAATTTGTAAGCTTTTCAAGGGCATAAGCTGTCTTAATCATATCTGTAATTCCTATAGTGCCTAGTCCTCTATTTCTATAGAGAAAGTTTAATTATTATTATTTGTTGAGTGAATGGTTAAATGAATGCAGGGAAATAAGTACAAGGCAAGGCACTGTTTGAAATAATGGTTCTATCCAGAATGATTGTAGGAGTAAGAAACATTTGAAAGGATTACCACATCTAAAATTTTGGAGAAATTTGAACCAGTAAAAGAGAGGGCAATAAAAATACCCAGGGATTCTCAATAAAATCAGGGAGCAAATGTAACTATGTTAGAGGAAGGGTAAATTTGATAGTCGTTTATAAAGTGCCATTAAAGTTGAATTGAAAAATTACTTTTTAGAAAAAAATACATGATCAGCACAGTTTATGGAGAGAATGAAATGGTAATGACATATCTTAGTTCAGTAATTGTGCTAGCAAATTAATTTTAATGTGTTGGCCTTGTGCTCACAGGTAGAAAATCAGTTGAAATATCTCCTAAAGAACTTAATGATTAAAACCAGGCAGCTGTGTAGCCACAGGGTCCTGCTGCAGGCTCTAGCCCATTTAAGATTTATTAATGATGTGGCAGATGGAATGAGTATAATGTCGATTAAATTCCTCCCTCATAATATCAAACCAAGTGGAGGAATAAAAGCCAGTGAGAACTTAAAACAACCAGGAGGACCTTGCCATATCTTTGCACCCAGAAAGCACTCAATATATACTTGTTAAGTGAATAAAACAAAGGTTACAAATAATAAAATTTAACTTGAAGGTAACAGCATATACATATGTAATGATCATAAATACTGCTTTTTGCAAAAAGGAACCTATATTCAAACTTGCAAACAAATATTGGCTCAAGGAGCTATGTTCTAGGAAATACAGTCTGACCTGATGGAACTCTTCAGACCTAATGACCACCAAATGCCCATGTGCAGTTTGATGAGCCAAAGGGTAAGAGTTCCCTAAGAGACGGGTTGTTGCTGTTGTTAGGTGTGTCGAGTCAGTTCCTGCGTATAGCGACCCTATATGTACAATAGAATGAAACACTGCCCGGTCCTGCTTCATCCTCACAATTGTTGTTATGCTTGAGCTTACTGAAGAGTTGGGTTAGAGCAGCTGTCTGTTGATACATAATTCTATTGATTCAAAAAGGTGCAGGTTCAAAGGATTTCCTTGACCTCTGGTATGCCATTGTACCCTTTTAAATTTGAAAGACCTAGCCACTTATTGAAAATGAAATTTCCAGCTTATGAGGGCTAATTTTTACCCCAGCTCTGGTCTGTGTGGGGAAAGGGCAGCAGTCAAAGGGGAGCTAGCTGAAATTTGAGCAGCTGGGTTTTCACATGGGGCAAATACTATTCAATTAGGCCCACCTAGGAGCGGGAATAGAAACCTGGTGGCACGATAGGTAAGAGCTGGGCTGCTAACCGAAAGATTGGTAGTTGGAATCCACCAGCTGCTCCTTGGAAACCCTGTAAGGCAGTTCTACTCTGTCCTATAGGGTCACTATGAGTGAAACCAACTGTATGCCACATAACAACAACAGGAGCAGGAATAGCTTAGAGATTGGGGTTATAGGTAACACACGGTAAGGATTCTTACAGAAATTATGATTCTGGGGGTACCCAAAACAACTAGAAAAAACATGCAAAGTGAACTGTCCTTTGAAATGACTCAGTGAGACAAGTTATGTACTTGCCAGTAGCAGAAAGCATATATTAGAAATAAGAAATTAGAAACTCTCAGCAGATGGTCACTCAGTGTCTGCTGATACCCAACTCTCTAGACGAGCATCACAGCGTATGGCTTAAAGATGGAAACACATAGGCTTAAGCCTGTAAAGATGGAGTGTGTGTGCTACTCTTGCCAGAGGAGAGAGCCGGGTTAGGTGAGAATTAGAAAAGATGCTGGGCAAGGCCAGATAAAGGAACAAAGTAGGGAAGCAGCAGAGCGTGGTGTTTGAGAACAAGGCCCAGGTATCAACCTGTCTGGCTGAAGTCCCAGCTCTGCCACTTACTGGATGTGTGTTCTTGGGCAAGTTTTCTAGCCTCTTTATTCAATATTTTTTTTGTGTGTAAAATGGGCATGCCAATATAAGTAGCTCCCTCAGAAAGTCCCTGAAAGGACTGACTGATACAATGCAGGTAAAGTGGTTAATATAGCACCTGGTTTGCTGCATGTTAAGCCTTAAATAAATGTTATTGTCAGAAGTTGTCGTTTCAGTTCTGACTCCTAGTGACCCTATGTACAACAAAACAAAATACTGCCTGGTCCTGTGCCATCCTCACAATCGTTTTTACGCTTGAACTCATTGTTGCAGCCACCTTATCAATCCATCTTGTTGAGGGTCTTCCTCTTTTTCACTGATTCCCCACTTTACCAAGCATGACATTTTTCTCCAGGGACTGATCCTTCCTGAAAACACGTCCAAAGTATGTGAGACGAAGTCTCCCCGTTCTTGCTTCTAAGGAGCATTCTGGCTGTACTTCCAAGACAGATTCGTTCGTTCTTTTGGCAGTCCATGGTATATTCAATATTCTTCACCAACACCATAATTGAAAGGCATCAGCTCTTCTTCCGTCTTCCTTATTCATTGCCAGCTTTCGCATGCATATGAGGCAATTGAAAATGCCATGGCTTGGGTCAAGTGCACCTTAGTCTTCAAAGTGACATCTTTGCTTTTTAACACTTGTGAGAGATCTTTTGCTTTTTAACACGTGAGAGAGAGATTTGCCTAATACAGTGTGTCTTTTGATGTCTTGACTGCTGCTTCCATGAGTGTTGATTGTGGATCCAAGTAAAATGAAATCCTTGACAACCTCAATCTTTTCTCCATTTATCATGATGCTGCTTATTGGTCCAGTTGTGAGTATTTTTGTTTTCTTTATGTTGAGGAAACTCTGGTGGCGTAGTGGTTAAGTGCTATGGCTGCTAACCAAGAGGTTGGCAGTTCAAATCTGCCAGGCGCTCCTTGGAAACTATGGGGCAGTTCTACTCTGTCCTGTAGTGTTGCTATGAGTTGGAATGGACTTGACGGCAGTGGGTTTTATGTTGAGATGTAATCCTTACTGAAAGCTGTTGTCTCTGATTTTTATCAGTGTTTCAAGTCCCCTTCACTTTGAGCAAGCAAGGTTGTGTCATCTGCATAAGGCAGGTTGTTAATGAGTCTTCTAATCCGGATGCAGAATTCATCTTCATGTAGTCCAGCTTCTCAGCTTCTTTGCTCAGCGTGCAGATTGAATAAGTATGGTGAAAGGATACAACCTTGATGCACACCTTTCCTGACTTTAAACCAATCAATATCCCCTTGTTCTGCCTGAATGACTGCCTCTTGATCTATGTACAGGTTCCTCTGTAATTCCCATTCTTTGCAATGTTATCCATAATTTGTTATGATCCACACAGTCGAATGCCTTTGCATAATCAATAAAACACAGGTAAACATCTTTCCGGTATTCTCTGCTTTCAGCCAGGATCCCTCTGACATCAGCTCTGATATCCCTTGTTCCATGTCCTGTTCTGAATTTGGCTTGAATTTCTGGCAGTTCCCTGTCAACGTACTGCTGCAGCCACTTTTGAATGATCTTCAGCAAAATTTTACTTGTGCGTGATATTGATAATATTGCTCAATAATTTCCACGTTAGGTTGGATCACCTTTCTTTGGCGTAGGCATAAATATGGATCTCTTCCAGTTGGTTGGCCAAGAAGCTGTCCTTCAAATTTCTTGGCATAGGTCAGTGAGCACCTCTAGTGATTATCATTATTAAGCAAAATCATCTGGAAAGAGAGTGCAGCTTAGGGACTCAGGAAGTAAGGAAAGGAAAACCAAGCCAAATTCATTGCCGTCAAGTCAATTCCAACTCATAGTGACCCTATAGGACAGAGTAGAACTGCCCCATAGGATTTCCAAGGCTGTAATCTTTATGGAAGCAGACTGCCACGTCTTTTTCCTTCAGAGCTACTGGTGAGTTCTAACCACCGACCTTTTGGTTAGCAGCTGAGCGCTTAACCACTGTGCTAAATGTGTCACTTACACTGGTTCATTTTAAGCCTGATAAAGACATATGGAAGATAAGAATTACTATTAGGCCAATTTTATGAATGAGGACAAAGAGGTTCCATCAAGGTAAGTGACTTGTCTGGTATTTAATTAGTAGAGCTACTATCAAACCCAAGCCTGTTTTGCTGATTTCCAGTGTAAGACTGAGATGTTTAGAGGGACTACCCACTAAAAAGATATCTCTACTTCATTTAAAAATAAAAACAATGAAAAACTGTAAAATAAATATAAGGCCAATAGCTGTTTATTTTTTCAGATGACTATGCTTTTTTTTTTTTTTTTTGAAGTATCAAATTCTTTCTAAATATTTTGTGACAATTCTCCTGTTTTGGGTCTGTCTTTTGAGTCGGAATCGACTCGATGGCAACAGATTTGGGTTTTTTTTTGGTGTTGGCTTATCCAGCTCTGCCAATGACTTGTCCAAAGATGCAGCATTATTGGGAGACAGCGTCCTTTTACTTTCTGCCCTACCCTTCTAACTTCAAAGGAGGCTCACCCTAGTGTGGCCAGAAAATTGTACAGGTGCTGATAAAAGAGCGTATATAAATGCATGAATACTATCAAATTACTATTAATAGCACTGATGGTATCAATATAAATGACAGTGATAGCCATTTATTACATACATGTGCCAGGCACTTTTCATACAGTTTTTCATTTAATTCTCACAACCACCCAGTTACATCCCAAAGGACGTACAGTTAGTATCAGACCTGAGATTGAAATGTCTCTGTCTGATTCCAAAGTTCTTCCACTACACACAGCTGTTCAAAGTCACCCAGTGAGGAAATGATAGCACAGGGACTGGGCTAAGGACAGCCAGGGGCCTCTCCGTGGCATCGCCTTCCTGCTTGAAGGTCCATCTGAGAAGGCTGTCCTATGACCAAGGGCTTGTGGGAGCCCTTCATTGTCTCTTCCAAATGATCCATCTCAAGTGCGTTGTATGTTTTATGGGACCCATATTTAGAGCTTGTAAGGAGTATGATGGTTATGTGGAAGTATGGCTTCAGGAGTGTTATGAAGAAATTGAATTTTTTGTGTGTGTATCTGGGAATATTTTAAAGTCTTTCAAAGCTGCGGTCTCAGGAACAATGCCTAGAAGGCAACCAGAAAACATCTTACTCTGCCATGCCTCTGCAAGCATGTTATCATCTGCACAGGGTGGTGGGTAGGAATGTGGGTTTTGGAAGCAAATTACTAGAGCTTGAAATACAGCCATACCCACTTGCTAGTTGTGTGTGACCTTAGGGGAGTGTCTCATCTGAAAATGTACGTAGCAATACCCCTCCTATGTTGTCGTGAGTAGTAAATCAGATAACGCATATAAAATTATTTAATACAGTGAGGTGCACATGGAAAGGACTCAAAACATGTTATTCATTATTATCATCATCTTAAAATTATTTGCTTAATTTTACTGTTTTGTGTATTAAACCAGGTGACTTTTAATTTTTTAATATAATTTGTTTTGTTGTTGATGTTGAGAATATATACAGCAAAACATATAGCAACCAATTCAACATTTTCTGCATGTGACACTGATTACATTCTTTGAGTTGTGCGATCATTCTCACCCTCCTTTTCTGAGTTGTTCCTCCCACATTAACATAAATTCACTGCCCTGTAAGGTTCCTATCTAATCATTCAAGTTGCTGTTGTCAGTTTTATCCCATATAGATAGTTCTTAAAAGAACATAATGCTCACATAATGCTCAAGGCAGATAACGCTTTACAGTTAAGCCGAACTATTGCTTGATTTTAAGATTTCAGAAGATGTTTTTGGTTTAAGGTTTAAAAATGATCTCAGGGCAACAATTTTGGGGGTTCATGCTTCAACAGTTGGTTCAATAGTTTCAGCCAGCCTCCATGGCTCCCGAAAATCTGAATTCCATGAGAATTTGAAATTCTGTTCTACATTTTGCCATTTTTGATCAGGATTCCTCCATAGAAGCTTTGATCGAGATGTTCAGTAATGGTAGCTGGGTACCATCCTGTTCTGGTCTCATGGCAAAGGAGGCATTGTCTATGGGGGCAATTAGGCACATATTCCATTTATTCCTCCTATTTCTTACTCTCCTTCTTCTGTTACTCTAGGTAAGTAGAGACCAAATGTTGTGCGTTGGATGGGTGCTTGCAAATTTTTAACACCCCAGGTACTATGCAATGAATTAGGAGGTAAAACCAAAGCACTAGATGCATTATTAGTCCAATTAACTGGGATGTCCCATGAAACGATGACCCTAAACCTCCAAACAAACGAGCAAAATCCATTAGGTGTTTGCTTCCACATAAGCAGCCTCAGCAGCTACTCTTTTTTATTGTCGTTGTTGTAAATATATCTTTCACATAACTTTTGCCAGTTCACCTTTTTATAGGTGTGCAACTTAAACTTATTGACAGTACTTACAATACTTGGCTACGCAGCCCTACCCTTAATGAGATTTTTCTATAACCGTAAACTGAAACTCAGTGCTCCATAAGTAATAACCTCCTTTTTACCACCACCCCCCACCCCCGTAACCACTAATAACTTTGGTCTCTATACATTTACCTTTTCTTGTCTTTTTATACTAGTGAGGTCATACAATCTCTGTCCTTTTGTGACTGGCTTATTTTGCTCAGCATAATGTCTTCAGGCTCCATTCATATTGTAGCATGTATCAAGACTTCATTTCTTCTACTGGCTGAGTAGTATTCTATTGTATATATGTATCACATTTTGCTTATTCATTCATCTGTTGATGGCATTTCAGCAGTTTCCACCTTTTGGCTATTGTGAATAGGGCCGTAATGAACATTGGTGTAAAAGTATCTGTTTGAGTCTCTGCTTTGAAGCCTTTTGGGTATACACCAAGGAATGGAATTGCTGGGTTATGTGGTAGTTCAATTTTTAGTTTTTTGAGGAACTGCCACACTGTTTTCTATAGTGGCTGTACCATTTTGCATTCCCACCAGCAAAGGATAAGGGTTCCAATTTCCCCACATCCTCCACAACATTTGTTATTTTCTGTTTTTTTTAATCTTAACCATCCTAGTGGGAGTAAAATGATATCTCTTCATGGTTTTAATTTGCATCTCCCTAATGGCTAATGACATTGAGCATATTTTCATGTTTGGTGACCATTTGAATGTCCTGTTTGGTGAAATGTCTATTCAAGTCCTTTGCCTGTTTGTCTTTTTGTTGTCAAGTTGTCCAAGTTTTATATATATTTTGGTTATTAGATTCTTTTCTTTTTATAATTTTTATTGTGCTTTAAGTGAAAGTTTACAAATCAAGTCAGTCTCTCACACAAAAAATTATATGCACCTTGCTAAAAAAAAAAAAATTACTACATACTCCCAATTACTCTCCCCCTAATGAGACAGCCCACTCTCTCTTTTCATGTCCGTTTCACCAGCTTCTAACCCCCTCTGCCCTCTCATCTCCCCTCCAGGCAGGAGATGCCAAGAAGCTCATTCCTCACCAGCATCCCTCTCTAACCTATTGTCCAGTCCAATCCATGTCTGAAGAGTTGGCTTCGGGAATGGTTCCTGCCTAGGCCAACAGAAGGTCTGGGGGCCATGACCACCAGGGTCCTTCTAGTCTCAGTCAGACCATTAAGTCTGGTCTTTTTATGAGAATTTGGGGTCTGCATCCCACTGCTCTCCTGCTCCCTCAGGGGTTCTCTGTTGTGTTCCCTGTCAGGGCAGTCATCGGTTGTAGCCTGGCACCATCTAGTTCTTCTGGTCTCAGGACGATGTAGTCTCTGGTTCATGTCGCCCTTTCTGTCTCTTGGCTACCTTGTGTCCTTGGTGTTCTTCATTCTCCTTTGATCCAGGTGGGTTGAGACCAATTGATGCATCTTAGATGGCTGCTTGCTAACGTTTAAGACCCCAGACGCCACTATCCAAAGTGGGATGCAGAATGTTTTCTTAATAGATTTTATTATACCAGTTGACTTAGATGTCCCCTGAAACCATGGTCCCCAAACCCCTGCCCCTGCTACGCTGGCCTTTGAAGCATTCAGTTTATTCAGGAAACTTCTTTGCTTTTCGTTTAGTCCAGTTGTGCTGACCTCCCCTATATTGTGTGTTGTCTTTCCCTTCATCTAAAGTAGTTCTTATCTACTATCTAATTAGTGAATACCCCTCTCCCACCCTCCCTCCCTCCCCCATCTCGTAACCACAAAAGAGTGTATTCTTCTCAGTTTAAACTATTTCTCCAGTTCTTATGATAGTGGTCTTATACAATATTTGTCCTTTTGCAACTGACTAATTTCACTCAGCATAATGCCTTCCAGGTTCCTCCATGTTATGAAATGTTTCACGGACTCCTCACTGTTCTTTATCGATGTGTAGTATTCCATTGTGTGAATATACCATAATTTATTTATCCATTCATCCGTTGATGGGCACCTTGGTTGCTTCCATCTTTTCGCTATTGTAAACAGTGCTGCAATAAACATGGGTGTGCATATATCTGTTTGTGTAAAGGCTCTTATTTCTCTAGAATATATTCTGAGGAGCTGGATTGTATGGTAGTTCTATTTCTAGCTTTTTAAGGAAGCGCCAAATCGATTCCAAAGTGGTTGTGCCATTTTACATTCCCACCAGCAGTGTAGAAGTGTTCCAGTCTCTCCACAACCTCTCCAACGTTTATTATTTTGTGTTTTTTGGATTCATGCCAGCCTTGTTGGAGTGAGATGAAATCTCATTGTAGCTTTGATATGCATTTCTCTAATGGCTAATGATCATGAATATTTCCTCATGTATCTGTTAGCTACCTGAATGTCTTCTTTAGTGAAGTGTCTCTTCATATCTTTTGCTCATTTTTTAATTGGGTTAGGTTATTAGATTCTTAATGGATATATGGATATATAAGTTGGTGGCTTGTCTTTTCATTTTTTGGTAAAGTCTTTTGATAAACAAAAGTTTTAAGTTTTTATGAGGTCCCATTTATCTGTTTCGTCTTTTGCTCTTATATTATATAGTACATTGTTAAAAGCTAGGCCCAACAGCATTGCCCCTGTATTTTCTTCTAAGAATTTTATGGTTTTAGTTTGCACATTTAGGTCCTTAATCCATTTTAAATTTGTTTTTGTGTGTGGTGTATGGCATGGATCCTGTTTCATTTTCTACATGTGGAAATCCAATTTTCCCAACACCGTTTATTGAAAAGACTACCCTTTTCCCCTCATCGAATGGATTTAGCACCCTTGTCAAAAACCAGTTGACCATAGATGTGTGGGTATTGAATTTATTTTTTAATTGAATTTATTTCAAGTGTGACAATGTGATGCTCTTGGATAACGGTTATAGTTCTTTTATAGAGTCAATTGAAAAAAATCCAACTAAATAGTATTAAATTAATAAGCAGCCCATTTTATCCAAAATAACCAGTTTTTAACCTATGAAATAGGAAGGAGTTGGAAAACCTCTTTACTGAATTGGTAGTACATTACTGAATTGAGTAGACTACAGTTTTTGTCTATTTGTCCATTCAAAAAAGCAATTAAGATGCACCCTTTTTATTTAAGAAACTGTGTTAAGTACTTGAGGTCACTATAGCTATGGAATAGGAAAAGGCATAAGTAGCAAAAATGTTGACTGTCACAGGAAAGCTGTGACAAAGTGAACATTCTTACTAGGGTAGTCAAGGTCACTAATAACCAAAAAATAGCCTGTAAGGGCTGTGATGCCAAGCCAGTTAGGCCTAGGCCCAGGAGAATATAGTCACCAAGATTTAGAGTGAAGGACAAACACTAGGGTTTTAATTCAAAGTCATATATAAGATCAGGAATAAGATAAATTATGAGTTAAGGAAGAGTTAAGTATTAATGAGGAAGGTGCCAAAATATATCTTAGCATTAATGTTTTTAGATGTTATTCCAAAATAGTTGCTTTACCAGTTGTAAAAGAAAAAAAATACATATATATGTACATATATATTTGCCTTTATATATCTTTATATGCATATCTTTCATATATATATACTTTAATATAAATGCATGTGTGTGTATATCTGCACTTGTATTAAAGTATAACTTGCATACAAAGAATGCACACATAACTGTACAGCTCGAAGAATTCTCACAAATTTATCTCATGTAACTACCATCCACACCAAGAAATAGGACTTTACCACCCCGAAAAGCCTCCTTGTGCCCTCTCCTCATCACTACCCCTTCACTCTTCCCCAAAGGTAATAAACATTGTTGTGCCTTCTAAGAGCAGAGGTTCATTTGCCTGTTTTTAAACTTTGTATAAACGGAATCATACAGTATGTACTCTTTTGTGTCTGGCTCATTTACTCAACTCTATGTTTCCCATATGAAAATGTACTCCAACTCCTCAGTCACCAGGAAATAGAAATTAAAACCACAAGATTCAACAACATCCAGTGTTGGTAAGAATATGGAGCACTGGATCTCTCAGACACTTCTGGTGAAGGATAAATTAGTAGATCACTTGAGAAAACTGAATGGCAGTGCCTGATAAAAGCTATTTATTGGCTTTTTGGACATTCTCTTTTGTGAAGTGCTTGTTTTAAGATATTAGGCAAATAATTAAAAGGCAGCAGAACAAAGCAAGAAGAGGAACATTAAACACCCCCAGTGCCGTCTAGTCGATTCCGACTCATAGCGATGTTCCCCTCACGCTCATGAGTAAGAGGAACATTAATAAAGATAAAAAGCAGAATTAGTAAAATAGGAAAACACATCAGAGAAATTACAAACAAAACCAAAAGCTAGTTCTTTGAAAACTGCTGTGAAGCTAATAACACTTTGTAAACCTATTTTAAAAGAGAGAGAGAGGCATAAAGAGAGAGAGAATGCCCACAATTAGGAATAGGAATGATTAGGAATAGGAAAGGAGATATAATAACATCAACAAAGAGAAAAATGAATTATAAAAGAATATTGAAATACAGACAGACCAATGAGTTCAGAAACAGATTCACACACATATGATACTTGATTTATGACAAAGATGGCAACGGAGAGAAGTAGGGGAGGAAAATCTTCTCAATAAATGATGCTGGGTCAACTAGATATTCACATGGAAAAAAGTAAGTTTTGACCCCTATCTTGCACCATGTGCAAAATTATTTCTCAATGGCTTTTCCAGTTGTAGATAGAAACGTGAAAGGCAAAAGAATAAAGCTTCTAGAAGATAGCCTAGAAGAAAATCTTCATGGCCTTGGGACATGCAAAGATTTCTTGAACAGGTTACAAAAAGCTCCAAGTATAAAAGAAAAGATTGATAAATTGGACGATATTAAAATTAAGATTTGTGCGCATTGAGAGACATAAAGAGAGAGAAAAAGCAAGCCCTAGGGTGGAAGGTATTTTGCAATTCATGTAACCAACTCACATCCAAAAGTAAAAAGAACTCCTACAAATCAAAAAGAAAAAGACAGATGACCAATAGAAAATGGGCAAAACAACAAAATACATATTTTTCATGATAAAAGAAAGTGGGAGAAGATACACACCCACAGCTGATTTTCTTACTTTAGGCCTTGTTACCACCATTTAATGACAGCACACCCACACTGGAAGAGAGAGACAGAAAAAGTAGCTTCTTAACTTCTGAAACTATAAAAACTAGTTATGAAGTGACAGCTTTGGTCATAGACTAAGTTAAAATGAATCTCAGCCTGAGTCAGGCTGTTTAAGGGAAATAGAGCAAGCAACTTGCCTCAGAGAAGACAGCTGCTGGCCTAACTCAGTGTCTTAATTAAAGTGGCATCTAGAATAGACGCTTGAGAGAAATGGCCTACACAAAAGCAGAAAAAGAAGACTGTTCTTGCAACTGACAATCAGTTAGCTGCTTTCAGAAATTAACCATCCATGCCATGATGGCATCTGTTTCCTACATGGTTCAGCAGTCATGATCAGTTTTCTCTCTACATAAGGCCTCTGTGTACAAAGACTAGATATTTTCAAGGCTTCATATGCAGTCTCATTGCAAAGAAATGACTGACCCAGGTCAACCATTGATAAAGTGGCTCAACTCTGGCACTTTATGCATAATCCCAGAATGGCATCTTCAGCACTGACTGGTATATGGAACAATCTGATAAACATCCCATTTGGTTCTCACAATTACCTGGTGATGCGGGCATTGTTTCCCTACTCTCTAAATGAGGAAACTGAGGCCTAGGGAGATAAATGAATGATGTGAAGAAGTCTCAATAATTGGAAGAATTAGTGCTCTACTCTGCAGTTTTCTGGCTCCAAGCCCCGTGCTTTTTCCATGCTACCACACTGAGGAACTGGCAATATAATGATGGAGGGTGAATGGATCATGGTAATGCGAGAAATCACATACCTGAAATACCAAAGCCGATGATGAGTGCTATCGCTCCAGCCAGAATAATTATGGTGCTAATAATGCTGTGGAAAGAGAGACAGAGAAACAGGAAATTACTTCTTTACTCCATCTGACATGCTGCTTTAAATCCTGGGTACATATTTGTCACATGTAAGAGGCGCTACATAAGGTATCTCAATATTTTCTTCAATATGTGCTCCTTCCCCAAAATAGGTGCCTTTGAAAGGAATTTCAGCTCTTCCATCCGCATACCTCTGGGGCACTGGGATAGATTAAAGGAGTGGCCCCGTATATGTGACTGCATGTTGCCTTACTTTCCTATTTCCAGATCAAGGAAGGCTATATACAAAGACTTTTGGGGCAAGACTTGTGATGACATCTCTGTAATACCAGGTGCTATTTGGGGGTGGGGGTGGGGGGACTGGTTCTATACTCAGCCCACCTTGAGCATTACTGTCCATCCTTCTTATATCATTTGTCTACCAGTCCTGTCTTCCTTGATAGACGTTAAAACTCTAGTAAAGTCAATGGTCAGGTCTTCTTCATTTTATACCCACTCACAATTAGCCTACTGTACCCCAGAGGTTTTCAGTGGGAGTTTTTTTCTCTTATTTAAAAAGCAATACATGTTTATCATAGAAAATTTAGAAAATACAGATATAAAACCAAAACCAAACCCATTGCTGTTGAATCAATTCCGACTCATAGTGACCCTATAGGACAGAGTAGAACTGCCCTATAGGGTTCCCAAGGAGCACTTGGAGGATTCAAACTGCCCACCTTTGGTTAGCAGTCATAGCTTTTAACCACTACACCACCAAGTTTTCCTAAGCAGGTATAGGACAATGAAATCACCTGTAATTCCATCACCTAGTCACAACCACTGATAATTTTTTGATAAGTATCCTGCCAGTTTTTAATTAACAAGCTAACAAATGATATTTGAGGAATAAAATAAATAAGAAATAGTTGCTGACTTTTATTGAGTGCTAGAATTACATGCCAGACATGGTATTCTAAGCTCCATATATGGATTATATCACTTATCCTTTCAATAACTTTATGAGGTGAACAGATTTATCGTCTCCACTTTACAGGAAAGGAAGCGACACAGGGAGGTTAAGTAACTCCTTCAGAGTCACACAGGTGGTAAGTGGCAGAGCTGGGATTAGATCTGTCTCCAGAATTTACACTCGACTACTACCTTTCACTGCCTTCCAAGTGTGGCAGCTCACAGATGGGGTGTGTCCCTTCTGTCTGCCTAGGGGAACCCATTATCCAGGAGGAGATACCAGATTTAGCTGGTGAGAGTGCCTCAGGCAGAGCGAGCAGGAGAGGCAGGTCACAGACAGCGTGTTGGCAAAGCCGTTCCTGGGTAGCATGCCCACTACGCCTGCCCTGGTGCATACATCATCGGGTAGGTGTCCTCAGCCACACTCTCTCATTGCTGGCAATTCACACACTCCCCACACCCAAACTGATGTTATTCAATAGGCAGGACAAAAGAAAGGTACAAGGAGGCAAAGAATGATGCTATAGAGAGAAAAAGGAACCATGGGCACTTTACTTTCTGCCTTGAATGGTCTCATTGTACTCAACTCTCCTTGGTTCAGGGATGGGCCCACCAGAGAGAACCAACTGACTTATAAGAAACAATTTAGTAAATAGTTTCCCTGGACAACAAGCCCTCAGGAGGTACAGCCATAGAGGCAGCAAATAAAGCTTTTAACGATAGAACCAACAAGTTGCCATGGAGTCAATTTCAACTCATGGTGACCCCATGTGTGTCAGAGTAGAACTGTGCTCTATAGGTTTTTTAATAGCTGATTTTTCGGAAATAGATCACTGGACCTTTTTTCCAAGGTGCCTATGGGTGGAATTGAATCACCAACCTTTCAGTTAGCAGCCAAGCACATGAAGTGTTTTTACCTCCCAGGGACTCCTTTAGCAACAACAGAGCATCTGCTAAATGGATTCCAAGAAGAGACCACATTTGACCACTTCGTCTATGTTATGAATTGAATTGTGTTCCCCCAAATGATATGTTGAAGTCCTAGCCCCTAGTAACTGTGAATGTGACCTTGTTTGGAAAAGGATCTTTGAAGATGTTATCAGTTAACGTGAGGTCATAAGGGAGTAGGGTGGGTCTGAATCTAATATGAATAGTGTCCTTACAAAAAGAAGAGAAGAGACACAGACAGAGATACAGGGGGAAGAGAGTCATGTAAAGATGGTGGTAGAATTAGAGTGATGGTGCAGCTGCAAGCCAAGGAATGCCAAAGATGGCCAGCTGTCACCAAAAGCTAGGAGAGAGGCATGAAACACGTTCTCCCTCGGAGCTCTGAAAAGGAGTCAGCACAGCTGACACCCTGATTTCGGACTTCTAACCTCTGTTCATATAAGCCACCCAATTTGTGGTACTTTGTTCCAGCAGCGCTAGGAAGAGCACACCTTGGTGCAGCCTCAGTTCTTACTGGTCCAAGTGTATAAGGACAGCGAGATAGGAAGAGGTATAGTCTGGCAGTTTGACTGGTGTGCCATAGAGCAGACTTGCTTGCATTTGTAACCCAGGGTTTTCACTTATCTTGGGTAAATTACTTCACTTCTCTGAGACTCACTTTTTTAAACTGTAAAATGGGAATAAGAGTAATTCCTGCTTTACCTGCTATAAAGGGTTGTTTTTGGATTAAATTAGAAAATGAGTGTGGCATAATCCATAAAGAGCTATTCATGTATTACTTTTTACTATAAAGTTTGCCTGTAACTATTTGTTATGTTAATTATTAAAAGTTATGACTCAATAGAGAATAATCCAACTGATAATAATAAAAATATCATAGTATTTTGGTACATTAAAAATACCGTGTACCAGAGTTGGTGCTAAGTGTTTGACTTGTATTTTCTCAGTTGCCTGAAATCACTAAGTCCTCTTTATTACCTCCTTAATTTCTCTCAAATACCTCTGTTCATTTTTGTCTCTTGCCTCTGGTCACCACCATATCTCTCCAGGATTTTTGCAACACTCTCCTAACAGCTATCCCCACCTCCAGTCTAGACCCCTCCAATCCACTCTTCACGCTCTCAGAATCAGTGGTGACTCAAAATTTCTATATAAGAGGGTCTTGGGGTGGCAACCTAGTTGAAAGTGAGGGCTGAGGTGGTATGGGAAGCGGTACAATGTGTGATTACAAGCATGCTTCCTGAAACCAGACTGTGTAGGTTCAAGTCCCAGTACCACTACTTACTAGTTGTGTGACGATAAGTTTCCTTTCCTCCTTGTGAAGATTAAATGAGTAACATTTAAAAAAAAAAATTACTTAGAGTGTTGACTGGCACATAGAAAGCTTCAATAAGTATTAGCTATTCTCATTCTTATCTCCACTACTCTTCTCTAGTTTGTCGTTCTGTGGTGGCTTGTGTATTGCATTAGGCAAATCTACAGCAAAAGACTCTTTAAAGTGTTAAAAAGCAAAAGATGTCACTTTGAGGACTAAGGCACCCCTGACCCAAGTCATGGTACTTTTAATTGCCTCATATACGCATAAAAGCTGGACAATAAATAAGGAAGATCAAAGAAGAATTGATGTCTTTGAATTATGATGTTGGTGAAACATATTGAATATACTATGAACTGTCAGAAGAATGAATAAATCTGTCTTGGAAGAAGTACAGCCAGAATGATCCTTAGAAGTGAGGATGACAAGACTTTGTCTCATGTACTTTGGACATGTTATTAGGAGGGACCAGCCCCTGGAAAAGAACATCATGCTTGGTAAGGTAAAGGGTCAGCGAAAAAGAGGAAAACCCTCAAAGAGATGGATTGACACAGTGGCTGCAACAATGGGCTCAAGCATAGCAACGATTGTAAGGATGACACAGGACCAGGCAGTGCTTTGTTCTGTTGTACATAGGATCGCTGTGAGTCGGAACAGACAATAGCACCTAACAACAACAACATTCTTATATGTTTGTGGTTATGTAACAGGCACATGTTTCTAACTTAGAATATATGTCTCCTTGAGGATGCTGATGGAAATTACTGTAGGGAGCACTCCTTGGCTCAGCTACTGAACTATTGGTAAAAATTATTATAAAACTGATCGTAATAGTTCTTTGCTTAACACTTTTGAGTGTTTTCCCATTTCCCTTATGATAAAAATCCAAACTCTCTGATCTGACTCACATGACCTTTCAAAGATCTTGCTCACTTTTGTTCCCAGTTTTGCCTCTTATCATAGTGCCTTGGACCTGCTCTCCAGCTACTCTGAACCACCGGAGACCTCTCATTGTCACTGACCTTCACATACACTGTTCCCCACCCCCTCTAACAGGTGGCAAAGACACTGAACAGGTATTTGGACACTTACCAAAAGGAAGAGGGCAATGAAGGTTGTGTGTTTCAGTCAAAGAAACTCACCCCCTCTCCATCATCCCCAGGCCCACAATTTTTCCTTGCTTTAAAAGCAAAACCTTGTCATCTGTCAGCAAGTTTTCTGTGTAAGCAGGGATCATCTTGAGGTTTCTTCTGAACAGGCATTCTCTTTGGGAAGAAATAGCTCAACCTCCAGAGCCTTGGAAAGAGAAGCAGGAACTATCAGAGCAACCAAATTAAGTAATTCCTGTCTTCTGGTTAATTTTTTAAAAAGATGAATAAAATATTTCACAAGAAGTGTTCCTACATTGCTTTCTTGTTTTACTTCCCCAGAATAAGGTCTAATAACTACACTGCAGGAAATTCTTTTTTAAAAAATTTTTATTGTGCTTTAAGTGAAATCAAGTCAGTCTATCACACAAAACTTATATACATCTTGCTACGTACTCCCAGTTGCTCTCGCCTAAAGAGACAGCCCGCTCCATCCATCCACTCTCTCTTTTTGTATCAGTTTCACCAGCTTCTAACCCCCTATACCCTCTCATCTCCCCTCCAGCAGGAGATGCCAACATAGTCTCAGGTGTCCACCTGAACTAATAAGCTCACTTCTCACCAGCATCCCTCTCCAACCCATTGTCCAGTTCAATCCCTGTCTGAAGAGTTGGCTTTGGGAATGGTTCCTGTCTGCTGCAGGAAATTC
This sequence comes from Loxodonta africana, assembly GCF_030014295.1. NCBI lineage: Eukaryota > Metazoa > Chordata > Mammalia > Proboscidea > Elephantidae > Loxodonta > Loxodonta africana. The sequence goes on along the minus strand of NC_087344.1, from coordinate 158,075,218 downwards.
TTAATGCAAAACTATTTCAACCACTGCATTGGAATTCATAGTACACTTTTGTTAGACCCTTCTCACAAAAGGGTCCAGATACAAAGACCAGACTTACTGGTCTGACAGTGACTGGGGAAACCCCTGAGGCTATGGCCTCCGGACACCCTGCTAACTCAGAACTGAAGCCACTCCCAAAGTCCACCTTTCAGCCAAAGATTAGACAGGCCTATAAAACCGACAATGACACACATGAGGAACGTGCTTCTTAGTTCAATCAAGTATACTAGACCAAATCAGCAAATGCCCAAAAGCAAAGATGAGAAGGCAGGAAGGGATAGAAAAACTGAATAAATGTGTCATGGATTCAATTGTGTCCCCCCAAAATATCTGTCAGCTTGGCTAGGTCATGATTCCCTTGTATGATTGTCTACCATTTTATCATCTGACTTGATTTCCCTATGTGTTGTAAATCTGATCACTGTGATGTAATAAGATGGATTAGTGGTAGTTGTATTGATGAGGTCTACAAGATTAGATAGTGTCTTAAGTCAATCTCTTTTGAGATATAAAAGAGAGAAGTGAGCAGAGAGACATGGGGACCTTATACCACCAAGAAAGCAATGCCAGGAGCAGAGCATGTCGTTTGGACCTGAGGTTCCTGCAATGAGATGCTCCCAGACAAAGGGAAGACTGATGACAAGGACCTTCCTCCAGAGCCAACAGAGAGAGAAAACTTTCCCCTGGAGCCAGCACCTTGAATTCAAACTTTTAACCTACTGGACTATGAGAAAATAAACTCTGTTAAAGCCATCCATTTATGGTATTTCTGTTATAGCAGCACTAGATGACTAAGACAAATGGACACTGAAAACTGAGGGTGGAAAGGGAAAGAGGAAAAGTGCTGACACATTGCAGGGATTGCAACTAATATCACAAAACAGTTTTATGTTTAAATTTGTTGAATGAAAAACTAATTTGAACTGTAAACTTAAACCTAAAACACAATAAAAAGGGGTGGGGGCAGATACAAATCAATTCTTTTGGAAAATTTGTTATTTTAGTAAGCACTTATTAGGTCTCTATGAGTCGGAATCGACTTGACGGCAGTGGGTTTGGTTGTGGGTATGTGACAGACAGTATGGAAGAAATATAGAGATGAAGTAAACAAAGTCCCTGCCCTCAAGGAGCTTGCAATCTAATGGAGGTAACACACACGCGCACACACACACACACACATGTCACTAGTAATACAAGGCAGAATGTGGTCAGGGATACAGTAAAGAAAAAAACAAAAAACAGATCAGTTGCCGTCGAGTTGATTCTGACTCATAGTGACTCTAAAAGACAGAGTAGAACTGCCCCAAAGGGTTTCCAAAAAGCACCTGGTGGATTCGAACTGCTGACCTTTTGGTTAGCAGCCATAGCTGTTAACCACTAAGCCACAAAGAGAGGAAAAACTTCTCCATGGAATTCTAGGGAGGTAAAAAAAAAAAAAAAAAAGGAAGTATTTAAATCCGGGGGAAACTGGGAGAATCGAGGTACATTTCCATGAACAAGTTTCAAAGATTATGAAGAGAAAGGCTTTTTTTAGAAAATAAATTTAGCTAATTCATGCTGTTTCATACTCTCCCTCCAAGGCAGAAACACAAAGGAATTTGCTTTCATTACTCTGGACTGGGTCAGGACCCAAGCATCACACTTACTAGTGCTCTGGGCTGGGGAGGTGCTTTCAGATGCTGCAGAACTCAGTGCCTTCCAGGTGAGGGACCAGCTTTGCCACCTGGAACTCTGCCAAACACATCCATCCTGCCCGAGGATGGCAAGGCCTCTGCTTGGCCTTGCTCAGTTCCTTTATATGTCTTTGCTTCAGTTGCTGCTACCTTCAGCGTTTGAAAGAAACTAGGCATTTCTGCTAAAACATGATATATGGGTTCCTGAAAATCCATGTCTTAGTAACCTAGTGCTGCTGTATCAAAATATGCCACAAGCGAGGGGCTTTAAGAACATGAATTTATTTTCACACAGTTCAGGAGGCTAAATGTCCAAAATAGGGTCTCAACCATGTCAATTCCTTTTGTGGGCTTCTCTGGCCTCTCTCCTAGTTTCTGAGGACTGCCAGCAATTCTTGGAGTCCCTTTGCTTGTAGATGATCTTCGCATGGCATCTGTCTTCCCACTGTGTGTGTCTCTGTGTCTATTCTGCTCTATTACTCAGAAGTGATTAGGTTTAGGACCTACTCTACTCTGACCTAATTAACATAACAAAAGAAGAATCTATTTCCAAACAGGATCACATTCACAGGTATAGGTGCCAGGACTTAAATACATATTTCAGAGGCAAATAATTCAGTCCATAATACCATACCACAAGTTCTGCAGAATCACACAAAGAAAAATAACAGGGCTTCTGGGAAAAAATAGGGTTAAAAGCAGACTACTCAAAACCTATGTGACATTGTAATCAATCTACTAACAGAAACAATGATTGATACCTTGGGAGATACCTTGGACAACCAAGGCAGACAACTCAATAGGGCCAGAAGCTGCTTTAGGGGATATTACAAATGCACAAAAATAGTAGAGTGGAAACTCCAGCTTGTGAGTGCTGTGAGCAGTAGGGTTACCGTGAAGTGGTTACAGGAGGATGTGCAACCTGCCTCTGGGAAAGGCTAGGATGTTGTTCTCTGGGAAGGGAGCCACAAACGCAGGTCTTCACTTAAAATTTAGAAAAAAGTGGAGCTGAAAGCCAAGCCATGGGCTTTTCCCTTCGTGGTTGTCATTCTCTTCTTGCTATTTTCGCTCTCCTGGCCTTGAAAAACACGCATAAGAACCAATAAAACTTCTGTGTTATACTATCATCATTCCACTGTTTTCCCAAAACATACAAGCTAACTGGTGTATAGAAACACATGTTGCAGCAGACAAGACTGTATTACACGTCAAGGGTGGAGACAACCATCTCTTAAGGGCAAACTTTCTCTGTGTCACAGGTCCCTGAAGATGATAAAGCAAAAGTAATACTTATTGAACACATTCTCTGTGCCCAATGCTATACATACAATATCTTGTCCAATCCTTACAACAACCCTACTGTTACTATTTTTGATATATGGGGAAACTTTTTATATATGAGGCTTAGACAAGTTAAGTAACTGCTAGAAAGCAGGAGAGCCAAATTTCAAATGCAGAGGGTTCATCTTGTGAGCTCACACTCTTAGCCGCAGTGCCATACTTCCTAGATAAAATCCATATGCCAGAAGGCCCCACGTTTGGAAAGCTTCCCCAATTCCCACCCCGGCATATCTCTTCTACCTCCTTTTCTGAAAACAAGGGCTTTCGGACTCTGTTACACAGTGTGTAGAGCACCAAGTCTGGAAAATATAAAACACACTTTGTTTTACTCAAACATTAATGATTTCTCTGTGTTCAAGTTTCTGCCTCCTCAAATACTGATAGAATTGAGATACAGAATTCCTTACAGATCAGCAGCTTAGCTCCACTTGTGTAATTAATAACTGTTTACAACTCTGAAAGCTAGATTATGTTAGCAAATTTGTGATTCATCTGAAGAATTCAACTTTTAAATTAAATATACCAAGTAGAATTTTCGAGTAAGTCAAGTTGCAGCAAATATATTACTTTGCCCATAAACTAATAAAGTGACAAGGTTTACAAAGAATGCTAAAATTGAAGACATCTTTATCCCAGCCTGTTCAAAAAGTTTTTCTCTCTTTGTTTCCCATAAAAGAATCCCCTTGAAAAAAAGTTTTTTTTTTTTTTTTTTAACACAATGTGGAACAGGGTAAAAAAAATTTAACCATTTCCTAAACATTGATTAGCACAAGTTTCAGGTTTCTGAGAAGTCTAGATTGTTGACTACTCAAGTTTTTGCTTTGGCTTCCCTGCTCCCCACCACCCCCTCCTCCCCGCCCCAAGGATGCAGGGTGTAGAATATGTTTCCTGATTTTTATACTCTCTCTTTTGCCGGGAGAACCATGAACAGCTTTAATCAGGGAACTGAGAGTGTGAACGTCAGGGGGAGTGAGTGGAGAGTTGGGAAGAAATGGGCAAAGAGGGGAATCCATTATATGGGGCTTGTAGAGTGTGTTTGGAAGAGAGAGGGCATCCTCCCTGGGCAGCCCCAGCTCTGTCCACATTGCGTTAATGGCAGTGAACTGTTAAGCTTTGTGTTTGGGAAAGGGCTTTTAGGAAATTGCATATAAGAGACTTGGGTATTTTTGAATATCAGGCTAAGGCATCCCTGTTCTTTCTAGTTGCCCCCAAGAATCATGACACAGTATTGTGGGGCCCTCCAAAGCACAGGATCAGAATTATATCATACCTGAGTCCCAATGCCACTAATCCAGGGAGAACTGGCCAGCAAATAGATTTCATCTTGTATGCCAACTTTTCTTGAATGATTGATAGTGGTAGCCCAGAATATTATGTTGGAAAAGATTCCAAGGCTGGCCCCAGGCTCAGCAGGAAAGAGTACCATCACCAATTGATTTCTAAATGAGCATGAACGCCCCATGTTTGCCATCCTTCACAACTACCAGAATCTTAGGCTTACTTAATAGAAATGTAATCACAGTACAATGGAAATGTTAGCTGACACTCTTCTATGAACATTTTTGATGCTACACTTTAAAAAGAACATTGGTACAAATATGTATATCTAGGTCAGTGTTTCTCAACATTAGCACTACTGAAATTAAAAAAAAAAAACAAACCATTGCCATCAAGTCATTCTCTTTGAAATTTAGGGCTAGGTAATTCTTTATTGTGGGGGATTATCCTGTGCATCGTAATATGTTTAGAAGCATCCCTGGCCCCTGCCTTCTAGAGGCCAGTAGCATGCCCTATCCTTGCTTTGTGACAATCAAAAATGTCTCCAAACATGTTGTCCTGGTTGAGAACCATGGATCTAGAAGAAGTAAAACCATGGGGGTGGTAAGATTAGAAGGCATGTCTTTTGAAGAATAGTAGAAGGAACTGGAGTGGTTTAATTTCGAGAAAACTAAAGGTAGCAGTGATCATTTCAGTATTTAAAAGGTACCATATGGACCTATTTTCCTTCATTTTGGCAGGAACAGCAGAGCCAATGGGTGAAAGTTCTAGAAGGTTAGACTTAGATTCAGTACGGAGAGAAACCTTCCTACAGACTGGGTTGGACTGCCTAAAATTACAGAGTTCCCCATCACTGGACATGTGCAAGCAGGGACTGGGTAATCACCTAGGGAGAAAAGTAGGTACTGAAGAGTTTCTAGTTTCAAATAAGTGTTGGAATAATTTCAAAAGCCCCTTTCAAATAGTCAGTTACATGATTCTGTAATTTCATATTCCCCGGGATTTGCTCTGACTTTTCCTTTCCCACAATTGTATACTCTGTCTGCTTCCTAAGATCTTTGCTAATAATATAACAATGACAGATGTTTACTGAATGCATTGCTTCATTTCTCTCATTTAATCCCCACAACAACCTTACGAGGTAGGTACTATCATCTTTATTTAACAGATGAGAAAACCGAAGGCTAGTGTTAAGTAACTCATCCAAGAACTCACTCCCAGGAAATTAGAGCAGTGTTAGACTCAGACCTAAGACTCCATTGCCTGCGATCTTACTTATTTTACTGTATTTTATATAAATTCAAAGTTTCGTAAATCCCAGGATTCAAATCAGTTGCCAGGCTCATGTACTGTATTGTATTATATTGTATTGTACAGTTGTAACCTATGAAAAGACAACATGCATAGTTTTACATAGATTGAAAAAAAAAATTATGTTCCCTAAGGAGTATCTTATCTCTGTGACTCTGAAAGGAAATATGGAAGGGGAGACTCAGGTGGAAAATTACCGAATGTTAATAAATGGATACCTTTCCCTAAACAATATTTGAGTTTGCAGCAAAGCCATTCTATTTTATCCTTAAGCTGTTCTATTTATAACTGTCCCCCTGATTGCCCATGAAACACATTAGCATTTCATCATCCTTGTGCACACTCTTTTCCAGTGGCACAGCCAGAGTGAGACAAAAGTCGATACAAGGTTGATTACTAGTTCTTCTCCTAATCATACCTGTATTTTCCTAATCATACCTGTATTTCCTCCTTATTCTCACTGGGGAGAGAAACACTTCCAGAAGATCCCTGTAGAAGTGTAACTGATCTCATTGTGTTTAATAACAAACATATTTCAAACCTTTTAGGAACCTCCCACAAAGTGTCTGTAAGAGAAGCCCAGTACCCCATATGCAGTCTGTGTGGCCTAAACTAAAACAGTCTAATTGTAAGTCTTCCAAACTGGAGTTTGGGAGCGATTTCCAGGGCTACTCACAGCACCTAGAGTGAGGTTTTAAAAAAAATGCATTGCCATTGTATCGATTCCAACTCTACAGGACAGAGGGGAACTTCTCATAAGGTTTCCAAAGCTGTAATCTTTACAGAAAGGAGCCTTGGTGGTGCAGTGGTTAAGCATTCTATGGTTCGAACCTACCAGCAGCTCTGCAGGAAAAAGATGTGGCAGTCTGCTGCCATAAAGATTACAGAGTTGGAAACTCTATGGAGCAGTTCTCCTCTGTCCTATAGGGTCACTATGAGTTGGAATTGACTCCACAGCAACCAGTAATCTTTATGGAAAAGAATTGCCACATCTTTCTCCCACGGAACAGCTGGTGGGTTTGAACTGCTAACCTTGAGGTTAGCAGCCAAGCACTTAATCACTGTGCCACCAGGGCTCCTGTAGTGAGATTTAGCTGCTAATTAAACACTCCCTTATTTTTTTTCATGATTAGCTGCTGTTGTCTTGGCTGTTCTTTTCCTCCACAGCTTCCTCCCTGCCTTGTCCTGCTATGGCCTTGCTCTCCCTATCCCTCCTCCTCACTTCCCCTCTTCCAGTCTTGCCATCCACAAGGCAGCAGCATTGCTCAGTGACACCCTGATCATTTCTGAAATGGGTGAAACAAAGAGAAGGTGCTGCTACGCCTCTCCCCTTATCGACTTCACAGAGACTCTGTCATTGTTTTCCTAATGAAGGCTTGATGGGAGCTGGGGACTTCAGGGGACTTGTGTAATTGAGAAATGCTACAGTTCCATGGCTTTGAACTGGTTCTTCTCAGTTCAATGCCCTGCTGAGAATTTGCATTTTCACCCCAGATGTACTGAATCAGAATCAACATTTTAACAGAATTGCATTTTCACCCCCAGATGTACTGAATCAGAATCAACATTTTAACAAGATTCCAGGTGATGCTTATGCCAGCAGCATTAGCATCGCCTGGGAACTTGTTAGAAATGCAAATTCTCAGCAGGGAATTTGTTGGAAATGCAAATTATCAGCAAAGAAATTGTTAGAAATGCAAATTCTCAGCAGGAGGTTGAACAACAGCAACAAAACCCCACGAACTGTTTCAAAGCCCTGAGCAATTCATCCTATACCTGTATCCAGATTAAATGCTACTTTTCCACAGGGTTGTTGAGAGGGTCCAAAGGAACGAAGTAGGCTTTATAAGTGGAAATATTAGCTGTTATTTTAAAATTATAAATGTTAATTATTTTTATCTATTCTCGCCACCCCAAAGTTTTAGTGACTTCTTATAGCTTAAAAATTAAAGTTCAAACTTAGTCTAGAATTTCAGATCTTTCCTAAAATGCTATTTCCTAACTCTTTTCCCCTTCTGAAATGATGTATTCTCATCAAACTTATCTGATCATTGCCTCTGTTCCCCCTACCTAGAACATCCTTCCACTTCCTGCCAGGTTATCAAAAATGGGCCCCTTTCAAAGCCTGGCTCAGATCTGACTTCCCTCTGACATGTTTCCTAAAAGCCCAGTCAGAGAACATTCTCTTTTTTCTTTCCTTAATGAATTTAAGGAAGGGGCAGGAAGGTGAACCTCTGAAGGCTGGGCCCTGGGTTTGTCTTGTGTAAGGGCACTGGGGTTTAGGAGAGAAGATGGGAGGGCAGGAGGTAGAACTGAGAAAGGCAGGCTTCCTCTGAGGAGAGTGAGTTTCTGTGTAGCCCCTTCTCCCATCAGTCACTATGACCTGGGCCTCAGGCAGACGGATGGCCTGACAAAGTAAGTGGTGTATAGTCTAGGTTACCTTTGCAACACCCTAAAGCTACAGTGACTGTTTTGACTTTTCATTCCTCTTCTTGTCTTCCAGAAACCTGTGCCCGTCAGTGAAAAGATCTGGAGAAGTACTTGGGCTGGTCCCCTCTCAGAAAGCTTAGCCCTGGGATCAGTTAGTTGTTTACTCATTAATAAAGCTGGAAACAAGTTTCATCTATCACCCTTGGAACTTTTCCTTGCCAAAGTACATATACGTGTCTTAGGCAGTTTGATTCCTCTACATTCTGAAATGAGGTACAATGTCCTGTTTGCACACTCCAAGGCTTCTGTCATTCACTCTATTTCTATATGGCCAGAAAATCTTCCTAGTGAAGATTAGGCCACCGTATCCTGGAAATTAATAGGGGATGTATTGTTAAGCCTTCCAAAAGCCCTACCAGGAACTTAACTGCAAATTCTCACCTGCTAAGATCCACATTCTTGTATTTTAGACTTGGGAACAATTCTGTAGGCTTTGAGAGAGCAGAGGTGAGGAAATCAAGCTGCCAGACCCATCCCTTAAAGGCCTGGTCTGCCTGAGCCACACTCACCAGGTGCAGACACTGGGGCTGCCCTGCCTGCTATGACAACTCTTGCCTGCCCACACCCAGGAAGGTTTCACCCCAAGGCAGAAGGGGGACACTTCCTGTCCTAGGATCGACAGTTACCTTTGAACTGAGTTCTTCTGTGCCCCTGTCCCTCTGTAACAGACACAAAGAGAGTTTCCCTGTTCTTCCTGTCTGGAATCTGTACCCTGCCTTTTCTCTGGAGCTGGGCTTGAACCCAGGGCCTTCCTTGTGATTTCAGACAGCTCATTTCTGCACCTCCTACCTTGTCGGGACCTCTGCATACCAACCCTGGCTCTTCCCTCTGGTCCTGCCTGACCTCCAGGGCATGGATCTCCTGTGGCTTCATGGCTTCATTGCTTCCTCATGTTCCCTGGTAGGGACTTCCTGCCTTATGCTATATGCCATAACGGCCTGCTGTGTCCTCCTGTGCCCACCCCCAACTCCTGTCCTAGACCCTTGTGGACCACCCTGACCCATCCTGCCCAGGGCCTGGTTATAGGGCTATTATGAAACACAAAATTTGTCTTATCTTCTCCTTGAGACTTCTATATATTCAGATACATTTTTTAGCAAAAGTTTCAAATTGAAAAATAAGAACACAAAGTATTGATCTGAGAATAAAAAGCGAAGAATGTATGCTAATCTGGAACCAATGTCACAAAACAATATGTGTATCGTTTAATTTGCTTTATAAACCTTCATCCAAAGCACAATTAATAAAAGAAAAAAAATGATGGAAAAAGAAAAAAAATATGAAAGAGGGTAAGACACATGAAAACTCAAGTGAGAAATTTTAATATGTATTTAATCAGAGTTCCAGAAAGAGAGAATAGGGTGTGGGGGACAGGCAATATTCAAAGAGATAAAGACCAACTATTTTCCAGTGTTTGTGAAAGACCTCACTCTTCAGATTCAGGAAGCTCAATGAATCTCAAGTGGGATAAATAAAAAGAAAATTATAAGACCCTTCATAGTGAAACTGAAGAATAGTAACGACTAAAAAGATCTTAAAGCAGTAAGAAAGAAAAGATAAATTACCTTGAAAGGAATGACAAACTAACAGCTTACTTTCTAAAGTAACAAGGGAAGTCAGAAAATGATGGGATTATATCCTCAAAATGCTAAGAGAAAAGGAAATGTGAGGTATGAAGTACCCAGCAGGTATTATAGATGCTGGTATGATATAGAGACCACATGGCCCTGTCATTAAGACTTCATGTCCATTAGGGAGACTGCTAAATGCTAATATTAAAACCTTAAAGTGAGATTTATACCTTCAGCACAGGGCAGAATCAGCTTTAATGATCATGCAGAGAATCTGTTTAATAAGTCATGTTGAACAAATTGGAGAAACAAGTCAAAGCTTTGTCATCTAGGGGTCCAAGCTGTCAGGAACTTAAAGAGATGGATCAAAGAAATAATTTATTGGGCCAACATAAGGTAACTGAAGCCCAGGCAGTACTGAGTTATCTACTAGGCAGACTAAGCTTGTGCTTAGGGCATTAGCAAAGCAGGAATGACAATCTGTCCACCCGCCCCCGACACTCATAAAAAGAGGGCCAGAGCTAGAAGTTAAGGTTCAATGAACTTATCTAGAAATTCACAACCAGGAAAGCTAGAAGGAAGCAATTTAAATTTTAGCTTGGGCATATACTTCTGTGCTCTGGTTTAGTATTCTTTATGATTTGAATTACATGCTGGTGGTTGCGGCAGGGGTGGAGGCATTGGTAGGCACCACTAGCGTCTTTTTAATGCTTATGACATTTCCCCTGAGCCTTGAGGGATAAATATTTAGGGTTTAGAGAAGGAACTACCTTCTTAACTTGATGCTTTCTTTGTGACATATGTAACATAAAATACCTAGGGTAAAAAAAAAAAGGTAGTGCCTGGCATATAGCAAGTACACCAAAAAGGTTAGTCCCCTTTTCTGCTACCAAGAGGCTGAGGACTACAGCAAGAACCAGGATGATTGCGGATACAAAACGTGTTGTGTTTCAGGGGCCAAAGCCTGGAGTGGAGGTGTGTGTGTGGGCGTTGGGGGTGGCGGGAGGGCGTTGTCTAGGGAAAAAGGGGAGGGAGTTCTTGTCCAGAGATACTTAGGAGGCAGGGACTACTAAAAAAAAGCCTGCAATAATGCCTCTCTAATTTTCCCTTGCTCTAGAAACTAATAAATTTAGCCTCTCACCTAACTCAGAGATGAAAAAGGGAACCAGGGCTGGTGCCCCTTAAAGCTGCACCAGCTAAGTCAATACTTGACTTAGATTTAAGAAGTTAGGATAAGAAGCTGGCTCTGTTAGTTTTATATTTACGGTGTTTCTTAGTTAAAAAAAATTTTTAGGCATATCTTACCCAAACCAAAGATAGAAATAAGTTTTCACATTTTGGTCAAATACAGTAGGTGTGATAGCCACTAGAGCTGATGATCCCAGGAAACACCAGTGGAGTTGACACAGGACATATTGGGGCCCTGAAAGAAAAGGGACAGGAATGACAGAGGAGGTGGCTCCTTTTCCATCCCAGCAATTTTCTCACTACCTTGTGAAAGGCAACCACATTCTCCCAGAGGAAATTTCCGAGAGCTGCCAACAGACTCAGAATCTAGCTGAGTGGGCATACCCTGGTCAGTGCCAAAGTGGCATTTTTTACATGACATTCTGCTTCATTGTTCTGAAATGTGGTCCTTGGTTATGGGAGCTGCATTTTCCCAAAATTGGGAAACGTGGTTTGACAATGGGCATGTGTACTACTTCCAGGTATAAGAGGTCTGAAACACATAATTGGGATTCATAACTATTTGAATTTCTAGGATATTTTGATGACTTAGAATGGCAATAGGTAAAATAACTGAAATTAGGACGAAAACAAACAAAAACAAACCTATTGCCATTGAGTTGATTCCGACTCATAGCGACCCTATAGGACAAGGTAGAACTGCCCCATGAGGTTTCCAAGGAGCACCTGGTGGATTCAAACTGCTGACCTTTTGGTTAGCAGTCAATTTCTTAACCACTACCCCACCAGGGTTTCCTGAAATTAGGACAGTCTTGTTCAGTCTGAGGCATATAACTGTGGTATGTTTAGACCCTCAAGGAGGCCTCTTCTCTCAGCGTGTGAAGTAGATTGTACCTATTTGGCAGTCAGATGAAACATCTTTAGGATCCTGGACTCAGCAGCATAAACTTCAGTCAGGGCCCTAAATGGTCACAGCTTCCTCTTCCCTGACTTAGTTTTATCAGAGGAGAAAGCTCATTCTTACAATTTTTCAGCATTTTCCTCAAGATATTTTTAATGCCCTGGGCTGGAGGCCTGAAAAAGTGAAACAAACTATTGCAAAGAAAAAGAAAGAATTGGATAGGAGATAGAATGCCGAGCATTCTTTATTCTCATTCTCCACTTAAAATGTCTGCGACCTGTTTGTCCCAATATTCTCTACATAGTTACTGATGTCAGTAAAGCCAGGAGTGTTATAGTTACACACAGGTGAATCACCCAGGCCCCAGAGCTTAGAGCAGATTTTTAGAGTACCTTAGGGCAAATTCAGAAAGGCTTTCTATTTTTACATTTGGCTGCCAAGATTCCTGGGCCTCCATTCAAACCCTTGGAAAAGAATCCTTTTTCTGTCTACTTTAACTGTCTATACAGTATTACCAAGAATCTGTAATTCAGTTATTGCCCTGGGCACTTGAATAACTGGTGGACAAATCAATAGCATTTGTTCTGAATCATGGAGTTCCTAAGAAGATACTACATCCTTTCAGCTCACTTGTAAGGCACGCGGACTTCTCATTCTTTAGCGTATGGCCTTCCTTCTAGATTATTTTTAGGGAAACTAGTGGCAGTATTCTCAGAAACTGTTTCTTTGTCCTCATTGTGCCCTGTGCATTTCCCTATCATGACACTTGTCACATCGTATTGAAAATTTCTGTTTATATGTGTCTCCTTTTGTCTCCTCTAAATTTCTCAAGAACAGAGACCGTATCTTTTCATTTTTGCGTTAAGTTTAAAGTTTCAATTGACGTTCTAAAATGCAGTAGATGCTGCATACCAATGTGAGTACCATACCAATATGCAGAGTTTAAAAGGGAATTTTTGATAACTGGTTCCATATTTCTTACACACCTCCATCAGATCAAAGATATAAAAAGGTTCAGAGTAAGGAGGGAGGATTTGTGAAGATTATTTTTTGGAGTTTTTTTTTTCTGTGATTTTAGAACATACTCTCCCAACACTCAAAGCTTAACTTGAAGAACTTGTTATGTGTTCCCCAAACCCTGGTAGCATAGTGGTTAAGAGCCATGGCTGCTAACCAAAAAGTTCGGCAGTTGGAATCCACCAGGCGCTCATTGGAAACCCTATGGGGCAATTCTACTCTGCCCTAGAGGGCTGCTATGAGTTGGAATCGACTCAACGGCAGTGGGTAATGAGCTGGGGTCGGGTTTGGAACTCCACTGACCAGAGCCTAAATCATGCTTGAGAAAATTAATGGGGTCTAGAACAGGTCACACAGAGAGGAAAAGAAAACAGAAGAACTGCACTGAGAAGTCACTACTCATTTACAAGGCAGGGGGAGTATGAATTTTCCAGCAGGTCAGACAACCTAGAGCCATATTGAGTCATCATCAATAGGACTACTACTTATGACAGGGGACTTAAGCAGTGAGAGGTGTTTGAAAAGTGGACCTGCAGGGAATGAGGGGTTGAGGGGGCTTCAGGCGGCTGAAGGAGAGGCCCAGTTTTCATCAGAGGGAAGTTTCGTCATGTATTTTCCTGGTGAATACTCTTTAAAAGGACAGAGGAAGATGAAAAAAAAATTTTGCTTTGCTTAGACTCTACTGGTCATGCTGGATCAATGTATCACTCCCATTTATTTCTCTAAGTATCAGACATAGTATATAACTCATCCTGAAAAACAGAACAAAACAAAAACCAAACCTGTTGCCATCGAGTCGATTCTGACTCATAGCAACCCTATAGGAGGACAGAGTGGAACTGCCCCATTGGGTTTCCAAGGGGTGGCTCGTAGATTTGAACTGTGGACCTTTTGATTAGCAGCCATAGCCTGGAGCCCTGGCGGCAAAGCGGTTGAGAGCTCAGCTGCTAAACCAAAGGTCAGCAGTTCAAATCCACCAGCTGCTTCTTGGAAACCCTATAGGGCGGTTGTACTCTGTCCCATAGGGTCACTATGAGTCGGAACCAATTTGATGGCACCTAACAACAACAACAGAGGCTGCCTGCATTCTTGGCTCATGACCTCTTCCTAACTCAGCCTAAGTACTTAATAAATGTTGAACTGAGCTGACCTGATTTTGTAACATATTCTTTTACTATACCAAAATATGTCTATGAGACAGCCCAACTGAACTGAAATTCATATTCCTATTTCAGAGTTACACCTCCTTAAATCATACTTTGGAGCAGGTTTTATGTGAATGGTTAAAACTAGCAACTAAATAGAAATACACATTTAGAAACCAGCTCTTAATTATTATAAATAAGTAGAAAATTGTTTTCTAGCCCCAGAGACATGATCTTATTGTAACCCATATAAAGCCTAGTTATCTTGTGGTCCACTTTCTAGCAAAGTCATAGCCAAGAAAATAGCAACCCAGCAGAAGAGTTTAATTGAAATGAATGGCTTTCCAGGAAAATGTCAAATGGCATTATATAGATAATGCAAAGCAAAACTTCCTTTTAGAAAAATCCCCTTTCTCAATTTTATCCCTTTATTTAGGTCTCCAAACTTTTCCCTTCTTAAAATTTCCCCAAAACTTTCTCTGAGATCCATTCCCCAATCTCTTCTCTCTCTTAGCCTCTCCTGCTGCCGTAAAGTAAAGCTATTTGCTTCTCCCTCGCCAACAAAGCCACTGTCCTCTCTCCTTTCTCTTGTACCTTTTACAGTCTTTGCATGATACTCCGTTGAACTCATAACTGTGAGTTAAGAGAACAGGGAGGCTTAGCAGAAAACACCAGGATTTTCCTGAGAACTGGGTAGAGAAGGGATAGGCTGTGAGTATTTGTTTTTCCTGGCCACAAAAGGAGACTTGACAAAGCAACTTTAGGGGTTAAAGGAACAACTAGCCTCTGTTTTACTACCTCTGGGGCACTGGCAGTGGTGGCCTCTCTCCACCTCAAATAAGTCTCATTTTTAGCTTGATAATAAAGTGAAACTCTATAATATAAATTTATAATAAAAATTCCTGATCGTTTAAAACAAACAAACAAAAAAGCCTCTTTGCCATCAAGCCCATCCAATTCATAGTGTCCCTATAGGACAGTAGAACTGCCCCATAGGGTTTCCAAGGAGCAGCTGGTGGATTCAAACTGCAGCTGAGCTCTTAACCAATGTGCCACCAGGGCTCCTCCTGATTAAAGTGTGTAGTATAATATTCTATCTCATTACTCACTGAAACTGAGTATACATAAGTTTATTAGTTACTTTAGAGTAACTAATTAGAGTAGGTTTGGATGGCTAATTAAGAAGAAAAAACCTAACACAGGAGAAGGAAATTTCAAAAATGGGAAGAGACATGGAAATGAAAGGTGAATAATTAGATATAAAATTTGTCCTTTTTTCCTCTAAAATGTTGTTAGGACTTAGCGCTGGCCCTGTACAGAGGCTTAAGTAGAAACATTGTTTTGGGGAATCTAGATGGCTCGTACGAGTGTCAATTAGTGCAAACTTCAGGGTGGGGAGAGGGAAGAGTCTCTGCGTGACACAAACGGTTAAGCAATCAACCACTAGCAGAAAGGTTGGCAGTTCAGACCCACCCAGAGGTGCCTGGGAGGACAGGCCTGGTGATCTGCCTCTGAAAGTTCACAGCCTTGAAAACCCTATGGAGCGGTTCTCTGCACACATGGATTGCCATGAGTTGGAATTGACTTGAAGGCAACTAACAACAACATCAGAAGACTTACAATGTGCACAACCAGCTGTGATCCAGGAAATCCACCCTCTAGGAATTCATTTTAAGGAATCAACAGGATGCGTTTATAGGGATGTTGCTGTGTTGATTATAATTAGTGTAATAATCATGGGCAAATGATTGGAAGCACCTACATGTCCAACAATAGGGAATTAAGTGAATTAAGGTGCATCAAATGAAGCAATATTACTTACGCGGTAGTAAAAAAACTCCTATCATAAAATATTTATTTGCCTGAGAAAATGTTCACAAAACTAAGTTATAAGCAGTTTCTAAAATAATATGTACCATGCAATGCCATTTATTAAATATATATGCAGAGATAAAAGACTGAAAGGACATATTGATGGTGGTTATCTCTGGGTTAGGGATTACATAGATTTTTTTTTTTTTGTACTTTTCTGTGTTTTCAAATTTTCCATACTAACCTGATATTACGTTTGTAAAATAAGCTTTATTTTTTTTTTAAGTTTAACCTGACTCTCTTTTAAATGGTAGGTGAACAGGCATCTTTTAGTTTGATGCTCCCGCAAAGCTGTTAACTTAAAACAGCTTCCTGGGTCACTGGTTTGTATTTTCAGTAGAGCTGTCATAGTAAGAGCCCATGCCCAAGTGAATGGGTGCCAGAAATTATACCAAACCAGAAAACCCATTGCTGTCAGTTGATTCTGACTCATAGCGACTCCATAACTTGTTTTTCTTCATTTAAGTGAGCCAACATGTTCTTCAGAACTCTGTGTGCTGCTCACAAACGGCCTCAGGCAATGATTAGAGAGCCACCTCTGTTCCAGGGAGCCCAGGTGAGCAGCACTAAGAGCCTCCAGGATTTTCCCATAAACTGAACACTTCCTTCACAGTTTGACCCCTTCTGGAAATACTAAAAAAAGCCACCATGTTGCAACTCACTTCTTTACGATTGTATTAGCCTTAAGGGTAGAGAACTATGAAGCTAGCAGGATATTAAACAGATGCTTTTGTAGGTACCATACCTACTGCCTTAGAAAAATCAGCATTTGCATTCAGACCATGCATTTATTAGAATAAGTAGGATACTTGGGGTTAGTATTAGTATAAATCTATAGTATAATAGATTTATTTGTTGGTTTAGGATACTAGATTTATTTGTTAAATCTATAAAAGTCGAGAATTTCATTGATCTAGTAATTTGTCTATTAGAAATTGTCAATCTAGAAATAGGGGGAAACATAGCTAGAATTTATCTTTTTTTTTTCAAAGTTTGGTTGTTGTCTTAGTCATCTAGTGCTGCTGTAACAGAAATACCACAAGTGGATACCTTTAACAAAGAGAAATTTATTCTCTCACAGTTTAGGAGGCTAGAAGTCCAAATTCAGGGTACAGCTCCAGGTGAAAGCTTTCTCTGTCTGTGGTTCTGGGAGAGGGTCCTCATCATTAATCTTCCCCTGGTCTAAGGAGCTTTTCAACGCAGGGATCTGAGGTCCAAAGAATGCACGCTCCTGGCTCTTCTTGCTTTGTAGTAATGAGGTGCCCTTGTCTCTCTGCTCTCTTTTATATCTCCAAAGAGATGTACTCAATATACAACTTAATCTTGCAGATTGAGTCCTGCCTCATTAGCATAACTGCCTCTAATCCTGCCTCATTAACATCATAGAGGTAGGATTTACAACACATAGGAAAATCCCATCAGATGACAAAATGGTGAACAATCACACATAACTGGGAATTATGGCCTAACCAAGTTGACACACATTCTTGGGGGGATACAATTCAATCCATAACGGTTGTATCCTAAAGTTTTTGAAGTTTTAGTTTATTCTAAAGCCTAAGCACAGCAGTTTTAGGGGATCACTTTACAACAAAAGAGCCCTTCCTGGCTACATAAAAGAGCCAGGGTCTTGACAGAGCCAGGGTCTTCTGGAATCCAGATTTCTGCGATCCGTGGAATTAGGTGACCACCCAGGCCGTTTGCCTTCAGATGTCCTTTTGAACCTTGAGCCTCGATACAACCATCACCATTATAGATTTCCAAAAGGTTTTCATCATTTCAAACAGAAACTTAGTACTCCTTAAGAAACAACTCCCTCTTCCTCCCATTCATGGATAACTACTAACAAACTTCTGTCTCTGTGCATTTGCCTATTCTAGATATTTCATATAAGTGGGTTCATACCAATATTTGTCTTTTTGTGTCTGACTTATTTCACTTAGCATAATGTTTTTAAGGTTCATCCATGTCACAGTGTGCATCAGAACTTCATTTCTCTTTATGACTGAATAATATTCCATTCTATGTTGTAAAAATGGCATGGGGGCACTGTCTGACCTCCTCTAACTTCACAAGGGTGAAGGAGAATCAAGATCAACAGCCCAAAACTGATTCCTATGAAGCGAAGGTCAGACATGCCTTCTCCCTCCACCATTTTTTACCAACTCTGACACCAACTGTCTCTCTCATGGTACTCTCTACTTCTCTGCTGGGTTTGAGAATTCATTGCAATGGCCCCACAGAACTCACAGACCATACTCACGATTATGGAGTTTATTAGGGAAATGGTGGTTACAATTCAGGCTCAGGAACACTCAAGGATACAGTTCTTCCATCAGGACAGCCTTTTCTCAGCCATGCTTGCAGGCACGCCTCTCCCTGGCCCCAGGCCTCTGACCATAGGCACTCAGCTTTTTCATTCAATGGGCCAGGAAGCCCACTGCCGTTTCCTGCTGCTGGGTCTCTCCTGCCAGCACTTCTCAGTGTCTTCAGGGTTACAGCTCGCCCTCTCTCTCGGTCTCCACTTCCAGGAGCTTCTCAGCACAGGAATCCCGGGTCCAAAGGACATACTGGCTCCTGGCTATTCTTCTTTGGTGGTGATGGGGTCTTCTCTTTCCTACCTCTGGGATGGCTCACCTCAACCCTAGCATAATGGCAAAACTGACCAATTCCTTTGGTGGCCCCACCCAATCACTTGAGTGGGAGTTAGAAGACCATGGCTAGTAAGGCTACACAAAAATGATCCACCACCCTGCGTATGTATATACCACATTTTGTTTACCCATTCACCTGTTGATAGACACTTGGGTTACTCCACGTTTTTTGGCTATTGTGAATAATGCTGCAATGAATATTGACATAAAAGTATTTGTTTGAGTCCCTGCTTTCAAGTCTTTTGGGTATATGCTTAGGAGTGGACTTGCTGGGTCGTATGGTAATTCCATGTTTAACTTTTTGAGGAAGCACCAGACTGTTTTTCACATTGGCTGTATCATTTTACATTCCTACCAGCAATGAGCAAGGGTTCCAATTTCTCCATATCCTCACCAACATTTCTTATTTTCAGTTTTTCTGATAATAACCATTCTAATGGGGGTGAAGTGGTATCTCTTTGTAGTTGTGATATACATTTCCCTAATGAGTAATGATGTTGAACATCTTTTCATATGCTTATTGGCCATTTGTACATCTTTTTTTTGAGAAATGTCTATTCAAGTCCTTTACCCTTTTTTTTTAATTGGGTTGTTTGTCTTTTTGTTGTTAAGTTGTAGGAGTTCTTTATATATTCTGTGTATTAAACTTTTATCAGACATATGGCCCTCAGATATTTTCTCCCATTCAATAGGTTGTCTCTTCATTTTGTTGGTAAAGTTCTTTGATGTACAAAAGTTTTTAATTTTTTTCTTCTTTTTTTTTTAATAATTTTTATTGTGCTTTAAGTGAAAGTTTAGAAATCAAGTCAGTTTCTCACACAAAAACCCATATACACCTTGCTACACGCTCCCAATTACTCTCCCCCTAATGAGACAGCCTGCTCTCTCCCTCCACTCTTTCTTTTTGTGTCCATTTCGCCAGCTTCTAACCCCCTCCACCCTCTCATCTCCCCTCCAGGCAGGAGATGCCAACATAGTCTCAAGTGTCCACCCGATCCAAGAAGCTCACTCCTCACCAGCATCCCTCTCCAACCCATTGTCCAGTCCAATCCCTGTCTGAAGAGTTGGCTTCGGGAATGGTTCCTGTTCTGGGCCAACAGAAGGTCTGGGGGCCATGACCACTGGGGTCCTTCTAGTCTCAGTCAGACCATTAAGTCTGGTCATACGAGAATTTGGGGTCTGCATCCCACTGCTCTCTTGTTCCCTCAGGGGTTCTCTGTTGTGTTCCCTGTCAGGGCAGTCATCAGTTGTAGCCAGGCACCATCTAGTTCTTCTGGTCTCAGGATGATGTAGTCGCTGGTTCATGTGGCCCTTTCTGTCTCTTGGACTCGTAATTGCCTTGTGTCCTTGGTGTTCTTCATTCTCCTTTGATCCAGGTGGGTTGAGACCAACTGATGCATCTTAGATGGCTGCTTGCTAGCGTTTAAGACCCCAGACGCCACTCTTCAAAGTGGGATGCAGAATGTTTCCTTATAGATTTTATTATACCAATTGACTTAGCTGTCCTCTGAAACCATGGTCCCCAGACCCCTGTCCCTGCTATGCTGGCCTTCAAAGCATCCAGTTTATTCAGGACACTTCTTTGCTTTTGGTTTAGTCCAATTGTGCTGACCTCCCCTGTAAAAGTTTTTAGTTTTAATGAAGTCCATTTTATCTATTTTTTCTTTTGTTGCTTATGCTTTTGGTGTCATATCTAAACATTGATTTTCAAAAACAAGGACTCGAAGTTTTAAACCCTATGTTTTCTTCTAAGAGTTTTATGGTTCTAGTTCTTACATTAGGTCATTACAATGACCTCCTCACCTCATCTTCTAGAGCTATTTGCTCTCTTTGCTCATTTGAAAATCGTTCTCAAAAGTGATTTGATTTCATCTGCTGGTTTTGCATATCTTCTAATGATCCTCCTAACCATTCCCTTTCTCCTTCTTATATCATTCTAAGCCTTAATTAACTCAGCTACAACATGGGGAGGATAAAACTCCCCTGATTCAGTTGTTGAGATTATATTTGCCTCATGCTTATCTCTCCATCTATAAATTCTGCTTTCCTCTTCTCATCTCCACCTCACCTGATAGGGTTTTCCCTTTGCCTGGATATTCTTTCACTTCTCCTTGCTTGGCTAGTTTCCACTCAGATTAGAAGCCACTTCTTCCAGAAGGTTTCTCTATCTACCTCACCACTATCACCGCCACCAATACTGGATTAGAAGTGATTCCAAAGCATTCTGAAACTTACCTGTGGTGGCACTTCTCGTATTGTAATTGTGTGTTTATCCGTCTTCCCTACTACTCTGTATTCTAAATGATGGTAGGATCTATATCTTGTTCAGTAATCCTAGGAATTATGGTGCCAGATACACAGTCCCAAACCCACTGCCATCAAGTTGATTCTGACTCATAGTGACCTTGAAGGGTTTTCAAGGCTGTAAATCTCTATGGAAGCAGACTGCCACATCTTTGTTCTGTGGAGCTGCTGGTGGTTTTGAACCACCGGCCTTTCAGTTAGCAGTTGATCACTTTAACCATTGTGCCACCAGGGCTCCTTAGATACACAGTAGGTGTTCAATAAATATTTGTTAAATAAACTAATAATGTATGCAGAACTTTTAGAAGAGTGCTGGCTTGCATAGGAGCTCTATATGGGAGAAAACATCTATGAGGTTGTAGGATTGCAAAGTGATACTGTAAGAAGGCCAAACCCAGAAGTGACGTAAGTTCCTGGCCAGAAGATCCAAAGTTTCAGGCTACATCCTGATACAAACAGCTGCTCTGAAAGCTGAGCCAGAAGGGAAGTGAACAGTGGGGCATGTATGACCATTGCTTTTAAGACTGCTGTCT
Organism: Loxodonta africana; assembly: GCF_030014295.1. NCBI lineage: Eukaryota > Metazoa > Chordata > Mammalia > Proboscidea > Elephantidae > Loxodonta > Loxodonta africana. The sequence goes on along the minus strand of NC_087344.1, from coordinate 158,053,901 downwards.
ATTTTAAAGTCTAGCATATGTGGGTCTTGGTGCTTTTTCTAAGTTATCTTATTGCAATGGGCCAGGGAAGCTTCTCAATTAAAGATACAAATTTGTCTGATAATGGTAAAGAGCCTCATGCTGCCATCAATGGCACTGCCATGATTGTCCTTTCCACCTTATTGCCTTTGATCTTCATGGCAGTTGTGAGAGGTTCATTTATTGTCTTCATTTTAGCAAATGAAGAAAGTAAAGTTCAGAGAAACTAAGTGATTGGCATAGGATTGGACAATAAATTTGGAAAGGGAAGTCAATCCAGGCCTTTCTCGTTCCAAATTTCATTTCCTTTCTATCTATTGTGCAGCTGAATAGAAGTAACAATGTCCACACTACCACTCTCCCATTGCCTTCTGTTGTGAACCAAATTTTGTGCCCCCAAAAGATATGTTGAAGTGTAAACCCTGTACCTGTGAATATGACCCTGTTTGCAAATAGGGTCTTTGAAGATGTTATCAGTTAGGTTAACATGAGGTCCTACTGGCGTAGGGTGAGTCCTAATCCTATATGACCAAAACCCGTTACTATCGAGTTGATTCCAACTTGTAGTGACCCTATAGGACAGAGTAGAAATGCTGCATAGGGTTTCCAAGGCTGTAATCTTTATGGAGGCAGACTGCCACATCTTTCTTCTGTGGAGCAGCTGTTGGGTTCAAATTGTTGATTTTTTGTGAGCAGCTGAGCACTTTAACCACTGTGCCACCAAGGTTCTAATCCTATATGACTGGTATCCTCATAAAAAAGGAGAAAATACACAGAGACAGAGAGACGATGGCGATGTTAAGATGCATTACAAGCCAAGGAACATCAAGAATTTTTCACTGTCAACAGAAGCTAGGAGAGAAGCATGGAACAGATTGTCTCTTAGAGCTCTCAGAAGGAATCAACATGGCTGACACCCTGATTTCAGATCGCTGGCCTCCAAAACTGTAAGACGATAAATTTCTGTTCTTCTAAGCCACGCAGCTTGTGAAATCTTGTTATGGCAGCTCTAGGAAACTAAGACACTCTCAGAGCACTCGGGATCAATTATCAAGTTAATTTGACTTTTATGGATAGAGGACAAATGAAATGTGAGAATCTGAAAGATAACAGCCTGTTTAGGGCTTATTAATGCTTACCCTTTAAATGAGCCCAAGTCAAAGGCTTTATTTCCAATTTCATGATGAGAAATTAAAGAGACCTTTTCTTACTCTTTTTGGTAATTATGAGTTTGTAGCAAGGCCCTTGGGAGTCCAGGAATTTCTTTTGTAGGTACCCTCACTGTGGGCAGAGCCTCCCACTGCAAGGGCACAAAAATATCAAGGCCCCATTTAAGTGTCATTTAGACCCCACCCAGATACAACTGCATCATTTACCCCCACATGCAGGAAGCATCAAAAGAAGATACACAGAGTCATTATGCCAAAAAAAATTAGTCAATGTTCAACCATTTCAAGAGGAAGCATATGATCAGGAATCGATGGTACTAAAGTCCAAGCTGCTCTGAAGGCATTGGTGAAAAACAAGGCTTCAGGAATTGATGAAATATTAATTGAGATGTTTGAATTAATGGATGCAGCGCTGGAGGTGCTCACTCCTCTATGCCAAGAAATATGGAAGACAGCATCCTGGCCAACTGACTGGAAGAGATCCACATTTATGCCTATTCCCAAGAAAGGTGATCCAACCGAATGTGGAAATTATAGAACAATATCATTAACATCACACACAAGCAAAATTTTGCTGAAGATCATTTAAAAACGGCTATAACAGTATATCAACAGGGAGCTGCCAGAAATTCAGGTTGGTGTCAGAAGAGGACGTGGAACCAGGGATATCATTGCTGATGTCAGATGGATCCTGGCTGAAAGCAGAGAACAACAGAGGATGTTTACCTGTGTTTTACTGACTATGCAAAGGCATTCGACTCTGTGGATCATAACAAATTATGGATAACATTGTGAAGAATGGGAATTCCAGAACACTTATTCGTGCTCTTGAGGAACGTTTACATAGATCAAGAGGCAGTTGTTCAGACAGGACAAGGGGATATTGATTGGTTTAAAGTCAGAAAAGGTGTGCGTTGGGGTTGTATCCTCTCACCATACCTATTCAATCTGTATGCTGAGCAAATAATCCAAGAAGCTGGACTATATGAAGAAGAACAGGGCATCAGGATGGGAGGAAAACTCGTTAACAACCTGCGTTATGCAGGTGACACAATCTTGCTGGCTGAAAGTGAAGAGGACTTGAAACACTAATGAAGATCAAAAACCACAGCTGTCAGTATGGATCGCACCTCAACATAAAGAAAACAAAAATCCTCACAACTGAATTAATAAGGAACATCATGATAAACAGAGAAAAGATTGAAGTTGTCAAGGATTTCATTTACTTGGATCCATGATCAACAGCCATGGAAGCAGCAGTCAAGAAATCAAATGACTCATTGCTTTGGGTAAATCTGCTGCGAAGGTCCTCTTTAAAGTATTAAAAAGTGAAGATGTCACCTTGAAGACTAAGATGCGCCTAACCCAAGCCATGGTATTTTCAATCGCATCATATGCATGTGAAAGCTGGACAAAGAATAAGGAAGACCGAAGATAAATTGGCGCCTTTGAATTGTGGTGTTGGAGAAGAATATTGAGCATACCATGGGCTGCCAAAAGAACGAACAAATCTGTCTTGGAAGAGGTACAACTGGAAAGCTCTTTAGAAGCAAGGATGGCGAGACTGCGTCTTATATACTTTGGATGCGTTGTCAGGAGGGATCAGTACCTAGAGAAGAACATCATGCTTGGCAAAGTACAGGGTCAGCAGCAAAGAGGAAGACCCTCAACAAGGTGGATTGACACACTGGCTGCAACAACGAGCTCAAGCATAACAACGATTGTAAGGATGGCGCAGGACCAGGCAGTGTTTCATTCTGTTGTGCATAGGGTCGCTATGAGTCAGAACCAACTTTATGGTACCTAAGAACAACAACAACACATATACCTAATCACTCAAATTAACTCTGTGCTGTCATAGAAAAACACCAACCCCACCTTTCAGCTCTCCTCTTCCACTGCCCCAAGTATTACAATAATTCCTACCCACAATTAACAGCTGCTAGTTTTTTTTTTTTTTTTAGATGACCAGATCTCCATTATGATGTCAAAATGCCTAGTCACTCCACAGATAGTTCATAATGATGACCACTAAGTAGTGTGTGAATGATACAAAACCCGGTTAAAGAATCTCTTGTGGAAAAAATTCTAGTAAGTGAACCAGTGGGGTGAAAAAAGTGGAATACTGAGTATTTATTCTTGGCCAAGTCACTGTCTCGTTGTACTCTCTCTGAATCTACCCCCATCCAACAATTCCATTCTCTGTCTTAGACATTTATTTGGTTCTGGTGGTGGGGGGTGGGAGGAAACAAATTCAAATTCTGGCTACAATAATTTGGAAACAACACCAACAATAACCAAAAAAATAAGAGTATGGTCACATATATAGGTGTATAGGCATATATGTGTACCAGTAGGTACAAGTGAGTACATATGTGTGCAAATATAGAAGTATCCGTACAGATATGTGTGTGCATGTGTATATATTCATAGAGGACATATTTACAGATACTTCTTACCCAGTGCCGTCACTTCTTAGACATAACCAAACACCTTGGAAGATTAGTTTCCTGGGTTTGAGGGCTTAGGACCTTAGTCTCATGGGACAACTCTGTCAGTTGGCATAATATAGTTCACAAAGTTCATGTTCTGCATCCTAGTAGGTGAACAGCACCTGGGATCTTAAAAGCTTGTTAGCAACCATCTAAGATACAACGATTGCTTTCTACTCACCAGGAGCAAGAGAGAAAAAGGAAAAGAAAGTCTAAGAGAAGAAACTAGTCTACAGGGCTAATAGCTTACATGAGCCATGGTCTCATCTATCCTGAGACCAGAAGAACTAGATGGTGCCTGCCTACCAGTACCAACTGTTCTGATCAGGGCCATAATAGATGGACCCTGATAGAACAGGAGAAAATGTGCAATGAAATTCAAATTCTTAAAACGTGCAGACTTACTGGACCGGTTGAGACTAGAGAAGTCCATGAGATACTCTTTAAACTTTGAACTGAAACTATCCCCTGAGGTCATCTTTTAGTGAAATAACAGACTGGAGCACAAAATAAAGGATATTACCCATGAGTATGATGCTCCACTAAAAAACCATCTATATGAGACCAAAAGGTCAACAATTACCTTATAGCAATGATGAGAAGACAAGGGGCCAGGGAAAGTAGAGTACTAGAAATGGAGCAACCAGAATGCAATTAAAGAGAATGGTGACACATTGTGGAAAATGTAATAATGTCACTGAATAATTTGCATAGAAATTGTCAGATGGAAACCTAATTTGCTGTGTAACCTTCCACCAAAAACATAATAAAATTTAAAAAAAAGAATTCTGGGAAAAATTTTTTGGCTATGATATCCAACAAGGGTCTTGTCTCTAAAATCTATAAAATACTTCAACACCTCAACAATGAAAAGACAAATCGTCTGATTAAAAAATGGGCAAAAGACATGAATAGACACGTAACCAAAGAAACCATTCAGGTGGCTAACAGACACATGAGGAAATGCTCACAATCTTTGGCCATTAGAGAAAAGCAAATCAAAACTACATTGAGATATGGTCTCACCCCAACATTACTGACACTAATCTAAAAAACACAAAATAACGAACGTTGGAGAGGTTGTGGGGAGACTGAAACTCTTATGCATTGCTAGTGGGAATGTAAAATGCTACAGCCACTATGGAAAATGATATGGTGCCTCCTTAAAAAGCTAAAAACAGAAATATCATATGATCCAGAAATCCCATTCCTAGGAATATATTCTAGAGAAATAAGAGCCATCACACAAATAGACATATGCGTACCCATGTTCACTGCAACATTATTCACAGTAGCAAAAAAGATAGACACAACCTAAGTACCCATCAACAGATGAATGGATAAACAAATTATGGTGTATACACGCAATGGAATACTATGCAATGATAAAGAACAATGGTGAATCCTCAAAACATCTTACAACATGCATGAATTTGGAGGGCATTAAGCTGAGTGAAATAAGTCAATCACAAAAGGACAAATATTGTATGAGACCACTATTATAAAAACTCAAGAAAAGGTTTACACACAGAAAAAAACCCACCTTTGATGGTAATGAGGCAGAGGAGGGGAAAGGAGAGGAAATCACTAACTAGATGGGAGACGTCTGTTAACTTTGGTGAGAGGAAAGACAACACACAATATAGGGAAAGTCAACACGACTAAGGCAAAGCCATAGAAGCTTCCTAGATATACCCAATCACCTTGAGGGACCGAGTTACTGGGGCTGAGGGCTGGGGACTGTGGTCTCTGGGGACATCCAGGTCAATTGCCATAACATAGTTCATAAAGAAAATGTTCTACATCTTACTTTAGTGAGTAGCATCTGGGGTCTTAAAAGCTTGGGAGCAGCCATCTAAAATACATCTATTGGTCCCATCACATTTGGAGCAAAGGAGGATGAGGAAAAACAAAGACACAAGGAAATTATCAGTCCAAAGGACTAATGGACCACATGAACCACAGACTCCACCAGCCTGAGCCCAGAAGAAATAGATGCTGCCCAGCTACCACCACCAACCACTCTGACAGGGATCAAAATAGAGGGTTCTGGACAGAGGGAGACAAAAATCCAGAACAAAATTCAGATTCACAAAAAAAGACCAGACTTACTGGTCTGACAGAGACTGGAGGGACCATGGTCTATGGTCCCTGGACACTGTGCTAACTCAGAACTGAAGCCACTCCCAAAGGCCACCTTTCAGCCGAAGATTAGACAGGCCTATAAAAACAAACAACACAAGTGAGCCCTGGTGGTGCAGTGGTAAAGAGCTACTGGTCCTAACCAAAAGGTCAGCAGCTCAAATCCACCAGCAGCTCCTTGCAAGCCCTATGGAGCAGTTCTACTCTGTCCTGTAGGGTCACTATCAGTTAGTAGGGTGACTATGAGTCAGTATCACTCGATGGCAATGGGTTTTTGTTTTTTTAATAAAACAAACAATAACACTTATGAGGAAGTGCTTTTTAGTTCAGTCAAGTATAGGAGACCTAATGGGCAACACCTACCCCAGTGCAAAGATGAGAAGGCAGGAAGGGATAAGAAAACTGGACAAATGGACACGGGGAACCCGAGGTGTAAAGGGAAAAGGAGAGAGTGCTGACATATTGTGGGGATTGCAACCAATGTCACAAAACAATTTGTGTATAAATTTTTGAATGAGAAACTAATTTGTACTGTAAGCTTCCACCTAAAACACAATTAAAAAAAAAAAAAAACCTGGCTGCATGTACCTTCAACATCGCACACTGTTCTTTATCTGGCATGCGTGCGATGCTCCCCAGTGGCACCAGCAACCAGTGCTAACTCCCCTCCCTGCATCCAGATTAAATTAGTTGTAAGGAAATTAGATGAACACCTATAAACTGGGATGATAATAATACCCTGAAAAGATGAACTAATTGATAATTATAGTAATGAGAGAGTGGACAAAATAATATGCTGTGTTTATTTAGTATCTGTCCTTTGGGGAATATGAGGTGAGATATTGATGTCGCTTGTGAATCATCCCTGCACTTTTATGTTGGGGGGAAAGGACAAAGGTTAGTTAGGAAAAAGCCAGGTTGGGGCAAGGCTAATCAAGGAAGAATTACTGTAGAAGGGGGAGGTTTAAAAAATATGATGATTTTGAATATGAAAGATGGACAGACATTCCCAGGAATGAAGCTTGCCCTTTGTCTCTGGGGCATTTTCTCAGTCAACCATCCATGTCCAGTTTGGATGGCGTGATCATGTCCTGCACCCATGCACCCACATTAACATGATTTTTTTTCTACTCATGACTTCTTTTGTAACCACCTAGCCCCTAGTTTCCCAAAGGGTGCCATGATAAGCACTATTTTAGAAAAGATTATGTAGACCAATTAATTTTCATAATCTTAGGTAATCACAATCAGATTTCTTTCATTATAGGACTTTCCAAGGCCTTTAATATGCTAATATGCACAGTAAATGTCCAAACAAACAGAAAAAACTCCAAAAAACAAACCCACTGTCATTGAGTGGATTCCTACTCATAGCGACTCTATATGATAGAGCAGAACTACCGCATAGGATTTCCGATGCTGTGCATCTTTATGGAAGCAGACTGCCATATCTTTCTCCTGAGGAGCGGCTGGTAGGTTTGAACTGCTGACCTTTTGCCTAGCATCTGAGTACTCTAACCACTGTACCACCAGGGTTCCTCAGTAAATACACAAGAGGCGTATATATTAGCTTGAACCATTTGAAATGGGTCAAAAACAATGAACACTGGCAATTTCTTTTGGTCCAGCCTAATATTTATCTAGCACTTCCAAACTTGCTTGACTATAGAACCCTTCTGGGGGCAATTTCTTGCAGTGCCAGAGACCTCAGAACTCACTTTGGGAACTATTGCCTTAGGTACTTAAATACAAAGACTGTTAGGCACTTGAGTCATTCATATTGCTTGGACCAGATGATGCTCAGATGCAACAGGGTAATGAGAACAGCAGAGTGGGAAGATTTCCACAAGGCAGGTGGGGGAAGCCCACCAGACCTCTGGGCTGAATTTCCAGGAAGGCTGGCCAAATATGACGTTTCCCAACCCAATACAAGTGCAGAAAATTTAAGTTACTATATGTAGAGTTACAATTGTTGCAGTGTGTTAGATGAAAGGTTTTTTTTAAACTGTAAAACTGCTTAAATATTTAGCTTAATATGTAAATATTTAATGGAGAAAGCAGAATACAAAAGGGTACACACTATTAACTATGTAAAAATCATTTGCATTTGGTTACAGACTTGAAAGGAGCAGCAACAAAAAAGAAAATAATTGTTTACACTGCTAGAACCATAGATGACTTTTTGTTTTCTTTCTTCGAAATTTCCTTGGATGTTGTTATTACACTGTTTTCGCAATTAAAAAAAAAAAAAATCACACCAGTTATTTCTTAGGCTATGAGTCCATGTCAGGCAGTCCTTTGGGAAAACCCCAATGCCTCTCCCTCTGTTCTTTCCAGGTGGGAGACTAGTATTAAGGAGATGACTACTAGCAGCCAAGACTTTGGTAAATTACGTCTCTGGTCATCTTATTGAGCTGGGTGGAGTCAAAGGCCCAAGAGACAGGTAAAACATTGCCTCTGGAGGGCCCTCTCTCTTCCCTCACAAATGAAGGATCAGCTCTTCTAGATCCCAAAACCTAACGGCATTCCCAGAATCCAGTGGCTGCTTTCTAAAAGTCTGTGTTCATGTTGGTTATTTGAAGTTGCGAACAGGATCCTATAACAACCCAATTTATAAGTGTCAATCAGCTTTCTCAGCAAGGCCTCAAAAACCTATTGAATCCCACGGTTTCTAGAAATACTGCACATTTATAATCCCCACTGCCGTTGAGTCAATTTCAACTCATAGCGACCCCATAGGACAGAATAGAACTGCCCCGTAGAGTTTCCAAGGAGCGCCTGTCAGATTTGAACTGCTGACCTCTTAGTTAGCAGCCGTAGCACTTAACCACTATGCCACCAGGGTATGCACATTTATAATGGAAAAGGAAAATATTAGAAAACATTTCTTTCATAAACACAAACTTTCAGCTACAGTAAGCATTTCATAGACTTATGTGGGCTGACTTGGGAATCTAGCTTCCAAGCTGTGTCCATGGGAAATGTCTTCCTAGTCTAACTTGGAATGATGCCCCAACAGCCCCTCAGCAGTCTGTAGGTGAAGGGTAAGGTTGGCATAGCCCAAGGGAATCATGGAGCTGCTGACCAGAAAGGCATTGTAACTGAGGAGCACCCCTCTGTCCCCAGTACTCAGTGAGGAAATCTCTCTATATAAGGGACATTCTTGAGTCCTCTCCCCCTGACCCATTCCCAAAGCAGCCTTGTTCCTGGGCTGTCCCCAACATTCCTTGCATACTGTCCTTCTGAAGGAGCTGGCATAAGTAAATACACAAAAGGCAGAACCCCTTAACAGGGAAGTACCTACAGAGCTGGGCCCAAGGTTACCCCTCAAGTTGACTGGAATAGTGGGGCTTGAAGACTTGGATGGCTTTTGCCACATTTCAGGGGTCCTCTTTTCAGGCCATTAGACAAAGACTCCCTGACCTAAGGCCATATAGAAAGGCATCATGACTTTCCTTCAACTCTGGCTACTTCTCAAGGCTTGGCCTCTGTTCAAAAATGGAAGAAAGAAGAAAAAGGATAAGAAGCTGGACAGGTTGAAACTAAAATCAAAGCTCAGCTTCTTTTTAATCACAGTATTTCCGTGTCTAACTATATCCTACCATAGAGCTTTCCACTGGCATCTGTCTAGAAACCTTATCCCAGCTTTAAGGGCAGTTGGCTGGGGTTCCTTGAAATCTAGAAGGCACTCCCTTCCACAACAGCATTTGCTATTACATGGCTAACCCTACTTAGCCTTATAGGACTTTATTTCTGCTCTGAAGCTTACACTAGCTACTTTAAACAATTGTCCCTATGCTGTTATGTTCTGTTCTTGGACCCTGAGAACTTTTGGCAAACGGTAGTCAATCATTAAATCTAAGAAATGAATGAAAGGATGTATTCTAACACCAGAGGTTCCCTGGCAGCAGAGCTGGGTGGTTTCGATTTGTATGGCAGCAGCAGACAAAGCTGCTACCACCAGACCAGTCACAGAGAAGCAGAGGCAAACTCCAAGAAATAAGACCTGTGTCACAGGGTGAGATGGGAGGGCAGGAAATTAGGAGAGTGTAATATAATGGAAACCAAGAGAAGAAACTATTTCAAGAAGGAGATAGTGAAGACATCTGTGTCAAATGTTTTGAGAAGATAAGTAAGATAAGGCCAGAGAAGTAAACATTAGATTTAACAACATGGAGGTCATTGGAGACATTGACAGGAGCAATATCTTGGTATGATTGGGGAAAAATACAACTAGAATAAGTTGAGAAGAGAATAAAAATAGCAGAATACCTGGTTTACAGTAAGTGTCTGCTAAGGAATTTATGGAGCCCTGGTGGCACAGTGATTAAGTGATATGACTGCTAACCAAAATGCTGGAGTTCCAGTATACCAGCTATTCCTTGGAAACCCTACAGGGCAGTTCTACTCCATTCTGTAGGGTCGCTATGGGCTGGAATTGACTCTATGGCAAGGACTTTATGTGTTTTAACTCATGGAATCTTCACACACACTTGTGATATAAATTCTAACATTATTCTCATTTTACAGATAAGAAATTTAGTCCAGAGAGGATACATAGAGCCTAGCGGTACAGTGGTTAAGAGCTATGGCTGCTAACCAAAAGGCTGGCATTTTGAATCCACTAGCTGTGCCTTGGAAACCCTGTGGGGCAGTTCTACGCTGTCCTGTAGGGTTGTTGTGAGTCAGAATCAGGTCAACGGCAACAGGCTTTTTTTTTTTTTTCAGGCCACACAGCTATGAAGTGGCAGAGCTGAGACTGGAACCCAGGCAGCCTGGCTCCAGTCTGTACTCAGACCCACTACATTACACTCCTCCACAATGCCTGTAGGAACTCTGGTGGTGCAGTGGTTAAGAGCTACGATTGCTAACCAAAAGGTCGGCAGTTCGAATCCATCAGCCGCTACTTGGAAACCCTATGGGGCAGTTCTTCTCTGTCTTATAGGGCCACTATGGTTTAACACGGTTAACAATGCCTGTAAATCACTAAGGTCAATAACTGCAGGTAACACTTTCAACAAGTTTGCTGAGAATGGAAAAAGAGAAACTGGGTGGTAGCTGGAGAGGTTGTTAGGCCTTGGGAGGGTTTTTCTTTTAAGACAGAAAATACTGATGTATGGGTTACATGCTCAGGGGAATAAATCAAGTAGTGGAAGAGAGATTGATGATGCTGGCTCAGAGGGATTTATGAGCAGGCCAGGTGGGATGGATCCGAGGCATGGTGGAGGGGTTAACCTTTGACAGCAGCTGGGCACATTCCCTTGTACCGAGAGAGAAGGAAGAAAGAAAGGGCCCAGGTGAGGGTAGCAGGTAGCTTTGGAGAAGCTGTACCATTCTGCTGGTCTCTATTTTCTCAGTGAAGGATGAAGCAAGATAATCATTTGAGACTGGACAGAAGGAAACAGTAGGGTTGTTGCAAGAGGACTGAAGAGAGAAGGGATGTGTGAAATTGAAATGGCCATTCTGGAGGAGGAGGAAAGAGATCACAGTGAGGAGCCAAGATAGGAAGCTACAAGAGACAATTCAATGCCTCTAAATTTTACAGCTGCTTAAATTTTTTTTTTTTCTCTGTCTCTCAAATCTTTCACGGTTTTTATTCTATGAAATTTTTCATTCTAAATCTGCAGAAAAAGAAGTGGGGGAAAATGTCTGCCCTTTCTTACATTACTGCTGTGCTGGGAGCAGTGGGAATATATTTGGAAGTGATGTGGTAGTAAATCTGAAACATTCCAGGCATGTGGTCAGGGATTGTGCAAAACTAATGTAAAGAGAAGTACAACCTGGATTTCTTATTTATATGTCATGGATTGAATTGTGTCCCCCAAAAAATATGTGTCAACTTTGTTAGGCCATGATTCCCGGCATTGTGTGGTTGTCCTCCATTTTGTGATTGTAATTTTATGTTGGGAGGATTAGGGTGGGATTGTAACACTATCCTTACTCAGGTCACCTCCCTGGTCCAAGCTAAAGGCAGTTTCCCTGGGGTGTGGCCTGCACCACCTTTTATCTCTCAAGAGATAAAAGGAAAAGCAAGCAGACAGTTGGGGACCTTATACCACCAAGAACACAGCACCAGGAACAGAGCATATCATTTGGACACAGGGCCCCTGCAACTGAGAAGCTCCTTGACCAGGGGAAGATTGAGGACAAGGACCTTCCTCCAGAGTCGACAGAAAGAGAAAGCCTTACGCTGGAGCAGATGCCCTGAATTTGGAACTGTAACCTACTAGACTGTGAGAAAATAAATTTCTCTTTGTTAAAGTCATCCATTTGTGGTATTTCTGTTATGGCAGCACTAGATGACTAAGACAGTATAGTAATTTTGTGTTTTTTTCCTTTGTTCTCATCAAAGCCCATTCATTGCTCTCTAGAACATTTCTTAAGAAGGAATGTGAAATGTTACATGATCCCAGGTAAAGTTTATGTCTACCTGGATTAAATCTTTGAGCTTTCCCTGAGGAATCAAAGAGCCCCAGAGAAGGCTAATACAGTGATTCTCAAACTTAAGCGTGCATCAGAATTACCTGGTGGGCTTGGTAAAGCACAGATTGCGGGGCCTACTCCCAGAGTTTCTGATTCAGAAGGTTTAGGGTGGGGTCTGAGAATTTCCATTTCTAACGCGTTCCCAGGTGATACTGATGCGTCTTCATTTCTTTTTCTGCTTCTGTGGTTCCAGGGACCACACTTTGAGAAACACTGCTCTAAGTCTCTTCTTCTCAAACTTTAATGTACTTATGCCTCACCTGGAATCTTGGGAAAATGCAGATTTTGGTTCTGTGGTTCTGGGCCAGGGCTGAGGTTCTGCCTTATTAGCTAGTATCCAGGTGGTGCTAAAGCTGTTGGTGCAGACTGCACTTTGAATATATGAAGTGAACGTTGAGACAAAGACCTAAGAGTTCATCTAGTCTACCACCTAAGGTGGCAAAGGATTTTCCCCCATCTCACAGGACAAGGACTAGAAAGAAGATATCTCTTGAGTTCACTGAAATCCCAAAAAATTCCTGACACAAAGATTTCTTAAACCCAGCTGCTGTTGTTAGACTTACTGTCAATTCTTTCCTTCCCCCCAGGTCTCTTTGTTTTTCTGTGAAAACAATGGGAGGGAATAATTTAGTAAGAGCAATTAATGCAGAAAGTGCTAGCTAGGTGCTATGCACTGCTGTAGCTAAGGTCTATACACGTATTAACTCATTTAGGCCTCACAACAACGTTATCAGGCAGGTACTACTATTAACTGCCAATTTACTGATGAGGAAATGAAGACACAGAGAGGTTAAGTAACTTACTCAAAGTCACATAGCTAGGAAGTGGAGAACTGGAATAAAAACACAGGTCAGACTAACTCCAGAATCCACATTATTTCCCCTTCTTCGTATGACAAAGGTAAAAGTTGGAAGAGGCTTTGATCTTTCAGATGTGGGGTTCCCTGATGCTCGTGTAAAACATGATCTGCTGGGGCCCAACACCATTTTTAATTAGAGTCGTTGGGCAACATGGGGTCCTGTCATTTTCTTTTTTTTTTAGCTGCGTGACCCTCGAGTGAGTTTCAGTTTATTTTGGTTATGCCATCAACAAAATGCAGGATTGTGCTGAATTTCTGAGTTCTCTTCCAGCTCTTAAAGTATGTAATTCTGTACTGAGTTTCAGTTAACTTCTTGTTCTTTCACTTGTCCAGAGCAGCTACGGAAACACACAGACAAGGAGCCTGATAATCCACAGGCTCCAGCCCCCTCTCTCAGCAGACTAAGAATTCTTTTGCCACAGCTGAGGGAATTGTTGCTAGTGATGAGTTATGGCCTGCTTTAAGTGGCAGGGGATAAGGTAGAGCTGATGAGAAAGATAATTTTCTAAGAGAAGTCTGGAAGAAGGAGCAGGTAGGAACTTGTTGGTTCTACTCTAGATTCTGGCATAGGCAAATTGGAAACATTGAATAAGTCATCTTGCTTCAACATTTGCATCTATGAAATAGAGATAATTAGGAATGTAAGGTGATTTACCAACTTAACCATTACTGACATCTTCTTCATAGCTCCAACTGCCCCCTGAAGGCTGTTGGTATTTATAAAGTCAGCAGTTCCTCATTAGGAGGATTTAGATGCTGAGCTGTACACACAAGGGCTGCACAACCTCACCTCACCCACCTTTAAGCTCTTTACCAGCACCTTTAACACTTGATGTTGGAAGAACCAGATACTGAATAAAGATTTTAAACCCTAGCATCCTCCCTCATGCGTCTGTCAGTTTGTCATACTGTGGGGGCTTGCGTATTGCTGTGATGCTGGAAGCTATGGCCCTGGTATTTCATATACCAGCAGGGTCGCCCACAGTGGACAGTTTTCAGCTGAGCTTCCAGACTAAGACAGACTAGGAGGAAGGACCTGGCGATCTACTCCTAAAAAAATTAGCCAGTGAAAACCTATGAATAGCAGTGGAACATAGTCTGATGCAGTGTCAGAAGATAAGCCTCTCAGGTTAGAAGGCACTTAAAAGATGACTAGGGAAGAGCTGCCTCCTCAAAGTAAAGTTGACTTTAATGGTGTGAAAAGAGTCAATCTTTTGGAACCTTCTTTTGCTGATGTGGCACAACTCAAAATGAGAAGAAAGAGCTGCAGACATTCATTAATAATAGGAATGTGGCATGTACGAAGTATGAATCTAGGAAAATTAGAAATCGTCAACAATGAAAAGGAGAGCATAAACATTGATATCCTAGGCATTAGTGAGCTAAAATGGACTGGTATCGGCAATGATGAATCAGACAATCATATGGTCTTCTATACTGCAAATGACAAATTGAATAGGAATGACATTGCATTCATCATCAAAAACAACATTTCAGGATCTATTCTGAAGTAAAATGTTGTCAGTGATAGGATAATATCCATATGCCTTGACTTAATACGACTATCATTCAAATTTTCACACCAACCACTAAGGCCCAAAATGAAGAAATTGAAGATTTTTACCAATTTCTGCAGTCTGAAATTGTTCAAACATGCAATCAGGATGCATTGTTAATTACTGGTGATTGGCATGTGAAAGTTGGAAACGAAGAAGGATTTGTAGTTGGAAAATACGGCCTTCATGATAAAAATGATGCCAGAGATCACATGATAGGATTTTGCAAGACCAATGACTTCTTCATGACAAATACCTTTTTCGAAAATTTAAATGGTGACTATACATATGGACCTCACCAGATGGAATACAAAAGAATCAAATTAACTATATCTGTGGAAAAAGGTGATGGAAAGCTTAATATCATTGAACAGTCAGAACAAGGCCAGGGGCTGACTGTGGAATAAACCATCAGTGCAAGTCTATGTTCAAGCTTATGAAAATTAGAATGAGCCCATGAGAGCCAAAGTACAACCCTGAGTATATCCCACCTAAATTTAGAGACAATCTCAAGAACAGATTTGATGCATTGAACACTGATGACCAAAGACCAGATGAGTTGTGGAATGACATCAAAGATATCATACATGAAGAAAGCAAGAGGTCATTAAAAAGACAGGAAAAAGATAAAAATGGATGTCAGAAGAGACTCTGAAACTTGCTCTTGAATGTTGAGTAGCTAAAGTGAAAGGACAAAATGATGAAGTAAAAGAGCTAAACAGAAGATTTCAAAGGGCAGCTCAAGAAGACAAAGTATTATAATGACATGTGCAAAGACCGGAGATAGAAAACCAAAAGGGAAGAACACTCTCAGTATATCTCAAGCTGAAAGAAGTGAAGAAAAAATTCAAGCCTCAAGTTTCAATATTGAAGGATTCTACAGGAAAAATATTAGACGACTCAGAAAGCATCAAAACAAAATGGAAGGAATACACAGAGTTGCTGTACCAAAAAGAACTGGTCAACATTCAACCATTTCAGGAGGTAGCATGATCAAGAACCGATGGTACTGAAGGAAGAGATCCAAGCTGCACTGAAGGCATTGGTGAAAAACAAGTCTCCAGGAATTGACAGAATACCAATTGAGATATTTCAACAAATGAATTTAGCACTGGAGGTGCTCATTCTTCTACACCAAGAAATTTGGAAACTAGCTACCTGGCCAACCAATGGAGGAGATCTATATTTGAACCCATTTCAAAGAAAGGTGATCCAACAGAATGCAGAAGTTATCAAACAAAATCATTTATATCACATACATGTAAAATTTTGTTGAAGGCCATTCAAAAGTGGTTGCAGCAGTATGTTGACAGAAAACTGTCAGAAATTCAAGCCAAATTCAGAAAGAGGATGTGAAACTAGGGACATCATTGCTGATGTGAGATGGATCTTAGCTGAAAGCAGAGAATACGAGAAAGATGTTTACCTATGTTTTATTGACTATGCAAAGACATTCAACTGTGTGGATCATAATAAATTATGGATAACATTGCGAAGAATGGGAATTCCAAAACACTTAATTGTGCTCATAAGGAACCTGTAGACAGACCAAGAGACAGTCATTCAAACAGAACAAGGGAATACTGTATGGTTTAAAGTCAGGAAAGATGTGTGTCAGGGTTGTATCTTTTCACCATGCTTATTTAATCCATATGCCGAGCAAATAATTTGAGGAGCTGAACTATACGAAGAATGGGGCATCAGGATTGGAGGAAGACTCATTAACAACCTGCGTTACACAGATGACACAGCCTTGCTTCCTGAAAGTGAAGAGGACTTGAAGCACTTACTTTTGAAGATCAGAGTCTTTAGTATGTATTACACCTCACATAAAGAAAACAAAAATCCTCACAACTGGACATCATGATAAATGGAGAAAAGATGGAAGTTGTCAAGGATTTCATTTGACTTGGATCCACAATCAACACCCATGGAAGCAGCAGTCAAGAAATCAAATGGCACATTGCATTGGGCAAATCTGCTGCAAAAGACCTCTTTAAAGTGTTAAAAAGCAAAGATGTCACCTTGAAGACTAAGGTGTGCCTGACCCATGCTATGGTGTTTTTAATCACCTCATATGCATGTGAAAGCTGGACAGTAAATAAGGAAGACTGAAGAAGAATTGGTACCTTTCAATTATGGTGTTGGTGAATAATATTGAATATACCATGGACTGCCAGAAGAACAAACAAATCTTTCTTGGATTAGAAGTACAGGCAGAATGTTCCTTAAAAGCAAGAACAGCGAGACATCATCTCACATACCTTGGAAGTGTGAGGGAGGGACCAGTCCCTGGAGAAGGACATCATGCTTGTTAAAGTAGAAGGTCAGTGAAAGAGAGGAAGACCCTTAATGAGATGGATTGACATAGTAGATGCAATAATGGGCTTAAGCATAACAATTGTGAGAATGGCAGAGGATCATGCAGTGTTTCATTCTGTTGTACATAGGGTCGCTACGAGTCAGAACCAACTCGACAGCACCTAACGGCAACGACAAGTCATCCTCAGGTTTACAGAAGGATTGTACCTCAGACTCATAGACAACAAAAGGTGGGGAGTACTTGATTTTTCTTTTTCACAAGAATATAGAGAGATACATAAATTTTCTCCAGAGCTTTGTTAGAGTTAACAGTCTTTAAAAGAGCCCAGTGGTAGTTCATCCAGAGTATACCCTCACTGGAACACCTGTATTATGGGTTGAATTGTGTCCCCCAAAATGTGTGTCAACTTGGCTAGGCCATGATTCCCAGTCTTGTGTGGTTGTCTACCATTTTGTCATCTGATGTGATATTCCTATGTGTTGTAAATCCTATCTCTATGATGTTAATGAGGAAAGATTAGAGGCAGTTGTGTTATTGAGGCAGGACTCAATCTACAGGATTAGGTTGTATCTTGAGTCAGTCTCTTTTGAGATATAAAAGAGAGAATGGAGCAGAGAGGTGAAGGATCTCATGCCACCAAGAATGAAGAACCAGGAAGGGAACATGTCATTTGGACCTGGGATCCCTGTGCTGAAAAAGTCCTAGACCAGGGGAAGATTGGTAACAAGAACCTTCACCCAGAACTGATAGAGAAAACCTTCCCCTTGAGCTGGCACCATGAATTCAGAATTCTAGCCTCCTAAACTGTAAGAGAATAAATTTCTCTTTTTTAAAGCCATCTACTTGTGGTATTCCTATTATAGCAGCACTAGATTACTAAAACAGCATGTTTCAGGGACAGGAGAGAGATTGGAGCTGTAGAGTTGAGGTTAACAATTTTTTTATTGAGAGCCAGCCATATTCCAGGTGTTGTACAGGGCGTTACAAATAATGATTATAGTAATTGTTAACATTTATGGAGCTCTTAAGATGTGCCAGGCACATAATTATCACATGTCATTGACACAATCCTAGGAGTTAAGTACAATTATCAGCTTCATTTTACAGATGGAGAAAGTGAAGCTCATATGGGTGAGGGTTCATGATAGCGTAAGAGTTTGAACCCAGGCAACCTGACTCCAGATACCAGGTGAATAACCATAGTGCTACACTGGCTCCTTACAACAAAAGAAACACAAAGTCTAGCCCCTGGATGATATAATCCTAGTGAAGGAAACAGATGGGAACCAGGAACAGGTATTTGTGAACATGGCCAACTGTGAACATAAAAGAAGGAACAATTAATTTCAAGTAGAAAGATCTAGGAAGACTTCAAAGTAGAAGTGACATTTGACTTGAATGTTGAAAGAAATGAGAAACATTTCAACAGGTGGACATAGAGAAAGAAGATTGGCTGAGAATATAATGTACCCCTATGGGAGCAAGATGACAAGTGCCACCCATTAAACCTTTTTCCTCCAATGTGCAATTTATCTCATCTTCTAGATTCCCATCCTGTTCATGGGGATGGGGTCTGTTCTGGGTAACTAGGGCCTGCAGCATCAGATTTTAGTGTCAGAGAGTCCAAAAGTTAGACCCATTCTTCCCTATCTCAGTGGGGTTTGAAGTGTCAACATGCCCTGTGGCTGCGGTCTACCCCAAGCTTTCTCATCAGGGAAACTTGCACAGTGTTGCCAAGCCTCCAAGGTCTAAGATGTTTGAGTTAGGCATCAGCTTGAAAACTTAGGGAAAATGGGAAACCAGGATTCCACAGCAAAGGTACCTGAGCCTCCTTTGCTCCGGCCTTCCTCATTCCCTGTTTCATCCACACTCCTCTGATAAAGAGATTCCTGCTCCCTCTCCATCCAGCTGCTTCCCTCCTTTGACATGTCTTCACCAATCCCATTGTCTCTGGTGATTTCCCCCAGTCTTAAATGCTTCAGATAGAAAAATTAGAATGGGACAGATGAAGAATCCAGGAAATAGGAAAGGAAAGAGGGAAGGAAGGAAGGAGGGAGGAAGGAAGGGAGGAAGAGAAAGGAAAGGTAATTGAAATCTGTGTCAGTTAGCTTCACTTCTGCTTCAGCTTGTGTCTCTCCTGTCTGGAAGAAGAGCTGCCAGATGGTACAGCCCCTAGCAGATGTCAAGCAGGAGTTGTTCTTCACTGCTGACTATCATCTCTCTCTCTACACAATGTGTATTCATAAGCATTGTGATGCTAGACTTGGAGGATCAAAATCTCTCTTGGCCTCATTTAGGTTTAGAAGCTACTTGGAAGTAATGTCCTGTTCACTTTCACAGTAAAACCATCCGAGTTCTATTTCAAGGATGCATAGTCTATACTCTTGTCTGGATTGTATGTCCCCATTAGTGCCAAGCCTGATGCCATCCTGTATGACAGTCCTACTAGTCCTAGGTATGCCCTGAAACTCTGCTCTGTTAACATCCATGAGACTTCTCTATTCTAGTCTTTTCCTAACCCTTCAGCCTTCCTTCTCCTCTACTCCTTTTCCTCTACCCTCCCTTAAATGTTGGTGTTCTTCAACTTCTCATCACTAGCCTCTTGCTCCTCTCCCCCTACAAGCTCTGCTTAGAAGACATGTCATATGACCATTCTCTGCCTGTGAGCTCTGACCTGTCCCACTTTCAGTCTCATGCCTTCTGTTGCCTGCTGAGCATTTCCAGCTAGAAGTTATAAAAAAATAGGGAACCTCAAATTCAACATGCCTCAAAGTTAACTCTCATCTCCCTTTCCTCTCCCTCAACTCACTCTGCCCAGTCTAGAAACACAGGAGTCATTCCAGGCTCCACCCTTTGCTTCATTCACTCCGATTCTACTCCATTCTACCTGCTCCTCCAATCACTCATCACCAATTTCAAGTCTTAAATATTTCTTGAACCGCTGTGCCTCCTCCTGATCCCTGTTACTTAAACAGACTGCTCATCCGTATCTCGAACAGTCCTGAGCCAATTTTTTTCCTTCTTCTTTCTCTCTCCCAGCCCATCCCTGGCTCCAAGTAAGATGTTAGCTCCCCAAATGGTTAAGTGTTAACCAATGTTTCCTCTAAGACTGGAAAACAAGTGATATTGATCTAATCCTGTCGAAAAAGATGAAGAATGGCGCCAGCTACCCCCTGAGCTGATGGGATAATGGCAAGAAAAGAGCAACATGTTTGAGATACGACCACCAAAACCAAACAGAAGAAAGAGAGCACACATTCCACAAGTCCCTAAAACTTATGGCCCCTTTTCCCTTAAAAACCCGAACCCATCGGTAGTCTGGTGAGACAAACGACTTTAGGAGAAGATCATTCCCTTCTGTCTCCATATACCGGTATATCTAATAAAGCTCTTGCTACCCACCTCTCCCCTGTCTCAAGAATTGGCTATTTGTGGCAGGCGGCTCTAACTCGCGAAATTGCAGTAACATTACCATTCTCTAATTTAGGTCTTTATTCCTTATCCTTTTGACTGCAACTGCTCCCAGCTGTTCTCCTTGCCTCCAGGCATACTGTCTTCCTATATGCCTTCACACTGCCACTGGAGTAATCCACCATGATTCCCCTGCTTAACACCCTCCATGGCGTCTCATCAGTAACAATATATTTCTAGCTCTGAGTTTGGTAAATATGGCCCAATAAAACCTGACCCCTACATACCTCATCTCAGCATTCCCTGCCTCAAACTTTATGCTCTGGTGATGATACAGAGTAGCTTGTAGCTTTCCAACATACCATGCTGGTTCGTAAGTTTTCCCACCCTGCTTCACTTGGATCATACTAACTCATCCTTCAAGGCTCGGCCCAGCCATCATCTGGTAACTTAAACCTCAGGTTAGGGAAGTGCTCCCATTGCATCCTGTGCTTTTTGTCTCATGACATGAATGGTATGTTGGAATCATCTGTTTGAAAGTCTTTCTCTTCCATTAGACTGTAATCTTGTCAGTATCTGAGTCATCTTTGAGCTTAGTGCAATGCCCAGCACATAGTACGTACTCAGTTAATATTATTGAACAGAACTTAAACACCACCACCTCCCCCATCCCCTACCTCTGCCTCCAGAGCAGGGATCTTGACTTTTCCATCCTTGGACTCCTAGACCATGGCTCATAGAAGGCACTCAACAAATGTCACATGGGGGAATGTTACTGGGCACACAGTTCCTAAATGGTCCAAGAAGGCCAGGCTCGGTAGACATTGCACACCAGCATTGCATCCCTGATTGGCATGCATTTTTGAGAGGAAGAACTGACGCTATTAAGCTCTCTGGTAGTTATTTAAGAGAATAGTTCACTGGGTCTGTAGAGGATAGTAGGTTCTCTTACGACCTGACCCACATCACCAACAGTCATGATTACCTCAAGAAAAGGTAATATTATACATTAATGAAATTAAGTCAAAGAAAGAGGGCTTGTTAGGGCCAGGAGTGTACATCAGTTTCCCCCAGGTGGGCCCCACCTGCATCCCTGGGGCAAGCTCTCTAAAATCTGCTTCCCACAAGGCTGCCCAGTGACCTCCTTCCTGGTAGCCTCTTTGCACAAAGGATCTGCTGCCCTTGGGGCTTGTTGCTGCTTTTGCAACTGCAGAGTATAAACAGCTAATGACTAGGGCCAACAAGAAGTGCCTCTGTTGATTCTAGTGGGTCTCCAAAGGGTGGGGGATCCACATTTTGAACACCCACCTCCTGCTGATCCTCCAGCAAAACCAGTCAGGCTGGTTGTAATGTATTATTAGAAAGCCCACATGTCAGTCCTTGGAACAACAAAGCCACTTGTTGCATGAGGAGTGTTTCACATCCATGGAGCCAAGAAATGCGGGTGGGGGAGCTGGGACAGGCAGGAAGGCAAGCCATCGGAAAATAAGCATGGCACGATGGAGAAAGTTTAGGGTTTCAGAGCTAGATAGAGTGGAATTAAATGCCACCCTACTCCTTTCCCATTGTGTGGCCTGTAGCAAATGACTTAACTTCTCTGAGGTGACCTCACAGGGCTGTGGTGAGGATTACAGGAGACTGCTACTCTGAACCACCTAGTGCAGGCAGGTGTGGTAGATAGAACGGGTTCCCAAAACGTTAGCTTCTCTGAAGTAGGACCAGTGATTCTTACAGACATTCTCAAGGGGCACTAAAGTCTAAAAAAGAAACCCCCCACCACCTTCTGCTTTCCAGGGATCAGACAGAGCACAGTGTCGTTGTGGGGCACAGGAAGGGGAATGCTGCCCAAGCAGTCCCTGCCGATCTCAGGAGTCCCCTCCACTCCTGCAATGAGATTAGTGATTTCAGATTAACACAAATGAGGGAGCTGACATTTTAAGGCAGAGAATTTTCTAGGTGGCCTCTGGGAAAATACTGTTGTTTCTGCCACTCCACAAACTTTTCAATGTTAATCTGAGCTTACCTTCTTTCTCTCCCCTCCCCCTTCTTTTCTTCCTTTCCTTGGAAAAGACACCGAGAAATTAGCTTAGTCCCTCAGACAACCTCTAGAATCAACAAGTAACAGTCTTCCTAATCATCACGAATTGTGACTGACTCTGAATCACCAGCCATCTCAAGAAAAACTTTCATTTTCCATCTCTTTCCTTCCAGAAAGACATGTTCTGAGGGGAAAAGAGACAACTAGAATGTGGCTAAGAGAAGCAAAAGGGAGGGAACTTTTTTTCCCCCTTTAATTCTGGGCAAGTAGCTAGTCCCATAATTCCTCCTCTCAGCTTTTAATTCTCCACCTTCTCCATTCTACTCATCTATGTGGATTTTACACTATTTGGATCAACAACATTTTACACCAGTTCTCTTGCTCCTGCTTCTCCTGATTTTTTTTTTTTTAATGTATCTTTCCACTTCCCCAGCCCAGCTGCAGGTGGGGGCAAGCTCTGGCCTGAGATAACAGGGTAACGGTCTTTTTTTGGCAGCAGCAATAGCAGCAGCGGCCGGGGTCTTCCCTCCAAGGAGCTCCCAGGAAAACAAGGGACTCCATTGAGCTGGGGAGTGAGATGGGGAGGGATGTTGGTGTGAATTCCTCAGCAATACCGAGAAATCACACCCACACAGAACAGACAAAGCATGTTTACCTCCTTCATCCTGGGGGCTGTCCACAGGGCTCCCTTGCATTATTTCCATAATTTGTATCCCAGGGAGAGGCAGACCACCATCTATCATTGATCCCCTTCCTTCCCACTAAGCAGCCCATGCCACCCTGCTCAGTGCCCTCACAAAAGTCTTGACCTCTCAGTGGAGCTGTCAGCCTAGCATGTACTCTCCTCGGTCCAGAGCTGCCCTAGCAGGTGCCAGCCTTCTATGCCAGCTGCCAACCAAAAGCTTCTCAAACCCTGAATGGGTGCCCTGAGTGGCTGGGGTGTGATGTTAAATCGAGTCCAGCTAGGCTCTTGCCTGACCAGGCTACTGCCAGCCCAATGCTGGATCAGATAAGGGTACAGGTGGGGCCCTGTGAGACAGCCCAGCTGCCCTCAGCACCCCTGAAAAACCTCACCCCTGTTCCCATTACCTGTGAGGACAGAAAGAAGAGTACACTACCTCCAGAAGATGATCTGCCCCAGGGAAGCCATGGTGAGGGGAAGGATCTCTTTCCACGGCACAGCTGGGTGCTGGAGTGTATGGAGCTGCTGCTGCCCTCCCAGGTGATGTGACTCACTGCCAGCTCCTGTGTGCTGCTCTTAAATAGTGTGCTCATGTCAGGAGTGGTGCATGCAGCAGGCTGGTGGATGGCTCAGGTATGAGGAAACAGTGATGCTGTGCAGAGTTCCCTGCAGGCACAGGGGCTGCTCCCAGGGAACGGGAAGCCAAGCTCTCAGAGTTGCCTTTCCAAGCCTTAACCACAGGGAGCGGGGCAGAAGGGAAAGCTTCTCAGGCTCCTACTTCAGGGTTTGTATTCAGCACAAGTCTTTTCCTACTAACTCTGTGGAAGAGAGCTTTAGAGAGGGAGATTTTATCTCAAAATAAGGAAGGACTAGAACAGTGCCCTGGTGGCACAGCAGTTAAAGCATTCGACTGTTAACCTAAAGGTCAGCGGAAGAAAGATGTGGCAGCCTGCTTCCGTAAAGATTTACAGCCTTAGAAACCCTATGGGGCGGTTCTATTCTTCTTATAGTGTCATTATGAGTCAAAGTTGACTCGATGGCAATGGGGTGGGTAAGTAATCCTGTGGCTTTGGGAAAACTATTTTACCTTTCCCCAAGACATCTCTTATCAGGTTGGAATGAGGAGTACATGAGAAAGGGTCCACATCCTTCCCTTTCCCCTGTGAGTAAAAGGGTGATGCCCTGAAACCTATGAGGTGCCTGTGCTAAGTGGATCCATCCGGAGTCTGGGGAGGCTGAGGGAAGTGGGAGCAATTATTTCCATAATTTCTATACATTATGACCCCACCCCAAAGACCCAGAGTTTCTGCCCAACCCCCAATGGACCTTAAAAAGAGCAGCCCACCTCAAACTGCCTGGAGCAGATCCTGAGTTTCCCTCTTCCAGTCATCCATCACCACTGAGTGATGGATCTAAGAAAAGCCCTTGAGGGAAAACCAAGATGACCCTTCTGGAACTTCTCAGAGTTACAGATGGAGTGACTAACAGGAAGATGGCTGAGGGTGCCTACCCTCCCTGAGGGCATGCAGAGGTATCATTTGGCAGGGGTATAAAACGAAAACGTTCTGCTGCCTTGGGAGAAGCAAATGGTTGTTACTCTGGTTATGACCAAAATCTGAAGAGCAACACACATAAAATAATGGGAAAAAAGTCACCGCAAAGCAATAGATCAGTATTTCAAAATGGGAGAACAACGTAAAAGCATGAGTGCATATGTACATGTATATATGTATATTTATATACACATGTGTATATAATATATTCCATATATATCTTTTATATGTGTGTGTAGACACACACACATATACCTATATATACATCATATAAAACAGAGAGAGAGACTTCAAAATGATCTCTCCAATATTTGAGAGCCTCTCGTAACTTTCTCAACACTATTCTTCTCTGAGATCCTTCCATTAATGGCTCCTGCTTTATCTTGCTCCCAGGCTGTCTTCCTTCACCTCTCATAAATGATGAGGTTCTCCATGATTCTGTCCTCTGCCTTCTCTTCTTCTATCACACATGTCCCCTGAATGATCTCCTCCACTCCTCTGCTTCCATTGCCCCTCTATCTGAAAATCCCAAGCACATGCCTCTTGACTGATCTCCAGCCCCACACACTCAACTACTTGCTGGACCTCTCCACCCAGCAGTCCTCTAGGGATCACGAAGGTAAAAGTTTCCAAACTGGAACTCATCATCTTCCACCTCCAACCCTGCAGCTCCTCCTGGGTTACACCTCTGGGAAACTGCAGCATCACACACCAGACTGACCAAATCAGAAACCTCAAAGTCACCCTTTACTTCCTCCTCCCATGACTCTCTACATCCTTACGTCCTTGCACTCAACAAGTCCATTCTCCTTTCCTCCTTTATGCCCCCCAAATTCATCCCCTTCTTCTATCCCCACTACTGTTGCCTAAGTTCATTCCCTCATCATTTCCATCTGAGATAAAATATTAAGGTCTGCTAGTTCATTTTTCTGTCCCTGTTTGTTCCCATATGCTCCAATCATGCTTCCCGCCACTGCTATAATGGTTTTTCTAAAATGCAAATCTGGTCAGGCCACTTTCCTAGGGTCTGGCCTCTGCCTGCCTCTCCAGATTTTTCTTTCACATCCTCCCCGTTCTCACTCTGTGTACCAGCCATGCTAGGCTGCCTTGGGTTTCTCCAAAATGCCATGTTCTCCTAAGCCACTGTGCCTTTGTACATGTTGCTCTCTCTGCCTGGAATTCATCTCCTGCATCTTTTTTTTATATAAATCTCCTACCACTCAATCTGACAGGTGTCCATGTTCTGGGCTCCCATGCCAATCTTGTGTCTATGTCTCTGTCCCTGAATTATGACTATTGACTTGTCTGTTTTCTTCACAAGACACTCCTTAAAAATAGAGAATGTATCTTATTCATCTTGGTATTTCACAATAGCATAAGGCACACACAAAGTAAGTGATCATTAAATGTTTACTGAATGAATGAATGTGCATTTTTCTTTTATAGCAGAAAATAAAGCACTATTTACTGTTTGTGCATCTATCTCACTGCTAGTCTGGGAGCTCTTGGAGGATAAAAACCATGCCTCATTCATCTTTGTGTCACCAGGCCCTAGTGCAGTACCAGACACAAGAAAAAGGACTTGGTAACATTTGATGGATGGGTAAGCAGGGATCACCTTGGAACGTGATTAATCAACTGCTTTCTGGAGGAGGTGTCTCGTGAGTGAGATTGACACTATTAGAAGCAGAAGAGAACAAGTTGCATATGAAATAGCGAAACAATTTAGGGTGAGCACAAAAGACAAAGCAGATGTGTGGAATAAGCGCAAAATCTGTTTCCTCTTTGTTGATCTGAGAGAGAGAAAGAGACCTTAAACTTACTGTGTCTGGAACCAAGAGGTCTTCCTGTAAATTAAAAAAAATATTATTTATATGCCTTAGTCATCTGGAGTGCTATTTTCTCATTATGTACTTGTACATTATCCTGTGCTCCAAGCTTATAAATTTCCCCTCACAGCATATTCTGATGAACAGACAAGTACCCACATACATGTGGACATTTATACTTTGCACAAAAGGCCATGAGCTCATCTGATCCTTACCATAACATCAAGGGGTGAGTTTTACAAATGAAATACTGAGTCTCAGAGAGCTTAAAGGATTTGTTCAAGGTAAACTAGTTTGCTTGCCCAGGTTTTACTTGCTTGCGTGTATAATCCATTGCCATCAAGTCGATTCTGACTCATGGTGACCTCATGTGTTACAGAGTAGAACTGTTCCATAGGGTTTTCTTGGCTGTAATCTTTACAGAAGCATTTCATCAGGCCTTTCTTCCATGGTGCTGTTGGGAGAGTTGGAACCACCAACCTGTCAGTTAGCAGCGGGTTGCAAACCAAACTGCTTACACCACCCAGGGACCTTCCTGTGCATATATAGAGGAGATTATATTTATGGAAATAACAAAGATCTCACTAGTTCTTGAACCTACCTTCTAAGGCAGACCCTCCAACCCACCTGTAAGTTTCCTTTGGAAGTCCCAGGACATGTTACAAAGGTTCTCAGAAAAAACGAACTGTGGAAGATTCTTAAACTGATGGCCCCCAGATACCTTCCTGTATCTATGCCTTTGATTCTGGGCTTGGCCGTTGGAACATTAGTAAATATGATAAAAGCAGAGATTTAAGATGTGCTTGTGCTTTTAGGCATGGCTTCTCTTGCTGCTGAGAACTCTTCTGCCAATATATGAAAAAGCCTGTGCAACAGAGATGAACTAGCTCAGCTGAGATCCCCTACACTAAACAGCCCCCAGCTGACCTGCCAGGTGATTGTAGCCACATGAATAACCCCAGGTGGGACCAATGGAAGACGCACCCAGATGAGCCCAACCCAAATTACTGACCCACATCATCATGAACAAGCAAAATGGATGGTTGTTTGAAGGCACTAAGGGTGGTTTGTTACACAGCAACAGATAACTGATACACTGCCATTTCATCTTGTTCTGCTCCATGTTTGTCTCTGATGGTCACAGCCTCTGAAGCCACTTCAGATGACATTTCACCATTATTACTACGGCGGAGACTGCTAAGTCAGCCCTAATATCCATCTATAGCAAGAGCGCTATCTTGCTTCTGAATTGGAATGATGTTTCATGGAAGACCCAGTATGCTAAAGACATGTTACACACACATACATTCACACACGTACACAATTCCTCAGAATTAAAGAATATATCTTTGTTGCTGAATCTGCCCATAGGAAAGAAAGAAAGAAAGGAGCTCCACCTGCCAAAAGCATCTACCATACCTCCATACTTATCAATATTTCAGGCTTTCTTTTATACATGAGTTGAGTCTAAGACCACATCTGAGAAATGCGTTGTGGTTACCAGGGACACATAATCTTATGATATTCTGCTAGAGGAAAAGAGATCCTATGCTCAGCAGGGCTGGGAAGATCAGACATTGTAGTCTTAAGATAGCAAATTTCAAAAAGAATAATTGAAAGAGATGCTGACACCTAGTAAAATATTAAGGAGCTATCATTTTGTTTAAGACTTTAACTTTCTTTGGCTAGTTACTAGTGCTCAAGGGCAAAAGTTGTACAATGGATAAGGAAGACCAAAGAAGAATTGATGCCTCTGAATTATGGCATTGGCGAAGATTATTGAATATACCATGGACTGCCAAAAGAATGAACAAACTTGTCTTGGAAGAAGTACAACCAGAATGCTCCTTAGAAGTGAGGATGGTGAGACTTCATCTCATGTACTTTGGACATGTTATCAGCAGGAATCAGTCCCTGGAGAAGGACATCATGCTTGGTAAAGTGGCGGGTCAGTGAAAAAGAGGAAGATCCTCAATGAGATGGATTGACACAGTGGCTGCAACAGTGGGCTCAAGCATAACAACAATCATGAGGACTGGGCAGTGTTTCTTTCTGTTGTACGTAGGGTTGTTATGAGTCAGAACTGACCTGATGGCACCTAACAACGACAGTGCTCTCTTATTATGGAAGGTCTGATTCCTTCGTCACTGGCCAGGCTGAGGACCAACATCTGAGGCAGATGCCATACTCTCTTGGCCAGGCTGAGGACCAACATCTGAGGCAGATGCCATGCTCTCTTTTCCATTCACCTCCCTCTTCTTCAGCCCAAAGCCATCAGGCATAGATTCCTGCAGCCCTGCCCAACGCTTAGCCAGTTCACAAGTTTGAATGACCCCTGCTGTCAGCACCAAGCTAGAATGTGCTGAGGCCTATGCATAATCCTGGTCAGCTGACTCCAAATTCAATGCTGCTCCTCATCCCATACCCATGGAAGAACAGGGTAGACAGGGGACAGAGGTGAGACTTCACCACACAGCTTTCTGTGTTAATTTTAATTTTTCTAATGTATTGTCTATTCAGAAACTTAACCAAGCAAATGGAATATTTAGAAAGAATATTAGGTATGGATTTAAAAAGTAAAAAGTTGACCACAGAACATGAAGAGGAATGTCTTAGTTATCTAATGCTGCTTTAACAGAAATACCACAAGTGGATGGCTTTAACAAACAGCAATTTATTTTCTCACAATTTAGGGTACTAGAAATCCGAATTCAGAGTGCTGGCTCTAGGGGAAGGTTTTCTCTCTGCTTCCTGGTCCCTTGGAGATCTCCATGTGTCTTGCCCCATCTCTGATTCCTAGCTTGCTTGTTTAGTCTCTTTTACATACCCAAAGAAATTGACTCAAGATAAACCCTATACTAATCCTGCTTCATTAACATAACAAAGACAACCCATTCCTAAATAGAATTATAACCACAAGCATAGGGGTTAGGATTTTTGACACATATTTTTGGAGGACATAATTTAATCCATAACAAGGGGTTGAGTGTCCAAAAGTACCACATCTAGTAAGTGGCAGATCCATCTTCCAAACACAAGTCTGTCTGACACCAAAGTTAGACACCTGAGAAAAGTCATGGCTTTTCTGAACTTTGGTTTTCCCAATTGTAAAATGAGAATTATAGCAACACTTTCCCTGCCTACCCAAAGATTATTGGGAAATTGTGTAAGGCCTGAAATTAAGATTTAACATTAAGTGCTGTCTTAACATCTGGTAAAATCTGGAGGGCCTCAAATGACCAACCACAAATTCCTCTTTCCTTCTGCTCCTGTGGATAAGATCCCCTAGCCAAGTAACCCTCCTTAGCATGGAGACCAGGTGCAATGCCTGCTTATCCTGAAGTAGCAGGCTTCAGTTCCCTTCTAGCCCATGGGGTTATTTGAACAAGCCAATCACATCCTCCCATGGGAGCCAGGGGTCACCTCACCCTTTTGTTGCTACAAAGCCTACTATCCACAGCTCTCAAGTGTAACCACTATGTGCCCCTGCATGGCACATTGTCCTCTTCCCCTGGACTGTGAGTATATACGACTGATAAACTGTTGTCAATCTCATCTGTTCTGTGTTGTATATCATGTGTTTAACCATCCTAATCATCCTAGGGGGGAATCTTTCCCTCCCAAACTGGCCAAAATGAAGGCAAATGAAAGAAAGTCTTACTCAGATGAATTAGTGTTTGTGAGAGTGCTTTGCAAAACCATGGAGGCCTCTAAACAGGGAAGCTCAATTCGTGTACTAGATGTTGTACAACCATTTTTCTGGTCTCACTATTGCCAATGCAAAGGTCTAGGTACTTTACATAAATTATCATTTAATCTAATCTTCTCGACAACTCTGGGGGTAAAGTATTTTATTCCCACTATATAGAGATGAGGAAATTGAGACTTAGGTTTATTAATTTAGCTAGTGTGTGACAGAAGTGGGATTTGAACCCAAGTCTGTCTGAAATGGAAGTGCTTGCCTCTCGGTTATTGGAGGGCATCATCCTACCCAGTAGTCAGGAGTGGGTTCCTCCTGGTCTGATGGACACAGCTGGGATTCACTTTTAGTGGGTGGAACCCTTCTTTTCTCTCTCCCTGCCCAAATGTTATTCATCCTTCAAGGCCCATCTCAAACTGATTCTTCCCTTTGAAGACTTTCATGGCCACACTCCCTTAGCAGTGATCTCTCCTTTCTCTAAATTCTCACTACTCTTAACATCTTGATTTTCAGTTATTGTGTACTTGGAATGGTTATTTTTTTACGTGTATGTGTCTTATTTTCCTTAAGTGATGTTTAGTTACTTATGGTCAGAGATTGTGTCTTATTCATCTTTGTAAATGAAATAAAGTATGTAAAAGGCCAAACTCAGAGCTTAGTGCATGGAAAATACTCAACAAATGGTGATTATTTGAGTCTCCTTCACATCCCCTGGAGCCCTGGCAGTACAGTGGATAAGAGCTCAGTCTGCTAACCAAAAGCTCAGTAGTTCAAATCCACTAACCACTCTTTAGAAACGCTATGAGACAGTTCTACTCTGCCCTATGGGGTGCTATGAGTCAGAATCAACTTGAAGGCAACGGGTTAGGTTTCATCACATCCCCTGACACAGTGTCTTCTGCCTGGTATCAGGTCAACAAATGATTGCTGATTGAAAACATAGCCATCCCAAGGGCCCATGAAACACATAAGAGAGAGGAAAAACCTATTGTGGGGAGGCAGACATCTAGAGAAGAGACAGACACAGGTGGCAATCAGAAGTGCTGACCAAATATAGTCAATTCCAGAGCTCATGGCCGTCTCAGAAAATCATACTATCCCATTTTGCTATAGCTTCCCATAACTAACAATGTACTCCTTTCTTAATGGAAGGTCTTGGACGCAAATATCTGTGGCCACATCTACCAAATGCTGATCGGTAATCCTTACTGTTTCTGATATATAACCCAAATACGTGATGGCAGGTGTGGTCCAAAGACCCCATGAATTCAAATTTATAAACCGATTGGACAAAACCTACTGTGTGTCAGATTTTCACACATGCTATCTAATTTAATCTTCCCAATGAGCCTCAAGATTGGAATGATTCTCATTTTATAGATAAGAAACAGCATCAACTAGGAAGTATTTAAGCATCTCTGTACCATGTACAAAACACCTTAGGGGATACAACTATAAAAACCAGTTGCTGTTCTCAGGAAGCTTCAGTTTAGTAGGAAGATGACTTATAGAAATAACAAGAAAATAACTATCCTGAAATAAGCTGCACTGCTGATCAAAAGCTTCCCAGGTAGGAAGGAAGATAGGGAGGGAGGAAAAGAGGTGTTGGAATGGTAGCTTGGCAGGCTTCTTCCATGAAGGAGAGTCCGCTACTCTAAGTGTTTACAAAGGATTTCAAGAGTAGAACAAAGCCCCAAATTATCTGCCTATTGTTTCCACAGCTTCTGAATTAGAGGTGGCATGAGAATCTTTGGTAAAATTGGATACTTTCTGCAACTTCCTCTCTTCCACTGGTCATCACAGCTAACTACTATCAATTGTCTCCCAGCATGCATCTTCCCCCACCCTCTCTACATTCCATTACACTGCCTCCCCCCACAAAAGCAGACTATCTAAATAGTCTCAAGGTATATTCTTGGCTTGGAGGCTACCTGAGGAGGTACTGTCAATGTCACCATGGTCTAGAAGGAGAGAGAGGTTGACAGAAGATGACCCTGGTGGCTTCAGGTCCAAACACTATAACCCAGCTAGGTAGAAATGGGTGAAAGGAATGATATGGGAGAAGAACCAACATCTTGCTATCCCAGACAGCACCAAAGCTTCCTCCATGTGCTCTTGGGCTACAGGAGAAGTAAGGATCACAGGTCAGCATTTGGCAACAGCAGGCTATTAACTCTCCCCTGAAGTGCCCTATCAGACTTCCTGATGCCGTCTTTGCCTCTGAGTCTGTTATTTATGCAGCAGCAGCCAGAGTAATCTAAAGATCACATCACTTCTCTATTGATAACTCCAATACTTTCCGATTGCAGCTAGGTTGTCATGGCCTATAGATCTGCATTCATCTGGTCCTTGCCTATCTGTGTCATTCGCTGTGCCTTCTCATTTCCTCATCTGTAA
Source organism: Loxodonta africana (assembly GCF_030014295.1). Taxonomy (NCBI): domain Eukaryota; kingdom Metazoa; phylum Chordata; class Mammalia; order Proboscidea; family Elephantidae; genus Loxodonta; species Loxodonta africana. The sequence continues at coordinate 158,021,249 of NC_087344.1, read as the reverse complement.
AATGAGAATGAACGTGGTTGTTTTTAGGATGAAGCAGGGCAATATATGTTACACACAGACGCATACACCATCATCATCACTACCACCATGATACATCTTGGTTGAATCTGAATATTAAAAAGTGATTAAGCTGAGTAAATTTATAGACATGAGGAGAATGATAGGAATATATTTCTAGTATGGCCTGGTTAATCTACCTTTGAACAATTGATAAAAGTCAGGTGTAAAGAAGTGAGTGACAGGGAAGGATGGAAGCTTAAGGGACGACAAGAGAAAACTAGACACTTAGTGACTGATGATTGACATGTTAAACCCCAGTCCTCTAGCTCCCGAACTGTGACCCATAGGGAGTGGCCTGCCTAAAATTTCTAGGAAAACAAAAATGATTTTTACTAATTACATAACACTCAAGGTAGTAGGTCAGTAAGGTCTAATAAGCTCTATGACTAATGATTGTATAATTGTTGCTTGCTCTAACACTGTTGGTGTTGCCATCGAGTTGATTCTGACTCATAGTGACCATATATGACAGATTGGAACTTCCCTGTAGGGTTTCCTAGGCTGTCATCTTTACAAGAGCAGATCACCTCATCCTTTCCCCCATGGAGTGGCTGGTGGGTTCGAACCATTGACTTTTTGGTTAGCAGCCAAGCACTTAACCCTTGTACCACCAACACTAGCTGTTTTATTTTTTTTCCATTAATAATTACAATTGAAATTGAATGTAAGTATATGACATTTCATTCTATCAAAATTTTTATCTTGAAACTGGGTCTTATAGACCATCCTGACAAATAGAATCATTAGGTATAAACAAAGAGTCTATACGTACTTGGTCCCTGCCAGAGCTTGTATACCAAGCTTAAACCTTTTGAATTCCCAAAATTATGAATACAAAATTCACATGGCCCAAATCCAGGGATTTGTGGTCATGTGGCCCACTATTGAGAAAAACTTAGCCCCTCTGCACCAGTTAACAGCTATCACACTTAGAACAAATAATAAACATTTATTATTAGGGTTTTGGGCTTCCTTGCCTCTTGTATTTCCTCTAACTGCTTCTAAGTTTCTTGAGGCCTGGGATCATAAAAAAAAAAAAAATACTTTATATAATTTCACAAATGGGCTTGTATCTTTCAGGTCTGATTTCTAACTGTCATTTCCTATCACGGTCTGATTTCAGACTGGTCAAACACTGCAGTGACCACTGTTGTCACCCAATCTTCATCTTAGTCCCTGGTCTGATCACAAAATTTTCCACACATCCAAGCTAAAATCTGAGAAGGTTGCCATTGAGCAATTAAAGGGATCTAGTTCCTGAAGAAATGCTGGGTATATTTCTAGTATAACGGGGGTAAAGACTTTTTAGAAGCATTACCAGGAAGTTCCTATTCAGGTTGATTAGGTTAGTCAAACAGAAATTGGTTAGCTGGTAGGAAAACAAGAAGCCAGGTTGGAACCTCAAGCTGAAACCATGGTTTCAAGTGACTATTTTTCACACTCTGAAATGGCCCGCTTTAGAGTATTTTCTTTCTTCCAACAGAGTCAAGGATGATGACCTCTACCAGAGCCTTGTAGATCATTCTCTTAACTCAACAATAACGCCCATAGTTTATTTCTCAACTTGCCATTCATGAGCTACAGGAAAATACTCCAACCTGATTCAACTGCCATCATTACTTTTTACGGTGGTTACAATTAGATGAGAGCTTTCCCTTGACCCAGCAACTGAGGTGGCTAGTGGCTTCTGTTTAATTAATTAAAGGAGGGAGAAAGGAGAAACAGTGTAAGGAGCCCTGGCCAAAAATTTAGTAGGTCATTCGTGGGATGTGGGGGCTGTGTATTTATTGTTGGATGTAATCCCAGCACTGATTTGTTGAGTGACCTTTAAGAAGCCCCCTCACCTTTTTAGCCTCAGTTTCTTCATTCGTAAAGTTACACTAGTGATGAACTTTATACCTATTTGATTCTAAACTTTTTAAACCAGTGACTCAGTTACTACGTCACTGGTTTCTCTTTAGAAAGGTGGTCTTTTCCCAATACAATGGGTTCTTTTATAGTTTGGATGATTGGATTTACTGGCTCATTACAGTTTTAAAAATAGAATAAGTTACATATAACTCCTACAAATTATCCCGTCAGGCTGATAGAATTGGCAGGCAAAGAGGCAGCACTTTCTTCTTTTGGGATTAGCTTGAATGATATATTGTGTGTGACATTTGATAGACATATGTGCAATCAAAATTCCAATGTTGAAATATCAGAGGACAGAAGGGCAAGAGGACTGTTCGACCCCATGGCTTGGGCTTTCCTACTTCTGAGCCTCTGATCTACTAACTCTCTTTCTGTTGGCTGCCTCCCATCCCCTTTGACCAGCAAAATATTATCCCACTTTCAAGGCTAGCTCAAAAGCCTCTTCTATGTTGCCTTCCTCAATCCCTTCTCTTCTCTCTTTTAGCTTAAAAGGGCCTTCTTTCTCTATTCCCTCTAGAAAGAGCAACGGCTTTCTGTCAGCAGCACTCCCATCAGCTGGGGGAATTTGGGTGGTACATCACAGCACTCATCACAGCACTCAATAAATGGGGTGAACAAATGAACTTATTGAGATTCAAGAGCAGAACAGATGAGGTGAAGGTTCATGACATACAGGAGGGGAAAGAAAGAAGAATCAGGTCAGTGAATCCTCATACCCAAATTTCTTCATTTAATCATTCATCCATCTGCTTATTATGCTCAAGACCCTGTGCTGGGTGCTATGTGGAATATAATGTTACAGAAAATGTGACTCCTGCCCTCAAGAAAGAGAGTGAAACATGAGCACAAATATCCATGGTATAAAACAGTCAGAGCAATATGTTATGACTTAGATGTATGGAACAAACATACCAATGATCATGAAAATGGTGCATGACCAGGCGATGTTTTGTTTTGTTATACATAGGTTACCATAAGTCAGAACCAACTCCATGGCAACTAACAACAACCACATGGTCCTGACTAAGGCCTTCATTTAAACTCTATTACAGCCCAGCTTCTTTCTCTGCCCAATCCTGCTTCCTTTCTTTCTCTTTGACAGGCATTGATCCCAAGAACATTTCTTAATAGAAAGAATGCCTACCAAACTCCATCTCAGGATCTGTTCCCTAGGGATCCCAACCTCCAAAAAGTGCTTACTATGTACCAGACACTATTTTAGAGTGGTTAGAGTAGTGAACAAGACCAGATCACTGCCCTCATGGAGCATGCACTCAACAGGGAGGAGACAGACAATAAACAAATACACACATAATATTTTAAAGGGGATTCTAGGCTGAATAAGGGAGTTGAAATGTGACTCAGGAAGCAGAGAGGAGAGTGCTATTCTTGACAAAGAGATTAGCTGAGGAAGGTGTTGCTGATGAGTTAACAACCTGAGTAAAATGAGAGAGTGGGACATGGAGATATCTTGGGAAAGAATACTTCATGGATTTGGAATAGTAACTTCAAAGGCTTTAGGCAAAAATTGTACTCGACATGTCTAGGGAGCAGCATGAAGCATGGTAGCAGATGAGGATGCAGAAGATGAAATTATGTAGGGTCTTGTTCATTGTAAGGATTTTGGACTTAATCCTGCATGAGATGGGAAGGCACTGGAAGTTATGAACAGAGAATTTACATAAGCTGGCCATAAAAAGTCACACTGGATGCAATGAAAAGGGTAGAATTGTGGGACGGGGGGACAAAAGTGAAAACAGGGAGACTAATTAGAAGACTATTGCAGCAGCAGTCCAGGAGAAAGCTGCTGGTGAAAGGGGGTTAACTCAAGTGGGGGGTGATACAGGGATGGGATGGAGAAGGACTACAAGAGTATAACTTACATTATTGTCAATGTTCTAGTTTCTATATTGGGAGGTGTGCTTACAGGTATTTATCACATTATTTAAAACAATAAATAAATTAGTTAAATTTTAAAAGCAGGCCAAGCACTGACAAAAAATGAGTACGCTATCAACCAAAAGTTATGATTAATTAAATTTTATTTACAAAAGTTAAAAGAAGAGAGTGAAGTCTAATCAGAATTCAAGGGGAGGTGTTGGATGCATGAGCCTTGAATTCAGGGCCTGGATATAAATTTGATAGTTATCAGCATGTAGATATGACATAAAGCATGGGATGGAAAAGAGCTGAGAACCAAGACTAGAGCATTCCAATGTTAAGAAGTTGAGGATATTAGTGCCATTAGCCAGTTGTTGAGTCTATACTGATTCATGGTGACCTCATACATGTCAGAGTAGAACTGTGTTCCACAGGGTTTTCAATGGCTGATTTTTCAGAAGTAGATTGCCAGGCCTTTCTTCTGAGATGTCTCTGGGTAAACTCAAACCTCCAACCTTTCGGTTAGCAACTGAGCACTTTCAATGTTTTCACCACCTAGAGACTCCAGGGTTATGAGTAGGAATCAGCAAATGTGACTGAGAAGGAGGGGGCCAGTGAGCAAAAAGGATGGAGGGGGTGATCAACTGGGTCTTATGGTGCTTGAAAGGTCCAGTAAGATGAAGTCAATTAAGATCTTGCCCAGGAAGAATTGGATTTGGCAACACGGAGGTAGCTGGTAATCTCAGTTCACCAGAGTGGTAGAGATGAAAGCATGATTGGAGTGAGATCAAGAAAGACTAGGAGTTCACCAAAAGAGTAAAAAGACCACCTACAGATTGGGAAAGAATTTTCAGCTATGACATCTCCGACCAGCGCCTGATCTCTAAAATCTATATGATTCTGTCAAAACTCAACCACAAAAAGACAAACAACCCAATCAAGAAGTGGGCAAAGGATATGAACACACACACTTCACTAAAGAAGATATTCAGGCAGCTAACAGATACATGAGAAAATGCTCTCGATCATTAGCCATTAGAGAAATGCAAATTAAAACTATGATGAGATTCCATCTCACTCCAACAAGGCTGGCATTAATCCAAAAAACATAAAATAATAAATGTTGGAGAGGCTGCAGAGAGATTGGAACTCTTACACACTGCTGGTAGGAATGTAAAATGGTACAACCACTTTGGAAATCTATGTGGCGTTTTCTTAAGCAGTTAGAAATAGAACTACCATACAACCCAGAAATCCCACTCCTTGGAATATACACTAGAGAAATAAGAGCCTTCACACAGATATATGCACACCCATGTTTATTGCAGCTCTGTTTACAATAGCAAAAAGCTGGAAGCAACCAAGGTGTCCATCATGAGATGAATGGTTAAATAAATTGTGGTATATTCACACAATGGAATACTACGCATCGATAAAGAACAGTGACGAATCTGTGAAATATTTCATAACATGGAGGAACCTGGAAGGCATTATGCTGAGTGAAATTAGTCAGAGGCAAAAGGACAAATATTGTATAAGACCACTATTATAAGATCTTGAGAAATAGTATAAACTGAGAAGAACACATACTTTTGTGGTTACGGAGGGGGGAGGGAGGGAGGGTGGGAGAGGGTTTTTTACCGATTAGTTAGTAGATAAGAACTGCTTTAGGTGAAGGGAAGGACAATACTCAATACATGGAAGCTCAGCTCAACTGGACTGGACCAAAAGCAAAGAAATTTCTGGGATAAACTGAATGCTTCAAAGGTCAGCGGAGCAAGGGCGGGGGTTTGGGGAACATGGTTTAAGGGGACTTCTAAGTCAATTGGCAAAATAATTCTATTATGAAAAGATTCTGCATCCCACTTTGAAGTGTGGCATCTGGGGTCTTAAATGCTAACAAGCGGCCATCTAAGATGCATCAATTGGTCTCGACCCACCTAGATCAAAGGGGAAAGAAGAACACCAAGGTCACACGACAACTAAGAGCCCAAGAGACAGAAAGGGCCACATGAACCAGAGACCTACATCATCCTGAGACCAGAAGAACTAGTTGGTGCTCGGCCACAATCGATGACTGCCCTGACAGGGAGCACAACAGAGAACTCCTGAGGGAACAGGAGATCAGTGAGATACAGACCCCAAATTCTCATAAAAAGACCATACTTAATGGTCTGACTGAGACTAGAGGAATCCCGGTGGTCATGGTCCCCAAACCTCCTGTTGGCCCAGGACAGGAACCATTCCCGAAGACGACTCATCAGACATGAAAGGGACTGGACAGTGGGTAGGAGAGAGATGCTGATGAAGAGTGAGCTAATTATGTCAGGTGGACACTTGAGACTGTGTTGGCATCTCCTGTCTGGAGGGGGGATGGGAGGACAGAGAGAGTTGGAAGCTGGCAAAATTGTCATGAAAGAAGAGACTGAAAGGGCTGACTCATTAGGGGGAGAGCAAGTGGGAGTACAGAGTAAGGTGTATATAAACTTACATGTGACAGTCTGACTTGATTTGTAAACGTTCACTTGAAGCTCAATAAAAGTTAATAAAAAAAAAAAAAGAAAGACTAGGAGGACAGCTAGTGAAGATACTAAATATAAACAATGCTTTTGTGAATTTTGCTATAAAAGGGTACAGAGAATCATATGGTAACTGGAAGAGAGCCAAGGAAGGGACAATTTAAGATGGGAGATATTCATTCTTAAGCAAATATTTATTGAGTACCTACTAATCATCAGGCTATGGGGTGAAAAATTACTTTAACCAAATAATTTGGTTTTTGTCCTTGATTCCTAAAGGGTAACCTCTAAACTCTTGGAATCTCCTGAGTGACTGGAGTGTCTTTGTTATTCATGGAGGACTCCAGACCACACCAGATAGCTTATGCTAACAAGATGACTCAAGGTATGGGCTCTGAAAACTTACCCTGAGATAGCCCAACTTCTGGAGAGGTGAGAGAGACTGGAGACTGAGTTCAGCCACATGGCCAATGAGTCAATCAATCTTGCCTATGTAATAAACCAAAAAAACCAAACCCAGTGCCGTCAAGTCGACTCCGACTCATAGTGACCCTATAGGACAGAGTAGAACTGCCCCATAGAGTTTCCAAGGAGCGCCTGGTGGATTCAAACTGCCAACCTTTTGGTTAGCAGCTGTAGCGCTTAACCACTACGCCACCAGGGTTTCTGCTTACGTAATAAAACCCCAATAAACAGTCTGGACAATGAAGCTTGAGTGAACTCCTTAGCTGGTGATAGACATTGATTCACAGAAGGTTAACACGTTCCAGGGGCCATGTAAGCTCTGTGTTAAGGACTCTCTTGAGTAGGCAAGACAGAATGGGATCCAGTGGACAAATGGGGGAGGATTAGCCTTAGATAGGAGCCAGGACAAGCTGTCCTTTATAGTAAGTGGGAAAGTGAATAAGGTTGCAGGTGGGCTGGTTGACTTCATTGTGGGAATATGTGGATGTTTTCCTCAGATTAATTCTATTTTCCCCTTGAAACAAGTGGCAAAGTTGTTAGCTGGGTCTGAACTGGAAGGAAAGTGTTTGAGTTTTGAGAAAAGAGGAGAAAGTATGAGATACTTGTCTGTAACAGTGAAAAAGTGAATGCACATACTATGTGCCAGGCACTATTCTAGATACTTGGGATACACCAGTGAACAGAACAGAGATGCCTGCCCATATAAAGCTTTACACTTGAATGAATTAACTAGAAAAATGTATTAAGATTTCTAGCCTGTACTCAGGTCTTGTTGAGGTTTGGAACAAAGACTTTAAATGAGAATGATCACACGGTGGTGTATGGGACAGCCAGTTGAGGGCACTGTTGAATGATTACCTAAGGAGGTTTTGATTTCCAACAGAGAGGCGTCTAAAGAATATGAAGTAGAAATGGACAAATTAAAAAGAAAAACCAGCACTTTTAATGTCTGTCTAAAACTGAAGAAAACCTAACTTAATTTATTGACTCCACTTCCCACCCTACATTTCGTTCTATACCTATCACCACTGCTTTCATTCAAGCTCTCAGTTTTTGGCTGGACTATTTCAACATTCTCTTAACATTTCTCTTTTTCATTATTTTCTCCCTTTAAATGAATCAATAAAACCGTGTTAGATTACTTTTCCATAAATATAACAGTCAATGTGTTACTTTTCTTGCTCAGAAGCCCAACAGCTTCTTATTCCCTACAGGATAAAGTCTAGAGTTATTTTTATTTTCAACTCTGTTCTTAATGTGATTCCCAATTTGCCCATGCTATTCTTGTGTCTTCATATATTGCCTTACCTGAATATTCTGATCCATTCAGACCAGTTTACTCAATGGTTCTTATCCAGGCCTTTACACACATCAGGATCTTCACTTGGAATGCTGCAACTTCTCTGCCTCTCTTGATGTACTTCTTCACTTCAAGGCCCTACTCAGATAGCTTCTCTCCTGTCTGGCCAAGCCCTCCATGAGCTCCACCCCCGCATACCACCAACTGTTTATACAACTCCGTGAGCACTACCTAAATTGATAATTATGTTTTACGTGTATATTCTGCACATCCCCAGTTAGATTATAAGCTCATGGCAAGCAGAAGTCATGCCTTATACTGCTGTCTGACTGTCAGTGCTTTTGCACTTGGAGAGTCAACTCCTTTTTTTTTTTTTTTGGTATTTAATTTTCTATGCTGGCTTAAAGACCAAAAGAATCCCATCAGGGAACTCCTGTGCCAACACCTCTGACTAGTGGTTCCAATTACAGGAAGCTCATATAAGAAGCTATCTCCCATTTGTTTTCACTCCATTATGAAATTCTTTGTGTTAATTCAACATTTTGTCCTAAGACCCATTAGGTAAAACTATGTTGAAAGCAATTTAATTAAAATCCTTGTGATTTTGCAAGATTGCCAGAAGTGCTAGTCTCTAGGAAGAACCATGGCTTATAAATCGCAGCATTTTCAGATATCCACATAGTGGAGGAGACCCGCCACTCAGACTTGTTGAAGATGAAGTTCTGGGAAGTTCCGCCCTTGCTGGTTGAGGTCACTTGGCTGATAGACAGATTTTGCCAATGGAGCTTATTGTCAAAAAACTGCAGTGTAAAACAACAGGCTGTGCCCCTCTCCCCCGCCGCCACACACACACACACACACACTCACACACACACCCTCTCTTTGCCTAGATAAATATAACAGCAGCCTGGGTGTGCCAGTGCAGCCCCAGCAATTATAGTTATAAACAGCAATTACCATTTTACAGCATCCAGTGTTCAGCATCCAGTGTTCTTGGTTCCCCAAATGAAATCTCTCTGTTTAAAGCTGAGTCTTTCCTGCACCCAGAACAGTCAGCTCATTTTTTCCCAGCAAAGATTTATTGAAAGCTTACTATTCACCAAAGATAAATGGGCTTGGGGTAAAGGATACAAAATAAAATAAGGCCTGAGTTCTAACCTTAAGGAGTTTACAAGCTAGTAACAAGAGGCAGATAATGAAAGCAAATAAGACTGTTAAACTCAAGTTCAAGTTCTAGGAAAGATATGTAAATTGGAAAAAGTGGGAATATATAGAAAGAGAGATAACTTAGGTGGGAGGGGAAGCGACATGTTAAGAAAGACTTCAAAGAAGACCTCTAAGAGCTGTGCATTTGAGACGGTTCGGGGAGAGCATTCTAGGAGGTAGAAACAGCATAAGCAAATTCATGGAGTCTTGAAACAGCCTGGTAGGGATCTTCCAGAGAGTTGATGTGATTGGTATATAGGGTATGCCGTGGGGCACAGCAATAGCTAAAGCTGAAAGGGTTGACAGGTGCCAAGCCACAGAGGGACCTCAGTGGGCACTCAATTTCAATTCATGTTTATTGAATTGATTGAGTTTCCTTTTAAAGTTTCCTTTTCTGATTATTGGATCCCATGCTGGGCCTTCTTCCTCACTACTTCACAATTGTACCATCCCTGTTAGTTACTTGGGAACACAGTGCTGCTTACTTTTCAGAGCTATACAAAATGGCTTCTCTGTTAGTTTTCTAGGGCTGCCATAACAAAGTACCATAAAATGGGTGACTTAAAACAACAGAAGTTCATTGTTTCACAGTTCTGGAGACTAGAAGTTCGAAATCAAGGTGTTGGCAGGGACTTTCTTTCTCTAGAGGATCTAGGGGAAGATCTCATCTCTTCTAGCTTCTGGTGGTTGCCAACAATCCTTGGTGTTTCTTGGGTTGTAGATGCAGCACTCCACTCTCTGCCTCTGTCTTCACATGGCCATCTTCCCCCTGTGTGCCTGTCTTTGTGTCTCTTCTCCTCTTTTCATAATGATACCACTCATATTGGATTAGGATCCACCCTGCTCGAGCAGGGCCTCGTGTTAACTGCTAACATCGTCAAAGACCCTATTTCCAAACAAGGATACATTTACGGGTACTGGGGGTTAGGACTTGAACACATTTTGGGGGAAGGACACAATTCCGTCTATTACAGCATCCAGGGAACTGTGATCAAGATTGGGCAGAACCTGGTAATCATACCCCATTAGGAACAGATGATGGAGCCGGGTGTGTTATCCCTGGTGAAGACAAAGGTGTGACAGGACAGCAGGGGAGCTGCTCTCAGATACAGAAAGGGACAGAATGTGGACTTGAAGTGCTGCCCAAGTTAATGGTGGGCCTCTTGTTGTGTGAAACCCCAGAATACAGAACCAGAGCCAGGTCCAGGCAGGAATTACAGGTGGCATTTTTCAGTTCCAGTGAAGAAATACTTTCTAAAAGAAAGGGCAGGCCCCTAATGGGCTGCCTTGCCAAATTCTAGGTTCCTTGTCACTTTGAAAGTATACAATTATTTAGGAAGGGAATATATCAACACCTTAACAGTTGTTGTTAGATATTGACATTATAAGTAATTTTAAATTTAACCTTGATAATTTTCTATATATTCCCAAATTTTAATAATGAGGATATGTTATTTAAAAAAAAAATTTAGGAAAGAAAATACTGGGTGCTTTAAGAGCAGGTCTAGCAGGCAAATGTCTGTTCTTCCCTGAAACCAACAACGGGACAGGAATTCTTTCTGGGTGGTGTTGCCAGCTGGGAAAGGCCAGCCTGGGAAAGGGTCTTCTGACTTTGGAGCAGGGGTTCCTTAAGCGAGTGGTCCCTCAGCACCTGTTGTGATTGAATACCCATGGCATTGCACTTGAGACACAGGGACAGGGAGCATGGGGACATCTGTGACTGTGTGGATAGAAGCCACTTCACTAAGGCTTGAAGTTGGGCACAAAAATTAAGGCTCATTTATTTATCCATCTCACAGTTATTTACTGGGCACCTCCTCTGTGCCAGACACTGAGTAGCAGTGGGTCCTTTCCCTCTAAGACAGCATAGGGCAGTGGAGGAGAGCGGCATATAAATACGCAATAATTATCACTTAATAAGGTAAGTACAATCATAGCAATAACATGGGGGCAGTAAGCAAACTTGGAAAGGGGGGTGCCTACTTGGTCTGGCAAAAAGGTCAAGGGAGAGAGGAGTAGATAGAGTTTGTTCCTTCTGGCCTCACTTTTCTCATAAAAGAGGAGACCAGGTCACCTGCCAAGAGTGGACTGTGTGGAATAAGAAGCAAGCTTGAGAAGAGTGGTGAAGGGATGAGCTGGAAATTGAATGGAATGGGAGAGGGAACTGACTGCTAACAAGTGGAATGCTGAAGGACAATGGAGGGTAAACACATGCACTTGGTGGCAACAAGTTACATGGCCGTATTGCTTTCCTTAGCAGCTAGATAAAGACGTTGAGTTGGCGTTTTGATAGGGCGGCAAAGTATAAAAAAAAAACCAGTGTTTCTCATAGGGGACACAAGTGACACTTGAGTAGGCACACTTTCTTTTGTAGGACTGTCCTACACTTTTTAGGACATTAAATATCCCTGAACTGGATTCTAAACGTTTCCCAGTCACCATGACACCCGAAAGTATTTCCAAACACTCCCTAGGGTCAAAACCCATAGTCAAGAATCGCTGACTTAGAGGTTGGGAAGAACTTTCTAAATTAAGCATAAATACACCCTTCTTGATTACCAGGATATTTATATTACAACCTCTTTCCAAGAGAGGATCTTAGCTCATTGATTTAAGGCTTTAAAAACTGGTAGGGTACTAGTCTGATGTGATATTAGCTGCACTATTGTAAGCTTGCATTAAATAGGCACACAGTCAGTGATTGGCTAATTAAAAGTTGCTACTCTATTAAAAAAAAAAATTAGATATGGCAATTTACTGAAATGCAGGAGATTGTATTAAAATATGGGCAAGAAGGTAATTCGTTATGTCAAGATAAAAAAGTCTTTATGATATTTTATTTAAAGATAATCTTGTAGCAACACAAAACTGGAACATGGCTTTATTTTATTTGCTCCTTAAAACTAATTTAGTGGGCTTCTCTGAAAAAAGATTAAATATTACACATATTGAACTACTTCTTTAGGATTCTAACCATTAAATAATAATGGATGCTGTTGACTGAAATGGGGCAAGCCTTTTGAGACTATATCTTCTAACCAAAATAATTCAAAAAAGGCACAGACTGAAGGAAACACAACGTTCACCTGTGTTTTGAAGCATACTTCCTGTCTTAGTCATCTAGTGCTGCCATAACAGAAATACCACAAGTGGATGGCTTTAACAAAGAGAAAATTATTTTGTCCCAGTAAAGTAAGTTAAAAGTCCAAATTCAAGGCATCAGCTCCAAGAGAAGGCTTTTTCTCTCCGTTGGCTCTGGAAGAAAAAAAATCTTTTAACAAATAATTATGGTGCTTCTTCTAGGTGTCAGACATTACTTATTATTCAGTAGTCTTTTACCAGGTAGAAACCCCAGGTTCTGCTAGGGCATGACTTGAATTGGCCAATAGACAAGAGACCAAGGTGGGAGAGTAGAAAATGCATCTTTATTTCATCGTGCAAGGAAAGGAGTCAGTTGGAGCTGTTGCCACCAAGGCTGTTTCCTGAAGACGAGGAGAAAAATTACTTTTAAGGGGTTTACAAATAGGGCTTTTTTTCAGTTCTTACCTTTTTGGCTTTTCTGCAGAATGAAACATTCAATTATTTATTCAATAAAAATTTCTTAAGGGCTTCCTATGTGCGAACATGATGCTAGATATTGAGGATACCAAGACGAATAAGACCCTGAAGCCCTCTTCTCCCCTAGTTTCCAAGAAATTATATCATTTTCATCTCTTAAATGTTCAGTTGTTTCTTCTACCAAAACAAATCAAAACTCAGAAGTTTCCCTCACATTCTACAGCTAATCCATCAGCAGGTCATGTCATTTTTACCTTCAAAACACATTTGCCTACCTCTCATCATCTCCACTGTTACTTTCTATGTCCCAATCATCATAATCTCTAACCAGGACTACCTCAGTAGCATCCTAGATGGTCTCCCACTTCCACACTTACTCTCTGTAGTTCACAACAGCCAAAGTGATCCTTTCAGATTGTAAGTCAGACCATGTCACTCTCCTACTCAAAGCTTCTGATGAGTTTCCCAACACACCTTAGAATAAACTCCAAAATATTTACCGTGGTCTTCAAGACCTTCCATGACCTGGAAGGTCATGCTTCTTCTTGTTTCTCCTCTTTCATCTCATACTACTCCCCTTACTCACTCTGCTCAGCCCCACTGATCCCCTGGCCCTCTGACCATTGCCCAAACACACCAAAGTGTTTCTCAACTCGAAATCTTTATACTCTTGTTCTTCTGTCTGGAATGCTCTTCTCCAAATCTTCCATGGTTGCTTCTTCTCCGGTATTCACTCCAGTGTCACTTCCTGAGAGATTGTCCCTTATCAGTCAGTCAAAAAGAGCTTCTTCCACCCCTCTTTCCACCTTCCCTCAGTCCCCCACACTACATCACTCTCTAGCTCTTATTTTGCTTTATTTTCTCCATCCCAGTTCCCATTGCTGTTGAGTCGATTTTGACCCATAGCAACCCTATAAGTCAGAGTGTAGCCGCCCATGGAGTTTCCAAAGACTGCCTAGTAGATTCAAACTGCTGATTTTTGGTTAGCAGCCTTAGCTCTGTACCACCAGGGTTTCCATTGGTACTATTTAAAGTCATATTGTTTATTTATGTGTTTATTTGTCTATTGTGTGCATTCTCTTACATGAAAATGTAAGCTTCAAAAAGACAAAGGTGTTTCTCTGATCCCAGGACATAGAAGAACACGTGACACACAGTAGGAGCCTCCATCTGCAGATCCTCTTCCACTTTCCATCATCTAAGTGTAGGGGTTTCACAAAGAGCAATCCTTGGCCGTCTTTTATTCTTTCTAGACTCTATTGGTCATCTGTTTTTTTTCATGGCAGTGTTTCTCAAGTGTGATCAGTACATTCAAATCACCTGGTAAACCCAAAACCAAAACCAAACCCTGTGCCAACGAGTCGATTCCTACTCATAGCGACCCTGGTATGCTGCTTAAAAATGTAGATCCCTGGGCCCAACACTAAATCTACTGAATCTTTATTTCTACAGGGAGGAGCCTGGAAACCTGTATTTTAATTAGCTCTTCAGGTGATTCTTGTGTTTTATAAGCTTGAGAACCACTATTCTATGATATCAGCAACAATCTTTCTGATTTCCAAACTTGAGTACCCACCTTTTGTTTCCAAAGGATCCTTAAGCTGTGTTGATTTTGCTTCATCTTTCAAATCTGTGCTCTGTTCACATTTGGCATCTCTTAAACTTGGTTCAGGGATCAGTACCTCATCTGAACTACTACAAGAGTTGAGCTAGTATTTCTCTGCTTCCTAAACCACTCAGCCCATCATTCTCCTAACCCATGCCACTTCCCAGTTCTAAAACCTACGGTAGTTTCCTATTTCCTCTAAAATGAACTTCAAACTCTTCACTGGGTCTCTGGCGTCCCCCGCCATTTCTTTTTTAGATTCTGCCTGTCAGGCAAGGATTATTTCACATGCCAGTTTCTCCAGGAAACCTTTTGTCTCAGCTGATTGTGCTCTCCCCCTCCTTTGATGCCCAAAGAACTCCGTTATCTCTTAAGGTACTTATGCATTTCACCTTTAGTAGAGTTATTTATTTACCTGTCTTATTTCTTCCTCAAATTTGTAAGTTCCATGAGTGCAGGAAATGTCATTTTTTTCCTGTTTTGTATATGCCAGAAGACTTAGTTAATGGTTGGTGCTCAATAAATGTTTGTTGAATGAATGATTGCTTTCATATTTGCTTAAAAATATATTTTATCATTCTGTGTTTTTTCTCTTCTGGTGGTTAAAAACAAAACAAAACAAACAAAACCAACCTATAAGATATAATGGAAAAAAATGTGTTTCATTCATTTCTGTTAAAAGAAAAATACTGGCAACCAATACTGACACTGATTTGTCATAATGATCAATTTAGATATTATAATGAATTTCAAAAACAAATTTATTATAATCAAAGACATGAAACCATTTAATAATTACAACAAATAACAACAAAAAAAACTTCGAGTCCTCAGTCATGGTCACAAAACAGAATTCTAAGTCAGTGCAAAGGAAAGCAGCTCTTTGAGAATATTTCACTTATAAAATAATTTAAACACATGAATGGGGAAGGTTGACACTTAGAGTCCCACCCTTTGGTGTAACTTTTCCTTATTTCCCAGTGTGAAAAATTTTACCTTTTCTTAGGCAGACGTAAAGCTTGAATGAACTGTGGGTGCCTGGGATCACCCGTCCTGATCCCTGCGCACAACTGTCCCTACCACTGCAGGTCTGTATCTACTGCTGGGCTGAGGGAGATGTGTCCAGAACATCATAGCTGGGAATGTCGTATAGATTTTCTTCAAGAAAATGTTGCTGTACGTGGGGCAAAATATACCAAAATAAAACTTTCAGTGGACCCTTTATCTTATATTTTGCATTAAACAGACTTGTGGCATCTAGCCTGGCAGCCTAACCGTACAAACTTGTTGGTACAGGCAAATGCATTTTGAATTCCCACCAACAGAACAATTTTTAAAACACTGTTTTCTGAATATACTTTACAGCTGGGAAACGTCCTCTCATTTTCCCACTTAGTTCTATGGATTTCGCACAATGTCTCTTGATCCTGTGGCTTCTGGCCTGAGGGTATGAAAGATATCACAAACAGACATGACATATCGTTTGTTGAATCATACCTTAAGTTCCACACAAATGATATTTCTTAGAAAATAAGAAAGACAACATAAAAATAAAATTGTACATATACTAAGGCATTGAAAATAGTATTTGAAAAAATTTTTTTCAGAGTTTTGTTGCCATGATGTTCTATTTATTCATGCAGAGAACAATTTATATCTCATACAATTCACCTGAAATCTATGTTGTTGTTCTTGTCTGCCCAGAAGTCATAAACTCACAGGGTTGGAAGAGCCTTGGGAGATCATCTGGTCCAATGCCCTCACTATGCCAACAAACACAATGAAATTGCTTCAGTTTTATCTTTTTCATAAATTCTATGTGCCACAAGTGTTCAGAATGCCTCCTATGGGTTCCAAATGTAGTCTGTGGTTCTACATTAAACCAGCTTTGTTTATAAAACTGCAGGGAGAATAAATACACGATGCCTTTTTGGATAATGTAGACAGAAAACTGTATCAAAACCAACTATAAAGTGGTATTCTAGACATAAAGACCAGAGACTCAGATTTTTAAATTAAGACTCTGCATGCAGGAAGAACAAATGGAAGAAACACCTAATGGTAATGCTTAACTCCCAGACTTCTTGTTACTTTGGAAGTAGTCTATTCTTTCTTCTAACTTTTTTGGAAAGTAGCTTAGTATCTTGAGCAAATAACCAAAGGCCTTTTTATAAAATGTGCCTTTTTTTGTGATAGAAGTCTCTTTACCTAAGAACTTCTTTTTCTTTTTCAGTAGTAGGGAATTTTTTGTGACATGGGAGAGCCAGGAGCAGGACAAATGGTAACCCAGGAGAGTTGCTTTGGGAGGTGTGATATTGGGGGTTGTGGATACTTCTAACTAGAGAGTGGTGAATGGGGTCTTTATCAGGATGTGGAAAAGATGAGGAAATAGAGGAACATGACAGAAAAGCAAATCTTTTATATAAGAATGGAGATAAAAAGAAAGCTATTGAAAACCAGAATGATAAATAGCCTCTGGATCAAACAAACTCATTCATTCACTCTTCAGCCAGAGCAGTCCCTCCTTTATTTGAATTATATATTGAGATTCCTCATAACATTAAAAAAAAAAAAGTTGCACTTAGGGAGGTTCAAAAAACTTGAAACCATTGATTTACTTCAATTCCCCCAATTTAACTCAATTAAACAGACATCAATTAAGTGCTTGCTGTGGAGTGTTGCTGACCCAGTGGTCAAGAGCTACAGTGAGCCACAGCTGCTAACCATAAAGGTGGGCAGTTCAAATCCACCAGCCACTCCCTGGAAACCCTCTGGGGCAGTTCAACTCTGTCCTATAAGGTTGCTATGTGTTGGAATTGACTTGGCGGCAATGAGTATGGAGTAGCAGTATGGAGCCTTGGTGGCACAGTGATTAAGAACTTGGCTGCTAACCAAAAGGTCAGCAGTTCAAATCCACCAGCTGTTCTTTGGAAACTCTATGGGGCAACTCTATTCTATCCTGTAGGGTCGCTATGAGTCAGAATCGATTTGACGGCAATGGGCTTGAGTTTTTTTATATTTTGTGAACTATGCTGGTTTCTAGGGATATAAAAATTAATAAGACACATTTCCTGCTCTTCAGAAATTTATCACCTTGTAGGAAAGATAGACTCATCAATTACTACAACAGAGGTGATAAGAGCTACGGGAACACAGGTGAAGGTGCAATTAATTTAGCCTGGTAGAGCCAAATAAAGCTATAAAAAGGTAACATTTGAGTAGGATCTTCAAAAATGTTAGTTTGTCAGATAGGAAAATAAGAGTATTCAAGGGCAGCACCTGGTGTGGCTACTGCGAGATGATTGCCAGGCTTGTGGGGGCTGCTGGAGATGTGATAGAGAGGAACATTGGGGCCAAGGCAGAAGGCACAGTGAGCACCATGTAAAGTGGTTGTCAGTTGTTGTTTATTGATATCACTGTTTACATATTGTTACATATTGTTTTACGTATGTAACTTTGGAAGCAATGTGGAGGGTAGTGAAGGGAGGAGATAAGTCAGGAGGTCTTAAAAGAGTCCGGGTGAGGGGAAGATGAGAGCCTGGACTCTCAGCAGATATCGATGGGAAAGAAAAAAATGAAAGCAATATTTGGAGGTAGAATTGATTGTACTTGGTGATAAACTAGGTGTTAGAGACAAGGAAGAAAACAAAACAAAAAAAGCCATTGCTATCGTGTTGATTCCCATGATCCCATGTGTTACAAGGTAGGACTGTTCCATGGGTTTTCTTGGATGTAATCTTTATAGAAGCAAATTTGCAGAACTTTTTTCTGTCGTGCCACTCAGTGATTCAAACCCACCAACCTTTAGGTTAACAGTTGAGAGCAAACCATTTGTACCACACAGGGACCTATGTAAGGAAGAAGAGGAATCAAAATTGGTTCCATTTTAGTTTCCAAATAACTCCTTGGGTTAGTTACTTCTTGGGAAAAGGATGGACATGACTCTATCATTCTGTCTGCAAAGGACAGAAACTGAGCTTGGGCAAAATGGTAAATATATTATCCTTAGAATCCAAGTTTTCGTTAGGAAACCGAATTGGAGATGGAGCTAAGCATCTAGAATGAACAGGATGCTGTCTAAATTAATCCTTTCTCTCACCCTCCCTCCCTCCTACACATACAACCCCTCATCTCTGCCTCTTTCTATGTTAGGTTTTTTCTCCCCCCCTTTGTTTTTGGTGAGGTATAATTGACATACAATAAACTGTTTTTTTTTTTTTATTTAAAGTATACAAGCTGATAAATTTTGAAATATGTCTATGCCCATTAAACCATCACCATAATCAAGATAGTGAACATATCTCTTCAATATTGTATTAGAAGTCCTAGCTACAGGAATAAGACAAGAAAAAGAAATAAAACATATCCAGATTAGAAAAGAAGAAGTAACATTGTCTCTATTAGCAGATGATACGATCCTATATATAGAAAATCCCAAAGAGTCTACAAGAAAACTTCTAGAGCTAAGAGAGGAATTTAGCAAAGTTGCAGGGTACAAGGTCAACAAACAAAAATTGGCTGGGTTTCTATATACCACCAGTGAGAAATCTGAAAGGGAAATCAGGGAAACAATTCCATTTATAGTAACTTCTAAGAGAATAACATACCTAGGAATAAATCTAACGAGGGACGTGAAGGACTTATACAACAAAAACTATAAAACACTGCTGAAAGAGATTTAAAAAAGACTTAAATAAATGGAAAGACATTCCATGTTCATGGATTAGAAGACTTAATATTGTTAAGATGCTAATACTACCCCAAGTGATCTATAGATTCAATGCAATCCTGATCAAAATTCCAACAGCTTTCTTTACAAACATAAAGAAACCAATCCTTAACTTTATGTGGAATGGCAAGAGGCCAGAATAGCTAAAAAAAAAAAAATGCTGAAAGAGAAAAACAAAGTAGGAGGACTCACGCTTCCTGATTTTAAAACTATACAGCTACAGTAATTAAAACAGCCTCTTGCTGGTATAACAGTAGACACACAGACAAATGGAATAGAATTGAGAGTCCAGAAATAACCCCACACATCTATGGTCAACTAATTTTTGAAAAGGGTGCTAACTCCATTAGACAGGAGAAAGAAGAGTCTCTTCAATGAATGGTGCTGGGAAAATTGGATTTCCACAGTCAGAAAAATGAAACAGGATCCATGCCTCACACCATACCTAAAACAAATTCAAAATGTGCAAACTAAAATCATAAATTTCTTAGAAGAACAAAAGCAGGCAATGCTGTCAGGCCTAGCTTTCAACAATGCATTATCTAATATAATAACAAAAAGACAAACAGCAAAAAACAAAATAAATAAACAGGACCTTGTAAAAAATTAAAAACTTTTGTTCATCAAAAGACTTTACCAAAAAAGTGAAAAGACAAGCTACCAACTGGGAGAACAGCTTTGAAAACCATATATCTGAAAAGAAACTAATAACCAAAATATATATAAAACTTCACCACTTAACAACAAAAAGACAAATGACCCAATCATAAAATGGGCAAAAGACCTGAATAGACATTTCACCAAAGAGGACATTCAAATGGCCATCAAACACGTGAAAAGATGTTCAGCATCATTAACCATCAGAAAGATGCAAATCAAAACCACGATGAGATACCATTTCACTCCCAGTAAAGGCGGCTTAATTGTGCTCATGAGGAACCTGTACATAGATCAAGAGGCAGTCATTCAAACAGAACAAGGGAATATTGTATGGTTTAAAGTCAGGAAAGGTGTGCATCAGGGTTGTGTCCTTTCACCACACCTATTCAATCTCTATGCTCAGCAAATAATCTAAGAAGCTGGACTATATGAAGAATAGGGCATCAGGATTGGAGGGAGACTCATTAACAACCTGTGTTATCCAAATGACACAACCTTGCTTGCTGAAAGTGAAGAGGACTTGAAGCACTTACTGATGAAAATCAAAGACCACCGTCTTCAGTATGGATTATACCTCAACATAAAGAAAACAAAAATCCTCACAACTGGATATCATGATAAATGAAGAAAAGATTGAAGTTGTCAAGGATTTCGTTTTACTTGGATCCATGATGAACAGCCATGGAAGCAGCAGTCAAGAAATCAAATGATGCATTGCATTGGGCAAATCTGCTGCAAAAGACCATTTTAAAGTGTTGAAAAGCAGAGATGCCACCTTGAAGACTAAGGTGCGCCTGACCCAAGCCATGATGTTTTCAGTCACCTCATATGCATGTGAAAGCTGGACAATGAATAAGGAAGACCAAAGAAGAATTGACGCCTTTGATTTGTGGCATTGGCGAAGAATATCAAATATACCATGGACTGCCAAAAGAACGAACAAATCTGTCTTGGGAGAAGTACAATCAGAATGCTCCTTAGAAGCAAGGATAACGAGACTGTGTCTTACATACTCTGGACATGTTGTCAGGAGGATCAGTCCCTGGAGAAGGACATCATGCTTAGTAAAGCAGAGGGTCAGCAAAAAAGAGTAAGAACCCCAATGAGATGGTTTGACACAGTGGCTGCAACAATGGGCTCAAGCATAACAAGGATTGTGAGAATGGCACAAGACCAGGCAGTATTTTGTTCTGCTGGACGTAAGTTCAAGATGAGTTGGAATTGACTTGACAGCGCCTAACAACAACAACAAAGATGGCTACGGTAAAAGAAAAACAGGAAGTAACAAATGCTGACATGGATGTGGGGAAATTGGAACCCTTATCCATTGCTGGTTGGAATGCAAAATGGTACAGCCGCTGTGGAAAACAGTGTAGAAGTTCCTCCAAAAACTATAAAACTAAATTACCACATGACCCAGCAGTTCCACTCCTAGGTATATACCCAAAAGACTTGAAAGCAGAGACTCAAAAAGAGACTTGTACACCAATATTCATTGTAGCACTATTCATAATAGCCAAAAGTGAAAACAACATAAATGCCCATTAATAGATCAATGGATAAACAAAATATGGTACCTAGACACAGTGGAATATTACTCAGCCGGTAGGAGAAATGAAGCCTTGATACATGCTATAATATGGGTGGAACTTGAAGACATTATGCTGAGCAAAATAAGCCACTCACAAAAGGATAGATATTATATGACTCCCCTTGTATAAAAAGACAAGAAAAGACAAATGTATAGAGACTAAAGCTTATTAGTGGTTACCAGGAGTGGGAGGGAGGGGAACAAAGGGGTTTAATGGTGATGGAAAAATTGCATTGATTAAGGGTAAGGTTGCACAGTGGATTATTGTCAATAAGTTGTATACCTATAAAAAGTTGAATTGGCAAAAGTTGTGTGATAGCTATATTTACAACAATGACAAAAAAAAAAAAAAACAACAAAGAGGATTTGCTGAGGCTGCTTATGTATGACCAAACACTTCATGGAATTTGGTTCCTTGGTGGGAGGTTTAGGGTCATGGTTTCATGGGACGTACAGTTAATTGGCCTAATAATGTGTTTAGAGTTTCTGTTCTAACGCCTAGTTTGTTGCACTGTGCCTGGAGTCTTAAAAGCTTGCAAGTGGCCATCCAAGGCACAACAATTGGACCGCATTCACTTGAAGCAACAGAGGAAGAAGGAGAGTCAGAAATAAGAGGAAAATATGAAATGCGTGGCTAATTGCCTCCATGAACAACTGCCTCCTTTGCCAGGAGACCAGAACTGGATGGTGCCTGGCTAACATTACTGAACATTTTGATCAAAGATTCCATAGAAGAATCCTGATCAAAAGGGGGGAAATGCAGAACAGAATTTCAAATTTTCATGGACTCTAGACTTTCTGGAGCCATGGAGGGTGGATGAACACCTGAGATAATCTTTAAACTTTAAACCAAAAATATCTCCTGATGTCATCTTCAAACTGAACAACACTTTAGCTTAACTAGTGAAAAAGGTCTGGCTTGAGCATTGTGCTCTTTTAAGAACTATCTGTATGGAATCAAATTGATCATGGCAACTCGAAAGATTAGATATGAACCTTAGGGAGCAGTGACTTTATGTTAATGAGGGAGGAACAACTCAGAAAAGGAGGGTGAGAATGCTTGCACAACTCGAAGAATGTAATCAATGTCAGTAAATTGTACATGTAGAAACTGTCGAATTAGTGTATGTTTTGCTGCATATATTCTCAACAACAAAATAAAATTTAGAAAGAAAAAAGATAGTGAACATATCCATCACCCCTAAATTCCTCATCCCTCTCCCATCAACTCTACCTCGTCTCATCCCCTCTTCTAAGATCTGCTTTCTGTTACTATAGATTGTTTTGCATTTTCAAGAGTTTATGTAATTGGAATCATACAGTAGATACTCTTTTTTGTCTGGTTTCTTTTACTCAGGTTGATCCACGTTGTTGTATGTATCAATAGTTCATTCCTTTTTATTGCTGAGTAGTATTCCATCATCTCTGCTTTTTGTCTCTGTAAGTTTTATTTTCTTTCAAAACTTCCTGGCTTTCTCATGTGCAAGGACACATGCCATATGGAACGTCCAAGGTTTACCATTTATGGCTGCCTCCACCAAGAAGAGCTGCCTGGTTCTTTTTTGGGGCACAAGTGTCGAACAACTGTGGGTCCACAAGGAAAAGAATGAAGTTGGACTTCCATACCTTATGCATTGTACCAGGACCCATTCCAAATAGACTAAAGATTAAATGTAAAAAAAAAAAAGACTATGAGGCTCCCAAAAGGAAACATGGAGTATATGGTGCCACGAATCACTTTAGTGTGGCCTTTCTAGCCACAGTCTTGTAACTTCCACCCAAGTAATTGGGTGGGACTGTGCCATAGAATAATTGTGGCTCACCAAAGGAATTGTTCAGTTTTGCCATCCTGCTGGGCTTGAAATGAGCCACTCCAAAGGTGGGAAAGAGAGGATCCCACCACCAACAAGGAAAAACAGCTGAGAGCCAGCACATTCTTTGGACCTGGGATCCCTGCGCTGAGAAGCTCCTGGAACCAGGAGACAGAGAGAGCTCTAACACTAAAGGCAGTGAGAAGCAGTAGCAGAGACCTGACAGCAGAGGCTGGCAGGAAAGGCTGCGCTTTGGGCTTCCCAGCCTGCAGAGCAAGAAAGCTGAGTGCCCTTGCACAGAGGCAGAGGGCCAGTGAGAAGGGTGTCTGCGAGCACCATTGAGAATAGGCTGTCCTTACGGAAGAACTGTATCCTGAGTGTTCCTGAGCCTGAACTGTAACCTGTTAAAAAAAAACTAATAAACCCCATAATTATGAGTATTGTCTGTGAGTTCTGTATGGCCATTACAGTGAATTATAGAACTCAGCAGAGAAGTAGAAAGAGTGCTGTGGGAGGGACAATTGGTGTCAGAATTGGTAAAGATGGCAGAGAGAGAAGAAGGCATGTCTGACCTCCACCTCATAAGAATCAGCCTTGGTCTGTAGACCTTGATTCTTCTTTCCCCTCGAGAAGTTAGAGGAGGTCAGATATTGCCCCCATGCTGTGTTTATGGAGTACTTCCTCATAGTGCGGAATACCTTTCTAGATATGATACAAAATCTAAAAGGCACAAAATAAAAGATTTAAAAATTCAATTCCATAAAAATCTAAATTTCTGCTTGGCAAAAAATATCTTGGGCAAAGTTAAAAGACAAATGGCAAATTGGGAACGAATTGTTTACAATTCATTTCACAGAAAAGGTCTAATTTTCTTAATATTTTAAGAGCTCCTACAGAGCAATAAGAAAAAGGTGAATAACCCATAAGAAAATTGGGCAAAGAATATAGAGTTCACAGAAAAAGGAAATACAAAACGCTCTTAAAAATATGAATAGCCAACCTTATTTATTTATTTATTTTGGTTCAAACTTTCTTTTTATGTTTTAGGTGAAAGTTTACAGTGCAAATTAATTTCTCATTTAAAAATTCATACCCAAGTTGTTTTGTGACATTGGTTGCCATCCCCACAATGCGTCAGTACTCTCTCCGTTTCCCTTTACACCCGGATTCCCCGTGTCCATTCATCCAGGTTTCCTGTCCCTTCCTGCCTTCTCATCTTTGCTTTTGGGCAGGTGTTGCCCATTAGGTCTCCTATACTTGATTGAACTAAGATGCTCGTTCCTCACACGTGTTATTGTTTGTTTTATAGGCCTGTCTAATCTTTGGCTGAAAGGTGGACTTTGGGAGTGGCTTCAGTTCTGAGTTAGCAGGGCGTCTGGGGGCTGTAGTTTCGGAGGTTCCTCCAGTCTCTGTCAGACCAGTAAGTCTGGTCTTTTTTTTGTGAATTTGAATTTTGTTCTACATTTTTCTTCCGTTCTGTCCAGAACCCTCTATTGTGATCCCTGTCAGAGGAGTTTGCTAGTGGTATCTGGGCATCTTCTATTTCTTCTGGGCTCAAACTGGTAGAGTCTGAGGTTCATGTCGTTCATTAGTCTTTTTCCTTGTGTCTTTGGTTTTCTTCATTCTCCTTTACTACAAACATGATGGGACCAATAGATGTATTTTAGATGGCTGCTCAAAAGCTTTTAAGACCCCAGACACTCACTACTCAGGAAGGTAGGATGTAGACCATTTTCTTTATGAACTATGTTATGGCAATTGATCTAGATGTCCTCCGAGATCATGGTCTCCAGCCCTCAGCCCCAGTAACTCAGTCCCTCACGGTGTTTGGATGTGTCTAGGAAGCTTCTATGGCTTGCTTTGGTCAAGTTGTGCAGACTTTCCCTATATTGTGTGTTGTCTTTCCTTTCACCAATGTTAACTGTTGTCTACTATCTAGCTAGTGATTTCTTTTCCCCAGCCCTCCCTTCTCTCATAACCATCGAAGATTGTTTTTCTCTGTGTATGAAACTTTTCTTGAGTTTTTTTATAATAGTGGTCTCATACAATACTTGTCCTTTTGTGACTGACTTATTTCACTCAGTATGATGCCTCCAGATTCATCCATGCTGTGAGATGTTTTGCAGATTTCAACCTCACTCTTATTAAGAGAAACAATTTAAAACTACAATGAGATATCACTTTTAACTATCAAATTAGTAAAAACCTAAGTGTAGTAATGTGTTGGCAAGCAAGGGAGAAATGGGCACTCTCCTACACTGCTGTTGCTATTTCAAGTGTCCATTGGTGTAGGTGGGCAATTTAGTAATAACTATCAAAATTGGTTATCCATTGCAGTATTGTTTGGCAACAACTTAAACATCCATTAATAGGGGATTGGTTAACTACATTATATATAATATTATTGTTTGAGGTGTCTCCGAGTCAGCTCCAACTCATAGAGACCCTATGTACAACAGAACAAAACACTGCCCAGCCTTGCACCACCCTCACAATTGTTGTTGTGTTTGAGCCCATTGTAGCAGCCACTGTGTCAATATGTCTCGTCGAAGGTCTTTCTCTTTTTTGCTAACAGGTCACCTTACCAAGTATGATGTCCTTCTTCAGGGACTGGTCCCTCCTCATAACATGTCCAAAGTATGTGAGATGAAGTCTTGCCATCCTCATTTCCAAAGAGCACTCTGGCTATACTTCTTCCAAGTCAGATTTGTTTGTCCTTCTGGCAGTGCATGGAATGTTCAATATTCTTTACCAGCACATCATTCAAAGCTATCTATTCTTCTCCAGTCTTTCTTATTCATTGTCCAGCTTTCAAATGCATATGAAGTGATCACAAAACCATGGCTTGAGGACTAAGGCCCACCTTAGTCCTCAAAGTAATATCTTTGCTGTTTGACACTTTAAAGAGATCTGTTGCAGCAGATTGCCCAATGCAATATGTCTTTTGATTTCTTGACTGCTGCTTCCATGATTGTGGATCCAAGTAAAATGAAATCCTTGACAACATCATTATTTTCTCCATTTATCATGATATTGCTTATTGGTCCGGTAGTGAGGATTTTTGTTTTCTTCATGTTGAGATGTAATCCATACTGAAGGCTGTGGTCTTTGACCTTCATCAATAAATGCTTCAAGTCCTCTTCAATTTCAGCAAGCAAGGTTGTGTCACCTGCGTATCACAGATTGTTGATAAGTCTTCCTCAATCCTGTTGCCACATTCTTTTTTATATAGTCCAGCTTCTTGGATTATTTGCTCAGCATACAGGTTGAATAAGTATGGTGAAAGGATACAACCCTGGTGCACCTTTTCTGATTTTAAATTATACAATATCCTCTTGTCGTGTTCAAACAACTGCCTCTTGATCTATGTACAGGTTCTGCATGAGCACAATTAAGTGTTCTGGAATTCCCATTCTTTGCAATATTATCCGTAACTTGTTATGATTCATACAGTTGAATGTCTCTGCATAGTCAATAAAATACAGGTAAACATCTTTCTGGTATTCTCTGCTTTCAGCTAAGATCCATCTGACATCAGCAATGACATGTCCTCTCCTGAATTGAGCTTGACTTTCTGGCAGTTCCCTGTCAATGTACTGCTGAACTGTTTTGAATTATCTTCAGCAAAATTTTACTTGCATGTGATATTAATGACGTTGTTTGATAGTTTCTGCATTCTGTTGGATCACGTTTCTTTGGAATGGGCACAAATATGGATCTCTTCTTGTCGGTTGGCCAGGTAGCTGTCTTCTAAATTTCTTGGTATAGAAGAGTGAACACCTCCAGCACTCCATCCGTTTGTTGAAACATCTCAACTGGTATTTCATCAGTTCCTGGAATCTTTTTTTTTTTTTTTGCCAATAATACAGTGGTAAAAAGAGAATGAGGGCAGTTTGTAAACTGATATTGAAGGATCTACAATATGGATTTTTAAATGGGAACGAAAAAAAGCAAGGTACAGAATAACATGCATAGCACACTCCAATTTGTATAGAAAAGAACAGAATAAATTATAAATTCGTATTTTCTGTATATGTGTTCAAAATCTCTGTAATAATACACAGGAAATAATTGCATGGCTTTTGGTTTGGGAAGATGAAGTAGAACTGGAAGCATGAAGGACAGGGGCAGAAGGCAGATCTGTCTTTCCATCCATCCATCCATCCATCCATCCATCCATCCATCCATCCATCCATCCATCCATCCATCTATCTCTGTATCTATATCTACATATACATCTATCTATATAATATTTTCAACCATGTAAATGTATTATTTATCAAAAAATTAGATAATTAAAATTTTTTCTGTTTGTCGTAAATCAAGCCATTTTTTCCTAAACCTTGGTTCAAGAAAAGTTTAATTTTAACAAGCAAACCAGTATGTTTCATTTAGGATTGAACTTCATGACTTTGGTTCATGGCCCTGATACCTAAATATGTAGATCACGCTAATATCACACCTTCACATACACGGAGGTTACACTATACATAGACATGCATGGAAATTCATCTAGATAAGCACAAGATACACACAGAAGACTAAGCATACATAAAATTAAAAAATACAGTTGAGTGAGTGAGCATATATGTAGAGGGAACATGTAAGGTCTGAATAAATACAATCTGGGTGGTAACTGGAAGGGTTAAGAGAACGTGAAGGGTGGGTGGGATCAACAGTAACAGACAGAACTCAGAACCTTTATTTCTCTTTTTACAACGGCTACCAGTGCCTGCAAGGAGACTGACTCAGCAGGAGATCTCAAAATAAGCCACCCAGCCTGTAGCAGCATGGAGGGTGCTCCAAGGGCCCTGAGTTGGCCCCACCTCTATGACTCCATGTTTCGCACTCTCTTCAATTTAAGGCACACCCAGCAGGGCTCTGAGGACAGCCAAGAGCCCTCAGGACACATCGAGAGCCTAATATGGCCTCCCCACTCCCTTTTGTTCCTAGTTGTTGTTAGTTGCCCTCCAGTTGATCCTGACTCATGGTGACCGTGTGTGTGTGTGTGTGTGTGTGTGTGTGTGTGTGTACCTGCGCATGCATGCCCGCAGATTGCCAAGCCTGTCTTCCAAGGCACCTCTGGGTGGGTTCGAACACCAACCACTAGTAGTCAAGCGCATGCTGTTTGCACCACCCAGGATCTCCTGATAGCCAGAAGAGGACATCTACTTTAAGATCCCCATGTAGGGAGGTGAAAAGATCACTGTGTTACTGTGCCAGACTCAAATGGTGTCCTCCCTTTAGGGACAAGGGTTTGCTGTCTCTAAAGCCTCA
Organism: Loxodonta africana; assembly: GCF_030014295.1. Taxonomy (NCBI): domain Eukaryota; kingdom Metazoa; phylum Chordata; class Mammalia; order Proboscidea; family Elephantidae; genus Loxodonta; species Loxodonta africana. Next base: position 157,992,672 of record NC_087344.1, on the reverse strand, counting down.
GGGGATAGAATCAGAGTTCCTGGCTCTGATACAGGGTGTATCTCCTTGAAGCTTCAACTCATTTTCTGAAACACCTTCCTTACGTCACCACTGGACAATGTTCTCAGCCAGGTGTGCCGCCTCCCTAGAGTTTGTTCTTAGTCCTCTCTGGAGTGCTTCCAGCTAACATGGCTGCTTACAGCTCTGTCTACAGAGCACTGAGTGTTAGGTTCCTTATAACAGAGCAGTTATGAGGATGAATGGGATGATAATAACAGTGAATAACATTTATTGAACATTTGGCATATACTTACCTCCCCCACCCCCACCACCAAGAAAAAAAAAAAATGAACTCAGGTGTTACAGAGTAAAACTGTTTCATAGAGTTTTGGCTGTAATCTTTATAGACATTCTGCTCCAGCCTTAGAAATGCTATGGGGCAGTTCTACTCTGTCCTATATGGTCACTATGAGTTGGAATGGACGACAACGGGTTTAGTTTGGTTTTGAAATCTTTACAGAAGCAGATTGCCAGGGCTTTCTTATTCAGCACTTCTGGGTGGATTTGAACAGCCAATCTTTATATTAGTAATTGAGCACAAATTGTGCCACCCAGAGACCTTAAACAACTTATATACATTATTTAATTTAATCTCCACAACTACTTATATACCTTATTTGTTATTATCATCCTGTTTTACAGATGAAGAAACTAAGATTTAGAGGTAACCAGTTTGCCCATGTTTGCAAAGTTGGTGAGATGGAACATAATATTTGAACTCAGTTCTGTATGAGCCCCGGTACTTGGTTCTCTGAAGCATAGTACTTCACCTCAGAAAATCAATGTGCAAACACTTTGTAAACTCAAGTTCTACACACATTGGAAACCCTGGTGGCGTAGTGGTTAAGTGCTGCGGCTGCTAACCGTAAGGGTCAGCAGTTTGAATCCGCCAGGCGCTCCTTGGAAACTCTATGGGGCAGTTCTACTCTGTCCTATAGGGTCGCTATGAGTCGGAATCAACTCGACGGCACTGGGTTTGGTTCGGTTCGGTACACACATTGCTTGTTTTCGTTACTACCAAACCAAACCCTTTGCCATCAAGTTCAGTCCGACTTATAGCGACCGTATAGGACAGAGCAAAACTGCCCCATAGAGCTTCAAAGGAGCGCCTGGTGGATTCAAACTGCCGACCTCTTGGTTAGCAGTCCTAGCACTTAACCGCTACACCACCAGGGTTCCCATTGTTACTACAGAGCATGGTAATAGCTAACATTTACGGGGTACTTATGATGTGCTGGATATTCTACACATATTGTTTCGTTTGATTTTATCAATAATGTTTGGCTATATCACTGTGCCCATGAGGTTACCTTGTCCAGGGTAATACAGCTGGTAAGTGGTAGAGCAAAAATTTGAACCCGACAGTCTAACATCAATACCTACTCTTCTCATTACTATGCTATGCTGGCTTTCCAAAGACTCAAAGATTCATGAAGAACATTCCATGGGTTGTTAATATTTCTGGTTGGAAACAAACAGAATTGCCATCTTCCTAGCAAGTAGCAGCTCAGAACTTTAATGCCTGTGCAGATTCAATTTGAGAAAGAAAGAAAGCGTGAGTGGTCCAAATTTTGTACAAGTATCTTTCTGTCTCGACCACAAGTTTGTGTCTCGGTTCCTTAATTCTCTATGCCCTCTCTACTAAGACCATTAACCATCAGGTAGCCAGCACAATTGTTAGCTTAAGCACTCCTCTCCTTTTCCTCTCTCCCAAACAGGTCATTTGTATCATCACAGAGTTTGCTTTGTTTTTTTCTTGGGGGATTTTCCTGTGACTTCCTTTGGAGGGGTGCTCATCTGCAAACCTACCTCAACTCAACAGCGCATTGATGCACCAGCCCCTACTCTGTCAGGAAAGCAAATTCGTCGTCCTAGGGAAACAATTCTGGTTGTTCCCCATGACCCTCAAAAATTTGACTGGGGTCTGTATACATGTATACAAACTTCACATGCCCACAGAATTAATCCTGAGTTATACTTTTAAGGTAATTAAAAAAAAAAAAAAAATTGCTGTTGCATTTCCTTGACTTCAAATTTACAAAATTCTTCTTAGTCTGAAGCTCATAGTGCTGACATATGTGTATATCTGTCTCAGATTGTCCTATAAGCTTCTTAAAGACTGGGACTATTTTGTATTCATCTGTATCTTCCCCATGCTTTGTACATAGTAGGTGCCCAGTCTCTATTTCCTAAATGAATGCAATTTTTAGAATTAGGAAACACCATTTTAATCAAGGAGAGTTGCTGAGAGATCCGGGTTCTGCTCAGCGCAACTCCTTCCAGGCCCCAAATGACAGAGACTAAGTTGGGGAAAATGAAAGGCAACTTTATTGGTTGGCCAAGCAAGAAGACAGTCGGGGCTTCGCACCATCCAAGACTGCCTCTCAGGCAGCTTGTTGAGGCTGGTTTATATAGGCAGGATCAGTTTCAAAATACAAAATGGCACACACACAGGCATGAAGCATTTTAGAATGAGTAAGCATTTTCTAAGGCCCAAGTTTGACTCCCCATGCAGGAGAAAGTTAGCCATTTTTGTTCATTAGCATGTTAGCTCTCCTCCCAGGGGCAGGGAATTTACCAGCATGAGGCAGTTAATGAGCTAAAGATGGGAGGCAGGACCGGTTTTAGCTGGTTCTGGCGAGGCTGTGGCTGTTTCTCTTTAAGGGAGTTATGAGGAGGAAAAGAATGAACTCCAGGAAATGGGCTGGATGAAGGGCTGTCTTGAGGCAAAGAAAAAATTGCTCTATGGCTCTAGCCCTGTCTTAGGAGTATTTATTATTTTTCTTAAAACTTCCTTGATACCATCAAAATTTCTACTGACCTGGCAGTTATGATACACTAGCCTATGTAAAGCACCTACTATGTGCTAGGCACCCTGCCAGATGCTGAGGATATAACGTGGATGAAATCTAGTTTCTCCACTCCAGGACCTCACAGTCTATTCCTTAGTGCTTTTTCCCTGAGTTAGATATCCTTTTGGTCCCTTAAGCAATAGAGATGTTTCTGGGTATAGCACTTTTCCCCCTACATTTCCAGGTCCCCAGATGTAAGCACAGAGGATGATCTTATAAGCTGCAAAATCAGACAGCTTGGAAAGGACCAGCCAGCCTTCATGCTTGTGTTCACAATGCCCCTGTTGTTGTTTCGGAGGAAAGGTAAAACACCAAAAAGGCCGAGAAATGGCAGATGAAGCTTTTTAATTTACTGGCAATTAATTCTTTCACTTGCATTAAATTAAAATGTTCAGCTTTTCCCAGTCACTCACCAGCAACTGTTAACATCAGTGTCTTTTCAGCATTTGGAAGGTGCCAAGTATAAACAGCCCATTACCCTGCAATGAAAGATAAATAGTAAAACCTTGATTAGGCAGAACGCTCTGGGAATGAGTTTTACTGGTTCATTGATTCTTCTGACTTAGCCAGAAAATGCTTTTTTTTTTTTTTTCAATTTAGCATTCATTCGTTCATTCAGTCAATCAACATAGCATGTCTTAGATTCTTAGTGCTGCTATAACAGAAATACCACAAGCGGGTGACTTCAATGAACAGAAGTTTATTTTCTCACAGTTAGGAGGCTAGAAGACTGAATTCTCTTGCTTGTTCTGGATCCTGCACCCGGCTTCAGGTGTCTTAGGCTGAGTTCTCTAGTAAAGCAAAACCAGTGCAGTCTATACATAGAAATATAGATAGATAGAGATTTATCTCACAGAAATGGCTCATGTGGTTGTAGAGGCTGGCAAGTCCAAAGTCCATGGGATCAGGCGTCAGGCTGGAGCCTTCTCTTGACTCACGTAGCTACAGGGGCTGATGAACACAAGGTTGGCAGATAAGACAGCAGGCCTCTGGCTCAAGTCCCAGGAACTGGAGGTCAGATGATGACGAGCTGGATGCAGAATCCAGATCAAGCAACAGAGCTTTGCCAGCATGTCCATATATATATATTGTATGTGGGCTATGCCCCCAAGGAAACGCCCCTTGTGACTGATTGACTGATTACATCAGATCACATCATGGAGGACCACTACATCATTACATAACTGCCAAACCCCTGAGAATCATGGCCCAGCCAAGCTGACACACAACCTTAACCATCACACTAGGAAAAGGCTTTCTCTCTCAATCGGCTCTGGGGAAAGGTCTTTGTCTCTTTTCAGCTTCTGTTCCTCAGTTCCTTGGTAATCTTCATGTGGCCTGGCATCTATCTTCCCCCGTCTGTGCAACCTCTGGTGCCTAATCTGCTCTTTTGGTATCTCAAAAGTGATTGATTTAAGACACACCCTGTACTGATATGGCCTCATTAACATAAAAAGGAAAACCCTATTCCCATATGGGATTACATGCACAGGTATAGAGGTTACAATTTACAACACATAATTTTGAGGGACACAATCTAATCCATAACAACATAGGATAGTGGTTAAGAGCAGTCTCTTGAGCCAGACAGCTTAGATTAGGCCTAGCTCCAATACTTTGTTACCTTGGGCAGATTGCTTAACCTCTCTGTATTTTGTCTTCTGTAAAATGGAGGTGATAATAGTACTTACCTCATTGGTTAATTATGAAAATTAGATAATTAATATATGAAAAGTCCATAGGACAGACTGGCTCATGGTAGATGTTACATAACCATTACTGTTATTCGTCACCTCCTATATTTTAGGCATGAAGGGGCAATGAACAAGACAACTACAACCCTTGCCTCACAGTGAATTCTTACTATTGTAAAAATAATCAAACAATATAAAATCGTATACAGTTGTTGTTGTTGTTGTTAGGTGCCGTTGAGTCGGTTCCGACTCACAGCGACCCTATGCACAACAGAACGAAACACTGCCCAGTCCTGTGCCATCCTTACAATTGTTGTTATGCTTGAGTTCATTGTTGCAGCCACTGTGTCAATCCACCTCGTTGAGAGTCTTGCTCTTTTCCGCTGACCCTGTACTCTGCCAGGCATGATGTCCTTCTGATCCCTCCTGACAACATGTCCAAAGTATGTAAGATGCAGTCTTGCCATCCTTGCTTCTAAAGAAAATTATGGTTATACTTGTCCCGAGACAGATTTGTTCGTTCTTTTGGCAGTCCATGGTATGTTCAATATTCTTCGCCAACGCCACAATTCAAAGGAGTCAACTCTTCTTCAGTCTTGCTTATTCATTGTCCAGCTTTCACATGCGATATGATTGAAAATACCATGACTTGGGTCAGGTGCACCTTAGTCTTCAGGGTGACATCTTTGCTCTTCAACACTTCGAAGAGGTCCTTTGAAGCAGATTTACCCAATGTTGGAAGGCACTCAAAAGATGACTGGGGAAGAGCTGCCTCCTCAAAGTAGAGCCGACCTTAATGACGTGGATGGAGTAAAGCTTTTGGACCTTCACTTGCTGATGTGGCCCGACTCAAAATGAGAAGAAACAGCTGCAAACATCCATTCATAATCGGAACCTGGAATGTAGGAAGCATGAATCCAGGAAAATTGGAAATCATCAAAAATGAAGTGGAACACATAAACATCGATATCCTAGGCATTAGTGAGCTGAAATTGACTGGTATTGGCCATTTTGAATTGGACAATCGTATAGTCTACTATGCTGGCAATGACAACTCGAAGAGGAATGGTGTTGCATTCATCGTCAAAAAGAACATTTCAAGATCTATCCTGAAGTACAATGCCGTCAGTGATAGGATAATATCCATACGCCTACAAGGAAGACCTGTTAATACGACTATTATTCAAATTTATGCACCAACCACTAGGGCCAAAGATGAAGAAATAGAAGATTTTTATCAGCTGTTGCAGTCTGAAATTGATTGAACCATATACAGTAGAATGTAAAAATCAACCCCACCCTCTCTAATTCTACTCCCCAGAGGTAACAATTATTAACACTCTCATATATATCCTTTGAGACTTTTTCTAGGCATTGAAAATATATACACAAACATCAATTGTTTATTTTTACCAAAAATGGAATCACTTTGTTGACAATATATTGTGGGCATTTTTGCAGGTCAGTCCATACAGACCTACCTCTTCTGAAGTGGCTGTCTTTGCCTTCTATAATATGATAAATCATACTTTATTTAATTTTCTCCTGCTAATGTGCACTAGCCAGAGCCCTGGTGTTGCAGTGGTTAAAAGGTCCAACTGCTAACCAAAAGGTCAGTAGTTCAAATCTACCAACTGCTTCTTGGAAACTCTATGGGGCAGTTCTATCCTGTACTATTGGTTTGCTATGAGTCGGACTCGACTCAACAACAATGAATTAATGGACATTAGGTTGTTTCCAGGGAAACCCCGGTGGCGTAGTGGTTATGTTTCCAATTTTTTACTAATGCAAACTACAACACAAAAAACATCCTTATACAAGTAGCTTTGCGCATTTGAAGGAGCCCTTGTGGCACAGTGATTAAAGCGCTCAGCTGCTAATCAAAAGTTTGGTGGTTCAAATACACCAGCTGTTCCTCAGGAGAAAGATGTGGCAGTCTACCTCCATAAAGATCACAGCCTTGGAAACGCTATGGAGCAGTTCTACTCTATCCTATAGGGTCGCTATGAGTTGGAATCAACTCGATGGCAGTGGGGTTGGTTTTGGTTGATTTGCGTATGTGTAAAATATTTCTTTAGCCTAAGTTCCTTAAAATGGACATCGTAGTCCATTTTTGCTCTAAAATGTAAGCAGGGGGAGAGTGCCTTAGAGCCGTTATGACAAATACCCCTCCATCACACTGGGCCATGGATGCCACTGTGGAGGGGGTATAGCCAATTGGGCTGAAACTCTGGTATGGGCCTAGGAAATTCTTTTTTTGAATGAATATCTAAGAACAGCTTATTTGGTTGTGTTTTTTTTCTTTCTCAGAGTGTGGTAGAAACATTCTTGTTAATGGAGAGCTGTGATTAACTGAGTTCCGGGTAGTTAAGGCATTCCTTTTCATCTCAGAATCTCATTCATTTCCCTTTTCTCTCCTAGCCCACCCTCCCCAAGGCATTCCAGTTGTGACCTGGCTTAGAAATCCCTTGACCAATGTCTTCTGTTCTTCTCAAAATATATAAATATAGATGTAAACATACCAAGGACCTGAACAATGAACAAGAGAGCAAGTGGGTAGGGAAAGAGGGAAGAGTTAAAGCAAATAACAATCAGATAGAGATCGTGATAATATTTTAACTCGAGAGAAACCTCATCCTGTAACTATGCTCAGATTATGACAAATTGGGTAAGTGCCTTTGTGGTCCTGAGCTAAGTTAAAGACTTCCTACTCTGGGTATACGAGTTAGGGAACAGTCCTAACTGCCTTGGCAAAGAGACCCAAAAATACAGACTCAAATAAGATTAAAGTTTCTTTCTCTTGTAAGGGACCATAGATATACTGGCGGTCCAGAGCAGATAGACAGCATTGTCCCTTAAGGTCACCCAGAGATACAGGTGCTGAGGCAGGTCTTCCATCCTCAGTGGGTGGCTCCCACCTTTGACTCTAAGGGGGCCACTGCTGTTGCTGAATTTCCCAGATGTAGAAGAGTGGAGCACAAGATATTTTCTTTATAAAGAATATGGTACTAATATTGTACACATCACTTTCAGCCACATTCTTGTGGCGGGAATTTAGTCATACGCCCCTCCTAGCTGCAAGAGAGGCAAGGAAATGTGGTTGCTAGCTGGGTGACCACTTGCTCAGCTAAATCTTGATGTCTCTAAGGAAGGGATAACAACTCTGATGGAAGAAAGCTACAGAAATACTGAGTTTCAGTCAATTGAAAAGACAAGTTTCCAAAGGGCCGTTGCTCAAGAGGCAGGGAAGAACTTGCCCCAGTGGTGCCCAGATGTCTGTGGGCTACAAGGCAGCGAAGATTTAAAGGGCAAGAATATCCCGTATTCTTTAGGTTTCTTCCACCCCTGAAATTTCTGACTACAGGAGGTCCTAAAAGAATTTAAGGCTTAAAAATAAACAGCCACCCCTTAGCTTATTTTGCAAGTCTCAAGGTGAGAAACAAGACTATGAGGCCCTCCTTTACCATCCAGGTGTGCACTCCTTTATGGGCTGCCCCTGTGCTCTCTACCCCCAGTCTTCAGACCTGTTGCTCAGTGTAGTCTGAGCTCACCTGAACACTATTGTGTGTGAAGCTAGAGAAGGACCAGGTGTGCCCTCTAGGGGATCTGGGTCACTAGGAGTACCCTGCCCAGCTTGCCCTGGGCCTGTGGCTGCCTCCACTGAGCTGTGGCTTCCCTCCTCCAAGCTTGGGCCAAGCCCCCAGGTCCTCACCTGCCCCACAGCTTGGGCTTTCAGACCAGATATCCACACTTAGCACCAAAGACCGGAGTAATTTCCTGGTTCCAGAAGTAGAACTTGGGCAGGTATTTTTCCCTGTATGTAATGAATTTACAAGAGAGCACATTAAACACACAAACTGAATACTCCCAAACTCATTCTACGAAGCCAGCATACCCTTGATACCAAAACCAGATAAAGGCACCACACGCAAAAAAAAGAAGAAGAAGAAAATTACAGACCTACATCCCTCATGAACTTAGATGCAAAAATCCTCAAAAAATTCTAAACCCAGTGCCCTCGAGTCAATTCTAGCCAATAAAATTAGCAACATATAAAAAAAAAATTCACCATGACAAAGTGAGATTCATACCAGGCATGCAGGGATGGTTCAACATTACTCAAACCCAAAACAATTTATGTAATCCAACATATAAATAAAACAAAAGACAAGAACCACATGATCTTATCAATTGATGCAGAAAAGGTATTTGACAAAGTTCAACACCCATTCATGATAAAAACTCTCAGCAAAATAGGAATAGAAGGAAAATTCCTCAGCATAATAAAGAGGATTTATGCAAAGCCAACAGCCGAAATCATTCTAAATGGAGAGAGTCTGAAAGCATTCCCCTTGAGATCAGGAACCAGACAAGGATGCTCTTTATAACCACTCTTTTTCAACATTGTGCTGGAGGTCCTAGCCAGAGCAATTAGGCCAGATAAAGAAATAAAGGGCATCCAGATTGGTAAGGAAGAAGTAAAAGAATCGAAGAGAAAATCACCAAATAAGTACCATTTACAGTAGCCCCCAAGAAGATAAAATACTTAGGAATAAATCTATCCAGAGACGTAAAAGACCTATACAAAGAAAACTACAAGATACTACTGCAAGAAGCCAAAACAGACCTACGTAAGTGGAAAAACATACCTTGCTCATGGATAGGAAGACTTAATATTGTGAAAATGTCTGTTCTACCAAAAGTAATCTATAGATACAATGCAACTCTGATCCAAATTCCAGTGACATTTTTTAATGAGATGAAGAAACAAATCACCAACTACATATAGAAGAGAAAGAGGCCCCAGATAAGTAAAGCATTACTGAAAAAGAAGAACAAAGTGGGAGGCCTCACACTACCTGATTTTAGAACTTATTATACTGCCACATTAGTCAAAACAGGGTGGTACTGGTACAGCAACAGATACATAGACCAATGGAACAGAATTGAGAATCCAGACATAAATCCATCCACATATGAGCAGCTGTTATTTGACAAAGGTCCAAAGTCAGTTAAATGGGGAAAAGACAGTCTTTTTAACAAATAGTGCTGTCATAACTGGATATCTGTCTGCAAAAAAGTGAAACAAGACCGACACCTCACACCATGCAACAAAAACTAACTCAAAATGGATCAAAGGCCTTAATATAAATCTTAAAAAAATAAAAATCATGGAAGAAAAGATAGGGAAAATGCTAGGAGCCCTAATACATGGCATAAACATTATACAAAACATTACTAACAATGTACAAACATCAAAAGAGAAACTAGGTAACTGGGAGCTCTTAGAAATCAAACACTTAAGCTCATCCAAAGACTTCACCAAAAGAGTAAAAAGATTACACAAACTGGGAAAAAGTTTTTGGCTATGACAAATCCAATCAGCCTCTGATCTCTAAAATCTACAAGGTACTGCAAAAAACTCAACAACAAAAAGAAAATAACCCAATTAAAAAATGGGCAAAGGATACAAACAGGCACTTCACCAAAGAAGACATTCAGGCAGATAACAGATACATGAGAAAATGCTCACAATCACTAGCCATTAGAGAAATGCAAATCAAAACTACAATGAGATACCAACTCACTCCAAGGAGGCTGGCATTAATAAAAAAAAACACAATAAATGTTGGAGAGGTTATAGAGAGACTAGAACACTTATACACCGCTGGTGGGAATGTAAAATGGTACAACCACTTTGGAAATCAATTTGGTGCTTCCTTAAAAAGCTAGAAATAGAACTGCTATCCAATCCAGCAATCCCACTCCTTGGAATGTATCCTAGAGAAATAAGAGCCTTCACAGGAACAGATAAATGCACACCCATGTTCACTGCAGCGCTGTTTGCGATAGCAAAAAGATGGAAGCAACCAAGGTGCTCATCAACAAATGAATGGATAAATAAATTATGGTATATTCACACAGTGGAATACTGTGCAATGATTAAGAACAATAATGAAACATTTCATAACATGGAGGAATCTGGAAGGCATTATGCTGAGTGAAATTAGTCAGTTGCAAAAGGACAAATATTTTATGAGACCACTGTTGCAAGAACTCGAGAAATAGTTTAAAGAGAGAAGAAAATACAAAGGTGGGGAGGGAGGAAGAGGGGTATTCAATAATTAGATAGTAGACAAGAACTATTTTAGGTGAAGGGAAAGACACCACACGATACAGGAGAGGTCAGCACAACTGGACTAAACCAAAAGCAGTTTCCTGAGTACAAGTGAATGCTTTGAAGGCCAGAGTAGCAGGGACAGGGATCTGGGGACCATGGTTTCAGGGGACATCTATGTCAATTGGCATAACAAAATGTATTCAGTAAACTTGCATCCCACTTTGGTGAGTGGCATCTGGGGTCTTAAATGCTAGCAAGTGGTCATCTAAGATGCATCAATTTGTCTCAACCCACCTGGAACAAAGGAGAATGAAGAACACTAAAGACACAAGGTAAATATGAGCCCAAAAGACAGAAAGTGCCACATAAACCAGAGACTACATCAGCCTGAGACCAGAAGAACTAGATTGTGCCTGGCTACCACTGATGACTACCCTGACAGGGAACACAACAGAGAATCCCTGATGGCGTAGGAGAACAGTGGGATGCAGATCTCAAATTCTTGTAAAAAGACCAGACTTAATGGTCTGACTGAGACTAGAGGGACCCCAGAGGTCATGGTCCCCGGACTTTCTGTTAGCCGAAGACTGGAACCATTCCCGGAGCCAACTCTTCAGACAGGGATTGGACTGGAGACTATGAGACAGAAAATAATACTTGTGAAGAGTGAGCTTCTTGGCTCAAGTAGACTCATGAGACTATGTGGGCAGCTCCTGTATGGAGGCAAGATGAGAAGGCAGAGAAAAACAGGAGCTGGCTGAATGGACATGGGGAATACAGGGTGGAGAGGAGGAGTGTGCTGTCTCATTAGGGGGAGGGCAGCTAGGAGCACATAGCCAGGTGTATATAAGTTTTTGTATGAGCGTCTGACTTAATTTGTAAATTTTCACTTAAAGCACAATTAAAAACACACACACAAACCAACTTGTGTGGTCTCCCCATCTCTTGACCCTTAAAAAAACTAAAACCAAACCTGTTGCTGTCAAGTTGATTTGGACTCATAGTGACCCTATAGGACAGAATAAAACTGCCCCATAGTGTTTCTAAGGAGCAGCTGGTAGATTTGAACTGCTGTACTTTTGGTTAGCAGCCATAGCTCTTAACCACCGTGCCACCAGGGCTCCTCCTAAGCCTTAGTGTGGAGGAAAAGAAAAGGATCCCTGGCCAAAGAAGAGAGTCAAGGTTACAATTTCTTAGCCAATCACACAAGCATATGCACACTTGTCTAATAGTCTATTAGACACCTAAACTGTCCTAATACAAGAAATAGTTTTATGAGTAAAACCTACCTAAATTGGAGGAATATTTATGTGATGAAAGAAAGTTCTGCTAAAAAAAAGTGGGACTTATTTGGGGTGCTCTAGGCCCTAATGAAAGAGGCTGATTCCCCACATCAGTATCAAATCAGGTAGTTAACTTCTCTCCTACAGAACCCTCAACCCGGTGTCACCTGACAGACCCTTCGGCTGTCCCTCAGTGTGGCATATGCTGCTTTGTTTTTCCAAATGCTCCCCTTTCCCAATTCCCCAAAGCCCCCCAAGCTTCCCTCACCTGACTAACTTTTACTCTCCCTCAAGTCTCAGATTAGAGAACTTCCCTCGGGGAGCTTTTCTTGACTCCCAAGAGTGAATTAAATGTCCCTTCTTTGTCTTCCTAATGGGAAAGTCATGTTCAGTTGAGCAGTTGTACACCACATGACCCTAGAAGGCACCATTCATGTAAGAAACTATGTGTGATGTAGTGCACAACCTGTACAACTGTATGTGGCTGCCCTGCTCCTATAGCCCTCCATACTTGCCCTCAAGGTAGCACCTAACCTTGAACGGTGCCTGTTTGCTCATTTCCTCTACTGACTTGAAGTTTCTTCATGGCAAGGATGTTTTCTTGATCATTGTTATATCCCCAGGGTCTAAAACTGATCTTGGCACATAATGAGCACACAATAAACATTTGTTAAATTAATTTACAAATAATTTTTAACTAAGGCCACAAATACCTCAGACCAAATTTCATTACTGCTTCCTGCTTCCTGCTTCCTTTCACCTTCTTCCTCTTTTTTTCCCTATTTCCTGCTACCTATCAGCCAAACTCCTGTAGCAGCACCCTGTAGACACCTGCTATTCTACCACAGAGCAGGGAAAGCCCTCCATGATATACCAGTAACAGTTCCAGTTGCTGTCAAGTCAATTCTGCTGCATGGCAACCTGATGTGTGTCAGAGTGTAACTGTTCTCCACAGAGTTTTCGATGGCCGATTTTTCAGAAGTAGATTCCCAGTCTTCCCAGGTGACTCTGAGCGGACTCCAATCTCCAACCTTTCAGTTAGCAGCCGAGTACCTTAACCACCTGCACCACCCAGGGACTCCCTTCACGGTATAGACAGTAGTACTAAAACCATAGTGTGCATCAGAATCACCTAGAGGGTTTGTTAAAACACTGATTCCTGGGCCACACATCCAGAGTCTCTGATTTAGGAAATCTGGGATGGGGCCTAAGAATTTACATTTCTAACAAGTTCTCTGCTGATGCTATTGCTGCTGGTCCTGGCACCACCCTTTGAATCACTAGTCTAGAACCTTGCTATCAAAGTGAAGTCTATGGACCAGCAGCATCAGCATCACCAAAAAGCTGAGAAATGCAGACTTGGCCCTCACCCCAGACCTACAGAATCAGATTCTGCATTCTAACAGGTGATGTGTGTACACACTGAAGTTTGAGAAGCCCTGTTTTAGAAGGCTCACTACTCCAGCACAAGCTAGAAAGTCAGCTGGCTCTGGATACCCAGGCAAAATTCTATAAGGTCAAGCCAGTAGGCGTGGTCCAGGTCAACTTGTTGTCCTCAAACGGGCTAGACTGGTGTTCTATTCTCAGATGAGTTCACATTTCTCCCACAGTTCCCCCACACCTACTCAAGCTCAGGGGATATTGGGAAGTCACGTCTGAGGTCAAGTTTTCCCACAAGCAACTGAGCATCGGGCTGCATGCACTACTTTTGCCAAAGAGAAACCAGGGCTTATTCAAAGAAACCGATGAAATTTACGCTCAGTGATGGTTATAAGCTAGAGGGAACTATGAGACCCACAGAGGTACAAAACAGCATATATGAAAAAAGTATTATGATGGCTTTTTTCTTGGACTTGTGCCTGATCTATTGGCTTATCTTAATTTCTTTTAATTCAGCCGTGTGGATAACTGTTTGTTTTTATGGCTACTCTAACCTGAGAAACAGGTTCTCTTTGTTGTGATAAGGTTTGTGCTTTAAAAGAGAGAGGAAATAGAAAACAATATAGTTCCTGAGAGTTCTTCTGAGTGCACTGAAAGATTGTGAAATTCTCTCTAATAGAGTTCCCAAGTGATATTGACTCCAGGGTGAGGTGTTTACCCTGGTGAGGAACGTTTTCAGTGGTTCCTATCATGGTTTTCTAAATAAAGAACTAAGCCCTGAGCTGATTCCCTGAAGTAATGTAAAGGAAGACTCTGGCATCCTAATGGGCAGGCCACACATCTCTTAACTAGCTGGGTCTGTAGGCCTTTCAGTTGCTCCAAATCCAGCCAGCCAGAGTTGTTTGCTACTCACCTGTTCATTTGTATCCACTGTAGCCTGTTTACATTTGTGTCCACTTCCAGAAGATACGTGCCTCAAGTCAGTCCCCCTCATGTGAAAATATGAAAATTGATTTACAAGCAATAGTGTTAGAAGAGTTTCAGAGCTAACACCTGCTTTATAACTTAGTAACTTTAACCCCTCCCTTTTTAGAGAAGAAAAGTGCCTCAGAGAGGCTCACACAACTAGGCTGTGAAAGAATCTGAGCAAATTCCAGGTCTACAGTCACTTCCCAGCACTTTCCATGCCACCCTTTTATCCTGCCATCCCCTTGGAGATGGGCTGACTATGGAATTAGCCATAAATCAATTGCCTACTGAGACGTTGGTGGTTCAGTGGTAGAATTCTCACCTTCCATGAAGGAAACCCTGGTTTGACTCCCAGACAATACACCACATGCATAGCCACCACCCTTCTGTCAATGGAAACTTAATTGTTGCTATGATGCTGAACAGGTTTCAGTGGAGCTTCCAGACTAAGACAGACTAAGAAAGTCAACATCACTTGATCTACTTCTGAAAATTAGCCAGTGAAAACTCTATGGATCACAATGGTCTGATCTGCAACTGATCATGTGGGTGGCACAGGACCAGGCAGCGTTTTGTTCCACTATGCGTGGGGTTCCCAAGAGTCTGAGGCCAGCTGGACAGCTGCTAACAAGAACATCAACAATTACCTACCACATTGCTCCAAACCATCACAGTTGTGTTTTTGTTCCCAACTACACTGAGACATGAGTGTTAGCCCAGAGTTCCGTTACCCAGGTAGTAGAAGGTCAAAAGATGCATCTAGTCACCCCAAATCATGTTACAGGGAGCTGCATAGCTGTTGTTGTTGTTATTAGGTCCCATCAAGTCAGTTCTGACTCATAGTGACCCCATGCACAACAGAATGAAACACTGCCCAGTCCTGCGCCATCCTTGTAATTGTTGTTATGCTTGAGCTCATCGTTGCAGCCACTGTGTCAATCCACCTCATTGAGGGTCTTCCTCTTTTCCATTGACCCTGTACTTTGCCAAGCATGATGTCCTCCAGAGACGGATCCCTCCTAACAACATGTCCAAAGTATGTAGGATGCAGTCTCGCCATCCTTACTTCTAAGGAGCATTCTGGTTGTACTTCTTCTGAGACCGATTTGTTTGTTCTTTTGGCAGTCCATGGTATATTCAATATTCTTCACCACCACAATT
The DNA here is from genome assembly GCF_030014295.1 of Loxodonta africana. Lineage (NCBI taxonomy): Eukaryota > Metazoa > Chordata > Mammalia > Proboscidea > Elephantidae > Loxodonta > Loxodonta africana. Next base: position 157,977,173 of record NC_087344.1, on the reverse strand, counting down.
CAAAGGCATCAATTCTTCTTTGGTCTTTCTTATTTGTTGTCCAGCTTTCACATGTATATGATGTGATTGAAAATACCATGGCTTGGGTCAGGTGCACCTTAGTCTTCAAGGTGATATCTTTGCTCTTCAATACTTTAAAGATGCCCTTTGCAGCAGTTACCTAATGCATTGCATCTCTTGCATTGCTGCTTCCATGGCTGTTGATTGTAGATCCAAGTAAAATGAAATCCTTGACAACTTCAATCTTTTCTCCGTTTATCATGCTGTTGCTCATTGGTCCGTCGTAAGAATTTTTGTTTTCTTTATGTTGAGGTGCAATCCATACTGAAGGCTGTGGTCTTTGGTCTTCATTAGTTAGTGCTTCAAGTCCTCTTCACTTTCAACAAGCAAGGTTGTGTCATCTGCATAATGTAGGTTGTTAGTGAGTCTTCCTCCAATCCTGATGCCCTGTTCTTCTTCGTATTGTCCAGCTTCCCAGATTATTTGCTCAGCATACAGATTGAATAGGTATGGTGAAAGAATACAACCCTGATGCACAACTTTCCTGACTTTAAGCCAATCAGTACCCCCTAGTTCTGTCCAAACAACTGCCTCTTGATCTATGTAAAGTTTCATCATGAGCACAATTAAGTGTTCTGGAATTCCCATTCTTTGCAATGTTATCCATAATTTGTTCTGATCCACACAGTCAAATGCCTTTGCATAGTCAATAAAACACAGGTAAACATCCTTCTGGTATTCTCTGCTTTCAGTCAGGATCCATCTGACATCAGCAATGATATCCCTGGTTCCACGTCCTCTTTTGAAACTGGCCTGAATTTCTGGCAGTTCCCTGTTGATATACTGCTGCAGCCGTTTTTGAATGATCTTCAGCAAAATTTTGCTTGTGTGTGATATTAATGATATTGTTCTATAATTTCCACATTCGGTTGGATCACCTTTCTTGGAAATAGGCATAAATATGGATCTCTTCCAGTCAGTTGGCCAGGAAACTGTCTTCCGTATTTCTTGCCATAGACAGCTGAGCGCCTCCAGCGCTGCGTCTGTTTGTTGAAACATCTCACTTGATATTCCATCAATTCCTGGAGCTTTGTTTTTCGCCAATGCCTTCAGAGCAGCTTGGACTTCTTCCTTCAGTACCATCGGTCCCTGATCATATGCTACCTCTTGAAATGGTTAAAATAGCAGGGCTGGGCAATTCAGGTGCATGCAGGAGTCATGTAGGTATATAAGTGAGAACCAGCCTGCTATACTGGGTTCGAAGGCAAATTGACAAGCAAATGCCCCATCCAACAAGGCAGCCACTACTCACCTCAAGTAGACAGGAGACTTTGGGGTTATGGGTCCAATGTTGCCAGACATAGCCATATTTTAAGAGACACAGAAAAATTTATATGTGTTTTAATATGTGAAATCTCTTACATTTTAAATATTAGCTTAAATTTTAAAACTTCTTTTAGAACATTGGCAGGCTAAATAAAATCCAATCCATGGGCTTCCAACACAGCATCTACAGCATAGCAGTGGGTGGGCCAAGGGAGGGCCCTAAAGCCAGCAGGCCAGTGTGAATTCAGACTTGGTATCTTTGTGTGACCTTGGACAGGACAACCTCTCTAGCTCTCAGTTTCCTCATTCATGAAACAAGGATAATAGTGATCCTATCTCATAACATTCTTGAGACTAATGCTTAATCAAAGATTAAATGAGATTATGTAGGTGAAATACTTAGCATGCTGCCAGGCACATAATCAATACTCAATAAAAGTTAGCATTGCCATTATTATAGTACTGAATCGTGAAAGCCTGAATGTCCTTAGTCAGAGCTCTACCCAGAAAGCTCTCTAATGCAAAGTCAGTATTCATCTGCTAGCTGACTAGTCTCCCAGCTAGTTTCTGGAAGTGTCATCAATGGCTCCACAATCCTTTCTGAAGGTTAAGTTAGAACAAAGATCCAAACATGACACCATAGCATGTAATGTCCTGTGGCCTATCTGTGTGGGAAAATGGAAAGAATGGACACAGCAGACTGCTCAAACCACTCTGGCAAGCCTTGGAGGACTTCAGGGTATTGCCAGAGGCCATGAGCGTGCACAGAGGCCAGAACAGCTTCAGACAGGAGGCCCCGGGGTGTTTGGTCTAGATGGACTCTCTTCCAGGAATATCTTGGATCATCTGCAATAAGAACGTGGCCTATGGCCCCAGACAGTTTTGTCCTGGTCTTTCTCAGCCTGTCAGGCTACAAGAACTATGTGGCTGAGATTGGGATCAGGGCTGCAGGGCCTGATAGGGAGACACAAGTGCTTAAATGTGGTTGAAATCTCTTTGGAATGCTGCCCAACTAGTTCTTTGAACAAAAAAAATATATTGGTTAGTTCTTTGAGTGTTACTTAAATTCCCAGCAAGCATGGAAAGAAATTAAGAACAAGAGCTGTTAAACTAACCATTGTTCTTTGGTATGAGAGGGTCTTAGTGCTCTTGTGGAAATGCAGAGAAGCTTGCCACCACTTACCAAAGGGTCAGAGATACATTTCTTCAACTGGTACAACAGGAACTGAAACAAGCAGGGTTTCAAAGGGCTTAGCCCACAGTGGGCATGGTTAGGATGGAGGAATATTTGTAGGGTTCAGGCAGGAAACATTGAAAATAGCCTTGATGGAAGTACTTCTCTTTTGAAGAGATTTTAAAAAATAAATAAATAAACTAAACGTACTAAAAGTTATTTGCTAAACACTATCTACACAAACCATATTACCATTAGCCAACAAATCGATTCTGACTCATGGCAACTCCATGTCCTTCGGAGTGGAACTGTGCTCCACACGTTTTCGGTGGCTGATTTTTTTTTAAGTAGATCACAAGGACTTTCTTTTGAAGTGTCTCTGGGTAGACTAGAACCCTAACCTTTTGGTTCGTAGCTGAACATGTTAACCATTTGCACTACCCAGGGGTTCCACACAAACCATATAGGGCTTTGAAATTACAAATAGCCCCCAACTTCGTAGACAAAAGATAAAGCCTATTTCCAAGATGCATTGTTCTGTGGATCCAACTGTTCAGAATATTTTGTAAATTTCTGATGGATTTGTATATTGAAAAACCCTTCTTATTCTATTTGCAGTTCTTTTCGTAGATGTGGAAGAAAATAAACCAAGAGGGAGAATTCAATATTTATGCAGCTATAAATGTTCCCTCTTTTTTCCTAGAAAACGTAATGCATCCGTCTCTTCTCTCCCCCTTCCCCTTTTTTTGGCAGATCCGGTTATCTTCTCAGTGCCACAGGGACCTGATTATTTAAAGGAATTACAGGAAAGTATGCTGTAGCATAGTTACAAGAGGCAGTATGATGTGGTTGTTAACTGGTGGGTGTTTTGGACTCAGAATTGAGTTTCAAATCTTACCTCACCACTTCCTAACTGTGTGAACTCGGGCAAATAATTCAACCTTTCTGAACTTAGTTTCCCACAGTTACAAAACTTACCTAATAATAGTATCTACCTCAGGAGGTTGTTATGAGGATCAAAGGAGCTAATGGACATAAAGCACTTAGCGGGACCTGGCACCTACGAAATGACGAAATGCTAAATTAAAGGCAACTTTTTTTTTATTGTTATAATTTCTCTTCAAGTTAACTCTAAAAAATCCACATTTTCAAAAACTGTGCTTAAGTTTCTGGTTCAAAGAACATTGAAGAAATGAATAATCCCCTACTACAGTATTCTATGTGGTTCATTTGCAGTTCAGATTCCCTAGGAAGTGAACTCCGAGATGGAATTTAGGGTACAGAATTTTTATGAAGGAGTGCCCTTGGGAATAATACTATGAAAGAGTGGGAAAGGAAGTAGAATTAGGCAGAGGGAAAAGTCGAGCTGCTAAGCAGACTCAATTAAGGTCTCAGCAGACTTTTCTGGGAGCCCTGAACCTAGACCGGCTCTTCAGAGTTTCCTAAATTGGAACAAGATGGCAAGACCTTTACATCTGAATACTGATTGGTCATTTGATGTGGGTCACCCTGAGAAAGGAGATAACCTGGGTAAGAAGTCTCTCTACAGTGAAGGCAGCTAAAGGCTGCTACCGTACTCCTATCAGCTGGGACAACCTGTCCATCACTGAAGGGGCATAAGGGTGGCATATGACAGTGTCCACCATAACTCAGCTATACTATTTTGTTTTGTTTTGATGAACTGCATTATTCCAAACAGTTCCCAACACTTTACAAAGTAGCACATTTTTCTCATCCATTTGTAGGAAGCCCTTGAGGAGTAAGGTGCCCCCACCCTGCTGATGGTCATTGTCCACATAACGAAAAGTGACATTGGTGACAGTGACAGAGAATTACACACAGGTTGTTGCCGCTCAGTCAAGGTTCTGGTATTTGATTATTGACCACTTCTTATTTTGCCACCATATTCAGATCATGTGAAACAAATCTGGAAAATGTGTTAGATTTTGTTTCCTGGAGAATGATGACTCTTCAGGGCTCTACCCCATCACACAAGAGTGGTATAGACTTTCTCAAGCATTTTGCACTCCCATACCTCAGTACCGGAACTAGGATTAGGTGCGAGTGGACAAGGGATGTCTCAGACCACTGTTAATCAAGCTAAGCAGGGAAGCATCAGGGAAATGGAATCTCCTGCCCTGGCACGCAGACCTTACCACTCTTGCCCCTCCCTCTTCTCCCTTAGCTATGCTTAGGAATCTGCCTGGCTATATAAAATCACAGTCAGCATCAGGGACTTCTTCACAAAAGAGCCAGTGACATAGTCTAGAGTGGATCTCAGCTGCAGCCACTTTGGAGACAGTTTCGAAGTCTGGACATTATAGGACATTTCTAAGCTGGTTGTAAAAATTTTTTTTATTTTTATTTTTACAACAGTCACATAATTTCTGGTTCTAGTAAAGTTGTCATTTCAGGCATGCTGGGGGATTCTCCAGTGGGTCCTCTTTTTTTCCTACAAGGGAAGCATTAGAAACATACAGTATGTTACCTGCCCCCCCTCCACCCCTACAATTCGGCTGTCCCTTGAAGTATCATTGAGCTTCTTGTGCACACCAGGAAAGAGGCTCTTGGAGCCGTCAGAGCTCTAGGCCAGAGGGCCCCAGATTCTCCTCTGACAAACGCAAACAAAAAGAGTGCTGGGCTGCCTTATTTCAGACAAATAGAATTCATGTCAAAAAGCATAATTGGGTCAAAGAAAAACATTTTATACAGAACAAAGGCACAATCTACAATACAGATCTAACAGTTGGAACTTTTTTGTGGCAATAACAAAGAATGTTAGAAACCTAAGAAAAAAGTGCTGAAATACAATACTTGTGGGAGGCCTTTAAACACACATCTCAAACTTCGGCAGCTTAAATAACAATAAATAAGATAGCCAAATAAATGAAAATCACCAAAAAACAGAAAATTTAAATCATAAAATTTTTCCTTTACAAAGAATAAATATGCCATCTTTTAAAGAATCCATGAAACGTAATAGTTGATCATAACTAGGACACAAAGATAAACTCAATAAATTTCAAAGCAGAAAATTTATATGAGCCATTTTATCATATCACAAAGTAATAAGACTGGAAATTAAAAAAAGCAAATACGCCATCCACTTGCGGAGGAGGTGATGCTCTCAAACAGTTATTAAGATGAAATAAAAATGACAGAAATTGGCTATTTTTAAAGTAATGAAAATGAGAACATTTTCATACATTCATCTAATGGCTCGTATTGATGACTTACTAGATGTTAGCTCAGGATATACAGCATGGAAAAGACAAGCTCTGTTTTCATGGGGCTTCCATTCTACCACTAGAGTGGGTGGAGCGGGGGAAGACAGCTAAGAAACAAGTACAGGAATAAACAAGAAAATATCAGGGGGTAGTACATGTTTTAATGAAAGTCCACCAGAATGACATGACTGAGAGTGACTGGTGTGAGAGGTGTACTAATTTGGTTGGGAAGGCCTCTCTGAAATGACATTTTCTCAGGAGGGAGAAAGACATCGTGCTTGGTAAAGTAGTGTTAATGAAAAAGAAGAAGACCCTCAATGAGATGGATTGACACAATGGCTGCAGCAATAGGCTGGATAACGAGGATTGTGAGGATGGCACAGGACCAGGCAGCATTTCATTCTGTTTTGCATAGGGTTGCTATGAGTTGGAACCGACTTAGCGGCACCCAGTAACAACAACAAAAGACATGTCTTATAATCTCAATGGATGAATAAAGACATGATAAAATTCAACACTTTTCCTGGCAACTTGGATGACTAAGCTAACTGGGACCTCATTCTTTACTCAACATGGAGAAATATTAGATAATGTATAAAGAATGCAATTTAAAATAATTGCTGGCCTTCAAAAAAAGAAAGGAAAAGCTATGCACATAAACAATGAGGGAACTTAAAGCCAGAATTGTGAATTTATAAGCAGACACAAGGAGTTCCTGTGTAGTGCAAACAAAACTTTTGACTACTAACTGAAAGGTTAGAGGTTCAAGTCCACTCAGAGGCACCTCAGAAGAAAGCTGGTGATCTACTTCCCCCAAATCAGCAGTTGAAAACCCTATGGGGCACAGTTCTACTCTGACACACATGGGGTTGCCATGAATCAGGACTGACTCAATGGCACCCGGTTTTTTGAGCTGATGCTATGATGAACTGAAAGACTCAGTGAGGAGTATCATCAGACTCAGATATTTGCCCTAATGGCCAAAAATTGGCCCTTTTTTTTTTTTTTTAGTTTTTGCTCAAGAGTGGATAGGATACATGGTTTGGGATCTGCATAAAGTAGGAGGCTGTGACTGAGATCACATAAAGCTGGGACCTTGAAGGCCTCCAGTGAACTGGAAACAAGAAACACTCCATTTCCTGGATCAAAAAAGTGATAAGGAAATGTGAATCTGCTTAGGACTCTGGTTAGAGAAAAAAAAAAAAACTTCCTTTAGAAACAAAAATCTCTAGCCTGTGCTTTCCACGAGTATGAGGCCCAAATGTACCCTACCTAAGTTGTGCAGGCAACCCCAAATCAAAAAATTAATGTAAAACTGGTCTGGACGAGCAAATCCCTGGGATCCTCAGCAGATGGATGAACACATTTCCCACCATCTAGAGCAGGGGTCAGCAAACTAAGGCCCATGGGCCAAATGTGTCCATGGCCTGTTTTTATATAGTCCATGTTCTAAGAATTATTTTTATATTTTTAAAGTGTTATTAAAAGAAGAAGAAGCTATGACAGAGATTATGGGGCCTGCAAAGCCTTAAATATTTAGTATCTGGTCCTTGCAGAAAAAGTTTTCCAATCCCTGATCTGAAACACAAAGAAAACCAAACCAAAAAAAAAAAAAAAACAATTACACTCGAGTCAATTCTGACTCATAGCGACAGAGTAGAACTGCCCCATAGGGTTTCCAAGGAGTGCCTGATGGATTCAAACTGTCAACATTTTGGTTAGCACCTAACCACTATGCCACCAAGGTTTCCCAAAGAATACCCAAGGTGGGGGGGAATATCCCCTTTGAAAGAGATCTTACAATAAAAAAAACTACTACATGACAAACCATCTGCCATTTAGGAAAGTCAATAGACTTAACCAAGAGTAGACTGAACAAACAAGTCTTGTAAAAAAACAAACAAACAAAATATATATACACACATGTGTATAAACTTATTTTTATGTGTATATATAATATACACACAATATAATATATAATATAAATATGTATTTATATTATATATTATATGTAAAATATATATACTGTGTTATTTGTAATAAAGTAATACAAATAAATTAATTTATATATGTATAGTATATATTGGAGCCCTGGTGGTGCAGTGGTTAAGAGCTGTGGCTGCTAACCAAAAGGTCGGCAGTTCAAATCCACCAGCAGCTCTTTGGAAATGCTATGGGGCAGTTCTACTCTGTCCTATAGGGTCGCTGTGATTCAAAATCAACTTGACGATGAGTTTTGGTTTATATATATACTAGATCTGTCCATTGAAATAGCCTAGAAACAAAGACCAACCCAGTAACAATAAGATCACTAGTGCCCACGTTATAGTCTCTAAATGCCTTTTTTTTTTTTTTTTTTTACTAAAAGAAACCCAGAGCTCCTTGGAGAAATGTCTCCTTCCAGTCCTGAGAAGGGAAATGTGCAAGCTGAGCCTAGGACATCCTGTCATCCAAGTACCAAGGAAATTATCAAAGACTACAAAGGACATTTCAAAAGACTCAGGAGCCAACTTGAGTAGCCTTCCCCTGGCCAAAGATGGGATAATTTGATTTTGGAAATTGATCTTGACTACAGACTATCTGAGCTTGATTCCCTATTCCTTTAGCAATTCTATGAACTATCCGATATCCTTTTAATAAATTCCTCTTCTGTGTTAAATGGGTCAGATCATTTTCATTACTTGTAACTAAGGAGCCCCAATAATACATACTCTGAGGAAATTTGCCTGGTGCAATGTAAGGCATAATAGGTGTTTAATAAATGTTGATTTCCTTTCTGGGAGTCAAAAATCTATAGCAACTTCTTTTCAGTTATTAAAAACTATACAGAATATTTCTTCTCTATACATGTGGAAGAGCCTGCCTCTGCTTACATGCCTCCTAGGCACCCTCCACTTTTCCCCAATCCAGGGAAGAAAATCTCCTAAATTGATTGGCCACAGTCCAAGGTTTTGATTGGGCCCAATTATTAGTGGGCAGGGCCCCTGTGCTGAAATGTCAGCCTTATGCTTATTCTCCTGCACGTTCTTCTTCCTATCTCCCTATAATCAGCAGACATTGAGACCTCTTGACTCTTTTTCAACGTGGTGCTAATAGGGTAAGGGAATTTACTACCGTGCTTAGGATTTAGATCTATCTACCACTATGCCTAAGATTTCAATTTGAGAATAAGTAAAATATCTCATATAGCATTGAGGCTTAAGCCATGTGCTCAAGCTCATATTTTATTGCAAAATCTTGAATTAAGAATTCCCAAGTGCTGGCTCAACTGTTGTTCCTGGGTGGTGCAAACAATTAAAATGTTCAGCTACTAACCAGAAGACTACAGGTTCGAATCCACCCAGGGGCAACATAGGCATAAAGGCCTGGCAATCTACTTCTAAAAAATCATCCATTAAAAAATGGAACACATCCTTAAAAAGCTAGAAATAGAAATACCATATGATCCAGCTATCCCACTCCCAGGAATATATCTTAGAGAAATAAAAGCTGCCACATGAATAGACATATGTACTCCCAAGTTCATTCACAATAGCAAAAAGATGGAAATGATGTAAGTGCCCGTCAACAGATGAATGGATAAACAAACTGTGGTGCACACACACAATGGAATACTATGCAACAATAAAGAACAACGATGAGTCTCCAAACATTTCACAACATGGATGAATCTGAGTGAAATAAGTCAATCACAAAAGAACAAATACTATATGAGACCACTATTATAAAAACTCACAAAAAGGTTTACACACAGAAAGAAAGAATCTTTGATGGTTGCAGGGGAAGGGAGGGTTGGGAGAGAAAAACACTAACTAGACAATATATAAGTAGTAACTTTGATGAAGGGTAAGACAATACACAATACTGGAGAAGTCAGCACAACTTGACCAAGGCAAGGTCATGGAAGCTTCATAGATACATCCAAACTACCTGAGGGACTAAATTACTGGTCTGAGGTCTGGGGACCATGGACTTGGGGAACATCTAGCTCAATTGGCATAAGGTATTTTATAAAGAAAATGTTCTACATTCTACTTTGATGAGTAGCGTCTGGGATCTTAAAAGCTTGTGAGTGGCCATCTAAGATATTCCACTGGTCCCACCCCATCTGGAGCAAGGGAGAATGAAGAAAACCAAAGACACAAGGGAAAGATTAGTCCAAAGGACTAATGGAGGACTACTACCACAGCCTCCACCAGACTGAGTCTAGTACAACTAGATGGACTGCTCTGACAGGGGTCACAATTGAGGGTTCCAGACAGAGGTGGAGAAAAACATAGAATAAAATTCTGACTCACAAAAAAGGATCAGACGTACCGGTCTGACAGAGACTGGAAAAACCCAAGTATGGTCCTGGACACGTTTTTAACTCAGTACTGAAGTCACTCCTGAGGTTTGTCCTTCAGCCAAAAATTAGGCAGGCCTGTAAAATGAAACAAGACTTAATGGGCACACCAAACCAGGGGCAAGGACAAGAAGCCATGAGGGGACATGAAAGCTGGTAATGGGGAACACAAGGTTGAGAAGGGGAGAGTGTTGACATGTTGTGGGGTTGGCAACCAATGTCACAAAACAATATGTGTATTAATTGTTTAATGAGAAACTAATTTGCTCTGTAGACCTTCATCTAAAGCACACAAAAAAATGGAGCACAGTTCTACTTGACACATGTGGGGTTGCCATGAGCAGGAATCAACTTAGCAACTGGTAGTGGTGATGGTTCACTATTAATAGTGTGGTACATTGATTTTCATTTTCTACTGTTCCTTGCCTTGCACAGAACTCCTTGGCAAGAATGGTTGCTCAAAAAGGCAGCACTCGGGTATTCTTGGGAAAGTGTGGGGAAACACCATTAAGTAACACCAAAAGCCCTCTCTCATTCTTACAGAGCCACCAAGGCATAGGAAGCAGAAAGTGCAAGAGATCATGGCGTAGGTGCTGACATTTCAACACAGTGATCCTCAAGTTTATATTTAGGTCTCTGACAGGTGGAAACAGTAGAAAGGAGGAAAGAAGAGGAGGCACGTGGGAAGAGAAAGAAGGAAGAGAATGGTCGCCTCTATGTTCCCAACTCCGTTCTCTTTACTCTTCCGCCATTAATTCCCACTCACACACCGAAGGAGAGAGTGATGAAAAGGATAATGAGGATAAGTCAAGTTCACAGATGTTTTATTGGCCACATCATTCTCTTGGGTGTACATCTTTTGGGAATTTCTCTTTCATGCCTCTGGTATGCTAAGAAGGGCTGTGGCCAGTGGTTTACACCACCTCTGCTCCAGATCTTAAGAGAAAACTTGTTTCTCTCTTCTTTCATTGGCATACTTTTCCTTGCATTTGTCTTTTCTTGGCATCAGAAAATTAAAATACAGAAGCCCAAGAAACATATGAGCTTAGAAGGAAAGCTGTCAAGGAGATTAGTTTTGTTTTTAGATTAAGCAAAAGGACTCTTCAATGGTCACCCCTCAGCTTTTCAGTGGCCTAGAATAGGGTTTGAGGCCAAAATGCCATAGTTTAGGGTATGTATTTTCCTGGCCCTGTCTCTGAGCATGATATCTCCCTTGTGGATCCCATGGGCAAGGGCAGAGCTCTAGTCAGACAGGATTTGAGTGTTCATCACTTTGGGTTCAAGCCCAATATTACCCCTCAAAATGCCATATCACCCAAAATAAGCAACATGGGTGGTAATGCCATTGCCAGACCACCTGTGGACTCACAGCAACCCTATAAGACAGAGAAAAACTGCCCTATAGGGTTCCCAAAGAGTGACTGGTGAATTTGAACTGCCAACCTTTTGGGTGGCAGTCAAACTCTTAGCCACTGTGCCACAAGGTCTCCAATGCCTTGGTAGGTAAATGCTATTCTCTAAGCCCAGCTGAGCAGTGGCTGCTCACAGGGGCTAGAGGAAGTAAACATACAGGTATAAGGAAACCTCAGCTCTTGGAAATTGTTGCTGTGACTTCCAGGTCTCCTCCTTTGCTGGCTTTGCATCACTTTTTTCTGACGTCTTCATCAGCCTCTTCTCGGCCATCATCTCCTGGTGCTCCCCAGCTTTATGGAAACCTGAACCCTGTTGAAGCTCTGGGAAATGTATAATGGTATGAGGTTGTGGCCTCCAATAATGGGGCCTCAAGTTCTGACGATGATGTGCTTGAAATGTGAATGGATCCATCTGCTTGGGAGATGATCTTTTCAAGGCAAGGTGCTAGACTGTTGCTGCCATATCTTCTTAGGTTTGCTCCCAAGCCTCTTCAGATGCCATCTCAGGTGCTCTGCCTCCCTCTTCTGGTCAGTCGAAGGGAACCTTTAGAACCATTTAGTATTCAGGGAAAGGAGTAATAGGATGGGTTTTTTTTAGTAATAAAAAAAAAAAAATTTTTTTTTTTTTTTAGTAATACATCCAAATCATAATTTCCTAACAATCAATTTTCAATTCACAAAAAGCTATACTCAGAGAACAAAGTAATTAAAGATATCACTATTACATTCCAATTATGCTTATACTAATGCAGTCATGACATCTACTGTACTATACAGACAGAGCCCAGCCCAGTGCCATCACAGCGGCCCTATAGGCCAGAATAGAACTGCCCCATAGAGTTTCCGAGGAGCGCCTGGCGGATTTGAACTGCCAACCCTTTGGTTAGCGACCGTAGCACTTAACCATTATGTCACCAGGGTTTCTGTACAGACAGAGGGAAGATGTTAAATCAATAGTCCTCAAACGGGATATCAACGTGTATTTTTGCAGAATCAGGGTTCTGTGACAAATAACTCAGTGAAATCTTTGGGTAAAGTAAGTAACACAGATTACTAAAAAATTTCTCAGAGCCTTTAAATTGCTAATGTGCATTATGAATCCCCGAGGAGAGTAAGTATATAGTTTTTGATCAGCAAACCCTTTTTTGAGGAGAATCCTAAAGGCTAATGGCCCAACCTGCAGAACACACTGTGGGAAATGTGACACTAGACATTGAAGTGAGCTAAAAAAGAAAGACCTTGACATTAGGAAATGACAGGTGTTATTTCAGCCAAGCAAACACCAAGGCTGATGAAACAATAACCACCACTACCTCTTTGAGTTGATATCAGACTCAGTTTCAATCATAAAACTCAAGGATGAATAGGACCCTGAAGATCCTGAAGATCCCTTGCAGTTTAATCCTTTATTTTGTAGATAAGGAGACTGAGACTCAGAGCTATACAGAAAGTGTAATCTCAAAACCCCACGAAGAAATGCAAACTTAATATCTATTTGTGGGAGTCCAGGACTCATGCCCATTTTTCCCAGAGGAGCTATCCATGGCAGAGTTCATATTTTGAAGTAATAGATCAGTAGGTAAAATAATAATAATAATAATTTAGTTTAGAAGAGTATATATCAGGCCATCCACTTCACTGAAAGGTGAAAGCAAGATGCTGCAGCATTTGACAAAACAAGTTCAGATCAATTATTTATTTATGAACCCTCAGAGGTCACTTTTGTAAAAGTCATCATCCTCATTCATACATCAAGCAGAAAGTCAGGAAATAGAGTTTGTGATATACTCTAATAAATGTTAGCCCATTTGGGGGACCCCAAAAGCCTTCTGTATTGGCTGAGACTATTCTGGTTGCTAGTGACAAGAACCTAGCTTGAACTACCTTAGGCAGAATGCAAAGGGGCAAAGGGAGTAATTTACTAGAAGACTTGCATAACAAAAGGAAGATTTGGAAAGCAGTTACAGAGCCACCAGATTCTTACACTTTATCTCTTGCATGCTTCTCTCTCTCCGTCAGCTTCACTCTTTTCTGCTGCAGATGGGATCTACCACCCCATGGGGCCACAGTTGTGTTTGGCTCATAGCCTCCTATCTCCCCCAGTGAAAGGAATGACACCAAGTCTCAAGTTCAAAAGTCTGAGACAAGGATTTGGATTGGCCTTGCTTGTTTGAGATGTTCCTTTCTCAGATAAGGATATAAGGACTTCAGAGGCTTATAGCATGGTGAGTAAAAGTGCGGAATTGAGGTCAGTTGCTTGGGTTCAAACACTGACTCTCCTACCTACTAGCTGTATAATCTTGGGCAAGTTACTTAAGCTCTCTTACCTCTGTTTCCTTGTCTATAAAATAAGGATAATAATGATATCTACTTGTATAGGTGTTATGCAATGGTTAAATGGGATAAAACATGTGAAGAAGTTAATGCAGTACCTGCCACAAGGCAAGCACTCAATAATCATTAGCTATTATCACTACTGGCTCAGCTTAGTAGATGAGGAACCCATGCTTAGGTCAATCACTAAAACAATTTATTGGAGAATTTAAGAGCTTAAACTCAATAGCCTGATGATTTGGATTCAAATCTCAGCTTCTGCATTTACTAGCTGTACCTTGCACAAGTTATTTAACTACTTGTGCCTTTGGTTTCTTCATCTATAAATTGGTTCCTACCTTATAAGTTGATTGCAAGGAATAAATGATATGATGCACACAAATAATTTGGTGTCTTGCCTACAAATAGTAAGCATGCAACAAAAGTTATCTTTATTATTATCATTAAGGTTGTTTAGGTTGGCCTATGAGAAGATAGCTCCCATTTGAACCATGATATTAGAAAGAATATTTCATTTATTCATCCATTCATTTAATAAACATTTATTGAATGCTTCCTCTGTGCTAGGCACTGTAGTAAATGTGAATACAGTGTAATGAACAAGACAGATAAGGTCCTGATGTCAAGAAGCATGCATTTAAGTAAGGCTTTTAGAAAAGAGGGATATTTTCCTGGACAGGAAAAGTAATAGATGTCCACTACACCTACCAGCTGTTAGACCCCTGGATCCTCTGTTAATAACCAGCCGTTTAGTCCTTCAGATTCTTCTGCCTTCTCTCAAAAAAAACCGTCACCGTCGGGATTCATACCAGGTATGCAGGAATGGTTCAACATTAGAAAAAGAATCAATGTAACCCACCATATAAATAAAACAAAAGACAAGAACCACATGATCTTATCAACTGATGCAGAAAAGCATTTGACAAAGTCAAATTCACCCATTCATGATAAAAACTCTCAGCCAGATAGGAATGGAAGGGAAATTCCTCAACATAACAAAAGGCATTTGTACAAGCCAACAGCCAATACTCTCCTAAATGGGGAGAGTCTGAAACCCGTCCCCTTAAGAATAAGAACCAGACGAGGATGCCCTATCACCACTCTTATTCAACATTGTGCTGGAGGTCCTAGCCAGAGCAATTAGGCTAGATAAAGAAATAAAGGGCATCCAAATTGATATGGAAGAAGTAAAAGTATCTCTATTTGCAGATGACATGATCTTATGCACCGAAAACCCTACAGAATCCTCAAGGAAACTACTGAAACTAATAGAAGAGCTCAGCAGAGAATCAGGATGCAAGATAAATATACAAAAATCAGTTGGTTTCCTCTACATCAACAAAGAGAATGTCTAAGAGGAAATCACCAAATCAATACCATTTACAACAGCCCCCAAGAAGATAAAATACTCAGGAATAAATCTAACCAGAGACGTAAAAGCCCTGTACAAAGACAACTACAAGACACTACTACAAGGAACCGAAAGAGACCTATGTAAGTGGAAAAACATACCTTGCTCATGGATAGGAAGACTCAACATTGTAAAAATGTCTGTTCTACCCAAAGCGATCTATAGATACAGTGCAACTCTGATCCAAATTCCAATGACATTTTTTAATGAGATCAAAAAACAAATCACCAACTTCATATGGAAGGGAAAGAGGCCCCAGATAAGTAAAGCATTACTGAAAAAGAAGAACAAAGTAGGAGGCCTCACACTACCTGATTTTAGAACTTATGATACCACCTGGTACTGGTACCTGGTACTGGTACGACAACAGATACGTAGACCAATGGAACAGAATTGAGAATCCAGACATAAATCCATCCACATATCACCAGCTGATACTTGACAAAGGCCCAAAGTCTGTTAAATGGGGAAAAGACAGTCTGTTTACAAAACATTACTAAGAACGCACAAACGCCAGAAGAAAAATTAGATAACTGAACGCTCCTAAAAATCAGACACTTATGCTCATCCAAAGACTTCAACTAGAGTAAAAAGATTACCTACACGCTGGGAAAAAGTTTTTAGTTATGACAATTCTGGTCAGCGTCTGATCTCTAAACTCTACATGATACTGCAAAAACTCAACAACAAAAAACAACCCAATTAAAAAATGGGCAAGGGATATGGACAGGCACTTGACTAAAGAAGACATTCAGGTAGCTAACAGATACATGAGCAAATGCTCACTATCATTCGCCATTAAAAAAAGAGAAATGCAAATCAAAACTACAATGAAATTCCATCTCACTCCAACAAGTCTGGCATTAATCCAAAAAAACACAAAATAATAAATGTTGGAGAGGTTGTGGAGAGACTGGAACACTTATACGCTGCTGGTGGGAACATAAAATGGTATAACTACTTTGGAAATCAATTTGGTGCTTCCTTAAAAAGCTAAAAATAGAACTACCATATGATCCAGCAATCCCAGCCCTTGGAATATATCCTAGAGAAATAAGAGCCTTCACATGAACAGATATATGTACACCCATGTTCCTTGCAGCAGTGTTTACAATAGCAAAAAGATGGAAGCAACCAAGGTGTCCATCAACAGATGAATGCATAAATAAATTATGCCATATTCACACAATGGAATACCTCCTAATGATAAAGAGCAACGATGAATCCTTGAAACATAACATGGAGGAAGCTGGAAAGCATTATGCTGAGTGAAATTCTTCAGTTGCAAAAGGAAGAATATTGTGTGAGCCCACTATTATAACAACTCAAGAAATAGTTTAAATACAGAAGAAAATATTCCTTGATGTTTACAGGGTGGGGAGGGAGAGAGAAGGGTATTCATTAGTAGACAAGAACTATTTTAGGTGAAGGGAAAGACAACACACAATACAGGAGAGATCAGCACAACTGAACTAAAGCAAAAGCAAAGAAGTTTCCTGAATACTACCAAACACTTTGAAGGCCAGAGTAGCAGGGTGGAGGTCTGGGGATCAAGGTTTCAGGGGACATTTAGATCAATTGGCATAACAAAATGTATTAAGAAAACATTCTGCATCCCACTTTGGTGAGTGGCGTTTGGGGTCTTAAACACTAGCAATCGGCCATCTAAGATGCACCAATTGGTCTTAACCTACCTGGGGCAAAGGAGAATGAAGAACACCAAAGACACAAGGTAATTACGAGCCCAAGAGACAGAGAGGGCCACATAAACCAGAGCCTGCAACAGCCTCAGACCAGAAGAACTAGATGGTGCCCAGCTACCACCAATGACTGCCATGACAGGCAGCACAGCAGAGAATCCCTGATGGAGCAGGAGAACAGTGGGATGCAGACCTCGAATTCTTGTAAAAAGACCCGACTTAGCCCAAGACAGGAACCATTCCCAAAGCCAACTCTTCAGACAGGGATTGTACTGGACTATAAGACAGAAAATGATACTGGTGAGGAGTGAGTTTCTTGGCTTAAGTAGACACATGAGACTATGTGGGCAGCTCCTGTCTGGAGGCAAAATGAGAAGGTAGAGATGGACAGGAGCTGGCTAAATGGACACGAGGAATATAGGATGGAGAGGAGGAGTATGCTGTCTTATTAGGGGGAGAGCTGCTAGGAGTACATAGCAATGTGTATATAAGTTTTTATTGAGAGACTGACTTAATTTGTAAACTTTCACTTAAAGCACAGTAAAAAAAATTATATAAAAAAAGTCACCTTCACCATCATTTCTACCTATCTCTTTGTAAAGGGATGCCTTTTTCTATTCTTAGTAGGTAATTATGAACTTTTTTAAAAAATGTATATATGTATAGTCCCTGGGAGGCACAAATATTTAAGTGCTTGACAGTCAAAATGTTGGCAGTTCAAGCCCACCCAGTGGTGCCTTGGAAGACAGGCCGGGCGATCTGCTTCTGAAAGGTCAGCCTTGAAAACCTTACGGAACAGTTCTACTCTGCACACACAGGTTTGCCAGGAGTTGCAATTAACTCGACAGCAACTAACAACAAATCGTACATATGTAGTGTATTACAAGTATAAATTCTTTCTGGTATTTTAAAGACGTGGTAGATCAACCCTTTGTATAGGCATTTGAGAGACTCTTCACCTTTTTTTTTTTTTTTTCACCTTGGCTAGCCTCAAATTTAGGGTATAAGAACCAAGCGTGCCGAAGTTCAACTTCACCAAAAGATAAAAGATTCCTTCAAAAATTGTTTAATAAACACTTGTCTCACACTATATGCAAAAATTTTTCCCAGGTGGATCACATATCAAATGTGAAAACCAAAACAATAAAGCTTCTAGCAGACAATATAGGAGAATATCTTTACGAATTCTGGATTGGGGAAGATTTCTTAAACAAGATATCCAAAGCACTTGCCATAAAATAAAAGGTTTTTTTTTTTTTTAATTGTGCTTTCAGTGAAAGTTTACAAATCAAATCAGTCTCTCATACAAAAATTTATACACACTTCGCTATACACTCCTAGCTGCTCTCCCCTTAATAAGTCAGCACACTCCTTCCCTCCACTTTCTATTTTTGTGTCTATTCAGCCTGCTTCTGACCCCCTCCACCTTCTCATCTCCCCTCCAGACAGGAGCTGCCCACATAGCCTCACATGTCTGCTTGAGCCAAGAAGCTCACTCCTCACCAGTATCATTTTCTATCCAATAATTCAGTCCAATCCCTGTCTTAAGAGTTGGCTTTGGGAATGATTCCTGTCTTGGGCTAACAGAAGGTCTGGGGACCATGACCTCCAGGGTCCCTCTAGTCTCAGTCAGACCATTAAGTCTGGTCTTTTTAAGAGAATTTGAGGTCCGCATCCCACTGCTCTCCTGCTCCCTCAGGGGTTCCCTATTGTGTTCCCTGTCAGGGCAGTCATTGGTTGCAGCCGGGTACCATCTAGTTCTTCTGGTCTCAGGCTGATGCAGTCTCTGATGTATGTGGTCCTTTCTGTCTCTTGGGCTTATAATTACCTTGTGCCTTTGGTGTTCATTTTTCTTTGCTCCAGGTGGGTTGAGACCAATTGATGCATCTTAGATGGCCACTTGCTAGCATTTAAGGCCCCAGACACCACTCTCCAAAGTAGGATGCACAATGTTTTCTTAATAGATTTTATTATGCCAATTGACCTAAATGTCCCCTGAAACCAGGTCCCCAAACCCCTGTCCCTGCTACGCTGGCCTTTGAAGCATTCCATATATTCAGGAAACTTCTTTGCTTTTGGTTAAGTCCAATTGTGTTGACCTCTCCTGTTCTGTGTATTGTCTTTCCCTTCACCTAAAATAGTTCTTGTCTACTATCTAATTGGAAACTCTGGTGGCGTAGTGGTTAAGTGCTGTAGCTGCTAACCAAAGGGATGGCAATTCGAATCTGCCAGGCGCTCCTTGGAAACTCTATGGGGCAGCTCTACTCTGTCCTATAAGATCGCTATGAGTCAGAATCGACTTGATGGCACT
The DNA here is from genome assembly GCF_030014295.1 of Loxodonta africana. Lineage (NCBI taxonomy): Eukaryota > Metazoa > Chordata > Mammalia > Proboscidea > Elephantidae > Loxodonta > Loxodonta africana. Next base: position 157,957,933 of record NC_087344.1, on the reverse strand, counting down.
GGGTTTGGTTTTTTTTTTTTCGGTTCCCTCTCCCTCCCTCCCCATTCTCATAACCATCAAAGAATATTTTCTTCTCTGTTTAAGCTATTTCTCAAATTCTTATAATAGTGGTCTCATACAATATTTGTCCTTTTGCAGCTGATTAATTTCACTGAGCATAATGCCTTCCAGATTCCTCCATATTATGAAAAGTTTCATGGATTCATCATTGGTCTTTATCGATGCATACATAGTATTCTATTGTGTGAATATACCATAATTTATTTATCCATTCATCTGTTGATGGGCATCTTGGTTGCTTCCATCTTTTTGCTATTGTAAACAGCGCTGCAGTGAACGTGGGTGTACATATATCTGTTCATGTGAAGGCTCTTATTTCTCTAGGATATATTCCAAGGAGTGGGATTGCTGGATCGGATAATAGTTCTATTTCTAGCTTTTAAAGGAAGCACCAAATTGATTTCCAAAGTGGTTGTACCATTTTACATTCCCACCAGAAGCATATAAGTGTTCTGGTCTCTCTACAACCTCTCCAACATTTATTATTTTGTGTTTTTTTGGATTAATGCCAGCCTTGTTGGAGTGAGATGGAACTTCATTGTAGTTTTTGCTTTTCTCTAGTGGCTAATGATCGTGAGCATTTCCTCATGTATCTGTTAGCTACCTGAATGTCACCGTTAGTGACATGCCTGTCCATATCCCTTGCCCATTTTTTAATTGGGTTGTCTTTTTGTAGTCGAGTTTTTGCAATATCATGTAGATTTTAGAGATCAGACGCTGATCAGAATTGTCATAGCTAAAACTTTTTCCCAGCGTGTAGGTAATCTTTTTAGTCTTTTGGGGAAGTCTTTGGATAAGCACAAAAAAAAAAAAAAAAAAGGATAAGCATAGGTGTTTGATTTTTAGGAGCTCCCAGTTATTTAGTTTTAATTGTGGTGTTTGTACATTGTTAGTAATGTTCTGTATACTGTTTATGCCATATATTAGGGCTCCTAGCATTGTTCCTATTTTTTCTTCCATAATCTTTATGGTTTTAGATTTCATATTTAGGTCTTTGATCCATTTGAGTTAGCTTTTGTGCATGGTGTGAGGTATGGGTCTTGTTTCATTTTTTGTAGATGGATGTCCATTTGTTAAAGAGACTGTCTTTTCCCTCTTTAACTGACTTTGGACCCTTGTCAAATATCAGCTGCTCATATGTGTATGGATTTATGTCTGGATACTCAATTCCGTTCCATTGGTCTATGTATGTTGTTGTATCAGTTACCACGCTGTTTTGACTACTATGGCGGCATAATAGGTTCTAAAATCAGGTAGTGTGAGGCCTCCCACTTTGTTCTTCTTTTTCAGCAATGCTTTACTTATCTGGGGTCTCTTTCCCTTCCATATGAAGTTGGTGATTTGTTTCTCCATCTCATTAAAAAATGTCATTGGAATTTGGATTGGAATTGCATTGTATGTATAGATCGCTTTTGGTAGAATAGACATTTTTATAATGTTAACTCTTCCTATCCATGAGCAAGGTATGTTTTCCACTTATGTAGGTCTCTTTTGGTTTCTTGTAATAGTGTCTTGTGTTTTCTTTGGATAGGTCTTTTACGTCTCTGATAAGATTTTTTCCTAAGTATTTTATCTTCTTGGGGGCTACTGTAAATGATATTGATTCAGTGAGTTCCTCTTCAATGTTCTTTTTGTTGGTGTAGAGGAATCAACTGATTTTTGTATATTTATCTTGTATCCTGATGCTCTGCTTAACTCTTCTATTAATTTCAGCAGTTTTCTTGAGGATTCCTTAGGGTTTTCTGTGTATAAGATCATGTCATCTGCAAATAGGATACTTTTACTTCTTCTTTGCCAATTTGGATGCCCTTTATTTCTTTATCTAGCCTAATTGCTCTGACTAGGACCTCCAGCACAATGTTAAATAAGAGTGGTGATAAAGAGCATCCTTGCCTGGTTCCCATTCTCAAGGGGAATGGTTTCAGACTCTCTCCATTTAGGATATTGGCTGTTGGCTTTGTATAAATGCCCTTTATTATGTTGAGGAGTTTTCCTTCTATTCCTATTTTGCTGAGAGTTTTTATCGTGAATGGGTGTTGAACTTTGTCAAATGCTTTTTTCTGCATCAATTGATAAGATCATGTGGTTTTTGCCTTTTGTTTTATTTTTATGATGGATTACATTAATTGTTTTTCTAATGTTGAACCATCCCTGCACACCTGGTATGAATCCCACTTTGTCGTGGTGAATTATTTTTTTTGTTATTTTATTTCTATTGGCTAGAATTTTGTTGAGAATTTTTGCATCTAAGTTCAAGAGGGATATAGGTCTGTAATTTCCTTTTTTTTGTGGTGTCTTTACCTGGTTTTGGCATCAGGGATATGCTGGTTTCATACAATGAGTTTGGGAGTATTTCATCCTTTTTTATGCTCTGAAATACCTTTAGTAGTAGTGGTTTTAACTCTTCTCTGAAAGTTTGGTAGAACCTTCCAGTGAAGCCATCCTGGCCAGGGCTTTTTTTTGTTGGGAGTTTTTTAATCGCCTTTTCAGTCTCTTCTTTTGTTATGGGTTTTTTTAGTTGTTCTACCTCTGTTTGTGTTAGTTTAGGTAGGTAATGTGTTTCTAGAAATTCATTCGTTTCTTCTAGGTTTTCAAATTTGTTAGAGTACTATTTTTCATGGTAATCTGATATGATTCTTTTAAATTCAGTTGGGTCTGTTGTGATATCACCCATCTCATCTCTTATTCTGGTCATTTGCTTCCTCTTTTGTTTTTCTTTTGTCTGCTTGGCCAATGGCATATCAATTTTGTTAATTTTTTCAAAGAACCAGTTTTTGGCCTTGTTAACGCTTTCAATTGTTTTTCTGTTCTCTATTTCATGTAATTCTGGTCTAATTTTTATTATTTGCTTTCTTCTGGTGCCTGAGGCTTTCTTTTGTTGCTCTCTATTTGTTCAAGTTATAGGGATACTACTTTATTTTGGCCCTTTCTTCTTTTTGTATGTCTGCATTTATTGCTATAAATTGACCTCTGAGCACTGCTTTTGCTGTGTCCCAAGGTTCTGATAGGAAGTGTTTTCATTCTCATTGGATTCTATGAATTTCTTTTTTCCATCCTTAAGATCTTCTGTAACCCACTCTTTTTTGAGCAGGGTATTGTTCAGTTTCCAAGTGTTTGATTTCTTTTCCCTGCTTTTTCTGTTATTGATTTCTTCTTTCATGACCTTACGGTCAGAGAAGATGCTTTGTAATATTTTGATGTTTTAGATTCTGCTAAGACTTGGTTTATGACATAATGTGTGCTCTATTCTAAAGAATGTTCCATGTGCGCTAGAAAGCATACTTGGCTGCTGTTGGGTGGAGGGTTCTCTATATGTCTGTGAGGTCAAGTTGGTTGATTGTGGCATTTAGATCTTCAGTGTCTTTATTGAGCTTCTTTGTGGATGTTCTGCCCTTCACCGAAAGTGGTGTGTTGAAGTCTCCTACTATAATTGTGGAGCCATCTATCTCACTTTTCAATGCTGTTAGAGTTTGTTTTATGTATCTTTCACCTCTGTCACTGGGTGCATAAATAGTTAATATGGTTATATCCTCCTGGTGTATTGTCTCTTTAATCATTATATAGTGTCCTTCCTTATCCTTTGCAGTGTATTTAACTTTAAAGTCTATTTTTTCAGAAATTAATGTTTCCACTCCTGCTCTTTTTTGGTTGTTGTTTGATATATTTTCATAAAATAAAGGTTTGATGAAAGCTGTGTGCATTAAAATTAAGAACTTCTGTTCATTAAAGTGTACCATTAAAAGAGAGAAAAGGCAAGCCTCAAAGTGAGGAAAATATTTTGTAATGCATAGAACCAACAAGGGATTCATATCCAGAGTATGTAAAGAATTCCTACAAGCCTACAAATCAAAAAGATAGTAAAAACAGGCATCACAATAAAACACGGGCAGAAGATTTGAACAGGTACTTCACAATAAGAAACCCAAATGGATAATAAACATGAAAAGGCACTCACCCTCGTCAGTTATCAGGAAAATGTAAACTAAAGCCAGACTGATATACCACTATACACCCCCCAGAGTGACAATCTTAAGCATTGCAAGGGCATAAAGCTTCAAGAATCATGACAGGGCACTTCTGGCAGAAGTGTAAATTGGTAAAATCACTATGAAAACAGACTGGTATTATCTAATAAAATACAAGATATGAATAATTTATGACCAAGCAACCCCCCTTCTAGATATATACCCTCATAAAAATGTATGCTTCTGTGCACCAGCATATATATTTAAGAATGTTCATAGCAGTATTGACTATGACCTCCAAACCAGAAACAACCTGAATGTCTACCAGGAGTGGAATGAATTTAAAAAATTATGGTGTAGACATACTATGAAATACTATACTTTGAGAAATTGGGGGAGGGGAGAAGTATACCTATATGCCGCATTGTGGATGAATGTTAAAGATAAACTATTGAGTGAAAGGAGCCAAACTGTTCAAGATAGAAACTGTATCATTCGATTTATACAAAAAAATTTTTAAAAGACAGGATTAAATAATTTTTTAGGACTGTAAAACTATAAAGAAAAGTAAGGAAATAGATACTGTAAAAGTCATGATAGAATTTCCCATTAAGGGGAGAGAGGGGTGACAATCAGCAAAGAGGTTTCCAGGGTATTGACAATGTTCTCTGTCTTGACATGGATAGGTTTGTTTCACACTTCGTTAAACTGTGTATTTATTTTAAAAACTTTCCTGTATGTTTGTTATACTGCACACATGCATGCACACACACGCAAACTTGGAGTAAATATTACTTCAGACACACTGGACAGAAATAGAAATTAATGCAGGAAGATAAAGAGTAGGATGTTTCCAAGTTCAAATCCACAGAGCTCTCTAAGAGAGGGCTGAAGGTCACCAGATGAATGAAATCTAGCAAAAAGTGAAGGTAAGTCTAAATCCAGTTTTAGTGTTATCACCAACCTAGGGCAAGGATTCCAGCCACTTGCTGCTAAGTAGGGCAAATGTGCTGTCTTTGCCAACTCCATTACACATTCTGCTGAGATCCTGTTGTAGAAAGGAATTTAGTTACAGAGAAAATATATAGCAACATTAAATCCACAGGTTATAAATCATCAAGGCTAAAAGGCTCCCCCGCCCCCCGCCAATCTCTGGTGGATGCGCAGCTCCACAAATTTACAGTCAGTGGAATAGAAACTCAAGAGATCGAGAGAGGGTGCTAGTCCTTAGAGCCTCCGCTGCCAGGACACCCTCTGCTCCTACCATGCTCCATTTTTACTCCCTGGGCAACTGACTTGCTCCCTTGCTGCAGTAGCTTCCCCAGCAGGACCCCTAGTCATATCTGCCCTGCACAGTCACCTTCCAATTCCAGAACTTTCATGCTACGCAGAGTTTACATTTGTTTGTTTGTTTTGGGCTAGGAAAAGAAAAGCTCCTATCATAAACATGCTCCCCGCATCTCCTCCGTGATGTTTATTCCACGGACTCTTCCTAGAATATACTCTTTACTGTCCTGCACATCCTCCATTGCTACAGTCAAGGACTTTCCAATGTTTATGGGGCTTTTACAACTTTGAACCTTCATAATAAATTATGAGGTTGGTGCATCAGTTTTCTCAAGTGGCTTAGAGAGGTTAATTACTTCATTTTCACAACTCTGATTTCCTGACCCCCACCAATACGTGTCCAATAATTTTTAAATTTTCTATTTTTAATTATCATTGAAACAATATCATAAAAGCATTTAAGGTAATTTTGAGAAATCAGCAATCTCCAATCCCACCATTCCAGCACAATTTTTTTTTCATTTATTCAAGGTTTTGCAATGTACATACATAATTATTTTAAGTAATAATCATAATATATATACTCTTTCGTGTTATGTTATGTAATGTATCAGAAATGTTTTCCTATTCCTGATAGAAGGGGAGAAAAATGTGGAAGAGAATTCGAATTCTTAAAAAGTCCAGTCTTACTGGACCCGTAGAGACTAGAGGACTCCCCAAGACTATCACCCTGAGATACCCGAAAAACCGGAAACCGAAACTACCCCCTGAGGCACTTTTTAGCTAAATGACAGGTTAGCTCATAAAATAACGAATATTACCAATGAACACTAGGCACTTTTTAAAAAAATCATCTGTATGGGACTAAACGGTCAACAATGGCCATATTTTTAGGAACGTACACATTCTGTGTTTGTTTGCATCCTCACTCTCCGCCTCCCCCCACCCCCCGCCCCCCCCAGGCATCAAGTATTTTTGTAAGTGTGCTATGCTAATTTTTTCTTACAACAACGTGTGGAAGAGGTTTGACTGGCAGTGCATGTGAACGTGCCTCTCAGGGGAGGGTGTAGCCGGCAAACAAGTACAGAAGCCTGTTATTTGCACTAGAAAGTGGTTCTCTAAAGCAAAGATGAAAGGGTAGGGAAACTAGAGTACTGGAAGCCAAACATCCAGAAGAGAATCAATGAGAATGTTAAAACATTGTGAAAAAGGTAACCAATGTCTATGGACAATATGGGTAGTAATTGTTAAATGGGAACCTAACTGCTGTGTGTACTTTCACTGAAAACACAATAAAAATATTATTTTTTAAAAAAAGAATTCTCATTTTTGGATACTCTATAGTATTCCATTAAGATGATAAATCATAATTTATTTAACCATTCCCACACTGTTGTATTTCTGTCTTTTCCAGTTTTAACTATGATAAATATTGTGTGCTATTATACATTTTTAAAAGCTAAAAATGAAATTTTACGTTTATCCTTCTTAAATTTAACTATTTTTGACCATTTGTTACAATATATCAAGAACTTTTTGCATTTTGACTTTGCTATCTAATGTACTAATGTCATCCATGGATTTGATGAGTCATTTATTAAAACATTGAAAATGACAGGCCCAAGGACAGAATCTTGCAAGGTGTATGCACCAAAAGGTATGTACTAAAATGTCCAAAATAACATTATTCATGATATTTCTAAACTGGTAACAGCTCAAATGTCTATCAGTTGTAGAAGAAACAAATTATGGTATAGTCAGAGAATAGAGTGCTATACAGGAATGAAAATGAATGAACTACAGCTAGAACCTTTACTTAGATGAATCTCACAAGCATAATATTGAACAAAAGAAGCCAGACACAAAAGAATGCATACTTTATGATGCCATTTTTATAAAGTTAAAAAAAACAGACAACACTAATTTACAATGTTAGATGTCAATACACTGGCTACCTTTAGGGAGAAGGGAAGTTGTTAGTGATTGGGAAAGGGTACAAGGTGGGCCTTTGAAATGCTGATGAACGTTCTACTTTTATACCTGGATGGTTACATGGGTATGTTCACTTGGTAATAGTTCATGAAGTTGTACACTTACGATTTGTGAGCTTTCTGTATCTTACACTTCTATAAAAAAGAAATACAAATTCAAAATTTCATATTGATGCTAATATTTATAAATAAATCAGTTATAATACTAAAAATAAAGGATTGGAACTAGCTTGAAGTGGTAGATAGTGAGTTCTCTATGAATATGTTGAAATTGTAGTGCCAGACAGAAAAAGAAACAATCTTTGATGGTTATGAGGGATGGGGGGAGTGGGGAGAGAAAAACACTAAATAGACAATAGATAAGTGGTAACTTTGGTGAAAGGTAAGACAGTACACAATACTGGGGAAGTCAGCACAACTTGTCCAAGGCAAGGTCATGCAAACTCCATAGACACATCCATAGTCCCTGAGGGATCAAATTACTGGGCTGAGTGCTAGGGACCATGGTCTCGGGAAACATCTAGCTCAATTGGCATAAGATAGTTTATAAAGAAAATGTTCTACATTCTACTTTGGTGAGTAGTGTCTGGGGTCTGAAAAGCTTGTGAGCAGCCATCTAAGATACTTCCCTGGTCTCACCCTATCTGGAGCAAGGGAGCATGAAGAAAACCAAAGACACAAGGGAAAGATTAGTCCAAAGGACTATTGGAGCACTAGTACCACAGCCTCCACCAGACTGAATCCAGCCCATCAAGATAGTGCCCAGCTACCACCACCGACTGCTCTGACAGGGATCGCAATAGAGGGTCAGAGCTGGATAAAAATGTAGACCAAAATTCTAACTCAAAAAAAAAAAAAAAGACCAGTCTTACTGGTCTGACAGAGACAGGAGAAACCCTGAGAGTATGGCCCCCCAGACACCCTTTTAGCTCAGTAAAGAAGTCACTCCTGAGGTTCAGCCAAAGATTAGATGGGCCCACAAAACAAAATGAGACTAAATGGACACACCAGCCCAGGTACAAGAACTTGAAGGCAGGAGGGGACAGAAAAGCTGGTAATTGGGAACCCAACGTCGAGAAGGGGAGAGTGTTGACATGCCATGGGCTTGGCAACCAATATCACAAAACAATATGTGTATTGTTTAATGAGAAGATAGCTCGCTCTGTAAACCTTCATCTAAAGCACACAAAAAAGTAAAAAGAACTTGTAGTGCCAGAGGTATATGTAGGTGGAAATATTCAGTAAACAGTTGAATATATGGGTCTGGGGTTCAAGGGAGAAAGCTGGCTGGAGAGATATTTGGGAGTCACCAGTGTGTAGATGGTAATTGAAGCCACAGGAATAGATGAGATCACCCACAAATAAGTGAAGAGGCTACTGAGGATAAAACCTTGGGGGATTACCAAAACTTATGGAAGGAAAGTTCATAAAGGAGGTGAAAAAGGAGCATCCAAAAAGATAGAAGACCTAATAGAGAACGTTGGTACAGAAACCAGGGGAAGAGTCTTTCAGAAGGAGGGAATGGCCAAGAGTGTCAAATATCAGCAATAGGGGAAGCTACTTAAGGACTCAGAAGTTTTCACTGGAGTTAATAGCTAGGTCACAGTGACTGGTTAAGTAGAGTCAGTGGCATCATGAGGTCTAAGTTGGATTGTTCACAAAGACCACCTAGAAAGATGGCAGAGTTTGAGGAAGAGAGACAACTTAAGGTAGGTGTTAAAGTATTCAGTAAAACTGAGGTAGTAATCGAGATTTTGGTGGGAGTGGTGATTTGGAAGCAATTCCATACAAGCTCAACTCACACATGACATCACCCACACCACAAGGCCCTGCGTGAAGACCAAGCAGAACCTCAAGCTCAGCAAAGACAAGAGTTGTTTTGGGCTCTGAGAAGGAGGTGATTCTCTCTCTGAAACCTTGCTGGGCTGAAACAGTTATCAGCAGTGCACAGAAAAGGAACAAAACTCACTTCTTTTTTGAAAAGGCTGGTGGGACAATATGAGGATTGAATGGCCAGGGTCTCATCCAATTGCTGGCCTTGGGCAGAATTAGAGGTAACCCAGGAAGGGAAAGGCAAGGAGGGTCCCAGGGAGCAAGCTGGAGGCCAAGGAAATTGCTCAATGCTGGCAGGCCTAAGACTCCAGGTTGTAGTTCTTTAGTTACTATCAGAGCCCTAAGGATAGAGTAATGACTTATTTCATCTTTGAAAGGTAAATATTTAATCACAGAAAGGAAAGGCTTCCCTTAATTTCGCTGGAGCTAGTAGTAAGAATGGAGCCCCAGTAGCACAGTTGTTAAGCATTTGGCTGCTAAACAAAAGGTCAGCATTTCGAATCTACCAGCTCCTCCTTGCAAACCTATGGGGCAGTTGTACTCTGTCTTATAGGGTTGCTATGAGTTGGAATCAACTCAACAGCAGCAGGTTTCCTGTTTCAAACGATTAATAAGAATATGAGAAATGCCACACTTTGTCATGAGAATGAGTCCTCCCAGCATCACATTCTGGCTGACAGAGACACCAGTGAAGGTCTGTGAACACTCTCAAAAGATCTGGCACATGTACCCCCTTTCCAGACACCCCTAACTCCAGTATACTCTCTAAATTAAGTATGATGCATTAACACCAATCGTGTAATCCTTGGACTTGAGGATTTAGGGCAAGGACTCTGGCCATTGCATTACCTGCTCAGATCTTGAAAAAGACAAGGCTTCCATTCATAATTCAGACCAGTCAGTGGTACTTTCATAAAGCAGTCCCAGATTAAGGCCCCTGTCAGCACAAGGGCCTTAATGCCCAGATGACAGCTTATTTCCTGTTGCCCTCAGAAGTTGAAAAGAAAAGTGTGAGCTGTCCCAGTGACCACCAGTACATTATGCTACCTCTGATTGTGTCTGCGTAGCCTGAAATAACCTCCCCTTGAATTAGAAGCTAATGGGCCTGAATTTCATTATAGATATGACTTCCATGGTCTTGTCCTTTTCTGGGACACAGGGGTTCACTTGGAATTATGTTGCAATTATTATGCAGATTACTTTCCTATCATTTGATTGAAACTTCAGGAAGAAGGAAGGTCATTAATGTAACTTGTCCCTCAATATCTCATTTTAGGAAATGTGGAAACAGAGCCAGGTATAATTCAACCCACTGAGCCACTCTCCACCAAAAGTATAAATAGAGCGCAGCAGCTCTGAAATAGATGTAACCACAGAGTCAGAAGAATTCGCAAAAGACCCATTCTCTTGGAAATTAGTTTTCCAAGTGGAGCTAGACCCACTGCAGCTCCTCAAGGCCTGTATTCCTCAGAGTGCTATTCTAGCAGCTTTACCTGCTTTGTCATTCATCCAATGCTATAAGGAGAAGGAGGCCTCTCTCCATCCCATGGCTGGGATATGAGCATGGGCAGGGCAGGGATGCGTTCTCATATCACTCTATGGCTGCCATTGTGTTGGACCCACAAGAAGCGAGATATATTTTTCACAATGCACTGCCATGTCATTCCATCCCCAGAGCCCGTTCAACAGCCACCATCAGTAAGCCAAGTTCATTAAAGGCAAGAAATTTGTCAGGCCAAGTTCCCAACTATAACTTTTAGCTCATAGTACTTAGCAATGGGCATAGCTGTGATTCCATTTTATTCCCTTTATCCAACCAAGGTACCAAGATAGATATAAAGGATGTTTACTGAAGCATCAAAATAGCAAGAGATTGGAAAGAATCTAAATGCCCAATTATTCAGTTATAAAAGACTGGTTAAATAATCTAGAGTACATCTATGTAATGGAATGCTATACGGTCAGTTAAAAGAAAGAAATGGGTTGATATATGGTATTATGAAATTACATTCAAAATGTTTTATGTGAAAAAAGCTAGGTACAGAAAGTATGATTAATAAGAACACTTTTATGTAAATACAATATGTGTGTCTGAGTATCATAGTATGTATCCATACATATATGTGTATATGTGTATACATACTAATACATTCAAAAAGCTTTTTCTAAAGTATTCAAGAAACTGTCAACAGTGGTTGCTTTTGGGGAGATAGAGATTTTTACTTTCCCAAATTTCTCTAACCATCCCTCAGAGGGTCTTTCCAGGCTTCTTCTTCAGAGTCAACTCTTGACTCCAGGGTAGTCTTCTACGGGTATATAGGTTGCGCCCTGAACACAAGCACTGAGTCCAGGGAACAAGTGGGGGCTTGAACCCAGCCTGAGGCCTGCTTGTGTGGCTTTGAAACCTGGCACCGGCCACATCCACCCAGAGTCAAACCTTTTTCTAATTCCCAAAATTGCACCCTATGGGCCAATAGCAGCTCTGTCCAGCTCTTCATTTTACCTATCACTTGGCAACCCTTATTTCCATCTGTGGGGTTTAAATTTTTCTTTACCCAAAGAATTTGATCTTTGTCCTTGGTTTCTTAGAGATAACCTCTAAAACCTTAGAATTTCACCAGTGATTAAAGTGTCTTTGATGAGGGCTCCATACCATACGTATGGGCTTAAACTAATGAAGTGATTTCAGGTAGGGGCTGGCCAGACCAGGAAGATCACCTCATGATTTTGGCCCAACCTCAGGGATCAGGGCTTGGGGGACATGATTCAGTCTCATGGGTTTCCTGGTTAGTGAAAGACATCAGACATCAACACATTCCATGAATTCTGTGAGTAGTTCTGTTAAACGTGAGAGAGTAGTCAGAGACAGCAGGTCAGAAGCCCTGGGAATACCTGAGCTTACAGCTGTTATCTAGAGGGGTAGTGGGAAAATCTCAAATTTATAACCAGCAGATCAGAAGTGAGGGTTTGGCGAGGATGTCTGAGGTCTTGGGCCAACTTGGCAGTCTGGAGGACTGTGTCCTTTAAACTGTGAGGCCTGACCTAGCTCTGGGTGGTTAGGGTCAGATGAAGAAGTGTTCCATGTGCAGCTGATGTCAGAACAGAAGAGGAATAACTGTTGTTGTTAGGTGCTGTTGAGTTGCTTCCGACTCATAACAACCATATGTACAACAGAACAAAACCCTTCATGGTCCTGCGCCATCCTCACAAATGTTACTATGCTTTAGCCCATCGTTGCAGCCACTGTGTCAATTCATTTCGGTGAGGGTCTTCCTCTGCCCCTCTACTTTACCAAGCATTATGTCCTTCTCCAAGGACTGGTCCCTCCTGATAACATGCCCAAAGTGCTTGAGATGAAGTCGCACCATCCTCCCTTCTAAGAAGCATTCTGGCTGTATTTCTTCCAAGACAGATTTGTTCATTCTTATGCCAGTCAGTGATATATTCTGTATTCTTCGCCAACACCGTAACTGAAATGCATCAATTCTTCTTCAGTCTTCCTTATTCATTGCCCAGCTTTCACATTCATATGAGGCAATTGAAAACACCATGGCTTGGGTCAGGTGCACCTTTGTCCTCAAAGTGACATCTTTGCTTTTCAACACTTTAAAGAGGTCTTTTGCAGCAAATTTGCCCAATGCAACATGTCATTTTATTTCTTGACTGCTGCTTCCATTAGCGTTGATTGTGGATCCAAGTAAAATGAAATCCTTTACAACTTCAGTCTTTTCTCTGTTTATCATGGCTTATTGGTCCACTTGTCAGGATTATTGTTTTCTTTTGTTGGGGTATAATCCATACTGAAGGCTGTGGTCTTTGATCTTCATCAATAAGTGTTTCAAGTCATCTTCACTTTCCACGAGCAAGGTTATGTCACCTGCATATCGCAGGTTGTTAATGAGTCTTCCTCCAATCCTGATGCCCCATTCTTCTTCATATAGTCCAGCTTCTTGGATTATTTGCTCACCATACAGATTGAGTAAGTATGGTGAAAGGATACAACCTTGACACATACCTTTCTTGATTTTAACCACATAGTATTCTCTTGTTCTGTTCAAATGACTCTCTTGGTCTAAGTACAGGTTCCTCATGAGCACCATTAAGTGTTCTGGAATTCTCATTCTTCACAATGTTATCGATGATTCCCACAGTCGAATTCCTTTGCAAAATCAATAAAACTTAGGTAAACATCTTTCTGGTGTTCTCTGCTGTCAGCCAAGATCTGTATGACATCAGAAATGAGATACCTTGTTCCACATCTTCTGAAACTGGCTTGACTTTCTAGCAGTTTCCTGTCAGTGTACTCCTGCAACCATTTTTGAATTATCTTCAGCAAAATTTTAATTGCGTGTGACATTAATGATATTGCTCGACAATTTCTGCATTCTGTTGAGTCTCCATTCTTTGGAATGGGCACAAATATGGATCTTTTTCAGTTGGTTGGCAAGGTAGATGTCTTTCAAATTTCTTGGCATAAACAAGTGAGCACCTCCAGCGTTGCATCCATTTCTTGAAATATCTCATGTGTTAGTACATCAATTCCTGGAGCCTTGTTTATCACCAGTATCTTCAGTGAAGCACGGACTTCTTCAGTACCATGAGTTCCTGATCATATGCTATCTCTTGAAATGGTTGAAGGTCAACCAAATCTTTTTGGTACAGTGACTCTGTATATTTCTTCCATCTTCTTTTTATGCTTCGTATGTCATTCAATATTTTTCTGTTGTTGTTAGGTGCCGTTGAGTTGGTTCTGACTCATAGTGACCCTATGCAAAACAGAACGAAGCACTGTCCGGTCCTGCACCATCCTTACAATCGTTGTTATGCTTGAGCTCATTGTTGCACCCACTGTGTCAATCCACCTTATTGAGGGTCTTCCTCTTTTCTGCCGATCCCGTGCTTTGCCAAGCATGATATCCTTCTCCAGGGACTGATCCCTCCCGACAACATGTCCAAAGTATGTAAGACGCAGTCTTGCCATCCTTGCTTCTAAGGAGCATTCTGGTTGTACTTCTTCTAAGACAAATTTGTTCATTCTTTTGGCAGTCCGTGGTATATTTGATATTCTTCGCCAACACCACAATTCAAAGGCGTCAATTCTTCTTCAGTCTTCCTTATTCATTGTCCAGCTTTCATATGCATATGATGCGATTGAAAATACCATGGCTTGGGTCAGGTGACGCCTTTGCTCTTCAACACTTTAAAGGGGTCCTTTGCAGCAGATTTACCCAATGCAATCCGTCTCTTGTCAAGAGATGCATTTTTCTACAGAATCCTTAAATAATGCAACTCGAGGCTTGAATTTTCTCTTCAGTTCTTTCAGCTTGAGAAATGCTGAGTGTATTCTTCCCGTTTGGTTCTCTAAACTCTAGGTTTTTGCACATTTCATTATAATACTTTGTCTTCTCAAGCTACTCTTTGAAATCTCCTGTTCAGCTCTTTTACTTCATCATTTCTTCATTTCACTTTAGCTACTCTGAGTTCACGAGGAAGTTTCAGAGTTTCTTTTGACATCCATTTTGGTTGTTTCTTTCTTTCCTGTCTTTTTAATGACTTTTTCCTTTCTTCATGTGTAATATCCCTAATGTCATCCCACATCTAGATGAGCCTTTGCTCACTAGTGTTTAATGAGTCAAATCTATTATTCAGATGATCTGTAAATTCAGGTGGAATATAATCAAGGTCATATTTTGGCTCTCGTGGACTTTTAATTTTCTTCAGCTTCAACTTGAACTTGCATATGAGCAACTGATGATCTGTTCTGCAGTCGGCCCCTGGCCTTGTTCTGATTGGTGATGTTGTACTTCTCCAACATCTCTTTTCACAGATGTAGTTGATTTCATTCCTGTGTTTTCCATCCGGTGAGGTCCAAGTGTCTAGTCACCGTTTATGTTGTTGAAAAAGGTATTTGCAATGAATAAGTCACTGGTCTTGAAAAATTCTACCATGTGATCTCTAGCATCATTTCTATCAGGGCCATGTTTCCCAAATACCGATTCTTCTTTGTTTTCAATTTTCACATTCCAATCACCAGTGATTATCAATGCATCTTAATTGTATGTTTGAGCAATTTCAGACAACAGAAGTAGGGTAAAAATCTTTAATGTCTTCATCTTTGGCCTTAGTGGTTGGTGCATAAATTTTAATAATAGTTGCATTAACCGGTCTTCCTTGTAGGCATATGGGTATTATCCAATCATTGACAGCATTGTACTTCAGAATAGACCTTGAAATATTCTTTGTGTTGGCCCAGGACAGGAACCATTCCCGAGGACAACTCATCAGACATGGAAGGGACTGGACAATAGGTTGGAGAGAGATGCTGATGAAGAGTGAGCTAATTATATCAGGTGGACACTTGAGACTGTGTTGGCATCTCCTGTCTGGAGGGCAGATGGGAGGATAGAGAGGGTTGGAAGCTGGCAAAATTGTCACAAAAGGAGAGACTGGAAGGGCTGACTCATTAGGGGGAGAGCAAGTGGGAACACGGAGTAAGGTGTATATAAACTTATATGTGACAGTCTGACTTGATTTGTAAACGTTCACTTGAAGCTCAATAAAAGTTAATAAAAAAAAAACATTCTTTGTGTTGATGAATGCAACACCTTTCTTCTCCAATTTTTCATCCCCAGCATAGTATACCATATGATTGTCTCATTCAAAATGGCCAATACCAGTCCATTTCTGCTCACTAATGCCTAAAATATTGATTTTTATGTATCCCATTTCATTTTTGATGATTTCCAATTTTCCTAGAATTATTCTTTATGCATTTCACATTCTTATTATTAATGAATGTTTGCAGCTGTTTCTTTTCATTTTGAGTCGTGCCACATCAGCAAATGGAGGTCCTGAAAGCTTTACTCAATATGGGTTATTAAGGTCTACTCTACTTTGAGGAAGCAGCTCTTCCCTAGTCATAGTCTGAGTGCCTTCCAACCTGAGGGGCTCATCTTCTGGCACTGTATCAGACAGTGTTCTGCTGCTATTCGTAAGGTCCTCACTGGCCAATTTTTTTTTAGATGTAGATCGCCAGGTCCTTCTTTCCTAGTCTGTCTTAGTCTAGAAACTCCACCATGGGTGACCTTGCTGGTATTTGAAGTACTGTTGGTATTGGAACCCCTGGTGGCGTAGTGGTTAAGTGCTACGGCTGCTAACCAAAGGGTTGGCAGTTCAAATCCACCAGGTGATCTATGGGGCAGTTCTACTCTGTCCTATAGGGTCGCTATGAGTCAGAATCAACTCGATGGCACTGGGTTTGGTTTGGTTTGGATAGCTTCCAGCAACATGCAAGCTGGAAGTATGACAAACTGACAGATGAGTGGTAGAAGAGGAACAGAGGGCACCAAAACTGATAATGAATTGACTTGATTGATCTACGCAGTTTGGTGTCAGAGAAGTGAAAAGTGGAGTGTGATATCCTAGCACCATCACAGTTAAACTTAACTCTTCAGATCATGCCTTACTTACATCCTGTTCCTCACCACCCCCTGTCCCCTTGCTGCCCCTTCCTCAGGGCCCATCCACTGCCATGCTCAACCTAGGTCTAAACACAAGAACCCTTCCGTACTTACCTGTGGTAAAGTCAGGCAAATATAGCCATGTTGCCTCCCCTTCTGCAGGTGTGTATACCAATATTTGTCATGCATAATTTATGGACAGTCAGCTTTTCATTATGCATACTAACGGCAGTGAGTGCTGGCACGATTATTCAAAACAGCAGATGATCACAAAATGAAGGCTTTGGATAATTGTCCTTGGAATGAATGTAATTGGTAATTTTCTTTTTAATACAGATTTTTCCAGTATAGATTTAATTGAATTAAAATTAACTTTTACTCTTCTGTTTCATATCTACTAAATGTACTACATAGGACTGAGGGAAGGTGGAGAGAATCTACTAGAGATTAAAGATGTGTTTTGACAACGTGCACAAAAGTGGCTGAGTTCACTATCTTTAAAATCATACTTAGGTTTCTCCTCTATTATACAGCAGCCTTCCTGCAAAACTAAATATTCAATTGAAGGCCAAAGCAGCCTATCTTCAAACTGTTTTCTTATCTTTAATTAAATTCTTATTTTTTTATGGTATTAGTAAATTTGATTTTACAAGGCATCCAAAACCTCTCATTTTCACAGTAGCCACCTGAACTTCTAAGTCAGCTTCCATTCACTTTTCCTGGTATAATCTTCAGAGAAAAACATCACCAGCTTGTAGATTTTGAGGATGTTGGCACTAAAGATCTTTAATAAATCCTATTGCATTGTCACAATTACAAGCATAAATGGAACCACATTTTGACTGTTAACTTACAGGTTTAGGGTGCTAGGAAAATTGGTTTTTCTAATTACACGTACTAGCTGTGTGTGTACATTTACCCTTCTTTTGTGATGATTATGCCTGATCTGGGATTTCATGGGTGATGCAAATCAGTAACACGCTTGACTGCTAACTGAAAGGATGGAGGTTCAAATCCAACAACAGATGCCTAGGAAGAAGGGCTTGGTGACCTGCTTCTGAAAAATCAATCATTGAAAGCCCTGTGGAGCACAGTTCAACTTTGACACACATGGGGTCACCATGAGTCAGAATCAACTCAATGGCAACTAGTAACTGGTATGCCTGGTCTAAGATATTGGAGCATTTCATCAGAACAACATATACACTCAAAGAAAAACTGCTCCCAACATGATGGAATTAAAGTCACACTTAATGGGCCTATCCCAATGGCACCTCCTCTGAAAAGGATAAAATTTATCTGTGTTCTATAACTATGCTAGCATTGAGAAGCAGTATGTTTTCTTTCTTTTCCTTATTTTCACAGAGCCTCCACTGCTTCACACCTGGCAATCTGTATATGACACGTGATCTCAGAGTTTATAACTGAGGAAAGGATAGGCAGTATCAGCCTAGCTCACACACAGGCTTGTGACTCTAGCACCAAATTCAGCTTGTGGCTCACCAGATAAATTTGTCAGGATAGAAATGTCAATTTGAGCAGAACGTTTTCTGTTTTTATGCTACAATTTAGGGAGGTGGAATGGTTGTCATAGTGTAGGAGTTTTAGTGAGAGCTTTAAATTCAATAGCAAAGGAACCAGGAGGCACATACACAAGCAAGTGTTAAAAAAGACATTTCAGAATTTAGCAAGACACTGGTGCTTCCCCCCATCCTTTATTGCAAAGAGTTTTTTCAAAGGCAGTGATGATAGCTCCAATTGCTAATAGGGATGCCATGCAGAGGAAACAAATTGCTTCATCCTTGAGAGTAAGAGTGGTCACATCAAGTTTGGCTGGGTTTGGGACCAAGATTTCCCACTCACTGGCTATGTAACCTAAGACAAAGTATGAATCTGGAAAAACTGGAAGTCGTCAAAAATAAAATGAAATGTAGATCAAAATCCTAACTCACAAAAAAAGACCATCTGACAGAGACTGGAGAAACCCCTAGAGTATGGTCCCTGGACATACTCTGTACTGTCACTCCTGAGGTTCACCCTTCAGCCAAACATTAGACAGGCTTATAAAACGAAACAAGACTAAATGGGCACACCAGCCCAGGGGCAAGGACGAGAAGGTAGGAGGAGACAGGAAAGCTGGTAATGGGGAACTCAAAGTCAAGAAGTGGAGAGTGTTAACATGTCGTAGGGTTGGCAACGAAGGTCACAAAACAATACATGTATTATTGTTTAATGAGAAACTAATTTGCTTTGTAAAAGCACAATAATAAATAAAATATTACTGGAGCCAAAAAAAAAAAAAAAAAAAGAAATGGAACACATAAAGATCAATATCCTAAGCATTAGTGAGCTGAAATGGACTGGTTTTGGTCATTTGAATCAGACAATCATAAGCTCTACTATGCCAGAAATAAAAAATTGAAGAGTAATGGTGCCATATTCATCGTGAAGAAGAACATTTCAAGATCTATCCTGAACTACAACGCTGTCAATGATAGAATAATATCCATACACCTATACAGAAGACCAGTTAATACAGCTGTTATTCAAATTTATGCACCAACCACTAAAGCCAAAGATGAAGAAATTGAAGATTTTTACCAATTTCTGTTGTCTGAAATTGACCAAACATGCAATCAAGATACATTGATAATTACTGGTGATTGAAACGGGAAAATCAGAAACAAACAATTAGTATTTGGAAAACATGGCCGCCTTGGTGATAGAAATGATGCTGGAGATCACATGATAGAATTTTGTAAGACCAATGACTTATTCATTGCAAATACCTTTTTCCAACAACATAAACGGTGACTATACATGTGGACCTCACAGGATGGAATACACAGGAATCAAATTGACTACATCTGTGGAAAAAGACAGTGGAGAAGCTCAATATTACCAGTCAGAACAAGGCCAGGGACTGACTGCAGAACAGACTATCAGTTACTCAAATGCAAACTTCAAGTTGAAGCTGAAGAAAATCAAAACAAGTCCACAGGAGCCAAAATATGACCTTGAGTATATCCCACCTAAATTTAGAGATCATCTCGAGAACAGATTTGGCTCGTTAAAAACTGATTAGCGAAGACTCACT
The DNA here is from genome assembly GCF_030014295.1 of Loxodonta africana. NCBI lineage: Eukaryota > Metazoa > Chordata > Mammalia > Proboscidea > Elephantidae > Loxodonta > Loxodonta africana. The sequence goes on along the minus strand of NC_087344.1, from coordinate 157,938,240 downwards.
GAGTTGTGGGATGACACCAAGGATGTCATACATGAAGAAAGCAGAAGGTCATTAAAAAGAAAGGAAAGAAAGAAATGACCAAAATGCATGTCAGAAGAGACTCTGAAACTTGCTCTTGAACTTACAGTAGCTAAACATGAAATGAAGAAATGATGACGTAAAAAAAGATTTCAAAGGGTGGCTGGAGAAGACAAAGTAAAGTGTTATAATGAAATGTGCAAAGACCTAGAGTTAGAAAACCCAATGGGAAGAATAAACTCAGCATTTCTCAAGCTGAAAGAACTGAAGAGAAAATTCAAGCCATCAGTTGCAATATTGAAGTTCCTTTGGGAAAATATTGAACTATACAGGAAGCATTAAAAGAAGATGAAGGGATACACAGAGCCATTATACGAAAAAGAGTTGGTTGACTTTCAACCATTTCAGGAGGCAGCATATGATCAAGAACCAATAGTATTGAAGGAAGAAGTCTAAGCTGTACTGAAGGCATTGGTGAAAAACTAGGCTCCAGGAATTGACGGAATACCAGTTGAGATGTTTCAACAAATGAATGCAACATTGGAGGTGCTCACTCATTTATGCCAAGAAACTTGGAAGACAGGTACCTGGCCACCTGATGGAAGAGAATCATATTTGTACCCATTCCAAAGAAAAGTGTCCTAACAGAATGCCGAAATTATCAAACACTATCATTAATATCCCATGCAAGTTAAATTTTGCTGAATATAATTAAAAAACAGTTGCAGAAATACATCAACAGGGAACTACCAGAAAGTCAACCTGGATTCAGAAGAGGACATGGATAACATTGCAAAGAATGTGAATTACAGAACACTTAATTGTGCTCATGAGGAACCTGTACATAGACCAAGAGGCAGTCGTTGGAACAGAACAAGAGAATACTGTGTGGTTTAAAAACAGGAAAGGTGTGTGTCAGGGCTGTATTCTTTCACCATACTTATTCAATCTATATGCTGAACAAATAATTTGAGAAGCTGAACTGTACGAAGAAAAATGCAGTATCAGGATTGGAGGAAGACTCATTAACAACCTGCAATATGCAGATGACACAACCCTGCTTGCTGAAAACGAAGAGGACTTGAGGCACTTACTGATGAAGATCAAACGCTGTAGCCTTCAGTATGGATTATACCTCAACATAAAGAAAACAAAAATCCCCCGAACTGGAAAGCCCAAATTCAGTTTTTCCTGCTAAGTAGGCTAACCTACCTTGAATATTTTTAAACAAATGCTTTCTTCATAGAATATATACAAGTAAATTCCAATCAAGCCCAGGTGAAAGTATCATAAATTTCAAATCAGCTGTGGCCTAAGTAAGCGAGATATAACTTAAATATTGAAGCTCTCAAGGATTTCATTTTACTTGGATCCACAACCAGCACCCATGGAAGGAGCATGCAAGAAATCAAACAACATATTGCCTTGGGCATATCTGCTACAAAAGGCCTCTTTAAAGTGTCGAAAAGCAAAGGTGTCACTTTGAGGACTAAGGTGCACCTGACCGGACCCAACCATGGTATTTTGAATTGCCTTGTATGCATGTGAAAGCTGGACAATGAAAAAGGAAGACTGAAGAAGAATAAACACATTTGAATTACAGTTATAATGGACTGCCAGAAGAACGAACAAATGTGTCTTAGAAGTACAGCTAGAGTGCTCCTTGAAAGGGAGAATGGAGCCACTTCATCTCAAGTACTTGGGACATGTTATCAGGAGGGACCAGTCCCTGGAGAACATCATGCTTGGTAAAGTAGAAGGTCAATGAAAAGGAGGAAGACTCTCTACGAAATGGATTGACACAGTGGTTGCAACAATGGGCTCAAACATACCAAAGATTGTGAGAATGACACAGGACTAGGCAGTGTTTCGTTCTGTTGTGCATAGGGTCTCTGTGAGTCAGAACTGATTTGACAGCACCTTTTTTTTTTTTTTTTTAACAACAAAAACAACGTGAGGCAAGAGGCCCATTTCCTTGCCTATAAAATGGGGATGATGATTAGGCCTATCTAGTAAGGTAACAGAAAGAATTATAGGTAATAACACATGTAAAGCATTTAGCATAGTGCCTTGCACAGAGCAGGTGCTCAGTTAAACGTACTTATCATTATGTTTAGGATCTGAACACACTTTTTCCTCTTAAGTAGGCTAACCTACCTTGAGTATTTTTAAACAAATTCTTTCTTCATAGAATATATACAAGTAAGTTCCAATCAAACCCAGGTGAAATTATAAATCCCAAATTAGTGGTGGCCTAAGTAAATGAGATGTCACTGTTTCCTATTATCTGTGTTAATACTCCCTCCACTTGTGCAGGTAATTGAGTGCTGAATGCAATCTAAAGAAAATGTTAAAGTTGTAATGCCCAAGTCAAATTTATTTAAGGAGTGATTATGGCTGGAAAATGGTCTGTAAAAATAGCACTCGTCCCTGTATCACATCACTTGTTCCCAGCAGCGTCTTCAAGCCTTCCTGACAAACAGGCTTGCCCTCCTGCAGACCCAGGATTCTGTTCTGCCTCACACATCCCAACACAACTGCCAGCTGAGTTCTAATTGCAGAATCTTCATTACCAAGGATGATTGAAACTATAAAAAGAACCCAGCTGAATTTTTCACATCCTGCTGGGTGAGCACAAGGACTGGCTCTCCTGTTCCTGCCCCCGCCCCTCCTCCCTCTAGCAATTATCCTTGGTGCAAGTGTGGTCCTGCTTCTACAGGAAGCTCTGAGGAATGATAGATGTTATCTCCCTTCTCCTCCAAACCTCCCTCCCCAGGAAGTAGGTTGATGACCGTGATAAATATGCCTGGCTTTCCTCCACAGCTGCAGAGACAGGAGCTTCATTCCTTAACCTCACCACCTAAGTGTCTTGCTCAAAGTCACCTAGAAGTGTTCAACCAAAGAGAGATAACAGACATTCCTCATGATCCCCTAGGCCTGTGTGAAAACCTTTTGGTAACTCTATCTGCAAATTAGCCTTTTTCAGTTATGTCCTTTGTTATTTTCATCCATCAGTAAGCATTTATACAGTACCTGCTAAGTGCTCACTACTGACTTAATTGGAGTAATGGCAGATATTCAGAAGCAACAGGCGATCAAGAAATTTAAAATCTAGTTGAAAAGTGGCTTAGTTTCCTAGTGCTGCTGTAACAGAAATATCACAAGCGGGTGGTTTATAAAAGAGAAATGTATTGTCTCACAGTTTAGAAGGCTAGAAGTTCAAATTCTGGGCACTGGTTCTGGGGGAAGGTTCTTGCTTTTTTGGCTCTGGGGAAGAATCCTTGTCTCTTCCAGCATTACTGAGTGCCTTGGCAGTCTTCGCATGGTGTGGCATCTATCTTCCCTGTTTGTGCTTGCTTGTCTCTGTGTCTCTGCTCCTCCTAACTCAAAAGTAATTATTAGGCTTAGGACGCACCCTACACTGGCATGGCCTCATTGACATAATATGGAAAACCCTATTCTCAGAGTTACATCTATAGGTATAGGGGTTAGGATTCCAACACATATTTTGGGGGGACATAAATCAATCCATAACAGAAGGCAATACTACATAGGCCCTGTTCCTGGTTCTACAACTAATAACTTTAAGACTCAAGGGAATGATTTATGCAAATTTTATATAAAATTTATGCAAAACTTATTTCCATAGACAAATATGTGTGTGTAAGAGAGAGAGAAGAAGGAGGAGGAGGAGGAGGAGAGAGAATAAATGTATCCTTATATCTAGAAAGAGAGAAAAAGAAATGATGCCTGAAAGGATATTCACCAAAAAAGTTAACAGTAGACATCTCTGAGATGCTGTGTAGCAAAATGATTGAGAAGTCACAATCAAGGTTTGAATACCAATTCTGCCATCTTGTGCATATCATATTTAGCCTCTCTAAGTTTCAGTCTTTGTGATTTTGTGTGTGTGTGTGTGTCTATAAAAGGAATAGTAATTGTAGAATCTCATTGGGCTTTTAGGAGAATTGAGCAGGTTAATATAGGTAGACCATTTTTCAGTGCCTGGCATTTAAATACAGGTGCTCAATAAATGTAACTATTCACAGTGATGAGATGTTGCAGGAGGAGAGGAACCAGCGGGAAGCCTTGGAGAAGGCAAGCCTTGAACTGGTACCTGGTAAATAGCTAAGATTTGGATAGTCAGAGGGGAAAGTGGGGGCAATCTGGGCGGGGAATATGCTGAGTAAAGGCAGAGAGCAAAGGCTGGCGAATGTGCGAAATGAGAAGCAAGGGGACACGAGATAGTGGAGAGCCCTGAAAATGGTGCAGAGGACTTCAGTTGTTATCCAGTTGGGAATAGGAAGATCCTGGATGTCTCTGTGCTGAGAAAGAAAATGACTGGTTTAGTGTGTCAGAAAATTTACCTATTGATTGGATGAAAAAGTGTGTATAGAAGTGGAATACAGGCAAGATGGTGGAGATGATAGTGTAATTTTTTAATTTCCTAGAATGTCCCTCCCCACCAATAAAATAGACACAGAATCTAGGATATAAAAACAAACAACCCTGCAGATAACATCTCCAACAAAACTAGGTGTCAAGTTATCTCCAAAAAAAAGTTCCTGTAGAGTCCATTCTGACTATGGTGACCCCATGCATTGCAGAGCAGAACTTTGTCCCATAGAGTTTTCATCACTGTGACGTTTCCAAAGCAGATTGCCAGGTCTTTCTTCTGAGGCACCTGTGGGTCGATCCAAACCACCAAATTTTCAGGTAGTAGTCAAGCCTTTAACTGTTTGTGCCGCCCAGGAACTCTTAAGATATCCCCAGGAACTTCAGACTATCCAAGGATGAGGCCAAACCACTGAGTGCAACGATCCTAACAGTGTAAACAGCTGACTGTTTATATATGACGGTTCTGAGACCCACGGAACCCAGGGATTACTAATAAGTACTCACCCTCAAAAGGAGGGCATTTCACAAAGGTGTCAAAGCTTAAGAGACCCAGCTGAGACGGCAGGGTCTACCCAGCTCCAAATGGTGATATGTATTTGGCATGTGACAAACACCTCTTCAGAGGGAGGCTGTAGAAAAGATTTTCCAAAGAAGGGAAGAAAACTTTCTAGAAGATTTCGCCCACGGAGAAGTGCTCTAGATGAGTCATTGCCCTCCCTAACTTTTTTGAGAAACAGAAAAATAGAATTAGAGGCCAACGAAGGACTGGCACGTTAGCATCACGCGATTTCGGAAGCCTGCTGTGAGAAGAAAACGGATAGCCACAGAAATAAAGGGTTAGCTGAGTCTCTTCCTCCTTCCTGGTAAGGGATTAACCAGTTAACGATGCATTGACTTCGACTCATGGCGACTCCATGTGTGTCAGAGTAGAACTGTCCTCCATAAGGTTTTCAGTAGCTGATTTTCTGGAAATGGATCACCAGGCCTTTCTTTCCAAGGACCTCTCGGTATACTCAAACCTCCAACTTTTTGGTTAGCAGCCAAGCATGTAACCTGTTTGCATCACCCGGGAACTCTGTGAAGGGAGTGAAACCCCTCAAAAAAAGCTGTGCCTAGGACAGAGGCATGGGGACTGAGACTGTGGGCCAGGGTTGCCTTATGAAAAGGTAGCAATCAGGGATGGTGAAAACCCAAACTCTGATCCACTGATTCTCTTCCATGGGGCACCCTCCCCAACCTCATCAAAATCAGCAGGAATAACACAGGTAGATAAATAGCTGACACCTGCAAGGCAAAATGAAATCACAGAGAAAATACCCAGGTATCTGAGGAATGCAGCCATTAATAAAAGAACAAACTGAATCACCCATACTAGATGGGGTAGACAGATAAGAAAATTGAAATAATCATCATATACTGTCAAAGAGAGACCATAGGGTAGTGTTAGCATGGAGTGAATATAATCATTCTTTATATATATATATAAATATCTATAATTTTTATTGTGCTTTAAGTGAAAGTATAAAAATCAAGTCAGTCTCTCAAGTAAAAACTTATATACACCTTGCTACATATTCCCAACTACTCTTCCCCTAATGAGACAACCCGCTCCTTCCCTCCACTCTCTTTTCGTGTCCATTTTGCCAGATTCAACATCCTCTACCCCCTCATCTCCCCTCCAGGCAGGAGATGCCAACGTAGTCTCAAGTGTCCACCTGCTCCAAGTAGCTCACTCCTCACCAGCATCCCTGTCCAACCCATTGTCCAGTCAAATTTACGTCTGATGAGTTGACTTTGGGAATGGTTCCTGTCCTGGGCCAACAGAAGGTCTAGGGGCCATGACCACCAGGGTCCTTCTAGTCTCAGACTATTAAGTCTGATCTTTTTCTCAGAATTTGGGGTCTGTATCCCAGTGTTCTCCTGCTCCCTCAGGGGTTCTCTGTTGTGTTCCTTGTCAGGGCAGTCATTGGTTGTGGCCGGGCACCATCTAGTTCTTCTGGTCTCAGGATGATGTAGTCGTTGGTTCATGTGGCCCTTTCTGTCTCTTGGGCATGTAATTGCCTTGTGTCGTTGGTGTTCTTCATTCTCCTTTGATCCAGGTGGGTTGAGACTCATTGATGCATCTTAGATGGCCTCTTGGTAGTGTTTAAGACCCCAGATGCCACTCTTCAAAGAGGGATGCAGAATGTTTTCTTAATATTTTTTATTATGACCATTGATTTAGCTGTCCCCTGAAACCATGGTCCCCAAACCCCTGCCCCTGCTACGCTAGCCTTCGAAGCATTCAGTTTATTCAGGAAACTTCTTTGCTTTTGGTTTAGTCCAGTTGTGCTGACTTCCCCCGTATTGAGTGTTGTCTTTCCCTTCACCTAAAGTAGTTTTTCCCCCATGTGTCTGTCAGTTTGTCACACTATGGGGGCTTGTGTGTTGCTGTGATGCTGGGAGCTATGCCACCAGTATTCAGATACCAGTGGGGTCACCCATGGAGGACAGGTTTCAGCTAAACTTCCAGGCTAAGACAGACTAGGAAGAAGGACCCGGCAGTCTACTTCTGAAAATCATTAGCCAGTGAAAGCCTTATGAATAGCAGTGGAACATTGTCTGATATAGTGCTGGAAGATGAGCCCCCCAGGATGGAAGGCACTCAAAAGATGACTGGGGAGGAGCTGCCTCCTCAAATTAGAGTCGACCTTAATGATGTAGATGGAGTAAACTTTCAGGACCTTCATTTGCTGATGTGGCATGACTAAAAATGAGAAGAAACAGCTACAAACATCCATTAATAATTGGAACCTAGAATGTATGAAGTATGAATCTAGGAAAATTAGAAATCATCAAAAATGAAATGGAACACATGAACATCCATATCCTAGGCATTAGTGAGCTGAAATGGACCGGTATTGGCCATTTTGAATCAGAAAATCATGTAGTCTACTATGCTGGGAATGACAACTTGAAGAAGAATGGTGTTACATTCATCGTCAAAAAGAACGTTTCAAGATCTATCCTGAAGTACAACACTGTCAGTGATAGGATAATATCCATAGGCCTACAAGGCAGACCAAGTTAATACGACTATTATTCAAATTTATGCACTAACCACTAAGGTCAAAGATGAAGAAATAGAAGATTTTTATCAGCTTCTGCAGTCTGAAATTGATCGAACATGCAGTCAAGATGCATTGATAATTACTGGTGATTGGAATGTGAAAGTTGGAAACAAAGAGGACCAGTAGTTGGAAAATATGGCCTTGGTGATAGAAACAATGCCGGAGATCGAATGATAGAATTTTGCAAATATTTTCTCTCGCCAACATAATTGGTGACTATATACATGGACCTTGCAAGATGGAACACACAGAAATCAAATAAACTACATCTGTGGAAAGAGACGATGGAAAAGCTCAATATCATCAGTCAGAAAAAGGCCAAGGGCCGACTGTGGAACAGACCATCAATTGCTAATATGCAAGTTCAAGCTGAAACTGAAGAAAATCAGAGCAAGCCCACGAGAGCCAAAATATGACCTTGAGTATATCCCACCTGAATTTAGAGACCATCTCAAGAATAGATTTGACGCATTGAACACTAATGACTGAAGATCAGACGAATTGTGGAATGACATCAAAGACATCATCCATGAAGAAAGCAAGAGGTCATTGAAAAGAGAGGAAAGAAAGAAAAGACCAAGACGGATGTCAGAGGAGACTCTGAAACTTGCTCTCAAACGTCGAGCAGCTAAAGCAAAAGGAAGAATTGATGAAGTAAAAGAACTGAACAGAAGATTTCAAAGGGTGTCTCGAGAAGAAAAAGTATTATAATGACATGTGCAAAGAGCTGGAAATGGAAAACCAAAAGGGAAGAACATGTTCGGCGTTTCTCAAGCTGAAAGAACTGAAGGAAAAATTCAAGCCTCGAGTTGCAATAGTGAAGGATTCTATGGGGAAAATATTAAACGATGCAGGATGCATCAAAAGAAGATGGAAGGAATACACAGAGTCATTATACCAAAAAGAATTAGCTAATATTAAACCATTTCAAGAGGTGGCATATGATCAGGAACCGATGGTACTGAAGGAAGAAGTCCAAGCTGTTCTGAGGGCATTGGCGAAAAACAAGGCTCTGGGAATTGATGGAATATCAACTGAGATGTTTCAACAAACAGATGCAGCGCTGGAGATGCTCACTCGTCTATGCCAAGAAATATGGTAGACAGCTTCCTGGCCAACTGACTGGAAGAGATCCATATTTATGCCTATTCCCAAGAAAGGTGATCCAACTGAATGTGGAAATTATAGAACAATATCATTAATATCACATGCAAGCAAAATTTTACTTTAGATCATTCAAAAACAGCTGCAGCAGTATATTGACAGGAACTGCCAGAAATTCAGGCCAGTTTCAGAAGAGGACGTGGAACCAGGGATATCATTGCTGATGTCAGATGGATCCTGGCTGAAAGCAGAGAATACCAGAAGGATGTTTACCTGTGTTTTATTGACTATGCAAAGGCATTCGACTGTGTGGATCAGAACAAATTATGGATAACATTGCAAAGAATGGGAATTGTGCTCCCGAGGAACCTTTACATAGATCAAGAGGCAGTTGTTCGGACAGAACGAAGGGGGTACTGATGGGTTTAAAGTCAGGAAAGGTGTGCGTCAGGGTTGTATTCTTTCACCATACCTATTCAATCTGTATGCTGAGCAAATAATCCGGGAAGCTGGACTATATGAAGAAGAATGGGGCATCAGGATTGGAGGAAGACTCATTAACAACCTGCGTTATGCAGATGACACAACCTTGCTTGCTGAATGTGAAGAGGACTTGAAGCACTTACTAATGAAGACCAAAGACCACAGCCTTCCGTATGGATTGCACCTCAACATAAGGAAAAGAAAAATCCTCACAACTGGACCAATGAGCAACATCACGATAAACGGAGAAAAGATTGAAGTTGCCATGGATTTCATTTTACTTGGATCCACAATCAACAGCCATGGAAGCAGAAGTCAAGAAATCAAAAGACACATTGCATTGGGTAAATCTGCTGCAACGGACCTCTTTAAAGTGTTGAAGAGCAAAGATGTCACCTTGAAGACTAAGGTGTGCCTGACCCAAGCCATGGAATTTTCAATCGCATCATATGCATGTGAAAGCTGGACAATGAATAAGGAGGACCGAAGAAGAATTGATGCCTTTGAATTGTGGTGTTGGCAAAGAACATTGAATATACCACGGACTGCCAAAAGAACAAAGAAATCTGTCTTAGAAGAAGCACAGCCAGAATGCTCCTTAGAGGCAAGGATGGCAAGACTGCGTCTTACATACTTTGGACATGTTGTCAGGAGGGATCAGTCCCTGGAGAAGGACATCGTGCTTGGCAGAGTACAGGGTCAGCAGAAAAAAGGAAGACCCTCAATGAGGTTGATTGACACAGTGGGTGCAACGATGAGCTCAAGCATAACAATGATTGTAAGGATGGCGCAGGACCGGGCAGTGTTTCGTTCTGTTGTGCATAGGGTGGCTATGAGTCGGAACCAACTCGAGGGCACCTAACAACAACAACAACAACAAAGTAGTTTTTATGTACTATACAATTAGTATATATCTCTCTCCAATCCTCCCTCCCTCCCGCCTCTCTTAACCACAAAAGAATATGTTCTTCTAAGTTTAAACAAATTCTCAAGTTCTTATAGTGGTTTTATACAATATTCATCCTTTTGTAACTGACTAATTTCACTTAGCATAATGCCTTCCAGATTCCTCCATGTTATGAAGTGTTTCACAGATTCATCACTGTTCTTTATCGATGTGTAGTATTCCACTGTGTGAATATACCATAATTTATTTATCCATTCATCCATTGATGGGCACCTTGGTTGCTTCCATCTTTTTGCTATTGTAAACAGAGCTGCAATAAACATGGGTGTGCATATATCTGTTCGTGTAAAGGCTCTTATTTCTCTAGGGTATATTCCGAGGAGTGGGATTGCTGGATCGTATGGTAGTTCTATTTCTAGCTTTTTAACGAAGTGCCAAATCGATTTCCAAAGTGGTTGTACCATTTTACACTCCCACCAGCAGTGTATAAGTGTTCCAATCTCTCCACGCCTCTCCAACATCTATTATTTTGTGTTTTTTGGATTAATGCCAGCCTTGTTGGAGTGAGATGAAATCTCATTGTAGTTTTGATTTGCATTTCTCTAATAACTAATGATCAAGAGCATTTCCTCATGTATCTGTTAGCCACCTGAATGTCTTCTTTAGTGAAGTGCTTTTTCATATCCTTTGCCCATTATTTAATTGGGTTGTTTGCCTTTTTGTAGTTGAGTTTTAGCAGAATCGTGTAGATTTTAGAGATCAGGTGCTGGTTGGAGATGTCATAGCTGAAAAATTTTTCCCAGTCTGTAGGTGGTCTTTCTACTCTTTTGGTGAAGTCTTTAGATGAGCATAGGTGTTTGATTTTTAAGACCTCTCAGTTATCTGGTTCTCTTCATCATTTTTAGTAATGTTTTGTATTCTGTTTATGCCATGTATTAGGGCTCCTAATGTTGTCCCTATTTTTTCTTCCATGATCTTTATCGTTTTAGACTTTATGTTTAGGTCTTCGATCCATTTGGAGTTAGTTTTTGTGCATGGGCTGAGGTATGGGTCTTGTTTCATTTTTTTGCAGATGGATATCCAGTTATGCCAGCACCATTTGTTAAAAAAAAGACTGTCTTTTCCCCAGTTAACTGACTCTGGGCCTTTGTCAAATATCAGCTGCTCATATGTGGATGGATTTATATCTGGATTCTCAGTTCTGTTCCATTGGTCTATGTATCTGTTGTACCAGTACCAGGCTGTTTTGACTACTGTGGCGGTATAATAGGTTCTAAAATGGGGTAGAGTGAGGCCTCCCACTTTGTTCTTCTTTTTCAGTAATGCTTTACTTATCCGGGGCTTCTTTCCCTTCCATATGAAGTTGGTGATTTGTTTCTCCATCTCATTAAAAAATGTCGTTGGAATTTGGATCAGAATTGCATTGTATATATAGATGGCTTTTGGTAGAATAGACATTCTTATAATGTTAAGTTTTCCTATCCATGAGCAAGGTATGTTTTTCCACTTATGTAAGTCCTTTTTGGTTTCTTGCAGTAGTACGTTGTAGTTTTCTTTGTATAGGTCTTTTTCGTCTCTGATAAGATTTTTTCCTAAGTATTTTATCTTCTTGGGGGCTACTGTGAGTGGTATTGATTTGGTGATTTCCTGTTCGATGTTCTTTTTGTTGGTGTAGAGGAATCCAACTGATTTTTGTATGTTTGCCTTGTAACCTGATACTCTGCTGAACTCTTCTATTAGTTTCAGTAGTTTTTTTGAGGATTCTTTAGGGTTTTCTGTGTATAAGATCATGTCATCTGCAAACAGAGATACTTTTACTTCTTCCTTACCAATCTGAATGCCCTTTATTTCTATATCTAGCCTAATTGCTCTGGCTAGGACCTCCAGCACAACGTTGAATAAGAATGGTGATAAGGGGCATCCTTGTCTGGTTCCCATTCACAAGGGGAATGCTTTCAGAATCTCTCCATTTAGGGAGAGGTTGGCTGTTGGCTTTGTGGCTTTGCATAAATGCCCTTTATTATGTTGAGGAATTTTCCTTCTATTCCTATTTTGCTGAGAGTTTTTATAATGAATAGGTGTTGGACTTTGTCAAATGCCTTTTCTGCATCAATTGATAAAATCATGTGGTTCTTGTCTTTTGTTTTATTTATATGGTGGATTACATTAATTGTTTTTCTAATATTGAACCATCCTTGCATACCTGGTATAAACCCCACTTGGTCATGGTGGATTATTTTTTCGATATGTTGTTGAATTCTGTTGGCTAGAATTTTGTTGAGAATTTTTGCATCTATGTCCATGAGGGATATAAGTCTGTAATTTTCTTTTTTTGTGCTGTCTTTAGCTGGTTTTGCTATCAGGGATATGCTGGCTGCATTGAATGAGTTAGGCAGTATTCCATCCTTTTCTATGCTTTGAAATACCTTTAGTAGTAGTGGTCTTAACTCTTCTCTGAAAGTTTGGTAGAACTCTGCAGTGAAGCCATCAGGGCCAGGGCTTTTTTTTTGTTGGGAGTTTTTTCATTACCTTTTCAATCTCTTTTTTTGTTATAGGTCTATTTAGTTGTTCTACTTCTGTTTGTGTTAGTTTAGGCAGGTAGTGTGTTTCTAGGAATTCATCCATTTCTTCTAGGTTTTCAAATTTGGTAGAGTACAGTTTTTCATAGGAATCTGATACGATTCTTTTAGTTTCATTTGGGTTGTGATATGGCCCATCTCATTTCTTATTTGGGTTATTTGTTTCCCTTCCTGTATTTCTTTAGTCGGTCTGGCCAATGGTTTATCAATTTTGTTAATTTTTTCAGAGAACCAGCTTTTGGCCTTGTTAACGCTTTCAATTGTTTTTCTGTTCTCAAATTCATTTAATTCTGCTCTAATTTTTATTATTTGTTTTCTTCTGGTGCCTGATGGTTTCTTTTGTTGCTCTCTTTCTATTTGTTCAAGTTATAGGAACAGGTCCTTGATTTTGGCTATTTCTTTTTTTTGTATGTGTGCATTTATTGATATAAATTGACCTCTGAGTACTGCTTTAGCTGTGTCCTAAATGTTCTGATAGGAAATGTTTTCAGTCTCATTGCATTCTATGAATTTCCTTATTCCCCCCTTAATGTCTTCTATAACCCAGTCTTTTTTGAGCAGGGTATTGTTCAGTTTCCAAGTATTTGATTTCTTTTCCCTGGTTTTTCTGTTATTGATTTCTACTTTTATGGCCTTATGGTCTGAGAAAATGCTTTGTAATATTTCAGTGTTTTGGATTCTGCTAAGGCTTGCTTTATGACCTAGTATGTTGTCTAGAGAATGTTCCATGTGCACTAGAAAAGAACGTATCATTTGCAGGTGTTGGGTGGAGTGTTCTGTATAAATCTATGACGTCAAGTTCGTTGATTGTAGCAATTAGATCTTCGGTGTCTTTACTGAGCTTCTTTCTGGATGTCCTGTCCTTCACCAAATGTGATGTGTTGAAGTCTCCTACTATAATTGTGGAGGTGTCTTTCTTATTTTCAATTCTGTTAGAGTTTGTTTTATGTATCTTGCAGCCGTGTCATTGGGTGCATAAATATTTAATATGGTTATATCTTCCTGGTCAATTGTCCCTTTAATCATTATGTATTGTGTCCTTCTTTATCCTTTGTGGTGGATTTAACTTTTAAGTCTATTTTGTCAGAAATTAATATGGCCACTTCTGCTCTTTTTGATTATTGTTTGCTTGGTATATTTTTTTTCCATCCTTTGAGTTTTAGTTTGTTTTTGTCTCTAAGTCTAAGGTGTGTCTCTTGTAGGCAGCATATAGACAGGTCGTGTTTTTTATCCAGTCTGCAACTCTCTGTCACTTTATTGGTGCATTTAGTCCATTTACATTCAGCATAATTATAGACAAGTATGAGTTTTTTTTTTTTATTTTGTTTAGTGCTGTCATTTTGATGCCTTTTTTTGTGTTGTTGACCTTTTCATTTTTGCACTCAACTTTTCTGTGCTGAGAAGTTTTTCTTTGTAAATTGTGTGTTCTTCATTTTCATAGTAGTTGAATTTATTTTTGCTGAGTCGTTATGTTTATCTTGGTTTTTATTTTGAAGTATGGAATTGTTAGACCTATTTGTGGTTACCTTAATATTTACCCCTGTTTTTCTAAGTAAAAACCTAACTTGTATCACCCTATATCACCTTGATTTCCTCTCCATATGGAAGATCTATGCCTTCTGTATTAGTTGCTCTTTTTTGATTATTATAATCTTTTACATAATGACATCAATTATTCCCTGTTTTGAGCATTGTTTTAATTAATCTTATTTTGTTTCTTTTTTTTTTTTGATTTCTTTATCTGAGTTGTTATCAGGATGTTCTGTGACCTTGTGTTGTGTTGGTATCTGATATTATTGATTTTCTGACCAAAGAATTTCCTTTAGTAATTCTTGTAGCTTTGGTTTGGTTTTTGCAAATTCTCTAAGCTTGTGTTTATCTGTAAATATCTTAATTTTACCTTCATATTTGAGAGAGAGTTTTGCTGGATATATGATTCTTGGCTGGCAGTTTTTCTTCTTCAGTGCTCTACATATGTCATCCCATTGCCTTCTTGCCTGCATGGTTTCTGCCAAGTAGTCCGAACTTATTGTTTCTCTTTTGTATATGACTTTTCGTATATCCCTGGCTGCTTTTAAAATTTTCCCTTTATCTTTGGTTTTGGCAAGTTTGATGATAATATGTCTTGGTGATTTTCTTTTGGGATCTATCTTGTATGAGGTTCAGTGAGCATCTTGGGTAGATATCCTTTCATCTTTCACGGTGCCAGGGAGGTTTTCTGTCAACAGATCTTCAACTATTCTCTCTGTATTTTCTGTTACCCCTCCCTGTTCTGGAACTCCAATCACTCGCAAGTTTTTCTTCTACAATCATTCTTAAATGGACTAATAAAAATACCAGGTATGAGAATTATAACAGTTTAATTAACTCAAAGAGATAAATATCGGAATGAATTTAGATAAATTTGAATTAGTGAACAAAAGATTAGGTTGAGAAACTATCTCACAAGGTCTCAGGAAGAAATAAAGAGAATAAAAATGCTTAGAAAAGTTAAGAGTAATGAAAGCTAGAAGTAAAATTTTTAACATCCACATAATAGGAGCCCCAGAAGGAAAGAAAAAAGTAAGCAGAAGGAGATGTGGTAGATTGTAACATTAATGGCCCCCAGTGAATTACACCTCTCATAATGTATAGTCGGCTCTCTTGCATGTACTTTGAGCTTGATCATGTGACTTATTTTGACCAATGAGATATCAAACTCGAAGCAAGCAGAGACTTACCAAGCACATGTGACTGGTAGGGGAGGGTGTGAGAGCCATATGTGATCGTGTGACTTACTTTGGCGAATAGGACACCAGTAAATTTGAAGCAAGTAGAGAGTAAGCATTTGTGCCAAAAGCCATCCTGACCATGTGAGGAAGCATAGTCTAATCTTTTGAAGGATGAAAGAACACATGGAGAGAGAAGCCTAGCCATCTCAACTGTCCCAACTGAGCCTCAGCCCCCGGAAGCTCTTCAGCTGAGGCAGTCACACTTGTGTGCCAACTCATAGAATCATGAGGAATAATTCATTGCTGTTCTTTTAAGTCAAGTTTGGGTTAACTTTTTATGCAGCCACTGATAACTGATAACATTTGGGTAAATAATGATATGGCTAAATAATGACCTAAAGTTCCCAGAATAAAACATTTTCAACTGAAATTTAAAAATACTTTAGACCGAAGGGCTCATACTGTGCTAAAAGGGTAAGAAAAAAATTCTCATCTGGGCATTTTTAGTGTAGTATAATAACTTCAGATTCCAAAAGGCAATCTAAAAGCATGCAGAAAGAGAATATATAACTTTTAAAGTAACATGAATTAGTTTAAAGTCAGATTTCTCCGTTGTGACACTGCAGTCAAAAAATCAATGGAGAATTACTATCAGGGAATAAGAATAAAATGACATCTGAACTAGAGCTAAACTATCTCATTTAAACGCAAGGATTCAATAAGGATATTCTGGCTAAAGAAAATTTAACATTCAAGAGACACTCCTAAAAATACTATTGACCAAAAATAAATAAGTGGTCAAGTCAAAACATTAAATGCAACAAAGAAGAAAGACAAAATAAAAAATTTGTTTTTGTTTGGAAAGGTTAATAAGACAGACAAGCCTCTGGCAAGAGTAATTAGGGGAAAAAAGGTAAGATGCAAATAAACAAAATACGGAATAAAAAGGGACAAAATAACTAAAGACACAACATACATATTTAAAATATTGAATGAGTATTATGAAGAACTCTATGCTAATAAATTCAATAACAGATGAATGGAGGAAGGGAGTTTATTCAGGCAAATTAATTGAATCATGAAGAAATAAAAAATTTGAGTCTGCCACTATAAATGAAAATAGTTATCAAGAACTCTTTAACTGGGGAGGGAAAAAACACTAACTAAATAGCAGATAAGGTGGTAACTTTGGTGAAGGGTAAGACAGTACACAATAGTAGGGAAGTCAGAACAATTTGACCAGAGTAAGGTCATAGAAGCTTCACAGACACAATCGCCATGAGAGACCCAGCTACTGGGCTAAAGGCTGGGGACCATGGTCTCAGGGGATATCTAGCTCAATTGGCATAACATAGTCTATAAAGAAAATGTTCTATATCCTACTGTGGTGAGGAACAATTCAGGCTTCAAAGCCTGTGAGCGGCCATCTAACACCTACTGGGCTCCAAAACACCTACTGGGCTGGAGCAAAGGAAAAGACACGAGGAAAAGATTAGTCCAAAGGACTAATGACCACAACTACCACAACGTCTACTAGACCAAGCCCAGAATAACTAGGTCGTGCCCAGTTACCACCACTGATTGCTCTGGCAGGGATCACAATAGAGGGTCTTGGATAGAGTGGGAGAAAAATGTAGAACGAAATTCAAATTCACACATACACACAAAAAGACCAGACTTGCTGGTCTGACAAAGACCGGAGAAACCCGAGAGTATCGCCCCTGGACACCCTTTTAACTCAGTACTGAAGCCACCTCTGAGGTTCACCCTTCAGCCAAAGATTAGACAGATCTATAGGACCAGCAATAACACATGTGGAGGACGTGTTTTGTAGTTCAGTCATGTATATAAGATTAATGGGCACATCAGCCCAAAAGCAAAGACTAGAAGGCAGGAAGTGACAGGAAAACAGGGCGAATGGAAACAAGGAATCTGGGGTGGAGAAGGGGAGAGTGTTGACAGACGTCGCGGGGTTGGCAACCAATGTCACTAAACAATTTGTGTATTAACTATTCAATGAGAAACTTATTTGCTCCATAAAATTTAACCTAAATCACAATTAAAAAAACAAAACTCTTTAACTAAATACACACACAGCTTAAATAAATTTACCAGACTTTCAAGGAATAGAAAATCTGTGTTATCAAAGGTATTCCATAAAAGTTTAAAAGGCAGAAAGCTACCTAACTTGTTTTATAAAGCATATATATTGGATTGAGTAAGAAAGGTACAAGAAAGCACCCTCCGTATCAGCAAGAGTCCCTTCAGTTGGAAAATATAATATAAAACGAGATACTATTTACAACAGCAACAAAATAATAAAGGATCTAAGAATTAACCAAAAAAATTAAAAATAAAAAAGAACTTCATAGAGAAAATGTTTAAATTCTATTAAAGAGCATAAATGATTATGCATAAATGAAAAGACACACCATGTTCATGGGTGGGAAAACTAACAATTATAAAGAAGTTAATTCTCTCCTAATTAATCTACCTAATTAATTTCAATAATATTTTGAAAATAACATTTTAAGATCATAAATATTACATGGAAATTAAAAAAAAAAAAAAAACAGCGGCCATTCAGTCAATTCCAACACATAGCAACCCTATAACTGCCCCGTAAATTTTCCAAGGCTGTAATCTTTACGGAAGCAGACTGCCATATCTTTCTCCCGTGGGGCGGCTGATGGATTTGAACAGTCAACCTTTTGTTTAGCAGCCAAGCACTTTAACCACTGTGCCATCAGAGCTCCTTTACATGGAAATAAAGACCCAAAAATGGTAAGGCAAAGTTGAAAGTAATGAGTAAATGGTAAGAGGGAGGGATGAGAAGAGAGAATTAGGGCAGGGCTCACAATACCAGACGTTAAGTATATAAATAAAGCTTTCATAGTAAATATATTGATATACCAGGGGAAAAAACTCTATATGAAGATAGATTAGAGACAGCACCTAGATTAGTCTCAGATGGTTTCCATAGTTCAGGTGAAGAATGACAAGACTCAGAACTATCTTAGTAAAATAGTAATTTTACCAAGGGATGGCTATGAGATGTATTTCATAGAATAGTCAAAAGGAATTTCTGACTGAGTGGATATGGGCACTAAGGAAAAGAGAAGATTGAGTTGTAAAATGACATCTGAGATTGGCAAAACGAATTAAGGACAGACTACGCAAGATCTTTTATATGACATTAAGGAATTCAGAGTTTTTTGTAAGTAGGTAGATGACAAGATTACAGCATAGAGGATGAATCAAAAATGACAGAGTCCAATTAGGCTAATAGGAGAAGCACTCATTAAACTACTATAATGGTCAGGCAGGAGATGATGAAGGACTTAACTAAGACTATGGGGACTGGAATGAGGAGCGGGAAGCATAAGCAGGACATAATAAAAATGCTGACTCTGAATGATTAGTTGAAAGTGGATGGTGAAGGAGGAGAAGGGTTTAAGAAACTTCTGAGTTTTCTAGTTTGGACAGGAGGTAAATGGTAGCAGCATTCATCAAGGAAGGAAATTCAGGGGCACCATTTTAGCCAGAAGGAGCCCTGGTGGTACAGCGGTTAAGCACTTGGCTGCTAACTGAAAGGTCAGCAGTTCCAACACACCAGCTGCTCCACCAGAGAAAGATGTGGCAATCTGCTTCAGTAAAGGTTGCAGGGTCATTATAAGTCAGAATCGACTCAATGCCAATGGGTTTGGTTTGGTTTGATTTTAGCCAGAGATTAGTTTAATTTTGAATATGCAAGCTTGGATGCTTCCAATTATATATGGCCAGTGGGCAACTGGAAACATAGGTCTTGAACATAAGAGAGAGGTTAGGGGCTGAGGATGTAGAATCAAGGATACTAGGGTTTGAGAAAGTAATTGAGGCCATGCCTATGCCTAAGATTTCACAGAAAATGAATTTGGGAGGTAAATGTCAGGTGGTCCAGTTCTCCAGGAGCCTGTGGTCCAAAGGTGAACTCTAGGCTCGCCTTTGAGAGGTGCGGAGAGTGCCGGGAAAAGTGAAAGCCGCATTTGGCAACTGTCAGATCACATCTGTTTTCTGTGGCGTGGTTTCCTCAGTGACTGACAATCGGAATACATAAATACATGTAACACATCAAACAGACAAATCCGCTCTGCACAGATCTGCCTAAATATTTAGACAGAGCCAAGCAGTGAAAGAAATTATTAAGAAATTGAAATTCCAATCACTAAAGGTGATCAGTGAAATGGAGAACAGCTCTCATTCCAACCTGGCCCTCATTGTGAGGCCCATGGTTAATTTGTCAATTCCAGAATGGAGAAATGACAGTTCCCCATTGTGGAAGGCTTTCTCTCTCTCTGTCTGATGGTATTATACCTTATCCCTTAATTTCTCCTTTGCAAGTTTTGCCCTTGCGGCATTCTCGCATGAGGGGATAGACTGGAGAAGTGAGCAAAGGATAGGGTGGGTATACAAGTGTTACATATATTTATGTATTCTGCTACCAAATTGCTAGCAGAATACATAAATACATGTAACACATCAAGCAGGTTGAATTTCTAGTTCCAGCTCCACCGAACTGGAATTAGAACTCAACCTGTTTGATGTGTTACATATATTTACCTGTGTGACACAGCCTCCTTGGACCTGTTTTTATTTATAAAATATCAGTTCCTGACCTATCTACCTCACCGGGCACATGAGGATCAAGAGCTAATGTATGTCAGGGGTTTTTAAGCTGTGTTCTTCAGAGCCCCAGGCTTCCTCAGCCATCCCTCAGGAGCCACAGCTCACAGGTACAAGGGAGAGGGGAAGAGGCATCCCTGAGGGTCACAGGGGTCAATGTGGGGAGAGGTGGGCTCAGCACCCCCACACCTGGCAGCAACAGAACAGCTCCACTTTTTATCTGTTTTACATACTGAGATTCCAAAGAGGTTGTGTTTGAAACTAGGGACCTACTGCTAAAAACATCCTTGAAAACCACTTGTATCTATGAAAGGCCACGCATAAACATGAGTTATTATCAGTTAAAGGCTGAATTTATTCCCCTGGATAAATGTTTGATGAAAAAGAACATGTATCTGAAATGAGTTTTTTGGATTATC
This sequence comes from Loxodonta africana, assembly GCF_030014295.1. Lineage (NCBI taxonomy): Eukaryota > Metazoa > Chordata > Mammalia > Proboscidea > Elephantidae > Loxodonta > Loxodonta africana. The sequence goes on along the minus strand of NC_087344.1, from coordinate 157,917,849 downwards.
TATGCATTGCAATCTCTAGTGCTCTCTTTTGACCTTCATTACTGGAAAATCATTAATTCTTTGATGTGAATTTTTATTATAATAATTATAACTTGCTCCTAATGCTACCCTGAATTACATATCCTCCTAACACAACAAGATGTGCTTATCTTGATTACATCTATGGACTGGGTGTTGCGTAGCCGGGTAAGGACAGCTACCATCTTCCACTGCTCCTAATTTAATTATGATTCCCCCATCCTGCAGCCTAGTAGCACTGCTGGGAAGAGGTGATGTCTCAGCTGTTCCCCACTGCAGAGAGCCCATTCTGGAGAGTGAAATTCCCCCCAGCCCAGAGTTCCTGTGGGAGAGCTCAATTTTGCTCATAGTTTTGGTGCATTATTTTACACCATTAGCCCACGCTCTATCACGAAAGAGGGTGCCAGGGAAGAAAAGCAGAGCTCAAGTTTTCTGCAGGCAGATCATTAATGGCTTCATTCTGGTGTGTCTTAATAGGGTTCCCAGGAGCTCAAGACCTGAGTGGTCTGTTGTCCTAATCTGCCTAGTAATGGGAAATGGGTTGACAAAGGAAAATTTCAGATCTTCTCTGGTTTTTAAAAGAGCACTCTAAGTTCTGAGCAGGTTTAGTGACCACGGAAGGTGGAGCCGGTTAATTATTATTCACGTATAAGAATATCCCAGATTACTTACAAGTCCCTCCTTTTCAGCAATAGCACCAAGCAAATGCCAGTCACAAATAGAGGGAACATTTAATTTAAGAAAGCTCTTAAATTCTTAATTATCTTAGCCTCTGAAGACTGCAGACCTTTGAATCAACATCTCTCCAGGCAGTGTCTTTTATAGTCATCTCACTTCTTCCAAGCACTGTTTCCCCTCATCAGGGATGCATCACACAGCAGCTTGTCTCTCCCTGAGTATTGCATTCTCTAATGTCATCTGATCATCCAGCCAGGACCCTGGGAGGAGGCATTGCAGATTTTGTCATTTCTACTCACCCAGGAAAAAGAAGGATTGGAATAGTGCTTCCTAAAGTCATGTTCAGAGCTTCAGTAGCCTCTATTCATGATAGGAAAACGAGAAAAATTTGGGGTTTATAAATACGGTAAGCACAAAAATCTTATTTAGGGACTAAAGGAAAATTCCAGAACCACTTGTTTGCTCCACGTTGGAATAGGAAAGAAACCTAAGAGCCCCATTGGCTCCTAGGAGTGGTATAGGTCCTAGCTCCCATCAGCCTGTGTTGTGGAGGCTGGGAGTGAGGAGTAAAGTCAAGGTAGGGCCAAAGGATGTGGTCCATACTGTCAGACCTCATTTGGAAACTTCTAGGACCTTGCCAAAAGCTCCTAGTTGCTTCTTCATAGGACTTAAGAACATAAGAATTGCTACATGAGCCTGAAACATGATCCATCCAGTCTAGAATTTGTTTCATCAGGACTCCAGAGATGTATTATGGGGTACAGAGGGACATGCTGCCCCCAAAGCCTCAAACCCTGAATGTTTTTAGCATCTAGAATGAGTATCTCTAAGAACAAAGTCTCCATAATTGAAAAAACATTCTGCAGCATGGGCTGAGGAGAAGAAAGGGAAGTGAAGAGAACCAGTATTGTGGAAAATCTAGTTTGCACAAGGCCCTGTGATAGGTGCCTTTACAATGAAAAATTTTAAGGTTCTCGACTACTCTATGAACTAGTATTATTACTCCCCACTTTCTAAATAAGGAAAACTTAGAATCAGAAAGGTCAGACACTATGCCCAAGGTCATATCACTAATAAGGGTCAGAACCTAAATTCTCTCTCATGCATTGCATTCAATTAACTAATTGCTAAATCCTATTGATTCTGCTTCTTAAATGAGCCTCAAATCCATTTCCTTCTTGTTAATCTTATTAATGGGGCCCTGGTGGCACAGTGGAGTAGTGTAGTGGTTAAGAGCTTGGCTGCTAACCAGATGGTCAGCAGTTCCAATCCACCAGCTCCTCTTTGGAAACCCTATGGGGCAGTTCTACTCTGTACAATAGTGTCACAGTGAGTCAGAATCCACTCGATGGCAACAGAGTTTTTTTTTTTTTTTCGGTGGCTCAGTGGTTAAGAGCTCAGGCTGTGTAACCAAAAGATTGCCAGTTAGATTGCTATGAGTAGGAATCGACTCAATGACAATGTTTTTTTTTTTTTTTAATCATATTAAAGCCTAGTTGAAAAACCAAACCAAACCCACTGCTGTCAAGTCTGACTCACAGTGACCCTATAGGATGGAATAGAACCACCCCATTGGGTTTCCAAGGCTGTAATCTTTACGGAACCAAACTGCCACATCTTTCTCCTACAGAGCACCTGGTGGGTTTGAACCCCCGACCTTCTGGTTAGCAGCTGAGTGCTTAACTACTGGACAGCAGGGCTCCTAAGTCTGGTTCAGGCCTTTATTAATTTGTCTGGACCATTGCAATTACTATTTGACTGGTCTTCCTACAAGTCTTGCTACCCAAGCCTTGCCCCCTCCCCCACAACTCCCCCTACCATACCATCCTCCACAATGACCTCGCATTCCTTTCTAAAATGAAGAGCTAATTGTATAACCCTAATGTTTAAAAGGAAACCTTGGTAGCGTAGTGGTTAAGTGCTACAGCTGCTAACCAAAAGGTCGGCAGTTCGAATCTGCCAGGTGCTCCCTGGAAACTCTATCGGGCAGTTCTACTGTCCTAGAGGGTCGCTATGAGTCGGAATCGACTGGGTGGCAGTGGGTTTGGTGGGAATGCTTAAAAATGTTTCATGACTTCTTTCGATTACAGGATAAAGTCCAAACTACTTTGTGTGACCTCCAAGGCCCTCCACGGTCTGGTCCCTGTCCAGCCTCATCTCTAGCCACACCTATTCTAACCTTAAACTCCAGGCATGTTACGTTATCTTGCAGTTCCACAACATGTCATGCTGTTTCATGCTGTTTCATGTCATGGTACTTGCTGACATCTTTTCCAACTTCTCTGTCTTGGTTAATCTTTTTTTCTCCTTTAAGTCCCAATTTAGAACATCGCATCCCCTGTGAAGCCTAACCTGATACTCCCGGGCAAGCCTAGAAACTCCTCCCTCAGTGCAATACCTTGTAAACTTCTCTCTCCCCTCTCTCCTAGTGGTGATTATACTGTCCCATAACTGGTTCTTTAAGGGTGCGTCTGCATCCTCAGCAGCCTGTGAGCTCTTGGTGGGCAGGGACTATGTCTCTTTTCATCCATTTGTCCCTTATACTTAACATAGTACCTTGTACATAGTAGGCACTGAATAAGAACTTGTTGAATAAAGTGAATGAATGAATGAATTAAAAAAAAGTTGTCAGATGAAATAAATAAATAAAAGAATTTTATTTTTAAAAATCAGGTATCTCTGAAAAGCCTGCACTAATAATATCTCTGAAAAGCCTGCACTAATAATAAATCATTACTAAAATGTTAGGTTTCTCTTGTAAACACTGAAAGGAACAAAAAAATAATAATTATGGAGTAACCTTGATATGTAAAATTTGAATTTCAAATAATGTAATATGATTACTTACTTATATTTACAAAAACACACACAGAACCGTGGTGGTAACTTATATTTAACGCTTCAGAGTTATCAAAGGATGCTTACATACTCTGTTTGAACTTAACAGCAACCCAGTGGGGTAAGCAGAGGAGGTATTTATTACCCTTGTTTTTAGAAGAGGAAATTTATGATCAAAGAGGTTAAAGTGGCTCACCCAAGGTCCCACAGAGGCAGAAATAGAATAGAATCCAAGAATTCTGAGTCGAAGCTTGTCATTCCTTCCTCCTTCCCAGGTGACCTTTGAGAGCAGGCTTTGATCATTCAACTGACAGTAAAAATGTACCATAATTTTTGAGTTTACCTCTCTCATGGACTTCTCAAATTCCTTCCCAATAAAGCTCTGAGAGGGGCAACAGGGTCCCAGGCATCTCAAGAGGCCAAAAGATCCAAGACAGGTAAACTTCAGAATCAAAACTCCCTTCCGTTTGATATCTCTCAAGATTCCCAGCAAACACTTGGCACTATAATTGATTCTTTAAGGGTGTGTCTGTATTCTCAACAGACTATAAGCTCCTGGTGCACAGGGACTGTGTTTCTTTTCATTCATTTATGCCTTATACTTAACATACATACATATATATATAACATACTTATAAATGTAAGCTTAGTATACTTATAGCTTGTACGTACTACAAGCTCTAGATACAACTTTTTGAAGACTGTGGCCAGAGAGTGTAGGTGGGGCAAGGACAAGTCAAGAGCGGGAACAGAGAAGTAATGAGGAGGAGAAGAAAGAGGCAGACAGATATAGGTTCAAATCCTAGCTCTACCTACTTGCTTTTGCACGCCAATGTCCAGTTGTTTCAGCACCATTTCTTGAAAACATATTTATTTCCCCAACTGGCTTGCTTTGGGAAACCCTGGTGGCATAGTAGTTAAGTGCTACAGCTGTTAACCAAGCGGTCAACAGTTCAAATCCACCAGGCACTCCTTGGAAACTCTATGGGGGAGTTCTACTCTACCCTGTGGGGTCACTATGAGTCAGAATCGACTCAACGGCAGTGGTTTTGGTGGGTTTGGCTTGCTTTGGTACCTTTGTTGAAAATCAGTTGACTGTATGTATAAATGGTATGTATTCTTGGGCACTGCATTCTGTTCCATTGATCTATTTGTCTCTCCTGACACCACACTGTCTTAATAGTGTAGCTTTATAGTAAGTCTTGAAGCCAGGTAGTTTAAAGTTCTCCAACTTTGTTCCTCTTTTTCAGCATTTCTTTAAACATTCTAGGTTCTTTGCATATAAAGGTGAAGGTCAGTTTGAACATTTCTACAAAAAATCCTGATGGGATTTTGATTGAAATTGCTTTGGGTCTATAGATCATTAAGGGCAGAATTGACATTTTAACAATATGGAGTCTTCCAATCCATGAATGTGGTATATCTATCCATTTACTTAAGTCTTTAAATTTCTCTTAGCATTATTTTGTAATTTTTGATGTAAAAGTCTTGCCTATCTTTTGCTAAATTGTTTTAAAGTATTGTATGTTTTTGTTAGAAAATAGAGTTTAGGGGTTTTTTGTTTTCTGGGATTTTTTTTTTTTTTTAACCTTAGATGAAGTTTTACAGAACAAACTAGTTTCTCATTAAACTGGTAGTACACATACTGTTTTATGACATTGGTTAACAACCCCACAACATGTCAACACTCTCCCTTCTAGACCTTGGGTTCACTTTTACCAGCTTTCCTATTCTCTGCTGACTTGTAGTCCTTGCCCCTGGGTTACTGTATCCCTTTAGTCTTGTTTTGTTTTATGGGCCATCTAATCTTTGGCTGAAGGGTGAACCTCAGGAATGACTTCATTACTGAGTTAAAAGGGTGTCTGGGGTCCGCACTCTCAGGGTTTCTCCAGTCTCTGTCAGACCAGTAAGTCTGGTCTTTTTTTGTGGGTTAGAATTTTGTTCTACATTTTCCTCCAGCTCTTTCTGGGACCCTCTATTTTGATCCCTGTCAGAGCAGTCAGTGGTGGTAGCCAGGCACCATCTAGTTGTACTGGACTCAGTCTGGTGGAGGCCATGGTAGATGCGGTTATTAGTCCCTTGTATCTCTAGTTTTCCTCATTCTCCCTTTCTCCCGAAGTGGTGAGACCAGTGTTGTATCTTAGATGGCCACTCATAGGCTTTTAAGACCCCAGACACTACTCACCAAAGTAGAATGTAAACATTTTCTTTATAAACTATCTTCTGCCAATTGAGCTAGATGTTTCCTGAGACCATGGTCCCCACAGCTGAGTTACAGGGTTTTTTTTAAAAAATATTTCACTTTCCAGTTCTACCTAACAGCAAATGTGACTTTACCTTGGAGTTGCAAAAACCCCTTATAAGACTTTTGGAGGTGCTCTAGCAATTGTGTATTCTTTTTCTTAAATGTTGTTTGCTGTCGAGTCATTTCCAACTCATAGTGGCCCCATGTGACAGAGGTCATACCTCATAGGGTTTTCTTGGCTGTAATCTCTACAGAAGATCACCAGGTCTTCCTCCTGTGGAGCCTCAGAGTGGGTTTGAACTGCCAACCTTTCGGTTAGCAGCCAAGCTTAACTGTTTGTGCCAGCAGTTATAATTTGGGCCCCCCACATTATAAAAACTTCAGACAACACAAACTGAGATCCATCCCCTGCATGCTAGTAATATTCTTGATCTCTCTTATAGCCTCAGTCCCCTTATCTGTAAATCTGGGGTAATAATACCTACCTCCAAATTTTTTTTTCTTCCTAGGATTACTTTGTGTGTGTGTGTTATGGTAAAATACATATAACATAAAAGCTACCATTTTAACCATTTCAAATTGTGATGACATTTAGTACATTCATAATGTTGTGCGACCATCACCACTACCTAGTTCCAAACTTTTTCATCACCCCAAATGGAAACAATATACCTATTAAGCAGTCATCGCCTTTTCTCCCTCCCCCAAGAAAGCACTAGCAACCACTAATCATATTTCTGTCTCTATGAATATACCTATTCTGGATATTTCATGTAAGTTGAATCATCCAGTATGTAGCCTTTTATAACTGTCTTCTTTCACTTTTTTGTTCTTCTTACTTGCTGTTGAGTTGGCACTGACTCGTGGAGATTCCACATACAACAGAATGAAATGTTGCCTGGTCCTGTGCCATCGTCATGATTGTTGGTGTGCTCAAGTTCATTATTTCAGCCTCTGTGTATTTTGAGTGCCTTCCAACCTAGGGGGCTAACCTTCCAGCACTATTGTGGACAATATTCTGTTGTGATCCATTGGGTTTTATTGACTAATTTTTGGAAGTAGATCACCAGGTGTCGTGGATTGAATTGTGGTCCCCCCAAAATGTGTGTCAATTTGGCTAGGCTATTATTCCCAGTTTTGGGTGGTGGTCCACCATTTTGTCATCTGATGTGATTTTCCTGTGTGTTGTAAACCCTACCTCTATGATGTTAATGAGGTGGCATTAGAGGCAGTTATGTTAATGAGGCAGGACTCAATCTATAAGATTAGATTGTGTCTCCAGTCAATCTCATTTGAGGTATAAAAGAGAGAAGCGAGCAGAGAGACAGGGGAACCTCATACCATCAAGAAAGAAGCAACAGGAGCATAACATGTCCTTTGGTCCCAGGGTCCCTGCTCTGAGAAGCTCCTCTGCCAGGAGAAGATTGATGATATGGACCTTCCCCCAGAGCCAACAGAGAGAGAAAGCCTGAATTTGGCCTTCTAGCCTCCTAGTCTTTGAGAGAATAAATTTTTCTTTGTTAAAGCCATCCACTTGTGGTATTTCTGTTATAGCAGCACTAGCTAACTAAGACACCAGGCCTTTTTTCCTGGTTTCTCATAGTTTGGAAGCTCCACTGAAATCTGTCCAACATGTGTGACCCTTTTGGTATTTGAATACTGGTGGCATAGCTTCCTGCATCACAGCAATGGATAAGCCACCACAGTATGACAAACTGACAGATGGGGGGTGGTTCTTTTACTTAGTATAATGTTTTTAAGGCTCATTTATGTCATAAACTGTCTCAGTACTTTGCTTCTTTTTATAGCCTAATAATATTCCATTGTATGTGTGTGAGTAGAACTGACCCATAAGGTTTTCTAGGCTGTGATCTTTACAGAAGAAGATTACCAGATCTTTCTCCCACAAAGCTGCTGGGTGGGTTCAAACTGCCAACCTTTCTGTTAGCAGGTGAGTATAAGACCTGGTGGCAAAATGGTTAAGTGCTCAGCTGCTAACTGAAAGGTTGGTGGTTCAAACCCACCCAGAGGCTTCAAGGGAAAAGGACCTGGAGATCTGTTTCTATAAAGATTATAGCCAAGAAAACCTTATGGGGCAGATCTACTCTGCATATGAGGTTGCTATGAGTCAAAATCAACTTGATGGCACCTAGTTATTATTCATTATTGTATGTATACACATTTTATTTATCCATTCATCTGTTGATAGTTATTTGGGCTGTTTCCATCTTTTGGCTATTGTGAATAGTGCCGCTATGAATATTTGTGTACAAGTTTTTGTTTGAAAGCCTGTTTTCAATTCTTTGGGGCATATATCCAGGAGTGCAATTGCTGGGTCATATGGTAAGCACTGGGTTTTCACTGGGTATGGTAATTCTATGTTTAACTTATTGAGTAAGCACCAAACTGTTTTCCCTCCTAGGGTTATTTTGAGGATCAAGTGAGCTAACACATTTGTAAAGATTTTAGTATATTTCTTGGCAGATAGAAGGAGCTCAATAAATTGTTGCTCAAAGATATAATTCAGATTACTCACAAGTTGTCAGTAATAGAGTGCATCTGTTGTAAGATTTGTCATATGTTGGAGGGAATAATTAGGCTCCTCATCTTTTTGTGTGGAAGGATGGACCTCCATTAGAGTAACATTTCCAGCCCCCTGCTCCACCGCCTTCCTTACCCCTTCCAGGAGAAGAGGAGTGACTTACCATTCGGAAGGACAGACTGGGCATGCTCAGCTTAGCCCCTTTCAGTCTTCCTTTGGAATCTACACGCTATATGGATCATGTATCTATTCTTATCTCCTCTACTGTTTCACCCCATAAAGCTTTAAGCATGGGCCCCTGAAAGGGAGGTCTGCAGCTGTCCAGCTCTGACTGTAGCTTCCTTGGCAGGAAAAAAAAAAAAAAATTTTTTTTGAGGGGGTGGGTAAATTTAATCTGGGGCACAGTACTAGCAAGTACACTTGCTAGATCTAAACCACCTTCTCCAAACACCTTGTTGGTGTCGTTATTAGTTGCCATCAAGTTGGTTTCAACTCATGGTCAGCCGTATGTATAACAGAACTAAACATTGCCCAGTCCTGTGCCATCCTCACAATCATTGCTATGTTTAAGCCCATTGTTGCAGCCATTGTGCCAATCCATCTCATTGAGGGTCTTCCTCTTTTTCAGTGACCCTCACTTTACCAAGCACGATGTTCTTCTCCAACCATTGCTCCTTCCCAATGACGTGTCCAAAGTAAGTGAGATGAAGCCTCGCCATCCTCACTTCTAAGGAGCATTCTGACTATACTTCCTCCAAGACAGATTTGTTTGTTCTTCTGGCAGTCCATGGTACATTCAATATTGCTATATTATATGGAATATTCGATAAACACCCCCCTCCCCCACCAACAAAAAACCCCTGAACATATTCAGAAAAATTAACAAGCCTGCTTCCAAACCCCAAGTTTTTCTACCTCAAGCCTAATTAGGTTAAAAGACCAACTTTAAATTGAGCTTAAATATAATGAGTGATTATTTGTCTTTTTCAGAGGGTTTTTTATTCTTTGATCTTGGAAAAGTTGAAATTAAAATAGAAAGGTGTTGGGCTATTCTACGGTATTATTGCAATAAGCCTTGATATAGAACATGCTTTGCAAGTGATCCTCCATTGTGGAGAGAATTCATTTCAGATTCCCTATATGCTTAAAATACCAACCTTGAGATGGCATTTGTTTTCATTTTTGCGCTTAATAGAGCATAACGTCACATTCATTCTTTTCTCTCCTGGGGTAAGTGCAGAATTGATAAGTAGTGAATGTTTTCTTTTTAATTCAATTCAAACATTTATTGAGCACCTGCTATGTGCCAGGCACTGTGCCAGGCATTTTGGGAGACCAAGATTAGTAATCTTCAGTTTCATATACAAGGACCGTTTAGTCTGGTGGCAAATGAAGAAAGACACTCATGTAAGTAAATACAAAGCAGTTTTAGCTAATCTAGCTTTAAATGGGTTTCTGCCATTTGGCTTAGATGATTAAAATCTAATACATCTCACCCAAGGAAATTGGATTCAGAATTTTTATTTCATTACTATTCCCATGCTAGTTATCTGCCCTTCTGTCAGGCTAAATTCCTGTCTCCCTGACATGTTTCCTATAGTTGCAAACACATCCTAGCCTACTGAGCAAATACAGTCATACATCACTTAATGTCCACGATACATTCTATGAAACAGGATGTTATGTGATTTGGACATTGTGCAAACACCATGTTATATACAGGCAGTCCCCAGATTATGAACGAGTTCCATTCCTAAATCTGTCTTTAAGTTGCATTTGTACACAAGTCGGAACGGTTAAGTTTGGTTCATATCCAACGTCAGTGAGTCAAATGCTTGTCTTAGTATATAGTATACCTTTCTAGGCATAAAAATGTTAAAGAAACACTTCCAAATACATTAAAACATCTTTAACATAATACAGTAATAATGATAATAATGTTTCGATGAGTGTCGCAAAGTAGCACCCATTTGTTATTACGAACCATTGTATGTACCTTGAATTTTTAACATAATAGGCTTTATATTGGCTGGTTTATAACTATGGGTTGTACATAAGTTGGACGTTCGTAACCTGGGGACTGCCTGTATAACCTTATGACACCATGGACATTTATGTGATCGGACATTGCCCAAATGGACATTATGCAGCGCATGACTGTGGTTTATTTCTTCTCTTTATGAACAAATCCTTTAATTAGCTTAATTATTTCATTTTTTTTACTGCTATTTCTCAGGCAGGTAGTGGGCAACATCAGGCTGATGAATGAACGAATCAACAAATTAATGAATAAATAGAGTTTGGACTGAGACTCGGAAACCCAGATGTTAATTTCTTCTCAGATATATCTTTTAGAAATTCTTCTCCCCAAGGCTGCTTTCCAGGGTCCCACACCACACTCTAAATTTACTTGTCAAGTAGATTAAAAGGAGCAGAAAACAATGACATCCAGAACATCTTTGTCCAGGTAACCTTAGGTCTGAATGTATCATCAAGGACAGGCCTAGGTGTATTCAAGGCCCAAATGCAAGGCAGCTATAGAAAAACGATTCAGAATGGGGCTTTGAAGCCAGACTGCTCAGCCATGAATCCTGGCTCCTTCCCCTACTAGCTGTGTGACCTTGGCCAAGTAAGGTGGCTTGGTTTCCTCATGTGTAAAATGAGGTAATAATAGTGTCTACTTCAGAGGTTTTGTTGTGAGGAATCAAAGTGACTTAATATTTGCAAAGTGCTTGGACAAGTGCCTGGCCCATGGTTAGGACTCGAGTGCATCAGTTGAAACACAAATACGAGTGTGGAACACAGGAGGAATAACAACAGGGCCTCAAAGGACAGAAAAAAGGTAGAATGAGATGGAATGGAGTGAAACTAAAGAATAGGCAGAATGAAAGGAGAGTTATAAGATGGAAAAGAATATGAGGCAAGTACTTGGCTCAGAGTGAGGCAGTGGGCACTTTGTAGAATACGGACAGAAAAGATCAAAGCTGTTCTGATTCCTGCTCTATAAGACCCTGTACAACTCACTTGACCTCTCTGTACCTCTGATTCCACCCCTGCAAAATAGACGAGGGGGAAGGAAAGCATGGTGTTTAAGATACCAGTGTCACTGCTTACCAGCTATGTGACCTTGGGCAAGTTACTTAACATCTCTTGGCCTTAGTTTCAACTAAGCATACTAATAGTTCCTACCTTATAGGTACTATGGGATCAGGGAATGTACGCTAACTCAGAAGTCTCAGGATATCAGTTTGTGTATGAAAGCATTTCATAAACTTTAAAGCACCTCCCATAAATATTAGTGATAATGAAGGCTTTTAAATTTATTTACCGTTTTTCATTTAGATAGTGAAATGGCCTAAACATTTTCTTTCTTTACACATCCAAATGATTTTTAAAACTAATTGAGAACCTCAGCCAATAGGGAGATTTCATAGCTTCTCTCTCTCCTCTCTGTGGGCTGACTTCCTAGCTAATTCCCTCTCTTTGGATAGCTGTAAACACGAGAATTACTGCCAGGACAGCTCTTATCAAAATATTTTAGCACTTTTGCATCTGGTCCTGGCCATAAAATAGAAGTGAAGAAACACTTATGTAAAGCTTTCAGAGCTGTGACGGAAAAAAAAAAGAGCTCTTACTTTATTGGCTCTGGTTCATATATCTCCAGGACAGGAAGGAAAAAAATAACTTAAAAGATTTAAACCAAAAAGTCACTCAGTGAAAGAAACTTAAAGATGTGACATGAGCACCAGCAACTAAGATAACCACGACAGGAAAAAAGAATGAATGTTGTTGAGCGAATTATATTTTCCCCGGGCTTTGTTCGGCTCTGTGTACCAAGTAAACTAATGAGTTGGGCAAGTGGGAGAACTCAGTGATCCATATGCTAACAAATCAGCTTTCCACATCCTTCTGCCCTTGCTCAGTTGCTGGGCTAGCAGCCCACATACATACCAGTGGGTCTTCCAGGCCCCAAACCTCTTCCTACCATTTTCTTCTGCAGCCCAATTCTTTCTATCCCAGCCCTTCTTAAAATCAAATCATAAATGAGTAACAAAGACAGCATTCATTTAATATTTATTGGATATCCGCCATGTTGCTATGATACTGGAAGCCATGCCACCAGGATTTCAAATACTGGGTTACCCACAGTGGACAGGTTTCAGCAGATCTTCCAAACTAAGACAGATTAGGAAGAAAGGTCTGGTAATCTACTTGCATAAATTAGCCAGTGAAAATCTTATGGACCACAATAGAACATTGTCTGACTTGCTTGCTTTGGACACATCATCAGTAAGGATTAATCCCTAGAGGAGGACATCATATTGGGTGAAGTAGAGGGCCAGCAAAGGCGTGGGAGGGCCTTGGTGAGATGGGTTGCCACAATAGCTGCAACAATGGACTTGAACATGCCCAGTGATCCTGAGGATGATGCAGACCCATTCAGCGTTTTGTTCTATTGTACATAAGGTTGCCATGAGTTGGAGTAGACTCGACGGCAGCCATCCATCTATCTGTCTACCTACCTACGTGCCTTCCTATATACCTACCTACCTATCTATCTATCTACCTACCTACCTACCTGTCTACCTGTCTGTCTGTCTATCTATCTATCATCTATCTATACCAGCTTCCAGGCACTGAGACAGGCTCTAGGATATGAAGACAAATAAGACAAAATCCTACAGTGAAGGAGTTCTTGGAGTGGTAGGAGCAATTCTATGTGGCAAGAACGAATATGGTGGGATGCCTTGGGTACACAGATGAGGAGTTACCACTCGCTCTGAGGTAAGTGAGAAAGACAAAAGCATTAACTTGGCATTCATTATGTGAATTGTCTCATATAATCTTCATGACACCCCATATGAGGGAGGCATTACTATTATTGCTTTGTTGTTGTTGTGTGCCACCAAGTAGAGCTGCCCCCATAGAGTTTCCTAAGCTGTAATCTTTACTGGAGCAGATCACCCGGTATTTTTCCCTTGGAACTGCTGGTGGGTTCCAACTGCCAACCTTTCAGTTAGTAGCCAAGCACTTAACCATTGTGCCAGCAGGGCTCATTATTATCACTTTACAGCTTGGGAAACTGAGGCTCAAAGTAATTAAGAACTTACTCAAATCACATGTTACTGAACCCAAATCTTTCTGATTCCAAAGTCTGCTCTTTCCAGTGACTTGTTCTGTTAGCACCAGGCTGGGTAGTAATGCTGGTGGAACGTAAAGGAGAAAGGGTAGGTAGGAAATCCTAGATAAAACTGTGGGTAATTGCATAGAAGAAGAGGATAACTGGGGGAAACAGGGAGAGTAAGGAAATTGTATGAAGAAAGAGAGAGAAGCAGTGATGTGTTGAAGCCTGTCTTTACCAGCTAAAGAGAGCTGATTGTTAAATATTCAGGAAAATTGCTAGCTGGTTGTTAAACCCGTGGTAGCTTAATCAGCCATCGTGGGCATATTTACAGAGGAGAAATTGGCAAACATTACAAATCAGGGCCTCCTCCCCACCCCAAGAGCCGGTTTAGCAGCACACCAAGTAATATATATCACATCAGCTCACATGAAGGAAGTGCTCTACACAGAGACACTGGTATGTAAATGTAAATTGACTTTGCTTGTCTGTCTTTCACATTGTGTAATAGAATTCATTGGATTACAAGAGATAGAAAACAAATTCAAACTAGCTTAAGCAAAACGGAGGAGGGGGGGTGCTTTTTTGTTCAGGAACTCTGACAAGGAAGTCCAGGGAAGGAGCTGGCTTTAAGAATCCCTGAGAGTCAGAAAGTGCTGCCAGTTGCCTGCTCTTCATTTTTTTTTTTCTTCATCTCCATTTTTCAACTTCATTCCGTGTGTTTGCCTTCTTCCCAAAGTCATAGGGGCTATCTACGCAGAGGAAGCGGGGGTAGGAGAATCCAGAGTGGGAAAGGGTGGAAGTGAAAATGTTTTGTTGTCAGGTGTCATTGAGTCAATTCCAACTCACAGCAACCCTATGTACAACAGAAGGAAACACTGCCCAGTCCTGCACCATCCTCACAATTGTTGCTATGCTTGAGCTCATCATTGCAGCCACTGTGTCACGCCATCTTATTGAGGGTCTTCCTCTCTTTCGCTGACCCTCTACTTTACCAAACTTGATGTCCTTCTCCGGGGATTGATTCCTCCTGATAACATGTCCAAAGCATGTGAGACAAAGTCTCGCCATCCTTACCCCTAGGGAGCATTCTGGCTCTACTTTCAAGACAAATTTGTTGGTCATTTTTGCAGTCCAAAGTATATTCAGTATTCTTTGCCAATACCATAATTCAAAGGCATCGATTCTTCTTCAGTCTTCCTTATTCATTGTCCAGCTTTCATATGTGAGGCGACTGAAAACACCATGCCTTGGGTCAGGCGCACCTTATTCCTTAAAGTGACATTTTTGTTTTTCAACACTCTAAAGGGGTCTTTTGCAGATTTTCCCAAAGCAATGTGTCATTTGATTTCTTGAATGCTGCTTCCATAGACGTTGATTGTGGGTCCAAGTAAAATGAAAACCTTGACGACATCATTATTTTCTCCATTTATCATGATGTCACTTATTGGTCCAGTTGTGAGAATTTTTGTTTCCTTTATATTGAGGTATAATCCACACTGAAGGCTGTGGTCTTTGATCTTCATCAGTAAGTGCTTCAAGTCCTCTTCACTTTCAGCAAGCAAGGTTGTGTCATCTGCATATCGCAGGTTGTTAATGAGTCTTCCACCAATCCTGATGCCCCGTTCTTCTTCATATAGTCCAGTTTCTTGGATTATTTTCTCAGCATAGAGATTGAACAAATATGGTGAAAGGATACAAGCCTGACACACACCTTTCTTGACTTTAAACAATGCAGTATCCCCTTGTTCTGTTCCAGGAACTGCCTCTTGGTCTATGGACAGGTTCCTCATGAGCACAAGTAAGTGTTCTGGAATTCCCATTCTTCACAATATCATCCATAATTTGTTATGATCCATACAGTCGAATGCCTTTGCATAGTCAACGAAACACAGGTAATCATCTTTCTGGTATTCTCTGATTTCAGCCAGGATCCATCTTACATCAGCAATGATAGCCCTTGTTCCACATCCTCTTCTGAATCTGGCATGAATTTCTGGCAGTTCCCTGTCAATGTTCTGCTGCAACTGCTTTTGAATGACTTCAGCAAAATTTTATTTGCTTATGGTATTAATGATGTTGATAATTTCTGCATTCGATTGGGTCACCTTTCCTGGGAATAGGCATAAATATGGATCTCTTCCTGCTGGTTGGCCAGGTGGCTGTCTTCCAAATTTCTTGGCATACACAAGCGAGCACCTCTAGTGCTCCATCCATTTGTTGAAACATTTCATTTGGTATTCTGTTAATTCCTGGAGCCTTGTTTTTTGCCATTGTCTTCAGTGCAGTTTGGACTTATTTCAGTATCATCAGCTCTTGATCATATGTTACCTCCTGAAATCACTAAACATCAACCAATTATTTTTGATACAGTGACTCTGTGAATTCCTTCCATCTTCTTTTTTTGCTTCCTGTTGTTCAGTATTTGCTCACAGAATTCTTTAATATTGCAACTTGAGGCTTGAATTTTCTCTTCAGTTCTTTCAGCTTGAGAAATGCTGAGTGTTCTTCCCTTTTGATTTTCTAACTCCAGGCTCCAGGTGTTTGCACATGTCATTTTAATACTTTGTCTTCTTGAACCACCATTTGAAATCTTCTGTTCAGCTCTTTTACTTCATCATTTCTTCCATTTGCTTTAGCTACTTGACATTCAAGAGCAATTTCCAGAACCTCTTCTGACATCCATTTTGGTTGTTTCTTTCTTTTCAATGATCTTTTGCTTTATGTATGATGTTGTTACACAATTTGTCTGGTCTTTGGTCATTAGTGTTCAATGTATCAAATCTGTTCTCGCGGTGGCCTATAAATCCAGGTGGAATATACTCAGGGTCATACTTTGGCTCTTTTGAACTTGTTCTAATTTTCTTCAGCTTCTACTTGAACTTGCATATGAGCAATTGATGGTCTGTTCCAGGTAGTTGGCCCCTGGCCTTGTTCTGACTGATAATATTGAGCTTTTCCATCGTCTCTTTCCACAGATGTAGTCGATTTGATTCCTGTGTTCCATCTGGCAAGGTCCATGTGTATAGTCACCGTTTATGTTGTCAAAAAAAAGTATTTGCAATGAAGAAGTTGTTGGTCTTGCAAAATTCTATCATTCAATCTCTGGCATCGTTTCTATCACCAAGGTCATATTTTCCAATTGCCAATCCTTCCTCTTTGTTTCTAACTTTCACATTCCAATCACCATTAATTTTTTCAATGCATCTTGATGGCATGTTTGATCAATTTCAGACTGCAGAAGCTGGTATAAAATCTTCAAATGACCACAGACATTGCCAAACATGCATCATCACAGCTTAGTGACCCCAGAGGAATGAGGCACTTTGCTATTCCTGCATCCAATTCTATCCTAGGGAACAACTGTGTTAGTCTGGACTTAAATCATATGCCCATGCCTGGGCCAATCACTGTGCCAGAAGAGTGGAATACCATGATTGGCTAGAACTAGGTGAACTCCTGAGGTCAGAGAGAATGAGATTTTTCTTGGTATCTCTACCAGAACTACCTGGTTTAGGGTAGGTAGAGAGGACAAGTTACCAGGAGAAGCAGGAAAGGTAAGTTAAATGAACCAAACGAAAAGATATCCCCTATATCTTCTACTTTGATTTTCAGAAACATCAGCATTCTAGACCTTTAGAGTACTTTAAATGAAGCATTTATGTTACAAGGGGCTTGTACACAATCATTCAACTTCAAGATTATCTCCCCTATCAAACCTAGTTTCCCGTTGCACTTAGAATAAAGTCCAAAATCATCGTAAGGCCCTACTAGATCTGACCCCTGCCTACATCTACATCTCCAGCCTCCCTCCCCAGGCCCCTTCATTTATTCCACTCCAGTGACACTGACTTTTCGTTCCGTTTCTAGAAAAGGCCGAGTTCGTTCCCATCTCACAGCTTTTCAATTGTTGTTCTGTCACCAGACATGCCCCTCCCCATGGCTATCTCCTTTTCATAATTCATCTCCAACATAACCTCTCAGAAATACTCTACTTAACTGCTATATGTACAC
Source organism: Loxodonta africana (assembly GCF_030014295.1). Lineage (NCBI taxonomy): Eukaryota > Metazoa > Chordata > Mammalia > Proboscidea > Elephantidae > Loxodonta > Loxodonta africana. The sequence goes on along the minus strand of NC_087344.1, from coordinate 157,900,392 downwards.
TAGTTTTTCCCCAAACCCAAACAACTTCTGTCTCATCATTCCGTCTCATTTAACTCAAATCTATCACCTCCTCACATTTTTTTTTCATTGATTTGTTTCCTTGTTCGTTGACTGTCTCTCCCTACTAGAATGTAAGCTTAATTAGAGCCGGAATCCTGTCTCTCTTATTCACTGCTGTGTCCCCCTACCCTAGCACAGTGCCTTATACATATGGCATTTAATAAATACTTGTAGGATAAGTGAATAAATGGAGTTGCATGTATTATGCTATTCTAATCAGCAAAACCAATTTGGGGCAAGATGAGAGGTTCAGGTTTTATATTTTGTTAACTCAGTTTCCTTGATACAACCCCCCTGTCTTCTATCCTCACTTCAGCTTCATTTAAACTCCTCAGAAGTAAATGATCACTTTCTGGCCAAATTTATGATATCTGTTTGGTTCCCCTCATCTTGACCTCTCTGCTGCCTTTGGCACTATTTCCCAACAACTCGCTTGATTTTTCTTTCTAATTTCAAGTGCCATAACTCTGTGCTGTCCTCTTTCTATTCCTATCTCTTCTGCCCTTCCTCATCTCGCCTTTGCTGGCTCCACGTATTCCCATTTATCCTGGATATCCATGGAGTCTCAGTCTGTTTTAACTGGATATTTATCATCATGTCAATGTTTCTTAGCCCAAAAGAAACTTCTAGAAGCCCCCAAAATGTACAGAAATCAAATCTTAGTAAACCAGCCAATAGTAAGAAGCAGAATTCTTCAGTGTTATTGATATAAACCTAAAAAAACTTTCTAGTAACCTTAATATCGAAATCATTTATATATTAACTAGCATGGAATTAGGGGCATTATAAGGAAGTTATCAATCTATTCATAAAATCTCATGTCAAAGATACGACCTTAATGCAAAGGAAAAATCAGATATGAGGAAGAATATTTATGCATTAAGTTCTTCATCACAGTCTTATTTGTCACAGCAAGATGCTAGGGAGAACCAATGTTAAGAACAGCAGAAGAAATAAAGATGCCTTTAAAAAATCATGATTGTTCAAAATTTTTGATGTCATGAGAAAATAATCATGGTATCTTGTTGAGTGAAAAATGAAAAACAAAATATAGAGAGGAAAAAAGTGCAGATTTTGGGTGGTTTAGAGAATCATATTATTAGATTTTTTATACTATTAAAATGTTTTCTAAATTCTACAATCAGTAAATATTGTTTTAAGACGTCATTAATTTTAAAAAAGTCTTTTAAATTGTGAGTACCGTATGTACATTTCTTTTTATGTATGGTATATTTTAGAACCTAATTTTATAAAATATGACTTTTTAAGGATAGTTGTTTTTTTTTTCTTTTTGTATTTTTTTTAAGAGACCAAATATACATAAAGTTCTGAAGAACTATGCCCAAAACAGTGGTCAGGATGTGTATAAAAAGGGGTGAAATAACTGAATTGAACCTGGAGCTGCACCAAGGAGTTGCATATCAAGTGACCAGGGCTTAAGGAAAAAATGATGGTAAAATATGGAATCAACTCTTAAGTTTCTGTCGGTAAAGCTTGGCCTTGTTTAATTAATAAAGCAATCTGTCAGTAGTGATTTCCTGAGCTTTATAAGGAAGCCTCATGGTGAGAAAACAACTGAAATTGCTGATGATGGGATGGCGGTTTAACAGATAAGGTGAGTGGGTACATATAAGGTGGGATGCTGATTCATAAGTGGAAATGCATAATTTAATTATTAGAGACAATCAGTAAGCCTTTACATCCACTAATGGAATAAAAGACAAATGACATAGCACAATTCAGGGCCTACAAACTATGAGGATAACCCAAAACAATAAAAAGCATCAGCTAAGTTAATTGACCATTTCTATTTTTATTAATTGGAGAACTCCATGGCAGTCATTTCCATTTAAAAGGACTGTGTTTTCTGGGAGGTACTTATTAACCATTCCCGATACTTTCTTTAATAAAATATTTATTTTCATCCTGTTACCAGATTATTTTTACTGTTAAGGCTTTTAGCATTAAAAGCCCAAGCAGTATGTAATATGTATGTGCCGCAGTTTTCTCATCTGCAAAATAAGGGTGTTGGGGTACTGGTTTGAACACTTCATCCTATGGGACTGGTGCTTTTCACAAAATTTTTATTCCATTTTATAGATGCCGATGTTGACATAACACTGGGACTATCACACATATCTCTGGATTTCCAGTTTTTGTAAATTAGTACAGCCTTATTGATCAAATTGATTAGCTTTACACTAAAAAAAAAGAAAGTTTTTCTTTTAAGTAAATATTATGTTGTGCTTTTATAAAATAAATTTGCACTGATGATCTAAAATTGTTTTACATTTTGAATAGAGTTGTACATAAGATTTTGTTAGGGAAGAAATGGTTTTACTGCTTAAACAAAACAGTTTGAAAACAATTGAGCTAGAGGAGTAAGTAAAATTTTGCTGAAGATAATTCAAAATGGTTGCAGCAGTACATTGGCAGGGGACTGCCAGAAATTCAGGCTGGACTGATGTTGGATAGATCCTGGCTTAAAGCAGAGAATACCAGAAAGATCTTTACCTGTGTTTTATTGACTATGCAAAGGCATTCAACTGTGTGGATCATAACAAGTTATGGACAGCATTGTGAAAAGCAGGAATTCCAGAACACTTAATTGTTCGGGAATTCCTGTTCTTTGAGATTGTGCTCATGTTCTTAACTGTGCTTATGAGGAATCTGTATGTTAATCAAGAGGCAGTTGTTCTAACAGAACAAAGGATACTGTGATTTAAAATCAGGAAGTGTGTGTCAGGGTTATATTCTTTCACCATACTTACTCAATCTGTATGCTGAGCAATCAATCCGAGAAGCTGGACTATAGGAAGAACAGAGCATCAGCATTGGAGGAAGGCTCATCAGCAACTTGCAACATACAGATGATACAACCTTGCTTGCTGAAAGCGAAGAGGACTTGAAGCACTTACTAATGAAGATCAAAGACCACAGCCTTCAATATGGATTGCACCTCAACACAAAGAAAACAAAAATTCTCACAACTGGACCAATAAGCAACATCATAATAAATGGAGAAAAGACTGAAGTTGTCAAAGATCTCATTTGTCTTGCATCCACAATCAACACCCATGGAAGGAGCATTCAGAAATCAAATGACGCATTGCGTTGGGAAAGTCTGCTGCAAAAGATCTCTTTAAAGTGTCGAAAAGCAAAGATGTCACTATAAGGACTACGGTGTGCCTGACCCAAGCCATGATGTTTTCAATTGCCTCATATGCATGTGAAAGCTGGGCAATGAATATGGAAGATCAAAGGAGAATTGATGCCTTTGAATTATGGTATTGGTGGAAAATATTGAATATACTACGGACTGCCAGATGAACGAAAAGTTCTGTTTCAGAAGAAGTACAGCCAGAATACTCCTTGGAAGCAAGGATGGCAAGACTTCATCTCACATACTTTGAACATGCTATCTGGAGGGACAAGTCCCTGGAGAAGGACATCATGCTTGGTAAAGCAGAGGGTCAGCAAAAGAGAAGAAGGCCCTCAGCAAGATGTATTGACACAGTGGCTACAATCAATGATGGGCTCAAGCATGGCAACGAATGTGAGGATGGTACAGGACAGGGCGGAGTTTCATTCTGTTATACATAGGGTCACTATGAGTTGGAATTGAGTCGACTGCACCTAACAACAACAGCAAAGGAGTTTCCAGGTTATGCTTAGCACTAAACTCCAAGACTGTAAACAAGCATCTAGTTCCAAGAAGAAACCCTGGTGGAGTAGTGGTTAAGTGCTATGGCTGCTAACAAAGAGGTTGGCAGTTCGAATCCGCCAGGCGCTCTTTAGAAGCTCTATCAGGCAGCTCTACTCTGTCCTGTAGGGTAGCTATGAGTCAGAATCGACTAGATGGCAGTGGGTTTAGTTCCAAGAAGTATTTGAGCCAGGCATTGCCCTAATCTAGCTCATCACTTTGAAATAACATCCTTGAAGGACCAGGACCCATTCCCCCACATTGCTTTTCACTTTTGAAAAAACATTCAAGGAGGCAGAGCAAAGATGGTGGAATAGACGCTTCCGTTGAGGCCTCTTTAAAACAAAGACCTGAAAAAACAAGTGAAACGAGTATATTTGTGACAAGCTGGGAGCCCTGAGCATCAAAGGCAAGCATCAAAGGAACTGACGGGCAGGGGAAGGAAGAGACCGTTCAGAAGTGGAGAGGAGTTGCCAGACCGGAATCACGGGGAGCCCTCAGGCACCCTGGTGAGCACCTGGAGCCGTCCTCCCAGCCTTGGGGAAGGAAAAAATTTGCAACTTGGGGGGAAAAAGATAATTTGCTAGCTCCATTAACTGGGGGAGCTCAGGACAGAACCGGCTCCTGTCCAGGCATAAACCGTCTGTGAACCTTGAGCACCTTTCCCTTCTGCATGAATCTGTGTGGGCCTATTTTGGGAGAATAGGCCCTTGCTGGTGAACTCCAACCATTTCAGCGGTGCGGTGGAGAAGTGGGTGTTTGATGTTTCACATTGCTTTGCCTATCAAACAAGGTCCTCACCTATCCACAACAGGGACCTAAGGACTGGTGGCTCCACTTGGGTCACCCAGCCACCTGTGACAGGGGCCCAGGGATAACTGGTACCTCCCAGTTCTTACAACAAAATCTTTGGGTGCCCATGGTCCCTCTGCAGAGCCCACCCACCAGCATGCTCTAGGGAACAGAGACACGTTTTCCTCAGAGACACTTGGGGGTCGGTTTTCAGCCCCCTGCCTAATTCAGAGCGTGACCCCCTGCTGCAATCAGATACAGTTACATACGCCAATCACCCCTGCCGCTCTAAGACTGTAGGACAGAGCTCGTACCACACTCTTGATATCAACTACCTGGAAACCTGAGCTGAATTCATACAAGAAAACTGAATGGACTCCTAGACTGATATACCTGATAACAGCTCTAGCCAGCTGCGGACAGGACACCAGAGCTCCAAAGGCAAAAATAATCAAGCTAGCTCACTCAAGCTACCCATAGGGGTATACCAAAACAAAACAAAGCAAGCAGCTATGACACAGTAAGCAAGCATAAACTAATACGATAACTTATAGATGGCTCGGAGACAACAGTTAACATCAAGTCCCATAAAGAAACAGGCCATGATCACCACAACAGGCTCTTAAAACAAAGAATCCAGGGATCTTCTAGATGAAAGTGCATTCCTGGAATTACCAGATGCAGAATACAAAAGTTTAATATACAGAACCCTTCAAGACATCAGGAAGGAAATGAGGCAATACACAGAACAAGCCAAGGAACACACAGATGAAACAACTGAAGAACTCAGAAAGATTATTCAGGAACATAATGGAAAGTTTAATAAGCTGGAAAAATCCATAGACAGACAACAATCAGAAATTCAGAAGATTAACAATAAAATTACAGAAGTAGACAATTCAATAGAAAGTCAGAGGAGCAGAATTGAGCAAGTAGAAGCTAGAATTTCTGAACTCGAAGATAAATCACTTGGCACTAAAATATTTGAAGAAAAATCGAATAAAAGAATTTAAAAACATGAAGAAACCTTAAGAATCATGTGGGGCTGTATCAAGAGAAATAACCTACGAGTAATTGGAGTACCAGAACAGGGAGGGATAACAGAAAATACAGAGAAAATTGTTGAGGATTTGTTGGCAGAAAACTTCCCTGATATTGTGAAAGATGAGAAGATATCTATCCAAGATGCTCATTGAACTCCACATAAGGTAGATCTTAAAAGAAAGTCACCAAGACATATTATAATCAAGCTTCCCAAAACCAAAGATAAGGAGACAATTATAGGAGCAGCGAGGGATAAAAGAAAAGTCACCTTCAAGGGAGAGCCAATAAGGATAAGCTCAGACTACTCAGCAGAAACCATGCAGGCAAGAAGGCAATGGGAGGACATGTTTAAAAAATTGAAGGAAAAAAAATTGCCTGCCAAGAATCATATATCCAGCAAAACTGTCTCTTAAATATGAAGGTGAAATTAAGACATTTCCAGATAAACACAAGTTAACGGAATTCATAAAAACCAAACCAAAACTACAAGAAATACTAAAGGGAGTTCTTTGGTTAGAAAATCAATAATATCAGGTATCGACCCAAGACTAGAACACTGGGCAGAGCAACCAGAAGTCAACCCAGACAGGGAAATCCAAAAAAAAAAAAAAGCCCAACACAGGGTAACGGCGATGTTATTATATAAAAGAAGACAACACTAAAATAATAAAGAGGGACTAAGAAATGTAATCATACACCTTCCATATGGAGAGGAAGATATGGCGATACAAAGAAATAAAAGTTAGTTATAAATTTAGAAAAATAAGGGTAAATAATAAGGTAACCACAAAGGAGACAAACTATCCTACTCATCAAAACAAAATACAAGGGAAAAATACAGACTCAGCAGAAACAAAATCAACAACAACAAATATGAGGAAAGGACAATATATAAAGAAAATCTACTCAGCACACAAAATCAACTGGGAAAAATAAGCTGTCAACACACAAAAAAAGACATCAAAATGATAGCACTAAATTCATACCTATCCATAATTACTCTGAATGTAAATGGACTAAATGCACCAATAAAGAGACAGAGAGTGGCAGAATGGATTAAAAAACAAGATCTGTCTATATGTTGCCTACAAGAGACACACCTTAGACTTAGAGACACAAACAAACTAAAACTCAAAGGATGGAAAAAAATATATCAAGCAAACAACAAGCAAAAAAGAGCAGGAGTGGCAATATTAATTTCTGACAAAATAGACTTTAAAGTTAAATCCATCAGAAAGGATAAGGAAGGACACTATATAATGATTAAAGGGACAATACACCAAGAAGATATAACCATATTAAATATTTATGCACCCAATGACAGGGCTGCAAGATACATAAAACAAACTCTACCGGCATTGAAAAGTGAGATAGACAGCTCCACAGTAATAGTAGGAGACTTCAACACACTACTTCCGGTGAAGGACAGGACATCCAGAAACAAGCTCAATAAAGACATGAGATCTAAATGCCACAATCAACCAACTTGACCTAGTAGACATATACAGAAGACTCCACCCAAGAGCAACCAACTATACTTTTCTAGTGCACATGGAACATTCTCTAGAATAGACCACATATTAGGTCATAAAGCAAGCCTTAGCAGTATCCAAAACATTGAAATATTACAAAGCATCTTCTCTGACCATAAGGCCATAAAAGTGGAAATCAGTAACAGGAAAAGCAGGGAAAAGAAATCAAACACTTGGAAACTGAACAATACCCTGCTGAAAAAAGACTGGATTATAGAAGGCATTAAGGATGGAATAAAGAAATTCAGAGAATCCAATGAGAATGAAAACACTTCCTATCAGAACCTTTGGAATACAGCTAAAGCAGTGCTCAGAGGTCAATTTATATCAATAGATGCACAAGTCCAAAAAGAAGAAAGGGCCAAAATTAAAGAATTATCCCTACAACTTGAACAAATAGAACGAGAGCAACAGAAGAAACCCACAGGCACCAGAAGAAAACAAATAATAAAAATTAGAGCTGATCTAAATGAACTAGAAAACAGAAAAACAATTGAAAGAATTAACAAGACCAAAAGCTGATTTTTTGAAAAAAATCAACAAAATTGATAAACCACTGGCCAAACTGACAGAAGAAAAACAGGAGAGGAAGTAAATAACCCGAATAAGAAATGAGATGGGCGATATCACAACAGACCCAAGTAAAATTAAAAGAATCATATCAGATTACTATGAAAAACTATACTCAAACAAATTTGAAAACCTAGAAGAAATGGATGAATTCCTAGAAACACACTACGTACCTAAACTAACACAAACAGAGGTAGAACAACTAAATAGACCCATTACAAAAGAAGAGATTGAAAAGGTAATCAAAAAACTCCCAACAACAAAAAAAAAAGCCCTGGTCTGGACGGCTTCACTCCAGAGTTCTACCAAACTTTCAGAGAAGAGTTAACACCACTACTACTAAAGGTATTTCAGAGCATAGAAGAGGATGGAATACTACCAAATTAATTCTATGAAGCCACCATATCCTGGATACCAAAACCAGGTAAAGACACCACAAGAAAAGAAAATTATAGACCTATATCCCTTATGAATGTAGATGCAAAAATCCTCAACAAAATTCTAGTCAATAGAATTCAACAACATATCAAAAAAATAATTCACCATAACCAAGTGGGATTCATACCAGGTATGCAGGGATGGTTCAACATTAGAAAAACGATTAATGTAATCCACCACATAAATAAAAGACAAGAATCACATGATTTTATCAATTGATGCAGAAAAGGCATTTGACAAAGTTCAACACTCATTCATGATAAAAATCCTCAGCAAAATAGGAATAGAAGGAAAATTTCTCAACATAATAAAGAGCATTTGTACAAAGGCAATAGCCAATATCACCCTAAATGGAGAGAGCCTGAAAACATTCCCACTGAGATCAGGAACCAGACAAGGATGTCCTTTATCACCACTCTTATTCAACATTGTGCTGGAAGTCCTAGCCAGAGCAATTAGGCTAGATAAAGGAATAAAGGGCATCCACATTGACAAGGAAGATGTAAAAGTATCTCTATTTGCAGATGACATGATCTTATACACAGAAAACCCTAAGGAATCCTCCAGAGAACTACTGAAACTAATAGAAGAGTTCAGCAGAGTATCGGGATACAAGATAAACATACAAAAATCAGTTGGATTCCTCTACACCAACAAAAAGAACATTGAAGAGGAAATCACTAAATCAATGTCATTTACAGTATCCCCTAAGAAGATAAAATACTTAGGAATAAATCTTACCAGAGATGTAAAAGACTTATACAAAGAAAACTACAGTACACTTCTGCAAGAAACCAAAAGAGACTTACATAAGTGGAAGAACATACCTTGCTCACGGATAGGAAGAATTAACATTATAAAAATGTCTATTCTACCAAAAGCGATCTATGCGTTTAATACAATTCTGACCCAAATCCCAAGGACATTCTTTAATGAGATGGAGAAACAAATCACCAATTTCATATGGAAGGGAAAGAGGCCCCAGATAAATAAGGCATTTCTGAAAAAGAACAAAGTAGGAGGCATTACTCTACCAGATTTTAGAACCTATTATAGCGCCACAGTAGTCAAAACAGCCTGGTACTGGTACAACAACAGATACATGGACTAATGGAACAGAATTGAGAATCCAGACATAAATCCATCCACATATGAGCAGCTGATATTTGACAAAGGCCCCAAAACAGTTAAATGGGGAAAAGACAGTCTTTTTAACAAATGGTGCTGGCATAACTGGATATTCATCTGCAAAAAAATGAAACAAGACCCATACCTCACTTCATGCACAAAAACTAACTCAAAATGGATCAAAGTCCTAAATATAAAATCTAAAACGATAAAGATCAAGGAAGAAAAACTAGGGACAACGTTAGGAGCCCTAATACATGGCATAAACAGTATAGAAAACATTATAAAGAACGTAGAAGAAAAACTAGATAACTGGGAGCTCCTAAAAATCAAACACCTATGCTCATCCAAAGACTTCACAAAAAGAGTAAAAAGACTACCTACAGACTGGGAAAAAGTTTTTAGCTATGACATTTCTGATCAGCGCTTGATTTCTAAAATCTACATAATACTGCAAAAGCTGAACTGCAAAAAGACAAATAACCCAATTAAAAAATGGGCAAAAGATATGAATAGACACTTCACCAAAGAAGACATTCAGGTAGCTAACAGATAGAAGAGGAAATGTTCACGATCATTAGCCATTAGAGAAATGCAGATCAAAACTACAATGAGATTTCATCTCACTCCAACAAGGCTGGCATTAATCCAAAAAACACAAAATAATAAATGTTGGAGAGGCTGTGGAGAGATTGGTACACTTCTACACTGCTGATGGGAATGTCAAATGGTACAACCACTTTGGAAATAGATTGGGCGCTTCCTTAAAAAGCCAGTAATAGAACTACCATACGGTCCAGCAATCCCACTCCTTGGAATATATCCTAGAGAAATAAGAGCCTTTACATGAACAGATATATGCACACCCATGTTTACTGCAGCACTGTTTACAATAGTAAAAAGATGGAAGCAACCAAGGAGCCCATCAACGGATGAATGGATAAATAAATTATGGTATATTCACACAATGGAATACTACACATCGATAAAGAACAGTGAGGAATCCGAGAAACATTTCATAACATGGAGGAACCTGGAAGGCATTATGCTGAGTGAAATTAGTCAGTTGCAAAAGAACAAATATTGTTTTAGACCACTATCATAAGAACTTGAGAAATAGTTTAAACTGAGAAGAAAACATTCTTTTGTGGTTACGAGAGGGGGCAGGGAGGGAGGGTGAGAGAGGGGTATTCACTAATTAGTAGATAAGAACTACTTTAGGCGAAGGGAAGGACAGCACACAGTACAGGGCAGGTCAGCACAATTGGACTAAACCAAAAGCAAAGAAGTTTCCTGAATAAACTGAATGCTTTGAAGGCCAGCATAGCAGGGGCAGGGATCTGGGGACCATAGTTTCAGGGGACATCTAAGTCAGTTGGCATAATAAAATCTATTAAGAAAGCATTCTGCATCCCACTTTGAAGAGTGGTGTCTGGGGTCTTAAACGCTAGCAAGCAGCCATCTAAGATGCATCAGTTGGTCTCAACCCACCTGGATCAAAGGAGAATGAAGAACACCAAGGACACAAGGCAATTACGAGTCCAAGAGACAGAAAGGGCCACATGAACCAGCGACGACATCATCCTGAGACCAGAAGAACTAGATGGTGCCTGGCTACAACCGATGACTGCCCTGACAGGGAACACAACAGAGAACCCCTGAGGGAGCAGGAGAGCAGTGGGATGCAGACCCCAAATTCTCTTAAAAAGACCAGACTTAATGGTCTGACTGAGACTAGAAGGACCCCGGCGGTCATGGCCCCCAGACCTTCTGTTGGCCGAAGGGCAGGAACCATTCCCGAAGCCAACTCTTCAGACATGGATTGGACTGGACAATGGGTTGGAGAGGGATGCTGGTGAGGAGTGAGCTTCTTGGATCAGGTGGACACTTGAGACTATGTTGGCATCTCCTGCCTGGAGGGGAGATGACAGGGTGGAGGGGATTAGAAGCTGGTGAAATGGACATGAAAAGAGAGAGTGGGCTGTCTCATTAGGGGGAGAGTAATTGGGAGTGTGTACCAAGGTGTATATGGGTTTTTCTGTGAGAGACTGACTTGATTTGTAAACTTTCACTTAAAGCACAATAAAAATTATTGTAAAAAAAAATTCAAAGGATCTAATGGCCTTTTCGTATTTTTAACCCTGTCAAACAAGGGAAGAACTTCATGTTGTGTGCTTAAATGAAAAAAGGCTACAGAGAAATATGAATATTTTCATCGCGTTTATAAAAATACATAGTTGAATCTCGACAGATAAATTTTAGATAGATGTAGGTGATATTACTTTTATAGATCTTACCATTCTCCAGGCACTATTCAAAGCACTTTGTGTGTATTAACTCATATTTGGCCCTGAATCACTCTATGGTGTAGATAATATTATTATTACACCTTCATTTTACAGATGAGGAAACTGAGGCACAGCAATGAATTCTATAGCTTACCTGAGGTGATATAAATACATAGAAAAAAATTTCTGGAAGTATTTTTTCCAAAAGTTGTAGGACAATAGATGATGGTTGTTCTTTTGCTGATGTGGAATTTCTAAAGAGAACTTGTATTACTTATGTAGTAAGGAAGAGAAAACTGTCAGAATCCCTGTGCTCATTTTCCCTGGAGATGCTCTCGGTTGGAGTCTGAGTGGTAGAAGGCTCAGGATCTTAGGCTTTCCTCTTTTTGGAAGTGGGTCAATGATCCATTAGGACTTAGGTCCATTCAGATGGTTCTCTGCTGTATGTAATATGTGGTGGTAACAGTTTTTATGTGGTTGGCAGGAAGACGTGGTTATGATAAAATACCCTTGGAAAGAGCCTTTACCCTTACAAACTGCTTTCCTGTTACTAAGGGTGAGTCTGCAACTTACCCTATCAGGTTAGTAGCACTCTGTCAGTGCTAAGCCCCAGATAAGCCAGGCTTGCAGAAAATTATGTGGTCATCCATTTGGCTCCATGAGAATCAGGAACCTGGCGCCAGCTCCTGCCACTGTTCTATTCAACTGCTTATATTTTGATTTGTGCTACTTATCTGCTTTAAGCCTCTGTGTTTAATTTCCCCCAATGAGATTATAAACTCCTAGAACTAAGTAATGCTCTGGAAAATACTTCTTTATTTTTCCCAGAATGCATTAAGTACAGAAAGTGTTTAATAAATGGTAGCTGAGTCGAACTGAATAAAAAAATACATGTAATGATAGATTTCAGCAATTTGGAGTATTCATTTTTCTGTTTAAAACCAATGTGCAGCACATTGATAATTAAAACCATCACTTCAAGGCAATGTCTCATTTAAAAAAGATCACTCAGCGTGTTAAAAACAAAAAACCTACTCAGACTGCCTGAGCTATGCCAAGTCACAATGCAGTGACAGAGCTACTAAGGTAGACTGAAACTGTAATGTGGACCCCACTGATGTACACTCAATAAACAAAGAATAGAATGGTCTTTCCTTTCCCTTTTTGCTCCCTGAACAATTCAACCCTAAAGCCATTAGATGGAGCAGAGCAAGGCAGGTGTCCATTCAGATGGGGGCTGGGGGGGGTGGGGGGGAGCTGTCAGAGCCCAAGCAGGATGAGGAGGACATCTATTGAGGAAAGGGGGCAACAGTGGTGGTGGGAAATTGGCTACATACAAAGGAATTGATCAAATAAATAAATACATAGAAAATAATGACAACCAGCTTTCTCACCATTGTAGAAAAGAATTAGAAGTATGGAAAGGGAAAAAACAACACTGTAATGTTGAATTGTTATTAGAGGTATCAGTGTGAGCTCATGGATTTCAATAACTGTATAGAGATACAGAAACAAATTTAGATACAAATATGTTTATGTGTATCTATGCCTACACACACCAATTTCACATACTCACACACACACGCACACGCACACAGACACTAATTCCTTACCCAAATATCTCTTTGACTTCTCTGTATTTTCAATTTCACATTTACTTCTGGGATTTGTTTTGGTTGTGCAACGTGAAATGGGGTGCCACTTTTTTTTTTTTTTTGACTGAATAGCCAGCCAATTTTCCCAACACCACTTATTGAATAATTCATCTCTTCTCATTGATTTGAGATACTTCCATTACCGTATATTATGTTGACTGTAAACATCTTAGAAAAGCAGGCTTGATAGTCTCATTAATGGTGGAGCAATGCTGACACATTTCCATTTCTTCTGCTCTGACATTTTCTTGGGTGTTGTCATGGATTGAATTGTATCCCCCAAAAGTATGTGTTAACTTAGTTAAGTCACGATTCGCAGTATTGTGTGGTTATCCTCCATTTTGTGATTGTAATTTTATGTTGAGAGGATTAGGGTGGGATATAACACCCTTGCTAAGGTCACATCCCTGATTCAATGTAAAGGGAGTTTCCCTGGGTGTGGCCTGCACCACCTTTTTATCTCTCTAGAGATAAATGGAAAGGGAAGCTAGCAGAGAGGGGGACCTCATACAACCAAGAAAGCAGTGCTGGGAGCAGAGCTCGTCCTTTGGACCTGAGGTTCCTGCGCTGAGATGCTCCCAGACCAAAGGAAGATTGATGACAAGGACCTTCCTCCAGAGCCAACAGAGAGAGAATGGTCTTCCTCTGGAGCTGGTGCCCTGGATTTGGGCTTCTAGTCTACTGGACTGTGAGAGAATAAGCTTCTCTTTGTTAAAACCATCCATGTGTGGTATTTCTGTTACAGCAACACTAGATGACTAAGACAGGTGTCGATGACTTATTTCTGAGTGTCCAAAAAACATCCTTAAGCTCAACACTTCCCAAACTAAACTGATTCGTCTTGTCCTCATGTATTTCTGACCTCAAGAAATAACATCACCATCAACCTAATTGCCCAACAGACTCTCAGCTATCTGACCCTGCACTCCTATCACACTATTAAATCTCTTCTTCCATTCCTTTTTCTCTACAACTCCTTAGACAGTCATGATTTTTTTCCCTGAGCTACCTCAACAGCTTTTAAACTCTTACTCCTTCTAATCCACCCTTCACACTGATTCCTGAATAATAAATAAAATAATTCACTAGTGATACGTAATAATATTGGCCTGTCTCTATTACTCTGCAACTCAAAAACCTTTAAGTTTATGCATTGTCCACAGAAGTCTTAAACACCGTAGCAGAATTTTCAATGCCGTTGTGATCGACCTTTCAGCTATAAGCTCCAGTCCTGAAACAGGCCAGATACTTCCCCAATTTTGTACTTTTTCACCCAGCCTGGAAAGCTGTTCCTTTCCCCTTTTCTGTAATAAAATTTATTCTCTTTTTAAAGTCCAGCTTAAACATACCCCTGTTACATAAAGTGTTCCCCTAACCCTCCATTAGGAATTTATTATTCTCATTTGGCTTGCGCTTGTATTATACTACATGCTTCATTATGCCTCGATGTAAGTGGTACATATCTTGGTTTTCAGATCTGGAGTTTAATCCCTGAAAGCAGGGGCCTCATGTTTGTTATCTCTGATCTCTGCGTGTAACAGTTTTAGCCCGTTGCTTTGACTGCCCCCTTGCTAAGTGCTTTTATTCATTCAATCATTTGACGCTGATTGGTAAGTGGCAACTGTGTGCTGGGCGCTATTCTAGTACTGGGAATATTGTAATTAACAAGACATAGGTCTTGTCCTCATGAAGCTTATATTTCAGTGAGGGTTCTTATTTAATCTTGTCAAGAGCACTATGATATAAAAAAAAAACTAAAATTTTTATAGGTGCTGTCATTCTCTCCTTAACTTATTCCTCAAGAATGACTACACATTTAGTAAGTGGAAGAACCGGATTCAAACTCATATCTACCTGATACCAGTTGTCCTAGCACCACACCTTGCTGAAATATTTGTGGAACTGAAAAGAAGTTTGGTAGCTCAGGGAGATTAAATAGGGTACCTCTTTAGATGCTGATCAGAGAGGAAAACGATTATGTTTTGCTGCTGAAAGAGCCATGACATGCTTTGCTAACAATTGCTATATGCTCAGGAAGTATGTACAGAAATTGAGGTTTACATATGAGTTGGATCTTTAGTTCTAACTGAGGGTCCATATTGCTTTGTTACAAAAAATTAAAAAGACAGAGAAACTCACATTGATTGAGGTAGAAGCTTCTACATACTTTACTTTTTAAAATCATCCTAACAACACTGTGAGGTAGACACTTTTGTCTCCATTTTTATGGATGGAGAAACAGACCCAGGAGGGTTAAATAAACTGTCTACAATCACATAGCTATTTCTGGCATTATGTTTTAAATAGAACTTTTACAAACGCACATGTAGAACTTGTATAAATTGAATCATATTTAAAATGTGCCTGGAGGAGGCTACTATTTAAAGGACTCCTATTAAAAGTAGATTATTCAATAACGATAATGGAATTTACTGACTTGCAACTTGGGAGGAAAAAGACAAGTAAAATTGGATCCTTATCACACTTCTTACACCGAAATAAGTTTCAGATGGATCAAAGATTTGTATGTAAAAGATGAAATCTCAAGGGGAGAAATGTAGAACAGAATTTCAAACTCTCATGAACTCTAGAATTTCTGGAGCCATGGAGGTTGGGTGAAACCCTAAAACTTTGCCCTGAGATAATTTTTAAACCTTAAACCAAAAATACCCCTGAAGTTATCTTCAAGCTGAACAAAGCTGAACAATAGTTTAGCTGAACTAGTAAAAAAGGTCTGACTTGAGCATTATGCTTTTTAAAGAACTATCTATATGAGATCCATGTGAAAACAGCAACTCAAAAGATTAGATAGGAGCCTTAGAGGGTAGTGAGTTTATGTTAATGAGGGAGGAACAATTCAGAAAAGGAGGGTGAGAATGGTTGTACAACTCAAAGAATGTAATCAGTGTCACTAAATGGCACATGTAGAAACTGTTGAATTGGTATATGTTTTGCTGTGTATATTGTCAACAACAACAAAATTTTTTTTTAAAGCAAGTAAGCAAAACAAAGCATGAAATCATAGACATCCTAGAAGAACACATGTATACATGTTTTTATAATCTTAGAATGGGCAAAATCTTTTTAAACATAACAAAATTTAGCAGTTATAAAGGTAAAGATTGATAAATTCAATTATATAAAAATTATAAAATTTTGTATATCAAACTGTAGCCCTCTAAAAAAAAGGCAAAAATCAAACAAACAAAACCCCTGGAAAATTTTTCTTTGATTCTAAACCTTAGGTTAGATAGATGGTTGCCTTCAAGTTGACTTCGATTCATGGTGATCTTATGTACAATAGAATGAAACGCTGCAGGGTCCTGTGTCATCATGATTGCTGGCATATTTCAATCCATCACTACAGCTATCATGCCAGTCCATCTCACTTAGGCTCTCCCACACCCTTGTTGGCCTCCTACTTCACCAAACATGATGTCCTCCTCTAGCGATTGATCTCCACTGATGATGTGCCCCAAACAAGCAGGTCAGACAATGTTCTGTCATGATCCATAAGGTTTTCATTGGCAAATTTTTGGAAGTAGATCTCTAGGCCTTTCTTCCTAGTCCGTCTTAGTCTTTGGACAAGTCACCAGGAGGAACCAGTTGCTGAAGGACATCGTATTTCAAATACCAGAAAGGGTCATGAATGTCCACCATGGATGACTTGCTGGTATTTGAAATACTGATGGCATTGCTCGCAGCATCATGTTATTGCAGTTGTTAGGTACCATCGAGTTGGCTCTGACGCATAGTGACCTTACATATAACAGAACAAAATGCTGCCCAGTCCTGCATCATCTTCACAATCGTTGCTACGTTGGAACCCATTATTGTAGTCACTGTGTCAATCTATCTCATTGAAGGTCTCCCTTTTTTTTTCACTGACCCTCTACTTTACCAAGCATGATGTTCTTCTCAAGAGACTGGTTTCTCTTGATGATTTGTCCAAAGTAAGTGAGAAGAAGTCTTACCATCCTCGTTTCTAAGGAGCATCCTGGCTGTACTTCTCCAAGACAGATTTGTTAATTTCTCTGGCAGTCTATGGTACATTCATATTCAAAGGTATCAATTCTTTGGTTTCCCTTTTTCACTGTCCAGCTTTCACATGCATATGAGGTGACTAAAAAAACACATGGGTGGGGTTAGGTGCACCTTAGTCATCAGAGTGATTTTTTGCTTTTTAATACTTTAAAGAGGTCTTTTGCAGCAGATTTGTCCAATGCAATATGTCATTTGATTTCCTGACTGCTGCTTCAATGGGCATTGATTGTGGATTCATGAAGAAACACATCCTTGACAACTTCAATTTCTTTTCCATTTATCATGATATTGTTTATTGGTCCAATTGTAAGTATTTTCATTATCTTTATGTTCAAGTGTAATTCATCCTGAAGGCTGCAGTCTTTTACCTTCGTCGGTAAGTACTTCTTGTTGTCTTCACTTTTGATGAGTATAATTCTGTCATCTACATATCGCAGGCTGTTAAAGAGTCTCCCTCCAACCCTGATGCCCTGTCATTCTTCATATAGTCCAGATTCTCGGATTATTTTCTTAGCATACAGATTGAATAAGTATAGTGAAAGAATACAACCCTGGTGCACACTTTTTCTGATTTTAAACCATGCAGTACCGCCTATGTACAGGTTCTGCATGTTCTGGAATTACCATTCTTCACAATGTTATCCATAATTTGTTATGATTCACACAGTCGAACGCCTTTGCATAGTCAATAAAACACAGGAAAACATCTTTCTGCTATTCTCTGCTTTTGGCCAAGATCCATCTGACATCAGCAGTGATATTCCCCATCCCACATCCTCTTCTGAATCTGACTTGAACTTCTGGCAGTTCCCTCTTGATATACAGCTGCAGCCATTTTTGAATTATCTTCAGTAAAATTCTCCTAGCCTGTGATATTAATGATATTGTTTGATAATTTTCACATTACGTTTGATCACTTTTCTTTGGAATGGGCATAAAGTTGGTTGGCCAGGAAGCTGTCTTCCACATTTCATGGTGACTTAGTTTGTTTTAGTTTTCTAGTGCTGCTATAACAGAAATACCACAAATGGATGGCTTTAACAAAGAGAAATTTGTTTTCTCACAGTCTAGTAGGCTAGAATTCCAAATTCAGGGCATCAGGAGAAGGCTTTTCTCTCTGTTGACTCTGGAGGAAGATCCTTGTCATCAATCTTCCCCTGGACTAGGAGTTTCTCTCCGCAGGGACCCTGGGTCCAAAAGACGCACTATGCTCCCAGTGCTCTTTGTTGGTGGGACCTCTCTCTGCTTCCTTCTTTCTTTTATCTCTTATAAAATAAAAGATGATGCAGGCCACACCCTAGGGAAACTTCCTTTACATTGAATTAAGGATGTGACCTGAGTAAGGGTGTTACATCCCACCCTAATCTTCTTTAACATAACCTAATCTTGCCCCATTAGCCACAGGCAGAGATTAGGATTTACAAACAAAGGAAAATTACATCAATCACAAAATAGAGAACAACCACACAATACTGGGAATCATGGCTTAAGGAAGTTGACACATGTTTTGGGGAGGTACAGTTCAATCCATGACACTTGGTGTAGACGAATAAGTGCTTTCAGCATTGCATCTGCTTGTTGAAGTATCTCAATTGGTATCTCATCATTACCTGAAGCCATGTTTCTTGCCAATGCCTTCAGCGATGGCTTGCACTTCTTCCTTCAGTACCAGTGGTTCTTGATTGTATGCTACCTCCTGAAATGGTTGAGCATCAGAGCATCAACAAATTCCTTTTGGTACAGTGAATCTCTGTATTCCTTTCATCTTCTTTTGATGCTTTCTGCGTCATTCAATTTTTGCCCATAGAATCCTTCAATATTGCAAATTGAAGCTTAAATTTTCTCTTCAGTTCTTTCAGCTTGAGAAATGCTAATTTAGTTTTATAAAGTACTATACTATAATGAAAGTATAATGAAATATGCAAAGACCTGGAGTTAGAAAACCAAAAAGGGAAGAACACAATTCAGCATCATAGCAACATGCAAGCCACCACAGCATGACAAACTAACATACAGGTGGTAGAAACATTAGGTAGACCTCATCAAAGAATTGATTTAGGGCTTGGGGCCAAAACCTTGCTAGCCATACAGGATTGCATGGCCTGGCCATGTCTTCTGTGCATAGATCTTGGTTGACAATGGTAGACAACCAATCAAAAAACAGGGTTATGAGGTCAGTATTCAATATTCTGGACTATAGACCTTTTCCCCCCCACAAATAATGCGCCCAGATAAATAATACACCCACACATGTAATGCACCGAAAGGATAAAATTAAGTAAAACAGATCTGGCATAATGTGTGCATTATTTCCATAAAAATATGGTATATCTTCTCCCAGTCTCAATAAAACTAACTCACACATTAGTACATTGGACCCTTAATGTAGAGAGATAGGTGTTGTACTGCCTGGCTTCAAAAATGGGAAGAACGGAAGTAAATATGAAACACTTGGCCTGCTTGACAGTCAGTGTTGATTAGGTGGATCTGAGTGACCAGATACCTAAAGCTCCCTGCCACTCCTCCTAGAAGCTGAGTTACAGGGAAGAAAAGCAAGAGTGAAACAGCAGGTGAGATCTATTTGATTCCTGAGCAATGGTAATGGGTTTTTTTTAGAACTGCATTTTTCTGGGCAAGATATTACTTTGCCATTTGTAAAAGACACTTGAACGGAAGCCGTGACTGATTTTATGCAACTTCAAATTAGCAAAATTTGGAACATATCAATTCAGAAAACATTGGAGACTACGTTAGAGATCTATAGGGGAATTGCTGTGTATTTGTGTTACATTTCTATTTGCAAGGCGTATATCCTCAATTAAGCTATTTCTTAGGCATGACAACCGTGAGCTGATTGGGGAACAGCAATAGAGATATTGTTCTGTTTTGTATAGCTGAGCTTTTATTCTCCATGGTCACTTAAGTTTTTTTCTAATGAGAGTTTTTGAAAAATGATAAAGCTTTATAATAGGAAGATACATATTTAGGAAGGCCATGGACCCATCCCAGTCTAGCCACCTTTGTTTTGTGAAGGAATCTCAGTGTTTGTAGTGTGTAGAGAGAGACAGAGAGACAGAGACAGAGAGAGATGAAAGAACAGTGTGATCAAAGAGCTCTAACACTTTGGGGATCAGGCAGTTATGTTGTGGGATAGTCTTAACTGAGCATGACACTGGGAAGATGGCCAAGAGAATCTTCTTCCCACTTCAAAAAGATTTCTAAGCTATCACAGAACCATGAGAATGGAGACAATGAGGGAACAATGAGAACGAGGTGGATCTTCATGCTTTGAACCCCGAATTAAAGGGCAACAAAGAGAAATTCCCAAGCATGTATTATCAAGGTGGGCAGTTTCAGAGTTCAGCTTCAAAGGGTACACCTGAGTGCCAGCTTCATTAATAAGCCAGAGAAGACATGTACAAACTCTCTCAGGAATTCATGGGAGCAGTTAAAAGAGCGGAACCCAGGAAAGATCGAGTTTATGGAGAACCAGTCAAGGAAGGTGGAGAGGGCAGTAAGTGTGTGCTGAGAGCTACTGCAATTGAGTATCAATGTCCATGGAGCCTCACAGGCTGTAAGTCTGAACATGGTTACATTTTAGGTTTCCTTTCAGGATTTTTGTGAATCCTAATGCTGTGCACATCCGTAGCAAGGACTACACTGTAAGAATTATAGTCAATTGGTATTTGAGAAATGGCAGGGTTATTGTAGGAGGCCTAACGCATGGAAATGTGTGTGGATTCTCAGTTTGTGAGTGCCAGTGAATAGCAAAGAGACTGTCGACACGTAAAACACCCAATGGGCTACTTTAAGGACCCTGGAAAGGGATAAAGTGCTTGGCAAATTTTTCAGAAAGGAAGAGAGGACAAATGCAACCTTACTAGAACTTAATTACTCTGAGACTTTGGAAGAGATACAGGGAAAGAGGAGTATCTGGAAAGTAGGCTTTTAGCCCAGCCCTCTCTACTTTGAGTACTAAAGTTCTATAAAGACTGAGCCTCTTCTCAGACCAAGACAAGCAACGAATGTCAGATATCGTCACAGCTTCTGAGTAAAATATCACCCAATGGATTTAAACCTGAGCATGCCATGTGCCACAACTCAGCTGCAAACTGTAAGGTCTGCGGTTTGAGCCCACAAGCCACTCCGTGGGAGAAGGATGTGGCAGTCTGCTTCCATAAGTATTTACAGCCTTGGAAACTCTATGAGGCAGGACTACACTGTCCTACAGAGTTGCTATGAGTTGGAATCTACTCGATGGCGGTGGGTTTGGTTTAGGGTTTATGCTATGTGCCATGTGCACATGTGTTCATGTCCTGGGATAGACAGTGGTGGGAACCACGGGGGCTAGGGGCAAAAGCTGAACGTGTTCCTCCCAAGTGTCACCACAGCACAGGAGGAAAAAGACACTTAAACTCTGGCTGGAGAAAATCACTTGCCATGAAACCTGACTCATGGCGACCCTGTGTGTGTAGGAGTAGAACTGTGCTCCACAGAGTTTTCAGTGGCTGAGTTTTCAGAAGTAGATCACCAGGCCTTTCCTCTAAAATGCCTCTCAGTGGACTTGAACAGCTAACTGTTCAAGTCCACTGAGAGGCATTTTAGAGGAAAGGCCTGGTTAGCAGCTGAGGGCATTAACCGTTTGCATCGCCCAGGGGCTTACTGCAAAAATGGCAGGTACCAGAAGAGAAATAATAACAGCAACAAACACAGTCACAAGAATAGCTCACATTTACTGATTGCTTGCTAGGTTTCAGGCATTGTGATAAGCACTTTGCAGGCATTATCTCATTTAGAAAATTAAAGGAGTGTGATGGAGAATCTTAGAGGCTTGACAATTGAGGTCATATATATCCTAAGGCATATGGTACTTCAATAACAGCAGTGGAATTTTTGAAAACTCTCGAGCAGACATTTGGGAGTATTATGAACTGCAAAGCAACCCAGGTAAAATTGCTAAAATTATCACTGAGAGAAAAAAAGCTAACTTATTAAAACTGGAGACCCTAAGCTGGAAGATGGTAGAGAAGAAAATATATATCAGGCTCTCCGTGAGCAAGCAATTATTGGGTTTGTCTTGTGCATAGCACTTCAATCATAGTTTCAGCTACCAGGCCAAGGACGTATGCCTAATTACTTCCAGCTGCTGAGACTAGGGATTGACACCAGGAAATACGGGTCACCTAGATCAACTAGGGCAGCTGCTGAACTGCCAAGAAGGCAAAGGCCTGAACTCAGCCCTAGGGTTTCTGAAAAGGAGTATACGTGGCCTCTTGCCAGACACAAGGGATTGTCTGCCAATGAAAAATACAGGAAGGGGTGCCCAGAAAACTGTAGAACAACACTGCCTTTCAACGGGGGAATCAGTGCAGTGAACTCGGCTACATACAAAAAGCTATGATCAATAAGAAAACCTATCTTTAGCATCCTAAGGAAAGGAGCATCAGAGAAAGTCACCTGGTGCAAGTGGCCCAAGATATGAATTGCCCCTAGTCCTTACAATAGCAGTCTCTAGGGGTGCAGAGGTTTGAGGTTATCGGAGGGGAGACGAAAAGGAGCAAAGAGGGATTTGATGTTAAAGCAGTGCAGAAGAGTGGGCCACACGCAATAATTACGTCGCAATCCCTCCATGACATACACCTGACCCACCTCCCTTCACAAGAATTGGATGGATTGGGATTATGTGGTTCCATCATAAAGTTTTTACCCCTACCCACTTTGGAAATGTGAATTCAAGGTTTGAGTTTTCCAAGGAAGGGAAAATGTGGATGTTGATAGTAGTGATTGTGTGCCTGAAGTAAGAAGGTGGGGACCAAGGAGAAGATGGATGGTCAAGACACTACTCCAGTTTATTCAGTGTGTGGGCGGCAGGCTATCACGGGGATCTGGAAATTCTCCCCACCCACCCCTGCAGACAGAAGCTTACAGAAGAAGGGTGGAAAGGAGCCAAAGACTTCTACTCGAGGTTGTCCCAGCTGGATCCCCAAGAATAAATTTAGAATTCTTAGCAAGTTCTGCTGCTGGGTGAAAAGAGAGGTTGAGGGGATCGTAATTCCTTAAGACCAAAGTTCTTTCTATGAATGGGACTTACATGATTTTCAGGGAAAATATAGAGCAGAACTGCTTGACCCTCTTCTCTTCAGGGAAAAGCTTGCAAAGATTGCATTGCTTGGGACTGGTAAAATCATTTTGAAGAATTACTGATTAATAAATGTCAAAGTCCTGAAGTCTCATGACATATATCTTCATGGTAGTGGCGGAAAAATGGTTAATGTCTTAGACTGGGTTCTCTAGAGGAGCAAAACCAGTGAAGCATATATATTTAAATATATACATAGAGATTTATCTCAAGGAAATGGCTCACACACTTGTGGAGCAAGTCCCAAATCTGCGGGTCAGGTGTCAGGCTGGAGGCTTCTCCTGATTCACATGGTGGCAGGGGCTGATAGACCCATAATTGGCAGCTCAGGTGGAAGGCCGCTTGCTCATGGGGTTGCAGGAGCTGACAAGCCTCAAGATCTGCAGGTCAGGCAGCAGGCTTCTGGCTCACATTCCAAGAAACAGAGGTAAGAGGATGACAAGTTGAATGCAGGATGCTAGCTTTGCCAGACCATCCATATGTATTGGATGTAAGCCATACACCCAAGGAAACTCCCTTTTCAACTGATTGGGTGCTCACATTAGATCACAAAATGGAGGATGATTACATCATTGCATAACTGCCAAACTACATCATTACATAACTGCCAAACTACATCATTACATAACTGCCAAACCACTGAGAATCATGCCCCAGCCAAGTTGACACACAACCTTAACGATCACAATTAAAATTCAGATATGTGTAGATTTTAGCACTCTGAATAGATGAATTAAACCAAACTGCTATACACAATAACAATATGCTAAACGGAGAAAGTACTGAAGTTGTCAAAGATTTCATTTTATTTGGACCCACAATCAATGTCTATGCAAGCAGCAGTCAAGAAATCAAATGATATATTGCATTGGATAAATATGCAACAAAAGACCTCTTTAAAGTGTTAAAAAAAAAAAAAAAGATGTCACTTTGAGGACAAAGGTGCACCTGACCCAAGCAATAGTATTTTCAATAGCCTCATATACATGGGAAAGCTGGACAATGAATAAGGAAGACCAAAGAAAAATTAATGCATTTGAATTATGGTGTTGGCAGAGAATACTGAGTATGCCGCGCACTGGCAAAAGAATGAACAGGTCTGTCTTGAAAGAAGTACGACCAGAATGCTCCTTAGGAGCAAGGATGGTGAGACTTTGTCTCACATACTTTGGACATGGTATCAGGAGGGACCCATCCCTGCAGAAGGACTTCATGCTTGGTAAAGCAGAGGGTCAGCAAAAAAGAGAAAGACCCTCAGCAAGATGGATTGACACAGTGGCAACAACAATGGACTCAGACATAGCAACAATTGTGAGGATGGCACAGGACTGGGCAGTGTTTCATTCTGTTTTACATATGGCAGCTAGGAGTCAGAACAGACTGCATGGCACCTAACAACAAATATGTACAATACTTGCTCCAGATCGCTTGCTAGGAGCTCAATGATTTCAGTGTCTATTTGAGGACCTGGAAACCCTGGTGGCGTAGTGGTTAAGTGCTACAGCTGCTAACCAAAGGGTCGGCAGTTCAAATCCGCCAGGCACTCCTTGGAAACTCTATGGGGCAGTTCTACCCTGTCCTCTAGGGTCACTATGAGTCTGAATCGACTCAACGGCACTGGGTTTTTTTTTTTTTGAGGACAAGGAACCCCAATGGTGCAGTGGCTAAAGTGCTCAGTTGCTAACCAACACGTCAGCAGCTCGAACCCTCCAGCCACTCTGCAGGAGAAAAATGTGTCAATCTGCTTCCGTAAAGATTTACAGCCATGGAAACCCTAAGAGGCAATTCTACTCTGTCGTATATGGTTATTATGACTTGGAATCAGCTTGACAACACTGAGTTTGGTTTGATTTGGTTGATTGAAGAGAGGGTTGTCAAAATCCTATGACTGAAAGGAATAAAAAGAGAACATGAAATAACCTATGCATAATTTCAGTTGAAGAAATTTGGAAATAGAATGGCTTGTCTCTAGGCTTGTCTCTAGATGGCTTGTCTCTAGATGTTATTAACAAATATGCTGTTAAAAATAATATATAATGCTATATACTTATATAGATCATGGAGTGATTCTAGGCTGGTATTTCTCAGGCTTCAGCCTCTCTAGTACCACCTCCCACAGTTTTGCCATATCTTTGTATCTCTATGCCATTATTTACTGTATTTTTACGCACATAACAGGTGTCTTCTACATTTGTTTGCCAACCACACCCTCCCCCCAGGAGATATTTTTGTAAGTGTGCTGTGTCATTTGCTGTAAAAAAAAAAAAATAGCATAATGCGATTACAAAAATACCTCCTGGGGGGAGGGTAAGGCTGGCAAACAAATGCATAAAATATGGTAATGTTTTTCTTTAAATTGATGTGTATTTTAAACTTACATACATCTTTTTAAAGAAAAAACTTTGTGTCATGACAGTAAAAAAAAAAAACAAAACCAATATCACTTGCCATAAATAGGAGGTAACAATAAAAACAAAAACCAAAGCAAAGTTATAAAACTCTAGTTAGATACTATTACACACCAAAGGCTCTCAGCCTAAGGCCTGCTTTCTCTTTTAAAAAGGGAGATTAGCAAGTGATAGACATACAAGCACCAAATGGAAACTTTCTCCTTGAAGTAATCAGTAGGACTGAGCAAGAACTGGAAAGGGAATAACTCTCTCACTGTGTGATTCAATGTCATTTAGTGTCAGCGTCTGGGTACCACTGATAATCTACTCCAGTGCCACTTAAATCCAGATCATGGTAAAATCCAGATCATGGTATGTGTGCCGTATGCTTTGGGAAACACAGTTCTTGGCCCTCCTAACATAACGTAAGCCTCACTCACCCTGAATAGTAGATATAGAGTTAGAGTAAGATAGGGAATCAGAGAAAGAAGGTATAAAAAAAAAAAATAAGAACAGTCTTACAAAAAAAAAGTCTAGGAAATTAAGAAGCAGGAGAAAAGCAGGAGTGAAAGACGCACAAAAATAAGGCAAACCGTCAAAGAAGACAGGTCAGAGGATAAGCTTATGTTTAAAAGTAAAAAAAGACACCTAAGGAAAAGAAGAAGCAAAGCTAATTGAAGACTGAAAGTGGCTATGAAGTGAAATCACACCCGATCAAGATAAGCACGAACAGAAATGCAGAAAGTTATCCAAATATGCACATGGGCTAAGTCTGTAGGTCACAAATCAATTAACTGTTACTCACTGACCTTTGTTCTTGAAGGGGAGCAGAAAGGGGGTGGTGGCGGAGACGGCAAACACCTCTGTTTGCATACAATTAGGTCATCATATGACCGAACTGACTTACCTGGCTGAAGTAACAGGACTGGCTGGTGTGTCAGGTATTTCAGCTACTTTAAAAAACAAACACCTTCTTCATTTTCCCCTGGAGAAAAACGTGAATTTATCCAGCTGAGTTATACTTCACAGATAGCTGTTTTGCATGTGGGATTTGAATTGTCCATCACTTAATTTGTTTTTCTAGAAGGTAATAAAATGTAATTTACAACTGGTAGGTTTAGTGGCCACAGAGAGTGATAAAATTCCAAACCCAAAGCCTTGGTATTCAGTACCTTTAGCTATTCCGCCATATAATCTAGCTTACAGCAAAGCAAAGATAGGTCACTTGGGGTTCCTATAGTTGCCATTTATCCCTCAGAAAATAATTTCTAATGATTGGGATAGGGTAAATAAACAGAAGATCAATAAAGCTCAAAGTAAAAGTTATATTTAGATCATACCAGAAGCTATACATATGCTAACAAAAAACTGTGTCTTGTTGCTTTAAAAATTTCACCATCTGGGTTATAACAGTGACTTGGATATAATAAATAAACATGGGAATATATATATATATACCCACAGTATATTTTTTTCTTTTCTTTAAGCTTCAAAATAGTGTTTCTTAAGTACTGTTCAGAAACCCTGGTGGTTCAGCGGTTAAGTGCTACGGCTGCTAACCAAGAGGTCGGCAGTTGGAATCCACCAGGCGCTCCTTGGAAACTCTAAAGGGCAGTTCTACTCTGTCCTGCAGGGTCACTAGGAGTTGGAATCGACTGGACGGTAGTGGGTTTGGTTTTTTTGTTGTTGTTAAGGACTGTTCAAATGTGGTTTTCTGAATTTTCAAAGTTCCTCCCAATTTTGTCTTATTCTTACATTGACAGAATGAAGCAAGTACCATGTTTATAAGACTTCCCAGATTTTAATGTAAAAACTTTTAAATAATATTTTCCATTTATATAGTGCATTATAACCTATAAAGGGTTCTCACATACATATTATACCCATGACCCTGTGAGGCAGTTAGGCTTTACAGAGGCCTTAACAGGCTCAGCCAGATGAAATGACTTGCTCAAGCCCACACAGCTAGTTAATGTGCAAAATGAGCATCAGTTGGGGCTTGTATGTTGTGGGGCTGGCTTTCTCCTCAGAGGCCCCACAGGTGGCCTTACTCCATAGAGTCACCAGGTTGCAGGAGCTATCCTCAGCTTGTCAGTGTTTCAGACTTTTGCATAGTCAACTGAAGATTCCTAACCAAACCCATAAGAGACCAAAGTCTAAACCAGAAGACTGGTTTATTTATTGTGAGGAACATCACTGCCGTATGGACCAGACAGAATGCACTTGCTGAACCAGTGTATTCTCTCCCCGTGGGCAGAATTACACGGCTGACAAACTACAGTTATGAGATTGAATGATGAGCATGAAATAAGCTGGAGGAGGTAGATGTTGTCGAGAGGGCAAGGAGAAAAAGAATGTGTATTGATAACTAAGGAGTTCCCAGGCTGTGCAAACAGTTAAGCACTTGACTACTAACTAAAAGACTGGCGATTGAACCCACCCAGGGGCCCCTCAGAAGACAGGCCTGGCAAACTGCTTCTCAAAGGTCATGGCGTGGAAAACCCTATGGAGCGGTTCTACTCTGTACACACGTCAGAATTAACTAGACAGCAATCAATTTTTTTTGTTTGTTTTATTGGTAAGCTATAAGATACCTATCATTATTATCAATCCCGTTATTACCAGTACTTACTATCATTATTTGTTTTATTCTATGAAGGAGGAGATTTAGACACAAAGAGATCGATTAGCTTCCCCAAGGTCTTACAACCAGTATGAGAGAGGATTCAAACCCAGGTCTATCTGCTTCCAAGGCTCTTGGGTCTTGCAGGACAGAATGTGGTGGTAGTTATAGGGGGTGGTGGTAGCGATTATGATGATGAGGAAGGAGAGGGGAAAGAGGAAGAAAAGCAGGGAGGGGAAAGAGAAGGAGGGCAAGAAGACGGGGAAGAAGGGCAGGAGAAGAAAGAGAAGTAGGAGGAAGAAGAGGAAGAGAGAGAGGAGGAGGGGTGGAGGAAAAAAGGAAAGGGAAAGTGGGAGGCGGGGAAGACAGAGGGGAAGAAGAGGGAAGGCCAGGATACAGCCTCTAGTTGAAGTAAATCCCAATAAATTCTAAAGGTACCTCAAGGTAGCTCTAGTGTGAGGAAGTCAGTAGAATTGAGCTAGTGCTGCTCTGCTGGGTCCCTATCCGGGAGTGATGCTGTTTCTCTGCGAGAAAAGATGGGGTGGGCGGATAGAGAGGGAGCCAAGCAGGCACTGTAGCAGCTAGTGCTAGTGGTGCGGACCCGTTTGTGATTAAGCTAATCTACCATTTGGGGACTTTCAGAACAACCAATTTAAAGAAGCAAATTTTAGCCCATATCATTTAGAGGTGGTGGTACAGTCTCACCGGGTCACCAATTTGGACTCCTGATTTCACTGTTTATTTTCTAACTTGAACATATCATCACTTAAACTCATCTGTGAAGTGGAACTAATACTTCTTGCCCCACTTTCCTTAAGATACTAATGTTTCTTGAATACTTACCACGTGTCAGCTCTATGCTCAACGCTCTCTCTGTATGCTCCATTGTTTTTAATAGTTATAAGAATCTTGTGACTCATAAAAGGATTTACGGTTATACACATTTTATAAATTATTAAAATGAGGCTTAGGAAGGCTAAGTATCATACCTAAGGTGATACTGAAACATGTTTGTCATAAAAATCTCAAAAATTTATTCTAAAAGTTTCTTGACTCAAAGAGTAACCTCTTTTTTATTTACTTATTTTTATCCCAGGTCATGAGTCAGAATCGACTCGACAGCAATGGGTTTGGTTTTTTTGGTTTTCATGAGTCCCTTGGAATCTCAGGAGGAGTAAAGAATTTGTTTGATTGCATTTTTAGGTACTGCTTCTTGAGATGGTGTTCTCACAGTTGAGCCAGAAGCTACTCACCCTGAATTACAGCAGGAAAAAAAAAAAAGTTACACGTAGGTTGAAGGCATATGAGCTTGCCAGGAATGGAGATGTTGTTGGGTAAAAACCCCCAAGTTAAGGGCCAAATTCGAGCACTTTGAGTCTCAGCTCCTTTGCAGGCAGCATCAGTAAATTTATTTAGTATGATGCTTCATACAAATCAGAGGCAGTGAAATGGTCCTCTCTTAAATGCAAATCCTCTCTAGAGAAGCTCGTCTGTCAGACAAGTGGTTCAGAGCTTGGATGTAGAGTCTTCCAAAACTTCTTGAAATTCCTTGTTAAAGGATGACGTAAATACTCTTTTACTAACATTTAATTTGATAAGCAGTAATAAGAGACCCTTTTCTCTTCTCCTTTTGCAATGTTATAGCTTCCTCTTTATTTTTTAAAGTTTTAAACGCATCATCTTTTCAGGACCCTGTAGGTTTTAATTACCAAAGCAGCCACACAGTTTTTAGCAAAAGCAGAATGACCTTATTTTACAGCTAAAACAAAGTCCAAAGCTTGATCCCAGCAGCAGGCAGTTAACAGGTCATTCCAGAAAGATTTATATATACTTTGAGGACCAAGAAGAATTTCAAACAGGAAGTCAAACTGATGGACTCGCTTATCTTTAATCACTTTAGGCAAGTTTGGATTTACTTCAATTACAGGCTGTAACCTGGCTAAATGAGGTTTGTTTTTATGAAAACTCCACACACTGCTGCCATTAAACAATTTAGAGAACAGAAAATTCAGCAACTAATTTTAATACACCTGTAGGAGAAACAAAAACAACCACCAAGTTTTCTTTCGTTTTAGAGAAACAGCCAGTGTTTCATAATTGTATTTATACACCTGGCATAAGAAAATATTCCTCAAAAGTGAAAGCAAGAAACTAGGGCAGCAATAGCTGGGTGCTGAAGGCAGATAGGTATGTGTGTAGGGACATTCTTTTATTACCTCTTAGATAAAATCAAGAGGTAATAATAGCAATATCAGCCTGTCGTAGTAATAGCAGTATCAGCCTATCTTCTAGTTCACTTTGCAGCTGTGACATTCCTTGGGGGGGGGAGGGGAAAATTATGGTTAAAATCTGCACCTCTGAATCCCCATTTTCACTCCCACCATCTTTGTTCCTTGAAAAAATCTGTTTCCAGTGTCTGCGCTGTGACCCTTTCTTATGTAGGTTTTCATTCTTGAATAACAGATAAATCAGGAAAAGGTCTTAGCCACAGCTCACTTCTTCAGTGACTACCTCGAGGACAGCTGGGGTCTGACAGATCCCGGCCAGTTGCCATACATGCAATAGCTTTTAAAAGCAGGCTGTCTTCAGTGCTAACCTCATGCAGGAAAATGAAAAATGGGAAATGCAGTGATATTTCATTCTGTTTCCTCTTGCTCATTCTAGGAAATACAACCAAGGGAACATATGATTGGAGTGAAAGTTGGTTTTTCTTGACAAATAAACATTCCACACAAAGAATCAGTACAAAATGGCCTGGGGTCTTAAAAAAACTTCCAAGGGGCCATCCAAGGCACAACAATTGGTCTCTATTTGCCTGGAGCAACAAAGGAAGGAGATTCAGGAATAGGAGGGGGATATGGAATGTGTAGTTAACTCTTGCCATGAACAACTGCCTCCTTTGCCATGAAACTAGAAGAACTGAATGTTACCGTTTTGATCAAAGAGTACATAGAAGAATCCTAATCAAAGGGGGAAAAATGCAGAACAGAATCTCAAATTCTCACGGACTCCAGAATTCCTGGAACCATGAAGGTTGGATGAACCCCTGAACTTTAAACCAAAAATATCCCGTGAAGTCTTGTTAAAACCAAATAATAGTTTAGCTTAACTAGTAAAAAATGTCTGCCTTGAGCATTATGCTCTTTGAAGATCTATATTGGATCAAATTGACAACAGCAGCTTGAAAGATTAGGTAGGAACCTTAGGGGGCAGTGAATTTATGTTAATAGGAGGAGCAACTCAAAAAGGAAGATGCAAATGGTTGCACAACTCAAAGAATGTAATCAATGTCACTGAATGGTGCATGTGAAAAACTGTTGATTTGGTCTATGTTTTGCTGTGTATATTCTCAATAAGAACAAAATAAATAAAATTATACAAAACAAACCAATTGGTACAAAATGGTACTGGATTAAATCATATTCTATAAAACAGTAAATGGCCATTCTTCCTCTTCCTACCAGTGAGGGTGGGAGAGCAGATAAACGGTTGACACTTAGAGAATAGGCCTGATTATTCTCATTTTTGGAAATAGCATTCAAATGTGTATAAGCTTTACAAATTATAATTGTCATTACAGACAGAATTATCCTTGTAAATACATTTTGGATGGGATATAAGGAAATGTGGGTGTTCTGATCTTTTGCGAACTCTTAATTAAGCCTATAAGAATTTTCTGCAATATAACCAAAAAAAAAAAAACCAGTTTCCGTTGAGTCAGTTCTGGCTCGTGGTGACCCTGTGCATGTCAGAGTAGAACTGGACTCCATAGGGTTTTCAAAGACTGCAATCTTTCAAAAGTAGATAGCTAGGCCTTTCTTCTTAGGTGTCTCTGGGTGGATTTGGGTGGCCAACCTT
Organism: Loxodonta africana; assembly: GCF_030014295.1. Classification (NCBI taxonomy): domain Eukaryota; kingdom Metazoa; phylum Chordata; class Mammalia; order Proboscidea; family Elephantidae; genus Loxodonta; species Loxodonta africana. The sequence goes on along the minus strand of NC_087344.1, from coordinate 157,868,128 downwards.
TCACCTAGTAGCCGAGTGCTTAACCTTCTTAACTGTATGTACTATCCAGCAACTCCTTTCTGCAATACAGGGTCCTTTGTCTGCAATATGAAGCCCAGTATACCCTTCTCGTAGATGGGGGATCAGGAAACGCTGAGCCTTGAAGTGAGAAAGATACCCAGTACAAGAGGATTGGGAGTGGCAGCTTGCTACCAAACAAAATCCACAGCCATTAGTCCCAACAGAGCAAATTCCCCTCCCCTAATATCCTGTCTCATTCCCAGCTCTTTTTTCCCCCCAAACTCGTGCTGTCAGTTTACAGCCTCTTGCATCTGCCTGAAAGCTGTGTCCTCTCAGTGCAGGAGCTCACCGGGGCCTCCATGCCCAAACGAGCAGAGAGAGGAGTTACCCCATATGTAATTATGCTGTGGAATCACTGCATTTCTTCATGTGGGAAGGGCAAGGGCTTGGCTCCCTACAATCCTGCCATGATATGGACCAGCAATATATATTACAAAGATTCATCAGACTGAGAGAGATGCTGCTTAGCCCAGGGACTAGAGGAGCTCCACCTCTGAGGCCAGACTCCAGCATGAGATGGGAAGTAGGATGGAGGCCAGACCTGCACTGCCACTGGGAGAGAAGGAGGGTCTCTTCGGAGGCAGTTCAGTGCAGTGGTTAAGAGTCCCGACTATGGCATCAGACAGCCTGGCTCCCTATTTACTAATTGATTTGGGGCTCATTTCTAAACCTCTACGGTTTTAATTTCTTTGAAGTACCATGTGGCACAGTTACAGGGAGCAGCATTCACATTGTATTTTACATCCCACGTGGCAGCCCTGAGTTTTTTTTTAATTGCTAAAATCGAAATAACTATTTCTGAAAATTATAAGAGATAATGCATGTGAACTGCCTGGCATAGAGTAAGCAGTTGATAAGTTGATAAGGATTAGGCATTATTATATTAAAGGTAAAACAAACACAGATTTCTCAAATGGCATCTGATATGTGGCTGAGGGCCCTTTCATCCCTGAGCCCAGGCTGCCCAGGTTCTTGGGTGGGCAAGTAGAGGGGCAGATTTAACTGGGCTTTAAATTATGCCCTTTACTTCAGTTCTGCAAATGTTGATTTTGTGTGGGTTAATTTCTGTGCAGAAGAGCTGGCAGGAAAACAGGCTGAGCTCTCGGTTGGGCACTTTCCCTTTATGCTCTACCTGGTCTCTACAAATTGTCTAATGAATATTGATGAATCAGTAGTAATAAACGTCTGCCTGAGAGAACTGCAGAGCAGTAACCTCTGACCTTTCATCCTGTCTCCTGCTTTCTGGGGTTCTGATAGTGACAATTATGGTTGTAATATCCACTTTTATCAAATAAGGAAAGGGATAAAATTAGGAAGATGAAAGTCTTGGGTGCACTTGGCTGTGCTGTTTTTTTTAAATGGGTATTAACTATTAAGAAAACCCTGGTGGCGCAGTGGTTAAGAGTTCGGCTGCTGACCAAAAGGTCGGGAGTTCAAATCCACCAGGTGCTCCTTGGAAACCCTATGAAGCAATTCTACTCTGTCCTATAGTGTCGCTATGAGCCGGAATCTACTCAACGGCAATGGGTTAACTATTAACATTAACTTTGTTCTGGGTATTGTGCCAGCTGTTGTCTTCATGCTCTATCCTTTAGTCATTGCAAGAACCTATGAGGAAGTTATTTTAGCTTTATTTTACTAAGAATCAGAGAGGTTAAGTAACCTGCCCCAAGTTACACAGCCGTAAGTGGCAGAGTCCTAATCCATCAATAGCTAGATTTATCTATATATGTTCACTCCTCAAGTATTTTTTGAGTGCCTACTGTGTGTTATTCACTGAGATAGGTGCTAGGGACATAATAGTGAGCAAGACAGACCCAATCCTGGTCTTCACAGAGCTTATAGTCTAATAAGGAAAGCTGATAAGTAAATAGGTGATTACAATTAAATGTTACAACTCAGGCTGTCAGGGACATTTCGAACAGGAAAAACAGCCTCTGCAAAGGCCTAGGAGCAGAAGAAAGCAAGACATTTTTGGAGAACTGCAAGGAGTTTGCTGCTATGTTAAATGCTATGTAGTAAATGAAGGCATAGAAGTGAGTACTGTGGACTCTCAAGGAAGGGAGCCACTATCTCTTTCTGGGGAGAGTTAGGTTGAGTTAGAGTTTATCTGAAGAGTTCTGCTTGTTGTCAAGACTCTCTGATGTTTTCCAAAGCAGTAATAATAGGCTCCGGAGATGATTATGTTTCATTTCTTTGATTAGAGGTTTCCAAAAAAGAATAGGGCCCAGGTTTCCCCAGGGGGTTTCCATGTTCCTGTGCCCCAGCATGAGCTGGAGGGCAGCTGTGGCTGGTTCACCAAACCAAACCAAATCCGTTGCTATCAAGTCGGTTCCAACTCATAGTGACCCTATAGAAGAGAGTAGAACTGTCCCATACTGTTTCTAAGGAGATACTGGTAGATTTGAACTGCCAACCTTTTGGTTAGCAGCCATAGCTTTTAACCACTATGCCACCAGGGTTTCCCAACCGATCACATTTACCAAGAAGTTATTAAAATAAGACATGGGAGGGGTGGGGCACCAAGTGTAAGGTCCTGATGTCCCATCAGCTGCCTCTAACACCTAACATCTATTTTGTGCCAGGCCATGCTCTAAGGCTTAACAGGTCCTGACTCATGGAGTCTTCATGATAGCTCTATGAGGTAGGCCTTGAGAGGTTAAGTAAGATACTCAGGCTCACACAATGAAGAGGTGCTAGAGCCAGTACATGAACCCAGGGCAGCGTGGCCCTGGAGTCTGTGCTCTTATTCACAGTTCTGTACCTCTCCTCTATTCCGACTGTTGGAAATGTGATGGGACTGTCAACAGTCTATGAAATCAGCTATATAAATTACGGAAGATAAGTCACAGCTCTGTTCTGTGGCAGCATAAAAATGAAAACCATTTATGAGCAATCTTATGGAAAGCTACACCTACTCCCAGTACTTTTGACCCTACATCTTTGCCAAACAACCAGAAGTGTTAAAGTGTGTTACCTCCAGTGAAGCAGTAAACAAAGATACCCCACCAAACCTTGAAGAAGTGGGGTGATTTCTTGTACAGGGCCTTTTTTTCCCCCTAGCCTGAGAGTATCATAAAGGCTCAGACTAAGGTGGACCATGGTGACATGGTGGCAGCCTTTTGCTCCCAAAGAAGCACCTTAGGGTCCTCACTCTTCATTATTTGACCTGGTCTTGCCCTAGGAGATTCCGATTCAGTGGTTCAAGGATAGGGCTCAGCACGCAGACTGAAAAAAAAAAAAAAAACTCTGCGAGTGATTCTGATATATAACCTGAATTGAGAACTACTGGAACTGGTCAATTAGATGGCATCATTAATCTGCCTGGTTAACACAAGAGGGTGAAAAGGGCCACAAACGCACTACTACTACTACTAATGATAATAATAATAATGAATAAAAAAATTAATTGAATAAATGAGTGAAATAACGCTTCCATGAAGTCTTTGGTAAAGTAGAGGATCAGCAAAAAAGAGGGAGACACTCAATGAGCTGGACTGACGCAGTGTTTGCAACAATGGGCTCAAACATAGCAACGATTGCGAGAATGGCACAGGACCCAGCAGCGTTTCATTCTGTTGTACATAGGGTCACTATGAGTCAGAACCGACTCGCTGGTATATAACAATAATATGGTTTCCAGCCTTCGTTATGTCAGTTATGTCAAGAATTCCTTCTCTTTTATAGAAAGTTATGACCTGGGCTAGATTTGCTCCCTCTTTGTCCCTCACACATATTTGATTGTCATCTCTTTGCCTCCTGGCCCATCTTATTCAGATTGTTCCACAGTGTCCCTTTTTCTGTCTTCATGCAGTGCTTAGTTCGATTGGTTACCTTTGGGTCAGTGGTTATCCCCCAGCTCTGCTTTTATCTGTGTAAGGAATTTCTGCTTCTTCTGTTACATTAACCTAAGTGAACCTGATGCCTAGGAGCTGCTATGAGTATCATTTTCCCCACTGAACTTTAGTACTCACTGCTGGGGAGTCAAGGTAGGCAAGAGGTTCAGCTTAGACACAGAGAACAATTTTGTATGAAACTGAGACAGACATTTGTGGTGTCTTCCTTTTCCCTAAATTCAGAGTGATGGTATAGTCAGTGTCTCATGGGGACACTACGGATATTTTGCTGAAAAGTGAGAGAAAGAACTGAAGACCTCTCCAGGTTCTTTGTTGTTGTGTTATAATGATCGGCATGGCTACTGTGGAAATGATACAATTAATTTTTTTCTCCTATTGAGTACAATTCTAACTTCAAATCTTGATGAGTCTTTTTGTGTAACATATATAAATCATGACCATTATTCATATCTACTGGTGTTTGCGGTTCTTCCCTTCTTTCTTTCTTTCTTTAATGCATATACATTTCCAGGAAAGTACTAAGATTAGAGAGAAAAATTACTTACCACCAGTACAAAAACATAACAAAACAAAAAAACAACTTTAACACATTTCTGGCTGACCTGGAAAAATAAAAAGCTATAATTTTATTCCTGTGGTCTAATTTTTTCCATCCTATGTAATACTAATAAATTATTGTAATTTGGAAAAATGTGAGAAAAGCTCAGTGACTTAGTTCTTTCAGCTTACATTAGAGGGAAGAAGAGCCCTACAACATCTTGACAGGTAGACCCCTAGCCTTTTACATTAAGGAAAACATGTCTGTGTAAGGAAAACATGTCTGTGTAGCACGGTGGTAACCAATTCATGTTTTAGGTTGGGTGATTAAATAAATTAGCTGGCTGTAAAGGAGGAAAGTCCATGTCAGGATTCTGCTAGGTATTGCCCCTGACTGGGAGGGCTACCAATGAAGAAATGAGATAGTCTGAAGTGAAATTATACAATAATGGCTCAAAATAAATAGACTTCATGTGTAAAATTCAATTCAATATTAGCCCTCAAATAAATCTTAACCTTAAAAATCAGATACAAAAAAGGTTTTGTTTTTTCAAACCAGATCCATCCCATAATTTAAGAGGCAATACTGGAATCACACATCTCATTATGGCTCTATTATTACCAGGAAGCTTCCAGTCTGTGGACTCCCAAGTAGATTGCGTTCAATGCTTCCAAAAGGTTTTGTGGCGTTTCAGCAGGCCTGTTCTGAATTGCAGGCTTAAACCTACCTGACTTGTTAGAGTATTAGGCTGAAACTTGCACAGCATATTTGGAATTTCAAAACTCTAAGTCACATTTACATTTTGGAAAAAGAAATACAAAACCTTACAATTCATAACTGGAAATCTGTAAGTCCTCTGAGCTGTTTTCATGCTTGAGGCTACTCAGTAAAATGCCTGTGGAATAAGAGCTCCTTCATTTTCAGCATTTATAAGTCACCACAGTTTGGCTGTATAATCTAGTCCTTCCCCCATTCCAGTCAATATAAAATCATTCTCTGACATAGAAGCACAAGATGTGAAATCAAACATTAGTTTAAGGTAATTAATAAGAACCAGGAAAAGGAAAGACGTGTATGCACCATGGAATCGATGACTCTCTGTTAAGAATTCACAGGTCAACAGATTGAATTTACTCATTCTTAATATCAGTTGTGCACTAAGGAAAGTCATTCTACTTCATTATTTCAGGAGATAGGTATATAGGAGTGTTTGAAAATCTATTATGTATAGAAAAGTATAAAAACTGTCAATAAACATATAAATAACCTTAAAGGACTATTATTAGTAGTAGGGGTTATTATTATTATTAAGTAACCCTGGTTAAGTGTTTGACTGCTAACTGAAAGGTTGACAGTTCAAACCCACCCAGTGGATCTGTGAGAGAAAGATCTGGCAATCTGCTTCTGTAAAGATTACAGCCAAGAAAACCCTATGGGGCAGTTCTACTCTGTCACGTGGGGTTGCTGTGAGTCAGAATTGATTTGACGGCACCCAACAAAAATATTGTTATTATTAGTAGTAAGGGCAATGCTTATTTAGAATCTGTTTACATTTTCCTGGTATTGCTAAGGTATAATTTTTTTCCAAATTATTGAGACATCCCCTAGACATCAATAGTTTAAAACAGAGTGCCTTTTTTTATGTTACCCAGAATTGTGAACACACATTTATTTTTTCCATGCTGTCAGCTGTAGCTTTTTAAAAAATTGTTGTAAACATACATGTAACACAGCATTTGCCAATTCAATATTTTTCACAGGTACAATTTAGAAACATCAGTTCCATTAATCATGTTGCTTAACCATCACCAACATTTGTTGACATATTTTCTTTTCCATCACTGTAAATGGAAACTTGATGCTTTCTAAACAATGACTCTCCTTTTCCTTCTCCCTCCTGAGCCTGGTCATTATTAGTAAACTTTGGTCTCTATAAAAACCACAAAACCCCGACTCATGCCTACAGGAGATATTTCATATGAGATCATAAAATAGTTGTGATTGACTTGCTTCACTGAGCATAATGTTTTCAAGGTTCATCCATGTTGTAACATGTATCAGGATTTCATTTCTCTTTATGGCTGAGCAAACTGACAAATATTCTACTGTAAAAGAAAAAAAAATTTTTTTTTTCTTTGTGTATGTACCAACTTTTGTTTATCCATTCATCTGTTGAGGGACATTTAAGTTGTTTCTACCTCATAGTTATTGGGCTGCAGTGAAAGTTAGTGTACTAAAATAGAGTGCTTTTTTATAGACATTTTACAAAAAACTATTTACATGCTCCTTGTATATTGATAATTTAACTTTTTAATGAATCAAATGAAGCAGTTTGAATGTCAAAATTGATGGGCTGGGACTTAAGTTGTATGTAATCAGAAACAAGGAAACATTTTCTTCCCTCCAAAACCTGTTCTTCCTCCTCATTACTATGCATCAACTTGTCTAGGGCAGAAATATCGATGTTATCTTTGATCACTCATCTACCATCTAATCAACTGTAGCATCTAAATGCCTCTTGAAATGTCTGCTTTTCTTCTTTGCCAATGACACTATAGTTCAGAACATCTCTGCTAGACGATAGCAAGCCACCATCTGCCAGTTTGTCATAACTGTAGTAGCTTAATGTTGCTATGATGCTGGAAGTTACACCGCCTATATGTCAAATGCCAGAAGGGCCACCCATAGTAGACAGGTTCCAGTAGAGCTTCCAGACTGAGACGGGCTAGGAGGAAAGGCCTGGAGACATACTTCTGAAAATTAGCCAATGAAAACCTTACAGAACATTGACACATTTGCTTTGGATACATCATCAGTAAGGATCAATCACTAGAAGAGGACATCATGTTTGGTGAAGTAGAGGGCCAACGACGGTGTGGGAGACCTTCAGTAAGATGGATTGACACAATAGCTGCAAAGATGTACTTGAACATGCTGCTGACTGTGAGGATGTTGCAGGACCAGGCAACGTTCTGTTGTACATAAGTTCACCAGCTAAAAACAGATGATAGCAAGGGTTTTCTAACCGGTCTCTCCGCCTTTAGACAGCCTGACTGTGAAGCCAATTCTCAATTTTATAGCCAGAATGATCATCAAAACACACATCTGATCAAATCATTCCTCTGCTTAACACTCTTAAATGGCTTCCTATTGCTCTCAGAATAAAACCCTAACTCCTTAATATGGTCTCCTTAGAGGCCCTTTATGATTTGATCTCTATTACCTCTGTTTACAAATTTTCAGTCTGCTTGATCTGTTTCCGATAGATGATGGTTAACATCTTCCACCAAAACTGTTGTTATCGAGTTGTTTCCAACTCATGGCAACACCACGTGTTTCAGAGTCAAACTGTGTTCCACAGGGTTTTCAGTGGCTATCATCATTCAGAAGTGGATCTCCAGGCCTTTCTTCTGAGGCACCTCTGGGTGGATTTGAACCACCAACCTTTTGGTTAATAGCCAGGCACTTAACCATCTGCATCAGTCAGGGACTCTTACTATGATGATGGGTTTGTCAGTTTCGCTTAGTGATTCTGGCAGTTTTGATTTCTACAGTTGAAAGCTTCATTGTTAGTTACATTCAACTTGTTGGTAGAGTCCCTGTTTATCTCTATTAATACGTTTTGTTTAAAAAACTATTTTTTTTTTTTTGGTCTGGTATTAATAATGCTATATCAGTTTCCTCTTTGTTAGTATTTTAATAATTTAATTTTTTCCATCCCTCTTTATGTGCATCTCTTGCTACCATAATATAGCCAAATATTTTTAAAAATAAATATGATAATTTCTGTATTTTAGTGATTTAAATCTGTTTAGTTATTTCCTTACTGACATATTTGGACTTAATTCTACTATCCTGTTTTGTGTGTGCTTTGTTTATCACATCTTTCTTGGCTTCTTGTATCTTCTTTTCTGCCTTCTTTTGAATGATCAATTTTCTATATCAAATCTCCTCAACCCAGGCCTCTCTTCCTCTCTGCTGGCTTAGAAGATCTAGATGGGATTTTTTAAAATATAAAACATCTTAAATACAAAGTATTTAGACAAAGTTATTATTTCTAGTCCTTTCCAAGTATGTCAAAGGCCTTAACATGCTTTATTCACTGTACACTTCCTTTTTTTCTTTAACACAAAAAATAGTTATTATTTTAATTCTGCGGTAAAAGTGGTGTTGTGGGGAAGGCGTCTGATCTCCTCTAATTTCACAAGGAGGAGACAGAATCATTACCAGCCTCAACAGCCCAAGGCTGATTCCTATGAAGCTGAGGTCAGACATGCCTCCACCCTTCAACCTCTTTACCAGTTCTGACACCAATCGTCCCTCCCACGGCTCTCTCTACTTTTCTGCTGAGTTCAATAATTCATTGCAATAGAGACATAGAGCTCACAGATCACACTCACGACTACGGGCTTTATTAGGGAAGTTACAGTTACAATTCAGGTTCAGAAACAGGATACACTTCTTCGATCAGGACAGCCTCTGCCCAATCCTGCTTGCAGGCATGACTCTCCCTGGCCTCTTGGCCTCTTGGCCCCTCAGCCTGACATCTGCCCTGCTTGGGTAAGTGTCACAAACCTCTTTTAACTCTGCCAATAAGTGCCCAGAAGCACCCTCCACCAGCAAGCCTTAGCCCAAAGGCATTCAGCTCCCTTGGTCTCTGGGCTGGGAAGCCCACTTCGCAGCCTCCTGCAGATCTTCTGCTGGTCTCCTGGTTCTGCTATCTCTTCTGCCACTGTTTCTCTGCTGCTGCTCCTTGCCATCTTCAGTGTTACAGCTGTCTCTGTCCTGGGTCTGCTGCCTCTGCTACATCCCTCTGTCTTCTATGTTACAGTTCCTCTCTCTATCTTTCTGTCTCCCTTTAAGTCTAGTGGGATGGCAAAATGACCAATCCCCTTGTTAGGGTTCCATATACCTTACTTGCATGGCCCCAACCACAAGGGTGCCATGCACCTTATTTACATTATTAGCAAGCTATCTAATCCCCTTGGTGGCCACAAGAACCTCATTTGCATAGTCCCACCCAATCATTTTGTGGGAGTTGCAAAGATTATGGCTAAACCAAAATCCTGTTGCCATGAAGTCGATTCTGACTCACAGGAACACTATAGGACAGAGTAGAACTGCCCTCTAGGGTTTCCAAGGGGCAGCTGGTGAATTCAAACTGTCAACCTTTTTGGTTAGCAGCTGAGCTCTTAACCATCGCACCACCAGGGCTCTATGGCTAGAAGGACCATCGTAAGTAATTCACTGCACTGCATCTATCAACACATTTTATTCATTTCTTCTATCACCAGTATCTCTGTCTTTTCTTTTTTTATTGTGGTGAAAATATACGCACCAAAACATTCATCAGTACAACTTCCATATTTACAATTCAATGACATTGATTAAATTTTTCATGTTGTGCCACCATTATTGCTATACTTTTCGAAAATATTCTACCACCATTAACATAAGCTCAATGTCCTTCAAACAAAAACTCCCCTTTTCCCCCTCCATCACATTCCTGGTAACTATTAATAATCTTTGGTCTCTATATATTTGCTTATTTCATATATGTAAGATCATATAGTATTTATCTTTTTGAGACTTACTCATTTCACTCAGCATAATGTTTTCAAGGTTCATCCATCTTGTGATATGCATCAGGACTTCATTTCTCTTTTTGGCTGAGTAACATTCCATTTTGTTTATCCATTCATCTGTTAATGGATATTTCTGTTGTTTCTACCTTTTGGCTATTGTTTAAAATGCTTCTGTGAACATTGGTGTACAGGTTTCTGTTTGCATTCTTGCCTTCACTTCTTCTGGGTATATACCTAGGCATGGGATTGATGAATCATATGGTAGTTCTATATTCTACTCTTTGAGGAACTGCCAATTGGTGTTCCATATTGGCTGTACCATCTTACATTCCCACCAGCAATGGAAGAAGGTTCCCGTTTCTCCACAACCTTGTCAACACCTGCTATCTTCTGTTTTTTTTATTTTATCATCGTCATTCTAATGGGGGTGAGGTGATATCTCACTGTGGTTTTTATTTGCATCTCCCTGATGTTGAGCATTTTTTCATGTGCTTGTTGTCCACTTAAATATCCTCTTTGTTGAACTGTTCAAGTCCTTTGCCCATTTTTTTAAATTTCTTTTTATCGTAGTTGAAAATATATACAGCAAAACATATGCCAATCCAACAATTTCTACATGTGCAATTTAAGTGACACTGATTTCATTCCTTGAGTTGTGCAACCATTCTCACCCTCTTTTTCTGAATTGTTCCTCTTCCATTAACATAAAGTCACTGCCCCCTAAGCTTCCTATCTGACCTTTGGAGTTGCTGTTGTCAATTTGATTCTATAGAGATAGTTCTTTAAAAGATGACAGTGTTCAAACTCAACCACAAAAAGACAAACAACCCAATCAAGAAGGGGACAAAGGATATGAACACGCACTTCACTAAAGAAGATATTCAGGCAGCTAACAGATACATGAGAAAATGCTCTTGATCATTAGCCATTAGAGAAATGCAAATTAAAGCTACGATGAGATTCCGTCTCACTCCAACAAGGCTGGCATTAATCCAAAAAACACAAAATAATAAATGTTGGAGAGGCTGCGGAGAGATTGGAACTCTTATACACTGCTGGTGGGAATGTAAAATGGTACAACCACTTTGGAAATCTATCCGGCGTTTTCTTAAAAAGTTAGAAATAGAACTACCATACAACCCAGAAATCCCACTCCTCGGAATATACCCTAGAGGAATAAGATCCTTTACACGAACAGATATATGCACACCCATGTTTATTGCAGCTCTGTTTACAATAGCAAAAAGCTGAAAGCAACCAAGGTGTCCATCAACGGATGAACGGTTAAATAAATTGTGGTATATTCACACAATGGAATATTACGCATCAATAAAGAACAGTGACAAATCGGTGAAACATTTCATGACATGGAGGAACCTGGAAGGCATTATGCTGAGCGAAATTAGTCAGAGGCAAAAGGACAAATATTGTATAAGACCACTATTATAAGATCTTGAGAAATAGTATAAACTGAGAAGAACACATACTTTTGTGGTTACGAGGAGGGGAGGGAGGGAGGGTGGGAGAGGGTTATTTACTGATTAGTTAGTAGATAAGAACTACTTTAGGTGAAGGGAAGGACAATACTTAATACACGGAAGGTCAGCTCAACCGGACTGGACCAAAAGCAAAGAAGTTTCCGGGATAAACTGAATGCTTCAAAGGTCAGCGGGGCACGGGCGGGGGTTTGGGGACTATGGCTTAAGGGGACTTCTAAGTCAATTGGCAAAATAATTCTATTATGAAAACATTCTGCATCCCACTTTGAAATGTGGCGTCTGGGGTCTTAAATGCTAACAAGCGGCCATCTAAGATGCATCAATTGATCTCAACCCACCTGGATCAAAGGAGAATGAAGAACACCAAGGTCACACGATAACTATGAGCCCAAGAGACAGAAAGGGCCACATGAACTAGAGACTTACATCATCCTGAGACCAGAAGAACTAGATGGTGCCCAGCCACAACCGATGACTACCCTGACAGGGAGCACAACAGAGAACCCCTGAGGGAGCAGGAGATCAGTGGGATACAGACCCCAAAATTCCCATAAAAAGACCAGACTTAATGGTCTGACTGAGACTAGGAAAATCCCGGCGGTCATGGTCCCCAAACCTTCTGTTGGCCCAGGACAGGAACCATTCCTGAAGACAACTCTTCAGACAAGGAAGGGACTGGACAATGGGTAGGAGAGAGATGCTGCTGAAGAGTGAGCTACTTGTATCAGGTGGACACTTGAGACTGTGTTGGCATCTCCTGTCTGGAGGGGAGATGGGAGGGTAGAGAAGGTTAGAAACTGGCAAAATTGTCAGGAAAGGAGAGACTGGAAGGGCTGACTCATTAGGGGGAGAGTAAGTGGGAGTAAGGAGTAAGGTGTATATAAGCTAATATGTGACAGACTGACGATTTGTAAACGTTCACTTAAAGCTCAATAAAAATTATTATAAAAAAAAAGATCACAGTGTTCAAGGCAGGCATTCTTTTTTTAAATTTTACTTTAGATGAAGGTTTACAGAGCAAACTAGCTTCTCATTAAATAATTAGTAAACATATTGTTTTGTGACATTGGTTACCAACCCCATGACATGTCAATGCTCTCCCCTTCTCAACCTTGGGTTCTCTATTACTCAGCTTTCCTGTCCCCACCTGCCTTCTAGTCCTTGCCCCTGGGCTGGCGTGCCCCTTTAGTCTCATTTTGTTTTATGGGCCTGTTTAATATTTGGCTGAAGGGTGAACCTCAGGAGTGACTTCATTACTGTCAGGCCAGTAGTCTGGTCTTTTTTTGTGAGTTAGAATTTTGCTCTACATTTTTCTCCAGCTCTGTTCTGGACCCTCTATTGTGATTCCTGTCAGAGCAGGCAGCTGTGGTAGCTGGGCACCATCTATTTGTCCTGGACTCAGTCTAGTGGAGGCCGTGGTAGATGTGGTTCATTGGTCCTTTGGACTTATTTCTAGCTTTCTAAAGAAGCACCATATTGTTTTCCAAAACGGTTGTACCATTTTGCATTCCCACCTGCAGTACATAAGAGTTCCAATCTCCCTGCAGCCTCTCCAACATTTGTTATTTTCTATTTCTTTGATTCACGCCAGTAATGCCAGAGTAAGATGGTATCACAGTGTGGTGTTGATTTGCATTTCTGTAATGGTTAGTGATTGGGAACATTTCCTCATTTGTCTGTTAGCCACTTGAATGTCTTCTTTGGTGAAGTATCTGTTCATTTTCTTTGCCCATTTTTTAATTAAAACATTTGTCTTTTTGTTGTAGGGGTTCAAGGTAGACATTCTTTACTAATTAAGCTAAACTGTTTTCTGTTTGCTTTTTATTATACTTTAGATGAAGGTTTACAGAATAAACTAGCTTCTCATTAAACAATTAGTACATATATTGTTTTGTGACATTGGTTACCAACCCCACGACATGTCAACACTCTCCTCTTCTTAACCTTAGGTCAGCTTTCCTGTCCCCTCCTGCCTTCTCGTCCTTGCCCCTAGATTGGTGTGTCCGTTTAGTCTCATTTTGTTTTATGGGCGTTGTCATGGATTGAATTATTTCCCCACCCCAAAAATGTATCAGCTTGGTTAGGCCATGTGTGGTTGTCCTCCATTTTGTGATTTTCCTATGTGTTATAAATCATAATCTTTGCCTGTGGTTAAAAGGATTAGGGTGGGATTGTAACACCACTCTTACTCAGGTCACTTCCCTGATCCAAGGTAAAGAGAGTTTCCCTGGGGTGTGGCCTGCACCATCTTTTATCTCTCAAAAGATAAAAGGAAAAGGAAGCTAGCAGAGAGTTGGGGACTTCATACCACCAAGAAAGCAGTACCAGAAGCATAGTGTGTCCTTTGGACCTGGGGTCCCTGCACCTGAGAAGCTACTCGACCATGGGAAGATTGAGGACAAGGACATTCTTCGAGAGCCAACAGAGAGAGAAAGCCTTCCCCTGGAGCTGACACCCTGAATTTGGACTTGTAACCTACTAGACTGTGAGAAAATAAATTTCTCTTTGTTAAAGCCATCCACTTGTGGTATTTCTGTTATGGCAGCACTAGATAACTAAGATAGAATTTGCTACTGAGAGAGTGGGGTGCTGCTCTAACAGATACCTAAAACATGGAAGTGGTTTTGAAACTGTGAATAGATAGAGAAGCAGCAGCTACAGGGCCAGCAGCAGCAGCAATAAACCTACAGCAGCAGAGAAAAGATAGTGACAGAGAATCAGCCAGCAGCAGGAGAACCAGGAGAGCAGCGCCAGACAGCACTGGAGCTGACCCACGGAACAAGAAAGCTGAGTGCCTGTGTGCAGGAGGCTTCCTAGCTGAGTGGGGTGCCTACAGGCACTTACTGGTGGAGCTACAGACCTTTGGAAAACTTGCCCCAGCAGGGTAGACACGGGCATGAGGCCTGAAGAGCTAAAAGACCAAGAAACTATGAAGCAGGAGCTGAAGAGACAAGGAACACAAGAAGCTGAGCTGCCTCAGTCTCAAAAGGTATGGTCATGACCTCAGGGGTTTCAAAGGGTGGAGTCACGCCTCTGGTGTTTCTAAGGGTGGAGTTGCCACTCGGATGGTTGAGGAGAATGGTGCATCTAAAGCCAAGGTAGCAGAGTTGCTGTCCCAGTGGGTCTGGAAGGCGGAGCTGAAGCCCAGGGCCAAGGGTCCTCCACTCAAAATCTGGAGAGTGTGGCCAATACCTAGAGTCTGGAGGGCAGGGCCATTGTACAAATTGTCTCAGAACAGAGGACTACTTTCAAAACTTTGAGGGCTAATGTAATGTGTTCTGCTGACTTGCTTGGTGCCTATTATGCCTTTTTTTCCTTCAGTTTCTCCCATTTGTAATGGAAATGTCTAGCTTGTGCCTGTTCTGCCATTATACCCTTGGAAGCAGATACTTGTATTCTACATTTACAGACGAAGAGGAATTTTTGGATTTTGGTCTTGTAGTTAAGACTTTTGCTATGATATGACGGGGTGAATATGTTTTGTAAGTTGCAAGGATGTGATTTTGGGTGGGCCAAAGGGTGGAATGTCATGGATTGAATTATGTCCCTTGGTTAGGCCATGTGTGGTTGTCCTCCATTTTGTGATTTTCCTATGTGTAATAAATTATAATCTTTGCCTGTGGTTAAAAGGATTAGGGTGGGATTGTAACACCACCCTTACCCAGGTCACCTCCCTGATCCAAGGTAAAGGGAGCTCCCCTGGGGTGTGGCCTGCACCATCTTTTATGTCTCAAGAGATAAAAGGAAACGGAAGGTAGCAGAGAGTCGAGGACCTCGTACCACCAAGAAAGCAGCAGCAGGAGCAGAGCATGTCTTTTGGACCTGGGGTCCCTGCACCTGAGAAGCTCCTCGGCCATGGGAAGATTGAGGATAAGGACCTTCCTCCAGAGCCGACAGAGAGAGAAAGCCTTCCCCTGGAGCTGATGCCCTGAATTTGGACTTGTAACCTACTAAAAAAAAAAAAAAAATAGACTGTGAGAAAATAAATTTCTCTTTGTTAAAGCCATCCACTTGTGGTATTTCTGTTATGACAGCACTAGATAACTAGGGTAGATAACTAAGATAGGCCTGTCTAATTTTGGCTGAAGTGTGAACCTCAGGTGTGACTTCACTACTGAGTAAAAGCGTGTATGAGGGCCATACTCTTGGGGTTTCTCCAGTCTCTGACAGGTCAGTAAGTCTGGTCTTTTTTTTTTTTCCTATGAGGTAGAATTTTGTTCTGCATTTTTCTCCAGCTCTGTTCAAGGCCTTCTATTGTGATCTCTGTCAGAACAGTTGGTGGTGGTAGCTGGGCACCATCTAGTTGTGCTGGGCTCAGTCTGGTGGAAGCTGTAATACTTGTCCTTTGTCCATTTTTTTGATTAGATTGTTTGTCTTTTTGCTGTTTAAGTTGTAGAAGTTTTATATATATTTTGGATGTTTGATACGTGTTTCCTGAAAATTTTCTCCTAATCTGTATGTTGTCTTTTTACTTTCTTGATCAAGCCCTTTGACGTACAAAAGTGCTTAATTTTTAAAAAGTCTCATTTATCTATTTTGTCTTCTGCTGCTCAAGCCATTGTTGTCGTATCTGGTAATCTACTGTTAAACACTAGAGCCCACAACTTTGCGCCTACATTTTCTTCTAGAATTTTAAGATTTTACTTTTCACATTTAGGTCCTTGATTCATTTTGAATTGGTTTTTGTGTGTGATGTGAGGCATACATCCTGTTTCTTTCTTCTACATGGGGAAATCCAGTTGTCCCAGTATCATTTATTGAAGACTCTTCTTTCCCAGTGAATGAACTTAGCTCTCTTGTTGAAAATCAGTTGACTGTAGATGTACGGAACCAGTATCTCTTATATCCTATGCTTTCCCTCTAGGTATATTTTTCTTATTGAGAGAAGCACATTCTTTAATAGTTGTTTTGGGGCAGATCTGTGGGAGGCAAACTCTTAGTCTTTTCTGACTGAAAATGTCTTTGTTTTGCTCTTTCCCTTAAATGATAGCTTATCTTGAAATCAAATTCTCAGTTGATAGTGTTTCACTCAGCACTTTGAAGATATCATTCAATTGTCTTCTCATTTCTATTACTGCTTTTGAAAAGTCTACTTATAGTTCCTTTGCAAATAATCAGTGGTTTCCCTTTGGTAATTTAAGATTTTATCTATGTCCTCATTGTTCTGTAGTTTCACTACAATGTGACAAAAATATTGGTTTACTCTATTTATTGTGCTCAGTACACTTGGTGTTCTGATCTTTTGATTAGAAAACCTTTAGCCATTTTCTTTTTAAATGTAGTATCATTTTTTTCCTTCTGAAACTTCTATTAGGCATATGTTTTTTTTGAGCCACTCAATCTAACCCCATGACTCTTAACTCTTTCACATTTTTTAAATCTATTTTTCTAAACGGTGTTCTGGGTGAGTTCTTCAATACTGCCCTTTAACTCAGAACTTTTTCTCTTCACTTTTGGCCTGCTTTAGAGTTAACCCCATCTGTTGACTTTCATTTCAATGATCATATTTCTGTTTTTCAAGATCTTTAATTGTTGTTGTTAGCTGCCTCTGAGCTGGCCCCTTTCTCATGGTGACCCCATGCACAATGGGATTGTTGTGACTCTTAGGGTTTTCAATGGCTGATTTTTGGAAGCAGATTGCCAGGCCTTTCTTCCTAATCTGTTAGTCTGGAGGCTCCACTGAAACCTGTTCAGCATCACAGCAACATGTAAGCCTCCATGAGTGGTGGTTGCACTTGAAGTGCATTGGCTTGGAATCAAACTCAGATCTCCTGCGTATAAGGTGAGAATTCTACCACTGAACCACCACTATCCTCTTTTTAATATTTACTTGCTTTTTATTCCATCTGTGTCTGAGTCTCGACTCCTTGAAATGGTGTTATCCCTTTATTTATCTCTTCGAGTACCCAAAAATATTTATTTTAAAAATCTTTGTCAGACAGTTACACAGAGATGTTTTATCTGGTGTAAATTTATGTTTTGAGTGTTCATTTTATTGTCCGTATTCCTTAGTATTAGATATCTTTGTTTGGTATTTGGTGGTCAGGCTCATTTTGAATGGGCAGATTTTGTTTTTTTCTGTTTTGTTCTTAGTTTGTTTTCTTCCTTTCACCCTTCCTCTATGCTTGCCCTTCCATGTTCAATGATTTATTTCCTCCACCTGCCTCCCAGACTTCCATTGTATAAACAGTTCTTATGTTGACATTTTGGTGTTCCTACCTTAATGTGCTGTTGGGGATATTGTAGATCCAGTCCCTTGGCCAGCTGCTTAACTTGGTTCCTGATCCAAAGTCTTTGTACTTCTGCTTTCCCAGGCAGTGGGTTGGCAGCAGTTTAATTTCATCTCCTTTCATGAGCTTCTGGCTTCAAGCACTAAGCCTAGCTCCTCTTCTCCACCCCATTTGGAGCATCTTTAGTTCCTGTCACCTTGTAGAGCACAAAAACCTTGGCTTTTGAAGCAGGCCTGTGACTTCAGCCTTCCTAAGTTCTTTCTGCCTTGGTTCCATTTCTGATCCATGAAATTATTTATTTTGCTTTTGAGTCGGCTTATGTCTTTTTGGTTTTCTCTTTTTAAATCCTAGCCATCGCTGATATTTGTGTGGAGTTAAGGGAACGGATCATCTGTGACCTTACTGCAACAACCTGAGCAGAAATCTTCCTTTGTTTATCTTTATGGCTTTACCTCTTACCATTCTTCTCTCTACAATCTATGTTCTAGCTATAACGAACTACTTTTCATTTTACAGAGGATCAATAAATTACTTGACCTTCCAACCTCACAAATCTGGACGAATTAAGACATAAAAGACAGTCAAATAGAGATAAAAAATGTCAGCTTTATTCTAGACCAGCTACTAGAAAGCCAGGTTAGATATCTGTAACCTAATGGGGCTTGCTAACACTCTCTGCCCACCTCCACCCCCTGCAGTATCTAGCATCAGGAAAGTCCACCAAAGGGAAGGCTGGGTCTGCAGAGCAGACACCCTTACTCAAGATCATTGTCTCCACTCATCTGGGGCAGAAAGAGAAAAGAGAATGAATTTTCAGTGATTGGGGCCTTTTAACAGATTAGCTCCATCCAATCTAGAACTATGAGCGAATGAAAGTAGCAGTACTTACCAACCAGGTTACCCACTCCTGAGTGTAAAGGATAGGGATAGTGTGAGAATCCAGGAGTGATATTCCAGTAAATCCTTCCCCATGAAAATATGGGACCAGAGGAAGGAGGTTCTCCTAACACAAGCCATGCTTTTTCTCTTTCCTCCTTTGTTTCAAGTCTTTGCACAGATTCTTCCATCTTTCTGGAGCATTCTCTCCCACCTCTCTTTACATGCCAGCTACTACCCATCCTGAGGCCTATAAAAAAACAATAATATTTACTGAATCCTAAGTATAAAAGAAGGACTATCACATACATTATATCATTTCATCCTCACAACAATCCTATAAGGTATGTATTTTTATTTTAATTTCATGGAAGAAGAAACGGAGAACAACGATTTCCAATGTTCCATGCATGTAAATGGTGGAGGAAGGATTAAGCCCAGTTTTCTACAGCTCCAGAGCCCATGCTCTTTTCATCATATGCAGCTCCTTTCCATAGTTTATTGATCTTTGGATGCCTAGCACATAGCATAGCACCTGGCAGAGTAGATGCTCAATAATATTTAATGAATGAATAAATAAATCAGTAAGTCATATTCTCAAGCTAGCTGCTTTGAGTGGGTTAAAAACAACTTTAATATGAGGATTTATGAAAAATACTTAACCTTTTTGGTATCAGATGCCTCTTTATAAAGGTGGATATGAGCATCCAGTTTTGAAGGCATCTGTAGAGGTTGCTGGAGCCCTGATGGCACAAGTTAAGTGGTTAAGTGTTTGGCTGCTAACCAAAGGGTTGGCAGTTCGAATACACCAGTTACTCTTGGAAATCCTATGAAGCAGTTCTACTCTGTCCTGTAGGGTTTCTATGTGTCAGAATGGACTTGACGGCAACAGGTTTTTTTTTTTTTTTGGCAGGGGGGTGGGGGTTTGGTAGGGGTTGCTAGGTTTAATTGGCTTCTACTCTCACTTATGTCCAGCCCTTTCAGCTTTATGTCCTCTTCCTCTGGCTGCCCAAGGAGATTGTTGTTCTCTCCTGGTTCTACCCTATTTTTGTCCCTGTCCCAAATATCCTTTTCACTTGTAAAACTAACCGATGCTTCACATACAATTGCAGCCCCAGCACCTCCACACACAGACACAATGTATGTTAATCAAGAGTCTTTTGATTGCAAGCCACAGAAACCAGTTCCAACTGAAAAAGAAATTCATAGGTTGGTGTAAGTGAGAAGTTCAAAGGATGAACTAGCTTTAGATATGGCTGAATTCAGATAAGAAGTAGATTTACTATGAGCCCAATGAAGTTTAAGCTCCTAGTCCCTCACTGCTGGCCCTGTCTAAGGCCCTGAGAGAGGCTCTAGCAATGTATTTACATGTTCACCTGTTTTTCTCAAATTTGCAGAAGTAAAATATTTTCATCACAATTGGTTAAGACTGTGGTCTCTTTTCCACTCGGACTTCCCATCCATCCCACCCCTTCATGGTTGGTGTTTCAGTGGCCTCTGGCATTTTGAAGAAATATATACTTGTAATTGAATTCTGTTTTAAACAAAATCCACTTATGTAACTCATTTTGCATTTATGATTCTGTATTCTTTTTCTTAAAAACAGACCCCAAATTATATGTGCTTCAGGGCCCACAAAACCTGCACCACCCTTGCCTCAAGGGCTCAGGTGATATAAGGTGAATATTTTCTCTCCCGGAGCCCTGGTGCCATAGTGGCTAAGAGCTTGGTTGCTAACCAAAACATCAGCAGTTCAATTCTACCAGCTGCTCCTTGGAAACCCTATGGGGCAGTTCTACTCTGTTCTACAGGGTCACTATGAGTCAGAATCCACTTGACAGCAACGGGTTTTTTTTTTTCCTCTCCCAGTGTCTCAGGTTCATTTGTAGGCAAGGTTCCTCTTTTTCACATGGTGGAAAAGAGGGCCGACGGGAGATTTAAGGTTACAGCATTCTCAGGATTGGTAATTCCAGGGAAAAGAGAGAGGTTTCTGGCCGATGTTGTTAGCAAATGACATTGATTTGGTTGGGTCACATGTCCTTCTCTGAACCAGTCATTATGACCAGGGAAATGTAGTACACTAATTAGTTAGGAATGAGCTCTAGTGGCACAAAGGTTGGTGGTTCAAGCTCACACAGTGGCTCCATGGGAGAGGACTGTTGACCTCATTCATAAAGATTAAAGTCAAAATAACTCTGTGGGGCAGTTATATTCTGTCACACGGGGTTGTAATCAGTCATAATCAACTCAACTGCACTCAAGAACAATGATTAGTTAGGAGTCCCTGGATGGCACAAATGGTTAAGTACTCAGGTACTAACTGAAAGTTAGTAGCCAGAGCATCTTGGAAGAAAGTCCTGGCAATCTGCTTCCAAAAGGTCACCAAAACCCATAGCCATGGAGTCAATTCCAACTCATAGCAACTCTATAGGACAGAGTAGAAATGTCCCATAGGGTTTCCAAGGCTGTAAAATTTTACAGAAGCAGACTGACACATCTTTCTCCCATGGAGAAGCTGGTGGGTTCAAACTGCCAATCTTCTGGTTAGCAGCTAAGTGCTTGACCACTGCACCACCAGGGCTCCTTTGGAAAGGTCACAGCCATTGAAAACCCTATGGAGTGCAGTACTACTCTGAAACACATGGGGTCACCAAGAGGCAGAATTAATTCAATGGGAACTGGTTACTGGTTTAATCAGATCAGAGCCACATACTCACCTCTGGATACAACTGGTGGTTGAAGAAGTCATCCCAACCTGAACCCATAGACTAAGATTGAGGAAGGGATGGCTTCCCAAAGGGATGCTAGGCAGAGTAAAAACTCATGTTTCCAAGCACAAAAACACCATCATCAACAGTCACGCATTATTTTGTACAAAACTAACAAGTTTTTAGGGCATTTTATAAATAATAGATGATTTGGTCTTCAAATGGTCCTATAGAATAGGTGAAGATTATTGTGATTTATCAATAAGGAAACTCAGTAAGTGGTGGAGCTAGATTGGAATCCATCTTTTGATTCCTAGTTCAGTAGTCTGTTCATAATCTGTGGTGTTTCTTATATACATTTGAATAGTCCCATTTTATTAATGGATTTGAAGAGGTAATATGTTTGCTGAAATAACAGAGCACTACCAATGAAAGCAGAACACCATCCAGGTCTTCTGATTACAGAAACACATTTATGATGCCCATTAGTCATCGGAGCCCATTTTACCTGCAATGTAGATAATAGTTACTGCTTCACCATTCTCATTTTCCCAGTTCTAGCATGCTGGAGGATTAGGGCAAGGCAAGCTATTTAATGAAAGAGTAAAGCAGGGAAGGGCTTTGTGGGTAAGCCACAGGAAAAACCAGCTATGGGTGTCTGTGCATGTTCTGCTTCTTAGGTTGGAATACCACCCTTCTCTTCTCCTGGTTAACTAAATAGTCAGCTTGGGTGACATTTGATCCAGGAAGCTTCCCTGACCCACAACCAATTACCTTCCACCCTGGTGCCCTCTCAGAGTTCCCGTAGCCACTGGGGTTTTATTCTGACAGAACTTGCCCCAATGCCTGGTCAGTGCACATCTCTCTCCCCATACCAGACTGCAAACTCACTGAGCATAAGGATTCTGACTTGTATCTCTAAATCTCAAAGTCTCTAGCACCTGGTAAAGGGCTTGTCACACAGGAGGCCTTCAACAAACGTCTCTGTTATAAGTAAATGAGCCTCAAGTACTTTGTCTAAGAGAAGCAGCCTAAGCTTTTTTTTTTGGCTTTTCTGTCTGTCCATGGAGCTAACTTGAGTTTCATAACATTGAACTTCAGCTTATCTCTGGCCTCCGAGGAGAAAAGCTTCACAGAAAAAAGCAAGAACAGAAGGAGCAGCGCTGAAGCCTGATTATGGTTTTCCCTACATATTTAATGGTCAGGTCTTGGAATCTCTCCTCTAACATCTTCCTTGAATACTTTGGGAGCCAGTTGAAACTTAAAAAGGAACAAGTTATGTAGGGAAATCAAAACTCTCTTTTTGCATACCAGCTATATTTTTTTTTCTCCAGCACGTCTTCGGTTTCACTCAAAACAGAGCTAGGAGACGTGTGTGTATATAATAGGTGTTAAAATTGTATCAATAATGGAAAAACCAACATATGATTACACAAATACAAGTAAATTTGACATTGCAATGCCTGAGTGGATTCCCAGAGTGGTTCTATGAATCTGAAACCTGGAGCAGTAATTTTGCTTTGCTAGGAATTTAATACTCCTAATTTCCTAAATTGTAAATGAATTAATATGGATTTTAAAATGAAAATCACCATTTGGCACTTTGGAATCTTGACCATACCTTTGATCAAAGCATACTCTTTTTTTTTAAATTTTACTGTGGTAAAATATGTATAACATAAAATTTGCCATTTTAACCATTATTAAGTGTACAGTTCAGTGACATCAATTATATTCACAATATTGGGCAACCATCACCACTATTTCCAAAATTTTTCATCACCCGAAAAAGAAACTCAGTACCCATTAAGCAATAGCTCCCTGTCTTCCCTTCCCCCCAGACCCTGGTAACCACTAATCTAGTTTTGTCTCTATGTATTCCCCTGTTCTAGATATTTCGTATAGGTGGACTCATACAATATTTGTACTTTCGTGTCTGACGTATTTCACTTAGCATAATGTTTTCAAGGACCAGAACTACTCTTTGAAAAGAATATATTCTCTTTACCCTCTCTGGAATGAAATCCTTCCCTGTTACGTACACCTAACAGTTTGCTCTGCTCTCTGCTGATTGCCCTCAGATGGACCCTAGTTTGTATGTTCACCTTGATTATGACTGACCTACCTATCTGCGATCTGAACTTGACCTTCTCTGGCACCAAGTTTCTTTAAAACTTTATTCATGTAATTATAAAAAAAATATAATAGCATACATAAAATATCAACAACCTAACACAACAGCCATAATTATTTTTGAATATTCCCTTTCAGTCTTTTTATACATGCATTTTTTATATGCTTGTAATCATAGTTTATGAATTTGTAACTTGCTTTTAATTTTTGAAAACACTGCTGAATCTTTTAAAATTCTTTGAGGGGGGACCTATCATATTTTTACACAAATAACACATGCCTTCTGTGTTTGTTCGCCAGCCACACCCTCCCCCTGAGGTATTTTCATAAGTGTGCTATGCTAATTTTTTTTTTTACAACAACATGTGGGGAAGAGGATTGGCATGGCAGCGCTTGTGAGGATACCTCACGGCGGGAGGGCACAGCCAGCAAACAAACGCAGATGGCACGTGTTATTTGTGTAAAAATACATCAGTTTACAGAAGAATATATATATAAAAAAATAATAATAGTTTTTTATGCTGGTGTAGGATTGTGATGAAATAACTTATCGGATCATCAATACCTTCAGAACTGCAGACCGTATTTGGACATCTACAATAACCAATTTAATAATGTTTTTACTCTCCTGAAGGAAAAATGAATTTTGCTAAACAGGCAAGGGCAATTAAGTAAAGGGACACATATAAGCCGTCTCCACCAGCTATGAGAGTGAGCCTGCTTAAGTTACACTTGTCAACTAGGTCTAGGTTTTGGCAGGTTTCATGTAATTTATAACTCTTGTAGTTAACAATTTGACGTTGTCTTAGGCTGGGTTCTCTAGAGGATCAAAACCATATACATATACACACTTCACTTTTTTATTTCAAGGAAATAGCTCATGCAGTTGTGGAGGCTGGCAAGGCCCAAACCATGGGTTAGGCATCAGGCTGGCGGCTGCTCCTGACTCACATGGTGGTAGGGGCTGACGAACTAAAAATTGGCAGGTCAGACAGCAAGCTGCTGGCTCACGTCTGAAGAACTGGACGGCAAGAATGACAGGTCAGATGCAGACTCGAGAGTGCAAGCTTTGCCAGAACATCCATATATACTGGATGCAAGCCACACCCTCAAGTAAACTCCCCTTTCAACTGATTGGCTGCTCACATCAAATCACAAAATGGAGGATGGTTTCATATCTGCTAAACTACTGAGAACCATGGTCCAATCAAATTGACACACAACCTTAGCCATCACAGTCAATCCCTTGTCAACTTGGCACCTGTATACATCTCCTTAAGCCATACATAATCTCTAAATACAATTATAAAGTCATACTTACCCCTAACATGATACAACTATCATGTGTACAACCGAAAGCATACTAGCTCCATTTACATCTTACATTTTATAAGTAATGGAATAAGGGAGGGAAGAAAACAAAGATATTTGCTATATACACACATACACGCATATATATATGCACATATACATGTGTGTATGTCACATACATATAAAAAAATAAGGAAGACATACTCAGGACAATTACAGTCTTAGTTTCTGCAACTGGTTACATGGTCCTGACTGGTATTTAGAACTACCTTCTTCCACCACCCATTCTGTGTTCCCTTTGCCCTCAGCAAATAACTTAGCTGGTCATGGTTTTTTGCCTGGTGGAGTGAGCCCTTCATTCCTGAAAGGTCTGGGCCATTAGTAGTCATGTTGGAATTGGGTTGTTGTTGTTGTCCATTGAGTTTAATCACCAGGTATGGTAGTACTAAGAGATGTCCTAAGGGATTTCCAATATTCCAGACACACTCTTCTTTACCTCCATTATGTAATATCAATCCAATTGCCACTTGGTAATCAGGATCAATCACACCAGCAAATACAGCAACTCTCTCCTTTGCCTGTTGATCCAGAGGCATGAGGAGCCCAAAGTGGCAAGGGGGCATTCTTAAATTTCAGTTCATTGGCACAATCAGTGTTGCGTCTCCTGGTGAGAGCATTCCTCCCTTTGAAACTAAAACCTCTAGACCTGCCGAGCATGATGTTGTGGGGACAGGAGGCAAAAATTTTGTGAGTGGGTCACTTGTGGTAATAGTGAGAAGTGCTACTCTCATCTCCACCCCTTGATTCCTGGGCCCATGAATCCTGGCTATGGGAGAAATAGCATCATAAATTGGACACTGGTTTAGAGCATATATAGCTTCCTAGAGAATATTGCCCCAACCCTGCAAGGTATTGCCACCTAGCTGGCACCATAATTGTTTTTTGTTTCTTAACATTTTATTGAATTTCTGATGAAAGTTTACTGAGCAAGTTAGGTTTTCATATGACAGTTTCTACAGAATTTGTTCAGTGACATTAGTTACATTCATCACAATATATCAACATTCTCTTTGTGTTGTTTGTTCTCTTTCCAGTATTCTAATTTTCCTGCCCCCTTATCTTCTCATCATTGCTTTTGAGTAATTTGTTGACCTTTTGGTCTCATACAGACTAGTAGAGACCTACATTGTGTCTTAGATGCCCTCTTGAAAGCTTCTAAGACCCCAGATGCCACTCACTTTAGTAGGATGCAGATCATGATTTTTGTGAACTATGTTTTACCAATTGAAATAGTCCCATGAGACTATGGTCTTAAGACTTCAAATCCAGAAAACCAGTCCTGGAAGGTGTTTGGTTATGTCTGAAGAGCATTCGTATTTTTGTCTTCAATGAATATATGTGCCCGCACAAATGTTTGTATCTACCTAAATAGATACTCCCTGGTGGTTTAGCGGTTAGGATTTGGTGCTCTCACCACCACAGCCTGGGTTTGATTCCTGGTCAGGGACGCCTTTCTTCTTCCTCTTTGCTCACAAGCTTGCTTCACACCTCTACGCCTTCCTTTTGGAGGCTTGGTGGTGCAGTGGTTAAGAGCTTGGCTGCTAACCAAAAGGCTGGCAGTTCTAATCCACTAGCTACTTGGAAACCCTATGGGGCAGTTCTACTCTGTCCTATAGGGTCACTATGAGCTGGCATTGACTCAACAGCAATGGATTTGGTTATTTTATGGTTATACAGATACTTCCAGGAGCCCTGGTGGCACAATGGTTAAAGTGCTTAGCTGCTAAGTGAACGGTCAGCAGTTCAAACTCACTAGCCACTCCATGGGAGAACGATGTGGCAATCTGTTTCCATAAAGATTATAGCTTTGGAAACCCTATGGGGCAGTTCTACTCTATCTTATAGGGTTGCTATGAGTCGGAATTGATTCGATGGCAATGGGATTGTTTTTGGTACAGATACTTCTATCTGTTCTCACCTGTGTACACACCTGTAACTACCCACATACCACTTTGCCTATACACATTCATATGGGCTCAAACACTCCTTTTTACTTTGGTTGTGCTGTGCTCACTACATCTACATTCAGTGCCACTTTTCCCATCACCAAAAATAAGAGGTCTCATGGTCTAAAACATTCTTTCCCCTTTCTCCCTCTCCCTGATAACCACAAATGACCACTGGTCTCTCTCTATTTATCTGTTCTTGTCTTCTTATAAAAGAGGGATCATACAATATTTGTGCTTACATGCTTATTTCACTTAGCATTATGTTCTCTAGGTCCATCTATGCTATGTTTTCTGGACTCATCACTGTTCTTTATGGTTGTGTAATATTCCATTGCATGTATATACCACAATTTGTTTATCCATTCATCTGTTGTTGGGCACTTCAGTTGTTTCCATTTATTTGCTACCATGAATAAAGCAATGAACATAGGTGTGCCTATGTCTGTTCACGTCATTATTTTTAGGTTTCTTTAGGGTATATACCTTTCAATTTAGCTACTCGACATTCAAGAGCAAGTTTCAGAGTCTCTTCTGACGTCCCCTTTGGCCTTTTCTTTCTTTCCTGCCTTTTTAATGACCTCTTGCTTTCTTCATGCATGACGTCCTTGATGTCATTCCACAACTCATCTGGTCTTCGGTCACTAGTGTTCAATGAGTCAAATCTATTCTTGAGATGGTCTCTAAATTTAGGTGGGATATACTCAAGGTTGTACTTTGGCTCTCATGAACTTGTTCTAATTTTCTTCAGTTTCAACATGAACTTGCATATGAGCAATTGATGGTCTGTTCCACTGTTGGCCTCTGGCCTTGTACTGACTGATGATGTTGAGCTTTTCCATCGTCTCTTTCCACAGATGTAGTCAGTTTGATTCCTATGTGTTCCATTTGTTGAGGTCCATATGTATAGTCACCATTTACATTGGTGAAAAAAGGTATTTGCAATGAAGAAGTCATTGGTCTTGCAAAATTCTATCATGGGATCTCTGGAATTTTTTCTATCACCTAGGCCATATTTTCCAACTACCAATCCTTCTTCTTTGCTTCCAACTTTCGCATTCTAATCACCAGTAATTATCAATGCATCCTGATCACATGATTGATCAATTTCAGACTGCAGAAGTTGATAAAAATTTTCAATTTCTTCATCTTTGGCCTTAATGGTTGGTGGGTAAATTTTAATAATAGTCGTGTTAACTGGTCTTCCTTGGAGGCATATGGATATTATTGTGTCTCTCACACCGCTGTACTTCAGGATAGATCTTGAAATGTTCTTTTTGACAATGAATGCAATGCCATTCCTCCTCAATTTGTCATTCCCAGATCAGACCATATTATTGTCAGATTCAAATGGCCAATACCAGTCCATTTTGGCTCACTAATACCTAGGATACTGATGCTTATGCATTCCATTTCATTTTTGACAATTTCCAATTCTCCTAGATTCATGATTTGTACATTCCACATTCCAATTATTAATGGATGTTTGCAGCTGTTTCTTCTCATTCTGAGGCATGCCACATCAGCAAATGAAGGTCCTGAAAGCTTTACTCCATGTCACTAAGGTTGACTCTACTATGAGAAGGCAGCTCTTCCCCAGTCATATTTTGAGTGCCTCCCAGCCTGAGGGGCTTATCTTCTGGCATTATACCAAACATTGTTCCATATTCATAAACCTATTCATAAGGTTTTCACTGGCTAATTCTTTTCAGAAGTAGACCACTGGGTCCTCCTTCCTAGTCCATCTTAGTCTGGAAGCTCAGCTGAAACCTGTCTGCCATGGGTGACTCTGCTGGTATTTGAATACCGGTGGCATAGCAGCATGCAAGCCCCCACAGTACGACAAATTGACAGATGCATGGGGGTCATGAATGTTGAGTAGCTAAAGTGAAAGAAAGAGATGATGAAGTAAAAGAGCTGAACAGAAGATTTCAAAGGGCAACTTGAGAAGACAAAGTACTATAATGACATGGGCGAAGACCTGAAGATAGAAAACCAAAAGGGAAGTACACACTCAGCATTTCTCAAGCTGGGAGAAGTGAAGTAAAAATTCAAGCCTTGAATTGTAGTATTGAAGCATTCTACAGAGAAAATATTCAACGATAGAGGAAGCATCAAAAGAAGATGAAAGGAATACGCAGTCACTATACCAAAAAGAATTGGTCAATGTCCAATCATTTCAGGAGGTAACATATGATCAGGAACTAAGAGTACTGATGAAAGAAGTCCAAGCTGTACTGAAGGCACTGGCAAAAAACAAGGCACCAGGAATTGATGGAATACCAATTGAGATGTGTCAACAAATGGACACAGTGCTGGAAGTGCTCACTCATCTATGCCAAGAAATTTGGAAAACAGCTACCTGGCCAACCAACTGGAAGAGATCCATATTTTTGCCTATTTCCAAGAAAGATGATCCAACCAAATATGGAAATTATCAAACAATATCACTAGTATCACACGTAAGTAAAATTTTGCTGAAGATCATTCAAAAGTTGCTGCAGCAGTACATCAACAGAGAACTGCCAGAAATTCAAGGTGAATTCAGAAGAGGATGTGGAACCAGGGATATCATTGCTAATGTTAGATGGATCCTGGCTGAAAGCAGAGAATGCCAGAAAGACATTTACCTGTGCTTAAACGTCTATGCAAAGGCATTCAACTGTGTGGATCATAACAAATTATGGATAACATTGCAAAGAATAGGAATTCCAGAACACTTAATTGTGCTCATGAGGAACCTGTACATAGGTCAAGAGGCAGTGGTTTGAACAGAACAAGGGGATACTGAATGGTTTAAAGTTAGGAAAGGTGTGAGTCAGGATTTTATTCTTTCACCATACCTATTCAATGTGTATGTTAAGCAAATAATCTGAGAAGCTGGACTATAGAACAGGGCATCAGGATTGGAGGAAGACTCATTAACAGATGACACAACCTTCATTATGCAGATGACACAACCTTACTTGCAGAAACTGAAGATGCTTGAAGCACTTAATGATAAAGACCAAAGACCACAGCCTTCAGTACGGATTATACCTCAACAGAAAGAATACCAAAATCCTCACACGTGGACCAATAAGCAACATTGTGATAAATGGAGAAAAGACTGAAGTTGTCAAGGACTTAATTTTACTTGGATCCGGCATCAACACCCATGGAAGGAGCAGTCAAGAAATCAAACAACACATTGCGTTGGGCAAATCTGCTACAAAAGACCTCTTCAAGGTGTTGAAGAGCAAAGATGTCACCTTAAAGACTAGGGTGGGCCTGACCCAAGTTATGGTGTTTTTGGTTGCCTTATATGCATGTGAAAGCTGGACAATGAATAAGACCAAAGAAGAAGAAGAGTTAACATCTTTGAATTGTGGTGTTGGCAAGGAATACCGGATATACCATGGACTGCCAAAAGAGAGTGGCTGTACAGTATGTTTTGATATTGCATTGTGTGAGGCCTTCTGTTGTGTTCTTTTTCTTTAGATTGCTTTGGTTATTTGGGGTTTCTTTCCTTCCCACATGAAGTTGGTCATTAGATTCCATTTTAGTAAAGGATGTTGTTGAAATTTGTACTGGGATTGCATCGTATCTGTAGATCGCTTTTAGGCATAATTGACATTTTCACTATATTGTCTTCTAATCCATGAGCCACCTCTTGAAATGGTTGAATATCGACTAATTCTTTTTGGTATAATGACTCTGTGTATTCCTTCCATCTTCTTTTGATGCTTCCTCCATCATTTAATATTTTCCCCATTGAATCCTTCACTATTGCAACTTGAGGCTTGAATTTTTTCTTCAGTTCTTTCAGCTTGGGAAACGCCGAGTGTGTTCTTCCCTTTTGGTTTTCCATCTCCAGCTCTTTGCACATGTCATTATAATACTTTATCTTCTCGAGAGGCCCTTTGAAATATTCTGTTCAGTTCGTTTACTTCATGAATTCTTCCTTTTGCTTTAGCTGCTCGACGCTCAAAGGGCAAGTTTCAGAGTCTCCTCTGACATCCACCTTGGCCTTTTCTTTCCTGTCTTTTCAGTGACCTCTTGCTTTCTTCATGGATGATGTCCTTGATGTCATTCCACAACTCATCTGGTCTTCGGTAACTAGTGTTCAATGTGTCAAATCTATTCTTGAGATGGTCTCTAAATTCAGGTGGGCTATATTCAAGGTCATATTTTGGCTCTTGTGGACTTGCTCTGATTTTGTTCAGTTTCAGCTTGAACTTGCATATGAGCAATTGATGGTCTGTTCCACAGTCAGCCCCTGGCCTTGTTCTGACTGATGATAATGAGCTTTTTCGTCGTCTCTTTCCACAGATGTGGTCAATTTGATTTCTGTATGTTCCATCTGGCGAGGTCCATGTGTATAAAAAATAAAAAATATAGTCGCCGTTTATGTTGGTGAAAAAAGGTATTTGCAATGAAGAAGTCGTTGGTCTTGCAAAATTCTATCATTCGATCTCTGGCATTGTCTCTATCCCCAAGGCCATATTTTCCAACTACTGATCCTTTTTCTTTGCTTCCAACTTTTGCATTCCAATCGCCAGTAATTATCAATGCATCTTGATTGCATGTTCGATCAATTTCAGACTGCAGCAGCTGATACAAATCTTCTATTTCTTCATCTTTGGCTCTAGTGGTGTGGTGCTGAAGAAGTCCAAGGTGCTCTGAAGCACTGGTGAAAAACAAGGCTCCAGGAATTGATGGAATATCAATTAAGATGTTTCAACAAACAGATGCAGTGCTGGAGGTGCTCACTCGTCTATGCCAAGAAATATGGAAGACAGTTTCCCGGCCAACTGATTGGAAGAGATCCATATTTATGCCTATTCCCAAGAAAGATGATCCAACCGAATGTGGAAATTATAGGACAATATCATTAATATCACACGCAAGCAAAATTCTGCTGAAGATCACTCAAAAACGGCTCCAGCAGTTTATCGACAGGGAGCTGCCAGAAATTCAGGCTGGTTTCAGAAGAGGATGTGGAACCAGGGATATCATTGCTGATGGCAGATGGATCCTGGCTGAAAGCAGAGAATACCAGAAGGATGTTTACCTGTGTTTTATTGATTATGCAAAGGCATTTGACTGTGTGGATCATAACAAACTATGGAAAACACTGCGAAGAATGGGAATTCCAGAACGCTTAATCCTGCTCATGAGGAACCTTTACATAGATCAAGGGGACATTGATTGGTTTAAAGTCAGGAAAGGTGTGTGTCAGGGTTGTATTCTTTCACCATACCTATTCAATCTGTATGCTGAACAAATAATCTGAAGCTGTACTATATGAAGAGGAACAGGGCATCAGGATTGGAGGAAGACTCATTAACAACTTGCATTATGCAGATGACACAACCTTGCTTGCTGAAAGTGAAAAGGACTTGAAGCACTTACTAATGAAGATCAAAGACCACAGCCTTCAGTATGGATTACACTTCAAGAAAAAGAAAACAAAAATCCTCACAACTGGACCAATGAGCAACATCACGATAAACGGAGAAAAGATTGAAGTTGTCAAGATTTCATTTTACTTGGATCCACAATCAAGAGCCATGGAAGCAGCAGTCAAGAAATCAAAAGACGCATTGCATCGGGCAAATCTGCTGCCAAGGACCTCTTCAAAGTGTTGAAGAGCAAAGATGTCACCCTGAAGACTAAGGTGTGCCTGACCCAAGCCATGGTATTTTCAATTGCATCATATGCATGTGAAAACTGGACAATGAATAAGGAAGACTGAAGAAGAGTTGACTCCTTTGAATTGTGGTGTTGGCGAAGAATATTGAATATACCATGGACTGCCAAAAGAACGAACAAATCTGTCTTAGAAGAAGTACAACCAGAATGCTCCTTAGAAGCAAGGATGGCGAGACTGCATCTTACATACTTTGGACATGTTGTCAGGAGGGATCAGTCCCTGGGGAAGGACATCATGCTTGGCAGAGTACAGGGTCAGCAGAAAAGAGGAAGACCTTCAATGAGGTGGATTGACAAAGTGGGTGCAACAATGAGCTCAAGCATAACAACGATTGTAAGGATGGCGCAGGACTGGGGAGTGTTTCGCTCTGTTGTGCAGAGGGTCAGTATGAGTTGGAACCGACTCGGAGGCACCTAACAACAACAATCCATGAGCATAGGATGTCTTTCCATTTTTGTAGGTCTCTTTTAGTCTCCTGTGGTAATGTTGTGTAATTTTCATTCCATAGTTAGGTTTATTTTATCAATTTGTGGCCCACTGTAAATAGTATTGTTTCATTTCTTTCCCTTAGTCTTTGTCAGTATAGGTGAATCCAACTGATTTTTGTGTGTTAATTTGGTTTTTTTTTTAATCTCGTACTGTTGCTAAATTCTCCTATTAGTTTCAGCAGTTTTCTTGTGGAAAATTTAGGGTCTTCTACATATAGGATCATGTCATCTGCAAAAATAGTTTTACTTCTTCCTGTCCTATGTGGATACTCTTTATTTCTCTTATTGCTCTGGCTAGGACTTTCAGTGCAGTATCAAAAAAGAGTGGTGATAATGGGCATCCTTGTCTCATTCTTGTCCTCAAAGGGAAAGCTCTCAGCTGTTGGTTTTGAAAATATGCCCTTAATTATGTTGAGAAATTTCCATTTATTTATTTTTTCCATTCTACTCCCATTTTGCTGAGAGTTATTATCAGGAAAGGTGTTGAATTTTATTGAATGGTTTTTTGCATAAATTGATATGATCATACGGTTCTTTTTGTTTTATTTATGTGATGAATTCCATTAATTTTCTTATGTTGAACCACCCTTGTAATCCTGGTGTGAATCCCACTACATCACGGTGAATGATTTTTTTGATATGTTGCTAAAGTCTGTTGGCTAGAATTTTGATGAAAACTTTTAGATCTATGTTCATAAGGGATATCAGTCTGTAATTTTTTTTTTTTTTTTTGATGCCTTTGCCTGATTTAGATATGAGAATTATGCTGGCTTCATAGAAAGAGCTTGGTAGTGTTTCTTCCTCTTCCATGTTTTCGAAGAAATTGAGTAGGATTGGTGTCAACTCTTTTCTGAATGTCTGGTAGAATTCTCCAGTGTAGCCATCTGGTCCTGGACTTTTCTTTGTTGGCAATTTTTGATGACACCTTCAACCTCTTCTTTTGTAATGAGCCTGTTTAAATTTTCCACCTCTATTTCGTGAATACCAAAACCTGCAGGTCAGACGGTAGGCTGCTGGCTTATGTCCCAAGAACCAGAGGTCAGAGGATGATTGGCTGGATGCACGATGGAGAGAGCAAGCTTTGCCAGAACATCCACATATACTGGATGCAGTCCACACCCCCAAGGAAACTCCGCTTTTAACTAATAGGCTGCTCACATCAAATCACAAAATGGAGAATGATTACATAATATCTGCCAAACCACTGAGAACCATGGCCTAGCCAAGTTGGCACATTAACCTTAACCATCACAGGTGTAAACCTAGGTAATAATTACTTTTCAAGACTTACATAACTTGGTATCTCATTCAGAGTCAATATTTATTTTTGTTAATCTTTCCATGAAAAATAATGACCTGAACGGTAGGAAACCGATGTATTTCTTTTCATTTGGGTTACAGAGAGCTCAGAATTAGACAGTCAAAATTGGCACATTTCATAAAGACACATTGGGAGGGCAGGGAGCTTCTTACATTTCCTATTCACATTTTCACAAGTGTTCAACACAAATTTCACTTTTGATCAGGCATTCTTACTGCCACCCTGGCTAGCTGAATTTGTGAGAGGTAGCCCTTAAATATATTAACTCATCTTTATTTGGTGAAGTGGGTCAACGACAACGACTTCTTTTGTCTTATGGTAGATAGATATGCAAAGGTTCCAGCAACAGTGAAGACTGGAATGTAGTTATGAATTGTGCCAATGAACACGAGGCTTTTGCTTCATTTTAAACCTAAGGCTGATTGTTTTTCCTTCCACTTAAGGGCCTCTCCAGTCTTCTCAATTCCATCATCAATAAGGATATGTAGAAGGAATGACAACTGATGCTAATATTAGAGCAAAACACAACCAGAACAAGCAAATTTGATGCAAGAGAATATGTATGTATCGCAACTAAGTTTTTTGGACTTAATCTCAGCACGGCTGTTTTCAATACCATGAAGAACAGAATTGACTCAGCTTGTTTTTCTTTCTAAATTTAACCAATATTGTTGTATTTTCGGGTTTTATCACCTTCTTTGTTCACTATCATTGCTTTTCCTGGGGGTGGGGGTAGGGGGTAAAGTGAAGCTTGTAAAGATGAAAGAACGTTTTCCAGCAATCGAGCCACAAAGAGCCTCCTGTCATACAGGGGGTGCCCAGACTCTTCAGAAAGGTAACCTAATTGAACGGGCAATGTATCCATTTTAACACAGAGCCTGGCACATGGTTCGTGCTCAACATATATGGCTGGAGCCTGGGGTGCCCAACAACGTGCACAGGGGCCGCATGGAAGAAATTTAAGACCCTGCCGTTGAACCGTAAGGACCCACGGTCTACAATGAAGACGAAATTTCACAGAGCAAGATTAAACGCTAACTTTAGCGGTCAAAACCCGTTAATTCCAGTAACTCTTAATTCCGCGATATTTTCGCGACCTGAGCCTTCTCTCTCTCTCGCCCAAATACCAGGTCAATCAAACGAACTGGCGGGGGCAAAGCTGAGGGCACGGGTGAAAGTTATCAGCCGAGCGCAGATCGTCCACCTTCTCCCCTCACACGCCCAGACCCGAGACGCGGGACGCTTCCGGGGAGCCCGCAGCGCGCGAGACCGGAACGCGGGCGAGGGGCGGGGGAGGGGCGGTGGCGGGGCCGGGAGCGTGCGCGCGCACCTCACACTCCGCCGCCCGGGGACGCCCACTCGCGAGTAGGGGCTGGCGAGCCGGCCCGCGCCCCAGCGAGCGCCCCGTAACTCCGGGTTCCTCTCAGAGGGGCGCCGAACGGGTGTCGGCCCCATAGCTGCTCTGCGCTCACTCGGGCTAGGGAGGAAGGGAACAAGGCCCGGGCCGCAGTCCCGCACCGCGTGGACGCGCTGCCTCTCCCGCTGCCGCCAGAGCGAGGGGCTGTGAGCGACCGGAGGTACCGCGGAGGAGGCCCCCACGGCGGCCGGCGGCCGCGGGGCAACACACGGAGCCTGTCTC
The DNA here is from genome assembly GCF_030014295.1 of Loxodonta africana. Taxonomy (NCBI): domain Eukaryota; kingdom Metazoa; phylum Chordata; class Mammalia; order Proboscidea; family Elephantidae; genus Loxodonta; species Loxodonta africana. The sequence goes on along the minus strand of NC_087344.1, from coordinate 157,832,182 downwards.
TGCTTGCCCGAGGCGCTGCTGGTCCCGTGCGCCCAGGGCCGTCGCCTCCCCGGCGCTAAGCGAGGAATGAGCAGGCGCCTGCCCAGGCTCTGGGACTAAAGGGCCGCGGCTCGGCTCCTTCCCCCCGTCGCGGAGCCCCTGGAGCTTGGTCACTGCGGCCGGGCGCGACGGGGTCGGCGACGGCCTCGCTCCGGAGCAGACGCCGGGGTTAACTGAACTGGCGGCGGAGAGGAGGAGGAGCCGGGCGGGGGCGGCCGCCGCTCCTCCCCTCCCCCCCACGCGCCGGGGCTTTTCAGTGGCCGGCGGAGGAGGAAGTTCCGCTCCCCGACAGAGCCGTGCGGTAGCAACAGCGGCGGCGGCGGCGGCTGGGAGGGCTCAGGCATTTTGGACCCGATTGCCCGTAGCGCCTGCCGTCGAGGGAGGGGGGCATCAGCGTCCCCCCCCCTGCGCCGAGCCTGCGAGGCAGTGTCGGGAGGTGCCGGCGTCCCAGAAGACCTTCCTGCCACTTCAACCAGCGCCGCGGCTTCGGCTTCTCAGCGAGGTGGCAGACCTTTCTTCGTATTCGCAGACTTCTGAGGAGACCCTTATTTTTTTTGCACCAAGGTTAAGGAATTCCGGAATAGAAGCGCCAGTGGAGGTTTAGTGAATCGTCTGTAACTCTGGGATCACGTAAGGCCCCCCGTTTGGGGCGGGAGACGACATTTGAGCATCTCATTGGAGAGCAGGAATGGCAGAAGCCACCTTACATCTTTTCTGCAGTGTTGCTTGCCTGATGGACCCCTAGGAATGAAGAGGTGACTAGTGATAACCCGACGAGGTACTGAAAGGCGATGGCAAAGAAAATCCCGCCGGACACACACTAGTGGACGTCTGGGGGGAGAGGGGGGGTCACACAAGTTTTTGAATGTAAGTGGACGAGCTGTCTTAAAAAGCACAACAATCCCTTAAGCATTGAGTTTGCCTTTTTTTTTTGGCCAAGATTTTGAAGATTGTGTTCAATGTATTGTTGGTTTGATATAAGATGAGAACTTTATGAAGTGTTCTAGCCAGGAGTGGAACAATGACTACCCCCGCACTGCTGCCCCTGTCTGGGCGGAGGATCCCGCCTCTGAACCTGGGGCCGCCCTCCTTCCCACATCACAGGGCTACCTTGAGACTGTCCGAGAAGTTTATCCTTCTCCTTATTCTCAGTGCCTTCATCACCCTGTGTTTTGGGGCATTCTTCTTCCTTCCAGACTCTTCAAAACACAAACGCTTTGATCTGGGCTTGGAAGACGTGTTAATTCCTCATGTAGAGGCCGGCAAAGGAGCTAAAAACCCCGGGGTCTTCCTGATCCATGGACCCGATGAACATAGACACAGGTTGGTTGGTTCCTGAAGTTCTGGTTTTAATATTTGGCAAAGCAAGGGGTGATTTATGTGTCCATTTCTTTTTTTTTTTTTTTTTTGCACTACGGTGTTATTTTCCCTGGGTCGTAGGAGTTGTGTAGTGATTTCAGAATCGGTGGATTAGAACCGTAGGCTGAAGGCACTCCTAGAGCCTCATCTAAAGTTCAGCCCCTTCCTTTTATGTAGGAGAAACAGTAATGCTCAGAGCGGTGGCGCCTGATGTGGACAATTAGGAATGGAGGTATGAGAACTTCATCTAAAGAAATAGTGACATTTGCTGCACCTTTATTTTTTCAGAATGTGTCGCCTTCAGTCTTATATTGAATCTTGGCAGCCCCAATGGGTTTGTTCTCTCTCTCCCAAAGGGCTCTCATTCCCTGGCTTGAGTTAAAAGTGTGGTGGTGAGTCTTAGCATTTTAGGAAGACACTCTTGAATGGAATATACCTGTCACTTAACGTGTGAAAATATTACAGTTGTTATTTTAAGGAGATGTTCTTGGTACTCTATATGGAATCAGTAAAGTTCAAGCTGCCGTTGACTCAAGTCATTTCCTCTGTGAGTCTTGTAGACAAGGTTTAAGTCTCTCTCTCTCTCTCTGTGTTTGGTTATTCATTTAATTTTGCTCTGATCATTTTTTTCCCCCAGTGTGAGAGGTGGAGTGTGTCAAATAGCTATTACAGTTGGCCTCGCTTAAATTTGGCCCACTGAGGAGTTCAGTTCTTTCAGATCACCAAATCTAAAGTGAGCTCTTTCTTAGGAGACTGTGTTAGGATAAAATGGGAACTCTGGTTAAAGTCCTTTTAAATCATTTATACATTTTTACTTGAGGAAAGTTTGGAAATGTAGTTTACTTTTCCCAAACCTACAGTTTTTTCTTTTTTTTTTTTTTTCTGACCTACTAGCTCTTTCTCCTATCTTTTCTACTTCTTAAAATAATTCTTGGATATGTGGGGAAAAAAAATCTTATGCTCAAATTCTGTTTTTAACTGATATTAGTTTTTTTTTTTTTTTAACTATTATAGGGGCAAGGTGTTGATGTATGCGTTTAAGAATGACCAATATAAATTAGTTTATTATATGATGAATTCTTAATTTTTTGAAAAAGCTTATGTTCAAATGTTAGACTAAGTTTAAATTCTTGGGAAAATGCGTTCTTATAATGAGAGCTTTTTTTTTTTTTTTCCTTTTTTCCAACCTATTTAATTCATTACTTGCTTGATGGTTTGACTTTTGGCTGAACCTTATGGAGTAGTTCCTTCTAAAATTGTTTCACGCCCTTCTTCTGTACATACAAGAATTTGGAATATTGGCCATCTTTTTAATTTCCATATGCTTCATGTGTTTCTTTTATTTTGCCTTTTGTTTTTGTGATTTCGAGAAAAATACTGATAAGACCTGTGAAATAGGATGCTGAAAAATGAACTTTAAAATGCCCTGCTTTCCTTGAAAACCTTATTTCTTGTACTTATGTAAGCTATGATGAATATTTGAAAAAAAAAATGTTTTAAGCTTGGCTTCAGAGCTGTTTGACAGCAGCCACGCATTAACATTATTTAACTATCATTATTGTAATCTGTCGTGTACTAAGGTTTCCTTTGTATTTTAAGTGTGGTCTAAAGTTTACCAAAAAAATGGCTATGTTGTAGTTTAAAAACATTTATATAGAAAAATTCTCAGTTAAGCTGAATTAAAATATGAAATTTGAATGGAAGTATAGATAATGTACATTTTACTTACATTATGCATATTATTTATTGCTTAAACAAGAATTCGTAAATTTATATAGCCTCTGTCTCTCTATATGCGTGTGTGTGTGTGTGTGTGTGTGTAATCTAGTTTTCTAAAGCTATTTGGTTCTTGATTTTGGAAAGTGAGAAATTATTTATTGAGTTCTGGTATGAAGGGATGGTGAGTGAACCAAATCCTGAGCTTTGGATAGTAAGCAATAGGAGTTTGGATAGCAAGTGATACATTTGAGAATTTATTTGACTCTACGGAAAGCAAGCATTCAAAAACTGAGAGTTCAGGTAGGAATTTTTGTTTTATCTCTGAATATTTCTGTGGTTATATCAATATATTTTTATATCTGCTTAGTAGGTTATCTATTGTTGCTGACCATATCAGAAAACATAGTCTGATAAGGATTCTTCTACTTTTAAGAGTGAAATACATTTTAAATTAGAGATCATCCAGATATAAGTTTAAAATGTGGAAACACGAAACATTAAATTAAAAGATAAACATCAACTATTTAAAAAAAATTCAGAAAGTATTATTTACAGAATTAGAGCATACTTATTTTGGGTATGAATCAAAAACATGATGTTTCTTAATTTGGAAAATACAAATTGGCAATTTATCTTAATTTTGTAAGGGTGGGAAAGGTGCAGGATGGAGGGTTGAGGGACCTTTATTTTTATCGTACTTTATTTACTTATTTTTTCAATTGTGCTTCAAGTGAAAGTTTACAAGTCAAGTCAGTCTCTAATACAAAAATTTGTATACGCCTTGCTATATACTCTTAGTTGCTCTCTCCCTAATGAGACAGCACACTCCTCTCTATCCTGTATTTCCCCTATCCATTCAGCGAGCCTCTGTCCCCCTCTGCCTTCTCATCTCACCTCCAGGCAGGAGCTGCCCAGGTAGTCTCATGTGTCTGCTTGAGCCAAGAAGCTCACTCCTCACCAGTATCATTTTCTGTCTTCGAGTCCAGTCCAATCCCTGTCTGAAGAGTTGGCTTTGGGAATGGTTCCTGTTTTGGGCTAACAGAAGGTCTGGGGACGATGACCTCTGGGGTCCCTCTATCTCAGTCAGACCATTAAGTCTGGTCTTTTTAGGAGATTAAGGTCTGCCTCCCTCTGCTCACCTGCTCCATCAGGGATTCTCTGTTGTGTTCCCTGTCAGGGCAATCATCAGTTGTAACTGGGCACCACCTAGTTCTTCTGGTCTCAGGCTGGTGTAGCTTCTGATTTATGTGGCCCTTTCTTTGTCTCTTGGGCTCATAATTACCTTGTGTCTTTGGTGTTCTTCATTCTCCTTTGGTCCAGGTGGGTTGAGACCAATAGTTGCATCTTAGATGGCCACTTGCTAGCGTTTAAGACCCCAGATGCCACTCACCAAAGTGGGATATGGAATGTTTTCTTAATAGATTTTATTATGCCAGTTGACCTAGATATCTCCTGAAACCATGGTCCCCAGATTCCTGCCCGTGCAACCCTGGCCTTGAAGCATTTGGTTTATTCAGGAAACTTCTTCACTTTTGATTTAGTCCACTTGTGCTGACCTCTCCTGTGTTGTGTGTTGTCTTTCCCTTCACCTAAAATAGTTCTTGTTTACTGTGTAATTAGGGGATACCTCTCTCCCTCCCCACTCTTGTAACCATCAAAGAATATTTTCTCCTGTATTTAAACTGTTCCTCAAGTTCTTATAATAGTGGTCTCATATAGTATTTGTCCTTTTGCAACTGACTAATTTCACTCAGCGTTATGCCTTCCAGATTCCTCCATATTATGAAATGTTTCACGGATTCATCATTGTTCTTTATTGATGCATAGTATTCCATCCTGTGAATATACCATAATTTATTTATCCATTCATCTATTGATGGGCACCTTGGTTGCTTCCATCTTTTTGCTATTGTAAACACTGCTGCAGTGAACATGGGTGTGCATACATCTGTTCGTGTAAAGGCTTTTATTTCCCTAGGATGTATTCCAAGGAGTGGTATAGCTGGATCATGTGGTAGTTCTGTTTCTACCTTTCTAAGGATGGGCCAAATCGACTTCCAAAGTGGTTGTACCATTTTAAATTCCCACCAGCAGTGTTTAAGTGTCCAGTCTCTCCACAACCTCTCCATCATTTATTACTTTGTGTTTTTTGAATTAATGCCACCCTTGTTGGAGTGAGATGGTATCTCATTGTAGTTTTGATTTGCATTTTTCTAATGGCTAATGATCAAGAGCATTTCCTCATGTATCTGTTAGCTGCCTGAATGTCTTCTTTGGTGAAGTGCCTGATCATATCCTTTGCCCATTTTTTAATTGGGTTATTTGCCTTTTTGTTGTTAAATTTTTGCAGTATCGTGTAGATTTTAGAGATTAGACGCTCATGGGAAATGTCATAGCTAAAAACTCTTTCCTAATCTGTAGGTAGTCTTTTTACTTTCTGGTGAAGTCTTTGGGTGAGCATAGGTGTTTGATTTTTAGGAGCTCCCAGTTACCTAGTTTCTCTTTTGGTGTTTGTGCATTGTTAGTAATGTTTATGCCATGTATTAGGGCTCCTAGCATTGCCCCTATTTTTTCTTCCATGATCTTTATCATTTAAGATTTTTATTTAGGTCTTTGATTCATTTTGAGTTACTTTTTGCACATGGTATGAGGTATAGGTCTTGTTTCATTTTTTTGCAAATGGATATCCAGTTATGCCAGCACCATTTGTTAAAGAGACTGTCTTTTCCCCATTTAACTGGGCCTTTGTCAAATATCAGCTCCTCATATGTAGATGGATTTATGTCTGGATTATCAGTTCTGTTTCATTGGTCTGTGTATCTGTTGTTGTACCAGGTTGTTTTGACTACTGTGGTGGTATCTTATGTTCTAAAATCGGGTAGCGTGAATCCTTCCACTTTGTTTTTCTTTTTCAGTAGTGCTTTGCTTTCCCAGGGCCTCTTTCCCTTCCATATGAAGTTGGTGATTTGTTTCTCCAGCTCATTAAAAAATGTCGTTGGAATTGCATTGCATCTATAGATTGCTTTCCGTAGAATTGACATTTTTACAATGTTGAGTCTTCCTATCCATGAGCAAGGTATGTTTTTCCACTTAGGCAGGTCACTTTTGGTTTCTTGCAGTAGTGGCTTGTAGTTTTCTTTCTATAGGTCTTTTATGTCTCTGGTTAGATTTATTCCTAAGTATTTCATCTTCTTAGGGGTTACTGTAAATGGTATTGATTTGGTGATTTCCTCTTCGACGTTCTCTTTGTTGGTGTAGAGGAATCCAACCGATTTTTGTGTATTTATCTTGTATCCTGATTCTCTGCTGAACTCGTTTATTAGTTTCAGTAGTTTTCTTGAGGATTCTTTAGGGTTTTCTGTGTGTGAGATCATGTCATCTGCAAATAGAGATACTTTGACTTCTTTGCCAATGTGGATGCCCTTTATTTCTTTATCTAGCCTAATTGCTCTGGCTAGGACCTCCAGCACAATGCTGAATAAGAGTGGTGATAAAGGGCACCCTTGTCTGGTCCCCGTTCTCAAGGGAAATGTTTTCAGGCTCTCACCTTTAAGGATGATGTTGGCTGTTGGCTTTGTATAAATGCCCTTTATTATGTTGAGGAATTTTCCTTCTATTTCTATTTTGTTGAGAGTTTTTATCATGATTGGGTGTTGGGCTTTGTCAAATGCCTTTTCTGCATCAATTGATAAGATCCTGTGATTCTTGTCTTTTGCTTTATTTACGTGATGTATTACAGTGGTTATTTTTCTAATGTTGAGCCATAGCTGCATACCTGGTATGAATCCCACTTGGTCATGGTGAATTATTTTTTTGACATGTTGTTGAAGTCTATTGGCTAGAATTTTGTTGAGGATTTTTACATCTATGTTTATGAGGGGTTTAGGTCTCTAATTTTCTTTTTTGTGGTGTCATTACCTGGTTTTGGTATGACGGATATGCTGGCTTCATGGAATGAGTTTGGGAGTATCCCATCCTTTTCTGTGCTGTGAAATACCTTTAGTAGTAGTGGTGTTAACTCTTCTCTGAAAGTTCGATAGAACTCTCCAGTGAAGCTGTCCGGGCCAGGGCTTTTTTCGGGGGAGTTTTTTAATTACATTGTCAATGTCTTATTTTACTATGGATTTCTTTAGTTGTTCTACCTCTGTTCGTGTTAGTTTAGGTAGGTAGTGTTTCTGGGAATTCATCCATTTCTTCTAGGTTTTCAAATTTGTTAGAGGATAATTTTTCATAATAATCTGATATGATTCTTTTAATTTCAGTTGGGTTTGTTGTGATATCACCCACCTCATTTCTTACTCGGGTTATTTGCTTCCTCTCTTGTTTTTCTTTTTATCAGTTAGATGGCCGCTTGCTAGCGTTTAAGATCCCATGCGCCACACTTCAAAGTCGGATTCTGCTCTCATTTTTATTATTTGCTTTCTTCTGGTGTCTGAGGCTTTCTTTTGTTGCTCTCTATTTGTTTAAGTTGCAGGGATAATTCTTGGAATTTGGCCCTTTCTTCTTTTTGTATGTGTGTATTTATCCATATAAATTGACCTCTAAGCGCTGCTTTAGGAAACCCTGGTGGCATAGTGGTTAGGTGCTGTGGCTGCTAACCAAGAGGTCGGCAGTTTGAATCCACCAGGCTTTCCTTGGAAATTCTATTGGGCAGCTCTACTCTGTCCTATAGGGTCACTATGAGTCGGGATCGACTCGACGGCAGTGGGTTTGGTTTGGTTTGGTTTAAGCGCTTTAGCTGTGTCCTTTAGGTTCTGATAGGAAGTGTTTTTATTCTCATTGGATTCTGTGAATTTCTTTATTCCATTCTTAATGTCTTTTATAACCCAGTCTTTGTTGAGCAAGATATTGTTCATTTTCTAAGATTTGATTTCTTTTCCCTGCTTTTTCTGTTATAGATTTCTACTTCTATGGCCTTATGGTTAGAGAAGATGGTTTGTAACGTTTTGATGTTTTGGATTCTGCTAAGGCTTGCTATATGACCTCATACGTGGTCTCTTCTAGAGAATGCTCCATGTGCATTTGAAAGGAAAGTATACTTGGCTGCTGTTGGGCGGAGTGTTGTGTATATGTCTGTGAGGTCAGGTTGGTTGATTGTGACATTTCGATCATCTTTATTGAGCTTCTTTCTGTATGTTTTGTTCTTCACCGAAAGTGGTGTGTTGAGGTCTCCCACTATAATTGTGGAACTGTCTGTTTCATTTTTCAGTGTCTTTAGAGTTCGTTTTGTGTACCTTTGAAGCCCTGTCATTGCGTGCGTAAATATTTAATATGGTTATATCCTCCAGTTTTAGTCTTTTTAATCAATATATAGTATCCTTTCTTATCCTTCGTGGTGGATTTAACTTTAAAGTCTATTTTGTCAGAAATTAATATTGCCACTCCTGCTCTCTTTTGTTTTGTTGTTTGCTTGATATATCTTTTTCCATCCTTTGAGTTTTAGTTTGGTTTCTGTCTTCCAGTGTAAGGTGTGTCTCTTGTAGGCAGCATATAGATGAATTTTTTTTTTTTTTAATCCTTTCTGCCACTCTCTGTCTCTTTATTGGTGCATTTAGTCAATTTACATTCAGCGTAATTATGGATAGATATGAGTTTAGTGTTGTCATTTTGATGTCTTTTTTGTGTGTTGTTGATAGTTTCTTCTTCCCATTTAATTTTTTTGTGCTGAGTAGTTTGTCATTGTATATTATCTTTTCCTCCTTTTTGTTGTTGTTGATTTTGTTCCTGCTAAGCCTTTATTTTTTTCTTGTATTTGATTTTGATGAGTAGGATTGTTAGTCTTCTTTGTGGTTACGTTAATATTTACCACTACTTTTCTAAGTTTAAACCTAACTTTTATTTCATTATATTGCCTTGTCTTCCTCTCCATATGAAAGTTCTATGACTACATTCTGTATTCCCTCTTTATTGTTTTAATGTTGTCTTCTTTTACATAATGACATGCTGTTTTCCTGTTTTGAGCAGTTTTTTTAATCTTCATTTGTTTTCATGATTTCCCTGTCTGGGTTCTCATGTGATTGCTCTGTGCTGTGTTCTAGTCTTGGGTTGATATCTGATATTATCGATTTGCCAACCAGAGAACTCCCTATAAGTGTTTCTTGTAGTTTTGATTTGGTTTTTTATGAATTCCTAAACTTTTTATCTGGAAATGTCCCCATTTCTCCTTCACATTTGAGAGACAGTTTTGCTGGACGTATGATTCCTTGCTGGCAATTTTTTTCCTTCAGTGCTTTCTGGAAGTCATCCCATTGCTGTCTTGCCTGCATGGTTTCTGCTGAGTGTTCTGTGCTTATTCTTAATGATTTCCCTTTGTAGGTAACTTTTCGTTTTTCCATAGCCACTCTTAAAATTCTCTATCTTTGGTTTTGACAATTTTGATTATAATATGTTTTGGTGACTTTCTATTGAGATCTACCTTATATGGAGTTCGATGAGCATCTTGGATAGGTATCGTCTCATCTTTCACAGTATCAGGGAAGTTTTCTAGCAACAAATCTTCAACAATTCTCTCTGTATTTCCTTTTGTCCCTCCCTGTTCTGGTACTGCAGTCACTCATAGGTTATTTCTCTTGATAGAGTCCCACATGATTCTTAGGGTTTTTTCATTTTTTAAAATTCTTTTATCTGATTTTTCTTTGAATATATTGGTGCCAAGTGTTTTATCTTTAATCTCACTAATTCTCCCTTGCATTTCTTCAGTTCTGCTCCTCTGACTTTTTGTTGAGTTGTCTAATTCTGTAATTTTATTGTTAATCTTCTGAATTTCTGATTGCTAGTCTCTATGAGTTCTTGCAGCTTATTAAAGTTTTCATTACATTCTTGAATAATCTTTTTAATTTCTTCAACTGCTTTATGTGTGTGTTCCTTGGCTTGTTCTGCATTTTGCCTGGTGTCCTTCCTGACCTTGTTCCTGATGTCTTGAAGATTTGTGTATATTAATCTTTTGTATTTTGTATCTGGTAGTTCCAGGAAGGCACCGTCATCCAGAAGATTCCTTGATTCTTGCTTTGAGAGCTTGTTGAAGCGATGTGATATTGACTGTTGTCTCTGAGGCATTTATAAGTTATTGTATTAGTTTATTTTACATTTGCTTACTGTATTCTAGCTTCTTGTTTTGTTTTGATATGTCCAAATAGGCTGCTTGAGTGAGCTGGTTTGATTATTTTTGCCTTTGAAGCTCTAACGTCCTGTCACCAGATGGCTAAAGCTGTTATCAGGTATATGAGCATGGGAGTCCGTTCACTTTTCTTGTATGGATTCAGCTCAGGCAGCTAGGTAGTAGGTCATTAAGTGTGTGGCACAGGCTCTGTCCTGCAGTCTTAGAGGGGCAGGGGTGATTGGTGTAGGTACAGGTATCTGGTTGCAGCAGGAGGTCATGCTCTGAACAAGACGGGCCTGACAACTATCCCTTGAGTTTCTGTGAGGAAAGTGCTTTCTTGTTCCCTAGAGTGCACAGATGGGTAGATTCTGCAAACGGACCATTGGCACCCAGTGCTTTTAGTTGTAAGGACTGGGAGGTACCCGTTTCATGGTTGGCTGGGTCACTTTGCTGGAGCCATCAGTCCTTAGGCCCCTGATGTGTGTAGGTGAGGACCCTGTTTAATAGACAAAGCGGTGTCAAATATCAAAAACCCACCTCTCAGCCTCACAGCTGAAACAGTTGTGGTCTGCCAACAAGGGCCTGTTCCCCTGAAGTAGGCGCACACAGGTCCATGCAGGGGGGAAATGTATTCAAAGTCCACAGACCGTTTATGCCTGGGCAGGAGCCGCTTCTGTACTGAGCTCCCCAGGTTAGTGGAGCTGGCAGAGTATCTTTCCGCCACTTGTGAATTTATTCCTTCTCTAAGGCCGGGAGAATGGCTCACTATGCTCAGCAGGGCCTATCTCAGGCCCAGGGAAGTCAAAGCCACTGAATCCGGCTTGGGATCTTGGGGCGTGGTAAAATATATAGAAGTACTTAGGTTTTGCCAAGAGCGCTGTTCTCCTCTGGTTCCGAGGTATGAGTAGGCTGTGGCTTGCTGTCTCTCCCTGAAGAAACTGCGTCCAGAACGCTACTGCCAGCCCCACCTTGGTCGCTTCAGGGAATGGTGCCTCAGGGTTGCTGGCATTCTGGTCTGACATCTCCTCTGTGCTTCTGAACCATCTCTCTCTCCCCTTGCTGCTCAGTCCATTTTCTAATTTTCTTTTGATGCTTAGGGCTCCTAGCTTGTTGTAAATTAATTGTTTCACTTGTTTTTTCAGGTCTTTGTTGCAAGAGGGATCTCTGGAAGCATCTGAGTACTCCGCCATCTTGACTCCTCCTAGCAGTAGTGTTTTGTGGTTTTCCTTTTATAAGTCTTTTACATCCCTGGTCAGGTTTATTCCTAGGTATTTTATCCTTTTGTGGGCTTTTGTAAATGGTGGTGTTTTCTTGATTTAATTTTCAATGTTCTCTTTAGTGTAGAGGAACCCAACTGACTTTTGTGTGCTGACCTTGTACCCTGCCACTTTGCTGAATCCTTCTCTTAGTTCCAGTAATTTTCTTTTGGACTCTCTGGGATTTTCTATGTACAGGATCATGCCATCTGCTAAGAGGGATAGTTGTACTAGTTCCTTTCAAATTTGGATACCCCTTATTTCCCTTTCTTGCGTTATTGCTCTAGCTAAGACTTCCAATACAGTATTAAATAGGTGGTGATAATGGGCATCCTTGGTTGTTCCTGTTCTCAAGGTAAAATACTCTCAACCTTTCTCTGCTGAGAATAATATTGGCTGTTGGCTTTGCATACGTTCCCATAATTTTGCTGGGGAATTTCTGTTCCATTCCTATTTTGCTGAAATTTTTTATCAGGAAAGGGTGTTGGGTTTTATCAAACTCCTTTTCTGCATTGATTGAGATTAGCATGTGATTCTTTTTCTTTATTTTATTTATGTGGCAAATTACATTGATTTTCTAACATTGAATCACTGTTGCAGCCCTGATACGAATCCCACCTGATCATGATATATTGTTTTTTTGATATGCTGTTGGGTAGAATTTTGTTGGGAATTTTTGCATCTGTATTTTTGAGGAATATCAGTCTGAAATTTTCTTTTTTTGTGGTATCTTTGCCTGGCTTTGGAATCAGGGTTATGGTGGCTTTATAGAATGAGTTAGGGAGTATCCTTTTCTGTGTTTTGGAATAGTTTGAGTAGAATTGGTATCAACTCTTCTCTGAATGTTTGGTAGAATTCTCCAGTGAAGCTGTCTGGACTGGGGCTTTTTTATTTGGAGTTTTTTTTAATGATACCTTTAATTTTTTCTTCTGTTACGGGTCTGTTTAGATTTTCTATCTATGTGCTTGTTTAGGTAGGTGGTGTGTTTCTAGAAATTTGTCCGTTTTAAATTTGTTGGAGTACCGTTTTTTGTAATATTCTGTGATGGTACTTTTTATCTCAATTGGTGCTTTTGTAATGTCACCCATTTCATTTTTATTTTGCTTATTTGCATCTTCTCATTTTTTTTTCCCTTGTCTTTTTGCCCAGTAGTTTGTCAATGTTGCTTATCCTCTCCAAGAACCAACTTCTAGTCTTGTTGATTTTATTGTTTTTCTGTTTTCTATTTCATTTATTTATGCTCTGGCCTTTATTATTTCCTTTCTTTTGGTAACTTTTTTGGTAACTGTGGTCTTCTTTTGCTCTTCTTTTTCTGTTTGTTATAAGTTGTTGGGTTAAGTTACTGATTTTGGACCTTTTTTCTTTTTGGGTGTATGCATTTGTTGCTATAAATTTTCCTCTGAGCACCGCTTTTACTGTGTCCCAAAGGTTTGGTATGTTGTGTTTTCATTCTCATTCTAAATACTTATTTATTTTAAACTGTTCTATAAGTAAAAGTTTACAGTTCAAGTTAATTTCTCACAAAAAAATTTGTACACACATTGTTATGTGATCCTAGTTGCTCCCCTATAATGTGATAGTACAATTCTCCTTTCCACCTCGGATTTACTGTGTCTGTTCAGCCAGCTCCTGTCCCTTTTTGCCTTCTCATCTTGCCTCTGGACAGGAGCTGCCCATTTAGTCTCATGTATTTTTATCTACTTGAGCTAAGAAGCCTTCTCTTCACAAGTATCATTTTATGTCTTATAGTCCAGTCTGATCTTTGTCTGAAGAGTTGGCTTCGAGAATGGTTTCAGCTCTGGGCTGACAGAGATTCTGGGGGCCATGTCTTCTGGGGCCCCTCGAGTCTCAGTCAGACCAGGAAGTCTGGTATTTTTACTAGAATTTGAATTTGTACACCCACTTTTCTCCTGTTCCATCAGGGAGTGTTCCCTGTTGGCCTGTCTTTCAGGGTGGTCACTGGTGCTAGTTGGGCACCATCTAGTTCTTCTGGTCTCAGGCTGATGGAGTCTCTGATTTATGTGGCCTTTTCTGTCTCTTGGGCTAGTATTTTCCTTGTGTCTTTGGTATCCTTCATCCTCCTTTGCTCCAGGTGGGTTGGGACCAATTGATGAATCTTAGATGGCTGCTCGCTAGCTCTTAAGACCCCAGGTGCCACTTACCAAAGTGGGATGCAGAACATTTTCTTAATAAACTTCATCATGCCAATTGACCTAGATGTCCCCTGAAACCATGGTCCCCAGGCCCCCACCCCTGCTACTCTGTCCCTTGAAGTGTTTGGTTGTGTTCAAGAAACTTCTTAGCTTTTGGTTTAGTCCAGTGGTACTGACTCCCCTGTATTGTGTGTTGTCCTTCCCTTCACCTAAGATAATTCTTTACTACTATCTAGTTAGTGAATACCCCTCTCTCTCCCTCCATACCCTGGTAACCATCAAAGAATGTTTTCTTCTGTGTTTAAACATTTTCTTGAGCTGTTACAATAGTGGTCTCATATAATATTTGTCTTTTTGTAACTGACTGATTTCACCTAGCATAACGCCTCCCATATTCATCCATGTTATGAGATGTTTTGCAGAGTCATTGTTGTTCTTTATCATTGCATAGTATTCCATTGTAAATATTTTTTAATTTCATTTTTTCATTTCTTCTGTGACTCAGTAGTTTTCTTTTTTTCCTGGAAAATGTTTTTATTTTATTTTTGTGGTAAAAAAAATATGTAACAAAATATTTGCCATTTCAACAGTCTTCACATTACCCAGTATTTTTAAAGTAATGTGTTATTCAGTTTCCACAAATTTTTTTTCTTTGTCCTGTTAACTGATTTCTAGTTTTTTTTATAGCATTATGGTCACGGAAGATGCTTTGTATTATTTCAGTGTTTTTTAATTTTTTGAAGTTTGCTTTTTATCTAAAATATGGTCTGTTTTAGAGAATGTTCTATATGCACAGAGAAGGATGTATATTGTGATATTGTTAGGTGATGTGTTCTATATATGTCTATGAGGTTGAGTCAGTTGATTGCCTTATTTAGATATTCAGTATATTTGTAGATTTTTTAGTTTTTCTGCCCATCATTGAAAGGTGTGTGTTAAAGTGTCCTGCTATTATGGTAGAACTGTCTGTTCTTCTTCTCAGTTCTGTTAGAGATTGTTTTACATATTTTGGAGCTTGTCATTGGGTGCATGGATATTTATTATCGGTATGTCTTCTTGGTGAATTGACTGTTTAATCGTTACATAATGGCCTTTTTCTCTTATAATAGATTTTGACTTAAAGTCTATTTTATCAGAAATTCTTACTGCCACTCCTGCTCTCTTTTGGTTACTGGTTGCTTGATATATTTTTTTCTATCCCTTGATTTTGAACGTTTTTATGTCATTTTGTCTAAGTGTGTCTTGTAGGCAACATATTGATACACACCCACCCAGTGCCGTCGAGTCGATTCCAACTCATAGTCCATTCTACCCATTCTGCCACTCTCCGCTTCTTGACTGGTGCATTTAATTCATTTACATTCACTCCGATTATTGATAGGTATGAATTCATTGCTATCATTTTATTATACTTTTTTTTTTGTGGTGTCAGCAGTTTTTTTGTTTCTCTTAATTTTCTGTGCAGTTCTTTTTGTATATGAGTTTCCTTTTTCTATCATTTGTTGATATTGTTTTTGTGTTTACTGAGTCTTTTTTATTTTGGTAAGTAGGTTTATTAATTTTCTTTGTAGTTAGAAACCAAACCTGTTACCGTTGAGTCAGTTCTGACTCATCGCACCCCTGTAGGACAGAATAGAAGTGCCCTTAGGGTTTCCAAAGCTATAATTTTTATGGGTGCAGACCGCCACATATTTCTTCTTTGGAGCAACTGGTGGGTTCAGACTACTTCAGATTGGTGCTAGCAGTATTTTGTCTGCTGGAGAGCAGGGCAGGATGTCTCCATAGCCACTAGGCAGCAGTGCTACCCAAGTGGAAAGGATAGGCCCTCTACACATGCATGAATTGGTGTCTCATTAGGTGGTGGCCGATCGAGGAGTTTCAGAGCATTTAGCATGTTACCTTTCGGTTAGTGGCCGAGAGCTTAACTAGAGCTTCTCTTGGTGGGTACCCTGAAGTTTACCTTTATCCTCCTTTGTTTAAAACAGTCTGTTATATCTTGAAATTTCCTTGACTTCCTCTCCATATGGAAGTTCTGTAACCAAAAAAAAAAAAAACCCAGTGCCGTCAAGTCAATTCCGACTCATAGCGACCCTACGGGTCAGAGTAGAATTGCCCAATAGGGCTTCTAAGGAGCGCCTGGTGGATTTGAACTGCCAACCTTTTGGTTAGCAGCTGTAGCTCTTAACCACTGTGCCACCAGCATTTCTGGAAGTTCTGTAATAACACCATTTATTCCGCCTTTTGTTCTGAAGTTGTCATTTACAGCTTAACATCTCTGGTTCACTGTAATTAGTTTTGTAGCTTTATTTTACTTTCATGAAGTCTTTATCAGGGATATTATCTGGGTGATGCTGTTGTGTGCCTTTATCTCAGGTGGTTATCTGATATACTGTGTCTGAAGGACCTCTTTTAATATTTTTAGTAAGGCTGGTCTGGTGTTTAGAAATTCCCCTAATTTCTGCTTATCTGGGAATGTCCTAGTTTCCTCCTTGTTTTTGAAAGACGATTTTGCTAGATATATGATTCTTGGTTGGCAGTGCGTTTCCTTTCAGGATTTTGTATGTTGTCCCATTGCCTTCTTGCCTGCATGGTTTCTGAAGAGAAATCAGTGTTTAGTCTTATTGATGCAGCTTTGTAAGTGATATTTCATTTTTCATGAGCTTCTCTCAAAATTATTTCTTTGGTTTTGGAAAGTTTGACTATGATATGCCTTGGTGAATTTCTTTTGGGTCTATCCTGGATGGGGTTCATTGAGCTTCTTGGATGGAAACCTTCTCATCTTTTATGATATTTGGGAAATTTTCTGCCAATACATTTTCAAAAAGTCTCTCTGTACGTTTTTTTCTCCTCTTCTTTTGGAATTCCTATTGTGCGTAAATTATTCCCCTTCATAGTGTCCCATGTAACTTTTAGGCTTTCTTAACTTTTATTCAGTCTTTTTTTCTGATATTTACTCAGTTTTTTTTAATTGTGCTTTAAGTGAAAGTTTATAAATCAAGTCAGTTTCTCATAGAAAAACTTGTATGCACCTTGCTATGTACTCTTTTAGCTGCTCTCCCCAGTGAGACAGCACACCCCTGCTCTCTACCCCATATTCCCCACATCCACTCAACTAGCTCCCATCCATCTTCACCCCGCCATCTCACCTCCAGACAGAAGCCCCATAGTCTCATGTGTCTCCTTGAGCCAAGAAGCTCCCTCCTCACCAGTATCATTTTCTGTCTTATAGTCCAGTCCAATGCTTGTCTGAAGAATTGGCTTTGGGAATGGTTCCGCTCTTGGGCTAACAGAAGGTCCGGGAACCATGACCTCCTGGGTCCCTCTAGTCTCAGTCAGATCATTAAGTCTGGTCTTTTTAGGAGAATTTGAGATCTGCATCCCACTGTCTCCTGCTCTGTCAGGGAGTCTCTGTTGTGTTCCCTGTCAGGGCAGTCATTTGTTATAGTCAGGCACCATCTAGTGCTTCTGGTCTCAGGCTGACATAGTCTCTTGTTTATGTGGCCCTTTCTGTCTTTTGGGCTCATAATTACCTTGTGTCTTTGGTATTCTGCATTCTTTGCTCCAGGTGGGTTGAGACCAACTGATGCATCTTAGATGGCCACTTACTAGTGTTTAAGAGCCCAGACCCCACTCACCAAGTGGGATACAGAATGTTTTCTTAATACGTTTTGTTATGCTACTTGACCTAGATGTTCCCTGAAACCATGGTCTTCAGTCCCCTGCCCCTGCCACCCTGGTCTTTGAAGCTTTCGGTTGTATCCAGGAAACTTCTGTCTCTGCTGTCTCTGAGACATTAAAACATTAATTTATTTGAATATATTTTTTGTTGACTGCATTTTTGTCTTGTCCTGATTTTTTTTTTGTTTCGATATATCAGGAGCTTTGTTTCTTCTCTTTCTCTTTAGGATGTCTTTTTTCCTTTGTGTTATTTTAAATGTTATCCTGTGGTACTGGTCTGTGTATGACTTCGGTAGTGTCAGTTGGATGGGTGTGATTTCTTCTCCCTATTTTTTTTTTTAGTGGTTATAGTGGTTCATACCCATGTGTGAGCCCTCTCTTGTTAGGCTTATATGGGTTTCCTTACAGAATTGAGTGGAAGTGTGAAAGCCGGTCCTTTCCCTGATTTAGAGTGAGAAGTCGTGGGTGGTCAGGGTCCCTCCACAGCTCTCTGGGACTGCTTGGTCATTCCAGGTTGATGCTAGCAGTTAGTGTGTCTCCTGGAGAGCAGGGCAGGACCTTTGTAGCCAATGGGAGGCAGTGCTACTCAAATGGAAGGGATAGGCCCTCTGTGCTTGCACGAATTGGCATCTCAGTAGGTGGTGGGGGTTCAAGGGGTCTCAGCATGTGCAGTTGGCATGTGGGAACTGCCTGGGTGTGGGATGTGTGATGTTCCAGCTAGGAGGTCATTGGGTGAGGACACTGAGATCTCCTGTTCATTGTTGAACAGGGGCATGGGTGGCTCCTGTCGAGATGTGCTGGTGAGGTAATGTACCTGCCCAGTCTGTTACCGGGCATGGGTGTGGGAAGTTCTCCCGCTGGTTACTGGGTTATGGTTGTGGTGAGTGTGTACTACTGGTTGCTGGGCAGGGCAGGGGAGCATGTGCCCTGGTCACCTACAGGGTGGCAGAGTGTGGGTTGCCGTTTGCTGGCCAGGTGGGGTGGAATCAGGTGCCATTGAGTGGGTAGCATGGAGTTGCATGCACCAGTGGTAGCCAGGTGTGTTGCATGGTATCACACGTTGCCAGGTGAGTGAGGTGGGAGGGCACTCTGCTGGTCACCAGGAAGGGAGGGGTCGGCCATGTCCCATAGGCTGCAGCTGGTGATCAGGGCTTGGCTGGATAAAATACGAGCAGGGAGGGGCAGCCTGGAGTCTGGCTGCGTGGGAGACTTCTGGTTGTTACTCTGTGGATCCACTATTCTGTGGGTGTTTCCTGTCCAAATGGCCAGGCACTGCTGCTGGTGAGTAGTCTCATCCCTGTTTCCTGGCCCCCTCCCTGTGCTGTGGTTGCACAGATCTCTGGAGCTCTCACGTGCCTTCTTGTGCTTTCCTTCCTTAGATCCAATTCATGAGCTGTTCACCTAATCAGTATCTCTGTCTTCTATTGAGAAATCTGTGAAATTGCCTCCCTGTGCTCCTTTTTTTGGTGGCTCCTCTCCTGGGAATTGCCTTGTCTTAAGATGGCCATGCTGTGCTGGTACGGCTGGCAGAGCACCTACGATCCATAAATCTCCTTGTTTGCTGTTTTCATTCAGTCTTTCCATCCATTCATGTTTCGTTCTAATTCTTTATCCTTCTGTTTGATGGTCAGGTTTCCAAGGTTGTCATCTTTATCAGTTTCACTAAGTTTCTTGCGTTTTTGTTGTAGTGGAACACTATGATGTGTCTGACTAAGCTGCCGTCATGTACCAATCTCTCAGGATAGATTTTATGGAAGACAAAATCCTTAAGTAATTCAAACCCCCAGATCCTGTGGAGGCTCTGATTTTCCCTTAAGGCACAATTCTCTTTGGTTTAAGACTATAATTTCCTAACCTTAATATTGAGAGATGCCATTTACAAAGTGTTCTCTTCTGTTCTCTATTATTTAACAAGAACTTTTTAGAAAAGTTATATAAATAGTACAAAAAAGAAAAAAATGAAATAATCTGGAGACTACAAAGTACAATGTATTGTTGCTTTTATTTTTGACATTTACATATTTATAAAATCAACTGCTACTACTTATGCAGGTATATTGGACTCTCCGTAGTGATATTGATGTTACCATTAAAAAATAGTAGTCACATTTATTCAGAAAGGAATTTTGAGAATTTGTTATGTGCCATGCATTATGCTATGTATTGGGGATTATTGGAAAATATTATAGAAGATTAATTTTGACTGTGGGTACTATTGAAAAACTCAAATCTTAATGTTATTATTAAAAGCATGTATTATTATCTTTCAAATCAAATTCTTGGGGTTTTAGAGATACCTTTCCATTTAGGTGAGGTTCTGTTGCATGCATTTAAGTCATTGGCATTTTTGGAGAGTTCAGATAAATTATTTCATTATCTCCCTCTTTTTGTGTTTTTTCTAATATGTATTAGTAAATTAATAAATCATTAATTTGTGTGTTCCTGGTATATGGAGTAGGTTATCTGGAAATAAGGGGCAAATATTTTGAAGCTTTCTTTTGACCAGGAACCAGATCCTGGTATCTGAAAAAAATATGCCAAGCATTGTGCTAATTTGAGATCTGGCCTAGTTATATGCATTTATATGTAAAAAACCATATACATGTAGCAATATATGGCTATATTTGTAAGTTTATTTATAAAGCTATATGTGCATACATGATCTTTTTTCAATAGATTGGCAATAAGTTGGCATCTGGTATAAAGTTTATATCTCAATATGAAAATTTTTCCTGGCACTTTTGTGATACCATTAATAAACTTGTACCTTTTCATGACCTTGATTTTTTTCTCTACTTAAAAAGATTGGTAATACCCAGGATGAAGTGTACATTGAACAGCTGGCTCCTTGCATACTCTTGGTTTAATTGTTGTTAGGGGCCCTCGAGTCGGCTTCGACTCATAGCGACCCTGTGCACCACAGAACGAAACACTGCCTGGTCCTGCACCATCCTTACAATTGTTATGGTTGTGCCCATTGTTGAAGCCACTGTGTCAGTCCATCTTCTTGAGGGTCTTGCTCTTTTCCGCTGGCCTGTACTTTACCAAGCATGATGTCCTTTTCCAGGGACTGATCCCTCCTGACAACATGTCCAAAGTATGTGAGACACAGTTTTGCCGTCCTTACTTTTAAGGAACATTCTGGTTGTACTTCTTCCAAGACAGACTTGTTCATTCTTT
Source organism: Loxodonta africana (assembly GCF_030014295.1). NCBI lineage: Eukaryota > Metazoa > Chordata > Mammalia > Proboscidea > Elephantidae > Loxodonta > Loxodonta africana. The sequence continues at coordinate 157,811,699 of NC_087344.1, read as the reverse complement.
TGGCAGTCCATGGTATATTCAATATTCTCCACCAATATCACAATTCAAAGGTGTCAATTCTTCTTCAGTCTTCCTTATTCATTGTCCAGCTTTCACGTGCATATGATGCGATTGAAAATACCATTGCTAGGGTCAGGTGCACCTTAGTCTTCAAGGTGACGTCTTTGCTTTTCAACAATTTTTTAATTTTAAAAAAGTAGTTGACATATGCAGAAATAAAAAGCAGCATTTTGAAATGACCTTGCTGAGGTCGGTGCACTTCCTGCTCTTTGGAATCAGTTGAGCTAAATGAATCTGGTGCTCTTGTTGGATGGGAACAGGTGATAGCAAATGCCTATCATTTAACTTTAGAAATGTATAATTAAAATTTACTCATTATGCTTGGACTTAGGGTACATTCCAATGCATCATTCCCTGACATGTCAACTACATAAAAAGTCAAATGCAATGTCAAATTCAAAGCCTCAAAATAAGAGTTCAGTTCCCAAGAGAACAGTGATAGATTAATAATGTAGAACTTTATCTAGAGTTTATCAGCATTAAATTAGTACCATTGAAACCACACATGGATTTCCAGTACCATTTGGAGGTTCTTTCTAAAGTACACATAAATAGAATCGTGGAAGCTTTTTATATTACCTAATCATTTTATGGCCTTATAGTGAACAAAATGAAAAAAATCTTCATTCCACACCCCGCCCTTTACCTCTGGATAAGATAAAACTTTATTTTTTTTTTAAATAGATTTTTTAAGTGTCCACATTTCTTAAACAAAAAAAAAAAAAATTTTTTTTTTTTTTTTTTTTAAGGAAACCATCTTTTAATTTTTGGACATTGTCACTCCTTATTTTGCACATGGAACTCCAATGCATATAACATTGGCATTCATCATCTAGTCAGACCCTTCACATGTTCTTCAATCAGTGAAATTTGAGATTCTCAACATTTTCCGTGTCAATAATATAAAGTATGGAATTAGTAGATTCGATGGAGATCTGATTTTTCCTTGCCATGCTGGAGCTTCTAGTCGTCATTTGGATTGAGTTTAGAAGATGGGGAAGTAGAGGTGTTTCTTGGCCTGAGTCTCTTAACAGTAGAGATGTAGAAGGGAGAGCAAGACCACGAGGAGACTGGCTGTACACTGCAGGGGACTTCCATTTTCCGTGGTGGTGGCGTTGGGTGGACTTGTGGCAGCTGAGAGATACTGGGAGGAGTTACTTACAGGTGCTGTGGTAGTTGTTTGATTTGAATAAATCTGCATGGGGAGGAGCAGCGCCAGGAGCAGCAGCCCCAACCCGAGCCTGACCACCATCGCTCTGCCCATGTCCGCTCCTCTGGGGCGCAGCGCGTCTCACTGGGTACCGTGAGCACGAAGAACCGCTGGCTAGGGGCCTCTGTAGCAAGATCTGTTGTATCTTCTTGATGAATTGACTTGAATACTTATGTATTTTAGAATTGGGTGATCAAAATCCCACTCTCTGCATTCCAGTCTGTCATTAGTGCTCCCTTTTAGTGGAACCCCAAAAGAAACTAACTGATAAAAGAGAGAGACAATTTGCAGAGAGTCTCATCTCTACCATCGTGAAGTAGAAAATGCAGGAGTGGATTTGGAATTGAGGATTATGGCTTACTCACTGGTGCTGTCTGACTCTCTTGTTTTAGTCTGTGGACTTTGATTAGGTCTAGATAAACAGTGAGTGAAGCAGGCTATGAGGCCTCTTCCTTGTAGAATTTGAGTTGAATGGCCAGCAGCTCACCTCAGGTAAAATGAGTGTGTGTTGGGGTGGGCCTTTTCTCAGGAGAGCTTTGCAGAATGTTATGACTTGTAGTCTCTTTCAGGTGATGGTTTGTCCCACACAGGTGAGCAGGAGGTCCTCTTCCTAACAATGACTGAGGCTGTTTAAATGGCAGGCCCTCTTAGCCAATGTTGGAGGTTATACTGGTTTTCAACTCAAGGTATAGCCTTGCAGGAGAGCAGACTGTATAGGTGAGTGCCTCTGTGGGTCCCAGGTCTCTTCCTAGATTCCTGAAAAAAAAAAAAAAAAAAACCCCGAAACCAAACCTGTTGCCATCAAGTTGATTCTGACTCAGTGACCTGATACAACAGAGTAGAACTGCCTTGTAGGGTTTCTAAGGAATGACTGGTGGATTTGAACTGCCTATGTTTTGGTTAGTAGCCCAATGCTTAACCACTGCACTATCTGGGCTCCTGAAAGTAGCTTGTAACTGAATGAGTAATAGTAATTATGGGCTGGTTGACTGCCTTCCTGCCTGCTGCTTTGTTCTCATCAGTGCCCGTATTCAGAGTATCTTGGAGTTTCAAGCATGTAGGTGGGTCCCATATCCATTTTTCAGTAGCGTTGATGGGCCAGGGTTGTCCATTCTACATTGATTGAATTGCCGTAACAAGAATTGAAAGGCGGAGAGTCCAAGGTGTATGCTTAGGTTATAGTCCCAGAATTCGTTTTCCATTTGTAGTAAAAAGAATTGTATGAGAGGAGTTTTGTATACAAATTGTAGAAAACTAACTATAGTGAGTTGAATAAAAATAGTTATTGGAAGGCTGTTGGGTGACTTTTAGAATTAACACGAGGCCTGGAACACTAGATTTAGCAAATAAGCAAATATCAAAGGAAGCCAGGTACTTAGAACCACAGCAGGTATTAAGGAGTGGTTAGGGTACCACTGTCAGTGCCACGGCTTTGCTCCCTCTGGTCACTCACTTGCTTCAGATCTAGAGTCCCAGCCAAAGCATCTAGTTGCCTTAGGATACATAGGTCATAGGCCCTTGGTGCTAGAGATTAGGAAAATCCCGTATCCTGAACTTTCTGGCTTCTGTAGGGAAGGAGGGATTCCACTACCAATATACTGGTGAATTCTTGAATTTAGGGAAGGGGTTATATACTGGAAGCTTAAGAAACGTAAACCTAAAAGAACCCTGCATTTTGTAACAGTGACTTGTGCTACAGTTGGGAATAAAGTTCATACTGGCACTATGCTATTTAGAAATATAAATAGATATAAATAGCTTTTCTATACTGTACCATTTTAGCGCTTTCTGTTCAGTGGTTTAAAACGGGCTGGTGCTGTCCCCTTTAAGAGTGCTTGGAAATGCAGGGGCATTTTTTGGTTTCAGAATGATGGGGGAGGGGTGTGAGGGAAGAAACTACTGACATTTAGTGAATGGGGACCAGGAATGCTAAACATCCTACAGTGCCCTGGTGGTTCTGCACCACAAAGAATTGAATTATTCTGCCCAAAATGCGAATATTGCATTTTAGAACCGTTGGGTTTATATGGATCATCTTGATGTGGGATTAGAAGTTATTACAGGCTTCCTTTGCTTTACAGTTTGTGTACTCTGGGTTAAATGTTACTTTTCACTTCCTTGCTTTGCTTATAGTTCAAGGGACTTGATTCCTTGTCTAGCTAAAAAAAAAGTTTTTTTTTTTGAAAAGTCGAGCTCCAGCCTAAATCCATGTTCTCTAGTTGTTAATCTTTCCTTAAAAGTACAGGATAAAAATATTTCCCATCACTCTGTGCTGGTTGTTATTAGCAGTCTCTGTCCAATGCGTAGTTGTCATTCTAATTGAAGTAGCAATTGGGTGAGACAATGATTGTTATGGTTTGGATCAAGAGGTACTGGTAGTGTGTGGCTCTTGGTGTTTGTGGGGACAAACCCCATAGCTCTCTGGTCTGTATTTTACATGTTGTTGTTGCGTGCCATTGAGTGGATTCTGGCACGATGGTTAAGCGCTCGGCTGCTAACCAAAAGCTTGGCAGCTTGAACCTACCAGTGGCTCCGTGGGGTAAAAGACTTAGTGATCTGTTTCCTTAAAAATTACAGCCTAGGAAACCCTATGTAACTGAACAAGGGTTCTTGTCCTGTCCTATCAGCCAATTGAAATAAGACAAACGCCACACCACCAGTTGCAAGGGAAACAGAAAATGGAAATTTATTGTTTGCACAGATGAGGAGCAATGTGGGGTCTAGCGACCATAAGGCCATGTGCTCCACATCTAAGGGGGCTAGGGAGCTTTTTGTTTCCAGTGGTGTCTGGGGTTGAGTTTGGTACCCGGAACTCTCTGCCCTTAGCCCTCCCATGTCCATACTTGGAGGTCTGGATATTAAATAATCTTCCGTTGGATGTGCGTGTAGTGGGACCCCTCACTTCTAAAACGGAACCAAGTGAAATCATGGCCTGGGAAATATCCTTCTTTCTAGTGACCATCAGGTCCTGGGTGGGTTGAAGGATGTGATCCCTTCAATCTGTGCATGCTTCAAGGTGTAGCTTGGGCTAGGTCGGTTGATGGAGCCACTACCTGCTGAAAAATGTTGCTCAAAACAAGGTTGTGGTTAGCAAGACAAAGAAGGGGGTTTTGATTGGGGTTTTCACTATGAGGCAGTTCTACTCTGTCCTCTAGGGTCGCTTTGAGTCTGTCTTACATGAGTAGTGTGAATCATTCCACATCACTTACAGGGTCCCTGTGAATATAAGTCTGTCTCACGTGAGTAGTATGAATCATTCCATATCACTAGGTCCAGTATACCATAAATGGAGTGAATTTTAAATAATGTAATAAAACCAAACCAAGCCTGTTGCTGTCAAGTTGATTCCGATTCATGGTGACCCCATGTATATAATGTAGAACTGTGGTCCAAGGCTGTGATCTTTTGGAAGCAGATTGCCAGGCCTTTCTTCCAAGGTGCCTCTAGGTGAATTCTAAGTGCCAACCTTTCAGTTAGTAGTCGAATGCTTAGCTGTTTGTGCCACCCAGGGACTCCTGTGTATGTAACGTGTGCCATTGAGTTGATTCCAACTTACGGTGACCCTGTAGGACAGAGTAGAACTGCCCCATAGGGTTTCCTAGGCAGTAATCTTTGTGAGAGCAGATTGCCAGGTCTTTTCTTCTGCTGGGTTCAAACTGCTGACCTTTCGATTTGCAGCCGAGTGCTTGACCTTTGCACCACCAGGGCTCATTGCATATGTAATTGGTAATTATAAAATGCAGAGGTGTGGGGTGGAGGTGTGCCATTAGCTTGTGAGCTGCAGGGCTTGGGCTGAGGGGAGGGACCAACCTGAGAGAGCATCTTACGGAGAAACCAAATAAACGTAGGTTGACCACAGAAACAAACTGTCTGAAGGGGCCAGACAGAGAGAAAGGATCTAAGCCAAAAATGCAGAAATTAGAGAACCCAGAAGAGAGAAAAGATTCAAAGTCAGAGAATGAAAAGGGAGAGTTTAGAGAAATTACCTGGAGAGATGGCTACAGCAGTTACGTTATTGGTTTTTACTGCCCTCGATGTGGACAGGGAGGCACTTGGTAAAGAAGCTTACAGTGCTAATAGCAACTTTCTGCGGGCTGCACTAAAGACTGAAAGGATAATGTTTTACTCCACAGAAAAATAATGAATAATGTAACAAGGCCTTTTTTTAAAAAAAACATTTAAAATCTTGACAGATGACCTATGTGACTTTTTGTTTCAAACCGATGTTGATTTCTTACAATAAATAAGTGGTATATCAGTACTCTCTGACCTGTTTTTATTTATGGTAATTTTTTGATGAAAGTATATGATTTTTTGTGAGAGCATCCTTACAATGATCAGAGAGCTTTCAACTTTTTTTTTTTTAATCTTTTCTTCCTCTTTAAAATGCCAATCTCTCTGTATGACCAAAAAAAAAAAAAAAAAAAAAAAGGGTCTTATATTAACGGAAGAGAAAGGAGGGGGATGGAGTTTCTGTGTGAATGATAGTGTCTTTTTTCTTTGGGTTTACTACATGTATACTGGGGTAGTGACTTTTATATCTGTTTGTTAAGTATTCTTAAACAACAGTAAAACAATTTGAAGGTTTTTTTTTGTAATGGGCTTTTACATATATTTTTCAGTTATCCATGTGTTTGCGTTATCTGTGCTTAGATTTTAGTTTCAGTCTGTAGGGCATCGGAATCAACTTGATGGCAATAAGTTTTTGAAGGAGTACAAGTGTATTGACAAATTGTGGGGTTTTCACCCTTCAAAATAAAGAATGTTGAATCCAGCAGAGGAAGAAAGGAGTCATCGTGTATTCATATCCCATGTCCCTGTCCCCCTTCCTCCTCTCAAGCTAAACCTAAGTTATTGTTGAAAAGGGTAATACGGGAGTTCAGGTAGTGGGATATTTGGAAAGAGGAGTTTGATAGTAGCTGCTGCTTGATGAGTTAGTTCTTTTGTGACCTACAAGTAGGTATAAAAAAAATTAGATAAAATACTTGACTGTAGAAGCCAGGGAAAATTCCAGTTGTAAAGGATAGTTCTTAATAGCTTTTTGTCTGTGTGAGCAGCTCCATCCAGTAGTCATAGGATTATACTTCTTGGGAAACGTTTCACTTTACGTGTTCCTTTTTTTGAGAAGTTGTCACTTACATGAACAACACATGCATTTCACAAAGTGAAAAATTTTCCAATTAAAAGCTCTATTTATTTAGATTTGTCATTTGAACTTCTTTTGAAAGGTTTTTTTTTTTTATGCTCTAAGAAGAATGGATTGGTAATGTTTTTTGTAATACGAAAAATCTCATAAAGGATTGGGGTGGGTGTAGGTTACCTGTGTATTTCCATATTAGTTTTCTGACAGGATAGTCCCTAGAGCTTGACTTCAATGAACAGGCAAGGAAATACCTTAAAATAGTGTAAAGAATGTGAGCTTTGGAATCAGATAGACCCGATTTGAATCCTGATTCTGCCACTTATTACCTATGTTGCCTTATTATTCTTATCTGTAAGAAGCCAATAATATTAATAATGCCATATTTTTATGCAAATAACATGCATCTTCCAAATTTGTTGCTGGAGGTGCCCTGCCCCTGGGAAGCATCTTCACAAGTGCGCTATGCTAGTTTTTCTGCACAGCAACATGTAAAAAAAACTGGCATTAGAGGTACCTATGAAAATACCTCGTGGTCGGGGGAGGGAGCAGCTGGCAAGCAGACACAGAAGGTATGTGTTATTTGCGAAAAAATAAAGTAAGTGTAAAGATTAAAATGACACAATGGTTAAAGCGATCCACTGGTGACTGAAAGGTCGGCAGTTTGAAACCACCAGTGGCTCTGTGGGAGAAAGATGTGGCAGCCCGCGTCTTTAAAGATTTACAGCCTTGGAATCCCTCGACTCGACAGCAGTGGGTTTAATATATATACTACCAAGAAATGTGGAAGACAGCTTCCTGGCCAACTGACTGGAAGAGATCCATATTTATGCCTGTTCCTAAGAAAGGTGATCCAACCGAATGTGGAAATTATAGAATGATATCATTAATATCACACACAAGCAAAATTTTGCTGAAGATCATTCAAAAACGGCTGCAGCAGTATATCGACAGGGAACTGCCAGAAATTCAGGCCGGTTTCAGAGTGGAACCAGGGATATCATCGCTGATGTCAGGTGGATCCTGGCTGAGAGCAGAGAATACCAGAAGGATGTTTACCTGGGTTTTGTTGACTATGCAAAGGCATTTGACTGTGTGGATTGTAACAAACTATGGATAACACTGCAAAGAATGGGAATTCCAGAACACTTAATTGTGCTCACGAGGAACCTTTACGTAGATCAAGAGGCAGTTGTTCGGACAGAACAAGGGGATACCGATTGGTTTAGAGTCAGGAAAGGTGTGCGTCCGGGTTGTATTCTTTCACCATACTTATTCAATCTGTATGCTGAACAAATAATCTGAGAAGCTGGACTATATGAAGAAGAACAGGGCATCAGGATTGGAGGAAGACTCATTAACAACCTGCGTTATGCAGATGACACAACCTTGCTTGCTGAAAGTGAAGAGGACTTGAAGCACTTACTAATGAAGATCAAAGACCACAGCCTTCAGTATGGATTACACTTCAACAAAAAGAAAACAAAAATCCTCACAACTGGACCAATGAGCAACATCACGATAAACGGAGAAAAGATTGAAGTTGTCAAGATTTCATTTTACTTGGATCCACAATCAAGAGCCATGGAAGCAGCAGTCAAGAAATCAAAAGACGCATTGCATTGGGCAAATCTGCTGCCAAGGACCTCTTCAAAGTGTTGAAGAGCAAAGATGTCACCCAGAAGACTAAGGTGTGCCTGACCCAAGCCATGGTATTTTCAATCACATCATATGCACGTGAAAGCTGAACAATGAATAAGGAAGACCGAAGAAGAGTTGACGCCTTTGAATTGTGGTGTTGGCGAAGAGTATTGAATATCCCGTGGACTGCCAAAAGAACGAACAAATCTGTCTCGGAAGAAGTACGGCCAGAACGCTCCCAAGAGGCAAGGATGGCGAGACTGCGTCTTATATACTTTGGACATGTTGTCAGGAGGGATCAGTCCCTGGAGAAGGACATCATGCTTGGCAGAGTACAGGGTCAACGGAAAAGAGGAAGACCCTCAATGAGGTGGATTGACACAGTGGGTGCAACAGTGAGCTCAAGCATAACAACGAGTGTAAGGATGGCGCTGGACCGGGAAGTGTTTCTTTCTGTTGTGCATAGGGTCGCTATGAGTCGGAACCAACTCAACGGCACCTAACAACAACAACCAGATAATGTGTGCAGTAACTGTTTTCTTCTTATTTTAAACGGGAAACATGCCTGGCTTATTTGTGATTTACACAACTGATCTACTTTGGGATCTCTGTTCTTATAGACAGTTACTAGCTGTGCTAGTCTCTTCTGGATTGTTTACATGACGTAGGTGAAAAGACTCTGATAACAGCAGAAGTGCTAGGTCATAACCAAGTAGGCACTCAATATTCAATAACTAATAATAAAGATTTTTAGCTCTTTTGGTAATGTATTTCTAGTTTGTTGTTGTTAGTTGCTGGAGTCGGCCCCTAACTCATCAGAATCCTGTGTACAGTGGAGTGTCCTTTGTGGTTACCGTAATATTTACCCCATTTTTTAAAGTTTAAACCTAACTTTTATTTCTTTATATTACCTTGACTTCCTTTCTGTATGAAAGATCTGTGACTGTACTTTTTAGTTCCTCTTTATTGTTTCAGTGTTGTCATCTTTCACATAATGACATTGCTGTTTCCTTGTATTGAGTGTTTTTTTTTATCTCGATTTATTTTTGTGATTTCACTATCAGGGTTGACACCTGGTTGCTCTGTCCTGTGTTCCAGTCTTGGGTTGCAATCTGAAATTACTGATTTTCTAAGCAGAGAAATCCCTTTATTATTTGTCGCAGTTTTGGTTTGGTTTTTACAAATTCCCTAAACTTCTGTTTATCTGGAAATGTCCTAATTTTGCCTTCATATTTGAGAGAGAGTTTTGTTGGATATATAATTATTGGCTGGCAATATTTTTCCTTCAGTGTTTTGCATAAGTCATCCCATTGCTTTCTTGCTGCATGGTTTCTGCTGAGTAGTCCGAGCTTATTCTTATTGACTTTCCTTTGTAGGTGACTTTTTGTTAATTCCTAGCCATTTTTTTTTTTTTTTCCTTAAGATTCTCTCTTTATCTTTGGTTTTGGCAGGTTTGATTATAATATGTCTTGGTGACTTTCTTTTTGACATCTACCTTACATGGAGTTCTATGAGCAGTTTAGATAGATATCTTCTCATCTTTCACAATGTCAGGGAAGTTTTCTGCCAACAAATCTTCAACAATTCTCTGTATTTTCTGTTATCCCACCCTGTTCTGGTACTCCAATCAGTGATTGGTTATTTCTCTTGTTATAGTCCCACATGATTCTTAGGGTTTCTTCATTTTTTTAAATTCTTTTATCTGATTTTTCTTTGAATATATTGGTGCCAAGTGTTTTATCTTCAGTCTCACTAATTCTACCTTCCACTTCCTGAATTCTGCTCTTCTTACCTCCTACTGAGTTGTCTAATTCTGTAATTTTATTGTTAATCTTCTGAATTTCTGATTTCTGTCTTTCTATGGATTCTTGCTGCCTATTAATTTTTTCAATATGTTCTTCAATAACCTTTTTAATTTCTCCAACTGCTTTATGTATGTGTTCCTTAGCTTGTTCTGTGTTTTGCCTGACCTTGTTTCTGATGTCTTGAAGAGTTCTGTATATTAGTCTTTTGTATTCTACATCTGGTAATTCCAGGAAAATACCTTCATCTGGAAGATTCCTTGATTCTTTGTTTTGAGAGCTTGTTGAAGCAATTATGGTCTGCTTCTTTATGTGGTTTGTTATTGACTGCAGTATCCAAGCCATCTATAAGTTGTTGTATTAATATATTTTATGTTTACTTACTATATCCTAGCTTCTTGGTTTTTTTTTTTTTGATATGCCCAAATAGGCTGCTTGAGTGACCTACCTTGACTATTTTCACCTTTGAAGGTTTAACATCTAGCCACCAGTTGGCTAGAGCTGTTACCAGATATATGAGCCTAGGAGCCCTTTCACTTTTCTTGTATGGATTCAGCTCAGATGTCCAGGTAGTTGGTCATCAAGTGTGTGATACAGGCTCTGTCGTACAGTCTTAGAGGGGCAGGGGTGATTGGTGTTGGCATAGGTATCTGGTTTTAGCAGGGTGTCACGTTCTGAACAAGGCAGGGGGTTGACAATCATCCCCTGAGTGTCTGTGAGGAGAGCATGTCCCTGTTCCCTAGAGTGCACAGGTGGGTGGGGTCTGCATTTGGACCATGGTTACCCAGTACTTTTTGTTGTAAGGACTGGGAGATACTACTTGTCCTTGGACCTCTGTTGCAGGTGGCTAGGTGACGTGGGTGGAGCTACCAGTCCTTAGGCCCCTGATGTGGGTAGGTGAAGACCCTGTTTAACAGGCAAAGGGGTGTCAAACATCAAAAACCCATCTCTTCGCCACACAGCTGAAACAATTGCAGTCTGCCAACAAGGGATTATTCTTCTGAAATGGGCTCACATGGGTCCGTGCCAGGGTGAAAGGCATTCAACGTGCATGAACCATTTGTGCCTGGACTTCTGAGCTTCCCAGCGTAGTGGAACTGGCAGATTATCTTTTTCCCCAGTTGTGAATTTATTCCTTCTCCAAGGCTGGGAGAATGGCTCTGGGCACTCAGCAGAACCTATCTCAGTCCCAGGGAAATCGAAGCCACTGAAACTGGCTTGGGGGCTGGGGATGCGGTAAGATAAACACAAGTATTTAGCCTTTTCAGAGAGCGCTTTTCTTCTCTGGTTCTGGAGGTGTGAGTAGGCTCTGCAGCTCGCTGTCTTACTCTGACAAAACTGTGTCCAGAATGCTACTGCCAGTTCCGCTCTGGCTGCTCCAGGGGATCGTGCCTGAGGGTTCCTGGTGATTCAGGTTGTGCACCTCCTTCCGCTTCTGAACTGTCTCTCCCTCCCCCTGTCGCTCAGTCTGTTTTCTCACTTTTCTTTTTATGTTCAGAGCGCCTAGCTTGTGATATATATAATTGTTTCACTTGTTTTTTTGGGTGTTTGTTGTAAGGGGGATCACCAGAGGCATCTGACTATTTTGCCATCTTGGCCCTGTCTCTGAAGTCCTTAATTTTGATAAAGTTTCGTTTCTCATTTTTTTCTTTTGTCTATCATGCCTTTGGTGTTGTGTGTTAAGAAACTTTTGCCTAACCCAAGGTCACAAAGATTTTATCCTGTGCTTTTTTCCAGAAGTTTTATTATGCATCTAGGTCTTTGATCTTTTTTTTTTTTTTTTAAATTTTGTGCTTTGGAGGAAAATTTACTGCACAAGTTAGTTTTTTATCCAAAAATCTGTGATCTATTTTGAGTTAATTTTTGTATATGGTACATGATATGGTGAGAGTAGGCATCCTTCCCCTGTTTTTGGGAGACACATTTAGTCTTTCACTGGTAACTGATGTCAGCTGTATATTTTTCACAGATATCTTTTTATCAGGTTAGGATGTTCTTTTCTATTTTTAGCTGGCTAAGAGTTTTTGTTAGGAATGGGTGTTGGATTTTGTCAAGTTTTCTTTCTGCATCTATCGAGATGATCGTGTGGTCACTGTTTTGATAAGTTAATATGGTGAACTACAGCGATTTTTGAATGTTAAATCTCATTTGGTTGTGATGTATTATCCTTTTTTTAATCATAGGATTTGATTTGCTATTTTCATGAGGGCTATTGGTTTGTAATTTTATTTTCTTTGTCTGCTTTTTGTCTGTTGGCCTCATGAAATGAATTGGGAAGTATTCCCTCTTCTTCAGTTTCCTGAAAGAGTTTCTGCATTAATTCCTCCCTAATTTTTTTTTTAAAACCATGGTAGAATTTACCAGTGAAATCATCTCAGCTTGGAGTTTTCTTTGTGGAAAGGTTTTTAAATACAAATTAAATTTCTTTAATAGGTATAAGGCTGTTCAGGGCCTCTTAAGTTCTTCTTTGGTTCACTTGGTTAAGTCCCTTTGCCGTAAAGAGTTTGCTCGTTACCTCTAAGTTGAATTTATTGGCATAAAATAAGGGCATAATAGTCCCTTATTATTGTTTTGGAGCACCCTGGTGGCTCAGTGACTAAGAAGAGCTCAGCGGCTAACCAAAATATCAGCAGTTTGAATCCATCAGCTGCTTCTTGAAAATCCTATGGGCTAGTTCTACTCTGTCTTGTAGGGTCACCGTGAGCTGGAATCTACTTGACGGCAATGAGTTTTTATTGTTTTTTATTTGTAGACCTGTAGTTATGTCAGTTATTCTTGACATTGGTAATTCATGTTTTCTCTTTCCCGCCACCTGCTGATTATTAGTATGGCTAGAAATTTATCAGTTTTATTGACCACAAAGAACAGCTTTGGTCTCATTGCTTTTTTTCTGTTCTTCTGTTTTCTATTTTATTTCTTTTTGAACTTATTTTTATTATTTCCATTCTTTTGCTTACACTAAGTTTAATTTGCTCCTATTCTATTGTTTTTAAGTTTGAACTCAAGGTAAGACCTTTCTTCTTTTCTAATATAGTTAGTGATGTAAATTACCTTCTAATCTTTTTTTTCTTTTCTTCATATAGGCATTTAGTTATATGGATTTCCCTCTAAGGAAATTCTTCAAATTTTAGCATCATTCTTCAAATTTTGATATGTTTCCATTTTCATTCAGTTCAAGATACTTTTTAATTTCACTCTTGATTTCTTCTTTGACCCATGGTTATTGAGATGAGTGTTACTTACTTTCCATATATTTGGAGATTTTCTAGATATGTTCATGTTATTGATTTCTACTTTAGTTCCACTGTAGCAAAAAATATTCTTTGGTATGATATGAATTCTTTAAAATTTATTGAAATTTGTTTTTTGGCCCCAAAAATGGCTATATTGGTAAATGTTTCATTTGCATTTAAATAAAATGTCTATTTTGCAGTTGTTGGTAGAAGTCCTTTCAAAAAACCAAAACCAAACCCATCACCATCAAATAGATTCTGACTCATTGTGACCCTATAGGACAGAGTAAAACTGTCCCATAGAGTTTCAGGGGTGTAATTTTTATGGAAGCAGACTGCTAAGTCTTTCTCCTGTGGTGGGTTTGAACCACCACCATTTAGGTTAGCAGGGAAGCTCTTAACCATTGCAGGATTAGGGCTCTTTAGTGGTTTGCTGTTATCCTCAGGATGAAATGCAAATTTTCTTAATTGAGTTTTTGTTTCCTGACTTACTTGTTAAGCCTAATTTTACCTGCTTTACTACATTCTTTCCCACCATACTACCGTCGCGGCGAATACTAAATTATTTGCGCACTGCTATGTTATTTCACTTCTTTCATGTGTTTGTGCACTGTTTCCTCTTGTTGTTGAGTCAGTTTTGACTTACGGAAACCCCATGTTTTACAGGGTAGAACTGCTCCATAGAGATTTTTTTTTTTGGCTGTAATCTTTATGGAAGCAGATCACTAGGCCTTCCTTCTGAGGTGCTGCTGGGTGGGTTTGAGCCACCAGCCTTTAGGTTAGCAGTCAAGTGTAAACTGTTTGCATCATCCAGGGACCTGCGCTCTGCTTAGAATACCCTATTTCCTTGATTCTGCTGGCAATCTCCTATTCTTCCTAGGTTGTGGCAGTTTTAGATCCTTTGAATTTTCATGTAAATTTTAGAATCATTTTTCTTTTTTTTTGGAAAAAAATCCTTCTGGAGTTGTGATGAATCTGTAGATTAATTTCAGTAAGTTCACATCTTAAAGCTATTCAGTCTCCCAATCCTTGAAAATGCTATATTTCTCCGTTTATCTAGGTCTTCTTTGTTTTGTTCTTTAAAAAGTCCCTTGGCATTTTGATTGAAGTCACATTGCATCTTAGATCAATTAGGGAAGAGTTGACATTTTGATGATATCTAGTCTTTTAATCCATGACCCTGGTATTTTCCTCCAATTTTTAAAGGTCTTTAATGTCTTACCATAAAGTTTTATGCTGTTCTCCATACAGGTCATCCATATCTATTTTATATGTATGTGTGTGTGCCTGTCTGTTTTAGATACGTACGTGTGTTGTGCATATATAGCATCTTTTATAAAAATATGTTTTCTGTTGCAGGTGTATAGAAATGTGTTTTTTTTTTTTTTACTTTGATTTTTATATTCAACCACCTTGTACTATTGTTTCTAAAAATTTGTAAATTCTTTTGGATTTTCTGTGTAGAAGTTATATTGTCTGTGACAGAAGGTTGTTTTGTTTTCAACTTCCTTTTCAGTCCTATATTTTATTCTTATTTTACTTTGCTGGTTAGGACTTCCAGTAATGTGGAGCAGAAGCTGTGCTAGTGAACATCTTTATTTGTTTTCATCATTTTGAAGGAAATGCTTCTTTTTTTAAAAAAAAATTTTATTAAGAATAATGTTTGTTGTAGTTTTTAGAAGGTGTCTTTTAATCAGGTTGAAGAATTCTCTTTTTCTGCCTTGGCGTGAGGTTTTAAAATCAGGAATGGGTATTAAGTTTTATCACTTTGTTTTTTGATTTCTATTGAATGCTTTTATAGTTTTTCTTCTTTAAGTTACATTGATAGATTTTCTCTTGTTAAATTGTTCTATTTCTGGGATAAACCCAATTAATTGAGATGAATTATCTTTTTTTTTCCCCTAAATTTTAATACTGCAGATTCACTTTGCTAATATTTTAAGATTTTTGCATCTGTGTTCATGAATGAACTTAGCTTGTAATTTCACTTTTTTGTACTAATCATTCAATTCTGTTTTAGACATGTTGAAGGTGCTTGGCAAATATTTGATGGTAATATCTTACACAGTGTTAGAAATACGTATCTGGAATATTCACTATCCAGGTAAAGGCTTACCATGTATACGTTGATACAGTCAAGAAAATGCAGTTAGATGATGTTGAACAGAAAGAGTATTGTCTTGCACAGTGTTAGAAATGTGGATCTGGAGTATTCAGTAACCTGGTAAAGACTGACTATATGTATATTGATGTATTTGTTAAGAAAATGCAGTTAGATGATGTTGAACAGAAAGAATATAGTGTAATAGCAGAAGTGATCCAAAGGATGGAATACAACATTTTGGGAATGCATTGAAGATGGTGAAGCTGTTGATCAGGCAGATATTGTTGGAAAGGCAGATATGAGGAATATGAGGAAGAGACAGTATCAAAGGAAGGATAAATGTAACTACTAACTTTTTATTTTATTGTGCTTTAGGTGGAAGTTTACAGAGCAAATTAGTTTCTCATTCAAAGCTTTATACACAAATTGTTTCGTGACATTGATTGTAATCCCTGCAATGTGTCAGCACTCTTCCCCTTTCCCTTTACACCCTGGGTTCCCCGTTTCCAATGTCCAGTTTTCCTGTTCCTTCCTGTCTTCTAGTCTTTGCTTCTGGGCAGGTGTTGCCCATTGGTCTTCTGTACTTGATTGATCTAAGAAGCACACTTGTGTTATTGTTTGTTTTATAGGCCTCTCTAATTTTTGGATGAAGGGTGAACTTTGGGAGTGGGTTCAGTTATGAATTAGAAGGAGGTCTAGGGCCACGGTTTTGGGGGTTCCTCCAGTCTCTGTCAGACCAGTAAGTCTGGTCTTTTCTGTGAATTTGGATTTTGTTCTATATTTTTCTCCCACTGTGTCTGGGATTCTCTGTTGTGATCCCCTGTCGGAGCAGCCTGTGGTGGTAGCTGGGCACCATCTAGTTCTTCGGGGCTCAGGCTGGCAGAGGCTGGTGGATGGAAGAGTGCTGTGAGATTCAGGAAGTGGAGACAGTAAGTGTAGTACTTTTTGGAAAAGTGGAGTTGTGAAAGGAAGGGAGGAGGACATGAATGAAGGCGGAGATGGAGGCAGTTTTGAGGAAAGTATTTATATGTTTATTTATTAAGGATGGGTGAGACTTCGTGTTTGTAGGTGAAAGATAAAGCTATAAAGCACTAGTAGGGAGGAAGAGAGTAATCTTTGCCAGATAAGATTTCAATACGGTTTTAGTTATCTCTGTGTACATAATTGACCTTATTTGCCCTCCTGGAGTGCTTCCAAACATGACTTATTTAAACATTCTAGTTGGAGAATGACATCTATCACTTAGCTATTTTACTTCTGGGAAATTAGCCCTTAGATACTAACACAAGTCTTAGGATATCTAGGACGGAGAGAGAATTGGTTAAGATTAAGGGTCGTTGATAAGTCACACACATAGGAAAAAAAAAACCCTCCAAAACACACACACAAAATAACAGTGGTTTAAGCGAGGTAGACATTTATTTCTGATCACATATATAATTCTATAGGAAAATTTCAATATGGGAGGCTAAGAAAGAGAGTTTTTATTTAGAGGGAGCATGTGTGCAGTTAAAAACTGAGGGCTCTAGGACTAAGGAGGAAGGGAAAAAAGATATTGGGAGACAGTTTTAGTATCTGCACAGTGAGTAATTATGAGACAAACTTAAATAGAATTCATCTCTCTTATTTTTTTTTTTTATATGAAAGGCAGTATTTGCATTGTGTTTAAGAAGGCAGAATGCATGTGTTTCAATGTAGGTTCTCTGCTTACTAGCTATATGTCTGAGTAAATTACTTAATTTTTTTCTTTGTGCCTCAGTTTCTTCATAATAAGATGGTGTAAAAATGAAATAAGATAATCTAATTGATTAGACCAGTTCTTGGCACATCTAAGCCACGAAATATATTAGTCTCGTTCTTAATTACTTGATTTTCAAGGACCAGGGTTGTGTTCAAGGACAAAAACAAGACAAGAAAATGGCAACAAAACCTAATGTTACTTGTGGGATATAAAAAAGTGAGTTAAATATTACGCTTTAAGATACAATTAAAAAGAGTACAGTCATCCCTTAGTATCTGCTGGGGATTGATTCCATGACCCCTACGGATACCAAGATTTGAGGATGCTCAAGTCCCTTTTATAAAGTGGCGTAGTATTTGCCTATAACTTACTCACATCCTTCCATTTACTTTGAATCATCTCTAGATTACTTATCATACCTAATACAATGTAAATGCTATATAAATAGTTGTTAATGCTTACACTTAACACTTAATACTTTTTCAGTGTTTGCAAACACTTTATCATGAACCCGAGAGACCATTTTTGCCATGGTAGGGGCAGCACTAACACTTCCACAAATTTCAGCTTCTTTCTGCTTTATTGTACGAATGCTAGGTTCTTACCGACCTTATGGCCCACTTGGGTAAGTGATATGTCACTTTTCATAAGATCCAAGATTTTTATCTTCTCATCAAGAGAATTTGTCTAATCCAGGAAATATCTGAAGAAGGTATGATTGACCAGCAATTTGAAGGTAATGGAGGAGTTTTAAGAGTGTTTTAAGCAGAGGAAACACCAGGCACAAAGGTTGTAATTGGTGGGAAAGAACATGGGTTGTAAAAGAGCTGAAAGAAGGTGTCTTAGTTATCTAGTGCTGCTGTAACAGAAATACCATAAATGGATGGCTTTAACAAAGAGAAATTTATTTTCTCACAGTCTAGGAGGCTAGAAGTCCAAATTTAGGGTGTCAGCTCCAGGGGAAGGCTTTTTCTGTAAGCTCTGGAGGAAGGTCCTTTTCATCAGTCTTCCCCTAGACTAGGAGCTTCTCTGTGCAGGAACCCTGGGTCCAAAAGACGTGCTTTGCTCCTGGCACTACTGTCTTGGTGGTATGAGGTCCCCCTGTCTCTCTGCTTGGTTCTCTCTTGAACGTCTCAAAAGAGAATGGCCTAAAACACAATTTAATCTTGTAGGTCTCATTAACATAGCTGTGGATAATCCATCTCATTAACATCATAGTGATGGGATTTACAACGCACAGGAAAATCACATCAGATAACAAAATGGTGGGCAGTCACACAATACTGGGAATCATGTCCTAACCAAGTTGGCACATATTTTTGGGGAACACAGTTCTATCCATGACAGAAGATATGGCTGTGGCTCACAAATAAATGGTGTGAGATGAAGCTGGAGAGGCAGGTAGAGAACACATACAGGATTCCTTAATAGGCCATACTAGGATTTTTTTAAAGAATTATGGGAAGGCATGAAGTGTTTTAAGTGGGAGAATGACATAGTTGGCTTTATATTTTGAAAAAAATCATTGAATCTGTAATGTGGATAGAGAACAGCTTGGAAGGTACCAGAGTAGATGTGTGGAGACTACTGAAAGGATATTACAGTAGTCCAGGTGAGGGATAATGGTGGCCTGGACCACAGTTGGTAGCATTGGAGATGGAACAGAGTTGATAGCTTTGAGAAGTGTGTAGGGGGTAAATGAGAGGAATTGGTATTGTGGATTTGATGTAGGAGGTGAGGGAAAGAGAAGTAAGATTAGGTTTTGATTTGAGAACCTGGGTAAATAATAAGTAAAATTGCCATTTACTGGGATGAAGAAGACTGGCAGAAGAGTGGGTTTGTAGGGACTGAATCAACTCTTCTATTTTGGATTTGTTAAGTAGAACTACAAAGTGGGCAGTTAGATACATTTTAGAGCTCGGGAGAGCAGTCAGATTTTTTTACTTTTTCCAAGTAACTAAAACTACTTTTATCTTAGTATGTTACCTTTGAGTTTTGTTCACACATGTATTTTATTTTAACATAAGCTGCAATCATAGGGTGTCACAGCTTCTAAAATATATTTTTCAGTTTTTTTCTAGAACTCCTTTTGAAGCTGCTGGGTTTTCAAGGGAGGTTTTGATTCGAGAGTTTTCTTCTCTGTCCTTGTGCGTTGTTGTGCAGGCCCTCAAGGAGGACGGTACAGAAAGTCTGGCTCAGTTACTGCTCTGAGAGAGGCCATGTGGTCTGGGCAGAGTCCAGATGAGGCTACAGATAAGCCGCTGAACTGGAGGGACTTTAGGGTGTGGGGTTCCCTGGGAGTTTCAAGTTTTTCAGTCTGCTTCCAGGGACTCCTGTGCTGAGCAGTTTTCAAGCCACCTACAAACAAATATTGAGAGGGCCACTCCTTACATTCACTTCCCCAAAGACCAGGGCTGGTGTTTAATCCGGGCCCGTGGGCCAAGGGCTGGTCTTTGGAGGGGTTCCCAGGCTTCAAGTTTGGAGGTCACACAAAAGAGTTCAGGCGTAGTGTCTCCAGGATTGCCTTAGAAATTAAGGGTGCAGCGAGCATGAGTGCTGTCCTAGACAGATGGGCAGAGGTCGGTGCTGGCAATGGAGCCAGCAGGGTAAGGAGGGCACAGCTGTCTGCCATTTTGACAAGAGGCCGGTCTCATCTTGAGAGGATTTGGTGCCCTCCGAATCTTTGTAGATTTGTCTAGAAACTACTCCTGTCACCTAGTTCAGAGAAGCCCAGAAGTTGCGAGAAATCATTGGATCTAGATCCTCCTTCCTCAGGACACTGTGATGTTAATCTAAATAATTAAATGACAATGTATGGGGCGGGTAGAGGATATTGGGATGGAAAGAAGAGGCTATAAGCGGTAAGGGAAGGAAGGCAACCTGAGTTGAGGACTTTTCTGGATTCTTAGACCCATGTGTTACCTCATTCAGTCTTCACAACAATCTTGTGAGGTTGGAGGGGACTCTTCACAGATGAAAAACGAAGGCTCAGAGAGGTCACATATCTAGTAGCACATGTCAAAAAAGTGGCCTGGTGATGCAAACAGTTAAGTGCTTGGTTGCTAACCGAAAGGTCAGTGGTTCAAACCCACCAGCCACTCTGCAGAAGAAAGATATGGCAGTTGGCTTCTGTAAAGATTATACCCTTGGGAACCCTGTGGGGCAGTTCTACTGTGTCCTGTAGGATTGCTATGAGTTGGAACAACCTTAGTGACAGCGGGTTTGGTTTGGTTTTTTAGTGTGTTCCATGGCATGTGCAGAGGGGTTGCGTGCAGAAAAGGGGGGCTGTTGCTGAATAAGTTTGAGAAGTGCTAGGTTAGACAGGAGTATCTATTGCAGGACTTCTCAGGACTTTCAGAATGCCCATATGCATTGTGAAGTTTTTGAGAAGGGGATATGGGATATATTGTGGCCTGTATCACCTGCCCCCTCTAGAAAGTGGGATATAATACCTGTTTGTGAAAGTTTGCTGGTGGGTGAAGATGTTTTCCACAGTAATGCCTTCCAAGCCATTGCAAACACGCTGGGGGCTTCCACATACCATTTACCAGTCACAAGGGGTAATGTGGTGCTTAAAGCTAGAAATGGAAAGCTTGGTTCCCTATGGAGACTCCCCCATCTGTCATCAGGTCAGAAACTGTCCATGAAGGAACCTATCCTCTTCTTTGCTGTTGCTCTTCCTTGGAGCTCAGTCCTAGGGCCTCCTTCCTGACTTTGTGCATGTTTGCTTGGGGAGTCAGTGAATTGGAAATATTCTTGGCTGAAAGTGACAGAACACCCAATGACAGTTATTCCACAGAATCTGAAATCTGGAGACAGGCAGTTGAAGGACCTGGCAACAATTCAGTGATATCAGCAGAAACTCTCCCTTTCTCTCTTCTACTCTCCTGAGCCATGTTGGCTGTTTGACCCCAGGTTTGTTGCCTCTTGGCTGCAAGATGGCTACCACAGCTTCAGGCATCACAGCCACATTTGAAGGCAGTAATAGGTGGTTGGGTAGGTGGGGCCTTAGCAAAAGGCCTTTTTCTCAAATGGCACTGTCTATTTGTTAATCTCTAGAGGAAAATATTTCCCAGTAGCCCCTTTCTTTTTGGTTAGAATTAGGCTCTGTGGCCACCTGTAGCTGCTAGGGCAGCTAGAAAAGACTTATCAGCATAGACTGATTATGATCTATTCTCTGGCAGAACAAGGGGTTTCTGTTGGTAAGGAGGGGGTGGAAGGCTACTGGGTGATACATGCCTGTGTTTGCGTTAGTTATCTTACTTGTCTAATACTTCATTTAGCATCTCTGTACTGATGATGCCCCTGTCTCCCTGAGTCTCCTCAAGAGATTAGCTGTTGAATTTTTCTTGGATGCATCCAGGGGCCAGCCTTGTCCCCTCCCTGTCCCATGCCTCCCATATCCAGTCTATGTGCAGCCTCCACGGATTCTTCCTCCTTTCTTAAATGACGTTGTGTGTCCTTCTAGCCCTGCTGTGTCCCTCAACCCTCTTTTCTCTTTTGCCCATCAGTGCCTTCTCACTTAGCAAGCCAGTTTTCTTTTTCCCCAAATGTTATTAATTTCATTATTTTTTTAATGTATTGTGCCTTAAGTGAAAATTTACAAACCAAGTCAGTGTCTCATACAAAAACTTATTTACACCTTTCTATGCACTCCTAGCTGCTCTCGCCCTAATGAGAAAACACACTCCTCCTCTCCACCCTGTATTCCCTGTGTCCAGCTCCTGACCCCCTCTGCCTTCTCATCTCTCCTCCAGGCAAGAGCTGCTCCCATAGTCTCATGTGTCTCTTTGAGCCAAGAAGCTCACTCCTTACCAGTATCATTTTCTGTCTTCTAGTCCAGTCCAATCCCTGTCTGAAAAGTTGACTTTGGGAATGGTTCCAGTCTTGGGCTAACAGAAGGTCCAGGGGCCATGACTCTGGGGTCCCTCCAGTCTTAGTCAGACTGTTAAGTCTGGTCATTTTAGGAGAATTTGAGGTCTCCATCCCACTGTTTTCCTGCTCCGTCAGGGATTCTTTGATGTATTCCTGACAGGGCAGTCATTGGTGATAGCTGGGCACTATCTAGTTCTTATGGTCTCAGGCTGATGGAGTCTCTGATTTTTGTGGCCCTTTCTGTCTCTCGGGCTCATATTTACCTTGTGTCTTTGGTCTCCTTCATTCTCCTTTGCTCCAGGTAGGTTGAGATCATTTTATTTTTAATAATATACTGTAAAATAGATTTTTTCTTCCTTTGGTATACAGTTCTGTCACTTTTAACACATGTACATTTTGTATAATCACCACCATAATCAGGATACATAAAAATTCCAACATTCCAAAAAATTCGCTTGTGCTATTCCTTTATAGTTAGGTCCCCCACGTTACCCTAAGCTCTGGCAACCACTGATCTATTCACCATCACTACATTTTTGTCTTTTTGAGAATGTCGTTATGAATGGAATCATTTAGTATATAACCTGTTGAGACTGGTTCTTTTATTCAGCATAATAATACCTTTGATATTCATTCAAGTTGTTGTGTGTATGAATAGTTCATTTCTTTTAGAGGCATCTCAGAAGAAAGGCCTGGCGACCTACTTCTGAAAGCTCACAGCTATTGAAAACCCCATGGTGTGCAGTTCTCTGAAACACATGGGGTCGCTATGAGTTGAAATTGACTCAATGGCAACTGATTTCTTTTTTGTTTTTTTTTTAATGATTTTAGTGTGGTGAGATGAATTGGCACAAAATAGCTGCAAATGATGGACTTGAACATGCCAGTGACTGTGAGGATGATGCAGGACTGGGCCGAATTTCGTTCTTTTGTACATAAGTTCACTATGAGTCAGAGCCCACGGCAGCTAACAAGTATTCCGTAGTGTGAACATTCCGCAGCTTGTTTAACCATTTTCTTGTTGAAGGACATGTAGGTTGTTTTAGTTTTTGGCTACTGTGAATAAAGCTGCTGTCAACTTTAGTGTACAGGTTTTTGTGTGAACATAAGTCATTATTTCTCTGGGATAAATGCTCAGGAGTATGATTGTTGAATTCTATGATAAATGCATTAAGTTTTTTAAGAGAAACTGCCAAACTCTTTTCCAGAGTGGCTGTACCATTTTACATTCCCACCAGCAATGTTGTAAATCCAGCCATCTGCAGAATTAAATTAAATTTTTGGAGAGGTGTTTCTAGTCATTGTTGGATTAGGTGTTTACTTTTAGAGTTGTCATTATTGACCAGATTTGGAAAATAATGGCTGAAAGTAACCACCACTCCTATATTCATTCATATAGGTTGGAGTAGAGGTAAAAAGAACACTGAGCTCTCAGAAAAGTAGAGCTGGGTAGAAAACCCAGTAGGTGTCTAGTACAGTAGTGGTTTCCAAATCTGTATACATGCCAGAATCATCTGGTTAAGTTCTTAATAATACAGATTAGTGGGTTGTATACCCACCCACCCCACTGACCTTGAGTTGATTCCGACTCATAGCGACCCTATAGGACAGAGTAGAGCTGGCCAAGGAGCGCCTGGCGGATTCGAACTGCCGACCTCTTGGTTAGCAGCTGTAGCACTTAACCACTACGCCACCAGGGTTTCCGGGTTGTATACAGACCTACTAAATAGGAATCTGTAATTTTTAATAAGGGCTCAAGAGAGTTTTAGTTGGCCATGACAACATGAGTTGGGAACATTGTACTATAATATCTATGCTATTTCTAAAATTAGAAGTTTTAGAAGCATATGATGTGCTACATAACAAATGAAAAATTTCCCATCCCCTTATCTTTTTTCCTTCTCTCTTTTCTTGCCCCTGTGTTTATATTTTTGTCCTCTCTGTGATACTTAATTCTTTTTTTTTACTCCTCCATCTAGTTTTTCACTGATATCTATTTTTTTATGTTCCTACTGATAAGTTACATGTTATCTCTGTTCTTATTCAACCGTGAAATTGTAACTTTCTTTGTAGTTTCCTTTTCTTCCCCAGTGTAAGATGTTTGCTCTTCTGCAGCTGTGGTTTCCTTTCTGTCTTATAACAAGTTTTATTTACCCTGTTCTTTCGGCATATCTGAGTCTCACTCAGCATTTTTACCTTTAATGGCAGGAATAGAAAATAACCATTGGAGTTTGGTGGAAGAATCTTTAAGTTTTATGTTTAAAGGTTGATATTCTTAAGAAGGCTCACTCTTAACAGTCATTTTTTTCTGCTCTTCCACAGGGAAGAAGAAGAACGTCTGAGAAATAAAATCCGAGCTGATCATGAGAAAGCCTTAGAAGAAGCAAAAGAAAAATTAAAGAAGTCAAGAGAAGAAATCCGAGCAGAAATTCAGACAGAGAAAAATAAGGTAGTCCAAGAAATGAAGACGAAAGAAAACAAGCCACTGCCACCAGTCCCTATACCCAACCTGGTAGGAATAAATGGTGGAGACCCAGAAGATAATGACATAAGAAAGAAAAGGGAAAAAATTAAAGAGGTAATAGGCTGAGCTTTGTGATATGGAATGGTTATGAATTTGTATTTGACTAGATTTAAATATACATATATATATGTATTTGTACTATTTTTTGTTATGCACTACTTGGATCTTGTTTGTTCTTGGGTCATAGTTGTAGTTTATTTTTCAAGTTGGCAGTAAGGACTAAAACTCTGTTTTCTTAATGTTGATTATAATATAGTTATTGACCACCAAAAAAACTGATATAAGATGGTTAATTGGATGGTGCCATCACTCATCCAGTGTTCACACATCTTTTGATAGTCAGCATTTTATAAATAATGTAAAGTAGATCCATATATAATTTATCATTGAATAAGAAATTTCCTAAGTGTTCAGTTACAGGAAACTGTGTTAGATACTTTGCAAATCTTCCCATAAGCGTGTTTTTGAAGAGCTAGCATTGTATCTGCCATCTTTTAATGAACATGTCATGATAACCCCTCGACCATTGTGTGGGTTCAGAACATATTCCTTCCAGTGAGCCTCAGTGCATTGAAGAACGGGGAAGGATTGATCTCAAAATTCTTTAAATTGATGTAGCCTCAGGAGTCTTTCAATTTGTTATTCTAGGAATTACTTGGAAATAAAGAGAACACCAGAGGGAGGAAAATCTTGTGTGAATAGTTCAGTTACAGTTTGCTAATTAGAAATCTTGCTAATTCAGAATTTATAACTATTTGGGCGAGAGCTGGATGGAGTCTGCAGTTGTACTGTCTCTGAAGAAAAAGATTTTGTCAGAGAGTATAATAGCATCAACAATATTTCATAAGAATTGTTTATCATAAAATAGGAAAATAAATATAGTTCAAATAGTCAAATATCTATTTGGGTATATTCTAGTAATGGATAGGGAAGGTTAGCAGATAATTAATTTAAGCCTGGTCTTATGAATTACTGTAAGACCTTGACCATGATGTAGTCAAAAGAGAACTACACACTGAATTTATATTACCTCTGGATTCTTTGGTTTATATACAGGCTGGTTAAGGTATTTTCTTTGTACATTGTTGGGGAGATATTGATAGTTTTTTTTTTTCAATGCCTGACTGGTTTTTTTCAGGTGTCATTAGAATTTATTGAAATACTTTCTCATGTATGTAATTCAGATAGATAACCATGTATGTTCAGGGAGCCCCCAGATCACCCTCATGTTTAATAATTTGCTAGAAGGACTCACAGACATCAGCAAAGCTGTTGTAACAGCAAAAGGATACATGTTGAAATCAGCAACAGAAAAAAGCACATAGGGCAGAGTCCAGGAGAGACCAGGTGCCAGCTTCTAGTTGTCCTTTTGCCGTGGAGTCATACAGACAGTGCTTAAAGTCTCCCAGCAACAACGTGTAACATGCACAAAGTATTGCCAACCAGGTTCACCTGAGCTTTAGTGGCCAGTTTTTTATTTATTTTTTTTTTTTGAGAGGGAGGTGTTGGTCACATAGGCATGGCTGAGCACTCACATGACTCTCCAACCCCTACAGAGGTTAAGCTGATACTGCATGACCCAAGGCTCCCACCATAAATCACATTGTTAGTATAAACTGTCTGGTGTGGTCCAAGGCCTCAGATAAACCAAGATACTCTTAACAGGCAGGATATTCCAGGGCTTAGAAGTTATCTCCCAAGAACTGGGCAAGGATCAAACTTTTCTTTAGAATATGCAGGATTTGAGCAACCCAGAGACGCTGAATTAATCCTTAACTGTACAGCATATTGTCACTGTTCCTGAAACTCAACATCAAAAATATGGTGTAGACTGCTGTTAAATATTATGAGTACTGATTTAGCAAGTAGAAAAAAAAGTTGAAACCTAAGCCTACGGGGGAGAAGCTAACAAGAAGCAAGCTGATTTGAACTACAGAATACTTGAAAATTTCAAGAATTTGAGGCACCATTTACCTCTAAAGGCAGGAGTATAAGATGGAACTGGAAAAGGATTATTTGAAACTTTGTGTAAGGAGCTCTTAACTTCCCAGATCCTCAATCCTAGCCCATGCATCATAGCTACTGTTCTCCCTACTCCAACAAAAGACCAAAGGTTTACCTTTTGGAGAAGATGAATCAGAGAAGGTCTGGTTTCTGGGAACACCAGAAATGACTGAGGGCAAAGGGCAGAGGTTATTCTGAAAAAATGAAGAGGGTGGTCAGTGTTGAGAATTAAGTGAAAGCCTGTATTCTGAATAGTGATACCACTTCATCCTGTTTAGCTCTCAAGAGTACTTCTTTCTAGGGAGACTGACCCAAGAAAAAAGGAGACCTACACTGTTCCTCAAAGAAATACCCCTGGTGTTATGGAATGAATTGTGTTCCCCAAAAGTGTACGTTGGAATCCTAACCCCTATACCTGTGGATGGAATCTTATTTGGGAATAGGGTTTTCTTTGTTATGCTAATGAGGCCATATCAGTGTAGGGTGTGTTTTAAAGACTTTTGAGATACAAAAAGAGCAGATTAGACAAAGAAGCAAGCAAGCACAAGTGGGGGAAAGATAGATGTCACCTGGAGATCTCCAAGGAACTCAGAAGAATACTAGAGAAGCTGAGACACAGATTTTCCCCCCGAGTGGGGAGAGAGCCTTCCTCTAGAGCAGGCCCCCTGAATTCAGAGTTCTAGCCCCCTGAACTGAAAAAATAAATTTCTGTTCTTTAAAACCACCCACTTGTAGTATTTCTGTTATAGCAACGCTAGAGAAGACACCTGAGTTTCCCCGGATCTCCCTTAGATGAGGCCCAGTCAACAAATCTTGGTCATTCCCTTACAGCCTTTGATTATTAAGTACTTCATTCTTAAATATAAAGAGCAAGCCAAAGATCACTAGACATTTAAGGAAGTTTCTTATATGAGAGGACCTCTTGCTTTTTCATGTATGATGTCTTTAATGTCATTCCACAGCTCATCTAATCTTTGTCATGAGTGTTCAGTGTGTCAAATCTGCTCTTGAGATGGTCTCCAAATTCAAGTGACATATACTCAAGGTCGTACTTTGGCTCTCATGGACTCGTTCTAATTTTCTTCGGTTTCAGATTGAACTTGCGTATGAGTAATTGATGGTCTGATCCATGGTTGGTCCCTGGCCTTGTTCTGACTGATGATACTGAGCTTTTCCGTGGTCTCTTTCCACAGATCCAGTCAATTTGATTCTGATAGTTTGTCCCAATTCAGCTCTAGATTTAATGTTATCCCAGTCAAAATCTCAGTAGCCTTTTATTTTCATAGAAAAGCTAATTCTAGAAAGTTTAAGAACCTAGAGTGGCCAAAACAATTTTTGAAAAGAACAAAGTTGTTCTTTTTAAATCTTACTTGATTTCAAAACTTACTATAAGTTGAAGTAATCAAGACAGTGTGGTAATAGTATTAAAAATGGGCATATAGATTAATGTAACAGGTAAGAGTTCAGAAACAGACTGAACACATATAATCAAGTGAATTTGGACCAAAGCACCAAGGTAATTTAATGGCAATAATAATCTTTATGACAAATGGTACTGTAACAACTGAATAGTCACATGGAAAATAAATGAACCTCACCCTTACCGCACACTATGAACAAAAAACTAACTCACAACAGATCACAGACTGAATGTCAAAGCTAAAACCAAAACATGTGCCTACACAAAGACTTGTACATGAATGTTCATAGTAACTTTGTTCATAATAGCCCAAAACTGGAAAAAGTCCCAAATATTTATCAGCAGGTAATTGTGGTCTGTCCATAAAATGAAATGCTACTCAGAAAAAAAAAAAACCTTTATATGCAATTACATAATTATCACAAAAACATTATGCTGAGCAAAAGCCCAGACACAAAATAGTACATACTATATGATTCCATCTGTATGAAACTCTAGAAAAGACAAATCTAATCTATGGTAACTAAAAGCAGATCAGTGGCTGGATAGAGCCAGGGAGTGGGATGGATTAACCGGGAAGGAGCACAAGGACATAGTTGGAGGTTCATGGAAATATTACATCTTGATTGTGGTCATTCCTGCACAAGTGTATACACCTGTCAAAACTCATAAAACTCTACTCTTAAAATGGGCATATTTTACTATGAGTAAATGATAGCTCGATAAAGTTAAATTAAATTAAAAAAAAATCGAATGTCCCGCCATGTCTTCCCCCCTACCAATTCCCACTCTCCTAAGGCAACTGCTTAAACGCTTTCAGTTGTTCTTTCTGCTATTTATCACTATTATTTCTAAATAATGAGTTTATAGTGCCATTTCTTGATTTTTCCCTCAGTTTTGCATATTTACTATTTTCTTTCATAGTTAAGATAAGACATTAGTTCTTTTACACCACTACCAACCCACCTCCATATACACTTCCCCACGTATCTTCCTCCAGCCCATATCCTCCCAATATTGTTTAACACTATATGTTTAATATTATTACACTTCTTTGTTCAACTTTTATTTTCCCTGGTATTAATAGTTGCTCTAAGAATTTTTGTTTGCTAAGTTTTAATGTAACTAATTTACTTTCAACTTCTATGCAAGTTTCAAAATTTATCTCAATATAATCAAACATATCAGCTAAACTATCAGTTTCAATTTATTCTCTAACATATCCTTCCTGAAGCCCTCAATTCTCCTGCTATTATAATCTGGATTTTTTTCTCTCAACCTGAAGTACAGGCATCATCCTGCTGATTCCCTTCATCACAATCCTGAGAATTTCCTGTCTCCCTCTGGTGACAGATCCCCTATTCTTGAAAACCCATCTTCTTATTTTTGGTTTAATCCTTCATTATGGTGAAGCATATTTGCCAGTAGCAATCTGAGAAAATTTAATACTAAAAGGCTAAATGATTTGATTCATAATTTGGCTACAAATATAATTCTTTCTAAGGCTTTGCTCCACTGTCTTCCAGTTTCCAACATTATTACTGAGGAATGTGATCTGCCTCTTCATTATTTCCAATTCCAGTCTTTTAGATGGAACCATTTTTTTCTCTGTAAACTTTTCAGATCTGTTCTTTGTCCTTTCTGCTTTTCTGAAATTTCAGTAAGAGTCTTTTTTTTTTTTTGTTGTTGTCTTAGATGACTGGCAGGTCCTTTAAATGTAGAAGCTCACGATCTTTAGTTTGAGCCAATTTTCTTTAATTATTTCTTTGACTTCTCCTCCTCCGTTTTCCCTGTTCTCTTTGCAACATCTACCTATTTAGTCATTTGTTAAGATGTTCTGGATTGATTTTCTGATCTTATTTTTTTGTTTATTAAATCTTTTTGTTCTACTGAGAGACTTGCTCAATTTTATTTTCTAGCTTTTCTATTAAATTTTTAATTATATCATGTTTTTATTTTCTAAGAGCTCTTTATTATTGCACTGGGCAAATTGGCTGCAAGAGATCTCTTTACAGTATTAAAAAGCAAAGATGTCACCATGAGGACTAAGGTGTGCCTGACCCAAGCCATGGTGTTTTCAGTGCCTCAGATGCATGTGACAGCTGCACAATGAGTAATGAAGACCAAGGAAGAATTGTCACCTTTGAATTGTGGTGTTGGCGAAGAATATTGAATATAACTATGGACTGCCAAAAGAACTAACAAATCTGTCTTGGGAGAAGTAAAACCAGAATGTTCCTTAGAAGCAAGGATGGCGAGACTACGTCTCACATACTTTGGACATGTTATCAGGAGGGATCAGTCCTTGGAGAAGGACATGATGCTTGGTAAAGTAGACAGTCAGTGAAAAAGAGGAAGACCTTCAGTGAGATGGATTGACACAGTGGCTGCGGCAATGGGCTCAAGCATAACAATGATTGTGAGGATGGCGTGGGGCTGGGCAGTGTTGCGTTCTGTTGTGCCTAGGGGTCACTATGAGTAGGAGCTGACTCCACGGCATCTAACAACAACAACAGCAATCATCTTAACAATACAGCGGAGTCTTACATTCTATGAGAATAGTATATTTTTCCACTTACTTAGATTTTCCTTAATTTCTCTCGGCGATGTTCTGCAGTTTTCACTTTACAGTTCTTGCATATATTCTGTTATATTTATTCCTCAGTATTTCGTGTTTTTTGATCTTACTGTAATGGAATTTTTTTTTTTTATTTCCATCCACGTTGCTCATCACAGTGTATAGAAATACAGTTGACTTGGTTTGCTGAACTTGTCTCCTGTTACTTTACTGAACTCATTTGTTAGTTTTAGTGACTGCTTTGTAGATTTCTTAGGATTTTCCTTGTGTACAGTCATGTTGTCTGTCAATAGAGGCACTTTTCCTTTGTTGTTTTTGATTTTTATGCCTTTTTCTTATTGGCCTGACTAGGATTTCCAGTACATTGGTGAAAAGAAGTGATGAGAATGGAGATACCTTATTTGTTCCCAACTTTAGGGGTTAAACATTTAGCCTTTTACCATTAAATAAGATGTTAGCTGTAGGTTTTCTGAAGATACTTTTTATCAGATTGAGGACATTCCCTTGTAGTTATAGTTTACAGATAGTTTTTTTTTTTTTTAAATCATGAATGGGTATTGAATTTGACTTTGTCTGTATCCATAAAGGTGATTATATGATTTTTCATCCTTATTCTGTTACCATAGTGAATTATATTGACTGATTTATGAATGTTATATTAGTCTTATATTCCTGGGATAAACTGCATTTGGTCATGTTGTATTATCCTTTATTTTGCTAATTTTTGTTAAGGAATTTTGCCTGTGTGTTCTTGAAATATATTGGTCTTTAGTTTTCTTGGCAATGTCTTTTGTCTGATTTTGGTGTCTGAGGGAGTCCCTGAGTGGTGCAAATGGTTAATGAGCTGCTAACCTAAAGTTTGAGATTGAAGTCTACCCAGAGGTGTCTTGGAAGAAACGCCTAGAGACGTACTTCTGAAAATTCAGCACTGAAAACCTTATAGAGTGTAGTTCTTTTCTCATATACATGGGAATGCCATAATACTGGCTACGTAAAACAAGTTGGGAAATGTTTTAATGAGTAGTGTACTGAGAAAGAACAGCCAGAATGCTCCTTAGAAGTGAGGATAGTGAGACTTCATCTCCCTTGTTTTGGACACGTCATCAGAAGGAATTGAGCAGTTGCTGGAGAAGGACGTCATGCTTGGTTGAGCAGGGGGACAGCGAAAAAGAGGGAGACCCTCAGCAAGATGGATTGGCACAGTGGCTACAACAATGGGCTCAAACATAACAATGGTTGTGAGGATGGTGCAGGACTGGGCAAAGTAATGTTCTGTTATGTATACTGTTGATATGAGTCAGAGCTGACTCGACAGCACCTAACAACAACAGTGCTGTTAAGTGAATGGATGTTTTAGACACCATTGACCACTATTATATTATTCAGCTTATATATAAAACCAAATTTTTTTTTTTTTTTTTTTTACTATTTCTGCTGTTGTATAGCTCAGAAGCTTGGGTTGTAAGAAACTCAAGTCAAACTAATTGATATAAAAATATAACTTATTATGTCAGGGACTAAACTGTAGGGCATTAGGCTTGGCTGGATTCAAGTCTGCAGATTTTATTGTCAGGAATATGATATGTCTCCGTCTTTTTCCTTTTGTTATTTAGTTGTCAGTATTGGAAGAGAGCCCTCATAAGCTCTAGGATTATGTATTAGACTTCAGACTGCAAAAGGAGAGAATCCTTCCCAGCGATCCCTCCCATTGTCTCCCATCAATATGCATGAAAGAACTAGTTGAATCACTTGTATCCAATCAGTTTGTCTAGGATCAAACCAAATAAATAAAACCAGTTGCCTTCGAGTCAATTTCAATACCATAGGGTTTTCATGGCTAATTTTTCAGAAGCCTGTCCATCAGGAAACCCTGGTGGTGCAGTGGTTAAGTGCTACGGCTGCTAACCAAAGGGTCAACAGTTTGAATCCAGCAGGTGCTCCTTGGAAACTGTATGGGGCAGTTCTACTCTGTCCTATAGGGTCACTATGAGTCGGAATTGACTTGACGGCACTGAGTTTGGTTTTTTTGGTTTGGTCCGTCAGGCTTTTCTTCTGAGGTGCCTCTGGGTGGACTTGATCTCCGACCTTTTGGTTTATACCACTCAAGGACTCTCTATTGTGGGTTTATTTATTGCGGGTAGGGGTTGGCAAATTGCCAACCAGTCCACAGTCTATTAAGTTTAACTGAAACACAGACATGCCCCTTTGTTTACTTACTGTCCAGGGGCAGCTTTCGTGTTACAATAGCAGGGTTAAGCAGGTGGGACAGAGACTGTATGGCTTGTAAAGCCTAAAATATTTACTGTAAAGAAAAAGTTTGCTGACCTTTGTTCTAAGGGTAAGGGACCCTCTAGCCAGGCTGAGTTAATTGTTGGTGGAATTAGTGCCCTTTGATTAACAGCTCTCTTGTAATCACAGTGAAGGAAGGACAGCAGTTCCAAAAAAAAAAAAACAATGCCAAACACTTTTCCTCCCTAACAAAAAATAACTTGTCCATCATTCATAATTTTTTTCCTGTTGTGTAGACCAAGGCTAAACATGGGTTATGTTGTATTTTCACAGTGATAAACATGTTAATGGAATAATATATGAATATGGGAGATATGGAAACCTTGGTGGCATAATGGTTCCACCAGGCGCTCCTTGGAAACTCTATTGGACACCTCTGCTCTCTCCTATAGGGTCGCTATGAGTTGGAATCAACTCAACGGCAATGGGTTTGGTTTGGTTTTGGTATGGGAGATACAGGATAGTGGGTAAGGATGTATGGTAATAGGATACCTAAGTTACCTGAAATATAAAAATAACAGTCTTTGAATGATCTAAATTGATAGATTATAATTTTCTTTTCTCAGATGATGAAACATGCCTGGGATAATTATAGGATATATGGATGGGGACATAATGAACTCAGACCTATTGCAAGGAAAGGACACTCTACTAACATATTTGGTAAGTTTTCTTTTTCTAATTACTATTTTCATTTTCTTCCTCCATTTTTAAAAACAGAATCTAAATTTTTAAAGTACTTTCTAAAACCTGAACATTTCTATGTAATTGTAATTTAAAGCAGCATGCTTTTCATCTCACAACATGAATGAATCTGGAGGGCATTATGCTGAGTGAAATTAGTCATTTACAAAAGGACAAATACTGTATGAGACCAGTGTTATAAAAACTCATGAAAAGATTTACAAACAAAAAGAAACAATCTTTATGGTTATGAGGGAGGGAAGGGATGGAGAGGGAAAAACACTAACTAGGCAAAAGATAAGTGGTAACTTTCGTGAAGGGTAAGACAGTACACAGTACTGGGGAAGCCAGTACAGCTTGATGAAGGCAAGGTCATGGAAGCTCCATAGACACATCCAAACGCCCTGAGGGACCAAATTCCTGGGCTAAGGGCTGTGGGGACCATGGTCTTTGGGAACATCTATCTCAACTGGTATAACAGTTTATAAAGAAAATGTTCTACATTCTACTTTGGTGAATAGTCTCTGGGATCTTAAAAGCTTGTGTGCAGCCATACTCCACTGGTCTCGCCCCATTTGGAGCAAGGGAGAATGAAGAAAACCAAAGGCACAAGGGAAAGATTGATCTGAAGGACTAATGGACCATAAGTGCCACAGCCTCCACCAGACTGAGTCCAGCACAACTAGATGGTGGCTGGCTACCACCACCGACTTCTCTGACAAGAGATCACAATAAAGGGTCCTGGATAGAGCTGGAGAAAAATATAGTACAAAATTCTAACTCATTAAAAAAAAAGACCAGACTTACTGATCTGACAGAGACTGGAGAAACCTTGAGAGTATGGCCCTTGGACACACTTTTAGCTCAGTAATGAGGTCACTCCTGAGGTTTATGCTTTAGCCAAAGATTAGACAGGCCCATAAAACAAAATGAGACTAAATAGGCATACCAGCCCAGGGGCAAGGATGAGAAGACAGGAGGGGACAGGAAAGCTGATAATGGGGAACCTAAGGTCGAGAAAGGGAGTGTTGACATATTGTGGGGTTGGCAACCAGTGTCACAAAACAATATATGTATTGTTTAATGAGACACTGGTTTGCTCTGTAAACCTTCATCTAAAGTACAATTAAAAAAAAAAAAAAATGACAGACGAAAATAGAAGTTGTTTTTATGATTACAAAACAAGTAGAGTAACATGCTTCTTTCTGCAGTCAAGAGTTATAGTTGCTTTGGAAAACAGATACATGGCCAGTTTTCTATTAAATTACAAATGCTTTTGTCATTTGGAAACCCTGG
This sequence comes from Loxodonta africana, assembly GCF_030014295.1. Classification (NCBI taxonomy): domain Eukaryota; kingdom Metazoa; phylum Chordata; class Mammalia; order Proboscidea; family Elephantidae; genus Loxodonta; species Loxodonta africana. The sequence continues at coordinate 157,777,098 of NC_087344.1, read as the reverse complement.
TGGTGTAGTGGTTAAGTGCTACTATGGTTGCTAACCACAAGGCCGGCAGTTCAGATCCACCAGGTGCTCCTTATAAACCCTATGGGGCAGTTCTTCTCTGTTCTATAGAGTTGCCAGGAGTCGGAATAGACTCAACGGCAACGGGGTTTTTTTTTTTAAATCATTTATTCTAAGTATTTTAAAGTTTTTTTCTGCATTTTTTTGCTCTTATACCAGGGAAGGTAGGTATCTGTAATTATTTTTTTCCTTCAGCACAGTGCCAGTTCTAATACTCGCACATTATAGAGGAAAAGAGGAAGAATAGGAAATTGTAATAGTGCTATGTACATTAAAAAAAGAAAAAGAAAAAAGAAAAACTTACCAAGGTGATTTGGTTGGTAAATTGAGTGGGCTGTTGCGTGTATCCATGGTTCCTAAAAAAGAACATTAATTGTTCGGGAGGGATTTAGGTGTTGGAAGAGCGCTCTGTTCACCTTGAGTTCATTCTGACTTTCTGCCTCTCTTGAATTCAGTCCCCTTGTTTAACTGGAAATATATATCCAATGGTAACTCTTGAGCATTGTCAAAATAATCTTCGTAGCCTCCTTTCCCCCCTTTTAAAGACTTCTTGATGGGATAAACATCTTTTAAGTAAAGATGGGTGAAGTCAAGAAAATATTAATGGGGAAAAAAGCATATATGTTAGTCATCTGCAGTGCAGTTTGTTTTTACTAATTATAACACTCCATCAAAATAACCCAAGTAACAGCACTTTTCTTTGATTGCGATGCTGTCGAAAAATCAGAATTTCCCTTATTATTTGTTTGCTGTTGCTTGGTTGCTCTGTGTAAAAATGTAAATGGCTTAAAAGATAATTTCCCAGGATTTGAGAGGTGTTCGAGTTGGGAGATATTCTTTTCCTTTAGATAATCAGTGACACCAGAGATCTCTAATGTGACATTTAATTTAGCAGCTATGATTGAATGAAATAAAGTACTTTTCCTTAACAGAGTTAACAAATTGAAAAGTTCCCATGACTTTGTGGCTGCCACAATATGAGATCTTAGTGCATTAAAATAAAACTAGTGCATTAATTAAAACTAGATCCCCCTTTCTAGTAGTTATCCTTTTATAGTGAACTCAATGGTAAACTGTGATTTCTTTCGAAGGATTGGAGTATAAACGTGTGTTGAAAGTGAAATTTTGATGTTAATTTTTTCTATTTGTCTTTTCAAACCATATTCCTTAGAACATCTAATGCATTGACATTTACCAAATAACTACTGGTCCTAGGCAAGGCGGTAGGTACATAATATACAGTATTTCATTTTAATCATCATAATAACTATATAAGGAATTTTTTTTTTTGCTGAATTTAAATTGAGAAGCTAAATGAACATTCAGGTAGCTTAAAATTTCATTCTTTATAAGGCAATATATTTCAGTGAGTGAAAGGGCTGTTTCCTAACTGAATATAATTGTGTTAAAAAATCGTAATGAAGAAGTTTTGACTTAATGGTTTTTCTTTTTAAAAATAATAGCCTTTGTTTTTTGTGAAAGGTAGTTTTAATTTATGGTAATTCCATCAGACTGGTTCAGATGTAAACTTTGTAGATTACAGATAGTCCCGGATTTATGACGTATTTGAGTTATGATGAACAGCACTTAAGACTCTTTTTTTTTTTTTGTTAGAAATATGTACTGTATACAGTGTTGCACCATGTAATTTGCTGATATTATCATTCTCAGGTGTTCAGTATTATAATTTATGAAGATAGCGATAATAAAAGGCAATAATAATGAAAACAAACAAACAAAAAGAGGTATTCTCCTTACGTTAGAACCAATTTACGACGGAGTCTTTGGAATGGAACCCTGTCATAAGCTGGGGACTTACCTGTATTATTTGGTTAGGTTGGAGCATGATGACTGGGACATAACAAGGTTCACGTTGTTGTCAGGAGAGTTCTTGCCAGCTGGTCGTTAGGAGCATTTAAGTTGATTTACTAGGTAAACTGAGAGTCATTTGTAAGTTCAGAGAAGTTAAAGGAGGCTAGAGTTGGAAGGAGTCCCTGAGTGGTACAGATGGTTTAGAGCTTGACTACTAACTGAGAGGTTGGAGGTTTTAATCCACCCAGAGGCACCTCAGAAGAAAGGCTTGGTGATCTACTTCTGAAAGGTCACAGACATTTAAAACCCTATGCACATTTCTACTCTGAAATATATGAGGTGGCCATGAGTCCCAATTGACCAGACAGCAACTGGGTTTTTTTTTTTAATTGTAAAAGGAGACTTTACAAATTATCTTTTTCATTCTCAGTTAACTGAGTTCAGCAGCAAGATTTTGCCAGTGATCGTCTATTTAAAAAGGAATATAAGGATAGTCCAATAAAAGAGATTTACTTTCTTGCTATTACTCTGGCATGAGGTCAGTTATTTACTTTAGCGATTCTGTAATTGGATATGTGAATAAAACTAGATTTTCCTTTAGAACAATAGTCATAAACACATTAATAATAATGCCAATGATATTTACATAGTATATACCATATGCCAAAGACTGATCTAAGTGATTTACGAGAATGAACTTATTTAGTACTCACAACAACCCTGTGGAAAAACACCAGACCTGTTGCTGTCGAGTTGATTGCGACTCATAGTGACTCTGTAGGACAGAGTAGAACTGCCGCATAGGATTTCCAAGGAGCAGCTGGTGGATTCAAACTGCCAGCCTTTTGGTTAACAGCCATAGCTCTTAACCACTGCCCCCTGTGAGACAGGTATTATTATTGTTCTCACTTTTACAGATGAGGAAACTGAAGTGCAGAGAGGTTTAAATAACTTGCCCAAGATCATACAGTTAGTAAAGAGTAGAGTCAGAATTTGAATCTATGCAGTCTGCTACCAAGGTCCAGGCTCCTAACTGCTGTTTTATACTGCTTTAGTAAAGCTTAAGGGTAGAAAAATATTGTTATCAACACACGGGAAAAATGTATTATATGAGGAAAATGATAGTGAACACAGTAGAAAAAGTGAAAATGCAATCTGTAGAATTTTCAGTAGTCTAAATTAGTTGTTTATATTTTTCATTAGTTTTTGAGTGGTGTCATGGATTGAATTATGTCCCTCCAAAAATGTGTGTGGAAACCCTGATGGCATAGTGATTAAGAGCTACGACTTAACCAAAAGGTCTGCAGTTCAAATCCACCAGGCGCTCCTTGGAAACTCTGAGGGGGGCAGTCCTCTGTCCTATAGGATCTCTCTGAGTCGGAAACAACTCGATGGCAACGGGGTTTTTTTTGGTTTAAAAATGTGTGTATCAACTTGGTCAGGCCATGATTCCCAGTATTCTATGGTTGTCCTCCATTTTGTAATTGTAATTTTATGTTGAAGAGCATTAGGTTGGGATTGTGACACCCTTACATGATCACCTCCCTAATCCAATGTAAAGGGAGTTTCCCATGGTGTGGCCAGCACCACCTTTTATCTCTCAAGAGATAAAAAGGAAAGGGAAGCAAGGAGAGTTGGGGACCTCATACCACCAAGAAAGCAGTGCTGGGAGCAGAGCATGTACTTTGGACCCGGGGTCCCTGTGCAGAGAAGCTCCTAGTCTGGGGGAAGATTGATGAGAAGGCCGACAGAGAGAGAAAACCTTGCCCTGGAGCTGACACCCTAAATTTGGACTTTCAGCCTGCTTTACTATGAGGAAATAAACTTCTCTTTGTTAAAGCCATCTGCTTGTGGTATTTCTGTTATAGGAGCACTAGATAACTAAAACAAGTGGTTACAGCTTTTATCAGCCAAATAAGCTCAGTAGGAATGGATCCCTTATTATATGTTTTGCCTTATGATTTTTAATATGCAGTTAGTTTATTAAAGAATTTGTTTAAGAAGTTGTTTCCTATTTATTCTATTCTTTTTCTGCATTTCAGATTTAAAAAAAAAAATTTATTGTGCTTTAAGTGAAAGTTTACAAATCAAGTCAGTCTCTCACACAAAAACTTATACACATCTTGCTACATACTCCCAGTTGCTCTTCCCCTGATGAGACAACCCGCTCCTTCCCTCCACTCTCTCTTTCATGTTCATTTCGCCAGCTTCTAACCCCCTCTTCTAACTCCCTTCTAACTCCTGCAGGCAGGAGATGCCAACATAGTCTCAAGTGACCACCTGCTCCAAGAAGCTCACTCCTCCCCAGCATCCCTCTCCAACCCATTGTCCAGTCCAATCCCTGTCTGAAGAGTTGGCTTTGGGAATGGTTCCTGTCCTGGGCCAACAGAAGGCCTGGGGCCATGACCACCGGGGTCCTTCTAGTCTCAGTCAGACCATTAAGTCTGGTCTTTTTAAGAGAATTTGGGGTCTGCATCCCACTGCTCTCCTGCTCCCTCGGGGGTTCTCTGTTGTGTTTCCTGTCAGGGTAGTTATCCATTGTAGCCAGGCATCATCTAGGTCTTCTGGTCTCCGGCTGATGTAGTCTCTGGTTTATGTGGCCCTTTCTGTCTCTTGGGCTCATAAGTACCTTGTGTCCTTGGTATTCTTCATTCTCCTTTGATCTGGGTGGGTTGAGACCAATTGATGCATCTTAGATGGCTGCTTGCTAGCTTTTAAGACCCCAGATGCCCCTCTCCAAGGTGGGATGCAGGATGTTTTCCTAATAGATTTTATTATGCCAGTTGACCTAGATGTCCCCTGAAACCATGGTCCCCAAACCCCCGCCCCTGCTACTCAGATTCTTGTTAGTATGATTGGAGTTTTTTTTTTTTTTTTTAATAGAAAAAGTCTTAAGAGAAGGATGGTTCTCAGTGTCTCGTTTGACATCCCAAATTCAGCAGACCTTTACAGAACCAGAATCTTAGAAGGAAGTTTAATCTCTCTATTACTGTAGGAACATATAGGTTGGATATCGAACCTTTATTCATAATGTCCTAGATTATTTGGAAAACATTAACTTAAAACGTATCCTTTTTCATTTTTCTTAGCTTTGATTATTAAAAAATTATGTAGCATTTGAAATGTGCCTGCCTTTGAGCCACAAATGCTATTCCTAGAAGGGTGAGATATATTGATTTGTTTTTGCCCAATTAGAGCTTACCTCTGGAGAGGGAAAAGTTGAGTGGGGAGAGAAAATGTTGGGCATAAGTTAGCGCTGATACTAATTTTTTCAATAGTGATTAATTATACTGAATTACTTTACTTAAATATTCTGGAGAAATGAAAATTTTTTGTTAGAGATAGGCTTTTTTGCACACTTAAAAGAAGGAAATTCAATTTGAGAAAGAGGATTCTTTTACTTTGCAATGCTTTTTGAGGTGTGCCTTTTATTTTCCGAGAGAGAGTGTGTGTGTATGTATGTATGTAGATATGTTTTCATGTGTGTGTATCTATATGTGTGTGTATAAATAAGTTCTTTTTGTTATTTCTAACTTAAATGAGCTTGATGAGAGAATGTATGCATAAAATACCGATTTTTTGAGATTTTATTTCCTAGTCTTTTCTGCAAATGTCTTATTGTGTTTGAGTGGAATTTACATATTTCTATTAGATCATTTTTTTAAATATTCTCATTGATTTTCCTTTTTTTCCCGGCCACTTAAAGTGTCAGTTACTGTGAGAAGTCTGTTAAAAATCCTCATGGTAATAGGGCATTTGTTTATTTTTTCTGTTTTTATTAAGATGTTTTTAACCTGTTACTAAGTGCATGCAGGTTTGAAATTGTTCTACTTTCCTAGTTGTACCTTTTATTAGCATGTAATTACTTTCTTTATATGAACCAGTACTTTTTGGTGTAGAGTTTATTTGGTTTGATACTCATGTAACTTTTCTTTTGTCTAAGCTGTTTTTCGTTAATTTTTACATTGCGTATATTCTAACATCTATTTACTTTTAATATTCCTAGCCTTTCTGTTTTAAATTTATTTCTTATAAATGGCATATAGCTTTTTTAATAGCATGATTCAAAAATAGAGCCTGATAATCTTTGTCTTTAAGTTGGAGAGATCATTTATGTTGATTGTAATAGAAATATTCAGACTTTTTTCTGACATATTTTTATGCTTTCTATTTGGCCGTTTTTAGTTGTCATCATCTTTTTTAAATCTCCTTTCCTTTTTGACTATTCCTTACATGTTTTTAGTCATTTGTAAGTATACAATAATAAGGAGATTCTAAACATTTTATGATGATTCACATTTTATATGTGAATATATATAACGTGCAATTCAGATTTTGCTCTCTGGCCATTATCTTCCCATTTCTATTGATTTGAGCAATGGCAAAATGATTGTTAATTATTCTTGAAATAGCTATGAATTATTTTGAAAACATTGAACTTAGTAAAAATATTTGACAGCAAAAATCAATGAAATAACTTACTCACATTCTGGTATTCCATCTGACTGTGGGAATAAAAGAAAAGATGGAATTTATGGTAGAGTTGTTTTTTGAAGTAAAAATAGGAGGGAGGAGAGTTATCACTGATTTCAGAGGGGAAAAAGTGTGTAGTATGATCGGAGAATAACGAGTAGTCCAGTTCGGTTAGAATATAGTAGAATTCTGGGTAGGGTGTTACCAAAAAATAAGAAGGATCTTGAATGTCAAGGTGAGAAGTATGAGTAAGGCATTTGAGACCATTGCAAATGTGACTATATTTACTAGTCTAATTGAGAATTCTAGAAAAAAGATAATACAGGACTGAACAAAGGCAGTAGTGTATTTCTTGGAAATTAAGGTAAGCCAGAAAAATTCAGTTGTATCTGACTGTAAGCATAGATGGGAACTCTGGTGACCCAGTGGTTAAGTGCTTGGCTGCTAACCAAAATGTCAGCTGTTTGAACCGACCAGCCACTCAGTGGGAGAAAGATGTGGCAATCTGCTTCCGAAATGATTTACAGCTTTGGAAACGCTATGGGGCAGTTCTTTTCTGTCCTATAGAGTTGCTATGAGTCGGAATTGACTACAGCAAGGGTTTTTTTTTTTTTTTTTTTTAATAAGCATAGATCAGATTCCTTGATTTAATCAAGGAGACAAAATCTTACCAAAACTGAGATGGCCACACAGAGAAGGAGCAAACATGTCCTTTCTCGTAGAGTTTTCTTGGGCTCCATAGTATCTGATGAGAGCGTAAAGCTTATAGTTACGCTCTTCACCTGGAAAAGCCATTTACTAAGCCACTCCCTTATTATACTAGGAGATTACCTCACAACTCAGGAATTACTTATACAACAGCCTGTGCATTTCCATTTTTTTAAAAAACAGCTTTTTTGGGGCATAATCGATATGCAGTAAACTATCTGTATTTAAAGTATAAGAACTTAATAACTTAATAATTTTGACAATCACCGCAATCGAGATAATGAACGTATCTGTCATCCCTGCAAAATTTCTTTTTCCAATCCCTACCCAACTACTGATGTACTTTCAGTCACTATAGATGAGTTTACATTAAAAAAAAAAAAAAATCCAAACCGTTTGTGTCCAGGCTTTTAACCACTATGCCACCAGAGCTTTTGCATTTTCTAGAGTGTCATCAAAATGGAATCATTCAGTATGTAGTTTTTTTGTATGATGTCTTTTACTTGGCATACTTACTTTGATACTCATCCATATAACATGCATTAGTACTTAATTCCTGTCTGTTGCTAAGTATTATTCCATTGTGTGGATATACCAGTGCTTGCCTACCATTTACCAATTATTGTAAGATTGGGTTGTTTTCAAGTTTTGGCTATAAATATTTGTGTACAAGTGCATTTCCATTTTGAAGAGCAAAAGTTTTAAATTTTGATAAAGTTCAGTGTCTTAGTTATCTAGTGCACTATAACAAAAATACCACAAGTGGATGCTTCAACAAATAGAAGTTTATACTTTTACAGCCTAGTGGCTAGAAGTCCAAATTGAGGGCGTTAGGTCCAGGGAAAGAGTTTCTCTGTCAGCTGTGGGGGAAAGTCCTTGTCATCAATCTTCCCAGGTTGAGGAGCTTCTCAGCACAGGGACCGTGGGTCCAAAGGATGAGCTATTCTCCCGGCTCTTACTTCTTGGTTCTATAAGGTCCCCCTGTCTCCCTACTCATCTCTCCCTTCCACGTCCCAAAAGAGATTGACCTAAGACATCACCCAGTCCTGTAGATTGAATCTCATTCCATCAACACAACCTAGAGGCAGGGTCTACAACACACAGGAAAATCATATCAGATGACAAAATGGTAGACAACCACACAACATTGGGAATCATGGCCCAGTCAAGTTGACAGACACCTTGGGGGACACAATTTGATCCATGACATTCAGTTTATCATTTTTTCTTTTGTGATTTGTGTTTTGGTCCTGTTTTAGAAATCTGCCTACCTCCAGATCGTGAAGATTTTCCTTTGTGTTTTCTTTTGAGAGTTTTATACTTTCAGCTTTTACATTTAAATCTGTGACCTATTTTGAGTTAATTTTTATATGTGAATGTGATAAAGTCAAGGCGTACTTTTTCCCTTTTAGCTATCCTGTTCCAATACCATTTTTTTGGAGTTTACCCTTTCCCCATTGAATTAACTTGGCATCTTTGTCAGAAATCCATTGAACGTTTTTGTGTCATCTATTTCTAGAATTTTTTTCCTTTCATTGATCAATATATGTATCCTGACTCTAATACCACACTGTCTTCATTACAATAGCTGTGTATAAGTCTTAGAATTAATTTATGTGATTCCTCCAGCTTTCTTTTTCTTTTTCAAAATTGTTTTTAATTATTTTAGTTCCTTCATGAGTCCATATCAATCAACTTGTCTATGTTTACAAAAACTGACTACTTTGACAGAAGTTGCATTAAACTTATAGATGAATTTTGGAGAATACGTGACTAAGATCACGGTGTGTTTCTCATACTGAAATAAAGGTATTCTTTGATTGCTTTCAGCAGCATTTTGAAGAGGAGAGCATTTTTTCTGCATACAGATCATGCACACATTATATTAGATTTATAACTAAGTATTTAACTTTCTTAGCCATTGTGAATAGTATTGAATGTTTAATTTCAATTTCCATATGTTCATTGCTGGTATATAGAAATATTGATTGTGTGGTATATGTGTTTGGGCATGTCTTGCAACATTGTAAACTCACAGTTCTAGGGAAAAAAATTTTTTTTTAATATTCCTTGGAATTCTTTATATAGATAATCATGGCATCTGCAATAGGGAAATCTGCGTATTTCTGGTTTCCTTTTTTTGCCCTATTGTACTAGCTAGGACTTCCAATACTATGTCGAATGATAAGAACTGGCATCCCTACCTTGTTCGAGAGTTTAGGGGTAAAGCAGGCCGTCTTTCACCATTAAGTATGGTATTAACTCTAGGTTCTTCTTCTTTTATTTTTGTATCAAGTTGAAAAAGTTCCCTTCTTTTTTCCTATTTTGTTCAGTTTTTTTTTTTTAATCACGAATGGGTATTGAATTTTGTCAAAAATTTTTTTCTGCATCAATTGATATGATCATGTCATTTTTCTTCTTTAATAATGTGATTGAATTTTCATTGAGTTTTAAATATTAAACCAGCTTTTCATTCCTGAAATAGACCACACTTGGCTGCGATGTATTGTTCCTTTTACATATTGTTGGATTTTTTTTGCTAATACTTTGTTAAGGATTTTTATATCCATATTGTTCTGTAGTTGTACTGTCTTTGTCTTGTTTTGGTATCAGACCAATGCTGGCCTCATAAAATGAATTGAGAAATGTTCTCTGCGCTTCAGTGTTTTGGAAGATACTGTGCACAGTTGGTCTTTTTTTTTTACTTGTGTGTTTGGTATAATTTGGTATAATGGTTTTACTTTTTTCTTCGTATGTTTGGTATATAATGTAGTGAAACCATCTGCATCTGGAGTTCCCCCCCCCCCCAGGAGCTTTTAGATCTACACATTCAATATCTCTAATAGTAAGGATATCAATTTTGGTTTGATATTAGTAATAGTAAGGATATCAATTTTGGTTTGATACAAATAAGGAGTATTGAAGTCCCAAACTTTAATTTTGAATTTGTGCCTTTCTCCTTTCAGTTCTATCAATATTTTCTTCATGTATTTTGAAGTATTCTTGTTACATGTTTGCACATTTAGAAGTGTTATATCTTCTTGGTGACATCATCAAACCCTAATCCAAAACCAGACAAATATAAGAAAAGGAAACTATAGACTGTTAATCCCTCATGAACATAGACACAAAAATTCGTAACCAGATCTTTCCAGTTCCATTTGCCATCTTGTCAGTTCCAACTCATGACAAACCTCTGTAGAGTTTATAATGCCTGATTTTTCAGAAGTAAATCGTCAGGGCTTTCTTTAAAGGGGCTTCAGGGTGGACTTGAACCTCCAACCTTTTGATTAGCAGCTGAGTGCATAAACCATTTGCAGCACCCAGGAACTCAACCAAAGTCTTAGTAACTCTAACTCATTAGTATATAAAGAGTAACACATCATGACCAAGTGGGGTTTATCTCATGAATATATGGTTGGTTTCAAATTTGCCAATCCATCAATATAATTAAAGATATTAAGGGGATAAAATAAAAGTCATATCATCTCAGATGCAAAAAATCATTTAACAATATTCAGTATCTGTCCATGATAAAAATTCTCAGCAAACTGGTTCTAGAACAAAACTTCTTCAATGTATAAAGGGCATTTCTCCATCTCTCCCCCAACGCCCCCCCCGACAAAAAAAGCCCAAATTCATATATTTAATGTTGGAAGACTAGTGTAAGAAAACAGGCCAAACTTAAATAAATAAACATAACTGTATAAATTCTAAATAAAATACTAGCAAAGCAAATCTAGCAGTATAGTAAAAGAGTAACTAACAGGGGGCAGATAGATGGATCCTCTCCCACCCCAGCAATGCAGTTGTTAGTTCTGAACTTTGAGAATGCAAATAGTTCACATGGCTTACTGTCTATATTAACATGTCTTAATCAACATGAGTTTTCTGTTCCAGGATACTCTTGTTCAGTCCAGGAACTTCCTGAAAGACTCATTAACTCTTCAACAGAAAGCATCAAATGACAGTTTACACCTGTTTTACCTTCCTTTAACTTTTGTATTATCAATATGCCATCTTTAGGAAAACATGCTAAATGATGTATATTATCTGTTACAGTGAGAAAGTGGACTGTATTGGGTATTCTTTTTTTGGTCCTCATATTATTTTGGTTATATTTTACATGTATATACATACATATGTATGTGTATGTGTGTTATATATATTATATGTATATATTTGGAGTTCTGGTGGTGCAGTGGTTAAGAGCTTGACTGCCAACAAAAAGGATGACAATTTGAATCCACCAGCCACTCCTTGGAAACCCTATGGGGCAGTTCTATTCTGTCCTGTAGGGTTGCTATGAGTCAGAATCGACTCTATGGCAGTGGGTTTTAGATATGTATATATGTGTGTACATACATATATACACACACATAATTAAAATAGGCCTTGTATAAAGGGCATCTTTTTAATGATAGATTTTTTTTTTCCCCTGCAAATATAGGAAGTTCACAAATGGGTGCTACTATAGTAGATGCTTTGGATACCCTTTATATCATGGGACTTCATGATGAATTCCAAGATGGGAAAAAATGGGTTGAAGACAACCTTGATTTCAGTGTGGTGAGTACATGATTGATAATTATCTCTTAGAGTGGCTGTGAAAAGACAGTGTCTGATCACAGTAGTTTTTGAACATTATACTATCAGTTTAAGGAAATCCTGACACTAAGTCCCCTTTCTTCTTTTAGGATTATCAATTATTTAATTTTTCTATAAAATACATACGCTTCTTCAATATCTTCCTTTTATGCTTATCATTTGAGGCAATGTGGTATGTATAAGAAAAAAAAAATAATGAACTATAAATAGCATTAAACCATAAAATACTTTATAAATAAGAGGGTTTTTTTAAAAAAAAATGATTTGGTGCAGCACCGATGACCCTTTATAATTAGGCCTATGCCCATCTGTGCTAACTGTACTACTAAATGAACAAGGTGGGAAAACCCCACCTTTATCACTAATTGCATGTATGTATCACCATGAATCCAGTCACCACGTGGAAATGGATCCAGGCTTCACCTTCTAATGTTTCCATGATCCAGCCGTATCTGTGGCACTTTCTCTCTCACACTAGCAACCCAGAGTTAGGTCAGACTTTGTCCCTGGCTACGCTGAGCCATGTCAGAATGTTCCTGGCCTCCTTGGGCCAGGTCATCTGGTACTAGTTATAGGCTCAGGAGTCTGCACAACTCCCTGTGCTTCAGACCAGCTGGCCTTTCTCTCTCTCTCTCTCTCCCTCCAAGGTTAGGTTACAGGCTGGGAAGATTCTATCCTTCTTCACCAACTGCCTGTGCAACCTTTCTCTGACCACCAGCCACCAGAGCTGGTCCTCACAGAATCACTGTACCAAAAAGAATTGGTCGACGGTCAACCATTTCAGGAGGTAGCATATGATCAAGAACCAATGGTACTGAAGGAGGAGGTCCAAGCGGCAATGAAAGCTTGGACAAAAAACAAGACTCCAGGAATTGACAGAATACCAGTTGAGGTGTTTCAACAAACGTATGCAGCACTGGAAGCGCTCACTCGTCTGTGCCAAGAAGTCTGGAAGACACCTACTTGGTCAACTGACTGGAAGAGATCCTTGTTTGTGCCCATTTCAAAGAAAGGTGATCCAACAGAATGCAGAAATTATCGGACAATATCATTAATATCACATGCAAGTAAAATTTTGCTGAAGGTCATTCAGAAGCGATTGCAAAGAATGGAAATTCCAGAACACTTAATTGTGCTCACGAAGAACCTGTGCATAGACCAAGAGGCAGTCATTCAGGCAGAACAAGGGGATGTTGTATGGTTTAAAGTTAAGAAAGGAGTGCATCAGTGTTGTATCCTTTCACCATACTTATTCAATCTGTATGCTAAGCACGTAATCCAAGGAGCTGGCCTGTATGAAGAACGTGATGTCAGGATTGGAGAAAGACTCATTAACAGCCTGTGGTATGCAGATGACACAGCCTTGCTTGTTTAAAGTGAAGAGGACTTGAAGCACTTAATAATGAAGATCAAAGATCACAGCCTTCAGTCTGGATTACACCTCAACATAAAACAAAAATCCTCACAACTGGACCAATAAGCAACATCATGATAAATGGAGAAAAGGTTGAAGTTGTCAAGAATTTCATTTTACTTGGATCCACAATCAAGAGCCATGGAAGCAGCAGTCAAGAAATCAAAAGATGCATTGCATTAGGCAAACCTGCAAAAGACCTCTTTAAAGTGTTAAAAAGCAAAGCTGTCACCTTGAAGACTAAGGTGCACCTGACCCAAGCCATGGTGTTTTCAATTGCCTCATATGCACGTGAAAGCTGGACAGCAATTGACGAAGAGTGAAGAAGAACTGATGCCTTTGAATTATGGTATTGGTGAAGAATATCGAATATACCATGGACTGCCAGAAGAACAAACAAATCTATCTTGGAAGAAATACAGCCAGAATGCTCATTAGAAAGCAAGGGTAGTGAGACTTCATGTCGTATACTCTGGTCATTTTATCAGAAAGGACCAGTCCCTAGAGAAGGACATGATGCTTGGCAAAGTAGAGGGTCAGTGAAAAAGAGGAAGACCCTCATGAGATGAATTGACACAATGACTGCCACAATGGACTCAAGCATAGCAATGATTGTGAGGATGGCGCAAGACTGGAAAGTGTCTCGTTCTGTTGTACATAGGGCCGCTATGAGTCGGAACCAACTTGATGGTACCTAACAACAATTACCTGTACTTACACTCATCTATTTATTATAACCCAGAAAGGATACAAGCAAAGAAACACATCAAGCACGGTTCAGAAGAGGTCCAGACACAAGGCTTCTATTGTCCCCAGGAACAGGCCATACTGTCTCTGATGTATGAATGTTCTTGCCAATCCAAGAAGCCCCAAAAGGAAGCTTATAAGGTGTCTACCTTAGTTATCTAGTGCTGCTGTAACATAAATACTACAAGTGGATGACTTAACAAATTTATTTTCTTACAGTTTATGGGCCTAGAAGTCTGAATTCAGGGTGCCTGCCCTAGAGGTTGTCTTTCTTTATTGGTTCTGGAGAAAGATCCATGTCTCTTTGAGCTTCTTGCTCCTGGGCAGTCTTCATGTGGCTTGACGTCTCTCTTCCCCCATCTCTACCACTTAGCTTGCTTGTTTAATCTCTTTTATGTATCCAGAGAAATTGACTCAAGATACGCTGTAACACTGCCTCATTAGCATAACAAACATAACTTAATTATTGCTAACATAACCTAATCCTGTCTTATCAATAACAAACGTAACCCGTTCACAAATGGGGATTATAACCACAGGCAGAGTTTAGGATTTACAACACGTATTTTTGGGAGATACAATTCATCCTGTAACATAAGGGTCCCTTATATGTAATAGTCATTGGGACCTCAGAGCATATGCATGACTCAGTGAGTATGCATGATTGACTACATCGTGTACCCTTTCAGTATTTGAGGTTTGGTGTCAGGTGAAGAGTTGGGGTCTCCCAGCTCATTTTGGATGCCTGTAAGTGTTCCCTGGCTGTTTTAGAAAATCAAAGACTGCTTGACTGCTTGGGAAATTCTAAGGGCTATTTTCCACAATCTGGAGACAAAGGCTAGACTGAGTTCTTTTTCCCACACACTATCCTTCCAGCATTTTGGCATATTCCTTAAGTGGGACCCTGTAAATTTGTAGCCCAGCACAGCTGCACTCTAGCTATGTGACTTTGGAAAGTTACTTATTCTTTCTAAACCTATCATACAATTACTATCTCATTGCAATATTATTAGGATTAGTTTAGGTAATCTGGTATATGTTAAAACTCGTGGGGCAGTTCTACCCTGTCCTGTAGGGTCTCTATGAGTCAGAATCTACTCAATAGCAGTGGGTTTGTTGTATGTTTTTGGTGTATGTTAAGTGCTCAGTAAATAGCATGTATTCTCCTTATTTTCATAAAAGATGTGTTGACTGTTTTGTCATATTCATTTTCTTTCGTGATATTTGCACTCATTGTTCATTCTGACTGTAACATCCTTCACTCTTTCTCTAGGTGTTTTTCTCTCAAATCTTTGATTATTTCTTTTGTAATGCCTTTCCTGAAACTAACTAGACAAAAACTGTTCACTTTAATGTTATTAAAGCATTTGGATATACCTCAATTAGAACAGTTTTCATTATCATTTAGATTTAGGTTTGGCTGTGAGTGACTTATAGCGGCCCTATAGGACAGCGTAGAACTGCCCCATAGGATTTCCAAGATGGTAAATCTTTAGGGAAGCAGACTCCCACAACTTTCTCCCATGGAATGGCTGGTGGGTTCAACCCACCAACCTTTTGGTTAGCAGCTGAGTGCTTAACCACTGTGCCACCATTGCCAAGCCAAGGTTCAAAATCACCAACAAATGTCATGAATCATATACAGGCAGTGGATGGAGAACTCACATAGAGAAGAGATGGAGCAAGGTCAGCTTCAATAGGGGCACTGGTTCCCCATGGCCAGTGAGGTGCTCTCCGTAGATGACACAGGGCTGGTCTTCTGCATATACCAGTCTCATGCTGCAGATGAGGAACCCCATTCCTTCCTCGTGGGCAACAGATACAGAAATGGGGTTGGGCAGCTGCCATACTGCACCCGTGCGTGAACAGAACAGAGAAGGTTACTGTGTACTAAGACAGGGAGAGAGGCTCCCTGATGAGGAGAAACTGGGAGAGAGAGAAACTCAGTTCCCAGCCTCTGTTAGGGAGTGTCCTGGGCCCAAGGCTTGTGAATTGCTGGCATGGGTGGGAGGCCCAAGGGCCTCAGTAAACCATCCTCCCAGCCAATATAAAATAGCTTAAATAAGATAGGTGTTTATTTCTTTTTCATGTAAATTAAGTACAGGAATAAGCAGTTCAGGGCTGATTTGGGTCATTCCATGACTATCAGGGACCTAGGATCTTTTGTCTTATTGCTCAGTCAACTTCAAGATGTAGCTTTCATTTCATGTACAAGGTGATTTCTCAAGATCCAAGTATTTTATCCAGCCTCTAACTGGCAGAAAAAAAGAAGGGACAGAGGAAGGATATGCCACTGATTTGATTTTTTTTTTCTTTTAAAAGGTAATGCTTGATTGTGTTTTCGGTGAAGGTTTACACAGCAGTTTAGGTTTCCATTCAACAATTTTTACACAAGTTGTTCCGTGACATTGGTCACTTTCTTCATAATGCCTAAGCATTCTCATTTCTTTTCTGGTTGTTTCATTTCCATTAATCTAGCTTCTCTGCCTCCTTACATTCTCATCTTTGTTTTAAATTAATTGTTGACCATTTGGTCTCTTATAGATGATATTTTAAAGGAACACAGTACTCACAGCTGATATTCTTAATTTTGTTAGCTAAAAGGTGACTTCAGGAGCTAGTTTCAGTTCTAGGTTTGAAGATATCTCAGTTGACCTTGCTTCTTGTTTAACTGATGCAGTGTAAAGCATTTTAAAAACAGTGAGTATGTCTTCTCAGTATTAAAACTATAAACCTGTCCACATCTATGCTGTATACTCTGACTTCCTTGCTGGCAAAATACCCATATTCTTACCCATATGCCAATCAAAGGCCTGCCTTTTTTCCTGTCCACTGGATTCTGTCCACCTTCACCTACTCAAGGACATTGCTGTATAATTGATCCTCCTCATTTTTTCTTTGCTAGAGCAGTTCCATCAGCATAGAAATGTCTTCCATTAAAAAAAAAAAAAAACAACCCCAAAACCCTTCTGTCTGTAGGGTTTTTTTCTTCATTTTACTGCAAAACTTTTGAAAAGTATCGATACTCCTTTTCCTTATTTCTCTTGAATCCCCTTTAGTTTGACTTTTTTTTTTGCCTCTGCTTCAGCAAACGTGTAGGATTAGCAATAAGCCTTACATTGTCAAATCCAATGGTTGGTTCTCAGTCCTCATCTTATTTGATTTGTCAGCAGTATTGGACACAATTGTTCTCTCCTTTCTTCTTTTTTTAAAAAATAATTTATTTTACTGTTTGGTTGTTGAAAATATGCACAGCAAAACATATACCCATTCAGCAATTTCTGCATGTACAAGTCAGTGACATTGATTACATTTTTCAAGTTGTGCAGCCATTCTCACCCTTCTTTTCTGAATTATTCCTCCAGTGTTAACATAAACTAACTGTACCCTGAGCTTCCTTTCTAATCTTTCGAGTTGCTGTTGTCAGTGTGCTCCCACACAGATAGTTCTTTAAAAGAGCACAGTGCTCAATTAAGCTATTGTTTGATTTAAAGAAGATTTCAGGGAATACTTTTGGTTTAAGGTTTTAAGATTATCTCAGAGCAGTAATTTGGGGGGTTCATCCAGCCTCTATGGGTCCAGAAAGGCTGGATTCCATGAGGATTTGAAATTGTTTTGCATTTTCACCCTTTTTGATCAGGATTCTTTTATAGAATCTTTTTTTTTAACTTAAGATTTTCCATTTTAATTATATTTAAGCATACAATTCAGTATCATTAATTAAATTCACTGTGGTCTGCAACCATCACCACTATTTTATTTCTAAAACTTTTTCATCACCCAAACAAAAACTGAGCACTACTTAAGCAATAACTCCCTATTTATACCACTCTCCTCCCACCCATCCCCTAGTAACCACTATCTTATTTTCTGTCTCTATGCATTTGCCTATTCTAGATATTTCATATTAGTGGGCTCATACAATATTTGTCATTTTATGTCTGGCTTCTTTCTCTCAGCATAATGTTTTGAAGTTTCCTTCATGTTGTAGCATGCATCAGAACCTCATTTCTCTTTATGACTGAATTCCTACCCTTCCCCCCCTTTTTTTAAAATTGTGCATTAGATAAAAGTTTACAGAGCAGATTAGATTCCCATTTGATAGTTTGTACATAAAGTGTTTCTTGGCCTTGATTTCATTCCCCACGGGTCATCACTCTTCTCATTTCTGCCCTGGGCTTCCTGTTTCCCTTTGTCCTGATTTTCTACCCCTTCCTGCCTTTTCATCTTTGCTTTTGGGAAAATATTGCCCTTTTGATCGCATGTAATTGATTGTTCTAAACAGCACATTCCTCTCAGGTGTTATTGTTTATATTATGGGCTTGTCTGTTGTTTGGCTGGAAGGTGTTCTCTGGGAATGGCTTCAATTTCGGGTGAGAAAGTTGTCTTAGGACCATAGTCTTGTAGGTTCTTTCAGACGAGTAAGTCTGGTGTTTTTTGTGAATTTGACTTTTTGTTCTACTTTTTTCTCCTGCTCTGTCCAGGACCCTCTGTTGTGATCCTAGTCGGAGCGGTTGATAGTGGTAGCCAGGCACCATCTAGTTCTTCTGGTCTTGGGGTTGTGTAGGCTGTGGTTCATGTGCCCATTAATCCTTTGGCCTAATTACTCTCTTGATCTTTTGTTTTCTTCACTCTCCTTTCCTCTGGATGGGAAGAGGCCAGTAGTTTAGATGGCCTTCTATAGAATCTTTGATCAACATGTTCAGTAACGGTAGCTGAGCGCCATTCCGCTCTTGTGGTCTCATGGCAAAGGAGGCAGTTGTTCATGGAGGCAATTAGCCGTGCATTCCATTTCTCCCTTCTTTTCCTGACTCTCCTTCCTCTGTTGCTCCAGATGGTTAGAGGCCATTTGTTGTACCATGGATGGCTGCTTGGAAGCTTTTAAGACCCGAGGTACCACGCAATAAACTAGGAGGTAGAACAGAAGCATTAAAAATGATATTTGGCCAATTAACTGGGATGTCCTGTGAAATCATGACCCTAAACCTCCAAACCCAGGAAACAAGTCCCATGAGGTGTTTAATTGTATATAAGCAGCATCAGCAGTTGCTCTTCTTTTGTTGTTCTTGTTGTAGAAATATATCTCCTTTCTTCTTGATTTGCCACCCTTGGTATAGAATCCAGTCTCTCAGTTCTCTTCCTGTTGTTTCACTCTTTCTCAGTCTGTGTTGATGGTTTCTCTTCCTCTTGCAAATGTCTAAACACTGGACATCCCTGGGTTCAGTCCTTGGAGCCCTTCTTTTCTCTCTCTTCACTTACTTTATAGATTTAAAAGAAAATGTAGTTTCATGACTTAATTTCTTTGAATATTTCTTTTTGGGTTTAATCGCTTTCTCCACGCTTTCTTGTACTCCAGTGACATATATTAGATCTTTTGATATTGTCCAACAGGTCTCGGGGGCTGTTTGTTTACTTTTTAAATTTTTGTCTCTCTGTTCTTCATATTGGAAAATTTCTGTTGATGGATCTTCAAGCTTACTGACTTCCCTCTGTCATCATTCCATCATTAGTAGAATGGAAATTTACTAATGAGCTCTTGCTTGAATTTTTGATTTCACATATTGTAGCTATAACTTCTGTTGAGGTCTTTTTTTTTTTCTTTTTTTTAAAGTTTTTATTTCTGTAGCTTTCAACTCATTTCAAGTACATTTACCCCACAGAGTATAGTTCTAAGAGGTACTTTAAAACCTTTGTCGGATACTTGCAACATCTGGGCCACATTGGGATTGGCATCTGTTGATTATCTTTTCTCTTGGGAAGTAGTTACATTTCCCTGGTTCTTTGTACATCAGGCAATTTTGAATCGTCCTGAATACTGTGTAAACTCTGAGTCCTTTTGCCATCCTCGAGAATGATTTTTTTGTTTCAGTAGGCAATCGACATGGTTAAGTTTATACTGTAAGTTCTGTCTCACCCTCTGTGGGTGGTGGTTCCAATGCCAGTTTAGTTTTCAAAACCTCTGCTTTCTCCTTTGGGTCTGCCCTGCACGTGTATCACCACAGGTTAGTCTGAGACCTGGGCCCTGGTTTCAATCTTAGTTCAGTTCTCTGCCTCTGCTATGCCGTTTTGGGTCTGTTCTGCCATGTACAAATCAGGGATGAGTCTTAGGCTTAGGTGGGTTCATACACAGAGTTAGGGGATCCCCTCTTGCTTTCTCCTCTCTGTGATTCCGCCTTACACTTTCTGGCTCAGGGAGCCCCTTTTCTTGGTTCTCTTGCCAGACAGGTGGGTTTTCTGTCAGAGGTTAGTTGACTGTGCTGCCGCTCTGCTGTGGACCTCCACGACTGGGCCCACCCTTGCGGCAAAGCCACAAGAGAAAAGAAGAAAAAAGTAATGGACATTAACTCCTTTTCAGGTTACTGGGCTGCTTTTATTCCCTTTTCAGAACCCTCAGGTAGTTGCTTTTGTCCAGAGATTTTAGCTGTAATTGGAGGAGAATGGCTGTAGTGGACTTCCACCACTGTGATAGGCTTTATGATTTTAAGTGCCATACTTTTTACTGAACACTCCCAAGTGTAGATCTGCTGCTAGGACCTCTCCCCTCAACTCAACATCTTCTTTATGTCTAAGAGGCATCTCAACTTAATGAGTCTAAAGCTGAATTCTTGATTTCCCACCACGGATTTTTTAAAACACTTCCTGGAAGTTGTCCACCCCATTTTTGCTCGTATACTTTTGGATAGACCTTACTCATGTGTCCCCACCTAACTGTGAAGGGAGGGTGAGAAATGTAATATTTTGTTTGTTTATCTATGTAACCCCTATAGATTGTAATTTTTTGTATCTTGTCCATTTCATCCATGTTTTCCAATTTGTTGTTGTACAATTGTTGCTAATATTCTCTTATGACCCTTTTTATTTTTGTAGAGTTGTAACGTCCCTACTTTCATACCTGGTTTTAGATATTTGTGTCTTTTTTTTTTTTTGTCAATTTTACTGATCTAAAAAAAAAAAAAAAAAAAACTTCTGGTTTCATTGATTATTCCTGTTGTTTGTCTATTATCTATTTAATTTATCTCTGTTCAGATCTTGTTTTATTTTTTTCCTTCTGGTAGCTTTGGACTTGGTTTGCTCTTTTTTTCCCTACTTCCTCAAGTTGTAAATTTAGGTAACTGATTTGAGATCTCCCCTTTTAATGTAGGTGTTTACTGATGTTAATTTCCTTCTGAGCACTGCCTTCTCTGAATCCTATAAGTTTTAGTATACTTTCATTTTCAGTCAGCTCTAAGTATTTTTCTGATCTCTGTATTGATTTCTTCTTTGACTCATTAGTTGTTTAATAATAATATATTGTTTAATTTTCACATATTTACGTATTTTCCAGTTTTCCTTCTGTTATTAATTTCTAACTTCACTTCATTGTGCTTTCTATGATTTTGTATGATTTCAGTTGTTTAAATTTATTGAGACTTGCTTTGTGACCTAATATAAGGTTTATCCACATCACTGGTGAAGACTGTGTGTTATACTCTTGCGTGGAATCTTCTACATTGGCTGTTAGGTCTCGTTGGTTTATAGTGTCCTTCAGGTCCTCTATTTTTTTATTCATCTCTTTATAGAATTTCTGTTCATTATTTAAAGTTGTATATTGAAATTATTGTGGAACTATTTCTCCCTTCAATTCTGTCAGTATTTGCTTTATATATTTAGGAGCTCTGATGCTAGGTGCATATATATTTTTAATTATTGTATCTTTTTGGTGAATTAACCCTTTTATCATCATGTAACGTTCGCCTTTGTCTTTCATAGCAGATTTTGACTTATAGTCCATTTTTCTGATACTAAAATCACAACCCCAGCTCTTTTTTGGGTATTGTTTTGCATTTTTTGTTTTCACCATCTTAGGGTTCTGTAGAGAAACAGAACCAGTGAGATATAGACCTGTACTGCTCCTTTCCCCCGTGTTATCACTTATTACATTGTCATAAATATATATTTGTATATATGTATACATACATAAACATATATATGTATGTATATGTGATGTTTGTGTGTGTATATATAGTGAAAGAGGGAGAAAGGGAGGGAGAGAGAGGTTGATTTACTTCAGGGAATTGACTCATACAGTCGTGGGGGCTGGCAGATCCAAAATTAATAGGTCAGGTGACAGCAGCTGGAGACTTGTGCAGACTTGCATCCCAAGATATGTAGTTCAGGTGATAGAGAGTGCAGAGAGGAGAGAAAGAATATTCATCTAAAAAACTATTTATAGTCTAGAGGTAGAACACACCTTAAGGAAACACCCTTTTTAACTTATTGATTGGTTACATTATATTAGATTACATTATGGAAGGTGATCAAATTATAGTAGATTACTTTATGGAGCAACAACTAGTCTAGTGTTTGGTCAAACCACAGGGAACCATACCCTAGCCAAGTTGACACATAAACTTAACCATCACAAACCTGTTTATGCCTTTGGGCCTATGATGTGTCTCTTGTAGATAGCATATGGTCAGATTATGTTTTGTTATGCCATTTTGTTACTTGTGCCTTTTGATGGAAGCATTTAGTCAATTTACATTCAGTTAATTACTGTTGCCTTTTTGATATTTGTTTTTGTGTTTGTTATAACTTTGTGTTCCTCTCCTCTTCCATAGCTGCTAACTTTTAAATTGTGATGGACCATTTTGATTCCCTTTTCCATTCTTTTTGTGTTTCATCTTTTAGATATTTTTCCATGTGGTTACCATGAGGATTACATTTAACATGTTACATTTGCGCTGACCTTGTTTATATTGATAGCAATTTAACTTCAGTAACATACAAAGCTCTACTCCTATATTGCCCTTAGTCCCTCTGTTCATGTTGTTTTTATTACCTGTTACACCTTTGTATCTCATGTGCCCTGTAGCATAAGTTTATATTTGCACGAAAGACTTAACAGCTAGAATTGCCAAGCAAAAATACCTTAAAAAATTTGCCCATAAACTTGCTTATGCAATTACCCTTAATGGAGATGTTTTTCCCCCCCATGTAAGGCTTTGAGTTACTATGTAGTATCCTTTCTTTCCCATCTGAAAGACTCCCTTTAGCATTTCTTTTTGGGCAGTTGTAGTGGCTACAAACTCAGCTTTTGTTTATCTGAGAATGTCTTAATTTTGCCCTAATTCTTGAACTGCAGTTTTGCTGGAGATAGTAGTATTGTTGACAGTTCTTTTAGCCCTTTAAAGATGTTATCCCGTTGCCTTCTGACCTCTATGTTTTCTGAGGAGAAATCAGCATGTAAACTAATTGGGAATCATTTTTGTGACTGTTGCATTCTTTCTTGCTGCTCTCAGCATTCTCTCTTTAGTTTTGAGAGCTTGATTCTAAACTGCTGCAGTGTGGGTCTCTTTGGGCTTCTCCTGCTTATAGTTCATTGCGCTTTTTGAATTTGTAGATTCATGTCCTTTATCATCTTTGGAAATTTGTCTGCCATTATTTCTTCAAATATTCTTTCTTTTCCTTTCTTTCTATCATTTCGTTGTGCAATTCCCATGATATATATGTTAGTTTGCTTGATTGTATTCCACATTTCCGTTAGGCCATGCTCAGCAGTCTTGAGCCTTCTCTCTTATTGCCATCTTATTTAATGATTCCTGATTGATGTTTCTTTTCCTCTTTTTCATTGCCTTCCTTTTAATTACGAGTCAGAATCGACTCTATGGCACTGAGTTTGGTTTGGTTTTTCCTTTTAATTGGACAGATATTTTTCTCATTCCTTTCCTTAAGAAATCTTTCCCCACCCCTGGGTTAAGAAGATTCCTTTGTTACCATCTACAAGATTTATTTTATATTTCTCACATAGGATTACATTTCATTTGGATTTGATTTTGGGATATGGTATGAGGGTCCTGTTCCATATTTGTTGCTGTCAAGTCTATTCTGACTCATGGCAATCCTATCGGACAGAGTAGAACTGCTCCATAGAGTTTCCAAGGAGCGGCTAGTGCATTTGAACTGCTGACTTTTTGGTTAGCAGCCGTAGCTCTTAACCACTGCGCCACCAGGTCTCCTGGTATAAGGGCGGGGGTCAAAAATTTTTTCTTAAGTAGTAATAGTTCACAACATACCTTTTCAAAAACTGCAGTGCAATAACTTCATTTTAAATCTGATGATTCTATATGCAAGTCTGTTTCTGGACTCTATTCAGACCCATATGGTATGTACCAGTACCACAGTGTTTTAAATACTTTAATAATTCTTGATATCTGGTGCTGAACATCCTTAAAATTTTCATATTTTAAGATGGTCATGGAGGAATTGGCGAACTCTGTTTTGGGGTTAAATCCAGCCTGTGTCCTATTTTTGTCTGGTTTAGTTGCTGAGAATTTTTTTACTTTTAAGGAGTTGTTAAAAAGAAGAAACAATCAGACATGACTTCTAATACCTAAAATATTTATTATCTGGCCGTTAACAGAAAAAGTTGCTGACCCCTGTCAGTTTCCATAAAAAAAAGTAGAAGAAAAACATACTGTGATTTTTATTACAAATGCATTGAGTTCATAGATGAATTTGGTAGTAATTTGTGTTTTTATAGTACTGAGCGTTCTAATTCATGAACATGGTGTAGCCTACCACTTCTTTAGGTCTTCATTAATTTATCTCAGTAACACTTCATAATTTCTATACCATACACATCTTTTAACTGAGTTGTTTATAAGGTTTGATTGTTTTTGATACTGTGTAAATTTGATCATTAAAAATCATTGTCTCATTATTTGTTGCCAGTATATAGAAATATTACTGATTTTTTTGTGTGTATCGACTGTGTATCCTGTGAAATTGTTCACTTAATAATATGTGTATTTCTCTTTAGATTTTTTCATTTTCCCACATACCCCAGATCAGATTTTCTACAAATAATGACAATTTTCTTTTTTATTCAATTCCTTTTAAGTTGTATGTCCTTTTGTTTCCTTATTGCAAAGACCAGTGCCTCTAGTACCATGTTGAATAGAAGTGGCGATCGTAGACACCCTATCTCATTCATGATCTCAGGGTGAATGCTTTCAATATTTCACCATTATATGTTCTGTAGACACTGTTAGGTACCTTTTATCAGATTAAGGAAAATCTTTTTTTTTTTTTTTTTCTTTTTTAGCATCATGTATTTTTAATCATGATGAATGGGTGCTGAGTTTTGGCAAATGCTTTTTTCTAACAATACTGGGTAATCTTCCGATTATTCTGTGTATATTTTAATGTAAGGAGCCCTGGTGGCACAGTGGTTATGCACTTGTCTGTTAATCGAGGGGATTGAATTCAGTAGGAAGATGTGGCAATCTGCTTTGGTAATGATTACAGCCTTGGAAACCCTAAGGGGGCGGTTCTGTTCTGTCCTCTAGGGTCGCTATGAGTCAGAATCGACTCAGTGGCACGTAACAAAAAACAACGTATTTTAATTTGATAAATTATTTTGATATTTGAATGTTAATACCTACCTTGTTTTCCTGGAATAAACCTAATTATGTTATTCTTGGGTCCAGTTTGTTAATATTTTATGTATGTGAATTTTACATCTTTATTCATGGGAGTGATTGTAATAAATTCTTTCATTATGATAAATGCACATGTAACAAGACATTTGACATTTCAACAATCTTCACATGTATAATTCAGTTAAATTAATTATGTTTGTCATGTTTTACAACAAGTAATTTTTTCTTTGAAACATCAGATTTTGCTGTCAAGGTTATGCTGTCATTAAATGAGTTGGGAATTATTTCCTCTTTTTCTGTTCTCTAGAAGATACCTGTGTAAGATTGATATTAAAAGTTAAAAAGAATTCATAGGTTAAACCTTCCAGGCCTGAAAGTTTATTTGCAGGAAGGGTTTTAATTGTGCATTTTATTTCCTTAGTAGATAATTGCACTAGTTAGATTTTCTGCATTCTTGAATTATTTTTGGACATTTGTGTTTATCTAGAAATTTGTTTACATCATCTAAATTAAAAAAATTTTGGCATAATATTATGTGTATCATTCCCTTACTAGCATTCTAATTCCATGGAACCTGTAGTAATGTATTCCGTTTTATTTCTGATAACTGGATATTTGAGCCTACTTTTTTGTTATTGTTCAGATTTGCTAAATAATCATTAAAATTTTTACTTTTTTGAAAACCAGCTTTTGTCTTTGATTATCACTACTGAACAGTTGTCTATTTTATTTCCATCCTTCTAATGTTTTTATTATTTGCAATTATTTTTCTAGCTTCTTGAGATAAATACTTCAGCTTTAAATGTGATTTATTTTCTAATATATGCACATAAGCCTGTATCTGTGCTTGGTTTTGGCTGCTTTCCACAAGTTTGCAACCAGGGAAGAAGGGAGTAGAAGACTGATTATAGTAGATTCATTCATAATAAGCCAAAACTGGGTTATTAAGTCTAATATAAATTCTTATTTTTATAATTTCCTTTATAATGTCAGTACTAGGGCACTTTAACTCCACTTACTGACTGTTCTTATCTTTTGTTCTTTTGTTGTCACTTTAATTCCACATGTTTTTAAATCTCCACAAGATATTATTATTGATTTTTTTTTGCTACCCTATTCATTTTTTTGAATATTTTTATTCTTTCATGCATTTTATTGCTTCCATGGGATCATTTACTTCAGACTGAAGAATTCTTTTTAACTATTACCTTTATTGCCTATCTGCTGGTAATGAGTTCTCTTAGGTTTTTTTTGGTTGGGAAATATCTCTATTTTGCCTTCATTTTTTAAGGGTATTTTCACTTGGATTAGAATTTAGAGTTCCTGGTTGGTGATTATAGTATCTCACCACTTTAAGCATCAGTACTTACTTTTCTGAATTTTGTATTTTTTTGATGTAAACGTCACCCCGAATTTGAGTCATATGGTATGTGTATGTTTAACTTTTTAAGAAACTTAAAGCGGCTATAATCACCAGCAACATACGCAATTTCCATTTATATCGCATCCTTGCCCATACTTTTTTTTTCTTATAGATGATTTGCATTCTGGGTAAGTTTAAATCTATCATTTGTTATCAATGCTACTGATTTTATACCCACAATGTACTACTTTTTTGAGTAAGTTAAATATTGTCATATTTTTCCTACTTTTTTATAGTAATTTTTTAAATATTTATTTCTGAATCATCTGGAATTTATTTTGATATGTATGTAAAATGTGCATTCAACTTAATTTCTTACCTAGGAGCCAATTTTCTTAACATTATTAACTGAATAATCCATCATTCCACTGTTGTTTTATGGTACCTTCTTAACATTAATTATTATATGTATTTAAAAAAATTAAATTCATGAAGAAAGATAAAAGTAAAATATGGAAACTATACTGTAGTTATTGGAACAGAAGGAAAGGAACCAGGAAGGAGAGTGGTATTCCAGACTTCAAGAAATGGAGGGAGAATAGTCAACAGCATGAGATATCTAGGTAAAATCATAATAATATGCAAAGTATATGAAAATAGCCTATTGGTTTTAAATATTAAGAAGCTTTGGTGACAGTAATAAGAGTAATTTCAGTAACATTGACAAATGGTTGGTTAGATTGCAATTGGATGAAGAACAAAGGTGCAGAAATTGGGAAAAACCCTTTTCCATAGGGTTTTTAGAAAAATTGAAAATATTTTGAAAACTCTGAAGTAATATATATTGTGAAATATATCCAACATGTTTTCGCAGAATTCAGAAGTGTCTGTGTTTGAAGTCAACATTCGATTTATTGGAGGCCTCCTTGCAGCATATTACCTTTCAGGAGAGGAGGTAAGCAAAATCAAGCAATACATTGTTTGGGGGAACAAGGGTTATGGATAGAATTCAATAAAATGAAAGATTTCCCTAGTAACATATTGTTTTTCTAAATTAACTAATATCGAACTAACCTAAAGGATTGCTGAAAGAACTAGATGCAGGTAGGAGTAATCATTTTTTCATTTTGAGAATCTCAATAAAACATAAACTCATCACAGATCCCAGCTTTCTATACATCATGTCTCCTTTGCAGTGGAATCCTTCTTCAGTGCTTAGTTATGGGTGTATCATTAGTTTCCTTAATATACATTTGTGGGCTATACTGTACTAGAAAGTAATAGTTTCTTTTATATTTTACAAAATAATTTTTATTTACCTTCTAGAAACTTTATTAGAAATTTCTGCCTCAGGCACTGTTTTTAAAAATTTATGATTTGCTGTTGCAGTTAATTACATGATTCAAACAAAAGGGGAATAGAAACTAGTAAGACTCAAATTAAGAAATCAATCAGGAAGAATTAAGACTATTCTCTAAGACCGAAAATTATTGAAACCGCCTCTTCAGAAATTAAATGCAGTTTATTGCTATAAATTAAAAAAAAAAAAAATTGAATGATTGATGCAGTATACACAGACACACTTGAGACCTATGGTGATGGGAAAGTGGGTTTGAGAAATTCCTTTTCATTACTCAGATGAGTAAAGGGATGGGGTTGTAGAGTGGGAGAGAGAAGCTGAAGGAAGAAGTTACCAATCATTTCTGTTTTGTTTTCTGATAAACTGCTTGTTTATGTTCTTTGCCCGTATATATTTTTAATTGGTTTACTGGGCTAAATTATTTATAAGACCTCTTTATAAACTTAAGTATAAATGCTAGATGTAGGTTTTTTGGAGACACTCTGTTAAAGAAATTAGCTTCTATTCCTGGTTTACTGAGTTTATGAATGGATGATGAATGTTGTCAGATATTTTTATGGTGTTTAATAAGTTGGTAATACAGTTTTTATTTTTTAGTCTATTGATATGGTAAATTATATTGGTTGATTTTTGGATGTCAAACCAGCCTTGAATCTTCCAGAGTAAACCCCACTTGCTACGAGCTTGGCTCTGACTTTTATGATGACCTATATATATATTTTTTATGTATAGCAGAATGAAACCCCACTTACTCACGGCATATTCTCCTTTTTATTTACTGCTGGATTTGATTTGTTAATATTTTGTTGAGAATTTTTTGCATTTGTGTTTATGACACTAGAATGTTTGTATGTGTATGTGTGTGTTTTGTTTAAGGGTAATGCCAGCCTCCTAAAAGGAGTTGGGAAGTATTGCCTCCTTTTTTTTTTCTGGACAATTTGGTGTATAATCAGTTTTTTTTTTCTTTAATGTTTGGTAGAATCCCACTCGGTGAAGTCTAGAGGGTTTTGTTTTTTAATTAGAAGTTTTAAAAATATTTAATTTCTTTGATAAATATAGGACCATTCAGGTTATTTCTCCTTGACTGGCTTTGTAGTTTTTGTCTTTTAGGGAATTTGTCAATTTCCTCTAAGTTATCTAATTTGTAGGCATAACGTTGTTTGTAATACACTCTTTTATTCTTTTCATATCTGTAGGCTCTTTAATGATAACCCCTATTTTGTTTTATCTTTTTTGTCAGTCTGGCTATAGGTGTATCAATATTAGTGCTTTTTTCAAAGAAATTCATTTTACCGTTAATTTTTATCTATTTTTGTGCATTCAGTTTTATTTATGCTTTCATCTTTTTTTACTTTCTTCTGCTTGCTTTGGATTTAGTTTGCTTTTTTCCTAATTTCTTTTCTTTTTGGTTTTTTTTTTTAGATTGTCTTTTATTTATTTATTTTTTAAAATAATTTTTATTGTGCTTTAAGTGAAAGTTTAGAAATAACTCAGTCTCTCACACAAAAACCCATATACACCTTGCTACACACTTCCAATTACTCTCCCCCTGGTGGAACAGCCTCTTCTCTCCTTCCTCTCTCTCTTTTCATGTCCTTTTCACCAGCTTCTAACCCCCTGCACCCTCTCATCTCCCCTCCAGGCAGGAGATGCCAACATAGTCTCAAGTGTCCACCTGATCCAAGAAGCTCACTCCTCACCAGCATCCCTCTCCAACCCATTGTCCAGTCCAATCCATGTCTGAAGAGTTGGCTTCGGGAGTGGTTCCTGCGCTGGGCCAACAGAAGGTCTGGGGGCCATGACCACCGGGGTCCTTCTAGTCTCAGTCAGACCATTAAGTCTGGTCTTTTTAAGAGAATTTGGGGTCTGCATCCCACTGCTCTCCTGCTCCCTCAGGGGTTCTCTGTTGTATACCCTGTCAGGGCAGTCATCGGTTGTAGCCAGGCACCTTCTAGTGCTTCTGGTCTCAGGATGATGTAGCCGCTGGTTCACGTGGCCCTTTCTGTCTCTTGGGCTCGTAATTGCCTTGTGTCGTTGGTGTTCTTCATTCTCCTTTGGTCCAGGTGGGTTGAGACCAGTTGATGCATCTTAGATGGCTACTTGGTAGCGTTTAAGACCCTAGACGCCACTCTTCAAAGTGGGATGCAGAATGTTTTCGTAATAGATTTTATTATACCAGTTGACTTAGATGTCCCCTGAAACCATGGTCCCCAGACTCCTGCCCCTGCTACACTGGCCTTTGAAGCATTCAGTTTATTCAGGAAACTTCTTTGCTTTTGGTTTAGTCCAATTGTGCTGACCTCCCCTGTACTGTGTGCTGTCTTTCCCTTCACCTAAAGTAGTTCTTATCCTAATTTCTTGAGTTTAGATAATTTGACACTTTTTTTCTAATATTACGCATTAGTGCTATAAATTTATTTCTCAGCTCTTTAACTGTGTCCCTTGAATTTGGATATGTTACGTTTTCATTTTATTTTAATTCAAAATATTTTCTACTTTTTCTTTGTACTTCCTCTTTGATCTCTGGGTATTTAGAAGTGTGTTGTTTAATTTCTAAGTATTTGAGAATACCCAAGATATCTTTCCATTACTGATTTCTAGTTTATGTTAGGAGCGGGAAATAGGGAACAAATCTCTTAAATTTGTTGAAGCTTGTTTCATGGGCCGGAGTATGGCCTATCTTAAAAAGAATGTACTCTTGAAAAGAATGTTTTCTGTGCTGTATTTGGGTTTAAATATCAATTAGGTCAGGCCAGCCAATAGTCAGATCTTCTGTGGCATTACTGATTTTCTGTCTACTTGTTTTGGCCAATACTGAGAGAGGAGTGTTGAAGCCATCAACTATAATTATGGATTTACTTATTATTTCTCCATTCAGTCCTGTCAGTTTTTGCTTCATGTACTTTGGGGCTTTATTCTTAGGTGCATACATTTTTGGTATTGTTATGTCTTCCTGGTGAGTTGACCCTTTTATCATTATATTACTTAATTTTTCTCTTTATCCATGGCGATTTTCTCTGTTTTTAAGTCTAGTTTGTCTGTTACTAGTATTAGTCACACTGGCTTTCTTTCAGGTGGTGTTTACATGGCATGTCTTTGAACCTATATACACTTCGATATTTAAAGTTGGATTTCCTGAAGACAGTTTTGACAGTGTTTGTGTGTTTAGACCATTTACATTCAGAGTAATTATTGGTATAGCTGTATTAAAATCTACTAGACCGTTAATTGTTTTTTGTCTTACCTGTTCTTATTACTTTTTTTCCTGCCTCTTTGGATTTGTGTGTGTGTGAAAGAGAGATTTTATTTTATCTCTACTGTTGACTTAATTTGAGTCCCTGAGTGCTACAAATGGCTGTTGTACTCAGCTGCTAACTGAAAGATCAGAGGTTTGAGTCTACCCAGAGGCACCTCAGAAGAAAGATTGGGTGATCTACTTTGAAAAATCAGCCATTGCAAATCCTGTGGAGCACAGTTCTACTCTGACACACATAGGTTTGCCATGAGTCAGAATCGACTTAATGACAACTGGTTATTGCCTTATTTATAATTTAAAATTTTTTTTAGTGGTTGCCCTTTGTTTACAGCATACATCTTTAATTAATCACAGACTTCCTCAGTCACTGTTATACTGTTGTTGTTTTTAGGTGCCGTCAAGCTATTTTTGACTAGTAGCGATCCCATGTGATAGAGCAGAATTGCCCCATAAGGCTTTCTAGACTTTAATCTTCATGGAAGCAGGTCTCCGGGTCTTTCTCCCACAGAGCTGCTGGGTGGGTTCTAACAGCCAGCCTTTCGATTAGCAGCCAAGCATTTAGCCATCGTGCCATCAGGACTCTTCTAATATTATGCTACTTCAAGTGTATTGTAAGGACTTTGTAACAGTATGCTCCCAATTCTTTTTTTCTCTTCTTTTGGGCTATTGTTTTTATACATTTTTTAAAATGCTACAGACCCATAATACATTGGTACTGTTTTTGCTTTGGATGGTCAGCTATCATTTAGAGCTATAGAAATAAGAAAAATCATGCTTTTTTTTTTTAACTTCAACTTAGCCTATTTTGTCAGTCTTCATTTCTTAGCGTAGGTCCAGAATTCTCTGTAGCATCATGTACCTTCTGTCTGAAGAGCTTCCATTAACATTTATAAATAATGTAGGTCACTTGGTAATGAATTTTCTTAGCTTCTGTTAGTCTGGAAGTTCTTTTTCTTCATTTTTGAAAGATAGTTTCTTTGAGTATAAAAATCTAGGTTGGCAGTTTTTCAACACTTTAAAGATGTCGATAAATTGATTTGTGATTTGCATAGTTAGTGACAAGCAGCCTGCTTCAATCCTTTTTTCCTATATATGTAGTATGTCTTTTTTCCCCCCTCTGACTGCCTGTCAGATGATTGTATTTTGTTCTAGTTGAAGATTCTTAAGTGGTTTTACTTTTCTTTCTTGGGGAGGGGGGTGGTAGGAATAGGGTTTATTTAGCTTGCTTAGGGTTCTCTGAGCTTCTTGGACCTGTGGCTTGATATTTTTAATTATTTTTTTAAAAAATTCTTGGTCATTATGTTTTAAAATATTTTTTTCTGCCCTCTTTCTCTCCTCCTTCTGGGATTCCAATTACACTGTGTTAGACTGTTTGATATTGCCACACACTTCTTGGATTCACTGTTTTTCCACCCCAAGCCCTCACTTTTTTCTTCCTGTGGTTCACATTGAGTAATTTTTCTAGACCTGTCTTCAAATTCACGGATTTTCTGCCCAGCTCTGTTGAGTCTATTTATGAGCCTGTTGAAGGCATTCTTCAATTCTATTACCTTTTTTTCCCCCTAACATTTCTTTTGACTTTTATAGTTTCCATTTCTCTGCTAAAATTCTCCATGTGTTCATGCATATTTTCCACTAGGTGTTTTAGCATATTAATCATTATTGTTAATCCAAGTCATTTTATATTCTGTCTGGTTGTTTCAGCTTCTGTGAATCTGATTTTATTCATTGTTTTGTCTCTGGACAGTAGATCTTTTCTTGCTGTCTTACACTGGCTTCAAATTCCTCTCGTATTACCTTTTAATTAGAGTGGTGCCTGGTTTGCAAGAGAGTTTTTCTTAATTTTGCTCTACCCTCTACTTAAGTCATTTCCTATATGCCCTTTTACCTCAGAGAGGTTCTCTGTGTCTTCACCCTCTCCCAGCCATAGGTTACTTGTTATTCCATGATTCCTCGCTTTATATTCATATTTTTCCCTCTTCCTGTCTCTATATATTGAAAGCCATGAATTTACACTGTTAACTCCTGTTTCACCCCAACACCATAACATTTGTTCTAGCTTTCTGCCTTTTCATTTTTATAACTCTTTTTTTGATTGTGAGAAAACGTGTTTCGTATTATTCCTGATGTATTTACCTATTTGCTTAGTACTCCTGTATGAAACCACTCTCCTGCTCTCATCAGGCTGCTACCTTATTCATTGTATCTTCCTCACATGGGCTCCTCTGGAACACCATTTCCTCTTCCTTGCTGGCTTCTCCTACCTCATGTGGGTTCCAGCCCTCCCCAGATCATTGCTACCACCCTAGGCATGTCTTCTGAGCACAGACCCCTGACTCAAGAGCTACTGAGTGAAATATTAAACAGTGAAGGGAGGAAGAAAACGAAACTGTTTTGACGCCTTCAATTTGAGATTTCTTTTCTCCAGGTTAGAGGTTATAAAATGTCTTTGAGAAAGGAGAACCTTTTTTTTTTTTACTTTTGGCGTATCTGACTATAAGGAAGTCATAAGTTTCTTTTGTGTGTAGTTGATATACTTGATGAGTTTTCTTAAAAGCCATGTGGTCCAAAATTAATTATGAACAGTTTATGAAAGAGAAGTTTCAGCGTCAGCTATTTCATTTTAGGCTCCATTTTTTTTTTTTATCTGAAGATTGAAGGAAAATGTTGAAATTACTGTTGTCTTAGATAAAAATAATATGCCAAAAAGTATATTGATGTTATCATTACTTCCATTTTACAACCTTTATGCCTCAGACTTCAAGAAGAAACATTTTCAGGTGGAGGGAAACACTTTTATGCTTTGGAGTTTTAGGTTTGAGTCCCTACTCTGTTGCCTCTTTGTAATACTAGGCAAATTATTTACCTTCTATAAGCTTCAGTTTCTTTGTCTATGAAAGTGTGACACATTCCTCTTAGAGTTTTAACAGTTAAATTGTGTGAAAGTAATTTCACATAATTTTTTATGTGATTTTTTACTACATAATTTTTGTGTTTCTAAGGATTGGATAATTATTTTACTGATTTTAAAATTAAAAAACTTGTTATTGTTGAATCGATTCTGGCTCACTGAGATCCCATGTGTTACAGATTGGAACTGCTCCACAGAGTTTTCATAGACCCCATGTGTTATAGATGAGAAGAGCTCCTTAGGCTTTCTCCATAGGGTTTTTTTTTTATTATTATTATTGTGCTTTAAGTGAAAGTTTACAGCTCAAGTTACTCATACAAAAACTTATACACACATTGTTAGGTGACCCTGCTTGCTTTCCCTGTAATAGGTCAGCACACACCTCCTTTCCACCCCAGATTTTCCATGCTAACCAGCTCCTGTCCTTTTCTGCCTTCTCATCTTGCCTCTGCACAGGAGCTGCTCATTTAGTGTCATGTAGCTGCTTGAACCAAGAAGTATGCTGCTCTTCATGAGTATCATGTCTTATAGTCCAGTCTAATCTTTGTCTGAAGAGTTTGCCTCGGGAATGGTTTTAGTTCTGGGTTAGCAGAAAGTACGGGGCCATGTCTTCTGGGATTCCTCCAGTCTCAATCAGACCATTAAGTCTGGTCTTTTTCCTAGAATTTGAGTTCTGCACTCCACTTATCTTCTGCTTTGTTAGGGACTCTTTGTTGTGTTCCTTGTCAGGGTGGTTATTGGTAGTAGCAGGGTACCATCTAGTTCTTCTGGTCTCAGGTGATGGAGTCTCTGGTTTATGTGGCCGTTTTTGTCTCATGGGCTAATATTTCCTTGTGTCTTTGGTGTTTTCTATTCTCCTTTGCTGTCGGTGGATTGGGACCAATTGATGCATCTTAGATGGCTGATCGCTAGCTTTTAAGACTCCAGACGTAACTCACCAAAGTGAGATGCAGAACATTTTCTTAATAAGCTTTGTTATACCAATTGACCCAGATGTCCCCTGAAACCATGGTTCCCAGACCCCCGGCTCCTGCCACTCTGTTCTCCATAGGGTTTTTTAATAGAATAGATAACATAAGTTAATTTTTTAGAATACAGACTGCTCTACTAAAAAGGAAAAAGTTTTTTCTATTCTGACTTTCTTGTTACTAGAATTTTACTGACTGCTTTTCTACTTGATCATTTTATATTAAACATTCTAATCCATACCTATTCTGGGAATCCAATGACGAATCCCTGAGATCTGCCAAAAAGAAATAAAACATAGGAAAATAATTTGAATACAGCATAATTTTGATACTTGATGGGCAATAAACTCCTGCATCTCCTATAAGCCAGAAAGTTAACTATAATTTATGACATGGCAGTGTCTTCCTTGTATTAAGGGTGCATGTAACTAGAATAAAGAACATTTTACATCCATTCTATTTACTGGTATAGGGGACCACCTGGGGGTTATACACCATCCTACCAAAGTGTTCCTTTCTTTTGTTGATTTATTAATATCAAAAATGTGAAACTTTATTGTTTTATTTTCTCAGAACAAAGCTATTTATATTAAATATTCACAAACTAAAAAATCTTGATGATTTATTATATTTATTGATGCTAGCCTCAAATATATAGCATTTCTTTTGCAGGATTTTTTCTTCTCATTTTTTTTTAACGGTTATCAAAGTGACATTCTTTCCTGATAAGATAATAGCATAATTTATGTGAATAACTGCATTCTGAAATCTGTCAGAGTAGAGAAGTGGTTTTGTGGCATTTCATACATGTTCACAGATACTAAAAGCAAAATAAAAGAAACAACAACAAAACTATTTTTACCAAAACACAAATGTACTTCATCACCTGTACCTAAGGCAGTTTCTGAATAAATGCAGCAATATTTTCTAAGACAAATATAATAGCTTTTTTTGACTTAAAGTTCTTTAGCTCCTGAAAAAACAATAAAAAACCCATTCGGGTGTCAGTTTTCCTGATTGAACTATTAACCGCTATTTTCCTTATTGCACTGATTTTCTATTTTTAGAAAATCTGTTTTTTCTCCAGATACTGCTGCTATTTCTATTGAAAATCGGACTTACTTTCTATAGATGTACTGGTAATTGGGGAAAACATTCCACTAAGTTTTGCTGACCCAGAAAACATTTTTAAATACACTCACCAACATTTTTCTCTTAAATGTGTGAAGGTCATTTATGCATTTGTATACATGCAAATATGTTTAAAATCACAGTACTAATACCAGTTTATAGTCGATGATTATGCTTATGATTATTGATTTGAGGAATCAGAAGACGGAGTTTGGAGTTACCACCAAAAAAAAAAAAAAAACCAAACCCGTTGCCATTGAGTTGATTCCGACTTATAGCGACCCTACGGGACAGAGTAGAACTGCCCCATAGAGTTTCCAAGGAGCGCCTGGCGGATTTGAACTGCCAACCATTTGGTTAGCAGCCGTAGCACTGAACTACTACGCCACCAGGGTTTCCACCTTTTGGTTAGCAACCTGTAAAAACAGTGTGGGGGCAGTGTCTGACCTCCTGTAACTTCACAAGGGGGAAGGAGAATCAAGATCAACAGCCCAAGGCTGATTGCTATGAGGGGGAGATCAGACAAACTTCCTCTCTCTGCAGTCTTTACCAACTGTCCCTCCCATAGCATTCTCTGTTTCTCTATTGGGTTTGATAATTCATACAATGGCCACACAGAACTCAACAGACCATACTCAGGATTATGGGGTTTATTAGGGAAGTAACAGATTACAATTCAGGCTCAGGAACATTCAAAGATACAATTTTTCCATCAGGACAGCCTCTTTCCAGCTGTGCTTATAGGCACATCTTTCCCTGGCCCTAGGCCTCTGCCCAAAGGCATGCAGCTTTCTCTCTCCATGGGCCAGGAAGCCCATTGCACCAACTCCTGCTGCCGGGTCTTGTCTCTGGAGTGGCTCATTTCAAGCCCAGTGGGATGGCAAAACCGACCAATACCTTTGGTGGGCCACAGTTACCATATCTTCACAGTCCTGCCCAATCACTTGGGTGGAAGTTATAAGACCATGACTAGAAAGGCTACACAAAAGTGACCCATGTCACTGCACAACCAAATGCTTAACTGTTGTGCCACCAGAACTTGAAGACAGATCAGTATAAACTACCTGGTTTGAAGACAGGAGGTTAAAAAAATTAGGACAGGAATACAGCTTTAGAAACTTGTGGGATAATATTAAAAAGTCTAGCATACCCTTTCTTAATTGAATTCCCAGAGAGAAAGAGTAAATATCCTAAATGAATAATGGCCAAATTATCCTCTATTTGGTGACAGACCTAAATTTCCAGTAGCTAAATGAATCCCAAACAACATAAATACTAACTACAAATAGGCATATTATGGTCTAGCAGCTGAAAACCAGAGA
This sequence comes from Loxodonta africana, assembly GCF_030014295.1. Classification (NCBI taxonomy): domain Eukaryota; kingdom Metazoa; phylum Chordata; class Mammalia; order Proboscidea; family Elephantidae; genus Loxodonta; species Loxodonta africana. The sequence continues at coordinate 157,739,545 of NC_087344.1, read as the reverse complement.
AAACCTTTAAAGCACCCAGATAAAAACAACACACACATTATATACAGAGGTTCTGTAATGTGAATGATCACTGACTACTTATCAGAAATGACAGAGGGCAGACAGTGAAAGTAACATGTTTAAAGTGCTGAAAGAAAACCCAGAACTATACAACCAGGGGGAATTTATTTCAAGAGGGCAAAATGAAGACCATTTCAAATAAAAAAAAGCTAAAAGAATTTGTCTCCAGAAGATTTATACTACAAGAAATGCCAAAGGAAGTTATTTAAGTGAAAGAAAATGCGATCAGATAGGAATGCAGATTTTCAGGAAGAAATGAAAGAGCAGCTGAAATAATTTTGTGAGCAAATACAGCAGATTATTTTTCCTTGTATTTTCTTTAAAATATATATGATTGTTCAAAGCAAAAAGTCTTAACATTTTGTAGTGAGGTTATAATAAATACACAGTTATAATACATACGACAACTATTACATAAAAGACAGAATGAGGTAGGAAATGGACCTGTACAGTTGTAAGGTTTCTACATTTTTCAACAAAGAGGCACAATTTTAACTTCTTAATAGGCTGTGAAAAGTTAAGGCTGTATATTGTAATGCCGACAGCAGGCACTAAATAAAAATACAAATGTGTATAGCAGGCAATAATAAATACATTAAATTTCTAGAAAATGTTTAAGTAATTCAAAAGAAGGAAAGAAAAATATAAGAATAGAAAACAGAGGGACAGAAAATAAATAGCAAGATAATAGATATGTATCCAACCATACCAGTAATACCATTAAAAGGCAACCACTCCAACTAAAAGGCCAAAAATAGTCAGAATGGATATAAAAACAAGACCTAACTAAATACTGTAAAAAAGAGGGACACTAATTATAAAGATGGAGAGGTTGAAGGAAATGGATAGAAAAAAGATCCGTAGCATACAAACCAAAAACCCATTGCCGTCAAGTTGATTTTGACTCATAACGACCCTATAGGACAGAGTAGAACAGCCCCATTGGGTTTCTGTGGCAAAATAGAACAGCCCCATAGGGTTTCCAGTCTTTATGGAAACAGTCTGCCACATCTTTCTCCCACATAGTCTGATGTGTTCAAACTGTTGACCTTTCGATTAGTAGCCAAGCATTAAACCACTCTATCACCGTCATACAATGAGTGTAAAAAGACTGAAATGGCTATGTTGATATCAGGCAAGATAGATGTCAGGATAGAAAATATTGCCAGAGGTAAGAGGGACATTTCATAATGATAAAAAGGTGAACTCATTAGCAAGATATAATAATCATAAATGTGTATGTACCTAATAATAGAGCTTCAAAATGCATTAATCAAAAATTTACATAATTAAAAGGAGATACAGGCAATTCCACAAAGAATGTTAGATTCCCTGACGTTTCTCTCTTAGTGAACAATAGAACAAATAGAAAGTCAGTAACTACGTAGAAGCCCTGAATGATATTATCAGCTACCTTCACTAAATTGGTATTCATAGAACACTCTACCCAACAACTGCAGAATACACAGTTTTTTTTTAAGTACATGTGGTTTGTTTGCAAAGATAGGCCATGTTTTGGTCTCTAAAACAAGTTTCTATCAATTTAAAAGGTTAGAAATCATGTAGAGTACATTCTTTGACCACAGGCAATTAAATTAGTTATCAATAACCCTAACACATCAAGAAACTCCAAATAGTTAAAATCAAAAGATACTTCTGAATAATAGAAATATCAAGGAAGCAATCACAATGCAATTTGAAAATATTGCAAAGTTGGTTCTTGGAAAGTATCAGCAAAATTAATAAACCCTTTTTAGTTATATTGATCAAGAAAGAGAAGACAGATTATTAATATCAGGCAGAAATGAGAGGTTACCACTGCAGATCCCACAGATATTAAAAACATACTAATGGAATATTATGAAAAATTTGTACACAAATTCAGAGACTTAGACAAAATGGAAAAATTTCAAGGTAAAGCAGAAAGCATGAATAACCTCATATGTAGTAGTAATTGAATTCGTTATCAAACACTGTCCTACAAAATTAGGTCCAAGCCAAATGGTTTTATTGGTGAATTCTGTCAAATAAGGAAGACATAACATCAGTTTCCACAAACTCTTTCAATAAATAGACAACACTTTCTGGCATTTTTTTATGAGGCCAGCACTACGTGACAAGGCAAAAAGAGAAAATTACAGGCCATTATTATCTCATGAACACATTAGCAAAACCTGAACAAATTGTTAGCAAATCATATCCAGAAACAGTATGAATATTAAAAAAAAAAAAAAAGTCATGAACAAGTTGGGTTTATCCCGGAAATTACAAGGTGGAATTAACATTTCAAAAATCAATTAATGTAATTCACCATATTAACAGAATAAAGGAGGAAAATTATATAATCATTTCAGTAGATTCAGTATGAGCATTTGACAAGACCTAACATCCATTAGGAGCTCCAATGGCAAAGTGGTTAAGAGCTCAAATGCTAACCAAAAGGTCAGCAGTTCAAATCAACCAGCCTCTCCTTGGAAACCTTATGGGGCAGTTCAACTCTGTCCTGTAGGGTAGCTGCGAGTCGGAATCAACCCAACGGCACATAACCACAACAACATTAGCTCAAGTCCTGTTGTCGTCAAGTTGATTGCAACTTATAGTGGCCTTTTCTAGAAGGGCCCCCCAGGGCTTCCAAGGCTATTTACAGAATCTGGCTGCCACAACTTTCTCTCATGGAGTGGCTAGTGGGTTTGAACTTCTGACCTTTTACTTAGCAGCCCAGTGCTTAACCACTACGCCACTATGCTCAAGTAGGTTTTTTATTTTTTGGTAAATTCCTTAAGAGTTTTCTACATATACAATCATGTTGTCTACAAATAAAGTCAGTTTCACTTCTTCCCCTTTGTTTGTAATCTCTGTGCAGCCAGGAACCCTATCATATTACTGGTTCATTGTAGCTATCACTGCACACACATTATAGTTTGCACTGATGTGGAATACTGTCCTTAGGAGCACATTTTTTTTTCCTCCCTGTAAAGTGGATGTACTTGTTATCACCCATTGGCTGTACCATCTCTGGTCCCTAGCTTCTTTATTTTCAGCATAATCTTGGATACCCCTGAGTAGCAAAACCTAGGTTATGTTGCTTACCCTGTAGTTTACAAAGGAGTCTGAGAAAAAGATTATCTGGTATTTGTGGCTTCCTTAAGGTAAAAGGTTCCCCACACGTAGGAATGGGGTTTCTTGTTCATTAGCCAGACAGAATGACACTTGTCCATAAATGATGGAGGGAGTGGAGAATGACATCATTAAGATAGCAGAATAAGAAGTTCCATACTCCTGTCTCCCCACAGAAACATCAGAAAGAGCAGAAATTGTTAGAAACCTTGTTTTGAACTCTGCTGAAGAGTCGGGGGTTAACAGCAACTGACTGAAAGTTTGTCAGCATTGTGGGATAGCTTTGTAGCTTTTTGATACTGTCTTTTGAAGTGACAGCCCACACTTTCGGATTAGGATCCTGGTCCCTGGTTCTGGAGTGAACAGAGCACATCTTATTTACAAATTACTGTTTTTCTGTTTGAACCTGTTGAATGACTTCCTAAAGAATTGAGGCAAACTGCCCATCTCTGTTTTTCCGTCTCAGAGGATCAGCGTGGAAGAATGTCAGGTACAGCCTAGGACAATATAGGGTGATCCTGTGACTGCCTGGAAATATAGAGGGTGATTGAGACAAATAGCCAGGAGAGTTTCTTTGGGAAATTGGGGCATTCAAAGGCACTTATGTATAATTTGGAGAGCCACATGCATGCCCAGGGCAAAACACATACTCAGAAAAAAAAACCCAAAACTAAACCCATCGCCATCAATTCTGACTCACAGTGACCCTATAGGACAGAGCAGAACTGCCCCCATAGAGTTTCCAAGGAGTGCCTGGTGAATTCGAACTGCTGACTTTTGGTTAGCAGCCATAGCACCTAACCACCGTGCCACCAAGGTTTCCATACTCAGAAAAGACATGTGGAATTCCTAAAGCTTCGCCTCAGGCTTGAAACGGGCAGCTGCTGGACAACGGCCGGGTAGAGTTCAACTGCTGGACAGCGACTGGGTAGCCGAAACAGGCAGCCCCTAGACAGTGGCCAGGTAGGGCTAAGCTAAAACTGGGAGAGTTAAAAAATAAGAGGCTGGGGTGAATACTGCATAGAATCAGTCTGAGGTGCCTGCACAGGCACAGCACAATGCACGCGTGCATAGAAAGCCTCAACTTGTCCTCCCAGTGACATATCACAGAGATGTCGCCAACGGGGGGGGGGGGGCACTGCGAGGAGCTAAGTCACCATTTTCCCTTTGCCGCAGCCATCTTGTGAATTCTGAACCCCAGTGTGACTGCATCAGCCCAATGATGATGACATCATAGAAGTTGTCCACCAATCCTGATGGACCATGTTCCTGGAAATGCCCGGAAGAAAGCCCCCACTCTGTTTTTCTCCCCGTATAAACCCCTGTGCCTGCCGATTGGGGAGCCATCTTGGCGACACAGGTCCTGGTGTGCTCCTTTGCTTGACCAAGGAAATAAAGTTTTCTTCTTTCACTTTCACCCAACTCATGTCTCAGTGTCAAGTCGAGCGAGACCCAGAGGACTGGTAACAGGCTGATCTCTAGACTTACTGTAAGCCCGGCTAAGTGTTGAAGGAGTTCCCCAGCACATAGCCAGACTGAAAGACAGCAAGAGGTGTTTTGTTTATTTTTTTGTTTGTTTTCTTCCCTTCTGTTGTTTTTCTTTTCACTTGTGTGTGTTCTTTTTTTTTTTTTCCTTTTTAACTGCTGGCATTCAAGGAAATCTCAATCAGAACGCTAGCTGAACACAAAATGTTTTAGGCTGAGTTCTCTAGAGAAGCAAAACCAATAAATAAAATATAAATGTATATATAGATAGATTGATATCAAGGAAACGGCTCACGTGATTGTAGAGGCTGGAACGTACCAAGTCCATGGATCAGGATAGAGGCTTCTCTCGATATACATAGTCACAGGGTCTGGCAAACCCAAGATTGGTAGGTCAGAGGGCAGGGATCCTGCTCACAGGCTGTGAAGATTGACAAATCCCAAGATCGACAGATAAGCTGATAGCTCAAGTCAGGAGAACCGGAGGTCAAATGAACAGAAGGCAGCCACAGGATCCAGAGTGAGCAAAAAGCCAGAATGTCTGCTTATATTCAGATGCAGGCCACACCCCCAAGGAAACTCCCCTTCAACTGATGGGCTACTCACAGCAGATTCTATGTGATCCATGGGAGTGATCACATATAAACACTGAGATTCACAGCGCAGCCAAGTTGACACACAATCTTAACCATCACACAAACTAAAGGAACAGGAGCTTCAGTGAAGAGATATGTCAAGGAATCCAGTCTTTGCAAAAATATTTTGGAAAAGCCACTAAACCAATGGACTACTATGACCTTCAACAATAAAAAAGAGAGGGAAATTAAAATAAATAAACCTCCCAGCAAGCCCTGAGGAAGGGCAATAATCTCATTTCCAGAGTTATATTATTCAAATGTTCCATTTACAAAAAAAAAAAAAAAAAGCATACAGAGAAACAGGGGTGGATGACCCATTGAAAGAAATAAAATGACATAAACTATTCCTGAAGATGCTCAGACATTGGAATTACTAAAGACTACAATAACTCAAATATGCTCAAAGAGTTAAAGGAAATTATGGACAAAGAAGGAAACCAAGAAAATGTGTGAACAAAACGAGAATGTCAGTAAAGAGATAAAATCTATTGCCGTTGAATTGACTCATGGCAACTCATCTATTACAAATTAGAACTGAGCTCCATAGAGTTTTCTTGGCTGTAATCTTTGTGGAAGCAGATCACTAGGCCTTTCTTTTGCAGCACTGCTGGGTGGGTTTGAACTGCCAGCCTTTCAGTTAGTAGTTGAGTGCAAACAGTTTGCACCACCCTCAAGTGAGTTTTTCATTTAATAATTATACTTTTCAGCTCCAGAATATCTGTCGGGCTCCTTTTTTATAATTCTTATCAATAAAGAGAAAGAAATTATAAAAAGAAACCCAACAGAAATTCTTGAGCTGAAAAGTACATTAACTGAAGTGAAAAAGCTAATGGAGGGGTTCAACAGCAGACTTGAGCTGGCAGAAGAAAAATATCAGTGAGCTTGAAGATAGTACAGTTGAAAAGATCTTGTCAGAGGAATAGGAAGAAAGAAAAAAGTAAGGAAAAAAGAACAGAGCCTAAGGGACCTGTGGAAGACCATTTAGTGGACCAGCATACACATTGTGGGAGTCCCAAAAGGAGAAGAGAAAGGAGCAGAAAGAATATTTGAATAAATAATGGTTGGAACTTACTAAATTTGACAAAAAGAAAGGAATTTGCAAATTAAAGAAGCTCAACAAACTCCAAGTAGGATAAACCCGGAGATATCTACACTGAGACACATTATAATCAAACTTTTGAAAACAAAATATAAAAGGAATCGTGTAAGCAGCAAGACAGAAGCAAATTGTCACATAGGAGGAATCCTCAATAAGAATAATTTCACCTTTGAAACCATGGAAGCCAGAAGGCATTGATTGGGATGACATTTAAAGTACTGAAAGAAGAAAAAAATGTCAACCAAGAATTCTGTATCCGGCAAAATTCTCTTTAAAACAAGTGAATCAATTACATATATGACAGTCTATGAACCCTGAGCATCAAATGCAGAATTAAGGAATTGGTCTGACCGACAGGGGAGGGTGAGACAATGCAGAAGCAGTGATGAGTTGCCGAGCCTGCGCAGCACCTCAGCTCTGATTTCTTGGTGCTGTTCTTTGGCACGATGGCGGCAGAGCAGATTGTAGTTTCCTGAGACACGGCAGCTTCAGCGAAAGAAGGCAAGAAAAGTTGCACATCCCTGACTCTGTGGCATATCTACAGCGGGGCTGGCCGCGGTGTTTAGGAAGTGGCTACTTCAGTGAAAGAAGGCAAATGAAGTGCCGGCACCCCGACCCTTTGGTGTGACAACTGTGTGACGAGCTATGAAGTTTAAGACAAAGCTGCTTCAGCAAAAGAATGCAAGCGCAGGACGCAGCCCCAACCTCCTGGGGCAATCTTGGGGGGGACCCAGCCAGCACGCACGAGATACACACGCCTCAAGAATCTGATATAAAACAGTGCTCTCGACACAAGATAAGAGATTTTGTCTAACTTACTGTGTGGATCTAATAGCTCCTTCTTCTGAAAGTACTTTCTCCTATCTATCTGATCCTTCCCCCCTCTGCGTCAGCCAGCTTCATTAACAGTTGAATTCCCTCGGCCTGAGATAGAGCCTACTGCACTATCTTTGAGCCATTCTCCTGGCCTCAGAGAAGGAACAAATTAATAACAGGAGAAAAAGACTTTCTTGACTCCACTAACCTGAAAGCTCAGAGCAGAAGTGGCTCCAGTCCAGGCATAAGCGATCCACAGACTTTGGCTTTCACCCCTACATGGATCCAGATGACTCTTATTTTGCAAGGGAAAATCTGTTAGAGGTCAGACTGTAATTGTTGCAGCTGTGTGGTGGAGAGAGAGGTTTTGGAGGTCTGATACCACTCTGCCTATTAATCAGGGCCCTCACCTACCCATAGCAGGGACCTGAGCGCTCGAGGCTCCATCCACGCCACCTAGCCACCCACGAAAGGGGTCCAAGGTTAGTGGTGCCTGCCAGTCTTTACAGGTATAAGCATTGTGTGTGTAAGGTACAGCTGCAAACCCCATCCACCAGAGCACTGTAGAGAACAGGTGCTCCTTCCTCACTGATACTTGGGGGAAGGCTGTCAGCATCCTGCCTTCCTCAGAGTGTGACCCCCTGCCACTACCAGAAACTAGTGCATACAACCGTCACCACTACTCCTCTAAGATTGTAGGTGTGAGCCTGTACCACACACTAGGTGACCGACTATCAGGACACCTGAGCTGAATCTATACAAGAATAGTGAATGGACTCCTGGGCTCATATACCTGGTAACAGCTCTAGCCATCTGGTAACAGGATATTAGTGCTTCAGAGGCTCCAATAATCATGTCAACTCACTCTAGTAGCTAAAAACTCAAAATAAAACAAAGCAAGAAGCTAGGACACAGTGAGCAAACATAAAATAAATTATTACAATAACTTATAGATGGCTCGGAGACAGCAATCGCTATCAAATCACATAAAGAAGCAGACCATGATTGCTTGTACAAACTCCCAAAACAGAGAATCAAGGACTCTCCTGGATGAAGATGTGTTCCTGGAATTGCCAGATGTGGAATACAAAAGACTAATATACAGAACTCTTAATGACGTCGGGAATGAGATCAGGCAATACACAGAAAAAGCCAGGGAACACACAGATAAAACAGTTGAAGAAATTAAAAAGATTATTCAAGAACATAATGAGAAATTTAATAAGCTGCAAGAATTCATAGACAGCATTCAGAAATTCAAAAAAATAACAATGAAATTACAGAATTAGACAACTCAATAGAATGTCAGAGGAGCAGCACTGAGGAAATGGAATGCAGAATTGGGGAGATTGAGTATAAGGTACTTGGCACCAATATATTTGAAGAAAAATCACATAAAAAATTAAAAAAAAAAAGAAGAAACCCTAAGAATTATGTGGGACTCTATCAAGAAGAATAACTTGTGAGTTATTGGAATACCAGAACAGGGAGGGATAACAGAAAATACAGAGAGAATTGTTGAAGATTTGTTGGCAGAAAACTTCCCTGACATCCAGAAAGATGCAAGGATATCTATCCAAGATGCTCATCGAACCCCATACAAGGTAGATCCTAAAAGAAAGTCACCAACACATATTATCATCAAACTTGGCAAAACCAAAGATAAAGAGCAGCCAGGGATAAGCAAAAAGTCACCTACAAAGGAGAATCAATAAGAATAAGTTTGGACTACTCGGCAGAAACCATGCAGGCAAGAAGGCAATGGGATGACATATATAGAGCATTGAAGGAGAAAAATTGCCAGCCAAGAATCATATATCCAGCAAAACTCTGTCTCAAATATGAAGGTGAACTTAAGACATTTACAGATAAACACAAGTTTAGGGAATTTTCAAAAACCAAACTAAAACTACAAGAAATACTGAAGGGAATTCTCTGGTTAGAAGATCAATAATATCAGATATTAACACAATAATAGAACACAAAACAGAGAAACCAGATATCAACTCAGATAAGGAAATCAAACAAAATAAGATGGAAAAAAAAAAACGCTAAAAACAGGGAACCACTGATGTTATTATGTAAAAGATGACAGTAATCAATAAAGGGAACTAAATGAAGAAGGCATAGATCTTCCATATGGAAAGGAAATCAAGATAATATAAGGAGATAGAAGTTAGCTTTAAACTTAAAAAAATAGGGGCAAACATTAAGGTACCCACAAAAAAGACTAACAATTCCACACTTCAAAATAAAAAACAAGATAAACATAAAGACTCAGGGAAAACAAATTCAACTACAAGGAAAAAGAGGAACACACAATTTAAAAAGAAAAACTCTGAGCACAAAAAAGTAAGCAGAAAAGTGAAACTGTCAACAACACACAATGAAGGGCATCAAAATGACAGCACTAAACTCATACGTATCTGTAATTATGCTGAATGTAAAGGGACTAAATGCACCGATAAAGAGACAGAGTGGCAGAATGGATAAAAAAACATGATCCATCTATATGCTGCCTACAAGAAACACACCTTAAACTTAAAGACAAACAAACTAAAGGGATGGAAAAAAATATATCAAGCATACAACAATCAAAAAAGACAAGGAGTGCAAATATTAATTTCTGGTAAAATAGACTTTAAAGTTAAACCCACCTCAAAGGATAAGGAAGGACATTATATACTGATTAAAGGGACAGTATACCAGGAGGATATAACCATATTAAATTTATGAACCCAATGACAGGACATCAAGGTACATAAGACAAATTCAAACAGCATTGAAAAGTGAGATAGACACCTCCACAATTATAGCAGGAGACTTGAACATACCACTTTCGGTGAAGGACAAGACATCCAGAAAGAAGCTCAATAAAGACACGGAAGATCTAAATGCCACAGTCAACCAACTTGACCTCATAGACATATACACAACACTCCACCCAACAGCTGCAAAGTATACTTTCTTTTGTAGTGCACAGGACACATTCTCTAGAATAGACCACATATTAGGTCATAAAGCAAGCCTTTGCAAAATCCAAAACACTGAAATATTACAAAGCACCTTCTCTGACCATAAGGCCTTAAAAGTAAAAATCAGTAACAGAAAAAGCAGGGAAATGAAATCAAATACTTGGAAACTGAACAATGCTCAAAAAAGACTGGGTTATAGAAGACATTAAGGGTGGAATAAAGAAATTCATAGAATCCCATGAGAATGAAAAAACTTCCTATCAGAACCTTTGAAATGCAGCAAAAGCAGTGCTCAGCGGTCAGTTTATATCAATAAATGCACACATACAAAAAGAAGAAAGGGCCAAAATCAAACATCTATCCCTACAACTTGAAGAAATAGAGAGCAATAAAAGAAACTCTCAGGCACCAGAAGAAAACAAATAATAAAAATCAGAGCAGAATTAAATGAAATAGAGAACAGAAAAACAATTCAAAGTGTTAACAAGACCAAAAGCTTGTTCTTTGAAAAAAAATTAACAAAATTGATAAACCACTGGCCAGACTGAGAAAAGAAAAACAGAAAAGGAAGCAAATAACCCGAATAAGAAATGAGATGGGTGATGTCACAACAGACGAAACTGAAATTAAAAGAATCGTATCAGATTACTAAGAAAAATTGTACTCTAACAAATTAGAAAACCTAAAACAAATGGATGAATTTCTAGAAACACATTACCTACTCTAACACAAACAGTGGTAGAACAACTAGATAGACCCATAACAAAAGAAGGGATTGAAAAGGTAATAAAAAACTCCCGAAAAAAAACCCCCCAAAAAGCCCTGGCCCTGACGGCTTCACTGCAGAGTTCTACCAAACTTTGAGAGAAGAGTTAACACCACTACTGCTAAAGGTATTTCAGAGCACAGAAAAGGATGAAATACTCTCAAACTCATTCTGTGAAGCCAGCATATCCCTGAGACCAAAACCAGGTAAAGACACCACACACAAAAAATTACAGGCCTATATCCCTCATGAACTTGGATGCAAAAACCCTCAGCAAAATTCTAGCCAGTAGAATTCAACAACATATCAAAAAAAATAATTCATTATGACCAAGTGGGATTCATACCAGGTATGCAGGGATGGTTCAATAGTAGAAAAACAATTAATGTAATCCATTATATAAATAAAACAAAAGAAAAGAACCACATGATCTTATCAATTGATGCAGAAAAGGCATTTGACAAAATTCAACACCCATTCATAATAAAAGCTCTCAGCAAAATAGAAATAGAAGGAAAATTCCTCAGCATAATAAAGGGCATTTATACAAAGCCAACAGCCAGCATCATCCTAAATGGAGAGAGTGTGGAAGCAATTCCCTTGAGAACAGGAACCAGACATGGATGCCCTTTATCACCACTCTTATTCAGCATTGTGCTGGAGGTCTAGTCAGAGCGATTAGGCTAGATAAAGAAGTAAAGGGCACCCAGATTGGTAAGGAAGAAGTCAAAGTATCTCTATTTGCAGATGACACGATCTTATACACAGAAAACTGTGAAGAATACTCAAGGAAGCTACTGAAAATAAGAGTTCAGCAGAGTATCAGGATACAAGATAAACCTACAAAAATCACTTGGATTCCTCTGCACCAACAAATAGAACATTGAGGAGGAAATCACCAAATCAATACCATTTATAGTAGCCCCGAAGAAGATAAAATACTTAGGAATAAATCTTACCAGAGATGTAAAAGACGTATACAAAGAAAACTACAAGACACTGCTGCAGGAAACCAACAGAGACCTACATAAGTGGAAAAACATACCTTGCTCATGGATAGGAAGACTCAACATTGTAAAAATGTCTATTCTGCCATAAGCGACCTGTAGATACAATGCAATTCTAATCCTAATTCCAATTACATTTTTTAATGAGCTGGAGAAACAAATCACCAACTTCATATGGAAGGCAAAGAGGCCCCAGATAAGTAAAGCATTACTGAAAAAGAATGAAGTGGGAGGCCTCACTCCACCTGATTTAGAACCTGTGATACCACTACAGTAGTCAAAACAGCCTGGTACTGGTACAACAACAGATACATAAACCAATGGGACAGAATTGAGAATCCAGACATAAATCCATCCATATATGAGCAGTTGATATTTGACAAAGGCCGTAGAACAGTTAAATGGGGAAAAGAGAGTCTTTTTAACAAATGGTGTTGGCATGACTGGATATCCATCTGCAAAAAGATGAAACAAAACCTATACCTCATACCAGGCATAAGAACCAACTCAACGTGGATCAAAGACCTAAATATAAAGTCTAAAATGATAAAGATCATGGAATTAAAAATAGGGACAACGCTGGAAGCCCTAATTCATGACGTAAACAGTATACAAAACATTACTAACAATGCAGAAGAGAAACTAGATAAATGGGAGCTCCTAAAAATCAAACACCTATGCTCATCCAAAGTCTTCACCAAGGAGTAAAAAAGATTACCTACAGACTGGGAAATGTTTTTAGCTATGACATTTCGAATCTCTAAAATCTACATGATACTGCAAAAACTCAACTACAAAAACACAAATAACCAAGTTAAAAAATGGGCAAAAGATATGAACAGGCACTTCACTAAAGAAGACATTTAGATAGATAACAGACACATGAGGAAATGCTCACTATCATTAGTCATTGGAGAAATGCAAATTGGAACTACAATGAGATTCCATCTCACTCCGACAAGGCTGGCATTAATCCAGAAAACACAAAATAATAAATGTTGGAGAGGTTGTAGAGAGACTGGAACACTTATGTACACTGCTGGTGGGAATGTAAGATGGTACAACCATATTGGAAATTGATTTGGCATTTCTTTAAAAAACTAGAACTACCATATGATCCAACAATCTATTTGGAATATATCCTAGAGAAATAAGGGCCTTTACATGAACAGATATATGCATACCTGTGTTCATTGCAGCACTGTTTACAATAGCAAAATGATGGAAGCCACCAAGGTGCCCATCAACGGATGAATGGATAAAGAAATTATGGTGTATTAACACAGTGGAATACTATGCATTGATAAAGAACAGTGATGAATCTGTGAAACATTTTATTACATGGAGGAATCTGGAAGGCATTATGCTGAGTAAATTTAGTCAGTTACAAAAGGACAAATATTATATAAGACTACTATTATAGAACTGGAGAAAGAAATCATTTAAATAGAGAAGAAAATATTCTTTGATTTTTATCAGAGGGGGGAGAGAGGGAAGGAAAGGAGAGGGGTTTTCGCTAATTCGATAGTAGATTAGAATTTTAGGTGAAGGGAAAGACAACATACAGTATGGGAGAGGTCAGCGCAACTGGACTGAACCAAAAGCTATGAAATTTCCTGAATAGACTGAATGCCTTCAAAGGTCACCGTAACAGGGTCAGGGGTTTGGGGACTATGGTTTCAGGGGACATCTAAGTCAATTGGCATAATAAAATCTATTAAGAAAACATTTTGCATCCCACTTTGGTGAGAGGCTTCTGGGGTCTTAAAAGCTAGCAAGTGGACATCTAAGATGCATCAATTGGTCTCAACCCACTTGAAGCAAAGGAGAATGAAGAACACCAAAGATACAATGTAATTATGAGCCCAAGAGACAGAAAAGACCACATAAACCAGAGACTCCATCAGTCTGAGACCAGAGGAACTAGATGGTGCCCGGCTACAACCGATCACTGCCCTGACAGGGAACATGACAGAGAATCCCTGAGGGAGCAGGAGAGCAGTGGGATGCAGACCCCAAATTACCGTGATAAGACCAGACTTAATGGTCTGACTGAGACTGGAAGGACCCCAGTGGTCATGGTCCCCAGACCAGTTAGCCAGAGACAGGAACCATTCCCATAGCCAACTCTTCAGACACGGATTGGACTGGAGTATGGGATATAAAATGATACTGGTGAAGGATGAGCTTCATGGATCAAGTAGACACATAAGACTATTTTGGCATCTCCTGCCTGGAGGCGAGATGAGAGGGCAGAGGGGGCCAGAAGCTGACCGATTGGACTTGAAAATGGAGAGCAGAGGACAGGAGTGTGCTGTCTCATTGTGGGGAGAGCGGTTAGGAGTATATAGCAAGGTGTATATAAATTTTTGCATGAGAGACTGACTTGATTTGTAAAGTTTCACTTAAAGTACGGAAAAGTTAATACAAAAATAATAATTAAAAATAAAGTGAGGGTAGAGAGACACTCCCAGATACATAAAAGCTGAGGGAGTTTTTTTACCAGTAGACCTGCCTAACAAGAAATGCTAACGGAAGTCCTTCAGGTTGAAATAGAGGACACTAGATAATAACTCAAAACTGTGAAGTAATAAAGATCTCTGGAAAAGGGAATTTCAGGCCAGGTTTATTTTTGGTTTATACTACTTGTTATGTCTGTAGTCTTGTGTCTTCTGCTATCATTTATGAGACTGCGCCAGGCTAACTTGTTAGTTTGCGAATAGAACAAAACCTTGGATGCTTCATGGTTTCTTCCAGTTGTGGTGATGGGATGATGAAGAAAAAAGGGTCATGTTAATGGATTTGAAAAGACTCCCTGAAATCCCGTAGTCAGTACTCTCACCCATGTAGTGGATGATAAGGGGGATGAAGGGACCCTTACTGTCCTACCTGGTAGTGAATGTTTTTAGAGCCTTCACAGTGAGAGATAGGATTGCAGCACACAGCCTGAGTGTGCCTTGGTTATTGTTCACTCACTTCTGGAGGGAGGAGGAGGGGCAGCAATCCCTGGTTCCCCAGCCATAAGGCATTATGGCTATGGCTGCTCAGTTCAGTGGGTCCTCAAAGCTAAGACAAATGATGTCAACAATTAGGGTGTACAGCTTTGTGTAGATTAAAAACAGCTGAAGTTAGTTGGTTAAGGCTGAGCAAGTAATTCCTGAAAACCAAAAGTAAGTGCAAAGCTTTGCTTACTTGAGTAGAGCTGCTCTTCTCCTGAGCCTTCTGAGTCTTCCCTCCCCTTCTGCCCTAACCTCAGCTGCTTTACGGAAGAAAGTCAGTTATGGACTTAGATTTTATAGTTGTGTTGGATAAAGACATCTGGGCCATCACTCTCCTTTAGCATCTCAATCTTCCTAGAGTGCCTTCTATTGATAGAGCCTAACAGAAGCCAATTAACAGAGCAGAAATGTGGTTTGTAGCGTCCCAGCCTAAGCATCACAAAAAAGAACATAAAGTGATAGTTTGGAACTGAGAGACTTTAAGTGGTACAGTTTTAAAAGAACACATCCTATATTGAAGTGTCATATATGGTAAAGTATTGGGAAATTATGGTTTATTTAGTAATTGGTACTGTCATCATGATTGATTATACATCCCTGAAAAAAAATACTGGACCTTTTACATCCACTCAGTATAATAGAAGAAAAGACCGTTTTAATATCTAAGGCTGGGGTCGACTTACAGAAGAGTTCTTGCAAATTGAATAGAACAAAAAAGAAAAAAAAGGAAAAATGGTCACATAACAAGACCACATAGTTCACAGAAATGAAATGTGGTGGTTGATAAACATACGAAGATGTTCAATCGCAATAATATACAGAGAAATGTGAATCAGGCAATAAGATGAACTTTTCTTTACTCATGAAATTAAATAACATTGATAACCAGCTTTAGCAAGCGTGTGGGGGAAAGGTACAGTCTAATATCTTGCTGAGGTGTGAATTGCTGCATCCTATTGAGTTAATGACTGGACCTGTATCATTCTCATTATCCCCATCGTTAGGGGTATCCTTAAAGGCTATTAAAAGGCCTGTTGCTAGGCAAGTTTTACTTAGGGTGAAGTAAAGATTACTGAAAAACTGGGTTAACAGAGAAAAAAAATTCATACACATACCTCCCACTCAAAATGAGCTAGCAAACTATAATTTAAAAACTAATGAAGATGCTACAGCATGAATAAACCTTGAAAACATTATCCTCAGTGAAATAAGCCAGTCACAAAAGGATAAATATTGCTTATACACAGTACGCAATGTATAGAGACCAAAGCTTATTAGTGTTACCAGAGTATCAGGGAGTGGAGAAAGGGAGTCATTGCTTAGGGAGCACTGGTTTTCTGTTAATGGTGGTGGAATAATTTGGAAGGGGATAGTGGTGATGGCTGCACAACATGAACATAATCAGTGTCACTGAGTTGTACATGTAAAGATTGTTGAATTGGCAAATGTTTTGTTATCTGTAGTTTTACCACAATTGAAAAAACAACTAATGAAGAAATGTAATGCTAATAAAGGGAGTCAACAAGAACTTGACTTTAGTCTAAATAATATTAATTTTATAGAATATTCTGACAAAATATAGTTGGGATGCTCTATGAAATTAATAAAGCTATAGCTTTCATTTAAAAAAGAGTCTTATAGACTTGTGAAATGAAAATAGACTTAAAGAGAGAATTCATGATTTGGAGGGCAGTACTGAAAATTCATCGAAGCATAGAGAGTCAGAGAGAGAAGATAAGAAAAAAAGATAGATTGGGAGGCTTCAAAGAATGTTTCTCAGGAGGCCCAGATGAGGTTTATGGAATAAATGATAGAGAACCAGTACTTTAAAAGATTTGAATTAATATTTGAAAAAGATTTCAAGAATAAACAGGAAATATTAAAAACTACCAAAGTGAAAGGACCAATTACTTAACAAAAGAATGGCATCTGACAGTAGAGTTCTTAGCGCAGTTGATGTCGGAAGATAAAATATATAATTGCCAACCTAGAATTTTATAGTAGCCAAACTATCATTCAAGAGACAGGATGTAAGATATAGGATAAAGAGGTATGCATATAAACTAATAAAGTATTTTGAGAATTATTGACTGTATTGAATATTACCCACTGCCGTCGAGTTGATTCTGACTCATAGCGACCCTACCGGACAAAGTAGAACTGCCCCATAGAGTTTCCAAGGAGCACCTGGTGGATTCGAACTGCTGACCTCTTGGGGAGCAGCTGTAACACTTAACCACTATGCCACCAGGGTTTCCTATATTAAATATTATTAACTATAAAAATTAAGACAAAACAGTGGAAGGTTTAAGATTACGTGGTGTTGTTAATTGCCGTCAAGTTGGCCCCTGACTCATGGCAACCCCATGCACAACAGAATGAAGTGCTGCCTGGTCTGCAGCAGCCCCATGATCATTTGTGTATCTGTGAGGTTTTCATTGGCCAATTTTTGGAAGTAGGTCGCCAGGCTTTTCTTCCTAGCTTGCCAGTCTGAAAGCTTCATGGAAACCTGTTCAGCATTATAGCAACACCCAAGCCTCCACTGACAGATGGCTGGTGGCTGTGCATGAGGTGTAATGGCTGGGAATCGAGCTCTGACCTTCCACGTGGAAGGTAAGAATTCTACCACTGAACCACCACTGGATTTTATATATTGAAGTTGTCAAGGATTTCATCTTACTTGGATCCTCAATCAATGTCCATGGAAGCAGCAGTCAAGAAATCAAATGATGTTTTGCATTGGGCATATCTGCTGCAGAAGACCTCTTTAAAGTGTTAAAAAGCAAATTGTCACCTTGAGAACTAAGGTGCACCTGACCCAAGCCATGATATTTTCAGTTGCCTCAGATGCATGCCAAAGCTGGACCATGAGTAAGGAAGACTGAAGAAGAATTGGTTCCTTTGAATTGTGGTGTTGGTGAAGAATATTAAATACACCATGAACTGGCAGAAGAATGAACAAATGTGTCTTGGAAGAAGTACAGCCAGAATGCTCCTTAGAAGGGAGTGTGGCAAGACTTCACTTCACGTACTTTGGACTTGTTATCAGGAGAGACCAGTCTCTGGTGAAGGACATCATGCTTGGTTAAATAGAGGGTCAGCGAAAAAGAGGAAGACTTTCAATGAGGTAGATTGACACAGTGGTCTCAACAATGAGTTCAAACATAGCAGTGATAGTGAGGATGGTGTAGGACCAGATAGTGTTTCATTCTGTTGTACATATGGTCGCTATGAATGGGAACCAGCTTGATGGCACCTAACAACAACAAAGCAGTGAAGTTGTCAAGTACATGGATTGTGGAGTTGGACTGGCTGGGTTTAAACCAAGGCTCACCACTTAGTAGGTGTATGACCTTGGGAAAGTTACTTATATCTCACTTTCCTATTCTGTAAAATGTGACTAATAGTATTACTTATTTCATTGAGTTGTTGTGAGGATTAAATGAATTAAAATATGTTTGCCATTATGATTTCCATCATTATCCAAACATTTTTGTAGACTATAGTATTGTTGAATGTTAACATCAGATATCTCAGGTAGATGGGGGTGATATAGAAGCTGGAGGAGAGAATTTCCTTGTTTATTATAAATCTCTGTGCCCTTTGGCTTATTAAATTGATTCATTCAACGGTTGTTGAGCACCTACTATATGTTAGACACTCGTTTAAGCACTGACAGTATAACAGTGAATAAAACAAAAACTTCCAGCCCACCTATAGCTTCCAGTCTACTGTGGGGAAACACAATAAATAAGATAGAAATTCAGAGAATGTATGTGTGTAACCACATATACAATGCATACATACACTGTTAGTAATAAGTGCTAAGGAGAAAAGTGAAGCAGGGAAGGGGATAAGGAGTTTATTATTTCAAATAGGATGTCCAGGGAGTACCCGAGACAGTAACATTTATGTTAAGACCTGAAGGAGATAAGAGAGTGAGCCATGAGGAAGAGTATATAGTCAAGGGACAAATTGGCAGTAGCTGTGAAAATGACAAATAAATATGCCCATTGATCAAACAATTCTAGTTCTGAATTTATTTTATATAGCTGTATAACCCAGGCTTGTTTGCCGGCCAGTGTACTTCACGTAGGTAGTATTTCATTCCATTGTGCATGGCGTCGCCTGAGTTGGAAGCCAAGTAGATGGCAACTAACAATAACAACGTAGTTTGGAAACAAATTTAAATGTCCATCAGTTTAGGGAACTGATTAAATAAATTATGGTATATTCATATAAGAAGTAATTCTGCAGCCCTTTGTGTGCTGATTTGGAAAGATCTCTAAGATACGATTAAGTGAAAGAAGAATGTTCAGAATAGAGTGTATGATACTGTACATGAGGGAGAGAGAGACAAAGTGTGTGTATGGGAGGCCAGGAAATGAGATTAGGAACTATGAAACTGATCAGCATGCATTATTTACTAGATATTCAAGAAACTGATGGCCGATTGCATTGTAGATGGTTGAGGGACAGAATTGAAAGAGACTTTTTTTTTTTTTTTACTGTATACTCTTTGATACCTTGTGTATTTTGTCTTACCTGTCTGCATTGTGTACTAAAACCTATTTTAAATTAGCTGCTGGTACTGTGTACTAAAATATGTTGGAGTTTTCGCTCTTGTCTACCAAAATGTGATTCTGAAAACAGAGAATTTAATGCTACAATGTATTTATCATTAAAGAGTTTGTATATTTTTGAATAAATTAAGTAACTATAAGAAGAGTTTCTCAGTGCCTTAGGTGTTTTCTCTTTGGAGTGTCCATTAGAATTGGTTACTATATATGTTAACTGTAATTAATGACACAGGGTAGTTAGTTGAAAATTAGACAATATGTTATTGATTACTTCTATAAGCGAAATGAGACTGCTTTCTATTGTGAAAAAATTTATATTTATAAATCATTTTACCATTTTTAATATTAGTTTCATACTTAGAAAAGATGTGATACAAAAATAAATGATTAGCAAATAGATAACAAAGCACTCAACTGCTAGCTGAAATGTTGGCAGCTGGAACCCACTAAGAGGTCTCTCGGAAGACAGGCCTGCTGATCTGCTTTCCAGAGGCCACAGCCTTAAAACTCTGGGGAGCAGTTTTACTCTGGACCCATGGAGTTGCATGAGTCAGAATGGACTTGAAGGCAACTAACAATAACAATACTAGTTCTTAGATGAAAACTTAGTTCCTTTGTTCTCATGGTAAATAGAAGTGATACTGTTTACTATAAAATGTAACCTGTCTTTATTAACATGTAAATATTAATGCTAAGAGAAATGAATTCACATTCGCGTTTCTGAATTAATGAGTTGAATAAGAGAAAATTATTCAGATGTTGACTTTAAATTATTATGTTTTTATTTGAGATTTTATATTAAGGTAAGTATTAAAGGAAATGGTAAATTGTGAATATATGCGTGTATGTAATTAAAAGGTCTGCTGAGTGGTTCTTACCATATTGAAGTTACCTTGCAGAACATTTTAACGTCATTCTTTTTTTTGTCTACTTGCACCTATTCTTCTCTAATATATTCTACCACAATAATGTCGTCATGCTTTGTTTAATATTTTCACAATTCAGACCTTTGGTCTGTTCAACTACATGTTATTATTTAAAGGCTTTAATAATGTTTTATCAAAAACATTCGGCTTTAATGAAAAGATGAGACCTTAAATAACCAAGCAATTTTTAATCAGCCTGAGAGGGGATAGACCTGAGGTAGATTGGTGAATGTGCTGCTGCTTCTAATCAAGCGTTATGACCCAGTCTCAGTTCAGAGCCTCTAATTCAGTGGTCTTCAAAGTGGGGTACACAAGCCTATCTATGGGAAAATGCTAAGAAAATATTAAAAATTTTACTATATATATCTTGATAATAGTACCTGGTTTAAAGAGTTTAGAGGCCACTGATATTTAGGCAATTTATTGTTTGGGATACCAAAAAAGCAGCAAATGGGGCAGAGAGGCACAAAGCATTTGTATGTCTGAAGGTAAACTTGGAATATGAACAGTCTACATTTTCTTTCCTTTTTATAATGCTTGTTAAATCTTGATGGAAAATGTTTAGACATAAGCATGGTTTCAGTAATCCAAGGCCATTTGTCTGAGTTGGATTACATCTCTTTCTTTTGTCTTAATATTTGAACTAAGCTCGTATTCCTTGGCTGAAAATTTGGTGGCCTAATGTTTTAGGTTTTTTGCCAGGCGAAAATATAGTGTCAACACCAAACCATGTTCTTCACTTTCAGTTAAATTGTAGTTTCAGGCCTTTGTATCTTGGGTACAAAGTATCCAGTTTACAAATGCTCTGATTGCTGTATGCTCCTGATGCGAAAGAGATGATGTCTTTTTTTTTTTTAACTGAGTGCATTGTGATATGTATCCATGAGAGATGAGCATATGCTTACTGATGGCTATAATTACGAATATTTATGTTTTTACCTAGATATTCAAGATCAAAGCAGTGCAATTGGCTGAGAAACTCCTTCCTGCTTTTAACACACCTACTGGGATTCCCTGGGCAATGGTCAATCTGAAAAGGTAAACTGCGTTTTGTGTGTGTATCTGTGCTGGAAGAATTAGATTCTTGAGCTTTTTATCCCTAGAATTTTCTAGTTCTCTCCACACACACTTTTTAAGACGAATTATTTTTTCTGCATATAAGCAAAAGCATGTTTTCTTTAAAATATTTTCTGATTTTTTAAAAGGTGTCCTTACTTTGAAACAGTTCACCTTTCTTAGCTTCATTCCAATTTCTGTCACTTGTTTCTCTAAGTCTAGATTTCACTTGCTTACCCGTATGGTTATAAAATGTCTCTTTTATTTGCGTATTCATTTCCGTGTAGTGCTATAATGGGTTCAGAGTACTTTTCCTCCCTTTTTTATTCTTTAACACCACCTGCTGATCTCTCTGTGTCAAAATGGAAAACAATATGTCTAAAAATCAGGACTTTCTATTGCTGAAAATCTTATTAGTGATAAAGGCAGGCACAATTCATGATGTTGACTATAGAGTGTTATAGTACCTATGCTATTGAAGTTCAAAGTGAACTTTTTTAAAACATGATTCTTTGCAATCTGTTTCATTCTAATAGAAAACACTTTTCACTTAGAAATGGATTAAATGTTTTCTTTGGACAACTTTAGAAATCATTCAGAGATACACAATTAAAATTTGAATAATGTCAACACATTTTAACTTACATTTAAATAATTTATGCTGGCTGAAATTGTTGCTGCTCATTTCTTCTTAAAATAAAGTTTATTATTCATTTCAGTGTGGGTACTTGGAAAGTACCTGAAAATGTGACTCTTGCTGTCCTTGCACCTGCCTTTTGAATAAAAGTTAGGAGTGTTTTTTTTGTTTTGGAGACATGATTCTGTGATTACTTGAAATAAACTAATCTATTTTAGTTATTTCTTTCTAACAGACAACTTTATGGAGTTTGTGTTTACATTGAGAAGTCAGCATTTATTACTGAACCTTAAACCTGACTTTACTATTCTCTTATTTCGTGTACTGGATGTAATGTAAATTACCTTCATGTGAGAGAAAAAGCCAGCTGGAGTTTCAGAACAGCCTCCGCAGATGGATATGGCCAAGTGATGTTCACATACCTGTTCTTTTTCCTTAGTTTCATGACAGATTTTCTGATGTTTCCTTTACTATCATCGTAAGAGTCATATTATCTTCTTATAGAATAATTAAATCTTAATTCTGATATGAAGAAAGACTGGAGGACATTTTTGTTTGTTTTGTCTAAATAGAGGAAAAAAACTGAAAAATCAAGTTTATGTTGCAAAACTTCAAATTTTGATTGAGATTAAAGTAGAAAGGTTTTCAGGGACCATGTCCTGAGCATTTTATAAATTTAATCTTCATTTAGCTTTTTTGTATATACTTTGTATATACCCATACCAATACATAATTTTACTTAAGTTGACATAAGTGTAATTACTTCTTTTTTTTTTAGTTGGCTTAGGCTTGCATCTGCCTGTTCCCCCACACAGGCCTTCCTCCAATCCTGCTGCTTGAAAGCCAACTCATGTTAACAATAGAGCATTGTCCTTTGATGTTTTTCTCTTTCCATGATAGGATCCAGCACACAGAAATACAAACATACCTACAGGGTGGGGCTCATTTTGTTTGTTTGTTTAGATGGTTGTTTTTCTGCTCTCGTTTATCCTTGAGAAAAATACTCTTACAAAGACTCATAGAAGTATTCTTCCAGGCTATTTGATAAAAATCTAAATCAGTCTTTATAATAACTGCATAACTGGGACAAGGGTTAGTTATACCATATCAGTGGTATTGATTTGTTTCCATTATTTTGCCTCTTTAAACATTGCTACAACAGTATACCTTTACATATGCCCTTGTGTAGTGGGGATTTTATTTCTTTGGAAATGATTATTTAGAATGGGATTGCTGGTCAAAGGGCGTATGTCGTTTTAGTTTTGTAGAATAAATTCCTACTGTGGAATTGCTGGATCAATGGGTATATGTGTTTTTAAATTTAACAGATACTCCAAAATATTCTCCAAAAAGTCTGTAGTACATGACATTTGCACCAGCAATGTGTGAGAGTACCTAAATGCCTGCAGATAGAAGTTTTTTCGAAATTTTGGCAGATTGGTACCCATAAGGCACTACTCATTGTTGTCTTAATTTTTTTCCTACTAGTGAATTTGAGCAACTTTTCTATAAATTTGTTGGACATTTAGATTTGCTTTTTGTGAATTATCTATTCCTAAGCTTTGCTTGGAAACCCTGGTGGCACAGTGGTTAAGAGCTACGGCTGCTAACCAAAAAGTCGGCAGTTCAAATCTGCCAGGCGCTCTTTGGAAAACCTATGGGGCAGTTCTCCTATTTTGTATAGGGTTGCAATGAGTTGGAATCTGCTCAGCAACAATAGGTTTTTTTTTTTTTTTTTAAGTTTTGCTTGGGTTGCTTGTCTTTTTCCAGTTAGTTTGTAAGAGTACTTTGTAGATTATAGAATCACCTCTTCTCTCCCTGCTCTACTATTTGTCTGCTATTTTTATTTATAGTATTTTGGTCATTCAGAAGTTTTAAATGTTTATCCAAATGTCTTTTATAACTTTTGGGTTTACAGTCTTGGTTAAACAAATGATCTCCCCCTATTGTTTTATAGTCTTCTAGATTTCAATAAAAGATCTTTATAATATTGCTTTAAAAAAACTTCACCAAGTGTGATGTTAATGGAGATTTTTCATAAAATGCCTTTATCAGTTTGAGGGAGTTCCCTTCTCTTCCTATTTTGCTGAGCGTTTTTATTATGAATGGATGTTGAATGTTGCTAGATACTTTTTCTTCATCTCTGGAGGTGATCATAAGGCTTTTCTTCTTTATTCTGCTATTATGGTATATAAACTTCATGCTGGAGTTTAAATGTTAAACCAACTTTCAATTCCTAGGATATTCCTTGGCCACAACGCATTGCCCTCTTTATGTGCTGCTGAATTTGATTTCCTATTATTTTATTACATACTTTTTACTGGGTTATTACTTTGTTACATACTTTTACAACTATGTTCATGAGGGATTTTGGTCTGAAATTTTCTTTTGTAGTGTCTTTGTCAGGTTTTGGTATTAAAGTTATCTGGCTTCTTTAAAATGAAGTAGGAAGTATTCTCTTTTCCTTTATTTTCGGAAAGAATGTTTGTAACATTGGTATTACTTCCTCCGTAAATGCTGGCTAGATGCATGCATTAAACTGTCTGAGCTTGAAATTTTCTTTGTGTGAAGGCTTTTGATAATAAATTCAATTTTTCTAATATACGTAACCAAAAAACCAAACCCGTTGCTGTCGAGTTGATTCCGACTCTTAGAGACCCTACAGGACAGAGTAGAGCTGCCCCATAGAGTTTCCGAGGAATGCCTGGTGGATTCGAACTGCTGACCTTTTGGTTAGCAACCTTAGCACTTAACTACTATGCCACCAGGGTTTCTATAGTGCTATTCAAATTTTCAATTTCATTTTGTTTCAGTTTTGGTAAACTGTATTTTTTAAGGGATTCATTGATTTTATCAAAGTTATCAAATTCGTCGGTGTAAATTTGTTCATATAACTTTCTTATGCCTTTCATGTTTCTACGATCTGTAGTAATATAACCCCTCCTTTAGTTCTGATGTTGGTAATTTGTGTTCTCTCTCTTCTTAAAATCAGTTTAACTAGGTATTTATAATTTTTTAAAATATTTTCAAAGAACCGTCTTTTGTGTTTGTAACAATTTTAACTTTTTTTGGTCTGTTTTCTGTTTCATTGATTTCTGCCTTATTTTTATTATTTCTTTCTCTGTACTTGGAATTACTTTGCTTTTTTCCAGGCTTCTTAAATTTGAATCACAGATCTTTGATTTTAGCCTTTCTCTTTTTTCCCAGTAGAAGTATTGAAAGCTATAAATTCTGTCTAATCTTGCTTCAGCTGCATCTCAGACATTTTGATATGTTTTCTTTTTCATTATCGTTCAGTCCAAGATATTTTCTGATTTCTGTTAGAATTTCTTTGATGCATCAGTTATTTAGAAGAGTGTTGTTCATTTTCCAAATATTTGTGAGTTGGTTAGATATCTCATTGTTTTGATTTCTAATTTAAATTTATTGTGATCAGAGAAAATACTTTGCATAATTTCAAAACTTAAATTTATTGTAACTTGTTTATGGCCCAGCATACGATCTTTGATGGTAAATACACTTGAAAAGAATGCTTGTTCTGCAGTTGTTGGGTATAGTATTCTATTAATAATAGTTACGTTAAGGTGGTTAATGGTGGTGTTCAGATCATCTTTCCTGATTTTTGTTTGTTTTTGGTGTGATTATTTTATGAGTTGCTGAGACTGGTGTTAAAATATCTGAACTATGATTGTACAGTTGTCTATTTCTGTCAGTTTTTTGCTTCATGTATTTTGAAGCTTTATTGTTAGGTAAGTTTATGATAGGTCTTTCTGATGCTTTGACTCTTTTATCGTTATGATGTGCCCTTCATCTGTGGTAATATTTTTGTCTTGAAGTTGTTTTATCAACTGTTAATGTAGCCACTCTACCCTTTTTATGCTTATTGTTTGCATTATATGTGTGTGTGTGGTGTGTGTGTGGTGTGTATGTGTGTGTATATTTAAACTCGTTTACTTTTAGCCTCTCTGTGTCATTATAATTGTAAGCCCTCTTCTTTGGGAGACAGCATCTAGTTGCATATTGCTTTTGTTATCCTGTATGACAATATTTGCCTTTTAATTGGAATTGATGCAATTATTGATACAGTTTGATTTAAATTCCTTCTGTTTTTTTTGTTTCTCTTTTCCTACTTTATGTATTGCCTTTTTATCTAAATCTCTGTTTTTTTTTGTTGTTGTTATTTTGGGGCTTTTAAATTTATTTTTTAGTGATGCTGTAGGAGTCACACTATATATAATTTCATAGTCAACTGAAAGTTAATACTGTACCACTTCATGTAAAGTGTTAAGGAGCCTTGGTAGCACAGTGATTAAGCGCTTGGCTGTTAACTGAAAGGTCAGTGGTTTGAACCCACCAGCCATTCCACAGGAGAGAGATGTGGCAGTCTGCATCCATGAAGATTACAGCCTTAGAAACCCAATGGGCAGTTCTGCTCTGTCCTATAGGGTTGCTTATAAGTTGGAATTGACTTGACGGCAGTGGGTTTTTTCATGTAAAGTACAGAAATATTGCAACCATATCCGTCTGTTCAGCCTTCCCTCCCATCCTTTACATGCTATAATTGTCAAGTGAATTATATCTAATATACTATAAATCTTGAAATACATTGTTAAAATGGTTGGTTTAACAGTCTTGTGTATTTCAGAAAAATTAAGAGGGAAGTAATAGTCTAATATTTACTCAGGTGTTTAATATTTTCAGTGTTCTTCACTCTTTTTCGAAGATCTGAATTTTAACCTGATACCACCTCAACCTGAAGAACTTAGGTTAGCATTTCTTATTGTGCTCCTCTATAGTGATGAATTCTTAGTTTTTCTTTGTCTGAAAAAGTTTTTGCTTTATATTCATTCTTAAAGAATATTTTCAGTCTGTATGTAATTCTGGGTTGGTGGTTTTTTCTTTCTACAATTAAAAACGTTCCACTCTGTCTAGTCTCTGTTGTTTCTTATAAGAAGTCAGAATTTGATTCATTGTTGTTCTATATATAATGTCTTTTTTTCCTCTCAATGCTTTTAAGATTTTCTCTTTGTTTTTGGTTTTCAGCAGTTTGACCAAGAAGCACCTAGGTGTGCTGTTGTTTTATGTATCCTGTTTGGGCTTTGCTGAGCGTGTTGAATCTGTATATTTATGTCTTTTACTAAATATAAGGGAAAATTTTGGCCGTTATTTTTTCAATTATTTTGTCTGCCCTATTCTTTCTTTCCTGTCCTTCTGGGATACCAGTTACTGGTATTTTAGAACGTTTATTACTGGTTTTATTACACTTCCACGTCTTTTACTAAATATAACGGGAAAATTTTGGCCGTTATTTTTTCAATTATTTTGTCTGCCCCATTCTTTCTTTCCTGTCCTTCTGGGATACCAGTTACTGGTATTTTAGAATGTTTATTACTGGTTTTATTACACTTCCACAGGTCTCTGAAGGTCTTGCTCTTATTTTTCAGTCTTTTTTCTCTGCTCTTCAGATTGCATAATTTCCATTGATCGATCTTCGTGTTTACATACTCTCTCCTATGTTGTCTCTAATCTATTCTTAAGGCCATCCAGTGAATTTTCTGTAGGAGTCCTGGCTGCACAGTAGTTGAACACTCAGCCACTAACTGAAAGGTTGGCAATTTGAACTCATCCAGCAGCTCTGCAGGAGAAAGACCTGGCAATCTGTTCCTATAAAGATTACAGCCTTGAAAACTGTGTGGGGCAGTTCTAGTTTATAACACATGGCATTGCTATGTGTCGAGGCTGACTCGACAGCAGCTAACAAAAACAACAACCCTTTATTACACTAACTTTTGGCTTTGTTGATCCTCTGTTACATGTTATATTCTACTCCTTTTGTTTTCCTTCTACATTCATTTGGTTTATTGGGCTGTTTGTTTTCTAACTTGTTGAGGTGAGTGTTCATTTATTTTCATACTTCCTTCTTTTCTAGTACACACATTTAAAGCTGTGTATTTTCCTCTACTACTGTAATTAAAATTACATCTCACAAATTTTGATAATGTAGTATTTTTATTATCATTCACTTTACAATATTGCGTTTTCCATTGTAATTTCTTTTAATCCGTAGGCTAATCTGAAGAATATTGTTTAAATTCCAAACTTTTAGAGATTTTCACTTTTCGAAATACTCGTTTCCTGCCTAATTGGATCACGATCAAAGAACAATCGATAGGATTTTAATTCTTTGAAATTTATTGAGACTTGCTTTATGGCTCAGTATTTAACCTATTTTTATAACTGTTTCTCCAGTGCTTGAAAAGATTGTGTTTTTTGTAGTTTTTGGATCTACTATTCTACATATGTCTCTTAAGGTCAGATTTATTAAGTGTGTTGTTCGACTCTTATATGTCCTTGCTAATGTTTTTTTGGTCTGCTTTTGCTGTCAGTTAATGACAGTGGTATGTTAGACTCCCCTATACGTGATAGTTGACTTCTCTGTTTCTCCTGTCATTTATCCCAATTTTTGCTTTATATTTTTGTGGTTATGTTACTAAGTGCATACATACGTAAGATTACTTAATCTTTTTGGAGGTTTAAACCCTTTATCGTTATCTATGATAGTACCATTTGTCTTACTCTTCCTGATATTAATATAGGTTCAATGGCTTAATTTTAATTAGTTTTTGAATGGTATATTTCTTTCTATATTTGTTGCATTGCACATGCAGGTTGCCTTAAAGGCTGTTTCTGGATCCCAGCTGACTACCAGAACACTGGAATGAGAAGTTCCCCTAGTTGCAACAACCACTCTGTGGTTGTTATGTCCATTTAGCCTGATCAGGCCATACCTATGAGACACGTACATGATGTTGGCAATAGTGAAATTTATTTTAATTTCAGACGATAGACAACATACAACCAGGAAAGTTCAGTGAATAGTGGTCCCCCCAGATTAAAAGCTGTCCAGGCAGGTGATGGAAAACTTTCACGTGTGCACCCTCGTTTTGCACCATGGGCAAAGGGCCCAGAGGACCTTCCCCCACCCGGTTTTATACTCCAGGGTTGGGTGTTTCACTGCACAGAACACAGTACAAATTTCCTTGCCTGATTACCCAAAGAGGAGGGTAGTTGGACATGTGGGCACCAGCCCGGAATTGTATCTGTTCAGTCCTGCTGCATATTTAGATAAACCATTCAAATTCTGACTTCGGAGGGAGAGGTGCAGTGGTTTGTTCTGAAGCCCAAAGATGCGAGGGGGATGGGGCAGGGACTAACTATAGCTGTTTGGGCCATCCAAAGGACTGCCTGTTCTCGTTTTTTTAATCAATGATTTTGAATCTGTATGCCTTCTATAAACTGCACATAATTGGATTTTTTAAAGAAATGAGATCAAACATCATTGTCTCCTAATTGGAACATATTGTCAGTTTACATGTACTCTAATTATTTTGATATATTTAGGTTTAAATCTTGTCTCACTTTATTTTGAGCTTTCTACTATTAATCCCACCTCTTTTGGTTTTCTTAAGTTTTTATCAGATTAAAAATTTATTATCATTATTTTCATCCTCTACTGGTTTGGAAGTGTTTTTCTTCTTTTCGTTGTTTTTGTAGACAGCACAGTTCGCATACTTACCTAAGTCTAAAGGTCATAAAAACATTTATTCTCCTATTGTATAGGATAAGACTCTTATAACTTTAAATCTCCATCTACCTTCTCTTGATTATATGTTTTGTTGTATGTTTTTTTAATTTAACTTTTTTACCCTAATAGACATTATTAATAACCTTATACAGTTGATGTTCACTTACCGTCACCCACATATTTTACCACTTCTTTTGTCTTTCCTTCCTTCTGCATCTCTGACTTTCCCTCAGGGATCACATTCTATTTGCTTGAGGAAGTACATCTTTTAAAATTTCATGTAGTATGGATCTGCTGGTGACAAAATCTCTGCTTTTGTTTGTCTAAAAATGTCTTTATTTTGCCCATGTTCCTGATGGTTATTGTTGCTGGGCATGGAATTTGAGGTCCTCAGTTATTTAGTTTCAGCACATTGGAGATACCATGGGACTGTTTTCTGGGTTCCATTGTTGCTGAGAAGTGGGCTCTGTTGATCTAACAGTAACTCTTATTAAGGTAAACCCTTTTTTCTGTTCTTAATATTTTTCTTTGGCCTTCTGTATTTTTACTGTGAGGTTTATTAGTCTTTTTGAATTGTGCATTGCTATTTTTCCTCAGTTTTGGAAAATTCTTGGCCATTAAACCAAACCCATTGTAGTTGAGTTGATTCCAACTCAGAGCAACCCTATAGGACAGAGTAGAACTGCTCCCCCAGGGCTTCCAGGAAAGAGCTGGTGGATTCAAGCTGCTGACCTTTTGGTTAGCAGGTAAACGCTTAACCAGTGCGCCACCAGGGCCCCTCTTGGCCATTATATCTTCAAATTTTGCCTTTGCTTCATTCTCTCTCCTTACTTTCACTGGAATTCCAATTCAGCATGAGTCAGAACTGACTCGATGGCACCTAGCAACAATGCGTTAGATTTTCCAGTTCTTTCCCCTGGTGTCCTACCCTCTTCTGTTTATTTTCATGCTTTTTGTCTCCCTGTTCTATACAATTTTTTCTGATTTATCACCCTATTGAATGATTCTATGTTCTGGTCTTTTTATCTGCTATCAAACAATTACATTGAATTTTTAATTTTGGTCATTGTGTATTTCTTCAAAATAAAAATTGAGACTGAAGATGAAAGAGGATGGAAAATAAAGAGGCAGTATATGGAGTGGCATAGAGCATTGAATGGAAATAGATCATCTAGGTTTGAATCCTTCCTTTCTTACTTATGCAGTCTTTAGGCATGTTGTATAACCGCTATTTACTTTATTTGCAAAAAGGAAAGCATTATACTACTTATATGATAGTTTTGAGGCTTATAATGTATATAAAGCACTTATAAAAATGCCTGCCACAGGACAGGGGTCTGGAGACCATGGTTTCAGGGGACATCTAGGTCAACTGCAATAATAAAATCTATTAAGAAAACATTCTGCATCTCACTTTGGTAAGTGGTGGCTGGGGTATTAAATACTAACAAGCAGCTATCTAAGCTGCATCAATTGGTCTCAACCCACTTGGAGCAAAGGAGAATGAAGAACACCAAAGACACAAGGTAAATATGAGCCACATAAACCAGAGACTCCATCAGCCTGACATTGGAAGAACTAGATGGTGCCCGGTTACCACCGATGACTGCCCTGACAGGGAACACATCAGAGAATCCTCTATGGAGCAGGAGAACAGTGAGATGCAGAACTTAAATTCTAATAAAAAAAGACCAGACATAATGGTCTGACTGAGGCTGGAGGCACCCCAGAGGTCATGGCCACCGGACCCTCTGTCAGCCCAGGACTGGAACCATTCCTGAAGCCAGCTCTTCAGACAGGGATTGGACTGGAGTATAAGACAGAAAATGATAGTGATGAGGAGTGAGCTTCTTGGCTCAAGTAGACACATGAGCCTATGTGGGCAGCTCCTGTCTGGAGGGGAGATGTGAAGGCTGAGGGGGACAGAAGCTGGTTGAATACACACGAGGAATTCAGGGTCAAGAGAGCAGCTAAGGTTACATAGCAAGGTGTATGTAAGTTTTTGTATGAGAGACTGACTTGATTTGTAAACTTTCACTTAAAGCACAATTAAAAAATGTCTTCCACGTAGTAGGGTAATTTTTGTATTATTATTGTTTTTCAAGAAAGATGGGTCTAGGGTTCTGAGAGTGTGTGTGTGATTGTGTATGTGTTTATGGGTGGATGATAGCATGTTATGAATATGTATTTATGTAGTCATAGACTTAAAAAGCTGGATTTTTTTCAATTCCCTACTTACTACAAAACAAGTACATTGTGATATTCAGATGAGTATGCATCCATGAGCCCATTTACATCTTCTGCTGTATGTATCCCCAAAAAAAACAAACCCAGTGCCGTTGAGTCGATTCCGACTCATAGTGACCCTATAGGACAGAGTAGAACTGCCCCATAGAGTTAACAAGGACTGCCTGGTGGATTTGAACTGCCGACCCTTTGGTTAGCAGCTGTGGCACTTAACCACTGCGCCACCAGGGTTTCTTGCTGTATGTGTAGCATGTTTTATTTGTATGTTTAATTAGTAAGGTTTTAAAAATTATTTGAATTAGTAATCCATATTCTGTATATTTTGTTGATATAAAAAATACAGTTGCTTAGTCCCCAGAGACAAAAATTGGTATTAAGACTTTAAAGTAAAAACCATTTCTTTCTGCCTCTGTGAAGAGTTGTCTTTCTGGCTTAAAATTTTTAGAGAGGACCAGCTTTGCAGGAATTTTGAAGTAGTCTGAAATTTTTAAATAAAATTTTCAAATTATTTTTGGGTAATATAATTGTTACACCTTTCCAAAATAAACACATTTCAAGATAATTACTAAAATACCACACACAAAAAACATGCTTTTATTTTGTCTTGCTTTTCAAGAACAGAGCTTCAGCTACCTCCGTTTTGTTAAGTGCGGGGTTTGCTCTCACTCTTCATCTTCGCCAGTCAACAAAATTTGACACAGTTGATCACTCCTTCCTCCTAGAAATACATTTTTCCCTGGGCTTCCAAGATACTCCACTTTCTTGGTTGTCCTCCTGTCTTACTGTTGCTGCTTCTCAGTCTCCTTTACTGGTCTTTCTTTTGTCCCCAGCCTCTCGATGTTGGAGTGCCCTTGCACTTCTTTTCTTCTGTATGTGCGTTCACTTCCTGGGTAATCTCATCACTTTCATGATTCTCAAATATGTATCTCCAGGCCAGATCTATCCTCTGAACCTGTACCTGGTGTCTACCCAACATCTCTACTCGTATGTGTAATAATCATTTGAAATGTAACATATCCTAAAGCCAAACTCCGTATCTTCTCCCTTTAGCCTATTTCATTGGTATTTTTTCTCCATCTCAGTTAATGGCAACAACATCTTTGCAGTTGTGCTTAGGCCAGAGTTTGGTCATCTTTGACTCCTCTTTTCTTCGCACATCCCACACCTAATCTGTCAGGAAATCCTGTTGGTTCTCTCTTCAACGTATGTACAGAAACTGACAACTTCTATTTCCATAACTATCACCCTGATCTGAGCCACCATTACCTTTCACCTGGATTATTGTAGTAGTCCCCTAACTGGTCTCTTTGCTTTTACCCTTGCTCCCCTACAGCGTGTCTTTTTCACAACAGCTAGTGACCCTTCTAAAATGTTTCACGTTATGTAACTTCTCTTCTCAATGTTTCCAGTGGCTTCCTGTATCAGAGTAAAAGCCAAAATCCTTACTGTATTATACTGAGGTCCTATAGATTTGGCCCTTTGTTATCTGTTGAATTTATCTGGTTACTCTACTTTTCCCTCGACTGTTCCTTTCGTATGCTAGGCACACTCCTGCCTCAGGACCTTCGTACTAGCTATGTGTTCTGCTTGGAATGATTGTCTACCAGATAGCTACATAACTGTCTCCCTCTTTCGTTTCAAGTCTTTGCTTAATGTTTCATTTCAGTGAGACCTACTCTGAGCACGTTGTTTAAAGTTACCAGCTCTGCCTCAACTTTTCAAATCTTCTTTA
This sequence comes from Loxodonta africana, assembly GCF_030014295.1. NCBI lineage: Eukaryota > Metazoa > Chordata > Mammalia > Proboscidea > Elephantidae > Loxodonta > Loxodonta africana. Next base: position 157,705,820 of record NC_087344.1, on the reverse strand, counting down.
CCCTTTGTTAGTTTTTCCCATAGCACTTATCATCATCTTATACTGTTTAATTATTTATTATGTTTATTTTCTCTCCCTCTCCCACACCAGAATGCATGGGACAGGGATGCTTGTATATACAGTGATGTATATGCAGCACCTTGAACACACTGCACGTAGGCAGCATTCAGTAAGTACTGGGGAGTGACTGAATAATGTAGCTATAAAGAGGGCAAAGATTTTCTTAACATACTTGTTGCTAGGTATTCGTTTAGACTGGCCTTCTTCTACCCTTTAGGAATCTGCTCTAGAGTTTCCCTGGCAGGTAGTCATGTGCTTAAATATTTTTGTTGATAAAAAATTATATTTCATGAGGTAATCCATTTCTAGTTTTGAGCAGCTTTAATCATTATGAAATTCTCCCTTATTCTGACTAAAAATACATTTCCTTGTAACCTCCACTTGAAATGGTTCTTCATTCCAGACCCAGTCAGAACAGATAATAATCCATCTGTACATACCAGTCTTGCCTTTTTTTTTTTTTTAAGTCAGCCACCATATCCCTTAATCTTTCTATTTCCAGGCCAGGCATTTTTAGTTCTAAAATTTATTGTCTTGTAGCAGGATTTTATGATTTTCGCTTACTTCATCATTCTGATCATCTCACTATGGAAGTTTCTTTTAAGTAAATATTTAAATAAATATGAATGTGTCTTTTAAATGAAACATTACTCTTCAATGAGATACTGACAACAATAAATTTGGATAATATTGGTTGATTAATACTGCCCACAGATGGATTTCTTAGATCACATATGATAAACTGATTTTAATTTTAAGTATATTATTTAAACAAATTTCAGGCCTTTGTAGTAACTAAGGTAGTGAGATTTTTATTTGTTTTACTATTTGAAATGCTGTAATTTGAGAAAGAATAAAATAATTATTTCCCCTGATGGGTTAATCAAATATGTCTATTGTGATTGATATTCTTTAGTCCCACCTCCACTGCAAAGAAAAATATGTTGATGATACACTGGTTGTTTGAGTTTCTAAAAAGATTCAGAATTGTTCAGGGAGAGAACAAGTATTCACCTTGCAAGTGTGACCCTAATACACATGTCAGATCCAAAAACCACTGAAGTGCTTGGAGTAATTAAGAAAATAGAAGTATCCGTCTTTTTGTATTTAAGGCTTTCTGATTTTGCTAATTTTATCCAAACTACGTAATTAAATTTAGAGGCAGTTTATTTTACAGTAGTGAAAATGATGTCATTCACATAGATACGACTATGTATATAACAATGATCTACATGGAATATAATCAACCAAAAAAAAAAACCAATATGAAAAACTGTCAGAAATGAGGGCCTAGAAGCAACACAACAATTCAGTGGCAGTGAACAACACATCAGGCACCCAGATCTTGGCTTCTAATACTATTCTTCAATTAAAAAAATCTGGTCTCCTTGGAGAAAGGATGGATCCTAGGGCTGGGACAGGGAATGTACAGAATGAACCTAGAACATCTTATAGTGCCAGAAAGTAAGAAAGTGCTCAAAAACACTTAGAATAATTGGGTTGAGGGCACATCAAAGGGACACAGAAACCAAGTTAAAGAGCTCCCAATGGCCAAAGCTGGAACAACTTGAGCAGCAAAGTAAGTAAAATAGTGTTGGATTATAGCCCAAACTATAAAATAAGTGTGCATGAGTTTCTGCTGGTGTGAATGAATGAATGAATAAGGAGAATAGTAATACCTCTTGTACAGAAGAATCCCAAATGCTTTATATAGAGACTTGCCTTTAAGGAGATGGAACATAACTCTCCACTCCTTAAATGTGGGCTGTGCGTAGTGACTTCCTTCCAAACAGTACAGGATGAAATGTTGTTACGTACCACCGAATCGGCTCTGACTCATAGTGACCTTACGTATAACAGAATGAAACGCTGCCCAGTCCTGTGCCATTCTCTCAGTTATTGCTATGTTTAAGTCCATTGATGCAGCCACTCTGTCAGTCCATCTCATTGAGGGTCTCTCTTTTCCACTGACCCTCTTACTTATACTAAGCGCGATGTCTGTCTCTAGGGACGATCCTTCCTGATAACATGTCCAAAGTATGTAAGACGAAGTCTCACCATCCCTGCTTCTAAGAAGCATTCTGGCTGTACTTCTTCCAAGACAGATTTGTTTGGTCTTCTGGCAGTCTGTAGTATATTCAGTATTCTTTGCTAACACCATAATTCAAAGGCATCAATTCTTCTTCAGTCTTCCTTTTTCATTGTCCACCATCCAACTGTCACTTTTTCTTACTGTGGTGGCTTGTGTGTTGCTGTAATGCTGGAAGTTCTTCACTGGTATCTCCAATACCAGTAGGGTCACCCATAGAGGACAGGTTTCAGCAGAGCTTCCAGACTAGGACAGACTAGGAAAAAGGTCTGACGATCTCCTTTCAAAAATTAGTGAATGAAATTAGTGAATGGATAACAGCAGAACATTGTCCCATGTGGTGCTGGAAGATGAGCCATTCAAATTGGAAGGCACTTAAAACTGGCGAGGAGCCGCTTCCTCAAGAGTAGAGACAACCTTAAGGACATGGATGGAGTAAAGCTTTCTGGACCTTCATTTGCTGATATGGTATGACTCAAAATGAGAAACAACAGTTGTAAATGTCTATTAATAATCAGAACTGTAAGGAGAGGGGGAAGAAGAGTACCTTTACAGTAGAGAAACCTGACGCATACTACCTCAGCCAAGCAATCAAAGTTAACATCAACAGTGATGGTAAGTCATGTTGATAGCATGTACCCTTGATATGATGTGATGCAAGTGACACTCAGTACCCATAACCCCAGCCTAATCCTGAGAAAAACATCAGACAAATTCCTATTAAGGAGCATTCTACACCAGGTAGTGTTTTGTTCTGTTATATGTAGGGTCACGATGAGTTGGAACCAATTCAATGGCACCTAACAACTCAAAACAGTCAAGGGAAGTCTGAGAAACTCACACAGTCTAGAGCTGCCTAAGGAGACATGACTGCTAAATGTAATGTGGTATTCTATATGGGATCCTGTAACAGAAAAGGGACATTAGGTAAAAATTAAGGAAATCGGAATAAAATAGTGGACTTTAGTTAATAATGTATCAGTATTGATTCATTAATTGTGACAGATGTTTCATACTAATGTAAGATGTTCTAATAGGGAAAACTGGATGTGGGCTACATGGGAGCTATCTGTAGTCCCTTTGCAATTTTTCTGTAAATCTAAAATTATTCTAAAATTGAAGGCTTATTTTTTTAAAAGACACGTAAAACACACACGCACACACACAAAACCAAACTGTCAGACATCTTCAACCTAACAAACTCTGCCACGGGGAGGGAAAGTGTAACTTAACAACTTGTAAGAAAACAGTGCACCTTAAAGAAGCTTAATGAACTTTACTGCTGATTCATTTACATTAAATGATATAATTTTCAACATTCATTTTCACACCAGTCATTGTTTTATGACCTACATAAGTATCTAAAACAACATTTTAGGTCTAAACCAATGTATAAAGTATGAAACTAACTCCAGCATGCGTAATCAGTCCTAATGAATGGTTCATGTTAGATGAAAGTGAGCATTAAGGTAAAGAAGATTTTTTCCCCAATCCCCAGGCTGAGTGAGGAAGTGTATCAAAGTAGAAATACAGTTGAATTTGGAATTAATTTTTCTTAGCTCAGTAACTCTAGATTACTACCAGTTTATTAAAAAACAACAACAAAAACCTCTAATATTCCTGATATCGTACTGTCATACAGTCAGTAAAGGATGGCTTTTAATTTTTTTCCCACACCCATAAGGAAGGTATTAAGATCTGTGGTGGTGCGATGCTTAAGTACTTGGCTGCTAACCAGAAGGTTGTTGGTTCAGATCCACCCAGTAGTTCCACGGGAGAAAGACCTGGCAGTCTACTTCCATAAAGATTACAGCCTAGAAAACCCAATGGGGGCAGTTCTGCTCTGTCACATGGAATCACTATGAGTTGGGATCAATTTGATGGCACCTAGCAACAACACAACAAGCAAGGTACTGTAGGTTTTTTGGGTGAATAAGACATAGTCCTCATTCTCAAAGAACCAGCCAGGGCTAGGTATTGTATTCAATGGAATGACATGTACGGCAGGTACCCAGATACTAATGTTATAATGTAGAGAGTGGAAATGTTGCTAGTGTAGTGGTTTAGAGCTATGGCTGATAACCAAAAAGGTCAACAGTTCGAATCTACCAGGTGCTTCTTGGAAACCCTGTGGGGCAGTTCTGCTCTGTCCTATAGGGCCACTATGAGTTGGAATTGACTCGATGGCAACGGTTTTTTTTTTTTAAATATAGAAGGCACGGGTAGACAACATGTTATGAGGACATCAGCAAAGAGGAAGTTTATTTAAGATCAGGGAGTTTTCATGAAACATTTGAATTTGCTTTTGCGAATGGGTAAGATGTTAACAGGTGTGTGAGGTAGAACATCTTGAGTGAAGGAAATAGTTTAACCAAAAAAAGATGCAACAGTGAGAAATCATAGGGGAGAAACTTGGACTTTCAAAGTAAAGACTGGTGATGAAATATGGGGAACCAGTATATTTGAACCTTCAAGTGTCTCAGCTAATCCTATAAGTAAAGAGATTGATGAAAGGGCAAAAGTGCCATTTCTGTGAGGAGGCTTAATATTTAACTGGAAGGCTCTTCTTGGGGTTATTAAGATAAACTCCGTTATCAGAAAATTTAAGGAAGACCTGGAGACTGTACTTGAAATTTATTTCTCTGAAAACGTAGCAAGACAATATAGGACACAAGTAAAGAAGGTCTGGTCGTCACTGTTGTTACTTGCTGTTGAGTTGGCTCCAACTCGTGGTTATCCCATGTATAACAGAATGGAAAAGCTGCCTGGTCCAGTGCCATCATTGGTATGTCTGAGTTCATCGTTGTTGCTGCTGTGTCAGTCTGTCTCATTGAGGATCTCCCTTGTTTTCACTGACACTCTAGTTTATCAACCGTGATGTCCTTCTCTAGCCATTTCCTGGTGACCTGCCCAAAGTAAGTGAGCCCAAGTCTTGCCATCCTTGTTTCTAAGGAGCATTCTGGTTGTCTTTCTTCTAAAACTGATTTGTTTGTTCTTGATGTCACAAAAACCCTCTAATTTCAAGGGATAACTCATGGGACAAACTGGAAGCACCTTTCTTGCAATCTTTTACCCTGCTGAAAGCAACATTAGAAAGCAATGATACCTAATCCCCATACTACATTAAAGCCTCTTGATATGTGTGTGTGTGTATATATATATATCCACGAGGCCAGAAATCATATCTGTTTTGTTCACCACTATATTCTTAGCACTTAACATGGTGACTGCAATGATTACATGTAGATAAGTGCTTATACCTGGCAAAAATCTGATTGATAGGTAGTGGTATGATTCTGACATGGTCGGCAAAAACACAAGGAATGAAGCTAAACTGAGTATCAGAATAGAAGCTGAGCCTAGCACAAAACTGTATGTGGAAAGCTTCATGAAAATCAGAAGAGGAATCACACGGAGATTAAATTCCCCACCTACACCTTCAGCCTCCTATACATCCCCCTCAAACTGCTATATCACTGAATTTTTTCAGGTTATGTATGACCACAGAAGGAATTCTGTTATCATCCAAGATTCACTGAGGGTTTAATTGTCTAAGAAGAAATCATCTACTGCGATTTTAGATAAATATCTATTTTGGATTGTTGTTGTTGTTACGTGTTGTTGAGTTGATCCGACTCATAATGACCCTATGTACAAGGGAACGAAACACTGCCCGGTCCTGTGCCATCCTCAAAATCATTGCTATGTTTCAGCCCATTGTTGCAGCCACTGTGTCAGTCCATCTTGTTGAGAGTCTTCCTCTTTTTTGCTGACTCTTTACCAGGCATGATACCTTCTCCAGGTACTGGTCCCTCCTCATAACATATTCAAAGTACATGAGATGAAGTCTCACCATCCTTGCATGTAAGGAGCATTCTGGCTGTACTTCTTCCAAGACAGATTTGTTTCTTCTTCCAGAAGTCCATGGTACATTTAATATTCTTTGCCAGCACTGTAATTCAAAGGCAACAATTCTCCTTCAGTCTTCTTTATTCCTTATCCAGTTTTGGCACACATATAAGGCTATTGAAAATACCATGGCTTGGATCAGGCACACGTTAGTCCTCAAAGTGACATCTTTGCTTTTTAACACTTCAAGAGGTCTTTTGCAGCAAATTTGCCAAATGTAACACATTGTTTGATTTCTTGACTGCTCCTTCCATGAGTGTTGATTGTGGATCCAAGTAAAATGAAATCCTTGACAACATCAGTATTTTCTCCATTTATCATAATATTGCTCACTGGTCCAGTTGTGAGGATTTTTGTTTTCTTTATGCTGAAGTGTAATCCATACTGAAGGCTGCAGTCTTCGATTTTCATCAGTAGGTACTTCAAGTCCCCTTTGCTTTCAGCAGGCAAGATTGTGTCATCTGCCTAACGCAGGTTGTTAATGAGTCTTCCTCCAATCATGATGCGCTGTTCTTCTTCATATAGTCCAGCTTCTCAGATTATATGCTCAGCATACAAATTGAATAAGTGTGGTGAAAGGATACAATCCTGACGCACACCTTTTTGATTTTAAACCACACGGTATCCCCTTGTTCTGTTTGACTGACTGCCTCTTGGTCTGTGTACAGGTACTGCATGAGCACAAGCAAGTATTCTGGAATTAACTTGGATTAATCTCTCATTATTCAAGGAGGATTAAGTAGGTAAAAATTAGGATCTCTAAGAATATTTTACAACTTAAAATTTGGAGAACCCAATCTAAGAGGCAGAGAAAGCATATTTTTGACAGAGTTTTACCAAAGTAAATATTTAAGTTTTAAACATATGCTCTGTTCCCTTGATGAATTTTGTAAGCATGTTGAACTTAACAATATTATGAAACATCATAAATAAAATTTTAAGTAAGTAACAAACTAGGAAGAAATTTTAGTAGCAGTAATGGTAGTAGAATAAGAGTATCATTCTTATAATTTGTGTAGGCTATTAATAAAAATGCTATTATTATTTAATTTAAAAAGCTGCAGAATAAATGAGTAGGTAATTCAAAAGAAAAGTATTTTTGAGAGATAAACATAAAAAATCTTAAGCCCCTTTAGTAATTAAAAAAATTTAGTTTTAAAATGTTACCATTTTCTTACCTTTCAAATTGATGAAAAGAGAATGATGTAGGACTGGCAAGAGTGAAGAAATGAAAACTCACACATAGGCTGTTGGAATTGGAAACTGGAATAACTCAGAGGGCAGATGGACAAGTAGGTTTCAGAACTTTGAAATATGCTTGCCCTTTGACCTTGTAATTTTACGTCTGGAAATTTATCTTAATGAAGTAAGAGTATGTACAAAAATTTAGTTGTGAGAATGTTCATGGCAGTGCTGTTTATACTAGTGAAAACAGAATGAAACACATTAAATACAAAGGATTGGCTCTTCCGTACAGTGAATACGATACAGCCATTGAAAATGGTGGTGTAAAAGTGAATTTCTGAAAAAGGAAAATGTGATATATTAAGTGAAAAAGCAACATGCACAAAAATGTGATCTTTTTTTTTTTTTTATTAAATAAGCATACTTTATCATGCTGGCTACCCACTTCTCAGTAGGAATCAGAATCCACTATTCTTACTGTTTCTTCTTCCTTCCCCTTAGACTACACAAGCAATCCTGAAATACCCTCTAAACCTCTTTCTTTGTCCTCTACACTCTCCTTCCTTTTCTTCTTCTCTTTTTATTTAGCTAGATTTTTAAACTGGAAAAAGTAATACTTGGTTAAAAATTCAAACCACACGTATTCATTACAAAGTAAACTTGGTATCTCAAATACCTAGTCCTTCACGGAAACTGCTATTAAGTTTCTAAGACAGAATCCGCTCCACAGCAACTAACAACAGGATGTCCTTGCAGACGTGTTATATAAGCATGTATGCCCTTATAAGTATTATTGTCTTTTTAATCTAACAATAGATCTTGAGGGTTGTTTCTTATCAACACTTCATGTATATTCACCTCATTCTTTTTAAGAGCTTCATAAATTATTATGAAAATATTGTAAGTTGTTTAAATGAATTTTAAGATTATTTCCAGTTTTGTTGTTAAAAAATGCTGGAAGGAATATCCTGCCTAAGTTGAGAATCATGTGTATATAGACGGCACTGGGTTATACATATACATACAGGTTTGAGTATACCTGTGGGGTACTCTAGTGATAGAAATACTAGATCAGAGTTTATGCATTTTTTTGTATTGATAGATACTGCCCTCCAACGGATATGCCAGTTGACATTTCCACAGAAAGTGTGTGAGAATGCCTCTTTTCTGACATTTTGCAACTACTGTTTATTTTTATTTATCAGGTAGAAAATGAAATCTTGCTTTAATTTTTGTATCATTGATTTTTGAGTGGTATTGAGTATATTTTATTCAGTGGACAGCCTTTTTATGTCCTTTGCCTGTTTTCTACTGGATCTTTTTTAGATCAGTTCTTAAGATCTTTTTGTATATTAGCTTAATTAATACTTTGTCATGTGTATTGCAACTTTTGTTGCTACTGTTTATAGGAATTGTTTCTTCAAAATTTCTTTTTTAGTACAAGTGTTTTTTTTTTATGTATATCCTTGATCCATCTGGATTTTATTGTATAAGAGGAAAGGTAGAAATTGAGCTTTTATTTTTTTGAGATGCTTAGATTATTGCTCTGACATTATTAATTGTAAAATCCCTCTTTTCCCACTGAAGTAGTAATTTTATGATGAAATATAATAAAGTATAAGAAGTATTTCTGTATTATATTAGTCTGTTTTCTGTTGTATTGATTAGTGTGTTTTAATTCTTATATATGTTGATTTAATTATCATAATGTGGTAATGTGCTTTACTGCCTGGTAGTACTGGTCCCTTCAGTATCCCACTTTTCAGAATTCTCTTAGCTATTCTCACATACTTATTTTTTCATATGAAATTTAGAATATTTTGCCTGTTTCTTTTTATCTTCTATATTTCAGTTGGGTTTGTATTAAATTTATAAATTAATTTAGGGAACATATTTCTAATAAATTTTCCTTCCTGACAATAAGTTATGTCTTTTCAAAAGTTGTATAGCCTTCATTAAAAAACAGACTTAATGAAACATTAGCGATGTCCCATTAAAATCAAGAACAAAGCACTGTTTAAGATTAACTGGAAGGTTGAGCAAATGTAACCAGATAGGAAAAGGAAATAAAGATACTGGGATGGAAACAAAATTAATTATAGATTGTATGATTGCCTGGACAAAAGATCAATTAAAAACCATAAGAACTGATAAAAGAATTTAATTAGATGAGCAGTTAAAGAATAAATCTTTTTGAATACTCAGGACATTGAATTGGAACTCTAGAAGGTCATGCTTTAGTAAAGAGCTAAATTAGCCATAGAATAAAGGCAACTGTAGAATTGCCCTGGCAAAGCCTAAAACGCATCTTGAAAGAACTGAGCTATCCCCAAATTATTTAACTGCCTGTCAAAAGAAAATTGAACATACTTTAAAGGAAGAAAACAAAATACAGACTTTAAAGAAGCAGGAAGTTTAACCCATATTCAGGAGAAAAATCTGGCAATAGAAATAGACACAGAAGTAACAGATAATGGAAATAGCAGTAAAGGACTTTAAAATAGATATTGTAAATTTTGCTGAAGGATTTAAAGGGAAATGTGGATATAAGAAGGAGGGAAATTTTTAAATGAACCAAATGGAACTTCTAGAGCTGAAAAGAATAATATATGAAATAAAAAATTCACTTGACAACCTTAAGCTTAACAGGAGATTTGACACTACCTCAAAAAAGATCAGTGAGCTTGAAGACATAGCAATAGAAACCACTCGAACTGAAGCACAGAATGAAAAATGAAAAGCTGGATGAGGGAAAGAGCAGAGCCAATGACCTGTGGGACAATATCAAATGGTTTAAAATACATGTAAGGAAATTGGGGGGTGATGCATGGTCTTATTTATCATAACACCAGGCAAGTTTTCTGTGAAGTTCACCACTGTATCTCCCAGTGCATAGTGTCTAACATATGTTGTTGTTAGCTGTGTGGAGTCAGCCTCCGACTCATGGCATCCCCATGCACAACGAAATGGAACACTGCCCAGCTGGCACCATTCCCCGATCAGTTTTAGATTATTGTGATCCATAGAGATTTCATTGGCTGATTTTCAGAAGTAGATTGCCAGGCCTTTCTTCTTAGTCCATGTTAGCCTGGAAGCTCTGCTGAAACCTGTTCAGCGTCTTAGCAGCATACAAGCCTCCACTGACAAGTGCTGGTGGCTGCATATGAGGTACATTGGCTGGAATCGAATCTGGGTCTCTTGCATGGAAGGTGAGAATTCTTTCACTGAACCACCAATGCCTCATCTAACATATACCAGTTAGTTGTTGTCAGTTGCTGTCGAGTCAGTTGCAACTCATGGTGACCCCATGTATGTCAGAGTAGAGCTGTTCTTCGTAGCGTTTTCAATGGCTGATTTTTTGAAAGTAGATCACCAGGCCTTTTTTCGGAGGTGTCTGTAAGTGGATTCACACCTTCAACCTTTTTGGTTAGCAGCCAAGAGCTTAACCGTTGATGCCATCTAGGAACTCTAACATACACTCCACTGTCGAGTCGATTCTGGCTCATAGCAGCCCCATACGATTTCCTAGGCTGTCAGTCTCTACAGAAGCAGACTGCCACATCTTTCTCTCATGGAGCCGCTGGTGGTTTTGAACCACCAGCCTTTCAGTTAGCAGTCAGTTGCTTTAACCACTGTGCGAACATGTAGTAAGTACTTAATATTTGTTAAATTAATGTCTTTCTACATAGTTACTATACCTATATTTCTTTCTTGATTCTCACAGCTATGAAAATCTGTTAGTAGTATTTGCCTACCATATTTTTTGAGGACAATGTAAAAATAGCACTTAATAAAGAAGGAATGGTTGCAAAGTAGTGATGTGTCCTCATATCTATTTTAATGTTTTCTTAGCACAGCTAAGTAAAATATAGCATATTGAATTGGCAGTATAAAAGTTGATATAAAATAAGAAAAACACTTATATTTTTGCTTCTTCCTTAGGGTTAGAATATACGCTAGAATATGGTTTAGAGTTTTAGTAGGAATAATTTAACCTGTGAGTTTTACTGTTTGAATAATTAATCTAGATTTCCAGTTTCAACCAATCATTAATGCTACACAAAATATATAACAACAAGTGATTTGAAGGCATTGGAAACAATACAGGCAAGACTCAAGGGGCTACGATCCTAACAGAAGGGCAGCTCCGTAGGAATGTTGGCTTTTTCCCGGAGGGCATGCTCCAAGTCATAGTGCAGGGCAACAGAGACCAAACCTAAAGTGAGCTGAGAAGATAGTGATCAGAGCTTGGCGCTGCCAAAATGACTGAGACATCAGGAACAAGATCTCAGAAAGGAGAAAACAGCAGAGGATGAGCCCCGAAATTTTTGTACAAATTCCTTTCAACTCGCTGGCTGATTCCTTATCTGAGGAGGGCAAGACTCAAACCCAGCAGAAACAGTAGCTGAAGGCAAAAGGGCTAAGGGGAGATTTTAGCAGCCACATGGTACTGGAGAGACAGACGTTAAATAAGAGTTTCAGGGTGCCTTAAAGGTAAAACCCCAGGCTTTCAAGTGAGACCTAAGGGGCTGTTCCCTAGGAGTAAGGGTAAAATTGAAATAGGTCATCCCCAAGAAAGCCTAAAACCAAGGCAATCTGCCTGTACTCTTCCTGCTTCCAGAAGAAACCTAATATTCTTAGAAGATAACATCTAAAGCTTCAAATTTTCATAGTTCGGCTTCCAATAAAAAATTACAAGGCATGCTAATATAAAAACAAACAGCAACAACAGAAACAAAACAGGAGTGTGTCCTAGATATGCATCTGTACAAATGGGAGATGTGCGCAGAATTCTTCACTGCAGAGTTTTCATACTAGCAGAATATTGGAAGTATCTCAAGGACTGATCAGTGGGCGATTGAATGTCTGTGTAGTGTAGCGGTTCTCACGCAGACAGTACTGGCGTTTGGGGCTGGGCGGTTATTGTATGGTGCTGTCCTGACCATACAGGCATTTTATATCTTTGACCTCAGCCTGATAAGTACACGTTATACCGCCAAGGTTTGAAGTACCCCAGAATGCTCCCACACATTTTCATATACCTCTGTGATGAAGCGTTCAAGTTGGGAATTATTGATGTTGTGGAATATTGTTTAAAAAAAAAGAAAGAAAGCCATTCGTAAACTGTTAGGAAGACACCTGAGATCACTGGATGTCTTTAAGAGTAAAATGCAAGATACAGAGCAGTAAGTATAGTTTGCTATGTTTTGTGTGAAAAAGGTGGAAAGTAGAAATATGTATTAGGATTGTTTACATATATATAAAAACTACGTATTATTGTATAAGAAACTAATGAAAGTCATTATCTGTGGGGCCTGGTGGGGTGAAGGGGGATGATACCGGGGTGCAGGAAGTACTTTTACAGTATACTTTTTTACATTTTCATTTTTTTTTCTTTCCCAACACTTTTTTTTTTATTAACTTTTATTGAGCTTCAAGTGAACGTTTACAAATCAAGTCAGTCTGTCACATATAAGTTAATATACATCTTACTCCTTACTCCCACTTGCTCTCCCCCTAATGAGTCAGCCCTTCCAGTCTCTCCTTTCGTGAAAACTTTGCCAGCCTCCAACTCTCTCTATCCTCCCATGCCCCCTCCAGACAGGAGATGCCAACACAGTCTCAAGTGTCCACCTGATATAATTAGCTCACTCTTCATCAGCATCTCTCTCCCACCCACTGTCCAGTCCCTTTCATGTCTGATGAATTGTCTTCGGGGATGGTTCCTGTCCTGTGCCAACAAAAGGTTTGGGGACCATGACCACCGGGTCATGGTCTTTTTATGAGAATTTGGGGTCTGCATCCCACTGATCTCCTGCTCCCTCAGGGGTTCTCTATTGTGCCCCCTGTGAGGGCAGTCATCGATTGTGGCCGGGCACCAACTAGTTCTTCTGGTCTCAGGATAATGTAGGTCTCTGGTTCATGTGGCCCTTTCTGTCTCTTGGGCTCTTAGTTGTCGTGTGACCTTGGTGTTCTTCATTCTCCTTTGATCCAGGTGGGTTGAGACCAGTTGATGCATCTTAGATGGCCGCTTGTTAGCATTTAAGACTCCAGGCGCCACCTTTCAAAGTGGGATGCAGAATGTTTTCATAATAGAATTATTTTGCCAATTGACTTAGAAGTCCCCTTAAACCATGGTTCCCAAACCCCCGCCCTTGCTCCGCTGACCTTTGAATTATTCAGTTTATCCCAGAAAATTCTTTGCTTTTGGTCCAGTCCAGTCCAGTTGAGCTGACCTTCCATGTATTGAGTGTTCACCTTCCCTTCACCTAAAGCAGTTCTTATCTGCTTATTAATCAGTAAAAAAACCCTCTCCCTCCCTCCCTCCGTCCCCCCCTCGTAACCACAAAAGTATGCGTTCTTCTCAGTTTATACTATTTCTCAAGATCTTATAATAGTGGTCTTATACAACATTTGTCCTTTTGCCTCTGACTGATTTCGCTCAGCATAATGCCTTCCAGGTTCCTCCATGTTATGAAATGTTTCACAGATTCGTCACTGTTCTTTATCGATGCGTAGTATTCCATTGTGTGAATATACCACAATTTATTTACCCATTCATCCGTTGATGGACACCTTGGTTGCTTCCAGCTTTTTGCTACTGTAAACAGAGCTGCAGTAAACATGGGTGTGCATATATCTGTTTGTGTGAAGGCTCTTGTTTCTCTAGGGTGTATTCCGAGGAGTGGGATTTCTGGGTTGTATGGTAGTTCTATTTCTAACTGTTTAAGATAACGCCAGATGGATTTCCAAAGTGGTTGTACCATTTGACATTCCCACCAGCAGTGTATAAGAGTTCCAATCTCTCCGCAGCCTCTCCAACATTTATTATTTTGTGTTTTTTGGATTAATGCCAGCCTTGTTGGAGTGAGATGGAATCTCATCGTAGTTTTAATCTGCATTTCTCTAATGGCTAATGATCGAGACCATTTTCTCATGTATCTGTTAGCTGCCTGAATATCTTCTTTAGTGAAGTGTGTGTTCATATCCTTTGCCCACTTCTTGATTGGGTTGTTTGTCTTTTTGTGGCTGAGTTTTGACAGAATCATATAGATTTTAGAGATCAGGCGCTGGTCGGAGATGTCATACCTGAAAATTCTTTCCTAGTCTGTAGGTGGTCTTTTTACCCTTTTGGTGAAGTCTTTAGATGAGCATAGGTGTTTGATTTTTAGGAGCTCCCAGTTATCGGGTTTCTCTTCATCATTTTTAGTAATGTTTTGTATTCTGTTTATGCCTTGTATTAGGGCTCCTAACGTTGTCCCTATTTTTTCTTCCATGATCTTTATCGTTTTAGTCTTTATGTTTAGGTCTTTGATCCACTTGGAGTTAGTTTTTGTGCATGGTGTAAGGTATGGGTCCTGTTTCATTTTTTTGCAAATGGATATCCAGTTATGCCAGCACCATTTGTTAAAAAGACTATCTTTTCCCCAATTAACTGACACTGGGCCTTTGTCAAATATCAGCTGCTCATATGTGGATGGTTTTATATCTGGGTTCTCAATTCTGTTCATTGGTCTATGTGCCTGTTGTACCAGTACCAGGCTGTTTTGACTACTGTGGCTGTATAATAGGTTCTGAGATCAGGTAGAGTGAGGCCTCCCAGTTTCTTCTTCTTTTGCAGTAATGCTTTGCTTATCCGAGGCTTCATTCCCTTCCATATGAAATTGGTGATTTGTTTCTCTATCCCCTTAAAAAATGACATTGGAATTTGGATCGGAAGTGCATTGTATGTATAGATGGCTTTGGGTAGAATAGACATTTTTACTATGCTAAGTCTTCCTATCCATGAGCAAGGTATGCTTTTCCACTTAGTATGTCCTTTTTAATTTCTTGTAGTAGAGCTTTGTAGTTTTCTTTGTATAGGTCTTTTACATCCTTGGTAAGATTTATTCCTAAGTATTTTATCTTCTTGGTGGCTACTGTGAATGGTATTGATTTGGTGTTTTCCTCTTCGATGTTCTTTTTGTTGATGTAGAGGAATCCAAGTGATTTTTGTATGTTTATCTTATAACCTGAGACTCTGCCAAACTCTTCTATTAGTTTCAGTAGTTTTCTGGAGGATTCCTTAGGGTTTTCTGTGTATAAGATCATGTCATCTGCAAATAGAGATAATTTTACTTCCTCCTTGCCAATCCGGATGCCCTTTATTTCTTTGTCTAGCCTAATTGCCCTGGCTAGGACTTCTAGCATGATGTTGAATAAGAGCGGTGATAAAGGGCATCCTTGTCTGATTCCCGTTCTCAAGGGAAATGCTTTCAAGCTCTCTCCATTTAGAGTGATGTTGGCTGTTGGCTTTGCGTAGATGCCTTTTATTATGTTGAGGAATTTTCCTTCAATTCCTATTTTGCTGAGAGTTTTTATCATAAATGGGTGTTGGACTTTGTCAAATGCCTTTTCTGCATCAATTGATAAGATCATGTGGTTTTTGTCTTTTGTTTTATTTATGTGGTGGATTACATTAATGGTTTTTCTGATATTAAACCAGCCTTGCATACCTGGTATAAATCCCACTTGATTGTGGTGAATTATTTTTTTGATATGTTGTTGAATTCTATTGGCTAGAATTTTGTTGAGGATTTTTGCATCTATGTTCATGAGGGATATAGGTCTGTAATTTTCTTTTTTTGTAATGTCTTTACCTAGTTTTGGTATCAGGGAGATGGCGGCTTCATACCTAGTTTTGGTATCAGGGAAATGGTGGCTTCATAGAATGAGTTGGGTAGTATTCTGTCATTTTCTATGCTTTGAAATACCTTTAGTAGTAGTGGTGTTAACTCTTCTCTGAAAGTTTGGTAGAACTCTGGAGTGAAGCCGTCCAGACCAGGGCTTTTTTTTTTTTGTTGGGAGTTTTTTGATTACTGTTTCAATCTCTTTTTTTGTTATGGGTCTATTTAGTTGTTCTACTTCTGAGTGTGTTAGTTTAGGTAGGTAGTGTTTTTCCAGGAATTCATCCATTTCTTCTAGGTTTGCAAACTTGTGAGAGTACAATTTTTCATAATAATCTGATATGATTCTTTTAATTTCAGTTGGGTCTGTTGTGATGTGGCTCATCTCGTTTCTTCTTCGGGTTATTTGTTTCCTTTCCTATATTTCTTTAGTCAGTCTAGCCAATGGTTTATCAATTTTGTTAATTTTTTCAAAGAACCAGCTTTTGGCTTTGTTAATTCTTTCAATTGTTTTTCTGTTCTCTAATTCATTTAGTTCAGCTCTAATTTTTATTATTTGTTTTCTTCTGGTGCCTGATGGATTCTTTTGTTGCTCACTTTCTATTTGTTCAAATTATAGGGACAGTTCTCTGATTTTGGCTCTTTCTTCTTTTTGTATGTGTGCATCTATCGGTATAAATTGGCCTCTGAGCACTGCTTTTGCTGTGTCTTAGAGGTTTTGATAGGAAGTATTTTCATTCTCGTTGCATTCTATGAATTTCCTTATTCCCTCCTTAATGTCTTCTATAACCCAGTCTTTTTTCAGGAGGGTATTGTTCAATTTCCAAGTATTTGATTTCTTTTCCCTAGTTTTTCTGTTATTGATTTCTAGTTTTATTGACTTGTGGTCTGAGAAGATGCTTTGTAATATTTCGATGTTTTGGATTCTGCAAAGGTTTGTTTTATGACCTAGTATGTGGTCTATTCTAGAGAATGTTCCATGTGCGCTAGAAAAAAAAGTATACTTTGCAGCAGTTGGGTGGAGAGTTCTGTATAACTCAATGAGGTCAAGTTGGTTGATTGTTGTAATTAGGTCTTCTGTGTCTCTACTGAGCCTCTTACTGGATGTCCTGTCCTTCTCCGAAAGTGGTGTGTTGAAGTCTCCTACTATAATTGTGGAGGTGTCTATCTCACTTTTCAGTTCTGTTACAATTTGATTTATGTATCTTGCAGCCCTGTCATTGGGTGCATAAATATTTAATATGGTTATGTCTTCCTGATCAGTTGTCCCTTTTATCATTATGTAGTGTCCTTCTTTATCCTTTGTGGTGGATTTAAGTCTAAAGTCTATTTTGTCAGAAATTAATATTGCTACTCCTGCTCTTTTTTGCTTATTGTTTGCTTGATATATTTTTTTCCATCCTTCGAGTTTTAGTTTGTGTCTCTAAGTCTAAGGTGTGTCTCTTGTAGGCAGCATATAGACGGATCGTGTTTCTTTATCCAGTCCGAGACTCTCTGTCTCTTTATTGGTACATTTAGTCCATTTACATTCAGCGTAATTATAGATAAATAAGTGTTTTGTGTTGTCATTTTGATGCCTTTTTATGTGTGTTGTTGACAATTTCATTTTTCTACATACTTTTTTGTGCTGAGACGTTTTTAGTAAATTGTGAGATCCTCATTTTCGTAGTGTTTGACTTTATGTTTGTTGAGTCGTTACGTTTTTCTTGGCTTTTGTCTTGAGTTATGGAGTTGTTATACCTGTTTGTGGTTACCTTAATATTCACCCCTATTTTTCTAAGTAAAAACCTAACTTGTATTGTCGTATATCGCCTTGTATCCCTCTCCATATGGCAGTTCTATGCCACCTGTATTTAGTCCCTCTTTTTGATTATTGTGATCTTTTACATATTGACTTCAGTGATTCCCTGTTTTGAACATTTTTTTTTTTTTGAATTAATCTTAATTTGTTTTTGTGATTTCCCTATTTGAGTTGATATCAGGATGTTCTGTTCTGTGACTTTGTGTTGTGCTGGTATCTGATATTATTGGTTTTCTGACCAAACAATTTCCTTCAGTATTTCTTGTAGCTTTGGTTTGGTTTTTGCAAATTCTCTAAGCTTGTGTTTATCTGTAAATATCTTAATTTCGCCTTCATATTTCAGAGAGAGTTTTGCTGGATATATGATCCTTGGCTGGCAGTTTTTCTGCTTCAGCGCTCTGTATATGTCGTCCCATTGCCTTCTTGCCTGCATGGTTTCTGCTGAGTAGTCTGAACTTATTCTTATTGATTCTCCCTTGAAGGAGACCTTTCTTTTCTCCCTGGCTGCTTTTAAAATTTTCTCTTTATCTTTTTTTTGGCAAGTTTGATGATAATATGTCTTGGTGTTTTTCTTTTTGGATCAATCTTAAATGGGGTTCGATGAGCATCTTGGATAGATATCCTTTCGTCTTTCATGATGTCATGGAAGTTTCCTGTCAGGAGATCTTCAGCTATTTTCTCTGTGTTTTCTGTCCTCCCTCCCTGTTCTGGGACTCCAGTCACACGCAAGTTATCCTTCTTGATAGAGTCCCACATGATTCTTAGGGTTACTTCATTTTTTTAAATTCTTTTATCTGATTTTTTTTCAGCTGTGTTGGTGTTAATTCCCTGGTCCTCCAGATGTCCCAGTCTGCATTCTAATTGCTCAAGTCTGCTCCTCTGACTTCCTATTGCATTGTCTAAATCTGTAATTTTATTGTTAATCTTTTGGATTTCTACATTCTGTCTCTCTATGGATTCTTGCAACTTATTAATTTTTCCACTATGTTCTTGAATAATCTTTTTGAGTTCTTCAACTGTTTTATCAGTGTGTTCCTTGGCTTTTTCTACAGTTTGCCTTATTTCGTTTCTGATGTCTTGAAGCATTCTGTAAATTAGTTTTTTATATTCTGTATCTGATAATTCCAGGATTGTATCTTCATTTGGGAAAGATTTTGATTCTTTTGTTTGGGGGGTTGTAGAAGCTGTCATGGTCTGCTTCTTTATGTGGTTTGATTTGGACTGCTGTCTCCGAGCCATCACTGGGAAACTAGCTTTTCCAGAAAATCCACTGACTGGGATGCTGGCTCCAGGCTCCAAAAACAGTTGCTGCTTCCCCGTATTTGTTCGTTTTCCATCTCTAAATCTGTGTTTGTTGTTCAGGGTTCGTAGATTGTTATGTATGTTATCGATTCACTTGTTTTTCCGAGTCTTTGTTGCAAGAGGGATCCGAGGTAGTGTCTACCTAGTCCGCCATCTTGGCCCCGCCTCCTCCATTTTCATTTTTTAAAATTTTATTGCTGTTGAAAATATATACTGCAAAACATACACCAATTCATCAGAGTCTACATATACCATTTAGTGACACTGATTGCATTCTTTGAGTTGTGCAACCTTTCTCACCCTTCTTTTCTGAATTATTCCTCCTGCATTAACATAAATTCACTGCCCCCTAAGGTTCCTGTCTAATCTTTCAAGTTGCTGTAGTCAATTTAATCTCATACAGATAGTTCTTAGAAGAGCCCAGTGCTCAAGGCAGACCTTTTTTTACTAGTTAAGCTAAACTATTGTTTGGTCTTAAGGAGACTTCAGGGAATATTTTTGGTTTAAGTTTTACCTCTAGGCAGTAGTTTCAGGGATTCCTCCAGCCTTCAGGGCTTCAGGACATCTGTAGTTCATGAGAATTTTAAATTCTGGTCTGCATTTTACCCCTTTTTATCAGGATTCTCCTCTAGAATCTTGGATGAAAGTGTTTAATAATAATAGCCAGGCAACATCTAGTTCTTCTGGTCACATGGCAAAGGAGCCATTTGTTCATGGGGCCAATTAGGCACACATTCCATATCCTCCTTCTATTCCTGACTCTCCTCCTTCCTCTGTTGCTCTAGGTGAATACAGACCAATTGTTGTGCCGTGAATGGACACTTGCTATCTTTTTTTTTTTTTTTTAATTAATTTTTATTGTGCTGTAAGTGAAAGTTTACAAATCAGGTCAGCCTCTCATACAAAAATTTACATACACCTTGCCATACACACCTAATTGCTCTCCCTCTGATGAGATAGCACAGTACTTCCCTTCACTCTCTTTCCTCACGTCAATTTGGGTAGCTTTTGGCCCCTTATGCCCTCTCATCTCCCCCTCCAGACAGGAAATGCCAACATAGTCTCATGTGACCACTTGATCCAAGAAGCTTGTTCTTCACCAGTCTCTTTCCATCCCCTATTCCAGTCTAATCCCTGTCTGAAGAGTTGGCTTTGGGAATGGTTCCTGCCCTGGGGTAACACAAGGTCTGGGGTCCATGGCCTCCGGGGTCCCTCTAGTCCCAGCCTGACCATTAAGTCTGGTCTTTTTATGAGAATTTGGGGCCTGTGTCCCACTGCTCTCCTGCTCCCTTGGGGTTTCTCTGTTGAGTTCCCTGTCAGGGCAGTCATCGCTTGTGGCCAGGTACCATCTAGCTCTTCTGGTCTCAGACTGATGTAGTCTCTGGTTTATGGGGACCTTTTTGTCTCTTAGGCTCGTAATTATTTTGTGTCTTTGGTGTTCTTCATTCTTCCTTGTTCCAGGTGGGTTGAGACCAATTGATGCATCTTAGATGGCCACTTGCAAGCGTTTAAGACCCCAGACGCCACTCTCCAAAGTGGATGCAGAATGTTTTCTTGATAGATTTTATTCTGCCAATTGACTTAGATGTTCCCTGAAACCATGGTCCTCAAACCCCTGCTCCTGCTACGCTGGCCTTTGAAGTGTTTATTGAGGAAACTTCTTTGTTTTTGGTTTAGTCCATTTGTGTTGACCTCTTCTGTATTGTGTATTGTCTTTCCCTTCACCGAAAATGAAACTATCTACTATCTAATTAGTGAATACCCCTCTCCCTCCCTCCTGCCCCCCCCCCCATAACCATCAGAGAGTATTTTCTTCTCTGGTTAAACTGTTTCTCCAGTTCTTATAACAGTTGTCTTACACAATATTTGTCCTTTTGCAATTGACTGATTTCACTCAGCATAATGTCTTCCAGTTTTCTCCATGTTATGAAATGTTTCAGGGATTCAACATGGTTCTTCATTGGTGCATAGTATTCCATTGTGTGAATATACCATAGTTTATCCATTCATCCGTTCATGGGCACCTTGGTTGCTTCCAACTTTTTGCTATTGTGAAGTCTGCAGCAGTGAACATGGGTGTGCGTGTATCTGTTCATATAAAGGCCCTTATTTCTCTAGGATATATTCCAGGGAGTGGAATTACTGGATCATATGGTAGTTCAATTTCTAGCTTTTTAAGGAAGCGCCAAATCGATTTCCAAAGTGGTTGTACCATTTGACATTCCCAACAGCACTGTATAAGTGTTCCAGTCTCTCTACAACCTCTCCAACATTTATTATTTTGTGCTTTTTGGATTAATGCCAGCCTTGCTGGAGTGAAATGGAATCTCGTTGTAGTTTTGATTTGTATTTCTCTAATGGTTAATGATGGAGAGTGTTTCCTCACGTATCTGTTAGCTTCCTGAATGTCTTCTTTAGTGAAGTACCTGTTCATATCCTTTGCCCATTTTTTAATTGGGCTATTTGTCTTCTTGTGGTTGAATTTTAGCAGAATTATGTAGATGTTAGAGATCAGGTGCTGGTTGGAAACGTCATAGCTGAAAACTTTTTGCCGGTCTGTAGGTAGTCTTTTTATTCCTTTGGTGAAGTCTTTGGGTGAGCATAGGTGTTTGATTTTTAGGAGCTACCAGTTATTTACTTTCTCTTTGGCATTTTTAGTAATGTTTTGTAATCTATTTATGCCATGTATTAGGGCTCCTAATGTTGTCCCTATTTTTTCTTCCATGATCTTTATCGTTTTAGACTTTATGCTTAGGCCGTTGATCCATTTGGAGTTAGTTTTTGTGCATGGAGTGAGGTATGGATCTTGTTACATTTTTTTGCAGATGGATATCCAGTTATGCCAGCACCATTTGTTAAAAAGGCAATCTTTCCCCCAGTTAGCTGACATTGGGACTTTGTCAAATATCAGCTGCTCATACGTGGATGGATTTATATCTGGATTCTCAATTCTGTTCCATTGGTCTATGTGTCTGTTATTGTACCAGTACCAGGCTGTTTTGACTACTGTGGCGGTATAATAGGTTCTAAAATCAGGTAGAGTGAGGCCTCCCACCTTGTTGTTCTTTCTCGGTAATGCCTTACTTATCCGGGGCGTCTTCCCTTTCCGTATGAAGTTGATGATTTGTTTCTCCATCTCGTTAAAAAATGGAATTTGGATTGGAATTGCATTGTGTATACAGATGGCTTTTGGTAGAATAGGCATTTTTTACAATGTTAAGTCTTCCTATGCATGAGCAAGGTATGTTTTTCCACTTATGTAGGTCTCTTGGTTTCTTGCAGTAGTGTCTTGTAGTTTTCTTTGTATAGATCTTTTACGTCCCTGGTTAGATTTATTCCTAAGTGTCTTATCTTCTTGGGGCTACTGTGAATGGTATTGATTTGGTGATTTCCTCTTCGATGTTCTTTTTGTTGGTGTAGAGGAATCCAACTGATTTTTGTATGTTTATCTTGTAACCTGATATTCTGGTGAACTCTTCTATTAGTTTCAGTAGTTTTTTTTAGGATTCCTTAGGGTTTTCTGTGTATAAGATCATGTCATCTGCAAATAGAGATACTTTTACTTCTTCATTACCCATCTGGATGCCCTTTATTTCTTTATCTAGCCTAATTGCTCTGGCTAGGACCTCCAGCACAATGTTGAATAAGAGTGGTGATAAGGGGCATTCTTGTCTGATTCCCATTCTCAAGAGGAATGCTTTCAGAATCTCTCCGTTAAGGATGATGTTGGCTGTTGGCTTTGCATAAGTGCCCTTTATTATGTTGAGGAATTTTCCTTCTATTCCTATCTTGCTGAGAGTTTTTATCATGAATGGGTATTGGACTTTGTCGAATGCCTTTTTCGCATCAGTTGATAAAATCATGTGATTCTTGTCTTTTGTTTTATTTACATGGTGGATTATGTTAATTATTTTCCTAATGTTGAACCAATCCCTGCGTACCTGGTATAAGTCCCACTTGGTCATGGTGAATTTTTTTTTTTGATACGTTGTTGGATTGTGTTGGCCAGAATTTTGTTGAGGATTTTTGCGTCTATGTTCATGAGGAATATAGGTCTGTAATTTTCCTTTTTTGTGCTGTCTGTCACTGGTTTTGGTATCAGGGATATGCTGGCTTCATAGAATGAGTTAGGGTATTTCATCGTTTTCTGTGCTTTGAAATACCTTTAGTAGTAATGGTGTTACATCTTCTATGAAAGTTCACTTGCTATCTTTTAAGACCCAGGCACTATGCATCAAACTAGGAGGTAGAACACGTTATTAGGCCAGTTAACTGGTTCCATGAAACTATGACCCTAAACCTCAAGCCAGGAAACCACATCCCATGAGGTTATTGGTTGTACATAAGCAACCTCAGCAGCTACTCTTTTTTTTTTTTTGAAACGTGTACGTATATTATCTATTCAAAAATTTTAAGAATAGAATTTTAGAAGTGAGTAAACTATTGTTAGACATAATTATTTCTAAGATTCATATAATATTTATGTACTGATTTTAAAAAAAGTATTCTGGTATTTTTCAAATCCTGTCTCTTTTTTTTTTATCTTTACTTTTATTCAGTGGAGTAGGGCGAAACTGGGGCTGGGCATCTGCAGGCAGCAGCATTCTGGCTGAATTTGGTACCCTACATATGGAGTTTGTCCACCTCAGCTACTTGACAGGGGACCCGGTTTACTTCAAAAAGGTTAGTTTTCTTGTCTTTTCTTTGTTTACTATTATAGGGTCCTTTAAGATCTACCAAAATCTTAATTTCTAAGGATTGATTAACACTTAAAAATTATGTACCTTTTTGGATATATGTTTATCAAGACTTTTTTTTTTTAATCTGAAAATAAGTCCTTTCTATTTAGAATGTATTTAAGATATTTACTGTTATTTGAGAAATTTAAACCACTATTAAGTTTTTAAAAAATTTCATTGTCATTTCCACGAGCATTGTACTGAAGTTCCTTACCAGCGTGGTAAAAAAAAAAAAAAAATGAATGAAAGGTTTAAGAATTGGAAAGGGGGCAAGAACGCAGTAGGTATTCACCAATTTTATGATTACCTGAAATAAATCTATATTTAAGTAATTAGAAATAATAAGAGTCTAATATGATTTTTGAATAAAAGGTCAATATAAATATTAAAAATTGCAGCATTTTTCTGTGCCAGATACAAAAGACAAACAAGTATAATTTTGTAAAAAGTTACCTTATGTAGTAGTAACAGATGTGTATGGTTTCTAGAAATGAATCTAACAAAAGATGAACCAAAGTGAAAACTTTACTAAATTAAAGAGAATCAAAATAAAAGACAAGGAAGGACATTATATAATGATTAAAAGGGACAACCCACGTTGAGGACATAACCATAATAAGTATCTGCACACTCAGTGATAGGGCTCCAAAATACATAAAACAAACTCTAACAGCACTGAAAAGAGAAATTGACAGTTCCACAGTAATAGTAGGAGACTTCAACACGCCGCTCTTGGTAAAGGACAGAACATCTAGAAAGAAACTCAACGAAGATACAGACGATCTAAAGGCCACAGTCAACCAACTTGACCCCATAGACATATGTAGAACACTCCACACTGCAGCAGCAAAGTATACATTCTCTTTCAACATACATGGAATGTTCTCCACGTCTTAGGCCACGAAGCAACCCTCAACAAAATGAGATAATTTAAAACATCTTTTCTGATCACAACACTATAAAAATAGAAATTAATAACAGGAAGAGCAAGGAAAAAAAAAGCTGAAATACATGGAAAAAGAATAACACCTTGCTTAAAAACCACTGGGTAATAGACGAAATCAAAGATGGGATCAAAAAATTCCTAGACTCAAACGAGAATGGAAACACATCATACCAAAACCTTTGGGACACAGGAAAGGCAGTGCTCAGAGGTCAATTTATAGCAATAGATGCACACATCAAAAAAGAAAGGGATAAAATCAAAACATTAGCTATACAACTCGAATAAGTAGAAAGAAAACAGCAAAAGAAGCCCACAGCCACCAGAAGAAAGGAAATAATAAAGATCAGAGTAGAAATAAATGAAATGAAAAGCAATGTAAAGAATCAACGAAACCAAAAATTGGTTCTTCGAAAGAACCAACAAAATCAACAAACTGTTGGCCAAACTGATAAAAGAATAAAAGGAGAGGATCCAAATAACCCAAATAAGAAATGAAATTGGGGACATTACAACAGACCCAATGGATCATAACAGAGTACTATGAAAAAACTACATACCACACACTACCTGATTTTAGAACCTATTATATTGCCACGGTAGTCAAAACATACTGATACTGGTAAAACACATACATAGACCAGTGGAACAGAATTGAGAACCAGACATAAATCCATCCACCTATGAGCAGCTGTTATTTGACAAAGACCCAGGGTCCATTTAATCAGACAAGACAGTCCCTTTAACAAATGGCTAGCATAACTGAATTTCCATCTGCAAAAAAAATGAAACAGAATCCATACCTCACACCATGTAAAAAAACTAACTCAGAATGTATCAAAGACTTAAATATAAAATCTAAAAGAACACAGATCATGGAAGAAAAAATAGAGACAACACTGGGATCCCTAATACATGCCATAAACAGAATACAAACCATAACAATGTACAAACACCAGAAGAGAAACTAGATAACTGGGAGCTGCTAAAAATCAAACACTTAGGCTCATCCAAAGACTTCACCAAAAGAGTAAAAAGACAACCTACAGACTGGGAAAAATTTTTGGCTACAGCATATCCAGTAAGGGTCTATTCCCTAACATCTACAAGATACTGCAAAACCTCAACAACAAAAAGACAAATAACTAAAAAATGGGCAAATGATGTGAACAGATGCTTCACCAAAGGAGACATTCAGACAGCTAACAGATACATGAGGAAATGCTCTCGATAATTAGCCATTAAAGAAATGCCAGTCAAAACTACAGTGAGATATTATCTCACCCCAACAAGGCCGGCACTAATAAAACAACACAGCGTAACAAATGTTGGAGAGGTTGGAAATCTTATTCACTGTTGGTGGGAATGTAAAATGGTACAACTACTTTGGCAATTGATTTGGCATTTCCTTAAAAAGCTAGAAATAGAAATTCCATACAATCTGACAATCCTACTCTTTGGAATATATCCTAGAGAAATAAGAGCCATCACACGAATAGATATATGCATACCCATGTTCATTGCAGCACTGTTCACAATAGCAAAAAGATGGAAGCAACCTAGGTACCCATCAGCACATGAATGGATAAACAAATGTTGACACATGCATAGAATGGAATACTATGCAGCAATAAACAACAGTGATGAAACTGTGAAACATCTCACAACATGCATGAATCTGGAGGGCATTATGCTGAGTGAATTTAGTCAGTCGCAAAAGGACAAATATTGTATGAGACCACTATTACAGGAACTCAAGAAAAGGTTTAAACACAGAAGAAAACATATTTTTGATGGTTACGAGGATGGGGAGAGAGGGAGAGGAGAATTTACTAACTAGGATAGTAGACAAGAATTATCTTAGGTGAAGGGAAGGATAACACACAATACAGGGGAGTCAGCACAACTGGACTAAACAAAAACCGAAGAAGTTTCCTGAACACAACCAAACATTTTGAGGGACAAAGTAGCTGGGGCTGGGCCCTGGGGACCATGGTTTTAGGGGACATCTAGGTCAATTGGCTAACAAAGTTTATTAAGAAAATGTTCTGCATCCCACTTCGGTGAGTGGTGTCTGGGGTCTTAAACACTTGTGAGCGGCCATCTAAGATGCATCAATTGGTCCCAAACCACTTGGAGCAAAGGAGAATGAAGAAGACCAAAGACACAAGGAAAATATTAGCCTAAGAGACAAAAGGGCCACATAAACCAGAGACTCCATCAGCCTGAGACCAGAACTATATGGTGCCCAACTACCATCAGTGATCACCCTAACAGGGAACACAATAAAGAGTCCCTGATGGAGTGGGAGAAAAGTGTGGAGCAGCACTCAAATTATTGTAAAAAGACCAGACTTAATGGTCTGACTGATACTGGAGGAATCCCCGAAGCCATGGCCCCCGAACGCTCTATTAATCCAGAACTAAAACCATTCCTGAAGCCCAGTCTTCAGACAAGGATTAGACTGGAATGTAAAACATAAAATAATACTCGTGAAGAGTGTACTTTTTAGTTCAGTCAGATACATGAAACCAAATGGGTGACTCCTGTCTAGAAATGGAATGAGAAGGCAGGAAGGGACTGGAACTGGTTAAATGGACAGAGGAAACCTGTGGTGGAAAGAGGAGTGTGCCGTCACATTATAGGGATTGCAACAAATGTCACATGACAATGTGTATAAATTTTTGTATGAGAAATTGAGCTGTAAATTTTCACCTACACCACACACACACACACACACACACACACACACACAAAAAGAACAATAGCTCAGGTAAGAAATAAACAAGAAAAACTGTACTTCAAGAAATTTCTGAACCTAGAGGAAATGGACAAATTTCTCGAAACACACTACCTACCTAAGGTTGAAAATCTGAACAGACCCAAACAAGAGAAGAGGTTGAAAAGTTAATTTAAAAAACTCTCAACAAATAAAGCCCTGGCCCATATGGCTTCACTGGAGAATTCTGCCAAACATTCGGAGAAGAGCTTGCATCAGTACTACCGAAACTATTTTAGAACATAAAAAAGGAAGGGATTCTTCTGAGTTCATTCTATGAAGTCAGCATAACCCTGATACCAAAACTAAAGCAAAGGACACCACAAAAAAAGAAAATTACAGACCCATATTTCTCATGAATATAGATGCAAAAATTCTCAACAAAATTCCAGCCAAAAGAATTCAGCATCATATCAAAAAATAATACATCACGACTTAGAGGGATTCATACCAGGTCTGCAAGAATGGTTCAACATTAGAAACTCAATGAACGTAATCCACCACATATATAAGACAAAAGAAAAGAATAACATGATCATCTCAAATGATACAGAAAAGGCATTCGATAGTCTAACACCCATTCCTGATAAAAACCCTCAATAAAATAGGTGTAGAAGAGAAATTCCTCAACATATTAAAGGGCATCTATATAAAAAAAACAGCCAACATCATTTTTAACAGAGAGAGTCTGAAAACATTCCCGCTGAGAACAAGAAAAAGACAATGATGCCCTTTATCACCACTCCTATTTAACATTGTGCTGGAAGTTCTAGCTAGAGCAATAAGACAAGAAAAAGAAATAAAGGGCTTCCAAATTGGTAAGGGAGAAGTAAAGTATTCCTATCTGCAAATGATACAATACTGTACATAGAGAACCCAAAAGACTCCACAAGAAAACTACCGGAGCTAATAGATTCAGAGTAGCAGAATGCAAGATAAACATACAAAAATCAGTTCAATTCCTATACACCAATGAAGAGAACTATGAAAAGGAAATCAGGAAAGCAATACCATTTATAATAGCCCCTAAAAAAATAAAATAGGAATAAATCTAGCCAGTGACTTAAAAAAACCAATAACAGAGTAAACTACAAAACACTACTGCAAAAAAGTAAACAAGATGTACATAAATGGAAAAACCATGCTCATGGATCGGTAGAGTCAACATTGTGAAAATGTCAGTTCTATTCAAAGCACTCTTAGAAATACAAGCAATCCCAATCCAAGTATCAACAACATTCTTTAACGATATGGAAAAACTAATCATTAGCTTTATTTGGAAAGGAAAGAAGCCCCCGATAAGTAAAGCACTACTGAAGAAAAAGAATAAAGTAGGAGGACTTGCACTACCTGACCTCAGAACCTACTATACAGCTATGATAAGCAAAGCAGCCTGGTACTGATACAACAGACACATTGACCAGTGAAACAGAATTGAGAACCCAGATATGAATCCATCCACTTATGGTCACTTGATCTTCAACAAAGGCCCAAATTCCATTAAATAAGGAAAAGACAGTCTTTTTAACAAACGGTGGTGGCAAAAGTATATGTCTATCTGTAAAAAAAAATGAAACAGGATCCATACTTCACACCATATACAAAAAGTAATGCAAAATGGATCAAAGACCTAAATATAAAACCAAAAGCTATCAGGATCATAAAAGAAAAAAATAGGGTTAACACTAGAGGCCCTAATACATGGCATAAATAGGATACAAACCATAACTAATAACACACAAACTCTAGAAGATAAGCTAGATAACTAGGATCTTGTAAAAATTAAACACTTATGCTCATCAAAAGACTTCACCAAAAGAGTAAAAAGAGAACCTACAGACTGGGAGAAAATTTTTTAACTAAGACAGATTTGACAAAGGTCTCATCTCTAAAATCTATAGGAAAATCTAATACCTCTGCAACAAAAAGACAAATAATCCAATTAAAAAATGGGAAATGGCATGAAGAGACATTTCAGCAAAGAAGACATTCAAGTGGCTAACAGACGTATGAGGATCACTAGTCATTAGAGAAATGCAAATCAAATCCGTAATGCGATACCAACTCACCCCTACATTACTGGCAAGAATCAAAAAAAAACAGAAAATAATAAATATTGGAGAGGCTGCAGAGAACTTGGAACATTATGCACTGCTGGTGGGAATGCAAAATGGTACAACCATTTTGGAAAACAATACAGCACTTCCTTCAAAAGCTAGAAATAGAAATACTATATTATCCAGTAATCCCTTTCCTAGGGCTATATCCTAGAGAAATGGGAGCCATCACATTAATGCATATGCACACCCATGTTCATTGCGGTATTATTCACAATAGCAAAAAGATGAAAACAACATAAGTGCCTATCAGCAGGTGAGCGGATAAACAAACTATGATACATATGTACAATGGGATGCTACATGACAATAAAAAACAGTGATTAACCTGTGAAACATCTCACAACATGGATGAATCTGGAGGGCATTATGCTGAGTGAAAGAAGTCAATCACAGAAGGACAAATACTGTATGAGATCACTATTATAAAAATTCATGAAAAGGTTTATACATAGAAAGAAGCAATCTTTGATGGTTACGAAGGAGGGGATGGGTGGTGAGGGAAAAACACTAACTTAGACAATAGATAAGTGGTAACTTTGTTGAAGGGTAAGACAGTACACAGTACTGGGGAAGTCAGCATACCTTGACCAAGACAAGGTCATAGAAGCTTCATAGACACTCCCTGAGGGACTGAGTTACTGACTTGGAGGCTGGGGACCATGATCTCAGGGGACATCTAGTCCAAGTGGAGTAACATAGTTGATAAAGAAAATGTTTTATATCGTACTTTGGTGAGTAGCGTCTGGGATCTTAAAAGCTTGTGAGTGGTCATTTATGATGCTCCACTGGTCCCACCCTGTCTTGAGCAAGGGAGAATGAAGAAAACCAAAGACACAAAGGAAAGATTAGTCCAAAGGACTAATGGACCACAACTACCACAAACTCTACCAAACTGGGTCCAGCACAACTAGATGATGCCCAGCTACCATCACTTACTGCTCTGACAGGAATCACAATAGGGGGTTCTGGACAGAGCTGGAGAAAAACGGAGAACAAAATTCTAACTCACAGAAAAAGACCAGACTTACTGGTCTGACAGAGACTGGAGAAACTCTGAGAGCTTGGCCCCTGGACACCCTTTTAACTCAGTACCAAAGTCACTCCTGAGGTTCACCCTTCAGCTGAAGATTAGACAAGCCCATAAAACAAAATGAGACTAAATGGGCACACCAGCCCAGGAACAAGGATGAGAAGGCAAGAGGAGACAGAAAAGCTGGTAAAGAGGAACTCAGGGTCTAGAAGGGGCAAGTGTTGACATGTCATCGGGTTGGCAACCAGTGTCACAAAACAATGTGTGTATTAATTGTTTGAGAAACTAATTTGCTCTTTAAACCTTCATCTTAAGCACAATAAAAAAAGAAACTCGAATTTTCAGGTAAAGACAACAAAATGGAATCAGATCATAGAATTTATAGTTTTCTAATTAAATAAACAATAACAATAAAAATAGTAAAGACCAAACTTCATCAACAGCAGTGAAAGCAGGTAAGGCTGCAACCTGAGTCATTTAAGAAAATAGAACTCTTTTCCCTACCACCATCAGAAAATAGGGGGAGAGATGTAAGTTCTCAGTGAAGAAAAAACAAAAACCTAGCCTTGCTGACATTTATTTTTATTAACTGGATTCCTAATTTTATTTTGTTTAGGTCATGCACATTCGGAAACTACTTAAGAAAATGGATCGTCCAAATGGTCTTTATCCAAATTATTTGAACCCAAGAACAGGGCGCTGGGGTCAGTGTAAGTATTTCTAGCACCGCTGATGCTGTGTTGAAAGATTATTTGTCTGAAATTGCTTGATGTAGTGAAAAGTACGCTAGATGTGCACTTAGAAACCCTTAGTTTGTGTCTAATCTTGTGATCTACTGATGCTGTTACCTTTGGCTCGTCTCTAATCTCTTGAAGCTTCAGTTTTCCCTGTAGTAAAATGGAAATATTGAAAACCTGTTACACCAGATGTTATTTCATATATGTGTAAGTTCTTTGAAAAATTATAGTGTGGCATTGGGAAATGTAATACATTAATTTCCTATTAATAAGTCATATCGTCATGTAAGTAAGACCATTGCCTGAGATAGGTATTTATAGGAGGAATATGAAGAACAAATGATATGTTAAATGACTAGAAAACGGTTGGTTGCTCTTGGATAACTTATGTCCAGACATTCATTTTAAAAGAAGGTATCAGCATGTCCACTATTTACTAGGTTTTCTGTGTCAGGTTCTTGGATGAGACTAGAGATGAGGAAAGAATATACAGGACTTGGTCTGCATTCAGAGAGCTTGTAGGCTATTACACCTAGTAAGGATGTAAGCAGATGCACTTAAAGTAGTTGGAATATATGCAATAAATGCTATAGTAAAGAATCGTACCAATTGTTACATGAAACTGTGGTAGAAATTATTTTCACTGCCCTAGGAGACAGTGTGTTGTATGGAAAGGTGGTACTTTTTCTTATTAGAGCTTTAGAATTTATCTTGGAAGGAATTGATTTTTTTAAATAATAATAAATAATAATAAATATTAGTGTGGAATTACGGAATTACAAAATTTTAGTAAATTATAGGTACCATAGCTAAGACAAAGAGAAGTTGTGACTTTTTCCCTGGTATAACATCTTTCAGTTATTTTTGAGACTAATAAAATCATAATGAAGTAGTTAAGTGGCAAAAGTATCATTTCATTTTATTTATTGAAAATACTACATCTACCATTGAATAAGTATGCTAATATGAATACCAAAGATAGTAAAATATTTACTGTGGAATTGTCACTTGGGCTCCTAGCAAAGAAGCTGTCCTTTATGCAAGGAAAGCAAATTGGTCAGTACAGTTATGTCTTTCATGAATCTGCAAATAGATCTCAGTCTTTGGCTATGATAGGAATCAACTTGACAGCAATGGGATTGCTTTGGTTTTTTTCCTCTCCTGAAATTATTTATATGGAGCTCATTCTTCTCTTTTATTTTGAAGAAAATATAAGGCCTAATGCCTAAACTGAGTGGAAATAATACTTTTCCAAGAACCAAAACCCTGAGAGCAGCATTTCTGAAATATAAAATGCATTTTCCTTTTCTCAGATAAGAATGACTGGATTGGATGTCTGCTCAGTAATTTGGGTGGATTTTATTATAAATTTTTCCCTTTAGAATTACATTAAGATTTGAGGCTAGAACATTTAGGGAAAAATTGTTTAGTTCCTTCCTTATGCCATATGCCAGTATATATTATATGTAGTATAATTTTTCAGATGTAAAAAATGAAACCATATAAGTACTAGAATATGGTTGAATATATATAAAGTTACAATCAGGAAAGCCTTTTCTAAGCATGTCATATAAAGCAGAAACCATAAAGAAAAAGGTGTCCATTTTTACTCTTATAAAGGTTAACCCTCATACATTTCTTAGCCTACCATCAGCACAATCAAAAGTCAAGCAGCAAACTAAGGAAATATATTAAAACATATTTGGAAAGCAATGTTTTTATATTCTCTGTGTCAAGAACTCTTATAGGGAGGGGGGCAAAGATGGCTGACTAGGTAGATGCTACCTCGAATCCCTGTTGCAACAAAGACTCGGAAAAACAAGTGAATCGATCATATGCATGACAATCTGCGAACCCTGACCAACAAACACAGATTTAAAGAGTTGACCTGAGTGACAGATACGGAGAATGAACAACTATGGGGAAGCAGAGACTGTTTTCGGAGCCTGGAGCCAGCGTCCCAGTCAGGTAACCTTGGCGCTGGGCTTAGGACTGGGCGCAGGGGAGCTGAACAGAACATCCTGTAACAGTGCAAACAAGGGGCGCAGCCCTACCCCCCTGAACTGACCTCAGGAGGGGGCCCAGCTGGTCAGCGCGGGCGGCGCGGCGATGTAGCTGGCGGGAGCAGAAGTCGCCGGGAGGCAGCAACTGGTTTTGGAGCCGGGAGTGCAGTGTCCCAGCCGGGGAACCTTGGCGCGGGGCTTTTGACTGAGCACAGGGGAGCTGAGCACCACATCCTGTGACGGTGCAAACACGGGGCGCAGCCCTACCCCCCTGAACTGACCCCGGGAGGGGGCCCAGCCAGTCCTCGCGGGTGGCACGGCTACGCGGCTGGCGGGAGGAGAAGTCCCCGGGAGGCAGCGACTGGTTTTGGAGCCGGGAGTGCAGCGTCCCAGCCAGGGAACCTTGACACTGGGCTTTGGACTGGCAGCGGAGAAACTGACCGCGGCTGCTGCGGGCCTGACCCTCAGGGGCAATCTCTACCCAGCCAGCACACATAGGCGACACGCCCCTCAGGACTCAGATAAAATAGTCATCCCAATGAAGATAAGTAACTTTGTCTATATCCCAGGGTGTTACTCTCTACTGTTTTTCTGAACCCTCCCCTCCCCTTCCCAGGCGGCTTCATTAACGTTGGAATTTCCTGAGCCAGAGGGAGAACTGCTCCGCGGTTTTTCCTTTCCCTTTTTTTTTTTTTGGTCTTTTCCTAACCCATTCTTCCGGCCTGAGAGAAGCAACCACAAAAAACCCAGGGACCAAAAATCCTTCCCTAATTGGACTAAAAACACAGAACCAGCTCCAGCCAAGCATATGTGATCCACAGTCTCGGGCTTTCGTGCCTTCAGGGAACAAGGTGGCTATTATAATGCAAAGGCAGTTCTGATAGGGATCTGACTGCATTTTTTTCTTTAGCGGATTTACTGGAAAGACAAATTTCCCAGGTCTGATATCTCTGCGTATTCAACAGAGCCCTCACTGACCCACAACAGGCAACTGAGGGCTGAAGCTCCCCCCAGACCACCTAGCCTCCTGCCTTAGGGGTCTAAGGAGGGTGACACCTACCAATCTGTAGAGGTACTTGCATTGGG
Source organism: Loxodonta africana (assembly GCF_030014295.1). NCBI lineage: Eukaryota > Metazoa > Chordata > Mammalia > Proboscidea > Elephantidae > Loxodonta > Loxodonta africana. The sequence goes on along the minus strand of NC_087344.1, from coordinate 157,671,371 downwards.
GGCCTAAGGTACAGCTGCAGAGCCCACCCACCAAGGTGCTTTAGGAATAGAGACACACCTACCTCACTAACACTTAGGGGAAACCTGTCAGCATCCTGGCCCCCTGGAGTGTGAACCCCAGCTGCTACTAGAATCTGGTGCACACAACTATCACCACTACTTCTCAAGGTGGATAGGTGATAGGGTGCATCACACACTTGATGACCCCAAATCAGATTCTACTCAAGAATAGTGAATGGACTCAGGCATATATATCTGGTAACAGCCCAAACCAGCTGGTAATAGCTCATAAGTAAGTCAAGGGCTACAACAATCAAGACAGCACAATCTAGTTAGCCCATCCACGTATATTGAAAGAAAACAAAACAAGATAAGACTCAGTGAGCAAATATAGAATAAATCACTGCAATATCTTAGTGATGGCTCGGAGACAGCAGTCGATATCAAACCACATAAAGAAGCAGACCATGACTGCTTCTACAACCCCCCAAACAAAAGAATCAAAATCTTTCCCTAATGAAGATACAATCCTGGAATTATCAGATACAGAATATAAAAAACTAATTTACAGAATGCTTCAAGACATCAGGATGATCTCAGAAATGAAATAGGGCAATCTGCAGAAAAAGCCAAGGAACACACTGATAAAACAGTTGAAGAACTCAAAAAGATTATTCAAGAGCGTAGTGGAAAAATTAATAAGTTGCAAGAATCCATAGAGAGACAGCATTCAGAAATCCAAAAGATTAACAATAAAATTACAGAATTAGACAACGCGATAGGAAGTCAGAGGAGCAGACTCAAGCAATTAGAGTGCAAAGTGGGAAATCTGGAGGACCAGGGAATTAACACCAACATAGCTGAAAAAAAAATCAGATAAAAGAATTTAAAAAAATGAAGTAACCCTAAGAATCATGTGGGACTCTATCAAGAAGGATAACTTGCGTGTGATTGGAGTCCCAGAACAGGGAGGGAGGACAGAAAACACAGAGAGAATAGCTGAAGATCTGCTGACAGAAAACTTCCCTGACATCATGAAAGACGAAGGGATATCTATCCAGGATGCTCATCGAACCCCATTTAGGATTGATCCAAAAAGAAAAACACCAAGACATATTATCATCAAACTTGCCAAAACCAAAGATAAAGAGAAAATTTTAAAAGCAGCCAGGGAGAAAAGAAAGGTCTCCTTCAAGGGAGAATCAATAAGAATAAGTTCAGACTACTCAGCAGAAACCATGCAGGCAAGAAGGCAATGGGATGACATATACAGAGCAGTGAAGGAGAAAAACTGCCAGCCAAGGATCATATATCCAGCAAAACTCTCTCTGAAATATGAAGGTGAAATTAAGATATTTACAGATAAACACAAGCTTAGAGAATTTGCAAAAACCAAACCAGAGCTACAAGAAATACTGAAGGAAATTGTTTGGTCAGAAAACCAATAATATCAGATACCAGCACAACACAAGGTCACAGAACAGAACATCCTGATATCAACTCAAATAGGGAAATCACAAAAACAAATTAAGATTAATTAAAAAAAAAAAAATGCTCAAAACAGGGAATCACTGAAGTCAATATGTAAAAGATCACAATAATCAAAAAGAGGGACTAAATACAGGTGGCATAGAACTGCCATATGGAGAGGGATACAAGGCGATATACGACAATACAAGTTAGGTTTTTACTTAGAAAAATAGGGGTGAATATTAAGGTAACCACAAAGAGGTGTAACAACTCCATAGCTCAAAATAAAAACCAAGAAAAACATAACAACTCAGCAAACATAAACTCAAATACTATGAAAATGAGGAACACACAATTTACAAAGAAAAACGTCTCAGCACAAAAAAGTAAGTGGAAAAATGAAATTGTCAACAACACACATAAAAAGGCATCAGAATGACAACACTAAACACATACTTATCTATAATTACGCTGAATGCAAATGGACTAAATGCACCAATAAAGAGACAGAGAGTCTCAGACTGGATAAAGAAACACGATCCGTCTGTATGCTGCCTACAAGAGACACAACTTAGACTTAGAGGCACAAACAAACTAAAACTCAAAGGATGGAAAAAAATATATCAAGCAAACAATAAGCAAAAAAGAGCAGGAGTAGCAATATTAATTTCTGACAAAATAGACTTTAAACTTAAATCCACCACAAAGGATAAAGAAGGACACTACGTAATCATAAAAGGGACAATTGACCAGGGAGATATAACCATATTAAATATTTATGTACCCAGTGACAGGGCTGCAAGATACATAAATCAAATTTTAACAGAACTGAAAAGTGAGATAGACACCTCCACAATTATAGTAGGAGACTTCAACACACCACTTTCGGAGAAGGACAGGACATCCAGTAAGAGGCTCAGTAGAGACACGGAAGACCTAATTACAACAATCAACCAACTTGACCTCATTGAGTTATACAGAACTCTCCACCCAACTGCTGCAAGGTATACTTTTTTTTCTAGCGCACATGGAACATTCTCTAGAATAGACCACATACTAGGTCATAAAACAAACCTTTGCAGAATCCAAAACATCGAAATATTACAAAGCATCTTCTCAGACCACAAGGCCATAAAAGTGGAAATCAATAACAGAAAAATTAGGGAAAGGATATCAAATACTTGGAAATTGAACAATACCCTCCTGAAAAAAGACTGGGTTATAGAAGACATTAAGGAGGGAATAAGGAAATTCATAGAATGCAACGAGAATGAAAATACTTCCTATCAAAACCTCTGAGACACAGCAAAAGCAGTGCTCAGAGGCCAATTTATATCGATAAATGCACACATACAAAAAGAAGAGCGAGCCAAAATCAGAGAACTGTCCCTACAACTTGAACAAATAGAAAGTGAGCAACAAAAGAATCCATCAGGCACCAGAAGAAAACAAATAATAAAAATTAGAGCTGAACTAAATGAATTAGAGAACAGAAAAACAATTGAAAGAATTAACAAAGCCAAAAGCTGGTTCTTTGAAAAAATTAACAAAATTGATAAACCACTGGCCAGACTGACTAAAGAAATACAGGAAAGGAAACAAATAACCCGAATAAGAAACGAGAAGGACCACATCACAACTAGACCCAACTGAAATTAAAAGAATCATATCAGATTATTACGAAAAATTGCACTCTAACAAATTTGCAAACCTAGAAGAAATGGATGAATTCCTGGAAAAACACTACCTACCTAAACTAACACACTCCGAAGTAGAACAACTAAATAGGCCCATAACAAAAGAAGAGATTGAAACGGTAATCAAAAAACTCCAACAAAAAAAATGCCCTGGCCTGGATGGCTTTACTGCAGAGTTCCACCAAACTTTCAGAGAAGAGTTAACACCACTACTACTAAAGGTATTTCAAAGCGTAGGAAATGACGGAATACTACCTAACTCATTCTATGAAGCCACCATTTCCCTGATACCAAAACCAGGTAAAGACATCACAAAAAAAGAAAATTACAGACCTATATCCCTCATCAACATAGATGCAAAAATCCTCAGCAAAATTCTAGCCAATAGAATTCAACAACATATCAAAAAATTAATCCACCATGACCAAGTGGGATTTATACCAGGTATGCAATTTTATGCAAGGCTGGTTTAATATTAGAAAAACCATTAATGTAATCCACCACATAAATAAAACAAAAGACAAAAACCACATAATCTTATCAATTAATGCAGAAAAGGCATTTGACAAAGTCCAACAACCATTTATGATAAAAACTCTCAGCAAAATAGGAATTGAAGGAAAATTCCTCAACATAATAAAAGGCATCTATACAAAGCCAACAGCCAACATCACTCTAAATGGAGAGAGCTTGAAAGCATTTCCCTTGAGAACGGGAACCAGACAAGGATGCCCTTTATCACCACTCTTATTCAACATTGTGCTAGAAGTCCTAGCCAGAGCAATTAGGTAGACAAAGAAATAAAGGGCATCCGGATTGGCAAGGAGGAAGTAAAACTATCTCTATTTGCAGATGACATGATCTTATACACAGAAAACCCTAAGGAATCCTCCAGAAAACTACTGAAGCTAATAGAAGAGTTTGGCAGAGTCTCAGGTTATAAGATAAAAAACATACAAAAATCACTTGGATTCCTCTACATCAACAAAAAGAACATCGAAGAGGAAATCACCAAATCAATACCATTCACAGTAGCCTCCAAGAAGATAAAATACTTAGGAATAAATCTTACCAAAGATGTAAAAGACCTATACAAAGAAAACTACGAAGTAGTACTACAAGAAACTAAAAAGGACCTACTTAAGTGAAAAAACGTACCTTGCTCATGGATAGGAAGACTTAACATAGTAAAAATGTCTATTCTACCAAAAGCCATCTATACATACAATGCACTTCCGATCCAAATTCCAATGATATTTTTTAATGTGGTGGAGAAACAAATCACCAACTTCACATGCAAGAGAAGGAAGCCTCAGATAAGCAAAGCATTACTGAAAAAGGAGAAAGTGGGAGGCCTCACTCTACCTGATTTCAGAAGCTATTATACAGCCACAGTAGTCAAAACAGCCTGGTACTGGTACAACAACAGACACATAGACCAATGGAACAGAATTGAGAACCCAGATATAAATCCATCCACATATGAGCAGCTGATATTTGACAAAGGCCCAGTGTCAGTTAATTGGGGAAAAGATAGACTTTTTAACAAATGGTGCTGGCATAACTGGATATCCATTTGCAAAAAGATGAAACAGGACCCATACCTCACACCATGCACAAAAACTAACTCCAAGTGGATCAAAGACCTAAACATAAAGACCAAAATGATAAAGATCATGGAAGAAAAAATAGGGACAACGTTAGGAGCCCTAATACAAGGCATAAACAGAATACAAAACATTACCAAAAATGACGAAGAGAAACCAGATAACTGGGAGCTCCTAAAAATGAAACACCTATGCTCATCTAAAGACTTCACCAAAAGGGTAAAAAGACCACCTACAGACTAGGAAAGAATTTTCAGGTATGACATCTCCGACCAGCGCCTGATCTCTAAAATCTATATAGTTCTGTCAAAACTCAACCACAAAAAGACAAACAACCCAATCAAGAAGTGGGCAAAGGATATGAACACGCACTTCACTGAAGAAGATATTCAGGCAGCTAACAGATACATGAGAAAATGGTCTCGATCATTAGCCATTACAGAAATGCAAATTAAAACTACAGTGAGATTCCATCTCACTCCAACAAGGCTGGCATTAATCCAGAAACACAAAATAATAAATGTCGGAGAGGCTGCGGAGAGATTGGAACTCTTATACACTGCTGGTGGGAATGTAAAATGGTACAACCGCTTTGGAAATCTATCTGGCGTTATCTTAAACAGTTAGAAATAGAACTACCATACAACCCAGAAATCCCACTCCTCGGAATATACCCTAGAGAAATAAGAGCCTTCACACAAACAGATATATGTACACCCATGTTTATTGCAGCTCTGTTTACAATAGCAAAAAGATGGAAGGAACCAAGGTGTCCATCAACGGATGAACGGTTAAATAAATTGTGGTATATTCACACAATGGAATACTACACGTCAATAAAGAACAGTGACGAATCTGTGAAACATTTCATAACATGGAGGAACCTGGAAGGCATTATGCTGAGCGAAGTTAGTCAGAGGCAAAAGGACAAATATTGTATAAGACCACTATTATAAGATCTTGAGAAATAGTATAAACTGAGAAGAACACATACTTTTGTGGTTACGAGGGGGGGAGGGAGGGAGGGTGGGAGAGGGTTTTTTACTGATTAATAGTAGTAAGAACTGCTTTAGGTGAAGGGAAGGACAATACTCAATACATGGAAGCTCAGCTCAACTGGACTGGACCAAAAGCAAAGAAGTTTCCGGGATAAACTGAATGCTTCAAAGGTCAGTGGAGCAAGGGCGGGGGTTTGGGGACCATTGTTTAAGGGGACTTCTAAGTCAATTGGCAAAAGAATTCTATTATGAAAACATTCTGCATCCCACTTTGAAATGTGGCGTCTGGGGTCTTAAATGCTAACAAGCGGCCATCTAAGATGCATCAATTGGTCTCAACCCACCTGGAGCAAAGGAAAATGAAGAACACCAAGGTCACATGACAACTAAGAGCCCAAGAGACAGAAAGGGCCACATGAAGCAGAGACCTACATCATCCTGAGACCAGAAGAACTAGTTGGTGCCCGGCCACAATCAATGACTGCCCTGACAGGGAGCACAACAGAGAACCCCTGAGGGAGCAGGAGATCAGTGGGATGCAGACCGCAAATTCTCACAAAAAGACCATACTTAATGGTCTGACTGAGACTAGAGGAATCTCGGCGGTCATGGTCCCCAAACCTTCTGTTGGCCCAGGACAGGAACCATTCCCCAAGACAACTCATCAGACATGAAAGGGACCAGACAGTAGGTAGGAGAGAGATGCTGATGAAGAGTGAGCTATTTGTATCAGGTGGACACTTGAGACTGTGTTGGCATCTCCTGTCTGGAGGGGGGATGGGAGGATAGAGAGAGTTTGAAGCTGGCAAAATTGTCAGGAAAGGAGAGACTGGAAGGGCTGACTCATTAAGGGGAGAGCAAGTGGGAGTACGGAGTCAGGTGTGTATAAAGTTATGTGTGACAGACTGACTTAATTTGTAAACGTTCACTTGAAGCTCAATAAAAGTTCATAAAAAAAAAAAAAAACTCTTATAAGATCATAGGAAAAATCTGATCACCCCAATAGAAATACGGGCTAAGAAAAGTTAAATCATAAAAAAAAAAAAAAAAAAACCCGAAAACACAAGTGGACAATAAAGAAGTGTTTTCATATTTAACCCTGATAAGTGGTGTTAATGAAGATAAACAGTACAGATTGCTGCTATTGCACTAGAGATTACAAAGCCTACTGTATTTGTAGCATCTTCATGGACTGGTGACCAGAAACCTTGGTCGCTTTTTGCTCCTACTTCACCCCACCCTAATCAAACCAATACAGCTTCTAAACAGAAGATACTATTCTTTATCTCTTAAATTGACTTTAAATCAGTGGGTACAGGGAAATGTCCGTTCCCTTAGTCAATTTAATGGTGTCCTAGTGGCACAGTGGTTAAGAGCCACAACTGCTAACCAAAAAGTCAGCAGTTCGACTCCACCAGCTGCTCATTTGAAACCGTATGGGACAGTTCTATTCTGTCATATAGGTCGCTATGAGTGAGAACTAACATAGCCACATGAGACTTAAGGGCCTTTGCAGGGAATGGCACAGTTGTTAAACATCGTATAATAGAGATTCAGTTAAATTTCAGTGATACCTTCTAATGTGATATACAGTGCAGCCATCAAACGTGATATTTTAGAATACTTGTTATATATAAATATGATATATCTAGAAAGATACTTAGGAAGAGAAGCACTATAAGAATAACAACCTAAGCGTTACCCGTGATTTTCTGAGTGGTGCGATCATGCGATGTTTTTATTTTCTCTTTACTTTCCTTCATTATTCTAATTTGATAATGAATATATATTACTTTTGAAGTAAGATTAAAAGCGTTATTAAATAAAAGAGAGGATGGTATCTAGTATACTAAAATCTTAGAATACTAAAAAAAAATAAATCACTATTTGAGAATTTGCCAGCTTTGAAATGACCAACAGGTTTTTGGGGTGTAGCATTAATGGTAGCGGAGTTATTAAAAAGACAACTCTTTTAGTCTGCCGTGTTTTTTTCCCACACAAAATAAATTCAGGTTACCTCTTTATAATATATTCATTCTCAGGAGTTAATGGTTTGGGGAATATTATAGAAAAAGCTATTCACTAGTTATTTTGGCAAGAGGTCTTTAAAATCCTGAGGGAGCTGCCTTGATATCCCTTTAGCAGCTGCAGTCCTTACTAAATAGTTCAATTTCTTCCTTTTAATGTTTTTGTACATTTATTTCAGCTTCTGAAAAGTATATCAAATTCCTGTATTATATTTGAGCAGTATACATCTGCCATATCTATAAATAGCCTGCAAAACAAACAGTGAATTGAACTGAAATTTAACAATTCAGCTTTGGCTAACTGTATTGTAATTAGAGTAATGATAATGTCTGTAACATGATATAGCAATCACAGAGAATAATTACTGGTAATTACCTTCAGGAAAAGTACTTGACAACAGATATGAAAGATTGTTGTAAGGAACGTCGATTTAAAGAAACGTCAGTAGTTCTTTTCTTTTTTCAAGTTTTCACGAGTTTTCTAAGTACAGTGCTTAGCCTATGCTATTTAATGACCAAAGTGAAGAAAATGTAGGAGATCAGTCATTACTGATTGATTAAATTTTATACTTCGAAGTTAAAAATTGTGGGAAAAACAAAAATGGGTATAATATTTGGAGTTAGTAGACCTAAGTTCTAATCCTGGCTTTTATACTAGAATTTCCTAGAAGAACAACTTGTGTCAGAAACCTGCTGTTAACTGCATGACCTGTTGGGATAGGTCATATGAATCACTGATATTTAGGAGTACTTTATAACATGTTGGAAACCCTGGTGGTGTAGTGGTTGAGAGCTACGGCTGCTAACCAAAAGTCAGCAGTTCAAATCCACCAGGTGTTCCTTGGAAACCATACGGGGCAGTTCTGCTCTGTCCTGTAGGGTTGCTGTGAGTCAGAATCAACGGCAACAGGTTTAGTTTTTTTTTTTTAAATTAACATATCATCACTTTCTGAATCAAAGGACCTTGAAATGACAAGGTTCATCAAATTTGACACCTAGGCAGGCACAGTTCAGGGGTTCAAATAAGAAAGTCCAACCACTAGATAAATTCCATAGTTACCATGGATCGCAGGCTTCTACTGTGTATTCATTTCTTAAAGCACGTAATCTTTCACTGGAACAGCTGCCTAGAAGAGCTTCAAAAGAGATTAAAATTGCCTCAGGAACCTGACAGGCAGGACTGGGGCTAAAGCCCGTAACTTAAGTAGTCTACAGCTAAGACTGTAAACCCTAGCAATAACTCACAGGTGTTAAGAAACACTTTCCCTAAATCATGATGCCTTTCTTTGCTCTCCCCCCACTTATTTCATTTACTTTAATTCTGTTATCTCTTCTTTAGCTTGTGTTCTTTCTTACTCATTTGCTAATCCTTTCCTTAGAACTGCAGTGTATCCAGAAATAGATGTATGAAGCCAAAGGGCAAAATAAAAAATTAAAAAATTCTCTGTTATTTTAATGACTCTTACTTGTAAAAATATTATACTGGGCCTTCTTTGCCTGTTTCTTTACTGCTTTTTCATACTTTTAAATAGATCCCACCTGACTATGAAATTAGCTGTCAACAAGGATACTTTTTGTACCTTTCTAGCCATAGTTTTATATATTATCATTCCATACTATTAATTTTTAGGCTTGCTATCTTTCTTTTCACTCAGTCCCTAGCACATTTATTTAGATGTTGATGTAATAATGAAAATTGTACCTCATACTCTGTGAACTATTAAGTGACATGATAGAGTGTTCCTTTTTTTTAAAAATTAAGAAAAAATTACTGTTTTAAATATAAGTAATGATATATCCAAAGAGAGCAGCAGTTTACTGTGAAAGAGTTTGATTTATACTGTTCTCTGTTTTTCCTGATCTTAAGGGTGAGAAGGAAGTAGGCACATAAAGTGATGAAAATGTTCCAGTTCCATAGAAATATGTCTCACTGAAGTTATTATAAGTAGAATTAGCATTGAATTAGTGACCTTGCAATCAAGGTCACTAAGTTTCTACCATTTAAGTAATTGGGACAGGAAATTTTAAATAAAGGAGTAAATTATTTATGGGTTTGATTATAGAATGTGCCGTAATAGTTGTTATAGGTAAAATCATCTATCTCCAAAAATAATGAAATATAATAGACTAGAACTGCAAATACAAATACGTTTCAATATATAAATTTTTTTCTTTACAAAGATCAGAACTTACTATGGTAATTATAAAAAAAAAAAAGTTGGACAATAATTCAGCCTAGCTGAATAAACGTAAAGATGATTAAATGGAATTTGTCAAAAGCAGAAAAGTTACTTAACAGTCAGTAATGGAAGCTAGGGAGGCCATAAACCCTGTTTTTGAGGTCAATCTTCTAATCAAGTGTGGCTGTACAGTGATTGGGTTCCTTTACTGTTCTGACATGCCTGGAATGGGTACGTCACCCTTTGCCCAATCTATCATATATGCTTTCCCCATTATTTTATAAAGCGCAATAAAATAAGGCTCGGTTCCCAAGACATTGGGATACATCAAATGAATGTTGAGATCCAGTGACTCCAAACTGGTATTTCAGTAGAAATACCTGCTAAGGAATAAATATTCTCAGTATTTTCTTGGGTAAAATATACACTACAGAAAGAAGTAGCTTCAAGTTCTTTAATAACTTCCTTTTGCTTAGAATGTGATTTCAAGTGGTCTTCTATAAGCAAAATGGACAGAGTGCTTGCTTGCTTAAGAGGTTTTCTTGTTAGTATATTTTGTTTTCAATAGAGATAATTGATTTTGACAAGAAAACTTAATATTCTTCACACTGTTCAATATTAAAGTTGTTTTTATTTTAATGTCATTTGTAACTTTTCAATGTTACATTCTTCCTGCTTAGTGAATGTGTACTCTATTGAAGATTAAACAAACAAGGTATATTCCATAAGGTATCATATTGAGAAACTGACAAGACACTAGACCAAGCTTTGAGAAAACTCTAATGAGGAAATAATTACTTTTATTCTAGCTAATTTGTCTAGAAGACAAATGGTAAATACATAGGCTAAATTAGATAAAGAAGAGACTTCAAGCAACAACAACAAAAAAGGAACCCTGGTAACCAAAAGGTCAGTGGTTCGAAACCACTGGCTGCTCCGAGGGAGAAAGATGTGGCAGTCTGCTTCTATAAAGACTGCCGCCTTGGAAACCCTATGGGGCACTTCTGCTCTGTCCTGTGGGGTCGCTATGAGTTGGAAGCGACTTTCAGTGCCAACAGGTTTGATGAAGCCCTGTGTGATCTGGCTACTGTTAATTCTTCTCTCATTTATTCTGCTCCAGCTACACTGGACTCCTCTCAATTCTTGAGTCTATTGCACCTACTGTTCCCTCTCCCTCTCTTCTTCAGGTTTTTATTCAAAAGTTCCTTTCTCAGTGTAGTCTTACCTGATCACTCTACCTAAAATTTCCACTGGCTTCCTAACTCGCCAGATACTTTATATATCCCTTCCCTCCATAGTGGTTAAGAACATAGACTCTAGAGGCAGAATATCTGGATTTGAACCTTGAATCTGCTGCATATTAGCTGTATAACCTACAGGTTTGTCATGAATTGAATTGTGTCCCCCAAAAATATATGACAACTTGGTTAGGCCTTGATTCCCAGTATTGTGTGGTTGTCCTCCATTTTGTGATTGATATAATTTTCCTATGTGTTGTAATTCCTAATCTCTGCCTGTGATTAATGAGGTAAGGTTAGATTATGTTAAATAAGATTAGGGTGGAATGTAACACCCTTACCCCAGGCCACATTCTTAATCCAATGTAAAGGGAGTTTTCCTGGGGTGTGGCCTGCCTCACCTTTTATCTTGCAAGAGATAAAAGGAACGGGAAGTAAACAGTTGGGGACCTCATACCACCAAGAAGGAAGCTCTGGGAGCAGAGCATGTCCTTTGGACCCGGGGTTCCTGTGCTGAGAAGCTCCTAGTTCAGGGAAAGATTGATGACAAGGACCTTCCTCCAGAGCCAACAGAGAGAGAAAGTTTGTTGTCAGGTGCTACTGAGTCAGTTCCAATCCTGTGTACAACAGAATGAAACACTGCTCAGTCCTGCGCCATTCTCACAGTCATTGTTATGCTTGGGCCCATTGTTGCAGCCACTGTGTCAGTCCATCTTGTTGAGGGTCTTCCTTTTTTTTCACTGACCCTCTACTTCACCAAGTATGATGTCCTTCTCCGGAGGCTGCTCCCTCTTGATAACATGTTCAAAGTATGTGAGACCTCCTTTTTTTTTTTGCTTATTCTTTAAATGTTGACATTCTCCAGAGATTTTTGTCCTTTAATCACTAAGGGCATTCTCCCTGAGTGAACTCTCGTGTCAAGTTCAATTTATATACTTAAAATGCCCAAATGTATACCCCGAATTTAGCTCTCTCTCTGGATTTCCACATATCCAGTTGCCTTTTTGTCATCTCTATTTAGATATCCAACTAACTCCTCAAATTCAGCATATCCAACATTCAGACATCTTTCACTTTAAACTATTTTCCCCTCCAGTATTCCCAATTTCAATGAATAGCATCACTGTTCACCCACATGCCCCAGCCAAAAATCTAGACATTATCCATAATTTCTCCTTTACTTTTTCAGTTAACATTTGATAGATGTCAAAATAGAAGAGAATAGAAGACTCAAGGATGATTATTTTAAGATGTTAATGATAAGCATTTAAATGCTAAGAGGCAGATTCAGTTAAAGAGTAGAAGTGAAAGATAAACCAAGGGGGTGGAGATTCCTGAGAAGGAAGAAATGGTTAGGGTCTATAACTAGATAGTGTGTATAGAGTGGAGAGGGGACATTTCTTCCTCTCTGACAAACAAAAGGAACAGGCAAATTGATGGGGACGGGATCAGCATTTTCTCTGAATTAGAAGGCGTGGTTGTCTGCTGAGAGTGAGGAAGAAAGTAGAGCAATGGGAGACTTACAAAGAAGAGATTTCAGATATCTGTTTTAGGGAATGAGGGCTAATCAAGGAGTCATAGAAGAATTGGCAAGTAGTATTGAGGTCCCTGTTGTGAATTTGGCATAATAAGAGAGCAAAACTAACAGCTGGGTTGATGCAAAGTTGATGTTTTAACTGGATTGGGTGCCAGAGAAGGACAATGGAGCAAAGGTCCTGAATGTTTGGACAAGAGAATTATCTGTTGTTTCATTTCCCATCTAGCCTATACTATGTAGGATCCAAACTAAGATGAGAATACTCCTATCTTAATTTTTCTGTTTTACCTGTCCTATAAATCCCCCAAAATTTATTAACCCAGCTGTCTACGTCCCATTTATCATTTATGCACTGAGTTACCTGGGTATTGCCGATGAAAATCTCCAATATCACAGGTTAAAGTCACTATATGTTTATAATTTCCAACTCCAGTGGCATCTTTCCAACATCCAAAGGGTATCTTTGACAATCCTTTTTTCTTACTCTTCTATTTTTTTTTACTCTCCTTAAGCTTTCTGTCTGACTCTCCTATCCATCTTCAAGCTTTTTTTTTCATTAAAAAAAAGTTGGTTTTTTTTTTTCAACTTCCATGGCAATTTTAGTTTAGGGATATATATTTTTGTAATAGTATTTATATAGATTATTATTTTTTTAATGACGGTCTGTTGAGGTTACTGATAGGTTTGGACTAATTCCTAATATATTTTTAATTGTTTTATTTACTTACATTAAAAAAATAAATTTATTAATGTATAATTGACATACAATAAACTTTACATGTTTAAAATGTATACTTCCTTTCCTACTCCCTCTCATCCATAAACAACCACGATTCTCTTTTCTATCACCATAGATTAGTTTCTATTTTCTAGAGTCTTATATAAATATAATCCTTTTAATGTACTTTCTGTTTTGGGGGAGAGGGCTTGGCTTCTTGCACTCAGCATACTTACTTTGAGCTTCATCCATGTTGTGCGTATTATTAGGTCATTCTTTTTTATTGATGAGTAGTATTCTGCCACAGTTTATCTGTTCACCTGTTGATGGACATTTGGGTTGTTTCTAGTTTTAAGCTATATTAAATAAAATTGCCATGAGCATTCATGTACGAACCTTTGTATGGGCGTATGCTCTCATTTCTCTTAGGTAAATACCTAGGAGTGGAATGGTTATATCATGTTGTCGATGTATATTTAACATTTTAAGAAACTTGTCAAACTATTTTCCACAGTGGACGTCAGTAGTGTTCCCATCAGTGGTGTTCTTCCATGTACTTGCCAACACTTAATATGATTCGCCTTTTAATAGGTGTGTGATAACTCATTGTAGTTTTAATTAGCACTTCTCAAATGACTAATGATGCTGGAGATCTTTTCATATGCTGTTTTCTATTCATTTATTGGTGAATTGTCTGCTCAGATCTCTTAACCATTGCCCATTTTTTTTAATGCGTTGTTAATTGTTGAGTTTTTGAGAGTTCTGTATATATTCTGGATACAAGTACTTTATCAGATATATACCTTGGAAGTATTTTCTCCCCATCTGTGGCTTATCCTTACATTCCTTCAATGGTGTCTTTTGAAGAGGAGGAGATTATAACTGTAAAGTCCCTTTTATCAATTTGTTTATTTATGGATTATTCTTTTGGTGTCGCATCTGAGAAGCCTTTCCCTAAAACTCAAGGTCAGAGATTTTTCCTATGTTCTGTTCTAAAAGTTTTGTAGTTTTAGGTTTTATTTTATTTTTTTGTTTTGTTGAGAATGTACACAGCAAAACGTACACCAATTCAACCATTTCTGCATGTACAATTCAGAGACATGGGTTTTATATTTGGGTGTATGATCGATTTTGAGTTAATTTTTGTATAAGGATCAAAGTTCATTTTTTACATATGGCTATCCAGTTATTCCAGCACCATTTGTTGAAAAGTCTGTCCTTTTACTACTACATTGTCTTTACATCTTCATCAAAAATCAGTTGTCCATATAGGTGTGGGTTTATATTTGCACTCTGTTCTACTTTAGATCTATTTATCCATCATTTTGCCAATGCTATGCTGTTTTGATTAGTGTAGCTTTATTGTAAGTGCTGAAGTAAAGTAGTGTTAAAACCAAAACCAAACCAAACCCAGTGCCGCCAAGTCGATTCTGACTCATAGCGACCCTATAGGACAGAATAGAACTGCCCCTTAGAATTTCCGAGGAGCGCCTGGCGGATTCGAACTGCAGACCCTTTGGTTAGCAGCTGCAGCACTTAACCACTATGCCACCAGGGTTTCCACAGTAGTGCTAGCTCTTCAAATTTTTCTTCTTTGTTTTGCATTTTTTGGTTATTCTAGGTCCTTAGCATTTTAATATGAATTTTAGAGTCACCATATCAGTCTCTGTAGAAAATCTTGGGTGAGATTTGGATTGAGATTGCACCGACTCTACAGACCAATTTGAGGAGAATGGCATTTTAACAGTAGCGAGACCTTTAATCCACACACATATACGTGTATATGTATATATCCATTTATTTAGGTGTTCTTTATAATTTCTCACAAAAATATTTTGTAGTTTTCAGTATTCAAGTCTTTAACATGTTTTGTCAGATTTATCTGTGTTTCATATTTTTATGCTATTTTAAGTGGCATTTTTTCTTTCTTATTTTTTATTAGTATATGGTATAGTGATAAAGTTTATCTTAGTGTATTAATCTCCCCTCTGCGATCTTGCTAAATTTACTTAGTAGTTCTAGCAGCTTTTTTGTAGATTGCATCAAATTTTCTACATAAACAGTCATGTTATCTCTAGAAAAAAGTTTTACGTCATTATTTCCAACTGGACATTTTTATTTCTTGCCTCATTACACTTGGTAGAATCTGCTGTTCAATATTGAAGAGAAGTGATTAAAAGTGGATTTCCTTGTCTTTTTTTTCTGATCTGAGAGAGAAAGCATTTAGTCTTTCAGCAGTAAGTACAGTGCTAGCTGTAGGTTTTTTGTAGATATTCTTTATCAGATTGGGAGCCCTGGTGGCTCAGTGGTTAAGAGCTATGGCTGCTATCCAAAAGATCAGCAGTTAGAATCCACCAGCCACTCTTTGGAAACCCAGTGGGGCATATCTGCTGTGTCCTGCAGGGTGGCTATAAGTCGAAATTGACTTGGTGGCAATGGTTTTTTTTTTGTTTGTTTAAATCAGATCAAAAGAGTTCTCTTTTTCTTGCCTAATTTGTGTCAAGTCTATTATATCCTTGCTGATTTTCTGATTTCTTGTTCTGTCAGTTATTGAGAGAGGAATGTTTAAATCTTTGTCTGTCATTGTAGATTTGTCTGTCTCCTTAGAGTTGTATCGCTTTTTGTTTAGTGTATTTTAAAGCTCTTTTATTAGGTGTGTAGATGTTTATCACTGTTCTTTTCTTTTGATACATCGACACCTTTATGAATTGAACTCTTTATGAAATAACTTTGTTCTTGGTAATATTATTTGCTCTGAAATCTACTTTGACATTAATATGACTGCTAGAGCTTATTTTGGTATATCTTTTTCCATCCTTTTACTTGTAAACTGTGTTTTAAACTATTGCGTGTTTCTTGTAGGCAGCATATAATTGGGTTTTGCTTTTTTTAATCCAATGTGCTTTTTAATTGGGGTGTGTAGACCAATTATATTTAATATGATTATTGATATGGTTTGGTTTGAATCTATTATTTTGCTATTGTTTTCTATTTTGTACCATTATTTCTTTGTTTCCTTTTTCTACTTTTTTGGATTACTCAGGTATTTTTTAGTATTCCATTTTATGACCTTTGTTGGATTATTAGCTTTAATTTTTCGTTTTAGTAGTTTAATGGTTGCTTTAGGGTTTGTAGTATACATCTTTAATGTATGACAGTCTACCTTCAATTGATATTATACCACTTCACGTGACCGTATCTTATAATTGCATACTTCAATTTCCTCTCTCCTGGCCTTTATGCTATTATTTTCATGCATTTTACTTTTTATATGTTATAAACTCTACAGTACATTGTTATTGTTTTTAAGTAGTCACTTATTTTTTAAAGAGATTTTAATAATTAAAAAGCCAGCTTATATATTTACCCATGTAGCTACATTTCTAGTGCTCTTTAACCTTTTGTGTAGATCAGGTAAGGATTAACAAACTTCTTTCTGTAAAGGTCCATCCCTGTGATAAATATTTTAGGTTTTGCAGGCCAAGAGGCAAAATCAACAATATTAAAATGTTAATACTTGAAAAACACTGTATATAATAAGAGAAAACAAATTTTCACAAATTTTTTATTGATGAAAAATGGGGTATAATTTTTGTGTATTAAAGTTCTACTTAGAAGAATGGAATTCTTTTTTTTTTTTTTAGATAATAACATTTTGCTTGATTGGCATTCAAAATGAGTGTTCACAGTCACCAAAATCTAATGATCAGGTGTTTATCCATTAATGCTGATCTGTAATGAAATTTTGTTTCATCTTCCAAAAGTTGTTTTACAAAGGTAAATACTGCCAAATACTGATATCCATCTGTAGAGCTTATCTTCCAATAAAATTTGTTGACTTTGAAATTTGAATTTCATATAGTTTTCACATTTACAGAATATTATTATTCTTTTGATTTTTTACCATTAAAATATAAAAACTATTATGGTATAGATAGATTGTGTCCCCCAAAAAATATGTATTGTGGATCCTAACCTCCATGCCTATGGTTATAATCCCATTTGGGAATGATTAGTGTAGGGTGTGTTGTGAGTCAGTCTATTTTGAGATATAAAAGAGATTAAACAAGCAAACAATTAAGCAGATATGGGGAAAGAGAGATGCCAAGCCACCTGAAGATCACTCAGGAGCAGAAGTTCAAAAGCGACAAGTAACTCCCTCCAGAGCCGGCAGAGAGAGAAAGCCTTCCCCTAGAGATGGCACCCTGAATTTGGACTTCTAGCCTCCTAAACTGTGAGAAAATAAATTTCTGTTTGTTAAAGCTACCCACTTGTGGTATTTTTGTTCTAGCAGTACTAGATAACTAAGACATACTCTTAGCTCACAGAACATGTAAAAACAGGAGAGGAATAAATTTGACCCCCACACTATAGTGTGCCAACCTATGGTATAGATCCAGATTTCTGTTGTTTTCCATCTGCCTGAGGAAGTCCTTTAATATTCCTTGTATTGCAAGTCTTGTGATGATGGATTCTTTCAGTTTCAGCATATCTAAAAACATCTTTATTTCACCCTCATTTTTGAATAACATTTTTTCTGGGTATGGAATTTTAGGTTGACATGGTTTTTACTTTCAGCATATTAAAGGTGGTGTTCTACTGTCTTCTTGCTTGCATTATTTCTGATGAGATATCTGATGTAATTCTTATCATTCTTCCTCCATTTATAGCATGACTTTTTTCTCTGACTGCATTTGAAATTTTTCTTAATACTGGTTTTGAGCAATTTGATTATGTTGTGTCTTGATGAAGTTTTATTCTTGTATTCTGTTTTGGGGATTTGTTCATTAAGCTGCTAGGGTCTGTGGGTTTATAGCTTTTATCCATTTTCCTGTGTAACAAATCACTCTAAAACCTAGTGGCTTAAATCAATACTAATTGGTTATTTTTCCATATCTACAGGCTGGCCTAGTAGTTCTGCTGACCTGACTTGGGCTCTGCTGATACTATGTGGGGCTTGCCCTTGTTCTACAGTCAGCTCACCAGTTGGCTAGAGGCTGGCTGATCTAGGATGACCCCATTTGGAGTGACTCATCTCTGCTCCATGTGGTCTCTCATCCTCTGTCAGGGTGTACCATGCTTCTATTCATGGCAGTGACAGTGTTCTCAAAAGAGAAGTAAGCACACAAGGTGTCTTTGAGGCTCAGGCTTGAAATTGGCACACGGTTATGTATTTATTTTTACCACATTCAATTGGACAAAGAAAGACACAAGGCCAGTAAACGTTGAAGGGATGAGTGTTTTTTTCATACTCTTCTTCAGCTAGTTCTTTAAATATTGATATTCCCAGGGATTCCTACTTTTTACCATTTCAGTTGTACTTAACCAACCTCGTCTGTTCTCACAGGAAGAACTATGTCCTACGTATTGATGAAATCCAAATCAGCTATTGGTAAACAATTGCAGGCCGGTCTGTGGCCTGTTTTTGTATGGCCTGCAAGCTTAGAATGATTTTTACATTTTTAAAGGGTTGTTTAAACATACAAACAAACAGCTTCGACAACAAAAATGAAAAATGTGTGGCAGAGATGTATGTTGTCTGGTCCCTGACAGAAAAAGTTTGCCCACTGAGTGGAAATAATTATCAAATTAAATATCGAAGTGTCTACTTTTTCTGTCACCAACTATAAGAATATAACAAATCCCTACTTTTCATTTCTCTGTTCCGCTCTGATACCAGCTGCCTAATCAGCTCTTCTTTCTCTGACTCTAGCTACCTGGAGCTAGGTCAGATCTCACAAATTAAAAGTCCTTCAGACCACCAGTTTAGTCCAAGACCTTAGATGCTAGCTGCAAACTTGGGAGTCTCCAGGGCTCCTCTTGCTTCTGACCTGCTGGCTATAAATTCAGAATTTTCCCATTACCCCTGTAGGATGCCGGCCTCAATCTTGCTCTTCCCCTGGATGCTCCCCTTCTGACCTGCTGGGTACAATTCAGGGGTTCCCTATACTCCCTCATGATACAGTTGTAAGTTTGTCCCTCCTCCCTCTGAACTCCTTCACTTCTGACCTGCTGGCTTCCACTACTCCTTTGAGTTTGATAATTTGCTGGAACAAATCACAGAAAGTATAGAGCTTTCTCTGACGAGATCACAGAAAGCTCTATACTTATGATTACAGCTTTATTATGGCATAAAAGGTTATAAATGAAGAGACACATAGGTTGAGGTATTGGAGAGTTTCCCAACGCAAATTCCATGTCCCAAAGGGCTCGCTGCTCTACCACATGTTTAGAAGTCTCTCACCAACCAGGGACCCCCTGGAGCTTCCTTGCTGAGAGCCTTTATTGACCTCATTAAGTAGCCATGATTGAGTTAATCAGCCCACCTCCCTCCGGAGTTCAGCTGATACCAGGTGACATGATGGTCTCTCTGGCCTGGCCAGCCGCCACTCATTAGCACAAACCCCCAGGTGTGGTCTGGAGACCAACAAAGACACCTCAGTTACTCAGGATACTACAAGGTTTTAGAGTTGTCTCTCAGGAAACAAGGACAAAGGTGCAACTACTTTGGGGAAAGTGAAATTCTTCACTCCACACCCACCCATGATCGAAATTAATACTTCGTTACTGATCTTTCTAGGCTTTAAACTTACATTCCCACATGTATAGAATATTTGTTCCTGAGTATCTCATTGTTGTCAGGTGCCATTGAATCGATTCTAACTCATAGCGATCCTATAGGATCTATAGGACAGAGTAAGACTGTCCCATAGGGTTTCTGAGGATCAGCTGGTGGATTTGAACTGCTGATCTTTTGGTTAGCAGCCAAGCTCTTAACCACTATGCCATCAGGGCTCTGAGTATCTCATGGGTACCTCAAACTCAACATGTGTAAAAATGAACTCTTCGCCTGACTTCGTTTCACATACTTTGGACATGTTATCAGAAGGGATCAGTCCCTGGAGAAAGACATCATGCTTGGTAAAGTAGAAGGTCAGTGCTAAAGAGGAAGACCTTCAACGAGATAGATTGATGCGATGACCGCAACAGTGGGCTCAAACATAGCAACAATTGTGAGGATGATGCAAGACCAGCAGTGTTTCATTCTGTTGTAGATAGGGTCACTGTGAGTCAGAACTGATTCAATGGCTTCTAACAACACAACATCTTTTCTTTAAAATGTTTCCTCCTCCTGAGTCCTTATACTACTCACATTCTACATAGTTTGGCCCATGCCAGGAACTTTACAGTCAGGCTAGACTGCAGACCTATTTTTCTGTCTTCTTAGAACTCTCAAATCTATTCTGTCCTTCATTCCTTATTCCCTTCAGTTATTTTAGGCCCTCAGTTCAGTATCGCCCCTTCCCAGTGCTTCTCTACAATTCTCCTTGCATGATCCATACTTAAGGTTTATTTGATGTTTTGATGTATTAGGACCGATAAATGACTACATTTGCTCCTCACGTATCCACTGTCTAGTTATCCAACATTTCGCATTCATGACAATAGTAAAAAAGCTATTATCCAAATATTTTGCACATTAACAATGTACATCTGGCAGTGACGAACACCGAGGCATGAGGTGAGAGCAGTACTGGCTGTGATGGTTAAGGTTATGTGTCTACTTGGCTGGCCCATGATTCTCAGTGGTTTGGCAGTTATGTAATGACATAATTTGGTACTTATGTAATGATACAGTTATCCTCCATTTTGTGATCTGATGTGGTTATCCTCCATTTCTGCATGATGCCGATTTTCACATAATGACCTGGTCTTTGGAATCTAACCATGTCTATAAGTGAGGAGGAAAAAAAAAAAAACTCATTGCTATCAAGTTGACTCTGACGCATAGTGACCCTATAACACAGTAGAACTGCCCAAAGTGAGGAGTAGGCATTTAAAATTGTAGAGGACCATTCTGGTTTGGTTATGTGGAGTAGCTGGAAGCCAGAATACAGGGAATTAAGAAGCAAAAGATTATGAGAAAGAAGCAGCAGTTAGTCCAGACTCTTTTAAGGAAGATGGGAGGAATGAACTTGGGTATTGGGGTATTTTTAGAGCATATATTCTTATTATAGTCAACTGAGTAATTTAGAATATTTTACCTGGACATTGAGTTGTGAGAAAATTAAAAAGCTCTAGGCACAAATATATGTTTATAGAAGATTTAAAATCTCCAAAAGGAAAATCTTACTAAGATTTGTATGCATTTTTCTGATAATCTACATTAATGAGCTGTATTCTAAGTTGTTTTTTATTATCTTGGCAATGGTTATTTCATGAAAATATATACTATAATTATAGACATTTTAGTATTGAGGGAATTTAAAAAGTTTATAAAAATGTACATATGGAAATTTTATTACAACTTGAAAGAATGAGTGCTTCAGATATTTAATGCACCATTCAGCAAACATTTCTGTTGAATTTTTGAGTATTGGGTGCTATCCTAGGTATTAACGTTTATCCCATAATTCATTGTTTGTTTCCCTAAACAGAAAAAAAAAAAGTATGAAAATGGGTTTATTTTGTTAAAATGTGGTCTAATTGGTTAGAAAAAGAAAAAGCACCTTAAGACAAATTATTATAATTGTGAAATGTTATTCGTACTTGAAAATAAAAATACAGCCATTCATTTGATAATTGCTCATGAGCATGTATAAGTAATAATTGTGCTAGATACCGTAGGGTATATAAAGAAGCTTAAACCAGTAATACAAGTCAGCCGTCAAGTTGCTTGTAGTTTAACAGAGAGTCTAATTTTAGTTAATTCAACCTCAGCATATTAAACAAGACTGCTTTTGGATTGTTTGATATTTTTCTGATTGAGCTATCAATTTTCAAATAAGTGTATTAAAATCTATATTTGCCAATTTTTCAGTGTAATTTTATCAGTTTTTGCTTTATATATTTACTTTTTCCCTTAGTATATTTTAAATATCCATATTTTAAACTTGCTTTCAGAAGGTTGCTCCATCATTCGCTTTTTCTCGATACAGTAAATTCTCCTATTTATTGAGTTGAATTATGTTAGTGTTTTTTTGTAACTTAAGTTTTTCTCATGTGCATTAGAATTTTCATTTGAAAGCTGATCTTGAGTCAGAGCTTCATGATATATGTGTTTTTCTTTCCACACCCCTCACTCCCTCCTCCATGCCTGACAGGTTTATTATTACCTTCCTTGGCTCATCAGTTCAGAACTTGGTCTTTTTTTTTTTTAGTACACTGGAACCATGGCTCTCTCTTCCAAGGAGCCTATGCCTTCAGTTCCCAACATACATGGCATGTTAACTCAGTCTCAATTGTTCAGCTGTCTGTTTCCATCTGCTACTATAGGAAACTAATTTTATACCCAGCGTCCCACCACAAGTGAGTGCCTTGAACCCTACTAGCTTGTAGGAAGTAAACTCTCAGATGTCTTTATTTACTTCTGTTTCCAGAAATAGAAACTCCTGCTTTTAACGCTATGAGTTTCTTTGTATTTCTTATCTTCATAGTTTCTAAATTGTTTTAAACATGGCTATGCCATTTTAAGAAATATTTGGCTTATTATCATTGTTAATTGTTTTGGGGAGGGGTTGAGATTTTGTGTGGACTTAACATCTTGACAAGAATCATTATATAATTATTAAATTTTTTAGAAGTCTGCATACCACCTAAAAATCATCGTGAATAACATAGTGGTTATGATGTGAGCAAATTGTGACATAGGGGAATGAAAAATTAAACATTAACTAATTGCAGAGTTATTGAGAAAGAAGTCAACCTGAGAAGGTTATATTAGAACTTCTAGTTCATGGTAAAGATTGAACTATAACGTCATCATTATGAACAACCATTCTTCCTGAGATCAAAATGAAATGAAGATACAGAAATGGAAAAGGGAAAAATTAATGAAGAAAAAATAATGACGAGATTTGGAAGCAATGGAGGGGGAAGGGTTCATAATGAAGATATTTCAACCAGTTTCCAGAACACAGAATGTGGCTGGGAGTGGATGAATAGCATTGAGAAAGCCACAGCCTAGAGTATCTTAAAAAGAAAACTAAAGAAAAGTTAGCTGATGGAATCCCAGAGAAATTTTGGGTTCATAGGAAATAAGTAAAATTAATTGAAAACATGAGTGAAAAGTAAGAGCTAAAAACAGGAATTTATTCAAGGTTGTAATGTGAAACATAGGCTCCACTTGAATTCCTAATTTACCACCTTTTTTATCCCTGGCATTTATCACCAGGCATGAAACTATGCAGCTCTTCTTTTAAAAAAATGAGCAATTTCATTGAGGGAGGGTAAGACTTTCCATGTAGATGTAGGTGCTCCAGAATAAAGCTGCCTCCCCTCCCCCATCCTAAAATTTGAGCAGGTCCACAGTTTCACAACAAACAAACCATTCCTGACTCTAAAGCAAACCCTATCAGTTAGCCTACCCTTCTCCAACTTAGTCTTCATAAAAAAATCCAGTCAGTAGTTAACCAGTCAGTATCTATTATTTATCAGTATCTGTACCTCAGAGGGAAACCCTGGTGGCGTAATGGTTAATTAAGAGCTATGGCTGCTAACCAAAAGGTCAGCAGTTCAAATCCACCAGGTGCTCCTTGGAAACCCTGTGGGGGCAGTTCTACTCTATCCTGTAGGATTGCTGTGAGTCGGAATCGACTCGACGGCAGTGGGTTTGGTTTTTGGTATTTCAGAGAGTGGCTCAAGAAGACAAAGTAAAGTATTATAAGGAAACATGCAAAGACCCCCAAAAGGGAGGAACACACTTAGCATTTCTCCAGCTGAAAGAAGTAAAAACTTCAAGCGTTAAGTTGGCAATATTGAATAATTCTATGGGCAAAAAAATTGAATGATGCAGGAAGCATCAAAAGGTGGAAGGAATACACAGAGTCACTGTACCAAAAATAAATTGGTCAACATATCAACCGTTTCAGGAGGTAGCTTATGATCAAGAACCAGTGGTACTGCAAGAAGTTCAAGCTGCATTGAAGGCACTGGCAAAAAACAAGCCTCCAGGAATTGACAGAATACCAATTGAAATGTTTCAACAAATGGATGCAACACTGGAAGTGCTCACTTGTCTATGCCAAGAAATTTGGAAGACGGCTACCTGGCCAACGGACAAGAAAAGATCCATATTTGTGCCCATTCCAAAAAAAGGTAATCCAACAGAATGAGAAAATTATCAAGCAATATCATTAATACCATATGCAAGTAAAATTATGCTGAAGGTAACTCAAAAAAGGTTGCAGGAAACTGCCAGAAATTCAAGCCAAGTTCAGAAGAGGACGTGGAATGAGTGATATCTCTGCTGATGTCAGATGAATCTTGGCTTAAAGCAGAGAATACCGGAAAGATGTTTACCTGTGTTTTCTGACCATGCAAAGGCATTGAATTATAGATAACATTGTGAAGATTGGGAATTCTGGAACACTTAACTGTGCCTGTGTGAAGCCTGTACATAGACCAAGAGGTAGTTGTTTGAATAGAACAAGGGAATACTGCATGGTTTAAAGTCAGGAAAGGTATGTGTTAGGGTTGTATTCTTTCACCATACCTATTCATTGTATATGCTGAGCAAATAACCCGAGAAGCTGGACTATATGAAGAAGAACAGGGCATCAGGATTGGAGGAAGACTCATTAACAGCCTGTGATATGCAAATGACACAGCCTTCCTTGCTGAAAGTAAAGAGGACTTGTAGCATTTACTGATGAGGATAAAGACTACAGCCTTCAATATGGATTATAGCTCAACATAAAACAAAAATCCTACAAACAATAACATCATGATAAACAGAGAAAAGATTGAAGTTGTCGAGGATTTCATTTTACTTGGATCCACGATCTACGCCCATTGAAGCAGCAGTCAAGAAATCAAACGACATATTGCATTGGGCAAAGCTGCTGTGAAAGATCTCTTTAAAGTGTTGAAAAGCAAAGATGTCACCTTGAGGACTAAGGTACGCCTGACCCAAGCCATGGTATTTTCAATCACCTCATGTGCACGCTAAAGCTAGACAATGAATAAGGAAGACCGAAGAAGAATTGATTTGAAATGCATTTGAATTATGATGTTGGCAAAGAATATTTAATATACCATGGACTTCCAGAACCAACAAGCCTGTCTTGGAAGAAGTACAGCCAGAATGTTCCTTAGAAGCAAGGATAGTGAAACTTCGTCTCGCCTACTTTGGACATGTTATCAAGAAGGACCAATCTCTGGAGGAGGATATTATGCTTGGTAAAGTAGAGAGTCAGCAAAAAAAGAGGAAGACCCTCAGCAAGATGGATTGACACAGTGGTTGCAGCATTGGGCTCAAACGTAGTAATGATTGTGAAGGTGGTGCAGGACCAGGCAATATTTTGTACTGTTGCGGATGGGGTCACTAAGAATTGGAGCTGGCTCCACAGCATCTAACAGCAAAAATATCTATAAATGTGTATTAGTGATGGGATAGCATATAATTTCAGAACTATAACTCCTAGGTTCTGTTTTCGTTAACTATTACCAAATTTCCCTTAAATTCCAGCAACAATGCAGCATGACCTTATCAACATTGGCTATTATCAGTTGTTACAAAATTTTTTAATAGGTAAAAGAAAACCCTGGTGGCGTAGTGGTTAAGTGCTACAGCTGCTAACCAAAGGGTCGGCAGTTTGAATCTGCCAGGTGCTCCTTGGAAACTCTATGGGGCAGTTCTGTTCTGTCCTATAGGGTCGCTATGAGTCGGAATCGACTCGACGGCACTGTGGGTTTGGTTTTGGTTTAATAGGTAAAAACAAAATCTCGTTATTTGATTTTCTCTAAGCATCTTTGCTTATGTAAATTATCGATTTGTGGCTTTTTTTTTTTTCCCTTGTGAGTTACTTGTGTGCATCATATGTCAATTTTTTGTTCCATTTGTTCTCGTTTGTCAGAGTTCTTTGTTTAGGGTATCGATCCTTTTTTCTTATGTTGTGAGTATCTTCTCCCATTCAGTTTTTTGTCTTTGTCTTTTGTATTTATTTATGGTAGCATAAATTATAGGAAGAGCCCTGGCCACACAGTGGTTAATGGCTGTAGCTGCTAACCAAAAGGTCAGCGGTTCGAAACCCTATGGGACAGAATTGATAGCAGTGGGTTTGACTTTTTTTTATACCATAACCAACCAACCAACCCATTGCCATCGAGTCGATTCCAACTCATAGCGACGCTCTAGGACAGAGTAGAACTGCCCCATAGAGTTTCCAAGGAGCGCCTGGTGGATTTGAACTGCTGACTTTTTGGTTAGCAGCCGTAGCACTTAACCATTACGCCACCAAGGTTTCCTACAGCTATAAATCTTTTCCTTTATGGCTACTTCATTTTGTGTTTTACTTAGGATCATTTGCTTAGGAAGACTAGACATTCTTTTTTTTTCTTCTGGTATATTTATAGTTTTATGTTTCACTTTTAAATAGTTAATCTATCACAGATTTATATTTGTGAGCTAAAGATATAAATACTAATATGCATTTGTCCCCAAATGGATAGTCAGTTTCATAGGGCACTGAATAGTCCATCTTTTCCTTACCAGTTTGAAAGACCAATTATAGTACTATGTAAATGATGGAAGAGTTATGGGAAATGTGATATTTTTTCTTTCATGCAGGGAGGATGTAAGTTTTGAAACAAAATTCAGGGATGATAGGGCAGGGTTTGTACAAAGTCAGGAGTGAAAGATTTATAGAACTAAACTGTTTAGCATTAAAAATATAGGTGGGATAGAGAAAGAATATAACTAGGCAAACAAACGTGTACTAACAGCTGTATAAATACTAATGGAGGATAAAAATTCAGCAACTTACTGTGCCAGGTGTTACAGAGGAGTTCTTGGGCTTTTTTTTCTTTGTGGAATAATTTTATTTCCTATGGCACAGATGTTACCATTAACCACCTTATAGAGAAAAATGTCCAAGAGTGAGCTCTTCTAGGTTAACATCAGATCTAAGAGTATTTTGCGTATTTAATCATAGCTTACATATTTAGGGAGCCCTGATGGTACAGTGGTTAAGAGCTTGGCTGCTAACCAAAAGGTCAGTAGTTCTTATCCACCAGCCGCTCTCTGGAAACCCTATGGGACAGTTCTACTCTGCCCTATAGGGTTGCTATGAGTCAGAATTGACTTAATGGCAATGGATTTGGGGGGTTTTGTTGGTATATATTTAGAGCCATTAATATATGAAAGATAATTATTTTCAATTCTGGAAAGTTTGGATATGTGACAATGTACAAACTATGTGATTCAGGAAAATACTGAATATGTGAAATACCACATCCAGAGGAAAAAGATGTCCTAAAAAATTGGGTACATATATAGAGAAGAGTTATTATGATATAATCTTACTGGACTAAATTTGAAGTATGTTGATATATAATTTTAAAATTATTAATACAATTTTAAGATAATTGACCTGTAATATTATAATTGAAAAATATTACTTTATAGTCTATTTTTCCTATACCTCCATTCTTCTCTTTTGTTATAGATCATACATCAGTTGGTGGACTGGGAGACAGTTTTTATGAATACTTACTGAAAGCATGGTTAATGTCAGATAAAACAGACCATGAGGCAAGAAAAATGTATGATGATGCTGTTGAGGTAATTATCAGAACATTTTGCTACTTATTGAATGTAAACTGTGAACATTTGATAGTGACTAGACAAATACAACCATTGCATGCATCCAGGAAGTGCATATAATGCATATAAGCATTTTTATCATATGCAGTCATTGTATAGTTTTTAAGTGTTGTAATATAAAAGGCATATATTTCTTTACTTATATTGTGGCATTTTAAAGAAATTATTGAAGAATTTAGTGTAGCATTTTCTTTATGAAAAATTATTGCTTTTAGTTGTTGTCTACAAAGACTGGAAAAACTTCTGACTGAACATACATTTCCGTAAACCTTTCTTCTTTCCAATGATTACTTGTACCTACCCATTGAAAACTTCCCAGGTAAATAGTAATGACAGCGCACTTACATAGTGTTTTCCAAACACCGGGTGCTGTTCTAACTCCTTTTTCTTATATGAAATAATTTTACCATTACTTGCATTTTACACAAGAGGTCCTTAAGGTACAGAGAGATTAAGCAACTTGCTGAAGGTCGCATAGCTGCTAACTGAGGGAGCCTGGAACGAACAGCCTGATGCTGCAGCCTGTGCTCTTCACCGCTGTCCTGAGTTGTTCATATTTATGTAACCTCATACCATGATGCTGTGAAATTTTAAAATCCAAACAAGACGCATTCTTAGAAGCATTTAGATAGGATATTTCCAAGCAAAAACTGAAATAGAAAAGTATATGAATAGTAAGTTATTTTTTCTCTGACCCGTTATAAGCTCATACCCCATTAATGATTTAAAGTATTTCTTAAAATAGTATACTTTGTATATAAGAACACCGTTCTGGCTTTAGTCAAGTATCCATTTTCAGAGTTATAGTTTTGTTTTTATTTTTAATACTCATTTTATATCCTTGCCTTTTAGGGACCTTACAGCTGTCTATAAAAATGCACAGATGTTGAATTTAATATACAGTGTACATTGCTTTGCCCATTGTAGGCACTCAGTAAATGTTTGCTGAAGGACTGAGTTAACTAATAAATTGAAGTAATTGAACTATAATCAAGAATTAAAATTTTAGTATATGACTTCTAAAATACTTTGTGAAGTCTTAAATTTTGAAAAAGTTTAGAAGTTTTATTTCTCTGTTATTAAAATTTAAAACTAGAATTTTTATGGTCTAAGAGAAGTGATTAAGTAAAAAGAATTTAGTAGTCTTAGAATCATAGTGTTGAAAAGATCCCTCAGTCATTCCCACTACAGTCTGGGTACCCTGAGGGCAGAAACTAATTTGTTTATTTTTGTCTCAGCACCTAGCACTGAAACATAATAGTTACTCAGTAAGTGTTTGATAATTGAATGATTATATTTAATATTATCATTTTTGAGAAAGTGTAATGCATCATATACCATGTAATTGATATTTTTTCTTTATAGCTTGCTGCTTGCTTATAATATTCGTAATCTAAAACTATTTTTCCTTTTACTTTACTTAATTTTCGATAGAAGTGAAGGAAAATCTGTTTAATATTTGTCATTGATTTTTTTCATTGTATATACTTTGAAAGGCATGATATCTATGTGAAAGTTAACCTCATTAGGTTAAAATAATTTTCCACAAAACATCTGCTATATAAGTTAACTATTCTGTAAATCTTCCCATATTTGTTTTCTGTGTCCTGTTTTTATTAGTTCTTAAGTCCAGAATGGGCACCTAGTAAATATTTCTAAATGACCAATTAGCCTTTTTAAATTTTGAAGCATAATCTTAAGTACGCAGTTTTGTGATAGTAGTTTATCTTCAGTAAACAATTTTGTCAAGGGACAGAGTATACACAAATTTAACTAAGTGACATATGGAGTGCATGGGAGAGGTAGGAATGATCACTTATTTTAAGATCGGTTTTAATTTGAATAAGTCATATTTTAAGTTTGCGTTTCTGAGCCTTTGTATGTAATAATTCCACTTCCACCCCCCTGCTGCACATGTGCCGCCTGATACCCATATCCCTGGCTCTTACATGCTGCTTTTCTTCTTAAAAATTATTTACACTGATAGCTTTTGTGTTCTGATATAGTTTATATTTAGTCTTTAATTTTTAGAATAGTGAAGAAAAAATGTACTCTTTTAAAGGTAGTTTAGGATCAAGATTGGAATACCAGTGTTAGTGAAAATTGTTCAACATCTTTTAATCAAAGAATAATAATACTTCTTTTAACTGCCATTCAGCAGTTTGGCATTTTATACAAGTTGAATCCTTAGGATTTGTCATATTTACATACCAGCAATTTTAGGGGTTCGTAAGTGAATTACTGGTAAGAGCCCTATCTTTACTCATCTTTTACTTCAGTCCTGTTAGGTCCATGGGGATATGTTTGTATAGCTTTTCATTATATAGGTAAGAACGGAAATGTTATAATGAACAGAAATGACACAAAGACAAAAATATTGTGTGAAAATTTAGAACTAAAAGTACAGATACCATTTTTTAGGCATTTACTGAGTACCTTACACGTGGAAAACGTGGTAGATGCCATGAAGTCTGCAAAGATGAAGAACACCCCTCTACTCAATGAACAAATCTTTTCTTTTGTGCTTCAGGGCACTATGGTTAAAAGAAAATAACTACAACAAAAACTTGTAATCCAAGGGCAGTCACTTATTTTGTTTATCAGCCACCTCTCATTTCCCTTATAGGCCAAATATTATTATCTAAGAGCACTATTTATTTATTTACAAATTATTAGTTAAACTTTTTTTTATTTATTTAGTACTTACTACATTATAGTCCTTGTGTAATATAAGATAATGCGTAAGGCATAGTCCCTACAATTCTGAAAAACCTACATTGTTACTGTAGAGAATATAGAATAAATTTTTCCTAAACTGATTATTTTGAGGCTTGTCAGAGAACAACCCACAACAAAATGTGGAAAATTCTTGAATGAAATAATCCTTTTGATTGTCTGAAATAAAAGTATCTTCTAATCATATGCAATAATTTCTACCAAAGAGAAGTGGATTGATGTAAGTTCTTAGACTTTTGTATAGAAGTATTGTATTTCTAAAGGTAGAGCATTAATCCATAGACCCTCTCAGCGAAGTCCGGGAACATAGTCCAAAGGAGTAAAGCCCTAAAAAATGTCACCTTTAAAATTAAAGATGATTATTGGACTGTACTTCATGTCCTATTCAAGTTTATTTTAATGTACAGTATTTCTCAGGCCATTCCTACATCTTTTGAGTAAATCTGATATTCCAGGAGGATGAGCTGTATTTATCATATGTCCTCTCTTTTCCATGGCACAGAATCCAAAACGAGTCACTCAGTGTGAGAAGTAAAGATTACTTTCAACTAGTTTTGTAAGCCTTACAATGTACAAGGTGACTCACCTCATGGTACCTTTGTAAATTATTTTGTCAGGTGACATACTCATATTGACTATTTTAACTAATTATTAAAATCGTATTTTTCTGATTTACCTAGGTATTCTTCCTATTCAGATTTTGTTGTATGAAATAGAAAATAAATTGTTAGAGCCTTTTAGGTTATAATTTATCATTATGTTCTCATTTGACTGTTGTGAATTTTATTTAGCTCAAGAAGATAAAGCTTTTAATGGGTAGTGTTATATAGAGAGGTAATCTTAGGCTAAAGTTCCTCTCTTTCATCCTGGGTTGTTATAGTAGAGAATAGGGTATTCATTCCAGGTTATATGCAACTTGGGCACAAGTTTGTTGACGTACACAAGGATTTGCTAGACTAAGCCTCCCCAGTTTGGGAAAATTACTTCTTGGCAGAATATTTGATTACCAAGGTTTTGCAGTATCCAGAAGGGCACAGGAAGTTTGAACACCAACTGTTTGCTTCTAAAATTTTGAAAATCTGCTTTTTTCTTGTTATAGGCTATAGAAAAGCATCTTATTAAGAAGTCCCGTGGAGGTCTTGTCTTTATTGGAGAATGGAAGAATGGGCACTTAGAAAAGAAGATGGGGCATTTAGCCTGCTTTGCTGGGGGAATGTTTGCACTAGGAGCAGATGGTTCCAGAATGGATAAAGCTGGTCATTATTTAGAACTTGGAGCGGAAATTGCACGTACATGTCATGAGTCATATGATAGAACTGGTAAGAATATTAATAAGACCAATTACTTAGCCTAAAATAACTTCGAAATTAAAAATGTGCCCAGGAATTAGAAGGAAAATATTTAAGCATTTTTCACTTCAAAATAGTTTTAACACAGTAAATCATTTTTTAAAAAACTTGAATTTCAATTCTGGAGATATGTTCCTGCACTAGGTTTTTGGGGTTTTTTTGTTTTGTTTTGTTTTTAATTTTGAATTCTACTGTTTATTGTTAATGAAGATTTTGAAGTAATTGTTTTAAAGACAAGACGTGTAGAGTATTTGGGGATATATGTGATAACATTATTTATTTTGAAACAATAAGAATACATTTTAGCCATTTATTTCAGCTTCCGTAGAACCAGAGTTACTTGATAGAACACAAAATAGATTGATTTAGGTTACATAACCTTGTGTATCCTCTTGTGAAAATAAAAATATCTGAAAGATAACAGTTGAATGTTTAATTGATATCTAGATAATTTATCAGTGTACCTGCTAGTCAATTTAATAATTTCTGAGGTTGCATGTGCCTTTAAATTAAAAAATCCCCTGGCATTGCTTTGGGCAAGTAATTAATGTCTCCAGGCTTCAATGTCCTTACCTGGAAAATGAGATGATTTTCAACAGGAGCAAAAATTGGTTCTTGGAAGCAAAAAAAAAGTCTTACTCTTTAATTTATGAAGCACAGATAAACATACAGTCATAAACAGACATACAGTATATATTTGGTATTAAAATTTCATGGAAGGAGGAGGTGATTAGGGGGAAAAAAAAGCCTAAAAAGGTTCCTTAAGGGGACGGTAATGAAAAAAGGGTCGAGAAACACTGGGCAAGGCCTTCTGTGGTTTTCTCTGGCTTTCCTAAGGTGTTTCTATATAAAATAATGGATAATGAGCTCCCTGAAAGACTAGTTGTCAGGTGCCGTCAAGTCAGTTCTGACTCATAGCAGTTCTACCTACAACAGAACGAAACACTGCCCGATCGTGTGCCATCCCCACAGTCGTTGCTGCGTTTGAGCCCGTTGTTGCAGCCGCTGTGTCAGTCCATCTCGTTGAGGATCTTCCTCTGTTTTGCTGACCCTCTACTTTACGAAGCACGAGGTCCTTCTCTAGGGACTGATCCCTCCTGATAACATGTCCAAAGTATGTGGGTTATTATTCTCAGTGCTTATGAGTTGGAATCCACTCAATGGCAATGGGTATGGTGCTTGACTTCCGTTGTCATTTTAAAAGCATTTGTTAAATGCCAAATAATATTTTACCTTATGGCAGACTTTGTCAGTAAGCTGAATAGAAGTTTTCTTACAAAATACTAATTGACAATTTGATGGCTGTTCCTAATCTCAGATCCCTTTGAGGATGTGGTCAGAGCTTTGTGTGCACACATGAAGTCTTGCATTCAGTTTCAGAGGCTTCTTGGACATGACACTGTCTCCCTCTTCCAGAGCCTTCCATAGAGCTCGTGCTGCTCAGGTTAAGAACCCCTGCTTTCGTTCCACTTGAGTTGTTCAAGACTTCGCAGTAAACAACTGCAGTTATTAACTGTTGGAACACGTTTTGCTTTTAATACAACTGTCTGCAGTCCCTGTTGTGTGTGTGTGTGTGTGTGTGTGTGTGTGTGTGTGTGTGTGTGTGCGCGTGCGTGCTGTTTGTTCTGTTTTGGTGTAGATTGGTCTTTGACTGGAGAAGAGGGTAAGAAAGGCTTTATCTTTACCTCTAGTGTTTGTGATAAGTGGTTAAAATGTTCCGCTGCTAACCAAAAGGTCAGCGGTTCAAACTAACCAGCTGCTCCATGGGAGAAAGATGTGGCAGTCTGCTTAAAAATTTACAGCCTTGGAAACCCTATAGGTCAATTCTAGTCTGTGCTATAGGGTTCCTATGAGTCAGAATAGACTCGATGGCAACAGGTTTGGTTTTGGGGGGGGGGGGTGTATCTATGTGTGTGCATTTATTTGGAGCTTACAGTGTCATTCTTGTAATGCTGAAATCTGGTCACACCAATGTATGTCATGCCAGCAACCATGTGTGGCATGATTATAGTTCTTGTGCCACCTTTTCTTTTCTGAAAAAATATAAAAAATGCCCAGCATTTCTCAAAAGAGGGGAGAGACTTTGAAACTATTTTAACCTTTGCCACCAATGCAACCTAGTAACAAGAAAGAACGCTGATCGCTGAGAGAGAATGGTAATTGCATGTGACTCCAACATACCAATGGGAGATGATTTTGTATTGCCCAGATTTAGGTGCAGGTATAATTATTATTAGAGTCCTTAAAAACTTTTCACATACTGCTGTATATTCCAGCCTGAATATAAATCATATCATTCAAGAAATAGTGTATAATGCTACCAAGTATATGTGTCATGGTCACGTTTTATTCAAACTGATAAATGGGCAAGTTACTGATGAAATTCTTGGTGATGGGCAATTTGAACCTCTCCCTTGCTGTATTCATAGAGGCTATAGGATAATAGATTTTATTTTTAAAACTGTTTTAAGTTTTAAAATGTATTGTTTCTTACTTATTATGCTTTGAGGGAAAATTATATCATCTGTAACTAAGTTTAATCCAAGATGTGAGCTCCGAAATGTTTTCTGTATGTGTGTGTATTGTATCAAAAGGACTTTACATTTATCTCGACTTAAGAAAAAAATTCTACACAATACAATCTGTATCATTGTATTTTGGTCCAAAATAGAATATGTAATATGCTTTTGTGTAGCTTTGCATTTGTTTCCATAGGGTTACTGTCAACATAGTTAGATTTAGCAGTATGCTGATGTATATTATTCATGAGAAATATAGCATGTCAGAATAATAGGAAGTATTTATAAGTCTATTATAAGAGAACTAAATGTGGATCTTTTAAAGTAACACATTTGGCAAAACATGAACAATAAAAATAAAACACAATAACAACAAAAATAACAATTTCATATCCGGTTTTTTCAGGTGAGAAAAAATCTCTGTCAAATGACAAAAATGATTTTATTTTGCTCATTTGTTTCTTTTGTGATGTTACAGCATTAAAGCTGGGTCCTGAATCGTTTAAGTTTGATGGTGCAGTAGAGGCTGTGGCAGTCCGGCAGGCTGAGAAGTATTACATCCTCCGTCCAGAAGTCATTGAAACCTACTGGTACCTATGGCGATTTACTCATGATCCAAGATACAGACAGTGGGGCTGGGAGGCAGCACTGGTAAATAAGCCAATATTTCATTCTACGTGCAAAAATGTTCAAATCAGGCCCACCTATAGTCCCGTGTATTCCTCTCTCCTTTACCTCGTGTTCAGTAACTACAGGACTGTTTTCATTTATCTGACGATGAAACTGTGTTAGTCAATTTAAGTTACTTGAGCAGTAGAAGTAAACCTTGTAATCCTGTTTTGTTTTCTATTAGAAGCACTTCCCTAATAATATTCACTCACTGTTTTATTGAATAACTGTAAGGAGTCATTTAAAAGGCAATTTTCCACTATGATTATAAAATAAGCAGTTTAATTTTCTATACTGTCCTTTGAATGGAGCCATGGTGGTGCAGTGATTAAGAACTTGGCTGCTAACCAAAAGGCCAGCAATTTGAATCCACCAGCCGCTCCTCGGAAACC
This sequence comes from Loxodonta africana, assembly GCF_030014295.1. Taxonomy (NCBI): domain Eukaryota; kingdom Metazoa; phylum Chordata; class Mammalia; order Proboscidea; family Elephantidae; genus Loxodonta; species Loxodonta africana. The sequence goes on along the minus strand of NC_087344.1, from coordinate 157,635,629 downwards.
CTTTGGAGCAGTTCTACTCTGTCATAGGGTCTCTATGAGTTGGAATCAACTCTACAGCCGCAGGCGTTTTTTGGTTTGGTCCTTTGCATGCTTAACCTCTGGAGGGAAAAATCATTATAAAACTGCCCAAGTTCACAAAGCTAGGTTTAAGATTACCCCCTATTTATTTCAGCTTATGTTCTGAGTAATTCTTTAATGGATCATTATAAAAAGAATCAGTGAATTGTTGAATTTTTCTATATTAAAAGCCAAAATATACATAAATTTGAAAGGAAGAAATTTTAATAGTTAGTAAGTAAAGAAGTGCTTCATTCTTAAAATACTAGCCTGCCAGGGAACCTCATGGCTATAGTATTTGGGGAGGAAAAAACCATTAGTCTTTTCATCAAAGTATAGGGTATGAGTCGGAATTGACCCGACGGCAACGGGTTTTTTTTATAGCTTATTCTTAGGGCTGGGGTGTTTTAATCTCTAAGATCTATTAATTATGGTAAGTATTATTAATTTTAATGAATATTCATATTTGAATTATTTAGTTAAGCTTGCAGTCTAGATAGACTGACTGAGGATATCTCAGGTGAGGCTAGCAGGGCTAGTAAATTGCTCAGACAAGAATTTGTAAGGTTTAGGGCAGTATGTATACCAATTCATGTAAAGAGAAGGTTTCAGAGTAGCAAACAGAGGGAGAAAAGGTTGGAGTCATTATGTAGACAGCCTTACATACCAGATTAAAGAATGTATACTTCGTGGTTCAGGAATAAGACAAACACACACACTCTTCTCTCTGGATTTCTGTCCGTTACTACATACGTTATTTCATATGGGGAGTGGGAATAGGAAGTCCTTTAACCATTTTAAAAGCCTTTTAGATCATTTTCTTCTTTTTCCTCATCATGCCTTAACCACCAAAGCCCCCTAACTTTGAGAATCACTTATAGAACTACTAAAGGTTTTCCAATGGAGAAAAAACTACTGAAGACTTTTCAGTAGGGAAGTAACAAAACAAAACAAAAGGATCTGATTGAAGTCTGCAAACTGGTGCTTTTTGGAGACCACTGCAATAATCTAGGAATAATGTGATAAAAACTTGAACTAAGGTGGAGACGCTTATGTGACATTTGTCACTCAGACCTAGGTATTCCTCATGAAGTTTAACAGTAAGAGAATGTTAACGGGTGCAAGGTGGTTAACAGACCAGGAACAAACATAGCATTTATTGATGCTGCTTTTCCTTGACCCCTTGGTCCAAAATTGGGCAAACAGCTACTAGTAAACTTTCTATGCAGGGGGACCTGCCAGAGTTGAGAATATAGCCAGACTGTAGTGACAGAGGTTCAGGAATAGGACACATGCACAAATACAGTTCTTGCAGCAGCAGTGACTCCCTAATGCTTATATAAATCAGGCCATATTTTATGTAAGGGAATTAGGTAAAATAATCCTGCAGTGAATCTGTTTTCCCTGAATGTCCTCTGATATTTAATGATTCTTATTTAGAGGAATGAGGACAATACATCTGAATCATGTGAGGCAAGGGATGGGGAGAGGAGTGACAGAAGCACATCCTCTCATGGAGAAACAGTACAGTCATGTGTTATTGTCCTAAGGCCCTGTTTTCCTGTGCACTTTCATAAAATATGGCCTCGCTCTTACCTTATTATGAAGAGATTTGACAAGCTCAAACTTTAGCTCACATCTGCACAAATTTGAATGACAGGAGTTAGAATTTTGCTTTTTTAACCTGTATGGAAATACAAAAACTCAAAGTATGATTTCTCAAGAACAAGAACTGAAATAATTATGGTCTAAATTCAAGTTTCAAAAGTATGCCATGAGAAGAGGGGGGAGGAGACAAAAAGAAGAGGCTTCAAATCTTAAACAGAATTTGCCCATCACTACTCCTCTGGTGTTGGGTGGTGTGAAGAAAATAGAAGACAAGCTGAGATAGAATATAGCGGTATGTCATTTCTTCTGAAAAAGCATTACCTGTTCTATTTGCATCCTCGAACTTTCAAACCTGAGTGTATTAAGTATGAAGATTTGCCTTCAAGAAATGACTCTGAATTATCTACCTGTTCGTTATTTTTAGTTATGCCTCTCTGTGATTTCTCAGTACCCTTGTACTGTTCTGAAGACACATGATCATTGTGAAGAACATAGTGTTCAAAAACTCTTGTATTTAAAATAGATTTAAAATACAGGTAGTTCCCGCCTTACGACTTATTTAAGTTAGGATGAGCTACACCTAACAACCTTCTTTTCTTTTTTTGTACATTTTTTTTATACTTTATTATTAGTAATATGTACTACATACAGTATTGCAGCTCATAATTTGCTGATGTTATCATTCTCAGATGTAATTTTTCCAACCCTTAAAGACAAATCAAGATCAGATTTATAAAGATACTAATAATAAAAGGCAATAATAATGAAACTTAAAAAAAAATGAGGTATTCTTACGTCAGAACCAACTTACGACAGAGTAGTCATTGGAACAGAACTCCATTGTAAGTCAGGGACTACCTGTATTTAGGTAGAGAAAAGCACAAAACTCTTTGGTAAGAAGGCTTTAAAACCTAGCTGTAATCAAAATAGAGCTATAAAATGAACAGCTTGATTAGATAAACCTTTTCAGCACTAATGAGCTTTTCATTAAGAAGAAGGAGAACCTGAAGAGTAATAAGAGTACCAAGACCAGGAACAACAGCCTGGACTAGTAATGATAAGTAACTATATCTTCATTGGATGATATCTCAGGGTTGAGTAGAGAAAGAAAAGAGTACATGTGCTTTCAACTTTTCATGACTGGCTTAATTCTGGAGTGTGGTATACTTGCTTATGGGCAGTATATTGGTTGCTTTGACCAGCAGCATTGTGACTAGATTCCATTTAATTGAGTGTATTTTATTTAGGCTTGTTCAAAGATGCAAAGAGAGATATAAATTAAGAATTTTCACTCCCAGTATAGCAGTACAGCATAGTAGTTAATAATGTGAAGCAAATTACCCTGTGTCTCAGTTTTCTGACACGTAAAGTGGGGTTACTAAGAGTACTTATCTCATAAGGTTGTTGTGAAATTTAAATGACTTGATGTATTTAAAGCTCCTAGAAATAGCCTTCAGCACATAGTAAGCACTTCATAATTGTTAGCTCTTAATACCCACTGCCGTCGAGTCGATTCCGACTCATAGCGACCCTACAGGACAGAGTAGAACTGCCCCATAGAGTTTCCAAGGAGCGCCTGGTGGATTTGAACTGCTGACCTTTTGGGTAGCAGCTGTAGCACTTAACCATTATAGTAGGTGTGTGAGTAGGCTCTTTTTTTTATAATGCTTCATTCGTAGGATTATGATAACACAGTGTCTCTAGCATACAGCCTGTTTACAGTAAATGTTTTCTTTTATTGTCGTTACTATGGCAAGTTCTAATACATTTTTAGCATGTTTGAATTATTGCTCGTCCTTGGAATTTATGAAATTGAGTTTTTAATTTTCAGTTCAAACTGACCTTTATCTTGATTTGTTAGAATCTGAGGCTTTATTGTGTCAGGAAAAGTTCTCTATAATTCCTTGAGTATAGCCTACATTTGATTTCTGAGTTAAGGAAATAGGAAATGTCTTAAAAAAAAAATGAGAGTTTTGGGGAGAGAGAGATTCCACAGGAAGCAGAATACCTCAGTTAACTTTTCCAGTGTAAGAATTTTTCTATTTGATAATAAATCTTATTCTTAAAATATCAAATTCTCATACAGATCTCTATGAACTTTTAACTGTGGTTCCTTAACTTATTCTTCAAATCTTGAAATTCTGTGGAATTGGTTCTTTTGTCTGATCTCTTTCACAGGCTATTGAAAAGTATTGCCGAGTGAGCGGTGGATTTTCTGGGGTCAAGGATGTATACTCCTCTACTCCTACACATGACGATGTCCAGCAGAGCTTCTTTCTTGCTGAAACATTGAAGTGAGTATATGCCTTATTTATTTTTTATTGCAGACTAGTTTTTTCTGTGTGAGTACTACATGATAAATTGTTATTATTTGATACATTACACTGAATTTTATTATAAATATCTTTTCATATATTTGAGTCTTAAATTTTCAGCTGCACCTCAAGAGGAATGACTTAGAATGTGACTTATTTTATGGAATAAAAGTTTAGTACCTTTAAATTATTTTGTCCTTAGCTCTTCAGTAGGCATCAATCACCAGGAAGTTTGCTTAAAACACGAACTACTAGGCTGTATCCCCCAGTTTTCTGACTTAGTATGTCTCGGGTGGAGCCTGAGAACTTGCATTTCTGACAAGCTCCTAGGTGGTGCTGATGATGCAGATCCTGGAACCAAACCTTGGGCCACCCTGAAATCTCTTCAGAATAATAGTGAGGTTTTAATGGCACTAGATGGCGTCTGACCAGAGCCGCCTGTCTTCCCAGTGAGATTTCCCATAAAGAGAAGCATAAAGGGAACAGTGGGAAAGAAAAAGGATAACTTTATCGTTTGGGCTTATACTCAAAACCCCAGGCAGAGCTTTCCAGTAAACTAGCCTGGAAGAAGATAGAGACTTTAAATATGTCCACGTCCCTAAACATCTAAAAAGTACATATCTCTTGATAGACCATTTGATACCTTCTGCTAATTCAATTTTTATGTTTCCTGTGTATCTGACCTAAGTATCTTATCAACTTTTTATTTGTTCAGCGAATATTTATTGAAACAGACAAAAATTCCTGCCTCTTACAGTTTACATTCTAGTACACTTCTAGCTTACATTCTGGCGTATTACAATTGAAATACACGTCTCAAATTAAGTTTCTTATCCTAAATGGCCACCTTTTTCTGATTTTTTTTATTACCTCTGGTACTTTCCAGCTTGTGTTTTTTAGAGCCATTTCCGTTTCCTCCTCCTAACACATGGCTGTCTTCTGTTACATTGTTTCTTTATTTGCCCTTTCCTTTCCGTATCTACATTCGACCTTAATCTAGCCCTTTAATGGCTTGGAACATTTGCCTGATAGTCAGTTCCCTACCTTTTGTCATCCCTTCTGTAATATTGCTATGAGTTGGAATCGACTTGACGGCAGTGGGGTAAGGCATTCCTTGTTCTTATTTATCCTATGTGATTAGTTTTCAGAGACTGTATAAAAGAGTTGAAAAAGTGCTGAACTGTAAGTTATATACTTGCTACATACAACCTAGTTGATGAACATGTCAAAATAAAACTTTTTTTGTTTCAGTTTATGTATCTGTAAACTGTGAGATTTGACCCAGATTATGCAAGATCTCTTCATTTTTAATTTCAAAACATAAGAAAATATGTAAGAATAGTACAAGAAATATTTGTGTATTTTCACCTGTATTTACCAGTTGTTACTTTTTGCCACATTTCCTTTATCTCTTTGTCCACACACACACACGTACACATAATTTTACTATTTTATTTCAATTCATTTTTCTGCTGAACAGTTTGAAAGCTAGCCTCATGATACTTCAGCATATTGCTTTCAAGAAAAGGGCATTCTCCTACATAATCACAATACAGTTATCATACTTGGGAAACTTAACATTGATACAACTGCACTATTACCTAAAATGCAGACCATTTTAAGATTTTCTGATTTCTTCTAGTATTACACTTTATAGCTGTCTCTTACCCCAATCCAAGGTCCACTAAAGAATCATTTGTTGCATTTGCTTGTCGTGTCTCATTTAATCTAGACCAAAGTGCCCCTAGTTTTTCTTTTATGACATTGATATTTTTAAAGAATTAAGACCAGTTGCTTCAAAGAGTGTCCTTCAGTTAAATTTTTCTGATTGTTTCCTCATGATCAGATTTAGCTAAAACATTTTTGGCATGAATTTTACATAGGTGATGTGTCCTCATTGCATCTACTGAGGTTAGCCAAACCGAAGGTTAAGGGCATAGTCCTCAAGTATATAACTGAACTTCTAACACTAACTAAGTTCAGAGAGTTCCCAAAACCACCCTCAGGTTCAATAATTCTCTAGAAGGACTCACTGTAAGCTGTCATACTCAAAATTACAATTTATTACAGGGAAAGGATATAGATCAAAATCAGCCAAGGGAAGAAATGCTTAGAACAGAGTCTCGGAGGGTTCCAAACATGACGTTTCTATTTTCCTCAGGACGCATTACCTGATGTAATCCGTATGTGACAATACACGCAGAGTATTGCCAACCCAGGAAGCTTATTAGAGCTTCTGTGTTCAGAGTTTCTATTGGGGCTTCATTAGGTAGGCATGACTGACCAATTATTCACATGGTTGAACTCAGTCTCCAGTTCAACTGGTACCATGAGACCCAAAGCTCCCACTCTCAATCACATGATTGGTCTTTCTGCATGGCTAACTTCCACCCTAAGAGTAGCCACCCCTACCCTGTGATCCAGTGTGGCTGACCCCTGCCCTAAAGAAGGACACTCCTATCATATGTGACATAGATTACCTCCCAGAAGCCAAGGGCAAAGCCAGATCTCTCTTTGGGCAAGGCCAAATTCTTTACTACACAGACATGAGGTAAGGAATCACATGATAATAGTTTAGGCCATTATTGGTGATCTTTAAGTTTGACCATAAAATTAAATTTTATTATATTGTTGTTGTTGTTAGGTGCCATTGAGTTGGTTCCAACTCATAGCAACCCCACGTACAATAGAATGAAACACTGCTTGTTTCTGCACCATCCTCACAATTGTTCCTATGTTTGAGCATATTGTTGTATAGCCACTGTGTCAGTCCACCTCACTGAGGGCCTTCCTTTTTTTTGCTGATCCTTTACTTTACCAAGCATGATATCTGTCTCCAGAGACTGGTCCCTCCTGATAACATTCCTAAAGTGTGTGAGACAATGTCTCTCCATCTTTGTTTTTAAGGAGCATTCTGGCTGTACTTCTTCCAAGACAGATTTGTTTGTTCTTCTGGCAGTCCATGGTATATTCAATATTCTTCACCAACACCGTAATTCAAAGGCGTCAGTTCTTCTTTGGTCTTACTTAATCATTGTCCACCTTTCACATGCCTGTGAGGCTATTGAAATTACCATGGCTTGGGTCAGGCCCACCTTAGTCTTCAAGGTGACATCTTTGCTTTTTAACACTTTAGAGAGGTCCTCTGCAGCAGATTTGCCCACCGTAGTGTGTTGTTTAATTTCTTGACAGCTGCTTCCATGGGCATTGATGATGGATCCAAATAAAATGAAACCCTTGACAACTTCAGTATTTTGTTTGTTTGTTTATCGTGATGTTACTTATTGATCCAGTGGTGAGGATTTTTGTTTTCTTTATTTGATTATAAGGCCATGTAAAAATACCTTTTTTGGTAATTAGTAAGTGATATGTAGAGTCATTTTTTTTTTTTTTTTAAATGTAGAGTATTAACTTTGAGACCATGTCAACACCCTTTTGCCCAACAATCTTTTACCCAGTCTTATTAGCATTCATTGTTGCTTCTTGTCTGAACCAGTTATTACTATGATAGAGGTAAAATTAATTTTTAGGTCTCTTCTAGTCTTAAAAAAGTTACTTGATTCCAAAGGTTCATTTTCAGCATTCATATACCGTATTTATGATTGCACTTTCCTGCCCAAAAGCTAGAATGGTTTATTCAGCTCTCTAAAAAACAAAACCCAGCGCCGTCGAGTCGATTCCAACTTATAATGACCCTATAGGATAGGGTAGAACTGCCCCATAGAGTTTCCAAGGAGCGCCTGGTGGATTCCAACTGCCGACCCTTTGGTTGGCAGCCGTAGCACTTAACCACTACGCCACCAGGGTTTCCGTCATCTCTCTAGCTTCACTTATTTCTTTTACTTACTGATTCTGTCCTTAAACTAAGCTAATGTACATACAAATATTCACATATATGTAAGGTTTTTTTTTTCATTGTCTTTTGTATTTCACTGCCTCCGGCAAGAGTGCCCTTACCCCGTTAATACAATGCTTGTCTCTAATTTCTAAATTCAGTTCAGATCACATCATTTATAGAGTGGCCTTCATAATTAATTTTCAACTACCTCATCAGTAAGACCTTGAGCACCTTAAACATGTCATAAACCATAAAACCCAACCAAACCCCTTGGCATCAAGTCTACTCTGACTCACAGTGACCCTATACGACAGAGTAGAACTGCCCCATAGGGCTTCCAACGAGCGGCTGGTAGATTCGAACTGCCAGCCTTTTGGTTAGCAGCCAAGCTGTTAACCACTGAGCCAGATATGACATGGGTCTGGAAATATGTAGTGTGTGACCTCTTCCCCTTCCGGTATCCATATGGGGATATTATGGATTGATCTTGGTACTTTTCTCTGCCAAATTCAGGCAGAGCCTTCATCACAGTGCTCTAGGCAACCAGTTATTTATTTATTATTGATACAGTACTCATTTTCAGAAAAACCCATTACATTTGAATGAATAAAAGTAAAAAAGGTCAAACCAGAAGAAACATACAGATAATTATAGCAAAACCTAGGCTAAATGAAGTATCATAGTTGAGCATGACATTCAGCACTGAGTTTCTTGGCAGCTGAAGCGAAAAGAAAGCATCCAGCACAACGTCACTGTCACCTTTTGGCAGTGGGGGGAGCCATTATTACCTTCATATGAGATAAAATTTTTCTTACTGTTAAATTACGTTGCTGTTGTTGTTAGTTGCCATTGAGCTGATTCTGACTTGTGGCGACCCCACGTGTTACAGAGTAGAACTGCTCCAAAGGGATTTTTTTGGCTGTAATCTTAATGGAAGCAGATCGCCAGGCCTATATTTCGCAGTACTGCTGGATGTGTTAGAACTGCCAACCTTTAGGATAGCAGTCAAGCACAAACTGTTTGCGCCACCTAGGGACCTTCTGCTAAATTATATTGTATGGTTCATTATAAAAGAAACATGAAACTATTAGGTAAACCATATGAAACCACCGTTTTTTACATTTGAAAGCAGTTGAATATTAGCAGTTTCATATGGTTCCACATTAAGTACATAATGGTAAATACCTTCTAACACTGATGCAAAAACACTCTTAATAAGACTTACTCTTTATAAAACCTGACAGCATAAAAATAAAATGCAATTGAATCAAGACATTTCTGTGACAATCTAATGTAGATTTATTGTTTTCTTATTTATTATAAAGGTAGAGCTTTAAAGTCCTAGAGAAATGAAGGTTGGTTTTACTCCTTAGATTTTCTCAAATATCAATTAATTCAACTTGGCTTTTGTTAAAAGCTGAATAAAGGCTCATTTAAGATTGTATATCCTATCAAGTGGCTGAAATTTATCCTGAATTCATCGAAGGGTGGCAACCCATGTGTTTTAGTTTATAGCAGCTGATTGGCATGGCAATGGTAATGTTAAATGAAAACACCTGTGTTCCTGACCTACATGAAGGGCCATTTTACTTTCTACTTATTTTCACGGGTGCTCTGTGGCATAGTGGTTAAGAGCTATGGCTGCCAATCAAAAGATTGGCTGTTCGAATCCACCAGGTGCTCCTTGGAAACTCAGTGGGGCAGTTCTACTCTGTCCTATAGGGTTGCTATGAGTCAAAATCGACTTGAGGGCAATGTTGTTGTTTTTTTTTTTTCCTACTGTAGTTCTACTCTGTCGTGGGTTTGCTATGAGTTGGAATCAACTCAACAGCATACAACAACGTACTGTAGCTATAGATATAGGTATACATTTTTTCCAGAAGACAAGGGACTCTGTCATGCTTCTTTTGTTTCCTTCTGTAGTCCCTAATTTGTTTATTCATTTAACATATGTACTGACAAAAATTAACAGACTGTAATGAGGAAGATCAGAGAGAGATTCCTTCAAAGCCTCTTTCCTCAAAACCCTTAAACTGTCGTAGAGGAAATAAAACATATGCAACATCTGCAAGAAATTTTAAATTACTAAGTGCCATAAGAGAAATATAAACAAAATGTAAAAGTCTTTTAGAGAAGGAAAAGTTTGCCTAAAAGGAGATTTTATGGAAGCTGTGTCATTTAGCCAGACTTCAAGGCAAGGTAAGATTTTAATGTGGCAGATGAACATAATAGGATGAATTGGTATTCAGGGTAGTGGATGTTATGGATTGAATAAAAAAAAAAAAAAAAATTTTTTTTTTTTAAGTGTTCCCCCAAAAAGATATGTTGAAGTCTTAACCTCCAGAGCCTGTAACTATGACTTTGTTTAAAAATAGGGTCTTTGTAGATGCTTTCACTTAACATGAGGTCACACTGGAAGAGGGCAGGTCCTAATCCCATCTGAGTGGTGTCTTATAAAAGAGGAGGACAGACAGGGAGACAGAAATAGACACAGGGGGAAGATACAATGTGAAGATGCATGTGCAAGCCAAGGAGCACCAAGGAGTGCCAGGAGCCTCCAGAAGCTAGGAGAGAGGCATGGAACAGTTCCTCTTTCACAGCCCTCAGGAGGAACCAACATAGCCAATACCCTGGTTTGGATTTCTGGCCCCCAGAACTATGAAAAAATAAGTTTCTATTCTTTAAGGCCACCCACTTTGTGGCATTTTGTTATAGCAGCTCTAGAACACTAAGACAGTAAACAATGGAATATTAAGAATAAGATAACAGAGATCTCAGAAGTAGAATTGACAAGCCTTGATACCCTGTTAGATATGGGGAGATTCAGTAAGATGTAAGAATCAGAGATGATATTTTCAGTGTAGTGAACTGTAATGATTATGATACCAATGAGTAAAAATAAGCTGGTTGAAAAAAGAAATAGGTTTTCAGAAAAAAATATTGAGTTACTTTCGGGACATGTTTCCAAGAGACATTTGCAAATACAGATCTATAGCTCAAAAGATAAATTCAGAATGATTTTGAAGTATGAAAGAGAAGATGTAGGTCTGACCCTTTGAACATGCCTCCATTAACAAATGAGAGGGAGTTCAAGTTTAGCTTGCCAGAATGAACACATGCATTTATCCTCCACTCTCCCTTGAAAGCCATTAAAATGGCTGTACAGGGTTAAAAAGGTATAAAGGGTAAGGGCAAAGAGAATAAGAAAGAAATCAACAGCAGACAGGAATGTTAGCAGAATTATAGAAGACCGAGACAGAGCAGAGAAAGCTAAGTATCTGCATCAAGGGAAGTTAATTTACAGCAAGCTGACGAGTACTTCAGAACCTTGGAAGGGTGCAGGCTAGGACTGAAAACTAGAAAAATTTTTGAAAGTTTGTATAAGGAGTAGTTAGACCCCAAATCAACCCCTGCCACATCTCTAACCTGAACAAAGCATAGAGATTTGCTGTCTGAAGAGGTTGAATGATAGAGACTTTGGATTTATTAATACCAGGCTGAACTGAAAGTAGACAGAAGATCTGAGGATCCCTTTCCGGGAAAATTGGTTAGCCCAAGAGAAGAGATCTATAGATACTGATGCATAAGATTCCCTCAGCAAAATGGCCATGTCCTCACCCATTCGCCAGTGGTGAAGCCCAGCAGTAAGCAGCAACCTGCCTATAGGGATTCCAATCAGCATTTTAGTGCTTCACTTTTACATACTAATAGTCTGGACTTAGAAGTGTTTATTCAGTTATGGTCATGTAAGACTTGTGTACGTTTGTGCATGTCTGTTATACTTTCTTTTTTAAGTTTATTTTAAAAATAAAATATGAGTTTAGATGGCTATGAATCATCATACACTTAAGGTAAGCTCCCAAACTTCTAATACCAAAATAACCAAGAAAGGGCGGTGCGGGAAGGAACTCAAAAGCAGATGCAACACAAGGAATTATAGAAAACTGAAATTAGCATTCTCATATAAGAAAAGATAGTGCAAGCACAAGATAAAAATAAAATACTGTAAAAGGAGAACAATCAGATAATGAGAAAGAGGTCCTGGAATTACTGCAATTAAAATTAAAGTAGCAGAGAAATTTTAAAACTCAGTAGAAGGGTTAGAAATGTAAGTTGAGAAAATACAGAAAGGAAAGCAAAAAGACAGAACAGTTGTAAAATAAGGAAGACAAGATAAAATCAGAATATCAGCCCAGAAAGTGCAATATCTGCATAAAAGGAGTTCCACAAAGAGAAAGGTGTAGGAGAAAGAATCATCAAAGCAATTCAAGGAAATGACCCAGAACTGAAGGATGTGAGTTCAAGATTGACAGAAATAAGGTCCCAGCACAGCAGATGGAAACAGGCCCACCGCAGCCCTTTGCCATGGAATGTCAGAACCCCTGGAGTAAAGAAAAGATCCAACAGCTTCCGAAGAGAAGAAAAATTCTTGTAAAAAGGATCAGGAATCACAATGGCTTTGGACTTTTCAAGAGCAACAGTGAACGCCAGAAGCAGCAGAGCAACTCCTTTAGAATTATGAGAGAAAATTAATTCCAGCCTTGAATTATAAGTTTTTAACTATTTTAGGTCTCAGAAATCTACTCCCATGCACTCTTTCTATTATGCTTTTGGAAGATGTTCTCCACCAAAAAATGGTTCTAAACCAAAAGCAAAGACATGGAGGACAGAGAGCGAGCCAAAGAGAATGGTTAAGAGGGCAACCATCCAGGGTGAACAGGACCGAAGGCTCTGGGAGAGACTTTTTGAAGATTAAATTTATGAAATGTTTATATCTAAATATTTTGAGAGAAAATCTAGACAGTTGGTAGAGATTTTAAGTACTTAAAGTCACTTAAAGTACAAGTCAGTGCAGTTTTTAGGTTTGGGGGAGGATTTGTGCAAGGAAAGAAAAGCTGTGAATAGCTTTCAGTTAACATGTGAAATTGCTTAAAGACTTTCCTTTGGAGTCTGGATTGCTTTATAAGAAACGGTAAATAATAGCACTCTCCACATTTCTCCCTTTGCAAGAAGGAGAAATAAATCCTTTGATAATGGGTTTGCTTTCTTCCAAAATTGCCTGTGTATTGGTTTTAGTGAAAAAACAGTTGATCAAAAGCCCATTAAACTAAAAGAATTCAAGGAAAATAGCTGATAGAACACCAAGATTCATAGTTTCCCTGGAGCAGCCCTTTAATTGTTAAATGAGTATCTCCCATTTGGATTCTCTATAATTCTATCAGTTTGTACCATTTACTATTGTAAACCAATTCCTTTTTACAAAATCTTTGAAGAAGTATATTATTTTATATCTCTACCTCAGTCTGTACATTCCTTCATCTAGGTATAATTAGGCTTTCATTGAATCTCAGCTCAATTCTCTTGCTTTACTTGGAAGTCTTATAAATTGATGCATTTTAACCAGCTTTTCTGAGTTCATGTATATCAGACACTAAAATACCTAAGAGAAATCACAAGTGAGTTAAAAACAGTCTTTTCAATATTTGTTGTCAAAGGAAAGAGATATACCCTAAAATTAAGACCAAGTTTAATTCAGTGTATCTCTGCTTTCAGTGGCATCAGAATCTCTGGGGGAGAAATTGTTCTTGTTATGTGTTCAATAATAGATGAATGGTTATAAATTATGGCACATCCATACAATGGACATTATGTAGCCAGTAGCAGTTGCATTTTTATAGATATTTTTAATAACATGGGGAAATTTTCAGAATATAATATTAAGTAAGCTGTTAAGTGCACATACATATATAAATCATAGATGAATGCGTTAATATATATTTTAACATCAAAATGTGCACTGCGGTTTAGCTTGTGTTATTTGACTTTTTAAAATACTTTTGTTTATGCTTTTATAATCAGAAAAAAAATTAATAAGCTGCAACCATATTTTCCAACCTAAAGTTGAGTTGCTGTCTTTGTGTCTAGAATCAAAAGAAATTTCTGGAGCTGAAAAAATATTTAGAGGTTATCCAGGCCAATAAATAGCAGCGCAACCACACCCCCACCACCACCAGTCCCAGTGCTTTAATTCTCTTTACAGCATACGGCTTCATAAAAGCAAGGACTTTTCCTTTTAACTGCTCTGGTCTCCCAGCACCTAGCACACAGTATACAAGGAGCTCAATAAATATGTGTTCATTTATTATATAGATCTTTAGCTTGTGTTATGTGAGAAAAAAAAGTTGGCTTTTACATCTCTACCTGATCATTCTTAAGTAGTTTTTAATTATATCATTTTATCATATCCAACTGTATTTTTTGAGACATTCCATGATCATCCTGTATAAAATTTCAAACTGCTCACTATCATCTTTCTCAGCTTTACTTTCCCTTGTATCACTTATCTTCTAACACCATATAATTTCCTTAGTCATTCCCCATCTAGAATGTAACCCCCTGAGGGAGGTCATTTTTGTATGTTTTAGTTATTGGAGCCAGACATAGGTGTTTCAATAATAAATATTTGTTGAATAAGGAGTTGAAACTTTTGATTCTAAAGAGACACAGCTGGAAAACAATATCTTTCGAAAGTGGGAGTGAGTAGGGTGAAAAAAATAGTAGACCTCTGTTATGTTCTGGCTGGGGCTCAGGCCTTGATCTCAGAATTCAGTTAGTGCCAGGAAGTGGCTAATAATGGTTCATGGAGTTGGTAAAGCAAGAAGGACCAAGGCAAGATGTGAAAACTGGAAGAGACAGGGCAGTGGATCGTTTTCACAAGGGAGTCAAAGGTTCAGATGGCCACATGAAAGAGGAAAGCAAAAAATGTGCAAACGAACTGGTATTAGAAGTTACACAAAGCTGGTAAACCTGGGGCCGTGGTTCTTAAACTTGAGCGTGCATCAGAGTCACCTGGAAGATTTCTTAAAACAGATTTCTGCGCTCCATCCCCAGAGTTTTCTGATCAGGAAGTCTAGAGTGGGGCCTGAGAATTTGCATTTCTGGCAAGTTCCCAGGAGCTACTGATGCTGCTGGTCTGAGGAACCACACTTTGAAAACCATTGATGCTCATGGCTCAGTAAACCAATTGAGAATCAAGAAATTACCTAAGCTGACAAGCTAGCACATCAGATGGTCAGGTAGGCAAAGCATTGCATAACTGCTATATTTATGTAGTCTGAAAAACCAAACCAAACCCATTGCTATCCAGTTGATTCTGACACATACCAACCCTATAGGACAGAGCAGAACTGCCCCTTTGGGATTCCAAGGAGCAGCTGGTAAATTCAAACTGCCAACCAAGCTCTTAACCACAGTGCCACCAGGGCTGTGTATGTAGTCTGGTCTTCTCAAATAGGGGCACCTCAGGATCAGAACCATGGTGTACACATTTTTTAAATCCCTCTTAACAGTCCTATCACAGTGCGATCCAAATATTAGACACTGGGTTTTGTGTACGCTTACACACACACACAGTGATTTTCACTTGCACTATTTTATATAAGCATTTTTTTTTTCCCCCAGTTTGAGTGCCAATTTTTTTTGCTACAGTAGAGGGAGCTACAACCCAAATTGTATTTATGTAGCAAGAACACTATTATTATTACAGGTCCTTTTCCATTACTCTTTTTATTTTAGATCAGCTTTATTAAGGTAATTTAAGTGTACCATTTTATCTGTTTTAGCAAACCACCCTGTTAAGATATGGAACATTTCCGTCCTAGCCCCTTTGCAGTCAGTTCCTCCCTACCCGAAACTCCTATCTGCTTTCCTATCTGCTTTCTGTTTCCAAAAAAAAAAAATAGGTTCTAGAATTTCATATAAACTGAATCATGCAGTATGTAGTTATTTTGTGTCTGATTTCTTTTTCAGCATAATGTTTTTGAGATTCATCCGTATTATTGCATATATCATTCATGTCTTTCTGTTGATAAGTAGTATTCTCTTGTATGGATATACTACACTTTGTTTTTCCATTCACTTTTTGATGGTCTATTAATCATGTTTTTAAAAAAGATCAGAAAGAGAAGGAATTCATAGTTTGTTTGCCATTTGATTACATTTAAATGTCTTGCTCTGATTTTTTTTTCTCTCTGGGAATTTTTAAGTTCTTGCCTTAAAAGTAAATAACTTCATCTAATTTGCTATTATCAAATAAAAAATTAATTACCAAATAATTTGCCATAATTAAATAAAATTCTAAATGTTTTTAATCTGGTGCTTCTTAAAGCAGAAATGGCAAAGGTGGAACAAACTAAGTAGCTAAAATTTTTAGCAACAGTCTTCCTTTCAAAACTCAAGTAAGTATTGTTGCCTGCAATTTATTATCCTTAGTTTGTCCAGGTTTTTAAAAAAATTCCTATGAGACTTCTAATTCTGCTTTTGCAAATGATTTCATTAAGTTTTTCTTTATAATTAGCTGAATTTGCTAATTATTTGCTTTTTCTGAGGGAAAATACTATTAAAACGAAAGCTAGTAATACATGAATAGAATAATAACCAAAAAAAAAAAAAAAACCAAACCTGTTGCTGTCGAGTTGACTCCGACTCATAGCGACCCTATGGGACAGAGTAGGACTGCCCCATACAATTTCTGAGGAGCACCTGGTGGATTCAAACTGCTGACCTTTTGGTTAGCAGCCATAGCTCTTACCCACTACCCCACTAGGGTTTCTGAATAGAATAATAGATCTGTGATAAAGCAAATGTATCAAAATGTTAATTGTAGCATCTAGGAGCTAAATATACATGAGTTCCGCTGTAAAATTCTTCCAACGTTTTTGTATGTTTAAAAATTTTTATAATAAAATAATGGGGGAAAATATTAGCAAATTATTATCATTATATTCTTTAGTAGACTCTAGTTCCCTGGAGAAGAATATCATGCTTGGTAAAGTAGAGGGTCAGTGAAAAAGAGGAAGACCCTCAAGAAGAGGACTGAAATGTGGCTGCAACAATGAGCTCAAACATGGCCACAATTGTGAGGATGGCACAGGACCAAACAGTGTTTCATTCTGTTGTACATAGGGTCGCTATGTATTGACTGAACACCTGACAACAACAACAGTTCTCTTTTTCACAGTTACTGTTATCTTAGTTTGCCTGCCTGTGGAGGCACCCTCAGTATAAGCAAATGAATGCACAGTGAGCCAGTTATCAGATAAAGCCAATTTTCTAAAGAACAAGGTTTTGAAGTAGCTTCAAAGACAAGTAATGGTTTTATCAACAAAACATCAGTAGTAGTGACACTTTTAAGTTTGTAAGTGCAGATGCCTAAGTAATATCTTCAGGGCAGAGAGGGAGGAGTCAATGAGATGGTCGAGTGTGGGGATCCTTAGACAAGAAAAACATAGTTCGAGGGAAGAATGAAAAACAAAGCCACCGTTCCCTTCCTTTTGCCTTTTATTTTGTCTGTAACAGAATCCTGAAGTTAATGTCCTACCATGCTGTGCTTCTCCTTCTTGTTAGTTGCCGTTGAGTCAGCTCTGACTCATGGCGACCTTATGTATAACAGAATGAAATGTTGCCTGATCCTGTGCCATATTCATGATTGTTGGTATGTTTGAGTTCATTATTGTGGCTATTGTGTCAATCCATCTCATTTCCCTCATTTGCCCTCACCCTCCTCTTTACTAAATATGATGTCCTTTTTGAGAGAAGGCAATTTTTTCAGCTGGATAAAAGCAACATCAAGTTCCCTGTTTTCTGCTGTCTTCTGCCCACTCACCCCTGAGGTTGATTTGCACACTTAAGTCAACTTAATATTTATTAAGTACCTACTGTCTTCTCAGAAAGAAGCCCTGGTGGCAATCAGCTGCTAACTGAAAGGTTGGCGATTCAAACCCGCTAGCCACCTCCATGGGAGAAAGATGTGGCAATCTGTTTCTGTAAAGATTACAGCCTTGGCAAGGTCATGGAAGCTCCGTAGACAGATCCAAACTCCATGAGGGACTGAATTGCTGGGCTGAGGGCTGTGGGGACCATGGTCTCAGGAAATACCTAGCTCAATTGGCATAACATAGTTTATAAAGAAAATGTTCTTCACTCTACTTTGGTGAGTAGTGTCTGGGGTCTTAAAAGCCTGTGAGGAGCCATCTAGGATACTCCACTGGTCTCATCCCTTCAGGAGCAAGGAAGAATGAAGAAAACTAAAGACACAAGGAAAAGATTAGTTCAAAGGACTAATGGACCACACCTACCATGGCCTCCACCAGACTGAGTCCAGTACCACCAGATGGTGCCCAGCTACCACCACTGACTCCTCTGACAGGGATCACAATCGAGAATCCCAGACAGAGCTGGAGAAAAATGTAGAACAAAATTCTAACTCAAAAAGGAAGACCAGACTTGCTGGCCTGACAAAGCCTGGAGAAACCCTGAGAGTATGGCCTCCAGACACCCTTTCACCTCAGTAATGAAGTCACTCCTGAGGTTCACCCTTCAGCCAAAGATTGAACCAGCTCATAACACAAAATGAGACTAAAGGGGCACACCAGCCCGGGGGCAAGGATTAGAAGGCAGGAGGGACCAGAAAGCTGGTAATAGGGAATTCAAGGTTGAGAAGGGAGAGTGTTGACATGTCGTGGGGTTGTTAACCAGTGCCACGAAACCATATGTGTACTATTTAATGAGAAACAAGTTTGTTCTGTAAACCTTCATTTAAAGTACAATTTTAAAAAAGATTACAGCCTTAGAAACCCTATGAGGCAGTTCTACTCTGTCCTACAGAATCGACTTGATGGCAACAGGTCTCTTCTCAGAATTGTACTGTTCGAAACTAGAGCATATGAGACATATATACTCTACCCATGAGGAGCTTGCAGCCTAGTTAAGAAATCTCTCACTTGTAGGCATATAAAAATTTATGAAAGTCCAAAGTATATATATATGGTCCAGTGCTAAATTGTATAAGGTGGAATATGAATGTTGTAGAAGTTTAGAGAAAGGAATTTTGGTGCCACTAGCATAAGAAGCCCTGGTAACTCATTGGTGAAGCACTCGGCTGCTAATCAAAAGATTGGCATTTCAAACCCATCTAGCAGTTTTGTGGGAGAAAGACCTGACAATCTGCTTCCATAAAGATTACAGCCAAGAAAATCCTATGCAGCATTTCTACTTTGTCACATGGGGTCGCCATGAGTCGTAACCGGTACCCAACAATAACAGAGTAGTCATGAAGAAAGATTGAAACGTTGCTAAATGATACATAAGATTTTAATAGGTGAGCTAAAGCAGAAACCCTGGTAGCATAGTGGCTAAGACCTATGGCTGCTAACCAAAAGGTGGACAGTTCGAATCCACCGGCCACTCCTTGGAAACTCTATGGGGCAGTTCTACTCTGTCCTATAGAGCCGCTATAAGTTGGAATTGATTCAACGGCAGTGCGTTTAAAGCACAAAGTTGTTTTATGAAAAGAAGGATCTAGCTTGAGAAAATAAATGTTACCTTTTCAAAAGACGGTAAGAAAACTAGCCTGACTGAAAAGTATCCGTTAGGGAAGTAGGAGGAGGTAAGATTTTGGGATCAAAATCAGAGAAGCAGTGGCATGCTAAAAAGGGAATCGCGAGATAAAATGCAAAGTGCCCACACTTTAACTCCATCCTCTCTACCAACCTCCATAGCTTCTGTGTGGAATATAATTAAAGAAAACAAGTATAAGTAAGAGGAAACGGAAACTTCAAGGGGAGAAAAGTAACATGTTATTTCAAATTATTGTAAACTACTGTGAGGTTCCAAAGAAATTTCCTATCACAATACTACTACATATGTAATTTTGCAATCAATATTAAATATTCTTTTACAGATGATGGAGAGAAACTTAGCAGAATAGGAAATATATAATTTTAAAGACAGGAAAAATTATATTGAGGAAATTAAAGATCAGTTCATTTAATGTCAGCTATTATTCACCTTATTCACCAGAGTACTGATCAGCACACGCAGTTAGGAAACTACATGAAGCAGGGGAAAGAACCATCCAAGAGAGTTAGAGGGAAGAGTTTCCAGTGCTCACATAGGGCCAGGATCGGTGCCTGTTCCCACCAACTAAACTGGAAAAACTCATCATTCACAGGGCACTGGATAGAGTACTCAGGATGGTCTTGCCTCAGTAGTGTGGAATAAACATCCCTAGACTGAGTACTGCTTTGGACTTACATTTAAAAATCATGAAAGCAACACTTGAAAGGATCAAACTGTTTCCAAGTAACTGAACTGCATCCCTGAACAAAGCTCAACTAAGATTTATAGAAATAGGAATATACAGCACCCAACAAGGTACAATTCACAGTGTCTGGCATCCAATCAAAGATTACTAGACATGCAAAGAGGCAGGGAAGCATGACCAATGAGAGAATAATCTCAATCACATGAGAACCAATATGGATATTAGAATTAGCCATCAAGGACATTAAAATGGTTATTATAATTATATTCCATATGTTCAGAAAATTCAGTAGAGACGTGGAAAATATAAAAACCCAATCTGAACTTCTAGAAGTGAAAACTAAGATGTATGAGTTGAAAAATACACTGAATAGGATTAATTGCAGATTTAGACACAGCAAAAAAAAAAAAAAAAATACTGGTGAACTTGAAGACATAGCAATAGAAAACTATCCAAAATAAAACAAGAAGAAAAAGAATTAAAAAAAAAATGAACAGAAAATTATTGAGCTGTGGGACAACATCAAGTGGCTTATCATATTTATGAAATTGGAGTCTTCAAAGAAGAGGACAGAGAGGAGGGACAAAAAAAATTGAAGAAATGATGGCCAGAATTTTCCCAAACAGTGTAAACTATGCACCCACAAATCCAAGACACTCAGCAGGCCCAGAGCACAAAAAATATGAAGAAAACTTCACCACACCCCATCATAGTCAAATTGCTCAAAACCAGTTATTAAAAAAAAAACCTGAAAAGCAATCAGAGGAAAAAGACAGTTATGCATAGAGGAGCAAATATAAGGATGACAGCAGAGTTCTCACCAGAAACAAAACCAATATCCCTCATGAGCACAAATGTAAAATATTTAAACCAAATTTTAGCAAATCAAATCCAACAGCATAGTAGATGGATAATATACTGTGACCAAGTGGGTTTATCCCAGATGTGAACTATTGGTTTAACATTTTAAAATAAGTCAGTGAACTAGAAAAGAAAATCATATGATTATCTCAAAAGACACAGAAAAGCCATTGACAAAATCCAATGTCTATTTCTGATAGACACTCTCAAGAAACTGGGATACCGTATTTTTACGCAAATAGCGCACACCTTCTGCTTTTGTTTGCCAGCCGTGCCCTCCCCCCACGAGGCACCCTCACAAGCACCACCATTCCAACCCTCTTCCACGTGTTGCTATTAAAAAAAAAAAAAAAAAGCGTAGTGTGCTTATGAAAGTATCTCACAGGGAGTGGGCACAGCCACCAAACACAAAGTACGTGTTATTTGCGTAAAAATATGATAGAAGGGAACTTTCTCAACCTGATTAAGGGCATCTATGAAAATCCTACAGGTAACATCCTACTGAATGCTTTCCTCATGAGATCAAGAAAAAGACAAATATGTCTGCTCTCATCCTTCTATTCAAGATTGTATTGGAACTTCTAGCCAGTGCAGCCAGGCAGGAAAAAAATAAAAGATACCCAGACCGGAAAGGAAGAAGTAAAACTGTCTTTTTTCATAGATGACATGATTATCTATGTAGAAAATCCTATGGAATTTACAAAAAAACTACTGGAACTAATAAGTAAATTTTGCAACGTTGCAGGTACATACCAAAATCAATTTACATACTACTAATTAACAAAAATTGAAACATATATATAGCATCAAAAATATGAAGTATTTAGAGATAAATCATGACAAAACATGTGAAAGGACTGTACACAAAACTGGAAAACATTGCTAAGAGAAAGAAGACCAAAATAAAAGGAGAAATAGATCTTGTTCATGGTTCTGAAGACTCAGTATTCTCAAGATGTTTATTCTTTTCAAATTGATCTATAGATTCAGTGTAATCTCAATAGGATTTTTTTTTATAGAAATTGACAAACTGTTTGTAAATTTCATATGGAAATGTAAAGAACCTAAAATAACCAAAACACGTTTGAAAAAGAACAAAGTTGGAAGATAACACTAGCTGATTTCAGTAGTTGTGATAAAGCTATAATAATCAAAACAGTAAGATGGTGATGTAATGATAGATATATCAATGGAATAGAATAAAAAGTCCAGAAAAAACATACATGGACAACTGATTTTTGACAAATGTGCAAAGACAGAAAGACAATGTGGTCAAAAAGGGTAGACTTTTCAACAAAACTACTTGAAACAGTTGGATTTCTGTATGCCCCCCCTTGAATACTTACTAACTTATATAATATACAAAAATCAACTCAAAATGAATCACTGACCTAAATTTAAGACCCGAATATATAAAACTTTTAGGAGAAAATTTTTGTGACCTTGGGCTAGGCAAAAATTTCTTAGATGATACCAAAAGCATAAACCGTAAAAGAACAAATTGATCAATTGGGCTCAAAATTTAAATCTTCTGTTTTTTTGAAGGACATTGTTAAGAAAATAAAAAGGCAAGCTGTAGGCTGAGATGAAATCTTCACAAAATATACATATCTAGAATATATAAAGAATTCTCGAGACTCAGCAATAAGAAAACACACAACCCAATTTAAAACCTGGTAAAAGTTTTAGAATAGACACTTGACAAAAGAAGATATAAGAATGGCAAATACACCTGTGAAATATGTCCAGCATCTTTAGTGCAAGTTGAAACTGCAATGAGATAGCACTACACACCTACTAAAATGGCAGAATAAACTCACACCGGAAGAGGTGGCCCCCATTCCTTCCTGTCTTTGAGCTTTTTGTGTGAAGACGTAAAGCTTGGAGCATCTTGAAACCCTGATGAGAAAGCCAAGAAAATCATGGAGATGCTGAGTATTGGGGGAAAAATTAAAAATAAAATCTTCTGCCAACTCAGAGATTTCCCTCCATTAAAAAAAATAATAAATGTGGAAAACAAAGGAAATAGTTTTATTATTGAGTAAACAGTCAATCAGACTGCAGTTTCCATTACAGGCAGTCCGCTGATGAGATTGCAAAGACGAAGAAATTGTGCCTTTCTGTATAGTCAGGCAGATACAATCCATTACAGACATGTTCTCGAGATAAAGGAGAGCTTGTCCCCATGTAAGAGTGCTTGGCAGCACCATTTGCACTACAGCATTCATCATAAATTCACATAGTAATTGGAGGGGCAATCTGTGTTAGTTAATTGTCTTTACCCAAAGGAAAAAATAAAACCTCTTCTCCTTTATGACAACCCTGGTGGCGTAGTGGTTAAGTGCTATGGCTGCTAACCAAAGGGTCGGCAGTTCGAATCCGCCAGGCTTTCTTTAGAAACTCTATGGGGCAGTTCTACTCTGTCCCATAGGGTCACTATGAGTCGGAATGGACTCAACGGCCCTGGGTTTGGTTTTTTGTTTTTGTTTTTTGGTAGTTACAGCTTAGAGCAAGGCGCCTAGGCTAAACTCCCACTGTGACAGGGAGATATGCATACTATCTTTCTTGGTGTTTCATTTCAAAGGTAAGGCCTCCAGACCTTTAAGGAAAACATCCCTGGGTTGTAAAGTTGGTAAGGGGCTTGGTTCTCTTTTAAAAACATTTATATACATGTCAAAAGGACAGAGGAAGAATTTACAGTTAACAAGTTTTCTCCAGGCAGTGGTCTAAAAAAGAGTGAGGGGAAAAGGTCTCTTTCCCTTTTGGCATAAGGAAAAAAAAAAAAAATTCCCTTCATTTATCCTTCATTACACAACTCAGAGCTCCAAAATTGTTTCACTGCTGTTTGTTACCATCTGCCTCTGGGCTTTTTGTTATATGAGATAATAAACCTGTTGTTTATGTTAGTCTTAGGTATGTTCTATACCCTATAGGGGCCCAGTGGTTAAGAGCTCAGCCGTTACCCTGTTAACCGAAAGGTCAGCAATTTGAATGCGCCAGCCACTCCTTGGAAACCCTACGGGGCAGTTATACTCTGTCCTATAGGGTCGCTGTGAGACAGAATTGACTTGACAGCAACGAGTTTGGTTTTTGGTTTGTTTATAGGGAAAATCATTCTAACTTTCTCAGGCTTTACATACAGAGGAAAATTAATTCTTCTCAGCCCCCTTAGATCTGAAGACAAAGGCTAAATAAAATAAACCATTACAACATACAAAAATGTGTGCTTCCTCCATTTTATCTTAAAAATTCATGTATATTTAGCATTTGAGTTAGTAATATATTCATGTTTGTTTCAAACTTTTTTCTTACCCTCTTGTTCCCTCCAAGAAGCTTTTAATATTTGAGAAAAGATGTGGGGAAGGGCAGAGGGGAAGATCTTTTGAAGAGGTTAATTATGTGTTTTTAATGCATCATCTTTTAGAATTTCCACTGAGTATCTTCAATTTAATTTGATAGCTTTCTTGTCAGTCCATTGCAGAAGACATTAGAACTATAAATGAAATGAAGGTTTTAAGCACAGTATTTTTAAAACAACCTTAAATATATAATTCTTAATACAGGCCTTTTTAGAGTTGTAACACTAATCCATAATGCACTGAACATTTCCACTGGTGGTTTCAAGAAAGAATAAATGAGTCATTACGACTGTTAAAGGCTAAGAACACATTAACGTGGTGGTTGGTTCTTTAGCCTTACCAGCTCTTGGTAGGCACCTTCTGCTTCTCTTCAGATTTGTTTGACATTTCTTTCTGTAAAGCTTCTCTATTTCGTTTTACCAGCACTCTGTTGAGATGAGTTCTAGCACCACTGCCTCCTCTGAAGGTCTTGGTCTTTAGATAAGAAAAAGATAAAAGGAATGCAAGTGAACAGCATTTAAAAACATCTCTAAAAAGTAAGCAACCATTAAAAACAGCTAGTAAAACTGAAGTAGTTAGAAACATCTTCTTTTTATATACCTACAGGCTTTTGTCAGTGTTGTCTTGTCATCTTTCTCTGGGTTTTGTCATCTATTATCTCTGACTTTTAAACTATAGTTTTGAAAAATAATTCTTACTAGAGAAAAAAATTTAATAGTTTAAAGACTTTTCTCAGCTTTCATAGAAAAGACTAGGCATCCCCAGCTATTCTTTTTTTTTTTTTTTAATTAACTTTTATTGAGCTTCAAGTGAACATTTACCAATCAAGTCAAACTGTCACATATAAGTTTATATACACCTGACTCCATACTCCCACTTGCTCTCCCCCTAATGAGTCAGCCCTTCCAGTCTCTCCTTTCGTGACAATTTTGCCAGCTTCCAACTCTCTCTATCCTCCCATCCCCCCTCCAGACAGGAGATGCCAACACAGTCTCAAATGTCCACCTGATACAAATAGCTCACTCTTTATCAGCATCTCTCTCCTACCCACTGTCCAGTCCCTTTCATGTTTGATGAGTTGTCTTCGGGAATGGTTCCTGTCCTGGGCCAACAGAAGGTTTGGGGATCATGACCGCCGGGATTCCTCTAGTCTCAGTCAGACCATTAAGTATGGTCTTTTTGTGAGACTTTGGGGTCTGCATCCCACTGATCTCCTGCTCCCTCAGGGGTTCTCTGTTGTGCTCCCTGTCAGGGCAGTCATCGGTTGTGGCCGGGCACGAACTAGTTCTTCTGATCTCAGGAAGATGTAGGTCTCTGGTTCATGTGGCCCTTTCTGTCTCTTGGGCTCATAGTTATCGTGTGACCTTGGTGTTCTTCATTCTCCTTTGCTCCAGGTGGGTTGAGACCAATTGATGCATCTTAGATGGCCGCTTGTTAGCATTTAAGACCCCAGATGCCACATTTCAAAGTGGGATGCAGAATGTTTCCATAATAGAATTATTTTGCCAGTTGACTTAGAAGTCCCCTTAAACCATGGTCCCCAAACCCCCGCCCTTGCTCCGCTGACCTTTGAAACATTCAGTTTATCCCAAAACTTCTTTGCTTTTGGTCCTGTCCAGTTGAGCTGACCTTCCCATGTACTGAGTATTGTCCTTCCCTTCACCTAAAGTAGTTCTTGTCTACTAACTGATCAGTAAGTAACCCTCTCCCACCCACCCTCCCTCCCCCTCCTTGTACCCACAAAAGAATGTGTTCTTCTCAGTTTATACTATTTCTCAAGATCTTATAATAGTGGGCTTATACGATATTTGTCCTTTTGCCTCTGACTAACTTCGCTCAGCATAATGCCTTCCAGGTTCCTCCATGTTATGAAATGTTTCACAGATTCGTCACTGTTCTTTATCGATGCGTGGGCTTATACGATATTTGTCCTTTTGCCTCTGACTAACTTCGCTCAGCATAATGCCTTCCAGGTTCCTCCATGTTATGAAATGTTTCACAGATTCGTCACTGTTCTTTATCGATGCGTGGTATTCCATTGTGTGAATATACCACAATTTATTTAACCATTCATCCGTTGATGGACACCTTGATTGCTTCCATCTTTTTGCTATTGTAAACAGAGCTGCAATAAACATGGGTGTGCACATATCTGTTTGTGTGAAGGCTCTTATTTCTCTAGGGTATATTTTGAGGAGTGGGATTTCTGGGTTTTTTATGGTAGTTCTATTTTTAACTGTTTAAGCTAACGCCAGATAGATTTCCAAAGTGGTTGTACCATTTTACATTCCCACCAGCAGTGTATAAGAGTTCCAATTTCTCCGCAGCCTCTCCAACATTTATTATTTTGTGTTTTTTGGATTAATGCCAGCCTTGTTGGAGTGAAATGGAATCTCATCGTAGTTTTAATTTGCATTTCTCTAATGGCTAATGATCGAGAGCATTTTCTCATGTATCTGTTAGCTGCCTGAATATCTTCTTCAGTGAAGTGCGTGTTCATATCCTTTGCCCACTTCTTGATTGGGTTGTTTGTCTTTTTGTGGTTGAGTTTTGACAGAATCATGTAGATTTTAGAGATCAGGCGCTGGTCGGAGATGTCATAGCTGAAAATCCTTTCCTAGTCTGTAGGTGGTCTTTTTACTCTTTTGGTGAAGTCTTTAGATGAGCATAGGTGTTTGATTTTTAGGAGCTCCCAGTTATCTGGTTTCTCTTCGTCATTTTTGGTAGTGTTTTGTATTCTGTTTATGCCTTGTATTAGGGCTCCTAAGGTTGTCCCTATTTTTTCTTCCATGATCTTTATCGTTTTAGTCTTTATGTTTAGGTCTTTGATCCACTTGGAGTTAGTTTTTGTGCATGGTGTGAGGTATGGGACCTGTTTCATCTTTTTGCAAATGGATATCCAGTTACGCCAGCACCATTTGTTAAAAAGACTATCTTTTCCCCAATTAACTGACACTGGGCCTTTGTCAAATATCAGCTGCTCATATGTTATTCTGTTTTTTTAAATCTAGATAAAATCTTAAATTTGAATCGGTAATAGTATACCAGCTTAATGGACATCCACATCTGAATGAATGATCCAAAGTTAAAAGAGTTGTTAGCTTTATTATTCTAGTTTTAAACATTGATTTTTTTTTTTAATAAATTTTTAAGTATATAAAAAATTTAATGTTAGCTCCCGCTCTGTAGGGATTATTTGGCTTTCTGAGAAGTTGTCAGCCTTAGTCTTAAACCCCCAGGACCAAGCAGCAGTGCTTAAGGCTATCCTGGAGGGATGATAGTTGTACTAGGTTTTTAGGGCTGCTGTAAGAATTTACCACAAACTTGGTGGCTTAAAACAACAGAAGTTTATTCTCTCACAATTCTAGAAGCCAAACGCCCAAAATTGAGCCCTTGGAAGGCTCTACGGGAGAATTCTTCTTTGCCTCTTCCAACTTCTGGGGACTCCTGGTGTTCCTTGGCTTGTGGCAGCATGACTTCAATCTCTGTCTCTGTCTTACATGGCCTTCTTCCCTGTGTGTCTCTGTGTCCAAATTTCCCTCTCCTTATAAGGAAACCCTGGTGGCATAGTGCTTAAGTGCTACGGCTGCTAACCAAAAGGTTAACAGTTCGAATCCACCTGGTGCTCCTTGGGAACTCCATGGGGGAGTTCTACTCCGCCCTATAGGGTCGCTATGAGTCGGAATCTGCTTGATGGCAATGGCTTTGGTTTTAGTTTTGGTTCTCTTATAAAGACACCAGTCATTGGATTTAGGCCCATCCTAAGTCCAGGAAGATTTCATCTCAGAATCCTTAACTAATTATATCTGCAATGATGCTATTTCCAAATAAGGTCACATTCTGAGGTCCCATGTGGACATGAATTTTGGCAGACACTGTTCAGTACACGATGGTCCCTGGGCAGTGCAAATAGTTAAGCACTTGACTACTAGCCAGAAGGTCCCCGAGGCACCTTGGAAGATAGGCCTGGCAGTCTGCTTCCAAAAGGTCACAGCCTGAGAACTCCATGGAACAGTTCCATTCTGCGCACATGGGGTCGCCGTGAGCTGGAATCGACTCCATGGCAGCTAACAATAACGTTCAGCCCGCTGTGGTAGTATTTAATTAAAATTATTTTATTTAAAGGATGCTTTAATCTTTTTTTTTTTTTTTTAAAGATAATGGAATCCATGGGTAGTACAAACAGCTAACATGCTCAGCTGCTAACTGAAAGGTTGGAGGCTCAAGTCTACCCAGAGGTGCCTCAGAACAAAGGCCTGGTGGTCTAGATCTGAACGATCAGCCATTAAAAACTCTACGGAGCACAGTCCTGTTCTTAAGTGTATGGGGTCACTATGAGTTGGAATCAACTCAGTGGCAGCTGGTGTTTTTATCTTTTTTTTTTTAAATAATAATGATACTACTTTTTGCTATCTAAAACTTTGACATTCATTACCTTATCAATTTTCATAACATTTGTTTGCTTGAGGTACTTCCATGGCATCCTCTATGGACAGGAATCATTTTGGAGGAAACTTTAGCATTTTCTGTCTCCACTCTTTCATTAATTCCTCCCCACAAGTGATGAGACTGGGGAGAGCTAGACATCTACTAGCCCACTTTTAACCAAGAGACAGGGGCACTGTGTGCAATTTCACTGAGCATAGTTCTCCTGGACGTGTCTGTGCCCAGGACACCAAGAGCTTCAGCTTCCGATCTCCATACAGTAAACACACCAAGCAGGGTCTCCTGCTATGTCCAACCATGTGTTCTTGGTTTCACTCTGTTTTTTTGTTTTCGGCTCCAGCCTCTCTGGCTGCAACCTTGTAAATAAATCAGAGCCAAGCACATCTCAAGGTCTAGACTCAAGGAGTGAGATAGGAAGCCTTATTACTCTCCAGCCCAGCTTTACCAGTAATAAAGTTGCTATGTAATCCCCATTTACCTTAGTTCTGTGTGTTTTTATGCCACCATCCAAAGCTATCACAATAATCTGAAAAAGATATTAATAATCCTATCTTAAAAATAAACAAACAGGTTAAAACAAGTGGAAAGCAGTTCTTCGCTGAGGCCTTCACTGAGGCTTTTCGAGGCCCAGCCAGTCATTGCCAAGGTCAAGAGTCAGAACCCAGATTTCCTGGCTCTGTCTAGTTGTTTTTTGTACTTTGATGACTGCCTGGTAGGATTCAGATTAGAATTTGCGCAAGATTTTAGGTAAGAATCATTGTGTGTGTTTGACTATCATTTTAATTTCTAAGTGACCATTGTGGCTTGAAGTGCTGCTGGAGAGGTCAAGAATCCTTGCCTTCATATAAACAGTGCTGTTACCCATTAAGAATGATTAATAAATAATTAAATCTCCCATAAAACCATGAAGTTTCTAACAAAGCCCTTCAAAACCTTTATTTAACAGCTTGCAGTACCAGCTCCAAGAACTGCAAAAAAAATAATAACGTATTCTGAGGAGTGGTGCAAGTGTTCTTGCTATGTCCAAGTAACATGCATTACTTATTTCCTTCAGTGTTTATGAATAAATGTGAGTTAATTTTTAGTTGTATTCAAGCCAAAACATATTATTCATGATTTTTAAAAGAACTTCTTTCAAAAAGAGTGTTTTATATTATTTTGTAGCATTGTTGTTTTGTGTTTCAAATAAGCATGTAGAAATTTTTTTTTTTTATTGTCCTATTTTAGCATGACTGGTTGTGAATCTTCAGGATTTTCCATTGTAGAACATATTGTGTTTGTGTTTTAGATCATTTGGGCAACTAAGATGCCAGACTGAGGCTCTGTGAAGTCTTTTTAGCAAAGCTGCTCAGAGGAGGTTGTTGGTTTCCTCTGCTGTTATAATTGAGATGATTTGATATTCTTGTTGGATACTAATTGAAGCTTTTCCTCCCCCCCCCCCTTTATTTTCAGATATTTGTATCTGCTGTTTTCTGGTGATGACCTTTTACCTTTAGACCACTGGGTGTTTAATACAGAGGCTCACCCTCTGCCTGTGTTACATTTAGCCAACACTACGCTTTCAGGAAATCCTGCAGTTCGATGAAGGCAGCTCCAGAAGGACCGTTCTCACTTGTTTTGTTTACATGGACCACTACAGAAATACGCTGGAGAGGGCACTTTTGAAAACCTGGACCTCTTAAGTCAACTTGGCACAGTGAAAAGTGACTCTTCCCCGTAAGACTTTTCAACTTGTAGATACATCAGCTTTGAGATTATTCCATTTTATACCTGACCAAAACATGTTCCGGTACGTGTAGGACAGGGACCTGATATGCTTTGATTCTTAATGTGATGATGGTCACGTGAGAGATGATTATTACTCCCTGGTTTGTAGAGTCCTGGAGTCTGGAGGCCAGACTTCTAAGAACAAGCCAGGAATATGGAGCACCTTGCAGGAGTTGGAGATGGCCTTTGGAACAAATTATATGTTTGTTTTCTCCCACATGGAGCAGCTTTCAAATCAAATATTTACACATTGTTTAATCCCTTTCTCCTCTGTTTTAGTAATGGAATAAGGCAAACAAGAACAGTATAACTGCATCAGCAGCAAGAAGAGTTTAAAAAGAAACAGAAGTACCTATCCCTGTCTCATTTTCAGATTCCCCACTGGATGACCAAACTGGCAGCCGTTTCAAATCCCAATCTATTTCATTAAAATTTCTTGGTTAGATTTAAGTTTCTCTGGGAGCATGATCTCACAAAGAGTACTGCTCAAGTTCTTGTCTTCATATGGAATCATGAAAAGTGCTTTTTATCATAACCACTATTTATGAACTTGCGTTTGGGATTTTGTGCATGTCGTTCAGTCTAGCGTTGGTAGCATGACAAAAAGTGGGGAAAATGCCATAGTCTGTTGCCTTGAAACCTATACTAAGAGAAAGCCTTGGTTTTGTTGGTAGGAGATTATTTTTTCCAAACCAACAAATCTACCAAGCAAATTTTATCCACTTTAACCTTATTATAAATTTAGTACAGTTACTCAACTTACAACTTTATTTATGTGGCTTGGCAAAACGTGCTGTACGATTTTGTGGCTCTGGATTTGCCTTGATGAGCCAAATTACTATTACAAATTATTAAGTCTGGAATGGGGATAGGGTATCCTTTATTTATTATCTCATCAGATGAGTGAGCTTTTCAAAAATATTATCTGTAAAAAATAAATATAACTTTTATATTCTCTGAGGATATTGATTATTCCAAAGAATTAATCAGAAACTTTCAAAATAATCTTCAGTGATAAAAGTGCAGTGCAATTAATCATGTTAAATGTAATTTGGGATATATCTAAGGAACTTGCCCTTACCATCGGTAGGTTTTGCAGTGATATTTCTTTTAAAGGAATTTTCTAGTTCTTTATATTTGGGGTGGGGGGAAGAACTTAAATTTTCAAGAACTATAATATAAATATCTAATGCTTATAAATTTTCTGTCACAGCATAGGACACTTATTTTCTCCTTTCAGTTAATGCAAACAGCAGCCGTTGACATTAATAAAAGTTGGGAACGTATAATTAATCTAATATTTACTCTGAATTTCAAGACTTTATGAGACAATATTTATGCAAGTAGCCGACCTTGGAATTCTGAAGTCTTTTTTCCTTATTTTGATAGCTTTTCTTTTTAATCCTCTATTAGCATGTAGTAGATTTAAATTGGGATTGGGGAAAGATTTAATAAGTTAACATAATTAAGTGTTTTCTGAGGTTGATCATCTTATACTACAAATAGTGAAACAATCCACACAATTCAATAAATGATCCATAAATGATAGCCACCCCGAACTTTTTCAGTATATATAGAAAATAAGAGTGTATAGCCAGTTGCATTCTTTATGTCATTAAGTTAAATTTTAGCACATATTTTGAAATTGTGATATCTTTTACTACTTGAAAAAATAAACTTTTTAAATGAGAAGGGTAGAGTGCTTCAATATGACTTCAGAAGAAAAAGGGAAAGTGTTTGGGTCTCCCCAAAAAGTTAACCTTCCTCCTGGAAATAGCACAAGCCCACTTATGAGTCATTGAAGAAAAGTGAAAAACTCATCTGCCAAAGGCCCAGAGCACCTGTGCTAATGGCAGTCAACTGTCCCTCACTTTGCTTTAGGAGAATGCAGAGTCTAAGGGCCTTCATGTTCCCCAGGAACTTCTCACGTGATGAGGAGACGGAACCTCCCATTCCCAACTACTCTGTATTTGGATAACTGGAGCTTAAGAGAAGGCAAGAAGTGTCCAAGCAGGACCAATTCTGGTACAAGCAAAGAATTTGAGGACAGAGAAAGGGTTTTCGTCACTACCCCCCTACCTTCCTTGTGATGATAAGACTAGAGCTCATAACAATGCTTCTATTTTTTCTTCTCTGAATACCAAAGGCAATTAAGGTCAGCTACAAATGACTTGCCAGTGTTATGTTTATTTTTGTGATATTTTTAAATTATTTCCTCCAAACTCAATCCTTATCCTGTATTCTGCTTAGTTTCTAAGAAGTGATTTTTTATTTCCTTCTTTTCTTTACAGGCCTTTGCATTTACAGACCTTATTACTCAGGATAAATACTTAGTGAATTTCTAAGACCTTTTGCAAAGAGCCCAGAAATGCTCCCTCCCAGGTGCCTCTTCAGAGAGCTGACACATCACCTTATGCCTTTGGCACAAATGTGCAGAGCAGATCAGTTGGAACATAAAAAGAAAGAAAGAAAAAACCCTCTACCTTCTACATTTATTTCTCTTCATTTTAGAGACACGTTTTTGGTCCAACCCTGATTTTTTTGTTACTATAATTATCACTCAACCAGTTGTTAAAACCAAGAGAATGCAGCCCTAACCAAAAAGAAGTCTTAGTACAGAGAATAAGGCCCTGGTCAGGGGGTTCTTACTTTCTGGTGGGTTGCATGTGTATGTTCTGTTTCTCTAACATGAACTTATTCCTGTCTTTAAGCAGGTGTTTATATGTAAAACTAAAACCTGGGTATTGAAGGAATGTGTCCTTTTTGTGGACTGTTGGCCTGGAATCTTTATGATGTCATCTAGGGCAGCCCAGGGCTTCACTTGGTAGATTTTACCTACGCAGCATGAAATTTTGGCCATCAACCTCGCATCTTCTCCACTCTCCATTGCCAAAGTCTTTGTCAAAACAATGTGTTTGTTGGTAAAAGATTATGCTTGCCATCCTCATTTTGTAGTTTCTCCTGAAGCCTGGATTTCTTTGAATGAGTGCATGAGAGAATGAGTGAACAAACACGAAGTACCTAATACGTGTCAAGCATTGTGCTCGGCACTTTCAAGCATTAGATAGAACATTTTATGTGATTCCAATGGCATTTTCTATACAAGAGTAATTCATACCATTTGCAATGTTTTCCAGTGTGAATCATGTTACAAAATCCTTGATTTTATATTTCATTAAAGAGGAAAAGGTTTATAATATATTTTAATCAATGTGTTACTGTATAATACTAACAACTATAATTGTAGTTAATAACTAAAATCTCTTGGGAAATGTCAAAGAAATAGTTGATTTCTGAAGCAACTTGGACTAAAATATTTACTTTAGAAATAAAGCATTCTTATTTTGCTATATCACTTTACATAATTAAAAATTAATGTTTTATAGAAATGCTCGTTATTTTATATTAAAAAATTTTTGTCACAATTCACAAGTAACAACTTGCAGTTGTAAATTGTTTTTGCTCTGGTATGGGTCCTATAATAGTCTCATGCTTTTAAATATAAAGAAAAATATACTAAAATATTTCTAAGTTCTAAATAATAGTCCCTAGTGTCTGGTTTTTTAGTACAGTATTTTTGAGTTCTTATTTTTCTTGATGTTTTCTTGACCTCAAATTAGCTAGCTCCTGTCTTTATCCACACTTTACATAAATATCTACATAAATACAACTATATGCAGAGAGATTTCTAATACTGTCTGTGTTTTAAGTTAGTTACTGGTTTGGCTGCACATATTCTAAGCAGAATATTTGAGTTACCAAATACAATATGGAGATATTTTAGTGTACTTATTCTGGTTCAAAAACATTGGAGAAGATGATCTTCTGTTACCTCAGTTCATTGACATCATGATGGAAATGTTCTTTTTGATATACGGGTCAGCAAACTTTTCTGTAAAGGACCAGATAATAGATATTTTAGGCTTTGCAGCCCATATGGTCTACATTTCTACTAAATTCTGCTGTTGAAACATGAAAGCAGCCATAAACAATATGTTAATGAGTAGACATAACTTTTCCAATAAAACTTTATTTACAAAAACAGATTGCTGGATTTGGCTTGAGGGCCGCAGTTTGCTAAGCCTGCTGACCCCTGATGACAAGCTTAATTTGTGTTAAGCCCCTGCAATCTTTGTTCTGTATCATTTCTTTATGTTTTGATTTACATAATTCATTTTTAAAGGTGTTTGAATTCATTCTATAAGGTGTATATGTGCAGTTATATGTATTTGTGTAACCTAAAGCTATATATTTGTTGTCTTGAAAACAGATAAACTCCTCTAGAGTCTGTTTAAGTTTCAGGGTGATCTGGCTATAATGAAAGAAGCAAAATTTTTGTTCTTGGGGTACGCTATCAGCCAGTGTCTTTGCCTTGCTTATTATTTAATGCCACAATTCCAGAGTCCCCATGCAAAAGGAAGGGTTTTTATGGGGTCAAAATATTGTATACTTTTCAAGCTCTGCCTACTCATTGAAGTTAGAGCAGGACTCTGGATTTCTGGAGCTGCAGAAATGCCTCAAATCGGGTACACTTAGAGCCCTACAGCAAGAACATGATAGAATTTCTAACTTTTGTGCTATACAAACCATTGTTTTGAAAATATTTAGGCAACAGGAAATTGGTTTTGTGCCTCATTTGCCATTTGGTAGCCACTGTTACTTTTTTAGACTGCAGAAGGCAGCCTAAACCTGAGGAGGACAGAGAAAAGATGTATCCAAAGGAGAGCTCCCTTTGCCTTTTCTTGCATAGCTCTCCTCTGCACCTTTACAAGTCAGTGGCGTTATTTCAGAATGCCAGTGTGCATCATTTTTTTTTAATAAAACATCCTTCAACCTCAAGCTTATACTTCCACTGTTTAACAACTAATCCATTTAAAACTTGCTTTGAGCTCAGCAATTGCAGAACTCATAAAATTACATGACACCATATTACTCGTATATACATTGCAATGCACCAATCATTCTGAGAGAGAATAGATTTTCGCCAAGAAATTCATCAATTATTTCACCATTTTTGGAAATGCTAGAGGAAGGGAAAGCCTGTATTCAGAGTGGTAGAGGAAGCAGAGATTTTCTCTCTTCTACATTGTAAATGGACTGCCTTTCTAGGTCCTAGGGGTTTCCCTCCACGTTATTATACAGGTCCTTTCAACTCAGTGTGAACATGGTGTTAGTACACAAATACATATACCTACACACATAACACATTAATATACAGAGGGTTCTGAGCAATTGCAATTGCCTTGCAGCTATCTGAATGCTACCAAATTCTACTGCAAATTGCATACCAGAAAAATCCATGAGGATAATCTCAGCTCTTCATTAGGAAAAAGATTTTTTAGAAAATTAAGGAATTAGTTTTTGCTGGATTAATTAAATAAAATATCCCCAATTTTAATTATTGGATTTGGACGTTGAAGTGCCATTCTGTAATCTCACTGGTCTCAAATTCGCTGATATAATTTTACCCTAAACTAATTAATAAATGGGTAAGTATAGCTTCCTAAATCAGATACCCACTGGCCACACCTGAAATGGTTTCCAGTCATGTCCTCCATAAGTAATTTTTACAAATTAAAGGTAATATTGTATATTATAGATCAAATAAAGATGTTGTTTAAGTGAAAAATGTTTGTTTATCCTTCTTTTCTACCCATAGACAACTAAATCTTGCTATTTAGAGTACAGCAGCTTTGGCTTCTGGTTGTCTTCAGTCTCCCACGTTTAGAGAGTATTCTTTGATTTAGCTAATCCTTGTGTTTCTTAATGTTATAGAAAGATTAAGAATAACTTGCCTAAAGGGTTTTTTTTTTTATTCCAACTGATTTTAAGAGAACAAACTATAGACCTATGTAACAACCTTATAGTATTACTGTGCCTGTTGTCTCTTAGACCTAGTCTAGTCCAGCTTCTGAAATCGTCAAGCTCAGATTGCCTCAGTCACTGGACCTCATTCTGTCACATTAAAATCTGACCTGAGTCTGCTTAAATGATTCTTGTGCAGAAATAGGCCTAAGGGACTTGAGGACTAGGATCAGCTGGACTGAAAATAGTGATTTAATTTATTATTGATGTTGTAAAAGCACAGGCTATTTATAATCCTGTACCTACAGAGCCATCACATAAGGTAGTGGTGAAACCTGAAATAACAGCCAATTTTGCATTCTTGAGGTCTAATTCTTCCTGGCACAGTGGGTCTCAACTTAATCAAAATTTTAGACTAACTGCATTGTGGATTATCAAAATTTATTGTGGACTTTTTTTTTTTTTGTCAGGAACACCTAAAACAGGATGAGGTGAAGTTAAAAGAAAAAGGAACTCTGGGTGATTATAATTTTGTAAAACCTGGGCTTCTTCCATTTGGCCAGATACTGAAATTTTTATCATTTCCTTTGGGTTACGAAGAAACTGTCAACATGCAAATAGCATTCCCATTAAGATTATAGGAATGGATCATGAGTGAGCCTGCACCTTACATGTTGGTTGACTTTAGACAAATTTCTTAAACCCACCAAATCTCAATTTTCTTGTCATAAAATAGAGATAGAATCTTTAGAAGAATTAAATGAGGAAAATCTATGTACCTGGCCCAAAATAAGCTCACAATCTTAGTTGTTAGTGATTTTCATTACCAGGAGATTGGAGTAATCGTTGCTAAAGGAATAGAAAAAAATATGGAAAGGGCAGTTGAAACGGCAATAAAGAGCCAAGAAAATCATCTAGTCCTCATTTTACACACAAGGAAACTGAAACCCAAAAGGGGTAAAACAAAGGGATTAGATGATCTTTAAGATGGTTTTCCTGGTTTATCATTCATGATTCTGTGAACTAAGTCTGGTGCAGTTTTTGTGTCATAAAAAGTTTAATGACATACAAATATATTCATAATGCATATGAACCAAGCAGTTTAAAACGTCCACAGAAGTTACTTTTTGTTACAACACGTACACGGCAAAAATGTGCACTAAAAGTTAACCAGTTATCTCTGTGTGGTAAGGACGTAAGTGAATTTTTTGCTGTTTGCTTGTTTAAATAGCACTTTATTAAGGCATGCTTTACGTAAGAGAATTTTCCGATTGTAAGCGTACAACTCAATGATACTTGTAAGCTGATAGAATTGTACAACCATTCCACAATCCAGTTTTATTCATCACCCCAAAAAGATGCCTATTTGCAGCCAATCTCCATTTCCATCCAAGCCCCAGGCAACCACTGATCTCTTCTGTCTCTTGATTTGTATGATAAATGGAATCACACAATATGTTGTCTTTTTTATCTGGTGTCTTTCACTTAGCTTAATGTCTTCGAGGTTCATCCATGCTGAAGCAAATATCAAAAGTTTGTTCCTTTTTATTCCTGAAAATATTTCATTGTATGGCTATACCGCGTTTGGTTTATCCATTCACCAGCTGATAGATATTTGTATCATTTCTACTTTTTGGCAATATGAACAATGCTCCTCTGAACATTTGTATACAAATGTTTCCATTTTTCTTGGGTACATGCCTAGGAATGGAATTGCTGGGTCATATGGTAAATTTATGTATAACTTTTTAAGAAACCACCATACTGTTTTCCAAAGTGACTGTGCTATTTTACATTCCCACAAGCAATGTATGAGGGTACCAGTTTTTCCACATCCTCACCAACACTTTTTATTGTCTTTTTCTATTATAACTATTTTGTGTGTATGGAGTTGTATCTCATGAGTTTTCTGAGTTTCCCTAATGACTAATCATGTTGAACATCACTGCTTATTGGGCATTCATGATTTTGGTAAAATATCTATTCAAATATTTTTCTCATTATTAAAATAGGATTGTTTGTCTTATTGCATTGAAAGAGTTTGTTAATATTCTGGTTTTATTTTCTCTAAGATGGTGGTTTGTCCTCATTTTTTTAATGGCATATTTTGAAGCACAAAAGATTTCAATTTTGAACAGGTCTGTTTATCAATGTCTTCTTTTACAAATTGTGCCTTTTTTGCCTAATACAAGGTCACAAAGATTTTAGACCTATGGTTTCTTCTAGACATTTTATAGTTTTAGCTGTTGCATTTAGGTCTATGATCCATTTTGCATTAATTTATTGTGTATGGAAGGATCTAAAGTCATCTTTGCACGTGGATGTCCAATCATCCAGTACTATTTATTGAAAGAAACTATTTTTTCTATTAAATTGCCTTAGCACCTTTGTCAGGTATCAATTGACCATAAATGTAATGTTTTATTTCTAGAACTTTAGTTTTGTTCCATTGATCTATGTCTTTTCTTACTCCTGTGCCCCACTCCAATACCAAAGAACCCATAAGATACACAGAATGAATGTTATCTAGGAACAATTTAAGCGACTCTCCGGGAATATTTTTTTTTAATTATTCTCATAGTTATTATCAAAACTTTGGATGAGCCCAAAATTAATTATCTTAGGCATGGTATTTTGAAACAGTTCAGAGTAAGAATCCATAAATTTATGCCACCAGAGGGCAATAATCTCTTTTAAAGAAAAAAAGTGTTTTCAGCTGGTTGAAGCCTGGGAGATTAGAGATGCAGTGAAGCCCCTTGCTTACATTTTTCAATATACCCTGATGGTGAATAATAGGAGTGATGCAACAGCTTTGGAAGCTCAAGAAAACCTGCTGCACTGAGGATATGCCGGGACCTACAGCAACCTCTGCCTGCCCTGGGCTCGTGCCCTGCTGAAACCAACTCAATGATGAAATGTTTTCCAAACAGAAGACAGATATTGCCTGAAAAGGACTCCCATTTCCTTCAAAATGATGTGAACTTGACTATTAACCAAAAGGCTGGCGGCTCAAACCCACCCAGTGGCTCTGCAGAAGAAAACCCTGGTGATCTGCTTCCATAAATGCTGCAGCCCAGAAAATCCTGGGGGGTAGTTCTAGCCTTCAACACATGGGGTCGCCATGAGTCCGAGGCAACTGGATGGCAACGGGTTTTTCCTTCAAAACATGACTGTTCTGCCTTTAAAGGTTTTGTGCTAATAGGTAAGAGTTGTTAGAAGATGAAAAAAAATTTTTTTCAAAGCGGAAGACAGCTTAGGAGAATTCTAATTTGAACCCTGCAAATGATTTTAGCTCACAGAGTAAATATGTGCATTGTGGCATAGTATATTTAATGCTATTTTATAAATGTAATTGCTCAAGGTTATAATTAATTATACAATTACCTTTTTTTTTTTTTTTTAGAATTCTTTAAACATTTAGTGAACATCTACCATGTGCTGAGAACTCTGCAAGGCATTGAAGAAAGAGAGCCAACTATGACAATGAACTTGTGGAGTTCCTAGGCTAGAGGAGGACAGATTGCCAAGTCAAAAATTATATTTTGCTAGTAAAGCTATGTACCAAATGCACAGAGGAGAGAAACTGCTGGGGTGGGGGGTAGTTATTACAATATAACTAGTAATAATGAGTCCTGATTATAAGTCTTCCCCTTCCTTGAAGCAGAAGTGAGTTTGCTTATGCAAGGATGAGGTTTTGGGGCTGGAGTTGATCCCTTTGCAGTAGGGAAGAACCCCTTGGTGGGAAGAGAGAGCGGAGGGAGTGCAAACCACCCAAACTCAAGCTTTCAAAGAAGAATCAGCCATCTGGCTGAAATTTAAGGAATGAGAAGTTTGTTGGATGTAGTAGGTGTCTGGCTGCAAAAAACAAGGGAAGGGCATTCTAGGAGAAGGAAACATCATATTTAAGGCACTGAGGCAAGAAGAAAATTGTAGTTTAAAACAACCTATGCTTCCAGGCAGGGCTGCAGAATAGTTAGCACAGTGCATGACATTTCTGAGCAATAGCAAGGAGGCTGAAGTAGCATGAGCCAGGAAGGGTGGAAGGAGAGGAGACCACAGAAGTAACAGGGGCCCAAGAGCCTGACTTTGTAAAGAGTTTGGTTTTACGCTGTGTGAGGGAAGCCCCTAGAAGACTGAGCAGAGATGCAACACAACCTGCTCTGTTTTTACAGAATCGCTTTGGCTTCTGTGTAGATAAAAGATTGTAGAGGTCCATGGTGAGAGAAGGGAAACCAGTTAGGAGGCTACTGAAATAATCCAAGTGAGGAATGATGGTGACTTATACCAGTAATGAAGGCAGTGATTAGGTTTATGTTTTGAAGGAAAAGCTGACATGATTTGCTCATGGATTAGATGTGGATATGAGAGAAAGAAAGAAGTCCAGGTTAATAACAAAGTTTTTAACCTGAGCAATGAAAGAATAGAGTACCATTTACTGAATGAGGAAGATTAAATCTTAGGTGAAGTACAATTAGGAATTTGTTCTTGAATGCGTTAATTTTGTAATTTCTGTTGAACAGCTAAATGGACATGAGGAATAATTGGGTGGCTAAACCTAGCATTCAGGAGAAGTCTGGGCTTGAGATAGAAATTTGGCTAGTCAAAATGATACAACCATTTTGGAAAACAATATGGGCTTCTTTAGAAAGCTAGAAATAGAAATACCATATGATCCAACAATTCCACTACTAAGAATATATCCTAGAGAGATAAGAGTTGTCACATGAATAGACATATGTACACCCTTGTTCATTGCAGCATTGTTCACAATAGCAAAAAGATGGATACAACCTAGATGCCCATCAACAGATGAATGGATAAACAAACTGTGGTACATATACACAATGGAGTATTACACAACCCTAAAGAACAATGATGAAATCTGTGAAGCATCTCATAACAGGAACGCACCTAGAGGACATAATGCTGAGTGAAATAAGTCAATCACAAAAGGACAAATATTGTGCAAGACCACTACTGTAAAAACTCATGAAACAGTTTACATATAAAAAGAAACAATATTTGATAGGAGGGAGGGGTGGGAAAGGAAAAAACACTTAATAGACAATAGTTAAGTGGTAACTTCGCCGAAGATTTGATGAAGACAGTACACAATACTGGGGAAGCCAGCACAACCTGTACAAG
The DNA here is from genome assembly GCF_030014295.1 of Loxodonta africana. Classification (NCBI taxonomy): domain Eukaryota; kingdom Metazoa; phylum Chordata; class Mammalia; order Proboscidea; family Elephantidae; genus Loxodonta; species Loxodonta africana. Next base: position 157,594,325 of record NC_087344.1, on the reverse strand, counting down.
GCAAGGCCATGGTAGCTCCATTGACACATCCAAACTCCCTGAGGGACCGAATTGCTGGGCTGAGGGCCATGGGTACCATGGTCTCAGGGAACATCTAGCTCAACTGGCATAACAGAGTTTACAAAGAAAATGTTCTACATTCTGCTTTGATGAGTAGCATCTGGGGTCTTAAAAGCCTGTGAACAGCCATCTAGGATACTCCACTGGTCTTACCCCTTTGGGAGCAAGAAAGAATGAAGAAAACTAAAGACACAAGGGAAAGATTAGTCCAAAGGACTAATGGACCACAGCTACCACGGCCTCCACCAGACTGAATCCAGTACAACTAGGTGGTACCCAGCTACCACCACTGATTGCTTTGACATGGATCACAATAGAGGGTCCCAGACAGAGCTGGAAAAAAATGTAGAATAAAATTCTAACTCAAAAAAAGAAAGCCCAGATTTGTTGGCCTGACAGAGACTGCAGAAACCCTGAGAGTATGGCCCCTGGACACCCTTTCAGCTCAGTAATGAGGCCACTCCTGAGGTTCACCCTTCAGCCAAAGATTGAACAGGCCCATGGAAAAAAACAAAATTAAAAGGGCACACCAGCCCTGGGGCAGGAACTGGAAGGCAGGAGGGAACAGGAAAGCTGGTAATAGGGAATCCAGGGTTGAGAAGGGAGAGTGTTGACATGTTGTGGGGTTGTTAACCAGTGGCATACAACAATGTGTGTACTGTTTGATGAGAAACTAGTTTGTTCTGTAAACTTTCATCTAAAGTTCAATTAAAAAGAAATTTGCCTAGTCATCAGCATGTAGCCATTTGGATTGGTTGAGATCACCCAGGGATTTAATAGAGATAGAAAAAATAAATTATCTGAGGGCTATGCAGCTAAGGCACTCTAATGTTTGAAGATCTGGGAGATGAGAAGCCAGTGAGACTGCGGAGTAGCCAGTGAGGTGGGAGAACCCAGAAACCAAGTGAAGAAACTTGTTCAGGAAGGAGGAGTGAGCAACTGCTATGATAGATCAAGTAAAATGAGGACCGAGAATTGATCACTGGATTTTGGCAACATGGAGATCATTGGTGACCTTGACATAAAGAGTTCTATGGAATAAAGGGAGCAGAACTAGCTCAGAGTACTTTCAAGAGGAAATGGGAGAAGAGGTGGAGACAGTGAGTGTAAACGAGTTTTGCTGCAACGGGGAGCAGAAAAACAGGTGGTAGCCTAACAGAGGAGATACGGGAACAAAAAAATATTTTCTTTTAGAGGGGTATGTTGTAACATGTTTATATTCTGATGGGAATGATCCAGTAGAGAGAGAACACTTGATGTTGCAGGACAGAGAATAATTGCTGGAGCCATATCCTTGGGTAGGCAGTGGGCATGCAATCTAGTGCACAAGTGGAAGAGATGGCTTCATGACAGAGTTTGGAACGTTCACTCCTTATAACAGGAGGGAGAGCAGAGTGTATGGAAAGAGATGCAGAAAGGAGCATAATGGGAGACGGAAGCACATAGAAGTTTTCTTCTGGTTACTTATATTTCTCAGTGAAATAGGAAGTAAAATCATTAGTAAATAGTGGGAATAGAGGAAGAGGTGCTGGGATTTAAGGAGAGAAGATGAGAAAAAAGGGTAAGTAGTTTGTAGGAAACTGAGAGCACGGGAGAACTAGGTTATTGCCTCAGTCTGATCATCTGTCAAACTGGAGTAATATTACCTCCTGACTCTCCACCAACCCTCCCACAGAGGACAATTTAAAATACCACATCAAATTTGAAGAAGAAAAGGAAAATAAATCTTCTAAAAACCATTAAAGAACTGAAAACGAATGAAGGTCCTTAGGCCAAAGAAGTAAGCCCAACACTCAAAGCCACCTTTGACCCCTGTGTACTTGCTAATAAGGAAGAAATATCTGGAACACTCAGTTCTTTAGCTGTTCCTGGGAGGGAGTGTCAAAATCTTTCCCTCATCAGTTGCCCAATGGATTCCCAGTCCTTTGGGCTCACCTTCAATTCTACACATATTTAGAGAATATTGCCAGGCACCATCTTAAACACTGTAGGGAGAAGAATAGGGCAAGGCCTCTGTCCTCAGGGATCTTATGAGGGGTGAGGAAAGAGGAGTTTAGGCAATTGCCTATGAAGGCCTGATTATAAAGGGGACCTGAGATGAGGAAGGAAAAGAAAAGAGTCTGAGGGTGGGAGTGGTAATGGGGTCTCCGGAATTCTGCATGTAGGCACCTTGACCTCAGCATCACCACTTTGGCCAACCTCTGGGAGCAGGAGATACAGAGCACACCAACCCCCATCCTAGCATCCTGGGACAATGCACTTCAGAGGCCCTCTGACCTTATGGGAAAGTCCCAGGCCTTCAGCACAGCGTTCAAGCCCATCTGTGCTCTGGCAAAGTCTGCTCATTTCTCCAGCTTCATCACCTCCATTCCCTACTTCACACCTCATGTTTTAGCAACACCAAAATGGGCCACTCAGCTGATAGGGAAGGGCAATGAACAGAAGCATAGGAGCCAGACGGACAAAGGATGTACATATGTGGATGTCTGATGTGTACATGCAGGATAGAGGAGGGAGAGGAGGTTGTGAAACAGGTATGATATTCTGTAAGAGTGTGCACGTAGACAGTGTCTCACTCTGTGTGACCACTGAGAGAGGTTAGATATGGTGGAGTTGATGACCTGGACTGGCCTCCAATCCTCCCTACTGGAGTCCCACCCACCATGACTATGCAGCCAAGCCCAGCTGATGAGGTCCAATAGGAACGCTCACACTCCTGTGCTTGGCAAAGGGCATTTTAAGCCAGAAAAGGCAAGCTTAAAGGTAACCAATTAACTCTGTCTCTGCGTGTAGGGCCCAGGGCAGCACCTGTCACCTTCTCCTCATCAAGCTAGGCAGTGTCACTGAGAGGGCACCTGATTGGCTTTGGGGTCTGTGTTAGTGTTCTTCAGTGCAAGGAGCTGTAACCAACTCTAGCTACTTAAGCAAAAGAGATTTATGGGACAGATATGTGGGGTTCAGACACTCTGCAGAAAGCTGGAGGCATAGGTTTGGAGAATGAGTAGGAATTAGGGGCTCAAGAAGGAAAGCTGCAGACATACCAGGGCAAGAGGCCACTGCCAGACACAGCCTATACTGGTGGACCCGTTCTTAGAGTCCATTTGCTTTGCAGCCTGAAGCAAGGTTTGAAGTTTATGTGTTGAGCAAACAGTAGGGGGGCGTCCACTTGCTCGCTCTGGCTGCCAAAGAGAGATTTCTAACCATTGAGAGTCACACAGTGAGGGAGTCCCTAAACTTGGAAGGGTGTTCCAGTACTGGCAAGCAACATCAACAAAAAAGACAAAAACTTCCTGTACAGCCAAATACGCTGGGTTCAAATCCCAGGCTACTGCACTTTTACCATGTGACCAGGAGTCGGGCATCTCACACCCCTGAGCCTCAATTTTCTCATCTAACAATGAGGTAACACATCTCTCACATGGTGGTTGTGAGGTTTCATAAGATTGTCCCACATGGCATCACTAGCCAGACTAGTTGAGGCTTCAGGCCTTCCTTCCTTCCTTCCTTAGCTGCTGTCCTGTTGGACAGGAGCCTGGGCAGAGGCATCTGGGACTTTGCTTACAGACTCGCCCCTTGACTCCAGCATTGCTCAACTCCTAGTCAACCACAGCTTTTATAGTTGGGGGGTAGTTGCCATACATCCTGTGAAGTCAATATATCCCTCTATAATTCAGGCTCTTGCCATTCAGTTTACCAAGAATACCCTTGTATCCTGAGCCTTTCCGATATGCGAGGCACTCTGCTAATAACATTACAAACATTGTCTCGTGTAGTCCTTATAACAAACCACGAGGTAGGTACTTTATCCTTCCCATTTTCAGTTGAGGAAGCTGAGCCTCAGAGAGGTTAAGCCCATGGTCATTAGAAACCAGGCTGTAGACTCCAGAGCATACACTCCTGACCACTCGGCAACACTACCTCTTAACAATGACTTATTGTGCCGTCTGTTTGCCCAGCCCTCACACTTTAACTTTCAACAGGAAGCCAACCTTCCCTGAGAGTCAGTTACAAGAATCCTGCAATTCCATTCAGAGGTGGGTCAGTCCCTTCCTCCACATCCTGATCTAAGCTTACTGCCAGGGCAAGGTGAGTCCAGTAGGAGCCCTGGGCTGCCTGCAGGGGTCTACACCTAGCGGAGACCTCAGTTCGGGCCAGTCGCCTCCCTCTAAGGCTCAAAGTAAGTAGCACCAGAGGAAGTGACCTGCTGTGGTCAAGGACGTCATGGCCCTCAGGTTACTTTCTGCCTGGGACGGTGGCCAAGGGCTGGGCTTACAGGAGCTATGCAGGACTTGGTATGCTCTTGTCAGCACTGTCCATGGTGGAGTCCCTGAAGACATCAGGAATGAGAAGAGCATTAGACTTCTGGAAGCCTCCCAGGACATGTCTAGAAGATTCTTTTGAAAAGGGCACTGACATGACACAATTTTGTGCAGTTCCATCTGGGCATTTACACAGCCCCAGCACAGGTCAGCCCCAAATACTGGGAAATGGCAAGACTATTTGAGGAGGGCAAAGGGAAGTAATGCACACCTGGTTCCAGGGGAGATGTTGCATTTCATTTTTATGAAGCATTTGATAATATGTTTCTAAGAAACACAAAATGAAACAACTGAGAGGTATTTTTCCACTTAGCAAACATTTCTGTTTTTCTGTCTATGGTTTGTAGGGCACATGGGGCCCCTAGCTTACTCTATTTCTTTCCTTCGTCCTCCACCCATACTGTCTGTCAGCCCAGTTCAGGGCAGAAGGACTAGAAGATCAATTACACACACTCAGCCCGAAGGATTTTTCCCCATTAAAAGGTAAAGAGACAGCCTGGGAGAGGTGCGACCTCATCCTCCATTCAGAGCCTGCAGCTTATTGCTCCTGGACCAGCAAAATTTCTTGAAAAGTAAGGCAGGGAAGAAATGTACTCCTTGGCTTTGCCAGGAGCCATTAGAGATCTCAGTCAATACGGTTCCTGGTTTCCCAGCAACATCAGCAGAGCAGAAGATGCAAAAGACAAAGCCACCCAGCATGCCTTAACCAGAGTGAAGCTTCACATAGCTTCACCTTCTTGTACGTAAGAACCACCAGCCTCCTCCTAAGGAAAGCTAGAATTATTGAATCATTTAGCTTGAAGGGGTCCTAGAGACCATCTCTGGGGGTAGTTTGCAAGTGAGTAAAGCAAACAAAAAATGTGGTGAGGCTTTTTAAAAATACGTGCAACATTTGTTTAACTATTTACGAAACAGATTCTATAGTGATGAGTGCTGAGTTACTGGAGGGTTTACAAAGATTAGTTATATTGAGCCCCTACTGTTGAGGAACTGTCCATATACTGTTAGTTGTACTTTGCATTTGGGATGTTTTAAATCAGAAAAATTGCCCTTAGAAGGGGTTCATCTCATTTAGTCTTTTTCTCAATAATTTCAAAACCTGGTTTGTTCTAAAGGAGACGTTTTAAGAGGCCAAGAAGGAAATTAAGGAGAACTTCTGAAAGGTTTTTGACTTGAGGAACTGGAAAAATTGAGTTGACATTTCTGACGTAGGGAAAAGAACAAGAGGAACAGGTTGGGGAAGGAGGACTGACAGGGGCTCAGCTTTGAGGAATATAAGTTTGAAGTGCCTATTAGGTATCTGAGTGGAGATGTTCAGGAAGCACTTGGAGGATATTTGAATTTAAAATTCAGGGTTTAGTAAAAAACACCCATTGTCAACAAGAAGGCAAATAAGATGAGGACTAACAAGGGATCCTTACACTTGATAGGGAAGTGTATACTTGATAGCAGGTGCCGCAGGGAATTATTATAACTTCCTTTGTCAGAGCAACGTCAATAAAATGATGAGAATGAAAATCAAATTGTGGGAAGGATACAGGAAATGAGAGCTAGGACATGAATAGAAGGAGTGTAAATTATTCTGTCAAAAGAACCAACTTTTGGCGTTGTTGACTCTCTGCTTTTCTTTGTTTTCTGTTTCATTAATTTCTTTATTATTTACTTCACTCTACTTTCTTTGGGTATTCTGTTCTTTTTCTAACTTCTTAGGGTTGGACACTTAAACAATTTTCATACTTTCTTCTTTTCTAACATAAGTATTTAAGACTATAAAATTCTTCATACATCACATATGCTGAATTCCATGAGTTTTAATAAGTAGTAATTTCACTATCATTTTGTTCTGAGTACTTTTAACTTTTCATTATGAATTCTTTCTTGACCCTGCCTCTTGTCTTATTCCAGACAAGCATACAATTAAAAAGATAAGCTTACTGCAGAAAACCAACAAAAATGACAGACACATGGTCTCAGGAACATCTAGCTCAACTGGCACAACATAGTTAATAAAGAAAATGTTCTACATTATACTTTGGTGAGTAGTGTCTGGGGTCTTAAAAGCTTGTGAGCAGCCATCTAAGGTACGTGTACTGGTCCCACCCCGTCTGGAAAAACGGAGAGTGAAGAAAACCAAAGACACAAGGGAAAGATTAGTCCAAAGGACTAATGGACCACAACTACCAAAACCTCCACCAGACTAAGTCCAGCACAACTAGATGGTGCCCAGCTACCACCACCGACTGCTCTGACAGGGATCACAATAGACGGTCCCAGACAGAGTGGGAGAAAAATGTAGAACAAAATTCAAACTCACAAAAATAGACCAGACTTGCTGGTCTGACAGAGACTGGAGAAACCCCAAGAGTATGGCCCCGGACACCCTTTTAACTCAGATCTGAAATCACTCCTGAGGTTCACCCGTCAGCCAAAGATTAGGAAGGCCCATAAAACAAACAATAACACATGTAGTTCTGCCATGTATATGAGACTAAATGGGCACACCAGCCCAAGTGCAAAGATGAAACGCAAGAAGGGAAAAGCTGGATGAATGGAAATGGTGAACCCAAGGTCGAGAAGGCGAGTGTATTGATACATCACAGGGTTGGCAGCCAATGTCATGAAACAATATGTGTATTATTTAATGAGAAACTAATTTGCTCTGTAAACTTTCACCTGTCACAATTAAAAAAAAAAATGACAGATTTGAATAACAAACAAATGGAAATTCTAGAATTGAAAAAATGTAGTCAATAAAATTAAAAACACATTTAATGGATTGAACAGAAGATTAGACACATTGAAGAGAGAATTTATCCAGAATGTAACAAAGAAATATAAGCATAAGGGGGGGCAAATGAAAGAGAGGTTAAGAGACATCAAAACTAGAACAAGAAGGCCTAACGTTTATCTGGCTAGAGTTCTAAAAGGAGAGTATAGAGAGAAGAGAGGAGAAACAGTATTTAAGGAGATTCCAGAAATGGTGAAAAACACAGATGAATCCACAGATCCAAGAAGCCTAACATATTATAAGCAGGATAAATAGAAAGAAATCCATGCCTAGACATATCATAGGGAAATGGCAAGCATCAAAAACAGAGAGAAGATCTTGAAAGCAGCCAGGAAGAAAAGGCAGAACACTTAAAAAGGACAGAATGACAGCAGAGTTCAAAACAGAACGGTAGAAGCCAGATAATGTACCACAAAGTGTTGAGAAAAAATGGCTGTCAACCTAGAATTGCATACCTAACGAAAGTATTGTTCATGGAAAAGGGCAAAACCTTTACAGGCAACAAAATCGAGAGAATTTACCAACAAGGGAACTGTTCTAAAGGATAAACTTCAAGAAGGAAGAAAATGATCCCAGCAGGATGATCTGATATGGAAGAAAAATGGTAAGCAAATATACGGCAACTATATCGATAAAACTCAAACGTTTCTTTGAAAAGACAGAACTAAAATATGCTAAATAATATTATCTGGGTTCATAGGCGAAGGATCAGAGCTAAATTCTAGGAGAATTAAGATATAGTTTGTTGAACTTTGAGACTTTAGGTTGGTAGATACATGCGAGAAACTTTGAAGATAACCACTACAACAATAGAAATAGCTTATAAACACTCCAAGTCTAGAGAGAGGAAAAAAAAAATGAAGTAAAGGAAAGATCCTAATCAATTTTTATAGAAAGCAAGAATGAGAAAATAGAGACATTTTCAGGTTAAAATAAAACAGCTACATGCTATTTATGAGAGATATAAATAAATCAGACATGGAAAAGTTAAGTGCTTCCATGGGGGTATTTAACATCAAAGGGTGACATGCCCAGACTTGTGCTTTAGAAAGATCAGGCTGACTGTAGAATGAGGTACAGACCGTAAGGGGGACAAGAAGGGAGGCAGGAATTATAATTAGGAAGCTTTGCCATAGTGTAGGCTAGAAAGGATGAAGGCCTGAGCTGAGGTTGGACACCTTGTTTTCGTAGGTGGCAGTAACAGTGGGGATAAGCAGGCTGTGCTGGGAGGATACAAAAAGACACCTCTGTTATCCCAGGAAAGCCAAAAATGGCCATGCTCTTAAAGCTAAAATGATAGCCACAAGCTTCTGGTCTCAACCAGTGTAAACACTTGTGCCATAGCCAATAGCTGAATTCCGAGCTCAGCTATTTTCATCAAGGCCTTTGAAGCTGTGAGAGTCTGACCTTGTTTCATTTACAGGTGACATCATTAGTGCCCTAGGCAATCTGGGCCTTCTAATCCTGCTGTTTAGGGAGGTGGTAGTCAAACCGTCGGGTTGAAAACCTATCTCTGGAATTGTCGTTTGAGGCTATGCTTCCTCAGTAACTAGGGAAATACTGGAGGGAGAGAAACACACATGTAATAGCTTAAAACTACCAACCCTAATATTATGGAAATAAAAATGATTTCTCACACTTGAATAAATCTTGGCTGATGTCAAATTTCAGCTTCCACAAGTTCTTCACACCTCACCGTATGAGGAGATGGCATTATTTTATTAGGAAGAGCACGTATTGTTATTCACATATTTTGTTGTTGTTGCTTTTGTTTTGTTTTGTTTTTAACTGATGAAAAAACAGAGACCCAGAGAGCTGATGTTGCTTGCCCAAGATCGCGCAACGGTAAGTGACAAAGCTGAGAATGGAAATCAGGTCATCTGGTGTAGGGCCAGTTTCTCTTTCAGGTGTGAACTTGTTTTTGTAATAAGCGGGAGTCAGTGGAAGAGAAACTGGCCAACTCCAGCTTATATTTCCATCTTCCACCACGCACTAGTCTTCCTTCTTTATTATGTAAAGAGATTTTTTTTTTTTCCAACTAATAAGAAAACACTTGAGATAAATACAAAACCCTGCATGTAGATTTCAACAATAGATTTCTCAAGCTCAAACTACAGGACACAGTTCCTGAGAAAAAGACCAATACCCAACCAATAATAGTTCCTGAAAGAGAAAATAGAGGAAGAAATCAACAAAGAAATAAGAAAATTTTCCAGAACCAAAAACCGTGAATTTACACATTGAAAAGACTTTGTGAGTGCCCATCACAAAGAGTGAAAATACACTGTAGTTGTTGTTGTTAAGTGCCGTTGAGTCAGTTCCAACTCAAAGGGATCCTGTGTACAACAGAATAAAACACTGCCCAGTCCTACACCATCCTCACAATCATTGCTATGTTTGAGCCTATTGTTGCAGCCACTGTGTCAATCTATTTTGAGGACCTTCCTCTTTTTCTCTGACCCTCTACCAAGTATGATGTCCTTCTCAAGAGACTGATCCCTCCCGATAACATGGCCAAAGTATGTGTTATCAATCTCCCCCTGGTCTAGGAGTTTCTCAGCACGCTCCCTCCTGGTTCTTCATTTTGGGTGGCATGAGGTCCCTCTCCTCTCTGCTCACTCCTCTCTTTTATCTCTCAAAAGAGATTGACTCAAGATAGAACCTAATCCTGCTGATTGAGTCCTGCCTCATTAACATAACTGCTTCTAATCCTGCCTCATTAAATTTGTAGAGGTTAGGATTTACAACACATAGGATAATCACATCAGATCACAAAATGGAGGACAACCACACAATACTGGATCATGGCCTAGCCAAGCTGACATACATTGTAGGGGGACACAGTTCAATCCATAACAAAAACATTACATATAAACTTACAGATATATTTTGATACGTACATAAAAAATACACAAATCGAGGGTTTTTTATTGATTAATCAGTAGATAAGAAATGCTTTAGGTGAAGGGAAAGACAACACTCAATACATGGAAGGTCAGCTCAATTGGACTGGACCAAAAGCAAAGAAGTTTCCGGGATAAAATGAATGCTTCAAAGGTCAGCGGAGCAAGGGCAGGGGTATGGGGAACATGGTTTGCGGGGACTTCTAAGTCAATTGGCAAAATAATTCTATTATGAAATCATTCTGCATCCCACTTTGAAATGTGGCATCTGGGGTCTTAGATGCTAACAAGCGGCCATCTAAGATGCATCAATTGGTCTCAACCCACCTGGAGCAAAGGAAAATGAAGAACACCAAGGCCACACGACAACTAAGAGCCCAAGAGACAGAAAGGGCCACATGAACCAGAGATCTACATCATCCTGAGACCAGAAGAACTAGTTGGTGCCCGGCCACGATTGATGACTACCCTGACAGGGAGCACAGCAGAGGACCCCTGAGGGAGCAGGAGATCAGTGGCATACAGACCCCAAATTCTCATAAAAAGACCAAACTTAATGGTCTGACTGAGACTAGAGGAATCCCGGCGGCCATGGTCCCCAGACCTTCTGTTGGCACAGGACAGGAACCATCCCCGAAGACAACTCATCAGACATGAAAGGGACTGGTCAGCGGGTGGGAGAGAGACGCTGATGAAGAGTGAGCTAATTATATCAGGTGGACACTTGAGATTGTGTTGGCAACTCTTGTCTGGAGGGGGATGGGAGGATAGAGAGAGAGAGAAGCCGGCAAAATTGTCACAAAAGGAGAGACTGAAAGGGCTGACTCAAGAAGGGGAGAGCAAGTGGGAGTAAGGAGTGAGATGTATGTAAACTTATATGTGACAGACTGATTGGATTTGTAAACGTTCACTTGAAGCTTAATAAAAGTTAATTAAAAAAAATTCACAAATCATAAAAATTTACTCCAACGATGAAGAAGAGTTAGATGACGTTGGTATTTTGTCATTTGCGGTAATAACTCTACTTGTGGAAGGTTCTGGATCATCTGGATTATTCTTGGGAATGGGGGTGGCCTTTTCCTTGTTTCTTCATATATTTCATGGTAACATTTCACTGCTTCCCAAATCTGCCAATCACCTTTGGCAAAGTAATCAGTGTTTGAGTCCATGGTTTTCAAGCAAATGAAGCCCCTGATTTAGTTTAGAAAAAACTCCATTAAAAAAAAAAAACAGAAAATTTGTTTTTTAAAAAAACTCCAGCTAATCTTTTCACTGTAAAATTTTTCGACAACTTCTTCCTTTTCCTCATTATTTCTGTCTTCTTCAGCATTTCCTTCCTCTTCAAAATCCATTAAGTCCATCTCTGTCAATTCCCCTTCTTTGTGCTGGTCATAAGTGTAGTTCATCATAATTCGAATGGGTCATAAGTCAGGGACTACCTGTAATTGAATTTGAGAATAACAAAATCTTCTATAAATTTCCATCTGTGTCTAAGATTTGGAAGACGGCTACCTGGCCAGCCAACTGAGAGAAATCCATGTTCATGCCCATTCCAAACAAAGGTAACCCAGTGGAATGCAAAAATTATGGGACAATATAATTAATATCAGATGCTAGCAAAATTTTGCTGAGGATAATTCAAAAACTACTGCAGCCATACATACAAGAGTGCTTTAACCACTGTGCCACCATGCTTCTGAACAAACCCCTACGGGCAACAAATTCTTCATCACAATCACCTTCAGCTTTTAAATTATTGAAAAGGCTTTGAGCCTTTTTTTTTTTTTTTTTTTTTTGCACCTGTTACCGATTTACAAGCTCGACTTAAAGGCACAGTTAGGAAGGGATCTTGTTCAAAACCCAGGGACTGACTGTATTGGGCATGGAATTTCAGTCGTTGCTGTTGTGTGCCCTTGAATAGGTTCTGATTCGCAGAGTAGAGCTGCCCCCTAGCTTTTCCTAGGGTGTAATATGGGAGCAGATCGCAGAGGAGCCACTGGGTGGGTTTGAACCATCAATCTTTCAGTTAGCAGTTGAGCATTTAATTATTGCACTACCAGGGCTTCTTACGGATTTCAGTAGGGGCCCTTGAACTTCAATGTACATAAGAATCACCTGGTATGCTTGTTATAAATGGAGATCCTTAGGCCTCACCCCAAAGACTCTGGTGCAATTCATCTGCAGCGGTGCCCAGGGATCTGCGTTTTTAATAAATGATCCAGGTGGTTCTGGTCCCTCTGGCCGCTGGAGCAGATTTGTGGAAACACTGTTTAAGAGATTATTCTCGCTGGCTTGGTGCCTCCCTCACTCTCATTCTGAACACAGGCTTCTCATTGCAAAAAAAAAAAAAAAAGGGTCCCAGCCAACCGGGGACAAACTGCTCTCACCTCTAGCAGAGCGAGGAGGGAGCACAGCTCGTGCCCCGGCCTGGAGCCTGGAAGCTGGTCGGCCCCGGAATCCTCCACCCCGACTCTTTTTATGTATTAGGAAGGAAAACTTTCTCCTGTGGAGCGTTCCTGGGTACAGAGAAGGAATCAGGTATATACTGTATACCGCCTGGGAGTGCCGTAGACACTGCAGAAGCTGCTCCAGAGCCCCTTGATTGTGACTAGCCCCCAGCCCCAGCCCTGGGGTGCAGACTCCTCTGAGCTTCTGCTCACTTACAGCCCTGCCTGGGAGCCCAGCAGCTCTCAGAGTGAGCGCTCTCAGAGTATGGCTGGGGGGCCCCAGAGACTTCCAGGTGCCCTGTAACACAGCCATGTCTACACTTTTGCTTGGCCTGAGATAAGATTTTACTCTGCTCTGCAGTGCACACAAGACTTTTCCCCATGTGCCCCCTCAAAAGTGTGGTCATCTTTTCAGAAATTCAAGGTGAATAGCAGTGGGCGTGGGAAGGGTCTGTAGGCCCGTGTCCTTCTGCAGTGACGGTGAGGCTGGAGGTGTTCATAATCCACTGTGTGAGTCAAGCCCAGTCTGCGCCCATCACCCCCAGGCCACCCTTGGCATCAGATACAAGGTGTCCAGCCTGCCCACAGGGGCATGGCCCTGCACTGCACCCTGCAGGCATCAGGCTGCTTGCCAAGCTAAGTCTGAAGCCAAACAAAGGCGGGGACAGAGTAACTTGAAAGCAGCCTCTATAGTGAGATCTACTTACATGTGCTGGCAATGAAACCTCATGGTTTCTTTCGCCCAGGCTGGTGCCTGGGATGGTGCTGCCTGGCACATAGACTGTGTATGAGGGTAAAGAACTGCATTAGACTGGGAGGCACCAACCACAAACAGGAGAATGAACACTAAGTGCCAGGTACCACATTGGGTGCTTTATGTACGCCATCTGTAAGCCCCACAACTCTGCAGGGTAGAGCCTGCTATTCCATTTTACAGATGAGAACCTGAGGCTCAGAGAGGTTAAGTAACTGGCAGAAGGCACACAGCACTGAGTGGGGGAATCAAGGCTGTCTACCTTCAGAGCCACATGTTTCTCTAGTAACACTCCACTGGCCCCTTCCCTGAAAGAGGTGAAGGCAGGCACCTGCTGGAAGTTGAGAACCCACTGCTGGTGCAGAGGTTTCACAGGAAAAGTGTTCCGGAATCTGCCCTCAGATCACAGCCACAAGACTGGGTGGGAGGATAATTCAGTCTAACGGCAACACTTAGACAGTTGTGTCAAATGGCCTTCACCGTGATCATCAACTGATAGAAGTGTTGCACATTCATTCTTTTGTTTGAACTAACAACACCCTAGGAGGTAGGTGTTGCTATTCTGCCCATTTTCCAGATGAACAAAATGAAACTCAGAGAAATCATTTCCCCTAGGATCATCCTTTATAGCGAGCTGCCCTTGGGCCAGGAGTTCTGCAAAGCTCTCCAACAGCCCCTCTTGGGGATGGAGTATGGGTAGGGAGGATCTTGAAGCAGGCTTCCCATCCTGGCCAGTGAGGAGGCCCTGCCAGATATCTGTGCGTGTGAGCCTTCACCCAGGTGAGGGAGGAAGAGGCCAGGCTGAGTGAATTACTGAGCATTTGAACTCAGCCTCAGAACAGCAAATATTGATTCAAGAAGCAGCCCAAAGGAGCTGACATTTTTATAGTCAACAAACAAAACGGAGCCGCTCCCAGCCCCCCCTCAGTCAAGGGCCCTTTCTCTCTGCAGCTGCCAGGGTGCATTTCTGTCATCTGCACCTGGGAAGAGGAGGAAGATCTGGTGGGAAATGTCCACAGGGGCCTGGCTGACGTCACCACTTCACCTTTAGAGGGAACCGGGAGCCCTAGGTCCCAGGGGTGGAACCTTGGGGAACCAGTAGGCCAGTTCAACAGGTGCCAGAATCCCTTGAGGGAGAACAGAACCTAGGACTGGGGCCCCCAAAGACAACAGAAATGTCTCCCACACACGATTCCTCTTTGCGGTGGTTTCAGGGGCCTACCACAGCTTTGCTGCTTCTCCTCATTCATGGGTGAGGAACCTGAGGCCCAAGAGATAAAGGACTCTGCAAGGTAAACTGTGAGAGGACAGTGAGGTCAGCCCATCTCTCCTTTTCAAGGCAAAAGGGAAGGGCCTGTTGTCACTGAGCTGCACATGTGAGGTAATATCTGCCAGAAAACTGTCCTGTCTTCCCAGCTCTGCTCAAGCCGTTCTCTCTGCCTGGAATGCCTCCCTACCCCAAGCTCCTTTGGAATACTACTGTGGTTCAAGGCCCTGCTCACCTGTCACCTCTTCAGGACATCTCCCTAACCCCCTTCCCACCTTCACTCCCAGCAATGGGCAGGCAGAAATAACTGCTCCTTCCTCTGTGCTCTCAAACACAGGCCTGGTACCTGTTTTGTAGCACTTAACCCTGTTTCACTGTTTGTGAACAATTCCTTGGTTACTTGTATCTCAGTCCTTCTAGACCAAGAGCTTCAGCAAGAGCAGGGGCCATGGTTCACCTATTTCTCTTTCCCCCAAAATCCCTGGCACTTGGCAGGTGCTCAGTAATGCTTGCGGACTAGAATTAGAACAATCTAAGACGCCTGGCTAAGAAACCAGAGGAGCAAATCCGGCTACATCTGGACCAGTGAAGGAAGCTGGCCAAGCCCGAGGCAGGCTCTACTACAGGAAGAAGGTTTGTGCAGGTCCCAGGAGCCTGCTGTTTGCTCCTCTTCTCACCCACCCATCCTTCTATTCATCCATCTATCCACACCCAAGGATTGACCTTCTACTCTGTGTCTGGGTGCTGGAAAGGCAAAGGTGATGGGCATCACTCCTGACTCTGTGTGCTTGAAGCTCCTGGGGCATGCCTGGGAATGTGGGCAGGTAAACCCAAGAGGCCTTTCAGCACCCAGAGTGGTCTGTGGGCCAGTGTCTGAGAGCTGCCCTGAACTGGGGGCTGTCTTTTGGACTTTCATTGAATAGGGGGAACTCTTCTCAGGACTGGCTCCAAGGCAAAACTATAGGTAAACTGTAGTGCTCATTATTGCTCTTCACTAAAGCCTCTCCACCATTTTAGGCACATGGTAGTATTAGACTTCCTGGCCCCTTGTGGTTGGGTTCTAGTCCAGGGAGCTAGTTCAGGGCAGAAGTGTCACAGGTCACTTCTGAGCTGGATATACAATGGGTACATTTAATCACCTGTGCAAGACCCTCAAGGGTTCTCTTTTCTCCTGAGCAGATGGTCCTGTACCATGAAGACACCAGGGACACAGGGAATGGGGCAGCTCTGCTATCCTTCCTATGAGGCTTCCAAATCTGGGTGCATCTAAGACACTGCCCCCCTTAAAAAAAAAAACAACAAACCAAACCTGTTGCCATCAAGTCAATTCCCAACTCACAGTCAACCCTATAGGACAGAGTAAAACTGCCTGTAGAGTTTCCAAGGAGTGCCTGGTGGGTTCTAACTGCCGACCTTTTAGTTAGCAGCCCTAGCTCTTAACCACTACACCATCAGGCTTTGCAGGCATTTCCCCACTGGTCGCCATTTTTCAGAGAGCAGGAAGAAGAACGCGGGAGTGCAAGCACAGATGTGTTTTTGTTCACATATATTGGCCCAAACTTGGTCACATGGCCACACCTACACTGTCTTAGTCATCTAGTGCTGCCGTAACAGAAATACCACGAGTGGATGGCTTTAACGAGAGAATTTTTTTTTTCTCACAGTCTAGTAGGTTCCAAGTGCACTCAGAGTGCTGGCTCCAGGAGAAGGCTTTCTGCCTCTGTCGGCTCTGGAGGAAGGTCCTTGTCCTCAGTCTTCCCCTGGTCGAAGAGCTTCTCAGGAGCAGGGACCCCGGGTCCAAAAGACATGCTCTGCTCCTGGTGCTGCTTTCTTGGTGGTATGAGGTCCCCAACTCTCTGCTTGCTTTCCTTTCCTTTTATCTCTTGAGAGGTAAAAGGTGCTACAGGCCATACCCCAGGGAAACTCCCTTTACCTTGGATCAGGGATGTGACCTGAGTGAGGGTGGTGTTACAATCCCACCCTAATCCTCTCAACGTAAAAGTGCATCACAAAATGGAGGACAACCACACAATACTGGGAATCATGGCATAACCAAATTGATATACACATTTTGGGGGGGGGACATAATCCACAACACCTACCAAAAAAGGAGTCTGGGAAAAATAATTTCTAGTGGGGCAGCCATATGCCCAGCTTAAACTCAGTAAGTTTTATTATTAAAATGAAAAAGGGAGAATAAATACTGGGAATAAGTAGTGCTCTTCAACTTATTACTGTCTCACTCTAAACAGGACCTGTGTTCTCCTAGCTGGTCCCTGACTGCCCACAGCCCATCCCCCAGCCAGCTGCATCTGTGGCCCTTCTCCTACCCTCACCACCCACCTGCCAGCTCTGAATGACCTTGGGCAAAACACTTCTATTCTCAGGGCTTCCTTTTCCTCACCTGTAAAAGAAGGGCTTTTGGCCCTTTGAGCACTGGGATTCTTTGCAGCATTTGATGGCTGTGGTTGTAGGCAAGTTATTTAACCTCTCTGAATTTCAGTTTCCTCATCTAGAAAATGGAGATAAAAATAGCTCTTACATCATAGGGTCGTTGTGAAATGTTATGCCTGACACTTAAGAAATAATCAATAAATGTTTGCTACAATCAAAGTAATATGCAGAGGTTCCTAGTAAGATTCCTAGGAATCTGATGAACTCGTTCATCCACCACCAAACCCACTGCTGTCGAGTCGGTTCACACTAAAGCCTAATACAGGGTCAGCAAATATTTGGTAAAAATACTGTCATAATCCTCCTTTCTATAACAGACATCACTGATCAGTCAAGACATTCTCCTCACTGAGCCGCGATAAAACCCAAACCCGTTGCTGTCGAGTCCATTCCGACTCACAGCAACCCCATAGGACAGAGTAGAACTGCCCCATAGGTTTTCCAAGGCTGCAATCTTTACGGAAGCAGAATGCCACATCTTTCTCCCACTGAGCAACTGGTTGGTTAGAACTACTGACCTTTCAGTTAGCAGCTGAGTGCTTTAACCGCTGCGCCACCAGGGCTCTTTCTACGATCTTTGTAGGGCTAGGAAACCCTCCTGATCCCACCCCCAGGCTTTGCTCCCAAAGAAGCTTGCATATACCCCCAAACTCTTGTTTTTTTTTTTCTTTGCTTTGTTGTTGTTACTTGCGTCATAATTTTCTTCTTACTTGTCAGTGCCCCAGCTGAACTGTGAGCACCATGAGGCAGGGAGTAGGATTGATCTCCCCAAGGCCTACCCTGCTGCCTGGCATATTGTAGGTGTTCACACAAGGAACTTTAGATCCTGAGGATGGCAAGTGGGGGAGATATTTGGGGAGAAGGCGGTGGGCTATGAGACTGCCTCAGAGAAGACCACGCTTTCTGCTCTGGAGGCTGCTGCTGAAGCCATGGTGAAGGTCCTCCTGAGCAGGTTGCTCCTGCAAGTCTGGCTGAGCACCTCCAAGTAAGTTCAGGCAGCTAGAGGAAGCACATATGGGGAAGGAAGGAGGCCAGTAAGCATGGAGGTCTCAAAGACTACTCAGAGGGATCTGCCCTCCCCAGGCCCCAGGGTTCCTGTCTGCACTTCAGGCTCCCAGGCTACAGGGAAGCTTCCAGCTTAGCAACTAATGGACCTGGGAGAGCTCAGGCACCTGGTTTTGCTCTCAAAGACCAATACTCAGTATCACCTTGGTGATGGAATGGAGAAGGGGGCGGGGGAGCTGCCATCTGCCTGGTTAGCCCTGGAGCGAGGTGCTCACTGCTGGGCCTCTGAGCAGAATAAGGGGTGGGGCAGTGACCACTGCTGTCCTCAGGAGAGCCTGTGGACTGCATGGAGTGCTCACAGACATGGGAGAAGCCTGGTGGCATAGACTTTTGGTCTGTAAAATATGGTTACCAGACATGGGTCAGATGGGGAAGTAGCATGTGCTCTGAGGGGCCAGGGAAGGTCTATGCCTGCCACAGGCCCTGAAATGGCCTAAATCGGGATGAAGCAAGGAAGGTCACCTTATTAAGAACACCTCTTGGCAGTGCTACCCAATCCATTATTGCAGCCATTAGCTAGAAGAGGAACGCACAACTCAGGAAGGTTAAGTGACTTTCCAAAGGTCACATAGCTTGGAAATGCTAACTCTCCATGCTGTAGAAAATGCAGGGAAAGAGGAGCTTTCGCCCACTACTGGAGGGATTTTTAATTGGTACAATCTCTCTGGGAAACCATTTGACAATATTTAGTGCAAGTCTTGGAATCCCTGGGTGGTGCAAATGATTAATACGCTTGGCTGCTAACTGAAAGGTCGAAGGCTTGAGTCCACCCAGAGGTACCTCAGAAGAAAGGCCCGATGATCTATGTTGGAAAAATCATCCATCGAAAACCCTGTGGAGCACAGGTCTACTCTGACACCCATGGGGGAGCCATGAGTCAGAATCAACCCAACGGCAACTGGCAACTGGTAAGTGCGAATATTAAAAATGCTGATGCCCTTTGATCCAGGACTTTCACTTTCTCAGATTGTTTCTGATTTGATGGCTATATTAGTTTCCTGTGACTACAGTAACAAATTACCACAAACTTGGTGGCTTAAAACAATAGAAGCTTGTTCTAACACAGTTCCGAGGACCACACACCTTCGAAGGCTCTGGGGATAATCCCTTCCATGCTTCTCCTAGCTTCCTATCATGGCTGCCAGCACGCCTTGGTTTTCCTTGGCTTGTGGCCTCATCATTCAGTTCTCTGCCTCCATCTTCACATCACCTTCTCCTCTACGTGTCAGGGTTTAAATCACTCTCTGCCTCTCTAGTACAAAGGTTGACGTGATAGCATTTACGGCCCACCTGAATAATCCAGAATAAATTCAAGACCCTTAAATTAATCACTTCTTTTGCTATATAAAGTAATACTGACTTTCTTGCCATGTAAGGTAATAGTGACAGGTCCTGGGGATTAGGAAATCGATCTCTCTTTGGGGAGGGCACAGTGGGTGAAAAAAGGCACCCCATTGCAGAGACTGGATGCTATGTTGGTTCAAGTGCAGGGGAGACTACTGGATACAGTCTAAGCTCTGCTCCCTACTGGCTGTGTGACCTAGGAAAAGCCCCTTGGCTTTCATTTCTTCATCTGTAGTATGGGGCCAAGGAGCCCTGCGGGTGCAATGGTTAAGCACTTGGATGCTAACTGAAAGGTTGGTGATTTGAACCCACCAAAGAGCTGACAATCAGCTCCTGTAAAGATTACAGCCTAGAAAACTCTGCGGGCTAGTTCTACTCTGTTGTATGGGGTTGCTGTGGGTCTGATTCAACTTAATAGCACCTAACAACAAAAACAGTATTGGGCTACATTATGAAATAGTTGTAAGGATTAAATAAAATAATGCAATTGTGTGGAACACAGTAAGTGCCTAATTAATATTTGCATTGCTTTTATTAATAGTGAAGTTGAACTTTTTCCTATATGTGTTATCTTTCTTCTGCAAATATTGTGTTTCTGTGTTTTGCCCACTTTTCTATTGTAATGCAGGTCATTTTCCTACTGATCTTCTAGTAATTCTTTATTTGTTAATGTAGGACTCTCTAGTTTTATTATTATTTATTATTATTATTGTGCTTTAGATGAAGGTTTACAGAGCAAATTAGTTTCTCATTAAACAATTAATACACATATTGTTTTGTTCCATTGGTTGCCAACCCTGTTGTCTGTCAACACTCTCCCCTTCTTGATCTTGGGCTCCCCATTTCCATTCACCCAACCTTCCTGTTCCCTCCTGCCTTCTCGACCTTGCCCCTGGGCTGCTGTGTCCATTTAGTCTCCTATACATGGTTGAGCTACGCGTATCATTGTTTGTTTTATGGGTTTGTCTAATCTTTGGCTGAAGGGTGATCTTCAGGGATGACTTTAGTACTGAATTAAAAGGTGTCCCGGGCCATACTCCTGGGGTTTCTCCAGTCTCTGTCAGACCAGTAAATCTGGTCTTTTTTTGTGAGTTTGAATTTTGGTCTACATCTTTCTTCAGCTCTGTCTAGGACCCTCTATTGTGATCCCTGTCAGAGCAGTCAGTGGTGGTAGCTGGGCACCAGCTAGTTGTGCTGGACTCAGCCTGGTGCAGGCTGTGGTACTTGAGGTCCATTAGACCTTTGGACTAATCTTTCCCTTGTTTCTTTGGTTTTCTTCATTCTCCGTTATTCCAGACAGGGTGGGACCAGTACACGTATCTTAGGTGGCTGCTCACAAGCTTTTAAGACCCCAGATACTACTCACCAAAGTAGGATATGGAACATTTTCTTTGTTTGTTATGCCAATTGAGCTAGATGTCCCCCGAGACCATTGTCCCCAGCCCTCAGCCCAGTAATTTGGTCCCTCAGGGAGTTTGGATGTGTCTATGAAGCTTCCATGACCTTGCCTTGGCCACATTGTCCTGATGTCCCCAGTATTGTGTACTATCTTTCCCTTTACCAAAGTTGCCACTTTTCTATGTCTAGCATTTTTCACTCCTACCCCTCCTTAGTAACAATCCAAAGATTGTTCCTTTCTGTGTATAAACCTTTCCATGAGTTTTTATTGTAGTGGTCTCATACAGTATTTATCCTTTTGTTATTGACTTATTGCACTCAGCATAATGCCTTCCGGATTCATCTATGTTGTGAGATGTTTTGGAGATTCATCATTGTTCTTTATCGTTGTGTAGTATTCCATTGTGTGTATGTACCATAGTTTGTTTATCCATTCATCTGTTGATGGGCACTTAGGTTGTTTCCATCTTTTTGCTTCATGAATAATGCTGCAATGAACATGGGTATGCATTTGTGTGATGGCTTTTATTTCTCTAAGATGTATTCCTAAAAGTGGGATTGATGGATCACTTTGTATTTCTGTTTCTAGCTTTTCAAGGAAGCGCCATATCATTTCCCAAAATGGTTGCTCTATTTTGCATTCCCACCAGCAGGCCATAAGTGTTCCAGTCTCCCCACAGCCTCTCCAACATTTGTTATTTTCTGTCAGTAGTGTCAGGGTGAGATGGTATCCCATTGTAGTTTTGATTTGCATTTCTCTGATGGCTAGTGATCAGGAGCGTTTTCTCAAGTATCTGTTACCCACCTGACTGTCTTCTTTGGTGAAGTGTCTGTACATATCTTTTGCCTATATTTTAATTGGATTATTTGTCTTTTGTTGTAGAGGTGTTGGATTTTTCTATAAATTTTAGATTAGATCTTTGTCAGATTTATAATAGCCAAAATTTTTTCCCAGTCTGTAGGTTCTCTTTTTACTCTTTTGATGAACATGTTTAATTTTTAGAAAATTCCAGTTATCTAGCTTTTCTTCTGGTGTTTATGTATTGTTAGTTATGCTTTGTATCGTATTTATGCTGTGTATTAGGGCCTCCAGGATTGACCCTATTTTTTCTTCTAGGATCTTTACAGCTTTTGGTTTTATATTTAGGTCTTTAATCCATTTTGAACTAGTTTTTGTGTATGGTATGAAATACAGGTCCTGTTTCATCTCTTTGTAGATGGACATCCAGTTTTGCCAGCACCGTTTGTTAAAAAGACTGTCTTTTCCCCATTTAACGGAATTTGGGCCTTTGTTGAAGATCAAAGTGACCATAGGTGGATGAATTTACATCTGGGGTCTCGATTCTGTTCCATTGGTCAATGTGTCTGTCATTGTAGCAGCACCAGGCCATTATGACTACTGTAGCTGTATAGTAGGTTCTGAGGTCAGGTAGTGCGAGTTCTCCTAGTTTATTCTTTTTCTTCAACAGTGCTTTACTTATCTGGGGCCTCTTTCCTTTTCATATAAAATTAATGATTAGTTTTCCCATCTTATTAAAGAATGCTGTTGGTATTTGGATCAGGATTACATTGTATTTGTAGATTGCTTTTGGTAGAATTGACCTTTTCATAATGTTGAGTCTGCCTATCCATGAGCAAGGTATGTTTTTCCATTTATGTAGATCTTGTTTGGTTTCTTGCAGTAGTGTTTTGTATTTTCTTTGCATAGGTCTTTTATGTTCCAGGTTAGATTCGTTCCTAAGTATTTTATTTTGGGGGGCTATTATAAATGATATTTCTTTCCTGATTTCCTTTTGGTAGTTCTCTTCATTGGTGTATCGGAATCCAACTGATTTTTGTATGTTTATCTTACGTCCTTCTACTCTGCTGAATCTTTCTATTAGTTCCAGTAGTTTTCTCGTGGAGTCTTTTGGGTTCTGTATGTACAGTATCATATCATCCGCAAACAGGGATAGTTTTCCTTCTTCCTTACCACTTGGGTGCCCTTTATTTCTCTTTCTTGCCTTATTGCTCTAGCTAGGACTTCCAGCACAATGTTTAATAGGAATGGTGGTAAAGAGCATCCTTGTCTTGTTCCTGTGCTCAGGGAGAATGTTTTCAGCCTCTCTCCATTGAGAGTGATATTGACTATTGGTTTTATATAGATGCCCTGTATTATGTTAAGGAATTTCCCTTCAATACCTATTTTATTGAGAGTTTTTATCAGGAATGGGTGTTGGACTTAATCGAACGCCTTTTCTGTGTTGATTGAGATGATCATGTGATTCCTTTGTTTTATTTCTGTGGTGGATTATGTATATTGATTTTCTAATGTTGAACCATCCTCGCATACCTGGTATGATCCTACTTGGTCACGGTGTATTCTTTTTTTTTAATATGTTGTTGAATTCTATTGGCTAGAATTTTGCTGAGAATTTTTACATCTATATTCCTGTGAGATATTGGTCTATAATTTTCTTTTTTTGTGGTATCTTTGCCTGGTTTTGCTATCAGGGTTATGCTGGCTTTGTAGAATGAATTTGGAAGTATCCCTTCCTTTTCTATGTTCTGAAATTTTTGAGTAGTACTGGTGTGACCTCTTGTCTGAATATTTGATAGAATTCTTCAGTGAAGCTGTCTGGGCCAGGACTTTTTCTCGTTGGGAGTTTTTTGTTTTTTTTCACCTTTTCAATCTCTTCTCTTGTCCTAAGGGCCCTCTAATTTTTAATCCTAGGTAGACATTAGAATCACCTGAAAGTTTTTAAAAATTAGATCAGAATCTCTGCAGGTAAGGCCTCGCCATCAGAATTTTAAAAGTTCCTCAGGCTATTCTCACATGTAGCCAGGGGTAAGATCCAGCAGTCTATTTTAACTTTCTCTTGCTAATTGTTTAGTTTGTGGTTCAAAAGTTTACAGGTTTAAGTATATAGCCATATTTATCTTTCTTTTCCTGAATAACTTCTTCAATATCTTTTATGTGTAGGAGGTTCTTTCCCATTCAGATAGTTACACATTTCGTCTGATTTCCTATGGTGGCTTCGTCCCTCTGGTTGTTTGATCTTGGCAGGTTACTAAACCCTTCTTGGTGTCAATTCCGCAAAGATCAGGGGCTTGAGCTAAATCAGACTTTATTGAAATCTTTCAAGATTCTTCTTAAAGAGGAGTTTCCTGGAAAAATAGATTTGGAAAATGCACATTAATCTTTTAAAAATTCTGAGAATTTGTGCAGTAAAGAAAGGTTACCCAGCAATACCATTCATGGGTACCCCCAAAATTAAAAACATATCTCCACAATAAACCTTGTACATGAATGTTTACAGCAACATTATTCACAATAGCCAAAACATGGAAACAACCCAAACATCCATTAACTGATGAGTAAAATGTGGTATACATACAAAATGAGGTAGATCCACACAAAGAAATATTATTTAGCCATAAAAAGAAATTAAGTACTAATTCATGCATGGACGAACCTTGAAAACATTATACAAAGTAAAAGAAGCCAGTCGTACAAGACCACATATTGTATGATTTCATTTGTATTAAATATTCAAAATAGGGAAAGCTATAGAGACAGAGAGTAGATTGGTGGCTGCCTGAGTGCAGGTAGGGCAGGAATGGGGACTGACTACTGGTGGGTATGAGTTTTCCTTTGGGAATGATGAAAATGTTCTGAAATTAGATTGCATTGATGGTTGTACAACTCTGTGAATACTAAAAACCCGTGAATTATACACTTTATAAGGGTGAATTTTATGCTATGTGAATTATATCTCATAAAGCTGTTAAAAAGAAAAAGGTTAGATCTTTGGAAGAGCTGGGTGCTTCCCAGCACTGTTCCTAGCTAACCCCCTGACCCTGAGCAGGTGTTTTCAGCATCTTCAAGCCGTAGTTTCCTTATCTGTAAAACATGACCCACAGCATCACTTTGCATTGTTCCATGGAAAGGACACTTGAACAGCCATCATCTCATCTGCTCTTTGCAGCATCTCTGAGAAGAGGGCAAAGCAACAGGAATGGAATGTGAGGCCCTGCGAGGGTGACACACTGCTGCTAAGTGGTGGTATCTGGATTTGAACCCATTTCCATCAGGCTGGGCATCTTGAATACTATCTGCCCAGCCTCTGCCACTGGGTTGAATGAAGTTTGCTGCTAGAATGCACCAGTGTTGCTCTGAAAACTGGAAGCTGCTATGCAAATGTGGAGTGCTGTCCTAGACAGAAGAGGAGCAGTCTGGGGGAGTCACATCCCACACCCACTCCCTCTGAGGCTGGAAGAGCATTTTTGCTCCAGCCAGTGGCCCCTGATCAGCAACATAACCTCAGTGACCTTTTACGTGTTCCATGTTGTTAAAATGGCAAACCAAAAAAACACCAAACCTCTTGCCATTGAGCCGGTTTCAGCTCATGACAACCCCGTGTGTTACAGAGTAGAACTGCTCCATAGGGTTTTCTTGGCTGTAATCTTTATAGGAGCAGATCTTCAGGCCTTTCTTCTGCATCTCTGCTGCGTGGGTTTGAACCACCAACCTTTGGGTTAATAGTCAACAGCAACCCACTTTTGCCACCTAGTCCTTATCTCCTGGGAGCTGTTGGAAGACTAGTAATATTAACAGCCCACTGATGGAGTGCTAGTAGGGGCCTGCGCTCCAGTAGGCTTAGGACTGCAGTGCCTTATTTAACGTTCACAGCAACCCTACGAGTTAGGCCTGATCACCCACCTTTATGGAGAAGCAAACAGAGGCTCAGAACTTGCCGTTTTATAGCCTGATTCTTTTCCGTTTAGCTTTATGTCCATTGCTAAATAGCAGATTTTTAAAGGCTGTTTAACATTCTGTCATACATATGTACCCACCGTAACCATTATCCTATGTGGCATTTGCTTCTATTTTATAGCAAAATACAAACAATGCTATGATGGTCAAACGTACATATTAACTTTTGTGTAGTTCTCTGCTTATTTCTTTGAAGTAGATTGCTGGAAGTGGAATCACTGGGTTAAAGGGTATCACCTCATTCACTGCCCTTGATATGTGCTACCAAATGGCTTCCCAGAAAAGAAAGGCTGAGACAGCTACACTCCCATGAGCAGCTCCAGAGATGCCAGAGGAGATGGACCAGTAACAGGCTCAGCCCCTGTGCTTTCTCTCATCCTTCTGGGTGATCCGCTGGAGACTGACCTTATGCAACGTCACCCTCATCAAAGTTTATGGTAACTAGTAACATGCAATAAGCAATTCTGTGGGTCTATCTCAGCTGCCTGGAAATCCCCAGGGCACATTCCCACCGAGCCCTCACTAGCAAATTAGACAATAAATCAAGAGGAAGTTAGCCCTGCTGACAGTATCGTGCTAGAAACTGTGCTGAGACGGAAGGTGTCATCAGCTGCATGAAAATGCCAATCCTGTTAAGGAATATGGGACTTTGACTCTACTGTCATCAAATCAGCCAGTGATAATAACTAACATCTATTGAGGATTCACTCAATAAATTATATGCATTAATTCATTTAGTCCTCATAATGATCCTGTGAGGGAGACTTTATTATTATCCTCATTTTCCAGAAGAGAAAACTAAGGCAGAGAAAGGTTGAGTAACTTGGTCAAGGTCACACAGCTATAAGTAGCTGGTGGATTAGGGATCTGATTACAGCTAGTCTGGCTCTGCAGGCTACACACTCACCTACCATGATATACACACGCTGGCTAATAGGCAACAGATTCTCTTTCAACCAGTCTTGAGTTGGCGGCAGGATGAAGAGGCCTGAGACCCCAACACTGGGGCCAGTAGTGGTGAACTAGTGAGAACAGCACTCAGCAAAGGCTTTGGCAATATTTGAGGCAATCTAATGATTGGCTGGTGTCCATTGGATGAGTCAAGGTGGGAAAAAAACAGATGGAAAATGGTTTCCACCCACTTTCCTTTACAGTAGGTGGAAGG
This sequence comes from Loxodonta africana, assembly GCF_030014295.1. Taxonomy (NCBI): domain Eukaryota; kingdom Metazoa; phylum Chordata; class Mammalia; order Proboscidea; family Elephantidae; genus Loxodonta; species Loxodonta africana. The sequence goes on along the minus strand of NC_087344.1, from coordinate 157,567,605 downwards.
TGGGTGACATTTCCTTGTACTTGTTTACTGTGCTACCTAAAGTGACTACAACTCAGACGACCTGTGGCCACCAAGATCCTCCTGGGTCCTGTCCAGCCACGTCCATTCCATTCTCCCCCCTCAACAGGGCTGATGAGGAGTGTGGTGTGCATGTGCACATGTGTCTACCCGTGTCAGTTGGGTTTACTTTCTGGTTGTCTGGGGCAGCAAGATGCAGTACTGAAACCTGGGCGTTGCACAAGGAGGTAATATTGTTCTAACCTTGTGTGGTATCGGGTGCAGCATGTCCTCAGAGAGATGGATGAAGACAGGAAGCGCCGGATGGGTGATGGCTGGATCAATAAAAATCTCAGAGGCTTTTTTTCCCACTAGTCAGAGTCAACTTGACAGCAACGGGTTTGGTTTTTTGGTTTTAGTCCCCCTAGACTGTAAGCTCCATGCGATCTGGGCTCCCACTGTTTTGTTCACCTCTGTTCTCCCAGGGCCTAACACTATGTGACTTGTGTAGGTAGTTGACAAATGTTAGATGAATGAATGGTGGCAGGAGCTATAAGGATGTCAAACAGATGAATAAAGCATTCAGTTTTTTTTTTTTTTTTTGGAGTTAGGAAAACAGATTATGTTTTAGATTGGATGGTGTTCCCCAAAAAGATATGTTGAAGTCCTAACCCTTGGTATCTGTGAGCATGGCCATGTTAGAAAATAGGGTCTCTGAAGATGTTATGAATTAGGTTAACACGAGGTCAAACTGGAGTAGGGTGGATGCTAATCCACTATGAGTGGTGACCTTATGGAAGAGAAGAGACACAGACATACACACAGAGGGAAGAACACCATGGGCCCTGGTATCTACAAGCCAAGGAAGACCTGGGGCTACCAGAAGCCAGGACAGACAAGGGAGGATCCTCCCCTGGAGCCTTCAGAGAAAGCATGGCCCTGTCTATACCCCAAATTCAGACTTCTGGCCTCCAGAACCGTGAGACAATAAATTTCTGTCATTTAAAGCCAACCAGTTTGTGGTACTTTGTTGCAGCAGCCCTTGGAAACGAATACAGATGAATAGCATTAAGCCTGAGGAAGGGAAAGTCAGACGTGGAAGAAAGCAACGGTGAGAGAAAGTAAAGGGAGACGTTGAGTGTGGGGACTGGGATAACAACAGGATGCCTAGAGGAGCTGAGCTCACACTTGGCTTGAAGGATGCTCGAGAGTCCTCAAGCTGGAAAGACAGGATGGAGAATTACCAGGCAAAGGAAGGAGGGCGTGTGCGAGGTATGAATTTGTGGAGAGAGGGAGGTTGGAAACGACAGAGCTCTGCCTGGGGATGGTGGTTGCACAGCCTTGAGCTCAGCCTTCCTGCCTGTCCAGGACACCCTGCCCAGGGCCCTGGAGCATCCAAGCTGGGGAACCTCCCCCTGTCAGCACAGAAGGCCACGTTGTGGGCACTTGTGAGGCATGAACGCCCCTGTAGCTTCCTGCCCACACACCAGTCACACCTGTTTTCCTCTTGAAGCCGGGGTCTTTGTGGAGAGCACTCAGTAGAAATGGGATGTCAACAGCACCATTAAGCAGGGCTCCAGGGAGAGGCTGCCCCCAAGAGGCCGACACATGGAAAAGAAGGTGGGCTTTCCTTCCCTGTCTTCATGCTGGTAGAGGAGACCCATTTCAGGGACAGCAATGGGTCTGGGGTGGGGGCGGAACAGGAGGGGAGGTTTTAGAAATGGAGACTCCTTCCATAAGCAAGGGCCTGATTGATGCTGGACAAAAATTAGACATTCACATGCTCAGGGATGAGAACCAAGTCAAATTCTGATTCCTGTAAGAGAGCCCACAGGATGCCAAGTAACCAGGCTGCCCTCACTGCTTGTCTTGCCACCAGCTGCAGGGACAGGGAGGGAGTGCCCTCAATCTGAAGTCCTGGGGGATCGTGGCCCGGGGCCTTTGTGCACCTGTAGAATGGGCTGACAGCCTCAGTCGGAAGTGGTGGGTTCAGGTTCCGAGGAACCCGGTGGCCTTAGACAAGCCACTAAACTCTCTGAAACTGTGAAACCACATCTATAAAACCAACATGCTGAAAGTTTCCAGTCGAACAGGGTTGATGTGGGGAGGAAAGGAGGTGAAACGTATGTGGAGCGCCCTGAGTGCAGAGCTGTGCCCCCTGCCCTGCCCCTAGGCGACTGGTCTGTAGGGGAGTGAATGTCACTGCCCCTGTGAGCCCAGCCCATGAAGCCAGGCTGCAAAACAGCTGCAGAGCAGCAGGACGATGGGTGGCGCAGGCTGCCTGTGATCTGCTGGGTTTCCTTCAGGGGAGGGTATGTGTGACTCAAACACTCTAGCACTCCTGTGTGGGGAAGGCTGGGCTTCTCGGTTCCTCTCAGTCTGGGTCTCAGAGGCCCAACCCTAAAGGCCCAGTAACTCTGATCCCTTAGGATGCTGGGCATGTGGGTGGGGCCTGTCAGGGATTCCATCAGACCAGTGAGTATCAAATATGAGCAGCGTCAGAATCACCTGGATGCAGGTCTTGGTAAAACACAGCTTGCTGGGCTCCAAGCCTAGTTTCTGACTCAGTAAGTCTGGGGCGGGTTCCAAGAATCTGGCACAGTGGTTAAGAGTTCAGCTGCTAACCAAAAGGTCTGCAGTTTGAATCCACCAGCCGCTCCTTGGAAACCCTATGGGGCAGTACTACTCTGTCATATAGGGTCACTGTGAGATGGGATCAACTTCATGGCAACCGGGTTTTCACGCTTTTGCATCTCTGAAGCCCAAGTGCCCTATCCTGGGGCTTCATCTTGCTTGGCTCTGTGTTTAGCTCAGGCACTTTACCCAGAGCTTTCCTCCAGCTCCACAAAAGGGGCAGTAAGTGAAGGAACAGGGCAAGGGCGCCTAGGCCAAAGCTCAGGAATGTGTCGGTCCCGGTGGGAAATGCTTGTTTCTTGCAGATACACCTGAAAAATACATATGAAGCTATTACTTAACAAAGGGAAAGGTGGTAATAAAAAAAAAAAAAAAGGAGCTCAATAAATATTTGTTCAGAAAAGCTACTTTCCATGATGCTCACTCGATAAAACCCCTTGTGAAAAAACACCCTCTGTGAGAGCCCTGTGGAAACCTTGGTGGCGTAGTGATTAAGTGCTACGGCTGCTAACCAAAAGGTCAGCAGCTCATTTCCACCAGACACTCCTTGGAAACCCTATGGGGCAGTTCTACTCTGTCCTATAGGGTCGTTATGAGTCAGAATTGACTCAGCGGCAATGGGTTTGGGTTTTTGTGTGTGTGTGTTACAGCCCTGCTAGCTAGGAAAAGTCTTTGTCACACTGACTTCCAGTAAGTTCCATGGTGGATAGTGTCCCAGACTAATAGATGTTAAAAAAAAAAAAAAAAAAATTGATGTTACACACTCAAAAATGGCCTTAAGGAGAATATGCTTGGGAAGCATTGAAGTAAACAAATATAAGCTGGTTCCTGTGCTTGGGAAGACTAAGCCTGAAACCTGAAGCAGGAAGAGGGTCACTTCAGGCCATCCTAGATTCTTAGCCTGATGTCTTCAAGCCTGCTGGTCCCAAGGCTCTGTCTGCTGGATACTGGTCTGGGAACCTCTGCTGGGGTGGAGGTAAAGGGGGTGGGAATGAGGGCAGTTTTTATTTTCTCACTGATCCCCCCTCAGCGCAGAGACTCCAGCATTTGTGCCCAGGAAGGAGAAGGCTTCCTTTCATTCTAGTCTTCCATCAGGAAGGCCATAGAGAGGCACCCCCCTTCCCTAGACTCCTACAGAGGGGCTAGGGGTAACTGCTGAGGACCATGAGTGATTCGATCATCTGGCTTCAGATGTCGCCCCTCACCCTGGGATTGTGTGGGTGGTGACTTTGCAGCCCCAGGCTGCTGGAAGAGAGGTCAAGGTCACCCCATCTGGGAACTCCTGAGCCAGTCCTCTGGCTGTGTGGGAATATGGGCAAATGGTGGGTGAGAGTTTGGAGGGGTGTTCCCAAAGCCCCTAGATCATGCTCTGGGCACAGGTCAGGCTGAGCCCTAATCATCAGGGGAGATGAGACTGGAGCTGGTGGGGTCACTAACTAAAGGACAAGCTGGAAGCTAGGTGTCTCTGGGAAGGCAGTGACACCCCATCCTTCATTTCACAGGGAAACCACTGCTTCAGTATCCTAGCAGCCATTTTGCTTTGCCCCATTTGGGGACCTATGACCCCTACAGACTCATCAAGTAGAGCTGCCTGGAGGGGAGGGCTGGACTCTGCATGGGCCTCATGTGGGACAGGAGCAGCTAAGGAGGGCATCTGTGACCAGCACATTAAGCTTGTGGCTCCTGATCTTACCAGCTCAGGCTCCACTTCTAGAGAGAAGTTTTCTGTGGCGCTCTCAGAACAGGAGATTTTTGGAACAATGGCCACCCCTAGGCCAGGCAGGATGTTATACCAACCCTTTTATGGTCAAAGAAGGGGGCGTGTGAAATCCTTCCTCAAGCCCAGCTTGTCTGACTCAGCAGGAGGAAGAGATCAACACGAAGCCTGAGGGCCTCTTCCCTTGTTGGGGGATGCCCAGGGGACAGTGCCCCATCTCTGCTCCAAGGGAGCTGAAGGGGGCAGACGAGGAGGGGAGGATTTCAGACTTGGATTCATCTTGACTCCTAGGAGGGGCAGGTTCTGTTTGAGGCTGGGGTAGGGGCCATCCTAATTGCTCTGAAGAGAAGCCTGGATAAGGGGAAGAGTGAGAGATCAGAATGGAGAGGAGGGCAAAACTGGAATTCCCCAAATACCTTGATAACAGCTCATGTTGGCCTGGGAACCCAACTGACTCAGTCAATCGTCAGGAAACAGGGAGCTCCTCTAGCCCAGAATGGACTCCTACCCTCAGTGGTCAGCGGGTACATGGCTTCAAGACCTTTATGTCCTTCTAGGCCACATTCCTATGCACACAGTGTGGCTGAAGGTTATGCCTGTCCGTCATAGAAGCCCCCACTCCTTCAGACCATGGGGGGGCTCTGCCCCTCCCTGCTCCATTCTTCTGGTAACTGCCTGGGCCAGGCCCTGTCCTAGCTTATTCTCACATCTGCCTCCTCAGTCTTGACCTTCCACATTACCACACCAATCCTGATTTCATCACCTCTTCTCCATACCCTCCTCCAACCCGAGCTTGCTCCCATCTTTTGAGTTTTGGCAGGCAGCCTTCAAGCTCCAGGAAGTAAATAGGACATTGAGGAAAGGTTGGTGCAGGTTAAGAGTGAAGGAAGTGATTTCCTCCCACATCCACCCCAAGCCTTTGCAGAGGAGACACAGAACCTTGTTAGACAGTCACTGATGGGACGATTCCTCTGCAGCAGTGCTGGTCACTGAGGGCCACATTTGTGTAATAATAACCACATGTCTTGCTACCTTGGTGGGTCACCTCAGAAAGATCTTGCACCATTTCAGGTCTCCTTCAGTTATTGGTGATCCTTATTGCTTCAGCTCATGGCTTCCCTGAGCCACAGCCTCCCTGGCAGACAGCCAGTGGTAAAATGTCTATAAACCCTGGAGCCCACAGGAGGGTTGCTAGGTAAAGAAACTGCTTCTGGAGTCTATATAGTCAGGTCATCCACCTGTTCTTGGCCTATCTTCAAGGTCACTCTGGGGCACAGGTATTGCCCTGGCACAAGAGGAATTCCTGGGACTTCTAGTTCCCTCTGACCTGAGGTTGGTCCTAGTTTCTAGGTTCTCATAAAGCTGTTGAGGTCAAATTGCTGTGCAGAATAGAGGGGATCCACCAATCTGGAAAGGAAGCTGGGGCAACATTTAGCCCCTCCCTCCTTCCATCAATGCCTCCTCACAGAGGAGAGAGGCAACGTCCTACAAGGCATGATTGGCAAGGCATTGGAAAGGTGAAAGAGCTATAGAAAGAGCTTGAGACTTGGGGCTCAGCTTTGCCCCTGGCTAAGGCTGAGTTCTTAAGCACTCCTCACTCAACTTTCCAGAGCTCAGATCTGCCCCTCTGAATCATGGTGTCAAAGACAGAGCCTGTCCTACCTACTTCAGGGTTGCTGTGAGGGTCCAGTCTGGTCTTACCCAGAGGGTGTTTGCTGTGGTCAGCTGGAGAGCCTGGCTTAAAGTGAAGGGGGACCCTCTGGTGACACTGAATTCATCCTTAGAGATGCATTTCTCTGCTATGGGCAGCTTTCAGATGGAAAAACCTGAGAGCTAGCACGTTAGGAGATTAGAAAATTTCTAGCTTAGCCCAAGAACCAGGCTAGGACTGGGGGGTGTGAGGGGGTGTGAAATAGGTTAGGAAAGCACCTAGGCAAACCTCCCCATCTAGGATTGCACCCCTGTTTCCAGATTACTGAGATTTGTCGGGGCTTCAGTTCACTTACCCCTGAAGGGAAGTCCCTAAACCCTGCAAATTCCATTTGCCCAGAATGATTTTAGATGCACCTCATGCATACAATGAGGTCCCTCCAGGCCCAAAGTTTGGGGAGCAGAAGGATGCTGAGCTGTGTGTGAGTTGGGGCCTCCAGTGGGTAGTGTCAGCTGAATGGGGCGGCCCTGGGATGAGTTAGGAGCCAGCTGGCTCTCAGCACTGAAACAGACACCCAGAGATGGGACCTCTTGGAAATGTAAACCTGAGGTCCCAACTGTCTGAGCAAAACCCTTAAAAACTTTCCTCCCTATCGTTCTCAATAGAGCTGTCAAACTCCTCACTTTGTCCCATGAGGACCAAGGCCTCTCTGGGGCCAGACTGTCCACACAACCCGCCCCTGACTCCTTCCCACTCTTTCAGCCCAAGCCACACAGCGTTTTCTCTGTTCTTCTTAGTACCCTGCTTCTTTGCACTACGGAAGCCTTTGTAGATGCTGTTCCCTCTGTCTAGCGTGATCTTCCCACTCCTCTTTGCCGTGTTACCCCTTGCTCTTTCTTCAGATTTCCCTGACCCAGTCAGATCCTCTGTTTACAAGTGCCACGTCCTTGTTCTTTGAAGCATGTATCATCAGTGCAATTTTGCTGTGTGGCACTCTCCGATTAATGTCTGCTTCCCTGACTAGGCTGCACAGCTTCATGAGGACCTGTTTTTGCTCCTCCAGTGTATCCCCAGCGTGTGGCATGAGTGAAGCTCAGTAAACATTTATTGGATGGATGGATGGACGGATGGTTTTTACTCTTGGCATCTTTGCTAGCCCTGGTGCTGAAATGGATGTCCCCTTGCATCCTTCAAGCCAAATGGCTTTAGCTGGACTCCGGGACACTCACCTTGGCCAACTCAGCCCCTTAGCCCTGTGGAGCATGGCTGGAGAAGGGTGATATTCCTGGCGTTTGTGGCCTGGTTTATATCCCCCACCTGCCATCCAGGGCAGCCCTTTCAAAGGCACATAGACTATTTATATAAGTGGGCAGGGGAACTCACTGTGTCTTTTGTTGGGTCTGCTCAAGCCTTGAGTTTGCCATTTACTCACTGTGTGACCTTGGGCAAGTCACTTAATGTTTCGTAGGCTTAGTTCCCTCACCTGTGAAGTAGGAGGAACCCCCACTTGCCCTGATACCCTGAAAGGCTGCTATAAAAATGGAATGTGGTCATGCAGGTATATTGGTGAGGTCCTTTTAAAGCACCAACACACTGTGTAGATGTAAGCTGCTGTGATTGTGGGTATTCACTTGAGGAGAATTACAGTTACGGAGGCTCATTTTGCTCAGGTTGAAAGTAAATTCTCTCTGACTCTCCTTGTTTTGTGCTCACTTCGAGCCCCTAGCTCTCCTTTCTTCTGGTTGACCCTACTTCCATTCTCAGGTTCCTGCTGGGCTTATTGACCTTGGCCAGGGGAAAAAAATCACCTTTGACTTCTAGTCAGAAGAACTCTTTTGGTGGCTGTGGGGACCATGGTCTCAGGGAACATCTAGCTCAATTGGCATGACATATTTTATAAAGAAAATGTTCTACATCTTACTAGTGCCTGGGGTCTTAAAAACTTGTGAGCAGCCATCTAAGATACTCCGCTGGTTTTAAACTGTCTGGAGCGAGGAAGAATGAAGAAAACCAAAGAAACAAGGGAAATGTTAGTCCAAAGGACTAATGGACCAAAACTACAACAGCCTCCACCAAACTGAGTCCACACAACTAGATGTGACCAGCTGCCACCACCGACTGCTCTGACAGGAATCACATTAGAGAGTTCTAGACAGAGCTGGAGAAAAATGTAGAACAAATTTCTAACTCAGACACACACACACAAAAGACCAGACTGCCTGGCCTGACAGAGACTGGAGAAAATCTGAGAGTATGGCCCCTAGACACCCTTGTAGTTCAGTAATGAAGCCACTCCTGAGGTTCATCCTTCAGCCAAAGATTAAACAGGCCCATAAAACAAAATGAGACAAATGGGCACACCAGCCCAGGGACAAGGCAGGAGGGAACAGGAAAGCTGGTAATGGGGAACCCAAGATCAGGAAGGGGAGAGTGTCGACATGTCGTGGGGTTGGTAACCAATGTCACAAAACAATATGTGTATAATTGTTTAAAAAGAAACTAGTTTGCTCTGTAAACCTTCATCTAAAACACACACACACACACACAAATTAGAAGATTCTATAGAAGTATCCTATCAAAAGAGGGGGAGAGGAATGCAGAACAAAACTTAAAATTCTCATGGACTCCAGACTTTCTGGAGCCATGAGGGCTGGATGAACTGCTCAGACTATCACCCTGAGATAATCTTTAAACCTTTAAACCAAAAATATTCCCTGAAGCCTTCTTAAAACTAAAGAATAATTTAGCTTAACTAGTGAAGAATGTGTGCCTTAAGTATTATACTCTTTTAAGAACAATCTAAATGCGATCAAAGTGACAACAGCAACTTGAAAGATTAGATAGGAGCCTTAGGGGCAGTGAGTTTATTTTAACAGGAGAGGAGTAAGTCCAAAAAGGAGGGGGAGAATGGTGGCACAACTGGAAGAATGGAATCAATGTTTCTGAATTGCATATGTAGAAACGGTTGAATTGGTGTATGTTTTGCTGTGTATAGTCTCAAAAAGAACAACAAAATAAAATTTAAAAATAAAAAAAAGAAGAGCCCTTTGGTGCCACCATGGCCCCATTCCTCACAGGGTCTCTGTCCTTCTTTTGTCTCTGAGGTGACACTGACTTTGGGATCAGGAAGACTCTGTCAGAATCTCAGTTCTGCCACACTAGCTGTGGGCAATGACTCAACCTCTCTGTGAACTCTGTTTCCTGGTCTGTAAAATGAGGACCCCAGTGCCCCTTGCAGACTGTTGTGAAGATAAAGCAATGACATATGTGCAGTGCTGGCTTAGTGCTGGAAATGTGACATTTGCTCAAGACGTGGGTTTTCTTCTTCTCTTAAAGTCCCTCTTTCCCCAAAACTCCACCTTCCAGAGTCTCCAAGGTTGCACCACCTAAGCCTCCAGTGACAAGCACAGGTACGGGCATTTAAGGCCTCTGCCGTTTAACCTCACTTAATCTCCTCCGAGTGGGTCAATAGCCTTTTTCTGCTCTTCTTCCTTGCCCTTGAAGGCAAAGGACACAGACAGGATCCAGACTTAGGGCCACCAGTCACATGCCCAGGCTGGAGCCTTCAGGTTCAGGTAGGGAGAGCCTGGCATGCAGCAGGGGTCTTGTTAGAACTGCTTACTTGCAAGACTAGCAAGTAAGCAGGTCTGAAGTGTAGACAGTGCCTGCCTCAACTAACCCCTCCTTACACATCACCCAGGAACATGCGAGCCTCGGAGACATGGTCGTTGTTGCTATGTGCTGTTGAGTCAGTTCCGACTCATAGTGACCCTATAAACAACTGAAAAGGCTGCCTTGTCCTGCACTATTCTTACCGTGGCTGCTATGTTTGAGCCCATTGTTGCAGCCACTGTGTCAATCCCTCTCATCAAGGGTCTTCCATCCTCCAGGTTCCCAGAAGACATGATTATTACAGCCCAAATCCACAACAAACTTTGCTGGTCCCCTTTTCTGGAGCCTGGGCAAAACCCACAGCCATGAACAGCTTCAAATACACTCAGCGTGATTCCGTTTGAGTCAACACTATTTAATTTCACCCATCGTGTACCCAGCACTTCCTCGGTGCCAGGCTCTGAGGGAGGCCCAGGGGACACAGATTAGTAAAACAGAAACGCTGCCCACCACAAGTTTCCAGAGTACTTGAAGTGACAGACACGAATAAGCACTGCCTACCTACCCCAGTGGGCCCAACCCTGCAGGGGTTTGTAAGGTTGTTGCCCACCCTGGGCCGCCCTTCCACCCTGGGCTAATTGGCCCACCGCGGCCTCTCTCCTGCCAGCCTCAGCACCACCCCAACCTGCACAAACACAACGGCCACACTCCTGCCTCCTTGTTTCTGTGGTCTGAAACACTGTTTTGTTGTCAGGTTTATTGAGGTATAATTTGTGGTTGTTAGGTGCCCTCATAGCGTACGACGGAATGAAACGCTGCCAGGTCCTGAACTACCCTTGCAATTGTTGCTATGTTTGAGCACATTTTTGCAGCCACTGTGTCAATCTGTCTGCTAGAGGGTCTCCCTCTTTTTCGCTAACCCTCCATTTTACCAACCACGATGTCTTTCTCTAGGGACTGGTCTCTCACGTGTCCCTCACGTGTCCAAAGTACACCATCCTCCCTTCTAAGGACCATTCTGGCTGTACTTCTTCCAAGACAGATTTATTCCTTCTTCTGGCAGTCCATGGTATATTCAATATTCTTGGCCAACACCGCGATTCAAAGGCATCAATTCTTCCATCTTCCTTATTCATTGTCCAGCTTTTGAATGCATATGAGGCAATTGAAAATGCTATGTCTTGGGTCATGTGTACCTTAGTCCTCAAAGTGGTATCTTTGGTTTTTAACACTTTGAAGAGGTCTTTTGCAGCAGATTTACCCAGTGCAATATGCTGTTTGATTTCATTCTGCTTCAGTGGGTGTACTGTGGAGCCAAGTAAAATGAAATCCCTGACAACTTCGATCTTTTCTCCGTTTATCATGATGTTGTTCACTGGTCCAGTTGTGAGGATTTTTGGTTTCTTTATGTTGAGGTGCAATCCATACTGAAGGCTGTGATCTTTGATCTTCGTTAATAAGTGCTTCAAGTCCTTTTCACTTTCAGCAGGCAAGGTTGTGTCATCTGCATATTGTAGGTTGTTAATGAGTCTTCCTCCAATCCTGATGCCCCATTCTTCTTCATATAGTCCAGCTTCTGGTATTATTTGCTCAGCATACAGATTGAATAGGTACAACCCTGAAACACACCTTTCCTGACTTTAAACCAATCAGTATCCCCTTGTTCTGTGCGAACAATTGCCTCTTGACCTATGTAAAAGTTCCTCATGAGCACAATTAAGTGTTCTGGAATTCCCATTCTTTGCAATTTTATCCATAATTTGTTACGAACCACACAGTCGAATGCCTTTGCATAGTCAATAAAACACAGGTAAACATCCTTCTGGTATTCTCTGCTTTCAGCCAGGATCCATCTGACATCAGCAATGATATCCCTGGTTCCATGTCCTCTTCTGAAACTGGCCTGAATTTCTGGCCGTTCCCTGTCAATATACCTCTGCAGCTGTTTTTGAATGATCTTCAGCAAAATTTTGCTTGTGTGTGATATTAACGATATTGTTCTATAATTTCCACATTGAGTTGGATAACCTTTCTTGGGAATAGGCATAAATATGGATCTCTTCCAGTCAGTTGGCCAGGAAGCTGTCTTCCATATTTCTTGGCATAGATGAGTGAGCACCTCCAGCACTGCATCTGTTTGTTGAAACATCTCAATTGATATTCCATCAATTCCTGGAGCCTTGTTTTTTGCCAATGCCTTCAGAGCAGCTTGGGCTTCTTCCTTCAGTACCATCAGTTCCTGATCATATGCTACCTCTTGAAATGGTTGAATATCGACTAATTCTTTTTGGTATAATGACTCTGTGTATTCCTTTCATCTTCTTTTGATGCTTCCTGCATCGTTTAATATTTTCCCCATAGAATCCTTCACTATTGTAACTCGAGGCTTGAATTTTTTCTTCAGTTCTTTCAGCTTGAGAAACGCTGAGCGTGTTCTTCCCTTTTGGTTTTCCATCTCCAGCTCTTTACGCATGTCATTATAATACTTTGTCTTCTCGAGAGGCCCTTTGAAATCCTCAGCTCCTTTACTTCATCAATTCTTCCTTTTGCTTTAGTTGCTCGACGTTCGAGAGCAAGTTTCAGAGTCTTCTCTGACATCCATCTTGGTCTTTTCTTTCTTTCCTCTCTTTTCAGTGACCTCTTGCTTTCTTCATGGATGATGTCCTTGATGTCATTCCACAACTCTTCTGGTCTTCGGTCATTAGTGTTCAATGCGTCAAATCTATTCTTGAGATGGTCTCTAAATTCAGGTGGAATATACTCAAGGTCATATTTTGGCTCTCGTGGACTTGCTCTGATTTTCTTCAGTTTTAGCTTGAACTTGCATATGAGCAGTTGATGGTCTGTTCCACAGACGGCCCCTGGCCTTGTTCTGACTGATGATATTGAGCTTTTCCATTGTCTCTTTCCACAGATGTAGTCAATTTGATTTCTGTGTGTTTCATCTGGCGATGTCCATGTGTATAGTCACCGTTTATGTTGGTGAAAGAAGGTATTTGCAATGAAGAAGTCCTTGGTCTTGCAAAATTCTGTCATTCGATCTCGAGCATTGTTTCTATCCCCAAGGCCATATTTTCCAACTACTGATCCTTCTTCTTTGTTTCCAACTTTCGCATTCTGATCGCCAGTAATTATCAATGCATCTTGACTGCACGTTTGATCAATTTCAGACTGCAGCAGCTGATAAAATCTTCTATTTCTTCGTCTTTGGCCCTAGTGGTTGGTGCATTAATTTGAATAATAGTCGTATTAACTGTTCTTCCTTGTAGGCGTATGGATATTATTCTGTCACTGACAGCATTGTACTTCAGGATAGATCTAGAAATGTTCTTTTCAACAATAAATGCAACACCACTCCTCTTAAAGTTGTCATTCCCAGCATAGTAGACTAGATGATAGTCTGATTCAAAATGGCCAATACCAGTCCATTTCAGCTCACTAACACCTAGGATATCGATGTTTATGCATTCCATTTCATTTTTGACGATTTCCAATTTTCCTAGGTTCATACTTCGTGCATTCTAGGTTCTGATTATTAATGGATGTTTGCAGCTGTTTCTTCTCATTTTGAGTCATGCCACATCAGCAAATGAAGGTCCCGAAAGCTTTACTCCATCCACGTCATTAAGGTCAACTCTACTTTGAGGAGGCAGCTCTTCCCCAGTCATCTTTTGAGTGCCTTCCATCCTGGGGGGCTCATCTTTCAGCACTATGTCAGACAATGTTCTGCTCTATTCATAAGGTTTTCACTGGCTAATGCTTTTAGAAGTAGACTGCTGGGTCCCTCTTTCTAGTCTGTCTTAGTCTGGAAACTCAGCTGAAACCTGTCCTCCATGGGTGACCCTGCTGGTATCTGAATACTGGTTGTATAGCTTCCAGCATCACAGCAGCACGCAGGCCCCCACAGTATGACAAACTGACAGACATGTGTTTTATGGACCTGTCTAATCTATGGTTGAAGGGTGAGCCTCAGGAATGACCTCAGTACTGAGTTAAAAATGTACCGGGCCATTCTCTCGGGGTTTCTCCAGTCTCTGTTAGATCTGTAAGTCTGGTCTTTTTTTGTGAGTTTGAATTTTGCTCTACATTTTTCTCCAGCTCTGTGCAGAACCCTCTATTGTGATCCTTGTCAGAGCAGTCAGTGGTGGTAGCTGGGCACCATCTAGTTGTGCTGGACTCAGCCTGGTGGAGTCTGAGGTACTTGTGGTCCACTAGTCCTTTGGACGAATATTTCCCGTCTTTGGTTTTCTTGGTTCTCCCTTGCTCCAGACAGGGTGGGACCAGTGGAGTATCTCACATGGCCACTCACGTGCTTTTAAGACTCCAGACACCACTCACCAAAGTAGAATGTAGAATGTTTTCTTTATAAACTATATTATGCCAGTTGAGCTAAATGTTCCCTGAGACCATGGCCCCCAGCCCTCAGCCCAGTAACTTGATCCCTCAGGGAGTTTGCATGTGTCTATGAAGCTTCTATGACCTTGCTTCTTCAAGTTGTGCGGACTTTCCCAGTATTGTGTACTGTCTTTCCCTTCATCATAGTTGTCACTTATCTATCGCCTAGTTAGCATTTTTCCCTCCCACCCCTACCCTCCTTAGTAGCCATCAAAGATTGTTTCAGTGTTTAAACCTTTTCATGAGTTTTTATAATAGTGGTCTCATACAGTATTTATCTTTTTGTGATTGACCTATTTCACTCAGCATAATGCCCTCTAAATTCATCCATGTTGTGGGATGTTCCACAGAGTCATTATGGTTCTTTATTGTTGCACAGTATTCCATTGTGTGTATGTACCATAGTTTGTTTATCCTTTCATCTGTTCATGGGCATCTAGGTTGTTTCCATCTTTTTGCTATTGTGAATAATGCTGCAATGAACATGGGTGTGCATATGTCTATTTGTGTGATGGCTTTTATTTCTCTAGGATATATTCCTAGGAGTGGAATTGCTGGATCGTATTGTATTTCTATTTCTGGCTTTTTAAGGAAGCACGATATTCTTTTCCAAAATGTTTGTTCCATTTTGCATTTCCGCCAGCAGTGCACAAGAATTCCAATCTCCCCCCCACCGCAGCCTCTCCAATATTTGTCATTTTCTGTTTTTTTGATTCCTGCTAGTAGTGTCGGGGGGAGATGGTATCTTACTGTAATTTTGATTTAAATTTCTCTAATGGGTTTTTTAATGGCTAGTGATGGTGAGTATTTCCTCGTGTCTGTTAGCCACCTGAATGTCTTCTTTGGTGAAGTGTCTGTGCATGTCCTTTGTCCATTTTTTCATTGGATTATTTCTTTTTGTTGTGGAAGTGTTGGATTTTCCTGTAGATTTTAGAGATTAGAACTTTGTCAGATTTATCATAGCCCCAAATTTTTCCCAGTCTGTAATTTTTCTTTTTACTCTTTTGGTGAAGTCTTTTGATGAGTATAAGTGTTTAATTTTTAGAAGATCCCAGTTATATAGCTTATCTTCTGATGTTTGCGTATCTTTAGTTATCATTTGTATCCTATTTATGCCATGTATTAGGGTCTCTATTGTGGACTCTGTTTTTTTCTTCTATGATCTTTATAGTTTTGGGTTTTATATTTAGGTCTTTGATCCATTTTGAATTAGTTTTTGTGTGTGGTGTAAGGTATGGATCCTGTTTCATTTTTTTATGGGTGGACATCCAGTTTTGCCAGTACCACTTGTTAAAAAGACGGTCTTTTCCACATTTAATGCACTTTGGGCCTTTGTTGAAGTTCAGGTGACTATAGGTGGATGGATTTACATCTGTGTTCTCGATTCTGTTCCATTATTCAATGTGTCTGTCATTATATCAGGACCAGGCTGTTTTGACTACTGTAGCTGTAAAGTAGGTTCTGAGGTCTGATACTGCGAGTCCTCCTACTTTATTACTTCTTCTTCAATCGCTAACACGCACCTTTTCTGATTTTAAACCATGCAGTATTCCCTTGTTCCATTCTAAAGACTGCATCTTAGTCTATGTACAGGTTCCTCATGAGCACAATTAAGTGTTCTGGAATTCCCATTCTTTGCAATATTATCCATAATGTGTTATGACCCACATAGCCGAATGTTTTCCAGACTAAGACAGGGTAGGAAGAAGGGCTTAGCAATGTACTTTTGAAAAAAAACTGGTCACAGAAAACCTTATGGATAGCAGTGGAACACTGTCTGATATAGTGCTGGAAGATGAGCCTCTTGGTTGGAAGGCACTCAGAATACGACTGGGGAAGAGCTGCCTCCTCAAAGTAGAGTTGTGGTATTTCTTTTATAGCAGCACTAGATAACTAAGACAGCCTTCTATGCCAGGAATGACAAATTGAAGAGAAACAATGTTACATTCATCACCGAAAGGAACATTTCAAGATCTACTCTGAAGTACGATATTGCCAGAGATACAATTTTTGTAAGTAAAAGTCACCCTTTTTGAGTGTACGTCTTGATGAGTTTGGACCAGTATGTACAATTGCATAACCACCACCACCACAATCAAGATATAGAACATCTTCACCAGTCCAAGAAGTTCCCTCAGGTATTTACACGGTTTGCTCCTCAACTCCTTCAGATCTTTGTTTATATCACCACTGGCATTTCCCTCGTTCCTGTTTTATTTTTCTCCTTAGCACTTACCATTTCCAAACATCTTATAAACTCTCCACCCAAAACTAATGATGCAAACAGGTAATGCATTCGGGTCCCCCCAGAGGTGCCAGGGAAGAAAGGCCTGACAATCTACTGCCCCCAAAAATCGGCCATTGAAATCCCGACAGAACACAGTTTTACTGAGTGGCCACAAGGGTCTATGGAGCACAGTTTTACTGAGTGGCCACGAGGGTCTATGGAGCACAGTTTTGCTGAGTGGCCACGATGGTTACCATGACTTCAGGTTGACTGGATGGCAACTGGTTTGGGTTTTTTTGGTACCCAAAACATGAACACCATGAAAGCAGTGGTTTTTGTCTATTTTGTGTGCTGTTGATCCCTGGTGCTTCATGATGGGCTCACAGTTAAGCACCTGAAAGAAAGAGAACAGCAATGTGGGGGCAGTGGCTGTGGGAACACTGAGGGGTGCCTGTACCTCACTCACCTGGGGGAGTACATGGAGAAGAGACCTCAGAGAAGAATGAAGGATGCATCTGGGAGCTGAGGTTTGGTGGGATGTGGGCACAGGGGAGTGGTGAGTGTGGCTGGAGCAAAGGCCAGATCTGGTCTTCTGAGCTGTGAGAGTTTCCTTACATTTAACTCCCTGCCTTGTTCCCCAAAGCCACCTCCTTTAGAGGAGGAGCGATATGGGAGAGCTTTATTACATGGGCGTCTGATCTGTGTGCTAACAGGGACTATCTGGGTGCATCTTGATGGCAAGGCTTGAAGAAGGACAGCCCCAGAGGCTGGATACTAGGAGGAAGGGTGACAGTGGTTGAGAGTGAGCCTTGGCGTGGTGGGTCAGACAGGATGGGACTCAAGTGAGGGCAGACAGTTGGTGACAGTGGTGATGATAGAAAGCATGTGGAGGGTCAGTCGTCTGGGGTCCGGGAGGCCAGGGCAGCAGGCAGTGAACTGACAGACTTGGAGCTGCTGCCCACCTGCAGGTGCTGCCATGCATGAGGGTCCCAATGGAGTTGGGCTGGGCTGGGGCAATGCAGGATTTCCTTTGGACATAGAGTTTCAGTGCTGGTGAGATCCCTAGCTTGTAAGCATCGCCCCTGGGCTGTCCTTTCTCCCAGAGACCCATGGAGTATGGGTCATACCTGGCTGGTTTTCTCCTCCAGGGCCTCTCTTCTGTCTGCCCCTAGCCTGCAAGTGCTCACCTCTCAGCTCTGGCCAAGCTCTGCTTTTCCACTATTCATACTGCTGGCACTTCAGATCTCCACTCTTCCTTCCGGGAGGTCTTTCTCGCTGCAAGGGTGCTAGTGAGTGGCTTCTGAGTCTCTTGGAGGCTTCCTGCTGACTCAACCTTCCCAAGGGCTGTATGTCCTGACAGCCTCCATGAGGTTGTGTGATGTTTGGGACCTTGATGTTTATCTTGCTGTCCATCTTAGATGCCTAGCCTCACGGTACACTTGGGCTGGGGATTAGATTTGCCTTGCCAGGGAGGCAGGAAGGATTAATCAAAAAGTTCTTTTTTTTTCCCCTTTCAGCAAACCTTAGCTAAGCCTTCACCAAGTGCCAAGTCCTGTGACAGGAGCTGGAGATATGGAGATGGTTAAGACACACTACACTCCTTGCCATGAATAGAGCAAGGGAAGACAACACGTAAGCCAATAACACAACACAGAGAAATACATAGGTACAGAGGCAAAGGGTGTGATA
Organism: Loxodonta africana; assembly: GCF_030014295.1. Classification (NCBI taxonomy): domain Eukaryota; kingdom Metazoa; phylum Chordata; class Mammalia; order Proboscidea; family Elephantidae; genus Loxodonta; species Loxodonta africana. The sequence continues at coordinate 157,549,683 of NC_087344.1, read as the reverse complement.
GTCTATGGGAAGGAGTGTTCACCGGAGACCTCCTGGAGGAGGTAAGATTCGAGCTGGGTTTTGAAAGACAAATAGGAGTTCACTCATGGCACGTAGTAGTGAAGGTTGGCAGCACATTGCAGGAAGAAGAAATAGCCTTTGCAGGGCCTGGGAGGATTGAAGGTACCTGATCGTTGATAAAGCCTTTGCTAGTTTGCTGGGATGGACAAAAGCAGCTCCTGGGAGCAAAGCATTCATCTTAGAGAACAGCCCTGGGCACTGACTACTTTGCAGCCTCAAACTATGCCTGCTTGACATTCCTTGGAGTTCCTCAGTTTACCATCCTTTTCCCAAGTCCTTCTCTTCTCTTTCCCTTGATCTCCTCTGCCTCTGTCTAAGTTTGCTGCTTTTGTGGGTGCAAGGAAGAAGCCTTGGTGACACAGTGGTTAAGCACTCAGCTGCTAACTGAAAGGTCAGCTGTTTAAATCCACCAGCCACTCCTCAGGAGAAAGTTGTGGCAGTCCGCTCCTGTAAAGACTACAATATTATCAACTGGCACAACATAGTTAACAAATAAAATGTTCTACACTTTGCTTTGGTGAGTAGCGTGTGAGGTCTTAAAAGCTTGTGAGTGGCCATCTAGGATACTCCACTGGTCTCACCCTGTCTGGAGCAAGGGAGAATGAAGAAAGCCAAAGACACAAGGGAAGATTAGTCTATAAGGACTAATGGACCACAACCGCCACGGCCTCCACCAGACTGAATCCAGCACAACTAGATGGTGCCCAGCTACCACCACCAACTGTTCTGATAGGGATCAGAAGAGAGGGTCCTAGACAGAGCTGGAGAAAAATGTAGAACAAAATTCTAACTTAAAATAAATAAATAAATAAGACCAGACTTATTGGTCTGGCAGAGACTGGAGAAACCCCAAGAGTATGGCCCCTGAATACTGTTTTAGTTCAACACTGAAGTCACTTCTGAGGCTTACGCTTCAGCCAAAGATAAAATAAAGAAAAAAAAAAAGAAAAAGATTGCAGCTTTGGCAACCATATGGGGTAGCTCTACTCTGTCCTATAGGGTTGCTATGAGTTGGAAATTGATTCAATGGGCAACGCATGAGTACAAGGCATTATGGGACTTTCTCAGCCACACAACAGGGCCTGCAGCTGGGAAGAGGCTCCAGTAGATGACACTGAGAGGTGGATGAGATGTAGGTTAAGGATCCCAGGAGGCAGTCAATGCTTAGAGGTCTGTGGGTGCAGGATCCCAGCCGTAAGGAAGGAAAGCAAGCTCCCTCCCTGCTATCTGATCATTAAGTGGGGCCTCAGACAGGGCTGTACCTCAGAGAGGCCTTTGAGCACCAGGAGGGTGACCGGTCAGTGTAAGAAATGAAGGCATCGGCTAGGGATGCCTGGCCCTGGGGGTAGCCTGGAGCTTAGGGCACAATCTGGGAGGCTGGCGCTGGATGGCGAGACTGAACCTGTTGCTAGAGGTTCTCCCCTGACATAATCAGCTGAGAACCTGGGTGAGGCAGGGACAGGTAGGAGGGGAAACAAGCTCAATCATCTCATGGAGGGGGTGTATTACACGGGGTAGTGAGTAAGAGGGGAAGTCACCTCAGTCACTGCCCAGTTACTTCCTGGTGAAGGGTAACATGGCTCAGGTGGGACATGGCCACTCACCCTCCTTAGTGGGGAGGTGTGGCCCCTACATTGTGAACCACCTCCAAGGGGCCGGCTGTGTGCCTGCTTCTCCTGTTCCACTTACCACAGACATACCACTTTCCGTCTGGGGGCCCCAGCTTTCTCCTGGCTGAGAGGCTGGTCACCACCCAGTTGGCATCCCTTGCTGGCTCTTGAGACAAATATCTGAAGGGCCTCTCCCTGGTCAATCAACTTCGGCTGTGTGGCAGATCTTTATGAAACAAATTATGGTGACCTCTGGGTAAGGAACCACACTTTCATACATCTCCTCAAATGGGTGTTGAAGCCTCGACGGGTGTGACAAGGCTAAAGTTTCACATTAATTGTTGTTGTTAGCTGCCATCAAGTCAGACTCTGACTCATGGTGATCCCCTGTACAGTAGACTGAACTACTACATGGTCCTGTGCCATCCCTATGATCTGTTGTAAATTGGACTGTTGTGATCCATAGAGTTTTCACTGGCTGACTTTCAGAAGTCACTTGCCAGGCCTTTCTTTCTAGTCTGTCTTAGTCTGGAAGCCCCAATGAAATCTGTTCAGCATCATAGCAACACGCAGACCTCCACTGATGGACGAGTGGTGTCTGTGCATGAGATACACTGGGGCAGGAGTGGAATCTGGGTCTCCTGCATAAAAACAAAAAACAAAAACCCATTGCCGTTGAGTCTGACTCATAACAACCCTAGAGAAGAGAGTATATCTGCCCCATAGGGTTTCCAAGGCTGTAATCTTTATCGAAGCAGATTGCCACGCATCTCTCCTGCAGAGCAGCTGGTGGGTGCAAACCACTGACCTTTTGGTTAGCAGCTGAGTGTTTAACCACTTCATCACCAGGACACCTTATTAATAAAAAAACTAGAAACACTTAATATTAATTTGGAGTTTTCCATGTACCAGGCACTGTGCTACATGTTTTGAAGACATTGCCTCACTGAGGCTTCCTACCAGCTCTTTGTGGTAGATGTTGTCATCATCCCTATTTTATGGATGAGAAACCAAGGAAGGCATTGGGAAGTTAAGCAACATGTTCAAGGCCACACAAGCTCTGCTTCTCACCACTGCACAAAGCAGCCTCTGACTTGGAGACTGCGGAAACAGAGCCCTGTCTACACTTTCTACTCACCCTGCCTACGCTTTCTATCCACCCTGCCCGCCTTCTCCCCTGTCCCATCTGTATCCCCTTCTGCCCTCCCTCTACTCCCTGTTTTCACTCCAGCAGTTTGGTGATGGGGCGGACTGGGTCATTGTTTGGTGGGTGGGTGGGTGGGGAGAAGAGTTCTGCTCTGAGCTAAGCCCTCTTGGTTCTCCCCTCTCCCCTCCCCCAACCAAGCATCAGTGGGGCCTGGGCATCTGTAAACTGGGTTGGGCCTCCTGGGGCTGAGAAGCCTCCCAGGGCTGAGTCACAGAGGATTTCCTTGGGATTAGTGATCCTCTGAGTCCCAGGGTACCTGGTTGTGGTTGAGGCTGTCGGCTCTTCTAGCCAAGCATTAATCCTAGTGAAATACTTGGTATTTCCAGTCATTCCGGCTGGAATTAAACTTAAATTAAGTCCAAAAAAGTACAGCCAGGAGAATGTAAGGAACTCGCCAAAGAAACCAGGCATGCGGCCTGCTCACATCTCAGGAACTGTGGGCCTTCGCACCCTGTGCCCGCAACGCAGAGAAGGGGGACAAGGGACAGAACAGTCTGCTGCACTCCCAGGCATCCTTCCCACCTGACCCCACCTCCCTGGGGTGCAGCCATAATCTGTCTCGTGGTCAGATAACAGACATCTAGCCTGGGATGTCAGAAGACCTGGACTCCAGTCTTGACTCTGCTGTCGTTATTAGTCCCTTTGCCCAGGGTCACACAATTATAGTTGGTGGCAAAGAAGCAGCACAACTAACTTAGTGTTTAGGAGTGTGGGCCCTGGAGCCAGTGTGCCTAAACCTGACTCCAGTGCCCACTGTGTGGCCACTCACTGTGACCCCTCTGTGCTCTTCAGTTTCCTTGTGGGAATGAGAATAGGTACCTCACTGGATGGTTGCATTAAATGGCTAATACAAGTAAAGAGCTTAGAACCGTGGGGGGCATACAGTAAGCCCCACTGTGTGGTAGCTATTATTATTCTCTGGCCCTCAGTTTCCTCACCTATAAGATAGGGGCTGGGTGCGGGACTTGACCACCATGGACACTCTTCATGCTGGTCTTCTCGGGTGGTGGGTGCCGCATGGAGTCCACAGTGGACAAGGCCCTGCATTCAGGAGGACACTCCTTCCTACACAAGGAGGTGTGCAGAGTAAGGCCCGGGAGACATACCCCTCCCCATTCCACCTCCCTTTCCCCAAAAGGCAGTGCAGGTGGTGAAGGAACCCAGGCCTGGTGGTCAGACAAGCACGTGAGTCCTGGCTCTACCAGGGGAGGAGCTGGCTAGACAGGCAGCATTGCGTTTTCCATGAGCCACACTCCGACCCAATGGTTGTGCATATGTGGAGGGTGTATATGTGTGTGTATATGTCGAGTGTGCATGTGTGCGTGTGAATATGTATGCATGTGTGAACATGTGTGTGAGTGTATGTGTGTGTTGGGACTGGATGCTGGGCCCAGAGAACCAGCCCATCTTGGCTGTTTGTGAGAGTGCAGATGGGACTGTGCCCCACCCCCTCATCTCACACTTGGGATAAGTTGTTTGAGTGGGCAGTGGAAGTAACCCAAATGGAAAAAGGAGGGATGGAGAAGATGAGAGTGGAAAGTGATAGAGAAAAACAAGTGTTTTGACCAAAGAAATCCAACAAGATTCGGAATGGACAATCTGAGGAATGAAGAATGGTCAGTCGCTCTGTGGGAGACATTATACTCCAAGCTCTGGGGTTATTATATCCCCCATTTTACAGCAAGGAAACTAAAGTTGTTAGTGGTGGGGCCAGGATTCACTTGCTTGTCTGGACACCAGACCTGGGCTCCTTCACCATGTGCACCGCTTCTTGGAGAATGGGAGGCAGGAATAGGGATGGGTATGTCAGCTGGCCCTCACTCTGCACAGCTCCTTGTGTAGGAAGGAGAAGATTGGCCAGGCAATGGGGGATGTCCGAGGAGGCAACTGGCCAGTCTGTGGCCATCCAATGTTTTCTACCTGACTGAGAAGGCTTCTGCTCCAAGGTGGGATGTCGTCAGCATCAGATACTGAAGAGGGAGACTCCAAAGTGCTGGCTGACAATACCCATGCCTGCTGTAGAGGAGGAACTACCCAGAAGAGAGCCCCAGAGCCTCTAGGAACCAGGAAGGAAGTGTATGGACAGAAAAGGGCCTCAGCCTAGACACCAAAACCAAAAATCCATTGCCGTCAAGTTGTTTCCAACTCATAGTGGTCTTATAGGGCAGAGCAGAACTGCCCCATAGGGTTTCCAAGGAGCGGCTGGTAGATTTGAACTTCCAACCTTTTGTTTAGCAGCCAAGCTCTTAGCCACTGTGCTACCAGGGCTCCAAGTATATTTATATTCCAGTTCGAAGAGGTGTATCTTTGGGCAAGCCAAGTCATCTTTCTGAGCCTACTTTGCTCACCTGTCAAATGGGTCCTCCTTCCTGCCTATCCTACCTTGTGGGAAGAGGCAGTGTGGTATACATAACAGTGTAGCTTTTGACACCGCAGAAATAAGCCCCAGCCCCAACCCTTGGCAGCTGCGTGATTTAGAGCAAGTCATTTAACCTCTTAGCCTTCATTTTTTTCTTATATGTCTCTACCCTGTAAGATCGTTGTGGGGACTAACTCAAATGCTGCTAATAAAACTCTTAGAATGGCACCTGGTACACAGAAAGAGGCTTAGTGAATATAAATTACTATTGATATCGCTATTGTTTTATTATGTTGTTACAAGAACAAAATGAACTTGCACAGAGGAGACTACAAAGCTGTTAGAAAGATCTGCCAGAAGGGAGGTAGATTGTATTATTATTTGCAATTATACATGTCCTCCTCCCCTATGAGAGCAACACACATTCCCATGCAGTTGACTTTGAATTTGACCATGTGGCATGCTTCAGCCCATGGAATGTGAATGGGTATGATGCACAGCAGGTCTTAGCAAAAGCTGTGAAATACATCAAGAGAGTTTCCACCATCACAGTTGCTTTTCCCTCTGCCATAAGAATGATCTGACCGAAAAGGGACAGTTCCTTCAGCTTTGGTTCTAGGATAAGAAGTCATGGGTCAGAGCCACAGGAGCCATAGCTGACCCACAGCCCCTGATGTGTGACAGGAGCGGAAAGTTAATGTTCACTGTTGTAAGCCACAGAGATTTTGGGGTTGCTTGTTACCACAGCCAAACTGACACATATTGACAGTATTAAGAACAAACATCTTCAAGGAGGTATCCTATGACTTACTGGAGAGAAGGGGAGGCAGGTCTTGGAAGCCGAAGTCAAGGAAGGGATTGGAGTAGACAGAAAACACAAACACAATAAAATTAGAAACACAAAGAAACTCTCAACATTGTCTGTACTTTATCTTGGTAAGTCATTGTAATAATTAGCAGGCCTCTGGCAGCTAGCTATCTTTCCTCCCACAGGGTCTCTTCACCCCCACCCTTGTCCCAGGAGCTCCTCTCTCACTCCTGGCCTTGATTTCTAGGTCGTTCTTGTTGAGAAAGGCCAAAAAGCCCTTTGCATTGGCTTCTTTTTTGTTTGCTTTCACTTGTGCCATCCTGTTGTGGACAAGAAGGAAGCACGCCAACATCAGCACCCGCCACAGACCAAGGGAAACATTTCCCGGTCCCGGTTGGATGTGGTCCCCTTCCTGTGGGTCTTCTTTCCAGAGCCAGGTTGGTAAACTTGGGGAGCAAATGGCTCATTACCACACTCTGTCCAGCCCAGAAGAGGTTTTTCTTAGAGAGGACTAAAGAGAGAGGGGCTGAGGATCCTGCTGTACTGCCTAACCTCTGAGGGTCACAAATTACCACAAAGGTGCTGCCAGATGCTGCCATCTTGCTTTTTGGGAGAGGGGCTACACATAGATTTAGACTTCACTGGGCCTGGAATGTTTTCCACTCAGAGTGCTTTCCATCCAGGAGGCAAATAAAACATCTGGGTCCCACAGTTCCCTTTTTCCCTGCCAGCCACCCCACTCCCAGGATTCCAGGCATTTATTCCATGGTTTATCCATTTTCTTTCCATACCATCTAGCTGAGCTTTGGCTGCTTTAATCTTCCCTCCCATCCAGGGAGCCGCTCACAGCCTCTCTCCCCTTGTGTCTGCTCCTGGCCCTGACAGGAATTTTCCTGTGGTTTTTGTTGGTCTCCAATCCTGTAATTTACCACCCAGCGCTTACAGGCTTTTGTTGCACTGAAGACTTTCCTAGCAAATCTTGGTCCAGTGTGGAGAAAACTGTGGTGAAGCTGCCTCTGTAGCCTAACAGCACCCCAGTGGCTGGCAGCTCATGGCAGCTTGCACCTTGTCAAGGTGCTTTCAGGGTGCAAGGGCCAGAGGCACACTAGGATAGCCTCAGGTGTTGCCAGCATGTTATGCAGAACTGGAAGAAGCTTGGAAGCCACCTCAGCAGATGTTGTGGAAAACTCCCACCTGGTTCTTCACCCTTCAGCACACAGCAGTCTGTGGGACCTCAGAAGCCACCATTCTCTCTGCTCTGGTATCTTTTTCATCCTTGTGACTAAGTTTCTCTCTGCTGCTGCTTCATACCTGCCACCACCAGTTCCCCTCTCCTCATTTATTTCTGCTTGCTCATGACACCTAGTGCTTTGTGGCCTCTGCTTACAACTGCCTCTCGTGGTGTCTCTCAGCCTCTGCTCTACTCCACTGACTGGGACCATCTCTGTGTGGCTACTACAGAAACTCCTCCAGAGTGAATGTGATTGGGGCAGTTGTTTCTCTCTGGCGTCTCATTCTAGATGGACAGATTTTTGTCTCAGGCCACCTCACAGGTCTCTGGTGTCCTGATGACCAGCCTATAGACGACTCAATAAGTCATGGCCAGCATTGCATGGGTGCATGACCCAAAGCATGGCTCCAGTGGATGTATCTTCACATGGTGTCTTCCCCCGCGCAACTCTGTTTCGTATCTGTGCTCCTCTTTTATAAGACACAACTCAGAAGAGATGAGGACCCTCCCTACTTTGGTGTGACCTTATTAGCTTAGCTAATAACATCTTTGAAGGTCACATTCATAGGAACAGGGATTAGGAATTCAACATAAGTTTTGGGGGGACATAATTGAATCCATAATATCCTTCTAACTCTCTGGTTCTCTCCCTGTGACCCTACAGATGCAGAGAGGAATGAGACAGCAGCTCTCGGTCTGGTGGAGAGATCAGACTCTAGGAACAGTTCAATCATAACAGCAGTGTTTGTTAAATCAGATTGTGTCACTCCTTTGCTTAAATTCCTCCAGTGGTTTCCATTATGTACCAAGAGCCACATCAAGCCTGCGTGTGGTTTGCAAATGCCTGTATCACCCAGCCCCTGCTGACTTCTTCAATCTTCTCTCAAGCCACACTCCCCCTTGCCCACCCTACTCCAACAACCCTGGTGTTTCAGTTCCTCACAGTGAACCAAACTCTATCTCCTCAGTTAATTTACAAGCTCCATAATTGATCCCCATGGAGCCTGCCTGAGGTGATGCTTAGCAAGTGTGGGAGATCAGTAGGTATTTTCAAGTGGCTGAGTGGACCCTGTACGAGTTGATATGCCTGGAGGTAAGAAGTCATTAGGCACATGTGGGGCACAGGGAGGAGGTGGGCATGACCAGGTTGAAGTGTCAGAAGACAGTGTTGGGAAACCAGGCTGGGTCAGACAGTGGAGGCTTTGAATGCCAGACCTGAAGTCTGGCCCTGATCCTGTAACCTGCAGCAAGGGGCTAGAATGTCTAGAACGTGTTCAGGAGCATGAATGATTCAGGAGGAGGCCACTGGCAGCTGCTGGTGGAACAGATTGGAGTGTGAGGAATGTGGAAGCTGGAATACAGGTCGAGAGGCTTTGGAAGTACTCTAGGCCAGGCAAAGTAAGAATGTGGACTAGGGTGGGGGCTGTGAGAATGGACAGGTATGGAGTCCTGGTGGAGGAGGGGGACCAGTAGAACTTGCTGGTGGAGAGGAGAAGGAATCAAGGGCGATGATTGATACACGGAACCCAAGGAAGACAGAGACTTAGGGCCTTAGAGTCTCCCCATGGGTGCCAAACCCTGGTCTCTAGAGGGTAGGGGAAGTGCAAGACCCCAGGCCCTGGAGTAGGGGACAGATTATCAGACCAGGAACACAGGATGGCGGCCATTTCCATGCAGAGTGGGCTTTACCATCCAACAGACCTGGCTCAGTTCCCATCCCAGTCACTTACTAGCTTGCTGAATTTGATTACTTAATATCTCTGTGCCTCAGTTTCCTTAATTATCACAAGGGAAAAATAATGGTCCTACCTCATGGGGTAGTTGTGGTGATTGCCTAAGATAGTGCAGGTAAAGAGCCCAGCACAATGCCAACTTACAGCAGTCCTTGGTTACATAGTAACAATTCTTTTGTAATTCATACCATTTAAAATAATAGTATATGAATTACACAGACTTAGAAGGACTCCTGGAGTCCTGGTGGTAAAGTGATTAACAGCTCAGCTGCTAACCAAAAGGTCAGCACTTTGAATCTACGAGCTGCTCCTTGGAAACCCTATGGGGCAGTTCTGCTCTGTCCTATAGGGTTGCTATGAGTTGGAATCAACTCGACAGCAATGGTTTTTTGTTTTGTTTTTAAGGACTCATGCTTGGGAATTTATGGAAAAGAGCCCAATTTGCTGAATGAGAACTCCCAAATGAGTGTGAGCTGGGACTTGGGAACACTCTGGGGCCTGTGACTGGGTTATCAAGAAGGTCACTAAGGCCTCTCAGACCAGCATGGCTGAAGGACCGGGGTAGACCAAGCCTGCTGGTGGTACACTCGACTCAGCTGAGAGGAACTGGGGACAGAGGTGACAGAATTGGCATGGGGAGCTGCTGCGAAGGCCTGTGCTCTGATTCAGGTCTCCCTGTTCCTGGGTAATGCTTCTGACAAAACATGATGGGAAGCGGCAGTTTAGGCCACTGCCCACAGCGTGGACTCAGTTGGGCTGAAGACTCTAGTGACCCTGGTGCTCCATGTCTGCAGGCTGTGCAGTGGTTCAGCCATGCTGAATGACTCAGGTGGCAGTTTTTAACAACGGGAGACACGTTTCAGGCTCTCCAGTAAGTGGAACATTTCTCATACCTCTGCAGAGCGTCTCTGCTGCGTTCTGATTTCTAGAACATGGGGCTTGCCTTGCAGCGGGTGCTGAATCCCATTACATTTCATTTGTATGACGCCAGCGTTTGGAAAGGGAGTGACACCTCTGACTCAGAACGGAGGGCAAGCCTGGGCCCTGCTGTTTACAAGCAGCAACTCAGCTTCTCTGGGCTTCTGTCTGCTCCTGTGAAAAACAGGGCTAATGCTTGTCAGGCCTTTATCCAAAAGCTCAGTAAACATACGCTATTTATTAAAATTAATTTAAAAGCTTTCACGCTTTTTATCACATTTCACAATAAAGCTGTGATATGGACAAGGCAGTTATTTTATCCACATCTGACAGAGGAAACAAAGGTTCAGAGAGGTTATGTAACTGGCTCGATGGCATGCAAGCCCAGGTCTTTGCAGAAGTTTGTGTTCTATCCCCTAGGGCAAAGTTTCCCAAAGTGCCCCTCCGGCTGCCTAAGACTGATTTAGAAGGTATGTAGTGGGTCCAGGAGTTGATCTTTTTAACAAGCACCCCAGGTGATTCTTACCGTGGCCACTTGATGAGCATCTACAGAGCTGGTAGGCCGGAGGACAGAGGCTCTGCCCATAGCCTGCGGCTCCTAGCTGAAGCTGATACACCAAGTCCCTCAGGAAAAAAGGAACAAAACAGGTCGTGCTGTGTAAACAGTGGAAAGTTCTCAAAAGAGAAGTCTGCTGCCTTCCAGGCCACAGCATTAAGCTCTAAGAAAGGAGGTGGAAAGGGGTGTGCCCAGAGCTGACCAGGAGGTGTCTGGGGAACGCCCTATGCCTTCACAAAGGCATTGCTCTTCAATGGAGTGCCAGCTCTGCAGCCACACGGCCTGGGTTCACATCCTGGCTCCTGGGCTCACTAGCCGTGTAGCTTTAACAAGTGATTAAGTCTTTCTTGACTCAGTTTTTTTTGTTGTTGTTGTTTCCATATGAAATGATAGCGACTACCTGCAGGAAATAGCCCTTTGGTACAGCTCCCAGCACATAGTGAGCACTCAATAATTGTCATTTGCTGTTATTAATAATGGAAACCCTGGTGTGCTAAGGCTGCTAACCAAAAGGTCAGCAGTTCAAATCCATCAGGTACTCACTGGAAACTCTATGGGGCAGTTCTACTCTGTCCTATTGGAATTCACTCGATGGCAATGGGTTTTTACTTTTTGCTTTTTTTTAGGTTTGGTTATTAGTAGGGGTTCAGATAACTAATGTGCTCAGCTACTAATTCAAAGGTTGGAGATTCGAGTCCACCCAGAGGTGCCTTGGAGGAAAGGCCTGGTGATCTATTTCCAAAGAACCAGCCATTGAAAACTCTACGGAGCACAGTTCTACCATGACACACATGGGTTCCCCATGAGTTGGAGTTGACTTAGTAGGAACCGGTGGTTTATTATTACTGTCGCTACCATCAACTCTGGCGACCTTTCCTTGTTTTCAATCACTATTTCTCAATAGCTTATGGCCAGCAAGAAACCGGCACAAGAAAGAGTGTGGAGAGGAGGCAAACCCAACAGAAGAGTCAGGCCAGTTTTGATCGAAAAGTCCTATACACACTCCCTCAGAGGCTCTTGTCACATCAGGGGGAGGCCAAAGACTCCAGGACGACAAAGCTAGCATGCCAAAGAACTGTTTGTTCTAGAAGCCCACAGCTTCTCATACATGTTTTAGCCAATTCAACTGTATTTTCTGATACTTAGCAACCAAGGGCATCTGATATAGTTAAACATCTGATATAGTTATTTTTTCCAATTCAAATAATGTCACAGAGAAAAGTAGGACTGTCAGGTTGACCAAAGTGTCAAATCTGATGGTTTAAGGACAAGCCTGGTTTCACATCATCTTCCCTCAAGTCAACTGTCCAAATGATTGGCCCAAAGTCATCCTATCCCACTTCCCACACAGGATTTCCTATAATGGTTTTGTTTTTTCTTTCCAAATAAAACTCACCCTCTTTGTGTTACTGCACAGTGACCAAGCAATGGAAATTTCAGCTTCAACAATTGAAGTTTCTCAAATGGCAAGGAAAACTGAGCCTGGAAGGGAAGCATGATTGTGGAGATGGCACAGGACCGAGCACCATTTTGTTCTGGTGTACATGGGGTCACCATGAGCCGGAGCTGACTTAACAGCAGCAAACAACAGCGACAACAAGGGAAGCACCACACACATCACAATGATCACTGAAGCTCCAGTTCCCTGGAGCAGGTTGAAGGGCAGGGCCTACCTATTACCATGCTTTGATTCTGCATAGTGGTTGGGAGGATGGACTCTGAGATCACACTAAAAAAAAAAGATCACACTAGCTGGGTTTAAATTCCAACTCCAAAGAGCTTTTGTTTATGCGAGGCATATCTACTGATATTTATTACATTAGAAATGCAAACTGAGAAGGTAATAATACATGAGAATACACAGCACACATTGTCCATTAGTCTTGGAGTGATGTCATCATTATACATCATGTAACCTCTGGAACACTCCATCGTACGCTCACGAGAGAATGAGAATTAAAAATGCTAATAACGACTTAGTATTATTAAGGATGTAGTTTTGGTCCTGGACTCACTGTAGTAGAACAGACTCTGAAAACATAGGCTTTGGAATCCAACTGCCTGGATTCAAATTCTGGCTTCATTGCTTAGTAGTGTGTGTCCCAGAGTAAGTTACTTAAACTTCCTGTGCCTCAGTTTCTTCAGCTACAAAAAGGGGATAATCATAATGATCTACCTCACAGGGTTGTTGGGAGATTAAGTAATATAAATACCTATTAAGCACATAGAACAGAGCTGGTATATATAGTAAACATTACCTATTATTAATAAATATCAATTATTACAAGCCTATAATCCTACCTATTATTAATAAATCACTATTATTAGAATTCTGTGCCTTCCTCATGCACCTGCCCATGGAGGCTGGCATTGTCCTAGTTTCCTAGGGCTGCTGTAACAGAAATCCCACAAGTGGATGGCTTCAAGACAGAAATTTATTTTCTCACAGTTCTGGAGGATGAAAGTCCAAATCAGGGTTTAGCCAGGTGGATTCCTTCCTTGTTGGTAGCCCTAGGCTTTCCTTGGTTCCTTCTCAATCTTCACACAGCATTTGTCTTCTCCCCAGCGTGTGCGTGCGTGTGTGTGCGTGTCCATGTGTGTATGTGTATGTGTCTAATCTGTTCTTTTTTGAATAACCCAGAAGTAATTAGATTTAGAACCCATCATAATTGAAGTATGTTATTAATTAATATAACAAAAAAACCCTATTTCCAAACAGAATTACATACACAGGCATAGAGGTTAAGATTCTAACACATTTTTTGGGGGGGAGATTAATCCATAACAGGTGTTGTACCCCTAAGCCCTCTATGAGGCTGTAATCCCTGGAGGTCAAGGGCTATGCCAATCTTCTTTGATTCCTCCTTGGTGTCCAGCACTGTGTCTTACATCATAAGAGGGGCCCAAGTTAGTTTACTGATTAACCTATTCTGCTTCAACTTAGCAGATAATAGAAGTCAGAGCTAGCAGCTAGGGGTCTTACCTCACTGTGTTGAGTGTAACATCATGTAGAAACAGTTCACTACCCTCATTTGTGTGGTCAAGGAGAGAGTTAACTTAAGACAGAACATTGCATATCCTAAAATTGGAAAAATTTAAAACCAATTGTTGCATCCCTAAAATGCACATAGGAAGTATGCTGGACAGTCACCATTTGCCCTTCCAGCCCTCTCTCCCATCTCCCTGCTCTGCATCCCAGGAGGTTGGCTTCTATAGATTGCATCCACCTGACCTGTGGTTCGGCTCAGCCAAGGGGAGGCTCAGGCAGGAGATCAGAGGGCAGGAAGAGTAGAAGTCAGGTCTTTTCCTCTGGCTCCCTCCCTGCTGGCAGTTGATCGATGATGTCTGCCTCAGCTTCTGTCCCGCAGCCCCCTCCTAGCTACAGAGAATTTCTCCAGCTTCTGGTAAGCTGCCTCTTCTGCTCCCTTCAGGCAGAGGATAGCAATGGAGGTTCCCCATGCCCTGCTAGGTTTCCTGTAACCTTGCCTACAACTCGGTAAATACTCCGTTCATTAAACTCTTCTCAATAACCCTGTTGGAGTATGCCATCTGTTTCCTTTAACTGATAGAATAGACTGTGTGTGAGTGCACACACACACATGCACACGTACACAAGACTGGAAGAATAACCACAGAAGTTTCAACAGAATCATTGCTGTGGGATTGCTTGTGTACATTTTAATTTTTTTTTTTTTAACAATACAACATGTAGGATTTATATAAGAAAATTGTTTAAGAAAGTTTCTCAGATTTTAAAATCCAATTGATTCTATCTACGAGGATCAGGCTCAGGGGAGACTAGAAGTCCTCAGATCCAGATCTTTTGGTGGCAGATCTGGGCCCAGACCCAGGTTGGTGGAAAGGGAACTAAAGACACTGGCCACTATCCCCTGGCTCGGATGTCATGGGGATTAATGAGATAAGCACCTCTGTAGCTTGGAATTTTTCACTTGATTGAAAAGAAAATAAGAACCCATTATCATTCCTTGGCTTTGGAAGGGCCCCTTTAACTTTCGGCTGCCCGGAATCTTGCTGCCAGCCCGACTCTGCTAGAACTACACCAGATGCAGAGTAGAAGCCAGAGAGCAAGTCCACGGGAGACAGGAGAATAGCTCAGCCTAGTAGCCTTCACTCTCCAGTCTGCGGAGAACCATCTGGGGGTGTGGTAAAGTGCAGATTCTGATTCGGTAGGGCTGAGGTGGAGCCCAGGAACCTGCATTTTAAAGAACCCCCCCCCACACACACACCCACACATTGCAAGGAACAGAGGCACCTGGGCCATTGGGCTTTGGGTGCGAGTGTTGCCTCCTTTGGACTCCCATCCCTAACACCCAGCGAGCAGGGTCAGGGCTGAAGAAGGGGAGGAGGAGAGAAGGATGCGAACTGGGAGGCTGAGAGGGGAGGCCTGAACCTACCCGGGCATCACCCAGGAGGAAACCCACAACGGGACCTTGAAGCCTGCCCGGGTGATTAGTGTTCCGGAAACCGCGAGGACCCACTGGAGGCTTTGACCGATGCCGTGTTCTTTTCCATTTCTTCTCTGATTACATTGATCCTGTACTTTTGCTGATGTTGTGACAGTCTAATTATAGACTTCTCTGCTGCTGAGCAAACAGTCGTCCCTCTCGGTAAATCCGCCTGTTACACAAGCGCCGGCTCTGGGACACTGTCATTATCTGCAGCCAATCCCATGACGCACCGAGGGCGGGCACAGCCGCACACCCTCCGCTCCTGGACTCTCACTGCTAGAGCTGAGGCGCTGGACATGAGCCACGCCGGAGGCCCCAGCAGTGAAGTGACTGATGCCACACAGATAGTAGGGGTTAGAGCTAGGATGGAACCTGGAACTGGGAGTGGGGTGGGGTAGGGGTGCTACTATCCAAGGCCTCTTTCTTTCTTATTTTCTTTTGTCCATCAAACATCCATTGAGTGCCTATTTCAAGAATTTTGAAGAGGAAAAGTCCCACCTGGCCACTTGCAGAGAGTAATGGTAGGGTGGTGCCAGCTGGACTGCCTCTGAGAAGCCTCTGTGGAGTCCATTTTCCTGGCCCTCAGAAACTTTCTGCATCTGTGTGCCAGAGCTTGCTGAGCTAGAAGGTGCTGACTCATGCAGACAAAGCTCACAAGAGACTGATGTCTAAGACTGGAAGGGAGTCTCCTGTTTTGGCCATCCTGCATCTGAACCTCCTTCCTCTGTTTGGAAAATCTGCTGCCTAAAGAGGTAGAGCCCACTTCCCAGTGCTGAAGCTGAAACTATTAGCCAATCTGCTTCCCAGCCTTCTTTGCGACCAGCGCTTGGGCACGTGGTCTAGGTTCTGTGGATCAGATGCTCCCATTTCAGATTTTGAATCAGAAACCAGTAATGGGAAGAAGCAGTGACACCAAGACTCTGATTATCAACAGGGGGCAACAGTGTGTGTGTGGTGGGGGGAACAGTTTACAGCCAGGTGAGGTAGCTGCGATAAGATCCACTCTCTATGTCTATGGTGACTTCACTGGGTCTTCCCTGGACCAGCTCTGCAGTGTGATTTTTAGGCCTTATTCCTGGTAGCAGAGCAAATTAGCAAGTTCTCAGCTATCCTGCTGATTCTGTGGGATCCCCAATACCTTTTTAATAAATTCCTCTTTGCTTAAATTAGCCATCTTTTTTTTTTTTTTTTAAATTGCTTGAAACTGCAAAGATTGGAAGACCCTGGTGTGGATGAACACTGAGAATGACACCTGTCAGGTGAGTTAGTTGGTCCTGGCAGTTGGGGTATCGCATCCTCTTCCTTTGGGAAGCTATGAGAGAATGCCAGGAGTCTCTTCCCAAGCAGCAACGGAGCAGGCACTGTGGCAGGCTGATGAGAGAGGCATTCGGGCCTGAATGTAAGGAAGGTTCAGAGTGGGCCTAGCAGTTGGTCAAGAGGTATGAAGTGATCAATCAATGATTTGCACTTCATGGAATCCCTTTTCCCTGAAGGGAAATTTGAAAAGCTTTTATCCTTGGATAAGAAATCTGGGTCCCCAAAAGTGAAGGCAGCCACAGAAAATGCTGAAAATGTATCCTCCTCTGCTCTCATATAACTTGCTTGCTAAGCTGTCCTGATAAGTGGAGAAGAGGGTACAAGTTTGGTGAAAAGAAAAATCCTAAGGGGGCAACTACTTTCACAATCCTTTATTAGCTCATTTAATTGGCGCAGAACTCCATGAAGTAGGAAGGTTAGTTACTATAAATCATTCCCAATTTTGGATTAGGAAACTGAAGCTCAGAGAAGGTAAGCCATTTGTCCGACATTGCACTTTGTCCTGGGACAGGGAAATGAGCCCTCTGACAACTCTGCCTCCTTCCTTCAATGGTGAAGTGTTAGAAAGATGGGTAGGAAAAGAGTCTAGAGACATCTAGATCAGAGGAATGAAGTCAGCACTGCTTATCTCTGGCCTCTTCCTTTCTATGGCAGTGGCACCCTGACTCCTGCCCCTCTGGGCCCCTATTACCCCTTCAAGCTGCCCAGGTGGCCCAGCACCTCCACTGCCACGTTACACTTGACACTGCCTGCCATATCAGTCCCAACAATGCAGCCCACACCCTCCTCTTGAGCTTGCCTGCCATATCAGTCCCAACAATGCAGCCCACACCCTCCTCCCTCCCCATCAAATTTGACTAGTTCTAGGTTCCATTTGGGGAAACCCTGGTGGCGTAGTGGTTAAGCGCTATGGTGGCTAACCAAAGGGTTGGCAGTTCGAATCTGCCAGGCGCTCCTTGGAAACTCTATGGGGCAGTTCTACTCTGTCGTATAGGGTCGCTATGAGTCGGAATCGACTCAACAGCACTGGGGTGGGTGAGGTTCCATTCCCTCTGGGCCTTGCTGTAAATAAAACTTACACCTTCTTAGGGTTTTCAATGGCTGATTTTTCAGAAGTAGATTGCCAGGCCTTTCTTCCAAGTGGGTGGACTCTAAATGCCAGCTGAGCTTAACTGTATGCATCACCCAAGGACTCCTATACCTTCTTACTCCAAACCTAGCTCTCCTGCCACCAAAGGAAAGTATTTGCCTGAAGAAGACTGAGAGGAGACAGGGATTTACTGGCAAGAGTTCTAGGTGGGAATTGGAAAGCCAAGACATGACTTGGCTCCATCAGAGATTCATTAGGATGCAGACAATGCCACTATGGTGGTTTTTAAAATATATCCATGAATGATTAGATGTTCCTTTCTTTATGAGGTAGAGCTTCATTTCCTATCCTTTGAGTGTGGTCTGGACTTAGTGGCTCATTTCTAGTAAAAAGAGTAAGGTGGAAGTGATGATATGTTACTTCTGGGACTTGGCCATAAGAAGACACCAAGGCTTCCTCCTTGCCCTATCTTGGATCACTTACTCTGAGGGAAGCCAGCTGCCATATGGTAAGGTTATCAAGCATCCTTGTGGAGAGGCCCACGTGGGGAGGAACTGATGCCCCTAGCCAAAAACAATGTGAGTAGCCATTTTGGAAGTAGATCTTCAGATGACTGTAGCCATGGCTGACATCTTTACCATAACTTCATGAGACCCTGAACAAGAAGAACCCAGCTAAGCTATTCCCAGATTCTTGACCCTCAGAAACTGTGTGAATAATAATTTTTTGTTGCTTTAAGCTGCTAAGTTTTGGCGGTAATTTGTTACATAGCAATAGAGAAATTATACAATCTCATATTATTTTGGAAACCCTGGTGGTGTAGTGGTTAATAGCTATGGCTCCTAGCCAAGAGGTCAGGAGCTCAAATCCACCGGGCACCCCATGGAAACCCTATGGGGCAGTTCTACTCTGTCCTATAGGGTCGCTGTGAGTTGGAATTGACTTGACCACAGTGGGTTTTTGGTATATTTCTATTTGCCTCTCTCCTAATTATAAGATGTAGACAATAATATTAGCTTTGCAATATTAAAAGCTAAAACAAAACAAAAAAATACAACCATAAAAATACTTGAAGACCTTTGGAAAAACATTATTATAAGCCATTTTAAGACCCACCAGGATGGCCAAAATAGTTTGGACAAAAATAAAGACAGATAATAACGAATGTTACTGAGACAACTGAAACTCTCAAACACTGCTCGTGGGAATGTAAATTAGTAAAATCACTTTAGAAAAGTGTTTGGCAATATTTACTAAAGCTATGCATACTTATACCCTGTTGTCATTAGGTGCCATGGAGTTGATTTCGACTTTTAGCGACCCTATGGGACGGAGTAGAACTGCCCCATAGGGTTTCCAAGGAGCAGCTGGTAGATTTGAACTGCCGACCTTTTGTTTAGCAGCCGAGCTCTTAACCATTTAGCTACCAGGGCTCCTCTCATACCCTAGGAAGCAGCAATTCCATTCCTGGGGAGATACTCAAAAGATATGTTCAAGAATGTTCATAGCAACAGTATTCATAATAGCCTCCAACTGGAACCAATCCACATGTCCCTTCATAATTGAATGGATAAATTGTTTTACTGATTCATTGAAATACTATTCAGCGATGAGAATGAACAATACCTTCATGCTTATGTTCATAGGCATAATGTTGAGCAGAAGAAATCCAGCACAAAATAGTTCACACCGTAGGACTTCTTTATATACATTACAAAAGGAGGCAAAACTTATCTGTGGTGCTAGCAGTCAGGATAGTAGTTACTTCTGACGGGGTAGTGACTGGAATGGGGAAGAGGGAGGCTTCTTGTGGGGGGTGGGAGGAGGACTGCCAGGTTCTCTTTTTTGATCTGTGTGGGATGACACAGGTTTGTTCAGTCTGTGAAGTCACTGAGCTTGGTGCTTGTGGTTTGTGCAGTTCTCTTTATTTATGTCACTTTTCAATAAAAACTTGAATCATTTTAAGAGATAAGATGGTCCTATCTTAAGCTGTATCTTCCTTCTCGTTGCTTCTGTGGGCTCTGTGGAATCCTTGCCACCCTGACGGCACATCTCAGGCTGAGTCTGACAGAGCCGCCAAAGATGTTAAACACCTTAAGACCAAACCAGCCGATGGTGAGATGTTGTTCATCTACAGCCGCTACAAATAAGCCACTGTGGGCGTCATACACACAGAGCAGTCTGGGATGTTGGATTTCAAAGGCAAGGCCTGGTGGGATGCCTGGAATGAGCTGAAAGGGACCACCAAGGAAGATGCTGCAAAAGATTATATAGACCAAGTAGAAGAGCTAAAGAAAAAATACAGAATATAAGAGACTGGATGTAGATTTCAGCCAAATGTTTGACCCAAACAGACGTAGCACCTTGTTTTTTCTAATACTTCAGGTGAAGTTCACTCACCAGTTAACCCAGTTCCTTGGACTGTCTGAAATATGGCTTTCACAGGTTATGAGCAGAAATGGTTACTGACTTGCGCTGTGTAGTTTTTATTTGTAGATCAATTAAAAGTGCATTTGTTACTTTGGGAAAAAAGAAAAATAAGACATTTAGAGGAAGGCATTATATAATTGTGATCTACCTTGATATAAAACAAAACAAAAACTCAAGGCTTAAACTGATAAATCAGGGGATAGTCAGACACTATACAAAAGGTTTTTCTTGCCTTCCAAAAGGATTAATGGTACATTTTCTTTGTTTTCCTGGTGTATCTAAAGTAAGATTCTATTGAGACATAGAACTTTTTTAGGGTCATTGCTGAAGTGGGGCATGCCTGCACTTTTAAAAATATTTCCTACTTCTGGTCTCCCCTTCCTCAGCTCTCCTAGGTCTAAATCAGTGACTCACTCAGAATGCAAAGAAGGTCTTAAAATTTTTTGATTGGATGTGTTCCAACAGAGGCTGGAATTTGGCAAGAAAGAGGCATAATCTTGGAACGGACAGTTTTAATATCTGGCTCCATGTCCAACGGGCAGGATCTGATGACTTCCTGAGACTACTTCCAGCTCCAAGATGCAACAGTTTTATGGAGGTAGAAAGAACCAGGGCTTTGAACCAGTTTGTTCCAGTTCATTTGGGTTCAAACCCCTGCTGAGAATTTGCATTTCGAATAAGCTCCCAGGCGATGCTAATGCTTGCTGGTTAGGAACCAATTCTGAGAACTCTAGTAGAGCAGCGGTTCTCAAATTTTATTATACATAAGAATCACCTGGGGAGCTTGTTAAACTGTAGATTCTGATTCAGTATATCTGGGGTGGAAATGCAAATTCTCAGGAGGGGTCCAAACAGATTAGTAGGGGCTCGTTCTGGTTCAAACCCCTGGGAAGAATACTGTGTTTTTTATTAAAAAAATGACTGAAACAAAACTCTAAAAAAGTAATGCCCCAATAATAAAAAAACAGGCCTAAGGAAAAAATATATAAATATATGAGTAAATAATTTTTTTGATTCTTGCCCACACCTCTCCTCCCTACCAGAGAATTACCTAACAGGAAGTGGAACAAAATTTCACCTAAGTGAAGGTGGGACCACACCATGCTAGATCAAAGGTAATTCTAGGTACGAATCTCTATCCTGTGTTCTCCCCTGAGGCCACAGGGCTAATGGCATCCGTGCATGAGGTACTGAAAAAGTAGACGTGGTCAGAGGGCCAAAGTAATGTGACAATGTAATGCATTTATTTTATTATCATCATATGCCTGGGATTTTTCTGGACCATCTGGATTTTAAGTAACCAGTCACTTTGTTCTCTTAACTAAACTTTTCATTCAACAAATATTTATTCACTCCTTTAACAAAAGTACTTGCCAATAATGCTGAATTAATTGGATGTCCAGATGGGAAAAAATAAACCTTGACTCCAAACTGTACAAAAATTAATTTGAGATGAACCATAGACCTAAATGTGAAAGTTAAAACAATCAAGCTCCTAGGAGGCAGTGTAGGAGAACGTATGTATGGCCTTAAAACCCAAACCAAACCCAGTGCCCTCAAGTCAATTCCGACTCATAGTGACCCTATAGGACAGAGTAGAACTGTCCCATAGTGTTTCCAAGGAGCGCCTGGCGGATTCAAACTGCCGACCCTTTAGTTAGCAGCCGTAGCACTTCACCACTAAGCCACCAGGGTTTCCATGTATGGCCTTAGGATAGGCAAAATTTTCTTAAATGGACACAAAAAGCACTAATTATAAAAGATTAATAAATTGAACTTGTTTAAAATTAAGGATTTCTGTTCAGCATAAAGGCGGCATGAGCTGAATGAAAAGTAAACCATAGATTAGGGGAAGAAGGTATTTGTAATTGTAATACATATATTTGACAAAGGACTCATATCCAGAATATAAAAGGATCTCCCACAGATTAAGACAGATAACCCTCCAAAATGGGCAAATGACTTGAGCAAGCACCTCTCAAAAAAGGAATACCAAAATGGCCAATAACCATATGAAAAGGTGCTCAACATCATTAGTCTTCAGAGAAATGCAAATTTAAATCACAATGACACACACACTTTTCACTTTTTAAAATTAGAAGGCTGACCATACCGATACTGGCATAAATGCAGATCAACCAGAAATCGCGTATCACTGGTTGGAAGATAAATTGGTATACTATCTTGGAAACTGTTCGGCAGTATACTTAAACCTAAACGTGAATATACTCTAAACCAAAAACCAAACCCATTGCTGTCGAGTTGATTCCGGCTCACAGCGACCCTATAGAACACAGTAGAAATGCCCCACAGGGTTTCCAAGGATGATAGATCTGAACTGCTGACCTTTTGATTGGCAGCCGAGCTCTTAACCACAACACCACCAGGGGTCATAGAGAGTATATACCCTATGATCCAGCAATTGTAATCCTGGGTATATATCCAACATAAATGAATGCTATGTCCACCAAAGGACACGTATAAGAATGTTTGTATCTTCATTCACGATAGGCAAAAACTTGAAAAAGCCCAAATATCTACCAACAGTAGAATCACTACATAAATTGTCAAATATTTATATTAGGAAATAATACATGGCAGTGAAAAAGAATAAACCACTGTTACACACAACAACATAGATGAATTTCATAGACATATGGCTGAGAGAAAGCAGACACAAAAGAACACACACTGTGCTATTTCATCTATAACAAGTCCAAACACTGGTAAAATTAATCTATGACAATAGAGGTCAGATCAGTGGTTGCCCTTGTGGGATACCGAATGGGAGGGGGTATGAGGGAACTGGGAATATTCTATATCTTTATCTGGGTGCGAATTATATTTAAAAATTCTTCGTTCTGTAAACTTAAGATTTATGCACTTTCCTAAATGCTATACTTTGAAAACAAAAAGTAAAAAGTAATTAGCAGACTATATATCCTGATTTCAGGACAAACAATAGGGTCACTGTGGCTTTCCATTAATGTTCCGGGAGAACCTCCTGGGGCAGGCATATATTTGAGAATTGTTTATAGCCTGACAGACACTGAGAACCACACTTAATGCAGGCAGGGAAGGAAAGAGGGAGGGGTAAGCAAATACTTCATTTGGGAAGTAACTTTTTCCCCAGCACCCAGTAGAGGCTGGCACAAAGTAGAAGCTCAGTAATGTTTATTGATAAATAACAATAGCTATTATTTGGTATAACATTTGACACACACTTTACTTCAAGCACTGCACTAATGAATAGCTTTCCATGCATTTCCTTATTTAATCCTTATATAGCCCTACATCAGTATTCCATTTTAGTACCATTCTACAGAGAGGAGATGAAGGTTTCTGGAGGGCTAAATTATTTGCCTTATGGATAGCTGGTGCCCTGATGGCGCAGTGGTTAAGAGCTTGGCTGCTAACCAAAAGGTTGGCGATTTGAATTCACGAGACGCTCCTTGGAAACCCTTTGGGGCACTGCTACTCTGTCGTATATATATATAAAAAAAAAAGTCGTATAGGGTCACTATAAATCGGAATCCAGTCGACGGCAACTTTTTTTTTTTTTGGTTTTACAGATAGTTAAGAGGTGAATGGAGATCGGGATCCAGGTTAGTCTGAATTCAGAATCTGGGCTATGAAATGAATGGATGGTGTCCAATTCCCGCCTGCTTGTTACATAACTTACACGACTGAGCCTTTTGACACATTCGGAGTAGGACTGAAGCAGTCGTGGTTGCGGAGATGGGCAATGAACTCCCCGAGGCACTTAGCGTCACTAACTGCATACAGGTGGTATTTGCGGAGAGAACAAAGTGCACCAGCCTTTGCTTGAGGAACCAGAAAAGTTTCCCGAGCCCAGAAACCAGAGGTCTTTTCCGACTGCAAAGGCACACGCTGGAGGTAGGCGTGGGGGTTTCACTCCCCATTCCTGGAGGTAGGGAGGAACAGCGTGAAAAGCCCCGGAGAAAGAGAAGAAAAACAGGCGTGCAAGGGTGCGGGAAAGATGAAGAAAAGTTTAGGGGAAAAGTTGTACGATAGGAAAGACAGAAAAGAGCGTAGTGAAAAGATTAAAAAAAGCGCGCCCTGGCAACCCCAGGTTAGGGGAAGGGCTACACAGCCCCCTCTATTGCGCCTGCGCAGTGCTACCTCGTTATACACCCCGCCCCCTGGCCCTTTTAGCCGCTGAAGATTTACTCGTCTCTCGGCAACCATTCACCAGAGGAGCCAATCAGAGGGCACCGTTCGCCCCGCCTTCGCCCGTCTGCGCCCTGCGGAAGGAGCCGGTCGGGGTTGGCCCCGCCTCGCTCCCCCGGCTGTCCCGGGAGGGCAGGCTTAGGGGCGGGGGCAGGGGCGTGGTCAGGCCGTATAAGAACGGAGGGGGCGGCGGCAGGACCGCTCACTCAGTGCCGCTGCCCTGGGGCTGTAGTGACCGCGCCGCTCCTGCCGGGGGGCTGCCCACGCCAAGGTCCTGCCTCTGTCGCCTCCTCTTCCGCCGCCCAGGTGAGTCCACGGCTCCCTCCTCTACAGGTGCCAGGATGCGGCGCCCCCAGTGAGCCACGCACTCTGCCCTCGGGGGTCTGTACCCGCCGAGCTGCGCTCTAGTATTTGCCAACACTTTTGGGGGCGCTGGGGCCGGAGGAGAGGTGCAGACAGGTGCCCGGACCCGGTGCTCGGTTCCCCTCCGTCTCTCGCGGCGACTCCCTCCCTATACGCACCCCGCCCGGGTGGGCCAGGCGAGACGCTCCGAGACAGAGCTACAACTTTCCAGAGACTTCTGCTGGCGCTTGGCAAACTTCAGCGAGTTCCTGCTGCGTGCGTTTCTCGGGCTGCGCGCTGGCCGGGCTCAGGGGGGGCGGCCGAAGAGTGCATGATGGGGCCCTTGATCTCCTTACCGGGGCCAGACGGCGCCCCCACCACGTTGTCCTTGGCTTGCCGTCCCTCGGGCCTGCCCCTGCGCTCCCGCGGGCGCGCACGCCCCCTCCCGCCCGCGGAGAGAGCGCGGATTCGAGTCCGGCGGTTTCAGGAGGCGCAGTTGGAGACGCAGCAGTCAGGGGGTTCCCACAGGACCGCTACTTGTATCAGACCCGGGAAGGGGGAGGTGCTCTTCTTAGGCTCGGTGCCAAGGCCTGGGTTTTGAAGGGGTTGGTGGAAAGCCCTAACTTTTCTTGGACTCACAGTCGACTGTGGACGCCGTAAACAGCAAAGTGACCCAAGCGGGTGCCCGTGCACTGTGCGTCTCTCGGAAACTTCTCGGGAATACGGTGTCTGTGAAACCTCGTTCCTCCCCTTTTAGGGATGAAACTTGCTTACCTTTTAGGCTAAAAGCCATGACGAGTAAGTTGACTCGGATAGCGGTGCCCGCTGGTGGCTTAGGCGCGGCGGCCCGGGAGGTGTCGCAGTCTGCAGGCAGAGGAGGGAGTGGGGTGGGAGGGGAGTCAGAGGAGGGCGAGGAACCTGTCGCGTGCAGGTTGGTACCCTGTACACCTAAACACAGAACCCTGGCAAGTGAGAAAACGAAACTGTGCTACCGCTGAGTAACGGAGGACTTCTGGATAAATGCCTGGAGAGTTTCTTTTGACAACCCGTGTGGACGCATCCTCAGTGGAACTGACTGTTAGGGTTGGACCCCGCAGGAGGGGTGACCTCAGCTCCCCCCGCCCCTCCCCCCCCCCGGCTTCTGTGTAGAACCTTCCTTGTTTTAAATTGGAATCTGCTTCCTTTTTAACTTTGTGTGTGTTTCATAGAGGTGTAACATGCAACTACGAAGTGCATATAATAAGTACTCTGATAAACAGAAGCCCTGGTGGTGTAGTGGTTAAATGCTACAGCTGCTAACCAAAAGATCAGCAGTTCGAAGCCACCAGGCGCTCCTTGGAAACTGTGGGGCAGTTCTACTCTGTCCTATAGGGTCGCTGTGAATTGGAATCGACTCAACCACAATGGGTTTGTTTGTTTGTTTGTTTGTTTTTTGGTTTTTCCTTATGATAAAGTTTTAATGAAGGCTAGTTCTGTATGCAGTCATTTGTATTGTGACATCTTGGTTATTCGGTATTTGGTAGTAGATTAGGAGTCTGAAGCACCCACGAAATAAAGTTATGATTATTATATCCTTATAAAGTAGCCTCCTGGCTTAGCCCAGGTGCCTTCTGGGGAGGGTGGCTGTTGTTGCCTATGCTAACCTTTTAACGTGAGTAACTTGGCAAGGAAGCAAGCCAGGCAGCCCTGAAGGTGGTGTAAGTGCTTACTAAGAATTGTGCTGTCGTAAATCCCCAGCGGTATTACTGACAGAGTGAGGCCAGAGACATTAGACTCTTCAATTGTGAGGGTAAGAGGTAGTCAGAGAACGCTAACTTTTCTGAAGCCTGCTGAGCTGGATGGCAGTGGTTCTCTCCTTTGATACTCTTGTTCCTGGTTTGGAGTCAAGCTTATTTTACTTTTGTATCTAAACTTAAGTTTTAGAGTATGTATTAAATCCTGGTGGCGTAGTGGTTAAAGACCTGTAGCTGTTAACCCAAAGGTCTGCAGTTCGAATCCATCAGGCGTTCCTTGGAAACCCTATGGGGCAGTCCTGCTCTGTCCTTTAGGGTCGCTATGAATTGGAATCAACTCAACAGCAACTGATTTGTTTGTTTTTTTAATATTCTCTGTAAGGAGTTTTAGAAAGTAGACTTGTATATAATTGTTCTGGTGGTTGGGGGGGGGGTCCCATAATATCAAAGTTATTTGTTTTTTTACTGCCTCAGGGCCTCTAAATTGTTGCCAAAACCTATTGGCGTTGAGTCAATTCTGACTCATAGCGACCCTATAGGACAGAGTAGAACTGCCCCCATAGGGTCCCCAAGGCTGTAATCTTTATGAAAGCAGACTGCCACATCTTTCTTCTACAGAGTGGCTGGAAGGTTTGAAAGCCAACCTTTAGGTTGGCAGCCGAGTGCATAACCACTGCACCGCTAGGGCTTCTTTTACCAAAAACAAAGGTCCCTAATTTTATAAGTAACTTTAGTGTGTGTACATAGAGCAAACAGCGACACTCTATGTTGAGTTTCTTCCACAATGCCTGCCTTGTATCCACAGGTTAAGTTGGTGTGTAACTCTGAGGGAGAGGATTTGGCTCTTGGGCCGTTGTCAAAATGAATGTGACTTAATTGACTGAAGAAACCAGTGACTCTCCCTGCTTGGTTTCTTCAGCCCTATTGTGAGTACAAGAAGCTCACAGAATCTCACCCTGTTTCAGGAGCCCTCCCCCACCCACCCCTATCTCCCTGTAGTGCCCACTGTTAGCCTGTATCCCCCAGTGTTCAAGGCCAAGCCAGATATGCACATTTTGCACTACCCATCAGAGAACAGGGTTCCGGGTGCTTCTGAAAGTCCACGTAACAGCCCAGCAGTAAAGATAACTTGAAAATGGAGTACAGTGCCCTTGTTCTCACAATGTGATTAACTGGCCACATTTAACACATACTTAGAAAACTGCAATTTTTTTTTTTTTTGACTGGTATTAGTAGTAACTTGACTTCACCTTCCATGTTTGACATGCTGAGTGCCTGGAGGCCATCACTGAAGAATGGCAACCCAGGAGCTCTGAAATAGTGAAGGGATATGTTAAACCTCTTTATGGTAAGTAGGAAACTGGAGGAGATCTGGTGTCGCAAGGGTTAAGCGCTTGGCTGCTAAGCAAAAGGTTGGCAGTTTGAACCTACCAGCCTTGCTGTGGGAGAAAAGGCCTGGCCATCTGCACCCATAAAGGTTACAGCCTCGGAAACCCTATGGGACAGTTCTTCTCTGTGCTGTAGGGTCACTATGAGTCAGAATTGACTCGACTGCACAACAACAACAGAAATTGGGGAAGCCCCAAGACTAGCTTCAAGAGTTGTTGAAATTGTGTCTTTGTGTTTGGATTTCTTGGTCTCCCACCTGACTCTGGGCTGTTTTATTATTGTATGTAGTGTGTGTGTGTGCATTTGGGGGTTGAAGTGGTACAATGCAGTCTGAAGTGTTAAGTGGAATAAAACATTACTCTAGTTAGATAAGATCCATGGCTTTTTTTGTGTATGCGTTTTTGTGAGTTAACAAGGCAATATAGAAAAAAACCCTTTCTGCCAGCTCGCTGCCTTGACTGTAGTACATTAAATTGGCATAAGCTGTATTGTAATGAAGCAGACACTTCTGTGTTTAAAAAAAAAAAAAAATCCATGTTTGTTTAAAGCTGCTTGGGTACAGCAGTAAGTGCATATCTCTTGTGATCTTTCTGGCACATATGGCCTCTCAAGTTTTTCCCCCTTTCACTATGTGCATTATAAGGAAACTTGGATTTGAAATTTAAATGGCCTTGAAGCATTTTTTTATAGCCCAGCTCTGTAAGAAAGCCTTATAAATTGTTAAGAATTAATAGATTTTATACAGCTGGCCCCAGCAGCCTCTTCCGGAACTGCAGAACTTCTTGAAACAACAGGAAAAAACTAATATGGAGACAAAGAATTGGGTTTCACGGATGTTAAGCAGCTCTCCAGGT
Organism: Loxodonta africana; assembly: GCF_030014295.1. NCBI lineage: Eukaryota > Metazoa > Chordata > Mammalia > Proboscidea > Elephantidae > Loxodonta > Loxodonta africana. The sequence continues at coordinate 157,521,386 of NC_087344.1, read as the reverse complement.
AGGATGTTTTTTAGCCTGAGCATTCTGGAGTCTTGGTCACTAAACTACGTAGAGTGTTTATTTCTCGGATAACAGTGATTGAGTCAGTAAGTAGTTAAGTGCTTCCTAGGCAGTAGTTGGTGCCAGGTGCAGAGGAGGCCAAGGCAGTGGTATGTGAAAAGGCCTGTGGAAGTACTCTGGATGGGGAAGAGGTGCTGGGTCAGCTTCATCATGTACTCTGCCCGTTACCTTTGATTTTGACTCATGGTGACCCTATAGGACAGAGTAGAACTGTCCCATAGGGTTTCCAAGGCTATCATCTTTATGAAAGCAAACTGGCTGGTGGGTTCAAACTGCCAACCTTTCAGTTGGCAGCCGAGCACTTAACCACTGTGGCACCAGGGCTTGTTTCATAGTATACCCTAGGCACCCCCTTTTCTCTTGTTTCTCTCAGCCACTAGCATGTGAGCCCTAGGAAGGCAGGGACCTGTGTTCATTGTTGAAACTCCAGCACCTGGAGCAGGGCCTGGCACATGGACGTGCTCCTGTTATTTGGTTACAATGCTCTGCTGGCATCTAACTGCATTTCCTCTCAAAGAGGATTGTTGTTATTAGTTGCTGTTGAGTTGATTCTGACTTATGGCCACCCCATGTGTGCAGAGCAGAACTGCTCCATAGGGTTTTCAAGGCCTGTCTTTTGAGGCGTCTCTGGGTGGTTCGAACCACCGACCTTTTTGGCTGGTAGTCAAGTGCTTAATGATTTGTGCTACTCCAAGTGGGCGTCCTCCTGGTGGGCCAGGGCATTGGAGCTTGTTGGATCAAAAGCTCCCAGCATAAAATGCAGGGCAGTTTCTGGGCCTTACTTTTAAAGGGAGGCCTCAGGGGTAAAGGTTTGGCGCTGAGGGGCAGCTGACTGCTAATTGACCAACAGCTGAAACTCCCCAGAGGGAGCTGCAGACCTGCTCCCTTCAACTTCCCACCCTTCCGATCCTTCCATCCACTCTGACATCACCCTCTCCTGGCTCAGCCTTTCTCTATGTTCACTCAGTTGCTAATCCTGCTGATTCTTTTTTTTTTTTTTTTAATTGTTTCCCACTGTCATCACTAACCTGCTTTAGGGCCCTATAGACAGCAACTTGATTATAGCAATAGCTGAGCAGGTCTTCCTGCTTTTGGCCAATTCTATCTACTGTCCTGTGCATCTCAAACAGAGTACTTGGATGGTACAAATAGTTAACATGCTCAGCTGCTAACAGAAAGATCGGAGGTTCGAGTCCACCCAGAAGCTCCTTGGAAGAAAGGCCTGGTGCTCTGTGCAATTCCAAAAAATCAGCCATTGAAAACCCTGTAGGGCACAGTTCTACTCTGACACACATGGGGTTGCCAGGAGTCAGAATCAACTTGATGGAACAGCATTTCACAGGAGCTCCCTATTCCTCTACAAGCTGAGCTCCTTTTTAAGACCTGTGTCTTTTGACCTTCTCTGTATGCTCACTCGTGGCCAGTCTTCCTAACTGCCCCACCTTGCCTCACAGAATGCATACTCAAATATTTGAGCAAATGAATGCTAGTCCTTCTCATCAAACTTTAGTTTAATCCTTTTTAAGGCCTTTCCCTGAGGCTCCTGACTGATCTTACCCCGTCTGAGGACTCCCTCACCGCACAACTCTCGCCTTCAGTACTGCTTTACATTTCCGCCTTGTACCTTATTTTCTAGGTTTTTTTTAAATCTTCATTGGATGAACACAAAAAAGCCCCGTATCTGTCAGTGTATTTAACCCTCTGTAAAAACATTTTGAGAAGAACCTATCCTTGAATCTTGAACTGCCCCCACCCCCTTGTGTTAACCCTGTGCTTCTCTCAGCTTGCTCAGCGCTTGCTAGGATGAGAGAAGAGGTGTTACCCAACATCCGCCTCACCTGGCTGCCTGCCCTTTTATCCCTGAGTGCTGTTTGTCATAGCTAGAGATGGGGATTAGAACCATGCAGCTGGCCGATGGCCTTTTCTCCGGAAGTCCTGTCCTTCACATGGAGTCGCTCTGTGTGGTGGCTCCAGTAGGAAGAGCACTGATCAGACATAGAGATGAAATGGACACTAACTGAGCACCTGCCCTGTGCCTGCCCAGGGTCTTGCCCAGGGTCGCTCAGCTAGGAACTAGCACTGCCTTTTTCTCCAGTGCTCAGACCCTTTCTGGTCTTCGTATGTACCTCCCCCTGCCTCTTATGCTGCCTTTAGTTGTTGGGAGACTTGGGTTCTGGTCCTGGCAGAGGCTCTACCTTTTCAAGGCTTTGGATGCTGTCCAGTAGAAGTATAATGTGAGCCACCTATGTAATTTTAAGTTTTGCGTAGTCATATTGGAGCCCTGGAGGCGCAGTGGTTAAGAACTTAGCTGCTAACCAAAAGTTCGGCAGCTTGAATCCCCCGGCTGCTCCTCGGGGCAGTTCTACTCTGCCCTATAGGGTTCTGTGAGTTAGAATCAACTCAGTGGCAATAGGTTTGGGTTTTGGGTAGTAGTCATGTTAATAAGAACATAAACAGGTGAACTCATTTTAATAGTAGTTTTTCTTTAACCCACCATATAAATATTACCACCTCAACATGTAGTCAGTGTAAAAAATGTTAATGAGATCTCGCACGTCTTTTCTTTGTACTGAGTCTTTGAAATCCAGTGTACATGTTACACTTAGCAGCACATCTCAATCTGGACTAACAGCATTTCGAGTACTCAGCGGCTACATGGCTACCATATTGGTCAACACAGGTCTAGACCATTGGAGAAAATGTTTCACTCTCAAATTCTGATTCTACACATGTGGTAGGCAAGAGTTGTTGTTGTTAGGTGCCGTCCAGTCAGTTCTGACTCATAGCGACCCTATAGGACAGAGTAGAACTGCCTCATAGGATTTTCAAGAGTGGCTGGTAGATTTGAACTGCCGACAAAAAATTAAAAAAAAAAAAAAACTAGTGCCAGAAGTTAGCAATCCTAAATTATGGAAGAGGGGTGTGAGCTAGAATATAAGTTCTGCAAGGACAGGGATCTTCGTCTGTTGCTTTCTGATGTGTCACCGGCTTCTAGAACAGTGCTTGGAACATAGTAGGCACTTATTTTAATGAATGAAAGGAAATGCCGTCATGGTGGATGACTTACTGATAATCATTAACCCTGTGAGTGAGATCTGGCACCAAAACACAGGATGTTTGGTCCCTAGTCCCATGCTTATTCTTTTTGTTTTTCATCATTTCTTAGAGAATAATCATAAGGTAGTAGAATTTCAGAGAATTGTGGATGCAGACATCAGAGGCTGACAGGGGACCAGGATTCCAGCTTGCATTTTCTCTTATCAGTGGTTTGAATGAAAATACAGAGGCCAACAGGGGACCAGGATTCCAGCTTGCATTTTCACTTATCAGTGGTTTGAATGAAAATACAAGAGGAAATAATTTCAGTAAAAGGTGCTTATGAGGTACCAAATGATGATAACACATTAATTACTTAATATGTGTTAATGATAATCATCCCAGTGGGCTGTATCCCCGGGCTCCACAGATGAAGGAATGCCAAAGAGAAGGTGGTTTGATCACCTCAGGCACAGTTCCTGCAGAAATAGATACCATCCATTCCATGGTCTTGCTCCTTCCCTTCAATCCCACCCACTTTTCTGCATGCCCCCCACCCCATTTCTATTACTGAGCATTTATAAAGTGTCAGAGAGGGACCACTGAGCTGGTGATGTTTCACTTAGGCTGCTGCCATGCTCAGTACCTGGGGGTCAAGTACCCGCTGTGTGAATGTTAACTCTGTGTGAAGGACCCAGGCAAACCTAAAACCTTGATAGAACTGGTCACGTCCTTTGCGTTATTCATTAGAATCTGCACTGAGACGCAAGTGAGCCCAACCTTAGATATATTTGAATGAGAGTGTGTATGTGTATACAGTGTGATAAGTGCTGTATTTGAGCAAAAAAGTGTTGCTTGTCCCTTTCCTGATAAGGCCCAGGGATGCTGCTGGCGACTAGGCAGGAGTTTAGCTGACTGAGGTGTTCATTTTGTACAACTGACAACCGTTCACAGCTCTAAGCAGGAGAGTTAGATCCTAAAGTGGCCTGTGGAAGAAACCTTTGAGAAAAACTGGAAGCTAAAGCTCTTAAACCCTGTGGGAGGTATGAAAACTTGATCATTCTCAAACAGTACACAGTCTCCTCCTAGGAATCAATTGTATTTTTCTCAGTGTAGTCAGTCTCTAAAACAAAGATCAGCTCTGTTTGGGGATCTCTTTAAATTAGTTCAGACCAGTAACATCTCTGATTTAGAAAGAAGCGTGTTCCGGGTGGGAGGGTGGGGGCTACCAGATAGCAAAAAGGATTACAGGTAGTCTTCACCTAATGATGGGGTTCTGTTCTGACAACTTCGTCCTGAAGTTGGTTCTGATGTGAATTGAATACCCTCCCCTTTTTTTCCCTTATCATTGCCTTTTAATATCAGTATATTTATAAATCTGATATTTATTTGCCTTTGGGGGTTGGAAACATTACATACAAATTTACAGATATGTTTTAATACATACATACTACGTAAAAAAATACACAAATCATAAAAATTTACTCCAACGATGAAGAAGAGTTGGATGACGTTGGGATTTTGTCAGTTGTGGAAATAGCTCCACTTGTGGAAGGTTCTGGATTATCCCTGGGATGGGGAATGGTGTTTCTAGTTAGAAAATTAGTGAGTTGTCTGTATGGTCATTTTCTTTTTTCTTCATATGTTTTGTGGCAACGTCGTAACTGCATGCCGAATCTGCCTATCGACTTTAGCAAGGCGATCAGCATTTGTGTCCATGTTTTCAAGCAACTGAAGCCCCTGCTTTAGTTTACAAAAAATTCCAGCTAATCCTTTCACTGTCAAAAAAAATTTTTTTTGACAACTTCTCTCCTTCTTTCTCATTATTTCTTTTTTCAGCATTTCTTTCCTCTTCAAAATCCATTAAGTCCAAATCCATTCAGTCCTGATCTGTCAGTTCCCCTTCTTCATGATCTATGAACTGTTCACATCAGCAATATCAAGTTCCAAATTCAGCATTCTTGCCATATGGATGATTTTTCCGCCAGTGTCTTCCATCGTATTGATCAGATGCTTGGAGCATGTTCACATAACTCAGCCATTTTTTCCATATCCCCTGCATGCATTTCCCTGTAACTTCCTCCCAGGAAGGTGCAACGTTGCAGCTACACTGGTGGTCATCAGTGCAGTTTGTGGTAACTCGAATACGTTGTAAGTCGGAAACTGCCTATATTTCCAGTTCAATTTGTGTATGTAGCATTTAATAATGCTAATACCTTGGAAGTATCAAGGTTTCTATGCCTAGCTTCCATCTAAAGGTGTATATAGTCTGACCTTGTTAATTACCTTTGCAACAATTTCAGGGTGTTCCTTTAAGCACTTGAACTTCTGTGGTGTCGCTGTTGTAATGTCTGGGCTGGTATTTTGATTCTGTTCCATACTGTTTTGCAGCCACAGCATTAGTTCTTCCAGCGTTATCTCCCCAACCACACTTGCTTGAGCATCCCATTTTGAAAGATGGAAGGAACGTTCTGGTTGGAGGCTTCTTAGGGAGGGGTCTGTGGACAGAGCCCAGCCGTTGATAAGGATTAAGACTGTACGTTGGCATTAGTGGGAAGTGAGAACTTGTGAAGGCCCCTCAAATTCTAAAAGCCTTACATAAAGCAAGGCAGCACTGTGTCCGTGGCTGCTTCTATTTCCACTGTCTGATGCAGTTGTCCTTTAGCCCAGGTGCAGGCAAGCATCCCAGCTGCGGTGGGAATCTCACCAAATTTTTTGGCTCCAGTAAATATAAGTGTCAAATTGCTGGAAGGATGCCAATAACCCTGAGAAAAATAGAGACTTCCGCCTGAATGTGATCGAGCCAAGGGTGAGAAAAGACCATCTGTATGGTTTGCTGTGCCACCGACTTAGGACTGTTGCGCTGGGCACAGCTTCGTGGCATGGGGCAGTTATTTCTCCAAACTGAGGTACAACATGGGTATTTGAGTGCGCAACTGTATAAAATCACTTCTTAGAAAAGTTAACATGGAATATATTTTACCATCCTTCTAAAAGATAAAGTATTATCTGGTCTGTTGCCTCAGAATGGTCTGCCAATCTTATTTGATGTGCATTAAACACACTTGTGTGCCTCAGTTACCTAACTTTGTAATGTGTTTGGGGGTGGGGAGGAGTCTCCAGAATGTGCCCTCCTGGTGAAGGGCTGACAGTCAGCAGTCAGAAGGCTTCCTCAGGCTGTCCCCTGGTCCTAGATAACTCCTGGTCTTCACTCCCCAAGGAATTCAAGGAATAAGGGAGGATGTGTCCCCGGAAGGCTGAATCCACTTTGACCCTGGCTTTTCCCTTTTCTGTGCATTTATCTGCTGCTGTGTATATTGGGGCAGTTCTACTCTGTCCTATAGGGTCGTTATGAGTTGGAATTGACTCGAGGGCACTGGGTTTGGTTTTGTGTATATCAAGTCCGTGGAGCGTTTAAAGCGCCTGGCTCTTTCCATGTGGGTGAAGGCATCTCAAGGTTCAAACCCTGTGCAGGTGGGGGAAGTGACAGGTGTCCAGTCTTCAAGTGCAGCACTTGTGCATTCATCAGTCACCCGAGGCTGTTTGTGTTTTCAGCTGTTTCCCTTCCAGCTCACCTTCCAGCCCTAGCCCTGGGGGTGGTGTCACGTCTTGCATACTTCCGTGACTTCTCTATGGAGCTCCAATTGGGCTATCTGTTTCTCCGATCTGAGAAAATTGTGCTTTTGCCTGCAGGGAGTGTCCTGTTCTGTTGCTTTATCAGCAGATACGGCCTCCTGATCTCCTGGCCACCTGAGTGGATCCTCTTCCCCCCACGAAAAGAAGAACCCCCAAAATTCATTGCTGTAAAGTCAATTCGGACTCAGAGTAACCCTATAGGACAGGGCAGAACTGCCCCATAGGGTTTCCAAGGAGTTGCGGGTTGATTTGAACTATTGACCTTTTGGTTGGCAGCTGAGGTGTTAATCAGTACGTCACCAGGGCCCTGAGCGAATCCCAGAAGTTCTTTACTGTATGAGCAGAGCAGTGTGCCTTGGTTTCCCTAGGCTGGTCTCCATCAGTCCATTCCTAAAATCTCCCTCCTCTGTGTCGTTATTTTTTCTGCTTATGCTGGTCCAGCAAGTTACTGCCTAACATCTTCTATTCTTGGGTTCTTTCTCCTTTCTGAACCTGCTTTCTCTAAAATCACCAGTGGCTTGCAACCTAGTCAGCATATTGAGCTCCCTCTGAGGAAGCTGGGATCATAGACCTTCATCTCCCACCCATTGTTCCTTTAAAACAAACATTATCATAACTATTAGTCATTTCTATATATGATTTCATTCAATTCTGGTTTCTCCAGCCATCCTGGATACACCTCCAGATCCATAATGATTTGGGCGGGGGTGGAGGGGAGGGGAGGGCTTCTGTACTAACAGTTTTTTAAAATTATTTTTATTTATTTTTTTATTATACTTTAGATGAAGGTTTACAGAACAGGCTAGTTTCCCATTAAACAGTACATATATTGTTTTATGACATTGGTTAACAACCCCACAACATGTCAACACTCTCCCTTCCCTAACCTCAGGTCCCCTATTACCAGCTTTCCTGTCCCCTTCTGCCTTCTAGTCCTTGCCCCAGGGCTGGTGTGACCCTTTGGTCTTGTTTTGTTTTATGGGCTTGTCCAATCTTTGGGTGAAGGGTGAACCTCAGGAGTGACTTCATTACTGAGCTGAAAGGGTGTCCGGGGGCCATGCTCTCAGGGTTTCTCCAGTCTGTAAGGCCAGCAAGTCTGGTCTTTATTTTTAAATAGAGTTAGAATTTTGTTCTGCATTTTTCTCCATCTCTGTCCAGGACCCTCATTGTGATCCCTGTGTACTGACAGTTTATAAATACTTTAGTTCTAAATGCTTCTGCCTTGCTTTCAGCAGTTGCCATCTGGCCTTAGCCCATTCAGGCGGCCTTATCCTATCTAGCCAAACTTCTTTACCACAATTTTAAAAAACATTCATGCCTTCCTTCCCTTTCTTACTTCCCTTCCAGTGCCTGAGCTTCTACCTCCTCTTCAACCTCCCAACCCCACCCACATTACTCACCTTCGAGGTGGTGGTGGTGCTTGTTGCCCTTGAGTTGATCCCGACTCACTGCGGCCCCATGCATGCAGAGCAGAACTCTACTTCCAGAAGCAGATCCCCAAGCCTGTTTTCTGAGGCATCTCTGAATGGGTTTGAACTGCCAACCTTTTAGCTAGTAGTCACATGCTTAACTGTTTGTGCCACCCAGAGACTTCCTCTTAAATCCCATTTCTGCCACCAGCGGTACATCCTTGGGCAATTTACTTGTCTTCTTTGTTCCCTAGTTTCCTCACTGTGCGGGGGCAATAATGGTATCTGCCTTACTGAGTTGCTGGAAGGATCACACAGGTTAATTCAGATAAAGCTCTTATAGCACCAACTCACAGCTCAAATGTTAACAGCCTGGCTTGGGACATTCCCAAAGAGACTTTGGTGACTCAGTTAGGACACCTGGCTAATATCTAGTCATATTTGGTGTCCCCGGGCCATGGCTGAGGCTACTACTATAGACATTGCCCATGGAGGAAGTGGGTACCAGAGCTTCTGAGGAAGTAAAATTAACCCTGCAGGGCAAGGATATAGGGAGGAGTAGAGAGTTGTTTACTTTAACAGCTGTTGTGTGTCCTCAGTGAGAAGTGAGATTTCCCACACCGTGGCCAATGAATCACCCTTCCTGGTTTCTCTGTGAGGGACTCCTCTAAGCCACCTTCATGTCCTTGAAGATGCAAGGTGACTAGACTCATGTCTTTAGCTTAGTTGGAATCTGTACTTAGGCAGACAGCAAAGCGTGGTTAACTCAAGCTTTGCTATCTTTGGCATGTGTGGTGGGACGGGCGATGGGAAAGATAAGCTGTCACAGTTATATAGTTAACAGAAGGTTGCTTTCTCTCTCTCTTTTTTTTTTTTTTTTATAAGAGCCAATAAAATCTTTGTTTTAGAGCTATTGACTTTAGTAGCAGCAAAGGCTAGCCATCCTAGTGCACGTGTGGGTTTGTAGCCTGTGCTTATACCGCGCACCCCACCAGACTGGCAGAACTTGAGCTTGGTAGAGGGACTTGCCCATTCCCCGAGTTAGAATACTAGCTCTGGAGTTGAGGACCTGGGGTCAGTTTTTTCTGAACCTTATTTCTTAATCTGTGAAAGAGGGACAGAAGTAATTTCCTCAGAGAGTTTGTGGAGAATCAAATGGGAATTGATGTAAAGTGGCTCACAAGTACTCACTAAGTACTCTTGCTTCTAGACACACCTCTACACTTTCATTTTACTTGCAAGAGAGAAACAGGCCCGGAAGTTGTGGCTCTCATTCACTTAGCTTGCTAAGAGAAGAGGTGGGATAGGATATTATGAAGCGTGTTGTCATCCACTTTAATCCGATTTAATTTTGTAGGCATTTATATGCAGTGAAATAGTCTCTTTTGGCCTAGTTTCCTCTATTGTACATGGAGGAGAAGAGTCAGTGTGGAAGATGCCAGCCACAGCCGCATGGACCCCCCTCTTCCAGGAGCCAGGGACAGTGGGTGGCTTTGTTCTGTATATACACTTCTCTTAGAGTCTGTCACCAGGCTTGGACTATTGCCCATGGATGGGATCTCTTACCCTTAGCTGGAAAGTTTTACTAGGAATGATACAAGCTTTTGAGCTAAAACATCCAGTAGCAGTGAAAGGGCATTTTGTAATCAAAGGAATGCTGAAAAGTGTTTGAATTTCTTTTGTATTCTTAAACCAACATAGGGACAGAGGAAGAAGGTACTCTCCTAGTTGGCTCTGTTCTGGATGGAGGGCTTCAGCAGCTAAGAGTCCTGGCTCTAGCTGAGTAATCGTCAACTTCAAGGCTCAGTGTTTCCATGAAACCTCACATGAACCTTAGGAATTCTCAGTCTAAAACAGATTCTAACTTTAATTCTACCCCAAGTTGACAGATTTTAAAATTTGTGGATTCATATGCACATGTACCTTTATAGCTTTCATATAAAATATCAACAGATCTAGATTTAAGTACACACTGTGTTTAGCTTCATGGATGTAAATCTCCACATCGAGGTCTTTGGACAGTTTCTGTGTTTAATAACCAGCTGCCATTGAGTTGACTTCAACTCATGGTGACCTCATGAGTGTCAGAGTAGAACTGTGTTCCACAGGGTTTTCAATGGCTGAGTTTTCGGAAGTAGATCACCTCTGGGTGGCGTCAAACCTCCCACCTTTCAGTTAGCAGTCTAGCACAGTAACCGTTTGCGTCACCCGGGGACTCACTGTGTCTCATAAACCAAAACCAAACCCATTGCCATCGAGTCAATTCTGACTCATAGCAGCCCTATAGGACAGTAGAGCTGCCCTACGGGGAGGGTTTCCAAGGAGCGGCTGGTGGTTTCAAAGTGCCAACCTTCTGGTTAGCAGCCAAGCTCTTAACCACTGCGTCACCAGGGCTCCCACTGTGTCCCATAAAAAACCAAAACCCACTGCTGTTGAGTCGATTCTGACTCATAGCAACCCTATAGGGCAGAGTAGATCTGCCCCCATAGATTTTCCAAGGAGCGCCTGGTAGACTCGAACTGCCAACCTTTTGGTTAGCAACCAGTAGCACTTAATCAGTACACCACCAGGGTTTCCACTGTGTCTCATACCAGGGACAAAATAGGAATCAATTCTGATTTGACCTAAACCCTTGCCCATAAGACCTACATGCAGTTGTTAGGAATACTCTTGGTACCCTCATCTCTAACTCGTTCACCTGCCTCTTCTGCTTGCCCACCTTGAAACTCTTTGCTCTTTCATAGACTGTCACCTTTGTTTCTAGAGTTAATTGAATAATCTGAGGATATAGATATACTGGGAAGCAGAATTAGAAATAGCTGTATTTTCAATCAGGGCTCAAGTGAAAGTTTTCAAACCAACCTGCCTTGACTGGCTCTGTTCCAGGCAGTGGGGAAAGCAGAGGTAAGTTAGACAGGACCTTGTCCTCAGGGAGCTTGGTTTAATCTCCTGGCCTAGTTTGCCCCCTTCCACCCCTTTTGCTGCCATCTCTGTTCCCCAAGCATATTCCTTCAGTATGTGTTCCACCCCTCTACTGTAGCCAGGTGACAAGAAAAAGGGAATTCTGGACACCTAAGGTAGACTCATCATTTTTTTTTTTTTTTTAAGGTAGACTCATAGACTCATCAGGAGTTGGACTCCTTTAGAAGGCAGAGTAGCTTGAACTGAGTGAGCGTTTGGTCACCCAATTTGTAAAAAGATGCCTTAATTTTCACTCCAGTTGAGAAATCATGGTTCCCACTTTTTCCGGTTTCCACTGTGCAAAATGCAATGAACGCATCTGTTTCTTAAACAGTAAAAGGAAGTCGAACACTTCAGTTTAATTTTACTAGACTTCAAATTTATTTTTTTACTAGTTACCATTTTATCAATCCTGCTAACTAAAATTTGCCTTTGACCAGGGCCGCTTTTGAGCTGGGAATTTGTGTTTCACCTGGGGATTATATCAGTGTTCATTTAAAGTGGTCAAGTAAAACTAAAAATGATCACAGTAAGCTCTGTTTGTTATCTAAGCCCCAAGGCCCTAGAACTTGGGTGATACCAATGTATAGGCTTACCTCGTTAGAAAGGCCCCAAATAAGTCATTGGTCCCTATTAGAAAGGAGTTCTTCATTCCCCTTCCCTCACTTATTCAGACAATTTCAAATACGAAATGCACATTTCAGGTTACTTAATGCTTGTCTAAGTAACTTGAAATGTGCGTTTTATATTTGGAAGTATTTGAATTGGTAAGGGAAAAATGAGAAGTTCCTTTCTAATAGGAACCAGTGATTTAATTTTGGGCCTTTCTAATGAGCTAAGCCTGTATTTGAGCTTTCAGTTGCTTGAGCTCCTCTGTATCTAAATCACAGTAAATGGGGAGAACTAAAAACTCTACGGTAGACCTGATACTTGTCATGTCTTGCACCAAACCCATTGCTGTCGAGTCGATTCCAACTCATAGCAACCCTATAGGACAGAGTAGAACTGCCCCATAGGGTTTCCAAAGAGTGGCTGGTGGATTCAAACTGCTGACCTTTTGGTTCGCAGCTGAGCTCCTAACCACTGTGCCACCAAGCCCCCTGTGCCTTGCACAGTGTTTTTATATAGACTTTTTTCCCCCAAAAGTTAACTTTGTCATTCATACATATGTGGGAAGAGTTGTTATGGAAGATGCCAGCTACAAAAAACAGGCATCTTGAATTCCTGAAAAAGGGTTTAGCTTATTGTATTTATTAAGGCTCTTACAACTGTACCCAATAATCAGCATACCAGTCTCAAGTGGGTAGCTATAAGAGATCTGAAATGAGAAATAGCAGTTCTGTAAAAGTGCAAGAAGTGTTTGTTTTTTTTAAATTTTATTTATTTTGTTGTTGAGAATATACACAGCAAAACATACACCAATTCAGTTTCCACACGGAAAATTCAGTGACACTGATTTCATTCTTGAAGTTATGCAGCCATTCGCACCTTCCTTTTCTGAGTTGTTCCTCCCCACTTAAGGTAAACTCACTAAGGTTCCTATCTAATCTTCAGAGTTGGCGATTGTCAGTTTTATTCCATTTAAATAGTTCTTAGAAGAGCATAATGCTGAAGGTAGACCTTTTTTACTAGTTAAGCCAAACTATTGTTTGGTTTTAAGATGACTTCAGGGGATACTTTTGGTTTAAGGTTTAAATATTATCTCAGGGTAATAGTTTCAGGGGTTCATCCAGCCTGCATGGCTCCAGAATGTCTGGAATCCATGAGAATTTGAAATTCCATTCTGTATTTTCCTCCTTTTGATCAGGATTCTTCTATAGAATCTTTGATCTAAATGTTCAGTAACGGTAGCTAAGCACCATCCAGTTCTTCTGGTCTCATGGCAAAGGAGGCAGTTGTTTATGTAGGCATTTAGCCACACATTCCATTTCCTCCTCCTGTTCCTGACTCTCCTTCTGTTGCTCTAGGAGATAGAGACCAGTTGTGCCTTGAATGGCCACTTGCAAGCTTTTAAGACCCCTGGCGCTGTGCAGCAAACTAGGAGGTAGAAAAGAAGCACTGAACAAGTTATTAGGCCAGTTAACTGTGATGTCCCATGAAACCATGAACCTAAACCTCCATACCAGCAACCAAATTCCATGAGGTGTTTGGTTGTACATATGCAATCTGAGCTGCTACTTTTTTTTTCTTTTTTGTCTATTACATGACTTGTTTTGATAACAAACAGAATGGGATAGATGGAGGTACCTTTTCCATTATTTGGAGAATTTTTTGGGGGGAGGGTGGAGAGTTAAACCCTGGACATCTTCTCTAAAGCTGTACATGAGTAGAAGCTTGACTAATAACCCTTCTAGAGGAAAAGCAGCTCTTCCTCCTGCACCCATCCACACAGATACCAACCTTCAAGGCTTGGAGAGGAAGCTTCCCAGTGTGGGTGATTTTTGGCACATGGCTATGGAGGTGGTTGGGAGGGAAGGAAAGGGATTGATGCAGTTAAACAAGGTTGCAGATGCATGGAAGGCTTATAGGGAGGAAGATTTTAGAATATGGATCATGAGATTTTAAGTTTTTTCGGTTAATGCATGCATAGCTTGCAAATTCAAAAAGGCACAAATTAAGCAAGCGTTCTTCCTCCCGTCGCCCAACCTGGACATGGTATTTGGTGTAGACTGAATTCTTTCTTCTGTGTCCTGCCAGAGATTTTTATATGTTTGTGTAGGAATAGATTTTTGGTTTCACGTAGTTTTGCATTTGCTTTTCTATGAATGAATCTTGAAGAGCATTTCACATTCATACAGAGAGAGCTGCCGCTGTTATTTTAGATAACTGCATAATAGTCTGTTCTACAGATGTATCAATTCATTTAACTGTCTTCTACAAATGAATACTTGCAAGTATATCCATGGGATAAAATTCAAACTGGCACAAATGGTTAAGCATTCAGCTACTCTAGCCAAAAGGTTAGCGGTTTGAACCCACCCAGAGGTGCCTTGGAAGACAGTCCTGGCAGTCTGTTTCCAAAAGGTCACAGCCTTGAAAACCCTATGGAGCAGTTCTAGTCTGCACAATGTGGCCACCGTGAGTTGGAACTGACTCGACGGCGACTAAGAACAACAAACAGACTTCCTTGAAGTAGAATTGCTACATCAAAGGGTATGGTCACTTAACACTGAGAATCCCACTTGTTCTCCAGAGAGAGCCTTCCAGCAGAGTACCAGAGATGTCTCCGTCCTCACACCTTTGTCAGCAGCAATGCCCAGTGGACCTTTTGATATTGTCCAATCTGATAGCAGAAAATAATACTTTGAGGTTTAATTTGCCTATCTCTTGAGTGAGGTTGAATATGGTATGTGTGAATTCATGTCCTTTGCCCATTCTTCTGTTGGGATTCTAGTTTCTCAGATTTGTAGTAGCTCTTTATTTATTCAGGAAATGAGTCTGCCTGATATGAACAAATATTTTCCTAGTTTTGTCTTCTGACTTTGGACTTCATTGTAATATTTTTACCATGTAGATATTTTTTATTTTTATTTAGTCAAATATGTACATTTTTTGTGGCTTTTAGGTTTTATATAATCTAGAAAGGACTGCCTACTCTGTGTGTGTGTATATGTACAATTTTTTTTTTTTTTTTTTAGTACTCTCATGGTTTCATCTTTTTATACCTAAACCTTTAATCTCTTCATCTAGATCTTAGTTAGGTGTGAAATAGGGAGCCAACTTGATTTTTCCCTCTAGATGACTATCTACTTGTCTCAGTTTTTTTCCCTTTGTTGTTTTGAAATGCTTCCTTTAATATATACGAAAACCCCTTATATATTTGGTTTTATTTCTAGATTTTAAAAATTCTGTTCATCTGATTTTCTCTCTTTTGTGCCAGTACCACACTGTTTCAATTATCGTGGCTTCATAATCTCTTATGGGGCTGGTATACCTCACTTCTATTTTTTTTTTATAACATTTCTGTCCCTTCCCCCATATAAACGAAACCTGAAGAATTCTCAGTCTCAGATTGTGACATTGGATTTATCATAAGTTCACAGTTAAAAATATCTATATAAATTCTTAGACATATGTACGCCCCCCTCCCGCCACCACATAGGAAGAAGTCATAGCTCTTATCAGATTCTTAATGAGCTTAGATGCCCCTCCTCTAGAATTACTGTTGTGGAAGTAGGAGTCCTGGCTCTTAACTTTAGATGACTTTCTTAACAATAACAACCACCACAGCAGAAGAGTTAAAAGTCATCCCTACAGTTACTGCTCTGTTGAGGTGCCTAGCAGAGATTTTCTTAAAATCGTTACTTCTATCCAAAGTACTGATTGTGCTGGGACTTCTCCGTGGCTCTGTGACTTCTTCTACCTGTATTGTAAACATGTACTGTGAAAGTACAACAGGTGATTCATAGGCTAAAGCAAATTGTTTTTCATAGGGTGGATCAACATATCTGACACAAATCTTATGTCACCAAATCATAGATAACCTAGTGGTGTTTCAGAACAAAGCTAGAACTCAAAATTTCTGTAATCACTGGAATTTAATTGTGTAGAGCCTTATACAGTCAGCACAGCAGCACCCTAGGCTCATCATAAAAGAGGCCACAAAGAAGTACTGAAGAGTATACAGAGCACAGGAAAAAGGAAATTCTGTCCCAAACCTGACTGGAACCAAATGCCAGCCACAATATACATGAATTATTTCCTCACAGATTTTGTTTGGTTTGCTTAAGTTAGGAAAGTTTTTGTGCGGTGATCTATATAGCCTAGGGCTCTTTAACCCTGTCCAAAGAGATTTGAAGGGAAACTTTTCTCCCTAGTAACAAGTATTTATCTCTAGCAAGTAAGGGCGCACTCATTCCAGGCTAGCCTTCCTTGAATTGGCTTGGATCATGTGATCATACTTCCTGTTGCTAGCTAAGCAAATTTACAGTCCCTTAGTGGTACAAATGGTTTGTGCTTGACTTCTAACCTAAAGGTTGCCAGTTCGAACCCACCAGCAGTGTAGCAGCAGAAAGCCCTAGCAAGCTACTTCCGTAAAGATTACAACCAAGAAAGCCCTATGGGACAGTTCTACTCTGTAACACGTGGGGTCACCATGGGCCAGATTCAACTCAACGGCACCGGGTTTAACCTAGATATTGGGGTCCCTTGCGATACAAATGATTAATGTACTTGGCTGCTAACAAAAAGGTTGGTGGTTTGAGTCCATCAGAGGTGCCTTGGAAGAAAGACCTAGTGATCTCCTTCCGAAAAATATCCATGAAAACCCTGTGGAGTACAGTTTTACTGACACATGGGGTTTCAATGAGTTGGAGTCAACTCGATGGCAGCGGGTTTTAACGTAGATACTAAAGGGTCTTCATGATCTGCTTGAGGAGAGTATCATGGTGGCTGGACTGGACGTCTTGCCAGGTCCCAGCTGCCTGCTGCTTCTGCCCCTCAGCCCCACTGACAGCTAAAAATACCTTTCTGTTGGCTTATGGCCATCTTAAGTGAAAATTTAAGCGAGTTCTTCTGTGTCCTTTCTGTTTACCCCAATCAAGGGACACCCCTTTTTTCGCCTTTATGTTTTCTTTATACCACTCAGACTGAATACACCACACACTGCCTTGTATTCTTGACATCTTGTGTTTTCACCCACCTCCTTTTTGGGGAGCTCCTGGGAAGCTGTCTCTGTGTGCCCAGCAGCACCCCGTCACTAACAACCATCCCACAGATATGAGAGATGTGGATAAAGCAAGGATCCCTGGCACCACTGCAGGGCCAGAAATCTAAGTTGGAGACCCAGGAGAGTGCGTGCCAGCACGCATTCAAAAGCAGCAGCTTTCAAACAATGAAAGTGCAGAAGTCATTAGGATTGGTTTTGTGTGTGTGTGTAGCAAGTCAGAAAGGCAGAGCGGGGTGGGAAAACTGCTCACTTAAATGTTCACTGAAGTTGGCCACAAGCCAACAGAAAGATATTTAGCTGTCTGTGAGGTTGAGGGGGCAAAGCAGCAGTCAGCTAGGACCTGGCAAGGATGGTGCCTTGACCTTTTCCTTCAGCTCTTTGTATCCATCTAGCTAATAATCAACCCATGTGGATCTATAGCACCTTGGCTTTTAAATATATCAGTATTTGTTTTTACATATGGATTTAGGGATCCATTGCGTTCCACCCTTTGACAAGCATAACTTGTTTGAAAATTAACTTGGAGACTTTGTGGTTGAAGCAGGTGAAGTGTGAGAAGTGACGCTTTTTTCCCCAGGCCTTGGTCTTAATCTTTTTCTCCATAGGTAGCTCGGAGGTACTATTTTCTCAAAATACAGTTGAAAGATCACCCTGCCCTGAGGAAGTTTCCTACATTCCTGCATGCTTGCTGAGAAGAACAGTTCAACTACCTAACCTGGGAATTTTGTTATATAATTCTACCCTGGATAGCGGAAGTACTGGTCATATAAGCGAAGGGAACGTGATTTTTTTTTGTCTCCTCTTCTGGAAAATGCTGCTTCTTCAGCTCTCACAGCCTCTTTCCCTGGCCACCAGCATGGACCCAGAGATGGTACCTGACCAAGGTTGGCCAATGAGAACCTTACCCCTAGTTGTTTACCCCAAGTCCAGGGAGAGCAAGTTTGCATCCTTCTCTGAGGCAGAGCTGGAGGTTTGAATCAAGAAGCTTTCTGGTACATTTCCTTTTTCCACTTAGTTTGAGTTGACGTTCTGTCACTTGCAGCAAAAAGTCACACCCCTACTTACACCCTTCAGTTGGCTTTCTGTTCCCCAAGAATGTAAGCTCCATGAGAGCAGGACTGTGAGAGACATGAATTCTTGCTAAAAGTGTGCTCTACTGCAGCAGGAGTGGTCTGACTCACTTCTCGGTGTGGCTATAGCCCAGAGGTGAGAATTTCTTAATCACGGAGTGAAGAAAGTCTTTTTTTGTGGGTCTTGTGTTCTGTGTGTAGATGTGGTAGCTTAGTTAATGTCAACTAGTTCAAAATATGGTTGGGAGCAAAAATCAGGAGAAATAATTTTTGTAGAAAACAGGGAAAATTAGCAAGACATAAATCAAAAAACACCCTATTGGATGGAGTAGAAGTGCCTCATAGGGTTTCCAAGGATGTAATCTTTGTGGGAGCTGACTGCCACATCTTTCTCCCGCAGAGCAAGTGGTGGGTTCAAATCGCCAGTCTTTTGGTTAGCAGCCAAGCACTTAACCATTGCGCCAAGACATATGGGTCTGTGGCTAATGTTGTGTTTAGGTTACTTGGGTTAAATTTGTCTGTTTTTCTTACATAACAGAAACCATACCCACTTGACTTCCCCCGCCACTACATAAGCAAAACACGCAAAAAACCGAAACACCAACCCCCCCCACCCGTAAAGGTATAAAGTTATCAAAATTGATGTAGAGTAAAAGTTTTTATATTTATTTTGTACAATTCTTTAGGTATTTAACTCATTTAATCCTCACAGTGGGAGTTCTTGGGTTGTGCAAATGGTTACCACGCTTGGCTACTAACCAAAAGGTTAGAGGTTTGCATCCACCCAGAGGTACTTTGGAAGAAAGGCCTGGCAATCTACATCCCAAAAATCAACCATTGAAAACTCTATGGAGCACAGTTCTTCTCTGACACACATGGAGTTTTCATGAGTCAGAGTTGACTCGATAAGAAAATTGTTCTGAGATAAATCAACAGCTTCTCTAAGTCACATGAGCTGTTTTGCTTGTAAAAATGAATCCTAACTCTGTTTCTCACCCCTCAACTTTCAGTTTCCCTGGCAAGAACAACCCCCAAGATGGCAGACGAGAGCAGCAGTACCAGGGAGTGTGTGTCCTTCAGCGTGCTGAACTGGGATCAGGTTAGCCGGCTGCATGAGGTCCTGACTGAGGTTGTCCCAATCCATGGACGAGGCAACTTTCCAACCTTGGAGATAACCCTGAAGGACATTGTTCAGACTGTCCGCAGCCGGCTGGAGGAGGCGGGCATCAAAGTGCAGGACGTGCGGCTGAATGGCTCTGCAGCTGGCCACGTCTTGGTCAAAGACAATGGCTTGGGTTACAAAGACCTGGACCTCATCTTTCATGTGGCCCTTCCAACAGAGGCAGAATTTCAACTGGTTAGAGACGTGGTTCTGTGTTCCCTTCTGAACTTCCTGCCGGAGGGGGTGAGCAAGCTCAAAATCAGTCCAGTCACTCTTAAGGAGGCTTATGTCCAGAAGCTGGTGAAGGTCTGCACGGACACTGACCGCTGGAGCCTGATCTCCCTCTCCAACAACAACGGGAGGAACGTGGAGTTGAAATTTGTCGACTCCATCCGGCGCCAGTTTGAGTTTAGTGTGGACTCTTTTCAAATCATTCTGGATTCTTTGCTTTTTTTCTATGACGACTCCAATAACTCCATTTCTGAGCACTTCCACCCCACAGTGATTGGAGAGAGCATGTATGGGGACTTTGAGGAAGCCTTTGACCACCTGCAGAACAGACTGATTGCCACCAAGAACCCTGAAGAAATTAGGGGCGGGGGACTTCTCAAGTACAGCAACCTCCTTGTGCGGGACTTCAGGCCCACAGACCAGGAAGAAATCAAAACTCTAGAGCGTTACATGTGCTCCAGGTTCTTCATCGACTTCCCGGACATCCTTGAACAGCAAAGGAAGCTGGAGACCTACCTTCAAAACCACTTTGCAGAAGAAGAGAGAAGCAAGTACGACTACCTCATGATCCTTCGCAGGGTGGTGAATGAGAGCACCGTGTGCCTTATGGGGCACGAACGAAGGCAGACCCTGAACCTCATCTCCCTCCTAGCCTTGCGTGTGCTGGCAGAACAAAACATCATCCCCAACGCCACCAACGTCACCTGTTACTACCAGCCAGCTCCTTATGTCAGTGATGGCAACTTCAACAACTATTATGTTGCCCATCCTCCGGTTACCTACAGCCAGCCTTATCCTACCTGGCTGCCCTGTAACTAAACTTGAGACCTGAAGGTTCCCACAGTGGGAACCCCAACAGGGCAAGGGCTCTCAGGTAGGGGAGCCTCCTTCTAGATGTAGGTGTTTGGCTTTTAAAGGGGAACTCAGCTCTGATTCTGCTTTTTTTTTTTCTTTGTGTACCCATGGGAATGGGTCTACAGTATATCATGAGCCAACCCTAAAGGGGCCCATATTCCAGTGCCACTTTGGAAAATGCTATAGGAAGAATGGCCTATCCACATCTTTCCAAAATAGACAGTAACATGTCACGTCCCAACATTAGCACGTGGGGATTGGGCTCTGTGCAATAATCGAGATTGGGGAAAAGCTTGGGCAATACATGAGAAGTGTTAGGCTGATTGTCTTCCTTCTCACTTGAGCCTGGAGTCGGCTGTGTTGGGGTTCTCAGCAGTTAAATGAAAGTTGCGCTGATAGTCTATTATATCAATTTCAGTCAGGCAGAAAATGGTAAGCATGAGGGTGCACAGGTGATTAATTTTTTTGTTCAAGGGACTTATGTTTAGCCCATCAGCAGAGCTGAGGGTTTCCTTCATCCATAAACCGAAGCCAGTAGCTGGAGAATTGAGATCTGGCAAGAAGTGGTTTGTGGCTTAGATGCTGTGCTGTCACAAGGGATTGTGTGAAATTGCTGAGAAAAAAAAAAAAAAATGACCTAAGTTTCCTGAAATGTAACTTGAAAACAAAATAAAATGTGGAACCTAATGTTAAAGTAGAATTTTGGTGGTGGTGGGGTGATTGTAAATAGGAAATGTGAATGTTCACTTTTTTTTTTTCCTTTAGAGCGAGGAATTCTTATCGGATGACTTTTCTTTTCCCCCTTCATCAGCTCTTTTCATGGCTGACTTTTGTGTTTGCTCAAGGATTGTGCTGAGTCTAGAATCACTATGGTAACTGACATGAGGGTCTTCCCATGTTTTGAATGGAAACCCATTTTGGTCACATTCCAAGTATGACTTGCCTTTTTATTTTTTAATGAAAAGTATGATTCCCCTCTCCCTCCCCCTCCTCCTCCCCCCCTGATATTTTCTGACAGCAAATGAATTCTGGGATTTCTGCAGACCCGGATGACCTGTGGAATTACCTGTTCTGTGGGCAGAGTTCTTTGGCTTAAAATCACTAACCTGTTGCCTCTGGGCTTGTGTGAAGGTGGAGGTGTAGCATTAAGTCTGGCCTTGTGTCCATCAGAGCAACCAAGGCACTTTGGAATGATGAATTCCAGCATATATGGGAAGAATTGAGTGACTGACTGATCTTCCTACTTCTGGTAGATTTGATCATGCTTGCTTGTTCTTTTTGAAGGAAAACATTGTTCTTCTCTAGCCTAAAGCAAGCTTAGTTAAGTGGGAGAGATCTAAGCTACTATTTTTCCCAGTAGACATAGATAAGGGATTTTGTGTGTTGAAACATTTTGTGGGATCTCTTAGAAAGCTTAGAAAGCATCACTTTAGGGTGTCAAGGGCAAAGACACTTCATATTGCCAGCTTGGTTTTTAAAGTTATTATAATCAAATCCGTGCTTCTGATTTTGACTTTCTTCTTTGGCCGTAAAAATCCCAAACCCTGACTGGTTGCTTTCTCCTTGCTTTAAGCAATGAAGTTATCTGAATGCAGAAATGCTTAGTAGAAAATGAGTGGTTACTCTTTTTTCTAAAGGTGTATGTTTAGGTTTCTTCTGGAATGCGATGTCTTGGTCCTCTTTAATGAAGGCTGATCAGAAGTGACTGAAATCCAAGACTTGGCTGGTATCCATGTTGTGTGACTTGAGGTGAATAAAAGCCACTTGTTAGTACAGCAGCTCCTGTGTCCCTGTGAACCTTAGTTATGTTTGAATTCACTGGCTTTGAGGCAAGGCCAGCTCTACATTGTGAGGGGGCTGGGAGCATTTCAGTGTTCAGTGGGGGAGTAAATCCCAATGAAGAGTGAATGCCAACCTCAAAACTACCTGGTCATCCATGACCTTAAAAAAAGCTGCCATTGTGGCCAAATGGCAACATGTTTGCACAAAAAATGACAGATCTTGGCAGATTTGTTTAACCAAAGCTTTGAAATGTGATGAAGCTGTCGACATAAGCACTTGCTAGCTTCTTACAGACATCAGTGTTGTTTCTACTTAGGAGGCTTGGGGGATCAGGGTAAAGAGGCACTGGATGAAGATAAGATCAGAACTGCACCAAGTAATTAAATTTCCAGTTTGTCCTTGAAGTTGTTTCTGTTTTATGTATTTCTCCTATCTAGTCATTTTTTTTTTTTCAGTCATAGTCCTTGTCAAAGGAGACACAGAAATTGCCAGAAATTTCCAGCCCCCCACTTCTTTACCACTATTACAGGGTGGCCACCCTACCATAATGGGACTTGGTAAGAGTCTTGGTAGAATGTCTTTACCATCTTGTTAAAGATGGTGAAGTCTCTTCTCCTGAGCTTTTATTCAGCTCAACTATTTTTGTAGTTTCAGAGTAGACGTGTGTTCTGGAACCATCGGGTAAAAGGCTGCCTGCAGCTCAGACACGATTGCAGTAGCCAAAGCTGCACCTTTTCAAAACACAACTCCTGCTCTAGTGATCTCCACCTACTCTACCTGCCTTTTGCCAGTCTCGGAATAGACCAGGTAACTTGAAGTTCAGATGTCCGAGAATTCCAGCTAAAACTTGCCTTTTATGCTTCTCACAGAAGCACCAGGGCACTCTGAACTTGTACTGAGTCCAGTGGTTCCCCTTTTGTGTGTTTTGAGTAACATGAAACTCGGCAGTACCAGAGGGCACTAAAGTTCAAGTGCAAGTTCTTGTCTAAATTTAAGTAGCCTCTC
The DNA here is from genome assembly GCF_030014295.1 of Loxodonta africana. Taxonomy (NCBI): domain Eukaryota; kingdom Metazoa; phylum Chordata; class Mammalia; order Proboscidea; family Elephantidae; genus Loxodonta; species Loxodonta africana. The sequence goes on along the minus strand of NC_087344.1, from coordinate 157,498,511 downwards.
CTTTACTTCAGGATTCTGCATGGTTTTCTGATTGTTTTTACAAGTATGCGGCCTGTTAGTCCAGCCTGCTTCCTGGAATCAGGTTGAAGAGTAGTGAGATTAAAATGGTACCATTTCCCCTTGTTTTGGCAGAAGGGCACTCACTAAATTCCTGGACTTGAACTTCGGTCCCACCCTTAAATCTTACACTGGCAGTAAGACTCTGTTCCTCACTCACAACTTCAACTTTTGAAACTAGCTCAGTGTCACTGACACCTTCATATTAGAGTTCTTGGTCACCGACTGCACGTGGGATGTGACATGGCCCAACCAGGGAGGACTTGGTGGATGGGGAGAGTTGGATAGATGCTGGTTCATGTAGACGGAACAGATGTCGTTTGGCATTCAAACCGCCTCCTTTCCCCAGTTTGATCTTTCCCTGGGGTTTGAGTCACAGCAAGCTGTATATGAACCTGAGTTTGATGGTGGTACATTAATAATCAGATTGCTAAAGTTTTGACTCTGTCCTTGAACTTCCCCTCTAGCACTAACCCCTTACCTTCATGGTAGGTTAGAATTTTAACTAGTACTGCTTTGTTAAAGTTGGGGAAATGGTGCCACTCGAAAGCAACTTGGCTTTAGGAATAACTCCTTTCTAGTTAACTTTCTAGTTCTGGTGCCTTGTTTTAGGATGCAACTAGATTCTTAGCTCGACCGTCCTCTTCTAGAGAGTGAATTATAGTTATCTAATTGTTGAAAAAGAAACTCTTTCACTCACTGGGATCATTTCTTCCTGGGTATCTGTGTAGGGCTCTGCACTAGGGGCAGTCCTCTGGGTGGATTCTGTTAAGTTGAGAGAACTTCAAGTTTCCAAGATGAGATTCATATCTGTAACCTGGCAGAGACCAAAATGTCATAGCTGGTGTTATATCTCAATTCAGCCAATTAAGTTCAGAGGACCAAGGGAGGTGTGTAGGGGAGGTACTAAAAACAAAAAGCCTGTCAACTTTTCAGAATTATTTATGAAGACTTGTAAGATGAGGATCAGGAAGGAAAAGGGCTATTTCGTGAGTTCAAGTGCCTAAATCTCATTTACCTATCACTTTAAGAAAAATAGTTTAAGTGTAAGCTGAAGAAAACACTTGGAGTTTTGCCTGGGCTAGCGAGAGTTGGTGCAAATCCTCATGTGTGTTTGCAGAGGAAGGTGAGATCATCCACTAAAGAGGAAGTAGTTAAAAATCGGGACCTGTGGGCTTTGTAAATTCTGTAAAAATTCAAGTGTTTTTTTTTTTTTTTTAAATGGATAAAACTCTACTTAATTTTCTAAAGCAGCCATTGGTTTCCAGATTAGTATAGATGAAAAGTAAGACATGATTAGACTAAATTGGAAGCATTTTCATCATTCTGTACTCGTGTATATTCTTTTCTTAGCAGTGCCTAGGATGTAGGGGGGTTCCTCTTTGTCAGCTATCACTAACCTTCTTACTTGATGCCAATGAAATCACTTGTCAATGCAAGATGTGTTAGAACTTGATGAAATAAAAGCTTTGAGTTTGAGAAATAAAAATGTATTAAAAAAAAAAACTTGTCAGTTATGTTCATTTCCTTTTTCTCCTCAATGGTGAGTTTATTCTAGGTTACGAGAAACATGTCTAATGGTGGTGGACAGTTGTTAACATTATCAACATCACATGCTTCCCTGAAATACTGCGCTTTCTCTGGACTGGGGATAAGAATGTGTGTGTAGTTACATTGGGGGCCATCATTCTCTTACTATTTGGAATCTTCTCTGAAGCTCTTGTCTAATTTAAACTGAGCTGTTCTTAATCACAACTTTCCGGCTTATACTTATGGTGGGTGTTGTACTTTTTACCTGATCTGTCTTAACTGGCGCCTTTTCTGATTCAGAAGCCCTGGTGGTACAGTAGTTAAGAGCTCGGCTGCTAACCAAAAGGTTGGTAGTTCGAATCCACCAGCTGCTCCTTGGAAACCCTATGGGCCAGTTCTACTCTGTCCTATAGGGTCACCATGAGTTGGACTCGATTGGACAGCAAAGGGTTGTCTGATTCAGTACTAAAGGCCAGGCTCTCTTGAACTTGACCTTGGCCTCAAACTCTTTTTCAATAAGGGAACCAAAATAACTCCAACCATACTATATACAGCTACTGTCATGGTGTCTTTACGTTTTTAAAGAATTATTAGTGAGCTAGTGATATTTGAATAGTTGATGTTTCGAGGGTATAAAGAGATACTATAGACCTTGCATGGTGACCAACTCTCTTCTGATTCCTTTGATCTAGTTCACAATATCCCTGCCCAGCACTAGGCTATTGGTTTTATTCCCCCATCACCTACTTTATTCTTGTATGAAAAATGCCACAGGTGCACCATTACTACTACTCAACATACACACCTTTCTAAGCCCTCATCTCTTGGCCCTCATGCTGACTCAGCCCCACCACTTCCATGACCTCTCTCTGTGCTGAATTTCTTTAACTCTTATTGTACCCTCTGTAACTATTGTCAAGAAAATTGTCTTTCACTGTGTAGAATCCTTATTCCCCTTGACTTCAACGTCTCTGCTCCTTAAACCTTTCAATCTGAGGATGAGTGTTCTCTGGAGTCCAGTAGGTGTGTGGAGTCCAAGATTCCTTTCTTGTAGCATGTATTCAGTCAGCATTTCTTCTGAAGCCTCGACCACCAGCTCACACCATCTATGCTGCATCTTTCCTCCTTCCTTCATCCTGGCATTGTCAACGTCCATGTAAGTAGTCTCTTTAGCCTGATAGTTAACTACCTCTGGTCTAACCTCCTACTCACATTTGCAGACTTTGTCTGGATCTAGAGCTGCTGATGAATGTTGGAATGACTTCTCCCTCCCATTACAAGAATTGGGATCAATCGAAGAGCAATTTTATGGTATCATCATTCCTGTGAGCCATCTCCAAGATCCTTTTCCTCCTTGTTTGTACCACATAGACCTTTTGAAGTGTTCCTTGACTCTAGCTTCTTGGTTTAGCCTTCAGCTCTTGCTCAAGCTATATCCTCAATCTTGTCATTTGTCTCTATCTTTCTTGACTCGTCTAAGGGCTCTTTCTAAAACAGATGTATCTATACCCCTTGGATACATTAAAACCTGCTTAAGACCTCCTTGTGCAGGGGTAGATGTCAGACTGAACACAACAATGTTTGGAGTTGTTCACAGCTTGCTCCAGTCTACCTTTCTAGCCTCTTACCAATTTCTGCCAAGCTGGCCTATTTCTAATTCTAGAGCACATGATTCCTTCCATACACCCCCACCATGCAGTCAGCTTTTAAATACCCAGCTATAATGTCACCCCTTCTCTCATTTTCTCTGGCTTCCCAGGCCCCTGCACCTGCCACCTCCCTCTTCCCGTTATTTCTGTTAGTGTACTTTCTGGGTTGCATTAGCCTTCACCTGCCTTTTTCTGCTACATTGTGAGCACCTGTATGTTTTCTTTGCCTCTGCCTGCCTCCCACGTAACTGGCATAGAGTTGGTGCTTCAAGTACTAAACTTGGTGTTTTCTTTTATCAGTGAAGGACATGGACTCAGTTCATTAACAACTAGTGGCTGAATTCTGGATGTTTACCTAGATGTGTTGTAATGCCTCACTCTGGTGCCAGGAAACAGTTTCAGGCATTGTCCAGATCAATATTTACATGCAGAACAAATGGTGTGGAAAGTGGAGCTCAGTTCCCTGGAATGAGAAGTCATAACCTGCACACTGAAATGCTATTAAACAAGGTTGATACAAAGACTGCAAACGTCTTCCTAACTCCCCACCCACTCAAATCCTCCAACAGCTTTACTCTTCTGGTGTTTTAGTAGAACTTCCCTTGTGTTGTCTCCCAGTGCTAATTCCTCAACATGGAAGTGACACTCTGGTTGCCACCCAGTATGTCTGGGATTCCAGAAGTCCATTTTTACACTACGGGGAAATGTACACAGTACATCCTTGGTTGTAATTTGGGATTGATATCTGCTGGAAGATGCTGAGAGCGTTTACAGAACCTGAGAGAGTTTATCAGATAACCTCTGGGAAGAAACAAAGGATGAAGCTTCAGTATGATGGTACCACTCTACCACCTTACGTTGGTGTGTTACTTCTTCCTCTTGTGGTGCTTTCAGCTTCTTACGTACCTTATGGCAGATGGAATGGAAAGCAAGTTAAGGGTAGATCCCAGACTGGGATGTGGTAAGCGGGATAGCATAGTGGAGAGTGTCTGGTCCACTGCCCCCTTTAAGCTGAGGGGCATTGGTAAGGTCAAATGACTCCCCTCTGCCCCAGGTGACAGCAGCAGAGCTGGGACAAGATTGCCTCCTGGCCCTGTGCTTTCTCCTGCACCACAGGGCCATGTCCCTCCTCTGGGGGTGAATGTTATCTAGGATAATGTGCTGCCCTGGCAGCAGATGGACCATATACACTTTAGCATCTTGGCTGGCTGCCCTGTCTTAATCAGATTTCTGTGAGTGCTGCCAAAAATCCAGGTGTTTGGAGATAAGCTGGGCCATGTCTGGAGGCTGGGTCTCATACCTTTCCTTACTGGCTCAGAGCGATGTAGCCTTCCTGTTCTGGCCATGACTGGATTGCAAGACTCTTCGTAGGTCTCTCAACCTCAGGGCTTTTATCAAAACAGTTCGTCACCCAGGAGCTGTTTACTGTAGGAAGTTTCTTAAAAGAAAGATTCTAGGGGAAGGAAGATACGAGATTCAAGAGTCACCTGCCTTTCAGATACCTGGGAAGGAGGTGTCAGGCTGGAGTGTGTGTGTGTGTGTGTGTGTGTGTGTGAAGAAAGAGATATGGAGACAGGCAGCCTGACAGTGACTTTGACTAGACTCAAACAATTTTTGTCCATTCCTTCACTAGGGGTAGTGTATAAGCCTTTGCTCAAGGAGTCTGTTGGAAATTAGAGCCATGAGAAAATGGGATGACAACTCCCAAGTTCACATTCCATTGACTGTTAGCTTGTGGTAGGCGGTTAGGAGAGTTCCCATTGTACAGACCAGGAGCCAGAGGCTTAGCACTTCTGAGTTGCCCAAGGTTGCAAGCCTTGGGGTGAGACTAGGAGGCAGAGCCTGTGCACAAAGATCTCCTGATTCCAAGGCCCCGTTCTTTCCACTGTTATAACCCTGAAGGCACTCTGTAAACCATAAATCACCAGGCAAATGTTAATTGCTATGCCAGCCCCCTTAGAGAGGGCCTAAGAGGTGTTGAGTTGCCTGGTAATAGATCCGCTTCCATTTCTACAGGAAAGGAATTTGTGGCACAGGCCAGCAGCTTTTCTCAGACAACACTCCCTTTGTGAATCAGGTGTGGGGGGAACCTCCTGTGAGCTCGCTAACAGGCTTGGGGACTACTCACGGAGTGCTAGGCCCTGTGCTTTGTGGTCAGTTGCCATCAAGCCAATTCTGAGCAAAGCCAAAGCCAAACCCACTGCCGTTGAGTTGATTCTGACTCATAGGGACCCTATAGGACAGAGTAGAACTGCCCCATAGAGTTTCCAAGGAGTGCCTGGCAGATTCGAGCTGCTGACCTCTTGGTTAGTAGCCATAGCACTTAACCACTACGCCACCAGGGTTTCCCTATTCTAAGCATCAGCATTTAATCTCCCAACAACTCTGAGAATGTTTATGTTTACAGGTGAGGAAACCAAAATGTCACACAGCTGGTAATTGGCAGAGCCAGGACCTAGCCATGGGGTGTCTGACTTGGAGGCTCAGGCTTTTAACCACTTCGTTGTATCTCATTTTGCCTTCATCCTGTATTTTACAGGGTGGTACATGAAAGAAGTACCCATATTCATTGCTGTCGAGTCGATTCCGACTCAAAGTGACCTTGTAGGACAGAGTAGAGCTGCCCCATAGGGTTTCCAAGGCTGTAATCTTTACAGAATCAGACTGCCACATCTTTCTCTTGCAGAGCGGCTTGAACCACTGACCTTTTGGTTAGCAGCTGAGCGCTTTACCACTGTGCCACCAGGGCTCCTTGGAAGAGGCACAGGAGAGCTGATATCCTGCCTTTATTCTGACAGGAGCCTTGAAGAGGAATGAGCGCTCCTCCCTGGCCTGCGTAAACAGTGTTAAACAGACCAAAGCAACTGATTAAAAACAAAAATCAAGCCAACTGATTAAGTAAAAAAAAAAAAAACTGATTAAGTAGGGTGCCTATAATCGACTGTGGTTGGCATAAATGTTTCAACTGCAATGGACATTGAAACAGCATCTTTAGTTTTCTTAAACAAGAAGCCATATGTTTAAACTCCCTGCAGGCTGGAGAGAAGGGTGGGGTGTGGGAAGGACTTTTGCAGAAGTCAGGAAGCCAGCTCACCCATAGCTATGGAACAATGAAACCGAGAAGGGAGGGGACTCAGAAAACTAATAGCAAAACCTGAAGCAGTTCTTGGAGTCAAACACCTGCAGATTTTCATGCACTAAATATAGTGGAAGTTGGGTCATCTTATCCTTAAGTAAACACTACAGCTAGGCAGCCTTTTATGAAAAGGATCTTTACATTGGCTCACGAAACCCTGGGCTGGGAGGAGCAGCATTTGAGCAGCTCTGAATGGCCTGCTAGCAGCCTCCTGCTCCTCCACCACCCTTTGCTATCTCAGGGTCCCATTCAGAATGTCCTTCTGTGGTTTGTGCGTTATTGTCCTTGTCCCCTCCTCCCACCTCAGTGTGAAGGGTCAGTTTCCTTGGCCTTCATATGATTTAAATGTGGTTGGGAGGGGAGCCCTCTTGCTCTCTCAAGCTCTGGCAGCAGAGCCAGCTTTACAGCAGGCTTATTTTCCATCCTCCTTTAGATATTACTGAAAGGAAAACGATTCTTTCTTTGACTTTGCCTTTTGCATGTTGACTGCTGCTGAATTGAGCACAGCCCCTATTTCAGGAAATGTTAAACCAGAGGCTTGTGGCTGCAGTGCTCTGCTCTGAGGCCCCAAGGGCGATGCTTACAGCCTCTTGTCTGAGTGCCAGTTCTGTACCCAGCCCTGTGCGAGGGATCCGAGAGGAGAGCTGGCTTCAGAGAGGCAGGAGTGCAGGAGACAAGAGCAAAGAGTTTGGAGCCAGAAGTTCAGACACAGCGTGTTCCTCTGACTCTCCCTGCGATCCAGAAACCACCCCAAGCCCAGCTTTCCTCAGTGGTGTAATGTGCTTGATGACGATACAGGCTGTGAGGGCTGGCTGAGAGCTAGTCAAACAAGTATTTTAAAGCCCAAGCTCGTACCAAGTGCTCATAAACGGTATTACTTGCTATCCTTTGCCCTCCAGAAGTTTACAATCTGCTTGGGAAGTTAAGAGAAACTCTTAAAGTGGTATTTAAAACACTAACATGTGCAGAAGTCCCTGGGTGGTGCAAACAGTTAATGCACTGGGCTGCTCACTGAAAGGCTGGAGGTTCAAATCCACCTAGAGGTACCTCAGAAGAAAGGCCTGGTAAACTGCATCTGAAAAATCAGTCATTGAAAACCATAGGGACCACAGTTCAACTCTGACACACATGGGGTCCAAAAACTAAAAAAACCAAACCCATTGTCATTCAGTCGATTCCAACTCATAGCGACACATGGGGTCACCCAGCATCAAAATTGCCTCCACGCCAATAGGTTTACTAGTTTAACATATGTGTGCCATGGATTTTTCACCCTGTTGGGCATAAGGAAATAAATAACAGCACTAACTACAACTTATTGAGACCTACTATGGCTATGCTAATACTCACAACAAGCCTGAAAGTTAAATAATAGTAGTCTCTCCCCCTACTTCATGCTCCATGTAATAGATGAGAAACCCAGGCTCACAGAGGTTAAGGAACTTGCTGTAGTCCACACAACTGCTGGGTGGTGGATTGGCCTGGGCTCAACAGTTGAACCCTGGAGCCAAGATGGTGTGGACTATGCCCAGATGCTATGGAACATGCCCAGGTGACATGGTCCATCCGCAGCTGCTGGGCTAGGAGCCAGGGGCACCATCCATTGCTCTGCCCTAGCAGACAGCAACATTGCCCATTGGCCTCTGGGTTGCAATATCATCATAATTCCCACTAGACAACCAGTTAGCCTCACTCCTGAGGAAAGTGTTGCCAACTCATGCAGTTCCCCAGAACTCTGGACCTACTTCCCCCACCCCTGTGCCAAAGGTAAGCAGAGAATGAAAGACACTGTTCTGGATGACTGTAGTGAACCCACTAGACAATAAAGTCATTTTGTCCTCTCACTGAACAATTTTCCTGTAGCAGGAATTAGAATCTACACGTTGTGAAAGCCCAGAACCCTCTTGCTCTGGCGTGGCAGGCTCTTTTGTAAATGTGTGACCGGCTGGTTTTGCTGGGATGTGCACATTTTTAATAATGGTGATGATCAACAAAAGAGGACTTTGCAATGAAGGGGGTGTTTCCTCTCTCCAAAGCTGCTGTTTCAGATGTTCCCCCACAGCCTGAGCCCCAGGGCCAGTCCCCACAGTCCCCCACTGGGGCCTGCCCCTCCGGACTCAGGACCAGGCAACTGCGGGAAAAATGAGGCTGGAAGGAGCTCAGGCTTTCCCTGGCTGGGATTTCACGGACACACATTCCTTAGCATGATTGTGTCTCCTGTGTGAGGCAGTGGCCTCCTGCACCCTGAGAGCATTTGGGGACTTCCAGCAGGGTCAGCAGTTCAGGATCTGTGGGAACAGGCAGGTAGAGAGACACAGCACAGCCGTGTGGGATCAACGTGGGCGTGTTCCTGACCCAACCACCAGGGAAACCATTAGATAAATAACTTATTGGGGACATTGTGAGGGTTTTTTCTAGATCAGGAGTCAGCAACCTTTTCCTGTAAAGGGCCAAATAGTAAATATTTTGGTCTCTACAGACATGCAGTCTCTGTCGTAATTCTTCAACTGTTTCATTGCAGTGTGAAAGCAGCCATAGACAATACATAAATGAATGGGCAGAACTGTGTTCCAATAAAACTTTATTTATGAACAGTGACGTTTGAATCTCATATAATTTTCATGTGCTGTGAATATTGTTATAATTGTGATTTTTTCCAACCATTTAACATGTAAAATCTGTTCTTAGTTTGTGGTCTGCACACAAACAGGCAGCAGGATAAATTTGGCCTGCTGGCTGTAGTTGGAGCCCTGGTGGTGCAGTGGTTAAGAACACAGGCTGCTAACCAAAAGGTTGGTAGTTTGAATCCACCAGCCACTCCTTGGAAACCCTATGGGGCAGTTCTACTGTGTTCTTAGAGTCACTATGAGTCAGGATCAACTCAACTGCGATGGGTTTGGTTTCTTTGGTTTCTGGCCATAGTTTGCCAACCCCTGTTCTAGGTGATGGGCTGCTTCAGAGCAGAGCACTCCTCCCTCTTTTCTTCCCCTCCCCCCATAGATTAGAGTATCCCTCAACAAGGTGGAATTGCTGAATGCCAGTCCTGTTACCTGTATATTACCTGCCTCCTTGCTATTCCCTACTGTAGCTTCTCAGGGTCTTGCTGTGGTTGTCTGTTACACCTGTTAGCTTGAGCTGCTGCCTCCGTGACTCTGAAGTTGAGCTTAAGGTCCCAGCCATGTGGGCATCACTGCTCTCTGGCCCCAGATGGCCCTTCTGGCCCACCTTCCACTATCCCTCTCACCTAGCTGGAGAAACCCTTCTCCCCATCAGGGTCACGATTTCTCCTTCTTTGTTTCCAGAAGGGGTGGATTCCCTGCCTTAGTTCTTCATGTTGTTAGCTGCCATCGAGTTGGCCCCCGACTCATGGTGACCCCATGCACAATGAGATTGGACAGTTGTGATCCACAGGATTTTAATTGGATAATTTTCAGAAGTGGATCACTAGGCCTTTCTTCCTAGTCTGTCTTAATCTAGGAGCTCCACTGAAACCTGTTCAGCATCATAGCAACATGCAAGTCTCCAGATGACAGATGAATGGTGGCTGTATGTGAGGTGCACTGGCCAGGAATTGAACCCTGGTCTCCCACAAAAGGTGAGAATTCAACCAATGAACCACTACTGCCCCGTTGGTTCCTCATAGAGCCCCCCCAGTATTACAACTCCTGCTGGGCAGACTCTTCCTGTTCCTTACAACTCCTCTCAAAGAACTTGGCACAATTTGCTTGGGACTTTCAAATCGTACCCCTCAGTGTTGAGTCAAAATGTATCCCTCCTGCCCATAATTCCCCAGAATCCTTAAGCAAGGCTTAGTGCATTGAATCTGACCTACCTCAGATGAGTTCTCTTTTCACCCAGTGCACTCCCCTAGGGGTAAGGCTAGCCCTCTATTCTGGCATGCTGGTAGCTGACTCTAAGACTCCAGATGCCTTTGCCATTTCTGCCAGGGGCACCTGGGGCTGTGTGAAAGTGACATAGCTGACTGAATCCCTGAGCTGGGGCATTCATCACAGCCTGGCCCACCTTGCTAAGGCCTCGCTGCTCCAGGATCTCAGTGTGTGCTTCTGCAGCAGGCTTGCAGGCTGTCAGACGTTCAGAGAAATGATGGCCACACATAAGGAATGCTCAAGAAGGATAGAGGTTCCAAGCATGAAGACTTATTTATGTTCTCCCTATGAGTCTAAGAAGGGATGAAGCGGGTTCTAAAGAAATCAGGGTTCCTGTGCAGACATTTCAGGTGTTCAAGGGATAAGATGAAGGAGAGGGCCTGTCTTAGGCTTCGTCCTTTAGAGAAGCAAAACAGTAAAGTGTATAAATATATACATCCCATTACCCATTGTCATCTGAGTCAATTCTGACTCATAGTGACCCTATAGGACAGAGTAGAAAAAATATATAGAGAGAGAGATTTATATCAAGGAAATGGCTCACAAGATTGTAGAGACTGGAACGTCCCAAGTCTGTGGGTCAAGATAGAGGCTTCTCCTGATTCACGTAGCCACAGGGACTGGTGAACCCAAGATTGGTAGGTTGAAGAGCAGAGCTCTTGCTCACACACTGTGAAGATCGATAATCCCAAGATCCACAGGCAAGACTGCAAGTAAGCTGCTAGTTCAAGTTCCAAGAACTGGAGGTCAGATGAACAGGAACCAGCTGCAGGATCTAGAACGAGCAAAAGCTCACAAGTCTTCCCAGAATATCCATTTATATTCAGTGTAGGTCACTCGCCAAAGAAAACTCCCTTTCAACTAATTGGCTACTCACAGCAGATCCCATCATGGAGGTGATGACATAATATCAAATCTCATCATGGAAGTGAACACAACATCATATGACTATCAAATCACTGAGAATTCATGGCCTGGCCAAGTTGACACACAACCTTAACCATCACAGGGCCCTAATGAGGGAGGCTTAACCCTGCCAAGAATAAAGTCAAGAAGGCTCAAGCCATGAAGGTGTCTGAAAAATATTAAGCTTCAATAAGAAGAGGAAAGGATAACCCTGCTGTGGGGGTGGGGGAGGGGGAGAGGGAAGAGAACCAGGCTATGCAGCGAGCCCAAATATTTGTCTGTCCTTGGCATATATCTTTTCTATTCAAGCAGGAAGGGGCAGTGAGAGTGGGATGTGAGTGAGGGCTATGGAGGTAGGCAGAATATGCATAGCCATTTCCCAACTCTGTGACCTTTGGCAAATTACTTAACTTCCATTTTTCCTTGGCTATAAAAACAGGGATGCTTACCTACCATGGTTAGTATGAGAATTAAAGGAGATAAAGTTAGTAAAGACCCTAGCACTATGTAGATGATTAATAAATAATACTATATCTGAATGTGTGTGTATCTATGTGTATCTCTCTCTCACTGTGTGTGTGTCTGTGATAAAAGAGAGTGATTCTTCAGTAAAGTTGTGGTCTTCATTTTGGGCTTCAGATCATCTGATTAAAATCACCTGAGGTGCTAGTTAAAAAATCAGATTCCCAGGATCCCACCCAATATTCTGATTCAATAGGTCTGGGATATTACCATCCCCGGGTGGCACCAATAACCAAATATGCTGGACTAATAACCAAAAGGTTGACGGTTTGAACCCATCAAGAGGCACCTCGGAAGAAAGTCCAGATGATCTGCTTTCAAAAGGCCACAGCCATGAATACCCTATGGGAGAGTTTTATTCTGCAACACATGAGATCGCTTAGTCGAAACTGAATGGATGGCAACTGGTTTTTTTTTTTTTTGTTTAGTTTGGTGTGGGACCGGGGAATCATCCCCAGATGATTCTCTTATGGCTGAGAGCTTCAGAACCATAGTCATAAGGGTTAAGAAGAGACATCTGACAGGAGCAGAGACAACCATAGATAGCTCTTAACCCGTTGCCAAACCCTTTGCCATCGAGTTGACTCTGATTTGTAGCAACCCTATAGGACAGAGTAGAGGTTTCCTAGGCTGTAATCTTCACAGTAGCAGATCATCAGTTCTGTCCTTCCATTAAGCCACTGGATGGGTTCGAACTGCCTACTTTTCAGATAGCAGCTGTTACAGATTAAATAGTGTCCCCCCAAAATATATGTCAACTTGGCTAGGCCATGATTCCCAGTACTGTGTGGTTGTCCTCCATTTTGTAATCTGACGTAGTTGTTCTACGTGTTGTAAATCCTAATCTCTGCTTGTGGTTAATGAGGCAAAATTAGGTTATGTTGAACACAATTAGGGTGGGATGCAACACCCTTATGTAGGTCACAGTCCTGATCCAATATAAGGGGAGTTTCCTGTATCACCTTTTATCTTACAAGAGATGAAAAGAGAGAGAAGCAAGCAGAGACATAGGGACCTCCTTACCACCCAGCAAGAAGAACCAGGAGCAGAGTGCATCTTTTGAACCTGGGGTCCCTGTGCGAGAAGCTCCTAGACCAGGAGAAGATTGATGATAAGAATCTTCCCCCAAACCTGACGGAGAGAAAGCCTTGCCCTGGAGCTGGTGCCCTGAATTCAGACATCTAGCCTCCTAAACTGTGAGAGGATAAACTTCTGTTTGTTAAAGCCATTCTTTTGTGATATTTCTGTTATAGCAGCCCTAGACATCTAAAAGAGCAACCAAGTGCTTAACCACTGCACCACCCTTAGGAGCTAGAAAACAGGTCCCAAGTCTCAGAAGATGACATCCCAGGGGACAGAAAACACTTGTCACAATTCTCAAAAGGGAGGGAAGGTGACCAGCAACTATAGATCAGTAAGCTTGAGGTCTACACTTAGAAATAGTTTGGATTTTTAGAGGGATGTCTGGGTTGGCTCGTGTCTTAGTCATTGTCTTAGTCACCTAGTGCTGCCGTAATAGAAATACTACAAGTGGATGGCTTTAACAAAGAGAAATTTGTTTCCTCACAGTACAGTGGGCTAAAAGTCCAGATTCAAGGTGTCAGCTCCAGGGGAAGGCTTTCTCTTTCTGTCTGCCCTGAAAGAAGGTCCTTGTCCCCAAGCTTCCCATGGTCGAGGAGCTTCTCAGGTGCAGGGACCCTGGGCCCAAAGGACGCGCTCTGCTCCTGGTGCTGCTTTCTTGGTGGTGTGAGGTCCCAAACTCTCTGCTAGCTTCCTTTTATCTCTTGAGACATAAAAGGTGGTGCAGGCCATAAAAAATACCCCAGGGAAAATCCCTTTACATTGGATCAGGGATGTAACCTGGTAAGGGTATTACAATCCCATCCTATTCCTCTTTAACATAAAATTACAATCACAAAATGGAGGAAAACCACAGACTACTGGGAATCACGGCCTAACCAAGTTAATACACACATTTTGGCGGGGGGGGGGGGCATCATTCAATCTGTGACAGCTCATTAACAGACCAGTTTTCCTGTCTTTTCCTTACATCGGGATGTGAGAAGACCATTTTTTATTGTTGTTTTCAGATGACTATTGTTAATACATTGCATTTTTACTTCAGATTTTGAATAGACCATTGTACCTGGGGAGGAACTGTGTACTGAATGATAACAAATCAAGGGGATTTGTGGTTTGTAGAAGAAAACTCATCCTAAAACTGAGCTCAAGAATTGATGTCCACCTAGAAGGTAGTGGCGAGAGATTTTCACTTCCCATAATAAAACCCCTAGTCTGAAAGACTTAACTCTGAAAGGAGAATTTTCTAGCTGAAAAGGTAAGTGACCAAGCAGCTTGTCCCTGCCCCTCTGGATTCTTCATTTCCGTTGCTTTGTCACTTTCACTGCCACCCCCCCAAAAATTAAAAAAAAAACCCAGTTGCTGTCAAGTCAGCTCTGACTCATAGCAATCTCGTAAGTGTCACAATAGAACTGCGCTCCACAGGGTTTTCAATGGCTGATTTTTCAGAAGTAGATTCCCAGGTCTTTCTTCTGAGACACCTCCGAGTGGACTCAAACCTCCTGCCTTCTGGTTAGTAGCCATGCTTGGGACCCACACTTACTAACATCCACTGCCCAGCACGAGCTCCTTGACCTCTTGACTCTTCCTGGATTCAGACCACAGAATCCAGGGACAGATTCCCTGTCGCTCTTTCTCCAGGAATTTTCCTTTCAATTTTTATATCGGTTGAGATACTTCCCAAGAAAGACTTTGTTGTTCAGGTGAGCCACACCCTGTCTGTTTTTCCTGCGCACTACTCAGCCACATTGTCTTTGTTGTTAGGTGCCTTCGAGTCAGTTCTGACTCATAGCAAGCCTACGTACCACAGAACGAAACACTGCCTGGTCCTACGCTGTTCTTACACTCCTTGCTATGCTTGAGCCCATTGTTGCAGCCACTGTGTCAAATCATCTCGTTGAGGGTCTTCCTCTTTTCCGCTGACCCTGTACTTTACCAAGCACGATGTCCTTCTCCAGGGACTGATCCCTCCTGACAATGTGTCCAAAGTATGTAAGATGCAGTCTCTCCATCCTTGCTTCTAAGAAGCATTCTGGCTGCACTTCTTCCAAGACAGATTTGTTCGTCCTTTTGGCAGTCCATGGTATACTCAGTATTCTTCGTCAACACCACATCAAAGGCCTCAATTCTCCTTCAGTCTTCCTTATTCATTGTCCAGCTTTCACATGCATATGATGCAATTGAAAATACTGTGGCTTGGGTAAGGGGCACCTTAGTCTTCAAGGTGACATAGCATTTATAAATCAAGGTTAGGTCATGCTAGTGACAGGAATATCACTCCCAGGCCCCTGTTTTGGGTGCTGTCATAGTGAGCTTACGTGACAGAGTACAACTATCCCATAGGGTTTCTTAGGATGTAATCTTTATGGAAGAAGATCACCAAGTCTTTCTCCCACGGAACCACTGAGTGACTTCTAGTCACCAACCTTTTGGTTAGCAGCTGAGTGCTTAACTGTTGCACCACCAGGACTCCTTTTAATTTTCCACCTCTACTCTGGAGCCCTGCTCCAATCAAGTCACTTGTTCCCCCAAACCTTCAATAGCTCCTTATTGTCTCTAGAACAAGGTTCATGATCCTCCACCATTGGCCTTAAATCAACTCCCAAGTCCACCTCCTGTTCCTTCCATGCCTACACCCTCCACTACAGCTTCCAGGGTGGTCAGAAGGGAAGATCGGGTGGTGAAGCACTCACTTTATCTGGGAAAACAGTTGCCAGTTTTCCACTGGCCTCATTTCACTCAAGGTGATGGCTGGCTTGGCAGGACATTGACAGTTCTGCTTCCTGTGTTTCTTGTCTCTTCAGCTTCTGCTTCCTGGTTCCTTGGCCTCTTGGCCCCTTGGGCCTCACTACCCAAGTCTTCCCTGCTGGACCAAGTGTTCCAAAGCTCTTCAGCTCCACCAGTGATTTCCTGGAAGCACCCCACTCCACCAGTAAACTGCAGCCGGAAGGCACTCAGCTCTCTCACTCTGTGGGTTGGCTCCAGAACTGTCTTACACTGGTCTTCTGCTGCTGCTGCCGTTTTTCTGTCTGTGCTGTCTCTAGTGTAATAGCTCTCCTCACTTCCTTCTGAGTCCTCACCAGAATTTTCTTTGATGTCCATAATTCCACCAACAGTTTCTTCAAGGCAATTTAGGCTTTTACTATTACTATTTTTTTTTTTTTTATTACTATTAGGCACTTTAAAACTCTTCCAGCCTCTATCCAATCACAGTTTCAAAACTACTTCCACATTTTAGGTATCTGTTAAGCAATACCCCACTCTTAGTACCAAATTCTATCTTAGTTATCTAGTGCTGCTGTAACAGAAATACCACAAGTGGATGGTTTTAACAAAGATAAATTTATTTTATCATAGTCTAGGAGGCCAGAAGTCCAAATTCAGGGTGCCAGCTCCAGGGGAAGCTTTTCCCTTTCTGTTGGCTCTAGAGGAAGGTCCTTGTCATCAATCTTCCCCTAGTCTGAGAGCTTCTCAGTGCAGGAACCTCGGGTCCACAGGATGCTCTGCTCCCAGGTCTGCTTTCTTGGTGGTAGGAGGTCCTCATGTCTCTCTGCTTGGTTCTCTCTTTTATACCTCAAAAAAGATTGGCTTAAGACACAACCTAATCTTGTAGCTTGAGTCCTGCCTCATTAACAAAACTGCCAATGATCCCACCTCGTTAACATCATAGATGTAGGATTTACAACACATAGGAAATCATACCAGATGACAAAATGGTGGACGGTCATAAAATACTGGGAAGTTGACACATTTTTTGGGGGCACAATCCAATCCATGATAGTGGCCATTTGAATGCCCTCTTTGGTGAAATGTTTATTCAAGCCTTTTGCTCATTTTATGATTAGGTTATTTTTCTTTTTGTAGTTAAATGTTTGAAGTTTTATATATATTTTGATTATTAGATTATTGTCAGAGGTAAGGTTTCTGAAGATATTTTCCCAGTTCGTCTCTTGGCTTTTCACTTTTTTGGTAAAGTCTTTTGATGGCCAAATTTTTTAATTTTTATGAGGTTCCACTTATTTATTTTGTCTTTTGCTCTTTGTGTCTTTTTTATTATATTAGATAATCCAGGTTTAGGGTCATGGGTTCATGGGACATCCCAGTTATTGGCCTAATAATGTGTTTAGTGCTCCTGTTCTACCTCCTAGTTTGTTGTGTAGTGACTGGGGTCTTAAAAGTTTGCAAGCAACCACCCAAGGCCTGACACTTGGTCTCTATTTGCCTGGAGCACTAGAGGGTCAGAAGTCTTCTTAAAACCAAACAATAGCTTAGCTTAACTAGTAGAGAATGCCTGCCTTAAGCCTTATGCTAAGATACTAAGAGTAGGGTATGCTCTTTTAAGATCTATCTATATGAGATCAAATTGACAACAGCAACTCAAAAGATTAGATAGGACCCTTAGGGGCAGTGAGCGTATATTAATAGGGAAGTAACAACTCAGAAAAGGAGGGTGAGAATGGTTGCACAACTTGAAGAATGTAATCAGTGTCACTGAGTTGTATAGAAACTTGAATTGGTGTATGTTTTGCTGTGTATAGACTCAACAACAACAAAATAAAATTAAAAAAAATAATAATTTTAGGGTAGAATTTGTTCTGTAGACCCATGGGCATGTAACTTACCTATTTGTTTCAATCAGTCATTGTATTTTGTTTCCTGGAATATTTTCACTCTCTGCATTTCCCCCAATTCAGCTATCTTTCCACCCCTACAAACCCACCTCTCAAAGTACTCCAACCCCACCTCAAGCATAATCAGCCTCATTGTGAAAGCCAAAGAAAGTGTCTAACTCAGTATTGTTCAAGTATGCACTTTGAGATTATGGGAAGGGCAATTTTTTTGTTGAGGGCCATGCATTTAGCATTTAGCATCCCTCGCCCTTGGGGAGCTGATGGGTATAGCATCCTCCAGTCTTTTTGATAACTGAAAGTGGCCCCTATGGTTCCAAAGTCCCCCTGGGGGGGCCAGTGTTTCATTGATTACTCTTTACGCCCCTATACATGGGTCATATCTCCAAGGCAGTAGCTGGATGCAAGTCCTCTCTTGTCTGTATCCCGAGGAAGACCAGATCCCAGTGACATGTCATTTACTATCTTACCCCTCTCTCCCCACTCAAGTCAGGATGGATTGAAAGGATAGAGATAGTGTGCCCACCCTGTCATGCATGTTTGAAATATCTTACCCACATATTGTTTTTTTTGGTAAATCCTTTTTATTTATTTTTATTATATTCTAGGTGAAGGCTTACAGAATGAACTAATTTCTCAAAAGACAATTAATACACATATTGTTTTGTGACATTGGTTGCTAACCCCATGATATGTCAACACTCTCCCCTTCTTGACCTTGAGTTCCCCATTATCAGCTTTCCTGTCTCCTCCTGCCTTCTCGTCCTTGCCCCTGGGCTGGTGTGTCCATTTAGCCTTGTTTTATGAGCCTATCTAATCTTTGGCTGAAGAGTGAACCTCAGAAGTGACTTCATTATTGGGCTGTAAGGGTGTCTGGGGTCATACTCTTGGGGTTTCTTCAGTCTCTGTCAGACCAGTAAGTCTGGTCTTTTTAATTTTTTTGTGAGTTACAATTTTGTTCTATATTTTTCTCCAGCTCTGTCTGGGAGCCTCTATTGTGATCCTTGTCAGAGCAGTTGGTGGTGATAGCCAGGCACCATCTAGTTATGCTGGACTCAGTCTGGTTCTTACCCTTGTATTTGATTGCAATTTAGCTAGGCATAAAATCTAGGCTGGAAGTCATTTTCCTTTAGAATTTGAGGCATTTCTTCACTGTTTTTTATGGCTTCTAGTATGGCTATTGAGAAGTATGATGTCTTTCTGACTCCTGATCCTTTGTGTGTGACCTGTCCCCTGTAGTGAACTCTTTTAGGGTTTTCTTTTTTACTTCTGGTGTTCCATAATACAGTGCCTTGGGGTGTATGAGTGTGTGTGCGTGTGTGTGTGCACGTTCACTTGTGTGCTTATAGTCATTGTGATGGGCACTCCATGGGTCATTTTAATCTGAAATCATGCCCCTCAGTTATTGTAAAATTTTCCTTTATTAATTTTTAAAAAATGTTTCCATCCTTTTCTTGGTTTTCTTTTTCTGAAATTTTGATGATTAAAATGTTGGACCTTCTGGACTAATCCTCTAATGTTGTTGTTTCTCTTCTGTTTCAATCTCAATCAATATCTCTGTCTCACCTTCCAGGTGACTTCCTGAACATACTTTCTAAACTTTCAATTGGATTTTTAATTTCTGTCAAGTTTTTAGCTTTCAAGAGTTCTTTCTTTCTTTCTTTTTTGAATGCTTCTTTCAAAAACAAACAAAAACTTCCTATTCCTATTTCATAGATGCAATATCTTCTCCCATCACTCTAAAGATATTACTTATATGTTTTGTTGGCATATTTTATACCCTTTGGATTGTCTCTCTTTTCTCTAAGCACTTTTTTCATGTTTACGTGTTCTCCCCTCTCTTTAATTTTAGAGGCTTTCTTCAGGAAGTAGGTGATCTTTGATTATCCATTCATATTTTGGAATGAGTCACTTAAATATTAATTGGAAGTTCTAGTCATTGCTCAAGCATTATAGTCTTCCAGCCTTCTCTGTAGAATGATTAGGCAGGCACTCAGCCATGTTTTGTTGGGAGACCTCCAGATGTGTGTATCTGTAGGTATTTTATCTTGGGTTGGTCAGTTTCCCTAAGAGGAATCTTTTAGTCCTGTGGTTGGAGGTAAAGCCTGGCTCATAGTTCAGTGTGTGTACTTTCCTTTATTCTCTCCTTTTAGAATAGTATCTCAACATCCCCTTAGCTGTTGTTGGACTTGGTATCACCAAATCCAGAGCCTTTCTAATTTGCCTTCTACAGAGGGTAACCTCCCAGAGGGTTATGGAATATAACAGTTTTTTATGAATACATTTTATAGGTCCCCTGGTTTGTATCCATCCCACTCATTCAGAGATACCTGGTGTTTTCAATTTCTAAGACTTTCTGAGATTTTGAGGCTCACATGGGTTTGCTTCTTGTTTGATTTCCCCCCTTCCTACCTTTGATTTTAGCTCTCTCAAGTCTGTTAAGTCAGTTTCTACTCATCTAATTGCTTCTTAACCTCCAAAATTGTGTAGCTAGCTCTCACCAGCTGTCATTTCTTCACCTATTCTCATTGTACATGTGGGTTTTTGTCCTTTTTTTTTTTCTGTCATTTCTGTTGCAATTAAGGTGAAGGCAGAGAGACAACAGTTCCTGTTATCCTCCTTTTAGTGGGGTCCCCAAATATTTCTTTTGAAGAGATTTAAATAAGGAAAAGTATTAATTTAGTTATCATTTCCAGTGCTCTTCATTCCTTTGTGTAGACACAGATTTCCATCTGGTATCATTTTTCTCCTGCCTGAAGAGCTTCCTTTTAGCACTTCTTAAGGTGAAGATTTTCTAGTTACAAGTCCTTTCAACATTTGTGTGTACTAAAGGTCTTTATTTTGCTTTCATTTGTGAGAGAGATTTTCACTGGGTATAGAATTACAGGTTAGCAGGTTTTTTTTTTTTTTTCCTTTCCTTACTTTATGGAAGTTGTTCCACTGTTTTCTAGCTTTCATCGTTTCCAGTGAGAAACATGATGTTGTCCTTATCTTTATTCTTCTGTACCTAAATCTTTTTATTCTGGGGACTTTTAAGATTTTCTCTTTGTCATTGATTTTGAGCAGTTTGATCATGGTGCCTTGGTGTATTTTTCTTCATGTTTCTTGTGCTTGAGGTTCTTTGAGCTTCTTGGACCTGGGCGTTTATAGTTTTTATCAAATTTGGAAAACTTGGCCATTATTTCTTCAAACATTTTTTCAACCCCCTTCCTCCTCCTTCAGAAGCTCTGATTACATGTATATTTGGTCATTTAGATTTGTCTCAGGATTCATTGATGCTCTGTTCATTTTTTTCAATGTTTTTTCTGTGTTTAATTTTGGATAGCTTTTTTTTATATCAGGGCCATGGTGATGCCCTGATGTAGAGCTCAGCTGCTAACTGAAAGGTCAGCATTTTGAATCCACAGCCTCTCCTTGGAAACCCTATGGGGCAGTTTTACTCTGTGAGTTGGAACCGACTCACTATAGGATCATTATGAGTTAGAATCAACTCAATGGCAATGGGGTTTTTTGTTTGGTGGTTTATTGCTGTATCTTCTAGTTCACTAATCTTTTCCATAACATCTAATATGCTGTTAATCCCATCCAGGATATTTTCATCTCATACATTGTACTTTTTATTTCTAGAAGTTCAATTTGGATCTTTTTATATTTTCCATTTCTCTACTTAACCTGTTCAATTTTTCTTATTACTTTTAAAATATGTAGAATGTAGTTATAATAATTTTTAAAATGATCCTTGTCTACTAATTCTATCATCTGTGTCAGTTCCAGGTCTGTACTATTGGATCTTTTTTTTTTTTTTCTTCTCATTATTGGTTTTGTCTTCTTGCCTTTTCGGGTGACTGAATCATTTTTTTTTTTAATTGGATACCAAACATTGTGAATTTTACCTTGTTTGGGTGCTGGATATTTTTGTATTTCTATAAATATGCTTGAGTTTTTTTTCTGGTATGTAGTTAAGCTACTTGGAAACATTTGGTCTTTCTGGATCTTTAAAGCTTTGTTGAGTAGACCAGAGAAGCATTTCATCTAGATCTATTTTCTCCCACTATTGAGGCAAGGCCCTTTTAAGAACTCTTCCCAAAACCCCGTGAATTATAAGGTTTTACACTCTGGCCAGCGGGAATAGGAAAAATTCCCAGCCCCAGGGAGTACTGTGACTTATTTCCTCTAATCCTTTACATGGTTCTTCCCCAGCCTTGAGTAGTTACCTCACATCCATACAATGATCAGTACTCAGCTGAAGACTTGAGGGGGACCTGCTACAAATCTCCGTGTACTCTTTCCTCTCTACCTGCCTTAGCATCCCTGGACTCCCAGGTCCATCTTCTCAACTCAGCTCCTTTTGGATTCCCCCTCCCTGTCCTGCAGCCTGGACATTCTCTCCAGGCAGTAAGCTGAGGCAATCATAGGGCTAACTTTGTTTGCTTCCCATCTCTCAGGAATCACTGCCTTTCATTGCCTGGTGCACAATCTCTTTCATATTTTTTGTATGCTTTTTAGTTGTTTCAGGCAAGAGGATAAAAAATGGTCTCTATTACTTTATCTTGGCTGGAAGTGGAAGTCCAAAGATTTCTTTTGAACTGAAATAATTCATTAATAAAAATAAAATTTTTATTCCTGAAGTGTTCAGATTTGGTAGAATCCAAAAAGTTGTGGTCATGCTAGAAGTAAAATCTACCAAGCACAACTCTTTAGTTAGTGGTCAGGGTCAGCTTTGATAGAGCCTCCCAGGAGGCCCGCATTCCCCCTAACCCCTAAGATTAGAACCTGCAACTATGCAAGCCGGTGAATAAGCAGCAGAGGCTGGAGCTGTTTCACCATAAGCCAGTCTCTGTTTTTGGAACAAGAATCAAGAGAAGTTAACAAAACTATCTAGAAAGTGATCATAGTGTCAATACTATTTTCTTATTAAAAACCTTTGACTTAACTATTACTTTGTTTTCAATTTCTTTAAAACCCTGGAAGGAGGGTTATTGCTGATCAGGATCTGTTTTGGCAATTTGAGAAAGACCAAGCTAACTGGCTGACTCCTGGTCTTTTATCTCTTATCTCCAGTGGCCTTATGGTGCTGTACTGCTGAGTTATCCTCTAGGCTCAGGGATGTGGGGCCGTGGCCAGCATGTTTCCCACATACCCAAAGATTAGCCTTTGAACATCAGCCCTTTAAAAATTTTACCTTGTTTTTATTTTACCTTGTTCTAGGTTTAAAAAAAAAAAAAATTGCATACTTTCCAGCCTCCATAAGAGTAATAAAATAACAATATCAATAATAGTGATAACTAAGGTTTATTGAGTTCAGCACTATTGTAATTCAGTCCTCACAACAACCCTGTGAGGTATGTGCAAGTATTACCACTATTTTGTAGATGAGGAAACATACACAGAGAGATTAAGAATTTGTCCAAGGTATATAGATCACTGAACATAATTCTGCCTTTTCTTGGTAACTCTTTTATCACTGTTGTTGTTTTTAGGTGCTGTCCAGTCGATGCCAACTCATAGCTGCTCTATAGGACAGAGCAGAACTGCCCCATAGGGTTTCCAAAGAGTGGCTGGTGGATTAGAACTGCCAACCTTTTGGTTAGCAGCTGAGCTCTTAACGACTATACCACCAGGGCTCCAGTTATCACTAGGATCATCAAATATTGGACTGTAGCCACAGATGCAGACATGCATATGGAAGGTCCTAGAAGTCGGAGAAGTGAACTGGGCCCCCCCAAACTTAGGTTTCCTGTGAGCTCATTGAGGACCTTGCATTGACAACATTTCTTCTATGTGGAGGCTCACAAAGAAACAAGTCCTGGAGTTCCCCTAGAAAATGAAGGTCAGGGACGATTGATGAGGACAGGAAAGAGCTGGAACCTGGAAATACAGTTGAGAGGGAAACTGTGGCAGGGTGGTGGTAGACTTTGAGATGTAGGGGTGGTGGCCATGATGGGCTTGCCCTCAACATGAAATGGTGTGATTGCTGTTGACACTTCAGCAGAAAAGATGGGATCATTTACACTTGGTTTCCCTTGTATTGACTGGGTGATCCTGACAAGTTCCCTGTCCTCCCCAGGTATATGTTTCCTCATTAATCACATGGGATAATAATAATTTTTAAAATGAGGTATCAATTATTAATTGTTGATTAATAGAATAAGCCAGATATGTACATACATTGCTTAGCTGAGTGTCTAGAATGTAATAACTCAGTAAATGGTTTTAGCTGTTTTGAATAATGAAGTTCTGGAATAAGGCCAAGAGGAACGGTTGCCTTTGAGAGATAGGTCAGTCATATAATCCATTCTGTCCATAACTTTGAATTTAGCCTCAGAGCTACATGGGCAAGTTTCTCTGGAGGGAGCTTGTTCTGTGAGAGGTAAACAGCTGGGCTGGTGCTGACCATCTGGCAAGCTTCCAACCCACGGTCAGACCCCACCAGCAGCCCTTATCACAAGCCCTTCCATTCTGGCCCCGCACAGAGTCGTATGACTGGCTCTCACTGTACCCAGCTCTCTCTAGCAGGGATCAGACAGCCCACACATTGAAGGGCTCCTATGTCAGCAGCTCTGGAAGTCAGCAGGTCAGAGGGAAGGCCAGAAAACCTGAGCTGGATACACCCAGAGGCCCAGCAGGAGAAAAATCTAAAACAGGGGTATTAGACCTGAAGGCAAGGGCTCAGTGTAGATTAGCCCGTGGAATCCAGATTGTACTGGCTACAACTGGTCCCTGGCTCCTTGCTTTTCTGGCCCCAGCTGTGAGCCTTGCCCAATACCGGCTGACTAGAGGACTCTGTTTCCTAGAAGCTCCACCTCCCCTAAAGAAGATCTCTCGGTGAGCTAGCACACCTGGAGCTGGCCCAGAGGCCCCAAGGAAGCAGGCCTCTTCCTCAGAACAGAAGTGGGCAGGGCATAGTTGGAGGTGGTGAGGTGTGGGGAGCAGAATTCAGGACCTTAAGGCCTGGGACCCAGAGGGAGGCTTGAAGGAAGTCATTTTAGTGAAAATTTTGGAACAGAGTATTTTTTTTTTTAATGTAATTTTAGTATTTTCAAATACTATGTTGATTACTTAAAGGAAAGTTGATGCTCCAGGGATTTTCTACATTTTCCTTTTAACATCAAAACCCATTCTTCAGATGAAATCTCATGTGATGACCAAAATGTAAAGCAGATAGAAGCAGAGAGGCTGTGCTCTACATCAGGGGAGGCAGGGAGGCTGGAGTCCTACTTTGCCTATTGCTTCCTCAGAAAGCCCTTTACCCACATCCAAAGAAACCCAACAACCATATAAGGAGCTATAAAGGGAAATAAAAAATGAAAAACCTACTGCCATTGGGTTGATTCTGACCCATAGTGACACTATAGAATAGAGTAGAACTGCTCCATAGGGTTTCCAAGGCTGTAATCTTTATGAAAGTAGACTGCCACGTCCTTCTCCCATGGAGTGGCTGATGGGTTTGAACCACCAGTCCTTTTGGTTAGTGGCCTAGCACTTACCCATTGTGCCATAAGGGCTTCTTGCTATAAAAAAAAGGAAATTCCTATAAAACAAGTGAAAGATACACCGAGGCACTCCAACTCATGAGAACCCCACATGTGTCAGAGTAGAACTGTGCTCCACAGAATTTTCAAGGACTGATTTTTCAGAAGTAGATTGCCAGATCTTTCTTCCAAATTGTCTCTGGGTGGACTCAAACTTCTAACCTTCAAGTTATCAGCTGAGTGTGTTAATCACTTGCCCACCCAGGGACTCCACTAGAAGACATAGTGCCTTGGGGACAGAAGCATCTCCCATCCCATGGCTTAAAAGTTCAATTCTCAGAAAATCCACATGCTACACCCATGAATTCCCACCAGTTATGAAGTAGTGGAGCCAAATGGATGAGTTTTTAAAAAAGTAATCTTGAATCAATGAGATAAGACGATTTCTACTCCATTTTTTTCTAAATTGATGTAACTACCACCCAGTTTAAGACATGAAACATTGGCAATACCTTAGAAGCCTCTCAAGAGCACCCATCAATCATTCTCCCTCCTCCTCATGTTGTTGTTGTTGCTAGGTGCCATCGAGTGGATTCTGACTCACAGCAGCCCTACATATCACAGAATGAAACACCGCTGGGTCCTGCACCATCCTTACAATCGTTCTTATGCTTGAGCCCATTGTTGGAGCCACCCTGTCAATCCATCTCCTTGAGAATCTTCCTCTTTCCTGCTGACCCTGTACTTTACCAAGCATGATGTCCTTCTCCAGGGACTGATCCCTCCCGACATCATGTCCAAAGTATGTAAGACGCAGTCTTGCCATCTTTGCCTCTAAGGAGCATGCTGGTCCTACTTCTTCCGTGACAGATTTGTTCATTCTTTTGGCAGTCCATGGTCTATTCAATATTCTTCACCAACGCCACAATTTAAAGGCATCAATTCTTCTTTGGTCTTCCTTATTCATTGTCTAGCTTTCAAATGCATATGATGCAATTCAAATACCATGGCTTGGGTCAGGCATACCTTAGTCTTCAAGGTGACATCTTTGCTTTTCAAAACTTTAAAGAGGTCCTTTGCAGCAGATTTGCCAAATGCAATGCATCTTTTGATTTCCTGACTGCTGCTTCCATGGGCGTTGATTGCAGATCCAAGTAAAATGAAATCCTTGACAACTTCAATCTTTTCCTGATTTATTATGATATGGCTTATTGGTCCAGTTATGAGGATTTTTGTTTTCTTTATGTTGGGGTGTAATCCATACTGAAGCCTGTGGTCTTTGATTTTCATCATTAAGTGCCTCATGTCCTCTTCACTTTCAGCAAGCAAGGTTGTGTCATCTGCATAATGCAGATTGTTAACGAGTCTTCCTCCAATCCTGATGCCGTGTTCTTCTTCATATAGCCCAGCTTCTCGTATTATTTGCTCAGCATACAGGTTGAATAGGTATGGTGAAAGGGTACAACCCTGATGCACACCTTTCCTGACTTTAAACCACTCGGTATTCCCTTGTTCTGTTGGAACAACTGCCTCTTGATCTATGTACAGGTTCCTCATGAGCACAATTAAGTGTTCTGGAAATCCCATTCTTCTCAATGTTATCCATAATTGTTTCTGATCCATACAGTTGAATGCCTTTGCATAGCCAATAAAACACAGGTAAACATCCTTCTGGTATTCTCTGCTTTCAGCCAGGATCCATCTGACATCAGCAATGATAGCCCTGGTTCCAAGTCCTCTTCTGAATCCGGCCTAAATTTCTGGAAGTTCCCTGTCGATATACTGCTACCGCCGCTTTTGAATAATCGTCAACAAAATTTTGCTTGCGTGTGATATTAATGATATTGTTTGATAGTTTCCACATTTGGTTGGATCACCTTTCTTGGGAATAGGCATAAGTATGAATCTCATCCAGTCAGTTGGCCAGGAAGTTGTCTTCCAAATTTTTTGGCATAGACAAGTGAGCACTTCCAGTGCTGCATTCGTTTGTTGAAACATCTCAATTGATACTCTGTCAATTCCTGGAGCCTTGTTTTATGCCAATGCCTTCAGTGCAGCTTGGACTTCTTCCTTCAGTACCGTAGGTTCCTGGTCATATGCTACCTCTTGAAATAGTTGAATGTCAACTAATTTTTTTTGGTATAATGACTCTGTGTATTTCTTCCATCTTCTTTTGATGCTTCCCGCATCATTTAATATTTTGCCTATAGAATCCTTCACTATTACAACTCAAGACTTGAATTTTTTCTTCAGTTCTTTCAGCTTGAGAAACGCTGAGCATGTTATTCCGTTTTGGTTTTCTGTCTCCAGCTCTTTGGACATGTCATTATAATACTTTACTTTGTCTTCTCGAGTTGCCCTTGGAAATCTTCTGTACGGTTCTATTACTTCATCAATTCTTCCTTTTGCTTTAGCTGCTTGAAGTTCAAGAGCAAATTTCAGAGTCTTCTCTGACATCCATCTTGGTCTTTTCTTTCTTTCCTGCCTTTTCAATGACCTCTTGCTTTCTTCTTGTATGATTTCATTCCACAGCTCCTCTGATTTTCGGACATTAGTGTTCAAGGTGTCAAATCTATTCTTGAGACGGTCTCTAAATTCAGGTGGGATATACTCAAGGTTGTACTTTGGCTCTCATGGACTTGCTCTGATTTTCTTCAGTTCCAACTTGAACTTGCATGTGAGCAATTGATGGCCTGTTCCACAGCTGGCCCCTGGCCTTGTTCTGACTGATGAGATTGAGCTTTTCCATCATCTCTTTCCACAGGTGTAGTCAATTTGATTCCTGTGTAAGAAGAAGGACCTGGCAGCCTACTTCTGAGAAGAATTAGCCACTGAAACCTTATGAATAGCAGCAGAGCATTGTCTGATATAGTGCTGGAAGATGAGCCCCCCCAGGTTGGAAGGCACTCAAAAGACAACTGGGGAAGAGCTGCCTCCTCAAAGTAGAGTCAACCTTAGTGATGTGGATGGAGTAAAGCTTTTGGGATGTTCATTTGCTGATGTAGCACGACTCAAAATGAGAAGAAACAGCTGCAAACATCCATTAATAATCGGAACCTGGAATGTACAAAGTATGAATCTAGGGAAATTAGAAATGGTTAGGAATAAAATGGAACACATAAACATCAATATCCTAGGCATTAGTGAGCTGAAATGGGCTAGTATTGGCCATTTGGAGTAGGATATTCATATAGTCTACTATGCCAGGAATGACTAGCTGAAGTGGAATGGTGTTGCATTCATCGTCAAAAAGAACATTTCAAGATCTTTCCTGAAGTACAGTGCTGTCAGTGATAGGGTTATATTCATACTCTTACAAAGAAGACCAGTTAATACAACTATTATTCAAATTTACGCACCAACCACTAAGGCCAAAGATGAAGAAATTGAAGATTTTTATCAGCTTCTGCAGTGTGAAATTGATCAAACATGCAATCAGGATGCATTGATAGTTATGGGTGATTGGAATGTGAAACTTGGAAACAATTTTTTTGTGAGTAATAGCTCCCTTTTCATTGAACTCAGACCAGAGAAATGACATTTCTCTGGGAGCAAAGGAAGGGTGGGCACTGAGCTATGCAGCCTCTCTCTGCAATAATTGATTGAATTAACTAAGTAAAAAAATATGAACTGAGCATTACCATGTGCCAGGCATTATGCTGGGTATTAATGATATAATGATGAAGAAGACATAATCCCTCAAGAAGCTCTTATTCCAATGGGGGAGAGAGATAGTAAGCAAATGGTTGTAGTTCAATGCAGTAAAGGCCGTAATGGAGGTTTATACACACTGCTTTAGAAACCCAGGAGGAAGAATAGCACGGTAGAAGTTGATACAGAGGGAGTGCATTTGCTTTGTGTTTTTAAGGGTAAGGAAACATTTCCCAGGTAGGGACAAGTAGCTGTTTAAGTCAAGGAAAAGAACATGTATGTACTAGCTATCTGTTGCTGGGTAACAAATTACCCCTACACTTAGCATAATACAATAAACATTTATTATTTCACAGTGTCTTCAGATCAGAAAGTTAGGAAAGGCTTAGGTGGGTAAATCTAGCCCAGGGTCTCTCCTGAGGTTGCTGTCAAGATGTTGTTTGGGTCTGTGGTCATCCAAGGGTTGATTGAAACTGGAGAATCTGCTTCCAAACATTCTCACTTGGCTGTTGGCTGGAGGCCACAGTTCCTCAGCATATGGGCCTCTCCAAGGGCTCCTTAAGTGTCTTCATGACATGTCAGGGGTTTCTTCATGACATGTCAGCTGGTTTCTTGCAGAATGAGTGATCTGAAATCAGGAAAGAGAACTACCAGGAAGCTGCGGTGCCTTCTATGACATTCTCTTTGAAGTTGCACATGGCTATTTCTACATTATTGTGTTTATTATTCTGTTTATTAGAAGAGAGTTCCAAAGTCCAGCTCACACTTGAGGGGAGGGGGATTAGGCTCCATCTCTTAAAGGGAGGGGTATCAAAGGATTTGTGGGCATGTCTTAAAACCATCACAATGTGCAAGGCACAGGTATGAATATGGCTGATGTGTTTAGAGAAAAGTGAGTTGTCCACTGTGGGTAGAGTAGAGTAGCATGGAATAGCGTGGAGTAAGGGAGTGACTGGAAATGAAGCTTGAACTCAGTGCTGGGCCCTCTGGGCAGGGCCTCACACTCTAGGCTGCAGAGTTTGGGCTGCAGCTTGTCTCTCCTCAGTGACTCAACTTTGAAGGGCCCTGGGCCTGGGGGTGCTGAGCCTCTCAACATACTAATCACAGGGCAGTAATAGATCCATACGTGCTGGTTCCCAAGGGGACTCACCCCAGAGGAGTAATGAGGCCTCAAAGCTGGCAGTACTGGGGTACGGAGGGGACTGCTCTGTGGGCTGACAATCTCTGCTCAAATGGGCGGCCAGGCAGGCCCAGATGTACCCTGCTCAGATAGCATGACCAGGGCTCTGGCGATGTAACTGCCCACCCAGAGCCACTTCCTGCTGCGAGAGGGCTGCTGAGTACCTTTCCCCTCATTTGTTTATGTGCATTTAGGGCCAATCTGGGCCCAATTTTCAACCCCTCTGAAGTCTTCCAAGACCCTTTTCCCCCTACAGCACCTCTGCACCTCCCTGAGCCTCAGGCTAAGAACCTCTCTTCTGCTGCTTTGTCATGGATCCCGAATCCAGAATTCTCCTAGGAGAGGTGGGGGGTGATGGGAGGAAAGCAGGGTTCCAATACAGTGCCTTTGAATTTCTTCAGAGCTTTACAGGTGTTCTGAATATAATCCAGGTAAGGTGTCAGCTGGGTTCTCCTTCCCGTGAATTCTAGGTAAGATTGCCCAGATAAGACTGTTCCAAGCCCTCCCTCTGCCTTTGCGAAGTTCTTAGCCCTTCCCAAGATTTTCTCATTTGTTGGACCTCTGGCTCTTGCTTTCTGCTTCCACTGAATTAGTTCAAGCTATGGGTTTTTTTTTATGGGTTACTCTACATCCCTTGTGTTGTACCTGTTCTGTGCTCTTACGGTCCCAGACTCCAAACTCAGCCTCTTATATGATTTCCACTAAACATCCTTAATCATATAAGACACAGCATTAGACTTTATCGAAAATGTAGAGGAGGAGGGGTTTATATCACAGTAATTAGGGCTACCAGATACAACCCAAGACGCCCAGTAAAATTTGAATTTCAAACAGATGATAGATAATTTTTAACGTAAGGATGGTATAAAACCACCATGCAATGTTGGAGACATACTAAAAAAAATGTTAATTATTTATCTGAAATTCAAATTTAACAGGGCATCCTGGGTTTTTTTTTAAAAAAAAAATTTTATCGTGTCTTAAGTGAAAGTTTACAGTGCAAATTAGTTTGTCATTTAAAAATTTGGACACAAAATGTTTTGTGACATTGGTTGCGTGTTGTGGGTTTATGTTTGCTTTTTTGTGTGTGCGTATGTGTGTTTTTCTTTTAAATCTGGCAACCCTAAGAGCAATGCCAACAACTTAAAATTAAACGTTAGACATTCTTGGTGCTTGACCTCTGCTCCACTGGGGGCTTCTCGTGGTCTGTGCCACCTCTGTGGTCCCCGCTCACACTATCACTGCTCTGTCTCTGCTGTTTTTCCCTCTCACTCCCCCTCCCCCTTGCTCTTCTGCAGGTTAGCTGGCATATCCAAAACCATCCTGGCCTAAAGAACAACAAAAGGGCCTTTCATTCACCCAGATCTGTTCTCCTTCCAAGGTAGTTCTGGGTTTAAGTAACAGCCCTCCTCCCTGCCTTACATAAATTTCATGTGATAACACTCTTAAACTGGGCCACCATGGAGACAGCAAGGCCTTGTCTTCTATTCAAGATGGTCACAGAGCTCCCTTGCTAGCTGGGCTTTTCCTGGTGGAGGAAATCTGTTCATGTAGTCAGCACATATTTATTGCATCCCTATGACTTCATAGGAGGAGCCCTGGTGGTGCAACGATTACATGCTCAGCTGCTAACGGGAAGTTCGAACCCATCCAAAGGCTCCATGGGAGAAAGACCTGGCAATATACTTCTGTAAAGATTACAGCCAAGAAAAGCCTACAGGGCAGTTCTATTCTATTGCGTGGGGTCACTATGAGTGGAAATTGACTCTGTGGCACCCAGTGACAACAACATGACTGAATAGGCCCTGGGTATAAAGCGATGAATAAGATAAAATGTGGGCCACTCTGAGCCAGCTCTCAGTGCAGGCAGCCACAGGGGCGATGAGATGGTGCCTATAAGAATGCTGAGAGAGGAGCTCAGAATTTAACTCTCTGTTTCTGCTTCTGCTCCCTCCAGACTATTCTCCAAAAATGACTTTTTAACAAATATTTCACTCCTGGCTCTCAAGTTCCCTCTGCTTGTAGGCTAACATTCAGGATCCCTGCGTCAGTTGGCTTCTCCTTCTCTCTCCAACTTCACCGGCTGCCTCTCACGCCCTGGTTCCCATCGCCCTGGGCTTCTTTCAGTTCCTTGAACACATGAAGTTCTTTCAAATCTCAGAGCCTGTCCACATGGATTTCCCTCTGTCTGGAACACTCTTCTGACCTACTCATTGCCTGGCTGTTTCTTCCTCTTCCACCCTTCAGGTAGGTGATGGCTTAGAAGTCACTTCTGCGAAGTCTTCTCTGGCCCCTGATCTAAGTTAGGTGCTCTTGTTAGACTCTCTTGTGCGTAGCACAGTTCCAGGCCCATAATAGGAGGTCAGCAAATACGTGTCCATGAATAAATAAATAAATAAATGCATATCGACAGCTGACCGTGTGCCCTTGGACTAGTCACTTCACCTCTCTGGACTTCAGTGTTTCCTTATGTATAAAATGAAAGGATACCTATGTATCTCTAAGATCTCTTTCGGCTCTGACAATCTTTGACTCTTTAACTTTAGGGTCTGTTCAGGTTTACTATAGGGACTTACTGAACAGTGCATGTGGAAGGGCTTGGGGAAGGGGTAAGAGGCTGGGGGCTTGGTGAAGGAGTGGAGCATCCACCATCAGGCCCAGTTGCCCTCCCTCTTCCTCAGCCATCCGTGGGGCTTGCATGTGACATGAAGGGCAGGAGCTGGGGGACAGTCAGAGTCTAAACCACAGCCTTGCAGTTTTAGTGCTCAGGCGTCAATTCAATGAGCTAGTAAGTCTTAACACCAGCATCTACTTCTGGTGAATAAGTGCTCTGCACTGGAGTGGTGGTGGTTCAGGGGTAGAATTCTCATCTTCCATGCAGGAGACTTGGGTTGATTCCTGGCCATGTACTTCATGCACAGCCACCACCCATCTGTTTGTGGATGCTTGTGTGTTGCTATGAAGCTGAACAGGTTTCAGCAGAGCTTCCCGACTAGATGGACTAAGAAGAAAGGCCTGGCAATCTACTTGCAAAAATCAGCCAATGAATACCCCACATATCACAACAATTCATAAGTGATCATGGGGATAGTCCAGGACTGGGCAGTGTTTTGTTCCATTGCGCATGGGGTCACTATGAGTTGGTGGCCGGTTGGTGGCAGCTAACAACAATGACAACATGTAACAACATGACCACATAAGCACAGGCAGAGTGTATGCACATACAACACACACATGCAAAATGCACATTTGCAATGACAAAGACAAACATGAATGTGCCCAGAGATGCACACGCACACACACAGTCAATGTGCCTGGAGAGTCCTTTGCCATCTCCCTGAGCCCAGGAGCTCTCTGTGACCCTCTGAGTCTCTAGTGCATTCTGGACTCTTACCCTCTGGGCCTTCCCTATCTTAACAGACCCCAGGCCTGCCCACTATGCCCTAGAGGGTTAATGCCTTTGCTGATAAGGTAGAAAACACGGCCAGGAAGGGAGAATAACTTAAATGGCTCTCCAGATGTTGCAGCTATTTGCATATCCACAGTCTAAAAAAAACCTGTTGCCATCCAGTTTATTCTGACTCATAGCAGCGGCAGCTTAAGGGTCTGAGGCAAACAGGTGCAGTCACTGGAAAGGTGGTGGTGTGCAGGTGCAGCTTTCAAGAGAACTGGAAAATGGTGATTTCCAGCACCAGCAAAGTCACGTGGCCCTGGGGCAGTTTCACCATTTACAAAACAGCCTCGGCTATGATCTCATTTAACTCTCACAACAGCCCTGGGTGGTTAGGTAATGAAACCGATGAAGATAGATGGTGAAACTCAGATATGTAAAGTGCTTTGCCCAAAGTCATGCAATTTGTAACCTGGGACTCAGACTCTGGCCTTCTGAGCAGACTTCTAATCCCAAAACTGTGTTCTTTTCACCCCACCAGCTCTGCCCCTTCCCTCTGACGTTTGGCCCTGCCTCTCTGGGCTCCGATTTGAGGATACTGGCGCTCCACTCCTGCACACACAGCCCTCTGGAGCCCTGGCCCGCAATGAGAGGGGCTGGGGAGATGGTGAGTTTTCCAGATACATGTAAGCACAGCCTGTGAGCATGGCTGACAGGACGCTCCAGCTGCAGGCCTTGGTCCAGAGCTCTTCTCAGAGGTGCCGGGATCTCAGGAGGAAAGCAGACATGAGTCAGAAGAGAAGAAACAGATCACGTCTGAAAGTTGGCTGCCTGTCGTTGAAATGATCACGTGGTGGCTAATTCATGGCGAGCTGACAACCTGAAACCTTTTGAAATGTAATGCCCAGTTGAAAGTAGATCAGCCTGAGGACATGCCTCCTTCCTCCCCACCTCTCTCTCTCTTTTTCTGTCTCTCTCTCACACGCACACATATCACACCAAAGACTCCACACAGAGCAAAGCAATGAACTGCCTCCCATATGTCGTGAGACTGAGCCTATAGGACACTTACCGCCCTAAAGGACCTTGAAGTTCTTGTTAGCTGCCACCGAGTTGACTCCCAACTCATGGAGACCCCATGCACAACAGAATGAAATGCTGCCCAGTCCTGTGCCATCCCCATAATTGGTTGTGAATTGGACCATTGTGACACATAGGGTTTTTAGTGACTGATTTTTAGAAATAGGCCATCAGGCCTTTCTTCCTAGTCTGTCTTAGTCTGGAAGCTCCGCTGAAACTTGCTCAGTGTCATGGCAACACACAAGCCTCCACTGACAGGTAGTGGCTGTGCCTGAAGTGCGTTGGCTGGGAATCAAACCTGGGTCTCCTGCACAGAAGGTGAGAATTCTACCACGAACCACCAATGTCCCTTCTAAAGGATCTTAGAGGTTAGCTAACCCAGGGCCTCTGAAATTGCCTTGATGTGAAGAAGGTACTTGTTTAAAACACAGTTTCCATCCTGGGCCCATTCCTGGCCTCCTGAACCAGAACCTGTAAAGGAGGGGCTGGGAAAGCTCTGTTTTACAAGGTTCCCTAGAGAGTCTCATCATCAGGAGCATTTGGAAACACTGAATATAGCACAACCCCTTCGTTTTAGAAGCAAAGTTATAGCAACCCAGGCAGGTTATATAAGGTGCTCAGGGTCACACGGCAATTTGGTAGCAGGGCAGGAATGTGAATTCCCACTTCAAGGTCCTTTCCGTTACTCTATTCTGATTTTCTTGACCATGTAGAGGAGGAAGGATGGAAGGAAAATTGCAGTTATTGAGCATCTGCTATGGATTGGGGACTGTGCTGTACAATTTAATACTAACAGCAAGGAGAACCTTCTAGGTGCCATGTTCTATGCCAAATGCTTTACCTTTTTTTTTTTAGTTTTTGAGTTTCTTTTTCTTTTTTTTTTTTTTTTAATTTAGTCCTTATAGCAATACCAAACCTAGGAACTGTTACCCTTCTCATGTCATAGATAAGGAAAGAGAGGCACACATGGGCTAAGTGTTTCCAGGACCCTAGAGTCAGTAAGATGTCCCTTGGTGGTACAAATGGTTGAAGCGCTTGGCTGCTAGCAAAAAGTTGGAGGTTCAAGGCTACCAGAGGCATTTTAGAAGAAAGGCTTTGCGATCTACTTCCAAAAAAATCAGCCATTGAAAACTCGATGGAGCACAGTTCTACTCTGACACACCTGGGTTGCCATGAGTCAGAATCGACTGGACAGCAACTGGTTTTAGAGTTAATAAGAGGTACAGTCCGGATTTGAACCTGTATCTGTGAGAACTCAGCTTGAAATCTTTAGAGTCCAAGCTCTCAAGGACTGTGTGATATTACCTCTCAGGGAATCATTTCACATCTCATTTAATTCTCACAAAAACCTGGTGCTATAATGATTCTCTCTTTAAAGATGTGGAAACCAAAAGTACAGGGTGGTGAAGCAAATTGCCTGAGATCTGAGACCATGTAGCCAGTAAGCCAAGGGCAGGATTCAATCCCAGGCGTGCCTTGTGCTAAAGACCACACACTTCTCAGCACGTAGGAGTCTCAGAGGCTCCTTCCACATCCTCAGACCACCTCTCCTGACACACCCCCATTCCCCAGCTCTTGCCATCACCCTCTCCCAGCAATCTGTTTCACGACCCCTGTCCCTCCTGGTGCCTGTTTCTCTCTGTCTCTTTATTCCTGAATTCTCTTCTGATCCTAAACTACTTTGAAGTTCT
This sequence comes from Loxodonta africana, assembly GCF_030014295.1. NCBI lineage: Eukaryota > Metazoa > Chordata > Mammalia > Proboscidea > Elephantidae > Loxodonta > Loxodonta africana. The sequence goes on along the minus strand of NC_087344.1, from coordinate 157,462,651 downwards.
AAAACAAGGCTCAGTAAGCTTTCTGTAAAGGGCCAGATAGTAATATTTTAGGCTTTGTGGACCAGATGGTCTCTGTCACAACTATTCAACTCTGCTGTTGGAACAAAAAGCAGCCACAGACAGTATGTGAATGTATTGGCTCAATAAGCCTTTATTTTATGAACCGTAGATTGCTCATCTCTGTTCTAGAAGAACAGCCAGGGCTGCCTGTTTGAGCAGATTTTCATTTGACTGTGGTCCTTCTGGGAGAGAAAATGTGTCTGCGTGGGAAGGCTGTGTTTGGGAAGAGCACCAGTGTGTTTGGCCACTGAAAACCTCATGCCTGAAATCAAAAGAATGCCTGGTAGTCAGCGACTGTTCATTCATTCATTCATTCAGAGCGTGTAATGGTTAAGGTTGTATGTCAACTTGGCTGGGCCATGAGTCTCAGTGGTTTGGCAGTTATGTAATGACGTAGTTCGGCAGTTATGTGCTGTGATCAACCAATCAGTTGTAAGGAGAGTTTTTTTGGGCGTGTGGCCTGCACCCAATATATATATATGGGTGTTCTGGCAAAGCTTGCTTGCTTGCTCTGGATCCTGCACCTAGCTCATCATCATCTGACCTCTGGTTGCTGGGACTTGGGCCAGTGGCCTGTGGTATTGGCTGCTAATCTTGGGATTCGTCAGCCTCAACAGCCTGTGAGGCAGTAGCCTGCTGTCCTACCTGCCGATTTTGGATTTGTCAGCCTTTGCAGCCTGTCATCCAGCAGCCCGCCCTCTTACCTCCTAATCTTGGGATTCATCAGCCTCCATAGCCCATGAGCCAGCAGCCTGCCATCTTACCTGCCAGTCTTGGGATTCATCAGCCTCTACAGCCCATGAACCAGTGGCCTGCCATCTGACCTGCTGATCGTGGGTTCATCAGCCGCTGCAGCTACCTGAGTCAGGAGAAGCCTCTAACCTGACTCCTGACCCTCAAACTTGGGACTGTCCAGCCTCTACAACCATGTGAACCATTTCCTTATATATATATATATATATATATATATATATATGGAAACCCTGGTGGCGTAGTGGTTATGTGCTACAGCTGCTAACCAAAGGGTCAGCAGTTCGAATCTGCCAGGTGCTCCTTGGAAACTCTATGGGGCAGTTCTACTTTGTCCTATAGGGTCGCTATGAGTCGGAATTGACTCGATGGCACTGGGTTTGGGTTTTTTTTTTTTTTTTGGTTTATATATATACATACATATATGCTTCACTGGTTTTGCTTCTCTAGAGAACCCAGCCTAAGACAGAGTATTATTTGAATGCCTGCCGTATGGTAGGCACTGTACTGACCTTTGGTGAAACAGGCAGACACGTCCTTGCCCTTGTGGAGTTTATACTTCAGTGGGAAAGAATAATGTTACAGTTACCAACATGATGAGTGACATATAAGAGGATAAAACAGGGACATACAACTTAGTCAGAGGTTGGAGAAGACGTTCCTGAAGTAGCAAAGTTTAAGGTGAGACCAGAGGTACGACTGGGAAATATCTAGGTGAGAGCAGGGCAAGGTGGAGGGAACAGTATGTGCAAAGGCCCAGGGTCACAACATAATCCACATGGTAAAAGAAACATCAAGTGACAGAGTTTTAGGAATACTACTTGTGGAGAATGTGTGCACTGCTGACAATTCAATTCCTTTTGAGGAGATAGAATTTTTTTAGACCCACATTAATATCTGATTTTCACTCTGACAGACAGACTGGACTGTTGACCTTGTTCAGTAATTCTAGTCGCCCAGCACCCTCAACACTGGGAGGACGGGGAGGTAGCTGACATTTATGTGAGCTGGTGAACTGACACAGAAAACTGCCTGAACTTTCCATGTGTCTCCTCAAGTCTACCCCTGAGCTGAGCCTCTTTGATCATTCAAAGAAATTTAGAACACACTGTCTGAAAGACAGAATATTATTTTTAGACAAATGTTTTGAAACTTGCCATTTGTAATATAATACAATGTATATTTGTAATGTAATATAGTATTATTGTTGTTAGGTGCCGTTGAGTTAGTTCTGACTCATAGTGACCCTATCTATCTATAAATATATGTATGTATATACAGTAGTGGGTTTGGTTTTTTTGTTGGTTTATGTAGTGTACGCTTCACTGGTTTTGCTTCTCTAGAAAACCAGCTGACTCATATTATATGGCCCTATAAGATAGTATTTGTAATGCAATATTTAAAACATAAACTGGCTTATGGCTTTTTTTTTTCTTAAAAAAGTTAAGAAAAACTTAATAATTTGTCACACCTTGGGCCTGATAGGCTCAATTTTAGCTTTTTAAGGAAAATATGAGAAACACTAGGTACGTAAGTTAAACTCATATTTGATCCAAATGCTGATTTTATTTTTTTAATATGCTTTCCGGAACTAGTTTAGTCTTACGTGTGTCTACACCGTTGATTTGGCTCTGAGCACAGGTAACGTTGGATGATTATTTGTTACTTTATATGAACAGCTTGTGTCTCCAACAAGACTCACTGTTACCTGTACAGAGGCTGGTGCTCCAGGCCTAACCCATGGCCTGCACGGAGCAGGTGCCTACTGCTTGCTCGGGGATGATGACAAAGATAATCAAGAGCATTTGGGGCAGTGGTGACAGCACAGCACAGATGCAGAAAATGTGGCATCTGCCTCCTCGTGATGCATTCCTGGCTCTCTGCTGGTCACGCAAGATCCCCCAGGAGGATGATCTTCGCGGGTGTCCCCAGGGCTGCTAGCTGTTCACGTTGCCCTTGAGCCCTGAAATACACACTCCAGGAATTGAGGAGACTGTGGCGACTTCGATTTCCGAGCGTTGAACATATTCTCTGGGGACAGCTGAGCTTCACTGCAGAGTAGAATGGCTGAAAATAAGTTCTTGGAGCAGCTTGGCATGGAGTTTCCAAACAATTTTGGACCCAGCAGCTTTCAGGCAGGGCAAGAGGCCACTCAACCAGGTCGCTGAAATGAGGCCATTTCTAGAGTGAGGATGGGGGTGGGGCACAGCGTGCTCCTGTGCCATGGGGATACCGAGGGATAGGGAGGTGTGCCAGCTCAGAGTCTAGAATGACAGGGCTGTTGGAGGTAGGATGCAGGGTCCTGATGTGAATAGGAGGGCAGCTTGCTCTCATGCATTGACTTGTGTTCCCCCAAAATATCTGTCAACTTGGCTAGGTCATGATTCCCTAGTGTGATTGTATGGTTGTCTACCATTTTATCTTCTGATGTGATCTCCCTGTATGTTATAAATCCTATCACTATGATGTAATAAGATGGATCAGCAGCAATTATACTAATGAGGTCTACAAGATTGTCTTAAGCCAATCTTTTTTAAGATATATAAGAGAGAAATGAGCTGAGAGACATGGAGACCTCATACCACCAAGAAAGCAGTGCTGAGAGCAGAGTGCATCCTTCGGACCTGGGGTTCCTGTGCCCGAGAAGCTCCTCGACCAGGGGAAGATTGATGACCAGGAGTCTTCCACCAGAGCTGACAGAGAGAGAAATCCTTCCCCTGGTACTGACACCCTGAATTTGGACTTATAACCTACTAGACTGTGAGAGAATAAACTTCTCTTTGTTAAAGCCATCCACTTGTATTTCTGTTATAGCAACGCTAGATAACTTCAAGACACTTGCCTTGAAGGAGCCTCATCACAGCATGGGGTTGACTCTGGATTATGACCTCAGTTTTTAGTGTGTTTCCATGGCATTTCCTGGTTTCCTAAAAAGCAACGTGTTCTCAACACCAGCGCAAAAGGTGGCCCAAGTCAGTGAGGTGGGTAGGAAGGGGCCCCTTGTCCTTCCAGATATTGTTTCACCCCCTGGTATAGTTTTCCAGAGCTTCAGGACCTTTTTTGTTTGTACCTTATTTATTGAATTAGCACAGACGACCACCAATGCACAGGTAATTTGCACCAGGACAGCAAATCGGTTTCATCCTGAGTGCTAGTTCTGGTCCATTGTAGTAATTGCATAGAGGCCTTTTCTGGGACAGAGTTCTTAGGCCACCCCTGCAGGAGAGAAGTGTGATCAATCATAGATGATTGCCATGGATGTGCCACGGACTGCCAAACTCTACATCGCAATTACATTTCCTGGGTGCCTAAACCTACATGTGTCATGGTGTGGCCACTCAAAAAGTGTTGGCTGAATTAAATTGAATCTACCTAGAGCTCCTTTCCTCTTGAGTGTCCAATGGTTTCCATACTTCTTTGGTGTCTTAGTAGGCAAAAATGAGGAAGGTGATTACCTGCTGAGTTCTCCCAGAAGATCTTACTTGTTGAGCAGAACAGGAGGGAGTGGATGCTTTCCTCCATTCAACAGCTATTTGTTGAGTGTCCACTGTAAGTGCTGTAGATTGAATTGTGTATCTCCAAAATATATGTTGATGTCCTAACCCCTGGCGTAGTGAACCTGACCTTGTTTGGAAACAGGGTCTTTGAAGATGTTATCAGTTAACATGAGGTCATACTGGAGTAGGGTGACTCCTAATCCGATCCGACTGGTGTCCTTGTAACAAGAGGAGAAGATACACGGACACAGTCCTAGAGGGAAGATGCCATGTGATGATGAAGGCAGGGATGCATCTACAATCCATGGAATGTTTTTGCTACCAGAAGCTGGAAGAGGCCAGGAGGGATCTCCCCCCAGAGCCTTGGGAGAGAGCATGGCCCTGCTGACACCTTGATTTTGGACTCCCAGCTTCCAGAGCTGTGAAGAGAAAAAATTTCTGTTGTTTTAAGCCATGTAATTTTTTTCATGGCAGCCCTGGGAAACTGATATCGTGTGCTGAGCAGTGTGCTGGGTGCTGGAACAGAATTGAGGCCCCCTCTCTCCGCTGAAGTGTGAATCAGAGAAATCTTGCCACAGGTGTCAGAAGCATGCTTGCCAGGTGTCTGAGGGGCTGGGAGAGGAATCCTTTGCCAGAGGCCCTCCTGCTCAGCCCTTTGCAGAAATCTTGCCCCAGGCTGCCAGTCCTAACAGGTGGCCTGTCTTCTCATCACTGTTCTCAGCCCTCCTGGGTTCCATTCAGGGCTGCAGCACTTCCATTGGGCCAACAAGCTCCTCTTCTCACACCTGTGCACACTGGCAGAGGACTTAATCTGGTTGCCACTGGGCCCTGCTAAGTTCTGTCAGTTCCAGAAGAAGCACATAAAGAATGTAGAAGGTCTCTGGCTTGAAATGTATGAGATTTTCTCTCTTGCCTGTACCCAGAGCCTCCCAAAGTCCATGGGGGCAGGTCTGGTTTTCCCTCCCACCCCAACATATGCAATCTCTAGATAAGAATTTTCAGAGAACCTGACAAGCAAGAGTTTAGCTGCTACTTACTTGAGTAAGTCATGATGGGTGTTTCCTTGTAATTGGTTCTTAAAAACTCAGAATTTCCCACCTTATGCACTTTTAAATGGTTAAATAAATGTCTTAAAAACACACAGTTAGTATTGCAAATCACAACATAAAGACCTTTCTTATAAATAAAAGTGGGAGGGTTTTTTGTTTTGCTTTGAAAAATGAAATAAATAAAATTAGTACCTGTTGAAAACATGCTTACATGGATCTGTTCCTGCAAACTCACACCGTTGTGTGTGTAAGGAACCCCCACACATGCTTATGTGTGTGTTCATGTATGAGTATACACACACACACTCGCTTACAAACACACAATCACATGCATACACCCTAGCTTTTTGTGCCAGTTTCTGATCTTGTGCGACCGTTGGTTTGTAAAGATTTGCACATCTGTGCCACAACATGGGTCTCAGTAGTGTACAAGGATTAGCTGCTAACTCTCATTAACATATTTTTGTTTGCCTGCCCAGACTTCCTCCATGACATCAGCTGTATGTCATGAATCCACTCAGTTGCAAATTCTCAGGGATCTGAAAGCTGCCCTGGTGGGCGTCTCCCCCTTGTACTTCTAGAGGCAGTGGGATGTGGCAGGAGGAGTGTAGCCTTTGAAGTCAAAGGGACCTGGGCATGAGTGACAAGGTGTGTGGCCTTGGGCACAGACATAATCACTGGAGCCTCGTCTTCCTGATTAGTCACAAAATAGTGGATATGAGGATACCTGCCTCACAGAGTTGTGGTTAGGGTTAAATGAGATGATGTACATAAAGCCCATGCTACCTACCTGGCACATAGGAGGTGCTTTGTAAAGGTTAGTCTCTTTGCCCCTGTAACCTGTAGGAGAATTCAACCAATTATAGAGCAGGGAGAAGTCTTAGAGGTCATAGCCAACCTCCCCTGAGAGTTTCTCTGGTCCTTTTAGCACATCCACACTGAGTATCAGCACCAAGTCCCAGCCTACAGCAGGCCCTTAGCCAAATCCACTTGGACTGACCCCCAGATGTGCAGCCCAGACTTGATTAGCTCTAGTGAGTAGGAAGGAACTTAATTCTGCAGAAGGTGACATTGTCAGACATGTCAACTACTTGGGAAGTACTTCCAGAAAAGGCTAGACTAGAGCAGCCCAGGGATGGGTGGGGACCTTCATTCAAAAGGGAATTGACCCAAAGAGCCACTGTTGATATCTTGCCTTTGTTCCCGGGGCAGTTCCACTGACCCATCTACTGCAGCCCTTCTCTTGCTGCTGAGTGTTGCTAAAAATGTCATTTGCAAGTGCAAACTGAGGTCACAGAAAGCATTTTCTTTTTCCTCTGGATGATATTAACTGGGCAGTGAAAAAAAAAAGCAGTACCATGGATCAAAGCCACAGTTGTGGCCTCATCAGCTTCTGGGCAGCAACGAAACAAATTACAAACGTGTTTTCCAAGCACACGTTTTTAGAAACACCGTGTTGGAAGCCTCAAATCTCAACCACTTACGTCAGTGGGCATCAAGTGTCTGGTTTGTGATGACTACTTTTTTGAAGCTCTCTTGTTTCTCTCCGGGGGCTTATGGGGAACCTCCTTATTCTATGTGGGAAAAGAAAGAAGTGATGCTTTTGTGTTGTCTCAGAAGCTGTGGCTGGGGACTTCCCCCTGTAAGAATGCACATACTTAGTCATCTCAGAGTCTCTGTTTTAGCACAAGGTAGTCATGAGGAGGCCATGTGATGGTAGGAAAGTTAATGAGGCTAGAGTTCTAATCCCGGTTCAGCTTCTAAATGGCTGTGGGACCTTCAGAAAGTCACTTATCTACCCTTTCTGAGCCCCAGTTCCCTTATAGGTAATGAGGGGGTAGATGGAATATTATTTAAGATTTTTTTTTCTTTCTTTCAGATACGACATAATGTGATCTTAGTGTAATCACAAAGCTCACACATCTCTAGGACCTTAATGCAGAGCTTTATCACTTTCCTGTAGAGCCATTAGGAGATTCTGCTAACAAAACTCACTGTTTCTTCCTAGGTCTAACCTTCTTCCACATCTACCTGAGTGGCCCTTCTGCAATATACAATCAGTCCTTTTCCTTTGTTTAAAAATTTCCATTGGGAACTGTGATGGTTAAGGTTGTGTGCCAACTTGGCTGGGCCGTGATTCTCAGTGGTTTGGCAGTTGTATGATGTTGTGATCACTTCCATGATGAGATTTGATCTAATGTGATCACCTGTGAGTAGCCAATCAGTTGAAAGAGAGTTTCCTTGGGTGTATGGCCTGCGTCAAATATAAGCGGACGTTCTGTCAGGGCTCATGGGCTTTTGCTTGCTCTGGATCCTGCAGCTGGCTTCTGTTCATGTGACCTCCAGTTCTTGGGACTTGAGCTAGCAGCTTACCTGAGGTCTTGCCTGTGGATCTTGGGATTCATCGATCTTCGAAGTCTGTGAGCAAAAGCTGTGCTCTCTGACCTGCCGATTTTGGATTCATCAGCCCCTACAGCTACGTGAATCAGGAGATACCTCTATCCTAACCCACGGACCTGGGATGTTCCGGTCTTTACAACCTCGTGAGCTATTTCCTTGATATAAATCTCTCTCTATATATATTTATATGCTTTACTGGTTTTGCTGTTCTAGAGAATTCAGCCCAAGACAAGAACTATTAACTACTTTTTCTCTTAATTATGGGTGGCATTTTTTACTTTCTTTACATGTCTAGTAGTTTTTGATTGTGTGCTAGACTTTGTTAATGACGCTTTGTAGGGGGCCTGATTTTGTTTTTTTCCATTAAATGCTGTTGAATTTTCTTCTGCAGTTACATTGCTAGCATATCCTTTTGCTCCTGTCAGACTTGGTTTTATTCTTTGTTGTTATCATTGTTGTTGTTAGGTGCTGTTGAGTTGGTTCTGACTCATAGTGGCCTTATGTACAACAGAATGAAACACTGCCCAGTCCTGCACCATCCTCATTATCATTGTTATGCTTGAGACCATTGTTGCAGCCACTGTGTCAATCCCTCTTGTTGAGGGTTTTCCTCTTTTTCACTGACCCTCTACTTTATCAAGCATGATGTCCTTTTCCAAGGACTGAGCCCTCCTGATAACATGTCCAAAGTATGTGAGATGTAATCTCGCCATCCTTGCTTCTAAGGGGCATTCTGGCTATACTTCTTCTAAGACAGATTTGTTCTTTGTTAGGGAGGGTCTGTTTCAGTTTTGAACTCAGTCCTAGGGCACCCTCTTATCCTACACCATGTTCCCTACTCCTAAAGTGTATCTCTGCTGTATCTGTAGAAGATACATATACAAAAACTGTTAAAAGTAATTGCCTCCATGAACAACTGCCTCCTTTGCCAGGAGACCAGAAGAACTGGATGGTGCCTGGTTAACATTACTGAACATTTTGATCAAGGATTCTATAGAAGAAGCCTGATCAAATGCAGAACGTAATATAAAATTCTCATGGACTCCAGATTTTCTGGAGCCAAAGGAGCTGGATGAACCCTTGAAACTATTAACCTGGAATAATCTTTAAAACTTAAATAAAAAATATCACCTGTAGTCTTCTCAAAACCAAACAACAATTCAGCTTAACTAGTAAAAAAAAGTCTGCCTTGCGCATTATGCTGTTTTAAGAACTATCTATATGGGATCAAAGTGACAACAGCAACTCTAAAGATTAGATAGGAACCTTAGGGGCAGTGAGTTTATGTTAATGGGGGAGGAACAACTCAGAAAAGGAGGGTGAGAATGGTTACACAACTCAGAGAATGTAATCAGTGTTATTGAATTGTTCATGTTGAAACTGTTGATCATGTAGAATTTGTTGGCCTGGTGATGTATGTTTTGCTGTGCATATTCTCAGCAACAAAATAAATAATTTTTTTTAATTGCCTTTACTTTGGAATTAAGACTGAATGTGGTGAGTGATAGGGCTAAATTCAATTGCCTTTTTTTAAAAAAGTACCTCTATACTATTTGAGTTTTTAAGCCACTTGTAGGTATTATTGACTCTTATTTATCTCGGTATAAAGCCCAAATTCCTAGTTTAGTAACAAAGCCTCTCACACTCTTTACCTACTTCCCTTATGCAATTCAAATTCCTCAACAATGAACATCTTACCATTTCCTTTATATGCCAAGCTTAAAGCAGGATGTTTGGACCCTACCTCTTTGACCTTACCCATTTTGTCTCACCATTTTAATCCTGAGGTGGCCCCCCTCACTTTGTGCTCTGATCTTTGAGTTCAGTGGGACCCTTCTGTGTGTTTGTGTTTGGCAGATAGTTTTCCAGAAGTAATGTACCCTTTCTCTGTCTCTCTCAGTCTCACCTTTTGTGTGTTTTCTCCCTCTGTTCATCTGTCTCACTGTGTCTCACAAAACCTCTCAGTTTTCCCATGGATAATCTAAGAAACAAAAATAAATGCTCAGTAGTTTACCAAATTCATAACAAATATGGCTTGTAGAAATAATCAAAACAAAGTAAAACTGACAATGGCCAAAATATAGTTGGAAAAATTGCTTTCCCACCAAAAAGTTAACAAAATATTCTAGGCCAAATTAATTTATGCAGAATTTGACCCAGGAAAATCGAAGTTAGTAGAAATAATGACACACATTCTCACAGTGGCAAAAGTTTAATCAGCAAAATTTGGTGTGGACATAGCAAACAGATTGATGAATGAAACCTTTGTTGTTTAACGCAAAAGAAAAAAAAAAGGATAGATGGCAGTAAAAATAATTCTGGCAACATAAAAATACAAATGGAAAAATTAGGAAACTATCTGCTTTGTATAAAAAACTGAAGGCTCAACAGAGTTCATGCTGGAAATTTTTTTTTTTTTTTAAACAAAAACTCATTAATGTTAATGTAGTTCTGGCTTTAAAAATTCTGTTTAAAATATCCCCAGGATGAAAATGATGGGTTTAAAATATGCCTGGTTCTCCACTGTGCTCTTCCATTTCTCCTTGTCTTTGTCCAAGGTCATCCTTTTGTCTGGGAAACTCTCTTCTGAGTTGTCCACCCCAAGAGTTCCCTCCTCTGGGGAGCCTCCCTCACAACCTCAACACAGCTAGCTCCTCCTTCTCTGTGCTCTCACTGCTTTCTGTAGCTTTACTGTGTTGTATTCCATACATGGCTCTCTGTCTATAGACTGTGAGTTCTGTGAAGGTAAGTGCTTTTCCATGCACCTTGACACACTGGGTTTGAGCCCCCACTATCCTGCAGACTTCTTGGCATAATATGATCTGTTGTAGAAATGAGCCAGTTTTATATGAAGCCCCAGGCTGAGCACTTGAACGGGAATAGAGAAGATGCACAAAGATGAAGGAGATAGAGCACCTCAGGGTATGTATTATCTGGCCAGCAGGTGGTGAAGACACAGGCTGTAAATAACCAAGGTCAGAGGCCAAGAGAACCACAGTTTGTCTGGGAGAGGAGCGCAGAGCTGGCTGAGGGAATCTAGGATTTCTTTCTTAAAAATACAGTGGGTATTTTCACTGCTTTATAACAACAGCCAGGCGTCTGTCAGTTTGTGGTACCTTGGGGGCTTCGGTGTTGCCGTGATGCTGGAAGCTATGCCATTGGTATTAAAATACCAGCAGGGTCACCCATGGTGGACAAGTTTCAGCTGGGTTTCCAGACTGAGACAGACTAGGAAAAAGGACCCAGTGGTCTACTTCTGAAAAGAATTAGCTGGTGAAAACCTTATGAATAGCAGCAGAACATTGTCTAATATAGTACTGGAAGATGAGCCCCTTAGGTTGGAAGGCACTCAAAATATGACTGGGGAAGAGCTGCCTCATCAAAGTAGAGCTGGCCTTAATGACATGGGTGGAGTCAATGTTTTGGGGCCTACATTTGCTAATATGGCACAACTCAAAATGAGAAGAAACAGCTGTAAACATCCATTAATAACTGGAACATAGAATGGATGAAGTAAGGATCTAGGAAAATTGGAAATCGTCAAAAATGAAATGGAATACATAAACATTGGTATCCTAGGCATTAGTGAGCTGAGATGGACTGACATTGGACATTTTGAATTTAACAATCATATGTTCTACTATGCTGGGAATGACAACCTGAAGAGGAATGGCATTGCATTCATTGTCAAAAAGAACATTTCAAGATCTATCCTGAAGTACAACTCTGTCACTGATAAGGTAATATCCATATGATTACAAGGAAGTAGTTAATGCAACTATTATTCCAATTTATGTACCAACCAATGAGGCCAAAGATGAAGAAATTGAAGATTTTTACCAACTCCAGTCTGATATTAATTGAACATGCAATCAGGATTTATTAATAATTACTGGTGATTGGAATGCAAAAGTTGAAAACAAAGATGGATCAGTAGTTGAAAAACATGACCCTGGTGATAGAAACGGTGCCAGAGCCTGCACGATAGAATTTTGCAAGACCAACATCTTCTTCATCGCAAATACCTTTTTTCACCAACATAAACGGTGACTATACCTCACTGTGAACCTCACCGGATGGAATACACAGGAATCAAATCGACTGCAACTGTGGAAACAGACAATGGAGAAGCTCAATATCATCGGTCAGAACAGGGCCAGGGCCTGACTGTGGAACAGACCTCCAATTGCTCATGTGAAAGTTCAAGTTGAAGCTGCAGAAAATTAGAACAAGTCCACAAGAACTGAAGTACAACCTTGAGTATATTCCGCCTGAATTTAAAGACCATCTCAAGAATAGATTTGACGCCTTGAACACTAATGACTGAAGACAAGAAGAGTTGTGGAATGACATCAAGGGCATCATACATGAAGAAAGCAAGAGGTCATTAAAAAGACAGGAAAGAAAGAAAAGACAAAAATGGATGTCAAAAGTGACTCTGAAACTTCCTCTTGAACGTCAAGCACCTAAGGCAAAAGGAAGAAATGATGAAGCAAAAGAACTGAACAGAAGATTTCAAAGGGCAGCTCAAGGAGACAAAGTAAAGTATTATAATGACATTTGCAAAGGCCGGGAGATAGAAAACCAAAAAGGAAGAACACGTTCAACTATTCTGAAGCTGAAAGAACGGAAGAAAAAATTCAAGACTCGAGTTGCAATAGTGAAGGATTCTATGGCCAAAATATTAAACAACGTAGAAACCATCAAAAGAAGATGGAAGGAATACACACAGTCACTATACCAAAAAGAATTGGTTGACACTCAATCATTTCAGGAGGTAGCATATGATCAGAAACCCGTGGGACTGGAGAGAGAGCTCCATGCTTCACTGAAGACATTGGCAAAAAACAAGGCTCCAGGAATCGATGGAATACCAATTGAGATGTTTCATCAAAATGGATGTAGTGGGAGGGGGGCCAAGATGGCGGACTAGGTGGACGCTCCCGCGGATCCCTCTTGCAACAAAGACTCGGAAAAACAAGGGAATCGATCACATACATAACAATCTATGAACTCTGAACAACAAGCACAGACTTAGAGACGGAGGACGAACAAATACGGGCAGACAGCGACTGTTTTCAGAACTAGGAGCCAGCGCACCAGGCAGGTGACCTTCGGAGCTCGATCTGGGGCAGAGCCCAGGGGGGCAGACGGCACAGAAAGGGGGCCCACCCCTTCCCCCCCGAACCCATCCCGGGAGGAAGCCTAGCAGGTTGGCGCGGGCGGCGTAGGGGCGCAGCCGGAGGGAGAAACACCCGGGAGGCAGTGACTGATCTGAGAGGGGGGAGAACAGCGTCCCAGCTGGGGTGCCCTGCTGTCCGCCGGGAGTTAGGCGAGAAGCCGACGGGGCGCGCGCGGGGGGGGGTCAGCTGTGTTTCCCTGGGGTGACCCCAGGGCGGGGCCCACGCGTTCGTGCGGGAGGACGCGCACCCAGTCCGCGCGTGTGGCACGGCACACCAGAGGGAGAAATCCCCGGAGGTGTCTGGTCTCAAAACAGGGAAAGCAGCATCCCAGACGGGGAGCCATTCCGCTGCGATCTGGGCACGCGCGCGCGCGCGGGCGGGGCATGAGCGCGGGGTCCATTTTTATTACCCTGAATTGACCCAGAGGGCGGGAACACCTGGTCGTGCGAGTGACGCCCTCCCAGTTTGCGCGAGAGGTGCGGCACACTGGAAGGAGAAGTCCCCGGGAGGAACTGATTGGTCCCAAAGCGCAGAAAGTAGCATCCCAGACAAAGTGCCGCCCTGCTGGGGCTTGGGCGCGCGCACGAGCGGGCCGTGAGCGCGGAGTCCATTTTTATTGCCCTGAATTGACCCAGGGGGCAGGCCCACCTGGCCGTGCGGAGGAACTGATTGGTCCCAAAGCGCAGAAAGTAGCATCCCAGACAGAGTGCCACCCTGCTGGGGCTTGGGCGCGCGCGGGCGGGGCGTGAGCGCGGAGTCCATTTTTATCGCCCTGAATTGACCCAGGGGGCGGGCCCACCTGGCCGTGCGGAGGAACTGATTGGTCCCGAAGCGCAGAAAGTAGCGTCCCAGACGGGGTTCCGTCCTGCTGGGGCTTGGGCGCGCGCACGAGCGGGGCGTGAGCACGGAGTCCATTTTTATTGCCCTGAATAGACCCTGGGGGCGGGCCCACCCGTTCGTGCGGGAAACGCCCACCCAGTGCCCACGAGCGGTGCCGCGCACCGGAGGAAGTCCCCAGGAGGAAGGGACTGGTTTCCGAGCAAGGAAAGCAGTGTCCTAGCCAGGGACCCGTCCAGCCCGGATTTTGGCAAACGGGGGCGGAGCGTGAACGTGGTGTTCAGCTCTATATTCTGTGGTGCTACACTCCTAGCTCTCAGATCCCTCCCTCACCCTCCCCAGGCGAGCCCATTAACATCCGAATACCCGGAGCCAGAGAGAGAATTCAGATAGGGATCTGACTGCATTTTTTTTTAGCTGACTACTTGGAAAATCTAGTTTCCCAGTGATGGCTCGGAGACAGCAGTCCATATCAAACCACATAAAGAAACAGACCATGACAGCTTCTCCAACCCCCCAAACAAAAGAATCAAAATCTTTCCCAAATGAAGATACAATCCTGGAATTATCAGATACAGAATATAAAAAACTAATTTACAAAATGCTTAAAGATATCACGAATGAAATTAGGATAAATGCAGAAAAAGCCAAGGAACACACTGATAAAACTGTTGAAGAACTCAAAAAGATTATTCAAGAACATAGTGGAAAAATTAACAAGTTGCAAGAATCCATAGAGAGACAGCATGTAGAAATCCAAAAGATTAACAATAAAATTACAGAATTTGACAACGCAATAGAAAGTCAGAGGAGCAGACTCGAGCAATTAGAATGTAGACTGGGACTTCTGGAGGACCAGGGAAACAACACCAACATAGCTGGAAAAAAATCAGATAAAAGAATTAAAAAAAATGAAGAAACCCTAAGAATCATGTGGGACTCTATCAAGAAGGATAACTTGCGAGTGATTGGAGTCCCAGAACAGGGAGGGGGGACAGAAAACACAGAGAAAATAGTTGAAGAACTCCTGACACAAAACTTCCCTGACATCATGAAAGAAGAAAGGATATCTATCCAAGATGCTCATCGAACCCCATTTAAGATTGATCCAAAAAGAAAAACACCAAGACATATCATCATCAAACTTGCCAAAACCAAAGACAAACAGAAAATTTTAAAAGCAGCCAGGGAGAAAAGAAAGGTTTCCTTCAAGGGAGAATCAATAAGAATAAGTTCAGACTACTCAGCAGAAACTATGCAGGCAAGAAGGGAATGGGACGACATATACAGAGCACTAAACGAGAAAAACTGCCAACCAAGGATCATATATCCAGCAAAACTCTCTCTGAAATATGAAGGAGAAATTAAGATATTTACAGATAAACACAAGTTTAGAGAATTTGCAAAAACTAAACCAAGACTGCAAGAAATGCTAAAGGAGATTGTTTGGCCTGATGACCAATAATATCAGGTACCAGCACAATACAAGGTCACAAAACAGAACGTCCTGATATCAACGCAACTCAAACAGAGAAAGCACAAAAACAAACAAATTAAGACTAATTCTAAAAAATAAATAAATAAACAAAATAATACACACAACAGGAAATCATGGAAATCAATAGCTAAACGATCAAAATAATCAAAAAGAGGGACTAAATATAGGAGGCATTGAACTGCCAGATGGAGAGTGATACAAGGCGAAATAGAAGGATACAAGTTAGGGTTTTACTTAGAAAAATAGGGGTAAATAAAAAGGTAACCACAAAAAGGAATATCAATTCCATAACTCAAGAAAAAAGCCAAGAAAAACGTAACGACTCAATAAACACAAAGTTAAACATTATGAAAATGAGGATCTCACAAGCTACTAAGAAAAACGTCTCAGCACAAAAAAGCATGTGGAAAAATGAAATGGCCAACAACACACATAAAAAGGCATCAAAATGACAGCACTAAAAACTTACTTATCTATAATTACGCTGAATGTAAATGGACTAAATGCACCAATAAAGAGACAGAGAGTCACGGACTGGATAAAAAAACACGATCCATCTATATGCTGCCTACAAGAGACACACCTTAGACTTAGAGACACAAACAAACTAAAACTCAAAGGATGGAAAAAAGTATATCAAGCAAACAATAAGCAAAAAAGAAGAGGAGTAGCAATATTAATTTCTGACAAAATAGACTTTAGACTTAAATCCACCACAAAGGATAAAGAAGGACACTATATAATGATAAAAGGGACAATTGATCAGGAAGACATAACCATATTAAATATTTACGCACCTAATGACAGGGCTGCAAGATACATAAATCAAATTTTAACAGAATTGAAAAGTGAGATAGACACCTCCACATATATAGTAGGAGACTTCAACACACCACTTTCGGAGAAGGACAGGACATCCAGTAAGAAGCTCAATAGAGACACGGAAGACCTACTTACAACAATCAACCAACTTGACCTCATTGACTTATACAGAACTCTCCACCCAACTGCTGCAAAATATACTTTTTTTTCTAGCGCACATGGAACATTCTCTAGAATAGACCACATATTAGGGCATAAAACAAATCTTTGCAGAATCCAAAACATCGAAATATTACAAAGCATCTTCTCAGACCACAAGGCAATGAAGCTAGAAATCAATAACAGAAAAACTAGGGAAAAGAAATCAAATACTTGGAAAATGAACAATACCCTCCTGAAAAAAGACTGGGTTATAGAAGACATCAAGGAGGGAATAAGGAAATTCTTAGAAAACAACGAGAATGAAAATACTTCCTATCAAAACCTCTGGGACACAGCAAAAGCAGTGCTCAGAGGCCAATTTATATCGATAAATGCACACATACAAAAAGAAGAAAGAGACAAAATCAGAGAACTGTCCCGACAACTTGAGCAAATAGAAAGTGAGCAACAAAAGAATCCATCAGGCACCCGAAGAAAACAAATAATAAAAATTAGAGCTGAACTAAATGAATTAGAGAACAGAAAAACAATTGAAAGAATTAACAAAGCCAAAAGCTGGTTCTTTGAAAAAATTAACAAAATTGATAAACCATTGGCTAGACTGACTAAAGAAAAACAGGAAAGGAAACAAATAACCCGAATAAGAAACGAGAAGGACCACATCACAACAGAACCAAATGAAATCAAAAGAATCATATCAGATTACTACATAAAATTGTACTCTAACAAATTTGAAAACCTAGAAGAAATGGATAAATTCTTGGAACAACACTACTTACCTAAACTAACACATACAGAAGTAGAACAACTAAATAGACCCATAACAAAAAAAGAGATTGAAATGGTAATCAAAAAACTCCCAACAAAAAAAAGTCCTGGCCCAGATGGCTTCACTGCAGAGTTCTACCAAACCTTCAGAGAAGACTTAACACCATTACTATTGAAGGTATTTCAAAGTATAGAAAAAGACGGAATACTACCCAACTCATTCTATGAAGCCACCATCTCCCTGATACCAAAACCAGGTAAAGACATTACAAAAAAAGAAAATTTTAGACCTATATCCCTCATGAACATAGATGCAAAAATCCTTAATAAAATTCTAGCCAATAGAATCCAACAACACATCAAAAAAATAATTCACCCTGATCAAGTGGGATTTATACCAGGTATGCAAGGCTGGTTTAATATCAGAAAAACCATTAATGTAATCCATCACATAAATAAAACAAAAGACAAAAACCACATGATCTTATCAATTGATGCAGAAAAGGCATTTGACAAAGTCCAACACCCATTTATGATAAAAACTCTCACCAAAATAGGAATTGAAGGAAAATTCCTCAACATAATAAAGGGCATATATGCAAAGCCAACAGCCAATATCACTCTAAATGGAGAGAACCTGAAAGCATTTCCCTTGAGAACGGGAACCAGACAAGGATGCCCTTTATCACCGCTCTTATTCAACATCGTACTTGAAGTCCTAGCCAGGGCAATTAGGCTAGACAAAGAAATAAAGGGTATTCAGATTGGTAAGGAGGAAGTAAAGCTATCACTATTTGCAGATGACATGATCGTATACATGGAAAACCCTAAGAAATCCTCCAGAAAACTACTGAAACTAATAGAAGAGTTTGGAAGAGTCTCAGGATATAAAATAAACATACAAAAATCACTTGGATTCCTCTACACCAACAAAAAGAACACCGAAGAGGAAATAACCAAATCAATACCATTCACAGTAGCCCCCAAGAAGATAAAATACTTAGGAATAAATCTTACCAAGGAAGTAAAAGACCTATACAAAGAAAACTATAAAACTCTGCTACAAGAAATTCAAAAGGACACGCTTAAATGGAAAAACATACCCTGCTCATGGATAGGAAGACTCAACATAGTAAAAATGTCTGTTCTACCAAAAGCCATTTATACATACAACGCACTTCCAATCCAAATACCAATGTCATACTTTAAGGGAATAGAGAAACAAATCACTAACTTCATATGGAAAGGAAAGAATCCCCGGATAAGCAAAACATTACTGAAAAAGAAGAAGAAAGTGGGAGGCCTCACCCTACCTGATTTCAGAACCTATTATATAGCTACAGTAGTCAAAACAGCCTGGTACTGGTACAACAACAGGCACATAGACCAATGGAACAGAATTGAGAATCCAGATATAAATCCATCCACGTATGAGCAGCTGATATTTGACAAAGGACCAGTGTCAGTCAATTGGGGAAATAATAGTCTTTTTAACAAATGGTGCTGGCATACCTGGATATCCATTTGCAAAAGAATGAAACAGGACCCATACCTCACACCATGCACAAAAACTAACTCCAAGTGGATCAAAGACCTAAACATAAAGACTAAAACGATAAAAATCTTGGAAGAAAAAATAGGATCTACCCTAGGAGCCCTAATACAGGGCATAAACAGAATACAAAACATTACCAAAAATGATGAAGAGAAACCCAATAACTGGGAGCTCCTAAAAATCAAACACCTATGCTCTTCTAAAGACTTCACCAAAAGAGTAAAAAGACCACCTACAGACTGGGAAAGAATATTCAGCTATGACATCTCAGACCAGCGCCTGATCTCTAAAATCTACATGATTCTGTCAAAACTCAACCACAAAAAGACAAACAACCCAATCAAGAAGTGGGCAAAGGATATGAACACACATTTCACTAAAGAAGATATTCAGGCAGCCAACAGATACATGAGAAAATGCTCTCGATCATTAGTCATTAGAGAAATGCAAATTAAAACTACGATGAGATTCCATCTGACACCAACTAGACTGGCATTAATTCAAAAATCACAAAATAATAAATGTTGGAGAGGCTGCGGAGAGACTGGAACTCTCATACACTGCTGGTGGGATTGTAAAATGGTACAACCACTGTGGAAATCCATCTGGCGTTATCTTAAACAGTTAGAAATAGAACTACCATACAAACCAGAAATCCCACTCCTCGGAATATACCCTAAAAATACAAGACCCTTCACACAAACAGATATATGCACACCCATGTTTATTGCAGCTCTGTTTACAATAGCAAAAAGCTGGAAGCAACCAAGATGTCCATCAACGGACGAATGGGTAAATAAATTGTGGTATATTCACACAATGGAATACTACGCATCGATAAAGAACAGTGACGAATCTCTGAAACATTTCATAACATGGAGGAATCTGGAAGGCATTATGCTGAGCGAAATGAGTCAGTTGCAAAAGGACAAATATTGTATAAGACCACTATTATAAGATCTTGAGGAATAGAAAAAACGGAAAAGAACACATACTTTTGTGGTTACAAAGGGGGGAGGGAGGGAGGGAGGGAGGGAGAGGGCTTTTTATTGATCAATCTGTAGATGGGAACTGCTTTGGGTGAAGGGAAAGACAACACTCAAAACAAGGAAGGTCAGCCTAATTGGACAGGATTAAAAGTAAAGAGGTTTCCGAGATAAAATGAAAGCTTCAAAGGATAGCGAAGCAGGGGCTGGGGTCTGGGGAACTTGGTTTGAGAGGACTTCTAAATCAATGGGCAAAACAATTCTATTATGAAAACACTCTGCATCCCACTTTGAATTGTGGCACCTGGGGTCCTAAATGCCAACAAGCAGCCATCTAAAATACATTAATTGGTCTCAACCCACCGGGAGCAAAGGCAAAGGAAGAACACCAAGGTCACACGACAACTAAGAACCCAAGAGACAGAAAGGGCCACTTGAACCAGAGACCTACAATATCCTGAGACCAGAAGAACAAGTTGGTGCCCGGCCACAATCGATGTCTGCCCTGTCAGGGAGCACAAGAGACAACTCCTGAGGGAGCAGGAGACCAATGGGATACAGACCCCAAATTCTCATTAAAAGACCACACCTAATGGTATGATTGCGACTAGAGGAATCCCAGAGACAATGCTCCCCAGAACTTCTGATGGCACAGGACAGGAACCAACCCCGAAGACAAATCATCAGGCATGAAAAGGACTGGTCAGTGGGGGGGAGAGAGATACTGATGAAGAGCGAGCTAATTAAATCAGGTGGACACGGGAGAGTGTGTTGGCAACTCTTGACTGGAGGGGGGATGGGAAGATAGAGAGAGATGGAAGAAGGTAAAATTGGCACGAAACGAGAGACTGTAAGGGCTGACTCAATAGGGGGAGAGCAAGTGGGAGAAGGGAGTAAGATGTATGTAAACCTACATGTGACAGACTGATTGGAATGGTAAATGTTCACTTGAAGCTTAATAAAAATTTAAAAAAAAAAAAAAATGGATGTAGTGCTGGAAGTGCTCATTTGTCTATGTCAAGAAATTTGGAAGACACCTACCAGGCCAACCAACTGGAAGAGACCCATATTTATGCCTATTGCAAAAAAAGATGACCCAACTGAATGTGGGAATTATCAAACAATATCAATATTACACGCAAGTAAAATTTTGCTGAAGATCATTCAAAAGTGGCTGCAGCAGTACATTGACAGGAAATAGCCAGAAATTCAAGTTGGATTCAGAAGAGGACATGGAACCAGGGATATCATTGCTGATGTCAGATGGATCCTGGCTGAAAGCTGAGAATACCAGAAAGATGTTTACCTGTGTTTTATTGACTCTGCAAAGGCATTCGACTGTGTGGATCATAACAAATTATGGATAACATTGCGAAGAATGGGAATTCCAGAACACTTAATTGTGCTCATGAGGAACCTGTATATAGATCAAGAGGCAGTTGTTCCAACAGAGCAAGGAGATGCTGCATGGTTTAAAGTCAGGAAAGATATGCATCAGGGTTGTATCATTTCACCATACCTGTTCAATCTGTATGCTGAGCACATAGTCGGAGAAGCTGAACTATATGAAGAAGAATGGGGCGATGGGATTGGAGGAAGACTCATTAACCACCTGCATTATGCAGATGATACAACCTTGCTTGCTGAAAGTGAAGAAGACTTGGAGCACTTAAGGATGAAAATCAAAGACTACAGCCTTCAGTATGGATTACACCTCAAAATAAAGAAAACAAAAATCTTCACAACTGGACCAATAAGCAACAACAAGATAAAGGAAGAAAAGATTGAGGTAGTCAAGGATTTCATTTTACTTGGATCCACAATCAACACCCATGGAAGCAGTAGCCAGGAAACGAAATGACACATTGCCTTGGGCAAATCTACTGCAAAAATTATCTTTAAAGTATTAAAAAGCAAAGATGTCACCTTGAGGACTTAGGTACACCTGACCTAAGACATGGTGTTTTCAACTGCCTCCCATGCATGAGAAAGCTGGACAATGAATAAGGAAGATGGAAGAAGAATCGATGTCTTTGAATTATGGTGTTGGAGAAGAATATTGAATACACCATGGACCGCCAAAAGAACGAACAAATATGTCTTGGAGGAAGTACAGTGAGAATGCTCCTAAGAAGCGAGGATGGTGAGACTTCATCTCCCATGCTTTGGACATGTTATCAGGAGGGATCAGTCCCTGGTTAAGGACATGATGCTTGGTAAAGTAGAGGGTCAAGGAAAAAGAGGAAGACCCTGAAGAAGATGGATTAACACAGTGGTTGCAACAACGGGCTCAAGCATAACGATTGTGAGAATGGTGCAGGACTGGGCAGTGTTGTATATAGGGTCGTTATGAGTCAGAACCAACTGGATGGCATCTGACAACAACATAACAACAGTGGAGGCCTGGTGGTGCCATTGTTAAGAGCTTGGCAGCTCATAAATATCACCAGTTCAAATCTACCAGCCACTCCTTGGAAACCCTACTCTGTCCTATAGGGCCGCTATGAGTGAGAATTGACTCAACGGCAAAGAGTGTAACAACAGTGCATGCTGACTTTAGAAAAAATTGAAAACTTCAGAATAAAAAAGAAAATCATCTATATCTCCATCACCTACATATAGACGCTTAAAATTTGTTTCAGGCTTTTTTTTTTTTGGCGTAGGTTTTGGGGTTTTGAAAAAACTTCATTTTGAAATAATTATAAATTCACAGACAGTTATAAAAATAGAACAGAGAGGCTCCACGTACCCTTCACTCTGTTTTCCCAATGGTAACATCTTGCATAACTATGGTATAATATCAAAACCAAGACATTGGTACAAAGCTACAGACTTTATTCAGATTTCACCAGTTTTACATGTTGTGGCTTTTTTGCTAACAAAATTTTCTTTTTTTTTTTAATAGGCTCATATGTGTGGCTTATACTGTAAAACCTGCAAAAGCCAGAACCTGTGTAAGGTGGAAAACTGTCAGAGAAGAAAAACTTAAATATTTTCCCCTCAAGGGAGTGATGGAAAAGTGGTAAGGTTGCGCTATTTCAAAGGTGGAAAACCTGCCAGACAAGGACAAACAAGGCAGCCTCGTCAGAGTTCTGGCTCTCGCAGAAACCCTGTATCTGATTTTTTCGGCTAACTATCGCATGCGACTTTTTTATATTATTGGACACCAAAAAAAACCCAAACCAAACCCAGTGCCATCGAGTCATTCCGACTCATAGCGACGCTATAGGACAGAGTAGACCTGCCCCCATAGAGTTTCCAAGGAGCACCTGGCAGATTCGAACTGCTAACCCTGGTTAGCAGCTGTGGCACTTAACCACTACGCCACCAAGGATAGTCTTCATAAATAACATATATAATGGGCATTGAAAGAACATCTGCCCTTTGTGGCAGTTTGCCAAATTCCTCCTTTTTTTTGAACTTTATATTGCCTCTAGCTTTCACTGCTATGATCAACACCATATTGATCATCTATCTGTAGAGAGCTTCTTCTATATTTTATATTTTTCTTAAGGTAAATTCACAGAAGAATGGAGGGAGAGATATATAGGTTGAAAAATACTAAGGAGAATGAAGACACTGTTTTTGTTTTTCTTAAGATTTAAGCATAATTTGGGCTGGGGTCTGATCAAGCAGAGAGGGAGCAGTTGAAGTTATGGGGGAGAGGGACTACTCATGATGGGACAAGGTCACTGGAGAAGTTGAGGGTGTGGTTCTTGATTGCATTAATGGCCCCAGTTCTTTACCCTTCCCTGAATCCAAGCCCTTTGCTATGTAACTTTGAAGTTCCTCCCATAAACACACACCATTTCCCCACTCCATAGAGCTTGCTTTGGCCTACGGAATTGGGTAGAGTGACAATGTGTCAGCTTTAAGCCTAGGTCTCAAGAGGCCTTGCACATTTCCAGGGCTCTCTCTTGTGTCTCCACCATAGACATGAAAACATGCCCAGGCTAGCCTGCTGAAGGTTGAGAGATATATGAAGCAGAGCCAAATCACCCTCTTTTCCTTACCTGAAGCTGATCTTGATCAGCCAACAGCCAGCTGACCCTCAGACATGTAACAAGCTCAACTCAAATTGGCAAAGCCCTCTGGATGACCCCAAACACATGAGCAGTAGAGCTTATTGTTGTATGTCATTGAGCTTTTGTAGTTGTTTGTTGCCCAGCAATTTTGTAGCAAAAGCTAACTGGTACATGGTACCCAGCATCCGGGCAGAGGGAAAGATGGGAAAGGGGGCTCAGATCTAGGTAAGTCCAAGCATTCCAGAATGAGATGCTTTTGTACGTGAATGTGGTGCCATGCTTTGCAAAGACTCTGTCTTCTCTTGCTTCAGATGCTGGGTGGTCAGGGTTAACAGCCTTGAAAGGCCATTGGTTATGATCACATACCCCAAATAAACCATGGGATTTTATATAAAGAATAAAACTTAAAAATTCCTGTTTCAGTTAACCGGGGCTAAGAAGCCATAAGAAAGGAGAAGTGAGACTTTTGTTTAAAGATGCATAACACAGGCTGCTCTGAGAACCAGGGATGCCATATACAGTAACACAGGCTGTGCCCTGTACAAGGGGGCCTGGCCAGGGCCAGTGGGAAACACATGTGAGTACAATGAAGCTACCCTCCTTTTTAAAACCCAAGAACATATCTGCAAGGTTAAAATACAGGCTTGTACCTTGGGTACCACATAAGAGTTGTCAGTGATAAGAATGAAGGGGGAAATGCCATGCAGAATTAGATTTAGAACTTTCTCAGTGTTAAAAAACTAAGCAGTTTCTTTGCTGAGGCCTTTGAAAAGCAATAAAAAGTAGAAACATTTTTAACTTCACAGATAAAGTTGGTTTAGGGAGCCCTGGTGGCGCAATGATTAAGCACGCAGCTGCCAACCAAAAGGTTGGTGGTTTGAATCCACCAGCCGCTCCATGGGGCAAAAGACTTGGCAATCTGCTTCTGTAAAGATTCTTGTAGTTGTTAGGTGCTGTCTTAGGCTGGGTTCTCTAGAGAAGCAAAACCAGTGAAACATATATATATATTTATAGAGGGAGAGAGTTATATCAAGAAAATGACTCACTCAGTGGTAAAATCTGGAAAGCCTCAAGCCCATAGGAAAGCTGGAGGCTTCTCCTGACTCACGTAGCTGTAGAGGCTGGTAGATCCAAGATCAGCAGGTCAGACAGCAGGCCTCTGGCTCATAGGCTTCAGAGGCTGAGGAATCCCAAGATCGGCAGGTAAGCTGCTAGCTCAAGTACCAAGAACTGGAGGTCAGATGAACAGGAGCCAGCTGCAGGATCCAGAGTGAGCAATAGCCAGTGGGCTTTGCCAGAAAGTCCACCTATATTTGATGCAGTCCACATCCCCAAGGAAACTCCCTTTTAACTGATTGATTGCTTATAGCAGATCTCATCATGGAGATGATTACATTATATCAGATCCCATTAGGGAGGTGATTATATCATTACATACATGTCAAACTATATCCTAACTGCCAAACCGCTGAGAATCAAGGCCCAGCCAAGATGACACACAACCGTAACCATCACAGGTACCATCGAGTCACTTCTGACTCATAGTGAACCTATGTACAACAAAATGAAACACTGTCCAATCCTGTGCCATCCTCACAATTGTTGCTATTCTTAAAGCCACTGTGAGAGTCCATCTCGCAGAAGGTCTTCCTCTCTTTTGCTGACCCTCTGCTTTACCAAGCATGATGTCCTTCTCCAGGGACTGGTCCCTCTTGATAACATGTCTGAAGTACGTGAGATGAAGTCTTGCCATCCTCACTTCAAGGAGTGCTCCGGCTGTACCTCTTTCAAAACAGATTTGTTCATTCTTCTGGCAGTCCATGGTATATTCAATATTCTTTGCCAACACCATAATTCAAAGGCATCAATTCTTCTTCAATCTTCTTTACTCATTGTCCAACTTTCACATGCATATGAGGTGATTGAAAATACCATGGCTTGGATCAGACACACCTTAGTCATCCAAGTGACATCTTTGCTTTTGAACATTTTGAAGAGGTCTTTGGCAGCAGATTTGCCCAATGCAATACATCATTTGATTTCTTGACTGCTGCTTCTTATGGGTGTTGACTGTGGATCTGAGTAAAATGAAATCCTTGACAACTTCAATCTTTTCTCCATTCATCATGTTGCTTGTTGGTCCAGTTGTGAGGATTTTTGTTTTCTTTACAGTACAGGAAATTCTGTGGGGCAGTTCTACTGTGTCATATAGGATTGGTATGTGTCAGAATCAACTCGGTGGCACCTAACAACAACAAAGTTGGTTTAATTTTGATTAGTTTTCTGCCACCAAGAGCTGAGTGCTCCCTGGGAGTAATGGCCTAGGTGAAGAGATGAGAGAGAGTAAAAAGAAAGGAGCTTTTCCTTGCAGAATGGTTCTCCTGCTCTGTTAAGTGGGGTCATTCTTCAGCTCCAAATCAAGGAGGGATAACTCCTGTGGGTAAAAACTCTGTGATTGGCACTGCAGAGAGAAACCATGCTTCTTCTTGGGCCAAGCTATCGAGGAGGAAGTCCTAGGGTGGGCTAACACGGGGCAGTTCTGCCTTGAGTTTATATGAATCAGACTGTCTAGGGACTGGAAGGATGAGGAGTCATCCAGATCATTCATTCACTTAACAAATGAGGAAAGCAGGGCTCAGAGAGGTGAAACGACTGGCCCTAGTTCACACAGCTCATGAATCGTGTAGCTGGAACTAAAACCCAAGAGTTTTTACTTTTTTTCTTTTGATCTAATTTCTATCAAATCCCAGGAGCAGGGATGGGTAGCTGTTTTAATATTGAGCCAGGGGTGATCATTGGGTACAGCTGAGTCAACTTTTGACTCATAGTGACCTCATGTGACACAGTAGAACTGCCCCAATGGTTTTTTTTTTTGTTTTTTTTTTTAACTGTGATCTTTATGGGAGCAGATCGACAGGTCATTTACTGGCTCAGTGGCTGGGTGAATTCAAGCTGCCAGCCTTTTGGTTAGCAGCCAAGTGCTTAACCATTACACCACCAGGGCTCCTGAGCTAGGGGTAAGGGCTTTAAATCAGTTTCCAGAGTAAAGCACTGTGTTTTAGAAAGTGCCTGCCTTCCTCTGTTCTCCGTCAGCACTGTGTTGCTGCCATGCTCTAGGGTGCTTCATCACGTAATGCTGCGAGTGTGTTCTGAGCTGTATCCCGGGCCTCCCTGACTGGAGAGCATGCTCCTGGAACAGTTAGGGGCTACTCAGACCCTTATCTATGTCCTTCCGAAGCCAGAGTCCTGAGCCAATGGTGAGGATTCAGTAGATCCCACTTAAACAGAATTGCGTGTTGAAATCTCCCCACAGCAGTTAAACCCTAGGCTCTGACACATTATTGGATCAGGACCAGCTGAGTTTAAACTTCTGGAATGCCATCTGGAATGCTGCTTTTCCCTCAGTGGCAGAGAGCAGAGGTGAGCAGTAGGGGCCATATAGGGAGGTGAAGACCATGGTCCCCAGACACCTGGCCAGCTGACCTGAACATGCACATTAGAGCTTGAGCCCAGTGGGTTCTAGTCCTGCCGTGTCTCTAACCATCTGTGCAGCTTTGGGCAAGTCTCCTCCCCTTTCTGGGCCTTGGTTTCCCCATCTGTGAACTAAGGCGGTAGACTAGCTGGTTTCTGAGGCCCTCCCAGCTCTGCTACAGTTCCGACATTGAACCATGAGTAGACTCAAAGCAATTAGCCCGAGAAGAGCTGTCTCTAGATACTTCCTCTTGTTCCACCCTGCCCCTGTGTCCGGTTCCTCTCCTGGCATGTTCTATTTTCTGCTCTGTCTGGAGAGAGGGCTTGTTTGGTTCTGTTTGTTTCCCAGCCTTCCCTAGGAAACTGTCTTTGCTTGGACCACATTGATGGACGGGGTGCCCAGCTGCCTCTCAGCTCTGGGCCGTAATCTCTTGGGGGTCATATGCCAACAGGGGTGGAGGGGGGCCTTCATGCCAGAATCTGGGCAGCTGCCAGGCAGGAGGGAACTGTAAGGGCTGACCTGGTACCCAGGCCATAGGGTCATGGCCTTCTCCGTCACAGCTGTACTCCTGTGGACATTATGCCATAGAAGAGAAGGAGAGGCAGGACAGAAAGGACAACCAAGGGAAGGAGAAGAGTGGCTCTTCAAGTTTGAGTGTCTGGAGAGCAGAGCAGGAAACCCCCAGGATGGAGAGATGATGGGCCAAGATATCTGCAGGCTGAGGACAGCCCCGCCCAGAGCCCTGCCCCCAAGAGAAGAGTGAACACAAACCTGGGGGGTGGGGGGACATCAGGGGGCCTAGTCTGATGTAGCCTGCTCCAAAAAGTAAACTTTTTGTGAGCTCTCTTATTTTACCTTAAAAATTTAGTAAAATGATCAAATAAGGGTTTATTGAATTAACGTGAAGTTTGCAGTCTACTGGATGATTTGTATAATCTGGTTTTTTGAGCCAAACTGGTGATTCACAGCTATCCAGGGCTTCTAGTATCCTGGCTCACTGCAATCTGAGAAACATGACTGGGATGGAAGAAAGAGTTTTGGGTGCATTGTTAGCGGCCCTGACCTATATAGCTTTGGCTTGTGGTCCAAGTTGCCGGGAGGGCTTGGGGCAAGTTACTTCTTCCTGGGCCTCAGTTTCCTCATCTGATAGACTGGGAATGGAGAGGTGGGGATCCCTAAGGTCCTAGCCAGCTCTGGGATCTCAGCTACTGGCACTTCAGTGTTCATCTGGAGTATCTCTGAAGACTCAGTGAAGTGAGTCTTGGGGAAGTGTTCAGGGAGACTCAATCTCATCAGGGGCAAAGCTTGTCGTGCCACAGGATCAGGAATGAAAGAGTGTTAAATACTTGGTGCTACCTCTGACTATCTCTCAAGTATTTCATACTTCTAGCTATGCCCAAAAGCTTGAAAACATGAGTTCCCTTATGCTGTGATCCATATTTATATCTATCTAAAAAAATGATGCCTAAGTCTGAATCATGCTTCTCAGATTTATTAATTTCATCATTTATTCATTCATTCAATACACATTCATTGAGCACCACAACATGGTGGGTCCTGGGGACACAACAATGGAAAGTTCTAATCCCTGCCCTTAAGGCGCTCTCCTTCAGGAGTAAGCAGAAAATTACAAAACAATGTGAAAAATGCTAAAGTGATGGCATGAAGGAAATGTTTTGGGCAATTGGTTGTGGAGTTCATTTCCTTTCCTCTGGAGCAAACAGTGCATCTTATGCTCTTCACTGTCGCTGCTGAAGAGGATACAAAGTCCACCGTGGAGATACTGAAGGTCAGAGAGGTTCAGTGACTTGCCCAAGATCACACAGCCCATATCTTCTGTCTGCAAATCCAGTGCTGTCTCTGCTTCCCTACAGCCATGAGCATAATGTCATGGGTTCTCTCTTTGGGGTTTCGCTTATGCTTTATTAAGCCTCTTTTATTCCTGTTTAGAAAACAAAGCAAAAATCAAATGAACGTAACTGCTTGCCATCTTTCTTCATAAAGCCAAGTGACCTAAAGGACTTTTATCCTCCACAGGCCCCAAACTATCTGGGCTAGCCCTGTGGGCTCCCCCACTTTGGGGAGTGTTTTCTTCCTGCTGGAGTAGTGCCCAGCACTCTATCTAGTCTGGAAGCAGACCTCCTGTGTCACCTCTAGAAAGTACAGGGGATACCGGGTTGCACTGGCGCCCCAACAGGAGCCCACTCATCCATATGACAAAGGGCCTTACAGCCAGGTTCCAGGTCTTGAGGTTGGGTTACCTCCACCATGTGCAGTCAAAGGGGAGCAGCCTGGGTTACTGACTTGAATAACAGGACCTTCTGGGAGGATCCCCTTGTTGGAAGACTGTTCCTGTCTGTTCTGTGAGGAGGGGACGCTGAGTTGCTGGGGTGTACTCTGTTCTGTCCACAGGGCTCCACATCCCATAAGGACTGATTCTGCGTGTTGGAAATTTGTCAGCTACCTCCAGATGGCCAGCGAGGGTGTGGTAACTTCACAAATAAAGAAAACCAGGATAAGAAGCAATGTTTGCCACTATGAAACAAGTTTGTGATAGTTTTGTGATAATGCTGATTAGGCTGCTCCAAAAACCATTGTTCCATCCACAACAGTTCTCCATTTTTTTTATTAAGAAATCAAAGGCCATGACTGTACACCCTCCCTTTGAAGTATTATGTCTATTTGCTTCTTTGATTCCAACAGGTTGAGCACCATACGACTCTGCTTTTCATGTAAAAACTTCCTACTTTAAGCCACGGAGCCACAAGAAACAAGTGTGTGTGGAATAAAAGAAGGATACTCTACAATGGACATTGACTAAATTAAAATAAAAATATGTGTTCAAATTTTAAGGCAAGATACATAAGTTGCATCAGTAATCATTGACTATAAGCCACTTAACAGCATGTCTTGAGATGGTACATGCTTGATCAATAGTCAGATTGTGTCTGAAAATTCCAGCATCAGGACTTCTAGGAGAATGGCATTCTCCACATGAAATAACTATTCTTAAAAATATTTAACCTGTAAGGGGACCTCACTACCATTGAGAAGAAAGAGCCTGGAGCAGAGTGCGTCCTTTGGACCAGGGGTCCCTATGCTGGGAACCTCTTAGACCCAGAAGAGAGAACTTTCTATAAATAATAATGATAGCTTTCACTTTGAGCCCCCAAAATATATATTTAACCTACAATTGCATAAATATAACTAATATTTTTATCACATATATTTAAAATTTTTTTATTTAGAAAATTCATAAACATTTCACATAACATTAAATGGAATATTTAATATTCCATTTGATAGAATGGCTGCCTAAAAGAGTAAAAATGAAGGCAGATTTTGTGGTTTCCGGGTCCCAGAGCAGCTCAAGTCAGCATGAGAAAATCAGGAATGTCTATAGTACTGCCAAGCTCTTGAAGGCTTGAGCTCTGAGGTTCTAAAAACCTGTCGAAGATGTCATCTTCCATAGAAGAATACGATAAAGACCAATAAGCAATCAGTTGTCACACATAGGGGTTCTTCCTACAATTCAAACCATGGGAGAGATATGGCTCACATTTTCTCTTTGCTCATTCTTTCATCTGAGAGGGCATCAGAAGCCACAGTCCTCCTTCAGTCAGTCCAGTTGTAGAGCTGGACCAGGCCCAGGAGACCATCAGTCTATCTTGCACCCAACAGCATCGACAGCTCTGATGGAATAATTCATTGACAAGAACCTCCCTGTTTTGGGCAGCAGTCTGCTTAATTTTTGCAACACTAAAGTAGGTGGTCCTTATATTGAGCTGAGATTGACCTCCCTGAAATTTTACTCATTGATTCCAGTTCCTTCCTAAGAAACCATGCAGAATACACTAAACATATGCCTTCTTTTACATGATTGCCCTGAAAATGTATGTGAACAATTCTCTAGCCAAAATATCGCAGTTCCTTTAATTTTGGGAACAGTGGCTGTTAAAAATTTAGTGGCCTTGAACCCCACTCAAGAATCCATTGGAAACTAGACCATCTCCCCAGAAAAAGGCACACACAAGTCTCAGATACCTCATTTGCTGATACCCTTTCTCCTCCTGAGCCCACTGTGGACCCCCATTGTGGTGCATACGTACAATGAAATACCACTCAGTCATAAAGAGAGATGAAGTCCTGATACTTATTACAGCATGGGTGAACCTTAAAAACATTTGCTGGGTGAAATAAGTCAGTCACAAAAGGACGAATATTGTATGATTCCATATACATGAAATATTTAGACTAGGCAAATGTATAGGGACCAAAGTCTATTAGTGGTTACCAGAGATGGGAGGGAGGGGGAAAGAGGGAGTCATTGCTAAGGGGTCACCAAGCTTTTGTTAAGGGTGATGGAAAAATTTGGAAACAGATATTGATGATGGTAGAATAATGTGATGAATGTAATTAATGTCACTGAATTGTACATGTAGAAAATGTTGAAATGGCAAATGTTGTGTGGTACATATACAAACCACAATAAAACAAACAAAAAGAATCCATGGACCCTGAGTAGGAACCTTGCATTAAATTCCAAAACCGGATGCCAGAGATGGAAGGGACCTTGGAGACTCACTCTCCTTGTTTTGTAGAGAAGAAATTCTGCATCTCTAGACACAGTTGGCACCTGGCTTGTTGAACCAGGCATCATCAGGTTTTAGCTGTTGTTGTTAGGTGCCATCAAGTCAGTTTGAACTCATAGTGACCCTATGTACAGCAGAAGGAAACACTGCCCAGCCCTGTGCCATCCTCACAATTGTTGTCATGCATGAGCCCATTATTGCAGCCACTGTGTCAGTCCATCTCATTGGGGGTCTTCCTCTTTTTCACTGACCCTCTACTTTACCAAGCATGATGTCCTTCTCCAGGGACTGGTCCCTCCTGAGTAACATGCCCAAAATAAGTGAGCTGAAGTCTCGCCATCCTTGCTTCTAAGAAGCGTTGTGGCTGTATTTCTTCCAAAACAGATTGGTTTGTTCTTCTGGCAGTTCATGGTATATTCAATATTTTTCTCCAACACCATAATTCAAATGCATCAATTCTTCTTCGGTCTTCCTTTTTCATTGTCCAGCTTTCACATGCGTATGAGGCATATAAGCTGTTAGCGCAGGTTACCAAAGGAAGTTTGAGAGCTGTTTTGGCGTTTCCTCCCTGAGAGGGAGATCTGTGAGTGCAACCCTCTCGCCACCTCATCACTTGAGCCTTCACAGGGGATGAACAGTGATTGATCTGCTGGATGAACTTGAGAAGAAACAGCTGGGCTTGCCTCACTTGCCTCCACCTTTCTTGGAGGGAGCATACCTCCCCTCAGTCCACACAACTTCTTTTCCTCTCCACTCCTCAAGTTTCATCCAGATAGGTCCCTCTGGATTAGCTCTTAGCCATGAAAACGCTGACATTTTGGGCTCCATCAGCTGCTCCTTGGTTTTATTTCTCAATTTGTTCTAGACTCAGGCAGGAAGAGGTGCCTCCACCCATCAATCGCATCTTACAAATACGTAGTTTACAGTCCATAGTGTTTTGTGGGAAACCCTGGTGGCGTAGTGGTTAAGTGCTACAGCTGTTAACCAAAGGGTTGGCAGTTTGAATCCACCAGGCGCTCCTTCAAAACTCTATGGGGCAGTTCTACTCTGTCATATAGGTTCGCTATGAGTTGGAATCGACTCAACGGCACTGGGTTAGTGTTTTGTAGTCTCCCTTCTTTTGCACTTATTAATATACTGTGATGCTTCTCCATGGCGATAAATATTCTGGATTTCAGAGGGACTCGTGGGAGAGGGAGGGGTAGAGAGAGAGAGAGAGACATAGAGACACAGGGAGACACACAAAGAGAAATGAAGGAAGTGATTAAAGGAGGAAGTGAAGGGGTAAGGCGGGGGAGGAGGGAAGAAAGGAAAAAGAGAAAGACAGAGACGGAGAGAGAAAGAAAGAAGGGAAGGAAGTGAGAGAGGGAGGGAAGGATCTGAAGTCTGAGAGAAGCTGAATCGAAACTAGGAAGGGGGAGGCAATGGTCAGAGCAGGGATGGGGCTTTGGTCATGGGTCAGCTCAGGGGTATTTTACCACATTTGGTGGGTTTCCTGAGATCCATTTTGAGTCTCCCAGAAGGTCGAGGTGATGTGAGTCCCCGGGCACAAACCAAACCCTTTGCTGTCAAGTCAGACTCAACGTGACCCTGTAGGACGGGGTAGAATCGTCCCATACGGTTTCCAAGGTGGTAATCTTTATGGAAACAGACTGTCACAACTTTTCCCGTGGAGTGACTGGTGGGTCTAAACTGCCAACCTTTTGGTTAGCAGCCACCAGGGTTTTTCCCCAGGGAATAGCTCCCATTTATGGCAGATTGGTAAGGTAGCCAGACATAGTACCCAGTCCCCATTGCCTTCTGCATATGACAGGTTTCTTTAGCATCCTAGTTGCCCTCCAGGGATGAGAACCATTTGGACAGTGAGTCTTATAAAATGTGATTTTATTTTTACTCTTCAATAGAATTTTCAATTCAAACCTTTTTCATTTTTGTTTTACTTAAGTATTTTCAAAGTTCCTCCAGCACCACTTCTTCTGGAGCCACCTCCCCCACCCCAGGCCCCTCATCCCCACTCAAAGTCAGGGCTGCCCCTCCCTGCTCCCATCACACCCAGCCACACCTCTGTCACAGTCCTTATCATACCATATTGAAATGATCTGAAAGCTTATTTCTGGCAGGCACTTGGTGTTATTCATTTCTGTCTCACTGGAGCCCTGCCGGCAAATTATCTGGTCAGGTGATCACTCAAGCTGTGCCCAGCAGAGCCCTTGTGGTTCCAAGGAGATACCATAAGGGGGAAGGAGGAGGTGGATGGAGCTCCAGATTCTAACCAGATCATCTCTGCTTTCTCTCTCTCATGTAAGGGGTTTTTGAGTGAGGTTTCATATTTAAAAAGATTTCTCTTCTTGCCTCTGAGTGGCATAAGAGGTTAAGTGCTCAGCTGTTAAATGAAAGATTGGCAGTTTGAGTCCACCCAGAGGCACCTCAGAAGAAAGGGCTGGTGATCTACTTCTGAAAAATGAGCCATTGAATACCCTATGGAGCACAGTTCTACTCTGACGCACATGGAGTCACCATGAGTCAACCAGGGTTAACTCAACAGCAATTGGTTTACTGGTTTCTTTAAAGCAAAAAGTTCAAGAAGTACCAATCCAGTGTAATTCCTTGGGATACATGTATTTTACATATTCGGGTGATCTGTGAAGGAGGTGAAGTTTAATTTCTGAGCATCAGCCTGCTTCCTACTTGCCTCCTTTAGTCTCTATTTTAGCTTAATTCTCCCTACTCTAACCCTCCCCCCCCACCTTCAGAGAACTCATCTCAGAAAAGGAATACCTATTGTAGAATGAAAACTGTTGTCCTCTAGTGAAGGAACTTCATCGGAACAAGCAAGAGGAGGATTTTTAGAAGGGACAGGAAATCTGTATGGCAAATCATTCCAATTTTATTCTCTTGAATCAAAACCAAATCAACAAGCATTTATGTATCAATGCTTTAGGCAACACCAAGACATACAATAGAGTTCCTATCCTGCTATTTTACAGGTAAATTGCAAAGTTGGCTTTATACCTGAGTACCTTGGATTGTTAAGTGTCCCTAAGGCAGGATCCAGCTGTACACTGTGTAAATGAAAACAGTGGTGTATGGTGGAAGAAACAAGGACTCTAGGCTCCAAAGACCTGGATTCTGGTTCTCGTTGTCCACTTTATACTGTGTGATCTCAGACCCATGATTAACCTCTGACTCTTGGGATCCTTTTCACAGTTCTTCTGGTTATAAAATAAGATGATACATGTGCACATCTTTTTATAAATCTAAAAACCAAAAACCAGTTGCCATGGAGTCAACTCTGACTCGTGGTGATCCACGTGTATCAGAAAGAACTGTGCTCCATAGGGTTTTCATTAGCTGATTCTTTGGAAGTAGATCACCAGGCCTTTCTTCCAAGGTGCCTCCGGGTGGACTTGAACCTCCAATCTTTTGGATAACATCCAAGTGCTTAATTGTTTGTACCACCCAGGGACTCCAACTATAAAGACCTATTTTTAAAATGACGATTATTATTGATGTTGATGACAAACCTGAGCTTGAAGAGAGGGGACCATCCCATCTTACCAGTAGCAGAGGGCACCTTGTCCAGGAGAGATGAGGGCTCTGGGGCTTCAGAACATTCTTTGGCCAGGTGGCTTTGGCCTTATTCCCATTCCTGAAAAGTTGTTAGGTGTCGTCAGGTGGGGTCTGACTCATGTATACGTATAAAAGGACAAAATATTGCCTGGTCCTGTGCCATCCCCACAATAGTAGGTATGTTTGAGCCCATTATTGCAGCCACTGTGTCAATTTGTCTTATTGAGGGTCTTCCTCTTTTTCACTGACCTTCTACTTTACCAAGCACAATTGTCCTTCTCCAGGGATGGATCCCTCCTGATAACATACCTAAAGTAAGTCAGACGAAGTGTTGCTGTCTTCTCTTCTAAGGAGCATTCTGGCTATACTCCCTCCAAGACAGATTTGGAGGCTATCCTATTTATAACCCCAGATTTTGCAGTATCCTCTGTCTGATGCAAGCCTCGGTGGTGCAGTGGTTAAGGGCTACGGTGTGCTATGGCTGCTAACCAAAAAGTTGGCTGTTCAAATCCACCAGCCGCTCCTTGGAAACCCTATGGGGCAGTTCTATTCTGTCCTTAGGGTTGCTATGAGTTGGAATCGACTTGAAGGCAATGGCTGTCTCATGCATGTGTGTACATTGGGCATGGTGATGGAGATGGAAAATTCAAGAAAATTTGAACTAGCTAGGCTTCTTTCCAGCAAGGGCCTCCCATAGCTGGTGTTTAATGATCCCTGACCCCTACTAATGGACTCACTGGAGAATGACCAATGGCCTAGTTGGAGGAGGGTACTGGGGGCCAGTAGCAGCCACACACAACAGACAGGTATGTGAGGCCCAAGTCTGTTTCCTGATTAGAATACACTGTCCTTCCACACCAGCCCCTGCTTGGGGAAGCAGATAAGCAGGATGCTGGTGAGGAGGACAGGAGTGCTCTCTGAGCAGTTTGCAGACCAA
Source organism: Loxodonta africana (assembly GCF_030014295.1). Classification (NCBI taxonomy): domain Eukaryota; kingdom Metazoa; phylum Chordata; class Mammalia; order Proboscidea; family Elephantidae; genus Loxodonta; species Loxodonta africana. Next base: position 157,426,488 of record NC_087344.1, on the reverse strand, counting down.
ACTTTAGAAATAGAAATGAACTTGCAAAGGCAGTAGCTACAAAGCAGCCAAACCCAGATTAGAACAATTTACTTCTCATTCCATGTCCCAACCCTTCCTGTGGCATCATTTACCCCACGTCTTAGAAGGAGGGCACAAACTAGCTCTTCATAACCCCGGCCTTCCTATTTCTTCTTTCCCCACAATAAGTGTTGTGGGTACCTTAACCAGGCTTATGTATGGTCACTCCAGAAGTATAAGTTATAAGAAAAAAATCTCTGCAGTCCACCAGTGTTGACTTAAATTATTCTTTTGTAATGTTACTGTCAGTTTGTTATGCTGTGGTAGCTTGAGTGTTGTTATGATGCTGGAAACTGTGCCACTGGTTATTTCAAATACCAGAAGGGTTACCCATGATGGACAGGTTTCATTGGAGCTTTCAGACCAAGACAAACTAGGAAAAAAATTAGCAATTTACTTCAGAAAATAAGCCAATGAAAACCCTATGGATCACAAAAGAATATTGTCTGATAGAGTGCTGGAAGATGAGCCCCCTAGGTTGAAAAGGCGCTCAAAATACACAGTGGCAATAACAATGGATTTGAGCATGCCAATGATCGTGAAGGTGGTACAGGACTGGGCAACATTTCCTTGTGTTACACAATGATAACATAACATGAAACTAGGTGTAAACTCCTTAATCACTTAAAAAAAAAAAAACACACAAACAAAAAATCAAACCCATTGCCACTGAGTTGATTCCAACTCATAGTGACCCTATAGACAGAGTAGAATTGCCCCATAGGGTTTCCAAGTCTGTAAATCTTTACCAAAGCAGGCTGCCACATCTTTCTCCTGTGGAGCAGCTGATGAGGTCAAACCACTGACCTTCGGTTAGCAGCTGAGTGCTTAAGCATTGCACCACCAGGGCTCCATTACTGATACATTAAAAAAAAAAAAACCCAACCCCATTGCCATCGAGTTGATACTGACTCATATCAACCCTATAGGACAGAGTAGAACTGCCTCAGGGTTTCTAAGGACCGGCTGGTGGATTCAAGCTGCTGACCTTTTGGTTAGCAGCCCAGCTCTTAAACACCGCACCACCAGGGCTCCTTCATTAATCACAGAACCCTAAAACTAAAGTAAATTTGCAGATTAAATAACATCAAAAGAATAAAGCAAACAAAGTTCAAAGTGTCTTTAATGTAATGGACTATGCGGTTTGGCTGAAAGTTGATTGCCACTCATAAAATGATAGTCATGGTTCAGGCTCTTTTGAGTCCCGTCTGCCATATATCACTCAGCTCTACTGGAAGAACTGCAGAACCTTGGTGCAATAATATCATGTGGCCTTCATTCAAAACAAACACATCATTTTCGTATTGCATCTGGCTCTGTTCTTTGCTACTTATCGCCAAAAGCAAAGGATGACCTTGAATCACAGTCTTCAGTTATAAGGTGTCATCCAATGATACAGAATATGCTTACAGTTTGTTTAACTTACCATAGAAATGAAAACAACAAATGTAAAAATTCTTCATGCAGAACTAATGGTTCCCCTCAGATATGTCCACTGTCAGCTGTTTGGTTCTGGGGCTTTGGGGGGGAAAATGTGCTAATGAGATGGCAGATGGGGATTTTTGCTCCACAGTGCCCTCTCGTGGTGCCCTCCGTCACCACACCTTTCTTTGTGTCTTCACCTTCCCAACATAGTCTAGAGAGGGGCTCCTCTGTCTGAGGAGGGTAAGGGGAGAGAGGATAGTAACAGGCAAAGTTGTTTGGGTTGAGGGTCTTGGGGCAGCAGGACAGGAATGGGGGCTGAGATAAGCTATAACTATATCCCGTCGAGTCAATTTTGACTCAAGGCAACCCCATAAGTGACAGAGCAGAACCATGCTCCATAGGGTTTTCTTTTTTTTATTGTGCTTAGTTTACAGCTCAGGTTAATTCCTCATTCAAAATTTATACACATATTGTTTTGTGACATGGGTCACAATTCCCGCAATATGTCTGCATGCTTTCCCTTTTCCACCCCAGTTTCCCTGTGTCTATTTGTCCAGTTCCTATCCCTTCCTGTCTTCTCGTCCTGCTTTTGGACAGGAGCTGCCCACTTAGTCCCGTATCTCTGATTGCACTAAGAAGCACATTCCTCACTTGTATTAATTTTTTGTTTTATAGGCCTGTGTAATTTTTGTCTGAAAACTGGGCTTCAGGACTGGTTTCAGCTCTGGGTTAGCACAGCATCTGGAGGCCATAGTTTGAGGGGTTCCTCCAGTGTCTGTCAGACCATTAAGTCTGGTCTTTTTACGTGAATTTGAACTCTGTTCTACATTTTTCTCCTGCTCTCTCTGGGAGTCTCTGTTGTATTCCCTGTCAGGGTGGTCATTGGTGATAGCCAGGCACCATCGAATTTTTCTGGTCCCAGGCTGGTTTCATAGGGTTTTCAATGGCTGAATTTTTGAAAATAGATCACCTGGCCTTTCAAAACACTTCTGAGTGGATTCAAACCTCCAATCTGCCGGTTAAAAGGTGAGCCTGTTAACTGTTTGCAACACCCAGGGACTCCTTGGGATAACCTAGGGTGTGGTTAAGTTCGAGTTCTCTTTCTCACATGACCCTTGCTCCCTTGCTCCTCACTCCTACAGGTACCATGCTCATTGACGAAAAGTGACACAGTGTTTATCCTTGAGGCAGAGTCTCAGGCCTGGGTGTGGGTTGAGGTAACTTCTGCAGAGTAGGTGATTGGGACAGAAAGGAAGAGACTCGGAAGGCAGAAGCTGGGAATGGTGTGAGCTGTGCACAGGGGACCTCTTAGCTTCCTCCGGCCTCCTCCTGGATGCCATTTCCTTGCAGCTCCCACCTCTCGGGGAAGCTGGGGGGTGTGCCTATTGCAGGAACAGTGTTTAGACTAGAAGACCATCTGGAGGGCTGAGGATTCTCTAGCCCCTGACTAGGCCCATGTTAACACATGTTCCAGACCCTTGTGATGGAGACAGCATTCCCTGAGGGCTTCAGGAGATAGTTCTCAAACACCTGAGGGCTGGAATCCTGTCCCCCTCACTATCCTCTCCCCTCCCAAGAGTTCAGCATCCTTCCCATTCATGAAGGCATGACTAAGATGTAGTTTGGAATCACACAGACTAGTGCTACTAATCGAGCTATGTTTCTTAATGCCTTTGAGTCTCAGCCCTATCACCTGTAAGATAGAAATGATCGTGCCCTTTCCTTGGGTGAGAAGTAAAATCAGTAACATATTTAAGATGCAGAACCTAGTGTCTGGCTCATGTGGGCACTCAGTGATAGTAAGGCCCCTGTGCCCTCCCTGGACTGTCCAGCCTTGTGCAGGTCACATCCTAGTTCAGATGGATACTGTCTGAAAACACTTGTGAATGTTTAGAAGCTCCCACTCCAGGGCTCTCCAGGTTGAATCCCTCCTCCCAGCTATGGCCACGTTGGGAACTGGTCACTGGCCACTGGCTGCATTATTGGAGCCTTGAAGATGCTGCCACTCTTCCCCCAAACAAGGACAATACTGGGTTTTGTATCATGATTTTCATTTCCACCCCAAAGAACTTTCCCACGCCTCAAGCTACCCATTGGAGCTGTGTTATGCTCCAGCCTAGAATTGTGGGGAAGCCAAAAGCTATTCTGAGATTTTCTTTAGCCTTCCAGCTATTTCAGGCTCCAGTTTAGACATGGGGAGAGAACACAGCATCCTTTGCTCATGTCTCAGCCACAACTTCCAAGACTGGCCCTTTTATGTTCCTGACACTGCCAGGTCCAAAATAGCCCTGGGCATCAATGTGGTGACTGGACCTAGCTTGGATGGAGTGGAGATAAGTGTGTACCACCCAGCCTGAAACAGCTAGAGAGTTCTCGAAGCCTTAGGCCTGGAGGTTGAGACTCAGCTCGGAAGAAACAGCCAAGGTTACGCCCCCACCTAGGAGTTGGCAGGTTTGGGGAGGTGGGGTGATCCACGTGGAACAGCAGCAGCTTCCAGTCTTAGCCAGATAAAAGAGAAGCCCATTTTCTGCCTGCTGAGCTCTCAGTTTGTATGCCTACTTCTGGGCTAGCTTTCATTTCTTTATTCCATAAATATTGTTGAGTGCCTACAATGTGCTAGATATTGTTTAGATTCTGGGGGTACAGCCCTGGGCAGAACAGACAAAAATTCTTGTTCTTGGGGAGCTTACATGTAACGAAAATCATAATAATGAATTTGTCTTGGCCATTGTAGTTTGCAGAACACTTTGTTATATGTTTTAATAGTAATCCTTATTGAATGCTCTATGCAAACCCAATATATTAGATCCTTTTCTTGCATGATTTCATTTGATCCTTCCAATAGTTCTCTGAGGTAGAGACTACTCCATTTTACTGGTGAGGAAAGAGACCCTGGAACAGCCAATAAGTTGTGTAGGGCTCACATAGCCAGTAAGTGGCAGAGCAGGAATCTGAACCCACGTATGTCTGATTTTAGGGCCAACTTCTTAGCCATTATGCACAGAGAAGCTGGTGGCATCCTGTGGGGTAAAGAATTTAGCTTTACCCTAAGTAAGGTGAGTTCTTTTTGGTTATAATAAATCTTTTTTTTGGTTATAATAAATCAGTAGTTGTAAGTATGGTATAATCTCCATGGGTTCTGTGAGTCAACCCAGCAATTATCAAACCCAAAGGGGCAGTGGTAGCCAGCAGGTCAGAAAGTAAGGCTGTTGTGTGGGCTTCTGAGCATGCTGCTGGCAGCTAGTGGGAAACTAGCTCTGGATTCATGGCCAGCAGATCAGAAGGTTGGGGTGTTGTGTGTACTCCTCAAACTTGAGACTGGCATCTGCCCATTTGTCAATCTGAAGGACAGTGTCCCTTGAACTTGTGAGGTCTGACCTAGCTTCAGGTGGCTAGGGCCAGAGAAAGAGAGAGAGAGAGAATGTGCTGCAGGGGCAGCTGGCACCCAGGATGGAGAAGTGGGAGTGTGAGGACTGGATCAATCTCCGCATCTTGGGGATTCGATTCAATCTGATCCTTATTGCACACAACCATTTACAGGTTTAGAGCTCAGTATGGTGCAGTAGGAGCCCTGGTGGCACAGTGATTAAGTGTTGGGCTGCTAACCAAAATGTGCCACCAGGGCTCCTACTGCACCATACTGAGCTCTAAACCTGTAAATGGTTGTGTGCAATAAGGATCAGATTGAATCGAATCCCCAAGATGTGGAGATTGATCCAGTCCTCACACTCCCACTTCTCTTTAGAAACCTTATGAGGCAATTCTACTCTGTCCTATAGGGTCTCTATGAGCCAGAATCAACTTGAAAGCAACAGGTTTGGTTTCTTTTCTTTCTTTCTTTTTATTATTATTATTTTTTTTTCATGGTGCAATGGGCAAGTATACTAAAGGCAAGTTGTTTTCCATGGAATGATGTGATGTCAGAGATGGAAGGTGCTTTGAAGTCAAGTCATTCAATGCAAAAGATTCCTTCTACCACAGCCCAAGTGGATGGAGAACTGGACTCTGCTCAAGCACTTTGGGGTTCTAGAGCACTCTCTGCACTGTGGGGCAACCCACCTAAGGTCTGAGCACTCTGACAGTTCAATAATCCTTCCTGCCCTTGCATGGAATCATCTGCTCCAACCTGCCCACCCAGCAGCCTCCTCGTGGATCTCTTTTTCCAGCACAATCCCACTCAAGTGGGCTCTGATTTGCTTCATTCTCCCCTAATAAATGACATATTCCAACCAGGGTGTAGTTGTCTCCTCTGCATTCTTACATCTTGTAGCTCACACATCTGATACATTGCTTATCCCACTGCTTGGGAGTATGTCTATCTCTTGCCTGTCTGTGCCACTTGGTAGCACAGGACAGGCACACATGAGGTGCTCAGTCCATGATTGTTGAATGAGTGCTAAAGGAATTGATAACGTTACCCATTTTCTTAAGATTGCATGGAGAGCCTGGGTTGGTTATGATTTAGTAGCAGCTGCCTCATAAAAGAAAAATGTCTTCTTTTATCTTTCTTACAGTCTGGGCCATGTTTTTTTTCTCTTCTTTTTTTTTTTTTATTGTGCTTTAAGTGAAAACTTACAATTCAAGTCAGTTTCTCATACAAAAACTTATGCACACATTGTTATGTGACCCTAGTTGCTCTCCCTATAATGTGACAGCACACTACTCATCTCCAACTTGTATTTCCCGTGTCCATTCAACCAACCCCTGTCCCCCTCTGCCTTCTCATCTCACCTCTGGACAGGAGCTACCCACATAGTCTATGTGCCTACTTGAGCTAAGAAGCATGCTCCTCACCAGTATCATTTTATGTCTTACAGTTGAGACTAATCTTTGTCTGAAACCTTGGCTTTGGGAATGGTGGGCCGTGGAATTCATGTGGCATATGATATTCCACAAATATTTGTGACTTCTGTGTACAATTGTTTGAAGGTTTTTATGCAGGTTTTAACCGGCATTTTAATTCCAGACCCACCAAGTGTGAAATGGCTGGGGTTGGAAGCAAGCTAATGTCTTGGTGTCTTAACTGTACATGGTCCAACCTCTGAAGTGCTGGCTATTTTTGGGAAGTCCAGGAGGATAAGGAGTGAGGTGCCTCACTGCCATGGAAGATGCTGGGACAATGCACCTGTTTGTGGCTCTGTGACTTGACCCTTCCTCTGTGAAGGTGCTATTGTCACAGGAGACCAACCTGTGGCAATTGATGACCAATATGCCATTTGGATGGCCCCTGAGGTCAGCAATTCAGGAGGGTTCTTCCATGTTCTTTTAACTGGTTCTGTTGCTAAAAGATCCAGAGGGCCCACAAGAAAATTCTTGCCCAGACAGCTCTTCTTGAACACTGCCTCAGCATCGACCCTCTTGCCAAAGGGCAAATAGCCAAGCAAAAAAATGCCTGTGAATTCCTCAACACCTGATGTTTGGTTGGGCAATCTTTCTTTAAATCCTTGTTTCCTCCCAATCCAATAAAAGACTATTTTTGTCCACAACTCCTACTCTACTTAGATCCTCAACTGGTAGCCTGAGGGCTAAATAAGGCCAACGGATTTTTTTTTTTTTGGTCCAAAACAGGATTTTTAAAAAATGGAATGCATTTAGGCAGGAGAAACATTTTCTACTTGTCACATTTCCCACCAGCGCTGTCACGTTGTACAGAACGTGTTAGAAGCAGTGTGATGGTAATGAGCATGGTGCCTGGGCCTGAATTCTGGACCTCCTACTTACTAGCTATGTAACTCCGAATAGTTACTTAGCATCTCTGTACCTCAGCTTCCTCATCTGTAAAATGGGAATAATAATAATAAATAGTACCTATCTCGCAGATGAGAGTCCCTGGGTGGCACAAAGTGTTAAGTACTCGGCTACTAACTGAAAGGTTGGTGGTTTGAATCTACTTAGAGATGCTTCAGAGGAAAGGCCTGGCACTGCAATTCTGAAAAATCAGCCATTGAAAACCTTCCGGAGCACAGCTCTACACTGAAACATATGGGTTACCATGATTTAGAATCAACTCGGTAGCAACAGGTTTGTTTTTTTCTGGTACCCCAAAGATACGATAATCCTCTCATTGTAAGGATTGAACCAGTTAATACATACAGGTGTTTAGTACAGTGCCTGGCATGAGTATTTACTAGGCATCTGCTATGGGCCAGACTGTCTTAGGGTTTGAAAGTACATCAGGGGAAAAAAGACAAATCTCTTCCCTGTGACATTTACATTCTAGCCGGGATGTGGGAGAGGCAGACAATCAGTGGCCAACATAGTAATGAAGGCTATAAGAAAGAGAAAGCTGAGAAGTGGGATAGAGAGAGCTGGGAATGCAATTTTCAAAACGGTAGTTAGCAACGGCCTCACTGAGAAGATGACCCTGCAGGAAAGATCTTGAGGTGAAAGAGGGAGCCATGTGGCCACCTGGAGGGAAGAATGTTCAGGCAGGTGGAACATCAAGCACAATGGCTTTGAGGCTGCCCATAATGTTGGATAAAATGTCAGCTATTTTGATTGTTACCTGCCTAATCCCCAAAGGCATTTGAATTTCTGACATTGTTAAACTGTTGTTGATGGTGGCTGTGGAAACTGGTCCTATGACTCTGGTCTTGGCTGAGAAAAGGCACAGGGTGGTAGAGAGAGTGTAGATGGTGCAGAGAGTGGTCTCCATCTCTTGAGGGTGAGCTCCCTGAGGCAGGGGCCTTGGCTTGATAGATGCCATCTATACCTGTTCATTGAATGCACACATGTATGCACGAAGGTAGGTTTGTTCTGGATCGTGGGGCGCGGAAGAGAGGAAGGAATAGTGAAGGAAAGAGCTGGGGCGAAATGAATTAATGATGGGATAAAGCTTTGTTTTCCGGCCCCATATTTCTGGTTGTGCTGATGATTCTAGGTCAAGGGCTGATAGCTTTGAAGGGAGCTTTGTTTCCAGCTCATTAGAACCAGTCAGTTGGTTTAATTGCAAGGCTAGCTCCTATTTTGATGCACATCAAAGCAGATTAAAGACATTTTTGCCAGAGTTGCTATTTTAGCAGGCAACAATTTGTGTGCCCACCAGGAAACCAGGTTTGGTATGAAAATAGAGACTTCCCCCGGCTTCTTGTGCTCAGGAACCAACAGTAGCTGGCTTTCCATCTGTGCTGCTTCTTGCCTGGAAAACAAGGCAAAAAATGTGTGTGAGGAGGTGGGGCTTGATCAACAGCTGCCAACGCTGTGTGCTATTTGCAGACACAGGAGAAGTGGGAGAAGAAACGCTCTGGTCAGGTCCTTGTGTCAAATGAGGATAATGATACCTGCCTTTTGTGGTGATTGACAGGACTATATGAGGTGATATTGTGTCAGTAAATGTCAGTTCCTTTCCTTTTCTGACCCCTGAAGACAGCTCCCTAGAGACTGATCCCCTTCCAGGGAGCAGGATGAAAGAGAAGGTTTCCTCCCTGGGAAAGAAAAACCCTGGGGATGGAGAATGGAGAGAAGAAGCTGAACAAGGAACAGCAGTGGGGAGTGGGATTCTCAGAGATGCAGGCCCCGTAAGTTAGACCCCACTCCTAGAGTGAGACTCTGAACTGGGAGGTGTATCTAGGACAACCATCTCTGCCCTTCCTCATGGTGCTCCTGCTGAAAGCTCATGCCTACAAGCTTTTGAGGGGCCATCTAAAATACATCTAATGGTCCCATCCCATTTGGAGAAAAGGAGAATGAAGAAAACCAAAGACTCAGGAAAATTATTAGTCCCAAGGACGCATGGACCACATGAACCACAATCTTCACCAGCCTGAGCCTGGAAGAACTAGATGGTGCCTGGTTACCACCTCCAACCACTCTGACAGGGATCACAATAGAGGGTCCTGGACAGAGCAGGAGAAGAATGTAGAACAAAGCCCAAATTCACAAAAAAAGACCAGACTTTCTGGTATGGCAGAGACTGGAGGAATCCCCAAGACTATGGCCCTCAGGCACCTTTCTAACTCAGAACTGAAGCCACTCCAAAAGACCAGCTTTCAGTCAAAGATTAGACAGGCCTATAAAACAAACAATAATACACATGTAGAATGTGCTTCTTAGATCCATCATGTATATGAGACCAAATTGCCGACACCTGCCCAAAAGCAAAGATGAAAAGGCAGGAAAACTGGACAAATGAACACAGGAAACCCAGGATGGAAGGGGGAAGAGTGCTGACACATTGCAGGAATTACAACCAATGTAATGGAACAATTTGTGCATAAATAAATTTTTGAACAAGAAATAATTTTCTCTGTAAACTTTTCACCAAAGCACAATAAAATAAAAAAATAAAAGACAAGAAGACTCAAGCCTACAGGTGCCAAGCACGAAAATCACAAGTCATAGGTGACAGGTGGGTTGATATGGGAGTGTTTTATAGCCTCTCAATTTTGTTCTTATTTTCAAAAATAGCCTAGCACATACAAGGTTCACACATGCTGGGTAATTTCAATTGCAAATATCGGAAACCTACCTCAGCAAAAGAAGAATTTATTCCTCCTGGGGAGTCCCTCAGTGGTGCAAAGAGCTAATGAGATCAGCTGCTAACTGAAAGGTTGGAGGTTTGAGTCCACCTAGAATAACCTCAGAAGAAAGGCCTGATGATCTACTTTCGAAAAAATCCTATGAGGCACAGTTCTACTCTGACACACATGGGGTTGCCATGAGTCAGAGCTGACTTGGCAGCAACTGTTTTTTAAATTCCTCCTAGAATCCTAAGAAGTATAGGACATTAAACCTTAAAAAGGGCTCAATTGTGCTAGAATAAGAGACTGAAATGCCACCTGACTCCATTTCTTTTCATGCTTATCTCTGCCTGTCCATGTCATTGTAACTGTAATCCAGTTCATGACTAGTAATGGCTTCCCGCATTGGAGGGGGATGAACCTTCTTTCCTGGGGAAGAAGTTCATTGGTTCACCTTGATTCAGGGACAGTCCCTGGGTCAGATCACTGTGGCCGATAGGGGTGTGTTATGGAAGAATGGGGATGATGTTCTTATTTACTTGAGGGGCCTGAGAGCAATTACAATTGCGTGGATGCCCACAACTCGTCTCACATCTAATTTCCAATATTTTTACAAGTATTAGTGATATCCAAGGGGCTGATGTTACTGTCACCTCTTCAGTAGGGCACAACCCATGTCCTTAGAAAGCTGGAGAAACAGCCTGGGCTGAGAGGCTGCCCAAAGGGGAAGGGTGGGATGGTGCTCTCCCAGTGGACAGGCAACATCTTTTTCAGACACCCCTGTCATTCACCTTCTCCCGTTTCTTACCCATCCCCCACTATGTCATGAAAAGTATCTCTGTAGATTATTCTTACTGAATAACAGGGAAGCATGTACGAGTATTTATGTTTCAGACATTTTGGCTGACAGAATTCACTTTGTGCTATTCATTTCTCGTTTTTCCCTCCCTCCTCTACCATTAAGTGCTCCCTTGTGTTAAAACCTAGTCCCCGGGTGGTGCAAACGATTAACCACTTGGTTACTACTTGAAAAGTCGGTGGTTTGAATTCACCCAGAGGTGCCTAGGAGCCTGATAATCTACTTCTGAAAACTCAAACCACTGAAAACCCTATGGAGAACAGTTTTACTCTGACACACATGGGGTCGCCATGAGTTGGAATTGACTTGACAGCATCAGGTTTGTGTGTTTGTGTGTGAAAACAGTTCTCCTAACGGTAGAAACTGATTCTAGCCCTAAACCTAGAAGGGAGGTTTATGGACTCTAGCCTGGGGGATCTTGTACAATCCAAGGAGACTTGGAAAGGCAGAAGCAAGGGTAGTTCTGGGGCACTGACAGTAGGAGATCATGAACTCTACAGTACAGTCAATAACATGACTCAGCTGTAACCTCTCTAAATCCCCAGGTCTTTCAAGTCCACATTTCACATTTCTGATAGAATTGATTGGCCCAAGTTCAGGTCAGGGATGTGCCTCTGATCGACCAGTTAGTGGCATACCCAGTATATTAGATACCTGCACTGGGTCATTTTTTAACACTGCAAACAAAATTTTATTGAAATACAGGAGGGTCACCAATGGTAGACAGGTTTCTTTGCTAAAGTGAATGGAAAAAATGATGAAGTAAAACAGATAAACAGAAGATTTCAAAGGGCAGCTTGAGAAGACAAAGTATTATAAAGAAATGTGCAAAGACCTGGAATTAGAAAAACAAAATGGAAGGACATGCTCGGCATTTGTCAAGCTGAAAGAACTGAAGAAAAAATTTGAGCCTCGAGTTGCAATATTGGCTGCAACAATGAGCTCAAGCATAACAACGATTGTAAGGATGGTGCAGGACCGGGCAGTGTTTTGTTCTGTTGTGCATAGGGTCGCTATGAGTCGGAACCGACTTGACGGCACCTAACAACAACAACAACAACAACGGACAAAATATTGAATGATACAGGAAGCATCAAAAGCAGATGGAAGGAATACACAGAGTCACTGTACCAATAAGAATTTGTTGACGTTCAACCATTTTCAGGAGGTAGCATATGATCAAGAAGAACCAATGGTACTGAAGGAAGTCCAAGCTGAACTGAAGGCACAGGTAAAAAACAAGGCTCCCGGAACTGAAGGAATACCAGCTAAGATGTTTCAACAAACAGAAGCAAACCTGGAAGTGCTCATCATCTATACTAAGAAATTTGGAAGACAGCTTCCTGGTCAACCAATTAGAAGAAATCTATATTAGTGCCATTCCAAAGAAAAGTGATCCAACAGAATGCAGAAATTATAGAACAATATCATTAATATCATACACAATTAAAATTTTGCTGAAGATTATTCATAGGTGGTTATATCCATACATAGACAGGAAACTGCCAGAAACTCAAACTGGATTCAGAAGAGGACATGTAACAAGGGATATCATTGCTGATGTCAGATGGATCCTGGCTGAAAGCAGAGAATATCAGAAAGAAGTTTACCTTTGCTTTACCGACGATGCAAAGGCATTCAACTGTGTGGATCATAACAAATTATGGATAACATCATGAAGAATGGGAATTCCAGAACACTTAGTTGTGCTCATGAGGAACCTGTACATAGACCAAGAGGCAGTCGTTCAAACAGAACAAGGGGATTCTGCATGGCTTAAAATCAGGAAAGGTGTGTGTCTGGGTTGCATCCTTTCACCATACTTTTTCAATCTGTATGCTGAGCAAATAATCCGAGAAACTGGACTATATGAAGAGGGCAATGGCATCAGGATTGAAGGAAGACTCATTAATAACCTGCATAATACAGATGACACAACCTTGCTTGCTGAAAATGAAGAGGACTTGAAGCACTTACTGATGAAAATCAAAGACCACAGCCTTCAGTATGGATTACACAACATACAGAAAATGAAAATCCTCACAAGTAGACCAATAAACAGCATGATAAACAGAGGAAATATTGAAGTTGTCAAGGATTTCCCTTTACTCAGATCCACAATCAACACGCATGGAAACAGCAGTCAAGAAATCAAATGATGTATTGCATTGGGCAAATCTGCTCCAAAAGACCTCTTTACAGTGTTGAAATCCAAAGAAGTCACCTTGAGGACTAAGATGCTCCTGACCCAAGCTGGGGTATTTTCAATGACCTCATATGCATGCAAAAACTGGACAATGAATAGAGAAGATTGAAGAAGAATTGAGGCATTTGAATTATGGTGTTGGGGAAGAATATTGAATATACCATGGACTGCCAAAAGAACAAACAAATCTGCCTTGGAAGAAGTACAGCCAGAAAGCTCCTTTGAAGCAAGGATGGACATATTATCAGGAGAGATCAGTCCCTGGAGAAGGACATAATGCTTGGTAAAGTAGAGGGTCAATGAAAAAGAGAAAGACCTTCGACGAGATGGATTGACACAGTGGCTGCAACAATGGGCTCAAGCATAGTAATTATTGTGAGGCTGGCACAGGATTGGCCAATGTTTCATTTTGTTGTACATGGGGTTGCTATGAGTCAGAACTGACTTGATGGCACCTAACCACAACAAGAAGATTATTTTTCAATCATAATCATAAAATAAAATGAATAATAATAATTGATAATAAACCAAACCAAACCCAGTGCCATCGAGTTGATTCCAACTCATAGCGACACTATAGGATAGAGTAGAACTGCCCCATAGAGTTTCCAAGGACCACCTGGTGGATTCGAACTGCTGACTCTTTGGTTAGCAGCACTTAACCACTACGCCACTAGGGTTTCCAATAATGACAATAATGACCATAAAAGAAACAAAAAATGAATATATTTTTTATTAAACTTTGTATATATAAGAGACTAAGATACATAATAAAATAACCATTGAAATATAATAAAAGAAGGCAGTAATAAAATAATACTTTTTATTGCACTAATGTATTTTTTTGAAATAAGGAAAATAATTTTTTATTGTCATATTGGTCTATTACAGTAATGAATAGTAACATGACAATTTTTTGTATTTAGGTTTTAATTTTTGCAAGTTTATTAAAAAATTCATCAAAATTGATCTTTGCCTATTAATGTTCAATAGGCAATAAATGTCATGGATTGAATTGTGCCCTCAAAAATATGTGTATCGATTTGGCTAGGCCATGATTCTTAGTATTGTGTGATTGTCCCCAATTTTATCATCTGATGTGATTTCCCTATGTGTTGTAAATTCTACTTCTATGATGTTGATGAGATGGAATTAGTGGTAGTTATGTTAATAAGGCAGGGCTCAAGCTACAAGATTAGATTATGTCTTAAGCCAATCTTTTTTTAGATAAAAAAGAGAGAAGCAAGCAAAGAGACAAGGGGAGCTCATACCACCAAGAAAGCAGTGCTGGGAGCAGGGCTGATCCTTTGGACTTGAGGCTCCTGCTCGGAGAAGCTCCTGGGCCAGGGAAGATTGATGACAAGGACCTTCATCTAGAGCTGACAGAGAGAGAAAGCCTTCCCCTGGAGCTGATGCCCTGAATTTGGACTTGTAGCCTACTAGACTATAAGGGAATAAACTTCTCTTTGTTAAAGCCATCCACTTGTGGTATTTCTGTTATAGCAGCACTAGATGACTAAGACAATGAGATATATCCATCTATTTTCATGCATAGCTGATCAAGCAATACTTTTCATTGATTTTAATTTAAAAAAATTTTCTTTCATATGAAGTAATATATAAATAGGAAAAATCTTAAATATAAGGGTAAGCTTAACAGAGATTTACAGAAATCCCATTTTATAGTGAATTCTTGGAATTGAGTCTAGAAAATTTGAGTCCTAGGAATTGATTCTAGTGACTTTTAAACGTCTACCCAGTTAAAAAAATTTTAATAAAATATCTTCCCAGAAAATTCCTCATACAGTTTTTATTATTTTTAGTAAAAAATTACAAAGTTTTTCTTCTGCAAAGATCAGAGAAAATGTCTGAATAACAGCACATTAACACTATCTGACTCATTGCTATAGATCAAGCGTCCAGTTCTTGGCAAGAATAATCAAGGCATTCAAACACTGCCCTTTAGATTTCTTCTGGCAATGTAAGACCAACATCTTTTGTCATTTCTTCTGGCATTCATGGAATAACAGAATTAAAGTAACACAGATCCTGTTTCTTAATTTTTATAATCAGTGTGATTTTACTGGTTATTGTGAATTTACTTTTTAGATGCAGGAATATGTAGTACACAGGAGTTGGACACCCAAAATGATCCTGAATGATTCTAACCAATTCCAAATGGACTTGTATGGTTGAGTCTGTGTGTATCAGGGCATGACGGTAAAACTGGGAGTGCTCTGCATTAACTTCCATGTAGAATGCGAGTTATTAAAGGATAAGTAATAAAAATATGTGCTAAATTGGAGCTTTCATACATATTATTAAAACTCAACAATAATATAGCAATTGTTTAGAACTTAGACCAAAAAAAGTTTTCCTCAGGAAGGAGTACTCTATCACTGGCATTGTTTGGAATTGCCGACACATGTTGATAATACAAAGCAGATTGACTTCTAGTTGGTTTATTATTGTTTTTAAATTCTCTACAGCCTTCCTTTTTGCAGATTGCTCACATTACCCAGCCCTTTGTACACTGCTGCGCTTAGCTATTGTGGTGGGAGTTGGGGGAGCGGGAGTCAAGTAAGGTACACAAAAACTCTGTGAGCCCACCCTGAGTTGTTTCAGGGGCCATTCTCAAAAGAGGGGGTGCTATTGTGACTCAGGCAGTCACTCCAAGTGGTGGCTATTACATTCTTCTTCTTAGCTGCTTAGCATAACATACACACACACACCATATACTTTATCCCGTATGTCCCAGGATGCTTCTACCCAACATAATCTGATGTGCCCACATCTAACCACACATGCAGTGGGTTGTAACTCAAAGTCATATCAGCTACTGCATCCAAGGTGATGTCATGAGCCATTGTTCTTGGAGTCTAGATCCATTCCTACTCTAGTTATACTGAGATCCCATCTGAGAGTCATCAGACTATGGATTAACTAGCAAATGAAACCTCTAATAACACACCCTATCCTCAAACTCTCTTCCCACACAATTTCTCCAGTCCTAGTGATATTCCTTAGCTAATTCCTGTGTATAACTCCTTTTTTCTCTACACTGATTCTCCATAACCTCTCCAGGCCGAAATGAGTTCAAATATTGGCCAGAGAGTGGACATTACAGAGGGGTGGAGCCCAGTGGAATGAATTGTTTCATCCACTTGGTAGAGGTAGGGGTGCAGTGGGGAATGCTTCAAACAGGCTTGCAGGCTTAAGTTCCCCAATCCCTCTGGCCCCTCCCATATATCGCAATTTCCGTGGTCAGGACTCTGGTCTTCCCTGATTGTGCTGTGTTAATTGGTGAAACCTGGTAAGTTTGTAAATATGAATGGAGGTGTAATTCAATAGTCTGCAATATCAGTTTTGAACTTGGTTTTTAGTGATCTTTTAATTATATTAAGCTCTCAAGTTTGATCTGATGCCCATAGGAAAAACTTTTGTGACCAAGTTTGTCATTTCTTATATTAGGCCATCTCGATACACTCAGAAGCAACCTTGTGGTCTCTATTTTAGTCTCTTTTAAAAGGATTTACATTGGTTGTTATTGGGCCCCCCCAGCCTCACCCCCAGTGTGTACATAATCCCAGGTGACCACAAGAAATACACTTAGTGCTGTTTTGCCACATTTGATGAAGGGTTTCTAATTTCCTATCTCAGAATATAGATGGAGTCTTACTGCCTTCACTCACACCTCACTGTACTGAACTACTGGATGTGCTCACATATCTATTCCCCAAAATTTGGAAGATAGCTTCCAGGCCATCAACTGGAAGAAATCCCTATTTGTACCCATTCCAAAGAAAGATGATCCAAAGAATGCAGAAATTATCGAATAATATCACTAATGTAATATGCAAGTAAAATTTTGATGAAAATAATTAAAAAATGGTTGCAGCAGACAGGGAGCTGCCAGAAATTCAAGCCAGATTCAGAAGAGGACATGGAATGAAGGATATCATTGCTGATGTCAGATCCTGCTTGAAAGCAGAGAATATCTGAAAGAGGTTCACATGTGTTTTATTGACTATACAAAGGCATTCAATTGTGTGGATCATAACCAATTGTGGATAACACTGTGAAGAATGGGAATTCTAGAACATTTAATTGTGCTCATAAGGAACCTGTACATAGACCAAGAGTCAGTCGTTTGAACAGAACAAGGGGCTTCTGCGTGGTTTAAAATCAGGAAAGATGTATGTCAGGGTTGTACCCTTTAACCATACTTTTTCAATCTGTATGCTGAGCAAATAATTCGAGAAACTGGACTACATGAAGAAGAAAGTGGCATTAAGGTTGAAAGAAGACTCATTAACAAACTGTGATATGCAGATGACACAACCTTCCTTGTTAAAAATGAAGAGGGCTTGAAACACTCACTGATGAAGATCCAAGACTATAGCTTTTAGTATGGATTACACTTCGACATAAAGAAAACAAAAATCCTCCCAACTGGACCAATAAGCAACATCATGTAAACAGAGAAAAGATTGAAGTTGTCAACGATTTCATTTTTCTTAGATCCACAATCAATACCCATTGAAGCAGCAGTCAAGAAATCAAACGAGGAGTTCCAGCCAACATGGTGCCATAGACAGAAGCACCACATTGTCCCTCCACAGCAAAGACCCGAAAAACTGAGTTAAACAGAGACAAATGTCAGTTCTGGAACCCAAAGTGTCAAAGGAAGAGATAAAGGATTCAGCCAAGCACTGAATAGAATAAGAAACCGACAGAGAACAGAGAGCAAGGAGAGATTCATGTGGAAGTCCCCTACCAGCTAATGCAGAACAGATTAGCCATCTGGGACTCCTGCCGGAGATCAGTGATCAGGGAGCATGGGAAAGTAGCATCACAGAGCTCCCAGCAGGAGACAGAGCACCAAGTAATCAGCAATATATACCTTCCTGCCCCCCATCCTTTCCCAGCTGCTCTACCTCTATGCTTCCTGGCTGGCAGTGGTGGCTCAGCTGACCAGGAAGTGCACTGTCCATACTGCTTGGATTCACTCACAAACATCGGAGATCTGCAGACAGGGAGTATGGGAAAGCAGCTTCACAAAGTTCCCAGCAGGAGACAGAGCACCCGGTAACCAGTGATATATACTTCCCTAATCCCCACCCTTCTTCCCACCACCCCTTGGCCTCCTCTGCTTCCCGCTGCCAGCAGTCTCTTGACTGGGAGGCAACTGTTTCGGCCCTGGGCCACTTGGATTCACCCCACCTACACTGGCTGCCTCCCTGAGTGCCATTTGTCTGTTGCTGGTGTTGCTTTTTCCCTTTCTTTTGGTTTCCTCCATGACTCCCACAACCTCTCCCTTCTTTTTCTTGAACACCTGGCTCCATGTGCCACCCTTGCTTCTTCTTGAAAGGCTGTGAAGTGCCTGGTCCCCAACACCACACTGGTGGGATACCTGGTGCTTTTTTTTTTTTTTCTTTGTTCTGTTTGTTTTCTTTTTCTTTTCGAGGCTTGGGAGCCCCTTCTAGCTGGGCTGCACTGCACAGCTTAGGAGCCACTTCCTCAGTCTGTGCAGCTGAGCCAGTGGGATCTCTGGGGGCGTTTCTTTTTTCTGTCTTTCTTCATTTCTAAGTTCTTGTCTCTCTATACTTACTTTCTTTTCTTGTTTCCTGAATACCTGGTGCTGTGTGACATCTATACCCCCTCTAGCCAGGCTATCCTGCGCAGCTTGGGAGCCGCTGACCTGGTCTTCGAAGGCACACCAGTGGGACCTCTGGGGGCTTTTCTTTTCTTTTGTTTTCCAAATTTTTATCTAGATATTTTTTATTTCCTTTTTTGTTTTTTTCCATTTCTCTGTTTCTCATCTCTCTACTCCAGTGGCAAGCTCCTGTAGCACTCTTTTTTTATTTGTTCATTTTTGGCTCCTGTTTTTCACTCCTCTTTCTCATACCCATATTGACTCCACACATCACAACCTCATCCCTCTTTCATGCCTACCTGAACCATGTGCTGAACATCACACCCCTGAGCAGCACAGGCATGGCCTACTGGAACCTGCCCAGCACTGATTCCTGGTCTGCCCTATCAGCCCTAGTACATGCCACAGACAACCCATTCCAGTCCCTCCCCTTCAGCTGGACCTGCCCTGCTGCACCATAGCTATGTGACTGGCCCTGACCATTGGACAAGGAGGTGAAAATATCATGACTACAGATGAACAAGCAACAAAGAATGCGCAGCCTACCTGCTCAGACATAACCAAATAAAACAGAAAAGCAAGATGAAACAAACATCTACAATCAACAGATGAAGAAAAAAACTACTGAATGTCCTGAAGACAGCAGACAATATCAAAACATATTTAAAAAAACAGGACAGGATGGTTCCAGTAGGCATCCAAAGTAAAACACCAGATGACTTTCCAGTAGAAGAAAAGCACTAGAAATACCTGACAAGGAATTCAAATCTCTAATATTCAGAGCTATCCAAAAGTTGAAGCAAAGAACAGACAAAAATGAGGAAAAATGGACAAATTCATGGAAAAGGCAGACAAATTCATGGAAAATACAGACAAAAAAATGGAACAATTCAGGGACAAAATGCCACAATAAATTCACAACTAGAAATCATACAAAAACAACAATTAGAAATCCAAAAGATAAACAAGATTTCAGAAGTAGACAGTGCCAAAGAAGGGCTGAGGAGCAGGTTTGAGATGATGGAAGACAGGATCAGTGAAATTGGAGACAAACACTTGGATACAACTCTGTTTGAGGGAAAATCAGAAAAAAGAACTAAGAAAAATGAAAAAACACTGAGAATTATGTAGGATAAAATAAGAAGCAAAACTTTGTGAGTGATCGGAGTTCCAGAACAGGGGGAGAAAATGGAAAACACAGAGAGGATCACTGAAGAACCGCTGCCAGAGAACTTCCCTAATAACATGAAAGCTGAAAAGCGGATCATCCAAGAAGTTCAAAGAACCCCATGTAGGATAGACCCCAAAAGAAAACCGTCAAGGCATATCATAATCATGCTCGCTAAAACCAAAGACAAAGTCCTGAGAGCAGCTCGAGAAAAACAAAAAGTCACATACAGAGAAGAAACAATGAGACTAGCCTCTGATTATTCGGCAGAAACCATGTAGGCAAGAAGGCAACAGGATGACATATATATAACACTGAAAGAAAAAAAATTGCCAACCAAGAATAATATGTCTTGCAAAACTCTCATTCAGATATGGTGATGAAATTAGGACATTTCCAGATAAACATAAATTAAGGGAATATATAAAAAAACAAACCAAACTTACAAGAGTTATTAAAGGGTGTCTTTCAGTTTGAGAACAAACACCAGACCACAGCCCGAATCTAGCACACCAGATTGTACCAGCCAGATACCAACCTCCTCCTCAGCCTTTCTTTGGCACTGTCCACTTCTGAAATTTTGTTTATCTTTTGGATTTCTAATTGTTGTTTTTGTATGATTTCTAGTTGTGAATTTATTGTGGCATTTTGTCCCTGTATTGTTTTCCTGAATTGTTCCATTTTTTTTGTCTGTATTTTCCATGAATTTGTCTGCCTTTTCCAGACACTCTCAGGGACTAACCAAAACCAAAAGAATTACAACAAGGAACCGGAGAGGTTAATCTGTAAATGACGACAATGACAGAACAACAAAAGAGGGAATAAATGGTGTAGGTAGAGAACTCTGTAATAGAAAGGCAAGGCGATAGCAAGCAACAATAGACTGGCTCAAACCTAGGAAGATAAGGGTAAATTTCAAGGTAACCACAAACCACAAAGTTAACAAACATACTCATCAAAATAAAGAAGAAAAATGTAAAGCCTTAATAAAAACAAAATCTACAAAAACAAAAAGAAATGAAAATGAAATCCACAAGCACGGGTGAGTAAGAGGAACAAAGAAAATGTAAGCACCACAAAAAAAGCATTACAAAATGACAGCAATAATTACACTGAATATAACTGGCCTAAATGCACCCATAAAGAGACAAAGTGACAGAATGGATTAAAAAAACAGACACCTTAGAAACAAAAACATAAATTTATTAAAAATCAAAGGATGGAAAAAAGTATATCAAGCAAATAACTTCTACAAAAGAGCAAGAGTGGCAATACTAATAATCTCAGATAAAATAGACTTAAAACAAAATCCACCGTAAAAGACAAAGAAGGCTATTATATAGTCACTAAAGGGACATTTGCACACCCAATGACAGGGTTCCAAAATACATAAAACAAACTTTAAAAGCACTGAAAAGAGAAAGTGACAGTTCCACGATAATAGTAGGAGACTTCAACACGCCATTCTCAGTAAAGGACAAAACATCTAGAAAGAAACTCAACAAAGATACAGAAGACCTAAAGGGCACAATAAGCCAACTCGACCTCATAGACATATGCAGAACACTTCACCCAACAGCTGCAAAGTACACATTCTTTTCCAAAGCACATAGAACGTTCTCCAAAATAGACCACATCTTAGGCCACAGAGCAACCCTGAACAAAATCCAAAACACTGAGATAATACAAAGTATCTTCTCTGACCAAATGCCATCAAAGTAAAAATTAACAACAGGAAGAGCAAGGAAAAAAAAAAAAAATCAATTACTTGGAAACTGATAAAACCCTCAAAAACCACTGGGTGATAGAAGAAATCAGATATGGAATAAAAAAAATTCCTGGAATCAAATGAGAATGAAAACACATCATACTAAAACCTTTGGGATACAGCAAAGGCAGTGCTCAGATGCCAATTTATAGCAATAGATGCACACATCAAAAAAGAAGAAAGGGACAAAATCAAAACATTAACTATACAACGTGAACAAATAGAAAGAGAACAGTGAAAGAATAAATGAAATAGAGAATAGAAAAACAATAGAAAGAATCAACAAAACCAAAAGTTGCTTTTTCAAAAGGATCAACAAAATCGACAAACCAGTGGCCAAACTGACAAAAGAAAAACAGGAGAGGACACAAATAACCCAAATAAGAAATGAAATGGGGGACATTACAACAGACCCAACTGAAATAAAAAGGATCATAACAGAGTATTATGAAAAACTATACTCCAACAAATTTGAACCTAGAGGAAATGGACAAATTCCTAGAAACACACTACCTACCCAAACTAACACAAAATGATGTTGAAAATCTGAACTGACCTGAAACAAGAGAGGAGATTGAAAACATACTAAAAAAAAACTCCAACAACAACAACAAAAAGCCCTGGCCCAGATGGCTTCACTGGAGAACTCTACCAAACATTCAGAGAAGACCTTACACCAGTACTACTCAAACTATTTCAGAACATAGAAAAGGAAGCGATACTTCCAAACTCATTCTATGAAGCCAGCATAACCCTGATAACAAAACCAGGCAAAGACATCACAAAAAAGAAAACTACGGACCAACATCTCTCATGAATTTAGATGCAAAAATTCTCAACAAAATTTTAGCCGATAGAATTCAGCATCATATGAAGAAAATAATACACCATGACCAAGTAAGATTCATATCAGTTATGCAAGGACATTTCAACATTAGAAAATCAATCACCATAATCCACCACATAAATAAAAGGAAAGAAAATTATCGCTTGATAATCTCAATGGACACGGAAAAGGCATTTGAAAAAGTCCAACACCCATTCCTGATAAAAACTGTCAATAAACAAGGTATAGAAGGGGAATTTCTCAACATAATAAAAGACATCTGCAAAACCAATGGCCAACATCATTCTTAATGGAGAGAGGCTGAAAACATTCCCCTGGAGAACAGGAACAAGACAAGGATGCTCTTTATCACCACTCCTATTTAACATTGTGCTGGAAGTCCTAGCTAGAGCAAAAAGGCAAGAAAAGGGCATCCAAATTGGTAATGAAGAAGTTAAATTTTCCCTATTTGTGGATGATACAATACCGTACATAGAAAACCCAAAATATTTCACGAGAAAACTACCAGAACTAATAGAAAGATTCAGCAGACTGTTGTTGTTGTTAGGTGCCATCGAGTCAGTTCTGACTCATGGCAACCCTATGCACAACAGAATGAAACACTGCCTGGTCCTGCACCATCCTGACAATCCTTGTTATGCTCGAGCCGATTATTGCAGCCACTGTGTCAATCCACCTCATTGAGGGTCTTCCGTTTTTCTGCTGACCCTGTACTTTACCAAGCATGATGTTCTTCTCCAGGGACTGATCCCTCATGACGATATGTCCAAAATAGGTAAGGCGCAGCCTCGCCATCCTTGCTTCCAAGGAGCATCCAGGTTGTACTTCTTCCAAGACAGATTTTTTCATTCTTTTGGCAGTCCATGGTATATTCAATGTTCTTCACCAACACCACAATTTGAAAGTGTCAGTTTTTCTTCTGTCTTCCTTGTTCATTGTTCAGCTTTCACATGCATGTGATATGATTCAAAATACTATGGCTTGGATCAGGTGAACCTTAGTCTTCAAGGTGACATCTTTGCTTTTCAACACTTTAAAGAGGTACTTTGCAGCAGATTTGCCCACTGCAATGTGTCTTTTGATTTCTTGACTGCTGCTTCCATGAGTGTTGATAGCGGATCCAAGTAAAATGAAATCCTTGATAACTTCAATCTTTTCTGCATTTATCATGATGTTGCTTATTGGTCCACTTGTGAAGATTTTTGTTTGCTTTATATTGAGGTGTAATCCATACTGAAGGCTGTGGTCTTTGATTTTCATTAGTAAGTGCTTCAAGTCCACTTCACATTCAGCAAGCAAGGTTGTGTCATCTGCATAATGCAGGTTGTTAATGAGTTTTTCTCCAATCCTGATGCCCCATTCTTCTTCATATGGTCCAGCTTCTTGAATTATTTGCTCAGCATACAGATTGAATAGGTATGGTGAATGGATACAACCCTGAGGCACACCTTTCCTGACTTTAAGCCAATGAGTATCTCCTTGTTCTGTCCAAACAACTGCCCCTTGATTTATGTGAACGTTCCTCAAGAGCACAATTATGTGTTCTGGAATTCCCATTCTTCTCAATGTTATCCATAATTTGTTATGATCTACAGAGTCAAATGCTTTTGCGTAGCCAATAAAACACAGGTAAACATCCTTCTGGTATTCTTTGCTTTCTGCCAGGATCCATCTGACATCAGCAATTATATCCCTGGTTCCAAGTCGTCTTCTGAATCAGCCCTGAATTTCTGACAGTTCCCTGTCAATATACTGCTGCAGCCACTTTTGAATGATCTTCAGTACAACTTTGTTTGTGTGTGATATTAATGGTACTGTTCGATCATTTCTGCATTCAGTTGGATCACCTTTCTTGGGAATATGCATAAATATGGATCTCTTCAAGTCAGTTGGTCAGGAAGCTGTCTTCCATATTTCTTGGCATAGATGAGTGAGCACCTCAAGTGCTGCAACCATTTTATGAAACATCTCAATTGATATTCAGTCAATTCCTGGAGCCTTGTTTTTCACCAATGCCTTCAGTGCAGCTTGTACTTCTTCCTTCAGTACCATTGGTTCCTGATCATATGCTATCTCTTGAAATGATTAAACGTTGACTAATTCTTTTTGGTATAATGACTCTGTGTATTCCTTCCATCTTCTTTTGATGCATCCTGCATCATTTAATATTTTCCCCATAAAATACAAGATCAATAAACAATAATCAGTTGGATTCCTATACGCCAGTAAAGAGAACAATGAAAAGGAAATCAGGAAAACAATACCAATTATAATAGCCCCTAAAAAAATAAAATAATTAGGAATAAATCTAACCATGGATGTAAAAGACCTATACAAAGAAAACCACAATGCACTACTGTAAGAAACCAAAAGAGATCTACATAAATGGAAAAACATACCATGTTCGTGGATTGGCAGACACAACATTGTGAAAATGGCAATTCTACCCAAAGCGATTTACAAATACAGTGCAATCCTGATCCAAATACCTTCAACATTCTTTAAAGAGATGAAAAAACTTATCCTTAACTTCATGTGGAAAGGGAAGAAGCCCCCAGATAAGTAAAGCACTATTGAAGAAGAATAAAGTAGTAGAACTCACACTACCTGACCTCAGAACCTGCTACACAACTACAGTAGTCAAAACAGCCTGGAACTGGTACAACAACAGACACATTGACCAATGGAACGGGACTGAGAACCCAGATGTAAATCCATCCACCTATGGTCATCTGATTTTGACAAGGCCCAAAATCCGTCAAATGGGGAAAAGAGAGTCTTTTTAACAAATGGTCCTGGCAAAACTGAATGTCCATCTGCAAAAAAAAAAGAAAGAAAGAAGACCCATACTTCAGAGCATACACAAAAACTAATTCAAAATGGATCAAAGACCTAAATATAAAGCCAAAAACTATGAAGTTCATAGAAGAAAAAGTAGGATCAATGCTAGAGGCCCTAATACACGGCATTAATAGGATACAAACCACAACCAACAACACACAAACTCTAGAAGATAAGCTAGATAACTGGGATTTTCTAAAAATTAAACACTTATGCTTATCAGAAGATTTTACTAAGAGTAAAAAGAGAACCTATAGACCGGGAAAAAATTTTTTGGCTATTACAAATCAGACAAAGGTCTAATCTCTAAAATCTACAAGAAAATCCACCACCTCTACAACAGCAACAAAAAAACCAAATAATCCAATTAAAAAATGGGTAAAGGAAATGAGCAGACACTTCACTGAAGAAGACATTCAAGCGGCCAACAGACACATGAGGAAATGCTTGTGATCACTAGCCATTAGAGAAATGCAAATCAAAACCACAATAAGATGCCATCTCACCCCGGCATTACTGGCACAAACAAAAAAAACAAAAACAGGAAATAACAAACATTGGCGAGGCTGTCGGAAGATCAGAACTCTTATGCACTGCTGGTGGGGATGCAAAATAATACACCCATTTTGGAAAATGATATGGCGCCTCCTAAAAAAAAAAAGAAAAAAAAATTTTTTTTTTCTTTTTTTTTAGAAACCTAGAAATAGAAATACCGTATGATCCAGCAATCCCACTTCTAGGTATATATCCTAGAGAAATAAGAGTCGTCACATGAATAGACATATGCACACGCATTGCAGCATTGTTCAGAATAGCAAAAAGATGGAAACAACCTAGATGCCCATCAACAGATGAATGGATTAACAAACTGTGATACAAACACACAATGGAGTATTATGCAGCAATAAAGAACTATGATGAATCTGTGAAGCATGTCATAACATAACTAAATCTGGAGGGCATTATGCTGAGTGAAATAAGTCAATTACAAAAGGACAAATATTGTATGAGACCACTACTGTAAAAATTCAGGAAAAAGTTTATACATAAAAAGAGACAATCTTTGATGGTTACGAGGGAGGGGAGGTGTGGGAATGAAAAAACTGTAGACAATATATAAGTGGTAACTCTGGTGAAAGATAAGACAGTACCCAGTACTGGGGAAAGCAGCACAACTTGTACAAGGCAAGGTCATGGTAGCTCCACAGACAATCCAGTCTTCCTGAGGGACCCAATTGCTGGGCTGAGGGTTGTAGGGACAACGGTCTCGGGGACCATCTAGCTCAATTGGCATAACATTGTTTATAAATAAAATGTTCTACATTCTACTTTGGTGAGTAGCGTCTGGGGTCTTAAAAATCTGTGTGCAGCCATCTAGGACACTGCACTTGTCTCACCCCTTTGGAAGCAAGGAAGAATGAAGAAAACTAAACATACAAGGGAAAGATTAGTCCAAACGACAAATGGACCACATCTACCATGGCCTCCACCAGACCGAGTCTAGTAAAACTAGATGGTGCCAGGCTACCATCATTGACCGCTCTGACAGGGATCACAATAGAGGGTCCTGGACAGAGCTGGAGAAAAATGCAGAACAAAATTCTAATTCAAAAAGAAAGACCAGACTTGCTGGCCTGGCAGAGACTGGAGAAACCCGGAGAGTATGGCCCCCAGACACACTTTCAGCTCAGTAATGAAGCCATTCCTGAGGTTCACCCTTCAACCAGAGGTTGGACAGTCCCATAAAACAAAATGAGACTAAAGGGGCACACCAGCCCAGGGGCAAGGACTAGAAGGCAGGGGAGGATAGGGAAGCTGGTAATAGGGAACTCAAGGCTGAGAAGGGAGAGTTTTGACGTGTCATGGCGTTGTTAACCAATGTCATAAAACAATATTTTTACTAACTGTTTAATGAGAAACTAGTTTATTGTGTGAACCTTTGTCTAAAATACAATTAAAAAAAAGAAAAAAGAAAAGAGATCAAAGGATGTATCGCATTGGGCAAATCTGCTGCAAAAGGCCTCTTTAAAGCGTTGAAAAGCAAAGATGTTACTTTGAGGACTAAAGTGCACCTGAAGCAAACCATGATATTTTCAATAACCTTTTATGCATGGGAAAGCTGGACAATGAATAAGAAAGACTGAAGAAGAATTGATGTGTTTGAATTATGGTGTTGGCAATGAATATTGACTATACAATAATAGGGTGCCGGAAGAATGAACAAATCTGTCTTGGAAGCAATACAGCCAGCATGCTCCTTAGAAGAGAAGATGGAGAGACTTTGGACATGT
The DNA here is from genome assembly GCF_030014295.1 of Loxodonta africana. NCBI lineage: Eukaryota > Metazoa > Chordata > Mammalia > Proboscidea > Elephantidae > Loxodonta > Loxodonta africana. Next base: position 157,398,908 of record NC_087344.1, on the reverse strand, counting down.
TATCAGGAGGGACCAGTCCTTGGAGAAGGAAATAATGCTTGGTAAAGTAGAGAGTGATTGAAAAGAGGAAGACCCTCAAGGAAATGGATTGACACAGAGGCTACAACAATGGGCTCAAACATAGCAATGATTGTGAAGGTGGCGCAGGACCAGGCAGTACCGGGCAGTATTTCAATCTGTTGCACATGGGACTGCTATGAAGTGGAACCAACTTGATGGCACATAACAACAAGCACTTTTCTTGCTGTCTGAAATCAGCAAAACACTCTTTAGAACTAATTTATGAATTATTTAATCTTTTTTTAATTTAAAAACAGAAGGTGTTGATTCTAGTTGGTTTCAGTGAAAAATAAAAGAGGGAGGGCATTAATTGGAATATACTGGAAGAACTGATAGAAGGCGAGGAGTCGCTGACTAAACAACTCAACTATGGAAAGGAGAAACCAGGGCTGTGCTGGAAGCCTTGATGTAGGAGTTTGTGTCCCCTCTGTTTAGAAACCTGTTAATCAACCTCAGTGACAACCAGGCTCCGTGTCTCTCAGGAGAGAATTTGAAATTGGCTCAACTTGGTATCTGGCCAGAGGCTGCATCATGCATTGTAGACAACGCCTGGGGACTGAGTGGTGGCATCTTAGGTATCAGGGGCTGAACCAGAGAAGGGGTAGTTCTTGTGAGACAGGTAGCCTCCCCAACATGTGTCCCCTTCAGTTTTGGGAATCCAGCTTGTGCCTTCTGCTTCCTTCATTACTCCTCTTCCTGCCCTGGTTCCACTCTGCACACACTACCCATTGCCATGGAGTCGATTCCGACTCATGCCAACTCCTTGTGTTACAGAGTAGAACTGCTCCATAGGGGTTTCTTGGCTGTAATCTTTATGGGAGCAGATCACTAGGCCTTTCTTCTGAGGTGCCGCTGGGGGGTTTGAACCACCAACCTTTAGGTCAGCAGCCCTTCTCAAACAGCTTGTATCACCCAGAGACCTCTGTACACACTACAGTTCATTAGGTAGTGTTGACTGATGGGGACTTTCATTAGCTAAAAAGAGGAGATTCTAGAAGAGGTTTAAGGCTTAGCTAGTCTCTGGATGAGGAAACAATGGCGATTTGATAATGGAGGAAAGAAAACAAGGAGACAATTCTGAGATCCAGAGGGAAAATTCCAAAGGACAGCATTAATTTTGAAGCTTTTCCTTACATCCTTAGCTTCAAAAGAGCCCTCTCTCCTCAGAACTTCAGCTCATGTCATTTATATTGACTCTCATCATGGTTACTCGGCCCTACTCTGTATCTCTACATATAAGTTCCATCTCCCAGACCAAATTCGCAGATTCCCAAGGGCAGAATCCTTGTCTTATAGTTTTTTTCATTTCCCAATACCAAGGCTGTTTGTTGCCCCCTTGGACACTAATATGCAATGAATATATTTTTTATGATGACAGTTTATTGTAACTATGGCAGTACAGTCTTGCCATAGGGGTAAATGGGAGAGAGGATTTAGCAGGTTATTCCACTTAACTGGGTCTAAAGAAACTATTAAATTAACAGCATAGCAATGACTATGTGTAAAATTGATATTCCATTTAGAACAAGATTTAAATAATTACATAGCTAGACTGGTTTATTTTCCACTCACCATTAATAGTTGTAACAAATGCTTGATCAGTTGCTGGCTTTCTCTCAAACCCTAGCCAATTATACGTTTCTAACTTCAAATGTCCATATCTAGCAAGCTGCTTTCACATAGTAGGCACTCAATAAATAGTGACTAAAACATCCAAGCCAAGCCCGTTGCGGTCGATTTGATTCCGACTCATAGAGACCCTATGGGACAGAGTAGAACTGCCCCATAGGGTTTCCAAGGAGCACCTGGTGGATTTGAACTGCTGACCTTTTGGTTAATGGCCATAGCTATTAACCACTACTAGCTGTTTTGGACATAGTAGGCACTCAATAAATAGTGACTAAACCATCCAGGGTTTCCAACTAAAACATAGTGGTTATAAAAAGAAGTCACTTTCGTCATTTTAAGGCTATACCCTCCGTCCTTTGCCCTTTGGAACTTTTTGACGTCTTGATTCCCCTAGCCATTACAAGTAACTTTTATTTGGCCTGTTGTTGTTGTGTGCTGTTGAGTTGATTCTGACTCCTAGCAACCTTGTATAACAGAATAGAACTGCCCCATAGGGTTTCCTAGGCTATCATCTTTACGGGAGCAGATCGCTAGGTCTTTTCTCCTGTGGAGCAGATGGTGGACTCAAATGGTCAACCTTTCGGTTAGCAGCCAAGCACTTAACCATTACTCCACCAGGCCTTCTTTTATTTAGCCTAGTGGGTCTAGGGCAGCTCTGCTCTGTCCTGTGGGGTCACTATGAGTTGAAACCAACTTAATGGCACCTAACAACAACATGCATATATGTACTGGGGGCAGTGGTAGTTTACTGGTAAAATTCTCATCTTCCATGTGGTAGACCCAGGTCTGATTCTTGCCCGATGAACCTCAAGCACAGCCACCACTTGTCTGTCAGTGGAGGCTTGCGTGTTGCTATGATACTGCAAAGGTTTTAGCGGAGCTTCCAGACCAAGACAAACTATGAAGAAAGGCCTGGCAATCTACTTCCAAAAATTGGCCAATGAAAACCATATGGATCACAACGGTCTGATCTGCAACTGATCATAGGGATGGCCCAGGACTGGGTAGTGTTTTGTTCCATTGCGCATGGGGTCACCATGATTTGGGGCTGACTCAATGGCAGTTAACAACTAACAACGTGTGTGTGTGCACGCACGCATGTGTGTTTATGTATGCACAATTAGGAATATAAAGTGTTTTCTTCCCAGGAATCTTGATACTAGCCTAGAGGACTGATCAGCTGGCAAAGAGAAGCAATCAGCCAAGGGAGTGGGACACTGCCTGAGAGAGGCAACAGTACCCAGGATGAAGGAGAGAGAAAGTAACCCAGCCGAAGGCAGTGGAATTCTGAGGTTAAAGCTGCAGATGACGCTGACTGGCTGCCGGTCACATCTGCTCCCAACTCCTTCCCTCCAGGGCTTTCTCCAGGGCAGCTTTGCACCTTTGCCAGCCATTTCCAGGGCTTCCTCTGGACTAGTGAAGCTGTAATCGCTTCCTCCTAACCATCCAAAAGTTGCTTTCCTATTTAGGTCAGTTTGCTCAGCTTCCCAGAGCTCTGGGACTTGCTTTAAAAGACAGTTCTGGACATTTTCAGTCCGTGGCTGAGTCACCACTTGAGAACTTTGCTGCGGAGGGAGTCTGACACCCCACTGACTGTGCTAACCGCCTGCAGCACTCCAGCCCAGCAACAGGCCCAGACTAAAGAGAAACTATCTTGAGGCTGCTCGGGTGCTTAGCACTGGGGAGAGAACCCTGGTTCCCTGACAGGTGAGTCGCCCACTCCTAAGAAGGTACAGACATTTCTCCACATGGGCCACAGGCTGCCGTGATCTCCGTCCTGCTCGGCCTCTTTCTCTTGGGGCTTCCAAGAGAACAAACCTCCACTCTCCAGCTCACTCACTCCCATCCTGGCGTGCCCGGTGACAGCCTAAGCATGCATGCTCAAACTGAAGAATGTGAAGGGCTGGCATGGGTCACTTCATGTGATTCCTGCTCTCTGGAGAAATGGCAGGGATCCAAGCAAAGTATTAAGGCAACCAGATCAAAAGGAGCCCTGGTGGTGCAACAGCTAAGCAGTCAGCTGCTAACCTAAAGGTTGGTGGTTCAAACTCACCTAGCCGTTCTGCGGGGGAAAGATCTGGCGATCGGCTCCTGTAAAGATTATAGCCAAGAACACCCCAAGGGCCAGTTCTACTCTGTCACGTGGGGTTGCTATGAGTTGAAACAGACTCGACTGCACCTAATAACAACAAACCAAACCCATTGCCTTCGAGTCTGTTTTGACTCATGGCGACCCCTTTAGCTACAGAATAGAATTTTCCCGGCTGTAATTTTTATGGAAGCAGATAACCAGGCCTTTCTCCTGTGGTGCCTCTGGGTGGGTTTGAACTGCCAATCTTGAGGCTAGTAGTCAAGCGCAAACTGTGCCACTGAGTAGACAGATCCTTAATAATGTCAGTCCTCATTTGGAAATTTCTGAGGCTGAGGGATACTCCAGATAATTCTACTAGTTTACCAAATTGATGATGTAGAAAGAGAACTCTTTAGCCACTTGTATAGTAAACTACTTTAGCAGCAAGCTTTCATACGAGAATTCATAAGAAAATGACAAATTATTTTATCTAGTTAGCAATGGTGAGCCTTCGAAACAATCTCATTCATTTAAGCATTCATTCATCAAAAATATTCTGAGAGGTCATTTTGTAGAAGGGTGCTGGTCAAGTTGGGGAAGAATGAGATAAATTAAAAAGGGATGAATATTTATTTTGCTGCATATAATGCTGGGTGCTTTCCCAGTCTTTGCATTTAATCTTGCAATAATGTTGCACAGTAGGTGCGGCAAAGAATTGTTCCTGTCCTCCCATATTCATTCCAAGCATTCTTTTGGTAACAGAACCACCCCATCCGGGTATTAACAGTGTAGGCGGTTGCCCAGCTTTTTCTGAGTGTAAGGGTGGAAAACTCAGAGGCTCAATCATGGTAAACATTTCCCAAGGAGCCCTGGTAGTGCAATAGTTAAGCGTTCAGCTGCCAATTGAAAGGTTGTTGGTTCAAATCTACCCAGCAACTCTGCAGGAGAAAGAGCTGGAGATCTGCTCCCATAAAGATTAGAAAACTCTATGGAGCAGCTCTACTTTGTCACATAGGGTCACTATGAGTTGGGATTGACTCCACGGCTCCCAGCAGCAACAAACATTTCCTAGCCTCCCTTGCAGCTAGATATGGTCGTGTGACTAATTTCTAATCACTACATTTGAATGAGAGTGATGTGTGCAACTTTGGGGTGAAGTCCTTAAAAAGGGAGCTGTTTGTTCTCTGTTCTGCCGTCCTGGGAACTGGAATGAGATGTACTTGTGGGGCTGGTCAGTCAACATACCTCAAACTGGGTGAGGGCAGAGCAACAGACAAAAAGAACCTGGGTTCCTGGACAGACTCAGAGAACAGGGCCCTACCCGCCTTTGACCACCTGCCTACCTCTGAGTCATTACATGAAAGCACAATAAATTTCTATCTTATTTGAGAGTTTCTATTTTGGAGTCCCTTTGCTACATAAGCCCAGCTTTTACAGTCCCAATGTAATGGATATGAAACCTACCCTAAAGATGAAAAGTTGAGAGCTTAATAAAATTTCCTAAATTCATCAAGATACTACAGTGAAACCTGTGAGAGCTAGACCTTGACAAGACTGCCTTGTTTTTCCAGGTCCCGCAAGTTTCCCACCTTTGACAGGGTGCAGTCTTACCACTTTTCCATCACTCGTTTTAGCAGAACATATTTGAGTTTTCCTTCTCTGACAGGCTTCTGCCTTACGTAAGTGCTGGCTTTCACAGGTTTTACTGAGTATGGCAGAGCGCAGATTCAAGCTCAGGTCGGACGTGTTCTGCTACACCATGCCATGTTCTGTTAAACAAGCAGAGAGACAAAATCATGAAATCCCTGGCTTCTCAAGAAAAGGAGTTGTACCTCGGCTACCATGAGCTTTTAACAATTCAACTTACTAAAAGCTAGGAGAAAAAGGGGAGCCTCCAACATTTACTGAGCACCTAGTTACCCTGATGTGCACTTTATTCGTGAGATTGCATTCAAGACACAGATACTGCAATCTAAGATATGGATTGAATTGTGTCCCCTCAAATTGTGTCAACTTGGCTAGCCTATGATTCCCAATATTGTGTGAATTGTCCACCATTTTGTCATCTGATGTGATTTTCCTATGTCTTGTAAATCCTGCCTCTATGATGTTAATCAGGTGGGATTAGTGGCAGTTCTGTTAATGAGGCAGGACTCAATCTATGAGATTAGATTGTGTTTTAAGCCAATCTCTTTGGAGATATAAAAGACAGAAGTGAGAGCAGAGGGACTGGGGACCTCATACCACCAAGAAAGAAGCTCTGGGACCCCTGAATTTGAACTTCTAGCCTCCTAGACTGTGAGAATAATTCCGTTAAAGCCATCCACTTGTGGTATTTCTGTTACAGCAGCACTAGATGACTAAGACAAATGGAAATAAATTCCACATGAGAGAGAGCAAAAGATTGCTGAGTGGGTGCAGAATGGGAGAGGTGGTGTCTGTCTGTGTGGGATCAGAAATGGCACTGTACTTGGATCTTATAAAATAGGGGTATTTGGGGTAAAAGGCATTGTCAATAAAGGAACAGCATGTGCAGAGGCCCAGAGGCGCGACCACACCAGAAGCAGTCCTTCACACGACTGAAACGTCAGCTTCATGGTGGGAGCAGGTGGGAGCGATGCCACATGAGTAGCAATGCCAGATTAGGGAGGACCTACGTGAGGAGTGTTGGTGGTTCAGTGGTAGAATTCTCTCCTTCTATGTGGGAGACTCTGGTTCTATCACTGGCTAATGAACCTCATCCTTCCACCCATCCTTCAGTGGAGGCTTGCATACTGCTATGATGTTGAACAGGTTCCAGACTAAGACAGGCTAGGAAGAAAGGCCTGGCAGTCTACATCCAAAAATGAAATGAAAACCTGGTGGATCACAATGGTCCGATCTGTAACCAATCATGAGGATGGTATAGGATTGGGCAGCATTTCATTTTGTTGTGCATGAGGTCACCGTGAGTTGGGGACCGATTCAAGGGCAGCTAACGATGACAACAAGAGTGGCAAGCTGAAGATTTCAAACTTCATGTGTAGGGTTGGGGGACACCTGTAGATTTCTGAATAAAAAGGTGGAAAAATCAGAGATGCAGAGTTGGTAGACATTTACTAAGCCACTGTGGTGCCCCAAACACTGGACAAAGATGAATCTGTCAGAAATGTGGATGACAAAGTGCAGGAGGACAGACAGGAGCTGGGAGGCCCGCTGGGAGGCCCCCTAGGAGGCTAAATAGGGAAGCAGCAGTGGGAGAAAAGGGGCAGGCAGATGTAAGAGATGTGGGTAAGGCAGAACTGACAGCACTCGGCAGCTGACTGGGTGTGGGAGGTAAGGGTGAGACAGGGATCCAAGAAAACTCAAAGGTTTGTTTTCATCTACAAGCCTGAAAGAAAAAAAAAACAAAACATTTAAATAATCCTGTCCAGCTTTTTTCTTAATTAAAACAAGACAGCAATTCTACAATACACTAGCAAAAGCTCCATTTTCTGAAGGACAGTTTACAATTTGGAGTCCCTGGGTGGTACAAATGGATAATGTGCTTAGCTGCTAACTGAAAGGTTGGAAGTTCAAGTCTACCCAGAGGATCTTCAGAAGAAAGATCTGGCAATTGACTTCTGAGAAATCAGCCACTAAAAACCCTGTGGAGCACAGCTTTACTCTGACACATATGGGATCGCCATGAGATGGAGCTGACTCGATAGCAGCTGGAAGTCTACAATTAGGTGAGTAAGAGAGACACAGTCACAGCACATTCCGCTTCTCTGAAGATTAAAATGCTGGTGGAGAATTAGGATTATAAGCCTCCGACTCTACTTTTTTTTTTTTTGTAATTGTGCTTAGGTGAAAGTTTACAGAGCAAATTAGTTTCTCATTAAACAATTAATACACATATTGTTTTTTGCATTGGTTGCCAACCCCACGACGTGTCAACGCTCTCCCCGTCTCAACCTCGGTTTCCCCATTTCCATTCATCCAGCTTTCCTGTTCCTTCCTGCCTTCTCATCTTTGTTCTTGGACTGACATGCCCATTTAGTCTCGTATACATGGTTGAACTATGTGTGTTAGTATTTGTTTTATAGGCCGGTCTAATCTTTGGCTGAAGGGTGAACTTCAGGAGTGACTTCGGTACTAAGTTAAAAGGGTATTTGGGGGCCATACTCTTCAGGTTTCTTCACTCTGTCAGACCAGTAAGCCTGTTTTTTTGTGTGTGTGTGTGTGTGTGAGTTAGAATTTTGTTGTACATTTTTTTCCAGCTCTGTCCGGGATCATCTATTGTGATCCCTGTCAGAGCAGTTGGTGATGGTAGCAGGGAACCATTTAGTTGTGCTGGACTCAGTCTGGTGGAGGCTGTAGTACTTGTGGTCCATCGGTCATTTGGACTCATCTTTCGCTTGTGTCTTTGGTTTTCTTCATTCTCCTTGCTCCAGATGGGGTGAGACCAGAGGAGTATCTTAGATGGCCACTGACAAGCTTTTAAGATCCCAGATGCTACTCACCAAAGTAGAATGTAGAGCATTTTCTTTATAAACTATGTTATGCCAATTGAGCTAGATATTTCTGAGACCATGGTCTCCACAGCCCTCAGCCCAGTAATTTAGTCCCTCAGGGAGTTTGGATGTGTCTATGGAGCTTGCATGACCTTGCTGTGGACAAGTTGTGCTGGCTTCCCCAGTATTGTGTACTGCCTAGTCTGTCTACTGTTTACTCTGTCGTATAGGGTCACACACAACAACATTGTTTGGTCTAAAGAAGATTTTAGGGGATATTTTTGGTTTAAGGTTTAAAGAATATCTCAGGGCAATAGTTTTGGGGGTTCTTCCAGGCTCAATGGCTCCAGAAGATATGGATTCTGTGAGAATTTGAAGTTCTGTCCTGCATTTCCCCCACTTCGATCAGAATTCTTCTATAGAATCTTTCATAATCATTATTTTACAACGACTGTTTCTAAACGCTGCTCTAAGATACATGAGGCGAATTAAAAACAGAATCACCCTCAAAGATCTCACAGTCTATGGGGGAGAGAGACAGACAGAAGCAGATGATTACAACCCAATATGGAGAAGTACTGATGGAGGTAAGCCCGAGTGTCTTGGTTATCTAGTGCTGCTATGACAGAAATGCCACAAGTAGGTGGCTTTAACAAACAGAAGTTTATTGTCTCAAAGTCTGGTAGGCTAGAAGTCCTAATTCAGGCCATCAGCTCCAGGAGAAGTCTCTTCTCTGTTGACTCCGGGGGAAGGTCTTTGTCATCAATCTTCCCTTGGTCTAGAAGCTTCTCCATGCAGGAACTTCCAGTCCGAAGGACGCACTCTGCTCCCGGGCACTGCTTTCTTGATCGTATGAAGTCTCCATGTCTCTCTGCTCACCTCTCTCTTTTATATCTCAAAAGATATTGGCTTAAAACACAATCTAATCTTATAGATTGAGTCCTGCTTCATTAATATAACTGCTGCTAATCTCATCACATCATAGAGATAGGATTACAACACATAGGAAAATCACATCAGATGACAAAAATGGTGGACAATTCACGCAATACTGGAATCATAGCTTAGCCAAGTTGACAGCTATTTTTGGGACACAATTCAATCCATGACACCAGGGAATGATGGGAGCAGTGACAATGAGGAGCTGGCAAATGCAAAGAGCTACCATGTCTTTATTCAGGTCATGCCCAGTGGAGCGTGTAAGTCTTCATTCTCTCCACAGTATTCAATACTATTGATGAACTCCTTTCTATTTTCAACTTACTTTTTTTACTTTAATTAATCATAATTTAAAATTAAAAAAAGCAATTTAATTTTTAACTAATTTAAATGATGAAGAATTTCAAGCATGCATCAAAATATTGAAGATAATATAATAATAGATGGCTCCTCAAGTAATGGTTTTGTGTGACAATTAACAGCACAGAGTCTAGAGTGAACTGTCTGGGCTCAAATCTCAATGCCATCTCCTACCGATGTGTGACCTTGGACAGGTTATTTTAACACTTTTCACTTCAGCTTCCTCCTCTGTAAATTAGGGGCAATAATACCCACATTGTGAGGTTGCTGGAGGATTAAATGGGTTAACGTTCACAGTGCCTTTAGAACAGTGCCTGGCACACAGGCAGCATCTGTAAGTGTTGCTTTTATTGTTTCAGGAGTTCCTGGGTACTGCGACGGTTAACGTTCTCCACTGCTAATTGAAAAGTGGATGGTTTGAGTCTACCTACAGGCACTTCTGGGCAGAACCTCTAGGAAACCCTGGTGGCATAGTGGTTAAGAGTTCAGCTGCTAACCAAAATGTCAGCAGTTTGAATCCACCAGGTGCTCCTTGGAAACCCTGTGGTGCAATTCTACTCTGTCTTACAGGATCGCTGTGAGTTGGAATCAACTCGACAGTAACGGGATTGATTTTGGGTTTAGAGGCACTGCAGAAGAAAGGCCTGGTGATCTACTTCCAAAAAAATGAGTCATTGAAAACCCTATGGAAGCAGAATTCTACCCTGACACACATGGAGTCTTCAGGATTCAACTCAACAACAACTGTACTATACTTGATGGTATAGTTTACTATTTCTATCATGAATAATAGCAGAGTTTTGCAGGCAAGCCATGTGAATCCCATTCAGCTCCACCACCTGCTAAAGGTATGATCTTGAGCAAGTTGCTTAACCTTTCTGGCCTTTGATTCCCTCATCTGTAAGAACAGAGATAATATTGGAACAACCTCATAGGATTATTTTAAAGGATCAAGTGAGTTAATACCTGTAACAGTCTGGGGAGTAATAAGCTCCCAACAAATATTAACCATTATTATGAAATAGAAGCTGTACCCTCACCCAGTCTTAACAGGTGCTAACCTTTTGCCCTATGTGCTTCAGAAGTTTTTAAAAATTAACTAACATTTTCAACTATGGTGGAAGACTTCATTTCCCCTCCCTGTTCCCTTCTGTCCTTCTCCAAGCCTAACTACTCTCCTGACAATTCAGGTCTCCTTGCTGTCCATGTTTTATTTCTTTTTCCTTGTATGTATATATCCATAAGCAATGTATAGATCTGTCTTTAGGCTTTAAGCTTTTCTTTCTTTTTTAAAATAATTTATTTATTTTATTTTTGTTGTTGAGAATATACACAGCAGAACATAGACCAGGTCAACAATCTCTACATGTACAATGCAGTGACGTTGATTACATTCTTCAAGTTGTGCAACCGTTCTCACCCTTCTTTTTCGAATTTTCCTCCCCTACTAACATAAACTCATTGCCCCCAAGTTTCTTATCTAATCTTTCAAGTTGCCGTTGTCAATTTGATCCCATACAGATAGTTCTCAAAAGAGCACAGTGCTTAAGGCAGACTTTTTTTACTATTGTTTGTTTTTACAAGCTTTTTATAAGTGGCATCATACCACATATATTAATATTCAACTTGGCTTCTCTTCCTTCTTCTGCTCCCTGCTCAACTTTGTTTCTGAGACTCATCCATGTTCTAAAGTTCTTTCATTTTATCTGCTGTATTGTACTCCATGGGGTGAATATGAACAAGCCAGTGTTCATTAATCCATTCTCAATGACTAGGCAGGGAGGGGGTTTCCAGTTTCTGCTGTAACAAGCAATGCTGCAACGGCATCTTTGTGCCCATGCCCTCTTTGAAGATCCCTGATCCTGGAGCTTTTATGTTTTCATCACTCTTCTCTGACACTTTACTCTGTTCCCATGAACATCACAGAAACGTCTTTGGTCTTAATACAATGAAGATTGTGCCAGATAACTTAGATGCATTATCTTATCTAATCTTCACAGCGATTCTGCAAAGTAGGTAGTAGAGTGGAAGGATTACGTGCAGGGACTTCAGCTCCTCTACACACTAAATGCAGGGTTTTGAGCAAATTGCTTACCCTCTTGGGAAGATTGAGTCAGTTAATGTATGCAAAACACTCAGAACAGTGCCTGACACATGAAAAATGCTATATAGGTGGTATATACTTGTTCTCAGAAGGGGAAACAGAGGCTTGGAGAAGCTTAGTAACATTTCCAAAGTTACCCAGCTAAATTGCATGCAAACCTGCTGAGGCATGCATGGGAAGCTAGGCATAGTTTGCAAGCTTCTGTGCTGTCAGAGGTTGAAGTATGTACCCCGTAAAGATATGGTCAAGTCTTAACCCCTGGCACTCGTCAATGTGAACTTTTTTGGAAAGAGGGTTTTTGGAGATGTTATCGGTTAAAACGAGGTCATACTGGATTAGGGTGGGTCCTAATCCAATATAAATTGTGTCCTTAGAAAAGAGGAGAAGAGATACAGGGACAGAGACACATGTAGAGAAGACAGCCATGCAACAATGGCAGCAGAGATTGATGTGTCTATAGTCCAAGGAATGTCAGGGATTGCCGGGAGCCACCAGAAGCTAGGAGAGAGGCATGGAACACAAGCCTCAGAAGGAATCAAATGGCCCATACTCTGTGTCTTAGTTATCTAGTGTTGCTCTAACAGAAATACCACAAGTGGATGGCTTTAACAAGAGAATTTTATTCTCTCACAGTTTAGTAGTCCAAATTCAGGGTGCCACCTCCAGGGGAAGGCTGTCTCTCTCTGTTGGCTCTGGGGGAAGGTCCTTGTCATCAATCTTCCCCTGGTCTGGGAGCATCTCAGCACAGGGATCCCAGGTCCAAAGAACACACTCTGCTCCTGGCACTACTTTCTTGGTGGTATGAAGTCCCTGTCTCTGCTTGATATTCTCTTTTATATCTCAAAAGAGATTGACTCAAGATACATCCCAGTCTTGTACACTGAAGCCTGCCTCATTAACATCATAGAGGTTAGGATTTACAACATATAGGAAAATCACATTAGATCACCAAATGGTGGACAGTCACACAATAATAGGAATCATGGCCTAGCCAAGCTGACACACAATTTTGGGGGCACAATTCAATTCACAACACTCTGATTTCAGTCTCCCAGCCTCCAGAACTGAGAAACAATAAATTTCTGTTCTTATAAACTACCCACTTGGTGATACTTTATTAAGACACAGCCTTAGGAAACCAAGACAGGCACCAATTAATCAGAGCCGATGTTGCCCACAGCTCCAGAGCATGTCCTTTAGTTACTGGATGACGAGGAGTTCCTGGGGTCTGAGGGAGGGCTAGTGTGACCAGGATGGGAAGAGGAAGTGGATGGGGCCTTGGGGAGCAGCTATTTCCATCTGGTAGGAATGTCTTTCAGTATTTTGACCAGTATGGCTACATCGGTACAGACCACTGTATCACTGGGGCCTAGGACTGTGTCAGGTGGGTAGTAGGCACTTAAAAATTTTGGTTTAATTAATTAAGTAAAGAAGGAAAATGGAGGCCAAGAGCAAGACTTCAGAGTAAGGAAATCCAAATAGGTAGCCTGAGACACGAAGGAGGTGGAGAGGTGTCCCTGGCTGTTGCAATTTGGGTTTGGAAGCCGCTGGGACAATGGAGAAAGACCAGTCTTCCCCTCTCCAGGGGTCACTCCCTCTTACATACCTCAGAAAAAGAGGCCTGCTCTTAAATCATTCACCCGGAAGTCGCTCTTCTGGTCTGCTGTGGCTGCTGCTGACTTCGCTAGTGGGAGTGACCTGTTCCTCCCAGGATTCAGTTCACCTCCTAATGCAATGTTCCCTCTGCACAGACAGCAGCAGAGGGGAGATGTGGGGTGGGCCTACAATACTCAGTCTGCCCTCTCCATGTCCTCTACATTACCACCCAAAGCTCTAAAGGGCGTTTCAGGGTATACCCAGGCCAGCTTTATGAGTATATGACCTGTGCATAGAGCCCCACACTCAAAGAGACCCCTCACTTGGTTTAATGCTGTACTGTCACTGTCTTGACATTCTTAAAGATTTGTGAACAAGGGGTCCCACACTGTCATTTTGTACTGGGCCCTGCAAATTATGTAGCTGGTCCTAAGTGTATCATTCCTGTCAAATAAGAAAATAGCCTGCCCAAGTTAAACCCGAGACTACAACAGACAGATTTCTCACTCACACTTGGAAGAGGGGAGCCCTGGGCCTGCCTGTGTAACAAAGGGGGTCCCAGGACCCAGCCTTATATCCACTGGGTCCACACAAAATCAGGAAGACTTTTTAAGGAGCTGATTTTTTATATCTCCGGCTGATGTCCTCATTTTATTTATTCATTTATCCCAAGACAAAGGGAAGCAGTTGAAGGATTTATGGTTCTGTGTTATAAAGAGCAACCCCCAGAGGTCTTGGTGGGGAGAAAGCATGGGAGGTGGTACACACATGTACCCGCCCCTCTGTCTGTTTTATTTTTATTTGTTGGTTTGTTGCTGACTGGTTAGAGACATCCTGATAGCTGAATTCTGGCTTTCCAAACTCTGGGAAGCTCAAAGAGTTTCCTTACACACAATTCATTTGCCCCACAATACCCTCAGGAGAGGTAGGAGAGAAGCATTAAAAAAAAAAAAAAGCTGTCATCGAGCTGACGCCAACTCATGATGAACCCATTTGTGTCAGAGGAGAGCTGGGCTCTGCAGGGTTTTCAATGGCTTATTTTTCAGAAGTAGATCATCAGGGCTTTCTTCTAAGGCACCTCTGGGTAGAAGCAAATTTCTAACCTTTTGGCTAGCAGGCAAGCATGTTAGCTGTTTGCACCATCCAGGGATTTCTGGGGGAGAGGCATAGCGTCTTGAAAATAATATGGCTCAGTAAACGGTAGTTTTTAACCGATTAGTTAACTCACTGGCTTATTCAACTGCTACTTCCTGAGCGCCTGCTATGTGGCAGGCACTGTACAAGGCTATCGAGATACAACTGTGAGAGGGACTTCTCCTCTGGGCTCCAGACCCGTCTATACAGCTCTTTTGCTTGACCTCAAGCCTGACATGCCCAAAATGTGAGCTCACATGACTTTGCCCAAGCCTTGTCCCCATACCATTCCCAGCTGAGTGGACAGTACCATTATTCAAAAAGGCTATACAGAATAGTGGTTAGGGACACTGAGGCCAGACTATATGTGCATGGGTACTGGCCAAGCCCCTTACTTGTGTTACTCTACCTCTCTGTGCCTCAGTTTCCTCATAGGGCTGGAAGATTAAAGAAGCTAATGCCTGTAGAATAATGTGTGCTAGCTATTATTACTACCCATCCAGGTACCCAAATCAGAAAACCAGGAGTCATATTTGATACTTCCTTCTTCTCCAACCCTCCGCCCCCAAGTCCTATTGTTTTACCTTCTAAATGATTCAGGAATCTACTCAGTTCTTTTCCTCTTCATCACCAAAGTCCTGACTCAAGCCACCATCGTCTGTTAGCTGGACTACTGCAATCGTCCACTATTTGGTCTTTCCACTGCCACTCATTCATGACTGTTCTGCTCTTCACACTAGAGCTAAGTTGACCTTACCATAATGTTGTTCTGATCATGTCACCACGCCTATAAGAGGTTCAGGGTCTCCAGCCTCCACTCACAGCACAACCCCCCCCAACACACACACACACCCTTTGGCTCTCTGCTTTACCAGCTGGGATCTTCTTTGTTGTTGTTGTTAGGTGCTGTCTAGTCAATTCTGACTCTTAGCGACTGCATGTGACAGAATAGAACTACCCCATATGGTTTTCTTGGCTATAATCTTTATAGGAGAAGATCACCAGGTCTTTCTCCCCTGGAGTCAGTGGTTGTTCCAACCACCAGCAGCAGAGCACTTAACTGGAGTGTACCCCTTATAAAGCAGGGCTTCTCAACTTTGACATCACTGACATTTGGGCTGGACACTTCTTTGTTGTGGGGGACTGCCCTGTGCCTCATAGGATGTTTAGCAACATCCTTGACTTCTACCTACTAAATGCCAGTAGCACCCCCCTCCCCAAGTTGTGACAACCAAAAATATCTCTAGACTTTGCCAAATGTCCCCTGGGGGCAAAATCACCCAGGTTGAGAACCACTCATATAAAGTGCTATCTCCCTCCTGAAATGAGGCGACAGGCTGCTCCTCAGGGAAGCAACCCTGACGCCACTCCCTTCCTGCTTTCCTGACACTAGATGCACCTTCTGTGTGATCCTTACTACATGGTAATCAAAACAAATTGTTATTGTTATAGTTATAAATTTGCTTTTACACGTGTGATTGTTTGATTAACACCTGTCTCACCCAACAGACTCCATGAACTGTATTTGTTTTCATCACCATCATATTCCTAGGTATAATGTATCTAGCCCAGGACCAGACACGTGGTAGACAGCCAATAAATACTTGTTGAACTCACAAATGGATGAAGATATGGCTTCTGCCCTCGTGGATTGCTTTATAGGAGGAGACAGGCAAGTCAACAGAAACATTCAATACAAAATTCTGTGATGAAGTTACTATACTTTGGGAGCTCACAGAGGACCTTACACAGTCTTAGGGATGTCGTGGGTGTCTTTGGTGGTATCCCAGGTCCCTTTAGGAGATCTGAAGAGTATTTAACAGGTGAATGAATGAGAGCTAGAAGAGGGAATGGGGGGAGGGACAGGGGATCCAAGTAGAAGGATCAGCTTGGGCAAAGGCGTAGAGGTGAGACTGCACGGCCCTCAAACCTCTCCCTCTTCTCTAACTCTTCTTTTTCCTCTCTAACTTTGTTCACCTGAGGCTGAGGCCTTGCTTAGGTGTCCCCATCAGAAAGAGGAGGGAGTTGAGGCAGGGAGAGAGGCCCTGCTGACTAATAAGTAGGGTGACCATCCCGGTTTGCCGGGGACTGCCTTAATTTTGGAAACCCTGGTGGGGTAGTGGTTAAGAGTTCGGCTGCTAGCCAAAAGGTCAGCAGCTCAAATTCACCAGGAGTTCCTTGGAAACCCTATGGGGGCAATTCTACTCTGTCCTATAGGGTCGCTATGAGTCAGAATCAACTTGACAGCTATGGGTTTTGGTTTTAGCCTTAATTTTAACACTAAAATTCCTATGTCCTCAGAAATTCCTCAGTCCCTGGACAAACCAGGACAATTGGTCACCCTACTCATTGGGCTTGTTCACGGCCATCCAAGATACCCGGAAGGAGTGGCAGCGCTTCTGACTGTCTTCGAATAATCCCTGGACTGAGGCCAGGACACCTGGATTTGAGCCCCGGCTCGTTGTTCACCAACCTATAATTCTGTGGAAGTCGTGTCTCTAGCTTCTATTTCCTTATCAGGCCTCCTAGCTTCATATAGCTGCTGCAAGGGCCTAATGAGATAATGTCTACAAAAATGCTTTGTAAACTTCGAAGTGTAAAGAATTTTTATGATCATTCCTTTCTGCATCAATCGTTTGGATCTGGAAAGACTAGAAATCCCTACAGGGCCCTATTAGGGATTCAGGGAGGCGCTTCATGTGTGGCTGCTCTTGGCTATTCTCTGTCCCTGGTCTTTCTCTGCTGTGAGTGTTCTATCCCCAGGTGGTCCCAGCCAAGGCCCATTTGGACAGCTGCCTCCTATACTCCTGGTCTGGCATCTCCTCACCAGCATGAACCCCTTTTCCTCTCACTGGGGGAACAAATACAGGAAGATTTTAGAGAAATGAAATTACTCTATAAAATGCCAGTCTGCAGGAGAAAAGCTCCCCATTTCATTAGAGAGAGTATGCACACCACAGAGCAGGGCTTTCCAATGTGTTCCTCCAAGAAAAACAGAAGGAAGCCATTTCAGCCAAGAGGCAAGCACACTGGATGAGGCCCTCCTTATAAAAGCAGGAGCCGGCATCCTCTCTGGTAAATCTGTTCCTGGAAACAGTCCTTTGCGCCCTCCAGCTCAGGGCTGTTTAAACTGGTTTACTTTCTGGCTGGGTGGTTCACATCCACGCAGCCAGCATGAAGGCCATGAGTGGCTGACCCACGGCTGCCTCTCAGGCAAGCAAGGCTGTGAAATAAAACCCTAAGCAGTGGGCAGGCTGGGGTCTGTTAGGTGGTTCTGTAGTTTCAGGAAATGCTAAGTAGGTTGATGGTAGCCTGTCAGCTGGGCTTTGGGAAAGGGCTGACAGATAACATACAGAATGCCCAGTTAAATTCAAGTTTCAGAAAAACAATGGAGTGTGTTTTAGTATGCTTGTCCCAAATATTGCATGAGACACACTTATACTAAAACATTAATTGTTTATCTGAAATTCAAGTTTCATTGGGCATCCTGTATTTTGGTTACTAAATCTGATAATTCTGCCTTGAAAGCCCATCTCTGAATCCATGTTTCACTTCCCGAGTGGCATCAGCCCAATGCCTGTCATGTCTTGCTGAGATTTCTCAGTTCAGCCTTTTGTTTCTGCCTCCTGCTACTTAGGCCACCAGATTCCCAGGTGTTACCAGGTGGGCTCCAAGGATAACCTGCTCCAAAGTCTATACCTATGAACTCAAAAGAGAATATATGAGCAGATGAGAGAGCTGAAATTGGGATTGGAGGGCAATCAAACTGATGAATCTCGTAAGGTTGGAAGAGAACACTTATCAGCACAGAAAATATGATTGTGGTTGGCTTATGCGAGTGACTGTCACATTCTATTTCTCTTCCAGGTAAATATGCATCAAAGGACTTTCCAGCTGGGCACTGGTCTGCTGCTTAGACGCTGGAGGTGTGGGGGTATGACATCACTCCTTTTGCAATGTATCTTTTGGCCCTGTGTCTTAGGGGTTGCCAGGTAGAGCCTCATATATCCAGTTGTGTCCAGGTATTGGTAAAAAACAAGGCTCCAGGAATTGACAGAATATCAATTGAGATGTTTCAACAAACAAATGCAGTGCTGGAAGTGCTCATTCGTCTATGCCAAGAAATTTGGAAGACAGTTACCTGGCCAACCGACTGGAAGAGACTCATTTTTATACCAATTTCTAAGAAAGGTAATTCAACTAAATGTGAAAATTATTGAACAATATCATTAATATCACACAGAAGCAAAATTTTGCTGAAGATCATCCAAAAGTGGTTGCAACAGTATGTCAACAGGCAACTGCCAGAAATTCAGGCTGGATTCAGAAGAGGATGTGGAACCAGGGATATCATTGCTGATGTCAGATGGATCCTGACTGAAAGCAGAGAATACCAGAAGGATGTTTACCTGTGTTTTATTGACTATGCAAAGGCATTCGACTGTGTGGATCATAACAAATTATGGATAACAATGTGAAGATTGGGAATTCCAGAACACTTAATTGTGCTCATGAGGAACCTTTACATAGATCAAGAGGCAGTTGTTCAAACAGAACAAGGAGATACTTCGTGGTTCAAAGTCAGGAAAGGTGTACATCAGAGTTGTATCATTTCACCATACCTGTTCAATCTGTACACTGAGGAAATAATCCAAAAAGCTGAACTATATGAAGAAGAACGGGTCATCAGTATTGGAGGAAGACTCATTTACAACCTGTGTTATGCAGATGACACAACCTTGCTGGCTGAAAGTGAAGAGGACTTGAAGCATTACTGATGAAGATCGAAGACTACAGCCTTCAGTATGGATTGCACTGCAGCATAAAGAAAACAAAAATCCTCACAACTGGACCAATAAGTAGCATGATAAACAGAGAAAAGGTTGAAGTTGTCAAGGATTTCATTTTACTTGGAGCCACAATCAACACCCACGGAAGCAGCAGTCAAGAAATCAAGAGATGCATTGCATTGGGCAAATCTGCTGCAAGAGACTTCTTTAAAGTGTTGAAAAGCAAAGATGTCACCTTGGAGACTAAGGTGCACCTCACCCAGGCCATGGTATTTTCAATCACCTTATGTACATGCAAAAGCTGGACAATAAATAAAGAAGACCGAAGAAGAGTTGACACCTTTGAATTGTGGTGTTGGTAAAGAATACTGAATACACAATTGACCGCCAAAAGGATGAACAAATCTGTCTTGGAAGAAGTATAACTAAAATGCTCCTCAGAAGCAAGGATGGTGAGACTGCATCTTACATACTTTGGACATGTTGTCAGGAGGGATTAGTGGAAAAAAGGAAGACCCTCGACTAGATGGATTGACACAATGGCTGCAACAATGGGTCCAAGCATAACAATGATTATGAGCACGGTGCAGGACTGGGCAGGGTTTTGTCCTGTGGTGCATAGGGTCGCTATGAGTCAGAACCAATAGGATGGTGAGTAACAACAACAACATTCAGGAATTTGCATGGGTCCATTGAGAAAGTCTTCTGCTGGACTTTCAAAATAATTAAGGCTGTTGTGACGAATGAACTACGTGATCTTGACTGAGGCCAGACAGTGAAAAGACAGTGGGGGAGCCCATAAGAAAATGCTCCACAAAGGCAGGGGGTGGGAAGAACAGGGTCAGTGTAGGAGAATGCTAACATGAGACACAGTGTGCAGCTGATATCAGAGCCTACCTTGACCCTGGCCCAACTGGAGATCTTTTAAGGGGTGAGGGGAAAAAAGGCTACATGTGCGAATTAAAAGAGCCATACCACTAAGAGTTGTACCTGTGGGGTCCAGGCAGTTCAGCTGTGGACATCCCTCATTGAGGGATGTCTTCTCTTATTCCTTTAGGTACACCACCAAGACTGGACAAATTGGCATAACCTATACAACGGCTGTGGGTAGAGCAAGATGGAGACAGCCAGATGGGGCTTGGGAATAGCTGGAGTGTGGACTCACTCAGCCCACATCTCGGAAGACCCACCAAATCTTGGCACACTCTCAACTGTACCTGCAGTTAGGAAGCAGTTGAGATGGAGACAGGGTGGTTCAGAGCTCCGTGGTCGCAGAGTTCGGCAATTCAGTATGTCTGAGTTCCTTTTCTTTCTGTAAGTGGCCACAGACAAACAAAGAGAAGGACTGAGGTGGGAATAAGGGGCACAGATGAATGTGTGTGTGTGCAGTTTTTAGGAACATTTGGCGAGGACAACCTGGGTGAAGGACTGAGTTTCTTTAGTCTAGGAGGTGAGGGCTCAGAGTTATAGGAATTTGGGTATTAAAGGGAATGGGACCTTATTGTGTATCTAACACTTGGCAAGATCAAGACTTTTGAGAGATGTATATTCGGAAGGAACTGTCCATTTGGATATAAATTGACACCAGATGGAGCTTCTTTTGATTAAAGTTTTTTTGGCACCAGATTAACTTTCTCCAGATAGAAGATTTTGTTCAATTTTGGCAGCTCTCATTTTTCATGAATGTTCAATTCATAAAGAAATAGGAAAGGAGAGTGGGGTGGCTATTGAAAAAGGCAGCCCTTTCTCCAGGTGGGTGCAGCCCAGCCCTAACCGAGGTTTGGAGGGTGGAGTACAGGCTGGATTTCAGACCCTTGTTACTTCCTTTGAAGCGCAAACAACCAGCATGACCTTACATTTTTAAAAAGAATATTCTAGAACATAAGTGTCATTGCTCTATCATGACATTGTAATATGATAGAATTACCAGACACTTAGTTTGGCACTGATCTAAGCACTTTATCAGGCACTGATCTAAGCACTTTACGTATGTATCATTTAATTCAGATAACAGCTCCTTGTTGTTGCCAGGTGCAGTCGAGTCAGTTCTGACTCATAGCAACCGTATTTTACAACAGAACAAAACACTGCCTGGTCCTGTGCCATCCTCACATTTGTTATGCTTGAGCCCACTTTTGCAGCCACTGTGTCAATCCATCTGGCTGAGGGTCTTCCTCTCTTTTGCTGACCCTCTACTTTACCAAGCATGATGCCCTTCTCTAGGGACTGGTCCCTCCTGATAACATGTCCAAAGTATGTGAGGCGAAGTCTTGCTCTTTACAGATGAGAAAATAGAATATAACTTGCCAAGACAACACAAGAAGTAATGGTGGAGCTGAGTTTGTTTTCTTAACCACTTGCTGTCCTGTTAGACAGGGAAACATTTATTGCAGCAGGGCAAAGCAAATGGGCCAGGTGAAGGCCAAAAATGAGAAGTGAAAGATCAGGAAGAAAATTCAGGGAAGAAGAAAATAAGAAAAGGAAAGGAAAGTAGAGCTGGGAATAAATTTGTAACAAAATGCTTGCTGTGAAGTCCTACACCTGTCCAGAAATAAGCCACACACATAGTTAGCTCTGAGCTTTTTTGTAGTCAAAAGGAAGGAGGAAGTCACAACCGTTTTCAAGATTCCCAATGTGTATAAGTGATAAAGATCAAGTATCTGTGGAGAAGCACAACTCTTTGTGGAGCTAATTGTCTCCAGTTGGTCTTTAAAGGGAGTCATTGAGTGGAGCAAACTGTCAAGCACTCAGCTTCTAACCAAAGGACTGGCAGTTCAAACCCACCGAGAGAAGCCTTGGAAGAGAGGCCTGGTGATCTACTTCCAAAAATTCACAGCCTTGAAAACCACATGGAGTGCAGTTCTATTCTGACACACATGGGGTCACCATGAGTTGGAATTGACTCAATGGAAACCGATTGGTCTTTGAAAAGCCACTTGTCCAAACCCCATGATTTTAGAACCCGTATTCTCAGACATGGCCCCTCGTTACTGCTGAAGCTGGAGTGGAGCTCTCGATAAATGTTTGTTGAGTGGATAAGTGACTGACCAACAGAATCAGAACAGTAGTTCAGAAATGCCTAGGGCTATGGAAGTGTGACTGATGCTGTACATCCATTCATTTTGTTGTTATTGTTACTTTTTAAAATATTGTGCTTTAGGTGAAAGTTTACATAGCAAATTAGGTTCCCATTTAGCAATTTTTATGCAACTTGTTCCTTGACATTGTTTACAATGTTCACAATGTGTCAGCATTCTTTTAATTTCCATTCTGTTTGTTCTGTTCCCATTGATTTAGCTTCCCTTCCTTACTCCCCCCACAGTTTCTTCCAGCCTTCTCATCTTTGCTTTTGGGTAAATGTTGACCATTCAGCAGGGCCGGATTAAGGCATGTGAGGGCCCTAAACACAGATAATCTGTGATGCCCCCTCCTCTGTTTACTCATGCATTTGAACAGGATATGTGAGTTGTGTACATATACATCCAAACCCAGTGCCGTGGAGTCGATTCCGACTCATATACATATACATGGACATGTACGTATACGTATATCTATATAATGTATATGTACACATATACATATATGTGTACATATACATTATATACGGTCACTATGAATTGGAATCGATTCGACGGCAAGGGGTTTGGTTTTTGGTTGTATATATACACGTGTATATGTGTGTGTGTGTCTTAGCTATCCATGATGTAACTTCTTCTAAAATTCAACCATAATATTAGCAATTAAACATGTGCCATTTTAGAGGAATGAGATGAACCGGATTATAAAATTTTTAGTGGTTGCGGGGTGCAAGATTTTTACTATATACCACGTTTTCTTCAAAAAGAATATCCCGTGTATTATATAATAAAGAAAATGAGTCAAAGTAAAATTCTGTTGTTCTCCCATAACGAAAAACTGACTTTCACCAATTTTTCTTTAAACATTCACACATTCATTCATTTTGATGCCTGCTTCATAATAAACACTATAATTATAAATGAACAAATGAAAAGATGTCATCAAAGAAAACTTAATGATCAGAAAACAAGTATTACAACAAATTACTAACATGTTAGGATTAAAAATATTTCTTTCTATTCTTTGCTTTTGCAAATTCTTCAGTGTAACAGTGGGTGGTGCCACTCCTATTTTTATTTCACTGAAAATAGTTGATCAAACTTTATCACTCATTAAGTTTATTAATTCTTCACACATTGTTTTAGACATATACAATGGGTTGCCCTTTCCTGTATTACCATGCTTTGAGATGTGACCTGCTAAAAATGCATCCAGCTGAGCAACAAGTTCAAGTAAGGCCCCCAAATTTTCATTTTATGCTGACTCAAGCACTTTATTTCTTCCTCGAAAAAACAGTTCAAGTTCAGCAATTGTATGACAGCAACAATGCGTTGTAAAACAGCTTTCCAATACTGACATCCTCCATTAATTTGTGTTTCCAGTTCATAAATTAAGCCAAAACCATGTTTTTGGTTTAAATAGACAATATACAATCTCTATGAAGTGAACCGTTTTCATTTTTATCGATCATATTTGAGTTGTGCCAACTGCTAAATCCATCTGTAGCAAATTGAGAATTAAACCACTTAGAACTGAGTAGTTTGCAAACAAACTATGCAGAGCCAACTGATGGAGAATACAGTAGACACTCTCTCTTAGAATTTTCGCCATTAGCTTTGTACCCTAGAAACATATTCTGGCTACAGAATTTTATCATCCAGACATTTTCAACATGAATTCTCAAATGGTCCACTGTGATGTTGACAATCACTTTGCCCTCTTCCAATCCAATAATTTACCTCATTAGAAGAAAAATGATTCTACAAGCAGAACCTGCATTTCTGTTATTTATGAGGTCTGCAGATTCGACAGTTTCAGATTATAAAATAGTTTCACTTTCTACACCATTGTTATTTTTTTACTACAGCAAGGAATGGATGCAGAATTTGGAACAAATACATATTAGTAATTTCAGCACCAGCAGTACTAATACAAGGATTTGCACCCATCAAACTTGAGCCCTCAGTGGAAGAAATCTCTTCTGATTCATCAAGTTTTAAAAAGGAAGTTAAGTTTTGAATTGTGTTTAGAGATTCACAAATCCTTTCTTTTTATCTTCTATGAGCTTTCATTTTTGCGCTCCACTTAGTTGTTGCTGTTTCATTTGACCTGAGTATAAAATTATCTCACTTTTTAATTTGGTTCTACTGTAGCAAATAAGTTGAATAATTGAAAATAAATAAAACAAGTAAAATTTATAAAATAAAATTATTTTATTTCATAAATTAATACATTAACAAAAAAAATTATATTTGAAAATTAATAAGTAAAAAAATTCATTTCGAACATGTACTTTTGTTCTTCAGGTCTGAGATAGTCAAAAGAAAATAGTGCTTAAAAGGCAGTCAGAAATAATTTCATTCGTTTGTGTTACGATGTTTGTTGGTGTGCCCATTGCAGATTTCCATGGGGGTTTTTCATCTTGAAATAATACTTAAACACTTGCACACTCACTTTCTATCCTTTGACGCTTCATTTTTCACAGTTCATTCTACTACTGCTGATACCAGACAGAGCGACTGCAGAGAAAATGATACAAATACAAGGGTGTGCTCAATCTGAAGACTTTTGGGCAGGATAGGACCGGATATGTCACGGGTTGCTTGATTACAGTGCTGCTTGCGCATTTTACAAGACAGAACTGAGTGTGAGGTTCTACTGATCAGTCCGAAATGAAAAGGAAAATATAATTGTTACCATATATAAAATTTATAAATATACATTTTATTTCTTTGTAGAATTGTTCAACTTCCATATTCGGAGATACATACATAATTGATGTAACAATAACACCACTTCTCAATGAGCAGGTTTGTTTTTCTGGTCATAACAATATCAATAAATTTCTTAAAAGAAAGTTGGTCTGAAGGGAAAAGGAAAATAAAATACATTTTTATGACTTTTAATATCTAAGTATTCATTTTAGTTTATTTCCTTGAGGAGTTGTTCAATTTCTTTACATGGAGATATGTAAATATTATTATAAAATATAAATGTAATTTCTGAGAAATGCTCTTTGCTGTTTTCTTGAAAGACAAATTTAGAAACACACTCATTGTTGCAAAACAGAAACATATTTTGCACAATAAATACTGAATTTTGCATCCTCTTACTGTGTCTAATATCTCTTTTACTAGCATATATAGACTAATATCAAGCACTGTGTCCTGCACAACAGACAATAAAAAACTAACCTCCTTGATACATAAATTAAAACTTTTCATGTTAGATAAATATTAATATTTCCAGTATTTTTGGATGTTTGTTATGTTAGTATTATATTAAAGCATTATCCATGTTAAAAAAATTAGATTATATTAAATGTATGCTAGATGTCCTGGTGGTGTAATGGTTAAGTGACACAGCTACTAACCAAAAGGTCAGCAGTTTGAATCCACCAGGTGCTCCTTGGAAGCTCTATGGAGCAGTTCTACTCTGTCTTATAGGGTTGCTGTCAGTCGTAATACAACTCGACGGCAACAGGTTTGGTTTTTTTGGTTTAGGTGGTGTCCACGTGTATGCCAAAAATATTTTAAAGTCAAAGTTATAAATACTATTGTTTACAAAATTTAGGTCTTAACTCTATGTAAATGCTATGCAGTTAAAAAAGAACTCGACTGAATTCATCGCAACGGTTAACTTATTCAAGTTTCCTTGCTTTCGCACATCACCTGGTACTGAAATGGCCCTTGACTGTTTACTAGGATACATGCAAGGGCTTACCCTTTTGTTTGTATCATGGCAAAGAGTATTGCTGGCCCTTCTAGCTGAGATGCTGATCAGCGGACATGGGTGTACAAGATGGTTCTCTCAAAATGGATCAGAGACCATTAGTAATAATAATCTGTTCTTGCCCAGTAACTGCTCATGTTGGATCCAGTTGCATATTGGGTGAATGTAGCAAGTGTTGGACTCAACAGCCCACCCCTATCTCTTCCTTATTAGAAAGAAATAGCATACTCTCAACGGATTCCCTGAGATAAAGAGTTTCAATTACATGGGAGGGAATTGTGGGAGACAGGTGTCAACAAAGATGTTGAAGTGGTAGGGGTCTCATAGCTTAAACCATCTTGCTCATGGGCTCCTTCGTGACCCTGCTTGAACTTTATTTCCAACCGGCATATTCTCATGCACTAGAGTTGGTATCGATTTCATTTAGTTTCCTGCCAGCTCCCTTCCACTGCAGTGCTCACTTTTCCTTGTTTCCTGTCTGCTTGGTATCTATGGGTCTTTGCTTTGGATAGCTGATGCTCCTGTTTTGTCAACGCCCTAAGCACGTACTTACCTTGCTTATTGAGTAATCAGCCCTGCTATTTGGTCTCATACAGATGATTGTTTAAGGCAGGATAGTACTCACAGGTGGTGGTATTTATTTTATAAGCCAATCTATTCTTTGGCTGAAAAGTGATCTCCAGAAGTAGCTTCAGTTCCAAGTTCAAAGGGTATCTTAGGGCAATAGTCTTGGAGATTCTTCTAGTCTCTATTGGTCCAGTAAGTTTGGCCTTTTTCAGAGATTTGAATTTTGTTCTACATTTTCCTCCCATTCTGTACATCCATTTTTATGTACGTATTGTGTATAAATTAAGTGTTCATAAATTAAGTGTTCATGCCTCAAGGACTGCCTGTATTAATAACTTGCTCCTTATCACACCCCCAAACACCAAAGTAAATTAACTTCTAAATATATTCACTTAGTGAAGCAGCACAAATGGCTATTGTGTGTCACCCTTTTTGTCTCTGGAACCTAAGAATTGCTTGGACTCAACCTGATGTGGATGGAATTTCTCATTTACTCACAGGAGTTCCACAAAGAATCTCTCTGTCTGTCTCTCTCACGACCAGGCTCAGATGAAGACAAGGCTTGAAATCAGATACTGGGCTGCTCTTACTGATGTAGGGAAGGAATACTATTGTAAGTATGAAACTGCTTATAAAATTCTTAGAATAATTAGAAAGAAATTAGAAACATTAACAGTTAAATTCCACTTCAGCTTGTAGTAGTAGTACTTCAGCTTAAAAAAGAAAAAAAAAACTCCTCATTAAATAAAAAAATCCTTCAAGCATGATAATCATTCAGAGAGGCCCTTCCTCAGTCGGCGAGGTTGAGCAGAACTAAACCGGTGGCCAGGCGGAAGGAAGCAAATGGCCTCCAAACCATACAAGTCCCCAGAGTTCCATACGCTGGATTGTAATTTCACCAAGTAGTATCTGAAATCTGTATAGCACCTCTTAAACTGAATGCCTGGAATGAATACATACTGGGAATCTGCTCCATTCTGGCACCCTTTTTGGTTCTTTCCCACGTATTTCCTCCTTTGGGGCCTGCAGTAACCCTGAGATCTAGGTGGGGCAGGTATACTTATCCTCATTTCATAGTTAAGAAAATAGGCTTTAGAAAGATAAAGGGACTTGCCAGAGGTTACAAGTGAGTGGGGACCTGAGACAGCAAGGGACCTAGAATTCAAACCTGGGGCTTCTGTGCTCTTGCACTCTGCTCTCTGACCTCTCACCTTAACTGAAGATGTGCCCTGCAGCCTGAACCACCTCCTGCCAGAAGGTCAGAGGACTGTCAAGGCCAAAGGGATGCTAGGTGCCAGCCGAGCCCAGCTCCATGTCTTCTAATAAACGTGCTTTCCCTGCTAGGGAGGATAAGGAAGGTTAAGATCTTCCCACAGCAAGCCTTTGTAATCCACTGTAGGAAGCATGGAAGCCCTGGTGGCGTAGTGGTTAAGTGATACAGCTACTAACCAAAGGGTTGGCAGTTTGAATCTGCCAGGTGCTTCTTGGAAACTCTATAGGGGCAGTTCTACTCTGCTCTATAGGGTCACTATGAATCGGACTTGTCTCGACAGCACTGGGTTTGGTGGGAAGCACAGCTTGTAGCACCGTCTTCTGAGGCTTCCTAAAACCAAACCTGTTATTGTCAAGTAGATTCTAATGCATAACAAACCCATGTGTTACAGAGTAGAGTTGCTGTATAGGATTTTCTTGGCTGTAATCTTTATGGAAGTAGGTCACGAGGACTTTCTTCTTCAGTGCTGCTGGGTAGGTTTGAACCACTAACCTTTAGGTTAGTTGTTGTTGTTAGGTGCTGTGAGTTAATTTCTGACTCATAGTGACCCCAGGTGACAGAGTAGAACTGCCCCACAGGGTTTCCTAGGCTGTAATCTTTATGGGAGCAGATTGCCAGGTCTTTCTCCTGTGGAGCTGCTGGTTGGTTTGAATCACTAACCTTTTGGTTAGCAGCCATAGCATTTAACCACTACACCACCAGGGTTTCCTTTAGGTTAGCAGCGGAGCACAAACTATTTGAGCCATTCAGGGACCTGAGTCTTCCTAACCTGAGCGTTTAGTTCTTTCCTCCTCCTGCTGTCATGGCTGAGCTCCCCTTTACTGCAGTGACACTTCCAGGGGCCTCCCATCAGGCAGATATGGGACCAAGAGGGAGAAGTCTGCTGCACAGCAGCACATTTCATGCTCCCCTCCTGCCGATTGAGTGCTTGTGGACAGTGCCCTAACCCTCCTGGGATTACAATGAGGGCTGAAAAGTATAAAAATGTACAAGTAGCATCTAGCACTCTTCCTAGAATGGGAAGCTCTAACAGCCCGTCCCCTTTCATTTACTGGGCAATTTTTATTGAACATCTGCTATGTACCAAGAGCTGTCCTCCGGGTTGGGGACACAGCAGTGCACAAAGCAAACAGCCCTACCCTCGAGGAGCTTCCATTCTAGGGGCGTGGGTTGATAATTAAAAACAAAAATAAATAAAATCAATAATTGCAGGTTGTAATAAATGCAATGAGAAAAATAAAGTGATGTGATGGGGTGGATGCATGTGGCTGATCAGGGAAGGCTTCTCTGGAGAGATGACATTGCAGCTGAGTTCTGGAGCATGAGAAGGAGCGAGCCCTGCAAAAGCCTAGACAAGGGCATCCCGGGCATGACTAACTTCAAATGTGAAGGCCTGGGATGAGGAGGACCTTAGACTTTCCAGGAACCGTCAAAAGGTCAGGGTGGTTAGAGTGGAGTAAGTGAGGATGAGAATGTCAGGAGAGGTAGGAGACAAAGCAGATGGCAGAGCATGTGAGCCTTGCAGGAAAGGAAGGTGTGCCCTGTGTGATCTCCCTGGAAAGAGGGTGTCAAGGAGCAGGGGGAGCATCAAGTGCGAGTGTGTGTGTGTGTACGTGTGTGTGTGCATGTATGAAGCACCTAAAAATATAGCCCTAAAGTACATAAAGCAACAACTGCCAGAGCTGCAGGGAGAAATGGATAAAACAACAGCTGTAGTTGGAGATTTTTTTCACAGCCCTCCCAGGAAATGATAGAACAAACAGATAAAAATCATAAAATATGCAGAGATGTGGGAGATTTGCATATGTATTCCTTTTTAGAACACATATCATTTTTGTGTACATGTGGAACATTTACTCAGGCCGTTAAGGAAGGCTCCATAAAGCAGAAGAATCAGTATCATTCCATGTTCTTTAACATAATGAAATAAAATTCAAAATCAATAACAAAAGGATTGCATTTTCAAAAGCCCCATATGCCTGAAGCTAAGTAGACAAGTTAAAAAATGAATCATAAGAGAAATTACAAAATAATTAGAAATGAATGACCATGAAAATACTACAGTATTCAAAGGAAAATGCGTAGTTAAAAATTCATTTATCAAGAGATAAGAAAGCTTAAAAACAAAAGAGCTAAGCCATCAACTCAAAAAATTGGAAAAGAAGCAACAAAGCAAACCTCAAGGAAATGGGACAGAAAGAAATAATAAAGACCAGGCAGAAATCAATGAGCTAGAGAATGACAACTACAACCACAAAAGATTAATAAAACTAAAACCTGGTTCTTTCAAAAGATTAGTAAGATAGATCTCTATCAAGACAGGAGTCCCTGAGTTTGCAAATGGGTACATGCTTGGCTGCTAATCAAAAGGTTGGAATTTTGAGTCTGCCCAGAGGTGTCTCTGAAATGGCTGGCGATCTACATGTGAAAAATCAGCCCTGGAAAACCCTACAGAGCACAGTTCCACTCTGACACTTATGGGGTTGCTGTGAGTCAGATCAACTCAACGGCAACTGGTTTCTACCAAGGCAGATCAAGAAAAAAAGAATATAAAATGTACACAATATAGAAAAATGAATTAAAGATATAGAAGAGATTTTAAAGTACATTACGGAAACTATGTAAATAAATTTGAAAACCTAGGTAAAATGGAAACATTTCTGGAAAATTACAAAATTAAAAAAAAGATAAATGAAATAGAGAAATTGAAAAATTGAATAGACCAATAAGCACTAAATAAAATGAAATGATAATAAAAGATCTCACCACCAAAAATCTCCAGGCCCAGGTGGTTTTCATGTGCATTTTACCAAATTCTCAGACAGCAGGTAATTCCTATCTTAGAAAAGTTCCAGAAAAAAAAAAAAAAAAAAAAAAGAATGAAAGCTGTTCTATCATGAGACTTGTGGAATCCTTCCTCTAAAGCTGGATAAGAATTGTCGTTAGGCCCTGTCAAGTTGATTCTGACACATAGGCAACCCATGTATACCAGAACAAAACATTGCCTGGTCCTGCACCTTCCTCACAATCATTGCTCTGCTTGAACCCATTGTTGTAGCCACTCTGTCAGTCCACCTCATTGAGGGTCTTCCTCTTTTTCACTGATCCTTTACTTTACCAAGCATGACGTCCTTCTCCAGGGGTTAGTCCTTCCTGATAACATGTCCAAACTACATGAGATGAAGTCTTGCCATCCTCCCTTCTAAGGAGCATTCTGACTATACTCCTTCCAAGACAGATTTGTTCATTCTTTTGTCAGTACGTGGTGTGTTCAATATTCTTCGCCAACACCACAATTCAAAGGGACCAATTCTCCTTCTGTCTTCCTTGTTTTTAATTGACTATGCAAAGGCATTTGACTGGGTGGATCATCACAAATTATGGATAACATTAGGAGGAATGAGAATTCCAGAACATTGTATTGTGCTCATGGGGAACCTGTACATAAACCAAGAAGCAGTCGTTCAAACAGAAAAAGGGGATACTACATGGTTTAAAATTAGAAAAGATGTGTGTCAGTGTTGTATCCTTTCACCACACTTATTCAATCTGTATGCTAAGCAAATAATCTGAGAAGCTGGACTACATAAAGAAGAACACAGTATCAGGATTGAAGGAAGACTCATGAACAACTTGCAATATTCAGATGAGATGAAACAACCTTGCTTGCTGAAAGTGAAAGGTACTCGAAGCACTTACTGGTGAAGATCAAAGACTACAGCCTTCAGAATAGATTACACCTCACAACCAGACCAATAAGCAACATTATAATAAACAGAGAAAAGACGGAAATTGTCAAGGATTTCATTTTATTTGAATCCACAATCAATGCCCAGGAAAGCAGCAGTCAATAAATCAACAACATATTGCATTGGGCAAATCTGCTGCAAAAGACCTCTTTAAAGTGTTAAAAAGCAAAATGTCACTTTGAGGACTAAGGTGAACCTGACCCAAGTCATAGTATTTTCAATTGCCTCATACGGATGCAAAAGCTGGA
The DNA here is from genome assembly GCF_030014295.1 of Loxodonta africana. Taxonomy (NCBI): domain Eukaryota; kingdom Metazoa; phylum Chordata; class Mammalia; order Proboscidea; family Elephantidae; genus Loxodonta; species Loxodonta africana. The sequence goes on along the minus strand of NC_087344.1, from coordinate 157,367,103 downwards.
CAATGAATAAGGAACACCAAAGATGGGTAAGAATAGTTCATGAAAATAAAAATATAGGCCTATTTCATCTGAAATATAGTTGTGCAAATTTTAAATAAAATATTACTTACATAAATCCAACAGCATATTAGGAAAAAAGTAGATCATGATTTATCTCAGGAATGCAAGAATGGTTCCATGTTTGAAAACTCCCTCAGTGCATCAGTGTAATTTTCTATATGACTAAAGGGGAAAATCATTTGAGTATCTCTATGTAGAAAAAGCATTTGATAAAACTCATTACTTGTTTATATTGAAGACTCTTAGAAAGTAAGAAAAGAAGAGAATTTCCTTAACTTGGTGAAGTTTCTATACTCAAACATTAATATTATACCAAATATATACTATATATTGTACTGAGATGAAATAAAAATATTATATTTAATCGAGAAACTTTTATGCATTTCCTTTAAGATCAAGAATAAAACCCACTATCATCACTATTTAACATAGAACCGAAGGCCCTTGCCAACATGTTAAAGAAAGAAAAAGAAATAACTGGTACAGATTAGAAGAGAAGAAATGACATTGTCACTCTTTTCTGATGATTTGATATCCTACCGAGAGAAACCAACAGTATCAACAAACATTAAAAGCAATGAAAGAGTCCAGAAAGGCTGTCAGATACGACAGCACCTTATAGACTCAGTAGCATTTTTGTTCTCCAGAAGAAGAAGAAAAAATAGCAAGATGTCCTTCTGAATTAGGAGCGGGGAAGAGCCTTGCTCAGGCCAATAATGACTGGATGGTCTGAAAAGAATAGTGTTAACTTTACCCTCCGATCCTGGGGCCAACAGGCCAAGAACTGTGGCTGTAAAGAGAATAGCACAATGGGGTGATTAAAAAAACCCATTGCTGTTGAGTAGATTCCAACTCATAGTGACCCTATAGGACACAGTAGAACTGCCCATAGTGTTTCCAAGGGGCAGCTGGTGGATTTGAACTGCCAACCTTTTGGTTAAGAGCCAAGCTCTTAACCACTGGGCCACCAGGGATCCAATGGGGTGATAGCTGGAGGAAACTGGAACCATGAGAGAATTTTGAGATGGGAGAGATACAAGGGCATGTTATGCTGACAGGAATGATTTAGTACAAAGGGAGAGACAGATGGCAGGAAACAGAGAGGTTGTAAGTTAAGGATCCAAGATGAGAGGTATTGGGGTCTACAGCCTAAATGCTGAGGCTGGTCTCATCCTGGCAAGGGCTCAGCATGAGCTTGTTGAATGAATGACATGATAGGGGAATAAACAAGCCCTGGGTGCTGGGAGGGCACCAGTAAGGAGGCCTGGGCTGGGAGGAGTGTTCTAGTATGGCCTTTGTATCTGGATGAGAGAAAATTTTAAAAGCACCAGATTTGGGAGTCAGACATCTGGTTTGCAGTTATGGCTCCACTTCCCCTCCAGGCTTCCATTTTTCTCATTTGGAAAATGAGATAATGATGGCTGCTGCCTTAATGTCATCAAGCTGATGGGAACACTGTGTTGGTTATTTTCCAATTGTTATCCCCCTCTAGATCCTTTCTCATCCTTTTCTGCCCTGGTCTGTGCCCTGGCAATCTGATCTCAATAGATTATAATTCTTGGTTTCCTTTGGGCTCAGCCAGTGGGAGCCACCAGCATCAACTGATGGGCGGGCAGAAGGGAAAATCAGAGCATAGAACACCACCATTTCCTCCCGGCCTTGGTGTGATGCTGGCAATGCTGTGTCCTCTACAACATATCCCCTTAGGCAGCCCAACCCTCTCCCATGGCCTCAGCTTTCGGGGCTCTGATAACATCCTTATCTCCTCTCGTTCCTTCAGGTCAAAGGGTGGTAACAGCCCCTCCCTATTGCTAGTCTCTGGGTGTTCCATCATCCCTCTTGGTTCCCTTGGAGTTCCTGTGTGGTGCAAATAGTTAATGCACTTGGCTGATAACTGAGAGGCTTGCAGTTCAAGTCCACCCAGAGCACTTCGGAAGAAAGCCCTGGTGATCTACTTCTGAAAAATCATCCATTGAAAACCTCAAGGAGCACAGTTCTACTCTGACACACGTGGGGTTGTCATGAGTTGGAATTAACTTGGAGGTAACTAATGTTTGGTTCTCAGTTCCCTCGGCCCTGCTCTGACCTCTGTAAAATCTCCTCAGTTCCTTTTCAAGGTGCTATCCAATTCTGCTGGCCCTGAATGATACAAGGACCTAGGACAGAAAGGACATTCTAGTGCTGAATAAAGGCGAGATAAGTGGAGGCAGACCCAGTGCCGTCGAGTCGATTCCGACTCATAGCGACCCTGTAGGACAGAATAGAACTGCCCCATAGAGTTTCCAAGGAGCGCCTGGTGGATTTGAACTGGCGACCCTTTGGTTAGCAGCCATAGCACTTAACCACTAAGCCACCAGGGTTTCCAGCAGAAAAGAGGAAGACCCTCGAAGAGGTGGATTGACACGGTGGCTGCAACAATGAGCTCAAGCATAGCAACGATTGTAAGGATGGCACAGGACTGGGCAGTATTCCCTTCTGTTGTGCATAGGGTCGCTATGAGTCAGAACCGACTTGACGGCACCTAACAACAACGACAAGTGGAGGCAGGGTGCAGAAGAGGAGAATGAGCAAAAAGGTAAGGGACCATCTGTAAAATCTGCTGTTATCTGATCCTAAAAGGAAGATTCTGCTACTTCCCCACACCTTTGTCACCATTTCACTTTGGACAGGGGGAAATGTTCTGTTCTCTGGAGTTAGGAGCCTGCAGAAACCGAATTTCCATAGTCCCACTCAACAGAGGGTCCATGAGGTAGGTACAGGCAGGCCTTGTTCTTGGACTCAAAGTGTTCTTGGAAGCCATAAGCCTATGGAAAAGTTTCCCAAGTTTTCCACAAGAAAAAAAAAATGGGTCAGCTGCTTCAACTCTAGAACTGCAGAATAGGTCTGGAGTCTTAGTTCCAAGGGGAGGGATGCTCTGGTTGAAAAGCCAGCTGCTTCAGGATGATGGGGAACATTGTAAGACTAGTGAATTCCATAAGCATGGGCCCATTGGCACACTTCATTTGCTGTGAAGTGAGTCCCTTGATCTGAGGCAATGCTGTGTGTGATACCATGACAGTGGATAAGGCATTCCGTAAGTCCACAGAATGTAGTTTTGGCAGAAGCATCGGATGCAGGGAAGGCAAATTCATACGCAGAGTAAAACACCACTCTTTCCATGATAGAAGTAGTTACAATGTAATCAACTTACCACCAGGTTGCTGGCTGATCACCTGGAGGGATGGTGTCATGTCAGGGACTCAGTGTTGGTCTCTGCTGCTGGAAGATTGGGCACTCAGTAGTGGCTGTAGCCAAGTCAGCCTTGGTGAATGGAAGTCCATGTTGCGGAGCCCATGCATAACCTCCATCCCTGCTACCTTGGCCACTTTGTTCATAAGCCCATTGAGCAATGACAGGAGTAGTTGGGGAAAGAGGATGAGTGGTTTCCACAGAACTCGTCATCCTATTCACTTGATTGTTACAATCCTCCTCTGCTGAAGTTACCCTTTGGTGATCATTCCCATGAGACATAAATATCTTCACTTCTTTGGCCCATTCAGAGAGATCTATCCACATACCTCTTTGCTATCATCCTTGTCTCCAATTTTCCAATCATGTTCCTTCCAAGTCCCTGACCATCCATCCAAGCTATTGGCCACAGGCCATGAATCAGTATACAATCCCACATCTGGTCATTTCTCCTTCCAAGCAAGTGAGCAACCAGGTGCACTGCTCAAAGTTCTGCCCATTGGGAGGCTTTTCCTTCACCACTGTCCTTTAGGGAGGTCCCAGAAAGGGGCTGTAGTGCTGCCACTGTCCACTTTTGAGTGGTGCCTGCATAACACACAGAACCATCTGTAAACAAGGCACAAGTTTTCTTCAGTCAACTGATCATAAGGAACTCCCCATGAGGCCATAGGTGCAGACTGGGAGATGGAAGGTAATGTGACAAGAGTGGAGACCATGGGCATTTGGGCCACTTTCTGAAGCAACAAACTTGTGCCTTCAGGTCCTGTTCAGGCCTGATCTCATATATACCACTTCCATTTAATGATGGAGTGGTTCTGTGCACATCCACCTCTGTGACTCTGTGAGTCAGACAACACCCAGTTCATGAGGGCAGCTCAGGCCACCTGCAGGGTGACCTGGAGTCCCACGGTTAAGCATTCAGTCTCTACTAAGGCCCAATAACAGGTCAAAAGCTGTTTCTCAAAAGGAGAGTAGTTATCTGCAGAGGATGGCAGGGCTTTGCTCCAAAATCCTGAGGGTCTGTACTGTGATTCTTCAATAGGGGCCTGCCAAATACTCCATACAGCATCTCTATCTGCCACGGACACTTCAAGCACCATTAAATCAGCCGGATCATATAGCACAAGTGGCAGAGCAGCTTGCACAGCAACCTGAACCTGTTGCAGAACCTTCTCTTGTTCTGGGCCCCACTTAAAACTAGCAGCTGTCAAGTCACTGGATAAATAGGCCAGAGCAGCACACTCAAATGAGGAATATGTCACCTCCAAAATCCAAAGAGGCCACTAGGTATTGGGTCTCCACACCACTGGGCCCCTAGAAATTTCACTGATTTGGAAGGTGCCTGAATTTTTGTGGGGTTAATTTTCTACTGTCTAGCATACAAATGTTTTACCAGTAAGTCCAGAGGCATTGACACTTCTTCCTTACTAGGTCTAATTAACATAACCTAGTAAGGTTATGTTAACCTTACTATCATCAATGTAATGGACCAGTGTGACATCTTGTGGACAGGAGAGGTGATCAAGGCCCCTGCAGACTAAATTATGACATAGGGCTGGAGAGTTGATGTAGCTCTGAGGTAGGCAACTGAAGGTGTATTGCTGGTCTTGCCAGCTGAAGGCAAACTGCTTCTGATGGTTCTTTGAAACTGGTAGGGACAAAAAGGCATTAGCCAGATCAGTAGCTGCATACCAGGAAAAAGGAGATGGATTAATTTGTTCAAGCAATGAAACTACATCTGCAACAGCAGCTGCAATTGTAGTCACCACCTGATTAAGTTTTTCAATAATCCACTGTTATTCTCCAAGATCCATCTGTTATTTGCACAGGCAAAATAGGCGAGTTGAATGAGGATGTGGTGGGAATCACCACCCCTGCATCCTTCAAGTCCTTCATGGTGGCAATAATCTTGATAATTCCTCCAGGAATGCAGTATTGCTTTTGGTTTACTATTTTCCTAGGTAGGAGCAGTTTCAATGGCTTCCACTTGACTTTTCCTACCATAATAGCCCTTACTCCATTTTTCATGGATTCATTGTGGGGGTTCTGCTAGTTGCTGAGTGTATCTATTCCAATTATGCATTGCTGAACTGGAGAAATTGCTATAGGATGGGTTCAGGGACACACTGAACCTTCTGTGAGATGCACATGAGCTAAGACTCCATTAATAACCTTACCTCCATATGCCCCCTCTCTGACTGGTGAGCCACAGTGATGTTTTAGGATCTCCCGGAATTAAGGTCAGTTTGGAGCTAGTATCCAGTAATCCCCCAAAAGTCAGGTTATTTCCTTTTCCCCAAAGGAACAGTCACTCTCGTAAAAGGCTGTAAACTCCTTTGGGGAAGGCTGGGAGAAAGACTAACAGTATAAATTCTTGGCAGTGTATTGTAGTCCTTCCTCAAGGGTTTCCAGCTTCCACTTCTTTCAAGGGGTTGTGGGTCTTTTAACTTGCTCAAGCCTGGGAATTGATTGAGGGGCCATGACTCTCTATTCTGGTGATTTGAGTTAGACTGCTGTTCACTGGACCTAGAATTCATCTGCTTGTAAAGATCAAGTAAATATTTAGTAGATTTCCTATCTATTTCATTTTCCTAGGGACACCATGACTGTGTAGCCAACACCATATGTCCGTATGAGTCAGACTATTCTGATTACTGCTTTGACTCCACTGTCCATTACTGTAACCTACTTCCACCTTGTCTTTGTTGATTGAGTGCAGCCACTTGGCCCCTACTACCACAGGGTCCAATCATTCCCATCGTAGTTAGGTGTCTTAATTCTGTTAGGGCAGTTGCCACTGTCAAATCTGATTTACATAATATAGCAATCACAGCAGCCTTCAAGGATGCTGGGGCTCTGTTCACAAATTTGTTCCTCACAGCTGTAGTAAGAGGTGTATCCTCTGTGGACTCCATGTGTAGGTCTGTATGTCTAACCTGATAAATTCACTCTAACATGCCAATTTCCTAAAGCTTTTGGATATCTTCTTCTACAGTACACCAAGGCAGGTCTGGTACTTCAACTTGATTTAGTATAGACCACCTCATAATCCATGTTTCAGCAATCCAACCAAATAAACTATTAGATCCTTTCTTAACTTCTTGAGCTGAAACATTGAATGAAGAATCTGTACTTAGTGGTCCATATCAATAAACTCAGACAGATCCATCTTTATGCTCCTTGCACCATTATCACACATCCTTAATAGCCATTCCCACACATATTCCCCAGGTTTTTGTACATACTAGAAAAGTCATGCAATTCTTTTGGAGTGTAATATACCTCCTTCTGGGTTATACTTCGTACTTCACCTTTTGGTGCTGACTGGGACTTAAATCTAGTTGTAGGTCTAGAAGCCAAAATCAGTAGTGGGGAAGTGTTTTGAGAACATTCAGCATTGTCTTGTAAGGCATCCACCTCAGATAATGACCCAGGCAATGACTCAGACAAGGGCTCCTCAGAAGAAACTGGGTTAATCTCATTAGATGGGGTGGAGGGGCTAAAATGATTTTACTGCGGAGGGTGGTTTAGTAGACAGATATGGAGTAATCTCTTCAGATGGAAGTGACAGGGCTGGTTCTGTTGGCAGGAGTGATTCAACAGAATTTAGGGGCTCAATGTCCCCAGCCTTCCGATTATCTGACCATATGTCCCCATCCCAAGTTTCAGGACGCCATTTCTTCCTAATCAATGCCCTCACTTTAACTTCAGACACCTCTCAAGGTTGGCAATTGAACTGGTATTATAATTCAGCCACTCTTACAATAAGACTCTGGGTTTGGTTTTTGGCAATATCAGCTCTGTTACTACAAGAAATAAGGATTTCTTTCAAAGCACAAGTGGAAACTTCGAGGTCATTTATGTGGCACTTGAGCTTTGACTCTGAAGCCTTGAGCATATATCTTTCTTTCACCAGTTTGTCTAGTGAAAGGAGGACCAACCAACCAGCTTCCTTATACTTCTCATGATGACAAAATTGTAGAAAGATATCACACGTGCAACCACCCAGAGTCTCACTTTTCACCAATACCTGATCTATTAGCAGTGATATTTTGCATATTTGTATTGCCATCACACGTCATGGATTAGCAATGCCCTTTTTACTACTGGAAGCAGAGTCATCAACATCTTTGAGACTAACCATATGTCATGGATTGAATTATGTCCCCCCAAAAAATGTATATCAATTTGGCTGGGCCATGATTCCCAGTATTGTGTAGTTTTCCTCCATTTTGTGATTATAATTTTATGTTAAAGAAGATTAGGGTAGGATTGTAACACATTTGCCCAGGTCACATTCCTGATCCAATGTAAAGGGTCTGAGCTGCATCACCTTTTATCTCTCAAGAGATAAAAGGAAAAGGAAGCAAGCAGAGAGTTGGGGACCTCACACCACCAAGAAAGAAGCACCGGGAGCAGAGCATGTCCTTTAGACCTGGGTTTCCTGCATGGAGAAGCTTCTAGTCCAGGGGAAGGTTGAGGAGAACGACCTTCCTCCAGAGCCAACAGAGATAGAAAGTCTTACCCTGGAGCTGATGCCCTGAATTTGGACTTCAAGCCTACTAGACTGTGAGAAAATAAATTTTTCTTTGTTAAAGCCATCCACTTGTGGTATTTCTGTTACAGCAGCACTAGATAACCAAGGCACCAGACTTGAGAAACAATTTAGAAAACACCATTACAATTTACTTTCTCTAGAACCACTGTCAGTACCAAATGTCTTTGGCTGGGTTTTCTAGAGAAAGAAACCAATAAAGCATATAAATATATACATAGAGATTTATATCAAGGAAATGGCTCACACGGTTCTAGAGGATGGAATGTCCCAAGTCTGTGGGTAAGGATAGAGGCATGTCCTGATTCATATGGCCACAGGGGCTGGCAAACCCAAGATCGGGAGGTCAGAGAGCAGGCTCTTGCTTACAGGCTGCAAAGATCTATGAATCCCAAGGTCAGCAAGCAACACCACGGGTAAGCTTCTGGCTCAAGTCCTAAGAACCAGAGGTTAGATGATCAGGAGCCAGTTGCAGGATCCAGCACGAGCAAAAAGCCTCTGAGCCTTGCCAGAGTGTCCACTTATATTCGATACAGGCCATACATCTGAAGAAATTCCCTTTCAACTGACTGGCTACTCACAGCAGAGCCCATCGTGGGAAGGATCACATATTAAACCTCAACAGGGAAGTGATCACAACATTACACAACTTCCAAAACCTGAGAATCATGGCCCAGCCAAGTTGACACACAATGTTAACCATCGCAAATGGAAAAAAATATATCAAGCAAACAACCAGAAAAGAACAGTAGTGGCAATATTAATCTCAGAGAAAATAGACTTTGAGGCAAAATCTACCATAAAAGATAAGAAAGGATAATATATAATGATTAAAATGTCAATCCACCAGCAAGGCATGTTGTTGTTCTTAGGTGATGTCAAGTCGATTCTGACTCATAGAGACCCCAGGTACCACAGAACGAAACACTGCCCAGTCCTGTGCCATATTCACAATAGTTGTTATCCTTGAGCCTATTGTTGCAGTCACTGTGTCAGTTCATCTCACTGAGGGTCTTCCTTTTTTCCACTGACGCTGTGCTTTACCAAGCATCATATCCTTCTCCAAGGATGGATCTTTCCCGAAAACATGTCCAAAGTATGTAAGACGCAGTCTTACCATCCTTGCTTCTAAGGAGCATTCTGGTTGTACTTATTCCAAGACAAATTTGTTCATTCTTCTAGCAGTCCATGGTATATTCAATATTCTTCACCAACACCACAATTCAAAGGCATTAATTCTTTTTCAGTTTTCCATATTCATTGCCCAGCTTTCACATGCATATGATGCAATTGAAAATACCATGGCTTGGGTGAGGCACACCTTAGTCTTCAAGGTGACATCTTTGGTTTTCAACACTTTAACGAGGTCCTTTGCAGCAGATTTGTCCAATGCAACGCATCTTTTGATTTCTTGACTGCTACTTCCATGGATATCGATTGTGGATCCAAGTAAAATGAAATCCTTGACAACTTCGATCTTTTCTCTGTTTATCATAATGTTGCTTATTGGTCCAGTTGTGAGGATTTTCATTTTCTTTGTGTTGAGCTGTAATCCATACTGAAGGTTGTGGTCTTTGATCTTCATCAGTAAGTGCTTCAGGTCCTCTTCACTTTCAGCAAGCAAAGTTGTGTCATTTGCATAATGCATATTGTTAAGGAGCCTTCCTCCAATCCCGATGCCCCATTCTTCTTCATATAGTTCAGCTTCTCGGATTATTTGCTCAGCATACAGATTGAATAGGTATGGTAAAAGGATACTACCCTGACATACATGTTTCCTGAATTTAAATGACACAGAATCCCCTTGTTTTGTCCAGACAACTGCCTCTTGATCTATGTACAGTTTCCTCATGAGCACAATTAAGTGGTCTGGAATTCCCATTCTTCACGATTTATCCATAATTTGTTATGATCCACACAGTCGAATGCCTTTGCATAGTCAATAAAACACAGGTAAACATCCTTCTGGTATTCTCTGCTTTCAGCCAGGATCCATCTGACATCAGCAATGATATGCCTGGTTCCACATCCTCTTCTGAATCTGGCCTGAATTTCTGGCAGTTCCCTGTCTATATACTGCTGTAACCGCTCTTGAATGATCTTCAGCAAAATTTTGCTTGCCTGTGATATTAATGATATTGTTAGATAATTTCCACTTTTGGATCACACTTCTTGGGAATAGGCATAAATATGGATCTCTTCCAGTTGGTTGGTCAGGTAGCTGTCTTTCAATTTTTTTGGCATGGATGCGTGAGCACTTTCAGCACTGCATCCATTTGTTGAAACATTGCAGTTGATATTCCATCGATTCGTGGAGACTTGTCTTTTGCCAATGCCTTCAGTGCAGCTTGGACTTCCTCCCTAAGCACCATCAATTGCTGATCATATGCTACCTCTTGAAATGGTTGAATGTCAACTAATTCTTTTTGGTATGGTGACTCTGGGTATTCCTTCCATCCTCTTTTGATGCTTCCTGTGTCATTTAATATTTTCTCCATAGAAACCTTTGCTATTGCAACTCGAAGCTTGAAGTTCTTCAATTATTTTAGCTTGAGATATTCTGAACATGTTCTTCCCTTTTGGTTTTCTACCTCCAACTCTTTGCACATGTCATTATAATACTTTGTCTTTTCAAGATGGGTTTTGAAATCTTCTCTTCAGTTTTTTTACTCCATTATTTCTTCCTTTTTCTTTAGCTGCTCCACATTCAAAAGCAAGTCTCAGAGTCTCTTCTGACATCCATTTTGGTCTATTGTTTCTGTCTTTTTAATGACTTCTTGCTTTCTTCATGTGTAATGTCCTTGCACAACTTGTCTGATCTTTGGTCATTAGTGTTCAATGAGTTAAATCCATTCTTGAGATGGTCTCTAAATTTAGGTGGGATATACTCAAGGTCGTACTTTGGCTTTCATGGACTTGTTCCAACTTTCTTCAGCTTCAACTGAACTTGCATATGAACAATTGATGGTCTGTTTCAGTCATGCCCTGGCCTTGTTCTGACTGATGATATTGAGGTTTTCCATTGTCTCTTTCCATAGATGTAGCTGATTTGATTCCTGTGTATTCCATCTGGTGAAGTCCATGTGTATAGGTGCCATTTATGTTGTTGAAAAAAGGCATTTGCAATGAAGAAGTTGTTGATCTTGCAAAATTCTATCATGTGATCTCTGGCATCATTTCTGCCACCAAGGCCATATTTTCCAACTACTGATCCTTCTCCTTTGTTTCTAACTTTTGCATTCCAATCACCAGTAATCATCAATGTATCCTGATGGTATGTTTGATCAATTTCAGACTGCAGAAGCTGGTAAAAATCTTCAACCTCTTTATCTTTGACCTTAGTGGTTGGTGTGTAAATTTGAACAATACCTGTATTAACTTGTGTTCCTTGTAGGCCGAATATACTTTCTTTTCCAACTTACATGGAGCCTTCTCCAGAATAGACCATATATTAAGCGATAAAGCAAGCCTTGACAGAATCCAAAGCATTGAAATATCACAAAGCATCTTTTCTGACCATAAAGCTATAAAATTTGAAATAAATAACAGAAAAAGCAAGGAAAAAAAATCAAACACATGGAAACTGAATAACACCTTGCTCAAAAACTTATGGGTTATAGACAAAACAAAGGATAGAATAAAGAAACTCATAGAATCAAATGAGAATGAAAACACAACCTACCAGAACCTTTGAGACACAGCAAAAGCAGTGCTCAGAGGTCAATTAATAGCAATAATGCACCCATCCAAAAAGAAGAAAGGGAGGAAATAAAAAAAAATTAACCCTACAACTCAAACAAATAGAAAGAGAGCAGCAAAACAATCCCACAGGCACCAGAAGAAAGGAAATAAAAGAAAAAATTAAAGCAGAATTAAGTGAAATAGAAAAACAATTGAAACAGTTAACAAGACCAAAAGCTGGTTCTTTGAAAAGATCAACAAAATCAACAAACCACTGGCCAAAGTGACAAAAGAAAAACAGGAGAGGGAGTGAATAACCCAAATAAGAAATGGGATGGGCAAGACCAGAACAGACCCAACTGAAATTAAAAGAATCATAACAGAATACTATGAAAAATTGCACTCCAACAAATTTGAAAATCTAGAGGAAATAGACAAATTTCTAAAAGCACACTACCTACCTAAACTAACACAAACAAAGGTAGAATAGCTAAATAAACCTATTACAAAAGAAGAGATTGAAAAGGTAATTTAAAAGCTCCCAACAAAAGAAGCCCTGGCCCTGACAGCTTCCCTGGAGAATTCTACCAAACTTTCAGAGAAGAGTTAACACCACTACTACTAAAGGTATTTCAGAGCATAGAAAAGGAGAGACTACTTCCAAACTCATTCTATGAAACCGTCATAACCCTGATACCAAAACCGGGTAAAAATACCACAAAAAAAGAAAATTATAGACCAGCATCCCTCATGAATATTGACACAAAAATCTTCAATAAAATTATAGCCAATGGAATTCAACAATATATCAAAAAACAGTTAACCACGACCAAGTGGTATTCATACAAGGTACGCAGGGATGGTTCAACATTAGATAAAGAATCAGTGTAATCCATCCCATAAATAAAATAAAAGACGAAACCACATGGTCTTATCAATTGATGCAGAAAAGGCATTTGACAAAGTCCAACATCCACTCATGATAAAAATTCTCAGCAAAATAGGCATAGAAAGGAAATTCCTCAACAAAATAAAGGGCATTTATACAAAGCCAACAATCAACATCATCCTAAATGGAGGGAGTCTTAAATCATTTCCCTTGAGAACGGGAACCAGACAAGGATGCCCTTTATCAACATTCTTATTCAACATTGCGCTGGAGGTCATAGCCAGAGTAGTTAGGCTAGAAAAAGAAATAAAGGGCATCCAAATTGGTAAGGAAGAAATAAAAGTATCCCTATTTGCAGATGATATGATCTTATACACAGAAAGCCCCCAAAGAATCCACAAGAAAATTACTGGAACTAATAAAAGCTTTCAGCAAAATATTAGGATACAAGATAAACATACAAAAATCAGTTGGATTCCTCTACATCAACAAAGAGAACTTCGAAAAGGAAATCACCAAATCAATACCATTTACGTTACCCCCAAGAAGATAAAATACTTAGGAATAAATCTAACCAGAGACATAAAAGACCTATACAAAGAAAACTACAAGACACTACTGCAAGAAACCAAAAAAGACCTACATAAGTGGAAAAACATAGCTTGCTAATGGATAGGAAGACTCAGCATTGTTAAATGTCTAGTCTACCCAAAGTGATCTACTGATACAACGCAATCCCAACCTAAATTCCAACTACATTTTTTAACGAGGCAGAGAAACAAATCACCAACTTCATATGGAAAGGGAGGAGGCCCGGTATAAGTAAAGCATTACTGAAGAGGGAGAACAAAGTGGGAGGCCTCACATTACCTAATTTTCTGACCAATTATACTGCCACAGTAGACAAAACAGCCTGGTACCGGTACAACAACAGATACATAGATCAGTTGAATGGAATTGAGACTCCAGATGTAAATTCATCCACCCATGAGCAGCTGATATTTGACAAAGGTCCAAAGTCCCTTAAATGAGGAAAAGGCAGTCTCTTTAACAAAAGGAACTGGGATAACTGGATATCCATCTGCAAAAAAATTGAAACAAGACCCATACCTCACACCATGTAAAAAAACTGACTCAAAATGGACCAAAGACCTAAATATAAAATCTAAAATGATAAAGATCATGGAAGAAAAAATAGGGACAATGCTAGGAGCCCCAATACATAGCATAAACAAAATCAAAACATAACTAACAATGTACAAATACCAGAAGAGAAACTAGATAACTGAGAGCTCCTAAAAATCAAACACTTATGCTCATCAAAAGACTTCACCAAAAGAGTAAAAAGACAGCCTACAGACTCAGAAAAAAAAATTGGCTGTGACATATTCGATCAGGGTTTAATCTCTAAAATCTATAAGCTACAGCAAAACTTCAACAACAAAAAGTCAAATAGCCCAATTAAAAATGGGCAAAAGATATGAAGTCACTTCACCAAAGAAGACATTCAGGTGGCTAACAGATACATGAGGAAATGCTCAAGATCATTAGCTATTAGAGAAATGCAAATCAAAACTACAATAAGATGCCATCTCACCCCAACAAGGCTAGCATTAATAAAAAAAAAAAAACAAAAAAAAAACCAGAATAATAAATGTTGGAGAAGTTGTGGAGAAACTGGAACACTTATACACTGCTGGTGGGAATGTAAAATGGTACAACCACTTTGGAAATCAATTTGGTGCTTCCATAAAAAGCTAGAAATTGAAGTACCATAGGATCCAGCAATCCCTCTCTTTGGAATATATCCTCGAGAAATAAGAGCCATCACAGGAATAGATATATGCACACCCATGTTTATTGCAACACTGATCACAACAGCAAAAAGGTGGAAACAACCTAGATGCCCATCAACAGATGAACAAACAATGGACTACTATGCAATGATAAAAACAATGATTAATCTACAAAACATCTCACAACATGGATGAATCTGGAAGGCATTATGCTGAGTGAAATTAGTCAGTCCCGAAAGGACAAATATTGTGTGAGACCACTATTATAAGAACTCAAGAAAAGGTTTAAACACAGAGAAAAATATTCTTTGATGGTTACCAGGGTGGGGAGGGAGGGAAAGAGGAATTCACGAACTAGATAGTAGACAAGGATTAACTTAGGTGAAGAAAGGATAACACACAATGCAGGGGAAGTCAGCATGACTGGACAAAACCGAAAGCTAAGATGTTCCCTGAACACAACCAAACAGTTTAAGGGACAGAGTAGCAGGGGCAGGGGTCTGGGGACTATGGTTTCAGGGGACGTCTAGGTCAACTGGTCAACTGGCATAATAAAGTTATTAAGAAAATGTTCGGCATCCTACTTTGGTGAATGGTGTCTGGGGTCTTAAAAGCTTTTGAGTGGCCATCTAAGATGCATCAATTGGTCCCAACCCACCTGCAGCAAAGGAAAATGAAGAATACCAAAGACACAAGGAAAATATTAGCCTAAGAGGCAAAATGGCCACATAAACCAGAGACTCCATCAGCCTGAGACTAGAAGAACTAGATGGTGCCTGGCTACCACCAATGACTGCCCTGACAGGCAACACAACAGACAGTCCCTGACAGAGCAGGAGAAAAGTGTGAAGCAGAACTCAAATTCATGTAAAATGACCTGACTTAATGGTCTGACTGAGACTAGAGGAGCCCCAGAAGTCATGGCCCCAGCCTTTCTGTTAACCCAGAACTAAAACCATTCCTGAGGACAACTCTTCAGACAAAGATTAGACTGGACTATAAAACGTAAAATAATACTCATGAGGAGTGTGCTTTTTTAGCTCAAGTAGATACATGAGACTAAATGGACAGCTCCAGTCCGTAAGGATGAGAAGGCAGAAAGGGTTAGGAGCTGGTTGAATGGACACAGGAAATCTGGAGTGGAAAGGAAGAGTGTGGTGTCACATTATAGGGATTGCAACTAGGCTCACATAACAATATATGTATAAATTTTTGCATAAGAAATTAACTTGAGCTGTAAACTTTCACCTAAAGCACGATATATGAAAATTAAAAAAAAAAAAGGATACTGAAGACCTAAATGCCACAATCAACCTACTCAACTTCATAGACATGTACAGAACATTCCACCCAACAGTAGCAAAGTATACATTCTTTCCCAATGCATATGGAACATACCTCAGAATATAATACATTTTAGGCCACAAAGCAAACCTTAACAAAATCTAAAACATCAAAAAAATGCAAAGCATTTTGTCTGATCACAAGGGCATAAGAGTAGAAATTAATAAATAGAGAACAAGGAAAAAAATCAAATACATGGAAACTGAAATAACACCTTACTTAAAAACCACTGGGTAATAGAAGAAATCAAAGATGGAATCAAGCAATTCTTAGACTCAAATGAGAATGAAAATACATCATACCAAAACCTTTGGGACATAGCAAAAGCAGTGCTCAGAAGTCAATTTATAGCAATAAATTCACATATCAAAAAAGAAGGGCCAAAATCAAAACATTAACCCTGCAACTCAAGCAAGTAGAGAGGAAAAAAAGAAGTCCTCAGTCACCAGAATAAAGGAAATTATAATAAAGATTAGGGCAGAAATAAATGAAATAGAGAACAGAAAAACAGTAGAAAAAATCAATGAGACCAGAAGTTGGTTCTTTGAAAGGACCAAAAAAGTCAACAAATCATTGTCCAAAGTGACAAAAGCAGAAGAGGAAGCAAATAACCTGAATGAGTAATGAGATGGGTGACATTACACCAAAACTAACTGAGATAAAAAGGATCATAAAACATTGTATTCCAACAAATTTGAAAACCTAGAGGAAATGGACAAATTTCTAGAAACATACTACCTGCCTAAGCTAACACAAACTGAAGTAGACCATATGAACAGACTCATAACAAGAGATTGAAAAGGTAATATTAAAAATAAAAAGAAATTAAAAAAAAAAAAACTCCCAACAACAACAAACGGCTTCACTGTAGAATTCTGCCTAATAATCAAAGATAATCTCACACCAACCCTACTCAAACTATTTCAGAGTACAGAAAAGGAAGGAATACTCTTGAATTCAATCTGTGAAGCCAATATAACCCTCATGTCAAACCTAGGCAAAGACAGCACAAAAAAATAAAATTACAGGCCAAAATCTTTCATGAATACAGACACAAAAATTCTTAACAAAATTCTGGCCAATAGATTTCAACAGCATATCAAAAAATAATGCCCCACAACCAAGTGGGATTCATACCAGGCGTACAAGGATGGTTCAACATTAGAAAATCAATCAATGTAATCTACCCCATATATAGAACAAAAGAAAAAAAATCACATGATCTGTCAACTGACGTGGAAAAGGCATTTGATAAAGTCCGATACTCATTTCTGATAAAACTCTCAACAAAATAAGGATAGAAGGGAAATTCCTCAGTATCATAAAAGGCGTTTATACAAAACCAGCAGCCAACGTTACCCTCAATGCAGAAAGATTGAAAGCATTTTCCTTGAGAATGAGAACCAGATAAAGATGCCCTTTATCACCACTCTTATTCAATATTGTGCTGGAAGTTCTAGCAAGAGCAATAAGGCAAGCAAAAGAAATAGACAGCTTCCAAATTGTAAAGGAAGAAGTAAAACTATCCCTATTTGCAGTTGATATGATTCTATAAGTAGAAAACCCCAAAGCTTCCACAAAAAAGCTACTAAAACAAGTAGATGGATTCAGCAAATTAGCAGGATACAAGATCAACATACAAAGAGAACTTCAAAAAGGACATTAGGAAAACAATATAATTTACTATAGGCCCCCAAAAGACAAAATATTTTGGAATAAATCTAACCAGGGGGGTAAAAGACCTATACAAAGAAAACTACAAAACACTACTGCAAGAAACCAAGAGACTTAAAGAAATGGGAAACATACCATGCTCGTGGATAGGAAGACTCAACATGGTGAAAACGTCAGCCCTTAGCGCCTCTGAGCCTCGGTCTCCTGAAGGATATAAGCAAGGGCCATAATAGTTGCCCCAGGATTGCTCCCAAGTGCCTAGCAAGCTGTTTAGCATATAGAAGACAATCAATAAAGGAGATGCCTCCTGTTGTTTATCCTAGGATTCTACTGCTACGTGGTGCCTGATTACCAGGCCCTTCCCCCTGTGTTAATACGCCAGTGTGGGCCACTGGTGGAGCAAGCGGGGAGGGGGGGAGCTGGCTTGCTCTCAGGACTGTCTCTGGACTGCCCTGCCTCACTCTCAGAGGACAACCACTATACTGAGGATAGGCACCTACCCCACCTGGCTTCCTTCTCCCTTGTTCTATTTTGCTTTTGGCCCAAGCCTGTCCGAGTAACCATATCTTTGAACTACAAAATTCCATATTTCTTTGTTCATATGAGATGATGAAACTCTACTTTGAGACCTGTAGAATGAGCTAAAATGTTCTGTACTCTTTGATGGCAGAGGGTGGCAGAGAGTGGGGTGCTTGACATTCTATAAAATCTTACATATGGCATTTAAGGAGGCAATTTTATTCTGCTGTAAAGTTGACCTGAAATTAATATAGTAACTACAATAATGTTTACTTCAATGCCTAATAAACAATCATTTTATTTGACTCTTTAGAATGTTACAGGATGTTTGGACAGGATTTCAATGGCTCAGGTATAAAAAGCTATCCAAAGATGTTTCAACTGTAAAATCCTTTTTTACCTGACAAAAACTTTTAGGTGTAAATAAAGGCATTACACATCATACCATAAACCCAATATTGGAGTTAGTTCATGGCGATTACCTCTGCGGAGAGGGATTGCAAGAAGAAGGGGTATGTGAGGAGCAGCATTGTTTTTTCACTTTTCATTTTGCATTGTTTAAATTACCTAACCTTACACTTATATGGAGCCCTCGTGGCACAGTGCTTAAGTGTTCAGCTGCTAATTGAAAGGTCTAAGTTCGAATCCATCAGCTGCTCCTTGGAAACCTTATGGGGCAGTTCTTCTCTGTCCTACAGTGTAGCTATGAGTGGGAATTGACTCATTGGCAGTGGGTGTGTGTTTTTTTTTTAACACTTGTGAGTGGTGCAAATGGTTAATGTGCTCTGCTGCTAACTGAAAGGCACCTCGGAAGAAAGGCCTGGCAATCTACTTCCGAAAGATCAGCCATTGAAAACCTGTGGAATACAGTTCTACACCGATACACATGGGGTCGTTGTATATTGGATTGACTTGACAGCAACTGGTTTTTGTTTTTTTTTTACATTTATATTACTTTTATTTATAAATCACAGTGTCAGCAGAGCCTGGGAATTTGCCAGTGATATTTTTGTTCTCTGTTTCCTGTATTTTATTTATTTATTGTACTTTAGATGAAGGTTTACAGAACAAACTAGTTTCTCATCAGCTAGTACACACATTGTTCTTGTTTCCTGTATTTCAAAACATTATAAATGCTATGTATTTTTAACAGTCTCTTAAGGTATAATAAAGGAACAATAAGGTGCATATGTTTGATAAGCTTTAGCATATTACACACCCATGAAGCCATCACCACAATCAATACAATGAACATTTCTATCCCTGCAAAAGTTTCTCTGTGCCACTTTGTAATCCCCAGTTCATACACAGTCTGTCCTTCCCATTCTCAAACAACCACTGATCTGCTTTCTGTCACTATGTAATTATTATTTTGAATTCTGTAGAATTTTATGTGAATGGAATCCTATAGTATATACTTTTCTATCTGGCTCCTTTCACACAGCATAATTATTTTAAGACTCATCCATATTGTTGAATGTATCCATAGTTCATTCCTTTTTATTGTTGAAGAGTATTCCACTTTAGGGAAATACTAAGTTTGTTTCCAGTTTGGGGCTATGACAAATAGAACTGCATTCATTTACAAGTCTTTGCGTGGACTTTCTCTAGGGTAAGTACCTAGAGGTGGAATGACGGGATCACATGGTAGGTGTATGTTTAACTCTTTAAGAAACTTCCAAACTGTTTTCCAAAGTGGTTGTACCATTTCACATTCCCACCAGTAGATTATGGAAATTCTAATTCCTCTACTTACTTGCCAACACTTGGTATGGTCAGGCTTTTTAATTTTAGACATTCTAATAGATGTGTTGTGGTATCTCATTGTGGTTATAATTTGTATTTTCCTTTAAAGAGCCCTCATGGCATAGTGGTTAAGAGCTTGGCTGCTAACCAAAAGGTTAGCTGTTCATATCCCCAGTAGCTTCTTGGAAACTCTACTGGGCAGTTCTACTCTGTCCTATAGGGTCAGTATGAGTTGGAGTCGACTTGATGGCACCTAACAACAATGATGACTAATGATCTTAAGCATCTTTTTATGTATTTATTTCTCATTCCTATATTTTTTCTGGTGAAGTGTCTAATTTTTTTGCCCATTTTTAAAAATTGGGTTGTTTGTATGAGACGTCACTGCAAAAAATCAAAACAGACCTACATAAGTGGAAAAACATACCGTGCTCGTGGACAGGAAGACTCAACATTGTAAAAATGTCTATTCTTCCCAAAGCAATCTACAGATACGATGCAACCCTGATTCAAAGACCAGTGACATTTTTCAATGAGATGGAAAAACAAATCCCCAAATTCATATGGAAGGGAAAGAGTAAAGCATTACTGAAAAAGAAGAACAAAGTGGGAGGCCTCACACTACCTGAGTTTCGAACATATTATACTGCCACTGTAGTCAAAACAGTCTGGTACTTGTACTGTGACAGACACATAGACCAATGGAACAGAAATGAGAATCTAGACATAAATCCATCCACATATGAGCAGCTGATATTGGACAAAGGCCCAAAGTCTGTTAAATGGGAAAAAAGACAGTCTCTTCAACAAATGGTGCTGGCATAACTGGATATTCATCTGCAAAAAAATGAACCAAGACCCATACCTCACACCATGCACAAAAGAGAACTCAAAATGGATCAAAGACCTAAATATAAAAACTAAAACGATAAAGATCATGGAAGAAAAAATAGGGACAATGTTAGGAGCCCTAATACATGGCATAAGCAATATACAAAACATTACCAATAATGCAGAAGAGAAACTAGATAACTGGGAGCTCCTAAAAGTCAAACACCTATGCTCCTTCGAAGACTTCACCAAAAGAGTAAAAAGATTGCCTACGAATTGGGAAAAAATTTTAAGCTACGACATTTCTGATCAGGGTCCGATCTCTAAAATCTACATGATGCTGCAAAAACTCAACAACAAAAAGACAAATAACCCAGTCAAAAAAGGGGCAAAAGATATGAACAGGCACTTTACCAAAGAAGACATTCAGGGTGCTAACAGGTATATGAGGCAATGCTCTCGATCATTAGCTATTAGAGAAATGCAAATCAAAACTACAATGAGATTCTAGCTCGCCCCAACAAGGCTGGCATTAATCCAAAAAACACAAAATAATAAATGTCGGAGACATCGTGGAGAGACTGGAACACTTATACACTGCTGGTGGGAATGTAAAATGGTACAACCACTTTGGAAATCAATTTTGCACTTCCTTAAAAAGCTAGAAATAGAACTACCATACAACCTAGCAATTCCACTCCTTGGAATATACCCTAAAGAAATAAAAGCCCTCACACAAACAGATACATGCACACCCATGTTCATTGTAGCACTGTTTACAATAGCAAAAAGTTGGAAGCAACCAAGGTGCCCATCAATGTATGAATGGATAAATAAATTATGATATATTCACACAATGGAATACTATGCAACGATTAAGAACAATGATGAATCTGTGAAACATTTCATAACATGGAGGAAGCTGGAAGGCATTATGCTGAGTGATATTAGTCAATTGCAAAGGGACAAATATTGTAGGAGACCACTATTATAAGAACTCCAGATGAAGTTTAAACACAGAAGAAAATATTCTTTGATGGTTACAAGGGTAGGGAGGGAGGGAGAGGGATATTCACTAACTAGATAGTAGATAAAAATTTTTTTAGGTGAAGGGAAGGGAAACACATGACACAGGGATAGTCAGTACAAGTGGACTAAACCAAATGCTTCAAAGGCCAGAGTAACAGGGACGGGGGTCTGGGAACCATGGTTTCAGGGAACATCTAGGTCTAGTGGCATAACAAAATGTATTAAGAAAAAGGTCTACATTCCACTTTGGTGACAGGCGTCTGGGGTCTTAAACGCTAGCAAGAGGCCATCTAAGATGCATAAATTGGTCTCAACCCACCTGGAGCAAAGGAGAATGAAGAATCCAAAAGATACAAGGTAAATATGAGCCCAAGAGACAGAAAGGGCCACATAAACCAGAGACTCCATCAGCCTGGGACTGGAAGAACTAGATGGTGCTCGGCTACCATGGATCACTGCCCTGACGGGGAACACAACAGTGAATCCCTGATGGAGCAGAACAGTGGGATGCAGATCTTAAATTCTCGTAAAAAGACCAGGCTTAATGGTCTGACTGAGACTGGAGGGACCCTGATGGTCATGGTCCCCAGACCCTTTGATAGCCTACAATTGGAATCATTCTTGAAACCAACTCTACAGACAGGGATTGGACTGGACTATAAGATAGACAGTGATGCTGGTGAGGAGTGAACTTCATGGCTCAAGTAGACACATATGACTATGCAGGCGACTCCTGTCTAGTGGCAAGAGGAGAAGCAAGAGGGGTACAGGAGCTGGATGAATGGACACAGGGAATACAGGGTGGAGAGCAGTAATGTGCTGACTCATTAAGGGGAGAGCAGCTGGGAGTGCACAGTGGGGTACGTATGGCTTTTTGTATGAGAGACTGACTTGACTTATAAACTTTCACCTAAAGCACAATAAACAAATTTTTTTTAAAATTGGGTTGTTTGTTTCAATAATTCTTTATATATTTGGATACAAATCCCTTATCAGATATCCGATTTTCCACGGGGTTTTTAATAGCTGATTTTTCAGAAATAGATCACCATGCATTTCTTCCAAGGTGCCTCTTCGGTGGATTCAAACTACTAACCTTTGGTTAGCAGCCAGACAAACATTCGTGATTTTTTTTTTCTTTTTTCCTATAAAGAAATTGAATGTCCCTAGAGAAAAAGCCTGTGCCTAGTGGCATTTAGGGGTCCCTAGCAGAAACTCTGGTGGGGAATCAAGAATACTGTCCATGGTCAATGGAAAATAAATCAAGGTTTAAATATTTATTTAAGAAACTGAAAATGTGAGCAAAGTAAAATACTGACAACTGTACTGGAGGATTTTGAGAGGTTGAGCTAGAGACTTAAAATCTCATCTAAAAAAGCAGAAAGTCCCTGGTCCTGTCCCAAATCGGTAAATTAAGAAATAGTAGTAGAAGTAGATGGCCAGAAAAAGCAGCTAGAAGAGTAAAAAGAAGTTAGTCTTAGGAAGTGTCATGAATTGAGTTATGTCCTCCCCAAAATGTATGTTTCAATTTGTCTGGGCCACGATTCCCAGTATTGTATGGTTGTCCTCCATTTTGTGATTGTAATCTTAAATTGAAGAGGATTAGGGTAGTATTGTAACACCTTACTAAGGTCACATCCCAGATTCAATGTTGGGGGAGTCTCCCTGGGGTGTCGCCTGTACCACCTTTTATCTTACAAGAGATAGAGGGAAAGGGAAGCAAGCAGAGGGCTGGGGACCTCTTACCACCAGGAAAGCTGTGCCAGGAGCATAGCATGTCCTTTGGACCTAGAATCCCTGCGTGGAGAAGCTCCTAGTCTGGGGGAAGATTGATGAGGAGGCGGACAGAGAGAGGAAGCCTTCCCCTGGAGTTGACGCCCTGAATTTGGACTTTTAGCCTACTTTACTGTGAAGAAATAAATTTCCCTTTGTTAAAGCCAGCCACTTGTGCTGTTTCTGTTAGAGCAGCATTAGATAACCAAGACAGGAAGTGTTGATAGAGCTAAGAAGCATTTTGCTTTTTATTATAAGTCCCTCTTTATTACTTAAATCTTAACCAAATCCATGTGTTTGGTAAAATTTTAGAAAAAACACCATCCCTAAAATGAAACAAAACTGTGGCCCCTTCATCTGCTCTCTTTTTTTTTTCTCCCTTCTTTTCACTCCAGTTAAGACCTTCTTCAATGTTTCCAAACATAGGGACCACTTCGGAAGCTCAGGATTGTGAGTTCCAAGCTCATCTCTCTTTCAGCAAACCCAGTCTCCGCTTGATAACTTTCTGGTTTTATTTTTGTGCATGCTTATTTCCCTGATCAAATTGTAGGTTCCTTTGAAGACTTGCCTCAGGCTTACCTACAATGCCTTGAACATGTAGATGTTCAGAGGATATTTACTTTAAAAACACAGGTCTGGTTATTCTTCTGGAGAGCCGTTCTGCTTAGCATCTCATCATCAATTGTGTTCCAGCCTTGAAGCCAGTGTAGAAACATCCTCATTAGGATCACTTTAAGGCAAAATGCTTAAATCCTCTTCATACAACTAAGAAGGTACTACCAACAAATACAACTGGGGATGCCTCGGAAAACCCTCTGCCCTTTACTAAAGCATGAGGTTTTTAACCTCATACATATCTCCTGCTTCACTCAATCATCCATCAATGTGTTCTTTTATTTATTTATTTATTGTGCTTTAGGTGAAAGTTTCCAAATCAAGTCAGTCTCTCATACAAAAGGTTATACACACCTTGCTGTATGCTGCTAGCTGCTCTCCTCTTAATGAGACAGCACATTCCTCCTCTCTAACTTGTCCCTTCAACCAGCTCTTGCACCCCTCTTCCTTCTCATCTCGCCACCAGACAGGAGTTGTCTGCATATTCTCAAGTGTCTACCTGAGCCATGAAGCTCACTCCTCACCAGCATCATTGTCTATCTTATAGTCCAGGCCAATACCTGTCTGTAGAGTTGGCTTTGGGAATGGTTCCAATCTTGGGTTGGCTTTGGGAATGGTTCCAATCTTGGGCTATCAAAAGATCTGGGGACCATGACCATCAGGGTCCCTCCGGTCCCAGTCAGACCATTAAGCCTGATCTTTTTACAAAAATTTGCGATATGCATCCCACTGTTGTCCTGCTCCATCAGAGATTCTCTGTTGTTTTCCCTGTCAGGGCAGTGATTGATGGTAGCCAGGTGCCATTTAGTTCTTCCAGTCTCAGGCTGTTGGAGTATCTGGTTTATGTGGCCCTTTTTGTCTCTTGGACTCATGTTTACCATATGTCTTTGGTGTTCTTCATCTCCTTTGCTCCAGGTGGGTTGAGACCAATTTAAACACCTTAGATGGCTTACTAGCATATAAGACCTCAGAAGCCTCTCACCAAAGTGGGATGCAGAACGTTTTCTTAATACATTTTGTTATGGCAATTGACCTAGATGTTCCCTGAAACCATGGTCCCCAGACCCCTGTCTCTGTTTCTCTGGCCTTTGAAGCATTTGGTTTTATTCAGGAAACTTTTTTCTTTTGCTTTAGTCTAGTTGTATTGACTATCCCTGTGTTGTGTGTTGCCCTTCCCTTCACCTAAAAAAATTATCGTCTACTATCTACTAGTGAATATCCCTCTCCCTCCCTCCCCACCCTCGTAACCATCAAAGGATATTTTCTTCTGTGTTTAAACTTTACCCAGAGTTCTTATAATAGTGGTATTCTACAATATTTGTCCTTTTGCAGTTGACTAATTTCACTCAGCGTAATTCCTTCTAGGTTCCTCTACGTTATGAAATGTTTCACAGATTCATCATTGTTCTTAATCGTTGCATAGTATTCCATTGTGTGAATATACCACAATTTATTTATCCATTCATCCATTGGGGGGCACCATGGTTGCTTCCATCTTTTAGCTATTGTAAACAATGCTGCAATGAACATGGGTGTGCATGTATCTGTTTGTGTGAAGGCTTTTATTTCTTTAGGGTATATATGAAGGAATGGAATTGCTAGGTCATACGGTAGTTCTATGTCTACCATTTTAAGGAAGCACCAAATCGATTCCCAAAGTGGTTGTACCATTTTACATCCCCACCAGCAGTGTATAAGTGTTCCAGTCTCTCCACAACGTCTCTAACATTTATTATTGTGTGTTTTTTGGATTAATGCTAACCTTGTTGGGGCGAGCTGGAATCTCATTGTAGTTTTGATTTGCATTTCTCTAATAGCTAATGATCGAGAGCATTGCCTCATGTACCTGTTAGCACCCTGAATGTCTTCTTTGGTAAAGCACCTGTTCATATCCTTTGCCCATTTTTTAATTGGGTTGTCTTTTTGTTGTTGAGTTTTTGTGGCATCATGTAGATTTTAGAGATCAGACGCTGATCAGAATTGTCATAGCTAAAAAATTTTTCCCAATCTGTAGGCAATCTTTTTACTCTTTTGGTGAAGTCTTCAGAGGAGCATAGGTGTTTGACTTTTAGGAGCTCCCAGTTATCTAGTTTCTCTTCTGCATTATTGGTAATGTTTTGTATATTGCTTATGCCATGTATTAGGGCTCCTAACATTGTCCCTATTTTTTCTTCCATGATCTTTATTGTTTTAGTTTTTATATTTAGGTCTTTGATTCATTCTGAGTCTCTTTTGTGCATGGTGTGAGGTATGGGTCTTGGTTCATTTTTTTGCAGATGAATATCCAGTTATGCCAGCACCATTTGTTGAAGAGACTGTCTTTTTTCCCATTTAACAGACTTTGGACCTTTGTCCAATATCAGCTGCTCGTATGTGGATGGATTTATGTCTGGATTCTCATTTCTGTTCCATTGGTCTATGTATCTGTTGTAGTACTAGTACCAGACTGTTTTGATTACTGCAGCAGTATAATATTAAAAAAAAAATTATTTTTTTTTATGAAACTCAGGTAGTGTGAGGCCTCCCACTTTGTTCTTTTTTCAGTAATGCTTTACTTATCTGGGGCCTCTTTCTCTTCCATATGAATTTGGGGATTTGTTTTTCCATCTCATTAAAAAATGTCACTGGTATTTGGATTGGGATTGCATTGTATCTATAGATTGTTTTGGGTGGAATAGACATTTTCACGATGTTGAGTCTTCCTATCCATAAGCAAGGTATGTTTTTCCAATTTTGTAGGTCTCTTTTGGTTTCTTGCAGTAGTGTCTTGTAGTTTTCTTTGTATAGGTCTTTTACTTCTCTGGTAAGATTTATTCCTAAGTATTTTATCTTCTTAGGGGCTATTGTAAATGGTATGGATTTGGTGATTTCCTCTTCAATGTTCTCTTTGTTGGTGTAGAGGAATCTAACTGATTTATGTATGTTTATCTTGTATCCTGATACTCTGCTAAACTCTTCTATTAGTTTCAGTAGTTTTCTCGTGGGTTCTTTAGGTTTTTCTTTGTATAAGATCATGTAATTTGCAAATGGAGATATCTTTACTTCTTCGTTGCCAATTTGGATGCCCCTTATTTCTTTATCTAGCCTAATAGCTCTGGCTAGGAACTCCAGCACAATGTTGAATAAGAGTGGTGATAAAGGGCATCCTTATCTGGTTCCTGTTCTCAAAGGGAATGATTTCAGTCTCTCTCCATTTAGGATGATGTTAGCTGTTGACTTTGTATAATTGCCCTTTATTATGGTAAGGAATTTTCCTTCTATTCCTATTTTGCTGAGAAATTCTATCATGAAAGGGTGTTGGACTTTGTCACATGCCTTCTCTGCATCAATTGATAAGGTCATATGGTTCTTGTCCTTTGTTTTATTTATGAGATGGATTACATCCATTGTTTTTCCATGCTGAACCATCCCTGCATACATGGTATGACCCCCTTTGGTCGTGGTGAATTATTTTTTTTGATATGTTACTGAATTCTATTGATTAGAATTTTGTGGAGGATTTTTGTGTCAAAGTTCAGGATGGATATTGGTCTGTAATTTTCTTTTTTTTGTGGTGTCTTTACCTGGTTTTGGTATCGGGGTTATCCTGGCTTCATAGAATGAGATTGGGAATATTCCATCCTTTTCTATGCTCTGAAATACCTTTAGTAGTAGTGGTGTTAACTCTTTTCTGAGTTTGGTAGAATTCTCCTGTGAAGCCATCAGGGTCAGGGCTTTTTTCTTTTTTTTTTTTTGTTGGGAGTTTTTTAAATTACTTTTTCAATCTCTTTTTTGTTAGGGGTTTGTTTAGTTGTTATATCTCTGTTTGTGTTAGTTTAGATAGGTAGTGTGTTTCTAGAAATTTGTCCATTCTCTCTTGGTTTTCAAATTTGTTGGAGTAGAATTTTTCATAGTATTCTGTTGTGATTCTTTTAATTTCTGTTGGGTCTGTTGTGATATTGCCCATCTCATTTCTTATTCAGGTTTTTTGCATCGTCTCCTGTTTTTCTTTTGTCAGTTTGGCCAACAGTTTATCGATTTTGTTAATCTTTTCAAAGAACCAGCTTTTGGTCTTGTTAACCCTTTCAGTTTTTCTGTTCTCTGTTTCATTTAATTCTGCTCTAATTCTTATTATTTGCTTTTTTCTTGGCCCTGAGTGTTTCTTTTGTTGTTCTCTTTCAATTTGTTTAAGTCGTAGGTATAATTATTTGATTTTGGCCCTTTCTTCTTTTTGTATGTGTGCATTTATTGCTGTAAATTGACCTCTGAGCACTGCTTTAGCTGTGTCAGGAAGATTCTGATAGGAAGTCTTTTCATTCTCATTGGATTCTATGAATATTTTATTTCAACCTTAATTTCTTCTATAATTTAATCATTTTGAGCAAAGCTTTGTTTAGTTTCCATGTGTTTGATTTCTTTTCCCTAATTTTTCTGTTATTCTAGTTTTCTGGCTTTATCATCAAGGAAGATGCTTTGTAATATTTTGATGTTTTGGATTCTGTTTTGCCAGACATCAGTATATTCACTCCTGCTCTTTTTTGATTGTTGCTTGCTTGATATGTATTTTTTCCATCCTTTGAGTATTAGTTTGTTTGTGTCTTTAAGTGTAAGGTGTGTCTCTCGTAGGCAGCATATAGACAGATCATGTTTTTTTATCCATTCTGCAACTCTCTGTCATTTTATTGGTGCATTTAGTCCATTTACATTCAGTGTAATTATAGGTAGGTATAAATTTAGTGCTGTCATTTTGATGTCTTTTTTTATGTGTTTTTGACAGTTTCTTTTTCCCACTTAATATTTTCTGCTGAGTAGTTTTTCTTTGCAAATTGCGTGTTCCTCTTTTTCACTGTTGTTTGTTTTGTTTTTACCAGTCTTTATTTTTTTTGTATTTTATTTTGATGTGTAGGAGTGTTAGTCTCCTTTGTGGTTACCTTGACATTCACCCCTATTTTTCTAAGTTTAAACCTAACTTTTATCTCCTTATATTGCCTTGATTTCCTCTCCATGTGAAAGATCTATGACTACTTTATTTAGTCCCTCTTTATTGATTTAATGTTGTCACCTTTTAGATAATGTCATCACTGATTCCCTGTTTTGAGCATTTTTTTTTCTTGATTTATTTTTGTGATTTCCCTACATGGGTTGATATCTGGTTGCTCTGTCCTTTATTTTAGTGTGGGGTTGTTATCTGATATTATTGATTTTCTAACCAGAGAACTTCCTTTAGTATTTCTTGCAGTTTTGGTTTGGTTTTTGCAAATCCCCTAAAATTCTGTTTATCTGGAAATGTATTAATTTTGCCTTCATATTTGAGAAGCAGTTTTGCTGGATATATGACTCTTGGCTGGAAATTTTTCTCCTTCAATGCTATATATGTCATCTCATTGCCTTCTTGCCTGCATGGTTTCTGCAGTGTAGTCCGAGCTTATTCTTATTGACTATCCTTTGTAGGTGACGTTTCGTTTATCCCTGGCCGCTCTTAAAATTTTATCTTTGGTTTTGGCAAGTTTGATTGTAATATATCTTCATGACTTTCTTTTGGGATCTACCTTGTATGGAGTTCGATGAGCATCTTTGATAGATATCCTCTCATCTTTCATGGTGTCAGGGAGGTTTACTTCCAAGAAATCTTCAGCAATTCTCTCTGTATTTTCTGTTCTCCCTTCCTGTTCTGGTACTCCAGTCACTCATAGGTTATTTCTCTTGATGGAGTCCCACGTGATTCTTTCATCCTTTTTTAAAAATTCTTTTATCTGATTTTTCTTCAAATATACTGCTGCCAAGTGTTTTATCTTCAATATCGCTAATTCTGACTTCCATTTCCTCAATTCGTCTCTGCTGATTTTCTACTGATCTGTCTAATTCTGAAATTTTATTGTTAACCTTCTGA
The DNA here is from genome assembly GCF_030014295.1 of Loxodonta africana. Taxonomy (NCBI): domain Eukaryota; kingdom Metazoa; phylum Chordata; class Mammalia; order Proboscidea; family Elephantidae; genus Loxodonta; species Loxodonta africana. Next base: position 157,337,494 of record NC_087344.1, on the reverse strand, counting down.
ATTTCTGATTGCTATCTCTCTATGGATTCTTGCAGCCTATTAAATTTTTCATTATGTTTTTGAATAATCTTAATTTCCTTGACTGCTTTATCTGTGTGCTCCTTGGCTTGTTCTGTGTTTTGCCTGATCTAGTTCCTGATTTTGTAAAGAGTTCTGTATATTAATCTTTTGTATTCTACATTTTGTAATTCCAGGAATACATCTTCATCTGGAAGATTCTTTGATTCTTTTTGGGGGAGTTTGTTAAAGCAATCATGGTCTACTTCTTTACGTGATTTGATATCATCTATAAGTTATCGTTATTAAGTTTTTTATAAGTTTTTTTTATTTTTATAAGTTATTGTATTAATTTATTTTATGTTTCCTCACCGTGTCCTTGGTTCTTGCTTTGTTTTGTTTTGATATACCTGAATAGGCTACTAGAGTGAGCTAACTTGATTATTGGAGCCTTTGAAGCACTAATGTCCTGTTACCAGGTATATGAGCCTAGGAGTCCACTCACTATTCTTTTATAGAATCAGCTTAGGTGTCCAGGTAGTCAGTCACCTAGTGTGTGGTGCAGGGTCTCACCTACCATCGCAGAGGAGCAGTGGTGATTAGTGTATGGACAGGTTTCTGGCAGCAGCAGGGGGTCACACTCTGAGGAAGGCAGGGGGCTGACAACCTTTTCCCAAGTGTCTTTGAGGGTGGTGTGTCCCTTTCCCTAAAACACTTTGGTAGGTGGGCTCTGCAGCCATACCATAGGCACCCAATGCTTTTATCTGAAAGGACTGGTAGGCACACTTATCCTTGGACCCCTGTCATAGGTGGCTAAGTGGTGTGGGTGGAGCCACTAATCCTCAGGCCTCTGCTGTGGGTAGGAGAGGGCCCTGTTTAATAGGCAGAGTGGTATCGAATGTCAAAAACCCACCTCCCTCTTGCACAGCTGAAATAGTTACAGTCAGACCTTAAACAGATTCCCTCTTGCAATTTAATAGCCAGATCCCATCTTCTGTAATGGGGCCACCTGGGTTCATGCAGGGGTGAAAGATGAAGTCTGTGGACTGCTTATACCTGGACTGGATCCGCTTCTGCTCTAAGTTTCCAGATTAGGGGAGTTGGTAGAGTATTTTTTCCCCCTTTGTTAATTTGTTCCTTCTCCAAGGCCAGGAGAATGGCTCAGGAAGCACAGCAGGACCTATCTCAGGCCCATGGAAATCAAGTGTTAATGAAGCTTGCTGGGGCAGGAGGAGGAGGATCAGATAGATAGGAAAGAGTTCTTTCAAAAGGATGAGCTATTAGATCCACACAGCAAAATAGACCAAATCACTTATCTTGTTCTGAGAATGCTATTTTATCACAGATTTTGGAGGAGTGTGTAGATTGTGTGCACTGGCTAAGTCCCCGCTGCAGTCATGCCAGGGTGTAGGGGCTGCACCACCTCACTTGCCTTCTTTTGCCGAAGGGGTCAGGTCCTAAACATCACCGCCAGCCCCACCATGGTTGTGCCAGGGGATCAGGGATATGCCGCTTCGCTTGCCTTCTTTTGCTGAAACAGCCAAGTCCCCAGACACTACCGCCAGCCCTGCTGCAGCCACACCAGGGAATCGGGGCTGAGGTGCTCCTGCTGACTTGACAACTCCTTGCTGCTTCTGCGCTGTCTCTCCCTCCCCCGTCACTCAGTCTGATTTCTTAACTTTGCCTTTGATGATCAGGGTTCCTAGCTTATCATATATATAATTGATTCACTTGTTTTTTGGGGTCTTTGTTGTAAGAGGGATCAGCAGAAAAGTCTGACTACTTCTCCATCTTGGCCCCGCCTCCCATCAATGTGTTCTTAACCAGTCTACTTTGAGCCAGCTTTGACTCATGGTGAGCCCACGTGTATCAGAGTAGAGCTTTACTCTATAGGCTTTTCAGTGGCTGATTTTTCAGAAGGTTAACAGGTCTTTCTTTTGAGGTGCCTGCGGGTAGATTCAACCTCCAAACTTTCAGTTAGCAGCTGAGCTCATTAGCTCTTTGCACTACCCAGGGACTCATTTCCATATGTTCTTAGTGGACCCTATTATGTGCAAAACTCTACATAAATACATAGTTTTATGAATCATGCCCCTTCCCTCAAGGAGATTATAAACTGCCCTCAAATGCGAAGTTAAGTTGGTTACATAAATACAGAATTTATACTATAAGAACTCTGGACGGTATACAGTTGTATATCCCTTTATAAAATTCACGTTTGCTGAAAATTAAGATGGAAATTAAATCTCTTGTCAAATAAATGATATCCCCTTATTGCTTAATGCTGCAATTGCAGAGATTTCTTTCCTGCATCTCTGATTTATTTTGACTTGGTGGAAGTTCCTAGGATTTGGGTTCCATGTCACTTGCCAGCCATAACCTCTCTTTCAAGTAGTTAATGCTGTGAGCAGATGCCCTGTTCATTCCTTTCAGGAAGAAATCCTCTGTGAAGGCCAGAGAGCCTTTGGAGAAGAAGATGGCCATTCTCCCCAAAGTCTGTTTGGTATAAAAAAGGCACTGAAACACCTGGCCAGAGGCTTTGAGCAGACTTTGCCATTGACAGTGCCCCTGTATCTGGGGTTTCCCACATCCAGACTCCCAGATTCTCAGGCTATTTTCAGAGTCCCCCAGGGACCAGATCAGAAAGATGGGGACAAAGAGGCAGAGAGCAAATGATCTGCTCAGAATCATCCCCCTGGGGCTAGGATATTCTGAGCATTCTATTATTCAACAGGTATTTATTAAGGAGTCCCTGTGTGGCATAAATGGTTAAATTCTCAGTTACTAACTGAAAGGTTGGTGGTTTGAACCCACCCAGAGGTGCCTTGGAAGAAATACCTGGCATTCTGCTTCCAAAAGGTTACTGTCTTGAATACCCTATGGTGGGCATGATTTGCCACGGAGTTACTGTGAGTGAGAATTGGCTTGACAGCAACTGATTTGGTTTTTGTTAGGCACTCACTCAAATCTTTAGAAAGCTTCTAGCTGACATTCTTTTCTGATTATTTCCCAAGACATGGACTCTGCTCATAAAAGCCTAGCTTCAGGCAGACATATATACACATAATTAGAATTCACTGTGTTCCAAGCAATAATAGAAGTAAGCGTTCTGTGAAGAAGGGTCCTGTGTGAATCAGTCTAAACAAATCTGTTTCACTTCCAACTGCACAGGTAATACCTCTTCCTCTGACCCTAACCACTGGGAGCTAGGTCTGCTCTCACAAGTTAAAAAGGACATTGTCCTCCAGACTGCAAAGTCTGCACAAAACTTCAGATTCCAGCTGAAAACTTAGGAGTCTCCATGATACCATCACTGCTGATCTGTTGTCTCCTACTACTTCCTTGAGTTTGGTAATTTGCTAGAACAACTCACAGAACTCATGGAAAGTGCTATACTTACAATTACAATTTTATCATAAAGGATACAAATTAGGATGAGAATAAGGAAGAGATGCATAGGGCGAGATCTGGGAGGGTCCCCAACATGGTGATTTCATGTTCCAAAAAAGGCATGTCACCTTCCTGAGAAAAAAACATCTTTCTCCAAACAGGAAGTCATGAAACTTCCACATTTAGCACTTTTATTGAGGCCTAATATGTGGGCATGATTGATTGAATCAATCTTCCTCCCCTGAGGCTGGGATGATATCAAGTGGTAGGTCTTTCTGGCAAGGTCAGCCTGTACCCAAGAGGCAGCTCATGAACATAAACCAGCAGGTGTGGTCTGAAGGCCTCATTAAAACACTTCAATCACTTGAGAAATTCCAAGATTTTAGAAATTATCTCTAAGGAATCAAGGACAAAGACCAAATTCTTTGGGCAAAGTGAAATTCTTTACTTAACACAGCCCATAAGACAGTGTGAGTGATTCTGTTCACGTAGGCCAAGAAAAGCAGGGGAGATCAGGTTTGCCCCTGGTTTCAAAGAATGAATAGAAGTTTATCAAATAGATTAGGTGCAACAAAGTACTAGACAGTGGGAACACCCTATATAAATGAAGAAAGTTGTAACAACATGGAGTTTTAGGGAACGTTTCTATCATCAGATCTACATATATACTTGCCTGTGTCCACAGCCGCCTTCTTTTTTTTTTTTTTGGCATATGAAATATCCCTTAGAAGAATTGGCATCTTTATGATATTGAGTTTTTCATGGTATATCTATCCACTCATTTGGACTTTCCTTATTGCCTTTTAAGAAAGCTTTACAGTTTTTCCCACAAAGATCTTACATATATTTGTGTACCTTCTGTTTTGGGTTGTAGTTGCCACTATAGAAACTTACTTTTTAAAAATATATGATTTCTATTTGGATTAGGTAGAGAAACAGATTTTTGTATATTGATCTTATATCCAGCCACCTTGCTAAAATTTCTTGTTAATTCCAATAATTAGTAGGTTATTTTCTATATGTAGATAATCATATTACCTTCAAATGAAGACCAATTAGTTTCTTCCTTTAAAATTGGTATACCTTTTATTATTTTTCTTATTTAATTGATTGTTGTTGCTATTAGGTGCCACTGGTTTGGTTCCAATTCTTAGTGACTCTCTGCAACAGAACAAAACATTACTCAGTCATGCACCATACTATAGTAGGTATGTTTGAGCCCATTGTTGCAGCCACTGTGTCGACTCATCTTGCTGAGCATTTTTCTCTTTTTCACTGATCCTGTACTTTACCAAGCATAATGTCCTTCTCCAGCGATTTGTCCTTCCTGATGACATACCCAAAGTAACCAAGATGAAGTGTCGCCATCCTCACTTCTAAGAAGCATTCTGGTTGTACTTCTTCCAAGGCAGATTTATTTATTTTTCTGGCAGACCATTGTATATTCAATATTCTTTGCCAACACCAGAATTCAAATGTATCAATTCATACTGAGGCTGTGGACTTTAATCTTCAACAGTAAATACTTCAAATCTTCTTCACTTTAAGTGAGCTAGGTTGTGTCATCTGTATATAGCAGGTTGTTAATGAGTCTTCCTCCAATCCTGAGTACCCTGTTCTTCATATAGTCAAGCTTTTTGGCTTATTTGCTCAGCATACAGGCTGAATAAACATGGTGAAAGGATACAACCCTGACATACACTTTTTTTCATTTTAAACCAAACAGTTTCCCCTTGTTCTGTTTGAATGACTGCCTCTTGGTCTATGTATAGTTTCCACATGAGCACAATTAAGTGTTCTGGAGTTTCCAGTCTTAGCTATATTATTTATAGTGGGTTATGATCCACACAAATACTTTTGCACCCATTGCTGTCGAGTTGATTCCAACTCATAATGACCTTGCAGGACAGAGTAGAACTGCCACATAGGGTTTCCAAGGAGCAATTGTTGGATTCAAACTGCCGATCTTTTGATTAGCAGACATAGCTCTTCATCACTGTGGCACCAGGGCTCCTGTATATAGTTAATAAAACACAGGTAAATATCTTTCTCGTATTCTCAGCTTCCAGCCAAGATCCATCAGACATCAGCAGTGATAACCCTCGTTCTACATCTTCTTCAGAATTTGGCTTGAATTTTTATTTCACTGATCAGAACTCCAAAACAATATTGAATTGTTCCAGTATTAGCTGGCATCTTTGTTTTATTCCTGATTTTAAAGTGTTCCATTTATTCTCTCCCACCTCCACACCCCAAGCCCCTGTAATTTCTCTTGCTAATGCAACCAGTAACCTTTATATTGTTAAATCCAATAAACATTTTTACTTGATACTTTTCCTTGACATCTCAGCCACATATGACATCCTTTGTCACCCCATTCTCCCCTTTTGGAGTCCCTCATTCCACACCCTTCTTCTATAATCTATTTCTGAATGTTTCTTCTCTGGTGTTAATTTCTTAGCCTCTTTTCTCTAAATTTTGAAGGGCCCCGGTGCTCCATCCTGTCTGTTCTTTCACTTTTCAGTCATCTTACTTGGATTCATCCATTCCATGTCTCTATATATCATCTGCTTGGCAAAACACACACACACACGTACATGCACATGCATACATACACATGCACATTGCCAATTTAACATTTTGTTTAGGTGTCTAACTTAACATGTTCAAAAACCAAACTTTTCTTGTTTTGTCCTCAAATGTAATCCTCCTGTAGTCGCTCCATCTAAGTGAATGGTACCTTCATTCACTCAGCGACTCAAACTAGCAATCTGGGAGTCATCTTATCTCCTCCCTCTCTTTTATCCCTCACATCCAAACTATTACCAAGTATTGTTTAGTCTAACTCCAAATTATATCTCATATTCATTTCCCTCTTTTTTTTTTTAATTTTTATTGAGCTTCAAGTGAAAGTTTACAAATCAAGTCAGTCTGTCACATATAAGTTTATACACACCTTACTCCATACTCCCACTTTCTCTCCCCCTAATGAGTTAGCCCTTCCAGTCTCTCCTTTCGTGACAATTTTGCCAGCTTCCAACCCTCTCTACCCTCCCATCCCCCCTCCAGACAGGAGATGCCAACACAGTCTCAAGTGTCCACCTGATATAATTAGCTCACTCTTCATCAGCATCTCTCTCCCCCTCGCTGACCAGTCCCTTTCATGTCTGATGAGTTGTCTTCGGGAATGGTTCCTGTCCTGGGCCAACAGAATGTTTGGGGACCATGACAGCCGGGATTCCTCTAGTCTCAGTCAGACCATTAAGTCTGATCTTTTTATGAGAATTTGGGGTCTGCATCTCACTGATCTCCTGCTCCCTCAGGGGTTCTCTGTTGTGCTCCCTGTCAGGGCAGTCATCAGTTGTGGCCGGGCACCATCTAGTTCTTCTGGTCTCAGGATGATGTAGGTCTCTGGTTCATGTGGTCCTTTCTGTCTCTTGGGCTCATAGTTATCGTGTGACCTTGGTGTTCTTCGTTCTCGTTTGATCCAGGAGGGTTGAGACCAATTGATGCATCTTAGATGGCCGCTTGTTAGCATTTAAGACCCCAGACACCACATTTCAAAGTGGGATGCAGAATGTTTTCATAATAGAATTATTTTGCCAATTGACTTAGAAGTCCCCTTAAACCATGGTCCCCAAACCCCCGCCCTTGCTCCGCTGACCTTTGAGGCATTCAGTTTATCCCGGAAACTTCTTTGCTTTTGGTCTAGTCCAGTTGAGCTGACCTTCCATGTATTGAGTATTGTCCTTCCCTTCACCTAAAGTAGTTCTTATCTACTAACTAATCAGTAAATAACCCTCTCCCACCCTCCCTCCCTCCCCCCCTCGTAACCACAGAAGTATGTGTTCTTCTCAGTTTATACTATTTCTCAAGATCTTATAATAGTGGTCTTATACAATATTTGTCCTTTTGCCTCTGACTAATTTCACTCAGCATAAAACCTTCCAGGTTCCTCCATGTTATGAAATGTTTCACAGATTCCTCACTGTTCCTTATCGATGTGTAGTATTCCTTTGCGTGAATATACCACAATTTATTTAACCATTCATCCGTTGATGGACACCTTGTTTGCTTCCAGCTTTTTGCTCATTTCCCTCTTTATGAGTCTTAGCCTAAGCCATCACCCTTTCTTTTTCATTTCTAGAAGAGTGAAGAAGACTTTTTTGCTGTTGACTCGTATAGATACTTGGCTGTGAATCATGTTCTTCTGATGTGTGGAGAAAGCTTGTCTGGAATAAGAAAGAATGAGGCCAACTCAGAAAGACATGGAGAGGAAGAGCAAAGACAGTGAGAGTTCTGATAGTGTGCCAGTCTTTGGATCTCATCATCCACTCCTGAGGTCAGCTCTAACCCCTGCCCTTCTCAAATCCTGGATGTCAGCTCTTCCTTGCTTATGTGACCTACTCCAATATCTTTCCAGTAAACTCCTCTTTTTGGCTTAAACTAGTTCAAATTGGGTTTCTGTCACTTGTAATTAAAAGATTCCTGTCTGCCCAGCTCAACTGGCATAACATAGTTTATAAAGAAAATGTTCTACATCCTACTTTAGTGAGTAGCATCTGGGGTCTTAAAAGCTTGTGAGTGACCATCTAAGATACGTCTACTGTTCCCATATTATCTGGAGCAAGGGAGAATGAAGAAAACCAAAGACACAAGGGAAAGATTAGTCCAAAGGACGAATGGACCACAACTACCACAGCCTCCACCAGCCTGAGTCCAGCACAACTAGATGGTGCCCACCTACCACCACTGACCGTTCTGACAGAGATCACAATAGAGAGTTCTGGATAGAGTGGGAGATAAATGTAGAACAAAATTCAAAGTCACAAAAAAAGACCAGACTTACTAGTCTGACAGAGACTGGAGAAACCCCAAGAGTATGGCACCGGATACCCTTTTAACTCAGTACTGAAGTCATTCCTGATGTTCACCCTTCAGCCAAAGATTAAACAGGCCTCCAAAACAAACAATAGCACATGTAGTTCAACCATGTGTAGGATATTCAATGTTCACATCAGCCCAGGAGCAAGGACAAGAAGGCAGGGGAGGACACAAAAGCTGGACAAATGGAAATGGGGAACCCAAGGTCAAGAAGGGGAGAGTGTTGACACATCACAGGGTTGTCAACCAATGTCGTGAAACAATATATGTATTAAATGCATGATGAGAAACTAATATGCTCTGTAAACTTTCACCTAAAGCACAATAAAAATATATGTATATATTAGAAAAACTAATACAGTTACTCTATTCAACAAGCACAAAAAATAAAATAAATAAAAAATTCCTAATTAAAAATAGGCTCTCCTGTTATACTCCTTAAAACACCCTGTGCTTTTCCTTCATAGCCCCTACCAGATTTATAAGCATGTATTCTTTTGTATGCTTATTTGTTTAATGGCTGTGTCCCCTGTCATGTTTGGTAGAGGGTCAGCGAAAAAGAGAAAGACCTTCAATGAGGTGGATTGACACAGTGGCTGCAACAATGCACTCAAACATAGGAATGATTGTGAGGATGGTTCAGAACGGGATAGTGTTTCTTTCTGTTGTACATAGGGTCGCTATGAGTCGAAAGCAACTCAATGGCATCTAATGACAACAACTTCCATAGTTGATAGCAAACCAAACAAACCAAAGCCAGTGCCATCGAGTCAATTCCGATTCATAGCGATCCTATAGGACAGAGTAGAACTGCCCCATAGAGTTTCCAAGGAGCGCCTGGCGGATTTGAACTGCCGACCCTTTGGTTAACAGCCGTAGCACTTAACTACTACGCCAGCAGGGTTTCCATAGATGATAGAGAACATGTTAATTTTGTTCATTACCTTTTACCCAGCACATAGTGTAGTCTTTACCTATAACAAATCCTCAGTAAATATTTGTTGAATTAATGAGTAAATGAATAAATGTGATTATTGACAAGATATAAAGGGGGACCAGGAAGGGGGGAGGCTTAGGATGGCTCCATATTTTCTGGCTTTACCAAGAGGGTGGGAGATGACATCACTCACTCATATTGGGGGCATATGTGGAGAAGCCAATGTGGGAGAGGAGGATATGAGTTGAGTTGTGGACATGACTTTAGGATGCCCATGTATCTACAGTGGAGCTTTCTAGCAAGTAGGGGTCTCTCTGTCTCCAGTTTAGAAGAGAGGCCTGGGTTGGATATCTTATTTGGGAGGCCTCAGATAATAGAAGTAAATGAGATCCTCCAGGGAGCATGTAATATAGAAGAAGAACTGAGGACTTTAGGAAGGGGCCAGGAGAAACAAACCCTCAGGTAGGCTAGGTCCAGACCTGTTCAGTGGTCCTCGGGGTCTGCTTCATTCCTGGCTTCCAAGTGGGCCAGAAAAGCCTCTTAGTCTAGTCCTGGGTTTGAGGGAGTCTCTGAAAGAAAGGGGATGTCAAACTGAGTCCAATATCCTGGACCTCTTTGGCAGATTGAAGCCTGTAGAGCAAGGCAAAGCTGCCCACCTAGACACATAGGCTCCTGGAGCTGCTCAGAACCATGCATCCTCCATCCAGGAACTTCCCTAGGGCATCTGACACATGCCAGGAGCTTTTAAAACATTTCCATATAAGATCTCATTTAACCTTTAACCCTCTGAGGTATGAACTATTATTATGTTCATTTTACAGAAGAAGGATCAGAGACTTGGGAAGGTAAAATCCTTGCCCCAGGTCCAGCATCTAGGTAGTGCTCAGGCCAGGATTTGAGCAACAAGATCTTTCCATGTTCCAGGCTTCCTCCTCATCGCAATTTGTGCCATATGGAAAGCAAATCTGTCACACAGAGCTGTAGGAACAAAAAGCCCCAGAAGGCAAAATCAGC